>NC_091708.1:25632500-30632500 GCF_041296265.1 Equus caballus | reverse complement strand
TTTGGATTATTCTTTCTCTGAGATGTATAGAGCAAGATGGGAGGGTGTAGAGAAAGGGGCTGGGAGTGCAGAAATAATGTTCTACAGGAAAAATGATGAAAGCGGTATTAGAAATAAAGATGTGTATGTATTAGAGAAATATTTTGGTGGCAGAATAAAGATTCATTGCAGAATTGGACCTACCTTTGCTTATTCTAACAGTGCCTTCTCAGGCATTCATAATTTTTTCCCCATCAGGGATGACATTTTGATAATAATGCCTAGCTCTCAATGTTGTTCTAAGTCATAATGAAAGAGCACGTGGAAATAACTGGCTATAGTAGAGATCACAAAATGGCTTTCTGTCCAATAACTTCACTAGACTTATCAGCTCTATTTCCTGGAAAACAGCTCTCAGCCCCAAGCTCACCTTTTTCCTTTTCCTCCAATATAGGCCCTATGCTATACAGTGTACCCTACCCTCTAGCCCTTTTGTCTTGTAACAGATCCGCACAGAGCCTCAACTAAGAGCAAGTGATATATAGGAAGGAGAAATTGAGTTGATCAGAATTTTAAGAGATATTTTGGTAGACTGACCACATATCCCAATTTGCCCAAGACGATCCTGTTTTCATCTATTGTCTTAGTATCTTTATTAAATTGTGACCCTTTTACTCTCAATGTTTGGAGGATAAGCTATATGACCATCCTGCCCTTCGAAATATTCTCTCTCTCCCTTTATGTTCTCTTTCTCTTTCGGTGTCTCTTTCACTCTGGCTCTTTTTTCTACCACGCATGTCAATCTCACTGTACTTCAATTCCTTTACTCCTCTTTTAAGTCTTCCCTTTACTTAGGAAATTTCTTTTTCTTTCTCTTTATCCTTCTCTTCACACTTTCTCCCTATCAAATAGCTATCTCCATCTCTTGTTCTTCATTCCCTCTTAATCTCTTTTCTTCCTTCCTCAACCTCTACCTCTGACTCTCTCTATATCTTCATCTCTATCTCCCTCCTACACTCTCCTTCCTGCTTCTTATTTCTCTCTCTGCCCTAGTTCCAATATTTCCATCTGTATGGCATATGGTAGATCTGGGAGAAGCATCCTTATGAGTAGGACAGTTGTCTCAGTTTACCTTTGGTCTCTAGATATGGACCCAGGAAGACAGGTGGACTCATAGGAGGATGAGTAATGACAAGGAAATGATATATTTGTCACAGCTTGCTAGCTACAGAGAAAAGTTTAAAATAGAATTTGAAAATCAGGGGAGTCCCAAACTCAGAATAGATGGCCTGAAAGCACTGACGATTTTAAACTTTCATTTTATTTGCCAAAGGGTTGGGGTGAGGTTACTTAGACATCACCACAGACTCACCCTCCTTCCGGAATCTAATCACAGAGCAGCAGCATCTTAAAAATAGAAATAGCTCATGCATCCATTTGTCATCCCTTAGGATGCAGCTAATCAGAGCATCCCTGAGCGATAGCCAGAAAGCAGGGACATTAAAGCAAATTTGTTGGTGCCGCACAACAATTGAGTTCAGGGTTAGAAGAGAGGGCAGGATGGGTTCTGTGACTTGTAGTGAGGCATATGACTCAAAGGGCTTGCATCTTCCTAAAATATGAACACATACGACTCACTCTAAACTCTACATTCTGACCTTGGAGTCAGGAAGACAGACTGTATCTTCCTATCAGTAGGACATAAGGATTTGGCTGCTGACTCAGGCCACTTTTATGTTTCTCAGAGAAGATCAGGTGACTTAGGTAATGTTGGGTAGCTCAGATATGAACCCCAATTTTCCCACTTTCTATGATAACACACTACCTTATTTGGAATTAACTGCAGGCAAATGTTACCTGAGGCTCAAAGAATATTCAGTTTGAAAAAGACCTCAAGGATCTTGATTAATTTCTCAAACTTTAATGTGCAACCAAATTACCTATGAATACCGTTAAAAATGCAGCTTCATATTCAGCAGGTATGGATAGGACTCTGCATTTCTAACAAACTCCCAGGAGCTGTTGATTCTACTTATCTACACACCCCACTTTGAACAGCAAGGACCTAAAACGCTTCCATCCTTTTATAGATGTGAAGAAGGCTTCAAGAAGGAGGATGACTTTGTCCAGGATCATGTGCACTGCCAGCAGAACTGGACTAAACTGAGAGGATAAGCAGTGGGTTTTTGTTTTTGTTTTTTTTACTGGTATGTTGTATTATTCTCACTAGCACTACCTTTGGAGCCAGACAAGTCTAAGCACAAGCACCAATCTACTGCATACTAGCAAGTTTTTAATCTCTCAGTCTCTTCATCCATGAAATGAGATAAATAATCCCTTTACCTCACCAAGTTTTTGTGAAAATTAAATGAGAAAATACATACAAAGTAATTGACATTATATGGCACATAGTACATATTTTCATAAAATAGGCTTCCTTTTTCTTGCTATATTCAGGTGAAACCAAAGATGAAGAGAATTGCCAAAACACACAACAAAAATTACTAGATAGTAAAGGGAAGAGAATGGCATTACTCACAGAAAATTTCCTCTTGCTTCCAAGCATTTAGTAACCAATTACCAAATCTCCAAATTAAGTTTCTGGTTCTAAGGGCTACAATACATGATTGTGCAAATTGAGCTATGTACATGTCTAGCAGCCACCGTTCACATCATAGTCACCACAAAATCACATATTCATCACAACTCTCTGGCAGGTAGCAGTAAAGTGCAGAGAGTAAGAGGTAACTTTTTTCTGATTTGCACAAATGTCCCTTTGGATTAGCATTGGTGCTGCCTTTTTAACACTCTAGGTATAATATCCAAGGGGATCGTACAACTTTATAAGCATCTTGCCTAGTCTTCCTCTCTCTCTCTCTCTCTCTCAGCTCCTTGTCTATCCTCAGAGACAGAAGAAAAATTATTCCTAAGACTTTTTATTAGTCAAATGCCCATCTTGTCTTCTTCACAAATCAAGGCAAAATTTAACTATTTCACCTCTACCCCTCACCTCTCTTTCTCCCCCTCAGTTCTCAAGAAACACTCCTCAAACCATAGTTGACTATGGGATCAAGCCCACTTACCAAGTAAGACCCACCCATAACTAGGTTGTTAAAGATGTGCCTCAATTTACCTCTAGCATAAAGCCAAAAGATCTGTAACCACATTAAGTATAGCATATATTGTCCAGAAATTATACATAAATAATAAACAGAGGTTAATTTTCTCACAGAGGTTGTGAGGAAACATTGGACAACGTTAGAAGACTCAGGGACCCAGTAATACTAGAATTCTGCCCTCGGGCACAGAAAGATCTCCCTTTATGGTGTCCATACTGTTAAAAACAAGACAACAAGCCCAAAAGACAGTCACTTATGCTAAGCCCCATGTCACCACACTGAGACTTAACTTAATTACAGTTTGGGCTCTCCCAGAAATGGAATCTTAAATCAGTCAATCAAGAATTGCCTGATAGCCCTAGTTAAGTAATCTGCCTGACAGACTCCTGGGATTTGCTAAAGGAAAGTAACTTGGCTATAAGCAACCCACTTTTTCACCTAGTATAACTTCCTTGTTCCTGTTCCCTTCCGCCTATAAAAGTCTTTCATTTTATATAGCTCCTCAGAGCTCTTTTCTATCTGCTACATTGGATGCTGCCCGATTTGAATCAATTTTTACTCAAATAAACTTAAAATTTTTAATATGCCTTAGTTCATCTTTTAACAATACAATGCAACATAGTGTTTTATTAATTGAATATACATTTGGTCCAAACCTAAAAGAAGAAGTGTAGTAAGCTGGGCATTATAAATGCTCTTTTGCTCCAGAGTCAACCAACATTTTGTGATCTCCACCATGGTTAGTTCTTTCCACATACTCTTTCATTAAGTCTCACAACATTGTGAGTTAGGTGTTATTAACATTTCACCACTGATGCAAGAGGATCTCAGAGAGGTAACACATCTTGCTCAAGATCACCAGCATGTAAAGTGTAGAGCTAGGATCCCAAACCAGATCCTTAGGATTCTTCTTTTTTTTCAATTTTATTTTTTCAATTTTATTTTTCTTTTTTCCAGATCAGGGCACCCTAGAGATTTGAAGAGACTCATCGGACCCTGAATGGGTGGGTCACAGATGTTCCAACTTCTTCCCCACAGTCCATGCCACCTGGCACCACCTGGCCCTATGATCCATTGCCAGGTGGAAAGGCCACTTCATTCCATAACAATCAGAGCCTGGAATAAAAGCAGTGAAGTAGGCAGCTGCCTTTTCCTGTGTTCTGTTTTCATTGCAATTGCTGCTGAGATAATCAGATGTTTGCTCCAAATGATAATTTCTTGTTTGTTTACCCTGGCCATTTTATGTCCAAGCTAGGCTGTGGCTGGCAAGATGAGAGTTCAGCAGGGTAGCTGGTGACATCTGAGAGTGGGGAGGCAAAATTGGCACCAAGAGGTATGTTCACAGCCAGCAATGAGCAGCAGGTAAGGTTCAAATTTTTCTAATATTCAAGACGGGAAGGAATGTCCCTGACCATTTACTCTGAAAATTTACAATTCTATCATCAAGACCAAAAAGAGCACTGGTTGTAGACTCAGAAAACCTGAGAGTGCCCCTTGGAATCCTTTACCCTCTCTTGTTCTCCACCCCTTCATCTGTAAAACAAAAGGCTAATAAATAATTATGCTGTGATCATTAAACTAGAAATGTATTCACCTGTTTGAAAAATAGATATTTATCAAGTGTTTCCACATTTCAGGCTCTGGAGCAGTTGCAGCAGTGACAATGGAGAATAAGACAAACATGGTGGCTACTCACATAGATGGCACAGTTATGTGAATATCATAGGTAAAGAGTAATGATTATTTTTATTCTATTCTATGTTCTATTTTATTCTATTCTATATTCTATATTTACACTACGCAAATTCTCCTTAAAACTCTCTCCTTTCTTGGTTTCTAGAATGCCATGATCTCTTCATTTCCCCCGAACTTACAGATTTCTTATTTTCAAACACAGAAGACCTTTACAATGGCCCAAAAACTCCTATAAGATCTGGCCTCTATTATTTCTCACCTCATCTCTTATTACTCTCTCTTCACTGGGTGCACTCTGATCATGCGACTGAATACAGCTGAGCATGCTCCCCTGCCTGGGGTTCAGTGTGCTTCCTCGTCTTCTGCTAGGAATGATTTCACCCTAGAAACCCTCATGGCACCATCTTTGTCCTCCTTCAGGCCTCTGCTGTAATTGCACTTTTTCAGCATGTCCTTCTCCTACCACGCTTTTTAAAAACACAACCCTCTTCCCGCAATCACCATCCATCTCTTGCATGATTTCTCCCCAAGTCAGTTACCACCACCTGGCATTGTTATGTAGCATAATAAACAATAATACAGAAAACTAATAACCATAAATGCATGCTCAATGAGGAGAGGGGTCTTTACCTGTTTCCTTTCATTGCTGTATCTCCAAATACTGTCATAGGGCCTAGCACACAGTAGGTGTTTGATAAATATGTGTCAAAGGCAGATATGGATGAGCGAAATGAATGAATGGAGTCTTTAACTGGAAGACCAAAACTGGTCTAGAATTATCAGGAATTTTAAGGGAGTTTTTTAGCTAGTAAAGAAAAAAAAAGAAAACAGTTATACCGCTTTTATAGTATTTTAATAACTTTAATCATAATTACAATTATTATTACTGTTAGTGGAGCTAGTAGGTTGCTATGGAATCTCTTTAAGCAGCAAATTGGATCAATTTCATGCTGACTGCACCTCCTTTTCTCCCAATCATGATATCAATCATTCAGGGTGATAAAATGAATTTCCTCCAACGGAGAAAATACCTTTCTCTCCAACATACATTATGCACAACCAAATGTGGCTCTCAAACACATTTGACAATACAACTAAAATAGTTCTGTTGTAACAGGGATCATAAAAGCTAGGGGAAGTTTATCGATATTTGCATATAGTGTAGATTTCCCCATGTATATTTTGAAAAAGATGTGTTATGCATTTGATCAGACTCAGAAAAACCACGCAACGGAGGTTAATCTTATTTTTCATCCATTTCATTCATTCCAAGGACAGTTCCAAAATACATGACCTATACTTAATAAGCTGCACAATGTCCTTGTGAACTGGGCACGGATCTCAACATTATTGTACAAGGAAAGATAGCAGTTTTTTGTGGAGACCAAATGGCCAAGTTGGGAATGAAACCAATGTCCAAAACTGTCGTCGAAGCATTATTTTATATCTCCTGACAATCTGCTTTCATTTTTGAAAATGCACAAATCAGTTGGAGGAATGGATGAGGGCTCACCCTCTGTGATACGTATTTGTGTCTCATTATTATGCCTTTTAAATTGGCTGAGACACCATTCTGGTACTCTTGCCCAATAAAGAAACAGTGTGACCCAGTAGAGGGACATCAGTAATGGAGAAAGGACTAACAGATTTCAGTTCAGTTCTGCATTACAGCCAAAATCTGCTGAACAATGCACTTATAACTTCCTCAGTCTACAACTGTAGGCAACGAAAAGGGGAAAAATAAATGGAAATCAAAGATCCAATTAAACATTGACATTTAGTAGAAACATCACTTGGAGTACACAGCCCTTTGGGCTTGAAAGTTTCCAATGTAATCTACAGAGTTGACTTACCAGGTGATCATGGACAATTCTATTTCCTTACCAGAAGAACTGAGATAACAAAACTGGGTTTGATTTTCTCAAAAGGTGCGTTTGATGATCAAATGCAAACATATATATCACTACTCTTTATAGACAAATGAGAGCTGCATAATTATTATGATTAAGCTCCATATTTTTGGTGAAAGGGGATAGAATATCATTTTGGAATCACTTTTTCGCTCAAAATAATGTGCTAGAACAGTATTCTAGAAAATAATTCTTCATAAATGTCATTCATTTTCATAGTTCCCACACAAAATACTGTGATCTATGGACAGGGTTAGCACATCTATCTGATGCAGATGCTAACTTTAAAAGAGAACCAGGAATGAGGGTTAGAGCAAGAACATGGCCAAGGAATTGAGTTTCTTGGAGAATATAGCTCTGCTAAGTTCTATAAGTATGTATATATGTTTTTCTTATGAGATTAGTTTATGTGATTTAAGCTTTCATTAACAATATTGAATGCTAGTTATTAAACTGCTAACTTAGATTTTAAAAGTTTTTTAAAATCTAACATACTAAATTTAAATAATGATAGCTAATATTAAGGAAAAAATAAAACATAGCCCTGTGGAGGAATATTCCAGTGTATTTTTTTAAAAACCTAAAGAGCACTTGTACTGCATTAAAATAATTATTGAACTAGACCTGATGGATTAGATGTAGCAGTCAATCTCCCAGTAATTCGCCTCTGATAGTTTACTATCATCATCCCTCTTGGGCCTATTGTGATCTCAGTTCTTTGACATAATACTGAAGAGTTTCTTGTCCCCAGTTTCTGTAAAGTGGGCCAACAGAGAGGGCTGAAAAGTCTACTATTTCAAATGCCTACAGAACAAGTGCCTTCGTATTTATGGGAAATCAGTGGCCTTAAGCCCCTACATGGTCATTACGTTTTGGACCTTATCAATTACCCCTCTCTGCCTCATCCAGTCCACTCAAGTCACCTGGACTTTGATGTTATTCCTCAAATACAACAAGTGCATTTCTGCTTCAGGACTGGTCCTGCTCATATCCCCATTACTAGCTCTACCACTCCTTCAAGGCTGCTCATATCTCACCTTATTAAGAAAGAGCCCTCACCACCAACACCACCTGCTACCCCTAGCCCTCCCTTTCCCCTTCCTTTGTTTTATTACATTCTAGATTACATATACCCATCCAACATATGATACTGCGCCTTTTGCTATTTGCTTATCGACCATTGTACCCCACTATGATGGCAGGGATCACAAAGTCAGAGGAGGTGTCTATTTTGTATGCTGTTATATGCACAGAGTCTCCATCGGTGTCTGGCACACAGTAGGGACTCTTTGATATCTGTTGAATTAAATGATGAATATAAATAAACAAACCAGTGTGATAAGTCCAGATGATGATATATGCTCTGAAGAAAATGGAAGAACAGTGATATAAAAAAACAACTGGCCATTATTTAGACATGGCATTAGGGTCTTTTGGAGCATTTGAGATAAGGCCTGAAATGATGATAAGGAGCCAGCCTTAGGAAGAAATGAAAGCAGAACATTCTACACAGGAGGAAGAGAGCTCGTTGAGAATCTCAGGGCTGGGGTCAGGGAGGGTAGTAAGCTCAATTGTTTGAGGGACAAAAAGAAGGCCAGAAGGCCAGGGTGGCTTACATGCAGAGAACAAGAAGAAAAGAGTAGAAGATAAGGCTGGAGGGAAGACAGGGATCAGACAGAACAGGATCCCATGACTCATGGTAAAAAGATGAATTTGATTCTCAGTGTAGTGGGGAGGTTTTTTTAATGCATGTTTAGGCAAAATCATGGACGTTGTAGGATTTCACAGTGACAGAGATGAAAAAGAAATGAAACTTCCCCTGATTTAAAAATGAAACCGCCTTTTAACTCAGGACCAACCAAGCAAAACAATTTTAGGAGGCTTAATATTTTGTGTTTATAAGAATTATATTTACCTATGCAGATATGATATTATAATACTTAGTAAGCTTCTTCAAACTACCTGCCCTGCTTTTTCACAGGCTTACCCAGAAGAGTGCTACCTACCAAGCCCTCTTGAGTACAAGTGCATTTCAGTTTTTGTTACACTTAGAGCTTTGAGTCAGCTTCCTTCTGAAAAACTTGACACTGAAAAACTTGACCAATGTGCATCATATCCACTGTTCTCAGTTACAGGCTGGGTATTTTCCTCTTTTCACATGAAGATTTGGCCAATATGCTCAACTAATTTTGTCTACTGTTGCTATTTTCAGAACCAATTAAAGTTTACACTGCTCAAAACTAGATGATTAAAACTAATGATGTTAAGACTTCCTCAGTGAAGAAAATAATACAAAAACAAAGAAAAACCTTGAAACCCAGCAGAAAGTATTTATGGAGACATCCATACTTTGGTAAATAAACATTGAAGAGTTGGAGTATACAGAAAACCAGAAGAATTAAATTCCTTTGAAAAAAGCACAGTATTCCTGATGCTGTTATTTTAAACAAGTTGGAGACCAACAATCTTAGTGAGTGAAATGACTGAGAAGATATACAAATGTGTGTGTGCACATGCGAGTACTAACCTTTTCCCTTATTTCTTTGGTCACTGCCCGCTAGTCCACGTGTAGGTACTACCAATGGGGCCACTCAGTCTATGATCTGTAATATAGATGCATAGTAGATATCCTTTGCATTTCTATGGCACTTATAGCTTACCAAAGTCCATCACATATCCATCTGGCCCGACATGAGAACTAAGTGGTTTTGTTCTCATTAGCAACAGAAAATTCTCATGAATACTGCAGGAAAGAGAAAAAATAAAGTTGCCTTAAAAGTGTAAGCCTAAGGGGGCTGGCCTGGCGGCGCAGCAGTTAAGCGCGCATATTCCGCTTCTCGACGGCCCAGGGTTCGCTGGTTCAGATCCCAGGTGCCGACATGGCACCGCTTGGCAAACGCCATGCTGTGGTAGGCACCCCACATACAAAGTAGAGGAAGGTGAGCATGGATGTTAGCTCAGGGCCAGTCTTCCTCAGCAAAAAGAGGAGGATTGGCAGTAGTTAGCTCAGGGCTAATCTTCCTCAAAAAAAAAAAAAAAATAAGCATAAGCCTATATCACACTTAGTGCCCACATCTTGGTCTCTAATATCATTTAGCAATGAGAACAAAACAAAAGACTCTTTGGAGAAATGGTTGATTCTTCAACTGAGGGAGGACATATACAAGATAAGCCTGGAGCACCTTGTAGTGGCATAAAATAAAAATGTGCTCAAAATAAAAAGAAAAAACAATGAGAAGAGTGTGTCAAAGGGATAAAAGAGCCAAGTGAAAGGGCTCCCACCGGTTAAAGCTGGAAAACTTTTAGCAACAAAATAAAGTCATATTGCATTATAACCCAAAGTGTAAAATGAAAGTTCGTGAGTCAATAGTGATACAAATAAACAATTGAATAAATAGCTTAATGGGGGGAAAGAGACAAATGTCGCATACAGAAGAACTGAAATAATTTATGTAGACACTCCTCCCCCGGAGATCCCCTCTCTTTAACTGTGGGCTGCACATAGTGACTTCCTTTGAAAGAGCACAGTATGGAAAGGAGAGAGTGTAACTTTACAGTGGAGAAACCCCGCAAACCTGACGTCAGTCAGTTGATCAAGGTCAACATCAACAGTGACAAATCTCGTTGATAGTACATCCTTTTGATATGCTATGATGAAAATGGCACTTTATCTCTGTGGTCTTGCTCTCCAAAACACATAACCCCAGTCTATTCGTGAGAAAAATATCAGAGAAATGCAAACTGAGGGACATTCTACAAAACACCTGATCAGTACTCCTCAAAACTGTCAAGGTCATCGTCCTAGTCAGCTCAAGCAGCCATAACAAACTACCATAAAACGGGTGGCTTAAACAACAGAAAATTATGTTCTCACTGTTCTGGAGGCTAGAAGTCTGAGATCAGTTTGCCAGCATGGTTGGGTTCTGGTGAGACTCTCTTCTGCGCTTGCAGATGGCCACCTTCTCATTGTGTCATCGCACAGTGAAGACAGGGGAGAGGGCAAACTCTTTGGTATCTCCACTTTTAAGAACACTGATCCCATCATGATGGCCCCACCTTCACGATCTCATCTAAACCTAATTACCTCCCAAAGGCCTCATCTCCAAATACTGTAATGTTGGATGTTAGAGCTTCACCATATGAATTTTGGGAGGGACATAATTCAGTTCATAGCAGTCATAGAAAAGAAGAAACATTTGATGAATTGTCATAGCAACAGAAGCCTAAGGAGATATGATCACAAAATAGTACCCAGGATGGGATCCTGGAACAAAGACAGAAATTAGGTAAAAACTAAGAAAATTTTAATAAAGTGTGGACAGTAGTTAATAATAATATATAAACATCAGTTCATTAATTATAACAAATATACTATAATAATGTCAAATGTTAATAATAGGGGAAACTGGCTGCAAGGTATATGAGAATTCTGTGAACTATCGCTGTAATTTTTCTGTGAATCTAAAACAGTTCTAAAAAATAAAGTTGATTTTTAAGAGTGCAAAATTAGAAGGTCATTTAAAAAACCCAAACCAGGATATGTTAGTTAACTGCAGATCCTTTTCTCATTACAAACTATAATCCCTTTTAAATATCCTGTCTAAGCTATCTGCTTTGAGACCATTGGGTGGCAGAGGTCTCCACAGGTTAATTAAGTTGTTGTATCTGTTTTTTTTAAGCATTTGCATTCACATGCTATGCACTCTTTTTATTTATTTTTTATTCTATTTGGCCATTTTATCCTTTGCCCCCATTTTACCCTTACAAAGTGCTGGTTAAATGGGGAACGTCCAGTGGCCATTTCTGCAGACTTTATTATTAGGTAGATCTGATACTGTATAATCTTTATCACTGTGTTAACATCAGCTAATTAATCTGCATAGTATCCTGACACGACCATTTCATTCACTTTTTTTATAGTGTGAAAAACTAACAGCTAAGTGACTTCTCCAACTCTTCTCAGTAAGTTATTAGGATGTTACCTAAATTCTCAATCAAAAAGTCCCAACATGCACAAAAGAGGATGTTGGACTTGGAAAGAATCTTAAGAATATTTTAGCTCATCTCCTCCAAACATTTACAGTTTCTCCCTTAACATATCTGATGGGTCATTTCAGGTTCTCTTGGAATGTTTCCAATGCTAAAGAACTCACTGCCTCATAACTTAGCTCAGGTCATTAGAAATTGTAAGTAAGTGTGGAAATAGAGCTTACTTCCACTGTCATTTTTGCTTTTATTAGAGAGCACTTCTTTGTAGCGACCTGAAGTGTGCTCCCCTATGACTTCAGCTTTTTGGCTCTAGTTGTGCTTTCAGAGAAATACAAAGGAAACCTACTTTTGAGGTAGCCATGGGTTATGAAAAGACAGTGGTCTATGAAGAAGACAATGAGACCCTAATTCTATTTATGGAGCAATCAATAAAGATAAGCAAAGATAATTTATAAAAATAGCAGAATTTAAATCACTGATCCAAGAGCCACATCAGGAAATATAGGAAACAAAAGAATCAATGCTCAGATACATGCTTCTAAAATTAGTGAATTTCAAGATATGCTTTGTAGCTGTGTTTGTAACACCAATGGAGCAAAGGTAGTCTGGCTCTACATCAATAGGGGAATGGTTCAAGAAATTATGCATTTCCATAGAATATCTCTGGAACAATATACCCCAAACAGGTAGCAGTGATTTGATTGCCTCCTTCCAGGGAAGGGAAGGAAATCATTAAGGGCAGATGGAAAGTCTTGAGTTTCACTGTAGACCCTTTGTTCTCATTAGATTTGGTACTTTTGCATGCCTTAAATATTTTAAAAATCAGTTAATTTAAAAATTAATGGGGGCCCGGCCCTGTAGCCAAGTGGTTAAGTTTGCACACTCTGCATCAGCGGCCCAGGATTCCACTGGTTCAGATCCTGGGCACGGACATAGCACTGCTCATCAGGCCATGCCGAGGCAGCAACCCACATAGCACAACTAGAAGGACCTAACAATTAGAATATACAACTATGTACTGGGGACTTTGGGGAGAAAAAGAAGAAGAAGAAAAGGGAGATTGGCAACAGAAGTTAGCTCAGGTGTCGATCTTTTAAAAAAAAAATTTAATTTGGGATTTAGGCATTACAAAGATAATAGGTAAATGTTTGGAAAAGTACAGAGTTACAAAGAAGAAACAAATATCCTGCATTATCACTCAATTCAAAATCTTGGCTATTGGTCATATTTTAATAATTTCCATCTGATTCTTTTACACATGTTTTAAGCGACTTTAGTCATGCTATATATATTAATTTTACTCTAATTTATTGGCTTAACATCCATTTTACATATTTATTTTTCATTTTGTTACAAAATCATTATAAATATTTTAATATGAACCTGGTATTTAAAAAGAAGGTATCACAAATAAATTAATATTTCATTCTTTATTGGACTGGCTCCACAATGCTTTATCTGTGTTTAGTATTATTGCCTTAGGATGGATTTCCAAGGATAGAGTTCTGAAGTCAAAATGTTTTGGCATTTTTAAGGTGACTAATATGTCTGTGAAACTGATGACATTTGTTTATTGTAACAAGGGTTACGCATGTGTTTCTGTAAGAAGATGCTCAAGACTGAACACTCTTTAGTAAAGCAGTAATATTTTATTGGAATTTATTGACCATCTGCAAAGTATCTTTCATACGAGAAGTTTAGGAGAGAGACAGAGAGAGGGAGGGAGGGAGAGAGAATGCAAATTTTTATGTGCGTATGTGCCTGGTGTTTTCTGAATTTGCACAAATATCTTTGATCTGATTCAAGATATGAGCATCTGAAAGGAAACCAGAAACTCTCAGAAAAAAAAGATATATATATGTATGTATGATGATGTATGGAAAATATGTAAGACTATGAAATTTTAAGAAATAGTAAACAGTTTAAGGTAAGATTTTTAAAAAGCAAGCTGGTATAATTTTTAAACAGATATCTTTAGGAAACTTTCAAGCATTACATATTCTATTTGTTGCAATATAGGAAATATATTTTCTGAGAATGGTACACACTGATCTTGTTGTAACTTACTTAATAGTTATAGTTTGGAGATTTTATGTATTTCTAAAGAAAGATGAAATTTGCTAATTTTGTAAAGAGGGGTATAAAGGGTAAGATTGATCTATGGTTTCACGCTCTAGTTATTTACTTACATCTCTGAATCTTGTATCTTTACCTACAAAACAAGGAAAAACAGCGTTTTTCCCATTTGATATTCTGAGGATGGAAAGGGATAATTCAGTTGAAGCACGCAGCTCATTACCCAACATATAATACAGGTCAAGTCATCTTCCAGCCAAGCCTTCCTCTTTTTCTCAAATGAGGTCCTGCAACATTTGAACATGACTACTTGCTGCCCTTATATTTTCTCTTACAGAAAAATATCGCCATGCTTTTCCAGGCCCTTCTCCATAATGACAACTCTTAGGCATATTTAGCTTATCAACCTGTCTATCATTTCTTTTATTTTTTGTTAGCTGCGACAAAATTCTTAAAACCTAAAATGTCCTCAGTATCCTGAAATTGTCACATCATTTTTCTGAAACTATTTCTATTTCTCATCTTCAGTGTTAGTAACCTGAAAACATAATCTATGAGAGTGACTTATGTAGCAGCTGAATACAGTTCTCTCTTTTCATAAAACTCACTTTGCCAACTGTCAGGGCACACCAATCTCTGGAAGTCTTTATTGTACTTCCTGCCATGATTCGTCCATTTCTTTCATCAAAAGCTTTCAAATAATTCAGCAGCCATCCTCAGGTAAAGAGTCATTAAAATCATAATTTCAACCAGACAGTGCATCTTCTCATCTATTCACAATCTCATCTGCTATTGCATTGCTGAGTACCTTGGACTTGTTAAACATTTCTCTGGGATTATCAGAACTAATGGCTTTCACACTGACTGGATGGGATCATCTCCCGATGTCTACCTCCAAGGATGGATAATACCATTATGTTTCCTACTCACCTACTCCTATTTATGAATGAATAGATGGAAGTTCGAGATGATAGTAAGTTGCAGTGCTGTGCTTCTCTTTATGAGACTGGTGAATCCCTTAACTGGACCTGACATACTAGGATATCACCATATCCCATTGCTGCCTTTGCCATTGGAAACAGGTGGCATTAGCAGTTAGTGACCAGTATCTAGGTACTTTCCTGGGCTTCATTATATGTAAACGTTGTCCACACAAACAGACCACACTGAGGGAAGAAAAAACTGTAAAACCTGCTGAGTTTTGTACTTAAGACTTTTTATTTGGAGATGGTACTATTTGCCTTTTAGACTTGCCCCCTTGGTATCTTATATGACCTAAGAAAGCCACGATTTGATGTCACCTTTAGCCAAAATTCTTGTTGGGAAAGGACAGTAAAAGAGATCAGAGCATGTCTCTCCCTTTTAAAAAGTCTGCCGAGGCTTAGCCATAAGGAATGTGGCTCCCCTCTGTTGTCCACACCCAAATATCAAAGAAAAGGATCTATTGAAGAATCAGAGAGATTCATAGAAAAGAGACTCCTACTTTTGGTCAGAGGGATGATGCTGCCTAAAAAGTATCTGAGTATTTATTACATCTCATTTATTAGGAAATGTAGAGAGAGTAGAACCTTAACTGGTCTCCTTTCTGTCTTTATTGTCTTAAACTTTTCATATCAAAGTCATTCAAAGAGTCGAAGTTCTTCCCCAGTAAGGTCTTGGCCAGGTTTTGTATTTGTAAGACCGAAGAAGATTTTTTTCCCTATGATAGATATCTATTCACTACTAATAAGGCTTAGGTAGGATCCCTTGTATATTGTACTATTTACAGCATTTTGATATAACCGATTTTTTGCCCATTTATTTTACCTTCACACAAACTAGAAACCAACAGTCATAATTCCCGTTTCATAAATTAAAAAACTGAAACACATTTATGTGAGCTTTTCAATGTTCAGTAAATTAATCAAGCAAGATCTACATCACTTAAATCCTAAACTTATGTTCATTTTATAACTACTCTGGTATTTATTTGAATTTATTTCTACTTTCTCTGTCAGTTTAAAAACATATTGATAATTTTCTCTTCATGACCATCTCCTACTAAATTTCCAAAGAAAATATTCATTAAATATGCCAAAATGTTTAAGTAAACAATTTATCAACTGGAATTTGGTTAGAGACCTTCAAAGACATAGAATAGTTTTGTGAAGCCACTATGTTGTTCTCATGTAGGGTTTGTCACATAGAGACAATTTTTGCATTACCTTGTGATTTCCACTGATTCCTTCTAAATTTGTAAGTCAGACTGAAACCACAACGTTCTATGCCCCAAAGTTATATTCCATACTAGTGTTTTCCTTGAATAAATAATGTATCTACTAATTAACTCATTTCAGACGCTATATGGTTTTCTGCCTCTATGCCTTAATTCTTCCCTTGGCCTCATAGCCTCACATATAGAAGGATTTAAGAACTCCTCTCCCTGTTGTTAACCCTACTCCTAACTTTTCTGGGTCTTTGCTTCATTTGTCTGTTGATGAGATTGGATTGGACCTTCTTTATACTATTCAAAGTGATGACTATCAGTGTAACACACACACCCAAAATATATGGTGGATCAAACATGATAGAAATTTCTTTCTTACTCAAACTCAAGAACTGACATTCCTAACTGGTGGGCAGCTCAGAGATGCAGTAATTTTCCATGTTGTGCTTCCATCATTGTCAATCATGCCTTCCAAAGATGTCCTCCTTACTTTCATGACGGAATGGGAGAGAGTAGGGAGACTCATCCTTAGGAAAGTTTTATGGGCTCAGCCTAGAGTAGCATACATCAATTCTGCTCATGTTCCACTGGCTAGTACTGAGGGACATGGACGCAAATAATGCAAGGAATGCTGGGAAATGTGTGCTCAAGAAGAAGAAGAAATTCTTGGTAAAGTGCTAGTGTTCTGCCACAGGGTCCACAAAGTTTCATCTCACTTCCCGTATTATGCAACTGTAGGATATGTAGGGCTGTATAAAGTATTGATAAGGTATAAGGCTTTATTTTAGATATCTACAAGACAATATTTTTTACTTTCTTTACTATTTCTCTTTCCCTATTTTAGTGTCCCTTAGACAGATCTCTCAGAGTTGGAACTACCTAGACACATCTTATATTGTTTAAAACAGAATTCTTGGACCTGAATCAATTTATCTTCCTGCATCCAGCCGGTCGCATTCCATTATCACCCTCTTACCTCCTATTTTTTTGGTTGTTCTGTAGCTAACAAAACTTTGGGGATTCTCATAATTTATTCTTCAACCGATTTCCTTTGGATTGTATGGGTTTTAATTTTATAACTTTCCCTTCAGGCAGTTTCTAACTCATTCTATTTTTTTTTTTCATAAAGTTCATGGAGCCAGCAATATCTGATATGATCTCCAGCAAAGATGTCAAACTTAATTATATAACCACCGTTGTGCCTCAGCGTTGCAACCTCTTTTAATGCTGCTGACGACACCAGTGTTTTACTCAAGAAGGAGTCAAGAATAGCTCCTTGTCTTGTAAGCTTTAGTGTGAACTCTTCCCAGAACCAATTGGTCATGGCACTGTGGAATTAGTTCCACAAACCATGCCCCAATGTGACATTCATCATCTCCATTTTATCGCAGCCCATTGTTTTCTCAACATTTTGAATTTGCCATCACTTCTCGTTTGTTCATTTCCTTTGCCACGTGGATCATGATTTAGAGGAATAATACACAACTGGCTTAGAATTCTAGCTCTGTCACTTACAGCATGCATGACCTTCAAGATGTCATTTAACATTTATGAGACTCAGTTTTCTCATTTGCAAAACAAAAAAGGACAATTATACCTGCTTAATGGTGCTATTTTGTATATTACATGAGACAACACATGTAAAAAGCCCCAGCACATTTCCTGGAACATAAGAGGTATTGAATGATTTTGCTCTTTCTTCTCCATAGTTGAAGGGGCCTATAAAACAAATTCATAGGTTCAATTTCTGTATGCCCTATGGCAGTACACCAAAATTAGATGTATCAATGAAACTAGATTGCGATATTCTAATATATTAGTAGGTCTGGAAAGGTTCTAAGGAATAATTCAGTGTAACCTCTTACCTACAACTGTATGCAAGGACCTTTCCTATGAACTGTAAGGTACATAAAGGTAAGTCTAAAGGTCTGTACTCACAATGCATTTGTAATTTAGAAGGGAGAATTGGATTCCAGTTCATGACTGTATGAGGGAGTGCTTAGCTCTGATTAGAGAAAGGCAAGTAGGGCTTCTTCGAGGAGATTACATTCGATCTGAGCCTTGATGACCTAGTCGGATTTAGCATGTGGGTATGGGAAATATCTCTATGCACAGGATGTTTAATGAAGGTTTAATTCAAGTGAGATTATTTGGACCTCAAGTTGTATGTTCTATGAGATAGGGAAAATCGTCAACATTTCCTCTATTCTTCACTAGAAACTCCACTGTAGCATCTAAAAAGCTGAGATTTGCTATCCTTATTAAAATTAACAAGCAAGCTCTCAAAATTGATGCTTTCACAACTCACTCAGATAAGCCTTTTTCTGAAGGAGACTTTTCACCCAGGGATGGAGTAGATCTCTTCTCCCCCTGTTACAGCATTACTTGGTCATAGCTATACATGGTGTATTTATGTATCTATCTGTCCACTAGGTTATGATTCTTTTATCAGGTGTCTACTTCATGCCAGATACTTCTACAGGAACAAAAAGACAGAGATCCCTGCCCTCATGAAGGTTACATTCTAATTTGAAGAGACAGACAATAAACAAAATGAATAATATATATATATGTATTATGACACAAAGTTATATAACTTAGGGTATAAAGGAAAAGGGGAGGAAGGTAAAGGTACTAGAGGGTGCTTCTGTGGAGGAAGCACAGTCTGCTGTTTTAAATAACAGCATCAGGATAGGTATCTCTGAGGAGGTGACATTTCATACGTGAAGAGGTGAAACAATTACCCTTCCTAGTATCAGTCAAAAGAGAATTCCACGCAAAGAGAACAGGTGCAGAGATCCCAAGTTACGACTGTGCCTGGTGTGTTGCTGAAGAGCTAAAAAGCCAGACAGCCTAGAGAAAAAATGAGCAAGGATACAAGTAGTAGAAGTGATGAAACGTTATTTTGATCAATAATATGGTGATGATGGTGGCAAGATAGACTAGGATTTTGTAGGTGATTCTATGACTTTGGCTTTTACACTGAGTGAAGTGTGGAACCAATGCAATAGCGTAAATAAGGAAGTGACATTATGACTCACATTTTAAAGTACCTTTTCTTGTAGTGAAATTAGATTGTTTGGGAGTGGCAAGAGAGGTCAATTATAGCAGGCTAGGACAGTACACCAGGTGAGATGGTGATGATGCAGACCAGGATGGTAGAATGGATTTTGGACATATTGTGACAGTAGAGTCAATGGGATTTGTGATATATTTATTGAATGTGGTCATGTAAGAGGAAAAGGGCAGCCAAGGATCAAGCCAAGGAAGGACACCCCACCGATTTAGATGAGAAAGCCTGAGGGAGTAACAGATTTGGGGGGAAAGATTAGTTCATATTGGGTTTGTTGGTTCGAAATGTCAATTCTACATCTATATGGACATAGTTAATAGGCAGATGGATAGATAGATGATTTGGAGGTCAGGAGAAAAGTCTAAAATGAAAATATAAATTTGAATGTCTTTGGCACCAAGATAGTATTTTAATCCAGGTGACTACATGAGATCATCAAGAAAGTGGTGTTGACAAAGAAGACAAAGTCAAAGACTGAGCCCTTGGATGCTCTAAGAAAAGAACAAGAGGAATCCACAAAAGAAATTATGTAGTAGCAGCAAGAGAAACAGGAGGAAAGCCAGATGACAACTGACAAATGATAAGGAGCAAAAGAGATAAACTGAATAAATACCTGTGAAAGAACCTGTAGGCTGATAACTGACCATTGGCTTTAGTAACATGGAGGAGGTCATTGGTGACTTGACACAAAGAGCTTTAACAAATGACAGAGGCAAAGACCACACTGGAATAAGTTTAACAGCAAATAGGAGAAGAGTAATTAAAGACAACAAGTATAAACAACTTCTTTGAGCATATTTTATCCTAAAGGAAACAAAGAAATAGAGCACAAATTGAGTCTTCTTCATCTTCACCTTCACAGAGTTTTCATAGCAACTAGAAGAATGCAGTCACTAACAAAATGTTTTCGAATGAATGAATAAGGAAAACAGAGACCTTGTTAACTAAATCCAACCCATTTAGCTCCAGGAGAAAGTGTTTGGTTAACACTTTCCCCAGCACCCACACTCATTCAAGTGCCCCATGCTGTAAATTCTATCTTTATAAAATGAGCTATTTTCATTCCCTGACACATCTTTTTTTAGATTCTCATTGAATCTCAAGCAGCTTGTACAATTGCCTCCTAACTGATCTTCCTATGTCCATTTTCCTACTCCTTTAGTTTGACTTGTAAAAAATGCCTGATGGATTTTTCCTGAATCAGACCATTTTTCACTTGCAATGTTTCCACATTATCCAAAGAATAAAATTCATACTCCTTGTCTCCATCCAATGTTCCAGCCAAATGAAACAGTACTTTTCTCTCTGTCACAAGAATACTCTGATTTCTCATCATTATATTCTAACTCATTCTGTTCCCTCTTTTCCACTCTTTTAAAAAATCTAATTATCTGTAAATAATAATTTGTGACAATGACCATCCATACAAAGTCGCTCCTTATTCCATAAAGTTTCCAAAACCCCCAAACTCTCATTGAATTTTTTGGGAAATTTTCTTATGACCCTTCTTGTTACTCTGCAGCCTGTATTATAGTTATTGGTATATTTTACTCATCCATTCTCTGTTCATGTCCAAATATAAACAAAACATTGCTATCTCACTCTACTTTTTTCTGAATTTTTCAAGGAAAGATTTATAACTTAGGTTGGTTATAAAGACCACTATCAAGGAATCCAGCTTCTCACCTCCTTACCAGTCTTTTGTATCTCCTTTATGTAACCTACAAAAATTAGACTATAATTAATAAGGAAAACAGTAAAATTATGAATCTTTAGAAATATAATATGCTATAAAATATTAATATATTAATATTAATATTAATATTAATACGCTACTAAATAGTTTATTACTATTACTATATGCTAGGTATGTACTCTTCTGAGCTATTCAACCTCCAATGACCCTCCCCTTCTGATATTCATGAACTTGTGTAGTCCCTTCCCACACTGAATAAGGCTGACCTTGTAACTAAAAGGATGTTACAGAAATTATGGTGTGTAACATCTGAAATGAGGTCTTAGAAGACATTGGGGTTTTTGCCTTGATCTCCTTCAAATCACTCACTCTGGGGAAGCCAGCCACCAAATTAAGGGGATGTTCAAGTAGCCTGTGGAGAGGACTATGTGGGATTAAAACCAACACCTCCTGCTAATGGCCATTACCAGCTTGCTGGCCGTATGAGTGAGCCACCTTGGAAGCAGACCCTTCAGCCCCAGTCAAGAATTCAGATGACTGTAGTTCCAGTCACCATCTTTTTTTTTTTTAAGATTTTATTTTTTCCTTTTTTCTCCCCAAAGCCCCCCGGTACATAGTTGCATATTCTTCGTTGTGGGTCCTTCTAGTTGTCACATGTGGGACGCTGCCTCAGCGTGGTTTGATGAGCAGTGCCATGTCCGCGCCCAGGATTCGAACCAACGAAACACTGGGGCACCTGCAGCGGAGCGCGTGAACTTAACCACTCGGCCAAGGGGTTAGCCCCTCCAGTCACCATCTTGACTGCAACCTCACAAGACATTTTGAGACAGAAATATCCAGCTAATTCTCCCCAAGATTTCTCACATATACAAACTGTGATAAATATTAAAGGTTTACTTCCACTTTAAGCCATTATGTTTTAGGGTGATTTGTTATACAACAAATCAATATCTATCCAATATCTATACTAGTTATCTATACAATAGATAACTAATTCATCTGCTATTCCTCTAGCTCATTCTATGATATTGGGTAGATGACATAACCTTAAACATAAACTTCTAAGTTAATGAAAGGATTGAAAGAGAGCACAACAATGGATCCTTATATATTGAACACTCTATAATTGTACATGTTCTACCTTACCAGGTATCTGGAAAAACAAGTCAATATTTCCTGAGAACAGCCTCTGTTGATGACGATTCATTTACTCTGCAGTGGCCTTTTGCCATATCTAACTCATTGATCTTTAATGCTCTTTTTGATACATTGCCCAATCCATCCATAAACCCACCCTTAGAATGTTATATGAAGTTGGCATAATGCTAACTCTTTTAAACCGCAATGGAAGAAATGCTTCTAATTTATGCTGCCTTTTTATTCCCTACATAATTTTGATTTTAATGCTCCATCTCAACGATATCAATATCCTTTTGCTACCGGCAATTGAAAACAAAAAGTAAATGTTTCATTCCTCCTCTTGGCCAACTAAAAGGGAATGCTCATGCCTCCAGGCCTTGATATGAATGAAAGGATTTATAATTAACTTTGTAGGAGATGATATTTAATATATTGGGAAGCACTGAATTTAAAAGTCTAAAGATCTAGACGCTGGTTTCTACTCTGTCACTACCAACCTGCAAAATCTTTGGCTAGTTATTTTGTTTGGTTTTAAGTTATCAACTAAAAGTGTTGGAATAGCTTGTTCTAGTCTGCCATACACACAGAGTAATTGGAAATATATTTAGTTCTAAGGTAATTTACAGTATGACAGAGCCCAGTGGTAACAGGATTGTCATTAACACATAGCTTGGAGTCCAAAACCCATAGTCATAGGAATAATGTAAAGTCTACACCTGAATCTGACTCAAAAGGAAAGAGAGACAACAAAAAATGTCTAAGTACTGACATTACAAAAACTTCCGGTATTCTTCTCAACCCAAAAGTAAGATTGTACTCTTTTTGTGTCAGAGATGGGAGGAGTGAAATATAGAGGAAATGTCATCAGCATAAATTTGATAAGTAAGCTTTTAACCTTCAAATATTTTTCCCTATGAAGACCTTTTCCCACTTTTTCTATATAATCTCTAGGCAGATTAAATCTGCCCATAATCACAAAAAGATGTGGACTTAATTGGACAGCCATATCTGGTGCCAATGGGTCAGTAGTTATTCTGTTTGTTTTTTCATTTTTTTCCACAATCGAATAGATTGTACATATCTGCTACCAGGAGAAAGGGAGACTACTGTATATTTCCTTCTCACTAAAATATAAACTGTAAATATAGAAGAAACAGGCTAAAGAATTGTAGTATTGCTAAGTACCGAATGGCACAAAGCTGAAATCTTGCTTGAAATTCTAGCAGCTATGACTTCAGATCTCAGATACTACAGAGTGGGCTAAAAGTACTCTCTCAATGCCAGTGAAGACTTTTACCATAGGAAATGTTAAAAGTCCCCTCCATTAGCGTTTGGCACTTGATTCAAGAAGCTAGTTGCCTTTCAGTTGCTGTCTTATATTACGAAAGCCAAGAGAGCTGGTTGACATTTCTGAGCTACAGAAGACTGTTTTGTGAATAGAATGGGTTGGGAGAGAGGATCTGAGGTTCTTTCCAATTCTGACAGACTGTGACTCTTAACTTCTGCACTCTTTTTAATTTGAGCCAAAAGTAACTAATATATAATAAGTGAGAACTCTTACGTTATCTGTTAATGCAAAATCCATTGGCAACTAGGATACAAATATTGAAAATATGTGTAACTATATGCATCTCATCACCTCACAATGATCTGAGCAAATCTTTAAAATATATATTAAAATTAGTAGGGTATCAAGGGCAGTTGGATTAGAATACTGGACTTTATTAGGATCAAAATAGATCTTAGAGTGCGTGATAGGAAGGCAATTTCTGAACAGAACATACAGAATTACCTAAGAACAGACATTTGCATTAGGAATCCACAATTCTGACTTCTTAGAGCATTACAGGCAAGTAAGTTTTAGTTGTTATGCTGATTCAGCAACTTCCTAGGTTACTATGAGAAGAATTCTTTGGCCATTTTAAGTCAGAAAGAAAAAGTGGCCCATTGCATTAGCCAGTCTGCTATGACCTTAGGGCTGAGCAGTGATAGCATATGTGATAGGAATATGCCAGACCTAGACAGGAACCAAAGAGTTTTGAGGATAAACGGGCTCTTTTTGAGATCTACTGTTTTCATTTTACAGATGAAGTGACAGAGAACCAAAGTAGTTATTTGAATCGCTTTAAGTCATGGAACAATTTAATCTCAAAGCTATTTCTAGAATTCAAGTCAATTGACCCTCCCCCATCCCAATTCAGTATGCTTTCTGCTGTGTGATTCTGTCTCCAATTAAGGAAGTAAACAAGAAAATGACAGATACAGAAAACTATAACATATGCTGGTTCACTATTGCAAGGTCAAGTTTTTTCCTTACCTCATACTCTAACTGCAAAATAACCTCAGACAGATTAAAGGATTAAAGGAAAACATCGTGAAAAAAAAAATAGACGCAAATAAGTCTGATTTTAGGAAAAGGAAGTACTTTCTAAGCAGAAAAACACAGACTAAATTACAAAGAAAAATGATAAATTTGACTGCATGTGAATTTTAAAATGCCATTTATCAAAAATAATATAAAAACATTTAAGGTGAAATCAGAAAAGAAACACACTAACCTTGATAGATAAGATCTTAATGTTCTTAATAAAAAAAAATACTTCATTCCAAAAGACAAAATATGATAGAAACAAGGGCAAGGATCCTGAATAAACCAAACCTGAACGGTACAAACCATGAAAATATTCTGTCTTACAAGTAAATAAAATGCATAAAGTTAAATAAAAGATGTTACTATCTTCCGCTATCAAATGTGCAAATATTTAAAAATTGTCATACTTAGTATCAGCAAAGATATGGGAAAATCAGAATTATCACAGTGTTAGTATATTGCATTATTTGTTCTAAATGTTTGCTTCCATTCTCTACCAGTTCCATCCCTATAAGGCCCCTGGCTATGCCCTTCTCTGAAGGCTGGAGTATTGGTCTCACCTTATTATACTGAGCTTCACCATGTGTCTTGTTTCAACCAATGGCATGTGAGAAGTGGCATGCCCTTTATTTGAGCAGCAGCATTAAGAGGCCTCATGTGACTGTACCATTGCTCTTTTCCCTGATGTCCCAACCCGTCCCAGATAGAGCTCCTGCTTCAGCCTGGATTCCAGAATGAAGGAGACACGTGGACAAGAGCCGAAACTGATCCAGAGCTGGTGGATACTGTGAGCAAGAAATCAGCCTTAGTTGTTGAACTTGCTAAAATGTTGATGTTGTTTTTACTGCAGCATAACCTAGCAAAGGCTAATAAACACAGTGGGAGTATAAGCAACACCAATTTATTTAAAACATTTTAGCAATTATGTATCAGTAGCCTTAAAATTGATACAATTGAGTTACAAATTCCCTTCCATGAGTCTATGTGCCAAGAGCTTCAGCGAATATAACCCCTGATGCTGAAAACTGGAAGCAAATCAAAATTCCAAAATTAGGAAAAAGATTAAATAAATTATGATAAATACCTACTCTGGAATGTTATAGAGCCATATAAATGGTATCTACAAGAAATATTTAATGGCACAAGAAAATAGCCTCTATATAACATGAGGTGACAAAACAGTGTACAAATTTGAAAATGAGGAATGATGCCAGATTTGTAATATATGCAAATGCATATGAGAAAAGGTTGAAAGAAAATGTATCAAAAATTTTGAGTGCTTATTACTTGACAGGTGAGAAAAAGGTTTCTTTTATTCTCTTACTTATGTATCCCTATATTTTAAAAATCGTGAACAGTAAGGGTGTTGATTTTTATAATCAGAAAAAAATATACTTATAAAAACCACCAGATTGGCTTCATTTTGCAAATGAGAGAACGGAACCTCAGAGAGGTTGAGTAGGTTCTGGAGGAGCCAGATTTAGAACCCTATTCTAGCTATGCTTTTAACCATTACGCATTTCTTGCTTTAACATTATACTGCCTTAACTGCTATATTTCTGCTCAAATATCTTTGTCATGCAGATGACAATCTAATATCCATTAACCTACTTACCACTTTACAAAAAATTATACCAAAAGCAGAACAGAAGCACCCGCCTTCTTATTTCATAATTCAGGTTTTTAACGTTCATTCATTCAAAAACCATTTATTTAGAGTCTCCCAGGTTCTGAAGATTATGCTGAGCACAGGAGATTCAATAGCAAATAAGAGAAAAATGGACCATCACTTCATTGAGTTTCAGCCAAATAGCTATATATTTCAGCCAAATAGTACGGTCTTTCTTCATCACACCATTACAATTATCTCTTATTTCTTCTTCAAAGCATCACCCCAATTATCAGAGTGATTTCTACATTATAAATGCCTAGTAAACATTATTTGTATGTATTTATATTTTTGTTTGATTTTAAATACTCAAACTCACCTGGCAGAAGATTAGCACTTTTCTCTGTAGAGTGTAGACAGGAAACATATCCTGAGTGGTTTCCATGTAACTTTCCATAGATTTATTAATTCTCCTTCATCTTTTCCCATTGATAGATTTTTCTCATTTTTCCAATATTTACTTTATCAACAATGCTTCAATGAACAACCTTCTACACCTAATTGTGCGCTGGTGCAAAATAACAGCTGATAGATGGGGAAACAATGGGTTTTCACACATTTCTCTTGTAAGAATGCTCTTCCGCATCTTCATCCTTGAGAGAATCCCTCAGATGCTCTCTCTGAAGACATTTTCCACCCTCTTGCCTTGCTGAGCATTCAGACCTCACTGTTTTAGTTTGTGAGGGCTGCTATAACAAAATGCCACAAACAGGGGGGTTAAACAATAGACATTTATTTCCTCAGAGTTCTAGAGACTGGAAGTCCAAGGTCAAGGTGTTGGCAAGTTTGGTTTCTTCCAGAGCCTCTCTCCGTGGCTTGCAGATGGCCTCCTTCTCTCTGTGTCCTCACATCGTTGCCCCTTGATCTCTATTTTATCCATGTCCTAATCTCCTCTTATTATAAGGACACCAGTAATCTTGAATTAGAGTCCACACTATATGACTTCATTGTCCCTCTTTAAAGGCCCTATCTCTAGTCACATTCTGAGATACTAGGGGTTAAGACTTCAACATACGAATTTTAGGGGCACACAATTCAGCCCATTGTTTTGCTTGTCTGCCCTCTTGTCTAGTGTGTGAACCCATCTAATGGTGACATCAACTCTCAATGGTCAATAATATGCACATATGGGGCCGGCCCCGTGGTGCAGTGGTTAAGTGTGCACTGTCCACTTCAGCGGCCCGGGTTTGCAGGTTCAGATCCCGGATGCGGATATGGCACCGTGTGACAAGCCATGCTGTGGTAGCCATCCCACATATAAAGTAGAAGAAGACGGGCACAGATATTAGCTCAGGGCCAGTCTTCCTCAAAAAAAAGAGGAGGATTGGCAGACATTATCTCAGGGCTAATCTTCCTCTGGAAAATAATAATAATAATAATAATATGCACATTGAAAGTATTCAATAAATGTTAGCTGGATCCATTAGACTACGAATGTTACAGGGCACAGAAACCAAAAGAGTACAGAACAGAATGAGGACAAGAAGAAATGAGAATTTCAGGGAAGGTTTCATGCGACCTGGACTGAACTTTGAGTAAAGGGTAGATTTGTGCCCACAGAAGAGAGCCCACCACCCCCAAAATGGACCTACAGCTCCAAAATCATGGAGGTTGACATGCTTTGACAGACAATGGAATGGTGAGGAAAATCAAGACTTATAGGACTGGTAGGGACTTAGAAGTCATCTAATCCTTAGGGACACCACCATTATCTCCTCACAGGTTTATTCAGCCTCCCCTTGAACAACTCCAAACATGAAGTATGCTTGCTCCAGTTGTAGGATTGAATTATTTCAGTCAGTGGCATGGTATTTACCAAACTTTCCTCATTCAAATATCATATGAATGAATTTGGCTACATTTGCATACCATATCTCCTATTATTCAATTGATACTTTTATTTAAATTGACTCCCATTTTTCATACAACGCACTTAAAATGGACCTTCATATTATTACCACAACTACTAGAAAACAAGTATCTGTTGGCCCAAATAGAAGGTATCAGTATAAATAAATCCATAGCAATAAATATTAGTATTAATATAACTATGCACTCACACATATACCTAAATCATGCCACTCACCACAAGGGCTAGGTAAACCACACTTTTGGAAAAATTTATTAAAATAAACATTTGTAACTGAACCGTAAATTAGTCCATTTCCATTTAGCTATCTTAACAAATGCAACATGTACAAGTCATTGCAAGGAAGGAAGCCTGGTTTGGAATGGAGGTAGAGTAGGGTAAATGTTGGGATGAAAAGTTGGAAGAGAGTCGATCAGTGGAGCAACTTTCCTTGGAATTCTGCCTAAGTGCCATGGCCATTAGAAAGAACATCACCATCGTGGAAACACCAAAAGGTCAGTCCCTCTACTTAGAAACAAGTTCCTCTTAGCTCATGCTTTTATTTAAACTCAAAAATAATAGAACTCTATTTTAAGTGATTAAATACAGATTAAACATTTCCCCTACAATCTGATTTCCTCTTTAAATTTGCTCAGCAAATCCTTTCTCCATAAAGAGTAGAAAGGGAAAATTCTAACCAGCTCCAATTTGAATGAGGATTTGAAAAGCTTTTGCTTAAAAGACTTCTGAATTCTTAGTTCTGGCTCATTTCAATTTGCTTTGTGACCTTGAGCAATCATTTCACTTCATTGAGCATCAGTTTCCAAACCTGTGAAATAATAGGATTGGACTAGACCAATGGTCCTCAGAGTGTGGTCCTGAGAATAACAACATGCACATCAGCACGAAACCTGCAAGAAATGCAAATTCCGGAGTCCTGCTCCAGACTTACTGCACCAGAAACTCTGGGGTGGGGTGCCATAATCTGTATTTTAATAGCTTTCCAGGTGATTCTGATGCTCAAGTTGGAGAGACACTGGACTAGCGGATATGATAAGCTCTCTTGGCCCCCCCATCTGTGAAGTACTGTGATCTCGTGGTCTTTGAACAAAAGGGAGCAAAAGTGACTTTGTGTTACTAGTGGGAGGGAAAGCTGGCTGGATTGAACTGCTTGAAGAATGAATTTGATCTTTGGAAGAAAGTCACCTGGCCAAACTAATGACTACAAATCCCACAGGGAGAAAGTCCTAGGAAGGGTTCTCTGGCCACCTGGAAAGGAAGCAGTGACAATATGGGAGCATTCTCTCCTGGTGCTTAGGGATGGGAAGAGGCAGGCAGATAACGTCTTCATTAGGAACAGCTTAGCATACATCATGCATCATGTCTACAAATAGAAGTGGTGTGTGATTTGGCCCCAGGAATAGAGTTCCCAGATATGAAAAGTCCCATAAACCACTGTCCTCATTTTTTTTTCTTCCAAATTTTAGGAAGAGTGAAGTTTTGGGTGAATTGGGAAGCTATAGGGAAGTAAATCAATGCAAGACCAAGGAAAGAGAAAGTTCCACAAGAGCCGAGGCCACACGGCATTTTCTGTGCCACAGATTCCTGAGGGAGAAACGATTTTCCTAGCAAACAAATTCATCACAACCCCAAAGGAGCCTGCGTAGACGCAAAAGCAGAATGGATGGGAGATGGAAGGGTGGTGCTGGGGAGGAGGGAGAGGTGGAAAGGAATTCTGGTGCCATCTAGTGGCCTATGTGACAAGGTTCTTGTCCTAACAGTCACATTCAAGGGTGGCTGGCACTGAAGCAGCTTGTTTAAAAGAAAGGCCTTAATACCATTTAATTGCCGTTCCCCAGGGGATTAAGTAAACCCTGAGCTCCCCACCATGCATGAGCACAAAGTGACAGCCCTGATGGTGATGGCAGAGATAAGTGGGCAAGGAGGCTGCAAGTGGATCAAAGAACCCTGAATGTATTAACAATTCCTTTCAATTGAAAGCACTCTGCGATTTACACGTGGAGTAGCTCCCTCCATCCTCAAGCTAACCCTGACAATCAGGCACCAGAGAAAGAATCATTCCCTATTTTATAAATGAGAAAACTGAGGCTGAGAGATATGTGACCCAAGGTCACACAGAGCAAATGGCAGGGACAAAACGCCCAGCCCAAACAGCTCTGTCCTTTAACACTGAGTTCCTAGTCCTCTCAGCCACCCTAAAAAAATACTCTGACAAACTCTGGGTATATGAAACCCAAAAGCCCATCCCTTCCCAGAGGCATCATCTGAATCTTCCAGATATTTCATGACTTTCAAATGCCAGAATCAAAATCAATATTCCTGCTACTTTTTTTTTCCTTAGGATCTCTCCTGCCTTCCATTCTGAAGAACAGGGAGATGAAAGTTGTTCTTTCTGTTACAGAGTCTGTAAGCTGATTGAGCAGCCAGGATTCAAGCATAGGGAACAACTAGGTAAGATGGCAGGATCATATGAAATGACCCACCGCATTGGCTGGAAAAGATTACAAATGCTTAAATCCTTTAGGGACAAGGAAAAAGCAAAGGTCTTCACAAAACAGAAAATAAGACACTCAATGGGACAATTGAGGCTGAGAGAGTCATCCTTGGTCCTTCTGCTCTGTCTCTACATCTTGGGGACAACTGCAGCAGAAGCCACTCTTCTTCTTTAGCTCTGAGCCACCTCCTCAGGCCTAAGGCATTTTCTATACAACCATGTAAAGTAGATTGTGACATTTGGCCCATTAAAACTCCCCAGTGGCTTTCCATTGCACCCTTTTACCATTACACCTTTACCAGCGGTGTGGACCTAGGTGATCCTGTGCTTGCCTCTCCATCCTTTGTTATGCCGTTTTTTGCATCATTCACACCTCTCTGCCACCCTAACCTGCTGACAGGTCCCACGGTGAGCCAACCCAGGTGCTGCCCTAGGTCCTGTGCCATTGGTTTTTCTTATATAGAAAAAGTGTTTCCTTGAAGTGCTAGCATGTTCCTTCAGGTCTCTCCTTAACTGTTAGCTTCTCAGAGTCCCTCAGCTACCTCAACTATTGTGCTGCCCCTCTTTCAATTCCCTACCACATTGTTCTTCTTCCCGTTTCTTTTCTTCTCATTTCCTACTCATCATATGAAAAATAACCTTATTTATCTGATAGTTCACTTATTTATTATCTGTTACCCCAACTAGAATATAGGCTAGGGTAGAAAAGATGGTTTCTGTCATACGTGCAGCAAAGGACTTAGATCAAAGTGCATACTCAATAAACATTTTATTTCTGTTACCAGGACTCAAGACAGAACCAGATCAATGGGTACTGGGTGAATATATGTTGTCACTTCATTTAAGGAAACTGTGAAACAGAACTTCAGTATATAAAAGAGTCTTTTCAGTAAATGGTGCCAGGGGATTGATTGGATATCTACAAAAAAAGGCTGTCAAGCATCTACAACCCTCAACTGCTGATGGCGGGCTGTAAATGAACCCAGCCACCTTGGTAAACTGCTTGGCCATATCTTCTATACATGAACATACTTATCCTGTGACCTCACAACCCCTTCCATCATTATACACCCAGAAGCTGTATGCGGCAAGGTTCCCCTGAAAAGAGGTACAAGAACACTCATTGCAGTACTATTGGCCACAGCTATTAGCACTATCACTAGTACTATTTGTACAATCATTAGTAGTATTAATGCTATCACTAGTAGCATTAGCACTATCACTAGTAGTATTACCACCATCACTAGTAGTGTTAGTACTATCATTATTACTATGAGTAGTATCACTAGTAGTATTAGTACTACCACTACTAGTATTAGTAATAGCCTCAGATTGGAAATAAGCTGAATACCCATAAATAGCAAAATTAATAAACTTTGATATATGCACAGAATGAAATCACATTCAGGAATGAAAAGGAACAAATTACTGCTATGCCAGTCTTGATAAATACGCCACATGTAAATAGTACACAGAGTATTGTTCTCTCCAGTTAAAGTTCAAAAACGGACAACACTAATTTTGGGTGGTATGAATCAAGATAATGGTCAACTTTAGGGGAGAGAATAGTTCCAGGCCTGGGGATTTGTGTGGAATTTTAATATGCTGATAATCGCTTTCCTAATCTGGGTGGTGGTTACATGGGTGTATTGTCTTTGTGAAAATTCATCAAGATGTACACTCCAGATTTGTGCACTTTTTTGTGTATAAGTATACTTCAGTAAAAAAAGTTAAATAAATAAATATTTCCTTGATGAAGGAAAAAAGATGGAAATGAAAGAAGGGTTAGAGAGAAGGAAGAAAAGGAGGGAGGGAGCAATAGAAAAGAGAAAAAGAAGAAAACAATGAAAAGAAAGAAAGAAAATAATATTGATTCACTTCGTTGTTTCTCATCGAACCATTGGAACTCCCAGCACCTCACTGTGGAGACCCTGCCATCACCCACGCCCAGTTCTGCTTTTAATTCTCGCTTACTACTGGAATTCCGTGTCAGTATCTGCCACATGGGTCTCCTCTCTGGGCCCCTTCCGATACCCGGAGCCTCTCTATCTATCAAAGGTACTGGATACACCAGGCCAAGCCCAAATGTTTTAAACCAGTTCCTTTCTAATCTATGGAACAGCCATGCCTGGGAAGAATATATGCTTAATGCTAAATTGTCACTAACCTGAGTAAATTGGCAAAATTGTAGAGGTGCATAATCCGGAGGAAGGGACACTGGAGCCAGATCGTCTGAGGAATGGTTTCACAAACTTGGAAAGAACTAGGATGTGTATGTGCTCCGAACACTCACTATATAGCTCCCCTCTCCTGCCTCCACCACCTCCTAACAGGAAACTTCTGGAGCTGAGTTCTTAAGAACTTACAGTTGGAAAAGGGAGGGTTCCACAATAGTGCTCTCAGCTGTTCCAACTAATTTAGGATATGATAGTCTAAATTAGCGGCACCCAAATCTTGCTGCTATCAGATTCACCAGGGGAGCTTGTTAAAACGTCTCCAAACTTTATCCCAGACTTACCGATTCAGAAACTCTGGGATCTACAATATTTAGCAAGTTTCCTAAGTCATTGTCAAGTGTCAGAGCACAGGGATTGAGAGCATCTGTTCTGAATAGTTAGCCCTCTGTTGGAATCCTAGTTTTATCGCATCCTTCTTGCGATGATTTGAGCAATTTAACTTTCTCAGCCCACCTCCCTTATTAGTAACATGAAGATGAATTTCTCTCTTAGTGCTGCTTTGAGTTTTAAATGAGATGCATGGTATTTGACAGACTGAACACACTCAAAAATGTCATGCACCGTGTCTAGCACTGATGTAGAATCCTCGTTTGGAAACCACTGTTTTAAAAAGACTTCCCTTCTGTCATTTACGCAGGGGATGTTAGCACGGTGATTATCGGCCTACACTGCGCATTAACAAATTCACACATTTGTGATATGTGCTCTGTCCACAAACGACTGTTAAACTTCGAGATGTTTTCCTAACACCAGGTATTTACTTCTAGGCTGTAAGCTAAATGAGGGCAAGGTTCAGGTGTATCTAGCTTATTATCGTATCAGATATATGTAGCTTTTTATGGAGCATTTTTCCTGACACACAGTAGGCATGCAATAATAATGTTGCATGAATGAATGCATACATAAACGATTGAAGCATGGGCACTCAAATAGCACTACCTCTCAGGGTTACATGATCATACATTTTAGAGCACAAAGAACGGGACAAAAATGTGTCTGATAAAAATTCTCCCCGGGGAACTTAAGACCCATAGGATTGCCAGAGTCCATAAATAAAAACACAAGATGTCCAGTTAAATTTGAATTTCAGATAAACAAAAAACGGCTATTAGTATAAATACGCTCCATGCGAAATCTGAGGCATACTTAGACCAAAAACAGTCATCTGTCAGAAATTCAAATTCAGCTAGGCCTCTTGTATTTTATGTGGCAATCTCAAAGAACAGCCTAGTCTAGTGGTGGAAATGACGAACTATTAAACAGAGCAGGGGGTGGTAGTGAAGAAAACTCAATACCGGATAGAGATCTGATTAACCATTTGTTGTGTGTATGAGATACAATGAGAGACAGAGACAAGGTTTTTCAAAGTGATTTTGCCTTTATTAAAGCCTTTGATGGCAACGTGCAAAAGGTTAGAATTTCAACCACTATGTTTAGTTTCTTGACAGTTTTCTTATGACAGAAGGGTTCCAGGTTCTCAGCCAATCCTTTCTCAGGCTGGTTTCCCTAACTGAAACAGAGGCCCATGTTTTAGCTAACAAGTAATTAGCCTTCATAAGAGATGTGTAAACAAATCATTGACTCATGAACTTTCTAATTGTTCTCACCTATTATTTGATCTGAGCTCATAATGCTGCCATGGAAGAGATTCAAATGCTGGCTGGGGGATTAAATAGATTATCTTTAAGGTCCTTCTTCTAGCCATGAGTTAAATATTCATATATATTCACTTTCATATGCATTCATGTATAATCACACACGTTCAAACTCTTTTTTTTGAGGAAGATTAGCCCTAAGCTAACATCTGCCGCCAATCCTCTTTTTGCTGAGGAAGACTGGCCCTGAGCTAACATCCGTGCCCATCTTCCTCTATTTTATACCTGGGACATCTGCCACAGCATGACTTGACAATCGGTATGTAGGTTCACACTCGGGATCCAAATCGGCAAACCCCAGGCCACCGAAGAGGAAAGTGCGAACTTAACCACCGAGCCACCAGGCTGGCCCCCAAACACATTTTTGAGAAAAACACTGTCCAGAAAAAAGTGCTAAATAAGGTGTTTAAATGAGAGTTCTGTGAGACCAGGGACCATACCTAGAGCCCCTGTGTTTCCCTGGGCCCGCAATGACCACCTTATTTAATGCTGTCTTGTGACTTCCCCATCCCTTACTCTGCTCTATTTTTTCTTTCTTTTTTATAATAGTTATGATCTCCCAGCCTGCTATAAAATTGACAAATTTATTACACGTATTGTTATTTAACTCCCCTTAGAAGATAAGCTCACCCTCAAGAGATGGCCAAGTTAGGCACAGATCCTGTCTTAAATGCAAAGCAGAATAGTTGATGACAAGACTACCTTGCCCACCCAATATTATCTTTATTAGCCAGGTGTCAGAAATACCTAAAATTGGCCTGGTCTTGCAATACTCTTCTATAAAGCACTACCTCCCCATTTCCACTCCCTGCTCCCATGAATAATTCAGCCTGAGGCCACATAAGATATGGAGTAAATATGGATTCCAATGACCTGTGTTTCAACTCTTCTTTACTAAACAGCTCTGCAGTCTCAAAGCAATCACAGCAGGGTTCATGTTCTCCTCTATGAGGTGAAGGGACTGTGCCAAGTGAACTCAAAGACGCCCTCTATATCTGAAGGCACTCTGATTTAGAGTTCCTGAAACCACACATCAGTGTTACAGCTACGAGAAATGAGAGGCTGCAAAAAAAATGGTATATGTCTCTCGGCAGAGGCAAGGCAAGCAAAGTAACAACATGAGAAGGAATCAGAGAAAGTGGGACTCATTAGAAAATTGTAGTGGGTACCCGCTCTTTGGATAGCTGGATCTAGAAGTAGGAGAAATAGAATGCTGTTCCCAACCATTAGCAGAAGTAAATATCAATTTAAAGTCGTTTGTTATAATTATTTTAACACACAATTTTGGGGTTTTTTTCCTTTTTAAAAAATTTTTATAACAGTAACATTGGATTATAACATTATATACCTTTCAGATGTACATCATAATATATTTTGAATTCTGTGTAGATTACATCATGTTCACCACCCAATGACTAATTATAATCCATCACCACACATGTGAGCCTAATCACCCCTTTCACCCTCCTCTCTCCTCCCTTCCCCTCTGGTAACCACCAATCCAATCTCTGTTGCTATGTGTTTGTTTGTCATTGTTTTTATCTTCTACTTACGAATGAGATCATATGGTATTTGACTTTCTCCCTCTGACTAATTTCACTCAGCATAATAACCTCAAGGTCCTTCCATGTTGTCACAAATGGCCGGATTTCATCATTGCTTATGGCTGACTAGTATTCCATTGTGTATATATACCACAGCTTCTTTATCCATTCGTCCCTCGATGGGCACCTAGGTTGTTCCAAGTCTTGGCTATTGTGAATAATGCTGCAGTGAACATAAGGGTGCATGTATCTTTATGCGTTTGTGTTTTCAAGTTCTTTGGATAAATACCCAGCAGTGGAATAGCTGGATCATATGGTAGATCTATTCTTAATTCTCTGAGGAAACTCCATACTGTTATCCACAGGGGCTGCACCAGTTTGCACTTCCACCAGCAGTGTACGAGGGTTTCCTTTTCTCCACATCCTCTCCAACATTTGTTTCCTGTCTTATTAATTACAGCCATTCTGACCAGAGTGAGGTGATATCTCATTGTAGTTTTGATTTGCATTTCCCTGATAGTTAATGATGTTGAACATGTTTCCATGTACCCGCTGGCCATCCATATATCTTCTTGGGAGAAATCTCTGTTCAGATCTTTTGCCCATTTTTTAATTGCGTCGTTGGTTTTTTTGTTGTTGAGCTGTATGAATTCTTTGTATATTTTGGATATTAACCCCTTATCTGATATATAATTTGCAAATATCTTCTCCCAATTGTTAGGTTGTCTCTTTGTTTTGTTGATTGCTTCTTTTGCTTGCAAAAGCTTTTTAGTTTGATGTCGTCCCATTTGTTTATTTTTTCTTTTGTTTCCCTTGCCCAGTCAGACATGGGACTTGAAAATATGCTGCTCAGACCAATGTCAAAGAGCATGCCACCTATGTTTTCTTCTAGAAGTTTCATGGTTTCAGGTCTTATGTTCAAGTCTTTAATCCATTTTGAGTTGATTTTTGTGCATGGTGTAAGATAATGGTCTACTTTCATTCTTTTACATGTGGCTGTCCAGTTTTCCCAATGCCATTTATTGAAGACTCTCCTTTCTCCATCATATGCTCTTGGCTCCCTTGTCAAAAATTAGCTGTACATATTAACACACAATTTTGCATAGTCAATTACTCTATATTTATGATTGAATAGCACCTTCTTTATAATAATGACAATAATGAATTTTAGGACTTGCTGAGAACAGACACTGTGCCAAACAGTGGACTCATCACTTTGCACACAGTATCTAGTTTGAAACTCATGACAGTCCCTATTGAGGTATTGAGTGTGATCCCCTTTTTGCAGATGAAGAAACTGAGGCTTGGGGTGATTAACTAATAAGGCCAGTATCACTTGGTTAGTAAAACAGAGCTGGAAGTTGAGCCAGGTGGGTGTTGCCAGGGCATGTACCTTTAACCCACTCTGAAGTGCTCTCTCCCTACTCCAGCAATAATCACTCTGGGTTATGCATAACCATGTTGTGTCTTTCTCCATCACTAATGTTGCCACGTCCTTGAAGAGGCAGAGGTAATATCTGTCACCCTGCCTACCCCTCATCCAAGGGAAAGTCTTGGCACATTCTCAGTGGAGCCAGAACATCTGTTGTGTCAATTTGACTTAAGATTACCTTTTACCTACATCAGGAGAGTCGTGCCTATGGCATACTTTGTTTCCCTAATTGTGCCAAACAATGATCAAATGACATCTAAGAATTTAATAACATGCATTACATTATTTAACCGATGAGACTTCAAGTCCTTCAAAAAAGAGAAAAGGAAGTCTGGGGATAATAAAAGTTTAAATATTGGCTTAGGCTATTGATACATAAGAAAAGGATTGAAATAATCCTGGAAACGTTGACAATGCAAAATTGATTTTAAAGGCCACTAAGAGAAAGCCCCTCCATTTTAAAACATGCACTCGTGTATGTACTCATTCATTCTATAGATATGCATTAGATGCTGAAATTCAAATGTGAATGACAAAAATACGGTCTCTGTTTTGAAGTCTCCATCCTTTCTCATACTGGCATCTCTAACCAGGAGCTTATAATGTGTTTGCATCTGTGTGTGTATGGGGGGGTGGGGAGTGTTGGGATGGAAGAGGCATATAAGGAATGCTGATTTATAGTGCAGCATGAAAGTGCAGTTGGAAGAAAACTTCAGAGGCCTGTGGAACGCAAGAAGAAGAGCATTTAGTCCAGATTTGTGATAGGAAGAGGTTGATCAGAAAAGACCTCCAGCGTGGAATGATATCTGACTTAAGGCCCAAGAAGGAATAGGAGTTAGCAAGGGGAAAAGGAATGAGGCTGACACCATCCCTTGCCTTCCAAAAAGTCATCCTCCCTCCCTCCTTTTTTTTGTTCAGAGATGTTGGGTTGAGGAGACATCAAGGTTAGTCTACCATGGGGACAACTGCATTCTGAAAAAGATTTACTGTTTAGAGGAAGGTACAGACAAAGCACCTATCTGCCTTGGGTAGAAAGCTTCATGCCTCTGAAAGCTGCTATGTAACATTGGAGCTCCTGCAACTATCTTGTGATCATGAGGCATGGGCCAACAGAATCACGAAACCCTTATATTACTGAATTACTGAACCAGTGCTATCAAACAGTCATTTTCAAACATATCTTTAGGTAAGAAAAATAAACCTCTATTTGTTTAAACCACTGTTGTCATTCATTTTACTGTGGCTGAAAACATTTCCAACCCAAAGAAGTGCTGAGGGGTATAAAGTGGTGCAGGGAAAGAGCTTGAGGATAAAAATGTGTTAGCGCATTTCAGGATGTCAAAGAAGTTTCAGAGGAGTTGGAATGATCGCAGGCAGTTGAGGAGGAATGATAAGAGAAGAGAGGGACCACAATTTGCCTAGCTTTCATTCTCCTTCCTTCAGCCAATCTTTAAGGAGTAATTCTTTGCTGTGGGTATTATTCTGGGCACTGGGGTACAGCCTGAATAAAACAGACGACAATCTCCGCTCCCATGGAGTTTGCACTCTAGAGGAAATGCTGGGTTTGGTGCAGTTTTAAATTCAGCGGTCAAGGAAGATGTTGTTGAAAAGGTGACCATGGAACAAAGACCTAAAGCAGACGGGAGAGCAGGCCAGGTGAACATCCAGTGAAAGCATTCGAGGCAGAGGGAGCAGAAACAGCGAGGCCTGTGTGGGGCACTTTAAAGGATAAGGAGGCGAGTGTGGAGGAGAAGAGTGAGGAAGAGGGAGAGTACTCCGAGATAAACTCAGAGACAGAGTGGGGAGGGCACCATTGTGTAGGGCCCTGTAAGTCATTGAAAAGCCTTGGCTTTTACTTCAAATGAGCAGCAAATTTGTTGGGGGGCTTTGATCAGAGGAGTGGCATGTGTTATATCGCACAGGATGACACCTGGTAAGGTCAAAACAGACATAGGGGAATGTGCCTTCCTGTCTTTTTTGATGACTGAATGCCAGGGGTAACGGATTGAATGGGAACTATAAGAGAAAGAGTCAAGACTAATGCCAAGGGATGTACACCGGACAATTGAAAAGGGAGACTTGTGATTCGTAAGGATGGGGAATAGTGTGAGGGGGTCAGAGTTTGGTTTTGGATTGGTCAGTCTTGAAATATCATTTAGATATGTAAGTGGAGATGCCAAATATGTGGGTGGATATATAAGTCTGGAATTTAGGAGAGAGTCGTCCCCAGCCGGATGTAGAAATCTGAGCAGTCTTCCAAGAAGACAAGGTATTTAAAGCCATGGGCCTGGAAGAGATCACCAGGAGAGTGAGAGGAGGGAAAGGAGAATTTGAAAGACTGACGGCTGGTGATTTCCAGCAGTAAGAGACGTCAGAGGTGAAGAGAAGCAAGCAAAGGAGACTGAGAAAGAGCAACCTGGCAGAAAAGACAAGTCATGATGGACTGGAAGCAAGTGAAGAAAGAGTTTCAGGAAGGAAAGAATGAATATCAAGTTGACGTCACACCATGAGTTAGTGAAGGCTGACTTTAGATCTCAAATCTACTGGGCTGGCCCCATGGCCTAGTGGTTAAGGTCAGCGTGTTCCACTTCGGTGGCCCAGGTTCAGATTCTGGGCGAAGACCTACACCACTCATGGCAGTCATGCTATGGGGGTGACCCACATACAAAATAGAGGAAGACTGGCAACAGATGTCAATTCAGGGTGAATCTTCCTCAGCAAAAAAAAAAAAAAAAAAAAAAACCCAAAATCTACTGATTCTAACTCTAAACACAGGAGAAATGTCGGAGCAGGGTCATCAGCCCCAGTCTGCTTCAATCACAGACTCAATGAATCACTATTTTCTATTAATTTGGCATAATGGAGAAAGGGTCAAAGCTGGAATCCACATTCCGGAAGTGAGAGAGAATAACAATATAGTCAGGATTAGTGGATGTTCAGGCCATACTAATTTTTCTTTTTTCTTTTTTTTTTAAGATAAAACGGTCATTCTGAAAAAATGACAGAGACTGCTTTTCCAAACCAGTTGATGAGCCAAGATTGCTCAGGAAGCGCACCAGCAAGATAAAATGGCCCTGGTGAGTCTTTATCATATAACCATGCATGTCAAGTAATGTGAGAATTCTTAAGAAATAGAGAAGGAAAAAACTAGAGAGAGAGTTAAAAGTCTCGGCTTCGTGCATCATTAATGAACAAGAAGGAAAAGAGAAACCCATCTCTCTCCAGTACAGAGAAATGATGGAGCAAGGAACTCTTATCATACTACTCTCCGTGCTTCATAAAATATGAGTAACTTTTGGCAACCAGTCAAAATGAAACAGAAAATATGCAAAACACACACGTTCTCTTCTGCACAGACAGGGTGAGATAGGAGAAGCAAGAGCTTCAAGCTCGATTTGCTGAGGATGGGAAGGCAAACTGTTATATATACATGTGTTATATATATATATATATATATATATGTATGTATATAGAATATTCTGGACGTTGCAGCAAATGTCAAACACATTTTCTACACTGGCTGTCTTAGTTTGTGCCTTCACATGCTACTTTTGGCTGAAAGTAGATGAAATTACCTTTTACCAACCTTTTTTTGCATGCGGGATCCATGAATTTTGGCACCAAGAGCATTTAGAAAAGGACTGTACTAAATTTTCCCTTAATTCAAGAAAGTCCTTTTATTTTCATAAAGAGAGAAATCAATTGTGTAAATATTAAACAGCTCAAGATAATTTACTATTTTCAAATCTTCCAAAGCACATTCAAAGCATCCAGAAATACATAACAGTTGACAAAATAATTATTTGTGCTTGCAATGAATCATTAAAATAGGTCGCCTAGGGACTTCTCTCCCACTGCACTTGGTTAGGGCTATTTAAACAGGAATCATACAAAAGGTTATATTTTGAAGTGGCTATGCTGATAAAACTACATTTTGTTAAACCTAACATAAAATAATTTTGTTTGTTAAGAGGCATTCTCCATATACTGTTTCTTGCTGTTATTCTCATAATAAACTTATTGCCAAAATCTAATTGAACTTCTCCAAATTTTGTGCAAGCTAAAAAGATTTGGCTCAAGTTGTGAATTTGTATTATGGGTGGAAGGAATGTGTTTAAGCTCTGATCTGCATTTCTACTCCAGTTAATGTCAAAGCTCAAAAAACACCAATTTTTAAAGCTGGAAAAAACAGCAGCGATCATATAACCCAAACTATTTTGCCCAGGTGGAAACTACAGTTCAGAGAGGTTAAGTGACTTGCCTAAAGTCACACAGCAAGTTAGCAAAATCTATAGTTATGTTTCACTTACTGAGAGTAATGGCAATTACTTAGGCGTGTTCCTCTGCTCTGAGAGTGAATTCAGTCCAGGTGGACATATTCCAAGGGGATCGCTCGGCTTCCTTATGGTTTGACAAAAAGTAAAGCTGGCACCTTCTAACATTCTTTGGTCTAGACATGATGATCACCACTTAGGTTTGTAGAGAATTTCATAGAGTTTCAATCTCCAAAATGCTCACATCCATTCTCTAGCATGATTCCCTATGTGAGTAGGAACTGATGGAATTAATCTGATAACTTGATAGGGAAACTGAGGCTCAAGTTGAGAGACTTGTCCTATGTGACTTAGCCAGGCAAAGATGGAATTGAACTGGATCCAGGTAGGTGGTTCTGAAACAAGTCAAGTGACCTGAATCCAGTTCCTAATTCCAGTACCTAGATACAATAGACAATACTGTCCTCCCACGTCCTGTGGTTTGAGGTCTTCCAGATCCATTCCATTCCTTGCTAAGTTTGCTGAGCTGAAAGAAGCAGCAAGTGTGAAAATCCAGGTTTAGGTTTGTCTTTGTTATTTACATGCATATGATGTGTGAGCTTCATCCACCTTACGCAAAAAAAAAAAAAAAAGTTTCTTTTATTTTTTTCCCCCAAAGCTTCTCTTCTTCCAAAGAGCTACTAAATAAGATGGTTTATTTTGCATGATTGATTACAGGAATCCTGCTCATATATCCAAGGGCTGACATTTTAAATCACATCTTCTTTTCAATTGAAGGGAATGGAATGATTTTTGTATCTTGACATGATTGATTATTTGGAGGCTGAAGCCAAAAATCTGTAAGAGTTCAATCTATAGCTCCCACCAGCTGATAGCATATTATCAAACCTTATTAAAATCATGCATGACTTGCAACGGCAGCTTTATATCTGACAGTAAGCAAATACGATGGCCTTCTGCCTTCAGATTGCACTTTTGTATTAATGTGGTGGTTGATATATCTACTTACGAAAGGATTGTAGGTGATGTAAATTTTCCTTTTACAGATAAATGGTAATTCCTTTGTGTTTAATCTCCATAAGATATTGGGGAAATCTAAAACAGTGATGGGACTGAGTGTTTATCAGAAGCAGAGCTATAGAGTTTCTAGAAGCAAACCACTAGCCCCATAGGTTACATCTTCCTGACTTTTCTAGTGGTCTCTTCCTTTAATCCAAACCCTGAGAGGTATCTCGGCTACAAAGATAAGTCATCAGAGCATACAGACTGAAATTTATGCACTCTGGTGTACATTGACTTATCGAAAGAAAGGTTTCATTCATCTAAAGTTAGGCAGCATGACATGGAACATAGAGACCAGCCACTGTGCTGAGGGTTGGCACGCTTATGGGAAAATCAATGCTTAAGTTATCATTTCCCCTGCTTTAATTATAATTCCAATTTTCTTTTTGGATGGTGCAGATCAAACAAAAATAGGTCGTGTCTCTTCATTGTAAACACCACCCCATAAATCTGGGGTCTGTCATTGCCGGACCCTACCACAGGTTTTCAATCGGGCTCCTTTGTAGCTTATAGTTAATTTCGGTTGTGAGGTTTGCAGTGTTAAATTCCACATCTCCTAGTGACCTAGTGGCCACATAAATCCATCAAGAGGATACCTCAATTATTCTAAGGGAAGCCAAAAATTCAAGTTGAGACTCTGGTAAGAATTGAATAAATAAGTAAAAATTTCCCTTCTAAAAAGTTGTTAGGTAGATTATAAATGTCTTGAAGGAAGGCTCTATGTCTCTTTCACTTCTATACTTCTCATACCTCCTAGAGATGGGCTACAAAATATCCTACAAGCATTGTTCTAAGCGCTAGAGATATTATGGTGAAGAAGAATGGTGTGTATGGAATCTGTACTCAATGAGTTGAGTATCCAAAGGGTAGACACTACAACTAAACAAGAAAATAAAGAATGATGAATGCTATATTAGAGAAAAATAAAGGTTAGTTTAGGAACACAAAGAAGGGCCCCTTGAAAGAATGCTCCATGAATGCAGAAAAGATGAAACAGTGTCCTGGTGGATAAGGAAAAGAGGCAAGGAAGAGTATTCCTGGAAGGAGCAGCATGGAGAAAGATGGTGTGGTGAGCTGGTCCCAGAGCACGGCTAGTTTGGTCAACATGGGCCAGAACAGGAACGACCCCACAAGTCATGATGAAAAAGTTTCACTTTATCCTGAGGGATATGGGAAGTCATAAAAATGTTTTGAGCAGGAAAGTTACGTGACCATTTTTGTGTTTTAGAATGCAATAGACACGCAGCAAGTGACTCTGGAATGAGTTAATGAAGGGATGAAAACGTTATTACTATTTATGGTAAGAATGACTACCATCTTGGGACATGTCTGATTCTCCAACTTTTCTCCATCGAAACTCCTTTCAAAATACCTTTGAGTGAAAATGACTTAGATATTGTAAACATTTAAAAGAAACTGAGACTCCTCGTAATTCGATGGCTTTCCTAAATGTCACAGATTTAGTTAATTATGAGTCACTCTTTGATATAAATCATTCTGTTCTCAGATTCCCAAAATGATATCACTTCCTAAAATTCCAATAACCTGAGAAAAATATCAAGTTGGAGAAAAAGACCATAAAATTCAAGTGCTGAGGAAAATTTAAAGTTTTGTTCACTTATTACTTGATTACATTAAGAATGGTTTTGTTGCTCAAAACATTTAAAGAATTACTTGGACATTATAGTAAGAGATGAATTAATATGTATTAAGTGAACGTTGAGCGTTTTGTGTAAAAGTTCTGCTGTTGCCATCGTTGTTTTTGTTTATTTTGTTTGTTTGGGGTACATGGTTGGTGGGATCAAAAAAAATGGTGATTGCTACAGCTGAGCTAACAAAACAGTGTCAAACAGAAACAGCTAATGTGGAAACATACCAATAGGGTCAGAGGTGACCTGAGAAAATATGCCCTTGGGAATTTGTGGGAATCTTGGAGAAAGTTGTAGATTTCCACAGAACACAAATTGGGAGCTGAAGTACATAAAATTTAGAGATTCTTGTTGTAGTCTGGGCTAGAAAGAGTCACCCTTGATCATATCTTCTTATTGAGATGTTAGCCCCTCTCTCCTTGGTAAACTTCTCCACAACCATGGCTGCATCCATCCCCTCCATGAAGATGACTCATATATATTTGTATTGTCAACACTGATCTCACTACTTAGCACTAGATTCAATTCTCCAGATGCCTGCTAGACATTTCCACAAGGATGCCCCCTACTCTCATATACAAGAATATCAAAATTTACTCCTTACTTCATCTATACAAACTTGTCCTTATGTCTTTTAGTTCATGGCATCATCACCACCAAATCCCCCAGAAATTTTAGAACTATCTTTGTCTACACCCTATCTAAACTACCACCACTCATATCTAAGGAATCTCTAGGACTAGTTAATTCTACATTCTTAATGGCCTTGTCTCAAGGCCCTCCTTTCTATTCCCACTGCCACTGCCCTAATTCAGTACCCCCTCTTTGAGATAAATAGTGCAAAACCACATGGATTGTTTGTCTTATCCTTGTGGACCTACTTCAGGAGTCTAAGCATTTTCCCCTATCCTCTTGCTAAAATAAGACTAAATTATATCCACACCAAAACCTGTAAATGAATGTTAATTGTAGCTTGATTTGTAATAATCCAAAACCAGAAGCAACACAAATGTTCTTCCTTTCGGTAGCTGAATGCATAAACAAACTATGGCACACCCACACCATGGATTACTACTCAACCATAAAACAAAGGAAATATTGACACATGGTGTGACTTAGATCTCAAGAGCCTTATGCAGTTTCTTTCTAGTGATAGAACAGTTCTGTATCCTGATTTTCGTGGTTGTTACACCAATCTATACATGTGATAAAATTGCACAGTAATATATACCAAAAAGAAAAAAAGAGTGCGTGTGGAAACCAGTGAGACCTGAACAAGGTCTGTGATTTATTTAACAGTATTGTACCAATCTGAGTTTCCTGGTTTTGATATTTTACTATAGTTATATAAAATGTTACCAATGGGGGAAGCTCAAGGAAGGGCATGAAACTTTGCACTGTTTTTGCCTAGTCTTATCAAGCCTGAAATTATTTCAAAATTTAAAAAGCTAAAGAACACTTATGTTCTTTCTCATCTTCTCTCAATCTTTTATTGGCTTTCCTTTGACTTCAGGATAAAGTCCAAATGGATAAGCCTGAGATTTAAGATCATAGTTTCTCTCTCTACTCTCACCTTTCTGTACAATTTCCTTGTGGTGACTTTATTATACCCCAAATTCATTCCCTGAACAGACCATGCATTTCCCCTCATCTGTGTATTTTCACCTATGAAGTGATATTTTGCATGCATTATTTTATGAAATCTTTACAATAACTCTGTAATAGTTCTCACTTTCCTCATCTTTATAGCTCAAGGCACTGAAACTCAAAAATGTTCAATCGTGGAGCTAGTAAGTAAAGAAGGATTCAAACCAGGCCTTTTAGATTCCTCAGTACCATGTTTATTTACATATGCTGATGTTTAGATTACTTGCTTGCATGCAAAACGCACATGGCCTATGCCTTATGCTTGTAATTTCTCATATTACTGTATTGCATAAAATAGGTATTCAGCAAATGACTGTAGATTGAAAGTGACCTGGACCCCATGATGTATGGTTTTCGACACATACAAATCATCATTTTGCAAATTGAGTTGAAAGGGTCCTACTAAGTGTAAATAAAGATTTAAAAGAAAGATGATTACTTAATGGAAACAAGCTGGTGATCTCAAATCAGTGGGTGATGACCTGCGTGTTTGCGGGAGCTTCTCCAGGCCATCGGGAAGTTCTACCACCCGCTGAGATGTGAGCCACACTGGCAATGATGGACACGGCATTAAAAACATGAAATTTCTTGTTCATTGCTTCCTGTGAGGGGAGCCTCAATTTTCACAGCCCAGGGCAAGAGACAGGAGAAATGAGTCAGCAAGGAGTCCAAGTGTGAAACCTATAAGAAAGCAGGTCCAGGAAGCCCCACAAAGCCCTGTTTTGAAATTAAGACAGATTTCATCTGTAGAAACCAGGTGAATCAATAGCATTCCAATCTCAGATGTCCATGTACCTATTAGTTGTTGACAATATGGAGTGCTACAGTAAATCTAAACCACCCCAGAACTCACGCACACACACACAAACACACACACACACACACACAATGCTGCCGTTTTAGAGACTTCCTGGGATGCCGTGAACCCTTACTAGGACCCTTAGTACAAAATCCTTGATATAAATGGAAGTACCTAGTTTGAGGGCCAAAGACTCTACAATGCAAACTTGAGACAATTATTTTATTTTCTCACCCTTTACTTTTTGACTAGCAAACTAGACCAAATAATAACTCCACTACCTAAATTGAAATGAAAAAAAAAATCACAAAACACAAGTATGTGAAAATGTCATGTATGCTGTAAAGTTATATAAGATATCAAATACTAATGTAATTATTTGGCCTATTACACTCAGCAAAGTTAATAGCCTTTGAAAAGTAATGAGCATTGAGTGAGTTGTGAAACCTAGAAGAAAAAGGTAGTTTCCAATTTCCCTGTTTTCTCTAAATTCAATCTGGTCCCCACGAATAAGAATTCAGAAGTCATGGTAGAGAAGTGTTAGGACAATTTCAAAATATTCTGATACTCCTTCTGGGCACATGGCAGGACTTTAGACAGGGCCATATGACGTACTTTGGCCAATGGGATCTAAGAAAAATGCTGTGTATCACTCCCAGCTGAAAGCTTTAAGATCCAGAATGCAATGTACTGTTTCCCTCTTCTGCTACGTTGATACTGGAAACACATCTAGAGGTAGAGACTAATGAGATGAAACTCCATCAGTCTGAATGCCTGACAACTGGAATAAACACGCTCCCCTCTGGCCAATTTTGTACATGCTGTGTGAACAAGAAGTAAATTCGTTGTGTTAAGTCTTTGTGATTTTGGGCTAGTTTACTTTCATACGTAATATAGCCTGTCTAGACCCACACAGTATATCCAACATCATGCCCTGTCCAGCTTCAAGTCCCATCCCCGCCAGTGGATTATTTTCATGAACCAAATTAGGTTTTTTAAGCTCTTACATACTTTAAGATCACCAAGGAATAGGATTGTATATTATAAATTGCTTATAACACACAAGACTCCAAAGATGGCCACCATGCATTACTTCCCTCCTTACACAGACATGTTGTGCCATATCAAGACTTCTGTCTAATTCTTTTCCCATTGAACCTGATCTGGCCTTTGTAGCTTGCTTTACCAATAGAGGGTGGTGGAAGTGATATTCTTGGACTTCCAAGAATAAGTGATAATAAAACCTAAAGCTTCTGCTCATGCCTCTTGGAATGCTCCCTCAAACAACACAGCTGCCAAACTTGAAAAGCCCAAGTCACATGAAGAAGCCACATGTGGGATTTTCAGTTGACAACTTCTCTGATCTCCCAGCCCCAAATCAGCATCAATTTCTAGCCATGTTCATGAGCCATCTTGGCTACCCAGCTAAGTCACGCCTTCAGAGAAGCGCAGCCCCAGTCAGCATCTGACTGAAATGACTTGAGAGATGCCAACTCTCAACTTCCCAGCTGATACCCAGCTACCTGTGGGATAATGAGATATGAGAACCTTGAGAGATAATAATAAATTGTTCTAAGTCAATAAGTTTTAGGATTGTTTATTACATAGCAATAGATAACCCGAGTTCTGTCTCATATGCTTAACATTTCTATAAAATGAAAATAGTAATGCACACAGGATTGTTGTAGAGCTTGAACTCTGTAATGTATATATTATGCTTTGTATAGTGTCTGTAATACAACATGCATCAACCAAGATATTCTTGCTCATGAAAAAAAATAATTAAAAAAAAACCCTAAAGCCTTAGTGCATTAAAAAAAGAGGTTGTACCTCTCTCTCATTCTACTTGTCCCTCAAGGTTGACTCTAGTCATTCAAGGATCCAAGATTATAGGGCAGTGATTGCCTTGAACTTTACTGGTTCCTGTGCAAGACGAAGAAGGGAGCTCTGGGGACTCACACTCTGGCACTTGAATGCTCTGGATTGGAAGCAACACACATCACATACAACCAATTCATCAGGCTGAATTGCAAGGAGCTGCAAGTAAAATCCTATTTTTTGTCCCAGGAGTAGGGAGAAATAGAAGCATTTGTCTAACAGCATGATAACATGCTGTGTGGTTATTTTTTTCCTCCATAAAATTGTTCTATCCTAACATATCGTAATTCACTTATTTGCTTTGTTATTGTCTGTCTCCTCTTGCTAGACTGTAAGTTCCATGTAGGCAGATATTTCTATCCATTTTGTTCATGTCTGTATACCAAGCACCCAGAGACAGCAGAATTTATGCAAAGTAATTACTTATTAATTACGTGATGGAAGTATGGGTTATCATCATCATCATCATCATCATTACATCTTTATAACAGACCACATACACTGCATTTTCAAAGATACTGAGTAAGTAATTGCAGAAGTGAAGCCTAGAGAATACCATTAGGAACATGAAAATTAAGTATAAATACCTAGAAGGATTTCACTTTAAAATAAAAGAGGATTCTGAATAATTACATTAATTTCAAAAGCATAATTAGTACTAATGGATATATCTTTGTGACTCGACTATCAAGTATATATGTTCTGGTGTCAGAGAAACCCAAGTTTGAATCTTGGCTGCCCAATTTATTAGCTATGTGATTTGGGCTATAAACTAAAGGTATTAAACTTCACTTCTTATATATCTCACTCTTTTCATTTTCTCATGGTGACTTGAAAGTGTAAATTCTCACGTATTTGGAATTACCACTTTCTCTCACATTGCTCAGATTCCACACTCTCTTCTAGGCCCTCCTGCTCTCTCTTATTATAGAGAAATACTCCATCCCAATTTTCTCCATAGTCCAAAAGAATTGCAGTAAACAATGTTAGCTGGATGCTGGCATCTTCTCTCTGGTAATTAGCACGTCGTGCTTTCTTCTACCATGGCCCCCACTTCTTAGGAATACTTGACAGCTGGATAAAGAGGTTTCATATAGGACAACAGGATCTGAGAGTCAGGAGCTGAGTGGAAGCAGGTTGCTCCAAATCAGAAAGGAGAGGGCATGAAATCATCAAGCGATCCTTTGCTAACCAGCTCTACGATGTGTGGAATTCAAAGAAGGGGAAATGTGTCACCAGTAATATACTATGCTTTCCTTACACACAGAGCCATCTTTGGTTTACTCAAGAGTAGATAAGATCACTAAGCTGCACACTGCAGAAAGGTTTAAAATACTATAGCCAAAAATAAAATTTACATTTTTATGTTCTAAAGCAAGTGTAGTTAGGGTTTTTTATTTAGGATTAACTACTGAGATGGTATGCTAGAGGTTAACTTTGCTATAAACAACTTTTTTTTGCCCTTCAGAAGGTAAGCAAAATTTGGCAACAATTAGAAAGAACCTCTGATCAATCAGACTCCAGCAATATCAACCCCTTAATTAACCTGACTACGCTTGTAACCAAGAATTTTAAGAGGCAGAAGGTAGTAAATAATAGCTAAAATCTGTGATCCCAAGGACATTTTCTTTAACTCAAATGCAAGGTCCTGGACTCACTATACATCTCATGTACTTAATACTATATATAGTGCCGCCCTCCAGTTTTCTTCCATTGATTAAAAATAAAAACAATGTACATTTGTAAATCTGTGCTTGTATGATACTTTCGCTTATTTATCTGTGTGATTTCTCTCAACTGCAACCGATAGAAATAGGAAATTTAAAATACTTATGTGTACTATAGCAGGACAGGTATAATTCCAGGTGTAGCTAGATCAAAAGATTCAACTGATGTCATCACAACTTGGGTTTGGTTTTGTTTTTTTTTCTGTCTTTTGGGGGGGGTAGTCTCTCAGCTGTGGTTTCTTCTGTATAGCTTTCTTCTCAAGCGGATTTTCCTCATGTGGTGACAAAGAGGACCATTGGCAGCCTTGGGCTTACCTGGGCCTTAGTGTCCACTATCTCAGAAAGAAGAACTGGCTCTGTGTGGATGGTTTCAGGTCTTTTTATTGATCTGGCTTCAGCTATAGTCCCATCCACGAAGCAATCATTTTAACCAGAGTTTTCCAGTATTCTGGTTGGCCAGGCCTGTGTTACAGCCTCACCCCTAAGGCCAGCCATAGAGTTAGACACACTGGAAACTCACACTGAAAATTGGAGCGAGTTTCCTATGCTGGACAAAGATATTTTCAGTATATTCCTTTATGTGATTATCATAACAACCAGATGAGAAAACATGTAAAGAATTTCCAGGAAGGGAAGCTTGGGAAACTAGAAAGATCTAAATCCCACAGTTCAACAGATAACAAGGTATTTATGACTTTTCTAAATTATTTAGCTCTGTGCCTTTAGTTAAACTATATAAATTATAATAATCTCAGTTTTTTGCCTCTAAAATAAGTATGACATGCATGATTGTAACGTGCGTTAAATAAGAAATAAAAAGAAAAATCAGAGCATTGTATATTGTAATAATCCAGTGTAACAAACAACCTCAAATTTCAGTGGCTTACAACAAGTTTATTTCTCAACTCTATGGGTTGGCTGTGATTCTGCTCTGATCGACTGGGCTTGGCCCTTGGCTATACGTATGTTCACATCTGCTCAGTACGTTTCCTCATTGTGTGACCAACGGCTACCCAGGGTATGTTCTTCTTATGGCAGATGGCAGAAGCAGAAGAGGATAAGGCAAACCACATAAACTCACTTAATGGCTCTACTCATATTATATCTACTGACATCTCATAGGCTAAATCAAGTCACGTGGCCAAGCCCATCACTGGAGTAGGCAATACATTCTCCCTACTCCGAGGAGAGGCATTGAAAATTCATTTGGAAGAGGCTGTGCATGTATAATTCTACTACAGAGAAGGAATGAAGAATTGGGAACAATAACCCAGTCTACCACAAAATCATAGTTGGCAATAAAAAATATTAGATTTATCGTTGCAATTCACTCTTTGAAAAACCACTTAGGGATTTAGGATAAGGAATTTAAGATTAGGGAGACTATATGAAATTTGGTGTGACACTCTCCATTGCCCATTTGACTCTGCACTCTTGCCTGTGACACGAGGCTTCCCACAGTAGCTTGGCTACTGGTTTCTGACTATTGGCACTTCACTTCTGGTATTTACATCCTGGCTGCATACCACGTCTCCTGAACCTGCTACACCTAACCTGGATCCTCTGTTCTCTCTTCTTGGCTCACAATAAGGTCAGGTGATGTCTGCCACAGTCATTTCTGCAGCCCAGCATAGTGCCTGCTATATAGAAGGTGGTCAATAAATAGTCATGGACTCAGTTAAAGGAGAATAGTCACATGCGGCAAAGACTACCTGGGATCTACCCGAAATTCACCATTCCATTCTTCCTTACTAATGATAAACAAACTAATTTGGGAGCAGGAGGAGAGCAATGAAGAGCTAAATTAAACCAACATTTTCTATCCTCTCATATAGCTAAGGGTGGTCAATGAGATGCAGTACTAGGAAGGGCTTCTAAAATTATTTTTAAAGGATCCCTAGCACTTTGCCATTTCCTTTCTTCTTTCCTGTAATATAAACGGAATTGTTGGAGTTCTAGTGGTCACTGTTAAGTTATGAACACATCCTCAAGATGGTAGAGTCAAAAGTTAAAAAGAGCCCAGGTCCCTGATGACTTTGTGAGCCCAAGACTATCAACCTCCAGATTTCTTTTGTGTGAAAGAAAAATTAACCCTTAATTTGTTTAAGCTACTATTTGTGATGAGGAGTTTCTGATACTTGTAGCCGAGCACAATAATGTCATAGGCTCCTGGTAGATGTTAATTCGATCTGATTTTGAAAGTAGAGACATAATTAGACTCTCACTGTAAAAAAAAAAAAAAAAGCAGAGGCAGAAATAGAACCAAACTGGGGAAAAAATGGCTTTCTTGGCCATAGTTCAACAGGAAGCCTTGACAATCAAGAAGACATCAAGAGTTACCGTCAGCACTTTGTTTTTATTTCTCTCTGCTATGATTTATTGTGTGCTTCCCACAGACAAAGTACCATCCTGAACTCTTTTATATATATTATCTCATTTAGTCCTCAAAATAGTCCTTACAAATGCTCAGCTTTGTCTCTGTATTATTTAATACCATATTTACCACAAAACAAAGGACAAGTGATTTGTTCAAAGCTATTTATCCACACCCAAACATAACTTGTTTTACTGCTAAATTCCATTGACATTTTAAACTCTACAGCACATTATATGTTTTTAAAATGAACAAGTATTGCTTGAAAAACAAAAAACAATAAAGCACTAATGAAAACCTATGTTCCTAAGCACTGTGGTATGCTCTTTCTTGATATTCTTATACCTCGATTAAGAGTGATTGGCCACCAAGGAAGATGGGTCAGTTTATGTTCCAGATAAATGGCAATGAGGCATCAAACCACCAGCCATTGATCATGCCCTACATACTGCGACCACACAGAAAGGGTAATATTGGTTTCTTCCCAATTCCTCACTTTCTGAAAGACTAAGACAGGATTATGATAATGGTTATAAGGCAATAGGAACTTTTCTAATATTTGAAACTACTTACCTGGAGAACATGAATGTGCCAATGTTCTACAAGCAAGCAAGGAAGGAAGAAAACAAAAAAGGAAGGAATGGAGGAATGAAGGGAAGGAGGGAAGAAGGAGAGAGGGAGGAGGGAGGAGAGAGAGAGGGAGGAGAGAGAGAGGGAGGAGAGAGAGAGGGAGGGAGGGAGGGAACGGAAAGAAAGAAAGAAAAGAAGATGGGAAAAAGAGAAACAACAGGTGGATGGGTGAGGGGAAGAGATATCAAGAAGGAGGGAAGGAGGAAGGATGGAAGAAAGAAAAACAGCCATATCCTCCTCATCTCCAAGGCTACACTAGCTAATCTCTGAACCACATCAAGGCAGAATGTGAACATGTATCATTTACTCATTATCTTTGAATCCATAATACACACATTTCCAAGCATGCTGTGAAGAGATGGAAAAGATTACAATCACTCGACAAAGCTCAGAATTGCGTTATGTAATTATTCAAGAAACATTTATTTATTTTCTTCAATATGTGAAGTGTTATGCTAGGTGATGTGATGAGAAAGGCAGGGAAAATGAAGTTGTAGAAGACACAGACAATAAGCTCAAAACTTTCACTTTCTAGAAAGGGACAAAATACATGAATAAAAAATAAAAATAACTACTGTTAGGTCTCTCTCTACATGAATTAATTCAATTAGCAAATACTTATCCAGCATCGGCTATGTACCAGGCACTGTCCTAAGTACTTGAGGTATGTCAGTGAGCAAAAGGGCCAAAAATCGCTGTCCTTGTGACTGTTATACTTTAAGAAATGCCATTGCATCCTTAGATGCAAGGATATAGAAATACATTCCATTTGCTCCCCTAAATTCCCCAGCCTCATTGCAGATATAAGCATCACATGACTAGCTCTGGCCAATTAAACGTTAGCAGAAATAATGCATCAGCTTTGGGTTGAAGCAGTGAAGAATTAGAGTGTGTGTATGATTTCCCATTCTTCCTCCTTCTCTGCCTCAGCAAAGCTTAAAATTACAGTTTGAGACCTACCAGTCTGAGTCTCTAAGATACTATACAGAGCAAAGCCCCACATCAATCCACATGGGGATGAATATGGAGCATGAACAAGAAAAAAATTTCTTTATTGGGGTAAGCCATTGAGAATTTTAGAAGTGTTTGTTACCACAATGTAACACAGCCTGTGCTGACTAATACAAAGGTGCATTTCTTACCATCTTTGTAGCCACCACTCTTATAAAGTGGTCTGTCAACAGGAGATATTTAGGAAATTACTTGAATGAACATTATTGCCCAAAGTAAAATTTTAAGAGAGACTAAGAAGAAAGCATTTACTTCGGTTTGCAACATCAAAGAGGAGTTTGTGGAAGGGCGACATTTAACAAGGAAGAAGTATAGAATTCTGATGAGGACTGACGTCTTTGACCTTAAACAGACCTTTGATTCCCAGATACCAGATCTATCTCGGAAAAGTTACTTAATCTCTCTGAGCCTCAGTTTCTTTGTCTTTATAATAGGGATAATGCCTACTTAGCATTTTGTGAGGGTTAAATGAGAAAATACAGCAAGTGTTCATATGATGCTGATTACAGCAAGAAGTAGATATGAATTTGAAGACTTTGGAAGTGTGGAGACAGTGATGGTGGTGGGGTGCTTGGACACAAGAATGGGAAAGTCCAGGGCTTACCTGGCAAACAAGTATATTCATTTTAGCTACAACTTCTAGCATAAAACTTAATAATTACACTTAGCATTTATGCAACATTTTATATGCAGATCTCTCTGACTCATGCCCTTTACACTATATTGTGTTATGCTCTTGCCATTCGCTATCTTAAAAATTCCTTTGGCAACATATTTCCTTTTACTGACATCAAGACACCTCACAATTTGGGTCTGACTAAACTTCACAGCCTTATCTCCCATTATTTTTGCCTTTCTGCCCTGTGTATACATACCCATACCATCTAACCATTTTCACTTGTCGTTTCCCTCTTACACATTTCAAGTTAGCAAACTCCTGTCCGTAACAGTCCAACCTGAATGCTCTTGAACAGTATGAAAATACCCCATTAAACTCAAACTTCACCTCTTCCAAGGCAAAATTTATCATGGCTACTCCAAAATCACCTACTGCCGTTGGAAATGTGATGGAGAAGGAATTATAGGAGAAGGATATAGCAATCTGAACTAATTGTCATTAACTCTCAGGAAGGAGAAGGAGCTCCCATAAGCAAGGTCCCTGGAGCTTAATCTTAGCTTTTGTCTCTGACATTTGTTCTTGAGCTTCTCTAGAGTTGGGAATAGTTTCTACTCTCCTTTACTATACCTCAGGTACAAAATACTATTGAGCATGTAGTAAAAACTCAATAATCATTTCATTCTTTAAACTATGTTGGTTGATTTTTTTGGTCAACACTCTATTCCAGGTATAATTCATCTACATTCTCCATACGGGTTTCAACTTGAGTTTGAATAATCTTAGTGATGACGATGGGGTGCTCTATCACTTGAAGCAGTCTCTTCCAAATTTAAACCCTGATTTTTACCAGAATTTCTAACCATTTTGTGCTGGTGAATCAATAGTTATTTCACATTGGCAGTTGTATGTGATTTCCACCAGAAGAGGAGGAAAAGTAGGAGAATGATGAGGAACAGAGAACAAAGAAGATAGGGGAAAAGACTTGGGGATATGCAGCATAAACACTGCATTTAATTAATTCTTACTATGCATTAGACACTGCAGTACATGTTTCACATGTGTTTGGTCCTTTAATTGCTATCATGAAACTGTGAGGTAAATATTTATACCCCCATTTTGCATAAAGGGAAATTTAGGTTTGGAAATTTTGAGAAAGTTTCCACATAGTCATAGTCTGATAGGTACCAGAGCTGGGGCTGAACTCTGGTCTGTCTCATTCTGTGTTCTTAATCATCCTGACGCATCACCTTTCTTTGGTCCTAATGCTGCTTTTACATCACACAGAATATATGTTCATCTTCCCCATGGCAACACTACAGATGTTTGTAGAAAGTGACATATTTCTCCTTAGTTGTTTCTTCTCCAGTTTAATATCCTCACTTTTTCAATAGATTCTCAAACAATTTTTGACTTCTATTGAACTTTTCGGTCACCCTCTTCAGTCAATGTCTCTCTTCCTACAGTTTTCATTATAACCATTGAGATTCCAATATGTTGCTCACAGCTTCTTCTGTAGACACTGCCCAACAAATTTTCTTGGCTCAGAAAAGAAAGATTTTGATTAACTATTTCTCTCTTTTTGTTTGGTTGAAGACAGGATGAAGCAAAAGACCATGGCCCCAGAAATCCTATTTAGAGAAACAATATAGCTTTGGTGACAGTGAAATATGGGTTCTAACCCTAACTACACCACTTACTACTTGTATGCTCTTGTTTAGGTTATTTAGAGTTTCTAATATTTAGATTGTCCTTCTATAAAATGAGTTATTGTTGTCTGTGAATAGGGTGTTGAGAAGATTAACCAAGATAGCACGTCAAGCAAAAAGCACATCATAAGCTCTAAGTAAAAGGTCTTCCCCATTATTCTTACTATCCCAGTGCTCTCACAGTCTCATTAAAACAGCATCAAACGATGTTCATTAGGGAAGTACAACCTTCTTTCTCTATTCTAAGCCATGAAATGACTTAGGTTATATCCTTGTTTCTGTGGATCATTTAACGCATAAGCTAGATAGACTTAAGGACTTTTCCCCCATAACTTAGCTTTGTATCTAAAGAAACAGTATGCAATAAAAGAGTAGATTTTCTCCCAGGATCATATAGATAACTAAAGGCAGAACTAGAAGCAGAATCCATGATTTTTGAGAATCAATGCAATATACTTACACCTAAATCATAATGAGTCCCAAGATTCAAACTTGAATGATAGGATGATGTTAACCAATGGGTTACCAATCCAGGTATTTTATCCAGTTCAATTCTTTTTTGCAGGTCAAAGGAACAAGAATAAGAGATAGCAATGAAAAAATATTTATAAATACAGCACTTAAGTCACTTCTCACCAAATTGACTAAGATTACCTCATCACAAAGTTTAGCCAGGCTCCTGGTAGGCCCAGTCCCTGGTGACAGAATCAGATGACTTGGGTTCCAGACTTGACTCTGCTATTTGTGAAGTGACCTTGAGAAAGTTGTTTCACAACTTTTTTTTTTTAAAGATTTTATTTTTTTCCTTTTTCTCCCCAAAGCTCCCCAGTACATAGTTGTATATTCTTCATTGTGGGTCCCTCTAGTTGTGGCATGTGGGACGCTGCCTCAGCGTGGCTTGATGAGCAGGGCCATGTCTGCACCCAGGATTCAAACCAAAGAAACACTGGGCCACCTGCAGTGGAGCGCGCGAACCTAACCACTCAGCCACGGGGCCAGCCCCAGTTTCACAACTTTTTGATTGTTTCATCATCTGCCAATGAGTAAATCAAAGTGCTGTTGAGATGATTAACAGATATAACACATTTTTAATTTTAATTTTTTTTTGGTTTTGGTTTTATTTTTTCATAGGATTATTGAAACAAATTTATATACAGTTAAGTGCCCAAATCTAAAGTGTAAGGGTAAATGAATTTTTATATATCTATACTTTCTCCTTTGTAAATGAGATAGATCATATTCCATACCCTCCCTACCTAAAAAAGGTATGACCATGTTCAACTAAGATCATTTATTTGAGCTGTGAAGTTCTAATAAAAAGTACCATTTGTTACATGCTTACTAAGTATGAGGTTTTGATAAGGCACCATTATTTCATAAGGTGTCCTGTTTAATCTTTGCAACAATCCTGTGATGTATGTGTTATTATCCCCATTTTATAGATAAGGAGAAAGTGCTAGGAGAGCTCAGGTAACTTGCCTAAAATCACACTCTTGAGTTGCAAACCCAGACCTATTTACCTCTAAAGGCAACCTGTGCAGCCATCATTACCATATTTGCTGCACAATCATTGAGTCACTGTAAGAATATTACCAGGTTTCATAACTGAATAGAGCAGGAATAATAATTTAGTCCTCCCTAACACCATAAAACACATTTTTTCTTTTAGTCAAAGACAAAAAAGAAACAGGTATTACAGTAGTTAAACTTTAATTTGCAAGTCCTATTGAAGACATTCTATTAGTAAGGATTGCCCATGTTTTCATTGGGGCAAAGTGAAAGAAGCATGGAGGTGGAAGGACTCTTGCTCTTCTCCAGGAATAGCCCAATGGGATTAAACGTAAGAGGGACTCTTCTTCCCTGGGATCACCAATCATGCCCAAGGAATAAGCCTATCCAAGAACCATCTGCAGCCCCCATTTCAATAAATCAGCTTTGGGTTCAGCAGAGTATGGGTTAGAGGGTTATTCAGGGAGGTAATTGATGGTGCCAGCTTCCTTGTCTTTACACAGTGACTCTGGTGTATTCATAATTGGTACATCCAATATCCAGAGAACTGTGCAGTACAGACATGCTGGGATTTATCTGGCAAGAGAAAACACTCTGGCTGAATCTAAAATGAGCTGTGTTTGCAGACTTCATCGGCTTGGTGCTAGTTAAGACCTGGGGGAGATGGAAACAGTAGAAATGAGAAGGATACCAGAACCCAAGATACAATACCTTCTGGCTAAAGACATAGGAGGCCTTGGGAAAACATGATAATGTTAATTAATATAACATCCAACCTTGAGTAACTCTAAAATTTACAAAACACATTCATATAGACCAACTCAACCTTCTAAGGGACTCAGGGAGATGGTTATCATTGATCCTCTTCTTTGGGTGAGGATAGTGTGGATCAGAGAGGTCACATGGGCTACACAGCTAATGAGAGTAGGCTCCTTGGTTCTCAGTTCAGTTCATTTCCCATTATGCTGGGTTGTTTTCAGGGAACCAGAGACTGAAGTTTCCTGAATCAAAATTTGGGAGTCTGGAAAAAAACAGAGATGGAGTAATGGGTAGGATGCTCTAACTCACCAGAGAGTCAGAAAATGTCTTAATTAAAGGCTTGGAGAAGAGAAGAAGACAAAAGTGTTGCATTCCAGAACAACACAAATTGGAGTGGGAAATTAAATGGCATCTCACAGGATGAAGCAACAGACTGGATCCAGGACATCTCTGCTCTGCAGCGGACTCCACCACCAAGAAATGCATAAAGTCGTGTCAGCCTGAAAGTGTGGAAGAATGAATACAGAGTAAAAGGGGAGAGAGAATGATGAGTTTAAGAAAATGAGGGAAGTTTAATTCTGCTAGAATTTAGAGAATAAGGGGTACAGAGATGAGGGTGAAGCTGAACAGATTAGAAGGTGCCAGACTGTGAGCTGGACCAGGATTTGTAGACTTTATCCTATGAATGATCTTAACCTGGGCAGTGATATAATCAGAGTTACATTTTCAAAAGACCATTCTGGCCTCATTAGAGAAAGTATTGAGAGTGGTGAGTCTGAACGCAGGGAATCTAAGTTGGGAGGCTCTTTGCAGTGATCCAAACAGAGGTGATGCAGACCTAGACTTGGATGTGGCCATGGAAGTGGACACCAGAGGTACAGTGCATGGGTGTGCAGGCCTGGGTGCAAAGCACAGCTCAGGGTGGATAGATTCTCAGGTCTTCAGGTCCTCTGACTTCCTCTCTTATACACATGGCTGCAATGATGTACATTAAACAAAATACCTTCACTTTTAAAAACGTTCTTTACTATTTCACTTTATGACATTCTTCAGTGGAAAACACCTATTCAAGTTATTCTGGGGTCAAACAGTTCTTCTGGAAGAAGTAGTTGAATATATCCTTCTCAGCAGATGCCAGCTGCCTGCACGGCACTGACGGAAAATCCCACATCCCCCACTTCTCTGACACACATGACCCATCTCCACCCAATTTCAAAGAAACAAAAGATGTTTCAAGGTCTCCTTTGGAAAAATAACCATTCAATATGATGTGACTAGTCTGTTTCCATAGCAATTCAAGTTTTTTTACATGGTGATAATTTCTGAAAGTGGAAATCTCCTTTTGTCTCCTAATGTTACTTCCTTTTGTAGTGTGTAGGTATTCATATTCACACAGAAGCAGTTTGGGTCAAAAGAAATAAATTAAATAAAGTAAAATAAAAGACTTAAATCTCTTGGTTATTTCCCTACTTCTTACGGCTTACTAGCCTGGGGAGATTGTCGAGCCTTTTTAGGGATGTATCAAATACAGCGTCAACGTGTGGGTTGGAAAAAGGATTATCCTAGCATTTAGAATTTTTTTTTTTCAATACAGTCATTTCAAGAAAATAGAACACTGTGCATAATACCCAGCACTGCCGAACTCTCTGGAGCACACTCTATGCCCTCAAATGGCACTTTCTTCCCAATTAAAAATTGTCACAAGGCCAGGGATGGTGCACCTCCAACCCAGAGGAAACAATGTCACCTGACCAGTACCTCTCAGCTCCGTCCTCAAGTACAAGGCAAGAGTTTGAGGATTGTAATGAAAGTTGGTTTTTATGTCATCATTTAAAGCTGGAACTCCACTTGCAGCAGTGATTGTCAACCAGGGAAATTTTGATCCCCATGGGACATTTGGCAATGGCTAGAGACATTTTGGATTGGTACAACTAGAAAGAAGATAGAGGGCAGGGATGCTGCTTAACTGACTTTTAGTGGGTAGAGGGCAGGGTTCCTGTTAAACAGTCTACAGAGCTCATAACAGCTCCCCATAACAAAGAATTATCAAGCCTAAAATGTCGCTAGTGCTGAGTTTGAGAAAATCTGCCTTAGCAGTTGGGGATGCTCCTAACAGGGGAACAATGGGTCTATGATTGGAAAACAGATTTTGCTTCAGGATTCGAATTGGGAAAGTACATCTAAATGAGTCAATACAACAAGAGTGAAGAGGCCCAAAGACTCATTTCAAATTCTGAAAATGTCAAGAGTTAGGTCTCCAATTAGGCATGTAGGGAAAGGCATCCAGGAATCCATGAGCCAGGTAAGTCTATTCATTCTTTCATTTACACATTCATTGAATAATTTCTTTTTTAATAAATCTCAGGCACTGGGCCAGATACTAAGAATTCAACAATAAATAAAGTAGAGGGTCCTGCCTTCATTGATCTAGTCTGGCAGGAAATAAAGATAATAAACAAATGCATGATTACACATTTAATAACAGTGGTAGCAAGTGCTATACAGAAGTCCAGCTTTTTTTCGGTATCAGTTAGAGGACCTAGTCTAGAAGGGAAAACTTCCCAGAGGAAAATGACTTTAAACTGAGATCTGATTGATGAGTAAAAAAGTGGTAATTATGGATCTTGGAGATTATTCTATAAGCCCAGGTCACCCAAGGGGTATGTAAATTGTGAATAAAGTCTATGCCACAGGAGAGAAGTCTGTTGATAGTTAACGTCTACAACGTTTCAATTGCTTACGCTTTTTTGAGTTTGGGTATTTTAACAATCCATGAAAGGAAAATGAAATGTTGATAAAGACAAACAGTAGACAAATTAAGAATTGAAACGAGGCTGGGCCAACTTGGAAAAATAAATTCATACATACAACTGCCTAATTATGCACCAGAACCTGAGTTTACACATTGACCACAGTTCTAATAAACATTGAATTCATCCTCTGCGCCAAGCGAATGTTTTAGTTATATTTAGATAAGCCGAAGTTTGAGATGAGACAAATTCATTAGAAGCCCAGCAGCCCTGTGGGGTATGGGATCCCAAGTCAAAACTCATAGTTGGTTATTCCTGTTTTATTCAGCTATACAGAAATGGGGGTCAAGGATATATGAAAATGGTTGATACATTCTTCTTGCTAGTGCCAGTTCTATTGTTTCTATCATATTTTTTGTTTTTCATAAACGTTTTGCATGTTATTGCACAGATACTTTAAGTAAAAGTGTGTGTTGATGCAAGCACACATACAGAAAAGTATGCAAATCATGGATAGAAGGTTTAATAAATTTTCACAAGCTCATTTAGGTAACTGCCACTCAGATCAAGACATAAAATATTACCAACATCTCAGAAGCCTCGTCTGTGGCTCTTCCTAGTCAACATCCTCAACAAGATAACTACAATCTTGATTTCTATCACCATAGATTAATTTTCCCTCTTTTTGAAATACTTTTTAAAATATAGTATTTTATCATCTGTGTCTGGCTTTTCTTTCTTAAAGTTATATGGCGAGATTTACTCACTTTGGTGCATGAAGTCATTATGTATCTTTGCTGTATTGCACTACTTTAGCTGTGAACTTTGATATGTTGTAATTTCATTATGATTCAATTTAAAAGCTTTTATTGGTTTCCATTGTAATTTCTTGATTGATATTTGAATTACTCAAATGTGCATTCCTTAATTTCCAGATACCTATGATTTATGATTTTTGTTATTAATTTCTCACTTAAACCTTCTTCTGTTCAGACAGCAGACTCTGTATATTTCAGTCCTTATACTTGACTGCTTGCGGTGATGGTAGACTTAACCAGGATCTTCAAGTTATGGCTTCCCTCACTTTTCTGATGACAAGAGAACTCTGAAGGACAGCAGTGAATTCTATGAGGACTCAATACTCAAACTGTAATACGTCAGAGAGTGTTTTATTTTTGTGAGTCTTTTTCTAGAGCAGAGATTCTTAACTTTTGTCATGTATAAAAATCACTGGAAGAAAAAATATATATACAAATATACGTTATATATATTTTTATACATATGTATCATGCCATATGGTATACTGAAGACACACATTTATTCACAACTGAGAAAATGCCACCTTTTGTGGAATAAGTTCTTCTTGGAAGACAATAGTCCATGGAGTTCATGTTTCTGAATATCTTGTGAGCAGAGACACTGACAGGTTTTGGTCTAGAATATCTTTTCAGGGCTGTTTTATAATTAACATATAGAGGTAATATCTCTTTCTGAGACAGAAGGCAGGTTTGTTTGCTCTCTGGTATAACGAAGATAATATCTCTGGTCAGAGCAAAGGCTGGGTGGGTTTGCTTGCAGCCGATTATAACTATTAGGGTATCCTAAACTCAGAATTCCTAAGCTATAATGATTCAAGCCCACTCTCTGTAAAGCATTTGACTGGGCTGCTCTGCATCAGTCTTACAGGACTGAAGTGTGAGAAGAATTGATGTTAATAGAAACTAAAGCTCATAATGCTTGCTGTGCAGTGAATAATAAAATTCTCTTATCTCTGACCCAGGAGTTTCATGTTTTCTGTCATCATCCATGAAATTATGTCAGGTTAACTTGTTAGCTTACAAGTAGGGTGAAATCTCAGACCCTCACAGCTTTTGAGACCTCCAAAGGAAGCACATTCTGGTATCCCTGGGCCATTGGTTACACTTTGATCATCTATGTGGACATCATGTGGGGACAGATAATTTGGTTTCCTTACGACTTTAGCCTTATTTTGCTACCCTAATAAATTCACCTGTATAAAAACAATTGCTTTATGTTTATATGTATTATGAATGGTTTATAGAAAGAATTTTGTAGTACAATACTCTTGTCTCTAGGGTAGGAGTTTTCTATTTTTTAATTCCATGGGCATCTTTGGTCATTGGTAAAGCCCGTGAACTCATTTTCATAATAATGGTTTTCTTTTTCTTTTGTTTTTTTGGCGAGGGAGATTTGCTTTGAACTAACATCTTTTGCCAACTTCCGCTTTTTGATTGAGGAAGATTTACCCTAAGCTAACATCTGTGCCAGTCTTCCTTTATTTTGTATGTGGGGCACTGCCACAAATGGACCACCGACAGGTAGTGTAAGTCCACACCTGGGAACCAAACCCGGGCCACCAAAGCAGAGCACACCAAACTTAACCATAGGCCCATAATAATGTTTTTAAATCTGTAAAAATATATAATTGCCAAGGGAGTTCATTATATTGAAGTAGAGTTATCTAAACTCTATCGGTTCATGATAAGAGTAATATATTGCTTTTATTAATGTATTAAATAAAAGATTAGCATAGAACTAACAACCACCATAATTGTCAAGTAGTCACAGTGCAAATAATATTGCAAAATACCTGCAACAACTGTTAACGTGACATGAAAATATCTGGGATTCTATTAATGCAAAGTTACTACTAATGCACAATCACCGCTATTATTGATATAGTTTGTTTCCTACAGAAATACATGAAGAGAATGCTAGATTTCAATTACAGAATAGTAAAAATAAATGTGATTTTTTTTCCTCCCTTCTGATTAATGGACTCCTTGTTTTCCTCTCCTGAAATCTCTGGAGAACCTGAAGATAACTTTGAAAAAGTCAGACCAAAGCAGACTGTATTACGTGAATAGTATTGTTCTCCAGAAGTTAAATCCTCTATAGAAGACAGTGATTTGACTTCTCAAGCACATGTCAAATTTTTTGACCCAGGTTCATGTAAATCACAGAATTCTTTTGATTTCCAGAGTTAACAGGAAGAGAGTTTTTTGGTTTTTTCTTTTTTTGGTTTTTACTTCTATTGCTTCTGGAGTATCATATGCTTTAAAACATCCAGAAGAGGCTATGACTTGGGACTCTTTCCAACAATCTCAGATTTCCTGGAGTCAAAACCTGTGAATCCTAAATCTTTTCATTTTTATGGGTCAGAAAGAAGTCTGGCATCTAACAAGAACATCACCGGCACAAAAGGTATGAGATTAGTAGGTTTATCCTAAAACAATTAGCTGGACCAATGGGAGGAACAAAAGGAAAGGAAGATACATAGACGTTTAAGCTATTCTGTCTCATGCTACCTGTCAACTTATTATAAAAGATTGGGGATGAGGATGAGGGAGAATTATAAAGTATTTCTGTTTGGATAATTTTATTCAAATCTGTAACAACTAAGCCTCAAAAACACGAATACTTGTCAACAGATTCTATTTTAGTATTCTTTTTTAAAGAAAATTATTTAAGAGCACGCACACACAGTCGTTTTAGTTTCATACAAATTTTCACATAAACTATTACATAAAATCTTCACAGCCACGCTTTTGGAGTAGGAATCACCAGTTCTAATTTGCAGACGAAGACAGTGAGATTCAGAAATTTGATGTCTTGAATAAAGTCACTGAATCTGAGTCTGACCATCTTTTCTTGACACTGCTATACTGGGACCAGGCCATCTGAAAAACCTCTATTCAAAAAGCTTATTTCCCTTTCTTGAGCTGTGTGAATTGAATCTTCTTATTTGGGGGATTGCTCACATAATGTTAAAATAACAATGTTAATGATCATCACAACAGTAACAAAAACTTCATTGCATGTAGTGATCACATAAGATAAACAATGAAACCAAAATGCACTGCCCGATTGACTGGCTTCAGAGCCCTCGTTCTCTGCCACTGTTGTGAAATCTTTCTTATGCTTTGTCCTTGATTTTGGAGGGGTCCAATGCCCTTCTCAACATTCTTCCATTCTCCAGGCCATTACCATTAATCAATACAAAGTTCTCCTTCATCTCAGATCATAAATCACCAGGCTATCCTAGTGTTGCTAGGTAATGGCTCTGATGAGCTAATTCACACCAAGGTGTGAATGAATAATGATGGTTTTATAAGTGTTCCACTTGGGAGTCTGTTTGCATTTTAAGGAGGGCCACAAACACTTCTCCAATGAAGTGTGAAATATGGAAATTTCTGAGACTATTTTCAGGCAGATGAAGGGAGACATAACGTTTGGTCAAGAGGGGTTTAAGCACCTCTCAAACTACTTGGTTTGCCAAAATTGGAAAAAACAGAGGGAATTGGCATATGGACGCTAGCAAGAGAGAGGCAAGATAAGCCAATATTTTCTGACAGATATTGATGAGTCACACTTGTCCTCACAGAGGGAATTAATTCCTGGTTACCATTCACCCCAGGAAAGATTGCTGCATCTAACTAGATGCTTCTCCAGGGCAGATATCTATCCTATTTTCAGATCATTAAAACAACAGAGCAAGGTGCCTGACATCCGGGACTCAGCTACCTCTCTTGGTCTTGCAACTTCATTGCAGGGCTTCTAGAATCGTTTTCCTGGTGGGGGTGGTGAGCAGTGATGATGAATTTTTCCCCCTGCTTTATTGATATATAATTGACACATGACATTGTATGAGTATAAGGTGTACAACATGTTGATTTGATACATTTATGTATTGAAAAATCTTAATTCATCCCCTCATGGGATGGCTCATCTCTTTCTGTAAAAGTCCTACACTTTAACTGGAATTTACAAAACAAAACAAAAAACAAGGAAACAAGAAGCTCAGAAAAAAATTCCATTTCAAAGTACTCTACCTCAGCAAGCTTAGAGGTTGCAAACACAGAGAAAGTTTCCATTCCTTCATCGGCACCCCAGCTTCCTCCCCTGAAGCTGCCTCAACACGACCCTGTGATGCAAGATTAAACACTATTGATAGCCTCATTGGACATATGAACAATGAAAGAAAGCCCTTTCTTAATACTCGCTGTTGAAGTTATTGTTGGAAATTTGGTATTGTCAAGGAGGGGGAAATTTCCCCCTCTACTCCTCTTGGGTTCTTATGGTTGGGCTAACAACAAAATTGACACAAGACCAGATTAACAAGAGAAAAAACAATTTAATACATACATACAGGAGATCATAAAAATGATGCTCAGAGAGTGAAGAAACAAGCAGTTTATATATCTTTTTACAGAAAGAAACAAATTTGTGATGAATTGACAGAACAAAGAAACTTAGATTTGGGCTACACAATTAGTGCAGAATTTGAGTAGTTTAGGCTTGAGGTAGTAAATTAGTAAATGTAACAATATTTGTTTGTACACACTTCTCAGCTCTAAATTCCCTTCCTCTGGTGATAAGGATGTCTCTATCTCCTGATGCACAGAGTGCACCTTTCACATGGAAGATTTATTTTCTGCTTTTAGGAGGAATAGAGAGAGAGGAGGGTCAAAACTTTACTTTAAGTCGAAACAATTAACTTTAATTCAAAATAATCAATATGTCATTGTGGGATATTTGGGGGTGGCCTGCCCTGGACCCCAACAGTATCATTATGATGAGAAGAACCTTTATTATTCTGAACTGGGAGCTAGAAATAAGAAACAAAGGAGAATGTGGATGAAAATGCCTACTTTGTTAAGAGCTGAATAAGTACCTTCACCCCTACAGAAGAGTTCTCTGGCTAAAGATGCTTCGAAAAATGCAGCCCAGGCTCAAGGCCTATGTGAGGCTTTCTGCATCCTCACTGAACGGAAGACTCAGTTCTATCAGAGCAAATGCTTTTCTACCTTCCTAAGCCAGCAGCAAGCGTGGCAAGATTAAACCTGCCCAGGTCAGGTCCAAAGCTCTGCTCAGGGCTGAGAAAACAGAAAACAAAAGAGTGTGTTCTAGAATAGATTCAGTATTCAGTTATTCAATGGAATGACGCTCCACAGTTAACTGTTGGCCATTCAAATCCTTGGGCATTTTAGTAAGATTATTAACACTTCCTCCTTTGGGTAGAAGCTAGGAAGGAATCATGAGATGAGGGTCCAAAACCATATTTCTTAATGAAAAGTCAAATGAAAGCATATTAGTGTTTTTTTTTAAATTATTATTCAATGCATGACTTATAAACTCAGAAATACCTCCCAATTAGAAAAGCAAGGAAAGCATAGTTTGTAATAAATTACAAAATGTATAGTTTTCTAATGGATTTATATGCTTCTGCAAAATTTCTTTTTCCTCTTTTTTTCACCTAATGTCTTAAAGCATTTATCTGTTAAATAAAGAATTATTATACTTGTGTCATGATGGGATTTAGAGTGTTAAAACTAACAATGCATATAGTATTCAACACAGTGTCTAATACACAGACTGTGGTTAAGACTTAGTGACTTTGGAATCAGGTAAATATGAACTAACTTCCTAGTCTACCAATTATAGACCACATGACTCTGGGTGAGTTATTTAGTTTATCTGTCCCTTATTCTTCTCATGTCAGCATGCAGATAAATAGTGTGATATATACTGATGATTAAATGAGATATAATACAGAAGTTTAGCACAGAGTACACACTAGACAATTAATAGCAGCTATTATTATTATTAATACTCCTTGAAAAACTACTTCAAGGCTTGTGGGTTCCAGGTGTTCTTACTTGTATTTATCTGTTTGCAGAGGTGGGTTTAGAACAGGTAAAACTGTACATGAGTTACACATAAAGAAATTTTAATTCCTTTAAAGCCATTCACACGTCTTTTGAAATATGCTGATGCAATGTTTCTAAATCCTTGTAGGTTGTGGCAGAGTGTAGTGGCATAACGTCTGGAGTCACAAAGCATGGGTTGAAACCCAAGTCCATAACTTCAATCTATGTGAATTTGAGCAAGATATTCAGTCTCTTCTTCTCGCATCCCTCATCTATAATATACAGATAATAATATTATCCCTCACAAAGTGTTGTTGTGAGGATTAAATGAGTTATACATTTATCTACCTGGAAAAGTGTTTGGGACCCAGTAAGCTGCTACCAAACGTTAGCTACTTACATTTCTTTTCATATTTGTTTCCCTTTATAATAGTACTTAATGAGTATAATACACAAGATTACATTTTTATTATTAGTCAGTCAATTCAATTTTTAAATTGATCTATGTTGTTCCATATGTGCCACAGTAATGCTAGCATTAGTTTGTCACAAATTTCTGATCAGTGATATAAATATGATACTCTTCATAAGACCCAGGTGGACTAGGGCATCTCTGATTTCTAATTGATTGAATTTTAGGAGGACTAGGTGGCCCAAAAGTCAGTGATGCACACTCAAATAAGGGCAAGTTGTTATCATCACTCTTGCAAATAAGTATTGCTGCATGAATTATATATAAGTTTTAATTTACTTTCATACCTGATTATATCTACTTCAACATATACTCCTAATGCCCTAATGCACCCTCTTAAAATCGACTGAAAAGCCAAGCATATTACCTTTAAAAATTCATACAAACTACACTTATGTGAAGGCAAGCAACGTATAAGCAAGCAAAGATCCAAATTCTGAAACCTTGCCTCTGTCAGCAGTATGCTCACCACCTCCTGGAAACGTTCTTGAAGAAATCCTCGACTTTGCCAGCTCCCCTGAGATTAGAGCGCCCTCTGGCAGCTATGGGTGTTAGTACCTATTTACAACTTCCTTGAGCTTCCTATGAATTATATTTCCCTACCTGGCTTTAGTTTCCCCAACTCAATCGCATCTACTTCCAGTTGGAAATCCTAGTCTTCTGAGGCTTCTGTTTCATTTTGTTGCTTCTGAGTCACTCTGAACTTCCCCCTAAAGAAGATGAACATAACACTCTCTCTCTCTCTCCTGCATTTCTTCCCACTTATTTATTCAAGGCTCCCCTGTTTGCTTCAATCACACAGCCTTGACTCTTAAAGGAGCTGGGTACTTATTCACTTAGCATCCATCTAAGTAAACAACAGAAAATATTTCTTATAGGCTTTTAAAAAGACTGTCTTTTTGAGATAGACTAGCAAGTCTTGGTATAGAATGAAGACTGTGAACACTTCCCATAAAAACCAGGGTTTATTTTCTGCCCTTTGCCCATTCACTGTTTTATTGGTTGTTTCCGTGCATGTAGCAGAGTTCTCACACTGCACGCCCCTACTGCCTCTGCCTGCATAAAACATGATGCTCTACTTCGAACAATGCTGGAATACATTACATAAATTTCCATTTGATATCCAGCATGTTTTCTACTGTAATAGAATCTGAGCAGAATCACATCTCCTTTCCCCCAGTGTTCCCGACGTACTTCATAACTCTCCCTTCTGTGAATCCAATAACCATCTCCAAGGCGTTAGAAGGGATACGTTTCAATGAAGGGTGGAAGCAGCTCAGTAGGGCAGAGCCAAAGATGATGTAGCAAGTAGTTACATGATAGCATGAGAGCACACAGCCCAAAGGATCAGAAGGCTGAAGCATCAACCTTTATTACTCCGAATTCTTGCAGGAATGAAGCAGTTTATAATGTGGAGTGAACCCCCAAACCTTTCTTATTTTGTACCTGATTGCAAATCCTTCTAAATTGTTGGGGTTCCTTTTTGTGGAAGATACTGCAGTTTGATTTACCTCACACCCATTTTTAAGCCTCATGCCAACTTCCAGACACCAATAGAGGCAAACATTTTTCTCCTGCCTCCTTCGCAACTAGTGGTGGTGATGTGCACAGTTAAAGCCAAGAAGACGCAAGTTGACATCTGTTATTAGAGTTCCTTGGAAAGCTTTTGCTTTCCCAATAAAAATAAAAAGGACAGTTAGGAGAGTACCACCCTTTATGAATTGAATGTTTCTGTGATACCTGGAACCACAATGCCCATCAGTGACCTTGAGGGAGCTACCAACGTTATCACAGAGACACTAGCCTTGATATTGTTAAGATCCTGAACCAATGTCAACAACTGCCCACTTCCAGGTATCTTTTTTATAAAGGAAAATAAATTATAAAAAGTCCAATTTGTTTAAGCCAGGAGTATTGTTTGATTTGTTTTATTAATTGCAATAAAAATTGATTCTGTTACAATTATCAGGCTTTTCTAAGTAGAACTAACTTGAAAATATCTTGCTTAATATCTGAGGACTTTCAAGGATTTGTAGTCTTTATACAGAGTCTAGAAAGTCTCAACAAATCCTAAGACCTAGTTTCCTGAAAAGGCACAAAGTAGAGAGAGCATCATGCCAGACTATTCTCTGTTCTCCTCAGTCCCAGTATGATTTTGGAAAAGCCAGTTCAGAGACCAGGCTCTCAGCTCTTGAAGGCCGAGTTTGGAATTGGGTTACATTACATTCTAGTCCTGAGATTTGACAATTCCATCTCAGCTCTTAGAGTGCACTAGAAGATCATAATTCCCAGATTTTCTCCATGTCCAAGGAACCTGCAGAACAGCCCACTGGGAATGTGGAAATCTGTGTCCCTATGTTGTTGATGCCATTGTCTCATGACACTCTTTTTTCTGAATCTCATTTTTCTCACCAGCAAAAGATCATGAGTAGATCAGAGATCATATCTTGCCGGCTCTCAGACTAAATTCAGTCTGCAATTGGTTTTATTTGCCTGTAGAGGTTAGGGAGTTTTTGTTTAAGTTTTTTTTTTTTAAATATAAATGGAATTAGTCACATATTATCCATATTTGTGGGTTCTTTTGAAACATCAGTCTATTTGGCAATACTGGGCACACATTTTTCCATGAAAATAATTCCCTGGAGCAGAGGAACTGCTGCCCCATTAAAGTGAGCCCGTGTTCTACCCTCACAACACTGCCCAGCAAACCACTTCAGTCACTTACCTTACATACTTTGTGACTGCAGTTATTTGAATTTTTAAGCCTTGGAATCGAAAATTGCTACAATTCCTTTCTAAGTCTAAAATTGTCTCCAAAAACATCCATGTTGTAAACTGAGTAAATTAAACCATTTGAGGAATTGGTTCATAGGCTAAAGGAGATGGTGTCTTAAGCCCCTCCCCATTCTAATATTCTAGCATTCTATGACAAGCTAAGATGTCCCTGAGGCTTTGATGTATTACTTGACACATCACTGGACAAGCCAGCCTTGAGCTGGTCTTAGAAGTCACTAAAAGGAGCAACACTTCACTTGTTCACTTCACCATTGATCTGGGATGAAAATATTGATAGGCTGTAATCAGGGGTTGCAGGTACACCCTTGCCTGCAGTTTTAAACAAACACTATCAGTCTACCCAGCGCTAAGCAGCTGTTACTTAAGGCGTGTTTGTAAACGTGTTTATAAAGCAAGAACCTCCAATCCATCAGGCCTCAAAGAGCTAATCAATATATTCCAATCTGATCTCAGAGAAGTTTTGCCACTGGGAAGTTTAATTTATTTCAACTCATGGCCATGAAAAAATGAGCAGCCATGGCATTTTGACAAAATGGAAAAAGTGGACGATGCTGTATCCAGCAACACTTCCATTTCAATTTTCCATTTTATCTGAACAAATCACCCCACTGACTGGAATGACCATGAAAACCGATCAGGCAGGGGGCTAGTCTATAGGCCAAGATGGAAAGAAAGAGTATAGAGATGGCAGCTGCAGAAGGCACTGTAACTCACGGATCATGTTCCCTGTTAAAATATTTCTGGAGAGGGAATAGGAAGTCTGGGAAAGAGTTTTGGTATGTAATCTACTAGATAAATGTCCTTTTAACAGCATTTGTATCTAGATATAATCACTTCCTATAGCTAGGGTGTTTGCCCCTGAAAAATAAATTCCCCTGATGTTTGTAAGGGATGGATATCAAGTGCCATTTCCCTTTTAGAGTTTGGCACAATAATGACATAAACAAATCCCAGGAGAGTATTTCTTATTTTTATGCACCCGAAATAGAATCCAGGTCTATCATATATCGAAAGACAGCCTAGCTTTCCGGCTGGCCCCAAGGGAAATATGCAGAGTGGCAGAAATGGAAATGTGTTATCCTGGGAACCCTGCTGCATTACAGGCTGCATCAGTGGCATATGTTTGCATAAGTGATACATCAGTCCCCACTCTTCTTATGCAGATTCGATAAACAACAGTGTCCATTGTCTTTGAAATACAAAGAGATAAGATCTGGAAGCTAAAAGATAAGGTGAGGAGAGAGATTAAAGAAGGCTAATGGGAAGGAGGCAATTTTTAAGAAGGACTTGTTTAAGTAAACTTATCCATAAAAGGGAACCAGAGTTAGAGAAGAGCTCCAGAAAGCAGAATTGGACTTAAGCACCTAGACAGGCAAACCTCATTCCCTTGAGGTACAAAGATGGGGTTGCAGTGGAGAAGGGGTGAGATGTCCTGATGCCCTCCCGGGCCCTGATAAGAGGTCTTCTCCATTAGAGAAAAGCCATGGAGTGACATGTCCAACTGGAGATTGTAACTAGGATTAGAAAAAGCAATCAGATTCCTTTTGAAGTCCTGGATTCTTTCCTAGAGATTTCAAAAGTAATGGAACATGGAAGAAGGAACACTAGACGTGAAACAATAAAACATTAATTCTAGCCACTGTTTTACCACTAATTTCAAATATGACTTAACTTCTTTGCAAGTGTGTTTCCCTCATCTCCTAAAGGAAGTTATTGCATTAACAGTTTTCCATGATTCTATATAACTCAGAAATGTCATGATGCTCATCTATGGTCTCGCAGACAACTCCGCATCTGCAGTTTTCTATTTCCTATGAAAGTTCTAGCTTGTTGGATATATAAATTAATTTTTAGGAGGACAACTGCATAGGTTAATTCCAATTCTATAAATTTTAACCTCTATGATGTTCTTTCACAGGTAGGAGACATCTATTTTCAAGGTCATGATGTGGAATTGGTATAGAGTTGATTTATGGCATTTATATTCTCCGAAGGTATGCAACCTCATTCATAAGTTTCCAAAGGTTGGAGCAACATGACCAGAAAAGATCTGCTGAACAGTGACCTGTTTTAAACCACAATTTTGTCAAAAGGGAGAAATTATCTCTGGCACTATGTGTGGCTCTTAAATAAGAATCCATTCACTCAACTTCTATAGAAGTAGGTATGGCTGACTACTTATTCAGAGAGGACTATATTGATTGAAGGCTCTCTGATCTTTTTCTAAAGAGTTAAGTTACAATGAAACTTACATGATATTACAATGTAATGCTCCTTTGATTAAAAAGAAGTATTTTAAATGATACTAAAATATATACAAAAAGAAACATGGCATTCAAGCATAAGGAAATGACCCTTGTCATTTGAATAAATGACAGATTATCATTATATAATTATATCTAGCTTTTATCTCTGCATTCCTAGAAGGATGGAGACTCCCTGGAGAAGGTCAAGAGAAGAGTATGGTGACGTGAAGAACAAAGTCTTATTTAAAAAATAAAAGCTAAAGAACTTTTAGATGTCTACCTATAAGAGAAACTTAAGAGTTATTTGTCTCTGGCTTTCATGCATAAGAAAATATACGAAGGGAGAAAAAACTATATATCCAAATGGGATGGGAGTGAACCTTAGCTCTTTTGGGAATGAACAAGAAGACTCCACACCAATCTATGAAACATACTAAGTTGAAAAAAATAAGACAAAACCAAACCAAGATAGCAAACTGCAGTCACCCATTCTTTGGAGAGAGAAGCTCATGAATATATTAGTTAGACCTTTAAGCTCCAGTTTAGGGGTGGGCCTAAAAGACCTGTGTTTATGACCTTATTAAGTTTTATTCTAAAGACACAAACAGAACAAAAAACATGGCATAATCTAAATACATCTCCTGGCATTATTCTATATCCATCCTGGCTCCAATCTAGGAATTGAGGTACATTTTGTGGGAGGCAGAGGAGTAACTTATTGTTTGGGGATGGAGCTTGGGCTTAAAGGACCCCCTTTTCTCCCTATATACTTGGTACCTATTCTTCCCACAGAGAAGGGTTACCTTAGATTGGTTTGTCACATCTAACGGGGAGGGCCACCACTGGGGACAGTTTCATAACAAGTCACTTCAGATGTATTTGTCCTCTTTTACGTGCAGGTTGTATTTCATTGGAGTATTGATCCTTGGACAATTAGGTTGTGAGCAGGACAATAGAGTTGATTTTATCCAATACAAACTGCACAGGCCTCTTTGACAATTTCAGAGAGAATGACCTGGTTCCATTGTCTAAGGGTGGACATCCCGCCTTCTCTTCTTACGCCAGCTTCTGCTCTTCCCACCCCGAGTTTAGCTGTTCTAAAGGAAGAGGTGCTGCTTTTTCCTCTTAGAGTGAGCCCAGAACATACACTGGGCTATGCTTTATTTTCAGGCAGATTTATTCTTCCTTAAATAAAGAATCCCAGTTTCCTTTTATTGAATTTCTGTTCAGACCTTTGGTATGGTCAGGTCCCAGGGCAGATTGCAAAACCTACATCTTTTTCCCTTTTGTGTCAAGGAACTGGTTGTGTAAGAGGATTAAAAGGTTTTCTCGTTCCACAGGCATGAATGAGCGTGGCATTTCTATGATTAAAGAGGCCCTTATTTGATTTGGGGCATAACTAGTGAGGGATTATTAGGCACCGATAAAGCTATTAATCGTGTAAATTTTTATTTACTTTTGTCTTATCTCTTCTATTATAGTATCTTCCAGAACCTTTTGGGAAGTGTTGTTTAACAGAGTATGACTTGACATTTCTGAATCTCTGATCATAATATCACCATTACAGGATCTTACCCATGTATTTTTCCTCAGAGATCAAAGTTGGCACATCGTGATAAATCTTACAACAGAGTACAAAGAACATTCTGTAGGAAAATGAAGGTGATATAGTAATTCAAATTGGAAGCATCTGGGACAAGATAGTTTTTAGGAATGTCAGATTGAGTTTGTCTATTAATGAGGCTTTCTTACCTTGGGGAGTAACCCCTGTGAGATAGATAATTTTAGGCATTAACTTGACTGGCCAGAGCGCCCAAATTAAATATTCCTTCTGCGCACACCTGTGAAGGTGTTTCTGGATGAGATTAACATTTGAATAGGTGGGCTCAGTAAAGTAGATTGCCCTCTCCAGTATGGTTGGGCCTCACCCAATCCATTGAAGACCTAGATAGAACAAAAGTGAAGGAAGAAGGAATTTGACCCTTTTTTCCTGCCTCACTATTGAGCCGGGATATCTCGTCCCGTCTTCTCCTGCCCTAGAACTGGGATTTACAGCATCAGGTTCCCTGGTACTCAGGCCTTCAGACTTGGACTGAATTATATCACTGGCTTTCACGGGTTTCCAGGTTGCAGACAGCAGATTGTGGACCTTCTCTGCCTCCATAATTATGTGAGCCAATTCCTCACAATAAATCAGTCTCTCTCAATCTCTCAGTCTCTCTCTCAATCTCTCTCTCTCTTTGCCCCTACTGGTTCTGTTTCTCTGGATAACTCTGACTACGATACCCTGAAAGCGTTTTCTACATCCCTTAACGCGACTTTTACTCCCATACTATTGCCTTTACTTTTTAACAATATGATCAGTACTAATATTTTTATGAGCTACAAATGTTCAGAACTATTAGGTAGCCATTATTCTAAGATTAAATTAAGACAACAATTCATGAGGTAGGTATTATTATAAAAAATTTGAAGCTTATGAAAACTATCCTCAGTCACACGGACTCAATTATCTATTGCTGCAGAGCCAATCATCCCAAATTCAGTGGTATATAACCAGAACATTTATTATTACCCCTCTTGATGTTGGTGGTTCAGTGGGCTCAGCTAGATGGTTCTCATGTTGGTTTTTCAGGCAAAGTCATACATTGGTTGAGGCTGTAACCATCTCTAAGGCTCCTTCACGCACATGTCAGGCTTCTGGGCTAGGAAGACTCAATAAGCTGAGGACTGGAACAGATGGAACCTCTAGGGCATCTTTCTCTATTTTTATGTGATCTTTCCAGTGTGGTAGCTTCAGGGTAGCCATACTTCCTACATGACACCATGTAGGCATCATGACACCATAGGTGTGTTTCCTGACAGAGAATTGGGTGGAAAATATTTCACATTCTATGACCTAGGCTCAGAAGTCATATGGTGTCACTTCTATTGTATTCTACTTGTTAGAAGCAAGCCACTAAAGTCAGCCCATATTCAAAGGGAAGTGAATTAGAGTCAAGCTCTTGATGAGAAGAGTTAAAGAAGTGCTAAAACCTTTCTTTGAATTCAGGTTTTCCTGACTCAACATCTCTTCTTGGCCCCATTGGCTATATTTTTACCAGTTATTCTGAAGATTGCCTAAAGAACACTTGTCCACTTAACCTATATGGTCATATACCCAACTGAAGTTAGAAATCTAGCCATAATGGTCTCTAAAATCTCTGTCTCACTGACATGAATGATCAATGTATATTTTTAAATCCTAGAATCTTCAGAAACTGCATTTTTGATGAAAGATGTGTACACCAGGATACATTGCCTTTGTCTGAAAATCCTCTCATTTCTTAATACATTCCTGATTTTCTCTCTTCCCCTCCCCCTTTTTCTCTCTCTCCTTTCTTCCTCTTTTTCTTCACACATAATTTGTGGCTCATCAGTGTGGTTTTTGCCTACTTAACAAGCCTTGTATTCAACCCAACTGAAATTAATTTTTCATGTAAAATTCCTCAGTGGCCATGGTTTCTTAAAAATCAAGATATATTGCATCAACACCATTCCGTCTGACAACAAATCTTCTAATTCCATCAAAAAAGTAATCAAGTTTCCCTTGAATGATTTATTCTCTATAAATCTGCGTATGGCTCATGGCTCTGTGATCATTGAGGCACTATAAGATTTCCCAATTCTTTATGTTTGGAATGGTATTTTGCTGAACCGTGAATTTCTATGAAAGGTTGAGAAGATGGTGATTGGATTCATTTCCTATTCTGCACTCCTAACTCTCCTAGTGTCTGGCTTTGCATGCATTTTTCAGAGGTCTCTCCCAATTTCCATCCTACTAAGAGTGGATGAAACTAAAACAAAACAACTAAACCACAAGTTAAATGCATTAATGCCTCTTCCCTACTTTTACATAAGAATAAGTAAGCTGAATGAGTTCTTACTTACCCACCTTTCCTAAAATTCACAAATGCCCTTATCTATTGCTGCCTGTACATAGAAATTTTGTCTGGGTCTTTCGTGAAGCCTTTGCAACGTGGTTCATGATGCCTGTGGACAGGTGTAGGAGATTTGGCTTGGAACCAAGAGGCTTGGTGCTGCATAAATTTGGACAAACCACTTAATGTCTCTGGATATTAATTGCTTCATCAGTGAGAAGGGGAGAATAATTCTGAAAGTCTAATTCAAAGGGCTATTTTGAATGAATCAATGATATGTTTCTTACCTTTTGTTAAGCTATTTCTCATATTGGATGAACATAAGAATGTCATACATTTTGTAAATGTAATTTCAAGATTTAAAATACATTAAACATTATGACATAAAATAAGATTTGTGAGTGTTTGTGTGTAACTCTACTCTTCCTCTAGAGGTTTGTGTGTACCAACTTCTCTTGGGAATCACAGACGAAAGATTTCAAGTGTTTTGTAAATGGATAAGTGGCTACAAACACAAACTTTCAAATATATTATCTTATATAATCACAACTTTGTGATGTAGATCCTGTTACTGCCATTTTAAAGTTAGGAAATTCAAGATTAGATTGCAATAAGCAGCAGAGCTAGTAACCAAACCCCACTTTCTTGACCATAAATGTACAACTATTCCTAGTCCTCTTCAGAATATTTAGCATTTTCTCTCTGTACCCATCACATGGAATCTTGAGCTAGAACACAAATTCCTAATTTGCCATGTTTTGCTTTTTTTTCTCGGAGAGTAAAACTCATCTCCAATATAGACTGCAAACTTTCTGGAAGGAGAACACCTCTCTATTTTTATCACCTCTCGTGCTAGCTTGGTACTGAATAAGGCATTATTCTTCAATAGCCTGTTTTAGTTTTCTTTCTTTAATATACGTTGGGCATAGTTTCCCTTCCCATATGCTTCCATAATCACGTTTACCTGCTTGAGTCACTCACCCACTAGATGTGCAGATAAATACCTGTGTTTCTTTAAGCACTGGTTTTCATAACATGGACATAGTGGATAATCAAACTCTATGTCTAAAGCCCACCCAGACACATCGCTGCGTGGGTAGTGAGAGAGGTATTTCAGGCCTGGCTTGTGTAGCTTTAAGCACTATTCTTTTGGTGCATGAAGAAACAAAGATGCTTTCAATGCATCTAGCAGATGGGAACTCCACAACCATTGAAAAGTTAAAAAAAACAAAAACAAAAACAAAAAAACACAGAGTTCCATAGAAACATAAAGCAATTGTTAGTTCTCAGGGTCACCATTTCTCTTTCAAACATTGAAGATGCATTTAGTCATCCATTTCCATCTGCTACCTCACACAGTAAAACTGTTGTGGTTATTTCCTGTGTTCCCATCCTTGACAAAGGTAAGAATGAGGACCACCTTTCTGCATCCTTTCAGTGTCATATCAACAGATTAAAATAGGGAATTTCTATCCATCAAAGGGGTGCCAATGGGTTTCAAATGATTATCAAGTTAACTTTGAAACAAGTACAATATGATAATTATAACACTTCACCATTTAAAAAGTATTATTCATTTACATTGTCTTTCAAATGGATTATTTTGCTTTGCTTTTCATAACCAAATGAATCCCGTGAGGTCAACAAAGACCCATAATATGAGTAAGAAAATCGAGTTATAAATAAGAAGAATGGATTAAAACCACTCATGAGGTTGAAAGTGAAAGAGCCAGGGCACAAATTTTAGCAGCATGGAAAGTAACTAATATTTTATGAGTATATACTTCATGGGAAATAACTGTGGATAAATACTGAATATATGCCATCTTATTTAAGCCTCATAATTTGGACCCAATTTAACATTTCTCCATGTCATCTATTCAGGAGTCTCTCGGGTTTAACGTCGTATACCCCTTCTTCCTAATACCAATGTCCACCCAAATGTAGTGATGACAATTACTCCTACCTATGGGTTCTTACCAAATGATGCAAACATGTGAAACAGTTAGAAGTATCCCCAAATAGTTATGGGGGTCATCTAAAAAATGGGACTTGTGGCAGGTAATGGGTCACCTTCGCCAGGCTGAACTACTTTTCCAAGAATTATCTTTCCTCTATGTGTCAGGTTAGGACATGTCATAAGAGGCCTTGTCACTTGAGATTTGGAAAGAAGTGAAGTAACAGCCATTTGGGGTTTTATGCTTCATCCATAGTCTGAGCAGATACCTTTGTAGCTCACAGGTTTTTGCTTATTTGTTGGTTTACCTTGTTGCTGTGAAGGAGCAACCAGGCCTGCAACTCTTCTGCCTTTTCTTGGATCCTCTTTTAGCTTCTCCTACTTCAGGGCCAGGTGTGTATTTAGCTCTGCGATGAAGGACACCAGCTTCTCCTGAAGGATACCCAGTCATCACAATCAGTGGTATTGAGAACTGACGTGGGTTTCAGATCATCTCAGGAATTCCATCTCATGGACTCCAGCTCATCCTTGCTGTCTTCCCTTTATACCTATTTTCTCTTCCTGAGACAACAACCTTATAGAGACAGTTCAACCAGTGCCACAATTGGGCAAAGTCAAATTCCTATAACAAATGGATCCTCATAATTCCACCTCCCTGATTGAACCCTACCTGATACAGAATTTGTCACTGAGAGAGATTCTAGAGGAATGGTATCTCAAGGGTGGGTTTTCTGGACTGTTCTGGATTATCTAGTTTGTTCTGATATGCTAAGAGTTAAAGGTCCTAATCACTCCTATTTCTAGTGCTTAAGGAGACACTAGTAGTCCATGTCATGTAGCGGCAAAATTGTTATGCAATTTGTCACCTGCAGATATCTGTAATCAAATACCTATAGAAAATAAGCCTCTGAGTGACTAAGTATGTGTTACTATAGAATATTTTAGTTAAAATAAGACATCTAATGGGGTTGATTGGTTGCTTCTAATTGTACTGGAAACATGGGGAAAGAAAATGAAGAACCTAAGGCTTTAACTTGCCAGCTAAGATCTGCGTAACAGACCTGAAATTGTCTATGTCTGCCCTAAAAGAAACCACTATCCCTTGTGACCACAGGGTGTGGATTCCCGAAAAACAAACCCAAGTCAAATCCTGCAGGGGGCTGAATTTCACTGCAAATTGAGTCCCCAACCTCCGGGAGGTCTCTATTGTTAAATATTGGGCATTAGTTGGAAGGAATAAGACTCTGAAATTTGTAATGGGGCATAAGAGTATATTGCAATAAAACTAGGAGTTTTAGACCTTTAAGTTCTATGAAGCCTTCTTTGGCAAGACAAGTAACACTTCCACCCCTGCCTGAAGAAATCAGTTTCACTGTGCCTAAAGAAACTATAATGATTCATAAAGGACTGCTGATCCTCCTCAGGGACTACCTGAACCACCTCTCTTTGCTTCTAGATCTATTGTTCTGTAAGCAAATACACTCAAGATCCAGCAGGCCCAAGAGACTGAGAAGCAAAGTATGACCTACGTGCAGGTATGACGCCTACCAAATCACTGATTTTGCCAACAATGATTCCATTGAACTGGAAGTTGAGACTACCACCTGACCACTTTGGGCTCCCCATGGCAGTGAATCAGCAAGCAAAGAATGGGATCACTGTAGTGACTGGGGTGATTAATCCTGAATATCAAGGGAAAACTGAGTTGCTATTATACAATGGGGTAAGAAGGAATAGGCTTGGAATGCAGGAGAACCTCTGGGTTCCTCGTAGTATTTCCACATCTGTGACTAAAGTCAAACAAAGGCTATAACAACTCAACTCATGCAAGACTGTTAGTGGTCCAGATGCCTCAGGAGTGAAGGTCTGAATCACCCAACTAGCCAAGGACAATAATAAATTGAAGTGTTCCATAAAGACAAAGAAAACACGGAATGGCGAGTGGAAGCAGATAGTTATAAATACCAGCTATGACCGCAGAAACAGTTATAAAGATGAGGACTATAATAGTTACAAATATTACTTCTTTATTTTGATATATGTATATATTTGTGTATGTGTGTAATATTTGGGTTTTTTTCTTCCTCCCATGCCATGGAACATAAGGTATATTTGTGTCTCATTATGTAAGTTACAGGACATCAAAGGGAGAGCCTGCATCAGCTAGAATAATGAACATCACCCAAAGACTAAAAAAAGGTCTTTGCATCCTCCTTGGAGAAAGTGGATTAGCAAAGATTAACATAGAGAATAGTTGTCCAATGTTAGGCAGCAAAAAGACTAGGTAAATTTGCTACTTTGACAAAAGTGACATGTCAACTTGGCTAGTCAGAACTATTTCCCAGAATGTCCTTCTTTGTATATTTCCAGTTAGAATGGGCCATAAGGGACACTTTCTTACAAGCTTTGGAGGGCAGAAGAGAAGCAGTAGCCATTTCATTTTTATGATGGAAGGCAGGTGCTTTTGTAGTGTATACACCTTATCACTTATCTGCTGGCTCTCCTCACTGGCATGGGCAGCAGGAGGGTCTGCAACTGCTTCAACCTCTCCTGGATAGTCTTCCAGCTTCTCTGACTCCTGGGCCAGGAGAGGGTTTAGCACCATGATGAAGAGTGTAGCTTTTGCAGAACACCCACCTTATCAAAGTTGGAGGCAGTAAGAACTGACAACAGGGTCCAGTACATCCTCATGGGTTCCAGTTCATGTTTATGAGTTTCAGCCAGAGTTTGTTGGTTCCAGCTCATGTTGGCAGCTTCCAGCAAGACCTTCCTCTCCCTGACTTTACATCTTTCCTTCCTAATGCCTGCCTTGCAGACTTCAACCTCCAGCATCAGATGTGAAGACAACAGCCTTGAGAGACTACTTAAGCTGCTCCCTCAATTACAAGCAGTCACATCCCTGCAAATAAATTCCCTAATATTTGTTCTGCTTCTCTGACTGATACAGGGTTTCTAATTAATTTTTAACCATATCTTTTGTCTCTGTGTTTCTCATGTAATGCTTCTTTGGTAATAGTAATAATATTACATCTTATTAACATTAAAATATTAGTTACTATTAATATAATAACTACTCTGACTCTTAGTACCTAATTCTGTAACATGGAGATAATTTTACCTATGTAAGGATCCAAAGTGAAAATAGAAATCATGAATATAAAATGGACTACACTTAGTAAGTGCTCAATAATGATAACTATCATTATTACAAAAACTAAACATTAGCATCTGCTTAATAATTTAAATCTCTAAAAGTCTCTTACCATACTTTTGCCTTTCTAACCTCCATGAAAAACGCGTGGTATAGGTAACCATTATTATTATTGCTCCCATTTTACAGGTGAATATAAAAATATCTTCAAGGGCTTATATGATTTGGCCAAGGATCTTTGACTCCTGAGGCATGAGATTCTTAAACTTCTTAAAATTTCTTAAACTCTTGCGGAATGTTCTGCCTACACTAAATGCAAATCCCTTGTTTATTCTGATGCCAGAAAATGTCGAAAGCAGAAACAAATGTGTTGGTTCTCTCTCTCCTCCAACTGCCTTGCATCACAACGTTCTTGGCTTTGACGCGTCGTTCCAGTCATATTTGATATAGCTGTGCAACATCTTTTTTATGTCAAGGCTTTGCTTCAAACACCCCATTGCCAGTTAGACTTGTCAAAAATTGGAGGGAACATGTTTTAAGCATTCAGCAAGCATTTTTCTGAAAACAAAACCACTATTTCTAATGAGCATTTGAGAGCGCAGTGGATTGCAGAAACCGTTTTCTAAGATCTGTCACAAATGATTTAGTTTTATTAGTTTTAATGGCCCTCAGCTATGGGCATGGGATATAAGTGAAAATTAAGATATTTTTCATGAGATGAAAATAGATTTCAATCAAAGAGAGCGTTTTCCTCCCCACCTCTTCCTATTTGCTTATATTCTATTTTACTTTTTTGGCAGATGATTCTGGTTAAAAGGAAACCACTGTGAGAGAAGAGAACACAGGGATATTCTTCCATGAGAACAAAGCTCTCCTTGTATCAGAGGCTTCTGTTAATTGTATATAAGCTGGTTGCTTTGGCAAGCTCATAGGCGGAATGGCAGAGAAAAGGGTAATGTGTTAAATTGGAATTTTATCCTGGGTAGGGAGAAGGGGTAAATATTTTTATTCATAACTAAAGGCTTGTCTTCCATGACAGTAGACACAGAAATGATCATGAGACCTGTATGTTGCTTCCAATTCATAATACCCTTCACTTCCAGCTTCTGTTTTTCTACACTGCAGCTTTCCTTCAAGAGTTTCATTTTTCCTCTTCTTTTCTATTGCTCATCACTCACTGGCAAGTACCATAATCTGAACAGGTCTATCTATTCTATTCTTCATAAGCAGGTGCATTTCTTAAACAACTGAACGCTTTTGTCAGTCCATCTTCATTGCTCATTTGTAAGGTGTGTTGGTGTGCAGGGAGTCGATGATAAATGCGACAGTTTCCATGGCGAGTGCTCTCTGCTCCAGTGTTGCTTCATCCTCCATCCCACGGCAACTATATGGTTCAAAAGATAGCCAATACGAATCCGAATTAGGAATCCAGGAGTTTCCACTGCCCCAGCCATTCATTCACTATTTTTATAAACTTGGGCAATCCATTTCAATTTCCCGTGTCAGACTTTCCTCATTTGCAAAGTATAGATCTTGGGAAAGAAGAGAATTACACCTCTGAAACAGATAAAGGACAAAATCCTTGCCTTCACGGACATTACAATCAAGTGGAGGAAGACAATAGTTAAGCAATAAATGTAGCACCAAATTAAATTGCATTGTATATTGGAAGGTAATAATTATTGTATTATTTGCTAGGGCTGCTGTAACAAAGTACCACAAGTGGGTGGCTTAAACAATAAAATTTATTTTCTTATAATTCTGGAGTTTAGAAGCCTGAGATCAAAGCCTCAGCAGGGCTGGCTTCTCTGAAGGCCTTTCTCCTTTGCTTGTAAGTGTCCCTCTTCTCCCTGTGTCTTCACATGCTACTCCTTCTGCACCTCTCTGCGTCCTAACCTCCTCTTCTTACAAGGACACCAGTCATATTGGACTAGGAGCCATCCTACTGATCTCGTTGTAACTTACTTACCTCTTTAAAGATCCTGTCTCCAAATATAGTCACATTCTGAGGCAGTGGGGATTAGGACTTCAATATGTAAATTACATAAATTTGGGGAGGACACAATTCAGTCCATAACGGTTATGAAAAAAAAGTTTGTAAGGAGAATAGGAAATCCTGGACTGTGGCCCAACATTGATGGGGATATTCGGAGCAAGCTTAACCAAGATGGTGACATCTGCACAAACTGTGGAGTAAGGGGAGTGGGCATTGTGGATATCTGGTAGGAGTATGATTCGCCAGAGGGAACAATCAATGCAAAGGCCCTGAGGTAAGAAGGACCAGGATGTCCAAGGGGCAGTGGGCTGGCCAGTGTGGCCAGAAGAGAGAATGGAGATGTGACCACTGACACAGCAGGAACACAGTATCTTTGAGGGCGATTCAAAGGAATCAGGCTTTTACTCAGAGAATTGGAGAGCCACTGGAAGATGTAATCTGATTTAACTCATCCTTATACATACTCAGCCTGCTGTCTTGAAAATAGACTATATGCCGGGCTTTCTCAATGTCAGCACCATTGACATTTTGGATCAGAAACCTCTTTGCTGTAGGAGTTTGTCCTATGCATTATAGGCTGTTTGGCATCATCCCTTGCCTACAGACACTAGGTGCCTGTAGGCCCCTGCCTGCCAATTGTAGCAATCAAAAATGTCTCTAAACATGGCCAGACGTCCCCTGGGGAAGGAAAAATTACCCTTGGTTGAGAACCACTGTTGTACATGGAACAGAGCAAAAACTAAGAGACATTTTAGAAGTCCTTGCAATAATCCTGGCTAGGAATAATAACAACTTGGGTTGTAATAGTAGCATTCTGGATATTTTGAAGCTAGAGCCCACCTATTTTGAAGGTTGACAACAAGATGGACGTACAGTATGAGAGAGGATTCAAAATGGCTCTGAGGCTTATGCTCTGAGCAACTAGAAGAACGGATTTACCACATACTCAAACAGGGAAGACTGTGGTTAGAGAAGGCTTAGATAGGAACAGAGACCCTTCACACAAGGTAACAGGAGGGAAGACTATGTGTATGGGTTATGACATTGATATATGGGTAGATGAAGTGTGTGAGTTTGTGAAAACTTCTCCCAGTTTATTTCTCTTTGTGAAGCAGGAAGCAAGACCAACACCATTTGAGAGTGAGGGGGAAGGGGATGTTGGAGTTTTAGGATAAAAGATACAAGGTGGAATAGAATTCTAGGAGTATCTATTTTTTTATATGATGTAATTCTGGAGACATGGATTGCAATGGCCCTCTTAATAAGTATTGAGAGTTACTTTTAATGACATAACTGTAACACATAAATAAATATTAAACCAATAAACTCGGACCCAATACGCTTTTTCATCTATTTTCCATTGTTCTAAACTAAACACACAATTTTTTTTGCAATAGGCAAAACAGCCTCTGTTCCTCTGGAAATATATTTACTTACTTATGGAGAATTGATGGGTGAGATTAGGGCAAAGCAGTGCTTTAGGCTATTGTCTTAACCTCATGAGGATTTATAATTAAGAACCATCTCCAAGGAAGAAATCATCAACTCTGGAGAATAATGTTGGTCTCTAATATTATCTGTCTTGCAACAGAGAGAGAACTAACTGCGTGCGAGTCAGACTCCTGTCAGGGCCCACCCCATCTCTCACTCAACTCTCATTACAGTTTATTAGAAAAGGCAGCTTACTCCAGAAGATGCTTCTGAAAATTCTCCCTGATCTTAAAGTGTCTCTGCCATGGGAATTGGATCCTTCAGCATAAAAAGTCAAACGAGGCTCCTGGAGCTTGGGCTGAAGTCCACCCCCTGTTTGAGAGACCCTGCATGATTCATCGCTGGCCACTCTCTCTGAGCCCCTCTTAGACCACACTCTCTCTGGGTCACAAGTCCCATCCTACACTGGCCTTCTTTCTGCTCTTCAGGAACACCAAGCACTTTCCTACCTCAGGGCTTTTGCACAGTATGCTTTTTTCTAAGAAACAGCCATTCAAAACCTCTTATCTAACAATTCCTATGTTCCAAGAACTGGCAAAAGTACATTATAAATATTACCTTATTTAATCTTCACTAGACAAATAACCAGTTATTGCCAACAGAATGTGAGCAGAAGTGAAGCATCATGTGATGTGCGATTTGTCATTTTTGGCCCAAAATTTAAGAAACTATTATTTTTTTTTCCTTTCAACCTTCTGGAATTAGAGGATTCTGAGGCCCTAAGGGATGGCATAGCCAAAAGGTAGAAGGAGCTTGGATCCCCAAATCATCACACAGAGGAAAGCTTATCAGCGATAATTGTATTGGATTATTACATGAGACAGAGATGAATTTCTATTTTTTTAAGTCTGACATTTTAGCATTTGTTTGTTACAGCAACTAGGATTATACTAATATAAAAATTTTCACATGGCTGATGTCGTAAAGGTCTCTGTTTAAATGTCACCTCCTTATAGAAGCCTACACTTAACACTCAACTTATTTTACATCTCCTGTCTTGCTCTAACTCAGTATCTCTTTTATTATTATCTCAGAACTTTTTTATTAGCTGGTGTGTGTGCTTGGTGTATTTATATGTAGCTCCTCTTCACCACCACGGCCACAAAATCTCCATGTGGGTTGGAACTTTGTCCAATGTGCTGACTGCTGTAGCCCCAGTGGCTAGAACAGTGTATGGAACACAGGACGTGTTGAATAAATATTTCCTGAAATAAGAATTATTCATAATTCTCTCTCTCTGTATTCCAGGTACATTGCCAAAGAAAACCATGAGTTGGGCATTATTTGTGTCGGGGAACATTCTGTTTATGTTGTCTGTCAATTACCTTTCCATTTTCATCCCTGAATTGTCCATTTCCCTCTTTTTTCCTTATCCAAGTCCATTTACTCAAGATCTTCATTGTGGAGCTAAAGCTGAAAATTAACTTTGATATCCTCTAGCAGTCTTTCATTGCTCACGGGAAATCTGAGAATCAATGAAGTGAAGAGATTTACAGTCTAATGTCTACAACTCAGTGATCACTTTACATACATTATTTTATTTAATATGTTATGGCTTGCTGTGTATATAGGATGTCTCAGTTTACCAATGAGAAAACTGAGGTTCAGAGAGTCTGAGTAGTTTGCTTAAGTTCATATGACCTCCAACAGCTATTTTTTGTTTTTTTTCAAGGACCTCTAGGATCCTCGCTTGTACCTGAATTATTTGATAGTTGGCCACATGTTTGGGAAAAAATTATACTCAGAGGAGCTCGACCTCTCTGTGGTTTCCTTGCTTCTAGAGGATCCTACTCATACAGACTCTGCTTTCTGACACTTTAAGCCCATAAGGCCTTAGCTTTCTATCTTGACTATTTCAGTTTTTCTCTTTATTGTTAGTGCTCAGCGATTTAATTATTATGTCCTTTGGTGTGATTTTCTTCGTATTTCTCCTCCTTCCGATCTGCCGGTCTACTTGAATATGTGGTTTTACGTTTTTTCATTATATTTAAAAATATTTGGCTATTTTTTATAGATTTTTTTCCTTTGTCCCATTTCCTTCTGGTATTCCAATTACACTTTCATTAAATTTCTATGTTGTCTTAGAGGTTACTGAAGATCTGTTCATTTATTTCAGGAATTTTTCTCTTTATATTTTAACTTGTGTGGTTTTAATTGTAATATCTTTAAGTTTAGTCATCTTTTCTTCAGCAACGTCCCACCTACTATTAACCCCATCAAGTGAATTTTTCATTGCAGGTATATTTAGCAACTCTAGAAGATCTGTCCTTGGTCATTTAAAAACAGTTTTGTTTTGTTTTTTTTTAGGAAGATTAGCCCTGAGCTAACATCTGGTGCCAATCCTCCTCTTTTTGCTGAGGAAGACTGGCCCTGAGCTAACATCCATGCCCATCTTCCTCTACTTTATATGTGGGACGCCTACTACGGCATGGGATGCCAAGCGGTGCCGTGTCCACACCAGGGATCCAAACCGTCAAACCCCGGGCCACCGAGAAGCAGAACATTCAAACTTAACAGCTGCGCCACCAGGCCGGCCCCTACAAATAGATTTTACTTTTCGCTGTTTGTAGTTTTTCCTTTAAGTCCTTGAATATATTTACAATATCTGCTTTAAAGACCTTGTTACAATCCCATCATCACCAATATTTCTCAGTATGCTCTATAGATGGACTTGTGCTAGATTTTGTGGTATTCTTTTGACAAATTCAGATTTTATATGTAAGCATGTAATTTACTTTCAGATGGCCTTGATCTCATGCTTGGCTTCAAGTTTTGTTAGGCACGTCTAAAGTAGCCTTTTACTCCAGGATAGGAGATCCCTCCTTTTAAGCTTTAGCCTTCTGGCTACTGTAAAGACTACCCCTGATATTCAAAAAGGTCCCTCCCTCCTTTGTCTCTGATCAGAGCTTGAATGTCTTCCAAATGTTTGTGAAGTCCAGGGGTCATTCAACACACAGATAGTTGTTCCATCACCAATAAATGTTCTTTGCCCAATCTCCTAGATTGTAATCCTACACACGCAGTTTGGTCTGTAGCCAGAGTCAAGCGAACATGCACGTAAATGTTAGAGCTCTCTCCACTCTGATATTTTGCCCGGTGAATTCCAGCCACCTCAGCTTCCCCAAATTCAGATTTCTGTCTTTCCAACTCAACAAGACTACCATGTTGCATCAACTCCTATGCTGGAATTGGGTAAATGACTAGGTATAAAACTAGAGCAACCATTTAGTTCACTTTCAGCCTCTCTTCTCTCAGAGATCCAAATTCTGCGTTTCTGGTTGCTTAGAGTTTGAAAAGAGTTATTGAACACATTTTGTTCAGTTCTCCATTTTTGCTATGGGAGGCTTCGTCCTGTACCAGTTACTCTTTCATTAGAAGCAGAGTCATCAACGTATTTTTTTTCAAGATAATCCCTTTGCCTGAATATTTTCTTCAGGTTAATGTAGGGTTTTAAACAATTGATACAGTGGCCTGGATTCCTTTTCCACTTGACATTCTGTGGAGCCTCAGAATCCTTAGCAAAACAGAAAATGTTCAAATATTGAGATCCTCTGCCTCCCTACTTATACTCCAGGAAACCACAATGCAAAGTACAACTGGTGAGTTTTTCAATGATAAGCAGTCAGCTTACATCAATTTTCAGAATATTAGAAAACATCTATCTTAACATTTCTTTTTGAACCGAATACTCTATTTAACTAATACCTTCAACTTTTCTGTTTATTATTTTAAAACTTGTAAAAGATTACAGTGTGTAAGTATTTTGCTTTCAAATGCAATTGCCAGGGGTGATATTTCAAGTATCCATTAGATTGGATAGAGCGATAGATGCTTAAAATGGATAACTTTCTCTCCTTGAGAGGAGAAGTATAATTTCTTTGTTTCACTTTGACCATCAATATATTCATTTTTCCCTTTAGTTGGGGGTTATTCAAATTAACACTATCAGTAACAAATAAATCATATTTTAAAAAACTTTTTCACAGAGTCTTATGTTTGCAAAAATTATAGACAAATTAAACTTTTTAAAAATGATTTTTAACTGATATTTCCATGGTGTTTAAAATTAAGTCAATTTTTCCCCAAAGGGAAACAATTTTAAAAACCAAGGGGTTTTTGACTCAATAGGAGACACATATAACACAAAAGTGTTATACGACTTCAATAGGAGTCATTCAAAATAGTGTCTTCTAACATCCTGGGAAGTATTCAAGATTAAGCTCTGATTTTGTATTTGAATTGCTGTATGATTTTAGGTTAATTATTTAACCTTTAAAGGTTCACTCTTTTTTTTTTTTTAAAGAATTTATTTTTTCCTTTTTCTCCCGAAAGCCCCTCAGTACATATTTGTGTATTTTAAGTTGTGGGTCCTTCTAGCTGTGGCATGTGGGATGCTGCCTCAGCGTGGCTTGATGAGCAGTGCCATGTCCGCACCCAGGATTTGAATCGGCATATTCCTGGGCCGCTGAAGCGGAACACACGAACTTAACTGCTCGGCCACAGGGCTGGCCCCTAAGGTTCACTCTTTTCACTGTTGAAATGAAGGCCTCAAAAGATGAATTGAAGATAAAGTAATATAATAAAGAAAACCATAGAGTTATTTAATAGGAAGAGGTCATCATCTGTCTTAGTTTGGGTTTCTCAGAAGCAGATCCTGAGGTGACTATCTCCGCATAAGTGATTTCCAAGGAAATACTCCCAGAAAAACATAGTAAGGGAGTGAAAGATTAGGAGAGGGCAGGAAAGGGTGTCACGTGATGGAGCAATTTCAAGCAAGAATCCACGGAAGGAGCCCACGAGGGAAAGCTCTAGTCTTATTACCTGAATTTGGGTACTTGTGGCCAGGAAACTGGGCTTTGAGACTTTGGCACCAGTCATTGGCTAAGAGCCATCACAGGCAGATGGAAACTCCCAAGTACTTCTGAGTATCTGTACTTTCCAGCCAAGTGCTGGAAAGGCCACTCTCCAAAGTGAGTCACAGGTGCACTCTGCTGGAAACAAATCACACAGAAGCCAGGGCAGAGCGCACAGAACCTGCACAAAGGCTCCAAGGAGATCCGGGCAGAGCAGACAGGAGCCACCCCATCACATCACATTTTGTTCCTTTTCTTCTTTAACATTATCAATTTCTTCATTGGTATTTTGACATCATTGTATTGTCAACATCTTTGTGGTATCTTTAGTTAGCTTTTAAAGCTCTTCCGTATTTATTACGTGTTTTGATAATCAGATTAAATATTTAATCTTATTTGTGGAAATTTGGAATACGAGAATCAGAAAGCTAACTGCTTACATTGAAAAAAAGTAATTTGTAGAGAGGCTAAGCAGTCAAGTTTGTCTCTTAACAATCAGTCCATGGCACTTTCTCTCTTTCCTAGTACAATAGCGTGTATATACAGATATATGTGTGTATATCCACAGCACACATATATGTATATACATATATATAAATGCTATATTTATACGTAGTTATAAATTATGTTTATATGTTCATAAATATATATTTATAATATCAAATTTTATGTAATTTATAATACATATAAAGTAGGTATTCCCAGAAATAAAAATTAAGTAAAAGCTAAGAGTTACTGACTACATTTCATGTAATATATGTTTGATATACCTGTTAATATTTGGATTGACTTTTACCATATCTAATTAGAATATCTAGTCAGTATAGTTTTTCCTGATTATTTAGTAACATTTATTGATAGTTTGTGAATTCTATGAATTCCATTTGGGAATGCCATTAGTTTCATTAATTGTCCTTTTAACATCCAACCCTAAAAATATGTAGAAGAGAAAATAGACTCAAGTTTTCCAATCATTGGTCTAATTCCTAATTTATCTTCCTTCCTTAATTTTGGAACGAAGAACTGTTAATATTTTTTTGTCATATTTAAAAATTCAGCCATATTTAATTAAGAGAAAGAACACTCTTTATTTAAATGTCATTCACAAGAGGGTAGTCCTTTCTTTATTTTTCCATGTGTCTGACAAAACATGTAAAATACTACAGGGCCTTTCTTTTCCTTATGAGTTCTATATTCCTTTCCTTAACCTCTCAGGTACAAGTCATGTATCCTTTTGTCTTCGGTCCACTGTACCAGCAGTTGATGGATTTTCAGAGGTATATCTTTGGATTTTAACCTAAGGGAAGGGAAAATACTCCACACCAGCTACATTTCAAATTTTAGGCATTTAGTTTAAATTACATGCCACAGTACAGATTGCTATAATCATTTTTATGGCATTTTAGATAGAAGCTTAGCAAATAATTAAAGGTGGTTTATTCCACTTGCCATAATCTCTTATATGTATATCTTTGGGGGGATCCTTTGACCAAATAGTGGCTAAATAAAATAAGATGCAACTGTTTCTTGGTCTCATAACCATACACATTCAATAGCAATCTAAACCTACTTTTAACACCATCAGTGAAAATAGAATGACTTATTGAAAACCAAAATCTAACAGACTCCCTCCCAATCCCACTGGAATCCCTAGCAAGTTCAGTTAAAGGTGGAAAATTTATCAAGATGAGGAAATTAAATTAGTCACAAAGAACCCCACTCATTAATTCTGATGTAGTTTCACAGCTTTTTAAACTGAAAGAGCAAATTATGATATATTTACAAAGTCAATAGCCTTGCCATCAGAACACTTAGTCCGCATCTCAGGTTCCGTCATTCACTAGTGACACAACTTTAGCTTATTGCCTTTAATATAACTAGCCTATAAGATGAGGATAGATACAATAACTCACAAGATTGTTGGAAGGGTGAATGAAGAACTAAAGAAGAAGCTTCTCTACAACCTAATGTGCATGGTAACAATGTAATGTAGTAAATGTATACGACAGTGAGCTTACATCTAATTCATAGGCTCCATATTGACAGTCTGCATATTAGCTATGTTAAAAACTAGAAATAACGTTTTCACTTTTCCCTAGCATTTACTCAAACCCAATATTGGGTCTATCCAGACTAATAAAAACAAGATTCATTTTCTTTAAAAGAGATAAAGTGTTCCTAATTTTTATTAGAAAATGATGGGTAAATCCATGGTGTATGTGTATGTGTGTGTGTGTGTGTGTGTGTGTGTGTGTGTGTGAGAAAGAGAGAGGGTTGTTAATTAAGTCCTTGAATTTCATATGATTTCACTTCTTATTCTAAATTTGGCTTTTAATTCTACATTCCTAATGGGAGGAGAATAACTGAATTATGCCAAGAAATGTTGTTATACTTTTTAAGCAGATGGGAATTTAATCGAGTAGAAAGCTCACGAGACAATTTGTTCTAATAAGATTTAATGTCAAGGTTCACACACCAAAAGGTCAGGATAAGGTTTGTGCAAGCTTTTGAACTTCCTAGCAACTCGCATGCTCAAGTCAGTTAAATATGCGTATCATCAATCACATAATGGTCACTTAGTTTAAAGAACAAAATTGATCCCAAACCTTACGATTTCAAGTTGCCATAGCCTGTTTGTAGAAACTAAAAAAAAGGTAGTTGCAAGTTTATATAATTTAATTTGTCTTATTGAACAAAATAACAGTAGAAAGAACATTGGAGTAAGATGCACAAGATATTAAAAAGAGACCAAATACTGTTACTCACCAGCTTTATGAATCTTGGACAAAGTAAACCTATTCTAGCACTCAGTTTCCCCATCTGTAAGACAAAATTGGTGATCTCAGTTATATATGTTACTTCCTAAATTTAATTACCTTTAAAGAACTAGTTTAGACTTGTCTACACATAATTAGTTATTTATGTGATCTGAAGTGCATGAAAAATATTTTGTTTCTCATTCTTCCTCATCACCTATCTTCAGCATTTTGATCCAGTATCACTTCTCCACTGTCAATTGTCCATCCACAATCTTGTGGGATCAGGCGAGTCATCTCAAATCTGGCTACTTCCTGCTTTATTGGGGCATCATAGGGGTGTTATGGAATGGAATAGATTGACTTGATCATGAAAGTAACCCTTAGTGCCTTTTTCCAGTGGAGGTTCAAGTACTGGCAATAAATTCTAAAGTTTGGCAAGCCAGCTTTGGAAGGTATGTCAATTTTTTTAGTAAGCTTCAGATACAAAAAGCTCACTCTGGGATTCACTTTTTTTCACTCCAGCCACCCGAAATACACAGCTGTTTCTTTGTTTTCTTACCTTTTTCTTTTTTTATAGGGGTTAATCATCTTTTTATGTACTACATTCAGTTTACATAAAATCAATGACCATTTTACCAGATCAGAGCTAATTTGCAATCATTGTCATATCCCAAAGAGTAGAATTTGAGGCAAAAGTATGCCTTTTGGGAGTATAGGTTTCGAACTGGGGAAGTGTCAGCAGATTTTAAAAACTCTTGTGGTTATTTTAGGCCTTGATGGAGTAACTGTTACTAGATCAGTGCTCTTACCATAAACAACTATAAAGCTCTAAAAAATATATGAAGTGAGAGTTTTCAGTTGTTCCTAGTAGGCTGTACAAGCCCGTGATCCATGAAAGAAGGGTCCCCATGATAGGTCCAGCTTTTTGTACTGAAGGAAATTTCCATATTGTGGTACAAGTGAGCAGAACACAAGTAGTTTGTTGCAGACCTACCAATGATAGAAGGAAAATAACAGGTGTAAGGCTGCTGAGGTGGCTGCAATTTATGGAAAAGGATAGTAGCAAAAAGAAAGTGGTACCAAGAAGATGCTCCAGAAATTTGTGCAGATGACCATGAATTCACAGCCAGGAACACAAAGAGTCAGATGCCATGAGGTCCATCAGAGAATGAATACTGGGAAGCTGTGTGATGACCAGAAGTTCAGAAGTCACCCAGTACAGGGAATCAGGCATTCTGATGATCAGAGAGGAGAAACCTCACCGAATATTCTGGGTTTTCAATTAAGATAGGGCAAGGTCACAATTGAGAAACGAGGATAATTTAATCCTAGTCTAAGAACTTATATAGACCCACTAAAACAATGACTACAATCAAGGTTCAAAGGATAAACCTCAGATGCCAAAAAACCAATTGCCAGCCAGCAGAAAACTTAAAATGCTCTAAAAGAAAAGCACAAGATCTAGAATCTCAAAAATGTAGCATCTATGATGTCCTTCATATAATAAAATAAGTAGATAGTGAAGAAGCAGGAAGCAATCACCTAAAATGAAGAAAGATACAGTCAGTAAAAACAAATGTAGAGACAAGGGAGATGTTGAAATTACAGACAAGGACGGTATAAAACAGCTATTATGCAGATGTTTAAGGATTTAAAGGAAAAGATGCATATGATGAGTAAAGAGATGAGGAATATCAGTAGAAAAAATGAAAAACTTCAAGAGAAACAAATGGGAATTCTAGAATAGAAAAGTATAAGATTTCATAGGAAACTGTCAATGGATAGGTTTAATAGAATATTTAAATCAAAGAAGAAAAGATCAGTGAAACTGACTAAAGGATTAGATAAACTATTCAAATATAAGCTCAGAGAGACAAATGTCTGAAAACAAGAGAATAAGACTCTAGAGATATATGGGTAAATATCAAGTAGTCTTAGATAATTTTAATTATAGTACTACATGGATCATATTTGCATAAAAATATTTGAAGAAACAAGGGATTAAATATTGCATTTGATGAAAAAATATCAATACCTAGAAGAAAACATAGTGTACCTCAAATAAGATAAACACACACACGAAAGCATATCATAATCAAATTGTTTAAACTAATAATAAAAAGAAAATATTAGATGCAGAGGAAAATGGTGTATTACTTTAAGGAGGAAAAAGTAAAATTAATAACAGAATTCTAGTTAGAAACAATGCAAGGCTATAGATAATGAAACAATATCTTTAAAATGCTGAAGGGATAAAAACACCTTCAAAAACATATCTTAAAACTATTGCCTTCAAAAGGATTCTTCAAAATATCACTTTTCAAAATTGAAGGTGAAATGGAGACATTTTAGACAAACAAAAGCTGAGAGAATTTTTTTCCAATACAACTGTAGTATAGAAAAATGTCAAAGAAAGTTCTTTAGCCTAAAGGAAAATGACACCAGGTGGAAACATAGCTGTAAACAAAAGAAAGAAGAGCAACAAATATAATAAATACTTTGGTAAATACAAAATGATTTTCTCCTTTTTGATATCTTTACAAGATAAAAACCAGTGCCAGCCCAGTGGTGCAGCGCTTAAGTTCACACACTCCAATTCAGCAGCCTGGGGTTCACCAGTTCGAATCCTGGGCCCATTGGACCTATGCACTGCTTGTCAAGCAATGCTGTAGCAGGCATCCCACATATAAAACAGAGGAAGATGGGCATACATGTTAGCTTAGGGCCAATCTTCCTTAGCTAAAAGAGAAGGATTGGCAGCAGATGTTAGTTCAGGACTAATCTTCCTCAAAATAAAAGGTAAAAACCACATAAAGCAAAAATAATAAGGCATTATGATTCATCCCATGTAAAAGGTAAATATATAAAAATAATAGCTGTGGACAGCAAGAAAGAAAAGAAATGTATACTGTTTTAAGGTTCTACTATATTATTTGGTATAATGCTATATGAAAGTAGATTGTGATAAAGCAAAAATATACATTGTAAATCTTACAGTAACCAGTGAAAATAATTAAACAAAGAGCTACATCAAATTATTCATTAGTTTATTTATATCAAATAAGTTAAAAGAGTAAGTAAAAATAAAAAGAAAACACTCAATATAAAAAAACTCAGAAACATACAGGAAATGGAAAAAGCAAGTAGGATGTACAGAAAAAAATAGCAAGATGATAAACCCAATATCATTAATTGCATTAAATGTAAATGGACTAAAATACTAATTAAAAATCTGACAATATCAGACATGATCAATACTCAACTACACGCTTGCTATAAGAACACACTTAAAATAATAGACAGGCAATTTAAAAGTAAAATAATGTAAAAAGATATCTCAACCAAACACTAATTATGAGGAAGCTGAAAAGGATATGTCAATATCAGACAAAAGAGATTGAAGATCAAGGAATATTATCAGAGATCAGGAAGAGAATTTCATGCTGTTAAAAGCATCAATGCATCCAGATGACAGAAGGACATTCCTGAAACAGGATCCTCCATAAACATCAAATGAAAAAATGGACAAAACTAAAGGGGAAAGTAAACAAAAAGAATAAACAAACAAATCTATGATTATAAGATTTCAGCATTTCTTTCCCAATAATTGGTGGAATAATAGGTTTAAAATCAGTAAAATACATTATTTAATACATTTATATAATATATTTAATATACAATAACTTTACACAATAACTGCAAAATACAAATTTTTTCACATACATATACAACATTTAAGTAAACAGACCATATAATGACTCATTAAACAAGTCTCGATATATTTAAAGTGGCTGAAATCATAGAGTATGTTCCTTGACAATAATGGAATTAAGTAGAAATCAATAACAAGGAGATACTGAAAAAATTCCCGCCAAAGAGCTGGCAATTAAATATACAATTCTACACAACTCATGGTCAAAGAAGAAAGTACACGGGAAATAGAAAAGTAGTTTTAACTCCACGGAAATGAAAACATAACATAAAAATTCATGGGGTGGAGATAAAGCAGTGCTTAGAAGAAAAGTTATAGCTTTAAAAGCTTATAGTAAAAAAGAAGGATTTAAAATAAATCATCTAAGTAAACATCATAAGAAGCTAGAAAAAAAAAGTAAACTTAATTTAAAGTAAATATGAGATAGAGAATAAAAAAGGTAAAAGTGGAGGGGGCCAGCTCATGGTCAAATGGGTAACGTTCCATGTGCTCTTCTTCAGTGGCCCAGGTTCACAGGTTCAGATCCAGGCACGCCCACTCCACTCATCAGCCATGCTTTGGAACCATGCTCCCACATACAAAGGGGAGGAAAATTGGCATGAATGTTAGCTCAGGGGTAATCTTCCTCAAGCGAAAAAAAAGTAAATAAAACATAAGTTTTTTTGTTGAAAAGTTAACTATAGGGGACCAGCCGGGTGTCACAGTGGTTAAGTTTGCATATTCCACTTCGGTGGCCTGAGGTTCGCCAGTTCGTATCGTGGGGGTGGACCTTCTCACTGCTTGTCAAGCCATGCTGTGGCAGGGGTCCACATATAAAATAGAGGAAGATGGGCACGGATATTAGCTCAGGGCCAGTCTTCCACAGCAAAAAGAGGAGGATGGGCGGCAGATGTTAGCTCAGGGCTAATCTTCCTCAAAAAAAAACAAGTTAAATATTAAAAAAGAACTCTAGTTAGACTGATCAAGAACAAAACAGAGGGGCTGGTCCTATGGCTGAGGGGTTAAATCCCTGCACTCCGCTTAGGTAGCCCAGAGTTTCACCAGTTTGGATCCGGGGTGCAGATGTGGCACTGTTCACAACTACGTACTCGGGGGCTTAGGAGAGAAGAAGAAGGGAAAAACAAAAAGATTGGCAACAGATGTTAGGTCAGGTGCCAGTCTGTAAAAAAAAAAAAAGAACAAAACAGAAAACATAAGTTTCCAAATATCCAGTATACCAGAGGAATTTCACTACAGGTTCTTCAGATTGAAAAAGTAAAATAAAAGGATACAATGAATAATTTTATGCCAAAAAATGTGGCAACATATGTGAAATGCAAAACTACTTAGCTACAAATTACAGAATGATATAGTGTGAGAAAATGTGGTTTACCTAGAAATTTGAGGTTTGGACAAACATTTGAAAAAAATCAGCATAATTCATAACATTAATAGAACAGAGGAAAATTATGTGATCTTCCCTAAAGATGCAGAAAATGATTTCATAAAAGTCGATATTCATTAATGAGAAAAACTCTGGGCAACCAAAGAATTAAAAAAATTATTTAACTTGATAAAGAGCAGCTAGAAAAATCCTACAGCTAAGAACATATTTAACGAGGAAAAATGGATGTTCATCTAAAACCAGAATAATGCAAGAGTTTCCACTAATTCCGCTTCAATTCAACTTTGTACTAGAGCTCCTAGCCAGGGAAAAAGGCAAGAAAATGAATAACAAGGATATGGAGACTTCTGTTTTGAGTCAAGATGGCACAGCAGGGACTGGATTTACCCTCCTCCCTGAAACAACAACAAACAAATGAACAAAAAATATTGGAAACATTTTTTTTTAAGACACCAGGCAACAAAGGAGAGTGATTTCTAAGAGATGGGAAACAAAGTGAACCCTACCGTTTCCCAGCTTACTGACTTTAGAGTTTCCAGGGCAGGACACAAAGAGTGAGAACACAAGTGGGGCCCAGTGGACACTGAGTTTAGCAGATGGAGCTGAGAGAGTCCAAAGAGAACAAGAGGGCTACAGTTAGCAAGCCACTGTAGCACAGAAGAGACAGGACATTGAGAGAGAGTTCTGGAAATTTTTACAAAGTTGTCCTTGAGAATTCAAAGGAGCATTGATCAGAGCATGTAGGTAAGAAAACTAACTGGACCCGGGAGAAGAATCATCTGAAAGTACTAGGGGGAACTAGAGGTCATGTGGAAACAGGCATAAGACCTGTTCACAGCCAGCTAGGTTAGAAAACCTGAAGATGACAGCACTTTGGGCAAAAATTAGAAAAGGTACTTCCAAGATACATGAATGGCAAGTAAGCACAGGAAAAGATGCTTCAGGCCTTAAGTTACTAGTGAATTATAAGTTAAGACCACAATGTGATACCACTAGACGCTTGAAAGTATAGCTAAAATTAAAAGACTGGTCATACCAAGTGGCAGCCAAGATGTGGAGAAACTGGAATTCTCATATACTGCTGGACAGAAGTAAAATGCTGCAACCACTTTGGAAGACAGGTTGGCAGTTTCTTAAAATAATTTTATACACCTATCATATGATCCAGCCATTCTACTCCTAGATGGTTACCCAGTGAATACAAAGAATTTTTCCATCAAAGATTTGTACACACATGCCCCTTCATTTGTAATAGGCATAAGTGAGCAATAACCCAAATGTTTATCACCAGTGAATGAATAAACAAAATGTGGCTCATTCCTACAATGAAATACTACTCATCAATAAAATAAATTACTCTGCAAGAATAAACTTTTCATACACATAACATGAATGAATCTCAAAATGATTACACTGAGTAAAATAAATCAGACAAAAAATGCTTGCTGCGTAATTCCCTTTATATGCATTTCTAGAAAATGCAAACTAATCCATAATGATAATGAGCATATTATTGATTGTCTGTGGACTAAGTAGGTGGGTTTCAGGAGGGGCAGAAGTTAGACAATAAAAAATGATGTGAGGAAACCTTAGGGGTAATGGGTTTGTTCACTATCTTGATTGTGGTGATTGTTTCATGGGTGTAAACATGTGTCAAATCAGGACAAAATAAGACAAAAATCTTTGCAACTTTGGGATAGGCAAAGATTTCTTAGAACACAAAAAAAACTAACACTAAATGATAAAATATTACATTGGACTTCATCTAAAGACACTGTTAATAAAATTTTTAAAAACTTAGTTACATAGAATATTGTAAATACATACATATGACAAAGGAGTTTTACTCAGAAAATATTATAAACATTTTTCCAAAACTCAATAATAAGAATAAAACAGTTCCACAAGGTGGAAAGATAATGTCAACATACACTTTAGAAAGGAAGATAACATAACGGCTGCTAAGCACATGAATTTTTTCAACCATATTAGTTATTAGGGAAATTAATTTTAAATCTCAAGAAAGTACCAACACATCCTGGAAAAACTAAAATTAAAAAGTCTGGCAATAACAAGGGTTGATTAGGATACATAGAAACTAGAAATGTCATATAAAGCTGATAAGATTGAAAATGGTACTTTGGAGAACTTTTGGTAAATTTCTCATAAAGTTAACCTTACTCTTATCGTATGACTCAGCAATTGCAATCCTAGGTATTTACCTACAACAAATGAAAACATATGTCCACATACAAATGTTCATAGCCACTTTATTTAAAATAGCCACAAAGTGGGAACAGCTCTTTGAATGCATAACCAAATTATGATATATATATATCATACGATATATGGTATATGCAATATAATGCTTTACAACTAAGCTGTGAAACAAATTACTCCAAACTGTAACAACATGAGTGTCACAATTATGCCAGCTACAAAAGGGTACATTCTCTATTATTTACCATAAAGTTATAGAAACCTCAACATTCATTAATTAATTGTAATAGAAATAATATCACAGTTTACCTGGAGCACGTGGTAGAACGGATTGACTGAATAAGGACATGAAGGAATATGTCGGGGTGATGCAAACATTTTATTCAATTGGCAAGGTGGTTTAATGAATGTTTACTTTTATCAAACTCTTCAGAATGTACATTTAAGTAGACGGTTTTATTTTATGTAAACTATGTCTCCATAAATTTTACGTATATTTTGAAAAACATATAGAAGATACAGATGATAATTAAAGCATTAGTGTCACATGACATAAGATGACAATCTCATCTTGATATCTTGCAATTTTAAAAATCTTACCTATGTGCGAAAGTTTCTTCACATTACCATATAAGTGTTTATAAGGGTTCCTTCCTACCCACAGAACCCTAACTTCTTACCACCACTGCTACATTTAATCTTTTCCAGCAGAGTCAAATAGCAGAGATATGGAGAGTAATACAACAAACTATATAACACACTGTGTAATTGAAATGGACCATAATCACTAATATTAAAGACAGTGAATCACTCTAATAGAGCTGTGTTCAGCAAACAATGAAAAATTATGTGCCAGAAAAGCTAACGCTGGCTTTAAAATGAACAGAAATGAAGCGAAATGGAACCTCACTTGTTATTCATGAAGGTCAATTTAACGTGATTGTTTTTTTCACCAGCATCACAGCTTTGTGATTACTGTTGTATACCTGACTGTTATTTTATAACCTAATAAGAGCATAAAGTAACCAGCTGGTGATGATTTTGTTTAGAGCTGAGCCTAAATATCCCCCTAACCAGCATCAAGTTACACATGCTATTGGCTACAGTGCAAACAAATTTCAGTGTACCAAAAGAGAAAGGGAGCATGAGGCATTCAACAATTAGATTTTACTTTAGCAATTCAAAGGGAGAGAGACAGAGAAGCATGAGTTTCTTTTTGGTAAAATATTACTTTTCAAAACCAACTATTACTCATTTACCTGCACCTCTTCTGTAATATTCACCTTTAATACAAATCTACTTTGTAGTCTTGAAATTAAACCCTTACATGGCATAGGATGAATGGTGACATTGCAATTTGCTGATAATTTTCAGAAAAGCTTTGAAATCTCAAATAGAGAAAGCTATATGAAAGTTAATTAAAATACGCCTAAACAATCCCATCACCAACACTAAAGGAAAAAGAGTTTGGAAGGCAAACGATTCAGTAAATGAAAATTTCCTTTAAATTTAGCTTTATCAGGAATCTCTATAGAGTCTATCAACAAGTTTACTAGTTTTTTCCTATAAAATTCATCCCATTTTGTGCTTATCTCATTTTTAATTTTACTAAAACCCCAAAGAGACAAATTAGTAAGGTGGCAGAGCCTGGCTGAGTGCCTTCATTAGCTCAGCGCTAATAACTTCTTTCAGCACCACGGATAGCGCCTGACATCACAACTCAAGCTTATCCAAAAGCTAATTATTTTCCCTGTTATAAAACAAAGGTTCTATATCAAAGGTCCATAATGCGACACAGTACACCCTCTAGATGCACTGATTTGCAAAATAAATCAACTGTGTCAGGAAAGGAATTTAAGCAGAAATTACAAGTTGCAATTATATTTGCAATGGTGCACTATTTAAATGCATTGTCAGTTATTCATGGAAAGATGCCACCCATGCCATTCTGAGGGTTCAGTGAAAAGGCAGAATTCTCATCTGTCACAGTCACAAAAATGTACTTTCTCCTGTTCTTGCAAGTTATAGAGTCTATTACAGCTTAATTGATAAATATTTAAATGATGTCACTGGAAAAAAAGATCTAAGGCCCTCTGACAGAATGAATAAATAAATATTTTAATTATACAAATAAACACACCCATGCATACACACTTATTTGTTTTAAGTAGCTATTCTATTGTATATTATCTCCCTTGAAAGGATAGGTCTTCTCAAACAACACGCAAAATGTATATTCCACCTCACTTACCGAAACACAAGCAGTTCATTCCCAGAGGCCACAGAGCCTATCCTTCAGATTGCACAACATCCTCAGAGACTCAGGAGAGAGTTGAGAAACAGACTAAAGTGTACTGAACTGAAAATTACACTCAGATGCTAACTAGCACCCCACAGAATTTCCCATGGGCCTATGTCTACAATATTTCAAAAATAAAGTAGTCTTGAGCAAGAAAAGAATGCTTCCACTTCCTCCTTTCTCAAGGCAGAAGCTGCTAATTTAGAGCAATGCTTGTGTACTTTGGTTTCCTTGGAGTAAGCTCTTTAGAGGTCTCTCTGACTTCAGTTCATATTGAAAGGAAGGGTACAAGAGAAACAAGATGACTACAAGGCCCCTCACATAAACAACATGCAACCCAGGAAGCTCTGACATTACAGATAATTAAAAATATTCTCCCCACCTGACTAAATGCATTTTGGTGATTTAAAATATTTAATTTTCTGGGGGGTTTTTTTGTATTTTATCTTGGTCATGTAACTATAGTTGCCTCTTCTTGCACCATTTCTCACACACCTATTCTTTTTCAATCCTTGATTGAAAAAGAAAAACAAAATTCAAGTCGATGAACTGTCATCTGCGATTTTGTCCTGTTTCTTCTTTGAACTTAGCCTATGAAACCTCTTTTCCATATTAATATCAGCTGTTTGTTTTACTCATCACATACTCTCTCCCTTTCATTTCCCTTCGTTTGTTTCCTAGGTTTTTATCTTGAAATCTTTAGTTATATGCCAGGCAGAAGTCTGCCCCTTAGTTCATTTGTTATTCCAGTCTCATACACCTTATTGAGTTATTTTCTTTGCTGCAATCAGTCTTTAAATACAATCCAGTAAAGATACAGCAATGATTTTTGACAACCTGACCTTTCCCTCCTTTCTTACACTTGTTTAATTAGGTACAACGTACAGCTGTGACTTGATCTTTACAGTTTTCCTCTGGAAAAAAGAAAGATATGTTGTTTAAAGAAGGTCAGATTTGGCAGGTTTTCTAGTTACTTCAGGAAATGACATTGGAGACCTGGAAGCCTGAGGAGCTAGGGAATGCTATACTGGTTTTCTTAAACACAATTTAAAAAATCTGACTTGGAAACACTACTTGACTCTAAGAATAAGTTAGGAGATTCAGAGCTTTTCACTTCTGAGTTGACAGCTTGAAGTGTTTGCAAATCATGACTTTGAAAGTGATAATTTTTGGTCCATATTCAATGAAGTGGCAAGCCAAAGCTCAGGTTCTAATATGAAAAAATTTCCACATCAAGTAGCTCAAAAACAAATATATTATGCTAATTCCAGGTGAAAATGTAGCAGACAAGTCAAAATTGATTAGATATAGAGTGTCAGTTTTCATGCCTTATTGAAACTAGTGGAACAAGGAAATGCAAGAGTACCCCATCAATGTTAGAAGGAAGTATAGTGAAATATTGAAGGCCTAGTGGAAATACAACTGGATCTGAAATAAAGACAGTGAGCTCAAGTTCCAGAATTGTCACTAACTCTTTTTTGATTGTATAGAAGTCATTTCACCATTCTTGGTTTTAATTCTTTATTTATGTAATTATAACTAGCAATTGCATAGTCAAAAATCATATTTTAATATTTTGTGATATTCAATCCTGTTATCAGGTATTTGGGGCTTTTATTACTATCTCCTTTGTCTCAATGAGGTTCAGTAATTTTTCCAAAGTAACATAGTTGGAAAATAAAAAACTGTAATTTACAGCGAGTTCTACTGATCAAAAATCCTATGTTTGGGCTAGCCCCAGGGCTGAGTGGTTAAATTTGTGCACTCCGCTTCGGTGGCCTGGGGTTTCCCCAGTTTGGATCCTGGCCATGGACATGGCATTGCTCATCAAGTCATGCTGAGGTGGCATCCCACATAACACAACCAGGACCTACAACTAGAATATAGAACTATGTAGAAAAAAAAAAAAGAAGAAGAAGAAGATGATGATTTGCAACAGATGTTAGCTCAGGTGTCAACATCAAAAAGAAAAAAAATCCTAGGGGCCTCCCAGTCATGCAGCAGTTAAGCGCACACATTTCGCTTAGGCGACCCGGGTTTCACTGGTTCAGATCCTGGGTGTGGACATGGCACCGCTTGGAACGCCATGCTGTAGTAAGCGTCCCACATATAAAGTAGAGGAAGATGGGCACGGATGTTAGCTCAGGGCAGTCTTCCTCAGAGAAAAAGAAGAGGATTGGCAGCAGTTGGCTCAGGGCTAATCTTCCTAAAAAAAAAACAAAAAAATCCTAAAAGATCGTCCCATTCACAACAACATGGATGGACCTTGAGGGTATTATGTTAAGTGAAATAAGCCAGATAGAGAAAAACAATCTCTGTATGACTTCACTCATATGTGGAAGTTAAACATGTAAACAAAGAGAACAGATTAGTGGTTACCAGGGGAAAGGGGGAGTGGTGGGTGGGCACAAAAGGTGAAGTGGTGCACCTGCCACACGACTGACAGACAATAATGTACAACTGAAGTTTCACAAGGTTGTAAACGATCATAATCTCAATAAAAAGTTAAAAAATCCTATATTTCTCTCTTATTACTATACACTGATTCTGCTCAGTGAGGAATTTTGTTTATGAACACGATTTTCTAGCAATTTTTTAATATAAATTTGTTTTATTATATCACCCACATAACATAGGGTCAGTCCCTTTAAATCAAATCCACAATAACCCCCCTCTCTGGTTGTGTTATAATCCATCTTTCTGTTGAAATAGCCAATGTTTTCCCTTGTTAGATAAGATATCATTGAAGCCACTCTACTTTGTGCTTCAAAAGGTACAGTCACTCAGATACAATCACTCTATATCATGCCTCAGAAAATACTGATGATCCAGGAGAATCAATCCAATTTGATTTAATTCAATTCAGTAAGTACTTTTATTGCATGCTTATCTTGTAATCAATCCAATGATAGAGTCTATGAGAGATGCAGAGAAAAAATGTGATGGTTTCTGCCTTGCAAGAATGTAATATTTCATTGTAATAATGATATTGACATATGCCACATCTCAATAAAACTATAGGATGCTTACTGATTATGTTTCAAGAGGAGTAATCCTGTTATGCAATTTCAAAGCAGAAAGAATGCAATAGTAGATGAATTGATCATGGAACAATATATGGAAAAGCTGGAGTGCAATATGTGACCTGAATAATGAATAAAATATGTCTAGATAGAGGTGTGAGAGAAAGTAATTTCCGGAGGTATTAAAGAGTATGAAGTGGGGCGTTCATAGAGTTCAGACAGCAAAGCAGGTAAACATTCTTCCCTGGAGAGAAAAGTATATTTGGAAATGTAGGGGGAGAGAAGATTCAGTGAGTTTTGTTACCATTCACAGCAGCTTTATCAAAAGTTAGTTAAACTGTCAAAATATGAAACGACATGCGTGCATGTTTTTTATTCCACCTTACTTTTTTGTAATTACAATAAGATTGCATCTTACTTTTTGTAATTATAAACATCCACATGTCTTTCAATAATGAACTGCTTAAATAAACCATGACATATTTGCACAATGGAGTTCTATAAGAGTGTACAAAAAGAATAAATAAGATCTCTTCATAGAGATCATAGAATATCTCCAACATATATTGTTAACTAGAGGGGGAGAGGGAAGATGCAGATCAGTATTTTAAGTATGCTACCTATGTATACCTAAGAGGAAACACAAACACGCACGTGTATACACATAAACACACAAACGATGGAAGGATAAATCAAACCTGATAAAAAATAAGAAAAATGGTTATCTATAGGGCCAGGGAGGGAAGAGGAAAGAGGGAGGGACAGGGAAGAAAATCATTCTTTTATAAATATACTTGTTTTACAGTTTTAATTTGGAACCATGTAAATATTTTACAAATTAAAAACAAAACTGAATTTAAACAGAAAAGAACTAAAACCATATTTTAACAAATGAACCAAACTGCTCATCAAGTTGGTTGTACTGCAACAGAGAAATAAGTTACCTTCAGTGATTTTATAACACAGAATTTCGATTTATTTTATCCCTGATGGCATATAGTCTAAGGCCAAAAAGCTATGAAGTAATCTTTAAACCACATTTGGTAGTCTTATTAGTGGTAATATTGGCACTATTTTTTTAAAGAAATTTTATATGTGCACACATGCATATGTATACATATATGCAAATAAGTAATAAGGTAAACTTTGTTGATTAAGAATCAAGATTGTCAACATAATATATAAGGACAAAATCAAAGAAGTTGTTAAAAACCTTCAATTTTAAATTTGAATTGGAAATAGTGTATGAATTCATGATATTTTTTCTTAAAATATTCCTGGTTCTGTCTACTTAAAAGCCTAGAAGCAATGACAACACATGGAGAGAGAACTAAGACAGGTAAAGCAGAAGAGGAAGAAGTCGGTCGAATTTGGAAGGTGTGATATTACACCAGACAAATAAAACAATGACCTTTTTTTAAAATGGAAGCCTCAATTAGAGAAAAGAGATTTAAAAGACAAATTCAATAGGTAGACCTTATTTATTATTCTGAGTCAAAGATACCAACAATTAGGACATTTGAATATGCATTGGGTGTTAGATAATACTTGATGATCTTAATACTTCATCTTTGGTATTTAGAAAATTATAGCAAAGTATTTACAAAAGAAATGACTTGTCCAGGATTTAGTTTAAAATAACACAGAAAAAAGAAGTTGAGAATTTAGATGACACAAGATTGGCAAAATATTAATAATTATTGAAAGTTAATTATGGGTATATTAAGGTTCATTATACTAACATCTGCACTTCTGAGTATATATGAAAATTTCCAAAATGAAAACAAAAGGAAAAGGTAGTTAACTCTTACCCTGACTGGTCAATTTCAAATAGCAATAGGCGAGAACTTTCTGTGAAGAGCGGGAGCGTCCTTCTAAACACTTTCTCAGACCTTCACATATCATCATCAGGCATTAAATGATTTAATAAATTAATTTATTGCAAATTAAATTCTTGCTACAGCATCTAATAATTTAGTTAAATATATATTAAGGGTTCACAGCATAAGGTGTTAATGATAAATTGTTGAAAAAGACAAAAATCTTTCTTTGCTTTTATAGAGCTTGCATCTGGTAGGAAAGAAAAAGAGAAGAAATAACTGAACAAATGAAATGACTATGGATTTCAATAATCAAGGTGGAGAAAATGAGCAAGGAGCTGAGATAAATAGTATTGGAAAGACAGTGTAAGATTTAAGGTTGTGAAGAGCCTCCGTATGGGGTGACATTGAAGTTCTGACCTAAAGAATGTGAAGGAAGAGTGGGGAGAAAAAAAGCTTTCCAAGCAAAAGATCAACAGATGCTATCATGGGCATAAATCTAAGATAGTCCGCCAAGATTCCTGGCCTCTAGCATACACACACTGCCTAGTTATTCAATGAACTCTAATGCAAGTACTGCAGTGAAGAGATTCTGCAGATGTAAATAAGATCCCAAATCAGGTGACCTTAAGACAGGAAGATTATCCAGTTGCGTCTGACTTAATTACATGAGCCCTTTAAAAGAAAAGAGTTTTCTCTGGCTGGTAGTAGAAGAGAAATTCAGTGATTTTGAAGCTCAAGAACGATTTGATGCACTGTTGTTGGCTTAAAGATGGAAATGCCCATGTGGCAAGGAATGCAGGTGGCATCTAAAAGCTGAAAATAACACTTGATTGACAGCCAGCAAGTAAACAGAAACCTCAGTCCTACAACCACAAAGGAACTGAATTCTGTCAATGACAAGAATGAGCTTGGAAGAGATTTTGCTTTGTTCTTCCCCAGAGGTTCCAGAATAGAACTCAGTCTGGGTGACACCTTGATTTTAGCTTTGTGATACCCTGAGCAGAAAACCCCACCATAACATGCCAGACTTCTGACATATAGAACAGTGAGTCCTTTACACAACATTTGAAGGGATGCTCTCCATGGGAGGTATTTTAGTGGTGGAAAACAGAATGTTTCTATCTTTAGAAAAACTGGCTCATAATAGATATGAATGGCATATTTATCAAAGGAAATATTCGAGGCAGGAGAATACCTTAGGCTCTATTTCAGTGATGCAAATAAGCTGGGGCTCATAAGACGAGGAAATGAGAGTTTGTATCCAACAGTTAATGTGTATGTAGATTTAATAGGACTCAGGTATTAGTTAGATGTGGGGGCAAGGATGACTAAAAAGTCAAGAGTGAAGAATGTGGTGTCTTGAACTTAGTTGATCAAAAGGTTTGTCAAGCTGAAAATGGCAAATTAGAAGGGATAGGATTGTTGGAGGAGGAGGAGGATTTGAGTCACATGTAAATATAACTTAGGGCATGCAGCAGACAGTGAGAGGGAATGCTGGATGGAAACTAAAGATACATTCTGAACAGGAGCAAAATAAGTGGTAGTCATTGAAATAAAATTAATAAGTATCTAAATGGATGAATTTGCAAAGAGAGGGAAAAAATTGAGAAATCTAGGGACTAAACCTAGAGGGTGATTGTAGTTGTATGCTGGACTTGGTTCATCCAGGTATGCCTGAATAGATTTTGCGTTGCTCCTTCCTAACTTGTATTCACTGACTTATCACATTTGTAGCTTGGACTAGACCACATTGGAAGGATTTAAACTATGGACATCAGCAATTACTACCAATCAGGTCTCCTTCCCCCCACCACCCCAGGGAATAAGTTGTTAAACATTTACTGGCACACTCCTGACTATAGAAGACAGGAACTTTAAGAAGAGCCAGTGCCAGAGTAGTTTTAAAAAAAGATCTAAGGTAGTTCATTGCCACAGAGGAAGCTATCATGAAAAATGTGAGTGTCCACTGTGTAAATTGTTCAGGATGTTCAAAAAGTATGAATGTCTTTGGTGACTATGAATTTGTCATTAACGCAAGAGAGCATTTTCAATAAAGTAGTAGCCAAATGGCAAGAAATTGAGCAAAGATTATATCCTAAGAAAATAGATCCTAAGTAGAAGGCTATTATTTCTCCCAAATGACATGGTTTAGTAAATCGTTTGCTGGGATGAGAATCAGAAGATCTGCGTCCCTTGCACTGGCACTATCACTTATCTCTCTGAGCCTCAGTTTCTTATTTGTAAAATCAGGGGGTTGGATGAAGTTTTCCGTAAGGCTTATTCCAGTTCTATCAGTTTCTGAGAATCGATGTTCCAAGATTTATAAAGAATAAGTTAAAACCAAAAGAAACAAAACTCCAGCATTCTCACACCCACCTCTGCCTCCTTTGACCACGCTTCTATAATTGCATCCTTTCTCCCGTGAACTCCATATCTGGAGCCATCTCTTCTAGGAATTAAACACATGCATCATCTCACATTTGGTACAGGTATTATTTAAGAGAGGAATGAGACAGACAGTCAAGTGAGGCTGATTAATGTGCTGTCTCGGAGGTAGGAGGAAGAGGGGAGAGGATTGTATTAAGCAAAGTTACCCCTCCCTCTTCATCCTTTCAGCACAAATTATTCAATCAGTGCTGTCAAGACAACTGAAGTGACTCCTTGTGGTGGAAAAAAAAGAATTTTTTCTTTTTCATGCTAAATTTTTAAACACCTTTAAAATTATTTTTATCAAATATTCATCCAGAAAAAGCTTAGCTCTTCTTTCTCTCCTGTGGGCTTCATGGATAATTTGTTAATATGGAATCTCCCTCGGAACTTATTGATTGGCCAGTGTTCTTTGAATGTGTGACATTCAACACCTTGCTCGACCACTAGCTTTCAAGCCTGAGAGTTGCCTCAGCGTGCAGGCAAAGTGTTCTGACACCTGCCTCAGCGTTCTGATACCTGTGACTGAAACCGTAGAGAGGATTGGAAACCAAATAAGGCTTTACCGTTCACAGAGGGAGAAGATGGGCTGCAGGGAAATCTGAGTCCTCACAGTGGAGCAAACACACTTAACAGCCACTTCTAAAGCAGGTGGTGAACGGGGCCAGCCTGGTGGTGCAGTGATTAAGTTCGCACGTTACACTTTGGTGGCCCAGGGTTCACCGGCCTGGATCCCTGGTGTGGACATGGCACCACTTGTCAAGCCATATTGTGGCAGGTGTCCCACATATAAAGTAGAGGAGGATGAGCACTGGATAAGTTCCAGTCTCAAACTCCCATGTCTGACAATATCAATGCCACAGCAAGAAGCACATGGGAATACAAGATTAGTAAACCAGAGAGTGAGGATGAAGACAATAGAAAGAGGTGGAGAAGGGAAGATAATGAGGCATATGTTGGAAATATTGGCTATGAAATATTACCATGATACACCACCACTCTCTACAACGGTACCTGTGAAGAACTTGTTTATCTTGATACAGAGCTCAACAAAGTGATCTTGACAAGTACAGATTTAGGAGTGGTCACACTTGCAGCCAATATGACCCCAAGAGTAAATGAAATCACTGAAGGACATGTAGATTGATCAAGTGAGAGAGATAAGAAAACATTAAGGATGACATCATAAGTTAATGGGAAAGAATAAATTGAGTCGTTGAAAGAGGCGTTTAATAAGTGTAGAGGCCAGACAGGCCAGGGGAGCACCAGATGAGCATGGCATTAAGAAGACAAAGCTGAGACACCAAGACAGTGTCAAGTTTCGCTGAAGAGTCATGAAAATTGTTCAATGGATTTGAAATTAGAAGATAGTGGTGAACTCAGCAAGATAATTTTTAGTTGAGGCTAAATTTGAAGGAAGCAGAGGGGGTGAAAATCTCAAGATATAGAGAGAGTGAAGAAAACTATTTTGCGGGGGTTGTGATAGTCTTCGAAGGAAAGAATTAGATGTGGTGGCTGGAGGGGAGTACAGGGTAAAGGATTATCTGTTTATTCAATTACTTTTATCGAGGAGAATTTTGCATATCTATAGGCTATGAACACAGTAGATTAAAAATATAAAAAGGGAAATAGTTTATTGATGAAGTGAGATATTAGAAGACATTTAGGACTAAAAGGAAGTCCAATTTTACAGGATGTGAGAAGTTTCTGGAAACAAGTTACTATGGGTCCTGAATTCAGTATTAGTACCAATCTTTGAAATGGACCAAAAGGGGACTCCTATTTATTAGCAAAGTTCAACCAAAGAACCATCTTTTTTGGGGGAAGCAATTTGGACCAGATGACATTTAAGAAACTTCAAAACTCTATGTCTATGATTATTTAAAATTAGCTACAACCAACAGCTCCCTTGATCAATACAAATAATTTCAACTAATATTTATCCATGCTCTCAGCAAAAATTTAATGATCACCTACTATGTGCTGGGCACCATTTTACATTTTGGGGATACAGTAATGGCATGAGAGATACTTCCTTGTTCTCTAAGAGCTTATGTTCTAGAAGACACAGAAAAACACACAAATGTAGAATATGATGTTTGATAGTATATGAGTTGGCCAGGACTTCCATAACAAAATGCTACAGACAGGGTGACTTAAACAACAGAAATTTTCACTGCTCTAGAGGCAGGAAGTCCAAGATCAAGGTGCCAACAGCATTTATTTCTGATGAGAGTTCTCTGTTTGGCTTGCAGATGGCACCTTCCAGCTGTGTCCTCACATGGCCTTTTCTCTGGGCATTAGAAGAAAGAGCTCTCTGGTGTCTCTTTCTCTTATTATAAGAACACAGTCATATTGGATAAGGGACCCACCCTTATGACCTCATTTAACTTTAATTGCCTCCTTGAAGGCCCTATCTCCAAATATAGTCATATTAGGGGCTTAGGGTTTCAACAAATAAATTTTGAGGGCACACAATTCAGTCTATAGCAGACAGTGATAATTGCTAAAGTAATGAACTGGAGAATGATAGAATGGGTGCTATTTAGATAGCGTAGCCACAAAAAAATCTCTCTTAGGTGGTGATTTTGAGTAGAAACCTGAATGATATAAGCAAGTAATGGGAAGCCTGGGGAAGCACATTCCAATCAGAGAGGAGATAAAATGCAAGGGTTCTAAACAAGTTGCAAGTTTGATTTGTTTGAAGGACATCAAGAAGACCAAGATGGCTAGAGCAAACCAAATTTTATGAGTGAAATCTAGATAATTATATGAGCTTAATACTTACATATATTCAACAAATATATTCCAAGTTTCCCCCACATTCTAGGTCACACACTAGGTACTGGGGATATAAATTGTAAATAAAACACCTTGTATGTTCAAAAAATCTCTCAAGAGAGGTCTAGTATGACAATGCAATGATATAGACACGGAATATTTTGGTCTAAATAGAATCTGGTAGGCATTTTCATCTGATGAGTGACCTCTGTAAAGTTAAGTTGGAATAAAACTGAGTTGTATCTCTGCCCTACTATTCTGTAGCTGTGTAAGTCTGAGCAAGTTATTTAACGTTTCTACATCTATAATTCCTCATTTCTAAACATATAATTCCAAATGAGTACAGGAAGTTTTCATTTCTCATACGCTAGTTTGAATATTGCTTATATGAGTTAAAGCAAACTGTCTAACAAAATGTTGTCACTGAGTATGCATTCAATAAGCAAGAGTTCTTTCTCACAAGGTACTCCATATACACTTGGAGGTATTTGATTCCAAAATAATTTAGGTCAGGAGAGTAATTATGAAGGAGAACATTTTAGAGCAGAATGGAGGAGACAGTAGCAGAAATGCAAATGAGTAAGTAAAATTCTATAAAGAAAGGGGCCCCTGTAGCATGCCTGAAATGGCCTTTCAAAACCCCCTACTCCATCCTTCCATAAAATTGGTGCTAATTCTTAACAGCATATTGACACAAATGAAGATAGGCCTGTTGATTTTGCTACTGCTTGTGATTACAAATCTCACCTCTTCAGAGCCAGAGCTTTCCTAGTCGTTGGAGGAAGAGGAAAATCTGAAACAAGAGCAGCTTAAATCAGATAGTAGTTTTATTTAAAAAAACTTAAATTATGTGTACTTGAAGGGGAGGAATTGCTTTAATTCATTAATTTGGGCTTCATAGTGATTAACAAGGATTACCCATCAATATCCCTGAGGGGTTGATGGAAAAATGCTAACCTAAGTAACTTTAGAAATGAGTGGAATCTGTAAAACTAAAGGCAAAATAAAGTGTACATGGCACTAGACTCTAGTTAATAAAGTTGCTTCCCATGGGGATATATAGGTTAACAATTCTGAAAACTACTCTACATGTATACTGAAATTGAGCAATTATGTTTATGGATGACAAATCTTTAGAACCAGGTTACCCACCATTAGGGTAGAAGGTTACAGATAAGCAAGATGAGAAGGCTAGAATTAATTGTGTAGTAACGGATTAGAATTGGAGACAACAGTGTGAACTCATATTTAGCTTATTATTATTAAGATACAGATTACATATAGAAATATTTATAGATATGTGTATTTACATAGGTTAATATATATTTCCTTGCTCTGTCAGCAAGGGTCTAGAAGCAGTGACATCCCACTAATAAGGAGCACATCTATCACCCAGAACTTGGTTTCTAATCTCATTCTCTAATAAAAGAAACCAGGATTCCTTGGAGAAACGGCTGATTCTAAGACAAAGGCAGGAAATCCAGAAGATGAGTCAAAAATACCTCAGTAGCAAGGAGTACACTTAGTAGGGCAAGAAATATATAAGGTGAACCTGTAGGGTTCTGTAGTGCTAGAAAGTCAGAAAGCGCTAAAACACTCCTCAACACACACACACACACGTATATACACATGCACACATATATACACATACACACACACACACACGCACACCCCATAGTGAGGTTATATCAGTTACACTGGACCCAACTGAAAGAGCTCCAGTGATCAAAGCTGGAACACTTGATTAAAACTAAATAAAGTAGAATTGGATTATAATCCAAAGTATAAAGTAAATACCCATGAGTCCATATGGATATAAATAAATAATTGAATGAATAAATATACGAGGGATAATAAAATTTCCATGCAGAAGAACTACAAGTAGTTTACCTAATAAATTGCCACTAATGCAGTGGAACATAACTCCTCATGCCTTATCTATGGAAAAAAATTTTAAAAAAGAATAACATTATAGTGGTGAAACTTGTCAAACATTACCTCAAGCCAAGTGATCAAGGTGACAAGACATATTGATAGTGTGTACCCTTGATATGATGTGATTACAATGGTACTTTACCTCTGTGGTGTTTCTCCAAAGACACATTGCCCCAGTCTAATCATGAGGAAAAGCATCAGATAAATCCCAATTGAGACACATTCTACAAAATACCTGGTCAGTACTCCACAAAAACTGTCAAGTTCATCAAAAACGAAAAATATCTGAGACACTGTCAAAACTAAGAAGCCTAAGGAGATATGACTACTAAATATAATATAGTATCCTGGATGGAATCCTGGAACAGAAAAAAGTGCATAACGGAAAAACTGAGGAAATATGAATAAAGCATAGACTTTAATAATTACATAGCAATATTAATTGTGAAAAATGTGCTATACTAGTGCAAGGTATTAATAACAGGAGAAACAAGGTGTGGAGCATACAAGAGCTCTCTGTACTATCTTCATAATAATTCTGTAAATCTAAAATTAAAAGTTTATTTTAAAAAATAAAAGAATGAATTTTTTAAAAACAAGATATTAGAACACCTAATCACAAGTTCATACCATTATTAGTTCAGCATCTCTAAATGTGTTTTTCATGCAACAGTAGTCACGTAAGATGCCCTAGGAAAATAAATTATTTCTTTGGTCAAATGATTTTGAGACAGGCTGCATACTGCAAGAGCCTTTGGAGATTCACAAAGCACATTAGAATATTAAAAATTCTTAGAAATTTTACAGAAAACACACAATTTAATGTTGTCTACCTTAGCATTTTCCAAACTCATTGTAACTTTAATTTTGTGGCCAGATCTTCTAACATCTATGGGGATACCATTCTGTAGAACATACTTTAGGAAGTGTTTGTTGTACCTTGCTGTGGTTTGTGTACACTATTGAAATCAATAATGAGCTGCCTATGGAGGGAATACATGATAGTCTTGAGTTTAAAGCTATGTAGAATGAGATGTGATTAGAGAAATTTTGGATGGCTAATCTGCCAAAGAGAAGGTTTGGTAAAACGATATCTGCTATCAGAACTTTGAAGAAATGTCATATTGAAGACGATCGGTTGGCTGAAGATAGTTGACCTAATCGAAATGGTGAGAAGTCACACACATACAAAAAAGTGACTTCAATATAAAGAGAACTCTTCCAGGAATTAGAGCTGCCCAGAAATATATCTGGTAGGCATTGAGCTCCCAGTCACCAGAGGTGTTCAAGCTGTACGGTAAGGCATGAAGGGACGCTGTAAAGAAGTGAACTAGATTAGAAGAAATGACCTTCGAGATCTCTCTCAGTTTGATGATTCCGCTTATGAATTCCTTCATTCACAAAATGGTTGGTGCCTATTACGTGACCAGCACTATGCTAAGTTTTTGGTATGAAACATTGGCTGTTATAGTTCCTTCCACTGGTTATAATCCAATGGGAAATAAGAAGAAAATGAGTGCCGTAAAAGAATGAAAGTTGTTCCTAGAAGAGACCATAGTAGGGATCTGGATAATTTCTAGGGGAAGGATATCAATAACTGCAAACGCTTAGGTAGCTCTATGTGCCAAGTACTCATCACGTTTATATACTGGGTCATTTAATTCTCATAATTTATGAGGTAGATTCTATCATCATCACCCTATTTTGTAAATGAAGACACTGTGTGACCCAGAGATTAAGTGACTTGCCTCAGATAACTCTGCTATTTAGTATCAGGCAGTCTATCTATAAAGCTTGAACTCTTAACCACCATGCACTATTGTCCAAATTAAGACCTGAAGGATGAGTAGTCACCAGAGAGGTGTGCATGTTTGTCTGTAGCAGAGAAAGAGAACGGAACAGGAGGAAAAAGAAGATGACGAAGATTTGAAAGTCAAAGGGAATAATAATATGTTCAGTCTCTGAGAAATGTGAGTAATCAGGGAGCATTTGATAAATTTAAAGTAGTTTTGAGTTATTTTCCAGTCTAAAATTCCTGACATTAGCAAAAAAAAAAAAAAAGTTTCTTCTTCCTTTTATTTCCCCTCTTCTCACTCAACATCCGCTTCCCCCACCCCACACACAAATATACATACACAAATAGAAACACATACACCATAGGAGGTTTAATGTGGAAAGCTAAAAAGTGGTGCTAATTCCTTTGTAAATCATGTCTCCACACAGCTAAGGTCAGTTCTTTCTCCCTTCTAGGTACCTAGGAAAACCAGTTTAGCAAAGTGAAATTTAAAAAGGTAAAGACTCCATCCATCAGCTTATTTGTTCCAGATTTCTGTAGCACTTAGGAACTTGAGAGAGGGCTTGCCTGAGGGACCAGCCTGATGGTGGTGGTGCCACACTTGGTAAAGCCTGCACAGTCCACAAGTTCTCCGGCTGCTGAAACCGCATATTTGAAAATGATTGAGTTACTCCTGCAATTATGAAATTGGATACCACTCAGGCCTGCAAGACTCTTTATTAGACACAGTGATTCAGAGTTTATAAGGCCGTAAATCCCATCTGTAAAGGAATACTCTGGGCCCAGCCAGGTTGCCACTATTTGGAAATGGAGAAAATGTCTAGACGGCTGGCCAGTGACTGAGGTCCTGGAAGGTGGGGTTGGGAGAAAGTATCTTTTGACACGTAGAGCTCAGGGGGTGCTTCACACTTGGTAAAGCTGTTTTTCACATCCTGTACATTAAGGAAACTGAGTCTCTGTGAGATGAAGTAACTATCTTACATGGAACAACTTCTAAGTCATAGATCCAGAGCTGGGGAACATGCCTATGCTTTCTTCACCATCACCTTGAGAGGAGTGGTAGGAGTCAGGAAATCCTGTTCTCTGATGTAGGTGACTTAGTTATAGACAAGATAATGCTGTGTCAAAAAACAGCTACATAATAACAGTATACATCAATAAGCCTTTTATTTAGTTCCTAAGTCTGAGGGCTGTCTAGGGGTCTGCTGATCTAGACTGAGGGGGAGGAGACTCTGTCCCTGCGCCTTTAACCTCCTCCTGGGACCAGCATGTCAAGCTGGGCATGTTCTTCTCATAGTGTGTGCTTAAGCACAAGAGCACAAAGAGGAATACACAAGTCATCTTGAGGCTGAGTCTCAGAGGTGCCACTATCATTTTCACCACATTTTATTGGCCAAAAGAAGCTGTGTGGTCAAACCCATTGTCAGAAGGCAGGGAAGTACATCTCAGCCACAGGAGAAGGGCATTGCAGATTTTTATGGAAAAGAATATGGATATGAAGAACAAAGAAGAATTTGGACAATCTACCTTAATGGATAGATAATTGTGGATCATGAGGAGAGAAGGTTGGGCATGCATATCTCTTAGCACAGATGGTAAGTTTGAAGCACACTGAGGGAAATTTAAGATAAAAGAATTGGACAGGGATCTTGTATGAGTATCCTATATATTTGATAAGATTTTAAGGTTTGTTTCTAAATGTAGTAACAAGTCATTAGAAGGTCTGAAGCAGAAATGTGACATGATCAAACTCATACGTTCAACGGTTCAAGATGAGCAGAAGAGAAACCAGCTGAAAGAGATCATCGATGAAACAAGTGGCAATAAAGATGGGGTGAAAAGTCTCACAATTCTCAACACATCAAAAGATATTTGGAGATGCAGTTGAAAGATTTTAGAAACTGACTAGAAATGATATGAGTGGGAGTTGAAGGAGATGGCGTTGCATATCATGAAGGAAACTTGGGGTTTGAGCACTTGGGGATGGAAATGGAGAGGATGGGAGGAGAGGCAGAGATTCATACTTTGCTCCACTTGCCGTCTGTACCATTCCAAAAACGAAATTTCACACTCTGTGTGACTCTCTGGGGCTGAGCACAGCCCATGGCCTCAGATTCAAGTGGACTTTTTTCTCCTTCCTAATTATTTTTTAAAGAGGATTTTATTATGGAAAATGTCAAATACATAAAAAGCAGAGACTCACACACATCAATCCTCCAGCTTCCACAATTACCAACTGATGGCCAATCCTACTTTATATATACCCACAACCGTTCTCCACTAAGATTATTTTAATGTAAATCCCTGGCTTGATGTCATTTCTTTTATAAATATTTTCATAGGCATCTCTAATAAAATAAGGAATTTTTAAAAACGAATACTCCTTTAGACCTAAAATTAAAATTCCTTAACAACATCAGATAAGTCAACATTCAAAGTTCCCTAATTGCTTCATATTTTATATAGCTTGTTTAAATTAGGATCCAAATAAGGTCCACACATTGTAATTGGTAGATGTGTCTCTTAAATCTCTTTTAGTCTATGTGATCCCTTTCCATATTTTTTTCATCCAATGTATTATTTTAAAAAAGAAGTTTATTGGGGCTTGCCCCGTGGCCAAGTGGTTAAGTTCGCACACTCCGCTGCAGGCAGCCCAGTGTTTCGTTGGTTTGAATCCCGGGCGCGGACATGGCACTGCTCATCAGACCACGCTGAGACAGCGTCCCACATGCCACAACTAGAAGGACCCACAACGAAGAATATACAACTATGTACTCGGGGGGCTTTGGGGAGAAAAAGGAAAAAATTTAAATAAACTTCTTTTTTTTTTTTTATTCCATAGCATTTCTCATAATCTGAATATTTGCTTATTGTGTTTGTGATGTTGTTTAGCATTTTTCTATACTTTTGTGTATTGCATAAATTAGTAGTGTGATATAGACTGATCAGGTTCAAGTTTAATTTTTTGGCAAGAATAGAAATCAGTATTTTGATAGAGCAAGTCATGTGAAGACAGCACTGTAGGTGGGAGAAGAATGCCTGCAGTAAAGCCAGCTGTTTTGCATTTTTTTCTAGCTTGTGACTCTGGAAACTTCATCAGGCCATCCCACATTTCACTTATCACAGTGAAGAAATGAGAATACTAATGTAGGTTACTTATATAAGATTAATAACCCAATGTTTCTTATTTGGAGTTGTACATCAAAATCATCTGGTTTTTTGTTTTGAAATTCAAATGCCTGAGCCCCACATTAAACAACGTGAATCAGAATTTCGGGGATGGGACTCACATGTCCACATTTTTGAAAATCTTCATGTTTTTCTAATATACCACTTTGGTTGAGATCTATAGACTGGATAATAAGCCCGCCAAGGAAGGGACTGGTCTTGTTCATCAGATTCTGGCTTATAGCTAGCACTCAATAAATATTGAGTGACAGCACGAATGAATAGATGGATAGATGGATGCATATCTGGTATGATGGACAAATGGACAGGTGAAATAATTACAATGACAAGCACTTTAGGTATAGGTTCATTAAAGAAATATTGGATATAAGTTCAAAGTTTTAAATAGAAAGGTTTTCAATAAAATTGGACTTGGGAGTTGGGTAAGTAAAGCCAGAATATATGAGTAGATGTCTTGGGAATGAATGGAATGGCTGAAGGTAACCAAGACCACTTTTTCAGCAGCAAAATTATTTGAAGGAATAGTAATCAGAACTAAGCCAAACAAATTCCATTTTTCTGGATATGGTGAACATTCAGGACTACAGCCCAATTGAAGAATCTCACTACATGCAAAAACATATTCCTAAGGTGCTATACAATTTGGGTTGAGGAAAAAATATTTTGAAAAATTTTCCGTACCTTACCTTGGGCCCAAATAGTACCACATTCTCTAAAAGTCAGCATGGGCAATTGGCTAGTCCTGATCAAATCACCTCTGGTAATCACAAGGATTATGAATCCAAAAGAATTAACTCTCAAAGCGAAGAATCACTGAACTAAAGTGAGTAGATGTGTGTTTGGGATTCTAACAGCTATTAAGTCATTGTACAATTATACTGTGTCTACCAGTATTTGTCTTAAGATCCCCCTCCTGTGTATTCCTGCATTGCAAATGTTAGCCTTTGCTATTGCTTTTATTTGATTTGATTTTGACATTTAATTGGTGAAAATTGCAAACATCGATCTTTCTACCACTTATACTACCTGCTCTGTTTACCTAAGAGGGTTTTTGTGACAATCAAATGCAAAGCAATATGTGAAAGCACGGTATAGTTCATCAAAAACACATAAATAGGAAGGATTACCAGAACAACCATTCTTCATTATTATCACAGCAGCATTGCAATCGGGGAATGGTGATGGGATCAGAGCAACTTTTTTCTTAGAAGGACCAATGGCAGTTAAACTCTCATCAGATGATTCTCTCTCACATATGGGGAGAAATAGGCTACCTACTTTAGAAGTCCCATAAGAAAAACTATTTGCATGGTAACCATGGTGGACAGGCAATGCAATTACCCAGGTGGGAAATAAAGGTTAAAAGGAACAATGGAAGTACCACCTTCTCTGATCTGAATGTCTGTCTCTCCAACCCTCTAGTTAAGGCCAACAGGAGGAGTATGAGAAAGTTCATCATAAAGTATATGGAATGGTTGCATTTGTTTCTCCAGCTGCACTTGGTAATTAAGGGGCATGTAGGTAGGTTAACTGACCCCTCACTGGAATCTTCCACTGTTTTTTTGCTTCAATACTGTGAGCTTAATTCTTCTTTCCCTGAGGATTTTTTATTATTATTATAATATATAAAATATAAAGATATCCAGATACCTGAACTACTATTTTTCATGTCTCTAATTACTAGATGTATGATCTTTGGGAACAACTCACTTAACTTCTCTGAACATTTGTTTTCCCCGTCTTAATATAGAGACAATTTGTCCTACTTCATAAGGATCTTAGTGACTCTAATTAGAAAAATATATTTGAAAACAATTTGTAAGTTGAGCAAGACAATCAAATAATGAGGTGTAATTATTGTAATTTAGTGTCTGACCCAATTCTTTATTCAAGCTTCAAAATCTTCCATCATACATCATAAAATCTTTGAATACAATGACTAGGTTTCCTTTGTCTGGGATTTCTTCTTCACACAAACTCTAAATGGTTGGTAGTGGCTGCTTGCAGTGCCTGTTGGTAAGTTCATTTCTAGACTCCATAGGGAAGATTTCTATGATCAATCAGCAGCATCTGCCATGGGCACAGGAGAGAGAAGTGGTGTCAAGCAGAGTGTATATTTGCTAGCTCTGTATAATGCTTTAGGACGGTAGCATGTAATGAAGGCACATAAATGAAATTCAGGAATGTTTGATATGGCCTGAACCAACATCTAAGAATTGGAAGATTTCACATATCTATCTAGATTTCTTTTTATATTGTCTTGAAAAACTGGAGGATCCCATAAAACTATGCCTGCCCTTTCCCCATGAGCAATGAGCAATTAACAATAGCAGGAGCTAAGTAGTTTCATTTCTTTTAGATGGAAACACATGCTCTCCATTTTTACCTAGACCCTACCACTCCCTATTGCCCCACTCCAATCTGGTTACCCCATTTACTTTATTTTCTAAAGTTTTGTAAGTATTATTGTGATTGCTTCCTTAGAGTTTTCCTGCAGAGATCTGTGGTGTCAGATTCATCTTCAAAAGTCTGACTGTGAGAAACACTATTTAAGAGCCACATATTAAAGTAGATAAAAAAAATCTTAGATGCAAAATGGACAAATTCTTAGACTCTTACAACCTCCCAAAACTGAAGCAGGAAGAAATAGAGAATCTGAATAAACCAATCACAAGTAAAGAAATTGAAACAGTAATCCAAAACATCCCCAAAAATAAAAGTCCAGCACTAGATGGCTTCTCTGGAGAATTCTACCAAACATTCAAAGAAGATTTAATACCTATCCTTCTCAAACTATTCCAGAAAATTGAGGAAGATGTGTTAGGGAGTGCTCCATTCTATGAAGCCAACATCACCCTGATCCCAAAACCTGAGAAGGACAACACAAAGAAGGAAAACTACAGGCCAATTCACTGATAACATAGATGCAAAAATCCTCAACAAAATTTTGGCAAATCAAATACAACAATACATCAAAAAGATTATACACCATGATCAAGTGGGATTTATACCAGGGACACAGGGATGGTTCAATATCTGCAATTCAATCAACATGATACACTACATTAACAAAATGAAAAACAAAAACCACATGATCATCTCAATAGGTGCAGAGAAAGAATTCGACAAGATCCAACATCCATTTATGATAAAAACCCTCAATAAAATGGGTATAGAAGGAAAGTACCTCAACATAATAAAGGCCATATATGACAAACCCAAAGCCAACATCATTCTCAATGGACAAAAACTGAAAGCCATGCCTCTGAGAACAGGAACAAGACAAGGGTGCCCACTTTCATCACTCTTATTCAACATAGTACTGGAGGTATTGGCCAGAGCAATTTGGCAGGAAAAAGAAATAAAAGGAATCCAAATAGGCAATGAAGAAGTAAAACTCTCACTGTTTGCAGACAATATGATCTTCTATATAGAAAACCCCAAAGAATCCACAGGAAAACTATAAGAAATAATAAACAGCTACAGCAAAGTAGCAGGGTATAAAATCAACATACATAAATCAGTAGCATTTCTATATGCTAACAATGGACTAACAGAGAAAGAACTCAAGAACTCAATCCCATTCACAATCGCAACAAAAAGAATAAAATACCGGGGCCAGCTCCATGGCCAAGTGGTTGGGTTCACGCACTCTGCTGTGGTGGCCCAGGGTTCAGATCCTGGGTGCAGACATGGCACCGCTCATCAGGCCACATTGAGGCAGCGTCCCACATCCCACAACTAGAAGGACATGCAGCTAGGATATACAACTGTGTACGGGGGGTCGTTGGGGAGATAAAGCAGAAAAAAAAAAAGAAAATACCTTAGGATAAATTTAACCAAGGAAGTGAAAGATCTATACAATGAAAACTACAAGACTTTCCTGAAACAAATTGATGACAACATAAAGAGATGGAAGGACATTCCATGCACATGGATCGGAAGAATAAACATAGTTAAAATGTCCATACTACCTAAAGCAATCTACAGATTCAATGCTATCCCAATCAGAATCCCAATGACATTCTTTACAGAAACTGAACAAAGAATCTTAAAAATCATATGGGACAACAAAAGACCCCGAATTGCTAAAGCAATCCTGAGAAAGAAGAACAAAGCCGGAGGCATCACAATCCCTGACTTCAAAGCATACTACAAAGCTACAGTAATCAAAACAGCATGGTACTGGTACAAAAACAGGTGCACAGATCAATGGAATAGAATTGAAAGCCCAGAAATAAAACCACACATCTACAGACAGCTAATCTTCGACAAAGGAGCTGAGAGCCTACAATGGAGAAAAGAAAGTCTTTTCAACAAACGGTGCTGGGAAAACTGGACAGCCACATGTAAAAGGGTGAAAATTGACCATTCTTTTTCACCATTCACAAAAACAAACTCAAAATGGATCAAAGACTTAAAGATTAGGCATGAAACAATAAGTCTTCTAGAAGAGAATATAGGCAGTACACTCTTTGACATCAGTTTCAAAAGAATCTTTTCGGACACCATAACTCCTCAGAGAAGGGAAACAATAGAAAGAATAAACAAATGGGACTTCATCAGACTAAAAAACTTCTTCAAAGCAAGGGAAAACAGGATTGAAACAAAAAACAACCCACTAATTGGGAAAAAGTATTTACAAGTTATTTATCCAACAAAGGGTTAATCTCCATACTACATAAAGAACTCACACAGCTCAACAACAAAAAATCAAACAACCCAATCAAAAAATGGGCAGGGGACATGAACAGACATTTCTCCAAAGAAGATAGACGGATGGCCAATTGACATATGAAAAGATGCTCACCATCACTAATCATCAGGGAAATGCAAATCAAAACTACACTAAGATATCACCTTATACCTGTTAGAATGGCAAAAATAACCAAAACAAAAGTGACAAATGTTGGAGAGGTTGTGGAGAAAAAGGAACCCTATACACTGTTGGTGGGAATGCAAACTGGTGCAGCCACTATGGAAAACAGTATGGAGATTTCTCAAAAAATTAAAAATAGAAATACCTTATGACCCAGCCATCCCACTACTGGGTATCTATCCAAAGAACTTGAAATCAGCAATTCCAAAAGGCCCATGCACCACTATGTTCATTGCAGCATTATTTACAATAGCCAAGATATGGAAGCAACCTAAATGCCCATCAACTGATGATTGGATAAAGAAGATATGGTATATATATATATAACGGAATACTACTCAGCCATAAAAAAGACAAAATCGTCCCATTCACAACAACATGGATGGACCTTGAAGGTATTATGTTAAGTGAAATAAGCCTGACAGAGAAAGACAAACTCTGGATGACTCCACTCATAGGTGGAAGTTAAACATAGAGACAAAGAGAATTGATTGGTGGTTACCAGGGGAAGGGGAGGTGGGGGGAGGGCACAAGGGGTGAAGTGGTGCACCTACAACATGATGAACAATAATGTACAACTGAAATTTCACAAGGTTGTAAACTATCATAATCTTAATAAAAAGTTAAAAAAAAGAATAAAGAAGATGAAAAGAAAATGTTTTAAAAAAAAGATGCTCAAAACTGCTGTACAGTACAGACTTTTTCATCTCAAATGCACCACTTTAGGTCCTGAAAATGTCAATGCCCTTATGAATTGATCAAGCCTTTTAGCACAAGCTTCATTGAATGAATCCTGGACAACATACGGTAGCTAACTGCAAAGTTGGAAGGGTCCATGCCTCTCCTCTGCCTGCAATCTCTCAGCACTGTCAGGATCCAGCCAAAAGCAAAGAAAGAGCAATATAAAATGAAGTGAGTAATTCACCATTTGTTGAGGGAACATAAATTAGCAACTTGTTATGATGTCGCTTTTTTTTAAACTAAAAATCTCGATAGATAAGTTTAATGTGGAGAAGCACATTTGTTTTCCTCTAATAGGACATGCTTCTCCCCTCCACCATCCTCCTACATCCCCTCTCGGATCCTCTCTAATTGAACAAAGTGGACTTAATTTGAATTAAACTGTCAAAAATCCTCCACTTAAATTGATGTGCCTACTTCCTCAGCTAAAATGGATTCATTTCTGTACAACACATAAGAGGTGTTGATGGATTGTATTTTGCAAACTAGAAATATTTTGCATGCATCTCTAGGTCACGTAATTCAGGTATGGAAAGCAAAGGAGATGGGAATAGACCAGGTCAGTGAAGGGATAAGAAATAAAGGGGTGGGTGAGGGAGTGAGTGGCAAGAGCTGAGGAGATGGTTGTGCTTACGTTAAACAAGGAAATCATCATTTTTAAGATTTTTAGAGGCAGAGTAATTTTTCAAACTAAATGTGCAAAGCCTGTCTTAAGTTTGAGGCAGTTCACCTTCAAAATCCCCCACACCAGGCATTTTATTGATGTCTTCCATTTACCAGTATGTGACTTTTTATATATGCAAACAGTATTTTCATTCAAAAAAAGAAAGAAGCTGCATTTTTAACATTGTGAACACTGTTAATTTAATATCAAATGGTGATCTTCTTTAATAATATTAAAAGTCTTTGTGGAGTTTAGTAGATTGTAAGCTCCACATTCACCCACTAGGGGACTGCACAAAAAACTATTCAAATATAATAACTAATTCTACCTTCAAGGATGTTGTAATTTAATTAGCGGATATAAAACAATTGCTATCATATTTGAGGCAGAAAATAATTTAGCACTTAAGCCTATGGTTATGGGCCATAAATGATGAAGGAAACAGAGAAAGGAAATCAATGTGAATTTGTGTACATCAGGAAGCTTCATCAATGAGGTTCATTTGTGGAAGATGGAAAATAATGGTTTCATGCTTGTTGGGGAAATTGGAGTACTGCTCACCACTCTGCCTTTAGCAGTTTTGACCAATGACACAGACATTAAAAGAAAATTAACTAAATAGGAAGCAAAACATCTGTTTATAAATCACTGAGTAAATGCCTGGATCTGGAGGCTCTGGCAAATGGGGGTGTATAAGAATATGACTTAGGTTGGAAGTAAAACCAGGCCTCCAACCTCCCTCCTATTGTAAATTGCTATATTGGAACCCATATATTCAGACCTGCCTGCAAAAGGAGTGTAAACTAAGGAAATTCTGAAGAGTGATCACCTAGTTTCTTACCCAGCCAGCTGCATGGATGAGGCATCTAGGTCTGTCACACTGGGCCATTCAAAGGCAAAACAGAAAAAATAGGACAGTGCTCAGTCCTGGACACCCCAGCTGAGCTGCTCATTACATGAAGGAATCAAAGGCAAGAGAGGGTAAGAAAGATTCCATTTAAACACTAATTTTTTTATCAATATCTCTGCCTAATTATAAGATGTAGTTCTTTAGATTATTCTCTTCTCTTTCCCATAGAAGAAGAAAGAAAGCAGGTGGCCCAAAGTTAAAGAGTGACAGAAAATTCCTACTCTGTGAGCTGGGACCAAAACGTGAGATGAGCAGCAAAACTGTTTCCCACGACTGGGAAAATGAATTGTCCCATGCACATATAATGGTTCTAAGAGAATCTAGAAACATTTGACTTGTGTCTGTGACCTTCGACTTCCCCTTGTCTCTCTGATCCATTCTCCATTGTCATCACAAAATACTTCCAAGAGTCTCTTTCAACAAAATGTCCCAACTGTTGACCATCAGAAACGCTTTAACATCATTATAACACATATTAAAATACAAACCTTTTGAGGGCTACATACAAAAATGCTAGGTCAGGGGCTGGCCCATGGCCAAGTGGTTAAGTTCACGCACTCCACTTCTGTTGTCCAGAGTTTCGTCAGTCCCGATCCTGGATGCCAACCTAGCACCACTCACCAAGCTATGCTGAGGTGGCAACCCATATAGCACAACAAGAAGGACCTACAACTAGAATATACAACTAGGTACTGGGGGGCTTTGGGGAGAAGAAGAAAAGAAAAAACAAAAGATTGGCAATAGATGTTATCTCAGGTGCCAATCATTAAAAATAAAAAAGAAACTCCTTAAAAAAAATGCTAGCTCATTTAGAGAGAGAGAAGGGGGCTATGAAGGGACTAAAATGATCATGACTTATGAGAAAAGGCTGAAAAAAACCTAGAGATATGAATGCAGATGGGAAAGAGGGAGATACAGTGATACAGTCACTGTCTTCACATATCTGCAGCATTATTATGGGAAAAATAACTATGCTAATCCTTTGTGATCCAAATAAAAACAGTAAATACAATTAAATTGTGTCACATAGTAGTAAGTTCCCAATCACAAGTGTGTAAGCACTGACTTTTTGATAACTTACCAGGAATGCTGTATAGAGTTATTCTTCAAAGGGATAATAGGCTAAAAGTTTCTTCAGCTACCATCTAACCCTGAAATTCTATAAGTCTAAGGATATTCCACAAACTTTTAAACCATTCCTAAACTGTAGCTCCAGGAATATTGCCTTCAAATCTTTAACTTCCCCCAATATTTTCCTATGAATTCATGGGTTCAGTGTGCTTATGATTCTTGATTGGAAGAGGGATATGAGTCCACTTTTGGAACTCGAACACCCATCGGACTTGGTTGAGATTGGTTTATGTTCAAAAGAGAAGAGGAAAAGATTTCCTAAGAAGCAGATTCATTCAATATCATGGCTTGAAAAACCACCTTTATGATGAAGAGGCTCAAAATCTATCACCAGTCCAGAGTTCATGTTTGAATTCTAGATTCATGATGCTACCTGCCACGTAGAAATTTCCTCTTTGATGTGATAGGCATCACAAACAGTATTTCCAAATAGAAAAAGTAAACAAAAGTGATTTGCATATTTCACCAGCCCCCTACCTCTACCATACACATACACATACACACACACACACACACACACACACACACACACGCAATAAAGCCTTTTCCTCCCCTAGGATTCCCTCATGAAATGGCACAAACATCTACTTGTTAGCTCAGATCAAATACCTAGGAATCAACCTTAATCCATTCCTTTTTCTCATTCTCTACCTCCAAAGCTATTCAGATTCTTTCAGGTTTTACTTCAAAAATACATTTCAAATTTATCTTCTTTCTATTTGCTCTGCTGCCATCCTCATCAAGGTCGCCATCATAAATCCTCTAGACCACTGTTATTGTCTCTAACTAGCCTCCCTGCTTCCACTTCTGGGTCTCTGTGATCCATTCTCCACAGTATAGTCAGAAGAGCGAAGAAAAGGCAAGAAAGATGAAATGCTTGAGACCACCATGTTCACAAAACAACAAACACTTTTCAGTTACAAAAGATATTCTTATTGTCATTATTTCTGCATTTTGCTGACCTGATCAGTGTTTATTACAGTAGATATCATTCAAAAAATTCAATTTTCACTAAGAATTCTGATCTCCAGAATTAGGCATGAGGAAGGGAAGGTGCAAACTTCTCTTTGAAAGACCCAATAAGAATTGGTCTTTACTTCTTTCGCTCATTCATTCATTCATGCTACACATGCTTTTTTAACATCTATTCTAGATTCTGGCCTAGGGAACAGTGCCACAGGCATTAACAAGTCAGACACAGTTTCTGTATTCATGGGGATTACAGGTTAGTGGGAAGTAAAAACATTTAAGGAAAAGTTTATTCCTCAACTTCTTGGAACAGTAGAAAGAGCTAGAAGAAAGAAATATACACTGAGGTCATTAAGAGAATGAAGATAATCACCCAGGGAGAGGTTTTTTCTTTCCTTTTTAAATACAATATTTTTAGTTACATGTGAAATCATCCCAATTAACACCCTACACTATTGCCATTTAAATGAGCAGTTTCTCCTCTTGCATCAATTTTTCCCCCATCACCCCTACCCTTGGAAGTAGACTTTATTTAAACAAAATGACTGGTTCATTCAAGGAACAGAAATGTAGGAGTGACAGAGAAAGGAAAGAGAACTTAACAAAATAGTCTTTGTGTCCAGAGCTTTTACATGTTATTTGATTTTTTTTTTTTAATTTCCACCTTCAATATGGAGTAGAAATAACTATCCTGCACTTTTTTCGCAGAAAAAGAAAGCATCTCAGAGATGGCCAGGAACTTGTTCCGGGTCTCATAAATACAGAGGGGCAGGACTGAGACGTAAGTTCATCTCCTCAACTCCCAAACCCACACATCAATTAAATTGTATTCCACAACATTTGTACCTTCCATGAATCAGGACAAGTCCCTGGATTCTATAAGGAAAAGGATATTAGGACTGTGGAAATAAGCCAGAGAGTGAAAGAGGTCCCTGAGGGTTCTGGCCAAGGTCCTTTTCAAGTATCTGTCGGTTGAGCTTTCTCGAAAACTTTTCTATTCACAGTCCTCTGGGACTTCCCATAATTATGCGCTGCCTCTCTTCAGCTTCCTCCCTTTGATTCCCTGCCCCTTTGGCCCCTCTCAAATAGGAATTAATCCAGCCTCGAACAAGCTGTCACTAAGTAAAGATTTTACTGTGATTATTGCTTAGGAGAAAGATGTTGCCTTTCCGTCCCCCTCCTCCAAATGCCTTATTTGCAGACTGGAAATCATGGGGCATGTGTCCAATTGATACATTTCCTTTCAAACAGCAGATCCAATGCTGAAGTGGGATGCAAATTTAATTATTCCACATGTACAGAACAGAAACAGAATCTCATTGTTAAATTTGTTCTCCTATGTCGGAAAGATTAAAAACAAAAGATGTTGAAGTGGTTTGTGTGAGCAGAATACATTTCAGTTCATAAAAGTGTGAGGCAATGAAATAAGGGCACCAGAGGGCTTATTTCTACCACATGGAATTATTCTTTCTAAATATTTCTTCTCAGAAATCTTTACTCCTCATGTATGTACCCCAAAAGCGACTTCAATCCCCTTCTCTGGGGCAATTTCTCAAAATAATCCCCCTCAAGCATCTTATCCTCCAGCCAAGGCTATTATCTATCTTTTTAAATTAACTTGGAATAAAAAATTTTGGAATAATAATTTGAGTATAATTAATTAACTAGAACATAAATGTGAGGCTAGTGGTTAAGAGCCTCTGTGGCTGGCTACTTAGAATCAAACTTTGGCTTTATTGCTTAATAATTATATAACTTTGGGCAAGTTACTGAACCTCTCTATGCTGCTGTCTCTTGCTCTGTAAAATGGAGACAATAATACTATCCATCTTCTAGGGTTTTTGTGAGGAGTAAGTGAGTCAATACAAGTATTTTCCTACAACACTGCCCAGAACTTAGTAAGCACTCAAGAAATTGTAGCTATTATCAGAACACATCCTGTATTTCCTTCATTTTCCTCTTCAGCACATCTTTCAAGACTCAACTCAAATGTTGCCTTTGCCATAAATCCAGTCCTCCAGCCAGTATTTAATATTCTCATCTCTAAATTCCCATAAAACATTGTCTTTGTGTCGCTTTTCATAATTTATCATGTTCTTCCTACCCAATGCTTCTGGAGCAAAGAGAAGGGATCATCTTACTCTTTTATAGACTAGGGAGAAACTAAGTACTTGCTGATCAGTCAAATGAATAAAAGGACAAGAGTGTTTTCATTAGAACCCTTGAGGGCTTACTATGTACCCATACTCTATGCCAAAAATATATTACCTCACTTAATCTTTGCAACGTTCTTAGAGGTAGGTTTTATTATTTGCATTATACAGACAAGGAAATGGAAAGAAGTTTAATAACCTCGCACAAGGACATAAAGGCAGTAAGAGGCAGCACAGGCATTTGAACCTATGTATCTCTGTCTGGCTACTCCAAAGATCATATTTGCAACCATTTAGCAATACTGCCTTATGGACCCCGAGGCTTGAGAAAGGACAACCCATTAAGTGGTGCTATGTGAAATCTGAGTTTCAAATTCATTGGATTTCTCACAGATGCATTCCTTCAGTTAACAAGAAATGCTTAGATCAGGAGTTTTGTTATTGATTTCCCTCCATAAATCCTAGTTTGAGACAGAAGGAAGGAGAGTAGAGTAGCATTCTTCTCCATCCATACCCTCAAGCTATGTCTACCTCTGGGGAAGTCACTGCTTTCTTGATTTCTCAAGGCCCTCCTCTTCCAACTCCTGTTGGTTTCTCAGGCCTCATTTAAAGCCACACCCTTCTTTCTTCTCTGTTCAAGCTGAGGCTTTCTTCAAATTCTTTGCATGGTCACCCTGCTTTATCTTTAAACTTCTGTGGCCATGCTCCCTCCAGTCCTCATCCTACTCCAAAATTCTTGCCTAATCAATTCTCATGCTAGCCAATCCTTCCTCAGGGAAGGGCTTCCTTGATAATTCCATGGATCACATTGCATTGTATTTGCCCATTTATTTCTCTTTATCTCCTATGGGTAGGAGTATTGTCTGCTTTATTCACAATTAATTCCCCAAACAGGCCAGCTATTTAGGGAATTAAGAGGAGGAGGAGGTGGAAAGAGGAAAAGAAATGATCTGGGAAGATGAAGGAGATGGAGAAGGGAAAGAAAAGATACCTAGAACTCAAATGCCTGACTCTGACATCAGCATCATGGCAGAGTGAGCTGTTCCCTTAGTCTCTCCCACACTAAGTTACAACCAAATGGACATTCATTAACCAACAAAGAATTCCCTACAGAACAAAATAGGATGTCTGAGAGATCCATGCAGCCATACATCTGAAGGTGGGCAGACTGGATCCCTGGGAAGCAGTGGAGGGAGGCAAGCAGATCTCTCCTCCCTCCCCAGCAGCAGCAATCTAGGTTGCAGGTACTCATACAGCAGCCAGCATGCAACTTTAAGAGGAGGCAGGGGAGCAGGCAGGCTTGCACATGAATGCTTTCACTTTCAGAGTTGCACTCCAGCCAGCAGGAATGCTCCACACTGAGTGTCATGGTTCAGCCACCCCATGGACACCCCCACCAAGTGGAGCAGTCAAAGTGAACCACGTTTGAGTGCAGAGGGGGCTGCACACGTGAGAAAGGTCCCTCCCCCCACCACCTAACACATCACTTTGGCCAGTCCCCAGCCAAGGCAGCAGATCTGCACCAGAGTGCCTGCATGTGTATGTGTGACCTGCCAAGCAGCTGTGGCCAGCAGGCAAAGGCAAACTAGCCCTATTGGTACAACTTCCAGCACACATGGTGGCTCAGAAATCACAGCTCCTGCCTGCTCCCCAGCTCCCAGGGGTGGTAGGTGGAATCTGTGACCTGATACTACCACTAGGCATGAGCAAAGGATCACTTCATCAAACACCATGAAGACTTACATTAACACTCCAGAGGAGAAAGAAAATGACAAGTCTCCAGAAAACAATCCCAAAGTCACAGAAATTTACAATCTAAATGACAGAGAATTCAAAATAGTTCTCATAAAGAAACTCAATGAGTTACAAGAAAACTCAGAAAGACAGTTCAATGAACTCAGGAATAATTAATGAGCAGAAGGAATTCTTCACAAAAGAGATTCAACCATTAAAAAAAAAAAAACAGAAATTCTGCAGGTGAAAAACACAATGACTCAAATAAAAACAACCTAGAAACCTTAAAAAACAGAGCTGACATTATGGAGGGCAGAATTACTAATTTAGAAGACAGAAATATAGAAATGCTTCAGGTGGAGAAGGCAAGAGGACTAAGACTTTAAAAAGGTGAAGAAATTTCTTTGAGAAATATCTGACTCAATTAGGAAATGTAACATAGGATAGATATTCCAGAGGGAGAAGAGAAGGAGAAATGAGCAGAGAGCTTGTTCAAAGGAATAACAGCTGAAAAACCTGGGGAAAAAATTGGACTTACAAGTCTATGAAGCCAATAAAACTCCTAATTAAATCAATGCAAAAATACCTTCTCCAAGTCATATAATATTGAAACTGGCAAAAGTCAAAGACAAAGAAAAAATATTAAGGGCAGCAAGGCAGAAGAGAATAATCTACAAAGGCATTCCTATCAGGCTTTCAGGAGATTTCTCAGCAATAACTTTACAGGCTAGGAGAGATTGGAATAATATATTCAAAATACTGAAAGACAAAAACTTCCAGCCAAGAAGACTCTCCTCAGCAAAATTATCCTTCAGATATGATGGAGAAATAAAAACATTCAAGATGTACAAAAGCTGAGGAGGTTCATCGCCACTAGACCTCCCTTACAAGAAATGATCAAGGATGCCCTAATACCTGAAACAAAAAGGCAGAGGTTTGCAAAGCTTTGAGCAGTGAGATAAATAGACAGACAAAATGAGAAAATTGCAGCTATCAGAACAGGTCAGCAAACACTTAATTATAACATAAAAGATACAGTGAAGGAAATCATCAAAAGTAAATTCAAACACTTCAGCTTAGTAACAGACTCACAATGCAAAAAATAATTACTCAGAAGGAAAGAGTAAGGGGATGAAACCTGTTTAGGCTAACGGAGAGAAGAGGCTATCAGAAAATGGACTATCTTATCTATGGGGTTTTTAATACAAATCTTATGGTAACCACTAAACAAAAAATCAGAGCAGAGATACAAACTATAAACAAAGAGAAAACTGAGAAAACCATCACAGAAAACCACCAAAATGAAATGGCAGTCAAAAATACAAGGGAAATATAGAACAATTGGAAAATAAAAGATAAAATGGAAATACTAAGCCCTCATATCAACAATCACTCTAAATGTACAGAGATTGAATTCTCCAATCAAAATACAGAGTGGCTGGATGGATTAGAAAACAAGACCAAACAATATGCTGCCTCCAGGAAACACATCTCAGCTCTAAAGACAAACACAGGTTCTCAGTAAGGAGATGGAAAATGACACTCCGAGCAAATGGCCAGCAAAAGAAAGCAAATGTTGTTGTGTTTATATCAGACAAAGTAGGCTTCAAGATAAAAAAATGGCAGTGTGAGACAAAGAAGGGCACTACATAATGATAAAGGAAACATTCCACCAGGAGGACCTAACACAGGAGCACCAAAGTATATAAAGCAACTATTATCAGACCACAAGGGAGAAATAAATAGCAATACAATAATAGCAAGGGACTAAACACTCAAGTTGCATCAATACATAGATCATCCAGACAGAAAGTCAACAAGGAAATAGTGAAATTAAATGAAAAACTACACTAGATGGACTTAATAGATATATAGAGAAGGCTCCATCCAAAAACAACAGAATACACATTCTTCTCAAGGGCACATGGAACATTCTCAAAGATAGACCATATGTTGGGAAACAAGGCAAACCTCAATAAGTTTAAGAAGATTGAAATCATACCAAGCATCTTTTCCAACTACAATGCTATGAAACTAGAAATCAACTACAAGAAAAAGGCTGGGCAAGTCACAAACATGTGGAGGCTAAACAACATGCTCTGAACAACCATTGGATCAATGAAGAAATCAAAGGTGAAATCAAAAAACACCTGGAGACAAATGAAAATGTTAATACATCATACCAACTCTTATGTAATGGAGCAAAAGTGGTTCTAAGAAGGAAATTCATAGCAGTACAGGCCCAACTTAACAAACAAGAAAAATCTCAAATAAGCAATCTTAAACTACACCTAACAAAACTAGAAAAAGGAGTACAAATTCCAAAGTCAGCAGAAGGAGGGAAATAAAAATTAGAACAGAAGTAAATGAAATAGAAACCAAAAAAAAAAAGTAGAAAGGATCAATGAAACTAAACCTGGTTCTCTGAGAAGGTAAGCAAAATTGACAAACCTTAGCCAGACTCACCAAGGAAAGAAGAGAGAAAGCTCAAATAAATTAAACAAAATCAGAAACAAAAGAGGAGAAATTATGATAGACACTGCAGAAATACAAATGACAATATGATAATACTATGAAAAACTATATGCCAACAAATTGGATAAACTAGAAGAAATGGAGAAATTCTTACACTCATACAACCTCCCAAAACTGAATCAAGAAAAAATAGAGAATCTGAATAGACCAATCACAAGCAAAGAGATTGAAACAGTAATCAAAAACATCCCAAAAAACAAAAGTCCAGGACCAGATGGCTTCTCTAGACAATTCTACCAAACATTCAAAGAAGATATAATACCTACCCTTCTCAAACTATTCCAAAAAAATTGAAGAAGATGGAATGGTTCCTAACTCATTCCATGAGGCCAACATCACCCTGTTACTAAAACCAGACAAGGACAACACAAGAAGAAAAATTACAGGCCAATGTCACTGATGAACATAGATGTAAAAACTCTCAAGAAATTATTGACAAACTGAACACAGCAATACATTAAAAGAATCATACATCATGATCAAGTGGGATTGATATGAGGAATGTAGAGATGGTTCAAGATCCATAAATTAATCAATGTGATACACCACGTTAAGAAAATGAGTAATAAAAATCACATGATCAAATCAATAGATGCAGATAAAGCATTTGACAAGATCCAATACCTATTTATCATAAAAACTCTCAAAAAATGGGCATAGAAGGAAGGTATCTCAACATAATAAAGGCCATATATGACAAATGCACAGTCAATATCATACTCAGTGGTGAAAAATTGAAAGCCATCCCTCTGAGAACAGGAACAAGACAAGGGTGCCCACTCTTGCCACTCCTATTCAACATAGTACTGGAGGTTTTTGCCAGAGCAATTAGGAAAGAAAAAGAAATAAAAGGTGTCCAAATTAGAAAGGAAGAAGTGAAACTCTCACTGTTTGTGGACAACATGATGTTATACATAGAAAACCCTAAAGAATCCACCAGAAAACTATTAGAAATAACTAACAACTATGGCAAAGTTGTAGGGTACAGAATCAACTTACAAAAATCAGTTGCATTTCTAAACACTAATAATTAACTAGCAGAAACAATCCCATTTATAATCACAACAAAGAGAATAAAATACCTAGGAATAAATTTACCCAAGGAGATGAAAGACCTATACACTGAAAACTATAAGACATCATTGAAGGAAATTGAAGATGACATAAAGAAATGGAAAGATATTCCATGCACATGGATTGGAAGAATAAACATAGTTAAAATGTCCACATTACCTGAAGCAACCTACAGATTCAATGTAATCCCAATCAGAATCTCAATGACATTCTTCATGGAAATAGAATAAAGAATCCTTAAAATTTATATGGAACAACAAAAGACCCCAAATAGCTAAAGGAATCCTGAAGAAAAAGAACAAAGTGGGAGGAGTCACAATGATAGACTTCAAAATACATTACAGAGCTATTTTAATCAAGACAGCATGGTATTGGTACAAAAACAGACACACAGATTAATGGAACAGAATTGAAAGCCCAGAAATAAAACTACACATCTATGGACAGCTAATCTTTGACAAAGCAGCCAAGAACACACAATGGAGGAAGGAAAGTCTCTTCAATAAATGGTGTTGAGAAAACTGGACAGCCATATGCAAAAGAATGAAACTAGATCCATATCTTACACGACACACAAAAATTAACTCAAAATGGATTAAAAGCTTGAATGTAAGACCTGTGACCATAAAATTCCTAGAAAAAGTATATAGGCAGTACACTCTTTGACATAGGTCTTAGCATCTTTTTGAATACCATGTCTACTCAGGCATGGGAAACAAAAGAAAATATAAATAAATGGGACTACATTAGACTAAAGAGTTTCTACAAGGCAAAGGAAATCAGGAGCAAAATAAAAAGACAATCCACCAACTGGGAGAAATATTTGCAAGTCATATATCTGACAAGGGATTAATTTCCAAAATACATAAAGAACTCATACAATTCAAAAACAAAAACCAACTGGGGGCTGGCCCTGTGGCCGAGTGGTTAAGTTCGTGTGCTCAGCTGCAGCAGCCCAGGGTATCACCGGTTCAGATCCTGGGCGTGGGCATGGCAGCACTCATCAAGCCATGCTGAGGCAGCATCCCACATGCCACAACTAGAAGGACCCACAACTAAGAACATACAACTATGTACCCAGGGGGCTTTGAGGAGAAAAAAGAAAAAAATGAAATCTTAAAAAAAAAAACCACAATCAAAAAATGGGCAGAAGATATGAACAGATATTTCTCCAAAGAAGATATACAGATTGCCAACAGGCACATGAAAAGATGTTCAACGTCACTAATTATTAGGGAAATACAAATCAAAACTACAATGATATATCACCTTACACCTATTAGAATGGCTATAATTACCAAGACAAAAAAATAACAAATATTGAAGAGAATGTGAAGAATAGGGAATCCTCATACACCGTTGGTGGGAATACAACCTGGTGCAGCCATTATGAACAACAGTATGGAGAGTTCTCAAAACATTGAAACTAGAAATACCATATGACCCAGTTATCCCACTACTGGGTATTTATCCAAAGAAGTTGAAATCAATAATTCAAAGAAACTTACACACCTCTAAGCTCACTGAAGGATTATTCACAATAGCCTAGACATGGAAGCAACCCAAGTGCCCATCAACTGATGAATGGATAAAGGAGATGTGGTATATATATATATACACAATGGAATATGACTCAGCCATAAAAAAAGAAAAAATTGTCCCATTTGCAACATGGATGGACCTTGAGGGTATTACATTTAATTAAATAAGCCACACAGAGAAAGACAAACACCGCATGATTTTACTCATATGTGGAAGAGAAACACATGGATAAAGAAAACAGATTAGAGGCTACCAGAGGGGAAGGGGTTTGGGGAGTGGACGAAAGGTGCAAAGGGGCACATATATATGGTGACCGATAAAAATTAGACTACTGGTGGTGAGCATGATGCAGTCTATACAGAAATTGATAAGTAATAATGTACACCTGAAATTACACAATGTTATAAACCAAAAGAAAATAGCAAAGAAAACCTTTTCCAGGTTATCTGAAGGCTTACTGGTGTTTGAAAAATCTCTACATATTTTAGGAAGCAGTTAACTGTAATTCCCCCTCCACCTGCCTACAGCATCTTCTCTACACTCCCCCAAAGAGCATATAAAAGAGAAATAATTTAAGGCTGAGATTACCTGGAGAAAAGGACCAGGCTATTCCTTCAGGAAGAAGACTCTCTCTCCTAGCAACATGGATACAGACCTCAGCTCCCTTCCTTCCCTTTTTATACCCAACGACTTGCCCTAACACCTTGGTCTAGGCCAGGTGCTTCTCAAACTTTAGCATGCATCAGGATCACCTGGCGAGCTTGTTAAAACACAGTCCTAGCTTCCAACCTTCAAATTAGATTACAATCCAGTAGGTCTGAGGTAGGGCCGTAATTTTCATTTTTAAAAGCTCCCAAGTGATAATGATTCTCCCATCCCGCCGAGGAACCTTCTGGTAGCCCTGGGCTCGTCTAGCCAATGGATCACAGTGTCACCAGTTACGAGCAGGATGAGATGCTAATAAAGTGAGAGTGAGCTGTGGACCAGTCTTAATGGTTTTGGTCCCTGAGAATTTTATTAACCTTTTGAGTCACTGGAGACCCTCTGTGGATGCTATAAAGGGGGGTTAATTTCACAGTTTTGAGAGAAGGATGGAGGCTTGTATTAAGCACATTTATTTTCAAGAGATCTCAGGAGAACACTGTCATTTTAACAGGACTAACTGTACAGTCCCAACACAAAGTGGGCTTCAAAGTACCCTGGGTTCTACATCAGACAGACTTGTGTCTGAATCCCCTCTCCTCTCCATCCTAGCCATATCATTATATTTTCCATTTCTCTCATACAAAATGGTTATAATTGTATCTGCTTCATAGGTACCATGGCACATGATAAGCACTCCCTAAATGTCTTTTATCAATGTTAATAGTCACTAAAAATAACTTCATAAGATAAATATTATTATTCCCCTTTTATTGATGAAAACGCTAAAATTCCAATGCCCCCTTAAGGTCACAAAGCTACTTGGTGTTAAAATCAGGGTTTATGCATGGGTCAGCCTGATTCCAAATCCTTTGCTCTTAACCATTTGTCTCTAGTGAATGGAATCTTGGTATTTAACTGATGTGATTTTAGGCGTACCTAAGATTTAGGGGTACCTTTAGACTCCATATAAGCAATCCTGTAATTCCTTAAGCCAGAATGGAAATCCCAACCCCATATATGGGCACAGCCTCTGGCACCATGGGGCTCCGTGACCCTGTTTCCTTGCTGCTTCTTTATGGCTCCTCTGCACCAGAACAAAAAAGACAGCTGAAAATCATGTATCAATTATGGATAATCATCTCTCCATTTAGCACAGGCAAGTGATTCCTCATTGTCTCTGTCAAATAAAACCAGCCCTTAGCTCAAGCGTTTCCTCTAGAAACCAACGCTCTGCCTCCTCCCACCCTGAGCTCAATTTGATTAACATTAATGATCTTTCCTCTCAGATGGGTCCTAGAGCATTGGACCCTGCCAAGCCATTTTCCACTCAGAATGATTCTTGCCCTGGCCTCTTGCTTGCAATGTGGCCCTTTCTCAATTTGGAAGTAGCAGCTGTTTAACAGATGCTCACCCACTTAGATTTGGAATGGAGGCCTTGAAAGATGTGGAGAGAGAGTCTGGTAGGCCAAGAGAAGAGAGCAGGGCATTACAGACACATCGTGATGAATTCTAGAAGCGGAGAACATAGATGTAGCAAGAGAAAACCATCACAGGGCTTGATAGCTGGCTTTGAGTGATGAAGACAGATGCTATTTTACTTTCTCCAGGAATGTACACTAGCACTTAAAATAATTTTAGCTACTTCTTTTCTCGCTCATTTAAAACTGAAACACAAATCAAAAAGTGCAAAATATATAAAGCCAAAAGTAAAAGTCTAGGGGTTGGCCCAGTGGCGCAGCGGTTAAGTTCGCATGTTCCACTTTGGCAGCCCAGGGTTCGCCAGTTCGAATCCCGGGTGCAGACAGGGCACCGCTTGGCATGCCATGCTGTGGGAGGTGTCCCACGTATAAAGTAGAAAAAGATGGGCACGGATGTTAGCTCAGGGCCAGTCTTCCTCGGCAAAAAGAGGAGGATTGGCGGCAGATGTTAGCTCAGGGCTAATCTTCCTCAAAAAAAAAAAAGTAAAAGTCTACATCCTCTAACTTCCTTTCTCAATTCCAGAGGTAATCATTGTTTACAGTGTCTTGTATATTCTAGGATTTGTATAAACAAAGCATTTAATATAAATACTGTTCTGAAATCACAAATGGTGTTACATATACTAGGTACATTGTTTTAACATTTTTCTTGAAATATAATGTGACTGCAGAAAAATGTATGTATTTTAAGTTTATAGCTCCTTGATTTTTTAATAAGCTGAATGCTCAGATGTAATCAGCAGGATCCCGACCAAGACAGAACAAAATGGAAACTGAGAAGTTCTCTTCTGCACCCTGATTTTCATTTAATAAAACAGCTTGGTGATGTCTCCATTTCAGCATATATAGATCTGCCATTTTCTTTTAATAGTCATTGAGTACTTGGCTATATGGAGCAGCCATCATCTATTTAATGAATTGGCTACTGATAGATATTTAGGCTATTTCAAGTTTTGCTTTGTAAATACTGCCATGGACATTCTTGTAAGTATATCTTTGCACACTTCTGGGAAATATTCTTTAGAATATATTCTTGAAAGAGAATTACAATAACAGAGCATCTATATTTTCATTGTTAAGAATGTTTTAAAATTGCCCTGCAAGAAGGTTATGCTAACCTACACTCCCACACTGGCACCAACTTTAGAAAAATACGTTTTTTTAAAGAAATCCTTGCTGAATATCATCATTTGGAATATACTGATAAACAAAAAGGTAAAAATTACCAGCTGTCTTACTACCTGGAGATAACTTATTCTTTTTATAAACATGTGAAACATTTTTTTAGATTCAAATGAGGAGAAAGGGGCTTGATTTTAAAGGGCATCACAAAGCGACAGAGCAGCCTGAGGATACAAGCTCAGCTGATGTTCTGAAAGAGAGAGCCGATCTCTTGCAGTTTAGCACAAAAACTTTCCCACTCCATCATTTTGGCAGCAGCTGAGGCCTCTTCTCCCCTCTCTGTATATACTAACATGCTAGTGGCCTGGGAGGAATGGGGTCAGCACGCTAATCCACAGGAGAGAAGGCCCAGGCGGATGGCTATCTGGGCAGTGGGGCTTGTTGTGCTTCCCATGCGGATGATGGATAGACATTATGGGAGTCATTCCTTAAGTCCAGATTTTCTGATAAAGAAAACGGATCCTTTTACACTCTCACCAAGGGGAAAACTCCTGTCTTTATCTCTCCTTGCATTTCTCGCTGCTGACAATCATTGAATAATATCTCTACTCCATATATATGGGGAGAAAATGTTTACAAAATGTCTCCATGAGGGATGAGACGTCACCAAACGGAGCAAGAGATAAAGTAGAAACACTCTTGCTGTATCCATCTCCCTCTCCCTTGCTGTTGGTTCTGGTTCTACCTGTGGCATCATATTTCTGAGCAAACAACTTCAACAATTCTTCTGAGGGTATTTTCTCTCCGCCCTCTACCTACTGCCTTAGGATTCCTAGCAAAAAGAACCCAGCACAACAGAGATTTTCAGAGTTGAAAGGGGCTTAGAGAACATGCGGTGTGGGGCCTGCCTAAAACCTCAAAATCATTTGTGGGTCATGTTTAAAAGATGGCTTCTAAAGAGCCAGCTTCTGCGGATACGTGCTAGAACGATTCCCTCCCACACTACAAGACTCTTACTCCATCCTAGGTGACAATTTGAATCTTAGATTTTCCTTTTCCTGTAGACTAGAATCTCCATGTAAGTTTATCTTGTTTGCAGGCAAAATCTCAGAGCCTAAAGTGGTTTCTGGCACAAAGCACTTATCCTATAGAGGTCTGCTGATTAAATAAAGGAAGGAACGAACCTAACTTTACCTCTCTACTAGACCATACCAAAATCCATTCCTTCTCTTAATTGGCGAACATTATAAGTTACCAAAACCTACTCTATTTCACTGTTCTTTCTCGCCTGTTTGGTATTTGACCACTGTCATTTCAGGCAGTATTTTAGCTAGCCTCGCGGTACTTCATAAAGGTTGTAAAAAGAGTTATTTAGAAACACTGTGGTCAGGCCAGACTATATGCAGTAAACAGAGGCTAGATGGACTTTCACAAGGCCTATAAAGTTGGATTCAGCTGCTGGTGCTGGAGGAAAAGCCGGCCAGGGATAAATGGAGGTATGAAGTGAAGCCTGAGAGTGGACGGGGTTAACACCCGGGCTGCTCAGCAAGTGCTAATGGGCAGGCAGAATGAAGCGTCAGGAGGTGAGCTGGTGATAAATGGAAATCCCGCTGAGCCAGCAGGCAATGATCAGACAGAGGTGAAAAACCCCAGCAGAGCCCCAGGTTCAGGAATAGGACTGCAGTTCTGTTAGGTCCAGCAAAAGAATGGTAGAAGCCTAGTCTGAGAGGAGACTGAGGATGCTCAGGACTTTTTCTTCGCTGAGAATCACACACTGAGGATCAAGGCCTGGAGCCTGTAAGCTGGACAGGGGTAGAGTGTTGGCCTTGCTCAGAGCAAGGTAGAATCTCAGTTACTGGAATGGGGGGTTGGAGTACAAGACTAGTTCCCAGGCCCCAGGAAGGGCTGTTCTGATAGTAGGGATGAAGCCTCCCCAGCAGGGGGCATTAGAAAGTGAGCTCTGATGGCCTACAATGGTCCTCCAATTCCTCCAAAACAGGAGTTTCATGTTTTGGTCTGTGGTCACTACTCCAGGCCTGTCTCATGACATTTTTCTCCTTGTTCCTCTCTTAGTCAGCTCAGGCTACCATCACAGATACCATGACTGGATGGCTTAACAACGAACATTAATTTCTCACAGTTCTGGAGGCCGGAGGTCCAAGACTCAGGTGCCAATATGGTTGGGTTCTGGGGACAGCCCTCTTCCTGGCTTGTACACTGCCACCTTCTTGTATTCTCAAATGGCATATAGAGAGAGCTCTGGTCTCTTCATTTTCCTGTAAGGGCCTTAATCACATCATGGAGGCTCCACCCCCATGACATCGCCTAAATTTAATTATCTCCCAAAGGGCCACTTCCAAATAGTCCTTTCTTGTATCTGCAAGGGATTGGTTCCAGGACCCCTGAGGATACCTACATCCATGGGTGCTCAAGTACCTTATATAAAATGGCATAGCATTTGCATATAATCGACACACATCCTCCTGTATACTTTAAATCATCTTTAGATTACCTATAATACCTAATATAATGTAAATGCTATGTAAATAGTTGTTATACTGTATTGCTTAGGAAATAAATAACAAGGAAAAAAGGTCTGTATGTAGCCTTTCAATCCTTGGTTGGGTGAGTCTGCAGATGCTGTCACATAGGGGATTAGGGCTTCAACATACGGACTTTAGGGGGACAGAAACATTCAGTCCAATGCAGTGCAATATACTACAACCAACATGAATTTGCTTCATTCTACACTTTCTTAAATGTGCCACAGACTTCGGACATACTTTTCCCCTAGCTCAGAATGCTTTTCCATACCCTGTTTGACTCACACTCTCACACTTTAAGCCTCTGACTAGAAGATACTGCCTCCAGGAAGCCTGTGTTATCTCTGCATTTGACTCAGATACTCTTTTCTGTGTTCCCCTGACTCGCTAACCTTGCTCTTTCAGCATTCTTATCCGCTAATATGGCAATTTTCTGCTTACTCTTCCCTCTCCCTCCCCCTCTGAACTGAATGCTGATTAATGGCAGAGAATGTGCCCGGTTTAGTCATCACTGAAGCTTGAGCATCCAGCACCTTTCTTTTCGTATGTAATAAATGCTCAATATCTGTTAAAGAGCTGAATAAATAAATTTCAAAAATGTCAGTTTTTCGTTTATTTATTTTTAATAAGGTACATTAAATGCCTGTCAACTACCCCGAAATTTCCATTATAAATTATGATGGACATTTCTTTTTTTATTTTAAACCAAGAATAAGCCAAACTCTCAGGAGATTATGCCTATTTTATATTTTGTACTGATCTTAAAACAGTACCTTAATGTGGCATTTTAAGTAAAAGAAGTTCTGGACTGGAAAAGAGGTGACTTTAATTTACATAACAGATCCATCACTTGAATTCTTTGATTCAATAACTATGGCATAAAATTGTTCTTTCTACCCAGTGAGCATCAAGTAGACTGTAAATATTAGCAATTTCACCAGCAATCCCTGAGGGCAGATCACCCTAATCTCAGAAGACTAGAAAAGTTTATTTACTTGACTAAGTGGGTGGTGTGCTCCTGAAACCATATCTATTACAAGTGTTGTTTGGACTGAACTTTGCAGAGTGATTTTTTTTCTCATTTGTTTCCTTTCTCTCTATAAAGAAGACATTCATGGATTCTTTCTCTTTTTCTCTCATTTAGCCTTTCTTCCACCTGCCTGGCCCAATTCTCAGCATCTCTACTGCATTAATAACTGGGACTTGTCCAATTAAAGGGTTCGTGGACCTTCATAATTCATGATTGCTCAACAGCTATCAGACTGGCAGGCCCATGAGGAACCACAGTCCCCGAGACACTGGCTGCATGAGCTAACAGGAAAAGATGAGCACTGAAAAGGAATTGTGAGAGAAATCAATAGGCTCACATTGGCTCCACATGTCCACGAGCATCTTTTGCTGTGGGAGAATCACTTTTGTGATTGTAGGCATCACTCCTGCATCATTTATCTCTCTCCCTCTTGTCTATCAAATATCTGGCTAGAATCAGGAGTCTATTTGACTCTGGCATTTAAAACTCTCTTAATTCTCTATGGGTCAGATTTCCAGTCTTTTCTCTTGTTTTCTCACTACAAGCCAGAGGCTACATTTTTTTTTCTTAACTGACTGACCACAGGTCTGAAGTACTGCGAGAAGGCTGTAGCATCCATAATGGGCTTGGTCTTGATGACTTTTAAAGTTTATTCTAATCCTGGGTTTCAAAGTTCCCATGGCTAAAAGAATGTTTTGTCTCTCTTCTCTAAGACTGAAAACTTGCTGTTGTCTTCATAAATACTTATTCATTCAACAAGTATTTATTCAGCATGTTGTACTAGGCATTAGTTTATGCTTTTGTTTTTATTGATCATGGCCACCTTTCATGTCAATTTTAGATAGATTCTGCATGGCAATTTGTCCCAGTCACCACACCTCCCTATAGCAGCTACAGTCTCTGAGCCTCCATAGTCTGTAGTGATGTATCTCCATATTTCTCAAAATGTGGTGTACAATTACCTGACTCAGTGAAGCCACTAGAAAATAGTAAGCTGTCAAGAGCATGGCCTTTGGACCTGGATTCTGCCTTGGCAACCTACCAGCTGTGAGATATTGAGCAAAGAACTTAACTTTTTAGAACAACGCCTGATAGAGTTAAGTCCTGAGTAAATGTTAACTGTCAGAATCACTCAGAGGTTCTGTAAAAAATGCAGATTTAGAGACATTTAAGTGATGGAATGAATGTCTGCATTTGCTGCAAGGATAATTCTTACTAAAACTTGCAGAATCACTGAATTTTAGACACTCTTCTTCAGTTTCCTCAATTCTCCTTCCCCTTACCCCTACCAACAACTGGGGTCAAATTGCTGAGAGTTCTGTACCCAATTTCCAATGTGGGCAGAGATCCCCCCACATCACCAAGCAGTTTTGCGACACCAACTGGGTGTCCTACAATTCAACTCCATTCTGACACTATCTACCCAGAGACAGTGTCAGATACCACAAGTTTCAGGCTCAGTCCCACAGACTGCCCTCCATTCAAGTGTCAATCCCAAGTTCATGTTGTTACCTGTACTTCTGACAGACTGGCTATAAATCAGAGGTTCCCATGACCTCCTTCTTGGGTTTGATTAACTTGCTAGAGCAGATCACAGGACTCAGGGAACCAGTTTACTCATTGTATTACCAGTTTATTACAAGAAATATTAAAGGATACGCATCAACAGACCAAGGAAGAGGTGAGGACCCTTACAAAGGAGATTCTGCCCTCGTTTGGGAGTTTGGGGCCCAGCACGTTGGCACGTGAAAACATTCTGGCTCGCCAACCAGGAAGCTCTCCGTATCCTTTCTCCTTTTGGATTTTATGGAGACTTCATGACATGGCCATGATTGATTCAGCCTCTCGCCCCCTCTCCCCTCCCCAGAAATCAGGGGATAGGATTGAAAGTTCCACCCTTCTATTAATGGTTGTTTCCCCTAGCAACCAGCTGCCATGTGAAGGTGGCTACAATAGTCACCTCATTAACATAAATCAAGTTGTGGTGGAAAGGGGCTTGTCATGAGTAACAAAACACTCACTTCACTTTTATGGTTCTGAAGGGACTTCAGGAACTGAGGACAAGAGACCAAAGAGTATAACAAAAGATGCTCCCAATTGCTCAGGAAATTCAAGGGTTTGAGGAGCTATGAGCCACGAACCTTGAAGGAAGACCAAATATATATGAGAATATATATAAGAAAAATATTTTGGTCATCTGAATGACCAAATATATATTTCCTATAACTCATGATATCACCCTTGTCTTTTACAAGATGTAACATTCAGCCAATTGGCTTGAACTCTCTGAACTTTAATATTTTCACATAAAAAAATAGAGGCAATATTTCCAATATCCCTGGTGATGATTATTGAGGCAAAGATTAAACAACCTAGAATACATAATAAAATTACAGCTATTATTTGCTGCCATGTATCAGACATTGCTTTATTCATTTACCTCTCTTAGTAATGTAGGTAGGATACCCATTTTACAGATGAAGAAGCTGAAGCTCAGCATGGTTAAGCTATTTGCACAATCTCACAGATAGTAAGTGGCAGAGCCATGATTTGAAAGAACAACTATTTCCAAAATCTGGGTACCTTATCAGTAGGTTAGTTTCTACTTTTCCTAGGGTATTTATAGTTAAGTTTCACCTGTAACTGAAGACCATGCAGATACTATCCCCCTGGGAAAGGATTTTCTGAAATCAGGAAGGAGGTAGGAAATTTTTCTCATTATTTATTTTCTTCATCAATAAGTTTTATATTTATGATCCATATTCCTACAACAGTGCAGGCAATCTCCCACATTGAACCCTTAACAAGAAAAATTGCCAGAGTAAAAAGTACTGTGTCTGTATTTCTGGTCACCTCATGTGAAAAATGAAGTCTTACTGGGCACATATTAATTTACCTTTTTTTCCCCCTCAATCCTCTCTCTTTGACCCTACTTTGTTGATTCAACAGGTATTCATACACTAGGAATAAGTGGTGACCAAGACTTAGGTCCCTGCCATGGTGGCACTTAATTTTAATGCAGGAAAATCAGGAAAAAAACCTACAATTATAATTGATTTTCATAAATGCCATGAAACATGGTATAGGATTTAGCTGAAGGAACAGGAGAAGGAACTAAAAAAGCTATCCGAAAATAAAATGGTGTTCAGAGATTTGGGGTCCAGTTCTAACTGGTAACTTGTTCATAAGCTGTTAATAGATATTCCAACACGTAGTGCTGTAATGTGTCTTCATAGGCCCCCAAAGTGCATCTAACTCCATGAACTTAACATTAAGCATATTTCATCAAAAGCAAAGGCAGGAGCTTTGAAAACATGATGTCTTCCAAGACCAATGTCCATGACAGTCAAAGTAGGTAAATTTCCTCTGATTTAGACATGTTTGCATGTTTGCTATGTTGACATCTTCATCATTTTCTTCTAAAAAAAAATTATAAAAATCTTTCCATTCACAGTATTCCTTAGAGAAGTAACCCCAGAATAATCCTTTCAAGGAGATACCACACTGTTCTCTTATTGTAGAACCCTGCCTCACCAGGGCTGCATTTGATCGATCAGAGTGGGGCACTTGTCCCTCAAAAATGCCAGTGCACAGACTGGTCAGCATCCCATGAAATGGTCTTCTATAAAATGTAAGCTAGACAAGTTAAATTTCCACTCTAAGAAATTTGAACCAGGAAATATTTAGAGAATGGTGTTGATAGCTGTGGGGCAGCTAAGATGGAAGTGTTCATAGGGTCTATGAGGAGCACCCTTGGGGATGCTGAGAAAAACATATGATAAGGATGCAGGTGCTATGAGTAAGCAAAAACTATGAGAGAAAAGATAGTGAGTAAAGGACAGTGAAGCCAGTCTTTAGTAAACTAACAAAAAGGAAAGAGACATAGAGATCCAGAGAACACCTAAATTACATTAATTTTGGAAACCTTGAATAAATATTTATCAGTGCCTGTTGCCAGAGTCTCCAGAACTTCGCATTGGTTTTACTCTTTGAGAGGCTGAATGAGCACTTGGCTGGCGTGTCACTAGGGAATTCCAGAATCAAGTTGAGACTAAGCTAGATAAACTTTTAGGTGTTTCCTAATTATGAGCTTATAATCAAGATCCCAAACCATCTCTATCCACACAGCGTAACGTCTATATCAACATGATTTTACAAATCCATTGCTTACATCAACATGACTTTACTGTTCCAAGAAACTGTTGGCTAGGGAGATAAAAATCACAGATGGTGTTATTGTTCATTGCAGGTTCTTTACAAAAAATTATTTAAATAAACATCAAATGGTTAAACTCTTCAATAGCATCAAATAATATTTGACTGCCCAAGACTCTCCCAACCAAGGTGTTCACCAATCCCAAATAATTATATCGGAATCCTTACCCAATCCTAGTCAAATTGCATCATTAAAGGACTCCAAAACCTCAAGAAAATCCTAACTTTATCCTCTACATTCAAAGAGTTGGCCAAGATAGGAACGTCCTTAGCATAGTAAGAAAAAATTCAGCTTTTCCTTATCAACAGGTTGTTTTCTCCTCTTATTTCATGTGACAATATGTGTGAGACCAATTTAGGGGAAAAAAAAAAATCTCCATGTAACTTCCAGAATTTGAAAGCCTTATGCTTTCATTCATTGGCATTATACATTGTAAGACTCTGTCAAGTGACCCGAATTAATCAGGATTTTTATCCCTCCTCCCACCCAAAGCCATTTATTCTCTTTCCATAATCCTTATGCCATGTTATTTCTCTCACTCTTTCTCTTTTAAAATGAAGGCACTTCTGCTCCCATTTCATTTTCTATGGGTCTCTTAACCGTTCTAGGGTAAGCCTCTTCCTCATCTCTGTAAATCTGTATTTTATTTATTTTTGTTCCAACTTATAAACATTTGAAATCTGTACTAGATCAAACCTTTGTTAAAACCCTTTCAAATTTTATTAACATTAGGCTGCGATGCCTGGAAAAGATGATGTGATTTTTCTCTCTCTGTATGTCTGTGTGTGTGTCTGCAATGTCAAAAGAGAAAAACACACAAACATGTAAAATGTCCACCAACATCAGCCAGTTTGCCAAATAGCAAACAAATTAAAAAGAAAACCAAAGATAAATTCAGGTCCATATTTCAGAAGAAGTGAATGAGGACCTCTTTATTTCCAATGCAATAGAAATGCAAAGAGGAGGAAATCAATGCAAACCAGTATGTCTTGGATCAGCACATTTTAAAACAAAATGTACCTTTGTATCTAAAAATCTGAGTGCCATGAATATTTAACAGAGAGAGAAGAATGATTTTGTCAGCGCGTAAAGCAAGTCCCAGGGAAGCTTAAATTCTGCTGCCTTCTATTAGCTTCTCTGCTCAGTAAACAAAATGAGTCATTCACGAGAGGGAGAGGAAGGAGGTACGGACTGGGGGAGGCTGACGAGGGAGAACTTCTGAGCCTTGGGAAGGGGCAGACTCAGGAATAGTAGTTGAGGGGAGAGAATGATGACGTTTAGTGCCAGCCAGTGGTCATGAGCCCTCTGGCTGGGGATACTGCAGCTGGAGACAGTTCGTGAAGAGAATTTTCAAAATCCCGCATGTTCTTGAAGCGAAAGAAAGCAGGGAGTGGCTATCGTAGTAAAGTGATCTAAGGTATTGATTTGCTTAGTCTAGGATGCAAGTCTTGTCCAGTTAAGCTTTTCAAGGCTCCCTTTCCTCACCTCTTAAAGGGTAGTAAAATCAGCTCCCGACTTTAGGAGAATATCTTGGGGATAAATGAAGCACATTAGCCAAAATCCATGCTAAATATTTGATGGCTGTGTCTGAAGCCACACAGGGGAATATTTGAGCAGCTTACCAGCTTCGTGGGGGGAAAGATCCTTAATGTGGCATAATTCAGGACTTTCATTACAGCCCAACTCCTGTCATTATGACTCAAACAATGCTCCCAGGAGTTTTCTTGATACCCAGAAAACAACATCCTGCAGGCTAATGATGTATTGATTCTTTGCCTATGAAGTCTGCACAAAAGGAAAATGCTGATCAGTGGGCTGGGATGGTGTAAGTGGGTACGCAGCTGCATTGAGCAATGCTAATCAACAAGTTCAGGGGCTCCTTGAGCCTTTTTTTGCCCATCCTTGTCCTGCTCAGCTTCAGACTGGTGTTTTATCCCCTTTAACTTTTAACAGATGAGTTTTTGAAGAGGCAGCAGGGTATGAAATGACCTTTGAACTGGGAGTCGAAAACCAGCGTTGTCATCCTAACTGTGCAATGAACACCACTTATGAATTTGAGCAAGCCACTTCTAATTCTTTTATTTTTAGAGTGTCAGTTTTTTGGTGTAGGAAAAAATGCCTTCTACAGTTCTTTGCATGATAGAGGGAGAAGGGAAGAAACGTTCATTATAGATAACACATGTCACTTTCCTGTTTATGCTTGTCCTAACCACTCTGAGCTTAGAGCCCATATTTCAAGGCTATAAGCTTCGAGTATAAGCAATAAGCCTTGCCGAAGGCTGTCACAGCCTGAACCAACCATTAACTAATTAAGAGGGCGCAAATCAAGTTGTCAAAAACCTCTAAAACTAATAAGTCCTAGTAAATCGTAAGAATTTTTTTAATTTAAGTAGGTACACAGCAATCTCATCACTTCAAGTCCAGTCATGCTTAGCACAAGGTATCAGCAAGTGACCTTTGAAAAGAAGATTTCTCATTAAACGCACTAGCCCTGAGGCCATCATTTTACTAAAAGCTTGTTCTGGTGCCTTAATTTTAGATGAAAAATGCAGATATTCAGAGGAAAGAAGAAGGCATCTGGGCTGTCTTCTAGGAGTCTCTCAAGCCCTCAGGCAATCAGTCTAGAAGCAAAAGTCTTTTATTCAAAGGGACACTTGACATCCATCAATTATCCACCTAAGCTGACTAATTCCTCTTTACAGCGTCTTGGTGATCACGCTGGAGCAGAGGTGCCATCTATATGGAGGTTGACTTTGTATCAGCTGAAATATGGAAGCCACCCAGGAGTTAGAGAATGATGGATGCTCAGGGCTTGTAGTATTAGAGATGGAGACAATTGGCACAGGAACATCTTACTGGGACCATATCTGCAAGTAAGATACACTCACCCTGGCAATGTGAACAGAATCATTCAGCAAACAGTTACAGTTTCTACTCTGAATTCACATTTGTATCTGAGCACAGAGGATAAAGAGTTGAAAAGACAGGATCCCCTCCACTCACGTACCTTAGCATCTGGTGGGAAGATAGAGATGTGAACAGTCCCTGGACCATCGATTGCTAATAAAATCGAAAGTGTGTCTATCTCTCTCATTGTATAAGGTGAAAAGGGAAGACGTTACAAAAAAGGCAACTTCTGAACAAAGTATTGAGGGATGGGTAGGATTTATGAGTGTAAGCAGAGGGCAGGGCATTCTAGGCAGAGGGGAATATTATCTGCAATGACAAGAAGGTCTGTAAAATAATGACTTTTTTTTAAAGCATTTTGGAATGAAGAGACACTTCCGAGATACTTGTCTGCCCAACAAAAACATCCACGATTTTATGTCACAGTTGACGGGAGCCATCAAATATTGAGAAGGTGCATGGCTTCATTGGAAGCAAATAGTAGAAATGTCATTCAGGAGGTGGCAGGGAGACTATAGAAAGAGTTCTCAAGTTGCAGTTCAAGATGGCGCCTTCAGAGGATCACTCGCCTCCTCAAGGAACACACCATATCTACAGCTACATATGGAACAACTTCCTCTGAAAATAAACTGTCTTGAGTGACTCCTACACATCAGGTGACCAAGAGAGGGTCCACATCAAAGCAAATAGGAAAGGCTGGGACACAATCTTGCCAAAAACCTTGCCCCACAGTAAGAAGGGAACTCAAGACCCGGAGCTTCTCCCTGAGAAGTGAAGGGTTTGAATTCCACATTGGGCACCCACAACTTTTAAGGCCTGTACCCGAGAGAAAAGCCCCCAAAACATCGAGCTTTGAAAACTAACGGGGCTGGCTTCCATGAGACAGATTCGGCTAAGAGTGATCTGAGAAGTTCAGACTCACCTGCCTCACGGCCCAGGGAAGGGGCTGATCCAGATTTGTGTGGTTAGGCTCATTTGCTTTTCTTGAAGCTTTGGCCTGAGGGCCAGGCGTCTGATTTGATACAGAAATGTCACATTTAGAGGTCGGCTGGGCTATTCTCCAGAGAGAAGATTGGCAGGCGCCATCTTGGCGCTCTCCCGTCTTGCTCCAGCTGGTGGACACCATGTTTTTCGGGTTTTTTTTAACTCTCGACTTTTACTCCCTTTCTCTTCTTTCCTTTTCCCTTTCCTGGTGGGCACCATCTCAACCCTCTCCCTCTGCTTTGCTCCACCTAGTGGTGGCCATCTTTGGTTCTCCCTCTACCTCAATGGAGCGCCAATATGGGAGGGGCTTTTAAACGCCTCTGGTGACCTGGTCTTTGCGCCGGCTGCCCAGGGGATAGCCCTTGATCATCTGACTCCAGTGGCCATTCCACAGTAGCAAGCAGAGAGCAAGTTCTTGGCAGATCGCCACCTCCATGGCACTGCACAGACAGCGGGCTGAAACACGTCCCAGTCTTTCTGTGAAAGAGGCCTGTTTGCTCATTCTGGTACTTTCGCCTGAGGGCTGCGCATCAGGTTTGGCGAATATTTAGAGACCTATGGAACTTTATACTCTCCCTCTGTAACACTACAGCTCTCTGGTGTCTCCTAGAGAGGCCCTTACTCTCGTTTGGAACCCCGATTTTTGTCCATGCTGCCCAGGGGATGCTTCCAGATCACCTGGCACTGGCGGCCAGAGTGGCTTAAGCTTGCAGTCCTATAGGACTGTATACACTTGCATATTTTAAAAACTGCTGCCTGAGAGTCTGGCTTCCAATGAGCCTGAATCTAGGTGCTGTCTGAGATTCTCCCCTTTAGGACACTGACAGGTCTGGGCACATCCTCAACTCCTAGGAGCTGTTAAAAATAAAATAGGCTGCTTGGACAATTACAAAAAGTTTGAGAAACAAACAGGAACTAGGACGGTTAAACGATAAGATTCATCATTTACATGATGACTAATCCTTCAAGGCTTGAAAAGATGCTTATTTTTATCTAATGCATAGAAACCAACAGAGTCAAACAAAATGAAGAAACAAAGGAACATGCTCCAAATGAAAGAACAATATAAACCCTCAGAAGAATTGTCAGATCATGGGTAGACACTCAATAGATGGGAGATGAATAAAGATGTCCTTTCAACAATGTAGGTGAAAGATAACGCTCTGAAGGAGGATGGCAACAGTTGGGGCAATATCTTGAGAGATATTTAGGTGGCGGGATTAGCACAGGTGTTGGTGATTAGTATAGTGGATGAGGAAGATCAAAACACATCTTACCTGTATTTAGACTGTTATTAAAACTTCCTCATTCAAATACTTTTCCCATTTTCATAAGTAAGTTTGGTACCAATAATATGTGTTAATTGATACCATCACAAAACTATGTGACAGTCTACTGTGTTTTTAAGTTAGCAGGAATTGAACAGTAGGGAGCTTTTTCCTTAGCTTTTCTAATCAACAACCGTTGAACCTCACTGAACATTCTAAGCACAATTTATGTGTTTGGAGAAAAAAAATAGTCAAAGGCCAAGAGGCTCCCATCCAACCTCTGTGGTGTTGGAACCTGTCATCCTGTGAGACCTCCTTCTTTTGTCAAATGAGTCTGTTAAGAAGGGAATGCCAATTTTGGAAACTATGTTTTCAGGGTTCACAATATAGTTCAAGAAGAGGTCAAGATAGATGTTTTAATGTCCATTTTGACTAGAGAAAGCTCTCTCTGGGTTTCTTTGTGTTTTTTGAACATATGTGAAAGAGCTGAAGTTGCTGGGCAGGTAATGCAAGGATACATAAGTATACTTGCGTAGAGGACAAAGGAAAGATCTGGTAGTCCAAATGCATAACACATAATGAGACAAAATAATTAATGGCTTATTTATTTGTTCAGTAATTAGATAAGTATTTATGGAATTTCAAACATTGTAAAAAGTGCAGTGGGTATAACGATAGAATGGACACAGTCTAGAAGTGCATTTTAATACTCAATGATGAATATTATGATTGGAGCTGTCAAGTATTATGGGAATGGATCATCAGATGGATCTAGCCATGAATTAAGTTTCCTATTAAGCTCAGAGCTATTTACTACATCATTAGTAGAGAGACTAGGTCGGAAATCCATAAAAGTTTATTTTTGACCAATATTTAATATTTACCTATGCTTCAGATATTGAGCTAGGTTTGTGGTGGATTTATTATTCAGATGCTGATCCTCCTCTCTAGATGTTTATAGACCAGTTATGGTAAGATATGGACACAAGTAACTTTGAAATTAATGAATCCATACTAAGCATCTTGGCAGAGGAGGTACTACAGGAATTGAGCAGAATGAGAAGTTGAATCTGGTTGAGAGATCTATCAAGAAAGGCTTCAAGAGCCAGCCCTGATGGCCTAGTGGTTAAAGTTTGGCGCTGTCATCACTTCAATGGTCCAGGTTCATTCCTGGTTACAGAACCATATCACCTGTCTGTCAGTTGCTGTGCTGTGGTGGCAGCTCACATAGAAGAACCAGAAGGACTTACAACTAGGATATACAGCCATGCACTGGGGCTTTAGGAAGAAAAGAAGAAAAAGGAAGATTGGCAATAGATGTTAGCTCAGGGTGAATCTTCCCCTGACAAAAAAAAAGAAAGAAAGAAAGCCTTCAACATTCAGGAAAATGTGATAAAACTAAAATAGATTTGGGAACATAATAGAGGAATTAGGTTTACTGGGCCTTGTTGTGAGAAGGTAGCCAGTTGGTACCCAAGCGTGCTGATTCAGACTCTAAACACGTGATCTCAACTCTGTGCCCATTCCACTGCCTTAAGGCAGGCCTTCCTTGTCTCACTCCTGGACTGCTTCACAGCAAACCACTCTCCGTCTTCTCTCTCAGGCACTATCATATCAGTTTGGACTGTTATAACAAAGTACCATAGACTGGGTGGTTTATAAACAACAGAAATTTATTCCTCTCAGTTTTGGAGACTGGAAGGCCAAGATCAGGCTCCCAGCTTGGTTGGGTTCTGGTGAGAGTCCTCTTCTGGGTTGCGGACTGCGAATTCTCATTGTATCCTCACATGGTGGAAAGCAGAGAGCAAGCTCTTTCATGACTCTTCTAAGGGCACTAATGTCAGTCATGAGAGTTCTACCCTCATGACTCTATCTAATCCTAATTTCCTCCCAAAAGGTACACTTCCTTATACCATAACATTGGAGAGTAGGGTTTCAACATAAACATTTGGGGGACACCCACATTCAGTTCGCAGCGGGTCCCTCTTAAGTTTCCTTCACACTGAACAGTCATCTGGCTCTCTAGGAAACAGGCTTCCCCATTCATTTACTGGTTTAATATCTTGAATGCTTCCTTTGACTAGAGCAGATGTAATAATCTGGTTCTGGAGACCCCATCTCCCCTCATGTCACTCTTATGACTAGGATGCAACCATCTAAACCTTTTTTTAATTTTTCTCTAAATTACTCTTTTTCAACTACATGCATTTTTTTATATGCTACATAGAAATGGCTTTTGGCTCCTTATGGACCAAGGAATTCCTGTTTACCCCTGCAAGACTAAGCTTCATCATTGGCTTTCTTTATAGAACTTCATTGAACTCTAAGTTCTTAGAAAGAGGTACCGTGTCTATATTCTGTATAATATTTAAAGAATTTGTTTATTTTAATCATTTAATTTTTGGTATTCTAATATTCTATATGTTTTGTGTAAAATAATAACTTGTAGATTTTTCAATGTCTCCAATTTTACCCCTGCTGAAATGGGTATTCAACAGAGGATTACCGAATGACTCATAAGAGGAAAGTGTAATGGTGAGTTTGAACTAGCTTCATCCCCCAGTTTTATTACATATTCTCTGTGTAATCTTGCACAACTTTCTTGACTTGTTCAAGGTTTAGGTTCATTATCTGTAAAATGAGGATAATAATACTTAGCTCATTGTGAGGATTAAGTGAAATAATGATTGTAAAGTACTTGGCTCAATTCCTGGCATATCTTCTGCCCTTAATAAATTATTTATATTAAAACTATTGCTATTAATTACTGTTTTAACCTGAGCAAGGCTCATCCTCCATAAACTTTATTTTCTCCCATCTTTTTAAATAAAAAAATGGAAATAAAAATTCCCATCTTGCCTTCTTTATAAAACATTAGTAATTACCCAATTAAATATTATATGTTAGAGTACTTTAAAGAATATAACAAACCATATAACTGGTAATAGTAATTATTATACGTCTCAGAACCTTGGGTCACTTGGCAGAGAGAAGGATGTGGCTGTAAATTCTCTGTGACTAACATGGAACCTGTTTATAAGAACTCAGAATGTTGTTATAGTTGATTGTGTGTCAGCCAAGGTTAAGAACCGTAAGTAAGATTAAGACAGTCAAAAGTTTCCTCTTAATCGTGGCACACATTATAAATCAGCTATTGCATCTTTCTCCTGTCTTAGTAACTGCCTAATGTAAGGAGAATTATTAGCTGCTATTTTCCCTCAAAGTACACGTTTGGACCATCAAAATTAGTCTGGCCTTAAGTGATAGGATGATTAAGGGGTGTTTCTGTCAAGATTTTGTCATTCAAGATTTAAAAGCATCCAGTTCTTAATATCTTGCCCAGCTTATTGTAAAATTCTCAATAATACTAGAATAGACAAAGAAACACTTACTTTTCTTTTACCTGTAATTATTCATGACTCTCCAACATTTAGCAGAAATATTAATTGTTAAAATATTAAACCATAAATATCTATTCAAAAGCTGTATCTCCCACAAGACCTATAGCAGCTGGTGAAATAATGGAACCTTCTTCCATGAGGGCTGTGTCATCCACTGTCTTTTACATCATTTCTCTCTGTTCCTATTAAAGCTACAGTGCATTCTACTCAGTTTCTCTCTTAATTGCATGCCTTACAATAAAACTGGAACGGCTCCAAGTGTGTATTCAGCTAGATTTACTAGCCAAAACAACTTAAAAATTACAAGCCTCAGTTGATCTGTGAAATGAGGATAATAATCTTGCCTTGCCTAGCCCCCCAAAAATGTGTAATTCAAATGATATATTGGGTGTGAAAATAATTTGCAAAATGAAAATATTCAGCTATTGCTTAAATGTTGGTATTCCATAGTTTTTAAAAAATTTTTCTCTTTTATTTTCTCTGAAAATTCCTCTTTCTCCCCACAGCCTTAATTATTATTTTTAGAGATGACAGTTCTGAAATCCATCTCTGTAGCTCATATCTCTCTTTAGGATCTGGACACCCATATATCATGTTGTATAATCTAAAATCCATCAAATTTAGCATCTCCAGGTGTTTGCTTATCATTTTCTCTGCATACATGCGTTCTTTTTTCTCCCTTACTTTAACGAGTGGCACTCCCGACCACCTGCTTACTGAAGCCACGACCCAGGTATTCTTGATTTCTCTTTCATCTTTACTCCACACTTCCAACTATCCACTAAATCTGATCAAATACCCCTCAAATGCAACTACTTCTCCAGTCCTGGATCAGTATAATAATATTTAAAGGATCTTAAAGAATCTTTAAAAAATCGCTATAGCAGCCTCCTAACTGGCTTCTCTAGCTCCTGGCATGGCCCTCTCCAGCATGTTCCCCACACTGCCACAGACAGCCCTTTATAAATAAAGCAAGGAGCCTGCTCCTGGCTAATGCCTATAAAGAACAACCATTGTTCCCAGGATAATCTCCAAACTCAAGCATGCTTCACAAATCCTTTAGGGCAGTTCTTCTCAAATTTAATATGCATACGCATCACTTGGACATCTTATTAAACCGCAGTTTCTGATCCAGTATGACTGGGGTGCAGGGCCGGGGCCAGAGTGAATTAAGTGAGACACTCCAGGTGAACAATTTAAGGAGGCATTCACTGTCAGGACAGTGCCAGTACCAATCCTATACTTTGCATGAGCATGAATGTGAGCGCCTGCTTAAATCATGTGCCTTAGATGTTGCGCTTGTCAAGCTCCCAGGGGATGCTGATATTGCTTGAGCTAGGACCATAAGGTGAGAAGCAAATCTTGAGTGATCACTGTTTATCTACGCATCTTCATCTCAGGATTTCTCACTTCAAACCCTATCCTCTAGCCATACTAAATGATTTATGTTATTTCTTCCATTTCTGGGTGTGTGTTGTTTCTTCTTGAAATGATCTGTACCCCTAACCTTCTTTGCCTCTCTGACATCTACATCTGCTTAGGCACTACTTTCTCCAGGATGCCTCCTCTGACTTTGAAATAATGGATTAGGTACCTATCCTTTCTCCTCCCACAGCCCCATTTACACCTTGTTCTTCACTTATCTTTGAGAGTATAATCTTCTGTTTAGTTGTCTATCTCTACCAACAAGACTTGCGCGTGAAAAACAAGGGCTTCTTTATTATCTGTGGCCAAGCCACAAATATATTTCCTAACACAGAGTAGGTAATTAATATGTATTTGATAAATAAGTGAAAGAATAATTGAATGTTAAATTTTGTACCTGTGCTCTCTTCTTAAATTGGCAATATCTTCTCCTTCTCCTGTGTCACTTTACCTTACAATGCACCGTAGGTACTCAGTAAATATGATTTCATATCAATAAAAACAGACAACAATTTTCCTTTATTGGAATCATTCAATGAATAATTGTCAATTATGCACCTGCTGGGTGCTATGAATTCAGTGGTGAACCACAATAAGTCCCTACTTTCACAGCATTTGTAGTTTAGGTATTTTTAGCATTAAACAAATTTTTTTTATAGCTTAAAGTTTGAGGTATGACAAAGGAAGAAAATAAGAGCCTAGGAGAGATGATCACAGGGCATTGAATAATTGAAACTAATGGAAAAATAGAAGCAATGGGAAAGGGAAAATGGGCAGACACCATAGGCATGAAACAAAGGGGAATTTGAAGCAGACAAAAAGCAGCATGGAGTGGAAAATGCACTGAACTTGGATTTGAATCCTGGCCTTTGCTGGTTGTGTGACCACAGGTAAATTACTTTGGCTGAGTCTTTCCCCCTCAGTCTGCAGTCATTGCAGCTTTGCCTATCTTTCTGACTCAGGCTAGACACTTAATGCTGGTTGGATCTGAGAGTGCTGGAGAAGGCAGTTCTACATGGCCCTTTCTACTGTCTGACATGACGTGGCCGCCTCCCCATCACTAAGGCATTTTGCCACATTAGCACGGGTGAGTGCCTTTGGCTGTGATGCTCTGGAGATAACTCAGGAAAGAAGGGAGCCATGCAAGAAGCTGAGAGGAGCAGGCAGCGAAGTCATGAGCAACACTGGGTCACAGAAAGGAGGGCACCCTCTCACAGTCTAATGCATATGGACAGGGGTGCGATGTAGGGCAATTGGGATCTGTCTTCAGTGTTAATTAACCTTTCTCACCCTTACATTGCAACAGACAGTAGCAGTTCTCTTACTCCCAAGAAGGGGATGTAATTAGAACAGATGGAGAAAATATAGATGAAAAGAAATAGAACACTTATTCAACTCCAGGGAGCTCATGCCTAGGGATTGTGCTTAGTGAAGGAGGGGATGTTTCTTACCTTATAATCCAGGTGTTTTTCTCAAGCCCCTGAGGTAAGGCAGCTGTTAAGGAGAGAAAGAGAAGGACAATGGAGAGCCTGGGAGAGCCTGTTTGGAATCAAACCTCTCTTACTTACCTCTGTATTTCTAAAGCCTCAAATTTGGGGGAATATAGGAGATGCTTAATAGATGTTTTAAGTAAGTATATGCATAATATCTCCCTGTAAGACTATAAAGTCTACAAACCAAAGAAGACACCAAGAGGCCACAGAATCCTTGAATGCCAGAATAGGAAAAGCCTTTAGAATCACCTAGAATCATCTTAAAAATTGGACCCAGAATTTTGGAGAGATAAAAAGAGCTAGCCTAAAGATCAATGACAATGACAATGATCAATGACAAAGCTAGAACAAGAACCCGAATTTGTACTTATTTATGATATCACAATGATTCAGTCACCCCCATTAGAACTACATTTTGATCGCACAATTAAAGAAGCAATGACTGGGACTTGTAGAAATGATAAATATGGATAAGAGAATAATGCAGGCAATGTAACCAAAATCACATTGACTACATATTAGACAAGAAGCTGCATCCAATTCAGTCTATTTGCTGTCATCCTGGCGGGTGCTGTTTGGCAACCCAGGAACTCTGGGCAATGGCTCGTGCAGACACATGGTGTAGGCAAAGGACTTCTGAAGCATGCTAAGCACTTAAATGGGCTCTTTTTTTCCCCAAATTTATTCAGATATAATTCACAACTAAAAATTGTAGGGGCCAGCCTATGGTGTAATGGCAAAGATCCTACGCACTACTTCCACAGCCCAGGGTTCACAGGTTCAGATCCAAGGCACAGACCTACAGAAAGAAAGCAAAAGGGCACACATAACTTGTTATGAATCAAAGAAATAATTTCATAGATGCAGCATTCTAGCTAAGTCCTTCTTAGAGTTCTGAGACCAATTCCAATGTGGGGGGGGGGTCTCCCCCACCCAGAACTAAGTAATTTTCTATAGACACCAGCTGGGTGTCCCAGAATTCAAGTCAATTCTGACAGCAGTTACTGGAGACAGCATCGGATTCCACAAAATGAGGGCTCAGTCCTGCAAGACTGCCCCCTACCCCATCCCCCTGTTCAGACACCAGTCACAAGCCCAGGTTGTTATCTGACTGACTGGCTATAAACCAGAAGTTCTCACAACCCCATCCTTGGGTTCAGTTAATTTGCTAGAGAGGTTCACAAAAATCAGGGAAACGTTTTACTTACTAGATTACCGGTTTATTATAAAAAAGATACAGCTCAGGAACAGCCAATGGAAGAGATGCATAGGGCAAGGTATGAGGAAAGGGCACAGAGCTTGCATGCTCTCTGGGAGCATCACTTTCCCCATCTCTCCACGTGTTCACCACCAGGAAACTCTCCAGACCCTGTCATTTTAGGCTTTGGGGGGTTCCTTACCTAGGCATGATTGATCAAATCATTGGCCTTTGGGAATTGCTCCAAACTCCAGCCCCTCCCTCATCCCCCAAATTCAGAGGGGTGGGCCTGAAAATTCCACCCTTCTATTCAGGGTTGGTTCCTCTGGCAACCAGCCCCCTCCTTAGGTGCTTTCCAAACACGACCTCATTAACAAACAAAAGCACCTTTATTGCTCTTATCACTTAGGAAATTCCGAGGGTTTTAGGAGCCCTGTGCCAAAATAGGGATAAAGACCAAATATATATTTCTTATAAATCAGAGTATCACAGTCCTAAAACATGATAAGAAGTTATTTCCATTCATGAGATCAACATGAGCAAAAGCAAAGTGAGTGAAAATGCAAAATGTGGCAGCAATGTAGCATTCACGGAGCAGTGCAGTGGGAATGGGACCAGAAAGACATTTAAGAACCATGTTGGAGTTCCTAAAGTTATCTAAGGCATTTGGACTCTATTCTGTTAGCACTGAGAACACAATGGAAGGCTTTGAGAAGAGAAGCAGATTCTTCACAAGGTGTAGGCTGGATTAGAGATGGGAGAAAATAGAGGCATGAGTAATGGAGGTGGTGAATAAAATAATTATCGTCATTCCTTAAGGACTTCCATATTCTTTATTAGAACAGAAGGGCATACTTTATGTTGAGAGTGGGAGCTCCACTTATATACCCATTCTCTCAAAATTGTAGCTCTTGAATCACATGAGTGCCATATCTCTTACTCTTAAACCACTTACCTTATTTTGATCCAGGGTCTGAGGCCACGTCTCCAATATCATCTACTCACAGTTCCTCCCAGTTCCCCAAGGGTAATTTTCAGAGTGGGTTTCAAGACAGCTATGGTTACACCACCTACCGTATTTGTGCTGTGACTCCTTTTTCTGCTAAATAGAATAAGTTCTTCCTACTCGTTTAGAGCAACCCACTTTTGTATTTGTTTTTCCCTTACATTGCTCTAGAGGGATAGCTAAGTAGTTTTCTATTCAAAATAGTTTTGTAAATGTGGCTTTTGCAAATTGGGATTAGTTTATTATGCCAATGTTCTCAAATGTTACTTATGTAGAATAATTTTCCATGTTCTTTTTTAAGGGAAAATTGGAGAACAGTTGAAAACACCTTTTACCTAAATTCTAGGTATTCAAATTAATGGGAACATTTGAGAGAAAAACAGTGAATGAAAAATCCTGATTTCTTTTTCAAAAGTTTTCTCCCCACTTTGAACTGATATAGTTCTTTTTTATGCTTCTATCTGTCATATAAATTCCTGGATTTTATTACGGTTCCTTTTATATGCTCATCACCGCGATTAGATAGCAAACCCATTAAAGGCAGGTGTTGTGTTTTATTGAACTAGATCCCTTTTTAGAGGGGCTGCTAGCTCATGATGATACCAGCTCAACACAAGCTTGACATAAGGGAAGACATATTGTAGGAAAGAAACTATATTGTAACTTTAAATGACCTCTGACTAACTAGCCCAGACATGCTCTGTAGATTTTGTGGCCCCTCCCAGCTGCTTTAAGATGATAACTTTGTTCTTTTGAGTTCCTTAGGAATTTGATGACCCCCAGGCAGAGAGCCTATGCTGATAGTGATCATCAATGATAACTGAAAGATCAGGGTATAGGGCAGCTGCTCCATTCTTTGATGCATATCCAGTAAAACAAAGAACTATCAGGAACTGGGACCAGATGTCTGCTCCACCTGAAGACCAGCCACCTGCCCCACCTGGAGACGTGGCCACATATATAACTGGGCTGTAGTCTTTGTTCTGGGAGATGCTTATTTCGGACATGCGTCGGCCACTTTCCTTCTTGCTAGCAAGCTGTAATAAAGTCCTTTCTCTCCTATCACCTTGCCTCCTTACTATTGGCATATCTTGGGGTGGGCAGATGAGCCCACTTGCGCAGTAACAATAATGATTGTTTAATCTCTGGGAACTCCTAAGTGTGAGACCCAACTGCCATGTCTGCACTGTCTGTCTGCACACGTCTGGCCATACCAATTTTATCCTGAAGTGAAGAGATGACTCAATTGGAACAGTCAGATTCTATCTTCTGGAAAATTGTAATCTCAAAAGAAGAGACAGGTGAGCCATATTGAAGGTAGTATTGAAGCCGGGTACCTGAAGGTTATTGTAAATATTCAGTAAGAACATGATTACCCTTTGACCTTGTTCCCAACAAAGACACGGATAAAAAGAAGTTAGTCTTGTTAATTTGCTGTTTTCTTGTTTAACCTGAAGGGTGGCTCAAGGGTCACAAGGATTTATGAACTTGTTTCGCAGAAGAAAAAGAATGCCTTTAAGGAAGTTATAAACACCAGATAACCAGGCCCCAGCTGCTGTTGATGCCCAGAAGTCTGATTGCCCGAGGGCTTATCTGGAGTGAAAGAAACACAAATTTCCCCTTTGTTTCTCTGAAACTCCTCCTCCCAAGCCCTTTAGCTCCATAAAGACCCCTTGCTTTTTTTTTCATAAAGGTGGATTTGAGAGAACCTATCCTCTCACCTTCTCATTTTGGTCAATTCAAATAAACCTTTCTCTATCTCCAAGCACTGTGCCTCAGTGACTGGCTTATTGTGCACCATGCACAGGAACTTGAGATTAAGAGGTTCAATATCAGTATCGAAGAGAGAAAATTGTACTTCTCTTCCCTGGGTCCTCTCAACTTCCCTGCTTCCCACTTTTCCAGAGTCTTAGCCATTCAACTTTTTGGGCTTAAGAAGACAGCCCAAATTCTTTCAAAATCTCCATTTTTTAAAGTTAGCCTATGTTGGCTTCTGATGCTTTAATTACAAGAATTGTCAACACAAAATAACCAATAACCATTCTATAGATAAGAGAGATAGGTGAGTTTTACTTGAGCCAGAGTGAAGATTAGAACCCAGGAAGGCCTTTTCTAGAAAGGAAGGAAGTGTTCCAGAGAGGCAAGGTTTTCAGTACAGTCTTATACATTTTTAGAACAAAGAACATATATTTAAACATGCCCAGGATACATATTCATCAAAGTTTCAGTTACAAATTAGCACGTCGAGGGGCCAGCCCCATGGCCAAGTGGTTAAGTTGACACACTCCGCTTCGGTGGCCCAGGGTTTTGCCTGTTCGGATCCTGGGCGCAGACATGGCACCACTCATCAGGCCATGTTGAGGCAGTGTCCCACATAGCACAACCAGAAGGACCTACAACTAGAATATACAACTATGTACTCGGGGGGATTTGGGGAGAAAAAGCAATTAAAAAAGAAGAAGATTAGCAATAGTTGTTAGCTCAAGTGCCAATCTTAAAATAAAAAAAATTAGCACATCGATATGACCCTAATGTCAGTAAAGTCTACCAAGAGAGTGTAGGAGGGGAGTATGCATTCTTACCTGAAGGCAGTGCATTCTTTATGTTAATGGTTAAAACAGGTGTACAATGTATGTTTGATAGGCCATGACAGGCTTCTTTAGTTCAAGCCAAACAAGTTTTGAACCTGAATACTTACCCCACATACCTCAATATGTGAAAATCTCATGTGAGAATCATATTTAATTTTGATTATCATTGTCTTTTCCATGACATATTTCTCAGAAACTTACATATAGTGAGTGTTCAAGGTATCAGTTAAATGAATGCTCCCAAAAGTATTAACAGACTTTGGCTTTTAATTCAGAGTTCAAGCACTAGAATGGTGAGTCAAACAGGAAATGACTGTTAGTTATGACTATTTTACTAAGGCACAACATTACCTAGGGTTGGTCACCTCCTTAGACCATTCCTGTCTGGGCATTTCAAATAAAGAGATTATACTACATGACCTTTTAGGTTGCCCCCAGGCCCAATACCAGACACTATTAGTCTCATATTACTCTACAAAAAAGGTACAAGGCTTGACATCAGTTCAAATTTTGGGGGTGACAAAATGTGTTGGGTGATCATTTATCTTAATGCTCACCTCCATATGTGCAGGTCTCCGTATACAACATGAGAGCTAATAATTTACAAGGTTTTCATGTAGCAAAGGCAGAGCTGGGATTGCATCCAGGTCCTACAGCTTCTAATTCAGTGTATGTTCCTTCATCTCATGCTGCTGCTTCAGCTTGGCTGCCACATGTGGAAACATCTGTCCAACAGTCACTCAGACAGTCTTTCCAAATCACACTCATTAGACATTTAACACTGTCAACATTCTTCCCAGAGAAGCAATCCTTACCAGTGAGGCTTAAGTTATCATTGCTGTTTTAGGTGAGATGTGACATTGATGGAAATCCTGGTAAGGAGGAGATGGTGCCTGGAACAAATCTGGTTTTAAGTGGTCAGAAGCATTTTCTGTGAGTTAAAGGGCACCCTGCTCTTTGGATAGTACACACCTGGCACAGCAAATTACAGTTTTTCAAAACTCGATATATGAATGTTTGACCCTGGATGATAAAAAGTGATAGCACTGAAGTTAGAAAATGTTGACTCTCCCCTGGAGATCACAAAGATATTATAGATTCACTCAGATGACTGGAAGTGACTTCATTTCCGCAGACTTTGGTTACCTGCTGTCCAAAACTGGACTTAGTTCAGTGGTTTTCCAACTGTGTTCTGGGGAGACTTGGGTTCCATGGTAGAGGCTCCTGTGGGACATCTTGCAGTAGTCAGTGTAGAGAGAACGTGAAGAGAGAGTATAGAGAGAATGCTGCACAGAAAGGGCTTCAGGGAGCCTCTGCTCCCGTTTCAGTCAGAACAGCTCTGCTGCGGTGTCATACACATTGGATTCTCTAATAAGACTTATCTAAGGGTAAAAATAAAAGTTTTAAAACAACTCATTTGTTAAAGTTCTAAAGTGATCTCTCTCTCCCTTTCTACCCTTTCTCTCTCCCTCCCTTTGCTCTCCCTCCCTCTCTTAATCTTAATCCTAAATGGAGAAGACTGGGGAAACTGCGCACATGCACAGGCTCACCAGTGCATCTCCAGCAAGGATTTGGAACAAAACAATTGTTTTCCTTCCTGAAAAACAAATGGATTCACATATCTTCAAATACTGATTGACCTTTGCCCCTGCGATTCTTCACTATCAGCTTATCAATTCAAAATTAGCATCTGCAAACCTGAACTCAGCCCTTCTTTCTGGCAAACCAGCTTGTCAACAAACCACCTCCAGGCTCAGTGAAAGGCAGCTTTTATTTTTTATCTGCCTGGTTAGCCACATTAAAACTTTAAAGTTATATTTGACCTATCTCTCTCCTTTAAATACTGCATACACTTATACACCTAGCCATCCCAATACTTCTCTTTTTTTTTGGAATTTCATATATATCTGCTTCTTGATTTCAATTTCTATTCTTATAATCCTAATTGAGAGAAGTGTCTTATTGGATGCTGGGGCTACTGCAACAATATCCCAAGTACCTGCCACTATCTCAATCATTCTAAATCTCTCACTCCTCCGCATAATCAAATCCTCATGGCCAGATTAATTTTTCCAGAATGCTGCTACTGATAGATAATCAAGAGGGCTTTGTGAGTCCAACACCTCTGGATTAGGTTTTACATCTCTCCATACTCTATTCCCACTTTACATATGTACATATGTTATCCAGTCTTTTTTTTAATCCAAAGAATTCACTCTGGGATATCGATTCCTGTGCTGTATCTGGAACACATACAATATTTGGATTCAAAGAGAGGTGATCCAAGCAGAAGATTTCAAGACACACGTCTCTAATATACAAGGGCAAATTTCATGTTTCCACATTGTAACATTGCTGCACCTTTCTAAATCAGAGGTAGAAGAGTCAACACACTGCATCAATTGAGGCAGTTTTAATATTTACCCCACATTTCTATGATACTGTCAAATAATGTCTTTCAGAGCCTCCTTTATTCTAAAGTTTTGGTTATTGTTTTATTTATATATTTATCACTTTTTTATCATCCTTTGCAACTCTGATACCTCTCTTCCACTTCAGACACACAGTTCTATTTGCCCATCGCAAGGACTATGTTCAAATTAAATTCATTGCCTTGCCTGGACAAAACTGCTCTCCTGTGCCCTCTTTGTAACAGCCTTCACATTACCTAAAACCTCTGCACTAGACTCCTTGGAATTCTCCGTGACAACTGCACTGGTCAGAGTTTAGGCAGGAAAACAGATGCCATACCAGGTATTTTTAAGAGAGATTTAATATAGGGAATTGATTATAGAGATGTTGGGTATCTGGAGAGAGAGAGAACTAACAGAATTACAGGCAGCAGGAATCAGCTATTATCCCTAGGATTAGAAGAATAAAGAGAAGAGGTTGGGACAATTATAAGCTGGGCCCTCAGTTAGAAGATACTCCAGAGAGCTAGGTTTCTGACTACTGAGAAGGAGGGCATTGGCAAGCTCTGACAGGTGCCTCTGAAAAGGTGCAATGTGAAGGCTAAAAGAAGCTGGAGTTTGGAACCAATTGGGCTGCCAGGGTAAAGTGTCATTTCTAGGTCATTGCTGGCAAGAACAGGAAGCAAAATAAGAAGAAACAAGTCTCTTCTGCTTGTCTCCTGCCTTCCTTCTAGTGCTCCTTAATGACAGAAGTTTTCAGGAAGCCATGTACCAGAAAAATGTGTAAATTCAGAAGTCCAGTCCTAATATCAAAACACAAGAATAAGAGGTGGATTTGGAATTAACAGACAGTAGCTTTTACATTCAAATGATCACCAAGTCCTGAAAACTCTCCCTTTGTCACAGTGCTAGAATGCCTCACCGCCTCATTTGTTATCATCGCACCCTGGTGCAGGTTCTCGTTAACTCTTGTCCAGACTCTCCAAAAAGGCTGCTAACTTAAGTCTCTGTCTGTTTTCTCCCTCAAATCCATCCTTCACACCTACACTGTAGTTACATTTCTTTTTGTTTTTTTTTTTTTTGAGGAAGATTAGCCCTGAGCTAACATCCGCCACCAATCCTCCTGTTTTTGCTGAGGAAGACTGCGCTTGAGCTAACATCCGTGCCCATCTTCCTCTACTTTCTATGTGGGACACCTGCCACGACATGGCTTGCCAAACGGTGCATAAGTCCACACCTGGAATCTGAACCCGTGAACCCCAGGCCACCAAAGTGGAGCACACAAACTTAACCATCACCAGGATGGCCCCTGTATTTACATTTCAAGCAAACAACCATAATCATGTTACAGCCTGTTTGAAAACCTTTCAAAATTTTCTACAGTTCCTTCACTTTATTGAGGCATTATACTCTGGGGAGTCTGAAATATATTCTGCTCCATCTCCACTCCAAGAAATCTTCTAAAAAGCTGTATCCTATCTTCAAAGAAAAAGAATTTTTCCCACAAAACTTGATAGTATTCTCTATTCTGGCTTTCAGCATTCACTGAACATCTATTATGTGCCAGACTTCAAAAAATTCACTTTTTAATTTGGAAGTCTGCCTGCCCTTACTAAAATATAAATGCCCCAAGAGCAGGTTTTATGGGGCTTTTTTGTTCCTGTAGTACTCTGCAGAGAACTCTTGCAGAGTACATGCTACACACTCTTTGCTGAATGAATGATAAACATGTATATCTAATAAAAAATCAAGTTATTTGTTTTCTTGTCCTGCTGGGTTTGTACATTGTTTGTTCACACAGAAGTTTCCAAGAGATCTGGATCAATACTCATTAAAGAAGAGGCTCTGAGACCCACAGTGCAAGTGTTGTCAGGGCCATGGGCAAGCAGCGAGGCAAGTGAAACACTAGTTCAAGAGTTTTAGCTTGAGTTACACCAAAGCCAGTGGGTTTTTGGAAAAAACTGAAGTTAAAGCCTGGGGGTGGTCTACTGGAGTAACTCACCCTTGTTACCTCCTCCCCTCTTCTCGGAAACCTGAAATTAGTTCTTCCCTCCCTGTAACCCCTGCCTCCTCTCCATTTCCACCTCCTCATTTTTAACCGCCACTGTTTTGGAGAAACGTAATGCAGTTCCAGCTGCAGGCACTAAATCATTGCTGTACTTTGGACGTGTGCTGCGGAAGGGAGTCCTGTGATGAATGGGGCTGTCCGTATTTACATTGGGTGTGCAACAGCTGTGGGGATCGTCCTATGCAATGAGTATTCTGAACAAACTTGGCATGTCCCCTCCCCGCCATCACCTCCCCCACCTCCTCCTCGCCCAGTGACAGTGACTGATTGGCCACTTCTAAGGAGAACTGCCCTTTAGAACAAAGGAATTGCAATGCCCCCTCTTGTAGAAGCACCTGCACACATGTGCTCACACGACTCACACACACACACACACACATACACACAAAACACCTGACCCTCAATCTGTCAGTGAGACGTTCTTTTTTGCAATTTCATATTGTCCAGTAACATTACAAATAACAAAACTGTTCAAGTGTAGGCAGGGGGTGAAGTAGGAGCAATCTCTGTCTTTTAAAAAAAATCTTCTCATGGGCTTTCAGAGACATACTGCATTGGTCTTCCCCAAACTTACTGCCCAAGGCAAGTTGTGTCAAATACAGGTCATGCTAAAGCCCCATGTAACCAGGGCTTTTTGTCTATAGGCAATCCACCGTCCTGGCGGTGTTGACTTGAATTCTACTGCCAAAGAGAGAGAGAAGAGAAAAGGGAATACAGATAACAAAGATATATCACATTTATGTAGTTCCCTACAGTTTATAAGGCATGCCATCCCCTTTCACTCTCCAGCTTTTCAAGCCTAAAGGACAGGAGAGTGTCTGTGTGTGTACGTGGAGAGAGAGAGAGAGAAGGCGACTGTTTATTTGTTTTGCATCAGAAAGGCTGAGCAAGTTGCACTAATTCAGTGACCTAGAATCTTTTAGATGCAGAACATACATCTAGTCTTCAGGCTTTTCATCTTGTATACCTTTAATTTAACTACTTTTGATGTGAACTAAACCTGAGAAAGATTGCCATTCAACCACATATCTTTTATAAACTTCCTTTGAGCCTCGGCATTCATGTAAGTTCTAATAAATGGGCTTCAAGACATAAAGATCATCATCATTATCCCATGGGTAAAATGCATGCTTTATTCCGCCCCATGTTCTGTCTCTGAGTAGGTAAGCAAAGCATCATTGGTTTGACAAGAATGATTCCAAGTTTTCAGATTACTCATTAAGAATTTTAAAACTTCTTTTTTGAGCACATAATTGAATTGTTATTTTAGGTTTTTCCTTCATATGTTTCAACATGTTCGGGGACACTTCCTGTGATACATAGCAAAGAGCCTACAGGATCTATTATAATTGTTTCCAAATGCTACTGCATAAAATCCTAGTGGGTCAATGAGGCCTTTAGAGCTCCAAGTCAACTGAGAGTAAGAGGGAGGAGAAGACCAAGCTCATTGGACAGCTCCCCATCCTGTTATGCTCCCACATAAGATTTTATTTGAGCAAAATCTTCCAAATCTAACTAAAAGAAATGCTGAAAAACACTTAGTGAATTTAAGTTTCACTGCTCTACAAGAATTCTGTTCTTGAGCAAATAATTATAGACCTCTGAGCCTCACTTCCCAGCAGCAAAAGGAAGATAGCGATAATCCCTACATCAGAGAGTTGGCATAAAGACTCCAGAGCTAAAACATCTTGGAGAAACCACTCTTTATGAATTATAAAACATTACAGAAAGCTAAGAGGATGTCAGTATGTTTAAATTTGTTCTAAAAGATCTCTTTTCCTCCTGTTTACTACTACCATACCACCACCACCAAAAGCAGGACCGTCAGGACCAGTTCTGGGACCCTGTGAGGCACCATGCCCACCCACTAGATTCACTGTATGGCCTTGCAACCTTACCTGTCCTGAAACTTAGTCAAACACAAAAGGTGAAGGCAGAGTAGGGTGGAGGTTGAGGACCCAGGGGCGGGTTCCAGTTCTATCATTTATTTGTTGTGTGACCTTAGTAAGTTTCTTAACCCAGCAAACTCTGTTTCCTTATATATGAAATAAAATGATTAATTTATCTGCTTAAAATTATTATGAGGACTATGTGATGTAATGAATGCAAAGAAGTGGTGTCAGGTAATGATTTAATAAATTGTCTTTTCATTCGTTTTTATGTTATTTCTTTTGGTAGGAGTTGAGAGACAAGAAGTTAGGCAGTACGACTAAGATGCAAAAAACAAGAACAGAGACAAGAACAAGAGGGTATGGAGGGATTGCATTATGCAATAGCTTTGGGAAGAATCGAGTTGGATGGGTTTTTTCATGGCAGGATGTTTCATGTTTTAATATTACTGATATCAGAGGAAGGTGTTTTATGCAGCATCTCCCAAACCTACTAGACACTGGAACTCCTATCTGCTGGATGTCTCTAGAACGGCAGTATCCTCTGGAACTTTCTGTGATGATAGGCATGTCTATAGCTCTAATCAGTATGGTGACCACCAGCCACATGTGGCTATGGAGCCCTTGAAAAGTGGCTCTTGTGACTAAGAGACTGAGCTTAAATAACATTCAAATCAATTCATTTCTAATTTACATTTCAATAGCCCCCCTATGGCTAGTGCCTACTACATCGGACAGCACAGATCTACAGACTGCTGTTTCAGAAAAGACACTTCGGAAAATTCTGCAGCAGTACAACAGCTGGGTGAACCGTCAGAAGCTGGCAGGGCCCGAGGAAGCAGGGGGAAGCAGGCAAAGCTTGCTTTGCTCAGGGAAAGAGAAGTCATGAATAACAGCTACTAACCTAGGAGGGCTTACCAAGAAGCTAACGAATCATCAGCTTCAGTGCTGCTCCCTTGCATGGTCCAGCTAAGGTTCCGTGCGTTTTTCACATAATCAAATATTTTATTGTAAAATTTTCAAGAGAAAAATGGGTTAACGGTTAATTGATTAAAACAGCTCTTTCCGCGGTAACTTCCATTGTGTTGTGTTTTCTCTCATATTAGTTGACTTTGAAGCTGTGAAGAGTTTTGGAGTCTGAATAACAAAAAATTGAGTTGGGGACACACCGTGTCTGGGTGTAAGTGAAATATATTTACATGGTTCAGTCACTTTTGTGTATAGAAAAGTTATTTCTAGTCATTTCAAGTATAGGAATGGCTTTCAGTAATATTCCCAATGCTATAAACTCAAAAGCATGTAAGAAAATCTAAAATGCTTTTAAATTTTACAGTTCATATATGAAAAAAACTTTCTAAAGATTTTCACAAATTTGACCACAATCTTAAAAATTTATGACATTACAATAATTAGTGAGGCCCAAAGAAATTTTTCTAAATTACCTGTAATGGAAAACACATTTTAAGCACCATTATTAGAAAGAAGATCAAATTACCTCTTATTCTCTCTTTAGAGAATATTACAAAAACATTGTCATAGAAAGACAGATCAAATGAAGCCAAAGGAAAAAAATATCTAACAAAAAAATTATTACAGAAATACGTCAGAAAATTATTTTGTAAAAAAAAAAGTTCTATCATTTTCTGGATTTGGGGACTCTAAAATTTCATTATGAGTTTATTATGAGTTCTTTCCTTTTCTAACTAATTTTTTTTTAAAGATTGGCATCTGAGCTAACAACTGTTGCCAATCTGCTTTTCTTTTTTTTTTGCTTTTTTCTCCCCAAATCCCCTCAGTACATAGTTGTATATTTGTAGTTGTGGGTCCTTCTAGTTGTGGCATGTGGGATGCTGCCTCACCATGGACTGATGAGGGGTGCCGTGTCCACCCCCAGGATCCGAACAGGTGAAACCCTGGGTCACCAAAACAGAGCATGCAAAATTAACCATTCAGCTACGGGGCCAGCTCGCTAACTAAATTTTTTTTTTTTTTATTGAGTTAATGATAGGTTACAATCGTGTGAAATTTCAGTTGTACATTAATGTTTGTCATTCGTGTTGTAGGTGCCCAACCCCCACCACACCTTTCCCCTGGTAGCCACTAATCTGTTCTCTTTGTCCACATTTTTAAATTCCTCATATGAGTGGAGTCATACAGAGATTATCCTTCTCTAACTGGATTATTTTACTTAACATAATTCCCTCAAGGTCCATCCATGTTACTGCAAATGGAATGATTTTGTTCTGTTTTACAGCTGAGTAGTATTCCATTGTATATATATACCCATCTTCTTTACCCATTCATCTGTTGATGGGCACTTTAGGTTGCTTCCATGTCTTGGCTATTGTAAATAATGCTGCAATGAACATTGGGGTGCATGGTACTTTTGGAATTGCTGACTTCAAGCTCTTTGGATAGATACCTAGTAGTGGAATAGCTGGATTGTATGGTAGTTTTATTTTTAATTTTTTGAGGAATCTCTATACTGTTTTCCATAGTGGCTGCACCAGTTTGCATTCCCATCAGCAGTGTATGAGGGTTCCTTTTTCTCCACAACCTCTCCAACATTTGTTACTATTAGTTTTATATATTTTTGTCATTCTAATGGGTGTAAGGTGATATCTTAGTGTAGTTTTGATTTGCATTTCCCTGGTGATCAGCGATGATGAACATGTTTTCATGTGCCTATTGGCCATCCGTGTGTCTTCTTTGGAGAAATGTCTGTTCATGTCTCCAGCCCATTTTTTGATCTGGTTGTTTGATTTTTTGTTGTTGAGTTGTGACAGTTCTTTATATATTATGGATATTAAGCCTTTGTCAGAATTATGACTTGCAAATATTTTTTCCCAGTTAGTGGGTTGTTTTTTTGTTTCAATCCTGTTTTCCTTTGCCTTGAAGAAGCTCTTTAGTCTGATGAAGTCCCATTTGTTTATTCTTTCTATTGTTTCCCTTCTCTGAGAAGACATGGTGTCTGAAAAGATCCTTTCAATACTGATGTCAAAGAGTGTACTGCCTATGTTTTCTTCTAGAAGCCTTAGGATTTCAGGTCTCACCTTTACATTTGTGATCCACTTTGAGTTTATTTTGGTGAATGGGGAAAAAGAATGGTCAATTTTCATTCTTTTACATGTGGCTTTCCAGTTTTCCCAGCACCATTTGTTGAAAAGACTTTCTTTTCTCCATTGTATGCCCTCAGCTCCTTTGTCGAAGATTAGCTGTCCATAGATGTGTGGTTTTATTTCTGGGCTTTCAATTCTGTTCCATTGATCTGTGCACCTGTTTTTGTACCAGTACCATGCTGTTTTGACTACTGTAGCTTTGTAGTATGTTTTGAAGTCAGGGATTGTGATGCCTCCTGTTTTGTTCTTTTTTCTCAGGATTGCTTTAGCAATTTGGGGTCTTTTATTGCCCCACGTGAATTTTAGGATTCTTTGTTCTAATTCTGTAAAGAATGTCATTGGGATTCTGATTGGGATAGTGTTGAATCTGTAGATTGCTTTGGGTAGAACAAACATTTTAACTATGTTTATTCTTCCAATCCATGTACATGGAATGTCTTTCCATCTCCTTATGTCGTTGTCCAGTTCTCTCAGAAAGGCCTTGTAATTTTCATGAAATAGGTCCTTCACTTCCTTAGTTAAATTTACCCCAAGCTATTTTATTCTTTTTGTTGCAATTGTGAATAGTATTGTGTTCTTGAGTTCTTTTTCTGTTAGTTCGTTATTAGAATATAGAAATGCTACTGATTTATGCAAATTGATTTTATACCCTGAAAGTTTGCTGTAGTTGTTGATTACTTCTAAGAGTTTTCTAATGGATTCTTTGGGGTTTTCTATATATAAGATCATGTCGTCTGCAAATAGTGAGAGTTTCACTTCTTCTCTCCCTATTTGGATTCCTTTTATTCCTTTTTCTTGCCTGATTGCTCTGGTCAGGACCTCCAGTACTATGTTAAATAAGAGTGGTGATAGAGGGCATACTTGTCTCATTCCTGTTTTCAGGGGGATGGCGCTCAGTTTTTGCCCATTGAGTATGATGTTGGCTGTTGGTTTGTCATATATGGCTATTATTATGTTGAGGTAGTTCCCTTCTATGTCCATTTTGTTCAGAATTTTTATCATAAATGGCTGTTGGATCTTGTCAAATGCTTTCTCTGCATCTATTGAGATGATCACGTGGTTTTTATTCCTCAGTTTGTTGATGTGGTGTATCACATTGATTGATCTGTGGATGTTGAACCATCCCTGTGTCCCTGGTATGAATCCCACCTGATCATGATGTATGATCCTTTTGATGAATTGCTGAATTCTGGTTGCCAAAATTTTGTTTAGAATTTTTGCATCTATGTTCATCAGTGATATTGGCCTGTAGTTCTCTTTTTTCATGATGTCCTTGTCAGGCTTTGGTATCAGCATGATGTTGGCCTCACAGAATGTGTTAGGAAGTGTTCCATCCTCCCTAATTTTTTTGGAATAGCTTGAAAAGGATAGGTATGAAATCCTCTCTGAAAGTTTGGTAGAATTCCCCAGGAAAGCCATCTGGTCCTGGGGTTTTATTCTTTGGGATGTTTTTGATTGCTGTTTCAATCTCTTTCCTTGTGATTGGTCTGTTCAGATTGTCTGCTTCTTCTTGAGTGAGCTTTGGGAGATTGTAGGAGTCCAAGATTTTATCCATTTCCTCTAGGTTATCCATTTTGTTGGCATATAGTTTTTCATAGTATTCTCTTATAATCCGTTGTATTTCTGCAGAGTCTGTTATTATTTCTCCTCTTTCATTTCTGATTTTGTTTATTTGAGCTTTCTCCCTTTTTTCTATGTAAGTCTGGCTAGGGGTTTGTCAATTTTATTTATCTTCTCAAAGAACCAGCTCTTTGTTTCATTGATCCTTTCTACCGCCTTTTTCGTTTCAATAGTATTTATTTCTGCTGTGATTTTTATTATTTCTCTCCTTCTGCTGACTTTGGGCTTTATTTCTTCTTCTTTCTCTAGTTCAGTTAGGTGTAGTTTAAGATTGCTTATTTGGGATTTTTCTTGTTTGTTAAGATGCGCCTGTATTGTGATAAATTTTCCTCTTAATACAGCTTTTGCTGTATCCCATATGAGGTGGTATGGCATGTTATCGTTTTCATTTGTTTCCAGGTATTTTTTGATTTCTTTTTTAATTTCTTCAATGATCCATTGCTTGTTCAGTAGCGTATTGTTTAGTCTCCACATCTTTGTGCCTTTCTCAGCTTTTTTCTTGTAATTAATTTCTAGCCTTATAGTATTATGATCAGAGAAGATGCTTGTTATTATTTCAATTTTTTTAAATTTGTAGAGGCTTGCCTTGTTTCCCAACATATGGTCTAGCCTTGAGAATGTTCCATGTGCACTCGAGAAGAATGTGTATTCTGTGGTTTTAGGATGAAGTGATCTATATATGTCTATTAAGTCCAATTGTTTTAGTTTTTCGTTTAGCTCCACTATTTCCTTGTTGACTTTCTGTCTGGATGATCAGTCCATTGATGTGAGTGGGGTGTTGAGGTCCCCTACTATTACTGTGTTGTTTGTAACATCTTCCTTTAGGTCTGTTAATAGTTGCTTTATGGACCTTGGTGCTCCTATGTTGGGTGCGTAGATATTTATGTGTTACTTCTTCTTGATGAAGTGTCCCTTTGATCATTGTATATTGTCCCTCTGTGTCTCTCTTTACCTGCCTTATTTTGAAATCCGTCTTGTCTGATATAAGAATTGCAACACCTGCTTTCTTTTGTTTGCTATTAGCTTGGAGTATTGTCTTCCACCCCTTCACTCTGAGCCTGTGTTTTTCCTTGGGGCTGAGGTGTGTTTCCTGGAGGCAACAAATTGTTGGATCTTGTTCTTTAATCCATTTTGCCACTCTGTGTCTTTTTATTGGAGAGTTCAATCCGTTTACATTGAGGGTGATTATTGATGCATGTGGACTTAATGCTGTCAATCTGTCACTTGTCATCTGGTTTTCCTGTATTACCTTTGTTTTTTTGTCATGTGTGTTTTAGCCTATCCATTGACTACTGCAATTTCTTATGCTGGGTTTCTTAGATTTTTCCTTATTTATGTTTTGTGGCTCTGTTCTGTGTTTTAGTTTAGTGGCTACCCTGAAGTTTGTATTTAGAACCTCATGTATAATATAGTCTATTCTCTGGTGGTCTCTTACTTGGCCTAGACTGATTTAGTCCCTTTGCTCTTCCCCTCCTGAATTATTATTTTCATTTCTTATTCCAACTCATGTTATGAGTTTGTAGTTAGAGTGATAAGATCATCTTTGCTTTGGTAGTTTCCTTACCTTTATCCTAATGCTATAGTTGAATATTTGCTATCCTATTCTGGTTCTATCTATCTGTCTCCCTACTCTGTGGTTTGTGACCCCTTTCTCCCTTTTTTCTTTTTCAGGTATGAGAGCCTTCTTGAGGATTTCTTGCAGTGGAGGACTTTTGGTTACAAATTCCCTTGACTTTTGTTTGTCTGGAAAAGATTTAATTTCTCCCTCATATCTGAAGGATATTCTTGCTGGATATAGTATTCTTGGCTGAAGATTTTTATCTTTTAAAGTTTTGAATATGTCACTCCATTCTCTCCTAGCTTGTAAGGTTTCCGTAGAGAAATCCGCTGAAAGTTTGATAGGAGTTCCTTTGTAGGTTATTTTCTTCTGTCTTGCTGCCCTGAGTATGCTTTCTTTGTCTTTCATTTTTGCCATTTTTACTACTATACACCTTGTAGTAGGTCTTTTTGCATTGACAAATCTAGGAGATCTGAAAACTTCCTCTACACACATTTCTCCCTCAATCCCTAGATTTGGGAAGTTCTCTTCTATAATTTCATTAAGCACACTTTCTGCTCCATTTTCCTTTTCCACGTTCTTGGGAATTCCTATGATCCTTAAATTCTTTCTCCTCATTGAATCCGCTATCTCTCAGAGATTTTCCTCATTTTTTTAAATTCGTAGTTCTCTTTCTTCCTCTGTCTGGAGCCATTCAGCCTGTCTATCTTCGATTATGCTAATTTTCTCCTCTATGGTGTCTACACAGGCATTCAGGGAATCCGTATTCTGTTTTATCTGGTCCATTGTGCTTTTCATCTCTAGTAATTCTGTTTGATTCTTCTTTATAATTTCAATCTCTTTTGTGAAGTAACTCCAGAACTCGTTGGCTTGTTTCTCTATCTTTCTCTCTACCTCATTGAGTTTTGATTATAGCTACTCTGAACTCATTTTCACTTAGTTTACCTACTTCCAAGTCCTCAGGACTTAATTCTGTGTTTTTATTGTTTTCCTTCTCATCTGGAGCTTTTATAAATTGCTGGATGGTAGAGGAGCGGTTTTTTCGCACGATGGTAGAATTCGGTTGCAGTTACAGCCTGTTACCACTAGATGGGTGTCGAGAGCCATGCGTTCTGAGCTCTCCTCCGTCAGGCAAGGTGGCGGCGCCCAGCACGGTTTGCTGGGGGGGATGGGCTGTTTTTCTCGAGCACCAACCTGAATTCAGATCAGTTCTGTTCTCTGGTCTCCCGGGGCTCTGGCTTTATCGGGTCCCCGCGCACGCGGAAGCTTTCCCCCATCAGCGGGGTTTCCACTCTACCGAGGTGGGAGTCCTGGACGATACCCTGGTCACGTGGCCCCTCCCCCGCTCCTTCCCTCACTGGCAGCAGCGATCTCAGTCTCTAGGGGAGGGAGTGAAGTTCTCTCTTACCCCATTCCAGCTCCTCTGAGGGCGGCTGGAGCCTCTCCGTCCTCCGTCTTTTTGGTGCTATAGGTCTCTGATGGCCTGGCATTAGGTTTATTAGCTGAAATTCAGTTTTTTTCCAATCCTTTGTTGTAGTTTGGAGGGGAGAGAGTCCCGGGTCAGCTCACCCCACCATTTTTCTCCCTCTCAGTCCCTAACTAAATATTTTTAATTCTTTATTTGTGTTTGTAATCGTGTACTCTTGTTTTAAAACAATCCCCCCAGGTTCTGTCATTTTTAGTATTTACAAAACTAGGTAAGTCTATAGCTGCCATTTTAAAAAATTCTTATCATATGCCAGGCATCACTTAGAGCATGTTGCATGTATTATCACATGAATCCAGGGAATCTTCCCACTAGCCTTCTGGAGGAGGTCTTATTATATCTCAATTTTCAAGATGAGGAACTGAGTCATAGATTTCACCTAAGTTTACAGAGCTGGTAAGTAGAAGTATGGAAACCTAGACCTGGGAAGACTTCTACTTCCAGTTTGGAAGCAGAAGGTCACAGCAAACTATCGCTTCTGTTGGAACTACTAGAAGAAAACCCCCCACAAATTACAAAAGTAACATCTTTTTAAAAAGTGATCAGAAATTGATGGAAAGTAAAGAGTGTAGAAGAATTAAATTCCAGAAAGAAAAGAACCTTTCCTAGGCTGGTAGCATCAGTGCCTTCTTCCCTGAGGATATATCTTGAGTCTGGGCACAGGCTGGAGGTAAGGGTTGCAGTAAGCAGAAGGACTCTTCTGAGGAAAAGAAAAACCAGTGGGGGGCCAGCCCAGTGGCATAGTGGTTAAGTTTGCCCACCCCACTTTGGTGGCCCAGGGTTCACAGGCCTGGATCCCAGGCGTGGACCTACACGCTGTTCACCAAGCCACACTGTGGCACCATCCCACATAAAATAAAGGAATATTTGCATGGATGTTAGCTCAGGGATCATCTTCCTTAAGCAAAAAGAGGAAGATTGGCAACAGGTGTTAGCTCAGGGCCAATCTTCCTCACCAAAAAAAAGGGGGTAGGGGACAGTGGAACTTTTGACAGCCATATGAACTAGTATGAGGGATTGGAATCTGGCACTGCCCTCGATGCTAGGTTGATTTCCCCACAGCATCTGCTGAGAGCTACAGTGGGCAGGGAAGGCAGAGTGATGCTAGAAAATCAGAGAAATCTGACACAGCCTCGCAGTGCTTAAACCAAGGTAGTGTATGTTGCTGTTTATTGTTTATTGTTCATTCTAATTGCTGTATCATACTCCATTGTGTGGCCGTAAACAACATACTTTTCATCTTACTTTCAAGGAATATTTGGATTGGTTCCAATTTTTGGCCATCACAAATAGGATCACTATGGATTTTCATTTGCATGTCTTTCAGTTGGCACATTTATGTTGAAGATGTACCCAAGCGTGGAATTGGTAGGTCATAGGGAGATGCTTATATTCGTTCCACCCAATAGCAGGAAGGACCAATTTTTAATTTTTTTAACTTTGTCGTAGATTATTCAGTCTCATTGAGGTGCAGCTAAGTTACAATCATAAAATTGACCTCATTATCATGTATCTATATCCATATTAATTTAAATTTCTCCTTGTGTATCTATGAGGAGACAATGAGAGGGGGGGAATTCATGTAGAGAAAAGAATATAGAAGAGAAAAAAGAAGAAGATATAAAGACCAGAGAAATGCAAAACATAATATAAAATAAAATATGAAAAAGAAAGGAAGATATATGAAGATAGAGAGCATGTTAACTATAGAAATCGAGAATAAGTAGAGAGACAAAGGTCTCGGAATGCATCAATGCATACTTATGTTTGCATTTTTTTTTTTTTAAATCAGAGCAGGAAAACATATTTCAGGAAAGATACTTTTGTCTACTTTGTGTGTGTATTTTTTTCCTTAAATTAGTTGGTGCCTTTGATGTATTGAACATGTTCTTCTAAGTGTGTTGACAGTAAAAGAGAATATGCATCTGAAATAATTCTTTATTTCAAGTATTAGAAGTAAACAAGATGTCAGAGTCTCTGCAAGACAAGAGGAGAGGAGAACAATAAAAGGAGAGAGAGAAAAGAAAAGAAAAGGTTTTACAGAATTACAGATCAGGATGAGGGCAGGGTGTGGCCTCCTGTATTGGATGGTGGAAGCTGAAACCCCAAAATTTCAGCCTTCTTTGCATCATGGCTTACTTTGTATGCATATATCAAAATAATTTACTTTTAATTCTTCTCCAATTTGGACTTTTACTATCTAGTCTTAAACTGCTTTTTGTCCAATCCTAGAATTTCAGAGCCCAGAGAAAATTGTAAAGGTGATTTATTCTAAGACTTCACTTTACATAAGAAAGACTGAGCCTCACAAAAGGAATATGACTTGCTGAGAGAGGCCACAGACATGGTCTCTGTCCTCCTCTCTACCCCCACCTTCCACCATAGGAATTCCACATTCCAGCTACTCTGCTGTTTGGGGCGGTATTTCTTCCCAGTCGGATATATACATAATGGATGGCTGTTGCTTTATTAATTTTCTATTGCATTGCATTTAACTTTGTTTTCTCTTCGCCTCCTGGTCCTAAGTAGGTTGTTTTCCACATGTTCTTGTTTATTTATTTATTGAAAGAATTATCTGGAAGCATCTAGAGGAAAAATATTCAAATAGAATTATAAACTCAAAATAGAATTATATTCCAAAAAGATGCAAATAGATTTGACAGATCATGTAGTCTGCATGTTAGAGTTGGGCAAACTGAGTCTCAGAGAGTTCAAATATGTTGTCCAAGTTCACATAGATGGTGAGAGGCACAGCCTGGCTTAGAATGCAAATCATTTTACTCCCAAGAAACTTGGTGTAAAACTGAGTCTCTGCTGTGAATTAAGGACTGTCCTGGCGCAGTGGAGGAAATACAGGTCTTGGCTTCTATCCTCAAAGAGCTTAGTAGAGGTGAGCCAGGTACCCTAGATATGACATTTTTGGTGGAACTCATATACGATCCTGGTAAGCTATAAATACCACTCAAGAGAGAGTGAGATGAGAAGAACATCAATATACCTTCCCTGTGTGTGTGTGTGTGTGTGTGTGTGTGTAATGGGAAGATAGTTCCAGAAGAATAATAAGTACCCACTACATGCCAGACATGCAATAAACAAAGAGATTGCAGTGGTCCGTGAGACAGATACTCTTTATGGCCTGATGGGAAACAAAGAACAGCTCTTTTGAGAGAGAAGAGAAAATTAAAAAGAGAGAGAAAACAAGGAAAGGAATGACTGAGATCTATCTAAGTAAGCAGAGGTAATAATCAAGGGGTTTCTTGGAGGTAGAGTAAGATGATGGGCAAAAATAAGATGATTTTAGAAGAAAACTCAGTGTTTTAAGAGGTATTGTAGATTGATGAGGAAAGAGTGCACAAGAATAGTTCTTTCCTCCCTTGCTCACCGATTCCATGTTACTATGCTGTGTGCACACATAGATAAAGTGGTCTCTTTTTCACTCCCTTCTCTGTGGGTTTCATTTCTAGTCACACTCTCAGCTGGTTAATTCTCTTCTCTCTGAGATCAGAGATTAGATACAGCCTGGATTTATTGCTGCAAGACATAAAAAGAACTATTCCTATCAAGGATTCAAATGATTAAATATCCCACCACAGAATACTTTCAACTTCCCATATAGGAGAATTTCACTTGCCTTCAGATACCAGGGTTGGTGCTACTCCAGGGCTCTGAGTCATGTGGAGCAAGGACAGAAAGCAGGAGGATGGAGGCAGCAAAGAGATAAAGACCAGGAATGAGAAGCAGGGATGGATTTAAAAATGGAGTGGGGAGAGGCTTTAAGAGGGAAAGGATGAAGACAAGGATAGAAGAGAAAATAGGGAGGAGACATGAGTAGCATTGAAGACTCTGCTTCTGGCAGCTTTGGACCAGAATTGGGAGGATTGAACCAATCAAACAAAAAGAATAGAAGAGGAAATGGCATGAAATATCTTTCATGATCCACTCCCTCTGTCATTTACTCTTGATTTTCATTTTCACATCCAAGAATCTCCATTCCTTAAGTTTCAGAATTCTAGAATTGGAGAGCATAGAATGGCCCTTTTCAAAGAGCATTTGGGGGCTGGCCCCGTGGCTGAGTGGTTAACTTCACACGCTCTGCTGCAGGCGGCCCAGTGTTTCACTGGTTCGAGTCCTAGGCGCGGACATGGCACTGATCATTGAGCCACGCTGAGGCGGCATCCCATATGCGACAACTAGAAGGACCCACAACGAAGAATATACAACTACGTACCGGGGGGCTTTGGGGAGAAAAAGGAAAATAAAAATAAAAATCTCTTCAAAGAGCATTTGTTCCAGATGTTGCATGCTGCAACCAGGTGGCTCCATTCATACTTCGTTAGGCTGAAATCTTCACTCAAGTTTCTTTGGCCATTGCATTTTGCATACAAATCAGGAATATAAACTTCTCTTGAAAACATTAGAAGATCTCGTAACACTCGACTTTCATACCCACGCTTACAATTAGTTGAAGTCAAATACCAACCATCCCCCTTCAGGCAGATAAGACACTCTTGGTTCTTCACAATCCCCATCTGGCCTCTGGACTGGCTACTTTGTCCCCGGAAGGCATTTGAGTAGGCTACTTAGGAATTGGTCCCGTCCATCAGGCTCCCAACTCTCCACCTCCCCATACAAAGCCACATGCACATTGCATGCGTTTGAAAACAGAGACCAAGGTAAGTCAAGAGACTGTCCAAGGTCACACAGCTATTTTCTGACAGAGACCAAGGCAGAGTCCAGCATTCTTTCCACTACCTCCTTGTCAACTTGTAGTTGACGCCCTTTGTGATGCGAGCTTTCCACACACTAAGGCTCTTGTCACAGCTCAACTTATCATGCCATCCATAAACTCATCCTGAGTTTCCACCCATCTTGGATAATCGACTTCAGCTTTGAGATTTCAAAACCGTCTCAGAGTTAAGAGGTGCCTCACGGTTTCCCTACGCCATCTACCACATTTAACAGATAAAGAAACCAAAGTCCCTAGAGTTTACTCAACTTGCCAAGGTCACATTTTTTTCATTCGTGGGAGGACTGATGTCAGAGCCCAAGTGTCCTTTCTCCTAACCCGTGCCGTTTGTAGCTAAACACAGAGTTCAAGCCCCAGGAGTCTCCAGGGCTTGCTTTTGACTTTATTTCCTCTTCACGCTGCTTCCCAGGGCTCAGAACCAAACATTTCCAGAGATCTCAGGCACTTCTCTTGTCCGCTTTTGAAGTGCATGCCTGTGCCTTTGTAGACTTTTTCTTTTTTTTTTTAACTCAATCCCTCATTGCCCTCTGCCCCCGACCCCAGCTGTCTGGTGCCTCCACCTCTTCTCTACCTCTTTCTGTTCCATTAGATTTAATTTTACCATGATTTCCTCCCAAGTTTTCTGATTTAATCTGATGTTGACTTTGACACAGTATTATTTTCCTTGACTCTTCACTGTAGCACATACCACCTGTCCCAAGAATTTAAATAATTCTTTCTATTTCTCTCTCTCTCTCTCTTTTTTTTTTTTTTTTGTGGAAGACTGGCCCTGAGCTAATATCTGCCAATCCTCCTCTTTTTGCTGAGGAAGACTGGCCCTGAGCTAACATCCGTGCCCATATTCCTCTACTTTATATCTGGGACACCTACCACAGCATGGCTTGCCAAGCGGTGCCATGTCCGCACCCAGGATTCGAACTAGGGAACCCCGGGCTGCCAAAGCGGAATGTGCGCAATTAAGCACTGTGCCACCAGGCCAGCCCCTTTGCTTTGTTCTCCCTCTCTCCCTCTCTCTTTCTTCCCCCTTCCTTTCTCTCCCTTTCTCTAGTTCTATGTCTGCGTCCCTCCCACTTGCTCTGGCATTTTATTCTCCGACTCTTTCTCCTTTTACTTTCTCTTTGCAATTTTTCTCTCTCTCATCATTTCTTTACTTCTCTCCTCTGGTCTCTTTCTCTTGATGCATTCTCTCTCTCTCTCCCTCTTCTCTATGAAAGTTTCACGTCCCTTTATTTTCTCTAAGGGAAGATGGGATAGGTTCCCAGTATGGGAAGAACAGTAGGAAAGCACATATTCTCCGCTCCAATTCTCATTCCCCATGTGGGGGAAACAGAAGCATCTGCCCTACAAAACAGTACATGGTCCTCACAGTCTCCCTGCCTTGAGGACAGACATTGCCTTTTCTCCTCTCTCAGATTCCTCACTGGTCCTTAGATATCTTCTCCTTCTGGACGTTGCAGTTCACACTGAACTAACCATGGATGAGATTCCAGGAAGGCAGAATGGAGTTTATTGCCTGTCTGGTCTTAAGAGCTTGGGAAACATCTCTTATAACGTAACTTTTAATAGACCAGAGACCCTTCCCATCCTTGCAAGTCATACGGCCTGAATAAAATAAGGGTGAAAGATTAAGCTAGAGAGGTAAGAAGGAGTTAGATTATGAACAAAAATGAGCATGACATGTTTTACAAACCCAAATCACTAAATTATTTTTTCTCTTATGTCTCCTTTTGGATATTAACAAAACAATTTGAACTCTGCGAAAAAGGGAAAGGAGCATTGAGAGGATAGGAGGAAGAAAAGGACACTACAGGGAAAAAAGACAGGAAAAAAATTACAATAGGGACCTTGGTTTTTGCTAGTGGGTCTTGAAGAGTTAAATTAGGGAGTAAACTGAAACCAATATATCAAGCTAGGCGTTAGATTAGGATTGCCTATTTTCTTTTTATCTTCTCATGTATGGACACTCAATAATTAGTAATAATCAAATCTTTTCCAAATGTAAGACCATAGGATGCCATTATTATCATAATTAAATCTGAAGAGCAATTCAGCACTTAGGAAAGATTTCTTAAATATCCTCTTTTATTTGATTCATGGCCATGGTCCTAATGACAAGGTCAAAGGGAAAAGGGGAAGGTTCTAGTTTATCTTCAAAGCTGGAATCTGCAGGCCATTCATTTAAGAGGCCTTTTGCTACTAGGGGGAGGTTGATAAGATGATTGAGCAGTTTCTCAATTCAGCACTCCAAACCTCCCAGAGGAAATCATATGTAAATGAGCCAGTGGACAGTTTGTAAACTGCCAAAGGCCCTGAGGTCCCAGCTAGCTGGAGATTAGCCTTCCAAGATACTCCAAAGAACGTTTTGCTGCATGGTGATCATATCCACTGTCATTTATGAAAACCAACAATTTTCTAGGCACACACACTATATTTTCATTCGTCATTCAAGATTTTAATATCCTCATATTTGCTTATGAGAAAACAGAGGTTCAGAGAGGTTAACAGACTTGCTGGGGTCATAAAGCCAATAATTGGTGGCATTTTAGTTGGAGCCCAGGCCTGCTCAACATCCATTTTTTCCCCATAATACCACACTGCCTTCCTTTCAGGAAATGGGTGGAGGAGGAAAGGTAAAAATATGACCTCACATCAGATGATTTTATATTTTTTCTCTTTTTAATCAGTCCTTTTCCTTGTCTCTTCCATAAACGATTCATCAGCAGAGGATAAGAATCACTCAACAAATGAATAAATGAATAATGACATCTTTGCTGAGATTATTCATTCTAGAGGCGATGGACTGGTTCTTCCCCACGGTCTCTTCAAGTTGGAAAATTTCAAGTGGCTTTCGGGAGGAACGTGTTGAATGTGTTTTACAGAGAAAAAAAAAAATCCACTTATCAAGTCATCCTCATCCTATCAGGACACCTGCAGGATTGCAATCAAATTGTCAATGAATAATTAAAAGCTAATTTCCATAAAGTGATTTGCCATCCTTTATTGGTTCCTGAATCACCCTCAGATGAGCTACTCCATAGAGGGATGTTGGCTGGCTTTTCCAAGTTTGAAGCCACCCACAATGGCCAAGCAGGAGTCCCCGGTGTCCAGAAAAGGGGATACAGGTGCAAGACTCAAAGCGTATTGCTGGTTATGGGGGGGAAAGAAGACCTTCTGCAGCTTATTGAACAGAGCAGAGCACAGGAGGTGAAAGCAAAGCTCAGAGACGTGAGACTCATAGAACAACGGGTAGATGCTAAAAGCACCTTTGTGAGAGCTTGCTTTGTGGTTTTTAAACCACAAATATTCCATGAAGCTGCAAAGAGAAGGGGGGATGTCTGGCTCCATTCTTCAACTATGTCGACTCTGTCAAAGCTGGAAGATGCATTTAGGTCGATGAATTTGGTACCTTTTCAACTTATTTTGTGTCCCAGAATACTTTTTTCTTTGTTGAAACACAAAAGCTCATTCAGAACCCAGCTATTTAAGACAGACATTGATGAGGATTTTAGGCTGGTTACTTTTAAAACTGCAGATGAGAAGCAGGCTCTGAGGACTGGAATTTTGCTTGCACTTTTGAGATACATTTGCATTTGTGAAGGAAGGGGGGATGACCTTGTAGGGACCTGAAATTGGCCACCCCAGGACATGTCTCTTTGGCATGGGGATTGTTTGGGGCTGATTGCTTTTGATAAACCGGGACAGGGAAGGAGGCTCGGAGGAATGGAACTTGCCCTTGTTGGGACACATTTACATTTGTAAGGTAAATCTCTATCTGTAAAAGGTGCCTCCCTCTCTGTACCAGGAAGAAGAGAGATGACCTTTTCCCTAGAAACTCTTAATGGCGAAGGCAAGAACTTAAGTTGGTTGCTGTCTGGCAATCTCATGTAACTGATTTAGGGTGGTGGCTTCTAACCTTTCTAACCTTTACTTAATCAGATTCGATCCTTGTCTAAAAGTCATGGGATCACCCAATGACCAGACCCCATCTGCACTGATACCATTTTAACTTTTTTCCATGTTCTTTCCTTTGTCTTGTAAAGAGATGACTCACATACCCATGCCTTATAAAATTAGCCCTAACCCTCAACTTGAGGCAGCAGCAGTGGCTCCTCCTGCCCATGGGCCCTGTCCCCACGCAGCAGCTCTGACTGCCCATGGGTCCTGTCCCCATGCTGGCAGCAGCAGCTCCCCATGCCGGCAGCAGCAACATGCCGGCAGCAGCTCTGCCTACCCATGGGTCCTGTCCCCATGCCAGTGGCGGCAGCAGCAGCTCCCCATGCCAGCAGCATCTCTGACTGCCCGTGGGTCCTGTCCCCATGCTATTCTATACTATTCTCTAAATAAAAGCGCACCACTGCCAGATCTTAAGAGTCTAAGAAATCTTTCTTTCGACTCCTTGGCTCACCGACCCCGCATCAACATGACTTGAGATTTTTTAGCTATATTTAGCTAAGTGACTTTTATTTTGAGGCCAATTTGTAAATATTTATTAAAAATTTAAATGTGCATATTCTTTGATGCAATTCTAACATTTCAGTCTCACACCCGCACAAAATGTGCATGAGCACGGTCTTTGCAGTGTTGTTTGTAATATTAAGAAAGGGAAAGAGGTTATTGATGGAAGAAAAGCCAAATAAATTGTTGTGGAATTTTTAGAACAAATGAGCAAAATTTGTCTGAGCTAACATCAAAAGAAATCCAATATCAATTGCTGTTAAGAGTTTTATAGTATGAATAATACTTTAATATGATACAGGGCCGGCCTGGTGGTGCAGTGGTTAAGTTTGCACGTTCCGCTTCAGCAACCTGGGGTTCACCAGTTCTGATCCCGGGTGGGGACATGGCACTGCTTGGCAAGCCATGCTGTGGTAGGCGTCCCACATATAAAGTAGAGGAAGATGGGCACGGATGTTAGCTCAGGGCCAGGCTTCCTCAGCAGAAAGAGGAAGATTGGCAGCAGATGTTAGCTCAGGGCTAATCTTCCTCAAAAAAAAAAAAAGATATAAATTATGTCTCTCACACACATGCGTATATGTATATATACATATATACGTGTGTGTCTCTATATATATGTGCCCACACAAACACATATGTATTGAACTTAGTTACCTATGGAGAGGAATGTAGGCTTAAAGCAGTTCACATGCTAAAACATATTATTCTTCATATTTGCAGATTGTTTAAATAATTTTTAAAATTTGAACAAATTTATAATTTTGTAATTTTCCCTGTATTGCTTTCACTTCAGAGATTAATTTCTCTTTCAGATCAATTTATTTTCTTTTATAGAATCTATTATTTTAATATGGTTTCTATTGTTACCTCTATTCATTTTAATTATTCTTACTTTATAGTCATTCCTAGATTTTTCTATTATCTCAAATTCATGGGATTCTAATTCTCTTATTTCTTGTTTTCTTACTCTCCCTTAAGGAGAATAGGTCTGTAATTTTCTTTTTTATTTGCGCTCATCTTCAGCAAAAGTTTTTTGTTTCTGGTGAAAGCTCATGTACATTGGTTGTGAAAGTGTTTTCATAAAGTGGGTTTACATTTGACTATTTTGGGGATCAAAGGATTGACTGATCCTCGATCCATTTGTTTTTATGTTAATTTCTGATCTTGGGATTCTAATACAACATGGGGATAGGAATTCAGACTCCACATCCACATACGACACAGATCTGGAGTTTTGATTAATTGCAGGAGATTTCCTTTACACATTTAGAACCCTAGGAAATGTCTGCCTCATTCTTAGCCTGTGGTAGGTAGACTCCTCCTAACTCCCTTTCAACAATAAAGAGAAGCCATATGCAGGCTTCATTGTGGTGTCAAGTCCCAGCTGCAGGTTCCTACCCCGCTTTGAAACTTTACAAAGCTACCCCTCCTTTTCCCCGATCACAGTAAACCCTGCTCACCAGCCTTAGAACCTGCATCTGGTGCTCAACCCCACCCTAGGGGAAATAATCTCACTTCTTTACTGCATTCTTTTTCTTATCTTTTTTTTTTTTTTTTTTTGAGGAAGATTAGCCCTGAGCTAACATCTGCTGCCAATCCTCCTCTTTTTGCTGAGGAAGACCAGGCCTGAGCTAACATCTGTGCCCATCTTCTTTATATGTGGGACGCCTGACACAGCATGGCTTGACAAGCAGTGCATAGGTCTGCACCCAGGATCCGAACTGGTGAACCCCGGGCCATGGAAGCAGAACATGCAAACTTGATTGCTGTGCCAGTGGGCCAGCCCCCTACTGCATTCTTTTAAGTTATTTATTTGTATCCACCACCTGAGTATTTCTTTTTCTTTTCCTTCAAATTCTGCTAAATCTTTAAAAACGTTTTTTGTTATGCTCTTTTCTAGTACTTTTATATTTTTGCAGCGGAAAATTGTCACAATTTTTCTATTTTTTCTGCAATTGTGGAGTAAGTTAAAAATTGGAAGTAGGAATCAACAAATCTTCCCTTAGCTCCATGAGGTTCTCACCTGGAATCCTCTGGCTCCAAGGAATAATTACAATAATAGCTAATAATGTCAAAGATTTGCTAAGTGCCAGGAACTTTTCTAAGTAATTTATGTGTATTAATTATTTAATTTTCATAACCCTATGTGGTAGGTACTATTGCTCTTATCTCCACTTACTGATGAGGAAACTGTGGAATAAAGGGTTTGATGGGGTTCAGGGCAGGCCGCCCCAAGATGCCCCATTCTGGTATGTGGATTATTTCAAGCTGAAGACAATAAAGGCTCAGAAAACTCAGGAAGGAGTTTTGACCCTCCCCCAAACTATCTAAAAGAATTTAACATAGAAGGCCTGTTCCAGGAAGGAACTAATACCATCGACAGCTATAGTATAATGTAAAATCTATGTGATAGAAAGGCATCAACAAGCACATTTTTGGCCCAGCAAAACTTGTTTAACAAACATTTGCATTTCCATCTCCATGTGAATTGTCTTCCTCTCCTCTGAAATCCCAAACCACTACCCACAACATCCTCCTTTGCCTTGAGCTAAAGATAATATGTAAGCTGACAGCTTGGCCACTTTGTTGAGTTGCTCAGTGTTCCTGGATTTCTCCCATGTATACATGTTGTTTTAAACTTGTTTGATTTTCTCCTGTTATTCTGTCTCATGTCAATTTAATTCGTAGCCCAGCCAGAAGGACCCAGAGGGTAGAGGATTTGTCTTCCTCCCCTACAGTTTCTAGAAACTTGTTCAAGATCATATACTGTGTATGAAGCAGAACTGGAATTTGAAGGCCAGAAGTCCAAGCTCTTAACTCCTATGCTAGCCTGCCCCTCAAGTAAACTGAAAATCATTGCTACAGTTCCCCGACCTCCCTCCCATACTAATACTGGTAATGAGTGTAGAAATTCACCAGCAAATATTATGAAATTCTTGAAGTCTAAGCAAAGTTAATGGGCACAAAGGAAGTACCAGCTAGAACTTCACATTGTATCTGAAGCCCATGTCACAGCCACACCGGACAAAACTCAGGGCTACTTTTGAGTTTGGGTCACTTTTTGCCATTTTTTGGAATCTCTGTGGAATCTTAGCAATACACTCCCACATCGAGTATGTAGGTAGATAGATGGGTAAGCAGGTAGGTGGGTGAGGATGGTACAGAGAAAACCTAGAGACGATAAGTCAATAAAACATTTATGGGTTAATATAGACGGCTGAAATTTTTGTTCTCTTCTGCTGTAATGTGCACTGACAAAAGGAAAAAAAATTAAGTGAAGAATCTTTGACTGTATCGATCAACTACGGTGTCCAGACTATGTTTGCCAAAACCAATTCCCAGCTTCATTATTAACAACCTTTCCATTCTGAATGAGGTCAATGGAGTGAGAAATGGCCTAGGGTGAAAATATAAATGAGATCTGGATGGAAGACTAATGTGGCCATAGTATTCACCAGTAGAAAACCTGAAAAAAAAAAAAATGAAATGCCTTTCTAGATCAAAACATTACTAGAGAAATGAGATGAACTTATAACTAGCTTAGAAGGACTTTGGTGGTACCCTAAAGACTTTGGATAATGAATTCATTCACAAAGTTTTGTAAGCTTAGGGGGATTTATTGATAATTGATAGAAATAACTAGTTAATAATATTTGATGCAGAACTCTAATCAACAATATCATTTATTCAGAGCTACATAATGATCAGAACAAGGGCATCATTTTTAAGATTGATATACAAGTGAAATGTTTATTTAGGGCTTCTTAAGTCTCATTGTGTACTGTCAGGTTGAGAATGAGCAAGGGTGAAGTGGAACAAAAAATTATCTTGCCTCCATGCTACACATCCCAGACAATGCTTAGTTGGCACTGAAAAGCAAGAGCTTAGAGAGAGAGAAAACATCTTCCATTGCCAATACAAAGAGAATTGTCCAGACTTTCATGTTCCAGAGGATTACAAATATGACTTTACCTAGAGCAGAACTGCCCAACAGGACTTTCTGAACAGATGGGATTTTTGTCTATCTGTGCCATCCAATATGATGGACACTAGTCACTGGCTGTTGAGCACTTGAAATATAGCTAGAGTGATTAAGGAACTGAACTTTTAATTTTAAGTTCTCACTAATTTAAATTTAAATAGCCACCTGTGTACACTGGCTGCTGTATTGGACATGGAGGTCTGGAAGTCACTGTCTCCCACTCGGCAGGCTGCAGTTGAGGGGCTGAAGAGGGGAGATGAGTGCTGATTCTGGGGCTTGTACTTACAAGTGGGAATGGCTCTGGGAATCCTCTTTATCTCTGCTCACACAGGCCCCCGTTAAGTGGTGTTTGTCCTTATGTACTCATAAAAAGTCATGTTATTCTTGGATTAAGAGGGGATCATTGGGGCCCAAACTCTCAGTCTACTAGTGTCAACAGAATTCATTTCATTCTTGTTCAAGTGTTGAAACATGATAAGGAACCTGAACTCTCATACTTCTTTTTTTTTTTTTTTTTTTAAAGATTGGCACCTGAGCTAACAACTGTTGCCAATCTTTTTTTTTATATGCTTTATCTCCCCAAATCCCCCCAGTACATAGTAGTATATCTTAGTTGCAAGTCCTTCTAGTTGTGGCATGTGGGAATGTGGGAAGCCACTTCAATGTGGCCTGATGAGCGGTGCCTTGTCTGTGCCCAGGATCCGAACCAGCGAAACCCTGGGCGGCTGCAATGGAGTGCGCGAACTTAACCACTCGGCCATGGGGCCGGCCCCTGAACTCCCATACTTCTGAAACACTCCCTCTTCTCAGTAATTTATGTTTTAAAGAAGAGAGAAAAGAATCCTTGTGCCCTTACTGTAGAGTATCATTCTCCAAAAACGGGAAAATTCCACCTTCAAAGCCCATCTTTTGAGTACAAGCATTATATTCTTGAAAATCTTTTTGAAATGTAAGAATGTTACCTAATGGGATGAACACATATAATAAAAGGATTTATCAAAACCCAAGCAGTAATTAATTTATCAGGTTAGTGAGCCTTCTGGGAATGCGATCTAGGAGTAGTAAATCGCACTAAGTACCTCTGTCACCTCCACAATGTTAGCAGACAAAGAGAACATAGAGTTGATTTAGTCCACAGCTTTCCTTTTACAAATGGGGGAACTGCGGTCCAGAGAAAATTGAATGACTCGTCCAGCGTCAGCTAGGAGAGGCAACTCGTGGTGAAATGTAGGTTTCCTAAGTTCTAGCCTAAACTCTTTTCAAAGGCACTCATAGTCTCCCTCAGAATTTCCACACAAGACTGCAAATAAATTTTACATGGATGTGCAATTCTTATTGTTAGTGGAATTTGGAGCTCTGTGTGCTAAGAAGGATTCTGAGGCTGCATCTGAACTCAATAGGAAACACTCCATAAATCTATAATTAATTGGTAATATCCATCATGTGGATAGGAGAAATGGCACATGCACCAGGTATCTGCCATTCCTGTTTTCAAGTGTATATGTATGTGCCTTGGGAAAACAGAAAATCTGGGCCAGTAAAAGTCACAAAAGATCTAAGTAATGTAGAAGAGGATGATTATATTCCATCTTCTCATAATATATTTTAGGCATAACATTGAGAAGGAAAACAGTACTTCTCTGGAATAAGGAAACCTGGACTCTAGTCTCAGGTCTAACCTATACTTGAAGAGGATATATAATAATATAACTTGAAGAGTTATATTATTTCTCTGAAGTCCCAATTCCCCTTTTGTAAAATAGCAAAAAGAAAAAAGCCCACTTCTCAAAGTTGCTCTGAGAATATTTGCACAGCCTAATTAGAGACATGTTGTGTTGTTCTCTATCTTGATGAGAAGTGCATGAGATTGATGGATATAACCCATCCATAAGGGCACAGCATATAATAGGTACTTAGCAGTGTGTTCCTCTTTCTCATGTGTGGGTCTGTATTCATCCGCAAGTTCCATGAGCATAGGATTTGCCAGGAAATAAGGTCTTAACCATCATGTCCCAAGGGCACTCACCTCCATACTCCATCCTGTAGCACCCGTGGGGATGAAAACATAGTGAACCATCAAGGTCTTTACAAAATCCTAACCTACAGCAAACAACAAGCAGAAAAATACTTAAAGGGCATTTCCAACCAGTGCAATATAAAACCTAAAATTCTCCGTGTCCTCTGAGTCTCACCTTTGGAAGGCCTTCATGGCATTCTCAGTGCCAGGAAAAGTAGACATCTCCTACCTGCTTTTTCCCTAACCGCTCTCCCGGTTGTGCTCCTTGATGGGGTGTTACTGATCTGTCATCAATTCTGAATCCTTACTTGAGCATCACCTCCATGATTCATCTATTTATTATTTCAAAAACCTTTGTTCAGCCCTACACTCTGTGCTTAGTGATGAGGATGTAATGAATACAGACATAGTCCCAAAGCTCCTGAAACTTAAGTCCAGTGGGGAAGAAAGGGTATTAAATGAGCTTGGAGAATACTAACACATCCTCACCTGTGTCCTTGGTTCCTTGGGGTACCGCAAATTACTTCTCTGAATCTCTACAACTTGAACGAGTGGAAGAGAGAACAATCTTCCCCCTTTTATTTTCATACGTCATAATCTCTTCTTGTGCGCTACCATCTTTTCCTTTTCTTTTTTTATGCACAGTCCTTGAGGTTGTCTTGCTAGGCTTTCTTTCTAAACAATCCACTGACTTATCTAAGATGCTTCCCGTAAGGCATCAGCTGTGGTTATGCCATCGACTCACTAATCAGAGCACAGCCTAATTAGAGACTTGTTGCGTGTGATTCTCTATCTTGATCAGATAATCGAAGGTGACTCATTACTCAGATACTGAGGGAGAGGGGTGCATTATGGGAGTGATGCTGTACAATAATAACCCTGATAGAATGTGCAGGATATCTTGGTGGTGGGGGTGGATATTCTGGGGGCATGCTGGTACTAGACCAGACTAGAAAGAATGACAGTCCATTGATGAGACATCCAAAAAGAAGATAAACTGTGTCTAAAATGAAAATTAGTGGCATTGTAGATATTGATTTGCACAGAACGTCCATGAAACACATTCTCGCTTGTAAAGGCAGGTTCACCTGTGCTGTGTTTGCAGGCCAACACCATTACAGTTTTATTTAGATGTGTGTGAAGGAACCATCTGTCCCAGCTCGCAGGAGGGCCAGGCCTGCATCACAGGCGTCCCCCCACAAGGGCCAATCACAGTACCTGACGCAAAAGTTTCCTGATGTGATGCTTGACTGAAAGCTAACGGCAGGGAACACTTCATTTGTCAAAGCGTGCTTTTTCTCAGGAGCAAGTGCATTCTTTGGTGATTGCTTTTCTCCTTCCTGCAGCCTACAGAAACAGCATGAAGAGCAGAGGACCTGGGAAACGAGGACACGTCTCTGTTTATCCTTTCCTGTATTTACTCCTTCATCCATTCAGTAAATACATGTTGATGCCTGCTATTGGAAACGCTGCAGATATACCTGTGAACAAGGCAGATGAGATTTTCAGGGTGATTGCATGTGGAGAGAGGAGACAGTAATGAAATACATGCAAAAAATTTTTTAGAAAAAGATATACTACTAGGTAGCAATCTGTGCTATGGTAGCATACATTGGGCCGATGAAATGTATTTTACCATACTACTCTCCATTGTGTGATCATGGACAGATTCTCTTTAAGCTGAAGCTTTAACGTCAAGGAGTCAGCCTTGTAAAGTTCTGGGGTAATGTGCATCGCAGACAGAGGTGACACCCATGTCCAGCTTCCTTGAGTCAGAAGGACTTAGGTGTATCTGAGGTACTAAGATGGCCAGTGTGGCTGGAGCAGAGAATTGTACGAGATGAGATGGAGTGGCAGGCAAGGGACAGGGACCGTGAACATCAGGATTGGAGGTTTGAATGTTTTTTGTGGATCGTGAATTTAAACCTGGGAATGAGACGATCTGGTTTAAATGTTGCCAAACGCTGTTGGGTCCCCACGAAAGATGTCTGGCTATGCATCTATTACTCAGTTTCCCCTCTCTGTAAACGAGGACCCAATGTTAGCCTTCAAACTCTCCAAAAGGGAGAGAAACAACAAAATAAAATTTGAGGCTGTACTGCCTATTTCTGCAAACCCTTCGTGATTTCTCCTCCCTTTTTTCAGGCCAGGGTTGGTACCCTCGTCAGGACCGTCATCACTTCTCGTACATATATGATACTGGGTGGCTGTTACCTGTAAACAGAGCTGCCTGGCTGCCTCTCTCATCAGAGTGTAAATTCCTTAAGGCCTTGGGTCAACGATGAGACCTCTCTGTGTCCCCATCCTTAACTCAGGATTTGGTTCATTGTAGGTCATTTGTAATCTGGTCCTTGAGCATGTGTTCTGTTTCACTGCCTGTGATTGTCACATCACAGTTTAACCTATAAGGAGCCCAAACTACTTGACGGTCCAATTGTTCCTCTACCCAGATGTTCCTCCTTCCCTTGTCTGTCTTCTGGAGAATACCAAATTCTTGAAGGACTCACCACAAGTGTCCCATTCGCTTTGGTCACCCCCTCCCCCCCACAAACCTGGCATGGTTAACCCCTTCTCTGTGTTCCCATGGATCTCTGGGTTATCTCTACCTACACTTAGAAGTACACTGTAGGGACCTGCGCGTGTGTGTGTGTGTCCCACTAGAACATAAACTCTTTAAGGGTAAGTACTTTCCTTCACTTCCATATGTCTGTCTATGGTGTTATTCTTTTTTTTTTTTTTTTTTTTTGAGGAAGATTAGCCCTGAGCTAACTACTGCCAATCCTACCCTTTTTGCTGAGGAAGGCTTGCCCTGAGCTAACATCCATGCCCATCTTCCTCTACTTTATACGTGGTACGCCTACCACAGCATGGTTTTTGCCAAGCGGTGCCATGTCCGCACCCAGGATCTGAACCGGCAAACCCTGGGCCACCAAGAAGCAGAATGTGCGAACTTAACCGCTGAGCCACTGGGCCAGCCCTATGGTGTTATTCTTGGCACAAAAGATCCATGTAGTAAATATTGCTTGAATAAAAGAATAACCAAGGGTGGTTAAGTGGATAATAGCCTCAGTTTAGTACTTGTGGCTGCCGTAAGTATGCGCCTCACAGAATTCCTCCTTCAGGGAGGGTAATTGACAAGGCCTCAGCTGTGGTGCTAAGAAACCCATCCCTACATTCTGGCCCTGGCCACACTTCCCATGGGCTGCTCCCAGCCCTTTAACTGAGCACAGCAGAGATGCTAAGGCACACCAACTCTTGGGAGACGTGAGTCTCCTTTCCTGAAGCTCTCTTATGCTGCATCGCAATCTAGGATGCTTCCTCTTCTCTCTCCTTTACGAAAGGTTGGATTTGTATGTTGGTCTGATGGCTACCTGAACGTACACCTACTCTCACCCTATTTTCTTTCACAGGCACATCCTCTAATAAAAATCCTTACACATTTAATCCTGTCTTGGCTAACCAAGTAATTATATTTAAATCATTTATTGAAAAATATTTATTGAGGACCTAGTATATCAGTCATTTTGATAATGATCTGCACTTCAACTTGGACAAGATAAAATTACTAGACTCAAAAGCTAGTTGGGAGGGGCCAGCCTGGTGGTGTAGTGGTTAAGTTTGCACACTCTGCTTCTGGGACCTGGGGTTTGAGGGTTTGCATCCCCAGTGCAGACCTACACACCACTCATTGAGCCATGCTGTGGTGGCAACCCATATACAAAGTAGAGGAAGATGGGCACAGATGTTCACAGGGACCATCTTCCTCAAGCAAAAAGAGGAAGAATGGCAACAGATGCTAGCTCAGGGCCAATCTTCCTCACCAAAGAAGAAGAAGAAGAAGAAGAAGAAGCAGCTGCTAGTTGGGAAATAAAGACTGGTAGCAAGATATAATACAAAAGGAGATTTGCTAGAACCAAGGGAGTCAGTGGGATATAAGACCACAGAGAGGTACCGAACCTAACCTAACTCTGCCTATATGTTGTCTATAGTGGGGTTGAAGGGAGAAATCTTAGAAGGCTCCCTGGAGGAAGTAGGAAATAGGAAATGGGAAGCGTAGGTAAAGGTAGGAGTTAGCTGAGGAGGCAGAGGGATGGTGGCACTAGGAGGGAGGGGGAGAGCTCTAGACAGAACAAATAGGAAAGAAGCCTCCAGCAGTAGATGAAGCAGAGTATGTCATTTATCAGGGGAAGAAACATGAAAGGAAACTGGAGGTGCCAATATAAAGAGAAGGGGGTGCTAATGAAGGGAGAAGTAGGGAACAGGAAGGACAAGAGAAAAGGCCATGGGACTAGAGCTTGGAGGGGTTTTCTTGGAGATAGCCATGTTCAGGGGTGTTCCCAACACACAGAGCTATTTGTTTGTTTGGATAACTGGTTAGTTTAACTGATCCGGAATCTTCCATGCAGGAAAACAGGTAGCAAGGCATTAAAAATCAGAATATTCCTTGACCACATAGCCTTAAACGCAATGGGATTGAATTCACAATCTTGGGGTGTCTTGGGCACAGCCAAAAGTGTCTACCACCTAAGAATAGCATTTATTTGATATATAGCTTAGTGTCCTGAATCATGAATTTTGGAGCGAAACCAACCAGGTTCCAGATGATGCTCAAGTCCCAGGTCTGTCACTTGTCAGTTCTGATTTAGGACAAATATTTAAGTCTCTCTGAATCTCGGTTTACACATCTATAACTTGGAGCTGGTTATATTATTATTAAAGTAAAAATAAAATTCAGAGCTTATTAAGAATATCTCTGTGCCAGGCAGTGTGATCACATTTATTTCACATTTATGTAAAACACATTTATTTTATTTACTTCTGGGAGGTATTTTGCGGAATAAGATATTGCAGTTGCATGGGTAAGAAATACTGCAAGGTCACAAAACTGGTAAATGGTAGACTTGGCATTTTACTTGAATTTGTTCCATTAAAAAAAAAAACTATACGTGTTTTAAATTAAATACTATTCAATTAAAGTGATGTGACACACTGGTAACGTGTTCTGGACCTTCGGTCCCCACTGTTGCGCCATCTCCCTAATTCTCCCAGCGGGTTCTTATATCTTGATTTTAGAGGCAGAGACTTGCTAGATCGAGGCCTGAGACCAAATTCAGAGCCAGGCTCCACACTCAGCTGGATAAGAATCAAAGAAGGCGCAGAGAGGAAAGGCAGAGAAGGTGCTGGCAGGCCAGTACAAGGCAGTGATACACAGATAGGAGGCCTCGGTAAGATGAGGAGACAGTTATGAACAGGATAAGAGAGAAGAGATGGAGGGGAAAAAAAGAAGATTCATGGACAGTCACAGCTAAGTATTTTACCTGTCAAAAAATTACTTTGACCTGCACATTTAGGCTGTAAAAATATACTTTCAATCAAGAAAAGCAGAGCTCTTCCCAAGGACAAATCAAGGCAGCATCTTCTGCTCCTCTCACAAAATTAATCTGAAATACACACACACACACACACACACACACACACATACGCCTAGAGGACTTGGCAGAGAGGAAGTCCTTTTACAATCTCCCATCGTCTGTGTCAGGTGGGAGGCAGTGACTGAAAACTCAGATTGGCTGGGTTCTGACTTGAATAAAATGGAGAAAACATGAAGCAGACGTGGAAGGGCTGTAGGAGTCTTGCAGTTCTATTTTTTACCCTGTTGCTTTGTCTTTTTAACCTATATTAAGAATAATTACTATAAGATATGGAAACAGATGAATTTATATGCATACATTTATTGAGCTTTCATTAGTGTTGAGCAACATGCTAAACACATTATATATGTTATCCAATTTAATCCTCACAATAACCATATGAGGTAGCTTATTAGCTCCATTTTACATATACAAAACTTGAAAATACAAGTCTCTGGGCATAGTAGGCCTCCATTGAACAGAAATACCTTAGCATGGCAAGTGAGAAGAAATTGTCCTGGAATTAGGTTTGAGGACTGAAGTTAGACTCATATCCTAGTTTTGGGACCTTATGCAATACCTTTTACACTTTATAAATATCTCCCAATTCTATTTCTTTCCATCTCCATCACTAATACCCTAAAGCCAAGCTATTGTTATATTTCGTTTAGATTTTTGCGATATCCTTCTGTTTTATCATCCCACACCAGCACTACTTACCTTGTCCTCCCTCTAATGCATTATACAAACTGTGCCCAGAGTGATTATGGATGGAAAGATAGGTATCCAAGATAACTCTAAATGTATTGCTTGCCCAACTGGTTAGGTGAGAGTCCTATTATCTGAGGCTGAGGTCGTCAGACTCCTGAGGAGATGGGCAGCTAAATCTTAGTCACAGTGAGTTTGAGGTATGATATGATCTATATTATCTTAATTTTCTTCTAGCTTTACCTACACCCACTTCCTTGGGTCGTCCTGCTTGTCAAATTACTAAACAGAAACCTCATTAAATTGGAGTCAAGAGGCCGAAAGAGGAAACTCCCATGCCCTACGTAGAGAGCAGAACCCAACAGGAAGAAGAAAGACTTCCTCTTCTTGACTGGCAAGAAGCTCAGCCAATGAGAGACTCACAACTCAGCCAATGAAAAAGCTGCTACACCTGGAACTTTTTGTTTACAATAGCCCTCCCAACTTCCTCTTCCCCTTTAAGAAGGAGTTTTTCCTCCCCTGCTGGCCGGGATTTGCATGTGGCTCACCATGGTTGTTGACTGTATGTACATAAAGTGCTGTGACTAGGACCACTTTCTTTCTCTTACACCACACAGAGTCCCTGGGAGGTTTTGCAACAAATACATGCAGAGTGCCTGAAGCTCTTTGGAGGAGAATGCCTTGAAAATATCAATTAGGATAAACAAATAAGTAGCAGACAGGCTCTTGCTGTCTTGTGAGTCTGTTTTCCTTTCTTGGCTTGCATAAAAAAGATTTTTTTTTTAATTCAATTTATCTCCCCGTGTTCAGATCCTATTGTTTGATGCCAGGTGTGTGAGGTGCTAATTCTGAATATATCAGGAATATAGACACCATGTTCTAAATTCTAATCCCACTTCTAAAGCAGAATGCAAGTCCAGAGAACACAGAAAGGGCATAGGTAGCAATCCACAAGGCATATGACAGAAACCGACATCATCACGAGAGAATTTCTAGAGAACAAGAGCCTATTCTTCAAAAGTGGACCAGAGAATGCTATTGATATTAATTATTCCTTTCTTACCCTCAATAGTCTTAGATGAATTGCCCCTAGATCAATTTAGCACTAGACTTATTCTATGTCACATTAGATAAATATTTTGATTTTAGATCTTGTCTTCTCTACTAAACTAAAATAATACAATTAATGCCCATTTATTGAGTGCCTACTTTACACTAGCCACTGGTCTAGGAGTATTGCACGTATGCCCTCATTCAATTCTCACATTACCTCTGCTAGGTGGACACAGTTATTCTATTTCACATGCAGAGAAGACGGGGGTCTGAGATTTAAAGTCACTTGTTCAGAGCTAGTTAGCTAATAAGTGGGGGTGCCTTGAATCAGATTTGTCTCATATACTGAATTCAGGGACTTTTTTTTTTGTCTTCATATGATTCATGGGCTCAATTATATATGGCCAATAGGAGTTTATCACATCCATGGTCAAACTTCCTTCTCAAAATATTCCTCTCTATCAGATAAAGAACTTGAACCTCAGAAAGGGTAAATTCTGTGTGAAAACACATGACCATGGTAGACTTGATTTAAAACTCAATCATTTTGGCTGATTCAGATTATTTCTCCAGACCACGCCCTCTTTCCCAGCACAGCCGCAAGCCCAGAGATTCTTGGAGTTACCATCCAACAAACATCCTCTCCTTGGCTTCCAGTTCCCATTTCTTCCCTAATGATGGGAGGAATTCCATAAGAAGTAGTAATTTCTCCATGATCTGAGATCACAGCATGCAGCTAATTATAGAAATAAATAACTGGTGACTGGAACCATCTGTCCTTGCCTTGGCAAACACCTTGCTTTCCTGTGAAATTAGTGCCACCTGCAACCTGCAGGCCCCTCAGAGACACTGGGGATGCTCCCTCCACGTTCCGAGGTCGACTGCTTTGTTAATCCCAACCTGCAGTCACAACCCTACGGGCTGTCACACATCCCTGGAGAGACACAACTAATGAAACCAATTACATTCCTGAGCTCTTTCAATAGCTGAGGAAAAGAGAGCAAGGGCAGGGCTCCGGCCTCAGTCCCTGGGGATGTTGTTGTGGCGGCATGGATGTGCACTGCAGTCAGTCGCTGTAATGTCTCTCTGGGCCGAGGGCAATAGGTGCTTCATCTCACACTGTTCATTCCCCATGGCAGGGACACTTATGCCCAGTCTTTCCGTTAGCAAGGTGGATTTCTAAAATAATCTCAGAAATCCCCCGGCTCTGCCTTGTTCACTTTGCAAACAGCTGCTTCTAGTTCAATTGCCATCCTTCTAACTGTGCGATTTGGGTAAATCATCGTACTGCTTTGAGTCATGGTTTCCCCATATGCAATTTGGGGGAAATAATAGGACCTACCTATTAGGGCTTTTGTGAGGATTATATGAGATATAATGCATGGGAAGTATTATATGAGATGAAATGCATGTATAGTATAGAGGAAGCACTCAATATATTGTGGCTTCCATTTATCAGAAGTGAAAGCTCTAGTTATAACAAAACATAAAGGACGATTAATCTGAGTTCCAAAGACCCTAAGGAGTCTACAATTGCCCTGAAAATATATTAAAAACTTTGTGTATATGATGATTGTTTTTAAACACTGGCACCTGAGCTAACAATTGTTGCCAATCTTTTTCTTTTTTCCTGCTTTTTTCTCCCTAAATCCCCCCAGTACATAGTTGCATATTTTAGTTGTGGGTCCTTCTAGTTGTGGCATGTGGGACACTGCCTCAGCATGGCCTGATGAGCAGTGGCATGTCCGTGCCCAGGATCCGAAACCTAGGATGTCGAAGCGGAGCGTGCGGACTTAACCACTGGACCACAGGGCCTGCCCCTGATGATTTTTTTTGAGGGTGTGATGTTGTGATTTATAACAAGAAATATAATTGGTCTTTCTCACCATTTCTGATTCAGAACTCCTAAAACCCTTGGAATTTCCTAAGTGAGGAGAGTGATCAAGATGTCTTTTGTTATGTTAATGAGGTACCTTTAAGACTGCACTTAGGGATGGGGGCTGGTTGCCAGGGGAACCAACCTTGTGATGAGAAGGTAGGAAATTTCAGTCCCATGCCCTGACCTCCAGGAAGGGGGAGGAGCTGGAGATTGAATTAATTGCCAGTAGCCAATGATTTAATTAATCATGCCTATGTAGTGAAGCCTCTATAAAAATCCAAAATGAAGGGGGTTCAGAGAGCTTCTGGGTTGGTGAATACGTGGAAATTTGAGGAAAATGGCAAGATTGGAGAGGGCGTGGAATCTCCACCCTCTTTCCCCACATGTTACCCTATGCGTCTCTTCCATCTGGCTATTTCTGAGTTTTATCCTTTTATAACAAACTGGTAACCTAGTAGGTAAAATGTTCTTCTGAGTTCTGTGAGCTGCTCTAGCAAATTAATTGAACTCAGGGAGGGGGTTGTTGAAACCTCTGATCTATAGCCGGTTGGTCAGAAGCCCAGGTGACCACCTGAGCTAGTGATTGACTTCTGAAGTGGGGAGAGAGGAGGGCAGTCTTGTAGGACTTGATGAGGATCAAGGCTGCCCTTGCCCCAGGCAGAGAAGTCCAAGGTGTCCTGCCTTATATACTGATCTGTATCCTCCTCCAGGAAGCATAGGATGTCCTGACTTAATTTGATCTGATTCTTACCTAAAGTTATAGGACCACCCAATAATCAGACCTCACCTTCACTGATACTATTCTAATGATTTTTTTCATGGTCTTTCCTTTGTCTTGTAAATAAATAACTCGCATACCTATGCCTCATAAATTTAGCTCTAACCCTCAACATATTGCAGCTCTTACTGCCCATGGGTCCTGTCCCCATGCCTGAAGCTCTTTACTACCCATGGGTCCTGTCCCCATGCTACTCCATACTATTCCCTGAATAAAAATCACTACTGCCAGACCTTGACAGTCCAAGAAATCTTTCTTTTGACTCCTTGACTCACCAAGCTGGCATCAGGATGAGCCTTAAACTTGTGGGATCTGAAGCTATCTCCAGGTAGATAGTGTCAGAATTGAGTTGAATTGTAGGACACGCAGATTGTGTCAGAACCTTGCTTGATGGTGTGGGGACCCCTCCACACCATGATGGTGGAATTGGGTGAAGAACCCTTAGAGAAGATAGAAATGATTCATAACTTTAATAGGAATCTCAATGCCTTCCTCTGACCTCCTCCCACTTGCCCAATTTAGATTTGGGAATCTTGGAGAATTTTCCCCAGGTTTTTCAATTAGATTTCCTCCTGCTGTGGAAACTGCACACTTAAAGCTACTCAACGTCTCTTATAGACCAAGAAGCAGGAATTGGAAGCAGGCTTAATCCCTCTGCTCTCCATCTACATCATCAAAAGAAGGAAAAGCAGATCCTTGAGAGCGTCTCTATCATTACCTCTGTAAAGATTTCACTTCATGTTGGTGATTTATTAATTTTATCCAGACGTGCCCTGTATGACTTGTCCAGTGTTAGGAACAATATTGTTTGTGAGCCCCCTGGCATCTGTTATCACATGAACACAACAGACATCTATTATTACATGAACATGATTTCTCTTATTGTTTCCTTGGCAGAGAGCAGGAATTTAAGTCAATAATTCTACCAATCTTGGTAACATCTAAGTTTACAAAATACTGTACAGCATCTAATAGTTTACAAAATGGCTTAACATTCATTATTGGATCTCACTATAGATCTTTTAGGTATTCAAGGCAAAAAAACTTTGTTCCCATTTTGAAGATAACATAAATGAAGCTCAGTGAAGACCAGGTAAACCTTAGTATTAAATTGGTTTCTTTAAGAGCACTCTCTTGCCATCCAAAATCCATAAACCTAGACTTGTAAAAACACCTGCTATTATTTTTTGCCTTTCTTTTTGGAGAGAGAAGAATTCAGAAGATGTCTCCAGGTGCCCTGCTACTTGAATCCTCTCTACCCATTCCCCCTGAGATTAATTCAAATACTGATTAGCTTACCTTTGACATTTCAGTTATCTCTAAGATTGACTCCATCATCTTCCACCACTAGATAACTGTTGCTATACTTTTTCTTTTTCGTTTTCTTTCTTTTTGAGGAAGATTAGCCCTGAGCTAATTGCTGCCAATCCTCCTCTTTTTGCTGAGGAAGACTGGCCCTGAGCTAACATACGTGCCCATTTTCCTCTACTTTATTTGTGGGACGCAATCACAGCATGGCCTGCCAAGCAGTGCCATGTCTGCACCTGGGATCCAAACCAGCGAGCCCTGGGCTGCCAAAGTGGAACATATGAACTTAACCACTGTGCCACCAGGCTGGCCCCTGTTGCTATACTTTTATCTCAGCAAATATGTACTGATCTTCTCTGATCATGAAATATCAGGAGATATCTCAGTAGAAAGAAACCTCATGATTTTCTTTTAGTTATATTATAGTGTTCCTTATTTGACATCCAGAACTCTAGGAATCTGCAAAGGAGTTTCAGTAGATCAATGAACTCCTGTGAATCCCACTTTTCCTGGGAAAGAGTTGCCCTGAGCTAACATCTGTTGCCAATCTTCCTCTCCCTTTTTATTTTCCTCCCCAAAGCCTCAGTACACAGTTGTATGTTCTAGTTGTAGGTCCTTCTAGTTCTTCTGTGTGAGCCACCACCACAGTGTGGCTACTGAGAGACGAGTGGTGTGGTTCTACGCCTGGGATCGAACCTGGGCCACTGAAGTGGAGCATGCCAAACTTTAACCACTAGGCCATCAGGGCTGGCTCTGAATCAAACTTTTAAGAATGGTTACATGACATTATGATATTTGCTCATGCAAACAAAAATCTCCTAGGAAACTGGAGAAGTGGACACTGACAGGGTAAAGAAGGTCTAAGTGGTAAGAAATTTTATGGAGGGACTAAAAAGGGATGATAAAGATGGTGCAGTGAGTTGTATAAATTCTGCTTATTCATTTTTCAGTTTGTTCAAAACACAGCTTTAGAGCTACGGCTATCAATTCCTCTGGGAATAGATACAGCATAGACTTTTCCTCTATACACATGGACTCCTTAGTGGAAATATTAATTTCATATTACCAGGATTCAGACTACTACCTGAGGGAGCAGAGGAATACCTTCATCCAGCCAATGCTTCATTCATCCATTCATTCATTAATTCATCTAATATTCATTGAGATTGACTATACAGACATGCGCCTGCATAACAATGTTTTGGTCAACAATGGACCACATATGATAGTGGTCCCGTAAGATTGGTACCATATAGCACAGTTGTGTAGTAGGCTGTACCATCTAGGTTTGTGTAAGTACACTCTATGATGTTCACACAAGCACGAAATCACCTAATGACAAATTTCTCAGAATGCATCCTCATCATTAAGTGACGCATGGCTGTATAGCACATTTGGTTAAATAACATTGATGCAGCCTGGAGGAGAAAACAGACAAGGAAATCAACAGACAGAATACAGTGATAAGCACTGTGATAGAGGCATGGACTGGTGGCTAATGGAAAGTAAAAGGAACAGGAAGACACATAAATCAAGCTGAAGGCTGCAGGAAATACCTTGTAAGGGAAATATTGCTTGAGATAAGTGTTAAAGGATGTGTTTACGTTGAACATTAGATGGGGAAAATAAAGAGAAAACAGAGACTCCAGGTAAAGGAAACAGCCACAGAGATTTGAGAAAACCTCTTTGCTCCCACTTGCCTCTGATTTAACCACCACCCACACCCACAACTCCATTCTCCATGTTCCTATTAGCTACTTTGCCTTCAGTGATAAGAACCCAGCTTTTTCTCAGGTTGAGCAACCTTTTCTCAGACAATCATTCTTACAAACCACATAACCTACAGAGCTGGTTCTGCACATTTAAAAATATTCGTTTGCTTTACAGGAAATATCACCATGGGGCTCAGCATAGGCTATACTTGATGAAGTGAGCATGTGAAGCGACTTACAAAATGATGGTTACTCTCATTTGGACTGAAGCGCATGTTGGGTTAAGGGAAGCCCACCTGCATTGAACGTATTTTCAAGCTACATTTACAAAATATAAAAATTCCAGAAAGATATATTTTTAGATTCTACCTATATCTTTCCTGCTTAATCAGACTCAGTCTGACCCATTTTCCCTGCGTGTGGTCGTATTTTTTTTTACTGAAAGTCGTCTATCTTCTATACTGTGTTCTCTCTTCTCTCAAACTCTCTTGTCTAACTACCAAAAAGCTCAGGGGGTGCCCTGATGAAGGAAATATTTTCCTTTTTGCTGAGTTTTTGATCCTCCCATGCCCAGGCTCAGCACAGAGAAATGAGACCTCAAATCAATTTTAACATCATTATGAATTCGTTGCATTTGACTTTTAGTGGGAGCTCAAAAATATTTCAGTATTTTAGAGCGATAATTAGACCTATCATTTTAGACAAATGCCACATAATTTGTCCATTCCTGAAGAAAATCTTGCTTCTGGGAAGGAGGGCAAATATTTAAGAATGAAATGAGACTGACGCTCACATGAATTAAAAAACAAGTGGTTTAAATCTTTAAAATGATTTCCCTGGTTCTTGCTCATTAGTCAGTATTGCAAAGAGTCCCATGCCAAAATTTTGAGCAGTCCCTGAATCTCAAAGACCATTCTTTTTCTCCCTCTTCATTATTAATGCTAATTTATATGAGCCTTGAGGTAAGCGATTGCTAATGTTCCTATTGCATCAAGTCCAGCCCCGGGAATTGTAAGAGTGAAACACGCTGATGTCTAATTCATGATTATTTCCCCTTTCACCTGAGCAGAGTGGGAAATGGAGCTTTCTTTCAACAGGAAATAGTGAGTGCAAAGAGGACGCTCTGGGACACGGCAAATAAAGACAGACGAGAAGAACCTCTCAGCCTAAGTGGTAATCAGAGAATTTAAAAATTATTTTTTGACAATCCAGACAGCATTTGCAGAATGCCATTCCCTTTTAGATGAAGTTACTCAGTGAACCAATACGATAGCATACAAGTAAAATGTCAGACAATGCATGGAATAGAAATTGTTTCTCTTACACATCTTGTTTCCAAACTATAGCTGAGGCAATCTATCTCAGAATATGACCCAGAATTTCACGTGGCTGGAATGGCACCAGTCTCACACAATGACAAAGAATTCAACAGCTGAAATGAGATGGTTGGCTAAATTCCCCAACCTTGTCTGCCATATTGTTTGAAAACCTATCCCCGGCTTCATTGGTCATGATGATGATGATGACAACAGCAACAGCATCTGTCCAATAATAATAAAAGTACTTATTACATAGTATTTTTTAATAGTATACATTAACTTAACAATAGTTACCTTAATTAACTTAATGTATCAGGGATCAGAAAACTGTGGCTGCTGGGCCAGATCTGGCCCATGACCTGTTTTTGACAGGTCCGTGGGCTAAGAATGATTTTTACGTTTTATAGAGCTGTAAAAGAAAAAAGAAAAAAAAGCAAGAATATGCCACAAGAGACTATATGGTACACAAAACTTAAAGTATTTACTATTTGGCCCTTTACAGAAAATGTTTGCCAACCCATGTTATACATTACTATTCATGTAGCATTTATTAGATACTAGGTTATTGTATAATAAAGAATTTTGTTGGCTTTTGTCTCTGGTTCTTGAGAGAGAACCTCTAAACACGTGACATTTATTCATGGCGGGCTTCTCAGACCTCAGACCACAACTGCCTTTATGCTAATGAGATGACTTATGGTGGGTTCCAGAATAGTTTTAGGATGAGGGCTGGCCATGACGAGAAGACCAACATGCGATTCCCCAACGCTCGAGTGAGTTTCTAGGTCGGTGACACCTTGATTGCCAGGAGGGCGATGCATCAAGAGGACACAGAAGCTTTGTGTTTGGGACTCTCTTAGACCTCACCCTATGTGCCTCTTCATTTGCCTGGCCCTGACTTGTATCCTTTATAATAAAACTGTCTTCATAGCGTGGTGCTTTCCTGAGTTCTGTGACTTGTTCTAGAGAATTATCGAAACTTGGGATAGTAGAAACTCACAATTTTATAGCCAGTTGGTCAGAAGGGTGAGGGGCTTGGGAAGCCCTGAACTTGTGGCTGGCGTCTGAAGTGAGGGCAGTCTTGCAAGACTGTGCCTTTAGCCTGTGAAGTCTGCAATAACTCTAGGTAGTTAGTGTCAGAATGACACTGCACAGATGTTAGACATTTTTTCTGAAATTTTAACCAATATTCATCCTGAAACAACTGTATGAGGTAGGTGCTATTTTATGCATATTTACAGATGAGGAAACTGAGGCACAAATTGTGTGCCTCAGCGAGCAAATAGTGGAGCCAGGATTCAAACTCAGACAGTCCTGCTTTGGAGGCCAGCTGAGAGTGTAACCATCATGCTATTAAATCGTGATCTTCCTAAATTTCATCTGGTAGTAGAGGATGGTTATAATACTCTAACTGTATACGCTAAGATTCAGAATCTGGTCCCTCCTTGACTGTTCTGTTTGTCTTGGCCTTGAAGCTCAGTTCTCATCCTGAGCCTTAAAATGGCTTCTTAGGCCTTATAACCACAGTGTACCCCAGTTCTGATGACTGGATCCTTGAATAGTTCCATGTGTCCCACATACCAAGGCAAAGTTGTTCAGGAGAGAAATAATGGACTGTCGAGTAAGGCAGACCTAGGTTTGAATCCTGTCTCTGCCACACTCTTGCACCAGATGTGTTACTTGATGATCCCAAGCCTCAGTTTTCTCATCCATAAAATGGAAAGGTGGATTTGTAAAAGAATAAAAGTGCATTCAGGCGTTCTGACTGGAGCGGGACTGGGGTTAACCTTTTCTGACATTTGGAGTTGAGGGTCCTACTTCAGTTTCCACCTGTGCAGCATCTCCTGGGATCCGTGGATTTGCATGGGAGCTGTTGGGTCCTCTGAGATGTTTACAAAACTACCCGTGGGGGTGGAGAAAGACGCACACTGGAAACAGGCAAATCACAGGGAGGGTCTCTGTGTCTCCTGAGAGAGACAACTCCTTTTTCATCATCTGGGAAGAATCTAGAGAGATAAACCAGATTGGGTAATAGGGTCTGAAGGTCAGGGGAGAGGTGTGGTTCCATCAAGAGGGTTGTGACTCTTAAGCAGACCAGTCCTCACCAAGACATGTTGTTAGCACACGTGCCCTCTGGGAGAGAAAGGCTACACTTGCCAACTATGAGATGTTGCATTACCCAACTTCTCCGCAACTACACAACCTTGCTGTGCACTCTCCTCTAACTCAAACATCACAGAGGGAAGGTTGCTGTTCCCTTCTCTCTTCACAGCAAAGAAGGGTTTGAAAGCATCAGGGGCCTGTGAGCTCAAAATTTCCACTCCAGCAGTGTGAGGGCAGCAAGCTTCAGGTTTGGTTATCAACGACTATAGCTGGGCTACAGCATGGCCCCAAAACTGCAATAAGATGATTCAGGGGGTGGCTTGTGGGGGAGGGGTTGCAGAGGTTTCACATATGTATTTGCATAGGTGTCATGATCTGTGTGGTTGTATTTTGGCTGCATTAGTTGGCACATAACAAGTACTCAAACTTATTTTTTTTTTTAGGAAGATTAGCCCTGAGCTAACATCTACCGCCAATCTTCATCTTTTTTGCTGAGGAAGACTGGCCCTGAGCTAACATCCATGCCCATCTTGCTCTACTTTATATGTGGAATGCCTGCCACAGCATGGTGGTACCATGTCTGCACCTGGGATCCAAACTGGCGAACCTCAGGCCACTGAAGCAGAACATGCGCACTTAACCGCTGCACCACCGGGCCGGCACCTCAAACATTTAACAAAAATTCTACCCCTTTGCCTTCCTTTCCTTTCTAGATAATTTCCTGATGTAGTCTTGCCGCATTCTGCCTCCTATGGTCTGAAGATACGCCCTGAGATGCAGTGCCTGGCTCTCACTCTGTTCTGATAGGCCCCCTCGCTGCTGCCTGCCTGCCTACTTCCACAGCCAACTCCTGCTCCTTTATCCCCTCTCCTTGCTCAGACAACATTCCAGGAAGTTGAAAATTTGCTGAAGATCATACAATGTAATATGGGGCCTTCTGGAGGCGGATTTCAGATGGATGTCACAAAAGCATCTTGTTGGTGCCTGCCCCTGTCCAATGGTTACTTCTACCCCATTGTCGAGCTTCCTCCCAGCTGGATCTGTTGCCCAGAACCAACTCAATGCGGACCCACTCACGCCTGAGTCTACCCCACAAGAAGCATTATGTTTCAGAATTCCTTCAGGTCTTGTCCATACTTCCCCAACTCCCCCTCAGCCATTCTCCACCCTAGACTTTTCTACCTACCAGTCTTTAGGCCTTCAAGGCGCAATAGAGTAGCCTCTAGTCACGTGTGGCTGTTGAGCACTTGCCATATGGTTGGTTTACTTTGAGATGTGCTGTAAGTGTAAAATACACATTGGATATTGAAGCCTTAGTACAAACAAAAGAATGTAAAATACTTCTTTAATAACATGCATGTTGATTTCATGTTGAAACAGTAAGATTTTAGATACATGGTGTTAAATGAAATGTATTAATTAAATTATTTCAATCTATTTCCTTTCTTTTTTAAAAAATTTGGCTACTAGACAACTTAAAATTACATACATGGCTCACATTTGTGGTTCACATTATATTTTTATTGAAGAGTGCTGTTAGGTGGGCCCTTTAAAAACATAATCTGGCCATCCTACTCCCCTGATTAAAAGCCTTCAAGGGTTCCTTAGGACAGTGGGCAAATTTCCTGACATGACCTCAAGACTTTTCTGATCTGAACCCTGTTTGCTTCGCTATCCCTCCTTATGCTCCTGCCCCACTGAATCACTTGCAGCCATATGAATGGGTTCTGTTTCCCCTTACCTCTAGACTTTTCCTCAAGCTAATTTCTCCATCTGGAAAAGGCTTCCTTCCCACAGTCCATCCCTGCCTCATCTTTATATTTTAGCTTAGATGTCACCATAGTTTAGTCTGGGTGCCCTTCCTCTACCTTCCCACAGCATCCGGTGCTTGCACTTCTCATAGCCTCCATCACAGCATTTAATCCCCTCTACTCCATTATTGTGCCTGAGCAGGGGCTCTATCTTGTTCACTGATGGGTACCTTATGCCTATATTAGTGCCTGGCACCTGGTAGTTACAATGCTTTTAAACTGAGGTGCAACATACACATTTGAATAAAGAAATGAATCAATCAATATTCATTCTTTTAAATCAGTACAGCATATCTGAGATGCTCATTCGTCAACGAGTTGGTGAGAGAGATAAGTAGGACTGCTCTGGAGACTGACCCTAAAGATGCAACTTGCTTGGAAATAGATGCCTGATTCCAGATGACTGATTCCAAGGGACCAGGGAACCCTTTTGCCCAGTAGCTCAAATCTAAAATTTATCAAAGTCCTAGATGCTGGAGGCTGCCATTCTCAAGTTCCTACATAGCTGACATTTGCCCAGAATGCCTAGTAAGGAACCCTCCTTCAAAGTTATCCTCGCTCTTGGATTGTAGAGTAGTGAGAGAACAGGTCTTTGCCCTAAGACTCCAACCAATTACGTTTCCAGCAGGTCACTCAAACCCCAGACCCTTCTCTGCATGATGCTGACAGAACAGGGGATCTTTCTGACCTTTGGCTTGTAAGTTTCCATGATAAAATCTGCACCTTATTCCTTAACATATGATGTTGAAGTATCTGTCTTCACCTACCTTGCCACAATGAAATAGCTCAAAAGTAAAACTTACAGGTCATCCCAAGTCAGGACTTAATATCAAGATGTTAAACCTCATTTTATGAATTTCAGCTCTTGCAGTTGGAGCATAGTATCCCAGAAACTCATATTCACCTATTCTTTGATCCAGGCAGTCCTTTCTATACATTATGCCTCTGATCTATTTAGGTTCATTCATATGTTTCTGCTTCTCCCTGTCTCTTGCCTGGCTTATCCTGATAGCTTCTCTTTACCTAAGAAAATCTTACGTATCTTTAATATCTTGGTCAAAGTTCTTTTCCTCTATGAAACCAAAATAGATCAACTCAATCCTCAATGTCTTCTTATCGCCCATAATATTTATTATCCTTATTGTTCTTTTGGCATTTCAATTTTGTCTTAATGCAGTCTTGTGATATTGATTATAGCACTGTGTTAATATTACTTAACCTTTCAAAAGATTATGTCATGTGTCTTCAAATATATCATATGCTCCCTGAGGGCACAGTCCGTCTTGGATGTCTTCACATTCACCCTGGAGCCTAGCACCTGGGTCAATAAATTATTTTTGACTGACTGGTGGGTAATAAAAAGAAAGCAGGATAATATCAAATATGAATTGAGCTGGTAAAACTAGATCAATAACATTAAAAACTGATATACTTGAATTTAGTAGAAGACCTTGGTTAGTGGGGGGAAAATAGGTTTAGAATCAGCCATTTTTCAGAGTCATTCCTCCCACTGAGTAACTCTGAATATAGGCTCTATCTAGGTGCTGAGGAGTCAGTGGTGAACAAAACAGGAAAATTTTGGCCTTTAGAGGGCTTGCACTTCTACTGGTAAAGGCAAATAAAAGCAAATGAACAATATATATTATGTTAGCATAAGTCCTAACATATAAGCATAGAGTGCTAGAGACAGGTGCTGCACTTATGAATTTAAAATTTTTAAGTTCAACAGATTCAGGTTCAAAAGAGGTTCAATCATTTATACAGGTTGTGTACTACTGAGTACCTTGCTTAAACTCTTGTGACTTTCTCTTTTTACAAAATAGGTAAAAATGAATATCTACTTGCACATTAGCTGTTTCTTTTTTCTTTTTTTTTCCCCTCCCCAAAGCCCCAGTACGTAGTTGTACATCCTAGTTGTAAATCATTCTAGTTTTTCTATGTGGGATGCTGTTACAGCATGGCTTGATGAGAAGTGCGTAGGTCTGCCCCCAGGATCCTAACCAGCAAACCCTGGACTGCCGAAGTGGAACATGCAAACTTAATCACTCAGCCACAGGGCCGGCCCTTCTACCTGCACAGTAAATCTTGCATTAAAATGTATAAAATTTTTGACATATTGTAGGCATTCAGTGTATTGTGCCAAATATATGACTACAGGAAAATCCATAGAGATGGAAGTACTTACGTATCTGTATAGTTATAATTGTGTTCAGTCTTCCATCTCTGCATCCTAAAATATAGCTATGCATTGTCATGCTTCAGATACCACGACCTCTGTAAGGCCTTCCTTGAGATCCTCCAATAAAAGTTAGGCTCCTTCTGTGCTCCCCAAACCTCTTTATATGTATATCTCTCTTAGTTGTGTATAGCTGAGGCTATAAATTCTTCAAGGAAAAACATCTGTGACTATCAGAATTTTATAATTTTTGACATGTTCCTCTCTCACCATCTACACACAATCCAAAACCAAATCTCATCGATTCTACCTGTAAAGCAGTCTCAATATTGCCCACTTTTCAACTGCATTACACTCATGTGTCACATGATGATGTTTTGGCCAACAATGGACCATATATGTGACAGTGGTCCCATAAGATTAGTAAACATATAGCCTAGATGTGTATACCATGTAGGTTTGAGTACGTACACTCTGTGATGCTCGCACAATGATGAAATCACCTAATGATGAATTTCTGAGAATGTATAACTGTGCTCAAATGTAAGCTGTCACCATCTCTTTCTCCCTTGGTCTCTGACCCTGCAATACCCCTTAACTGATCTCCTTAGTTTCATTCCTAACTTCCTTCATTTTATTTCTATATCACCGCCCAAACTATCTACGAGTCTAATTAAGTCACATCTTTTTCGTAAAGCCTTCTATAGATTCTCATTAGACTCGGAATAATATGCAGACTCCTTCTGCAAAGCCTTCTGTGACCTACCCCGTCTGCACTTCACACCTCACAGCTCACCAGGCTCCTTGCTCACTGCCCTTCAGCAATTTTGGTCCTCTCTTAGTTCCTGAAATTTTCCATTGTTTTCCTCCAAAGCATTCTACCAGAAACAATCCTTTTTCCATTCTTTGCCCAAATAAGACTATATATCTTTTAAGTCTCACTTCAAAAGTTCTTCCTTCAGAGGAGTATTCTGTAATTATTGATCTACTCTATCTACTCTCTTCTCTCTTAGAACTCAATTATGTTTCTCCATAGTACTTATCACAATCAATTTGTGGATTTACTTTGATCCCCTCATTAGACTGTAAGCTCCATCAGGGTAGGCCAACAACTATGACATTAAAAATTTGTGAATAAATTGGGGACAGCCCTGTGGCATAGTGGTTAAGTTGGCACGCTCCACTTCTGCGCCTGGGGTTTGCAGATTCACATCCCAGCATGGACCTAGCACCACTTGTCAGGCCATGCTGTGGCAGCATCCCACATAAAACAGAGGAAGATTGGCGCAGATTTAGCTCAGTGACACTCTTCGTCAAGTGAAAAGAGGAATCTTCCCACACACCCAAAAAAATTGGTGAATGAATTGATTTTTTTTTTAAATCTCTCCATACCTATGGTTAACTGTTTGCCAGCTGAATTAAGGTTTATCTGATTATTAAAGTGATTAGTAAACAGAGCCAGTGTCAGTAGAGGCTCTGATGTTCACAGCCTTGGGTTAGAGCCTACAGTGTCTTTCTCTACCCTTGTCAGCACCAGCAACCATGTAGCTGGAAACTGATGGCATTTTTAGCCAAACTTTTCCCTAAAGCACATCTTCCTGCAGTGTCCTGTTCCAATACCCTTTTATTAGCTAATCTGGAAGGAGAAAGGCATGACTCATGTCAGTTCTAGATTTCCGTACATGAGACTACATCCTTGTCTACATTCTTTATAATTGTCATTCTATTTTAATTTGTGACATGGATTAAGTCATAGTTTGTTGGTCAAATCAAATATGTTCCGTGAAAAGGTTAGTATCTAAAGAGATTTCCATAACCTGGTATGATGAAACTAAGCAGTTAGATGAAATTTCACATGAAGAAATGTAAACACCTGCCACTATTCACTTAAAAAATATAGAGGATGGGAAGAACATAAGTTAAGCTCAGCATGGATGAAATAGGCTTGGGGCTTTCAGCTGGCTCAATATGTTTCAGGAATACAACGCATGTGGAGACCAAAAAAATATTTGCTTTGAAATGAATTAATAGAAGTAGAATATGGAGAATAGAAGAGAAGCTATCCCTTTAGGTAATCAGACAACCTAGACTAAATAAACAATTCAGGACATGATAATTCACGGAAGACTTTTCCAAAGAGAGAGGACGCTGAACGTCACGAAGAAGGTGAGGAGAATGAAAACATGAGACTGGAATAACAGAGATATATATCTTAAAAGAAAGAGAAAGAGAAAATAAAGCATGCAATAGGCAGAATAGCACAGTTGAAAGAGCAAAGCTTTGGAATCCTTCAAATATTAATTTAAGTTCAAGCCCCTCTAGTTTCTTGATATATGACTTTGTGCTTTAGTTTTTTCATCTGAGAAATAGGTACATCAACTTCTTTAATTATTTATGAGGATAAAATGAAAGCAATTAGTCCAGAGCCTAAGATGTGGCAATTATCCAATAAAGATTAGATTTCATTATCTCAATAACCTTAAAATAGAATGACTGTGCTTAGGAGAGAGTGAGCTCCCTGTCAGTCTAGGAATTCAAACAGATATAGGATGAGCTCTTATTGGGGGTAGGAAGATGTGGAAGAAATTCAATAGGATTCAAATAGAAAACTATACTGACTTCCAACTGTGATTTGCTATTATTTTAAAATAACGGTATGGGATGGGGGCAGAAAGAGGAGAGAGAGAAAGAGAAAGAAGCAGAGAGATCCAATCTTTAATGAACTCCTTGCCATTTTCCAATATGCTGTGACCTTTTTAGTCATCTCATCATCTAAAATCTCTCTCCAGGCCCATCACAGACCACTTCCTTACCCCATTTCCCCCAATTGCTTAGCCTCAGACAAGTTCATATTCCATACCAGGCCTGTATGAGCCCCTGGGCCTCAGAGGTAGCATCCTAACACATCCTGGAGAGCCCCATCTCTGGAGGAGAGGAAGGTGGAGGTGTGGAGGCTTTGGTCCCTCCTGCCTCCCCCTCCCTCTCTTTTTCAGCCTCGCCCTCTTGTAATGATTTCAGTCGGCAAAATTACCCTGGGGACAGATAAGGCTCTCGTAACCCATGGCAACCAGCTGCCTTGGCTCGAAAATGGCTTTTCCATAATTTCATAATGTGCTTCAGTGGAAGGGGTGGGAGAAGAAAAGGGGAAAATAAATAAATACGTCTGGCTCTGAAGGTATTGCACTCTTGCCAAGGAATGAAGGGTTATAACATTCTCTAAGCTGATTACACTGCCCTTTCATAGGGAAATCACCCTCTCTCCCAATGAACTCAGAAAGGCCTCCATACCGTGGGATTCAAAAGAGCTCTAGGACTACCCCATTCTAATCACTTTTAACACTAGTGTGGCAGCCCAACTAGAAAGATGGGCTGATGCCAACTCTAAGTTGTCCCCAAGTTTTCAGACAAGTCCTTAGAAATGCTACTGAGAAATTATTTTTCCCAATGATATGACTTCCTAAAGTCTGCTTAATCAGTTCCCACCGCCCGTATACTGAGAATGACAAAATTAAGAATGAAAGGAGGCAAGGTTGATTATCTTGTTCCATCCTTAATTATATTAGTCTATTGCTGGGGTCCCATGGATGGAAATGACCATCCAAGACAACTATGCTCAGTGACGGCCAAGAAGGGTCGGGAACCCAGGTCTCCTGATTCGCCCTACAATATTCCTATACTTTTTCTTTGGGACAATATCATTTACTTCTCTGTTTTTGTCCATTGCGTACAGTTTCCTCTTTATTTTCAAATTTCAGTAGATTTATAGGTAATAGATTAGAGAAGGGGCTATGTGTGCATCCAGTAATCTAGCTTTAATAATAACTAATAAAATAGTAATGGGATACCTTAGATGCATTTTTGCTTCTCTAGGTAGAAGATTCTCACCGTTCTAAGACTTTTTGCCTATCTAGGATTCCAACGGTTTTAGGAACTGATTTCCAGGAGTTTTCAATAGATGTCTCACTGTCTCACAAATATTTGATTCAAATATCACTTCTATTTATTCACTTTTTCATTCAATGAATAATTAGAAGGCATACTCTGTATAGAGTCTTGTACTAGGCCTTTAGGAAACATAAAATAATCTATTGAAAATTATAATAACAAAAATAATAAATAACATGCATCCCAAGTGCATTTTAACAAAATGGGAAAACTACAATTCTTAACCTTAGCTACTAAATTAACTTATTTTAGTGTAAAAGGTAGCATTCAAGTTCCTTTGCTAATCCTGCTCACTTGAAAAATATTCTTGATGTTGCCAGTTCCATTGCTGAAATACTGTTACTATTTTAAAGTACTTTTCTATGCTATCAGGATTTTATATTCTGCTATAACAAATGCAGTGAAAAACAACTAGGATTCTAAGGTTGACCCAACAATAATGACTTTTTAAAATCTCTTATTCTGGGCCCAGCCCTGTGGCCGAGTGGTTAAGTTTGCACGCTCTGCTTGGGCAGCCCAGGGTTTCGCGGGTTAGAACCCTGGGCGCAGACACGGCACCACTCATCAAGCCATGCTGAGGCAGCATCTCACATGCCACAACTAGAAGGACCCACAACTAAAAAATACACAACTATGTACCAGGGGGCTTTGGGAGAAAAAGGAAGAAATAAAATCTTAAAAAAAAATAAAATAAAATCTGTTATTCTTTTATTCACCAGAATAATGCCATTTTTCTTCAGGAATTTAGGAATTAATTAATTCCTAATTACAATTAATTTCTGATAATATTTAATTGATAAAATTTAATTCCCATAAAATTCCTAATAATTAATTAGGAATTAATGTTAATTTTAAATTTGATGTGACAATTTTTTTAAGGAGTCCTATTTTCAACATATGAAATGTTTACAAATGGAATGATAAAGAGAGGGGGGAATCTGCTTCAAAAAACTGGGGTTGTGGAGGAGGAGAGATGAAGTAGAATTCGTCATGAGTTGACAATTATTGAAGCTGGGTGATGGCTGCCTGGGGGGTTATTATGCCATTGCTTCTACCTTTGTGTATGTTTGAATTTTTCCATTTTAAAAATACTGTATTAAAAACAATTTTATTTTTTCTCACCGAGGGGCTTCTATATTTGTACTAATAAAATACAGGGTTTTGTTTGTATTTTGCTTCAGCATCCAGACACTAAGTAAGATTTGTTTGGAGTTTTGCTACTTGCAGATGATAAAAAGCACCGTGTTACTTCACTGAAGTCCAACACTCTCAGAGATGGTGTCATCAACCTGACAAGCTGCATTTTATGGAAGGACAAGAGAAGGGCCCAGGGAACTCAGGGATTTGTCTAAGACCCCGCATCTCGCTAGGGACAGAGCTGCGACATAGACCACATTTCCTAACCTTGAGCTGTCCCTAACGGGTGAGAAAAAGCAAGCTGCCCCTTTACAAGTTCAGCAATTGAAGGGACAAAAAGATACGGTCCTGTGACGGATTCTGAATGAGGTCGACAAACAATAGGCCTTTCCTAGCGAAAATGGCATAAACATATTTCACCATCTAAACATCCCTACTGACTCCAGGCCCTTACACTACATTAAACACATTTATAGGCAAGAAGCTATTTCCTGTCGATGAAAATAATCCTTAACCCATCTATAAATGAAAATTTGCTTGAGTTTATTCTGAGCTAAAATGTGAGGACCATGGCCCAGGGCCTTTCTTCCCAAAAGAAGAAAGGGCACCAAAGAATTGGGGTGTACAGAGTGGTTATATACCCCCAAAGAGGATGTTTCACATATGATTGAAATGTCACTTTTACAATGGTCACAAGACTGCTCAGTTGGCACAGTGATTGATGGACACAGCAGGTAGGTCTGCTGTTTCGGTGGACAGCAGGGTGGCATGTTTGTTGTCTAGAGTTGGGCAGTCACAGGTGAGCGCAGCAATCAGTTCCTAGCATAGGAAGAGATGCTTATCCTTAAGGAAATGCCAACGTTGGGGGAAGCTGCACCTTTATCTTAAGGCCATTTGTTCTTGCCATAGTAAATGTTTAAAGCAGATATACAATGCACACTCAATGGCCATGTCAGGGCCTTTGGGAAAAAACAAAGTCAGGCCAAATTAAGTTTACACCAAATGGCTTCCTCATATACTCCCATATATCCTATTGCTTGCCATTTGTATTTGTCATCCCCATACAAACACCAGTTCATAGAAGAGCAATCAACAGGCATTTGATGTCATTGGTGGCAAACAGGAACTAACTGTTGACATTTTTTGTATTATTCTATGTACTCTGTGTGTGTTTATGCAATTTTTTTTAATGTTAACTTCTTTAAATATATCTTCCAGCCAGCTACATAATTGGATTTTCTTTTGTTATAAGAAGTGAACATAAATTACTCCTGTTGGGTGCAGATTAGGTTACAGGATTTCTTCTCTTCTGTCACCGTCAAAACCTGAATGTCAGAAAGCTTTAATATTTAATGCAGGTCTAATTAGTCTCAGCTGGGCCCAGGGCACTTAGCAAAACCTGACACCAGCCATAGAGTCAAGTTCATTTAGAGAGCATAATTACCAGTCATTTCTATACCGTAATAAACGCCCCCTATTACAGCAGCCTTCCTCCGCACCCTCTGATTTACAAGTAAATTGAAAAATAAAGAAAAAGAAAAGCCTTTGATTCCTGGTGACAGTGGACAAAGATTATGTAATGTGGTTCTGGGTCTGACATTTCCGAGATAACTTAAAGAACTTGCAAGTATATAAAAATAGAATCAGAGATGGCTACATAAACCTGAAGAAGATGGATCTGTAACAGGTTGTTAAAAAAAGTTAGAGATTCATGAGGATAAATTGCTGCCCAGACCAACATTCTGAAAATAGCTCTTAAGTACGTCTGACCAGTCATTCAGAAAATGTATATTAAAGGTTATTACGGGCAAGCATCATACTGAATCCTAGGGTGACAAGGGGAGAAAAGAAAAGATTTCCGCTCTTAGGGATACATTCTAGCAAGGAACCACAGCAATTAAATGAATCACATGTTTAATTTGTGTTTACACTTTTGGTTACTGCTACAGTACAGAGTCATAAGATGCTATGACAACAGAGTAGCCTGACCCCAACTGGGATTTCAAGAAAAGCTTCCCTGAGGTGTGGACATCTTAGCAAAGATCTGAAGGAGAAGGAGGCGGAGTGAAGAGGAACAGGAATAGAGAGAAGTGTACAAAGTCTCTGAGCAGGGTCAATGGAAAGGTCGGTGTGATCATTCCCTAAAAGCTCTGGGACATGAAGTGGACGGAAAGCAGAAAATGCATCCCTGATGGGCCATGATAAGCAATTGAATAATTAATTCTGTAATTAGTTGCATAATGTCTGTCTTACATGGTACAATGTCTGTCTTATTTCCTTCCAAAACCTGAGCACCTAACACACATGCATTGAATGAATGAATCAATTGAGTTGAATGAATGATAAATGACAATCACAAAGTCCAACACCTCAACTCCCATCACTGCTTACTTTTTCACTCCATTTTACAATTCAAAAGTGCCCTGTCTCTATACGATGTAGTCCTCGGTGCCACCACCTAAGGCAGGTATAATTATTGTCACTTAGACCCGGGAAAGTTGGCTTTGTCCAAACTTATACTGCTGCTAGGTGACAGAACTGAGAAAGAAGAATGAGAGGTTCATATTCTCCCAGCAAGCAGGGTTGTTTTTCTGAATACTGGGGTGTGTTTCTGGAGAAACACATCCAACCTCATCTCCTATAGCAGTCTTTTCCCTGCCTTCATCACCTTTTCCCTCTTGTCACTCTATAATACCCTCAAGTCTCAGTGCGAGCCTAGACTTCCTTTATGAGGCTTCCCAGCTATTGTAGCTCTCATGAGCCTTTATAATAGGTCAAGACTGAATTACACATTTTATCACTTGACTCTTCATGCCCATCTCTAGTTCTTTCATTTCATCTTCTGGTGCCTTTCTGTCTAAATAGAGCACATGTCCCTTGAGAGCAAAAACCATGTGTTTGTTTAGTTTTGTTTCGTGCAACCAGTAGCAATGCCCAGGAGAAGCTGAATAAATAGTTGATGGATTGATCCCTGGGAGAAACAGCAATTCCCTTGCCTGAGTGGGAAAGATTCTTATCTCCCTTTTTGTTTACCTAGAATATCGAAAGCTTCTGAGAGACTGACTATGGCTGAGCTGATCAGATGAACAGTGACCTGAGGGCAGAAGTGTGAGGGTAGGAGAGGTTACATTCTTGATTTGTCTGAAAACCTCTCCCAGCCAGAATCTGAAGCCAAACCTGAAACTGCCCTCTTCACAGCTACCCATGACCCTTCATGGTCAAATTCAGTGATGTTTACTCAGTCCTCACTTCGACTTGAATCTTTGAAGCATTTCTCACTGTTGATTCCCCTCCCCCACATTTTTGGGGGCATTCCATCCTCTCTTGTTCATAAGACTATTTGATTATGATACTATTTTCATGTTCTCGTAACTCCTGCTTTCTAGATGTGGTGTTTCTCCAAGGATATTTTCCCCTCCTCCTTCTCTTTATTAATCTGTTTAAACAAAATATTCATGGTTTAAAAACTCAGTAACTCAAGCTCAAAAAAAGAAGCAGTCCCCTACAGTGTTTCTCCCCAGAGTTAACTTTCAACATTTTTAACTGGTTTAACCAGTTTCTTCAAGTATTTATCTCCATCTTCCTAAGAAATGGGTATACTGTTTTGTTTGTTTATGAAAATGCTTAGCTATCTTGAAGTCATACTATGAAAAAAGAGAATCTGTTTCTCATACATGATCCACCAATTAAAATCTTTTTTCTCCATTCTCCTCATATAGTTATATCAATTTTATATAAATGTATGCTCATAGTTTGCATGATTATGATAATATAAATATAGGTGACAGCTGAAGCGTATAGCCTGCCATGATTGCGTGTGTATTTGTCTGTATGTGTGCGTGCATATATACAGATATGTGACTTCTCCTAAAATAAACAGATGACTCATTTTTTTTCCGTTGGCTTACTTTTCCATGTACTTATCACTAATTCAGTCTCAAAAGTTTTTCTCAATTCCCTGAAATGCATCAGGTGATACTAATGCATTGAGTTGTTTTCCTTTCTTTTATCTTGGAGCCATCCTCCAGGAGCCCTCCAATAGGAGCACTGCTGGTGCATAGGCTGCTCCCGGCCTATGACCCAGGACTCTGCTCAACCATTATACTGGGACTCGCCTTCACCCCTTTCAAGTTGGATTGCCTGGTGCCCAATTCTTGCATTTTCCTCCTTCTTAGCTCACTCTCTCATTTAGGTGGCATACATCCTCCATCCTCCCGATGAAGTGCACATTAGGGGTTAAATTTGAGTCCCACTCTGTATGTCTGAAACATTGTTATTAATATTAAGTAATGGTTTGGGTATAGAATTCTACGTTTGAAATGATTTTCTCCCAGAATTATTAAAGTATTGCTCTACTGACTGACAGGTTTCCACATTGTTTTTAGAAAGCTTAGTGCCTTTCTGATTCTCAGTCTTTTGTATAAGATTGGTTTTATATCTCTTGGAAGCTTTAAGAATATTTGATTTATTTGTCATGTTCTGAAATCTTATAATGATGTGCTTTGATATCCTGGGTACTCCATGGGCCCTTGTTGAATTATTTCTGTGGTAAATACCTCCCTTCCATTTTTGTCTGTTATCTGTAACTTACTTTAGTCAGATATTAGACTTCCTGTATTAATCTTCTATGTTATCTTTTATTTCCTATTTTATATCTATTTTTCTATTCACTATCTGGAAGATTTTCTCTAACATGGCATCTTTCTTTTGAATTATATATACGTTTAATTTTTGCTACCATGTTTTCAATTTTCAAGATCTCTTTCTTTTTGTCTATCCATAACATTTTTACAACATCTTCTTTTCTTTCATTGCTTAAATATATTTTTTCTCTCTGAGGAATAGTTATATTTTGCCAGACATTTCTTTTTGCTCTCTGTATTATTTTTCTTTCCTCAGATTTCCCTTTCTAAAATTTATTCGTTTTATTCTTTTTTTCATATGAGCTTTAATTTTATATCTATCTCTCTAACCTATCTACCTTACTAAGGTGCTTCCTTGGAGCAGTGTATAAGGGTGCAACTTGTCAACTGGTGGGCTTCACTGAAAAATGAATGGGCCAGGACCTGGCCTTTATGTTGCTAGATGTCTGCTTATACAGATCTCTCCTGTCTGACCAGTTACTTCCCCAGAGATGAATGTCTGGGGGACATAAGCTTTGTTTCCAGCTTTCTGGAAGCCAAGTAGGGGCAGACTTCCAGTCAATACTTCTGTTTTCCCTGCACTGTCTTTGGCTAACCTCAGTTGTGCCTAGTGTTTCTGAGACTAGAGTCCTTGTGATTCAACCTTTTAAGGGACTAATTTTCCTGTCTTATTTTGGAAAGGAGTGGTAGGCTTTTGAGGGAGTTTTTCTGAGAGGTTAACTGTTCCTTCCATGTACTTTCAACACATCTCATTTCTAGTCCCATCCATTATCCCTGACTTCAGAAGCACCTGTCGCCTCCAATTCCTGCCTCTCTAGGTTTCCATGATGTCAATCCCTCAACCTTCTCTGATTGGGCTAAGTCAGTCATTATTTATCCATAGTCTTGCACTTTCTAACTTCATGGACACGTTTCATTATCCATCAACGCTTCTCTCATTCTCTTTTACTCTATAGATTTATTTCTTTTTTGATCAATCACTATCATTTTAATAAGGTTTAGAAAAAGACTGGGAAAATGTCTGCCTTCAATTTACTGTGTTTAACTCCAAGTCCACGGTTTTCTCTCCTATATTCTTTTTTCTTTACTAAGCATTTAGTAATTTTATGTCTAGAGAAGCTTTGTATGTACAATCACAGCCCAAACCTGTTCTATCATACATATAATTTTCTTCTCGTTAGAGCTCAAATGTCTTGCAACCCCTCAAGTGTATTGTATCTAAATGAGAAGGAACATCATCATTCCTGACCACAAGGTAAACTCTCGGTTAATGTTCAAGGACATAATCCAAAAAAGAAGTAATTATTTTGCCTTTAAATGTGATCAGCAGCACTTGCAAAGCCTATGCTGAAACGCAATCTGTACTCTTATTCAACAAGTGATCACTGGTGCCTCCTCTGGGTCTAGCACTGTGTTAAAACTGGCTCACGAACACATAGGATGTTTACTCATCTCTTACGGAGCTCACACTCTCATGAAGGAAACAAAAATGTAATCAAAAAATTACCATATGGGGCTGGCCCCTTGGCCGAGTGGTTAAGTTCATGCACTCGGCTTCGGCGGCCCAGGGTTTTGCCAGTTTGGATCCTGGGCCCAGGCATGGCACCACTCATCAAGGCATGCTGAGGCAGCACCACACATGGCACAGCCAGAAGGACCTACAGCTAGAGTATACAACTATGTACTGGGGGGTTGTGGGGAGAAGAAGAAGAAGAGAAAGAAGATTGGCAACAGATGTTAGCTCAGCTCCCAATCTTAAAAAACAAAAGAAATTGCCATGTAATATCATAAATGTCATAATAGCAGCGAGCACAGGGGTTCTATGGTCAGAGAAGACTTCCTCGAGGACAGCACCTGAGTAGAATATTGAAGAATGATTAGAACTTCTCAGTTCTCCAGGTATAAAAGGACACAAAGAACACTCTTGGCAGAAAAGGCAGTATGGGTAAGTTCTAGGGAGCATGGGACAAACGTGGCCCATTCAGAGGAATAGTAATTCAGTCTTCCTAGCGTCTAGGGTGGCTGGATTGGAGTGGGAGCAGAGGAGAACCGGAGGTGCATACCAGGCTAGACAATAAAGGATTTGGAATGCTCTTCTAAGGAATTTCGGGGCATGTCCAGCAGATTTAATTTTCCATTTGCTAAGGAGTATTTTTAAGGAACATGTTTATACAAACACACACTTACACACACGTGCTCACACACTCATGCACTCACAGGCATCCTATGAGGACCAAATTCCTGGATTTTCATATTTCCCATGCTGGACTGGGTAATGTTATCTGGAGGCAAATGAAGGAAGGGCAGGAATGTTGGGTGTTACGTTTCTTGGAACATGCGATACAACATAGGCAAAGAGTCACAGAGAGAATAACCAATAGAGGAGACTCTGTTCTGAGCATGTTGGTGGGAAACGGCAGTGCACACCTATCTGGGGAACCTGAGGCTCCAAAAGAACCAGATTGATCTCTCTAACAATGGGATTTTCTAATTATAAAGTATCGTAAGCTTCTTGTTGGGACTGCCACCAGAAACCACATGGGAATTCTCAGGGGATAAGGCAGAAAGAATTTGTACCCTGGATGAAATAATCTTTCCAGTCCTATGAAAGAATGGAACTCTAAAGCATCTGGACACAATGGGCTTCCCTGATTTCTGGGTTGTAGAAAGAAATGTCAGACTCAGAATCTGAGTCAATCTATACAAGGAGGCTATGAAGACGATGGCTGATAATTAAAAGACAATAAAAGAGGAGACCATACATGTGGACAGCTTATTGTAGTTTGTGAAAGATTTTCATATTCAGCTTTTAATTTGATGCTTACAACCTCTTAAGAGTGGCAGAGCCATTTGCATCATCCCTACCTTTACACATAAAGAAGTACATTCCACGAAGCTGAGATTTGCTCAGGATCATACAAGTAGAATGCCACTGAGCCTGAGTTAGAATCCTAAGCCTCACGTCTAGTGTTCTAGAATCCAGCCATCACTCTTCTTTGCCCCAGTTTCCTCTCTTGCTGGATATAGGTACGTGGAGATTGGTTTGGGCTGTGAGGATTCAGAATCGACAGTGCTTACCTCACAGCTGTGTGGTAGCCATGGTAGCTGATAGATAATCCAGGACTATTTTATAAGACAACATTTCCGAGACCATATCTGCAGTTTATTTAAGTTCTTAGAGCTTATGTGCATTGGTCTCCATGACAGCAGGCAACAAGGGGTTAAAGACGGGGCAGGAGGGAGAATAATTGACATGTGGGCCTATTGGTCTTTCCCCAGGCCATCTGGGAGCTTAAATAGCCAACAGTTAATTAAAAATAAACTGACACTTTACTTTAAGGATAGTTTTAATAACCATTTATAAATGTTACATTAAAAATTCATACACTGTTATCAACTCCTGCTAAGGATTTACGGCACAATGAAGGTGTTATGAATGTTTTATAGGTACTGGGGAGAAGGCTCTTCCTGTAGAGATATTTTCAGAAGACTATTTGTCTTTTCCAGGCCACGTCATAAGTGCTTAAGACAACAGCAGCTTGTGGAATCAAAACAGCTCCCAAAGTTCAGGTTGTGATTTTGCCTGCATCCTTCTAACTGGCCACAGCTCTTCCCTTAGGTATGGGGTGTTCTTAGCAGAGTGTTTGTTCAAGTCATGGATGATGTAGAGAGGAAAAACAAGATGGAAGTGACAGTAAAGTCAAGCCACCACCCATAAAGATCTTGCATGTCACTGATAGAGAAAATGAGCAGAAACTGAAGGTGTGATAGGATCGAGGGACGTTATCATATCTGGTGACCCCTGGACTCCGCTATGCAACGATAACTGTTTCTGCTTTTGGAGATTCTGTTGTCCCATGAAGCACTAGATTCTTATCTGCTCTACCTTGACCACATCCTGTGAATTTGTGTAAAATCCCCACATGTTGTAGACACAGCTTTTTGACCATGAGTTTGGGTGTACATGGCTTCAACTTGCAAATGGCAGTTGAGCAGATGTTAGATTGAGAACTGGGGACAAGGCAGAAGCCGTGAAGCTGTATAAACTGCAGAGATTGAAGAAGAGAACCTCAAATTGTCTGCTTCACAGTTAACAATGAGGAAGTATCTTTCCTTGCTCTCGGACCAAGAATTACAATCTTTATCTCTTAGCAGTTTGAGGTCTGTGACTTTGTGTAAATGCATGACTGGATTTTAAAGCCCTGCATAATTTGCCTTCATTGGTGGCCCAGCTTCCCACGTAAAGCAAAGAGAACAGGAATAGAAATCAGTGGTACATTTAAAAAAAAATTTGTTGTTGAAAACATTTAAGTTCTATTGTCTTTGCAAATTGCAATTATCCAATACAGTGTTATTAAATATAGTCAGCACGTTACACATTAGAGCCTCAGACCTTATTCATCTTATAGCTGGAGGCTTGTACCCTTTTACCAACTTGTCCCTGCCTCCAGCCCCTGCCCCTGGCAACCACTTTCTCTATTTCTATGAGTCTGATATTCTTTTTAGATTTCACATATAAGTGATACCATGCAGTACGTTTGTTTTTATTTCTCTGTTTTCCATTTAGTTCTGTGAGTACAAGTCCATGTTATTTGAACTTCTACATATATTGATAATGAACTTCAGGACAGTGGACTAAATCTGGCTCTTAACATCGTACTGACTGATCAAAATAACAATAGGAAGCTACAGTTACAGAAACACCACATATACTTTACTGGTAATAACGTAAAGGGACTTGCTGGAACTTAATGGAAGTGTTTTTAGGTGGGCATCAGTTTATATTTTAGGCTTATTATGTCTCTCCCTTTGTAATCATTCCATTCTCTGAGGGGAGTTTGTGTGTGTATGCTTTTGTATATATCATACCTATTTTCCTTTATTAATTGTGACATAGAAATAAAATATCACAATTATTATCACATCTTACAGGACATAAATACATCTGAGGGGTCTGGATATTTCTATATTTTTTGTTTCTGTATCTTTCTATATTTTTTGTTTCTATATTTTTTCTATATTTTTGTTTCTATATTTTTTCTATATTTTTTGTTTCTATATTTTTAGTTTCTGGACTTGTAGAACAAAAATTATTAACCTTTTAAAATTTCAAAATCATTCTACTTAAAGCTGGATTCAACAAAAATCTTATACTTTAATTTCTTCCAGCGGAAATAGAAAGACTCAGAAGAAGAGAGAGTAAAGTAGATGGACAGGAAGACAGGATGAGAGCAAGCGTGAGAGAGAGAAAAAAAAAGAGAATGTGAGGACAAGAGAAAGAGCACTGGGCAAGAGAATGCGAAGGGAAAGGTTGGTGTCATGTTGTACCACAAGCGAGAGAGTACTGGAATAGGCCTTGTGTTGTCACGCTTGCCCTTCCACAGCAGCCATTCTCCTCCTCAGTTTCCTCCCTTATAACATCTTGATAAGTATAAAATCTCCCCTCCCAAACAGGGAAATATCTTCCTCATGGTTATTGTTGTGAGACTCAAATGAGATAATGAACATAACTTCAAAATAGCAAATTGTAACCTATACATTTACACACATAAGATACTATCTTAGAAGTAGCACTTTGTAACCTACTGTTTTCTTACCCAATATATTATCATCCTTTTAAAAATACATATGGGGACAGTAGACTTGTGTGTAAGGAAACAAAACCAATGAACAGTGGATTCCCGATCCGTCTTCCACACTGCATCCCTTCTCTTCCTTTTCCCCACCTTCCTTCTGAGATTTTGCCTGTAAAGCTGGTTTTCCCACTGCCTTCCATGGGCTGCTACTTTGTTCTTTACAAATCTATATCTGGGAGGCCAAATTCATGAACGTATACACAAGAGGGATTACTGCTGCCTTGGCCTCAAAAAAGTTTGTTTCGTAGTCTCATCCTTTCATTCAAACTGCATCAGACTCCCACAGCTCCTTAGCCTTATCAGCTACCATGTTTGTCATGGATTTTCAGGCAGTGCAGGGAAAACAAGGACTACTGTTGGCTGCATTCTTACCATCCTCATCACATATACAGCCAGCTTGTCTTTCCAATGAATTATCTAAGCTCCTTCCCACTTGCACTTTCTCACATGGTGACCTGTAGAAATAGGCCATATGGATTTTTCTTTATATGCTTTTAAAAATAATAATTAGCCTTTAGCAACTCAGGAGTGTTGAAGCTTTATAATTTATTACTCTCGAGATAAGTGGGATGAATACTGAACTTGGATTGAGGGTAGAAGCCTGGATTTCATTCCGTTCTTGCCAGTAACTGGCTGTGTGATCTTACGGCAATCATTTCTCACTGCCTTTAAGTTTTCCATACACAAAGTTAAAAAGAGGAACTCAATGGTGAAGACTATTTGGCACGTATATTGCTACTTCCTACCTCCAAGCCCATAGAAGCAAATCTACTATTAGAAATTTTGTATATTCACTAACTGTTTTGGGTTGAATGTTTGTGTCCCCCAAAATTCATATGTTGGAACCCTAAACTTGCAATGTGAGGGTTTTAGGAGGTGGAGCCTTTGGTAAGTTGTTAAGTCAGGAGGGTAGAACCACCACGGATGGGATTAATGCCCTTATAAAAAAGACCCCAGAAAGCTCTCTCACCTCATTCGCCATGTGAGGACAGAACGAGAAGACAACCATCTATAAACCTCCAGAACTATGAGGAATATTTGTTATTTAAGGTGCTCAATCTATCACATTTTTGTCATAGAAGCCCAAATGGACTAAGACATTAACTCTATGTTCCTTCAGGCTGAGAATGGAAGAAGCAGCCTTTGAACTAGACCTTGAATATTGAGTAGGAGTCATATAGGTAAAGATGGATGTAAGGCATTCAGATGACGTCCAGAGATAGGATGGAGCAGCATATTCACTCACTTATTCAGTCATCCAACGTCTGGTAGTTGCGTGTCTACTCTGTGACAGTCACTATTGTAGGGACTTGGGATTTAGCAGTGAGCAAGACAGGCAAAAGTAATTCAGTTCTTATGGAGTTCGCGTTTTAGTTGGCAGAGAACTTACAATTCTATTTGGCTGGAGCATAAAATGCATTAAAGAGAGCAATGGTAGTGTGTGGAATTACACTGGAGTTGGACAATGGAGGGATTCTTCAATTCTAGCCTAAGTTTGAATTTCATGATGATGCATTTGTGCTAATCTTCAAACCTGCTAATGGGCTGTGGAAATCAATGGAGACTTTCCTAACCACAATAGGGAAGGGAAGAATGTGATCACAGACAATGGAGCTATGGATATGGGTTGGCTGAAGAAGAGGAAGTGGTCCATCCAAGGTGGAAATACTCAGGCTTTGGAGTCAGGTTGATACTTATTAGTCGTGGCACTCTGGATGAGTTATTTAATCTCTCTGAGTGCTAGTTTCTTCAAAGCCCAATTTTTATAGTTATTGTGAGGATTAGCTTACAGGACCAATCTACTCAAATCTATCAAAGTGTCCAGTATTTGATTGCTCAATGAACGGTAATGAAATATTTTAATGCCAGCTTCTCCCAGGTAGGTTCAGAACTTCGATGAGAACTCAGCAGAGGTAAGAACAAGACGAGAACATGCTAAAGAAGCAAATGAACAAGGAATTATACTGAGACACAAAAGAGGAGTTCTCCCTAAACTGAAAATTCTTGAGGGTTGCACCTTGCTTTGCAGAAGAGAAAAAATGAGGGACGGGGTCGTCTGTGAAGCATGGCAGACACAGAATTTATATCACGAATATGTCTTGTTAAATATTACCATTGTGAAGTATGCAAATTTTAACTGAAAAATCTGCCAGCAGATCACATTCTCTTTCTAAGGAGTCCATTCAAGAAATATGATCCCATCTTCAGTTGAAAACTGTGAGAAAGGCAGAGGTAGATTGCAGAGTCTTTCTTACAAATTAAGCAATAGGGAATCAAAGAACAGATTCAAATTTCAACCCATGGCCATCCAGTAAAGAGTGGTTAGCCCAAGACTGTAAGTTTCTTGATTTGGATTCCAAAATTCCTTCTACTAGATCCATCCGCAATTTCGCTGAAAAGCACTGTCCAATGACAATAAGAATTTGTTATGCCATTTCATTAAAACAAACCACTAGGTAGAGAAAAAAATATCAATGAGCAGAAGATATGAATAACGGACTCATGGATGCCATGACTTGGAAGATTTCAAACGCCTAGCTTCAAATTCTAGCTCTGAATATTTCTAGTATATGAAGTAGTAGACAGGAAATATTTTCAGTGAAATATAATGATTATGTATGTGAAATCATTTAGGTCTGTGCCTGGCTCATAAGTATTAATATATGAAAGGTACAAATAATTCAGCTAAAGTTTCATGCAATGAATCATACTGTACACCACTCCCTTCCACCTCCCAAAGCCATACAGTCAGCATTGGTTTGACCCATCCAATGATAGATGGCTCAGTTCTTTCAGGGCAACTTGTTCAATTGCTGGAGAGCACTCATTAGAAATGACCTTCTTACACTGAGTTCAAATGTGCTCATGGCCAAATGTACTCACTCTTCTATGGAAAACAGACTCTAGACTCTATTTCTACATATTGTATTTCCTTTAAATGTCAGTTCTTAATATGTCCAAAATATGTGTTGTATCGTAGCTTGTCTTCTCTTCTAACATTCTCTTGGAATGTTAAGCGTAACATTCCAAGGTTCCTCAACTGGTTTATTAAGTGACATAATTTTGAGACTGTTTTCTAGGTCTTTGGTTCATTGTTAGTACAACCCTTCCAAAAATTAGGGTTTGTTTCTGTTTTTAAGATCGACCCTGAGCTAAAATCTGTTGCCAATCTTTTTTTTTCCTTCTTCTCCCCAAAGCCCCCCACTACATAGTTGTGTGTTCTAGTTGTAGGTCCTTCTGGTTGCGCTATGTGGGATGCCGCCTCTGCATGGCTTAATGAGTGGTGCTAGGTCCGTGCCCAGGATCTGAACCGGTGAAACCCTGGGCCGCCAAAGCCGAGTGTGTGAACTTAACCGCTTGGCCATGGGGCCAGCCCCTGTTTTTTGTTTTTAATCTATTTGATTCCAGCCAGTTGTATGTGCTACTAGCAACATACCCAGTTCTCTTCAAGACGTACTTCTTCACTTCTTAACTATAGTCTGCTTCTTTGTTTTCTCACTTCTGTATTACCCTCTCTTCTCCTTTTTCTCCTCTCTCTTTCACTGTCTCTTTCAACTTAATCACGTGTACCTGGGCGTCTTAGAGTCACACTCTTCCATTTTGTGCATGCGTTTGAATAGATTTACTCTGCTTAATGTCTTTAGTTGGTCCTATAACTTTGAAACATTTCATCCTTTTAGAGGTTGTATCAATGGGTACAAGGTCATATCTTTAATTTTATCCTTGCTACAAGTCTGAGTTTTAATCAGCCTTTACTACTCAAAAACCTCCCCAATTTTATTCCTTGTTGGTTGGTATTGAGAAGTAATTTCCTCTTCCAATTCTGAAAATCCCTGAATTAATGAATTCTCTCTACTCCCTTCGATTTTTACTTACAAGCTGGGCAACACTTTTCTGAAAACATCTCTTTATTGATACATTGCCAGATGGAGCCAGAAGTACTAAATTCTCTTTCATGATTGTTTCTCCTAGACCCACAAGTTCATAAGATCCATGAATTTCTTCCCAAGTTACCACACATAACAGCATTAGCAAATGCTTTGCGTCTGCAAAACAGAAAGCATGTTCTTTCCAACTTTGGGTCAATTTTCTTACCACCTGTTGGACAATTCCTAGGCCCATGCCACGTATTTTGGAATTTTTTTTGCAATAGTACTCTATTTCTAGGTACTCGCTTCTCCATGAGTCAGCATAGGAGAGAATATGCTGCAATAACAAACAATATAAAACTCTCAGTGAATTTAGCCAAAAAGTTTATTTTCACTCCTGTTCCATGTTCACCTCGTGTCAGCTCAGGGCTCAGCTCCATGTCATTCTCAATCCAGATTCCAGCATGATAGAGAAACTGCCACCTAGATTTTGCCAGTTGCTGTGCCAGGTTCTAAAAGCTGCTGGCTAGAAGGTACACTTCCATTCAAATTCTATTGGCCAAACCATGTCAGATGACCACAGACAACTTCAAAGTTGGGCAGAAGTGAAAGAATCTTAACGCAAACTGAGGAGAGGCAAGAAAGGGAGGATGTTACGGAAGTCAAAATGTGAAAATATTTCACGAAGGAGGTGACATCGGCAGCAACAAATATGAGAAGTGAAGTAAGATGAGGACTTGTCAATAAAATGGGGATACAACTAGTAATACTGGAGGAATAAGAAGATTCTAACAACTCCAAGAACATTAAGAGACAGAGATATGATCTCATTTTCATTAATACAAATTTAAATTTGCCTAAATTGCCTAAAAGTTTGCCTGTATCCAATATGAACGTTTCTACTGACTCAGGATTCTAATATTTGGAAATTGGTCTTTCAGTTTGCAAATAAAATAGATGGAGGGCCCTACCATCAGACCAGCAGTGAGTCCCAGCAATATTTTCCATTAGGAGCTTCTCACTCCCACTGAATCGTGGAAGAAATTTGGAGGCCTGCACGGGTCAACAGAAAGTCCAGTTTCCTTAACAGAAGTCAGCTACTGACAGTTACTATCATGCTACACACAGTCTTGTGGGAATAAAGAGACTCAGCTCCGCAAATGATGTCAGTCAACTGCTGATGCAATTCCAGGAAGTGGTTATTAGATGTTCAAGGAAGGCTCATTCTACTCCTTTAGTGCTAAAACCTGTCATAGCTATCCCTTACTAGAATTCTTGGATTTGTACAACTCCAAATGTATTTGTCCCTTTCATTACCATTTGCAGCTACGCCTCAGAAAGCTGGCCTTACCCATAACTATGTCACATTTGGTTTATGTTTTTGTCTCTTGCAGAATAAGGACTCCTGTCTCTTTTTTCCTGGCTGTCCACTAAGTCTTGAGCTGTACCACCTTTTCGACCTTTGAAACCCACACAGTCCTATTTCATCCCTTTTCTCAGATAATGGAAATCCACACACACATCCTTCTAGGGACTGTTCACACCTTTCTAAGGTCTTATATGTGGGGAGAATGGGAGAATGCTGCTTTCATGAACTCAAAATGAATTTATTCTCCTAAATGTGACCGTGTTGACTTTCTGTCACAAGCTCTCTCCTGGGTAAGGCAAAGCAAAACAAAACAGAAACAAATCAATAAACAAGCAAAACCTACATAACCTGGTCTCCTGCAGAGCCTCCCATTAATTGTCTAGAGAAGGATTTCTATGACTGATCAATTTATATGTTATAATTAATGTTTTTAAGCTGCAGTATTTTAGGAATGGAAAAGTAAGTTTAGATATCAAGATGCACCTGGCAATCAACGTTAGTTGAATTGATCAGGGAAGGCTATGTATCCATTATTACATACTGTTTATAGCTCTAAACATCATCAATGCACCAATAACACGCAAAAATACCTGAATTACCTGGGAGCATTACAGCAGCTGCTACCTCAGCGTTTATTTTGCCAGTTTGTTTAGAGGCTGTGAAAATTAATATGAGCTGGTGGAAACACCGGCAATAAATCTGGGAGCCATTTTCGCCTAGAATAAAGGTGATTTCTTTAGATTAAACACTGTCTGCAGGATTACAGAGGCTGAGAGGCACACTGAGCAGAGAACAGCGTCAAACACGTACTAAGACCAAAAAGCACCAGAGGAGAACTCAACACCATGTACTGCTAAGCGGACTGCAACTAAGCTCTGAGAACACACAGGCAAATACAGCATTTGCTTACCTATGAGGATGGGACATGTAAATATTGAGGTGGTTTAAGGGAAAACTATTAAGGAGAGGCTGCCTGGGCTGATAGGTAAGTGTTCATGCACGGTATCAGCAGAATCAAATATATGGTGCGTATGTATCGTGGATCAGGACGGTGCTAGATCCTTGTCACACAGGAGTGGACCTATCAGACACAGCCCTGCCCTCTTGAAACTCACAACCCTGTGTTTAGTACATCCTTTGTGATAAATCCCTTGAGAAAAGCTAGGAAAAGGAAAAGAAAAGCCAGGCGGACTTTGAATGGCCGTTAAAGACCATGCTCTTAGCCCAAAAACACGAGGTCAGATGTTACAACATACTTGCGCACATCCAGTTCATTTCCCTCATTCGCAGCCTTTTCATCCCTTTTGCGCAGGTGCACACATACCTCCCACACCCACTTTTGGAAATTGATGGACACTAGCATAGTCCTTGCGCCCATTCCCTGCTGGGTCCCAAGTCGTTTTCCTCCTCCCTTCTCGAGTTTGTTACTCTGAGATCACTCACGCCAGCCTCCGTGCAGCACTTTTAATCTAATCTCCTTTGTAACTCTGAGGTGAGGGTCATTTATAGATATTTTTCATAAAAAGAATATTTCAGAGAAAATAAAAACCTGGTGGTCAAAAAGCCCATTAAGGCAATCTCTGAGGTTTGTCGCCCTCTACTGTTCAGCCCGGGGAGCAGCAAGACATTTCTCCGAGTCTCAGCTGTGTTGAGCCTAACAGCTCTTTCTAATAGGGCAGAACATCTGCCAAAGGGCGAATGGGAGAATCACACCGCTCTTTGGATCATCACTTTGCTAACCCCAATGCTGCTATCACTGACGCAAAATCCAACTCTAGAGAGCTGACAAAGTGCATTTTACTTTCCTAAACTCTCTAAGCCTTTAAACGAACTCTTCTGCTTGGTGACCGTCTCAGAATGTATCCAGGAGGATGACTGGCTGAGGGATAGAGGAAGAAGGCACAGGATTAGGGACCAGAAGCAAGATCACCGTTCAGACTCTGTTACTCTGGTTGTGTGACTTGACTGGCTTTGGGGAAGTCTCATTCCTTGTCTTAATCTTGGTCTCTTCACCTGTAGAAGGAGAAGGTAACTTGTAAATGAAAAGATGAATGGAATGATAAAATGTAGGAATTGGAAGTGACTTTAAGCATCATTTAGCTTTACTTCCTTGCCATCCTTATAAACAAACTAAAGTGAAGTAGTTCACAAACCTGCTGCTCGTTAGGATCACCTGGGAAACTTCTTTTTGGTCCTTCTTTTGGTGAGGAAGACTGGCCATGAGCTAACATCTGTTGCCAATCTTCCTCTTTTTTTTTTCTCCCCAAAGCCCCAAAACACATAAGTGTTTATCCTAGTTGTAGGTCATTCTAGTTCCTCTACTTGGGATGCCACTACAGTGTGGCTTGATGAATGGCATGTAGGTCCACACCCAGGATCTGAACTGGTATACTCTGGGCTGCCAAAGTAGAGTGTGTGAACTTAACCACTTGGCCACAAGGCCAGCCCCCTGGTAAACTCTTTATAAAAGTGTCAATGCCCAAGTCCAGTTTACAGCAATTCTCATTTAAATGGTCTGGGATAAGGCTCAGTATTGGTCCTTTTTTTTCAGTGAGGAAGATTGTCCCTGAGCTAACTTCTGTTACCAATCTTCCTCTTTTGCTTGAGGAGGGTTGTTACTGAGCTGACACCTGTGCCAGTCTTCCTCTATTTTGTATGTGGGAAACCAGCACAGCGTGGCTTGATGAGCACTGTGTAGGTCCGTGCCTGGGATCTGAACCCGGGAACCCCAAGCCACCAAAGCAGAGTGCACAAACTTAACCACTACACCACCAGGCCAGCTCCATATTGGTCCTTTTTAAAGGCTTCCTAAGCGATGGTAATGTGCAACCAGAGATTAAAACAAAATAACACAACACAACACAAGACACCCACACACAGGAAAAAAAAGAAAACACTGACCTTTAGAGAAGGGAAATACTGCCCAATATCTGCCAAAGGAGCTCCTGAGGAGCAGAACCACGATGTGAACCCATATTTTATTAATTTCTGGTTTGCTTTTTTTTTTTTTTCTGAGGAAGATTAGCCCTGAGCTAACATCTGCTGCCAATCCTCCTCTTTTTGCTGAGGAAGACTGGCCCTGAGCTCACATCCGTGCCCATCTTCCTGTACTTTATACGTGGGACGCCTACCACAGCATGGCTTGCCAAGTGGTGCCATGTCCGCACCTGGGATCCGAACCAGCGAACCCTGGGCCGCTGAAGCAGAACATGCAGTGAATCCATATTTTATATATCCTAATACAATGCTGCTTCTGTATCCTCAATGGACAGATGACCCACCCTTCTCCCGCCATCTGGGTGCCGTTTCTCCATCCATTAAGCTACCAGAGCAGTTGTGGCTCCTTCCCTCTTATTCAAGTGATTTATTTACATCCTTTATACAGACTCTCTAAGAATGTAAACTTCTTACGAACAGAGCCCACCCCTACATCATTCTGCACATTCCATACTGCCGGGAACTATGCTTCTGTGTGGTGCACAAAGAAATGCTGAACATGAGGTTTCAGTAACTGCCCCTCTTCTCACCCCCTACCTTCTTTACCCCAGGCTGTATTTTTTTTCTGGGCTAATCCAACCAAATTCCTTTGTGTTTTCTCATTACATCTCTGCCTAACATTGCCCTTTTCTTTTCTTTTTTCTTAGACAAAGACATCTAACCCTTTGAACATACCCCCAAATTACCAGCCACAATGACTAAAACAATTAATGCCTCTTCAGTGTCTTGCGATTAGTTTCACTCTTCACTTACTATTCTTGGGATTACGGTTAAAGGTCTGTGAATGGATAAGCTCTTTACTCCAAGGAGGCAAATGAAATTCCCTCGAGTCAGCCCCAAATCTGTTGTACATGCTAGTATTTGCTATTGCTCCATTCTCTAATTATGTTTTGCTCTTTTCTGTAGATATTATTTACCTCCATTCGTCACTCCCTCACACAGACACCCCCTTATCTGGCAATACACTAATTTTAAATTCCTTTGCTCTTCTTATTTATCCAATACCCCCTTTCCTTTTGTCATGAGTATACCTCTTGCCCATATTTTCAGGGGCAGGTAAGATTCTAGTTGTTTTTTTTTTTTTATGAGGAAGATTAGCCCTGAGCTAACTACTGCCAATCCTCCTCTTTTTGCTGAGAAAGACTGGCCCTGAGCTAACAGCTGTACCCATCTTCCTCTACTTTATACATGGGACACCTACCACAGCATGGCGTTTGCCAAGTGGTGCCATGTCCGCACCTGGGATCTGAACCGGCGAACCCCGGGCCGCCCAGAAGCAGAATGTGTGAACTTAACCGCTGCGCCACCGGGCCGTCCCCTCTAGCTCTTTTTTAACAAAGTCTTCTCTGACCTCCCTAGCCACTGTTGATACCTATCATCTCAACACAGCTGATTCAAGACACCTGTCTCATTAGGTGAGAACTTACATAGTTTTAGTAAGAAACTATTTTCTTACTGTTTTTCCAAACAGAATGTAAACTCAGGATTAGAGATCTTTCTTCTGCTTCTTCTCGTTCTCAGTGTCTTCTGATACAGCTCTGGGAAAACAAGAAGATGGTTATCAGAGGCCAGATGCATACTGTACACTGACTCAGTGCTAGATTTCAGTCTAAGCACTTTCTGTGAGTGCCTAATTTAATCCTCCTAACAACCCTCGGAGGTTATACTCATTTTACAGAGGAGATGATACACAGAGAAATCAACCAACTCAAGTCTGCACAGCTAGTGAGCGGCAGAGACAGTATGGGTCGTCTGCCTCCAAGCCCATGCTTTAAATCACTATGCAGGACTGGCGTGCTCATTTTGCTTATAAGCACAATCTGGTAGTAATTGGCAGATGTAAACAGTAGATGCTATTATGACATAGCACAGTCCTGGCTCTGCTCTTTCCTTACTGTGTGATCTAGCGTAGATCTCTACACCCACAGGCTCCACACAGGATGGATGTGGACAATCAGCAGGGGGCATTTCAAATGCGCGGGAGGGTTATTTTCATGTGAGGAGGGATTTCTGGTTGCCGTGACAGGAGAGCCACTGGGCTTGAGCAAGGGAAAAGGCAAGGATGCTAAATACTGAGCCCTATTGAGGCCTGCACAACAAAGACCGCTCTTGCCTAAAACTCAAATAGCCCTCTCTTCAAGACACACCAGACCAAATATTTTTAACGTTCCTTCAAGATTTTAAATACCTCAATATTAATATGGCACTTTTTGCTGAGATATGCTTGCCTGTCCAAGGTGTTAACCTTTATCACTTACTAAAAACTTAGCTCGGCACTACTCATCAACCAGCCAGTATTTAAAACACAGGGTTATGTATTTATAATTAACATGGATTAGATACTATTTTCCACGCAGTATGGAAGACAAGTCAATTTGGAGAGCCACACAGCTGCTCAATAATGCAAATGATGCCTATTTAAAATAGTGTATTATGTTGCTTTTTTAAAGCGTGAGAAGAGTAGGAAAAGCACAGTCTGGAAGCAGAAAACCATTTTCCAGTCCTGGTTCTATCAATTATTAGCTATATAAACCTGTGAGTATTATTTACCTTTGTGGGACCCTGTTTCCCCAAATGGGGAATGGGAGCAACACAGTCTATTTTAAGGATGTTGTCAGGATTAGAGTGACTCTATTTAGAAAGGCTGGCACGTATTGGTAGTTCAATATATGGTATCCATAATCATTTTTATTATTCTTTTCATCATGCAGAAGATATTTATTGGTTCCTCCCACTGTGCTGAAAGAGGAAATGCGATTTTGGATCTGGCCTTGGAAGATAATTACGTTTTGGTCTGATGGATAAGTGGGCACGTTTATGACCACAGAATGCAATGGCCCTAATGTATGTTTTTGTTCATTCCACAAATATTTCTTGAGTTGCTGTTACATACTAAACAATGTAATCGGTCCTAAAGATAGAAGGAAGGCCTTTACACTCATAGGGTTGGCACGCTGGAGGATTTTGCCTTGTATGTTTATGAGAAGTGGTGACCTCCTGCTGCTTTTTCAAAACTTGTTTTAGCAACTTTCAGGAATATCACCCTAGACCTATTGAAATGTTTCTATTCATCAGTCTTATTGCTTATACAAAGAAATCATAAATTCTCCAGGTTTATTTAATCCAGGAGTTTCACATTTCAAAACATAGCATGCACATACACACACATGCATTACGTTACCCGTGTACCTCAATGGCATGAATATCAATGGGCACGTTACTTAATCATGGATGCCTTTATTTTTCTTGTTATTAAATTTGGTTTGTAAAGCTCCTTGGTCTATTACTTGAAGAAATGGCTTCAGCAGTAAAAATTGCTTAGGAAATGTAGGACATCACTAGCTCTTTAATGGGCATTGGAATTCTCTAAGATGTTGATACACTGTCTTGAGCATTTCACAAGTAAATTTGACCTGGGGAGCCATCTTAAAAATATTTTCCCCATTAAATCTAACTTGATAACAAATGCTGATAAATTCTTATTTTCCTATTACTCTTATCTCATGGCTTTCTCTGACATATTTAGTGAAGATTGTTTTGAACACATGGCTAGCAAGATTATGTTTCTCTTGCTGGAAAACTACAAAATAATTTGAATTAATTTTTAAATCTGTGGCTAGAGCAAGCTTATTTTCAATTTAAGGATATCGGGAAACATTGGCAGCCAATATTAAATGTTTGAATTATTCCCATTATGTCTCTTCTACCTCTCTGCCCCAAAATACCAGTGATCTTTGAGTGACAGCTAGAAAATGCTCAATTCCACAAATTTACATTCAGCAAATATGATCAAGCAGTCTGTTATATCACATGTGTTGCAGTAAGCATTAAAGAGAAAGAAAGAATTAAATTATGGCTCATGCCTCAAGGAGCTTATAGTCTAATAGAGAAGACAGTTACTTTAATAGGCCCTTATAATATATCATTGTAAGTACATATTAGAAATATGTCTCAGAGGTGAGAGTGGTTATCTGATTGGGTAAATATCTGGAAAAATTTTTAAAGCCAAGGCAAGACAATTTGTTACAATTGAGCAAATATAAGTTAAACCAAATCCACTTTACTTGGAGTTTAGAAAGAAACAAGAGAGCATTATAAATAATGACAGCAACAATAGGTCAGCATTCTTGGACTTCTCTTATCCACCTCACTTCCTTTCTAGGAGTGACTAGAAGATTTATTGCTTAATAAAACCTATGTGAGCAATTATACCTTGAGGAAGGCCAAGGGTCACCTAAAATAAGAAATGTCTACAAACACACTTTGAATTCCACCTCCAAAGAGCCAGCACTGGATAAATATCCTCACTCTAAGTGTCATCACCCATCTGGTAACCATCAAAGCTATTTTCCCCACAATACCCCCTAACAACGCTTCCTTCAGTTAAACCCAATTGGCTGAAAATATGTCACTGAAAAACATAATGGTCCTATTGGTAATAATAGTACTTCTGTTACATTTTGTAATGTCCTGTATACTAATATTTAATTTGTACCAAAATCCTGCTCATTGGTTTATATAATCTACCTTTTATCATTGCGAGTACTAAGGTTCAGAGATACTGAATAAGTAACTTCAGGTCACACAGTCACAAAACAATGGAAGTGATACTGGCTCAACACAAGGTTGACATAAGGGAAGCCGTATTGTAGAAAAGAAACCATATTGTGACTTTAAATGACCTCTGACTAACTAGCCCAGACATGTTCTGTAGATTCTGTGGCCCCTCCCAGCTTCTTTAAGATGATAACTCTGTTCTTTTGAGTTCCTCAGGAATGTGATGACCCCTGGGGAAACAGCCTGTGCTGATAGCCATAATCAATGACAACTGACACATCAGGGTATAGGGCAGCTGCTCCATTCTCTGATGCATACCCAGTAAAACAAAGGTCTCTCAGGAACTGGGACCGGATGTCTGCCCCACCCAGAGACAAGACGCCTCCCCCACCCGGAGAATGGCCCCATATATAACTGGCCTGTAGTCTTTGTTCTGGGAGATGGTTATTTCGGACATGCATCGGCCGTCTTCCCTCTTGCTAGCAAGCTGTAATAAAGTCCTTCCTCTCCTACCACCTTGCCTCCTGACTATTGGCAGAAGAGCCCACTTGAGTGGTACGAGAACTGAGGCATGGTTTCTAGTCATTTGACTTTTTTGGTGGTTGGTGGTTGTGGGTTTTTCTAAGCAAATTTTGTGAAGCTCATATGTGTAAATATTGAGCTGTCAGGATAGTATCCTAAATATCAATTGTGATTAGGGCCATTATGATTTGTGAGGTAGAAGTTACCTTTGTTCTCAAGGCATTGTTATGCAGAAGATGACATCAAAACTATTCTCAGACAAAATCTGCCTATCAGCTTTATAGACCCATTAGAATTTTTATAGTGTTATAATTGAAAATAATATTCTTTAAAGTTCTAGAACTCACTTAACTGAGTGGATCATGAGTTCTCAGAGTTAACATGAAACATATTCTTGGGCACTCACTCAAGGTTGGGTGAAATTGCCACCCAATTAACTACCAATCCGCTTCTTTCTCATCCACTCAAGAAAGCATATTGGAATTCAAATGAGTAGCAATATAATGTATAAATTTCAATCTAAGTGATCACAAAAAGTAAGTTATTGCAAACTTTTGTACCTTAATTATTATTGTTAAGACACTACTTGTAATCTTCCTGACAGATCAAGACTCATCAGGGTGCCACAATACTACCATTTAGAAAATTGATTTATTCACTTATCACATAATATTTGTGGGATTTTTTGCCTTTTTATGAAGTCATGTTTTAAAAATACCTTTAAATATTAACATAGATATTTAATTCTTTGCTTTCACTCATTTGCATTTAAAATTCACAAAAAGAAAACCTGATAATAACTGTAATAATGAAATAACTAGTCTTGGTATCATGTTTTGTAATTTACCAAGTATTTTCACGTCTATTACACTTGATCCCCAATAATTTTGTAATAGGTTCAGTAATTCTCATTTCGTAGATAAAGAAGCTGAGATCCATAAAGCAAATGTGGGAGTTATGAGAAAGTGTGTTTATTGACAATTTTATCATTCTAAGGTGAGTGTGCCTATAAAAGAAAGAGAAAAATTAGAAACACACAAACCCAGGGTAAATTACCCCAGCCACCAAATCAGAAAGACTACCACAAACCTGGGCCTCTTAATTCTGATTGGTTTGTTCTGCATCAATACAGTTAATTAATATACAACTCCAAATTAGCTTCTGCAGGCAGGGAAATGTCAGCGGGTTTCTTCTTGTCCTCCTGCTAAGTGGAGGACATTAAATCATTATTACCCATAATAGTTCCTAATTTGCAGGTGGAAATATTAGCTCCCAAATGCATAAAAATCATTCTGAGCCTGAAGGTCAACAGTTGCATATCGGATTGTTTTGGTTTCCTGCTGGTCACTTTACAACCCGATTTAATGGTTACCATAGTATCTTTCTTCCAAAGTGAATTACAATCTGAACCTTATCTCTTCCTCTTTACTTAACCATGAGGTAGCTAGGAGACCAGAGTGGTCAGCTGCCTTTCCTAAGTTAGGAAAGGGAACCCAGAGAGGTAAAGTGACTCACCCAGGGTCACACAGAAAATTGGACTGCTCAGTGGAGCTTCCAGATCGGTACCAGCCTTGGAAGGAACCGAACAACCTATTTCTTCTGGCTTATCTGAGTGTCTCCTCTCTCCCCTTATAATTCTACATCCCATGACATTCAAGAGGACAGTGGAAAATACATGGTTTTACCAGCAGCAAACACTCTCTGTAAATAAGACTGCAATTACTGGCTGAGAAGACTGGAGCTCACTATCGCCGTATTTTATCTGCTGGGTGGCCAATTCATTAAAACAGATATCTAGTCTTTTAATCACTCTGCCAAACCACCATCTGTTTCCATCCCAGCCTCCCCCCAATCCTAAATAGCCCCCCACACCTCCTGCCACAGTCCCAATCAGGTTTGGGAATAGGAATGGACAGCTTGTGAGTGGAATGTCGGGGGCCTGTGCAATAATTCATCTTTTGGGCATGACAGAACAAGCTGTTGGATGCTGTGAATATGCATAGCAGGTCTTGCTGGGCAAAATCTTGGATCCGAAAAGAGGATGGCTCCCACTTGGTGGAAACAAATGCTTCCTTCATCTCCCCACCCTCCACTCAGAATAGTTAGCAGTTCTAGAAAATCTGAGAAATATTTCAGAGCTCAGGAATAAGCCTCCTGGATGAAAGGTTTCTGCATCCCCGTACTTAGGAGATCAATGAAGATCAAACATGTCAATTTATTATTAGTAATATGACTATTATTTAATAGGTTCTTACTCTGAGTTAGGGCTATGCCAAGCACTTTACATAAATGATTTCATTTTTTTATTTTTTATTTTTATTTTCTTTGAGGAAGATTAGTCCCTAGCTAACATTTGCCTCCAATCCTCCTCTTTTTGCTGAGGAAGACTGGCCCTCAGCTAACATCTGTGCCCATCATCCTCTATTCTATGTGGGACGCCTTCTACAGCATGGCCTGACAAGCAGTGTGTAGGTCCGCAGCCAGGATCCAAACCAGTGAAGGCCGCCTAAGCGGAATGTGCAAACTTAACCACTGCACCACCGGGCCAGCCCCTAAATGATTTCATTTTAATTCCTAAAATAACCTTGCTGGGAAGCAGGTTGTGTCCCCATTTTACAGATGAATCCACTAAATGAGACTCAGACTACTTAGGTTATTAACCCCGGGTTGCAGCTGTTAGATGACAGAGAGTGGATTTGAACTTGTGTTTTTTGACACCAAATCCTGTACCTTAATGACTATATTACCTGCCAAGCTTCATAATGCCACAGAGATGTGAGTAATGGGCCACCTTCAACGACAATTTTCTATCATATGCTATGGCATACAATATTGTTGCCTTCTTTTTATTCTCATTGCAACTGATGACTTTTTTCTTAATTCTCCCTTTTGTAAACCAACATACACAAACAAATAGAAGCAAACTCAGGGGCCACGCTGTGGTGCAGCTGTTAAGTGCGCACATTCTGCTTCGGCAGCCTGGGGTTCACCAGTTCAGATCCCGGGTGTGGACATGGCACTGCTTGGCAAGCCATGCTGTGGTAGGTGTCTCACATAGAAAGTAGAGGAAAATGGGCACGGATGTTAGCTCAGGGCCAGTCTTCCTCAGCAAAAAGAGGAGGATTGATGATACATATTAGCTCAGGGCTAATCTTCCTCCAAAAAAAAAAGCAAACTCAGGCACAGTAGGTTAAATCACTTTGTACAAAATCACTCAGCAGAATCTCGGTAACGTAGGTCTTTTGGTTGTACCAGGACAAAGCTTTTTCTAAGGAATGTTTACTCATGAATGCCTGTCCTGGACCTTGATAAGTCGGACACGTCTTTTTTACATTATGACGGAAGCTCAGCCTTGCCGCCTCCCCATTTTCCTAACCTGCAGGGGCAAGGTACACGCATGCATGGCCAGCCACTGATGCAACTGTCTCGTACTGGCTCAGCATCCTGGGTGCCCTGAAGTCAAATTATAGGTCAAGCAGGTCCAGCAACATAATTTGCAGGATCGAAGGCAAAATGAAAACACAAGGCACCTTGTTTCAAAATTATGAAGAATTCCAAGACCGCATCAGGGGAGCATTAAACCAAGCACAGGAACCTTCTGAGTGTGGGATCATGTGCATCTGCACAGGTCACACGCCCGTGAAGCTGGCCCTGACAGTCTAAGTCTCCAGAAAAGGCCCCACTTTGCTCCACTTTATTATTCTCCTAGAACCTGGAGCAGAAAGAATGCTTGACTGGGAAACAGTACCTCTGGGTCTTGGTTTAGGGTGTTTAGTTAACTGGCTCTGTGACTTTAAGATTGTCATTTGACCTCTTGCACTGAGAGTCCTCATAAACTCTGGCAGCTGGGCTAGGAGGTGGGAGCTGGCATCTCCAAAGCTCATCCAAACTGCCGCAGCCTACCACTCAGACCATCCCGTTGCCTCGCTCACTCTACTTAATTTCATTTACTTTTTTCCGTTTCCCTTTCTGCCAATGCAACTCTAAAACTACCTGGCCTCCCTAACACCTGCACTACCATCAACCATGGTCTTTACTGTCCCCAGCCTCCCCACCATGCTTTGAAATACTCCTCCCACTGCAATTACTAGACCACCGTTGCTCATGCCATTCTCAGGGACTCATGCCCACCCTAGGCCATTTAGAGAAAGTCGTGTTGAGACGGTTAAAGAGAAGAATCATTCTGTTTAGTCTCCCATCTCCATGATAGTGAGGGAAATACCAGGAGATTTTCCCCAGAGGGACACATTTGTTAAAAACCCCATATCTCTCATTTTTTTAAACAAAGATTTCTGTATCATGAAGATAAGCAAAGACATAGCAAAATTGCTTGCGTAGGTATACTTCAGAATAGAAGTCTTTCTTCAAGCTGTAAACTCTTTTGTATGAAAAATTGTAGTGATACCAACCTAAGCTGTCTTTTCTCCAGCTCTAATTTTCTTCCCCTTGTCCTCTCCACCAAAAATAAATAAATATCTGCTGCCTTGATCTCACTCTCATTCCCGAGTCCAGGCTAGATCACATCCCTTTCTTCCTTTAAAATTTTTGCTGAGTCTTCTTCAGATCCCTCCATCTCCAACCACCACCACCACCAACACCACTATCACCACCACTACCACCACCATCAGCAACACCACCAACCAGCACCACCTCCACTACCACCACCACCCCCAGCACCATCACCACCACCACCACCACACCATCGCTTCCACCACCACCAGCAGCACCATAACCACCAGCACCACCACCACCAGCACCATAACCACCAGCACCACCACCACCACCACTACCACTACCATCATTTGCACCACCAGCACTACCAGCACCAACACCAGAACCAGCACCACCACCACCTCCACCACCGCCACCATGACCACCACCACCACCAGCACCAGCACCACCACCATCAGCACCACCAGCACCACCAGCACCAGCACCACCACCACCACCACCACCATCAGCACCATCAGTACCACCAGCACCACCAGCACCACCACCAGCACCAGCACCATAACCAGCAGCACCACCAACACCACCATCAGCACCAGCACCACCAGCACCACCACCACCACCACCAGTACCACCAGCACCACCAGCACCACCACCAGCACCAGCACCATAATCACCAGCACCACCAGCACCACCAGCACTACCACCACCAGCACCACCAGCACCACCACCAACACTACCACCACCATCACCACTCCACCACCATCACCACTCCACCACCACCATCACCTCCTACCCAAGAGCTTCAATAACGTTTCTCTTCTCCCTGCTTGGGGAGCATATTTCTATCTCTCTGCATTAAAAAGTACCTAATTTTTTGCTTGAGGCAGATTTGAGAGTTTTAGAAAACCTACTACTCCTTTAAAGAAGAGCTCAGATTCCTACTTCCTGGCTAAACATCCCTGATTTCCACCCATCCAAACCGGTGTGATCTTTCTCTAAATACAACCCGTTCAGAATATTTATCACTTCTTAAGTTTGGTTAAAAGTATGTACTCACATGCCTTATCTCCCTGACTAGCTTTTAAGCAACTTAAGGACAAGGAATAAGCCCTCAGTGGCTAAAAGCATGCCTTAATTAGATTAGAGTCACAGTGAGCGTTTGTTGAGCGAATGACTGTGAACTATTATCAGAGAGACAAGTTAAAAGAGGGACAACTGGATTAAAGTCTTATCTCAGCTGCCCTCTGCCCCTTGATGCGTCTTGTTCGTGTTTCTCAACTTCTGAGTCTATCAAAAGCCAAGTGAAGAGGCTGTTTCTCTGAGATCATTCATCTGTCCCGTTAATTTGTGTTAAGTGGCACTTTATCAGAGCCAAGCTTTTAAGTCCATTAGAAGTCTTGCAGCTTGTCTCAAAGCTGGGAACGCTATAAAAGACAACATCAATCCTGGGCTCTCTCCTGCACTCGGGACAAGCTGATGCTTTCAGTCTAGGTCTCGAGATCAGCCTCTAAGACCTCCCGGATGTCCCCATGGAATAACAGCAGGCCGTGGAGTGTCACTTCTTCTGAGATATGAAACAGGCTATCCCGGACTCAAGAATCCCTTATAAAGATGTCAGCTGGAGAAGAAAAAGCCTTTCATGCAATCATCCTCATGTAGCCTCCTTTCTCAAACCTTTACAATACACTTTGAAAAACTCTTTTTAAAAACAAGTCTGACAGGCCAGACACAGCTCACTAACCTGGGAGATTTGTTTTAAAAATACAGATTCCCACATACCATCTGTAGACAATTTCCGGGGTGATGCTCAAAGCTGTGTATTTTTAAAAGCTCCCTACATGATTTTTATTTGCAGCCAGGGTTTAGAACTTCTGGAAGCCTATTGCAGAGTGCAAGGCAATTTGACATCAGTTATTATTTCATTTAGTGCTCACAGAAATAGCTAGGAATATTATTCCCATTACAGGAATGAGAAAACTAAGGCTCAGAGAGATCTGATGACCTGCCTAGCATGAGTTCTAACTTTGTCTTGAGTTAGAACACAAGCTCAGGTCTTCTGATTCCTAGTCCGGGGCCTGTCCACTGTTCACTTTGAGTTCTAGCAACTGTAATTCCTAACGTATTAGAATGAACAAATCCATCAGTTTGCGCTAAAAAGGATGAGAAAACCAGGGTTGTGCATTTTAATCAGAAAGAGAAACACAGGAGCAAGAAAATTTCATATCATGAGAAAGTCTTTAAAAGCCCAGCAATCTGCGAACCATGGAAGGAAAAAAATCTGAAAATCTTCTCAAATAATCCCATAGAGGGTCAAGACTTCTTCTACTTTTTTTTTCTTTCTCATCTATATTACGCATTTTCTTTTCTTCCTTCTTCCCTGGCAATGTCTTAGACCCACTATCAATACAAGGGTTAGATCACATAGTCACAGCTTAACAAAAAGGAGAGGATGGGAATGAAGCATGCACATGTGTGCCAAGGTTGTTGGTCTGAACCATTACTGCCATGAGGAGGGTGCCTCACTGCCCCACTTCTCATGCTTATTGCCTCCATCCATCTAATATTCATCTCCCTCTCCAAAGAGAGAAAGAAATGCTGACGTGATGGATCAGAGTTCAGGCATTTACTGGGCCATATTTTTCAGTGAATGAGTTTACTTTGCCCTAAAGGTTAACACCTGTGTGCATCTCTTGTCTCTTCTTAATAAGACTTGCAAATATACAATATACAAATACAGGGAACTTCAGTGTATGAGTGGCAATGCAGATCAGTGGAGAAAGGAGAGACTATTTCCAATTAAGCTGAATAAACTGATTATTCATGTAGAAAAGGATAAAATTGGACATCTCTGTCACTTTATATACATTAGAATTTAAGTAGGGAAAGTTTATAAATAAGTCGAGAATCCAACTATTTCTCCCCAATTTGACCACCACTGTCCAATAGCCCCCTAACTGGTCTCCATGATTGCACCTTGACTGCATTGTCTCATTTCAACATAGCTAATCCCATGAAATGATGGGGGAAGTGGTTTCACAATGTCACTCAGAAAATTAGAGATACTCTCAGGACCAGAACCTTAGTCTTCCAATGACTACATCTGTGATGCATAGTGCATTCATAGGTTTATTAGGTAGATTGTTATTGAACCCCATTGGTCAAGAATTCTTCTAGACCTTGGGAATAAGTAGTGAATATTATGATTTCTTTCAGTATATTTTAATCTAGAGTATGACAGGTGTAAATTGCCTAATTAATTTGAGTTGCCATAAGTTCTGCAAAAATAAGATCAGTTTGCAATAACAAGATATGGGGACTGACCTAAGGTACCTGGGGAAAGATAAGTGACCGATAATCTGAGATTTGAAAGATAAGTAAGACTCACGTGTGTGAATTAAAGAATGGGAAATATGGGTAGTAACATTGCAGGAGCATGAATCCCATACAAGACGACCTCAGAATATTAACAAAGTGTGGCAAGAGTAACGAGAACAAGGAGGAGCAAAACATAGGTTGGAGGAATAGGCTGGGACCATATTACACAAGGACGTTGTTAAAAGTTCATATTGAAGGATATTGAGAAGAAATTGAGGGGAATTTAAACTATGGATCGACTAGAGCAGATCTCTGTTACAAAAGGATAACTGTTGTGTGAAGAAGGGATTGAAGAAAACACATATGTAAAGAAACTGTTTGGAATATTATTAAAGTTGTTCAAGTGTGAAATGATGGTAGCATAGACTAAGCTGTAATATGGGGAGATGGGGAGAAGTGAGACAATTTGAGAGAGTTGAGGAGTTTGGATGGCTAGATATGGTAGGAGGTAGCTGGACAGAGAGAAAAAGTGACACTTTTGAGGATGACTTATAGGATCTGGGCTTGAATAAATGGGTTGATGATGGTGCCTTTACAAAGAAGAGGTTATGGGGTCATAAAAGTCATTAACAGATAAATTTTGGACAGATAATCTTGGACAGATAAAATCTGAGGAATTTGAGAAATCAAAATAAAATTTGAGAAATCAGTGAGATTTTCAGGTGAAGATGGCAAATAGAATGTACCAAATATCTGCCAAGTGCTATACTGGGTTCTGTCCTTTGTACCCTCAAAATTTAATAGTTGAACAGCTCATACTCCTCAATTTTGCTATAGCAGCTTCTTCATTCAAATCTGCTCCCAGATCTAAAAGTTCCACTTTGCCTGGGACTAGCTGGAAGAAAGAAAGAAAATATTCCAAGTTGATATCCTCTAAGCAGGCAAGAGTCGGTCCTAAAACATATCCGAGTATGGTGTGAAATATGCTAATAAATTTATGCAAATAAAGGTTCACTGTATTAACTACAAGATCAAGGGAGAAAGGCAAGTAATTTGGTAATGGGCTCTAATTACCCTCTGTCGTTAGCATGGGGGATGAGGGTGACGCACGAATCAAACACTGTTAATAAATACTTTCACATTTCATCAGTGCCTTCTCTATCATTGTACTTGAACATGCCTGAAAAGCCACCACAAAATAATCAAGCTAATTTGAATATCAGGTTAAACAGTAAAGAGAAGACTTTCTTCTCACTTTTTTTCTCTTCTCCTTTTTTAACTTGGTAATGTCCGACAGAGAAGAGGTCTTTCTTAAGGCGTTAGTAGTTAGGGCTATAATTCCATCAGCTGAGAACTAGCTATGTGATTTGTGGTTAAAATTACTGACCTTCTTTTCCACTGAGTTTCCCCATTCTTTACTTAGGGATGTTTAACATTTGTAATGGCATCTTCAAAAGGTGTCAGGAATGTCTGCTTTTTATTTATTTGGAAATATTTAAGACAGTTTTGCTTTTTAACTTTTCTTTTGAAATATTTTCAAACTTACGGAAATGTGGCAGAACAAACAATGAGCTTGATTTCCCCACTGCATCATTTGAGAATAAACTGTCCACATATTGTCCCATTGCCCCTAAATACCTCAGCATGTTTTCCTACAAACGTGTATCCTACATAGTCATGATATGGCCATAAAAATTAGGAAATTGACACTGATGCTGTCGATTCTCTACTATGTAATACACAGACCACATTCCATTTCTGTCAGTTGCCCCAGTGATATTCATTGTAGCAAAAGTATTCAATCTAGAATCATGTGTTACATTTAGTCCACATGTCCCTTTAGTCTCCTTCGATTTGGAGCAATTCATTGGTCTTTCCTTGACTTTCATAACCTTGATACTTTTGAAGATTAAAGCCAATTGTTTTATAAAATGCCCCTCAATTTAGATTTGTCTAATCTTTCCTCATAATTAGATTCAAATTACGCATTTTAGGGGGCAGAAATGATGTGTTCTTATTGCATCCTATTGAGTGGAAAACGATTTCAATTTGAAGCATTGCTGGTCATGCCAATCTCTTGATTAAGGTGATTTTTGCCAAGTTTCTCTTTTACAGAGTTATTCTTTCCCTCTTTGAAATTAGTAAGTATTTTGTGGGGAGATACTTTAAGATATATGGACATCCCATTCATCTTCAGACTTTTATCCACTAATTTTAGCATCTATTTATTTTTTATTTGCTTGATTTAGTTATTACTGCTAATTGAAATAGTTTTTTAAAATTCCGTCATGTTTCGGAAATTCATTACTTAGTATTTTACTATAATGAGATGCTTTCTCTTCTTCCCATTTGTTTATTCATTTAACTCATATCTGTATGAATTTGTGTATTTCTATTTTATTCAAAGTGTTATCATTTGTTTTTATTTTTATTTATTTAAATTATCTTAGGTTTGGCCAGTAGGATTTCCTTGAAGGTGGCTTCTCCTTTTTTTACATATTTCCATGATTCCCTGAGTCCTTCTTTACTATCAGCATAATAAGATATTCTAGGCTCATCTTGCACTTCTCTTGCTCTAGCTTTGGAATCAGCCATTTTTTCAAAGATCCCTCATTCCTTTTGGTGGAGGAAGGTATTCTGAAACCAAGAACTGGATACAGGATATGCTCACTGCATTGGATGGTGTGATGCAATACACAGATTCCAGCTGCTCTGGGAGGGCTGCCCCCAAATAGCCTTGGCTGTCAAACCCATTCAGGAATTACTTCAATCAAAGAAAGCTGTCTTGCCCAAGGTCATGTTCACTATTAGGGGTACCCCCACAATGAATGACTTATTATTTAAGGCTTCACTCTTTGCTCCATATTAGAAATATTCTTAATTTCCATCCCAATTCCAGAGCTTCCTCTGGGGTCAACTGAAGCCTTCACTGGATCTGAATATCAGCTTAACTTCTCCCTTTGCCCAAACCTCCTTCTTTTCCCTTCCTTCTACAAGTATGAGTTCCCAAAACACTCCCTACTAAGTAACCCATCTCAAATCTGCTTTCTGGGGAATATGACCCAGGAGATGTGGGGTGTTGCTGTGCCCAGACTCTCTCAATGGACGGGACTAGGAAACATATGTATGCATTTACCTCTACTTATAGCTCTATCTATATCTATTTCTTTATATATTGAACATCATGAATGTGGTAGGGAGAAAATGACTGCCCAAAGTTGTCCACACCTGGAGCCTATGAATTTGTTAGGTTACATGGCAAAGGGGAATTAAAGTTGCAGATGGAATTAATATCACTAAATGGCCGACCTTAAAATAGGGAAGTTAACCTGGATTATCTGGGTGGGTCCAATGTAGTAACAAGGATCCTTAAAATGGAAAAGGGAGGCAGAAGAAGGGAGTCAGAAGGAGCTGTGACTACAGAAGGTCAAAATGATGCAATGTGAAGACTTGATCCACAGATACTGGCTGTGAAGACGGAGGAAGGGGGCCGCAAGCCAAGGAATGTGTGTGTGTGGGGGGGGGGGGGTGGCAGCGGGGAGAGGCACGGGGCTCTAGAGGTTGGAAAAGGCAGGGGAAAAAATTTTCCCCTAGAGCCTCTAGAAAGGAAAATAGTCCTGTTGGTACCTTAATTTTGCCCAGTGACACCCACGGTGGACTTCTGACTTACAGAAGTGTAAGGTAATAAATTTATGTTGTTTTAAGCCACTCTGATTGTGGTAATTTGTTACAACAATAGACAATTACTCTAATGAATCTATCCTGATTCCACTAATTCCAGCTCAACACTGCAGGGTTTATTACAGCTTTCCCCCCTTTCCGTGTTTGTAACTCCTTTTTCTAGCGTTGAAAAATTTGGCTCCCATTGTGCTCAATACGTTTACTTATTTGATGAATCCCAAACCCTCTGGGCCACTACCTTGTGTGGCCACCTTCTTCGCTTGGGCTCTTCTCTGTCCAGCCACCATGGCTATCTCATATAAATGTCCTTCTCGTATGGCCCCCAACTGGTGGCTCCCAGACTAAATTATTAGGAAAGGAAGGAAGGATGGAAGGAAAGAAGGAAAATACAGAAGGAGTGAGGGAGGAGGGAGAAGAGAAGGAAGAGAGGAGGCACCAGGAAAGAAAAGCAGCCAAGTCAGAGATTTTTTTAATCCAAAGTCTACGCATAGAGTCTATAGAACCTTCAGGAGTTATTGTATTACAAAACCCTCGCCCAAAATTTTCTGAAAAATCAGTGCTTATGTTTGCTTTCCTAGGGTACAATACAAAGTTTTCATCACTTTCTCGAAAGAGATGCCTGAACTCTAATAAGTTAAAAAACACTGAGTTTATAACTATTTAGTTGGAAGGTAGAGTGATGACCTCAATGTCCTCCTTAAAATCCATTTACAAGCCCTGTAATAGGCTATAATAGATCTTCAAGACACTCACAACGCCACCATTCTTATTAGGAGTTGTTAAAATTTTATGTTCTTTATCTTAATTTCATCTGAGATGCAAAGGTTCAGAAAAATGCCTAAAGGTACCCAGAACCCCCACATTTCAAAGAGAGATAAGAGACCATTTACAGGGAATGCTTAGGATTGAGAACCCATTTCTTTTTCAACTACTGTTACCGATTTCAGCTTCTACAAGGACCTAGATCAAAGAGACCCTGGAGGATGAATTTATTGAAGACAGTTTTGTATATGTGTGTGTGTGTGTGTGTGTATGAGTAAGATTCGCCCTGAGCTAACATCCATTGCCAATCCTTCTCTTTTTTTGCTTGAGGAAGATTCACCCTGAGCTAATATCTGTGTCAATCTTCCTCTACTTTGTATGTGGGACTCCTCCACAGCATGGCTGATGAGTGGAGTAGGTCTGCACCCAAGACCCAAATTGGCGAACCCCAGGCTGCTGAAGCAGAGCGTGTGGAGCTTTAACTACTTGGCCATGGGGCTGGCCCCTATTGAAGAAAATTTTTAATGTGTGTGTACCTATGCCTCCCAATCCCTACAGCTGCCAACTATTGGTCAGTTGTAGAAAGAGGTTCCAGTTGGAGTTTCCTGAAACTCCCCATGCAATAAAAAGACAGCTTTCAGTATCAGCCACATGCAGATTACAGGGTCCGGGCCACCAAAAACTGTGCTGTCACTTTTCTTCTCCTTCCTTGAGATCTACCTCAGAGAAGTCAAAAACTAAGGCCTTCCAGGGGGAGAGGAGATGGAGGAAAGGGAAGGAGAATTGAATCCCCTTGCCTGCTATAAACATGTAGACTGAAGGTGTTATCAACCTGCAGGGGGAGAATCTCTAAACTAGCTAAGAGTTGGTAGCTTTGGGATTTTTGCACTGGGCTGTAGATTTTAATCACAGAAACAAGACAATTTCTGCAGCTGAAAGTCACCAGAGGACTACTTTATTTTCTAAAAAAAATGGAGGAAAAAATATGGTACCTGCCCCAAATTCCGTACAAGAAGTTGGGAAAAAATATGTCCATGTATTGTGCTTGAATGGGATGTGGAGGAAAAATAAAGCTGTCTTCTTATTTTCTTGGGTCAGCTTCTGTCAAAAATGGCTCGTTTTTTTCTCAATTATTATATTGAAACGATGGTAGATATTGAACAACTCGTATTTTTCTATTGCCTGATGGAAAAAACTCTTAGAAGGTTATTTATTTTTTTCCTTTCCTTTTCTTTTTTTCATCTGGCACATGTGAGGGCAAGCTAGCTTAACTCTAAATCTGACATCCAGCTGTAACATTGTACCATTTTAAAAGCTGTTCTCAAGGGTCTTTAGGTGCCTACAAGGAGAGAGTTTGAGTAAGGTGATGTTTCCAGAACTAAGAGCTAATTACGTGTACATCAACATTGGGATATTTTAGTGAATTTATCTTGTTTTCCTCACCTGAAAACCACTTCCATCCTATTAAAGTTTCTGGGATTGATTTTTTTTCTTATTCAAATACACTTGCTCTCTAATGGCCAAGGCCATTCCCTGAGTCCACTGGTCCTCTCCACCAGCCTCTCCAGTTGCTAAGTTACCCTTTATTCCATGGAAATTATTTTTAGGAGGAAGAACAAATGGAGAAAATGAAAAGAAGAAGAACAAACGAAGAAAAAGATAAAGATTCTGGAAGTCATAAGAAATCATAAATCCTTTTGGGGGATCATTTCAGTAATTCCTCTGCCTTTAAGCCTGGTCGTCTTAAATGTGTTCCGAGATATAAGATCTAGCCATTGAATAAGTAAATGTTTATGGAAAATGTATCTTGAGCAAGGTCCTGAACTAGGGACTCAGAGAATCTTTTCAATTAAAATCGTCATCATCATCGTCATCAGCAGCAGCAGCAGCACCATCTGAAGTAATTCCACAAACCTGTCATATTCCTTTCATAGTGTGACAACTCTTGTGAATAACTCATTTCTAGGTTCTACATATTATGCTTCAATTCTGGATTTACAGGGCATTGCTGTGCACATCTGAAATTACCTATGTGTAGGCTTGTCAGATGTGTCTGTTTATGTGCATATGTTCATATATATGTATATATATATATACACACATGCATACACACATATACACACACACATGTGGATTGTACTAGTTATAGCATGAGAAAGCAACACAGGTAAGGATACTCTGAAACAGGCTTTACTTTACAAGTGGATGGTTGACGGAGGATTTGCATTTACAAACATTGTTAGAAGAACAATGGCTAAGATCCCTAGCTTGTATGTCAGACTGACCTTGGATTAGTCTAATCTATGTCTACTCACCAGCTCTACAAACAGATATAAGTCATTTATCTTCTGTTACCCTCACTATTCTCATCTGAAAAATGAGACTAATAGAAATATAACGTGTCTCATTGAGTGTTTTAAGTTATTAAATGAGAGGATACACAAGTGCTTAACCTAATGTCTGGCACATGGTTTATGCTCAATAAACGGTAGATTTTTAGTGCCTGCTGTATGCTTGTGATCATGAAAACTTTACACAGCAGCATGAACTCATTTGCAAGGATCATTTTTTTCTAGGTTAAGAAACTTAGAATTGTCTACATTTATGGAGGGAGTAAATGACAGAATCCTAGACTCAGCCTCCTCTTAGCCACAACAACTTGCTAACTCTCTCCTTCTCCCTTGTGCACGTGAGACCCACAAACACACAAGCACAGATAAGCCTAGACCTTCCAACCTCTCGTGACATCTTAGAACCAGGGAATCCTGGAATTACTGAGCTGAAAGGAAACTTCAACGGTAGTATTGGAAATGTAACTAAATCCTTCACATTCCCATGGAGATTTATATGTCTAACAGACTTTTGCATATTTTATATATTTCAGTTCTGAACCTCCCCAATATATCTTAAGGTGGACAGAGCATACTCTATCAATGCCAGCTTGCAGAAGAGGAAGAGTAAAGATTCAGAGTTTTCTTTGACTGTGCTTGGTGCTCAACAGAGTGAATTGCTAAAGGCCACATATCTACTAAGTGGTAAAACTCTTGACTCCAACTCAGCCCTTCTAACTTCAAGTGCAAAGCCCTTGTGTACACATTACTTAACACATGAATTACAATACCTCCCATTTATTGACAGCTTCAGTATTTGCTCAACACTCTTCTAGAGTTTTCTGTGCCTCAATTAATTGAAGCTTTGAATCGCTGCTTTCACGTGTTAATTGTTTTCAAGCTTCAATATGCTGTTCAAGGTCAAACAACTATTAGGTACATTTCTTCTCCTTTCTATTCAGATTCAAGCCACTATCTAATGTACATACTAATAGAATTTAACTTTCATGAAAAAAAGTGCAATGTACCCATCTTCCTCTCACTGCAACCTTTCCTTCATTCCTACACTCAATTAAAGAAGGTTCAGAGAAGTGGAAATAAATTTTTAAAAAGCGTGGTGTCCCAAATGCTTAGAGTTTTAGTTTTCTTCCTCTCTAGATTCTAAGTGGCCACTAGCTGAACCGGAAAGATGTAACAACTTGCTGTGGAACTTCCCTAGGTTGTTGTCTTAAAGGGACAAACTGAGAGGAAGGACATTGCTTTTAACATCCACTTTTCCTTTAACTCATTGAGTCCCCTTGCTCAGATACATGATGGAACAGAGAATGTTTAAAATGACAGTGCATGTTGATGGAAATATGAATAGGGTGCCATTTCTGGACGGCAGTTTGGCAACATAGATCAAACGGAAAATGTGCAGATCCTTTAACCCAATGATCCTACTATCAAAATAAAGTATAAGGAACAGTTTGTGTAAGAGTGAGAGGAAGAGAGATGGACTGAAATATGGACAAACTGGAAGCAACCTAAATATTATTCAGTTAGGAAAGTAGTTGAATAAACCATGACAAATCAATTCAGTAGATTTATGTGTTTTTTTTTTTAAAGAATAATGTAAACCTATGTGTAAATGCAAGATAGGATGTTTAAGAATTTTTGATGAGTGGAGAAATAGGTTACAGGTAAATAGGTATGCATATTTACCAATGCAACAAATGTTTATTGAGCAATGATTAAATGCCAAGCATTGCTCTGATGTGATCAAATTTTTGTCACAAGTATTTTGTACGCACTTCGGTTTTATATACACAAAGGGAGAGAGATCTAAAGGTTTGTTCCTATAATAATAAAAGTCTGGGATTTGGGGGATGAATTTTACTTTTATTCTATTCTCTTGTCAGAATTATTTGCATTTCAAAAACAATAAGCATGTATTGTTTTTATAACTAGAAAAGACAAATTCATTTCAAGAAAAGGTGAAAGAATAGTCCACTGGTGAATGATCTTTTTGCCGTGACGTTTCTGCTCCTACAAGCTGGGAGGAGAAGGCAAGGGATAGAAATGCCACTCATGCTCTAGTTTCTCAAGAAGTAAAAAGATAAAGGCCTCGCCCAGTTCTGGTCTGGAGGGGTCATCTTTCAGGTGCAGACATGGGATCCAGGAAAGGTTGGGCTCATTCTTGAGGTAGCCAGGCTCCAAGCACCTGAAGTTCTTCTGAGTCAGAGAAGCAACTGCATTCATTACAGCTAATGAAGTTTGCAAAAGGAGGTCAGAGGAGGGCTGTGCCAACAACTGTCCCCAGAGCTCAACATCATTTCATCATGCTGGTCCTTACCCACAGCTGAGATCTGCTCATCCGGCCTCGGCAAAAGACAATGCATTTGAGTTCGTGGAGAACATTCTTGCTATTGTATATTCGGTACATATCTACATGGATGCGGCCATCGTCCAAACTCTAGTGATTCTCACTGCTGGTTTTAAAATCACTTGGAAGAAGACATTTAGAAAACATCAAAGTGTAAGTAAAATACGTTCATGATTCAATGAGTCTTGTCTGAGCCTAGGAATGAATACATTTTAAAAGCTCATTAGGTGATTCTAAATATGCAGCCAACATTGAGAACCACTGGCCTTAGAGAAAGAACTCCTGCATTCTTGTCTTATCTGCAATGCTTACTGGTTGGATGGCTTTGGGCATAATATTTAATCTCTGAGTTATCATTTGAAAAACAAAATGAAGGCAAAAATATCCATTATACCAAACTCTTGCAGTTGGTGTGAGGATTACATGAGAGAATGTAATATAAAAGTACTTTGTAAAGTGCTAAATAAATAATATTATTTCATAAGTTTGACAAGCTTCTTTTTTTCCCCTGCCCAAAAATGTCACATTGTTCAAAGTCAATAAGCTAAAGCATTGCTTCTCAATATGTAGAATATGAACTGTCGGCATCAAAATCACGTGGGCCACTTGTTAAAAATGCAGAGTAAAGATGAAAGAGAACGTCTGGCAAGAAAGTCCAAGATCTGAATTTTAAACAGGAAATCCAGTGTGCTCTGGAAACAAGATTGAGAACCAGTACTAAACTCTTGCAAGTAGATGCAGCAAACTATAGTAACTCTCTGATAGGGGTCAAAGATCGGCAGCAGTTCTAAAGTAGCAGCCCCACCAGCATTTGGTTAATATTAATAACAAAGGCAGATTGGAAAATCTAAATTCACTTTCAGGCTTGACCATGTCAGGGTGGATTCTCTTAGTGCTCTCCTGACTTCCTCTGCTGTGCCTTGTGAAAAGGACTTATCCCTGTTTGGCCTAAGACAAAAGAGTGGCTTCCCACTGGTGACACTTCATGTGTGTTAAATACATCACTTCCCTATTACATTAACAGCACACCTTGCAGGTTCCTGTGCGTAGGTGACTCTGCTCTCTGCTTTTAGAGACCTCTAACTCATGGATTGATTCAGCACTTGTCCCTCACAATGCTTTCTCATGTCTGGTCTTAATGTCTCTTTACCTAGAGAGATGTCTACACTTCATTGAAAAGCGGTGACTGGGCACATGTGTATGGTGATGGATAGTAATTAGTCTTTGGGGGTGAACATGATGTAGTCTACACAGAAATCAAAATATAATGATTAAACCTGAAATTTATATAATGTTATAAACCTGTGTTATCTCAATAAAAAAAAAGAAAATGCTCTGAGGTCTTCCTTAGGAAATATAAAATTCTTAAGTGTTATATTCTGCCTCCAGCAGCACAAACAATCCCCCAAGACAGAGCCAGACCTTAGGATACTTGTTTTTAGGATGATCGATTCCCACTTTCCTGGTACTTGGAATAATCGCCTCAGAGATAACTCGAGGGGCACAAGGTAATGCGCACTCTGGCCAGGTCTGTCAAATGTGCCATGCTGTAGAAATAAAGAGCACCAGGCTGGAAAGCTGAAGACTTGGGATCATGTCCTCGTACCTCTCACCTATGAATTAAGTCACTTCCCTTCTCTGAGCCTCAGTTTATAAATCTGTAAAAGGAGGAAAGCAAAACTTCAAGCATTTGTCAAGAAACAAAAGATTGCACAAGATTTGATTGAGAAAATGTTAGGATAATGCTTGCAAAAGTAGTCACTATTGTACAAAGTTCTATAGGATTCCACATGACTGCAGAGAATCATGTGCTAGCTAGTCATCCCTCAAGTAATCAATGCTCCCCTCCCAAAATAATATCCTTTGCAAATGCTCAATGATTCCTGAAATTTCTTTACAAGAGATGAAATCCCATCCTGCCATAAATTGAAGCCATAGTTTAGAGTGCAAATGACTGATAGAGCATCTGCTATCAAGGGGACATAATGGCACAAAGCAATAAGAGCAGCCATGTTCCTCAGCACTTCCAGGGAGAGTATAGATGCTCATTGGGCCCCAAAGTAAAGCTGACGAAGGAGGCAGAAAGAATGAGGACAAGAAGAGTGGGGAGAGGTAGAAGGTTCCCGAGTGCAAGACGTTAAGGATGTTCTTTGGTACAAAATTCATATCAGTTTTGAAATTGAGAATAACCTTCCCTTTCCAAACCTTCTCCAACTTGAGAAAAGCCTGAATATGACACAGGCACCTGAGAGAGCCCTGTCTGGAGTAAATAGGACATCTTCTCTCTGGGGGTCATGAGGGAAGCACACTGGGTCTAGCATAGCAGACAGATTAGTGGCAGGTCAGCTCCTTCACAAGGATAAGCTATTTCTCCATAAAAGTATGCTGCCTGACAGACAGGGGCCGGAAACGCTAATTCATAGGCTTTTAGTGGCTGACAGACACGTCACATTCTTAACTTGCTTTCCACTTGCAACAGCCATTAAACCAGTGCCGGGGAGGCTAGGGCCTCCAAAGACAGCAGGATGACCTTGGTCAGAGTTGGTGGGGTAGAGGAGAAAGAGGCCATATGGAGGGATATTGAGCTCTACTCTTCTAACAGGAGAAATAGAATTAAAATGGTCCAAGGCTATTGCTGTTTAACCCTAGAAAACCCTCACCTGGATAATCTGATCTGTGTTTCCACATTACAGGCTCAGAGATGGTCAGAGTCAGAAAAAGACAAAAAGAGAATCAAGTTACAAAGTTCTCGAGAAGTTAAGTGGCCTTTTCTTAGATACTGATATACTCAGATATCAATATATTAGATAGCAACATATTCAGTGGCATAGTTGGAGGGAGATGGTGACGTAGGGACATTTCTTGAAATATATCATGTAGCAGATCTGAAATTTCTATAAAGTGAGGTATCATGCCACATTTTGAATGTACTTTGTGATTTTTAATTGTTAAAAACGTGAGATATTTTATTTAACTATTTTCAATTATAAACAAAGTAAAATACATATACAGTTATAATAATGCTAGTAGTAAAAATGTGTATTAGACGCTTATGTACCAGGCAGTGTCCTAAGTGCCCCATGTGGATTATCTCATTTAGCCTTCCCAAGAACCCCATGAAACTGGGTGATTTGTTTTTCTATTTTGCAGAAAATAAAACCAAGACTTAGTAAGGCTAAGTCACTCCTTTATGATCACAGTTAATGGGAGGCAGAGCTGGAATTCAAACCACTGAGACTGTGAGAGCCACTTGGGTATCAGAACTGAATTATAGCTAGATTTAGATTAAGTTGCAGAAAGAAATTTTACCCATACCTGTTGAATAGCCTATCCATCCATACTGTCTGTCATGTACCTCTTTCTACAACCAAGAGACACAAAGCCAATGACCTTAACAGTGTGAAAAGGGTAGCGTGATTTTACATCATACACTATACAAGGATGAATTCCAGATGGATTAAATTCCTAAATGAGAAGGATAAAGTAATAAAAGTTTAAAAGGAGGACATCTTTATGACCTTAAAATTAGGGAACATTTCTAAAATCACGATGCAAAAATCACAAACCACAAAGGAAAACATTGATGGATTTTAATACTTCAGAGTTAAATATAACTATTTAACAAAAGATAGCATAGACAAAGTTAACAGACAGGTGCCAGACTCAGAGAAGATAATTGCTGAATTAATAGCTGACAAAGAATTAATTAGAATTTTTGCAAAACAACAAGAAAAAGCTATGAATCCCAAAAGAAAAATGGACTAATTGTTTGAATAGCACATCAGGAAAAACTTGAAAGACCACTTACTTGGTAGAGATGCTCAACTTCAATACTGATCAGAATAATGAAAATTACACTAGTAGCAAGGTACGATTTTACACAACCAGAATGGCAAGAATTAGAAAAACTCATCCCACATGCTTGTGATGATAGATTAAAATAGGAACCCTCATCGACTGTTGTTAGGACATGAGGTAACAAGCCACTTTGGAAAAAAATCATGTTCCGTTTATCCCATTAGTTGTGTCCATATTCTAAAATGTAGCAATTGTCCTTTTATGTATAGGTCCCAGAGAAGATTTGACAAGTTCACAGAGAGTCGTGTATTCTGTTGTACACAGCCCTTCTTTCACATGTGGTAGTAAAGAGTTGTGTCTATCAATAAGAAAGCAGATTAATAAAATGAAGCACATACCTAAGATTATATTATGCAATGATCAGAAGGACTGAACTCTATCTATATATGATGATGTAGTTTGTTCCTCAGAATATGATGCTAAGAAAAAAAGTTATGAAAACAATATTTACTGTATAATACAATTCGTTATAATTTAAATGTCATACACCCACTCGACAAACTATATATTTTCAGACTTTCTTATATGTAAATAAAAATGTGAAAGTATATTGGAAGGAAATATTTGTATAGAAAATTTATAGGTCCCCATCAGGAGAGGGAAATAAGATTATAAATGTAAAATGTAGGGGAAATAATAAAATACACAATGACGGTGTACTATGAATATTAAAGTGGCTATGACAATCTGAAGAGAAAAATAGTAAAGGAATCGTATATAGTAATATCTTACCATTTGTTGAGCACTTACTATATGCCTAACTCTGCAATATGCATTTACCATCAATTAGCACATTTAACTGTCACAAAACATTACAAAGTGAGTATTGCATAGCTATTTTACAAAGGAGGAAATTGAGGCATCAGGAGGCAAAATTGCCAAACGTTACAAGAATAATGAGGAGTTGATCCACAATTGGCACCTAGGATGCTATTTATCTGAGTCCAAATCCTGTGTTCTCATCTCCATTGTGCTGCCTCATGGTTATTTTAAGAGGGAATCCTATGTGAAAGTGCACAGAAGAGGATAATAAATAAAAGCTTATTCCAGCCTGGAGTGTCTATGAATCATCTCAGTTTGGAATTCCCAAATACTAATCACCTCGCAGAATCTTAGGCAGCACAATAAAAGCTAGTCTTGAATTGTTGCGCTCCATTTTCCATAAGGAGGCAGTGGATAGGGATGAAACCTCCAACCCTGAGCATTATGTTGGATGCGTGGTAGGTATGAAGTGATTGTTCTCCGAATGATAAAATGGCTCAATGAAGAGATGTGCTCAAGTTAGGGCTGGAGTAGAGTATAAGCAGCTCAAGTTCTAAACAATAGGCATGTCTAGACAAAGAAGATTTGAATCAGAAACTAAATTAAAGGTTTTGTCACAGATGGTGGAATCACAAAAGATTTAATTTATTTGGACTTTTGAGGAGTTATTATAAGCAAGTGTCAAGACAATCAGTAGAAAAGTTAGCTGTAGTTCCATCAATGAATTGAATTTAAGATCACAGGTCAAATGCCAGGGTTCATGCTCAGTCAGAACCATGGACAGCACAAGTCTTCCTGAGACCTTTGTCCTTTGTCCGCTGCATCACATATTTTCTGCCAGCCTAATCCATGATGCCATCCTCTGGGCACTAAAGTGTCCATGTTTCTTGAGTCAGATCCTGTTCCTTAGTGTAATAGTTTGCATGCTCTGCCTTCTAAGGATCCACGGTCTGTGTTATGGCTATACTCTAAGAGTAGGTATACATTATAGTTTGAGTAGTTTCATGAAATGGGTAGGAGCTGACTGTAGAGAGTATCTAAGGATCGTCTTCATGAATACACCCCTACTCCAGGAGCTACCCATTTTATCTCTCCCCACTAGGTCTGAGGCATGGTCCTGATGCCTAGGATGAAAATTTCATCCACCATTTAGTGAGGATAGAAAAACTATTTTCATTAAAGCCAAACCTTGTAACAGAAATGCACAGATTCTCAAGCAAGGTGTCACATTATCTAAGTCAGGTGTCACATTATCTCACATTCTCCATTCACCTATCAATATACAATGTTTCCCAGTTCAAAGGATGACAGGAAAAGGAAAGAAAAGAAAGAATAATCTTTCTGAGAGTGTAAGCAGAAGCAAATCACGCCATCAGGTACCATGGAGATAAAAAGATAGCATCCCCAGGAGGTAACATGCACCTGGAGAAGGCCAGGGGCAGAAATAATAAGACGTAGATTCTATCTCTGAAATTTCCAGTAATGAGCTGGGTAACTTCGGATTAGTCATTTAACCTCCCTCTGCTTCAGTTTTCTTATCTGTCAAATGGGAATAATTAGACTTATCTGGTATGACTCAAGAACTATTGAAGGGAAACAAGATAATATATACAGAAGCTATTTGGAAAATGTCATATAACTGCTATTGGAACCTGATAGATTATTATTAATGGCAATATGTGGCCAGAGAAGCTGCATTTTAATTGACAATGGCTTAGATACACCAAGAAAAATTTTATTCTCACCTATGTGGGAATGCAGCAGGAAAGGAAGTGAAAGTGCGAACATGAGTAATTTAGCAAATATTCATTCAAAATGGAATGGAAAGATATTTTGTCATACAGAGAATCCTAAAAATGTGAGAAGACCTAACAGGAGATGTCTTTAAGGCCAAGAAAATATAGAGAGAAACACTGAGGACATTCAAGAAATAATTAGATGGCTTCATGGGGGAAATGAGATTGTACGTGGTGCAAAAGAGAAAATGGAGTACAAAGACTGAACATAAGAAGCTAATAATGAGACAGTCTAGGAAGTTCTGATGAAAGATTTCTTGCTTTCCTCAAGAGAAGTTTGTTGGATGTTGTTAATGAGGACCTCAGGTGTGGACGCATGAAGGAAGAATAACGTCCCACATGGTCATTCATGCATCTTTCATGAAATGACACTGTTTGTGTCAAAATGTGGGGAGAATCTTAGAATTGAAAGGGTTTCAGAAACTGATTAGCAATTCTCCACTTCAGGCAAGAATTATGGAGAATTATGCAAGTGTACTTACTTTCAGAGAAGAAGAGCTCACTACCTCATAAGCTACTCTATCCTATTGTCATACAGGACCTTTTGTTCAACATCTCTTCTTTACAAGGAGCTGACATTTGCAGCTGTGCCATGTCTAACAAATGGCTTTATTCTATAAGTTGAAAATATACTCAGCCCACCTCCCAGCATTTTCTGACCCCTTGCTCTGTGCCAGGCACCGCACAAAGCAGTAGGGATTTAAAGATGGAAAACATATCCTTAAATGATTCATAGATCTAGAATGTAAAAATGATCATAAATCCAGGGAGGGCAGAACTGCACCCTCCTTTAGAAGCCTTCAAATACTTGAATGCAATATTTGAGTCTTTCCTTGATTTTGTATTCCATTACATAAAAATATACAGTTTACCACCAGTTACTTATTTGATATTGTTTCCAGATCTTCTCACAACCTTACTTTTTCTTTTGTCTTTTTTTTTCCTTTGATGAGGAAGATTGGCTCTGAACTAAGGTCTGTGCCAATCTTCCTCTATTTTTTGTATGTGGGACTCCACCACAGCATGGCTTGATGAGCACTGTGTAGGTCTGTGCCCAGGATCCAAACCTGTGAACCCCGGGCCACCCAAGAGGAGCACGTGAACTTAATCACTATGCCACAGGGCCAGGCCCCTTACTTTTCTGGATATGATCCAGTTTTTCAGAGTCTTCTTAATATATGGTACCCAAGATATTAAAAGTAAATAAGCAGTTAATTTCTTTAGAACTGTGCATCCTCCTGAAATAAGAAATGTGCTCTTAGGAACTTCATGATCATAAGAAAGAACAAATTTGCAAATTCACAGATAGTGAGCTTTTGCTGGCATCATAGTCAAACTTTCAACAATAGAATATTTGTAGATTTTAGTGATTTGGGGAGCATAGTGTGATGAGATATACCTTGGCCTTAGAGTAAAAAACTCTGGATTTGAATCCTGTCTCAATCATTTATCAGCTGTAATATGTTGGCCCTCATACCACTCTCTGAGCATGTTTGCTCATATTTAAAATAAGAGTATTATCTACCTATTTCTTAGGGCACTGAGAAGAAAAAATGAAAACAAAATGAGATCGTATCTATGTAAGTGCTTCATAAACAATAAAATGTAATGCAAATATAATACGGCATCACTATTTTTATAATCAAATGGGTTGACAGAGAACAAAATGTTCCTTTCTGTAATTACCTGAATTCAGTACAAGTGTGTTATATTCTGACAAATTAAAATCCCAGTAGTAGTAATAGCTACCATGTATTGAAGTTTTATTATGTGCCAGGCCATGCCAGGTGCTATACAAACATTATTCCTTTTGGTTTCTGAGATACAGATAATGCTGAGTTTACCAAAACTGTTTCATTTTCCTTTGGGGGACAAGCAAAACTACATTTCTCAAATTTACCTGTAGTTAATGGGGGTCACGTGATTGCATGATGTCTAACCCAGGAGTGCCTATAAATATCCTGCACGATTTTCCACTCTGATTGTTCTCTATCAGCTGGGAGGATATAAATGCTCAGCTCAATCTCCGGTGCCATGCGCTGAAGATCATTGAAGGTTGCTGTGCCTCTATCAGCCCTTAGTTTCTGAATGATGTTGTGCATCAAGGCCTCCCTCCCCAGAGCCTCCACGCTCACCTGACATGTTGGATGGAACGTCTTGTGAGCAAGAAACTTCTGTTGTGTTAAGCTACTAAAGTTTTGGAGCTGTTTATTATAGAACCTAGCATTAGTTATCCTGCCTGTTAGAGCGCCTTAAAACATTTACTTTGTGCCACAATCAGGAAGGAATGGCCATAAAATCCCACCACTATATCTATCAACCTACTGGCAGCTGATTTTATTAACTTCATTTTCCTCCTCTCCTGATCATAGGGATTTTTGTCTGTTTTGTTCATTGCTTTGCCTTAATTTCCTAGATGAGAATGCATCAATATTTTTTAAATAAATGTATAAATTTATAAAAATCTTTTGATGGGGCTGGCCTAGTGGTGTAGCGGTTAAGTTCATGCACTCCACTTCAGTGGCCCAGGGTTCACAGGTTCAGATGCCAGGCATGGACATATATGCCACTTATCAAGCCATGCTGTGGGGGCTTCCCACATACAAAACATAAAGGAAGATTGGCACAGATGTTAGCTCAGTGACAATCTTCCTCAAGAAGAAAGAGGAAGAATGGCAACAGATGTTAGCTCAGGGCCAATCTTCCTTACACGCACAAAAAATCTTTTAATGTAGATGATTGCTTTTAATCCAAATTTTCCAGATAAGGAAATGGTAATGCTGATGTGTATTCATCTTATTCCAGAGTTCACACTCTTAAACATTATACTGAGCTGCCCCATTTGACCACTTCTAACCTGAATTAAAGATGATGGTTATGTTTTATCAACTGCAACTTTCTGTTGTCAAAATGTTCTCTCTACTTAAGAACAAATTCCGTGGCTCATAATGATGGGCCTCAAGGGCCAATAAGTTACTTCAAGATCATCCAGTCAAGTTATGGGATCAATATAAGTGTAATATTAATAAATTTCATTCTTTTCTCTTTAGCCAACCAGATGGAATTTGGTGTCTCATGGACCACCATTCCCAGGAGACTAAACAAAAAAACTCAGAGAAAAAAATAAGGAAGTGAAATGTTTAAAGGGAGGGCGGAAAATCTTACTGATTTTCATTTTCCTGAAGCCACTATAAGGAATAAAAGAAAAAACTACTAATAATAATTAAATGCAATAAATTACATTTAACCCTAATAGGAACATAAAAAGTGTTATTTCTCTTATTTTTGCTCCAGATGAAAGCTTGAGATTCAAGAAGTTGAAAGCTACTGTATAATTTCACAGAGCTGTTACATGTTATAGCCTGATTCTCATCTAGTTCTCTCGTCTTAAAGTCTGCAGTTGGTTCAATTAATATTCTTTCAATGGCTTATTGTCACCATTTGCCACTACCAAGTGGTAGCAGAAACATTGTTGTACGGGTAATGGTAAGGGCAGAGTTTCTAAGAAAGTCAGAATTGGGATTGAAATCTGGCTCTGATATTAACGGGCTGTAAAATCTTAAGCAGTTCGGTTAACTTCTCAGGACTTCAATTTCCTCAAGTGTATGATGAGGGTTTGTTAGTACTAATCGAGGTAATGTATTCCAATTCCTTCATGGTGACTTTTCACATAGGAAATGCTCAGAGAGGGCAAACATTTGCATCATTGTTATTAGTATTCCAGTGTGTATCCCACTGTAGGCTTTTTGATTCTAAAGATTTGCTCTTCCCTCACCAGGACTTTAAGTTTAATAATAGCTACTTTTCTCTCTCTAGACTTCGTTCTTTGGTTTAATATAGATTTATCAAGCACATCCTAAGTTCCATGCACAACGTTAGATATAGGAGATAGATATGCAACTAAAATACGCTTATACCATCAAAATTCATTGAAATTAAATACCATTGGGGGCACTCAGCAACAAAAAGGGACAAGGAAGAATAATGGAAACTATCACAGATGTAACATAGCACATTCCTTAAAAATATAAAATTTCCTTTTTGTGAAATGCAATTTAAAACCATAATGAGAAGACACTTTCAACTTCAACTCCAACATGTAAAGAGCTTGGAAGTCAACACTCTTATTCTTACAACAGGATAAATGTGGTCAAACTGAAAAATCAGAGACTTTTCTTGGAATCAGCAGAGAATGGAGGTTGCTGGGTAAACCTCCACTCTGGCATCTAGAGAGACAGGCTTATACAGAGAGAGAGAACCATGATCTACTTACCTGGAGCAGAAGTTGCTGGAGCCATAAAGAGTTAGGAACGCATAAATGGTAATTTTGATAAGTAGCTAGAGACAGTATGGATGGGCAGGAGAGTGAGAAACTCTTATTACTACTATCTTAGAAGCATGCCCATACATTCAGGGGCTTTACCTTGAGAAACCCCATCAGGTTCTCAGGGTGAAAATGTCGGAAAGATCCCTCCATAGCTCTGGCATGGGGAGAGAAAGATTAACCACTGTGAAATATAATCACAGCTTTCTCCACAGCAAAGGCTTAATCTACAGGGGGAAAAGATTTTGTGAGAGCCCTATCCTAGATAGGGAAAAGCGTTCCTCCCATGCCAGCCCTCTCTAGTTTTCCTGTCTCACAAGATGGAGAAAAACATAGTAAACAGGGTCAAGGCTACCTGGAAATATATTGGAAATGCTTCTCCCAGGGTAGGGAATGTGGAGCAATGGAGGGGACAGAAAAACTACACCAGTGGACAAACGCTTGTGAAGGTCGTATATCCAAGCACAGTCTTACAAAAATACTGAGATTTAATCAGAAGATTACAGAAAACTCCCCCTTAACCACACTTTAAAATCACTCAAGCAAGCCTGCAGAAAAATATCAGTGGATTACAACAGAAAGAGCAGCAAGACAGATTTTCTCTGAGAAGTATATAGAAGAGCCAAAAGGCAATAGGGGAGACAAAAGCTAAGACAGTAGAAGAATAGCCTCTGGGATCTGTAGCTACACAAAACTTTAAACAGGGCCTAACTCCAAGTTAATCATCATAAATAATCACATGAAAGGCCTACTTACCTCACTTTCTTTTACCTGATACAAATGCTTGACTTTAAACAAAAAATTAAAGGTCATATTAAAAGTCAAGAGAGGGGCCGGCCTGGTGGCGCAGTGGTTAAGTTTGCACATTCCGCTTCGGCGGCCCAGTGTTCACTGGTTTGGATTCTGGGTGCAGACCCATGTACCACTTGTCAAGCCATGCTGTGGCAGGTGTCCCACATGTAAAGTAGAGGAAGATGGGCATGAATGTTAGCTCAGGGCCAGTCTTCCTCAGCAAAAAGAGGAGGATTGGCAGCAGATGTCAGCTCAGGGTTAATCCTCCTCAAAAAAAAAAAAAAAAAAACAAATAAAAAAGGAATATGAACACACTTTAAAAAAACACACAAAAAAAAAGTCAAGAGAAAAACAGTCTGAAGAGACAGTGAGCATCATAATTGTGCTGAGGTACAATACAGATGTTAGAATTATCAGAGAGGGAATTTAAAATAACTGTAATTAATATGTGAAGAGTTCTAATGGCAAAAGTAGAAAACATGCAAGAACAGATGGTAGTTTAATCAAAAAGATGGAATTCTAAGACGGAATCTAGAGGAAATGCTGGAAATCAAATACATTGTAACATAAATGAAGAAAGTCTTTGAAAGACTTTTCAGTAAACTCAACTTAGCTGAGGAAAGAATCAATGAGCTCGAAGATAAGACAAAAGAGACATCCCAAACTGAATTACAAAGAGAAAAAAGGATGACAACAAAACAAACCCTAACAGAACAAGGAAGAACTGTAGGACAATTTCAAAACGTGTAACACATGCACAATTGAATTACCAGAAAAAAAAGATAGAGAGAAAGAAGCAGAGGAAATATTTGAAGGAATAGTATCTGAGAAATTTGCAAAATTACTTACAGGTAACAAACCACAAATCTAGGAAACTCAGAGAAAATAAAGCAGAGTAAACGTCCCAAATGCTCTGACCTAGTTATATCACATTTAAAGGGGTGTCCTGACACCAGTTCCAACACTGGAGATTTCCCTGCACCACCAAGCAATTCTCCAGACACCATTTGGGTGTCCTACAATTCAACTCAATTCTGCCATCATCTACGTAGAAATAGTGTCAGATTCCATAGGTTAAAGGCTCAGTCCTGTAAGACTGCCCCCACACCCACTTCAGATGTCAATTGCAAGCCCGGGTTGTCACCTACGCTTCTGACCAATCTGCTACAGATTGGAGATTCCCACAACCAGTTCCGTAGACTTTAGACTCCAGTCTCAAGCCCAGATTGTTACTTGTACTTCTGACCGACTGGCTATAAATCAGAGGTTACTATGACCTCCTCCTTGGGTCAATTAAATTTGCTAGAGTGTCTCACAGAACTCAGGGAAACATTTTACTCACTAGATTACCAGTTTATTATAAAAAAATGCAACTCAGGAAGAGCCAGACGGATGGGATGAATAGGGAAGGGATGGGGAAAAGGGACAGAGCTTCCATGCCCTCTCCAAGTGCACCACTGTCCCCAAAACTCCATGTTCATCAACCTGGAAGCTCTTTGAACCCATTCTTTTGGGTTTTTATGGAGGATTTATTGCATAGGCACGATTGATTAGATCATTGGCCATTGATGATTGAACTCAATTTCCAGCCCCTTTCTCCTCCCCAGAGACTGGGGCATGGGACTAGAAGTTCCAATCTTATAATCACATGATTGGCTCTCCTGGCAACCAGCCCCCACCCTTAGGTGACTCTGGGGCATTCCAAAAATTGCCTTATTAACATAATGAAAGATACTTTTACAGCCCTCATCACTTAGGAAATTTCAAGGGTTCTAGGAGCTCTGTGACAGGCCCAAAGACCAAACACATATGTTTCTTATTATAAATCACAATATCACAGAATTCAAGCTGCAGAAAATCAAAGACAAAGAGAAAATCCCGAAAAAAAGCCAGAAGAAAAAAGCACCATACCTAAATAGTTGCGAGGATAAAAATGACAGCGGGGGCCAGCCTGGTGGCACAGTGTTTAAGTTCACACGTTCCGCTTCTCAGCGGCCCAGGGTTCACCGGTTCAGATCCCAGGTGCAGACATGGCACTGCTTGGCACACCATGCTGTGGTAGGTGTCCCACATATAAAGTAGAGGAAGATGGGCATGGATGTTAGTTCAGGGCCAGGCTTCCTCAGAAAAAGAAAGGGGAGGCCTGGCAGTAGTTAGCTCAGGGCTAATCTTCCTCAAAAAAAAAAAAACAAAAAACAAAACAACAGCGAATTTCTTGTTAGAAACCATGCAGTCAAGAAGAGAGTAGAGTAAAATGTGTAAAATGCTTAAAGAAAAAAAACCCCACATACTTAGAATTATGTATCCAGTGGAATTCTTCTTCAAGGGTGATGGAGAAATAAAGGCATTCTTAGATAAATAAAAGCCAAGGGAATTCATTGCCAACAGACCAGCACTCCAAGAAAAGTTAAAATTAGTTTCTCAGAGAGAAAGGAAATGATATAGGTCAGAAAATTGGATCTACATAAAGAAAAAAATAATATTATTGAAAGAATAATTGAAGGTAAAATATTGTAGTGTCAGAAAATAAGGAACCTCCCCCCAAGAAAAACACAATGTTGGGTGTATGTCAAAGGGACACAGAAGCTAACTGAAAGAGCTCCCACGGGTCAAAGCTGGAACAGACTGAACAACAACTAAAGGATTGGATTATAACCCAAAGTATAAAATCAGTGTTCTTAAGCCTATACTGATATAAATAACTGATTGAATAAATACATAAATAGATAGGAGATAATAAAAATGTCTTCCATGCAGAAGAATTCAGAATAATTTATGTAGATAGTCCACTTTCAGAGTGGTAGAGCATAACTCCAAACTCCTCAAGTGCAGGCTGCACATAGTGCTTTCCTTCCAGAGAGCGCAGTATTAAAAGGGAGGGGAAGATAACCTCACCATGAAGAAACCTACCTCAGATGATCAAGGTTAACATCAATGGTGATAAATCGTGTTGATGGTATGTTCTGTCGATATGACATGATGAGAATGATGCTTTACCCCTGTGGTCTTGCACCTAAAAACCCATAATTCCACTCTGATCATGAATTGCTATTCCAATTAATATTGAAAACGTCAGACAAATCCCAATTGAAGAACATTCTACAAAGTTTCTGACCAGTATTCAAAATTGTCAAGGTCAAAAACAAAATCTGAGGAACTAATACTTCCAAGACGAGCCTAAGGAGATATGATGACTAAATATAACGTTATATCCTGAAATGGGTCCTAGAACATGTGCCAAAAGAGGATATTAGGTGAAAACTAAGGAAATCTGAATAAAGTATGGTCTTTAGTTTCTTGTGTTTTCTTTTTGTTGTGTGTGTGTGTGTGTGTTTAATAAGGTACCATTAACTACCCATTAGTATGGCTAAAACTGAAAAAGAGTGATAATGCTAAGTATTGATGAGTATGTGAGCAACTATAGCTCTTATAAACTATTGATGGGATGCAAAATGGTATAACTACCTTGGAAACAGTTTTATAGTTTCTTACAAAGTTAAACACATGCCTACTATGAGACCCAGAGATTCAACTTCTACATATCAACCTCAAGTAAATAAAAATATATGTCCATGTTAATATTTGCACACAAATTTGTGTAAGCATCTTTATTTGTATTATCAATCATTTCTAATGCCACAAGCAACAGATTACTCAATCAATACAATAGTGAAAAGTATTTTAATCCATTTTATCTATCTTTAAGTTAACTATTAAAAGGAAGTCATATACATACAGCAGATTAAAACAATGCTGCTCTGCTTAAAGTGAGGTTGGGTGACTTGGAAGCCCTACACTCTTATTGCTCCCTGCTTTTGGCCTCTGCACTCCTCCATTGTATCCCATAGAGCCTCATCTCTTATTAAAAAGACATCTGACTCCATGTTTTTTTCTAGATTGAAAATTTGCAAGTCTGATTATGCCAATCAATGACCATAGCAATCCCAGCTCTAACAGTAAATCATTATTGACTTGGATAAGTCATTTCATTTCTCTGGATCTCAATCTACCCATTTTTTTTTTAATCTGAGGGATGAACCATATTACTTATAATTACTCAACCAATGTTAGCTCTAAATAAGTCAATTATATAAAAGGAAAAAGTGTGTATGGAAAATCCTCTCGAAGTTCGGTGTGGAAAATGGAAACCAATCTAGATATTTCAAACAGGAAGGCATTTAATACAGGGAATTAAATTCTTACAAGCCTTTTGGAAGGATGGAGGTAGAAAAGGCCAGAGAAGATAATGATACTAATCGGAAATTCAGGGAGTACAAGAATCTCAGATAATTTCTAACAATTATGTCAGCTGCTAGGAGCATTGGCGTAAGTTATTTACCAGAGAATGTATGTGAGCCACTGACAAATGTCACATCTGCCTTCTGTTTAAGTATAGCATTGTCTGCTGCCCACATGATATGGCTTCTTTTTTTACCTTCCAAATATCTTACCAGCACTTCTCACTGGTAAAAACCTAAATTAGAAAGCGTTGACAAAAAAGACTAGGAAGTGTAAATTTTAGCTTTCCAGTTGCTTCGATACAGGAAATGGCCTAATATGGCAAGATGCTAACAGATAACCTAGTGCAGGCAGTATTTAATGTGATGAAGGACCAAAGTTTACCCCCAGTAAAAATACCAACGAATAGTCACTAAGCATTTGTTCAATGAATGAATGAATATATTTAATGTAGCTGGAAATTACAAGAGTAGCATTTATTGAAGAAATGGAATCCAATCAAGTCTTGAGCTATGTGTGAAGATCTCCGTAAAAGAAAAGTCAGGTAGAGAGTGCCATATCTCACTTGGCTTTTGCTGCAGTGTAACAAACCACTCCAAAAGTGGGGGCTTTAACAACAAATGTTAATTTAGCCCACAATTCTGTGGGTTAAAAATCTGGTTTGGGTTCATCTGAGAAGCTTTTCTGGTCTCATTTGAGCTCATTCATGCAATTGTGGTCAGCTGCCACATTGCTTGAGGATCCGTTTGTCTCAAATGACTTCAGCTATAATGACTCAGTTCTGTTCCATGTGGTCTCTTATCCTCCAGCACGGTTATACTGAGCTTGTTTTCCTGGTAGGTTGTCAGATTTCAGAGAAAGAGGGTAGAAACATACAAAATCTTTTGATGCCTCAGCTATGGGACGTACAAGTTGTCAATCCCATGACAATCTATTGGTCAAAACAGATTACAAGGTCAGTTCAGATTCAAGGAGGAGAGAAATAGGATTAAATTGCAGAGGGTGTGGATATAGAAATCCTGAATAATTGTGACCATTTTTTTTATTATGCAGTACTATAGTATGCTAATTTTATCAGCCAGCAATCTAAAGCTGTGTAGACATGAATGTCATTTGTAGGTTGGAGAGTCAGTGAATGTTGGAGATTAGAAATGTGAACATAGCCTGATTCTGCAGTATTAAGCAGTATTAGGTTTATGGAATCCTACGCTCACAACCTTAGATATACCAGGAAGCAAAGATAATCTTCCTCAACAGCCTTGTTTTATAGATGACAGATATTTGACCCAGAAATGTTAAGTGAATTTCTCAAGGTCTTACATCCATCAGGTGTATTCAAATGGAACAAAAACCCTACAGATATGTCTATTAGGCCAGTACCTTGAATGTCAAGAAAAAGCCTCTTTGACTTCTCTGGAGTATAGAGTGGATGTGCAAGAGGGATATATATGGACATATCCATTTCTGTAGGTGCATGTGTGTGCACATGTGTATTTACTATATGCATACACACACATATATACACACAGTAGGAAAAGGAGGCATAAGAGTATCATTTTGCATATGCCTGCTGCTCGATTTTAATTTGGCTTGCCTTCTAATTTCTTTTATACCCTGAGCAAAAGTTATTCTCAGAGCTAATTCATACGTACACTGTTTAGCACATGCCATCTGCTTCTGAAACCTGTGGCTGTACACAACGCGTGTCCTCTAAGGGAACTAGATTCTGATATTGTCCTAGAATAAATGCAGATCCTACTTTTCTTTAGGAAAAATGAAGAAACAAGTAACCATAATCCTTTCATACAGCTATTTCCTGCAGCTGATGAAAGACGTACAAGATGGCCCCTCACAGTAACCTCATCAGTGTGTTCTCCAGAAATTATTGACTTGCAGTGAAGGATGTGGAATCGCCAATCTAAAAAAAAAAAAAAAATCCTGTAAAGTCTGAATTAGAGGATTAGAGGAAAGTTCTACTTATAAGAAATTTGTAAAGAAAAGTATGGTATTATTTTGAAGGATATAAAAAACAAACAATAGTTTGTATAGTATAAGTTTGACTCGTCAAACAGCGGTGGTTTTCAATCCCATTTTCTGGCTTTTTAGTTTCAGATTTTAGATAATACACTTAACATCTCTGAGACTCAGTTTTCTCATCTTTAAAAAGCAGTTACACATCTTCTGATTATTATAATCTTTACAAGTGATGAATTCACATGAAACATTTAGTGCAGTGCCTGGCACAGAGTACATACTCACTACGTGTGAGCGAATTATATTGCCATATTATTAAGTTCATAGAAAAAATTCAGTGAAAGTTTATCATTAAACCATTATAATTGCTATAATTCACAAATTAATTTTTGAGGATCAAAGGGGTGAGTATTGGACAGCAAAGATCATCAAATCAAAGAGCGGATAAACAGAAAAGAAAGAGCTCTTTATTGTGCTAAGTCTGTGCTAGATATTATATGAGGGGCTTCTCATAATTGTTTTATTGAATCCTATTTATTAACTCCCTTGTACAGATAGGAAAGTGGGACTCAGAGAAGTTAGATAAATTGCCTATAGTCTTAGGGTTAAGAAGTGGGATTTGAACCCAGATATGGCTGACTTCAAAATCTTTGATTTTAAAGAAGATTGGAGATTTATCATGGGTTCTCATTTAACCAGATCACTTTCTGTCCCTTTCTGTCATATGTAATCTAGATAAGCAGTCAGAACATGGTCTCTGGATCTGGACTTCCACACTTGGAAGTCCAGACTTTGGGTTATAAAATGGCCAATAAAACTTTTGTCGAGTTTCCTGTCTAAATTGACAACGGAGTTCAAGAGGTCCTAAAACTTTGGTTGATGCGATCTTTTTTTGAGGCAGAGGCCAGATTTGGAAACTAGAGCTCAGACAATGCTGGAGAGTTAAGTAGTAACGAAAAATGTTAGGGAGGGAGGGAGACAGAGAGAATGATGTTGGGGTCAGTGGCCTGATATCAGATTTCTCTGTACCAGTCCGTGAGTGATAGGAAGAGACGTGGCCACTAGAAGGTCACAGAAATAAGAGCAAATTACATCACAATGTTCTGAGGATGGGATTATAGGGCCACAAATTCTGCTTTCTGGAATTTTTACTGCAGGAAGACTGCCTGCTTCACATTTCTGTAAGATATATGAAAGAAACAACTGATTGCCCCAGTGTATTTCCTCTCAAGGTCATTATTGTCCCCTGAGCTTCAAAGGCCAATCAATTTATGAAATCATGGCTTTGACAAGACTAAACTTCATAGGTGATAGCAGATCTGCATACATAGCAGGTGCTCCCTGAATACCTGTGGCTGATGGTACAATTGCATGTTGGTGTGGAAAGAGCAGGAATTCAAATGAAGCAGACCTAGTGTAACGCCTTGTGGGTACCAATTCACTTTAACTCTAAACTCTTCCATTTTTCTCATCTCTGAATCAGGGTTTAGAGCATTGTTTAGGGTGGGAAAAGGGGATAAGTATTATGAAAATACTATTTATATTTTCTTTATAAATCCTTTGGGTTATTCATATATGTTCATGTATGTTATATATTACTGGACATAAGACTAAGGTCTACATTCAATAGTTCCAATGCTTGGGTTCAGTTTGCAGATTATCAGAAGAAACTCTGCATCCATGATGCATTTGATCGACTCACAATAAGTGACAGCCAGTTGCCTTCTAAAGGGCTCTGTTACCTTTACATTTGGGACCTTTTTCTGGAACTAAAATATTGTGCTTCTCAGTAACTCAAATCAAGAAGCTAATGGTCATTTTTAAAATTTAATATTTTAAATTTTTGTCCACTTGTGTTGAGATATAACTGACATACAACACTGCAAAGTTTAAGGCGTACATCACAATGATTTGCTAGACGGGCATATTGTGAAATGGTTACCACCATAAGTTTAGTTAACATCCATCACTGCACGAAATTACAATTTTTTTCTAATGATGAGAACTTTTAAGTTCTGCTCTCTTAGCAACTTGCAAATATACAATGCAGTATTATTAGCTATAATCACCACGCTGTACATTACAACCCCAGGACTTACTTATCTTATAACTGAAAATTTGTACCTTTTGATCACCTTCACCCATTTCCCCTACCTCCCACCCTCTGCCTCTGGCAGCCACCAATCTCTTCTCTGTTGCTATGAGTTCATTTTTTTTAGATTCCACATTTAAGTGAGATCAGACAGTATTGGTCTTTCTCCATGTAATTTATTCCACTTAGCAGTCATTTTTAAATTTCCCTCTTCTTGCCACACACATCTAATCAATCACTTACTCTATGAATCTCTATATTTCTTTCTATCTCAACTCTCCTTATCCCAATGCTCTTGAATTTTCCCAAGAATCTTCTAACTTGTCTTTCTATTTCCAGTCTTACTGCCTTCGAGACACTTCCTTACATTGCAAGGAGAGTGGTTTTTTAAAGATAACATGAAAAATATCGTGACCATGAGGGTTAAGAAAACTCTTTGCTTAATATCATTACATGGCTTCTCTTAGCTTTTAAGACAAAATCCAAAACTCCTAAACATCATTACAAGACCCTCCATAGTGTGACCCTTTCTTACTTTATCACATCTTCTCTCCATCTTACTCTATGCTTCGGCTCTACTGAACTCTGTTCCGTGAACTTCCCATGTTCACTCTGCCAACAATGTAATTCTCTTCCTAATACTTTTATTCTTATTCTCTCAACCCTATGGGTCCCAGTGTAAATGTCACTTCTTAGAGGGAGTCTCGGAACCCTAGATCAGTTGAAAAACTTTTGCCATATCCTCTTAAATCTCCCTACACTTTTCTTATCATAATGCTCAGTACTTTGCACATATTTAAAACTGAAAAATTGCTAAATGAAGAACGAATGAATATACACGTGAATGGAATGTTTTTTAAATCATAATTTGTTTTTTTTAATGACAGAGATGACCCACACCTCACAGAGCGTCATTTCTTCTATCTCTAGAAAATTTCCTTTCTCTCGAAAATTTAATGAATGAATGAATTTGTATGAAATAGATTCAAAATTCTCCCTTTTCAATGAGTCATGAGATACGCTCAAATGCAGACGAAACTGATTATCAGTGACACAAAAACGTACAGTTTTGGTTCTGGTGGCCAAGCTGAGAGGGAATAGACTCAAGTCTCTTTGTGACAAGCAGAAGAGAACTGAGTGAGGCCCTACAGCTGCCTTCCCTAACCTCACTCTATCTCTAGACTCTTAGGTTTGAGGCCTGAAAAAACCTGGCTGCCTAGAAAGATGTAAGGCTGTGAGTTAATTTATAAGATCATAGACAGCAAGAGAGTTGGTTTAATTGAAAGATATAATTACCAGGTGTTGAAGGCGAAGGGGTTCATTAATTTCACAGACACTCTGTTGACTGAACTGTCCTCATTTTAATTTTTCATGACACATCAAGGAGGGGGACAGCTGTGGGTCATGAGAATGGACCAATCTCGGGCTTGCAGGTACTTAGAATTCCACCCGAGGGGCAAGCAATCTTTCAGAAGTGGAAGGCCAAGTTGTTTTCTCCTGTTTAGAGCTCCTCTTCATAAAACTCTGAAATGATCCTTCCTTGCCCCCTCAGGCTCTGCAAAACCCTTCATAATCTGGCCTTAGACTACTTTTCCTGCCTTAATTCTCAGTACACTTCCGTCCTTGTGCTGTCTGCTTCAGATACTTTGAACTGATAATAACACTAATGATAATTATTGTTATCATAATTTTTCATTAGTACTACTGCTGTTAATATTTATTACACTTTTACCGTGTACAAAACATTGCTCTAAGCATTACTCTAAGCATTAGTTCACGCGGTCCACCCAACAACCCGTTGTAAGTACATTTCCCATTTTAGAGATAGGAAATGTGAGTCTGGGAGCTGTCAGATTACTTGCTCAAATCAAACAGCTAAATCAAAGCAAAACCTGGGATGAGTCTGTGGGTCTATCTGACTTCAAAATCTGTCTTTTTTTCTTGTGAGGAAGATTGGCCCTGAGCTAACGTCTGTTGCCAATCTTCCTCTTTTTGCTTAAGGAAGACTGTCGCTGAGCTAACGTCTGTGCCAGTCCTCCTCTATTTTGTATGTAGGACACTGCCACAGCATGGTTTGATGAGCGATATGTAGGTCCATGCCTGGGATCTGAACCCGTGAACCCTGGGTTGCCGAAGTGGAGCATGCAAGCTCAACCACTATGCAACCAGACCAGCCCCCAAAATCTGTCTTTTAAATTCAAAGTTTTGTTTGTTGCATCCTATTGTCTCCCACCTTCATTTGTGTGTTCTTTGAGGGTGAACACTATGTCTTGGTAACTGGTGTGCCCCAACAACTAGCAGGGTGCTGGGCACTTAGAAGGCCCTCAGGAGATCTGGTGGATGAAGGAGTGGAGAAATGAACTCTTCTTTCCCCACTCAGTGATAAGAATAGTAGCATCTAGAAAGGAAAGGTTAGTTGTACCATAGTCATTGGCTGGGTAGAGATGCAAATGACAGCACCTCCTGAAAGTGACTCAAAGATCCAGGGTCCTTATGGTGAAGTCCCCAGAGTTGCTTGGGTAGGGTCAACACAGTCTTATTTGAGGAGAGGTTGAGCAGCAGGATGGAAATAGCTTTGCAAGCCATCTCGCTCTCTTGGCAGGACAAGTCTGATGTTCTCCACTCCGAAACATGGACATATCAATACTAAATGGGAGTCATGAGATCACCTCATAGGCATGAAATTGTGAGACCTTGTTTATATTTGACTACAATCTAGAGGACTGAGAATAAACATAATAGCAATAATAAAAATTAAAATAATAATAGCAACTAATTATTACATATCTACTAGATGTCTGGTGCTGTCCAAATATTTACCTCCAGTCTCGCACAACAATACTTGAAGTGGCAATTAATATTAGCTCCATTTGACAGAGAAGGAAACTGAGAAGTAACTTCCTCAAGGTTAGCTATTACTTGAAAGAGAAGCAATTCGAATGTAGCTCTTTCTGACTCCATAATCTTTTTATATTTTTTTTCAACAAAAATCTCACTACTTCAGCATACTTTACCTTAATTTCTAAATGTATTTTTAAAGCTGTTGACTAAAGGTGTATTTCATACAGAGGATGAGAGTTTACAGCCAAAATAGGGAGGCTATTTTAGAATGAAAAATGACCTTGAGTTTGAATGTCCCTGATGTTGCTGGCCCAAATTATCCACATACCCTAGACCACAGTAGAGGCTGACAGTTCAATTAACCAAATATGGGGAAAAATAGCATTGATTAAGTAGGAATCTTAGGAAGTGGTTAATTACATTTCCTGGATAACCGAAGACATTTTGTATTTCAAGCCATCTTAATGAAAATCTAAATATATCAGACCCTTTGCAGAGAACAGATCACAGTGCATTTATTTCTGTGTCCTTGAAGCTTGCTTAATCAGGCTTTGCAGAAAATACACAGCCTTCTTCAGTGTTTCTCCTATTGTAGTGTTTAGTAATGATTCCTGATTCCAGAGGAGAGATTGTTTCTTAATGTTTGAAATAAGACTATGCTATGACATTATAACAATTGAAATACAGAGAATCTATACTTAATGATTGGCAGTCCACAGATCTTCAGTTTCATTCTTCTGAGTCTCATAGGTGTCTTCTTTGAACTTTGTGTTTGCCTTATTGTAAATCTCAGTTAAGTCCAATTGGGACAATAGATTCAGAGTTGGAAATGATTTCCTGGATGGTAGAATGATCTCAGATAATTCTCAGAGAGTTGTGGAAAACTGCTAATCCCTGGAGTTGATTTAAACAATAAATTCTTGGCATGTATACCTTATACTTATTCTGCCTAGTGGTTTGTTGATGTTTTTCTTATTTTTATTTGCCTTCAATTACACATCATTTTACAGAGCACCTTAATTCCTATAGTTGCAACCCAAATATCTCACATCTCACCAACCAATGTGTCCAATTAGGACAATCTTAATATCAGTGCCCAGATCCCAGTTATTCTGAACCTTTTGTGCTGGACTCCCCCAGCCTCTCCATCACCAGAGTGGTCATGTTTCACATGCGTTTAGGAGAAAGTCCACTCATCTTTTCCTCTTCAAGGAGTCGTCTCACTTTCATTGGGCACAGCTATCCTTACTTAGTGATTAGCCAAGTGCACAGCCACACCTTGGTCCACTGTGTGATGCTGGGGGAAAAGGACCTGTCCACAAATCAAACGTCATCAGATGGACTTCAAAGCAGCATTGCTTTAGCCCAGAGCCTTACAATTTCTGCTTAAGCACCACTCCTTCCTCTTTCTACCCTTTCTTTTAGGAGTTCAAATCCAATTCCTTCACAGGGTGGAAAGAATATATGCCATTTCTATTGCCCCCTTCTTCTCCTGGATGCTTCTAGAGGAAAAGAAACAAAACTAAAAAAACAAACCCCTCCTTATTCATTTAGCCCTTGTCATTGCTTGACTTCTCCAGAAGGAGATGCTGAGACAGAGTTTGGGGAGCATGATCTTTCCTAGGGATTTACATTTGTGAAAGAAAAAGACTGGAAGAAGAATGGGGCAGAAGAAGAAGGTGCACTGCAACACAGTCCCAAGAAAGCTTTCATCATCGTGGCAGGAAGCTCTGGAGTGAGCTTTGCCTGTCAGAGTTCCCACATTGGGCTGAAATGGTCAGGGCTTTACACCCCTACCTGGGTCAGTCACTACATGTGGGCTGTCCTAGGACGTGAGCTCAGTGCGGTGACTCTCTGCAGTTGGGTCCACTCTAAAGAAGATGACAGTTAGAGAGCGTTTGCTGACAACACTTTCTGCAGCAGAGCATCCATTCTTTCCTTACAGGGAAATCTGGGCTTTGTCTATAATGACCCCCTAATAAAATGGCCTCATGCAGCTCTTTGGATGGAAATGAATACATGGGCATTTGAGAGATGTCTAATGCTTCTCCCAGAAGCATTTGAGCTCTACTCCCCATCCAAGCAAATAAACTATTGCCCTTATATTGGACTTAAGTATGCACAAGTTTGAGGACATATCTGTGAAGAACATGAAGAGTGTACAGCATTCTTGATAGGTACATCACATGAAAGGTCTCAATCCTTCTCATTGATCACCCCAGAACTGTGACTGTCACGTTCCACTCAGACACAGTGGAGCCACAATGTTTCCACTTACCAGGCTTGATGCACAGAGATCAGGACTGGAGTGTTAGAACATACGAAACAAAGGAAGAAATCTTGGAACCTCAAATAGTCAGAGCCAGATTGCTAAGTCAAGGCCATAGATGGTTATAATCAGAATTTAGAGGGTCAGAGACTCATTCCAAGATGGAGACTCATTACTTGAAGCAAGATAAGACCAGAAAGAGAGAATCTGGTGTCCGTTGCCATCCATCTTGACTTTCTGGTAATATTTTCATTAGTAACATGGATATAGTTTTTTAACATTTGGGGGGAATATATTATGTATAAGGCACTGTGTTGAATCCACTCTACACATTATCATATTAATCCTCAGAGTGAACCTATGATTTGATTCTTACTCATGTTAAGAATTTGCCGTAAGTCAACAGCTGGTAAATGGTGGGTGTTCTCTTCTCAGTCATGTTCTACTGCACCCAGAGGATAGAACAAAGACCAGTAATTGTGAGTCAGAGAGAGCAAATTTGTGTTAAACACAAAAAAACATTGTAATGGTAAGAATTGTCCAAACACTGAATTGGCCGCCTTGGTGGAGATCTCTCCACTGTTGGAAGCGTTTCAGCAAAGTCTAGGTGACCATCTGTCACACTCATTGCAGAGGCAAATCTGACTGGCTAAGAGGTTGAACTTGATAATGATACGGTGCCTTTCCAACCATGAGGCCCTGACTTTGAACCCCTTGTAACCCCTGCCATTTCCATTCCAATACTGTTTCTAAGTCTTTATACAGCTGACTTGCTTTTCCAATATCTTGACTTTTCCTTAATTTAGAGTGAACAATTCCAGTTAAGAATGGAATTTGGATAAATTATACTTTAATATAATTCTCACTGGGAAAAGATAGGTGCTAAACTACACACTATGCTAGCATAACCAAGATACAGCTGGAATATTCTAGGGCCTGCCTCACTACAGTGTCACATTCAAGAGAAAACTCTAATTTCATATGAATGAATATTTGAAAATTAAAAAGGCGATTTAAATCTTTAATAGTGTTTTTAAAAAAATCGATGCCAAACATAATACTGAGAAAATGATAAAACTCCTTAAAATGATTTTTCTCAATGTGTTTTTCTTATACTTCCAATTAATGGTAGTTATCCTCTAAATGTTTTCTCTTTTCAAAAGCCCCAAACTCTCCAAAATCTAGCCCATGATGGACTTTGCTGCTCTTACATGGATCTATCATTTTATCATAAGAATATCTCTCTACCCTTTTGAATTTAAAAGAAGCTGATCTCTCTTCTTCGTCCAGTTCTTCATTTCACCCATTAACCCTGAGCATCACTCGCTTAGAAGGCAGGAAAGAAGGGAGCTTCTGGATACACACACTTTATTACAAAACTTCGATGAAATCTTTAAGAACCTTCTCAAAGAAAGAAATATGTCTATTTGTGCCACCATAGATCTTTCTCTTCTGAAGGCTGACCCCTCCATCCTGACCTTTCTTCTCATTCTCTTACAGGGTCTGATGGGATCTTCTAAGAGCTGAACATTGACTATATCCATTAAAGTTACGTCTAACAAACCTAGGTGTGAGTAACTTAGACAAGTCCATAGCAGCAACCATGTTGGTTTCCAGATCCGGTCACCTTCCAATCCTGGTTGTGTTCCTCTTGAAAAGGAGGATAGAACGTCTATCAAGCTTGTGGTCTAACAGTTACACTTGATGGATCACTTGACGTTCCTCTTCATCTTCAATTTGTCTCTGACATTTTCCCTTCATTCTTAGGTCTACAGCATTCCAGGGAACGGTTTTCCATTGGAGCTGATTTTCTCATAGTGGAAGTGATTTAGGAGTTGCAGCTTCTGGCTATCTCTGAAGCACCCGCTGATGGAGTTGAAACCACTTATCCCTGGCTAGGTGGGTCCCATTTTGGGGGATCTAAATTCAGGAGGCTGTAGCATTTCCAGATTCTTAGGCATTATCTGGAGTTTCAGTCTGAGTTCTGCTATTTGATTTGTTCCAAGGAGACATCATAATCACCTTTTTATTTTTTATTTTCTCCTTTCTCTAATTAGCTTTACTAACAGCAAGAATTCAGATATCTCATATGTGTGATGAAGTCTGAAATAGTTTTGTAACTCTTGGCTGTAAATTGCTACTGCACTGACCTGATCTAGGAGTTTCTGATGCTCAAAGCCACCTTTCACCACTTGCTTCCCAATTATCAGCTGCAGAAGTCCCTCTAGTCTGGAAGAAAATGCAACTCATAAGTCCCTTTCCTATCAATATGCAGCTATCAGCTAGACATGAATATTCTAGCCCCTCTTTGCTCTTTCTAGGAGGTCAGTGAGGGAGTCCACCACCAAAATATATTGCATAGAATGCATAAATAAATCCCATTTCTGGACCCTATATACTCACTTAATTACCAACATGTCTCCTCCTTCCTGCACCTTTTGGTTCACGGCAAGTTTTATTCACAACTCAATGTTCTGTCTGTTTGTTTTTTCTTTCACATTGCCATTATAGTTATCCTTGCACATTGTCAAGTTACATGGAGTAAAAAAAGATTTATGGATTTTTTTTAAACAAGGACCATAACTTTAAAAACGTCACAAAATTAAAGATTGATCCTGACACAGGGTATCAGGTCTTCCTGTTTAACAGCTAAAGCCATGCTGCTCTTTGGCCCTATCAAAGACACAGATTATAACTCACTGAGCCAACTCTGAACTTATGAAATTCTTGATGAATTGTTTTTAATTTGAGCAAGTCACATAGTGTTAAATATTGCACATAAAGTGAGACATTGATATTTATATGATGGTATTTCTAATTTGCAGAATTCAAATTCACATAAAATGCTATCATATTGTAGCCTGTAATACTGGTTTCAAAGTGTGCTTGATGGAATAGCCCAGAGCTGGAGCTTAACTCTCAGGGATTTTGTCTTAGAAATTTAACCCAGGAAAAAGTCTTGAATTAGCCCATTATGTCTGCCACTGACCACCTATCCTTTTTGAGCAAGGTCTGTAATTCTTTAAGATATTGAGTACCCATGGGAGCCAGGGTAAAACAATAAATGTATCTAGCCTAAAATTCACTGTGGTAACCATGGAAATGCAGACCTCAAATCTCCTGCTGTGGGAACCTAGTTGACAGATGCCCCCAGTTTTACCCCAATGGATCCATTACCTCTAAGACCACACTTCCTGTGGGATGTTCCCAGCCAATGACTGAGCATAATGGAAGTGCTAATGCCAGCCCATTCCTGTGAGATGTAGGACTCCTCCGATGGGTGATTTTGGCTCTTCTTGAAACCTCCTTAAATGACCGCCATCTGAGACTGTTCTTACCCAATCCTCCTTCCCTTCTCTCCTCCCTCTCTGGTATCAAACCTGCATCCCAATCCGAAGGCTCTCCCTGCCTTCTGCTGCTCCCTCCCCTTTATCTTTCCTAGACATTTCCCTCTCTACAAATCTCCTACATGTCTACTCCTGTCTTTGCATCTGCTGCTCCGCAATAATATTCTCTACACTTACTCTACTTTTAAACTATATTTCCCAAATACCATAATTCTGACCTCAAAGTAGAGTCCACAGTATCCTTTTGACAGTGAAGAGGCATTCCCAGAACCACTGTTGCTCATTTGGATCAACATTTGTCCCATGTGCCATAGGTCCCTTGGTCTGGCAGCCATGAAGAAAATATACTCTTGGCTCAGTTGCAGGGTGATGATTTAATCTGAGTTTAAATCTGAATATTGCACTTTTTATCTCAAATCCCAGATGGGTCTACCAGACTGAAACCAAATAATGTCTGGCTACTCCATTTTAGTACAATGTTGCATTTGTAAGAAACTTTTTCCTGACATCCAAAAATTTTGAAAAGAAATTTACATCGTATTTTGTAGTCACTTGTAATTCTTCAAATGGGGAATCAATTTTTAAAATACAACAAAATTTCTTGAAATCTCAATTATTTAACCTTTCCAACAATTGTTCAATTCCCCCTCCTGTCTCCAAACATGCTAAAATTATTTCATACTCACCCAGCCCACGATGGCTTATATTGTTCTCAACCCCTGCACACACCCTTCTAGAGCCTTCTTTTTCTGCCAAGAGTAGCTCTGTCCTTTCTTGTGTACATAAAGCTAGCATTGGTTCTCCATTTCACTCTTCACTCACTGCCTCTTTCTCTTAGGAAACAGAAAATGAGGAAGAATGTCAACATTATGTATTAACGGTTGTCTTTGTTCCTGTCTCCCCTTCACACAAGTAAACAGTTATTCCACATCCAAGTGTTTTAACTGCAGCATCTTCTCATACTCCAAGCAGCATTTAGGCTTGTGAGAAACTCTGCAGGATGACTTTTGGGTCCTTCCAAGTGAGGGACTCATGAAGCCAGCCCAAACATTGGCAATTCAGCACCTTTCATGATGAAAAAATCCCATCATCCAAGAAAATTTAGGAGACGGCAGAATGCCTGGCCTTGTGGCTAATTCAGCAGTGATCTCTCATTCACACTACTGAGGTCTGGCAGCTCAGTTAGGGGTGGCAAAGGCTAGAAGAGAAAGAAGTACATCCCTGCAGGCTGGTCACGGTCCTCCTCCTGCCATCCCTCCCTCCTTCACACCCCATAATCAATCTTGGCCACCACTGCTCGCTTGCTACTGCTTGGCCTGAATTGGTATTCTTCCTGCCTAACCAGTCTGCGCTTAGATTTATGATTTATTTAGAATTGGATTACATCAAGGCTCAAGGCCAAGGCTCCATAATCCGTCACCGTCTCTACCGTGGCCAAACACAAACATTTGTTTTAGCTGCATCAGCATCCCTAAACCCCATTCGAAGGATACCCACTGTTAATCGCTACAGCAACTGCATCTTCTTGTGGTTTTTTTCCTTCACCAACCCCAACCTCTTTGACTCCCTCCTTCCCCGTTTCAAATAAAAGCACTGACTCCATCAAGTGATAGATATTCATAATTTAACAGAATGGCATCAAGTCTAAGTTATGCTGTTGAAATACATCACAGCCAGAGTTGCTTTGCTATTTGTTTTTGTGCTGAATAGCAGCAAGTGTTTTAAGTTATGGGTCTCACACACACGTAAGAAGAAGAAAGGAGGTATATGTAATTGTCGCCAATATTGATGATGGCTTCCTGCCCACTTAGTAAGTTCTGAGGCAGCCGAATTCGGGTGCTGCTTTCCTAACTGGTGTTCATATTTTTAATACTTTATTATTTACTAATAATAGTAAAAAGCCATATTTGACATTTCTATAGCTCATCACAGTTAATAAAGGTCAAACATTACCTCATTCAAACTTTACAGTATTTTGTTAAAGGAGGATATTTATGCTCTGTTTTGTGGATGAAGAAACGTAAGTTCAGAGGATTGAAGTAGTGAGCCTAAGCTCATAGTGTTAGTAAGGAACAAACAGAGAATTGAAGGTACATCTTCAGATTCCAAGCTTAAAGCTCCTTCTGTTATACCACCATTGCCTCCTTAACAAAGGAGATATCTATGTGGACTAATTAACACATCAATTTAAAACTCACCCTCACCTACTGAAGGGCATCCTTGGTGAGATACATCTCTTTTAAGCAATATAAAAGTGGAAGCACAATGGGTTCAGTGACCAATACTTTTAAGGGTCAGGAGCACGGTTAGGTATTAGAGAAATAAATCGGACAAGAAATGATATAGAAAACGAAATGGATTGAGGAGACCTAGCTTTTAGTCAAGCTCAGCCGTTAACTCACTGGGAGTCATTTTTCCTCTCTGAGACTTAGTTTCTTTGTGTGTAAATTGTGGGAGTTGAAATTGATTATTTCTCAGTTGAAAAGCTTATAACATTCCCAAATTCTATCTTAAGTGCACATTGTATGCTTAACCTTGAGCTTGACACCCTGAGGATTGTAAACAGAAAAGAAGAGTGAATTTTCTATTCTACAACATCTTATAACATAATTAACCTTCGCAAGGCTCAGATTATATCACAAACATATAACACCAGACAAAGGGCTAGGAAACCGTATTTAAATATTATGTTTTAAGGTTCAAATGTAAATGGTGTAGTTGGCCAAAGAAAAGAGAGTTCAAAGAGGGCTTGAATGGTCCAGGAAAATGTTCCTGGTACCAGAGAAATCTGAGCTAGATGATGAGAGTGAGAGGAACTTGAAGGGGTAGGAAAACAGAAGTCCACACCCAAGGGAGAAGACAATGTAAATGAAATCCCAGTAAACCAAGTAAACTGGAAAATCTCCATTTAGTTATAAGCATTGACTTTTCTTTTTTTTTCTTTCATTGAGGTAACATTGCTTTATAACATTATATAAATTTCAGGTATACATCCTTATATTTTGATTTCTGTGTAGACTGCATCGTGCTCACTATGCAGAGACTAATTACTATCCATCACTGTCCACATGTCCCCCATCACCTCTTTTGCCCTCCTGCCTCCCCGCTTCCCCTCTGGTAACCACCACTCTAATCTCTGTCTCTATGTGTTTGTTGTTCTTATTTTTTAATCTTCTACTTATGAGTGAGATCATACAGTATTTGACTTTTTCCATCTGACATTTCACTTAGCATAATACCCTCAAGGTCCATCCACATTGCCACAAGTGGCCAGGTTTCATCTTTTTTTATAGCTGAGTAGTATTCCATTTTGTATATATACCACATCTTCTTTATCCATTTGTCCCTTGATGGGCACTTAGTTGTTTCCTAGTCTTGGCTATTGTTAAGAGAGTATTGACTTTTCTGTACCACAGCCTTCTGCTTTGTTGTGAGCCTTTGCAGTTGGACCAAAAGTAGATACAAAGGAGATTGAAATGACTACCCTCCATCTATTCAAAATTCAACTTTCAAAAGCTGATAAAGAGAGGAGGTAGAGAAGAGGGGAGAAGAACAGAAAATAACAGAGTATAAAACAGCGTGATATTGAATGCTAGTATTGGAAGGGAGATAGAGTCCTACCTAACTTGATCCATTTAATATGGGAAAAAAGAGGCCCAGAAAAAAATGAAGTGACTCTTCCAATGGTGTACAATGACTACAGCCACAATGATCCACCCACACTTTTTTCCCCATTCTGATACTCTTGGGCTTTATGGAAGCGGTAAAAGGAAACCAGAAAGGAAGATAGAAAAGAATGACTAAAAGGGAAGAGAAGGGTGAGGGGAGAAGGTGCAGGAAAATATGCCAGTAGGATTCCCTACTGAGTGAGTCTGTGCTCACTCAGGTATGGGAGGGCTGGTTTGAAGCTGCCAAAAACAATGGGAAACTAGAATGATGCTCTTATTCTCCATTGTGTTGAGCTCCTCTTTAAGTCTGTTGATGGCTGGTAAAGACAAGAGGACACCAAAGTTAGGTCTTCTCTCTGTCTTTTGGCTTCTGTCTGCATTGGATATCCAGTTTGGATTACTTTAGGTGGCACAGGCACTTGAATCCGAATAAAGCTAGTTTTCAGTGATTGGTGGTCCAGACCAGTGGTTCTCATTCTGAACACTGAATCATCTCAGGAGACTTGAAAAATACCTAGGCCTGTATCTACTCCCAAAGATGCTGATTTAATTGGTCTGGGGTAAGAATCAAAATTACTGGGGTTCTGTTTGTCTTTTATTTACCCAGATATAAAAAAATGAACTTCAGAGTAATCTTAATCAGAACCAGTATCTGATTATCCAGACAGCTGCATCTAGAAGATGAGCCAGCAGCTGAAATGAATGGATATGAGGGTCAGGACTAGAGAAGAACACTGATAATTCACTCCCACACTGGAATGTTAAGGATTTTCGGGAGCTGTGTCTCTACAATCTATGCAACCCTTCCCTGTCAGCATTTAAGACCCTTCCAGAGATGACCGGTCTCCTAAGAAAAGACCATGAAAAATGAATACCAAAGCTTCCAGAATACATTGCCTAAGGAGACAAATCCTTATTGGAAAAGACTACAGGGCTCATTCCTAATCTGCTAGTTAATATTCCGAATTGGGAAATATGTGACTCACTGAAGGTCACTTATCACTGGTGCTGACTGGTTTGAACCAAAAAAATAAAACAACTCAAGGAGGAAGTGGAGGTCCCTCAGCTGGTCATACCCCTAATTTCCCCAGGCTGGCTTTGTACTTACTGGAGTAGAGCTGACTTTTCTGGAGCCCAGACCCTGGGCCTGAATTTTATTTGCCTTTCCACTGAGAATGGACATGGGAAAAGAGAAAGACATTTGTCTCTGAGACAAAGGGTGAAACAGGGTTCTGTGGATCAATGGGGTTCCCTTGCCTGTATTTTCAGATGAGAATGTCAGCACCTTGATAAACTATGACCCCTCATGAACTTTGGAGTCTTGAGTCTCAACCTCTCCTCTGGGGAATGCTGACCTTGGTTGGGCCTCACTCTACCTGATGGGAAGCGATGCAGAGGTTCTTTTCCCATTAACTGAACGAGATTGCCAACAGACTAAGAGGAATTATGACTGTGTTTGAGGGCATTCTGAAGGTAAAACATCTCAGCTCCTGCCATAGCACCTCTGGGGACTTTCATCGAAAAATTCTTGCCGTTTTGTCTGTTGGTCAAATTGATGATAATAGTGAACCATTTGTAAGTGTTTACTATTTACTACCATCTTGCTGAGATATATACAGTAACTTGAAAACCATGAAAGTTTTTACTACTAATATACATATTATAAGTTGAACTAGAGAGTTGCATATATAATACACATTAATATAGTTGCATTATTATATGCCTATGTAAATATGCATAGTATAAGATGAACTAGAGAGTTGAACAAAATGTTTGAGTGCTGATTAGAGGATAATCCATTCTTACTGGACAGTAGTAGTGGGATTAAAGACATTTCACAGAGCCTGTGACTTCTGAATGAGATTTTGAGGTTGATGTATTTAGCTGGGTTGGGAATATTGGGGAGAACCTCCTGATAAGAGGAGAGCTTGGGAAGATAGGCTCAAATCAAGAGTTGCTGGATTATCCAGCTCATTTGGAAGGGTTGTCTGGTACAGCTTGAGTACACAGATGAGGCAGCATAAACCAAACTGATCACATTGATGCGGGGTCGGTGAGCCGAGGAGTTGAAAGAAAGATTTCTTAGACTCTCAAGATCTGGCAGTAGTGCTCTTTTATTTAGAGAATAGTGTGGAATAGCATGGGGACAGGACCCATGGGCAGTAAGAGCTTCTGTTGCCGCCGCTTCTGCTGCCCCCACTGGCATGGGGACAAGGCCCATGGATAGGCAGAGCAGCTGCTGCTGCCCCCGCTGGCATGGTGACAGGACCCATGGGCAGGCAGAGCTGGTGCGTGGGGACAGGACCCACGGGCGGTCAGAGCTCCTGCTGCTGCCTCTGCTGGCATGGGGACAGGACCCATGGGCAGTCAGAGCTCCTGCTGCTGCCCTGAGTTGAAGGTTAGGGCTAATTTTATAAGGCATGGGTACGTGACTTATTATTAGTGGAAAAAAAGAAAAGATGATGTAAAAAGTCATTAAATGATTTCAGTGCAGATGGGGTCTGGTTATTGTGCGGTCATATAACTTTAGATACGACTCTGGCCATATAGATCGGCATGTAGGTGAGGATGCCCTGGGCTTCTCTCCCTGGGGCGGTCCTAATTCATACCATAAAAAAATCCACTGGGTCATATAGTTTGGCATGTAGGCCAGGTCACCTTGGGCTTCTCTAGCTGGGGCAGCCTTAATCCACATCAACATCACTTCCCAGAACCCTTCTATGGCTCCCTATTGTCCTTAAAACAAAGTCCAAACTTCTTAACCTGGCCTAGAAGGCCTTCAAGATTCTAGTCCAGGCTTCTCTTTCTAGACTCATCTTATGAGTTCTAACAGCCTTTGTCCTCTACTGGAATAACCTTCCCGGCAGTCTTCACTTTGTTAGTGCCTACTCATCCTTGAGATTTCAACTTAAATATCACTTTCTTAAAAAGACATTCGTACATCTCCAGACCAGCCTAGCTTTCCTCCTACTTCTTCTTTTGTAACATCCATTACTCACAAATTATTTTTTCAATGTTTCTGTCCCTACTAGACCTCGGATAGATCATGTCTTGTTTACCTGTGTAAGCTTGTTACCTAGCATTTTCCTTAGCATAGAGTAAGTTTTCAAAAATCTTGTTAAAAGAGAGAGTAAGGCCAGATGGTGAAGGACCATGAATGCTGGCATCAGGACATTCTCCTACAGGTGACGGGAACACATTGTGGATTTTTTAAACCAGAGGGAAGCACCACCAAAGCTGAGTTACCCAGAGCTCTGTCTGTGTAAGTGATGCTGAAATCTGAGTGAGCTGAGGCTTCCAGTATGAAGAGACTCCTTGACTGTATGTCTTAAGAAGCCATGTTAGCCAGTCTGTCGCTGGACCAGAACTCTATTGGTTTTTTTATTGCAGAAAATGACTCTTTGTCAGTCTCCCTCCCCTATCATAATCCCAAATGATGAAAAGTGCAGCCAATCAGGTGAAACAGGGATGAAGGAGGAGGAGGAAAAGCCCTTTCTCCAATCACTTCCAAAATCTCCCCAGTGCTTTGATTTGCTTTCAGAGAACACTTTAGCTCAACAAACAATTGCAAACTACCCAGTTGCAAGGTAAAATGAAAAGCCCACAGGCATTAATTATATATAGAGATATTAAAAAAGAAGCTACTGCTTAATTATTGTTTGCAAATCTCGGTATTTAAATTGACTTATTTGCAAATGTCTGTTTAGAAATTGACTTTGTAATTATAAAGTCAGTGCAGGGATGTCTCAGGCCCTGGAGGAGTCTCTAACGAGGAATGATAATGTAACAGCCAGAGTGAGACATCCTGAGCTGCATTTTAATAACTAGAGTTGGTTGGTAGGGGGGCTGAGATGCTTAAAGAAAAATCCCTAAACTGGAAAATGAAGGAGCCAGGGTCTCCCTAGTTGGCAAGGGATCATGGAGGAGACATGAGGGGACAGTCAGGGAACATAGAATTCTAAGAACCTGGCAAGGGTGTGGGTTGGAGCTTAGGGAGAAGGTAAGAGTGTGCTGTGTGATGCATGAAAATGAGTCCTGTGAAACCAGCCATGAAGGTTTCAAGAGATCACCTGCCATGAACCATGCCCTTCCTAAGTAGTGAAATCTATGTACTGGTGTTATAGTTTAAATTGTGTTTCCCTAAAATTCACATGCTGAAGTTCTAACCTCCAGTACCTCAGCTTGTGACCTTGTTTGGAAATAGAGCTGCTGTAGATGTTGTCAGTTAAGATGGGGTCAAACTGCAGAGGAAAGGGGAGACCCTTAATCCAATGACTGGCATCCTTATAAAAGGGGAAATTTGGACACAGACATGATGAGGATTTTTAGGCTGCTTAATTTTAAAATGGCTTATGATGAGGATTTTTAGGCTGGTTAGTTTTAAAACTACAGATGAGATTCAGGCTCCAAGGAGTGGAATTTGTTTGCCCCTTTGTTGGAAAACATTTACATTTCTAAGGGAAACCTCTATCTGTGAAGACGCCTCCCTCTCTGTGCCAGGAAGAAGGGGGGATGGTCTTATCTCTAGAAGCTCTTAATCAATGCCAGAGGCAAGAACTTAAGTTGGTTACTGTCTGGCAACCTCATGTAACTGACCCCCACCCCCACACACAAATCCTCCTTTGTCTTTAGCCGAGGATAAAATTCAAGCGGTGACTTCTGCCATTTACTCAATCCGGTTTGATTCTTATCTAAAAGTTGTGGGACCGCCAAATGGCCAGACCAAATGGGCACTGATACCATTTTAACTTTTTTACATATTCTTTGTCTTGTAAAGAGATAACTCACATACCTATGCCTTAAATTTAGCCCTAACCCTCAACTCGGGGCAGCAGCAGGAGTTCTGACTGCCCATGGGTCCTGTCCCCACGCACCAGCTCTGCCTGCCCATGGGTCCTGTCCCCATGCCAGCGGGGGCAGCAGCAGCGGCTCTGCCTGCCCATGGGCTCTGTCCCCATGCCAGCGGGGGCAGCAGAAGCGGCGGCAACAGAAGCTCTTACTGCCCATGGGTCCTGTCCCCATGCTATTCCAAACTATTCTCTAAATAAAAGAGCACTACTGCCAGATCTTGAGAGTCTAAGAAATCTTTCTTTCGACTCCTCGGCTCACCGACCCCGCATCAGACATACATACAGAGAGAACGCCACGTGAGGAGGAAGGCAGAGATTGGGGTGATACTTCTACCAGCCAAGATATGCTAAAGATATCCAGGAAACCACTAGAAGCTAAGGGAGAGGCCTGGAACAGATTCTTCCTCACAGTCTTCAGAAGGAACCAACCCTGCTGACACCTTAATCTCAGACCTTTAGCTCCCAGATCTGTAACACAATACATTTCTGTTGTTTGGGCCATCCAGTTCTTGGTACTGTGGGGACCAGGAAATGGCCACCCCAAGATATGTCTCTTTGGCATGATGATTATGTGAGGCTGGTTAGTTTGCAGACAGGAAAGAAACTGAAAAGCAGAATTTACTTACCCTTTGTAAGAGACATTTACATTGTAAAGGAACTCTCCATCTGTAAAGACATCTCTAGAAACTCTTAATCAATGGGGAAGGCAAGGACTTAAATTTGCATTTGTTTATTGTGCTTGTCTGGTAACCTGTAACTGACTTCCCTCCCCCTCCCAATGTTGGCATTTCTTTAAGGATTAAGCATCTTTCCCTAGGCTAGGAACTGATTGCTCACCTGTGCTCACCTGTGACCACCCAGCTCAAGACAATAGACTTGCCTCCTGCTGTGTCCATCAAGTGCTGTGCCGACAAGGCAATCTTGTGACTATTGTGGGAGGGACATTTCATTCATATGTGAAACACCCTGTTTGGGGTTATATAACCACTCTGTGCATCCCCACTTCTTCGGTGCCCTTTCTTCCTTCGGGAAGAAAGGCCCCGGGCCATGGTTCCTCATAAAGCTTTGTTTAATTTTCTCTTGCTATTCTGTCTCATGTGAATTTAATTCATTCTCCGGCCAGACGAACCCACTTTGGATAGAGGAAATGTCTTCCTTCCCTACAGTACTTTGTTATGGCAGCCCCAGGAAACTAATACAATTGGTATGTGTGATTCTCAATGACATATCCTAACTCTACTAAGGAATTGGAGATGGACCAATCTGCAGGTAACCAGAGGTTCTCTCAAGATACTAGAACATTAGACATTGAAGATCCCTGACCTTAAAATCATCAGGATGATCAGTGGTTCTCAAACATGCCTATGTTTTAGAATCACCTGGGGAGTTTCAAAAATACTGATGCCTATATCCTTTCCTCCGAGATTCTGGTTTACTTAATCTGGCGTGCCTCCTGGGCATCAGGCTTTTAAAAGCACCCCAGGAGAGTCTAATTTGTAGCTAAGGGGGAGAACCAGTCTTCCGGACTTTAGATGATCTCCTCCATTTAACAGGTTAGAAAATTGAGGATCAGGGAGGTGAAGGAATACTTAGCCAGGCTCACATTTCTAAGGAGTGGGAAAGATGACCAGCAGCCCAGGCATCTTGAGTTTCAGATCACGATTATTCTCACAGGCCAACACTTCTGTCCTCTTGGCTCTAGATATAGAGTGTAAGTACTGATTTCCCTTTTCTTAGGCATCCTCTAGTTCTAGGCAAATGGCGACCTTGGCCATTATTATGGAAGGGAAGTTGTCAACCTCTACATGTGCACAGTGAGTTTACAAAATTATCTCACACATACTTCCATTTCTTCACATCAACTCTATGATATTAAGTGGGGCAGATATGTTCTGCCTTTTAAAGAAGAGAATGAGTAAGTACAGAGAAATGAGACTGGGCCCCAAGTCACACTGTTGGTTAATGACAGAACCAGGATTTAAACTCAGGCTTTTGGAAAGTATTTAAGTATCCTTTTCATCACTTGCCTGGTGAGAGTGGAATTAAACTATCTTGATCCAGTCTTTGTTCAAAATCTTTCTAAACATCCTTCGCTACTTCCCTACCTTCAAGGGAAAAGTTTGTGAACAAAAATGTACTGGATTTGACTGCAATGAATGTAGTCCATTCTTTCCCAAAAGATAAAAATCTTGCATGAACTCTGAGCCTTTGTTCCAAATATGATTTCTCAGGAATCAGAGTGATGATGGAGGCTCTGGTGCTCACAATGTTAGAGGAGTATCCAAAGAATGATGACTGCCATTTCCCATCTCATAGGCTTGTTATCTTGCTACAAGGTGACCATCCTCGTTCTTATTCTCCTTACCCTTGCTATGACTGCATATGGGTATCAAATGGGAACTACTTGATTCCTATCTGCAATTTTAATTGTACTCCAATCTTATTCTTGCACCGTGGGTAGAATCCAGGCTTTGCACTTATATAGATCCAGGTCCAACATCCAAGTACCGGCTCCAGTATTCACTAATTATGGAACTGTGAGGAATCAAGTGCTTTGAGCTTTAATTCTCTCAAGTGGATAACGGAAAGAATAGTATCTACTCCAAGTTGTCTGATGAATAAATTGAGGTAATGTAAATAATATTCCTTCTATATATTGAGCCCTCAACGAGGTCAGTTTGAATCTTTTCAGATGAGTAGCTAAAAATAATGGGTACAAGGCAGTCATGAGTGGTCTTGCTTTGAACCATTTACATGAATTGTCCATATTCCCAAACCCTATCTTGTAGATTTTCGCTTATTTGTTTCCCAGTTTTAGAGCCCCTGCTTTAGCAAACTATCCAGGACTCAATTTCTTTGCACTGGATCCAGTCTTCTTCCCCCTAATTCTCCCAGTGGCTTAAATTTTGCCCTTGATCTAGCTCCCAGCTTCTACTTCTCTGTTACCCCTCTGTAACATTATCTGCCTTATTTCACCTTCTTCCCGCCTTCTGTGATACCTCCTATTCCTTCATACTGGATCCCCCTGGTCTTGACAATCTGACCAGGCCTGAGTTTTCATTATTTCCTAAAGAACAAGAACATGAATAGGGGAACATTGATAGGCTGAAGACCCTCAGGTTCTTTAGGGAAAAGTCTTCTCACCGAAGACAAAGAACAAAGTAAAGAGGATGAGCCTCAGAAAGCCACGGGAAGTTTAATTCTCATATCATTGAGGATCAAGCGCTCAGACTAACACTCTGGGTACGTATTATCAATTAGCAGGGAGGTTGCCTTTGATCTCTGTTGATAGATACTCCTCTTCCCCAAAGGAGACTCTGAACATATCTTCTTTTATTGTATTAAACCAGCCAGGAGAATGTGGTCAAGATGGCCTGGCCCTCAGTGATTGCAAAGCTGGAAGCTGATGCTTGTTGTAGGAAATGTTATCACTTTCAGTATCTTGCAATTTGACTTGATTCAACTAAAAATTTTAAGCATTTTTTTTTAAAGCAAAGCTCGTAATTTGGGTGAACATCCTTAACAATATGCACATATTCTCTTTCTGCCTAGCCTACAGGCCATACCATTGAGAATCTGCATATAATATAAAGAATGTTAAAACTGCAATTTAATGGGCACATCCTATGGGCCAAGCATTTCTAAAATTCTCATAATACCTCTGACAAAATGCGTATTGTTATTCCTGTTTTACAGATGAGAAAACTGAGGCTTAGAAAAATAATTAATTTATTCAATGTAAGTTACCTCATCCAAAATCCTGCAGTCAGCAAGCAGAGAAGGTGAAATTTGATCCAGTCCTGTGTGATTTCAACATCTGTGCTCGTAATTACTAAATTATATTGTTTGGGAAATCAAAGAAACTCCATACCCCCCACACACATACTTTCCTCCACTCAGAACACCTTCAGGAAAGACTAAGATAGAGTTTCAGCGCTCTTATTTATCCACGTATCTGTAATCTTTCCCATCCTATTTCCTCATTTGTAAAAGTCGAGGGCTGCACTCATCTAGAAAATCCCTTTAAGCTCCAATGTTTTATTATTTAGATGCAAATAGTTCCAGTCAAAGCAAGCAGTTACTGCTGAAGGGAAGGAATTAACACTCTGCAATTAATACTCTATTTCATTAACAATTAGATATGTTAAATGCCATTCAATTTGTTTGCACCATCAAGTCCTGGGAAGTTGTCCATGCTTCTTGTAACTATTCAATAACTCTCCATCACCAACTGAGTTAATTTCCCAAGCAGGCAGCCATCAGATTTTAATTCCCAACCTTTAATATTCTCCAGCCCTTGGGCCACTGGTGGACTTACAAGAGCTTATTTTGTTGGCTGCCATTTGAATCCAAGTTAGGACTCTTCCTTTGTGGTAAGGATGGGCCCTCCCTGCACTGAGAAAACTAACTTTTACAGAGCTCAGATATGGAGCTGTTTTTCTCCATGCCCACTCCTGGGGTGGTAGGTACTGTAAATTTAAGAAAGGATAGGTTTTCAGATTCAATACAAATATCACCTTCTCACTGAAGGCTATACCCACACTATAGACTGAAATGAAGGAATCATAGAATGCCAAGGTTAGAAGAGATAGCAATAACAATAACAATAATAACCCTAACAGCAGTGGCGGCAGGAACAGCATTCATTTATACATTTGCCACATGCCAAACACAGCAATAAATACCTTATATCCATTTTTGCTCTTAATCTTGACAATAACCCAGTGAGGTGGTATTATAGCTAGCCAGCCTCATTTTACTTTTGAGGAAATTAATTGGTCAGAAATCTGGGAGCAGCTTAGATAGGTGGTTCAGGCTTAGAGTCTCTCACGTGTTTGCAATGAAGATGTGGCTCAGGACTGAAGTCATCTGAAGGCTCGATTGTGGCTGAAGGATTGACTTGGAAATTCAGTCACATGGTTGTTAGCAAGAGACTAACCTCACCACCTGGGCCACTCTTCTCAACATGGCGGCTGGCTTTCTCCAGAGCGAGTAAATCAAGAGAGGGAAAAGCAGAAGCTGCAGTGTCTTTTATGACCTTGATTCTGAAGTGACATACCATCACTTGTGCAGTATTCTATTGGTCACATACACCAATCCTGATACAATATGGGAGGGGACTACACAAGGCACAAGGGCACACATACCAGGAGATGGAGGTCGTTGGGGGCCATCTTAGAGGCTTCCTATCACACAAACTAAGGTTATGCAACTAGTAAAGTGGCCATAAGGAAGTGGATTTACAAACTGCAGTTATGTCTGATTCCATAACCCATGCTTTTAACTATATGTTGGCTACCTCTTTAAAAAGTCTTCTCATGCAATTTACCTTCTAGGGCTTATCAATACCGATCAGGGTTTGATTAAAGAAGTAGAACCAATAGGAGTGATCTTGAAGCAGAGATTTATCAGAGGAAGTTGCCCTTATATATCTCTGGATGCTGGTTGTACAGTCTGTGTATGGCAGTTTCTTTGGAATCTGGTGCTGTGGCCTAAAGTGCTGTCTGCACGGCAGGCAGTCAAGAAGGAAAAATGGATATGAAGTAGGGGAGAGCAAGGACAAACTGGAATCTGTGAAGACAAATTGGAACCCACAAAGATGAAGTGGAACCTCTGCTGGCCTCTTAATATCTCCAACAGTCCAAATTTGATGGGGTATGTGGGTGACCTGCAGGAGAAGCTGATACCGTTCAGCTTGGGAAGCTGGAAAAGCTTAAGGAGGAGATCTGATGGGAGCCGAAGGAGCTGCAGGGCTGTTGCTGCCCCAAACCTCAAGGTAAACTAGGAGATAAGCAACAATGTAGATGATCTGTAACAGCCCCTGGCGCCCTGCACAGAATTTCCAAGTCTAAACACAATATGGTTACTACTTCTCTTCCTTCTTTCAAATCTTGTATGAAGTGACTCTTGTGGCCCATAGTAATCCTGAATTATTCAGGGAAGGGAATCCTTGGAAATTCAGTACTAGCGCAGCTAAATAGATGCAATATAAAGCCACCTTACTGTCAATTCTGTTTTTTTGCCCATCTCCATAGTAGCACCTACAAACTCATTATAAGCTGAGTCCATAGACACATATCATAATCTAACAAGACCCCAAAAACATCAGGCCTCTGCATGTCTCCATGCTTTTGTATATACTAATTCCTCTGTCTGGATTATCTTACCCACAAACAGGATGAGCCTTCTGGGCACGAGGTGTGTGCACAGGGCCCTGTGCTAAAAAGAACCAACACTTAGTTTAATGCTCAGCACATTCCAGACCTTCAATAAACATCAGTTGAGTTGAATACTTGACAGCAGCTTTGTCACCTCACTTTCCAGCCTCTACATCAATGTCCCCACTGATGGCCAACTCATTGCTTCACCAAGGAGCCAACTGTAGACAGGTTTGAACAGCTGTGATTGCTAGAAAATTCTTCCTCATAGAGAAACCTAATTTCATCTACATTTGTCTTCACATAGAGTTTACACACTGATCATAATTTCACCCAGCTAGCCCAAAAAAAATGAATTTGCTCTCTCTACTAATGATATCCTTCAGGTATGTGAAGGCAGAAATCATATGCTACTTATTATTCTGCTTATATTTGCATATTTAAGTGTTTCTGTGGCCTGGATCCATGTCTAATATATCTCTGTGTTATTCACAGAGCCTAAGAGTCCTTAAATCAGCAAGAGACCTGGGCTGTCCTGGTCAGGGGCAACTGAAATGATTTGGCTCTCTCCCCTGTGTTTCTCATCCCCCTCAGGCTGTCCTGGACATATTTTCATGGTAATGGAGGAGATAGCAAAGAGAAGACAAGCACACCTAGAAATTTCTTTCCTAGTTTCTGCTTGTGTCACTTCCCATTGGCCAGTAGGATGACCAGCCATCCTGGTTTTCCTGACTGAGGGATTTCCCTAGGACTGGAGAGCTTACCAGAATGCGAGATCTTCAATACTAAAACCAAGACAGTCCAGGGCAAAGCAGGACAGTTGCTCACCTGCCCAGTCACGCGACCTGGTCCAGAGTCAGAGTGGGAGGTACTGCAAAGCTATAGGGTAAAGGGTACAGATTTAAGGGGCAAAGAATTGGGGCCATTAGTGTAACCAATCTACTGCTGTTGGACTATGTGTTTTTCACATTACTCCCAAAGCAGCCTTTAGACCAAATCAGTGCATGTTGTCTTCATTCTTTGTCTTAAACTAAAAAGATATGAAACACAGCCAAGGAAAATGAAAGTCACGTTGCTAAAAAACACAGTGGTGTTTTTTGTTTATTTTTTAAAATCTTCATACAGCTATGTTTCAAGTTGATAGCAGAGGTCTCTTGGTCACGTTCTCCCTAGTGCATTCCTGAAACAATCCTATGCACTTTCCAATTAAGCTCAGGTGAACTTAGCCCTGACCTGCAGCTCTGAGTGTCAGTACAATGCCAAAACAACCGAATGAAAAATGTAAAAATGCAGTGAGTGGAATTTTTGTTTTTGTTTTTATGTTCTGTTCTGTTTCGTCTCCACTATTCCAAGTAACTGTTGATTGGGTTTTCTCTCAAATCAGGTCAAACCCATGCATGATGACCTGACTGGCAGTCTTCAGCAGCTACTGCCACCTACCTCTCCTTCTTATTTCTCTAATATTGACACTCTGCTCCTAACAGTAAGTGCTACTTCAGTCAATCATTCATTCATCATCCACTTATCGAGCACCTAATATTGACTGGATGCGGTGGTAAACTTGGCGAATATAGGGATGAATAAGTCTGAACCAGTGACTTCAAAGGAGCCAACAGCAGAGATACACTTCTGAACAGACAATGAGTGCAAATGTTTTTATAAGATAAATGCAAAAGTTGCCACCATAGAGATACACGTAAAATAAAAGTAAAGAACAGCTCTCTTCTCCTAGACAAGTCAGGATAGACTTCAAAGATTAAGTGCCCTTGGACTAGGTCTTGAAGGATGACTAGAAGCTCACTTGTCATGAAGCAGAGCAGTTAAGAAGATGTGCTTCAGAGTCACATCGTGTTTGGAATGCCACTGGCTATCTGCGTGACCTTGGGTGAGTTAATTAACTTCTCGTTTTCCATTTCAATTTTCTCCTAAATAAAATGACCTTTTCAGAATTAAACAAGATGAAATTATGTGTGTGGGTGTATATCAGGACACCCACATCTTGTGCTTAGCACTGTGCTCTCAGAGAGAAATCACTCAAAGTGTAGCTATTACCATTATAGTTACTTCTGATCGTGAAGTGGCCAGAGTGGTTGAGCAGAACCTTCTAGATAGAGAAAACACTAAGTTCAGGAGCATGAAAAAGCATGGCATATTCTTGGAATTAAAAAACAATAGTCTGATTAAGGCATTGAGTGTTATGTGTCAAGATGCATGGCAGAAAGCCTAACAGATTGTTTAGGAGATGAGGTTAGAGAGGTGAAGAAATAACAGAGTAAAGGACTGCAAATGCTGTGTCAAGGAATCCTGTATGCAAGTGGGTGGGGATTGTCACTAGACAATAGGGTGGGTTCAACTTAATGTCTTAAGAAGATTCACTAGAACACAAGAAGATGCATAAGGACATACCTGGTTTAACACTTTCTCTGGGGACCTAACAGAGCGCCTTTCTCAGTGTAGATGTTCCACAAATATTTGCAGAATGAGCAAGTGAGTGAGTGGCAGTGGCATCTCGAAGGCAGTCAGACAACAGAACTTGCCGCTGCAGTTTAGGTGAATACCAACCATTTGACCTATGCCAATAGCAACAGTAATATTTTAAGAAAAAACTAGGAGACAGAAACTCTTAGGTCTTGGTCAATCACTGTCTGTGGGTGGCAAGAAGGATGGCATCAAGGGTGATCCAGACGCTAGCATGGCTCTCTAGGCAGAATCCCAAGGGGATAGGGTTTACAGTGAATCAACCCTATTTTGCTTATCCAGTTAGAATGCTCTGCCATATTTGTGTGCAACACTATTGAGGGGATCGAATGAGATCATAGATTTGCAAGCACTTTGTAACTTGTAAAGCAACTGTGTCTTGGTGAAAGATAGTTTCACAGATAGTTTGATTGTCTGTTACGAGCCTGGCATAATGCTAGGTGCTGGGGATGTAGCATTAAGAAGACAATGACTCGTTGCTCATGGAATTTCATTCTATTTGTAATAGGAACTGCTCTGATTTAAGTTGGCCAGGAATCACCCATGCTCCTTCTTTGAATAAGAGCCAACGTAAATTGAATTCTTTCATTATATGAGGACTTTTCTAGATAAAATTTCATTTAATTCTGGAAGAACCCTCAAAATAAGTATATAACTCCCATTTTGAAGTTGAGAAAACTGAGCCTTCGAATATTTAAGTAGAATATCAAGGTTCACCTAGATTTGAAACTGAGTGGGGATGCGGTTACAATGGACTCTTTGAGGAATGGGAGGGGGTGGGAAAACCCTGTATAATTTGGAAAGGCATAATAAATATTACAAATGCATAGCAGAAACTAAAATATGCTCCTTTTTTTTTTCATAACATAAGCCATAAATTCAAAGATCAACCAGTCTCTTCAGGGCATGGGTTTAAAAGTCTAGGGAACTCTCTCTCAGATTAAAGATTGATGGGCTTTCATAAAGCCCCTTCCTGGTCAAGAACCTCAGCCACTTACATTTTCAACCTAAAACTATTAAAAACAACATCTCAACAACCCCATGAAGTTAAATACTCTTGTTAAAGTGATCACATATATTCCAGTTAAATAACAGCCATGGGAGAGGGCAATTAGTAGATGCGGTCAGGAGAGAAAAAGATATGTTTTCAGATGAGATTGGAAATGAGAAAGAGAGTCAATGAGGCAGAAATACACAAGACACTTTTTTTTGCCTTGAAGGTTCTTGAATTCTGTTGCTAATGATACCTTAAGATTCTGAGAGCTCTGACCGGAAAAGACACGTCATGATCAAGGATGTTCAAGGAGACTGATGCAAAGTCTAACCATGACTTCTTTCCTCTCAGTTCTTTCTGGATTGTGATATTCTTGCTTCATCTTTGTTGCATTTGCCTATCACTTGAACCGAGAGGGAATCAGGCATTATGTTCTGGTAACCAATCCCAAGGGAAGACAGTACCAATCTGTCTCCCGACCCCAAAGAGAAGGAAGCCATCAACCAGTGAACAGCAAGCAAGAGCTTAGTTCAAATTCTATTCCCCAAGTCCTGCAAGTGTGCTTCAGATTCCACCACTATTTTGCCATCATTTGGAATTCTGACATCTTTTGGTCTTGCAGTCTGGCTGCAGAAATGTAAATACTCATTTGTGACCTTTCATAGGATATGCTGTACATTTAGTTAAAAGAAACGCAAAGGAACATAGTCGAAATCTCTGTGGGTCAGTAGAGGTTAAAAAGGATTTGTGTTCATATGAACCGGGTGTCAATTCTGACCCCTATATTTACTAAGGCTTGTCCATCTTGTTCATCACAGTATCCGGTGAACCAAGAATACCTCATGACAATTCAATATGTATTCATTAGAAAATAAATGTGTGACCTCAGAGAACTCTCTTTCTCTCTCACTCTTTTTGTACTCACTTGCTCTTGTGTGTGCTCTCTCTCTCTCTCTCTCTATCTTCATGGCAAAATCCCATTAATAATAATTCAAAGCATTGGATGAAATAACATGTAAAAATCTGACCCAGCTCCTGATCCACAATAAATATTTTAAAAATCCCATTTCCCTTCCTCTCATAAGTAAGAAAGTTCAAATGCCAGCTATACTATGTCCTAGGCCTACCCTTGACCAGATCAATCACCATCACTGAGACTTGGATTCCTCCTTGCTACAAAGGGAAGGATAAAGATGTTTCATCCACCTCTCAGAGCTGCTCTAAAGATTATAAGAGTTTCTAGAATCGAATACATTTGATAAACCATAAAGTGCTGTTTATTATCATTATCCCTAATCATGATTTCATAGATTTAGGTCAAATTCTCTCACTGGAGACACATCTTCCTCTGGTTGTGACTGCATCTATGGTGTCCATGGCAATCTTAGAGTCATTATTAAAAAACCCCACGATGTTTTCATTAACTAAGTCTACTTCCAAAAAGCTGGATGCTTTCTAGTGCATCTAATTGCATGAAGCAAAAAATCCTAAAGGAATTTATGTGGCCTCAAGGAGCATTATTAATGGGGGTCCCTTCCAGGGATGTAATTTTGGAAGCAATTTTCCATGAAATTGCTGAATGTGTGTACCCATATAAATTTGAGCCCATTTGGTACAATTTTCATTTAGTCTGATGATTGCACTAATGGTATTTTTCAATAGATGGTCTCACTTAAGAGGGAGGGATACATTTATCTATTACACGTGTCTGGAAAACGTATTTCAAACTGGATTGTCAGATAAATGTTTCTGTGAGGGTCTCCATATTTTTTTCCTATTCTCCTTCACCGATACATAACGACAAAGGCATTTACAATTGAGTAAGGGAAAGGTCTGGGTCACTGAGTTGTCTTCAGTTAGGGCCGAGACATACATCAACGAAAGGAATTACACTTCATCCCATGTTGTGACCTGACAGGCTAATGTAGCCAGTGGTGTCAAAGATGGATTTTGAAAGCCGGCAGACCCAGTTTTGAATTCTGGATCTTCCCTACACAGCAGATTGCACTGAGCGTTAGTTTGTCATCCTTAAAAAGGGGCATAGTAATATCAATCTCCAAAGGTCTTCCAGGGCTGTTGTCAGAATGAAAAAGAATCTAAAAATGTCGGTAAAATGCTTAGCACAATGCCAGGCATATAATGCACTCATTAAATGATTAATGTATATGACATCTTCCTAGTATACTGATGGTGAATAGAACCAAAATAAAATGTGTGTGTGTGTGCATTCGCGTGCGTGTGTGTGTAACCCGAAGTCCAAAACAGTTACATAAATCCAGGTGAATCCAAATCTACACAACTAATTAAGCAGGTGTACAAGAAGCAGCATGAGCTCCAAGAACCACGGAGATGAGTCAGACGAGTCCCTTGTATTTCAAGTGGGGAAACTGAAGTACAGAGAGAATAAGTGACTTGCCATAGCTAGTGGAAGTAACAAGACTAGACTACTAGACTTCTTCAATACTAATTCGATATCATTTCATTAAAACATCCCTTCTCCCAGAGTTCCACACAATCCTTTTCTCTACCTGTCTGCCTTCAACTTAGCCTCACTTCCTGCATAGAGGTTATTGGGCTGCTGTTTTAGAAATGAAACCCATCATGTCACCAACGATCCATATGTATTTCTTTCTTATTTTTCCCAAGACAGAAAGGAGGTGTCAAAGAGTGTTTTTCTTGTCCTCCACTTCCAGAAGGTCAAAATACCACTTTCTTTGCAGCCTTTGTGTGTGTGAGTTCACATACACACACACATGCGCATGTGTAATGTCCCCTCCCAATTACACTAGGGTCGGACGTCAGCAGGAGCTTACAGGTTGCTGTGTCCCTCCATTATCTTCAAAGATATCAGTAGCAGTGATGATTGTGATGATGGTAATGAGTCTATAAATACTGGGTTTCATAGTTACTTTACTGCCTTAACCCTGCAGACAACCAGCCTCTCTTGGTCTCAGTCAGCAATCATCATGGCCACACTGTTATTGATTTCCACACACGGTTTTCTCTTAAGTCTCTCGTACTCTCATCAGGCCCATCTAGAACTTTACTGGTGCCTCCTGTCTCCAAATGCTTCCACGTTAAACCAAGCTACCTGCTATATCTTCTCCCTCATCCTTCAGAAATACACAAATAATTTAATAATTTTCCATAGACTTCATCTGACCCAATTATAATCTAAGTTATTATCCTATTCCCTCATCCTCTCTTTGGCCTAACTTTTCCAACAAAAGATCTAGCAATTTGTCTGTACATTCTCTCTACTTCCTCTAATTCCCCAAGGCATGGTTTATACCTTCTCTGTCCTAATGTTGATTTCTTTTTAAGATAGCAATGGTCCCTCATTGATAAAGGCGATTGGTTTTTATCTTTTTTTTTTTCCCCTTTAGAACATGTGGCACTGTTGATGCCCCTAACCCCACCACGTTCTAAATTTGAGACTTCCTTGGGAAAAAAGTGTGCATGAAGGAAAAAAGTAAGAATGAGAATTTACTGGTATGACTTACCAGGAAGCCTAACAAGCGAAAATGTCTGCTTTTATAGCACTGCAGACTGGTAAAATAATCTTTTAACCTAAAGGTGGACACTCCATAGTCATAGCCACTCTCCATTATCCAGGATTATCTCACAAATCCGGTGATTTTTTTTCAGGGTTTAATCTTCTTCCAGCCTTCTTGACGCTCACTTTGAAATCAGAGGGCCTTACTCCACATTAGAAACACAGCCCTGAGAGCAGACTCTGGATCTTCTCAGTTTGGGCTTTATTTGCTTGTTTAGTTTCATTTTATATCTTACTCTTATATAATTTATATTTTTTTAAACAAAGATGATCTCCAGTTGGATTTCATTGATAAAGAATTCCAGCAGCCGGATTTTGCTCTCTTGTTTGGGCTTGCATATCTGGGTTCTAGACTACAACACATGGCCTTGTTCAAACTACTAGTGTTAATAGTCCTTAATGGTTCTCACTTGTAAGTAGGATCAAATTATTGGTTTTCAAAGTTCTTAAGCAACAGAATTTTTTTTTTTTCCTCTGGCAAAATGTTTTATTTGGGAGCAGCAAAGAATTGAAATTCAGGGTCTGCAACCATAGCAAGCCACATGTGAGTCCCAGAAGCAAGGGGAGGAGAAACCCAGAATTTTTTTTTTGATTGAGGTCATAATAGTTTATAACATTGTGAAATTTCAGCTGTACATTATTATTTTCAGTCACCATATAAACGCGTCCTTTCATCTCTTGTGCCCACCCCCCAACCTCCTTCCTCCTGGTGACCACTAAACAATTCTCTTTGTCCATGTGTTTGTTTATCTTCCACATATGAGTGAAATCATACAATGTTTGTCTTTCTCTGTCTGGCTTATCTCACTTAGCATAATACCCTCAAGGTCCATCCGAGTTGTTGCGAATGGCATGATTTTTGTCTTTTTTATGGCTAAGTAGTATTCCATTGTATATATGTACCACATCTTCTTTATCCAGTCATCAGACAATGGGCACTTGGGTTGCTGCCACATCTTCGCTATTGTGAATGAAGTTGCAGTGAACATAGGGGTGCATAAGTCTTTTTGTATTGTTGATTTCAAGTTCTTTGGATAAATACCCAATAGTGAGATAGCTGGGTCATATGATATTTCTACTTTTAACTTTTCGAGAAATCTCCATTCTGTTTTCCACAGTGGCTGCACCAGTTTGCACTCCCACTAGTAGTGTATGAGGGTTCCCTTTTCTCCACACCCTTTCCAACATTTGTTATTTTTTGTCTTGGTGACTATAGCCATTCTAACAGGTATAAGATAGTATCTTAGTGTAGTTTTGATTCAATTTCCCTGATGATTAGTGATGTTGAACATCTTTTCATGTGCCTATTGACCATCTGTGTATCTTCTTTGGAAAAATGTCTGTTCATATCCTTTGCCCATTTTATGATTGAGTTTTTTTGTTGTTGTTCTGTTGTGTGGTTTCTTTACATATTACAGAGATTTACCCCTTGTCAGATATATGATTTGCATATATTTTCTCCCAGTTGGTGAGTTGTCTTTTCATTTTGATGCTGGTTTCCATTGCCTTGCAGAAGCTCTTTAGTCTGACGAAATCCCACTTGTTTATTTTTTCTTTTGTTTCCCTTGTCTGAGTAGACACAGTATTTTAAAAGATCCTTCTCAGACTGCTGCCAAAGAGTGTACTGCCTATATTTCCTTCTAGGAATTTTATTGTTGCAGATCTTACCTTCAAGTCTTTGATCCATTTTGAGCTAATTTTTGTGCATGGCGAAAGTTAATGGTGCAGAATCTTTTTTTACAACAAGAATTTTTGTCCATGATATTGAGATTTTACCAACCTTCTTATCTTAATTCTAATTTTGTTTCTTTTATCAGAGAATACGGTCAGTATAATGTATAATTATTTGCAATTTGCAGAAACTCCACTTAGACTTTGTCTATATTGTTAGGTGGAGACAAAGTTCATAAATATTTCAACTTCCAGGTGTATTGTTAGGTTTATTAATATGAAAATCTCTTTTCTCCCTTTTTAGCCCTAAATTTCAGTTTATCTGATATTAATATTGCTATCCAAGCTTTCTGTAGGTTTATGTGTCCTCGTATATATATTTTTCCTTTTTATTTTGTGAGAAACATTTCTTGTAAGTAGCATATTACCGCCTTTCTTTTTTATTAATTTCTTTCTTTACCTACTTTCTTTTATTTTTTTTCATTCTTTCTTTCCTGCTTCTGTTAAATTGATAATGTTTTCATTCTATTTTTCCTTCTTCTAGTTTGGAAGTTACATATTGTGCTTCTATTATCTTAGAGGTTTCCCTAAATCATTACTAAACATTTTATTTATTTTTTTCTAGTAATATCTAAGGTTAATCAGAAACTATAGCTTCCATTTATTCAAGACCCAGAATTTAGTTATGCTCTTGTCACCAACTCTTATCACCTGGTTTGTAGCATTGGAATTTTAATTCCAGACTGTTATAGAAAATATGTATATAGGTATATTTTTCATGTCTAATCTAGACAGCAATGTGTTATTATTTTCTTCATGCATAAGTACTTATTACCTATCATTACTGCCTTCTGTATTCATTATTAGTGTATGCTCTAATCATTCTTTAGAAATATTTTTACCAGTGATTTCCTGAGTCCTTGTCCACCTGTAAATATCTTTGCTCCCTCTCATATTCAAATTATAACTTAGTTGGATATAGAATTCTTCTTTTAAATTTATTTTATAACATATTTGCATGTTCTGCCTACCATACCTGTATATCCATATTCCATTCCATGTTCCATATTTCTTAGCTTCTCTTATACTTTCCAACTCCTTACATCTTTCTGATGCTGTGGCAGCTTTATTTTCCAGGAATCAGATGTTGTGGTGGAATTAGGATTGCAAAAACTTTAATGAGGAGTAACACCTGTGATATCAAAAGGGAGTGGCAGGATTTGGGGGGGATCTGTCAGAAAACTAGACTTACCTGACTGTCCCTGCCAGCCCAAAAGGGAACTCCAGAGCAGATTGCTCATTAGAGGAGCCCCACATTACCACTGTCTTGCTAAGTCATTGGCTAGGACTGCCCTGAGAATAGCATGACTTTGACACAAAACCCAGGGTAGCCACTTATGAAGCTAACAGCTGAAGTCTGTCAGCTGAGCACATCCCCTGCAGTTGGACTTTTAAGTCCTTTCTTGAAGGGGATCTGGGGAGGTATCTCATGTAACAGAGACACCTTCTGGGAGATTTTTACAGCTTGATCGTCCAGCTCACCAATTTCCCCTTGACTCCATCTGTTCTACTATTCAGTCTATCTCTTCCCTTGTGCCTATCTTTATCTCCATTATGTAACCATCAACATTTTGTTACTAAGATCCCCCACTCCTTCTTTTAAATAGTCTCTTGGCGGGGCTGGCCCCATAGCTGAGTGGTTCAGTTTGCCCACTCTGCTTTGGCTGCCCAGGGTTTCAGCGATTCAGATCTTGGGCGCAGACCTAGCACCGCTCATCAAGCCATGCTGAGGTGGTGTCCCACATAGCAGAGCCAGAAGGACCTACAACTAGAATAGACAACTATGTACTAGGGGGCTTTGGGGAGAAGAAGCAAAAAAAAAAAAAAAAGAGAGAGAGAGAGAGAAAGAGAAGATGGGCAACAGATGTTAGCTCAGGTCCCAATCTTTAAAAAAATAAAATAAAACAAGTAATCTCTTGGTTTTGCTTCATGTAAGCTCCAATTTCCCTTTTCATTGTGAATGTTAATTTTGGTTATTAAAAATTTCTTTTCTGCTTTTCCTATCAGCTGTTTTTCTCTACTGTTTTCTTTTCACATTGCTGGTGCTCACATATCCTGTAATTCATGCCTATAAGCTTAAGTTCACAGTGAAGTTTAACTTCAAGACCATCAGCTGACTCTTCTAAGGATAGAAGCTTCAACTGAGGCCTTTCCTTTGCTATTTCCAATCAGATTAAGAAACGGGTGGGATGGAACAGTAGCAGAAGGTCTTCTAACACTGATCTCTCCAGAATTGCTGCCCATTTAGCTTCTGCCTTGTCTCCCACCTAGAAATGGTTCCTCTGATCGTAATTGCTTTTTCTGAAGGCCTGGAGTAAGGGTGGTTCACAGAGGATGGCCACTCATCAACCCTTATCAATTTCCTCCTTCCTGTGTGTGCTTGGCATTCACAGCCAGGGGTCTGAAATGCCCATAGTGCTGCCCGTACACCTGCTGTACTGTTCATGGTTACCAACAAGTCTTTGGAGCTTCTGCTTCCTTTGGTCAAACCCCAACTCCTCTCAGCCACTCCTGTATTCCTCCTAGCCTCTATTTTGAGTATGCCTCTGTACTTGCTCAATTAAAAACCTATTTTTTGACATTTCAGGTGTTAGATCCAGATCATGGAGATAATGGCATGAACTCTAAACACCATGTCACTAGAACTCCCACCTTAAAGAAATTTCAGGTTTTTTCACCAGTAAGAAAATGATGCTGCTTTCACTGAAGCAGAAGATGGGGACCTGAACCCTTCATCTCTGGAGGTCCCTTCACCTCTCTCCTATGGTTCCACGGAACACAGTGTTTAAAATCATTATATCAGATGATCTTCAGGGTCACTTTACTCATATATTTTATGATTCCAGGGTCCAGGAAGTCCTGTGTTATCTCTAAAAACTCTGAAGCCTTAAAGAGCAGGGTGAATAGAATTCTCCCTCTTTCTCTTCTGTTCCACAATCATACATGTTAAGAGCAGGAAAATCCCACAGCTGTTTCCCAGGTCCCATATTAAAAAAAGACAGGACTTCACTTCCCTTTAACATTTCAGGCCTCCTTCTCCACACCTGTCAGAGAACAACTCTCTATTTCTCTACATTCAATCAATCTTTCTCCCATTTCATTTCATTATTGATTATCTCCATGACGGTAATTGCCGATGGATTGAGGGGAATGTAGACAGAAGCAAGTTGTGAATATCAATTGTATGTTTAGTCTAGTTCAGAAAAACTACTTTAGAAATGGCTGGCCACTTGTGAGATGATTGGTAATTTTTTTCTCATTTTGATAAAACTTAAATCTTGTTTTGCTTTTTTTTTTTTAACTTTTTCACACATTTTAGTTTTGAAAGTTGAGTTCAAGGAAAGGACTCTGAAAGATACCAAGTGAGTGACTCTATTAAACGTCTCTGATTGAATAAAAATGTCCCTATACTGTTTGAGGAAAAAAAAAAGTGAGAAAGAGAGTCATAAAATTTCTTGGAGAGGAAAGTGTGAGTGCCATTAACATGCCCCTCACACATGGAGCTCTATGAAGACAGGTCTCTTCCAGATGTTCAGTGAGAGTTGTGGCATATGCAGGCAGAAAGAAGTCTGGCCAAAATAATACTCTATATAACAGGCTGATTGCTTGAGTTTTGTCCACTATGAGCACCTCCATTTTGGCAATAATAATTAAGTGGAGTTTACGCCAATGAAATATCAGTCTACAAGAGCATTTACCAACTTACGTTCTGCACAACAGTTGTCTTATGAGATGTGCTGTGGAAAAAAGGCCCTCTAGTCCAATAAATTTGGGAAATACTCCACATTCAATCCTCCTTTGGGAAATCTCTCATGCATATTATCATATTAAGCACTTTAATTATATTAACCTGGCATTTCTCAAAACTATTTACCATAGCAGCCTCTTTGTTAAGGTTACTTGACACCTGTTGATGTGTACAGGTGGTGTATCTTGGTGCAGAGCATGATCGTATAAAAAATGACCTGACTTCCAATCCTGGTCTTTCCACTAACAAGTTAACATCTTTCAACTTCATTTTCCTTATGTATGAAAGGGAAACAATAGCAGTTACCTTGCAGAACTCTCATAATCACATGCACTAATACATCTAAAGAAACTAGCTCTGTACCAGGCATGTGCAAAGGGCTCAGAAAATACTAGCCGAATGAGTAAGCAGTGATGATTATGCTAAAATTATTGTTAATAATAAAAACTCAACAAAAGACTTGGAAGACTATAGAGTTTTAAACACATGGATATTCAACTCTTCCTTTGTTTGATCCTAGAGATATAGAAGAGTGAGAATAGAGACCCAGAAACAGGTTTGCTGTAGAGAAAAATTAAAAAAAGATTGATATACCCCTTAAAGACAATTTTTATTGTTGTCCTTTCATTGGAACCCTCTTGATACCCAGTCTTCCTTCCATCAATGCCTTACAATGCCCTCTCCTTTCCGCCTCTTCGGTATTTACCCCAACAAGGAAGGTGCTTTCTATAATCCCCATGTCCTTCCTGCCACACTACTTTCTCAGTGATGAACTCTTAATGTCCTTAAACATAACCACTGTTCTGTGTAGTTGAGGTCTCAGAGGAGCCTGAGGAGAGACACATTTTTGCCATAAGTTGAATCTCAGGTCAGATTTGAATTGAGAGTTTCCAGCAGCTGTGTTTTAAGAGGACAGCTGACCCTAGTAGGAAGTGGTAGGTTTGAATTTTCCTGTTAGTTTCTGTTTTTTACTACTAGATCAGGTAAAAATAAAACAAAGCAAAGAAACAAAACATTCAAATTCACTTGGCAGCTGGCTATAAAAATGCCTGCATGGATGCTCAGGATTTCAGCATTAAACTTGATTAAACATTAATCATGATTCAGAATTCAAGGAATGGCATATAGTGAAGTATAATAATTGAGAACACGAGCTTTAGTGTTCAAGACTGGGGTCTGTTTATGTTTGGAAAGTTCACTTGGCCTCAACAGGCCTCACTTTCCTTATCTGTTAAGTGAGAAAAAAAAAAAGGAGCTTAGTTATGAAGATTATTGTTAAGATTAAATGAAACAATGCAGAATATTCTCTATTCTGTTGGCTTAAGAGACTGTTAGGTTTCAGGAAAGTATGAAGTTTGACAGAGTTAGTAGTTTTTGCATGAGTTAGATTGCTATCCTACAATGGGAAATTTTGCTAACCTTTGACTTTGTCCATTCACGTTAATGCGTCTTCTGTCCATTAAAGAGGTTGCGGACCATGTCATAAACAAGGAGATGTTATGTTCCAAAGTCAGAAAGTTAAACCAAAATACAAAGTCTTATCTGCTCTAAAACAGATCTTAACATTTCAGAGTCTATTAGCAGGGCCGGCGTTGGGGAGGAATTGGTTTCTGAGAAGGTAGAGAAGCTGTCTAATATCAAAGAAGGCTGTTCTTCTAAATGGGTGATTTAGGATACTCCTGCAGGAATGTACAAGGAGCAGTGCTTGCTCTAATCTAGGACTCCTTAGCCCAGGTTATTTTGAAGTACGTGTGAGAAACTGAGACAGTGTCACAGAGCCCGCTTCATAGTTTACAGATAAAGACCCAAGGTCCTATTCGTCAGTTCTTTCTTTGGCTGTGTCTAAACTGCTATCCTACTAGTGTGGTTAGTATTTGATATCAAATGACTATATTAATATTTATTTTTATCTACCTGCTACTTTTCATTATATTTTAGTCATTTCTTACTGTTTTAATTCCCTTTGTATGTCCTTATTTTAAAAATACTTATTTTACAGTTTATATCGTATGATTCTATTAATTGAAGTGATAGCAGATCTATTTCAGCTGTTGCCTCTTGCTCAAGCTGGATCATTTCCTCTTGTGTTTTACGATTTCGAGTTTTAAGCTACTCTTCTTGTGCAGCCTGAGTTGAGGGCACATCTCTCTAGTGAGGAACTGTGTTGGAACTTTCGAGGCGCCCAAAGGAGGACCACATACCTGGGATCATTAGTATGTTAATAGCAAAGCTCGTGGCCTCACAAATCATAAAGGTATAGAAACTCAAATCCTACATCCAAAAGTGAAACAAGGTTATGAGTTTAATTGCATAGATTCTTGGAGGTTTCTTTTTTCTACCCGGATACTAGAGACAGACATGTTTTTATACTATACGTTTTTTTATACAGCATGAATTTCTACCATGCTGAAGGATGGCTTTATATACCCTCTTCTTTCCATGGGGGAGTCCTGCTTTATTGGCTCTTAGAACCAATTCTCATTCTCACCCCTGGGGAGCCTCAGTCATGTCAACTGTATCTGAATATGTGTTAAGCACCCTAGTCCCTAGTTTAGGGTCACCTTTGCTCCCAGCTACAGTGTTAGTGCCATACATTTCTCCTCTCATTTGTACTTACACTTTTATTCACAGCAATGGGAGATTTCCCTTTTGTTTGGACAAGCTGGGCTATGCATTTAGAAGAAAGTTTGCATCATTTTGTGGAGAATGTCTAAGGATTTATTGTAGGAGCGTTTTTAGTTTCTATATTCAATATGTTGCCCCATTCCAAAGTCAAGCAAGGTTGTTTCAATCTAGGGTCCTTCAGGGATTCTAGAAGAGGAATTAGCAGCACTGAGGGGTATCCAGTATGCGGGCTCTCAGTCCTTCCCCTGATTCTAGCAGAGCTGCTTGACTTGTCTGTTTTATACAGTGGGCTTCTGAATAAGAACTGGTTGCATATAAATGTTCAGTCTTTTAAAATAAAATTTTAAAATCCTGCATTACCTTTTATAATAGAAAACATCAAGGTGCGGTATGAAGAACATGAATCTTATTGTCAAATGGCCCGAGCATCTCACAAATTCTGAACTGCTACAATCATTCTACAAACTAATATACTTTCTCTTTATGTTCCTGGAACAGAAATCACCTCCCGACTTGAGATGCAGTTGAGGCAATCACACCTCCCCAAGGAGTAAGCTGCTCCAGGAGTAAGTTGAGCAAGGCCAGAGGCCCATTAACTCTTGTGAACTAGGAGTTTCTTCATTCATGCTGGCAGCAGTGGGGACCTTGTGTCTGGAAAGAGTCAATAATGCATTATGTTACTTAACCTGTAGAAAGGGTTCATCGACAATGTCCTTTTAAAGGCTATCTTCCAGGGGCTTACACAAGGGAGGCAAGAACTCCTCCAGTCCCCAAGAGGCTCCAAATAAGACGGAATATTGGCTGTGGGGACCCTGTCCTAGATAAAGTCTAGCAAGGGGAACAGAACAAACACAAGGGCTTTGAAGAAGTTTGGTAAAATAAAAGAAGGTAAAAGGGGAGAGAGAGGGAGATAGCAGATGGCTGCAGAAGAGAGAACGAAAGAAAACACTAGTGTGGACAAAATCTTCAGATGTTAAAGGTGACAAACTACATGTCTTAGAGTCAGGGTCTTGCTAGAATCAATGAAACACCCTACACCAAATAAATTACAAGTATAAATACTTTCCATGACTGACAAGTCTGGTTAACATGGGTCCTGTCTACCTCTCGTGAAACTCCTTCCCTCTGTCTATGGCTACACTGGAGTGGCCTTCACTGTGTCCCAACACCAAGCCAAGCTCTCTCTGACACTGAGCCTTTGGACATGCCATCACTTCTGTCAGAGGCCCTTCTCCACTTGGACTTCTTGTCTTACTTTAACCAGTACCTGCTCAGGATGTTGCCCCTGCCCTCCAACACACACTTCTGTGCAAAGCTAAAAGAGGATCCCCTTTGAAATGCTTTTTTAGCACTCTGTGACTTTCTTCTAACACACATTTCACAAGTGTGAAGATATAATTATTTTTGTCATCTTAAAAAAATGGATTTCTTTCCTTACTAGAATGTGTATTCCATAAAGGCGGGGACAGTCTGTTTTCAGTATCTAGGCTAGTTCCTGGCACTCCATAAATATTTCTGGGGGAAATAAATGAAAAGATGAAAATGTTGGAAACAAATATTTAAAAAGGTAAATCCAATTAGTCTTGTAAGAAAGTCTTCATGGAGTCAATTGTCGATTCCCCAGAAGACCACCAGAAAAATCAAGAAAAGCTAAGTTTATTAGATTTACTGCAGGAAAGGACACAGAGTCTTAGTAGCTTTTCAAAATAGAAATGTATAAGCTTTTAGAGCCTGGGATGGGTAAATTTAAGGTAGGTGTTGCAAAATGAAAACTAGTTGGGACTGGGCAGAGATTGTGACATATTTCAGATTGATGGGCACAGCGAGATAAAGGTCTTGAAGTAATTCCTGATGAGTAGTATCAATCTTGATACGTAAGTTGTTTAGCTGGTTCACAGTCTTATCTTCCAGGAGCAGGTATTTCCTAGAGCAAGCAGTTGAATTATTTTTGCATATTCTCAGCATTGTTTAGCAAAAACAACACATAAATATACATCAGCCTAGAGTTGTTTAGCCCGGAGAGAGAAAAGTATGCTTATTTTCAATATTGTCAAGCACAGGGACAGAGAATTATTTTGGCTTGAATTCTCAATCCCTTCTTTCGGTCCTACTTTGGCCTGAGCTTAAGCATAGACCATAATTGTCTAGAGACTTGGTTAATCCAGATTTCCACTGCTGTTTGATTGTTGTGCTATCCTATAGAGATTCTGACATCAAAAAGTATCAGATTGTCTGGTTCTTTTCTTTTGAAAGATTATTTGTCTAACCATTTGAAGCCATTTGACAGTGTCTTCACTTGGTCATTTCAACTCAACTGCTAAGAAAGGATTATAATCAGGTTGTGTGGTCTGCTTTTAAGCCAGGAGCCAAGGGGCCCAAATTAAACCAAGAACACAGATCCTATCGCCATCTAGAAATGCTCACAGAACCACATGTGGGGGCATTAGATAAATTATCTGATGTCATGATTTCTTTCGCTAAGCTTAGTCCATGAAGATTATTTGTTCCTCTCAACCCTGCTTCCAAAAACAAAACTACAAAAATTCCAAGAATTTTTATTTCCGTTGCCTGATGGTCCATATTTAAATTCAATCCTTTAAGTCTTGAGGGCTGCCTCTAAAAGGAAATATCAAGGGGGAGAAGTTAGAGGGAAAGGAAGTTTGCCTTCTAAGATCCTAGTACATGTTGGCACAGCAACCCTGTGAGTCCTCACAATAAAAACTGAGGCATAGAAAAGGGAAGCCACTTGCTAGTCATAGGACAAGTAGTGAATATTGAATACTGGACGTGAATCTGAGTCCTTCCAATTCCAGAGACTGTGTACATCCCGCTATACTATACAATCTCCCTTCGGGAGATAACATGGAGTGCAGTTATGAGTTAACCCTATACATTTTTTTGTAATAATATAGTTATAATCATATTACTTTCACTGAATATTTACTTATCTTTTCAAGGATATATGAAGGCTTAGTTAGGCTTTTCCTAGAAACAGTGGGAAGCCACAAGAGGGACTAGGAGGGGACACACAGAATCAGTTTTGCTCTTATTGCAGGTGTGTGTGGGATGATAGCAAACAAGGTTGGAGTCATAGAGATCCCTATTTACCACCACAGAGCGTTGAAAACAAACTTCTCCGCAGAGATAAGGGTATCTGCATAGATCCTCTGTCAGATGGGAAGGGCCATTGTCTTCCAACTTTAAGAAGGATGCATAATTTAGGCCAAGATAATCACCAGTGATGCATACAGCAGAGATTAATTTGAAAATTTAATATCAAAAGATTGGAGGACTTGCTTATGAAGCCACAGCTTCTAAATTATATTGAGGCATTGGTTGGTAACAAGTGCACAGGAGCCTCAACATGCAGAAGAATATTAAAAGGTACCACATGTCCTCTAATTAAAATCACAGCAAAATGGAGTAATGATTGCAGCTAGGATATTAGCAAAGGGTAGGGGGACAATTGGAGAGCAATGCCGGGAAGTCAACAGGGGCTAGAAACCATGGCCTCTGTGGGGAGAGGCCTTTCTCCAAATTGCAGTGAAATCCCTAGAAATTAGCAAGAGCCAGAGGGAAAGCTAATGTTCATTGCTGGCATTATAGGAAAGGAAAATATTGCTCTATCACACATGATTTGGACAAAGGTTTGGTCTGTTTATTCAATGCAAAGTGGCAACTGGGAGCAATTAAAAACTGAGCCTGAGCTTGCAAGTGACTCCCACCCAACAATAGCAATCAGATGTTCCCAAGCACTTGATGCTTTAGGAATTTTCAGTGGGTTGATTGTATTGTCTTTTTTATTTGCTTGTTTGTTTTTTGGAGGGGAAAGTTAGGAGGGCAAAGCCAGCAAAACAGAAAGTTCCCATTCATTCTTACCAGGACAGTAGCAGGGCTATTCAAGAGGACTGGCAGACCTTGCACATAGAAATCTTTCCATGAAGTTGGCATGAAAAAATGTGTCATTAAGAACATGTCCAAGCATTTTAGAGGCATGATTTTCTAGGGCAGTGGAGTGTATTTGGGATGAAGTTGGAGTATGAGCTTTGTTGATAGTTTCTCTTCAAATTGGAGAAAGCTGGTTGGAATTAGTATGAAACATAATGGCTAATGAGATAATAGGAAGGCAGGTGAGAACATTTGTTCCTCTCTTCATCAGCCCATCCCTATTTAACCCTCCTGACCAGGACTTTCTCCTTTATGGGTTGTACTTCTTGGGTCCTAACCAAAAATGGAGTGAAACCCAGACCGAGATCATTTTGTAAGCAGTAGATATTAACGTGTATTGCTACCACCTCTTATTTGATGCTCATAGCAGACATTATTAATCCATCACAGCACTCTTTCCCACTGACTCCAGAAGCATGCTCAGAATCCTTCTCAACAGAGGCTTAGGAAAGTTACTATCGATCTTCAGAGATAATGTGCAAGATGCTAGCCACATGCCAGGGAAATTCTGTTAATTTAGGAGATCCCTGAATACTTCTCATTAACAGGAAAGGAAGATATAGACAGCGAGGTGTAGGGGAAAAAGTACTGGATTAACCATCAGAAGTCTGGGGCTTCTATTTCCTCTCCCTCTTCATACTCTTGTGATTTCGAACAAGTAATGGTACCTCTTTGATCCTCAGTGGCTTGATCTGTAAAACTGAAGTAGTGTGTACCAGTAGTATTTTTTTTTCCTTTTTCTCCCCAAAGTCCCCCAGTACACTGCTGTATATTCTTCGTTGTGGGTCCTTCTAGTTGTGGCATGTGGGACGCTGCCTCACCGTGGCTTGATGAGCAGTGCCCTGTCCGCGCCCAGGATTCAAACCAATGAAACACTGGGCCGCCTGCAGTGGAGGACGTGGACTTAACCACTTGGCCACGGGGCCAGCCCCTGTTCCACTAGTATTTTTGTAAGTGATATAATAAGAAAATGCAATAGTTGAAGACTATTTTGTGAGCTGTAAGATAATACAAAAGTGAACTCTAATAATTATGAGATCTTAGTTGTTTGACTTTTTCACAGCTGAAGCAGAGTTCCTGGCAGAAGCATCTTTGCTCAAACTTCCATTACCTTGTTTTTAATCACATTCTCTACTTGAGTTGTCCTCAAACCTAAATATCCATCAGAATCACTTGGGGGGGCTTTTGAAAACACAGGTTACTGGGCCCCGCCCCCAGAGTTCCTGATCCAGTAGGACCCAGGAGGTGGGGCCCAGGAATTTGCGAGTCCAGCAAGTCCCCTGGTGATGCTGAGCTTGCAGATCTGGGGACAATACTTTGGGAAGCTCTGCCTCATTGAAATTCTGTGTCACAATGTTCAGCTCATTTTCCATATCTTCTAGGATGCATGTGCAACAAACCTAAGCCCAAAGATCTCTCATTTCCCAAAACTGCTACCACACTGATGGTTTTCTACCATTCCTGTGAGGCTTAGCATGTTTACATATTTTTTAGGAATCTTTTTGTTTGTATATGCCTGGCCTTCCTGGCGAGACTGAGACGTTCCCTGAGGCTTCAGATTAATGAATGTTTATGCTTATATCTTTGTCTATCTCTAGTGATGCTGTTCTAAGCACCCACCTGCTTTATTGCCCCCAAAGCACCCCCCTCAAAACATCTCCTGGCTGGTTCTGAAGATCTCCTAGGTCTCTGCCTAAAGCATGCTAAGGAACAGCTCCCAGGCATCCTTTTCCACTAGCATCACACATATCACCACACTGCTGCTGTGTCCTAGAGAGACTAACCTTCCACTGGACACAGCTCCCTTTGTTGGTGACACCCCTACTACCATCACTGGCCTCAGGCGAGGAGACTTGCCCCCAACTTCCAGGCTCCTTTGCCTTGAAAGCCCCACCATTAGGCCCAGCCTTTTCTTTAATTTTCCACAGTAGCAAAGGATAGGCTATAATGTGATTTGAGATTTGTCCAAAAGGGTAATACACATAGAAAGAAGTAACTGCAGAGATTAATTGACAACTGCAGCCCAGGCCAGACCCATCCTGCAGTCCTGGCTTCTGACTTGCTCCCAGTGAGTCTCCACAGGGCAAGGTCCTGCCCCTGGAAGTAATCCAGTTCTCTTTGTAGCTTGGACTCCTCAATCCAGATAAAGAAAGACCATTCCCCCCTCACTGCAGTCTCCCACCTCATGAGTCCTCGTATTCCTGCCTCCACCTCTTCCCAGGACTCTGAGAGTGTAAACAACCAACTCCTTGAGTTTCTCCAAGGGAAAGCCTTGCCTCTACACAAAAGGAATAGTCTGGTTCCATGGCCCCAGTGATAGAGTCACATAAGAGCTGGACATCAGTAGAGTTACCAAGTATCTATTATTTAGTCTTAAAAATTACTTTTTTCTTTGAAATGTTAGCGGCCCATTCGTTTTTCAGTCTCATTTTACCCAGAGCTCAAGAAAACCTGGGGTGTAATTTCACCCACAGACACTTTATTACATTCATAGAAGTGTATGGGGGATGTATTAATAAATAAATGCATATAAATGGGAAACACAGTTAAATAGCTAAAACAGAACCCTGGCATCTCCAGTTTCTCCTCTGCTCCTAATGCTGTTTCGCTTTCCATGTAGCTAGCCCCCGGTGAATCCAGGTTCTTCTGCAGCAGACGAAAAGTCCTTGAGCCTGTTTGTCCACACAATAGCCCAGCCCTTTACCAATTCCGCTCCCCTCCTGAATAATTCTCTGCTTTGCATCTGCCAATGTTTTTACCCAGCCACCTGCAGGTGCATGCTTGGAAGGCCCTGCCTTGAGCGAAGTTCGCCCGTCTGAGCCAGCGCAGTTTGTCCCCACTGCTTATTTGCTAAGATGAGCCCGTCCATCTGTCCGCATGCCACTGACCCTGGGTGGCAAAACGCAATAAAAGGAAACTACTCTTTGACAGCCCTCCCGGCATAATGTCGGCGTGAACAGAGGCTATTATCTCGCAATGTCACTGCTATTTCCAAGGGCCCCCCAGTGGATCTGCTGACTGGCAAGACAAAAGGGGAGACACTGTTAACACTGCCCCAGCGCTTTGTAAGGGGCAGCACTCTGCTGGGCTTTCAGAGTGACTTTTACTGCCTATCGGTTGGTGTATTGACTGCAATTTGACGCCACTTCTCCCAAAGAAGTTGTCACTGGCGTTATTTATTTAATAACTCCCAACTTGGGCCATGACCACTGCAGGGCTGGCTTGGCTTCTGTGCTTCTTGATAGACTGGGGAGAGAAATGGGCTACACATGTGAGGATGTTCTCCAGTCCCAGGTCTGACGCTAAATTGCCGTATGACCTTGGATGAATGCCCTCTCCTCACTGGGCCTCTTCTCCCTCCTCTGTATCCCAGGTCTGACCCGAGAGGAGTCAATAATTCTTTAATTCTTACTTCAAGACTTCCAGCTCCCTGTGGGCTGCTGCATGAACTGCTTGAGAAGGCCCCCAAAATAGCATCAAAGTAATTGCAATGTATATTCTAACAGCAGCAGCTGTAGTAACAGAACCGCCCCACCCCGAGTTTCCTCTTTAGGGGTGATATGCCAGAATGAGAAACAAAATTACTGTGTCTGTTCAGCAAATTCCTCCTGACAAAATCTTTAAGCGTTGACAAGAGTAATATACTGAAAATTAGTTTAGAAGTGTTTCAAGTTTCAAAAATCAATCAAAATCAAATTAGGTTCTGAAGACGCTGTCTGTTGAGTTTTAGGAAAAAATAAAGATTCGCTTCAGCAACTCGGGAAAGTGGCTCTGACCCCAAAAGGGGTGACTCCCACACAGAAAGTAATTGTCCTTCCTCACATCCACCTTTCAGGCCTTCTCCAAGGACTTGACGGAGCATCCTCTTGTTTTGTCGTCCCAGGGGTTTGTAAATAACTTAGCAGCTGACCTATATTTTAATCCCATTTCTCTCCCTTCCAGCTCCCAACTCCCAAACCCCATCCAAAGCTGAAAGAGAAAAAAATTTTAAAAAGTAAAAGCATTAGCCTTACCTCCCAGGATGGTAAAAAGGCCTGCTGGTGGGGAGGAAAAGGAATTAATAGCCCGTGATCTCCCCTAACTTGATCTGATTGTCAAGTGCAAGATAGCGGATGGTGGAAAAAGAGTCATATTTAGGACATGGGAGTGCGTGTCTCTGTGGGGACACATATAAATAGGAGTTCCAGCTTTGGCTTCATTCCTTCTCCAGATATGTAACACATAAATCAGGATCATCCCTAGCCTGGGAGGACAATAGTGATCACGTTGATATTTGTGCTCAAATTACGGTGGCGCGATTCCTTCTCACAGTGACTCAGCCTACCCACGCTGATTGTCCTTCTCTCTTTCTTACTGGTTTTCAGGACTTCTCAGAGGACTTAGCAAGTGTCCACAAACCAGGCGGGCAGTCACAGGCCCCACAAAGAGGCCCCTTTGTCTTTTCTCTCCTGCTTGTCAGTGTCTATTGTCTGGGAAGCTGCCATCGCTTAAATGCCTCTTGAAAGCCACCAGTGCCTGGGTCTGGGGTGTCATTACCCAAAGTTGCCAAATGCCCTTATCCTTTCGGTAGAGCTGAGAGAATGGCCTCCCCATTCTCTGTGCAAACTGGGTCTCCAAACATCTCTGCTTGGACCTAAAATCACTTTGTTCACAAATATTTTGTTAAAACATTATATTCAGTTTCCGGCCACACCCGTCTAACCACCTAGGCTTAGACACAGCCAAGGGGCTGACAGCGTGTGTGTGTGTATGTGTGTGTGTGTGTGTGTATTGAGGGACTGGATTATGTTATGCTAAAAGAATTGTCCCATTAAAAATACAATTTCCCTCCTGCTTAATAAGTACCACTGGGCTTTTGGAAAATCCAATGTATGTAGGCAAAACTCAAAGTTACAATTCATTCCCTGTCTGAATAAAACTACTGTTAAACTATTGTTGCGTTTCTATACAGTCATTTTTCTATGCATATAAGTCAAATCTGTTTTACTTCACAAAATTCTCTTTAGTATATTCTGCTTTATAATCTCTCCTCTTTTTTACACTTAAGTTACACCATGGGAGGATTTTCTTCTTTAATATGTTTTGAACTTTTCTTCAAAGACATGATTTTTTTAAAAATATTTTTATTGAGTTTATTATAGTTTACGACCTTGTGAAATTTCAGTTGTACATTATTGTTTGTCATTCGTGTTGTAGGTGCACCACTCCACCCTTCGTGCCCACCTCCCACCCCCCTTTCCCCTGGTAGCCATTAATCTGTTCTCTTTGATTACATGTTTAACCTACACATATGACACATGGAGTCATACAGAGATTTCTCTTTCTATCTGGCTTATTTCACTTAACATAATACCCTCAAGGTCCATCCATGTTGTTCTGAATGGGACGACCTTTTTTTATGGCTGAGTAGTATTCCATTGTATATATACACCATATCTTCTTAATCCAATCAGTTGATGGGCACTTAGGTTGCTTCCACGTCTTGGCTATTGTAAATAATGCTGCAATGAACATAGGGGTGCATGGGACTTTTGGAATTGCTGATTTCAAGTTCTTTGGATAGACACCCAGTAGTGGGATGGCTGGGTCATATGGTATTTCTGTTTTTAATTTTTTGAGAAATCTCCATACTGTTTTCCATAGTGGCTACACCAGTTTGCATTCCCACCAGCAGTGTATGAGGGTTCCTTTTTCTCCACAACCTCTCCAACATTTGTTACTTTTTGTTTTGGTCATTTTTGCCATTCTAACGGGTGTAAGGTGATATCTTAGTGTAGTTTTGATTTGCATTTCCCTGATGATCAGTGATGATGAACATCTTTTCATGCACCTGTTGGCCATCCATATATCTTCTTTGGAGAAATGTCTGTTCAAAGACATGATTTTTAATGGCTTCACAGTATTCTGTTGTATTGATATACACAGATATATTTAATTTTCTTCTCTTTGACGTTTCGGGTTTTTTAAAATTTCTTTAAATTATAAAGATACCTTACATATTTGTGTGCATATTCTAGGAAACATTGGGTTAAAAGATCTAACATATATATCAAATATATATATATATATATATTATGTATTAGACATATATGCCATATCTATCCATCTCTCTCTCTATCTATATCTATGCCATGCAGGTGAGTGCCAACTTCAGGGCATTCTTACTTTTCTGACTTTTGGGTATTTTTGAAAGCAATGAAAAAAGGGAAACATTTCAATTCTAATAGCTTTTCATAAATGAATTACTTCAAGGTCAAGTTATAGAAATAGAATAAGATCATAATTTTCCTGAACTTAAAAACCCGGGAATCATTTGATTCTTCCATCTCTTACTCTCCTGACATCCAGTGAATCGTGAAGTCTTGTCCCTATTACTTTCCTAGCGTGTTGTCTAAGACACGTCTTCTCCAACCCACCTGGCACTGTTGTAGTTTAAGCATCATGCTTGCTTTCCTGAGTTATCTAAATTGCTCCTTGTAAGGGCTCATTGCCTACAATCTCTCTTTTTCTTCTAGCATTTCCCATGGTCTTTTCCATGGAACACTGGTCCCCACAGCTTACATGATGAAAGAAGTTCCAGGACAAATAAAATGATGAAAACGCACCTATTCTCTCTCTCCTCTTGGAGGTACATACCAAGCATACCACTGTATTATATGTTCTAGAAAGTTTTGTAGTTAAATAACCCAAACAAGTAAAATCAATAGCAAAAATTTTAGTTAGCTTGGCTGAACCTAAAATTTACTAATCTTAACTCACTCATTCTTTCAACAAATATTTGTTGTATAATTACTAGGTGTGATAGCCATACATGAAGTGTGTAGGTACGTGTGTGACACCTTTTAATAACCTTTTCAGAACTTGAGCCTTAAGAATACACTGTGGGAGATCCTTTTCTATTGTATCTTTCACACAGCTGATAAAGTAATTTTCTAAAGACTAGATAAAATTATAGATACTTTTCAACTCTCAAAAAGCTTAAAAAGAGAGTTATACTCTTAAAATCTTTTACAAAAAGAGTTCTCCAGTATAGTGTAAATTCCATAGCCCTACTATGACATTGAAGACCTTTTATAGTTTGACTTAATCATAATTTTCCAGTCTTATTTCCCATTGCTCTCCTGCATCAACGGAAAATCCAAGCATACCAAAGTTCTCTCTCTTATCTAAACGCACCATAGATTTTCATCTTTTCATGCCTTGATTTCTGCTGTTTCTTTCGTTGACCTTCTCCAGTGGTGATATTTGATCTGCCTTCACTAGCAAATATCAAAATTTTGCCCACCTTCTCCAGTGGTCACTTCTTTCTTATCCTTCAAATTCCAACGAAGATGGCACATCTATTGATGCGGGGTCAGTGAGCCGAGGAGTCGAAAGAAAGATTTCTTAGACTCTTAAGATCTGGCAGTAGTGCTCTTTTATTTAGAGACTAGAATAGCATGGGGACAGGACCCATGGGCAGTCAGGCTGCTGCATGGGGACAGGGCCCACGGGCAGGAGGAGCCGCTCCCGGAATGTTGCTGCTGCCGCTTCTGCTGCGGCTTCTGCTGCCTCTGCTGCAAAGTTGGGTGGAGAGTAAGGCTAAATTTAAGGCATAGGAATGTGAGTTATTTCTTTAAAAGACAAAGGAAAGAATATGTAAAAAAAGTTAAAATGGTATCAGTGCCTGTAGGGTCCGGCCATTTGGTGGTCCCACAACTTTTAGATAAGAATCAAACCGGATTGAGTAAATGGCTGAAGTCACCACTTGAATTTTATCCTCAGCTAAAGACAAAGGAGGATTTGGGGGTGGGGGGGGTGGGGGGGCAGTTACATGAGGTTGCCAGACAGTAAACAATTTAAGTTCTTGCCTCTGGTATTAAGAGTTTCTAGAGATAAGGCCATCCCCCTTCTTCCTGGCACAGAGAGGGAGGCATCTTTACAGATAGAGGTTTCCCTTAGAAATGTAAATGTTTCCCAACAAAGGGGCAAGCAAATTCCACTCCTTGGAGCCTGCTTCTCATCTGTAGTTTTAAAATTAAGCAGCCTAAAAATCCTCATCATCTATGAAGTATTTTCTAATTCCCCAGGAAAAGCTACTCATTTTTCCTTAACAGCCTCCAAGGTTGGCAGGCTAGTAATTGTCATCCTCATTTTATAGATGAGGAAACTGAGATCTGAAGAGAGATTTGTGGAAAGGGTGGAGTAAGCAGGGAGAATAAGCATATTTTCCTGTTTGCGTAATGGTGCGTTCTCTGCATAGTCTATGGTCTTTGCTAACCAACTAATTACATTGCAAGGAGGTCAGGGGTTAGAGAATGGAGGGGGTGGAGGAAGTGAATGTCTAGGGACTTCTTGGAATCCCAAAGAGGATGAATGCTCAGCTCAGACACAAGAGGCCTTAACTAAATCCTGAGTTTGTTTACGGCCGTCAGAATTGTGCCTGGCACACTCAGTTCAGATTTTCAGGAATTTAGGTTTTTGCTGACAAAGGAAGTTGTATAAATCCAGGAAATGGGAAGGGAAAAACAGAGAGAAACCCAGCTAATCAGAAGGTATAAGCCCATAAAAAATATTGGCTAGGGGCCAGCCCAGTGGCGCAGTGGTTAAGATCACGCGTTCTGCTTCTGCGGCCTGGGGTTCGTCAGTTCAGATCCCGGGTGCAGACATGGCACTGCTTGGCAAGCCATGCTGTGGTAGGCGTCTCACATATAAAGTAGAGGAAGATGGGCACGGATGTTAGCTCAGGGCCAGGCTTCCTCAGCAAAAAGAGGAAGATTGGCAGCAGATGTTAGCTCAGGGCTAATCTTCCTCCAGAAAAGAAAAAGAAAAAGAAAAAAAATATTGGCTAGAGTTACAGTTTGTGGGGAGATGTTAGTTTCAGCTCATTATTCAGTGACTATTGACCTTTCAGGTCTCTAAGTTAGCTATTGATTTACACATTTAAGCCAAGAATAAACATTTCTAGGCTCTGACAAACTATGTGGGTCCTGGGGTATGCATGATAAATACTGTTATCAATAGCTTATTTTTTATTCACATATAATACTACATAGAGTGATTTTGCATCTGTCTGCTTATTTGCTAGAATACCCATCATCACATCCATTTTACAGAGTGGAAAACTAAAATGCAGACATGTCGAGTGATTCTCCAAAGCTGACAGAAACAGGAGGGGCAGTGTTAGGACTTGAACCCGTATGCTCCAAATTCTAGAGATGCTTAAAGGATTCTCTTAGCATGGTGTAACTTAAGGAGATCATGAGTCAGCAGCTATTTCTCAGTATTCAGGACTTCCTGGGTATTGAGGTAGCAGACGCGTCCATGAGACAGAGGGAAGAGAGGGATAGTCAGGGGGCACGTGGCTCCCATTGGCAGACGGGGCTGCAGCTCTGCAAACATGACCTTATGGGCAGAGGACAGGGGCCAGAGTCTGTCTCCCTGGCTTGCTCTCTGCCTCCTTCTGACTCCTGTCGCTGGCATCCTCTTATTAGGAATGAGGGCATTACCTGTGTTATCTGTACAATGGTCTACTCTCTTTCAGCACCTGGCGCCCAGGTAGATTTGGCCAGAACACATGGGAAGGGTTTGAAGTAAGACTTGAGTACGTTATTAACTATGGTAGCTGGATTTTTAAAAAAATAAATGATGATGCGCATTCTTTATTTTAACTACAAAGAGTGTTATATGTGTTCATTATCTTGATTACTGATTTCACAAGCGTTTGTTGAAAGCTTACTCTATCACACACTGTGCAAAGTTCGAAGTATGTGAAAAAGACAATGTCCTCTGCATTCAAGGAGCACAGAGTCTAGCAGACATAGTGGAGAAGATAGGTCTTAGCTTCTCTGAGGGATCCTGGAACTCTTCAATAGGTAATAAAAGTGATGAGTATGTCTTCCTAGAAATACACACATACACACTCATTTCCACTGGGAAGCTATCGGAATCTATTCAGACCCTCTAAAGATGAAGCATTGTCCTCCTAGTAGTCCATAAACCTCAGGTAAAAGTATTCTAGAACAGAGTATCATTAGAATGACTAAATGTTGGTTTCACTCCTACCATATTCAGGGGGGTGGAAATAAAAGGCTAATGTTCCTTTGACTACCATCAACTCACATCACTACCACAACCTTCTAAGTCTCCTTTGCATTGTGGAAGAGAAGCAAAACTGCATTTCCTAGAACCCCCTTGCCCAGCATGGTTCTAGCTTAGAGTTTGACAATGAAAGACACTCGATTTGGAAAGAGGAAGGGAGAAAGAAGCCATTATTATCTGGAATAGTTGCAGCCAGATATGGTGGTATGTCATGAGATTTACAGTGGTTTGCCAGAAAGCTCTTAAAAACTACATGCTTTCAGTACTGAAGACTGAGACGGATGGCATGCACTTCCCAGAGATTCTCGTGAGTCGTAGTAGTGTCATGGATAATGTTTGAGAACCACTCACTTCTGTGTCTCAGGATGAGATCTTCTGTGGCAACTTCCGGACGTTTGCTTGCTTAACTTCCAGTGGTTAGATCACTTCTTAATTTCCATATTCAGTCATTCTTACATAGAACACAGAGAATAGCTTCTATTTTCTTGACCGAACCCTGACTTATATAAGGAGTAAGCGATAGTGTCTCTTCTCTATTCTCTAGGATGCAAATTTTTTTCTGTAAAGAGCCAGATAGCAAATACTTTTGTCTTTGTGGAGTAGTCTGTCTCTGTTACAGCTATTCAACTTTACCATTATATCACGAAAGTAGCCACAGAAAATATGTAAACAAATAAATGCGACTGTGTTCTAATAAAAGTTACAAAAACAGGTGGTAGGCAAGCTTTGGCCAATGGGCTGTAGTTTACCAACCTCTGCTTTTGAGGATTAAGCTAATCATACTTCTCAGTTGATGACATATGGTCTTCAGTGATCCTTTGCTTGATTTCTTTTTAATATATGTAGCTGCTATGTATCTATTCCCTTCTTCTATTTCCCTCTCTACCCTGATAGGTAGACAGATAGATACATAGATAGAGAGATGGGTAGATAGATATAGACAGATGATAAATAGATGATTGATGTAAAATAGATATATGTATACATCCATTTTAATACATTAAATGTATATTTTCATTTGTGTGTGTTCTTGAAAAATGTGTATTGTTTTGTTGCACATATTTTACCTTTAAATGGAATTAAATTTTATATCGTGTTCTGTTTCTTTCTTTATGTAGTGCTACGTTTTTAACAGTCTTTCTTATTATAATATGTCCACCTACTTCACTAATGGGGGTGGTAGATGTTAGTAATGCTTACCAGTATCAGGTTCTTGTTCCCTATGTCATCAAATGATTGACTGCTGCCCTGTAGAGTTTTTCTAGACACTCAATGGACTCTGCAGGAGGGAAACATAAATTTCGGTAAGTGCTCATTTATTACTGTAGCATTACGTAGCCTATCCTAGCATATTGCTTCTAAGTATTGAATAAGTATGCCATGATATATATCCAAAACATGACATCCATCTACTATCCTGGTAATGGATCACAGAACTGCTTAGGTAACATAACACAATGATTAAAATCAGTTTCTGGAACCCAAATGCCCGGGTTCAAATTCTGATGTCACGACTTACTAAACATGGAATTTGGGGCAAGTTTCCTTACCTTCTTTGCCTCTGATTCTTCATGTATAATAGGAGGGTGTTGCTAATACATACTTTATAAGGCTATCATTAAGATTAAATTATTAGAACAAAACTTTAAAGTACTTTTTTAGTATTTAAAAAGTACTATATATGTGTTTTTGAATAAAATGCTAAATAATCTGCTTGCCACTAAAATTTTCAAATGTAGGATTTAGCGTCTAGGGACTTTCCACCTAAAAGTTACATTCTCGCAGGAGATGAGCAGAGCAGGTATTATCGACCCCAATGTGCAGAAAAAGAAAACAAGACTCAGATAGATGATAGTTCTCTAAGGTCGTGGAGCTCATCATAACAGAGCAAGATTCAAACTCGTGTCTCCTGGCCCTAAGAAAGTAACTCTTCAGTTTCTTTGGTCCTTAGCAATAGTGTACTCTGTGTATGGGAAAAGCTGTCTCGCAGAACCCGTTATGATGGATATTAACATAGGGGCTCCAAAGGATGACATGCTGAATTCTAACCAGGCAGTGGTGGAGGTGGAGGAGTAGGGGGAGGGGAGAATGAAAGACAGGAGTGTGGGAGGGCAGAAGCTGCCAGTAAGGTAAGAAAAGAAGTTTCCCCAAGGATAGAGGGAAGGAAGGTTAAAGGCATATTGATCTTGAGAGGGGAAACACTCTCCTGACTTTTCTTCCTGCTTTCAGATCATCTGCCATCAAAAAAGGGTCTGTTACTGAGCTCAGCTTTGGAGATGGTGTGAGAGATACAACAAACAACCATTTGCTGACACGGAGGGCACCAAAGTGGTTTTTGATGATATGAGGTGAGCTGCAAGGTAGAGGCGATGTGGAACCTGATAAAACATGCATCCGGTCATGGGCAGACAGCAGCCAAGCAGTCACATCCTCAAAAAATAATCCATTTCCTGACTTGAGTTGGGACTGACTTTCTTTTCAAAAGAAGCAGCCAAACTGCCCAGGTCAAACCCAGGGGGACAACAGAGCATGCTACAATTTCCAGGGTGCCTCCCCAACAGTTACGTTGTAGGATTCTCAAAGCTGCCCTGTGGGAGGAGGCTGGGCTCTGTTTATGATTCTCGTTTTACAGATGATGAAACTGAGGACGAGAAAAGGCAAGGACACAGGGCCAGAGAAGCAGTGGAAGTGGCAGGAGCAGATCATGGCTTCTTCCTAACTACCTGATTATCTTTGCACCGAAGCACATTATATCTGGCCAAATCAACGTTTTGCAAAACAGAGCTGATAGTGTCCCTGTATGAATATATATGCACATATCTCTCAATGTAACTCACTTATATATTCATGTGTCTTCATTTCCCATTCATCTTTATAATCAATCACCTATGATCGGTTCCCGTTACCTATTAACATTTTTATAATTATCTGTATCAATGTGTCTGTAATTTATCTATCTATTATACCTCTTGATTGGTCATCTTCACATGGGTACACTGACTGATGTGATGTATGTTTGATTAATTACACCTCAGGGGAAAGCACACAGTGCGCGGTTATACACCTATTCTTTACATTGTCTCACTGGTTTATTTAATCTCCCCGAGACTCAGTTTTGTACCTTGCCAAGCAGAGATAGAAATGCCTACCTCCCAGGGCTGGGAGAGATATAATAAGATAGTGGTTATAAGATGCTGAGCACAGTACCTGGCTCAGAGTAGACCTACAAATGGAATTGTTCCTTCCTGCTCGCTTTCACCAGAGTGTTGCTCTCTCCCCTGGTCATCCAGCTTTTCCAGTGATTCCAGCTGGTCTTCGTTGATGTTGTCTCAATGTCATTGCCATTTCACATGGGGATTATTTGAGCGTTTGCCACATGGTTCCAAGGATTATCCATTTTAGATCACATACCATGATTTGGCAATCTGGCTGTAAGATTCCACTTACCATTTAGGAAACCAAGAAGTGATTCTGAGTCCACTCTTCTGAATCGTCTGAAGAACTTTGCATAGGACTTTGCTCATAATCAGTGTCAGGGGAATTTCTGCTAAATTAGATATAGAAGGAGTTCCCAAGCAGCACTCTTGAGCCCCGGAGAATTTGGGAGAGGAGGCACACAGAAGTTCATTCTCTATACATAGAAGACCTGGGGTAGCAGAGTTCTCTGCACTTTTAACAGAAAATTTGCTTTGCTTATTCATTTCTTTAGTTTGTATTTATTGAGCAACTAGTCTACGTCAGGTCCTGTGATGTATGCTAGGAATACAAAAGTGAATCAGACACATGTCTGCAACCTTGAAAAGTAAAGAACCAATTCCTTTCTAGTGTGATAAAGCCTGTGATAGGGGTTCGTACAGGGAGCTTTGGGAACACAGGGAGACAGAGGACACGATAGTAGACATCTGATATTTGTCTTCCAGTATTTTTTTGCCCCTTCCTCTGGTACTAGCAGCCCCTTATTTAGAAGAGCTCAATATTTATCACTCTATGTGGTTCATGGCATTCATGTTACTAGATCTAGCTAATTATAAACCTCTCTCCTTAGTCATTGTCTCAAATATGGGTATATGGTCCAACATGGTCCAATTAGAGTCCTTTCCTGGAAATTTACAAGCAGATGCTGATAGAAGATCTCTGCTTCCTCTACATGATTAAACTCATTTAAGATAAGCAAAGAGATATATGCTATTTGCCCCCTCCATCACTCTGCCCATTGAGTGAAAAACCTCTCTATGAAATAAGAAAAAGAAGTCAAACCATAGGTCGATGCAGGTAATAGAGATGAAGAAAAAACAGACTCGGGATAATTTTTAAGTAACAAGAGGTCCCCTGGGGCCATCTGTACTTTTGGATTTACCAGTTACATGAGGCAAGAAACTCTCATTTTTGCTCAAAATTTGAATTTTTTTATACAGACATTTTCTCACAGCCACTCCATTACTTCAAATCTGCACAGAATTTTATACCATTTCAAAACCATTTTACTTACATTATCTTGTGTGACTCTCAGACAATATCACGGTAGAGGTTATTACTGTATTATGATTCCACCTGATGAGAAAACTGAAATCAGAAAAGGAATAATGCAGCTGAGGTTGGTCAAGTTCATTGCGGTTGAAGCTGAGAGAGAAATTAAACTTTCTGATATTTAGGGCAGAGTTCTCATTGCATTCATCCTGAGATCTGATTACCAGACCCCACATTTAAGTGTTCATTTTTGATGCTAATTAGTCATATGAAGCCTATCACAATATCCTGCTATTCCATGTCCAGCAGGGTGGGGATGGAATTCACTCAGTCCTTCAACATCGCTGATTATAGGTGGCTTTAATATCTCTGTCTATTTCTCTCTCTTTCTCCTCAATATCTCTCTGTGTATGCGTATGTATATATGTGTATGTATACTATTTCTATCGCTCTTACTCAGAGAACTTTATTAGAAATATATTTGAGGATCTGATTGGAGTACCCTGGATAGGTTCCTATGAAAATGCCACTTCATAATGAGACTTGCTTTTGTTGCTAAAATGTGTCCCGTCAGCCTGAAATTGAAACTGGATGATGCAACTTATTCATATTGCACTGTTTGACTTTAAATATGGCGTTAGGTTGGAAATGCAAGGGCATGAAATTGGTTTCAGCAATATACTTTAAAAGTTTGGTGAGTTTCCTGTTTCTGGGCAGCCCAGTCTCTGAATTCTTGGGTATCCTTAAAGTACCCGGTCAGCATGTGCCTGACCTTTGTTGAAAAGAGGTCAATTACCTGACTGCAAATGATGTCAAAGTGATTTTAACTGACCTCAGTCCTGGAAAGGAGCGAGTTGGAAAGCTTGTAATTGATCCATTCTTCCAAATATTCTATCTTTGAATCTTTTATTAATTAGGCTGTCAGAATCTTGTTAATTTAGAACCCATCTATACAAATTGATTTAGTCTTTTACAGTTTTAGAAAATATGCATCTACTTATTAAGATTTTAATGTCATTATCTGTATTGTTGTTTTATGTGGTTATGAGGGGGAGTATTTGCTAGTTTGTTTGTTAGCTGTGAGGCAAGTGTATAATAAGAAAGAAACACTCTTGGAGAGATTGATTTTTTTCCAGTAAAAGCTCTGTCTAAGACATTTAAAGTGCCGTTCACTCACTCTTTCAACTATCCATGTGATAATATCTATCTTAAATGGAATACCAGAAAAAGTTTGTGTTAACTCAAGAACAGGAGTGCTTACTTGTGTCAAGTCAAGTTTTACCATCTTCCTTGAAGTTAAAGTCCAAATTTAATGCTAAATCACCGTTTGTTTCCTTAACTTATTTCTTCAACAATTATTATACCAAAACCACCACTTCGGGAATGATAATTATCTGCTAAGCACTTTGCTGACTCCCTCCATTGAGTATCTCATTTATCTCCCAAATGGAAGTCTTGTTTTTGGATTTTTTATTTTACATTTAATCAAAATATGTGCATGCCTATGGTTTGAAAATATGATCAGGAAGTTTTAAGATAAATTGCAACAGCAACATACCCTACTCTCTATCTCTGCTGTTGAAATGGAACCTCATTTCTTAAAATCAATGTTAGCATTATTTTCTAGTATGTGGCACCATATTTCTAAAGCTTATGGTCCTAGAATACTGTTTGATTTATAAACTTTAGGAGTTATTTTCTCCACACTGCCTTTCCATAAAACAAACATAATATTGTTTTAGTTTAAATAAAATATCTGTGTTGATATTATCATATTTATATAAATGAACATGGAATTTGCTTTTCCTTTCTTGAATATTTTTGGGGTGTAATTTTACTAGAGTTAATATTTACCTAGCTTTATTTTCATAACATTTATAAACTTAACGTCACTGTTACATTGATACATTCTGATTCTTGTTGCTGTTTTTTTTTTCTTTTGGTGAGGAAGATTGGCCCTGAGCTAACATCTATGCCAGTCTTCCTCTATTTTTTGTAAGTGGGACACTGCAACAGCATAGCTTGATGAGCAGTGTGTAGGTCTGGGTCTGGGACCATGATCCAAACCTGCAAACACTGGGCTGCTGAAGCAGAGCACATGAAGTTAACCAGTACACCACTGGGCCAGCCCTCTTGTTGCTTTTTATACCTGATCTTCCCTATCCAAAGTAGAAGTCTTTAGACTCTTCTATTTGCCCTTGATAAAGATCAAGTTATGAAGGTTCATGATTATGTGGCTTATGGGGGGGGTGGTCTGTTTTATTTGCTTTTTAAAAAAATCTGGTGACTTATTGGCGAACTTTCTATCTGTAAACTTTTAATTCAAGGATGTTTTTTATATGGTTTTTTAAAATGTAATTCCTACTATCTGTATATCATTCTTCCTAAATTGGTTCTTTTCTGTTCTTTTCTTCTATCTGCTAACATAACCATTAGATCCAGCCAAGAGAGAGAAATCACACAGTAATTTTAACAGGGAAAGTTTAATTTAAGGAATTATTAATTACAACATGGCAATGTAGTAGCATAGAATTGCTAGTAAAAGGTACAGATAACCCTAAACACTGTAGGAATAGCAAACATAAGTGGTGGCTGCTCTCCCTAGTGTTATGATAGGGCAACAAGGAAGAGTCCCTCCCCTAACCCCAGGGAGAGATCTAGATGTCACTGGAGAGGATGAGCTGTGACTCAATGGATGATAGAGAAGTTCATTGGAGTGCCTCACCAGTATGACCCACTGCAATCTGTCCTCCAGAGTGCCAGGGGGGAGCCTTCCACAGGGAGGTGTTACGCTCAAGAACATGTCACAAAACCACACAAGAGGGTCCCGGGGGAGGTTCCATGTACTGCTGACCATTGGGCACTGCTGGTTTCCATGCTCTACCAGCACTGCATGCTGCTGAAGCTATGTGCCTCCAGGTGCCTGGGGAGAGGAGCACACTAGAACCTGAAAGAAAAACCCCTTCCGTCTCCAATGTCCCTCCAGTTCCCTCCACTGACAAAGTGTAACATCACGCCAACCGGCAAAAGAGAAATATTTATGAGATCCATCTCCCTTATCTCAGAGAAAGCTGTAAAGGATGCATTTGCAGCTGACAGGCAATGCATGGATAAATAGCCTGCACACTTTTTTGAAAAATAAACTATTTTTTAGAGCAGTTTTAAGTTCACAGAAAAATTGAACAGAAGTTACAGAGATTTCTTATACACTCTCTGCCGCTACACATGCTGAGCTTCCCCCATTATTAACATCTCCCACCAAAGTGGTGCATTTTTTACAATTGGTGAATGTACATTGGCACATCATTATCACCCAGCGTCCACAGTTTACATTAGGGTTCCCTTTGGATGTTGGATATCCTACGGATTGAAGCAAATTTATGATGAAATGTACCTACAATTATAGTATCATACAGAGTATTTTTACTGCCCTAAAAATCCTCTGTGCTCTGCCTATTCATCCGTCCTCCCTAACTCCTGGGAACCACTGATCTTTCTACTGTCTCCAGTTTTTCCTTTTCCAGAATGTCACAGAATTGGAATCATACAGAATATAGCCTTCCAGATTGGCTTCTTTCAATTAGCAATATGTATTTAAATTTCCTCAGTCTTTTCATGGCTTCATAGCTCATTTCTTTTTAGTACCAAATAACATCCCTTTGTCTGGATGTGCCACCATTTATTTATCTATTCACCTACTAAAGGGCATCGTGGTTGCTTCCAAGTTTCGGCAATTATAAATAAAGCTGATATAAGCATCCAGGTGCTAGTTTTTGTGTGGATGTAAGTTTTCAACTTCTTTGGGTAAATACCAAGGAGTACAATCACTAGATTGTATGGTAAGAATATATTTAGTTTTGTAAGAAACCACCAAACTGTTTGCCAAAGTGGCTGTACCATTTTGCCTTCCCACGAGAATTCCTATTGCTCCACATCCTCACTAACATTTGATGTTGCCAGTGTTCCAGGCTCTGGCCGTTCTAATAGGTGTGTAGTGGTATCTCGTTGCTGTTTTAATTTGCATTTCCCTGATGACATATAATGTGGAGCATCTTTTCATACTTTTTTTGCCATCTGTATATCTTCTTCAGTGAGGTCTCTGTTAAGATCTTTGACCCATTTTTTACTCAGTTTCTTTGTTGTTTTTATGGTTGAGTTTTAAGAGTTCTTTGTATATTTTGGATAGCAGTCCTTTAACAGATGTTTTTTGCAAATATTTTTTTCTAGTCTGTGGTTTGTTTTTTTCATTTTCTTGGCAGTGCCTTGTGCAGAACAGACCCATACACTGTTTATCTTTTTTATCTTTTCCTATTCTCTGAATATTTTTTCAACTTTATCTTAAAAGTCTTTTACAGGATATGCATACATGCACACACAAGCATGCACACATATATAATTTATAAGACTTATTTCTTGTTTTCCATTGTTATTTTTCATAATATTCCTTTTTATAGATACAACAGCTTTGGTTCTGAAGTTTTATTCTATTTCCTACCTTATCTGCTTTCTTCCAGTTTTTCTTTCCTTCCTATTTATTTGCTTAGGATTTCTGTTGTGTTTTGGAAGTTTTTCTGAACTGTCTGCTGATCTGTTACTGCCAGTTATTCTTCTAGGCACATGAAACAGATACAAGCTTTGCATACAGGGGAGGAGCTTATCATTGGGCTTTATATCAGAGCGAAGGAGTGGGAGTCACTCATTTTATTGATTGATCACAATAACCATATCTGAAATTACTTTTTCTAGAATCATTCCATTTCCTTCCAATCTCCTGCCTTTGGTTTCTTGCATAACTGCTGTGTGGTTGATGAGAACTCGGAATAATGGAGTGGCGTTCAACTCCTTTGTACATAAACATTCAATCAGTCTCCCAATTTTCACCATCCTCTGTGATATCTATTGCCTTTATATATTGACGCCTTAGGACAAATTGGTTGGTTTTTCATCTGTATTTCCCACTGCAGGCACTTATTTTGCGTGTTTTGTCCCTTTGTTGAATCCTCCATGTTCAATTTCTAAAAGTTGTTGAAGTCTCTCCTGTAATGCCCTTTCTTCCTCCATTCTCTTGGTTCCTGTAGATTTATATGATTTTTTATTCCATTACTATCACTTGAGAGATGCATTTGGAGAGGAAACGATAAATGTATTTTCCTGTTGTATTTCATTTTCTAATTCATCATCCTTGCTGAACAATCATTTATTGAAGCCAAAATTCTTCTTAGAAATGATCTGGTCATAGCTGATAAATAGTTTTAAAAATTCATGTTGAGAAAATGATAGTGTGGGACAGTGAGAAGGAATAAGTGATTGAGAAAGAAATCGGGTGAGTGAATGGGAAAACAAATGAAACAAGAAAGAAATGATTATCGTATTAGTGGACAGCAGGGTGTGGTGGACAGGACATTGGGCTGGCAGAAATTTTGTCCTGGATTTGTGTCTCACTCACTCTAAAGTCCTGGAAGAGTCATTTCTCCAACCTGATCTGAATCTCCTTATCTGCACAATGGATCAGGGGAGGTTGGGAGTAGAAATACACAGGACTCCTTCAGGACTTATATATGTATCTGCTCCTTATTCTTTATCTTTTTTTTAAAAATGAACAAATTCAAGGATAGAGAACCCCAGATTTCCTTAGATCGCTAGCTTTCAACTATTGAGGTGACAGCCTGCAAGGAGAACATAATAAATCTTTAAAAATCTCTTTCTAGAACAGTGCACATGTGCAAACATATAATCTGTATACAACTTCACACGAGGATCCCCATGGAGTAATGTTGACTTCCAAACCTCTGTCCTCCTTCAAGGTGACCTCTGGTCTTTGCCTTGTAGAGGGGACTGCTGATGTGTGTTTCTGTGGGAGTTTAAGACTTCCCAGAACACAGCTAGAAAATTGCAAAGAAGAACTTTTCCCTTGCATACAAACCTTGTCATTCAGGTGAACCAATTTTCTCTTTGTAAATCAGGACATTTGCAAATGTTTCATTAGCTTTGGCCCAGATAGCTCTGTAACCAATGCATTTGCTGCGTGGTGCAGATGATGGATCAGCACAAACAGCTCACTGGGCCTCCATTAATTATACAGGGAGAATGAAGGGGTTCTTTAAATAGAGCAGCAGAAATTCCATTTGGGAGTGTATTTGCCTGGGAAAGGAAAGCACTCCCATGTTTCAAGAATCCTCTAAGCTTTCCAATATATTTCTTTTCAACAAGCATGATGCTGAATCATTCATTCATTCTTTCATTTATTTATCTAATAAATATTGAGCACCAGGCAAAGATGCTAGATGCTGGAGATAAAGTAATAAACAAAAGAGATACAGCCCCTGATGTCATAGAACTAACCTGGGGAAGTGACAGTCATAAAGTGATCACAAATAAGAATACAAAATTACCATAAGTATCAGGAGTCATGAGAATAAATAAAGGGGAGGGGGAGGATGCTGATCTAGGAAGGAGAGGTCAAGGAAATTTTCCCAAAGGGAGTGACTTCAAAGCTGAATTCCGGAGGATAAGTAAGAAGTAAACTAGCTGAGTGAGGAGAGTGGAGAGTGACAGTACCCTGGGCTGAGGCACGTGTGCAATATTTGTGGAACAAAAAGAAATCCAGTGAGTCAGGAATATAAAAGGAGTATAATTAGAGGAGGCTGCAGACATATACAGGTCATCTATGCAGGGCCTGCGACCATCTGAAAAATTTGATGTTTATTGCAAGGGCAACAATCAGCCTATGGAGAATTGAATCAGAACAGAAATTAATCAGAAGTGCATGCACGGCTAAGAATTGGTATGTGAACAGTATTTGTGGAATGCTTCTTGTGTGTTCCATTAGATCAGCCATAGGTAAACTTTTTTTTACAAAAGGCCAGAGAATAAATATTTTAGGTGCTGCAAGCCACATACAAATGTCACATTTACTTTTTTTTTTAACAACTCTTTAAAAATATAACACCAATCTTAGCTTAAGGACTGTGCAAAAACAGGCCAAGGGCAGGATTTGGACCATAGGCTATGCCGCAAGTTTGCCAACCTCTTCTCTAGCCTGTAAGCTCTGAAGGGCACAAACAATGTCTCTTTTATTCAGTGTGGAATCTCCATTACCCATCAGAGTGCCAGGCACATGGTGGGTGCTTCATATACATTTATTAAATAAATTAATGCCTGAACTAGATGTTTTAAATATTCGATATCTATTCATAACAAAAACCAAGTGAGATGCTGATATTGTCTTTGACTTTGTCGTTGTTGTTACCATTATTATTTTGCTGTTAATTTCAGTGTATCACAGATAAGGCAAACAGTTAAATTTGACCAAGATCATATAGCAAGTAAGGGACAGGGCCAGGATTTAAACCAGGCCTGTAAAATGTGTAAGCCTATTCTCTTCCTTCTGGTCATTCTCCCTCTTTCATAAACAACACACAAACAACTATGTGTAATATAGATAAACAGGAAGTGATAGAAGCACAATCTAATGTTATGGGAGAGACATGCCATTCAAAATGGGAGACAGAAAACCTGCATCAGTCTTGCTTCTGTCTCAGCCAGCCTGGGCTGCTCTAACAAATTACTATCACCTGGGTGGCTTAGACAACAAATATTTATTTCTCACAGTTCTGCACGATGGAAGTCCAAGATTGTGAGATGAAGGAGTCAGCACGGTTGGGTTCTTGGTGAGAGCTCTCTTCCTAGTTGCGTCCTCATCTGGTCTTTCCTTGGTGTTTGCACACAGAGAGAGACATCCCTGTCTCCTCCACTTTTTACAAGGGCATTAATCCCATCATGAGGGTCCCACTCTCACGACCTAATCTAACCCTAATTACTCCTCCCAAAAGCCCCACCTCCAAATACCACCACATTTGGGGTTAGGGTTTCAACATATGAATTGTGGGGGCACCTAAACTTTTGGTCCATAGCACCGTACTCCTGAGATTCCTATTATAATAATGTAAAGGAATGTTTAAAGGCTAAAAGCTTGACCAAAAAGTAAGGAAGAAAGAGAGAGAGAAGCAGAAAAAAAAACCAGTAGAGGCATCATGGATGAGAGAAGCTAAACACTTTTCAGAATCAGATGGGACTGTTGACTAACGAGGCAAAGTGAGAAAGCCACATCTTAGGGTGTGCATGCAAAGGAAAGAAGAAAAAAAACAGCTGAAGAAGAAACTGACCTGCCCAGTAGGTTACAGGTATGTATCCTTCTCAAAATCTCCTAACGCCAGGTGTTCCCGCAGGTTCTGTGTCAGTCTTTCCTTGTAGACATTCCAAATCTTTATGAGTCATTTTCTTGGCATTCCCATTACTTGGTTTGGGAGATGTTGAGAATTTCCTTTACCTTGTCTCATGGGAAAAGAAGGGAAAACCACTTATCAAGAAAATGACATTTTTCATGAGGCCAGCAATGACTCAGGTGACTCTGATGACCCTGCCTCCTTTACCTATCCTAGCTCTCATCTTATGTAGACTGAGGAATACAGAGGAGGGATGTTGACATCTATGATAATAGGATTGGTCACTGCTTTTTGGAAAGACCTAGGGGTCAGTGGGGTAGTGTGGCTTCAGAGTTTGTGATTCTCAGTTTTCTCTTTAGAATAAGAGTGATTCAGGATATTTTAACTTCAGCTTTCAGATTTAGATAAAATTTAGAGACAAGAAGAAACAGATGTTTCCTCAAATGTCTAATTATAGAAGTATTCAGTCCTATTTGAAAAATTTCATGAGGAAATTTTCAGGAGGATATTGGCGGTGGGGTTGATTTGATAGACACTGTAGTATAACTTCAAACTTAGAAAAGCTAGAAGAAATAGTAAAAGGACAGAACATTTTAAAAAAGGAGGATAATCAGAAATTCTGGAAATAAACACATAAACCAAAAATTAACAGTATGTTTCAATATGAAGTTAACTGAAGCATGACATGATTTTGAGCTTTTTCCTTTTTTTCTGATTGGAAAATAGTCTACATTTGCCCTGGTGTTAAGAACATCCTCTTTGGAATAGCCTATTGGTAAATCATTGATATTAGAACCAATGTAAGGTAAAATCTGAGCACACTTTTTGGCTCTATATTAATTCAGTTTTCAAATTCAATTGTTAGGCTCAACCTAGAAACAAATCACAGCAGACTAAACTTGGAGACACTCATTCGCAGTGTCCCAAGAGTGTAAGTTCAGCGCTTACTTTACTTTGCCTCCTTAAATTTTGCCCCCTCATTGCCTTGCTTGCCTGATTCTAATCCCATTTCCCTTTACACATTCCTAAGCACCATGCAATTCTACATCATTTCACGTTTCTATCATCACCATGGTGAACTGCCTGGCATCCTGTAGACTTGCTACTCAAAGAGTGGTCCAAGAACCAGCAGTAGAAGCTTGATCTGGAACTTTGTTTGAAATGCAGAATCTTACGTCCTGCCCCAGACCTACTAGGTCAGTATTTTCATCTTAACACAATCCCCAGATGAATTGTATGTTCACTAAAATTACAAATCACTATGCTAATCCACTTTCCTTCCTTACCAAGGAGCTTCCCACTCTCCAATCGATTAAAACTAACTGCTGTGATGTTGTTTTAAAGCAGTCACTGTAAAATAGGGGAAAATTTCACAGAACCAGCACTGCAGAGGAAGAGTAATACAGGAATCAAAGCCACACAATTTAGAGTAGGACAGAGTTGACTTCAAGATTCAACCTCATCACTTAATAGCTGGGCACCTACTTAACTTTTCTTATCTTCATTCTCTTCAAATGGTGTGTTAGTCAGTTTAGGCTAGGTCACACTGTGTAACAAATGATCCCCAAATCTCAGGATTCTTTTTATATTTCCATGTATGGCTCTGACCCTCCCTTGTATTGTCTTAACTTTGAGACCCACGTTGACTAGGCAGCCTCAGTCTGGGACCTTGTTGATCCATTAGACAAAAAAAAAAGAAAGATGACAAGCAGACTCAGAATCTTAAAGCTTCTACTCAGCAGTGATGCCTGTCACTTCCACTCACCTTCTACATTGCCCAGTCTGCCTTTAATGAACGAAAGCATAATCCTCCCAGAGGAAGAGGTGCTGCAGAGAGGAAGGCAAGAAAGAGCAGTAATGCTATTGACAGTGGGAAGAATAATAATAGTTACTCCACGTTACTGTTTGAGCATTGAATGGGTTAAGACATGAGAAGTCCTTGATCCTTTGCTCAGTAGCTGGGTAGCCACTTTACCTGTCTGAACTTGAGTTTCCTTATCTATAAAATGAGGACAATAATACCAGCACTTAATAAAACTTTGAAAGGAATGCCTGTGTGGAACATAGTAGGCATTTAATGAAAAGACAGTATGACTATCATAGGAATGATTGTCTCCTTTTAAGCACTCATTGGTAGAAACTGCCTAATCCTCACAGAAAACCCTGAATTAGAGATGCTGTGGGAGGCAGAAACAGCCATGAGTTGCTTCATTCTGTTTCCTCTGGGTCTGCATCCTTCCTTGTAATATCTTGACAGGAAGCCTGCTCTCCTTTGGAACCACAGGATGGAGGAGGGTGTGTGTTCTTAGAGATAACATGAGGCGAGTTCAGGGGTTACTAATTGAGTTTCTGCTTACCTTTCATATTCATTCAGAATCCCAACCAGAACAGGGCTTGGTTACAGCCATCTCCCTCCCTCTCTCTCGACCCCCTCCCTCATCTGCTGACAGCACTCATGTCTCTTCCAAAGTCGCTTTTCTACTCAAATTGTAACTCTAATCAGAAACTGATGTGATGGCAAAATTGAGGAGAGACAAACATGTGGCCTATGAGAATATTTTGAGATTGGATTCTCTAGCACAGTGAAGGCCCATACAAGGAATTTTAAAGTCTCTCTCAGAAACAGAATGTGCCAGAGCCCCAACCCTCTATGTGGTCCGCATAGACACTACTCATGGTTTGAGGCTGGTTCAGGGAATCCAGATTATAACGTCAAATTGTAAAGTTCTTTAGAGTTTACAAATTGTTTCAGTGTGGTGTGGCTCATTTAATCCTCCCATGAACTCTAAGGAAATGATTGGAGCTATTATGGTTCCACTTTATAGATGAGGACACAAGATGTCCACAAGATAAGGTGACACGCCCACAAGGGCACAATTAGAAAGTAGTGAAGGCAGGGCAAAAGTCCATATTTTCTGCCGCTTGTCTTATATTCATGCACTACACCTTCTTTCCTCCAGAACCTTGTTCTCCAGAGAACCTTGTTACCCTTTGATGTAGAGATAACACAGAGTTTCTAGAGCTATGAAACTACAAGGTGAAACTTTAAAGAGTAGTGACCCCTCCAAGGCAACCTCTTCATCCCCATGCTCTACCTGGTGAGGTTTTCCATTTCCTCATCACCTCTGTCACTGCCACCACCTAGCCTCCTGGCTTCCAGCCTCTTCCAACAACCATCATTACCCACAGAGCAAACAGAGGAAACTTTCAGGTGCAAATTTGACCATGTTATTTCTTCCTTATGGCCCTTCAAAAGATTGCCTTCAAAATAAGGGACTCTGACATGGCCTGAGATGCTCATTATGCCCTGCTACCATCTCTAACCATGGACCTTTACAATTCTCCTTCTCACATTTGTGCTCAACCCAGATCGAACCACTTCAAGAAAATGAATCAGCCCAAGTTTCTTCTTCCTCTGCATCTTGCAAATGCTGTCCCCTCTGCCTATGTGGTCCTTCTTCCACTTCTCTTCCAGTCTAAGCACCACTCACTTGAAGAGACTCTGCTAAAGTAGCACTTAGAAGTGTCCCACGATGCGCTCCTCATTAGAGCAGATGTTCTCATAACATCCCAGGTCCCCTCTAACTCAGCACTTCTTGCTGAACTGAATCATTTCTTTGGGACCCCTCCTTCCTCACCACCACATATACACTAGACTAGAATTTCCTTGAGAACAGAAACTTTCTTATCCATTTATGTATCCATAGCTCCCAGTGCAGAGTAAAGCCCACAGGAACAGCCCAGTAAACGCTGGAATGAACAAATGAATAAATGGGAAGACGTAAAGCCAAGGGCATTTATTTTTCTAAACTTTGCATTCACCACCACACCTAAACAAATCTGAGGACAGATTTTAAATGGCCTTCTCCCTCACATTTTGGACTGAGCGGGAACTGTATTTGAGAGCTGTGATTTAGAGAATCTCTGTAGTAGTTGCAAGAAACTAGGGAGAGCTTGAAGACAAAATTCATACCACTCAGTCTCTTTCAGTCATTGGGGGCAGGGCAGGGCACACTGAGCATCTGCCCTCTGAGATACTCTCTAAATATTCAAAACATGTTCTGCTGTCACAGATAATGAGGTCCATTCCTTCAGCTGTGTGACATTCATCACATGACTTGACCTCTCTGTACCTCAACTTTCTCATCTGTTATATGAAGTGAGAATAATACTCTCTCAGACTATTACAGGAAAAAAGAGACTTAAGAGACATATTAGTCAATTCAAGGTGTAGACCTTGGCCTGATTTAAACAGGCAGATTGTAAAAAGATATCTTTGAGACAATTGAGGAAATTTCAATACGAATGAGTCCTCAATATTAAGAAATTATTGTTAATTTTGTTAGGTGTAATAAAGGCATGGTAGTAAGTAGAAAGAATAGTAAGCTAGCTAGCTAGCTAGAGATATTATATATATATATATATAGCATATATATATACTTACTCATTAAAGATACAGACTGAAATATTTATAGGTAAAATGACATGATGTCCTGGATTTGTCTTAAAATATTCCAGAAAAATAAGTAGAAATCCATAGATCAAACAAGATTGGCAAGATGTTGATAATTGCTGAGGATAGGAGATGGGTACATGGAGGTCCATTTTAAGTTATAAATTTTCTCTAAAAATTTTTCTATAATAAAATCTAAAAGTATAGTATCCTCTCAGTTATGAGAAGTTAATATTTATAAAGTGTGTATAAAAGTGCTTCCCATATAGGATTATTCCAGTATATTAAATGCGTATATCTCATTCGTTTGCATTCACATATTCACTCACTTTTACAGACTGTCACACTCTTTATTTGTACACATTTGCTTATACACAAAGTTATGCAGCAATAGCGAAAACGGAGATACTAAGAATGGGAGTGAATATTAAGTGGGCATTTCCCTTAAGCCATAAATGTAGTGGTACATCACCTCCATTCACCCTCACAGAAAGCCCAGAAAGTAGATACTATTTTAAACCCCACTTTACAGATGAGGAATTTGAGGCACTGGCAGACGACATCATTTACGCAAGGTCACCCAGTTAGTCAAAGCTAAACTGAAACTCAGACCCAGGTTTGTGTGACTCCAAAACCATGACTAGCATAAACACAATGAAATTCATGGTATAATCAGGGCAAAATTGGATCACATTGAAGGACTCTCACTCAGTCCTCTCTGGTGGTTGGTCCAGAGTGAAACCCAACCGCTCAATGAGATTATGAGAGAAATTCTTAACTCTTCTTTCCACTCTCTTTTGACCCAGTCACCTTAAGCTGAACTGATGTTAATTAGATGAACGACCTCTAGTCTCAGGAAAGGAAGTCTACCCCTTCTCTGCAGCCAATGCCTGCGTCAATCAAGCCCATCAAAACTCTTAGGCAGGAGATCCCTCCGCTCCGTCCAGATCACGGAACTGCACAATGTGAAGGTGTCTCAGTCTTTTTGTCACCTCCCTGCTTCAAATCATCGAAATGCCTTGAATTTAAGCCCCAAGATGATTTATGTGCAATCTGGACATTCCAGATTCATCTTCCTCTTTCCCTGTTTATCTACCACTTCCTCCATCTGAATAAGGAGGACACGTATCCTATGAAAACCCTGAACGCTCTTCTGTTTGTTCACTGCTGCTTCTCTACAGCCTGGAAGAATGTCTTTCAACTCTGGCTGCATATTACAATACCCTAAGAGGTTTTTAAAACATGCTGATTCGAGGGCCCCATCCCATGTCAATTAAGTAGAATGACTTGGATGATCCAGGATTTTTTTTAAAGTGCAGTGGGTTATTCTAATATGCAGCCAGGATAGATAAACCCTGGCACAGAATAATGCCTGCATATAACAAGGATTTGATAAACATTTGCTGAAAGAATGAATAAATGAATGAATAAACATTCTGTCTTAAAAGGCGCGTTCTTTATCAGTCCTAAGCCCCAAGCATACATGCATATACCAACTGTGAGATGCTTGATGGTGGGCATTCCATTTATATATGTTTTGATTCTTCGATTTTTAGAACACAATAGAATCTTGGTGTTTATTAAATGAACGTGCTGGCATATATTCCCAGGACAAGGAGAAGGTCTATTGGCCAAATGGAGAAGAGGGATATAAATGAGGATGCACGGAAAGAGCACATTGTGGGAGTAAGATGGCGCAGAATTTGAATTCCAGCTTTATTGCCTACCAACTCTCTGAACTCGGGGCAAGTTTCCTCATTTGTAAATGGGGGTAAATTATCCCTATCAGCAATACGGCCCAGCTTAAATGGAAAGACAAGCATGAAAGTATTTAGCCCGGTGCCTAGCATTTTAAAGATACTTTAATATCGCCTTCTCTTCTTATTCCCTTATCTTCCCTTTGAGAGACATCCAGCTAGGTGGTTAGGTCCTTGGTAGTTGATCAGAGAGAGAGAGAGAGAGGAGAGCAATGAGCAAAGAGCAGAAATGAGTGGTTATGGAATAGAGAAATAGTCATTATTAGCCACAACCAAAGAAAGCCAAACCTTCAGTTCTTGCATTTGGCATTCTTCTTCCTCTGTCCAATCTAGACACATATCACAGCCATAAATTACCGTCGTCCTGCATAAGCACTGGATGGTAAGTGCCACAAACACAAATAACAACATTCATCACCAGGCAAGCAGCTCCATATTGAGGTAGCTTGGGCCAAGCTTCAAACTATTTGGAAAAACTCCAAACACTATGCCTCATGCCTTCTGTCCTGGCCTTTCTTGGAAGGAGGGACCTGATGCTGTTGAGATAACCCTGGCCAAGGCATCTGAAGGAGTTGGGTTCTAATTCAGTTCTAATGTGATCACAAATGTATTGACCTGCAAAATAGACACAGGGATTCAGTGAAATTGTCTCTTGATGTCCCTTCCAGAATTCCATAAATCTGGGGCCCTGAGGCTGGTTGGAAGCCTCCCGTATCCCATTTCATCATTTAGTGCTACATTCAACTAACAAGACTACATTTAAAGAGATTGTACTTGGTCCCACCTTTGGTGATGCTAAAATTGGACAATTTTTTTTTTTAATAATGGATTGATCTACAAACTTGGGTGGAAATACGGTTCTTTATCTTTAATTTTTGTAATGATTTGTAAAAGCTCTCAACTGCCTTACTGGCATGAATTCTAGTATTTACCTCTTGAGACTTCCCTCATCCTCTGATTTGACCAAAAATTACAAGTCCAAAGTGTCCCAAAAGGGAAAGTTAGACCAAGGTATAAGATGGCCCAGGAGCTGCTTCCGAGGGGTTATCATTTATTAACTTTATCCTTGGAGGCCTGAGGTGAGCATCTTTCTCGGTTATCCTGGGAGCAAATGTTATCTCTCTTTTATCTACCCTATATATTCTCCTTTCTATTTTTTTCTATCTCTTTTCTAAAAAAGCTATGGTTGAAACTGCTCAACCCTCACCTACCTGGCAACTAGACGGAACCAAGGAAATCCCATATGTTGACAAATTGGATCAGCTAAACTCTGAGCCTTGGAGAAAATACTTTATCTCTGATACAGCCTCCTTGATTTTCTCCTTGGCTTTCCTTTTCTCATCACAGTAGTGATACCTTGGCATGGGTTAATGTAGTCACCTGTGAGGCCCAGCTTAGTCTACCCTGGGGTTTCAAATAAAGAACATCAGAAGTGCACTCTGTTCCTTCTCTGTCCTCTGGGAAAATATCTTTTCCTTAGAGCTCTCATGGGCACTGGCTGGGTTGAGATTGACTTTGAGCATTCCAAGACCCTGAGTCACATCAATTGCTACCACTCCTACCACAATTTACAGACACTGGAGAAAAAACAGTGTAAGTGATAACAATTTAGAAATCCAATTGATGTCCAAACACCTTTCCATTGGAATTTATTCTGCCCTGCCAAAGAAAAGCTCCATGTATCTTTACTTTTTATTTTTTTATTTATTAATTTTTTTTTTGAGCAAGCTTAGCCCTGAGCTAACATCTGCTGCCAATCTTCCTCTTTTTGCTGAGGAAGACTGGCCCTGAGCTAACATCCGTGCCCATCTTCCTCCACTTTATATGTGGGACGCCTACCACAGCATGGCTTGCCAAGCGGTGCCATGTCTGCACCCGGGATCCGAACTGGCGAACCCGAGGCCACCAAAGTGGAATGTGCAAACTTAATCACTGCGCCACCAGGCTGGCCCCAAATCTTTATTTTTTAGGTTTTTTTTTTCCATTGCAGCATGCTGTCTCACATATATCTGATACAGTTTGCAAGATCCCCATGATCTCTGAGTCCTGCTTCCTTCTCCAGACTGACCTCTGACTTCTCTTCCCTTGCCCATTCCACTCTAGCCACATGTCTCCCTATTTCACAAGTGTGCCAAGATCTTTCTCACATCAGGACCTTTATGCGTGCTTTCCCACTGTAATGGGATGTTTCAATTCTTCTTATGCCTTCTCCCAAACACCTACCCTGAACAAACAAACAGAAATGTTTGTCTGGATCTTTCATTCCACTGATGCCAGTATGCTTGGCTGCTTTGTTATTGCTATATCTCCGGTATTTAGAACAGCTCATGGCATGTAGTAGGTACTCCATTAATATTTATTGAAGGCATGAATGCTAGTATGTTTCTAGACTCTACTTAGGAAATAACGCCGTTGGGCAATTGTACAGAAAGAAAATTATAAATACAATAATAGACAGGGACAGCTGGGAAAGGGAAGGCAAGGAGACAAGCTGAGAGGTCCCCTGGTCAGCAAAAAGGCCATTTTGGGGAGTGGAAGCTCCTCCCAACCATCTGGCACCAGTCAGAGCAATGGGTCTTGTCTTCACAAGCAGCAAATTCATTTGCAAATGAAAATAAATAAAACTTTATTGAAATATGAAATTGTAAATGGGAATGGCTGGTTGGGGCCCTTTGTAGCAATTATGCAAAAGACATTCATTTGCTTGTTTTTATATGCAAGTGAAAAAGCTACTTTATTTTTGCAATTTATTTACTCAGGGAAGCTTAGCAGGACCCAGAGGTTTGCATGTATCTTGGCAGCCTAGTTCATCCAATTTTCCAATCAGCTGGAAGGGCAGTGTGGTTTCATTAAGTACTAGGATTCTTCCAGGGAAGGAAGAGGCTGACTCTTTAACTTTGAACTCATGATCCCTGTGGATTCCACGGATTGATAAATATCATGGTCAATTACCAAAATAGAGTCTCCTTCATGCCACTGGATTGAGTACTGGTGCAGTGGTAACAGAAACATGCCCATCCTTTTATATTCTGCCCTTGTTACTCACAATTCATCTCATCCTGATATCTTCAGGCAGCATAAAATAGCCGTGTATATCTTAAAAGAAGGGATTTGAATCATAGTACTGGGTATACAGTGACAGCATTGGTTATTACTGGCAGTTGTAGCTGGGCATTGTAGTGGCTAAAATAATCATCTCCGGAGTCAGACAGACCTGGCTTTGAATTCCAGTTCTGCCTCTTGCTCATCACAGGGCTTTGGGCACATTACTTACCCACACTGAGTCTCAGTTTCCTCATTGGTAAAGTGGGCATCACCGTGATAAGATATACATACAGTGCCTGGCATACGATAAACTCTGCCTTGGTGGTAGCAGCAAAGAGTAAGAGTAGAAGCATGTCAGTGATACCCTGACAAGAGCAGAGATTTTGAAGTCTAGACAGATCCCATTTACAATCCCAGAACCAAGTCTTTCTACACGATCTCAGACAAGTCACTTGATCTCCCTGAGTCTCAATTTTCTCATCTGTAAAATAAAGATGATGATGTCTAACTTTACCATATTATTCTTGAGATTAGCTTTGTGTGCTTTGGTGCTTGTAAAGTTTCCGACTTAGAGCTTGATTATTGAAGGCACTAAACCAAAAAGGCAGTTGTTGTTGTTGTTGTTGTTACTATTATCTTTACTTATTACTTTCTCTGTGCCTTAGCTTCCTTATTGATAAGATATAATGATGATGAAAATCCCATTCCAGTACTGCGATTTGTCCACCCGGGGATTCATCCCTCCCAGGTGTAACTTCACTGCTGAGAGTGCTGGCCTTCAGCCCATACTCTTAGCTCCTGTCTCACCCTCTTCCCCTGTGCTCTCATTAACTACTACTCTTTACAATTAAATTCTGCAATGAATGTCGAGCACCTGGGCTGAAAGAATTCTAGCTTACTGCCCTGAGTATAAATTTCCACCAACAGTCTTTTTGGTGGGATCATAATTCAGGGGCCATTAATCACCTACCTGGCCTCCAGGACCCAGCAGAGGCAGAGGAGTTAATAAAGATCTCTTAGATTAAAAAAAAAAAAGCATCACAGCCAGTGTTGGGAGAGTGTTTGATGATCATGGAGTGGGCTGCAGATTTCTGGAGAAAGCCCTGGATAATTAGAGACCTTAGAGCTACGTGTGGTATTGAATCCACCAGATGTAGCCGAGGTTACTGTCTTATATGAAGGCATAGATACTGTCCGTCTATATGGTCTAAATTAAGAGCTGTGTGGCAAGAACACACTCCTCTGGCTATAAATCTCCCCCACTCCCTGCTGCCTTTATAACAACTAAAATTCTACCGATAGAGATTAGTTCCTCTGAATCATTATTAGTAATGTTAATTATCATGATAATATTAACCCTACATAATATTTTAAAGCACTTTTTATAGTTTACAGATTACTTTCACTTTATCATATTTAACTGTCAAATCGGGCGGCTAGGAGATAAATTGCTTTCTTATTTCACAAAGGAAGAAACTGAGGCACTGAATGTGTGAGTGGTTGTCCAAAGGTCTCACAGCCGGTAAATGGAAGGTCAGAGATTCCAAGCCGCGCTGCCGGACAGCACATGCCTTGCTTTCTCGATGAGCACCGCAATGTTTATATTGAGGAAGAATTTTCAGATCTGAGGACACTTAGGCACTGAAAATAATAATCCAGGGAGATTGTAGGAAAGAGTTAAAACACACAGAATAGATGTTGGTCTCTCAAAAAGAAATTAGCTGTAGCTTTGTCTGGATACAGAGAAATACCGTAAATGCCTTTGATGCTATGTTTTGTTGATGGTCTCATGAGCAAAAACATGGTAAATTGGAAAGAGAATAGGTCCTGGTTTTGACAGACTGAGTTTGCTTCTCAACTCTGTGTCTTTTTCTTGAAATACTTCACCTGTTTGCTCAATAAAAGCCTAGTGTATAATATCCACCTTGCTGCATCTGATGAGGCTTAAATGAAATAAGTAATGTGAAGTGACTGGTACATAGTAGGTGCTCAACTAATGAAAGATGTGATTTGTTTTACTGGACTCTGTTCTTTGCTAGTTAGTGTTCCACACAATTATAATAATAAGGATGCCTTTGGCTCAAGTGAGAGAAACCTAACTCAAATGAGGTTAAGTAAGTAATACTTATTAGCTGATAAAATGAAAATTTCCAATTCCCATTGGATTCTGGTGCACATCTGATGTTCTTAGGATGTGCAGGATTCATGTGTTAAAACAAAGAACTCTAAGATATCTCAGTGGTTTAACCTTCAAAGGACTGCTTTCTAGTTTATGGTATATATGTGTGAGAGTTTAAATTATTGTTCAATAAGTATTCACTTCTCTTCCTCTCCCACTGTGGCTGAGTCTATTCTCCACCCTTACAATGGAGCATTGGCAGACATCACATGAACAGAGGACACACACATAGTTATCTAGTTTGGCTTGGGGTCCCACACTTCTATGACTGCCATGAAAGGAATATATGGCCCAGGTAGCTATTGCCCATCCGCCTGGCCCCAGACTGGGACACACAGAGCAGAACTCATGGCCTGGATAGCTGCTGCTGTAAGAAGAGTAAGAGGCACAGGGAACAGACCTGAAGCCAACCTTCAGCCTGGATCCTGGAGTGTGGCCCAGCCCAGCCAAACTGCAATCAATCCACAGACCTGTGACAATAAGTGGTCAATGTTTAAACCACTGAATCTTGAGATGATTTGTTATACAGCATTTTTGCAGCAAGACCTATATCCCATATGGGTCAGCTGTTGGTAAGAGGCATCCTCTGCCCTGCTAGGGGACTCAGGCCAACACAGGCTCTATCTCCCATGTTCTTAACAGCTTTACTGCAGTATAATTGCCTTACAATAAACCACACACATTTAAATTGTAAAATTTGATACATTGTGACCCATGCATCATCACAATCACCACCAACACAATCAAGACAATAAACCTCCAAAGGTTTAATTATACCCATCCGTAATCCCTCCCTAACTCAATCCTTGCCCCTCACCTCTGCCCTCAGGCAACTATTGACCTACTTTCCGTTAGTATTGATCAGTTTGCATTTTCTAGAAGTTTTTATAAATGGAATCATGCATCTTGTATTCTTCTTTGTCTGGCTTCTTTAACTCAGCATAATTATTTTGAGATTCACTCCATTGTGTGTATTAATAATTTATTCCTTTAAATTGCTGAGCAGTGTTCAATTTTATAAACAAACTATAATATTTTTAATCCATTCTTCTATTGATAAACATTTGAGTTGCTTCCAGTTTTGGACTGTTATGAATAAAGGGACTATGAATTATTGCATAGAAGTCTTAGTGTGGATGTATGCTTTCGTTTCTCTTGAGTGATACCCAGGATTTGAACGACTAAGTCACATGGTAGTTGTGTGTTTAGCCACCTCCATTTTTAGATATGTGACTCATCACCTCCTTGGAGGGTATGTCACTCCTACTCACAGAGCGTTGACCTGACCTTGCCACACTCCTCTGCCTCACTACAGTGGGCTCAGAAATGTGGGGTACCCCTATCTCCACCTCATCAGGCTTTTGTCTCTCAACATCTTGGTTCTGTTTTTCTTTCTGGTAGCTTCATTCTCAGTGAGGCTTTTATTAAAATATGGCCAGAAGGTCACTACCTTATCAGGCTAGCATCTCACTAGATCAGCAACTCAAGGGAAAAGAGGGTACCTCTTTTCTACGTGTTTGAGCAAAGTCCAGTGCTCACTCTCATTTGACTGACTGGGGTACCATGCTTATTCATGAACTTGGCAAGGGAGATGGAATAAGCCAATTGTCAGGCTGGGACCAGCGGATTGGATCAGCCCTCCTCGATAACATCATCAGAGAATTGAGGAGAGATGGTTCTCCAAAGGAAAAGCAAGGGCCTTCTGCCAAAATAAGGAAGACACAGGCAAACACACACTTAAATAAACGAAAAACCTGTGACAGTGATAATGATGGAATCATGTCAACATTTATGTCTTTGTTTTGTACCAAAGGCCTCTTAATGCCTAACTGAATTATGCCACTTTACCCAATCTCCTTTCCTCTTTCTGTCTTCCAGTGGGCTAGGATGCCCATTATTATGTTAAGATAATACCAGACTCTGAATTCATCCATACCTAAATATCAGTACTATATAAAAGGAAGCTAAAGCTATGGGGGTGGGAGGATTGCAAAAAAGAAAATGCCAAACAAGACAGGATAAACCCTAAGCTTCCATCCACCTCTAAGAGTCTATTAGTCTAGGATTCTACAAGTCTTGTTCTTTTACTGTAGGATTCACTGATATTAAGACTCCTGCGTGCTTCAATTCTTCAGGCAGCGCATACTCTTGAGCAGTCCACACTCTAATCTTGTTACTGAGTTCAGATCATGAGGTTGATACACCCCTGAGGACAGATTGACATTTTGATGCTTCTAGTTAGCAAAAACATGAACTGGAAAAGCTGCATTAACAAGCAAATAAATTTATGGGAAGCTGGCACTGAAACGAATCTCATTGTTTGTCGGCAGCTTTTAAGAAGTGAAATATGTAGGCAGCCAACAGAACTGAGGGAGCTCTCTATTCGAAAATATCTTTCTCTTCTGTTTACCTAAGATGCAGAGAGGGAAGAGAATATGGCAGATATTGTGTAGCTACTGGATTATTAATGAAGGAATTAAAGGGACTTTTTGTGTGTGTGTGTGTGTGTGTGTGTGTGTGTGAGGAAGTTTGGCCCTGAGCTAACATCTATTGCCAACCTTCCTCTTTTTGCTTTCGGAAAATGATCACTGAGCTGACATCTGTGCCAATCTTCCTCTATTTTGTGTGGGATGCCACCACAGTGTGGCTTGAGGTGTGGTGTTAGGTCCATGCCCAGGACCTACAAACCCCGGGATGCTGAAGTGGAGCGTGTGAACTTAACCACTACCCCACTGGGCCAGCCCCAAGGGATGGAAGGGAACTTTTATTATCATCTTTCCTGCTCTTAGTTCAGCTTCTGTAATGCAGACTGTATCACTAGGCATTCCCCTTGTTCCTCCCATAGATGGCAAAGGTTTCAGTCTGATTCCTTCTGCTCACGGAGACCACCTCACACTCAATCTCTTAGAATTTCTTTTCTACAAGAGAATAACAGATTGAGGGCCTTTGCTTTTCTGAGAAGTAGCACTGGATACTGAGAATATAGGGCTCTGCTGTTAGGAGACCTGAATTTGACTCTGGGTTCTGACACTAACGAGCTGAGCCCTTGAGCAAGTGGCAACAAGCCTAGGTATGCTCATCCATAACAGCTTCCCCTAGAAGATTTAGTGACTCATCATACTTAGGATGTTGGGACAGAGGAGGAGAATGAGAAACGGTAATTCTCTCCCACCGTTCTTTGCTGCCCCTGAAACTAGTTTCCTGAGGGATTTAAAATTTCTTTAAAGAATTTTAGTACAGAGATCAGAAAGCAGGGGAGTAGACAAACCATGGAGGCTTGTTTTAAGATTTAAAAAGTATCTCAGTGTTCTCAGACTTCTTGGTTTTGGTTGACACAGAATTGAATGGAGCCTTCCTACTGAGCGTGATCATTAAACCTACTGGATTGTCTGGGATGGTCTTCAGATATCCACTCTTTGTCTAATAAACCAATATAATATCCCAGAAAATCTGGTATTTTAAAATCTAAACTGTATTCAGGACTTATACTTTGAGGGGGTTCATAAATATTTTTTGAGAATTAGGCTTCAGGAAATGTGATCTCCTAGACTTTCCTTTCTTGATGCTTGATGCAAAAAGTCACTAAAATCTCATAATATTGGCCACTCTTAACCATTCCTAGATTATACCATTGGATTTTCAGTAACCCTAAGACATAGTAAGAGCAAGAAACTTCTCTATTTTATGAATGAGGAATCTGGTTATATGTATAAAACAACTTACCCTAAGTCAATCACTTAATAGGAGATAGTGCTATGGGAATCAAAGAGAGAGAAAATAGATATTAAATAACTCTGGAAATTGGAAAAAAAAACATTCATTTGTCTAGAATAAGTGATTTTTTTTTTTGATGAGGAAGATGGGCCCTAAGGTAACATCTGTGCCATTTTTTTGTATGTGAGATGCCACCATAGTGTGGCTTGTTGAGCAGTGTGTATGTCTGTGCCTGGGATCCGAACCCAAAAACCCCAGGCCACCAAAGCAGACACACAAAACCCAACCACCATGCTACTGCCACTGTGCCAGCCCTGAAAATTATTTTGATTGGTACAAGTCAGCAAGAGTTTAGATAAGATGCTAAAGAAATACTCCTTTTGAGGTGTGGTTGATTGCAAAATAAGGCCACAAAATATGGTCATACATTCTTCTCATCCCTTTGTGGTTGCATCTTTGCAATGTGACATTTCTCATCCGTCCATGAGGAAGTAGAGTCTATTTCTCTACCTTTTTGAAATATTGAACCCCTTTAAATGCAGGCTAACCTGTGACTTGCATGGACCAATAGACTAGATGTTGTGTGATTTCTGAAGGAGGTCTCAAGAAGGCTTGCAGCGTCCCCTCACAACCACTTAGAACCCAATCACCATGTGAGGAAGCCTGAGCTAGCCACGTGGGAGGTTTCATGGGGAAGAATCAAGGTGGCTAGGTCAACAACCCCAAAGACCTGCCAGACATGTGAACAAGGTCATTAGACCCCATCCAACCAACATGTCAACATACTAGTCAAGAAAATACATATTTAAAGGTCCATGGAGCTCTTAATAATAGGTCATTTCTCAGTTCTTCCTAGCCAACTCTTCAAAATTTATTATCCACAGTATCATTAGGAGTTACTAACTTAAATTCATGTAATAATGGAATCTTGGAATTGGAAGGAACCTGAGAAATCACTGTGTGCATAAGGTGACCCTAGGTCCCTAGGTATGTCTACTATCCTCACAAGATTATTTATATGCCTTTTTTATATTATTTATATGCTCCCATTTAAAGTATTTCCTTATATTAAGAGAAGACTTGCTTCCTCATACCTCCCACTTATCAGTCTCTGGTATTTTCAGACACCAATCATGGCTAGCTTTTCTTCTATCACTAAACTCACACAGCCTCACACAAGAATACACACGCACACACACCCATCCAAAACCAGTCATCTTTTCCCTGTCTTAACAATCCTAAATGCTCCAAAATTTTCTCAGATGCCAGAGTTGAAGAACTCTTGGTTATCCTTTGTCATCCTCTTCTCTGAATATGAGCTTGTAATAAAATTTGTGAGTTAACTTTTGGACAGAGAAGGTAGGTCCATTCTCTGTGCCTTACTCATTGCCCGGAAATTTCCTATTTCATAGAATTCTTTTAAAAAAACTTTCAAATTCCTTGTCAGCCACATTCAAGTGTCATAGATTTTGTTTATAGGAATATTGAACGGGAAATTTCTATCTGTGGAGAATGGAATGAAAGAAAATGAATTCCTTTCTAAATTAAAACAGCAAAACCTTGTTTGGAGCAAAGAAAGAATTTTTTGGTGCAAAGGAACTCACTGAGGTTTTGAAAGAGTGTATGAGACAACATGAGCCACTGATGAGGGACATGGGCTCCAGAGTCTGACAGAACCAAGTTTAATCTCGTTTCCATCATCTGCTCTTTGTGTATTCCTATGTGAGTTCTTTAACCTCTCTGAGACCACGCGGCTATGTCTATAAAATATAGATTGTGATAATACCCACATAATATGGTTGTAGTGTAAACGCTTAATACATTATGTGGCACTTAAGTTCTTAATGAATGCTTGCTTATTTTTATTATTTAGAATTAGACATAACTGGAATCAAATCGTTGGCATTATTTAATAGCTAGTATAACTTGAGTAAGTTTCTTAACCTCTTTGAACATTAATTCTTTATTTGTATGATCTCATTAATACAGCTTACCTCATAGGGATGTTGATTTAATTAGAGGAGTCAAAGGTTGACAAAGCATGGAAAAAGAGTTCTGTAAACTAGGAAAACACACAACTTTGACATGAGTCTATGACAGATACAGTCCTTGCTCCCGTGGATTAATATCTAGTGCAAGAGATGGCTGCTAAGAAAATTGTCATTTTAATAAGAGCGTAATGGGGAAGAACAGGGGGCTTTGGGAGCCTGGAGAGGGGCCTCTCATCCAGACTTGGGAAAATGATCAAGCAAGATCTCCCAGAGGACAAGATGTCTAAACTTATACGGGAATGTTGAGTAAATGAGAGCCAGACGAAGGGATGTGATGAGGAGTGAGGAGCAGGAAGCAACAGTATAAGGGGAAGGGAAACCTTGGAACCAGAGAGCCTGGCAAATTTGAGAATTAGAAGAAGTTCAATAGGACTAGGGCTACAAGTCCACACCAGAAACTATTTGAGGCACCTTAAAATTATTATTGGAGGTAACCCTTCTAGAGCCCTATGAATTAAGGTCATACTCTGTTTAAAGAATGAGAAAACTGAAACCCACGTAAAAGTCATTACTTATATAAGGTTTAAATAAAAGAAAGAGCCAACATTGGAACTTGGGTATTCTGGTTCCAAGGTCATTGTTCTTTCCACTCACCAAGAGAAGAGCTCAGACAGAGAAGAAAACTTTGAGAAGTCAATATTCTATTGACACCAAGGTTTCCATTCATCAGTCTTGAGGGACATAGCGGCAAGTAATCATGTGCCCTTGATGCGTCCTTGTTGAGGCTGGCATGATGGAGACAGGTGTAGCCAATGTTGTCCTACCCAAGGATCGCTTAAAGTTTAATCCTTGTGGGAGAAAGGAATAGCTTTTGCCAAGCATGATTCTCAAATGGTCCAGATGCTTAGGAAACTCTAAAGAAGCTGTGAGAACAGAACAGGCAGGTCGCACAGTGAGAAACAGGGCCTTAGACAGGATCCTGAACATTCAGACCTGATCAGCAACTGCAGTCTTGCTGAGAATTTGTATCCCACTGTGAGCGATCACAACTTTCTGTAAGCACAAGTGGCCTTCCTGATAAAATTCAGCTCCAAGGAATTAAGGAAGAGGCCCTCATTTGGTTATTTTTTGAAGGCCTTTCCTATCTCAGGCCAGCAGCTTTTTTGTTCTGTGGCTGCTTCAAAGAACACTTCCTGGAAAGATTCGCTCATTCTCTCCCTGAGCCTTATCGGCCTCCCTCAGACCAGCTCATTTGCCTAATGGTGTTTCCATCAGGGAGCAGAAAGCTCCAAATCTGAGTTGAGCAACTTCTCACTTTTGGCCAGCTGCAGGAACTCCCTTGGCCTCTGTGTTGGAGGCTCAGAACTCACTGTATATTCTATTTCTCCAAATCTTGACTTGGTTGTAGTCGGCTGCAGACCTGAGAACTTTCAGAGACTCAGACATTCAAGACCCACTGGGTTCTCTAATATGTCATGTTCTCCAACATTTATGGGCTGACATTGCACCTAATGATGCCATCGACTGCCTGCTGCCTCTCTCCTGTATTTTACTAGGACAAGGTATCAAGGAGTAGATAGAGGCAATAATGTACAATACATAAGAGTTTGCTCGTCAGACTAATCTAAGGAATCCTATGATATCTAGATGTTTGACCTTATATAAGTTACTTAAATTTCCAAAGCCTCTTCCTCATTTACAAAACAGGAATATTAAAACCTACTTTGTAGGGAGACTGTGACTATTAGATGATATTAGGCCAGAAAAAAAAATGCAAGGCACTCGCCTATTTAGTCAGGAAATATTTCTTTTTAAATTACTATCAACATGATTTTCCTCTGAAGAGGAGACAGAGAGATAACATGGAGTGCAATAAGTATGGCTTGTTTATCTTCTCCCTAGTATTGCTGCTTGAGAAAGTTGATGTTTGAGAAATGTTTGTTTAAAATGAACCAAACATCTAGAGAAGATCCTGGAAATACGAAGAGGGCAGTTAGCTTGGAGTCAGGACACCAGGGTTTATGTTATGCGACATTAAGAAACCTGAATTGTGGGGCTGGCCCAGTGCCTTAGGGGATAAGCTTGTATGCTCTACTTTGGAGGCCCGGGGTTTGCAGGTTCAGATCCCAGGTGCAGATCTCTACATCACTTGAGCCATGCTGTGGCAGCATCCCACATACAGAATAGAGGAAGACTGGCATAGATGTTGAAAAGAAACCTGAATTAGAGTCTAGCACTTCGCAACATTATTTGACATTGAGCAAATTACTTCACCTCTTGAAGTGCCAGTTGGTCCTGCAAAATGGGTGTAGTGATGCTCTCAGATATCTGAAAATAATAATCACTGAGACAATACAATTAGAAGTTCTCTATGATAGAGAATATTTCTAATTCACTAATGAAGAGCAAATATATATTAAGATATCGAATGTCTCCTGTCTTAGGTACTCCACTTATATTCTCCCTGACTCTATAAAGGAACTCTGTGGAGCAGAATTTAGTACCTTATTTACAGACATAAAGAGACTGAAAATGAGAAAAGTTAAGTGTCTTGCCAAATGTCACACAAGGCTGCTCCATCCTTCCAGTTGTTCGAGCCAACATGGGAGGCATCCCCGATGGCTCTCTTCTTATCCCCCCATATCAAGTTCTTCTAAAAATCGGTTAGTTCTACCTTCAAAGTACATCCAGAATCTGACCATGTTCCATTACTTCCATTGCAGTCCCATCAGTTGTTGCCTAGATCATTGCAAAACTTTCCGTGTGGTTTCTATAACCACATCTATTATCTTCTTCAGAATGAAGCTTTTGAAAGCTTAGTCAATCCATGGCAATCCTCAAGTCAGAACATCCTCATGGTTTTCTGTCACAGTCAGAACAAAGGCTAAAGGTCAATCAATGGTCTCAAGCGCCTTGTGTGTTTGGCTTCTTTTCTCCTCTGAGATCTTGAGTCAAGCCTTCCTACTCCCCATGTTGCCCACTCTGCTCAGCCATACTGGCCATGCCTCTTTACTTTTCCTTGATTAGGACAGGTATGCCACTGCCTCAGGGCCTTTGTACTTGCTCTGGTCTGGAATGCCTTTCCTCACATTTTCCCACAAGGCTCACATTTTCACTGCATTTAAGTCTTCTCAAATGTCAGTTCACCAGAAAGGCCTTCTCTGATCACTCCACATAAAAAAGCAACTCTCTCTCTCCTGCCATTCCCTGAGCCCTTAAACCATTTTGCTTTTCCTCTTAATACCTGCTATACTATTAGGTGAGTTTTAAATTTGTTTACTTTTTGTCAACACTCGAACACAGGTCTCTGTGGGCTGGGAATAAGTCTCCCTCTTTTTCTCAACTTTATCAAATTATACTTTATGTGAAATTAAATATATTCTTTTTAATGAATAGTTTGATGCGTTTTGACAAATAAATACGCTATTATCAGATATGGAACATTTTTGTCACCCCGAAAAGTTCTCTGTGACCCACTTTGCAACTCAGGCAAGAAGCTGATCTGACTTCTAGAACTATAGATTAGTCTTGCCTCTTCTAGCTGCATATAAATGGAATCATACAGTATGTGCCCTTTTGTATCTGGCTCCTTTTGCCCAACATAATGTTCCAAGACCCATTCATGTTCTTCTGAATGGGGATAGTTTCTTTTTATACTAAGTAGTATTCCATTGTAGTGAATATACCACGATCTGCTTATTTATTGACCTATGATGAACATTCAGATTGTTGCCCCTTTTGGGCTGTTATGAATGAAAGTGCTGTGAACATTCCTGTACAAGTCTTTTTGTGAACATGTTTTCCTTTTTCTTAGGTAAACACTTAGGAGTAGGATTGCTAGGTCACAGGCTAACTGTGTGCCTAAATTGGTTCTAAATCTCTATTTTTCACTGATATATTCCCACTATCTAGAACAAGTGTCTGGCATGTCATAGGCACTCAATAAATGTTTATTAATTAAAATGCTTCAACAATTAGGAGTGAGAGTGGCTATAAGTCCAGATCTCTCTAAGGTCCATGTTAGAGCTCTGGATGCGTAGGATCCATCCAAGACTTGTGGGGACAACCCCCTTGAGGCCCTTGGCGAGACTATTCACAATGGAGCATGACTGGGGACGACTCTGACAGGAGGCGATGTTTCTCTGGCCTTTATATTTAACAGGCCTCGCCTGACTGTTTTCTCCCCACCAGGGAGCTGCTGGTATAATCTCCAGAGCTCTCTGTCTCCCCACTCTCACAATCCCATTATCCTCCTGCCTGGAGAGACAAGCTGCTCTGACAACACTGGCAGCACAGAGACTAGCGGGGATGAATTGAATTCACCACCTGGTGACTACAATTAAAATTCCTCTCCTTTGATTTATTTTGGTTGGGGGAAAGAAATCATTTAAGTTCTTGGAGATGCAGATAAGAGATGATACATGTCCCATCCATTTCCCTGCTAGCAACTCTTCCTGCCGCCAACACAGATGGAATAGAAACTTCAATCACACCCACACTTGACTACCTGTAGCGGAGGAACGATGAGGTGGTAGAGGGAAAAACGGGAAGAGAAGGGATAGTCGAGAGGAAGGAGATAATGAGAAACATGCATGATATTTCTGGGAAGAGGATTGAAACCAAAGAGAGACATATGTCTGCTTCATTCAGAGTTGTCTTTTCCACTGAGAATGCAGCTCGTCTTTTCAATCAGTTGAATAGAGTCAGATATTGAAGACGATATAATCCAGGAGTTCTTATCCTGGGGGGTTGGGGGGGGATCTATGGATAGACTTATGGAGGATTCATGAACTTCCTGACATTGAGGGGGCCAGTAAAGGCACCTGTCTTTCCGCAGACACTTAAGCGAATCTAATGACTACAAAAAGCTTAAAAAAATTGACCAATACTATATTTTTACAGTGAAGGATACTTAAATGCAGCCAGATAGGGAACTTACTCCAATTCATATTGCTGATCATATTTATGTCAGAGTCAAAACTAGCACCCAAGCCTCTGACTCTCGTATTCAGTCTATTTCATCTTGCCGCTCATCTGCACGCCTGCTAGTAGGAGGTGCTGCGATTTGCTCTTTATCCCAGTCAGACCACCATAACAACTCCTGGAAGTGGGCAAGGCAGGTGTGACTGATGCCATTTGACAGATGAGGAAAAGTTGCTTAAAGGAATACAGTCAACCCCCTCTTCAAGACTGGAGTAGACCTAATTGGTGTGGCTTCAGGGATCATGATTCTAATTCCTCCACCTGACATCACATCCTTTTACCCTTATGCATCTTCCCCCATCCCCAGGCCTGCAAAAGAGTGGGCATGTCATTCAGGCTGGGCCAGAGTATGTCACTGCCCTGATGACTGTGATTGGCCCAAGGGGTGGATATGTGATCCAAGCTAAGCCAATCAGAAACTTCCTCTGGATTTTTTTGAAACTGAAATTGGAAGTTTTCTTCTCTTTCTCTGGTAAGAGATAGAGGAAGATACCTCATTTGAAATGGGAGCGGCATAGAGAAGGCTGGGAGAATAAGATCTACTCAGCAAGAATAAGCAACCAAAATAGTGTTCCGATATCAATTCCTTATTTTTTTTTATTTCCCAAGTTTCGCTGTTCTATCACTTCCTTATCTGCAAGATGTCCTAGTATGCTCCTAATAATTCTCTTTTTGGGGAAGTGAAATAGAGGAGAATGTTTGGATAAGCTGGTTCCAGTTAGAGAGGCCATTTGTAACTGAATGAGTTTTGCCTGAGTATGAATCAGTGGCCCAAGCACAGGCCTTGTCCCCCGGACTAGTTCACTTTGAGAAAGTCTTTAATATCATTTAAAACAACTTCTTGCACACTTTCAGTGCCGCTATGGAGCAGGCAGATGCTGGGCGAGTTCACCATGCCGCTGAATGCAGGATGCCAGAGGAAGAGCCATTCATTGTTCTTTCTTATTTCAAAGTTACAAGGAGGGGGTTCTCATCCCTTTTCTCTATCTCCTATTTCTCTTTCGCTCTCTCTCTCCTCACTCCCTTTTAATACTCTTTTCCTCTCTCAGTCATCTTTTAATATCCATGGAGTTCTGATGCCCCCTGCTGCTGGCTGCTGGCTGCTGGCTGCAAGAACCACACATTTCCCTGGTTACCTGTCTCTCTCATTCACGGTGTTGCCTGCTTTCTGGTCATCTGTGCTAGTTCTCTCTCTTTATGTTTTTCTCTCATGTTATCTAAGTCTGGCTCTATTTCCTCACCATCTTTCTCTGCCACTTATATCTTATTCCCCACATCTTCCTTTCAGCATCTTTCTCTGGTTATGCTCTCTTTGCCTCAGTATATCCCAGTCCATATCTCTGAATTCCTAGGTTCCTGTATCTTGATCTATTTCACTGGTTCAGTTTCTGTCACTCACCCTCACCCCCTCATCGGTGGAATGTTTTTGTTCACAGAGAAACACACTAAATGTTCCTCTTATTGTCCGAAGAAAACGTAACAAGGAGGTGGTCAGTCCTACTGAACAGCTGGGGATGTTAGCTGTTTGCACAGAAAATTCCTCTAACTGAGGAACAAATCGCTTTCATTGGGTTCTAGAAAGTTAGAGTGCTTCTGCAATCTTCACCACCAATTTGCTGTGTGGTATTGGGCAAGTCTTTTTTCCCTGTCTGAGCCTCAGGATTTAAAGATATATCCCTAGTGAGGACTGGAGGTAGGGAGGAAGTAAGGATCTGAAGACTGGACCGCCTTCTGGATCAGAGAAGGGAATTATGGTTCTTGGGCTGCCATGAGGGTAGGACTTGTCACATCTGTGCCGCTGGAGCTCTCTGTGTGAGGCGCCTGCTCAGGAGGTCCTGCTGTGGATAGATTCTTTTGTTAACAAATAGGACTAATATTCCAAGAACCCCACTGGCCTGAGTTTGTTTTTCTGCCAAAGAGAGCTATTACTGGCATTTGAGACAAAAACCCAAACAATCTAACCAAAGTGTGTCTCTATTGATCTGGGTTCACACGAGGGAGGACATATACTGTTAAATGGTGGGTACCTGATTTACAGTTGTCCCCATGACTTTTCAAGCAGAATGCTGGCCTGGGGGTAACAAAGGAGGGAGTATACTGAACACCACCATGGCAGATGAACCACATACTTTATTTCACTATAATACTCACAGTCATCCCACAAGGTGTCATTTTATGGATAAGAAAATCAAGCTTCAAAGACGTGAGCTAAGTTGATGTCTGGTAAGTAGCTGACCTGGGGCTTAAAACTGAGTCTTCCAGGTGCCAAAACCTCAGGAATGTGAATCAAAAGCATAGAGCTGGTCATGAGGATACCTTTGACTGCACTCTTTGCTTCCTCGGGTTCAAGTCCTTCCCTCTGGAAGATGAGGGGGACTCGCCTTATGGAATTCTAGGTTCTCTTGAAGTTGTAACACATTAAGATTTGGTCACTCTCTCTATTACTCACTACCTTCCGTGACTTCCTCCCAATTTCCCCTCCCTCGGGCTGGGACCTCAGTCATCAAAGGCCTCCTATGCTGGCAGTGGTGTAGGGAGAAGAAGATGAAACACAATGAGGACACATTTCTCTCTCTCACCCATGGAGGACTTGCCTACTCTGCAATTCCAGTTTTATTTCTCTGCTGATAACTCCTAAATCCCCATCTTTGTGCGAGCTCTGGGCACCACACCTCCAATATTTGACCGTTTCTACTTAGGTGACAGGATTGATTTTCTCTTATGACTTTTCTGTTTCCATCAGTGGTCTAATGAAACTTTGAGTGACTGAGGCTTACTTCTGAGTCATCCCTGACTCCTTTCTCTGCCCATTTTTCATATTTACTCATCTTCCTTCGGTCTGTCCTCCACATCTCTCCTCTCCTCTCCCTTACTTTTGCCTCTACTCTGAACGAAACTGTTGCTCGTGAGAATGTACACATGACTGTGTTCTACATTGGTGGGTTTCTCGGATGGCAAAGATGATGCCATCACCAACTTTTGATTTCCCACAATGCTCAATATCTTGTTGTTTTAAATGTGATAGGCACTCTGCTTTTGTTTTTGTTTTCTGAAGGTTAAAAGAGTGGGAGGAAACGATTCAAGCATGAAAGGGAGAGGAGGAAGAAAGAAAGAAAGGAAGGAAGGGAAGAGAAATATTAAAAAGTGTTTTATTATTTTACAGGACTCACTTAAGACATAAAGCATGCTTCATCATTGGTTCACGTTTTGCATTTAATGCTGATTGTAGAGAAGGAAGACCAAAAATATTGAAAGATAAGAATAAGGAGTCAACTGAATATCAATTGGGCATGAAAATTTCAATTCTCTCAAATCAGAAGGCAATCCAGAAATAAAGCAGCACTTGGTCTACAGGATTGGGCCTTTGAAAACACCTTTTGTAAGTTCGCGTTTATCCTGCAAAGCAAGATGCCTCTTTAGCCCAAATACACTCTTTCCACCAGCCTCAGATGGTAGCAATCGATACCAAACACCTCGCACTTAAATCCATCAATGAAAAGGCTGTTACAATAACAGCAGCTATTTTATGTGGCTACTGATTTCTTTCGGGCCTCCCAGATGCAAAGGTAGGAAATAATAACTGGTCATTTTTCATCAAGACAGACAATACTGGAGGACAATTGGAGCAGAGGTGCTTCCTGTGAACTGTACTGCCCATGTAAGCACGTCCCAGAGAAAAGATAAAAACCTACCTCCTGGGAGGTCTCTGTGCATGTGCCGATGGAGAACAGCAATAGGAATCCTTACCAACATGGTAATCAAGGCAACACCAGGCAATCCTGCATGCATGGGCAAACCTCATCACTATGGTTTCCCGTGAGCCTCCAGTTGAGGCTGTGTGACCATCATCCCCATTGTACAAATGGGCAAATGGAGACACACGGAGGAGGGGCTTAGTAAGTGGCAGCCCTGGGGCTAGAACACAGAGCTTCTTTCTCTTACCCAGTTCCTTTTTGTTTCCTTTTTTCCCCTCAAATTGAATAGCAAGGAGATGATCCAGTGATAGACATCCAGATATTAATGGAGTCAAACCAAACTGTGTTTATGAAGGCTATTTAATGACCTGCAGAAATGTTTAAAGTTAAGTGAAACAGGAACTATGCGTGCATGTGTGTATTATAATCCTGATTTTGTAAAAAAATTTATAGAGACACATCCATGTACACACGATATAGCAACCAAAAAATATCTCTGGATGATGGTATAATGAGTGACCTCAGGTTCTTCCTTAAGCTTTTCTGTATTTTATACATTTCCTACAATATGCATACATTCTTCATATTTTTTAAAAGTTAATTGCAATGTATAATTTGAATTAATAACATATATGTTTATACACACAGATAAATCAAAACCACGTAATCTCAAGAGAAAAATTCTTTGTTAACTTTCTGTTCTTTTCCTCTATGGAGGCAATAAAACCAGGTAGCAGTAGAATCCAGTGCCTGTGCTGGACCATATCACAGGTGAACTCTCTGGCCTAAGTCAAATGCTTTACCTCTCTGAGCCTCACAATCTTCATCAATCAAGAAAAAACCATATTTCTATTTCTGGCCTAATTTATGCGGTTTTTGAAAAATGAAGGATGAAGCAAGATTTTGTGCCGTGAGCCCAAGGGTGCAGGCAGACCGGAAGCAGGGGTGTAGTGTAAGAAGGGGACCCTTGATCTGGAAACCAAAAATGTGTTTAGAATGTCTTTCTGTTTTTACCACGCTGCAAGCTGCAGCAACCTCCGTGATTATCCCTTAACGATCAAATGGGTGCAAATCTAGGGCGGCAGATGTAGCTCGAGTGGAGGGGGCGGGAGCCTCTAATTGCAGGATTTACAAGAGAGGAGATTTCCCCAGAGGCAGAGAAACAGACTGCGGTGGAGACGCAGGAGCTGTTTCCCCCTGAAGAGAAGGAGGGGGAGGCTTTGAGAAGAGGCTGCCCTGTTCCTGGTCCTCAGCATCCTCATAGGAAGAAAAGGAAGTTATCCTGAGATTGGGTGGCAAGCGATTGAATTAAATTTAAGGAAACTTTATTGAACAGCTGCTTTCTGTGAGGCACTAGGGGACTAGGAAGGCAAATAATGCAATGACCGAGAAATGAGAGTGGAGCAACAATATTTTTCTAGTGTCTATTGTGTCTCAGATACTCCGTTAGACTCTATTTAAATTATCGCATTTAATCTTGACAATCAATGTGTGAGGTAGAGATTAAAGAGGTCACCCAAGGTCCTGGGGCTACATCAACGGCCTCAATGCCTTATGGTAGAATATCTGCAAGCGTGCAAACATACCAGGCTCTCTCGCACTTGACTTCTTTTTCATATGCTGTTCCTTTCACCTAAGATGCCCTTCTCATCTCCCCCACTTGAACTAGTTCTCCTTTAAGAATTAGTTGAGGGGGCTGGCACGGTGGCGCAGTGGTTAAGTGTGCACGTTACTCTTCAGTGGCCTGGGGTTCGCTGGTTGGGATCCCAGGTGTGGACATGGCACCGCTTGGCAAGCCATGCTGTGGCAGGTGTCCCACACAGAAAGGAGAGGAAAATGGGCACAGATGTTAGCTCAGGACCAGTCTTCCTCAGCAAAAGGAGGAGGATTGGCCACAGATGTTAGCTCAGGGCTGATCTTTCTCAAAAAAAAAAAAAGAAATTAGTTGAACTGTCACCTCCTCCCACCTACTCTCAGCCTGGTTGAGATTCTCAACTCTGTGATCTTACTGCATTATTTTGCATAATTTTGTATTTGCTTGTCTGTATCCTTCACTACACTGCACACATTTTTTCCCCCTTAGAATCTCTGGTGCCTAACACAGTAACAAGAGTAGGTGCTCAATAAATGTTTGTTCTCTAAATATAAGACTGGATGACTTCACCGAAAGAAAGAAAAGGATGAATGGATGGATAAATGGATGAGTAAATAAATGAATATGTGAATTCAAGCATCAGCAAAAGACAGCATGGATGTTTCTGATACAGCTCTGAATGCTGCAGATATAGATGGTAAAAGGGGGTAAAAATGACTGGAACAGAGACAGAAATAGCAAAAACAGATAGGTCACAAAGACCAACACTGAAATAACGCCACATCCAGGAAAACAATGGCTATTTTTAGCATGCAGTTTCCCAAAAGTACCATCAGATTTCTTGCAATTGCCCTGTGCATTTTGAAAATATGGAGCCATCCTGCCAATTTCTTATCTACTGCATCCTTTGATGCTCCTGTCAAAACTTCAGGACCTCAAATCTAGGCAGGGCCCTATACCTGCTCCAACCCTTCTGTCTCAGATTGTGCCTGTAACTTCTCAGCTGATTCTGATAGTTAGTCAAGTTTAGGATCTTCTACTCTAATGGAAATTCTTGTACTGGAGAGAAAGCTACGCCAGATAGTTGTTTATACTTCATAAAATCTGCAATTTTGTGGTTTAATAATAATATGACCATCAACCGTAAAAACAATATTCCGTTTTTCAAAAAGTCATGACATTGGCAAAGAGTTAGGGTTAAAGGCATGTGCATTTTCTTGTTTAACGTTCACAATATCCTTAGTGTGGTAGCTGAAATCATCTTTCTTCGAGAGACGAGGAAACTGAAAGTCAGTGAGATTACTTACTTTTCTTTTGTCCTGGGCCCTCAAATACTTTGTGGGTTTCCCCTTATTTCTCATTCTCTTTCCACCTATATAAGAAACTATTAGTGTTCAAACATATCTAGTCATCCTTTCTTAGGGGACACATTAAAGGATTACCCTTCCTGGCTCTTTATACTTAGGAAGGGCCATGTGACTAATTCTGGCCAATGAGCAATGAACAGAAGTACATGTGTCATTTTGGGACAGAAAGCATTTAATTGCTGGTGCAAGATCCTCCAGCACCCTCTTCCCCTGTCAAAGTCTCGTGCTTTCATTTTCCCTTGTTGAAGCCTCATGTTAGGAAAATGGAGTCACAAAACCAAAGCTGCCTGGATAGCTGAGCTACTGTCCTCAACAGAGGCATGGACGTTACCTAAGTGAGAATTAAACTTTAGTGCTGTTAATCCTAAAACCTTTAGGGCTGGACTGTTAATGCAGCAGATCCATTCTCACCTGATAAATGTAGCTGCTCCTATGAAGAATAGCAAACCTAACTTCCGGCCTCTGGTTACCCCCGCCTCAGATCAGACTTTCTGTACTCACACTTTCCAGAACTTTTTCCAGTTCTCTGCACTTAGTGCTCCCCTGGTGAGCTCCTACAGACCATTAATCATGGCCCTGTAATCATCTCTGGAAGTGCACTTAAAATTCAGTCCCTGATCAATATTCCTCCTCTGACTTCCCCACTCCTACTCCCTTCCCCTGAAGTAAACAAGCTAGGTTATCCCCGGGTGACCCACACTCCAGGCGGCTGCACTTGCCAGATCCCCGTCTACACCATTCCAGACCCACCCACCCAGGAACTACAAAAAAGACCCCAGAGTCAAAAGACCTTTTGCAAATTTGAACACCTTTGGAGCCGAAAGATGTCATCCAGTGGTAGAATTAAGAACCAAGGGGAAGGAATCCATTTAATCCAATGTTTATATGCCCTCTACAGCAGAGCTGCAGGAAAACGTTCCATTTCCCACACTAACACCTCTAGAGGCAAGGTATTCACTGGCTCACAAGGCATCTTCTTTAACCTTTGAGCATTTCTGACTCTTTAGATAAATACTCTTTTTTTCCATTGTCTTGTGCCTATGTATTCCATCCAGGGCATTCCCTGTACCACTGGAGAGTCAAACAGAGACACCTGTTCCTCTTCCTCACAGTGACTCTTTAAGAATTTGAGAAAAGTTGTAAGGGCTTCCTCAGCTGGCCATAGTAGCCTCCCCCTTTTCAGTCTAAGTTTTCTCATTTTACACACAAGGAAAACAATCCCAAGAGGGAGACTTACTCAAGATTGCATAGCTAACAACTAAAGCTTCTGACTCCCAATCCAGTGCTCTTTGCATTTATTTATTCATCTCTTTATTTAACAAATAGTTTCAAAGCATGTAACATATATCCAACAGGTAATACAGGGCTTATAATTTGAATATGATTCAAGTCCTGCTGTAGAGGAGCAAAAATTCTAGTAAGATGTGGGCAATTGAAACTGCTATAATTAGAAGGAGGTAGGGGGAACTACGTTAAGTGTCTTCCAAATGTCAGGAATTGACAGTTACCTCTCATATATTACTTCATTTAATTTTTCAACTATACTCTATGATTAGCGATATCACCCCCATCTTGCTGACTTAAAAACTGAAAATCTGTTGCAGTGGTCTACTGCTGCCTAGCAGACCAACCTATCATAGTGACACAAAACCTTTTTTATTCTGCTCATGAATTTTGTGGACCAGGAATTAGGACAAGCAACTGTAGGGGTAGCTTGTTTCTGCTGCATGATATCTGGGGCAGTGTGGAAGACTCAAATGGCTAGAGGCTGGAATCATCAAGAGATTTCGTCATGCACAGATCTAGAGCCTACACTCAGATGAGCTGAGGTTGGGCTCAGCCGGGAATCTCTATCAGAGACACCTACACATGGCCTCTCCATGTGACTTGGGCTTCTGGTGGCAATTGGGTCCTACTGACTTAGCATAGGAAGTCATGTAACGTCACTTCTGCCATATTCTATTGGTTACAATGGTGTCTATAACACAAGTATGAATTAACTTAGAAATTAGTAGTTAGTAATGAGGAAGTGGCAAAAATCACACTGCCAAAGAGACTGTGGGATGGGAGATGTCATTGAGACAAACACTAAAGGTTTAAGTTCTACGATTGGTACTTGGTGGAAGCAGGGGTGTGAATCCAGGCCAATCTGGCACTGGCAGATTTTGCTATGAGACTTCAGTAGACAAGTAGATCATTATGTTATTAAAGAAGGCTCCATGGAAAAGATGACATTTGGAATGGGCTTTAAAGGAGGGGAGAGAGTTGAAGATGGAGACAGTAGGCATTCAAGATACGGAATAAAGTGTGACTAAAGCCACAGAGCCAGCCATCAGGTACTTCCTTCACCCTCTCTGGACCACTTTCTATTCCAAACAAGGGAACAGGGATAATTATCCTCCCTCAGCAGTGTACAGGAGCTCCAGGCATTGGAAAGTTCTCGTGACTAAAAGCTGGTATTTCTTGCCAGATGGCAAGATCCCCAGATGGCTCCTGCCTATTACTCAGGCAACCGAGCTTGTGACACAGCCCAGCGACAAGCAGACAGAGAGGACAGGGCTAAATGGAAGAAAAGAAAAAAAAAATCAGCTGAATTTGGGAGATTCATGACAGGCTGAAGTCCTCTATGACCAGGCAGAGTGTGATGGCAGCTACAGCCCACGGCCCTGTGGCAGTGGCCTCTTGAGTCTCCGGGTGACCAAAATTAGCTCAGAGAGCATTTGGCATGGAGCAGTAGGAGATTTTGTTGGCCAATGGTATACCCTATACTGAGGGAGTCAGACAAAATCCAGGTTCTAACCTAAATAATAGAGGAAGAGACCTTCACGAAGCTTTTATGAGCACCAAAATTGTAACAATTTCCAATGTCTGCTTTCACCAATCCCATCATCTTCCCAACACATTCCCATAGCCACTGACAGCTGCATCAGAGCCCATTATATGATATATGTACTTCATTACTTGTTTATTGACTATCTCCCTAATGACAATGTAAGTTTCGTGTGGAGAGTCACTTGGTTCTGTATCCTCAGCACCAAGGATAATGCCTGCATATGGTGGTCACTCATGTTTATTAAATAAATCGGTCCCCAGGGAGGGGAAAAAGTGGCTGAAAAGCTTGCTGCTACATTTCCCTTTCATCTTGGGAGGGTACCTCTGACCCTGTGACACTGTCAATTGGCCAAGATTGATTTTCTTGCCACCCACACCCCAGTTCCAAATTCACTTAGAAAACCTGAATTCAGACATATTTGGAAAGCCATTCCATATCTTCTCCTTAGTAGCTGTGTGACCTGGGCCCATCATTTAGCTCTTTTAAGCTTTAATTTCCTTAACAATATTTTCATCAGAAGTTTGTTGTGAGGATCAAATCATGAAGGTGATTTTGAAGGTGGTGATGAGGCAAGGGGCTCAGTCATCTGGTCCGGCAAACCTCTGGTTACTTGCTGCCAAGGCTGGATAAGGAAAGATAAAGGAAAAGGAGAAGGAAGAGAAGAAGCAAAGAGAAGAAAGGGAGCAAACAGGAGGAACAAGAAGAAGAGGAAGAAAAGAATCTAGGAGATAGGAAAATGAGAAACATATAGAAAATGGGAAAAAGAAATGAGATTAGAAGAGAGAAAGGGAGATGAGTGGGAGGGGATGAGAAGTGAGGAGGAAGGAGGTCAAGGAAAGAAGAGATGGGAGGAGAGGGTACGCCTGAGGTGGATATGAGAGAGGGAGAGAAAAAGATGAAAAGTATAAGAAGGCAGGGGCAAAAACCATGAGGCTGACAGGCAGAAAGCAAGAAAAAAGAGAGGGCAAAAAAGAAAGAGAAAATACGAAGGAAAGAAATATTGGAAAAGATTGAGGTAGGAGTAGACAATTGGGAGAAAGAAATGGAGATGTCCCATGGAGAAGGATCCCAGGATTCCCACAGTGATGTCAGGGCTCAGGGGTCATTTGCTGGCCTCAGAATCAACCGTGGACCCCTCTGCCAGAGCATCTGGCCCTCTATCTGGCTGTTCTTGCCTTGGCCATTCTTCCCACTGAGGAGCTCCAGCCAGCTAGGAGGCAGAGCCAGGGGCCCCAGAGAGGCTGGGGGCTCACCCCTCCTGAACTAATCCTTCATTTCATGCTCCCCAGCCCCTCTGATTGGGTCTGACAATTAGCGCAGCCTCGGCTCTGGGCTTATGGCACGATTTGGGCTCCAGTAGACACCATTAGCCCTGACTTTACGGGGATTTATTCAGCCTATTACCGTGACTCATACTTTAGTAATGAGGTCTCTCTTCCAGGGGCTCAGTGCTTTGCTGCTGGCATCCCTAATCCTTGCTTTCCCCAGAGGCTCCATTTTCATTTTTTCCCCAGAATTTCTTAGCTTCCCTTTCGGTCTCCAGCACCATTCAGGGTATCCGTACCTTCTATCTTGCAAAAATCCAGAGCTTCACACAACCGCATAGCTAGACCCTGTCTAGAAACAGTGAGAAAACAGGATGAAGAAAATGGGGCTTATTTTGCAGAAAAACAGGATGGAGATCTTAGACCTGCCACCAAGGACCCAGATCTGGAAGAATATTTCTATCTCTTTATGCTGCTTGATGTAATTCAGAATGTCAGAACTGGAAGAGAACTTAGAGACAGACAAACATCTGGGTGCATAGATGGGGAAACTGAGGCCCAAGGAGGGAAGGAGATTTGCCCTAGATCACATAGGAATGGTAGTTAGATCTTGAACTCATAACTTCTGACTCCTCTTTCCTCCCTCTTCTTTCAAATTATTAATTCTTTCATCCATTCAAGCAAATACTCAAATTCAAGCATTAAGGGCCAGCTGGACTCGGCAGCCTTCCAAGACAAGCTTGGTTCCTAACTCCCTTTAGCACCTCCTGAACCCTGAACCCATATACCAACATCATGGACTTGAACCCTGCATTTACAATCTTGTGTCTGAGGGATCTTCTCGCCCCCTAGACTGGAGCTTCAGGATGGAGCCCTGGTCTTATCCACTGGTCTAAGCCCAGCCACCGGCACAAGGCCTGGCACAAAGTAGATGCTGAATAAATGTTTGATGAATGAATAAATGAACGAGTTTTAATCTTCTGATCACCAGCCAAGTGTCAGAGAGCACTACAGATTCAGGAAATTTACCCTTGTCCCAACTGCCTCTTGGAACATCGTCTAGACCTTTGTGTGGGTACATGCTGCCCCTTCATCTAGTCCTCCTGAGCCTTGATTTTTGCCAAACTACCTGGGGAATGTGTGCCACCATCCTCTCAAGAGACCAATTAGTGCTGATTTAGAAGTTTATGGAGATTTATTTGAACTTGAAAGGCAATAAGCCCTTGATCCCCTGGGAGCTGACATGACCATCTACAAGGTTCCAAGCTCCCTTTGTCTATTTTAGTGAATCACTCAGGGCTTTCCTTAGGCAAATTGGACCAAACACAGCTTTTCAAAGAAACAAAGTGGGGTCATTAAGCTCCTGGACAAAGAAGGGAAGGAAGGAGTCAGAGGGATGTTTAACTCACCTGCCAACCTGATTAGGATCCTCTTCTCAGGGTGACCTGATGCCTCTTAAGTCCACAGGGGTTCAATGACTCCAGGGGTAAGATCCTACTGCCAAGACAAAGCCCCGTGGTGGGCTAGGAGTGGGCAAGATCCAAACAGGCAGCCCTTTCTGCCAGGTAGGCTATATATCCAACCTTTATTACCTTTTATTATGTTGTTTCAACAGACTCTTAAAGACAGCACAACGGTCGGTTGATAGCTGCACTAAATCTCTTTCATTTTCTCCCCATATTACTTTCGCCTCCTGGATTTTTTTTCCTCTCTCTCTTCATGAGTCAAATTTTATTGGTCTTCTCTAGAGGATGGCAGTAGAATAGAAACATTGTTTATGACTGAGAAACAAAACCCAACAACCCTCAAAACCCAAAACTGTGGGCAAACAATGAATGCGTGTGTGTAACCTATATGAGTATACATTTTATTTGTGGAGAGATATATATATCAGAAAAGCAGAAATCAGAGAAGCGTACATCCAATTATGGCAAAATGGGGGCGAGGGGATTGGCAGGAATGAACTTATGAGCAATTTACTTCCAAGATGTCAAAAGGCTAAAATAGAAGGGAAAGAAACTAAGGATCACAATTTCTAAAAGTCCTGCTTGAAGAACAGAACTCTGTTAAGAGCTAAAAAGTAGTTTCAAGAATACTGTGAGGCAGCGAAGTGAGGCAGAGAAGAAGAGAGACGAGGAGGAGAGAGGAAAGGAGAGGGGAGAAGAGGAGAGGAGAAAGCATGAGTTAGGGCAAAGTAAATCGTAGGGTCTTTCTGTCTGGGCTCAAAGTAAGGCTCAGAAACATTTGCATTGCATTTGGTGGAGCAGTTATTAAGCACTTATTGAACAAATAGATCTCCAACCAATTTTCCTTTACTTTACTAATCAATTATTAGTTCCTCCTAGGGGAATGACTACCAGGTGCCCAATTTTTAATATCCATTCTTAACAATGACTCACATAAATACCAAACACCCCCCCTTGACAGATGTTGACAGTCCCCTTTCTTTGAAGACCCTCTTAACCTTTCCGCCACCTGTTCTTTTTAAAATTATTTTATTGGGGTCATATTGACTAATAACATGGTGTACATTTCAGATGTACACTATTAGATTTCAGTTTCTATATAGACTGCATCATGTGTTCACCAGCAATAGTCTAGTTTTAATCTGTCACCATGCATATGTGCCCCTTTACCGCTTTCACTCTCCCCCACACTGTTCCCCTCTGATAACCACCAATCTGTTCTCCTCATCTATGTGTTTGTTTGTTTACCTTCCACATATGAGTGAAATCATACGATGTTTGTCTTTCTCTCTCTGACTTATTTCACTTAACATAATGCCCTCAAGGTCCATCCATGTTGTCATGAATGGTACGATTTTGTCTTTTTTATGGCTGAGTAATATTCTGTTATATATATCAGATCTTCTTTATCCCTTCATCTGTTGATGGGCACTTGGATTGCTTCCACATCTTGGCTATTCCTCCACCTATTCTTAAAGAGCCAGCTGTTCCACCTCATTCTTGAAACTGCCCCCACCACTCTGAGCCCCTCATCCTCTGTTCACACTGTCTCATGATGTCACTGATGAACCAGACCTGGAAGGTGTGTTTCCTCTCTGTGCCGTTCCTTCTTTCAGATCTGATTTTCAGCTCCTTGAGAACTTGGAGTCATGTACATTCTCCAGTTAGACTGCCTTGTTCAAAGCCTGGTTCTACCATTTATTAGCTGTGTGACCTCGGGCAAGTTACAATCCCTCAAGAACCTCTGTTTCTCCATCCATTAAATGGGGGAAGTACTACCACCTACATCAAGGGTTTATAGCAAGGATTAACGGAGACAAAAAATGAAAAGTACCAGCCCTACCCTGCTGTGCAACTTTATGCCATTTTCTGACTCAGAGGCAATAGGCTCTGAAGTGTGCTTTACTCATCAGAAAATAAAAATAACAATCAACTCTTTGGAACATCATGAGGTGGTATAATATAGTGGGTTATAAGCTCAGACTCCGCTGTCAGACTTCAAGGATTCAAATACAAGCTATACCACTTACTATTGTATGACTTTAGGCAAGTTACCCACCCTCTCTTTGCCTCTGTTTCCTCATTCGTTAAAGATATTAGTAGTACCTACTCTATAGAGCTCTTGTGGGAATTAAATGAGTTAATTCAAGTAAAGGGCTTAGAACAGTCCCCGACACAGATGAAAAGTTTAATACATGTTCACTATCATTATTGTGGTTTCAAAGAAATGATAGACATGAAGGACCTAGCACAGAGTAGGAGCTCACAAGTGCTAATCCCCATTCAGAAGCTAAAGTCCTTCCACTCCTAGGGCTGAAGTCTGTTAATCTGGACAATGCATTGCAACGAAATGGAGTTTTTATCTCCTAGAGTCAAGGTGAATGGTAGATCCCATCATTACCAAGTATTTGTTTTTCATCTGTATTCTTCATGCTGTAATATTTTCTTCAGGTAGAGCACCTCATCAGATCAGAGGCCAGAACTTGCATATTCACCAGATAGGAAACTTTTGTTGTTTCTAATGAGGGAACCAATTCTTCAAGCCTCGTTAGAATTGCCAAACAGGGTTTCCTGCTGAGCGGTTTCATTTACTTGGCATCTCCTACTGAGAGACATCGGTACCATTCACAGAATGAGGAGCAGAGAAGGCAGACAACTGAATGAGAAATACCAACTGAAATTTGTCATCACCTTTCAGAAAAAAGGAACAGATTGTTTTTTAACAGAATGAATTTTGGGAGTTAGACAAACTCATTGCATTTATTTACTCCGAAAATGTCAGAGTTAAACAACGAAATCTTAGAAATTGTCTAATCTTACAACGGCAAAGTTCCAACGGATTGATAGCAGCTGCGGGGAGCAGTAAGGAAAGAATGATTCTGAGGCTGCTTCCTAGCTCAGTGGGAAAGTGCTCTATTCTATTAGTGATGTCTGCCATGGACAAGGAGCTGGACAGTATTGGACCAACTTGTCAGGTTCTTTCTATTCCTGATCTAGTTCAACTTCCTAATTTTCCTGATGGGAAAACTAAGGCCCACTAGTCTGCTGATGTTTTCAGATTCCCTATGTTGGGAAAAAGAAGAGTTTAGATTATGTTCATTTTTAAATGCCATTTTAGTACATGCAAATTACAGAGATATGAAGAACTGAATATAAATAAGAATGATTTGTGTATTCTTGGCAAGCAGTGGGATATGGCTAAATAGATTTTATGAACACTTGAATAATGTCTGATTTCTTGAATAGTTTAAACCATCTTTTTTCCTGCCCCCACTGGTAACTGTTTTCAATCTTTACTGCTTAGAAAATCTACTGAAAATAGTCTGATACTTGTTAAAATATTTACTGATTCCAAAATATCAAAATGTACAAATAAATTAGACTTTACTAGGAATTTAGGAGTAAGCATAACAAGAAAAGTCTATCTGATATTCATGGACAGTCTTCTAAGAGTATTAGCTTAAAGAGAAGTTTTTCAGGTGGTTCATGGATTCATGGATTTTTGTTGTCGTTTTTTTTGTTGCCCTAATGGTAATACTAAGGACAGGATTTGGATTTTTTTTAAAGCACTCTCCTTTATCTTATCTCATTTGATCCTCACATTAACCACATGAAGGAAGCATAGAAAGTAGTTTTATTCCATTTAACACAGGAGAAATGAGATTCAGAGAGAACTGGTTGGAAATATCAGTTAAACAATTTTTCCCTTTTTCTTTCTCTTTCTCTCATCTTGGGAAGGAGATCAGAGATTAAATAAACTAATGTTGCTGATTTGATCCAAAATTTCAGCTTCCTACCTTTCGCCCAACAACCCTAAAATCCCTGGAAAGTAAACAGGCATAAGTCAAGTTGTGAAATGTGAAATGCTAGATGAAAAGCGCAGGATTCTAGGATAACTGAATGAAGAAAGTGACTTCCTGTGGTAGAATCAGAGAAGGATTCATGGATTAATGGGACTGAATTTGATTCTCAAAATTAAATAAAACAAAAAGAAAGAGATGGGGATGAAAGACATCTCAGAGAAGCTTCAGAAAAGTGGTGTAAAATCCTTTTCTTGAAATTAATAAAGGAAAAGATACTATACGTCTCCTTAGAGTTAAAAAATGAAAGAATATTTCCACCTCCTGGTGTTTCTTGGTTGTTATTTTCAAAGCTGACATAAGAGGTTCTACTGTAGGCTGTGACGTCGCTCTAACATACTACATGGTTTTTAGTGACAAAGGGACCTGTTTCTGATTCCATTCTTTGCCGTTTGCTAGATGCATGACCTCAAGTACATGATTTCACTCTTAGATCTTTCCTTTTCTTTTTCTTTTTTTCCCCCTGATTTTTGCTTAATCTTCCTGGAAGGAATCATGACACCAATCTCCCAGGGTTGGTGTGAGGCTCATTATTGATATGCAAAGAGCACCCGGCATATAGCATGTATTCAGCGCATTGGTTTTCTTCTTCGTTTCTCGCTGTCAGAAGTATCTATCTGACTCAAGAGGAAAGAAAATATTTGACTTTCCCTAAGCAGAACCAAGCTTATAAATGAGAGTGTCAGTGCTGAAATTGAACTTTGTGTGTATATGAGACATAAGGTAGAACATTTCATCAATTTCTAACCCTGTTCGCCTAGAGATTTAGGGTAGATCTGCAGGAAAGCATGGAAGTAACTCTAAATTAAATCAGCCTGATAAGGTGCTCAGAGATTATGATGCTTTACCCTTAAAAAAAAATCTCTTTTCAGATTCCAATCCTTTCCAGCTTGATCTAGCAGAAATTATTCTTTAGAAATGTTATTGAATACTTATTTAGTGAGTGTGATGCAAGTGACGTGATCTAATACGTATGAGAACAGATAAATGCATGTCGCAACAGATTCCATTTCATAGAATAAAACTTAATTCATATGAAGTCAATGGAGTCAGGAAAGAAAACTGGAATTTTAGGATTTCGTGAAGAAAAACATATATGCCTGCATCTTTACCTATATCCATACATACATATGAATGCATGCATTTATTTTTTCAGATGTAAGTGGCAAGTCTACCTACCATATCTAAATATTTTCTCAATAAAGATCCTTGCAAAATAGCTGAGCTACTATTATAATTGACATATCATTTAAGACTATACATGCGGATGCTTCTAAAGTACAGAGAAATAATTTCAACTATTAAGATGTTTTATCATTGCCTACCCCACAATCTTTTTAATGCTATATTAAAAAGGTTTGCTAGATAAAACATTTTTAATAGTATGTGTTAAGGCTTATTTCAGCCAGCAAACTATGATTGCACAGATTGACTGCCACTATTAATCAATGTTCATTGGATACAAATGTTCGATCAGATATTAGAATAAAATTTCTCTTTAGAAAAGTAACATGTTGGTCTGCCATTACTCATTAACACTGTAACTTGAGAGGCTTATGAAGTTATCATCAGGGCCTTAGTAGAAACTAAAAAAATAAGAACAACTCATATTTCTCTGGGAGGTTGGGTGGAACATAAAAGCTACCTAGAGATAGTCAAGTGGTTGGTTGGAGTGGGAAGTTGTGATACTGTCAATCATCTGACATGGACTAGAGATGGATAGGAGGAGAGGAGTTGGCCCTGGGGATAGAACCGGATGATGGACACAGGTGGCCACCAAGGTTCTTTCATTGATGCAACAAATTTTTTGAGCATATACTATGTAAAAATATAATGTTTATATAACAGCATCTGCATGTAACAATCGTAAAAGTGAAAAGCAAGTCTCTGCCCCTTAGTCTAACACACTCTTTCTAAAAGTGTGGTTCCTGGACCAGCAGCATCAATATCACCTGGGAACTTTTTAGAAATGGAAATTCTCAAATCCCACTGAAGAACTACTGAATCAGAAACACTGGGGATGGGGCCCAGTAATCTGTGTTTTAATAAGCTCTTCTGGAGATTTTGAGAACCACTGGTCTAATGGAAAGTGTTCTGTAACTTTGGTCCTTCAGAGCTAATGTGGCACAGAAAGTGTGAACGAGAAGCAGAGCTTAAAGTGACAGGAAAGTTATTGATAAGGTTCCTTGATTTCTCGCTTGTGTCTTTGCCCATACATGTGACTTGGTACTTCTATGATGTCGCCTGGTGCATGGGGTCCCAAACTTTTCTGCCCACCAGAGTTACTAAAGAGCTGTTTATTCATTCACTCATTCATTTACTCATCCTACAAATACTTGTGGAACATTTATATTAGGCATTGTTCCAGGCAAGTAGATGCAGCGGCAAAAATGACAAGCATTATCCTTGTTCCTCTGGAGTTCAGAGTCAAAATGAGATCTCAGAATATAAACAATAACAACAACAAAATACCCACAAACATTACAAAAGAAGAGAAGATGTTATGAGACAGAACAGCCTGTATGTGTTGGGGTGGAGGCAACCTAATTTGAGAGTCAGGAAGTACCTCTCCAATGAGACAATATTTAAGCTGAGTTGAAGGATGAATAGACACTAAACAAGAAGAGAGACCAGGCTTTGCGGAGATCTCAAGGGAGGCCAAACCTCATTGTGTTCAAGGAACTAAAAGGGCAATCGCAGCTGGAGTGTGAAGAACCTGGTGTCAGGAAGATGTCAAGGTGTCAAGAAGATGATGTCAGGGTTGAGATTGAAACCCTATGGGTTGGTAGAGACCAGAGCACTGTGAGCAGGAAGAGAAGATTCAGTTTAAGTGTAAAATGCTCACTGTGGGTGCAGGGAGGAAAATGGATGAGACAGAGCAATGGAAGCAGGAAGAACACCTCGGAGGAGCCTGCTGCAGTAGCTCAAATGCCCATGTGATAGATAATGGCATAATGCGGCAGGGAGGGGACTAACTGGCAATGCAATGGCTTAAAAAGCAGGATTCCTGCATCTAGCGCAGGCTGTCACTTACTGGAATGGCTTCCAACCTGTTCGGACTCAGAGGCCCCCCCAGGTTTGACAACTAGGTAGAGAGAAGGGGTGCTCACCTGCATGGTACTCTTTCAGTGACCTTAGGCCAGGCTGTGTTCAGAAGTCTCTTTCCCCTTGTGCCACCAATCCACTCTTACATCTTAGTTTCTTTTTCCTAAAAGTGTTGCCCTCTCACTGTTCTTTTAAAGTGCAAATCTCCTGGGGAATTAAAGCTCTGAACTGTCTTTGATAATGCTGAGCACATGAGTTCCCTCCTGACAGAGGCAGGTTATAAGGTTCCTTGGTTACGATGCTAAATGCTCTGACATGACCTTGGTTTCCCTCTGACCCAGGTCAGGACAGAGATGTGAAGTGACTGACACCTCTTACCCCACGCATGGCCTCTGGTGATTGGAGGTTGACACTTTCACCAGCCCTCCCCCCAGGGTGCCCAGTCATCTCTCCCTGTGGAACTGACAGCAAGTTGGCATTGCTGACAAATGACTCATTTCCAGCCCCATAAAATAGCTTCAATCTTCTCTTCTTTGAAGTTTCACAGATTACCTCCTCCGCCCCCTGCTTTTCTGACAACTTCACTCCAGCAGTGCATTATGTTAAAAACCGTACTTATTATGCCCAAGTGGGTCTAACACAATTGGAGTTCAGTTTTCATCACAGATGTTGATATGCTGTAATGACCTGCTTGGATGGATGCTGCTGGGGGCTTGTGACTCACACAGTGGAGACCAGGGGACCCATTGTCCTCCCCATAATACAGCCTCTCCCCAGGGGGTGAGAAGAGACTGTCCCTTCCTTCGGCATTCTCTTAGTTCTATTTGGTTGTGGGGTGCCACCATGAACAAGTCACTCAAGTCAGAAACCATGCTCCTAACACAGATTCCTTCTCTACCTTTTTCCTTCTGAGACAATCAGTGACCAAGTTTTCTTCTTTGCTTTGCTTTGGCATCTCTCCAGTGCCCACTGCCATGACCCTCAATCATACTGTCATCACCCTTTTATAGAATACTGCAAAATCCTCCATGTCAGTCTCTCTGCCTCCAGTCCTGCCCCTTCCAGAACGTTCCTCAAAGTAATTGTTCTAAAATGCAGATTGGTTCATCTGCATTCATTCTTCCAACCCTTTGATAACTTCTCACTGACTTTAGTATAAAGTTTTCAGCTTGGAATTCAAGGCTCTCTCTAACTGCCTCTCATGCCTCTCTAACCCAGGCCACCTACACCTCAAATCTGTTATGCCCCTAAGGTATCAAGTTACTTGGAGGTCCCCCCATACATCCTACTTGTGGATTTCTTCATGTCTTTGCTCAAGATCATTCTTATCTGGGATACTTGGTTATCCTCTTTCTTAAGCTCACTAAAGCTTCTCATCCTGCAGGACTCATTTCACTTCCAAGAAATCTTTCATGACAGGCCATCCCGAAGGGATCAAAGGCTCCTTTCTGAGGTTCAAAGACTCTGTGTCCCCCTCTGTCCTGACATGAATCTCATTAACATATTGGTTCTTTAGCTTGTCCTCTGTCTCATGGATCCCTGACCTCCTTGAGGACACAAGTAGTGCCATAGGGAACTCTCTGTACCAGAGATACATACAATGAAAGGTGATTGGCCATAGAGCTCATCCTTTAGATCGCAGCTCAGCTTTGATTGTGGGTAGTGTGTGCATCCTGGTCCTCCATATATGACACAATTTATCATCTCTCATCCCATGTAATCTTCACAACAAATCCCTAAGGAAATCATTTTGTCCAATATTACACATGAGAACGCTGAGTCTCTGGGAGGTTGAGTAACTTGCTTGTTTTCATGCCTTAGTACTAGGTAGCGTAGCATCTGTGTACCTGCTGTGGGAAATTTACACGGATTTGGGTCTGAAATGGCTGTAGTTGTAGAGCTAGACCATAAAAAATTAGAAAAAAGTTGTCCGTTGAAATGGGGTGATGAGGAGAGTTATTCCAAGCAAAATAAAGAACGTTTTCCTAAACATTCACATCAATCTAGGCACGGAGCTACAAAGGAGGGAGGCAGTCAAGAAAAAGTTCTAGTCTAATGCATCTCTGCCAATTGCTGTGTCATCTAGGCCAGTTTTCTCACCTCACCTTCCTCATATGTATCGTGGGGATGATAAAAGCTCCAAAGTCCTTACATCGTTGTGAAGATATAATGAAACAATGTATATAAATTCCTAAGAGCATTCTCTGACAAAGAGCAGTGGTGAAACGCATGGTAGCTAATTCTAGCACTGTTATTCCAATTATCTATTGTTGTGGAAGAAACTACTCCAAAACTTAGTGCTGTCAACCATTTTACTTTGTGCATTAGGATTCCAGGAAGAGCTCAGCTGGGTGGTTTGTCTCTGACCCACGTGGCATTGACTGATGCATCCAGCTCTAGGACGGCTTCTTCATTCACTTGTCTGGCACGCAGCCTGGGATGGCATTTATGTAGGGAAGAGATGCTCATTGTGTGCTGGATGCTTACTTCAGGCTGTTGACCAGACTGCCTACAAAGACTGGATAGAGGAAAGGACGCTCATTGTCAGCTGGATGCTCGGCTCAGGCTGTTGACCAGAGTGCCTACAAAGACCAGATAGACCAGACTGGTCTCTCCAGTAGCTGGGGATTCTTAGTGTTGCAACTTGTTTCCCGGAGAGGAAAGATCTGAGCAGAAGCCACAAGGCTCTTAGGAGATAGGGTCAGAAGTTATAGAAAGTCACTTGTGACATTCTCTTGGTCAAATAAGTCACTAAGGCCAGCCTAGATTCAAAGGAAGGCGATTAAACTCCACCTTCCAATGGGAGGACAACAAAAAATTTACAGCCATCTTTATCACTCAACTAGTACTACTGTTAGTATTATAACATTTAGAAGCAATAGCAGATACTCCACTGCTATGAACATATAGAGTATACATGGGAAAGGGATGGCTAGGGGGCGTGGAGCTGCTGATAGACTACTGCCCCAATGTGGCAGAGTAGAAGGAAAAGCACTGTTCCAGCCTCTGCTACACCCCACAAAGCCAGTGATAACTAAGCTGGCGGATTTTCCAGCCCTAGGGGGTACATGTATAAACCAGGGACTCAGAGGTAGCACTCTCTGAAAAGGAGTGAGGATGCCAAGAGTGTCCCTGGGATTTCTTTTCTGAACCACCTGAAATGAAGCAGCCGACTCTCTCCAGCCTCTTTCTGTCTCTTACGTGATGGAGGTCACAGTGAGTTATTTTTCCAAATTGTTGAGGTAAGGGGATAAAAGGTCTCAGCTATCTTGGCGATCACAAGCTGGAGTTACTCATGGGGAACAACGCAGGAGGCATAAAGAGGACACAGCAAAGCGGATGTTGTACATAAAAGACACTTTCTAGCACAATGTCGTTCACATTTCTTCTCCTTACTGACTCTGCTCACTTTTTTTTAACCACCTGGGTTTTTGTCACCACAAGATATGTATGGCCTCTTTTCTCAGTTCATTGATCTGGTTTTAAAAAAATAACACATCTCTTTGGGGCTGACCTGCTCTTACCTGTTAATTCCCTTTTGTTATTAATGCCTCTGTTATAAGTCGACAATCTAAGCAAGAACTAAATAATTTAACGATTTCTACTGTTATTCTGATGAATTCCTGACACCAATAGCACACACAAAATTAAATACACGCAAATGTCCATTTAGAGACATGCTTTCTCACACACACACAAGCATGTCAATATATCATGGATTGCTTGGGTCAGTCATGGATTTCCCCTGCTGTCCAGGTGTAATTATCAATCAAATACACACACACAAGTGCGTGTGCCCGCGCATTTCATTCTCAAACATGTCCCATTTGGGTAATCAATTTTACAGTTGCCTTAAATTTCAAACATATGTGGTACACTCCTCAAGAAAACATACCATTCACAGACACACCTACAAACACATACTGCCACACTAAGTTCCCCTTCTCCCCACAAACACACACAAAGATATTCAACTATTCTAAAACGCATGCACACACTCAACAGGTTGCACAGGGGCCCTCAAATTCTAAACGCACACTCTCAAATCCTTACCCAAATCATCCTTCTCACACTAAGAACACACACCCACTTACACAGACACTAAGAAATTCAGACCCACAAATATGCAAGACAGACATTTAGGAAAACGAAGTGCAAAGAAAAATGAAAGTAAAATACACATAGGCATGCATCCTAACACACCCCCTCAATATTTCGTACACAAATGGCATCTTCTAGGAGGCTGTAGACACCTCACGGACACACATAAATGTATATGGTCAAATGAACCCCTCACACATACACACACTACAGAGAAATCCAACCATGTCGTTTTTTTTTAAGTTACGGTAGAATCAAGCATCTACTTTTAAGCACAAAACCACATACAATATATAACAAATGAAACACCCATGCATAATCACACACACACACACATACATACTTCTGAACATGATTGTCTCCTCTCCCACCAACACTTTCCCCCACTTCATCTTAGAGCTCAGAGGAGCAGCACCTCAGAAGTCTCCTCTACACAAATGAGTCCTCTCTTCTTTTTAACACAGACTTCCCAATGCAGATAACCCCTCTGGCCCAAGACGGGTCCTCTCTGCCTCGTGGCCCAGACTCCCTGCCCTGGTCACCAGCATAGACTCCAGAAACAGTTTTGTAAACCTTTCATCGGTCCCAGTCTAAGCAGACTAAAATCTCAGGAAATCTCAGAGAGGGGGAAATTCCTTTTAGGAAGGATGACCATGAATAACGAAAGCAAAGGACTAGATGCTGAGGGAAACAACTGAACTCAGAGTCAGAACCTCAGTTCTAGTCTTCACCTCTGCCACAAATTTGCTGGGGGACCAGGGGCAAGCTCCTGTCACTCTCTGGCCCTAGTCTCTCCACCTGTGAAATTAGAAGGTTGGACTTGACGGTCTGTAAGATCCCTCAAGCTGTGATTCGAAGTGTCTGGACGTTTCTGCAGCCAGAAACGGTTAGCAGGTAACAACTCTTATTTTGATTGAATATAGGCACTGAATCCTTCTGCCTGAGTGGTATAGGAAATGGTGGGAAAAAATTTGAATTGAAAAACCTCAGCCCAAATCCTCGCTCTGCCCTGAATTAATTAAATGAATCTGTAAATATTTATTTAGCAGCTACTATGTGCCAGGTGCTGTGCTGGGTATGAGACAAGAGACTCCTCTGAAACAACCTGTCTTCACAGTTTAGATGGACACAATGAAACATCAACAAAGAACCTGGGTGTAAATTATTTTAAATGCTGTGAAAGAGGTATTATCACATATGATTATCAAACTATATTGTTATATTCTATCATTCCATACTATTACTATGTTATCACATCTACAAAAATCCACCCTCATCTTCATTTTCATATCCCCTCACTTCTTGCTTACATACATCTCAACCTCTGAAAAGCCCAGGGCAAGCTCCAAAACTGCTTCCCAACTCATCTAGGTTTTGGCATTGAGTCTCTATTTCTCATATGGCAGGAAGAGCTGAGCAGCCCATAACCCATTCTTGAAATTGTGCAGCATTGCGCGGCACTGATATTTAAATTCATTACTTTTATTCATCCAGCCTTGGGTACTTCAGTTCGTTGGGTTCCAGCCGCGATTAATTGGTAGATCTCCCACTGACTCCTGATTAGCTGCTTTTGATTAGGGCCTAATGACTTCATTCGGTCCCTAATTCGGGGGGATGAGCTGTAAAACTGCTCAAACAGAATTCTATTTTCCCAGGCCCTGAAGATATCGCTTAAACTCTGCATCCACAACATTCTCCCTCCCGTCTTCCTCTCCCTCATTGCCTCTGGACCATGCTGCACAGAAGCAAGAGAGGAAGGAAGCCTGTGACCCAGCTCCTGGCTGTTAGAGCAGATGTCACAAGAAAAAGGCCTGTAAGCAAACAGCCTGGCTCCTAGGAGGAAGTCACCCCCCACGGCACTAACTCCTGCACTGCGCCTGAAGGGAAGGCCTCATGTATGAGAATTTCCCTGAAGTCTTCACCTTCTGTGCTTGCTGCTTGCCTTCTTTGGGAACAAGATACACCCTTGAGCTTTGCCGTGATCTTTGGCTACAAACACCTGGAAGCCCTGACCCATAGCAAAGATCAGAGAACAGAGAAAACAGTCTTTACCCAGTATCCAAATTGACTGTTACTGCTGCTAGTCCCTGATGCTGGCTCTGACCTCCCAGCCCATGGCCCCTGACATCCTACACTAAGGAGCGAGATGGTCAGAGATACACACTTTGCCTAAGGATGTGAAGCCCCTTGGGGAGCATCTTTGCTATATAGATTCCCATGCTATGGAGGCCCCCCTCAGAAGATTGTTGTCTAGTCCAACATTTCATTCTACAGATTTGCATATTTGTTAATAGTAAGTAACTTGATAAACATTTATTTAACCCTTATCATGTGCCAAATCCTATATTAGGCTGCAGGGAAACACAGATGACCAAGATTCCATCCTTGCTCTCTAAAAGCCACTGTTTACTGGGGAAGGAAATCCTTTGACTGACAAGCCAACACATCATAGTGAGCATCTGCAACATATTATAAATAGGTGGGGACTATACTTTGATAAAAAATATATAAATATATATATATAGTGTGTATACGTACGTATATATAGAGATATATATACACCTACACATATATAAGAATAAGATAAGTGCAAACCATTCAAAAAGCAATAAAGAGGGAAGTAATTCTACATTCCCTCAGCCCTCAAGATGCTCTCCTCAGGTTCAACTACTGTTAATAGTCCCTTGTTTTCCTCTCAAACACTTTTTATTTATATGCGTAGATTTTAAAACAAGGAAAGTGAAATTCAGGGGAAAAAGCAACAGTAACTTGCCTAAAGTCACAGAGTAAGATGACAATGACGGAGGCTACTTTGTATGGTTCCCATACTCTCGTGTTTTCTTCCAAGAAAACTTTAATGGCCTTGCCTGGCTCAAGAGACTGGTCCAGCAGTCTTAATGTTGGTAGAGGCAGGCTCAAGAACAATGCACCCTGCAAACTAATAAAGAGCTAAAAGAAGTGCATGATGAGGATAGAGGATGGTAGGAAGCAGATGACAGAACTTCAAAAGAGCTCCTATGACTAGAGGACATCATCCACACAAATCCTTCCAGAGCTGCCAAGCACTCTCCCTCATTTGTGTCCATTTCCTTCTTACCAAGGTTTAGCCAGGCATCAGGCAAGTCCTCAGAGTCTGGTGCTCACCCCTACCCGGCCTTGACTTCCACATTTGAGCCAGTATCTGACTCCAGGCCACCCATCCATGATGCTGATTCTCCCTCCACCATTGGATGATGGTGTTTCATTCCTGTCTCCTATATATCCCCAAACTCCAGGCCCTGTTGGTGAATTCTTTGTGTGTGTCTGGGCTCTGACACATCCCGAAGACCACAAAGTCAAGTGAATGTCACAGCAATAGATAACATTGATATAGGATGGCTCTACAGTGAGTAAGGTAGCTCAGGGAGAAAAGCATGAGCTTTAAAAACATTGACTTGGTCTCTAATTCTAGCTTACAACTGATAAACATTGGGCAAATGACAGAGCTTCTATAAACTTCAATTTCTCTGTATAAAAAGAGAATGATTATATTTATTTTTCAAACTTTTTTGAGGATTAAGGAGCACAATAAATTTGCAATGAGTCTAATGTATATTGGATGCTCTATAAACAGTAAATGTTTGAATCTTTTATTTTATTTACCAATGTCTGTTTCAGCTGGTAGAACATAAGCCCCCGAGGCCAGGCACCACATGTTTAATGGATTTTTGTTTGTCCAGCATTGAACACTGTGCCTGGGACATAATAAATGTTTAATGAATATCTACTGAAAGATAGAATTGTCTAAAAAAGAAAAGAAAAGAAACAACAGGCCCCCAATGGACCCCAGAAGGGTGAACCATGACTTGCAGTTTCAGCCCCTCCCAGGAACTGACTTTAAACAGACAATCTGAAATTTCCTGAATTGCACTTGTGAGGCTGACTGTATGAAAAAGCCCTTGCCATTTCCTTCCACCCAAAAAAAGAAGATATCCTGGCCTAAAAATAATCCTTTCTTTTCTTTTGCTAATCGCTCCCTTGCCCCACCCTCCTTTCTTTAACAAGCTTCCATGTTGTACAACCCCTCTGCCCATCCTTCTAGTGGCTAGATGGGATGCTGCCAGATTCATGAGTCTTTTAATATAACCAATTAGATCTTCAAATTTACTCAGTTGGACTTTCTTTTTTAACAGAATGAAGGGAAGAATGAACAAATTGTAGTTTCTAATTGTTAGCTCAATCTGAACTAAAATGAAAAGTCTTGATTTTGGTCTTGGAGAAGAATGGAAGTCATTTCAACCCAAGATTTGGTTGTTCAACCAAACATTTCAAGCAAAGATAAGTTAGTGTGGGGAGCCAAGGCATCTTAAGAGACTTTAGGAAAATCAATGCATTTGGAATAGAAGAGTGATACACATCGCTCACGAGTGAGGTGCTGCCTGTGACAGCATCCCATACAGAGCAGGTCTTCCATACATGTTTGAGAAATGATGCTGAGAAACACACACCAAACTGTTGAGAAAGTCTAAGTTAACCACGGTAACTTTGTAGAATGCACCCCAAATACTCGGTTGGGAAAGCCATAAGATAGGTCCACTTTGTGTCTTCTAGAGCCCCCGAGAGATTGACACAGTGCTCTGGGTACATAAGTGGAGGCCACACATGCCAGGCAGTGATCAGACAAATGGAGGTGCAGAGGTTGGCGCTGAAATTGACCAAGGAATAAGCCTATATCTGGGTCCTATATAATCTTAAACGTGCTATAGCCTGCTTTCTACATCTTTACCTCTCCTTCCCCGCACAGACTGAGGAAATTAAGATGGCAATAAATTGACGAAATGTACCAAACTGCATTTTCTTCGATGTGCTGAATTAAAGTTTCTCTCCCAGCAAATGAAACTAGGGGGATTTCAACTAGGCACTATCCCCAGGGGAATTAGTGATGCATGCTTAGCACATCTGAGGCTAAACATTGGTATTTTTTGTGATGTTTGAAGACAGGAGGGGGAGGGGTCACATCGGAAGGATGAGAGAAGATAGGAGGAGCTGGGGCAAATAAGTTGGCTTTTGTCAAACCCCTGCTATTGTTCTGCATGACCACATCTTCTTCAACAGCATTATTGGTAATTATACCTGTCATTTATGGAGCACTCACCAAGTGCTAGGAACCATACTAAGCACTTTACACACATTATTTAATTTAATCTCTATAACTACCCTACAAAGAATATATTATCACCTCCAGGTAACAGATAAAGAAACTTTACATCAGATAGACCAATTAACTTGCCTAGTGTCACATTGCAAACTGGTGACAAACTGGGGTGCTAACACAAATGCCTATGATTCCAAAGACTGAGTCCTAACCCATTTACCCTGCTTCCTTCCATTGCAAGGCCTGGGGTGAGGTCTTGCTTTAGGGCAGAGTGAGGGTGTTTGCTCCACAATGAAACAAAGAGACTACAGTGGGGAATTAAGTTTGTGTCTCTCCTACTTTGTAACCCAGCAAATTTGAGGCAGCTTTCAAAAATACCTGCAATGAAATTGAAAACTACGAATATAGGCAAAACAGAAGGACCAGACCAAATTAAACGTTACTGGAACCTAGACATGCAGTGTCTAGCATATAAAGGCTGTTAAATTTAAGCAGCAAAATCAGCTTGAGCATCCTATCTGCTGAGGCCAAAAGGAAAACACAGTTGGTTGTGTGATGTCTAATATTTACAAAGAAAAAGTATACCAGTTCTTCAGAGGATGAAGCATGCTGATAAAAGTTATCATCCAGTAGAAGATGATGGTATAGTCAACAGGCATGCAGTGAGAGTTTACCATCTGTGAGTCACAGAGCTGAGGCTAGAGCTATGGTGAGGAACTAAACCAGTCTGATGCCTGCCTCTTAGAGCCTACAGTTTAGTGGGAAGATAACTCTAAAATAAGCACAATAAAAATTTCAACTATGCAAAGAGGTGTTGAGACAACAGGATTCCCTAACTCAGTCTCGGGGGAGTAGGGAAGATTTCCTGGTGGCAGCGATATTTAACTAGAGGCAGAAATGGTACTTAAGCAGAAGTGAGAGAATGCATATTAATTAGGCAGATATGGGGTAAAGACTTGGAGCATTGGGCAAAGAGAATGTGACTGGCAGAGGAATAGCATTTGCAAATGCCCAGAGGTGGGGGAAAGCGTGTCATATTCAAGAGTCAGAGAAGACCAGTGGCTGTACTAGAGTAAAGGACAGAATGAGGGATGAGACTAGGACAGAGAAAACCAGAATGTGCTGTTGCCAGTGCATACCAACTGGCAAGAGCTGGTTATACACAACTCTTCCAATAAGGGCAGTAGCTTGAAATCAGCCATGGTGGGAATATTTATACCATGGGAATTGACAAACACTGTACATGTAGGACTCGTTATTTCCTCCACAAGCATTTACCAGGTCACCCCTGCATATGATCATATTTCAAGATGGTAGTCCTGCCAAGGAAGTACCTTGGGGGAGCTTCAGCTGAAACTGAGGAGATCAGAGAAGGCTTCTTGGAAGAGATAGCATTGAGCTAATGATAACAGTGAGCAAAAATCCAATCCAGCAGATTGGAACACTGCATCTACAGAGTTAGTCAGCAGCCAAGAAGTGGTGGGGAAGCACAAATAGTCAACCTTAGAGAGAGGCAATGTGCAGAGATACAGCATCCTGCTGAGCCATGAGGATATTCAAAGAGAAGTCAGTATTGGAAGACCCAATAGGCAATTAATTACCAATCAATCAGCAGTCTAGTGTTCCAGAAAAGGAATCTGGTCTCATGAAAAGAGGAGTTAAGACTATGAGACGCCAAGTAAAAATCAGTCTTGGAGTAATGTCGAGTTGTATCGGTAATTTTTACAAGGACCCAGGGATGATATCTGGGGCCTAAGGTGAGAGTCTCTCTCTTAGGTAAATGCAGGAGCCCAGTAGCTAGGTCATAAGGGAAGCATCATGTAACCTAGTTGGAAGTAGAATGCGCTAATCCCTGTTTTGCATCTTCTTACTTTGTGATGTATGAAATAGGTTGGGACTGAGGCTGCAGGTGAGCCTTCGATAGCCCCAGGTGTGTGGAGGGAAGAGGCAAAAGCAGGAGTAGGCTAGAATTTGGTGATTTGGGATGGGGAGGACTGGGCAAGCAAAGTGGCAAAGGCAGGGAAGGGCAGGAGAAACAAGCAAAGCAGTTTCACATAAAGAAGAATGGCAGTTCTAGGAGATAAAAGTGGATAGGTTAAATAGGGCCAAGATGTTAAGTGCCTTAAATGCTTGGCTAAGATGCTTTGACTTTATCCAGCAGGTAACGGGGGAGGAGACAATGAGGGTGTCCAAGCAAGGCCACTAATTATGTGTCTAAAGCCACACTTTGAGACTCATCTGGAACTGATGCATCTATGTGGGACTGGACAGGAGAAAAGCTAGTGGCCTCATAATCTTACAGAACTCAAGCACTGCCAACTGACAGAGCACACTCTTAAAAAGTGGTGAGGAAAATGACATTGGAGCTTGGCGAGCACCATTCCTCCCTATCTTAAATCCCTTTGGTCTTCTTATATATTCTTCCTTTGTCCCAACCCACCCATCAATTTACTGAAATCCTTCTCTCAATCAAGAGACTGCTATATAAGAAACTAATGCCCCAGAAAATTTGACTGTCTTATAGTTTCCCTCAAAATTTTAAGTTTTGCTCTGTGTAAATGCGACTATGATCTTTTCCAAAATGCATGTACTATTTTTCTGTCTTTTTCTTTCTTAAATTGGGACAAAGCATTAGAAGTAAGGCTGTTAATTTCACAAGGAACCCTCTTATTCCTTCTAAAATGCTACAAGGAATGTCTTATTATAATTTCACTGAAATAACATGTAAACATCTTGTCCCCAAAACTCCATCCTTGGCAAGCTTAGATGGTGTCACCACGGAAATAAATATTCTCATAAAATTAAGCCTTGATGAGCATAATATTATTCTTGCATTTAAGTTAGAAGATCTGGACTGAAATTGTGGATCTGTCACTTTGTGATTTTAGGCAAGTCACATAGTCGCTGTGAACCTCAGTTTGCCCCTCTGTAAAATGGGGTGATTATCTCTGTCTTGCCTGAGAGGATTATTGCGAGGATCAAATGAGATAATGCACAAGAAAGCTTTTTTAAAAAAACTGCAAAGTCCTGCTCAAATGACACGGAGGGAGCAATTCCATCATCAGTGGCTCCTATTCTTTGGGGGTTTCCATGCACTTCCAAGACCAAATGAGAAGCCCCATACGACACAGTGTATGTTTATGTATATCCAAGGGACTGGTTGACCTTCTTGTTGACTACAGGGAAATTATAATTGTCCTGTCATCCTGGTACAGCCTCTTTTCTCACTTGAAAGGTGGAGTTTTAAAGGAGAGATAAGGAAAGTGGCCTCAGAGATAAATCCCCCTCCCTCCACTCGCCTGACTCTAAGTTGTAGGTGGCTAAGAAGGTGCTTGTCCCTGGCTCTGGAAGCTCTTCCCTCAGTCACTGTTGGCTCTGCCTCTTTTAGCAGCAATTTTTAAGGCTGAGGGAGCAGCGGGGACTCAGCCTCTGGATCCAGAAGTCTGGTTGGATCCAGAGGGATATTGTAAGCTTTTCTCCCAAGATGAGGTATCTCTGTCAGAAGATCTGAGGGGACATTTATCTTTCCAAAACACACACTAATCTGTCAGTCGCAGGTGAAGATAAGGGGATAATGAGCAGAAAGGCAAGGGGATGTAGCCATTTTGATGGGCGGGAAGTATTCTTGGCGTCATGCATCTCCCCATTCTTGGAGAAGAGGGACGGCTGATGCAACGATTATGGAGGCGGAGGCAAGAGGCCTGGGAAGCACCGCAGTGCGTATGGGAAAGAGAGTCAGAAGACCTGAATTGAAATCTCAGCCTGACCACTTCTCAGCTGGGTGATTTCTCTGAGTTTCAGTGTCCTAATCCACAAAATGGGTACCCTGCTGGTGGTGATGTTACCTCCCTAATATCACAGGTTGGTCTGACAATTCCTTGATATAAGAGGTGTGAAAGCATCTTCCCCATGTCTTCCTTATACTACCATCATCTCAGACCTATGAAATTGATACGGGCTCAATACACGATTGATATAAGGGAAGCCATATTGTAGAAAAGAAACCATATTGTAACTTTGAATGACCTCTGACTAACCAACCCAGCTGGATATGCACCCTCCAAGAGATATACAAGTTCTGTAGATTTTATGGCCCCTCCTAGCTACCATAAGTCAATAACTTTGTTCTTTTGGGTTCCTTAGGAATGTGATGACACCCAGGCAAAGAGTCTATGCTGATAGCCATCATCTATGACAACTGAAAGATCAGTGCATAGGATGTTGCCCCGGTCTCTGATGCATATCCAGTAAAACAAAAGATTATCAGGAACCAAGACTAGATGTCTGCCCTACTTGAGGACCACATATCTGCCTCACCCGTAGACCAGCCCCCTATGTAAGTTGCCTGTAGTCTTTGTCCTATAAGATGGTTCTTTCGGACATTAGTCAGCCATATTCCCCCTTGCTAGCAAGCTGTAATAAACCTTTCTCTCCTACCACCTCACCTCTCGATTATTAGAATGTCTTGCGGTTTGCAGACGACTTCCCTTGGGCAGTAATGAAATGTATTCCACTCCTTCCATCAAAACAGACCTGTTTGTGTGGTTGATAAATTTGGCAGTCCTGACTCTGGAGCATGTTGGTACAAGTGGTTAATATTTCACCCTTCTGATGAAACAGGGTTGCACATTGTCAGCAGCCTTGTGATATCTTGATTCTTTAGTTCCTAAATGAAAGGGGGCTCTCCAGAATCCTTGCAAGCCTGCAGAGGATGGGAGGACAGGACTGCGGAGACTGAATGGGCAGGCTCCATGGACCCGACCCTCACTTCAACTAGAACAGACCCTGTATATATTTTACCTATGGAATTTCCTAGTAAGGGGTCTTCTGAATAGCCCAAAGCTGCTGCAAGGGAAAAAAAAAATGATAAAAATAATATTTGAAAACTAACTTAGAAATGCAGTGGCAGTAAGGGGACTCTCAAGGCAAGCCTCTTGAGAAGCTTATCCAGAGCTTAGCATCAAACAAACATGTTACAAATAGATAGATGAATGAATGAATGATTGAATGAATGTTTTAAACAGGGATGCATTCCAAGATGGAGGCAGGACAGCTCAGATATTACTGAGCTGATCATGCGTTGAAGCCATCACACATAGTCTCCATCTGCTTTTCTTGCTCTTCCAGATGTCACTACTGCTGTCCTGCATACATGGGCTTCCAGCTCCCCCACAGGAGGTGATGAAAGGAGAATCTAACGTGTCACAGTTTCATTTTATACTCAAGGCTTCCTCAAGGAAGGCCCATTTTCTAGGTTTTATCTTCTGAGAGCATCAGAATATCTGTGATTCCCCAGAGGACACAGGAACTCATAAGCAATGCTCTCCTGCTGGGTCCAAACCCACCTTCACAAAGGAGCAGTAGCAGTAATAATAACACCAACCATAACAATGGTGTGCCAGGCCCTGTGCTAAGGACTTACAAACATTGGCCCTTTGCCCATGATGTCCTTGAAAGATAGACGTTAGCACCTCCCTTTGATGAATGAAAACAGTGAGGCTCAGAGCAGTTAAGTATCTGGCCCAAGGTCATCACACTAAGTAGCAATGCTCACATCTGAACTCAGGTCTTTCTTTCACTCCCTAAACTAACTTTTTTCTTTTTTAGGTTTTTTTTTTTTTTTTTGGTAAGGAAGATTGGCCTTGAGCTAAGATCTGTTACCAATCTTCCGTTTTTTTTTCTCCCCAAAGCCCCAGTACATAGTTGTATATCTTAGTTGTATGTCCTTCTAGTTCTTTGACGTGGGATGCCACCACAGCATGGCTTGATGAGCAGTGTGTAGGTCCACACCCAGGATCCAAACCTAAGTAGCCTGGGCCACCAAAGAGAAACACGCAAACTTAACCACTCAGCCATTGGGCCAGCCCCCTAAGCCAACTTTTACATTATATTAAGCTCACTTGCTCATTAAATACAGTCTTAGACCTTCAAAACATCCTGGATGAACACTTCTCAGAGAAACGCAGTATTAGACAGAGTTTAGGCCACTGCATCAGCCCCCTCCGGCCATTTTCACTAACGCAAACAGGCGCATGTGTGCAGGAATTCTTGTATTTCTACCATGATTCTAGTCAATGAATTACGCATGTAGTCTCCTTTGGTTCAATCAATTAAAGACTGAAAATGGGACAAAAAAGTGAGCGAATGCTTGAAGAAATGCATGGATAAGTGAGTGAAGGAGAAATTAAGTGAATGAATGAGTGAGGGAACAAATGAATGAGGCATCCTGCAAAACACAGAAATCCAGCTTTTAAGTCAGTGAGTCCTATAGCTGAGGCTGGAATTTAGGACAAATATGAAAGAATTATAAGGAGGGTGGGAGGAGGGCAGTTCTAGAAGGGAAGCATAAAAATTCTCACAAAAGTGTTTGAAAGCTGAGAACACAGGCTTTTATTAGAGGACAGGGAGATGACTGCAGAGATCAGGGCTGGGGCCACTTCAAATGCATGTATCAGATAAATATACACAGACAGAGCTTTCAACGTGGTGCAAAGAAGGGACCGGGGCGCAACTATGACAGCCTGCTTGGTGCCTTTGGCACAGGTCTCAGCGCAGGCTTCACTCCAACCCATGTTATGAGGAACAGGACTCAGGTAATGGGAGAACCAGAAGTCCTGGGAAGATCAAAGACACACGCTTTTATGCCTCAATTAATGTTCCCCTTGTAAGGCTGTCAAACACAATTTAGCCTTTCTCTGCTGGGCTGGGCAAGACGCAAAGACATGCACTGGGTCTTTTTGGGACATGGAGCCCATGAGCATCTATAATTAACAGCTTCCTCCTGCTGAAGGGAATAGGGGCTTGGTACACAACACCGCCTGCATGTGAGAATGGAAAGTACTCTTCACAGAGTACCAAGTGGGCGGTCTGCCCAGGACTGCCTGTCACAGTCTGATAAGGCTTCAGGGCACAAAATGTTTGAGGTAAGGAATTAAGAGATAAGAGTTCTAACCAGGGACAGAGAGGAAGAGGGGTGGGGCTAAGGAGGATGACAATTCACCCTGTGTGGAAAGGACATCCACTCAGAGTCAGAAAATCTACATTTGTTGTGTTCTGGCTTGACCACTTTCTGGGTTGCCTTGGGAATTCATCAAGATCCTTAAATCCTTCTTTCTTGTAAGATGGGGCTGACAAGACCACCCTCAAGGACTATTGCATTGACTCTATTTCTTTTCCGGGAAAGTTGATTGCAATATGATTTTTCAGGCTCATACCAGATTCCCTGATAAGCTTCTATGAAACTCTGAGTGAGTAATTGTCTTTCCAGAAGAAGAGTGTCCTGGAGCAGCGTACTTGCTTTTCCTTTTTAACCCCGTATGATCTGCTGAATGGCTTTGGATGTCCCAGGGATGGAACCCTGCTCCTAAAGCAAGCATTAAATGCCATAGAGACAGGGATGACTTAGAACAAGCTGGGTTTATGAAAGTACCTGTAAGAATATTAGGGCAGTTATACTAAGGAAGGGCCCCACAGTAAGAGCTGGTGCAAAGGAAAGCACTGGAGACGCGTGCACTGTTAAAAACTCAGCCTTTGTGGGAAGAACTGATAGACCCAGGAGTGGTGGAAGCTGAAGGTAAAAAGGCAAGACCCCCTTTCTGGGCTTGAGGGAAAAGGCTGATGCTACTGAGGTCAGGCACCTTCCTGAAGTCAAGTGACTGCAGAAAATTCAGATCCAGTCTGCCTGGTTGTTACGGGCACATTGGGTTCTTATTGTCCCCCAGGATGGAAATCAAGAGAGACAACAAACAGGAGTAGGAAAGTAAAAGTTTATTAGCTTGTGCATAGGGGAGGCACAAGGGAGCCAGTGCAGAAAGGGACAGATGACCAGCTTGTTAGGGAGCTGGATTATGGGGCTTCTATTAGGCAAAGGTTGAGGAGAAGGGCCTTGTCGTGTCATGTAGAGGTGGGGTTGTGCTTGCGCCTGTGCTGTCACGTAGCAAGCTAATGGTACATGAGTCGCATGTAGTAGCATGCCAGCTCTCCACCCCTGGGTGTGATGTTTACTATGCTAGCGGAGCTAGGGTCACCTTCAGTGGACTCCTGGGTGCTAGGGCGCATGCGTAAACCCAGGAAAGTCCAGAGGCTGTGGAATGCGGATCTTGGTGGCTTCTATCTGATTTTCCTAGCTTGCCCGATTGGTTAGGGGCCCTATCTTGTTAGGCCAGGGGCCTTGCAGACGAGCCTGTCTCCTTAGGTTGGTTTTTGTCTCATGGTGGCAGAACCCGCGTTCTCACCACCTATTCCCAGCCCCCTCTCCTGTCGCTCATTCAACCAGGAACCAAAAGGCCTGAGGAAAAGCAGGAAACGTGCGGGGCAGGGGGTGGGGTGTGGTGGCAGCCACTCTCCCTTCTGGGACTAGTAGAAATTAGATTTCCAAACCTCAAACAGGGTTTGAACCGTCCCGTTGAATTCTACACGCCTCTGTATGTTCTTCCCCCTCCCTGATCGGCTTGCTAAGTAAAACGATATCCCTGAGTTTTGAGAAAGCCAGCGAGCCAGAGAGAGAAAATTATATATATCCCAAAGAAAAACTTTGAATGTTCACTTCAAACAGCCATTCATCCCCCCACGGCCAGTGAGAACGCCAGGCGTCGAACCGCTTCCTCCGTGAATAAAGGGATGGAAAGCGTGCGCGCCAACCCCCAACAGACACAGTCGTCTTGCTTTGATTCTCGCCCTAAACGCGGGCCGGAGCCGCCGAGGCAGCACGTGCGAGCCAGCCCGGCCTCCCCGAAAGGCAGACTTCCCTTCCCCAGCGCGGAGCCAGGGGAGCCCAGTCTTTCAAAGCCCGCGTTGAAAGCGGCCGGCGGCTTGAAAGGCGGCTCAGATGTCATTTGCTCGTCGGCGCCGGCTGCACAATAGGCTCGGCGCCAGCCGGCCCCGCAGGCGCCCCGACCCCGCAGCCCCGCAGCCCCTCAGCCCCGCCGAGGAGCCGGCTCTCCGGGCGGGCTCAGAGCCTGGGGCCCGGGCATCGCCGGCCTGCACATCGCTGATGAGAACAGCCCGCTCTCAGGACTCCCACCCAGAGCGCTTACTGTCGCCAGGCTGCCCAGGGGACCCGGGGGCACCAGGCTGAGTTTTCAGTTCTTCTTTTAAAGCTCGCTGACTTCAAAGTTTTCCATTTGAAGCGGTTGAGAAAGCCTGATAGACGCAAGAGAAGAAACAGCAGCAAGATGTAAAAAAATAAGAATAATTAAAAAGAAAACACCCTGAAAAATACTCTAGGCAAAGAAAATAGAGGTAATTGGAAAAAGACAGCTCGTGCAACTGAAAAGAAAACCACGAAGGTAGGAAGAGCTGGCCGCCCCCACCCAGCCACCCCCACCCTCCCTGACCTGCTACCCTCTAAGTACAGTGAGAGAGACTTCGGTGAAAGATGGAAGCCTTGGGCTTACCAGGAATTGAGGTAAACCCAATTCAGGGGAATTAAGAGGGGAAGTCATTGACAAGAACAGCAGTGGCTTCTTAGAGTAAACCGCATACTTCCTCTTTGATCGTTTTGCAGGTAAATGTGAAAATTATCCACGGCCCAAAAAGATTCCCCTGTTTATCACTTCCCTAAAATCACAGACGGATAGTCAAACACAGCTTTTACTTTGCTTCCATCACAGACGGGAAACCAAAGCTCAGAGAGGTTAGGTAGGGTACCCAAGTGAACACAGCCTGGAGTGTGGAGGCCTGGATTCAAACACTGCCCATGTGTTTTTCAACCCGTCATTCTGACTGCAAGTAAAGAATTAAATAGATAAATAAATAGACACATGAAAGAAAGAAAAGGGGGAAAATTGGCTGAGGTAGGATTCCAACCCAGTACTTTAAAGAGATTAAAGCCTTAATGCAGCTACTTATTGTGTAAACAGCAGCTCTCAAGCGCCAAGGCCTGCAGGGCTCTCTGGAAAAAGCAATATGAGGTCAAATAAGGTCTCAGGGCTCTGGGAATTCATTGTGCAGTGGAGAAGTAGTATGTACATGCAGAGGTAGAAAAGAGAAGAAAGAATGGAAACTAGCCTTTACTGGGAGAAATTTTGGAGTGATGATATTCCACAAATGATGGGCAATGCTATGAAACAGAGGCCAAGAGTGGTCAAGAGCATTGGCCTGGAATCCTGGTGCCACGATTCTCCTCACTGTGTGCCCTTGGGCATACTGCTTAACCTCTCTGTTCCTTAGTATCATATTCAACAATAGAGTTATTAGGAATCTTACAATAAATAATATGTGCGAAATGCATAGAACAGAGCGTGGCACGTGTTAAATGCTGAATAAATATCTTTTAATTTTATCAAGCTCTGTTGCAAGCATTTTGCATTTATAACTTCATTATGTCTTAATGACAGTGCCATAAGATATGTGAAAGTCTCTTGATTTTAGAAATGAGGAAAGTGAGGTGCTGAGAGTTTCTGCCACCTGCCCAAATTCACTCACCTAGAAAACAAGGAACTAAGCTCTTAGACCCAGGTCCCTCTAACTCAGGTTCATTCTTTTTTTTAAAGATTGGCACCTAATCTTCTTTTTTTTTTTTTTTTGGCTTTTTCTCCCCAAATACCCCCAGTACATAATTGTATGTTTTAGTTGTGGGTCCTTCTAACTGTGGCATGTGGGACGCCACCTCAACATGGCCTGATGCATGGTGCCATGTCTGCGCCCAGGATCCGAACTGGCGAAACCCTGGGCCGCCGCAGCCAAGCCGGCGAACTTAACCCCTCAGCCACGGGGCCGGCCCCCTCAGGTTCATTCTTTTCACAACTGTACAATGTTGCCTCCCAGATCTCATCGCAAAAGTGCAAGTTTAAATTTGACTTAGTTAAAAGGTTTTCAAACATGTCTTAAACGCTTTCCCTGTGCCAGGCATCTGCTAGGTGTTGGGGATGCAGAGAAAAACAACAGAGTTCTTTGCACCAGGTTCCAAAGGGAGCATCATATCTATGATATCCCTGTGGCAACTGAAGATTTAAAACAAGTATTCCAACATTGGCTCCCACAGCTGTCCAATGCCAGCCTGTCCTTCAGCCAGACTCTAATCTTGGGCTTGGTTCTCTTTCTCCCTCCCACTCCTTCTGTGTTATCTATAAGACTGAAAACTTTGAAATAAGCCAGTTACTCATAAAGCAAGACACAAAGGAGGGTCAGTTACCTACCCAAGATGATTTAATAAACCTCACATCCAATACAAAGATGGCCTTACAACATCCTCAGTGGTTCTTGAAAACTTACAGAGACAAGAGACTGCCGACTTTTGGGGGCCATCCCTTTCCATAGGCACACAGTTCTAAGTCCCAAATGATGTGGATCAAGGCTGCCGCAGGGAGAGAAGCCCAAGGCATCCTGGCCTACATGCCGATCTATATGACCCGATTCATATCTAAAGTGATACAACCACACAATAACCAGACCCCACCTGCACTGATACCATCTTAATGACTTTTTACATCATCTTTCCTTTGTCTGGTAAAAATAAGCCACATACCCATGCCTTATAAATTTAGCCCTACCCTCAACACATTGCAGCTCTTCACTGCCCATGGCTCCTGTCCCCATGCTATTCTTTGAATAAAAGAGCACTACGACCAGACCTTGAGTGTCCAAGAAATCTTTCTTTTGACGACTCAGCTCACTGAGCCCATATCGCCAAGGATTTCCTCTTATATGAAACTGTAAATTCAACCCATGACTCTAGGCTTTCCATTGGAATATACAAATTCGTTCTGATCTCTCTCATCCTGGCTTTTTTTTTAAAGTTGCATCCTCCCTTCCCCCATCTTAATTTTTTCTTCTCTAAATTCATTATCTCTGATACACAAAATCCTTCCTAATCACTGTCCTCAATAAGGTCCCAAACTTGTCAGTTTCCGTCTTAATAGAGAAGGCAGAGAGGCGTAAAACTGTGGTCCCGCCAGAGCCTTACAGCTAAACTTCTACTTGGGCATTCCGCTTTTGTGGATGCTGTGTGAGTTTGCGTTAGCTTTCCTCCACCCTGGGAAGGGAGGATTTGGTGCCAGCAGCAATGTTGTTAGCTCATCTGCATCTCTGTTGGGGACAGGAGAAGCAGGTAATTAATTGTTTCTCTTCTGCGCTAGGCAGCCGGCTTTCTTTGGAAAAGTTGAGCATCCCTCATCCAGTACTGGTTTCTGCAATTAAAGCTCTCCACAGCCAGGAGTTTGATTAATAGCTGGGAGGTTTCTCCTTTGCTGACAAATGAGAAAAAAAGAAATCAGATAGAGAGAAGCTGAATGCATTTGCTTAGCACAGGGCCTGGCTAATGTTCTTTCCAGAGAAAGAGCTGTGGTAATTTCCTAGGGACTGAGGAGAAAGGGGAAAAAAAAATCCTGTAAAAGTTTGCAAAGTAATGGATCCAAAAAACAGATGTGCCCGCTCCTCGGGAGCAGAGCAGAAAAGGCTGGAATTGGCGGTCTCTGGAGCTGGAGAGGATGACTACTCACATGGCACAGATGGGAAAATAAGGCCCAGGGAGGGGACTTGGTTTTTCCAAGGTCACACAACTTGCCAAGTGAATCAAGGCCAGTTGTTACCGAACTTCACATTTCCCAAGTCACAGAAGTCACTTTCTTCTGGCCGGAAGGGAGGGATAGGACTGCTGGACACAACTATCACAATTGAAAAAAGCCTTGAATCCAGAACCCTAGACCGCCACCCTGTCCAGTCCTCTCTGTACCACATCACAGTTACCTAGGGCAGAAGTGTATTTAGTGGCCTAGAATAAGATGTGTCAGAGAGAAATGTGCCACTTTCTAAATTCCACTCACTGTTCCAGTTCTTCCCTCCAGGACTATCCTGAATAATTAGAATCTCCTGCCTCCTTGGAGATTAGAAGACAGTGACTGGAGACTTCTTCTCTCCCTACTGAGCATGCCAAGATCCCAGAGCCCAGAGCCTCTCCTCAGAGGACCTGGAGGGCATGGGGTTGGAGGAGTTGAGAATAGGGGGCCAACAGAGGAAGTCTATGGGCCGTGGGGTTAAGATGTCAGCACCAAGACAGGCTAGCAAAGGCCAGGAGGAACAGGCTGGAAAGATGGATGGAGACTGCCAGCAGTGCTAAGGGCTCTTCCTGGGGCACAGCCAGGGCCAGGAGACAGTGAATGCATATATGGCATTACATGTTGAGGCAAAGGGCAAATCCAAGATGAGGACCATCAGGAAATAGGAGGCTAGGGGGCTGGCTGTGGGAGGCCATTTCCAATGAATTCTTGTGCCTATCGAATCACTGCAATGAGATGTCTCTTGAAAGTCCTGTACCCAGTGGTGTGCTTCCGTTAGATTTAATGGCCCAGCCCTCTGAGAGTAGGGTGTGGCAGAACCTGGATTATGTAGATTCTTCAAGGTCAGAAGGCTGGCATAGCTATGAGAAGAAAAGCCGTACTGTGTCCCTAAGAGCCAGACAGCCCCTGGATTTGAATGTCAACTGTTCCTATAAGCTACATGACCCTAATCAACTCAATCACTGAGCCTTGTTTTTCTCAACTCTAAAGTGGGTTTTAGTGATGAGTGAACAAGATGATTATGTACAGTACTTATGATAGTACTTGACATATAGTTAATGGTAAAAATCATAGCTGATAGTAATAGTCACATACCACTACAGGTAGTAATAACCATAAACTAAAATAGGTAATAATTACAAGATCCACCAGTGTGAAATGCGTTGTCTGTGGCATAGATTAAATGAGAATTGCAAACTATGGCCTACAGATCAAATCCATCCAGCCACCTGTTTTTGTAGAGCCCGAGAACTAAGAATGCTTTTTACATTTTTAAATGGTTGGTAAAAAAAATCAAAAGACCTGGAAAAGGTATTTGAAGTTGAGATTACAGTGTCTGTAAATAAAATTGTATTGGAATACACCTGCCCATTCGTTTACATCTTGTCAGTGGTTGCTTTTGAGCTGCAAGGGCAGAGTTGAATAGTTGCGACCAAGACAGTACGGCCCACAAAGCCTGAAATATTTACTGTTTGGTCTCTTACAGAGAAAGTTTGCTGGCCCCTGGATTGGTGCAGCTCCGGCCTTCTGGCCACATAGGCTGCATACGGGAGATTTTTGCGAGCTCTGTATGTACCCTGTAACCCCAGGTACGGTGTCTGCATCCTCTGACACAGGCGTGATGATAATACTCCATGTGAGTGTGGGCTGACAGACGATGGTCTCCAGCTCCCCACAGGGAGTTGAAATAACTGTTTTCCCCAGAGTGCCTCGTTCCCCTCCCCTGTGCAAATGCACGTGCTCTTTGCAAAGTCCTAACCATTCAAGTCATAATGGAAAGGAATCTCACCCATTTTATTGCCATAGTTACCGAGATTGCAAGTTTAGATGCTGTGTTAGCAGTAAGTGCACGGTAATAATAGAAGTCAGGGAGGAGGGGACGAAAAGGATTCTGGCTCCTGTTTCTCCCTACAGCATCCTTCAGGGCAAATATACCAGAGATAGTTCGCATTAAATTGCAAAGTTGGCGGTTTTCTTTTTTTTAAAAAAAATCCAAATAATTGCTTTAAAATCTCCTGTCTTCCCTTGACTGCTTAACCCTCACGCAGCTCACCTTATCCTGAAACAATGAAAAGGAGGTTAAAAGAAAAATAAGTGACCAGGGTTACCATGGAAACCAAAGTGGAAGGCAAGTGAAAGTCAATTTAAGGTTTAAATGCACATGAAGCAGATGTGTGTGTGCGGGCATATTTGCATATAGATATCCATCTCCCCTACTCTGTGCCATCCATAATGTGTTCTTCCTCCCGGGCTGCCTCAGGACCCTCCACCTCAGGGAGACTGTCCTGACAGTTGCTAGCCCCCGTAATCTCTCTCTTCTGGAACTCCATCTGAAAGACAGTCTGGACGCAGGAATTGACCTCTAAATATACTGCTGTGGTTAGGAATCCTAAGAACTTTCGAGATCACTGAATACTCCAGGCCGCCTTATCTCTGTGTCTTTGCTCTTGTTGTTCATGCTGCCTCGAATGTCCTTGCCCACTCCTTTCATCCAGCTAACACCTATTATACTCCTAGTCTCAATGTAGACGGCGATTTCTCTACAGTGTTTTTCTCAATCTCTTTGCCTCCCTTCAGGCTCCCCATACTGGGTTCAGGGACCCTCTTCAATGCTCGCATTGTCCCCATTCTAGCTCTAATTATGCTGGGTTGTAGTTGCTACTTACATGACTATCCCCTCTCCCTCGCCCTCCAGACCATGCAACACTGGAAGACAGGACGGTATCTTAGTTGGTGTACCCTCATTGTTCAATAGAAATATATATATTGAGTGCATAAATGAATGAATACTAGAATAAATAATTCAAATTGCACAGCCTAGGTCAAAACATTCATTTCCATACGCCAAGCACAGCTGCTAATTGCCGTTATTGTTATTGCTAATTGTTATTATTATCTTTAAGTGCACAATGTACAACTTTCCCCTGTTAATTCTAAGGGGAATCTCGAGTGTGTAAAGAAGGTCCAGAAAGGCAAGATGGAGGGGCCTGGGATGGAGAAAGCTTAGCATATGAAAAATAGGTAAAGAAACCTGGGACTTTGGCATGGATAAGAAGCTCAAAAGAGATGTTTCACCGAGTTCACTTCTCAGAAGGGAGTCCTAGGACAGAACACATTGTGTGGGACTCCAGAAAGCAGCCACAGGCACAACAAATGAAAGTTCTCGAACAGAGTTTGTGTTTCATAACAAAAGACTTACAGAGCTTTAAAGCTGTTCAGTATTAGAAAAAGTTGTCATGTGAGATGGTGAGACCCCCAGCATAGGGAGCATTCAAGTGAATGTTGAATAACCATATACATCATTAGGGAATGAACATTATGGTGTATATTCAATAAATTACAAAGAGAAGACTAGAGTTTGGGGTGACGGAGGTGGCGATGGCAATAAGCTGTGAGAAATATGCAGAACTGAGTAAAAGAAGCTGAAAATGTAGTTCACAGACTGAGCACAGAGAGCTGTGTTGTGCATTAGCAATTTTTTCTGCAAGAATGGGGAGCCTCGGAAGGGTTTGATGTAGAAAGTGACATGATCATGGATGCACTTTTTGAAGATCACTCTATTGGCCGTGAACAAGAGGGATGGAGGGGACAAGCCCCGAGAATACTATGCAGCTGCTCCAGTAGTCTGGGTGATGGAGGCCTGGATTGAGGCAGGGGCAGCAGGGATAATGAAGAGCGGGAATATTAAGGACACATATCAAAGCAGAAGAGACAGGCTGTATCCACCAGTCCTTCTAAGTCGGTTCCACTCACTGTCAGCCACCCCTGTGTTTGCCCTCCTGGAAAACAAACCAGCCTTCCTTGTTTGCAAGAGCAGGCTCGGGCTGTCGGCTGGGCTGCGAAGGTTGCAGTCACCTTGAGTGGATTCCCCACGCAGCTCAGTGAGAAGCAGAGCCTTCCCTCTGCTGCTCTGTCAGCTCCACTTTGCATCAAAACTGCTTTGTATGTCACCAAGTTATTAAAGTTGCCGTTGCAGTGCTGTGTCAGGCGATGTTGTGCTGAAAGTGGGTCAGCGAGGGCTGTCTCTCCGGCAAGACGTGGGCTCCTGGTGTCCCCACGTGCCAGCCCTGGTTGCAATGACTCCTTGGCTGGCTCTCTCCCAGTGCCTTTGAGAGGAGGACATCATAACCGCATAGCTTGGCCCTTCTAGTCAGGAGCTCCAGCGGTAAATAATTCCCAAAGAAGATTGAAAGCGTTTCTCTGTTCTCTCAGTCACTGTTTGTGCTCACAGGGATGGCAAGGTCTTGCTTTTTCAAGTCTCTTTTGACTCATTCCTTTTCATGGATAGAACGGCTGTAAGAAGTGAAGAATCAGCCGTTTCGAAACCCCGAGCATGCGGGTTTCCCCTCTGTCGCTCCAGGCAGCCCATGGACTAAAAGGGGACAGAGGGCCACAAACAAACAGAAACCTGAGTGGGTCACACAGCAAAGGAGACACTGAGATGCAGATCTGGGAGCAGAAGAAAGACGGAGTTCACAGCAGGCCTGTTCAAAGACAGAGGGGGCTACTTCAATTCAATTTGATTTGTTTCAATTTAATCCAATACATATTTATTGAACGCCTATTATGTAGCAGAGTGGGATGAACAAGGCAGTCAAAACAAAGATTCCTGTCTTCGTGGAGTTTATATCCTAGAAGGGGAACAAAGTCAATAAATGATACATATAGTAAATAATTAAATAATGTAAATTATATAGTATGCTAGAAGGTGATGAGCTATGGGGAAAATATAGAGAGAGAGAGAGAGAGAGAGAGAAAGGAGAAGAGGAATGCGAGGGAATAGGGTTGTAATTTTATAAGGAGTGGTTAGGATAAGACCTCCTTGAGAAGGTAATATTTAAACAAAAAAGTTACTAAAGTTAACCAAGTGGATTATCTGGGGGAAGCGTGTTCCAGGCAGAGGGAGAGCCATTGGAAAGGCCCTAAGGCAGTGTGTTTGGCAGATCCAAGACCCAACATGGAGGACACTGAGGCTGGAGCCATGTGGGAGGCAGGAAGAACAGTAGGAAAGGAAATCAGAGAGGTGTTGGGGCGAAATCAGAGAGGTGTTGGGGCAAGATCAGAGAAAGCCTTACAGATTTGTTTAAGGACTTTATTCTTCACCAAGAGTGATAGGGGAAGCCACTGCCGAAGAAGATCATGAGCTATCAGCAGAAGGTAGAACATCCTCTAGAAAGAATATTCTAGAACAGTGGTTCTCAACTGGGGATGATTTTGCCTCTAAGGGGGCACTTAGCAGTGTCTTGGGACATTTTTGGTTGTCACAACCAGGGCAAGTGTGCTACTAGCAACTAGTGGGTGGAGGCCAGGGATGTTCTTAAATATTCTACAATGCACAGGACAGCCATCCAAGCAAAGAATTATCCAGTAAAAATGCCAATAGTGCCGACGTTGAAAAACCCTGCTCTAGAAGGAAGTCAAGCTTCAGTTGGTTGGCAGTCTACATATTCTTTGAGTAAAATGTACCACCAATTTTAAGAGAATCTAGCAGGCCAATTTATCCATCAGACACAGTAGGAATAATGCAGAGGGTCCACGATAATTTTACAGGGCTACTAAACTTTTACTCTTTTTATATCAAAAGAAAAATATATATAATTCCCTGGATTATATTCACTTTTCTACCGATATAATCATAAAATAGACTTTTAACTTAATTTTATTTTGTAATAAAGAAAGGGACCCAAGAAGGCAGATGTGCCTAGGGCCCCAGAAGTCATGCTGGCCTCCTCAGACATTGGACTTGGGGTGGCTCTGCCTTTTTGGATCTTCCACCCACCAGCTGTTGTTCCTAGGCCTAAAGAATTCAATAACACCCGCCATCTTTCCTGTCCAGGTGAGTAGAGTTAATAAACATGACTTACTACCAAGTTCTGGTAAGCAGTGGTCATCTTCATGGAATCAAGACAAACACCAGCAGAGCCAGAAAGGTCTTTAGAGCTCACGTGGTCTGGCCACCTCATTTTACAAGATATGGAAATGGAGGACCACACAGGGGAGGGAACTGACTAGATGGCACAGTTAATTTGCACCAGAGTCAGAACTTGGGGGATCATCTTAGGGTTCATCTTACCAGCTTCCATTTGTGAGTCTCACATTTGATTTATACCAATTTCCTCGGAATGAAGCTCACGTTATTCAATTTGGGGGGGAAAAACTAATGCTGAATGTCATTCTTTGTCATTTCTTTACACTTTTCATTTTCGAAGCTCTTTAATATACTATTTCATTTGATCTTTACAATAACTCTGTGAGAGTTATCATGCCTATTTCTGAGATGTAGAAACTGGGATGCAGGAAGTCCATGTGGCTTGTCCTGGATTCCAGAGCTAATAGTGGTAGAGTCACAGACTTGAATTCCAAGCCCTTGAGTTCCCTTTCAGGACTGTCATCCCAGCCATCACTTTTTATTCTTGCTATGTTACATGGTGCTTACATCATACTTTGTGTTCAATAGATGCTTACTGAATGAATGGTTGAACCATTCTGTTCCATAGATTAAATCATGCTCTCAGAAACACAACTACTCACATGGTCAATGCCTGCAACATTATAGTCAAAAAGATGTTGGCCTTATTCGCAAAAGTGTCAGCAAAGAATGGGGGATGGGGAAGCATTGTAAATTTAGTTCATTTTTGTTTGAAAATCCATTATATTTTAGTTTTGTTCCCTGTGTCATTTTCATAAGTATAAGAAAATAAGTACAAGTATAAGGAAATAAAATGAGAGATGATAAAGTGTCAAAACTCCAAATTGTCTGCGAATTCCTAGTTGAGAGAGCCAAATAAACCAGATTACTCTACTGACTTCCTTGTCTTCCTACCCTGTATTGCTCTTGTTTTCTAAGCTGGAGCCATTTAACCCTATACCTGTGCTCCAACCTACTCCACACTTGAGAACAAGCCTTGTGCCTGGCCTGTTGAAATGCAAAAAGTCCTAGGTCAGCAGCCCAGGGCCTCAGCAGCAAGTCAGTCAGCCTGTTGTGTCAAGTCTGACCTGGTCCTACACCCTGGGGTTGCTGCCTGGATGGCCCACCAATTTGCCCCAGCCTTATGGCCTAATTATAGAAACTGCATCCTTGTCTTCATTCATTCAGTCATCACAAACTTATAATGAACACCTAACATTTGTCCTCATCCATTCTTCCAGTTGTTAACAAATATATATTGAGCACCCAGGATTTGTTAGGCGTTATGTCTGGTGCTAAGAAACGGAGGAAAAAAAGACATAGTCTAGCTTTCTAGGAGCTCATAGTGTAGAACAATGTGCAAGAAGTATCCTTGTAAGTAAACTGACAGCTACAAAATAAGATGATCAGACCTACAAACAGAGCATGGACAATGTCCTCTGCAAATAGGCAGTGTAGAGCAACGAGTTCTGTTTAGAGCAACGGTGATTCGAGAAGGCTTTGCAAAAGATGTAAAGAAAACAAGAAAGAGTCATGGAAGAAGCTTCAGGGGTGAAGTGAAAGGACATTCCAGGTAAAGGGAACAGCAAGAGCGAAGTCAGACATGCAAGAGGGGCAATGTCACTTCTGAGAAAGGCAGAAGCATCCGCATAAGGATAACCCCTAGTACCGAGTGCTTGTGCTGACCTAGACGATGGGTTAAGTATCAAACACACATGATCTTATTGAATCCTCCCTTCAATTCTGAGACTTACTTATTTCATAGGTGAAAAAGTGTTGCCATCGTGAGGAGGTGGGTGACCTAAGATTGCATAGGAAGTAATTGTCCATTGAAGTGTGAATTTCCAAAGCCTCATTCTCAGACCTTGCTCTGTGCTGCTCCCCCATTTTATTGATGGGGAGAGTGGAGCCTAGGGAGGTGAATTCCTTTGGTCAGGATCACACTGGCTGTGACAAGTTGAATCTGAAACTAGGTCTGGGTCCATGTTCTTTCCACTACCTAAACTGTCATTCTGTGCAGGGGTTTATTAAAAAGGTTTCATTGTAGAGACAGGAGCATTCCCCCTGCACTTCCACCCCCACAAGTTGGTGACAAGAACCCAGCTACTCAGCCCCCAAAATGAGTGTTACCCTTATGATGCAAAACAGACCTAGCTGTGCAAATTGCCCTTGGGCCCTTCACATCATGAATGGGAAAACTACCCGGCTGGAGGAGTTTCAGCAGAAAATGAAAGGGAAAGACAAATAATGGGCTGATGGAAGAAGGATTCGGAGGTCCTCGGGGAAGAAATGGAAGAAATAAAGGCAATGGATTTCGGGTTGAGGCAGTGGAAACACTTGGGAGTTCCTGGAAGGGGAAGGCAGGAGCGAGGGATGTAAAAGATGCAAGGGATGAAAAGAACAGAGAAGGCCGCTCTTGTATAGAGAAGCAAACAGAACGCACATCAGGAAAGACGGCTTTGTCGGAAAGCCACAGAGGAGACATGGGGAGGGGCACTGTGAGAAATTAATGGAGGAAAAAGCAAAGAGTTGAGACTAAGAGTCCCACTGGTGATGAAGCGCACATCCCAGTAGAAGGAGAAATGCATGAAGCATGACGGAAGGAGTTACAGCCTGGGAAAAACGCAGTAACACAAAGGGAAAAGCTAAGAGGCTCAGAAAGGAAGTCTTGAAGGATGAAAACAGAGTTGCACAGACACAGAGAAATCAGAACTCAGAGTAGGGGACCTATAATGCAAATAAAAAACAAAGCGTGGGGGCTCTGAGTGAAGAACCAGCAGAGATGATGTGAGTGTGAGAAAGAGGCAATTTGGATTGAGAAAATATAACGCTTCATGAAAGGAGCAAGGGTCTGTAGCTAATACACTTACTGATCATCTGTAATGTGCTCAGTATTTAATGTATGGTCTATCGTTTAATTCTGCCAACACTCCTATGTTGTCAGCATGTTTAGCCGTAGATTCCAGATCCAGTAGAGATCACGTGTCTTGACAGAGAGCACACCTATAGTGGTGCTGGGACTAGAATTGAGGTGTGTTTATGTCCAGAGACACTCCTATCCCCATATTTCAACCTACCTCCATCAGGATTGGTGGGTTACACACTGGTCACTAGAAGAGGGCAATGAAGTCTGGAAATTCTATTTAACATACTCTTTGATGTTAAAATACAACCAACAGTAAGGTTAAACGATGTCAAGTGATTTGCATAGTCCCCGGAATGTGGAGATCACTCTGTAAGTGTTGGTTTCCACAATTTTACTGAGCCAGAAATTGGACCCAGAAAATTGGTGTAATTTACGTGTGAGCAAAAATAGATATTTTAAAAGTTAGAGGAAAAAATGCTACCATTTCTGATCATTTGGCCACTGAAAACTGAGCTCAGGCATCTTTTCCCAGTTCCATGTTTAGTTGGTATCTTGAAATTAGCCACGGTGGAAATATTGATGCCATAGAAATCGGCAAACAGTATCAAGGCTTTCTACTCCCCTCCCCTGCCCCTGGAGAGCTGTTTTTTACCAACTGTCCGATGAGAATATTGGATTCAGTGAATTTACCAACACACCAATGAATCTTCCCCATCTGGGTGGGAAGATGTATGATCTCAGTTATATAATAGGAAAGGACAAACATAATGGTTTTCTAATGAATTTGCCTTTCCTCAGGAAAACACACACAAAAATGTATTTGTAGAAACAAGCTGATTTTCTTAAAACAATAAAACAGATTTATTTGCAAGAAGACTTTTAACTGTCTTAGGGGAAAGCAAGGCTTTAGGAAGTGGCTAAGAATGACCTATGAAGCTGTATGTTTAAACTCGACATCGGACAAGACATTCAGACAAGCATGTTAACATTCTGAAGCATAGTAGTGATATTCATGAGAACAGCTTCTGGAATAAATTCCTCAGGATTTAAATTCTGACTTTGCCACTTACTAGCTGTGGGATCTTAGGCCAGTTAATGAACGCCTCTGTTGCAATTTCCTCTTTAAAATGAGAATAATAGCAATGCTCCTTGTGGGGAGTTAATAGGACTCCGGGAAACAATTCATGCAGTGCCTAGGACTCAGAGATCACTTGCTAAATGCTGGCTTCCCGGACTATACTGAACCACAAACTACGCCTGGGAAATTGGTTTGATGTATCTGCAAGTGAGAATAAAGATGGTAAGAGTGAAAGAAAACAAAGCTCCTTTTTCTGATCAGTCTAGGGTAATAGCTGAAATTAGTGCTTCAAATGCTAGAATATTTGACCACAACACATAGGAGATGCTTCAACTCTTCTTAGAGCAGGAGAGTCCTGAAAACAATTCATCATGATGTTCTCAGTTTCTTTCCTGTGGAATAAGATGGATGGGCTCTCTCCGTGCTTCTCAAATCTGCCTGATTATCAAAATCACTCAGGGAGCTTTTAAAAGTATGTATTCCTGTCCCTAACTCAGGAAAGTCTCCTTAAGTAGTTAGGGACTGGGGTCCACGAATCTCTCTCATTTCCAAAGCAACTTCTCCCCGGGAGATTTTGATGATCATCTGGGTTTGGTGACCACGGAACTACGCTTTAGTGCTGTATCTGTAAAGAAAAGCGAAGATTCTATCATATCCATCTCTGGGCTCTGCCCCACCTCCAGTGTTTCTCTCCCACCAGCACCTGCACCAGCTTTTGGGGCACTGACAGTCAAAGTTGAGCACTGTTTGGGAAGTCACTGCTTGTAGGCAAGCTCATTGCAATTTTGGTTACGTCTGGTTCCCATGAGAACTCTGACTTGTGCTGAGTCCATGTCTGTCTGTCCGCCTATAACATCCATCTATCAGCTCAGCTTTATCTCTCAGGGTCAAGCAGAGTCTCTGTAGAGCATAAGTCAGCACACAGCCTGGCACCTTGGGAATGCTTGGGAAATATCCAAGGGGGCCTTATAGGCCAGAAATCCTACTGGAGTTCAATGTATTGGCAAACACCGGGAGCTGCTCTGGTCAGAGAAGGCTTCCTAAAAGAAATGGAGTTTTACCTGGGCCTTGAAGGATAGAAAGGTTTTGAGGAGCTGGAAATTGGATCTTGGGAAATGGTGAGGCTTCTTATTCTAGGAAGCAACCAGATCAGAAACGAACTTTAGATCTGTCATTCATGGGATGGTGTGGTAGATAGATCGAAAGAGAGAATACTGGAGTCAAGAAATCGCCCTGCATGGGCTTTGCATACAGGGGGAAGCCCAGGGCACAGGATGGTGGGAGGATTTTGAAGGCAGTGGGGGCCACTGAGTGGGGCTGTAACATTTATAGAGCCCCACTGCATGCCCCTGTTCTACCTCTATTATCTAACTCCATCCCCAACCTGAGAAGGGAAGCATCCTTATCCTCATCTTCCAGAGGAACAAAGTGAGAATAAGGAAGGTTGTATGACTGTCTCAAGTCCACTCATGCAACAAGGGGTAAAAAGCAGGATTCAGACTCAGGTTGGCCTGTCCCTAAATTTCAGGAGCCTTGAAGTATGTGATCAAACGCCAGACCAACACAGGAAAAGGTGACCAAGCAGTCATTTGCAGAGGAAGCAAAGAGAATATAGATAGAAAAGAGGAGGGGGAGAAAAACAGACACACACTCACACACACACACACACGCACACACGAGCATGCATCAGTACTTACTACAATCTACACAGCCCTGTCCCGCTGTCCTCTGGCTAATATATCCTGGGGCGAGTTTAGAGGATATAGGAGAGAATAACTTATCCTATAGAAAGGGAAGGATAGCATGAGAATTACCAATAATCCCACTCTCTCTGTGGAACCCTCCAAGGGACTCAGAGGCCTGTATGTTTTTTGTCTTTTTTCAGGAAGATTTCTTTGCTTTCATAAGCACTGGCCTAGATCGTGTCTCTTTCCCTCTGGCGTTTGGCCCAATGCAACTAGAGATATGACGAGACTGAGCTTTGCTGGGGGGTACAAAAATAACAAAGAATGGAGCCGGGCACATGAGGCATTTACATTCAGAAGGGCCTCCTGTCTCTTCCACTTGGGGCCTTTGCTCAGATTAAATTACCTCTGCGTGTTGTCACCACGGTTCTATATATATCTAGTGCTTGAGCTATTGAGATGAATGAGTGGAGCCCACGCTGTTGGGTCAGACCACAAGAGACATGGCGGCTGCTACTTTCTCCCAGAAACAACAGATTGTTTTGCTGTTTCCCACTCCATGCTTTATGAGATGGACTAAAAGGGGCCAAGGTTTCTAGGTCCCTGATTTTTAGTTTCTTCTGTAACAAGATCAGGAATCTCTTTGACATTCATCTAGGCTGTTGAGGGTATGTCCTCCATATTCTCCTGACTGGTCTTTTGGCTCCAGTCTCTCCCCCTTGGATCCACCAACCACATCATCCCCTGAGTGACAGAGCTAAACTCACTTCTCATTTTCTCCCCTCCTGGAGTAAAGAGCTTCACCATTTCCCAATATCTTAAGACACATTCGAGATCCTTCTGGATCTGGTCCCCTGTTGCCTTTCCAGCCTTTTCTCTTCTTTATCTCGCCCATGCATTTGTTGTTGAAAATAATTCTAATAATAGGTATCACTTATTGAGGGCTTGCAATGTGACAGTGTGTGAACCACTTTCTATTCATTACATCCATTTATTTCATCCCATTGTAATTCTCTGAGGCAAGTCTCTGCATGATCCTCAGTTTACCATGCAAGGTGACAAAACCAAGGAACAAAGGAGTTAAGTAACCTGCCCCAGGTCACACAGCTTATATGTAGTAGAGCTGGCATTTACGTCTGTCTGTCACCAAGCCCCATACTCTTAATCACTAATCTTTGCCTCATGTGCATATCATCCTACAATTAACAACAAGTTCACATGTCTGTCTCTCTCTCACCTAAACCATCAACTCTGACAGATTAAGAATAGTGCTTCTTTTTCATTGTTTTCACCCCTAGCTGGAACAGAGTGATGGTAGGCATTCAGAAAATATTTTCCAAATTGTATTATATTATGTTCTATCTCCTAGAGGTAGATAGAGTCATGGTAAGACCAGAGTCTAGCTCTAGACTAGTTCAAATCACATTTCTGTGACCTTTGAATTTGTAATGATCTGGGGCTGAGCTTTTACCTGCCTTAGTTTCCCATCTGCAGGATGAGGTTTGAGTGAGGAGTAGATGAATTAATTCACGTCAAGCACTTTGAAGAATGCCGGGCATGGAGGAAGTCTTCTGCAAATGTAAGACTTAATTATCACTTGGCTGCCTGATGATCCACAGCACTTTGCGTACACTTTTAGGAACATGCCCTTCACGCTGCTCTTCTCTGTCTATTCTGCTTGACCTTGACCCTCCTGAGAGTGGAGGTCATGCTTTGTTTCAGCATTTACACCACTCCCCTTCAGAGCTTGGCAGATAGCATGAGTTCAGTCAAGGTTTTCAACTGAATGGGCACAGGGTTCTGGAATTATGTCTCTTCTGCCCTCCAGGCTATAGGAATCTATCTGACAGGGATTGTCAGTTGCCCCCGCCAGTTTCCATGCTTCTAAGAACTACATCCTACTGCCTCCTGAGGCCCCATTCAACATTTGCTCAGCAACTAGTTACAAAAGCTGACCACACGGACAACTGTGCAGGAACTATGTGCCAGGCAATACACTGAGTGTCTCACATGCATCATGTAAACACGTTACATTTCATATAAACACAGTACATTTCACGTAAACACACTACATTAAGTACCCTAGTCCTGGAGAGAAACTGGTCAACAACAAAAACTACATTCCTCATGGAGGTCACAGAGGAGGGAGCCTCTGTGTGCATTCACTTAGCATTCCTTACCTCCCAGAGATCTCAATCAGTGCTTTGTAGGGCGTGGAACAGCCAAGCTAGAAAAAGAAAAAGTCTCTGCAGGAGGCTTTTCCCAGGATGGTGGCCCTACCCCAGGACAAAGACTTTCTGCTGCAGGCCCGCCAGGAGCTCCTGGTGAGTAAAGGGCAGGGTCTGGCTCCAATCGCCCTTCTGGATAAGCCTTTATTTCGCATCCAAATACCTGTAAAGTAACAACCTTTAGCTCTTTTTCCACATTACAAGTGAAAATGATGGACCAGCTCTCATGCATAGGGAGGTTGACAGGCTCGATTTAAATATTTCTATCTATATAGCTGTCAAGAGAGTTGTCACACGATGAAATGAGACCCTTCGGGGAGTAGTCAACTCCATCACTGGAGTGTTGAGCAGAATCTGAACAATCGTGTGTAAGAGAGATTTGAGGGCAGGACGCGAGAGCCCAGCCTTTGGAATCAGGCACGCTTGGGTTCCAGCCTTATGTCCTACTACCTGTAATTTCCCAGCTAAGTGATTTGGAAGAATCAGTTCAACCTCCCTTGGCCTCGGTTTCCTCCTCTGCCCAATGGTGATGATGAGGGCACCTCCCCCACAGGGTGGTTGGCAACGTTAAATGGGACAATATGTGTAAAACATCCAGCATAGTGTCTCGTACATGGTAACTCCTCAAAGATGGCTTTACGTAGTAGAAACGGAATTAATAGTTTAATAATTTGTTTTAATAAGTATTACATATATATTTATATAAATATTATTATTAAATTAATAATATTTTTTCATTAGTGTGTTTTTTGTTCTTATTGTTTTATGGTAGTGGAAGGAATTCCTGAGCAAAAGTTTCTAAAATGACCACGAAAAGAACAACAGACCACAACCGCTAAGCCCTGAAGAAGAAGCCTAAACATAAAACAGATTCAAGCAGAACGGCTCCAGTTAATCCCTCAGGTGTTTCTTCTCCCCTTTTCCTGCATCCTTACCCTTTCCTATTCCTATTATCAGCATCGTCATAGTCATATCATTTCTCTACTCTACTACACCACTACTCCAGCGGTGTCTCCTTTGTACGGTCAGCATCGCACAGTCGGAACAGGAAGAGGAGGCTGGCCGACGGAGACAGGGGACCCCGGGTCTGGGTCTGCCAAACCAGTGTGCCCTGGTGTACAGAGTTCATTGGAAGACTTCTTTTTCTGATATTTCACATTCTATCTTGACCGCCCAACTGGCATCTCCCTGAGGGCAGGAGGCAGTGGTCTCTTCTCTTTGCACCTTTTCTCCATTTGATATAAAACGGCATTCAGTGAATGGTCTCTGGTTGCTGGCTCTATAGCTGCTCATTTCTAGGTGATGGATTCTATTCAACCAGTGTGTCTACTCCAGGGCAGCAAAGCTGCTGTGTCACGAATCTTTGACTCTGGCATAAAAATAGGGAAGGATAAATTACATAAGCCTGTTGTGAAACCGACAACAATTTTACAGCCAGTGACACATTCCCTGTACGATGGCGATTCTCCATCCCTGATGTTGTAACATTCCAGAATGTCTTCCTGTTTCTTGAAAAGGAAGGCGAGATCACCCCAGTTCCCGGAAAGTTTTTAAAGCAAAACAAATAGGTGGCATTACTTCAAGTCTGAGTTATCACTTCCCTAGTGGCACACAGCAAGTTCACAGCAACACCACGATGAAAACTTTGGCCGCTTAAGTCCCAGGCACCGCAGTCCAGTGTACTTAATGCTAAAGGCTTTCCTTCTGATTGCACCCTCCCTGTCTCTTAACAAGCACATGCAAAAAATTAGTATTTTTGAGAGATTGCTAAGTGCCTTGCACTTTGCTTGTGTTAACTCATTTAATATATTATCCTTAATTGAAAGATGAGCAAACTGAGACACAGCCCTGATAAATGACTTTGCCAGGGTCAACTGATGCCAATTAACTATTGGCATCTACACAATCAACTCTCTCTCCTCCCTTGTTTCTTTCCACCATCCTGTGCTATAACCACGCTCTGCTCCCTGCTATTTTTCAGACTTATCCTTTACATTCATTTATCCCTTTGTCTAAGAAGTCCCCATCTTCCTCCTCCACTGCAGTCCACCTGCAGAGCTATTCTTTTCAAATTTCCACCCAAATATCACCTCTTCAGGAAAGCCTTCCCTGAGTGCTTCTAGGCAGAACAACTCTCCTCCCATGTTGGCATAACAGTCTGTGTGTGTTAATTATTTGTTGACATATCTCCCTTGGCAAATTGAATCTGAGCTCCACAACTTTGGGAGCATATCTTTGGTATTTAGCTCTGTGACCTCATGTCTTGCAGTGTCCCAACAAAAGAGTCACTTCTCCATAAATGCTAGATGGAAGGGTGAGTAAAACAAAGAACACTTTCAAAGAGACAAAGGAATGTAGGAGCTTTACTTCAGCTAATTAAACTGCCAGCAAATCTGAGAGGTAGACATTTGTATCCTCGTTTTAAAGTTGAGGCAAACAAGACAGATACTGTAAGACGTGGCATCAGCACACAGATCTGTCTGATTCCCAAGCTTGTGCTCTTTCCAACACGTTAGAGGAAGAAAAGATACATTCTTTGGGGAATGCAATAGGCATTGTCATGTGCAGAAGCAGTTAATGGAGTTCACAGATGAGAAGGGAAGAAAAGGAGGGTAAAGACAGAGCCCTGCAGTGGGGAAAGGGGAAGGGATGATTTAGAGGCAGATGCCACAGCCCAGGAAGGGAATGGCTTGACCTCGCCACTCTAGAGGGGAAGTGCCTGTGAGACCTGGCAGCCCGGCCACTGAGTACGTCTTTGGTGGCTGTTTGCGGTAGCATATGTATGAGGGATGGTAGCAGCCCACAGTGATAGCAGAGATCATCGAGGCTGGCATTTTAAGAAAGCGAGCAGGAAGGAATGAGGAACCAGAGGTCTCTGCTATTACCAATCGCCAATTGTGAAATTTACGCAGAGTGGTTACTCTCAACTGGAGAGAATTCACAGATGGCGAGAGGCACCGGAGTTCAGACAGTGCCTCTACAGCTAACTGTTTAGGATGCGGGCAGATATCACTTTAAATGTCAAGTGTGGGAAAGAAGAAGGATAATTGTAAGGATTATAGTGCAAGAAAGTGCTAGGATTTAGACAAACTGTAGTTTTCTGCTTAAGATAATTCAAAGTAGCCAAGTAGCATGTTGCTAAAATATAGAAGAATCTTATAAAGATGACATATGGATTAATTTAAAAGTTTTTTAAATATGTAGCCAAGATGGGAGATATTCTTGGGATTATATGATTGGACAGAAGAGGAACACTACCTCAAGGTTTTCCATCCAGTATGTTCCTAACTTCTTCCATTTATATAGCACGTCTCTAAATTTTCTTGACTCTTCCGTTCTGCTTGATTCTCATAGCTGTCACAGTAGTGTCTCCATAAACCATCCACCCCACAGACAAAGGAAGAGATCAAAGGACAAAGAGATCAAGGGACTGTGTGTTAATGCACAATGGTGGAACCAATTCTCCATCCAATTGCCTTAACTCCATAGCCTTTCACCTAACACTCAACTCAGTTGATAGCTGAATCTTTTCCAGAAATGAGGGAGAGTGGGGACAATTATAAATGCATGAGTAAATCACTACTAGATAATTGAGTCTCCCACTTTCATACAGGATCAGGAGTTTTAAAATGCTAGAATCACATGTTAAGGATGCTGGAACATCTGCGTGATGGAGTTACACCTCTAATCATAGAAGAGAATTGCTGGAAAGGATTTTGCTCCAACCGCTGCATTTTATAGATAAGGAAATAGACCTGGAGAGGTGAACATGCTAGAATGTCAGAGAGCTGGCCTGACCCTCAGTGGTCCTTTGGTCCATTCCTTTCCAATAGGCAATCTTTCTTGTGGCACTTTCAATTTTTTTTTCCACATCTGCATGCCTCTTGCATTATTCATTCTGTTCTCTGTTTTTTTTCCCTAAAAAGACCCACATTGTAAAATTAAATATATATTTTTAAGGGATTCTATTCCTTACTATTCATGAAACTTACCATAAACAGAGAATAGCTATGGAAATATATACATAATCATTAAAGGTAATACACTCATTTGTTAACTATATAAAATCGTCTCAATTACCAACATACCACACTTTGGAAAATGCTGATCCAGACCAAGTGTCCCATTTTACAGGGGAGGGACTTAAGTCCAGAGAGGACCTCTGAACCATGCTACCACCACCTCTGCTCACTTACCTCATCTCAGTAGCAAATGTTCCAGAAACTGGCAAAGATGCTCCCAGCTTCCTGTGGTGCTCAGTTTTCAGACTCGGACAAGACACTGAGACTGTAGCCAATCCAATCAAAGATGATGTATAGAAAGGACTCAGCAGGGCCCAGCAGTGAGCTGAACAGCTCTAGCTGGAGATTCGCCCCCTGCCATTAATTTCAAAAGTGCGCTTTGCAAGGAGGAAGTGCCTACAGCGAGTATCTCCCCTTGAAGAGCAGAGAGTCCTCCCAGAGGATTCCGGGTCTCAAACGTAAAGGCCAAAGCTACTGAGTATCAACCATCTCTGCTTACTGCCCCACTCCTCCCCAACAAGATTGACAAAGAGGTGCCTGGGAAGAGTGACGAAGGCGCAGCAAGTCTTTGCACAGGAGATCCTGGTGTTTCCCAGAGAAAACCATTTTGGGAATCCTGATAGTCAATGGCAAGCTCAGTAGTCGGTTTGCAAAAGTGGAGCTGACAGGCTTTATTTTGATTTATTTTTGAAAGGAAAGTCAGAAAAATAAAATTGGCAGCAGATACCTCAGTGAGTTCAGGGCAGACCATAGCATTTTTGTGGTATAAGTTTATGCCAGATCTCAGCTCTCCTGGGGGCTACAGAAGGGAAATTGGCAACACGCTAGGAAGAACTAAGAGAACTGCATAGTTACCTAAATGCATACTGTAGGCTCAGAATCAAGCAGATTCGATGAGTCTGATCTGGTGGGATTGAGAAGAAGCAACCGTACAGTGTGAAAGAAAGAGACATTATCTGACCAATTGGGGACTTCTTCTTTCCTTTAATAAGAAGGATCCCATATTCGTCCTGTAGACCTTGCCTTGGCTGTAATGAATCTTAGCAACAAATCTCAAGGAAAAATCAGTAACCGTATTAAATGGAGGGTATTATCCTCCATTTTCAGCTATAACTGTCATTCTCAGACCTGTCTGTGCATTAAAATCACTTGGAGACTATTTCAAAGTACAGATTCCTTAGGCCCAACTTCTGATACAAAATCAGAATTTCCAACACTAAAGATCATAAACCTATCTAGAAAAATAGATAGAAATGCATAATTAAAGTCCTCAAGTGATCCTTAAGCCAAACACTTTAAGTCAGAGTTAGAGGCCAGCCCTGGTGTCCTAGTGGTTAAGTTTGGCGGGCTCTACTTTGGCAGCCTGGGTTCGGTTCCTGGGCACGGACCTAAACCACTTGTCTATCAGTGGCCATGCTATGACAGTGGCTCATATACAAAATAGAGGAAGATTGGCAAAAGATGTTAGCTCAGGGCAAATCTTCCTCAGCAAAAAAAAAAAAAGGAAAAGTCCAAGTTGGTAAGCTTTATGATCTTAATATATTATTTCCATTTTTAATAGTTCTATGAAACAATCTCAATTGTAATCTTCCTGAAGTCTTTGGTGAAAACAGAGTGCAAACGAAGGGTGAGGGACAAGGCTAGAAGAAGATAGAATAGATGAGAGAGAGAGAATAGAACTTAGAGACACAAAAAAACATGTTAGACTAAGTAAGTAGCTGAATCTAACTTTAGGATCTTGGAACAGAGAAGAATTTTCTAATCTGGAGAGAGACTTCTGTTACCCATCTAAGAAATAAGTCACAGACAGCTTCTCTGGGGATTTTGTGAGACGTTCAGAGGCTCTGAAACTTTCCCATAAACCTTTTTTTTTAAACTTCTTATTTCCATATAGTGTATCCCAGAGAATCCTTTAAACAGGAAGAGTGTTTTTTCCTTTTTGTGGAGATGGAAAGATCTCCAAGAAAGAGTCTAAAGGGAGTAAAACTGGCTCCTGGGACAAAGATGAGCCATGCAACTGCGTCTCACAGCCGGGCCCTGTGAAGACGGAGGGACAAGGTCCTGGGGAGCACTGGATAAGAGCCAGGCTGGGTTATCTTCGGTTAGGCCCGTCTTGCGTGGCTCATGGGAAATGGGGTGTTGTTAATGTGAGACAAGAGCTCAAATGGGCAACTGACTGGTTTTGATTTAATTGCATAGTGAGCTAGTTTCCTAAGAGCATACAACACAATCCTGTCTCCTAAACGTGGGTTTAATTTTCAACAAAACCCTTCTCACATAAACAACATGTCGTTTCTAAACCCTTATTGCCATTCCCAGAACTGCTTGCAGCCTTTCAGAAACCTATTATTTTATAATTATAATCAAGACTATTAGGACAGGACAATTTGTGCCAAAAAGCACATTTACATTCAGAATTGTCACTTAGCACTGTCACAGAGAGGTATCATCTCTATCTCTATTTCTGTGGAAATCAAGGAAAGTAGCAGACACTGCCTTTTAAACTTTCAATTTCTAGATGGCATGGGAGTTAGCGACCTTGTCTAAATTATTCTCCAGTCACTCCTCTGACCACCCCCTGGTAGAATGGCTCAGGACACCACGGCGGCTGCTATGTAGTGGAAAGAATACAGCCCCGGGAATCAGGCTGACTTGGCTGCACACTCTAATTCTCCCGTTTTCCATTGGACAATTCACTCTTGGCCTCAGTTTTTCCATCTGAGAAATGGCAAAGCTATAATTACAGCTCATTTACTTTTAACAATTAAATGAATTAATACACAGATTACAACAGTCCTGGGCATGTACCAAAAGCTTAGCAAATATTTGTTATTATTGTGATGAGTACACATGAGCTATATCACCTTGGATCAGTTACTCCTCTTTTCTGGGCATCCATTTCCTCGTTGTTAAAATGAGGAGAGTGACACTCAACTCACAGGGCAGTGTCAGTATCAGATGAGCAAACGTGGTGTCCAATGTATCTGGTCCTTTTTGATCAGCCACTTACTCCGTAGCTTTGACTTTGAGTTGAAGAGCTTGGCGATCTCCATAACAGAGCCCAGAGTATATGATGTTATGCCAACCATCTGGAAAGTCCTTAGCTTTTGGAACTTCCCCTTGCAACCTCTGTGTTCAATCACAGGTCTGTGTTTCTCATCAGGAGGTCAGATCGACTAGAGCAATGAGACAGCAACCTAAGCGTGTTGTTTACAGGAAGGCCATCATCTGGTGGGCCTGATTTGTCTATTGTTAAAAATCTTTAATCACATTTATCTTTGATTTACTTTTTCCCAGGCTCTTATGGCTGTAATAGTAATATCATTAAGTAACAATAGTAATAATTCTCTTTAGTTGATGCCAATCAAAATTATAATGGTGAGATACGATGTTTATGAATTTTTGTGAGAGCAGAGTGCTCTGGGCGTAGTACAGTGTTTAAAAGTCCTGACTGTGCAGTGGAATTGGACCTACAACCTAACCTCAGAGCTGCCATTTATTAGCAGGTGACCTCGGATACATTATAGAATGAATCCAAGTGTCAGTCTCCTCATTGGTAAATTGGAAATAATTAGTATCTTCCTAATTCACTGATGTGACAAAATAAAATAAATGAGACAGCACATATAAAGCCCTTACACAAAATGATTGCTCCATTAAAGGTAGTTATTGTTATTATTGTCAACGTTATCATTACAGCCAAGTGAGGTCTGCCAAGAAGGTATTATTATCCCCACTTTAGGTATTGGAATCTGAGTCTCAAGGCATTTGAATGACTTGCCCAGGATCACATAACAAGTAAATGGAGAGCCGGGACCAGATCTCAGTTTCCACTCTCCCAGGTAGTTCATTGTCCACTGCACCAGGATTGTGCTCCATTATAAACGAACAGAGTATGGCTCTTGCCCCTTTGCAAATTCCAGCAGCAGCATCTGTAATCCAGGGTATCCTTCAGAGCTGGGACCCTGCTTTCTCTCTCCATTCTCGCTCCCTGAGAGTCGAATCTCTGAGTTTGACTATGGGTATGAGACTGCCTGTCTTAGAGACTTTCAGGATTCCAGGTTTCCATGTCAACTTCATACCAGGCTTTGGATATTTCCTGTTCTTAAGGCAGCCCCTTCAAGTAGGTAAATTTAGAGCTGTGCTGTGCCTCCCCTTCATTCTCTATTTTATCCTATAGTAGCTCTGTGGCATAGGAGAGATTTATTCATGCTATTCAAGAAAACAAACTGAAATTAAAGAGATTTAGAAACTCGTTCAAAATTATATTGTGAAGGTGTGGCAGAACCAGGGTGCAAACCCAAGTCTGATGTATGCATCTGCTAGACTAGTAGCTACATAAAGAAGTCCATATAAGAGGCTTTTTTTAATCTGCACCCCCTATATTTAGTAACAAGAGCTAGAATACTCCATGGGAAGAATATAACAAGCCAAACTTTCCAGCCACTCCTGATTTTTCAAAGCATCTATATTCTTCTTCAGTTGGTAAAATATTAGCATTCTAGGTCCTAGGTTGAAATTTTAAGTCTCAACCTCTCAGTGATTTGGGTCCTCTCATTTAGCCAAGCTAAAAGAAGGAGACTAATGGTGCCAGGAGAAAATTCAGTCCAAGGGGCATGCTGTGTTGCTCCTCCTCCGGACAGTCCAACTGAAATTCTGTGTCAAGGGGCATCGCTAAAGTCAGTGAACCCAGACTGTATCAGCTAAACCTTCTTTCAAGTTGATTTCCAGTGACACATCCCTGCCATTTAACGAAGACATTGAAAGGAAGTCTTATTTAAAACCATATGGCAGAAAGGATCACTGAGTGAAGGATGGGTGGGCATTGCTATAAATACAGAAACAGTTGGGCCTAACTGGAAGGCCCTTTGGATGGGCCTATTTGCATGAAAGTCCTGGGAGCCTCATGGAAAAGAATTTACTCAGTTGGGAAAGAGAATTGAAGTGGTAAAGGCTTAGTCTATCACTGTCGGAGCAAATGGTTGATTTCCAGCACTGCCTGATGTCTCTTACACAGCTCATCCTTCAGCCCAACACCCATCCTTCGGCTCAACCTTTATATCTGGGTTCTAGAGTTGAACCCCCACCATAGCAAAGAGAAAATGAAAACAAAGAGGAGTAACATTCAAAGTTCTGTAAGAAATAGGACGAAGGCATTAGAGAAAGCATCTAACGTAGTTGGCTTTTAATATCAGAGTGGGTTTAAATCCCACTTTTGTCATTTACTAGCTGTGTGACTTTGGATAGGTTACTTACAGTCTCTGAGTCTTTGTTTCCTATGGATAATAATGCTGATATTACTAGTGCCCATTCTTAGACATGGAGTAGAAATCTAAATTAAATATCCTACATAAAGGAGTACCATAAGGCATAAAAATAGCCATTAAGGATGACTATTATAAGAGAAATCCTCTTCCTTGCTTCTGCAAATTAACTTTTGGAATACTTGGAGTTAAGGAGCCGAGTGGAGGCCGTGGTTGAGAACATCCACGCAGACAAAACAGGAGACAGCTGTGGAAGTGTAGAGTCCCAGGGGCCGCATGGGCAGCAGAGAACTCTGGTCTGGAACGTAGTGGCCTTGACTGGGAGGCACAGAGGACGATAACCTTGTAGAGATGATTCTTCACTCAGTCATTGGTTCTTCAGTTAAACAGGTGTGTCTGTCTACCACGTGCAGCAGTGGAGCTCTGGGCTGGGGAGGCAGAGGATGTACAGACAGGCTCTCTGCCATCACGGAGCTCTGTCACTCTTGCAAGGACTCTTGTGAGTTCACACAAGACCCTCCAGGAAATTCTAGATTTCTAGAAAGGTTGTACAGTCCAGAAGGAGGCTGGGTTTCTGACAACCCCAAGGGTAGAGGCCGAGTCAGAAAGAAACTGCCTAATGACAGCTGCAGCCCTCCTGTGCTCCCACAGGCTGGGAAAACAGCAGTTACTAAAATGCTCTTATTGAAAAAGAACACTCAATACTTCTCCCTGTGCCCCCTTATAAAGTCCCAGAGGATTACTCACCCATAAAAAGTGTCCCTGGTATTGAACATATATTATCTCTGATGCTTACAACAGCTTTACAGACTAAGATTTGACCCTCATGTTATATTTGAGTTAGCTGGACTCTCAGAGATGTGAAGTGCAAGGCACACACGGGAAGTGCTGCAGGTGAGCTTTCTCTAAAAGCCACACCATCCAAAACCCCGGGGGGTCTCTCGGCAATTAAGACAGGAGAACACTGCACTGAAGTTTACTCTGAGTGTCTTTCTTGCCTCTTTTTGTCCAGATTTTTTTGTTCTTTGTCCAGATTTTCTAGTTCTACCAATCTTATGTCCCTGTGTACTTGGTTTGAATCTCCTTCATGTCCTTTATGGAAAGACATGTGTTATAAGTAAATCATTCAGTATATATAATATATATATGCATATGTATTTGCCTAATGATTCATGGTTTCAGTGAAAAACCCTTGACTAGAGTCAACCACACGGAGGACGGCAAGGGTTTCACTTCTCGTTTTGCCAACTTTAAGCCTGAAGCAATGAGGTAGAGTGGAAAGCGAGCTGCCCTGCAAGGCTGGAGGCCCAACTTCAGGCCCTGCCACTTGTTTCTTCTGTGGCCTATCAGCAATAAATTTACTTCCTTGAACTTCACGTTTCATGTCAGTAAAATAGGGAAACTAATTCTTAACCTGCTAACTCACCTGGAGAAGAAGAGATTTAAATGTGATTATAATTATGTGAATATGTTCCAAGTTGTAGGGTATTACGCAAATTTAAGGCATTCTAAGTAGTATGAATTTCCCTCACTTCCAGTCTTCATCTCTCTTTAATCCAGAGAATTTCAGTGGATTCAAAGGACCTATTCCTAGGCCTGACTTTCCTCTTTCTTCTCCTTCTGTTTCTGTCATGTTGTTTCTTTCTTTCCTTGTCTACTTCAACTTCTTTTGAGAATTCCCATTTTGGGCATTCCTATCTGGGAGAGGGGACTAATGGGAAGGAGGCCAGTATCAGTTCTGTATACAGGAAACAGTTGTATTGTGACTTTCCTCCTTGGAGTCTTGCATGTTTCTTAGAACTAACACACATCTGCAGAATGCATACACAATATGAACATGGGCGCACTCACATATAGCCTGGACCTACCCATGCTATGCAGACATTTGTATATAAGCAATCACGTACAAACTAAAAGTAGAGAACCTCTCTGAAGCAGCCGTAGACATCCCGATCAAATGCACATATTCCCCTTACAATACAATCACACTCTCTTCCATGCAGACAAGATCATACAGACACACACGCTCTTGCGTACACACAAACGTGGACGGGAACATGTAGAGGCATGTACACAAATACATACATCCTCTTTCGCTAGCATGTAAGACCTATAAATGCACCCAGGTGTGTTCAGCAACTCCAACCATGTTCAGACCAAAATACGCTCTGAAACACTCAGTCACAAACACACTCCTGAGTGTGACCATATTTCCAGTTTTTGACAACTGTGTTTTCCAAACGTCCTCATTGCTCTTTCTTTGAACGTGCCCATTCTGGGACAGTTGGATGAGTGTGCTTTTCTGAGAACTCCCCTGACGTGACCCACCTTAACGTGAAGGACATCATTTTCTCAGTGATAAAGTCTACTCTTTCCTCAATGTTGTTATGGAGTGATACCCAACAGGAAGCAGCAATGTGTGCTCCCCACCTTGAACCATTTCACAATCCCCTGAGAGATTCAATGTCCCATCAAACAATACTCACTTGCTGTAGAAGAAACCTTTGTTGCCACTGTTGTCATGTGGTCACCCCAGCCATATCAGCCCATATGTTTCTGGGATCATCAAGAAGAGCTGACCTCCTGAGGTCATCCTACCTCTTGCCCTGCCTCTAGCCCAAATTGCTCATTATAAGACCAGGAAGTTGGACTTGTCTCCATCTATTACAATAAGTGCCACTTTCAACCAAATTATTTTAATGTTACCTTCATGACAGCCGTAACTTAGTAGGCAATAACTTCAGGATGACATCAAGTACTAAAGTGACAGAGTGTATTTTACATATTTGCTTGAAAGATAGTGGTTAAATATGGATATTTCTAACATGTCTCTCTCTAAAAACCTTATTTATGATAAGCGTTTATAGAGAAGACGTGAAAAATGAGAACTGGACTTATAAAAACAAAGATATATCAGGGACTAAATAAATAGAACCTGCTATTTATTAATAAATAGAGCACGCTAAAGAATGACCAGGATGTTTGTGAATATGTATCAATCAGATTTCCTTAGGAATTAGTCGTAAGAGTTTAACCTTCATAAGGAAACTGCCTTAAAGAGGAGGGAGGATCTGAATCAGGAGCCTTCTGAGTCATCAAGTAAAATTTAAATTGTGTTCAGTAGAAAAGGGAAAATTGAACAGAGACGCTGTTCAGTTGAAAGTACCAAAACTGCTTTGTTTTGTTTTAGGATGGCTAAGATGTCAAAGATGAGATGGTTTCCATTCAAAAGACTTGGGAGACGATGTCCTTTTCTGAACTCACTGGGGCCCAGTCTCTCAGTTCTGATTCATTTTGATGGGGTAAGAGTTGAGTTGACTTTCCCTGGCACGGACTCCTTAGCTGACTTGGTTAAAACATCCCCCTGGAGGTTCTGTATTTTAGCACGGCATTTATTCCCTCTGCACTGTAAACTCAAAGGGATTAGCAGTCCTGTGTATCTTGTGCACGACAGAATCACCTGCCCCTAGCACAATGCCTGGTATGTTGCAGCATTTAATAGTTGTTAACTGAACAAGTATTGGGTCCAGCTGGGCAAGAAGCACCTCAGGAGTTTTTCCTCCTCAGGTAGAGGTTTCTGCATCATGTTGTCTGCTTTCTGCTGCATCTGCTGTTCCTGCTGGACTCCACGGTTTACCATCCAGCAAGGCTTTCCTGAGTCGTCTCCAGAAGATGTGCCGCCCCAGGACACTGTCCTCCCACTCCAGGTAAGTGTTCCTGTTGAGAAGGCGATACAGCTCCACCTGCTGCCGGAGCAGGGACTTCTCCAGCTTGTGCAGGACGATGAAGATGATGCCAGCACGACTGCTCAGAAACTGCCAGGTCTGGGCAATCTCATACTCAAAGATACACCATCGGCTCTGAATGAAGTGCTGGGACACCACGACAATAACTTTCCGGCTTTTGTGGAAACCTTCCTGGATGATGTTGGCGGCGATGGCCACACCAGGAATGAAGTCTCTGTAGTGAAGGCAGAGTTGAAAGGGGGGCACCCCCTCCTCCAAGTTCTTTACCAATTCATTCCTCACCCAGTCTTCGTCCTGGCTTGAGTAGATAACAAAGGCATCATAGATGCTTTCACCTCTCCCATACTTTTTGCAGCCAGCAAGAAGCATCAGGTGGAAATAGAACTTATAGACCAGAACTGCTATGACAGAAACCATGAGTATACTGAAAACCGACCCGCCAACGATAGTCTTGCTAATCTGACAGGTGGCATTGTTAAAACCCAGCACGGGCATGCCCCGCATCTGTAAGGGTATTGCACACACCAAGTGTTCAACTTCCACCAAGAGCTGCCTCTGGTCCTTGACCCACTGCAGAAAACTCTGGTATTCACAAACACAAGCAAAGTCATTTTGAGTAAGATTTAAGGAAGCTAGACTACTTGGAAAATGCTGCAGTTCTTGCCACTTGAAGGCCACAATACGATTAAAACTGCAATCCAGAATCTGGAGGGAATGGAGAGGTTTGTAAGGAAGCATATCCAAGAACAGGAGGTTATTGTGACTCATATTTAACACCCGAAGTCGAGGGAGTAAGCAAAATGCCTCCTGGGACACCTGTTCCAGGTTACACTTAGAAAGGTCCAGGGTGGTCAGGTTAGTCATCTCTCTGAAGATATTTGGAAGGAAGTTGTCCTTAAAAGAATTGCCAGCCATTTTCAAGACTTGGAGGCTGACCAAGCCATCAAAGATGCCATGGAAGACAACTCGGGTGTTAGTGTAAGAAATATCAAGATAACGGAGGTTTTTGAGGGATAAGAATACTGGAAAATCACTGGCCTGTTTCAAAGTGGAATGCTGGAAATCCAGATGTTCTAGTTGCTCTAAGCCCATGAAGTTTGAACTCATGGAAATAACATCATTGAAGCTCAGATCTAAATGCTTCAGTCTGGTTGTCTTCAAATCAGCCTCAGAACAGCAGGACTTGAAACTCAAGCGATTTCTGCTGAGATCTAGAAACTCAAGGCTTGGTAGCTTAACTTCATTAAAAGATTTCATATCTTTGTTGGAAGTGAAAACCAACCTTTTGAGAGAGGTGAGCTCCAATGTGGGAAATCCTTCAATTCTACAGTTAACCAATTCGAAGTCTTGCCATCCGAAACCTTTAGGAAAATCTTTTAGATTGCCTAAATCCAGACTCACCAGAGAAATTTTAGAAATATCTGCCAAACAATTAAGTAAATCAATAGAATCCTTTGAGCTGTAATTATCAATGTATGCTAACCGGAATTCTTCAATCGTCAAATTGTGCAGTCCGCGCAGGGCAGATGTGTCAAATCTTTCCAATTTCCTTTCATTTTTAAATTCTCCCAGAACCAACCGATTGACTTTTAAACCAGCCAGTCCTTGAATACAAGATTTCATTACATCTATACTATCAAAATTACTTCTCAAAGTCAGTTTATGGAGCTTAATTTCTTTAAAGGCATCTGGTTGGATAAACTCTAAAGGATTCAGGGACAAGTCTAAAGAAAGGTTGAGTAAGGGCATTTGATGTAGCACACGCAAGTCTTCATGAGAAATATTTTGGATCTTGTTATTGGAAAGGTCCAAGTGCTCCAGGTTGGGCATTTTAGAAAAATACTCGGGTAACTTGAAGGAATGGATAAGATTATGAGCCACATTAAGCTCCTTCAAGGTCTTGAGATGTCCAATGGGGAACTTCTCTAGAGATGAAAGCTTTGTCTCCACGGCCACCAGCGTCTGTAAACTGGAGAGTCCAGAAAAGGCTCCCAGGGCTAAGCTCCTGATAGGATTTCCTGTCAATATCAAGGTGGAGAGATGGTTGAGGCCCTGATATGCATCATCTTCAATCATCTCAATTTCACACCTGCAGGAAAGGAGATACAGATTATATAATACTTCTGTTGAATAAAAACCCAAAATGGAATAACAATCCCAGCTCTTCACACATATGTGACATGCTATATGACTGTACATACGTAAAGATATCAAGCAAAGCAGATGATAGAATGAGCAAATAAGAAGCTCTGAAGATTCGGGATTGTCACACTGGCCACAATGACAAACTCTTTTTATCACACTAGCACACATGCTAAGCAGAGGCAGCACATCCATCAGAAGGAAATCAGTTAAAGATTAATCATTGGGACACAGGGAGATTGTGTGGCTGATAGAGTATGTAACAGCCTTGGATCAGCTTTAACCATTTCCTGCCACACAAATTACAATTAGACATCCAATTACTAAAGATGATACAGATAGTCATTAGTTGTTAGGCATGATAAATGTCTGGTGAACGTCAATCTCAAAGATATAAAAAAGAGAGAATTTACATCAAGAGATGTAGACAAGGAGGACTAAAGCAGGCTTCTCTGAAAACACATAAGTTGAAATCTGAAAGATGCGTTGGAATTAACAAGAAAAGGAAGAGAGCTAAAGAGCAGATACAAAAGCCCCAGGTAGGCAGCAGCTATGATATGTGGAGGAACGGTGAGAAACAGCTTCTAGGTCTGGAGTACAGAGAGGGATGTGGAGGGCTGTGAGTTGGGGTTGTAGAGAAAGGAGGTTACAAAGAAGGCAGAGGCTTGCAGATCAGATAAAGGATTTTGAATTTTATCCCAAGAGAAATGGAAACCGTGCAATATGCAATGTTCATAGAGGTATCCTAGAGTCAAGGCTCTCATCTAGCCAACTAACCATGAGCTCATGGTAAACTCTTGATGGCACTAGAAGTGTATGCCAGGTACAGTTTGTAAATGAGTCCTCTCCTAGTCCAACCTGCATTATGTGTGCAGTGTTCCCCACTTGCTCTATCCCCTTCAGGAGGTTTATGGGTAAAATAAGCATTTCGGTCCAAGCTTTTGCTATTGGTTGATAACTGCATAGAGGGTAGTGGGTGCAGTAGAAAGAATGAAAGAAGAGGGGGCAAGACCTCTGAGTTCTGGTGCCTCTGTTGATCTCTCATACCATGCCATCTTGGGAACTCCTTTTCCTGTCTGGGCCACAGTTATCACGTTTCTAAACGAGGCAGCTAAACTTGGTTATTTCTCAAGTTCCTTTCAGGTGTATGACTTTATAGCCCATAATCTTATATGTATATTGATCCATGCATCAGGCAAGGCCAGAGGGGTCTTGCTGTGGCTCTGTGTCATCAAAGGGGCTTCATCCCTTTAGAGAAGCAGAGTATTAAGATGAAGAGAACATTTAACTTGGAAGCAGGGGATGTGAACTTAAATCTCTGGGCTGTTGCCAACAGGCTATGTGAATGGAGGTAGATCACTCGAACTCTCCAAGCCTCAGTTTCCTCATCTATAAAAAGGAAAAAATATATCAATAGGTTTCCATAGGAAAGAAAGGGCTGTTTGATCTATCACAAAGCATACTTAGAGGACTAATTGAGTTACTGTATGTGAACACTGTGAAGCAACATGAAAAGGCAAAGGATAGCTATTGTACTATTGTCTGTCCTTGCCCTGATTCAGAATCTCCTACTGGCTGAGCAGAGGGGGCGCTGGCCTCTAAGCACATATTTAAGGCCTCGGAGGGAAGTTCCTTGGGTACATGGTGGATGGAAGATGAATTATAAGGGAGCTTTTTTGATGAGAAACTACCTGTTGTTTAGAAAAGGGGAAAGGATGGTCTGTCTACCTTAGAAAACTGAAATTTAGAATCTAATGAAATGCTATAATAATATTTTATACTTATAAAGTATACTTTATAATCTTTTTAATATATATATAGCATGTTAACATTCATGATCACATTTAACCTGTGGGCAATTCCATCATTTCCATTTCACAGATGTGAAAACTGAGACTCAGGGAGATGAAGTGATGTGCCTCAGGCCGCATGGTCATAAATGGTGGAGGAGGCCCTGGCTCAGGTCTTCTGACCCCCACAGGGCTCTATGATCTACACCATTGCCTTTAAGATGCTCCATCTTCCTTTTGTTATACTCCATCAATATCCGAGTTAGAGCATAAAACCTCAGATGCTCACTCTTCTGCAGAAATATCTGCTTGAAAGAGGATTTTCCTACTATGCTCTTAGTCTTTATTAAGAATTTCTATTATAAAAAAACTAGGTATAAAATGTTTCTGCATTTTTCATACACTCTTACAGAGAATATGGTCCATTATCTAATCCCTTTTTAAATAAGTCCCCTGATGATGAAAACAACTTTAGGGTTCAATTTCCCCCCAAAATAATGCCAATAACTTAACCTGTCCTAATGAATGTTATATTCTCTGCATCAGAGAAGAAAACTGTAGTCATGTTCCATGCCCACGTCAGATCTTCTCCTTTGATCTTGTCATCTTTCTCCTTGGGTTACTTGTATTTTCTTAATTCCCTATCCTCTACTCCACCTTCAATATTCCAGACAGTATTTGAATTCCATTTATTTCAAGGAGTCTTTCTTGACTACCCACCACAGACAAGGCCCCTCTTCTGAACAACACCATGTGTTGCCTCCAGTTTGCCCATAGCTTATCACCTGCTGCTATATATTACCATCCTTATCTCAGGTTCAAAATCCAAAATCAGAACCAGGTAATAATTTATTGAATTCCTACTATGTGCCCAGCACCATGCTTAGGATTTTAACATATTAACTCTTTCAAGTGGATATGCCCTCCTTGATAGCTGGGGTTGTTAGATATCAACATACTCTTGTTTCCTAGCAAAGTGCACGGCATATGGCAAGTCGTCAATAATATCTACTGATGAAAGAACTTGAGACAATTTTCTCTCCTGACTTACAAGAAAATTCAAAGATAGAATTATCCTTAGAAACTACCTCTCATCCAAGTGCTCATCTCACAGATAAAGAAACTGAGACTTGGAGATGGGAGGTGGCTTGTCCAGAGTTGCATAGCAAGTAAGACATCTACTAAATGAAAGAAAGAGTGAACGAAGATGAGACTCCACCAACCAGGCTTTCTGGCTTAAGAATAAAATGACAGAACAGTAAACATTTCACCTTGTGTAGGGTACAAAAGCTCATTAATTACCTGGACAAATCCAGCACCTGCAGTTCTGGGAAGTTGGAGAAGCTATGGCTGCCTAACTCCTTCAAGGGGTTAAAGCTCAGGTCCAGTTCCTTGGTTGATGTGGGGATGTTCTCAGGGATTTTGTAGAGATTCAGGTCCATGCATTGGTAAGTAGTGTTAGGAACCACCTGCAATAATCATACGTTAGATGCAGTGTCATACTGCATGTACCTCAATAGACTGCCCTTTTATCTCCCTTCTCCTGAGCCAGGGTCTGGGAGGCTTCTAGTACAAGCACAAAGGTCAGTCTTTCATCCATCCATCCTTCCAGTCATCCATCTGGCCATCCACTCATCTATCCATCCATCCATCCAGTCAACCTTCTTTCAACCATCCATCCATCCATCCATCCATCCATCCATTCAGTCCTCCATCTGGCCATCTGTTCATCTATCCATCCATCCATCCATTCATTTATCCATTCACTTCATACTTATTAAACATCTTACTCTAGATTAATTAAGGAAAGAGCACTTACTATGTACCCAGTGGTCTAACTTCTACTATAACAATGGTAGTATCTAGCAAGAAGCAGTGGAGTCAAGTGATAAAGAGCTGAGGCTCTGGAGTCCAAAAGTTCAGGGTTTCACCCCAAGCTCTTCCATGTGATTTGGGGCAAGGTTGTTTTTTGTTTTTCCCTAAATACCATCTCTCCCCTCTCACAGTGTACAGCCTTGGGGAGACTGCTAGTCAAGGTGTCTAGACCTCCCTTGGTCATTGCTCAATTTTTGCCAATTGCATTCTCTCCCTTGGCTCATTGTACTTCGAGCAAGTGATCTAGAAATGGGGAGAAACCTTTGGTGTGCATGGACTCCAGTGGTGGACGCTAGTAAATGAGGTCAAGTGCTATATGCTGCCTTGGTTCCTGTGCTGGTTTCTATCATACTTTCCCAAATTCTTTATAAGTCTTATTCTCTATCCTCCCACTTAATTTCTGAATTCTCTAATTTCTTTAACAAAATTCCTTGCTTAAACTCAGCTAATTTTAGTTTTCTGTTGCTTAAAAACCAATAGAATCTGTTCAAAGGATTCAATGAGATAAGGTGTTTAAAGAGATGATCTCAAAGCCTATTAGAGTGTAAATGATCAAGAAATGTTAACATTGATTATTATTGGCTATTATTAATCCCTTACTATATGTTGGCACATTTCTTATATAGTATATGCTTTAATTTAATCCTCAAATAAATCTTTTAAAGAAGAAGAATTCAGAGAGATGAGAGATGAAGTAATATGCAGATAGTCCCACAGGCCATCTGTGCAGTTCCTTACATCATTCATATGTCTGCGTAAATGTTACTTTCATAGGAGCCTCCCAGACATTGTCTAATAGAGGATGATGCCAGGACCTCTTCCTTACCCTCTTTTATCCTCATTCATAGGATGTATCACTGTCTCACGTGACGTTGCCCATGTGGCTGTTCCATGTGTATTGTTCATTTCTCTCACTAGATTGTGAGCTTTGATAGTCTTGCTCTCTGCTAGGTCTCCAGCACTCAGAATGGTGTCTGGCAAACGGCTGAGGCTTAACAAATATTTGCCGAATAAGTGAATGAATAATTGATGGAATGGAGTTTTGTTTAAATCCAAATTGCACACCTTTTCTGCTAAGTGCTGTGGGCAGTACAGAGACCAACGTGATGTGGCTCCAGACTACAATGAGCTCACAACCTAGATAAGGGTTCAGAGAGGGGTACAACTCACACCACTGAGAAGGACCATTAACCAGGCTTGGGAAAAATTTCTTTTGGTTCAGAAAAGGTAGACATCAATTCTGGATCCAGGGATTGGAGGAGGCTTCTGAGAAAGAGAAGATTTCCAAGTGGGTCTTGCAGGATGAGTAAGATTTGGATACATGGAAAGAGGAAAAAGGAGAGAACCATGGAAGGAGGGGTGCAAAACTTTTTCAGATTAGCTAACAGCTGGTGGGAGTGATGAAACTAAAGTCAGAGGGGAAGCAAGAGCCAGATCAAGAGGGGCTCGTGCCTTGTCCTGTGGCAATACTTTTCATCACTTAACACATAAATTGAGCAACTACTATGTGCTAGGTGCTGGGATATAGTGATAAATAAAATCAGCAACGATCTTGCCCTCTTACAGACTCCATTTTGAAGAGGAAGACAAACAATGAACAAAAAAAATCAGAAAATGAATAATGATGTGCTATTAAAAAAGATAAAGCCACACAGGAAATTAGAGAAAAAAATATGTGAGGTGGGGAGTTCTATATGTGGTGATCAAGGAAGACTTCCTGGAGGAGATGACATTGAAGCAGAAATCTGAATAAAGGGAGGGATTAAGCCATGAAACTATCTAGGGCTGCACTGTCTAATATGGTAGCCACTAGCTACACACAGCTGTTGAGCACGAGAAAGGTGGATAGTCTAAACTGAGACATACGGTAAATGTAAAATGTATACTAAATCTCAAAGACTTAGAAGCAAAGAAAAAATGTAAAATAGCCTATTAATAGTTTAGTATATATTACATTTTGAAATAATATTTTGAATATACTGGGTTAAATAAAAATATTATTAAAATTAAATTCACCTTTTTCTTTTTATTTTTTTAACGTGCCTACTAGAAGATTTAAAGCTATGTTTTAAATACCTAATTTAGTTAAAATTTAATTAAGTCAGTTAAATCAAAACTCAGTTAAATTTGTTATTTAAATTTAAATAATATCATGTGGCCCACATGATATTACCATAGGGCACCAATGACCTAGGGGAAGAGCATTCTAAGCTAGAGGAAATAGCCAGTGCAAAGGCCCTGAGGTAGGAAGTGGTCCTGATAGCAGCGGAGAGTTATTATAAGTTTTTAAGAAGGGTAATTTGTTAGAACGGAGACTCAGGGAAAACAACGACAACAAATAAACAACAAACAAAAATCTGCAGAGCGGATTAAAGGAAGCTGGCTATGGAGTCTGGGGACCAGTCAGTATCCAAGAGTCAAGGCCAGGGGAATGGAGCACCTGCCCTTGGGTGCCACTGAGGGATGGGCAACGTTGGGCAGGCTTTGGAGACTGAGAGACTAGAGGGCGTGGAGAGAGGGAGGAGCCAAGAGTGGAGGTGACCTTGATTGGAGGATCAATGCCCATTAACCTCACAGCAAAAGGGGCACAGAGAGGAGGATGAGAAGCAGGGAACTGGGGAACAGAGGACTTGCAGATGACAAATTTGTTTTTGGGACATATTAACGGACGCTATTTTCCCATGTCCTCAACTTACAGGACTTGGGCTGGTTTTGCTTTTCTTGTTTCTAACCCTGCCACACCCTAAGTCCCAGGACAATCTTTTGGCTGTTTGGTTCCCTCACAGGCTGCCAAAGCCATCGTGAAGTCCACGCAGGGGAAAACAAGAGAGACCCAGCACGAATGAGATTCCCAGCCAGCCGGTTGGTGTTTCACAGAGAAAGAAACCCCTGGATTAGCAGACATTTTACATCTTTCCCTCTCTTTTCTTTCCTTCTCTCCTTATCTCTCAGTGCCTCTTTCTCTTTCTCTCTCTCCTTTTTTTCTCCCATCTCTTTCCTTTTCATCCTTTAGACAGAACTATGACTAGATTCAGAAGTCTGAAATCCACTTCGAAAGTTCTTTCTATTAAGAAACGGAAAACCATCTTCTCCCTGAGATTGAAAGGGGCAGTGACTGCTCGAAGCTGAGTGTACAAAGCAACAGTGGGAAGCAGTGACAGGCAGCAGCCTTCCTACAGCTCTCTACTGAACAAGGCATTATTATCATGATGTTATAGGTGTGAGAACTAGTCTGAAAGGAGGTTTAGTAACTTCTTCAAGGTCACACAGCCCAGAAGTTGAAGAACAGTTATTTTACACAGTTCTATCTGACCTAAAGCCCCTATTAGCACTTAAAGTCCTAAATAGGATCTTACCCCATGGGCTGCCTGTTAATGCCCGGCAACCGCAAATTATTTGGTCCCTGTGCCTTCTCAAGTCTTTCCAGTAATTTGAATCCTTTTAGTAAGTGAAACTAACCAGGGCCCGTAGCGGCACGTTCTGGGCAGAGAGCAGCTTTTCAGAAGCACGGGGAAGCTCACAAGAGATGAGCTGACCCCACCACATACCTGCACGCAAGGGTCCCAGCTCTCGGGTCTCAGGCAGGAGAGGAAGGCCATGGCTGGGATCAGAGTCCCAGCCAGGCGGGTGGGCGGCATCATCCTGGCATTTTCTGTGCCCAGAAGGGGCCCTGTGAAAGCATGACGCACCGTAACAGCCTGCCCGCCAGGGCAGCCTCGGAGCTGCTGCTGTGTTCTCTCCCCCGCTCGGTGCCCCACGGTAATGACTGTATTCAAAGCAGTGCTGGCTTAAGGGGCCAGAGGAAGTGAGAGTGGCAGCCTTAGCATTCTGGACTTTTGTTTCTCTAATATTTATCTTCCTCGTCACAGGAGGGGAAGTTAGAAGAAGAAGAAAATGTTCGCAGACCAGGGGCTGGAGTGACGCGAGAGGAAGCTGGCTTTTATCCCAGGGAGTCATCTGACCTGGGGGGTAAGTGAACTCAGGAAAATAATCAGACCAGTCCAACCGTTTATGTAACTACTTAGGATGGTGACTTCAATTTTCTTTTAGCAGTGGAAAGTTACTGTCTATATTAATTTCCTGGGGCTGCCATAACAAAGTACTGCAAACTGGGGGCTTAAACAACCGAAATTTATTTCCTCACTGTTCTGGAGGCGAGAAGTCCAAGATCAAGGTGCCAAGCAGGGTCGATTTCCTCGCAGGCTCTTTCTTTGGTTTTGAGATGGCCATCTTCTCCCCGTGTCCTCACATGGTCTTCCCCCGTGTGTGTCTGTGCCCTAATCTCCTCTTCTGATAAGGGCACCAGTCCTATTGGATTAGGGCTCACCCATGTGAATTCATTTTTCCTTAATTATTCGTTTGAAGGCCATACTCTAAATACAGTCACACTCCGAGCGACAGGGGTCAGGACTTCAACACACGAATTTTGTGGGGACAGGATTTAGCCCACAGGGCTGTCCAATCTTGTGAAATCTTGTAAAGAAACTCACATTTATAAAACTGATTGAAAATAAAGCCCCAGTGAAACACAGTTTGAAAAGTACAAGAATATTGGGAAAAGGTTGGAATGAAGGATCAAATACACTGAAATTCACATCCAGGCTGGGTGATTTATGGTCATGTGGCATTGGTCAAGTCCCTTACACTACAGACCGTAAATTTCTGGTCCGCAAAATGGGATCATAGTTTTTAATTAGAACAGAAGTGCACATCTATAAAATTTATAAAAATAAAGACATATGACCGTCGTCAAATGATACAAGCCACTAAGCCTTAGTTCTTGGTCTTTAAAATGGAGACAATCACATTTGTCTTGCATGATTGAATTAAGTTAATTTACGTAAAATGCTTAGTCTAGTGCATGGTTCATCGGTATATTCCATAAATCGGTAGCTATTATGATGATTAAAAATATGAATAAAATGGGGATAATAATGTGTACCTCAAAGTATTGTGATGACATTAAACAAGCTGGCATTTGTAAAGCTTTTAGGACAGTGTCCGGGATGTAGCAAGCGCAGTGTATGTTTCTGTTAAACAAGAACATAGTTTAAGGTGGGCGTATTACTGCTATTGTGTCCTAGATAGCTCTACCAAGATGTCCCGCAGGCACCTCAAATCCAGCATATCTAAAAGCAAGCCGTGAGCAAGCACATCGTAGAGGACTGAGCACAAACTCTTGCAGACTTCTTCACCACAGCTGTAAAATTAAACTAAAAATAGTCCCCCCGTCAAAATTTTGCTTTAAGGATGAATTGAGACTATGCAATGGTCTTAGGGGCAGCAGCTGGCACAGAGTAGGTGTTAAATAAAGTTTAGTTCCCTGGAAAGTTAATAACGTTTCACTTCCACATGGTCATCCAAGATGGAAATCTCTTTGACTTCTGCATTTCTCAACAAATGGGTGTTAACCATATTTCCTTACTTCTTGTTTTCTTGTTGCTCGGTCATGGGGGCCTTGCTGACTAAGGGTAGCCTGCCCCTCCCAGGGCTAGCCGGTTCCTAGAGATCACAAAGGATTTGTCCTACAGCACACCTTTCATATGCAAACTAACCAATTCAAAGCCCGTGCTCTGAACCACCTCTTCATCTGGCTGTTATACTCTAAGAGGCAATATTGCCCTGTCCTAATCATCACAGAGCCAGCCAGGTATCAGACAACTGGAGAAAGCGCCTGTATCCTAGAGCCTGCTGAAATTATTCAAACTAGCCAATGCTAAACCTGCTTACCCTGTCTTTCTCATGGAAACCACAATACAGGCTCCTGCCTTTGCCTTCACCTTGCTTCTTCTGCCTCCTGACAGCCCCTGTGCTCCTTCCCCATTGGCCCTGTGTAGTATGGCGTGTCCCCTCCTCTTGGGATATGTGAGTAATAAGCTATCTTTTCAATGGCAATTGTCTCCTGATCTGTTGGTCTCGCCACACCCGAATAATAAAACCTACATTTTATAACAAAACATTCTACCAAGTCCTAGAGATTTTACCTATAAAATAATTCTCAAATGTCAGTCTTCATTTCCATTAGCATTACCATTGAACATCTCCCTTGGCCTAGATTAGCATACTACCTTCTCTTTTTTTTTGTAAAGAAGATTGGCCCTGAGCTAACATCTATTGCCAATCTTCCTTTTTTTGCTTCAGGAAGATTGCCACTAACATCTGTGCCAATCTTCCTCTTTTTTGTTGTGGTATGCCACTACAGCATGGCTGGATGAGCAGTGTGTAGGTCCATACCCAAAATCTGACCCCACAAACCCCAGACCACTGAAGCAGAGCGTGGAAACTTAACCAGTATGCCACTAGCCCTGTCCCAATGTGCAGTACATTCTTAATGTGACTCCCAGGGTCCAGATTCACTTCTTCCAGTGTCTCAACTCTTCTACTCTATCCTTTATCTTGAAATCAAACAACCTTCCCAAAATGCAGATAGAATTACCTCATGCCATGTTAATAATAATATTCTGGGGCTTGTATTGCCTAGACTTCAAGTCTCTTGGCCTACCCCCTACTACACACACACACACACACGCACACACATTCCATCACCTAAGAAGGAGAAACAAACGTGTGCTATTTCAGGAGAGATATAGCTAGACTCCTTTACTAGGTCACAGCACTTAAGTGAATAGAGGAATATAAGTGTGTAATGGTGCAAATACTCTTTCTTCCAATCACTGGAGAGAAAAACGCCTTGATGGTCAAGATGAGGCCTAAAAGAATGGGTTCAAGACAATCTCCTCCACTATGTTCCATGAGATGTTAGTAGATGTGTTTTATAGAAGTTTTCCTGGAAAATTTTCCAATCTATGACTGGAGAATTTGTGAGAGTACCTTGGAAAGATGCTTCCTTTTCATGGGATTAACACACTATTATCTAGTGACCCTAATCAAAGATTTCTCAGTTCTGTGTACCTCTTCCAGAAGACAGACCATATGTATCAAATACAAAAGAGAAACATTAAGCCCTCGGTTATCAAATCTTATTTGCTTTTGTTGATGGACCTACCCCTGCAGTGTTACAATGAAGTAAGACAGTGGTGGTTAGTTACCATCCTGGGCCCGTGATTTTTACTGTTTTACAGTAATAATTCCACCTTAGGCACAGTAGTAGAGGCTTAGCCTGGGGCATGGGGAGTGACTTAGTTTTCTACTCCATGTGGAGCAAGGTCAACTCAGGAGCCAGAATCTTTCAGTCAATGGAGAAATCCCATCTTCACTAGAGTTCTAGAAGAAGTGTTTGATATTATCTGGTAGGTACTGCATATTCAGTAAGAAATAAAGAAGGAACAAAACTGACCTGTGTTGTTAGGCCAATTGCTGTATCAACCTCCTAATTTCAGTGACTTAACACAATGAAAGTTTATTTCTTGCTCATGAAATGCTTAGTGAGGATATTCCTAATTGGAGCTACTCTAAGAATGATTCATGGGTCCAGGCTCCTTTTATTTCATTATGGCACCATAATGCAGCCTCTAAGTTTGTTGCAGAATCTGAAAAGAAGACACACAGATACTTAACTACCTCTGTTCAGAAGTGACGTGTATCATCTCTGCTCTCACTCCACTGGCCAGAACCAGTCCCAAGACCATGCCCAGTTGCAAGGACTCTCTATCTTCTAAGCTTCAGGCCTCCTACCCCCACCCAAAACTCACACACACACACACAGAGTCACTGGTGGGCACCACTCCATAGCATCAATTCTATACTATGGAATGGGAACACAAATCTTTGTTGATCGGCAGATTATCTGTGCCACAACTTTAGCATCCTGCAATATCCATTTCATGGTAATCAAAATAAAACAATAAGAGGAAGCAGTCACCCCATAGCCTGGCTCAGAAAAGAAAGGACCCCTTAGTTTGACATGTCGAAGAACCAAATCTGATTCTACTCGACAATTTTAAGTTTCACATTTTTCCACAGGTTAACACCTCTCAAATCAGAATGTGTCCCATGACTAACAAAATATTGCAATTATAATTGGCAGAGTTTGTTTTTTCTTTCTTATGGGCAAATAAAGTAATGGAACTTCTTACAATTCGTGGTATCTTATATTCAATGAAGAACAGTTTGTCACTAAGAGGACAAAAACACAGAGGATCTGTTGGAGCAAATAGAGAAAACAAATAGTTACAACAGGAAAAAATAGATTTGTTTCCTAAGATCTCCTTAGCACATGTACTAGACTAATGTGCATTCTGCAGCTACAAAGGGAAATAGAGTACTCAGTGTTTCCTAACTTTTTTGATCCATAAAACTCTTATTTTTGCATACCCATTACCAGTCCTGTATCCATTAATGTGCTGTGGACCAGTGTTCCTGGGATGTGTAGTATGGAACACGCTGCTCTTAAGCAGAAGTGTAAAGGGTATTCTTCTGGCACTCGGCGACCCAATTCTTGGGTCTAGGGCTGGGTCCTCACATTAGCTACTGCCCTGTACATCTCAGTATTTTTCTCCCAAATACCCCTAGTACTAGGGCCGAGTGAGTGCACCCCCACAGGGGCTATCAAGGCAAACAGCTTAAGTGGTGCCTACTCCTCCCCAGCCTGAAATGTCTATGATGTTTCCTGTGTTATTTAGAAATTACTTTGAATTTCCCATCTCTGTATTGTCTGTTTCTGCTGTAGAGTGGAAACTCCATGAGGGCAGACGCTTTGTCCAGTGTTCACATCTATTGAATGCATGGGGGGTAGGCCCTCAGTAAGTTTTTGGTGAATGAATCAGTGAACAATATATCTGAATTTGCTTTTAATATGTAGCTGGTATTTTAGAGTATTTGTCACCTTTCCATACTGAGTAATGTGACTCTCGTATAAGATGTTCACTGATGATTCTGGGGCATCTCATACTTTCCTACCTCCTACTATTCCCTGGAGATACACGGGTCGCAGGTTAAGCGACACAGAGAAGTATGGAGTCATAGTCATACAGTAAAAGCAAGTGGATTAGGTTGAAAGTCCTTGTTGCAGTAAACACCATGCCTCTTCCTGGGGTAGAAAAGTCCTCTTTCTCTCTGTCAGTCACGAACCTGAGGCAGAGGCTGGTTCCTGATGGCCAAGAGAGTCTTCCCTCTTTGTTCTGTCTCCCTACTTGCCCAAATGGTTCAGAGAATCTCTGCTTGTTCATGCAGACCCTGGAAAAGCATGGTGTAACGTATAGAGGGCTATAATTAATTATCCAATTTACTTCCTGGCATCATCATTTCCTAGTATGTGACTCATCTTTAAATCACTGAGTTTCCTTAACTATATAACGGAAATAACAGTGTGGCCTAATTAATGATATTATTTGAGGGTTAAATGAGATAACACATAAGGACGTACTTATAAATATTACAACGTTACACAAATGTTGATAATCATTCATTCATTCACCAAATATGTACCGAGTGTTTATCTGTCAGGCACTGTTCTAGACACTAAAGATACAGCAGTGAACAAAACAGACCCTCCTGCTCACACAGAGCTCATGTTCTAATGAGGAGAGAGACAGTAACATTATAAATAAGTACATTACAGAGTAGGTTAGTAGATGGTAAGGTCTGTGGGTGAAATTAAAAGAGAGTCAGGGAGATGAAGAGTGGTAAGTGGTATTGAAGTTTTAAATATGGCTGTCAGTATGGCCCTCACTGAGAAAGTGACATTTTGAGCAAATTCTGCTAGCCATGCAAATATCTGGGAGAAAATTCCAGTTAAAACAGTGGCTCTCAACTGGGGGCAATTTTACCCCTTGGGGACATTTGGCAATGTCTGGAGACATTTTTGGTTGTCGTAACTTGGGAGCAGGGAGTGTTGCGAATGACCTCCAGTAAGTAAAGGCCAGTGATACTGCTAAACATCCCACAATGCACAGGACAGGCCCCCAAGCCAAAATATTAATAGTGCCAGTGTTAAGAAACCCTGAGTAGAAGGATAAGATGCTGCAAAGGTCTAATGGCAGGAAATTGTCAGAACCAACAAGGAAGCCAGTGTAGAGAGGCACAGGTGGCCATCTCCATCATTTAGGGCATTGTAGGCCATTGTAAAGACTTTGCATCTTCTTGGTACCCACCACAGCCTTCCCAGGTAGGCATCTTCACTCTCTCCTCAGTGCTCCCACAGCAACCGTCTGTCATGCTCAGGAGGGATTAATTGTTTGCCTCTCTCACTGGGCTTTCAGCAAACTGATGATAGTCAAATCTGGTCCATCTCTGTACACTCCATGCCTATCACAGTGCCCAGTACCCAGTAGGAGTTCAATGCATGTTGGTTGCATCAATGATTGTGGTAATAACTTTGGTTGATAATGGCAACTGATTTGATTTTCACTTCATATATAAGCTAATAGCCAGCCCTGATGGTCTAATGGTTAAGATTCAGTGCTCTCACTGCCATGACCCAGGTTCGTTTCCTTGTCTGGGAACCACAACACCCATCTGTCATTATCATACTGTGGTGGCTGCATGTTGCTGTGATGCTGGAAGCTATGTCACCAGTATTTCAAGTACCAGCAGGGTCACCCACGTTGGATAGGTTTCAGTGTAACTTCCAGACTGAGACAGATTGGGAAAAAGGACCTAGCCACCCACTTTCCAAGGGTTCCACTCTTCTGTACACAGGGTCGCTAGGAGTCAGAATAGCCTCTATGGCACTAACAACAACAGACACAGGCTAATAAAATCCAAGAGAGGACAGATTGTGTCTATTGCTTCCTTAGCTGAAGTCCCAATGCCTGTTCAGTACCAGGTATATAATAAGTGCTCAATACTCATCGTCTGAATAAAAGAAAGAGTAGAGTGTATATAATCAGCCCTTCCCTTGACTGCTGGGCAGTCAGATTTCTCCTCTTAGCAACTTCTCTTGAAAAAGAGAAAGGAGAAATTGTGGATGTCTTTTTTTTTCTACAAGGCAACCTATGACAAAATACTTTGAGGTGGTATCTGATGCAACTCTGTGCTAGACGTGCAGGTCACATTATAACACATCACTGTGGACAGCACATGCTTGCGTAAGCCAGGGCACGTATCTTTGGAAGGAAAAGGGTAAGAATATGAGTAATTAAATATTATTTGTCAATTAGTTGACGGGTTCCACAAGTGGCTCTCCTTTTCTCCTATCTCCCACACTAGAGGAATCCAGGAATCTGGAGATGATGAGATGAGAAAACAATGAATAAATATGCAAACTGGGCAAATACACATGGGGCACTGAAAAGTATCCAATGAATGCTTTCCTGGAGGATCCAGAGATATAATTCAACCCATAAAGTCCAAAGGGTGGTGCAGGATTCAGAGTGACATTCCTAGTGGAATTAACATCTCATGGACTCTCCACAGGTCCCCAGCTTTATCCCCAGCCTTTGTGAGAGCCCTGCTTATGAGCCATCCCTTCTACTTCAGAAAGTCTCATCCCCAGTCCCTGTTCCCTATGTGCTGTCCCCGACTCCGGCAGACTCTAGGTCCTTAACCCTTCTTCTCCTTCCAAAGTCCAAGAGTTCTGCTAGCTGCAGACTTCAATAACAGTTATTAGTTTTTCTCTGCTTGGCTTAATGTTGTTGCTGTTGATAGGTAGGGCAAAGGGGAATCTACAGATCCTAAGGAGAAGAGCAGGGGACAAAGTGGAACCTTGTGGAATGGCCACCAGATAGGGGGGAAAAAAACTAAAAATAGACCAAAATGATGGATACTTACATGGTGAAGGTGAAACTCTCTTCAACCAATTATTTTATATTTTATGCTTCTATAAGTACTTGCCTCCTTTCCCGATTTGAGTCAAAATAGGAAAAAAATAAAAATAAAAACATTTCTTAGTGCCTTGGACTTAGAAGGTTGAAGCTCCAGGGAACAGGAAGATGCAGAGTGAAAAACAGAAAATAAAAGTTTGATGTGACATTGTGGAAAGGGATTGTGCTTGTTTAGAATGTTTAGAATATGTTTAGAATACTAAACATAAATATGCTTCTATTTCTACTCTTCCCTTTTGATCTATGCCAAAGGGACCATGACTTTTTCATCTCTGAATGCTCTAGAGCTCATCACAGGGAACTTCTCAGAGAAATATCTATGGAATGTCTCCTGAATGACTCAATGAAGGAATAATGCCAATGGCTTGGCATAGCATAGTAACTGAAATACATGAGCTATGCTTTCAATTAGAATCTGTGCTTCTAATATTTCACTTCCTAGTGGCGTGACTTCAACCAAGTCACTTAACTTTGATAAGCCTTAGCTTCCTTCTCTGTACAATGCTTCTTGTAAGGAGGAAATGAGATAGTGTAGGCTAAGACCATGACAACTTTAAGATTTATTATTTTGATTTGTGTTAATACTTGATGGAGATTTCTCATTGCTCATGGAAGAGTAACACTCAATGCACCTTTCTGACTACAGACAGCTTATACTGGGGTCATTTCTTAATCTCTTTGAGTTAGTTAGATTTTTCCCACAACTTGAGAAGATGCAAAGTAAATGGCTGATGGAGCTCCTATTACTTCATATGTTGGGGTTTAATTTCCACAAGCTGCTTCCTTCACCAAAGGAGCACATGTCACTTAACCAGGGCTATTAGAATTGATTGTGAAAAGTAGGAGGTGATTCAGGTTGTTTGGGGAAAAAACTTGTCTTCCCAAGACCTCAGACTTAGCTCGTAGCTTATCTCCACATAGTTCTCTCTTCCCTTCTTCAGCATCCCCTACTCCTAGCCCCATACACTCACACATATCAGGTCAAAGTGATCTCGCTTTCCTCTGAATTTCTTTAGAAATATTGTCCTAGCCCTTGAGCCTACTTATCTGTTTTGAAAGGCGTGTTATCATAGTTCATATTCCTCCCAAACCAGGAACTCCCACAGAACAGGAACCTACTTTGCGCATATGTGCTTTCTACATAGCACTTTACCTTGTAGTAAAAATCAATTAATGAAAGAAAGGAGGAAAGGAAAGAATGAAGGAAGAAAAAGGAAGGAAGGGAAAAAGAAGGGAGGAAGGGGGAGAGAGGGAAATAAATGAATAGATTTGATAGGCGAATAAATGTTTTAAAGTAAAGCTTGGAAAACTATCTATAACATAACTCACCAAACAAATTAAAATTGTTTGACCCTACAATAAAGCATAATGTGAAGCTCAAAAGTGATATAACTCAAAGAAAAAAAAGTCCTCATTCTCTAAGAACTGAAGTGAGTACTCTCTCTATTTCATTCTAGTAAGGTGCTCTGGACTCCATAGTCAGGGCTGCACAGTGAAGTCCATGGGCCCAGCTGCCTTGGGGCCTCTCAACAGGCATTTGCTTCATTTCCACCAACCCACAAGCTTTTGTGTCTGCCTCTGTCCCAGTCCAGCTGGAGGACACATGTTAGAGGACTGGCCATTCTAAAAATCTCTCTTCTACACTTGGTAGGTGGTTTCCATGGAGGTCTCTCATTCCTGTCTGATTCCTTCACCTTTAAATGTGCTGAAAAGTGAGTTTGAAATTAGACTCAGAGCCATATGGCAAAGCCGAGGGGCAGCATATGGTTGCCGATTGCTCAACGCTGACCTATAGCATCTTTAAGCTCACCTTCCATCTCTCTTTACACAGGAGGCAGCTACAGGGTCAGAGTTCTGTATTTTGAATTGCTCTGTCCTTCATGTGGGAAAATGAGACCCATAATACAGCATCTATGTTAAAATTTGTTTTAGTTTTCCTGGTTATGGTGGGGGTAGAGTGCAGAGAAATATCTATACTCCTACTTGTGATCAATGGGAAGTAAATTGTTAGGGGTAGAGATTCAGTCTGTGAACTTGAACTATGGTCTGTCCAATAGAAATGTGACTTTAAGTCAGCCTAACTAGGTCTCACCTGCAGATTTAGGTCAACTGCAGTTGGGGACAAATCAGCCCCAAAGATTAAGGGGCATACTGCTCAACAGTTAATACAAGTGGAGAGAGGAGTTCTGTGGTCAAAGCATGGAGGCTAATATTTTTTGAACAAGTTGAAAGACCTGAAAAGAAGTGGATACAGAAGAAGAGTGGAGAGTCAACTGCAAGAAATCAAAGAGAAAGAATGGGCACAGGCAGGAGTGAAAATAATTCAGGATCTGTCTCTGAAAATGCTGGGTCACAGCATGTCTTCCTCACCTCACTTCACTACCAATACCTTCATTATTGAAAAGACAAAGAATATTCTATAACTGAGCCAAATTCCAGAAAGCTCAACTGGTCCAACTGGTCGTGGTTTGGCCAAGCTCCACCTTTTGTCTCTTATGGAGTCAAGTTTCCAAGAAGGGAAACTCTTGTTTCCATGAGGAATGACATTTTTATTTCTTTGTGAAAACTTCAACTTAGTTATAGGAACGCACTTCTTCATGCAATTAAATCTGGCAGAGCTGGAATTCAAACCCAGATTTCTTTTTTAATTCCAGCTGCATAATTACACTATCATATCAAAAAAACAAACCAACAAACAAGTAAACAGTGGGGAAAAGCTTTACCATGGAAGAAGAGAGAACTGTCATAGAATGCTTTGGGGAAGAAAGACAAACAGAAGAGTGAAAGCATTTTAAAACTTTGAAATACAACAAATCAACGTGATTCTTATTATTATCGCCATTGCCATCATCAACTGAGGTCCAGTTTATGTGTCAGGGAGTAACTTTGATAACCACATATCACTGAATTTTTACTGGGGCCCTAAATAGCTTTAATGAGGCTTGCCATACAATTCACCCATTTAAAGTGTACAATTCAATGTTTTTTAGTATATTCAAAAAGATGTTCAACTATTGCCGTAGTCAATTGTAGAACATTTCCATCATTACAAAAGAAACCCCAGACCCTTTAGCTATTGCTGTCCTATCCCTTGTCCATTGCCTCAGCCCTAAGCAGCCACTAATTCACTTTATGTCTCTATAGATTTACCTATCCTGGACATTTCATATAAATGGAATCATATAATATGGCATTTTGTGACTGGCTTCTTTCACACAGCATATTGCTTTCAAGATTCATCCATGTTGCATGTGTCAGTACTTCACTCCATTTTTATGGCTAAATAATATTCTCTCATATGGCTTTACCACAAATTGTTTATCCATTCATTAGTTGATGAACATTTGGTTTATTTCCATCTGTTGGTTATTATGAATATGATTGATATAAACATTTGTGCACAAATTTTTGTGTGCACATGTTTTAATTTCTCTTGGGTATATACCTAGGAGTGGAATTGCAGAGTAATATGATAACATTATTTTTAATAATTTGAGGAACTGCCAGGTTGTCTTCCAAAGTGGTCATTTTACATCCCTGTCAACATTGTATGAGGGTTCAAATTTCTGCACATCCTCACCAACATCTCTTATTTTTTTTACTATATCCATCCTACTGAGTGTGAAATGGTATCTCACTGTGGTTTTGATTTGCATTTCCCTCATGACTAATGATGTCATGAATCTTTTTAAGTGCTTATTGGCCATTTATACATCTTCTTTGGAGAAATATATTCAGGTTCTTTGTCCATGTTTTAATCGGATTGTCTTTTTATTATTGAGCTATAATTGTTCTATATATTCTGAATACTCGTCTCTAATTAGATATATGATTTGCAAATATTTTCCTCCCATTCTATGGATTGTCTTCAGTTTCTTAATAGTATCTTTAGAAGCACAAATGTTATAAGTTTTGAAGCCCAAATTATTGTTTCTTTTGTTGCCCATGCTTTTGATGTTATATTTAAGAATCTACTGGTAAATCTGAGATCATAAGGATTTATCATTGTGTTTTCTTATCAGAATTTTATAGTTTTAGCTCTTACATTTAGGTCTCTGATTCATTTTGAGTCAATTTTTGTATGTGGTGTGAGGTAAGGATTCATTCTTTCACATGTGGCTATCCAGTTTTCCCACCACCATTTGTTGAAAAGTCCAATCTTTTCCCATTGAATGGTCTTGGCATTTGTGTTGAAAATCAGTTGACCATGGACACATGGGCTTATCTCTGAACTTTCAATTCTATTATCATATTAATGTATATATCTATCTTTATGTCCCTACCATGCTGTCTTGATTAGTGCTGCTTTGCAGCAAGTTTTGAAATCAAGAAATGCCAGTCCTCCAACTTTGTTCTTCTTTTTCAGATTGTTTTGGCTCTCCTAAGTCTCTGAAATTCCATGCAAATTTTAGAATCAGCTTGTCAATTACTAAAAAGAAGCCAGCTAGGATACTGACAGGGATTGCACTGAATCTGTAGATAGATTTTGGGAATATTGTCACCTTGTGAATTTTAAGTCTTTCAATCCATCTAATAATCTAGTGACTGCCTCATTTCAGTTATTATACTTATCAACTCTCGAATTTCCATTGGGTTCATTTTTATAATTCTCTGGCCTACAGTTTAGCTTATACCACAAATGAATTTACTAATATCTTCCCAATTACCATTCATCACAACCTCCACTGTTTTTGAGAGAGCTCTTGAGGTTGAAATTCTCCACACTCTTACATAAATGAAGTCAGTTCCTTTGGGAAAAGATTAGAAACTATCTGTTTTAAGGCCTGCTTCTTCCCCCCAGGCAAAATCTCTGAGCCAGGGCTCTGAAGTTGGGTGTTGGAACAATGCCATGCTTCCTTCTGAGTGATATCCCTCACTTTAGGAGCTGAGTGCTGAGTGGGTGGGGGCATCAGTAGCTTCAAGTCTTTTCCGCTTGCCTCTCCCAGCATGGAACCACTACCTTACAAGCTGGGACAAGGGGGATTGGCCCCTCAGTATTCTCAGTGGTGCCTGCCCAAGGCAGAGCCTCCATCCCATTAGTAGGGGCTGAGCAGAAGAAGGGAGCAGTCATCACTTGGCTGTACTCACACAGAACTTAGCCTCAGCAACAGATAGCTGAAGGCAGGATGAGAAATACTGACATACTACTCCCCTTTGAAGATAACTTCTCTACTGGGATTACAGAGGGGCTGGGAGGAGACGAAGTCCTGTATTCTTGATAGTATTAATCCAGAGTCCAGTTTCTGTCTCACTGAGCTGAAGAGAGTGGGGAGGGAGTGAGTCTTGGTTTAGATATCATAGATTCTCATTATTACAACTGAGTTTTAGTAGATTTTCATGAATAAATGTTTCTTCATTTGCTATATCCCCTTTGGACCATTTATAGAGGCTTTGAATATTTTTAAATAATTTTTATACCAAAGTTAATGTCTAAAGTAAGGCCAGTAATCATAGCACAGACAATGGGAAAGAAGAAGAACAATTAAGAGGAGGTAAGTGGGGCATAAAGAAAGGAAAAAGGAAGAATGATGAGAAAGGCACATAATGGAGGGAAAATGACAGCAAGAAAAAGAAAAACAGAGAGAAAAAAGAGTTCAAACTTGACTATATTTGGTCAACAGCCATTGACCCAGTTTGAGTCGGAATGAACTTGAATGTGGAGCAACTGACATAATGTTGATATCACTCACTCTGGCCTTTCATCACATACTGACTTGCCTTCCAACATCACTCAACTATTTCATGTGTTGATGTGTCAAGTTGCCTAAAAGTGATCTAGAATTCTTATAAAAAATTATGCTTTTCTTCCTTGTGTCTCAACATGTATAAATCCTCCCTATCCTTGAAAGATCAGCTCAAATGCCACCTCCTCCAGAAAGCATCCCCTTATTTATACAGAGCTGCCTTGATGTCTGTTCTCTCCATTCTCTGATCTTTTATGAATAATTTTCTTGCATCACTTTTGTGAAATTATCATTTTCTCTACCCCTCCAGAGTTCTTTTGCTCCAGCTTATTCCCAAGTCTAATCCTCTGAGATAGCCTCAGAGATCTTTCCAATCTGATTCTCTTTTATTATGTTAACCAGGGTAAACTTACAATCAGTAACCTTAATCACTACAGATAGATAATTTTTTTTTAAATTATGGAGGGAGATTGGCACACGATATGCTCATAGTTAGTCTTCAATCCATCAAATAAATGAATAGCATTGAATGAATGAATTGAATAAATGAATGTCAGAAATAATGAAATGTGCATATTATCAGATTAGAAAACTGACAAAAGCAACTCAGTAACCTTGCGGAGAATGGAGTCAAGGCAGTGTAGGGAAAGGAGGATTCTATTCTTCATGGCTCTGCACTAAAACTTGTTACATGATCTTGAGTAAAGCACCCACGTCTCTACTTCAATTACTTCATCTGTAAAGGTAGGAGGTATACTAAGTTTTTTCCTGCTCAGAGTTTCTGGTATGTTATGCAAAGAGGTTTATGATAAAACAAAATTGAAAGGATAGCAAAGTCCCAGGTAATTTTAAATGTAAGAGCAAAACCATTTCTATTTTCTTTAATTAAATAAAAACAAATATAAAGAGAAGGTACCTGTCGTTATAAGATGCAACACACTCTGCTTCAGCTTCCAAAAGGACATTTCCCCCCTCCTCCTTCAATTACACAATCAACTCAAACAAAGAGCCTATAACTTAGGTTGTTTATTTTTAACCAAGAGAGAACACTGGACATAACATCACAGTTTGGAAAATCTTCTCTCTCCAGAGTTTTCAGCCTAGATAATTAGATCAGCCTCATCTCACAAATGTTGCAAGCTCCCAAGAGTATGGAGAAATCTGGTTTCAAACTGCTCCTCCGAGCTGGGAGGAAACAACATCTCAATTAAATAGGTGATGCAAGAACAAGAAGAGAAGAAAATGAGAAGGTGAACGGGATAATGCTGGGAGGAAGGGAATTCAGTTCTTTCACTGTATAAAACATAATCTTCATGTAAGTGCAGGCTGTCAGATATTATCAGTTCCAACACAGCCATATAAAACTACAATAATTCAACAAAAGGTAACCTTCTTGGAAGATAGAAATGTCAATACCTTACTATGCAAGGGAAATTGAGGGACAATGGACTTCTCTCAGACTGCAGAATGCATCACTCTGGGTTTACAATAAAGAATCCTCCAAATTAGACCAGACATCTTAACAACAATTCACCAGCAGTTATCCCTGCCAATGCCAAGAAGATATCAGAATCCCACTGATATCAAGGAAAGAAGATACATCCTAAGGATGTCCCAGGGATATGGATTCATCATATCAAAAATAGGACCTTCAGAAAACATTTTCATCTAGAGTGTCTTCTCTGCTCAGAAGTCATGTGGCATTATCTATCAAAGGAACAATATACTTTTAAGGAGAAGGGGGAAAAGTTATAGTCATGCCATGAAAATAATTCCTTCCCAAACAGTTAAGCAATAATCCTTAGACCTTCGATAAGTGGTTCCAGTCAAATTTGGGAATAATAAATGATGAGGACTGGATAACAATTCATATAGCAGATTTATTCCACTTGAGTAAAGACATAGTGGTAGAATGGAAATGGAGCATATTTTGGATACACGTGGATTTGAGTCTGAATCTCTGCTTCACAATTTGCCAGTTGTGTAACTTTGGGCCACCAATCTGTCTCCATCTATAAGAGGGGATAAAAGTACTTTTCTTATGAGGTCAAAGGATGACATGAAAAAATAACAAGGAAAACTTTTAGTACAGTGCCTAGTATATGGTAGGTGTGCTAGACGTTTAAAATACCATCATTTTCATTTTCTTCAAATTACAGCTGAGAGATGTCTATGCCCCTAATTTTCTTCTCTGGGTGCTATTGGTAGAATTGGAGCAAATAATGATGTTGATCCATAATTGAGACTGTCTGGCCCACACCACTGCACCCTGTTTATCATGCCCTTTAGCTTAGATGTATACTTGGCCACTCATATTAGGATTAGAAGAAAGGGTACTAGATCCAGTGTCAGGAGACTTGAGTGATTCCCTAACTCATTCGTAATATGACCTCAAACACATCACTAGGCATTTCAGAGACTTAATTACCCCATCTGTAAATAGGGACTCATAATCCAAGCTCTGCACTCTGCTATCATGTTTTTCAAAAGTCTTCATTAACCTAGATCTGCTCCCCAAATTACCTACCTACCCTACATGAAATTCCCACACTTCTCTTAAGTATATATAGCATTTTACACTTTAGACGTTGCTTTGACATACATTGAATCATAACAAGCCCCACTAACTAATTCATCTGCCCAGTACTCAAGAAGATATGAGGGAAAATCAAACTTCTAGTCTACTTGAACCCTTTCAATTGAACCAATTAAATGAGACAACAAGTTCAGAAACGTGCTTAGAATAGTTCTGGACAGATAGTAAAGTCAATAAATATAAGACACAGTTGTTATATCTCAAAGTAACTTATAAGATTTTTGATAAGTGGGGACATGCCCTATATTTCCCAAAGTGCATCTTTGCATATCCCAAAGTAGATAGGACAGTGCTGGGGAGAGCGGGGATGCATTCAATAAATCAGTACTGACTAAGTGGGTAAATTGGTTGTAGAAGGATCGTGGAAGCTAAACATCTTTCAAATATTCAGTAGAAGAGGTCTTCAGTAGTGAGGAAAGGAGAAATATCTTCCTAGAACACAAGTAGATTAAATAATTGTGTGTGGATGTGGGTGTGTGTGCACGCATGTTTGTGTGTATGTGTTTGTGTGTGTGTGTGTGCGTGTGTGTTTTAACAGCACTTCCTCTAGTCAATGTCTAGCTAACAAAAAGACAGTACATCTTCACAGAAGTCTATGCCTCTGGGTTCCGAAGCATTTGATACTAAAATGGACCATAGACTTCATGAAGTCCAGTGGAGAACTGAGAACTTTATGGGCTCCTAAGCCTCCAGTAAGGACTGAGTATACAAGAGCACATACTGGAATTGCTTAGAGCTTTTCATTCTACACATTCTTCAGTTCAAACTTCATCTCCATAAAGCTTTCTCTGGACAGCCCATCATGAATTATCTGAACCCCTCTTCTGATTTTGAGAGGAACATTGTCTGTGCTTTTCCTAATTGTCATGTGTGCATTATCTGATGTTATTTATTCACATATCTTATCTTGAGGCATGATCTAGTAGCACGAGTATATGGATTTCAGAATCAGGCAGATTATGGTTTAAATTCCAATTCTGTTACCTACCATCTGAGCATCCTTAGGTAAATTCTCTGAGTTAATGAACCTACACATGAGAGATGTCGTTGGGAGGGTAAAATAAAATAATGCAAGTAGACATTCAACAAGTGTTATTTTCTTTCTTTTCATCATCTTCTTTTGCTCCTAATCACATGACTGTCTGTCCCTTGATGGCAGGTGCTCTTTTACTATAGTGAAATGTCCCCCTCAGAGAAGATTGAGCATTTATTTAATTTCTTCTGCTGCTCTAGGAGCCCACTGAGCACCCCTCACAGAATTAAGCACCTTGAAAACACAGAAATTATCTTTCTACTGCTACCCATCCAAAAGTGATGGTATAGCCCCTTCTGTTGTGTAGTTAGCCTAAAAGTGTGGACAAGTACAGATTACATTTTTTGACCTCATTTTTTTCTGATTCCCGCAAGCATCAAATGATGTAAATAAACAAACAAACACCCCCCCCCCCGCTCCCCCCTCAGGTGCATACAGTACTTATTCCTGGAGAAGTAAAACCAATTCCTTTATAAAGGACTTCAATGAGTTGTTGTGAAAGATACAAGATTAAATGAAAGGGGATCATAGCTTATACCTGACTTTTGGCCTTCGTATTCAACAAGAAGTTTGTGGTTTCACAGGTGACCAAGGGTTAGGAATACTTATTTGAAATGTAGTTTTATTTCATGCAATGTTAATTGGGGTCTAAAAGTAACACACACACAGATTTAGGTATAAAGTAAACACTTTAACACACACACACACATACACACAACAGAGTCGGGGACCTGAATCAGTCTGTACTTCTGGAAGAAAACAAGTAATTAAACTGACAGGTAAGGAACATTCAAAGATAATTACCGGTAATACTCAGACACGCATCGGATGATTAATAGCAATAGATTCCATGAAGGTGATTAATCAAGAAGCAGGCAGTGTAGAGATAATATACAAATGATTAATAATGAAACTGTCTTCAGTCCTTGAGGGAAGGAGGAGGGAAGACTAAGGAGTTTGTCTTTCCCAACAGCTGCCACTAAGAGGGTTTTGTGGCATCAAGAAAACCAAGGAGAAGTTGAAGACAGAAACTTGCAAACGGAATTATTCATGGAAGTCTTAAGTAATTCAACTGCTCTGTTTCAACGTCCTCATCTGAAGATGGGACAGGACGATATTTCAGGCTTTTTCTAACTTTATTGAAAGACTGATTATCTCTGATTTCTTTAAGTGTCTGTTTTTAGATAATGAACACAGTGGTTGAGAGACTGAAGGAAGATTGGGTCAAAAAGGTTCAATATTAAAGACTAAGAGAAACAAATCTTGACTATCGCCAACAATTGAAATTAAGAATCTCTGAGATTCAAACTTCAAAGTGATGATTCATGCACTAGAAAGCATGTGTTGAATAATTGTCCGTTAACTAAATTTATCTAAATTCAGTAGATTGAACATGGCTCCATCTTCTTAAATCGGATGCCATTCAAAGCTTACTTCTCTGAGAAATTTCAGCAAAGACTTTTCCTGCAGAAAAATAATCAATGTTGAATGAAATGGAGACCAGTAAGAAATTTGACTGTTGTTCAACATGTTATATTGGGAATCCTCAAAAGTTTTTCTCTCTCAAATTTTCCTCAATTCCTTTGATTGACAAATCTTTGAACCTGACACACTAAATAAAAAAAAGGGAGAAGAAACATTTCTCCATGAGGAATAGCCCAGAAGAAGTGGATCTAGATAATTGAGTGGGAGGGAAATCCTTGGCAAAGCCACTGATCTAGTCCTTCCATTTTGCTGACAAGGAAAATGAAAACATTGAAATGATTTTTCCCAATGATAGGCAATTGGGGGAAACTATATTAAATCTAGTCTAATACTGTACACTGGACTTAGAATAAAAACATCTGGGTCATTTGTCCCTGCTCTGTCACTAACTGTGATCTTGAGAAAGTGACATAAACTCTCACTGTCTCAGGGTGATCTTCAAAGGCTGTCACTGTAGACATTCCAAGATTCTGGGGCTTTTTTCTGATTATACACATTCATGAAGAACAGATCATATTAGCTTTAATCCAAAACCTATGAAGATATGGAGTTTGAAGGATTTTCTCTTTCCAAACAAATTCTGCTTTAGTATTCCAAATAGAAAGACAGCATCATGATGAATAGTCTCGCGTACTATTCCAGGATTTTTTTTCACTGATGCTATTAGCTCCTTGACCTTTAATTCTTGGTTTTTTTTTTTTTTTTTTTAAAGAAAGTGTTCTGTTTCCTTCTATGTGGGAACGTATCAGGGAAAAAGACTCTTGGCTAAATATTTTGGGACGCTGGCTACCTAATTTGATTATTTACAAGATTTGCATACATTTTTAAGATTTTACCCTGCTTGAATAAATTGACCAAAAGTTAACCTATTATGTAGCCGCACACAGAACACTCTTCCCAGATTGGGTCATTTTTGGCCACATCTTTTGCCCACGTTGTAAGAGCCAAATTTCTCTTCCAATCTTTGTCCCTCTAGGTAACAGCTACTCCATATTTGACAGATAAAATCACTTGAGTAGAAGACAAACAATTTTTTGTTGCACACTTCTCATTAAATACCCAAAACCTCTTTGTAACTCACCCCTAATACTTTAGACAAAATGATATTACTAATACTGTCCAGCATTACCAAAAGTTATTACTTTTTGTCTCTTGGTCATGAGACCTGCAATCTAGAAAAGGTCTTCCTTAGGATGTAAGTATTTTGAGTTATCTTGCAGAACCTGTTGTTGAGCTAAAGGAGGAGAAAGAAAACATACTAAGAACAGGAATGCCCCAGACTTTGGCCATCATCATGGTCTTTATCATCATCATCGTCACCATCATCTCATCATCATCATAGCAAACCCTCATGGCGTTATTACATTTAGGCAGTGTTTGGGGTACTTTACACATAGTAGCATCATGAAGTAGAAATAAAAATGTATTCACAATTTGAGACATAAAAACTCAACTTGTAAATGTCCTATTTAAAATTTCCTCTTTGACTACTCAAATACATATCTATACTGCCAAAAACTGTCGTGGAATGAGTACCACTCAGTGGTGATTTATTTATCCATTAAGTTTATTTCTCTCCCATTACAATTTTTCTTACTCCCTCCAATAGGGATAGTCAAATTGCCCATCACCAAGTATGGTTTAGTTATTCCAATCTCAGATGACCTCTCTGTGGAAGATTGTAATAATGGATCATGATTTTCCTTTCCACTCAACCTCTATCATTATTCACTGAGGACAAATTATACTTCTCCACCCTGGTAACTTGGGGCTTGGCTATGTGACTTGCTTGGCCAATGAAATGTGTGTGAATGCAATGTACCCCATAGCGACCAGAAGCTTTGCATTGGATTGTGTTGTTTGACTTGGTCTCTTGCACCCCTGCCTTGTACCATAAGAAACTCGTACCCTTCTAGGCACCACTCCTTAAAACCAAGTTCTGAAATGAAAGCCAGATGGAGCCAACCTGAACCAACTCAAAGCTTGAACCAGAGCTTTCCAATTGACTTGCAGACCCACGAGAGAGAAAGAAATGTTTGTTGTAAATCATTGAGATTTGGGGCTGGTTTGCTAAGCAGCATTACTGCAGCAATGGCCACCTAATACATTTTCATATGTCCATAAGCACGCTAATTAACTCTATTGCTCGCCCATTCCTCTCTCAAAACCTGTTAAATTGCCTTCAGTAAACCTACATTCTCCCTTCAATTTTTTCCCTAGGTTCTATTTATGAGCTTCCAAAGTCTTTAAAAATGGTCAATAAGCATAAAAAAGTTCTGCTGATAAACCTTTATCCAAGAAAGAGAATTAGAGTGTAATTAAAAATGTAAAAGATAACTTAAAAATATTTTTATATACAATGTTATTATTTTCATATTTTCTTTCAATGCTATTCTTGCAACACTAGATCCAGATTACTTGTGCTCGAATCCTATCTTCAATTCTTACTAGCTATGAGGTCTTGGACAAGTTTTTTAACCCCACAGTGCCTTAGCTTTCTCACATAGAAGTGGGAATAACAGTAGTATCTACCGTGCAAGGTTCTCAGCAGGATAAAGTTAGTTCATCGATGTAAAATGGTAAAAACAGTCCCGGAAAATGGTAAGAACTCAAAAAACTGGTCTATTAATTTCATCATCGTTATCCATCACAACTGCTACCCATAATTCTAGACAGCATATTACTATTTTCAAAGTGTGTTAATAGTCTTATGATAATACAGTCCTCAGAAGAATTCTCTGAGGAAAAAAAGGGCAAGTAGTAACTGAAATTTTAATGGTAAAAACATAAGGCTGGAAGAGGTTAAAACATTTACACTAAAATCTCATGAGTAGTTGTGTCAGAGGCTGGATGGAAAGAACTGACTTATAAATAGACTCTTGGGAAAGATATTTGTTAAAGAATGAATACAAAAGTTCTTATCAGGTTTCTAGTGCCTATGTTTCTCTAGGAAAGACTAGATCTTTTTCCTCTTCTTCTCACCTGTGAATTACTTGTCCATCTCTCACTGTTAGTATGTTGAGTTGGCTTTGAACAAATCAACTAGGGAGAGAAATTAGGCTGTGGTTATTTGGTCCCCAGGAATTCAACTGTCCCCACCGTATTGATGACTCTTGATCTTTCAACCCTCTACTAAATTCCACAGTAGGCCAACTTTATGTCTTGAGTTTTGTAACCTATCCCCTTTGATTCATCCAGTTCAGAACCCATCTGTACACATCTCACTTATTTCGCTCTCTGTGTTTTTATGCTTATCATTTTCCTTACCAGGATTGCCTCCTGCTCCTTCTTTAGCAGGACAGCATTTCTTGAACATTTTGTTTGAATCTCATTGCTTCCAAAAAGCTACCTCTGATTTGCCCCATCTCGTACTGACCCAGCCTCTTAGTTTGTGAGCTCTCAATACTTCTATACAGTAACTGCCAAGTAAGATAGTTCTGAGAACAGAGTTATTACAATTAAGATGAAAATTTTCCATATATATAGGTGCAACCAAGTGTGATTATGAATTTTCAACATAATTAAAATATAATTTAATATTAAATACTTTGAAGAAAAATTAATCTTTGATGAGTCATGGTACATTTCAGTACTTTTCATGACTAAAGACGACTAAGCAGAGGAGAGTAACACTGGCATCACTACCTTATATTTATGCAGAATCTGCCATGTTTTCTCAAATATCTCCAAAGCAATCACATGAACAAAGTTGAATAGACATTAATATTTTAAAATAAAAGTATTTTTCCCACTATAGAATGGCAATATATAGCCATGCGATAAAATTTGGAAAATATTGAGGAAAAAAATAAAAACAAAGAAAAAAAAGACTTCTTTGACACACCCTACTCTGACACGTGTGGTGCAACATTTGATATAATTTTGCTAGCGTTCCTTTTATTTTACATATTGCATTTTATTTATTTTGTCTGACTGTAAAATTTGAAATATATAACAATTGTATGGACAGTTATGATCTGCATTTCACACATAAAGGAATTTCAACTTACAAAGCTAAGTGACTCACTCAAGTTTGCAAGTGGGAATAAACCTGAAAGACCAATGTCTTCAATGTCCTGTAAATTCTGTGATGGTGTCTTCCCTGTTTTCGAATTCTGCCTACAATCCCCCTCCTCCATCCCTAGAAAATTTCCTTTGCCTAAGAAATTCTATTCATCCTTAAAACCCACGTCAATTTATTACATAACATTTACTATTTGGAGTCTATTCTCTATGTCCTTGGACAAGTCGCCTATGAACTCTGAAATTAGATTACAAGTGGCCATGAGAATTAAATGAGACAATACATATAAAGTCCATGACTAGTAACTCGCTGGGCCAAGATTTAGACATGGTCTGCCTGATTCTCCTGCATCATGCTGCCTCATAAAGATTAGAAGCTCCATAAAAGCTGCTCTGTCCTGAGTGATCCCGCTGAATCTCTGCCTGAAAATTATATCTATCATGAGGAAAGTGTTGTTCCTAAACATGCTATGCACCAGCTCTGTGACCTTGGGTCAATTCTATCCCCCTGGGCCACCTCAGTTCTTATTTGCAAAGTAGGGAGATTGATAATGCCTACTTTATAGGATTGTTACAGAAATTAGATAAAATTATGTATACATCTGGCACGTATGAGAACTCAATAAATGATAGATTTTATTTTATCAGAACAACAACAATAAAATAATAATTGGCAATTACATCTAGGCCCTTTTGTGTATTCCATAACTTCCTTTGGCCTCTACAATTTTCAGTGCCAGGCTGGAAAATAATCTGTGCCCATAGTCATTCCCCTTGAGGGATGTCAGCAAAGCTTCCTCAAGGGAAGGCAAAATAATTTCTAATGCAGGCACCTTCATAAGAAAAGAAAAAACAAGGCAGGGAGAGGAGTCTGGTTTTCACAAGAGATTTTCCCAAGAGCTGGCTGCTCACCATCTGTCTTCTTGCTCTGATGCATCCCGTGCTTACACAACACATCTACTCTGAGAGACATCTGTGCAGGAAAAGGATGAAAGGAAGGCAGTAACGGTCTCTCAGGATAACACAAGGGACAGGACAGGAGGGGCAAAGATTGAGGACATAAGAGGGGAGGGGTAAAACAGACTGGGCAAGGAGATTAGGGGAGAGACAGAAAGAGGAAAAAGAGAAAGAAAAGGGAGAAGAAACGAAAGAAAGAGGAAGTGGAAAAAAGAGAGGAAATGAAAAACTCAAGAAGAGAGAAAAATTATGAGTAAGAAAATAAATCATAGGGAAGAGAAAAATGAAGAGGAAAGAAGGAAAATGGGAATGATAAAAAGGTGGAAAAGGGGGAAAGTGAAAGTGATGAAAAGAAGACATAAGGAAAAAGATAAAATGAATGAAGAAAAATGAAAGTGATGGGAAATAAAGTGCCAATTGAAACAAAATCAAAGGAGAAGGGCAAGAAAGAGGAAGAGAATGGAAAAAATCAGAAGGAAAAAATTAAAGATAATAAAGGAGAAAAAATGATGAAGCAGGTGCTATAAATTAAGATGTTACCCCTACAGTCTTAGTCAACTTGGGCTGGCATAAGTAGACACCATAGAATGGATGGCTTGAACAATACATGTTTATTTTCTCACAGTTACAGAGACCAAAGGTCCAAGGTCAAGGGGTCAGCATGGTTGGTTTCTGAATGAGGAGTTTCCCCTTGGGTTGCCGATGGCTGCCATCTTGCCATGTTCTCATATGACAGAGAGAGGCAGACAGAGCTCTCTAGTATCTCTTATAAGGTCACTAATCCCATCACAAGAACCCCATACTCATGACCTTATCTAAACCTAATTATTTCCCAAGACTCTATCTCCTAATACAATCACATTGTGAATTAGGGCTTCAGTACATGAATTTTGGGGGGGACACAATTCAGCCCATAATAGCTACTATTAATAATAAATCCACTAACAATGGAAAGTAGAAAGAATGGAGTTATGTAGTTTATATACTTTATGCTCCAAATGAATGATTCTGTAATAGTCACTCTAATAATTCCCTGAGATACACATGGTAGCTTTACAAATAATTAAAGAAAGATGTCCATGTTTTCTTTCCTGTCTCTCATAGCAAATCAGAAGTTATTTTGCCCTGAAAGCCTCTCAATTGACGCCACAGTTCACCACCCCTCATTTTTATTTTGTGATTTGTAAATACAAGATTTTAGGCGATTTTGTTTCCTAAGGGTCATGCAACTTAAAGACACTCAGGATATTCCAAAAATACCTGACCTTCCAGGGTCACAAGAGAGATTTCCAGCACAAATGTGGAGGGGAGAGAAGATGGCCTCTGCTCAAGGATGTGAAGTAATGTTTTGACTTGAATCATTTAACAAACACAAACGGGAGATTATGTCAGAGGAGGTCTCTGGAAGAGATATGAAGTAATTCTAGATAAATGAAGAAGAGTCCATAAGAAGGATGGAGCCTAAAGCCATGGGTTGCATGGGTTTATAACCTCGTCTTCCATACTTGATCAAAACCATCCTGTGTAAACAAGCCATCTCTTTCCCCATCCCAGAGTGATAATTACTAAATTTCTATGAAAAATACAGCAAGTTGAGAGTTGCCAAATTTTGTTTACTTTAAGAAAAATAAGAAGTATCAACTTCATGAAAACTTAAAATCTGCTTACATTAATTTGATTTATATTAATGACACTACAAATACTTTGCTAATTTTCATGTAAAGGCAATTCCTGAAAACAGCTCAGTAGCAGATGATGGAGTTGAATATGCCCTCAATAAGCCATGTTGTATGCCACTGTCCAGTGCTGGGTCTAGAATGTACTTCTGTTTGGAAAAACATACAAAATATAAAAATATTATTCCAAAAAGAGAAGAGAAAATAAAAACAGAGTAACCTTACTTCTAGGAACTAATCCTATGCTGACTCATGGCCAAGTTCCAAAGATAGCTCTACAAGGATATTCATCATAGCTTCCTTTAGAAAATTAAAACACACACAAACATCTGAAAAGAATCTAAAGGTACATCAGCATGGCAATGATTAATTAAAGAACAATCTATGCTCATATGGGGAAATAGTGAGTATTCATTGAAATGACGCTGTGAGTCTATATTTACTGACATGTAAAGATAACATATTGGTGAGTGTAAAAAGCAGATCAGAGGAGGTGTGGATGGGGTGATCTCATTTATACAAAATTGTGTGTAAATCTATGGGTTTAGATGCATTAAGAGACATAGAATGAAAGCAAGAGCACCCACAAGAAAATGGATTTCCAGAAGGATTTTCAACAAAGTATGAACACTAGTTGGTATTTAGGTGATTTTTTATTTCTACATTGTTTGAATTCTTCTTCAAATATCAAATATGCCATAATACAGAAGAGTATTATAATGTGTAAGTATGATTTTAAAGCAATAAAAAATGATAAAGAAAAACGTGGTAGGTATATATGTACCTGCCACATAGCTTAAGACATGCTGTTTCAATTCTTTACAGTGAGTTAATATAATTTTATAATTAGAAAATGAACATACTTTTGAAATAAATAAAAGTGAAAGGTTGTATCAAATATACACATGCTCCAGATTGCTAGTGCATCCTCTTCATGTCTTATTTTGTGCTGCTCACCTATGTCAGGCTATTACTGTATATTCTACCTCCTAATTCTCATTAAGGTCAGACCGAACGTTAATTGCTGTCTTAATCCTTTTCACAAATTCCACAAATCTCTCCCTAATAACCAGTGTGGTGCCCAGCACGTGGTTGATGTTTTGCAAATATAAATTAAGAAAATAAATAATAGATCACAGATAGATAGGTAGAAAATTTGTTACAATCTAATGACCTCTTCAACCCACAGACCCCTCTCCCATCTTCTCTCCAGCTTCCACACCTAAATAGGGTCTTCGGTCTTAACCGCGCACATTCTGCTTCTCTTCCTGTTAAATTTCTGCGTGTGTATTGAAACTCTCCATCTATAGTCTAGTAATAATTTTCATGAATATTTACCAAGCATGTACCATGTGCCAAACTTTGCACTGGGTGTTGGACATAATTAGGGGGAATTTGTGAAAAGGGCTAAATAATTGCCCTTAAGAGAATAGTTAAGTGATGCAATACTACTGGGAAAAGAGCTGGACAATCAAGCTCCGAGTGAAAGTGCATTGTATCTGTAGAAACCTCATTTTATTCTACACATTTGGAATATAAACCAGGCGATCCTTCTCTAAACTTTATTGCAAGTGCTGCCATTAACTACCCAAATATTTTTCTCTTAATAAGAACAAATAGCCTTTCTGACCTTTCTCTTGGGTTCTGCCACCATTTCCAATCTTTTTTGAAGTCAAAACCTCTTCTTCTTGGGGCTCTTTTATACCACTAGGGTCTGCATGGAGTGTATCCTTTCTGTTTGATTTTTTTTTCACATTCTGAATTGACAAAAGGGAAAATGCCATTCACTGTTCGATATCTATGCTCTAATCCCTGTGCTAGATGTTTCACACACACGGTCTCCTTTAATCCCCTAAACCACATGAGGAGCTCAGCACTATTTCGATGATGCAACCAACCTCCTCTCTCCCTCTCTTTCCCCCAGAGCTGAAGTTGCTCAAGAAAACAAAGATGATAAATAATGAAACCAGGGTTCAAATCCTGGTCAGCCTGTCATTAAAACTCCTTCTTTTTCTACTCTACTTCTCTAAATTACAATGAGTCCCTTCAAAAAAGGTCATTAGGACCCAATTTAAAAGAATTCCTTTTGGAACCTCTTTAAAGGGTATTGTAACATGCTCTCATTGAGCACATTTGTAGTAGGTAAATGAAGATGCAAAGTGGGTGAAAACAGTCCTGGGAGGTGATTCCACTTTTAATTTGCTTCAGGTACTCTTTATGCTTTTTATCGTACTTTGATGGTTTAAAGGTAAACTTTACAATATTCCTACATAAATTATATTTTGAATTCTCTTTTGGGGAGTATTTAAATAGATACATTGTCCAGAGACGGCACGGTAGGGGTATATACCTTAGACTCAAGGATGCACTCAATCCTTGTTTGGCCAACAATGAGGTCCATTGTCTGGGACACTGATGGTCTCAATCCTCCTGGGTTAAGGCTGGCAATTTGTGTGCCTCTATTCTCTTAATCTGTAGCATTTCTCAAACATTTACACACAGCTACTGAGTACACATTTATCTAACCCATCCTTTTCCTCTACATTTTTTGAAGAAGTTTGTTTCTTTTCTCCCTTACGTCATAAACTGTCTCTATTCTTAGATGCCCATCAGCAGATGAATGGATAAAGAAGATGTGGTATATATCCACCATGGAATACTACTCAGCCATGAGAACGATGAAATCTAGACATTTGTGACAACATGGATGGACCTTGAGGGTATTATGCTGAGTGAAATAAGTCAGAGGGAGAAAGTCAAATACCACATGATCTCACTCATTAGTGGAAGATAAAAGTCACAACAAACAAACACATTCATAGAGAGATTGACTGGTGGTTACCAGAGAGGAAGTGGGGAGGGTGAAACGAGTAAAAGGGCACATATGTATTGTGACAGATGATAATTAGATTTTGGGTGGTGAACATGATGCAGTCAACACAGAAATTGAAATATAAGGATGTACACTTGACGTTGATATAATGTTATAAACCAACGTCGCCTGAAAAAAAGAAATTCTCCTTTCAAAGTTTTTCTTCATGAAGACTGGCTTCTGCGTAATCCCAGCCTAAAAAGAAGTAGCAACTATTTAGAGATTCTTTCTCTCCCATGGATGAATCTGTTTAATAAATCCCACAGCTGTCTTCTTCTCCTCTTCATATCTGTCTCTACCCCAGCCTAATCAGAAAGATCCGGCTGTAGCTGGCAAAGGTCTTGTTCTGTTAGGAAACTAGTGATGGAAGACAAATGCCTGTGCTTGATTCATCTCTGTGTCTTCCCGGTACTACAAGGGTACATAATCAATGTCTCTTTAGTAATTCAATGAATGATGAATGAATGAATGTCATTTGCTAATTCCCAAATACCAACCTTAAAGCATCTTAACGGCTCCCCGCCCCCCCCCCCCGCCCCGATATCTCTGGAGTCTTCCCTACTTCCTGAAATACATAGAAAGCCCATCTGCCCACTGAGTTCACAGAGCACCCGGAGGATCACAGATGTAGAAATGCAAGATCTTTAAGGGTAGGGTGAATGGAGGAGTAATTCACTCAATTTGATATCCTTGCCAGGAGTGCATGGACAGGCAGAACACCATTTCCCACCTCAACATTTGGAAGCGTATATCAATAATCATAATTATATCAGTTAATATTTATTGAGCACTTACTATTTGTCCAGTACTGTTACAAATCCCTTATATGTATTAATGCATTTATTCCTTATAATAACCTAACAAAGTCTTATCCACATTTTACAGATGAGAAAACTGAGGCATGGAGAGGTTAATTCACTTGCCCAAGGTTGCACAGTGAGAAAGTATCAGAGCCAGGATTTCAGTCAAGGAATCTGGTTCCACCAGCAATACTCTTAGTATGATTTGCTACCTCACAGACACCAAGGAACCAGCCTAGGCCCGTTTCTTATGTACCTTTGGTGATTCAGACAAATGCAATGCGTTTGTAATAAGCACATAACTAGCCCAGAGAAACTGCATCTCTCTTGACCATGATCCAGTGAAGAAGTCCATATATACACAGTTAGACAAACACAAGGCAAATTGTAGTAAATGCTGTGATGGCTGTACCTTCAAAGAGCAATAGGGAAATCAGTAAAGGAAAATATGTTCCAACTGGACAATCTAGAAATACCTTAAGGAAGTGGAAAGCACATTCCAGACCCAGAAGTACAGAAGTTCATGTGATGGTGAATTTTATATGTCAACTTGGCTAGGTCATCGTATCCAGATATTTGGTCAAATACCAGTCTACATGTTACTGTAAAGGTATTTTTTGATGAGATTAATATTTTAATTAGTAGACTTTGAGTAAACTAGATTACCCTCTATGACATGGGTGGGCCTCATGCAATCAGTTGAAGGCCAAAAGAGAAAAAGGGAAATCCCCTGAAGAAGAGGGAATTCTGCTTCCAGACTGCCTTCAGACTCAAGCTGTGACATCAAGTTATCCTGAGGTCTCTAGCCCACTGGTCTGCCCTGCAATTTTCAGGTTTTCCAGCTCCCAAAATGAGCCAATTTCTTGAAATAAATCTCATTCTCTCTCTCTATGCATCCTATTAGTTCTGTGTCTCTAGAGAACTTTGACTAATACAGTTCATATTGTGTTTTCCAGTGCTAAGTGCTCTTATATGGGTGAAATGTAGGCCTTGTGTGATGATTTTATATAATACAAGGCAGGAATGATTGGCCAAGATCAGATCATAGAGGATCTTAAATGCCAGATGGAGGAATGGAAAGTCATCAAAGAACGCTGAGGAGGGGAGTGACACAAATATTTTTAGAAAATCTGATCTAAAACGCATGTCAGATGGATTTGAGGTGTGCAAAATAGGAGGCAGGAACCATTACTTGAATATCGAAACCACCCAAGTGAGAAAGTCAGAGGATCCGTAGGCAGCAACAAATAACCAGATGAAAATGGTGATGGAAAGAAATGAGTAAATGATGGAAGCCTCAAAAAGTTGTTTTTCACTGAGTCATTCTGGGAGATCGTTGACCCAAAATACTTTTGCAAAAGACACACGTGTTCATAAGCTTGGCAAATCCTAAATCATCTCACCAGGACATATTTTTCTTCTTTTCCTGCTATCTCTGAAGATCAGTACATTTTGATCAAATCTCAGATATAGGAAACCTCTATACCCTCAGTACACGTGAAGTGTGGCCGGCACACTTTTAGACATAAGGATAACCTCTTCCAAGAAGCCTGCCCTGAGTAATCCAGAAGCATATTCTTTCTAGGCCCCAGGGGTAGAAGGGGAGCAGAATGACGAAATCTCCAGGATACTACTTTAAGAGCCCTTAAGGGAACAAAATACCTGTATTTGGAATCCCAGACCTTAAGAGTTGAGAAAGAATTTTACTGCTGTATAAGTTGTGGAAGTCATGAAGTCTTTGAAAATCTGATGAAAGCTGTGGATGCTCTCCCAAGAAAAAGGCACATTTACACATACAGAAAATTATTATACATCTTTTCAGGGATTCACAGGGCATTCCTCCTCCATCCATATACGCTTTTGGGGTACATGTTAAGAAGCCACAGTGTCTAGCCCAATGCTTGTTGAGGTAATACTCTGAAAACTGACTGAATAAAGTGATTGGAAATTGTGACTCTCACTGAAAATTTCTTCACCTACATCCAATGAACTGGTCTGGAAGTCGTTGGTCCGTCTATCTATCTATCTATCTATCTATCATCTATCTATCTATCAATGAGATAGAATAACGATTCTGTTATGGACTAAACTGTATCTCCCCAAAACTCATACTTTGAAGCCTTCACCTCCAAAATGACTTCATTTGGAGACGGCCTTTAATGAGGTCATTAAGGTTAAATGAGGTCATAAGGGTGAAGCCCTAATCCAACAGGACTGGTGTCCTTCTAAGAGGAAGAGATACCAGGATTGGACTCCCACAGCCAAAGGGCCATGTGAGGACACAGCAAGAGCGGACTCAGGAGAAATCAAACCTGCCAACACCTTGAGGCTAGACTTCCAGCTTCCAGAACAAACTGTGAGAAAAGAAATTTCTGTTGTGTAAGCCACCCAGTCTGTAGTCCTTTGTCATGGCAGCCCCAGCAGAGCAGTAAAGATTGCTTCTCCAAAGAGCCATAGGAAGAAGGCGAAGAAGAAGGCAAAGAAGAAACAGATTCCAGAGAAATGACTGGTTCTGAGATCCAGGAGAAAAGGGTGCATTTTGGGCTAGACTGACCCGGTTCGAATCCCAGCTCATCAATGAGATTTTCTGAAGACCACTTAGCCCCTTGGAGATTTGCCTTCCTCGTTTGTTAAAAAATGAGTAATACATTTATGGGAAAAGTGTCTCAGAGTTAAATGAGAGAAGGTAAGGAGGCCAATGGACAGTCCTGCATACTTTCACCACTGACAGCAAATACAAGGAATGGAAGCCAGGGATGAAGGTCTGGGGGTGGTTTTTACCGTGTTCAGTCACTGCCAAGAGCACGAGAAATGCACAAATCTCTGTATGCCCCTTACTGATGAATACAGCCCCGCCCAGCCTGAAAGAGGGTGGCAGCCCCCATGATCTTCCTTGGGAAGACTTGCAGAGAGATGTCTTGGGGGCTTGTGGGATATCTCATGAGGCACCATGATTTGTAAAAGTCAGCCCTGGTTGGTTCAAAATCCTAACTATATACTAGGATCATCTGGGGAGCCTTAAAAAGAAACATGTCCTGGCTCTCCTCAGACGTCTGAATCTGAATCTTGGAGGCATTTATAGTTGTAATTACTCCCATCTTATTCTAATACACTGAGAGAATTAGGATCTACTGCTCTAGCCCATTTATCGTGTAAAAAAATGGGAAAACTGAGGCAGAAGGGGGTGTTGAGGGGTGAAGGGGACAGAGCCAAGTCTCATGTCCACGTCTCCTGACTCCCAGTCCACTTGGTAGGACATACGAGTGTTTCTCAAAGGGACAACCTCTGCTCATCTACATCGGAATCACCTGGGTCACTGTTAAAAATGTGTATTTATAGGTTCTACACTAATTTTACTAAATTGGAATCAAAATTAACAAGCTCTCAGATGATTCTCAAGCCTAAACTTGAGAACAACTTTGTGACATCATGCCACCACCACACTTTGATTGCTCTTTGTAGACAGAATCTAATGCCCTTTGAAGGTGTAAATGACAGCATGGAGGAGGGAGAAGGCTGGACCAGGAATTCAGGGTCTATTTCTGGCCCTGCCTCTAACTAGTCCCATAAACCAGCTACATGATCCAGAAGGCTCACAGGAGTGGATGAGATAATCTATATGAAAAAAACTGGAGACTGGATAGCAGTCATTAAGAAGGTTTAGGGATTGTTGTCATTGCTTTTTGCAGCATAAGCAAGATCACTTCAGTCCCTCACATGCAAAACAACTATTAAAAAACGGACCTCACAAAACTTTTGCTATTAGATGCCATATTGTATGTTAAGTGCCTCACGAAAATGTTGATGTTAGATGTGACACTGTATGTTGAGAGCCTAGCACAGTGTCTGTCATATAGCAGATGCTCAATGAGATTCTTGCCTCCATTTCCAGTTTTGAAAGAGAAAATCCAAGTGGTTGCTATCATGGTATTCCCCCTACTATGGGAAGCTGCTGGCCCGACTGGGGGTGGGAGTAAGGAAGCACTCACTCCAGATAACACAGTATGATGAAGCAGTAGTAACTCCAGGATTTCTACATGGGAGCTACAATTCAATTAGTGATGGAGTAAGGAGGGATTTGTCTTGAGGTCATGTTCATGTGCCCAACGCACTGTAATTACTCAGGCCCTCCCCACTCAAAAGGTGGTCCACATACATCAGCATCGCCAGAGAGCTTGTTGGAAATGCAGAATCTCAGGGCTCACTCCGGATCTACTGCTTCAGAATCTACATTTTAGTGAAATAACCCATTGAGTTGTGTCTGCATTAAAATATAACAAGCCCTGTATATAACAAGAGTGGCTTGGAAGGGCATGGATGGCAATTAAAGAGCAGGGGAAACCCACCTCAAGCCATCCCTCAACACCAACTCTATGTCAGGAGTGACAAAACAAGTAGCTGTGGGGAGTCCCTAAACTCACCATATTTAAGGGGAGAAGGGATGGTTTAAGAGGAGAGAAGAGCCAGAACAATTACTACAAAGTATTGTTTCCAAAAATAAATACATAAATGGGCCCAAGAATACTTTTTAAACATGAAATTGTACAGAGAAGCAAAATATAAGCAAGCCTGTTCTGCCTAAAATAAAGGAGGGTCACCTAGAACTTCAGGTCTGCCTCCCCCACCGCCACCCAGTCCGCAGAGCCATAGTTTGAAACACCACTGGCCTACACGCACTTGCCGTTATAAGCCAGTTGGGGTACGATGGGTAAAGGCCGGGGGAAGTGGCCTAAACTTATGGCCTTGTTCTTAGTTGAATCAAGTGAGTGAATTGGTCACATCCCACGGTGTTCCGCATGATTGCACCTAGACTAGGCGTCAACAAACCAACGTTCATCCGTGACTTCCAGGCCACTCCATGCCAGGATACAATAGATCTGTGGGTGGCTCCATACTCAGCTGAGGAATTCTGGCATTCATGAACAACTGAGACGGACCTCCCCTGCCCAGGCAGTGTATGACCTCAGTGCCTCATGAAGTACTTTTCAAGACCTCTTACACAGATCTAATGCCCTGGGAAGAAGAGGGACCTAGGAAGAAAATGAAATTCACAGTTGCCTGTGCGATCATTCAAATCAAGGGAGTTGGGCTTAGAACCCAATTATCATGGCAGATCCCTCAAACACATTTTGAGAAGTCAGTGCGAGGAGCAAGTTCATGGCGAGGTGTCATCATTTTTGTGAACACAGGGGGAAGTACAGGGATTTCCAGGGGTGAAGGTCTGATTTTCCACTCAGTTTCTTATTAAATGGAAATTCAGAGGCTGGAGTTGAGGTCAAATGCAAGGTCCCATGGAAGATGAAATACATGCAGATGTCGAAATTCACATGTTGGTCCCAGTGGTCTCTCTAACCTGCAATGGGCTGTTCAGACTGTCAGTATACAAGAATCACACATGCAACAGGAGATGAATATACCTAATGGGGGAAATGGTAATTTTGAATTGATAATATTAATACTAATTATAATTATAACCAAGTTGGTTTGAATGGTAATAGCTCACCTCCTATAACTATAAGTAATGCATGGTTAGCTTATATTTATTGTCTACTATCTGCCAAGCACTTTACACGTATTATATCATCCTATTCACTGCTGATTCTCCAGTAACTAGACCATTGCCTAGTGACTAACAGGGACTTGACATAGACATATGAAATAAATGCATAAATAAATGAAAATCTCCTCACTAGCCCCAAAAGACAGTTATTATTATTTTCATTATACAGAGAAAATGACAGAGACTCGGAGAAGCAAAGTGTCTTTCTCAAGATCAAACAGATGCCACGTGTTAGAATCAGCATGGGGCCAGGCATCTTCTCAGATTGCTATATGGACGAGCATGCGTGTACAGGCTGTCGTGACAACTAGGATTTTGAACACTTACTTTGTATCAGATACTACATTAGCAATTTTACACATTTTATTTCCTTTCATCCTCCTCCCAAATCCTTACAGAGTAGGTACCAGTGCTCCCATTTACAGAGAAGGGAAATAAAGCTTTATAAAATTAAGTGATTGCCCAGTCCTTATGTGATACAGGCAGAGAAGGCTGACCCCAAAGTCATCACTGTGCTTCCCGCCATGTCCCCCCGTAACAGGCACACAAAACTCACACATGCAACAAGCCATGAATTACATGAATGCTGAAATGTGACTGTACACTTTGCTCTAAAATGCCAACTAATGAATACAAGCCTTGGAAGAGTATATTAAAATGTTTACAAGAGTTCATGAGGAAAAAGGCTACCTACAAACTTTTCTGGATTAGAATGTCCTACGTTGATTTTCTTTCATCTCGTCACTAACTAATAATTATGCAATTATTTGTATACAAACAATTTATGTAAACAACTTATGGAATTTATAAAGTGTATAATATTTCTGCAGACTTTGAGCCCTTGAAGAGCAGGAACTCTGCTATTTCATTTTTTTCTCCCCATCCCTAGCACATAGATGTTCTTAATAAAGTTTGGAATTACATAAATAAGCAAAGCAATTATTAGTTGATCTGTATGTTCGTCCTTATATTTCTAACATTATTATTGTATATGATTCTAATAAGCTAGAGGGTTAAAACGATTCCATGCTAAACCACCCCGTCTTTGGTCCTCTCTATAATCACCCTGAAGGAAATATAAGAGGCACCCCACAGCGTCCAGCCCAGATTAAGAAATTAATAAACTAGAAGGCTGAGCCCAGTCTTCTAAGCCTAGATGCCAAAAGTGGTAAAAACACTGCCATTAAAACTAGATTAAACCGTAAATCCATCACAAGTCTGATTAATGAATAGCCGCTTTAACCGAGATTTGACTGGTGTCAATCACTGTCAGGAACACAAGTAACTGGTTCTCATCCACTGGGTGAGGGGAAAATGCTGCTTTCCGGAAGCAGTACTGAGTGATGTTCTCACCTGTACCCTCTTAAACATCAGACGAAATTTGGTAAGGTCTCCGAGGATATCGATTTCTCACTTTCATGTAGCACTTGACAGCCTACCACGCAGTTTTGCTTTTATTATTCCATTTGATCTTCAACAAGCTGAGGGAGATATGCAAGAGTGGGGAAAACAGGTTCAAAGAAGTTGTATGATTTCCTCAAGTGTACAAAATGACAGAAAAATACTATAATACATGTCTTATGATTCCTTAGGTGGACTCCTCTTGCTCTGCCTAAACAGGAGACAGGTTTCACCTGCCTCCTAGTATTCTGGGAGGCAGCCTGGTCTGGCGCAGCCAGTATTGACTTAGACATCAGAGAGAAAAGTTTAGGTCCATCTCTGCCCGTTACCGTCAGTATGAATTTAAGCAAATAATCTAGGAGCATCAATGCCCTTAGCCATGATACAGGATGCTACTCTCTTTTTCCCAAGGTCAGTTTGAGGACTAATTATGGTGGAGCGTGAAATGAACCTGCACATACTAAGGATAGTATGTATCAGTTCTTTGCCTTCCTCCCAAAGAATGTGCTCACTGTGCAGAGAGATCTTTCCAGGGAGAGAGAGAGAGAAAGATCCTGAGGTACTGTGAAAATAGTGATGTAGGCCAGTGGTGGATAGGACCAAAATGAGGGATCCTTGCTAGCTTACCCAGGAGACTGCCGATACTGGTCTTTTTATTCAGGGGAAGCACAGTCTTTTCCTTTAGGGCTGATGGATCAATATGATTGTAGATAATCTGCTTCAAGGTAACACAGAGATAGAAAAAGACAAGTGGGTGTCTCCCTTCAAAGAGATCCCATTAAAAGTTCACTACATTCCATGTGGTAACCCTAAATTCCATTGGTGACCCTTATTCGCGTCAGGCTTCACACCTTAACTGTCATCTGCATCCAGATACTGATGTGAAAGAAGATTAAATCTCAGGAAGATTTTTAAATGATACTAAGAAAAACATATATGGTACATTGAAGTTTCTAAAATGTCTTTCCAAGACACATGTCATTGCTTGTAGCTCTCCCAACAATCATCTGATAGTAGGCATTACTACCCTCTTCAACTTAGAGATAAAATTGAAAGTCACTTTCTAGAAACCATGAAGTTAGTAAGTGATACAGTTAAGACCTAGACCTGATCCTTAGACCGCCCCCCACCAATCTCGTGTTATTTCTATAACATGCTGAATTGCTGTCCCCAAGAGTTATGAGATGAACCACAACTGTGGAAATGGGGCCGTATTTTTAATATCACAGTATTTTTATCTGGATTATAGATTATTGGGGGAAGATCGCCTTCAGGGTAAGGTCCAAATGAGAAATGATGACCCAGGTTCCAAGATTTAAGTCATATAGTCACATGCCCTTACCCATAAACATTCCATAAGCACTATACTGTGAACGCTCTTTTATCATCCTCAAACTCAAGGCCTCTATAGAAATGTCTATTCACAACTCTTTCTCTTAGGTTCACCATGGTGTCTGGGAATCTATAAAGAAAGAACTGTGAACAAGAATCTTAAACCCAGGGGCCAGCCCTGTGGCTGAGGGATTAAGTTCGTTCGCTCTGCTTTGGTGCCCAGGGTTTCACCGGTTCCAATCCTTGGTGCAGACATGGGACTGCTCATCAGGCCATGCTGACGTGGCATCCCACACAGCACAACCAGAAGGACCTAAAACTAGAATATACAACTAGGTACTGGGGGGACTTTGGGGGGACAAAAAAAAAAGAAGATTGGCAACAGATGTTAGCTCAGGTGACAATCTTTTAAAAAAAAAAAAGGATTCTCAAACCCAAAACTCAGCATCTTAACCTACTAGTCATATCCATATAGCATGTGTCAGTCTAGCAGCTCCTAATAGATTTTAAGAAACATTAACATTTTATTTCTTCATTCATACATTTTATAATAAATGCAATAAATCTTATTCTCAGATATAATCCCTAATGAATCCAGTGAACCATTCATATTAGGCCACGGCTGAGTACAGTTTTCACAAGGTTTAAACAAATTCCATCAAAAGTCTCTCGCTAAGATATACCCAGAGGCGCAAACAATTCTTACAACCCTTTTTCAGCCATCGTATTAAGTTCAAACAAATGACACGTGCATAGAGTTGCATGTTATTAAAAGTCTATGATTAATTTCTAAAAGATTAATTAAATGTTTAGACATATTAAATTCTGCTAAGCAGTTGTCATCTTCCCATCATCTGTCAGTATCAACAAATACAAAATAAGCGCACTTTTTCTATGATAACTGGAAGTTTGTTCATTCAAGGGATATTGATAAAAGCCAAGCCAGTTAAACTCCATAAATAAAAAGAGATGGCCGACTGGGGGCTCCGGGCTTTCTCACCCTGGCCCCCATGAGTAGCACTGTAGGGACTCTTGAGTTTCTGTAGGATCTGAAGTGATGCATCCATTTGAATCTAACCAAATCATCAGACTCTCATTCACACACCAACTTTCTTCTTTTTTTTTTATTGAGGTTATGATAGTTTACAACCTTGTGAAACTTCAGTTGTACATTATGATTTGTCAGTCATATTATAGGTGCACCACTTCGCCCTTTGTGCCCACTCCCACCCCCGCCTTCCCCTGGTAACCACTAATCTGTTCTCTTTGTTCACGTGTTTGTTCATCTTCCACGTATGAGTGGAGTCATACAGAGATTGTTTTTCTCTATCTGGCTTATTTCACTTAACATAATACCCTCATAGTCCATCCATTCATGTTGCTGTGAATGGGAGAATTTTATCCTTTTTTATGGCTGAACAGGATTCCCTTGTATATATATACACCATATCTTCTTTATCCAATCATCAGTCGATGGGCACTTAGGTTGCTTCCACATCTTGGCTATTGTGAATAATTCTGCAATGAACATAGGGGTGCATGGGTTTCTTTGAATTGCTGATTTCAAGTTCTTTGGATAGATATCCAGTAGTGGGATGGCTGGGTCATATCCTATTCCTATTTTTAGTTTTTTGAGAAATCTCCCTACTGTTTTCCATAGTGGCTGCACCAGTTTGTATTCCCACCAACAGTGTATGAATGTTCCTTTTCCTCCACAACCTCACTGACATTTATTATTTTGTGTTTTGGTTATTTTAGCCATTGTAACACATGTAAGGTGATATCTTAGTGCAGTTTTGATTTGCATTTCCCTGATGATCAGTGATGATGAACATCTTTTCATGTGCCTGTTGGCCATCCATATATCTTCTTTGGAGAAATGACTGTTCATATCCCCTGCCCGTTTTTTGATCGGGTTGTTTGAATTTTTGTTGTTGTGTTGTGTATATTCTTTATATACTATGGAGATTAACTCTTTGTTGGGTAAATGGTTTGCAAATATTTTTTCCCAGTTGGTGGGTTGTGTTCTTGTTTCAATCCTGTTTTCCCTTGCCTTGTAGAAGCTCTGTAGTCTGATGAAGTCCTATTTGTTTATTCTTTCTATTTTGTTTCTCTCAGACACCAACTTTCTTGATGCATAATCCTATGAAGTGTGGTTTCCAAGCAAGTGGAAGATTAAAAGCAGGAAATTAGAAGCTGGGTAAGAGGAGATTTCCAGACAATAAGCAAGGAGACAGAAAAATCATAAAATAGAGGCACAAAAATTTAAGAAGTGATATAAATAGAGCTATTTGGTGAAAGGGCAAAAACTCTGCCTTCCTCCATAGGATGTCCCTTGTGAGAACTCAATGAGATAACACACAGGATCATTAAGCACAGTGCCAGGTACGGCATAAGCACTCAATATAGAGAAGCTACTAAAAGATGCTAAAAGAGAAGACATCGTGGCAGTACTGTGGTAGAGTACAGTGTCAGAGCAGATGCTCATAATGCCAATTTCAAACAATCATCTAAAGATAAAATGAAATCCGTCAGTCTCTATTGAAGCTTTCAGAAAGCTTGTACTCTTCTATTGCAAAAGATTTCCATAAAAAAATATTAAAAAAGAAAGCATGTTCTCGTGAAAGAAATAAGCTTCAGTTTTTGAAATGCATCACTTAAGTAGAATGCCTCATTTCTGGGAATGTCAGATCAACAAGAACGGTCCATACATGTCTGCTATTGTAATCTTTCTTATACTTTTAGACTTGTTTAGACGTTAGATGTCCCTTATCCCAAATTACCATTTTCCCTTCCAACAGGTCAGCTAAGTTTTTACTCAAGGTGTTATTTGCATTTGGTCCTTGTCTGCTCTCCATATGTACTTCATGGAATCATCTAATGTATGGATTCATTTATATCTTTGTTTATCATCTACCTCATTCTACAAAGGGTTCAAGGTGGCTTACAGGAAAAACATACAAACTGATAGTGAGAAATAAATAAATGCATAAAAATGAGGATCAAGGAATATATTTCAGTGGAAATATTTGCTTACAAGTAGACTGCCTCCAAAAATAGAGATCAATCATGATAGGCATGTCGGGCAAAGAGTTGGCCCAACTATAACCTAAGTACCAGGAAGTCTGTTAGGGTGGGATGGGGTGGTAGTGGGAGGAGACTGTGGGCAGCGTATACATCCTAAGGGAAGATAAGGACAGCTCAGTCAACTGACCCAAAAACAAAATCTAATCATCAGAGGGGATAATGATGTGTTTGTTTCTCAGATCTGTTGCTGAGCCAGCCAACTGGAAGAGTGCGAGTGCTATAAGTAAACAAAAAAGGCTCTAATTCAGCAAATTCTTTTCAGCACGGCAGAACAATCTGCACTGCTTCAGGACCTCTCTAAGAGAATGTAATGTAAAGTGGAGATCATAGTTAAATATCCCTTCCAACTCACCTCAGGTTGCCAAGAACCTTTTGTTCTATGGTAGCTCAAGTGTCGAAGGATTGTGACACTTGGTAGGTCAATGGTAACCACCAGTAGGAAGCTTTAGAACAACAGGAGAAACTATGGTGCACAGTGGGCAGAGGAGCAGAAATACCGTTCCAGAAAAGCCACACTGCATGGAAAAGAGGGGACACCACAGCGGTTGGGGAAGCGATGCGGCCACGAGTGCAGTATTGCTAAATTAGTGACAGCGCCGTCATGTAGACTGCTGTGTCTTCTGGAAGGGACCAAAATTCTTAGCCTTGCCCTTCCTGCTGTCCACCAAGGGAGTTCAGGCTTTGCCCTCCACTTTATCTCTTACCCTCCAAGGACTGTTGTGTGATTACTTTATTAGTTCTCTAGGTTTTTATGATACAGAAAACACAGAAGGAACCACAGAGACCAGAGTAAAGCAGAAAAGGATAAGAGGTGCATGAACTGTGGCTGGAGAAGGAGTCCTCTCTTGAAGCAAGAAAACAAGGCTGCACAGAGATCGAATGGAGAAGGGTTTTTTTAGGCATGTGTGATTTCTTATAGGTGAAAGGTACCAGAAAATTGATGGGATGTAATGGATGTGGCTAGAAGGAAAAGGGAGTATGAGTGTGGATGTGGTCTATGCATGGCATTGCTGTCATGATGTTTGAGGATTGCAAGTAAAGAAGATGAATTTATATTGCAAACGGGACTGGACCATGTTACCGGCTATGATGCTCTAAGCCTGGACCTTGAAGGTCATGGTTTTGTAAGCATTGTTCCAGTAGTGTCTTTTTGACCTTCTGTGTGGAATTCTGCTGTCCAGCGTAGCAGCAGTTCCTAACAGAGCAGTGGAAGCTTCAGCAAATGTGTCCATGAGCATATGTGAGAAATTTCCAGGGACTCAAGACAAAAAACAACCCACTTAAGGGGGCAGGAGGAAGAAGAGGAGGTTTTGCAGGAGAGGAAAAATTTGCAGATCCCGTGTCAGCAGATGGAGGCAGGAGCTAGTGCAACTTGAATTATTGCCATTATTGAGTTCATAGGCTGGTAAAGGGGGACAATGTGCATTCCATGGAAGTTGTGATAAGAGGATTCCCCACTATGTTTATACCAAGATTGTTCCCACTCACCTCAAAGAAAATAGAAGTTACTTCAGGATGGCAAGAGAAACTTGCCATGATCTGGCTGCCACTTTAGCCTCATCTTTTATCACTCCTTCCCTTGCAATCTAAACTCCACATCAGTGGTCATGGCTGTGGGGGATTTCCAAGCCACACCCCAGGGACACTTAGCCATGTTTGCAACACTTCTGATTGTCACAACTGGTGAGGGATGGGGAAAGCGACTGGCATCTAGTGAATAGAGGTCAGGGATGTGGCTAAACATCCTACAATGCACAAGACAGCCCCCAAAGGACAGTCCCCCCAATGTCAGTAGTACTCAGGGTGAGAAACCTTACTCTAGATACATTGAATTTCTTGTCACTGCTCAAGCTTGACTCAGCTCTTTATCTCCAACTCTCTGATATGACTGTTCCTTCCTCCTGGGAAGCATTCCCAATCCAAAGTAACCATCAAACTTTTACTCCTCCACATTTCCACTCAACCCTGATGTTCTCTTTGAGAACTTCCTTGGCTATCAGATATTGACTTGGGTGCTACTTTCTGGATTCTTCCATTGCACTTTGTGTCCACTTTCATTATGGCCATATTATAATTCATGGTAGCTTAATGTCTTCTCTTCCCTCCTCCACTCCTCTGTAAGTTCACAAAGGCAAGGAGGGGCCAGGTCTTTTTATCTTTGTATCTCCAATGCTTGAAATTGTTGAGTAGGTAAACAAATAATTCATTTAATCTTTTCATTTTTAAAAATGGGCATAATGCTATCTGCTCTATGTTCTTAACTTATTTCTTGTCATGATGGAATGAGATAATAAATGACAAGTTATTTAAAGTTTCATAATGATAACAGCTTCAATTTACTGAGCACCTTCTATGTGCTTGCCATTGGGTGAGATGCTTTGCATTTAACACTTCTAAATCTCCCAAATCAGTAAGATGAACCCAGAGGGACGACCTGGCATAAGGAATTCAAATGACTTGTCCAAGATCACAGAATAGCAAATAGCAGATTTGAGGCTCAAATCCAAATTTTGGGAGTTGGAAAGGGGTACAGATCTTGATATCACTGCAAAAACTTTGGGGTTCAAAGATAGGGAGACTCCCAAAGATAGCAAATTTATCCAAATAGTCACACACACAAAAAAAGAATACTTTTTCTGTCACCTGACCAACACTGAGAATTTTCTCAGGGAACCTGAAGTTTTAATAGCGTCACTCCCCCACCTGATTAATCAGAATTGCTGTTTGTTTGTGCATGAAAGATAACTCATTATGGCAAATATGCATTAGAAGACCATAATATATGCATTTATTCAATTAAGTCTAATGTATTATTTAAGGCTCGGTGTGTGATATTTATCACTAGCAAATGCTAATTTATACAGATTATCAGAGTCTAATTATGTGCACAGCTTGGGAGGATAGCCTGGTACTTGGAAGTTGCAACCATGACTTACTCTACTGTGGACCTGAATGTTAGAGGATCTGGTAACCTACGCCACATGTACACTTAAGCTCATAAACAGCTTTAACAGCAAATGGAACTCCATTACCATGGTCCCCTCCAATTGTTTGTGAAAGCCACTGCCAGCACCTTGGAGAGGTACCACTCACTCCTGAGGGTTTCCTTAGAATCATGCACCCTCTTGAGCATCCATATCCCCCATCATCCACCAACCAGAGTTAATGCTAATTCAGTAGCTGCCTTCTCCATTAAACCAACCCACCTATGTGCTGTATGCAGGAGCCAAGAGAGTCCTTGAAACATTCGCTCAATACACAAGCACTGAAAATCTACTCTGTGCCAGGCTTTGTACTCAGCTTAGAGGATACAAAGATGGATAAAGCCAGGCCCCTGAATCATGGGATAAGGGTTCTGCAAACTTCTAGGGCACAGATGTTAGCATCCCACAGTCCAGAAATGGAGCCCTGACCATCATTTATCAGCTGTGTAATCACAAGCAAGTGGATTTAACCCATCCTTAGTTTCCTCGTCTCTTACAGGGGAGAACCTACACTCCGTATACACTTCTCTTGTATGAAAGAAGTCACTGTTTTTGACACTAGATGCAAATCTGCTTTCTTGTCCACACAGGACCAGCCCTTAGGCCCTGCTGTGTCTCCTCCCGATATTCAATCACATCCAACATCACCTGATTTTTTTCTTTTTAAAGACTTTACTGTAGGTTTTTCTGTGGAGACACAGTGTTAATATTTTTTGTTCCACACAATCTACCCTGAAAATATTCATCAGAAATATTTGTTTCTCCAGTTTGTATTTTCCTGCTCTCTCTCACCCACCAGGACTTGCTTCTCTGTCTTTCCCCAGACTGAACATACCCTGTTCTCTGTGATCCTCAGCTGTGTGCTCTCTACTCGGACTTCCATGCCTTGCATCTCAAAAAGAAACACCTGATGTTTTCAGAGCCCAGAGGGGTAAGAGGTCCTTGAAAAATCCTGCCTCTGTAGTCTGAGATCCTTGCCCACTTACAGGGTGGACCATACTTGATTTAGGAAAAAGATGGACTTGAGAAATTATCATTGTTATGTGAGCTGTTCCATTACAAAGAGATTGTTTCTTTGTAACTAAAAGAGGAGGGAAGGAAAGAATCAGATGGCCTTCAAACAAGGCAGATATCTTGCCAAATTTAAATCTTGTAAAATCTCGTAAAAGGCTGTCTGTAAGCTGTTGCAGTAAAAGTAACAACGCCTTGTAGCTGTGGACTATTTTTGCTGTCATGCTGGAGGGCATTTTATCAGAAACAGTTGTTGAGATGAAATATTTAGCAAAGTGAAAGAGAACAATATAAGTCACCACTATCTTGGTATAGCTATTTCTTCCCAAAAGAAAAGTTGAAATAATGGTACTTACCACTATAAACTCCCCATCAGAAGCCCACAATTAACATTTTACAATATCAGTGTCATCAGTGAAGTAAGCAAGCCACCAAAAAGAGGGAAGATGCTCTCAGTTCATCTTCCACCTGATCCTCCTCTGCTCATTCACCTTCTTCAGTTAAAGGCACTTCCTTTAATCCCATAAATGTCTGGCAATTCCCCCATCTTTTGGTTTTCTTCTTATTGTCTTAGTCTAGAAGGATCTTCCTGCACATTTCCATTTATACATGCCCAAATCCCACTCATCCTTCAAGGCTCAGCTCAAGAACAGGTAACATTTTTTTGAGCCCATGCTACATCCTAGACACTGATTAATTGCTTTATTTGCATCAACTCTCTGAATTTTCAATATCAGCCCTAAGATGAGTACCAGTAGTAGTCCCATTTCACAGAGGAGGCAACTGAGGTCCAGAGAGGTTAATGGACTTGCCCCTAATCAAACAGCTAATCTGAGGTGGAGCTTGGATTTGACCCTTAGGATGTGGCCCCAGAGTCTCGTGCCCTGAACTTCTATGATTGTCTGTGATACTTCTCCCGAATGTTCTCTGTGACTGTCCCCTGGAATGTTCTCCTCTCCTTGGAGTTTCTATAGCACTTTATGTTCAATTCTCTCAAGACACAGTTCACATCCTACCTTGCACTGAAATTGTGGTCCTCTTCCCTTTCCCCTGCTAGATCAGATGAGAGCTGAGTCCACCTCAGTTTTACCTGTTTACTTTCTTTAAAAAAGTACACACAGTATGTCCTCAATAAATAGAAGAGCCTAGAAATGGTAGAGCAGAAAACAGCCCCACAATTTTCCTGCAGAGTGGACGTGCTCATTATAACATCCAAGAGGTCACTCTTGAACACTGGAAATCTAGGGAAATATCCTGCAGTTAAACAAAGGATTTCCCCCTTCGTTTCTTTCCTCTATGCAATATTTGGGCTGAAAACGTTGCTTTAGAAGCAGACTGATTATGCATGTGTGTTGGAGACTTTAAAAAAAAAATCAGAGATTCATCTCCACAGTGGGAAATGAAGAAGGAGAGAGGGGGTAGCTGTAAAGAAGCCAATTTGTTTTTTCAAACATGAAAGGAAAAAATATATAATTTAACCAAGAAATTATCTCCAAACGCCCAGGGAACCCCCTGCCTGTCCAAACAGACAAAACACACAAACCTTCTACGTGTGTTTTCGTGGGTTGTTAATTTGGTGCTGGCCCTGGAGGGGAGCAGTATTACGAATTCACGCACATACGCAAGACGAAAAGCAGAGGAGCTGGAAACTGGAGGATGCATGAGGCTAGCAAAGGCTGTGTGTCCGAAGATCCAGGGCTACGAGCAATTTCCATGCATGTTTGGTGTGACAGGGAGAGGGACTCAGATCTCATAATTCCAACAGCTCTTGACGAAAGTACCTTAGGCCTTCTCAAACTTGATATTAAGAATCTCCTGGGAACATCATCAAAAATGCATATTCCCAGCCTCCATCCCAAGCCTCCTGTGTCAAAATCTCCCCAAGGGGCACCCTGGAATCTGTAAATCCACCAAGTGCTCCTAGTGATTCTTAGGATCAAACGAGGTGGGAAACATGGCCTGGGGCAATGGGAGCTGAATTTCTGGTTTGTGTCATGCTGGGGTGCAAGGATTAGAATGTCAAGGTCCCCAGGGTAAGGTAGAGAAGGAAGCCAGATTCGAAATTGGGAGACCAGCAGGTCATTGAAACTCTCTGGTCCTTGCTGCATCGTCTGTGAAGTTTCCTTGACAGCTTCACACTTTATCTGACAGGCTCTCAAGACGGCCTGCTATGCATCTGCAGCATTCATGCCTGCTTCCATATTGGATAATCCATGATTGTGGAAAATCATTTTGTGGAAATAGCAACGTGTGGCTTCTAAGGCTAGTGATAAATGACATCGCGGCCTCCACTTTGTGTCTCGGATCATTGGCGCTCTCTCTCTAGGAGAAGCCGGCCACCATATTGTGAGGAAGCTCAGGCAGCCCTATGGAGAAATCTGTCGAGCTGGGAACTGAGGCTCCTGCAACAGTCTCCATCATCCTGCTAGTCGAGCCATCTTGGAATCATCCTCTGGCCCTGGTCAAACATTCAGATGACAGCAGCTCAGCCAGAACTACCCTAGTAAGCCTCTCTTGAAACTCTGATCCACAGAAACTGCATGAGTTATGGTTATTTTAAGCTGCATTTTTTATGCAGCATAGATAAATATACAGTCTCTCTTTCACCTGTGTCTGACAATGACTTAAAGAGGGCCTAGGAATTGATGGTCCGCATGGATACTACCTGGCATGATAACAACTAGCAGGTTTTGAATGAATACTGAACACTTCACATGCACCATTTAATTTAAACTTCTTAAGAGACAGACACCATTATTCTGATTTTATAGAAGAAACTAAGGGTTAGAGAAGTCAATTAACACATCCAAGGCCTCTGATTTAATAGGAGTGAAGCCACAACTGGAAAGAAGTTCTGCTTCAAAAGGAATTCTCTCTCTTTATTTTTTAAGGCTGAGCAATATTCCATTGTATGTGTATACTGGATTTTCTTTATCCATTCATCTGTCAGTGGACATTTGGGTTGTTTTCATATCTTGACTATTGTGGATAATGCTGCTGTGAACACTGGGAGTGCAAATATCTCTTCGATATCCTCATTTCACTTATTTTGGATAAATACCCAGGAGTAGGATGGCTGGATCATATGGTAGTTCTATTTTTAATTTTTTGAGCCCTTAAAAAAGAAGGAAATTCTGTAATATGCACCAATATGGATGAACGTGGAGGACATTACGCTGAGTGAAATAAACCAGTCACAGAAAGACAAATGCTGTATGATTCTATGTATAGGAAATATCTGAGACAGTTAAACTTACAGAATCAGAGAGTAGAACAGTGGTTGCTAGGGGCTGGGGGAAATGAAGAGCTGTTATTCAATGGGTATAAAGTTTCAGTTATGCAAGAAAAATAAGTTCTAGAGATCTGCTCTACACATTGCACCTATAGTTCACAACACTGTATGATATACTTAAAACTTTGCTAGGAGGGTAGATCTTTTGGTCCATGTTCTTACTATGAAACACAAAAAGGATTCTCTACTCTTGATCTGCTCAGATGCCAGATACTTTGTATCCAACTCAACTCCTTCCTGGCTGAGGGGGGTTCCATCTCGCCTAGTCTTGGTCTTCACATCTGTCGAAAGGGAATGTGTTAGGCCGGCCCTTGATCTGCATGGACGTAATGGGAGGACTATGGGTTCAAGTTCAGGCTCTCTGAGCCTCAATTGCCCATCAGTAAAATGAGGATGATAATAACCACTTCACAGAGCAGTGGAAAGAATTCACTTTCACAATGCGTATGCCATTGTTTTATAAACCCTAACAGCGAACGCCAAAGTAAATTATTGCTTTTTATCATTATTATTATCTTCATCTATGCCAAGCTCGTAGAAATTATTAGATTAAAAGAGCCAATTATGATGGCCCACCCAGGATCTATGTAAAGACTGCCAGCTTTAAAGACAGTCAATGCATCCTTCTTTCCCAGAACACGAAAGAAATGTTGAATAGCTATTTATTGTCTCCCAGCCAAAATTGATTATGGGGTGAGAGCTGTTTTGTCAATCTTCCATCACAGCCGTTGAATAAAAGGTTAGTAAATAATAATGATAATTTAAAAAGACAACATATTCTCTCTTGAATGCCACACATGCAGACTCTCTTACTTATATCTCTTTGAAAATGGTTTTTATGAATATCAGTTTCTGGGGAAAAAAATGTTTCTTTTGTTGCATCATCAATAGTAAAGAAAAAAGCCAATTAAAATGATTACCTTGGCTCCCCATCCTTGGGAGATGTGGGTAAGGGGATGAGAGGCATAGGGGTGGGAGAGAAAGGGAGAGGGAGAGAGAAAACCCAGGCCCGGAATTTCCAAGCCAGAGGGACATTTTTTTCTTTAAAATTAAAAACACAAATCAATTTCACTCAAACTCTAAAAGCAGAAAGGAATGGGGAATTTGACTGGTAATGTTTAAAAATAAACGATTTCTGGAAATTGACTGTGACTTAAAAATTGAGAGCTTCTGCTTTTTAAAAATAAAAAAGAAGAGCTACAGTTTCCACACGCACACAAACACTCTCCCTCCTCTGGCGCTCCCGCTCCCATCCCCTGGACACGGTCCTTGTTTTTCTCCCCCTTGGCTGTAGGGCAGCTTTTCTCCTGGACAGCAGCCTTCTTGATCTGGGCTGGTCTAGTCATCACTCCTCTCCTGCAGCACAGCCTCCCCCTCCCACCCCAAGAACACACACACACAGCAAGGATGCTTCCAGCATTCTTTCTTTCTCTTTTTTTGAGAGGACTGTAGATTCTGACCCTAATCCCTCTCTCCCTCCTACCAAGTTTCTATTTGAAAGTAACCGAAAAGAGGAAGAAAACTAATGGTTGAAAGTGAGAGAGAAAAAGAGGGAGGTGGCTATTAAGACAGAGAAAGAGTGAGACACACCTCAGTGAGAATGGGGGTGGGGGTGCAAATTAAGGAGTCAGAGAAAAACGGGAGTTAAAAAAATCTAATTTGAAACTCACTCTTTGCCAGAGACTCCCAATCCAATCATTTCCCTAACCCTAGGAATCTTCTGAGAATTCATTTACCCCCAGCTCTCTCTCACTGTCTCACTCTCTCTTATTCTCATCTCCTTTCTCTGTCCCTTACCCCACACAGCCAACAATGAACTTAGCTATGGCCCATGCGGGTACCACCACCTTTATGACTATCACCATCACCTCTGCTACACACCCACACACAACCACACACACAATCACACACACAATCTCATACATACAATCTCACACCATCACACACACACACAACCACACACACAATCGCACAATTTCTCATAAATTTCACACATGAGCAAAACTCTGAGGAAGTGGCCTGAGTAATGCGATCCCAGATGGACGGGTTTGGCGTTTGGTGCCCTGTGCCCACTGCATATTCTCTTAGGGGCCCCAGCAACACCAGTTTATTCCTTTTTCCACCATCACCTCTCATTTTCTTTACCCAAGGCGACAACAAGCCACTGCTCCTCAACCACCACAGACACAATCCCGAAAAGAAGAAAAATATTTGCAGAAACTGGGGGGTGGGGTATTATATTTTCATATTATTTCAAATGGGTATAAGTCAAAGGGGCTTCTTTTTTCACTGGGTGCTCCTCGGAAAACATCTAAATTATTTCTAGAGATTCCGAACAGACCAGAGATTTACAACGGCAGTACCTGCCTTCCAGCTTCGAAGGCCACTGTCCTCTCCCAGAAGGCCGCCCTAGCAGCGCCGGCCTCTGGTCTGGGGCACCCTTCTTTCCTGGCATTTTGTACAAACATACCCTTCAAATTACTCCGGGGGTTGCTTCATGCTTTTGTGGCCCTGTATTGCCATCGTGTGGCCAAAGTTAGAACTGCATGCACTTAAGCTGCAAAAAACTGGGTAAATAGGTCTGCGAAGTGGAGGAAGATCAGTGTTGACCTCCAACAGATCGTAAGTGGGGTATTTTTTTGTTCCTAGAAGACGTGCTGGTATATTTTGCAAAAGATGTTTGGATGCCTTTTATACAATTTTTCCATCTGTTAGTCCCTCTTTGCGAAATGCCTTTCCTCTAATCCGCTCTGAGTCCAGTAAAAAGCTTGCCCATAGATCCGAGCGCAATTAACCTCTCCAGCCTTCAAACATGTTTCATTTCATTCATTGTAATTGTAGCACTTACCAAAATTCTAAACTCTGTGGAAATTAGATGTGTGTATATCTCTCTCTCCCCTACCAGGAAGTGAACTGGCAGATGGCAGTGACCGTGTTTTTTCACACTTTCCAAATAGCAGGAAGTCTTTAAATGCATAATGAAGGAAGGAGAAAATACTGCACATAAATGACTCACTAATTCCTTGGCGACCCCGCATTTACTGACCTGCTGACCCCTCTTTACTCTTCCCAGCACAGCGCCGGCGTTATGGAGGACGCATCCAAGAAGATGCGGACTGGGAATCAGAACTGGATTTTGCCTATGTGAGCTATGTGTCCTTAGGCAGCCCACTGTCTCTCTCTCCGCCTTAGTTTTCCCAACTGGATAGGGAAAATTGAATCAAACTAATCACTAAGCCCTCGTTCAGACAGATGATGGCTAATTTTAAACAAACCTATGACATAAGTGGTGGAACTTTGAGTGTACAAAGAGAGACAAGATGCACCGTAGTTTTAATCCTTCCCCAACTGTCCAAAGGCACAGGGCTTGGTTACACAGATTAGGTATTCAATAAATACTTGCGAGGAAATACTAGATGGAAAGAAAACAAATTGCAAGTGAGAAAAGCGAAATGGCCACAGAATAGATGTGCACCGCCAACGTAACACAACTCTATGCAAAACTCACATTTAGACTTTCTATCTCCTGACACAAGCATGCTGCAGAAAAACATGTCAAGAGCTGGTGACACTAAATGTAGTCTCTAGCGGACTTTTCAGAGAAAGTTTCTTACAGGGCAAGTCACATTACCCGCCGAAGAATCTGGCTCGAGGTAAAAAGGGGAGGGTGGCATTTGAGATGCAGGGAAACGGAAAGCATTACGAGGCAGACATGAACAGGGAACAGCAAGTAGTGACAACATCAGCCATGGACTCTCAATCTGACTTCAGAAGCTTCTCTCAAGCTGTAATCCACATGGCTGTCACCTGAAAAATCACCCCACTCCTGCACCGGAAACTTGAGCGGTTTCTGTCGCTGGTCACGTTCTATTTCATAGATTGTTAGACAGAGTCCAGCCCAAGCTCTTATTTTGACAGATGCACAGAAAGCACGAAAGTGCATGTTGTGTTCAGGGACACCTCTTCCTATGTCTAGCAGTGGCTCTGGCACATGATATGTGCTTAATAAGTTGTTTAGTACAGTGGCCTAATGGCATTCTTCCTTACCCCAATATCATCAGACATTCTAGTATAAGCCAGAAGCGAGGTTAGACACACGTTTACTCCCAGTGCAACCACTTGAAGAATCATTATCCTGGAAGAGCAGAGCTGGGAGTTTGGACACTCATGGTCACAGTCACCATGAGGCCCTCGGAGTTAGTCAATGAAAAGCTGGAAGCCTTAATGCTAATCGTTGGCTTGTGCATCCCTTCTGCGTATGTTTTCCTGATGAATAGAGTTATGATTATTTAATTTGTAATGGAGCAGAAGGAACTGATTTTACCATGGCTGATGGCCAGGAACCGAGGATGCTGAGACCAAGAATTTATCAAAATGTATCTCAAAATAAAAGAGAGTAGCCAGGAGTTTTCCTTTCTTCTTGCCAATATTGTATGTTCTTCTTCTCTTATTGATATGGAATGAATTACCTCATTTCATTGCCCTGCTGTCTTTTGTGGTTAAGCTATAGCACAGAGATTGTGGTAGGAATCATAGCAGAATAGGGTTCACAGGGACCTTGGGGATGGACTGGTCTGGGGATGGCAAATATATGGCTCCCAGCTCCCACCCATGGCAGCCCTTGGTAATCCATCCAGCCATTTGTGTCTTGAAGCATCTTCTCAACACACTGCTCCAGATTAATTAGAGTTGGTACTTCAGATGAGAGCCATTTGCTAACCTTTGAACCTAAGATCTTGGGAGGATGACTTCTCAAAGTTGCCGTTAGGATCAGAACTAGAATTCAGATTTTCTGATATCCAAAACATTTTTCTATTCTCCCTTTCTATTGCAAGCCTCCTAAGGATGACCATTATTTCCTTTTTTACCTTGGGATTTTTAAACATTATTAAATCAATGCATGGTTTGCATTCCTATTTAGCATCTGTCCATCCACTATGGCATCCAGAAATAGAAACCTACACTCTGCCTTTCAGTCTACCACATCCAGCTCTCTCTATGCCTTGATGCCTTTTCTCAAGTGATTATCGGGCCTGAAAATGTCTCCTCATTCCCTCTACTTGAAGTTCTGCTCAGATGTCGCATTACCCACAGGGATTCCAACTTTGTCTTTACGTAGCACCATCTTTATCCCTAATGAACATTAACTTCTGCCTCCTCTGTTCTTCCATAACATTTTGTTATGCATCTAAACTAGACTTCAGTCCAATGACTTGTGTATCTGCCTGTCATCTCTGCAAGACTCTAAGCACAAAACTCTAGAAAACAGATTTTTCTCATGTTTTACTAGCCTAGGACACCATAGGCTTCCAATGAATTTTAGTTGGATTAAATCTAGTTCCTAGAATCGTCACTATTAAATATGAAATTTAAAGTTGGAGTGGACCTTGGTGATCATGCCATCCATCATGGGAAATCAATCTTATTTTAAAGCTAATCCAAATTAATTGTTGAGTGGCTGCCTGGACCTGCATGTTTAGAAGGACTCAGGCAAAGTCCAAGTGAACTTAGAAAACTTAGAAATTAGAAAAGACTGTTGAGTTGTGGGGCCAGCCCTGTGGCCAAGTGGTTAAGTTTGCACGCTCTGCTGCGGCGGCCCAGGGTTTCACTGGTTCGGATCCTGGGTGTGGACATGGCACCGCTCATCAGGCCACGTTGAGGCGGCATCCTACATGCCACAACTAGAAGAACCTGCAACTAAGATATAAAACTATGTACTGGGTGGATTTGGGGGAGACAAAGCAGAAAAAAAAATTGGCAACGGTTGTTAGCTCAGGTGCCAATCTTTACAAAAAAGAAAAGAGTGTTGAGTTGGGTTTGTGATGTCTGCCAGGAGTGAGAAAGGAAGAAATACAATGTGTATGCCTCTAGTGCCATCAGTGCTCAAGTCCACTTCCTATGAATTAATTCTAAAGCCTGCATGAGAGAGTAGATGATCTGAGATTTGCACGAGAATGCTGAATTTGAATGTTCTGCCATGAAGTGGTTGCATGGCTTTATTCACATCTCCATTCTGGAGCTTTAGTTTCATCGTTTATGAGATGAGCATGGTGTCTCTCCGTTTCCTTACCTCGCCAGATTCTCGTGATGGTTGAGGATATGGTCATGAAAGTATTTTACAAACCATAAAGTAATGTACAAATGTGTGATGTCCCCATAAAGCACTGGCCTCAGAGACCATTCAGTCAGTGGAAATAGGGAATCCAATCCTAAAATAGATATGCTATTACAGAAAGCTGGCTGAGCACTCTGATATTCAATCATGATCCTAGCCTGAGGCTATGACTTATCTATCACGTGAGAAATATTCGCATTTGGGCATCATATACTCATTAACCTGGACACTTGTCAGGAGCAGAGATTGCTCAGTCCAGAATATAATTGTCTTGTCACTGGTCTTACTAACTCGAAAATAATCATGTCAATGTTTGTTAACCTAGCGCATCTGGACCAGATAAAATTTTCTGTATTTTATCTCTTCTTCTGGTTTCCATTGCTATGTCCTAGTTCATGGCCTCTTTACCCCTATTTTGAGCCACAGCTATAGTCTTCTAACTGGGCTTTCCTTCCCTGCTAGGATCCCACTGAATCTAGCCTCCACAGAGCCATCAGAGTCATCTTCAAAAATCCAATAGGTGCCCTGTTATTCCTCAGTTCAAAAGTCTTCAGTAGCTCCCCAGCGCCTTCAAATAAGGTCCAGAATCCTTAGTACGGCAAAGAAAGTCTCGGAAAAATGACCTCAGTTTAGTCTTCTGGACTCACCTCCAGCCTTTCTCTATTCACTCATTTAATCCTCTAGAAAGAGCCTTCTTGTCACTTTTCCCTTAATGTCCTGAATTTTCATTGTTCTGGGTTTTTGTTAGCATCATCCTCTCTATCTGAAAGGTCCATCCTTCACTATCTAATTGGCAAAATCCCATCGTAATTCAGAATGAAGTTGGAACATCATCTCTATTAGGACTCTGTTGTTCATTCCCGCAGGCAGAATTAATCGCTCCACCTCCATGGTACTCCCATCACTTTGATCTGCTCTGCTCAGGTATTCCACTAAAGTTTTGACTCCTTACAATGTCCACTTATCAGTACGTATATCAAATTTTGCACCCCTTTTTTGTGTGTGATCTGAAAAATGCATTCATCCTATTTTGAATCATCCCATATCATCTGTTCAAATGTTTCTGTTTCCTATGAGATCATGAGCTTCCTAAGGTGACATACTCCCATCCTTCTCATTTTGGAGTCAGTGTCTACACAGCAGCCAAACTCTGCTTATAAATCGCATCATGCTACTCTCCCGTGTGAAACCTTCCAAACTAACTTACAATAAGATCCAAACTCCCCCTCCATGGCATCAGGCATCAGGCCCTTCACAGTCTGGTCCCTTTTCAGTCTCCAGCCTCACCCATCCCCACCCCACACTCTGAGCTTTGTTTTATTCCCCAGAGGAAACATCTTTCCATCTAAGATCTCAGCACTTGCTGCGTTCCTTCTCCCTCTGCCTGGAAACATGTAGCCCAGCCTTTGACAAAACCCAGTCAATGCTGATCCAGCCCTGAATGAGAGGCTAAATGTGAGAGAAAAAGTTAATAAAAATCAAATTCACCCAGGCTCCAGAGAGACGGACAGGCCAAGAGGGAATATTTTTTTAATGACAGAGATAGACTGGAAAGTGAGATTACTTAGTTTTTGGATCCACTGACCCAGCTCTTTCTCTGAGCTGCTCAGTGTGCCTTAGCTTTCCCATCTCATTTCAAACGCCATCTCCTTGGGAAGGTATCTGCTGACCACCATGTCTAAACCAGCTCCATCTCTGGTTACTTTCCACCTGTTGTCTTTTCTGCAGATGACTTATCACTCTCTGAAATTACCCTATTTGTTTATCTGCTCAGTGTTTATGCTTATCTCCTTCCACTAGAATTCAAGCACCATGAGGGTGACACTGTCTTTGTGTTTTTGTGTTCCCAGGGGCTAAAAGAGAGCTCACAGAAAGCCAAATACATATGCTTTTGTTAAATGAGTAAATGACTATCTGGTTGTTCAGTAAATGTCTGTTGAACAAATTCATTAATGGTTACTTTTTTAGGTGGCAGCAACTGATGTTTTTCATTTTAAACCCAAATTATTTTTGGTGATCTGGGGATAAATTATTCAAGTTGTAGACTATCCAGAAAGGTTCCTGAGGCTCCCTCATGTCAGCTTTATCTCTGTTCATTCATCTCTTTAAGCAGAGAATGAACAGAACAGGCAACTCAATCCAGTCATAGCAACATCTTCTTAGCAGTTTTAGATGATAATTAAACTAACTCTCTCATCGGTGCCAGGGTCAAACCTGCAGCCTGAATTGAAGCTTTTATATTTTCCAAAGACTTTGTTCCATTTCCCTCTTTCCCGGTTTCACTTACTTTGCTCTACCCTCCTACCCCACCCACACAGAAGCCCAGAGAGAGTTTATTTCACTGAATTTTTCATGAGCCATAACCGCCAGCTCATTACCCAAGGACGGCAGGAGCAGAGGAGTCCCAGGGCACGAGGTGAGTGGAGGTGAAAAAAACAGTCATTGAAGAGTACGCAAATCATGCATCTGGCATAAAACCAGACTTCCTGCCATCTAAGATTTCTCTAGTTCCAACTCTCCACGCAGGCAGAAGGCAAAAATGGATTCGTTCTTCTTCAAAAGCAGAGAGCAGGAATCCCAGAGAGGTTAAGTAACTGGCCCAAGGTCAACCAACACTCCAGGAGGCCAAGTCCAGCTGTGAGTCCTGAAAATGTGCTTTCCATCAGCAGGTCTCCCGAAGGCTGTTCTGCCACCTGGCTGCTTGCCTGAAATTTCCCTGGCTCTGAATGGGAGGAGAATTAGGGAAGAAAAACAAAGTTAATAAAAATCAAACTCACCCAGACCCTGAAGGGATGGACAGACTGAAAGAGACTATTTATTAGTGTGTGAGACGGTACAGAAAGTGATCTTCCATTAGTTATTGGTTGACACTTACCTAGGTCTTTCTCAGACCTGCCCGAGGCTCTTTCTGACTTAATTTTAAAGTTCTGAAATCTCTCATGGACCTTTGTGATCCTGGAATCATCCAAAAGGCACAAGAAAATAGTGGTGCAAAGATTGAGAACAAGTCTCGTTGTGTGATGTTGGACATGGACATGGGAGCTGAACATCTTCCCCCATCAATGCCTGCAGAGGGGCACCAAGCTCCAGGCCAGGTCAGTGAGAGACACGTTCACTCCTATCATCATGGCCACTGTGATTGGTTCAAAGAGAAGCACATGACCTAAGCCAAGCTAATGAGAGCATTTCCTGGGACTTTTTCAGATTTATCGACAAAGATGCTTTCTTCTCTCTGGGACTTCAAGCTGTAAGGACCAGACAGGCTTGTAGCTCTGGGGTTTATATCCCAAGGTCCACAAAAGCTCCCTGCAGGATGTGGAGATGGGCTTCAGCCAGAAGATTTGAGATTCTGTAGGAATGACATAGGTGCTCTCTCTATAAATTTGCAGACCCTTCACCACCTTTACACAGACACAGACACACACACACACTCCTAGAAGCACTCATCTTCTTGGTCAGTGGCAGACATGCCTTGCTCCACTCTCCTCGGGATGTGGTTTCCCTGGGACCTCTCCACAGTCTTCATGATACGACCTCTCTAGTCAGTGGGTTTGATAGTTGCCTAGTGTCGTACAGTTGGTAAATAGCACTTCTGAGATCCGAACCAGGTCTTCTGACACTAAATACTAGACTTTTAACATTATAAAAGTAATCCTGACCCCCGAGACAGAGCTTCTGTTTCTTTTCTATGATATTTTTTTGCAAAAATGTTAAAGAATGCTGCATATTATTTGATAGTATTTTTTTCTCTTAGCATTAAAAAATGCATTTTTTAGAACAGAATTTCATAAATTTGCCTGATCATAAAAATCAGCTGAGGCACCTGATAAAAAATATGTATTTCTAGTCTTGTCTCATGGACATTCTGATTCACCAAGTCTAAGGTGGGGACTATGTTATTACAAATCGCCCCAGGAGACGCCTACGATCAGACCAGTTTGTCAAACATTCTATATAAGATGGGTTTTATTGGCTGTATCCAATTTCATTATGTAGATATTTTATAATTTAATTTACGGTTCTCTGTTGGTAGATGGTGGGTTTTATTGACATTTTAATACTGGAACAACACTGTGGTGATCAGACAAGTGCACAGCTCTGATTATTTCCTTAGAGAACCATGGTATTTAAGCTCATTTCTCCAGCTCTGTGATTGAGTTTCATGTGCTCAGTTCTTCTCTACTGCAGGTAGTGCTAAGAATGTGGTCACTCAGGGATGGGATACAGGCTAAGGAGTGGGGAAACGAGGCATGTAAGGCATCCATGCATACATTTAATTGACTTTTTCTTAACATTTGCCAATTTACATACATTAAACACCCATTAGCATTATACTAGGTGCTTTCCTGCATATCTCATTTGATCACCTCTGCAATCCCACAAGAGAATATTACTCTTATTTTATGGATGAGGGAAATTGAGTTTAAAGATGATAAACCTCCCTAACTAGTAGTAATCGAAATATATATATTTATATTGAAATATATATATATATGGCACAGTATGGGTCAATACTAAGTATACAACTATTTTATATCTTTTAATCTTCGAGGCAACTGTATCATTAAGTGTGTGTTACTGTTATTATTGTTATATCAAAGATAGAGCCACTGCTATTGTCCCCTTCTTTTCAGATGAGGATATGGAGATAAGATGAGTGTGGTTGAAGATTTTGCTTACAGTAATTAACATAACTAGTAAGACACGTTTCTAGTATGAGGATCCAGACATAGTTCATTCCTTGACCACTTCTGTTTTCCAACACACTATAAATGCCTTCAAGTCCGCTATCATCAAACACTTATTTTTGGATTAAAAGAATATCCCCCATACTTTCCTAAAATACCTATAAAATATGCAACGTTAAAAAGTCAAGGAGCCATCAGTAGGCTTGTATTTCTGGAAAATGAGAGAGGGCAAACCCCTCTCCCCTGAGTCTGGGTAGAGATAAGGAATCTTTTTCATTCCATTTAGAATAAACAAACTTTGAGTCCAGACAAGAAGGACGAGTGTAGTGTTCTGAACGAGGCGTCGGTTTAATTTAAGCTTCATGTGGAAAACTGAGGATGCTGAAGCTGGGAGGCACGCAAAAGGCGAACAGGTGGTTAGGGAACTGCACAAATTTAATCTTAATTTTGATAGGAAAATAAATCAGGTTTTCTTTGTTCCTACTCTGCTACTCTCAGTGGAATAGTCCAGAGGGAGTAGGGGGAGAGGACAGACGTGGCACCACTTAGATATAGATTTGAATCTCTGCTTCACTACTGAATGAACTTGAACTGATCGCGCCATCCCTCTGAGCCTCAGTTTCTTCATTGCTAAAGCAAGACAAAGCCTAATCTGAGGATGATTGTGATAAAGAGATGTGGTAACATGACTAAAAGGCTCAGCACATTTGGATTCATGCTGTACCCTTATTATTAGATCATTCCTTACCTTCCTCCAAATCTCCTCCTTCACAGGGCATCTCCCAGGGCTCTCCCAGGAGACTGTTGTCACGTAAGCCCACGATGGTACCCGGGATGGTCTCTGAGGAAGGGTTCATTAGGCAGAGGCACTGGTTACCAGTACCACAACGGGAAGACCTCGTAGTCTTCAGCTCTTGTTTTTAGACAGTATTCAAAAAAAATCTGAGCATGTAACGGGGAGAGGAATTCCAGAGTCATCATTTCAATGCTGATACCTACTAAAGGAGGTTGAGTAAGTCCCTCTGGATGTAGATGGTATTGTTCTCAAATGGAGATAATTGTTCCTATAAAGAAGGAGCATCATGAACATCAAAGGAAATACTGGTATGCAAGTGCAGTGTTAACAATCGTGGTTCTAATCCTGATTCTGCCATTGCACAGTTTTGACCAAGACATTCTGTCTCTCTGGACCAATATTCGCACCATCGCAAATAAGAGGCTTGCAACTTACGGTTAAAATCTCTTCTATCTCTGATATTCTGTGATTCTGTGACTTGACTAAGGTCCTGCCAAGGTAGCTAAAGTCTAGGTTGCCACTTCCTGTCTGGATGTTCCCACTTTATTTGGTTGTCTCAGCTGGAAATGTGTGTCTTATGTCTTTTGGGGACGTCTTGTTCCAAGAAAGAGCTGCCTTGTACGGGATCTCCAAATTGCCACCTTTCCTAGATCTCCAGCCAACCCTCATCTGATCTGTGTTGCAGAGAATTCACTTGCCTGCCCCATCTGTGGTATTCCCTTGCTGTGAAGTTCATCAAGTTTTGGTTAACACTATGCTGATAAAATACATCACTCGTGCGTCAAGAGATCTAGTGTCAAGTCCCAGCTATTCTGCTGTGTGGTCTATGGCTAGACTTTCCTTCAGGGAAAAAAACCCCAAGAAGACATAAATTAAAAATTCCTAGGCCTACCAGTCAGTCAAAGAGACGGGAAGAATGACTCATCAATAGCATGCTGAGAGGTTCAAGGCCTAGCACCCAGACGTTAAGTCTGGGTGACGTGGATCAATGAATAGTGGGATTATTGCCTAAATTAAGTTATTCTTGAGAACTGGTATGGCTGGGACTATAAAATCACACAGTTCTAGCTTTCTTCCACCTGGAAATCACCAAACTTGACACGGGACATGAAAGTCAGTGAATCTTGGACCCACTTCTATGAGATGTAACAGAGATAATAGGCATCCGCACTCATCATCTGAGTCCTTATCTCAAATAGACCGTTTTCTCTACTTACAGACACATTAGAAGAGCTGAGGTTAAAGGAAACTTGAAGGAATCCCACATTGTCATTTTCTCCTATCCTCAGTCCCTGCCTGACTCTGTGGTTTGGGCTAGTTCACTAAAATTTCTTTGCCTTCTGTACCTAAGTTTCTATACACCTAATCTGTAGTAACTATGTATTATTTTTCCTGCACAGGATCTATTCACCTGGATCCAGCTATGCCTGAAGTCCAATTCTGGATTTCTTTTTCTAAACACATGAGTCATTGCATGTCTTGTTTGTCCCAGACTAGTTTGAGTTATATTCTTGTCACTTGCAATTGAAAGTTCATCTACCCAATGGAAAAATTATTTGCCTAATTAAAAAAGAATATTTGCTCTTTCTACTTCATAGGACTGGTGTAAATATTAGACAAGTTAACAGATTTTGATCACTAACCATAGTTCTATTTCCAGGTACTTTGCTAGGGGATGAGAGTACAATGACAAATAAGACAAGGCACCTTAGTCTAGAGGAACTCAGTCTAGTTGAGGAGACAAGCACCTACAGAAAAGACTACAGCATGACATGCCTGACCCTGGTTATAATTCAGTCATGGGAAGAAATGAGTTGATTTCCCTGGGGTAGTTACACAGGCTCTACAGAAAAGGTGACATTTGAAATGGATGGTGAAGGCCGATTAGAGTTTTTTTCAAGTCTTTCAATGGCTCTCAGTCAGAGGCATTTTTACCACCCAGGAGATATTTTTGTTTCTCATAACTTGAGGCATGTCAGGGATGCTGCAAAATATCCTATAATGCATGAACATCTCCCACAACAAAGAATTATCTGGCCCTAAATGTCAGTCATGAGGTTGAGAAACTCTGAAGCAGAGATATTAAGAAAGAACATTCCAAAACAAGGTGGACGGAAAGCCAGGAGTCATGATCAGTTCAGAGTGATGGAAATATCTTGATGCAGGGGACAGAGGTTGAAGGCAAATGACAATTGATCTTTCAAAGTAAGGACTTTGAACATTATTCTATAGGTGTGGGAAGCTATCAAAGTTTCTTTTAAAGTTACGGTTAGAAAAAAGACCTCCTGAATTTGAAACCTTGGAAGCGGAACAGGTCTACAAGATGACTGCTTCCTTAACTATGACTCTGAAGCTGTGGGGCTACTGAGGATTAGTGGAGATAAGGATTCTCACAGGAGGCAATCTTAGAACTGTGAGGCTACAACAGTCAATGGGTTACTAACATTACTGTTGAATTTGACTCAAAATGATGCTAGTGATATTGTTGATGAAGGAAACCATTGGGTTTGGCTTCCCTCTAAAACATGTTTATTGAATTCTGTGCCAAGCAGAAGCCCTCTCTGCAAACAGACTTTTCCATCTCCCTTGTGCCATTTATTCCCTCTCTTTGGACATTCTGCCAACTTATCTTGGAAGAATTAAATATTTTTATAATGAATCAGATGCTAGTGACAGGTGCCAGATTGACGACTCTGGAGGAGGAAACTTGAAGTGCTCACATCCCTCACACTGAGATGACAAGGAGAAGAGTTATGTGTGCTGAAAGATTGATCATCAAGCTGTCCACAGGTACCGCTTTGGCCTCCAGAAAGTGCTTCAAAATTAGACACAACGTGGAAGCCATTTAGAGCCAAAAAGGAGTGTGTCGTCATGTTGATGTTCTTTCCTCTTGTTACCTTTGATGGAAGTAAACTGGAGCTTGTATTCAAACAAGATCTACAATCATACTCAAAAGGTTGCATGTGGCAGCCTTCCGTGCCATCGTCCACTTTGTAGAGTCATTGAATTTTGGAGTTAAAAGAGATCCCACAAGTCATGTAACTCATCTGTTCCGTTTTACAGATGAGGAAAATGAAGACCAAAATCAGATTCATGATTTGCTCAGGATTGTGCAAGCTGTCATATTATTATATTCTTATATTATTTTATAATTATATATAATATATATACAATTTTATATAATATAATTATAATATATAATATATATTATACTCTGCCTTCTTTTTTGAGTGCCGTCCTAATCCACTACTTTTTTTCCAGCTTTAGTGAGATGTAACTGAAATAATATTGTGTGAGTTTAAGGTGTCCATTGTGATGATTTAAGGCACATATGTATTGAGAAATGATTACCGTAATAAGGTTAGTTACATATCTTTCATCTCACATAATTATCGTTTTTTTGGTTGTGGTGGTGGTGTTGAGAACATTTAAGATCTCCTCTCTTAGCAAATTTCAAGGATACAATACAGTATTGTTAACTATAGCCACCATGCTGTACATTAGATCCCCAGAACTTATTCATCTTATAACCAGAAGTTTATACTCTTTGACCAACATCTCCCCATTTCCTCCAGCCCCCAACCCCCAGCAACCATCATTCTAGTCTTGGTTTCTATGAGTTTGGCTTTTTTAGATTCCACATATATGTGAGATCGTACAGTCCTTTTCTGTCTGGCTTTTTTCACTTAGCATAACGCCCTCAAGACCCATCCATGTGGTCACAAATGGCAGGATTTCCTTCCTTTTTTATGGCTGAATATATTCCATTGTATTGCACTACATTTTCTTTATCCATTCATCCCTCAACCGACACTCATTGCTTCCAGATATTGGCTATTGTGAATAATGTTGTAATAACATAGGGGTACAGATATTTCTTCAATATAGTGATTTTATTCCCTTAGGGTTTATACCTAGATCCACTTCTTCTTAAGGGGGTATCCCCTTAGCCAACCTGACTCCCTTTCCCATCCTACTACCCTGCTCTCCACAACTCTGAATAATAGTAAAACTGTCATTATGGAGTGCCTAATCTGAGCCTGACACTATGCTAGACTCTTCACACATATTAACCCAGATTCTGTAACAACCTTGGGAAATAAGAATTACTGTAATCATTCTACAGATGAGAAAATTGAGTCTCACAAAGCTTAAGATACTCAAAGATCATACAGCTAATAAATGGTAATTCAAAATTCAAAGCCTACACCTGTATAATTGTGTTATGCCATGCAGTCTACCCAGGTCTGCCTCAGAAACGTCCCCTCTACTCCTTCTCGTCATAACAACTTGCATGTCCACCAAGTGGCCATTTTCAAGCAGTTGTCAGAAAATCAAACCAAGTGACAAAATTCACACATTGTTTTAGGAAGGAGACTTTCTCCCCATTCCTGATATTTCCTTCCATGTGAGGAAAGCTCCATTTGCATTTTGCAGATTGCCCTTTCCCCTTAGTTTGTTGAGTGCTATTATCATGAAAGGGTGTTGGATTTTGTCAAATACTTTTTTCTGCCTCTATGGAGATGATCACATGAGTTTCCCCCCTTTATTCTAGTAATATGTGTATTAAATTGATTGCTTTTTGTATGTTGAACCAACCTTGCATTCCTGGGATTAATCCCACTTGATTATAGTGTATAATTTTGTTAATATATTGCTGGATTCATATTGCCAGTATTTTGTTGAGGATTTTTGCGTCTATATTCATAATGAATATGGGTCTTTCATTTTCTTTTTTGTGATGTCTTTGTCTGGCCTTGGTATCATGGTAAAAATACTGGTCTCACAGAATGAATTTTCCCTCTTCTTCTATTTTTTGGAAAAGTTTGAAAAGGATTGGGGATAATTCCCACACAAGAGGAAGTAGGGTGACCTATCTGCTGAGTTAAGAAAGAACAACAGGACATAAGCAGCCTCCCCTTCTCTCACTTCCACTTGTGAGTCAACTGCTTTCGGGGGGAACATGCTCTTCTCAGCTTTCAATGCCCTAAGTTTCAATGAGGAAAGGCCTGTCTTGGCCTAACGTGACCTGTCACTGGATGTGTAAGTCTGTCTAACCCTGGGGTTCAGTATTAGAGAGGCTTCTTTCTTGCAGCACAAACCATTTTCTTATTTTCAACTTTGTTTATAGCAAAGTTAGTATTTTGAACTCTGTTTTCCTTGAGTCCAAAGCTTGGTCTGGTAAGAAGGATTTCATAAATATTTCAGGTTTCCTTGGACTTTAACAATATTGAAAACATAAAACTCTGACTATGCTATGTCTCCCAGGAAGGAGAATGGAAATAATCCAAGGTGTCTTAAAGTCACCACAGACATTAACAGAAAGAATACGGAACTCGGAATCTCAACACTTGAACAAGATTAAAAATAAAATATGCCACATAGTGCTTTTCTTGTGTAACTACTGTTTTTAACCTCTTTCTCCCCCATGAGCTAGTTGTATAAAATTAGGCAACACATTCCATCCTGTTTAGTATCTGTTTCCATCTCTGAAAATGGGAACCAACATAGCGCCTTTCTAAACCACAAATTTCCTTTGCAGCATGTGCTGGAGCCTGCTCTAGCTGGCTCCCAAGGCTGATTGTGCACACTTCTCCCCAACTCCACTTTCAGTTAGTAGACTGAAATCTGCTATGGTGAGAGTAAATTTCCCAGGACATCAGGAAATGTTATGTAAGGGCTTTTTCCACCTCAAGAGCCAGTTGTTCAACATTTACAGGCACACCTAAGCCAACCTTGCTTTCCACTTGTGTACACACGAAAGCTGGTACTGCTCCTTCTGTCCTCAGCTGGAACTTTCCTGGGTTGGATTTATCTCTTGTCAGAAGATAGGCAAAGGCAAGAACGCACCTCCACTTAGTTTCCCAAGAAACACAATTTCTATGATTTGAGATCCTCTCACTCTCCCTTTATCTTGTCAACTGCAGCTTAGAGAGCTGTCATCCACATAAATAGATATCTTCCAGCTTCTTTGTGGCCCCTTACCAACCAATCCATCTCCTCTGCATATCTTTTTAAGGATAACAAACCAATCATTAGTATGGTTATCAACAGTTTACAAAGTGCTCCCAGAGCTTGATTTAATCTGCACAACTCTTCTGTAAGTGGTGGGTTTATTCTTCACATTTTTCAGCTGAGAAAACTGAGATTCAAGAACAAGCGCAACCACCTGTGCTTTGACCACCTCCTCTGTTACACAACCTTGACGTATTTAATCAATAAGGACTTTTCTCTTTATACTTACCCTTTCCTCTTAGGATCCTTCCCCTCATACTATAATCATGCTCGAGTCTCACATACCCTTTAAAAAGTGATCTGAGGGGGCTGGCCTGGTGGTGTAGTGGTTAAGTTCATGCACTCTGCTTTGGCAACCCTGGGGTCACAAGTTCTGATTCCAGGCACAGACCTACACATCACTCATCAAGCCACAGTGTGGAGGCATCCCTCATACTAAATAGAGGAAGACTGGCACAGATGTTAGTTCAGTGACAATCTTCCTCAAGCAAAAAGAGGAAGATTGGCAACAGATGTTAGCTCAGGGCTAATCTTCCACACCAAAAAAAAGATTTGACCTACAGTTACTCTCTGTTAACCACTCAGTCTCTGTCTTCCCTTTATCAGTCAGTTTCTGGGAGGACCAGTGAATACTTGCTACATTCATGTCCCTCTCCTTCCCTCTTCTATTCTTTCTCCAACTACTCTTCAAAAGAGAGACAGTATAGACGTTGCCTACGATCACATGTTCTCGAGTTAGACAGATCTGCATTTGAATCCAAGTTCTGCCACTGACTAACTTTGTGATCTTGAATCAAAACCTCTTCTATAACCCTTAGTTCCATTCTATAAGTAGCATCATAGTACCTACGTCACAAGACAGTTGTGAGGATTCCAGGATGCATGTAGGGTACTTAGTGCAAGACCTGATAGTCAGGAAATGCCAGCTGTTGTTATTAGGAGTCTGTCAACTTTGACATTTTGGAGTATTTGGGTCTTGATGGTTTATTTTCTTTTGGCATCCATGGCTATGCAGTCAACTGCTCTTACCATTCCATATGTGACCATTTTTCTCTGTCTACTTTAACTGTCTGTTATGCTTCCTTCAACTTTCCTGTCTCTTTGAAGTTGGCGTTGCCTACATCATTGACCTACTGTTCATGTTACTACACATTTTTTTCTAAGTTATCTCATTGGCTTTCAGGCTGATTTACAGATGGCGACTCTCAAATAAGTGTCTTCTATCAGAATGCCTTCTTCAAGTCCAGGATTATATGTCTTCACTTGGATGACCAAAAGCAGTTCAAACTCATTAGATCCAAAATAAGGATCCTCATAATTTCCAAACCTGTCCCTCCTTTGCTAGTTTCTATTTCAGTTGTTGGCACAACTATTCACTCAGTTATCCAAGCTAGAACTTTATATATTTGACTTAACTTTTCTCCCTGATCCTTCTTGATCTTGAAATTTTTGCATCCTATATGTTTCCATTATCTGTCATTATAGTGTTTTGAACAGTACCCCCCAAAATATGTCCACATTCTAATCCTGGAATCTATAAATGTTACCTTATTTGGAAAAAGAGCATTTGTGAATGTGGTTAATAATCTTGAGATGAGGAGATTATTCCGGATATTTCAGGTGGATCCTAAATTCCATAACAGGTACCTTTATAACAGAAATGCAGAGAGAGACTTAAGACACAGTGAAGATGGTGATGTGAAGGCAGAGGCAGAGATTCGAATGATGCAATTTCAAGCCAAGCAACATCAAGGAATGCCAACAGCCACCAAAAGATAGAAGAGGCAAGGAATGGACTTTCCATCAAGAATCTCTGTAGGGCCACGCCTACATCTTAATTTCAGACTGCTGTCTTCAGAGCTCTCACAGTTGTTTTAAGCCACTAAGTTTGTGATAATTCAGTGGCCACAGGAACTAGCACAGCCTTTTTCTCTCCATCCCCATTGTCATGCCTGTGTTCTGATTCTCACCTTTTCTCACTTGGATGACTGTATTAGCTTCTCTCTCTCTCTCTTTCCAGTCTGGTCTCCCTTCAAGCTACCCTCCAATAGATGCAAATTAACATCATCACACTTCTCTGCATAAAACATGATAAACTCCAATATCCTTAACATTGTTTTTAATTCTTTCACAATCTGATGTTTCTACCCCCTCTGCAGCACACTCTGTCCTTCACTTCATGCTCCGTCAACACTGACTCTTTATGAGTCTCTGCATCACTCAGTTGTCACTGTTACTTCCATCAAGCTGTTAATGCTGTCTGTTCTTTTTGTGCTCATTTCCTTCTCCACTACTTCTTTGTTACTCTGAACTTAGCACACATTTTAATAATTAAGCTCTTTCGTAATCTTTGTTCTTCATCATGCTCTCAGCTTCTTGAAAGCAGAAATCACATTTTATTTTTCTCACACATATTTTCCTAATAAATCTTATTTATTTTCCTAATTTCCAGGTATTCCTAGCACCTGGATGAAAAGAGATGCTCAGAAAAAGTAGATTGCTGAAACACAACTAATGTTGAAATCCAGCTGGAAAAATATCTGCCCATGCCCATTGTCATGATGACTTTAATGCCATATTAAGAGTTGTCCCACCCAGATCCAAATGTGCTCTCAAGATATTTGTGCTAATGATGTGACTGCATACTGCCCATCACCATCTAAGATTTTACCATTCCTCAGTTAAATGATTAATGAAAGTCTACTTCCTCCAAGATGTCTTCTTCAACTGATGAAAGTGAGGCAATTCTTTTCCCCACCTCTAACATATTTTGACATTGTATCCCTCCACTAGATATTTCTCAGCCCCCTTTATTGTTTTCTTGTATACATACACACATATATTGTATTTGTATGTATATATAAATACACTCCCCACATGCACACATATATAATTGTGTATGTTTATTTAAAAGGGTCTATTTATATGAACACAGACACCCATTTACATACATGTATCAACATGTACGTATGAACAAATGTATATACAAACATATATATGAACATACACATATATATGTTTATTTGTGAATATTTATTTGTCATGTGTATTCATCTCATATTATTGAGTGAATGTATGGGCAAAATGCTTTGGAAAAGGATAATATGGATGTAGCTGTAACTCACACAATTTTAAAGCTGAAGAGAACTTAGCAATCAGTGGTCCAATCCTTTTACTTTAAAGATGAAAAAATTGAAACACAGTGAAGGGAACTGACTTGCCTGTTGTTTCTCAGTGAAACAGGAACAGAATTGAGACAAGAACTCTGGTCAGCTGGCACCATGGCTAATGTGCTATTTCCTTCCTTCTTTTAAACATTAAAGCATGAGATTTACCTTTGACATTCTCTGAAATGTCTCTAACTCCATTGCTTAAGACTCTAAATGAGTCATTCTCTTTCTAGTATTTTTTGGTCAACCCCTCATCTCTATCACCCTTGCCAGTTTCCACATTAAATTTTAAAATCCCATTCTCTAGGAAATAAGAAAGACCTGCTAACGAAGTGCTCAAGTCAGACAGGTCTCTTCAATGAGTATGACACTAATAAGATTTATAATATGACCAGGGTTTGCAATTGGTGGTGACAACTGGAGAATTACTCCAATAAATATTTGACATGATTTTGAGAGCAATAAAATATTTTACTCCTTGCCCACAGTTTTCTCTGGGAAGAAGGAGAGAAAGAGACACTGGAGGGCAAGGTAATGGTGCCATAATTCTTCCTGGGCGAGATTATGGTTGTCCAACTCTGGATCAATTTCTCTTCAGGTATGAAGAGGTGGTAGACTGAGCTATGAGTCACTGTTCTCCACATCAACAATTTCGGATCCTATCTCACAAAACCAGTTATGAGGTTTTGGATAAACAACAATTTCTTAAGCTCTGTCATCACAATTTGGATAAAGATTCTTTTCTGTGATGCATCAATTCTTGACATTTGGGTTTTTTGCCTTTCCCAGTGCTTTAGGATTTCTATATTTAATCCCAAGATGCAAGAGTGGAAAGGATCCTTAATGCACCTGCCAGTTTGACCTCCGTTGATTGGATACTCCTTAATATCCCTACCAAGTAGTTGCCAGTCAAATTTCATGTGGATATATCCGTCAATTAGGAGCTCACTGACTCATGACATAGACCAAGTTAATTCATGATAACTATGACTATGAAAACTCTCTTCCTTATCTGAGCTATGTCTTCTGTAATGTTTACTTGATGGTCCTATTTTTGTCCTCTGGAGCCATGTGAATCTAAATTAAATCCTTCCTCTTTTGATAAATCTCAGATATTTGAAAACAACGCTTATTCTAACCATTCCTAGACAGACCCCACTGGAGACCTCCAAAGCTCCCATGATGTATCTCAAAAGAGGGCCAACATAGGACCCTGGCTGACACAGAGGGTCTAGATGCCCATTACCTTGATTTGGATTCCCCTAAAACTAGACCTTGAGACAAGTAGTGCAAGTAGTTTACTAGGGAGGTGATCCTAAAAAACATCTGAAGTGAAATGGGGTTAGGAAGGCAACCAATAAAAAATAAGTTATCAAGCAAGTTACCACTGAGGACAGCTGTAGTTGAAGCCTGCTGGAACCAATGTGGAACGCACATCTTAGGATTATCCATGAGGAGAGGGAGCTGGGGTTTGTATCTACCCTTTCCTGTCAATCATTGTTTGAGGAATGCTTGAGGGCTGCTCTTGCAGAATATCAATTCCCCATCACTGTCAACCTACTACTGCATAGGAAGAGTAGGCGCTAGCAGAGAATCCCTTCAAGCAAAGGCATGTAGGTGCCAGCAGTTGGAAGCCAACTAACTTGTACAAAATTGATATGGGCTGACGGAATATGAATGGACGCTGACAGTTTCTACTACTCCTATTCAATGTTAGCCTGAAGAGTGGTGACATCCAATAGCAAGAATGCGGCAAACTGACCGTAGGCCAGTGTATAGAAAACATCTATCTCCTGTGGCTCTGCTCATCAGATGGGAGACATAAAAAGAGAGAAGGGATAAACTGTGTAAAAAGTAGCCCCCATACACCTCCTCCAACTCTAAATCACCAGAGCGAGGATCTGAAAACTCTAGCCTATGAGCCAAATCCTGCCTGTTTCCGTTTGGCCGATGAGCTAGGTTAGAAAAAAATTTAAAGAAGAATAAAATTTCAAGACGTCTGAAAATTATATGAAATTCAAATTTCAGTGTATATAAATATTATTGGAATACAGCCACACTCATTCATTTATGTATTGTCTACGGCGGCTTTCACACTGCGATGGCAGAGTTGAATAGTTGTGACAGAGAACATATGGCCTACAAGGCCTAAAATGTTTACTATTTGTCCCTTTACAGAAAAATTTTACTGGCTCCTGCTCTCAGCCTTGGATAGGTCTAGTCTGGACTGGGGAGCTAAGAAGGCGAAATGTTAAAGAGCATTGGAGATTAACATTAAGGCGACTGGGGCTAAGAATTAAATATAATAACTAGAATGTTTTATCATCTAAATGTGGTTGAGAAGTAAAGGAACAAGACCAAGAAGTTGTTAATGAGACTTTCACAGAATATAGTTGAGCTAGTTCTAGGAAGAATTGAAACTATTTCATGTTTATATTCCAAAGAGTGTATATTCATAGACATACATCTTGGTTATATATGTTTAAATTCTTTGATGTCTCCTCACACTTAAAATGGAGCCCCATGACCTTATACCACCTTTAAGACTGTGGTCATCGGGCTCCTGTCTATCCCTCTGACCAGAACACCAGACCACGTGCCACCCTCTTCTTTGCTTCCTAGGATTAACCCCCCACTCCCACCCCACACTCTCCACTCTTCCTACTCTTCCTCAAACACACCAAACTCTTTCCCTCCTCAGGACTTTGCTCTTCCTCCCTGACATCCTTCTCCCCCAGCTCTTTGAATGGCTAAGCTAAATTCTCATGTTTCAGGTCTCAGCCTGAATGCCACCCACTTAGGGAAGCCATCTAAACTGGCTTTATCCTGCCATTCTATTTGTTTTCTCCACAGCATTGGCCTCTATCTAAGGTGATATACAGATTTATCTGATTACTGGTTCCCACATGCATAAAATAGACTGTGAGCTTCAGGGGGATGGGGATTTTGTCTCTTTCATTCATCACTGCATCCCCAGCTCCTTAAAAGATTGCATATAGTCCCTTCCTCTCAATTTTGCTGTGAACCTAAAGCTGCTCTAAAAAATAAAGTCTTAAAATTTAAAAAAGATTATTGATCATTTAAAGCAAAAATAATAATGTATTTTTATTATCGAGGATTATGATATAAGCAGAAGCAAAATATATGAGAAAAAAAGTACAATGATCAGAAAAGAAAGAAATGAAAGCATACTGTTGTAAGGTTCTTATACTATACATGAAGTGTTACAATGTCATTTGAAGGGAAACTGGTATAAGTTGTAGTATAAACCCTAAAGCAACCATTAAAATAACACAGCATGGGCCGGCTCCGTGGCCAAGTGGTTAAGTTCATGCGCTCTGCTGCGGCAGCCCAGGGTTCGGATCCTGGGCGCGGACATGGTACTGCTTGTCAGGCCACGTTGAGGCGGCGTCCCACATCCCACAACTAGAAGGACCTGCAACTAAGATATACAACTGTGTATGTGGGGTGGGGGGGGGGGAGATTGGGGAGATAAAGCAGAAAAAATAAGTAAATAAATAAATAAAACATACCAAGCAACACATTTAAACAAAAAAAAAAAACACAGCAAAGAGCCTTATCTAGTAAGCCAACAAAAAACATAAGACAAAGTCATGAAAAATCCTCATTCCAAAGGAAATCAGAAAAAGGGAAAAGGGAAGCAAAGAACTGATGGAACAAGCATTAAGTAAATAGAAAATAGTACACTTAAAATCATATTAATAATTACATTAAATATAAATTGTCTCAATATTCCACTTAAAAGGCAGAGATTGTCAGAATGGATAAAGCAATAAGACATAACTATATATTGTCTATAAGAAATGTGTTTTAAGTATAAAGACACAAATAGAATACAAGTCTAAGTGTGAGGAAAGATATAACATTAATCAAACAAAAGCTGGAGCAGATATATTAATATTAAACAAAGTGTTAATATTAAACAAAGTATTAATATTAAACAAAGTGCTACTGAACGCAAACGCAGGTTCATTTACCTGCTGCACAGTAGGGCCAATAATTGAAATATCAGGCTTGTGGCAAGGAAAGAGGGTTTATAATTATCGAAAGGTAGCCAGATGAGTAGATGGGAGTGAGAACTCAGATCCACTTCCTCAAAGGAAAAAAGATCGGGGTTTTTATCTGGGGTTTTAAGTAGGGGATGGGGAGGATGTGCTGGGGTTCTAGGTAGGGGAGGGGGAGATGTGCTGGGGTTCTAGGTAGGGGAGGGGGAGATGTGCTGGGGTTCTAGGTAGGGGATGGGGAGGATGTGCTGGGGTTCTAGGTAGGGGAGGGGGAGATGTGCTGGGGTTCTAGGTAGGGGAGGGGGAGATGTGCTGGGGTTCTAGGTAGGGGAGGGGGAGATGTGCTGGGGTTCTAGGTAGGGGAGGGGGAGATGTGCTGGGGTTCTAGGTAGGGGAGGGGGAGATGTGCTGGGGTTCTAGGTAGGGGAGGGGGAGATGTGGCCTTGCTGGTTGGCACCTTCCCATCAGCTTGGATTTGCCCTTGAAGACTGAATTTCTTTTCCCCTGACTGGACTTTTCTGGTCAGTTTTCATCTTCAGCCTGCATTTTGCCTTGTGAGGCTGAATCTTGACATCTGGACCTTGACTTCCTGGGAAAGACAGCTCACTCATATATGAAGGAGGGGCAAAAAAACCTGGTTAGTTTTAAACAACAGTTGATTATGCTGAACATGCGCAGCTACAGTTAGCAAAGCTTATCTCAAAGTTTTTGCTCTGGGAAGGTTTTTCAACCTCTTCATTCTTGGTTTCAAAAAGTCCCATCAAGAGAGACAAATTACCTTCAAGAGAGGTGGCAAAATATTCACTCCTTTGTATAAATCTGAAATAAAAATATTACAAAGAAAAAAGTTTCGTATATTAGGCACTCATGGAATACTCATTGAATAAATGAATGAATTAATATATGGCTTTTAAAAGTCAGAGAGGATAGCAAAATCATAGGAGGTTCAAAGACATTGTCGTTTGGTAAAGTGGTGTTGGCCTTAGAGACCTGGGCATGAATTCTAGCTCTGCTGTTTAAATTAATGTGTAAGGACTGTAGGCAAGTTCTTTAATCTCTTTGAACCCATTTCTCTGTTTCTAAGTTGGGATAACAATACTCACCTATCTGAGAGTTTGCAAGCATTAATGGAATAATAATGCTTGCAAAGTTCCTAGGTACAAAGTAGAGCTAACTAAAGGGTAGCAATTCTTGCCTATGCTAGTGTCATTACTATTAGGCTGAGGTCAGAAGAGATCTTCTAGGGGATAACGCTGGCCCACAACCTGTTGTCGTGAACAACACCATAGAGGTCCAGGAGGGGAAGGGCTGAATCACAGCTTCATTGAAGCTCAGCTGCACAGCCAGGTCTGGGGTCCAGATCAAAAGTCTCCAAGTTCTACGCACTTTTTACTTCACCAGCCTGCCTCTATCTTAACACCAGACATCGATGGTGGGTGTTCTCCAGAGATCTTAGAAGGCAAATGTAATGTCATGTGTGAAAATTCCCTTTGCTAACCAAATAATATTTTGATTAGCAAAATATGTGAAATAGTTTGGCAGCAAACCCAGAGATGGGATCTCTCATTTCCCCAGCAGCCTGCAGCCCAAGCAGAGTTCAGCAGTGCAGAGTAATCATAATCTGATTTTTTCTAGCACATTTTTATATACCCATTTTGAGCCTTTCCCTGTCCTGGGACTTTAACGCTCACTCTAAATAAAGTAGAAAGATGACTAAGCCATCTTGGCCCTGCTCCTCTCTCTTGAGTATCTCATGAGACTGAATTCTCTAATGTCTCTGGAGCAAACCAAGTCCTGCAGAGAGAAACACTCCGTGAAAGCAAGGATTACTCTGCACTAAATAATAATTAGCCTAGAGAATTGAGATTTGACTATACTTCTGTGTGGCCAAGAATTAGCCCAAGAAGGGAGGGGGAAATACGACAGAGCAACACTGTGTGCTAGAAGCAGCAGTGGGCTGGGCATTCAGAGTCTTGGGTTTTAGTACCCACTCTGTCAAGTGCTCTCTGAGTGGCTTTGGGGAGATCCTGACACCATGGATGTCAGTTTTCCTGTCTATAACAGGCGGAGGTTGGAATAGGTTATGTCTCCTTCCCGTCCTAGTCTGTCTTGCTAGGATCATTCATTAGATATGAAAGGAAAGACAAGAGAAAGCAGGCAGACATAAAAAGGCTAAGGGGCATATACAGGAAGGAGTGAAAAGAGGGGCAGAAAACCAATTAGAGGAAGATAAGGATGAAATCAAGACTGAGTCAGGTAGGGGGAGGCTGGATGGATTTTGCAGATCACTCTTGAAGATGTGATACACTAGAGGTTCAGGAATGAGGCAGCTGAGCAGATTGGCTCACATGCTTGAAGCGTCTCCATGAGAAACTGTGTTAATGAAATCTGCACACAGTTTGCCCCTTCCTCATGCCTTCTGCAACCTAGTGGATTATCATCCAGACTGGAGTGTTTCTGGTCTCATTTTATTTTCTTCCCAGAGATAGACAAGGGCACTGAGACCATCTGTTCTGGTCTTCCCCTCTGGATTATACCTCACCTAGGGGCTTGCTGCGGGAGGGAGGGAGTCATATCCTCACAATTTCTCTCTTGTGCAAATAAGTCCTTCAAACCCAGAGTCCCACATGTACTAGCCTCTTGTCCCTAGTCAACAGCACCGCCTCCACCCCACCACCAAGCACACAGCTGGCATCAGTGCTGTTTCCATGGTGATAATGAATGGCAACAGGCAGTAATCAAGAAGGGTCACTGGAGTCATAAGTCATTACAGATTGCATTTAAAGGGACATAGCCACTTTTAAAATGATAAATGACTTCTTTATAGCCTCCTCCTGCTCCAGTCTCCCAGAAAAATGGTTAACTTGCTTTTGTTTTGTGTGTTTACATTGCTGTATTTTTTTCCATATGGACAGTGGAATCAGATTGGTTAGTTTTGCCATCGGGATACCCTAAGCACAGTGGGTAGTTGCCCACACTCTAAGGCTTAGGATATTTGGAAAGGTGCCCTAGCCAAAAATGAAGTCCTTCTCCTATGCCTGGCAGAACCTGCAATTTCTTCATGGCAGATGCAGCCGTCTAGTTCTTAAAGGCATTAGAGTTCCAAGTATCTTAATAAAAGTCCAATAGTCCTAGGAATTTGACATCCACTGACATTTTAGCTTCATTCCAGAAAAACAACAATAGAATCTTTATGCTGGATTTGGGTGCAGAACACATGGACTTGAGTTGCAGCCATGCCCCTAAAATGGTGACCTTGGGCAAATCCCTTAAACTTTTTGAGGATCAGCGTCTCCATCTTTAAATTAGATATAATAGTACTAAGCTTGGAGGATTGCTGTGAGGATCAAATCAGATAATAGATTTATAAACCATACAGTACTTTCTTAATGTAAAATACTTTTTAAACATATTGTATTCAAATACCAAGTTTAGAAGTGACTTTAATAGTCATCTAGTACCAAAAACAAAAAAAAAATTTCCTACTTTCAATAAGGCCGAGTAGGGATGGAGTATTTCACTGTGTGACTTTGAGGAAATCACTTGTCTTTCCTGATTTGTTTCCTAACCTGTAAAATGGGGATGGTAGCTTCTGCCCTGTCTGATAGCTAATTTGCAGTGAATACGGAATGAAATAGCCCACGTATAGGTGTTCTACATATAAATTGCTCAGTATTACCTAAATGTAAGCTATGGTCATTTAGAAAACATCTTGTAGAAATAGATTGGGTTAATAGTCACATTCAACTTTCTTTCCTTGCTGCAAACCTTCCATTTCAGCCCTAAAGTAGTGTCTCATTAAAGTCCAATCCTCCATGAAGTTAAAAATAAATTCCTCATTTCCCCCTGTAATTTACACTTGTGTCTTAACTCTTTCTTCTCTGTCTCCAAAGCTGAATGTTCTCTAATGGTCTTATCGACAACTTGAGATCAAATAAACGTGTAATTTGGTACAGACATCATTTGATCTGAGGAGCATGGGAATTGGTCCTGAAATGTTTTCTGCATAACAGGTATTCCTCACGGCAAAACATACAATTATTTTTGAGATTTCTTTGTGAACTAAGATTTAAGCTAAATTACATGCCATTAATATTTCTCTGTGACTGTTGGTCTCAGTTTTTTAATTAGGTAACAGACAAGGCAGGGTGCAATTTAGACACGCAATGATCTATCTTCTATATTAAGAGATATTAATAATAATATTAGTGATTAATTATGCGTGTCATTTCACAGAGGTCCTAATGGAAGTACAAATCAACCACAGCAACCTAAGAAATTTAGCTGTTTATTCACAAGCTGGGAAGGTGTGTGTCTGTGGCCTTCTCAGTATCTTCATTGCATAAATCTCATTAAATTCTCCTTTCAAATTATCTCGCATTTGGTGGCTTCTTGCAAAAAAAAACCTTTTTCTTGCCTTGCATCTGGAACTTTAGAAATTTATATTTCATCTGAAAATAGCATTGCTAAAGGTTTTAGCACACAATTTCTTATATCACTATAGAAACTTGATTTAGATTCCTTATTTCATCAGACTCTTCAGGTTAAAGGTGATACATTAATCTAAATCACTATGATAATTGTTAGGATTATCATCATTACTGTTGTTGAATTTCTGTTACTTGAATTCATATCTTATATTTCAATGTTATAAATTTGCAGGTCCAGAAATGGTCTTATATATTTTTGCATTTACTTATCTCCAATCTCTGTTCCTACCTCTGGGGGAGATGATTAATCTGTTTACTACATGTACTTTCTTAACAGAAAGAAAAGTGAAGGCATCCTAGAGAAAACGCAACATTCCTCTCCCAAACCTGGCTACCTACATGTGCATTGCCCCAGTGTTCTCCAGAAAATTCTTCTCTACTCAGTGTCTAGTGCAGCCTAATTCCTTTCTTGTTCATGCTCATTTCCTACTGAGGAGTTAATCGTATAAAAGAAGGGCATGCTCATTCCTGAACCTCTCCTCCTGGCCAACACTCCAACTGCTTTCTCCCAACCTCCCGTCTGTTGACTAGCAATAGCAACCTAACACTTAGTTTTTCTGCTCCCAGCCTTGCTCCGGCTCAGCATTATTCTTCAGGACTATTATCTCAGTTATAAAGCAAGTTTTCTCAACTGTGGCACTATGGACATTCGGGACCGAGTTTTGTGTAGTGAGTGCTTGTCCTGTGCACTGTAGAATGTCAAGCAGCATCCTTGGCCACTAACTATCAGTAGCATCCCCCTTCCAAGGTGTGACAACCAAAACTGTCCCCTAGGGAGCAAAATAACCCCCATTTGAGAACCACCAGTATGAAAGGAAGTCAGAACCAAAATGTTGACAATCCTGACTATGGAGACAAATAATAAAACCCTGTTTAGTAGATGATATAGGATAATCAAATGGTTAGAATTTGAGTTATTTCAAAAAGATTACTTGGAGCTAGCCCTGATGGCCTAGTGGTTAAAGTTTGGCATGCTCTGCTTTGGTAACCTGGGTTTGGTTCCCAGGTGTGGCACCACACCACTCTTCTGTCAGTAGCCACGCTGTGGTGGTGGCTCACATCGAAGAACTACCAGGATTTACAACTAGAATATACAACTATGTACGGGAGCTTTGAGGAAGAACAAAAGAAAGAGGAAGATTGAGATTGGCAGCAAATGCTGGCTCAGGGCATAGCTTTCCCAGAAAAACGAAAAAGAGAGAGAGAGAGAATAATCCCAAACAATTTAAAAAAAGAAAAAGATAACATGTTTGGAAAATGAATTAAAGTGGAGAAAGATTGGAGGAGATCAGTTAGGAAGAAAGGCAACAGTCTTTGGGATAGAGATAATTATGTCCAGAACTATGGCAAGGATAGAAAGAACAGACATAGAAATAAGAGGTTTTGATTTGAGAAATCTTTTAGCAATAAAAGGGGTGGGACTTAGTAAATAATCAGATGTAGGACAGAGAGATGGAAAAGAGTTGAGAAGAACTCAAGCTTTCTACTTAGATGACAGGAATAATTGTGATGCTGTTATCGAACATGGGTTTATAATCATCCTGCTTTATTACAGTAACCAGGTAAGGTTGCATCCCATTTACTACATAATGAGCGCCTAGAGGACAAGATGTGGATACCATTGACTAGTAGTTGTTTTATATCGAAAGCCAAGCAGTGTGCTAGCACCTATACTAGATACATTTCCTATAATCCATATAGCAACGTTTGAAAGATAAAGATTTCATCCCCATTTTATAGCTGAAAAGTAAGGAAACTTGTCCAAAGTGATACAGCGGATTAGTTGAAGAGCCAGCTCTCAAATTTCAGAATATCTCGTCCCATAGAGCAATGTCCTGTTCTTTGTGCCACCCTGTCTCTTAAGTGTAAGCTTGTCCTGGTTCCATTTATCCCCTCAACCCTCAGCTGGATGACTCCCCCTACCCTCATTTTGGAATAGAAAAGCTGAGCAAGAGCAAAGAAGGGTTTGTCTCTCTCCTTCTATTCCCCATCCTCTTCCTCCTAGTTCACTTCCTTCTCCTCCCTTTTCTTGTGCTCCTCTTCCCATCTTCTTGACTTGGGAATTTCTGTCTTGCACAACGGAGACTTTTCCCCTCTCTGAAACACAAAGCAACAGCTTATCAACTGCCTGCAGGCACTGGGAAATTGGACTGTTCTTGCAAGGCCAGAATGTTTGGGCTGAATATCAATGAATCTAAAACATGATCGATAAATGTACCTTTCGCCACCACATGTGAGTTAAATGATCAGGAGCAAAATTGCTCAGAGCAAAAATGTAATATTTGATCAAAGCCAGAATGTTAGAAAAATGGCTTCAGTTGGTTTTTCCAACACCAAGTCTGGTTGGTTTTCCACTTTCCCAGCTGAATGCTCAGCACCTCTATCTGTTTAGGAGCCTCTCAGGGAAGGAAGGATCGCATAAGCACTGAGAGTTCTTTATCACCTTTGTGTTTCATCCAGAACTGTAACTAAACATGGTCAGGTCTGCCTTGTGAATGATCTCCCGGGAAGAGAAGGGGTTGGGGGCTGGACCATGTCTGTCATGTCTAAGTGATGAGAGATCTGTGCCTCTGGGGACCACTCAATATACCAAGCATAATGGTGCCACCATGTTAGGATATCAGCCAATGGTGGTCAAGGCTTTAGTCAGAAGAGGTCAAAACTTTCTAATGTTGAGAATAAATATAATTATGGGGACAGTGATAAAAATGAGATGACTACAATGATGGTGGGATATGGACATATAACAGAAGGTCTTCTGGCCAGGGAATCATATGCCCATGAACACTGAGCTAAAACCAATTATGACTTTCTTAATAAAAGCTAGACTGGAGTCTTTGGCTTAACTGGCAGTCTTAAGTGAGAGTTTCTACCTCCTTCTCATTGAAGCTTTATTCAAGGTCAGGATTTGCCCTTGCAATGTCATAAAAATTAAGTCCACCAGTGTCATAGGAAAAAGGAGTGAGACAGATAAGCCAGAGTACACTTTCCTGTGGTCGCTAGTGTTAAGGTGGCCTAAACTGTGCAGCCTCTGTCCAGACCTCTGAAACAAGGCAAAAAAACCCAAAAGGACAGAATAGAGATTTCTGGGCCTCCCACTCAAGCAGAAAGTCCTTGTCCTTACAAATAGATGAACACTGATTAGAGGAAGTGCATGTCATATAAATACAGGAAGTCGAAAAGTGTAGGTCAGTCTTGTTTCTTTTCTTTAAGGTATGAAGACTCTGCCTTATGAAAGGTGTGAATATGAAAGGTATGAAAATGTGGTCCTGGTTGTTAACCAATGATGGTGAACTAGTAAAAGCAGTAGGCAACAAGATTGAAGATTATTCTACTCTATGAACAAAAGGAGTCAGAAATTATCCTCTTCACTATAGTCTGAGACAAAAGCATTCCTGCTCTTTGATAAGGATGAAACAATGCCTGTGGCATTTGGCATTGCAAAATAGATTCCAGCCTTCATCTCGACTCCCAGAGATATTCCTTAACCAAGAAGGCAATGGACAAGAGGAAGCTCTGTTTCAAACAGGGACTTCCCGAGAGCTATCTTCCAAAAACGTCAAAGGATTTTCCCAAAGGTGTTGTGGGGCTGCTTTTTAGCTTCATATTTCCTGCAGTCAGTGATGACAGCAGCCCAAATAAAGTATGTTATTTGTGAGGGTATATGCACAGATTACAGCTATCCTAGGCATAGGTCCTATCAACCAAGACTCAATCAGCTACCTTCCTGCCTACATGATCTATTGAAAAATGGAAGAACTGGGGAAGTAGGCAGCCTGCCCTAATTGCTCAGAAGGGAAGGTGCCAAGTAGGAAAAGAGAGTATGTGTTAAAGGCCAGGCAGCCGATATGTAAATAAAATAAAATCTGTCTTCCACGCGCCTCGATTTGCCTTTCTTCTACTTTTCCTAACCTATGGCAGAACTTTGAGAAGTGAATCGATCAGAGTTGCATGAACTAGATTGGCCTGGCTCCAGCATTTCCTGGCTAAATATCCTTGGGTAGGTTGAGTTCCCTGAGCTACAGTTTGCTCCTAGGTAAGATGAGCATAAGGGAATCTACTGCCCTGAGAGGTTATTAGCGTAAAGTGAGATAATACATATAAAATATTTGCTTCCGGCTGTGACCTTAGGTAAGTGATTTTCCCTTTCTGCACCTCAGTCCTTCATCTATAAAATGGAGGAAACTGTTCCTAAAAACAAAAAGTGCTACCATTTGTTAAGTCCGTGTTCTGTGTTAGACACTGCATTAAATCTAGCTCCTCAATACACACACCAGTCAATGTATGTTAAACTTGGCTGATTGTAAAATCACCTATTTAAATGTCTGATGTCCAGTACCTTCCCCTGGAGATTTTTAATGCATTAGATCTGCAGTGGGATTTGGTGATTTTCTAATTTTAAGAAGCGTCAATGTTGATTTTTATTGTTAGGTAAGCTGTGGAGACACATAGAGTGTGGCAAGGATTAAATGAGACACTGAGCAAAACGGTTGACACATAGTAGGTGTTTTAAGTGTTTTGTCTCTACCTCCACTTAGAGGTGAAAGTGAGATTGGTACATAACACCTAGATCAAGGAACAGAATGTCACCAGCCCCTTTGACATATTCTCAGGCCCATTCCAGTCACTGTTGCCCCGAGAGTGCTGTCCCAAGTTCAAACACTTCAGGTAGACGTTGCCCGCTTTTGAAATTGATATAAATGGAATTCTACAGCATATACTATTTTTTATGTCTGGTTTCTTTGGTTTAAAATTATGTTGATAAGAGTCATCCATGTAGTTGAGTGTAGTGATTGTCTCTTAATTCTTGCTGTTGTATTGTATTCCATTGTGAATTTAGCCATAATTTATTTTTTCATTTTACTAGATGGACATTTAGTTTCTTTCCACTCCTAGGCAGTTAGAGATGACTGGCTCATATCCATGTAATTTGGTACACGTGTGTATACCTATCTGTTGAGTGCATATCTAGGAATGGAATTGTTGGGCCACAATGTTGGCTTATGACCAGGTTTCATACATTCAGTCAAATATGTTTCCAAAGTGGTAGTATCAATTGTACATGTCCAGCAGCAGTATCGAGAGTTCCTGTTGCTCCACGTCTTTGGCAACCTTTAATATCATTGCTCTTTTATACTTTGGCCATTCGGGTGGATGTGTAGTGGTATTACATTTTGGTTTTAACTTTTATTTCCTTGATGAGTAGTGATCCTAAACATTTTTCATATGTTCATTGGTCATTTTTTGTCTTCGTTTGTGAATTACTCGTCATTGTTTTCTTATGAATGTCCAAATTCTTTAAACTTACATACCATCTTCATTATTCCTGTATTGTGTATTTGCAAATTCGCCCACTTGCTAAACTTTATTTGTAACCCCAAATCAATTGTCACGTGCTTTCATGGTCATTCACAGATGTGCGCAGAGCGGTGAAAAATTTTATTGCAATGTGCACGTTCCCAGCTGAGATCAAGCAAGGCAATGCTCTGCCTTCCTAATTCAGCTCATACTATAAACAAAGATCCTTTTTGCAGTATATTTGGTACCACATTTTTTGCTCTTTTGTGCTTTTTGTTGGTGATCTCACTGTTTGAAATGACCCCCAAGCATAATGCTCAAATGCTGTCTAGTGTTCTTAAGTTCAAGAAGACGGTACTGTGCCTTATAGAGAAAATAGTTGAGTTAGATAAGCTTCATTCAGGCGTGAATTATAGTGCTGTTGGCTCTAAGTTCAATGTAATGAATCAACAATATATATTAAATAAGGTGTCTTTAAAAGAAACACACCTGAAACAGATTTGTATATTGATCAGTTGATGAAATTCTTGTAATCGGGGATCCACAGCAACTTTACCCTGTGTTTCCCTTAAGAGCGATGGTTTAGTATTTGCTAATTCAGTCTTTGCAGTGAGTTTATACAACATGATGACTGTGAACAATGAGGATTGACTGGACCTGACATACATTCTCTCACAGAAACCTTGTGGGCTAGCTAAGATGGACATTATGACTCTATTTCACAGATGAGGAAACGGAGGGGCAAAGTGGTACCACAGCTTTTCCAATGCTGCACAAGTAGCTAATTCAAATCAGGGCTCATAGCCAAGTGCCTGGACTTCCTACCTGAGTTTTCAACGTAGACTGACCTTCACAGTAATCCCCTTCCGGCTGTATTTTGTGGACCCCACAATAGACATCTCCAGATCAGACGCACATTGAAATTGATTTCCTTATCAGTTCTGTTTGTTGGATCCAAAGGTTCTCTTAGAAACTTCTCTGTAAAAGACTGGGCTGCAGTTCTGGTAGTTTGTAACTGATTACCTGAATAGCAGCTAAACAAGTTAAGTTGGCCTCTGAAGTGAGATCCAGTACAAGTTCCATCACTTATAAGTCATGCAGCCTTAAATAACTCGGGTGCTCTGAGCCTGTTTCCTCAGCTATAACATAGGTACCGTAGTCCCTGCCTCCCTTTCCTCAGAAAATTGCTGTTTTTTAAATTCAATGAGGATGGGCCAGGCACTGTAGTAAACCCATGAGGAGACAGAAAAGAAAATAAATACAACTGCTTCCCTTGGCAAACTGCAACTTGTTAAAGAGGATAAAGAATACATATAAATAGCTATAATAAATAATGAGCATGAAATACCAAAGAAAGGGTTATTGAAAGAGATGAGGGAAATGTTACTTCTATCTAGCAGGTATCAGGAATAACTTCAAAAGAAGAGAGGCTAAGCGTGAAGCAGGTCCAGAAGCAGCAATAATAGTAATGATTATATTATATTATAATTATTATATAATAATAATAGTAATAGCTGGTATTTACTGAATATGATGCGCTTGACCCTGTGCATGCACCGTATAATGTCCATCTAGCAGAATGAATTATGGTAAATTCATACAATGGAATACAACACAGCAGAGTTTCTCAATCTTGGCACGACTGATATTTTGGACCAGATGATTCCTGGTTGTGCCGCACTGCCCTGTGCATTACAGGATGCTTTGCAGCATCCCTGGCTTCTACCCACTAGATGCCAGTAGTGTCTCTCCCCAGTTGTGAAACTAAAATTATCTCTGGACATTGCCAAATGTCCTCTGGGGGGCAAAATCATCTAGGTTGAGAACCAACATAGCATATAGTAATCCATGCAGAATGCTAGAAAAGGGCATGGTTCTCTGAGTTACACAGAATTGGTTGTTTAAATATCTGCTACCTGGGCAATTCCGGGATTTCTCTGGCCCTGTTTCCTTAGCTGTGAAACAGAAGTAGTAATAACAATGGTTATGATAAGTGAATTAAAAAAGACGTGTAAAGTGCATGCTTTGGCACAGAATAGGTGTTGGACAAACCGTAGGTATTATTTTTATTTAGCCTACAATAAGAGTTAAGAATTATCCCTATCTCCATTTTTCAGAAGATCACACTGGGCACAAAGAGGTTAAATAATTTGCACAGGCTTACTTTGCTCTCAAGGCACAAGGGCAAGTTGGCCTGCCTGGATTGCCGTAACCAATAACGATGTTTCAACAGATTGGGGTGAGGTTGGCAAGTGCGGAGGGTGGGGGTATTAGTCAGTCCAGGAGAGTGAGGCAATACATGGGGTGGGAGCCAATCACTGTTAGGAGAATGCAGAGATGTTTTAGCTACAAGCAGGGAGAGAAGCTTTAACATTTTCATTAGAGAGAGAGCTCTGACCAGGTGGAGAGCAGGGAAGAAAATGAAGGGAGGAGAGTGTATTTAAATTGAAAATTCAAACCAAAGGTATAATTTTGTCAATTCTCATTATAAACACTTAATCACTTACAAACTAACTCTTAAGCATACCCAGAGGTTAAATGAGTCATACCTTTAGTTTTTAAGCGTCAGATTCCCTGCTGTCAGGAGGGATAACTTATTACCACATTTTATTTATTCTGAGATGCTAAGCAAGTAGCAGATGGAAGAAAAATCATGAGTTTATTAAAGGCAGCGATAAGCAGAACAAAGGGGAAGTTCATTTTGATTTAAGCAACAGTGAGAAGTTCCCAAGCATTAGTCACATCTCTGCTGACCGCAAGCTCTATGACCACAGGCATGTCACCTCTCCCAACTACACCCTCTGAACCTCGGTGTCTTTGCCTGCAAAACAGAAGAGAAGAATTGCACCAATGCAATCAGGTGCCGTTCTGCTCTGACATGCCAGCAATCTGAGTTTACCTCATACTTTCAAGCTCCGTGGCAGCCTCTCCAGCTGTCTGCTTTTTAGAAGGCCACCATGTTGCAGCCCTGGCCTGGCAGGACACTGACCTTTTCTGAAGGAAATACAGCCTGACATTCTGTACTCACTGCTCCAACCCACTGATCTGTCCTGCTCCTTCTCTGATGAGAAACTGAGCTTTCGTCCTGCCTCTTGCCCTCCCAGCCTCCTACATCCCGCTCAGGTAAGAAAGATTCAGTTCCCAGAGGCAAGGAGGGCAGCTACTAATTATGTGGGCGAGTTTTCTCTCACCACCCCTCCAATTATAATGGCTTTCTCTCAGACAGGCACAAAGCTCTCAGGGATCCGTGGCACTTTAAGACAGAAAAGGAGCACATAGACTTAGGTTACAGGCGAGGAAACTGAAGCCCAAAGAGAAGACAGGAGTATCACAAATGACACAGTAGGTACCAGGACACTGGGCCCGCCGACGCTCAGTCTGGTTATTCTCAGTCGTCTTCTGGACAACTGTGAGTTAGATGTCGTATTCAGGCCTTATTTCTTTTCGTGAGATGAGAAACAGAGCTTAAAATTTTTCAAGTTGAAATTTTTAACCAGAAGAACTAAAAAAAGAAATGAAGGGCCAGCTCCAGTGGCCTAGTGGTTAAGTTGAGCACTCTCCGCTTTAGTGGTCTTGGTTCAGTATCCGGGCACAGACCTATGTCGCTCTGTTAGCAGCCATGCTGTGCTGGTAGCCCACATACAGAAAATAGAGGAAGATTAGCATGGATGTTTGCTCAGGGTGAATCTTCCTCTGCAAAAAAAAAAAAAAAAAAAAATTAAATTAAAAATAAAAATAAAAATAAATAAATAAATAAAAGAAATGAAAATTAGTGGAGCTCACAATTGGCCAGCTAGTGATGAAGGATGAGGAATGTTTGTTCAGTATTAGTTGACATAAAACCAACCATTGACAACAACTAGTACCTAGGATGCTGCCTACTGGATTGTGGTCTTTCATTAAGCATCGAACATCTGGATCAACACTTTATGACTAGAACATGTTCTGATCCAGGCTTTCAGGCTGGGAAGCCAGTGATCTCGATTTGGGTCTGGTGTGCCACGGAAGCAGGAATGATGATCTGTTTCTGTTCCTGGATGGATCCCAAGTGCCTAGCATAGTGCCTGACACATAGGAGGCACTCCATTGATGTTCATGAAAGGGCCGTCTATAGGTTCACTTAGAAATGTTAGTACAGCTTGTTTTGGTAGATATATGATAGGTAAAAAGACCCCGCTCAACCTGACCAAAATATCTGACTTCTACCTTAAATGTTTGCCTCTTACTTCTAACTTGGGAAAACATATTTTCTCAATGAGACTCAGTTTCCTAAAAGTAGGAATAATTTACTACCAATTTCAGAAAGTTGCAAGGATTCAATGTAGTAATGGATGGCAAAAATCTTCAAGTTAACAGATGACAAAATGCAAATGTGAATATTGACTACATAAAACAGGTTTTCTTTTTTTTGAAGAAGAAATTAGCCCTTAGCTAACATCCACTGCCAATCCTCTTTTTGCTGAGGAAGATTGGCCCTGAGCCAATATCAGCACCCATCCCTCCTCTACTTTAAAGATTTTATTTTTTTCCTTTTTCTCCTCAAAGCCCCTGGTACATAGCTGTATATTCTTAGTTGTCGGTCCTTCTAGTTGCGGCATGTGGGACACCACCTCACCATGGCCTGATGAGTGGTGCCATGTCTGTGCCCAGGATCCAAACTGGCGAAACCCTAGGCCGCCGCAGTGGAGCATGCAAACTTAACCACTAGGTCATGGGGCATCCCCCCTCCTCTATTTTATTTGTGGGTCCCTGCCACAGCATGGCTTGATGAGCGATGTGTAGGTCCTCTCTCAGGATTCGAACTAGTGAACCCCGGGGCGCTGAAGTGGAACAGGAAAACTTAATTGCTGTGCCACCAGGCTGGCCCCAAAACAGGTTTTCTTAATCTGGGGATTGGCTTCAGGGGAATCTCTGAACCCCTGTAACTGTGTGTAAACTTGTATGGGTTTATTTGTTTTTCTGACAAATGGGTGCTCAACTTTCATTCAAGTCTCAAAGACATTCGTGATTTCCAAAATGAAGGCACTACCCAGAGACGGCAAGTTCTTCATAATGGCTATTAAAACTTCCCCGGCACATCATGGTTGGTGGGCAAACTCTGAGTCTCTGGTTCTTCTCCCAGTTGGCTCACTACCCTGGGTCCTCTTACCTGGCCTCCCAAGCCCTGCACTCTTTACTTTGCTTCTACAGCTTCCTGTCTTCCTCAACAGTGGTGCTGGTAGTTCCTCAGCTTGCTCAGTCTCCCTCTCTGGCCTTCTTCCACTCCCAACACCTGGCCTGAACCTCAGGCAGCCTTAAGCATCTGCTTCATTCATACCTTTAACTCCTTCTGTCAAATCTCTACTGCCTTGTTCTGATTTTAGAGGCCCTAATTGCAGCTGCTGCCCACCTACGATCGTGCCTATTTTAACATCGCATCTTCTTTCTTCCCTGCCGGGCTTCCTTCATCCTTTCAACTTCACCAAAGATTTATGGACACCTACCATATAGTATGCTATACACTATTAATGAGTTAATTAGCGTATTCATGCAACAATTATCATTTGAATCCTTATTATGTGTCAGCAATGAAGAACAAATCCTATTTTTCCTCATGGAGCTTACATGTCAGTGCTGGGGACAGAAAGATGAATAAGGTCTGGTCACAGGCTTCACAATGGACATAGAGAGTCTAAGGTTTTGGCGGCACTGATTTCCAGGCCAAGATTTTGAGCCTTTACTTTGCAGACAATGGAAAGTCATTGAAGTTTTTAAGCAGGAAAATGACATGTGCAAAGTGATATTTTAGGAAGTTCAATCTGGTGACATCTACAGGGTAGACTGGAAGTGGCAGAGCCTGGAGGCAGGGAGTCTATTACTGTAATTGTCAAGGAGAAAGGTAATTAAGGTCTAGGCTAGCATGGTGACTTAGGAAATAGAGAGGAAGTGGAGAGGTGCTGAAGGCATTATGAAGAATCACATGATGGGGTGCGGAACTATAGAACAGCGAACAAAAGATGATTCCAGCATCTTAATAGACAACTAGCAGAACTTCTGTCCCTCTCCTCTGCTCCCCTGCCTGTTTTCCCCACTCCTAGGTAGTTATGTGGCTTTTAATATCTCCTCGGCACATATTTTAAGCTTCAACTGCCCTGTCTCCATCCGTCGCCCACACTGTCATTAAGGGACTTAGGTGAAGAGGCTGAACATTCATGGAGGAAATTGCAGGCTTGAATTGCTCAGGTGTCACCAGAAAAGATCGTTTCAAAGGTCATCTCTCCTTCTCCAGTATCTAATGACCCCTTCATTTCCTTTCACCCCCTTCTCCATTTGTATTTCAATTATTCCATGGGGAAAAGAAAAAAGAATCAACAGGGCACCCCTGTTTTGTCTGCTGCCACCAAGGCAAGCAAGAACCTGCAGAAAAAAGTGGCAAGGGCACACAAGGCGAGCCAGCCAGCGGGAGGAGGGGAGAGGGGCGAGGGAGGCACCATCACCTGCCATCTCAGCCTGCTGAGCAGCTGAGTACATCTGGTAATTACCAGTGAGCAATGGGCTGCCCAACCCTGCAAGAAGGCCAGGTTCTGGGGACGTTTACAGCAATGCTTGGGGCTTCCTTTGTCAACTTCTCCATGTACAATTTTCCTACAGGACCCCCACTCATGAGGTACCTGATCCATTCCTGTCCAGGCCAGAAAATATGTCATTAGCTTCAGACTCTGCATTTAAGGTGTCTTGAGTGAGCCACGGCTATCTAGGCAGTCTCAATGTTACACAGTTTCCTCTCCTCCCTTCTCACTGAACTAAACCAGCATTTGTAAAATAAGTTGCCCTTTATCCCCCAATGCCAGGAACTCTGTGGGGATCGAAGAGTTTATCCATCAGAACAGTGTTCCTGCCCAGTGGCCTCTCCTCTCCTTTCAGTACTTTTGACTCAGGGACTAAGGGTTCACCATGACCTTCAGTCACTTTTTATGAGATCCTGAGGCTGTCTGATCCTTGCCTGTGTCTGCCTCATGGGTCTCCTGCTCACCATATCCTTACCAGAGGGATTGGTATTGTTGTGAATGGGCAGATCACAAAAATCACATCACAATTCTGCCTGAATCTCTGTTTTTTACTGTCTGCCTAGAGTCTTCTGCTACCTGGTCCCTGTCGTTGGGATGTTTTGGACGTGGGGAAGGCAACCAGGCAAGTGTCAGAGCAGGGGGTTGATTATATCAAGATCATATGTGGAAGATAAACAAACAAACACATAGATAAGGAGAACAGATTGGTGGTTACCAGAGGGAAAGGGGGTGGGGGGAGGGTGAGCAGGGTACAGAGGCACATACGTAGGGTGATGGATGGAAATTAGACTTTTGATGGTGAACATGATGCAGTTGAAATATAATGATGTACACCTGGAATTTATGCAATATTATAAACTAATGTGACCTCAATAAAATAAATTTTTAAAAAAGATCAAATGCAAGATCCCCTCAATAATGTTGTCACCATTAAAGCTGCTCCACCTCTAAAGTGCCTTCGTATGCACTATCTGATTTAGGTTTCACAATAATCCTGCCCAGGAACAGTCACTTACTTTTATTATGCAGATGAGTGACAAAAGCCTGAGAGAAGTCCTGTGAGTGCTCAATGTAATTGGCACAACTGGGACCCTCATCTAAAGCTCCTCTCTAAATCTGGTGCTTTTTCCATTCAACAAATGCCTTAGGGAAGTGATGGGTGAGGGAAGGACAATTTTACCGACTTTCTCATTTTTCTTAGAGCTCACTCTAAACAGTCTACTTCTCAGTGTTTCCAGTGCATTTGCAGATCATGGCGAGATGGGACACACACCCACTCCCACACACACACACATACACACAGATGGGTGAATAAGGCAGAATAAAGTTCAATCTTCTCTTGTGCGTGTTAGCCAATGCCTACTATGGAATTTAAGAAGAAAGGAAGAGGAATCTCATTATACATCTTCCATCTGTCAGGTACTATTCTTGAAGCTGTGATCTCATGGAACTGCTTGTATTAGTCAGGGTTCTTTAGAGAAATAGAACCAATGATAGATAGATAGATAGACAGACAGATAGATAGATAGATAGAGATATAGAAAGATATATGAGGAGATTATTTATTATATGAGTTGGTTCACATGCTTATGGAGGTCTAGAAATCTCACAGTCTGCAAGTTGGAGTCCCAGGAGAGCCAGTGGTATAATTCAGTCCCATTCTGAAGGCCTGAGAACCAAGGTAACTGATGGTGTAAGTCCTCCTAGTCCAAGCTGAAGACCCAACAACCAGGAGCACTGATGTATGGGGGCAGGAGAAATGGCTGTTCCAGCGCAAGCAAAGAGAGCAAGCTCACCCTTCCTCTGCCTTTTCGTTCTATTCAGGCCCTCAGTGGATTGGATGATGCCCACCCACACTGATGAAGGCGGCCTTCTGTACTCAGTCTACAAGTTCAAATGCTAGTCTCCTCCTGAACACCCTCACAGACACACCCAGAAGTCATGTTTTATCAGCTATCTCGGTCTCCTTTAGCCCAGTCAACTGATGCATAAAAGTAACCATCACACTGCCACAGTGCTTTAGATTTATGGTCATTCCCTTCACATGTGTCAAATATTGGTTGCCAGCATTTCACAAAGTACTAACAGACAATTATAATAAAGAGTCCTAAGTGCTATGTACCCAGGGAGTAGGTATGTACCAAGATTAGGCACCCAAGAGTTAGAGATGCCACTTCACCCATGAGGGCATTGATGCTCAGAGAAGTTAATTTGTTTGCCCACAGTTATAAAGACTCTGGTAAATTCTATGTGTATTGATTGATATGGAACAATCTCTAAGATACGTTGTTCAATCAAGTGTAAAATAGTGTGCCTAATATATTGCTATTGGTGTGTGAAGGAAAGTTTATTTATTTATACTCTTGTGTAGGCATTTTTAGAAGTAAATACAAAATATTGGTAACTGAGATTGCCTTCAAGGAGGAGCCTGGAAGTTAGAGAAAATGGGAGACTTAGGTTTCATTGTATAACTTTTTGTGCTATTTAAATATTTTTGTCTATGTATATGTGTTACTTGAAAATAAAACCATAAAGCGTGCGCAAGTTAATAATTGACTGAAGTGGGATTCAAGCCCAAGTCTGAACATACCTCAAGAATTATTTGTTGAAATAGATTATTACTGAGAATGTAATATGGAGAAACTTACACTTGGCCACAAAAAAATTGGGAAGGCATGTGGGCTGCGGGTTCAAACAGACAAGGGTACAGAAGTGTGAATGACCATGGCATGTTCTGGAATGTTGGTCTTGTTAAGACAGCTGGCATATGATGGGGCAGTGAGGCCGGGTGGAGAGAAGGGGTCAGATTGCGGAGGTGGCTGAAGCCTGTGCTCCTCCTTTGGACAGGACTCAAGCTGTCACCAGGAGAATGTTCAGTTTGGGAGCCACTTTCTTAAACGTGAGCATTATTAGCAATTGTGTCAAACTGCCTTTCCCTAAAGGTCTCTCTAAGGCTACCAGAGCTTTAATGTTAATTGGACAGATTGTCTTTGGATTTGAAACACAAACTGTGATTAATGAAACAACTGTTAACGAGTTTGGCCCGAGGTGGTTTCTCCACCCTGCTTCTCCTGCTGATACAGATTCGACAAGGTCTTGTCCTGCATTTTGGGCCGCTGTGCCTGGCATGGGGAAACTGGCAGCCTCGGCTGAGAAGGATGGAATTTTTGACCTGGATCATCTTCAAGATCTGTCTCTCTGCTTCCTTCATTTTATGGATGGGCAAATTGAGTCTCAGAAAGAGAGAGTCTTATCTAAGGCAATGCAGGGAGTGGCAGAACACAGCTACAACCCAGGACCAGGGTTTTATTCCTAAAAGATGTTTCACTCTTCTTTTCTCTTTCCTCTGCCTTTTCCAGCTTCTTTTCCTTGCCCTCATCAGTCATTTTAATGACCAGACTTGCCTCTATCTCACCAATCCCTTGTGCTCCAAAATATGTCACAGATGCATTATCTTTTCTCCATCTTCCTTAGTGTAGATCTTTTTTCTCATCATTGGTAGAAAGTGGTCTGGTGACAGAGAAATACAGACTTCAAAGTCATGGAAAGCAGGATTTGCAGCTTGTCTCTACTGCCTAGCAGCTATGTGATCTTGGTGATTTCCTCAAATTTAAAACTAGCTTAATGATATTTTCCTTATAGGACACTGCAAGAATTAGGTATGTGATGGATATAAAGTATAAACACAGAGCCTAGGTGATGGTGGGTGCTCACTATGTTGTAATCATCTTTCTCACTTACTTTCTCCTCCATGCTGACCCTAGTTTTGCCCTCTACCACTGATCCATCCTCGTTTAGATGCCACAATGCATTGAATAAGGTTTGTACTGGTCCCTGAGTTTTAGTTCTGGCCGATTGGTGGTCTGAACCAATGCACACCATTCCCCTTTTGTCTATAATACCTAGAAGTGCACAATAATGTTTACCAGCAAATAAGTTAAAGACAGAACTAAATTCAATAGAAAAAATAGCTTTCTGATGGATATAGATGATGATGTTCAGCAGGTCCAGGGAATGACGGAGTTTCAAGATACAGGAAGACTAGCCAAGTTATCATATGGAGATGAGCCACCCATCAAGCAGAACACTCACCTTAGATCGTTACGTTAGTGAGAAATAAATATTTACTGGAATAAAAACTGAAATTTTGGAATCTATCCATTACTATAGCAAAGCCAACCTCAGTAACAATAGGTTAGTAAACTTGTATATGTATATACATTTATTTACTTATATATACATGAATTCTTCATAACGTTTTTACTCACAAATTTATTCCTAAACTCATACTAAATAATATATACAAAAAAAAGATCTACAGAGTAGTTTTGCTCAAAAAAAATATCGAGGTAAGTTCAAAGGCACATATTTTATTGTGTTCTGTTTTTTTATGACGACCATTGTGTGATTTCTGATGACTCAGTTCTCCCACCACTTTTCTTTGTTTAAACTGCCAAGGACCTTTCGTCCCTATAGCTTGTCATGAGGTCATTCAGCTCTCAAATGCATTGTTTATTATGAAGTCTTTGGCAGTACAATTTTCTCATTAGCCTGCAACGTTTAAGTAGTGTAGTGTAACCCTCTCCTTCTCTGAATCATTTTCATTGTGTCAAATTAAATTCTTAATTTATTAACTAAGTCAATAAATTAATTTCTTAGTCCTTGAAAATATCTTTTGATTACAACCCATTGCTGAGAAAGAGTAATTTTGTCACTACAAATGTTAAAATATTAGTGAATACAATGGCAGATGCAGAACAAATATTGTCATTTTGACATAAGGACGTGCAAGCTACAGGCTGTCAACCTTGCTTACCAACACATGAAAAGGATAAATGCTGTCACTTGGCATCACAATCTGGCATTGACATAATAACGAAAACAAATACATATTTGGGCTCTGAAATTAGCTGGTCATCTAGGTTATAATGTCATAATTTAGCAAATCTAAGCGACGCTAACATTAATTATTTTTAGGTCATCCCCAAAATGAGAATTAGCGTGTGGACTCAAAGACAAATGTATTTTCTTTGACTTTGTTTATAATTGTGAAAAATTAAAAACAAATAGACACAGAGATACGGAGAATAGATTGGTGGTTAGCAGATGGGATGGGGGTAGGGGGAGGTTGACAGGGGTAAAGGAGCATGTATGTATGGCGATGGATAAAAATTAGATCTGTGGTATTGAACGCGCTGCAGTCTATACAGAAGCTGAAATATAATAATGTACATCTGAAATTTACACAATGTTATAAGCAAATATGACCTCAATAAAATAATTTTTAAAGAAATTAAAAACAAGGTAAATGTCCATTAGGTCAAGAACACGACCACTGGAGCTAAGTTTTCTGAGTTCAAATGCTAACCATCGCTTCTGAGATGTGTGATCTTGGGCAAGCTCCTTAAAATTCAGTGTTTCTATCCCCTCAAATGTAAAATAGTGATGGCAATTGTACCGAATAGGGTCTGTTCATATTTGCACGATCCCTGCCCTTCTACTTCTCCTCTGTGTTACAAGGCCTAGAAGATTAGAAACCAGAGTTCCTGTACCTCCTTACCAGTAGTGTTCCAACGTAGGTTCCACCAATGGAAAGCACTTCTGCAAGATTATAAGGCAGAAGAAAGGAAGAGTCATTCTTTCGACACCAGCCTCTTTGGTGGCAGCAGACTAAGATGGGCTCCTACAGAGGCAGTGATAATGGTAGCAACAGGAAAGGAGATTTCCTTCAGTAGAGGTGGCAGCAGCAGTAGGCTCTTGTAGTAGCTGTGCAATAGCTGACTCCTGTAGCAGCAGATGACCTGGTGAGACATGTTAGAGAAGTAGTGGCTTCTCACATTCCTTTACATCTGGAGAATACTGGCCTTTTTGGGGGGAGGGCAAGGGTGTTTTCCGGTCCTTCTAACTATTGAATAGCTCAATATGTATTTATATATTTTATCTCTCTTTGCCTAAGATACCTAAACTGGTTTCTGCTTTCTTGACTCCATGTTGACTGATAAAGTAATTGTATTAACATAATAGATTTGCCACGAGGATTCACATAATATGAGTAAAAGGACATAGAATATGGCCATAGAATAAGAAAGCATTCATTAAATGTTAGCTTCTGCTATTGGCATAGTTGTTATTTCCTTGAAGATGTGTCTTATTCTCTTGTTCCTTCATATATCCAATCATCTGCGGTATCTCCCAGACATTGAAGATGATCTGTTATGGGGATGGTAGATTCCGTGGTATTCTTCCAAAGAGTGAGGGTTTTGTTTGTTTGCTTTAATAGAAGATAACATGGTTGGGCACAAAATGCAAACTCTGTCTCTTGGACTGCAGCTCAAAGTTCAGTTCTTTGAGTAACTGGCTCATTTAAACTCCACCTCATGCCTGAGTGATTCAGTTGTCAGACAGAGGTTTGGGAAGAGTCCATATCCAGAATTTGGGCTCTCTGTCTCTGCCTCTGTCCTTTCGAAGATCTGCCCCTCAGTTTCCAGGAAATATGATTGCCCCAAACTCTGACCTCTGTTTTTGAAGTCAGAAAGGCTGTGAGCATTCTATCAGAGTTTTAACTGCATGGTGCAGACTAGTGTCTCCTTATGCTAAGATTAGCTATGAAAGGAGGACCTCGGTTTTCTTCCAAGTGTCAAATCCTCATCCAGGAAACATCCACTTTTGGTCAGTTTCCATTGGCTTGAAGCAGTTGTTTTTTTACATTTTGTCCATTGTTATCCATGGGAGGGCCAGTATGATAGACGTTTATTTGGCTATTAGTGGAAGCAGCTGTTGTTATGCACACTATTAATATTTTATTGGTATAAACATATACGCATATTTAGTTTATTGCTGCAGAACAAACCACCCCAAGACTTAATGGTTTAAAATAATTCAGTTGGCAGATAAACTGGGCTAGAAGTTCCAAGAAGAATTTGTTCATATATCAGGAACCTCGATGTTCTCCCACGTGACCTTTCATGGGACTAGCTTGGGTTTCCCCTCTAAATAATGATATCAGCCTAGTTGGCCTTCTTACACGACAGCTGGCTTTGCAGAGAGGGGAATCAGAAGCTTTCACACTTCTGAAGGCCTGGGGTCAGGAGGCCCCAAATGTCACTTCTTCTCAATATTCTATTGGTCAATACAGGTCACAAACCCAGATTCAACGGGAGGGGAAATAGACTCCATCTCTCCATATGAATGGTGGTAGGAGCATGCAAGACAGGGAGAAATGCATGCCAGCCATTTTTGCTGACTCTATGCACACACACACTCATGCATATAACGTTTTGGTGGATTGAAAGGATAGGGAGCTGTGAGAAGCAGCATCTACAATTTTACCAGTAATGTTGTATTTCTTAAGCTTAAGGTAAAATAACAAAATCTAAATATTTGTTAACTCTGAACAACCGATTAGATGGTTGTTTGCTATATCATTCTGCTGTTTTTTTGTTTGTTTGATTTGCTTTGTTGATTTAAAACTCTTCCAAAGAAAATGCTCATAGACTTCTTGAATCCCCAAAGCCGTATCTGTGGGTGGCACAGACTCCTCTTGATTGGCACAGATCCGTGGGTCTCTAGATTCCTTCCCACTCTAGCCATCGGTAATTCTACCTAGAAGGAGAGAAAGGACTAGGTGACCTCTGAAAGCCCATCCAAGCTCTGTGGTTCCATGCTCTGTCTACTGTGCCTGGGATCATTTCATTCCCAACATTGCTCCTTCATCACTCTCCTAGTCATTCTGCTCAAAAGCAGCTCCCTTCATCATGATGTTTTCATACCCTGAACTCTGCTCGTTATTCTACTCCCCACCTCATTACCAAAATGTGCTGCTCGACTTTTGCTCACTTAAAAATGATCTACCCTTATAGCTCTGTAGAAATTACCCAGCCAACAGGCATCTATCTGCTTCAGCATCGATCAAGCTGAAGAGAGTGATTAGAGAAATTGCAGAGACCAGGACATTCTCCACTAGGGTCACTCTGATGATTTTCATCCTCTAGTCCTACAGAGGAATACCTTCAAGTGGCCTCATCTTGAAATGGGAGGCAAAGAATTCTGAGAAGTTTTGCTGACTTCTGAGAGGAAATTCACTTAATAATTAAACTTCCAGACCCCCTAAATAAAAATAAAAATAATATAGGAAAACATTCTATAGAATAAGTGCAAAAAATATAGGTCTAAGGGGTTCACTCAGCCTTATTTGTAAGAATATAGTGTTAGAAATAAGCTAATAGTGCCTGTCTGGGGCAATAATGACATAAATCACAGTACTTGCACACAAAGGATCAGTCCTTAGCCATTTTAAAAATTGATTTAATGTCATGGAAAAGTGCTCATAATGTTTTAAATTAAGGCCAAAATTTGCAGAACAGTTTTTATAGTTGTATAGTATGATTCTATTTTTTATAAAGTAAGACTTTAGTTGAGTGTATGTATTGTTATAAATACAAGAAAGAAAAAAATCTAATTATAACTTTCCTTTATTAAGTATCTCTTATGTGTCACATAGTGTGTAGATAGTGTTTGTTGTTGTTGGTGCCGTGGAGTCGATTCTGACTCCTAGTGCCACTGTTTACAGCAGAGCGGAACCCTGCCTCGTCTTTTTGCGCCATCCTCTCACCTTCCAGCGCTGTATCAGACAATGCTCTGCTGTTACTCATAGAGTTTTCATGGCCAAGTTTTTCAGAAGCGAGTGGTCAGGTCCTTCTTCCTAGTCTGTCTTAATCTGGAAGCTCCACTGAAACCTGTCCACCATAGGTGGCCCTTATTTGAAATACCAGTTGCATAGCTTTCAGTATCAGACATGGGTCTTGGCAGTGTCTTTTTGAATACCGTGTCTACTCAGGCAAGGGAAACAAAAGAAAAAATAAACAAATATGACTACATCAGACTAAACAGCTCTGCAAGGCAAAGGAAATGATGAAAAAAATGAAAAGACAACCCACCAAGTGGGAGAAAATATTTGCAAATGATATATCCAACAGGGGGGTGATTACCAAATTATGTAAAGAACTCATACAACTCAACAACAACAACAGCAAAACCCAATCACAAAATAGGCAGAGGATATGAACAGACATTTTTCCAAGGAAGACATACAGATAGCCAACAGGCACATGAAAAGATGTGTAACATCGCTAATTATTAGTGAAAAGCAAATCAAAACTACAATGAGATATCATCTTAAACCTGTCAGAATGTGACAGGTACACAATTACCAAGACAAAAAACAGCAAATGTTGGAGAGGAGATAAAGAAAAGGGAACCCTCATATACTGTGGTGGGAATGCAAACTGGTGTCGCCACTATGGAAAACAGTGTGGAGATTTCTTAAAAAATTAAAAATAGAAGTACCATATGATCCCGCTATCCCACTACTGGATATTTATCCAAAGAACATGAAATCAACATTCAAAGAGATTAATGCATCCCTATGTTCATCGCAGCATTATCCACAATAGCCAAAACATGGAAGCAACCCACATGCCCATCAATTGATGAATGGATAAAGAAGATGTGGTATATATATTCATTCACAATGGAATACTACTCAGTCATAAAAAAGACAAAATTGTGCCATTTGCAACAACATAGATGACTTTGAGGGTATGATGTTAAGTGAAATAAGCCAGACAGAGAAATACAAACACTGTATGGTTTCACTCATCTGTGGAAGATAAACAAACACAGGGAGAAGGAGAACAGATTAGTGGTTTCCAGAGGGGGAGAGAGTGAGGAGGAGGGCAAAAAGAGTAAAGGGAAAGACATGTACGGTGATGGATAAAAACTAGACTGCTGGCAGTGAACACAATGCAGTCTATACAGAAACTGAAATATAATAATGTACACCTGAAATGTACATAACGTTATAAAGTAATATGACCTCAGTAAAATAATAAAAACAAAGAGCCAAGCAAGCCTCAAACAGGATAAACTCAAGTAAATCCACATAAAGACACACTATGGCCAAACTTCTAAAAGAAATAATTCTGGAAAACAATACAAAGCCATTCTTGAAACAGTGAGAGAACTAACACCTTAGCTATGGCAGGAAACAGTCTGAGAAACAGCGGAGTTCGCATCAGAGACTATGGAGACTGGACAGAAGTGTCACAACATTTTTTAAGTGCTGAAAGAAAAGAAATAATACAATATAATATCTAGAGCAACCACTCAAAACCACAATGGGTGAGTCAAAATGGAATTTTAAAATGGTCAAGTAACCCACAGGAAGGTAGGAAAAATAAAAAAGAAGACAAAAGAGAGATAAATAGAAGACAAAATATCAAATGGAAGACAAACCCCAATCTATCATATTTAAATAGTCTGAATACATCAATCAAAAGAGATTGGCAGAGTGGATTTAAAAATGTGTGCCATCTGTGTGTTGTGTACAAGAAACTAACTTCAAATATAATGGTACAGGTAGGTGAAAAGTAAAATGATGGGAGCCTGCCCAGTGGCGTAGTGGTTAAGTTTGTGCCTCCACTTCAGCTGCCAAGGGTTTAGCTGTTCGGATCCTGGGCACGGATCTACATACCACTCATCAAGCCATGCTGTGGTGGCATCCCATATACAAAGTAGAGGAAGACTGGCACAGATGTTAGCTCAGGGACAATCTTCCTCAAGCAAAAAGAGGAATATTGGCAACAGATAATAGCTCAGGGTCAATCTTCCTCACACACACACACACACAAAAGTAAAATGATGAAAAAATGCAAACATCAATTGAGACAATGCAGGAGTGACTATATTAATAGCAGATAAATAGACTTCAGAGCAAAGACAACTATGAAAAACAGAGAGAGATTTTGTAGTGATAAAAGATCAATCCACCAAGAACATATACCAGCCCTAAATGTAATGCATCAAACAGTGGAGTTGCAAAATATGAAGCGAAAACTGAGAGAACTGAAAGGAGAAATACACAAATCTACAATTATAGTCAGAGACTGCAACACTGATTTCTAAGCACTTGATGAATAATTAGACAAAAATCAACAAGGATATAGAATAACTCAATGCCGTCAGAAACAGGGTCTAATTGAAATTAATATAACGTTACACACTTCCGAATACACATTTTTTTCCCAAGCACTCATTAAACATACACCAAGGTAGACCATATCCTTGGAAATAAAACAAACCTCAACTCATTTATTAAAAGGATTGAAAACACATAGGGTGCATTCTCTGCCCACATCAGAATCAAATTAAAAATCAATGATAAAGGCTGGCCCAGTGGCGCAGTGGTTAAGTGTGCACGTTCCGCTTCGGCTGCCTGGGGTTTGCCAGTTTGGATCCCGGGTGTGGACATGGCACTGCTTGGCAAGCCATGCTGTGGCAGGTGTCCCACATATAAAGTAGAGGAAGATGGGCATAGATGTTAGCTCAGGGCCAGTCTTCCTCAGCAAAAGAGGAGGATTGGCAGCAGATGTTAGCTCAGGGCTAATCTTCCTCAAAAAGAAAAAAAATAATTGATAGAAAAAAGACCACAAGACTATCTTCAAACACTTGAAATAGAAGTCTCAAGGGAAATGAAAAACTATATTGAACTCAATCAAAACAAAAATAGAGTATATCAGTATTTGTGCGAGACAAAGTAGCAAAGAGAGGGAAATTCACAGCTCTAAATACTTATATTAAAAAAGGGGAAAAGCTTCAAATAAATAATTGCCATTCCCACCTCAAGAACAGAGAAAAGGAAGAGCAAAATAAACCCAAAGCAAGTAGACAGAAAGAAATAATAAAAAGAAGAGCAGAAATTAATGAAATTGAAAGCAGAAACAATTGAGAAAAGTCAATGAAACAGAAATTTGATTTTTTATAGACAGCAATGAAATCGACAAACCTTTAGCAAAAGAGGACAAAAGGACACAAATTACTAATATCATGAATCAAAGAGTGTCACTAAAGATCCTGGAAGACAGCAAAAGGATAATAAGAGAATACTGTAAGCAACTCTACAGACATAAATTTGACAATGCAAATGAGGAAGACCAATTCCTTTGAATGCATGAACTACCATGTTTCACCCAATATGAAAAAGATAATTTAAATGCTTTTTAAGTTATTAAGGAAATTGAATTCATAATTAAAATCTCCCAAAATAAATATTCAGACCTAGGGGCTTTCATTGGAGAATTCTACCCAACACTGAAAGAATTAACACCAATTCCACACGTCTCCCAGAAAATAGAAGAGAGGGGAACACTTTACAATTCTTTTTATGAAGTTAATATTAGTCTGATACCAAACCCACACAGTATACATAAAAAGAAGAAAGCTACAGGCAAATTTTCCTTATGAATAAAATGCAAAGAATTTTAAAAAAACATTAGCAAATAGAATTTAGCAACATACAAAAAAGAATTATACATCATAATCAAGTGGAATTTATTCCAGAGACACACGGCTGGTTTGATATTCAAAATCAACCAAAGTAATTCACCATATCAACAGGCTAATAAAGAGAGATCACATGATCGTGTCAATTGATGCAAAAAAAAGCATTTGACAAAATTTAATGCCCATTCATTCTTTGAAAACTATCAGAAAAAAATAGGAATAGAAGGGAAATTCCTTAATTTGATTTTAAAAATATGCGAAATATAAAACAAAGCAAAATCAAACTACAGCTAATATTATACTTAATTTTGAAAGACATTGCTTTCCCCCTAAGAACAGGAGGAAGGCAAGGATGTCCACTCTCTTTACTTCTGTTAAACATAGCACTGAAAGTTCTAGCCAGCACAAGATAGCAAGAAAATGAAATAAAAGTCAAATACATTGGAAAAGAAGAAGTAAAATTGTCTCTATTTGCAGATGACATGATCGGACATCAAAATTAAAAATACAATACTATTCACAATCACTAAAATAAAGGTAAAGTCAGTTTAAATCTAACAAAACATGTACAGGACTTGTCTATACTGAAAACTATCAAACACTAATGGAAGAAATCAAAGAAGATTTAATTAAGGCACCGTGTTTATGGATTGGGAGATCCAAGATAGCAAAGATGTCAGTTCTCTCCAAATTGACATGCAGGTGTAACAGAATTCCTATCAAAATCTCGGCAAGAATTTTGTAGGTATAGACAAGATTATTCTGAAACTTACATGAAAGGGCAAAGGAACTAGAATAGTTAAAATACTTTTGAAAAAAGAAGAAAGTGAAAGAAACCAGTCTACCTGGCTGCAAGATTTATTATTATAGCCACAGTAACCACAAATGTGTAATATTGGTGGAGAAATAGACACACTGATCAAGGAAATACAATAAAGAACCAAGAAATAGATCCACACAAATATGGCCAACTGATTTTTGACAAAGGTGCAAAAGCAATTCAGCAGAGGAAGGATAGCCTTTCCAACAAATGGTGGTGGAGTAATTGGACATCCACAGGCCAAGAAAAAAAGGGACTAGAACCTCAACCAAAACCACACATCTTAAAAAGTTAGCTCAAAATAGATCACAGACCTAAATGTAAAATGTAAAACTATAAAACTTTTAGAAAAAACATAGGAGAAGATCTCTGGGATCTAGACCTAAGCAAAGAGTTCTTATACAAATGTGTAGGCATCAAATAAAAGAGCTTTAAAATTCATGGAACACCTAACGCTAAGTGAAAAGTTCAACTTGGTACCAAAAGTACAACCCATAACAGGAAACGGGAAAGAATCATAAATTTGTCAATCAGATTTCATTCACGTTTAAGACTTTTTTCTGCAAAAGACTTGTTAAAAGGATGAAAAGACAAGCTACAGACTGAGTGAAAATATTTGCAAGACATATATTCAACCAAGGACTAGTTTCTAGAATATATAAAGAATCTTCACAACTCAAGAGAAAAAAAAAATCCATTTAGAAAATACGGAAAAGACATGAGATATTTACCAAATACAACATGCATATGACAAATAAGGACATGAAAAATATTTCAGCATCATTATCCGTCAGGGAATTGCAAATTAAAACTACAATGTAATACCTCTACACACCTACCAGAATGACTAAAATAAAAAATAGTGACATCAAATGCTGGTAAAGATGTGAAGAGACTGAGTCATTCATACATTGCTGGTGGGAATGGAAAATGGTACAATCACTCTGGAAAAATTCATTTTTGAAGAAGAAGATTAGCCCTGAGCTAACATCCACCGCCAGTCCTCCTCTTTTTGCTGAGAAAGATTGGCCCTGAGCTGACATCCGTACCCATCTTCCTCTACTTTGTATGTGGGACGCCTGCCACAGCATGGCTTGACAAGTGGTGCCATGTCTGTACCCGGGATCCGAACCGGTGAACACCAGGCTGCCGAAAGCAGAGAACGCAAAGTTAACCTCTCCGCCACTGGGCCAGCCGCAACTCTGGAAAGTATTTTGACAGTTTCTTTAAAAACTAAACATGCAACCACCAAAAGACTCAGTAATTGAGCTGCTGGGCGTTTATCCTAGAGAAATAAACATTTATGATCACACCAAAATCTGTGCATAAAAGTTCATAGCAACTTTATTCATAATAGCCACAAACTAGAAACAACCCAGGTATCTATCAATGAATGAATGGTTAAACAAACTATTTTACACCTGTACCATGTGATATAACTCAGCAATAAAAGGGATAAACTATTGATACACACATCTCTGGATAAATCTTCAGACAATTATGCTGAGTGAAAAATCCCATCCCAAAAGATTGCATACTACACGACTTCATTCATGTAACTTTCTTGAAATGATAAAATTAAAGAAATGGAGAGCAGATCAGTTGTTGCCAGGGGGTAGGGATGGAAGGAGGGGAAATGGAAGTGAATGTGGCTGTAAAAGGTCAACATGACAGACATGTTGTTTTGTGTTGATGGACATGTCCTGTGTCTTGATTGTGTCAATGTCAGTATCCTGTTTGTGATATTGTACTATAGTTTTGCAATATACTATTATTGGAGGAAACTGGGAAAAATGTAGCCAGGATCTTTCTGTATTACTTCTTACAACAATATATGAATCTACAGTCACTTCAAAATAAAAAGTTTAATTAAAAATATTGAGTTTTCCTATCCAAGAACATGGTCTGTCTTTCTATTTGTTCAAGTCTTCAAAAACGTTTTACAGTTTCCCTTCATACAGATCTTGGGCATTTCTTATTTGTTGCTATCTTAAACTGAGTCTTTTCTTCTCTTATATTTTCTAACTGTTCTGTGTGTTATTTGTATTCTGAAAGTTATTGATTTCAGTATATTAACATGGTTCCAATCTACTTTATTGAATTCTCTGATTATTTGTAATAATTTCCACTTTATTCTCTTAGCTTTTCCAAGTACGTAATCATATTATCTGCAATAGTGACAATTTTACATATTTATTCCCAATGTTTATATCTTTAATTCCTTCTCTTGTCCCATGGCAGTGTCTAGCATCTGCAAAATAATATTAACTAATAGTCGTGAGTTTTGTTGTTGTTGATGGTGGTGAGATCTTTGTTTGTAACTGTAATGCAAGTGCTTTTAGTGTTTAGTGTTTCCATTAAGCAGGATATTTGTCATATTAAGGAAATATCCATCTCTGAAAAATATTATTAAAGATGATCACATAGTCCGTCTTTTAAAAGCCTCTAGTGAAGCACTGTTGAGTAGAAATATAATGCAAGCCACACATATAATTTTAATTTTTCTAGTGGCCAAATTTTAAATAGTAAAAATAAACAAAGTAAAATTAATATTAGTAATAGTTTTATGTATCTCAATGTATCAAAAATGTTATTTTAATATGTAGTCAATATAATATTTATTAATGAGCTAGTTTATATTCTGAGTAGTACTGAGTCTTTGAAATTGGTTTACATTTTAGTTTCAGCACATTTCAATAGTTCAAATGCTCAATAGTCCCGCAAGGCTAGTGGCTACCTTAGGACAGCACAGCTCTAACAGTGTTTCATTAATTCAGGACAAGGGCTAAACACCCTACCTTTGCATCAAATGGCCTTCATAGAAGGTCTCATGCTGGAAAACCTACTTCATTTCCTCCTCTCCAGACCTCTGAAGACGTCTTCCTTCTGCTTGGAACACTCTTCCCCCTCAGCTGGTTAACTCTTAACTATTCTTCAGCTCAAAGCCAACCTCACCCACTCCCAGGCAGCCATCCTTGCCTCAAGTCCGGGTTGGGCTCCTGTTCTCTGCATTCCCATCATAACCTGTCTCCATTGTTTTTCCACTAGACTATGTTCTTCTTGAGGTCAGGCACTCTATCTTGCTTCCCACATCCCTGACACATAGTACAGTGTACATAGTAGGTACTCAACGAATACTTGTTGCCTAATAAAGAGGTGTTATTGCATGAGATACAAGCCTTCATGCAGAACAGAGGAAAACAATATGTCCTGTGTATCTTACGCAATAGAAAAGAGAAAACTTTGAACATAACAAAGTAGGAAGAAAGACTTAGAATGCAGTCTTAGAAATGGATAGATTTTCAAAAAAGAGAGTAAAGTGTAAAGCCCACATTAAAACATGAAAGTCATGACATCTCAGTTTGTAGGTTGCAGTGTTAGAGGAGGAAGTGGCAGCATGCATAGGTGTCTATCCACATCTTATTGGGGAAAAGAGATGCAAATCCCAGGGAGAAGATGATAAGAGGTACAGCTTTCTGCTTCAGCGCCCTGGGCCACTTTAAGTTTAAATGCTTTTTTGTTCCCCTGGTTGCGGTAATGGCATGAACACAGTATCATCTACCGGTCACCACACTGAAGCTTTAGAGTACTTTGCCCCATTGGAGTGATCCTTTCTTAAGGGACATCACTGTCCATAGAAACCTGGAAATAGTGTCGCTGAGGTGTTTCAATGCTAAAAGTCTCTCTCCCTCTCTGGACTTACATATTTATATTTCTAACTTTCTAAGACACATCTCATAGTTCCAGGCCCATCCTATCACCCCTCTTATGAAAGAAAGATACATTAGTTTTCAAAAACTGACAGCCAGCATTACCCTTGGTGTATGTACCTTTGGAAAATTACTGAATAATTATGACAATAACAATAATAATGCATACCACGTACCACACACTATGTGTCAGGCACTGAGATGAGCACTTTACTATATCATCTCATTGATATGTCACAAATTTTACAAATGAGTAATGGGCCCACTGTCACAAACTTCATAATTAACTGAGCTTGGACTTGTTGCCAATATGTCTAATTTCAATGCACACATATTCATTCATTATATGTTATTACTTGCAATTTATCCAACTGTATAGAATTATGTTACTGAAAATCTCAGCCATTAATCTTTGCTTTTGGCCAACTCCGGAATATTTGGATTTAACTCTTTTTCAGGGAGAACTTCATCCCTGGCATGTTTGGCCTTCTGATTAGACCAAGGAGAGATGCTTCAGTGTGTCTGCTACTTTCTTTCCAATGAGAAGATGGGCAAAATGATTGACTCAGACCCCTTCACACAGGGAGATCACAGCAACTCACAGTCAGATGCCTTCTGTGTAAGGGTCAATTAAGATGTGTGCCTGATAAGAAAACAAGGAAATAAAGGACAGAGGGAGGAATTTGGTCACAGCGACTGAAGGCACTTTGACAGCTGCTGTGGTGACTGCATCACCAGCCACTTGGCTTTCAATGAAGATTGTATCTGGGTAATTCTTGAAGAGAAACAAAAGCATTTGTCTTTGGGATACCATCTTTAAAGGCTTTAACACATACAGGGTACAAATGTTGCCAGACCCTAAATCAGTGGTACTCGGGTTTGACTACACATGAAAATCCCAGGTTACACAGCCCAGAGACCGGTTTCATCAGAAGAGCTGGGGGTGAGATCCAGGCATCAGTGTTTATCATAGTTCCCTGGATGATTCCAATGTTCAGTCAATGATAGAACCACTGCTCAAAATAAATGTTTCCCTTCCCTCATCTTAGTTACCAAATCTAAAGTAACAGTATGCTTCCACTGTTTCATTGTCAATGTCTAAATGATTTGCATCGAAAAAAGAAAATGTGGTCTATCAGAATCAATTCTTGGAAATATTTGATAATTTCTTTATGACCATGCATGTCACTAAATGCATATGTATAGATAGTCAGATACATCTGTTATATATGTGTACTTTGCATATTTTAGAAAAAATATATTAATATGTATTATATATTAATATATTATCATTATTATAATATATTATAATAACAAAATATAATATATTTTATACATAATATTATACAGTATATATAACATAAAATTTCATATTAATTATATATTATAATTATCATATATAAATATATATAATTATAATAATTATAATTATAAATATAAATTCTAAAATTATCATTTTAGAAAATTTTATATTGCATATTTTAGAAAAACATATAAACTAAAAATTACATTGCTTTGCATATCTTAAAATTATATTTAGAAAAATTATATTAATTTTAATAAAAATTAAAAATTATTTTAGATAATTATATTATCATATATAAATATATATATCTACATATTTAAGAATAAATACACACACATATATGACAAAGATTGTTAATTCTGTTTACTATTTTGTCTGTTAATCTATCAGTTTCTGATCAAGATATTGTAAAATCTCCCACTAATGATAGGATGTTTGCCCATTTTGGAAAAAATAATATCAATTTTGCTTTTATATTTTGAGGATATGGATATGTTGTTACATGAATCATATGCTTTAAATCACTTTTGCTTAGTAATTTTTAAATTTTACTATTAGGTAATGTATTTCGTTATCTCTAGAAATGTTTTTACCGTAGGTTTCATTTTGCTGGTATGTTGCCTAATTATATTTCATTGCATTAGTACTTGCGTAATATTTCATTTACTTTATTTTTCAAACTTATTGTGTGATTTTGCTTTAAGTGGATCTCATTTAAGGAACATTATAACTGGATTTTTTTTTTTTTAAAGATTTTATTTTTTCCTTTTTCTCCCCAAAGCCCCCCGGTACATAGTTGTGTATTCTTCGTTGTGGGTTCCTCTAGCTGTGGCATGTGGGACGCTGCCTCAGCGTGGTCTGACGAGCAGTGCCATGTCCGCGCCCAGGATTCGAACCGACGAAACACTGGGCCGCCTGCAGCGGAGCGCGCGAACGTAACCACTCGGCCACGGGGCCAGCCCCTATAACTGGATTTTTAAAAATCCATTCTGAGAATATCTCTTGTAATGCCAAATTTTATTCATTTACACTAATAGTGACTACAGATATATTTAGACTTATTTCTACCTTCTTTTTTTTCCTTTCCTTTTCTTGATTCTGCTAGTTGTGATACATTTTCTATATTTGTTATTCTCATCTGATGTTTTAGGAGTGTATTTTTTCACATACATAAATAATTAGAATTTTTTAACCATGTCTAAAAGTATTCAGAATTTTAAAATATTTTCCTGAACATGGCAAATATCTTAGAACACATTATTTACCACTGAACTTCAGCTCTCATTATGATAATTATTCTTTAGAGTTTGTTTTACATTTTTCACAGAAACATAATTATTAATTTTACATTCAGTTAGTCAAATGTACTGGTATTTCATCAATTTCTGTGCTCACAGAAATTTTTCTATTATTTTCTTTTTTAACTTTTACCATTGTTTCTTATATCCCACATTTTCATTCTGGGTTAGCATTTCCTTTTTTATAAAAATCCTGCATTTTTTTCTTCTAGAGAAAATTCGACAGTGTTAACTTCTTTTAATCTTCTCATTTAAAAAAAATGCTTTTTCCTGCCTTCAAACTTGACTAAAAGTTTAGCTGGAGGTAAAATTCTGGGCTGATACATGCTTTCCCATAATGCAGTGAGGTATGACTCCTTGGTCTTTGGGCATCCTCATTGCCAAAGGGGAAAAAGAAATCTCTAGTCAGTCTAAATTCTACTACTCTGAGCCCAGTCTGCCTTGCAGTTTTTGAGGTTGTATTTTTGCCTTAGTTTTTCCACATTTCATTCAGTGAGTAGGTGTTGATTTTGTATACTTTATTCTTCTCTGTCCTGTCTGTCAGTTGTCCTACAATGGTGTTACTGTGATGCTGAAAGCTATGCCACCAGGATTTCAAATACCAGCAGTGTCACTCATGGTGGACAGGTGTCAGTAGAGCTTCCAGATTAAGACAGACTAGGAAGAAGGACCCGGCCACCACTTGCAAAAAAATGGACCTTGAAGACCCTATGAATAGCAGTGGAGCACTGTCTGATATAGTCCCAGAAGGTAAGAGGATGGCACAAAAAGGCCGGGCAGGGTTCTGCTTTACCGTCCGCAGGGGTGCCAGGGGTCAGAAACCACTTGAGGTCCTAACAACAACAAATTCTTCTCTGTGGATCTTTTTTTTTTTTTAGTGAGGAAGATTTGGCCCTTAGCTAACATCTATTGCCAATCTTCCCCTTTTTTCACTTGAGGAAGATTGTCCCTGAGCTAACAGCTGTGCCAGTCTTCCTCTATTTTGTATGTGGGACGCTGCCACAGCATGGCTGATGAGTGGTGTGCAGGTCTGCACCCAGGATCTGGATCTGCAAACCCCAGGCCGCCAAAATGGAGCACATGAACTTAACCACTACACCACTGGGCTGGCCCTCCCTGTGGATCTTTTGATCTACGGACTTGTGTTCCTTCAGTTCTGTGAAAGGCCAGTAATTACCTCTTCAAATGTATCTCCTCCCTTTTTCTCCGGTAAGTCTCCAGGAACTCTTATTGGGCCTAAGTTGGAACTTCTCAAGTCCTTCTTGATATCGCTTTCTTTTTCTTCCTTAGTTGCTTCTCTGTTGGAGAATTCTGAGTGAGGTGCTTATTACTCCATCCCAAATCATTATTTTTAATTGTTTATTAACTAGGATTTATTCCATTCTTTACGTTTTCTATTTAAATGTATCCATTTTCAAATTTCCTAATTGGTTCTTTTTTATGTCCACGTTCTCCAGTTTCATATTTTTGCTTGTTTCCTAATTTCTGATGTGATCCAAGTATTTTTTTCCTCTGTGATCAACCTACGCATTCTTATTATGAATCTTTGTCAAACGTTTTGCAGAATTATTTTAATTCATGCTGAATTCATGTTTTGATTATTGGTTAACATGTGTTGGCTAATTTTCTTAGTATTAACTTTCCTCATATGGGAAAGTGTGGGTGTTTTTATTTTGATGTTTATTTTCCTCACTACCTCTCTTCTCACCCCTCCTTGCATCATCCACACATTTATATGCAAATATTCTTTGAGGGGCTGTGGTGCACCAGTCCCTATTCTAGCTCTGGGGACAACTACTGTACAAAATACACAAAAATCACTCCCTGCATGGAGCTTACATTCCCAAGGCAGGAAATAAACAATAAACATAATACACATATAAATCATGAGCATATTAATGATCTTGTAATTACCCACACCTGTTCCTCCAGGGCTCCTGGTCCAGAATGCTCAGGGCTCCTGCTCTCCAGTGATACAGAGCAGAACTACTCAATGGGCAGTCCACAGACTGATGCTGACCCACAGACTATAACCTGCCTATGTCACGATACTTGTCTCATGAAATTGGTTAAGTGTGCACGTCCTGCTTCGGCGGCCCGGGGTTTGCCAGTTCGTATCCCGGGTGCGGACATGGCACCGCTTGGCAAGCCATGCTGTGGTAGGCGTCCCATGTATAAAGTAGAGGAAGTTGGGCATGGATGTTAGAAATTTAGAGAGAGACTCTGGAAACTTTTACAACCATTTGACAAAGCAATTTTATTTCTGTTGAATCTAACACAACAAAATTTGGCCTTGTATTTTGTCTGTCTATTTTTTATTTCATTTCTCAATTTGCCGTCATTGTATTTTACTTAAATAAAAGTCTGTGATGAAGTAGAAAAAAATCTTCCATGTTGTTTCAACACAAAGTCTAAGAAGCACCAGTATAGAGGTTCTTATGATGTGGGAACCAAGCGAGGAAGGGCTTTGTTAACTTCTCGATTGCAAAGCTGTGTCTGTGTCCCTCCTCCTCTGTAAGTGTGCAGCATTATGGAAATCTCATCCTGCTGTGGCAGCTGGAAAGTTGAGTTTTTCAGCTTGTCTTTGTGGGGTGAGCATTTTAGCCCCAACTTTGAGCAATCAATTTGCCATAGAACGTTTCAGTTCCAATTATCTGGTGGGCATAGAAAGGATTCTCAAAAAATAGCTAATTCTACCACTTGACAGAAATTCAGGTTCTTTTGCACTCTGAGATTTCTTCTTGGTTCAAACTGACCTCTGGATGAAATGGTGAAAGGGATGCTAAACTGACCGCCAGAATTCCCAATTTCAGATATTGGCTTGGCCACTGACTTACTGGAGACCTTAGCAAGCCACTAATCTCTTTTACCAGTTAACCTTCATTATTTTTAAAATAACTCTTTCAGACAAGTAAGGGAGGATTATTTTTCTAAAAGAGGAAAAATTCATGGGCCTGGACCAGTGGCACATTGGTTAAGTGCGCACATTCTGCTTCGGTGGCCCGGGGTTCACCGGTTCAGATCCCGGGTGCAGACACAGCACCGCTTGGCAAGCCATGCTGTGGTAGGCGTCCTACATATAAAGTAGAGGAAGCTGGGCATGGATGTTAGCTCAGGGCCAGTCTTCCTCAGCAAAAAGAGGAGGATTGGCAGCAGATGTTAGCTCAGGGTTAGTCTTCCTCAAAAACAAAAGAGGAAAAGTTCAGAAAAGTGCAGTGACTTGGCCGAGGTCACTTATCCTGACAAACCTAGGTCTGTCCCAAAGTCCATGTATGCTATCTTATAACATACCACAGTTGGATGGTGTCCTATCCTTGGAAATATCAAAGGTGGTGGAATTTAAACACTGCTGCCAGATACCAGTATTTTTTACATGGCAGGGGTTTGGAATCTGGTCTCAGTTGGAGAGTGCTCAGCGAACCCTGCCTGTGGCTGCTGTAGCATTGCTTGCAGATGCTTAGGTGTAACAGCTAACACACCACTAAATGCTTCCCCATTGTCAGAGCTTAGAAGCTGTGACTGACAGGCGCTAGACAAGGGGCGCTAGATAAGCTATGGAAGAGCACATGACCTTGACAACTGACAATGTGTTTACCCAGATACAGCTTGGAAGCCGCTGAGGAAAGGATTTGATTCACCTGGGGGCCGATTTGTACAATCCTGATGGTTCGTTTCCCTCTCTCCTTCACATCCCTCTCCTTTATGCCTGGTGTCTTTTGCACAGTCTGACTCCAATATCTAGCTACATTCTCTCTTGAATACAGGTCAAATTCTACTTCAAAAAATTACAATCACAAAGAAGAATTTCGTGGAACAAAACTATGTCTGTTCTTTGGTATTTGACTCCTAGGGACAATGCTTTCTCTATCTAGTTACAACAAAGTTTGAGCTCTTGTACAAACACTTTCCTTGAACACTATCCATGTAATATTAATTCTCAAAGCGATGTTTCCTCATGTCTGCATCCTTCATGAAAGATTTAAATGCATTCAAACATCATACACCGCTGGTGGGAAGGCAAACTGGTGCAGCCACTGTGGAAAACAGTATGGAGATTTCTCAAAAAATTAAAAATAGAAATACCATATGACCCAGCCATCCCACTACTGGGTATTTATCCAAAAATGTGGAATCAACACTTCCAAGAAATATATGCCCCTCTATGATCATCTCAGCATTATTCACAATAGCCAAGACATGGAAGCAACCCAAGTGCCCACCAAAGGGGGAATGGATAAAGAAGACATGGTATATATATATATATATATATATATATATATATATATACACACAATGGAATGCTACTCAGTCATAAAAAAGCTAAAATGATGCCATTTGCAAGAACATGGATAGATCTTGAGGATATTACACTGAGCGAAATAAGCCAGACAGATAAAGACAAACACTGTGTGATTTCAGTCATTTGCAAAAGATAAACAAACACATGGATAAGGAGAACAGATTACCAGAGGAGAAGGGGGTAGGGGGAGGGTGAAAGGGGTAAAGGGGCACGTATGTATGGTGATGGATAAAAACTAGACTATTGGTGGTGAACACGATACAGTCTACACAAAAACTGATATATAATAATGTATACCCGAAATTACACAATGTTATAAGTCAGTATGACCTCAATAAAATAATTGTTTAAAAAATATTAAAATGCACAGGCAAGCATTATTTTGTTTAATCTTTGAAATAGCAGTTGATTATTAAAATATCAAAACTATCCCTAATTATCACAGATTAGGAAATTGAGGCTCAAAGAAGTAAATCAACCAAGGATCCATCACACATTGCAGGAATTGGGGTCTTTGGCTTCTAAACATTCTCTCTGCCGTGTAATATTCTATTTTACAGATAGCTCTATGAGACCCCTTTTCCCTGAAACTAAGGGTAGTAGCTAAGGTGTTTGTATGTTTCATGTCCTGCCATCAAGGAGCAAATGCCAAGCGAGTTCCTAAGTATTTACTAGGATGAGCTATGTCTGTAATATCCTTTATTCCCTTTCCATCTCAAAGATCCTGACAGCCAAAACAAAATTGGGGATGAAAATATTCACATAATGAGGGGAAAAGGGAATGGAGATGGCACCTTTTCTCTCATTTTGGCTTGAAATATTGGGATTTCACTATAGATGGGGGATCATCCCTGTCTGACCTCTTGGTCTAGGAATGCAGTGTTTTTATTAGGCCAGTGAGGGCAGCCTAGTGGAAACAGACAGCTATGGAGTTGGACGAAAGCAGCCCTGCCACTTAGTACTCTGGGCTGTGCAGGTTGGGTGAAATGGGTCCAAGCAAAGGACTTTTTAAACTATAAAGAGTTATACAAATATTAGTTCTTACCTTGTCCATTTTGCACTTTTGCAAACAGCGTAAATTCTATTCCAAGGATGTGTTAACTTGTAGAGATCCCAAACTGTGGACACGTGTGGCAATAGTGATTGCAATTAAATGTAGTGTGACCTTGGGGAAATCATGTAACTTTTCTGTTGTTGCTGTGCTCCTCATAGAACAACCAAACAACATTATCTTTACTCTCGCCTTGAGACAAGCAAGGTTGTTTATAATTAGGACTATATAATCACGCGTTTATGATCCTGGGTTGTGTGTGTGTCTGTGCACCTGTATGCATTTGCGCACACACTCTCCTTTTGCAAATGAAATGTAAATTCCTTGAAGTCAAGAACTATATTTCTTTTAGTCTGTAACTTTTATATCATTAGGGAATGGAAATACAATTACTGACTACCAAAGCAGGAAGAGACTTTAGTCTCATTTAGTCTAACTCTCTTCATTTTATAGATAAAGAAATAGGAACCCTATGTATAGATAGTAGGTGATTTGCCTAAGATCACCCAACAGAGGTTGGATTTAAATCAGATGTTTTGATTTCAGGTCCTTGTTATTTCCATTATATCTTACAATAGATACATGTTATAAAATTTTCGAAATGAATGAGGAGCAGCTAAAAGGCATTTAGATGAGCATTTCATGTAGTAGAAAGCAAGTTCAGTGGTCAAAGAAATTTTAATAAATGCTGTCCTTCAAGAACTTTGTTTTTTTATGCTAATATAAGTTAAGAATCTCCAAAAGATAGTAGGTTGGTTTTTCAAAAATTCTTTGAACAAAGAATCCTTTTGGAGGACAATAGCAATTATAGTAAATATCCAATAAACATAAATGGATAAATAAACAAAAAATAGAAGACATTGTCCTAGGATTTCAACCTGAGACCTGATTTCCTGTCATGTTTATCCGTCTATAACCTGTGTCATCTTGGACAAGGCTCTTCAGTCTCTGTAATATGATTCCTTTTCCTAAGGTGGTTATAGGATGACCTGCCCAACCTACCTCAAGTGGCAGTCATGAAGGTCAAATTTCTTTGGAACCACAGAACCTGGTGTAACGAACAGCTTTCGTTTTAAGCACCAGCCACTCTCCTTTCATTTGGGGAACAATAGTCGTTTTTTTCCTGGGAACTACATTTTCCCCTCACTCCATCTGCTGGAGTCCCATTGGCACTACCATGTTCTGATATGAACCTGACCCCCCCAGCCAGAGTCAACAGGTCAAGAAGTGCACATCTCACTAAAGCTGAACCAGTAATTTTCGCCACTGAGATTCTAGCTTTGGAGATGAGAGAGAGGCAGGCAGTCACTCTCTGTGGCTAAAGTTGTAAGGTCTCTCATCTCTCTTCATCATTTCCTTTGTTCACTACTAGCCATAACCCTCAAATAGTCCAAACTGTGTTCCATCTGTTGGCTTTTCCACTTATTCCTTCTCCCAACAATGAGTTTTCCTCAGATATTTGCAGAGCTGACACCTTCTCACCATTCAGGCCTCAACTCCTAAGTCACCTCCTCTAATCATTTAACAAAGTAGCACCCCTTGTCATTCTGTGTTACATGACTCTGTTTTATCTGCTTCATAGCTCATCTCAGTAGCTGAAATTATCTTGTTTGCTATATGTGTTTATTGTCTGACTCTCCTGCAAAACATAGACTCCTCCAGGACAACAATTTTGTCTTATTCATCCCCTGCCTCCCCAGCTCTCAGAGCAATGTGTAACACATACTCATTGATTCATAAGTTGGTGGGAAGTCTCTATGCCCATAATGATTTTCCAAGATAGGAAGCATTGTCCTCACTTGACAGTGGGAGAAACAGAAACCCCATGGACATAGTCATTTGTCCAAGAACCCACAGTTATGAAAAAAAGAGAGGAGTGGTCATCTCCCACTTGTCGAATGGCTTCTCTAGAATCCATCTGCTGGAAGCTCATTGATTTTATATTAACAAGATCTTTTTTTTGTCTTGTTTTGTTTTTCGCAAGAGGAGAGAGTAGCATAGAGGCATGAAGGATCTGAGCAGGTATCACATGCCAGTCAATGCGTTTAGTACCATTAGGCATCACAGAGAGACTACCATACAACCACAACATCCTTTTCTCCCGCCTGTGTCCAGACTTGTTTTCCAAGCAGCCCCTGCTACAAGTCTGGAATATTTTGGAAGGCCGTAGGTATCACTACTGTTGCAGCTGCCAACCTTCTAACACTGACACTGTTTTGTCATCAGCAGGCCTGGATAAGCATTAGTAATAAGAGAGAGGAGAGGAGAAACATCCTCTTGCTTTCTGCTTTTCTGCTGGACACCAGTGGACTTTGTTTTACCTGGGAAATATTTTTTTAAAGGTCCAGGAAAGAAAGCCAATAATTGCCAGAGCAAAGAATGACCCCTACATGTGCTATTCCTGCAGCGATTTGGAGTAAGATTCTGTTTGTTTGATTTTCCACAAGGTCAGACCTAGCTGAGATTGGCAGAGTAAATACTTCCACCTCTGTTCTGCTGCCAACTCGGGAAAGAAGCTGAGTTCTGGCCCATTTTTCACCTTGGATAAACCTCAATCAAGACAAGTAGAATAAACCCAAGGTCACGCAGAAAGTCAGATATTAATATTCTGAAATATTTGACTTAATGTTCAACACTTGGCATCATTAACTCCTTTAATATTTACAGCAATCCTACAAAGTAGACGTTGTTACCTAAAAGGAAGTTGAAATCAAGAGAGGTTAAATGACTTGTCCAAGATCACACAGCTAGGAAATCATATAGAATTTGGACCTATGAATGCTGGGCTATTTCTGTTCTCCCACCTGGGTCAGCCCAACTAACTAGCGTTTTTGGAGAAGAGGTCTTCCTTGTGATCCTTGCAGCTTCACATACCGTCACAGGAGAATGTTCCCATTTCACATACCTTTATGAGTGTTACCTCTCAGAACTGGGCTGTACCAAGCCTCTTGCATTTCCATGGCAACTGCCGCTTCTGTTCTTGTTTCTCATTCCCCATTTCATATTATTCATCTCAGGGAGGTACAGACGGCAAAAACAAGTCAGAAGCAGATGTCAGGTCCAGATGCTTAGCTGTCCCCACAAAGCCCAGAAGCAACAGTCAGTACCATTCCGGATTAGGGAAAACGGCTAGCAAATGGATGTTTCTCCAGTAATCCTCCCCTCCTGGGTAAATAGTTAGCCTGGAAGCCTCCCCATCTGCATACCTGTGACCCCAGGTAGGTAGTTTAACCTTTTCAAACTTCAGTTTCTCCTTTATAAAATGGTCATATAATAACGGTGGTACCTATCTCATAAGGTTACTGAGCAGATTAAATACTTTAATGCATAAGAAGTATCTAGGGCAATACCTGATATTTAGTAAATGCTCAACAAATTGTAGTTCTTTGCAGCTTGTTTTTTTCTCAATTACTATTTTCATGGACCTGGAGCGAGCTAAACCCTGTGTATACTGACAGGCTGACCTTTCTTTTTCTCTGAGAAAGATTCACCCTGAGCTAACATTTGTGCCAGTCTTCCTCTATTTTGTATGTGGGTCATCACCTCCGTGTCTGGGAGCCAAACCCGGACGGCCAAGTGGAACATGCCAAACTGAACCACTAGGCAACAGGGCCAGCCCACAGCTGACTTTTTGAGAGTTCTTTTTACCCATAAGGCTGATTTTAGCATTTACTTTGATTTTCCTAGATAAACACTTGGGACTTGTTGGTCTGACTGCCTACAGTCCCCTGGAGTTTACTGTGCCTGCTTGCTACCCCTCTAGAAATGGCACAGGACCATGTGGCTCACCTATTTCCATCACCCAGGATACCAGCCCTCTCCCAGGCAGAGCTATTGGGCTTCAGCCAGAACTGTCATTCCCTGAGACCCAGGCCTGCACTCTTCCTGGACTAATTCATCCTTAGGAGATCCCTGTACATAAGAACATGCATGCTGGGGGTTCCCTGCGGGAAAGAACCTGCTGTATTCATTTCTGTATTTTAGCATCTGGCTCCAGCCTAAGAAAAAGAGAGCACTCATTGTGTTTTTCCAAGAGAATTTCTATGCAAATTCCTACCTTGTTGTGAGCTCCTTAATAACAACAAGCAACTATATCAACTTAGTGATTACTATGTCTAGACACCGTGCTAAGCACTTTATACACATAATCTTAGGAAATTTATGGAACAAACCTATGAAAATATACTATCATTAGCCCCATTTCAAAGATTAGAGAATTAAGCTCAGAGTGAGCAATCATAACAGCCAAGATTGGACCCAGGCTATCAGACTCCAGAGACTATTATTTCAAGGAAAGCACAATGATCATCTCTTCCCTGCTTTTACCCAATGCCAGAGTTCCCACTATTCTGACGGCAGCAAATGGGGAGCCAGCACCTCCAGTGGTGGGGAGCTTACTGCTTCACAAGGCAGTGTAGCTTTAGTCTTAGATGGTGCCAACTGCCAGAAAGTTCTTCCTCATACTGAGTTCAATCATTTCTTGGAGTTTCCCCCACCCCATCAGTTCTGGATCTGCCCTCTGGAGGAACGTAGAGAGAAGGTCCCATGCCTTTCTCATATGTTAACCCTTGCGCTATAATTAAATCAGTCTCCTGCTTACTCCCACTCAAGAAGATGGGTCTAAAGCAAGGGAGGATATGCTAAAAGCTAATTAGTTATTTTTAAAAATCTATGATAATGACACTAGCTAATACCTTATAAAGCACTTGATATTTTTCTCTAAACTCTTTTTCTCCATACCTGGGTATATGCCTCTAAGTTTGCAAAGAAAGAACATTCTCCCATTGCTGTTACAGCAGCCATCACTAGATTGGTGAACCCCACTATCTACGGATGTTGGCTACTTATTAAATCCTGCTTCTGTAGTCCATGCAGCTAAACGACTGGTTGGGGATGATTTAGTGGATTGTGACTACTTCTCTTTGATTTCTTTCCCACTAAAATTGCATCACGCCAGAGTGAAGGCAAACTACTGTCTTTGTGTTAAGAGTGAGTTCTGACATACTGGACAGAGTGAGCTCTTGGAAAAATTAGCAGAATTATTAGTTAAAGCCCCTTCTTGGAGATTGGCCCCAGCCTGCCCTTTACCGCTAGGACGGATGATAGTATTGAGTGGGAACAAAAGAGGAGTAAGCAATGGGTATGAGTCAGGAAAAATAGCATCATGCATGCATTAGGGACTTTAGCCTCAGTGTCTGTAGCATATACTATTGGTACCCCACCCATATGTCTTTGGCCCATGCCGGAAGTTCTGAGGGTTCAGTGAACAAATTCTGTACACACCATCACTTTCTTGCCTGTAGCACCTGTTTGTCTCTCCCTAAAGGCTTTCTCCGGCTTTAGGAATGATATCAACCCACATGTGGGTCAAGATGGAAGATCCAAGGGGTTAATGACCCCAGGAGCAAACTCAACCTACAAGGAATGGGAGTTGGTGGTTAAACAACCCAGCTTCCTTGCTCCTCGGTGGGACAGCTATGAGCTGTGCTCTACCTAGTCTCCAAAAGGGTCCCCAGAGGGCCTGAATGTCACTTGACCCCTCAACGCATCCACTATTGGCTTTCCTCCTTACTCACTCCCTCACCTTGTGTCCTGGGATTGCCTCCCAGATAGATTATTTCTATTTGCATTCAAATCCTTGTCCCAGTGTCTGCTTGTGGAGAAACCCAAGCTAAAAGTGTTCTTGCCAATATTTAAATGGTGGTTGTAACCTACTTTATAGGGTTGTCGGGGGAATTAAACAGTGTTTGCAACATTTTGGCGCAGAGCCTGGCCCATGAGTTCTAGGCAAAAAAAAAAAGCAGCACATTCTCCTCTTTATCTCTGTCGCATCATCCTTGTTCTCATTTTCTTCTTTCCCCTCCTGGAGCTTCTCTTCCCCACTTTCTTAGGGTGAGTGAGAATTTTATCCGAGAAACAAATTTTATTAGTCATTAAACATAAAGTTTAAAAGCAGGCACTCAAGACAAATCAAAAGGAGGGACACAAAAATAAGTTCAAATCTGGTAACAAGTTTTTGTAACTTTGATTAAGACAAAGGGCTACCGTACTTGGGGCTCACTTTTATTGAATACTGGCTCTACTTCACCTGATTAGATGAACTGAGCAACCTTTGTAAGTGAAGCGAAAAATGAGATACACTGATACTCTCTGTAAACGACACATGATATACAAAGGCAAAAATAGACATTTTAAAAGAGTAGCCAAAAAATATCCTTATGGTATTATCAGTGTTGGGGGTCTTGGGCAAGGGTCAACAAAATATGGTTCAATGCCTACTTTTTGTAAATAAATTTTATTGGAACGCAGCCATGATTATTTGTTTATGCGTCATCTATGGCTGCTTTTGCACTACAAGGCAGAGCTGAATAGTTGCAACAGCAAATTTATAGCCCACAAAGACTAAAATATTTCTTCTCTGGCCCCTCACAGAAAAAGTTTACTGACTCTTGATCAAGGACACTGCTTTGATTTAAAAAGAAATGTATAAAGTACCAAGAAAGCATAAATAGGAAAATTATTTTTACACCTTTTTTTATAATCCCACACCATGAATAGTATATGCTGTCCCATAATTCTCCAGTTATATATATTTTTTTCCTTTGCTTTTTAGTCCAAAGAATACTTTAGTGGACAATAGAGATGGCCATCCAAAAACAAAACCAAAACCACCCTTTCTTTTTTGAATTATAAAAGAGATATGAAAATTAAGATTGGAAATGACAAGATTTGACAAGGCAATATTGTTGACCAACGGGTCGCCACCACAACCCCACCTCCATCCTAAAGGGAAAATAGAATCTATTCTAAGAGTTGTCCAAGTCTTAGCAGCTCTATACATAACAAACATGAAGCATGATCCTTTTAAAAAACAACCTAAATTCTACATAATGCATGCACATATTCTTAAACTGATCTGTTAGAGATGCTAAAAAAAGATTGCATATATTTCAATTTTCCCAAAATGTCTCTTTCTCCAACACCAACTATTTTTTCTCCCTTACAAAGCTCCAGAAATTCTGGAGATCTTCCTAAAAAAAAATACAGGTCTGAACATGTTATTCCACAGCCTAAAAGCCTCCAAAGATTATCTTTTTATACAGATTAATTTCAAAGACTTTGATTCCCGTGTCTACTTAGCTTTTCAATCTCGTATCCTGATAACAACATCCCACACTGTGCCACTTTGCACAGCCAGCCATACTCTTTTACTGCCACTCTGAACCATGCACTCTTTCATCCCCAGGCTTTTGTTCACTTTGTTCTCTCTGCCTAGAACAACCCCCTGTCCCAATATAAATCTTTTTGAATGTCCTCTTTTATGACTCCCGCCCAGATATTACCTACCCCTAGTGGCCTTCCTGAGTTCTCTTAGTCAGAATTAGTCTCTACTCCTGTCCTCTGTCTCTTGGTTAACATTCCTTTCATCTACCTAGTGCTCAAGCCTGAAATCTGGAATCATTCTCATATCTTCCTCTCCTTCACTCCTCATATCCAGTCCATCTCCCAGCTTTGTTCATCCAAACCTCAACATACATATTGAATCTATCATGCCTACTTTAAGCCACTATCATCTCACTACTGGACACCTGTTTATCTTTTCCTCTCATATCCATCCTTGTTTGCCTCCAACGCATTCTCCATGCGAATAGACTAATCTTGTGTGTGTGTGTGTGTGTGTGTGTGAGAGAGAGAGACAGAGACAGAGACAGAGAGGAAGATTGGCCCTGAGCTCACATCTGTTGCCAGTCTTCCTGTTTTTACTTGAGGAAGATTGTGGCTGAGCTAACATCTGTGCCAGTCTTTCTCTATTTTATATGTGGGACGCCACCACAGCATGGCTTGATGAGCAGTGTGTAGGTCCACACCTGGGATCCAAACCTGCAAACCCCAGGCCACTGAAGCCAAGCGTGCAAACTTAACCACTCCACCACTGGGCCAGCCTCTAGACTAATCTTTTAAAACACAAATCAGATCATATTGCTCCTTTGGTTAAACTTTCTGGTGGCCTCCCTTTACATTTGGAATGAAATTTAAATATCTTAATGAGACCTGCAAAGTCATGCATGTTCCGGACCCCTCACGCCAACCAGTCTCCAACCTGCTCTAATCCTGTGTAAACGCCAACCAACATCAGAAACTTTGTGATTCTTTATGTTACATCTGGAATGCTCTCTTCCTCACTCTTTACTTGCTTGTCCTAATTCTCCATTTATAACAAACAGAAAAGTCAATTCATTTGAGATGCTTTTCCTAACTCTGGAAACCAAATCAGAGTATCTTCCATGACCTTGTTTCACAGCACTTGGTTATCTTCATTCATAGACTTACTGCAACTTGCAAATTATATATTTACATATGAGTAACTCTAGAATGTTTGTCTTTCCTACTAGTCTGTAATCTGTAAATTTATGAACCATGTTTTCTTGTTCAACACTCTATGCCCAGTGCCTCTCAGTGTTTAGTACACAATAGGCCCTTATTAAATATTTGCTCAGAGGAGAAACAAACAAATGAATAATAGAATGAATGAATGAATTATATGTCATATTGAACATATATCACACAGTTGAACTCAAGTTATTGTAGTTACAACAGCTTATCTGATATCAGATTTTTTATGTGCATTCCTGTTTCCCTTTCTGAAACGTAAGGGCTTATGGGCAGGCAGCATCAATTATTCAGCATGGATGTCCCACAGATCCTACAACCTGGGCCCTCCATAAATATAAGTTGATGGGAATCAGTTACCTTACTCGTTTGATTGCAATGTAACCTCCTTGAGGGCACAAGCATAAGATATACAGCTTTTAATCTCCAGTGCCTGACACATAGTAGGTGTTGAATAAATGCTTGATGAATGGATGCATGCATGCATTTCTCTTATCAGGAAATCAACAAGTCAACACTCTACCAATGGGCTCAGGAAGGCAAAAGCAAGGACAGACTTGGCGTTTTTCCTCTTGCCATTCCCCTTTTAGCATTGCTGGGTCATTTTCTTCCAGGTTCATTTCAGTTCATTACATGTCTGTTAGAATCTACTCTGGGGAGTCACTGTGCTCAGCCAGGGGTTTAGAATACTGTGTAAGACTCAGCCCTTGATTTAAGAAGCTCACTGTCTGGAAAGTAGAGAAGAACTTGAGCATATAAGGATGACATAGGTATAGTAGAAGCTGTTTGGTACTCCACCCAGAGGTCATTTACAGGGTCAGTGGACTGAGCTCTACCTATTGTGCGTATTGGCTGCTGGGGGTTCACAAGGAGCTCCCCTTTCTTATTGAGAGAACTGCCTTTGATGGCCCAGAGCCACCCACCTCCACTAAATGATACTGAGATATAAAAGGCAGCCATCCTACTTCAAGGAGAGACAACCCTGTAGTTTGGTTTTTGCTCCAGAGTCCTGTCCTGTGGGTCAGCCCAGGGCTAGGCTGTGTCTCAGACCACATCTTTGGCTCTTTCCCCTTCCTTACTCTACTTCAGTCCCTCCTTTACAGGTTTTTACTGAAGAATTTTCCCTTTGTAAATCACAAGGGCCCAAACTCCTGTCTCAGGCTCTGCTTCTGAAGAACATCACCTAAGCCATTACAAGATAGATGAGTTGATAAGGTGAGTGCATGGAGCTATGGGAGCACAGGAGACAGTATTAGATTTGGCCTAGAGATAGAAAGACTGGGAGGGCTCTTGGGAGAGGGGTACCTGAGCTGAACCTTTTGTAGCTATGAAATATTTCAAATCTATAGAAATGTACAAGAATAATACAATATCACAAAACACTCACACACTCCCCAACTGGATTTAACTGACACCAATATTGTTTCATAGATGCTTCAAAATTTACACAGAATTAAAGATTACCAATATAGTAGAAACTTCTTTGAGGGCCTTTTCGATTTTATACTCTTTCTTTTATTTCCAGAAGCAACTCCTAGCCCAGTGATGCTGTTAGAACTTCACCATCATATTTTTGTATTTGTACATATCCATGAACAACTCATATCATGATTTCATGTGTTATAAGAAGTACATACATTAATACCATACATAAACTTTGTCAACTTCCTTTTTCACTCTGAATCTTACTTTTTTGTGACCTACCCATGTTACTACATACAGATCTGTGCATTCATTTCCATTGCTAGGTGGCATTCTACTACTGTGCTTTGCCTTGTCTCCTTTTTGCCTCCTTTCCTACTTTCTACTAAATTGAAAATTTTATCGTATTTCTCCTTTTTAAAATTGGAAGTTACATATTCTATTTGGATTAATTTAGAGATTACTCTTCAATTTTAAACATGCATGCTGTATTTAATAAGTTTAAAGTGAATACTGTGAGGTACATAGGACCCCCTAACTATGAAATCTCTTACCCAATATCCCATGTACTTGGCAAGTATTTTATTTCCACCTTCTTAAAAACCCTTCCATTATTAGTGTATGTATGTGTGTATACACATATATGTATGTGTATTTTTGAAGTTTATATTTATTTAGTGTTTATTGTATGCTTAATACTGTTCACTCAACACTACTCCTTATGTCTCACACTTTACATTTAGGTTCAATTTTCTTTTTACTCCAGTTCATCCTTTAATAGTTCTTCTGGAAAGGCCAGCGAGTAGACAAATTACTTCACTCTTTTTTTCTGTCTGACAATGTCTTCATTTTAATCTTATTTCCAAATGATAGATTAAACTGGGTGTAGAATGTCAGGTTGACAGTGGTCAGCCTAACAGCTATCTCTTTGTTGGTAATTTCTCTTTCCTTTTTTTGTAACTTTTAAGAATTTATCTTTGATACTCAATCATATTGATGTAAAATATCTTGGGTATAGATTTTATTTCTTATCTAGGACCCTCTATGTTGATTCGATCTGTTTTTGAAACTGGGCAAATACTGTACGATTCAACTTATATGAGGTATACAAAACAGTCAAGTTCATAGAAACAGAAGGTAGAATGGTAGTTACCAGGGGCTGAGACTAAAAGGAAATGAGGGGCTGTTGTTTAACGGGTATACAGTTTCAGATTTATAAAATGAAAAATTTCTGGAATTCTGTTTCACAACGGTGTGAATATACAAAACACAACCGAGCTGTATATTTAAAAATGGCTAAGATAGTGAATTTTATGTAATGAATTTTTTTATCACAATAAAAAAACTGGAAAAAAATTAGCCAATTCTCCTATGAATGTCACTCTCCTCTGGATTTACATTCTCTTTATTAGATGCATACTGGGTAGTCTTAGTCTACCCTCTAGGTCTAATTTTATCATTTCTCTCCTTATATCTATGAACTGCATTTGAGTAATTTCCTCAAAGCTATATTCCAGTTCACTAATTCTCTTTTCTTCTAGTTTCTTGTATCATCCATCCATTGTGTTTTTAATATGCACAAATACATTAATTTCTATAATTTCTCCTTAATTCTTTTTAAAAATTCACCTATTATTTTTCCATATTTTGTTGCTCTTGACTTATTATACTGCATTCATTTATCTCCTTTTACCACTTTAAATATTCTTACTTTAGAATCTCTGTCAGATTGTCTAATTGTCCAGTTCATTCAGCATGAATTTTTCCACTTGCCCATATGCTGATTCTCCTTCACTGTGGCTTGTTTCCTTGTGTGGAACATAATTTTTACCAGGAAGTCATCTCAGTAGGCATGGTTATGTGGGAGTGACTTGTGCTTTGTCTTATGGAAGCATCCCTATGGATTAGTTTGAGATTAGCTGGGGTTTTTTAATATTAATTTTTTATTTTGGAGTCTTAACACCTCAAAGACTATTGAATTTGAACTCTATGAGTAGGGTTCTGGTTTCCACTTATGGCCCTGGAAGTGGAGGGCTTTAGTAAAATCCATATTTCATTGATAGGTCATTCTTTAAGGCTCTTGTCTGTCTAGGGTTTCAGTTCACCCAGGGGAGCAGAGCCCATATTCATTTATATAAACTTCCTCACCCCCCCCCCCACCCCCCACCATGAATTAAGGAGCAGTCTACAGTAACAGCTCCACCTCCAGGTCCCTCTGCAATGCTGGCATTGTGGGTTTCCCTCTCCCTGCTTTCAGATTGACTATTATTTACTTTTTCATTATATTTTATCTAACATTTTTTATGTATATAGAGTAGGAGGTGAGGTGAATCTTTCCATGTAAGCCTCTGAGTCGTATACATGAGTGAGTTAGTCAGGCCAACAGAGTAGGAAAGGGTATGTCAACTAGAGAAAAAGCATAAGAAAAGAAGTGGGAAACAGCATTGTGGACTCCTTGGTGACTTAGCGTAGGTGGAGGCTGGGGCTCTGAGCTGCCTCGATCCAGGCTGCTCCCCAGTCCCAACACAGTCAGCTACTAGAAGGAAGGCTGTGCAAATTGCAAACATGAGCAACAGATAAAACTGGGGTCAGAGATGATGGCGCTGTGTCTGCCATGAAACTGGAGACATTGAGGTGGGGGGCAAGTAAGGCACTCTGAAAAAAAGCCAAGTCAGAAAATGAAGTAAATAAATGGATCTGCTGCGATCAACTCAAAATATTCTGAGAGTGGGGCAGGCTCAACTGGATGTTTCTGACCGAGGCAACCCCTGGCCTGGCAAACCACATACCTTACACACAAGTGTGAAATGTACATGCGCATGTGCATGTGCGTTACTGCAGAGGGGATTCAAGGTTGGGGAATAAACTTTTGAGCAGAACATGCTTCTTCTCCCATGTCCTCATGGCTGGCCTTTTGCGGTGCATGTGGGTGGTATAAAAACTTGGCTCCCGAACGTGTGAGGAACTTGGTGCCAGGGAGAGAGCAGTTTGAAAGTGGAGTATCTGGAAGAGCTGGAGAGGGAAAGATGGGACGGGTGTTGGAGCAGCACTCTATCCTTGCTATTCAGGGAAGATGCTCTGGGAAGAAAGAGACTCCGGCCTTGCAAATACACCAGGGAAGAGGAGACCACTTTGTGAGGAGAGTTTGAGGCAGTGGGTTTCAAACTGGCTCCTCGGAGCCCCGGGATTCTGTAGGAGGACCTCAGGAGTCACTCTTGGGAACAAGAGCAAGGCTGAGCTAAAATATCCTTGCAATTCTATTCCCAACAGAATTGCTTCTGCTTTTAATGGGAAGGGGAGGGGACACAGGAAAATTTGGTGTAGATTTTTTATCCTTTTTTTTGTTGAGGAAGATTAGCCCTGAGCTAACATCTGCTGCCAATCTTCCTCTTTTTGCTGAGGAAGACTGGCCCTGAGCTAACATCCATGCCCATCTTCCTCTACTTTATATGTGAGACGCCTACCACAGCATGGCTTGCCAAGCAGTGCCATGTCTGCACCCAGGATCCAAACTGGAAAACCCTAGGCTGCCAAAGTGGAACGTGCACACTTAACCACTGTGCCACCGGGCCCGCCCCATATCCATTTTTGTCTTGAGATAAAATCCATAAAATGTAAAATTTACCATTTTACCATTTTAAAGTGTACAATTCTTTTAGTATATCCGTTATGCTATAATGCTGTACATTAGATAATGTTATCGTTATCTAATTCCAGAACATTTTCATCACCCCAAAAACTAACCATATCTTCATTAAAGTCACTCTTCACTTCCTATTCCCCTGTTCCTCCAGCCCCTGGGAATCACTAATCTTTCTCTGTCCATGGATTTGCCTAATCTGAACATTTCTAATACACGGACACATACAATACACGCCTGTTGTGACTGACTTCCTTCACTTAACGTAACATTTTCAAGGTTCATCGGTGTTGTGACACACATTGATATTTCATTCTTTTTTATAGCTGAGTAATATTCCATGGATATAACACACTGTGTGTATCTTTTCATCAGTTGATGGGCATTTGCTTTCTTTTCACTTTTGGCTGTTATAAATAGTGCTGCCATAAACATTCATGTGCAGGTTTTTGTTCAAAGGTGTGTTTTTAATTCTTTGGGGTTTGTAAAGCTTTAAATGAAAGAGATTTCACAGCTCCATCCTCCATGCCCCCAAAGGTGCTTTGCACCACTGACTCTGGGGAATGGTATAATTAATATTTCTTAAATAGGAGGGTAAATACCTCTGGCGGTTGGTACTCATGTGCCTGTGGGTACACAAAGCCAAGGAGGAAACGTGGTGTATCCTTTTGAATCAAAGTTACTTAAAAACTGAGTGGGCAGGGGGAAAATAATGTTTTTATATTAAATGCAAACACATATCCAATATTTCATTGATTTTCAGACATTCATGTTTTAACACCTTTGAAATTAGGATGCATTTTACAATCAAGACTGTGTCCCAGTTTAACTTGCAGTGTTTTTTCTTTCTTAGTGATAAAACAAGGATGAGTCTTACAACAAATGCATCTCAGATTTCACAGATTATAGTATTATGGAGTACAATCTACAATTCACATATAATTTTAAAGATAAAAATAGGAGACTTTGGAGCTATTTGGAGCTCGTTGCAGTTTATGCATGTTCCCGTGACCACTCCTTGCCCCCTGAAGCTGTAGAATACAGTACTACTGCCCAGCACACCAGCATACCCCACAGCCCCATGGAGAAGGCTTTGCATGGCACCCTCCAGGGCACTTACCTAGTGTCTCTCTCTCTGACTTGGATTTATATTGCTTCCCTCACCACAGGCTCCCGGATGCACAGCCCTCTCTCTAACACTCTACTTCAATGTTGAGTAATCTCCCTTTCCTTACCTCCCCTCCGTGTAGCTGAGACCAACTGACATTTTCAAGAAGAATTTTACTAAAAAAGCTAAGGGAAAAGGAAACAGAAAAAAACGAAGGAAATCAAGGCAGCCCAGAAATTGCCAAGTTTTCCATGATCGCATGTCTCATGTTACTGTCCTATAAGAGTGAAAAAGAACTATAGTGAGACCCTTCCATTTCAGCGGAAGTTAATAACGATTCTGAAGCCTTGGCTCAAGTCCAGCTTAGCGCAGGATCAGCTGTTGCTTCTGTTCACCTTCTTTCACCCGTAAAGTGAGAGTCTTGGCATCATGATTTCTTGGATTCTTCCGTTGCTGACATCCTACAGATTGATTCTTTCGAATAAGTTCTGGCCCAAACAAAATGCCACATCCTTTGTCCATGAAATGGCTTAGGAATCACTTGAAGGGCTATGAAAGTAAAACCTCTTGCCAAAATCATGAAGAGAGAAAAAGAACACACAGCCTCGCTGGTTTAACTCATGAAAACTAGCTCTGTATTTTCCAAGCCGTGTGGTCACTGAGAAGGGGTTAGTTCAGAGTTGAGGAGTGCACGTTAGCGAAGCTTTGCTAACAACCATTCAGATTATTTTTATTTTCTTCCAGAACAGTCTCTCAGAAAAACTAATTTCAAAATGAATGAGCAAATTTTCCCAAATCCAAGAAAAATAACAACAACAACTTAACTTTGAATCTAAACCACGTTCCATGTGCCAGTGACTGGCTGAGTACTTCTGAAATCAGGATGGGGGATAATCCACAGTGCCTACACCGCCCATCACATGCTGCCTTGTCTTTGTATTTGAGCTTGTGATAAGGGTCTGAGGGCTCCTCTTTGGGAGCTGATTATTTTTGACATCTGAGGGTCATCCTTTCTCTATGCATTTTGCCTTGTGAGAGAAGCACATTTAGCAGGAGGGGAAAAGCATTGCATCTCTGCATTTATTCTGGATAACAAACTAACATACGGCTAAAGACAGGTTGAGGCATGTTACGAAAAAACCTATCAAAGTTGAGTTCAATCCAAACCATGTCTATGGGAAAGGTTGAAGTAAATGGGACTGTATAACATAAAGAGAATCCTCACGATTTGGGTGGTAGGGGTAGGAAAGAAATTATCTGCAAATATGTAAAGATATATTACATAAAAGCAAGATTGGGCTCATTCTGTGACATGGTGAACAGCTATTGGTACAATATGCAGTGAACAGTACACCTTTCTAGTAGTTAAATTCGCCCAAGATATTATGGCGTGCTTTGGGAAGATCTTAGTCCTTCAAGAAAGGAGATGTTCAAGCAAAGCCTGCTCACAATCAGTCATAAGAGCTCCCTAATTGAATTTTAATAGTTAAGGGATAGAACTTCATTTTTAATATCCCTTTAAATCAGAAGTTCTAATAAACCCCAAGCTATGCCAGGGGAGATGAAACTCTCAGCTGTCTCACAAGGAAAGAAGAATATAGGCTTTGACTGCATTCAGGGCCTTTTGATTCAAGTAGAAATGCAACCCAACACAGCAAGATTTTGAGAACAGCAACAGCAAAAGCCCAGCCTGTCTCGCACTGGCGATATCCTAGTGATGTAGGTTAGGGATCATGGGTCACCTCTTTTCAGCATGTTTGTGCCGCCCTCCTGACTCTCAGCCCTCTCTGCAGGTTGCAGCCAGCCCTCTGGAAACTCTGCCCTGTTCCCCACCTACCACTTGGGGGAAAGCTGCCCACCAAGGCACCAACAGTGTTCACACCAGCAGACTCTTTCATGGCGCACTGTAATTCGGGCAAAAATGTTCCCTTTCAAGAAGGATGACCCTCTTGCCAGCAATTGCTTGGATGAAGTGCTCATTCAAACATGCTGGGCTTGTTAACAGCTCAGAGCACGGAAATCGTGCAGGTAATTTCTATTCGCCATCCAATCTGTTGCTTGCCCACCCTCGCGCCAGCTCCCGTTCTGTCCTTCCCAAGATAGATGTGACATTATACACACCACTTTACGATCCCTAACACAGCAGGTGCCTTTAGATACATCCAACACCATATTAATAAGAGTCCTAATGAAGAACCAAAATAATCTACCTGTCACAGAAGCCATGTCACCCCCTAGGAAATTAAAGTGGCAAATCATCCCACACGTGGTCTATTTTTCCTTTGTCTCCACTTCATTCTTTCTGCCTGCCCCCAAGCCTCTCTTCCTTATGTGTGCTCCTTCTTGCAGAGAAGTTTCAGCAGAGCTGGGTATGGTTGCTAAATGGCCTAGCCATTTGCTGTGTCGTTGGTGGGAAGTGCACTGAGCCAGGAAACAGAAGAGCTGGGTAGGAGTTCCAGCAGCCCCTCTGTTTCTCTGTCCAACAGGAAACTTCACTTTAAGAAGTTACACCAGGGCAAACTTAAAGGATGCTGCAGTGGAGATTGCAGATGCAAGCTTTACTCAGAAAGACCCTACTCCTGTAATACTGGCTACTGCAGATTGGGCAATACAGGGCAAGCTCCCTGCCCTAAACACGTGCATAGTCTGGCATATTGACCAGCAAATTTTTTCTGAAAAGAGCCAGATACTAAATAGTTTAGGCTTTACAGACCAGACAGTCTCCAACGCAGCTGTTCAACTCTTCTGTTGTCTCTCAAGAACAGTCAGAGACAATATGTAAATGAATGACTGTTGCTGTTTTCCGATAAAACTTTATTTATAAAAACAAGATGGTGGGCCAGATTTGACCCTCAAGATGTCATTTGCAGGCCCCTGATCTAGTAGTGAGACGAACAAGATCCTACTGTTGCAGTGTTCAACAGTGGGTGATATGACAAGAGGGAAGGAGCTAAAGGTGGACAGAGAAGGCTTCCTGGAAGAGGTGAGGTTTGAGTCATAACCTGAAGGATGAAGAGCTGTTTGATTACTTGCCTGCCTCGTCTTCTCCCTCCACCATCATCTTCCCCAGTGGACTGCTCATCTGAGATTAGACTCAGATTTTGAGGTCCCTGAGCGCTCTAACTTATCATCATCTTAGCCATCTCTATACCTCCAAGATCGAGCTTAGTGCTTACTCATCATCAGGGCTTCATGCATGTTTATTGGATTAAAGAAGATTTAACTCTTCCCTGTTTTGACCATTCTCCCATCTGTTTCTTAGAATCTGGTCTTCCTGCTTCACTCTGTGCTATGCCTGGTGGAGACTTCATAATAAGGCAAGGGAGTCTTTTCACTTTGCTGGCTACTAGTTCATATTCTGGAGCCAGACTGCCTTTGGTATCATGCTCTCCCATTCACTAGCTGTGTGACCTTAAATGGGTCACTTAGCCTTTCTGTGCCTCAGTTTCCTCTTCTGTTAAAAGAGAATAATGATAGCATTTACTTTATAGGATTGTTGTGAGGATTAAATGAGTGACTATGAATACAGTATTTAGAAGGGTTCCTGACATAGAACAACTATTCACTAAATGCTGGCTATTATTAACATTATAAGGCTAGGCCTAGTCTTTTTTTAATAATCTTACATCTCCATGGCTGGAGGGGGAAAGAGGAACTGCTGGTAGCTGTTGACATTTATTTGGAAATTCTAACCAACTTCCTAGCTCCAGCCTTATTTGTTTGTTGTTTTAATCTCTCTGCCCTCAGCTGCTTCACAAGGAGAGGAGTTGATTGGCAGCTTAACTGTTTAAAATCAATATAAGAAGCACTTGGAGATTAAAGCAATTTAAGCAAGGTACTGGCTGTGGTTGGGAGCTGAAACTGCTCTTGAAGGAAACAAGGGGAGGAGATGAAGAAAGTGGGTCAGAAATGAAATGGCGCGAGCCCGTGTAGTAGAGGTGAGATTACAGCAATAGAGCGGCACGAGTTTTTCATCAGAGAGAGATTGTTTCTTTCTATAAAAAATAAAAGAAAATAGAACCCGAAACCCTAATCTCAAAATTGCTCCTGCCTGGTGCTGATTGTTCTCCTGATTTAAACACACTTGTCTCTACCCTCTGCTTCCAGCTGCCAAGCCCCCCACCCACACACATGCACTCACTTTCCCCTTCTCTAATCTCTGCAGGAGCTTCCTTGCCAGGGAGAGATGGAGAGATGGCATGTCAGCCTTGTTGCTGACACCGCGTAAGAGCAAATTCCACTGGAACTGAGCCACAGAGACCGGGTGAGGAGGTCCAAGAGTGTCATGGGGAACAGCTACCCCTACAACCATGGCTGCCCCAATCAGACGTTTGATTCAGTTAACCCAGTCTGGTCTCTCATAGTAGTGGGATCCACTAAGGGGAGCTGAATCTGCATTAAATCCACAGTAAGTTCAAAGCATTCTGGAGTAGACACGAGAGCCTCAGTGTGCCCCTTCCCTACCTGTCTCCGACATACATTGGAACCTCTCTTACTCATTCCTCCTTATTCTTCTTGCCCTACTCAGTCTGTATGCTAGGAGTTAAACTTGTATGGACTTGACAGTTCTTAATGCATCTCCCTAGCTACAACTCTTCCAATCTGGACCCCAATATCTCCCACCCTATTTCTACCACAAACTGGTCCCCTGCTGGGTTCACCAGATCCCTAATGAGGAACTACATGTGTTTAGCTTACTAGAGAGTTTCCGTACTTTTGACTCCTGAGTAGATTATCTAAATTCCTCAAACAATGTTGGTGATTTATCACGCTCAGAGAACCAGGAGGAGGCAGGCACCTGTAGTGTTGGGGTGTCCAAAGATCTTGGAGGGTTTGGGACCCACATCAAACAAGACCAGTCATAAAGGAAAGATTTAACCACATGTGGAGCATTTTAAGCAGGATGGGCTTTACTCCTACATACTTTTGAGTCTCCTCTTTAAGACACAATCTATACCTCTCCCCTTAAAAGAGAAAAGGAGAGTTCTGCACAGAAGAATGCTAACTAATATATATCATTGGAATACTAGAATAGAAAATCACCATTTGGTAACCATCAAGAAATAATTGATTCAATGAAGGGTCAACAATAGAAGTTTAAGCCATTGGGTAAAAGGCTCTTGAAAAACAAGCTATTCATGGAATTTCAAACTATAATTCCACAGGTCACTCCCTAATTAAGGAAAAACATTCTTTATAATTGGACACACCTGGTGGCTACTACCCTAACCAAGTGATAAAATTTAGTGACACCAATCAAGACATAAACTGACATTGTGTGCCTTGTGATATGATTCAAAGTCAATGACGCATTATCTTGCCGAAAATGTTTAGCTGGAAACTATTCATGAGGAAACAGAAAAATCCAAAATTTTGGATACCTAGCCTGGACTCTAGAAAAATTGCCAATGACATAAAAAGCAATAAATAAACAAACAACAAACATACATACATGAATAAAGAAGAGAGTTGTTGTATATTACAGGACAATAAGGAAACAAAAAAACAAATGAAACAATAGAACTTTAATTGGATCCTGGATTTCTTTAAAAGAGCTATGAAGTATATGTGGGGAGCATTTGCGGTAATCTGAATATGGACTGCGTGTTAGGCAATCTCCATATCAGTGTTGAATTTCTTGGATGTGATAATGGTAGTACAGTTCTGTAGGACAAGGTCCTTGTGTTCTATAGATAGATATATTCTAAAGTGTTTAGGCTTCCAATGTTATGACGCCTGCAAGTGACTTTCAAAAGATTCAGAAAAAAAAGCCAGGTTGTGTGTGTGTGTGTAGATGTGTGTGTGGGTGTATGTACATACATATGCAAATAAAGCAAATGTGATGAAATGCTGGTGATCATGACTCTAGATGAAGGATATATATGCATTCAATACAGTATTCTTTCAAGTTCTCTGAAGGTTGAAAATGTTTTTGAATAAAAAGAGAGAGTTGGAAAAAAACCCACCTCTTTTAAAATGTAATTATTTCTTAGAGGGCATCCTGAGTGATGGGCCAAAAGTCCCCAGAGTGTCCCTATCCTTTCCTCTCCCCTAACCATTACACAAGGTCTTGACTTTGTCACTCAACGTTTCTCCTCACTCCACGCATATATTCTCTTATAGTAATGAAGATTTACTTGGGATGTTGTGATGCTGAACAAGGACAAAAAGGAGGAAAATGTATGTGGGCTAAAACTGGAGAAGAGTTTGCCAAGGGATCATGGAAGAGAAGTGTGGTCGTGGCAGTAATGGACTGATAGAAATCATGAGGGAGGCTAACTGTGCGCCCCAAGGTAGACCTTTGGCTTGACCATTATTACCTTCACTTATTATGGGTATCTTACTCTCTTTCACTCTTTTTCACCACCCTCTAGTCTTCTTATAAGCCACCCCCAGTTGCCCTAGCAACTAGATGGTGCCTAGCCAGTGTCAAGGACCTGAGCTGGGGGATATGGGTGTAACTACATCTGACTGAACATCTCCAGCTGCCGTCTTGGAACAAAAACAGGTCAGATTGTTTGGAGCCCTCTTTCTGACTTTGTCTTCCAGAAACTCTTGCATATTCTGTCTCAGGCCACAGTAGACAGAGCTGTTCTTTCTCCCACTTTGGCCACTAGAAAGCAGGGGACCCAAAGACTTGTGGGTCTGCCTTCTCCACCACTGACAAGCAGAGTGATGTTCTGAAAATCTTTGCTGTCTCATTTGCCTTTTGAAAATCCTCTCTAAAGGTTCTATTTCACAAAGCAAGCAAGGTCTCTTGACTCTCCTGCTTCTGTTGTTGCTGCTATTGTCTTGCCCTTTAATTAAATGTGACAGACAGGCAGGCATGTTTGAGCTGGAGGTAAACCAAGGCCAAGCAGAATCTGGGCAAGGTGTTCTTCCTCTTGAGAGGGGGAGTCTCAGCACAAAGCCTGGAGCAGTGTGAAGAGAAAATCGATAGTCCTCAGCCAAACTCATTTTCAGATGTGAACGGTGCTTAAGGGAGGTACATGGTGAAAAGTTTTTCTCTCAAGTTGTTTTTGTCATTCTGTTCATGGTTGTTGTCTTATGAACTTTGCCTACCAGTACAACTCACTATTTCAATGCCAACCTTAGAACTAGATAATGGTTTATTCAGAATAATGACAGTTACCGCATTTGGAGTGCCTCCTATTGGCTTGTTCACTGGGCAGTTTTTGAGATTCTACTAAGTCCCGAGCAGTGTGATACACTTATACCAGTTCGGGTAGAGGGACATTATAACATCACACCTCAAATACATAATTACCTACATTGATACATGTAGAGTGGTAAGGGTAACCTAATTAAGGACTGACCTAGTCAGCATAGGGACAGAGAAGGTATTGTGAGGAAGTGATATTGAGTTGAGATATCCAAAATGAGGAATTAGCTAGGAAAAGTGTGTGTGCACATCTGTGCTGTGTGTATGCTCAGCTTCATGCTGGGTGTGTAGATGAATGTGCAGTGAAAAGAAATTCTAGGCCAAGGAAAGAGTGTAAGCATAGACCCTGATGAGGGAGCATGGAGGGTGACTGCTGCTTTCACGGATTCACTCTAGTAAAGGAGAGAACCACGGAAACCAGCAGATTGTAGCAGTGTATGCTAGATGATCATAGCACTCTAGCTTCTTTGAGGAGATCTGGGGAGGCCCAATTTTCCCAGAAATATCTCCGTTACCCAGTGTCAGCAGAACCTTAACCTCTCTCACTGGCCAATTCTATCTTTGTGTTTTTCTTACCTTTTATTTTAGAGCACAAAGGATAAGTCATTTATCCTTTGGGTTTTTTTCCAGCAAATATTTACTGAGAGCCTAAAATGTGCCAGGCATGATTCTAGGAACTGAAGTTACACGGTGAACTAGACAGAAAGAATTCTTTTTTCATGAAGCTTACAGTAGGTCATCCCCACTCTATAAAGTCATGACTGCCTGGAACTGCTTGAAGGATAGCATGATCTTGTCTCTCTAGAATAAATGGCTTTTCTCTTTACTTCTATTGGCTGCTTTGAATATAATGTGGACAGGCTGGGGACAGCCTTTCCACCAGGTGGTGCTGGGAAAACTGGGTATCCACATGCAAAATAATGAAATTGGACTCCCGTCTTACATCATATACAAAAATTAACTCAAAGTGGATCAAAGACCTAACCTTAAGAGCTAAAACTTTAAACCTCTTAGAAGAAAATATTGAGGAAATCTACATGCCATTGGATTTGGCAATGACTCCATGCATATGGCACCAAAAGCACAGTCAATGAATGAAGAAATAAATTAAAAACTTCATCAAAATTAAGAACTTTTGTTTATCAAAGGATATCATCGAGAAAGCAAAAAGACAACCTCCTGAAGGGAAGAAAATATCTGATAAGAGATTAGTATCCAGAATATACAAAGAATTCTAAACTCAATAACAAAAACACAAATAATCCAGTTCAAAAATGGACAAAGGACTTGAATAGACATTTCTCCAACTAAGATATGCAAATGACAAGCACATGAAAAGATGCTCAACATCATTAACCATTAGAGAAATGCAAATAAAACTGATAATAACATACCACTTAGCACTTATTAGAATAGCTGTATTCATAAAAATGGAAAATAATAAGTGTTGACAAGAATACGGAGAAATTCAACCCTCATGCATTACTGGTGGGAGTGTAAAATGTTGCAGACACTGTGGAAATGAGTTTGGCAGTTTCTCAAAAAGTTAAACATAGAACTACCAAGTGACTCAGCAACTCCACTCCTAGGTATACACCGCAAAGAATTAAAAGGAGAGACTCAAACAGATATTTGTACATTAGTGTTCATTGCAGGATTATTCGCAATAACCAAAAGGTAGAAAGAGCTCTAGTGCCCATCAACAGATTAATGGGCAAAAAAAATGTTGTGTGTACATGCAATGGAATATTATTCAATATTAAAAAGGAATGCAATTTTGATGTATGCTAAAACATAAATGAACCTTCAAAAAGATGTGCTTAATGAAATAAGCCAGATACAGATGGGCAAATATTGTGTGATTCCACTTACATAAGGGACCTAAAATAGGCAAACTCACAGAGACAGAAAGTAGAATAGAGGTCACCAGGGGCTGGAGGAAGAGGGGAAGAGGGCGTTCTCATTTAGTGGGTACAGAGTATTTGTCGAAGATGATGAAAAAGTTTTCAGTATAGATAGCGGTGATGGTTAGCCAACATTATGAATATATTTAATGCTACTGAACTGTACACTTACAAATGGTTAAAATGATATTTCATGTATATTTTACCACAATTAAAAAATTAGAAAAAAGGGGCCAGCCCTGTGGCTGAGTGGTTAAGTTCGCATGCTCTACTTTGGAGATCCAGGGTTTGCCAGTTCGGATGCTGGGCACAGACCCACACATGCCTTGTCAAGCCATGCTGTGGTGGCATCCCATGTAGAAGAACTAGAATGACTTACAACTAGGATATATAGCTATGTACTGGGGCTTTGGGGAAAGAAAAAAAAAAAGAGGAAGATTGGCAACAGGTGGTAGCTCAGGGCCAATCTTCCTCAACAAAAAGCATACTTTAAAAAAATAAATAAATAAATTTAGAAAAAACTGGAAAGGATTTTGAGTTTCCTGTGTAAACTTGAGAAAAGCAATAAAAATAACTAGTTATCAGGTCAGAAGAAAACAGATTCTGTATACATGTGCATTTGTGCACCCACGCATGCACTGTTGGAGATGGGGCAGCTCTTGAGAGAGTGTGGAGACCAGAGATGCTTGAGTATAATGGCCAAGGGATTTTAATGACCCAGAATGTTTAAATTTACATAGAATGTATATTTTTGGTGGGAGAGAGATGCATATGACACCTGTCTCTTTACTACTGGGGAAAAGAAAACATTAGACAGAGAAATGAAAGTAAAAAAGAAGGCTATGAACTCCCCCAAATAAAACATTTTATTCTGTCACTTTCAATTTTAGGTGACGATGTTGTGATTTAAGTTCCATCAGGACCTCAAATCTCTTTGTAAGTGGCATATTGCGTACTTCAAGGAAAAATATCTGAACCCCATGATTTAACAACAGAGAGAAAGGAAAAATCTTCAGGAGGTAAGATGGGAATGAGACAAGTAATTTAAATGCAAGGAACAAGAGGAAGATGTGACGAGCAGGAAATGGAAGAACTCCAAGAATACTAGAGAAATGCCAGTATTCTAGGGATCACAAAGATGTACTTGGTTCTTTTTCTAAGGCAGCGAGTGGATGTGTTGGAAGACACACACATGACACATGTAAAGAAAAATTGTTTCTTCAATAAAATCTTTTCATTTTCTACTCAAGAAAATGAGTAATGAAAAGTAAAATGAAAAAATACTTATCTATCTTTTGGCCTGTTCTTGGAGTGGATTCTTTAATTTTTTAATTTCTGGAAGCAATGGAGGCAATACGCCCCCTTTTCCATCTTAGAGAAGGTAAGCAGAAGTGATTGCTCACCCTTGTCAGCCTCAGCAGACCAAACCCACGCACTGCTTCTCCTGGGGGTGAGGAACCTGCCTTTCTGAGCTACGTTCAACATGTCTGACAGTAGTAACATCCAATTACAACTTTTCCTTTTGTATGTTGGGCTCAACATATTGAAAAGTAGGTCCAATTTCTTCTATTTACTAATAGGAATAGGACAAAGCAGTAAGCATGAAACATTTATCATATCATGATGTGTGACACAAAGACTACAGAGTATTGCAATATTTGTCCTCCACTTTTATGGTAATTTACATGAATTCTCCCTTGAGACTTGAACCGCTCACACTTTCTCTTCTGTGTTCTCCAGGTAACAATGTATCAAGTCCACTCTTCTTCCCAGCTGAAAGAATGATTGTAACCCTGAAAATGGCCAGAATGCCTAGGCTTGCAAAGAAGGATTTTCCAAGAGTCCCTGACAACTTTTATCACTTTATCTTACTAATTGGGAAAAAAGTGAATGCTGTACTCTTCCAAGTATAGAAATCCTTGCATTTGACCAGAATCCACAGTAGGTTAAAGATGGAAGCTGGTGTTTTCTAGCAGGTTAGCGCCATTAAAATAACAACAATCAATCCGTGTGTGTGTGTGTGTGTGTGTGTTTAGTGTTGGGTTCACGTGTTTTCAACTTTATGCAACATGACCTACAAATAAGGTAAGGTCTAATTCGCCTCAGAATGTTGTGTTCAGGAATGACACTTCCAGCCTTTAAACATCTTGATGCAAACCTTGTAAACTCCTTCTGCAGTACACCATTTACCCAGTTAGGATCCCATGGCCTTGAAGGCAGTGGCCCTCCCAGCAGCACTGACAGAAGGATATGTCACTTTTTTACATGGATATACGCAATTTCTCAACCCAATATTAGAATAGCCTCATATTTTCTGTTTGAGGAATGGTCATCTACGGCACTGACTGTTCCTTAAAGCGAAACCAGATAGTATTACAGAAGCTGCAATGACCAGGTCTCTAGGACTCTGAGCTGAGCTGGGAAAACGGAACCTTGTGGTCCAACAGCATACGCTCAGGAGGTCTGGATGCTTGGGGTGATTACAAATTGAGCACAATTGCTTGGAAGAAAAAAAGTAAAATGACACTTCTGGGAGTCATGTCTGGACAATGTTACTTCCCAAGCAGATCTTAACTTTTTGTACCCAATAGAGACGGTATAAATGAAATCATGTCCAAGACCTGAAGGCACCGTTTTCATCTAGTTCTCTCTTATTAACTCCATAACTATTACCAATTTTTCTTCCTGTATGGACCTACAAATTGTATAGCACGACTCGCTTTGAAACACTACTCTCTATTTTTCTAAGCCTATAAAACAGTTTTATTATCCCTGTGGTTATTTTGCCCAATTCACAGTTTCAGCACCTTGGAGAGTCTAGCTCATTACACAGTAGGTAAACGTTGCCCGGATCACACATTGTCAGCCATGGCTACAAATTCCCATGATCGACCCCCTCCTGCCATTATGACCTCTAGAGCAGAGCTGGTTGTTTCCCTCAGGAATTCTGTCTGTCTACATGGTGTCTTATTTCAGTTTAACACAGCTCTCTGTTGCACAGAATTTTTAATGCTTGGATGGCTTCAGTGCAATTTGGGGATGTTTTATCTACCCCAAAGCCATTTCAGTCTACAGAGAGACTTAAAATCCTCTGTCCTTCTACCTCATATCCTTTACAGTTCTACTCCCAAAAGGGCTCAAAAGGTCATGCCCTTCTCTATGTGGGATTCCAATTATATCAGACAGGTTCATTACCACAGACTGAGGTATGGAAAGTAATTTCTTGGAGGCTTCCACCACTCAGAATACCAGTGAACTCTTACTGAATATTCTTTCATGTTAATAGAGGTACTCACTTTAAATGCCTATGTCAATAGTTATACTCCAGGATACTTTTTAAAAATTGTGTTCACACATCAGTCAGCTAAAGTTTGTCATGTGTCATGTTTGACAGTAATTATCCTTAGCACATTGACAACCCACTGATTACTTCTCCATTTAATGAAATAGAACAATATCATTTTGTGGTTGAGACTGCCAGAGTTTACCCATATCCAGTTCCACTCTCCTTTGAGGCACAAGATAATATTACATTTCCTTACTGCCTTGTAGATAGTCCGATAGGACCTTGTATCACCTCCAGAAGAAGTGATGTGCATGATCTCTGAGATGAAATATTTAATGGCCAATATAAGACCCTCTTATACTCCCTTTACCTGCCCCATTGACCATGGGGCCCTTGTGTTCCAGATCGCACAGCTATAGGATGGTGGACCCTCCATCTGCCTGTAACGCTGAGGCACCACATTGGGGATAGTTGGTCTGGAGAGTCACCTGGACTTCACATGAATGAGAGATACACCTGAGTTTTGCTAAACCAACGAGATTTGGGTTTTGTTAACCACTGCAGCATAATTTGCCTTTCCTTATCAATAAAAATTTCTTCCATAATTGAGCATAACATCATATGGCCATACTTCTACTTATAGTTCATGATCAAGGTAAAGCCAGGTGTCATTAATCTTTAGAATTCATGGCTGGTCTCTGTATCCATACCACCCATTCTGTCACAAACAGCTACATGAGGATCTACCAGAGATGCTATAGATTACACTGCTTCATACAGTTCAAGTTCCACACATGCAAGGGGCTGGAGTAATTTAGGTGAAGTGAATGTCGCCTTGAACAATATTAGTCCTCATCAGAAGTAACAGATTGATGGGGACTATGGTAGCCAGGTATTACTGTGATAATGTTGCATAAAATCTTGGTGGTTTTACAGCATAATCATTTATGATCCTGACTTGCTTACTCACTACTTTATGGATTGCCTGCAAAGGGGTGAGAGATGCCCTGCTACAGATTGTGTGTTGTTCATGTCACAGGTGTTTCATTCTGTGTCCAGAGGCTGTCTAGGCATAGTCTTCTCACGGTGGGTGGCAAGAGTACAAGAGACCAAGACATATTGAGCAAGCACACTGAAAGCCTCTGTTCATGATATATCTGCTAACATACCATTGTCGAAAGTAAGACAGGTGGCCAAGCCCAAAGTGAACGGGGCTCCGGTGGGAGTGGGGGTGTATCCTCCCTTCCACCTGCTCTACTTGGAGGCATATCAAAGCCAAGTGAAAAAGGGTATGGGTGTATAATTCTATTAAAGAAAAGCAGTAAAAAATAGAAAAGAAATTCATCCCACCAAAAGAATCATACCAGCACAGGAAAAATTAACTAAAGGTCTTTTATTTCAAATGACTGTGAAATCTTAAATTATCTTTCCCCATGATATCATTCAGCTACATATTCAGTACTTCCTGATCCTGAAATATTTGTTCTTGTTATTTCTTTATGTATTAATCAATTTGCTGTTTATTATTTATTTATGGCTTTTCGTGTCTTGGCCACCTGGTAGCTAATCCTTATCTTGTCTCCTTATTTGGCAAAGGGCATTTTCGTTTCACGATATACTTACTTCTTTTTGATCAATTGCAAAATTACAGATGACTCCTGATTTAATCAGTGGATTATCATAATATTGCTCCCTTGGATTGGGTAAACAAACATATATTCAGCATAGTATGTTTTTTATTTTCTCAATTTGCAGTTGTTGGTTTGCTTTTTTTTTTTTTTTTTGACCAACATACCAATTGAGTAAATAAGTTATCTCTACTTCTACTTCTTTCTATTGTGCTTTAACAAAGAAAAACTCAAGATGCCTTACTTGTTTTCATGAGAAACACTCCTTGCGGCCTGCCACAGTGAATGCCATACTAATACTTGCATCCCATCTTTCTTATCCATCCCTCGGTCGTATACATCATGAAGACATGTGCTTGGACAGACAGTCCATAAGGTGACTAAAGAGAAGACAAACAGATTGTGATAGAACCATTAACCATCCAGCTAAAGTTTCAGCTATTGAGGTTTCAAGCTGGCACTTGAAGTGTCCTTTGCTTGGTCCTATGGCAGGTGCAGTTTTGGAGTGAGAGTTGAGGTGGAAGAACCATTTGATATTCAAAATGTGAGCCTATTCTTGGAGCACATGTGCTATGAACTGAGTTATCTGATTCTAACTCAAAAAACATTGACTGAACACCTGTGTTTCAGGTACTGTTCTGAGCTCTGGAGATGTAACAACAAACAAAGCAGACAATATGGTGCTAACATTTTAATGGGATCCTAAGGAACCAGGAAATAAATTTTTTAATAAGTTTCAAAGTAAAACACCTATCGATAAATCTGCAATGGCTGCTTTTACTTGGAACACAGCCTCATAATCAGACAAAGGAAAGAATGAGGGCTTCTTCCATTTTTATTTAAATATTAGCTGTAGGGGTGACCCCAGCAGGTTGAAATAACTTACGGCAACCATAAGGCTGCTATAGGAGATATAGAAATGGTAACAAGGAGTATACTTTACTTTCCAAGCTCCCCTGATTATAAGAACATGCATCCCTAGGCTCTTCCACTAGAGGTGTTGATTCAACACACCCTGGGTGGGCCCTGGAATCAGGATGATTAGCAATGAATGGCTCAGTGATTCTTAGGATCAGCCGTGCTTTAAAAACACTGCACTAGGAGAAATGAGAGCATAGGTCCAGGATCTGAACCTCATTTTCCTGAATCATTACAACAACCTTGCAGTGTAGACATCTTTGTACTTTTTTTTTTACAGGCAACAAGAGTAGTATTTCTGTGATTACAAAGTTAGTACGTGGCAGATCTAAAACTTGAACCCAAGGAATAAAGTCTGCTTTCAAGGTTTATGCTCTTTCTGCTATACCACACTGTCTTTTAATTTGCTCCCTCATACATTCATTCAATTTTTCTTTCAACAGATATTTATTGAGTATTAGTCCTAGAAATAGATGATATGGGAAGAGGAGAATGAAAATTTTAGTAAGATTCAAGGAACTCAAGGTCTACAAAGCCTTGCATTTGATTGAAGTTCATAAAACATGTCACGGGAGCTCAGAGGAGAGAAAGGTCAGTTACAGCTGGGGAGGTGGCATCTTACCCTGTGAATAGATGGGGACAGAGGGCCAAGAATTCTAGGCAGAGAAAACAGCATGAAGAAAATCGAAGGTTCACATTACAGGGTATTGCAGGACTAAAGAAGAGAGGTTTCCACAGGCACACACCCAATTTTAGAACATTTGAAACAGTATTTAAGATTGACAGATTTCACATATATATTTGATATCAGAATCCTTTGGAAAATTTGAAGCTATAGCAGCACAGGACCATTTTTCCCCCGGGGCACAATCTGCTGAAGCTAAGTTATAGCTCCCCCCGTCATAGGGAGCATCTACTCTCTAATTCTCTCGGGCCAATGTAAATGTTTATATTGTCTGCTCAGCCACTGTGTGCTTTTGAGTTCAATCCTTTGAGTAGAAGATATAGAATAAGTGGCAAATGGATGGAGCTGGAAAGATAGATTGGGGCAGTGGGAGGTTTCTTTCCCTAGAGGACCAGTTGATGGGAAAGTCAGCTAAGGGTACTGAGCGTGTTTGCTGTTAGCTGCTGAAATAAGCTTTTAGCATCTCTCTCTGTGGGGAGATGGAGCCAGGATGCAGTGGCAGCCCTAGGCAAGTCCACTCCTGCCCAGGAATTTTCAGTCTGTTAAACCTGCTGGGCAGATAGTTCTCTAGGCAGAAAGTGAGCGTATGGGAAGGATGTGGGGCTGTGGAGCTGTGGACTTGACCCAACAGCCTTTTCTTAAAAAACCTTTTCTTAACCAGTTTCACTAGCCAATGATTAGTGAAGTCCTAATTCTCCATTATTACCTTGGGGCCTGTTCTGTGACTCAAATGTTAGGTTTATTTAGGCAGCTAGAGAGACAGTAATGGCTCAGTGAAGGGGGAGACCCATGAATTTCCAATATTGGTTTGGCATTTTCTTAACCTAGAGATAAATGCTGGAACACATATGGAGGGAAGAGAAGGAGGGAGAGAAAGAAACAGAGACAGAGACAGAGATAGCTACAAAAAGAGAAAAATTTAGCAAATATTTATTGAGCTCCTACTAGGTGTCGTGTACCTTTCCTGGTGGTCAGACTGGTGGAGAACATGCTAGGCATGACTTTTTTCACAGGCAACAAATACTTTAGAAGTTATTTACCTCAAGACAAAAATACGTGAATGTGAAGGCTCTAGGTCACTTAAGCCAAGAGCAGAAGGCAATTGGGTGAGCCAATTGTGGTCAGCTTAAACACACTCGAAGGCTGGTTCTTATTTTAAGACCCAAGTAAAGGAATATTGATGAGTTCAGGGCATTCGGCTCAAGAGTGTGAGTTTTGGAGTCAGAAAGTCCATGATTTAAACTGTGCTGTGTCCCTTACAAGCTCTGCAGTAACTAGCAAGTTTCTCCAAGCCTCAGTTTCCTCTTCTATAAGATAGGAATCATAACCCTTTTTTTATTATAGCATGGAGTTTGGGTGAGAATTAAATGATATTACATTTTCAGACACCCAGTGGGCACTTTATAAGTAAGAAATCACATTTCATCTTCATCTTTTTTAGTGACGTGGTCCAAGTCATTAGCCATCCTGACTAGTTTTATTCAGGCTAGAGGATAGGAGACAAAATCAATTCAGGTCCCAGAACCTCTAAATGAAAGCTAATGAAAAATATATGTTCTCTCTCTTCCTTATTTGGCTTCCTCAAATGATGTCTCTTGATGTATGCTGGTTCCTCTGCTCGTCTGTGACTTTAGATGCTGAACTTCGAGTCTTTGTCACATCAGCAGCGCCGAGTAATTCCATACAGAAGTCTGACATTTCCAGTTGAAAAAAATAAATTGATTAAAATTCAACAGGCATGGAGCGTTCAGCATTTAAAGGTCGAAGAATCTAGGGAACTATCAACTGTAAGATAATTCAACATTTAACGCGAGTGGGGGCAGCCAGGCTGTTTCCTTCCCTCATCGCCTCAGCATTTGACTGCTGGGAACATAATTGTGGCAAATTTAATCACAGCCTCAAGATGGGCCATCCATCTTTGGGGGGGTCTTAGCAGTTGGGCTTCCCGAGAGTAAGGAAAGATTGATTTGACTTTCCAAGGATTATGTCTTCACTTTTGTTAGGCAAGAAAGAATCTTTGCTTTCCTTTCCTGAAATCTTTCCTTTCCTTTCCTTTGCTCCGGAACTTTTGTTCCTTTTGAAATCCCCAGGATGACTGCAAGCCTCTTGGTCTTTGCTTAAACAGGGAGAGGGAGCAGATGATTTCTAGACCATGAGCTCCAGGACTTGACTTATGATGCCGTTGTGACGGAGGTCCCGTTCATCATAATGAAACAAATGCCGAGCATAGGGTGGGTAGATAGTGAGTAAGCCTGCCATATATTTGTTGATCGAATCAATTAAAAGACCACATTTAGGCTCTTTCAGGTACTGTTAGATCTTGGGCAAGTTACTAGCCCACTCTGGTCCTCAATTTCCACCTTAGAAAAATAGTGATAATAATGCTTACTTCACAATCGGTCTGTTGTTTGTCACTTGTCTGTTGGCTTTATGTTTCTCCACCAGACAGTGATCTTCTTTAATGCAGGGACTCATTTCTTAGGTCAATACACCTCCTCATTCCTGACAGTGCCCAGCACAGTGCCTAGGAAAGGGGAGGTGTTCATTGGTTTAAACTGAATTAGAGTCCACACCATATAGTAGTGAGAGTACTGAAACGGAATGCAGAAAACCTGGGGTCTAAATCCCTGTCCTGTCACCAGTGTGTGCTGTGACCTCTAGGTCTTAATTTGCTCATTTGTCAAATGAGAGATTTGTGTTAGAAAATCTCCAAGGTTCCACTGAGTTGGATATTCTTTGATCCTCATTCCTGTTTTATCAGGACTTTATTCAGTAGAGCTCATTTACTGAGTCTTAGTAGTGACTTGAAATTATAGCAAATAAAAGGGCTGTCTTGTGAAAACATAAGATGCCTAAAGGATGACAAGACTGCTCTCTGCAAATATCTGAAGAGTTTTTATGATGGGGCCGCTGATCACTTGCTCTCATTTTTACTAAGGGGAACAGGTTTTGGTTATTGCAAGCAAGGATGCAATTAGATATACGAAGCGATTTCTTGATTACTACAGGGATAAAATGATGCCTACATTCAGCCTCCTCTACAGGTGAGAGCTAGAGTCCCCAATGAGTCAATCAATGGATCAACAAATATTTGCTAAACCTGCTTGCTGCTCATTTTCTTCTTCACATTTTACTCAAAATTTGGATCACGAACCACCTGCATCAGAATCACCTGGAGCTCATGTCAAAAATGTAGATTCTTAGACTCATTTCTACTGAATTTGAATCTCTGGGGTTAATGTCTAGAATCCGTGTTTTAATAAGCTCCCCAAGTGACATTTCTGTGCATCCTAAAGTTAGGCACACACTGTTCTTGAGTTTAACAGTCTTAAACAACATTTTCTCCCAACCTGGTGCCTACTAAAGTAATAATAATGACAGATACTATTTGTTGAGCACCAACTTTGGGCCAAACATCTTACCTGCATCATTTATGACAGTTATACTCACCTTGTGAAGTAGGTATTGTCCCACTTAAGAGATGAATAAGGCAGACACCAATTAACAAAGTGACACAACCAGAAAGTGGCAAGATCAGGGCTTGGACCCAGGCCTCCTGATTCTCGGTCCATGACTCCACAGCCGCTTTCCTGATATGCTAGCTTCCAGGAAGGGCACTCTGCGAGACTCACGTTCTGCAGCCATGACCTTGCTTGTGTCTGAAAGAGAAGAGGCAAAGAGGGTCATAAAGATGCAAGCTCCTCCATATTCAGCTTGGTCTGATAGCTTCGAGTTTCAGAGAGGAGATGGAGCAGGAGATGGGTCTCTAGCTCCTTACAGAGATCCTAAAGTATAGTTTCTCAGAAAATTCGTAGATTTTCTTTTCTTTTCTTTCAAGGAGAACATGGGACTTTGTGTGTGACCTTCCTGTGACCCCTACAGGTTACTCAAAGCAGAATAACTTTCATCACAGATTTCATTCCAAAGGAGGGACTCCAGGGAGCCACTTTCAAATGGCCCCCATTTGCATTACTCCTTATAATTGCAAAATAAAATCTCCCTTTGGATTCTCAGCTTCTGGAGGTCAGAAAAGATCATGGAGGACCTGCCCCTCCTTGGTTTAGACAAGGAAGGCTAATAGATTATTAACTGGCAGAACTAATGATTTCACAGATTATTTCACAATGAAACAATCAAATAACCATTTATGTCCATTATCAATGTTTACCTGTGTGTGTGTGTCAGAAGTGGAAGGCAAATTCCAGACAGGTGAAGTGGGCCAGTGGTATACAAATGCAGTGATTTTAGAAGACTCTGCCTTAGTCTTTCCCTAACATCTTCTAGATAGTTGGGATACAGGCTCAGCCCTTCAACATGTTTCAACTTAATTCTTTAAGCATTAAAAAGTCATCCAATGAACTCACCTGGAATAGGTAAAGGAGAGCATTACAGATCCAGGGGAATGGTTGAAATGACTTCACTTCTCATTGAGGTTCATTCATTCAACTTGCCTTGATTGTCAGGCTAAGAGGACCGGAGGCTGCAAAAATACCTAACAGTTCCATTTTGGAAGAGCTCACGGTCTTGTGACTCATTTGCTATGTGAAGAAGGAAAAAAGATGACCTACCATGGGAGAATTCTCAATTTAGAAGAGATGACAGGGCAGGATTATCTCGAGAAAATCAGATAAAATTAAGGTCATAAGGATTGGGAGAAGGGCATGACCACGAAATTGCCTGGGTGCCCTCGGATAAGTCACTTAACCTCTCTGGACCCTGGTTTCCTTATCTCAAATGTAAGGGAGTTGGATTAGGTGATCTCGATGATCCTTTCTGGCTCTAACAGTCTGTGATTCTACTTCTATTTTTATAAATTTATAAGCTACTAAACTTAGATGTGTGACTTGTCCAAAAATACTAAATCTATTAAAATACATTCCTCCACTGCTCAGAAAATTTGAAATCCACCTGAGAGTCTAAGGCTCCATAGTGAAAACCCAGACTAACTCTAGAGAATTAGAGATGAAGGCACTAAAGTCCAGAGAGAGAGAAGAACTTGCCCAAGGTCACATGCAAGTTCTTTTCTCTGCATAAAAGACAGGCTTTTGGATTCTTAGTCAAGAAGGAAGCTGATCCGAAGCACCTCCCACCCCACCTTTCTGCCTGTGCATACAGTACGGGGTATATTTTAGAACTTTTTTCAGATATGAAAATCATTTTATTAGTTTTGGAACATAAAATATATTATGCATGCCCAAGATTGTGTTTGGAACCAACGGATTTATGAATATGAAAGATGCAGGAAAAATAGGAGGTTTTTTTTTCAAAATGCCAAAAATATTAACAGAAAACAAAGTATCTCCTTACCATGTTTCTGCGCTTCTTTCCTTTATATCTGTAATTTGATCTCCAATTAAGGACTTCTAGAGATGTTGTGGAGGCAGTCATGGAAACAGTCGCTGTTGTAGAATTAGTGATATTTGTGTTGATGAAATTAGGGAAGATCATTAGCTTAATCACATAATTTTGGATGCTTTTTGTATTAAAAAATTTTTCAGACTTAGACAATAAAGCAAATTTATTGCATCAAATACATAAAATGTAGATGGGCAAGGCAAGCTTCAGGTAATGATTGATCCAGAAGAGCAACACTGTCACCAAAAAAACCACTAAGTGTTTTTCTGTCTCCTCTTTCTACTTCAGCATGGGTTTCATTCTAATGATGGTTTCTTTTATAGTCATGAGGTGGTTTCCACAACATTCTGGGCTATATACTTCCTTAAACATGCCAGTGAGAGACAAGTCATCTTTTTCTTCTGACTGACACACACACAAACTTTTGAATCTCACTCTCAATAGACCACCTTGAATCACTTATCTATCCTGAACCCATAAGTGTAATAAGATATAACAGATCTCCTCATGGTACCATTATGTTTGTGGACTTACTGAAGTCACTGCCAATTCCTTGAACTAGGGAGAGAATTTCGTTCCTTCCAAAACACCATAGGTACTACACAATGCTTAAGAGGAAGAATGGATATTGGAGAGAATATCACAATGAACACTACAATGCTGAGAGTAAAAGTGATGCTGATTGTGGTACCTTGATGAAGATCACAAAGTAGTGAAGAAGAACAAAATGATGAAGGCAATTATGCCAATGAAGCTGGTGAAACCATCAAGGTAATAAAGATGATGATGGTAACGATAGCAACAATGGTAGAGAGGTGGTAAAAGTGAAGATGATGATAATGATGAGGTTAATAATAAGGAAAAAAGCAATATGCCAACATTCAGTTAACATGAGCTCAGTGAATTTGTATGCCTTTCCCATGCATCCTTCCTAAATAATTTGCTCCTGGCCAACAGCTCTTATTTTTCCATTTATATGGTGCTATTGTATCCCCTTTTCCTGGCCACTGCTGATTGGCACAAGGATGGACAACTGAACCAGGAAAACCAATCCACGGTTTGGGCTATCCTAAAGAAATCAGAACGTCTATCAAGAATTTTCACTATGACACAAGTTGTAGTCAGATGATGATGGGCTTTTGAAATAGCAGGTCCAATGTCCCTTGTTGTTGCATATTATTTGTCCACAATTATTTGTTCCCTCCCCATCCTTGCCATGTTTCCTTGCCCCAGTTCCTTGAGGTTTTGCCATGTGACATCTTCTAACCAATGTAATATGAGCAGACATGATCCCAGTCCCACATGAAGGGAACCTTTCAATTTGATTGCATGACTTGTCTGGATTCTCTGGTCTGGACCACCTCTCTGAGAACAGATTTGTCAGAGAGTGGCTTCTCCTTTAGTCTGGGATGCAGAACGAGAAGCTGTGGAATCCAGCTAAGTCTAAGAGAACTGTAGTTGATCAAAAACCCTCAGAAATGTAAGAATTAAATATGTGTTGATAAGATTTGGAGGTTGTTTATTATCTGGCATAACCTAGATAAAAGCTGACTGGTTCATTTACACTCAAGCCTGGAGCTAACAACTGATTTTGCAAAGCGACATGCAACTGTAGGTATGAGGAAACAGAGAACCTATAAGAAATAAAAGGAAGTTGGTCTGCAGAAATAAAGAATACAGACAGTCCTCGACTTAACAATAGTTTCACTTAATGATTTTTTGACTTTATGATGGTGTGAAAGTGATATGCATCCCATAGAAACTATACATCAGTTTTGAATTTTGATCTTTCCCCAGGCTACCAATATGCAGTATGATCCTCTCTTGTGAGGTGGGGCAGTGGCAGTGAGCCACAGCTCTGAGTCAGCCACGAGGATAAACAACCAATACACTTTCAACCATTCTGTACCCAGATAACCATTCTGTTTTTCACATTCAGTACAGTATTCAATAAATTACGTGAGATATTCAAAAGTTTATTATAAAATAGGCTTTGTGTTAGATGATTTTGCCCAACAGTAGGCTAACGTAAGTGTTCTGAGCACATGTAAGTTAGGCTAGGCTAAGCTATGATGTTCAGTAGGTTAGGCGTATTAAATGCATTTTCGGCTTATGATATTTTCAATGTATGATTGGTTTATCAGGACATAACCCCATTGTAAGTGAAGGAAGATCTGTATCTTAACATTTCTGTCCTGGGGAGAGCTGGAGAAATAATACTGGGTGCAATACTGGATGCAATGGCCCCAGGGTACACCAGAGCTCAGACTTTGTAACCTCATCCCTGCACGTACCATCAGAGTAAAAGCAGCTCCACATTGGACCTTCTGCCTAAGGCCCTTATATTGTGAGTGAGAGGCTCATTGCTCATTGGCTTATTTCCTCCTAAGACCACATGAAGAAGAGGGCATCTGACTACCGTTGACTCAACTCCTTTCTCTTTCAGAGGACAATATTTCCCATAAATCAAATATTCTTCAGCCTGGACCTTGTTTTCTAAGTTATCTTTTGACTCAAGTCATAATTTTTGGTAAAACGCACACATTCAGTGAACTGTGGCATTTTCTCTATTTTCTACAAGAGAGAATTTCTGAAGTTAAAAATTTCCATAAACAATTTTAAAGCATGCTTTATATTTCTTAACGTCACATAAATATTAGATAATCACAAACAGAAATTTAAGAGATTATCTCTATAGAATCTCAGTTTCCTCATCTGTTAAAAGGAAATAATAACACCTATGTCTTGGGGATCAAGAGTACTATATAAAAGAAAGTATGGAGGGAGCCTGACACATGGTAAGTACTCTACAAATGACAGCTATTATTAATATTTAGGGGAAGGATGGAGTGGGATAGCTGGAAGAAAAGGAAGTGGAAAGAATTTGTGAATCAAATAACAAATACAGAGACCCATAAGAGGCTGTTTGAGAGAAGGCAGAGAAGAAGTTATGCAAACAGCAAACCTGTCCAAAGCTAACAGGAAAGGAAACCCAGAGTGAATTCCATCTGCTTTCTGCCTGCACCTGCTATTTATTTACTTTTCAGCTTCATCAGTCGAAGCCAAATTGTTATTTTTTTTAAAGCTCGAAACACAAGGAGAGAAGTGGAGAGAGAGCAAGAGGGAATGGAAAAAAATAAGGCAATAATAGCTAAGACTATTTGAGTTCTTACTATGTGCCAGGCACTGTTTCTATTTGTTTGTTTGTTTATTGAGGTCATACTGGCTTATAACATTGTGTAAATTTCAGGTGTACTTTATCATATTTTAGTTTCTGTATAAACTTCATCGTGTTCACCACTAATAATCTAGTTTTTATCTGTCACCATACATGTGTGCCCCTTTACCCCTTTCACCCTCTCCCCATCCTCTCCTCCTCTGGTAGCCACCAATCTGTTCTGTATGTGTTTGTTTATCTTCCACATATGAGTGAAATCATATGGTATTTGCCTTTCTCTGTCTGACTTATTTTGCTTAACATAAGAATCTCAAGGCCCATCTATGTTGTCACAAATGATGCAATTTTGTCTTGTTTTTTTAAAGTCTTTGAACTTTTTTTTTTTTTCTTTTCTGCTTTATCTTCCCATACCCCCCCGTACATAGCTGTATATTTTTAGTTGCAGGTCCTTCTAGTTGTGGGATGTGGGACACCGCCTCAACATGGCCTGATGAGCAGTGCCATGCCCGCGCCCACGATCCGAACCCTGGGCCGCTGCAGGGGGGCGCGTGAACTTAACCACTTGGCCACGGAGCCGGCCCCCCGATTTTGTCTTTTTTTATGGCTGAGCAGTTTTCCATTGTATGTATATACCACATCTTCCTTATCCGTTCATCCACAGATGGACACTTGGGTTGCTTCCACATCTTGGCTATTGTGAATAATGCCGCAACGAACATAAGGACACATAAATCTCTTTCACTTGTTGATTTCATGTTCTTTGGATAAATATCCAGTAGTGAGATAGCTGGATCATATGGTATTTCTAATTTTAATTTTTTGAGAAATCTCCATATTGTTTTCCATAGTGGCTGCACCAGTTTGCATTCCCACCAGCAGTGTATGAAGGTTCCCTTTTCTCCACATCCTCTCCAACACTTGTTATTGATTGTCTTGTTAATTGTAGCCATTGTGACAGGTGTGAGGTGGTACCTCATTATAGTTTTGATTTGCAATTCCCTAATAATTGATGACATTGAACATCTTTTCATGTGCTTGTTGGCCATCTGTATATCTTCTTTGGAAAAATGTCTGTTCATATTCTCTGCCCATTTTTTCATCAGGTTGTTCGTTATTTTTTGTTGAGTTGTATGAGTTCTTTGTATACTTTGGAAATTGATCCCTTGTTGGATATGTGATCTGAAAATGTTTTCTCCCAGTCGGTGGATTGTCTTTTCATTTTGTTGATGGTTTCCTTTGCTGTGTAGGAGCTTTTTAATCTGATGTAGTCCCATTTGTTTATTTTTTCTTTTATTTTCCTTGGCTGGGGACTGTTTTAAGTGCTTTGCATGAATTAATACATTTACTATTCACAACAACTTGATAGGAGGGTTACTCTCATCTCTATTATATAAGTAAGTATTGAAGTGGGGAGACATTGAGTGATTTGCCCAAGCTCTAACAGCTGGTAAAAGGGAGAGCCAGCTTTTAACCCAGCCAGTCCATTTCAGAGATTGACTTTTTAAATCCCTCCGTTGTATAGCCTCACAAAGTGAGCTAGTATAGAAAGGAGAAATATCCTGGGAGAGGGACGAACAGCAAAAAGAATGTCATCCTTTCCCTGTGGTTGGGCAGATCTTTACATGTGGGATGGAAAGCAGTCTTATTTGGGAGCAGTACAGTTTGGGACCCATTCCTGATTCTTCTCCTTGCAGGTGCCATTTGGTTTATGACTTTTGGAAGTTCAGTAAATCTCTAAACCTGAGTTTCCTCATTTACAAAATCCTGTTGCTTTCTAGCTTATCTCTGTGATCAAATAATAACAGGATGACAGTTAACTGTTGTAAAAATTAAATCATATAATTTAGGTAAAGTAATAGTGCATGGTAACTGCTCAATAAATGATACCTATTATCATGATAATTATATGTTATTATTAAACTAGGTGGAGAGAATGAATCAAGAACTTTTCCGTGAAAGAAGTAGTATTTTAGCAGCTTCTGGTGGATGGGGAGGATTTTCATAGATAGAAATCAGATGGACTGGGTGTTCTGGGAGAAGGGAAAAGTATGAGCAAGGTTTAGTGGTAGGAAAACACAAAATTGATGTTCTGAATTCGCTATTTCAAGAATCAGGGAAGCATATGATACATTTTAGAAATGCATTGCTCTACAAATTGCTGAAAGGCAACCACTAGGAGCTTAACATGGCAGACCCTCTGCCATCTAAAACTTTTACTAAGTGGAAAGAAGTTCCAGAGGGATCTCCATACTGAAGGTTTTACCACAGCGAAGCATAAATAAACCCACAATCTGTTTCAGCAGCATTGCCAGTGTCCATCGGAGATGTCTCCTCCCAGAGATAGTTGGCTTCCTGCTTTTATTTTCTACTGATGCTACCCAAGGAGCCACTGACCAAAGCCATTATGGAATCAGACTGTGATTTCAGAATCTTATTATTTAAATCAGGTCCAGATGTGATTGAGGCTCGTTAGACATGTCTCCTTGTGTATCACTCTTCTTTATCCAAAAACCTATGGCATAAAAAGGCAACAGCTTCCCCACTGATCCAACACACAGTGGTGAGATAGAGATTGCATAACTACAAAGAACAATTTTACTTAAAGAGAGGAGAAATGGAAGTGCCATAGCTGCCGCAATTCTGTGTAAATGTTGTCAGGTTCCCCCTAATTTAGGAGCAGGTAATTCTTGATTAAGGCCTGGATCTACTCCCTGGGAGTGGTTCCCAAGTTGGTTACTCTGTTTAGCTCTTGATGCTGCCCTCTGGGATTTTGCCTCTACCCTCTGCAGTGTTCTTACTCTTTTATAAGAAACTGCTCTTGTTTACAACTAAGTAAATTTCATAGCCTGTTTCCTGCCTGTAGGAAGTTGGAAGTTTAGAACTCTTTTAGAAACATGAGCACTCTCAGTCCCATTTAATGTAAGCTGGGGGTCCATGGTTGATACAACTCCTTTAAAATCTTTATGGGCTTTCTACATATCAGTGTAGAAATGCAGAATCAAATGTCCGCTTCATTTGGCAGAAGCGACAGCTACAATTCTCTTACTTTGGCCACGTGCTGTGTGTTAAGCTGCTATGCAGAAAATGCCCTTAAGATTCTGAGAAGCACTTTGTCTGACCGAGAGAGTCTACTGGGCACAACTTTAAATCTTCCACATGTCTTAAAATCACACGTTTGAAATCATCAGGCAATTTCTTACATTATGAATTATTTAAAATTTTAGCTCAGGTCAGATTTTGGCCAAAAGTGAATATTTTATTCACGATTTCTCACAAATCATTTTGGTGCAAAATGAGAATGGTTTGGCAAATTTTTATCCATCTTTAAGTATTTTGGACTGTGTATTCTAGTTACAATTTTTTTCTATACATTTTGGCTTTTTAAAAAAAAATTTCCAAAGCCAACATTACCCCAAAATAATATCTGATTATAATACCTTCTCGATCATATTTTATTTCCCTAATTCAACTCCACAATTACATTCATGAAATAGGAGTGTAATTTCCATTTTACGGTTAAGAAAAAGGAGGCTCAGAAAGGTTAATTTCATCCCAAAATTACACTGCTATTAGCATGACTGGTGTTTAAACTTCAGTTTTTCTGTCTTCAAAGCTAGAAAATTGACCATTTCCCTCCACTGTGTTTCACCATCATAATCTTACCCTCTGGCATCACACTTTACAATTTACTAAGCATGATCTCATTTAATCCAAGGCTAAGAGATTGTAAAAGGAGTGTTCTCTGTCACGGCCAAACAGACGGTGAAACGAAAATATAAAATTCCCTCGTCTCTCATCTTCATCTGCAAAACAAACACAAATAATTTCAAAACAACTTCTTTCTTCCTTGTGGCTACAAAACAAAGTGCTTTGCCTAATCATTTTCAACCAACTAACCTAGATTTCCTACTAAACACAGCAAGTGTAAGTACTTAGCAATTGTTAATGTCTTCCCCCATTTTTTTTCCCTTTCACTGAGTTTGGTTGATTTGTGCAATAGGAGAAGTGAGTCTGTGGTTGGACAGAGATGTCAGACTGGACTTCATTTGTGCAAACTGGCTGCCAGCATTATGGACATGGTCACTAAGCCTGTTGCATAGAGAGTATGGTGGTCTGGTTGATTCTCAGGAATTAGGAGGACCCAGACTCAGACACCGGTGGAAGCAATTCTCTGCTAACATGTTTTAACTTTACTCAACAGTATAAAACACTGAATTTGGACTTTTGTGCATTTGCTGATCATTCAACATTTTGAGCCACCACCTAGTGGCACTGCGTGCCAGCCAAGAGTTCAGAGCGGACAGCTTTGCCATGTTCTCTGCATGGCAGGAGTTGTTTGTCCAAGTGATTGCCTTTTTTATTGCATTTTGACCTTCCTGTCTTATAATTGTGAATGGAAAGTGGAAAAATGCAAGTGCTGCTACTTGTAGCAAAAGCAGAGCTATAATAAGCTTAATGCAATCAAGGAAAAGATGGAAATCACTCCAGCATGATGCTTCTGTATGTGTGTGAGCTCTGAATGCAGGCTGCTTTGAATCTAGGCTCCATCACTTGCTGGCTGGCTGGCCTCAGGCGAAATGCTTTTCTGTCTTCTATAAAATGGGGATTATAATAAAATTCCTTTCTCATATGCTGTGTGAGGATTAAATTACATAATCATGAAAGACGTTATTTAGAGACCCCATAGGCAGTGGTTTTCAAAGTAGAATTTCCTGACCAGCAGCATCAGCATCACCTGGGAACTTCTTTGAAACACAAATTCTCTAACCCCACTCCAGATCTACGGAATCAGAAACTCTGGGAGTAAACCGAGCAGCCCGTATGTCACCGAGCCATCGGTAATTCTGATGCACCCTAATGTTGTGCTGCTATGAGTTATGACAAAGAGAAGCACAGAAGTTCAATGATCTAGATTTAACTTCTGGTTCTGCCTCTTACTAATCGCACAATTTGGGGTGACCTGTACAGCCTATTATTGCCTCGATTTCTCATCTGCAAAATTAGAATAATATTATGTGGATCCTGGATTTGTAATGAAAATTTAAAAAACGTGTCTGTCATACAGCAAGTCCACAATACATGGTACCTGGTTGTTTTGTGGTTCTGATTATTGTCTTATTACTTCTGGCTTTAGTTGCACTTAATCCAACTGGCTTTATAATTAATTGTGAAGGAAAATAAAAATTAAAGAGCATGTATGAAATACGGAAAATATATCATGGAAGATTTTTGTCTAAAATTAGAGGCAAATATGAATTTCATTTATTTTCTAGCTATTTGGAAAATGACCCTCCCCTACAACACAGTAGTTTATAGGTTGATTTTAGTACTTTTGACCATCATCCACTTTTTAAAAATATAGCATTAAAAAATGTACTGTCCTAGGGAAATATCACCGGCCCAGAGCTGGATTCTCTCACCAGGGACTTCCTGGTCTGCCAAGAACGTAGGGGAGGTTGGACAGAGAAACAGGAAAATGTCCAGGGCCTGCTGGTCAGAGCCCTGAAGGCCAGTCCCTCTCAGTAGAGGGCTGACATTTGCTTTGGCCAGAGGCCCACTCCAAGAAGTACCAGTGGGCCAGGGAGCTCCATGCCCCATCTCTCGGGTACAACCTGAGCAGGTGTGACCAGCAGGTTCTCTGATGGCCTCTGCACCTGCCACCAGGCGGGCATAGTGAAGGAGCCAAAAACAGAGGAAATGGGAGAGAAAGCAACTGTGGGCCAAGCCACAGGGAGCCACCCTTGGCAGCGCCTGGCCAGGTCACAGAGCAGAAGCAAATCCTCCTCCTGTAAAGGAAGAGGGAAAGAGCACAATGGATTGTGCTCCTAGTCATTTTTCTGCCACTAACTCATCGTCAGAGTGGGCAAGTCTCTGACCCCTACAAGTTCTGCCATCTGAAAAATAAAGGGAAAGCTGCCATGCAAACCCAGAACTTTTATGATTTGTACGTAAGACAAAACCTACCCATGATGGGTGTATTTTCTAAGAAATGCCCTTGGCCATGATGCTAACTCTTCTGCCAACCCCAATAACCACCCCACCCCCACCTCCAGTGCCAGTGAAAATCTCTCCACGTACCATTGCTCTTGGCACAGCAACACTGGCATCTCCATATGCTTGACCCCAGGCCTCATCATTACATGGCTGGATTCTTGGATGGCTGTGTCCCCATCCTCCACGTTTGCCTGAGTAGCAGCCATTATCATGGATGCCCTTTTACTCACAGCATTTAAGGGCGCCTCTGATTTCCTATTATTTCCTAACTTGCTAACCTTCCAGAAGAAAGGTGCCCTGATTTTGTTCTAATCCCCTTCCTCTGCATTCTTTTTCCTCTGCATTCACTCCCATCTCCTCTAAGCCTGGTTTTTAGAGAGGATAAACATGATTAAGCTTCGCTGCTGAACTTCCTCGTGTTATATAACTTCTCTGAGCCTCAGTTTCCTCATCTGTGTAACCAGGATAGTAGCATATACCTCATACAAACATCAAGAAGATTAAACAAGAAAATAAACGCAATGTGCTTAGCCAAAGGCCTTGTCCATAGTTAGCACTCACAGATTTTATCATCGCTCTCATGTTCATCATCATTATGAGCTTAAAACAGTTACCTCTGGACTTATCTACTTATTCCAAGTTTTTCTCCCTACAAGACTGCAAGCTCCATGAGGACAGGTACCCTGTTTTGCGCATTTCTGTTTCTTAACTCAGCAGCTGGTATACACAGAATGGGCCCAAAAAATATTTGTGAAATGAATGTTGGAAAGCAGAAGCTGGGCAAAGAAAGTATGGTGTGAGTGTGTGTGTGTATGAGTGTGTGTGTGAATGTATGAGTGTGTGTGCATGACTGCGTACATGTGAAAATGAGTGTGTTTCTGCATGTGTGTGTTTCTGCATGTGTGGACTCCAGTCCCCAAGGGGCTGGTTCTCTCCTCTATGGTCTTTGTCCCATCTCCAAGCCATCCAGCCTGCCTGCCCTCCTCCCTAGGGAACCAAAAGATCAGGGTCAGAGGCATTCTTTCCATGTGCTTACTAACTGGTATGAAAGACGGTAGCTAAAAATTAAGGAGAATAAATCACTAGCTTATCCACAGTTAATGTTTTCAAAGGGCAGAGAATGAAGGACATTTGCATGATATTTAGAACTCTAAAACAGAGCACTTCAAGAAATAGACATCTAGAGATGCTCATTTTGCCTCAGCCACATCATAGATCTATTAACAAATGTGTACTAAGAACGCACTGTGTGCCGAGCACTGTGCTAAGTTCTGTGGTTATAAAGAAAAAGATACAAGTCTATATTGGTAAGAGAAGGAGTGAGGGCAAGAAAAAAAAATAATAGAATTACTATACAACATGGTAAACGCAACTATATTGGAAGCACAGAGGACTATAAGAGACACTGCTTTCAGCTGGATAAAGTCCAGGAAATTTTTCCAGAGGGAGCATCATCTGAGCTAGTTTCCTCAGGAGAGTCAGAGTTAACCAGATGAAGGAGAGGCATGTGTAAATGCATGGAGGGTGAGAACATGATGCTTGCTGGGAAATCCAAGTAATTCAATGAGAGTGCTGATAATGACAGTAATAGTAGTAGAAATACACTAGCTAACACTTCTATAGCATTTACCATGTGCCAGACCCTGTTCTAAACATTTTACATGTTGTAACTCACTGAGCCACGAGAACTTACTGTTCTAGGAACTGAAAGGAGTTGGGAAAGGCAAGTTTCAGAAGTAGATGGTACCAGATCTCAATGGTTTTATGAGCAGGCTCGAGAGGTCAGGGTTTGACTATGGGATGATGGATAGTTACAGAAGAGCACGATTTGATCATGATCAAGTACAAGTGTTAGAATTATTATTCATATCGCATGGTGACGGATGGATGGGGATGAACTTCGCACTGGAGGATGGGAGAGCAGTGAGCAGGCTGCTGGAGCCATCCAGGTGAGAGATTGGAGCACCTGAATCAAGAAGGAGTGTTGGGAAGAGTCAATATAGACTGACGTGCCGAGGGCCACACAGCGAGGTTCAGAGCCCATTATTTTTCTTCCAGCTTTACTGAGGTATGCTTAATATACAAAATATTTTACATATTTTATGTATACATTTGGATAAGTTTGGACATATGCATACTGTCTCTGAGTCTCCAGCCTTTACTGCCTTCTCCACTTCACAGTGTCTCACAGATATCAGAAGACCTGAGGTATCACTGATTCCACCCTTTGGCCTTCACCACTTAGTAACTGGGTGATCTGATGTGCCATTTCATTTGTCTGAGCCTGAGTTTTCTCGTAAGTTAAATGGTGGTAATAAGACCTGCTCTGCTTACATGCTTCTGTGTTTACAAATACTAAACTGTGATGCAAATGTGAGGGCTTTAGTATGTAGATACGGAAGAGGAGGGTGAGGATGAGGATGAAGAGAAGGATGACCCACGCCTTTCCAGAAACCATTTCCCTGTGGTTTCACAGACCGTGGTCTACCAATTCATTTAATCTCTCACACAACCTTGTCCTGACCCCCTTTCCCCTTCCAACAAGAAGTTCTCTCTCTTCTCTTTTCCCCTTAAAACTGTGCTCATAACTCTGCCCTTAGATCAAACAGATTGCAGCCCTTAAATAAGGATTCATTCTAGGTAGATGATTATTGATGTCTGGTTCAAGACCTGAACTCCCTCAATGTCCAGGGACTATGAGGACAATTTTAAATATATATACCCTTATGTTTAGACTTGGAGACCTGAGCATTTTTGTTGCTGTGTTATTTAATTATTCAGAATAGAAGTTACCAGCTACGGAGAATGACTGCTTTGCAACATGTAATTTGCCTTCCAAACAAGCTCATTTGGGCTTTGACATTTGACAGAGAAAGGTCTGGGAAGATGAGCTGTTCAGAAAGGGTGACTCTGCATCTGACACTGCCTGAACTTTGGTAGGTTGATTTTTACAATTGCCAGATCATCAAAGGTTAAACTCATTTAAATTCTCCTTTTACTAACAAAGAAAGAAAACAAAATGCCACAAGCTGCCTTAACCTTCTGTCCTCCACTACATCCAGTAGCTGGGGACCCTCGGAAAATTCGTCACGTCTGCAAAAGGTGCTGCGAAGTTGGCAAAGTTAATCCACCATACCCCTGTGCACACTTTCCGCATCCTTTACTCTCTTTGAGAATCCAGAGATTTCCTGCTCTACTGAAATCTGCTCCATGTAAATACTTTCTTCATCAATACTCGTTCAACCATCCACTTCTTCCCTTTCCAAACATCCTTGGGTTGTTTGGTGCCAGGCACAGAGCTGGGCCCTGGGTATATATAGCTGAATGAGTGTCTACTGTCCAGGTTTCTATCCCCATCCCTCTCTTATCATGCTGCAATAATCTTCTGACTAGTGTCCCTTCCTCATTTTGCTCCAGTCCTTCCTCCATAGGCACACAGGAGCACTTTGATAAAGCACCAACGTGGCTGTTTAATCTCCAGCGACTGCAAAAATTACCATTATACAACTTAGTCTGGGACACAGGGCCTTCATTTTATTAATTCACTTCACAAATAATTATTTAGTACCCAATATATGCCAGGCTTGCTATACAAGGTATGGGGAGATATTGCAGTGATTAAAACAGGCAATGGCCTTTGCCCTCACAATATAAAAATAACTAAATAAACAAGGTGGATAAAAATAAATATATAGCTTCAAACTATCTAGTTAAGAACAAATACTTCTATAAGGGAGAACATGATAGGATAGCAACTTAAATTGGTGTGAGGAGATCGGGGGAGGTCTCTGGAGTCTGGGGGAGTAACAATCTAGGTAAAGCCTGGAATGTAAGCAGGAGGTGAGAAACCTCATGGCGTCATCAAGAAGGACAGTGTGGCTAGAGCCTACTGCTCAAGGGAGAGAAGTGAAGATGGACAGGTGGGGGGGCCCGGCCATGTAATTCCTTACAAGATGGTAGTTCTCAGCCCTGATTTCAATGCTGGGGAGCTTTTAAAAACTACAGATGCCCTATTCTTAACCCAAACCAATTCACTTTGAATTTCATAGGAGGGACCTGAGCATGCATTGGTTTGTAAAGCTCTCCAGGTGATTAAATTTGCAGCCAGAATTGAGAATACCTACTGCAGAGTCTTTACAAATTGGCCCAAGGCCTCTCTACGGTTTCATCTCTGTCTTGCCCATCAGTTTCCTAATACTACCCTAGAACATCCTCTCTTCCCCTTATACACTAACCACTTTCATACCTCTTCATTTCTACTTAATTAGTTTCCTCAGCTTAAAATTCAATCCTTCTTCCCCTATATTGGTTAGGGATGCTCTTGGCTGCAAGTAACTACAACCCTGACTAAGAATAGCTTAAATAAGCAGAGACTTGTGTTTCTTATTAATATTGTGAGGATCAAGGTAGGTGTTGACTGGCATTGGTTCAGGGGCTCAATAATACCAGGGCCTGCAAGTCAGCCTTCAGTGAAGGAAGAAGGGAAGAAAGATGGGCTTCAGGTCCCTTTCATCAGGAAAACAAGAGTTTTCCTAGAGGCCCCACTCTGGCAGACTTCCTTCTGTGTCTCATTGGCCACATCTGTTTGACAAGCCATCCTTAGCTGCAAGGAACCCTGGGAGAGTGAAAGGTGGGTTTGAAACGACTGACTTAGATTGACCATGCTCCATCACCTTGGGCCTGATGCTAGAGTTCTGTTAAATGGAATAAGGGGAGGTCGCTATTGTTTAGACAGCAAATACTGTCTACCACGCATGCTCTTAATCTGCTCAGTGAACACCTACCACACTCAATAAATGAAAACTGTGGTTCAGAGAATAAATTTACATACCCAAGGTAACGCATGCTAGAGGTTATCAGAGAGAAACTGGAGTAGAAGTGGCTCTGGCTCCTGGAGTATTTACACTTAGTTTGAAGTTGCAGAATTGTTGTGAGTAGTGAGTGGGATGGGGGCCCAGGGATTTGGAGACAAGGTAGTGGGCACAGGCTTGCATCTTTGCAAAACATAAAATTCTGGTGATCTAACTAGATTCCTAAATTTGTGGTGCTCTATAAAACTCAAAGGACTTCAGAGAATCAGAACAGTGAGAAGGGACAAAGAAAAAGACCTCTTGGATGATCCTGGAGGACGTGGGATCTAACAGGTTTTCTCAGGTAGGCAGAAGGAGAAAAGGATCCAGGCTGCAAAGAACACAACTCCAGTCCCCCTGTCAATATCTCCACAAGTTTAGGAAGAGGATGAGAGTCCAGAAAGAAATGATCCCAAACTCTTCCAGGATCGGGGGACAAAATTGCTCTTGTTAGTGTTGGCCTCCTCTGTGATTAGTACACATATATATCCCAGGAAGGGACTGCCTCCTCCAAATGATTCTTTTTTCACCACGTTCTTGTATTTGGACCCTATCCCCAGATATCCCTGGCAACTTTAATAAAACAAAAATCTATTTTAATCAATTTCCTTTCTGTTGTGACTAGTGGAATAGACAATAGACTCTTACCCCAAGGAAAAGGGCATGGCTTGCTGTTCAGAAATATAGGTGGTGAAATTAATCAAAGCACATCTACTTTCAGCTTCTGACCCTAGACTCATGTGTGGATGGAAGCCTGTACCATCTTTGCATAAGTCTGACTATAATTATACATTACTGCCTTATTTTATTATAACCTACGGAGATAGATTTTATTATTATCCCCATTTTTCGGATGAGGAAATGGAGGTCGAGAGAAGTTAGGCAGGTCTAACTGGAGTGCTCAGGTCTAGAATTAGCCAGTCTGGCTCCAGAGCCTATGTTCTCAGTCAATATGCAACTTCCCTTCATAAACCCATTACAGTACATTGTCTCCAAATTAGAAACTTCTTCCTCATACCCACATGGAATACTCACTTGTCTTTTGGTGCCCACTGTAAAACCAAGACTATTACAAGCCAACCATCACTGTGTAATCAGATGACACCAAAGTGAGCTACCGAAAACCCACCAATAGTGCCAAGAACTAGTCATCGCCTCTCATTCCTACCCCTTCTTCTCACTGTCTCTCCATCCCCTTGTTTATCCCTCCTCTTAGCTTTGCCTCTGGCCCCATGCTTGCCTTTTAAATTGGAGTGAATTTGGTTTTCACATGTTTAATCCACTGTGATTTTAAAGGATAAGTGTTATCTGACGTTCCCACCCTGCCCTCAAAATGCATCTCCCAAATGCTCTGGCTAATTTTATGGAGCCAGTTCAAGCCCCATGACCCCAGTTTCAATGCCAACTATGTCTGCTCTAGCCCCTTTAAAAGGGGTGCTATCCACCTTCCAGTTTTGGTTGTGTTATCGTCAGCGTTTATTTTTGAAGCTAGTGTTTATCAAGTTCTTGCTTTGTCCCAAGCACTGTGATAAGCACTGGATTTGTTTTGTCTCACTTAGTTCACCCCCCTCCAAACTTTCTGGGACAAGAATTATTATTTTCTTTATTGTACAGACAAAGGAATTGAGCCCCACTCAGCAAGGTATAATCACTTGCACAGGGCTGCACAGCTATAAGTGGGCAGATAGGACCCAAACCCATATCTAGCTGATGCCAAATTTCTCCCTTCTAGGGCTTCAGAGAACGAAAACTAAATCCTTCATGTGTCGCCCCTTCAAATATTAGCAACAATTCTTACATCTCCGTGAATCTTCTCTAGTTTCAACAACCACTGGTCCATCCACCACTCTCCTTTTGCCATGATTTCACCTTCATCTCCTCATCATCCTTATCTCTACTCAGTGTGGCCAAGTTAACCTGCTTTTAGAGTTTAGTGTAGACCTGCCTTCATCCCTCCAGGTGTGGTCTGATTAGCACAACATGTACAGTCGGTCTATCCTCTCCTTCATCCTTTGTGGTCTATGTCTGGCACTGAAGCCATACATTATTTTGGCAGCCTCTACGACCCCAATCAACAGAAATGAGTGCAGAGGGAAATTGCTTCTGAATGTGTCTACTGTTGAGTGTGAAAATGGACAGTGAATGGAAGTCAAGGAGATACGAGGAGAAACTATGTCTAGTGAGGAAGACGTTTGGAAGACTTTTTTTGTGATGGGAGTGAGAGTATTGGTGACTGTGGATACGTTAACTCACAGGTTAGATATTACCCCACACCCAGGTGCGAATGACCCAGATTTTTCCTGGAAAGTCCCTAGGTGGGAAGACAATCTTGAGGCCATCTGATGTACTTACCTTTGTGTTCCGCTCAGCAGTTAGTGTTTTGATACTGGCCCCCCTTGCTCCCTATGATCCTGTGACATAATGGAATCAAATTAAAGGCCCATTTACCAGCTTTATTGCTGATTATTTATAATACTCTGGTTCTAAAGTGCTTCTTTATAGAGTGCTTAAGCTGCCATTGCTGGATAGAGTTTGCCATAAATGCCTTCACGTGCATGGCACATTATGGCCCATAGCCGCAGCAAAAAGGGAAAAGATTATTCTCAATTATTTCATATAGTCTATTTTATTGTTTTATTGTAATAAACTGCCATACCTTACACCACTTTAAAATCAATAGTTTGCATTAAAAATAATGAAACACGGCTATTAATCTTGCTTAGCATTTCTGCTATTACTTTCTGATAGTGAATCTGTAATATAGAGAAGATAATAATTATTCACTTCCAATCAATGGGAACATTTTCAAATGTTCCTATGTGTCCCACTGCTATTGCGTCAACGGGAGCTGATGACAACGAGGGTGTAGATTTAAAGACTCCCCAGTTGGCCTGAAGTTCTTCATGCCCTCCTTGTACCTCTCAGCACCTTCTCTGACTCTCAGAGCATCGTTTTTAATTCCTTGAGATGATATGATGAAATGGTTAAATGACCGAGCCTTGGAGTCAGAGAGTCCGGGCTTAATTTCTGATTCCAGCACTCACCAGTACCATCTGAATGATCTTGGACATGTTATTTAACCACTCACTGCCTCAGTTTCCTCCTCTATGAAAAGGGAGTCATAATGTCCACTTCGCAGGATTATTGAAAATGTTACATGCAAAACTTCACAGGACATGTTTATCACAGTGTCTGAATTGTGGTGAGCACACGAGAAATGATAGCCACTGTTACCACGCCATGCACACTTGGGGCTGATGGACGGCCCTGTAGAAGAGCCAGTAGCAAAGGCAGGTGCAATGGCTGGCGCCATTTCTAATCTTTCGTTTCTTTGTTTCAACCTGGCATAAGAAGATCCAGCTGTGCTTTGTGGTGGTACTCAGCATCTGGACTTGAAACCCTGACAGGAGAAATTGAGCCATCAATTTGGCTGTGATGCAAGAGGCCCTTTTAACTCCCAACCCTCTGCTCTTCCACAAAGTCTCTGCGGAGACAGCACTGGAGTGAATACATGGTTCTGTCAGTAAATGCTCTTTGATCAACACTCAAGTCAAATATAGGAAGAGTGGAAATGGCGAATGCTTAAGCCATAATTGGCAACATGGCTTTTCCTATCCTGTTTAATTTAATTCAACAACTGTTTATTGGACAGCTAACATGTGCCAAGAGAAAGCCTACGTGTCGAAGGGTAAAGAGATTCAAAGATTAATAAAGCATAATATTTACTGTTTAAATATTTTAAAATCTAGGTGCAGATGCATGTCCCCTGAATAACCTGAATCCAAAGTACAGAAAGAAAGATTGATCCTCTCTAGTGGGGAGAGGTTATTTCAACCAAAGCACGAAAGAGTGGAACTTCATCAGGGAAAATGGAAGAAAAGAATATTCCAGGAAGAGAAAACAACACAGCAAGTGCCAAAAGGTGGGCAAGCATACATCTCAATGTAACTCTACTAGCAGAAAATCTTCTAGATTCCCTGCTGCCTACAACACATCTCAGGGCTCTACAGTCTCTCAGCCTCAGTGTCTACTCCACTCGCCATATTTTCCTATCCATCCTAGCCTCCTAAAACCTACCACAAAAATATTTGTCCCTTTTTGAACACAAATCTCTCTGTTTCATGCCTCTCTAAGCTTGCATTTGCTGTCTCTTGGACTCAAAAATGTTTATCCACCTGAAAAACTCTTCTCCTGGAAGACTCAGTTCAAATATCACCTCCTCTATGAAGCCTTCCTTGATACTCTCAGATAATATCACACTGTGTGGCAACTCTTTGTCTGCATGTGTGCTGTTACGTTTCTTGAATGAATGAATGCACACGTGAATGAATGAGTAAGTAAAATGAAGAACAATATATTCAGAAAATGGTGAGTCTGGAGGGATTGGGGCATAGTCACTTCGAGAACACAGTGAGCTGGGCTTATACGACAGGCTAAGGAATTTGGATTTCATTTTGTATAAGAGAACCACTGGAGAATTTTGAACACAGCTGTAAAGAACCAGAATCATCCCCTAAAAAAGAGACTCTAACAGTGGTGTGTAGCAAATTTTGGCAGGGGAGAATCTAGAGGCAGAGAGATGGCTGTAGATGATGGGACACCAAAATGAAACAGTTACAGCTGAAATGAAGAGAAGAAGAAAGTGGAGAATATTTTGGAGGAAGAATGAGAAGTTGGCAATGGATTGATTAGAAGTGGGAGGAAGAGAAAGGAGGCAGAGAGAAATTTCCTATCGCCCCTCTTATCACTACAGACATTGTTGGGAAGGGATGTTCTTATCGCACTCCTCTGTCTACCTAACCTTGCTTTAAAAAGAGAGTTCCTAATGTGTAAAGGTCATATTCAGGACAGAGATAGGGAGAATGCACCCCAAGGTAGGGTCACTGAGTTATGCACAAAATTGTCAAGCTCTCTTCTATTCTTTCCTCTCATTGCAGCCAGGTCAATAAGTTAGCTGATCAGACTTGCAACTTCCCCCTTTTGTCCCCTATCGAGAACTCTAAGACCTGGTCCATGTACCAGCAGCAGCAGCACCAGGGAGCTTTTAGACATGCAGGTTCTCAGGTCCCTCTCTAGAGCTGCTAAATCAGAGTCTGCATTGTCACAAGATCCCAGGTGATCACTATGCACATTAAACGTTGAGAAGTACTGCTCTAGGAAATTATCACTTCACCGTCAGACAACTAGCTAGAAAGCATGACTCTCAGCCTGGGATGCATACCAATCACCTGGAGAACTTTTAATAACTCCGATCTCTAGGCTGCATCCCAAACCAATGAAATCACAAACTTTGGGGGTAGGACCCAGGCAGCAGTGTTTTTAAAGCTCCCCAGGTTGTTCCAATATGTAACCCAGGTTAAAAATCACTGGGCTAAAGGGAAAATTTCGATTTGGACATAACAGGAGAAATAAACTCCTTTTCTCCTCCCGCTTCCCACCATCTAGCCCTTGGTTCAAGTCCAGTTTCATATAGAGATCAAATTTGGGTTTCTGGCATGGGCCCTGCCAAAAATAAAATGGAAGCTTGATTTCTCATTTGCTGTCATTGTTTATGCGTTTCTTGCCCTTAGGAATTCTTGCAAGAAAAAGGAATGCATAGCGTAAGCCAGGCTTCAGGTATTCTGTGCACTTCCTAGCCAAACACCATTTAATAATGCTCCAACACAACCATTATTAAGATGAAGTTTGGACTTCCACGCTAGTGAGGACGGAAATGCCACTGGCTAAAACAGAGGACACAGAACCGCTTAGATTAAGGAGAACGCTTTAAATGGAGCACACTCTCCATCGCCTCTCTTTGTGGACACGTGTCAGACATTCCCCACTGATCATCCCACACCGTGGCTTCCACCTGTTGAGCTCCATCATCGTTCCCCCGCCTCAATATTGTAGATGAAATTCTCTGACCAGACATTTGATTTAATCCATATTTCATACAATGAAGCAGTAATGAAAAATAAAAACCCAGAACATTAATTCTCGGTGATGATATCATCAAGAAAGGAGGAAAAATATCATTCTGGGGTTTTGGTTTTATTGTAATAATACAGGGCAGGCATTTATCTGAGTCAGGGGCTGCAGCTGCTGGATACAAACCACTGCAATCATGAAGAACAGATTGAATTATCTTCAGCCTTGATTAAAGATCAAAGAAGATTTTTTTTTAATAAACACAATCTTGTTTTTCTTTGTCAGAAATGGTTTAGGTTAAGCCAGCTGGCTGTACACAGAGATGGGAAACTCAAGGCCTTTTCAACAAAGTGGCCAAGCAGGAGAGAAATACAGGAATGGCCAAATGTATTTGTGGGTGGATGGGTGTATAGAAAAAAGGAGAGCACAGTCTGTGGCAGACAGAACCTTTGGAGGGGCAACCAGGGGGCATGACCTGGTCCTTTGTTTCTGGAAATCGTATTTTCGAGAATAATCATGATGATAATGTCACCTATCACTTACTGAATATCTACTATATGCCAGATATTGGATTAGATGCGGTAAAACATTTATTTGGTTTATTTGACTATGTGATTTCAATAATAACCTTGCAGGGCTGGTATTACCTCATTTTTAAAAGAAGAGGTCTAAGGTGTAGAGATATTTACTAATTCGTTAAAGAAATGTATGGAGCTTGTCGACGAAAATAATCCATAACCAATCTATAAATGAAAATTTGGGTGAGTTTATTCTGAGCTTAAATTTTAGGATTATAACCCAGGAGAGTCTTTCCACAAAGGAACAGAGCACTCCAAAGAAGTGGGGGTATAAGGGTGGTTATATATCCTCAAAGAGGGTGTTTCACATATGATTGAAATGTCCCTCCCACAATAGTCACAAGATTGCCCTGTCAGCACAGCACTTGATGGACACAGCAGGTAGTGGGTCTGCTATCTTGGTGGGTGCAGCAGGAGGCAAGTCTATTGTCTCCAGCTGGGCGGTCACAGGTGCGCGAAGCAATCAGCTTCTAGCCTAAGGAAAGATGCTTAATCCTTAAGGAGACGCCAACGTTGGGAGGGGGAGGGAAGTTGCACCTTTACCTCAAGTGCCTTTTGCTCTTGCCATAGGGAATCTCTAAAGAGGATATACAATGCATGCTCAATGGCCTCGGTCAGGCCCTTTTGGAAAGACAAGGTCAGGCCGAATTAGGTTTACACCAAATGGCTTCCTCATATATTCCAATATATCCTATTACTTGCCGTTTTTATTTGTCAAGCTAGAATTTAAATCTATGTTACTCTTAGAACCTGTGGCTCTTTTCACAATACATTTTTCTTTCCAATTAACGTAATGATCCTTAACGCTAGAGTGGCAGGGGAATGGATGCTCTTACACATCCTTTTGTGAATATGAGACACTCTCTCCAGAAAAAAAAATGCATTTCCTCCCATGTACAAAATTTGATGATATTTCAGGAAGTTTCCTGACCTGTACAGAGTTCCACATTAAGAAGCTGTCCCCAAAGTGTTGAAGAAGTAATGAGTGGAGGTAAGAAGGAAAGAGGACAAACAGGCAGAAGCAGTAGATAGTTTAGAGGAATGTCTTGGATGCGCTCTGTTCGGAGCAACTATATTTCCAGAATTTGGTTCTTTTAAAATTAACATGTAATATACATATATTTGCATAATTGCAAGATAATGCTTAAAAACTGCTATCAGCCGAACCTATCCAAAAAAAAAAAAATTTCTCATTGACACTTTGACCTCTATGATGTCACAGTCATTGTCCATTAAAACCCACAGAATGCTGTGATTGTGAAGTGGCCTGAGCCACGTTGACTTCAACCCAGGTCATTTCCTGCCCGTAAAATCACACTGTCATCGCTCTCTCCACTGTAATGGAGCATGTTTTACTACAGTGCAGTGGTTTTGTTTTTAATGGATGCTCACTGAAAATAATACCTTTTAAATGTGCTGCTGTCTGCTGGGCTATATTTCTCTTGACTAAGTTGAAATAATGCAGTCTTTCATAGACATTTAACCAGCCTATAACGGCCCCTCCCGTCATCAACACCAGGGCACTCACATCCCCCAATGTCTTGTGCCTTCCTTAACATGCACATGGCCCTTTGTGACTCCTCTTCAGTCATTCTGTTCTGCTCTACTCATTCTATTCAATTCTTTTTATTTCAAGGATGCCTTTCATTTCCTTCTTAATCTGATATCATCTGGATTAATTCAATCAATTTATAGTTGAGAAAAATTTCACTTGACCTGGACCCCATAGCCCTTAGGGCCTATGGAGGTGGATGTTTTTAGTCATTGTTAGGGATTCAAGCCAGGATAGGTATAAATATAGGAATAAAAAAGTCTTGGCTTCGAAATTTGGAATTGCACTTTGTACTATTTTTGGACATTTTTATTAGTGATATTTGTCTGACTCGATCTTTATATTATCAAGAGACATTTATATGTTCAATTGACATATTAATTGAGGTCCCAGTATGAACTTGGTCCTGTGGAGCATGCTTATATTAGAAACTTTGGGTGTAAAATGTAGGGGAGCACCATATTAGAAGTCAGAGCACCTGAATTCCATCAACAACCACAGGGCAGAAAAGGCTTCCAGTTACTGCACATTTACAAGGGATCAGGTACCACGTTGTGCTAAGTGCTCTATAGACCCCATTTCATTTATTGCCAATAACACACTCTCTCACCTCTTCCAGGGGCTTTAATATCCTATTTGTAGGGAAAGTATGGAATTGATGCACCTGAAAGAGACAAGAAATGAGATCACAGCATCTTAGAGCTGGAAGGGCTTTCAGAGATCACTTATCTCCATTCCCTTCTGGTGCAGAAATGGGAAGACCGAGGCCAAGAAGGAGAACTGACTTTCCCAGAGTCATATACCAAGTTAGCCACAAAGTTGGAACTAAAATTCAGGTCTCCTGATTTTGAATCACGCATTGATTCATCCATTCACAAATGCATTGAGCACCTCCTTAGGAGGTATTGAAGATAGACATCTCTACAGTGATGGGCAAGACAAGCACATGGTGTTTACATTAGAGAAGGGAGAACCAGACATTCCACAACCACATAAATAATCACAATTATGAAAAAGCTACACATTGAGAAGTACCACTCCAGCACTCTCAGGGCAGGAGGGAAAGGCAGTGTTCTCTCACACCACAATGCCTTTAGGTGAACGTTTCCGAAAGTCTTTTCACAGTACACTAGTTAGTTAGATGTGATAATCTGAATATAGGCGTCTGTGGTCCAATGTGTTTGGAGACGTGTCATACTAACCCCCTCTCCAGGAAATTTCAGGTGCATAGGCTCTGAGAAGTTCTTTAAAAAATTTGCTTATATCTGTTTACCATGGAATCTTCTCTCTTATTTGACCTCAAAACATTTTTTTCCAGGTAACATTCAAAGACTGAAGAACTCTGTGTGATGCAGGGAAGTGAAGTGTTTTTCTGCTCTCTTCTAGGGCAGAAGAACCAATGGAAATGTCAAGAAATAGACATAGAGCTATAATTCCTAAGTCCTTTATTTTTTAGGGAACTTAGGCACAATACCTCCTTCCACCATACTCATAAAGCCCCTCCACTCCTCCGTCTACAAAAATACACATTTGTTTTATTCAAAACTTCCAAATCTTACCCTACCCTTTGGAAATGGCTGCCAGTGGCTCTGTCCATTTCATTGCCAGTTGGAAGCGGAGACCAAAATCACTAGTCTGTAGCTGCCAGCAGGTGTTCAGGTCCTCACTATAATAGATCTTGTCCTGACATCACTCTGTGTCACTAACACAGAACACAGAACCATAGAGTCTTGTAAGAAAGATAATCTTCAAGTTCATTTAGCATAAACTGCTCTGATTATAGTACAGGAAGGTAAACTGAGGGCCAGAAATTTTAAATGGCTCCCTTCTGTGGAACTCGCCCTTCTCTCACCCCACCTCATTGGACTGTCTAATGTTAAGTCATTCTTCCAACATCAGTTGCCATATCTTTTTCTCTAAAGTTTGTGTTATATGCCTCCCTTTTGTGATCCCACAGCATTCTCTAGTTTCTCAAATGTAATATTTCCCTATGATAAAACTGTCTGTCTATTGTTTACGTCCCCCACTAGAAACTCCATGAGAGCAGGGTCTATTGTATGTATTATTCTCTTTGTTCTCACAGAGCCTGGCATAGTGTATGGCCCCAGATTAGACCATTAACATTAGTTGCATGAGTTGAAGAATGCCCAAGATCCCTTAGTGAAGAATATCTAGAACAAAAGTATTTTGACTTCGTATTCAGTATTCTTTACAACAAGCCTTGTTGTCCCTGACTCCTGTGTCTAGATATGGGGAAGGTCTAGGCACAGAAATGAAGGGAGAGAACTTTCATTCAGGGGGTTGATGTTCAATCACAGCCAAGTTTGATCAGGCACCACCAAAAATCAGATGGTATAATCAAATTGGGTTAAAAAGGTACTTTTTATGCCTCTGGATATAAGGATAGGACATGTGTCTCATTCTAGATAATCAACACGATCTCACTCTGTGGCCACAGTTATTACATGAACATATGACAAAATTCAGGCCAGCAAGATGTAAGGAGCAGTTGGTAGGGTGTTTCTGGACAAGGCTGCCAGTACTTCTCAGAGAAAGTCTCTAGACATGGGCAAGGAGTGCTGGACATTCTGACGGTCAACTTATGACCCAAAAATGGGGCCAGGTTTAGGACGAAGTCAACATTATAGGAGGCAGAGCAAATACATAGGAAGAAATCAGGGCCTCGATGGCACCATGGAGCCAGTGAACCTAACCAAGCTGAAATCCACCCTACTTCTGAATTGCTGGTCAACGTGACTGAGTTATGCTCCTCGCATAACACCTCACTCCTATGATGTACCACTTCTTTGCTACTCCTTGACTCATGGCCCCCAAAGTGGTTCTGTCTGTGTTCAGAGACTTTTAAAATCTTGTTCAAGTACTATTTCTTCAGTTTTTAGCCCTAATCCCTATCTCAGAGGTGTTTGAAGAAAGTCCATCGTGGGAGGATGGGGCAATGGCTGTTCTACCCATGTCATTTTTGTGATCCTTTTCTTACATCCTCAGAGTCTCCTTCCTTGTGCTTCAGCCAATACCAGATATTCCTTTGAACAGCAATTCATGTAAGTAGTTGCCCACTTAATTTGCTTACTAAAATGTTTCTCTAATAAGTATCTGTCTGCCTGGATTGAGACCCCTGGATGTGTTAGACTTCTAAGGTCCAGGGACTTGGCTGGAAAAGGAATCCCTGGTCCTTGCTCCCTACAAAGACCTCATGAGCAAAAATAACATTTTAATAGAGTTCATTTAGGAACATGGTCTCTAGTGTCACACAAATCATGGTTTTCTTCTTGACTTTGACATTATGTAACCCTGGACAAGCTGCTTAACCTCATGTTTTTCAGTTCCCCCACCTATAAAATGAGCATGAGTATTGTAATCCATACACCAACTAAATGTTTTGAATATTAGATGAGATAACGTAAATTAAGTGGTTAGCAGAATTCCAGGCATATCAGAGACACTCATTGAGTAGTAGTTACGATGGGCATCTTTCAAATGATCCCTGCTTACTGGTGTTCAAGTGCCTATGTAATCTCTCCCCCAGTGACTTGCTTCTAGCAAATAGAATACAGAAAATATGATAGGATGTCACTTCCATGCTTAGGTAATGAAAGGCTGTGACTTTCACCTTGCTGGACTCTCTTTATCGCTTTCTCATTTTATACACTTTGATGAAGCCACCAACCGTGTTGGAGAGGTCCATGCAGCAAGGAACTGAGGGTGGCCTCAGGCCAATGGCCAGCAAGGAACTGAGGTCTTCAATTCAACAGCCTATGAAGAACTGAATCCTATCAACAACCACTGAGTTATCTTAGAAGGCAATCCTTCCCCAATCGAGCCTTGAAATGAGACTACAGCCCCAGCCGAGGTCATGATCACAGCCTGTGTGAGACGGAAGCAGAGAACCCATCAAGCTATGTCCTGATTCCAGAAACTGTGAAATAATAATTGCATGTTGTTTGAAGCCAGTAAGTTTTGGGATCATTTGTTGTGCAGTAATAGATAACTAATACAGAAGCTTTCAGGCTATTACCACTGCTCCTTCTGCTACTTCTGCAGCTGCTGCAACTGTTAACATCAGAGAAATGAGTGAAAGCCTATCTCCAGGGTTACAGGACATAATTGAAGAGTTAGCCACCCATAATCTCAACATTTTTGTCAAAATTTCTGTTTGTCTTAAATTCATTCAAAATTTCAACATTTGCTTTCTACTCCTTAACTGATATATGATTCCTTTAAAATGGAATACCAGTTAAATTCATTAATTTCCCCCACCTCAAATATTCAAGTCAGATGGTCGATTTAGGACCCTACATCTTATTCATTCCTAGGCATCGTTCACCTGTAACATGTTCCCTATCATTCACTTCAAGCAGATGCATCTTGGGAATGGTGTCCTTCTACACTTACAAACTGGCTTTGGTGGCATAACCAGAGACTGCACCTACTTCCTTCATCTATAAAATGGGGATAATTCTCCTATCCTTGGAGTGTTGTTTTGAGGCTATAATGAAAGAATATCAAGTGCCTGAGCAGTGTCAACAAATGTATCTTTCATTTCAAATCTTTCTTATGCATGAATCACAGTGTCTTGGAACATTATGGATCTTAATCTGCCACAGGAAATTATGCTGAGAAATAACAAAACTATATCAAAAGTGAAAAAACAAAATAAATAACTCTAAATTCACAACTCTTTTTTTAGGTTATCCTGGGACTCCGTTTCTGCAGGATTCCACATACATATCTGTGTATTCTTTTTCCTCAAGGGAAAATATAACAGACTCTTTCCTCCTCTGAGGGTCTAGGGTCACCACATATTGGGATGTTTGGACAAAACCTGCCCAGCATCTTCTGGGATTCCATGGCCTCAGCTTGAATGGCAGGAAGGAAAGATGGAATAGGAAATGAGACATTGGCTCCAGTAAGGGCAACTGACCAGTCAATACAAAGGGCCCAGGGGCCTCAGGAAACTCAGGCACGGTCTGGAAGGCCTTAGGGTTCCAACCCAGCAGGTAAGATAAACCCAGTTACTTGGGGGTTCCCAAATGCAGGTGAGCCTTCTATGCATGGTGTGACCAGCATGAGTGGTCTTGTTTTCTAGAAGAAGAGAATCGCAGGAGCATGGCAGTGTTGTGTAGCATGGTGCTTCTCTACCTTTGATACACAGACGAATCACCAGGAGATCTTGTTACTGTGCAGATTCTGACTTAGTAGGTCTGGAGTGGGCCTGAGACATCTGCACTCCTAAAGTTCTTCCAGGCTTCCAAGAGATGCTGAGTAGCTGGTCCATGGACCACATTTTGAGTAGCAAGAGTGTAGTGGAAAGAGCATGGGCTTTGGAGTCAGGCAGACATGAGTTTGAGATCTAGCTCAGCCATTTATTAATTGAGTGACCTCATGCAAGTCACTGGATCACTCTGAACCTATTTTCTCACCTGGAAAATGATTTTTTTTAATATCCTAGGATTGTTGTGAGGATTAAACGGAAAAACATAAGTTTGTAAATGCTAACCAAAGTGTTCTAGCATGATAAATTGAAGGGAGAGGAAAATTTCTACCCCATCTCTTTCTGCTTCCATCTCTGCCAGCCCCTTTTTGTAGCCAATCTGATTGGTCATCCCCCAGGACATTGAGTTGGCCACGTTCATGTTCAGGATTTATTTCCTGCTCCCATAGGGTAAGCACATCTGGATACATTTTGCCTCCTTGGAGAAAGATAAGCCAAGTCTGCATATCTTCCCCATTTCATGTGTGCCTATAACAGAATGAGTAACTCATGCTGTAACCTCTTCTACAGATTCAGCTATGTCAAATTTAAGGAAAGATGTTAAATAGACCAGCGTAGATCCCTAAGCCTCACACTGCAAGTAGACTTTTATTAGAGCTCATCATTGGAGATTATTGGGTATTGGTTCAGCTAATAATAGAGAAGAGCTTTGCCTCCCATATGAATATTTTCCCTTCTGTACCTAGTCACCTCAGTTGAGAACAACTAGGGCATGTGTGCAGCTGGCTAGGATTTAAGCATCTATTCAATTCCTGGTTTAACACATTTCAATTTTTCAAAACCTCACCCTGATCCCTTAAATGTAGCTGCCATCATTCCACCGCCACCACTATTCCTGCTTTCATCACCATTGTCATCATCATAACATCATCATCATCATCCCCAGCAAGATCCAAACCCAATTTTGTTCAATTCAGTTTGAACTGAATTTACCGAGTGTCTGAAATGTGCCATATGGTGTGGTTCTGTCCTCTGCATTTGTGTTGTTGGATGGGCCAGGTCTGCTTGAATGGTCTGAGTGCATTGGACATACTGGTACTAGGCACTGGGGATGAAGAGACATCAGGAACAGCTTAATTCAGGGACTGGAGCAAACGTGATCTCAAATGGCAATTTCCATTAGTGAATCCAGCTTCAGGAAACAACACGGGAAAGCAAGGTTGAGTACACCTTCATCCCAGTGGGGCCTCTGTGGCTTAGAGCTGGCGTGAGGGAGGAAGGTGCCGGCAGTAAACACAGGCAGCACCAAGAGCTCTGCTCACACTACCAATGGGATTCTTATCTAGTTTGGACATTATCTGAAATTAAAATCATACGTGACATATGGGGCCCTGGAAAAAATGCATCGTGCTTTTCCCACCTGAGATTATCTCTGTCTACTTCCTGTGCAGTAAGAAGGACTGATAAAATGCTCAGTTGCCCCCCTTTTCTTTCTGGTAGAAAAGTGGTCTTCCTCTAGGCCACGGCTTTCAGAGAAAATTCTGAGAGTGGCTCTCCTGGAGAGAAAATGAAGCACTGACTTTTGCTTGTAAGAGATCATGTCTGTGTCTGGCCCCAGAGTAAATGTCATCCTGTCTTCGTCCCTAAGCTGCACTCAGAACTATGGTGCCTTACTCACGATGGCTCAAGGTAGATAATTACCATGCTAGTTGTTTACAACCATAGTTTCTTATTCAATCTTGCGAAAACCTATAATACAGACAGAATCACTAACTGCATTTTACAGTTGAGGGCACTGCATCTCAGATGGTGCAGAAACTTATAAACATATAAAAACTTTGGATTCTAACTCATGCCCTTTGACTCTGTCCCAATGCCCTTTTTTTCTAGCACCAAATAGTAAACATTTTAGGCTTTGTGGACCATAAGGTCTTTGTAGCAACTAGTTAGCTCTGTCATTACAGCGTGGAAACCGCCATAGATGATGCATAAACGAATGAATGTAGCTGTGTTCCAACAACGTCCCTCTGTGTTTATCTACAAAAGAGGCAGCCAGCCCATGGGCAATAACTTTGTGACCTCTCTTCTAGAAGGCTCTCTGGACTTTCACCCCTGATACCTGGTGATAAGCCAGGTAAACAGGTAAATAAACATTAATGGCCTCTGAGGTCCCATTCTGTCTAATAAATACCTTATGACCCATGCCTGGTCCCAGATCCTAAATCTCACACTGTGGCATTTCTTGTGTCAGACATGGCCAACATCAATCATCGACTATGCCATATCCTGTCACTGGGGCGTGTACATCACGGGAGAACACAGACTACGTGCTCCTTACTTAGCTTTATGGTATGGCCCATTATTTAATTTTAGGATTCTTTCTATAATATAAATAGAGACTTTGAAGTCCATTGAGTTAAATAGTGGATCCAATCTTCAACACACTTTCGGAAAAATACAGACATGCTTTTTCTCTTCTGGGCAGTTTTCCTATCGACCCTCTGTAAAGGCAAAAAGCAAAATATTAAGTCGTAACTCAGGGAAAGCATTTCTGCCATGGGCTGAGATAATGTGACTCAGGTATTTCCTGTCCAGTGCAGACTACAGATGAATGGCTAGTTAGCATGTCTATTAGACTTTTCTCTATCAAACATCAGATATCGTAAAGAAGCCTCTAAGAAGTGTTGGCTCTCATTCGATTCACAATCAAATCCTCTAACAAGGACTTAGAGTGCAGATAATCTTAACTGTGGATTAAAGTAAAACCCACGACTTTGGCTACCATGTGATACGGAGAGGTAAAAACACCATCCTTCTGGAAACACTTGAGAATGGAGCATTTACTGCCTTCCCAGAGAAAGAGCCAAATCACTTCAGCACAAATATTATCAGAATATCATCCCTTCAAGTGATGTCCTGGCTTGGGGTTGGCGGAGACCATCATCAATAGAAAGTAGTAGGTGCTGGAATCAAGCAGGAATGATCTAGGAGTTGAATAGGAAGCCCAGTGAAGATGTAGAAGGAGGAGTCTTAAGAAACTGCCTAGAATTAATTTTATTGTTTGTGCCCAATTTCAATGGTATGGTGCAAATGTGGGCCAGCCTCACCCAAAGGGCCCGTAAAGAAAGAAAATGGATTTGTTTGGTTAAAGATGTGGACATAGTTGAGGCTCTTAATTAGTGAAAGTCAACTTGTACTCAAGAAATTGTTGGTGGCGGTACAGTACAAAAGTAGTGTGTAAGAGTAATGTAGCCAACTTTTCTGTGAGAGACAATCCTACAAATCAGGAATCCAGCCATCCAGTCTTTCATTCACAGATTCATGCATGCATGTTTTTATTCATTTATGCATGTAAGCATTCATCTATTCCTGGACTAATTTACATAGTAGTCCCCCAGGATATATTTGAATGCATAAGTACACAAAGTCATTTATTCATCCATGCACAACTCAAATATTCATGCATCCATGCAACTTTGATTCACTCCTTCATTTATGGCTTCTTAACAGTATTCATTAATCCGTTCAACAAATTGCAATTTAAAACTTGCTATACAAAAAGCACTGAATTAAGCTATGTGTGGAATTAAGATGATTTTCCATCTTCATGGAATGCATACCTGCTTAAAAGGGAAGAAAAAAAACACAAAGCATAAAAAAGGGTAAATAATAGATCAATTAAAATATGTGTGTTGCAAGTAAAGCATTGTGGAAATTCGCAAGCAGGGAAGATTTACTTCCATTTGGGGCAGAGATATGGGGAGTGGGAAGCATATTGTTCAGGAGAAGGTGGCCTTTAAGCTGAAGCATGACAAGTAGTCAGAATTTGGACAAGATCAGCTAGACCAAGGGAACCATATGAGTCTATGCAGTGAGCGGAAAAAAAACAAAGGGTCTGGAGAAGTAATGGGTGCTGAGCAGTCATGGGAGGCTCTGTATGTCTGGCGTTCGGAGACTGGAGAGACACAGGATACCAAGAGGAGCCTAAAAGGCAAGTGAGAGCCAGATCATGAAGGACCTTGAATGCCAAGCTAAGGGGCTGGAACTTGATCCTGTAGGTGGTAGTGAGCTGCTATAGGATTTTAGAGAGAAATGATACCATCAGAAATGGGCTTAAGGAGGTTTGGCTGTTATGCAGAGAGAGGTAGGGAGCACAGCTAAGAAGTTACTAAAGGGAAACATATGGAGGACCAGACCTGGAGAGCTGTGAAAGAAGAGAAGACATGTAAGAGAGAGAGATTTAGAAGATGTTTTCATAGGACTTGAAAATTGATCATAGAAAAAGGAAGAACAGGTGTCTCTGGGCTTTCTAATCAGATGTCCCGGAGATGGTAGTACCTTTTGAACATGACGCGCGAGCAGAGGAAGAGGAGCTCGGCTGGGGAGGAAGATGAGGAGATGGAGCTTGACCTGGATCTGCTGTGATTCTCACGATGCTGGCAAACGTCCTTGAAAGCAGAGGCAAATAACTCTGGGCTCTGCAGGAGCCAGCGCACCAGAGGGCCCCTCTCTCCTCCCCACCTGCCCCATCAGCCTCAACGCATCTCACCGCCGACTGGGAGAAGTACAAGCTCCAGGAAACAATCAAGAGAGGCCACTGGTTACTACAGAGAGAAGAAAGGGTCTGGGAGCGGGGAGAGGGAGAATTACAATGTGACTCCTCAAGCTAGTCCACTTCCAGCGCATCTTCTCAACCTTGGCCTGAGCTAATGAACCTCAGAGAGCAAAGCTGTCTTTTGTTTGTTTGTCATTTTGAGGTTTTCTGGTTGATTAAGATCTACGCCAGCAGGAGGGTATACAATCACCAGCAATTCTTAGCTGGAGGATCACAGGGCATTTTCATCCCCTCCTGACAAAATGCTGAACTTCTTATCAGAATGCTGTCCCATCCACTTTAGATGAGAGAAACTGTTAAAAGGATTTTTTTTTTTCTTTCTCCTTTTCCATTTGAATTGTTATTTTTTTCCTCCTCTTATCATTTTCTGCTTTGTTTCACACCCCCTGTAAATCAAGTTTCTTTTAAAAGAGCAAAAATTGAATTCCTAGTTACAGACAAAAACTACAAATGAATCTCACTCTGAATGAGGCCAAAGGAAGAAAAAGAAATCTCTTAGCGGGTGACACTTGGAGGTTTACTCTTCCTCATCAAACCCTGGTCTTCCTTTTTCCGTGGATTGTTTTGTCAGCCCCAACCAATACCCAACCTGCGTCCTTGAAACCCCTGCCTCCTGCTGGAGAAAGAACTCAGACTTCAGAGCCTCATTCTTCTGGGGGAACGTAATTATCTAAACTGGCATGGATCCCGAATTCAGCTCCTCCATGAAAAGGATTTCTTATGAAAGATTAAGTGGTAACACATATGTCGACAGCGCTCCCAGCCCTGGAGTAATTCTGTGCAAACAAGAAAATGGCAACAGTTCCTGTTTCCAATCTGAAAACTCTCCCTGGGTCTCTTTTGGCCCCAGGTGGCACAGAGCTCTTGAATTTGTTCAGGTGTTTTGTCTCGGGAGCCAAGAGACAGGTGAGGGGGGAAGAACAGGCTTATTCACCGTGAGCGTTAAGGGAATGGGAGCCAGGGAAGCAGCTGGCCAGCAGGCAGCCATAGGAGGCCGGCTGATTTAGGGACGCTGCACAGGCCACCAGGCCTGTTTCTTGCAGCCTTTGGCCTTAGCCGGCATGGCAACACTGCCCTCTGCTGGAGCAGCTCAGTCATCGCGCCCCGCCCGAGATTGGATGGTCAAGGACAATGCTGGGAACATGGTGGGGAGAAGAAGGATTTGACAAGTAAGTGACCTCTAGAGTCAGCTCTTGTGTGGCTAGAGTGTCAAGTGTCCCGGTCTCTGATGTCAGCCTTGACCCAGGGATTTGGAATCAGACAGACAGCTCCACCATGCATTTGCTATTTGACCCTGGGCATGCCTCACCTTTCTGAGATTCAGAACAGAAGGTCACCTACGTTCCAGGACGATGGTGAATACGAAATGAATAATATCTCTTCAGCAACAGTGACCATACATCCCGGTTTTCCCAGGATGGTCTCAGTTTATGTCCGTGGTCCCGATGTAATATTTCATAGCACCCTTTTCGTTCTTTGGATGATAAATGACACGGTCAGCCCAGCCAAAGCACAGGGCACACTGCCATGTGTAGTAGTTACTCAGTGAATCCTAGTTTCTCTCTCCTTTGTTAGGCTGCTGGTCTCCTACTGGGAGGATAAATGTCCATTTTTAAAGGGACAGGTGATGCAATTTTCTTTCTTTCTGTGGGAAAAACTGGACACTAGCTTTTCCTGCATCCAACTCAGAAAGCAGTACTGCTGTGTTAGGGAAAATCAGCGATAAAGGGGCTAGGAGTCATAGAAAGACAAACCAGGCGACAACTTCCAGGGATATCCTAAGAAAGCACCTTCACCCTGTCTGCTGCCTCCTGAAGGAGGTGTGTTTTACCTTCTTTTCAGGACTGAGACAAGGCCCAAATGCAGTAACTGGAATGAAAACACGATCCAAGCCATCATCTCATTTTCAGTGGATAACGACTATCCACAGTTGGAAAAATATTTCAAAGGAAGAAAATGCAAAATTGCGGCATATATAATACGCATTTATTTCTTCCTAGCCTGAGAAATGTATGGAATTATTGAAATGTCTACCACTGTGATAGCTCAAATCAGCGACAATGGCCACATTTTGTTGCATCAACATCCCTGATGGGAAGCTGGCACCAATGCCAGGGTAGCAGCTGATCTGCATGTCTATTTACATAAATTTGCATTGGTGTGATGTTAAAAAATAAATGCTGATATTAAGGAAAGTGGTTTTCCCCCAGACAAGTCATCTCAACAGAGCGCAGCCGTGAAAAGCACAGGCTTTGAAATCGGGCCTGTTTCCTTCTATTTGTGTGACCTTGAATGAGTTATAACCTTGCTGTACTGTTTCCTTATCTAGAAATGGGAATAATGATAACACCTCTTATTGCAGTGGGTTGGTGCAAGAATTAAATGAGTTAATGTGTATGAAGGATGTAGAGCATTGCCTGGCCTATTAAGGGCTCAGATATTAGCTACTATTATTATCCCAGAGCCTGTCCATTATCTCCCACCACCAACCTTTGTAACCAGGCCTCTGCTCTCTCCCTTCTGTAAATCATAAAAGTTGGAAATTTGGGGCTGGGAGGGATCTCAGAACAACTAATCAGTCACTTTCAAACTTTTATTTTATTCTTGTTAAAATAACTGTGGAACACTTTTTGAAAATGAAAGCTTCCGTGGAAACCCAGCATGGGGGGCCCTGCAGCATTGTGGCTAAGAAAATGGGCTTTGCAGACAGAAAGGTCTGATTTCCAGGTCTGGCAAAGTTGCTTATTAGCCTCGTGACTCAGGGCAAATGATTTACCTCGGCTCTGAGCCTCCATTTCATAAAGTGTAAAATAGCAATAGTAATTGTAAATATTTCATAAGGTTATTATGAAGCTGAATGACTTCATACCTATTGAGTATTTAGTACAATGCGTGGCACATAATAAGGACCCAATAATTATGTTAACTCTTGAGATTTTAATACATGAAATAGATATAAGTAAAATCACTCTAGTTGAAGCAGGGCAGAGAACAAGAACGACACCTGGGGGCGGGGTGGCTCCAGGGGAACCCTTATGTCTATGCAGAACACAATTTAAAAACTCCTGTTTAAGCCAACATATGGAAACTGAGCTCCAGAAAGCTCCCAGCCCCTGATCACACCTAGCACTAAGATTCCATCAGCTTAATGCTTTCCCTGCCCCTAACCTGGGTTCTAATTCTGCCACTGTCGCTTACTGGCTGTGTAATTGGGCTTCTTTCCCTCGCCCTTAAAGCCACAGCACTGAGACAGCTTGTTTGGTTTAAACACCTTTTTCCAGGCCCTATTAAGCTGAGCAAAAGTGTGCGGCATCCCCTGTGGCTGGCTCCCAACGGGGCCAAAGTGTCCTGAACTTGTGCTTCTAACATCTCCTGCTCCTTCTTGAGCCTTCAGCAGCTCCCAGCCGGAGGGGGAATGAGTCATTTTGTTAAAAATAAAAACACTACCATCTTCCCTCTAATGGCTTTGTTCATGATCATTGCAGGCTGGCACTGACATGCGTTCCAAGCAGCCGGGGACCACCAGTGGGCAGCCTGGGAAGCTGGCCTACCTGAAACCACAGCTTTGTCATCGCCTCTGCTTTGCTGAACCACAGCGATCCAGCCCTCCCCACCTCGCCTGGATTGTGGATGATGTGGGGACCTGAATGACGTTAGCATGGGGTGGGAGGGATGACCAGGTTCCAGAAGAGAAGGACAGTGCCTGACCCAGGAGTCATTCATTTAGGGGACAGAGAATAAGATTCAGAGCCCACAAAGAGTTAGTCCAATCTCTTTATTTTACTGAGACCCAGAAATGGAGAGTAACTTATCTAAGATCACTTAGCTAGAGTGGGAGAAACATGACAAGTATTCAAGGCTCCTGTCTATAACAGTTAGAACTACCGCTGCTGCTGGTGCAGTTGCTTCTACTTGCTGTTCCCATCACCACACTAAACGCTTTATGTGATTGCCTCATTCACTCCTTAAAACAATTGTATGGGGGGGGGTATTATGATTATGCCCATTTTACCGTGTGATAACTGAAGCTTAGAGAGGTTATGTTACTTCCCTAAGCTCTACCAGCTAGTACATGGTAAAGAAGTATATGAAATAAGTCAATTTGAGTCCAAAGCCTAAATTTCCAAACACTGAATCCTCAAAGTTTGGGCATTGGAGAGTGCATTTATTTGCCCGTGTATGTGCTAAAAGGGTGGGGACCATGTCTTATTCATAGCTGAATCCTCAATGTTTGGCACAGCCTCTAAACAGGAGCAGGCACCCCATAAATATCTGTTGAGTTCATGTGTGATGACCATGACTATTGGCTCCATTAGGGCCTGGTTTTTCCCTCTAGTTGAGGGTATTGGTGACTGCTCTATGATTTTGCTCAGGACAACTTCCTCTGGCCATTTTGGGGAGCATATCTCTCCTTTCCCCATCAGACACTGTCTACATACCTGACTTATGCTCAGGCTCATGAGAGGCAATAAAAGTTAGGGCTGAACTGGAAGTTAATGAAGCCATGACAATAGTCTCAGTTCCACTCAGTGACCTTGGGGAAGTCACTCATCTTCTCTGGACCTCGATTTACTCAGCTGGAAGGAAACCAGATGGTTTCCAACCACCGCATCCAACAAGAGCTTCATCTAAGCGTGGTGTAAGCAAGCTTTCTCAACCTCAGCATGACAGACATCTTGAACTGGATCATTCTTCATTGTGAGGACCTGTCTTGTGCATTACAGAAAGTGTAGCAGTATCCTCAACCTCTACGCTTCAGATGCCAGTAGTGCTTCCCTGACGTAACAAATGAAAATGTCTCCAGACATTGCCAAATGTCTTCTGGGGTGGGAGTGCTGAGCAAAACCCCTGGTTTGAAGTGACCCAGGTTCTGCCAGGCTTTGACATCTATCTCAATGTCCTTAAGTAGGACCCCTGTCCTCTCTGGGCCAGACCCCTCTCCTGCAAAAGGAGGGCATTGTTCTCTTTGGCCAGGATGATTGAGCCATGAAAAGTGCTCCAGTTGTGCTCCTTTCCTGTGCCGTGGGTGGAAGTGATGATGAGTCAAGAGAATTGGTCCTAAGTGCTTTGACTCAGATATGTAACTGCTAGAATCCATTATATGGAGAGAGCATCACGTTCACTGGATTAGCAAAACCTCACAATCGTGTTTGCAACTCAAGGAAAATCGTGTTAGCCCTGTGTCAGACCTTCAACCAGCCCCAGTTCCCCACTCCACGTTTCTTACTATCATGTTCGGGTTTTTCATGATCTGACTTCTGTCTGACTCCCCACTTCCTCAGTTCTTCCTCTACTCACACCATCTTTTTGCTTTGAAAACTGTTACCTCTGACAGGAATACAGGAACACCCTTCTCTCTATCATGCATGATAAACTCTAGATTCATCAATCCAAATCTGAGTTTAGATATCACCTCCTCCAGGAAGTCTTCTGAAACCCTCTGTGTACACATTTGACCACTAGGTCTTTCTTGTACAGCGTAGTGGCTGCCACAAGTGAGACTCGGGTGTGTAGTGCCAGTTCTGTAAGCCTCAGTTCTTTTGCCTGTAAAATTGGTTCTGTTTCTCTGGAGAACCCTGACTGATGCAAGATATTCACCATCATGATCATCCTCAGCATCACTTGTTCACACACCATTCAGTCGCATATAAATGCCAGAAACTGAGCTAGACTCCAGGCTTATAAGGATCAGACATCATTTCTCAACAAGAGTCAAGGCCTTGGTTCTGCCTCTTTCTGCTCTCTGACCATGAGCTTCTCTTTAGGAAGTAGGCATTATCTGCCGCCTCCCTGCTTCCAAAGATTCTGCTGAGAATCGCCAGTGAGATGAGAGGGGTAGGGACCCTTGGAAATCTCAGCAAACACTCTATCCTTGTAAGGGATTGTTATTCAAGGCAGAGCCAAGGAGAATATCACCAGTTCTGTCAAAGGGAAGCACATCAGGGTCAGGATCTTGTCTGTTTTGTCCTCTGTTCCCTGCTCTGAGCATGGTCTTGTTGAACGAATAAGTGAAAGGTCTACTTTTCCAGTGGCTGACTCAGAATGCCAGGATAACATCTGTCCGCATTCACATTGAATACATCATGCAAGGAAATCCAAACTTATTGAAACTTGAAGAATGATTTTTCCATGACTTCCTCTGGAGCATTGTTTTCAGATTTCGTTTAAGGAGCAGGGCACTCCAGCCAAGTGAAATCTTATGCAAAATCGTATGATACAAAATAGAAGCTGTTTTGGTTGAAGTGTGTGCGTGACAGTGAAGGGAGTATAGGTCTCAAAGACCCCCAACCCACTCACCCTGTCTCTTCTTCGACTCCTTCTAACTTTTCTTTAAAACCTTAAGTCTCTGGAGAACACAATTTGAAAAGAATTGGCCGTAAATATTTTGAATAGAAGTTTGGTGGGGTTGAAAGAGCACTGTACAAGGAGTCTGAAGGTTTCAGCTTAGCCTTCTTTCTGCCTCTGACCCACCGTGAGCTATCTGACCAGGCACTTCTCTTCTCTTTGCCTCTAAAGTGGGAGGAATGGAACACGACCGAACAGTCCAAGCAGACGTCTAGAACAAGTGAAGAGGCACTCACGTAATCCATCCATTTCTTCCACTTTGTGCAATAGTCCCTTTTATCTTACTCCGTTGTCCTATCTCTTTCTATCTGAAGAAAGCAAGTGCCCAAGGGGGACTCAATGGCGTGTATCCAGATGATAGAGAATCAGCTGGGGCACCTGAGCAACTTTATGTGGTTTCTGTGGCAACCTGAGATCTCAAATGGTGCAGTCAGGTGTCCACGTGACCTGGTCAGAAATGGCAAGGGAGACAACAGAACACCCAAAGTTGTGACAGCAGCTGGGACCCCATGTTTGGCTCGGGCAGGATAGAGGCATAGTGCTAGAGCCATGTTCCAGGCAGTTAAAAGAAATAGCAGCATCTCTGTGCCAACTAGTTACAGGATATCATTCAAACATCATCCAACTGGAACCCGCTCTCTGGTCCTCATGGGGTGCTGACGGGGAACAGTCTTCTCTTCCCTCTTCTCAATGCCCCACTAATATTGGATGAACATCTTACAACTTCCTTGGCATAAGCTTAGCTATGATGGCACCTGCTTTCCCAAGACGCTCTCTTTTGACACAAAAATGTGCACATCTCCTCTTTGCATCATGTTTTGACTCCAATTTTCCAACTTCTTGCTTTTTTCTGCATCCTGCCTGGTGTCAGGGAGCCAGAAAACCTAACTTCAAATCTTGCTTTTACCATTTATTCTTGGGGTAGTCTTGGACCACTTCTCTGAGTCTTGATTTTCATATCCATTATGTCTTCTCAGTCAGATTCCCAGGATGATAAGAAAATCAAACTCTTCTATGCATTTTAAAGTGCATTACAAACTATAAAAGTATCACACAAATGTTAGTGTTTTTGTGTCTAAATTTAAACTTTACAAAACCTTTTTACCTCCAGTCATTTCCCAGATTGGGTGCCAGAGAAGTCTAGTTCTGTGAAATAATAGTAAATGTGCTCTAGGGGGAAAATTGGAAAAGATTCAAAGAACAAATAAAATTGAATTTTCAATTATGCAAATTTCTTTACGGAGACCTTTTCAGTTCCTGAAAGGTAGAAAAGTTATCTGACCTACAGAAGCTTTTGTTTTCCTTCAGGAATCACTTATTATTTTTTTTCCTGGATCTAGTTTAGCAGGAAATAAAATTTGAGAAGTATTGATCTACACTATCTTCTGTTAAGAAATGTGTATTTTTACGACTGCTTTAAAACTGGAAAAGTTAAGGCAGGACAATCTAACTAGGTATGACAGAGAATTTAGAACACCTCATTGTTTTCTAGACTGTGTAGCTGTTTTTCTTTGAATGGTTATTTTTTTCCTCTCTCTCTGCTTTTTTTTTTGGTTTTGGTTTTGGTTTTTTGGGTTTTCTTTTAGAATTGCCTGGTAACTTGCCATAAATACAAATTTTGATGCCCCTCCATAGATTTACTGCATCAGAAACTCTGGAGTAGAACTCAGCAATTTGTGTTTTAACAAGTCCTTCAAAGTGATTCTGATGTATGCTAAAGTTTCACTTTAAATCATTCAGTTAGTTACTTATTAATAGTGCCCTCTTTGAATTTCCAGATGTCCCAGTTTGGACAATAAATTATACCGTCACCTTAAATATAGCTGTGTTGGTGTAGGGGAGAAAGAAATATTGCTCTACCCTTCTAGATCCTTCTGGCTGATCTAAGAATTAAATTGACATAAGACAGAATAACATAAGGAAATCAAACAAGTTTAATAAGGAGAAACCTTGGAAGAAACCTTGGAGAAACATGCGAGAAGTCTTGGAAAACTGAGCAACTAGCCAAAATGACCGAAGCCAACACCTTAAATACCATCTTCAGCTAAAGACAAAAGAGGATGTTGGGGGTAGTGGTTTGGGACTTTGAAGAGCAGGAAGGCTGTTCACGTGGAGATGGAAAAGCAAATGTTTGGTAAACAAATGTTTGCCATACTTGCAAAGACAATAGGAGATGGAGAGGACTTTGATCAAATGAGCATTTCTAGGTTCCTCCCTGTCCACCACACCTAGTTCCTAGTATACTATAGATGTCTATGGTGATATCTCCTTCCTGGAACAGACCTTCTATCTTAAATTCTTTTAGGCCATTAGAGGAAAGGTCAAAGTTCCTTCCTGAGTCTTTTGTTCTTAAAAATAATCAAGCCAAAGAGACGTATTTTGGGGTGGAAAATTCTGCTTCCCTACATTGGCTGAGATTTTTTGTTAAATAATTCCATTCTTTTTGGTAAACAACAGCTGCACACTCACAGAGACACACACACATACACGTACCTGAACACCCAGCCTCCTCTCATGGGATGTGCTGGAGAACTGGACAACCCAGCTGCTAAATAATTGATGCTGGGCACAGCAGAGCGTCCAGATTCTTACTCCCACAGCCTGGACAGGATCTTTTCTGAAGGATCAGTGCTCTTATTATGACAATTAAATAATAACTGTGTCAAGTGCTTAGAACCTGCTAAACGGGAAGAATTCAATAAATGGTAGCTACCTACATATTCATTTTCTACTCTTGCTGACACCTTCTCTATGTCAGAAACTGTCCTATATTCTGGACATTAAAAAGAGAAGCAGACAGACATGGTCGCTCCACCACAGGGCTTATGATCTGACTGGAAATACTGACTGCAAACAATCATGATCTGAAGGGACAGGTGCCATAGTTGGACAAGCAGGGGTGGTGCAGCATCAGAGAAGAGGAGTCAGTCAACCTAGGCTTGGCAGTGGTGGGCAGTAGTGGGGATAGGCAGTCTCTAGGCAAAAGCAATGCATGCGGAAAAATCCAGGAGGGGAGAAAGAACACAGAACACTGGGGGAACTGCCAGCAGCTCAGATTGGTTGGAGTTTACATTTCTGCTCAGGAGAAAATGAAGAAGAATGATGACAAGAGATTAGTCTGAAGATGTTCCCCGGGACCTAATCATCCAGAGCTTTCTTGAGCCATGTTGGGAAGTTTGAAAATCCCCTTTATACCCTTCTTGTGTTCTTATGGCTAGACTCATAATAAAAGTGACACGAGACCAGATTAACAGGGAAAAAAAACAATTTAATTATGTGCGCACAGGAGAATCTGAAAATGATACTCAGAGAGTGAACAAAGCAGGCAGTATATATACCTTTTACACAAAGAAACAATAAATTTGTGAGGAATTGACAAGACGAAGAAACTTAGGTTTGGGGTATGTAATTAGTGAGTAATTTAAAAAGAGTTTAGGTTTGAGACAGTAAACTTACAAGGTTTGTTTATGCAAGCTTCTCAGCCGGAATTCCCTCGCTCTGGGGATGAGGATGTGGGAAAAGTACCTTTCACTCGGCAGATTTATTTTCTGCTTTCAAGGGGAACAGAGACAGGAGGGTCAGAACGCACTTTTGGCTTTTCAAGTAACTTTAATTCAAAATAATCAATACGCTGTTGTGGGATATTTTGGGGTATTCTGCCCTGGGCCTCAATGATGGCACTATTATCTGGGCATTTGGATTCTAAATGAGCTCTGTTTCTATTGGCCTTGCTATCTTTATTGTCCAGATCTTAAGCATCAGTGTAGACCTCCAACAAATGGAACATTTATTAGCCCATCTAAATATCTAATATTGATATATTGCAAATAAAATGATTGCAATATTGTGATTTATAAGAAATATGTGTTTGGTCATTCAGATGACCAAACACATTTTTCTGATATATATTTGGTCCAAGGTTCCTGGCTCACAGCTCCCAAAACCCTTGAAACTTCCTGAACAGTAAGAGCAATGGGAGCATCTTTTTTGATAATATTTGGTCTCTTGTCCTCAATTCCTGAAGTAGCTGCAGAGCCATAGAGGTGAAATGAGTGTCTTTGTTATTCATAACAAGCCCCTTTCCACCCCAACTGGGTTTAAGTTAATGAGGTGACTTTTGGAAAGTACCTAAAGTTGGGGGCTGGCTGCTAAGGGAATCAACCAGGAATAGAGTTGGAACTTTCAGTCCCACCCGTTGATTTCTGGGGACATGGGAGAGGCTGGAGGTTGAATCAATTACCAACGGCCAATGATTTAATCAACCATGCTTATGTAAAGAAGCCTCCATCAAAACCCAATAGGATGGGGTTTGGAGAGCTTCTGGGTTGGTGAGCGCATAGAGGTTTGGGGAGACTGGTGAGCTGAGAGAGGATGTGGAAGTTCCTCACCCTTTCCCCATATCTTGCCCTATGCAACTCTTCCATCTGGTTGTTCTTAGGTTATGGCCTTTTATAAGAAACTGGTGATGTAGTAAGTAAAATGTTTCTTTGAGTTCTGTGAGCTGCTCTAGCAAATTAATTGAACCCAAGGTGGGGGTCATTGGAACCTGTGATCTACAGCCAGTCGGTCAGAAGCATAAACAACAATGCGGACTTGTGCCTGGTGGCTGAAGGGGGGGAAGGCAGTCTTGTGGAACTGAGCCCTTAACCTGTGGTATCTGATGCTATCTTCCAGGTAGATCATATCAAAATTGAACTGAATTGCAGGGCACCCATTTGTTGTCCAAGAATTTCTTAATAGTGTGGAGAGCCCCCCACACACACACACACATTAGAATTGGTGACAAGTATCTTAATTATTTAGTTTCTCATTTGACCTGTAATATAAATTTGTGAGTTAGGCCAGGTAAAATTGGAAATTGAGGCTCAAAGAGGGTTGGTCATGTTCATAGAGACGGCAAGATGTCTGATCTTTTATGTGCAAATTCCATGCTCTTCCACATCACCCCAATGACTCCCACTCAGGCATCAGTGTGTTGGGAGGACATTGGGAGAGACAAGATTTGAGAGACGGAGGCTTGTGAGAAGGTTTAAAATGAGTTTCTATGTTGTGCCTTTACCTCTGTGTCCTACCTAGGCTCCAGACAAGAGATGCCAGAAAGGAAAGGGAAGAAGGCAGAAGAGGGAGGCAGAAGTGCTGTGTCAACTTCTAACATTGCAAGAGAGGAAAAGCAAGACTAGAGGACTCATTCCACCAGACCCACAGCTCCTGAGTGGCCTTTGATCCCCCCCAAACTGCCCCAAACTCAACTACAAATCTTTTTCTGAAGATAGATCTGAGAGAAAGAGCAGCTAGAATGTTAGGAAGAGCACTAGGCTGAGTCCCAATTTTATCACTTACTAGCTGGGCAGCCTCCCCTTCTCTGAACCTCAGTTTCCCTATAAGTAAAGGAGGATGTTAATAATCCCTACCTCCCAGATTTATGGTGAGGATTATTGAGAGGAATACGTGAAATAGTGCCTGGCATGCTCTTCTCCCAAATAGGTGCATAGCTCCCTCCCACACCTCAGGCCTTTACTCAGATACTTCCTCCCAGAGAGGCCTTTTGTGTCCATCCCACTTAAAATTGTGACACTCTTCCCTCTTGGTCTTTCCCATCCCTCTTCTGGCTTTATGTTTCCCCACATAATATACCTCCATCTAACATCGTAAATATTTTACAGTCATGCACCACATAACATTTTGATCAACGACAGACCACATACAGGACACTGGTCCCATAAGATTAATAACATATAGCCTAGGTGTGTAGTGGGCTATACCATCTAGGTTTGTGTAAGCACACTCCATGATGCTCGCACAACAACAAAATCACCTAACAATGCATTTCTCAGAACATGTCCCTGTCATTAAGCAACTCTTGACTGTACTTGTTTATTCATTGTGTCTCCATACTTCACAGGAAAGCAAGGATGGTTTGTCTGTTTTATTTATTTCTTTATCTCCAGTGCCTAAAAGAGTGCCTGGCACAAAATAGGCTTGCAATAAGTTCTAGTTGAGTGACAGATGACTGAATAAACAAATACATGAAAATATTTCATTTTTCGGTTTTACATTTTCAGAACTATGTGTTATACTACAGAGTTTCACATAAACTGTTTGTTTCATAACATGTGGTACATGAATACAGTGGAAAATAAACACTATGAGACTACAAAATAAAATACACAAACCATTGCAGCAAATGAAAGGGGCCTCCTTCAATGTCCTTATCCCACTTCTTCCCCACTTGTTTGCTCTTAGCTGCATAATCTTTCAAATCTATCCTATTCAGTCACAAGCATATAAGTGTTTAGACATAGCTATAAGAATGAGAGCAAACACTTTCGTGGTACTTACTCTATGCCAGGCATGGTTCTGAACACTTATGTACATTAACTCATTTCATCTCCACAAAACACTATAAGATAGGTGCTATTTTTACCCTCAATTTATAGAAAGGGAGCTGAAGCAGACTTGCTGTTTCTTTAATGTGTAAATGGAATCATATTAGACCTATTAGCCCACACTGTGCTTTTTCCATTTAAAATACATTGTAGTTAGGTCACCTTGATATTTAAACTCAGATTCCATCTGTTCCTTCCAGAGCCACTTCAGATTAGTACAGAACTTCCATTTAAATCCTGCCGTTTACTGGTTTTTAATCTTGTCCTCAGTTTCCTCCCATGTTGGGTCCAAACTGAGTGCCCTCAAGATGCTTTCTCTAACAGTCCATGATTTTGCTCTGGCAGCATCTCCCAACTTCTCACTGTCTCTGCCCTTCACTCTGGGATAGGGTGCAGGATGATATCTCCTGTTCCCCAATCCTGAGGCTGGTTCTTATGTGCTGCCACAAGGTCCCCTTGAGTGTCCTAATTATCACCACTATGTGAGTCTTTTCTCCCTTGCGTCAAGAAACAAATCACTTCCCACTAACTGGGGATTTTAGAAGATGGGGAGAGAATAACTTCAAACATTTTTTACAATCAGCAGATGCTCAAGGAAGCCAAGCAAGGGGAGAAATTGCTGCTATTTCTGCTAATTTGCTGACATTTTAAAACCAATTATTCAACCTCTTTGAGCCTCCAGTTTTTCATATGTTAAATGATAGGAGATCCCACCTTACTACCTCACGTGTCTAAAGTCCATATTTTGGGAGAATCTACATAATCATAATGAGTTATAACAGTCCCTCACACTTACAGAGTGATTTACAACTTACCAAGTACTTGTCGAAGAGAGTTATTTCCCAGACTCATAAAATTTCAGAGGTGGACCTTACAGATGAATATATTCAGTCATTCCCAAACTCTCTGTTTCACATTCCCTGGCAAGAAGGGTCCAGAAGGTATATGGCAGTCCATGAACTCTTTTCAATATTTCAAAAATGCTAGCGGGAATCATATATTTCCCCAATAAAATCAGACTTTAATTGCTTTTGGTGGGAATTCCATCAACTAAAACTGGTACTTATTGGAAAACTAATTATCCCTTAATGAACGTAACAGTAGACATAACCTCCTGAAACATGAGGAGCCTGTGGAAAGAAAAGTTATCCAAAGAAAGCTTAGCAGTGGAATGATGACGGATTTGGGTCACAGAGATCCCTGTATTTGATGGATGAGGAAGGTGGAGCGCAAAGAAGCAAGTTGTACCCAGAAAGTTCTCCTCTTCTTCACCCCTCCTGACTTAGATTATGCCTCATGCATCCTCTATTGGACCAAATGTCCTAGTTGGTCCTAGCCTCTACTACGCTCTTCCATCTGCCCTTCAAACTGCAACCAAAGTGGGCTTTTTCATATGCATCCCTCCTACCCTCTGATGGATTAGCATCCTCTGATGTCTCCCATTGTCGTTAGGACAAAGGCCCACTCTTCTGTTGGCACACAAGGTTCTTCCTGATCTGTCCTCACCATCTCTTGAAATTCACTTTATGCTCCAGCCACACCTAATGATTTTTGGTCCCTGCACGCACCAGGCTTTCTCATTGTCCCTCTGTGCCTTGGAACAAACTGTTCCCTCTGCAGAATTCCCTTCCTCCATCTGTTTACCTGTCAAACTTTGTCTCACCCTTCATATTTCAGCTTCTATCACACCTCCTCCAGGACGCCTTCACTGCCTACACTCCACACCAGAATGGATTGATCGCCAGCTCTGGGCATCTCAGCATCCATGCTTCCATCTGGCATGCAAATCTCTTGCTGCATTTCCATCTCTTCAGGGGACAGGGGATTGTTAAGTGAACATGACTTCCCCAAGATCTCATGGCCGAGGCGGGAGGCAAGTGCTACGTTTGCTCCTGACTCAAAAATTGTGTGCTGCAAGACATTGTAAGGGATCTGAAAACCTCAAGCATTTGTCTTTTCTCTCCATAGAGCCCACACTATGAGAAAAAAAATGTCTAACATGGCCTGTGTTAAGGAATAGTTTTAGGACTACCAGAGAGGGAAGAAGGGGTGCCTTCAGGGACCTGCACAATCGGATTCTGTCCTCCAGACCGGAAACTCACAGGAGACCTTTAAGAGCAAAAGCCCAAAGTGGAAGCGCCTTCTAGGTAGAGGCGCAGAGAGCAGCTTTGACACAAATACTGTGCAGGGACAAATGAGGCTAGAGACCTGGTTGCTTGAGTGAGAGAGAACCCATAGAATGAGTTGGGAGGCCTGGTCCCATTATGTCAGCCTCACTCAAAGGGCATTTTCCTCTGGCCTCTCTGCTTTCTGAGACCCGTCCACGACAATGCCAAGTAGGGAGGCCAGCATCCTCTCTCACCTGCTTACAGGTACAGAGCCGCTACCCACCAAGGCCTTGGCACTGAAAGAACACTGATCCACCTTCAAAAACTCCAGGCCCTGGCCCTGGCTGCTGTCTTAAGGGACAGTAATTGGGAGACCCAGTGCTTGCGATAATTAGAGACTCCACACTTAATTCGCAATGCACTTCAATCTGCATTATTAGGACCTCTAACGACCCTGGACAATTGACAAGCCAAGGACATTTATAATGTTGTCTCTGTTTCAAATGAGAAAACCAAAGCTAAAAGATGTTAAGTGACTTTCCTGAGATCTGATCAAAGTATGGGAGGTCCCTGTTTACACAAAGGGCAATCGATCTGAAAATGTTGAGCTTTAACTTTACCTTGCTGCGTAATGTTGGTCAAGTTACTTGACCTCTCTGATCTTCACTTTCCTCATCTATAAACGGGACGTAAAAATATGACTCTCTCATGGCTGTTGGGAGATGAAACGAGATGTAATGTGCCTAGTCCAATAATGGACACACGCTGACACTTGACATCTAGAACATGAGAACCCTCGTCTTCTAACTCCAGATCTGATTATCCTGCCTCAAACATGCTCTGAGGCTTTGGGTAAACCACTTAGCCCTCTGAGCCACACTTTTTCCATCTATAAAGGAGTTTTTGGTGACCTTACACGACCTCTCTAAACTCGGTTCCCTCAACTCTAAATTGGGAGGAATAATTACAGTTTCTCCCTTATAGGGTTATTCTGAGGAGTGAAGTAGATAATGTGTAGAAAGCACTTAAGACAGCACTTGGCATGTAGCCAACACTAAAGATAAATGAACTGTTATCACCGTGGTTGTTGCTAATGTTCGTGTATTAGTCCCTCCCATTATAAAACGGGATGTATAACCTTTCACTCAGTAAGGTGATCAAAATTCAGTTCTATTTGGATGAAAATGAGATAAGAAAATGACTGTACTTTTGCTACCAAAGCCCTCTCAACCCCTTTTCTTCTTCCAGCTGACCTTAGAGAATCGTAGACTCTCAGGTCTGGAAAAAAGCCCATCCACTTGACCTGTTTTCTGATGTTTGAATTATCTCCACCAAGTGGCATATACTTGAATACCTCTGGTGATGGGGATCTCACCACCTTGTACAGTCGCTCACTCTGTACACAGTTCTGTGTGCTAAACTCTCTTATATTAAGCCAAAATACAAGTCACCGTAGCTTCTTCCTTTTGTCCCACTTGTACCCTTCAGCTTTAGCTGGATTCACAGAAGTCACAGAGAATTTGCAGAAGCCAAGCTTTGACAACATTTTTCTCCAGACTGTAACAAACTCAAATCGTATTCGTTGGTCATTTTTTTCCTCTCTCCTTTGGAAAAAAATCGTAAGCACATTTCACCATTCAAAAGATGTTTTTTTCTCCCCATCTGCTGGTTCCCACTGGGATGAAAAGCAATAAAAAGTCAGAAAGAAGTATAGGCTTGCCCCCTGGCTTTGTCACTTAGACGAATAGCACCGTAAAAAAACAGTGAATGCTATCGGTTAAGGCGAACTCCTTCCTCTCCCCGGTACAGTCCACCGAGTTCTGCTGCAAAGGGTTTGGACAGGAAAGACTTTTTCTGGAAATGGATAAGTTGGTGAGTTAAAGATTTTGCATTAAAAACGGATTCCGGTTATAATATCTTCCTGACAGTTGCATTTTGGTCTCCCTGTTTTGTGAGTCATGTCAATGGATCTCCAAGGGCACATCAGTTGGAGAGGGACACCTGGGAACTTTGCAAGGTATCTGCCAATCAGAGAATAATAAAAACGAGCAGTTCCAAGCCAGCGCCTGCGGTTATCAAGCGGTCTGCCTGCATTCTTTCTCCTTCCCCATCCCCCAGCATCAGCGTTCCTTTCTCCTGTTTTTCATGTCCTCCGTATTTCCAATCAGCTTCCCGATCTGGCACCGGCTCCAGGAAGCTACATGAATAGATGACATGAGAGGATCTTGTAATATTTCACACTTTCCGGTGAAAAATATGCTGGTTGGGAATGTTAATATTTAATCACAGATAAAGTGTCTGAAAAGTTGCAGAAGAATTCTCCATTAAGATATGGAGATACTCGGAAAGTATATTCCCTTTGTTAGAAAACCTTATCAGGCAAGTAGACAGCACATGGCGTTAGGAAAAGATGCTGGGACCGCACTCTTGTCCGGCTGGGGATGAAATATGAACTGTGAGCCCAGAGTAAACACAAAGTGGAGAGAGTGCTTCTTGATCCAGTGCATGCCTCTGACCAGCACAGGCAAGATTAGGAACCGAAAGGTGGACGCTGGCTCTTGGGTGCAGGCAGGAGGGGTGGAGGCTGGATGTCAAAAATGACTTTGAACCTTTCTCCTCTGAGAATGGTAGCCTCATGGACAAAATAAAACCATAAGCTAAAAGTTACCTTTGCATTGCAATATACAAGTTATAATCTGTCTTCTCACTCTATTATGGATGCATAATGTAAAACTCCTTTTGTGGAGGAGGGTACAGAGGCTCAGAAGGGTGAGGTTATTTGCCCAAAGTCACAAGAGCAGACATATGGCTGGGTTTTGAATGTAGGTTTTTCTGACTCCACAGCTAGTGCTCTTTCCACTAAAGCACAGTTTCTCTCAATGGGAAAAAGAGGAAGAGGTCTATTGTGAGGAAGATGATAGTGATGATGATGATGATGACAAAGATGATGCTGATAAAGTAACACATTATCCTCATGTTTCAAACCCTGCTAAGTGCCAAGCCCTATGTTAGATACTTTCTGTGAAATCTCTCATTTCATCCTTAAAAATGCATTATTATTATTATTATTTCATTTTATAGATGAGCAAACAGACTCAGAGAAGTAAAGTGACTTGCCCAAGGTCACATAAGGGGTTGTTCAAACCTAGCTCTGGATTGATGTAAAATTCCTACGCTCTGTTAAACAACAGAGAAAGGAAAAGAGTGGGAGATGGATGAGGAGGAGGATTTAGGGTTGGGACATGTGGTGTTTAGAGGCAGTATGGAAAATTGATCTACATAGATAATCCTTTCAGAACTTCATACAGTTAGGGGTGCTGATAAGGCAGCTGGAAACCAACAGGAGCCTGGAGTTGAAGAAAGTCACAGGAGGTGGACTTGGAGGGCCAGTCATATCCCAGGCATGCATTGAGCAGGCAATTCCAGTATCCACAAGGGCAAGTCGGATGGGGATCCTGAAAAAATCTTTGAACTTTGTACCAATTTCCTAAAATCATTTGGTAGCCTTGCTGCAGCAGAGTCCAGGGGGCTGCATTCCAATGAGTGGTGAAGTTACCACGGGAAGGGAGGTGGGGCAGGTAACAGCAAACTATGGAGACGTTTGTGGTTGAAAGAAGCACAAAGGCAAAATGGCTCAAAGGATTATCAAGGTCAAGGAACTTCTTTCCCCACTTCTTTTAAGATAAGAATTGAACAGAAGGATTCAGTGGAGGGGGAGGGATCAGATATGGGAGAGAAGAGGAATAATCAATGGCGTGATGGCAGCCAGTGTTGGAGGATTGTACTTCAGAAAGAAAGGTCACCTTCCTCTGAGGCTCCAGGCACAATAAAGATATGGATCAATGAATGAATCATATCAGATTTCTGGAGTGGGAAAACCTCATGGTATGAGCAAGGCAGACTTGGGTTCAAATCCTGATTCTGTCACTTTCTATCTCTGTGATCTTGAATAAATCAATTAACCTCTCTGAGCCTCAGTTTCTGCATCTGTGAAAAAGATGTAAATCAGAGATGTCATCACTCAACTCATTGGATTGTTCCACAACAGGGGTTCCCAAACTTGCTTGATTCACAGATTCTTTAGTGTCTCAGCAATTTTTCCCAAGGCCCCTAGGCCAAAACAAATACCCAACAGTTCCATTTATTGAGTAGTTGGGCTCAACAATTTAATAAGTATGTATGTTCTATCACTTTATACACATCATTTGAAAGAAAGATAATGCTATCATTTCATTCTTAAATAAACGCAATCACTTATTTACTCATGGAATGTATGGGACTGTAGACACTGCACAATTTCTTGAAACTTGGGAGCAGATTGAGCATGGAAATCCCCATTTCCTGTTCCACACTGATCTTTGCATTACTTGCTTTTTTGTTACAGCAACCCTTTAAAACCCAGCATCACGTATATATGACATCACTGAACAGACTGTAGTGTGATCTGCTGTTGAGATGATGAGCTTCCTTATCCTAGAAGTTCCAGAATGTTCAACAGATGTCAGATAGCGCTGAGTTTCTCTCTAAAGTGGTAAGCATCTCTTGGTGTCTCTCTAAGTTCTCTGTGGCCCCCTGGACACCTTCGCACATTTTGAGAACAATCATTTTAAAGATTAAATTAAATTGTAGATGTATTATATGTATAATATACAAAAATCTCTTATAAATTTATAAGAGAAAATGGAACATCCCAGTAGGAAAAAAAAAAAAAGGAACATCCCAGTAGGAAAAGGCAAAGGTCATGACAGGAAAACATCAGAAGAGAAAACTCTCACGGCCAATACAAGCATAGGCAGGATTAGATTCCCCAGTGGTTAGAGAAATACAAATCAAAACCACAACGAAATGACATTTTTGCCCAGCCAGTGCATGAAAATTAAAGATTGATTCCATCTAATTGCTGACAAGGGGGTAGGAAAATAAAAACTGTCTGATATTGCAGATGAGAATATAAATTCTAATAGCATTTTTAGGAATTAAGCTGGAAGGATCTAATAAAATTTTAAAAACTGTATACCTTGACCACAGCAATTCCACTTAGAGGAATCCAGCATACAGAAATAAAAGCACCAATATACATGAATAGATAGGCAAGGATCTTTATTAGATAATTGTTTATTGTAACATAAAACATCATCTGGAAACAACCTGAATGTTCATCAATAGTATGATAATTCGTATGCATCTACCTATGGAGAGTTGTTTAGTTATTAAAAGAATGAATTAGATTTATGTTTATTGACAGAAGGGGTATTGTGACATATTGTTGGTGAAAAAGGGCAAATGCAGAGTAAGCTGCTAAAGTAGAATGTTGTTTGTTTTGTAAAGAAAGAGAAGCCTATGTCTTTACAAACATATGGAAAAGTCAGGTAGGACAAAACGTAACACGCTTAATTGTTGATATTTATTACAGTTTGGGGGGGGGTGTACTGGGAAGGGAGAGGTTACTGGTTTTATCTGTGTTCATATCTGAGTTTTTTGGCAGGTAACTTATCAACCAGCATTGATTGCTCTTTTCAATTTGAACAGAAAACCCAATGAAGTGTCCCCCTCCCCACAAATCATCTGCCGTGCCCAGCACCGTGCCCAGCACATAACAGGTCATAGGCCTCGGGGTTCTGTCTCTGGTTTTCTTTCTGTATGCCTCTCCCTTACTCTGTTGCATCTCTCTCTACCTAGCTATGTATCTCCCTCTCTCTCTCTCTCTCTTCCTCCCTTTTCCTCTCCTCTTGCTTTTATGCTAGATGACAGAGACACAGACAAGGAATAAGGCAAGGCACCTGCTCTTGAAGAGCTTACAGTCTGCTGGGCTGAAGACCCACGTATCTTCGGAGAGAGAGGAAGGAAGTGGAGGGAGATGGCGCCAGATGGACGTAACTTCGATAAAGAACAGCGTAAGTCACCCGCTTAGGAAGGGAGGAAGCTGAGGACTTGTGGGGAATGAAAGTGGCTTAGACTGTAACATGGAATCAACAGGAGATGAATGGAGGGATTAGCATTCAGCGATCCTCCCTGGGCGGTTTCGAAATTCATATTTCTAAAGGCAGAAGTCTGGGCTCAAGCACCTCTGAAAGCCTCTTCAGGATCTGATTCCTTCACTTTTCAGGTCTGCATCTAAGATATATGGGCAGGCGGACCCCTTCCCCTGCCTAATGCTACATCTTTTCTATTTCGGTTGTACTCAGAGGCCAACCGTTCTTACCCATCCCTTCCAAATCCTGCCTTGCCCAATAAAGAGAGACGTCAGACTCTAACTACTGTACCATCCTGCAACCTGATCATCCTCCCCGACCGCTCACCCCATACACCATCCTTTTTTTTTCACCCAGCAGACCAAGATTCCTGGGCCAGTTCTGCCTCTGTCTCCCTAGACAATGGTCCTGGCAGAGACAGAAGAAAGGTCAGATGGCAGGGCGGCTGGGCTAGGATCCCACAAGCTGTGTCCTAGTTTTCCAGGGTAAGCTGTCAGGAGTTGCCTCAATGCAGTCCCCTCTTCCCTCTCCCCAAATCCATTTTCTCAGTCTGAAGAAATGGCTTTACTAGCCTCAAGAGAAGCCTCCTGCCCAGGGAAAGCCAGGCCTGAGAAGCTGCCATCAGACCCCATTGTCTGTGTCCTGGGAGAACTGCCAAGGCTCGGACATCTTGGCTGGGGATGTGGAAGGGCCCTGTTCTGATCCCATCTGTTCAGAGTGGGGAGAGAAGCCAGAGAGCCTCCCTCTCCCCTCTTCCCCCAAACCCCAAGCTCTATGGATGAGTAGCTTTTCAGAGATGAAAAACCAGAGCCCTGTCAACCAAGTCTTCTTGCCTGACAAAGATAGAATCTAAATATAGAAAGGTACAGCTAAACTCCACTGCAGAGCAAGCAGCCCCATCTGGCACACAGCTTCTGGGGGTTTCCTCCCCTCCCATGGCATCTAGCCCAGTGCCCGGGACATAGGAGAGGGTCAGCAAATGTTTTATTGAAGTGACCTGCTGAATCCTGACTAACATCCCTCTCCCAACAACAGAGAGCTGCTGTACAAACATCCGCATAAGACCCACTGAAGCTAGCCTCGACCTCTTGCTTTCCACCTCCAAATAGCCTTGGCCCCACTTCTATTGGGAACATCCTTACAAAGATGCCACTACCTTCACAGAAACTTCCCTAAAGTGAGAGTGGGGGGCTAATGCACATATTTTGCTTTTCTAGTTGTTGGACACTATATATCCATTTCCCTACTCAATCCTCACAACAGTAAGTGTGTAATTATTCCCGTTTACTAGATGTGAACATTGAGGCGAAGAGGTTAACTGACTCGTCCAAGGCCTTGCTATTGGAAAACTCAGGTCCATTTCTTGGCTCCAGAGAACACCACGTAATGATGAAGGGGAGATTCATGCCGTTAGACCCCATTGGTAGCCATGGCTTCCCCCAGATCCTTCACCTCAAGAGCTCCAGAACCCTCCTTTAATTTACTTAAGAATCATAGAAGCATAATTCTTGGACCCAAAAAGAACTCCAAGACAGCATGAAGCCCAGTCTCCTGTTTTCAAGGAGATAACCTGGGACTCGGGTGGTTTATTAGCGTCTTAAGCCTGCTGTAACAAATTACTATATTTGGTGGCTTAAAGCAACAGAAATTTATTCTCTCATGGGTCTGGAGACTAGAGATCTGAAATCAAGTTGGCAGGGCCACGCTCCCTCCAAAGGCTCTAGGGAAGAATGCTCCCTTGCCTTCTTCTAGCTTCTGGTAGTTTCCAGCAATCCTTGGCATTCCTTGACTTATAGCTACTTCACCCCAATTTCTGCCTCTGTCTTCAAATGGCCACCTTCCCTCTGTGTGTGTCTATATCTTTGTGTCTAAATCTTCCTCTCCTTTCTCTTATATATAAAGATGCCAGTCACTGGATTTAGGATCTACCCTAATCCAGTATGACCTCATCTTAACTGGATTGCATCTTCAAAGACCCGATTTCCAAATAAGGTCACATTTTGAGGTTCCTGGTGGACATGAACTTTGGGAGGACACTATTCAACCCAGCACAGATGGTGTAGCTTGATGGCTAGGAGGGTGGCCCCAGGAGTCAGGCTACCTAAGATTTTAATCCCAGGTCTGCCACTTGCTCACTCTATGATCTAGAAAATCTTTTAATTTCTCTAAATCTCAGTGTCCTCATCTATGAACTAGAGATAATAATAATACCTACCTCATAGGCTTTTGGGGAGGAGGCTCTAAGATAATCCATGCACAGAGCTCAGCCCAATGCCTGGCACACAGTGAGTGCTCACACATTAGCTCCTCTCTCTACATCTTGATAGTTAGGGGTACACACTCTGCAGTCAGGCTACTGGGGTGAAATTCTGGATCTTTCACTTTCAATGGCGGGAAGATGGACAAGTGACTTAATCTCTCTGAGCCTTAATTTCTTCATGAACAGAAGAGATAATCATTGTATAGATCTCACGGGCCATGGTGAGCAGCACATGAAGTAATTCAGGTAAGGTATTTAAGAATATCTTGCATGCAGCGAGTCCCCAATAATGATAGCTATTATGATATTGATGTTTCCAATTTTAAGCCATATGATTATATGTAATCTTCCATGCAATAGGAACAGGCTCAGTAGAGGGGTCCTGGGATTCTGGCAGGGAAAGACTCGAGCTTGGTGGGCATCAGGGAAATTGACTTTTCCCCAGAAGGGAGGGACCCAGAGGCATGATGTACTGAAACCAGGTTTCTCTGTCCTTGGCAGTGGTCCAAGAGGCTGAACCCCTCTCCTCTTCTCCTTTGTGGTAGGCTCCCACCCAGTCGACTCATGGGTGATCTAGGGGCATCCTCTAGCTTCTGGGCTGAGCTCCCCTAGCACACACAGTCCCACCAGTGTCCAGCTGCCAGATGAAGGTGACTTAGGAGATGTGGGGTGGAGAATGGCTGGGCAGCTGGGGGCGGAGAAGCAGCATGAAGCTCATTAGTAACTGACTACTCTGGTGGAACAGAACTCTCCTGGGGGCCATAACTCTGTCCCTGGAAGAAAGAATGATGACCTCTGGGGCTGGGCGGTGGGAGCAAAGCTGAGTCCCTGCCTTCTCTAAAACCCCAGCATATCTATGGAAAAAGAAGAGCTTCTGCATGAAAAAAGAAGGGGTGGAGGGAGTTTGAAAGGAAGCTGAAAAGCATACCATGGGGCTTCTTGTAAGTTGGCAGCAGCTATTCTAACACGGAGCCTGAGCTTTCACCATGGAGGGTATAGTCTCAGTTCTACAGAGACAGCACTGTGCAGAGGAAAGAACCTGAGTTTGGAGCAGGTTCCCTCGGATTTATTGGGTCCTCACACTTCTGAGTGATCTTGCATAACTCAGTCTCTTTGAGCCATAGCTTCCACATTTGTCAAATGGAAACATGTATTTTTCAGCGTTGTCGTAAAGACTAAATGATTTAACTTAGTCTAATTAGTACTGCCTCATCAAACTCAGCTCAGCCGTCCCCTCTCTCAGGACGCCATCCCCAACAAGGCTTGGTTAGATGTCCCTGCCCAATGTCCTGCCAAACCCTTGCACATCCCTCTGCCGTAACACGAATCCTTTGTCGTGGAATTACAATTTCATGTTGACTTGTCTCTCTCCTACACGAGGCTCTGAGCTCCCTGAAGACAGAGAAGGGCTTGTTCATTTTGGCATTCTCAGTGCCCAGCGTAATTCCTGGCACAAGCTGAGTGAATGGATGAATAAGCGAGTCTAGTTGGGTAAAAATAAGTCCAGTTAGGTAGGTTTTTAGGCAGCTATTATAATCAAAGCACTGTGGAAGGCACAATGGAGGGATATACTGATGGATAATTTTATTTCTCGCCTGGAGTAACTTTAGTGGTTTTGTAGTAAGAAAAATTTGTGATGGATATAAGAACCAATAAACGAGGAAGTGCTACTATGTGCCAGGTACTATGCTCTGCATTTTACATTAATCATGAAATTATTACCAGCCAGCTGTCATTGTCCTCATTGTGCACAGGAGGAAACTGAGGCTCGGAGAGGTAAACTAAATTGCCCAAAACCACTAAGCCAGTAAGTAGCAGAGTCATAGAGTGGGACCCCATATGCTTGGCTACCAAGTTAATGTCCTTTCCTTCAGGCCCCTTCTGATGCAGAATTGAGACAGTTTGAAAATGGGGAGCTCCAAAAGCAAAAGGGGAACGGGGAAGCATGAGTAGAGTTTTCTGGAGCTTATTAGCTTTAAACTCTGCGTAGCATCTTGCCTTTTCCTTCTTACCCATTCACTGGCTAAGAAAATGCCAGATAAAGCATTTTGGACACCAGGGTACCAGGGGGCCCCTGATGAATTAAAATCCTATTTGTCAAAGGCAGATTTTCTTCTAGTCCTGATTATAATGGAAGTGACTTTGTGGTCATAGGAGTCTCAAAAGGGCCTGGGGCTGTGAGGGTGCAGAAAGAAGATGGAAGAAAAATGTCCTTTTGTGTTTCTCAGAAGGAAAATATTGCCTAGATATTATAAATTGCCCAAAGTTGAGGGGGAAAAAAAATGCCTTGCTGTGGGCTGTGGAAAAATTCAAGCGTCACTTGAACAAAGGCAACCCATTGTTTGTGGAGCCTTTATTAGGTGCTGGGGGCTTTGTATGCATTATCTCTTTGACTTCCCACAAGACTACCCCTATTTACAAGACTATTTACAGATGAATATAATGAGGCATGCTGCTAGCGTGTGGCGTAACGGAGATGCCTACCCAAGCTTATCTAGCTACAGAGGGCACTTGCCCCTATAGCAACAACATAGAGGTTGGAGTCTTTGTCATTGGAATAAGGCAGAAGTATAGCTATTGACTCTCAAAGTCCAAGCTAGCATGAACACATGTTTTGTTTTGTTTCATTTTCTGCTGAATTACCCAAGTATTAATTCCGGACCACCTACATCCCACCTCTCCCTCTCACACTTCTTCTGTTCTAAGAATAGCACTGATTTTAGGATCCTCATGATGGCAACCAGCCCAAGCAACAATAACAAATGACACACCCCCCCAAGGACATAATTAAAAACATGCATAAAGATGCAACCACAAGGATGTTCATCACCAAAAGATTTACAACGTCCAAAAAATAAATAAAAGGAAGCTCCCCACACATCCAAAAGTGGGCACTTGAACTGATAAACTATGGTGCAGTCATTATATGTGGAATTCTATGCAGCAGTTAAAAATTATTTGTGTGAAAATATTTAGGGACACAAATACGATCACATGTTTACAAGATATTGTTAGTTTTTAAAAGCATGTTGTAAATCTATATGACCGTGGGCATTGTAGGTGTTTTTTAATTCTTTTTGATTATTAGCGTTTCATCAGTTTTGTGTAATGAATATCTGTTGTTTTTACAAAAATTAAAATAATGAACATTTATTTATAACACACATAATAAACATTCGAGCCTCAAGTCTCCCTCAGTTGTAATAATAAAAGGACCAGTTTACACAAACACAAAAGATAGAAAGGGAGCCCTAAGTCTGCAGAGAAGTCTGATAAATAATCAGGGCCTTTGTTCAGGAAAAGGGGAGCATCTTTCTTCTGTCTCCCTGAGAGACAACGTGTTTGAATGACAGCAGGCTGGATTTGGGTTGAACACAAGGAAGAACTGTCTGAATGCAGCAGTCACCCAAACACACCACAGACATCTACCCGGTGGATGTTGACAGTCGGCATGGAGAGCCAGACCAAGAAAAGTCATATCATAATGAGAATGGTGGTACCAGCTACAGCTACAGCTATATGGCATATGTGCCATATGCCTTATATAAATCAACTGTAATCATTACGTCACACCAATTTAACTTATGAGGAAACAGAGGTTAAGTTAGATGCTTAGCAGCACACATCCAGAAAGTAGCAGGGTTGATCTTGGAACCCAGGTCTGTCTAGCGCTAACGCCCAACATCCGTACACTATGCTGGTTTCCTTGGCTTCCTCTTCTACCTAAAAATATTCTTCTCACCAAGCTTGCTGCAATGCCCAGTGTTTTTTTTTTAAATACACTTGTTAAATTTTAGAAAACTTTTAGATATACAGAAAAATTGTGATGGTAGTACAGAGTTCCCATATAAACCACACCCAGGTTGTCCTATTATTAACATCTCACTTCAGCATGTCATAATTAATGAACTAATATTAATATATTATTATTAATTAACATCTACATATAATCCAGATTTCCTTAGTTTTTACATAATGTCCTTTTTCTGTTTCAGATTTCCACTTTATTTCTTCATCTGGTCTCCTTAGTCTCCAATTCACTAAGACATTTCTCAGACTTTCCTTGTTTTTGATTACCTTAAAAGTTTTGAGTAACACTCAGGCGTTTCATAGACTGTCCCTCAACTGGGATTTGTCTGATGTTTTTTCTCATGATTGGATTGGGGTTATGGATTTGGGGCAGAAGGTCACAGAGGTGAAATGTCATTCCCATCACCTCATAGCAAGGGTACCCCCTATCAACCTGACTTATCACTGATGATGTTCATCTTGATCACACGGCCAAGACTGTGTTTTTCAGGTTTCCCCACTATGCAGTTACTCTTTTCTTCCCCTTTTCATACTGTGATCCTCACAAGGGGGTCATTATGCAAAGCCCACATTTAAGGAAAGGGAGACACTTGAGGACAGAGTAGACACAAAAATTATTTGGAATTCTTCTTCATGGTAGATTTATCTACATCCCCCCATTTATTTATCTACCTGTTCATTTATCTAAATTAATGCGGATTCATGGATATTTATCTTATAATTCACCTTAAGCTATAATCCAATACTACATAAAATTTCTTGCATTGCTCAAATTGATCCAATATTGACCATTGGGAGTGCTTGCAATTGGCTCTTGTATCCCTTTGACATACCCCCATTACTGTATGTGTGTGTGTGTGTATGTACGTGGTTTCATTTCTGGCACCATGAGATGCTTCAGTTTCATCTTCTGCATTTCCTGCCTCAGCCTTCGAATTGGGTTTTTCTCCAAGGAACCTTGTTTCTTTTACTGGAGGATGGTATTAGAAACCAAGATATGGGCACTGCATACGCTCTGTACTACTGGGGTGTCCTTGCTTATAAAGTGCCTCAGCTGACACAGCAAGGAAATAAATGTGTGTGTACTAACCAGTGTATATACACACATCTATAAATAGTTTTATATGGAACCATCTGTATCCATATTAAGCAAAACAACTGATGTTGCCAACTCTAATCCATTGTTAGACGGATTGTTCTAACCTCTTCTTGCTTGTCTGTAACCTCCCCCTCCAACAGTGAGAAACCTGGCTCCTATTATCTGAGAAACCTGGCTGCTACCTACCTATTATAGGTATCCCAATAGGGTACTTATTATTCTATTATCATTACTTGATTTTTCAGTTCCAGTGTACATGTATATTGCTTCCAGAACTGCTAACTTGTACCTCCATGGGAAGCAACTTTATCAACTAGAGTACAATGCTTACGTACAGTTCCTTTTGCTTTTAGTCTTATAGACTCCACTAATTTTCAGATTTACCTAGGTCAGCACCTTTTTTGCCCTCTTGCTTCTGTGATGTTATTTCATGTATTTATAATACAGTTAGATTCTTCTGCCACATTCTGCACTCCATCCTGGGCTTCTCTGAACTCCTAAATTATTTTTTAATTTTGCATATATTAAGGTTCATGCTTTGTGCTGTAGAGTTCTATGTGTTTTCACAAATACCTAGGGTCATATAGCCACCATTAGAGTATGGTATGGGACAGTTTCACTGTCCTAAAATATGCCCTCAGTGTCACCTATTTCTCCTCTTCTTAGTTCAGATCCCTGGCAATCACTTATCCGTTTGCTATTTCTATAGATTTGCCTTTCTAGGATATCATATAGATGGCATCATACAGTATGTAGTGTTTTCTTTTTTTTTTTTTTTTTTTGGCTGGCTTCCTTCACTTAGCAGTACTAATTTAAGATTCATCCGTGCCTTGGACTGGATGGATAGCTCATTCCTTTTTATTGCTGAATAGTATTCCATTATACGGATGTACCACAATTTGTTTATGCATTCACATACTGAAAGACATATTGGCTGCTATCGTTTTTTTGGCAGTTCTCAATAAAACTGCTATACATAGTCCCATGCAAGTTATTGTGTGGCATAAGTTTTCAAATCAGTTGGGTAAATACCTAGGAGCAAGATTGCTGAAGCATATGGTAAGACTATGCTTAGCTTTGTAAGAAACCACCAAACTGTCTTCTAAAGTGGCTGTATTACTTTGCATTCTTACCAACAAGGAATGAGAGTTCTTGTTGCTCAGGATTCTTGCCAGAAATTGCTATTGTCAGCTTTTTGGATTGTAGCCATTCTACTAGGTATGTAGTGGTGTCTCGTTGTATTAATTTGCATTTCACAAATGATAAATTATGTTGAGCATCTTTTCATTTGCTTACTTGCCATCTGTATATCTTCTATGGTGAGACGTGTTCACATCTTTTTCCTATATTTAAATTAGCTTGTTTGTTTTCTTATTGTTCCATTTTTGAGAGTTCTTTGTATATTTTGAATACAAGTTCGGCTATGTGTTTTGCAAATATTTTCTCTCAGGCTGTAGTTTGTCTTTTCATTCTCTTCAGAATGTCTTACACAGAGAAAAATGTTTTGATTTTAATAAAGTCCAACTTATCAACTTTTTCTTTCCCGGATCACTCTTTTGCTGTTGCATCTAAAAATTTATCTTCAAACATGAGGTTATGTAGATTTTCTCTTGCTTCTAGAAGTTTTAAAATTTTACATTTAAATTTACGTATATGAGCTATTTTGGGGTTAATTTTCATGGAAGGTGGAAAGTCAGTGCCTAGGTTCATCTTTTTTTTTGTTTTAGCATTTGGATGTCCAATTGATCCAGTATCACTTTCTGAAAAGGCTATCCTTTCTTCATTAAATTGCATTTGCACTTTTGTCGAAGATGAGTTGACTATACTTATGTGTGTCTATTTTGGGGCTCTTTCTGTTCCATCACTCTATGTATCTATTTTCTTCCACCACTACCACACTGTCATGATAACTGTAGGTTTATAATAGGATTTGAAATCAGGTAGCTGAGTCTTCCAACTTTGTAGTTTTTCAGTATTTCATTGGTTATTCTAGGTCTTTTACCTTTATATGTAAATTTTAGAATAAATTTTGCAATATCTGAATAATGCTTTTCTGGAATTTTGATTGTGATTGCATTGAATCTACAGATCAAGTTGGGAAAAACTGATATCTTAACAATATTGAATCTTCTAGTCTGAAGGTGAAACTTCTCTCCATTTATTTACTTCTGCTTTTATTTCTTTCATAAGTGTTATGTTCCACATGCAGATACTATAACATATTTTGTCAGATTTATAGTTAATATTTCATTTTGTTCATGCTATTGTAAATTGTATTTTTTATAGTAAAATTCATTACTGGTATATAAGAAAGCAATTAATTTATGTATATTCTTATATCCTGAAATCTTGCTATCATCACTTATTAGTTCCAGGAGCTTTTTAAAATGGATACTTTGGGATTTTCTACATAGACAGTCATGTCTTCTGAGAATAAAGATGGTTTCATTTCTTCTTTCCCAATCTGTATACGTTTTATGGCTTTTTCTTTTCTGATTGCACTAGAAGGGACTTCCATTTTGACGTTGAATCCAAGTGGTAAGAGAGAGCATTTCTGCCTTATTCCCAATTTTAAGGGAAAGTGCCCTCTCACCATTAAGTGTGATGTTGCTATAGGATTTTTGTAGATGTCTTTTATTAGCTGAGGAAGTTCCCGGCTATTCCTAATTTTCTGGGGGGTTTTATCATGAATAGGTGTTAGTTTTTTTTTAAATGCTTTTTTGGTGTCACTTGGTATGATCATATGATTTTTCTTCTTTAGTCTGTTTATATGATTGATTACATTGATTTCAAATGTTAAATCAGCCATACATACTTAGAATTAATCTCATTGGGTCATAGTGCATAATTTTTTTATATAGTGTTGGAATTTATTTGCTAAAATTTGGTTGAGGATTTTTACATCTATGATCATGAGAGATATTGGTCTGTAGCTGTCTCTTCCTTTAATGTCTTTATCTGGTTTTGGTGTTAAGGTAATGCTGGACTCATAGAGTTAGTTTGGAAATGTTCCCTCTCCTCTCCACCTCCAACTACTATTTACTGAAGAGATTGTAGAGAATTGCACCAGTGAAACCATCTGGGCCTGGTTTTTTCTTTTTTAGACGATTGTTCATTATTGATTCAATTTCTTTAATAGATACGGGAATATTCAGGTTATATATTTCTTTTTGTGGGAGTTTTTGATATTTTTTGTCTTTCAAGGAATTGGTCCATTTCATCTAAGTTATCAAATTTCACCCATAAATATTTTCATTATATTCCTTTATTCTTCATTTCATGTTCATGGGATCAATAGTAATGACCCCTCCTTCATTTCTGATATTGGTAAATTATGTCTCCTTTTTTTATTGGTTAGCTTGGCTAGAAGTTTATCAATTTTATTGATCATTTCAAACAACCAGCTTTGGATTTTGTGGATTTTCTTCATTTATTTCCTATTTTCAATTTCATTGATTTCTTCTTTAATTTTTTTATTCCTTTTCTTCTGCTTGCTTTAGCTTTAAATTAGAGAGTTTCCATCTCTCTAGTTACATTACCCGTCTGTTCTGGAATGTTGTGTACCTTTTCGATTAGAGCCCTTAACATATTAATCATAGTTATTTTAAATTCCCTGTCTGATAGTTCAAACATCTATGCCATTTCTGAGTCCATTGTGATGTTGGCTTTGTCACTTCAGATTGTGTTTTTTGTTAACTTCTGGCATGTCTTGTAGTTTTTTTGCTGTTGTTGAAAGGCAACCATGTTGAATTAAGTAACAAGAATTGTGGTAAATAGGGCTTTAGTGTAAGGATTTATGGTAATCTGGCTAGGAGTTGGGCTGTGTTTAATGTTAGCGTAGTGTAGCTTCAAATTCCTCTACTGTCCTTGTTTGATCTCCCCTTTTAAATTAAGGTTTCTCTAAGTCCTATTCCTCAGAAAGGGTCTGTGTCTTTCAGCTCTTTCAAGTGTAACCCCTTGTCATTATACGGCCACCCTGCTGGTGTGGTGATAAGGTGTAGGGAATGGGGAGCTGATTAGTTTCCTATGGCTGCTGTAATGAATTAACACAGATTTTGTGATTTAAAACAACACACGTATTCTCTTATAGTTCCAGAGGCCAGAAGTCTGAAATCTGTTTCCCTGGACTCAAGTAAAGATGTCAGCAAGGCTGGTTTCTTCTGGAGGCTCAGGAGAGACTCTGTTCACTTGACTTCTAACTTCTGGAGGCCACATGCATTTCTTGGCTGGTGACCCTTTCCTTGAATCACTTCAACCTCTTGCTTCTCTCTTCATATCTCCCACTTCCTCCTTTGACCATCTTGCCTCCCTCTTATGAGGACATTTGTGATTAAATGTAAGGCCCACCAAAATATTCTTCCCATCTCAAGATCATTTATCTTAATTATATCTGAAAGCCCCTTTTATTGTGTAAGGATGTGGATCTTTTGTGGGTCCCTACTCAGCATACCACAGGAGAATTCTAGAATCTTCTCATTAAATCTCAGTGGAGGCTGTGTTTTAAGGCTGTGGCCTTCACAGGTGCCTCCCCAGTGCTATGAATTTCTTTTTTACACCTGCCATTTATTCCCTTCCTGGGTTGAAGCAGTCCCAATCAATTCTCTTGAATCCCAGACTTCTGATAACTATGCCCTTCTTCCTCCTCCCGTTAGGTGAGACAGGACTGCTAGAAGGGTTGGAGTAATAGGAATGGCCCTCCCCTTCCAGCAAGTGGGACAAGACTCTCACCTGGACTGTACGCCTTTATTATGGAGAGGCACTGGGAGTGTTTCATAAAGATTACTCATCTCTTCCTGTTCACCTGCCAGAGACACAGGGGTTCTTCTCAAATCTTCGAAATGAGAATCTGGCGGGGTTCCTGAAGGTAAAGGTCATAGAAGTGTTGGAGTCCCTGAGGCCCGAGGTCACCAGGCATTTTTCACACCCATGCCAGTCCATATTCAGCCACCAGCAATTCTCAAAATTATTATTACAGTGTTCATACAAGTGTATGGCTCCAGCAGCTTTTGGAGGAGGTAAAGCTGTGTCTTTCTGGATGAGACTGTTTCTCCAGATTTCAGAGTGGCAGTTTGCCATGTAGCCTCAGTTCTCTAATGGGTCCAAGAAAAGTAGTTGATCTTCAGTTTGTCCAGCTTTTTCTTATTGTTAGGATTGAAGTGATTACTTCCAAGCTCTATACATGTTGGAGCTGAAATCCAGTGTCCAAGATTTTCACCATTAGAATGGCATTGCTTTGAGCTAAGTCATTGGTATCCCTTAAGTCACTGTATCAGTCATAGACCATCTGGGAAGGAACATGAGGAAATCGTCTCAAGTCAATTAATGGAGACATGGAGGAGAACTTGACCCCAGCCTTCTGCTTTTCAAATGAGAAAACTGATCATCAGTGAGGAGAAGAGAGTTGAGTGAAAACAAACATTGAATTCCAACAATACTGGTCATCGAGGACAGCTTCAAATAGTCTACCTTCTGGGAATATTTAAAAACATATTTCCAAAGAATAATTCACTAAAGATGAAATGTCAAACATGCCTTAATTGACTTTATAGCCCAGAACCTAGCAACACATCATACGGAACAGGTGCTCAAAAAAGACGTGTTTTTGTGTTTTTTTTTTTTTTTAATGAATCAATGAGACAAAAAAACAAGTCATTTCATGGCCTCTTACATTGAACTCTAGGTACAGTCAAGATCTTTTCTACAATAAACAGTAAAACTACAATTATTATAACAATTAAAAATTAGGAAAAAATTGCAATTAGGTACTGGACAAATCTGGATACTGGTAAACTCATGCTAGGTATTTTTTTCCTTTCCTTTCCTTTCTTTCATAAAGCCACAAGAAAAAATGTTATCTTTGAAGATCTCCTTGGTATATTTAGATGAGTTAGCAGCTTCTGCCTAACAAACCACCCAAACTTAATGACCTAAAACAACACACATTATTACTGATTTTGAGTCTGTATATCGGCAGAGTGGTTCTTCTTGTCTTAGCTTGCCTTTTTTGTGCATCTGCTGGCAGTTGTGTGTCCGCTAGTCATCTCTGCAGACTATAGATTTCTCTTAGATGGCCTTAGCTGGGCTCTCCTCTTTAAGGAAACTGATCCTCCAAAGGTTAGCCAGGTCTTTTGATATGGCCAATGGCTGGGTTCCAAACAAAGTGAGCAGAACACCTCATGAGGCGTAGACTTAAAACCATTGCACTGTCACTTCCACCGTATTCTCTTAGCCAATGTAAGTCACAAGGCCGCATTCAAGGGACAGAGACCAGACTCCATCACTTGATGGAAGGGACAGCCAAGGTGTGTTGCAAAGAGTGTGGATACAGGGAAGAATGCAGAATTGTGGCCATGTGTGCATTCTCTCTGCAAGTTTCTTATACTGGAACGATTTCTCTTAAATGTCCAAAATGCTATTTGGCATTATATTGCATAGATTCTGAGTTTAGAATTGATGAAATGGTAAAAGTAGGCCACTTCTCTGGTCAAATTATATTTAAGAAATGTATTTAATAACAAACTTCCCATAAGCAAGTTGCCGAGTTACCTGAGTCTCTGCTACACTGAGGAAGGGTGTCCACTGAGCAGCTCACATGTTCCCAGATAACCTTGGCCAAGGGATGAGGGCATCTTCGCTGGGTGGTCTGACTTTTCAGACAATATGAGCATCACTGTGGAGCAGGAAGTTCCAAACATCAGATACAGATCATTCCTCTGACTTTATAAACTCCCTGTTGAATCTATTAATAAAGCATGCAATTTATAGCATGTGGATCTAGGATTCAAATTCTCTGCTTTTTCTTTCTGATCACCTTTGCAAACTGAGCTAATGACCAACGGACTTTTGTATGCATCACATTATTTGATTCTCAAAACAGCTTTGCAAGCTGAACAAAGGTTGTCACTCCCACTTTGCAGATCAGATTGTGGAGGTGCTACAACTGAGCTAAACTCACAGCCTGGTCAATCGTGCAGTCAGAGCTCTCTCTGGGGTTTCCTAACTCTTAGGCTTACATTTATAGGTTAGCTTCTTTTCAAGCACTTGCCTCTGAATTTCAGAAAATAACCAAGTTTTGGTTTGAACCAACACTTCCCTGATGAGCCACTGTGTCAACTACCACATGTTGCAGTTGCCACCACTGCGGGCTTTAAAATGTGTTTTTACTGGCTGACTCATTTACTCCATTATTCCAAGTGGGCCTCAGGGAATTTTAAGGGAGAGATAAAGAAACACAAAAATAGACAACAAATTCAAATCCAGTTACATCCAGTAGAAAGAAAAGAATTAATTTTCCTCTCCTCCTACTCGGTAAAAATTTGAAGCCACGAAGAACCCTCATTAACCTCATGTCTTATCCTTATTAATTATCAATAATAGTAATCAGAGCTCGTGGGTCAATGCTGCATGGATTAAATTATGAACCCAATGTTGATGATGTTATTATTGTCCATAATAATGATGGCATGATTAGATACTGCTTTTACATTTTCACCTCTCATTCCAGACCTGCACTGATTAATTCTCATAATACATCCTATTTAATTAAGTAGCTTGCCCTTATTTTGCTGATGGTAAATCAAGGCACACAGAGGTTAAACGTCTTTCTCAGTACCACTGGCAGAGGTCATTTCTGGGCCCTGGTGTCTAAGCCCTGTACCTTGGGGTGCTTGGAGGAATGGAAAGGGTGTGAATTTTAAAATAGGACCAACCAAGATGTCAAGCCTGGTTCTGCTCCTTGACTTTGAGCAAGAGATTGACTCTCTGAACCTCAGTTTCCTCTTGTGTAAATGACTTGGCAGGATTATGGTAAAAAAGTTCCTGGCACATAGGGGGAGATACTCAATCAATCACATTTTATTTCCCTCCAAACTCATTCCTAAGAATCTCTTTAGATATAAAACTCTCCAAAAAGAGATGGTTCAATATCCGCAAATCAATCAACGTGATATACCACATCAACAAACTGAAGAATAAAAACCACATGATCATCTCAATAGATGCAGAGAAGGCATTTGACAAGATCCAACAGCCGTTTATGATAAAAACTCTGAACAAAATGGGCATAGAAGGAAACTACCTCAACATAATAAAGGCCATATACGACAAACCCATAGCCCACATCATACTCAATGGGCAAAAACTGAACACCATCCCCCTGAAAACAGGAATGAGACAAGGATGCCCTCTATCACCCCTCTTATTTAACATAGTACTGGAGGTCCTGCCCAGAGCAATCAGGCAAGAAAAAGGAATAAAAGGAATCCAAACAGGGAGGGAAGAAGTGAGACTCTCGCTGTTTGCAGATGACATGATCTTATATATAGAAAACCCCAAAGAATCCATTGGAAAACTCTTAGAAGTAATCAACAACTACAGCAAAGTTGCAGGGTACAAAATCAATTTGCATAAATCAGTAGCATTTCTATACTCTAATAACGAACTAACAGAAAAAGAACTCAAGAACACAATACCATTCACAACCGCAACAAAAGAATAAAATACCTTGGGGTAAATTTAACTAAGGAAGTGAAGGACCTATTTAATGAAAATTACAAGGCCTTTCTGAGAGAATTGGATGATGACATAAGGAGATGGAAAGACATTCCATGCACATGGATTGGAAGAATAAACACAGTTAAAATGTCCGTTCTACTTAAAGCAATCTACAGATTCAATGCCATCCCAATCAGAATCCCAATGACATTCTTTACAGAATTAGAACAAAGAATTCTAAAATTCACATGGGGCAACAAAAGGCCCCGAATTGCTAAAGCAATCCTGAGAAAAAAGAACAAAACGGGAGGCATCATAATCCCTGACTTCAAAACATACTACAAAGCTACAGTAATCAAAACAGCATGGTACTGGTACAAAAACAGGTGCACAGATCAAAGGAACAGAATTGAAAGCCCAGAAATAAAACCTCACATCTATAGACCGCTTATCTTTGACAAAGGAGCTGAGGGCATACAATGGAGAAAAGAAAGTCTTTTCAACAAATGGTGCTGGGAAAACTGGAAAGCCACATGTAAAAGAATGGAAATTGACCATTCTGTTTCACCATTCACCAAAATAAACTCAAAATGGATCAAAGACCTAAACGTGAGACCTGAAACCATAAGGCTTCTAGAAGAAAACGTAGGCAGTACACTCTTTGACATCAGTATTAAAAGGATCTTTTCGGACACCATGTCTTCTCAGACAAGGGAAACAATGAAAGAATAAACAAATGGGACTTCATCAGACTAAAGAGCTTCTTCAAGGCAAATGAAAACAGGATTGAAACAAAAAAAACCCCACTAACTGGGAAAAAAATATTTGCAAGTCATATATCCCACAAAGGCTTAATATCCATAATATATAAAGAATTCTCATAACTCAGCAACAAAAAATCAAACAACCCAATCAAAAAATGGGCTGGAGACATGAACAGACATTTCTCCAAAGAAGACATATGGATGGCCAATAGGCACATGAAAAGATGCTCATCATCGCTGATCATCAGGGAAATGCAAATCAAAACTACACTAAGATATCACCTTACACCCATTAGAATGACAAAAATATCTAAAACTAATAGTAACAAATCTTGGAGAGGTTGTGGAGAAAAAGGAACCCTCATACACTGCTGGTGGGAATGCAAACTGGTGCAGCCACTATGGAAAACAGTATGGAGATTTCTCAAAAAATTAAAAATAGAACTACCATACGATCCAGCCATCCCACTACTGGGTATTTATCCGAAGAGCTTGAAGTCAGCAATCCCAAAAGTCCTATGCACCCCAATGTTCATTGCAGCATTATTTACAATAGCCAAGACATGGAAGCAACCTAAGTGCCCATCAACAGATGAATGGGTAAAGAAGATGTGGTACATATATACAATGGAATACTACTCAGCTGCAAAACAGAACAAAATCATTCCATTTGCAATAACATGGATGGACCTTGAGGGAATTGTTTTAAGTGAAATAAGCCAACTAGAGAAGGATAATCTGTGTATGACTCCACTCATATGAGGAATTTAAAAGTGTGGACCAAGAACAGTTTAGTGGATACCAGGGGAAATGTGGGGTGGGGGGTGGGCACAAAGGGGGAAGTGGTGCACCTACAACACGAATGACAAACATTAATGTACAGCTGAAATTTCACAAGATTGTAACCTATCATTAACTCAATTAAAAAAAAAACTCTCCAAAAAGAGTAATTCTTGAAGGTGCTAAAAAACTCTCCAAAAAGAGTAATTCTTGAAGGTGCTAACCCCTTAGTCTACTCTTGCTTTAATTCAGCATTCGTTTACTGCATACATTTTGTGTGCAAGACACAACTTTCAATGTAACAACGAAATGCTTCTGTAAACGTGGTCTTTAGACTTACAACAGGATCACTTGGGATAATTGCTTCTAAAACAGATTCCCAGATGTGATCAGAGATCTACTAAATCAGAATCTCTGCATGTGGAGATCAGCAATCTGTATTTTAATTAGCACTCCAGGTGATTCATCTGCACCATGAAACTTTAGATCTACCATTATAACACTTATAAGCTACAGTTCCTGTTTCCCAGAGTCCTAAAAATTAGGAAGAGAGGTAACTCATGTGTGCAAATTAATATAGCAAAATGTATGAAATGATTAAGTACTCTAAGGAATATTCAAACAAATTACTAGGAAATTTGGAGCTGAAGAGAACAGTTATTCCCCAAAGTGATCAGCGAATTCTCCAAGCAAAAGATGATATAAATTTCCCATGATCGTGTGACCATGATAAAGATTTCAACTTTCTTTTGTAGCTTTGGCCAAATTTAGTCTTTCCAGAGTCATAGGTGGTTGTGTTTACCCCATTGTGACCTCTGGCATGATGGCAGCAACAAATTCAGCATTTACCCATTGCACAAATAAAAAACCAATGTTCAGAATACTGAAATTCAAAATCCTTTTCTTTCGAATTATTGTCAAAGGTATAGGTCCCAAAATCCCACTCTGAAACTGAAAGATGAAGAACTGAAGTTTTTGTTGCCTACACTTTGCTAGAACTTCCCTCAGAGTATGGAGGTAGAATGCCCCTGCTTCTCATTCCAGGGGAGAGCCACAGCGTGTAAGGCAATGTAAGGTAAGAAAATGTTAGCAATTCAAAATATTATCCCACTCTATTGATTATTAAAAAACAATTTCCCCTTTGCATCCTTTGTAACTCTCCCTCATTTCGGCAGCTCCAACACCATAGCAACCCATGATGAACTCCACAATCATGATAAGAATTAACACTTTCATCACCTATGACAGATGCTTCTCGAAATTCTTCAAATATATTAACGCATTCTTCCATCAATTAATTTAAGCAGTGAGCGAGTGCTCACAAGAGGCAGAGACGCATGGCCATAAGGAGCCACTGCCTCCAGTTCAGACATGTTTGTCCTCAAAGGTAGTGTCAAGAAAGTTTTCTTCTTGTGACTCTTGACATCTTCTGATTTAAGAGACCACTAGAAGTTCTGGAAGGTTCCCACCATCTTGCTGCAAATGGTATCCATTTGATCCTTGCTCATATCTTGCCTCAATAGATTAGCAATAGAGTAAAAACATCTAAATCCTATGGATCATCTAGGAAGCAAAGTGAAATGTTATAAGAGAAAAGGGGGGGGATGATTTCTCAACAAGTGTCCCAGTTTAATAAATATTTTAATGAAAGTCATTAGAAGGCTGAAAAAAAGTTCTTCCTATTTCCGGTGAATAAAGACAGGGAGGAATAAATATTAACTGAGGCTGACGTTTCCTGAATCCTTGCCAGGAGAGCGTGCACCCCAGTGTCACTCCTTTAAGTGTGGATTTCCTTACTCCCAGGTGAACAGGCAAGAGGATGGGTATAATTTGAAAACTAGAAATGTGAGAAGAGAGGACATTCTAAAAGGAGGGAAAAATTTGGATGGACAAAGACATCATCATTTCCAACCATCATCTACCCTTTATTGTATTTTACTCTGTTTCAGACAATGCAACCTTATTTATTTTACACGGAAAACCTACAAGATAAGCATAACTCTAATCATTTTGTAAATGGTGATCCTGAATTTCAAAGAGGTTGAGTTACCTCATTAAGGAAATACAGATCAAAACCACAATGAGATACCACTTTACATCTACGAGGGTGGCTATAATTTAAAAAAATTTTAATTAAAAAATAGCAAGTATTGACAAAGATGTGGAGAAGTGGGAACACTTGTACATTGCTGATGGGAATGTAAAACGGTGTGGCTGCTGTGGGACACCGTTTTGTGGTTCCTCAAAGAGCTAAATATAGAGTTACCATATGACCCAGCAATTCTGCTTTCCAGGTATATGCCCAAAAGAATTGAAAACGGGGACTCAAATAGTTACTTGTACACCAGTGTTCATTGCAGCATTGTTAGAGGAGGTAATTGACAGGATGTGACCGCTGGTTGACCTGAGAACTGGACCCTGGCAATCAGAGGCTCCTTAACTCCTCCCCTGTCCTTGGAATGTACATTCTGCCCACCGTTCCCACAGTGGGAGTTGCTTTGAAGGATGCAGCCTAGAGAGAGTAATGTTTTGTTGAAACTGTCTGGAAGGTATACGTAACTGAACCCAGTTAAGGCCTCTATATAAACATCCAAGATTCTGGCGGGCAGATGTGGAAATCTACTCATCTTGCCTCATAAGTAAGTTCCCTTGCTTATTAAATCTGCCACCCACCAATCTGGAGTTGTCTGCCTCTTTCTTCAGTCTCCTTGTCCTCCGTGTACAGGAGCCAGTTTCAGATTTCACCTGGGAAGCCCCTAAGATTTCAAACCCACCAGCATTGTTCACAATAACCAGAAGTGTCCACCCACAAAGGAATCTGTAAACAGAATGTGATATATTCATATAATGGAATACTATTCAGTCTTTAAAAAGAATGAAATTCTGACACATGCTACAACATGGATGAACCTTGAAAACATAATACGGTCATACGTAACTGAATGACAGGGATATGTTCAAAGAAATGCATCATTAGGCGATTTCGTCGTTGTGTGAACATCATAGACTGCACTTACACAAAGTAATGCCTACTACACAGCTAGGCTATATGGCACTAATCTTGGGGACCACCATTGTATATGAGGTCCATCGTTGACTGAAATGTTATATGGCACATTATTGTACTAAGTGACATAAGTCAGACACAAAAGGACAAATATTATATAATTTCATTATATGGACTAAGATAAATTCGTAGAGACAGAAAGGAGATTAGAGGTGACCAGGGGTTGGGGGAGGCTGACTAGGGGGTTATTAAAGGGTAGACAGTTTCCATTCAGGATGATAAAAAACATGGAAATAGATAGCAGTGATGATTGCACAACACTGTGAGTGTAATTAACGCCAATGAATTGAACACTTAAAAATGGTTAAAATTGTATGTTATGTAGATGTTACTACGATGTTAAAAAAAGAAGTTACTTGCCAAAGTCACACGGTGAGTAAGTAGCAGAGGTGAGAGGCAAAGCCCTATCTGTTTAAATCGACTCCTTAAATACTAGATTGCTCTCCCTTTCCATACTTCCAAGTTAGGGAAAACTGCAGGTTGCAACGGAGACACGCACTTACATTAATTCCTTCATTTTGTGTAGAAAAGATCTCTTTAATCTAACTCTTGCTTTCTCGTCTCCTACATCTAGCAACTTGGAACAAATCATTGTTTTCCATCATCTTAGTTCCTGTTTTTTAAAAATCTTAACCTCCACTCCTCCATCACCCCAACTGTTGACAATAACAAGGTTTGGATGTGTTTTGCTTCCTAACAGCCTTACAGGAACAAAGACATTGTACTATGTCATGAACTTCCTATTTTCAATGTTTGTCCTAAAAAAACAAAAAAGAATCAGTCCTGATTCTGTGGGAGGAAATTTTAATGCTATGATCTATGCCAGAGTTAAACAAACGACATCATTTGAATGTATTCTTTATGTTTGTACTTCAGGAGGATAAAACACACAATATTCAGGCTTTTCTATATGGTTCTAACTTACTTAACTGTTTATTATAAAAATAGTAGCAATTGGAAAGCCTAGTTTCTGGTCTATGTTTCCCCACTGACCGGCTGGGGGACGTTGAAAACAGCTGCTGACACATAATCAATGCCAAATAAATAATGGTGGTTGTTCTTGTTATTACTATTTTTTTATTATAGTCACTGTATCAATAAACTAGAGCTGTTTGATTTGATAACTTCTAAGGTCTCTTTCTGCACATATTTTCTAGAATTCTAATTTGTTATGAAAAACTTATGAGAAAATCAATCTGCAAATCTCTCTCTTCCTACCCCCTCTCTGGTTCCTCACTGAGGAAACTTTTTCCTCACTTCCAAAGGTCGCTCTTGTTCTTAACCATAACTTAGCGTTTTCCCACACTTGGGCAGATTTTTCTTCCCTTGTCCCATTACTCCTCAGGTGAAATTGACACTTTCATGGTTTGGTGAGTGGAGTGTGAAATAATTAAATGTGACAAGCCTATTGCTTTCAGATTGAGACCAACTCCCAAATAACGGGATTGATTTTCCTCCAACTTATGAGAAGAAATGGGTCTGACAAGTTACCACCCTAAAGGAGGCTTTTCAGTGAATTTCAAGCAGGTGGAAAGTTGGGCTTATAAGGAAAACTCTCTTTCATGTTACAATGTAACTCACATGAGTCAACTATATAACTCATCTACATAGAGCCAGACCTGTCATTTGTACTAATTAAGAAAAGGCCAGTCTAAACTCCAAAAGTGCATGTTTTGGAATTCAATTCAAGTCCCTGTGGGGACATGATAGAAATAGAAAAGTATTCATTGAGAAGTATAACATGCTCATTATAACATGGTGCTTGAAAATTGCTCTCTTAAGGAGTCTAATCGCTTTGTGTGTTCTAGATTACAACTTTAACTTGGCAAACTTTGCACATAACGTAAAAAAGAACTTGGTTTACTCTGAATTAGTGGACCCCTAAAATAACACGCTCAGCTTCTCATGTTCCCATGCGGAAGAACCTTCATTAGCATAGTATTCCTAGTCTCTCTTTCACCCCCATGTCAGCAACTTACCTGATTGGTGGGTTCTGCCCAAAAAATGGGCCTACAAAGCTCAATATACATCTTTCTCTTTGTTTGTTTGTTTTTTCAGGTCTGTCTGCCTATAGGGAAGGTGCATTCTCAGCTGCTCTTGGGCAGGCACTAAGCCTAGCTTGGCAACTTCTTTGTCTGGGATGGAGGCCTGTGATCCTCCACTGTACCAGTGACTGAGCAGGTGAGCTTAACTTATTCAGGAATAAAGTACTGGCAGACTCACTTGGGCAACAGACCGAAAGCCGCATAATCCAAGAGTTAGAACAGAAACATTGGTGATAGCGTGACTTTCTCTTTTGGCTCCTGTATCTATCTTCCCATTGGTTCCAAACACAAGTGGAAAAATAGGATGTTATTTATTGGAACAAACATGATGTTCCACAGTAATATCCAAGCCATGAGCCTAAAATCAGCTCATTCTTTCTCCATGTGGACTGGGCAAGACTGAATATGTATATTTTGTACACATTCATGTAAAGGTCACCAAATTGAACGTTAGGAGATCCAAGTTCAAGTTGAAGCTCTAAATTGGGGGGCAGCACAGATTATGGAGCCAAATCGGCCTCGATAAGCATCCTAGACCTACCAAGCAGTAACTTTATCTTTGGGGTCATTGCATAACTTGCCTGAACCTCCTTTTCCTCCTCTGTACATGGGACAGAATAACGCATACTATGTGAGGTTGCAGTAAGGATTAGACATCTGACTGTCTATGATTCTCTTTTGAGGCTCTGAGAGTAAAACGTGGTGCATGTGAATTTGTGTGTATGTGTGAGAATGGGGTTTATGTCAGTGCCCCACAAATTGATGATTCCTTTCTCAATCTCTAAAATATTCCATTCCTGGAAAACACCAACAGAGGGCATCAGGATTTAATTCTGGGTGAGTTGCTCCTGGAAGCTGAGGTTGTGTGGTTGTCTGACAGGTCTCTAAGCAAAGCCCTTTCCCCACAGGAGCGCTAAAGATTGCACTCACTTCCGGACACTGCAGTAACCTCAGCCCCTTCCTTCCCGTCTGGCATTGGGGTGTGTGCTTTGGCTTCTGTTTCTAGAGTTTCTCCCCCGGGGTGTCTGCCTTTGCCTGGAACAGGGGATTATGGCATTTATGGAAACAGAACAGTGATTAATGACATCTGAGCTCTCTCTGCTGGGTGCTGAACTGACGTCTGTGGGTTAGAGAGCCCCATCTACCCAAGGGCTGATCTTGTGTCTAAAATGACACCAGGGAAGCTTGCAGCAGGCATGCAGAGTGGGGCAGCGGGAGCAGAGAGGACAGTGAGCAGGGAGAGCAGTCTCTGTACCCCAATGCACTCACAACTTCCTGTAAGAAATGTGGCAAACAGCTGGACTGCTCTGTGCCTCAGTTTACCCTCTTGCTAGAGGCGCAATTTCACTTCATTCCAGGGACCCTTCAACAACACACGAAGAGCTAGGCTTGAAGCCAAGAATCCTGGCATCATCTCTGTCACTTACTAAGTGTGTTCTTAAGCATAAAAAACTTCCCAGAGCTTCATTGTCTTAATCTGCAAAATGGGAATAACCTCATCACTGCTTCCTTTTGGGATGGTGTTGAGAAGCAATGGGAAGGATGCATGCAAAAGCATTTTGAAAAAGTGTGAAATGTCTACATAAAGTGTAGCCTATTGTCAACACCGTTAGTCTTTACAGCGCTTCTGGTGGTGGCAGCAGTGGCATTAGTCGTGTCTGTTGGGTTGTAACCACACTTAGAGACGGTGGGCTTGGTTGCTGTAAGTGCACCAGCTGTGGAGTCAGATGGTCTCAGTTCACATCTCACCTTGCCATTCACCTTGCAAGTCTTATAATCTATAAAATGCGCGTAACAGTAGTAGCATCGACCCCATGTTTTATAAGGAACATGCCAGATGTTGCCTGTAAAGTGCTTAGAGCAGGTCTTGGATCTGAGTGAATGCTTAATAAATTATAGTATTCTTTGTTATCATAATTTGTTTCTTCCTGATAAGAGGAGGCATTCCTGTAGGACATTCTAATGCCTTGCACCTGGAGATCTTTCCAGATGCTGTCACTCCCAAAGGCCCCTCCTGTCCCTAAACTGCCCTAGCACTTAAGGTCTGTGCCAGCAGCCCCACTTGTCAATGTCATCATCACCTTGGATGGTCTGCTGCATTTGAGTAGAAGCTTGTGCAAATTCTGTCCCCATTTGGCATCCTGAGCCCTGCATGCTGGACACTGTGAACCCCTCCACCAGCACCCAAAATCCTTATATTCTCATCTAGCATTATAGGGTTATAAGGGCCTTCATCTAATTCAGTCCCCTCATCTGACAGGACAATTGAGGACCAGAAAGGGGAAGATATTGATCCAAGGTCACTAATCTACCGTAATGGCAGGACCTGGACAAAATGCCAAATCAATCTAATTTACCTATTTCTTCTTTCCACTGCGCTACACTGACTATTAAAAGGAAGTAAATTGCATTAGTGAACTCTTAACAGGGCATGGTGTTTGGAAAGAATGCTAGGACCCATCTAGAATATTCTCTTTCTCTAAGTTGACCTTCCTAGGAACCATCCCAGCCCTAGGGAATTCTGTTGACATGTCTAGTAAAGTGCTTTGAAAGGTGATACATTATTGTATCCCTTAAAGAAGGAATATAGTGGGTAGAAAGGAAAGAAGGAGGAAATGAAGGAAGGAAGGAGAAAAGACAGCAAGGAAGGAAAGAAACAAGGGAGGGAGGGAGGAAGGGAGAGAGAAAGGAAGGAAGGAAGGAAAGACACTAAATTCTCCTATAACAGGCACTGTGCTTGGCACTTAAAATACATGTGAAATTTTAGTTAATCTTCAGCACAATCATGTTAACTAGAAATTGACGTCCCTGATTTACAGACAAAGAAATTGCTGCTTGGAGAGGCCATGTCATTTGTGCTGGAGTTCTCATCCAAGTCTATCTAACTATAAAATCTGTAGGACTCTCAAAATCATGCCACCTCAAATGAAGGTACAAACATTTTCAGGTGCATGGATTTGTCAGGCTCTGACTTCAGACTTTGGATTTACAGACATTTCCCTTGGCTTCCATTTGAGACACTCCTGTTTTTATTCATTTGTTCAGTCATTCATTCACTCCTTCTATCATCTATTCATTCATCTGTTTAATAAACACGTGCTACATACCTATCACCATAGAAGATGTGTAAACCTCAGTGCCTTTTCTTCCCACCCAATGTCAGTGTGGTAGATTTGTCTCTTCTGTGACTGCAGATATGTGTACGCACTTGCATGCACATAGAAACACAAAGCACCTGCCTTCATACACAGATATGCAAATACATCCACAAATGCAGTGCCATACACTCACACTGGCCTGCTTTCTGCATTTGGTGTCTTTCCAGAGAAGGGCCCAGGGACTTTGAGCTAGAGATACCCTGGGTCCAGGCCTTAGGCCAAAGTCCGTGGGAATTATCCAGGCTGCTGTTTCCCTGGTCTGTGGGATGGGCCTGTTCTCTCAGACGCTCCACTCCAGAGGGACTTTGAAGGCAGCTGAAGCCATGGGGTCTGTTTAGGTCTTTGCAGGCTGACCTGGTGGGAGAGGAAAACTCAGAGAACAAAAAGAGATCCACGTCATAGCAAGGCACTTCATCTGTCTAGACACGGAAGGGGGAATCAGCTTGTGATCTGGGGAAGGATTTCCTCTAGCAGGGTACAAAGGAGAGAACAGTGAGCAGCCTTGAATCTCATAAAAAGCAATGAAAGAAAAGAAACAACAACAACAATGAGAACGATGATCAAAATTATTTATCCCACTAGATTATAATGATTTATTTGTCTGCTTCTCTAATACTAGACAATAAGGGCAAATATTTACTCTGTCAAGCACCGAGCCTAGAACTTGACACTTACATCTTACAACAGTACTATGAAATAGCTCTGTTATTATGTCTTTTTTTTTTAAAGCAGAAGTAGGTTTTTTTTGTGTGTGCAGGGGAAGATTCACCCTAAGCTAACATCTGTTGCCACTTTTCCTTCTTTTTTTTTTTTTTTTCACTTTTTTCTGCCCAAAGCCCCAGTACATAGTTGTATATTCTAGTTGTAAGTTCTTCTGGTTCTTCTATGTGAGCTGCCACCACAGCATGGCTGCTGACAGACGAGTGGTGTGGTTCCGCGCCCAGGGAACAGAACCCAGACCACTGAAGTGGAGAATGTTGAACTTTAACCACTAAGCCATCAGGGCTGGCTCTCTATTTTTCAAATATGAGACAACTGGAGCTCAGGAAGGTGTAGTGACTTTCCCTACGCCACAAAGCAAGCACACGGCAGAGTTCAGGCTTTAACCACTTTCTTATGCTGCTGGCCCCCCTCCCCTCTTATACTTCCACTTTCCCATCTGTAAAATGTGACTGTCATTTGGTTGAGATAGATAAGAGATTCCTCTACCTGGCTGATCATCAGCATCCCTTTAGGTGCTATTGAAAAATGCTAATACCCAGGCCTCTGGGGGCTTAAATGGAACTCACAATGTGTGTTTCCATAATACCCTGGATAATTGTGGGGACCAGCTAAGTCCTCATTTAAGGGGATCCCAGAAGACAGGACCAGGTCCAAGATTCCATACTTCTAGTGTTCTTTTACCTGTCAGCTGGGAGGTAGAAAAAAAGGGGAAGGGCCCCATGTGGAGACAGCTGAAATAGGGCCCTGAGCCAGTCTCAACTCTCCTCCCATGGGCCTGCCTATAAATCTCAGCTTTTTGGGACTGAAGCCAATGCAGATCAGAAGCATCTTCCCCTCGAAGCATCTAATGTCTGGATGTGTCAGGTAACTGAGCAGCAAGACTGTACAGGCTTTGCCGGCTTTGGATGGCCGCAGCTCGTCCAGACTCACAAGACATTAATTACCAGCCTTGCAAACTGTGCAAAAATCATATTCTCTGAGCCTCCCCATGTATAGGGACCTACCTAGAGAGCCAGTTGCCGGTGTCCCCTCCTTCCTCTCACATCCACACCCAACCTACTTGGCCAGCCTTATCTTTCTAGATTGTTCTCCCAAAGCAAAATGATCATCTGGGATGAGCTGAGAGATCCGGAGTCCAGTTCCAAACCTGTCATTCACTGTCTGTTTCTTCCAGACAAGTTTCTTTTCTTTTCTCACTCCTACAAACTCATCTGGCTTCTTGAACTTCAAAAAGGGTGAGAAAACTAGCATTTGTTGACTCAGCTGAGATAGAGCCTCAAGTCATTATAACCTAGTGTTTAAGCGCAGACGCTTTGGAATCAGGCAGACTTGAGTTCATATCTCCTCTCTACCACTTACTGGCTGTGCAGCCTTAGGCTAGTCACTTTACCTCTCTGGGCCTTACTTGCAGCAGCTCTGAACTCATCACTACCCCCAGTCCCACTAGCTTTCTTTCCATTCCTGGCACATGCCCAGACCTTCCACATCAAGGTCATTGTACAGCTGCTATCCCTCCCTTGCTCACCGCCAGCTAAGCTCTGCTCATTCTCCCTCTCACCCAACCCTGCACTCCTGAGGCCTATTTTCATCCTCTGCTCCTGTCCCTGGTTTCCCTATTCTCTGTCCCTGGACTTGCACTCACCTCTTGAATCCAACAGGAGTCCTTGCTATTGAGCTTGCCTAGTAACGAGCTTGTCTATTTCTTTAGGTGCAGGCACCTCTGTTTTATTTCTGGCTGTTCTGGGTAACTGCCTGCCCCTATTCTGATCCTAACCAGCTCTCCCCGGACACCCTGATGCCCCTGGAAATATGCTCTGGGGCTCACACATTCTGAGTGAAAGTGTGGCTGACAAGAGTCCTTCTGAATCAGAGAATGGTAAAAGGCCCTTAGAAAAACTCTTCATTTGTGTATTAATTTAAACAGCAAATATTTATTTCACCAGCCTTCACGATAAGAACTAGGGTATCACTATGAAGAAGGAATACCTGGCTCCAGCCCTCACGACATTGATGCATAGGAAGACAGATGACCAGACAGAAGAACTTACAATGTGGAGTGAAGGGGAAGTTCAAGTGTCTTTTGGGGCACAGAGGAAGGTATACTGCATCAGTCAGAGTTCTTAGCCGAAAACAGTTCTGTTACGTAATCTAAACAGAAAAGGAATTGATGAAAGGAATAGATTAAAGGTGCTCACAGAGAGCCAGGCTTGCACACCACACAACACTCAAACCACAGTGAGGGAAGGTGCCAGCAAACCCCAACTGCTGCCCCCTGACCAAAGATAGCAGCATATACCACTGGCCCGGGGTGCTGGACACAAAAACTTCCAACTCCTGTGGCCTGAACACTGGATGCCTCTATCAGCATCACCAGGAAAGAGATCTTGTACGTGTCTCCTTCTTTAGGTCCCTGACTTTCTACTCAAGGTCTAACTTAGATGTGCCCAATTGGTCAGGCTGGGACTCTAACCAATCAAATCGGAATAAGGCAGGACATTGCCCAACCAGAGAGAGAGAGAGAATGTGTATGTGTTCAAAATCTGCCGAGTAGCTAAAAAAGGAAGACAAGTATTCCTTACAGATCTCTACTGGTGAATTTGGGGGGATGGGGAGTGGAAGGGAACATGACAAGCTTCTCCAAAGTATTAATATCTCAGCTGAGCTCAGAAACAAGGAGTGAAGTTAGCCCAGGAAAGACAGGTCCAGGGGAGCATTCAAGACAGACAGAATAGCAAATGCGTAAGTTTGGAGATGGGAAATAGTACTAGTTCAACGTAGCTGGAATAGATTTGGAAGAGGGAATGGCCAGAGTTGAGGCTGGAAAGGTGAGTAGGGCCAAGCCCCTAGAACCTTAAATTCCCTAGGCTGAGAAGGCGGAGCAAAAACAAGACAGCCAATGTTCTCCAGAGACACCGAAGAAAGGAGATAGTTACACATTCCAAGACCGTCCCTCTAAGTGTCTCTGATGTTTCATTTCTTCTTTTATTGAAGACACATCATTGCAGCTCACTTAAAAACTCCCTGTAAGTAGAAATCCCTCACCATTATGGAGAATTTCTCCCATAAAATCACAAAGGCGTGGGCTGTTGATGGAAGCATGAAACATTCCTTGCAGAAGACGTTATTTCGTATCCACGATGGAAGCATCATCAGACTCCCTTTGGAAATTAGCACAAGAATTGCATTCCTCTGCCTCTCTGGTCTGCAGGGCCCACCTCAGACCTCTTGACCTGTGCAAGGTGCAACTCATAGCCCAGTTCCTGCATACAGACTTCCTCAGCTGCACCCATCCCCTCGGACACCTTCCTAATCTGACTTCCTCTGGCCTTGAGTACCGCACACACCTCATGTTCTCAGGTGCAAATATACTGTCTATTATTACACCGTTTTGCTACGAAAAGCAAAGGGAGCTCTCAACACTTTTTACATGTAAAGAATCCTTTTTGTGAGACATCTCCAGAGGAGGAAGCCGGAACATCTGGGTACTCAGCATTACTGTTTTATGGAAAATACAAGCTTCTAACCAGCACTCCTTTGCACACAGAGGGCTCGGTCTCAAAGCCAAATTAATATGCGAGCCCATTTGGGACGTCTCAGGGAAGGATCCTGTCCCTGAGACAAGGTTCACACGGAAGAGCAGTTCAGGGATGTGACATCTCTCCTGGAACCTGCTGCTCCAGCTATCCATCATGGCCCATCATGGGATTCAGATGGGAAAGATCATTGCTCCGAAGCTACATAAATCTCTTCTGTTGTTGAACCTGGACATAGTAGAAAGGAGTGAACAGGTATATACAGAAGACAGTTTTCTTAGTTGTGTCTCTACTTGATACAAGAGAGAGAAAGCATTATCTCTTTAAAGTACAATAGGACCATGTGCAAACCACCTTCTCTAAGTCATTTCTTTCCCTTTAAAATGAAAGAATGGCAAGGAAAATGTGTTATTTCCTCCATAGAGTACTGCTTAAGACCTTGAGTCCAGAACTCCTCCTTCTAGGTAAATATCCCAATACCTGGGAAGTGGTCATTGACTTTTGAAGGCACTTTTGCATCAGGATCTTTTGGGGTGTATCTTAGATTGGTTTAAATCAAGGGGTCTGAAATTTCACGGAGAACTGGCAATTCAGAGTTGACTTCAAGTCCCCTGAGAAGAGGCACTGAGAAGCCACCAGGATCCATAGCTGCCTTCTTTTTTTATTATTCAATTAATTTTTTATTGAAGTCACATTGGTTATAACATTACGTACATTTCAAGTGTGTGCATCATTATATTTTGACTTCTGTGTAGACTACATCATGTTTACCACCCAAAGTCTAGTTGTCATCTGCCACGGTATAAATGTGCCCCTTTACCCCTTTTGCCCTCTCCCTTCCCCCCTTCCCCTCTGGTAACCACCAATCTACTCTCTATATTTATATGTTTTTTTTGTTGTTGTTTTTTAATCTCCCACATATTAGTGAAATCACACAGTATTTGGCTTTCTCTGTCTGACTTGTTTCACTTAGCATAATACCCTCGAGGTCCATCCATGTTGTTGTAAATGGCAAGATTTCACTTTTTTATGGCTGAGTAGTATTCCACTGTATATACCACAACTTCTTTATCCATTCATCCATTCATGGACGCTTACGTTGTTTCCAAGTCTTGCCTATTGTGAATAATGCTGCAATGAACAGAGGGGTGCAAATATCTTTTCAAATTAGTGTTTTTGTGTTCTTTGGATAAATATCTAGAAGTGGAATAGCTGGAGTATACGGTAGTTCTATTTTTAATTTTTTGAGGAATCTCCGTACTCTTTTCCATAATGGCTGCACCAGTTTACATTCCCACCAGTAGTGTATGAGGTTCCCTTTTCTCCACATCCTCTCCAACACTTTTTTTTTTTTGTCTTTTTAATAACAGCCATCCTGACAGGCGTGAGGTGATATCTCATTGTGGTTTTGATTTGCATTTCCCTAATAATTAGTGATGTTGAACATGTTTTCATGTGCCTGTTGGCCACCTGTATGTCTTCTTAGGAAAAATGTCTGTTCAGAGCCTTGCTACTTTCTCATTTGTGTTTTGTTTCGTTTATCTTCTCAGCTTTCTTTCTTGCCTCTTGGCCTTCTTTCTCAGTCACAAGCATCCTCTGCTTTCTGCTGGTCCCTGGCTCGTAGTGACTGCTTCAACTCCCAACTCTCTTTCTTTTTCAAAAGCAGCACCCACCAACTACTGACTCAGTCTTTCAGTTACCCAAACTCAAAACTACTGAAAGAGGAAACTGATTGTGTCTATGCTTGACTGCCTTAGGTTGTTTTATGAAACAAGGAGAGATCATGTGGAAGCCACAGTATCTTTTGTGACCTAACTTCACAAGTAGTACACTGTCATTTCTGTAAAATTCTGTTGGGTACACAGGTCGACCCTATTCATGGTGGCAGGGGACCATGCAATGACATGAATACCAGGCGGTGAGAATCACTCATGCCACCTTGGAGGCTGGCTTCCACAAGAGCCAGCAGTAGTACAGGTTTCTAGGGGAAAAGATGCGACATCTTCACTGAGCGGCTCATGCCAGTGTTTTTCCCCCGGGTGATAAAGAAGCTCTCTTTTAGGTACAACCTGAGTCGTTCTTGTTTTCAATTCAGAATTAAAACCAACTTTTTGTGCCTTAGAGTGAGAGATGCTGTACAGCTGGTTAACTACATATTCATGATTTGTAGGACACCATTCACCCAAGAGATCTGTTCTAATTTCCCTGGAAATGTGTTGCAGGAGCCCCTGCAGAGCCATGCCTAGCTCAGTGTGAAGCTCCAAGGAGTGGGTGCCCATATGTATTCACTGATGACAATGATTGATAGGTTGTTGAGTGGAGGAAATACTCTTAAAAGAAGGTAGGGGAGAAGCAAAGAAACTCATGCCTTTTGTGTGGGGATTCTGAACATTCAATAACTTTGACATCTACAACATTGGCTACTTATTCAGAATCCAGAGTTGGCAGGGAAAACAGGAGCTAAGTAGAAAATAATAAAAGAAAATTGTATGTGCTCAGTGCCAAAAAGGAATGATTCTAGGATAAAGGTTAAATTCTGAAGCCTGCCAAAATAATGTGTACTGCAAAGCCCTTATGAGTGCAGTGAAATATTTTGTGGCAAGACTAGAAGTCGGAAGATCTGGCTTCTAATCTTCAGATCAGGTGCACTACCTTTGGATTCTCCAATCTAGGGTAGACCAAGACCAAAAGCTGAATTTTGATTTAGCTGTATAAAGCATCATTGACAAAGAACTTTGTCCCTTGGTAGCAGTGCAAACTTGGATAAAAATTGTCATCTCTCTGAGCCTCTGTTTCCTCATCTGTTAAAAAAAAGAGTAATCATAATAGTACCACCTTGCCTACTTCCTCATACTGTTTCAAGGATCAGATTCCAGAAAGCACTTATAGGTTTGAAAAAGTATAAGAAGACCCTTACTGGCCCAGTAAGGATTTTGGACCCTTGTAGTTCTTGTACTTTGAAATGCTGCTGCTCCTACGTCACGCATGTGAGTAGGGTAGAGCAAGAGAAGCTGTTCTGAGCACCAGACACAGAAATCAATAGAGTTCTCCACCACGAGGTCCTCAGTGATAACAATAATAATCATCACTTTCATTGGGGGCTTTATGGCCATATTAGGAGGAAATATTGGATGAGTCTCTCTTTGGATCCTAGAGCATGAGAAATACAGATATGAATCCACTGTCATGTGGGTCTTTGTGGAACAGGGACTTGCAGAGTGCAACTCTGCAGAGAGACAGGTTGAAGAAGAAAGCAGGTGCAGATGATAGTAGAAAGAAATAAGGAAGAGAGGCAAAGAGTCTTATCACCATTCTAGTTCCCGCTTCCAGTTATTTCTCATGTCCAGCTGCATTCCTGCCCTTGGCTTCCTCAACAGCCGTCCTCCCAACCCTTATAATAAATTTCCCCTTTTGCATAAGTTAAGTACGACTCTGATTTCTGTCATTCAGAATTAAAAGAGTTCTAAATAATACTGTTCCTGTAAATGAATGATTTGTTTCAATGTATGATTCCAATGGATTTGCTATTAATGTCCCTGCAGTAAGAAGCTACTATATTATTGAGCGATAAAGCAGCACAATGATTAAGAGTGAGGACCAGAGACCCACCTGGGTTCAAGTCTTTGCATAAATCCCTTAAATTCTCTGTGACCCGGTTTCTTTATCTAGCAAATGCTGATAATAATAACAATATCCACCTTAGAGGACTATTGTGAGGATTAAAGGAGTTATTAAATGATCAAAGTCACTTATCATTGCTTCATCTTATGGAAAAAGACATCACTAAGTTCCCGATCCTGGCTCCAATCTGGACTTTAAAAAAACCTGTTTATCATTAAACACGTACAGGAGGAAAAATTGCCTTTTGAGTGCTGAAAAGAGTCATTGTTCCCTGTGATAATGAGATGACTTCAAAGTAATCAAAATTGCATGTTGAAATTGGCTGCCACTGCCACGTGGAAGAGAGCTGAGACCCCAGGCTTCAGATGGGGAGTCCCCAGTGAAAATTTATGTCCATGCTCAAAAATCCTGGAAATAGGGATTGATAATTGAGATTCTGGAGGAAGCCCAGTGAACAAAGATGCTCTAATTAAATTCTGCATAGGAACTAATTAACCCATTTCTGTGTTTTCTTCCTTTGTCCAATAGGGGAAGCACATTATCAACATTCATATATTTGCAACCTATCAGTATGTTGTGTGTGATTTTTTTTTCCCCTGGAGTACTGCGGGCGGTGTGAGATGCCCTCCCCAGGATCTGTAAGCCATAATTCATTTGTCCGAGGCTTCCGCTGAGTTTTGACATTAGCTCTGGGAAGCTCATGCTCTTTGGGCAGATCGTGGAAGTCATGCTGGAGGGCTACCACCACTAATCAGATCCATCTCCTGACACAGCGTCCTTCAGACCATCCCTGGAGCTGGTCACTGGAGTCACCTTGAGGAAAGCGCCTTGGTGGCGATGGCCAATGTGGGCAGCTCTCCTGACGGCTGAACATTAGGAGGCTCTCCTTGTTACAGTGCTGAATGATTGACAGGCAGGGTGAGTATTTCAGGCCGGAGAGTCCTCCCGCCCACTCCAGCCATGTGGCAAAGAAAGGTATTTGCTTCCTTGGGAAGGAAGTGATTTATCTGTGGGAGAACACTGTTTCGGCAAAGTTTGCGAGGAATAGCCTTTGTCTCTGCAAGCATGTGTGTGTGTGAGTCCGTGTGTGTGTGTGTGTGTGTGTGTGTGTGTGTGTGTGTGCATAAAGCAGAGAGAGTGAAAGATAGAGACAACGTGAACACTGTCAAAAGGCACTTTATTTGAATGCTTGGAAACATACGATGCTGAAAGACTTCAGAATTCGTAAATGAATTTGTACCTAATTTATCACAGCTATCCTCTTTTCCTCTTCAGAATTAGTGAGCCTGCATTATCATGGGCTTTCTTATGTAAACCTTCACAGAGGGGAAACACACTTAGAGAGAAACAGGTGGTAGAAAAAAAGAAAAAGGAAAAAAATATGGAGAAAGGAGCAAAGAGAATGCGTTTGTTTCAAGTTTGAGACAAAAAGGTTTACACCCTAGTGTAACTAGTTACAAGTGCATATGTACATACGCTCTGCCACTAGCCAGATTATCTCGACATTAACCTTCTGGTTACTTGGCCTAATGTTTCAATTCAGGGAAGAAAGTTTCCCTGGAGGATTTCGATCCTTAATGATTTATCTCAGTTGATTCCAATATAGGGTGGATATGCAACCAAATGCTTTTAACTTTGGATGAATCTAAGTTCATGTTATCATCAATTATTCATTTATTTCTAAAATTTACCCTAATACATATTGCTAAAACATCAGAACATGAATTTTACAATTGAAGAAATTAATGTCAATCAGGAAGATGCAGCTCCTTAATTAAAGATCGTTCACATATCAACGCTCCTATTTTTAGACTCCGGTAACATTCCACAGTAGGCGGAGTTAATGGCAATTGTTTTCCTGAACACGTGTCAACATATTTTCTCACAATCTAGAGAGTTCATCTACCCTAGATTGGAAGGGTTTGATTAATTGGCAACTAAGGGGCCTGAGTCCCATCCCCAGTTGCATAACAATAGCTATGTGGTCTTGGGCAAGTCACTTAACCTCTCTGAGCCCCTGCTTCCTCCTCTGTAAGGTGAGCATCACAAAGAGCCTCACCTACCTCCTTTTATTGCTATGCAGAAGAAATGAGGTTCTAGTTGTGGAAGTTCTTCGAAAAGTTAAGCCCCTGAATGAAATGCAAGTTTTTATGGATGTGCACACACATACACTATACATGACCATGAATACATAATGTGCACCGTGTTGAATATGCTGTAGGTGTTTTTTGTACTTGGAATGCATGTGCCTTGGAGACCCCAGCCTGTAGCAGCACATAATAGGTGTCCTCGGTGGGATGTAACCTAGGTGACACTCTGCACATTAAGCTACACCTGTGCTCTGACAGTGGCACGTAGAGAAGAATTTGGCAGGTCAACATATGCCATGGCAGAGAGAACACAGCCTTGCAATAGCAGCACCAGGCCTGACCGCCCATCAGGGCCAAGCTGAAACACCACTCCATCCACTTAGCTTTCCGGGGCTCCTCTCTCCCCTGAAAAAAATAATTCCTCCTGAATCTCTGCACTTGTTTCACTTTATTGATGTAGCTTTGAACTTTAAGCACCCATGCCAGCCTCCACAGCATTCAGCTCGTACCAAATAAATAAGATTCCCAGCCCTCTCTGAGCTTGCAGCCTCCATTCTGAAACTCTGACCCTGACCCTGAGCCATTCCTCAGATTCGATTCCACCCCGCGTGCATTTTCCTGGCTTCCCACTTCAAGTCAAGTCAATAAATAGTTAGCAAGCACTTGCCACTGGCTAGGATTGTGCTAAGTAATAGGGTACAGGAATGGGTGGCAATTGATGTCCCTTGTCCTCATGGAGTTTATAATCTAATAGAGTAATAGACAATTAAGTAATTCCTATCTTCAGACTGAGGACTCCATGGAGAAGTTTCCAGAGAAGACGATGTCCAAGCTGAGACCTGCAGGCTGAGAAGGTGTTAATCAGTTGAAAGTAGGGTTGGGAAGGAAGGGAAGGCAAAATATTCCAAGTAGCACATCCATGTAGCACATCGAGAGGCAGGAGAGAATCTTCTGGTGTAAGAAATTGAAAGACATTTAGCCTGGACCAAGGTAAGCGGTAAGAAAAGCCAACTTCTTACCTCTCCATTTCCATTTCAGCTTCTTTTTGGCCCTTTCAGTCTTGATGTTCAGCTCTGCCATTTGGCCGCAACTTCAGCTCCAACTCTGTCCCCCAAAGCCCATTTAATCACCTCCCTAGTTTCGTCCAACACTTGGATCCCTTCTTCCTTTTGACGCTAAAAGGACTTGCTATGGACTGAATGTTTGTGTTCTCCCCAAATTCGTATGTTGGAGCCCTAATCCCCAGCGTGACGTTATTTGAAGTGGGGCCTTTGGAAGGTATTTGGGTTTGCATGAGGTCATGGGGATGGAGCCCTCCTGAAGAGATTAGTGCCCTTATAAGGCGATGAAGAGACCAGAGCTTCTCTCCCCACCTCCACCCCCCACCACTTTAGGACACAGCAAGAAGGCAGCCGGCTTCAAACCAAGAAGAGGGCCCTCACCAGGCATTGAATGTGCTGACACCTTGATCGTGTACTTCCCAACCTCCAGAAGTGTGAGAAATAAATCTTTGTTGTTTGAGCCACCCATTCTGTGAGTTCTGTTACAGCAGCCCAAAGTGACTAAGGCAGGACTGATTTCCCCTGGCCCCGTAAATGGAAACCATTCTGTCTCAGTCTTCTTTTCCGTGGAATTTGTACTGTAGCTCTCTGATTTCATTTTATTTTCCCTATCAGACTGCCAAGGTACAGATGACCTCTGTGTTTCTTCTCAAGTACTTAGGACAGTGTACAGCAACATATTTTTCTCTAACAAATTTCTATAGTGTTACTTTTTGATTTAAAATCCTTCAGCGATTCTGCGTTAATCTCCAGACAAAACCCTATTACTAAACACAGCTCCCAAATCCCAACCCCTGTTAGCCTGCCAGCCTCTCCTCTGCCCCTTTCTCCTTCTCACTCTCCCCTCCAGTTACACTGATCGTTCAGTTTCTCAGTCGCTCCTCCCTCCCTGCCTTTGAGCTCTCACATGTGCTGTTCTTCTCTCTGATGCCCTGCCCATCCCTACCACCCCCTTCACTCTTACTCATCTTTAAAGTCTCAGCTTATATACCACTTCTGCAGGGAGGCTGTCCCTGACACTCGCTCACTTGCTTCTGCTAGATCGTGGCACTTATTATGCTTTATTGAAATTGCTTGCTGAAATGTTTCTCTCTCCCGCTGTCTCAGTCTCGGCACTACTGATATTCTGGACTGGATAACTCTGTCGTGGGGGCCATCCTGGGCATGGCAGGAGGTTTAGCAGCATGCCTGGACTCTACCCTCTAGATGCCAGCACAGCTTTCCAACCGGACAACCAAGAACGTGTCCAGATGTTGCCAAATGTCCACGGGCGCACAAAAGCACCTGCACTTGAGCACCACTGTGCCAGACTCTTCAGAGGGTAGGGACTGTGTCTTATTCATACTATATCCTCAACCTGGCATAGAAGAAGGCCACCAGTCAAATGTTGCATGACTGAATAGAAGCTCCTATTCTAAACTCCTGTTGAACGAATGAGCATTAGGAAGAAAGCTGTGTCAGAAGAACTGGTAGTTCAGAGTCTTGCATTTCTGTTTAATGAATGGGTGGAACCTGCATGAACGTGGCAGTCCTCTCCCTTTGGAACCTGTCCGACCTCGCCTGTTACATCTGTGCTGGTAGGCAACAAATAATCTAGTTGTCCCCTCCTCTCTCCCCACGCACCTCTTTGGGCTGCCCTGTCCACCCATCTCCCCTCTACGGAACAGAAAAAAAAGTTCTGGCTCCCCAAGCTTCCGGCATCAAAGATGTTTAAGCTTTTAATGTGAATCCTGATTAATTAACAAGGGCGCAGGACTTACATGCATTTCAAGTTGCTTTTATCTCTGGAAGAAAAGATGCCTTTTGGCAGATACTCTCTGTTCACTGTCTGGTTCAGCATTTCAAAGGGCACACTTTGAAGGGCTGAGCAGGTTACCGTTTCTTGCGTGCGAAGGGCAATGACTAATAATTAAGAGACAGACCCCTTTATGTCACCCAAGGAAAAAGAAAATCAAATTCAACCTCAGCTTCATCCAAGACTGACTTGTGTCAAAGCTGGAGGGCTCTGCCTGGTGTTAGAGTGCAGAAGCAAGAAGGGAAGAGGTGAGCAACATGGTGCTGGCTGCATCTCTTTGGCTTCCAAGAAAAAGGCTAACATTTTTTCAGTGCTATATCAGCTCTCCCACAAACTCTATAAAAGAATCAATAGAATTTCATTTTATAGGTTGAAGAAAACTAAGTAGGCCACATTTGGGATATTGTGGCTATGGGGCTATGTCCTTTCCTCCAAACCTGAATTCTCTCGGCACCTGTGTCTTCCTTGCTCATCTACACCTAATAGAATGGAACCAGAGAAGGGTTTATTTTATCTTTGTATGCAAATCATTCATTCATTCATTCCATCAGGCAGTCAAAGTCTCATTCATTCAGGGCTCCTCTGTGCTCACCGTATCATAGGTCCCATCACAAATTTTTTGTAAGTAATGTTTTATCCATCTTCCCATCTGCAGCATAAATTCTTGGCTTTCTTGTTGAATTCTGTATCCTCAGTGTTTCACACAGAGACTGGCACAGAGGAAGTTTCAAGAAATAGTAAATTGAATATTTACTGAGGACCTACTATGATGAGATTGCTGGTTGCTTCCAACACCTATGTATCTCTTCTCTCTTAATAACATAATTCTCATTTTTACCTGGAAGGCCTTAGCTCCAACTAAGCGACTAAAAAGACACCTCCTGCTGCTTTGTAGTTAGGAGTGACTGTGTAAGTCTGGTCTGTGAGATATAGGCAGAAGTGTTTTATTGCACTTCTGCAAAGTCTTCTTTTACTCCATCCTACTACTTAGACCATGATGTGATGGTTGGAACCCAAGCAGCCACTTTAGACCACAAAGATCAGAGCCATGCTTTAGGGATTGAGGCAGAAATATGAAATTAATTTGGGTCTCTGATGACTAAAGAACTGCTAGAACAGCTCTGCACTCTCTATCTCCAGACTTGTTTTATGTGAGAGATAAATAGATTTCTATCATGTGACATTCACTGTTTTTGTTTTTTTGTTACTTTCCACTGAACTTGATTCCAGCTGGTATAACTACTAAGTTTAGAGCATTGTTCTAGGGATTGTGAGGCATGCTGGCATACCTGTCTCATACCCGTGTGGAGCTCATAGCCTGTAGGAGAGCTTTGGTGCATCCATATCTGATAATTATTTGACACACTGCACTCCAGTTGTATTAATTTTCTTTTCAGTCCTCAAATGGTAATCACCACAAGAGGCGAAAAGATAAAATGCTCAGTGGGAAATGAATGGGAAGATACCACTTACAGCGGGAAGGACCATGAAAAATTTCATGGAGGACACACCCCTTGAATTGGGCCTTGAATATTCATGAGAGTTGGATTCTGCAAAGAATGGGATGAGGTTGAACATCCCGGGAACAGAAAATATATGACACATTCCAGAGAAGGCCAGAGATTCTGTCACATAAAGTGCATGAAGAAAGCCTATCCTGCAATATTTATGAGCATGGGCCCTGGAGTTAGATGTCTTGGGTTTGACTTCCAGCTCAACTCTTTACTAGCTATGTCACCTTGGCTAAGCCACTTAACTTCCATAGACCCCATTTTTTTCATCTGCTGAATGAAGATAGTAACTCCTACCTTCTCAGGTTGTTGTCAGAATTAAGCGAGTTTATATGTATAGAGGGCTCAGAACCGTGGCTATCTCAAATAAGCACTCCCTAAAGGTTAGCTATAACTGTCATCTCAAAAAACTGGAAGAGTGAGTTGAAACCACGGCAAGCAGAGCCACAAATGCCAAGTTAAGAACTTTAGACCATAATGATGAAGGCACCGAAAAGCTACTGAAGCTTGGTAAGCAAAGTTGTGGGTGACATAAAGAGAGCTATTTTGGGGGAAGTCTTAATGTGTCAATATTTACCATATTATGTTTTCTCTCCCACCTCCACCCCACCAGCCTACTGGCCGGTGCTTCCTCCTCCCAGGGCACATGGGCACTCAGCAATTCCCCAAGGTTTTCTCCTGTTTCCGGGCCTCTCTGCTTGATTGCTGACTTAGGCAAACCTGGCTGTTTTTCAGAGACCTGGGAAAGGAAGCCCTCTGGCTCACAGCTCCTGGGCCTAGTTGTTCCCATGTGATTGGCTAAAGCATGTGATTCCCGCCTCCCTCTACCGCTACCATCCCTAATTCCCCTGCCCCCTCCTCCCTCGGGAGTGATATTATCAATGCTGACGTTCTGACTCTCATCCCTGAAATATAGGCCAGTGATTACATCATAGCCGAGTGATATAAGCCATTCTTAACTCCTTGGTGACAGCGGGAACTCATGCCAACTTTTCGAGCGCCTCTAGAGACAGTTGACCATCCTGTATGCTATGGAGTAAACAGCATCTCCCCAAAAGCCATACACTGAAGCCCTAACCCCAACGTGATGGTATTTAGAGACAGGGCTTTTAAGAGGTAATTCAGGTTAAATGAAGGCATGAGAGCGGGGCCCTAAGCTGATAGGATTGATGGCTGTATAAGAAAAGGAAGAGATCTCTCTCTCGCTCTCTCTTTCCCCAGGCCTGCATGCACACACCAAGGAAAGGCCATGTGAGGATATAGAGGGAATGCAGCCGTCTGCAAAAAGAGAGCTCTGATTAGACACCAATCTGCTGGCATGTTCATATTGGACTTCCAGTCTTCAGGATGGTGAGAAAATAAATTTCTGTTGTTTCATCCACCCAGTATGTGTTATTTTGTTATGGCCGCCTGAGCTGACTAATACACTGTATCTACATTTACAGAGCATTGTAGGGACTGGTGCTGCTGTAGAGATGTTCCTCTGTGCTTAGGAGCCAGCTGAAGACCTCAGACAGCAAGCTGCACCCCTCTATCGATAACTTAGTGACAACCTCCTAGCCTTCCATGCCAGGTGATAAAAGATGCATTGGGTTCCCTTGTTCAGATCCTGCCTGCCAAGCTCTAAGTCAAAATGATATTCCACCTGTGACCATTTAGCAGCCACAAAGAGAGCATTTTTAGCTCCCTCCCCACACTTTTTTTAACTTACATTTTATTGACATTTTAAGCATCTTCCACTTAAGATGTGTGCACATGGACACCCAGTGAGACACGAATCACAGCAACAAAGAATATCAGAATCCAGACAATATCAAGCCTTGGTCCAGGTAAAAATAGAATAGAGGTTAAAAGGGAAAAACAACACCCTGCTCGCACACTGCTGTTTCACCCAATTTTTATTCCTTCGAAAGATAACGTGGAGATGAATATTCATAGTGAGAAACGTGAAGCTTTGGCCTCAGAGCATAATTATTGTGGTTATTTCAAATTTCATTAGCACTTTATATTTGCAGAACCCATTTTGGTGAGTAATTCTGTTTCTCTCCTCCCTTGCCTTTCTCCTCCTTGCCTCCATCCCTCCGTATGCTCCCTTGTCCTCTTCCAAGAGCTAAATCAGACACTGTCATTTTCACAGAAATGAAAAATCCAGAGCGAAGAGGGGAAGTGACTTTGACATAGAAATAACCAATCGCGGCAATGGAAATAATTACTCTAGGAAAACGTGCTCTGAGGCTGTCAGGCCGTCATATGTTGATGGGGAGCTGCATGCTACTGGTGCAGGAGGTTCTCGTGGTGTCTATTGCTTTGCTTCCCCACCTCAGCAAGGAGCCAAAGTGGAAGCACAGAGACATGAGATCCCTGAGCTGGCTTCCTCCACCTGCGTGACTGATGATCTTCCCATAATTCTGGGACTCTCACTGGCAGGAACAGAGACTTCAATCTGATTGATTGAAGAGGTATGGAAGGGAACTATTCTTTATTCAACAGCTGCTGTGTGCCAGGTACGGGGCATAAAGATGTATGATCGTTTTCTTCACTGGTTACCTGATATTACAAAAAAACTACCCCAAAATTTGGTGGCTTGAAACAATAATTATTTATTATTATAGCTTACATGTCAGTGGGTTGACTGGAGGCCAGCTATCTGGGCTAGGCTCATCAATGAGTCTGCGAGTCAGCTGGGATTCAGCTCTAAGCTGAGCTCGGTGGCAGCACCTTAGCTGGGGAATCTCTGCTCCATGTGACTGTCATCCTCCTTCTGAGACCAGTAGGCGAGTCCAGGCATGTGCTTCTCCTAGTGACTGCAGAAGCACAAGACAGAGAGCAGAAACACATCCGAGCTCAAAACTGGCCCACCATCATTTCAGCCTCATTCTGTTGGTCAAAAGTGGTCACACGGCCAAGCCCTGATTCAAGGGGTGGGGAAATAGATTCCACCTCTTCAGTAAGAGGGACTGCAAAGACACCTGGCAAAGCTTGAAGACTCTGGGAGAGGTGAAGAATTGGGCTATGATACCGTTGGCTGCATTCTGTTTTTCGAGTGACCCAGGGAGTACCCAACCTAGGCTACTATACGGTGAAGTCAGAACCAAGCATTTTGGGCTCCAAAGACCTTTTCCTTCCTTTTTACCTGTCTCCTACAGTTTGGCCCCAAAGGCCACACTTAAACTTGTATCCTTATTTTTCAATCAATGGTTTCTTTCACTAGGAACATTCTAGAAAACTAACTTCATGTAATGACTTTTCTTGTTATGGCACCTAATAATTATGATTATGATAAAGAAAATGACGATGTCAATGATGACGTTAGCTTTCATGTGTCGTATGTCTAACTTTGATGATGAGAGGGAACATGGAGTAGTGGTTGTCACCAGGAGCTCTACAGGAAGATTGCCTGAGATCAGACCCTGGTCCCATCACTTACTAGCTGTGTGACTCTGAACAAGGAGTTTCATCTTTCTGAGCTTTAGTTTTCTTATACGTCAAATGGCAATATTTACAGTTCCTAGCTCTTAGAGTTGTTGAAAGGACTAACTGAGATGAGACCCTCACAGCATTTAGCATACTGCCTGGTGTCTTATAGGTAGTCAATAAATGTTACTATTACTATTTTTTTGTTGTTGCCATACGATAAATAGTGAACTAAATGCCGCACGTGCATTATCACATTTAAATTGCGCAGTGATTAGAAAATACGGCCTCTGCTCATAGCTGTCTACCTGTCCTAATGGTTTATTTTCTTACGACTGCTGTGCCGATTAGGGTCTGCTAGCATATCAAAGTGGCATTTATTGAAGGTAGTAAAAAGTCCCAACTTATTCTTTCAAGTTAAAAGATCCTAGTTTTGGAAATAGCGATGCATTTCTTTCAGAGCATCATCCTCTGAGCTCTGCAAAAGTCGCCTTTTCACTCTCACAGTCCATCTGTACTAGCTACTTGCTCTTTCAAAAACACAGACACAAACAAAAAACCATAGGTGATATTAAAGCACATGCTGGATGAATTTTGCTCCCCAGTGGCTGGTGTCCAAGGCAAGGAAGCTGGACCAAAATCTTGGCTCTGTGGATGCCTTCCATGATTTAGGAATTTCAGCACTATGATCCTCATTCCTGGAAGTCTCTGTGTTGTAAAATGGAAATCATCAGCCGCAAGTCACCTTAGCCACACCTTTGGAGTGAGGAGGTGGGGTGGGCAGGAAAGTGTGACAGAAGTGCTTAATAATCGGGAAAAGCTCTCAGAAAAGGGGGTCGAGGTCAGACTGTCAGATCTGGACGTCATGGATTCAGGTTTTTGGTTTACAGATGATAACGGCATTTAGCTCAGCATGCTGACAGCCTCTCCATAAAAGCGGAGAGGGACAGAGGTGTCATTCAGCAATCAGAAAATGACCAACCAATACATATTCCTATAGATTTCAATTTTACCCCTTGGATCAGCTTCTACTACTCATTTTCTTCAAATGGATGCAAATTCCTCCCGTCTGTCTGGGGATTTGCTCTTAACTTGAGATAATGGGAATCAGTAGTGAAAGAGGGATATTCTGCTCTTTTCTATCCATTATCACTTCTCTGATTATTTTGGCACCCTCGCATGCGATTCAAGGATAATCAGAGTTTGCATATTGACTGAATTATGAATCTCTGCTTCTCAAGCTTTCCCAAGCCACAAAGGAGCACCCAGAAGCCAAGTCTGGTTTATTTAGCACTGAATACCCTTCCTCTAGCACAATGCCTGACACAAAATAAGTATTCAATAAATTCTTGTTGAACTAATGAATGCATTAGTCTCTCTGATTCCTGAATCTCTCTTTGAAATTCTTTAATCATTCATTTATTCATCCATTCATTTGTTCAACCAATATGCAGTAGGATTGTGCCTTGAAATTTTGCATGAGTGAAAAAAAGATGAATCGGGCTGTCTCAAGTTTAAGGAAACTCAGAGTATAGGAAAGGAGTTGAGACTTTGTATCAGTCAGTTATTACCACTAATGCTGTGTAATAAAACCACTCTAAAACTCAATGGCTTAAAATGACAATCATTTATTCTTAATCAGGTATCTGAAGGTTGACTGATAGAGTCTGTTGATTTAGGCTGGCTTGGCTAGGCTTGTCTCCAAACTGTGGGTTAGGTCTGGGTCTGCTCTCAGATCTGTCACGTTACTTGGACCAGGGAGCTAGATAGACAAGGCATATTCCTCTCATGGCAATGGTAGAAATATAAGGAGGCAGCCCTACTACAAAGGCCTTGGTTCCTATCATGACTGCCAATATCTCACTAGCCAGTGCAAGTCACGTGGCCAAGTTCAACATCAATGGGGTTCTGGGGAAGTCTATCTATTCACAGTGAAAGGAGGAACAAAATGATTATTTGCTGGACAATAATCTAAGGCACCAAAGCCTTAAATACAAATAGCATAAGTATTAAAAAATTAAATGTTTAAAGAATAAGTTATACTAAGAATAAGGACATGTAGAGGAAAAAACTATTACATATAAAGGATATGCTGAGAATCAGAAATGGCCCTAAAGGATGGATGCTGTAAGTTCATGCAGAGAGCTAGTAAGGGAAAAATAATCTAGGCAGAGTAACAGGGAATTTGGGATGTGTACAGGGAAGAGTCAGGACATAGGTTACAGGAAGTAAAAATAGTGAGAAAGTAATCAGAAAGGTAGTTTGGGACCTTAAATATCACGCTAATGAGTTACATAAGACCTAGAGCAGCAAAAATTAATTAGAGAATAACAGTTGAGAGTTAAAGCTAACAACAACAAAAAAGGTGCATAGTGCATTGGCAGGGTAGGTGTTAGACAATATATTAGTTCCTAAGAATCTCCATAGATGTCAGGGAGAATGAACTACCAGTAGACCGAGGTGATAAATACTAGACATTCCACTTTTTTCAAGTATTATTTTTTCCCAGTGAATCTTAGTGGGCATCTCAAACCTCAGGCTTAATGCCACGACTGCAGTATATCTCTACCCGGTGCAGCTCCCTCCTGCCTTCCCATCCTGTCACCTGGAGCAAAACCCCCTCCTGCCTTCCACGGGGAGGGTAGCTCACCAGCTGTTGGCCAGCTGCTCAGAGAGAAGGGATGCTGTTGAGAGTCCAGAAGACCCAGTGCAGGGCAGGAGGGGGGTGCTATCTCTGTCTGTGCAGTCTCCCTCAGCCCCTGGCCCATCTTCAGTTTAAAACGCCACTAACGTTCATAGGAACACAAAACATATGGTTTGACATAGGGCATTGTTCTTAAATTACAAAATAAATTCCAGAATTAATAAATGCATGCATTTGTTCATTTATTCAACAAATATTTCCTGAGCACCTGCTGGGTGTCAGAGACTTTGCTAAGGGCTGGGCACACAGCAGTGAAGAAGAGAGGCAAAATCCCTTTCCTCATACAGCTTGCATTTGAGTGATGCAGACAATCTATCGATCACTCTGGGAATCGCGGTGGTGGAGAAAGTGTCGACATGGAAATGATGGTGAATGGGTGAGTCCTTGGAGTAGGGAATTGTGGAAGTCCCCTCTCTGGAAGTGACACCTGCACTGAGACCCAAACAACACGAAGGAACAAATGGGCACCTCCTCTATGCCAGCTGTGCAACCTGGGATGTATCATTCAACCCCCTCTTGCCTCAGTTTCCTAACTGGTACGAAGAGGATGCTGGAACACCTCCTTCCTAGGGTTCGTATGAAGATTAAATATGTTATGATTTGCAAAGTGCTTAGCACATCAAGGAACCTGGCACATCAGGTAACTCCAGTGTGAAGGTGGAGACAGATGAGCAGATACATTTTTTTTCTTTTTTGGTGAGGAAGGATGGTGCTGAGCTAACATCTGTGCCAATCTTCCTCCACTTTATATGTGGGATGCCACCATAGCATGGCTTGATGAGCAGAGTGTAGGTCCGTGCCCAGGAACTGAACCCACAAACCCCAGGCCACTGAATCGGGGTGCAAGAACTTAACCACTATGTCACTGGGCGGGCCCCAAGCAGAAGCTTTTTTTTTTTTTTTTTTTTTTGAGGAAGATTATCCATGAGCTAACATCTGCTGCCAATCCTCCTCTTTTTGCTGAGGAGGACTGACCCCGAGCTAACAACAGTGCCCATCTCCCTTTCCTTTATATGTGGGACGCCTGCCACAGCATGGCTTGCCAAGCAGTGTGTAGGTCCACACCGGGATCCCAAACGGCGAACCCGGGCCGCTGGGGCAGAATGCGTGAACTTAACCCCTGTGCCACCGGGCCAGCCCCCCAAGCAGATACTTTTAATGCCGTGTGTTTTGTGCTCTGTTCCAGGTAGGAACAAGGTGCTAAGAACAAAGAAAGGAAGGTGCCTAACCCAGCCTGGCACATCAGAGACATCTTTTTAGGGGAAATGTTAAATCAAAGCAGAGAGAAGGGAAATTAACATTTATTGAGTACACAGTTCTTGGTGCTAGGCGATTTCTCTTATTATTTATAGAATTTACTTCTCACAACAACTTTGTGAGCTAGGTGTGATTATGCCCATTTTAGAGATGAAGAACCAGGTCTCCAATTATATACAGTACCTCATCCAAGACACTGTGGCAGAGTTAATACTCTAAGCCAAGATACCCGATACTAAACCAATAGCAACATATATTTCACCACTGTTGCTTTTGACCTAGAAGGTCTAAGATGCTCTAATAGCTAACATTTATCTATTATATATTTACTGATTATTAATATAGGCTAAACACTGTGTTCCATGCTTTTAATCTATTAGCTCATTTAATCCTCATCCAACTCCATGAGGTAGGTACTTTTGTAGTGCTCAGATAAAGAACCCAGTGTTCAGAGAGGTTAAGTAATTTTCCCAAGGTGACACAGTAGGTATTACAGTCAGTATTCGAACTTAGACAATCAATCTGATACCAGAACCCAGGAACTTATCCTCTGTCTGTATTGCCTCTCGCTCTCGGGTGAAAAGAAGCTTGGACTAGGGGTTGTAGGACTTGATTGAGGTCTCAATTTCTCCAACTTGTTGTCTGCCCAACCTTGGATAAATCCCATCTTTGAATTTTATTCCTGTCACTTGTAAATGAGGCTAAAAATTCCTGTCCTGCTGGCTCGCAAGGTTGTGCAAGTCAAATGATATGTTGATGAGTGTAGAAATATTCAACGTAAATGGAAATTATTGTTAATTATTGTTGTTGTTTTTATTTTAATACTCAGGAAGAGAAGAGTGGAGGTAGCCGACAGGCATAGTCATTCCCGGAAAGAGAGGAAAAGATAGATGCCTTCAAATACTTGGAGAATTTTCATGAAACTTGCCCCTCATGGCTTCCCCAAAATAAGCAATTTGATTCAACAATTGGTAGATTTAACAAGGAAAATATATATCAGTACATTCTATTGGCAGAGCCAACCAGAGATAGAATCAGTTTTCAATGGGGATAATGAGATCCCCACTATCAGTGTGTGCAAGCTTTGGGATCTCATGGTGGGGGGAGATTGCAATGGGGAAGTCTGCATCCTGGAGAGTTTTACACCTGGACAGCTGTGATTGACTCCATGCTACCTTCCTGCTGTCTTCTCTGGCACTACTCACATCCATTCTCTACCTAAAGCCAAAGTAGCATTTTAAAAATGTATATCTGACTATGCCATCCTCTTACATGGCTTTCCATTTAAATTAGAACTACATCCAGACTCCTTACCGTGGCCCGTGTAGACTTGAATAATTTAAGCCATACTAACTTTCCGACACTCATTTCATCCTTTTCTAGTCTTCCCTCTCAACTGGCTAGCCACACTGACGTCAAATGTTTGGCTCCTGGAATTTGCCAAGTTCTCTCTCAGAGCCTCTGTGCTTGCTGCTCCCTCTGCCTGGAATTCCCTCCGACGCCCCGCTTGCTATAACCACTCCTATTCATCCTTCCTTGTTGCTAATTAATTGCCACATTTTCAGAGATGCATCACCTGGTCCTCAAGTATAAGTTAATTCCTCTCTCATTATCCTACTTCCTAGAACTATGTTCTTTTCCATCACAGAACATTTAAAAACTTTCAATCTTCTGTTCTCTTTTTTATTGTGGGAAGAACAGTTAACATGAGATCTACTCTCTTGAGTTTTTATGTCTACAATACAGTGTTGTTAACCAGAGGCACAGTGTTGTACGGCAGACCTCTAGAACTTACTCATCTTGCATAACTAAAACTTTATATCCATTGAATAGCCACTCCTCACTTCCTCCTCCCACATATTCATTTTTGCTTATTTGTTTAGGCGTACCTCTTGACTAAACTGTAAGCTCCATGAGTGCAGGGACCGTTTTTGTCTTGTTCACCATTGTATCCTCCTGGAGCATAGTATTCCATAATATTCCATGAAGGAGAGATGAGAGGAAGGAAGGGAGGGAGGAGGGGAGAAGGGAGGGAGAGATGGCTCTTTTGAGTTTAAATATTTTTTTTCTCCTTCCTTCTATAGACTGGAGTTCTAATAAAAAATAAATAGATAAGAATTACATACGGATTATATATAGTGGGAAGAGGGACTTCCCAAAGATTTCACAGAAAGCCTTTCTAGAATGAGATGGAGTGCAGCTGGACCTTCAGGAGACATCGGGAGCCCGCAGAGCCCAGGCTTGCTGAGTCTGCAGATTATTATACAATAGTAGTCATCAAATATAGCTTGGTAAGTGGGTCAGGAGTGGGGAGTGTCCTCTGCCTCACTGAGATACATCTGAGCAAGGCCCTGGGAGTTATGTTTACATAAAGCACCTTAAGATAGTGGGAGGAACAGTGACAGGAGGCCGTGGAGTTGGGAGTCAGGGCGATGAGAGCCCTGCTGTAATAAAATGTGCAGGGGACTTGAAATATGGGCAGTCTTGGGGTCTCACCCCAGTTTGTCAACCAAACTAGCACTTGTCCTTGAATATAATAGAGAGAGTGTATCATTCCCATTTTATAGATGAAGAAATGATGCCCGAAGAGCTGAACAATTTGCCCAAGGCACCAAAGCTAGCAACTGGGAGAGTGGGGAATTGAACCCTGGTTTGCCTGGCTCTGAAGGTGGCTAAATAACATTACTTAAAAATTAAAAACAGGGGCTGGCCCCCTGGCTGAGTGGTTAAGTTCGCGCACTCCACTGCAGGTGGCCCAGTGTTTTGTTGGTTCGAATCCTGGGTGCGGACATGGCACTGCTCATCAAACCACGCTGAGGCAGCGTCCCACATGCAACAATTAGAAGGACCCACAATGAAGAATATACAACTATGCACCAGGGGGCTTTGGGGAGAAAAAGGAAACAATAAGATCTTTTAAAAAAAATTAAAAACAATGTGCATAAAATAGCATCTATCAACACACTTAAAGATATAGACTGTGAGAAGATATCTGCTCTCTCCCTACCATGTGCAAGGTCACACAGGTGTTAAATGGCAGAGCTGAAGTTCAAAGCCACTGTTGTCTTATGCAAGAGATTGTGCTTTAAACATTCATTCATTCATTCATTTATTCACTCAACAAATAATCACTGATGGCTTAATACATGCCAGGTAGCAGGCAACAAGGTTGACAGGATTTCTGCCCTCGTGGTCATTTAGCAGAGAAGACAAATATTAAATAACACTCCTGCAAAGTGGTTGTCATCATCCCTGTTACAAAAGTATGGAAACTCTTAACCCCCATACTATCCTTCTTGTTGGAGGAGGTCATGAGAGGACTTGACCGCTGGTTACCCTGCAAGCTGGACCCAGGCAATCAGAGGCTCTCACCCCTTCCCCTCCTCTGTCCTTGAAATGTACATTGCACTCACATTCCTATAGCCGGAACTGTTTCAAGGACACAACCTTGAGAGAGTAACGTGTTGTTGAGACCATCTGGATGGCATACGTGACTGCACCCCGTTAAGGCCTCTATGTAAACTCTTAAGATTCTGGCAGGTGGGTACAGAGATCAACTCATCTTGCAGCCACCTAAGACAAGCCTCATATGTGATTTCTCTTGCTTGTTAAACCCGCTCATGTCCCAATCTGGAGTGGTCTGCCTCTTACTTTGGTCTCTCCTTGCCCTCCGTGTACCAGGGGCCAGTTTCTAATTTCTCCCCAAAGGAGCTGGAAGGATTTTATTAGATGTAACTATCCCAGCATAGTGCATGCTATATATTTTCTACGTGTTCTCAATCCTTCCCGTGTAAAGGCGGGATTAAAAATTCCAACTTTGCAGGTGGTTGTGAGAATTAAAATAGAAAAAAAAAAAATGTGTTTTGTGCGTAACTCATAGTAGACATTCAGAAAATGCTGTAAAAATAATCACTCTATGCTGACATCACCTTCGCCAGTTCAAAATATAATAGTAAAAATAATGTGCTGCAGAAAGGAAAATGACCTAGTACTCAGTTGCAGAGAATAAAGCTTACATTTTTCATTAGTAATATACATTCTAATGCACCACCAGGTTAGCAGTTCAGCTTGAATAAATATAGAGAAGACACTGCAAAGCTTTTTTTTTTTTGAGAAAAAGCAGAGTCCCAGAGAGAAAAGATCCCACACAGGAAGAGCCAATGGGACCCAGAAAGAAGATCCTAAAAATTCACCAGTAGTAAGATTTATCAGAAAAAGAGAAAGGAACATCAACCATTAAATATGTGTTAACCATGAAAGATGACAAATGTAACAAAGGAGGAAGGAAACAGAAGTAGGTAAAATGATTAAGTAGACAAAGAGGTACAGATATTTGGGCACAAGCAAATGAATGATGGGAATGAATTAAAGATGAGTGGATTTGAAAAAAAATGCAAAAGGATGAATGAGGAAAGAGAGTGACTTGCAAGGAGCATTGTGAGGATTTTGACTGGATGGTGTAAGAAGGATATGAAATGACTGCAGTAAATCACTGAACAAGAAGGAGTTGATTTAGAAGACTGGAGATGGGGAAAGTGGGAGGTAGCGAAAGGTATGAGCTGGAGAAAAAAGATAATAAATTTGAGAATCGTTAAGGGAAAGAGTCAGAGAAGTAGTGGGTTGCCGCAGAAATCAGTCAAACAGATGCAAGTAGGAATGAAGAAAGACAACGGTGATTAAAACATTCTTTCATTTTTCACGAAAGAGAAGTTAGAGACAATGGTAAAAGTTTGCTCTAAGTAAGATAGAGTGGAAATGTTCTGAAAAGGGAAATGAGAAATGGAGAGATGAAAGCAAAGAGACAGAGAGGTCACAGAAGGACCAAATAAATAGACATTTGGAGGTGGAAACAAGCTACTGTTACTGAGGACCAGTTAATGTGCCAGAGAGCACCTGGTATTTCCATTTATACCTGCTGGCTCATTCAACCTTCCCATTACCCCACTTATAGGAAAGGAAATTAAGGCTCAGAGAGGTTGTGAATCACTAAAAATTAGCCAACTAGTAAGTGGTAGAAAAAGAATTTGAGCTTACATCAAGGAGAGGTTTCTAAGTCAAAGAAACAGATTGCAGTAACAGATATTTACAGTATCTATTTTGGATACATCAAGAATAAAAAGAAAAGCTTCAAGATCGACCTTAATCTTCTAATTGATCCTATACTAACTGATGGAGCTGAGCTCTGCAGGGGTCAAGATGCTCTGCCGGCAGCACTAAGACAAGAGAGTGTCTGAGGGGAGGTGGCTGAAGGGAAGAAAAAGAAACAGTGTTCTGGGTGATGAATGGAGTCAACACGTTGCAGGGAGCCAGGCACGATTAAAAGAACACATGAGTTATAGAGCCGGCAATGATTGAAGGGAGAGAAAACAAATGGTGAGGATTTGCCAGTAGGAAGAGGATTGATGGAAGATTGAGCTTAGATAGAGCAGAGATGAAGCAGGAGGGAGCAAGCTCTCCTCCTGAATTGGAGTTTATTTGTGTTCTAGTGATCATCTTGAGGCTTAAAGGAAAAGGTAGGAAGGAAGGAAAGAAAAGAAGGAGGGAGGGAGGAAAGGAGGGAAGAAATGAAGGCGGGAAAGGAGGACAGACAGATGGACAGAGGGAGGAAAGTGCACTCACTGTAGAAAACCATAAGGATAGTCTGTTTTCTTCACTGCAGAATGATGGCTAGTGCCTAGTACAATACCTGTCCTAGAGGGAAAAGTCAATCAATACATGATCATTCATGGACAAAATACTTATTTTGTGTCTCTACCCTATGTTAGTTGCAGTAGCAGCTCCCATGAACACCATGTTGACCAAGACACACATGGTCTTTCACCTCTTGGATTTCCCAGTCTAGTGGGTAAGACACATCAAGAAAATACACTAATCAATGGACAATTATTAAAATATGGAATGAGTATGACTAAAAAACTATAGGGAAAGCACTTTGATGGGCTAGTGGTTAAAGTTTGGTGTGCTCTGCTTTGGTGACCTGGGTCCCTGGCGTGGAACCACACCACTCATCTGTCAGTAGCCACGCTGTGGTGGTGGCTCATATAGAAGAACTAGAAGGACTTACAACTGGAATATACAACTACGTACTGGGACTTTGGGGAGGGAAAAAAAAGAGGAAGATTGGTAACAGATGTTAGCTCAGGGTTAATCTTTCCCAGAAAAACAAAAAAACTATAAGGAGATCTAAACAGTGAAGATAGAGAGGGCTAGCTTAGACTGAGCAGTTAGTTATCTCACAGAAAGTGCTTTATTAGCTAAGACTTATAGGTAAGTGAAAGGCAGCGGGGTGAAGTCCGGAGGGAGCTCTCTCCAGGCAGAAGGAGGAGTCTGTGTGGGAACACTGGGGCAACAAAAGCTTGAAACATCCCAGGAACAGAAAAGAGATACATGCGGCTGGAACGGAGTGGCAGTGGTAAGGATCTTGTTACATGAGGCAGGAGAGGAGAACAAGGAGCTAGACATGTAAGATGTGTGGATTTACTTATAACATTAATGAGAACCTCATCTGGGCTGGACATTTTCATACAGGTGATTTCATTTTATTCCCATAATGATCCTGAAAAGCAGGTACTCCTTTCCCATTTCACAAATGAGAAAATGAAAGGTCTAGCAGGGTCATTATTAAGTGGATTGACCCAGTAGATAAATAGCAAAGATGATATCACAGCCACAGCCTTGTTGGCCTCTCCAGTCCCTGCTTTTCCAACTGGACTAGGCTGCCTCAGTCCGATGGTTTGAATAGAAAGAATTTTTTAAAAACAATAGAGTATGGGGGGAGGAGAAGAAAAGAAAAAAACAAGTTACAAAACTCCCTAGAAAGATAAATATGAAATATGAAAGAGGAAGCATTTGCTGGGAGGACTGGGAAAGAGAAAGAATGAAAAGGAATCTTGGATCAGTGGAGTCAGAGATGGGGGTACAAGGGGAAACTGGAGGAGAATCAATTGCATCAATAATGAAATGTAACTAATTAAATCCATGATGAAATGTGACTGAGTGAAGAGGAAAGGACAAGGGAAGAGAGAAGCTGAGAGGGAAAAGAGTGGAGCCCCTGGCCACAACACAGGACACTGGAATATGAATAGGGAAGGCACAGCATACTGGGATAGGTGGGGAACGGGTGGCATGCTGTGGCAGAGAGAATAAGGATTTAGGAGTGAGGCCAACTTGCGTTCCACCACTTGATAACGGCATGATCAAAGTCAAGTGTCTTAGCTTCCCTGAGCCTGCAATTTGACATCTACCAAATGGGGATAAGAAGCTTTACCCCAGAAGTTTCTGGGATTATACTTCAAAGATGTAGTTATAATTTATTGAGCACCTACTATGTTAGGCACTTTGCATAATTATTTCTGAAGCCTCACTACCACCAGAAGGCAGGAATTGTTATCATCGTTCAGGGATAGAACACATAAAGTTTTGAAGTCGCAGAGTATGTGTTCAGAATATGAGTTCTTTTCCTGTGGTCTTTCCAGATTTGACACCGCCTTCTAGGTGAAGTTGGTCCTCCTCAAAATGAACGGCCAATTCCTTGCCTGTCGTTTCTGTCTTGTCTTCAGTCATTCCCTCTCCCTCCTCACTGAACTTCCTCCATCGCTCCTTTTAAGCTTTGCCCTCTCTGCCCTCCATTTGTTCCACTGTGTTCTAAGGCAGGTGTCTTGGCTGCAAGCAACAGGTACCAATTCCGGATAATTTAAGCAGAAACAGAATTCTGTAAAGTGATGTTAGGTTACTTCGAATCTCCAGGAAGGCATGGGATCTGGGCTTAGAGGCCATGAAGTCAAGAGCACCACTCCAAATCACGGCACAGAACTGGCTGATGGAGATATTATTGTAGCAGCTGCAGTCAGGCATAAACAAGGCAATTGATACTCTTGACACCCATGACACTGCGCTCTGAGCAGGGCTGTTAGAGCCATTTCCACTAGCAGTGAAACCTGGATGTGGCCACTTTGGTCCCAAGTAGATTCTGCTCCATTCCAGCTTCCTTGCCAGCATCTGGGGTGAGTGGGTCTGATTGGTGAACTGTCACATGCCCAAGTCCTAGCTGCAGTGGAGACTGATAAAGTCCCTGGAAATTTTAGCCTCTTCCCGGGAGGTGGGCTGTGCCTCCAAGAGTGAAGCATCCTCTGATGCAGGAAATTCATTCAGATGCTGAGCAGTTGCAAAGCATGCCGAATGCCAGCTTTAACTTGGAATGTCCACCCCCATGCTACTAGTTCTTGATGGCTCAATTCCAATGTCACCTCCTCTGGGAAGCTTTCTTTGATTTCTCCAAGCATAAGTTTCAAAGCCTCTCATAAAAGAAACACATGTCTGTCTGCCTACCCGCCTGCCTGGTATCTGAGATATTTCTGTGCCTGTCTCATTGCCCTCCCCCCGTCATTATAGGTTCTCCAAGGGCAGGAGCTGTGTTTATCCATCTCTCCATCCCCATATAGTGCCTGGTAGGAGCCCTGGATATTTGGTGATGAATGAATGAATGAAAGTGTTGGTCGCATTTGACAGGCCTTTGTACCAGAGGTCCATGAAGGACTTGCACAGACTCTGCCTTACATAAGGGAGCCCTTTTTTCCTGGTGTGCACTTCTATAAATGGACTATGTCAGCATATTTGAAGAAAGGGGCATAGAGAATCGGAAAGCCCCATTGCAGAGGATAGTGGCGGATTGTACGGGTACAAAGGAGAGACTGAGGGAGGCAGGGCGACATATTTTGGAGGAGTAAATGAACTGGAGCAGGCATCAGAGAGGCAGGAGACGATTTCGAATCAGAGGACTTGAATGACCAGATTCCACCAGCCCCCACCTTGGGTTCACAGATTAGTAAACTGAGACAGGAGAGGCACCCTTACAAACCTCAGAGCTGAAACAGACCCAAACGCGCTCATACAGATACGTCCTTCACAACATCTTTGATAGGTGGGCTTTTCAAGGTCACAGAGGACAGAGTAATCTCAGGGAAGCAGCCAAGGCTTTGGAGCCTGGAGTTCCAGTCTCAGCTCCTCTGTTCGTTAGCTGTGTGACCTTGGGAAGTCCCTTCCCCTCTCTGACCTCCCGATGTCAATTTTCTCATCTGGAAAATGGGAATCATCTTACTCATCTCATTGGGTTACGGTTCTGTATAAAAGGCAACATATGTACTTGTCTAGCACTAGGAGAATGCTTAATACACAGTATTACCGAGTCCAAGGTCACAAAACAGCTTTTGAATTTTCCTTTTTTTTGGTCCTCTGCCTTTATCCAAAGTCATAAAAAAGTACACAAAATACGATGAGAGGAAAAAGGTAATTCATGTGAAGGGTTAAAGATAGAAAGGAGGAAAGAAGCAGAAGAGGGAAGTGCTAGGAAGAGAGAAGTTAATGCACAGAGATGGTACAAAATGTGCACATGGGCGAGCAATACAGAGATGGGAATGGCTCACAAATTGTAGGGAGGAAGCATTTATAAGATTAAAGTCAAGATGAGGAAGAAGGAAATGAGTAGAGAGATGAAAGAGAGAACAGAGAGAGGAAAGATGAAGAAAGTAGGGGTGTGGAGAAGGGGGGGGGCCGCTTGAGCACTAGATCCCCGGGGAGATGACACTTCCCTGGAGGACGCGAGTAGGTGAGCCACAGAGTCGGCCCAGGGCCAAAGGCTGCCCAACGTCTGAGGACCTAGGTTTACTGACCAACTTGAATGTAGGCGAGGAAGGACTAGGGGTGAAGGATTGGTGAACAGACCCCTCCTCTGGGAATGGGGCAGAGGATGTAGGAGCCCGTGGGAGCCAGAAGCAGAGCAGTAGGTCTCTCCCTCGCACCTTTTTAGGAATTTCACGCAGGGGGCAAGAAGCAGCCAAGTAGATCTGCTCCAGGCTAGGAGGAGGGATCCAAAATAAAAGGGTGTGAGTGGGCTGGTTTGCAGGGCGGCAGCTAGGGACCGGGAGCATCCTGGCCCGAGTCAGTTTGAGAGAGTAGGGGCTAGAGGGAGGAGTTCAATACCCCTGTGTCCATTAGCAGTTAGCGTACTACCGAGGCCTGGGTGGAGGGGAGAGGTCAGGATCTGGTGGTGGGAAAATGAATGCGTGAATTGTGGGCAAGTGGGTGGGGAGGGGGCTTTGAGGCCACAAGGAATTATTTCAGGGACTAGAAAAGGGTACAGGACTTGTTATTGGGCTTGAGCGAAGACAAAGTTAAGCCTTGGCCATCCAGAAGCGCCCCTGACTCCCAAGAAGGCGGGGCCTGGAGCAAGGCTGGGCTAAGGCGCGCCCCGAGGTGCAACCTTCGGATTGAGCCAGGGGTGGGGTGAAGCTGGGCAAGCTGGGTTGAGCCAGAGGGAACCAGGGGAGGCGCGAGGGGGTCCCTAAGTCTTAAGAATTTGGAGAGGGGTGCTGTGGCCAAAGAACATCGGGAGGGCGGCATTGGGGGATCTTGGGAAAGGAGAAGGGGCGACTGGGATTTGCACGAGGCCGGGCGGAGCCTCCGAAACGCTCGGGGTCTGCGGGGGGAGCCAGAGAAGGGGGCGGGCGGCGGGGCCCGGGGAGGCGGCGCGGCGGGGCGGGCCGAGCGAGAGGCGGAGCCGGGAGCTGGGGGCTGCTGGCGAGCGGCTCCCACGGCTCCTTAGCTCCGGCGTCCTGGTTCGCTTCGGCGTCCGCCGCTGCCGCCTCTTCTTCCTCCTCCTTCGCCACCGCCGCCGCGGCTCGCAGCACCGCAGCCGCTCCCGCCATGGCCGCCGCCGGCGCCCGGCGCAGCCCCGGCCCCGGCTTGGGGCTCCGGGGGCGGCTGAGGCTCGGCTTCCACCCGGCGCCGCCGCCGCCGCTGCTGCTCCTCCTGCTCCTGCTGCCGCCGCCGCCGCTGCTGGCCGGCGCCACCGCCGCCGCCTCGCGGGAGCCCGACAGCCCCTGCCGGCTCAAGACCGTCACGGTGTCCACGCTGCCCGCTCTGCGGGAGAGCGACATCGGCTGGAGCGGCGCCCGCGCCGGGGCCGGGACTGGGACCGGGGCCGGAGCTGCCGCCGCCGCCGCCGCCGCCGCGTCTCCGGGCGCCGCCGGCTCCACGGGCACTGCCGCCGAGTCGCGCCTCCTGCTCTTTGTGCGTAACGAGCTGCCCGGGCGCATCGCGGTGCAGGACGACCTGGACAACACCGAGCTGCCCTTCTTCACCCTGGGTAAGGCGGGGCGCCGGCACACGCGGGGTCCCAAGGAACCGCGAGCCCCTAAGTGAAGCCGACTGGCGGGGGCGCCCTGTGGATCCCCGCCCCGGGCTGCCCCGAGCGGGGTTGGGAGTGGGCAGCTGAGGGGCCCAGAGGGCATACAGGTGGTTGGAAAGGAGTACGGGCCAGGAGGTCCCGCAGAGCGCGTGGCGGGAGCTCGGGGGCGTGCCAACCCTCCCGCAGCGGTCCCTAGGTCTGTCAGTCCAGACGCTGAGCTCTGCCGCGATTTGTTCCTGACGTCGGGACCCCAGATCGCCGAGTGTGCTCGAGCTAGGGGCCAGGGTAGTCCCCTCTCCGAAGCCAGGTCCAGGTCCAGCCGCCCGCTGCTCCTCTGGGTATGGTCACTGGCCGCCCGCGGTTACCGCCCCCTCGCTCTCGCTTCGGAGTTGTTGACTCTGCTCTTCCGGATGGATTTTCCCGAGAATCGGAGCGGAGAAGCTGCACGTAGAATCATCCAGTCCGTGTAAACTCGGTTTCCGTATGGGTTGGGTGACCTTGGACATGTCGCTTCCCCTCTCTGGGCCTCAGTTTTGGCCATCCGTGCAATGGGGCTGGGGAGGATTGAGTGATTTCTGAGGACTGGGAATCTGAGCCCTAGGTCTTCACTTTCAGATTCTGCGATCGTCCCTCCTGTCGCATCGCTTTTCTAGTCCCCTCCCGGCGGAGAGCGGGTTTGTCCCCGCAACTGACTCTCTGGGCTCATAATAATAACTTAAAGGCCAGAAAAAAGAAGGGTAGAGGAAAAGGGTCGGGGTGGGGGCTCAAACGGAAAAGTTAATCAGAAAGTTCGCCAGCAGCTTGCTGCCTGCTGGTTCCCAGCGCGAATCCCGGAGGAGTCGGCCCTTCGGTGGAGCTGTGGGAAGCGCGGCTGATTTCCCACCCGGGTAATTGATAGCTTAATTATCTCGGAGAGCGTTTACAAAAATGTTGTTCCCCCTTCACTCTCCGGCGCTCGCTGATCGCTCGCTCACCCCTCCCCTCTTGGGGGCGCGGGGCGCGATTGGTTGTCGGTGTCTGGCCAACAACAGCGCCTGGAAGGCGCCGGGGGCTCGCCCGGAGACTCCCGAGCTCCTCTTCCCCGGATCCTTGCCTTCCCGGGATCCAGCTCAGCTCGGGCATCGCCGGGGTGATGGGCTCTCGCAGTCAGCGCCTTCAAGATCCCGGCTTGAACCTCTGAGGTTAACTCTTTTCTTGCCCAGCAGGCTCCAAAGAGGAATCAATGGACTAGACTCCTGTCTCCTGGGAGCCATAATATTATTTAATGTATTTTTGTGATTCCCCCCGCCCCCGTCCTTTCATGCTGGATGCCTCTGGAGATTTGAGCGTGAGCCAGGCCCTCTTGTTTTCTGCGCTTGAGCCTCGGGGGCTGGCCCCTCGGCTCTCCCCAGCTGGCTGTAACCTGAGCATGCTGAGCTTTCTGGAGGCGAGGCGGGAGAGCGCCTGGCAGGTTCCCAGGGGACTTCCCGCGGCGGCGCGTCTGGCTTGCGACACACACACGCACACACTCAAGCATACACACACGCGCGGACACGCACATACACACACACCAAGAGCGCTTCGCACGTGCACCTGTGGGGCTGCCTATTGCCAAGGAAGAGGATGAGGGGTGGAGATGGGTCTCCTTGGGGCGAAGAGCTAACCTTGGGCTCATGGCTCTCCCTCAGGGAAGGGTCTTTCCGGAGACGCGGAGGGTGGCCGGTGGCCACCACTTCCAATCCCACCCGTCTCCCTCCGCCCTCGCCGTCTCTCTACTCCAGGGCGCCCTGAGAGGTCAGGAGTGGGAACCTCACTAAACGGCTGTTTAAATGAGGGGGAAGGGGGACATTCTGGTGTATGGCGTGACTTGGAAGGGAAGACCTCAGAGCATTCCAGTTCCCCGAGGATGTGGAGGACCCGGTCCAGGCAGCTATCGGAGTCGTCCCAGAATTCCTGGAGCTGGCAATCTCTTTTTTTTTTTTTTTTTTTGAAACTTTGGTTTTCAAGAGGGAATGGGTGTCAGGGAGCTGGGGGCAAGCTGAGTGAGGAGCTAAGCGAGGAGCTGGAAGTCTTAAATCCCCCAGGACGTCAGCGTCAGCTGGAGAGTCTCCTGGTGCCGTCCACTTGGAGCCTCCCGCCTTCTCTGACGCATGCTGCTGAGCCCGGTGGCTGGGGACTGCCTGCTGTGGAGCGGCGGGTGCTGTCCTCCTTGGCAGCTCTGAGCCCTTTGGATGCATGTGGGGATTCGAGTTCCTGCCTCCTCCTCCCCCCGGCGCCCTGGACTGGCAGCTCAAGGCGCTCCTGCCGGGGATTTGGCTAGCGAGGTACACCAGATGGCCGAGTATAGCAGGAGCTGTGTAGGGAGACGTGGGCTTTTTATTTGTGTTGGTCTTCCACTGTTTGCTGTAAACACAGAGTGCACAATGAGCTCTGGGAGGGCCAGGCTGGCTGGAAATGAGGGCTGCTGAGGGGTGGCGGGAGGTACCCTGAGTCATTTATGGCCATATCTTTCTCTGGGTCCCGAGGCAGCCCCATCCCATCATCCCATCCCCAGACCTTTAAAACCCCCTTGCCCAGTGTCTGTGTCTGGCGGGTTCGATGAGTCTTTCACTACTTGCCAGTCTTTCACTACTAACTTGCGTATGCCACATCTGGTCGTGCAAAGTCAGAACATGCCAAATCCTGCCAATAGTGGGGTGTGTGGAGCCACCGCTAGGGGGTGCTGGTGTCTGCTAAAGCCCTAGGGCCATGCTTTGGGTTGTGGGCCCAAAGTGGTGGTGGTAAAATATCCCTGGCTTTAGGAGCTGGCCCGGTGGGATAGTGGTTAAGCTCATCCGCTCCCCTTTGCTGGCCTTGGATTTGCCGCACAGTGCCCGGGCGCGGACCTACGCACCTCTAATCAAGCCAGGCTGTGGTGCGTCCCTCGTGCAAAATAGAGGAAGATTCGTCCCGATGTTAGCTCAGCCACAATCTTCTTCAAGCAAAAAGAAGAAGACTGGCAATAGATGTTAGCTAAGGGCCAGTGTTCCTCACCAAAAAAAAAAAAAAAAAAAAAAAAAAAAAAGAAGAAAGAAAGAAAGAAAAAGAAAATGCTGGCTTTAAAGGAAGTGAATGGAACAAACAAAAGGTAGAGTTCCAGGGCCCGCCTGGGGCAGTGGTTAAGTGCGCACGTTCCGCTTTACCGGTTTGGATCCCGGGTGCCAACATGGCACCACTTGGCACGCCATGCTGTGGTAGGCATCCCACATATAAAGTAGAGAAGGATGGGCATGGATTTTAGCTCAGGGCCAGTCCTCGTCAGCGAAAAGAGGAGGATTGGTGGCAGTTAGCTCAGGGCTAATCTTCCTCAAAAAAAAAAAAAAGAAAAAAGGTACAATTTGCATTTTACCCTAAGTCCAGTTGGGGGACCTCAAGGTGGTTTCGCACACATTGCCTACCATCCCCATTCACCAAAGTCACCTACGTACCTGGCCATCCCTCCCTCTGTTCTGCCTCTCTTGTTTGAGTTATCAGTTCTCGTACTGGTAATGCCCAGACTTAAAAGACTTTTCTTCAGATCTTTTCCTCTCATATTTCTACTCTCCCCTTCATGTTCCAGCCTGCTTTATGTAGATGGAAGTTTCCCTCAGAGGTGAACGCTCCCCCAAGTTTCTGAGTCAAGACCTCTTCCGAAGAATCTGGGTATCAGTCAATTGCATCAACCATGTGAAATTCCCTGAAAGTGATCAAGGGATGGCAAATAGTTGTTGAATCCTTAATGGAGTGCAAAAAGCTTTACTCTTGCTTTTTATTATTCATTCACATAAAATATATGGAGTAGGCACCGCTATTATTCCCATTTTGCAGGTTGCAAAGCATTCTAGTCTGAGGTCACGCTGTGGGTAAAGGGCGGACCTGGAACTGGAATTTCAGTCTACCAGACACCTACATTCCTGGTAATTGCTGAACAGGCATCCTGAGCCAAATATGCATTGAGGGGCTGGTGACATTGATGCAGAAGCATGGTGCTGGGTCCTGTGGACCAATATCACAATCATCAACATGACAAGAGCCTTTCTTCAAAGAAAATTCAGCTACAATGGTGAGCTGAAGTATCAGAGTTTGAAAGTGAGGCCTGAGTTAAATGACCTCTAATGACCCTGCCACCTCGAAGTTCCATGACTCATGGGATGTCAAAGTGCATTCTATTTAATGGTTCCAATGAGTGATGGAGATGACATTCTGTGACATCAGGGAGGGAAGACATCTCTAGAGACTCAAAGAAGGCTGGAGATACTTCCTGGACAGGGAACAAAAACCTAGCTAGGCTTTGGAGGAAATGCTGGAAGAGAAGTTGAATGTTCCAATGCAGCTTGGGAACTTAATACTGGTTAGGATCCGGAAATCTCAGCTGTGGCCCACTGTGACCTTGAACAAGTCATTTATCCCCAGAGCATCAGTTCTTTGTGCTGTAATATGAGTGGGTAGATGAGCCCTAAAATAATCCTTTGCTATAAAGATTTTATGAACTTGAAGTGCCATGACCCACTCAGTCACTCTGACTAGTTCCTCTTGCTTCTCACTGTCTTCTTTCCTTTGCCAGTAACGTGGGAGTGTCGGGAAAGATTGATTTAAAAGAAAGAATTTGAACAGGAGCACCTGCCAGTGCAGAGCTTCCGAGGTGAACCCGCACATCACTCAGTCCTCATCTGCCCTCAGGCAGCCCCAGAGTCCGCTTGTGGATTTAGCTTTCATGCCCTACACGTAGAGAAATGGCATCCTTCTTCCTGTGCTTAACAATGGTCCGGCCGGACTGTTTATCACCAGTCTTGATTCAGTAAAAGCGGGGAACAGAGATAAAATTGAGTAATCACTCATTGTCAACATTCTTACTAATTTGCTTTGTCATGTAAATCCCACAGGTGGAGAGTGTGCTCTGTTATTTGCAGGAGACCCTGTGAACAAGGAAAAATTATCTGGTGGTGTGTCTTTAAATGCACCTGCTTGAGTAGATTTGGCAGTGTCCTGAAGATCTCTCCCAAAAAGATGCTCTTAGCAGGCAGCTGGTTGGCTGGGGTGGAAGAGAAAGACGCAGTCTGAAAATGTGAGCTTGGTCAGTTCTGCAAAGATTCCTTAAAATACAGACAAAAATGGACACCCAAAGAGAAAAGCCTCCAGAAGGACTGAGGGGCCAGGTCAGAATGGTTGCCTGAAGCAGGGAGTTTAGCCTAAGAAGAACAGCCCACAAAGGGCTGACAGAGCTTCCTTCAAATGTCAGCACAGAATGAGGAATGTGCTCTTTTCTGTCTAGTTCTAAGGAATGTTCAAAAGGTGAGATACTAAGGGGATGGAGTTCAATCCACAGGAAGACGTGTCTCATGGAGCTGTCCAGCATCCCGGCATTCTGACCCCTAGTGATGCTAGGATCCCGGTCCCAGGAAGGCTTGGAGCCGAGACGACACAACCATTTGGCAGGCATTTGGAGAAAGGATTCAAGCCCTGGGAGACTTTGAGGCTATCTGCCCTTTTTGGTTTCTGGTTTGATTCTCAAGATGGATGCCAGTTATTAAGACGGAGAAAGAACAGATACAAATAGTAGTAAGCTGAGTCTTCTGTAGGGATTTCTGACCACACGATATTCATTAAAGTCAATTCCAGTGTACTTTTCTGTATGGGTGAGAGAGGGAGAGATTCTGGGGTGGATAAGAAGGAGAATTTGATGTCTTTAAACAAAGCTAGGCTTAAAACACATATATACTATTTCCTCATTTGGGCACCAGGTCCCTTGTCACTAAATAAAGTATTTCAGTAGCACTCAAACTTCAAGGTCCCACCCTGCTGTGATGTTCCAGGTTTCTGGGACATTGTAACTAAGGGGCCTGGGAGGGAGGGTGTTCAGTGGTCTCTTATCTGAGTCTTTTCCTCATTTCCACTCACTTCTGTCACTCCATCCCCATCCCTTTGATGAAACCCACTTAATACTCACTTGAGGCAGAGAGGAATGTATTGGCTGCCCTTAGAAAGTACTATATTATGGAGAGGAAACGGGGGAGGGAGAGAGGAGGACTCCTTTCAGCTGTGTTAGAGAGCCTCAAGTTTGGTCAAGGCCAACCAGATTTGCTGTTTCCAGGGGTCAAGGACACCAGCCAAAAAAGCCCAGCTCTGCAAACTTTGTTGTGACCCAGAGCTTGATCATTTTCCTGAACTGGGCCCTCAGGCTGTAAGATCATTCTGTAATTTTATTTTACAACAGGTCCAGCAGTAGGATTGACCAGGCCTCTGGAAGGCAAAGCCTCGTGCTTCTCACCTCTTTGTCTTGCTGCAAACTAGGCCCTGGCTGCCCTAGGATGGTGTGAACATATGTACTGCGGGGAGAGAAGGATGGAGAGGGACCGTGACTTCTTGGGGTGAAGTCATGAAACTGTTACCATGACCAGCAACTTTGATGGGCTGACAGCATCACAGAGTTTCAGAGCACACTGAATCCACCCCCTTCATTTGATATGGTAATGCTGGAGCCCAGACACAGGAAGAAACCTGCTTCAGGACCAGTAGTTCAAACTTCAACCCAGTGGGCTTGAATCCCACTCCACACTTCTTTCCATCACGCTGGACCCCTACCACATCTTAGTGTCCACAACTTGGCTGCACGTCATCAATTGCACCACTCTCTCCTCCCCTCTCCTTGCAAAAAGACAGAAAACAAAAATCTAAGGCAAAATATGTGCCTAGGGAAATTGAATTTGTTCTCCTGCCCAAATATCCAGCTGGTTGGCTCTAGTCTCTCCTGAGAACCTGAGCTGATAGGTTTTGTTGTAGAGGAGGTGGAAGCCTCCATTGCCTTTCACTAGCTGCCTTTGGGGGTGAGCAGAAGAAGCTGCTCTTTTCCAGGAAGGGGAAGAGGCAGATTTAACCTTGAGGTGGAGCAGCATTATGAGGATGCTTCCTTCACCGAGCTGCTACTTTCCCAAGTTCTCGTGCTGACCAGCTAGTGGCAACAGAAGATTAACTATCGCGCGAGAGAGCTGGCTTTTCTTTCCTTCCAGCAGAGCTTGCAGCCTTCCTGCCCCAGAAGGAGGCAGGCAGCAGTGCTTGGCAGGACTTGCTCTATTCTCCCTCGCTCGCTCTCTCTGTTCGCGGGCTCTTCGCTGCTGTCTGTAGTTCTCTTGGACAGCAACCCCCATAAAGATTTCCCTGTGGATTGGAAAGGGGGTGGGTGGTGACTACACAATGTTAGATTCAGGACAGAAATATTTGTAGCTTCCTTCCTGGCACACTAGACCCTGCAGCCCCGTCTGTGAGTCAAAAATTGACAAAGATGTTGTATGTTAGAAACTGTTAGGGTTTTAACTATGAAGAAGAACCATTTCTCCATCCCCATTGTCACAGGCCCTGGCAGGCTCCATCCTCAGCACTTCTCTCTCCTGCGATTTCAACTGTCAACTCACTGGTCTGTCTGCCTCTGGTCTTATCCTCTCTAATCTATCGTCTGTACTTGGCAGACAGAGTGATTTCATTAAAAGCCCAAATCTGATCAGGGCTATCCTCTCCTAAAGCACTTCACGGATTCCCACTGGCTCACACTAAGAGTGTGAAGTTCAAGCTCCTTACTGTGGTTCAGGGTCCATGATCAAACTCTGCTCAGGATGTCCTATGCTAAGATGCCTTCCTTCTTGTTTTATAACTTTCCCCCATCACCCCCTGGGAAAATTCCTCCTTACCTTTCAAGACTGAATTCAAATGTCAACTTATCTTTGAAGCGTTCCCTGACCTCTTCACACTGGAGTTGAACACTCTGGCCTTTGGCACCGACTGCCAATATAAAGGCTACTATAACATCGGTTAGTCCTGAAGAACTACTGAGTACCCACAATGTTCTACGTGCTCTCGCAGGTGCTTAGAATAGATCAGAGAACAAAAGACAGAGATTCCTGCATTCAGAGAGCTTGTATCCAGGAGTGTGTGTGTGTGTGTGTGGGTGGGTGGGTGGGTGGTGGGGAGAGGATGGTAACAATAGAGGTAATAAATAAGAAAGCTATCTACAGTCATATGTACCACATAACGACATTTCGGTCAATGATGGACCACATGTATGATGGTGGTCCCATAAGATTAGTACCATAGCCTAGGTGTGTAGTGGGCTTGTGTAAGTACACTCTGATGTTCGTACAATGATGAAGTCGCCTAACGCTGCATTTCTCAGAACGTATCCCTGTCATTAAGCGACGAATGACTGTCGTATGTGAGAAGGTGATAAATTCTATTAAAAAGAGGGAAGAAGGTAAAACAGAAATTTTTCAGATGAGGAGATCGGTTTTAATATTAAATCAGGTAGAGAGAGGAGCTTATGGAGAAGGTAGGATTAGAAGGGAGACTTGAAGGTAAAGAAGGAGCTAGCCAAGCAGATAGTCAGAAGAGCGTTCCAGGGTAAGGAAGCACTTCAGCAAAGACCTGACTCTCGAGCACATCTGGAGGGCTCAAGGGCCAGCAAGAAGGCCAGCGTGGCTGGAGGAGGGTGACCAAGGGGTGGGCAGGATGGGACAGGAGAGGAGACACCAGTCACGCAGGGTCCTCCGGACTGCTCTCGGGGTTTGAGCTTTGACTCTGAGTGAAATGGAGAGCCAGGCAGGATTTTAAGCGAAAGAATGTCAATAGGTGACTTATGTTTTAGAAGAATTACTCAGGCTGCTCTGCAGAGAAGCCAAGTTGGAAGCAGGAAGTTCAGGTAAGAGAAGATGGTGGCTTGGAGCAGATGAGAGCAGAACTTATGTGTCTCTCTGTCTGTGCTGTTTGCCTGTGAGCTCCATAAGCAGTGAACTTAGCTCCCTCATCTGTAGGGCTGCAATGACTCACCCTGTGCTTGGCACATCCTAGGGGTTAAGGGGATCTTACATGATGAGAACCTCAGGTTTGCAAAGTCTTCCCAGAATCCATACTGGGCAAAACTAGAGAGGTGATGAAATTCCACTCATCCATTAAGGTTGAGCTGGAATGCCACCTCTGCCACTAAGCCTTCCTTCTTCTGAGCTTCAACAGCCATTTCCTCTACCTTCTCCTGCATCCTTAGGGTGTTGTAGCATGAGTAATGAGACCAGTTTGTTTAGAGGAAAGAGTGTTGGGTTTGGCGAAGACCTTGTCTTGAGAATCATGGAAGCCAGATAAGGGATTGGAATCTTTGCATTGTGGCAAACAGAGAGGAACTGAATGTTTTTGGGGAGATGATACATCGTGGTTTTTGGAGCATCATAATGTCATAAATGGTAAGACTTTAGGACATTTCCTAAATGAAACCCTTCTATGTGAAGATGGGGAAACTGAGGTCACTGTAGCAAGTCAGTGGTGGGGCAGGCCCCAGATCCCAGTCTATGGACTCCAAGTCTGATGTGTCTTCCTCCCACCTTAGGGAATGGCAGCTGGGCCACCGGGGGATGCAGGGAGCTGGTGTTCTAGACTTTACCTTTCTGGCATGGGGTAGGTTATGAACAAAGCAACCGTTTATTGAACATTTACTATACCCCAGATGCCATGCTGGTACATCTGTTATCTCATTTCATCCTTTCCATAAGACTGAAAGACAGATAGGGTTCATCCCTTCTTGTAAGTGAGCGGTGAGGCTCAGAGGGGTTAAGGAACATACCCAAGGTCACACAGCTATTATATGGCTGAGCTTGTTCCAAAGCCAGGTCTGCCTGGTTCCAAACTCTGTTCTCTCTCTGCCTCCCATGCTGCGCAGAGCTAGGAGTGCTCCTGAGTTTTCCTGTCTTTGACAACTTCTTACATTTTATGTCTTCCTCTTCTCATTACCAAGGAGTTACAGATACTTCTTATATAAGAACTTCAGGTGTGACAGCCTCACAGACCCGAGGGACTGAGCACCTTGATTCTGTGCTGCCAGGAGCTGACTCAGCATCTCCCTGGGCCCTGTCGCTCCTTGCTGGTTTGCCCAGAGAGCACCAGGCCTTGTCTCATTTTCTCTAGATGCCACTCATTATCCCTAGGCTACTCGACAAGCAAATTCCTACGCTTCTTTGCCTTCTTAAATCTTTTCCTTCCCTCCATCCTCTCTTCCTCTCTCTCCCTTCCTATTCCTTCCTTCTTCCCTTTCCACCTCTGTCTTCCCCCAGTGCTTAGGGAGTCCCCACCCCATGCTAGGCATAGCATTATACTAGGGGACCTGTGATCTAGTCCTTCCAGGAACTTCCAGAAGCTCCACGTTATCTTTTAGAGATCATCAGAGCATCTGAGATACAGCCCCTGTTTGACCAGGTGTGCTTCCTTGTTACTCCTCTGCTCAACTGTAAGTTGAGTTTTGTTCACCTAGTGCTTCTTAGCAGCATTGTGCAGTGTTTTTTTTCCTTGAGGAAGATTAGCCCTGAGCTAGCATCTACTGCCAATCCTCCTCTTTTTGCTGAGGAAGATTGGCCCTAAGCTAACATCTGTGCCCATCTTCCTCTATTTTATATGTGGGACGCCTGCCACAGCATGGCTTGACAAGTGGTGCATAGCTCCGTGCCCAGGATCCGAACTAGTGAACCCTGGGCCTCCAATGCGGATCGTGAACTTAACTGCTATGACACCGGGTCGGCCCCAGCATTGTGCAGTTTTTAGGTTCTCACTTTGCAAATGGGACCTGTCTTCTATTATCTATACACATGGGATATATATAATAATATTTAATATTTATATGTATATAATAAAGCTCTAAAATCCAAATAAATAGTGAAAACTTCTCCTAGAATATTATAACTGGGTAAAATAGTGCCTTCAAGATCCAGCCCAACTCCGTCACTTACCGGGCAAAGACAAGTACATTTTCCATGGTCCCTCAGCCAATCCAAAGCAAAATCCAGCCGCCAGCCCAGCTCCTCTGAGAGGCGGTGTGCTGGGGTGGAAAGGGTGCCAGCTCTGAAGACCCAAAGCCCTGGGATGGGATCCTGGATGCCCTCCTTCCTAACTGCATCTTTCTGTCTGCATCTCTCTGAGCCTCTATTTGCCCGCCAATAAAGTGAAGATAATTTAACGATCACTTCTCTGGGTTGATGGGATCAATAGTTTTGGACAGTCCTCCACACACTAAATTCTACTCGGTGCCCAGCACACTGCTCAGTTTTTACCTACACTAAGCTGTATGGATCTCTAGGGAGACTGTGTGTGCAGAGCACCCAGCACAGCGTCTGGCACACAGTTTGTGCTCTGTGCCACTTAGCCACCTGGAATCCTTTTTTTGGAAGGAGGTGGAGGTATGAATAAATAATGCACGCGAATTCCCTTTCCCTTCCCCCTTTTCCCACTCCAGCCGCGCTATGGTTACACCTCTTTGCTCCCTCCCCCACACCCCCCAGCCGGGCAAAAAAGGATGCAATTGACCATCCATCTCTGCTCCTTCTCCAGGAGCAGGGGAAGCGGGAGCTCCGGGGTTGTCTGAGGACAGTTTGGAGGGAAAAGCTCTGAGAGGCTGAGTCTAAGGCAGGTGGGTGTTGGGGGAGGCAAACGGGGCAGAATCCTCTCCCTTCTGGTGGCAGCTGCCTGACAAAGCTTTGCTCTCAGGCGCCCAGGGAAGTCACGAGTGGCTTTGCAAGCAGCCGAAAAGGGAAGGAACATTTCCATTAGCAGAATCAGCAGTAAAGAGATTTCCAGTCACAGTAATAGCTGCATTTGGGGGAATCATTTCAGTGGTGGCTGTGGGCGGAGGAGGGAAGGGTGCGGGGCGGCCGGGGAAGGCTCCGGGAGGCGTCTGGTCTGCTTGTTCAGAGCTGAGAGACAGCACCGAAGGAGAACCAGGTGCCAGACACAGAACAACTATCTGGGAGCTGGGCTGGTCATTGGACAAACGTTCTGGACCTCCTACCTCCCTCCAAATGCACAGAGCCCCATTCTCAGGAGACTCTACGGGAGGCTGCAGACTCATTTTATGCTGCCCTTGCTCTGATTACGGGGTTACTCTTGTCAAGACTTCAGGGCCAGCAGCAACTTCCGAGGCTCCTGGGATTTGTAGGTGGGAAATCTCCCACATTATATAGCTCAGACTTTCCTAAAGTTAGCTACCCATCAGATCACCTTGAACCCAGGTTCTCACTCCCAGACCTGCTGACGCACCTGGGGAGGGGCCTGGGAATCTGTGCTTTAACAAGTGTGCCAACTCGTTGGTGTGTCCCTGGAGCACCTCTGTGAAGTGGCTCCTGGGTACCTCTTCAGCCTCTCCTCGTGAGGTTCCCTGTCACACTTTAGGCTCCAGCCCCACTGCTGACTTGCCGATCTCTGAGAGCCGCATGCTTATTCCCCCAACCTGACCCCAGAATGGAAATGCTGTTCTCTCTGCTTAGAATGTTTTTCCTGTCCCTGAGTCACCTGGCCAACTCCTAGTCTTAGCTCCCCTATTACCTGAGAAACCCTCTGTTTCTCCTTCAAGGCTCAGATAGAATTGTTTTTTCTGAATCCACATACCCCACTGGTAGGATTGCCATATTTAGTGAATAAAAATACAAAACCTAAAATACAGGATGCCCAGTTAAGCTTGAATTTCAGATAAACCATCAGTACTGGCTGAGTGTAAGTATGTCCCCTGCAATATTTGGGACCTAGTTATGTAAAAATGACTCAATGAGTATCAGAAATTCAAATTTAACTGGGCATCCTGTATTTTCTCTAGCAACCTTCAGGGACACTGTGTTTCTTTCTCTCTTGTTAGGGACCACACTACTGATGTGGGGTTTGCTCCCCAAACCTGCTCTCCCCACTCACCCCATCTCAGGAAATCAAAACACCATTCATGCTGTTACTCAAGCGAAGGAGTCATCTGTGATGTTTCCTTTCTCTGGGCTCCCTCGTCCTTTCAGTCAACCAGCCCTGTTGTTTTACTTCTAAAATGACTTTCAAAATTATTCACTTCTCCTAATTTCCTACTGCCATCACCTTTGTCCAAGCCACCATCTTTTCTCACTTGGGCTATTATATCTGTCTCCTAACTGGTCTTTCTACTGCCTCTCTATCCCATCCTTTCTTTCTACCATATGGTATATAGCACATGGGCTAGATCCATGTGCTCGCTGCCTGTTTTTGTATGGCCCCGAAGCCTATTTACTCTTTCAAATAAGTGAAAGAAATCAAAAGAAGAAGAATATTTCATGATATGTGACAATTATAGGAAATTCAGTTGGCGGTGTCCATAAATAAAGATTAGTTGGAACACAACCACGCTCATTGGTGCGTGTATTGTCGATGATGGCTTTCACCCTACAATGGTGGAGCTGAGTGGTGGCAACAATGATTATCTGGCCTACAAAGCTTAAAATATTTTTACAAACTGTCCCTTTACAGAAAAAGTTGGGCAACCCTGCTCTATATAGTGGTCAGAGTGATCTTTCCCAAAAAGCAAATTAGATCTTGCCACTCTCCTGTTTCAAACCTTTAGTGGTTTCTCATTGCTCTTAAGATAAAATCCTAATTCCTTTTCAGAGTCTAGAATATCCTATATAATTTGCCTTCCTCTCTGAGTTCATCTTCCGTTTTCCTCCCTGCTCCCAAAACTCGAATATCACCTCCTCCAGGAAGTCTTCCCTGACTGAAGTAGCACCCTCTCCCTCTATCGTTCTATTCTATTTATTTTTAATAACCTTTACCTCACATCTCCTTCAAGGTGGGAAGTGTGTTTTATTCATCCTTGCTTTCTGACCTATATAGTGCAGGACACAGCACATAGTAGGTGCCAGGTGGATATTTCCTGATAAAATGAATGAAACATGGGTGGGAATGGGGTGATAGTTTGTGAACACCACCTTAGAGGTACCCACCTCACTGGGTTGTTCTGTTGCTTATTAGCAGATTGTTATGAGGATTCCAGGAGCTAAAGTTTGTAAAACGTGGAACAGAGCCTGCCACTCGGGAAGGCTACCTAGGTGTTTGTTAAAATAAACACACAAAAATAGGCCTGTACCTTAGTCCCTAGGACCTGCCTCCTCCCCTTTTTCTCTGCAGTTGGAAGGCGTTTAGGGCAATTTGAAGAAAGTCCTATGAATAAAGACCTCATGGAACCCAGGGGGCAAGGTCATCTGGTGGCCAGGACGGGGAGCCAGGAGTCCTGGGGTTTGGGCCTAGGTCTGCTGGGTGTGGTCACGTCTCTTCTGCTTTCTGGGCTTCCCTCTATTTCTGATGTGATGAGATTAAACCAAGCGATCTGTGAGGTTCTTCTCAGCCCCTTGGCTCAGCAGGAGCCCAGGAGGGAGAGGAGGGTCCCCTCAGGGAGCTTCTGAGGCTGGAAGCTGCTACAGCAGGATAAAGCAGACTCCCTCGCTTCCTTCCTTCCCCCCTCTCTGCATCCTTCCTGGGGCCTCTGAAGATCAAACCCTCAGCTCTGAACCCAGGTGCAGCTCACATTTTCGAGCCCAGTCTCACACTAATTTGTTAGGGAACCTTCTTCAATTACTTTCTCTCCAGCCTCCCCCAGGGAGGGAGACTGGAGAAGCTGACCACCCAAAGTAACCAATTACCTGTCTGCCAATAGCAAGGCTCCTCTTGTCCCTCCCTCCCTTCTTTTCTCTCTCCACTTCATTCTCCTGGCCTCTCTAAACTACTTCTCCAAACCGCAGAGGCCCCTAGGGAATGGCTGTGCTTACCTGCCTCTCTGCTTCCAGCCAGGGAACAGAAGCCCCCCGCACCCCAAGGGGGACAGCAGGTGAGAAGGCTGGTGGCTGAGAAAGGACAGCTGCAAACCTTGGAAAGCCAAACAGGTTTTGCAAGTCTGCTGAATACAAACTGTGCTAGATGGGGAGGAAAATGCCTTGGATTCTAGTTTTTTTCTGCCATTCACTTGCTGTGTGACCTCAGATAAATGACAGTTCCTCTCCGGGTCTCAGATGAGGTTAAGGGAATATCGTCAGAGCCAGCTCTCCTTCAGGAAGCTGGGGAAGATTGGGCTGCGTAGGGTATTCCATGAGAGAAGGGAAACCTTCCAGTCTTGTTTGCTCCCGGAATCCCAGGTGCCTAGAGCTGTGCCCATCACATAGGAGGCGCATACTAAATGTTTATTGAATGGCTAAATGGAAAATGTATGTGATCAGACATTACTAAACAATAACTGAATCACCGCCTCAGATTCCTCTCAATGTGATGCCTTCATCAGTCACTACGATCAGATCAACTGGGATTTGCATGGGACGTGAATTCCGTTCACATTCCCTAGACTAGACCAGTGCACTTAAAGCCCCTGGTTCACCTTAAGCTCCTCTTGCCTGGAGCTAAGCCCCTTCAGTCTCATTCGGTGGTTCTGCCATCTGAGACCCTGTGCTGAGTCCCTGGGGGCTCAGAAATGCAAGGAGTTCATCCCGACAGTCTAACAGTCTCTTGGGATAATAACATTTGCACTTTTTCATTTTTAAAAAAACTCCTTTTCATGGCTATTTTTAGTATCTCCATATTACAGAGGAAGACAGGGCCGTTCAGAGAGATCAAGTCAATTGTACAAGGTCACATAGTAAATGGGATTAGCTGTATTTATTTTTAAAAGGAATCTTTGTATCACTATCACGAATGGAACTCCAGAATAACTTGCTATAAATGGAAGACAGCCTGTAAAAGAAAATATGTAACTACTGAAGTAATATATATATAGTAATATATATATATAGTAGTGTATATATATATATTCCCAACGCTTTGGGAAACATCAAGCTAGCCCAACCACTGAGAAGAGATATTTGTTTAAAATTTATAATTTGCCCGCTTAATTGCCAGATTTCCTCTAATATATACATTTGAAAAATATCTTTCCTGCCTTATAACTACTACCCATCTTTTAAGATCCAGCTTGAGTGTACCTTTACTGCTTCCAAGATGACTTTCCCGGCTCCTCCAAAACAGTCATCTCCCAAGCTCTTTGTATCTTCACTGCAGTCCGTGTTTTCATGGAAATATTGTGGTGCTTTAATTGTCTGTCTCTCTCACTAGTCTGTAAGCTTCCTTAGTTAAACATCATGTCTCTTTAATATCCACAACTCCAGCAGCTAGCGCATGCATGCTTATTGAATTTTTAAGCTTAATTTTAAATTTTAACAAAAGGAATACAAACCGGTAACAAATTCAGACAATTCAAGAATATTGTAAAGGAAGAAGTGAAAGTCTCTCCTCTGCCTGATCTCCTTCCCTGAAAGTGATCGTGATGAAGAGTTTGCTGGATTCTTGTGGAATGCGGAGTAAATTGGTACCCGAGCAGCCACCTTTGGTGATGCACAGAGAGGAAGTGACTTGTCCAAGGTCACTTTGGCAAGTTTCTTGCAAGCTACTCAGGGATATTGATGAAGCCGTCTTTTTGTTAGGGCATTGGTTTTTCAGACTGAGTTCCACGATAGATCAGGGCAGTATGAGTTGCTCTGGGCTTCAACTAAAGAGATTTCCATTTTTATCTGTCTGTAACACTGGAGCTCCAATGTCATTTGAACAAAAGATTCCACAGCTTAAAAAAAAGTCTTCTACAAGCACCATACTATGCCTAGACCACAGCATCATCCTCCACGCCCTGGGTACAATATATTGGAAAGGAGATAGTTAATGTTCCTGCCATAATATTCGATGGAGATAGCGTGCTTAGCGAAAGCTCACTGACCATCTTATATTCAATATTAAGCTGGCTTTACAAAGCTGCTGCACGCATGATCAGGCCTCAGAATCTACCTCCAGATTTCCTCCAAGCCTCAGGCAAGAAATCATCTTCTTTACTGACCCCTACTTGGGAAAAAAAAAAAAAAATATATATATATAATGTATATGTAGATATAAATGTGTGTCTACATGTATACATACATTGTGTGTGTGTATATATACATATATGTGTACATACATACATATATACACACACATACATGTGCATACATACATGCAGATACATAGAGAATATGATAATGATTCTTCTGTCTGGGGAACTAAAAGAAGAAACTGAACCCAGCAAGAGAAAAGCCAGAAAGGGAACAATTACGACAATGAGTCGGGGGCGGGTGTCTCTTTCTTTCTGGCACAGTATTTGACATGATTGATAAAGCAGTGCTTCTCTTCTTCTTTAAACTTTTTTCTCACTCAGGTCGGGATGCAGACTATTCAGGAGAGGGTTACCCGGGTTTAGGTTGAGTTCTTTAGTTTAGAAACCCTCATTTATGAAGCCGTGAGAATTGGCAGTTGGTCAGTTACTTGAAAAAGTCTATTAAATCAGGGAATCATAAAAAATAATAATGCACCTGAAACATTTCATTTTAACTTAAAATACGTAAATGTGGGTGCTTTTGCCAATTATTTGATGTAGGCCCAGGGCCTCTTCTTTGAGGTCAGCTGATTGCAGTCCTGTGCCATCTTTCTTGCATAAACCATGCTCATAATGCACCAAATATGATGTCCAATGTGGGTTTCATTAAAGGGGACTGAGGACTCAAACATGCTTGCCAAGTAATTCTTCCAGAGTTTTATGATTCCTTTCTAAATTTTTATAGTTGTCGTACCTGACCTAACTCAATAGCAATATTTAAGTGACTTTATTTTTACAGTAAAATCAACTTAGTTCTCATAGAAACTGCCTTCTTTTGATGTTCATAAATTTTTAATCTCCACAATATTTCGTTAAGTTTTGTAATTATAAGAAACACACAGGCATGAATAGGTTTGGGAAACAAACTGGCTCTCTGTGCAAAGGCAAGTCGCCTGGTGGCGAAGTCCTAAATGTGTTGGAGAGGAAGTATCTTTGGAGCGTGACCCTTCAGGGCTAGTGAGCTTGAGGAAGTTTTATAGGAATGCCGGAGGGTGCTGGTTAAACTGGCGGTCAGTGGAGAGAAGGCCAGCTAAAAGCTTTTGAAATATGTACATGTTTCAGGTTCGTGGAGGCATTAAGTCGCAGAAAGTTTAGTGTTTGCCTTTAGCATTTTGCCTAAAACTCTGATTTAAAGAAGAGGAGAAGACAACTCATTTGCACTGTTGGTGGGAATGTAAATTGGTGCAGCCACTATGGAAAACAGTATGGAGGTTCCTCAAAAAATTAAAAATAGAACTACCGTATGATCCAGCTATCCCACTTCTGGGTATTTATCCAAAGGGAACGAAAACAGTATCCCGAAGAGATAACCTGTACACCCATGTTCACTGAAGCATTATCCACAATAACCAAGATATGGAAACAAAGCTAAGTGGCAATCAACAGATGAATGGAAAAAGGAAGATGTGGTATATACATATGATGGAATATTATTCAGCCATGAGAAAGAAGGAAATCCTGCCATTTGTGGCAGCGTGGACAGAACTGCGGGGCATTATGCTAAGTGAAATAAATCAGACAGAGAAAGACGGATGCTGTATGATATCACTTATATGTGGAATCTAAAAAAGCCAAACTCATAGAAACAGATACTAGAATGGTCGTTACCAGGGGCTGGGGCTGGGAGAGAAATGGAGAGATGTTGGTCAAAGGGTACAAACTTCCAGTTATAAGATGAGTAAGTTCTAGGTTCTGATATACAGGATGGTGATTATAGTTGAATAAGTGAAAAGCAATAGGATATACTGGAGTATATGAGGAAGCCATTTGACTTAAAACTAATTTGGCCTGACCTTGTTTTTCCAGAAAGGCCTGACGTGGCCTGTTGAGCATGCATTGCATTGTACATTTGCTTTAAATATTTACAATGTCCCAAAGCCAAGAATGATGCCCTTAAAGACAGGGACGTTGCCTTCCCCATATCAGCATTTCTTTAAGGATGAGCATTTCTTCCCAGAAACGAAGGATTAATTACCGACCTGCTTTAACTCATCTTCTGACCACTGACCTGCCGCCCCCTGACTTGTTGTGCTCACTTTGTGACCACTGACCTGCTGTGCTAGCAAAGCATCTCATGAAAGTAGTAAAAGAGATACTCCTGTCATATGTGATGTACGCTCTTTGTTCCCAGATGGTATATAACCACTCTGTACACCCCACTTCTTTGGAGAACTTCCTTCCTTGGTGGAAAAATTCTCCTGGGGCCTAGTCCTCAATGTGGCTCATAATAAAGTCAACCCAATTTTGATTTATAGATTGACTATGCGTTATCTGCATTGACATAGTTAACAATGCTATATTATAGACTTGAAATTTGCTAAGAAAGTAGATCTTGAATGTTCTCACGACAAAAATGAAATGGTAATTATGTGATGGGATGGTGGTGTTAGCAAATACTATGGTGGTAATCATTTGCAGTGTATAAATGTATCAAATCAACACATTGTACACCTTAAATTTACACAGTGTTATATGTCAATTATATCTCAATAAAGCTGGAAAAAATAATTAAAAATAAAGAAGAAGAAACTGAGTCTCAGAGATGAGTCAGGAAGTCAAGTCGTTGGAGTCTTGAAGTTCATGGCCCCTCCTGGACTCCACAGCTGTTGTCACTGATGCCGTTTTTCTTTTGGGTGGCCTTTCAAGGGATTCCCCCCAACACTTTTCCTGTTTTACGGATAAAGAAATGTGGTTCAGATAGTGAAGTGCCCTAGCAAGGGATGCAGAGCAAAGTAGGGTAACTGTTTAATTCCCACATCACATTGATTTCCTGAATGCCATTCCAAGTATTTCTTTGCTCAGGGGTAGTTTTTTAATATATTTTTAAAAATAATTAAACCTGGGGCCGGTCCAGTGGTGTAGTGGTTAAGTTTACGTGTTCTGCTTAGGCGGCCCGGGGTTAGTAGGTTCAGATCCTGGCTGGGACCTACACACTGCTTATTAAGCCATGCTGTGGCAGTTGTCCTACATAGAAAGTAGAGGAAGATGGGCACGAATGTTAGTTCAGGGCCAATCTTCCTTGGCAAAAAGGAGGATTGGTGGTAGATGTTAGCTCAGGTCTAATCTTCCTCAAAAAAAGCCCAAAATCAAACCTTATGGAAGAATTTTTTTTCCCCATCTGTGACCACACCTGATCTTTCCATCACCTATTGAGGGAATTAGATAGAGCATGTCCTCTTTGTCCTCACCACAGATCCCCTCATATACACACATACAGTTTGACAGCACCTCTCTGTAGCTCTGTCTATCCACACACCAACTCTCCAGGCCATTCAAATTTAGAACTTTTCGGACCCTCGGGCCTAGCCAGACCAGCCGTCATATTGCACAGAGGGAGACCAAAGCCCAGAGGAAGGCCAGTACCTTGCGTACTACAGTCAGGGGGCTGGGACTGCTTATGAACGCAGACCTCCATCCACCCAGCCCCGTGTTCTTTCGCCTCGACTCGGTTCCCTGCACAGCCCGGGTCTCCCAGCGTGCCCACCTGCTGGGGAGAGTCGGGCAGGTAATGAGAGGGCAGAGTGTGTGAGGGGGCTGCCAGGAGCTCCCGTGCTTTATGAGGTGCAGAGTATAATTCAAAACCCATTTTGGGGACGTCTCGCCCCATAAAATCTCCTGCAGCAGGAATGGCTGGGAATTTGTTTTGACTTCCCCAGCACATGTTTTTTTTTTTTTTGAGGAAGATTAGCCCTGAGCTAACATCTGCTGCCAATCCTCCTCTTTTTTTGCTGAGGAAGACTGGCCTTGAGCTGACATCCATGCCATCTTCCTCTACTTTATATGTGGGACGCCTGCCACAGCATGGCTTGACAAGTGGTGCGTAGGTCCGCACCCGGGATCCGAACCGGCAAACCTTGGGACACCAAAGTGAAATGTGAGAACTTAACCACTGCGACACCAGGCCAGCCCCCCCAGCACATGTTTTTAAATACCTCTTCTCTCCATCTCATTTTCCTCTTTTTTCTTCTTTCTTTTCTTCTACTCAGTTCTTATTGGATGATAAGCCCCGGGTGGCTTCTGAGGGGACACATTGGGGGTGGTGTTGGGGGAAGAGATCCTGCTGTACAGGTTAATGGGCTGGCAAATGGTTGTGAAAAGGCTCACCCTTCTTGGATGATTCTTCCTCTGCAAAGACATCCGCTCAGGAAATGACTTCAGGGATCTGCCTCCCACAATTACAGTTAGACTTTTAGATCCGTTCTTATTTTGGGCAAAATAAGGCTGCTGTACAGCCTTGTATCATGTAATCCAGTAGCAGCTACTCCTTCCTCATTTCCCTGCCCTCCTTCGTCTTATGACATCTCTCTCCCAGTCTCTCACAATACTGCTTCAGTTCCTTCCTTCTAGTAGATGCTTCCTATGCTGCCCGAAGGATCATTCCCAAAGGTCATTTCTCCCTCCCTTAGCATCCTCAGTGGCTTACAGGATTAATAGCAAACTCCTTGGCATCTGAGCCCTCCACCTAAGGACCAAAGCCACCTTAACTATTCTTCCCTCTCTATTCCTCTGCCTACACTTCAGCCAAACTGAGTTTTTTACTGCTCCAAGAAAACAAGCTCCGCTTCTGCATTTCTAGGACTTTGCTCAAGGCCTGTCCTCCACCATGGATGCGCTTGTTCTCCTCCATTTCAGCTGGCGGGACCCGATCTATCCTTCATGAGCTGCTTTCTTTCTTTTTTTTTTTTTTAAAGATTTTATTTTTTTCCTTTTTCTCCCCAAAGCCCCCCGGTACATAGTTGTATATTCTTCGTTGTGGGTCCTTCTAGTTGTGGCATGTGGGACGCCGCCTCAGCGTGGTCTGATGAGCAGTGCCATGTCCGCGCCCAGGATTCGAACCAACGAAACACTGGGCCGCCTGCAGCGGAGCACGTGAACCTAACCACTCGGCCACGGGGCCAGCCCCCCATGAGCTGCTTTCTTTATGGAAACTTCCATCCTTATTGCTTCTTCCTCGTTCCTTCCTCCCCTAATTCAGATTTGAGTAACTTTATTCAGGAAACTTTATTTATCTCTCTCTTAAGCCACCTCTCTTATATTAAAATATGTGTGGCCGTGTCTTATCTGATCGTTTACCTGCATAGTCCAATACAGTAGAAAGTAGCCACATGTGTCCATTGAGCACTGGAAGTGTGGCTAGCGTGACTGAGGGACTCAATTTTAAATTTAACTTTGTTTAAATTTAAATAATAGCCATATGTGGGTTGTGGTTATCATATTGAACAGGACAGAGACAGAACATGCCCATCATTGCAGAAAATTCTGTTGAACAGCCCTACTCATGAAATCCTTGAGGGGAGGGCTGGGGTCTTTTTTTGTATCTTGTTCCTAGTACAAGGCCTGTTATTGAATAGGCGTCAATAAATGTAGGTAGAACGGACATTTAGGCATGACTCTGTAACCACTAGCCTCAAAGAGATCCAGTTTTAAGAAAGAAACTCACAGCAATTTCCTTTTAAAACACACCAACGTTTGCTAATAACAATATCGCTTCATAAGCTTTGATTTGCAAAGTCTGGTACATCTTAGAGTCCAGGGTGTCTGAGATTAATTCATTAATGACACTCAGTAGTGGGAATTCCTGGCTCCTGATGGGTCATTTCTCAGCCATGCCTTTTCTTCCCATCTCAGTTTCCGCCCTCCCTGCCCAGAGCAGTCGAGCCCCGAGCTGGGCCTCAGACAGAGGAGCCCCGGCAGGTCGCATTCCCTGGGATGCAGGTGCGCACGGGGCTGTCTGACATGAATGTACAGGTTTGAGCTTCTGTGGTGTTTCATGGAAGATTTATGGGTGTTTCTTCGAGAGAGAACTCCTGAAAACTGTCCCCTGTGAGTGATGGGGTGAGAATGGAATGCAAGCATCTCTCCTTGCTTCTCCTCCCCCATCCTTGTTTCATTCTTCTCTTTTTCTCCTCAGTTTCCCCTTCATTCCCACTTTCTCTTTAACCTCTTTCCTCTTTCCTCTCTGTTCCTTCAATATCCTTCTGTACTTTTTTCTTTTTGCTCTTAAGGTCTCTTTTCTTCTCTCTCCTTACCTCGCCATGTGTCTGTCTGCCTTTCTCCCTGTATCTCTTTTAGTCCCTCTCTGTCTACTCCCCACACCCTTGAGTTCTTTTTAGAATCCCTGAGCACAGGTCACTCCTGTCTGCCTACCCTGACCAGAGAAACCAGCTCAAGCATCTTGTTGATCACCGTGGCCCCATGCGCAGCTCAGAGCTGGCTACCTCTGGTCAAAGCCAGACACGGCAGCAAGGGGTTTGGAACAAGGGAGAGAAGGTGGGTGAGACTCTTGGCCAAGGTGGGCGGGGCCTTGCAGGGTGCAGCTCGACCCACCTTCTAGCGTCAGGGCCTCTGTTCTCCATGGAGCTGCCTCCGTGGCGGCCCCTGTTGTCGATTGTGATTCCAAGTGTCCTGAATCACTTTAGAGGCCTCTGTGACCACTTGGTCCCTCTTGTGCAAATTTGGCCGTGACCTTGATTTTCAGCGTGAGGTGGGTTTTTGAGAGCAGTTGGCAAAGAATCTGAGGTCTTATTCCTATTTTGCTAAATATTCGAAGCTCTTTTTCTGAGACTCTGGTGGGCTCCTCTTTCTCAGCCTCCTCTGCTGATCTTGTACTATTCATCACCAGCTCTTTTTTTAAAGGCTTTTTCCTCGGGGCATTGGAAACATCTGCTGGAGAGTTTCAGACGGAAAGTTGCAAGAATGAGAAACCTTCTGAAGAGATGATCCCTTCTAAAATTTCAACCCTTGGCTGTAACTGACAGTGAAAGGCGCCCAAGCTGAGTTACCTTATCCCCAAAGTACCACGTGCCCTTTTGAGTTTGACCTTCAGGACATATGCTTCATTAGCTTGCAAGGGTTTATAGTCCTTTAATATAGCAATTGGTCCTGAGTCAAGAGGAGCTCTTGTTTCCGAAGACAAAACGAACGAAAGAACAAAACAAAGAACAAGAGGAAGGAGAGGAGGAGGAGGAAGAGGAGCGGGAGGAGGGAAGCTAGAAAAGAAAACAGGCTAGTAACCATTTTTTTCCTCGTTTGTAAATTTTTTCCCAGCGTTATTGAGATAAATTATCATATACCATTGTGTAAGTTTAAGGTACACAACACGATGATTTGATACACACATATATATTGTGAAATGTTTACGGCTATCATGTTCATTAACACATCCTTCAGCTCGCATAATTACCATGGTGGTGGTGGTGCTGTGGTGAGAACATTAAACCTCCACCATCATAGCAACTTTCAAGTATACAATACACTTGTCAACTAGAGTCATCAGGCTGTGCGTTAGATCCCTGGAGCTTATTCATCTTATACCTGGAAGCTTGTATCCTCCGATCAGCATCTCCCCATTTCCCCACCTCTCAGCCCCTGGCCTCCACCATTCTGCTATCTGTTTCTAGGAGTTCGATCTCACATGTAAGTTAGATCATGCGGTATTTGTCTTTCTCTGTCTGACTTATTTCACTTAGCATAATGCCCTCAAGGCCCATCCATGTTGTCACAGTGATAACTTTGTTTGTAATGAACTCTGGATAGCCACTTCATCTTATTTATTTAATTTTTTAATTTTAGTGAGGTCACAGTGGTTTATAACATTGTGTAAATTTCAGGTGTACATCATTATATTTCAGTTTCTGTATAGACTGTGTTCACCACAAAAAGTCTAGTCTCCATCCATCACCATACATATGTGCCCCTTTACCCTTTTGCCCAGCCCCTGCCCCCTTCCCTTCTGGCAACCACCAGACTGTTCTCTATATCTGTGTGCTTGTTTGCTTGTTTTTCCTCCACATATGAGTGTAATCATACAGTGTTTGTCTTTCTTTGTCTGACTTATTTTGTTTAGCATAATGCCTTCAAGGTCCATCCATCTTGTTGTGAATGGCACAAGTTCATCTTTTTTAATGGTTGAATAGTATTCCACTGTATATATATATATACATATACATTGTATATGTATATATATATATATACACACATATTGGAATAGCATCCCAATGTATACATATACATTACATTGTATATATATATACATATATATACATCTACATATATGTATACATATATATACAGTATGTGTATATATATATACCACATCTTCTTTATCCATTCATCCATTGATGGGCACTTAGATTGCTTACAAGTCTTGCCTATTGTCAATAATGCTATAATGAACATAGAGATGCATGTATCTTTTTGAATTAGTCGTTTCACGTTCTTTGGATAAATCCCTGCAGGGTAGACTTAAATTTGCTTCTGGAGCAGGAGTGGAAGTGTCTCTTGTAATCCTTGGACTTCTCCCCTTGGGTTCCCCCACTTTATTTAGCCTATAACCAAAGCTTTTTAATTTTCCTCCCAACATGTCTTTTGAATCCATCCATCTTTTTGCATCTCTAGCCTGGTACAAATCACTCTCATCTCTGACCTATAATTCAATAGATTCCTGACTGGTCTCTCAGATTCACTCTTGCTCTTACTTCCCTCCCAGCCCTTCCCAATCCATTCTCACATGCTGCCAGAATGACTTTCTAAATTTGTGCATCAAATCGTGCCTCTTCTCTGCTTGTCTTCACCATGACTTCCCGTTGTGCTTATAATGAAAGACATGGTCCCTAACCAAGGTCTACAAGATACTCAGCTTTGGCTGCATACTAGAAGACAGGGGAAGTTTTTAAAAGAGCTAGGACCTGGAATCTACCCTAAGCCAATTAAATCAGTATAATTGGGGGTTAGACAGTTTGGCAGTTTTGTACAATGCTAAGCATACTCTTATCTTATGACCCAGCAATTACATTCCTTGGTATTTACTCAAATGAGTGGAAAACTTATGTCAACACAAAAACATGCACATGAAAGTTTACAGCAGCGTTACTCAAAATTTCCAAAACTTGGAAGCAGCCAAGGATGTTTGTCAATATATGAATGGATACATAAACTGTGGTACATCCAGACAATGAAATAGTATTCAGCGATAAAAGAAATGAGCTGTCAAGCCACAAAAAGACATGGAGGACCCTTGAAATCATATTGCTAAGTGAAAGAAGCCAATATGAAAAGGCTGTATACTATATGGTTCCAACTCCGGAAAAGGCAAAACTATGGAGACAAGAAAAAGATCGGTTGTCAGGGGTTTGTGGGGAGAGAAGAAGAGACAAATAGCAAAGCACACACAGGGGATTTTTATAGCAGTGAAACTGTTCTGTATGGTACAGTAATGATGGACACATGCTATTAAACATTTGTGAAAACCTATTGATGCACACCACAGAGTCAACCCTAATTTAAACTATAGAGTTTAATTAATAATAATGTGTTTATATTGTAAAAAAATATGCCATACTAATGTAAGACGTAAATAGGGGAAACTCTGTGTGTGTGTGTGTGTGTGTGTGTGTGTGTGTGTGTGTGGAGAGGTGTTATGTGGGAACTTTCTCTGCTTTTCCATCAATATTTATGTAAAGCTGAATCTGCTCTTTAAAACGAAAGATTATTTAAAAAAAAAAGTCAAGGGGTTGCCCAATGGCGTGGTGGTTAAGTTCACACGTTCTGCTTAGGTGACCCGGGGTTCCACCGGTTCGGATCCTGGGTGCAGACCTATGCAATGCTTATCAAGCCATACTGTGGCAAGCATCCCAGGTATAAAATAGAGAAAGATGGGTGCAGATGTTAGCTCAGGGCCAGTCTTCTTTAGCAAAAAGAGAAGGATTGGCGGAGGATGTTAGCTCAGGGCTAATCTTCCTCAAAAAAAAAAAAAAAGAATGTCAAGACTTGGGCCCTACCCTAGGCCAATTAAGTCAGAGTAACTAAGCCTTACTGTTCTGTTGTGTTTGTATCTGTAATTTCCCCAGGTGACATAGGGCATCTAATATACGCTTGGTGTACAGGGCCCTGCCTACCTCTACCTTCACCCGAGCTGTTTTCCTCTTGCTTTCCAGAGGCCGCACAGAAAGCCTTGATCTAAATTGTACTTAGTTGTCTGTTTGTCCATGTGTGTTGTCTGCTGCCTTGTCTAGACTACAAACTTGAGAAACCCGTGCTTCTCAAAGTGTTTGCTTCACAATTAGCGCTCCGTAAATGTTAACTGAATGAATGAACCCGTGAATGGATAAGTCCTAAAGCTTAGTAGATTCCTCCCTTTTGCCCCCATAATGGCAAGTCAGGGGAGACTATTTGGGAAAATGGTGGATGGCTGGAGCTAGGTAAGGCGAACTGTGCACATCCCTCCCTTCCACTCCTAAAGGGGGCTACAGAACACAGAAATCTCATTCCCTTCAGGTCCCAAGAGCCTTCCCCTCTGTTCCCTTTGCCCTCCAGCTAGTGGCCCGCATCCTGTGTTGAAGTAAGGGAATGGATGAGTTAAATTTGTGTCTGTTTCCATTTTCTTTCTCTGCAATAAAGTTAGTGATCGCTTGGTCAAACTGCAGTATAATGCAATTAGGCTCCTGTGTTCCCATCTCCTTCAAGTGCCTTGGGAGTGACTTGTGCTACTGTTGGAAACAGCTCTGTAGTCAATGAGCAAACTCAAGGAAGAAAGACCAAAAGCCCTCCCCCCTCCCCCGGAGCCAGTCCCCTTTGCTGCTTCTTTCATATGGGAAATTAAATTGCCTTTAGATTGTGAGCAAAAGGAAGAGTGATGTAGAAACAGGATATTCGCAGGTGTTCTCTGGAGCAGGGAAAATTGCAAACGATTCCTCTCATCCTTGCTTGGGTGGGAGAGAGAGACACACACACTGGAGTAGCACAGTAAGGAAACAGTTAAGAATTTATCTTCATTTTATTTGGCTTGAGTTCCAGCTCCTGGCATAATATCTGTACTTGTTCTCTGCACATTCAATAAATTATTTTATGGCCAATGAGGAGTGACTGATGTCAGATTTATGGTGAAGAACCCCGAGGGCAGGATAGCCTGTGAGTTCTGTTGGAAGATAAAGAGAGGAAGGTAGGTGACTATATTTTTTGTCCCCATGAGATTTAGGAAAAGAGGCTGGGAAGACAAGGCAGAAGACTAGAGATTAAGGATTCAGTTAACATTGGGATGCAAATAGTTACCAGCCCAGGGAGCCCCAGGCTGTGATTGAAGAGCTCTGATTTCTAATGGTTGAAGAGCTCTGATTTCTAATCGTGGGTACACTTCTAACTCTCTCAGCACCTTGAGCAAGTCATCCAGACATCCTCGAGCTGTATCAGGGCAGTTGCAAGCAACAGAAACCAACTCTGTTTTCTCAAGCAAAGGGACTTGATGGGAAGGATTTGGACGGCTCATAGAAGGATGGAAGAGCTGACAAGCAGGCTCAGCAAGGGCACCTCTGGGGATCTGAGCATCCCCACCAGGATAGAGGAGCTCCAAGAATTTGTCCATCCTTTCCTCCCTCCCTTCAGCATTCATTGACTCAAAGTGGGCTTGTATTTACCCCTCATCTAGGAAAGTAGAGGACACCTGGATTGATGTGCCCTCCAGGCTGCACATGGCTGCAGGGAGAGCTATATTTTGAAAGAGGAGTCTGGGAGCTGCTACCAAGATGGTTGTGGAGCAGCAAAAGAAACATGTCTTCATCAGGGACCTCGGTATTCTCCTCTGTAAGATGATAGTGGTTTTCCAAGTGCTCCCTTAGCATCAGAAGCTTTCCTTCAAATGGAATCTTGGGCATCCCACTGTAAAAACCAGGGGAAACCAGTATGGCTCCAACTGAGATGGGGGCAAGGGGCCCCAAGCCCTGCCCTACAGGCCCTCTCTTCCCCCTCCCTAAAGTGGTCCTTGAAATGTCTATTTGAACCTAGAGCTCTGTTAAGTACAGTTAGATACCACTGGGTTATATGATCTCCAGCTCTGGCCTTTGCAGCAAAACAGAGCCTCTGAGTCAAGGGCTGCTCTATAAAGACCTGTATAGAGAGCAACCTCTGATTTGCCTGGCGAAGATGATGACCTTCATGTGACCTGCTGCACTCCTACCCCAACCCATGCCCAGAAGAGGCAGGCCTCAGCACCTTGCATCAGAAAGGCTTTGAGGTTGGGAAATGATGCTAGAAAGTGTGTGGACCTCCTGGTTCGAGCCCTGTTTACATCTCCAGCCTCATATCCTGCCATTCTCCTTGTTATTCTCTGCTTTCTCATCTCCACTGGGCTTCTTTCAATTCCTGTAATGTAATAATCTCCCTTCTGCCTTTGGGCCTTTGCACAGGCTGCTGCCTTTGCCTAGAAAGGTCTTGCCTCCATCATTTTTTGCCTGCCTGACTCCTGCTAATTTTTCAGATCCTAAATTCATATCACTTCTGTAGAGAAGCCTTCCCTGATTTCTTCAGTTACAGCTGGCCTCCCTGTTTTATATATAAGCTCCTGTTATTAGTAGCAGTTAATCACATATTTTAATTACATATTTCTTTTTGATGTTTACAGTGAAGGCAGAAATCATGTCTTGATTAGGTTCCAAAAGATATTTGCTAAATGAAGAAATAAATATAGAGCATAGTACAGTTCTCAAAGTATTGGTTCAGTTCTGTGAGCATTTATTGAACAACTTCTGTATACCATGTCCTCTCCTAGGGGCTGAGATGGAACTCTGAATAGGACATAGATCCAGCTCCTGAGTTGCTCATTTTCTTGGGCAGGAGAATTTTTCTGTTCGCCCATTTAATCCCTGCCTTACTGCAGGAGGTCAACAGAGTGTGGACTGGGATCCCCAGAGAAGTCAAGTGACCTGATAAGCGTCACACAGTGAGTTGGTAGCTGTGCCTGGATTGAAGACTGAACTTCCTGTCTCCTGGCCCAGTGTTCCTCTCTTCTCTTGTTCTTGCAGAAAGTAATGTAATTAGTGAAAATGGACTTTGTTGCATATGACACAAAATGCTGCCCTCCTTTCCCTTAGGGAGGAAGTAGTTTTGGCTAGGCCAGGATGAGGTATGTGGGTGCAGAAGGACCCACAAAATGGGAGGGAGGGCTTAGCAGAAGAGGGTGCGCATCCCATGTAGGGTACCATAGTCCAGGATGCTCCCGGAGGTGCCCGAGGTGGCTGAGGAATTGAGCTGACATCTCAGAGTGGCGTGGTGTGTTCATCTGGGATCCTGCGGTTTCTGTGACCTCACAGAGCTTGCCCTCTTTGCGTCCTTGATCCCTCCCCACTCTACCACACTTCCCGTCTCTTTCTCAGTTCTCTCCCCCAAAAGTGTGGTCTGAAGGCAGCTCATGTTCCATCCTGGTCACAGTACTGTTGACCGCAAAAGGTGGCTTCTGATGCTGTGCAAAGGTCGTGTGAGCTTAGTTTAGCCCTGCTGGCTGAGAAAGGCGCCGTGTTTCCAGGTCATTGTCTTACCACATCACGGCACAGCAAAGCGGGTGCACATCCCCATTTAGCCCTGTTGGGGGCTGTCAGCAGCTCTCTGTTACCTGGGAATAGCTGCTCATTTCCAGCTCTCCCCAAGCTGGTGACACAGGGTGGTCCTGGTGAAGGCACAGTCTTCTTTGACTGCGGGCAGAGTTTCTATGATTGTGGAACTAGCTTTATTATTTTCTTCTTGTCTAAGAGTATGAAATGTCTGCTTTCATTTTCTCCCCCTTCTCTCTTGATCTTTGTCAAAGAGTGACAGCTTCTCTAATTAGGCAGTTGAGAGGGTAACCTTAGCAACTTAGAGCTGGCTCTGGAGAAAGAGACAGACTTCTAGGTGCCCCACTTGCCGGAGCCCTGGGCACTCTGGGCCAGGCACCGTGGCCCCCTTTGTGCATTAAGCAACCCCCACCCCTGTCCAGCTGGGGCTGGCTCCAGAGCTTCCTGGGCATTCTCTTCTGCCTCCTCTGCTTTGCCAGGGAATTCAGCCTCAGCCTCATCCCTTTTCAATCAAGGATTAAAACTCCTAGATGCAGGGAATTCCCTACATCTGTCTCTGCATTCTCTGTCTAGTAAGCTGTCCTTTCTCTTCTCTCTCTCTTCACCCTGTCTTCCGTTTTCTCGCTCTCTCTCTCATCCTCTTTTCTTTCTCTTTCCTAGGGTGGGTAGAAGGCTAGGATTTATGCACTTTTGGTTGGCACTTCCTTCACTGAGCCACCCCCAACCAACTTGGATGCTCCTGCCCCCTTGGTCTGGATCTGTATCCCCTATCCTCCTACCACAGCATCCCCGCACTCTCCTTGCTCATCCCCTGCTGACTCCCTCCCATCTTCCAAAGCTCTTCCCTGGGAAATCTTTTCCATCTGGTCCTCTGCACTGCCCCGCACTCCCCATTCACACAGATTTCTCTGTGCCTAAGACTTCTTATTCAATACTTACTCTTTGGACCACATAATCGAGAAAGTGTAAAGAATTTTAATTTTTTAATTTTTTTACACTACCTGGTTTCCTGGATCTGAGTTATGATTTTCAATAGGTAAAGGGATCACATATTCCCTTATGTTCTTTTCACAGTTAGCATATTAATAGGCATGATGTGTGCTTACAATTCATGTGCTAACTCTGAAATAAAAGGAACGTTATGGTCTCTTTCCTGAAGTAAGGGCTTCAGAAAGCTTCAGAAATTATGAGAATATATGTAGAGAGAAATTGATCGTAATGGGCACTCAGTATACTGGAACTGAACCATGGTGGTAAAGAGGGTGTTGAAATATTGCCTGTGGATGTTTCCTGCCATTTCTCTGTTTTCCAGTATCTCCTAATTCCCTTCCATCCATTATTCCATCTGATCATCCTACCACTGATTAATCCATCAGCCATCTGCCCATCCACCTTTCTACTTCTCCATCCACCTGCCATCCATCCATTCTCTTTGCTAGGAATTGTGGGATCAGTACCCTTAAGGGACATCCACGCTAGGAGACGTAGGGATAGGACTAGTGAGGTGTACGCAGCTATAACCCAAGGTGCCATCTGACACGAGCAATGAGATGAAGGCCCTGGGTCTTCTGAGCAGGCAAGAGCAGAGAACTTTGAATCTGGGAGGGTCTTCAGAGAGCATCATCTTCAGCCCTCTCAGTGTATAATGCGGTGCCCAGTGCCCAGAGGAAATGACTTGCTCAAAGTTCCTCGTCAAGTTAGTGGGAGAACCAAGGTTGAGTTGCAAGAACTATAGAGCTGAAATAGATTGCTGAGTTTGCATTACCCTTTTCCCAGGTGAGGAAGGTGAGGCTCAGGGACTAACAGCACCACATTTCTAGTCATTCATCTGGCAGCAGAACTGATGTGTGAGTAGAGATCTCCTGCCTTGCTTAGGATCAGACATGTGTCATGCTGAAAAAGGACTAGTGATTTGCTCAGGTTAAGATGATCTTAGGTTTCACTTTTGTCTTTGAAGCACCAGCCCATTCCAGTACTTCCTCCAGCCAACCACCCCACTCTATCTCAGACTTCCCAAGACGCCTTGAGTTCTGGGTTAAACCTGACTCTGCCTCCATCCCTTCTCTTGCAACCCGGCAGAATCCTATGTGGCCACACTGTCTGCTCACCTTCTGAGGAACACCGTTTTACCCCAGTCCAGCCCTGCCCGGAAGCCCATTCTCACTAGCCAGATGTGAGCTCCTCCACTCATATTCCCAGGCAGTGCTTAAGCCAACAGCTGAAGGCAGATCCCAGGCGCCAAGGAGACGAGGTTCTTGGCTGCCGACGGGAGATAAGTAGACTCGTAAAGGGTGATTTTCTGGCCTGTGAGCCCCTGTTCATGGATTTCATCTTTTAATGGAAGTGCAGTAAATAAAAGCTGTTTCACAATATGCCAAGCAACAGGTCAGGAACATCTGAGCCGCTGGAATTGATAGGAGGGAGCTGAGCGTAACAAATCTCCCTAAATTGTACCCGGTTCCACTTGTATCAGCTCCCAGGCTGTGTTCCCCAATTATTGTGCAAGGCATTTATTTTTCAGCTGGAGCTTTTGGAAAATAAGGCATGCGAATGGGGGTATACATTCATGGCTTCTTGCCAAATAGAATTTTTTTCCCCTGTTTCTGTTAGTGTCTGAGCCCTGATTGAATCTTACCCCTACTCCCCTTCAACGTTACCTTCCCCACCTTGGAGGCTGAATTCATTCCTCGAGGCTCATTCAAATGGCACCTCCTCCAGGAAGCCATCCCCTGCCAATGCCCCACCTCCACTCGCCTGCTTTCAGTTCAAAGCAACAGTGTTAAAGCGAGGTTAAATTACATACAGTGAAATGCACAACTCCTAAGTGTATTTTTCAACGAGTTTCGACAAATGTATACATCCCTGTAACTAAGAACATTTCCATCCCTCCAGAAAGTTCCCTGGTAATTCCTCCCAGTCAGCCCACATCCACCCATAGACAACCACTAGGCTGATATGTATCACTATGAAAGAATTTTGTCTAGTCTTGACCTCCTTATACGTGGATACATAGACCAGAAGGGAAAGAAAACTATGGCCCTGTGGCCAAATATAGCCCATCGCCTCTTTTTGTGTGACTTATGAGAGAAGAATGGTTTTTCCATTTTTAAATAGTTGGAAAAAAAATCAAAAGAAGAAGAATATTTCATGACATATAAAAAGTATATCAAATTCCAATTCTAGTGTTCATAAATAGTTTCAGTGGCACACAGCCATGCTCATTGGCGTCTGTATTGTCTATGGCAGTTTTCATGCTACAATGGCAGAATGGAGTGGCTGGGATAGACATTGTCTGGCCCCCAAAGCTTAGCATGTTCATTATCTGACCCCTTACTGAAAATGTTTCCCTGCCCTTGATATAGTATGCATGCTCATTCTGGTGCCTTTGCTCCGTGTAATGTTTTTGAGATTCATCTATTGTCGTGTGTACCCGTTGCTGACAGGTCACTATCGTTAATCCCTTCAGCTAGAGGTTGTGTCTTCCTCCTTTGAACTCCCAGAGCAAGAATGGCGAATATGGCGTGCTTTCCCCACTGCTACCTTTCTGTGCCCGTGGCTTGCATTCCTGAGCAATCACGGTCTATTTTCCTGCTGGGCCTGGGCTCAGGCTCAGAGTTTGTCTCAACCCAGTGCTCCAGGCGGTCACTATTAATAGATCAGAGTTGGGTGCGTGCTGAAAGTCATTTGCCACCCCTGGCCTAGAAGCATCATGGTGTGGAGTAAAGATGCAAAGAACTTTGGCATCAGACAAACCTGGATTTGAATCCTTGAGCCACCCCTTTCCACCTCTGTGTATTTGGGCAAGTTTCTGTCTGAACCTCAGTTTTCCTCCCTAAACAATGGGAGAATAATAAAACCAATTTCCTTGGTTTGTTGTGAATGTTAAAGGAAATAATTGATATAAAATGCTACGTTCAGTCCACACATGCCCGCTAGCACATAGTAGGTGCTAAAAAAATGCCCCTGCAAAACAGATTTCTTCTGTTTGCCCGAACTTGCTGTTCTTCCTGGTTAGTGAACTCAGCATTCTCCCAGCCATCCACGCCCCAAACATCGGAGCCATAGCTTCTTCTCTCCATGTACACACCCCCATGCCCATCACTGTCGCTTGACCTGCCATCTTCTCTTTCTTAGACCTGTGCAACTGGTCACCCTCTACACCCTGCTTGACCCCCTCCAATTCACTCTGTCCTAAATAGGCAAAGTGAATGTGTAACACACATAAAACTCCTCACCAATATCTCATTATTCTGAAGATAAAGACCAAGCTGTTTAATGTAGCCTAAAGGGCACACATGATCTACCCCTGCCTATATTTCTAGTCTTATGTGCTATCATTCTCCCTTGCTCCCGATACTCCAGTCACATTGACCTTGACCTTAGTTCTCCCTACGAACCACAGACCCACATCTCCCCTCTCCCAGTCAATTATTTATTCTCTTCCCTCTGACTATAACGCTATTCTTATTTTTACCCTCTTTACCTCACTCATTCTCTTGTTTTTTATTGAGATATAATTCACATACCATAAAATTCACCCTTTTAAAGAAAGTGTACAATTCAGTAGTTTTTAGTATAATCACCGACTCGTGCAATAATCACCACTCTCTACTTCCAGAACATTTCATCACCCAAAAAGAAACCCCATAACCATTAGCAGTCAGTGTTCATTTCCTTAGTCCCCAACCACTAATCCGCTTTCTGTTTCTATGGCTTTTACCTATTCTGGACTTTTCATATGAGGGAATCATACAATATATGGGATTTTGTGACCAGCTTCTTTCACTTAGAATAATGGTTTAAAAGTTCATCCATGTTGGATTAAGTATCAGTACTTTATTTCTTTTTATTGCTAAATAATCTTCCATTGTATGGATATACCACATTTTATTTGTCCATGCATCAGTTAATGGACTTTTGGCTTGCTTCCATCCACTTTTTGGCTATTATGAATAACGCCCCAGGATCATTTGTATACACGTTTTTACAGGACGTGTGTTTTTATTTCTCTTGAGTAGATACCTAAGAGTAGATACTACGGGAAGTCCATGTTTAACTTTTTGATGAACTACCAAATGTTTTTTCAAAGCAGCTGTACTATTTCACATTCCCATCAGCAGTACATGAGGGTTCCAGTTTCTCTACCAACACTTACCAACACTTGTTGTCTTTTTGATAATAGCCATCCTAGTGGGGTGAAGGGCTATCTCGTTCCCCTCGTTCATCTTACTTATCCATTATCCGTTATATCCATATAAAATATCATTCCCTCAAGGAAGACTTCTCCAATGGCCCTACCCTCAACTAGAGCAGATCTCACTCTGCTTCCGTAGCATCCTGTGACCTCCTCCTCCAGAGTACTTGTCATGCCTTTTGAATTATACATTTATTTTTATGATGTTAGATTACTATGTGACCCCACGCCCCCACTCAACTCTCAGCTCAATGAGGGTAGAGCTCTACTATTGTATTTTGAGATTCCAGCACAGTGCCTTGCACATAGTAAGTCCTCAAAAAAAAAGTCTGTTGAATAAAAACGTGAACGGACCCCTTCATCTTCTCCAGATCCTACTTTCTCCTGCCATATACTCTCACAACTTGTTGTTCCTTGCTCTCTAAGACCTTTCACATTAGCTTCTCACTCTTTTTTCTGGCTTCTAGCCTTGCCCATTTTTACCCATCATCCACAAAACTGTCAGATTGATCTTTGTAAAGTACTTGTTGAAAAAAATCATGACACTCAGAAAACATCCATGGCTACCTATTATGTTCCAAATAAAGTATAAAATTTTGAGCCATTTTAATGGAAGCCCCTCAAGGTAATATGCACTATAGTTGAGCTCTTGATAAAATCTACAGAGGATAGAACACTTATGGAACTTTCCTTTCTTCTTTTACCTTATTTTTGAATTTTGTCTCTTGTTTTAATTTGTCAGGCACACATCTTACTGCTCCTAATGAGCTAGAAGCTCCTGGCAGCCAGGAAAGTATCGTATTCATCTTTGGACGTCCCACTATGCTTCACAAGTGCCTGGTTTAAAGCAACTGTCAGTAAATGTTTGTTCACTTGTATTAAAATTTGTTATTCCTCCCAGAAGAAACATTTGCATGCTAACAGAGACCTTCGAAGACTTAACTCGAAGGATTAATGGTAGAATTCCAGGCATCTACGGCAGCTGGGTTGAGGAGATATTTTTGGAGCTAGTCATTCACCGTCACCTCACCTTGTCAAGGCCGCATCCCCTACATTAACTTGGGCTGGTTCTCCTTGGGTCAGTGGGAAGCACTTTAGTGACTCTCCTTCTGGCCAGCTTCAGAAGACCGCTGGGTCCCTTCTTTCCTCCAAGGGCCATTTTGCCTCACATGCTCCTTTTTCTGCAGACGACCCCCTGGCTCCGGACCCTGGAGATGGGGGAGCACCTTTATTCCTTTATTCCTGATGACAGCATTTTGACCCAAAGGCCTATTTATTTTTCACCTTGAGAAGTAGGAAGGGCCCAAAGGCATTCAGAAAATTGGAAGGGGGCTGTTGAAGTGCAGAGGATGTTTTCACACTTTCTCAAATGCTACCAGGTAGGTCTAGAGTAGAGCAGAAATTTGAACCCCTAGCTTTGGGACACACTCAGCTTAGTTGTCTCTCACCTTTAACAGGAGTGGCATGCCCCTTAGAGAGGAAGGACAGGGAATGAGGATTTATTAGAAAGGGCAAAGGGGAATTAGTAGTTGATATTTGTAATATCTCTGTAAGAAAGGTAGTGTTGTCCCCACATTGCAGATAAGAAATCAGAGGCTTAGTGGGAAAAAGTGACTTGGTTGAGGCCCCAGGCAGCCAGTGGCAGAAATAGCATCCTGACCCAGCTCCCTAGAGCACTTGCCCTGAGGGAGTCTTACGATGATAAAAGTTCTCCTGCTGTCTCATGGGAATTTGGAATCATAACATGGACACTCAAGGATCCTGGACCTTGAAGGTGGTGGAAACAGCTCTAGACTGGGCACCAGGAGCTCTGGATCAACTCTCCCTCCAAACCTGCTATGTGACCCTGGACAGATCACTCTCTCTGTCTCTACCCCTCTCCTCATCTGAGAAATGAAGGACTTGAATCCACCTGCCGAGCCTCTTTCTGTTCTCATCATCTGTAGACATGGGGTTCATTTATTTAAATTTATACTTTTATAAATTACATAAATAATATATAAAGCCATTCTTTTTGTGAAAATACAAACAAAATAAAATCACCTGGAGTAAAAAGTGGCAGTCCCCTTGTAATCTGCCATCTCCCTTCCTTACCCAGAGATAATCTCTGTTAACTGGTGTATGTCCTTCTCAGTTATTTTTCTCTTTATTTACATCCACCTGTATGTGTAAATCAGATATGCATCCGTGTTTCTACCCATATGCAGAATCATGGCTCTATCTATTATTCTGAGCCTTTTTCATTTAAAAATGATTGGGAATCTTTCAATATCAGAACATTTGGATCTAGCTCATTATTTTTAATGACCTCATTCTGTACGTGGATATACTGTCATTTATCCAACCCATTTTCCTCTTGATGGACGTTTATGTTTTTTCTAATCTTTTATTATCAAAAGCCTGCTACAGTGAATTTTTTTTGTGTATAGAGCTTTCTACCTCGTGTGAGTATTTTTTGTAGGTTAGCTGCCTAGCAGTAGTATTACCAGGTCAAAGATGATGGGCATTTTCAGTTTGCATAGCTACTGCTGAATTATCGTCCAGAAAAGCTATACCAATTTACGCTCAGAGAGAGTCCAGGTGGAATTTTAGACGTGGTGGCAAAGGAAAGGGCGTCTTTGTGGGTCCAGAGATGTTGCCCATCACCCTTCAAACCACCCTCTTGCAAGCCATTAGTGATTCTGTTTACAGGTGAGGCGGGTCCTGCCCCCAGTGCCTTCTGCGTCCAATTTCCTGCAGCTCAGCACTTGCATGGCTTCCAAAGCAGGGTTTTAGAAAAGGCTTTCCAGAATGAGGAAGTGGCTTGATTAACCTCCTGCCCAGCTCAGAGTCCTGGGTTTCCTAAGGAGGTCCCAGTGGATCGCCAAGGGCTGGCAAACAGCTAATAGGGGCTGTGGCATCTGGCCTAACTTGGAGATCAGCCAAGTCCCGAGGAGTTCAAAAGACCTCTCCAGCTCTCTTGCCCATTCTTGACAGAGGCCCACCACCAAACACCCTGAATATTGCATTGTCTTTGTCCTCTTGGTCTGAAGCATGGCTGCTTTTTTCCCTCACCCACCTATTTCCCCTCCTTTGTCTGCCTCTTGTCTCTAAGCCTTCAGCCAAGCCTTCAGCACAAGCAACAGGAAGGAGTGGTTGATCTTTTAAAGATTAGTTGCTCAGCTAGTGGTGTTTCTTTGAACAAAGCCCAGATGTCTTTGTTTCTTACCCTTAAACCTGAGCCGGGACAGAAGGAGAGAGAATAAAAACGTCCACATTTATTGAGCTCCCCATGTGTGCTGGATGTTGGGCACCATGCAGGCATCACCTCCTTGGCTCTTCCCAAGAAGACATCACTGCCCCATTTTCAAATGAGGAAACAGAGCCCAGAGAAGTGACATAACCTGCTTATGGCTGGACCCAGAGGATCTGGGACTTGAATCCACATCTCTCTGACTCCCTAGCCCAGGCTTTTTTTCCACTGTGCCTGGTTTCAGAGAAGGAGAGATGTTTTTCCCTTTAGCCACACTCACCAACATTCAGCTAGCCTCCAAACATGTCTTTCTGGGTATTTCCAAAGATGCAAAATGTCAGATCACCCACGACCATTTCCCACCAACCCAGAGAATCATCAAGTCTGTCTTGAAACCTTCTCTAATGATCATTCATTTGGATTTGACTACTTATCTGTTTGAATGTCCCAAATGGTTAATCTGTCTGTGACATTTTCCTGGAGGCTATGTGCTGTGGGAGGGGAAAAAATGGACTTTGAAGTTAGACCAATTTGCGTTCAGATTTCCACCATGCCCCTTGTACACGTGTCCCAAACGTCTCACTTTACCTCTATGAACCTCAGTGTCTTCTTTACTCCAGTGGGCTTATTACGTATAGTGTCCACTATAGTTAAGTATGCTTCTGCTATCCTGTAGTAGGCTGAATAATGTGCCCCCCCCAAAGATGTCCATGCCCTCATCCCCTAACCTGTGAATATGCTATGGTATATGACAAAAGGGACTTTGCAGATGTGATTAAGTTACTGATCTTGGGATGTGAAGATTATCCTGGATTATCCGGGTGGGCCCAATATAATCATGAGTTCTTTTAAGAGTGAGGCATTAGCATTAGAGTCGGAGAAGGAGATGTGAAGAGAGAGACTCAGAGAGACTCAAAGATGCTTTGCTGCTAGCTTTGAAGAGGGAGGAAGGGACCAGGAGCCAAGGAAAACAGCTCTAGGAGTTGGAAAAGGCAAGGAAATGGATTTTCCTCTGGCGCTTCCAGGAAGGAATGCAGCCCTACTGACACCTTGATTTTGGCCCAGTGAACTCCATTTGGATTTCTGACCTCTAGGACTGTACGATAATAAATTAGCATTGTTTCATGCCAATTTTGTAGTAATTTGTAACAGCAGCAATAGAAAAATAACAGATACCCGTGCTAAATGGTGGCCTTCTTAAAATCTGCAAGGCAGACAGACTTGAGCTTGAATCTCTCACTTCTCTGCTTACACGCTGTGTGTGACCTTGTAGCTCCTTGAGCCTCTGTTTTCTCACATACAATGTGGGGTTAATGATGACTTTCTAACAGGATTTGTGAAGATTGCACGAGCTCATTTGCTAAGCAGAATGCTTACACAAAATAAACGCTCAATCACGACAGTGATCTTTTTTCCTTGACCTACAGCCGTGAGCTGGCAGTACAGACATTGTTTGTGGAAGGCTCTGGTGAGCTCGTGTAGTAGGGGAGAAAGCATGGGCTTTTGTGCCAGAGAGACACAGTTTTAAATGCCAGCTCTGGTATTTGCTAACTCTGTGACCTTGGACAGTATGCCTAAAACTCTATGTAGGATGATGAATCTCCCGAAAATAAATTCAAGCAAGATTAAATGAATACACTGTGCGAACCCTGGCTTACACATTCCCCTCTAGACTGAGTTTCCAGAAGGCAGGGCAGACTCCTGCCTTGTCCATCTCTCTGTTCTACAACCTAACACAGCGCGTGGCACATAGTTGTGCCTGAAGACGTTTGTTGCGTAAACTGAACTGTGATGAGAGGGAACTTGGTCCAGTATTATCAGGTGTTAGAGCGTAGTCTAGGTAAGGACTAGGGAACAGGGAGATCCACTGGGAGGAAGAATTGGTTCTAAGATAGCCTGCTGGCTAGGTCCATTGGAAGGGGCAGGATGGGGACCACAGTGGTTAGGCAGGACCTGCTAATGGGTCTCCAGTTCTGAGTTGATGGTATTTGGTTTGTCCAGTATTCAAGCTTCTGTCCAGCCTGACTCATTCCTCCTTTAGGCAAGGCTTCCACAGCTCCTCTTTTGTAGATGCTAATGATGAGAAAGGAAACTAGTCCTCGCCTGGGCCTTACTTCTGTTAACCCCAGGGCTCAAAATGAGGCTTCATTCAACAAGTCTCTGCTTCGTCTAGTACCTTAGCTCAGTCCTGCTGCGCATTACTAACTAGCTGAGAGGATTAATAAAACGACACTGAGGGGCTTTGAGCTCCCCCCAACTTGCTGCCTTCCCTTGTGTTTGAATTATTTCCACCATTATTTTTGTTTACTGCCTTTGAGCTACTTTTTGAGCCTTGCAGTTCTGCAGCCTCTCCCAGTCCATTTGAATTAATTTTGCGAGGAACGTTTCTGAGTTATTGTGGTCCAGATTAAGTCATCTTGTAATCTTTTCATCCACCGTCTCTGTAATTCTATTGAGAAGCTATCATGTTTGCAGGCTGTGATCGGGGCTTTTTTTATAACCCCGGCCTTATGCAGTCTCATAATTCCTTTGTTTTCCTGGGTTGTGTCCAATTTGTTAATCCTTGTTGTGGAAGCATAATAAAAACGGTAAGACACAGGCCCTGCCAGAGCGAGGCAGAGTCTGAGGTTGCAGCCCAGCTCAGGCGATGATTAGCAGCTGTCCTTGGATTTTCTTCCCCACCCTGAGACCTGGCTTCCTGGTCTGGAAAATGGGAAGAATCCAGGCCTGGCTTGTAAGTGGATGATTGACTGGGAGGCTCTATCTGAAAATGCCTGTGACATACCTGTAGGAAGCGTTTCTCCTCTCTTAGTTCTGAAAGCTCCTACTTTATATATTTTTCCCTTCTGCCTAAAAGATCAATATGACGTTTGATGTTCTAAAACATTTAAGTACATGTTCTGCTGCTCTTCTGCTGTGACTTTTCAGAAATAATTGTTAAGTGCTTCGGTAACTATATTAGCTCTTTTCTGCAACACCTCAGGATCTGTGCTGTCCAACCTGCTGATTTGTGTTTTCCCCCAAATCTCTAAGAATTCCCTTAACTGCTTTCTGTCATCGCTATTTCTGTGAGATCTTAATTACTTCCTAATTGTCCACATTTCTTCTCTTTCCGTTTTTTTTCCTTTTTCTGGCAAAAGACATATTATCAAAGATGGGTTCAGGATCTTTGCCACCTTAAAGTCATCATTAATTTCCTTTCCTCCTCATTGTGAAGGCAGGAATGTGTTCCAGTTTGCTCTCTGATTTCCCACCTGGATTCCTTCTAAGAACTCTTGATAATCTCAGCATCTCTGTAATCACATTTCCCCCTCACAAGAGGCCTCTCTGAACAGATGCTCCTAATAACACTGTAGGTGCACATTTCACTGGTCTGCATCCATTAGTTTGACCTGAAAGTTTTTGACTGCAATGGACAATAATTTACTGGTATCTGTAAAATGCAAGGCATGATGTGAGATACCAGGGATGCAGAAATGAAGGTAATTCTGTCCTTGGTTTGAACACCTCGCATAGATATACGTGTGCTCATGTAGCAAATAATAAGGTGTTACACATCATATTAGCAGCTAAGAGAATGCAAGACAGACTCATGGAGTTCGAGCAGGTGGGGCATCGAAGAAAGTTATAGAAGTGAGGTTTTAGCCAGTTTCTTCATAAGCCATAATTTCTGCATCTGTAAAATGCAATGAATCACATGGACTTTTCAGTTTGGACAAAAAACTACGTATATATTTAAACGGTTCGTACTTAGCACTCACTGACTATGGATATGCTCCTCCACTAACAGTAATAATGACGATGCTAGTGACAGCAACAAAAATCTGGGTACCATCTTTTCCCCGACTCAGTTTCAGGTGGCAGGACAGGAAACACCAGCATCCCCAGTGTAGAAATGGGGAAATTGAGTCTCAGAGAAATCCAGCGAATTCCCAGCCATAATCCTACAACTCAGAGGTGTCAGAACCCCGGGAATTGAGTGGAAATCTTCTGGCTCCAAGTGCAAGTTTTCACTTTATCCTTCTTCCTTTCAATGTTCTCGCAAACAAGAACCTGCTTGATGAATTTGCGAAGGGTTCCTCCACTCAGCTGGCGTCGGCCAGGAGTTAGTAGGGAAGGAGTTTTGAGCTGCAGAACCTCAGGATTTGGAGCGCACATTACCCAGAACGTATTTTTTTTTTAAATTATTATTATTTTTAAAATTTTGTTTAAGATTATGATAGTTTACAACCTTGTGAAATTTCAGTTGTACATTATTGTTAGTCATGTTGTAGGTGCACCACTTCACCCTCTGTGCCCTCCCCTCACCACCCCCCCCCCTTCCCCTGGTAACCACCGATCAGTTTTCCTTGTCTATAGGTTAACTTCCACCTATGAATGGAGTCATACAGAGTTCATCTTTCTCTGTCTGGCTTATTTCACTTAACATACATAATACCCTCAGGGTCCATCCATGTTGATGTGAATGGGACGATTTTGTCCTTTAAAAAAATTATTTTTAATAATAGACAGAATTTGTTCATTACCTACTAGGTGTTGGGCATTGTGCTGTGTACTTTGCATTTATCATCTCATTTAATTCCTGCAACCTTTTGAAGTAGGTACTATTATTCTTCCCGGTTTACAGATGAGGAGACTGAGGCTCAGTGAGATGAAGCGAGTTGCCTAAATGCACATAGCTAACACGTGGCAGCACTAAGATTTGAACCCTCCAAATCCAGGATCCTAGCTTGTGACCATGGAAACACCCCTCCACTCTCCAACGTCCATATGAACGGGGTCCATGTTTGTAGATATAGCCATTGCAATGGAAGCCTTGGTAAGGCTTGCTAACTAGTACCAGTGTTTGGCTCATCAGTCACTCAGAGGCTCTTCCCTTGCCTCCTCACCCTCTGGGGGACAGAGTCAATGAGTCATGAAATGACCAAGGGACATCTGGAAGAGAGAGGAGAAGCCAGGCGCGAAGCTAATCCACCAAGGACATAATCAGCCCTTGAGTCATTGCATCGGCTGCCCGTTAATGTGCCCACACTGGCCATGGGGACAGCAGTCTGGCCTCGTGCAGCTTCTGGATTGAGGATGCTCAACATATATCAGTAGCTGCTTTTCCACGTCGCATTAAGGATTCCCTGAAAACCCTGCTCAACTAAGGCCAACCCACCACTTCTCACAAGCGAGAGAAGGGAAGCTCTTTTCAGATGAGCTATGGGAATACAAGACTTTGAGAAAGTTACATAGGTGCAGCAAAAGGCCTCCTCTGGGCCCCAGAGACCAGTCACTGGTTTTATGAATCTTCTGGTATGGGAGGTGGGAGGCGGGGCTTCTTGTCTCTAAGCCTCAGTTTTCTCCCCTGAAGAATAAGAAAATCAGACTAGATGACTCTGCAAGGACCTCCCTTATGCAGCATCCTATGATCCATCAGTACTTTGACATCTAGCAATGATAATAACAAACTTTTATGAAATGCTTTCCGTCTTCTAGACACTGTCTAAATGCTTCAGGTATTATCTCATTAATCCTCGCGACAACCCTGTGAGGTGAGGTTCAGCTGCTCTGCTCACTCTACAGGTCAAGAAATTGGGGCACAAGGAGTTTATAAGTGTTGCTGAAGTTCATAAGCTGGGATTCATATTCATGTCATCTGGCTCCTGAGTTCACATTTTTAACCACTGTGCTTCACTGCCTTTCAGTCAGGCTTCCTTGGAAGCGTTGCTCCCCAACTCATTGTCGGCAGATAAGAGGACACTTTTACAGGAACAACACTAAGCAATTTAAAGCATTGCCGTTTTTGTTCAAGTTTTGCTTGGATGAGGGAAGCGAGGCAGGGAGTGAGGTTACCATATTAAAAATATAACAGCCCTTTTAGTTCCTATGTGGAGATGAGCTTGAATTGGGATAGCAAACTCCTAGTTGTGCCTGCAGAACGTCCAGTTGAATTCAGTGTTGGCTCTCCCTGGGGTCATCAGGACCATTTGATGATGTAGAGTTTAAGAGTTTGGCCTATGAGGTTACTGGGCAACTGGGTTCAAATCCAAGCCACTTACTAGTTGTGTGATATTGAGCTTAATTACTTAATTACTCCCATCTACTCTCTCACTTATAAAATAGAAATTATAATTTTACCTATTTTCAAGGGGTTTTGTGAGAATCAAGTGACCAAATGTAGGTGAAGTGTTTTCTAAAATGTAAAGGTTTCTTTGGGTGAGTGAAGATGGCCCGGAATGTAGATAACCTTTTGTGGGTCTGCTATGTCTCTTCCCAATTCTTCTCTCTCCTAGAACCACCCTGAGGACCGGCTCACAATTCAGAGGCCTTGTGCCTTTAGTGTTCACTGAGGCATTGCTGGGCCAGGGGAGAAAGAATGTGATTGATTTGCTTTGCATTGACTGCGCATGATGAAAAGTTGTTTTTTTTTTTTTGCTGCTTTCCTTCTTTAGTCCTGGGAATTATATTTTTCTTAGAATGTTGTTAATGGAAAGCACTGAACCAAATTCCCTCAAATTGAATTTGGCTGCCTGAATTGTCAGCTCTCCATCTACTACCCTCCCCAACCTCATCTCCCAGCCCCAAGCAGGAGCCTCTGCATTTACACTCACAATCAATCATGGGCTTCCAAGCTCATGATAGAGAGTGGTGGGGATGTGGAGGGAGGTGGGCCATAGACCTGCGCATCGGGCTGGCCTGCAGCTCCTGCCCACCGTTTGACAACCGATATGCCATGCCACAGCAAATGCATGACACATGATGCAAGAAGGAGGAAGCCTGGGCCTGTGGATGACCAATCAGACCAGAGTCAAAGGGACGAGTATGGGGGCTGTCACTAGCACTTAATAGCTGTGTGTCCTTGGGCAAGTTGCTTCACCTCTTAGCATCTCCGCATCTCTGTTTGTTTACAGAGAAAATACCAAGTAATCTCCTTGCCTCAGAAGGGATATAAGAATTCACTCACTTACTCATTTGTTCATTTGTTCTTTTAGCAAATATTCATCAAGTATCTGTAGTGTTCCGAGTATTGTGTTAGGTAGTGGAGTTATGACTCTGGACAGGATATATTTCCTGCCTTCAAAGAGTGTTTAGTCTAAAGGATGATAGATAATAGATAGTAAACAGGTCATTTTAAGGTCACATGAAATGCCATAGTTAGAGTGAAAATGTCCTGGATCTTGGGTTCAGGCAGGCAGGAGTTAGTCCCATCTCCATCACTTAGGAGCTGTGTCATCCTAGGCAGGTTGTTTGACCTCTACGGGCCTCCATTTCCTCCTACATAGAATGGCTGTTAGAACTTCTCTGCAAGGTTATTGTAAAGATTGCAGATATTGTGTTTACTGTTCACTGAACAGTGCCTGGCCTCCAAAAAGCACACAATAAATGGTACCTATTATTATTAATAATGATAATATTAATAATGGATGGGAAAGTGCTTTCTAAGCTACAAAACCCGACACAAATATAATGAATCATTATAATCACGTTACGTAGAGACTCATTTCCCAAGAGATTCCAAGAGTAATCAGGATTGCTGGTGCCTAGAAAAATAAAATAATATTATTAACAATAAGAAAAAGAACTTTCCGTTTGAATAGCACTCTTTCAGTTTTAACAAATAGCCATGGTAGGGAGGAACACTTAGAGAATTAATTAATCTGGGCTGGACTGTACTTTTGTTGGCAAGTGTTATCCTGTGTTTGTTGTTAAGGTTTTCTGTCTTCATTAACAGCCCTGTAGTTTCCCCTAAGTAAATGATGATTTATAGAGATTTGCCTCATTTTACTTAACCTACGTTCAGGCAGGACTGTTCTGTGCCAACACCTGCAATCAAGGTTCAGGGAATTTCTTAAGCCTACAAATGATTATTCTTCCTACTGTGTTAAATGCACAGTAATCCTTGGCGACTTGGCCAACTGTGGCTTTGTGATAATGGGATTTTATATTTATAAACCAACATGTTAAGAATGTGTGTTATTTTTATATGTAAGTTTTTCAGATCAGAGCTCTTCAACAGCGCATGACAGCCATTATTCTGGTCCCTGGGAAACCAAAGTAGTTTTATGGATTAGTATAGACAAAAGAGAGCTGTTTACCTTCACCTTTCTATATGGGGTTAGGATACAGTCTGCTTGTGCCCTTAACCCGGGGATAATTTGAAAAACTTACTGTTACACACATTGGGGAAATTAACAAGGGAGATGGAAGATACGATCAAATGCTTGTCCTCCCCAAACACATGGGATTGGTTTATTATGAAAACTTTAGAATGAGGTACAGGCTCCATAATGGAAAATGTGTGAGAATCTCCTTCATCAGCTCTCAACTCCATGGTAGTGTTTGCTATCACGTGAAAAGAGGTCATTATTTGGTATATTAGCTACGTTTAGCAGGTTTCTAAAAAACCCCTATGACTTTTTCTTTGTATTTGGTTCAGTGGATGCCTTCTTTAGTTTGTACTGAGTATGAGATTTTAAACTGTGAATGTGTGTGTGTGTGTGCACGGGTTACGTGTGTGTGCTTACAGTACTTTCCCAGACCTCTATATGATAAGATTTCTAGATCTCTCGGATCTATTCTTGTCAACTATTGTTCGTTTTCAAGGTCGATGAAGAATTACTGCATAAATATTACACTGCTTCTGTGAATCCCTGATCCTTAGTTGCTGCCTAAGCCATACCTACTTCCAGATTGTTAACTACGGGAAAGCCATTCTTGCTTCACTCACAGTTTTCTTGTGGTCAGGTTGAGACCTGGGATTGCTATTCTGTTTTACAAATGAGAAACTGAAGAATTACAGGTGAAAGTTGTTTGTTAAAAGAGCACATACAGCACACTGCATAGGGGAATATTGCACAGAACTCATCATATGGAAGTCCGACGGAGTGTTGCAGAGATGACTCTTGCAAATGGATGGGGACTGGCTTAAAGGCCCTCCTTCCTCAAGCTTTCTGTGATTCTAACTAAACCTAAAAAGAACATTGGGCGAGAGCTAGCCAAGTTCTATATGTGCGAGAAGCAAGAGTCTCAGTGGTTTTATAGATAAATTAAATACTTATGTGAACTCAATCAAGTCCCATAATAATTACAAGAGTTGATGAAGCATTGACTGCAGCCCAGGCACTGTGTTAGACTCTGGGGAATTAGCTGTGAACAAGCAGAGGGGACTTAGCCATTCTGAGCTTCCCATATAAAGGAAAGGCAGCCTGAAGGAGGTTCATTTATGTGCCCAGTGCTTATCCTGAGCAGGACCCTCTGCAAGAGCTTCATAAGCATTCTCTCATTTATCTTTACAACACTAAGAGGATCAGGAACATATCTCTACAGAGAATGAATTCGAGACTTAGAGGTGTTAGTGAGTAGCCGGAGGTCACAGAGCTCATAAGGGGCGGAGCCAACACTAGAACCGAGATCTGGCTGACTCTCATGGCTCATGCTCTTAACCACTCACCATTCTACCTTTCCCATCGCTTAACCTCTTTAGACTTATGCTTTTCATCTGTGAATGGGTGGCCCTGCTTCATCCACAGTGCCATCACAGGAAATTGCTGAGAGGACCTTGCACAAAGCATGGCTTGTTTTTATTGTAGTTTGTTTGTGTTTATCATTCTTGCTATAAAACAGCACTGAAAATGGAGTAGTGGAGTCTACATAAGACAGAGCCTCCATTCTGCTGTGAAAACGTCCCCACTAATTAAAGAACTCACTGACGAAGATGAAGTTGATGCTATTTGTGGTTCAGAGCAGGTGTCCTCAGCGAGCTATGGTTGCTGGAGCAGGGAGGCAAAGTGGGTGACTGCTGTGGGTATGGGAAGCTCAGACACCAAGGCCAAGGTCTCGAGGATGGCTCAGGAGTCTAATCTGCAAGATGCAGGGAAGAATTGGGCCCACATATTACGATAAGGGCCTATTCCTGTGTTACAGGAAGAGTCAGGGAGAGGAGAAAAATTCTTATGGAAAGATCATGGGCAAGGTGGGAAAAGACCTAAAATTTTATCCCAGGTCTTTACTAGGACCTTGGGGGAAGTCCTATTAGGTCTTGGGACTTCACTTTTCTCATCTTTACAAAGGAGATGACAATCTCTTCTCTGCTTCCCACACAGGGTTAATAAGAGCATCAAAAGAGAAAAGAGAGGTGAAAAGGATGTGTAAATTGGCAAATGCTCCATGCAGGTTATTTTTTATTATTGTTATTTATCATCAATATTTATCAGCTGGTAATTGACATCATCAGTATTATCGTTGTGTATATTCATTGGGACATCCATGGAGTTGGCTAGGCTGAGTCCTAGAAACCATTGTATTTGGAACATTTAATCTATTCATTTATTAAATAAGCATGCACTGAGTGCCTCCAGTATGTAAAGAACTGTGCTAGGTTTTGCAAGTTGAGTAAGACAAGACCTCTGCTCTCCGGGAGTTTACAAGGGGAAATGAGCAGAGGCCTTGGAAAACTGCAGATCAGGGCTAAGTTATGTAATGTGTCAGGAGCGTAGAACAAACAGAAGGCTATGTTAACTTGTCACCTTCTGCCACGGTGAATCCGCTGCTTGAAAAGAGCTGGAAAGGAGCTCATAGACTGCCACCTACACGCAGCAGGAAGGGGATTGGGCTTCCTAGGATACCTACAAACTCCCAGGCCAGTGCCTTTGCATTGACGAATCCAAGCTGCCTCTATCCTTTGCTAAGCTCACACGCTGCCTTAGCAGCCCCTTATCATCAGAACATGGCTGGCTTGCCTGGGAGGGTCTCTTGGCCAAACTCTTAGTACTGTTTTGTCAAATATTTCTGATTCCTCTCCTTTCTGGGTACATGCTGGGGTTGCCTATCCTGGCCTACTAATCTTTGGATGGTTCAAATAACTAAGTTGTGATTGGAAGTCATATATGCCACTTGTAGGCCAGAGCATTTACCTGTCAGGGAAAGACCATCCAGAACTCTCTCTTTCCCTCTCACACGAAGATTGGCAGGTGGCTGCCCCATCTGCCTGGGTCATTGAGAGACTGTAATGAGTCGATACCCCCTGCCAACCTGGGATGAACACACAGCATGACTGAAATGTACACCGCATCCTTCAAGCCCCTGAGGTTTGGGAGCTGTTACTGAAGCGTATCTAACTAATGTTAACTGGTATAGGAGCAATGACGTGACAGAGGTGGGGAGAGTACAGCAATGCCTTTTTTCTCACATTTTGTGCTTCTTTATAGGGCCCTTGATGATACAATATGGGGGCTCAGAATTCCTGCTGTCGCTTGTAACCTAAGTTTGAGATCGGCTACATCTGCCAGGTCAGGATGCTTTTCTTGGGCTTATTCAACCAGCACATTTTCTTCTCTGAAGCGATGAGACCTTTGTTTCCTGAGGCTTAACTGCCTCCTGCTCTGTAACCACATTTTATACCCCATCCCCCAGCTGTTTACCCTTATCTGGAGTCTTTCATGAGGCACCTCATCAACAGCGTTTGGAAAAACTAAGTCAATCATGCCTTCCTTTTATGTCCTACTTGATTAAACTTGTCAGAGAATTCAGGCAAGTTCGCAAGGCTCGTATTTTTCTCTGCTTGCAGAAAGAAAAACCCACCTGGCCTGTTTCTTGTTTCAAACTGCCATCTGTGATACCAAACGGGAGTCAGCAAACGGTGGCCCGCGGCCTGCAAGATAAGCCCTTGGGGACGAGTTCTAAGAGTGGGTTTTTATTGGGTTGATGCGCCGAGGGAACCATTCATCTGCTTGGTGACCTTGGGTAGATCACTCCCTCTCTGGTTCTTGACTTTCTAAATTATCAGAGAAGGAGGCCGGACCACATTAATTTGCTCTTCCGAAAACATTTCTTGGATGCCTACCCTGTATCAGGAACTATGGAGACTTAAAGGGGAAACATATATGGGTCATGTCTTCAATCACAAGGGGGTGGATGGATAAGATGAGACATAAATTACTGTGACTATGAGTCAGAACATGTTAACTCTTAGCATTTATTACCAACGGTAATGCTACTATTGGATTTATCCATATTTACACAAGTGGCTATAAAACTAAACAGCCCACATTTTTTAGATGGGGAAAAACTGAGATTCTATAAAAAAGAAATATGCACTACACAATCCTAATGGGTTTGGGGAGTATTCATGACTGTGGGTGAGGCATGGCTGCCTTAAGTAAGGACTGATGGCCGATGACATGCAAGGTCTTTAAGCCAAGATTCAATCTTTCTTCCCCACATCTTCACGTGATGTCCCTAGTACTGTTAACAGACCCTCTTTATGTAACGCTGTCCCCCTTCTGCTCTTCTCCATATCCATCTGTTCAAATCCTACCCACACTTGCAGGCCTGTTACTCAGACCTTTTCCCAGGCCCTCAGCTGTGACCAGAAATGGCCTCTCTCCCTGCGGATGTTCCATAGCATGCTCTGTGTGTGTCTCCTACCGCGTTCTACCCCATATTACAGTCATTCGTGTCTACATCTTCACAAAGAGAGGAGGAGGGAGTGGAGTCACTCCTACATGCTTGCCTTCCCTTTGCCACGAACCAGCTGTGTTACCTTGAACAATTTTCTTATTTCTTCTGCATCTTGGTTTACTTATAGAATTGGACTAACAATGCCACTTTTGCAGGGCTGTTGAGAGAATGAAGTGAGAGAATGTGTGTAAAGTAATTGTTTTATTTCTCATACTGTAAAGCCGTCTTCCACTATCCATTTCCCTCATGAGACACAGTGTGACTTGTATAGGTTGGTGATTAGCAGATGCCTGATGAATGAACATGCTCGTGGACCTTCAGTGCTATACCAGTCAGGGTCCTGGTGGGAAACAGATGGTTCCCTTCTGAACACACTCAGGAGAGGTCACATTAGAGGGTTTAATGATGAGTGTGGCAGGGCTAAGGGAACCAACCTGGGGTCATGAGGCCTTGCAGGCTAGCTTCAGGGGTGTTTTGGTTACCCTGCAAAGGCTGGAGGGATTCCTACCCCAAATTTGGTTTCGATGTTGAGACCAATGAAGCCACACACGAAGCTGGTATGAAAAGGTTGATGATTCACATAACTGAAGTTTCGTGGGGAAGAGGGCAGGCATCCCACGCAGGTCCAGAAGGGCTTGAGAGAGCCAGCAAAAGAGACTGGCCTAGTTTTTATTGTGGTTCAAGGGTAGGGCTGGGGTGAGAGTTCCCATACATGGGCAGGGGCTTGCGTGGTTTGAATCTCCAGCCAGCGCCAAAAGGAGGGAGCATCCAGACTTTCTTATCAGTTTGTCCAGTTAAACATCAAAAATAGATCCAGATTCCTCATTTCAAGGTGGGGGGAAACTCTTGCCACCCCGAAGGAGCCAAGAGAGGGAAAAATGATGCCAGGAAGAAAGGCCCCCTTACAGGGACTGGCTATAGGGGACTGCCACTCACTGTTGAGACCACAGCTCAACAGAGAGGGAGTGAGGATCATAAACACCCTGATGTCTCACCCTGGCCACCCACTGATGTCCTGCCATTGCCTCTCCTGAGCAGACCCCACCTGGTAGCAGAAGGCAAGTGAACCTGGGTGATATGGTCTGTAGGGGTCAGTCAGACTCCTAGGGCAAAGGACACCACAGAAAATGCCTTGGCGATGGGGCAGAACACATGGAGGATAACCAGCAGATAGGGATCAAACAGAAACTAGCGAGATCACGAAGCTTTGCTAGCCATCATTTATTGTACATACATCATAGGCCAGGTGTCATCCAAAGTATTTGATATGCAGTATCTTTTGTAATCCTCAAAACAACATTAGGTAGGTACTGCTTTTTACAGATGAAGAACCTGAGGCTCAGAGAGGTTAGGAGAGTCTTAAAGACGGGGGGAGCTAAAATTTACACCCAACACTGTTAAACGCCACTGCTCAGATGCCTTACACTGCACTGTGCTGTCCCTTCCCTGTTTGGGGGCTGGGGAACTCCCCCAAATGAGGCCCCCCATCCTGGTTTAGCATCAACTACTCTTCATTAAATACTTGATGTGTCCCACGCCTGTATTAGGCATTTCCACATATGCCTATCCTTACAGCGCTTCCTTGAGATGATGGCGTCTTCACTTCACTGAGGAATCCGAATCTCAGAGAGAATGAAATGACTGGTCAGAGGATGCCCAGACTCTAAAAGGGGCAGAGCTCCACCGCAGCTCTGCAAGACCCCAGGTGTGGGAGTTGCCTGCTATGCCTGACTATCTCCCACTTAGGCTGAACTTCCTTTCCTTTTGAGAATAGGAAACAAAGATCCAAAATTAAGTCCCCTCAATCTGCTGGGAGTCTTTGAGGTGCATCCAGAGGGAAGCTGTTTCTTTTATCTTTTCACAAATGCCTGGGTTTATGTGTCTTTCTTTTCTTTTTCTTTTTTTCGTATCCCACTTCCCCTTCAGCCCGATTTGGTACAACATTTTCCTTGAGTTGAGTGTTGGAGCCAAATCCCTGATGGAGGTCACAGGAGTGGCAGCTCCCATTTATCTCCAGGCCCCTGGGATTGAGAATTTATTTGTGATGTCAGTCCTGGGCAAGATTTAGAATAATTCAGGGATTTAAGTCCTGAGGATATGAGAAATAAATAATGTCACCCATTCCACATAAAGGGGCATAATGTGGAAGAAAAAAACCCTGTGATTCTATTGGAAGTAAAGAACAAATCCTGAAAATTGCTAAGTCATTCTCGAGCATAGAATTTTTAGAGTAGAAAAGTGTAGACATGATTACCTAGTATGACCCCCTCATTTCAGAGATGGGGAGAGTGAGGTCAGAGAGGGGAAGGGACTTGTCCATGGTCACACGAAGGGCCACTAATAAAGCCAAGCCTTGAAATCAGCTTCACTGCTCAGTTCCAGTGCCTTATCCTGGCATTCAACAGATAACTTTTGAAGAGAGTGTTTGCCTTTCTTGAACCAAAAAAGGAGGAATATCAAGTTTATTTGTGACTTTCCCTAACGTGTCACTTGTTCCTTTTGGAGTGATAATAATAATCATTCCTTGCATTTATATTACATATCACTACCTCCAATCATTTTTTGCTTTCTTTGATTCTCAAAATAACCCATTAAGATTTAATTACTTTCTTCCCATTTTATGGATGGGGATCTGAGGCACACTGGCATGAAGGGACTTGCCCGAGGGCACAGCATCAGGAAGGGGCAGATTGATCCTCTTTACATTAGTCAGTGTTTCTTATTGAATCTATGCCTTGTGTTGCACAGAAGAAAGGGCTCTGAGAGTCATCGGAGTCCAACCAGGGTTATTCATAGAGTAATTACGTTTGGGTCGAATTAAAACTGTGCTTAACGTCTCCCCCAATGCACAGGTGGTAGAGATTGACATCGCAGGAGAAGAGTAGTAGGAGGTGAGTTGAGCAGGTTCTTGGAAAAAGGTGGGATTTATGAATGAAAATTTTGAAAGACTGGTGGAACTCCAACAGCAAGGATAGAGAGAGGCCTGACAGGATACAGGAAGCAGAGGAAAGAGACCTGTTTGGAGAGTTTGAGGGGAGGCTGTTGAACTGTCAGATTCAGCTGGAGGAGACTACCTTTCCCCAGCAACCCCATGAGCTTTCTTCTGCTCTCCGGAGGCCTGGAGAACAGATGCTGAGAAAGTCACTTTCAGGCATGGCCTGTCGTCAATTACGTGATAATTTCCACACTCCATATCAGGGCCCCTGGAGGCTGGTGGTCCGCAAGTTTGTGATTAGAAGTGGTGCCCAGGGTGATGTAAAGACAATTGCCCCCAGTTTAATGTTGGGCCCCTTTCTCATTCAATTGATTGGAGCAGAAATGGGATTTCTCATTCAGCTGTCATGCCCGGAAGCAGAGATTGCAACTCCAGGACTGATGTATTTGTAAAGTGGCAACTCATGCAGGGCATGTAGCCACATCCAGACCCCTGTATTGCTCTGGGTTGGCCCTGTGTGTTGCCTGCACACGTGTGTGTGTGGGGGTGTGGGTATACATCTGTCTCGAGTGTATGTATGTGTGTGTATACACATCTGTGTGTCTGTGTGTGTATACATCACTGTGTATATATGTACGTGTGTGTGTGTGTGTGTGTGTATTACCTAACCTGTCTGACCTTTACTTTCCCCCTGCAAATTCTTAGAAATGATACTGCCTGTGTAGAAATGAATAGGCATATCCTGGCTTCTGGGCAAACTAGAAGAAGGCTTCTTAAACACCAGACATGATAGATCCTCAGTATAACACTGATTTTACTATAAGCGGATCTGTGATAGGACCATCCAGGATATCCTAAATGTTCAGCATTAAAACGTCCTTCAAATTTACATATGCTAATAAGCTCTCCTTTTTCAGATAGGGAAAGCTAAGACCCAAAAGGGGAAGTGACTTGTCCAGCTCACAAAAATCTGTGACTGAATTGTTACTACACTCTATGTCTTCTTGCTGCCACTTGAGTGTTCTGTCCATCCTGAGGTTACATACCCAAACTTCCAAAAAAACCTTATTACAAGGAAATCCTTGCAACAATGCCAGGAAAGCAACATTTGTAGAGTTTTCACTCTTAAAAAGCAAAATTAAAGACTGTAGTGAGAATAGGCAGCAATTGGGTTTGGCATAAAAGACCTTCTTACCCAGAGATTTGATATTGACTCCAATCTCTAGGGCACAATTAGGTCCCAAGGACCCATGATAAGTGTGATTCTTGAGATGGAGAAAATGATGAAGCTAAAGGTAATTTTAATTTAGCCTTCTCTGCTTGGCATGGCCAGAGGAGAAATGCCCACATGTACCTAGGAGCTTATTTTCAATTTTCTTGGTAAACTCAGAAGCTTAGCTTTGCCCATGATAATCCCGTGCAAGAGTTCTTCAGAACATAGCTGGAGACACTCTTCCCCAATTCCGCTAATCCTCATTAGCTCATTTAGCTCCACACGCAATGGCCAAGGTTATACAATAACAAAGTCAGCGTACAGGGCAACTTTATGATTTTTGAAGACTAGGCACTTTTGCCTTTGTGAGCTGTTCTTCCATAACATTTTAAAAAATTATATTATTTTATTATTATTTATTTAAAAAATATTTTACCATTGTGTTCATAGAAAGATGATTTTATTAATATTATATATTGAAACATTTTCTTTGACCTAAACATAGGTTTATTTTTGCCTCTGGTTTTTTAAAAAATTAAAACATTTACATTGGCCCCTAAAAGTACTGTGGGCTCTGGACGCAGTGCCTGATGGGTAAGTCAGCCCTGCCAGAATGTGCTTCCCATTCAATTATGTATCTTTCCTGAGATGGTATGGAGAGAGAACTTCTCTTCTATTCTCTTTACCTTCTTCCATTTATTCTCTAAATCCCTCTTTCACTGATAGACTTCAGCTTTCTTTTCATATTTTAAGCAACCGTATTTACACGGAAGTCCATTAAAATTGGAAATCTGATTGAACAGCAGTGGTCCCGCTGTGTTACTGTAGAGCCAGCCCCAGCACATTGCTTGAGAGAGGGTAAAGGAGCTCCAGTTCTGCATCGCTTTTGCTTCTCAGGTTCTCCGAGTGAAATCTAAAGAACTTGGCCTGGTTTTCACAGCTGGTCCTGCCACTTGGTGTAAAGGATTTCACCTCTCAGGACCTCACTCGGTTCATCATATCAAACATGAGATAATGATCTCAGCCACAGAGGTTATATGTGGTGGCCCATCTGGAGTGCCCACTGGCACTTAGTAAGCAGCCAAGAAGAATTCATATCCATGATCACTTTCCTCGGAAATTCTAAGCCCTGCCAGTATTTTGAGATTTTGACTTTATGATGGAGAGGGGCTTTGGGTTACAGGGTACTTAGAGAGGGAGTGCCTGGCACACTTGAAATTGTCATCTCGGCTCTAACTTTATGCTTTATAACTTTGTGCATTCATTTCCTGTCTTCCAACCTATGTGTGTGTATCTATAAAATGGGGGTTATAACACTGATTTCAGTAGAGTTTAGGGGGGCCTCTAATGAGAGTGTAAGTTATAATGCTTTGTAAGCATTTGCACACTCTGCAATTATAAGGGGTTATTCCCATGACCCCTTTCTCCCCTGCGCCCCAGGGCAAGCTTCTCCCCTTCTCTGGGTTCTTTGGGGAAGCATTTTTTGTTAGCGGTGCTGTGAATGGACATGTCTGTCACCTACCACTTTTTTTAGCTGTAGCCTGAAGCTGAGCTGCTCCTGTGTCCCTCACGGCCCCCAGCAGCAGGGCAGCCCCTGCTGCCACATTTCCAATTCCAGCTGCTCAGAGGTAGCCAGAGGGTGTTTGATTGCTGACAGACTCTGGCATCACACCACAATCCAATCAACTCTCTTTCAGCGGAGGAAGAATCCCCCTCAGATTGTAATCAGGGTCCATTCTGTCTCTCCCCATCGGCCCTGGCCCTGGTTCCCGAGAATGCAGAGGGCCTGTTTACTTTTCTGTCCTGGCAACTTCTCAGCCTCTGCTCTCACTCCATGCCTTTCCTGGGAGCCAGGCAGCCTGGCCTCTGGTTGGCCCCTCTCTTACTATGTTACATGTGGCAGGCCAGGTTCTCTCCCTGAACTCCATTGCCTGTTTCTAGAACTGGGTTTGTGTTAACATTACTGAAAGAATAATGTAAGAGAGTGCTTGAAAAATATTTGGTAATGAAAAGAACAGTTGTCATCATATTCATAAGCATTATTTTTGTCTATACTTGTAGCATCCTCTTCGGGCTAAAACTCTGCCTATGGTGCTAAATAATTTCTACCATCAAGAGGTGGATTGATTCATTTGTGCAAGGATTTCTGAATGTTTCATTCATTCAGTCATTCAACAAATACTGAATTAATGACACTCATTCCCTGTCAGGAACTGTTCTAGACTCTGGAGATAAAAGAGATACAGTCATTTTACAACTAACTGTTAAGCATCCACCTGGACTCTGGAGGATAGAGAGATTAATTCATTTATTCACAAATATGTACTGGGAACTTCTGATATGGCAGGAACCATGGATGAAACCGTGAGAAAAAATAAGGGACAAGACGATAAGAAGCTTAAAGCCTAAAGAAGGAGATAAAAACTAAACAAATACTTCCATGAATAATTATTTAGGCACAGTTTTAGTAAATGCCTTGAAGGAAAAGGCATTGAGTATTTTGAGAACTTATAACTGGGGCATTTATTTTAGGCTGGAAAATCAGGGAAGGCTTCCCCAAGAGGCGGAGTCTGAACTCAGCTGGCTGAGTTTGAGGAAGCTGGGGATTGGGTTCTAGCAGGGGGAAGAGACTTGCAGGCCTGCAGGTAAGGAGCTCTGTCTGTTCTAGGTTGCTCAGAGGCCAGTGGGGCTGCTGGGAGGGAGGAGTGATAGCGCCTTAAGGGACTGCCCGGGGCCAGACAGTGCAAGATCTAGTGGCGAGCAATAAGACTTACCCTGGAGCAACCTAGAGATTGTTAGAAGAGACAAGTCAGTAGCAAAACAAGGATAAAAGCTGTGTTATCTATTCAGTGCATGGGTGCACAAAGGAGCGAGTAGTTAACTCAGTTTTCAGGGCTCAAGAAAGTTTTCAAAGAGGGAGATGGGGGGCCGGCCTGGTGGCCGAGTGGTTAAGTTCATGCGCTCCGCTGCGGCGACCCAGGGTTTCTCTGGTTCGGATCCTGAACCCAGACATGGCACCACTCCTCAGGCCACGTTGAGGCGGCATCCCACGTGTCACAGCTAAAAGGACCCACAACTAGAATATACATCTATGTACCGTGAGATTTGGAGAGAAAAAGCAGAAAGGAAAAAAAAAGAAAAAAAAAGAGGGAGATTCTGGTTGAAAGATAGGAAGGAGTCCCCCGAGCAGCTCTAGTAGAGAGATAAGGAGCATTCTGTGCAGAGGGAATAGCATGTGCACGGTCTGTGATGGGAAATTGCTGGTGAGTTTAGAGAGCTGACATGTGGCATGAATGTGACAAAGAGGCAATGAGAAAGGGGACTGGAGGAGAGGCAGGAGCCAGATGATGGGACCCCGTGTGCATGGGATGGTGAGTTTTAATGGTGTTTTTACTTTTATTGCCTTTTTTTTTTTGGTGAGGAAGATTCACCCTGAGGTAACATCAGTTGCCAATCTTCCTCTTTTTTTTTTCTTTTTGCTTGAGGAAGATTAGCCCTGAGCTAACATCTGTGCCAGTCTTTCTCTACTTTGTATGTAGGATGCCTCCACAGCATGGCTGATGAGTGGAGTAGGTCTGCACCCGGGATCCAAACCTGCGAACCTGGGCCACTGAAGCAGAATGCGTGGAACTCTAACCACTTGGCCACGGGGCTGGCCCCTTATTGCCTTTTTAAAAAATTGACTTTATTTTTAAAAGCAGTTTTAGGTTCACAGCAAAATTGAGCAGAAAGTACAAAGTTTCATATACCCTCTGCTCCCAACACCCCCAGCTCCCCCATTGTCAGCATCCCCCACAAAAGTGGTACATTTGCAGCTGATGAACCTATACTGACACATCATTATCTCCCAAAGTCCACAGTTTATATTAAGGTTCTCTCTTGATGTTGTACATTCTGTGGGTTTTGACAAGTGTATAATGACATGTATCCACCATTATTATTCATACAGAATAGTTTCACTGCCCTAGAAATCCTCAGTGTTTCACCTATTTATCATTCTCTTCCCCCCGACCCTGCCACCCCTGGCAGCTACTGCTCTTTTTACTGTCTCCATAGTTTTGCCTTTTTCAGAATGTCATATAATTGGAATCATACAGTATGTAGCCTTTCCAGATTTTCCTCTTTCACTGAGTATGTGCATTTAAGCTTCCTATTTAGGAGAGTTTTCAGAAAGCAGATGACATGAGCAGGTCTGCTATTATCAAGGCTACTTTTCCTGATGGATGGATTGGAGGCAGAGGTGAACCAAAACCAAGGAGACAGATTGGAGGCTGTGCTGGTAACCTTTGGAGCTTTGAGTCCACATTTTTTAACACTGAAGTCTTAACTTGAAAGACTTATCTTTTCAGTTGCCGGGGTGTCACCATTTTGTTATGTCTCCTTAGTCATCCGTGCTTCACTTGTCTGTGCTGTCCAACAACTGGCTATTATTTAAATTAAAATTAATTAAAATTAAATAAAATTAAAATGTCAGTTGCTCAGGCACATTAGTCACATTTTGAGTGCTCAGTAGCCACGTGCAGTTAGTGGTCACCATATTGGACAGTGCAGATGTAGAACATTATATATATATATATATATACAGACAAATTTATAAAAATACATATGCATAAATTTGCCATTTTAACCATTCTTCAGTGTAAAATTCAGTGGCATTAATTACATTCACAATGTTGTGTACCTATAACCACTATCTGTTTCCAAAACCTTTTCATCATCCAAACAGGAGGTCTGCAACCATTCAGTATTAGCTCCTCATTCCAACACACACACACACACACACGCACACACACACACACACACACCCCCCAACCCCTGGTATTCTCAATCTACTTTCTGTTTCCATTAGTTTGCCTATTCTGGATATTTCATATAAGTAGAATCATTCAATATCTGTCCTTTTGTGTCTGGCGTCTTTAATAGAGCAAGTGCCCCAAAATTTCATCCATATTGTAGCATGTAGGAGAACTTAATTCCTTTTTATGGCTGAGTGGTATTCCATTGTATGGATGTACCACATTTTGTTTATCCGTTCATCTGTTGATGGACATTTGGATTGATTTCCACTTTTTGACTTAGAGATGTGATTTTGAATAATCGACTTAATTTCTTTGAGCTTCATTTCAATAAAATAGGTATATTCATTCTTAAATCCTAGGATTATTGAGAGGATTAGAAGATACACCAAAGATAAAGCACTTGGGTTAAAGTTTCCAGTCCAGGAGTTGTTCATTTTCTTCCTCCTTTTCGTGCATCTCTGTCTACCACCCCCTTGGTGCCTGGATCCCTGCGCATTTGAAGCACAACAACTGTTTGCCAATTGTTGATTCTCTCTGGGCCCATTAGCTCAGCTCTGATTCTTGGACTGTAGAATGTGAGGAGGATATTTTATTTGACCTCTGCTTGGTTAATGTGTGAGTGGTTCCAGGTTGGTGGAGATAATGCCTCTCAAGTGTCACAAGTCCTGGGATGCAGATGACGGCCCATGTTCCTCATTAAACTAATAATTCCTCTCAGGGGAAGTACAGCGAAAATTAGCACTTGACATTTAAAGGTAGATGAAGTCATAAGAAGATTATGATTTGGCCTTGAATAGCATTTCTTGGGCCAGATTAGAAATTCACATGAGAGAATAATTGTTTTCCGGGGTGAGACCCTGTGTGCTCTCCAGTCCAGGGCTGGAAGTTCTGAGTTCCAAGGGACTATTTCTCTCTGATGGAGGCACATCGAGAAGACCAGGCTTTGCTCTCCAAACAGACTCCAATGATAGGGAATCCTCACCTTCCGTTCAATTAGAAAGATATGAAGCAGGGTCTTACTTAGGCTACTTTTACTTATATCCTAGAGGCTTAGACACCGAGGACATTTAATTATCTCATTTGACAAAAAGTTTGCAGATAGATGACTTTGCAGCTCAAGATGTCAGTACCCAGACTTGGCATCTCTCTGGTTATCTTGGCTTTCTCCTTGGGGTTCTGAGGTGGCTAGAACACCCCAAGATTCATGAGCTAACCCAGCATCTAAAGCAGGGATGAAGGGAGAGCAAGCAGAAAATAGAGCTCTCCTTGTGAGCTTTTTCCTTTATTAAAAAAATAGTCTTTTCCAGAAGTCTCTCCAAAGCTTTCACCTTATGACTCATAAGCCAAAGGTGAGTCACATGGCTACCTCTACATGCAATGGAGTCTGGGAAAGGGTGCTTTTTCATCCTTTACAGAGAGGATTATGTAAGGAAGACGTGGTTGGGTTGGGAATGAATATAGATTGGCAACCAACACTATTTACCTGAATCCCTGTGTGCTAGGAGCTATGGAAATATAGAGACTGATAAGGTATGGTCTCTGCCTTCGGGGAGACATGCAAGCTCTCAGCTAGCCAAAAACATAGTAACATGGAATAAGTCCCAAAAGAGATGCGCAAGAAAGCTGGGTTATAGAAAACTTGCAGGGAGGAACAGTTTGTACTGTCTGTGTAGTCAGGGAAGTCTTCGTGGAGGCAGTGACATGTACATGAAGTACTAAATGATGAGGTAGGATTTGGGCTCAAGTCAAGGAATCTCAGGCTGAGAGAACATCTCATACAATGGCACAGGAATTGGACATTCATGTTTTTTTTTTAAAAAAAACAATGTGTGGTTGGGATACTTGTGCTAGAATGCAAAAATGAGGGAAGTGAGATATAAAGTTTATTGCAAATATAATGGGCCTTGAGTGGCAGGCTTAGGGGTTTGCACTACTCTGGAGACACGGGCTAGATAGTAAGGTTTCTGAGCTGGGATTCCCATTATCTGTTCCCCCAAATCCTCCTACTTCTTTATATCTGGTGATAGAATTGCCATCGGGGATTTATCTTAATTTTTGTGACTCCGTTTCTCAGTTATACCCAGCTTCCCATCTTTCCCCGAATTCTATGAATAGCAGTGTAGATATTGGGTGTGGAAGCAGAACCAACAGGCTTCACCTTCCTGCTTTCAGGTCAGAAGCACGAGCAGCACGGTGCTTTTTCCGATCTCTCTCTCTCAACACAGAAGTCACGTCAGAGCAAGGCCCGCGCAGGGTGGCTTAATTGTGATTTTACTTGCTGTTTTCCCCACTCTGCTGCTTCAGTCCTAAACATGAACTTGCTGGTTGTCTTTGCCAACTCATCTGACTTGTAGGCATTTTGTTCATATCTGACAGGCTTTCTCTGCTCTAAATCCTTCACTGACCCACTAACATTCTTTGCCTAACTTAGAAGATTCTTTATGTTGTTGTCTAGGTTTCTCACCCTCATTCTCCACCGCCCAGCATGCTCTCCCTCCATGCTGAGTACATAAAGTGCTCTGAACACGTTATCATGTTGTACATATGTTTCCGTCTGACTACAGTGTCTATGATTTTCATTTCCCTCTTCCCTAAACTGCTTTACAGGAGTGATTATTTCTCAAAGCCCTTCTTAAGCACCATATCATTTTTTTCCTTAGACTTTTTACTTTGGAATAGTTTTAGATGTATAGGAAATTGGCACAGATAGTACAAAAGCTTTCCATATACCCTTTACCCAGTTTCCCCTAACGTTAACATCTCACATCATCATGGTACATTTGTCAAAGCTAAGAAATCAACATTTGTACATTACGTATTAACTAAACGACAGACTTTATTCAGATTTCATGTGATTTCTGTCCTAGGACCTAATCCATGTTTCCATGTTGCTTTTAGTCATCATGTCTCCTTGGTTTCCTCTGATATGTGACAGTGTCTCAGTTTTTTCTTCCTTCTTTCTTCCCATTCTTGCTTTTTTAAAAAAATTATCCTAACAGTTGTGAAAAGCACTGGGCAAGTTTTTTATAGAACGTCCCTCAATTTGGCTTGTGGCTTGTTTTCCCCTGATTAGACTTGGGTTATATGGGTTTGGGGCAGCATATCATAGAGGTGTAACACCCTTGTTGTCATTTCGTATCAGAGAGTATATGGTATCAAACTGACGTGACCCCTGACGCTTATCTGCCAGGTTTCTCCACTGCAAAGTTGCTATTTTTCCCTTTCTTTACTCTGTTTATTAGAAGCATATCACTGAGTCCCATCCACACTGAAGGAGAGGGGAATTAACTCCACCTCCTGGAGGCGAGGTACCTATCTCTTTTTTTAGAGCCTTTCCTGGCCCCTTTGGGAGCTATTTCCTTCCAGTGGTTCTTCTGACCCTTCGACGTTCACTTGTCTGTCTCCCTCGTATTAAACAGGGGCCTTGCGAAGGCAGGGGCCGTGTCTAATTTGCCTGTCTCCTCAGAATTTAGTCCATGATAGATTCTCAGCAATAAGTTTGACCCAAACTTAACTTCTCCCAAATAGAGTTCCCTTACCTACCGTGACCTTGGAGACCTCTTCCTGGGAGGGGCCAGTGGAGGGAGGACTGAGTCTTTGCCAGCCACCTCAGCTCCCATCTGCTGCATCTGTGCTCGAACTTGCCACTTGGATTTGAGGACAGAAGATAAAATCCTTTTTGACCCAGGTGGCTGATGATCAATGGGCTTCCCGGCATGCTCCACTGCCCCCGCCTAGCTCTCTCTATGGCACCAGTTGCCACTCGATAAATCCATAAAGAGACAACTCAATTGTTTTGACTTTCGTCCACCTTTTCCAGCGATTCTTCTTTTCCAAGTTAATGGGGCAGAGGGGAGGGGAGGCACACGATTAGAAGCGACACACGCTTTCTTTTTGGGCAGAGACAAATGCCTCTGTGTGCTGACAGGATCATAAAACATGAATTAAGAGATCAGTTATTAATGAAATACTCCAACCTAATATCAGAACAATGAAGCCCTTGGCTTTACACAAAGTGTTTGGCACTCGTAAAATCAAAGCTTAGATATCTTTCCTTGCCTCTCTTTGTCCCATAGCCAAGTAAAACTGGAACAATCTAAGTCAGAATTTTTCAAGCTCTCGTCAAGAATAAGCGTGGAGTAATGGCTGTCTACTCCCAAACAAACACATATATAGATGCTTTTGAGATTCGTGGTAGAAATCAGCATATCAAGTAAATAGACTCTGAGCAGATTTACAGTAAATAGACCCATTTCTCTTTGCTTATCTTAACATTTCCTAAATTTATTTGACGTAGAATACCCTATTTCCCATTAATGTCTTGAATATAAGGTTCATTTTGAGAAACAAGCATGTAACTCACCCTGCCCAGCACCTCCTGGATCACGTGTGTGCAGCAAAGAATGGGGAATTGAAATAAAAATCTGTAGAGTTAAAAGAGAGACACAATCACCAATATTTTGTTTTTGTCCTCAGTTGTCTTGCTTCTTCAGCCAGAGTGGTCAATTTTAGATGGAATTTCCTGGAAAATTGCCTTGAATCCCTGCTTCATTTTGCCTTTGGCCGAATTGCTGGATCCTCCCCACCCTGGGAGCGGGGTTGACCTGGACTCCCAGGCCCAGGCTGAGTAGGCCTCCCTAGTTACCTGCCTACTTACTTATAAATAGATTACCCTCCTCTCTGATTTTAAGCTTGGTGCAGTGTTGGCTGAAAAGTTTAAAAATAATGAGAATGTAAGTCCGATCTAGTGATAGACTCTCTGATTAGCATTTTTTCATTTCCTCTAGATTCCAGCTAAACAGCACACACAAGCCTGGGAATCTAAATTAATACACCATTTTAGTCATCAGAAAGCTGAGCATCTAACACGTAGGTCCCTGGGCCTTTAGCACATGTGCCCTTGTCATCTGGTGCTGAGGGCTTTGCCCAAAAGGCGTGAGGTCAGATGCACCTATTTTATTCCCTTTTAGCAATTCACACCTTCTCTGCTCTCGAGAGCTTGCTTCTGTTTTTGTGTGGTTCTAGCCACCGTCTTTGGCTTTTTATATATTACTTATGTCTTCTTTCCAGAAACACATATGTATTTATATATAAAGGACAGAGCTGAGTATAGTGGGAAAAGGGAATTGCACTAGACGAAGCAGAAAACCTTACTAACTAGCTGTGTGATTCTGAGCAAATTGTTTAATCTCTCTGAACCATGGTTTTTGTGTTTATACAATGGAACCTGCACACAGGGTTGTTTGAGAATGTAAGGAGTGACCAGCATACAGTATGCTCAGTGAGGAGCTGACAACTCAATGCAGTCTATAGACAAGTTGAAATACAGTGATGCACACCTGAAATTTATATAATGCTATAAACCAATGTGACCTCATTAAACTAAATAAATAACAACTCTTGAATAACAAGGACACCCTCCTAGGCGGGTGGTGAGAGCAAAGGAGATACTGAACTAGAAGTCTTCTCTCATTGCTGTGAGCCATCCACATGTGAGCTGTCAGTCTAATGCATTGCTGTAGTAATTTCTAAAGTGTCTCACCCAGAAGTCCCTCCTCTCCATGGAGCCTGTTAGTCATTGTAGAGAGTGCTTCCCAGCTGTCAACCCCTTAATGATTTCAGAGTAATGTTGCATGGGCCTCTCTCCTTGACCTCACCTCCATTGTGCTTTCCACAGTTTCCACTCCAAAGCCCTCTCCTTGGATGTCCGTGGGTACCAGTCTTACCAGGTCACCCTGCCTCAGATAGCACACACCACTGAAGCAGCAGGTTCACTTCAGGTTGTAGGTTGCTGGTAGACTAATAAGCTCTGACTATTTGATGATACTCAACTGCATCTCTGTCTCTGGTCAGTTACTTTCCATTTCATCTTCTCCAAGTCAAAGGCAATGCATGTGTGTTGAGCACAGATGATTGGTCAATATTATGTTTTGTTTTTCACACATATTCCCATTTGATGCTGATAACATTTTTAAACATATAGGTGTTAGTGTCCCCATTTGACAGACAGTGAAAGTCAAGCTCAGAGAAACTCAGCAAATTGGTCAAGGTTGGCAGTGATAGGATTGAACCCAAGTCTGTGTGATTTCGGTATGCATGTGCTATGTTCATCACCTGGAGAATGTAGAGGTGGCTGAGGGCAGATTCATTCACACCACTGGCAGGAGAAGGAGATGGAGGAGAAAATCAAAAGCTCCTGTATTAGCCTTTCACATATGAAGGCAGAGTGATTTTTCTTCCATATTATTAGCTTATTTCCACTTAATGACTTATCACTACGCCTGACTTATGTTGTTGGCTTGGTCTCGGTTTCCATGTCTGCAGACTGAAAGGATTGGGCAACCCTTCTGTTCTAAAATAATACGAGTCTGGAGAATGAACGCAGGTGAACGTTTTGGGAGTTTGGTTGGTTGGTGGACAAATTCTATCTGGTGGTCAAGTTCAGGGCTTAGTAGGATGTACAGATCTGAGTTCCACTTAAGAATCTAAGAAATGCTACATTGGTGATACTCTGTTTCCTAGTTTTCTATGCCTTACCTTGACTTGATATCTGCAAATCCTGTTGAAAAGTAACCAAAACTCTGATGGGATAGCATGCTGCACTGGATGAAGAGTCAGCACACAGGGTGTAGTCTTGGCTGTAATACGCATGGGCCATGGAGCTTCGGGCAAATTTTATAATGACCTGATACCCACAGGGGGTTAGACAAGATAAAATCTAGAGAATATCTGCTGTAATCATGGCTGTTCCTCCTTCTCTTTCTCTGCCCCTCAGTTTACTTAATTGCCAAATGGAGATTAAAATATAGGCCAGAATGGGAGTCCCAAGAAATTCTGCATAATGGATGGAGGGAACTAACTAATGGGAATAAGAAGGTATAAGAGGAGAGAGAGAAAACTACAAAATTGAGGATGTTGGTGATGGAGGGAGCCGGAATAAAGGAATGAAGCAGAAGAGAGAAAGAAGTTAAGAAATAAAAGAGAATGGACTAAGGAAGCAAGCGTGTTTTCTTGAAACAATCTTTTCTCTCACTTTTCACATGGCCGGCTTCTTCTCATCTGTCACTTCCTTCAGTTTAAATGTCCCCTCCTCTGAGAAGCCCTTCCTGACCATCCAGTCTGAAGGAGCCCCCTGCCTCAGTTATTCTATCACTGCATCCTGTTCGTTTCCTCTCTGACACTTAACACCAGTTGTAACCATTTGTTTTTCTTTTGTTTTGCTTGATTTTTGAGTAAGGGCCAAACAGCCTGGGTTTGAAAACCCAGCTCTGGGACCTGCCAGCTCGATGACCTTAGGCAACTTCATAGTCCCTCTGAGTCACAGTTTCCTCATCACTCATCTAGGGATTTTGTGAAGACTACGTGATTGACTAGATCTTAAGCACTTAGAATTGTGCAAGGTCCATTGACGTCTCTCAAAAAGCATCTGTAGCTTTGATTGATTCTTGCTTGTGCCCATTTGCTCCTCTTTGCTGTAAATCCATAAGGGCAAGGATTTTATCTGTTGATTCTCCACTGAAAATCCAGGACCTAGTGTGTGTCTGACACATAGTAGCATACTGGTTCCATGCATAAAAGAGTGAATGTAAAATAATAATAATAAAAAAAGAAAACAACGAGTGAGTACCGAAAGCGAGCCGTATTCTTGAGGATTCCATAGCCCACAGGCTTGGCTCCAGGCAGTCACTTCCTGGACCCCTTTGTGCTGCAGACAACACAGCTCCAAGGAAAAACATGTGCGTGGCCACTTTAATTCTTCTGGCCCCTCTAACTGTGACCTTGGCTCCCTTGGGATCCTGAGTTCTCTTCCTCTAGCCACAACCTGTCCATGCCCCAAGGGGGAAAAATGTGCTCCACTCTTGTGCAGGCTGCCTGTGTCAGGGTTGCTTTCCACATTCTGGGGAAAAAAGAAACCAAAAAAAACTAATTTATGTTTGGATGAAAAATACATTGAGGCCCTTAGGAAAAATGAGCGATGGGAGGGCAGCACTCATATTAGTATTGCACACAATACCTCCAGCAGACTGTTTCCTCCCCTGCATTCCTCTTGCCTCACCTTTTTCATTACTCTTAGGTCCAGAGTTGAAACCCGTGTTCATTCTTTCCTCTTTCCTTAGCTTTAGGCTCCGGGATGCAGAAATGAAAACAAAATAAATCAGCAAGGAGTAGGGGGCATTGTATAGAGAAAACACAGCTTCGAAACAGGGGGATGTGTTGTCTGTGATTCTGTGTCACTCTGTGGGGTATGTGTGGGTAGGTTGGGTGTGTACACACACATGAACACGACTACCCCTGGGCACTGCTGTCTGCCAGAATCTGATACCTTCTCCAAATGTTTGTGGTACTGAGAGTTAACATAACCCTTTTCCTTTTGGATCTCCTTGCATCCTGGGATTAATGAAGCTGGGCAGGGGCAGGGTCCCTGGGGTTCCCAGCTCAGGCTGGTTTAGTGTGTTTCTACACTGCCTGTGCTTTCATCCACCTTGATACATGGCCCCCTGGCTCCCTGACCTGCCTGAAGGATTCATTTCCATATGTAGAGGGCTTTGAAGTCTTATTAGCTGTGCCATGGTGTAGGGTTTAATTTTCTCCCATTAATGTTGCTCTTGGGGATGGCTTTTCCTTCCATATGTTTGTATGGATGGTTGTGTAGTCTTGCCGGCTTCTTCTTTCAGTCTTGCTATGCTGGAGATCTCTCTTGCTCTTCTTTCTTTCTTACCCCCCTCTCTTTCTGTCTTCCTCCATCTTTCTGTGTGTCTCTCTACTAGAACTAATAATAAGGCCGCCTTGGGTAGTTACTTTTCCTGCTTCAGGAATTTGGGGAGTAACATCTAAGAGGGAGACACAACAGGTGATATTTTCTGAGGAGTTCTGCCCATGCATCCCTCCTTCTCTCTTCTCTCCTTCTGCTTTTGACCTCCTCCTGTCCTCTCTGCCTTCCTTGATCTCTTCTTTCTTAATTTTCTCTTTCTATTTATTCTTCATTCAATCATTTGTCTATTCATGGAACCAGGGATCAGGCCAGGTACGGGAGGGGTGCAAAACTGCAGAAAGCACTAGCTCAGCCTTTAAGAAAGGCACATTCGGGGAGGAAAGATAAAGTTGGTACAGAACTAATTAATGCAGGGTAGAACGGGCTTAGGAGGAAGGCAGTGAGCAGGAGAGCAGACAAAATAGACTATTGAGAGCTGGGATCCTGGAACCATACATGCGGGTGCGGCTGGAGTGCTCTTTCCACCCTTTGCTAGCTGAGCCATCTTGGGCCAGTTACTTAACCTCTCCAAGTCTCAGATTTTTCATCCATAAATGGGGGTGAAAATGATAGGATCTCCCTTACAGGGTGTTTTCAAGGATGCAGTGATGTTCTTCATGTAAAGCACAATGCCTGGGTCATAACGAGTGCTGCACAAACATTATCTATTGTTATCATTTTTCAATGACATCATGACAGTTCAGCTGACTTTTTCTGTGAGTCTCTCTCAGGGAAAGGCAAGTTCAGGCACTGGGGTGATCCAAGAAAGCTTCCTGGATGAGTTATTTTCAAACTGATTCTTAAGGGTGAGTAGGCTGTGTACAAGTGAATTTGGGGCGAGAGCTGAATGTAGTTCTAACAAAAGGAACAGATGAGCAAAGCAACAAAGGGGCCCTGGAGATTTCTCTTTATGTCTGTACGGTTTAAAAACCTTCTGTGGGCGCATTACCAGGTGTACATGTCTGCATCCTTAAAGTTTGCTTTATGGCTCTGTGACCAGGAATAAGAAAAAACAGTGTGGTGGGCTGAATATGCCCCCTCCCCCGCAGATATCCACATGCTAATCCCTGGCACTGTGAATGCTACTTTACATGGAAGAAAGATCTTTGTAGATGCAATTAATGCTTTTGAGATGGGGAGATTATCCTGCATTATCCACATGGGCCCTAAAAGTAATCACAAGCATCTTGATAAGAAGGAGGCAGAAGGAGATTTGACTTTAGACAGAAGGGGAGAGGGCAATAGGATCACAGAGGCAGAGTCTAGAGTGATGCGGCCATAAGCCAAGGAGTGTCTGCAGGCACGAGAAGCTGGAAGAGGCAAGGAACAGATTCTCCCTTAGAACCTCCAGAAGGAGTGTGGCCCTCCTGACACCTTGATTTTGGCCCAGTGAAACTGATGTCAGACTTCTGGCGCCCAGAAATGTGAGAGACTAAATTCCATTGGTTTAATAAGCCAATGGGTTTGTGATAATTTGTTACAGCAGCCATGGGAAACAGATACAAACAATAATGATATTTGTGTGTATTTCCACCCCAGCACAGGGATGGTCCCTTAGTATAACCCTGTCCGTTTGTGGGAATGAAATGGCAGTGGAAATGACTCCTATTGGGTGCCTTTTGTTTCTTGGAGTATTGCATCTCTTTTCAGCTCTCCCTGCCTTGGTTTTTCTGGAGTGCTGGTGAAAGAGTAAGCCTGATCAGTAGCCAGCCTGATCAGTAGCCAGTCTGGTCAGTAGCCAGCCTGGCCAGTAGCCAGCTTTGGAAGCTAAAGTCAGGAAGGAGCTGTCTAACCAACCACGTTCTGAAATTCTCATGCCACTTCTCCTTTGTGGTCTCACAGAGTGTCATTAGATAGGACCTCAATGTTGTTGAGACCGTGGTTTTTCTCACTGTATTCCATGATACCCCAGGGTTTTCCAGAGGAGATGCTACTAAAGGTGGTCAGGGCGTGGGTTTCTATAGGGCTCCTGGCCCCCATGCCCATTTCATGCCCACTCTCATTTGTTATGCATATTCTAATTCTATATAAAGCTGTGTTTAAAGAAATGATTCTCTTCTAAAACCATAGTGTGAAAACTGATAAATGACATATCAGGTCCACACTCCTTGCTTTATAGGTGTGGGAACAGGGACCCAGCCGGGGGAGACAAATGACCAAATGTTCCCAGTAATTAGTGGCAGCACTAGAAGTTAAACGGGAGGCTCCTGGGCTCCTCTTCTTGGCACTGAAAACCCCGCTCTGAGCCCACAAACTCACACAGAGAGGAAGGGGTTCAGAGGTGGAACTCCCTTTGGGAAGCTCCAACTCACTGCTGCCTCGCCGCTCCCAAGTTCTATACACTCTCCACAGGCATTTCACCGTCCTTGCCACATTGAATTGAATTATCCCACTGGGCACGTATCATTTTTGTTTCATTTTTCACCTGATAAAACTGAGTTTCAGCAGGGCTAAGTGACTTGCCAACAGTCAAGCAGCTAGAAGTGGCAGAATGGGGGATTCAAACTCCTGACCATCTGGCACTTTAGCTTCTGTGTTCTTCCTGAACCTGATTGTTGCAATCACAGAATGGAAATGCCTTTGGTGTGTGGACCATTCAGGGACCTGCGTTCAGTTTAGAACGGTTAATGAATAGTGGTGTGCTGCTTTGTAATATGTGTCATGAAATGGAAATGCTAAAGATTCTCTCTTCAACCACGGGGAGAGGCGATATTTCACCAGGTTCCCACTTAGCCATCCATAAGAAAATAGCCATGGATATTGCTGCAAACTTGGGTCCACACTTCAACTTGAGTCAAACAGCTCATATATTCTTATTTCTCTAAATGAAGGATGCACTCAAGCAGTTGAAAACAACTTCGGGAACAATCTCTTCCCATTACGTCTAATGGAATCGAGTGTATGGGGCACACAGTGTGTGCTTATTTTGCAGAAGCAAGGTGGGATTTTCCCATTACTCTGAGGATGGGTGAGATGTGAAATGAACTCTTCAGAGACCTGTCACTTTGTCACAATACCGCTGGTGAGTCACAGTAGAAGATTTGGGGAACAAAATGCATTTTTGGTTTCTGCTTTGTATTCTCCCATACACTCTCTGCCTTCTTTTCCATGCATTTCTCTCTCTGCTAATAAATTAGGTGGCAAGAGGTTCAAATAAAAAGGCCCATATAAAAGGATTCATCTTGCTGTTTAAGGAAATGTCACTGCTGTTTGGAATACAAAGACCCTGCTCTGAATGTGACATTGTGTTTTTCCTGATCATTTGCTCCTTGACTTTTTTTTTTCCTTCTTTCCTTTCCTTCTTCTTTGTTTTCTTAACCTCCTGCTCGCGAAGCAAAGGAAAGTTTCTGCCCCTAGCTTAGAGGCTGTGTCTGCCTCTGTCTCTCACCATCTGTCTGTGTGTCTCTGTCTCTTGTGTGTGAAAATGTTTTGGCAGACCATCCCCATCTCAGTGAATAAAGTGCCCATGACAGAGCGAAACGCAGCGACCAGAGAAGAAATTATTTGATTCATGAGCATCTCCTCTCTCTGGGGTCCATTTCTACCTGGACTATTTCCTTCTTTCTTTCTGTCCTTGCTTTTATTAAGTTGTTTTTTCCTCAGAGCTTGACATGCGATTTCCTTGCTCAAGGACTTTGAGAGATAGAAAATGTGCCATCTCACAAAATGTGAGAGCTACGGTAGTTCTGAGGGATCCTCCTATCCTCTGTATTTCTCCACTCGGACCTTAATCAAGGAGAATCTTGGGTCTCTTGAGAAGCTAGCGCCGTGACGTCCTACTGAAATCTCCTCTGGGTCACCATAGGTATGAGGCTGTGCAAAGACCCCATGGGGTTATCTAGCGGTGGTCCAGCCTGGCTGTGTTGCCGATGGGCAAGCTGAGGCCCAGAAGGATGAAGTGCACATGTAATAGCTGCCCAAGGTCACATGTCATAGCTGGCAGAGCTGGGACTGCTGTCTTGGCCTCTTTGCTTTCACTTTCCACCTCATCATATAGACATAAAGGGATGGTGATGTCTTGTAAAAAACAGCAGCATTATGCCTCTTATGGCACTTTTACAGTTTATAGTAAGAGCTTCCCTGCCCATGACTTCATTTGACCATGGTGGCAGTCAGTCTGTGAGACAAGCTAAGATTGCCATTAGCATCTCTGGAACAGGCAAGAAGTGAAGAGAGCTGTCCAAGGTAAGGTACCAAGGCAGGGGCAGAACTAGACTCTTCTGCTCTAAGGACTTGGACCGCATGCTTCTGCTGCTGCTGTTTTGGCTTCACTCTGCCCACAGGGCTTATCATGGTAGAGACTTGTGACCACGGGGCGGGGCGATTGACTGGTTCTTTAGAGGGGGAGGAAGAATTTAGCAGCATACCAAGGCATTTTTTTTCTACAGCCACTCTTCCTGCCCGCCTAATATCTCCTCCTGCATGGCCACACCTCTCCTCCTCTCCATGTCACTTTCTTTTGGCATGGAGGGGTGTGAGTGCTAGAGGGGAGTCTGATGTTTCTGGAGAATCGTTATTTGTACTTCCCGTCCGGGGAACAAAGGTTTCTCTCTGGGCCCTGCCTTTTTCTCAGCAAGCTTCAGTTCCCATCTCAGTAAAATGCTACAGCATGGGTGGGGTCTTCTCTCTCTCTCTCTTTAATTTTTTTTCCATTTTTTGGTACTAGAGAATGTTTCCAGACTTAACAAATCAGTGCATTAAAATCCATAAATATTTGATCAGCATGTTGGTCCTGGGAGAGGCACCTGCCGGAATAGCTGAGTAGGTACATGTACCTCTCTCTCCCTTTTTCCTTTTTCCTTCACCTTCCTCCTTCCCTCACCCCAAACATTTGGGTAATCTATTTACTAATGAACTCAATATTAATGTATCCATTTTTCTCTGTTAGTGTCAGATTTCATTAGGAAACATGGGAGGCTTGACATTAATTGTATGAAAAATGGGTCTCAGGGTAGCTGTTGGATTCTTGCTTTTTAATAGAGAAAAAGTTTCTCCAGCAAAAAGCATGATGTTTCTCTGCTGGTCTGATGACATTGGAGATGTGGCTGGAACAGATTGTGTGTGTGTGTGTGATCTCAGTGGACCTTTTGGAGCGGGAGAGAGTTACTTTGCCTCCTCCGGCCTCTGCAATAACCAGGTCCTATTACCCTTCACCTCTCAGCTCCACTGTGGTGTGGCATGGTGGAAAGAGCACCCATTGTGGTGTTAGGCCCATTTAAGCCCCTGCTCTTTCCTGCCCCTTAAAAGTTCTGTGACCTGGAGCAAAATCAGTTCCCCTCTCTGAACCTTGGTTTCCTCCTCAGCAAAATGGTAAATAGTAATACCAATTGTTACGAGAAAATTGGGGAGTTTGACAGTATTGTAGCCTGGAACCCAGAGATGCCTGGATCTTGCCATCCATTACCTCTTCTTCTCCTGAAGAACCCAAGATCTCCTTGAGGGATATTTTGCAGAGCTTGTGGGAAGACTGAGATGAAGCCAGCGGCTTAAATAGCAGCCCAGGTGGGGTCTATAAGTCCCCCTGTCATCACCTCCCAGCCAGTCTAGATCATGGGGTCTAACTCTCCTCTGGATATCCGCATCAACTGTCAATCAAAGTTGGGCAGTGGAATTTACCTGCCCATCTGTGAAGTCAGGAGAGGCAGAAAGAGAGTTCCCACGGATGGGTTTGCTGTTTCATTTCAGTGACCCAGCTTCGAAATGAAGGTGACCCAATCATTTTTGTTGGTCTCACCAAACCATTTAAGCGCTGAAGCTTGGTAGATTAATGGTAGTGATGTGGGGAGAACAGAAACCCCTTCTGCTATCTTTATCTCATATGATTGATTTATCTCGTTGTTAAAAGGAAGTGAAACGGTAAACGAAAAATGTCTGGTATGGTTCCTGGTGCATATTGGGTGTGCAGTAAGTGAGAGCATCCGTCTGCCATGAGGCCTCCCCTGATCTCTCCTCTCCTTTTTCTGAACTTGCACGGGGACAGGTCTTTGTCTTTCTTACACTAGTGCATTTATCACTTTCTTCTGGGTCTCAGAGCATGTTGTGTATATCATCTGTTTTTCCAATTAGTTGCTAAGCTCCTTAGGGCAAAGACCCTGTCTTACATGTGCCCAGCACAAGATATTCCATCTGAAAAAGTTTTTGGAAAGATTTTCAGATGGGTGGATGGATGAATAAATGGATGGATGAACAGATAAATGGATAGGAGCTGTAGGGCTGAGAATACTTACATGCTTAAAGAAGGGAGTTCTTAGGTAAGGATCTAAGAAGAAATAGAGGCTAAGTGGGCATATTTTATCTGGTGAATTAGAAGATTGGAGAGATACGTCCATTGAGGTCACGTTGAGCATGGAACTGGTTCAGGATATTAGATGTCCTAAAAGGTAATTTGGGTAGAAAATAATATTTAAAAAAAAATAGTAAAATATTGCTGAGAGGACTGGTAGCTTCACTTTCCCATTTACAAAATTGGAATCTTTCCTAATCCTATTCTCGCCAGATAATCTGTGAAGATGAGAGGATGGTTAGGACGTATTAAATATTGTGGAATTATAGATCAATAAATGATATGATCTTCATTGGTTCTTTGTTTTATGTTTTCATATGAATAAGAACACAATTAAATTCAGATAAATCCACGGAATATGGATTTTTGATAACACTTCAGTTGCATGAAGGAAGATGAGCCAGGTTATTATACCCATTAGATTGGCTGCCCAAGGTCATGAACACCTGCTCCGCCCACTGCCCTTCCTCCCCATGCCTTGGATATTGAGTCAGTTGTGTGTGCTCCTGCTTCTCACCTTGACTGTGAGCTCATACAGGGTGCCCCACACAGTGTTTTCACTTAAAACAGAGTCTCTACTTGTTGGTTATTTGCAGAGAAATTCCCAACCTTCTCTCCCGTGATGCCTCATTACCTGATATCTGCATCATTAAGAGGGAATCTCAACAGTGCAAATTACACGTGTTGGAATTAGATAAATGCACAGACTGCATTTAAAAGCTTCTTCACCTCCAGAAAGTCACTCTCTCTCTCTAATCCTCAATATCCTCATCAGAAAAATGACTGCACTATTTTTACTTCATGGCTTTGTTATGGAAACTGAATGAAATAATGCTTGAAAGCCACCCAGTCCAGTACCAGGCATGATCATGCACATGGTCTTGTACAACATACGGTATGTAATAAAGAAGTGAAAATGACTGCTCTTTTCATTGCACCTTGTTCTGACTTCTCAAAGATTGTCAGGGATGGCCTAATGTGCAGGAATTTTGATCTCCGGAACTCAGAAGTCACAGTCCTTGTCCTGCAACTAGATAATCTTGATTCCTTGAATAAGCAGTGTAACTTGTGGCTGCCTTCCCCCATTGGCCTCTGTGGACCCATCTGTAGAATGGGAACTCCCCATTTCATGGTAATTTGTTGCATCGAGCAGCGGTGCACTAGAGATATCCATGACTCCCTAGATCCTTCATATGAAATGTGGTTTGCATGTATGTATTTTGAAAACCTATCTTCATTAACTCAGTATTAGCATTATTTATTCTTATTTATGTATTTATTTATTTATATTGCTTCTCTTTCCAAAAATAATGTTAGATGGCTTACTCATTCATACAAACTGTGACAGCAAACTGATACACAGCTGAGGGGAATAATGGAAGATCCATACTTTTGACTATGTATCTATGGTGTTTTGCATATATTTAGTTGTGGGAGAGTGACATGACATGTCCTATGCTCTGAGGGTACATGGACCTAGAATTTCTAAGTAGGGAACAAAGGGGTGGGGGCCATCTGGGAAGTGAGAGGAGTAATGGGAGTGGTGCTTTACTGCCAGAAGCCATTTGGCTGGAGGGTAAAGAATCGAACCCTCTACTTGAGGTCAGGAACATTGTAGGAGACTTAGGCTGGCTGGAACCTTTTGATGGCGGGGAAGGTGAGAGTTGGTTTGGTGCTTGCAAAGCACTCAACTCAGACTAGGTGCAGAGGAAATACGAGAAATTATGATTACTCACCAGGATCTGGAGGCCTAGATGGGCGTCGTCCTACAGATACGAGGACTAAGCCAAGCTTCCTCTTTGTCCCCGTGGGAAGCAGTGTGACAGGTGCTGATTGCACAAGGCTTCCAGGCCTCCGAAGCCCTGACTTCCCCTTTTCACCTCTTGAAGAACTTTCTTTAATTCTTCTGAAATCTCCCCAGCTGAATGTCAAGGAAACAGAGAGCAAATTAATCCTGGATTGAGGGAGGTGGAGGTTAATTTGTATAAAAGATGAGTGACATCTTACAAATGAATTATTCCCCATGCAGTCTCTTGGGATTTGTGCGTGCATGTGCACACACACACACATACACACACACATGCACACACTGCATGTGTGCACCTACTTCAAAATCTTACCATACCTCAGTGTCTCCTGTCTGAGGCCTTGTTTCATAGACAGACTTAGAAAAGAGCAACATGAGAAGATTTCTGTGTGCCTAGTGGTCTTTTTTTTCCTGCTTTCCAGACCTCCTGCCTCCTTAAGCTGCCTATACTGGCTGCCAATTTGTTCAACGAAGCTGTCGTGTGTTGTTAATATTGTCAGGATTTATGAGCATTGCTAAATGTGTGCCTGGAATAATTTCTTTTCCTTTTCTTTCTTTTCTCCTTCTCTCGAAAGAGCAGCATGGAGCGGGAGAGGTGAGATTCTGTCTCTGGGTACTGATAGATTTCAGTTCTGGTCTTAATTCTGCCAGTGACATACTGTGTGATCTTGGGCAAGTCCCTTTTTCTCTCTTGCTCTGAGTTAGCTGACTGTATTATCAGATAGTGATTTAAGGGACATTATGGCTCTAGAATTTTATAACTTGACTGATTTAAGGGGTTCCTCATTCAGTGAAAAACAAGACTATGCAAAGTCCATTCTCCTTTCCTTTTCTTTTTCTTTTTGCAGGGGAAGATTTGCCCTAAGCTAACCTCTGTTGCCACTATTCCTCCTTTTTAGCCCCTAAAGCCCCAGTACATAGTTGTGTAAAGTTGTAAGTTCTTATGTGTGAGCTGCTGCCACAGCATGGCTACTGACAGACGAGTAGTGTTGTTCCATGCCCAGGAACCAAAGCCGGGCCGCTGAAGCAGAGTGTGCCGAACTTTAAGTGCTAGACTGTTAGGGCTGTCTCCCATTCTCCTTTTTGAGCCTCAGTTTCCCCATCTGCAGAATATAAGTAGGGATGGAGTGAGAGGACACTTGCAGGTCCAATTTAATATGGAGATTAATGAAATGGCCTTTCTACAATCTTGCTGCAATGACAGCTCTTGGCAATCAATATCATTAGAGACTCAGAGCATTCCAAACACAGGATTTCTATGCTCAGAGTAAATCTGTACCTAACTGAAGATATATCATTAGATTGACCTTCCTAAAATGAGGGTGTTTGTATTGTGTTTGAGCCTAGGACTTCCCAAACACAGGAGCTTAAGGTAGAGAAGTTAATTCAGAAAATTATAGCAATTTGGGGATCATTATTCCTTTATGTTTCTTTCAACAAATATTTACTGAGTGTTTACTGTGTTCCAGTTATCATTCTTGATTCTGGGAAACCAAAATGATCCAGTAACATCCTTACAGAGGATAGAGAGAAACAGATAATATATGAGTAAATAAATATGTACGTGGTAAAATTTAAGATAGCAGGAAGGGCTATCAAGAAAATAAAGCTGGGTCATGTAATACAGACCTGGGGGTGCAGGTGGGGTTGCTGTACTAGAGAGTGTCATCAGGAAGTGGAAATTGAGCCGAGACTTGAAAATGAGAAGAATGAGCCATAGGAAGGTCTTTGGAATAGCATTTTCCAAGGAGGGACAGTGGTGGGCAGCTGCAAAATCACAGAAGCTTGGATGGGCTCGGTGTGTACAGGGAATTTAGCATGGGGGCCACTGTCGCTGGAGCTGGTGAGTAAAGGCAGCCAGGGGGTGAGAGCAGAATGATGGGAGATGAAGGGAGAAAGTGGGGCTGGCTTTGCTTATCATCATTATTCTCCCCACTGTCAAGGAAGCCCTGACATGCCAGTTCTCATATAATCCTTGCAACGACCCGCAAGGTGAACATTGTTCTCTCCGTGTTACAAATAAAGAAAAGTCTCAAAGAGGTGGCTGACTTACCCTCATCTCAGGTAAGTGGGTGGAAGCCTGAATCTGAAAGCAGGTCTGCCTGACTCGAGGAGCAGGCTTTCCATCCAACAAAGGCATGGAGGAGGGCCCACTTTCCTCATCATATCCTGTGCCTTTCTTCTCTGGGGAGAGGAGTGACTGACAGTAAGGGCTCTGTTTGGGCAGGAGTCAGCAAACTGGCCCCCCACTTGTTTTATTGGAACACAGCCACACCCATTTTTTATGGATTGTTTATGGCTGCTTTCCCACTCCAATGGCCAAGTTAATTGCCAAAGAGACCATATGGCCTGCAAAGCCAAAAATATTTACCATCTGGCCCTTTACAGAGAAGATTGCTGACCTCTGGCTTAGAACAGGAGTTGGTGAACAGAACCAAGTTCTCCAGCCTCGTCTTCTTGCATCAGGCCATTAATCTGGGCTAAGAGGAAGGGATGATATGGCGGAAGAAGAAAATTGGCCCCCTGCCCAGCACTGTTATTAACTCTATGTGTGACTCAAAGAGACCTTTTTCATCTCTGAAGTTATCTTACATTTAAAATAGGCAAGTTGGACAAGATCAGTGGCTTCCAAACTATCTTTGCAGTGTTTTCAATTAAAGTCTTATCTAGAAGCCCAGTAACTAAAATGGAATTTAAAAACTACTGTAAGTGAAACTTGTAACCCCCCTGTGATGACGTCTGAGCACCTTCGTGGGCATCTTTAAAGGATGGCACTCTGGGGGCAATATGAAAATCATTAGAGTAGATCATTTTGAGGTCTGTTCCTGCTCTCACATTCTCTGTTTATAATAAACACAGGTGGGTACTCGCCTATATGGAGATGTTGAGAAAATCAGTTTTTTCCTCTGTAAATTCAATTTTTCTTTGGAAAAAGCATACGTTATTTTTCCTCTCTGGCCCTTAGTTTCCTTGTTTATGAAATGAGAACAGTCATCCACACGTCACAGAACCATCTTGAGAATTCAATGAGGTGCACATGCCAAGGGCCAGTGATGAGATGGAATAAATAGGAGTTGGGAGCCTTCCAGACATGGGTTCAGGCATCAGCTGTATTATTTTTTAAATAGCCTTATTGAGATATAATTCACATACTATGTAATTCACCCACTTAGAATGTACAATTCAATGGATTTTAATATATTCACGGATAGGCGCAACCATGACCAGTCAATCTTAGAACATTTCATCACCTCTAAAGGAAACCCAGTACCCTTTAGCTATCATCTCCCTAGGCAAGCACTAATCTACTTTCTGGACATTTCATATAAATGGAACCATACAATATATAGTATGTTGTGCCTGGCTTCTTTCACTTAACATGATTTTTTGGAGGTTCCTTCATGTTGTAGCATGTGTCAGTAATTAATTCCTTTTTAAGGCTATCTAATATTCTGTTGTGTGGATATACCACGTTTAGTCAATCCTTCCTCAGTGGATGGACGTTCGGGTAGCCTTTGGACTATTGTGAATAATGCTGTTGTCATGTACATATTTGTGTGTGGGCGGGCATCAGCTCCTGCCTTGGGCAGGTAACTGAGGCCCCTGAACCTCATTTTCTCCATTTTCCCATCTGTCAAATAGACTGAGCCTGCACAGTTGTGGGCTTGTTCTGAAGTTATAAAGAAATCATGGTAAACATCTAGTGTAGAGCCTGACATAGAATAGAAATCTGAGAAATAGTTGTTCATTATTATTAAGAGGTCAATACGTTCTCAAAAAAACCAAAAGAGTTCACTCGCTTCTGTTCTTTTCATTTTGTAAGTCTAGGGGTTCCTTGGTAGTGGGGAGCTGACCCCCACACAACGGGTCTTACAATTTCTAGCTTTCAGGGTTATATCCCTTTCAGACAGAAGCTGAGAAGCCTGCCCAGTGAAGTCTGAAGAAGAATTAGCATCTCCGAATATGTGTGAAAATTAAATGGAGCATGAATGGAAGGTTGTTGAGAAGCGAAGGACTAGGAAGGCTATAGAAAGAGGAAGGTAATTATCTTTCTGCTTTCCAACTTTAAAAGGGCAAAGAGACCCTTTCTAAGTGTTTTTGTAGCAAAATGAAGAAATTTAACTCACAGACCTAGTGGTGGTGGTGTTTTTTCCCCTTTGTCTTTGCTAGGCTTTTGTTCTAATCTTCAAAAGTTCCAGTGGGGAAGGTATATCAGGACTGTATTGGTAATTAATAATGTTCCAAGCGTACCCACGATGGGTCATATGCTTAGTGCACACTATCCATTTAGTCATCAGGTCTTTGTCTAGCATTTACTATGTCTCAATTGCTTTTTGCTAGCATTGATGGACAGATTCGTCAGTGAACAAGACAGACACAGCCCTTCCTCCATGAGGGCACGGCTTATCCCATTTGATCCTCAGAGCCCCCTTTAATGGGTGAGAACACTGAGGCTCAGTACATTGAAGCTGTCTCGTAAGTGGTAGAAATCAATTGAAATTCTAGTCTGTCTCCAAATTCCTTGGTCTTTCTATTAAACCACCCTATTTCGAGGTAAACACAGAACAGAGGAAATGTGACTCTTGCAATCAAGACATTGATAGTCTCCGCTGTCTAATTCCTTCTCCTTGTCTTAGTATTGATTCAGCTATGAGTGACAGAAAACCCAACATTCTGGTGGCTTACACAAGATAGATATTTGTTTCTCTCATGGGTATTCCATGCTGTAGGACACAGTGTCAGGGACCTAGGCTCCTTTTATCTTATTGCTCTGTCATGCATGGCCTGCATTCCCAAGGTCACCTCATAGACCGTCATTGGCTGTCCCACATCTATCCATTGTGTCTAAATTCTAGCCACATGAAGGGGAAAAAAGTTCAGGAGAAGGGCATGTCCCCTTCATTTCAGGATTTTTTTTTGCAAAATCGAGCTAACTTCCATTTATATCCCTTTGGCCAGGACTCAGTTTCATAGTCACAGCCAGCTCCAAGGAAAGGTGGAAATTGCCCGGCTAAACTTAGGGGATTCTATTTCTGCTGAAAGGGGAAGATTGTATTTTTGGTGGGATGGAGGAGGGCTGGGGGGATGCGCTGTCCTTGCTGTGTTTTCTCTCCCTGTCTGTATTCAGGGTGTGTTGTGAGGAGCATGCAGAGCAAAAGTTATTTGGGCTGGAGGCAGGGTCTTGCACCAAAGGTCAGGCTGAAGCCTTGAAGTCAGGATGGGCAATGTCAGTTGTTGGCTTCTTTCATGCCTGGAGTCTAAGGCTTCCTGCCTCTATCTCTTCTCTTCTTTTCTCTTCATTGAAATCACTAACCAATCCTGAGAGAGTCCTCCAGGAGCCAACCTTGAGGGGCTTTGGAGAGGGGCTCAGGGTGAAAAGCTCTGCTCCGTGTTTTCATTCGTCCCTGACGTTTGGCTAAGCTCTCTTCCTCTGTTCTCAGCTGGGCTCATTTCTTACCATGTCAGTTGGGTTTCCTGAAGCCTTAGGCAGAATGTGTAAAGTTCCTTACCAACTTTACGCCTTAGAATCATTCCCTCTTGAGAACTGGCTGGGGCCACCTGGAGGGAGGATATAGTGTAAGAAGCCAGGCTCATTTGGGTAGTCGCTCCTTCAGGGACTCTGGCCACATCAGCTTATTTCCTTGGCAATGGGGAAGCTGTCGGTACAGAGAAGTGAGTCCTCAAATGGCTGGATAGCATTAAGAGCAAAGGCTATGGAGTCCTAAAGACCTGGGCTTGAGTCCATGCTCTGCCAGGTACTGGTGACCTTGGCTGAACTACTTAACCCCTCTGAGTCCCAGTTTCTTCACCTAGAAATAGGAATGATCACAGTTCACACTTCATAGGGCAGTTTGAGAATTAAAAGAGAGAGTGCGTGAGAAGTGCCAAGCACAAGCTCAAGCTCCGAGGACAGTGCTTAAAAACGGTCGTCATGTCCATTATTATTTTAGTGCCGAGCCCAATTCCTGGAACACAGTAAACAATAAACAGTAGCTATTATCATTACAATCTCCTGGCTTTTCTGGACCCTGCATTTATGACCTCAGCAGCAGCTGAGCACGGCCACTTGATATGGAGTCCTGAGAGCTAGCACCTCTTGCCAAGTGATCTTCAAGAAAGAAGTACATATGGCCCTCTTTTCACTTTCCCTCCATGCTCCCCCTCCTTTGTCTTTTAATTGATTAAAAACAGCAGGGTTTCCTCTCCCCTTTGCTTGGTGGTTCTCCTCCTGTCTGCCTTCCTTCAAAACCCAATCCTAATTCATCCTCACCCACCAGTGGCAGAGACCCTGAACACATGTTAAAAAAAATGAGGAACTTGAAAGCCGTGAGTTGGACAAATTAACTGCTTAGCCTGAAGAAGGTGGGGCAGCTGTCTCTTGCTCAGAACTGTGACAGTAGCTTAACATGGCTGCTGTTTCTTTTGACCTGCAGTTCTTTAAGGGCAATCAACTTGAATACCTCCTCTGACTATAAGTCTTCCCTGCCCTCCTATAGAAGGTCACCAACCCCTGGTCCTCCAGCTGGATGTTACCCATCTCTGCTCCTCTCGTTGGAGGTCCCCTTTCTCTGCTTCTCTTACTAGTGGTCACCCTTTCTGATCCTCCAACTAGAGGTGAACCTTCTATGACCCTCTTACCAGAGGTCACCTTTCTCTGCTCCTACAGCAGAAGGTTACCCTTCCCTTCTCTGAATCCCAGTAGAAAGTTAGACCTCCCTATAAAGTCCAGACTCCTTGGAACGGTATCCAGGCTTTCAATTTACCTTCCTTTCCCTTTCAACTTTCAAAGGTCATCCACTCTTCCCTTCCTCTCCATGAGACTGCTGTTCATCACCCATTCTGGAAAGGACTTGCCATCACCTTCTTCTCGCAGTGACTTGCTTAGCTCAGTCACTCTCTGCCTCTCTGGCTGGGTCAACCCCGGGGCTGGTGACGAATGCTGGAGAAAGGCCCCAAGTTCCAGGCCTGAATCAGCCTCAGGCTGACTGAGTGACCCTTCAGCCCCTTTCTGTGCCCATTTCCCTGGGATGAAAAATGAGGCCACTCAGCAGTCTCTGCCATGCACAGGGGTGGTGAGGATTAATTAACAGTCATCAGGAAAGTGCTTTTCCACAGTGTATAGAATACCTAGAGAACAGCAATGACCTCAGTAATTATAATAATGCAAGTGATGGGAAACAGCAATGGCCATTCAGCCTGAGGTTTTTCCAGGGGCAGGTCAAGGTAGAGAAGTGATTCTGGAAGTTGATACGTATCCAGCTCCATCGCTTTAAGTAGCCTCAAAGGTTACCAAGCCTGGCTTTTTTCCCCATCCTCGTCTTGGCACTCTATCTTTCCAGCCTCAGAGATTCTTCAGATTCTATCCTATCTTTCTCCATTCTACTCTACCCCATCTAATTATGTTTTCAATTTCATTGAAATTCATAATAAAATTCATAAATAAACTTCAGGGCGTGGAACCTTGGAACTAGTCCAAGCTCCTTGAGTTTGCAGATGTGGAAACTGACCCCTAGGCTGGGAGAGGGAATTGTTCAGGGTTATATAACAGTTACAGAGACTCAAGACAAAGCCAGAATCCTGATCTCAGAATCAAAAATCTTTCATCCCACCATGCATCTTCTCTCTCATCCATGCCTCTGAGCTTTGCTGGAATGACCCACGCTTGGTCCTTCAACTTGTCCTCTGGGCCTGTTCAGTTGGATGGTGCAAACAGTTACTGAGCCCTTACTATATGTCAGGCTCTGTGCTTGGCCTTAAAATGAATGAAGCTGAAAGCCTGATCTTAAAGGCTGCTTGGTACATACTAGGTGTGCAATAAATCCACAGTCTCTTGCCAACCAGCTGCCCCAGCAGCATCTTACTCTTGTCCTCTCAAGTTTAATGCTCCTGAAACACAGCATGCAGTGTCCTAGACTCATTATTTCTCAGGATGCCCAACCTATCCCTGACTCTCCAGTTGTAGGGTCACCCAAGATAAGCCCTGCCTCCTGTAGTAAGTTTCACCACTCCCTCCCCACTCCAACTGCCTCATCCTTGTCAATATCTTGAATGATTGCTTTATCCATCATTGGATCCCCAGCTCCTAGCATAGTGCCTGGAACATGATACTTATCTAAGAATTATTTACTGAATGAGGACAAGTGAGCTCTTAGCGACCTCCCAAGGGCCTTCTGCATCAGGTTTTCATCCTCTTGTTCACTGTATATATACTGCCAGTACACATACACAACACCAATATTGTCACCACCTCTGTTTTTGCTCACACACTTGCAGCAGATGCCTATTTCCTACCTAACATGTACATATTTCTTTGCTTGGCATACTTGGCCTTGTTGGATGTGGGCTCAACTTCCCTCTTCAGTCCTGCCTTCTTGAACGTATACTCTAGTTAAAATAACCTCCATTTCCTAGCTGCATATGCTCCCATGCAGTTCCATCTCAGAACCATTGCTTTTATGTTCCCACTGCCTGGAGCCCATGCTCACCACTAGGTCTTGAATGTCCCAATCCTCTGTATCCTAGAGGGTTTAACTAATGTCCACCATCCCTATCCACTAGTAAAACATTTACCGTTTAAGCTCCATCTCAAGTGTCAGCTTGTCTTTGAGTACCTTCTTGTCACCATCTCTTCCATATAGATTCAACACCCCTTTTATTTGGCTCACCCCGATTTCTTAAAGATACTCTTTCTCAGCACTTGTAACTCTCTATCACCCATATTTCTTTATGAGTCTGCTCCCTTAACTCCAGTCTACAAGCTGCTTGAAGGGTTGGGATTGTACCCATATCCCCAATCTCAATCCCCTAATGTGGAAGTGTGTGCTCCACGATTCTTATATTTAAGCAATACATGCTTCAGTCCCTTCTATATGAAGCCTTTTGTCTACCCTTCCTCCTTCCCCCACAGCCACCAGTGAAAGTGATTTCTTCATTTCCCACTGCAGAATTTTCTCTATGCAATTTGATATCTCCACTTGCATTCACTGGTATTATTTACGTGCCTGTTTTATTCTTGTGATCTGTGATCAGCCTCCAGTTTTTAGTATTGTGGAAGCCGGGGGGACGGGGAGCAAAAGCTTGTTTCAGTCTTGGCTCCACCATTAACTTGCTCTGTGACCTTGGGCAAGGCCCCCTTTAACTCTGAACACCCATTCAGTTTCCACGCCTATAAAGAAGGCGTTGGACTAAAATTAGCGATCTCAAACTGGCTGCCCACAGGCCACATCTGGCACGCAGATACCATTTTGCTTGGCTCGTAAAATATTTTGTTTTAAGAAAAGTGGATAGGTTTCCAAAATGAAAAAAAAGAGAATTTCACACAACAGCTGGATTTCCAGCTTCTCTGGAAAGATTACAAGAGCTGCCCAAACCGGGCTTCTTTCCTGCATGGCAGTGTGCTGATGGGGCTCAGTTATGTTCTCTCTTTTGAAAGGGATGTGAACTCCCCATCCCTCCCTCCTGGTAACTCCTGAAGGCCCACTGTCAGTTGTCATTTATCATTCTGCGAGTGCTGTTTTCCTTCCATCCATTCTGCTCTGCTCATTTAACTATCTGCCTGGCGTCTGATGGCTTTAAGGTTGGTACTCTTGAATTAGATGATGGTTGAGGATCCCTTCGGCTCTGAAATGTATAATTCTACCCCCTTGTTCCACTCCATCTACCTCACTCCTTCCAGCTTCTCCGTCGCTAAAAATCCCCAAATCCTGCTCAGTCATTTGTCAGGAAAGAGGGTGGAGAGAAAGTGGCATTATCTCGACAATGGAACATTTTTCCCTTCCTGTAATCCCTGCATGTCCATCCTAATTACTTCCTTATCAGTCTCTGTGAGGACATACAGCAGGTAATTAGTAGGGGAATTGATGAGGCAGGCTTCATCATTAAGGAGTCTGGTGGAAAAGGGAGAGGGGAACAGCAGACTCCCAATACGGGAAGGAGAGTGGGGTCCAGGCCCATGTGTCCAGCTCGTGGTCACATGATCAGTCAAGGTCAGCCCAGCTCAGACTCAGGACTGGCTGGGCTGGCTGCTCTCAGGAACATCAGAGAGAGTTCTGTCACATGGCGACAGAGAGATGTGAGGAGGGCTCTGCTGTCTGTGTCTGGTTGTAGGGTCAGAAGGTGAGAGGGGAGCCCCTGCAGCCTGGGCCAGACATCCTCATGTGGATAATCCCCAGCCATCTTGTGCCGTCTGGAAGGGAAGGCCAGACTCCGTGCTGGCCAGCAGGAGTCTGGCCTGTCATCAGCCTCTCCCTCAGGGATACAGGCCAAGAATGTATACTTCAGATGGCGTCTCTTGTCTGCCTGTTTTATTAAATAAGTTACATGGATGTTGCCACAGTCTGTTGCCAACCAGCTGCTCCAGCAACATCTAAGTCCCGTCCTCTCAAGTTTAATGCTCCTGAAACACCACATGCAGTGTCCTAGATGCATTTTTTCTCGGGAAGCCCAACCTGTCCCCGCCTCTCCAACTGTAGGGTCACCCAGGAGAAGTCCTGCCTCCTGTAGTGAGTTTTACCACTCTCTCCCTACTCCAACTGCCTTCAGATCTGATCTCTTCCTTGTGGAGGGAGCGTAGTCAAAGAGCCAGCCTACATGTCTTGTTTCCTTTTAAACTGCTTTAATCTCTACAGTGGCTCCCCTTGGATATCAGGGAAAATTCCAAATCTTAAGTTTGCCCTGCAAGGCCTGGCGTGATTCAGCCCCCAGCCCACCTCTCCAGCCTCGTTGCTTGCTGTGGCCTGCCTCTGCTTCCTCAAATGGATGTACCAGCCATGCTGCATTTTTTTTTCCAGTTTTTTGAAGGATTCATACTCACTATTTCTTCCTGGATGTTCACATCTGCTCCCTCTGGATGGAATCCTTGTGTTCTTCCCCCTGAAAACTCTAGCCATCCTGTAGCTCTCCACGCAGACGCCATGTCCTCCCGTGAACCTCCACGACCACGGCTGGGTTGGGTCTCTTCCCTTGGCTCCTATAGCCATGCTGTGCTTACTCCACCAAGTGCCTTCAACATGACATTGGGCACCATATGGGCTGATTGGCAGGTACTTCTCCCCAGTTAGGAGGACACATGGCCATGCCTGTCTTATTTCTCATTGTGTTCCCTGAGTCTAGCATAGTACCCATCTGATAGTTAGGCAATTAGTAAATGTTTTTTGACTGATTACCTCAATTGAGTTAAATACAAGTAGATTCCACTCAGTTTTGCTCTGAGTCTTTATTTCCTCATCTGCAAAGTGTGTGTGTGATGATACCAGCCTGCCTATAATGAGGGCGAAAAGCAAAAGTGTACATGAAGAAAGAAAAACAATTAGAATGTCTGTCACATGCTTCTATATGAGGGCAATAATTAATATTAGGATGAGAGGCAATCTTGGACAAATTTCACACTGAAAGCAGGTTGACTTCTAATACTGAATGTTTCTTTGTGGTCACAGAATCTTCCCCCCCTCCTCCCAACCTCTTTTTGTGAACACAATGCTGGTGATTCATGGTGGAAGCAGGAGGTGGGATGGTATTCTGGAGCAGAGGCTGGGGTGGGGCCCCTCACCCAAAGACGTTGGGAGGTCTGTAGGTTGGCAAAGCCATAAAGCATTTTGGAAGCTCAAGTCCACGTTCCCTGAAGAGACTCTGTCTGGGAAGAGCCAGAGCCAAGAGGTTGATTCCAGGCATCGAGAGAAAACAGGTAGGGAGGGTCAAATGGCGGTGGTGGTGGGCTGGAGGGAAGATCTCAATTGATTGTCTGGAATGCCAGTTTACATTAGAGAATATGGCTCCAGGAGTCAGAGGTGGGGCAGACAAACCGTGCCCAGCTTAGTGTGATGCAGCTGATTTTTTGTTTTTGTAAAAGAAATTGTGCTTTTTGAGCTTGTGCTTGTGTGCGTGTGTGCATAAAAATGGCTCACTGTGTGTCTGCACCAGACCCGTTATGGGAATGGATAAACTTCAGCCCTCAGGACTGTCAATCTAACATCATGGCTAAAACTAAATTAAAAAAAAAAAATCTGCAGAGAGGAGGAATTGGAATACCTTAGTGTATGTGTGTGTGTGTATATATATATATATATATATATATATATATTTTGCCTTTATTAAATTCTGGTCTTGACTCTAGGCGGGGATGGGGGGGGGATGATTGTTTCTGTTCCAGCCCCCAAAGGTCCCCATTACTGCGTAGGTGAAAGGAGTGTAATAACACCACCAGAGATGGAAGAGCGTGTTGAAAATGCCCACAGTCCTCTGCTTATGTCTGCGCTGCTGCACGGAGAAACCTGGCTGCTTGGCTGGAGCCCCAGCTGTGCCTGACCAGGGCACACACATCATCACCATGCACACCCACCTGCCTGCTGCTCCACTGCCCAGAGTCGACAGGGTCAGGGGCCTGGTGAGAGGAAGCAGTCGGGTGTCCTTGGGGTCTGAGGACTCAAGGCAGAGGGCTCTGCAGTCAGGCTTCTGTAGGAATAAAGGCAGGCGAGCACACAAATAGAAAGGCAGGTCAGACTGGCAGAGTGGGAGCCAGACAGACTGAAGTTCTTATGCCCCCTGGTGCCGTTTGCTGCGTGGGTGACACTAGATGAGTTATCTCTGTGATCTGGGAGTCCGTTCCTTTCTGGAAACATGTTAATAAAAGCCTGTGATGGAACATGGACATCGATGTGCGCGTGTGCTGAGATAGGATGCATGGCCGTCCTGACATAGTAGGCAATCGTTAAATGTTAGTGTTCTGTTCGTGTGCTTGTTTATTCAGTCTTAGGCCATGGTGTTAGGATCTAGGAATTTAAACATGAATAAAGCAGGGACCCTGCCCTCGAAGAATGCAAGGTTTAATTAAAGGGTGTGGGGAAATAACCACGGCGTGCTAGAGCAGAGCACAGCCTGCTTTCAAACTTGGGAAGGGTCTCTCTGCCATCCCCGTTTTAGGAGGCCCTGGATGGTTTTGCAGAGGAAGTGACCCTTGAGTTGAGGAGCATTAGAGGCTCGCTAGGTGGTCAGGTGGGAACGGGGAGGGGGAGAGAAGATTCCAGACAGAGTGTGCAGAATGTGCAGGGTTGGGGGGTAAGAGATACCATGGTGTGTTCAAGAACCTGCGATTGATTAGTTCTGTATTACCAGATTAGCAAATTTTTATTGTTTTCACTCTAGAGCAAATGGTTCTTAAAAAGAGGCAATTTTGCCCCCTAGGGGACATTTGGCCAAGCGTGGAGACGCTTTTGGTTGTCACAGCTGGTGGAGGGGCAGATGCTGTCCAGTGCCCTATAATGCCCTATAATGCACAAGAAAATTCCCACAACAAAGAATTATGTGGCCCAAAATATTAATGTAGTTTCAAGGTTAAGAAACCCTTCTCTAGAATATCGGAATCTGGCCTGGCAGAGCAGATGGCGACCTATTTGATTTGAGTTGAGTCACAGACTTATCCCCCAGCCCTGTCCCAAATATCTGCTAATGTTGTCACAGTGCTGACCACTCTCCTCTTAGAACTGAATGTTCATGCCAATGAATGAAATGAAGATGGGATCCATGACTGACTTGGTTCCATCCATCTGAATTAGTCACTAGCAGCCATTTACACCTCAGCCTGAATAATTTCATCAGGTTGTCCCATTGTTTAGCAAGGATCTGTGGGAGTGGGACACACAGCCTTGGATGGAGGCCTCTAAAAATTCTGGAACTAGGTTGTTTAGAGGGCCAGGAAAGCCAGATAGGGCTCTGTGATCTGGACTGGTGCCTGCAGCCGGAGAGGTGTTAAGAGGTTTGTTTTCCCAGAGGCACAAATATTTTGTTGAGCATTTGCTCTTGACCTGGTACTGATCTAGGTGTGTCACTGCATAATTTCCTACAGACCTCATCAATTCCTCCATTCAGTCTACAGAAACTCACTGAGTACCCGCTGTATGCCAGATGCTGTGCGAAGTGCTGGACCTCAGGGTTTGGCTCCTACCACCCCACTTCACAGGTGAGGAAACTGAGGCCCAGAGAAAGGAATTTGGTAGATAGTGCAATTGAGTCAATTCTGGACCCAACGACCCCGTGTACAGCAGAGTGGAACCTGCCTGGTTTTTTGCACCATCCTCTCACCTTCCAGTGCTATCTCAGACAGTGTTTGGCTGCTCTTCACAGGGTTTTCATGGCCAATTTTTGGGGGAAGTGGGTGGCCAGGTCCTTCCTCCTATTCTGTCTTAGTCTGGAAGCTCCACTGAAACCTGTCCACCATGGATGACCCTGTTGGTATTTGAAATACTGGTGGCATAGCTTTCAGCATCCCAGCGACACACAGCCATCACAGTATGACAACCAACAGATGGGTGGAGTGGTCCCCTGACCAGGAAACAAACCCAGGCTGTGGTGGAGAGAGTGCCACATCTTAACCACTAGACCACCAGGGCTGGCTACAGAGGGGATGCCACTGCCAAAAGCCACAGAAGCTGGACTAACGTCCAGGGTGCCTATTATGAAGCAGGTCATCTTCCTATGTATTGAAGTGGCTGTGTCCCTCTCACCAGCTGGGCTGGAACTTTGGTTTTTGTCTGTATTGGATAGCAGTAAGTGAAAGAAGCTGATGGAGTGTGCTGCATGTCCTTGCTTGACAATGTGGTGGAGGAGAAGAGCATTTTTATGCATCTAGCATGTGCACGAACAAATAACGAGCTGGAACATCAGGCTGCCCATCAGTCTGTGCTGCCTCGGCATGCTTCATGTTTTAATTTCCAAAGGCATTCTTTGATTCCTGCTGTCGTGTTTGTCCTAGGCAGGGATGCAAGGAAGACATAGGATGCTGTTCTTTGGGTTGGCTACGCTGCTTGATGAGGGGTGGGTGGGTGGCACTTCTGGGGAGCTTGGAGTGGAGGAGGGACCATCTGACTTCTTGGTTGGGCTTTGGGTAAGGAGGGGCAGAGTGACAATGTGGAGTCACCATGGGTTTTAAAGTTAGACCTTCATGGAGCGTGAAGTCCAGAGCTGCTACTTCTAGCTCTGTGATATTGGGCAAGTTACTTAACCTCTCTGAGCCTGTTTCCTAACTGGTTGATTCTAAGAGGTAAATATGACCCTATATGGAAAGGGCCTGGCTTGTGGTAAGATCGTTCCATCTTCTCTTCTGAGCAGCATGTCAAACAGTCTTGTTTGATGATTCCCAAAGTTGGCCGTAAAGTCATCCCAGGCAGAAGCTGATGAAAATGCAGATGGCTCGGCTCCTGCCAGCCTCCTGCTTGAGTCCGGTGAATGTGGGCCCTGGGAATATGCATTTCAGTGAGCATCCCAGTGGTCCTTATTGTGGCTAAGCCTCAGTTTCCTCAGCAGTGAAACAGGAGAAATAACCCTTGACGATCTCTTACATAGATGCCCCTCTTCAGGACTCGGTTGTTTAAGTTGACACTTTCTGCTGCCCTGTGAGTAGATATTTTCATTGTCTCTATTTTGTGATTGAGGCAAGAGGACCAAGGGGCTTATTTAAAACAACTCCTGAGAATGAATTGGCTTTCAATGCATTAATTCCAATATTATTGACTTCACCTCCTGGTATAGTAGAGAAATGATGGGGCTGGCAGTTGGGCAGCCTGTGTCTCCCACTAGACGTCTCGTGGTTCTTCGGCATCTCTATCTCCATGTTCAGATCTCTTGGCCTCAGTTTCCTGATGTGTGAAGTGGGCACCACTGATAGGGAGTGAACTCAGGCTCCTTGTTTACTGTTGAAATAGACTGGTATGAATTTGTTGTTTCCATTTTCTAGGACAGTAAAGTGAAGTAAGTTGTCTGAGGTTGTACAGTTATAAAGTGGTAGAATCCAGGATTTACTTTTTTCCTGCTGTGCCAAATGCCTCACTGTGCTGCTGAGAGAAATCACGGGACTAAAATATAAGTGAAATTTCATTGAGTATTAGAATGTCACTTGGAAGGTGCAACTAAAGATTGGCATAACACAACCCATTACAGGGCCTCACTACATATTTAATAAAAAGGCACACCCAGAGAGGAACACGGCCTTAATGATTACTTCAATCTTATCAGAATAAATGGTTCTCTTAGAGAAAAAGGCTCACCCCTTGGGAGAGAAGGAATTTTTCCCAGGAGCCTTTGGAAGAAGCAATTTTCTAAGTGGTGCCCTGTATAAAACAAATGTGTCTTAATTTGCCTCCCACAGCGACTAGTCGAGTCCCCGCCCTTCAGAGAGCCCCAGAACCAGCACCTGCATTGGTTCTTTGCAGTACTTTATTTCCACAGTGTGCTTTATAACGATAAGGTCGCACAACCCCTGCAATCCCAGGCCTTTCTCAGGGCTGCTCCGTGTGGGAGAAGCAGCAGGGAATGGTTGAAACACAGACTTGGGTTATCGCCCAGCATGGGCACCTGCTGGGGTGACTGTAGGCATGCCTCTTCCCCACTGGGGATCTCAACTTTCCATCACAAAATGAGGGCAGTGAATACGTTCATTCTGAAGGCCCTCCAGCATCATGTTCTGGGGCTGTGTTAGCTCATTTCTACTTGGAGCCTGATGGAGAGAGCCCCAAGCTGGGCAGGCAGAAAAGGGGTGACTCATTCCACAGAGAGAACGACACGACTGAATTAGCCCTGACTGTGGATTCCTAGTCTCTCTTGTCCCAGAGCCTCTTCAGTGTCTGGGGACCCTCCCAAGGGTCTTCCTTCTCCAGCTAGGAAGAAGGAAAGTCTGAGATGGACCAAGTGTTGAGTGGGGACCTGGGGAGCTTGGAGTAAGCTCAACTGTATGATTGCTGCAGCCATGTTGGGTTCAGATGCACAACGATAATAATAATAGCTAACATTTATAGAATGTAGATTTTTCTGCCAGGCAACTGGTAAGTGTGTTGCGCATAACAGCATGTCTACTCCTCACAAAAATCAAGGATAGAGGCATTCTTAGCATCCTTATTTTACAGATGAGAGAACTGAGGCAATGAGAACATGAGCAACTTTTGAAAAGTACGCAAAGCATTCAGTGACAAAGGTAGGATTTGAAGCCCGTCGGGCTGGCCCCAGAGACCACACCTCTTCCTCTGTGCCACACTGGCTCACCAAGGTGTATTACTGTGAAGCTGGGCAGTCCAATTCCACTCTGCCTGCATTCCACTGTGGCTCCAACAGGAAGCCAAAGGAAGGGGGCGTTATTCTTGGCCACCTTGAATCCAGTGCCTTGCTGAGCTCCCGACAATTCTGACCAGGGGTTTGACCGCCCTACCCACACCTAGTCCTGCCGGCTCTCTGCGTGGGTCACATTCCCTCTCTGGAGTGTATAGATAAGGGCTGGCACTTGGCCTTCCTTCACAGCATGTCAGGGGCCCTGCCTGTGCTGTGGCCAGCGAAGCCTGCTCCTGTATGCAGGACCCAGCTCTCTGGGGAATCCTCACTTCACTTCTCCCAAGGCTGGGGCTCCATCTCTGCTGTGGTGTTAATGGCTGGCAGTGGATGGAAGTTCTGCTCCTCCCCGGAGAATCTGCAGGCTCACAGGGGGGCTCTCACTGCCTTAAAGAGAGGGCCTGGCATTGACAGTCCTGAGAGTGCCAGGAGGAAGAAATGAGCTGGGCGCCAGGAGATGTGAGTTAAAATCTTGGTTCTACTATTAACTCACTATGTGATCCTGGGCAGGAGACTCAGCTAGCTTGGAACCTCAGTTTCCCCACCTGTAAAATGTGGTCAGGAACTTACGTGCATTAATTTCTTCATTCAACAAATCTATATTGATTGCCTACTTGTTTCCCAGGCATTGTTTTAGGCTGTCCTGACTCAGCAGGGAATAATGGCTGAGTAGAGCCAACCCTCGGTTCCTTTTCAGTCCTGGCATTTGATGGGCCCATGGCAACCATGGAGCTTATGGTGGCAGGGGATGGTATGGAGGCAGAGATATAGAGAAGCTTCCTGAGGCTCTGAAATCCCGTCTAGGGGTGCAAAGCTATTTCAGCAATATAAAAGGCTCCACGCTTGTTTTCTTTTAGCATCCTGAGGAAGATGGGATGCTGTGTGTGTGTGTTTGTGTGAGAGAGAGTGAGAAAGAGGGAAGAGGAAGAGGGTGGTGACAGATAAAGGAGGCACAGTAGAGGGAGAACGTGAAGGAATGGGAAAAAGCAGGAAGAAGTAACAAAGTGGGAGGTGAGTACAGGGGGGAACAAATGGAGCCAGAAGGCTCTCTGTGGGTGCTCCCGGGGCCTTGGTATACCCAGAATGTACCCTCCTGACCTCCACTCAGCTCCACTCCATCTCTCATGGCCTCTGGGACAGCTTCTGACCTCCCTTGGTCCCCAGGGGCAAAAGGATCCCCAGTCCCAAGTCCATATTACACCAGGTTCCCTCCAGCTGTCTGTCAGGAAGATGCCTGCCCTGCTCTGTGCAGGTCTGTGGTTCATCTTCCTTCCCACGTGGCAACCTGAAGATGGGAGGCCCAGTAGTCTTTAGATTTTAGGGAGTCAGAGTCCAGCCATTCTTGGGGGCAGGGGCACATCTCAGAGGGTGATGTCCTCAGCCAAAGGGCATCCCAGCGAGGAGAATATCATCCTGTATCCCTCCTGAACAGAGCTCTGGGCTCCTTCTTGACCACTTAGGATACCATCACCAAGGAACCATGGTCCCTGAACCATGGTATGACCATTTCCAGCACCTTTGCTCCCTCCCAACCCCCAAGAGGCTCTTGTGAGAGAGAGAGTAAGGATCCTGCCATTTAGAGCGAACCCATCATGGCTTCATTTCTTTCTCTCTTTGTCTCTCTGTCTCTGTCTCTTTGTTTGAATCCCCAATACTATTCTGCAAGCTAGGTTTAATTTTCAGTTACCCCCAGGTTATGGATGAGATGATATCCAAGCACAGAAAGAGGAACTGGCTTACCTGGAGGTACTCAGATAATCCATGTTGGAGCCAACACACATCACAGTGCTGCCCAATTCCAAAGCCCACGGTCAGGGAAGCCATGACAGAGGAGGGGGGAAATGCACGGGCTGAGAGCCAGAGGGTGCAGAGTTTGGGTCTGAACTGTGCGATTTGCCATCATTATCAAATCTTTGAGCACCTCAGTTTTTTTCACCTGCACGATGGGATTGATATAAGTATCTGCCTCACAGTGTTGTTGTGAAGGTGACACGAGATAATTCATTTAGATGACTTATCAGTGCTGGTTGCATGGCTAGCACTCAGTGGGCATTCCCTATTAGGAATCCCATCTGCCCACCATTTTGTATGGAGTCAAGGCAGCCTATGCCTGCATGCGTGGAGCTTTACTCTCTGGACTTATTCTATGTCCAAATACTTGATACTGGATTTGTTTTTCATTACCTATTGGTGAGTGGGAGATTCAGATTAAGAAGTCCTCCTGGCCAAGATGAATCTCAAACGGTCAGAGTTGGGGAGAGCTGGCCCACTTCATGCTGGGCTGAATTTAGGGAACTGAAAGTTAACAAAATGAAAAGTTCTGTTTTTGGACTCAAATAAACAATTGTGCAAAGTTTTGAAGAAAGAGACAAGGGAAGGGACATTGGCCACGAACTGCTCTATGCTAGATTCTGCCCAAACCACAGCAGCCCTGGCTAGGAAGGTGCTGTGAGCCCTGTGTGAGTGCTGAGGAATCTGAGCCATGGAGAGTGAGAGGGTTTTGTCCAAGTTCACGTGTCTGGTAAGGAGTCCAGCTGGATCATAATCCCAGGAGCCATATGCTTCCCATTTCCCCATCGTGGACATAGGGGAGAAAGCTGGCATCTGGGGGAAAGCTGGCAGAGAAGTGTGTCTTCACTGTCTTAGCAGCTCAGCTGAGTACACACAGGGCCTTTGGGTTGTTATTCTTTTTTTTTTTTAAGATTTTATTTTTCCTTTTTCTCCCCAAAGCCCCCTAGTACCTAGTCGTGTATTTTTAGTTGTGTGTCCTTCTAGTTGTGGTATGTGAGATGCTGCCTGAGCATGGCTTAACGAGCAGTGCCATGTCCACGCCCAGGATTTGAACCAGCGAAACCCTGGGCCGCAGAAGTGGAGCGCGTGAACTTAACCACTCTGCCACGGGGCCAGCCCCAGGGGTTGTTATTCTTAAATAGAACTAGAAAATAGGCATGACAGTTGCACTGCTGAGGATGCTATAAGGACTTCTCAAGCATTACTGTGCTTATTCCTTGAAATATGTAAAAGGGGACAAAACTAACTTGTATCATTTTTTAAGTTCATAGAACATTTTTAAACACCTTGCATCATTTGCAAAGGTATAATCACTTGTGGTTCTAGCAAAGCTAGAGGTTCTAAGTTCAAAAGATTTTGATGGCAAACATCAGGGGATATTGGAGTAATTATTCGGTAATCGTATCATGGATGTGTCTTGAAGAGGCCACTCAGAAGGTACCCTGCTGAGAAATTCTTCTCTAATGGACCTGCTGTAGTAACTCAATTTAATATCATTCTTAGTTCTTTTGTTTACTGACTCAGGTGACCTCAGGGAATAATCTTGGGACATGTTAGTCAACGAGAATCTGAGCCATCACATATAAAATAGCAAAGGATAAAACACAGCAACGGGCAGGTTTTGGTGACCAGTAGAGAAAAGATCTAAGAGACTTTGTCATTCAATAACCCTGCTCAGGTTAGGGATGAGTAAAGGATGCTTCAAGAAAACTCAGGCAGTTAACTGGGCAGCTGCAGGTCCACAGGGCCTTGGCTTGGAGTTTGTCAAGGAGGGAGCTAGATTTACGTCTTGGCAAAGGAGATCTGAACGAGGTTTTGGGAGATGGAAGTGCTCCTTCGGGTTTGGCCACTGACTCTTGTTCTCCCAATCCTGTATCTTCATCACTAATGTAGACCCTGGTCCTCCTGGGATGCTGTGTGTTCAGAATGAATTAGGCTTGCATCTCTATGTCACTTCACTTAAACGTTCAAGGTGGAGGTGCGTAGACGCACTCTGTGTGTGTCTACTTGTGAGTGAAACAGACACATTCTTCGCAGTGTTTTATGAAAACAATAAAATCCAAAGCCCCAATAACTACAGATTCTCTATCCTTTTCAGCGAGGTGTCCTTGGAGATTTGAGCCTTAAGGCGTCGTCTAGCAATGCATTAGAAATCTGTAAAAAGCCTCTGCCTGTTAGTGAGGGAAGTGATGGAGAGTGTTTTTGTTTTGTTCCTGAAAAGGAGGTGATTTGTGGGAGGAGAGGGGCGAGAAGGAAAGCTTAGGAAGCAAGGTCACATGTGTCAAAGCACAAAGGAAAAAAAGAGATTAGGAGAAAATTTAGAAGGTTGAGATAGGTCTTGTAGGGTCTGGTTTTCAAGGCCCTTACATCCTTTTCCAACTTGCTTTGTGACATCGAGATCCTGCTCCTCAATGCACATCCATGGCTGTATCCTGAGCCATCTGATCACAGATGGACCACATGGACCCCATGCTCACATGTGAGTCCTTCCTGAGTGTCCAAGGCCTGTAGGGTCTGGGCAGTGCTGGAGGCTCATGTCTTGCAAAGGTTTGGTGACTTTATAAGGTCAGCCAGAAGGCAGTGGCCCCAACTTTGTGAGCCAGTGACTTACAGATCTTCAATATGGGGTTTTGCCCTTTTGTGCCCAGAAGTCTTTTCCCACTGTCACCTTCATCTGTCCCATCTTCATGACTACTCTCAGATGTCATCTGTCCAGGACACTTTCCATGGTTGCCCCTTAAAGCAATGTTGTTCCTCATCTCTTCAGTTCTCCCTTTCTGCCTGTGCATGCTTCCGGGGTGAACTTCTCACACTGCATTCTGGTGCATTTGATGAGCCGAATATCCACTCCCCACCCTGAAGCCTCACTGAGGCAGGGAAAACATAGGCTGATTTCTCCATGTCTCTTGGGCCTCCCGAACTCACAGGCTACCTTGGAGCTGGGGCTCAGTAAATATGAAATAATCCAAACAGAAGAGCCAGGTCAGAACCAAAGCCCAGGGAAATTTTCTGAGCCTCTGCCATAACCACACATGTGCCCTCCCCAACGCTCTTTCTGTTAAACACCACACAGGGGACAGTGAGGGGTGAAGAAGATTGCAAGTGGCACCCCAGTGCTATGTGTGAAAACTCTGGGTGCTATAATGAGTGAGGTTTCTAAATGCTGGCTTTCTTTCCTTTGTCAGGAGTTAGACAGGGAGAGCGGAAGTGACATTATAAGTGAAACTGTGTTAATAAGCAAATAGATGCCCACAAGTCCCTGGAGTTTGCAAACTTTCCTCTGGGAGTGAGACATCATGGAGACAGGCGGGGCGGCCACCTGGCCTTGATGCATTTTCCACGGGTTTGTTACAGTTTTTATTGGAATCCTGAAAGGATTCAACACATTTCAAAGATTTTCAGAAGCCTTGGCCTTTGGATCCCTTCCTTTTAGAGATAGGAAGACTCAAGCCCATGGGGGGGAATGGGCTTGGTCAAAGTCACAGGGCATAAGTGAATGGCAGGGCTGGGGCTGAAGTCCTAGACCCCATACACCTGTCCTAGGGGGACTCGGGAGCCAAGCCTGAACCAGAATTCCCAAACCTGAGTCATTTCAGGGACCTCATCATCATTTTGGCCATGTCTGCATTCTCTTTTTTACTTCATATGTTTTTTCTAAAGTAGTACATGCATTATAATTGGAAACTTTTATATCATAACGATAAATGGAAAACTAGCATCACTTACTAAAATTAGAAGACACTATAAAAATAAGTACAATGGAAGGAAAGCCATGTTAGTACATTCTAGCCAACTGGTGCTAGCAGCCAGGGGGCTGTGGGCCCGAGATCTACTCTCTCTGGCTTGGTCAAGACGTGGTAGATCCTCAGCGACACTTTCTCCTTGGGGGTGACACAAGGCCTGGAAGACCCCGGAGAAGATACAACTTTCTCATGTTGTTACTCTCTGTTCATTAATGTGATGAAATGTACACAGTCATCCTCTGCACCAGCATTAGTGCATTTTTCCCACACTTTGGAAAATTTCCCTTAATATTTTAGCTACAAGAGAGAAGCCTTAGGGGCAGGAAGACTTTTTAAAAAAAATCTTAGTAACAGCTAATCAGTACTAAGTGCTTGCCCTGGGGATGGTGTTTTACATACTGTACTTCCTTTGATAAGTACTGTCAGCTGCCCTATTTAAAGATGGGGAGACTGAGGGTTGGTAAGTTGCCCAAGGCCTTGTAGGGCTGACTAGTGGAGCAGGGGTTCACCCAGGTGGTCTGGCTCCGGAGCCCCCATCTTAACTGTACTGTTATGGTTATAATGGGGGGTGGGCTCTGAGACCCTTTGGAATTGCTGTTCCCCCCAAGGCAGGACAGGAAGAGCTTTGGCACGGATATCCTATGGGTATCACGAGAAGAATATTTGTTCACTTAATAAATATTGATGAGCACTTAATAGGAGCCAGGTACTGTGCGAGGCTCCTGGGGTACATGGCAGTGAACAAAACAGGCAGAAATCCTTGCCTCTGTGGGCCTTATTTTCTAGTAGGTACGTGTGTGTATGTGTAGGACAATGAAAAAGAATTAATAAATTGGTAAATTATGAGTTTTATTAGGAGAATAGGTGGCAGGCCACCTGATTTTTTTCTTCTGAACTTGCCCTTCACAGTGTCTGTGGGTAGATTTCTATATCCCAGGTTGTGCCTCTGTACAACGAAGGGGTAGACAAGATGTCTGGTCTCCAGGCTCTGAGATTCTGGGTGCGTTTGTGCTTGCCTTGTGCGGCAGAGGCCAGGAAGCGAGTGGATGGTGATTCCATGAGCTCTCACTTTGGATTGGGTCCTAGGAGCCAGAATGACTGACATCTGCCTCTGGTGGGAAATAGGGCCCTGAAAATCATTCCTGACTGCTCATGAGTGGGGTCTGCCGGAGATGATTTCATTAGGAGGATAAATTTAGAAATCAATTATAAACATTCTGTTGTCTTCCTCATGTCTTCTTATAAAGCAGCTTTATTTCCCCCTTTGGTAAGCCTACCATTTATTGAGGGCTTGTGTCTATGCCTGACGCTGTATTAAGCACTTTACATGCATTATCTCAATTAAGCTCACAGCGACTCTGTCTTAAATTGGATTCTCCAGAAGCAGACCCTGGGACGAAGAGGTGAGTGCAAGTCGTTTATTTGGGAGGTGATCCCGGGAAGCCCCAGAAGGGCAAGTAAGGCAGGGCAGAGAAGAGGGCCAAGGAAGGGTATAGAGCTGAGCAGCGGGCTTCTGGGAGTAACTGTGGCTCACTCCCACTGAGGAATGCTGGGGGACAGTGTAGGACATGCCCAGGACTATCCCAAGCTGGGGCATTTATCTTATACTGCCCATGTGTCATTGGCTAAGGGCTACTCCTGGTTGAGGGATGGGGGAAATGGATGGAGAACATTGAACTCCCTGGTATTTCTGGCCTGCCCTGCACGAGGGTTAGGAAAGCCCTGGGCAGAGTGCAGGTACCTGCAGGAGAAAGCTCTGTTGGCCTGTACCAGAAAGGTGAGTGCCAAGGAGGATGTGGGCGAGGCACAGACAGTGTTGGCTACACACCTCGTCAAGTTAGCACCATTACTATCCTCATTCAACGGTGAGGAAACCGAAGCTCAGAAAGGGGAGGTGACAAAGGCAGGACCAGCGACATAATTGCAGGGCCCAATGCAAATGAAAATGTGGGGCCCCTTGTTCAAAAATTATTAAGACTTTCAAGATGGTGAGAGCAGAGCCTTAAACTAAGTATGGTGGCCTTTTAGCATTAGGCTCTGTGTGACCTCGTAAGTCAGGCATCCATGAAGCCAGCCGGGGTCAAAGATCTCAGAGCTCCTAAGTGACAGCTCTGGAACCACTGGTCTGCCTGGCTCCAACCCTTGGGGTCTCAACCTCTACACTCAATGGCTTCCAGTGCTGTTCAGAGTAGATTCTATGGGAAAGGACCGTGGGGTTCATTTCAGAAGGCTGCTCCGTTTTTTTCTTAGGCTAATCCCTTCCTCTCTCTGGGCCTCAGTTGGCTCATCTGTAAGGCAAAATTGCTAATCCTCTTGCCCCAGGGATGGAAGGATTGCTTTTTCTCCAGCACTTTCACTTTTGTTTAAGAGGAGAGCTCAGGCATCTCTGTTCTCATATCTGCTTTCCTGCGTCTGTCCGGGTCCGGGGTCAGTCACCTCAGGGCAAGGATTTCTCATCTTGAAAATGCATAGCTTGCCACAAAACACATTCGGAAAAGAGCTTTCATCTTGAGGTCAGAAGGCCAGGCCCTACTCTCAGTCCAGACATTTATTGTACAGTGACCTTGGCCAAGCCACTTCACTGCATCCGATCTCAGTTTTTGCTATCTCTGGCTTATCTCTTAGGGTTCATCCAGCTGTGCTGTCCTATGCTCAATAGCCAATATTGTGGGAATTAGTCAGCCATGGCAGGGAGTAGATGCAGCTGCAGGAGGGCAGTAAGAAGGATGCCTCAGGATGAGGACCACGGAGTTAGGCTGAGCGGGTCTGAATGCTGCCTCTGCTGCTGAAATCCTGCGTGAGCTTCGCTTAGTGCCTTCATTTCTCTGAGCCAGGTATGTATGTATGTACGTGTGTATGTATACATATACATGCATACATATATACGTGCATACACATATATGCATGGATATATAACAGGATATAGTAACTGTCTTGAAAGCTAGTTGTGAGGATTATGTGGGAAAATGTGTGTGGAAGGCTTGAGGGACAATTCAAGCTTGTCCTCGTGAACAGACTTACGTCAGGGGACAGGTTATGTTGGAGGTCATTTTTGCATCTCTTTTCCCTCACGGATTTGGAAAGTAATTGTGCGAATATTTTTAGAACTTCTGGTCAGGCTTTAACATGATAAAACAGACATCAGTCCTGCTAGTCTACGAGTTCCCTGGATGAAAATCCTGCCCTGTGCCCATAGCACCACCAGCATCTCTTAGGGGGCCCAGCCCGGAGAAGGGGCTTGGTATGTGTTATTAGAAGAAAAGAAAGATGGGTTCTACCACGTCGTAAAGCTGTTTCCTTACTTCTCCATCTTCTCTTCCTCCCTCTCTTCCCAACACTGTCCCGTCTCCTTTTTTACTCTTTTCCTCCTTTTTCCTCCTAAGCTTTCTCTCCTTCCTTATCTCCTTATCCAGTTCCCTGTTCCCAGATCAGCCTGGGAAAATGTCTCTGTAGCTCACTGGGTACCCTTTTACGGAATGAATCTCCTGAAAGTGCATTTGAAATGAGGGAGATTCCAGAGGCCAGGCAGTAACTCAGGACGGGCCAGCTTCCTTCTGGATTCCCCCGAGTTAAGAAAGTGCTTTGGGTACGCCCACGTGAGTTCAAATCTCTGCTCCTGCTCCTCATTAGCTGCAGCCTGCGCCTGAGGCAAGTGCCTTCACTTCTGGGAATCCCAGTGTCTTTTGCTGTAAAGTGGGCTTGCTTATAGCTCCCTGGAGAATGTTCTGAGGATCTAATGAATTGCAGGGTGTGATGGTGCTGAGCAGGGTGTGTGGCCAAAAGAAGAGTGTGAGGAGGATTAATGCATTATTTCTGCTTCTGGATTCTCCTGCTCCTGTGTCCAGGGCACGGGCTTTGGCTTCCCAGCCAGGCTTCCTGCACAGTGCTTAGAAGTCAGAGCCCCATGGGAATGTCACCAGGGCTGCCTGGGGCCCAGCATCCGTGGGTCTCTTTCTGCCTCACGTCAGTCTGGCTTCTTCAAGGACATCAGACTGAGGGGATGAAATAGCAAATCAGTGGAATTTTTTTCCCCATAACAAAATCAGAAAGGATTAAGTGGATAGACAGTCCAAGAACAGAGACTGTTCTGCTCTCCTTTGCTCCACGATAGCCTGTCAGTCAGATTAGAAAAGCAGAAATACTGTCCAGAGACTGTGTGGGAGAGGATATGGTCTTTCTCCTTGAGTGCAAAATCAAGCCTCTTGGAGGACAGATCCAGAGATATTCCTGGGGCTCAGAGGGACATTTCCTGACGTCAGCTATGTGCTGTGTATGCGAGGATGTGAATGAGGGCTTGGACATGGCCTTAGGTTAAATGTACCCACCTGTAGGCATGTATATGCCTGAGCACCTATGTAGACTTCTGCCCATGAATGTGGCCATATGCATCTGTGTGTAAAGCCACGAGGGCACATACATGTGTTTGAACATGCACGATGGAGTATGCACAACAATGTGCAAATGGGGCCAACCAATGAACACACTGAAAGTGTGCATGTGTGAAGGCCCCACATACACCTGTATGTGTGTTGTCAAAGTGTTGCATATGTATGTGTATATGTACATGTAGATGCCTGTTGATGTGTATTGAGGAATGCATGGATGCACATGCCTACACTGAGGCTCACGATGCCAGTGCAAGGAAGGGAGCAGTTTTGCAGAGTGTAGACGTGAGTCTACACGCAACACCACATATTCTGTAGCATTGGCGTCTGTATTCATACATGAATGCATCGATCTGAGCACTCATGCATGCGCATGAGAAAAAATGGCTGCATGTGAACACATGTGTTTGTGTGTACAAGGAGACATGGGTGCTTTCCTGGCAGTACACAGATGCATGGATTCATGAGGAGGTGCATGTGTCTGCCAGCACACTTGTGCTTTGGGAGCACAGACATATAGATGTGTGTGCTCACCTGGCTGGGCATCTCTGCAGGTATTTTTAGGTTATGTGTACTGGACTGGCTGTGTGCCCGTCACTCCTCTGGCCTGAATCCCTTATATATTTTCTAAAGATGATTTATCTCACTTGGTCCTCACTCCCAATGCCAGCAAACTGCTTAGTTCCACCTGTAATAAGCGTACCTACCCATCACAAGGGCATTCTGTTAAGATGGTTCCTTCTAGTGTTTTCCACACTGCGCTGTAGACAGGAACCAGAGTGGTGCTGATGGTGTTAAGAGTTAAACCACCAAGTAGTCGTTAAAAAGAAATGTTCATAAAAGGTAAAAAGCCTGTGATGGAGGTGCTTGGGCTGAGTGCATGGGACCCCACATGGGCACCCCTCTTCTCCCAGTTCGCATTTGTATTTATCAGGTGATGGAACTGACCGAGGTGGATGAGATTCCCCATGTCAACTGTGGTGTGGAAGGCATTGTTCCCTATGTTCTCTGAGAGCATGACAGTTTCCATGAAGATAGAGAATAAGGTCCCAGCACCTCTCCCACTAGTGACATTCTCTAGTAAATTTTCTGAACAGCCTCTGAGGATGGCATGACCATTCCCATTTTACAGGTGAAAAAAGAGAGTTCAGAGAGGAAGGTACCTTTCCTCCGGTGACACAGCAGGTCAGTGCCGGAGCCAGGAGGCCACTCAGAATCTGGCAGGTAGAATACAAGAGTCTGTCCTTGAGATAAGGAGGCTGGATTCTCACAGACCCAACCCCGGTTTACTATTTCATCTGAGATGACTCCCCGTCCTGGCTGAGTTTCAGTTTTCTTGATTCTAAATGAAAAGTGGAGACTCAGGAAAATGATGCCTGAAAACTCCCAGCAAAGGGCCTGGTGCAGTGAAGGCTCTCCAGAAATGTTTGCTGAGTTGGCACAGTCTAAGTTTAGTTTCTGTGGTTCTGGAAGTGGAAACAGCAGGTGGGGTGGCACTGCGGGAGGTGTGACAATTCAGAGGTCATGATTTCTAATCTCATATTCTGACGATATTCCGGGTTGTAACCACAGTGCCCTGAAGAAGTCATTAGACAGGCATGATTCCTATTCTCCAGAAATTTACAATCAAAGACAGTCCCCGGAGCATCAGAGCAAGCAATCTCAAAAGTTCCTATAAACTGGAGTAAAAGCAATGTGTTTGTGTGACACAGAAGAGGTGGCAGGAAGAGCAGCGTGCACTGTCGCAGACCTTATTGAGCAAAGACTACTGTCGGGCCTGGGGCTGACACATTACTCAACACATGCACATGTGGATTTAGTATTATCCCTAAGTCATGACGATGTTGGGAGGATGAAATGAGATAATATGTGCAAACAGTGGGGAACACAGCCTTGCACACAGAAAGCACTTAATAAGTGTCAGTCATTCTATTGTTTTAGATTAATTTACTACCTTATCCCAGGCACTGTTATAGGCACTAGGATACGGGGATGAATAAGACAGTCCAGTCTGTGCCTCCCTGGCACCCACACTCCAGTGATGATTATGGCGTTATTCTCCCCAGGTTAGATGAGGAAAGTGAGACCTGGAGATGTTAGGTGACTTCCGCAAGGTTACTCAACTAATAAATGGAGTGGCAGAGGTGGGAGCCCACGTGGCTGGTTTCAGGAGCCCTGCTCCTGTGCTGTGTTAGGGACCTGGGGTATGAAAAATGGGAGGGAATTTTAACCTTTCTCATTGAGCCACTTGGTTTCAGTTTTCCAGATGTCTTTCATCAGGTTGATTAGTATTAATCCTAACTATGACCTCGGCCCAGAGAACATTTTATTCAAAATACCTTCTCGTGAATTTCTCTCTTTACTTCTTCCAAGACCTAGTGAAGGAGTCAGGGGAGAGATCAGTTCCCTCATTTGACAGATGAGAAGACTGAGGTCCCGAGGTACAAATGCCTCACCTCGGGGGCATCACAGAGCCAAGACCAGAGTGGAATTCACCTTTCCTGACTGTTAACCCAGCAATATGGGAACAATGCTCCATCATCTCCCTGGGGAGAGGACTCTGGCATTTAAATGGAACAAAAAGATATCCCAGCAGTGGTCACAGGTGTCCTCATGCCTGACCCTGTCAGAGTAGGGCATGATTTGTCATCATTCAGGCACTCACTGTCCTGGTCAGGAGGGACATTGGACAACCTGAGCCTGTTTCTTATCCTCCTCTGACATAGTCAGAAAATCTAGAGGGTCTTCCCTTCTCCCCACGCCCAGCCTGGCATCTTCTCACGTCCCTTCCCTTCCCTGCCGCAGGGCACCATCTGTGGCCCATCTAAATTGGACTGAATGGTGTGGATTGCAAGTCAAGAGGGTCCTGTAATCATTCCACTGCTGGCCTGGGGCTCCGTGTTCTGGCGCCGTGTTATAAATAAGGGTAATGGAGTGGAGGCTAAATTACGTTCAAGGCCACTATAACACACAGAGCAGGCATGCAGCTTATTTAAGGAATATAGAGGTAGATTATGCTCCCGAAGCTGTGCAGTTGGAGCCAATCAATATCACTCCCTCCTTCAAATCAGGGTGATGGAGATTTTGATTAGGAGGAGGAGGGGTTGATGGGAATATGGTAGGATCCACCTTGGGGAGATTTTCAGTATCCGTTTGTTCTGTTCTACATATGCCCATTGAGCACCTACTCTGAGCTAAATGTTAGGGAGGTAGCAGGCAGCAGGAGAGGTTAGACCTTTAATTTTAAGAAGCTCCAAGACTTGGGGAGCAGAGGGCAGGTGAGGTTTGAAATAATATAGGCATAACTAACAATATAGGGTGATACGCTGAGCAGTGAAAGGAAGTGCAGAGCAGGGGCCCCAGCCAGCCCTGGGAGAAGGGAGGCTTCACAAAGGAGGAGACGCCTGACTTGTTCTTTCAGTTAGCTATTGCTGTGTAACAAACATACCCCAAACTTAGTGGCTTAGAACAATTTTTTAGCTCATCATTCTGTGGGCTGGTGGTTTAGGCTGAGCTTTGTTGGGCAGTTCTTCTGCTGTCTTGGCTGATCTCTGCCAGGCTTTCTCACATGTCTGTGGTCAGCCGGCACTTTGGCTGGGAGCTGGATGATCCAAGATCTGGTGGTTGGCAGCAGGCTGGGTCTGGGTTGAGGCAGGCAAATGGGCCACGTTTCTCTCATCATCCAGAGGCTGGCCAGGGCTTGGCCGTTGCAAGGTTCCCAAGAGCAGCAAGAGACAGCAAGTCCACAAATACTTTTCAAGTCTCTGCTTGTATTGTTTTTGGCATTGTCCCTTTGACTAAAGAAAGTCATATGACCAACTTGGATTCAAGGGGAGGAGAAATAGACTCACCTCTTGGTGGGGGATCTACAAGGTCACATTACACTAGTGTTGACGTGAGGAGGAGAAGACTGCTGACTGTTTAGATAGTCTACTTACAGCTGAGGTCTGAAGATGAAGAGTTAGTCAAGCAAAAAGAGTGAGAAGAACAGCCCAGGTTAGAGAGAACTGTGTGAACAAGAGCATGGAGTTGCTCTTCCAAAGGCAGGGGAACAGGAGAGAATGACACACAGGATGCTTACTTGTCGTTGTTTGACCATATTGCATGCCGTTTGATCCAAGTGGCTGCTATTTTGATAGATGCTACAGGGGGCCATACAGTGGGATGGCAGTGAGGGTGAGGGAGAGACAGATTCGTATTTTCTTAGGCTGAGAGACACTCCCCTGGTTCCTTGCACTTCTGAGCCTCCATGTCTCTAAGTATCTTTTCCACCCCCCGTGCCTCAGTATTCCTGCCTGTGAAAGTGGAATAGAGAGTCTCACCCTCTTGGGCTTCTATTTTAATCCTGTCTCAGCCCATATTTATCAGGCACCTGCTACTGCAGAAAACACTGAGCTACCAAGAGGGAGATGGGGAGATAATAGCAATTTCTGGCCCAGAAGAATCTCAAGACCTAGCAAAGGAAATGAGAATTATGGATGGGTGAGGTTAGTGAACCAGGGAAGGGAGTAGAGCCTCCCAGGGAAGGTTGAAGCTCAGAGGAAGGGGAAGGCCTTTTGGGCAGGGCTCTTCAGAGGAGTCACTTCTGCTGGCTTTGGAAGGATGGGTAAAGTCTGTGAGTGCAGAAGAAGAGATAGGGCATTCCATGCAGGAGGCACAGCATGAACAAAAACTGGGAGACCAGGACACTGCTTGGGGCCAGTGGATGATGGCTTGGTGTGCAGAAGCAATGGGTTTAGTCCAGTGTCTGGTGGGGAAAAGGGGGATCTGATGTACTCCTGGGATGTGTTCCAACTGCTGCTGCAGGGCCTGGCTGTGTCACATCTCCCACCATCTCTCTAACTTCTCTCACCCCCAGGTGACCTCCCAAACTCAGCACCACAGTGATGCTGTCCTGCCTGCATTTAACCTGGCCTGACATCAGCATCCTTTAGATGTATGAAATGCCAGATTCCAGACTCTGCCTACTTACCTTGCCAAAACCTGTGATAAATGAAGAGCTTTAACGCCTCATGCATGTCTCCATAACATCTTGTGCGTCCTCTTTCGTGACCAGTACCACATGATCGCAGCCTTCGTTGATGCATTTATACAACAAATATTTATTGAGCACCTACTGCATGCTAAGCATTGAGGATAGCACTTACCTAGACAGATGCAATCTTCTCCTATGAATGAATGAATGATGAAATGGATGATTGAATGAAGAAACTGAAGGAAGGGGAAATGCTGCTGGTGCTGCTTAGTGGGAACTGAGGAAAATCCAGACGAGAATGGAAGGTGTGTGAGGGCAGCAATCAAATTTATCATACTCCAGTCTATCCACAAGACCTAACACTGTGCCTGACGCATTTTAGACAGTCAACGAATATTTATGGGAGGTATCTTGTTGAACGTTGGGGATGATGATTGCATTTGCTCTCAGGACTAACTGTGGGACTTCACAGATTTCTGAGCATGTTGCTAGGTATGGCCTTATTTTCTCTCAATTCTACATTAGATGTGATATAAGTAGGACAGATCATGACCCCTCCATCAACCCCACCCCCCCTTACAAATAAATAAAGAGAATCATGGAGGCTTTGTGATTTGTCCTGAAGTAAACCAACCAGTTAGTGCAGAGGTATCACACAAACCTAGCTCCTGACTCCAAATTCGTTGTTCTTTTCGCTAACCCAGGCTATGTGATTATTGATTAAGTCAGAAAGACTGGTATATATCCATCCATCTGTCCATCTATCCATCCATGCACCCATCCATCTACCCATCCATCTGCCCATCCATCTATCCACTCATCCATCTACACATCCATCTATCCATCCATCCGTCCACCCATCCTGTCCACCCACCTATCCACCTATCTATCCACCCATCCATCTACCATCCATCTACTCATCCATCCATCCATCCATCCATCCCTCCATCCTGTTGTTTTAATTTATGGCATTTGGAGAGCTTCAGTACCCTCTGAACTAGGGCTTGGTCTGATTGCCCTGATGGGACCTGACATTTATTATTCTGCTAGGAGATAGTTCATAAGTAAGAAGTGATAGCCTACTTTTTACTTTCCTCTTTCCCTACTTGCTATACCTGTCTTTCTATTTCCTCTGTAATGATGAGCCTTTGTATTTGCCACTGGCATCCTCCCACTGCAGTCCTTTGCACATTTCCAATCCTCCTGCCTTCTTGCCTAATGCCACTCCTCCATCTGAAACACCCTCTGCCACCTGGCCACTTGTTGAAATCTTGCCCATCCTTTAAGACTCCTCCATGAAGACTTTCTAGATTCAGCAGAAGTCATCTCTTCTTCTCTAAGCTTCCCACTTTGATTTATAGCTATTTATAACATGCTTTTTTTCCATTCCTTGGACTGAGCTCCCCAAGAGAGTCCCTCAATGCCAGATTTCAGAAAAGGTTGGTCGACTAAATGAATCTTCAAAATGAGTATGTATTTGCATCTGCTACCGAGGTAATATATATTCAATATAGGACATGTAGAAAAAAGTGATTCAGAACATGATTAAAGTCGCCTCTGATCCCACCATTTAAAGAGTACCATTCTTGATATTCCAGTGTATTTCTTTCCATATACTTATATTTAGACAGAATCATAAGATTGTCTATTTTCTATATAAACTCTGTCTCCCCCTCCATGAGAATGTCTGCTTCTTTAAATTTAAAGTTCTGTCTTTCACTTCATTTGCATTTGTCAGAGTGCCTAAACTTGAGCCAGATGTTAGATAAATTTCTGTAGAGTTGTTACATGAGGATCAAGCCATCATTGACGTCCTGAGTTGCTATCTCTTCTCTCTGTCCTCTGGGGATGGCCACTAAATTCAGATATCTGGATAGCTCAGTTCAATTCACCAAACATTACGGAGGCTTCTGCTCTGTATTTGGTCGCTGTGTCAGGCCCTGGACTTCGCGAATGGCTCTAATGTGTTCCTTCACTAGAGTTGAATGAGAGAGGTCAGCTGTATAAACGGGTCATTTTAACATAGATAAATACCAAAGACCCAGACAGTGGTAAAACAGGATGCTATAACAGTGTGTACGAAGTAGCGTGTAATAAATGTAACTGCGGAATGCTTATTGAGGATCAAGATTAATGCTAAAAGCTAATTTATTTGTATTATCTCATCTAATCCTGACAACAACCCTGTGAGGCAGGTGCTATTATTATTATTTTTTTGATAGATGGAGAAACTGAGGCACAAAGAAGCTAAAAGGCTTGTCCAAAGAAACACAGCTTGAACACAGGGGAGCCGGGATTCAGATTCATGTGGTTGGTCTCGAGTCTGTGATCTTCTGCAGCATGCAATATTTCCTGTTTGTGGAAGCATAAAGGAGCACCTTGCTCATCTGGGGGTCAGGGAAGTCTTCCAGAGCAGGGGATGGAGTTGAGTGGGGAAGGCTATTCCAGAATCTGCAAAAGCATCTTCAAAGACATTGAATTAGGAAACAGCATAGTATATGTTGGGGTTTACATAAATGTTTGATCAGATTTAATATATAAGTGTAAGGAAAAGAATGAAAAGAGTTAAGTCAGGGGAGAAATGCAGGTGCCAGTCTCATGAAACTAGGTTTATTCTGAGGGAAATGAGGAGCCATTGAAAGGTTTTGAGCAAAGGAATGGCATGGTCATATTTACAAGTTAGAAATTTGATCCTGGTAGCCATTTGAAGGGTGGTTGCAATGCGGGGTCGGTGAGCAGAGGAGTTGAAAGAAAGATTCTTGGACTCTCAAGGTCTGGCACTAGTGCTCTTTTATTTAGAGAATAGTATGGAATAGCATGGGGACAGGACCCATGGGCAGTCAGAGCTGCTGCAAACATAGGTTGAGGGTAGGGCTAAATTTAAGGCATTTGTATGTGAGTTATCTCTTTGCAAGACAAAGGAAAGAATAAGTAAAAAACCTTGTTAAAATGGTATCAGTGCAGGTGGGGTCTGGTTATTGAGTGGTCCTATAATTTTTAGATAAGAATCAAACCAGATTAAGTAAATGGGTGAAGCCACCACCTTAAATGTTATTTTTAGCTAAAGACAAAGGAGGATGTTGGGGGTGGAGGGGGAGTCGATCATGGGAGATTACCATACAAGTACGGTAAACAAGATGCAGATTTAAGTCCTTGCCTTTGGCATTGATTAAGAGTTTCTAGAGATAAGATCATCCCCCCTTCTTCCTGGTACAGAGAGGGAGACACCTTTACAGATGGAGATTTCCTTTACAATGTAAATGTCTCTTGACAAAGGGTAAGTAAATTCTACTCCTCAGAGCCTCCTTCCCAGTCTTCTGTTTTTAAAAGCAACCAGCCTAAAATAATCCTTGTCAGTTGGAAGGAAGGAAACCTGGAGGTAGGGATACCAGTTGGGGCCTCTGGATAGTCTTCACATGATCCTTGAGATCCACTCTCCATCCTTCTCCTCCCTGGTATGTGCCTTGAATGGCTGACCCCTATGATTTCCTTCACCCTTGGGTGTTTGTTTGGGGTTGGCCCATGCAAGTGTCTTGCAAGAGATTGGCAGGTAGGAGAGTGAAGTTGGAACATTTATTACGCCACCACCTCCATGGTGGCCATGTCTTGTCAGTAGCTGGGTCATTCTGCTGAAGGCCACAGCTCCTGTCTGGCAGCCCTTTCTCACAATTGTGGCTTTCTTGGGGTTTTAGAACCCTCCCTGCCCTTGCCCCTTTAGGCCTGTGGTGGTAGCAGTTCCTACTGTTGCCAACCTTGAGGTACTTCATCATTGGTTTGCCTTAGCTCTGCCTGTGATGATTAATTTTGTATGTCAACTTGACTGGGCTAATGGGTGTCCAGAGAACTGGTAAAACATTTTTCCGAATGTGTCTGTAAAGGTGTTTCTAGAAGAGATTAGCATTTTAATTGATAGACGAAGTAAAGGAGAAAGGCCTTCATCAACGTAGGTGCGCATCATCCAATCCATTGAGGGCCTGAATAGAACCAAAAAGTATAGTAGGGACAAGTTTGCTCGCTGCTTGAGCCAGGACATCCATATTCTCCTGCCTTCAGGCATCAGCACTCCTGGTTCTTGGGCCTTTGGACTCAGACTAGGACTTACACCATCAGTTCCTCTGGTTCTCAGCCTTCAGGTTTGGACTGGAACTACACCACCAGCTTTCCTAGCCCTCCAGCTTGAAGATGGCAGATTGTGGGACTTCTTAGCCTCCATAATCAAGTGAGCCAATCTGTCATAAAAAATCTTTCTGTATATCTATCTATGTCCTATTGGTCCTGTTTATCAGGAGGACCCTGACTAATATACTTCCAAAGCCTTTGCAAATGATCCCATCATTAAACACATCTCGGTGACCTTAATGAGTGTGTCTTTTCTTTTCTGATGAGCGCTTGATGGCCGCAGAGCCATTTGAAGAAATCCACAAGGAGATGAAGGTTTGCATTAAGACAACCATGGTAGAGATGAAAATGACAGCGTGTGTTTGAGATATGTTTCCCAAGCCCACTCAACAGGACTTGCTGCATAGAGGTGACCGCCCATGAATATTGCAACAGCTAATGGCAAGAATGGTTGAAGTCAACGTTACCACCTTTCCTAGCCCTTTCTGCCTAGGCAGGGAGTTCATCTCACATAATGTCTGCTTTCCCCTCAGCGGCAAGGCAAAGACCATTTGCAAACTCATCAGAAGTGCTCTCTGGCCTTCTGTGAATAATCTGCTGGAGGGTCAGCTGTGCTGTGGAATCAGAAGGCGGGTTAGTTAGCCACTTGGGAGATGTTACCAAGATGGCTTGTGATCAGAAGAACTGCTTATTTTCATAATGACCTTCAGGAATTAAATAAAAATACAATGAGTGCCATAGATTAGGAAGAACAAGCCAATTAAAAGCACAACACGCCTTCAGGATTTTTTATTTCATTTTCAGGAGGCTGGAAGGCATCTGTGGCTGCTGAGGCAGGATGGCGGTCTACCCAGAATCACTGATGAAGGCTGATCTCTTGTCTTTAGTCGGGTGATTGAGGGGATTAGAGCCTATTGAATATTTCACGAGTTGCAGCCCAGGGTTGGGGAGGAGAACAGTGAAAGGTGAAAAGGCAACCCCTGTGTTTTCTTTATGATTCCGAATAAAACCAAGCTCTTCTGGTTGGGAAGGAGGCGGGCGCTGGAGTCAACCTACCGCCGGAAGGCATGGTGCACCAATTCTCCACTTTAATATCTGCTGTTTCATTTTATATTCATCATGTCAGCATAATCTGCCTTTATGGGAATCATCTTGGTTCCCGACCAAATGCGTTTAGTCCCCCTTTTGCTTTAAGTTTGATTGTAATATGACTTGAAGACTTCAATGAAATGTTTATATGGAAGGCCTAGGGGAAGAGGAGAGGGAAAATGCAATAGGAAAATCAGTCAGCGGGGGAATTGCAAGAGCTGGCCTTGGTTATGCTAGTATTTCTTTGACCTATTTTTAATGGACACAGGACCGGCTCTCTGATCAAGCGTACTCCGCTGATTCCCTACTGCATGCCAAATAGAATAGACTCTATCACCATGCATTCAAAGCCCTTAACTGTGTGTCTGAGCTGCATTTCCAACCTGACATTTCCACACACTTATTTGCATATGCACGCAGCTTCTGTGCCCTGAGATACCCATCCACTCAGCCATCTCTGTTGTCTCCTTCTCTCTGAGGGCCAGCTAAATGCCCATCCTCTGCAACGCTCATGCTACCACGTTTTTGGAATGGTTCTTGATCTCCAAGGTAGGAGAGTCCTGTCCCACCTTTGAGATCCCAATAGAGCTTTACTTTACCCTTTCTTAATTCTCTAATGAGACTTAACACTATCGCCATCATTTTGTCATGGACATGAGTAACTACGTGTGTGTGTGTGTATGTACGTATTTGTAATCAGCAATTCAGTCATTATTTATTGAACACTTACTATTTGCCAAGCAATTTTCAAAGTACTTGAGATATGGCAGGAAATAAGACATGTGAGGTCCTTGCTCTCCTAGAGAGACAGACATTAAACACTCAAGAAAATGCATAAAGTAGGGCCGGCCTGGTGGCTCAGTGGTTAAGTGCGCACGTTCCGCTTCTGGTGGCCTGGGGTTCGCCAGTTCCGATCCCGGGTTCAGACATGGCACCACTTGGCACGCCATGCTGTGGTAGGCATCCCACATATAAAGTAGAGGAAGATAGGCATGGATGTTAGCTCAGGGCCAGCCTTCCTCAGCAAAAAGAGGAGGATTGACAGCAGTTAGCTCAGGGCTAATCTTCCTCAAAAAAAAAAAAAAAGAAAATACATAAAGTAAATTTCTAGTAGTGATAAGTACACTAGAAGGTTTTTGTAAAGGAGATATCGTAGAGAGTGGACGTATGTGGAGAGGAGTACTTTAGCTAAGGCTGGCAGGGTCTCTCTAAGAAGGTGTCATTTGGACTGAGAGACAAACTGACAAGAAGACAGCTTGCAAGCTCTCGAGGAAAGTTCCAGACAGACTGGACAGAAAGTACTTATGCCCTAAGGCAAGAGGAAACCTGGACTGTTTGAGGAACAGCTGTAGAGCTGGAGCATACCATGAGGGGATGATGGAAGGAGGGGGGACAGGAAAATGCACAGTCTCTTGGGCCACATTAAATGGAGAGTGTACACGTGTGGGGAGTGACATGGGAGGGAGAGAGGATGGAATTTCTGCTACTGAAGGACTGAGAGCTTCCTGAAGGAAGGTTGTGTCTCATTTCACTCCATATTCTGAGCTCCTAACCTGCCTGCAATGGAATAAATAGATCCTCAATAAATTGTGTTGAATGAATAAACAAACAAACACGTGAATAAATGAGTGAATGAGCAGAGTCTTCTGCTTCTGCTGAAGCAGTTTTCTTTTCAAGGTGTCCTGCCCCTCCTTGCCACCCCAACCACACTTTCTTTTCTTTGTAATAGCGTAAGTCCAGGGCTGTACTCTGTGATTCAGTATTTACTGTGTTTCACACACTGTTATTATCGTTTAACGTTGACTGTCTGCTGACTATGCACTCAGCGTCATAGCAAACAAAGAGCTCAATCTGGTCTTTGTTCGTGGACTAATTTAGTCAAGGAGAAGGAGACGTTGTGAGAGCAACTGGCGTAGTAGAAATTGCGTGGACTGGAAATCCACTGGGCCCAGCTGGGGACAAATTCACCAGTGACCTTAAGCAAGTGACTAACCCTTTGTGAACCTCTGTTTTCTAATCTGAACGTGGGGAGGACAAGCCTCTTGAATGGTGGGATGTCAGGCACAGGCTTGGGAGACCTCCAGGAGTAAGGAGCGCAGATTTCAGCAAGCATTCCCACGCTTACTCTGCCTCATCTATACCAGGCTGTGTCAACCAGAGGTGGCCTGCCTTGGGGCTTTCTGCTGGTGCCATTGCACCATTGGACTCTCAGCACCATGAGTGCCTGCCCAGCCAGCAGCACATGGATCCGCCTTCTTGAGCTGTTCTGTGAGAGACAACTGTTTCCAGAGACAACTCTCAGCCCTGGGGTCCCTGGTCATCTGGTTTTGGCTTTGATGCACTGGGAGGAAAGTGAGTGAGCTACTGAGCAAGTGCCATTTACCATAATGTCTTCTCCTTGCCTCTGCCCAGAAGGCTGACTGCCAAAGAAGCTGATGCCAAGGCCTTGGGTGCTGAGGCTGGGAGGTAGGGTGGTGGGGGAGAGAAGGTGCTGGGGAGAGTCCTGCTCCACAAATTGGGTGCCTAGCCAGTCTCCTCCCCTGGGGCCCCCAGCGAGCTGGGGCTCCCACGTTTGAGGAGCCAATGAACTGTTGTGATTATCTCCAGCCTTGCTCAATTCTTGGTGCAGCAAGGGAAACCCAAGCGGGTTTTCACTTGGACTCATAACTTAGTGTGTTTTGGTCACTTTGTCTTTTACTTGGCATGAGGTGGGGGGCTGTTCAGGGTTTAGAGCACAGGAGTGACTTGAGCTGATTGATGCTGTGACAGGATTCCTCTGGCTTCTGGTTGAGAATAGACAGAAGAGGCAAGAGTGGAAGAAGGGGCAGGGTAAGAAGCCCTTGCAGTAAGCCAGGCAAGAAAGGATGGTGCCTCGGCCCAGGTGGTTCCAGTGGAGGAGGTGAGAAGGGTTGAATTTTGGATGGCTTTTGAAGGATTTCCTGATGGAGTGGAAGACAAGTGGGAGAGAAAACAAGTCGTCAAGGATGTCTCAAGATCTTTTTCAGAGCAGCCGAAGGTGAATTAGATCCTGTCCCTATTAATAATAATAATGGTAATAAATATTAATAGCTAGATTTTTATAGCACTTATTAAGTACCAGATGTTCTTTCCCTAAGGACTTCTGATTGTAAACCTCAAGGAGTTAGAGTCTATTGGGAATGGATGATGCAAGAATAATTCTGTAGAATTTGGTGATCAAACATCATCTCCTCATCTCTTCAAAGCGACTCTTTTTCATTCTTTGTCACCAGGTGTGATGCGGGCTGCACTGGGCATGGGGAGAGTTGACTGGGTAACAAGGTCTAACTCTACTTCCCTCATCAGTCCTCAAGAGCGTGTGTGTGTGCCCGTAGATGAGGTCTTTGGGGACTGTAGGAATACTGCCTCTTTGTCAGCTCTGTATCTTGGGAAGGGAGTCCCAAGTCCCAAGCCCCAGGCACTATGAAAGCTACTTGTCTACTGATGGATTGCCTCTGTCACCTGTAGTAGCTCTCAGATGAGTGAAGACCTGATAATTCTCCAGGAACCCCTCCCTCCCACATTTTCTTTCCTTCACAAGACACACTGCTAGGCCTTGTTCTTCTAGGACATTTCCAGGGACACATCCCTTTGGCACCATGAAAAGATTCTGTGATCCAAGTGCAAGGACACTTTTGTTACCTTATGCTATCCCCCTTCTTATTTAACAAGAGGCTATGTTGGTATTCTTATATAGAATGGAAGTACTATTAAAATTATAAATATGTTTTAAAAAAGTATTTACAGAGTGAAAAACAGCATAGAGGAAAGAGTTAGGAACTTCAAGTCAGCTGATTTTACAATTTACTAGAAAGTTCTAAATTCCCATTGGTTATATGGGGGCACTGGGGTGGGACAGTGGCTTTTCAAGTATTTTTAAGCCATGGAAATTTTTGTGTCAACACTTCCTTACTTACACTACAAAGTATATACACTACAGTATATACACTACAAAGAAATGGAGCTGCTCTGATTGAAGCAGGAGAAATGGCTCAGAACAACTCACTTCCCAAACTCCTTTCCCATAAGGGATGACCCTGGGGCACCTCACTGGGCTGATGTTCTCTTGGGCCCTTCCAGCTCTGAGGTTCTGTGGTTCTGTCATGAGCTCTTCCAGCTCAGCTTATAAAGAATTCACACTCTGAACTCCCACTCTTCTCATAGATGTGCTTCCTTCAAGTTCTAGTTCCATGGCCTCACAAGAATGTAGGCACTTTCACCTCTTGCTTAGTTCGCTACTACTGTTGGAGTAGAATGAATTATCATGCATGGTGCTATAAAAAAAGGGCACCAGGCAGACCTGGGTTCAAATCCTGCCACTGACGTTCTGTTGCTTGGGGAGAATCTTGCCTGCAGTTGACCCATTTATAAATGAAAGTGATGATTTCTGGCTCATAGGATGGAGCTGGGGAAAGGTATCCTGGTACACAGTAGATGCCCTTTGAGCTTCTGAATATGTTTGGCTCCTTTCCTCCCTGGAGCACCGAGGCCAGGCATTATTAGCTCACCGGGCGCCTTGGGTCCTGTCTTGCAGAGATGTCGGGCACCGCGGCGGACATCTCCCTGGTGCACTGGAGACAGCAGTGGCTGGAGAATGGCACCTTGTACTTCCACGTCTCCATGAGCAGCTCCGGGCAGCTGGCCCGGGCCACCGCCCCCACGCTCCAGGAGCCCTCTGAGATTGTAGAGGAGCAGATGCACATTCTCCACATTTCCGTGATGGTGAGTGAGTGGGAATGAGTTGGGGGGACCTGAGGGGGCAGGGGAGGACGAGGTGGAGAGAGGATAGAGGGAGGCAGGGGCTTGCCAGCAGATGGAGGGAAAGAGCTGGCACATTGTGAGAGGTTAGAATGATAAACGGAAGGTCAGATGGATTCCGTGGCGTCACTTGGACTGATGCATGCCCATCCATCATCTGTCAGCTGTGACAAACTAATTGTGCTTCAGAGAAGAAAATCAAGGGTCTCCAACTCCTTGGCCTTTTGGCCGACATCTCTGGGAATAGCTGTTTAACATGTCACGTGTTTGGCTTGCTTTGCTGAGGGCTGAGGTTCAGTGCTCCAAAATACAACTGGCCTTTCCAAGAATGACTGAACAAACAAAATTGGAGCAAAATTGGCATGGGGCTGCCCTTTCCCAAGCACCCTTAATGTGCCAGGTGCTCTAACCCTCACACCACCCCCTTCAGTGTAGACAGTATATGATGGCCCGTGGAGCTGGATTGGGCATAGCCAGTGCGGTTGCACATGGAAGCCCCTCCACTGCCCTCACGTTATAGTTATGAATAGTGAGTCAGAGGGGCAAAGAAGCTTGCTCCAGTTCTCATAGCTAGTAAAAGATGGAACTGCTCTTGGGTATTCGAACCCAAGCATATCTGGCTACAAAGCTTGAACTAGGTCCCCACACTCTGTTTCTCTCAATGCAAGAATTTACTGAGTTTCTACTATGTGTCAAGCACTGTGCTGGGCACATTTATGGACATTATCTCATTGTATTCTTGCCAAGAATGTGTGAAGTCTGGCATGTCACCTCCATATTATGGGTACAGAGAGGTGAAGTGGCCTGCCACCTCTCTTGGCCCCATGATCTAGAACTTTCTGAGTCTGCTGCCTCCTCAGGGAAGGCTATTAGAGCTGAGATCACTTAAATGGTAGTCTAAATGTATGCAGGCTATATTAATGGTTTCTTTAAAAAGCTGTAATTAATGGCTTTGTGCAGTAGACAGAAAAAAACAAATTCAGCCTGCAGAATGTATGGGGTCTAATTGGCTCAAGAAGAGATCAGATAATAGCTACAATTGACATCCCCTAGTACTTTTTACTCCTCAAGTCACCCTTACATTATTTTCTCCTTTAGCACAGCTCTGCCAGATGCTTGAGGAAATGTTGTTCTCAACCTGTTTGTGAGGAGGGTATGGCTCAGAGAGATGAAGTGATTGGCATGACACTATTCAACGAAGCAGGGCTACCACCCACCCTGTCATTTCTTCCTTCCATTCAACAGTCAACAGTATTTATTGAAAGGCTACAGTGGAGCCCATCTTTGCTTTCGGTCTCTGTTCTCCTGGTTCCTCTTCAAAGAACACTGTGCCTTAGACACTCTGATTAGGGCTGAGTACGAGCTTGGAAGTTTTCTCTTTTTGGAAAAACACACACATACCCCAGCCAGACAGCAACGTTAATTTTGGACCTAACTGCATGCTCATCACGTGGAGGAACAAATCAAGGCCTTTGTGTTATTCATGGAATGAGTGTGATAGACTTTTCCCATGTATATATTTAGTGAAAGATGCAGCCACACGCCAAGCCAAGCGGGTGCCTGCATGCTAACTTTGGGGTGCAGGTTTGTAAGTGCCATCTCAGGGTACTTGCTGAATTCCTCAGGCGGAGGGGCCTGGGTACCATCTCATGTTAAGAAGGGTTGGAGGGCATAGCTGCACGTCTTTTAATGTTCGAAAGTGAGACTTGGTTTTGGCTAGCATTGCTTAAGCACTTTCTGTGTTCTGGCACAGCATTCACTTACATACATCCTTCCCGTAACCCAGTAACCCGATAGTACTATCTCAATTATAAATGACCTTTTTTAAGTGGGCTTTCTGCCTCCAGGCCTGATGTTAGCTCCACTAAATCAGACTGTCTCCCCAAGGACTGTAGGTGTTTCTCACCATTCCCTTCTGCTCTAAGACCCAGATATCTCTGAGATTCCCTGTCATTCAGGATGTGGCCAGCAGAGGAGGCTGTGCTGAGGTTGGCACTCTTCAGACCCTCCCTGCCCATGCGCTGGAGTGGCCCAAGCCTACCACCTTGTGGTTCCACCAGTTCGTTTCCTCCTTTGGGGCTCCAAAATCTGCATCTTTCCTGCCCTCACCTTACCCTCGGGAGGCAGAGTCATGGCCAGGAAGTTTGGGACCCCACGCTTTGAACTCTCAGAGGTGGGACATGCTTCAGGGAGCGCTGCGCTCTCTCTAGAGGTAGGACGACTTGGAGGTTATAGCATAGATTTCAGAACCCGAGTGCTAAGATGTAAAGTCCCATGTTGCCACTTCACACTCTGGGTGATCTTGGGCAAAGTATTTAACCCCCCCGTGCCTTGTTTTTGTCATCTGTAAGTGAGGGTTATAATAATACTTATTGTATAGGTACACCCAACACTTGGATAAGAGTTGCTTGGCACGTAAGAGCCTTAGCTTTTATTATTAATGACACGTTTATTGTTGAGATGTGCTGATCTATTATATCCTTTCATTTCATAGATGGATAAACTGAGGTCGAAACACAGGCTAGGACTTGTCCAGGATCCCCCAGCCAGTCAACGTGGCTTGGCCCGGAGGACAGGCCTCTCTATGGCTCAAATTCTGTCCTTGACATTCTGGCCACAGACAATTCAGCAAGAACAAAAAGAGTTTTCTCGCTCTCCTATCCCCAAAGCAACCATTCAAAATGGCATTCATAGTGGCTGGGATCTGTCTTCTCATTTCACAGATGAGAAATCTGAGACTCAGCGAGTTTAATTGACTTGCCTAAGGCTACTTGGCTAACAGAAAAGCGGTTCTGGGACCAGACTTTTCCCAAGATTCCAAACTCATGACACCATGGCTCTCACTCTGTCGAATTTCCCATTGTTTTCATCTTTGGTGAAGATCTGAGATAGTTTGTGAGAAGACCCAAATCATCCAGTCAGATCTCTGGAAGTCAGGGTCAATGATCTCCCTTCTCTTTTCTTAGCAAACGTCCTGTCTGCCCACGCAGGGCAACCAGTTCCGGCTTAGTCTCTGGAACCTGCTACAATCCATGCCTACTGGAGTGGACCCAGCATGCTCTTTCAGACTTGTTAAGTCTTGAGTTGAGTTCTACTTTGTCTCAGAAGGTTGCGTCATCTGACTCTTAATATCCCAAGGGTCATGCGACGAGGAAGTACTCACTGAACCCCGGAGTGGAGGTTCCTCTCTTCTAATCCATGGTGCCAGCTTCTGCTCCTCTGAGCAGTCACACGCCTGCCTGAGCCATGCAGGCAGCACATGCAGAGAAGAGAGCAGAGGTTCCAAATTCACAGTCTCTCTTCCTGTTTCCTGACAGTTTTACTCTGGGGGAGTTCCTTCACCTCTATGAGCCTCAGTTTATTTTTCTAGGAAACAAAACTGATCATACCAGTCTCACAGGGTTATTGAGAAGAGCAGAGGAAATATATAAATAGCACCTAATATTGGGGCACATCGTGTGCACACTATAATAGCGGCTATTAAGATTACCCTTGCAGCAGTGTTTAAAGGACTCTAATCTAGGAGTAAGAAGACATTGCATTTAGTCTTATTTTTGCTGCTATTTTGCTATCTGATCTAGAGAAGTAATCATAATACCTGACATTTATTGAGTATTTACTATATGCCAGGTAGTGTTCCAAATTTTGTTTTTGTGCATTATTAAAGTTAATCCTCATGACAAATCTTAAGGTAGATACTATTATTATGTTTATTTCATAGATGAAGAAACTGAAGTGTTAATAAAATTAATAACTATCAGTGTGATTTGGTCACACAAAGGTTAAGTGGTAAAATAACTCCATATAGTCTGACTCTAGAACCACCACCTTTAATCTGTATAGCACCAGCATTTCTCTTCTCTATGCATTCATTGCTGACTTAAATTATGAGATATTATGGGTAAATTCTTACAAGGACTCCCTCCTTACATGGAATCCATGGTTACATGAAGGCTGTGTAGGATTTGGAAGTCAACTCCAAGGTTGGACAATATCTCTGTCACTAGCTTTATGACCTTGGCCATTTCAACCTCATCATCTGAAGAACTGATGTAATACTCCTCAATTCTCAGAGTATCAAATGAGGTGACACATGCAAATGTCCTTCACAGTGAAAATAATGACTACCATCTTTGAGGACTTTATGCCAGGCACAGTCTAGGTGCGATATATGCATTATTCCATTTAATGTTTCTAATGCTGTGTAAGATAGATAGTGTTTTTGTCCTTCATTTACAGGTGAGGATCCTGGGAGTTAGTGAGGTTTTATAACTTGCTCAAGTTCACATCATCAGTGAATGCTGAAGCTGAGATTCCAACTCCTGTCTGTCCAATTGAGAGTCTTTGCTCTTGGGCATAATTCTGCCTGGTGCAGCACCTGACTTTCAACAAGTGCTCAAAAAGTGAGAGTTGTTACTAAAATGTTAGCTGTAGTGACAACATTGGTGACAAAATGTTTCGAGAAAGGGGATGAAAGGAAATGTTTGGTTTGATGGGAAAGAAGAGAAGACCTTTGAGAACACGTTTCTTACAAAAGGACCATCCCACAGAAAATGCTGCAGATTTATACTGGTCGGCTTCAATGAGGGGGGCTACAGAGGGACCAAAATTTCTGTCCATGGCAGGGGAAACCATTTAAAGGATTGGAGCTATCCATCAGTGGAGTAGATTGAGTCGGGGGGTAATGAGTTGCCTGTCTCTGAGGGGTATGCAAGCAAAGGCTAGAAGACCTATCCATCAGGACTTTGAGGGGAATAATAGTTAAATTAGATGACTGTTGTAGTTCCTTCAAACTTAGAAGATCTATGACTCTGTGGCACAATAATATATAGAAAAATACTTTGAGGGTTATAAAATGCCACATAAATCTAAGGAATTATTATTACCATTCTCAATCATTAGCTTCATTTACAAGATCTGTGTGATATGGGGATATTTTTTCAAGCTTTCTGTGAAAAACGACTTTAGATCATTTCCCAACTGTTGCATTTATTCATTCACAGAATATCATGCATTCCTTAGTTCATTGATTTAACCACTCAATTATCCAATGGTTTACTTGCCTACTAAAACTAACAATGAAAACTGTATCTGATAGAAAGAAAGAAAAAAAAAAAAGGCTTTTTTTTCACCCTGAGGAAGATTAGCCCAGAGCTAACATCTGTGGCAATCTTCCTCCGTTTTCTATATGTGGGTTACCGCCACAGCTTGGCTGATAAATGGTGTAGGTCCATGCCTGGTATCTGAACCTGCAAAACAGGCCACTGAAGTAGAGCATATCAAACTTAAGCACTATGCCACAGGGCCAGCCCCCAAAACCTTTTAAAAAATCAACCACAAGCTCAGAACAAGCCAACTATATGGGATCTGATTGCTAAAAGTGGTCTTACATTTTAAGTTGGATTAATGAAAGACTAGTTATCTGAACAACTAGTTTTAGAGGTTCTAAATGAGGCTTGAAATATTTTGTTTACTTTTGGGGGTCACATGTTAAGAGAAACAATAACCAACTAGAAAAGTTATGAGAAAATAATCAAGACAGTGGAGAATCTTAAAAGAATAATGCTAACAAGCTAATAAGCATTATGTTATAATGTTTAGTTAGTGTTACAGTAATTGATACATTTTTAACTCATTTAATTCTTAGAATAATCCTAATTCATCAGATATCATTATTACTTCTGTTCTGCTTTTGAGAAAATGTAGGCACAGAAAATGTAAGTAACGTGCAGGAACTTAGGTGTCGCAAGGTTCATATTCTGCCTCCATAACTGACTCACTGGCCATGTGACCTGGGCATGTGTTCTCCTCAGCTTCCATTTCCTCATCCATAATGGGGTGAAGATGGAGGTACCTGCTTATGAGGCTGCTGTGAGGATGACCTAAGATGACGTATCATAAAGAACATATGCTACAGCCTGACACAGAACGAGGCCTTCCTCAGTGTTAAGCTCTGCTCTTTATAAGTATATTAGTTTCCTAAGGCTGCCATAACAGAGTACCCCAAACTGAGTGACTTCAACAACAGACATTTATTGTCTTGCTGTTCTGGAGACCGAAGTCTGAGATGAAGATGTCAGCAGGGTCCTGCTCCTTCTGAAGGAGCTAGTGAAGGATCTACTCCAGACCTCTCCCCTAGCTGCTGGTAATTCCTTGGCTTGTGGCAGAATAACTCCAGTCTTCACATGGCGTTCTCCCCATGTGCGTGACTGTCTCTATCCAATTTTTCCCCTTTTTATAAGGACACTGGTTATATTGGAGAGGGACCCACCCTAATTTTCTCATTATAACTTGATTGCCTCTGTAAAGACCCATTCTCCATATAAGGTCATATTCTGCGGTTTTGGGGACGAGGAGTTCAACATGTCTTTTTAGGGGGACGCAATTCTGTGGCAACCGATAATGCTATTGCTGCGTTACTTATAAGTGATATTATTGAAGGATGCCAGCCAAGTTATTATAGGTTGCAGGTCTCAAAAGCCTTTCAGAGAGAAGATGGAGTGATGGGGGAAGCATCCTGACTACAAGAGATTATTTTAAAAGGCAAAACTGCAAAAATCTAGCAGTGGAAAAGCCATGTGGTTCACATAGCACAAAAAACTATGGCCTGGGACTCAGGTGTCCCAGCCCTGCCACTCCTGCCATGACTTATGCAAGTCACATTCCCTTCTTAGCCTTGGGATCTCCATCTGTAAATTGAGATCATTAAGCTGATATCAGTTGCCAAGACATGATGAAGTTTGGCATTACAATGATCCCAAGTACATGTTTATGTAAGTGGGCCATAACTCATGAATCTCATTGACTTTTTTTTCCTCCAGAATGTGGAATTTTTAAAATCACAAATAAATTGTTTAATTTGTAAAATTTTAAATCACATGAAATTTGTAGCTTGGCCTTGACTTGCCTCCACAACAAGGGTTCAATAAAAGCCTGCAGCGTCTCTAGCTGGGCTTATGGGAAAATTAGGAGAAGAAACCATGCCTTCTCCCTCTAGGAAACGTGGCTTACTTCCCACAACACTTAGGGGCATAGCATAGGGAAGTAGAATGAGTATAGAGTTTGGTGTCAGGAAGCCTGATTTTGAGCTTAGACTCTGCCTCCTACTAGCTATAAATATTTGGACAAATCTTCGCCTCTCTGAGCTACTTGTTTGGTCATTTGCAAAATGGAAATAAAATTAAAATCATAGCATTGAACTGAGGTAATGCACATGAAAGCATTTGGCTAGGTTCTCCCAAAGGCGATGGAACTAAAAACTATGGTTGGAATGTTGGGGCTGAGATCACCTTAGACCTTGCAGAATCCAACTCTTCTAATGAATCAGCTTTCTCTTGTTTGTTCTACAAACAAATCTCTCTGAATCTCAGCGAGTGACCAAACAGTACTTTATTTCTCATGCACGTTGCGTGTCGGCAGCTGCAGTGGCTCAGCTCTGCTTGTCTTCTCATTCTGGAACTTTGGCTGAAAGGGAGCCCCAGTCTGAGACGTTTGGTTTGCATGGCAGAGAGAATGAGCAACAAAGCTGACAGAAATCTAGGATGCCCCTTAAAGAGAATGCTTAGACGCGAGTTGTCTCACATTCTATGGGCCAAAGCATATCACGTGGCCAAGCCCAAAGCCAATGGCAGGGGTATGCAATTCTTTACAGAGAATGGGCATGTGCATGATGGCAAATAGCAATAGACTATACCCCACTTTCATTTCATTTCGGGCCAGAAAATGGGGCCAGAAAATGAATGTTCTCCATCCCTACCCCGTTCGTCTGGGCTGACAATCAAGCCCAGATGGAAGACGTTGACAAAGGCATCCTAGAGATGGCAAGAGGCAACTCAGGAAGGGGGCCTGAAGGTAGAGCCTTCGAACCTTCTGGCCAGAACAGAATGTAGGATGGCAATGAGTATAAGGAAAAACTCTGCATAATGTGAGACAGAGGGAGGCAGAGAGAAACACAGACATCCAGCAATGTGAATTAAGAAACTATCCTATGCTAGGTATATAGAAACTACCAGTGACAGAAAGAAATAAAAGGAAACTGAGAAAAAGGGAGCCAAGGACAATGACAGAGACATAGAAAAATAAAGGGAAGTTGGCAAAAACAGATAGAAAAGGCTTTAGTAATAGAAGCAGAGACAGAGGAAAGAGGAAACAGAATAAAAGAGACAGAGGAAGCCACACAGAGAGAAGGTGGAGAAAGAAGAAATAGAGAGCCCAGTGAGGGGGGCAGATAGAACCAATCCCCAGGCAGAGCTTGGAGGGTGGGCTGCAGGCTGAAGGGCGGGGCCTAGGAGTGATGAGGAGGCTGAGGAGGAAGACTTGGAGACAGGGCATTGGGCACAGTGGATCTCAGAAGAGGCAGCAGAGGGGAAGGTGGAGGAGGCTGCACTGTCAGGTCCTGGAGAAGGGAAGGAGAGGGGAGGAGCAAAGGAGTAAAGTGGGGAGAGAACAGACAGGTTGACTGAAGAGTCCAAGCCAATTACCCTTTGGTGGCCACGCCCTACCCCCTTTGCTTCAGCCTCTTGTTCCGCATTTTATTTTCCTTCAAGAAAATGGAGCCCTTTAACGGTATTTTGACGTCATGGAATCAATGAATGGGTGTGTGCGCATGTGCGGTGCAGTGTTCACGCTGTTGACTCCCTTCCCGCATGCCCTGAGTTGCTCATAGTAAAAATGGGAGGTGCGCTTAGCTTTGGACACAATGAAGCTTCCCTCTCCCCTTCAATTAATTCCCCGATCTCCCCTCTCTTGGAATCTCAGAAGGCAGCTTGTTTTGGTGGAAATAATGTGGTTTTGGAGACAGATGCGTGTTCAAATTGTGATTCTTTCCCTTATTGCTGTTCAACCTTTGGCACGTTCCTGGACATCTCTGATTCTTACTTTCTCCTGCATTTTCAGTGAGGCAGTGGATCCCTCATTCATGGGGCAGAGGGGAGAAATGAATAATAAAAGACGCATGAAGTGTCTTAGAACAGCACTCAGAGAAAGTCCCTTTCTTTTCCTTTTGTCTTTTAAAATATCCCCTCCTAATTCAGCCTAGTGCATGCCCTTTGCAAACGTCCTTTGACCTAAGTTTGGCAGGGGTTATTAAGAATACTGACTCTTGGGGCCAGCCCAGTGCTGCAGCGGTTAAGTGCGAACGTTCTGCTTTGGCGGTCCAGGGTTTGCTGGTTCAGATCCCGGGTGCGGACATGGCACCGCTTGGCAAGCCATGCTGTGGCAGGCGTCCCACATATAGAGGAAGATGGGCATGGATGTTAGCTCAGGGCCAGTTTTCCTCAGCAAAAAAGAGGAGGATTGGCAGCAGATGTTAGCTCAGGGCTAATCTTCCAAAAAAAAAAAAAAAAAAAGGATGACTCTAAAATCGTGATATAAATAATTGACTAAATAAATAAATGGGATAGAAGAGATAGCTCTTCCTTAGAGTAGAATCCCAATTAATAAATGTAGAAGGAAAGTGGGAAATAGAAAACCACCATTAGACAGTCACCACTGTAATAATTACCACTGACAAGAGCCACCGATATATACTAAAACTAATGGGTGAAACTTCAAGAAGAAGCAAGATATTTGCAGACTCTCAAAGCATCACCCTCACCAGATATTTATTAATTACAAAAGGAAAATAGGGGCTTACTAGTGGAGAAATCTGGCAGATACCACTTGCATTACTTTCCCCGGGCCACCATAACAAATTACCACAAATTGGGGGCCTTAAAACAAAAGAAATTTATTCTCTCACGGCTTTGGAGACAAGAAGGCCAAAGTCCAGTGTCGCAGGGCTGAGCACTCGCCGGGGCTCTAGCAGATAATCTACTCCTTGTCTCTTCCAGTTTATGGTGGCTCCTTGGCTTGTGGCTATGTTACTCCAATTTCTGCCTTCGTCTTCATGTCACCTTCTCCTCTGTGTCCTCTCTTCTGTGTGTCTCTCTTGTGGACATGTATCACTGGATTCGGGACCCACCTGGATAATTCAGGATGATCTCCTCCTTGTAAGGTCTTCAACTTAATAACATCTGCAAAGACCCTTTTTTCCAGAAAAGGTCACATTCATAGGTTCCAGGGGTTAGGATGTGGACATATCTTTTTGGGGTCCACCATTTAACTCAGAGCATCATTTTAACCAAATGATCAAGCTCAACATCACCAAGAATAAGACATTGACATCACGACTCCCCTGAGAGGATGCACAGAGAAGGGCACAATGCCGTTTCTGTGGAATTCTTGCCAAAAATGCATAATCTCATTCTAATCGTGAGAAAACATCAGACAAACTCAAAGTGTGGAACATTCTACAAAATGACTGACCAGCACTCTTCAAAAATGACAAGATCATGAAAGACAGGAAAGACTTGGGGATTGTCACAGATAAGACAAGGGGGACATGAAAATTAAATGTCCCGTGGGATCCTGGACCTAAAAAAGAACAGCAGTGGAAAAGTGGAAAACCTGGTGAAATTTGAGTAAGGTCTGCGGTGTAGTTAATGGTATTATATTATTGTTAATTTCCTGGTTTTGGTTATTCTATTTTAATTATGTGACATGTCAACTTTAGGGGAAGCTGAGTTAAGAGTATATAGGAACTCTCTGTACTAACTTTGCAATGTCTTGTGAGTCTATAATTATTTCAAGATAAAGGAGTTAAAGACTTTTAAAACAGCATGTTGACTCTGAAGCAGGACTGCCTGGGTTAGAATCCTGGCTTCACCACTTAACTCGCAGTGTGACATTGATCAAGTTACTTTTCTGTGCCTCAGTTTCCTCCATGGTAGAATGGTGATAGTAATAGTTTCTACCTCCTGGAATTAAAATGAGGTAATATATGCAAACTCTATACAAATGTTGTCATCAATTTCATTAACATCACTGCTGGTATTGTTCCTATTTCGTAAATGGCAAGACCAACGCCTAGAAAGTTAAGACTGCTCTTTCCTAAGATCACACAGCGAGAGCCTGAGGCCAGAATTAAACTTAAGTTTCTGATTCCCAATCACCTCTCTACTCTATAGTGACTCTTCTCTTGTAGGGGCAAGGATGGGTAAGGATCTTTTAGGGGCCCATCTCCATAAACATCTAATTACCCTACTCTACGTGTCATTAAGGCACTCCTCACCCTGGACTGTGGAAGAAGGCAGCTGGTTCTCCCTGGCCATGAATACTTAGAAGTCATGAAAGCGGAAATTTCTGACTCCATTCTCAAAAGAAAGAAAGCCATTTAAAGCTCATCTAGTCTAACTCCTTCATTAGAGTGAAACAAATACCCATAGGTGTCAAAGAGTGACTCAGTCAGTGTTCTGTGGCAGGTCAGTGATAAAGCTGGCCTTTCCGTCTAGATTGTATGACGCATTGTGTGTGTGTGTGTGTGTGTGTGTGTGTGTGTGTGTGTATGTGTGGTCCCCATGGCACCACACTTTCTAAACCTTCTCCAGCTGTGATCTGCACTCAGCAGACGGCCTCTAGCTCCATGCAGTGGGAGCCATAAACATAGAGCTTCAGTACAGCGATATTTCATTTCATCGTGGTAATCATCCTGTCTGCAAATCCACCAATACGGCAAACAATTACCCAATTCAAACTTCTGCTGCTAATGTTCCCCAGCTCAAGGGCGTCTTTAATAGCCAAATAATACTTGTTTTTTCTTCCTTCCCTCTCTGTTTTTTCCTAATCTCTCCCCGATGAGACATAACATTAATTACAGCAGTTAACAGAAATTCTGCCTCCATTACTGCCTGCCACCTTCTCTATCTTGGCTTCCGCCTCCAAAATTCCTCTCCTGAATGAAGGGAGGGGGGATTTATGCAGACGTGTGATTGTATTTATTTACCTTTTCTCTGCCTGCCTCCTTTGTGCTGAATTTTAAGTCAAGTCGAATCAATATTTTCACTGGGGGTGTGCGTGAGTGTGAATGTGTGTGCGTGGTTTGCGTGTGCCTGCCTCATAATCTAGCTGTCATTTTGAGCTAATTGTGTTGTTTCCTCTTGTGTGGAAGGAAATCTTATCTGTTTTGGATTAAAATTCAATGAAGGTCACAGCGGCTGGAAAACTTAGCAGACTGCTGCAATTAATGTTCATTTGGCTTTGATAAATTGGAACGTTCCCCTCAATAGGACTGGAGTGGATTTCAGAAGCAATAATTCTTCCATTAACTCAATGATTCCGCCTGTGATGGAGGACCTTGTCCTGCTTTTGTTTGTCATCTGTCACTTGGAGGAGCTGGGCATATGTCGGAGATGATTTATCAGGATGGCAGCGCCTGCTTGTATGAAAGCATTTAAAACCACTAATTATTTTTGCCCCTTGTAAATTGCTTGATTAAACAGAATGTGAGCTTGGAACTGAGGTAGAAAAATCTTTTCGTGGCCCTGTTTCCAGTCCTGGGTTCCCACAGTTGTGAGGTTATTGCAAGTTCCTTTCAAGGGTTAGGTGAAGATGTCTCTGTCAGAGGAATAATACTGAGCACTTATGACATCCCAGGGAATATGCTGGAAGCTTTATGTGCATTGTTTTACTTAAAACAATTCTTTAAGGTGGTTTGTCCATATCAAATGGGAGGAGACTGAAGTCCAAAGACGATTAGCATTTCATCCACCGTAAGCCTGGGTCTTGATTCTAAAGCCCTGGCGTTAACACTCACTATGCATTAGGATTTTTTTAAATCTACTTAATCTCATTAAGTTCTGCTGTTTATTGTTGGGATTTCATTCAGCAAGGAACAAGATCTCCTTCCTACATAAGAATGACCAGGGGTGTTTGTTTAAAAGCCAATTTCTTGGGCCCTGTCCCAGGTATGGTGGTCTGAACATCTGGTGTGGGGTTCTGGGGAGTCTGCATGTGACAGGCTCTGCCGCTCAAGTTTGCGACAGCAAAGGTGCCGAGTCACTGACCTGCAGCTCATTGAGACCATCATTGGGAAAGTCACAGCCTCGGCCCGCTAATTTTTTAAATTATTATTCAGTTCTCACAGAACCCTGCCAGGCAGGCATTGCTGTGTCCGTCTTACAGATTGCAAGGTTGAGGTACAACAAGTTAAGTGGCCTTGCCCAAGTTTGCACAGCTAGGGAGAGGCTGAGTCGGAATCTAGACCCTGCGTTTGCCTCACCGGCCGGAAAGCTCTACATAGCATCCCCATCTCGCCGCTCCTGATCTTGTTCTTCCGTGTCCCCGGCCCTCCCTTCCTTCTCTAAAATTCTGCAGGGGTGCAAGTTAGAGTGGCTCTGGGCTTTCCCCACGGACACCCTCTTCAGTTCCTGTTTTATTGCAGTTCTTATGTGTCCTCATGTTCCCCTAATGAAGCATCTAGAGGCCTGCCCTGTCTCGGCCTTCCTTAATAGGGAGTGAAATATATTGGTGTCTGTGCCAGGGGCTTTGTTTAGATGGTTCACAGAGCCACCGGAGGCCTTGCAGGGGAAGATGTGGGGCAGTCCCCCCCTCCCCTCATTGCAGATGATCTCAGGTGAAGGAAGCTCACCTGCAGGGCAGGTCTGCGCCATTGCAATAACTACAGCAGCATGGCTGAGCCGAGAGGAGAATCAGCTGGACCAGGAGCTATCAGCCTTTTGCTCACTGTGATCTTGGGCTAGCAACTTGCCCTCTCTGAGCCTTGGTTTCCTTTAACGTAAAAAGACGTAACGATAGTGCCTCCTCTAATAAAATCATTGCCAGGAATGGAAGCATGCATGTTAAGGGCAAGCTTGGCATCTGATAAATAGAAATTTCTCAGTAAATTGTACCTATTCTTAAAGCTCAAACACTGTTGACCTACTAATATGACTAGAACATGCTCCCGTTTAACATCTCATTAAAACCTCCTGACAATATATTAAAATAGGTGTTTTTTTTAATGTCCTTTTACAGCAGAGTAGGCTGAGCTGCAGAGAAGGGGCTTGCTTAGGGTCACACATTGGGTCAGTGCCAGGACAAGAAGTTCCTCAGTCCCCACCAGAACTGGGTAGGTGGGGCCATTGGTGGATATTTACCTGAAGTCGTGTAGACAGGTCGTTCAAGGTCCAGGGTGAAATTTGGGCTGGACGCTCTGCCTGCCCTTTGTTTTGAGATTCAGCATGGCAGAGTTTATAGACTGAATCGTGGCCCCCCTCCCAATTGATATGCTCAAGTCCTACCCGCTAGTGGGACTGTATTTGCAGATAGGGCCCTTAAGAAGGTAGTTGAGGTTAAATGAGGTCATAAGCGTGAGGCCCTAATCCAACAGGACTGATGTCCTTCTAAGGAGAGGAAGAGACACCTGTGATGCACATACAGAGAAAAGGCCATGTGAGGACACAGTGAGAAGCAGCTGTCTATAAGCAGGGAAGAGGACCCTGACCAGGAGCCAACCCACTGGCATCTTGAGCTTGGACTTCCAGCCTCCAGAACTGTGGAAAGATAACATTTCTGTTGTTAAGCCCCTCAGACTGGAATTCTGTTCTGGTAGCCTGAGCAGACTAATACAGCAGAGAATTGGGGTTAGGGCCTCCCCAGCTACCGATGGCTGAGGAAACAAGGGGAGCTGGAATAAATTTTTCCCTTTTTCCCTGCTCTTATTCCTGGGACAAGGGGGAAAAGCAGAAAGAGAGAGGGGAGGAGGTGATCACAAAGCAGAAAGGGAACAGGATGGAAAGAGAAGAAAGGGGAAGAGGGAGGTTTTAAAAGCGAGAAGGAGTGTCTAGCATTTAATAGCAGCTCAGTAAACTATTAGACGAGTGGATTGGGAGCAGATGATTGGATGTCGTCATGTGTGACAGTTATTAACTTTTCACACCATGGTAGCACTGGGCGCCTGCTCAGAGGTCCCAGGGAAGGGAGCTGATGATAACAGCTTCCATTTAGGTGTTGCAAGAGTTTTCTTTTGGTTTTTGTTTTTGTTTGAGTGCCTTTTATATGCCAGCATGGTCTTTGTCACACACACCTTCATTAAATTTTACAAAACTCTACCTGTTGATGATTATTCACAGATGAGATGTGTAAGAATATACTCATTTGATGGATGAGAAAACCGAGATTGCCCAAGGTCACATGGCCACTCAAGACCTGGAATCTGAGTCTTGAGCCCGTTCTCTCATTGGCACATTAAGACCAGTGAGATTGGAAGAACAGCTAACTCAGAGGAGAGGCCCACACCTTGTTAGCTTTCTGCTCCTCCACTTACTCCCTGTATGACCTGGACAAAGTTGTCTAACCTATCAGAGGCCTTTATAGTGGTGGGGCAAGGCATCAAGTAGGAAGTGCTGGTGAAAGCCTTGGTGCCTCGCGGGTAGGAAGTGCTCCTTTAATGGCAACCTCTCTTTATATCTCTGGTATCCTGTTTCCTGGACTTTAACCTGAGGACAGTAAGTCATATCTTAAAAGATTGTGTTGAATGAAATGAGAATCCAGGCAGAATGCCCAGGACAGTGCCTGGCGCATAATATATGTTTAGTTCATGAGGAATGTGATTATTATTACTGGTAGCTTCCCAAATACTGTGCAGATTAGAAATTCCTCAACTTGGGAATCTCTTAGATAAAGCAAAGACCAAGCCAATGCTTTTCTGGCCTGTTCCAGCCCAGGCTGCTGTTGGGAGGTGCCTAAGTGGAGGGAGGAAGGCCAGCAGTCATGGGAGGTGACAGTTGGGGTCTCAGAGCCACCCCGGGGACCATCTCCTGCTCCTGGGAAGGTGAAGACATGGCTGGCCTGACCAAGTGGTGCAAAGTGAAAAATGAGGTTGTGAAGCAGCAACAACATCTGTGTCATCATTTCTGCACCAGGAGGTCAACCGGCTTCATAAACGGTGCTGCTGCCAGAGCGGTCTTTGTTTAGGAATTAATTAGGAGCAGGAAAGAACTGCTGCCCGTGCAGATTTCGGTCTCTGGAAGTTATAAAAAGCAGATGGATTTTAAGCAAATGCATTTTTCACCCTTTAACACTATGTGAAAGGGTACACATCAGAGCCGGGGCACCGGGGAAACCGGCATTCAAAAGGAACACCTGAGCCCTCTTTTTGTTCTGATTCTGTCTGCCCAGGCGCATGGCCCCATCCTTTTAGCTGCTGCAGTTTGTGTATAGGTAACATTTTGCTATTAATAATAGCACAGTCTGCTGAGTCTTTCATGTGCCAGGAACAGTGCTAAATGCTTTCCGCACCGTTACCTTGTCTAATCTCCACAACAGTTGGGTGAGCGGGCTATTGGTAACTGCCTTTTACATGTGACAGAACCGAGGCTGCGGGGGTTGTGGGAGTTCAAGGTCTATGGCTTTAGCTGCTGTGCTATAGTAGAACCTCCTTACCTTCCCAATAAAATGCTCCGAGTATCCATTTGTAACAGATATCCAAGGACCCGTTAAAAACTGAGTGAGTAATTTAGAAGCACAGATCTTGTAAAAAAAAGGGGGATTCTCATGTGGAGGCCAATGAGGACCAGTTATACTTTCATGAATCAACTCCATGTTGATATAGAAGTTAATCACCCTCAAAGAAGGCATTTCACCTTAGCAATGATAATAATATTAATGCTAGCTAATATTTGTACAGTGATTTGGCTCATACAAATTACTATGGTACAGTGCGTTGTCTTGAAACTTGAAGACGATGTCCACACATCTATTGTTGCATTGTATCTTCAAAAGCATCCTTGGGTATTTAGGCACTGATATTGTAGCTATTATTATTATTAGCCTTGTTTGAAACTTGGAAAGGTTCATCATGTCCAAGATCACATAGTGACACAGTGGTAAAGCCAAACCTCCTTTCACCAAATAGCTCAGCACCCCCTGGGAGAATTGAAAGGTTAGGGATGCCCTGTGGTGGCAAATAGGGAAGAGCTCATGACAGAGAAGTACATAAAATCGTGGCATTTTAGAAGCACAAGAAACCTTTAAGATCTCTGCTTGTAAAACCTTCACTTTTAAAATGAGGGAAAACCAGTGCTCACTGGAAGGAACTCACCTCTGCAAACTCACACAGCAAGTTCATGTGACATTGAGGATAAAAGATGGACAGGTGTGGGTTTAAACCCCCAATTTTCTATCGTCTCTACTTCTGACTTTGTGCAAGTTGGTTAATGTAAGCCTTGGATTTCTCTTCCAGAAAATAGAGAAAAACACTTCCAAATGGGCATAAGGATTCAGTGAGAAGATGTGTATGAAACTGGTGGCACAAAGCGTGTCATGGGATATGTGTCCACTAAGTGAAAGTCACTAGGACAGTGGGTAAAGAGGAAAATACATGGGCTTGAGACCAGACAGGCCCGAGTAAAGCTGCAAGCCACTCAGTCATTAGCTCTGTGACGTTGGAAAAATTGCTGAAATCCTCCGAACCTCAGTTTCCTGCTATGAAAATTAGAATGATGACTATACCTACGCCATTTTGTTTGCTGTGTGAATTAAAAATGACTTATGATAAAGATCAGCCCAGGGCATTGCCCACAGTGAACCTCAGCTCTTGTGGGTCCCAGTGTGTTCTGGTCTTCTCATCTCATGGTTTTTTCTCTCAGCTAGATGTTCTTCAAGCAAGCAAAGAAAGCTCATGGCGCCTTCCCTGAAACACCACTGTTGATAAGTTTCCTTTGGGCACTGGAACTAAGAAGTAGTTCTGGATTCCAGTCATTTCTATAAAAATCTTCCCACCTTTGTGGAGTGATGAGTCCTCTCCAAGCACAGAGCTAGAGGAAAAAAGATTTCATTAAGTGTAATTAAATATGCACTCTTGCATTTGGGTAATGCATTGGGGGGATTTGTGTTTAAAGTGTCATTCGTGTAGCAAAGACACCTGTTATGCTAATGGTGCTGCGTTAGTCTCTCCACTGGGGGCCTGGATGTTTTCTTAGCAGAGCCTGGGTGAATACATTACACCCCATGCTGCACCCCATGGTCTAGCATCTTTTGCTTTTTCTCAAATGTAAGCACCTTGGATTCTTAATTTGGCCTCCATAATGAAGCACATCTCTGGGAGAAGTGCTTAAGCTGGTCTCCTCATTGGAGAGAATACCTGGTGGGAAAAGACGAGAAGAGAAAAAAACATTTATTGAGCAATTGCCATGTTCCAGGAGTTTTGCTGAATGCACGGTTATGCTGTGCTGTTTAATCTTACCAGAGAAATGCGAGGTAGCTATTTGTATGGTTATTTTACAGATAAAGAAAGAGAAGCTCAGAGAGGTTACAATTTCCTTATTTTACAACTAATATTTCTTGAACACCTGCCCACTGTGTGTGCAGTACTGCATTAGACTCCTGGAATTGTGTGATCTGGTCTATAGGGTCATCAATAACAGTAACCAGAGGCCAACTTGAGGTTGAGGCCCCAGGGACGTTAAGCAACTTGTCTAAGGTCACATTGTAGGAACCGGCAGAACTGGGATTCAAACCTAGGTCTCTTGGAGTCTTGTTTCGGTCTCTTTGAAACAAGGAGGCCTGGAACTTGTTCATTCACTTCTTCAGCTTTCAGGGGCATCTCGTATGCACAAGGCACTGTGTTAAGCACTTCAGGGGTTTCCAAGATGAAGGTTTCCATATCTTTGGGTGGGGACATTGAATCAACTATTCAGGGAAGACAAGGTAACACTGTGTCAGAGGAACAGACCAATGCCAGAGGGAACACAGAGAAGGAAGAGGTCACTTCCAGCTGGAGGGTTCAAGGAAAGCTTCCTGGAGGAAGGGAACATTGATCCAGGTCTTAAATTGTGGCATGGATTTGGACATCAGTCAATAATTTACAACTTCTGCCTCTTTGTCAAGATCTCTTTACAGTAGATGATATTAGCAAGACCCTGGGGTCAGGGATGAGTTCCACGCTGACTCATTTTCCAAGAGGTTATTAGATTCCTAGCATCCTAGTCAATACCAATTTACCAGTTATTAACTACTCTGTCCCACAACAAGGACTGGGACTGATTAACAAAGGTAAACAGGCTCCCATCGACAGAAAACTCACAGACTAGACATGGAGGGACTGTCTAAGTTATTCTTAGTTAACTGACGGAAGACTTGACTAGGGGCGATGAATGTAGGTTTAGAAAGGAGCCTTATAAATGATCTATTACAGGACTTTTCAACATTTTACACCAGAAACCTTTCATTGAATGGAATGTACGTGGACATTTAATATATAACAGACCAAAGAGGATCTGCTCTGGCTGGAGGTTTGGAGGAACTGGCCGTGGGGCAGGATCTGTTTTTATTTTTAGTTCACTCAACATCCCACCAAAGGTGTACCCTAGTGAACATGGCTCGAAAACTAAACCACCTCTACTCCCCATCGTGTAAGAGATGCAAGAGCTGTGTCCTGAGAGGGGGGACTTACTCAAGGCCAGAGTCACTGAGCGAGTGAAGCCAGGAGCCCGGTCTCTGGTATCCTATCCCAAGGTTTTCACAACACCATTGAGAGAAGAGATTGGATTTGGTTTTTATTTATTTGTTTTTGCGTTTTTTAACTTTTTACTTTGAAATCATTTTACATTTACAGAAGAGTTGCAAGGAAACTACAGAGAATTCCCATGTACCCTTTAATCAGCTTCTTCTAATGCTAGCATCTTTATTAACCACGATACATTTGTCAAAACTGAGAAATTAACGTTGATAGAGTGCTCTTAACTAAAGGCTTTGTTCCTTTTTCTCTAACTTTTTCCCTGGTGCCGTTTTTCTGTTCCAGGATCCAATCCCAGATACCATATTGCATTTAGTTGTCCTGTCTCCTTAGTCTCCTCCTCAGTCTTTATTTGCTTATTATAAAACTTGACACCCATGGAGAGTCCTGGTCAGGTATTTTGCAAGATATCCCTCAGTTTGGTTTTGTCTGATTCTTCCTCATAATTAGACTGGGATTATAGATTTGGAGGAAGAACACCACAAAGGCAAAGTGGCCTTCTCGTCACATCCCATCAGGAGTTAGGTGACAGCAACAGGACTTATTACTGATCATGTTAACCTTGATCACTTATTTCAGTTGGTGTCTGCCAGGTTTCTCCCCTCTAAAGCTCCCGTTTTTCTCTTTCCATCCTCTCTTATTAGAAACAAGTTACGAAGTTCCGCATATAGGAGGAGAGAGGTGATTAAGGTCTACCTACTGGAGGGAGGAGTGTCAAAGAACGTGTGGATATTTGTTAAACCACCACAGTGATTAATAAATATTTGAGAGAGCTACTTTGAGACTCTGCAAATATCTTGTTTCTCCATAAGCTTTTTCCCACTAATTTTGCATTCATCAGTGGATCTTGCCTGCAGTGATTTATTACTGCAGTGGAGAAAAGGGATCTTGAAAAAAAATCGCAAATATAAAGGAAACAACAAAAAAAAAAAACCAGGGAGACAAGAACGGAAGAAGAAAAAAGGTGCACACTTATTAAAGCCAAACTTTTTTCCAGATGGTAGACCTGGGTCAGGGTAGGTGTCAAGGAGAGAGGGGCTGTACTGTCCTCACCAGCTTTGCTGACCTCATTCCAACTTGGGGGCATTCTAATTGGCATCTCCATGGCACTGTCAGTAACCATCACACTCTGAGGCTGAAGGAGGCTCTTTTAACTCTGTTAGGATAAGGTCAGTGTGGAACAATGCAGTAACACCTAACTTGCCCATTTTTTCCCTAGATTTCATCTTAAAATACATCTAGTTGTGGAAGCAGTTAAAGACATGTCTCTTAACTTGATAGTTTCTATGATTCTGTGTGTTTGTGTGTTACATGCTGTGTGTTGTATGTCGTGTGCATGCTTCCTTCTTGCTTTGGACGCACGTTGACTACTGGGTCCCGTGGCATTTAAGGAGGAAGGGATTCTCAGATCCTTTTCCTGTGTCCTTGGCTTTGAACAGTCATTTAGAGCAGCTTGAATCCTTTGTGAGGTTCCATAAGATCTCTGTGATAAAACATGACTGACTCAAAGCTCAAGGACAAGGAAGTGCAGGAAAGTGTATCAACTGCCTGTGCCTGGCCTATCTTGGGGGTCTTGGGGGTGGGACAGCAGAAGTTAATCATGTCAGATCAATCCGTTTATCCCTTGGAGCAAATCTCATGGAAGAGAGGGCCTTTGAGATGGTCCTTGAAGGGTTAAGGTTGACAGGAAGTGTTCCAGACAGGAATTAGCATGCAGGAACCTAAGGATATTAGGAAATTCCTTACCTGTTAAAATATTAGAGAGATTCCTATCCATTTTGCCTAGAATTATTTCTGATTCTGAGGAACTGTTGTGTAGGGATATGATCAAGCTCTTAAATGTTCTCTGTGTCTTTAACATCTTGGAATACCAACACAGTTAGTGTCAATAATTGTTTCTTAATTGGTTGCTGGGTTGTTGGTAGATTTAGGCCCATTCAGAGACTCTGTCTTATTACCATTTGAGCTTTGTAGCAGACACCATTGGTGTCCAGCTCAGATCCCCTCAGTACTAACCCTTTCCACGAATGCTGGCCCAAGTTCCTGTTGCCAGCACATGTGATTATGGCTAGAGGCTCTCTCTGGCAGTGTGGCACCCCTCTGCCCATGCTTGAGGCAGGCTCCAGCACCAGGGAATCAAGGGCAGCCCTTAGTTGATGATTGTTGGGAGCTGGTTAATACATATCCCACCATCCTTGCCACTCCTGCAGGATAACTCGGGGCCAGGTTCGTTGTTTCTCAGAGTACCCCAGCAGGATAAACCTCCTGTTGCTCACTATAGGATCTGGCTGAATAAACATCCTTTACTGGCTTCTTTCCCTTCCCTGCCTCATTTTCTCACTACTTTACCAGTGTTTCCCAGAATCACTTCTCAAATAATCACATATGCTTACATTCTTGTTCTTTGAATTTCTTTTGGAGAAAGACAAACTCAAGTGGGCTTCTTTTATAGTCTCTTTGACCAGGAAGTTTAGACCCGGAAGAGGAAAAAAAATGCCCCCAACTTCCAGTTGGCTCTGAAACAGATTTGCTGCTTGAAACAGAGCAAAGCCCTGTCACCCTCTGGGCTACATTCCTTACTAGTGAGGGGAAAGATTGGCTAAGATGTCGCCAAAGCCCTTCCGGAAGTTTTCATTCTGAGGTTTCAACTTCTGCACACCTTCATTTCTCCATTATATGTATGGTTTCCAGGAATTTATTTAATGTGTTTTAAGGAAATATTTATGCTTCCTGCCTACCAGGTCCCATTTTCCAAACAAACTCTTAAGTTGAACACGTTGAGGGTTAGGGAAGTTTGCCTATCCTGCTTTTTAGGAGCACTCATCCTTGGCTTTGGCTATAAACCCAGAATATGGGGAAGGCAGATGGTGTTTCTTCTACTCCCTCTTCATCTTTCTTGGTCCCTCTCCCTGCACTAACTTTTCCATTTTCACACGTGGATGAGGACAGTCCTGCGCCTGGAAGCTCTGACCTATTTTTTTCTGACTGGATATAATAATAGGTACCATTTTTTGAGAGTTTAGTACATGCCAGGCACTAGGCCAAGCACTGTGCATACATTACCTTGTTTATTTCTACAACAGTCCTGTGAGGAAGGAACTGTTAGTATTTCGTCATGTGGAAGCTAAGATTGGGAGAGATTATGCAGTTGTCCAAGATCATGCGGCTGTTAATGGTGAAGACAGGATTGGAATCCAGGCTTGTCTGAATGGAAACCCTGTATTTTAATCATCACCTGATTCTCTACACAGTGAAATTCAGTGGGTATAACTCTAAAGACCGCTATATACTTCAAAACATTATTCCTAAGAATGGGTAAACATAGAGGGCGGGGCAGAGAAATGACTGAGCAGCACCTCGGGAAAACACATATGGATTTCATTGGACAATAACCTGAGTGAAGTAAGAGTGTTCAACAAAACAATGTTTTTTCAATTTAGATTTTATCAATATAAGCATCTCACCTAGAATGGGGATATTCTGATCTGGTTAGTCATTTCTTGGAATATTGTGCTCAGATGTAGTGTTATCGTTAAGAAAAACATGATCAGAATCAAGTGTGTCCAGGGAAGATTAACCACAGGGTAGTGAAAGGGTTGAAAACCATATGACCGCAATTCTGAAGATAACTGGGAGGATTTAATATGGAGAAGAGAAGACCTGGAGATTTGGTGGGGATTACTACTTCAAATCCTAAATATCTCTCAGGGGGAGGTGGGAGTTAAATTTGTCCTGTATGGCCTTAGGACAGAGGGAGCAATGGGGAGAAGCCACATGGCAGCCAACACCAGCTCTATTTTAAAAAGATACAATAACAAAAGTATCCACAATTGGAATAGGATATTTCAAGAGGTGATGTTTACTCCACCAAGCCTGTGTTAGTCAGGATATATATTTTTTTGTTTGCAAGTGATATAAATCCAACTCAAACTGGCTAAAGGACAAATAAGGTCTTTAATTCCTCAAGGGACTGAAATATCTAAGGCTACCTTTAGTTCGGGATTGTTTAGATCTAAATGTCCACACAAGGTCGTCAGGAATATGCCTCTGTTCCTTCACTCTGGTTTCCTCTGGGTAGGTTTCATTCTTGAGCAAACTCTCCCCAGGTCATGAGAAGATTACTTAATACTTTAGCATTGCCAGGAAGAGAAGAGAGTGCTGCTTATTTTTAACCAAAGTTAAATAGCTCAGATAGCCTGAGCGAGCTATCATTTGCTCATATGTCCATCCCTGTTACTTTTCTATTGATACTGTAATAAATTACCTCAAACTTAGTGACTTTAAACCACACAGATGCATTATCTTATTGTTCTGTAGTTCATAAAATCAAAATGGTTCTTGCTGAGTTAAAGTCAACGTCTAGGTGGCAGGACTGTGTTCCTTCTGAAGGCCTGATGGGAGAATCTGTTTGCTTACGCTTTCCAGCAGGTAGAGGCTGCCGACATTCCTTGCTTGGTGGCCCTCTTCTTCCATCTACAAAGCCAACAAAAATGAGTTTAGTTCTTCTCATACCACATCACTCTGACCTCCTCTTCTGCTTCCCTCTTCTGTTTATAAGGATCTTTGTGATTATGTTGGGCCGATCTGTATAGTCAAGGACAATCTACCCATCAAACAGTCACCTGATTAGCACCTTAATTCCATCTGCAATTTTAATTCTCCATTGCCATGTAACCTAACATATCCACAGGTTCCAGGGATAAAGACATGGGTATCTTTGGGACATTATTCTGCCCACCACAAGCAGTAAGCAAGTCACTGTGATGCTCTAACTGGTCAACCATGGGTCAGGTGGCCACCCCTGGACCCTGACTCAGGTAAGCCAGAGCCAGACCACATAGACTGAGAGTGTGAAAGGGAATATTAGTTAGTCTCTCAAAAGAAAACTAGGTCCTTATTACAAAAGAAGAGGGAAGAGATGCTAACGAGGTTAAAAAAAGAAATCAACCACATAATCAATATTAGGTGAGGGATGAAATTAGTTATTGTAAAGTTTATTCTTCATGTTCTGATATTTGAAGGCCATATACTATGGTTATGCCTAACTACAGAGAAAGCAATTAGCTGATCCTACCTAATATAAATTCTATTCTCTATTCCTATATGAGGCCGTGGGTATTCCTCAGCCTAGACTTACTCTCTTGCTTATGTGTTTTCCTGGTTCCTAGATGATGGAATCAACTGGTGAGAGTCACAGGAGACATTTTAGGAGAAATGATGTGGTATTTATTTATTTTTTCAGACTTGAGAGTCCAAAGTGTACAAGCAGGAGGCTTGAACCCTAGGAGGATGCTCATCAAAAAAAGTGTTGATATAATGCTTTTTAAGAAATAAAAAAAGAATGCTATCTTCCTCACCTGAGAAGGATATTTTTAAGGACGTATTCTAAAAAATTCCATGAAAGTCTTCAGCAAAATAATTCCAAAGGGACAAAGTTTTCTAGAGGAGCAACAACAACAAAAACCTTTCTTTCCAAACCTTGCTTTGAGAAAAGCAAAGAGTACAGGTCTGCCCATAACTAACATTTTCCTCTCCTTGCCTGCTGCTAGCTGAAATTGGATGGGACCATGAAATCCTAACCAATTTCACTCCACCACAGGTGCCCTGAGTGATACATTTCTAGCCAAATGCAGACTTTAGGGCTACAGATGGTGAAAGAGATACAAAGCAGAGGTAAGAATAAGGAGAGAGTTATGGGAGACATTTTAAGAAAAGTGATGTGCTATTAATGTTTTTTCTGACTTTGTTGTCCACAGCGTTCAAGCAGAGACTTGGCTGGGGGAACCTTTGCCAATATAGACAACACTTGGGAAATTCAGGCATGGCTATGAAAGTGGAATCAGGTCTCACATACACACCTCATGTGCTTTGAGGGGTGCATATATGTAAAATCTTTTAAACCCAAGTTGAGTCGAACCGGTCAGCTGCCCCAGCAATGCCTAAAGCCTGTCTACTGGACGGGGCGCTGTCCCAGGTGCTGAAAGAGCACGTGGCCAAAACCTACTTGGCCCAATTTCTGCTGAAGTACACAGCCTCAACTTGTCTCAGTTCCTATTTGTGACCAAAGGCCGAGCTGTAATTATGCCTCCATAACAGGGTGAAAAAGGGTTCCTTCTTTTCCTCCTCAAATGTGACTTTCTTATCACTAGAATGTAAGCTTTGCAATAGCAGAGACTTGGTTGTGTTCACTACTCTGTCTACAGTGCCTAGAATAATATCTCATTCATACTAGACACTTGCTAAATTTGGGTCAGAGTGATTTCCTAATTATATTGTCCTCACTTTTCCACTCACTCAGAGGAGTAATACATACCTACGTATGTACGTACATACATAGACATACATGCGTACACACGTACGTATATGCACACACCAACAATCAAAAGAGCTACAGACTATTTCTGTAGCACATTTTGTAATGTACGGAATACTTTCAAATTCAATATTCCTTGTGAATGTAAGCTGTATGTTCTTTGTCTCTGTATCTGTGTCTAGCTCCATGTCTAGAAGGCATATGATGGTTGCCTAGTATTTTTTGTTGAATTGAAGTAGGTTAACTTCACAGACTGAAAAACTAGGTTTCAGAAGGAAATGGATGGCCCAAAGTCATACAGTTAATTAATGCTGGAGGACTGTGACATTTCCCCTACATCCACCTATACAGTGTCACTCTTTAGACCTTTCAATTCCCCCACTTTGGTGACTAAATTTAAAGATCAAGTCAAGAAATCACAACTCCTAATGTTTTGATTCTTCTGAACAACCTTGATATTTTCCTGACACCAGGTATAGTGTAGATTGCTGTTATATATATGGTTTCTGACAAGTTTGGGTGGGGTCTATTAATGTGCTAAAGAATGTGAAGTATGTTACCAAGAAGTGAGGTTTGGAACTGCAACCACATTGCTTCAGATCTTTCCTCCATCTTGGCATGTGTTTACTAGGAGGTAGAGCGCTTCTAATGATGGATTCTCAAAAAAAGAGCAGGAATTCTCCATTCTCTTAATTAATAATTCCTTCTGTTCACATGATAACTTGCTCAATGGACCTCAAAGCCCAGTCCATGTAACAGTTGGCAGGGGCAAAATCATTGCCATCCAATTGCTCTGCAATTCCTTTGAAGGGGTAGATGACTTTGAAGTTGTGTCATGGTCCTCAGGGATAAAGATAGGCTGTGCCTAATCCCCTCCCCCCAAGGCCATGGGAATTCCAAAATTATACCTTAGGGAGGGAAAAAGGGAGACGAGAGAGGCTAGTTAGAGAAGACAGGAAGGAAGACAGGAAGAAGGGGGATGGCAAGAAGTAGAAGAGGTAGAAAGCTTTTATTGAGCATCCACCCTGTGCCTCCTCCTAAGAATAATACTTTTACATTCATCGTTTCAATAATTTGCATCTGAAATATATACTGAAAACAGGGATGAACGAATGAATGCTTTTAATCTTCCCAACCCTCTAGGATTCAGTATGTACATTCTACATATGAAAAAACTGAGCTCCAGAGAAGTGAAGCACACGACAGCTAAAAGGAGGATTTTGGAGGACAAGAGCCTACACTGTTAATTTTACCCAAAGAAGGCTCTGAAAGGCATCAAGAAGGTGGAAGTGCTGACAAGGAAAGTGTTCTTCATGAGTAGTCACACTATCTGTTTAGGAACTAGTTTTATTATTTCTCTCATTTTATATCTAAGAAAACAGGATTGGCAACTTGATTTGTCTTATCCAAAGTTATGCATTCATTCATTCATTGATTCTACTTTTACTGAGTGTCTACTCTGGGCAAAAAGTGAAATAGACATTCTCTGCCCCTCAGGGATCTGCTACTTTGGCATATGCCTTTTTCAGTGGCCAGTGTCCTCTAGATTAAAGGATGGTACATACAGGTGAGGTGGAGAACAGAGGGGAGCAAATAAAGGCATTCTGGGCAGAGGGCACAGCACATGCAGAAGCACAGGGACCTCAAGATGTGAGGGCATGGCACTTTTGCAGGAGTGGAAGTTGTTTGTTGTGACTGAGGCACAGGTCGCTTGGGGAAGCATGGTGGGTGGTAAGGCCAGACAAGTCTGATGGTAAAGACTTGGGTTTGATCCTGCGGGCTACGGAGAAGCAGCAGGGCTTTATAAGCAAGTAAAGAATGGGCTTTAGAAACAAGAGTCCAAAGTGGTGCAGCAGGGATGCTGGCTCCAGGCTTTGCATGGCCCTGTGTGAATACTTGCCACAACAGTCCTGCCACCTCCCCTGCTGCACTCTGTAGTGCAGACAATGACCAGGCAGGTGCATCCAAATGAGCAGGAAAAGGGAACAAATGAGTAACCCAGTTTGAGTCTGAGTTGTGCGCTGAGAGGCTGAGCTGCGTGGTAACCATTTGCAACATTAAATTGAAATTGGGTCTGATTGGCTGGAAAGCACTTGGCCTACATTAATGCCCGAGGAGACACTCTCGGTCTGATTAAGCTGCAGATTTTGCTGGGCCTTCTCCTGGTGATCCATCATTATTCATGTCAGCACCAGGTCTGTCAGCCTCCTTCCAACACCGAAATTAATGGATTGAACTCCATGACCCACGCGTTTGATGGGATGAGACTTTCTAAGTCAGCATAAGGCCATAGGGATGGGCCATAATTGTTCCTTCCTTCTTCCCTCCAAAGGAGAGGCTAAGCCAATTCCCACTCTTCCTTTTCCCTTCCTCAGCTGCTGAAAGGGCATCATGAGCCATGTCAAGGGAGCCCAGGGATAAAGCAACAAGGCATACCTAGAAACAGAACTGAAATAGTCTTTGGAGATGTCGTTCAGCTGTCCCCACAGCATAGCTGGGAAAAATGAGGCTGGCCACGTGTCCCGCAATGAGAAAAGAACGGAACAGGGACCAAAACACATCTTTCCCTTTTTCTAATTGCCTATACTCTTTTTATACCTTGATTCCTCCCCCAGACTGCTATTTTACTCCTCATTTCCCCTATTTTCTGAGAATGGAGAGAGGTGTATTATGTTCCTCAGTTTGCCAGTGGAACCAAAATTCAGCATCTCTGTTTTTCCTCTGTGTCCTCTGACTCTGACATCAATACCAAAATTACCTGTGATGGCTATTGTCGTAGGGAGAAAAATCAGAAAAAGACATTAAATTGTGTTTCTGGCCTAGAAAGAAACTCAGGGGTCACCTTCAATTCCTTATGCAGCATCCCTGTCAAGTGATCTTCAAGCTTCAGCTTGCATGGCTCTTGTGCCAGGGAGCTCACTACTCCCAAGGTGATCTTTCTAGTTTTGGACAGTTTTGCCTATTTAGAAAGACTTCTTCATGTTGACCTAAAATTTGTGTTCATATAGTTTTCACTCTTTGGTCATAGTTCTGCTGTCTCTAGCAGTGAAGCGTGAATCTATTTTTTCTTCTATGTGGGAGTCCTTTGGATCCTTTGAGTTAGTTCTCATGCGTTCATGTCCTCAGAGTCAATGGTTCTTTCCCAAACTCCCATGTGTGACCCATTAGTAAGATATAAAGTCCATTTAATAAGTCAGGACTAGTATTTTCTATGACAAAATAGAATGGAATGGAATAGAATAGAATGGAGAATATCAGAATGGATTGTAGAAAGTAGGGATAAGCCTTGTTTCTGAGATTTTGAAGTTTACATTCATGTGTGTATATAGGAGTGTGTGAACTGGGTCCCATTGAAAAATGTTTTCTTCCATGTCTTGGCTATTGTGAATAATGTTGCAATGAAGATGGGAGTGCAGATATCTCTTTAAGATAATGATTACATTTCCTTTGGATAGATAACCGAAAGTGGGATTGCTGGATCATATGGTAGTTACAACTGAATTTTTTGAGAAATCTCCATACTGTTTTCCATAATGGCTACACCAATTTACATTTCCCACCAGCAGTGTACAAGAGTTCTTAAATTTAGACACTATTATTTGCCAATTATATCTCAATAAAGGTGGGAAAAAAATGTTTTCTTACCACGAGTGGTTCTATAAAAACATTTCAAGGAATATTGTTCAAAGTCTTCCCTTTTTTTAGGCTAAAGCTTTTTTGAACTGGGTACCCTTCCAGGTTTGTGACTGACTGTCCTTCAACAATTACTTAACCTCTCTAACCTCAGTCTCTTCACCTCTTAAATGCAGAGAAAGTGACATGGGTCCTCTCTCCTTCGCAGTCCTTCACAGAATTTTTGTGAGATCAAATATGATGTTGACTGTGAAACTAATTTAGAAAATGAGAGGGTCTGGGCTATAATAGTAGTGGTGGAATGGTAGTCATGGGAGAAAGCATAGTAATAATTTCTCTTCTTCCTTCTTTATGCCTTCTTCTTCTCTTTCTCCTCCTTTTATGCTTCTCCTTTTTTATGCTACTGTAGCACAGTCTAGATTTTCCATTATTGTGTCTTAAATCAAGGGACATCACGATACAGTGAGTGAACTTGGGCTTTGTGAACACACAGACCTAAGTTCAAATCCAACCTCTTCCACTCATCAGTTGTATGATCTTGACAAGTCTTCTAATCTCTCCAAGCCTCAGTTGCTTGACCTTTAAGATGGGAATTCCAGCACTTAGCAAGTGATAAGGCCTCCTGATTGAATGAGTTATCCAACATGCATGACACATAGTAGAACTCGATAATAATAGGTTCCTTTAATCTCTCCCTACCCACCTCCAACTACCTACCCTCAGAAAGGCTCATATTCTCATAAGTTGAAGTCAATTTCTTCACTCAAAATTAGGCTGAGTGCAGACCCACTAATAGGGAAGGGAGATGTGTCTGAATCTCTCCAAGAGGAATTCTTGGTGACAAAGTTCCTCTCTAATGTCTTTCTGGAAATACTGTCATTTCTATGGCTTGTGCCAGTAGCAGATGCCTCAGGATTCCAGGAATCAATGTTTGTGCTGCCTCGCTTTCTCATAGCAGCCTCTGCATAAGGAAAGAGGAGCAGGTTCCCTGGAAGGCATGGAAGGGGAAGCACAGGGCTGTAACAGGAGACTCAGGTGAGGCTACACCAAGCCCTGAGTCCTGACACCTCAGTCTCCATTTCCCCATCATCAAATGGGAAAGACGATCCTCTCTGCCTGTCTACCTCACAGGCTGTGGCGTGTGAGCATCAAATGAAATTGAGAATGAGGCGGTGGTTTGTTAGTGATCCAAATAAGAGGATTTTATTTGTGTGGACATCATTTTAACTTAGACTAAATATGCCTTTTCCTTGGAGAGATGGCCTTTCTAGATGTATGCTTCCAAAGAAGTAATATTTTCCTGCCATAAGCTGTGTCCTTGCCACATCTAGGCTGAAACTTAATCCTTGCCCAAGGCCTGTCAACCCTGCCCTTCAGTGTGGGACTTGCCCTGGAGGCCCCCAGCCTGCCAGCCACAGCTCTAGAGGCAGCCGAGGAGCTGCCTTGCTCCCCTCCCCCTTCTCTGCCTTCCTCCCAAGCACTATTGAAATTCTCTTTCTCTCCTCCCCGCCCCGCCACCATCTCTCTCTCTCTCTCTCTCTCTCTCTCTCTCTCTCTGTCTCTCTCTCTCTCTCGTACATATGTGCTTCAGCCCGATGTGGCTCCTCCATGTTCTCCCAGCCTTCTTTCTGTGTTCTGCTCACATTATTCTGTTTTTTGAGGAGCAGGGGAAGGGCTTTCTTTCACCCTTACAAATAGATTCATCTCAGAAACCACCTCCTCTGAGACCCTTTCAGATTGTCCGGGCTGGAAGTAAAGACTCTAGGGACTGGCCCTGTGGCCGAGTGGTTAAGTTCATGTGCTCCACTTCAGCAGTCCAGGGTTTCACTGGCTTGGATCCTGGGTGTGGACATGGCACTGCTCATCAGGCCATGTTGAGGCGGTGTCCCACATGGCACAACTAGAGACACTCGCAACGAGGATGTACAACTATTTATTGGGGGCTTTGGGGAGAAGAAGGGAAAAATAATGAAGTTTGGCAACAGTTATTAGGTCAGGTGCCAATCTTAAAAAAAAAAAAAGAAAAGAAGTAAAGACTCTGGGGTTTAAACATCCTGGGTTGTGAGAATCGTCTTGTTTCTGTTATATCCCCAGCCCTAGTGCTAAGTGTGGTACACAGTAGGCATCTGATAAATATACATAAATAAATTGAATTAATCAAAAATTGAAATGATCTCCCTCCCGTCTTTTCTCTGGAAGCCTAGAGGGGGCTCTTTATAATCAATATCAGCACTAAATAGCCCTCGCCACTTACTAGGTGTCCAGAAAGGTGGAGGTGGCCAGACAGTCAGTTCTGGGCTCCCACCCTCTTCAACCAGAATAACTCCCAATTATTTGTTTCACAATTATTAAGATACTAGGGTTAGCTAGGATTTAATTTCAGGAGAGTTTCTGAGCCATAAATAACTGGAAAACAGTTTCTTTATATCAGTACTTTTTGAAACATGCATCAAAACCTTTTAATGGGTTGTAAAATATTGAGTTGCTCAAAGCAAGTATTTTTAAGAGAAATAGAAGATAATATAAAAATGGAATGGAATGGAATAGAAAACAATAACAGAATGCTGTAGAAAGGAACAGAATAGGCCAGAATAGAGTGATTTGGAATGGAAAAGGATAGAAAATGACAGACTAGAATATAAAAGGATAGAATGGAATGGGACAGAATGTACTAGAACAGAATAGAATGGAATAGAGCAGAATATTTTGGCATGCATCCATTGTAGTAAAGGCCAGTATTTTTTTGTGTGTGAAAATTTTAGGCCATGTATACACACACACACATATGTAGAACTGTATTGATCATTGTGGACTCCAGTGGGAAGTAGATTAAATGCCACTACTTTATATTATGGTAGTCAGCCATGCCCTTGCTTTATTGCTTAAGTTGATGCTAAGCTCCCTGACCAGGAGCCATAACTGATCCCCTTCTGGGTCTCCCCATCCCCTAACCCTTGGCCTTGTCCTTCATAGATTCTCAGGATCTGTTGGTCAACTCAGATATCTGAGAAAACGCTAAACTTTGTTGCAGTAGTCCCTACAAAGACATGGCAGCTGGAATGTGTAGTTACTTTAAGGAAACATACCAATAGTAATAATAATAATAGGTGCTACTTAAGGTTATTAATCACTACTTAAATGTTTAGAACAGAACCTGGATAAGTGGTAGCCTTCATTTTATTATCCCACCTCCTCTATTACTACCACGTGTCTAATGCTTGCTAGGTGCTTCAATGCCACCTGTCATGTGTTCCTCACACCATCCTTGTGAGGGAGCTATTAATGCCCCCATTTGACCCATGGGAAAATCTGAGGCTCAAAGAGACAGTCATTTGCCTAAGGAAGTCAATCACAGTGAATGCAGTGCTGGCACTGGAACTCTCACCCCGACCCTCTCTGTCAGGTTCAAAGGTTCTGTGCTCTTTAAGCTCTTCAGAGGCTACTCAAGGCAGCTGAGGTAAGCAGGCCGTGGCTGTTCAGACTCAGAAAGGCTTCCTGAAACTGGCAGTTAATGCAGAGACAAACTTCTGGGAGTGTGGCTGGATGGGGGTGCTGAGCAGAAGACACAGGCGTGGCTCAGACAACGGGATTTCTGAGGCCAGTCATCCCCGAGGCTGAGCTCAGCATTATTCTAGGACAGGAGGGTGGGCAGGGGAAGTTGGAGGCATCACAGACCCACTCCCTCTTCTCAACGTGCCCTGACTTCCCCTTCATGGCCACTGTAACACGGACGTCAGATATTGCCTGGTCGCGGGACAGAGACAGCAAGCAACTGCTGTTGGACTTCTTAAGCTTCCACTTCCTTGTACTAAATGGAGCAGTTAATTCTTGCTCATTTTGAAGAGGTGATGAGAATAAGAACGGGGAACACAGGCAAAGAAGGAGGCAGAGGCGTGGCATCGTAGGTCTTCAATAAATGGGGGTACACTTCTCTTCTGGCAGCAATGCCTAGCTGGTCTGGAGTCGCTGGATTCCTGCCGTGCCAGCTCTTTCTCTAGCCCAGGGGAGCCTTTCAGCAAGAGAGAGATATCCTAGATAGGGGCCACAGAAAGGTCTTTGGGAAAGGTCCCAAACCTGGAGCTCTGATTGCCACAGGGCATTCTCGAGGGCCTAGCTATTCCTGGCCTCATGTCTCAGCATCTGCTCCCACCCTCCCTTCCCATCCTCTTCCCTTGCTGGAGAGAAACTGGTCATGGAAGAACAGATCTGGGAGATTGCTGTGGCTGTCTGGACCAATAGACCCAAGTGTGGGGAATAAAACAGTCTCATCAAGGGGCCCCTTCTGTGTCCAGGCCCAGGTTTGCCCTCTGGGGCTGCAGGAATGCCCTTTGGCCATGGTCAAGGGCTCTGACTCTGCTATGGACTGCCCAATGAGCTAGGCATCAAACTGGACACAGTATACAGCATCTCTTTAAATCTTTGTAATTCTCACCAAACTCTGTGATGCATTAGTGTTCCCATTTCACAGACGAGGACACTGTGACTCAGAGATGCAGTAACTTGCCTATTAATAATAATAATAATAACAACAACAGATAACCTTATATAGCACCTACTGAGAGCCAGGCACCTCTCTCAGTGCTTCAGGGCATATTGTGTGATGCCAGGATTCATTCCAGGGCTGTCTGTCTTTGGATCCCAACTTCTGCAAAGGCACAGGCTGCACAGAACCATTCAAGAACCATAGAAAAACCTGACTCAAACCTCTCTGAGCCTCAACTTCCTTATTTGACAAATGAGAGTGATGATAACTGCCTCATAGAGTTGCCGATTAAATACTATAAGACATGTCTAGTCCCTTACAAATATAAAGCACTCTAACAACATAGCAATAATTTGTTTTCTTTTAATAGCCTTGTGCAAAGGACGTAGTTGGGAAACGCTGGGCCATTCACACCGTGTGGACAGAGACTAGATCTGCCTGACTGCTTGTTCTGTCCTTGGTGGTAGTTCTGCATCTGGCTTGTTGAGAGTATCAGTAAGTGTTAGTCGAATGACTTTCTCGTGGATTGATTGACTAAACGAATGAGTGAACAAGTGCATGAATGCAATTGAATTAGAGATTTGCAGCATCCTCTTAATTTCTTTCCAGGCTTTGTTGGAAGGGAAACCACCACCCTTTAGTTATGCCTGTCCAGTTTTGGCCGCAGATGGGTGTGTGTGTGTGCAGAGAGTGGAGAGGCTAGAAGTGCTGTCCAGGGGGCCAGTCTACTCCTCCTCAGATCTCAGGCTCCATCCTCTCAACAAAATCTGCCTTTCTGACTATCAAGTGAGCCTGGCCACGGCTTCCATACCATTTAGACATTCATCCTCATCGTCATCAGGCAGTGCAAAAATCTTTTCCCTTTTACAAAGACACATCTCCTCCAACCTACAAAGGCTATAATTTTATCAAAGGCTGTTCTGGAAAAATTTAATTTGAGAGACTGCTCTAGCTGCTTTCCTGTACAATCTTTAGACATGGGAAGATCGCTGCCTTCCTGGAGATGTGGCCTTCCTTCTCTGACCTCTACTCTTAGTGGACTCCCAAGTCTTGGGCAGGTGGTCTGCCCAAGGCTTCAGGTCCTTTGAGGGGCTTTCCCCTCCATTCCTCTTACTACTCCCTGGCCTAGAGCATCATCTTCCCTAGCAAGGAATAGTGCAGCTGCCTCTTCACTGTTCTCTGACCTCCAGATTTACCTCTCTGATTCATTCTCCACACAATACCCAGTGTGGCTTTCTAAAACTAAATCCTATCTTGTGGTTCTCCTGCCAGCAGTAAATGAAAGGTCAAAGTCTCCCTATCAGTTATAGGAGCATGATATAGCATGGGGTATCAGAGCAAGGGTTTTAGATAGATTGAAATCCATTCATTCATTCAACATTTATTGAGTTCCTTCCATGTGCCAGGCGCTGTTATAAGCACCAGGTATACAGCGTGAATTGAACCAAGTCCTTATCCTCATGGAGCTTATATTTTGGTTAGAGAGGAAGATAATGCACAAATTCATGCATTTATATAATATTATTAGATGGTAATAAGTACCATCAGGAAAAATGAAGTAGGGCCATGGGCTAGAGAATGACATGTGGTTCTGTTTTAAGTAAGGCGACCAGAAAGCACTTCTCTGAGGGGGTTGCATTTGCTTGGAGTTGTGAATGAGGCAAGAGAGTGAGAAAGCCATGCAGATATCTGGGGAGAGCAGAGTTCCAGACAGGGGGGCAGACCTGGGTTGACATTCTACCTCTCTTGTTTTCCTTTTGTGATGTTGGGCAAGTCATTTCATCTCCGTTGTTTTCCATTTCTCCTCTGTTAGATAAGGATGCTGTGATAGTTCTGACTTCTTAGCTTTATTTACAGAACATTCATGCTCCGACCTCTGCTTATTCCTGATCCAGCCTCCTCTCTGACCACTCCTTAACTGGTCCAGCCACACTGAACCACTGCAGCTTCTTTCCACCTGCTCTTCTCTCCATCTGGGTGGTCCTCTGCTTCCCTCCATTTCCTCCCTTCACCTAGATAACTCCAACTCAACCTTCAGATATTAGCTTAGACATCACTTCCTCCTGGAAGCCTTTGGTGAGCCCCCACCCCCACCACAAGACTGGGGCATGTGCCTTAAGTGTTTCCATCCCTCTCTGTTTCCTCCATTCCTAGCACGGCCCATAGGATCAATAGTGTCCATGCCTCTCATGGGACTGAGCTTTGTGAGGCCATCAGAGCCAGTGTTCAGCATATAGTAGGTGTTCCCTGAGTCTTGTCACCCACTGTGTGCCAAACACTGGCCCTGACAGCCTCACACAGCTCACAGTCAGGTCAGGATCAAAAAATGATGAGGAAAGTCTTTTTCAAAAAGCATCTATTAATAAATTAATAGACAAAAGGAAATACTTGTTAAGTATTAACTGACATTGATGAAAATGTCCTATCCAAGAGAAAATGATGAAAAATTTACCAAATAAAATCATTCCTTGCGTGTATGAAGTACTTTACAGGTTATTAATCGTTTTGCCTTCATTATCTCACTGGATCTTCACAACAGACTTGTGAGGTGGCTGGTGAGGGGTGGGAAGACCTCCAGAGGCAAAGAAGCTTGTGTCAAACAAGGTCAACCAGGTTGGAAAGGATAGGAGCAGTGCTCAAATCCAGTATTCTGCTCTCAGCTCATTGTAGGTTTTGCCAGCTTCTGTGTCTGCAGCAGTAAAGAATCTGGGTATGAGGATGTGTGTGTGTGGGGGGGGGGGGGGGGGGCGGGGCGTGGGGGTAGGGGGCATTTCAGAGGAAGCCTTCTGGTCCCACCTGGACTCAGAAGTCCCTGCGGGGGCAGCAGGCAATGGAAAAGCCCCAGACTCTGAGAATATGTCTGCCAGGTCAGGGCAGGCTGATACATCTGCTTCCAAAAAGCAGAGGTGGCTCTGAGTGTGGGCGGTTCGTGAGTTTATTCACCAAGGAAAAGTAGAAAGGAGAGGAGGAGGGGTGACGTTCTCTGGAGAGAATATCACCTTGAAGGACATTGAGGCTGAGGTCTCCACAGGCTGGGACAAAGAAAGCAAATAGGACAGTGGCGTACGTATTAGCCTGGGAGCCCAGAGACCTGGATTCTGGTTCCAGTTCTGTTACCGTCTGGCAATGCAGCTTGAGCAAGTGCCTTCTTCAGTCTGGCTTTCAGTCTCTCCATCTTGAAACAAAAAAATTAAGTCAGTGGTTTTTTAAATCATGTTTCTTGAGACTTTAGGGATCTGTGGCTGTGCTTCCGGGCCAAGGGGGAAGGTGGGGGAGGGGGAGGAAAGGAACAATGTGTACCTTCACTCTCACAGAAACTTTCCTTTTATAGGTTTTGTATATTGGATTTTGAGTATAAAATTTCATCTGAGCAAAGGGTTCTGCTTCAAAATGAAGTTTGTAAACCTCTGGCCAAAATGATCTTAAATGGCTTTCCAGTTTGGATAGTCTGTGAAAGGAGAATCAGAGGGAAAATAAAGCCTTCTATTTCAAGTACTCAATCGAGGAAAGAAAGAGGACAGGCTGCAGCCAGGCAGATGTGGGATTAAATGGAAGGAACAGAAAGAAGCTGCCATCATGCTCTGTGACTTTGAGATTTAAGACCAGGGAGAACAGAAGTCCAACAAACCCTTTCTTTTTTGTCCTGCCTTCAGGGTTTTATTGCCTTTTTTCCTTCTTCTTCTTTTCTCCAAGTAGCTACTTGAAGAACTTGAAGGAATTCAGCAATTATGAGTTATCAAGACATAACTTGATACAACTATAAATGTGCCTTCTGGAAGCTGACCATGAGAACAGATGTGGTAAATACTCACCGAAACACTTATTGGGAATTAAGACTCATCACCTGCCGGGGTAGATGCAACCGCAGAGAGCTTCTAGTTCAATCTGCTCTTTGTACAGCTGGAGAAATTGAGGCATGGAGAGAGAAAAGCCTTGCCCAAAGTCACACCATCAGCAGCCTGAGAGTCCCAGCAGCCAGGGTGCAGTCCCTCACTGCGGGACACAACACTGAGTGGTTCAAAAAGGACGTGGGAGTTTCTGACCTTGACTCTAAATGCAGACTCTTGACATCATGTCTTACATGTCTTTTACCTTCTCTGAATGGCCTATTTGGGGTCTGTACTACATGTCACCTTTCTGCTTTTTTGACCAAAGACACGTTGGTGTAAACCATGCAGAAACTACATATACTCCGCCCCTGCCTCTAGAAAGGCAGAATCACCATAGACCTTATTTTGTTGATGTTCAAGACCGTTGGACAAGGGTTGAAGGGCCAGCCCAGCCACTGAACAGACATCTGTTCATATCTTCCCCCTGCTTGCAATGTCCCTGGCTCTCATTTAAGAATTAAGAATTAAGTCCTAGCTCCCTGCCTCACATTTAAGGGTCTCTATGGTCCAAACCAGGCAACTGTGCCATCCTCTGCCACTCCTGACCTCACATTTATGTCTATCCTAGACATTGTGAATTTCTCGTAGCATCTAAGATGCCCCATGATGTTTTTAACCAGAAGGCCTTTGCTCATACAATTCCTCCTACCCGGAACCCTCATTCCTCTTTTTATTTGATTCTATGTAAGCCAGAGTAACTACTACTCATTGTTTACAACTCAGTTCAAGCTCATCTTCTCCAAGAAACCAGCCTGGCTTTCATCCTCTCCATCTGAACTGTATAAACATCCTAAGTGTATACAGAGCATCTCTAGCTCACTTCCACCATAACACTTTACTCCGTATAGCCAAGGTGCCCATCCTCCTGTCTGCAGCCCTGCAGGATGGTGAATATTTTGAGACCAGAGACTACATCTTATTCCCCCGGGTATATTCCAGAGCCTGGCACATTGCTTGGCACCTGACAGTGTTAACTAAATAGACCTTTGCACGTCTATTTACCTGAATACAACTGAGCCCCTTTGAGCTTCATTTTCATTGTCTGTGGATGCAGAGACTAAGAAGGGCATAGGACATGGATCTCTGAGAGAAATAAATGAGGCTGTCTGTATCTAAAGAGCTTTATAAGCCATGCCTCAGATGAATACAGGAGTTGTTGCTATTAACAGTCACACACATGGGTTGTGTCATACAAGCACATGCTCGCCCCAGGGCCTTGTGCCAGGTGCCTGAGATGTCTAGGAAAAGGGGATGACACAGCCTTCCACCTCTCCTCCACCTTCAGAAATGAGGCTTTATTTCCGGAAGGGTGGCTCAGCCGGATCTCAGGGCTGAGCCCTTCGAGGCGTGGGCAGCCGCCAGCCTATAACTGCGGCGCTGCCTCAGCTGTGGGGAGGAGCTGCCATCTGAGCAAGAGCACTATTTCCTCCTTCTACATATGTCAGAAACCCAGATGAACTCCAGGACGGTGTCTAGGACTAATCATCCCACACCCAAGACCCTTGCACCGTGCTTTTCTTGCCTTTAAACTTGCCTATCTATATTCTCATCCAAACAGATTAAAAAACAAAGAAATAAGAATTTAGGGAGCTTAAGGGAGAAGAAACTAGCTCACCTGTTTGCCTTTCACTCGAAGCTTCCCAAGGAAGGAGAACAAGAAGACATGACATAGTGGAAAAATGCTTTCATTAGAGCTAGCCTGTCACTCTTTGGCCGGTATACTCTTATAAGTGAGAGAACCAAAGGGCAGAGTGGAAGCATTTTTCCCAAAAGCATGCATTAAAGTAGGTGCAGAGGAAGGACCAGAGCCTGGGACCCTCCTGCCCAGGACACCTTTCCCTGAACCACAGAATTTAACTGCTTGGCCACTCATTCTTTGTTGCCCTTGGACCAGCCCCTTTCCCAGCCCTTCACCTCATTTCCCCTACCTGCAAACTGTAGAGTTTAATTACTTGGTATCTGACATCCTCTCCAGCTGTAAGGTGTATGTGCATGTGTGTGTTTATGCATACATTTTTTATGCATATATACAAATCTATATATATGTGTGTGTGTGTGTTGATTTATTCTATTTCAAAACATAATAGTGTCTTGCAGTTAAAATATGTTTCTTTTCATCCATCCATCCGTCCATCCATCCATCCATCATCCATCCATCCATTCATCCATTTATTCATTCCTCTACCCTTTCATTCAACCATTCATTCACATATTATTGACTGTCTACTGACTATTAGGTACCATCCTAGGTATAAAGTTATTCAAGATAGAGTCTCTGCTCTCATGAGGCTTAAGCTCTTGCAGACTCCAGCAGGCATTCTAGATCCAAACACAATTCGGATGATCTTAAAAATCTTGACAGTCAAGAAAATAAAAATTATTTCCTGCAATTCTATTTAAAATGTAGTCTCACCCAAAGTATCTTGTTTGCCCTCTGGGAACACTTTCAAGTATATTCTCATATGATCCTAAGTATGGCCCCTTGTGAATTCAGCAGGATTAGAGAGAATTTTCCCATTTTATTGATGAGGAAACCAAGGACTAAAAGGATGAAGTCATTTCCCTTAGGTTCCCACAGGCAATTAATTGTTTGCAAAAGAGGCACAAACATGACTTGCAGGGTTTTTGGTCCAGGTCCAGATGATGGGAAACGAGGGAGAAACATTTTAGTGGGCTTCCAAGCTTTGGGAGCAGGACTACACAATAGGGCTCTGCCTGCATCTGTTGGCATTGGGAAGAGGCTCTTCAGAGTGATAACAACCAGCCTCTGATCACAGCACAAGGTCCTGGCTGAAACTGGGGCAGAAGAGGTTTGAGTTAGCCCGAAGATCTAAGCTCTGGACAGGACACAGTCTCTTCCTCTCCCCTGGCCTCAGGTCCTATTCTGCAAGATGGAGGATGCTTCCCTACCTACTTCACAGCAGTGTTGAGTGCTCAGTGAGACACGGCAAGCTCCTTGAGCATGACCCCATGCAAGGCATCATGTTCCTCCATGTTTGGTATGTAGTGAGTGCTCAGTATTGTTTGCTGGGTGTGGGTGTGGAGTTAGACAAAGGATAGGTGAAGAGGAAGGACGCAAAAGTGCTCCTTCATCCTAGGAACTATGCTAAGTGTCCTTCATGTATCCTTTCCTTTGACCGTCCCATCACTCTGTGATGTAGGTTTATAGATGAAGGGACTGCAGACCAGAGAGGTTAAGTAACTTGCCTCCCTCACTCAGGGTGGATAGACCAGAGCTGGGATCAGAATCCATGTCTGTGCTTTCTCTCTGCTCCTTGTGTCTTCATCAATGACAGACAGTCTGTTTGGGCAGGTTTCTGTCCTACGGCCAGGAGTACAGCCTGAGTGATGAACGGTGTAGGTGGTGGATGGCCTCAGAGGGCCTTAAGATAAGGAGGAAAGCCATTAATCCTTGCTTTTTCTATGTTTATCTTCACAAGTTTCTTATTAGACGTTCTCTCCTCACGTTTTGCATTAGTATTCCTTTCTGATTCCCTCTTATTTTTCTCTCCCATTCTGTTACAATTTTTCTTTTTCTACTCTTCTCTCCAAAATTCTGAGTAGATTCCTGTCATGGTCTCTCTTGTCAGTGCTTTTGCCTCTTTGCCCGTTTCTAGAATGTGCTTTCAACTGGTAAATCTGACCTAGTCATTTTCGTGTTCAAAATTTCCCACAAGATGAAATCCATTCATCTTCACCTTTTCTAGAAGTTCCTTCAGGATCAGGTCCAAACCATTGTTTCAGGGTCACTGTCTACCATTCCTCCATTCTAGTAGCTCATAGCTCTACAGAGACACCCTGCCATATAGTAATCATTTCTTCACCTGCCTCCTCACCTCGCCACTCCAGCTCCTACACTGGAAGTTCTTTGATGGAAGCACGTGCCTTATTCACCTCTTATCCCCTAGTCTCCAGAACAGCTCCTTGTACATATTAGATGCTCATTAAATACTTAGTGAATTTCGTGAAGAAATGCATCAGACACTCCCCACTCTCCTCTACATCTGTCCTCTTCCCCAGGATTTAGAGATCAGAAATCTGAGTTCCAATATCCACTCTCTGTTCAGGAGAGACACCAGCAGGAACCTATTAAAGTGACACTTTCATAGCCTTTTACAGATTACAAGCCATTTTACACACATTAACTCTGTTTGATTTTCACAACAACCTATGAGCTCGGTGGTGGAGATTTTCATTCTGCTGTACAGAGCAGGACACCAAGATTCAAAGGGGCCGCATGACTTGTCCAGGGCCACACAACTAATGTGCCACAGTGCCAGAATTTGCACTCTGCATGATTTCTGCTGCTGTGGACCTTTGTTTCTCGCATAATGAAAACGCTATGTCTTAATTACAATGAATGAGGGAAGGAAAAGCCAGAGTAATTATTGGTGACACATCGAGTAAGTGTGAAGCTCTTGAAAGAATTGAAATGCTTTCTTTCTGTACCTTCAAGGACTTTTTCGTTACTCCTAATTCCTTACGTTTGTATATCAGTTTAGAAGTTTGCAAAGTGATTTTTTTTTCAATCCTCGATTTCCTTCGCCTCTTACTCGATTCAGTGGAATGGGCAGAACAAGGCTTTAGCAAACACATTTTTATGTTGCCTTCTCTGTGCCATGCACTACACCGGGCATCAAGGATGTAGTTGTGAGCAATCAGATGTGGCCTCGGCCATCCTGGGGCTTAGAGTTGAATGGACTAGCAAATGCACAGTTATGAGAGAGTGCAGTGATTATTAGGATGCCAAAAGCTCAGGATTCTGTGTAGCATAGAGATCCCTAGGCAAGTGACGGCTAGAGAAGGTTTTCCAGAAGGAAGCTGTGATCTAAAGAATAGGAAGAAGTTAACTAGGCAAAGAGTGGTAGGAAAGAATGTACTAGGCAAGGAGGGTATATTCAAATACCAGGAGGCAGAAGTAAGTCTAATTCAATATTATTGCAGCACTGTTCATGATAGCCAAGATGTAGAAACAACCTCAATGTCCACTGATGGATGAATGGGTAAAGTAATATTTTATGTATAAATATATACACACGCAGTGGAATATTACTTAGCCTTAAAAAAGAAGGCAAGGGGCTGACCCATTGGTGCAGTGATTAAGTTCACACATTCCACTTCAGTGGCCCAGGGTTCGCCAGTTTGGATCCTGGGTGCAGACCTATGCACCATTTGTCAAGCCATGCTGTGGCAGGCATCCCACATATACAGTAGAGGAAGATGGGCATGGATGTTAGCTCAGGGCCAGTCTTCCTCAGCAAAATGAGGAGGATTAGTGCAAATGTTAGCTCAGGGCTAATCTTCCTCAAAAAAAAAAAGAAGGCAATTCTACCATATGTGACACCATGGATGAACCTTGAGGACATTATGCTGAATGAGATAAGCCAGACATAGAAGAACAAATACTGCGTGATTCCACTTAGATGCTGTATTAAAATTGTCAAACTCAGAAGCCGAGAGGAGAATGGTGGTTGCCAGTGGCTGGTGGGGAAGAGGAAATTGGGAGTTACTGTTCAACAGGTATAAATTATCAGTTACGCAAGATGAATACGTTCTGGAGATCTGCTCCACAATATAGTGCCTATAGTTAACATTTTTGTATTGTACACTTAAAAATTTGTTGGGAGGGTAGATCTCATGTTAAGCGTTTTTTGTTGTTCGTTCTGTCGAGTCGATTCTGACTCATAGCCACGCTGGGTACAGCTGAATGCAACCCCGCCCGATCTTTTTGCGCCATCCTCTCACCTTTTGGTTCTGTATCAGATGATGCTCTCCTGCTGTTCATAGGGTTTTCATGGCCAGTTGTTTTGGAAGTGGGTGGCCAGGTCTTTCTTTCTAGTCTGTCTTGGTCTGGAAGCTCTGCTGAAACCTGTCCATTGAAATACCGGTGGCATAGCTTTCAGTATCACAGTGACATGCAGCCACCACAGTATGACAACCAACAGGTGGGTGGTGTGGTTCCCTGACCAGGAAATGAACCCTGGGCATGGTGGTGAGAGCGTGGAATGTTAACCACTAGATCACCAGGGCTGGTTAAATATTCTTACCTCAATTTAAAAAAAAAAAAAAAATGACTGTAAGTGATAGAAATGAGTAAAGTGAAGGCCATAGTGGGGAAGGGACTTGCTGAAGTCACCCAGTGGATCCAGGGTGGATCTGAAACCACAGCAGAGACCTTCTGCCTCATAGTCTGTGTCCAGCCTCCTTGGCCACACCGCAGGTTTCTACCTTTCAGGAAACAAAGGAGCAACGAGAGGAAGAGCCTGGGCTGCCTCGGTCCAGACAGAAGCCGAGGACTAGCCGGGACAGGCTCCAGTTGCTGAGACCCCGGTGCCCCTGAGCCCCATCCCTCTGCCTCTCTGCAAACTGGGCCTCCCGCCACTTGAAGATTAGTCACAGATGCTGCAAACACATCCGCAATATTGTGTCAAAAAAAGACGTGCAGCAGCATTCAGATAGTAGGCTTATTAGCCTGTTATTATCCATTCACCCAAATATTCCAACTAATCAGCCTTCAGATGGGCAGGATTAATTGGTTACGATCCTAGCACTGGGCACATCTAATTGAAATGGATGCATTTGCCTTTCAGAATGAACAGCTTATCCATTGCCGTTGTACAGGGAGCACGGCCTGGCCCGTGGATTTTGCTGTCAGGGCCATTATGGTGGAGGCCATGGGATTGATGAATGGAGCCCTTTGTTCACCTTTGTTCAGGGCTGTAGCCCCTTTCTTGTATCATGGTTAGCAATTTGCTGCATATCCATCTCCCTACAGGACTGGGAGCTACTTGAGGGCAGATCTATATCAATTGGCATCAGACCTGACTCATATAACAAGAAAGCCAAAATAATAGTGCCTTAAACAAGATGAAATTTATTTTTCTCTCGTAAAAAAAAAATCTGATGATAAGATAGCTGCGGCTGGCATAGCAGCTCCATAATGTCTTCAGGACTTAGCCCGTCCTTACTTCCTTCCTTCCATCCTTCCTTCCTTCCTTCCTCCCCTCCTCCCCTCCTCCTCTCCTCCCCTCCTCCCTCCCTCCTCTCCCCTTGCTACCCCCCATCCTCTTTCCACCCTCCTTCTCTCCTTCTTTCCTTTTCTTTTTTTCCCCCCACCATCCTAAGCTGTGGCATCCATCCTCATGGTCCGAGATGACTGCAGGGAAGTCAGCCATCATCTTCGAGTCCCAAGCAGCAGGAATGGGAAAAAAGAAAGAGAAAATGAGGCACATCTCCAAGTTGAATCAGCTCCTTTGAAGGAGCATTTTGGGAGTCCCTCACAATGCTTATACTTATATGACATTGGCCAGAACCTAGTCACCTGACAGGTGCAGTTTTCAGCCAGATGTATATGCATTTAAATAAAATCAGGTTCTGTTACCAAGGAAGAGAGGGAGAATACATATTGGGCAGGCACCTTAAAGTGTTTGACAGAATATCTGGCTCTGATTCAGCTTCAGTAGCCCTCCCAAGTCCTTCCTTTCACATCCTGGGAAGGGTTAAGAATTTGGGTCAGATAAACCTTAGTATAAATGCTGGCTCTGCTATTTACTAGCTGTGTAGCTTGGGCAAACTTTGTTTAAGTTTTTGAGCCCAGTTTCTTTATTATAGTAATGGTCACACTGACTTTACAGTGTGGTTATGAGGAATAAGTGTGTGTATTCTATTCAAGAGCTTAGTGGGGCTTCTGGAACATAGTAAGGCGTCAATAATTGATAACTAACAGAATTATTAATGATTGTCATTATCATCAAAGGAACCAGAAATGTAGGTATTATATCCTGTTTAAGAGAATGCTGGGCTCGGAGTGAGAAGACCTATACTTGAGACTCACGTAATGACTGTTTGGCCTCTGGCAAGTCACTTAACTTGTCTGAGACTCAATCTCATTTCTGGAAAATAAGGATAATTAGATCTACTCTCAGTTTTGAAAATCAAAGAATTACTTTCCAATGCACAACAAAATGCTATGCTATTATTAAGGTAGTGTTTTTTAGTGAGAAAATCACAAACTGTGGGTCAGATGACCTAGTTTCACACCCAGCTTTGTCATTTCTTAGTTATGTGACTTTGCCGTATCACATGACCCTGCTGAACTTTGGTTTCCTTATTAGTAACAGGGAATAGCAATACTTTCCTTGAACATTTCTTGTAAGAATCAAAGGGAGTCTATGCAAATGCCAACTGCCTGAAAAAGACAAGACTCTAAGTAAATGACAGTGATGATTATGGAGGTGATGCTGATGCTGATGATAATGATGAGGATGAATCACTCAGCATTCATGGAATGAATGAAAAATGAAAGAATGAATGAATCAACAAGCAAACTAGAAGGCTAGAGTTAGTGTCCTCCCTCTGCAGAACCACGCAGAGGGGAACACACAAGAGCTAAGTTCCCAGCGTTTGCTCTGGGCAGCCTCAGGCTTGAATTGCAGATTCCACACACCAATAGGGCCACGCAATGCATGCTGAGGGACTCAGGTAGGGAAGTCTTCTTTATCATGTCCCTGAGAGAGCAGATTCCTCAGCCAAATGTCACCTCTTGTCATCCTTAGGCCCACTCACCTCCCAGTGAGAATCAACCCTAGCAGTGGCTGAGCTCATCCATGTCTCCAAGCCACCTGTATGTGTACAGATGGGCAGAGTACCATAAAGCATTTATTACCCAGTGGGTGAGATGATAACATTACTTATGCTTTTCTCTTCTAACAAGTGGTCATAAAACCTTTATGATACCTCCAGCCCGCGTATCCTTTTCCGTTTTGTGTTATTCTTGCTTTTCCACACTCCTCCCGACTTTCCTCCATTAAGTACATCCAGTACTAAGAACTCAGAGCTCATTTGGTACAGAGAGAAACTCAATTATATCCACCAGCAGAGTGTAAAAGGAATGGAGGTTTGAGATATATTTATGGGTTACAGCCTCTAGATGGAAACTTGCCAATTTTCAGTCCGGCAATCTATAGGAATGCTCCGGAGGATGTCAACTAAGTCTGGGGAACCATTCCAAATGGGAAACACTCTCTAAGCGGATTTATAGTTAGGATTTAATGTGAATGTCAAAGTTAGCTCCAAGTTAAATGAAACTAATTGGACCTGTAGAACAGAGTTTGTAAACTGGGAGCCCAAGACCGTATCTGGGCCACAGGTGAATCTTATTTTGTCCACAATTGGGCCACCTAGTTTAAAAAAAATGGTTGCCTATAATTTGAAAATTAGATTTCAAATGAAAATATAGATTGTGTGTGTGTGTGTGTGTGTGTGTCAAAATTGCATGCTCTATCCACAGTGGCTTCACCTTCCAGCATGGCAACAATTGGCCGAATTTCAGTAGTCAATTTTCTTTTAGAAAGATCAGATGTGCTCTAGTTTGCCACAGTCCCTACCATTCCCTATTGTCCCTTTAATATATCCTGCTCACTTCCCCATTTGTGTTTTCTGTAGGTATTTGTGTTTAGGCCCCTCTTCACAAGATACTCACTGCTTGAAGTGATACACATGTCAAAATGACCTCCAGCTTGAATGAAACCAGATGAATCCTTTAGAAGGTACTTCTGGCTTGTAGAAGTGCAGTTGTCAAATTTTCTTCTAGCTGAAATGTACCTAAACTAATCCATTAGAAAGAACACATGAGTCATGCAGACTCTGAGGAGCTGCAGTGTCAACTCTGAAAAGCATCAAAAGGGCAAGTCCACTGTAGTGGAGTTTGTTTATTTGGCTCACCTCATGTCAGAGCTGATGGCCCCACTGGCTTTGAATGGCCCTAGGCTCGGAAAGAGCAGCTGGCATGGAGAGAATTGTCCTTTCCTCCCTCTCATCTTGAGTGGCTCTTTGACGGTGGACAAAGGGGAAACCCAGAACAGCTCAGATAGAAAGGAGAATTGTAAGCAGGACTCAGGCAGTCAGGGAGCGGATGTGAGTGCTATGCTGAAGCCTCGTAATGTGCAGAAATCGAGGGCTGAGCGAACATGGTGTGGAGAACTAAAAAGTGTCTGCCTGGGAGGCAGAAAGCCTGGGTTGGATCCTAAGTCAAGCCGCTGATGTGCTGTGTGACTTTCCCTTCCTTTCCCTGAGTTTTAGCGAAAGGACCCCCTCTGCAAAATGGAGATTGGCTCCACATAAGCTCTAGAAAAGATTCAAAGCTCCTTATCTTAGAGGAAGACCTGGCCCACAGCTGAGAAAGATGCAGACTGAAGGGCAAGTCTGTAGAAGGTTTATCTAAGGGTGGCTCCAAGGTCTGGTTCTGAATTTATGACAACTGCACTGAATTATTCTCCCCGCCTAGTCTCTTGGCCCTGTGGCTCTGTGATGCATCCCCAACCTCATCTCTTCCTCCTCTGTCCCGCCTCCCTCTGCTCCAGCTGTACCAGCCTCGTGCCCTGGGGCATGCCAAGCATAAGCCGTGGTGGGTGATGCTTTAGCCTGTAATGCCTTTTTCTTTATCCTGGCAGAATCCTACTTTCCAAGGCTCAGTTTCTCCTCCTCAAAACCTTCCCAGTGCCCTTCCATCATCATACACACAGTCACACCCAAAGTCGACTGGCTTTGGGATTCGATCCCAGTTCAGCACTCTCCAAGAGTGTCACCTGGTTTATGAGGATGGCAGGGCCAAGAACCCAATATCCCAATTCTTTTCACCAAGTCACTGGACCTCCCACTTCACTAGGGCACATCTTACTCTCCAGTGTGACTACAGGCAGATTACTTGACCTCTCTGAGTCCCAACTTCTGCATCCAGAAAAGGAGGATGAAAATATTTATCTCATAATATTGAGAGAATTGAGGTCAGCATACTAACAATGTGATGCTGTGCCTGGTACCTCATAAGGACACACCAAATGCTTTCTTTAGGTACAGAGAAAGGCTGTATTTGTTTTTGTGTTCACAGCCCATGTCCAAGCCCAGCAGATGGAATGAGCACTAGTCTAGGAGTCATGTGACTTTATGTTTGGGCTCTTGCTTCCTTCTTAGCTCTGTGATTTGGAGCAGGAAGCTTAACTTCTGCGAGCCTAGGTTTTGCCTTCTAAGAAATGGAAATGGTTCTACCTGGCTTTCAGATGGCTGCTGTAGGCATCACTCACTGGGGCTAATGAATGGGGCAGGATGGGGTGGGAATGTTTCCTGGAACAGAAAGCACTACACAAACGTGAGCTCTTTATTATCGTTCCTAACACCAACAGCTTCTTTTCTCCAGTGGCAGCCCAGAGCCACTTGCTGCCCCCACCACGGTGGCCCAGATGTTGCCAACATCTGTCTGCTTCCTGGGCCTTTTATGGAGAGAGAGGGAACAAAGGAGCTAGGGAGGATCATACTGGAGAAATGTGTGGAGGGGTTTTACTAACTCCTCCTGCTGCCCCTCCCCGACTTGTATCCCCTGGGGAAGAGGGGCCACTTATTCTTCTCTGTGCTTCAAATGCCTTGCCTCATGACTGGCTTTTTGGAAAAGCTTATTGGGGCATTGCTTGTATGGATTCAGGGTTAACTTTTGCCTCTGGGGTGATGCTAATGGCAACAGGGCCAAGGGCGACAGGGCCTCTGGGTTACCCAAATGGAGATATGATGAGCTTGGGATTCAGGAATCCTGAGTCTGCTGCTGCTTTACTGTGTGAGCTTGGGCAAGGCACATACACTCTCTGGGCTTCAGTTTTCACATTGATAAAGTGATGCATCTAAGGTTCAATGAAGAAGAATTCCCTGCCTGATTGATCCTTGAGTATTCTGGAACATCTTGTAGCTGAGAAAGACTGGAGGATGTTTAGTATCTGCATGTGCACTGAGCATCATATTTGTTTTTCCTTTTTGTTGGTTTCTACGTGGACAGTAAATGCCAGCGTTTTTGAGTTGTTACTGGGTGCCAGGAACTTTGCTCACATTAGCTCATTTATTCTTTATAGCAATCCTTGGAGGTGGCTCCAGCGTCCCTTTTCTCTAATGATTAAACTGAGAATCAGAGGAGAGAATTCACTGTCTTAAGTCACACAGCTAGTCACAGAAAGAGTCATCCCAAATTCTTTCCAGTGTGCTGCGTCGCCAAGAAGTAATGAGTTTCTAGTCCCTGAAGGGTATTGTGGAAGAGATTGGTCCATGGGCTGGGCCAGAGCCAGGTGTTCACTGTGGCTTTGTCATTTCATAGACTCCTAGAATGTGCAGCACTGGGAGGACCCTTGCAGTCCAGCTGCTACAGTCCCCTCTTTTATATGCGGGGAAACTGAGGCTCTGAGAGGGCCAAGCACTTGACCAATGTCACTCATCAGCCTTCCACAGTCAGGCCAACCTGGGTTTGAATTCTGTCTCTGTCGCCTACATCTGGGACATCCCACTGTCCATCACTGAGTGCCTGCCAACGGAAGCCAGCCCCTGACCACAGCCATAGATACACATGGCTGGGCCATGGACCTGAGGGAGTACCTGGGAACTAGCAGGGCCTCTGCCCAGAGCCTCCAGGGACTTGCCTCTGCCCTCCCTTTCCTCCCTGGAGGGGGGCCAAAATTGTCTTTATTAAAACACCCTCTGCCCTCCCTCTCTGTAATTGCAGCTCTGTGAGATGCCAGATTTCACTCTGCCCCCTTCCCACTTCCCCTGCCCCAGGCTCCTTGGGAAACACAACCATGTGCCTCAGGAAGACCGGCTAGCCTGTATCCACCCAGTGCTGGAGGGAGGAGGCCCCTGGCACCAGCATCTTCTCTCTGACCCCTTCCATTCCAGATGGGCGTGTGGGGCCACAGAGAGGTAGAATGTGGTGGGATGCAGCGTGACACAGGGGCGGAACTCAGCCTCAGAGCTATTTGGCTTCCTTGCTAGCCCTTCTAACAACCTTGAGCGAATTACCTGGTGTCTCTGAGGCTCAATCTCTTTATCTTTGGGAAGGGAACAATAATAGAACCTACCTCACAAACTTGGAAGGATTAAGTGAGACAATGTAGGTGAAGTGGTTAAGGCAGGGACTGGTGGGTGCAAGTGCCAGACAAGTGGTTGGCTCCCTCCCTCCATGGTTCTGGGCATTGTTCTGCATTCTGTAATCTGAGGCCAGCAGCTGACCCGGAACCAATGTCAGACACAAACAAGATGTCAACACTGTCTGTTTTGTTTGCATTTCTGGGCTAACTTTCCATATTGTTCCTTTGCCTCATATAGCTAACATTTAGGTAGCACTTCTTGGGTGCAAGACACTGTACCTAGGGCTGGACATGTATTAATTAACTCACTTTACTCTCCCAACACGTCTACGAGATACATTGTATTTATTTGACAGGTGAGGACACTGAGGCGGAGAGAGGTCGCCCCTTGCATGGGGTGGGTGGGAGAGCTAGGCGCCTGGGCTCCCCAAACTCTGTCAGATCTCAAAGGGTCTGCCCTCCATCCATCCATTATCAAGCCCTTTCTATGTTTTAGACGTTCACAAAGCAGGGAACAGGTAACACCCCCACCTTCCTGGAGCTCACGGTCTAGACAGAATGAGACTCACCTGTCAGAGCCAGCCCCCCGGATCCCACTTCCTGTCCTGAGCACCTCTCCTTTGCTCATGACACTTTTTGCATGTCTCCAACCAACCACCAGCCTGGAGTTTCTTCCCCTGCCTACCTACTGCCGACTTCCCTCCAGCTCCCTCCCTCCAGCCCAGGATGAAGTCTTCGGGACTTACCCAGGGTGGCAGCAAGCATGGAGCCCAGTACCACTGCTCCAGGACAGTGGATGCACACAGGCTCACTCAGCACCTCAATATTTCCATGTGTTATTCAGCAGCATTATAGTCCCTATAGTTTGGTAATGACGCAAGGCGGTAAAGAGTGTGGGATCCTATCGGAATTGCCTATTTATTGCCGAGCTCTGTGCACAGTGGCTGTGGGTTCTTGGACAACTCATTCGGCTGCTCTGAGTGTCGATTTTTGGTGTGTATACTGGAACTTAGCTCTACTCCAGCCCCGTCACACCCACCTCCCTGGCTTCCTGGGGCTGAGAGGCCCACAGCCAGACTAAGACAAACTCAAGGTCTGGAGTCAGAGGGACTTGCCTTTAGCTCCCTGGAAATGTTGTTTAATGTTCTGAGACTTACTTTCCTCACCTGTAAAACTGGCACAAAATTACATTTTCTCCCTTTTCAAAGGTCTGCAGACTGCAGGGCTGGGACTGAAGTGAGGACTGAGAGCCTCACTCACCTGGGACACGAAATTGAAAGGCTTGCCAAAAAACTCGGGAATGCATTAATTTTGATTTTTTAAAGTCTTGCGTTAAAATGTTACTCATCTCTGTCATTGAGTTTTTTGTTCTGGCGTCCCTTTAAATTTTGCATGCAGGATGAATGCCTCACGCCTCACCCTGCCCCAGCCAGGTGGTCCGCATCTGTTCCATGTGGTCCTGCTGCAAGGAAAGCCTTTTACATCTAAGTTCTGTGCAAATGACACTGTTTCATTGCTGTGGTGGTTGTTTTATATTAGTTGCTTGTAATTACAGTAATCCACTTTTAGATGGGAGGAAATTTTTCTGGAGGGCTGAAAAAAACTTTTCAGATTTTCTGTTGAGTCTTATAGGTCTGGGTTCTAAGAACGGGTCTGCTACATACGGATTAGTTTTGTGACCTGGAGCGAATGACTCAACCTCTTTGAGTTTTCTTATCTGCAAAATGGGTGTACTATTAACACGAACCTCGAAGATTTCCTATGACGACTGATTTAGTTAGATCATGTGTTTAATTTGTCAATGCCAATGAATGTCTTGATGTTCCCCTTTACAATATGAAAGAGTACTTTTTTCTAGTTCTGTGCCATGGAACCCTAGAAATTTCAGACTCCCAACCTCCACTGGAACTGGGACAATTCTTTTCTGTTGTGTTTTTTTTTTTTGGTCCTGAAATGGATGCCCAATTAAAATTGTTATAAAGTGAAGTGTTCACAAGCAGTAATAATCATAACAACACTGGCTAAACTTAACGTCTCTGATTTCCTTTCTTTTCTTTCTGACAGTTGGAAAATGAGATTTTAGTTTAGAACGATGAGGGTGTCTGCCCCCGCCGGGTTTCCCTCCAGCCCCTGCTGAGCATGGTATGAGCATGTTATGAGCACCGTCTGAGACACATGGCCAGCTCAGGACAGATTAGCTGGCACTGGAGGGACGGGGAGGAGAAAGGGGCGGTGGGGCCGTGGTGTGGTGGTCTGGTCGCCAGGCATGTCTGTATTGTCTCTGCTGAGTTATTAGTCTCACCCTCCAACCCAGACGCCATCTCTTCTGCTCACGGCTACCTTTGCAGCTCGGTCGCATGCAGCTGGGTACCACTCCCACCTTCTCTGGTTGGCTCTGCCGGTTACACAGCCACCTTCTCCTGTAACCTGCCTTCGTGCTGCCCTTGTATACCACACACTGCAAAGACACCCTTCTGTTACAGAGAGGCATGGTCCGTCGACATTTTCAGCAGGGAGTCCTTGGTCCAAACAGAATCGTATAGGGATCTCCAGTTCATTTGACAGATGCAAGCAGCATTGTGTAACAGTGGAGTCCTATCATTGTACATTTAATTTGCATGAATTAACCTCTGTATATTTTATGACAAGAGATACAGAAACAGACAGAAATTTAAGAAGTTAAGTCATTTTCCCCACCGTTTCACTCAATGAGCATCTATAACCCTGAGTGAAAATGGGATAGAAAACATGAAATTGCTGTCTTCCTCGGTCAGTCTCAAAGCCTCCCCCCTCAAAGTCATCGCCGCTCTGCGCTGAGTACAGTTCCCTTGTTTAAATATATCCTTTTTTTTTCTTTATTTTTTTAAAGGATGGCTCTAAATTCAAGCCAGTTATTTCAGGTGCTGAATCAAATAAACACTAACAGGGACATTTCAACTGGATCTTGAAGGATGAGCCGAACTGTGTTCAGTGGGTTTCGGTCTTTCTCTATACTGCACTGATAGTTGTGAAAATACACACACACGTACACACTTATATGTAAATAACGCTTAATAATTTTCAAAGCCATTTCACCTGCATCCTCTCATTTGATTCTCCCAACCACCCTGAGAGTCAGGGAGGGTGAATTATCATTGCCACTTGACTGGTGAGGAAAAGGAGGCTATGGGAGGTTGAGCGACTTGCCCAAAATCTCATTAAGAGGATTAAGTTCCAAGCTCCTGGCTTCCACTGAGCCTGATACTGGGTTAGGTCCAGCAATTTTCCACAGTATCCTGCTCTGAGTGAGGACCAAGTGTTGGAGGGGAACTGGAGACAGGGGGTCCTTCTGGGAGAGCAGCTTCTCCCTCATTTCTTCAGGAGTTCTGTTCTCAGCCCCTCTCTGCTTCTTGGAAAGACTTGTAGCTCTCCATCCCGGAGGCTCCATGACCGAGACTCCAGGAACATGAGACCCTGGATAACCCCCCAGAAAACTCACTTGTTGATAGCAAAGGGGAGGGGCTCCAGAAACCAGGCCCAGACAATGGGAGGGAGGGAATAATGCCAGAACTCATCCCTGCGCTGAAGAAAGGAGCACATGTTCAGATCGAAAGGGTCCACTGAGTACCAGCACGATGAATGAGGAACAAAAAGAGAAAGAAAACCCCACAGCTGGTTGCATTGTGGTGCAATTTCAGAATGACGTGGATACAGGGAGAAAAATGTAAAAGCTTTCAGAGAGAGAGAACAAAAAACAAAAACAAAAACAAGATATTCCCTGCAAAGGAGAGAGAGACGATGACGTTGTTGTGAATATAATAATACTAATAGCAGAACAATTTACTGAGACATTCTGTGGACCAGGTAGTGGGTATGTGGTTTGTGGAAGCCCCATATTTCCTCCCCCTGAATTTAGAATAACTTAAAAGATTAGAAAAAGGATCTAAAGCAGATGGAGATTAACATTTCATCTCCATTATTGAGAAAGGTTAGTTTAGAGGATGTGGTAAAAAATGGGTACTTCCCCACCCAGGGTAAGTGCTGGGTACCTGGCACCTTCCCACATGAGAATTGGTCCCCAGAAAATGAAAGAGGTGGAGGAGCAGAGTGGCAGGCTGCTTCTGGAGGGCAGCTGGCTCCCACAGTGAAGAAGAGAGGAAAGGACTCAAATCCTCATTCCCAACTCACCAGTCAGGAGATCCAGTCTCCCTTGGGAGGAGGAGGATGTGGGGGTGAGAGACAGGGAGTGTTGAGGAAATTCATCCTGATCAAACCCAGATGCCCCGGGGAGACACATTTGCTCCTAACACTATTCAGAGTACCTGAGTGCCCAACTTCGTTTAATGCTACAGTAAGTTCAGTAAGTACTATTACGATAAGCTGGGGCCATCCTGATGCCCATTAAGTAGGTGAGTAAAATGAGGCTCCTAGAGGCCTTGATAACAAACATTTACCTTTTGCTGTTGCTTTTGTGACAGCACTCACCCGGGGTGGCTTTTGCAACTTTATTCTAGCCCCATGGAAGTGGCTGGGTGAGAATTTTATGCTAGTTCTGCCTGACTCTGACTCCAGAGCCCTCCTAACTCCTTTTCAACACTGCTTCCTAGAGTGTGGGGCTCTTAAAGGCAGTGATGGTAAAGGGAAGCTGTGCTCACTCAGTGCCTCCTGACATCTGGCCCCCGCGGGCAGCCTCACGGTCTGGATGGAGAACTGGAGGAAGCTTGGAACCACAGTAAAAGAGATTCTCATGTATGTAATGGGCTGAGGAATTGGCTAGGACCACCACTGGGGTCCTTGAAAAAGAGCCCCCTCCCCTCGCCTCTCTTCCCTCTTCCGCTCTCCTAAATCATTGACTATTCGACTTCTCCAGTGACACGGAGCTCCCACCCCTTCTACTCCCTAAAATTCCACAAAATGCACTCCCATTTTAGGTTTTAAATCAATTCAAACGAATATATTGATTACTTTGTTTTATCTCCTCAACTATATGAAGTAGACTTCTTATCATCCCCAGTTTCTAGATACAGAATAAAGTAACCTGTAAGAGGCCACACAACTAGAAGAGTAGTCCTAGGATTTGAACTCAGATTGGGTGGATTCAGACTCCGAGCTATAACCAGCAAGCTAAATTGGCACAAATAAATAAGAGGAAATAAACAGGTCAACCAGGAAGGGCACCTCTGTAGGCAGATACCTGCCAAAGAGTGGGATGAGGATTGTTATAGACGATTATACTCTTGGTGCTAGTCATGGCTCTCCAGGACTAAGAATTTCCATTGCTGTAGACATTCTGCCGAGTGCACGAGCTCATGTAATCCTAAAGTAGATACTACTTCACAGATGGGGAAAATGGGGTACAGAGAATCCACTGACCTGCCCATGATCATGAACTCTGCGAGTGTGGTAGGTAGCATTTCAATTCTCTTCTGCTCCTCATCAACCCATGCTTTAACCACTTTATCAGCTCTGCCAAGCCTACCTGGTGGTGAGGTCCCATGCGGTGGATCCATCTGGGTCAGGAAAATTCCAGAAACAAGCATTTGTAATGAGCATCCCCGGAGGATTCTTATGGTCAGGCAAGTTTGGGAAAGGTATCTGTGTTAATCTGATACGGCTGCTATAACAAAATACCCCAGACGAGGTGACTTAGAAAAAATGGAAATTTGTTTCTCACATCCTAGATGCTGGAAGCCTGAGATCAGGGTGCCAGCATGGTTGAGTGAGGACTATCTTCCAGGTGGCAGACCTGTCCTTGTATCCTCATATGGTAGAAGGAGTGAGCTAGCTCTCTGAGGCCTTTTTGCGAAGGGTGCTAATTCCGTTTATGAGGGTTCTACCCTCATGTTCTAATCACTGCTGATAGTATCCCCCCAAATTTATGCTCTCCCAGATCCTCAGAATGAAATCTTATTTGGAAATAGGATCTTTATAGATGTAATCAGTTAAGGATCTCAAGATGAAATCATCCCGTGCTTAGGGTGGGCCCTAAATCCAATGACTGGGGTCCTTATAAGAACACCAGAGGACACAAAGAGAAAGAGGAGACAAGAAGGTGAAGTAAAGGCCGAGGCAGAGATTAGAATGAGCTGCCACAAACCAAGGAATTCCCGGAGTCACCAGAAGCCGGAAGAGGCATGAAAGGATTCCCCACAGAGACCTTGGAGGGAGCGTGACCATGCCAACACCTTGATTTCAGACTTCTGGCTTCTGAACTATGAGAGAATGAATTTCTGCAGTTTTAAGCCTCGAGTTTGTAGTGATTTTTATGGCAGCCCTAGGAAACTAATACTGCCAGCTTCCTCGGAGGCCCAGGATCAAGATGAGATTCAGAAACAGGGAGTCTCTCTGGGACAGTCCCTCCCACCTCCACCTGTTCTTCCAGGACATTCTGGTTGGTTCAAAAGGCACAGGGCTCTATACGGGCCAGGAACCCAGGCTAGTTGTTCTTTTTTTTTTTTTAAAGATTTTATTTTTTTCCTTTTTCTCCCCAAAGCCCCCCAGTACATAGTTGTATATTCTTCGTTGTGGGTCCTTCTAGTTGTGGCATATGGGACGCTGCCTCAGCGTGGTTTGATGAGCAGTCCCATGTCCGCGCCCAGGATTCGAACCAACGAAACACTGGGCCGCCTGCAGCGGAGCGTGCGAACTTAACCACTCGGCCACGGGGCCAGCCCCCCAGGCTAGTTGTTCTTGAGTGAGCTCAGCCCCTTACCAATACGGGGACGAAGTGGCTCTATGACAGTGGCATTTAAGTTCAACAGTTTCTAATTCATCTTTAGTTTAGACAGACCCTGGGCTCTCCCAGACCTCATCCTTTCAGTCTCAGGCTCTGCTAGCCCCCCAAATTGTACATTTTCTTGGGTGGCTGGTTTGGGGAAGCTATCACTGATCCCCTTAGGCTGTGATGTGCTGGGACTTTGGGTCCCTGTATGTCACCGTGAACTTGAGCTAAGGGCAATGCATAGTCTTGGAAGCCCAGCTGGGGCTGGATCTGAGGGTGGACCTTGCAGGATATAGACACAGGATCTTTGGGAGGAGTGGGGAAGCAGGACCTGGAGAGCCACCTTGCAGCAGCCCAGACAGCAAGATCTCAGGGAGCAAATTTTGAGGTGATTAACACTTGCGGCAGTGGGGGTGGGGCGGGGGTTGGGGTTATCAGTGTTACAGTTGTGATGGTCCCTGAACAAGGAAACAAAGCTGCTCCTCCCAGCTCCCCCTGCAGCCTGTGCCCTGGGTTGCCTGACGTGTTGCTAGGGTGGAGGGCATCTCTGAGGTAAGAAGAGGAATGAAGGAGGTTCCTGAGCAATTCTCTTTGCTGACTTGGAGTACTAGGAAATGCAGAATTCTGTGTTTGTAAAAACTCAGGAGACATGCAGCAGGAAGGTGAAGAGGAAAGGTTGAATCCTGCCGGGTCCGCCCTGCTGGATGCAACGAGGACACTGAGCGGCTTTTGCTTCCTGCTCCTGTCATTGCACAAACCAGCCTCCAGTTGCGTCTTCTCTCTTTTCCCTTCTTATTGCTTGGCATCTCGCACTTGACTCTCTGCACTTAGTAACTCACTTTCCTGGCGTTTTCCTGATCAGGCCTAGTAGGGGAGATCCTGAGGCCATCGCAACATGCCTTCAAGACAATTGGCAGCTCCATCACCACTGCTGGGAAATGGCAGCAGAAGAATGCTCTTGAGGACCCCTACTGTGTGACTTGCAATGGGTTTTGAAGAAGCTTGATGGACAGACAATGGAGGCATTGGAAAGACTGGAAAGCCTCTGGATTTGGAGCTTTGCTTTTTGTGACTTCATTTCCTCTCTACTCGAGTTACTGCTGGCGTTTGGTTTTTTTCCTTCCTCCTCAGCACTTATTTTACTAAGCACTGATAGGTGTAAATCACTTTTCAGTGTATAAAGTTGTGTTATCAACTCGATTCTCAATGAGGTCCTTACATAAAGAGGAAAAGGCACCTGTTGTCATGATCATTTTAAGGCTGGGAAAACTGAGACTCAGAAAGGTGAATTGGCTGGCCCAGGGCTGTACAGTAAATCAGTGACAGCCAGGATTTGAACCCAAGTCCAGCGCTCTTTGGGATCTGTTGTGGGTGCTCCCTTTCACTTAGGATCCTATTATTTCCATCCAGATATAGGAATAAGAATAGCAAAGAGAGATAGCTGTCAATTTGCTTACTGTGGAAGGTGATTGTGCATGAATAGCTGGGCCAGACATCCCCTTACTCCTTTGCTTTCTGTTTCAGTGTCTCCTGAGTATATACAAATAAATAAATCATTAAACCAGCTTGGAATTCAGACCAACTTCTCCCCTTGCCCCAAAAGCAGGGAAAAGTAGCCAGATAGTTGTCGTATTTGCCTCTTAATTACCCCTCTACCAAGTGCCCCTTCCCTGGCCCCAGGAGACAGACTAACAGCAATTTTTTTTTATTCACTAAGTATCTTCCAGTCTTCTAGTCCAGGGACAGGACTAAGAGATGATTCGGACCCAGCCCTTGCCTTTTAGGGGCTACCAGACCATTTGGGGAGACACCCCTGTCTATCCACTCATTTATCTATTTATCCATCCATCCATCCATCCATCCAAAAACTATCTAGGAAGCACCAACAAAGCACTATGTGCTATTCTCAGCACTGATGGTAGAGTAATAAGTAAAATACAAGTCTTACATTATGGAAGTTCCCTTCCATTAGAGCTGTGAACAAAATTAACACATGAATGTATAATGTAAGGGCAGGGAGAGGTGAGTGCTGTAAAGACAGTTACAGCAAGGAAAGGAGATAGGGAGCCTGTGATGGAGACAAGTGAGGGGCACTATCCCTGGTCGTGGGGCTAGGGGGGTCAGTGGTGTGCAAAGGGAAGTCTTCACCGATGATGCTGTCTTCAGACCAGCACCTTCTGCCCCACCTCTCACCAAACTTACTTTCTCCACCCATGATGTCTAAAGAAGCCAGCTGACTTCAGAAGCTCCCCGCCTGTATGAAAGTCAGTTTGTATGTCTTCAGTATTGACTAGGTTCTCAATGGCCTCTCGCTTCCTCTTGAGTCTTAGCCCTCCCTTCTGTCTCAGAAGGCTGAGTTGTTGGCGCAGTGGTTTAAGCCCGGCACAGTATTAGGGATCTCTCCATGGACCCTGTGAATCTGCAACACATTCCCCAAGAATAATGCCTTGAACAAAGGACACAGGCTCTGTAAACTGCCAACTCTAGGGACAAACTGAGAGTTTCAAGATCCTACAGACTTTGGATTCTGGAACCAAATGTGCGTCCTGCCACTGACTCTGCAACGTTAGGCAAAGTCACCTCTTGGAGGCTCACTTTCTGCATCTGTTGAATGAAGACAGCCTCGCTCATGTGGCTGCTATGGCCACCTCATTAAAAAATACATGTGAGGACCTGTGAGCATTCTACAAACTAGTTGATAAGGGGACAGGGCTAGGACTAAGACATAAGTTTTCTGATTCCTTTCTCAATGTCATTTTCCTCTGCCAGAATTTTTAAACCACCATTTGTTGACCACTGGCTGTGTTCTAGACAAAATATTGAATGCCTTTTGTGCATTCACTCAGTAATTCTCGCCATAGCCTCATTCAGTGAAGACTGCCATCCCCAACTTTCAGATGAGAAAGCTGAGGCTCAGAAAAATGCAGTGACACACCTGAAGCTCCATAGGTGGTCAGTGATAATGCAGGTACTTGAACCCAGGACTGTCAATTCCAGAGCCCACACCGTCAACCACCATGCTGTTTAGTTGGTCGTCGAGTCCTTCTGTCACGTTTTGGGTGTGAGTATACTTGATGGATGTGCCAGCCCACTCTCGCACCTTTGGGCTTGACGGTAATTGGAATTGTAAGAACTTTTTATTGCCACTTCCTGTATGGTTTGCACTTAGAAGTTTTAAGAAACTCTTTTCTTCTTATTCTATTTCCCTCTGGCATAGAGCTTATTGAACTGTGCATTACAGTAATTATCTGCTTACTTATCTGTTTCCCCAAACTGACTGTAGGTTCTTTGAGACCATATCTATGTGTTCCTAAATCCAGGCAGAAGGTTTGGCTCTGGGTCAAGGTGTAACAATAACAGCGGTAACCATTAAGCGAATAACTACCATGTACTGAATGTTTTCTATAGGTCCAGGGTTGTATGACATATTTTACATACATCATCTGATCCAATCCTCACAGCAGCTCTTTTTGCTGAATGGTATTATTCCCATATTAGAGCTATGAAGCCTGAGCTTCACAGAGAGAATTTTCCATGGTACACCACTGGTGGGTGGCAGAGTAAGAACTTGAACTTGGGTCTGCCTGCTTTCAGGTATGCCCATAACCTGGAGAAAGAATAAACCAATGAAGGAGTGCAAGTCTTCTCCCTGGTCACCTGGGATCCTTGGTTTATCTTCATGACTCAAAGAATAGAAAGAAGATCAATCCTCTCAAAGATACTTTCTCCCACCCTCTCTATTATTCATTCTTCAGAGTGGGATTCAGACAGAACTTGAGAGGCCACCTGAGGATATGGAGTGGGACACTGATTTGTGCTAAACGGCTCATAGAATTAGAATTCTCTTCAGCCCACTCTCTTACTCAAATGGAGAATTGACAGAGAGATGCAGGTATATTTCTGTCACCTACCCTCAGACAGGCATTTCTAATGGATTCATTCATTCATTCATTCTTTCAACAAGTAATTTGAGATCTACTATGTGCCATGTACCATTCAAATTCATTCAGAAATAAATAAAACCTTGCCCATCTCTTCACTGCCTCTCAATGGAGAAATACAATAAATGCATAATGAGGCCTACTTGGTTCAGATCCGGGGTTAGGTCTCAGATACAAAGAGTTGATTAAGGATGCCTTCTGGGGTATGGAAGGGATGTTGGCGGACAGAAGCATGACTTGCTGAGGGGTCTAAAAGGTGGGTACTTAACCCAGCGAGGAATAGCAGGTTTCAGATAGGCTGGTTGAGAACTCATGACCCAAGAGCTGAGGTTTAACGGACTAGGCAAAGAAGTGGGGGAAGGGCATTTCAGGCAGAGTGAACAGCTTAAGCAAAAGATGCAGGACATATCCAGCTGTAATACTACACAGGATGTCATGAATGTATATATATATATATATCATCTATTCGAAAATGCACTCAAGTTTACTTTTTTCTTTCTAACTTAGAATATTGGAGCTAAAATGACTATTAGAAACCATCCAGGGGCTAGCCCGGTGGTGCATCAGTTAAATTTGCACGTTCCGCTTTGGCAGCCCAGGGTTCACTGGTTCGGATCCTGGGTGCGGACATGGCACCACTTGGCAAGCCATGCTGTGGTAGGTGTCCCACATATAAAGTAGAGGAAGGTGGGCACGGATGTTAGCTCAGGACCAGTCTACCTCATCAAAAACAGGAGGATTGGCAGCAGATGTTAGCTCAGTGCTAATCTTCCTCAAAAAAAAAAAAAAAGAAGAAGAAGAAGAAAAGAAACCATCCAATCTCACCCACTCGCCCCAAAGAGGAGAAGGGACATGGGCAAGGGTCACACAGTTTGGGCCCTGTAGGAGAGGACCAGGGGTAATCATGGGATGCAACTAGGAAACTGTGAAGAGAACATCTCATACTATAGTGGGGAGGGGAATTGGTGGCTTCACCATGACTTTGGATCTAATTTTTCAGGAAACAAGGCCTTGCATCAGTAATAAGGATGCTAATATTTCCTGAGAGCCACTACGTGCAAGCCACTATGCTAAATGTGCTCTATCATGCAGTCTCATTAATCCTCCCTGAACTGTCTCAGTTAGGTGTTAGTAACCCAACTTACAGATGAGAAAACTGAGGAAACTCAACTGACGTATCCAAAAATGCGCAACTCAAAGAGAGTACAGCCATGACTCAAATCCATGTCTGTCTGACTCTGTGGCAAACACTGGTGTCCCAGTGTTCGTTAGCTTTCCCTTGACAAATTGCTATCGGATTCAGGATGACCTCCCAGGATTTGGCCCCCATTCTGGTCTGATCTAAAGATGATTAAAGTTGAGCTGGGTGGGGAATGAATATGTTCCAAAGAACTGCTTCATTTTTATTTTCTTCCCTTGGCATTATCTCTAGAAATGAAATAGTGTCTCTATTGTTAAGTAGATGATTAGTTTAAAAGCAAAATGTTTCATTTTCTATAATGGGACCTCCTTAAATAGGTCATCCTATATCTGTCTAGAGGCAAAGAGATAACTATAGATAAATATAGCTAACTGTAGACATATAAAGATGGATGCGAGTATATTTTTATACATGTGAATATATACATGCATACATACATAGATAAATTATATGTATATGCAAATCTTTATCTGTTATGCATTTATCTTCTCCTAATTGTTCACACATGTAAACTTATCTTTTCATTTGATTATGTGCTGGGATCTTTCATAACCTTTTGGGAGCTTACCCAGGAAAAAATTAACACAGATAGATTCCTCTCTAATCCAGTGACAGAATCCACACCTCAGAGTCATTGTTGGCACCTTCTTCCTCTCCCTTCCCTGCAAATCAAACACCGAATCTTCCCACTCTTTTGTGTATATCTTATTACTACCCCATTAGTTAATTACGCACTTCAACTGCTCTTATTTCAAGTCTCATCATCTCTCTCTTAGATCAGGGCTTCCTCAATCCCTGCACTCTTGACATCTGGGACCAGATCAATTCTTGGTTGTATGTGGCTGTCCTGTGCCTGAAGGATGCTTACAGATTACCTGGCCTCTACCCACTAAAGGCCAGTAGCATCCTCTCCCTAACTGTGACAACCAAAAATGTCTCCATTACCAAATGTCTCCTGGGGGGCAAAATTGCCCCCAGTTGAGAACTGCTGTCCTAAACTATTGTTAACTACCATCTCACCTATCTCTCTGTTTCCAGTCTGTCCACCACATCCGATGTGATCTTGCCATCCTATTACTCAAGAAAAAAACCACCTCTGGATCCTTAATGCCTAAAGAATGGTCATGCCTTTTGCAATGTGGTTCTGACCTGTATTATCATCTTATTCTCCTGCGGTTCCCTCAGGGTCCAGTGCACACTCCCAGTCTGTGCGAGAGTGAGCCTGAAGTTTACTGGAAGCTACCCCAACTGGGAGGCCTTGTCCCCTATATTTGCCACCTTGTTGTGTGCTCTCAAGCAAGTTGATGTTCTGAGCCTCCATTTCTCCATCTGTGCAATGGGTATAATAATCTAAACAGTAGGGGAGCTGAGTGATGAGCATCAGTAACTGTAATACAAAGTAGAAAATGCTAAGGCTCTTTAACTTGGGGGTTAAGATGAAGTACTGTGGGAGTTCAGAGGATAAAGAGATTCCTCCTGGCTGAGGCTGGAGAGGGGAGTTCCCAGAAGAGTTCACCAGGGAGACTGCCTTGAAGTTAGCCTTGAAGTCTGGGTGGTGTTTGGACATGCAGATGTAGGGGTGAGGAATAACAATGAAGACAGCATCACAGGCAGAGGAAACGGCTGGGGCAAAATTTCTGGGCATTGAGTAGGAACAGGGAGTTGCAGTGTGGGTGGGTACTTAGCACCGTGCCTGCTCTGTGGTAAGTGCTCAGTAGGGTTGGTTGCATGCATGAGTGAAGCATCTATTTTGAGAAGGATATTTCAAAAGCATGTGTGTTTGAGACCAGGTTATCCACAAAGGTGGAGGATTGATTGACAAGAACCTGAACTGTCAATCTGCAGGACTTTCCAGCTTAGTCAATGGGGAGGGGCTCTGTTTCCAGCTGTGCCTTCATTGTGGTAGGGAAGGTGGATTGAAAAGAGGTGGGGGTGGGGCAAAGCCTGGGAGATCATTCAGAGTGTGCTAAAATTATCATGATGAAAGGCAATGACAACTGGGACATAGGACAGCCATAGGAAGGAGAGAAAGCTATTTTGGATAGGATGGCGGAAGCTGTTTTGATCAAATTGTCAGGATTCACATGATTTCTCTGCATCTTTGGAGAGTATCAGCTGCATATTCTGCCCCTAAAACCATTTTAGGATGTTCTGTGATCTTGGTCAAGTCATTTCCACTCTCTGAGCTTCAGTTTCTGGAACAGCAAGGTTTTGGACTATTTTCTAATAATCCCTCCAGCGTAAACATAGACTGAGGTCTGAAAGACTTTCCGGAGAACCTGGAGCCCTGTCCCCTTTCCTACCAGCTCTGACACTCAGCTACTGGCCGAGAGAATACCCAGCGGACCATCAGTCGTCAGCCATCCTGGGGCTGGCTGTCGGGACCAGACACAAGTGATGAGAAGGGAAGGACATTACTTGGGAGAATATGCATGTTCACAGCTCTGAGGATTAAAGGCCCGTGTTCTTATCACTGCGGAACAGAGTATTATAAATCCAGCCTTAGAATACCAAATCCCCTTGCAGCTTGGCCGTTGTGAGGGAATATTAAAAAGACCGGAGACAGAAATAATCAGTTTCCGAATGACACACTGTCAAATAAAGCATTTCTCACATTATCCCTTTCTTTCCTTTCTCTGGCTCCTTCTCCTGTGCCTGGATATTTTAACATGAAAAATAGATTAAAATGAGGCCGGGCTGAATGGAGTTCTAAGTTTGACTTTTTGGAAGGCTCTCTCGGTGGGGTGGTTTTGGGGTGCTTTTTATTTTTCTCCTCTATATTTTTTTCCATGTTTGATGTTGTGTATGTAAACAAACCAGCTGGAGGCTCTAGCTTTGGGATCAAGGCAGAGCAGCAAAGAGGGGCCATGTAAGGTTTGATCAGGTGCCTCTGGATGCCGAGGTCAGAGCTGATAAAGGGACTGCAGATTTACGTGCCTCTGGCTCATCTGGTCAGGATTTGCGGCTTCTGGATGCTTATTAAACACCTTCTCTGGACCAAGCACGGCATCTTAGGCTGGGTAAATGGTAGGCGTAAATGGCAACTCAGGACCTAGAGTGGGAAGATGGTCATCCAGATGATTAGATGGTGGCGGTGTAGCCAGATGACTGATGGCCATGGTAGTTGTGAGGGAAGAGAGCATAGCCTGCCCCAACTTGAAGAGGCAAAGATACTCCCTGAGGAAGTGGTCCCCGAGCTGGGATGGCTGGGCGAGCTGAGCTGAGGAGGTGAAGAGGAGGATATTAGTTTCCTAGGCTGCAATAACATTACTACAAACTGAGGGACTTGCAACAACAGAAAGTTCTTCTTTCACAGTTCAGGAGGCCAGAACTCAAAATCAAGATGTCAGCTGGGTGTGCTCATTCTGGAGACTCTGTCCTAATAGCTTCTGACGGTTGCTGGCAATCTTTGGCTTGTAGATGCATCACTCCCATCTCTGTCTCCATCTTCACATGGCCTTCTTGTCTGTGTGTATATGGCTTTCAATGTCCTCTCCTCTTCTTATGAGAACACCAGTCATTGGATGTAGGGCCGACCCAATCCAATATGACCTCTCCTTAACCAATTACAACTGGAAACACCATATTTCCAAATAAGATAACATTTTGAGGTTCTAGGTCAACCTGAATTTTGGGAGGTCATTATTCAGATGCTATAAGGAGTGAGTGAGAGAGCTCTGCGCTGAGGGAGCAGCCAGCATGGAAGAGCTCGGAGCATCAGACGTTTGGGGAATACTCATAGCTCCGTGTGAATTCAGGACAGGGTAGAAGGTAGGACTTATGAGGAGCTGGGGCATGAGAAGGGAGCAGGGACCTAGTCATGAAGGGCCTTGGGTACCAGGTTAAGAATCTGGACATTATTCTGAGGGCACCAGGGGAGGCAGGAGAGGGGTTTAAACCAGAAAGTGAGGGGTGTGACAGGATTTGGTTTGGGATAGAGGAATAGAGAGGCTGAAGGAATGAGGCTGATACTGGTTGACTTTTGTGGTGCCAGGCTTTTTTTGTCTTGTTTAATCCTTAGCATAACCTTGCCCATTGGGAACAATCAGCACATTTTATAGGTGAGCCTATTGCAGCCCAAGGAGATAAAATATCACAGTCTGCTTGTGACGGCCAACAGCAAGCAGGGAAGCAGAGAACCCCAGGCTGCCTGTATGTCCCCATCACCCGATTTCCCCACCATGCCCCTCTGCCCTGACATCGCCCACCCTCCCCCTTGTCTGGCTTCACTGAGGGATCTGAGACTTACTGTCAGTAACAGAATGAGCAGTGGGCTGACCCCATTCTAGAGCAACTTCTATAAGGGAAGTTTCCAGAAGGGATGGGGACACACATTCCTTCTCCTGTCTCTTTCCCACTTCCTGCCTGACAGCTTAGTGAAATCCTCAGACCCATAAGAAGAAGGTAAAACTAATCATGTGCTGCTTATAATGTTGCAGAAACCAACCCCTAATGAACAAACCGGCATTTTTATTTCTGGAACTCCCTGCCACTCTTGTAACCTTGTTAGTCTGTGCCGCCCTAGAGTGAACACAGTCCAAATTGGATTTGGCATCGTGTTGTCCCTGAGGCCAGCGGGGCCTCAGCTTGCCACCCCTGGAGTCTTGGCCTCTTCCTAACTTGCTTTCTAAAAATTCACAGCCTTCTGCCTGTTTCCTCTGCTTCCTCTTGGGATCCCCATTTGTCCTGCAGTGTTTTCTCCACTCCCAGGGCCTGTGTTTGCTCCTGGTGTGTCGACTCCATGGCTAGATACTCTGGTGCTGCTCACCTCTTGATTAACAGCTCCTGCTTCCCTGTTTTCTTGCCCTTGGTGAAGGAAGCCCGCAAAGTGAGGATACAGCTCTGCAGGAGTGGAGTGGTACTGCATCCAGGTGGATGCAGATGACAGTTTCTTGATTCTGAGTTACCCATCTTTCTTTGCGTAGAACGTCTCACTAGGACAGAGGTAGTCAAATGGTTCTCTCGAGCTCCTTTGCTTTGGCACAGCACCCTTCAGTTTGTAAGGGGCGTCACAGCAGTGTTCAGATTTGATTTGCATAACAACCCTGTGGGTACCATGAACGGGAGTTTATCACGTTTACCATGCACATCCATGAGCTCGCATGGAACCTCCCTCTCGAAGGATGTTTTTGACCCAATTTTATGGATGAGAAAATTGTGATTCAGAGACATTCAGTCCTTGGTCCACCATCGCCCAGCTTATGCGTGGTAGCATGAGATTTTAAAGAAGTCTTTCTGACCCCCAGTCTTTGCCCCTGACTGTGGGCTGTACTATTCCAAGTATTGAGAAGTCCAATGTACAGAGGAGTAAACTGAGGGTGCATCAGGGAATCTGGGAAATTCCAGGTCGTACAGTGAGTAAACTTGAATTCAGGACCTTTTCCTGCATGCTCAGAGCCTGTCCCCAAAGTCCTGTACCCCACCACATGTTCAGGGTCTTGGGACATAGTGCTGCTCAGACTGGTGCTTGTAACATCACCTGAGCTTCTACCGTGTTTTGGGCGAGGTCCCCTGAGCCCTTCATGAGCCCAGTCTGGGGACATGTGTTTCAGTTGGTCAGTGGCACAGTGAGCCCTTGGATACTGGAATTCTCCTTTGGCCAGGTCTTCACAATGAACTTCCAATCTGTAATGGAAGCTATATGATTGGTGGCTCAGCTGAGGTCAGGGCGAATAGGGAGCCTACGCCCCATCAGGAGGGCTGAAGCCACTCCCCTGGGATCATACCAAATGGCAAGGCCAGGGTCGAAAGAAACAGGATCATCAAGCTAAAGGGCCTCTCAAGCTCAGCCCTTGTCAAAGCCAGGCAAGGGAGGCGGGTAGTGTTCTTTTGTACAAACTTCTGGAGGTTTCTCATGCTGGGACGTCGACACGTGAAATTGCCTAGGTAATTTGAGAAGGGGGATGTGAGGCTGGGCAGGGGGTCATCAAGCCTTTGGTGCTCCTGTCTCTTCCCACCCTGATCAGAACCCTGCAGCCATGCTGACGATAGTTTGAATCTCAGCCGCACTCCCTTGGGTAATGGACCACCTGTCTCTGTGCCTCAGTTTCCTCACTTAACATAGGACAATGATGCTGAATGCACAATTGTAAATCTAAGTAACAGAGCATTATGTGAAGTGGTCCTGATTAAGAAGGATTTGGGGACTCAAGACAAGTGTGGAATAGGCATTCAGAGGTAGAAGTTCAAATCATTCTGCCATTCATTCCTTTGTTTATTCATTCAACATTAAGTATACCCTTTCTGAATGCCGTTGACAAAAGCAATAGCTAACAACCTGTGAGCAGTAACTGTGTGGCCACACTGCACTAAATACTTAGCCTCACTATGACCCAATGAGGTGATGCTGTGAATACTGCCCACATTTAACCAATGACAAAAACAAGGCTCTGAAAGGTAAGTGACCTAGTCAAGGTCACACAGCCTCTAAGTAGTAGAACCTGGACTCAAATCCTGTTACTCTGAGGCCAGCTCTTAGCCGCTTTGCCAGATACCACCGGAGGGCTCTGGAGGCAAAGGATGGGGCTAAGGTGTGGATTATGAGCTGATCCAGGACCACCGGGGTGACCAGGGAGGGTTCTTGGGGTGCGATGGGGGCAGGGAGTGGTGGTGGTGGTTGTAGGTGGACAGGTTGGTTAGGCCTTGTGTTTTCCAGGTCAGTGTTGGTCCTGGGATCTGACCACAGGGTCAAACACCTGTAATTGAGGTGGGCAGAAGGAGCCAGGGAGGAAGGGCTCTGGACCAGGCAGGGCCTGACCCTTACAGCATGTGAAACCCCCAGAGATGAGCAGATAGAGGACTGAGTCCGGCAAGATTTCCCCAAGGCATCAATGGGCCGTAATTCAAAGCTTCTCTGAAGAGGCCTCGGGACATGCCCATTGAATCTGGGATTTGAAAACTGTGTTTTCCTTTTCCCTTCTCAGGCTTCCCTCCCTCTTCGTGCACCCTCCCATCTTCCCCATTTGTTCCTTCCCCTCCCTTTGGTCCTTGAGAACTGCTGTGCTGTCAAATAGCCAGTGGGTGCGCAATGAAGAGCTGGGTTCAAATCCCTGCTTGACCACATCCTGGCCTCTTGGCTCCACTTGGACCCAGGATCAAAACCTGTGTGACTTTAGTCAAGTTACTTAACCTTTCCGAACCACCTTTCCCTCATTTCATTTATGGAACAGAAACTGTAGCCCCTATCACATAGGACTGCCTTGAAGATGAAATGAAAATAGCATTAAGCAAAATTAGGAAGGAGACGCTCTGTTATTGTTTTTACCAAGTGTTAGTGTTCTTCCTGCCTCCTTTCTCTCTTCACTCTTCTTTCCTATTATCTCTTTCCTTCTAAATTTCTTCCCGCCTCACTTCCTCCTTCTGTCTCCTTCCTTTCGTATCTCTGATGCAAAAAACTGACAAGTAATACCGGGTCACACATGGTATCTAGACACGGAACAATCACTATTGTATGACTGTGGAGGAAAAAGGATCAGTTCTTGTTTTCCTAGGGCTCTAGACACACATGCATTTTACATATATTTTATTTGACAGATTGCACACACATATACATAAATACACATACTTACAGCTTTGTTTGGTTTGTGTGTTTGTTTTTAAGTTCTGACATCCAGAGAAAGCTTCCTGGGGATCCCTCTAGAGGACTTGGCTGCCGAAGTCAACGCTATCAGCCATCCCTGTGTATCTGGCCACCTCTTGGCCCTTCCCTACCCCACGGGGAGGTGATGACTTCTAGCTCAGCGAGCTGAGGGCCTTGCAGAAAGAACACGATCATTTTCTACTGTAGTCAGCAGGAGAGCTGAGTCATTTTGGTAAATAATGTTCTTCTTGGCCTAAACAGGTACCTTCAAGAGTAGATTCCCCCCCCCAAGATAATGTAGTCAGGGTTAACATCTGTCGTCTGTGTTAGATGTGAGGCAGGTAGTTGTCGGAAATCATGCTTTCCTTCAATGAGATCATAGTCAAGGAAGAGCAGTCAGCCACATGGGTGTGGTTGAAAGAGTATAGGCTTTTGAGCTAAAAAACAAAACGAAACAAAATAAACACAAAACATGAGCTTCAGATCTTGCTCTGCTCCTCGCCACGTTGGTATCTGAGTCTCTTGATTTCTGAATCCTCCTCCCCCAGGTCACAAGGGTGACCCTTCCCAACTCCAGAGATCACACAGCAGGGACTCGGCAAAGTGGCTTCTAGTCCCCCAGACGTGAAGCGCAACATATGGTGAAGAAAAGCAAGATAACCAAGGGGCCTCCCCCTGTTCATCGGAGATCTTTCTGGCTCAGAGCGAATAAGGGAGGCGAGGAGAAGGCAAACCTTCCCTCTTGAGCCCTTGACAGGTGTCGTGGGGAATATAGACGTGTTTTGCCAGTGCCCCGGCCCTTAAGGGAAGCTCACAGAGCACGGCATTTCATGACTCTTGTGAATCATAAGATGTGTTCAAAACACTTTAGACTACTTCAGTTTAATGTATGGTATGCAGACTCAATCAAATATTTACCAGTTGGGTATATTAAAGAAAAATAACTTCAATTTGCCTTAAGCTTCTGATTAAAGGAGCCCAAGAAATGTTCATTTTTTCATTCGTTCATTCATTCATTCACCAAATATTTATGAAGCGCTTACTTTGTCCCGAGACCCTTGTTGGGAATCGAACATTAAAAGAGTAGTATTTCTGGGGCCAGCCCAGTGGTGCAGCAGTTAAGTTCGCACATTCTGCTTTGGCAGCATGGGGTTGGCCGATTCGGATTCCAGGTGTGGACCTATACGCCACTTGGCAAGCTATGCTGTGGTAGGCGTCCCACATATAAAGTGGGGGAAGATGGGCATGGATGTTAGCTCAGGGCCAGTCTTCTACAAAAAAAAGACTAGTGTTTCTGATAATGAAGGAAATATACACTATACAGAAATTATTTGACTTAATAATGCTATATTATATTTGCAGCAGGATGGAAGAAAGGCTACTATCCCTTGAGCCCTCAGTGGGCTCATTCTAGAGATGAGGAAGCAAGGTTGAGAGAGTGTAAGCAAATGTCCTGAGGTCACTTAGCTAGTGGGAGGCAGAATCAGGACTCAGACACTCACTTGAGTGAAGCCCCAGCCCTGACTATTCCCAAGGTTTAGTAGTCTGCATTGCTCTGATGTGACCGTTAGCCATCTCATTTGCTTCTTAAGGCAACCTTATGAAGAAGAGAGGTCAGGGATTCTTACTCATCCTGATGTGAAGAGCAAGGCTCAGAATAGTCAAGCCGTTTGCCCAAGGTCACACAGCTGGTGGTGAGGAAGCCAGGTTTGGAAACAGCATCTCTCTGGCTTTGAAACCGTGACTGGTGGTTCCTGAGTCTCTATGAGGCCAACCCGGGGATCTGGGCTGGGTGTGGTGGACAGGAAAGTCCCCTCTGGCCCTCTAGCCCAAAGAACAGAGGCCCATTTGCTTGTCCTCCTTCCCTTCTGCTCCAGGGCGGTCTCATTGCGTTGCTGCTGCTGCTGCTGGTGTTCACCGTGGCGCTGTATGCCCAGCGGCGCTGGCAGAAACGTCGTCGCATCCCGCAGAAGAGCGCCAGCACGGAAGCCACGCATGAGATCCACTACATCCCGTCGGTGCTGCTGGGTCCCCAAGCCCGGGAAAGCTTCCGCTCCTCCCGGCTGCAGGCCCACAATTCCGTCATCGGCGTGCCCATCCGGGAGACCCCCATCCTGGATGACTATGACTATGAGGAGGAGGAGGACCCACCCCGGCGGGCCAACCACGTCTCCCGGGAGGACGAGTTTGGCAGCCAGGTGACCCACACGCTGGACAGCCTGGGCCGACCAGGGGAAGAGAAAGGGGACTTTGGGAAGAAAGGTGAGTCCTCCTTCTTGCATCCCACCTTCCAGGGGGCGTTTTGGGAAGCTGGGAAGAGGCACAAGAGCTGGGCAGTGGGGGTCACAGGCAGTGTCTTCTGGGCTAAGCCATTTTGGATTTATGGCCCAAATCTGATAACTTGGTTGAATTATCAGAGTTTGTCTGCTCCAGTTCTTCGATAGTGATGGGAGAAAGAAAAGACTGTCAGTTTTCCTGGAATTGGAGTTTTGAGGAGCATCAGAAGGTATGCAGTCCAACATCTCTCCAGTGATTCTTGATTACCTCCCTTGATGGCCTTCTCACTACTCAGGAAAGCGCTCATTGCATTTCCAGACGATGTTGACTATTAGAAAGTTTTCTCTTATACTGAGTTGAAATCTGTTTCCCTGGTCCTTCATGTCCACAAAGAAAGTGAATCTGATCTTTCTTCTCCAAGGCAGCTCTTGCAAAATTTGACAACAGAAAAAAAGACACCTATAACTTCTAGAAATCAATCTCAATAAACAATCCCAGTTTCTTCAGCTAGTCCCATGTGACATATTTTTTAGACATTTCACCATCCTGGTCACTGTCCTCTAGATGCAGATTCTAATTTTTGTATCCTGGAGCACAGCACGAGAACCGACCCTCCTCTTCTTCAAGGTGGGAATGCTCGTCTGCTGAGCAAAATAGGAATTTCACCTCCTTCTTGCCAGCTGTTATGCTTCTGTTGATGCAGCTTGAGATCACATTTGTATTTTGCAGCTATTGCTGGCTCATACTGGACTTTCTGATGACTAAAACCTCTCACTCTTTTTCATATATGCCGTTGCAAAGACCCATTCCCTTTGTTCTGTCAGAGGACAATTGATTCTATGGACCTATGCAGAGGATGTGTTTATATCTGTCTTTATTAAGTGTCTATGGCTGTAGCTTGTTTATAGATGGATTTTGGCTGTTTTCCTTTACATAAATGCTACAAAGTTACCAGGAAGGATTACTGATGACAGGTAAGTGAACGCCAAGGAGAGGGTCCAAGAAGCAGCTAATACAGGCATGTTCTGCCCCCCACCCCCCATTCCTCCATCAAGCTCCAGATGGAGAACAGCAAACATCTTCAAAGTGGGGAAGTGGATTCGGGGGGTGGGTCACTGCCAATCATCCTGTTTGACCTCCTTTCCTTACTCCCTGCCTCGCTCCATTCCTTCCCTCCTTCCCCAAGCTTGAAGGCAATACAAATGGCAATAAAGAGTCTGAATTCAGGAGGAAGAATGATACAGAATTAAGTTTACCATCCAGCATTACCAGCTCTGTGACCTTGGACAAGTCACATACTCCTCTCCCATCCATAGGGCATGACACTAGCATTCTACCTTGCAGTGTGGTTGGGAAACTTAAATGAAATAACACATGTAAAGTGTCTGGTACCCAGTAAACGTTTAATACACGTTTCTGTTATTGTTATTCATACCATCCACATTTAAAGTCGTTATACTGTGCCAGACGCCATGATAGACCCTGGAATAGAAGTGAGGAACGCAGCACCTCTGCCCTTCAAGATCATTACAGTAATTCTCCTGGGAGAAAAATGGGGTGAGTAGGAGACTGAGGCCGAAGTTTGAATAGTCCTGGATCTCTCTGTGCCACACAATAAGGATGTGACAGACCCAAGTAAGAGCCTAGATCCCTGTCACCAAGCTCCAGGCTCCTGGCCAGAAAGAAGCCTTGCTGTAGATAGCTGTCATGCTCAGAAGGGCCCATGTGACACAGAGATGATAGTTTGTTTAATTGGGAGTTGGAGCCTGCCTTCCAGATCCTATGCTCCTTAAAGAGAACACAGTCTTTCCATTCCAGCTACTGTGCATTTCAGCTGCCTGCCAAGCCTTTCTGAGTTACTCTTGTGGATGGGGGGTAGATACCTGACTCCTGTATGACAGAGATGACACAGGGGACAGAATTGTGCCAGATGCAGAGGCTACACAAGACGAACTCTCAAGAAGTAGGGGAAGTTGCTCGTGGCCTCCTCTCCCACTTGGTGTACCCCAGAGCCTGCACACTTTCAGTCCTACCTCCACATCATAGCTTAGAGATGACTCTTTCCCTTGTATTTTCTTTCAAGAACTCTATTCAAACAACAAGAAAGCGAGGCCCTTATTTTCTGAAATCTCAGCAGTAGCATTGAGAGGCAGCAAAGAAAAGTGCAAAGAGAATGAGTGGTGCATGCATGAGAAATAAGACACAGTCCTGGCCATGCAGCCTAGTGGAGCTGAGGTGAGCAGACTGACGTTGAACCTTGCTCCTCAGTTCACTGGCTGCATGGCCTTGGGCAAAGCTCTTAGCAACCCTGCATCTCCATGCCTTCATCTCCCTTGGATTCGTCTGACCAAATTATTTTTTTCAATGTTCCTCCAAGTAGTCTTTAAAACAAAGAGAATTTGAAATAACAGAAAGCATTCATATCATACTGTATCCCAGCCACCCTTAGCTTTGATAAAGCCAGGAGAGGGAGAAACGTAGGCAAGAAGAAAGTAGAGGGCACACTTTTCCTGACTCCAGGCAGTATACCGGTCACCCTATCCATGAGGTGACTACTAGGGGCTGTTCTTATGGCATTATGGTCCCTGAGGACCTCGTCCTCCTGGCCTGGACAGAAGAGGGACAATCCCACTGGCAGATTGCAGATCTGACAGCAAGAGCTCAGACCAAATGCATATTCTGTTGTCTCAGCTGGCCCTTGGGAGAAAACCATGAGGCTCTCTCTTTTATGGGTGACCTGGGCACAGCCATGCATTTTGTCAAGAGTGGGCGGGTATTCAGAGGCTGGCCAGTCCATACAAAAAGTAATCCCACAGCCCTTTGAAGTGACATTGCCAGGGGCCACTCCCACTTGCACATTTCACACTTAAAAATTTGCCTATAAATTCAAGCTGCTTCAACATACCTGAGCTCTGTCAGCCTGCTTTTCAGCTTGGACCCGCAAATAACAGAGGGGACAATCTCTGTTGAACAGAAGGAAGAAGTTTCATTACCAAGCGACAACTGCTTGGGTTCCCAGGCCCCAAGACCATTGTACTGAGCAGCTTTGACATTCAGCTGATAGACATCCATGTGGCTGTACCTTTTGTTAAATACTGAAAATTTTCTGTGCCCATTGATAAGTAGCTCACTGCCCTGAGCCCCTCCCCAAGGACCCTCCTGACATCTCCACTGTCCAGGAACAGAGTGGCTTTAGAAGGCTGCTCCAGTATTATGGCTGGCATCCCGTCCTGCTCATTAGTGCCTGTGCCTTAGAAGGTCTCAGGTATTGTGAATATCACCCCTGGTATCGCCTTAACAAGTTGCTGAGAATTTAATCATGTCAATATGAGAATGCTCAGCACTGTGTTTGGTACATAACAGAAACGTGATAGATTTTAATTCAGTTCTCCTTATCTGTCCTTAAATTTATGTTTTCCTTCCCTGAATATTATGCATGGAAGCTTAAGGAAATTAAAATGGCAAATTTATCACTTTATCAAGGGATAGGGTAGGGGATGGCTGAATGGATATTGGATTTTCTTAATTTTGTTTTATTATGGTGAAAGAAATGTATGCTCTTTGTAATAGAAGGAAGAAAAGGAAGGAGGGAGAGAGGAAGAAAGAGAGAGAGAGAGAGAAAGAGTTATATAAAGCAATAACTGAAAGGCCTAGCCTTGTCTTCCCATCCTATCCCAGTGACAGGATCCAAAGACCAATCCTTGATGAGATAATAGTTTGATTTATATTCTTCTAGCATTTTCCAATGCATACATTTCTGGATGTATATATGGTGTATATCCGGATGCACATGTATGCTAACGGGGCCATCTCCACGACATATATCATTCTGTAGCCATTTGATAGTTTACTAGATAAACAATGTATGGAAAGCATCTTTCCATGTCAACCATGCATACCTATCTCATTCTTTTTGGATCCCATGATGTGAACATACCAAATACACCAACATTCACTTTACCATCCCCTGTTGTGGACCATTATCTCAATTTTCTGTACTTACAATGAATGAGTAAACATCCTTGTACGCGTGCGCGCACACCTGTATATATTCTTGCAAAGTGTGAGACCGTTTCTGTAAGACAGTTGCCTAAAAGCAGAATCACTGCCTCAAAGGGTGCACATTACACATTTGGAATGACAAATTACACATTTGTAATTTTGGTAGGTACTGCCGTATTTATTCATTTTTAAAATTTGTTTTATACACTCAAGGTGGGGAACATATACTCTCCCACATAGATCTACACAAACAACCCATGGCCCCATCACATTCATGATCCGTATATTATCACGGACCCTTCGGGTCTTATCTATATAGTTGCTATCATTTTATATGTACAACTTTCTCTTTCAATTTTTTCTTTTCTAACTAACATTGGTCCACATTCTTTTCTTTGCCAAAAGCCATTCCTCCTAGTTACCCTGAGTAATGGTTCTTTTCATGAAGTGATGCAGAATAAAGGCTTTTCTTTGCTCCCCTACTTCAGTTCAGGACCTAGGGTGGAGGAAGGAAAGAGAATGGCATCGGATACCAGCAGTGGCCCACAGTGATAGATGGGGAGTCTTGGTCTCTGACATGGGGCTGGTAGGCTAACCCTTATTGCTGCTCAGAATTCCAGACCAGAAAATCTCGAGGTGGGTGGAACCCTTGTTGAGAGGACGGAGAGGAAGGGATTTTTATTGAATGAGAAGCTCTGTAAGACCCCAGCTGCTGTCCAATACATTATCTCGTTGAGCCATTTGTAATTAACCCTGGGGGGAAGGTGGCTGGAAGGCTTGGCTTGGAAACCAATGCTGTTGATGTTGTTGCTGCTACTGCTCTTGATGACAACTGACCTCTACTTATTGATAACTACTGTTCTGGGAACTCTCCGTGAATTATGTCACTTCCACCCCACAATAACCCTATGAGTTATTTACCAATATTGCCCCTACTCTTCCATGCAGGAGACTGAATCAAAGAAGGGTTAGGTAACTTGTCCAAGGTCACACAGCTGGAAGGTGGCTGAGCCAGGTTAAAACTCTAGCTTGAGAGCTCTCATGGTAAGGGGCCGGGCTGGGGAGTGAACACACTAGACCATACAGAATTTCATGATCCTTAGGAAGGCCCCGATCTCTTGCAATCCCAGGGATAGCTAAAGCTTGGCAACTGTGAGACTTGCTTCCTCCGCAAATCTGGGAAGAAAAATAGATAATTAACGTCTTTTCTCTAAGGCAGGAAGCTGCTACATAGTAATTCTGAGCTTCTAAATTGGCAGAAGGGAGATCCCAGTTCTTTGGAGTGTTTTGAGTGGTCCCGAAGGGTGCAAGGACCTCATGTTTGGTGTCAATAAAGCACTGTAGAATGATGGAGAACTGAGAAGCTGTTTATTAACTCACCCTTCTGACACCCCCTGTGAATGTCATGTAAATGTCATCTTTGTGCAGTGTTTTCTAACATTTCAGAGTTCCTTCATAGTCAACATCTCATGCAATGCCTTCTCTTGGTGTTCAGACTTCTTCACACAGAGGCTCTAGCCTGTTTCCAGACCCCTCCCCTTCACCTCTGCTCATCCATGCCCTCTTCAAGCCACGTCAGTCTTCCTGACATCCCCAGAACTCCTCATCCTCACATACCTTCCTGCTTCCATGCCTACCCTCCTCATCCATTCTCCACACAGCAGCCACTCTGTTATGATCACTCTGGTTCCAGAGTTCCCACTGCTCTTGACTCTCACCTTCTATGCTCTAGCCACAATGGCCTCTTCTCTGTTCTTCACCACAGGCCCTTTGCATATGCCATGATTATCTTTCCCTGGAAAAATCTCCCTCCTTTCCTCTCTAGTCTGTCATGGCTGACTCCTCTTCATCATTCTACTCTGAGCTTAAAGCCCACCTCTTCAGACAAAGCTCTTTTCTCTAGGAGTTCTCCTCTTTTGTCTTCTATCAACTCCCTTATTTGTTTCTGTAATAGTACTTTTTTATTGTTTGGATATTTTTATTAAATATTTTAATTCTCTTACTAGACTCAGAGTTCCATGAGATCACGTGCCAGTTCTGTTCGGTTTGTTCTGTGCCTAATAGAGTGCCTGGCACATAATAGGTGTTAAAATATGTGTTGGGTCAGTAGTTAGAGGAATGACTAAGTTAACGAATGGATAGATAAATATCTTAGTCTTTCCCACAGGCTCATAACCTCTGCGTGAACTCCTTACCCATTTCCTGAACTGGACAAAACTTGTTTAGTATTTTCAAATCAATGATTTGTTGAATCTTCCCATCCATTTCATAAGTAAGAAATTATCCTTATCAAAATTTAGAGATCATCTCACAGTTACACAGCTAAAAGTAATGGAGTCAGCATTTGAAACCAGCTTTGTCTGATTTTAGTGATTCCCAAACCTAAGCATATTCTGAAGATGACACAATGTGCGTTAATCTGGTCCATTTATTTGAGCAAGAGAGGTAAGATGTGGGCTTGGAAGCTAGCAAGCTGTCTCCTAGAGCTGTGCTTATCAAAAATGTTGAACGCCAACCACAATGAGAGACATATTTTACATCATGGTCCCAAAAACACATGCATGTGAATATGTGTGCGCGCACATCTTTAAAATAGGTTTTGTGAAAGAATACTTACCCTAATACCCGTGGCATGCTGTGATATTTTCTATTCTTTTTATGTCCTCTTTTTTTCTTTCCTTCTTTTTTCTTGAGGAAGATTAGCCCTGAGTTAACATCTGCTGCCAATCCTCCTCTTTTTTCTGTGGAAGACTGGCCCTGAGCACACATCTGTGCCCATCTTCCTCTTTATGTCCTCTTTTTAATGGCAGTATGAACCACTGAATTGATTTATGCGTGGGTCGTAACCTGAAGTTCAAGGATCTGTCAAGCCTGAAAAAAGCTATCTTACATTGTGGGATCTGCAGGGGGACAGATTCCTAATCACTGGATCTGTGATATCTTCTTGGAGGTACTGCTCGCCCGGAGATCTGAAGGATAAAGCTAATTCAAGGGACTCTGGGTAAGGGGTTGATGGAGGAACTGGGAATGGTGCCTGAGACAGGCAAAGCCCTCCTGATGGCTTTATGTCTTACCCCCCCACCCCCCACCCCGGTCCTTGGGACCAACCAATTGGTGTCTTCCACTCAACCCTATGGAACACTGGTCCCATCATCTCCATACTTTCCCCTGAAGCTGCATACTTGACTCTTCAACCTTCCCTCCCAAAGGACCTTTTATGTCTTCCCTGTATTCTTAGGATACTCTCTCTTCCCAGCCCACCCCTCAAAAGAGTTCTTACCCCTGCTCTCTTCCTAGGAAACACCACCATCCTTTAAGCCACAGCTCAACACCTCCCTCTTCCCAGCTGTCCTGAAGCCCCAGATGGAGGGTCTCAAAGAGCTTGGCAAAACTCGCTTCCTCACAATGGCTCCCATTATACAGTGCCTTGAGGATGCTGCCAGGGCTACCTGGGGACAAGAGGGGAGCATAATGTGCAGGATTGCTTTAACCAGAGCAGGACACTTTAGACTGGTTCACACCTTGGGGGTCCACATAAGATTAGTTTTGAAAGATTGACTCTCTAGCATGAAAAGAAGAAAAGTCTGGATATGACTTTCTTACATCAAACTTCCCTGACTTCATTTAACCAAACTGCCTCTCCCTTTTCCTTGTTCAAAACGCTTTTTGGAGTCTGCATTGTAAAACGTCCCAGAGGCCCTTTGATGTGCCTCTTTCTCCTCCGCACCTTCATCAGCCGTCTCTAGAAAGAGATGGGCTGACAGTTCCACCCCTGCATCCTTTCTTTGGGTACACCTCTCCCTCATGACTCAGCCATTCATTCACCCATTCAGCGGCTTATTTAACAGATATTTACTCAGCTCCTACTGTGTGCAAGTAAGAGATAACGCCAAAGATACAAAGCAAAATGGGAGATAGTTTTCTCCTAGAAGCTCACAGTTTAGAGGGGTATAAAACAGTAATAGCCGCTTTATTTTATGTGCTCCTTTAACATTTATAGAATGGCTTCATAAACATTCTATGATAACTCTCTGTGTTACTCAACCCTTTTGAGAGACAAGGAAGCTTACTCAGGCTCAGAGAAATTAAATCACTCACCCCCACGGCAAAGAGCAAGCTTGGTGGTGAAGTTCTACTTAAATCCACATCTCTTGAGTTCAAGTTCACTACTCTCTTCGTTTTGCCACATGGCATTTATCCCTGCAGCATCCTGAATATCATTGTGCCAACAACTTGTTACGTCCACGTAGCCCTTCCCTCTTAATCTTAAAGATCAGAAACTCCTCGTCTTTGGAAGTATTCAAACAAGAGCCGTTTGTCAAGGATGGTGTAGCAAGGTTGGCGATGAGACACAATAAGTCATCCCTTCTAATTCTCAGATCATAAAATGTGAACTTAATCTGTTTCCATTCTGTTTTCTTCTTAGGACTTCTTAGAAAACAAAAAGGGACAAGACCTGTGTTTGAAAAAATAGGCTTCTGAGTACTAGCCAGCCTGGAAAGTATTCAGAATTGAGGAGTTTTCTTTTTTTCTTTTCCTTTTAACTCCATCTGATGGACGAAGCAAATGCCAATTGTAGAATGGCAGAATGTTCGCTTTTGCTCCGATTAATTGTAGCACATGGTAGAGTTAACAAGGCTATGAAAGACAGGCCCCGGCTCTGCAGCAATGCTTTTTGGCTTTGGTTTCTTGGCTCCACCCCTGCTGGGCATTGGCCCTGGAGCCTAAACGCCTAGGTTTGGCAAAGCCGGAGGGAGCGGTGCCTCCAACAGGAGGGAGCTCGGCATCCCCAGACAGCCGGCCTCTGAGCTGTCTCCACACTCTCTAAAATAAGATATAGACAGAGATTTGTCATGGAATCACAAACAGGAATGTCACCAAAGCTGTCACCAGAGCCCCTTAAAATGTCACTTCCCAGCATTAATTGCCATGATAGCAAAACAAACGGGTGTTCTCTGAGCATTTGCTCTTCCTCCTCCTCCCTCATGAGCCTCTCCCTGTCTCCCTATCTCCCTTTTCTCCCTACTCCCTCCTCATTGGCCCCGGCGACCCTCGGGGCATTCTGACTTGATTAGACTGTGCCCAGCAAGGCAGCCCCACTGCACACTGACAGATGAGGGTGAAGGTGGTTTGATAAATGTCAGGGCTGAAAAGACTGTTCCCTGATTGATCAGACCTGGAGCAATTTCCCAGCAGTCAGGGACTCTGTATGCCCGTCCTGGCCTCCCTTAGAAATGGCTGGAAACCCCCCGGGGGAGGCCTGGCTGTCACACACAGTCCATGCGGCTCAGCCTCATGTCTCCCACAAGGACCCAGTCTGCTTTGAGCTTCAACATCCTCATCCACCTTTGGGATGCGATAAATCACCACCCTTACTCACAGTTATGATTGATCCTTATTTTTCTTGTATTTCAATTATAAAAGTTATGTGTTCATTGTAGAAAACTTAAAAAAATAAACAAAAGGGTAAATCAGCAGTTTTCATAGCCACAGTAACTTTTTACAATTTTTCCGTACTTTTTCTCTTCTCTTTTGCATATTGAAAGCTGAAAATTTATTATTTATATCTTATATTTTTATTGAATATTATATCCTAAGTATTTCAATGTTTACCCTTCTATTTTATAACTGCCTCACAGTTTGTTTATAGATGGACAATTCAGTTGCTTTTTTTGTTATTTTGTGTTCATCAGCATCAAACCTTTTTGGGTGTAAATTTGGTTTTTTCTTCATTCTGTATTGTCTCCTCAGAGTCTGTTCCCAGGAGTGGAATTACTGGGTCAAATGGTCTGTATTCTTTAAAGTTCTTGATTGATTTTAGCTCAACATCTCTGTGTCAGGAAGTCTGGTAGACATTTGCTAAATAAGGAAACATTTGTTCATCTATTTTTTCATTCATTACTTCAACAAGCTTTAATTAAGTGCCTACTATGTGTCAGGCACTATTTAAGACTCTAAGGATACAGAAGGGAATAAAATCTATACAAGTATCTTTCTATTGAGCTTACTTGCTAGTGTGAAGAGACCATAAACAAATGAATAAGAAAAAAAACTATATTCATATAAAATATATATAGTTAAATGTAAAATATAAATGTTATATATTTTATAAGAATTAATATATAATTATATAAATTTATAAACGTTCTATATATAAAATTTCAAATCATGATAATTCCAATTGGGGAGAAATAAAGGGAGGAAGGGAGTTAGAACCTTCAGGAAAGGCCTCACTGATGTGGTGACATTTGAGGATCAATCTGTGGTAGATGAAGAAGTAATCCATTTAGATATTTGAGGAAAGAGCTTTTCAGGCAGGGGGAATAGCAAGTGCAAAGGCCCTGTGGTATCACTGTGCCGGGAGTGTTCAAGGAATAGAAGACGCAGCATGAGGATGAGAGCAGTAGAGTAAATTGGGTCAGAGAGACAGTGAAAAGAAGGCCCTGTAGAGCCTGGTAGGTAAGGATGTTGGTTTTTGCTGTGAGTGAGATGAGAAGCTGTTGGAAAAGAGGGAGTTCATTTCCTACAAAGGCAGTGAATAATTAGGGCCAAAATGAGATGGAGGGATTTAGGCATGGAGTTGATTTCAGAAGGGAGGATGCTGGGGAGACCAGAGAATGGAGGTTGTTCTCTGGAATCTCACGGGTGGAATTCAGCCCCGGGCTAGGTTTGTTGTATTTGCATACAGAGTATATTTTACATTTTTCAATTAGGTTGTCAATATGTGTAAATGCGGACATTTCGCATCACAATCCACATTTCTGCTTCACTTGATTATTGGAGGATCTGGGAACCCAGGGTCTTCCACCACTGGCAGGAGCTGGATTTATCTTTGGTTGCAAGACGAGTCATATTGGCTAGCCTGGATGGACCAAGCTCTGTGATTAGCATTCAATAAATATTTACACATTGAATCCTCAAAAGGAAAATGGTGTGGTCAGTGCCTCTAATTGTCCCTTTATCGGATGTGGAGACCAGAGCTGGGAGAGCTTAGGTTACTTGCCCAGGATCATGTACGTGTTTTGTGTTAAAGCCAGGATTTGTACTTGTTTATGTGACCTTGAGATGCTCACTTGTCACCAATACTCTGCTGCCTTTAGTGTTGGAGAAGACAGGGAGCAGGGATGATCAGAAAACAGTCTCAGGCCTCATGGAGAAAGAGCCATTGTTAGAATATAGTAAGAACTGGCACGTAGTTTTGGCCTCCAGTAGCTCTGCTGAACTCATGAACCCGTGTGACTCTCTCTGCCCCTCTTTTGCCTCCATCTGGAAATGACCTTTGATCTCCTAACCTGTGCGTGCCCATGGCTTCTGCTGCCTCACAGCTTCTGCTGCTGGCTCGTCTCTGATCCTCGTGAGATATATGCTCTCTCTCTCTGTCTCTGATTATCTTCTGTGTCTCTTATTCAAACACCTCATTAGAGAATTTGTCATATCCAATATTGACTATCCTCATGGGCAGACCCTCACCCACGCCACGTCGCCGTCCACAAGCTAACCTGGGGCTGTCTGCCTCTGCTCAGACGTGGAGCTCGGGGCCCATCAGCTTTGCCAGGACGGTGGAGCCTCAGAATTCCCAGCCAGGCGCCTTCGGGATAATGAAGCACCTGCAGCTACTTTTCACGAAAGCAGGCATCTGTGGGTATGGCAGACCCTCAAAGCATCATATTCTCTCCAGAACAGTGGGGAGTCCATCTGCCCGGAGTAGGGCTGATGTGCCTTGCTTCAAAAGAACATGGTTTGTGGATAGCTCAGTTTAGCCAAAGAGATAAATCAGGCAGCGAGCGATTATTTTCTTCAACGGTACTTTATTTTACAAAAGCATTCACCATCAGACCCCTTTCGATATCTAGCACTCCACCAGCGCATGTAAAAGAGGATAGGATTTAACCAGCTTTAACTTACCAAAATGTTTAAAGTCACACGAGTCTATAAACCAAAGAAAACCCTAATGGCAGGGCTTTCTGGGAAATGGCCTGCAGTGGGATGATGGGTTTGGAATGGGGCAGACATGGCTGTGAATCCTATCCCCACATAGCCCCTTGATCCTGCCCGAGTTAACTAACCTATTTAAGTCACAGATTCCTCCTCTGTGGAAGTGGTTTAATAATGCTGTTGGACTCCTAGAGTTGTTTTCAGAATGAGATACAGTAATACACAAATAGCCTGGTATAGAAGCCATCCACCATAAATGTTAATGGTCTTGGGAAAGTCATATCCCCCGCCTGAGCCTCAGCCTTTCCATCTGTCTAATGAGCATGTTGGACCCCTCTAGGTCTAAACTCCTATATTTTTCGGTTTCTGCTCCTTTCACCAGAATCCCAAGGCTGTGGATGTACATAGGGCATGGGACCAGTGGAGGTAGGACTCAGTGCCACATGTCTAGCTGGCACAACTAATGGTGTGTGTGTAGGGGGACAAGCTATTAGAAAATCCAAGAGGTCTTTAAGAGGAAGAGAGGAAGACTTTTTCTCATGCAAAGCCTTGTCTCCTCATGCCTCCTTGTACAGAAATGATGCAGAAGGAGAAGGGCGCCAGTAACTAGCTTTCTAACCGAGCTAATTGGTGGCAGAGGCCAGACTCAAGCCTCTTTTTTCAGCCTCCTGGCTCCAGGACTGTTCCGTAAGTGTCCCAAGGAGGTCAGCAGAGAGAGATATCACTTGCTCATCATTTCCCTTGTGGGTGAAGCCTTCAGAGACCAGATGCATCCACTTCATTATAATTGCCATAAGTGCCGCCTGATTGGCGCTGTTCATCACCCCAGGAAAGCAGCCTCGCCCGGTGGACAGACAGGCAGCCTGCTCTGGCTCAGCACAGCTCCGTCCCCTCCAGCTGTGGCCTTGGCAATGACTGCGTGTTGTACGGACGACTCTCCTTTGGGAGAAGAGATGCAGTGGGAGAGAGAGGGCAGGGCACTGAAGTGGGAGTGAGGGAGCCTGCCCTCTTCCGTCAACATGCCACGTGGCCTGAGTTCAGCTTTCCTCTTCCTGGGCCTCAGCCTCTTGGTGCATGATCAGGCACACTATGCGATCTCAACACTGTTACTCAGTTCTTAACTTGTTGGTCATCTTGGGACAAAGGTGACGTTGATATTCTAAGAGGGGAAGGTGTTCTTGAGTGTTAGGTTGGTTTGGCGCTGGGATCTGGGTGTCGTCCTGGGGACGCTGGTGGAGAAAGCAATTTCTGCATTGTAAGAAATATTCTCTGTAAAAGCAGGAACCTTCCCTCCCATCGTAAGAAAATGAGGTTTGCCTTCTATAAAAGGGCCAGAGGGTGGAAGAGAATGTTCTGATCTCAAGGGCAACATTGTGTAAGCCCCAGATTGTCTATGCGTGGGTTTGAGGCAGGGGGCTGTGGATTTCTTTCCAGAAGTAACAGAGTTAGGCCTGGCAAATCAGGAAAGACTTTGTGGGAGAGAGAACCTTCAGCCAGAGTATTTAAGGCCGAGAAAGATCCAAGAGGGAAGGTGAAAGGATGGAACTACGATCTCCTTAGAGCATGGGGGTTAGGCCTGTGGGCTCTGGAGCCGGGCTGGCCCATAACTCCTGATACTTTCTGATGTTTACTGGCCATGCATAATCTTGGACGAATGAGTGAATGTCCCCGTCTCTCACTGCCCTTGTCTCTAAAGTGGGGAAAATCAGAGAATGCATCTCTGAGTTGTTGTGAGACTTAATGAATTAAGACATGTCACCGGACATGGCAGAGTGATTTTTACAAAGAAAAGTCTCGCTGAATGTTAGTTGTGATGGTGTGTTGATAGTCCTCTGCAAATAGATCAGGCACTGGATTCACGACTTCATTTAATTCTCACTACTCCAAAATTCCTGCATTCGTTCATTTACCAAATACTCATTAGCACAGGGCAGGGAAAGTGACTGGATGTGCCCTCCCTCCGAGATTTCACGCTCTCATGGGGAGACAGACTTGAGACTTGAGACCCAAACTCAATTTTGGCACAGTTACTAATTCTACTAACACAAAGCTGCCGAGAAGGAAATGGACCGAGTGCTCTGGGAGGGGAAAGGATGCACCTGGCCTCAGTTTGGCTGTTCAAGAAGGCCTTTCTGAGGAAGCAAGATTTCAGCTGAAGTCAGAAGGATACGTCATGTTCAGCCAAATGAAGAGCTGAAGAGCAGAGGAAGTGACCTTTGCAAAGAAAACGCTTGGCCCGTTCAGTGACCCAGAGGCCAGTGTGACTAGAACACAGGGAGGGGGACTGGGCCAGACTGTTCTATTATACTTAGATGGGGAAACTGAGGCATGGCAAGCTGAAGTGGCTTTCCAGAGGTTACCTATCTGGGATGGAGAGGTTGGGGTCTGCCTGAGATGAAAGCTCTTCTTCCAGCCCCACCTGGGGGAATACCATGGAAGTTGACTCTGGTTTGCTTTCACAGGGAATAGAGAACATCCGTGTCTGAGTCGAGGGATGGTGTAGACGGAGGGAGAGCAGTGACTTAGAAGGTGGTGGGGCAGGCCTGGCATGCCCAACTGAGTTTGGACCTTATCCATTCTAATTCCCCTAGGGTTATAGGGTAGAACTGGATTAATTTCAAAAGAGCCCTCTCTGTGCTCCAGGGTTTAATATCTCCTGTGTCTCCTGGGTCATCCTTGGCATCGGAATGCTGTGCTCAGATCAATGGTATAAAGTGTTTTTGGTTTTTCATAGTTCTATATGTATGTGTATATGTGTGTGTGTGTGTACTTTTCTTCCCTGAAGCAGACTGAGTTCACTGAGGGAAATGCATGGGACTTCGGTGCAATCTTATTTATTTTTTTGGAAGGCATGCAGAACAAAATCATTTCTCTCCCTGCATAAATATGCATGAGGCTGGCCTGCTCTCTCCTCCTCAGGAAGCGTGGGTGGTGGAGGGAGAGAGCCCCATGTGACTGGTGTCACGGCCCTGCCCCTGGCTGCTGGCACCCCATTAATCAGGGGGGAACAGCAGCCTCGTGAACTGTGAAATTGGCAGCCCCCTGACAGCTCTGGGGCCCAGTCGAGCAGGGACTCTATTTCACAGCTGGGAGGTGGCCGAGTTGGGTAGGGAAGGAGGGTGTGAGGATCAGCAGGCCAGAGCGGCCGCGCTCCCCTCTGGGCCTTCACAGACCCCAAAGGAGTCTTGCTGAGAGGGCATGCATGCGTCTTGATTAAGGGGTGACACGGGGGGAGAGAGAGAGAGGAACCGGCAAGAGAGGGAACACAATGAATGATAATGGCCATCCTAACTGATACTGGGTGTCTGCTGTTTATGGAGTTCCAGGCACTATGCTGTGTACCTCGTATGCATTTCTTTCTTTAATCCTCGTGCTTATCCTACGTGGGGTTATCATGAGCCCCATCTAACAGAGCAGGAAAAGTGAGACTCAGAGAGGCTGTTTCCAGCTGTAAGGTGTAACAGAGCCAGGACTGGGACCTGTGTTGCTCCGGAGTCTGTGTTTTGTAGCCACTCCACTCCCCTGCTATCTGTCATGCTATGGAAACAAAAAAGCAAGAGAGAAGTGTCTCATCTGTTCAATGTCCATCTACAAGGTGTACATTCCACACAGAGACTCAAGTCACTGTGCCAAGGGCTGGGGTCTGGGGGATTAACGTCTTTGACAAGTTCATGTTGTATGAGAGAGATTTGAGTAAACAGGTAGGCACAGCAGTAGGACATAGATTTGAGAGTGTGGCCAGATACAGTCTTAGCTCTGACATTTGCCACCTCTGTGACTTGGGGCAAGTTATTTAACCTCTCTGGGCCTCAGTTTCCCCATCTCTGAAACAGGTATGTGAGCATACCTAGATAAAAAAAATCACTGTGAAAATTAAATGAGATATCCCACGTAAGGTGTTTAGAACAGTGCTCAGTGCATAGTGAGTAGTCCATAAATTATTGCTGGGAAGGTACTAGAATATGCATATAAAGAGGTATTCTAGGAGCACATGGGAAATAGCATTTAAAGTACGGAGGATGCCAAGGAAGGCTTCTCTCAAGAGGTGACATATGAGCTGAATCTTGAAGATAAGAACTTCCTCAGTTAACCCAAGGGGCAGGGAGAGGGGATGTGCAAAGGCCCTGAGGTACACAAGAAAGAATGGTACATTCTAGGAACAGCAAGAAGTCCAGAATGACTGGAGCAAGGGGACATGCACAGGAGGAGCAGACTGGAGAGGGAGACAGGGGCCACATCACAGGGGCCTTGGAGTTTATCTGGAAGGCACTGGCAGCCACTGAAAACTTTAAAGTAGGGAGTGCCATGCACAGATATTTTTCTTCCCAGAAAGATTATTAAGGTGGCGGCCTAAGTGTAGATTAGAATAAGGCTGCGAGATCGATGGGAAAGACACTGTGATCCAAATGAGAGATGAGGAGCTGGCATGCTGCAGTAGACACCCCAGTATTTGTCTGGGATTGGACCTCCCTGCGTTTTTACTCAAAGCTCCTCTACAGATGTGCCATATGCTTTGACTTAGACCCCCTCCTGAGAACCTCAATTCCCCCATCTGTTAAATGAGACCCAGTGATCTCGAGGGAACATCCACCTCCTACATCCTATATCTTTAGGAGGAAGAGTAAAGATGAAGGAAGTGTCTGAGGCAAGGAGATGGCAAAAGAAAGGAGTCAGGGAGTAAAATAAGTCCCTAAACACTGATTTTCAACAGATCTGTGAGTGACAGATCCACAGTGAGGCAGTAAGGGAACCTGGGGTTGGGGACATACGAGAAGGTGAGGCAGAAAGGCACTGTGCCCGTCCAGGCCCAGCAAGCCTGGAATGCAATGAGTGGGGGCGGGATCCCTCTTGTCCTTATGTTGCACTTTGATTCCTTGAGGGAAATTGGAGAGACAGAGCTGTGAGAAGGGAGGCCACTGAGAAAAGGAAGATGGCGGCCTTCCTTTTAGGTGCACAGAGAACATCCCAGTCTCTTTCCTATCATTGCAAACCATGGGGTCTCCTTTTAGGATGACGTCTCATACTGCGTGGTCCATTTTACCTCTTGTAGACTCCGTTCCATCATGTGGAAGGTGCAGTGGTAATGTGCTGGCTCACTTCTCTCCAGCTGATTTTGTATATAAAATAGCCTATATATATTTATACACACACATATATAATACACACACACACATATATGCAAAATCATTAAAAGCTTAATGACAGGGTTATGTTCTGAGAAATGCATTGTTAGGCGATTTCGTCATTGTGTGAACATCATAGAGTGAACTTACACAAACGTAGATGGTATAGCCAACCACACACCTGGGCTATGTGGTACTAATCTTGTGAGATTACCATCATATATGCGGTCCATCATTGACCCAAATGTTGTTATGTGACGCGTGACTATACACACATATGTATACATATCTATGTTTAGACATATGTAGTGTTGCCCTTCCCAAAATAGAAAATAAGCTCCAAGAGTTGAAATTTGCAATCTGGTCATACACACACTGTCCCCAGCACTTAGAATATTTCCTGGCATGTGATAAGTCCACAATACGTGTTGGTTGAATAAATGAAAGAAAGAAGCTAATGGTGTGGAGAACAGACGGTAAAGCGTTGTGCCCCTGTAAGTTATCTCTGTTACTACTCCTGTCAGGGAGTATCCGCCTTTCATACCATGTTTATGAAAGAATAAAGGAAGAAGGAGAAGGAAAAAGGGCCATGGGAGGACTGCAGCCAGCTTCGTGGGTACCCTGAGTCATCAGCCTCTCGTGGAGCCAGCCCTGTCTGGGGGTGGGGGACCCAGGGGCACCCCGCTGCAGTGGGGTGTACCTAATAACTTAATTAGGGCCGGCGCCACTCGGCGAAGCCCCGCTGGGCCCAGCGCTCTCCCCTGCAGATGCTGCTCCACCAGTGCGTGGTGTTTTGATGCCCCTGTCTGCCCCTTCTCTGGGCTTGTTAATTAGATCTGAGTGCTAGGGGTCTGGTGCCCGGCTGGGTGGGCCCTGAGGATCCCACTCCTGTCCTGCAACCAGGGACCTGAGCATCTTGCTCTATTGGTTTCAGGCCTTCCAGGGGGTAAGTGTTGTCACTTCTCTGCCTGCCCCTGAGAGGTTAGTGAGGGGCAATGGGGAAACTGCTGCTGCTTTTTGTCTATGACATCCCCTGGTTTTGGACACACATCTTTCCTTGTCTTAAGTGCTGGAGGTAAAGCCAGTCTCCCCCATGATGCTGTCAATGTTGGGCACAGAGACGTGTCTAAAACAATGTCTAGGAATCACAGTCATAAAGTCCAACTGACTCCTCTTCCTCTCTCCTTTCCTTCTGTTTACCGTCATTCATTGAGCTCCTGCTGCATGCCCATCCCATTTGACATGGCAGAGACACAGCAGTGATCAAAATAGACAACTCCTTGTCCTCATGGATCCTACATTCTGATGGGGCAGTGGAGGGAAAGACAGATATTAGTCACAGGAACCTATTCATAGAAACTTAATGCAGGGCAGTGATAACTGGATGATGGGCGGGGAGTAAAGAGTGAGAAGAGATGGATGCTGCTATTGCAGAGAAGATAGCCAGTCAGAAAGCGTAACCCCAAGGCTTTGAGGTGGGTTCCAACAGTGAGGGACACAGTGGAGATGGAGCAGAGTGAGAAAAAGGGAGAATTATAGGTACTGAGGTTGGAGACCTAATGTGGGGCCAGATCACACTGGGCCTTAGAAATGGTGGTGAAGAGCTGGGATTTTATGCTGGGTGTGATTTGCAGCCATTGGAGGGTGTGGAGCAGAGCAGCTGTGAGTTCAAATTCATGTTGCTAAGGGGAATCTCCAGAATGTAGGCAGCAAGGATGGAAGCTGGGAGAGCAGTGAGGAGACTGCTGCATAGAACGATAACAATAAACACTACCATAACCACAATTAATGCTTGTTGTGTACGCTGTGTTAATTACATTCACAGTCCTCCCAAATTAAGGATGCCCAGTGCTGGAAATTTACATGCCTGGCTCAGTGACTGAGAATATACAATTTGTCCACTCCTCTCTGGTAGGGAGTTTTTGATGTGGGGCTCGTTTTGAGTTTTCCCCTCAAATTATTTGCAAAATTGGGGATATCTTCAATTCCTTAGTGAGAGGAACCATAGCTATAGATCGGATCGAGTGAGCCATAGTCACTCAATCAAGAAGTTCCCAGACGTGAACAAGAGTAATGAGCATTGGCTTAGCTGTTCCAAAAATGTAGTTGCTGGAAAAGTCCGACATTCTGATAGCCACACACCTGGACCACTCTACTTTGAGATCATGAAACTACTTTTGTGTAACTGGCTTTACCGTAATGACATTAATACAGGGTAATGGAGAGCCATACCCTCTAAGTTCTAGTCCAGGCTTCTCCCCTTCATCACTGTAGGATTGAAGTAAGCTATTTCCCTCCTTTTCCCACAATTTCCTTATACGTGAAATGATGATAATAAGAGAAAGCTCATTGTCAGTTACAGTTATATTAAATATATAGTAAATAGTTATATTAAATAGGTTGTAAGGCATAAACTGTTTGGAACACTTCCCTGGCCTTCCTTGTTCTAGTTGAATACCCTACACAGGGCACAAAGCATGAATATCGACCTCAGGAGTCAGAACCAAGACTGCTGTGTTGTCCAGCCAGATGGTTATTTTTATTTTGTGAACGTACGAATCTTATAACCAGTTTCCCCTCTTGGTGCTGTCTGCTAGGATGCTCAGAGCCTATTCTGAAGCTGTAACTCTAGGCAGTGCACTGGAGTTTATGAGTGTTAATTCTGATCACTACTCTTTCCTTTGGCTTCATCTTTATATCCTTAGATCCATTGTTCTTTCTCTTGAATTTCATCCTTTTTAAAAATCCTCCTAAAATTTATTTAAAATCATGAGTTACATTAACCATACAACAAATATAATAATGTAATATATATTCTTAACACCAAATTAAAACAAATACAAATATTTTGTGGTATACATCAGCTATCTTTTTATAAAAAAATATTAAATTACACAGCTAAATCATCTCCTCTACTGATTCCGTTCCTCATTTGATATTTCCCTCCTATTTGAATGTTTATACTTCTACTGCATATATAGTATCCATGATCCTATCTAGGACTCTCCTCTGTGCTTTTGAATTTTAGATCTTATGATACTCCTACCAGCAGTGTAAAAAAACTACACTTCCAAATTCTCAATAACACTTACTATCAGATAATTTACATTTTGCCCATCTGTAGCATATAAAATTATAATTTCAATGCTAATTTAATTTGCATGTCAGAGACTGGTAATGAGGTTAAACATCTTTTCTTATACTAAATTTTCTTCTTCTGTCAACTTCCCAATTCTATCCATCGCACATTTTTCTAATAGGTTGTTTTTCTTTTTGTTGTTGATTGGTAGTTCTTTGTAAATATTGATAATCATCAAATTTTTTAAAGAAGTAGCTGCTTGTCATTTGAAGATAACTTCTTCCAATCTTATGGAAGATTGCATGACTTATGGTTTAATTTTGTTAAGAGAATCATTTCCTGATTTTGGATATTTTTGTTTTAGTGCTGGAAATTTTTTTTTTCATTTCTAGTTTATACTTCTTGTGAATTGCAGAAGAAACCTTTCACTGTTCTAATGTCTTAATGATGCTCCTGTATTTTCTTTTAAATTCTTAAGATTTGGCTTGTTGCATTCAGTTCTTTCACCATGGATTTGTTTGCATATGGTATGGTTTAGAGATAGAAATGACTTTATTTTTTCACGTGAATAGCAAGTTGGTTCTGTCCACTCTCTAAAGAGTCCATCTTTACTTCACTGATTTATGATACCGCCGTCATGTAACAAGGCCTGGAGTGTGTGGAGGTCAGTTTCTGAGCTCTCTCTTCCGTCTCACTGGTCCATTTATCGATCCGTGCTCTAGTAACATGATGCTTTTAATTATTATAGTTTTATAATGTCTTGGTATCATATAGGGCAGAACCCCCTCATTGTTCTTATTTAAGTATCTTGACTGTTCTTTTCCCTTACTCTTCTGTATGCATATATACATATATATATATATTTGTGTGTGTGAAGAAGATTGGCCCTGAGCTGACGTCTGTTGCCAGTTTTATCTTTTTGCTTGAGGAAGATTGTCACTGAGCTAACATCTGTTGCCAGTTTTCCTCTATTTTATGTGGGATGCTGCCACAGCGTGGCTTGATGAGTTCTGCTAGGCCCCTGCCCAGGATCTGAGACTGTAAACTCTGGGCCACTTAAGCAGAGGGCGCGAACTTAATCACTATGCCACTGGGCCGGTTCCTATCCACGTGCATTTTAAAATAAAATTTTTCTATTTTAGGAAAAGTTCCGCTGTGTTAGAAATTGAGATCGCATTGAATTTACAGATTAATTTGAAAAATTCACAAAACACAGACTTTCCATCCATGAAATAATATATCACTTTATTTAGACCTTAGTCTACGTTTTTGAATAGAGTTTTAAAAATTTTATCTATACACATATCATGCCCCTATTAGTATATCTAACTCCAAAGAGTGTCAGAAATGATGTGTTGAAAATTGTGTCTTTTCATTTTTATTACGTTTCTTAATTTTTATTTCCTTGTGTATGGAAATACTAGTTTTTTATTGATCTTGAACCCAGAAAATGATTCATTATTTTATTGCCTTTTGTGTCCAGATGTTTCTTAATTTCTATGAGACAAAACCATGTAATTTACCATTAACAAGTCATTTTGCAAACCTATATCTCCTGTGTTCATGTTCTCTTGTCCTGTTGCACTTGTAGGCTGGGCCTCCCAGTCAGTGCGGAATAAAAAGGATAACAGGATATATCATCTTTTTTATTCCTGGCTTTAATGGGAAGAATCCTCAAATTCTATCACTACGTATTATGTCTGTGTAGGTTTTTGGTAGATAACTAAATAGTAAAATTTAATAAGCTTTTGATAGTCAAGAAATTTCTCTTCTATCCCTTGTGTATTAAGAATTTTTAAAATCATGATTGAGGGTTAAATGTTATTAAATACTCTTTCCGTATCAAGTGAGATTATCATGTTTTCTCTTTTAACCTGATTATATAGTGTATTTTAGTAATATGTATTCTATTATTAAAACATCCTTACATTTTATAACATCTTTGACAAGTTTTAATATCAACATTATTCTAGGTACATAAAATATGAGGTTATGCAGGCTTCATTTGTCTACTTTCATGCTGTTATGTATAACTATTGTATGACATAGGGGATATCTCATGAAGTTTGTTGGAATTTATGCTTAAATCTCTCTGGGCCTGATATTTTTATTTGTCTTTTTGTTAGACGGTCATTTCTTTCTACCTGACTCAATTATTTATATGTCTATTATCAGTTGTCTATTTCTCCTTAAGTCAGTTTTGATATTGGATACTTTTCCTTAGAGTCACTGATTTTGGTCTAAGTCGTCCCATGTATGTTGTGCGTTTTTAATATTATTTGTTAAATATTTAGCAAATAGTCTTATACATGTATTTATGTCTATATATGTGTGATAAATATGTACATCCATATGCATGTGAGTATATATGTATACGCATATATATACCCGTATGTATTATATAGATATATATCTCTCAAGGCTCTACCATATCTATAACCATTCCCTCATTTTAATTCCAGATATAGGTTTATTTGGAACTCTTCTCTCAATCTGGTTGGTGTTATACCTATTTTACTAGTATTTTTTAATTAGCTCATGGTTTATTGATGCTCTATGCTATTTCTTTCCTATGTCATTAATTTCTGTTATCTTAATTCCTTCTTTCTACATCCTTTATTGTTACTCTCGCTATTCTTTTTTAAATTCTTGAATTAAAAGTCTAGCTCATTAATTTTCAATCTTTCTTCCTTACTAGTGTTTGCCTTAAATATTTAGCTTTCTTCTAAATGTTTCTTCATCTCTAGATGCCAAGTTTAGGTATATAGTGTGCATATTGTTATTTTGTTTTAAATATCTTTCAAATTTCTTTGTTTTTTCTTTGAGAATTAATTATATCAAACAACTTTGCTTGAACTTCTATACATACATCTTTTTAAGCTTTCTGTTACTGACAATACTTTTATTGTACTTTGTCAGAGAATATGATCTGAGTACTACTGAAACTTAGTGATTTGTTGAGGCTTGCTTTGTACCCTGGAACGTGGCTAGTTTTTGTAAATGATTCCTGTGTGTTTGAGAAACATCATGTGTTTTCTAGTTACCAAAAGATTTCATTAGATCCTACCTGTTAATTTTATTGATAAAAATTTCTGAATCGAAATTTTTGTCTCCTTGATTTTTGATTGTTACTGTTGTTGTTTCTAGGACAGATGTGCTAAAATCTTCCATTCAAATTCGAGACTGGTCACTTTCATTTATTGCTGGCAAATTTTGTCTTGTATGTTTTAGAACTCCATTGCTAAGTGTATAAAGTTTGTGATTGTTAATTTTTTTGTAGGGAATTGACTTTTTGCCCTTACATAATGAATATATTTATTGCTAATATTGCTTTTTGCCTTTCTTTTAGTTCATATTCTTCTGGGATATCTTCTTTCATCCCTAATTTTATAAATGAAAATGCTAGGGCTCAGAAAAATAAGTAGGCTAGTCAGCTGAGAAGAGAATCAGGATTAAAATCTAGGAGTATGTGACAGAAAATATATACCTGATAAATGCTTAGTTGAGTTTGATTTCATACAATTTGGCCCATGGTCAAGTAGTTTGGTGTTTACATATCTTCTCCCTCCTGTGCCTGGGAGCTCCCTGCCTCCTGCAGAGATGCATTACAAACCATCTGATTCATCTTTGACATCTTTGTCCCCCACCATGGCTGGTGCAGCCCCCGAGCGGCACATAGTGGGTGCCCACCGAATGTGTGTTCAAATCAGTTTTGCCAAGGATGGGCTCCGTAGGAAAGCATGTGCTGGCAATGCTGAGCCCTTCTTTCTGGTGGCTCCCTTCTGCAGCGTCCTCTCATTGTTTGGGGGAGCAATGTGGCCTGTGTTTTCTGGTCTGTGTTTTAATAATTAATACCTTCTCTTGGAAGTGAAGTTCATCCAAGAACAATCGTAAGCAAATGAAAGCTAAGCTGTGAAATTGTGGTGGAGGGAAAACAGGGAGTCCCTATAAATAAACCCCAAGCCCACGTGCCTTTTTTTTTCTGACTCTCACACACAACTATAAATGTTTGATGAAACATTTTACTTATTTATAAATCCTGTCACAGCAAACAGGCGTTTGGACGGAGTTCTCCTCCCCACAGCAAATAGCTACATTTGGAAGACAGAAAGACCCCCGGGGTAGAAAATGAATGAGATGTTTTTTCCTCTTCTTCCTTTTTTCTCCCCTAAGGCAAGAGGGCTCAGGTATGCTCTCATTCCTCCATTAGCAGTCTCTATTTATAATCGCTGCCCTTTATTGGACACCTATTCTGTGCCAGGAAATCTATATAGTGATTTCCCATAATATTACCTTAATTCTCTCAACTCTTAAAGTAGGCATTCTCATCCCTGTTTCACAGTTGAGGAAATTGAGGCTCAGAGAGGATGTGTATTGTCCAAGATCACACCAGCAATTAGTTGACAAGAAGCGAAACTCAAAAGCATGCTCGTCGTTCTTTAAATGTTTTTCAGACATTCATTGTTTTTCAAACTGCGCGTTAGTTTCAATTTATTGAGTCATAGTCAGCATTTAAAACCATGAAAAAACAAACTGACTAAAATAAAATAGAGAACAATAGAGTAACAGAGAATAGAAAACATACTGGATCACATTAGTATTGCTTCGTGCAACTTGTGTTCAGTTGGGTTGCAATTTACAATGTCTATTTTATTATGGGTTACAGGCTGACAAGTTAGAAAGGTCCTGCTGTGATGACTGAATGCTTTCCTCTAGCCCGGGAGTTCCTATCCGGAGGTCTATGGATGGACTTCATGGTTCGGGTGCCTGCAAACCAGTGGGGATTGTAGACCATTGTGTTGCACTAAGCATTTTTCTAAAGAAAGGGCTCTTCCATTAAATTTTCAAGGATGTTGAGCTTCCACCTCCAAATATAAGTTAAAGACCCCCGTACTTCATCAGGTCACCCTCGAGGGACTATGATCATAAGCCATCACACTATCCATTTCCTTATGGAAATGAAGATATTGATAAAGCAATTTTTATTCCCGTTAATTGAATGGGCACAGCATTTTCAGGTTGTGAAGTGTTTGTATACCCATTGTTTTCTTAGCTCCTGCATCCTCCCCTTATCTCCTCCGTCATCCTCAGAGCTCTTCCCACTATTCTTTTAGCTCCTCCCACCATCTTATTAGCTCCTTCCACCATCCTCTTAGCTCCTCCCAGCAACTTTGCAACAGAGGCGGAAAGATTGTAACCCTCATTTTAGAGGTGAGAAAACTGAGTCTTGAAGAAGCTGACTTGGCTAGTGGTCACTGTTAGTGGTCCATACCCCACACACTGTGTGCTGCTTGTGGTCCTTCTCTTTAAAGCCACTCAGATGATATTTCTAAAACGTAGATAAGTTCTTACCACTCTTATGAGTAAAAACCAATTGTTTTTAGGATAAAGGCAAAGTCAGATGACGGCTCAAATTTTCTTTCCCCAAGAGAGTTTGCTGACTTCCCAGATCACATCAGATTTCCCTGTTCCATGCTCACAGAGCCTCCTATGCAGAGCATGTCATTCATGAAATTATTTGAGTTGATGTCTGTCTCCCTTTCTAGAATATAAGTCCCGTAAGAATAGGGTCAATGTCTTCCTTGTTGAGTGCCTAGTATATAATAGGTGCTTAATATTTACTGAATGGGTGATTTTGTTTTTTTCGGACTCACAGTCTGTTTTATCTACCAAACTCAGGTTCAAGAGGGACAGTAATAATTCCAGCCAAATTTTCAAACTCCCAGAAAGTCATTTTTTTGTTTTGTGAGTTCATGCCTTCACATTATTTTCAGCATTTACTGTAATTTGATTTTGGGCATTGGTACTTCCTTAGCATGGCATTGTATTCGCGAAAGGTGGTTAAAATGAAGGAAGAAAAACGCTGTGGTTTTAGGGAATTTATTTAAATCACTCCAGAATATCCTGAACATTAAAATGTAATTGGTAAATAATGTTTTAATGATTTAATTGTGGATGGCTCAGAATTGTGTGGATTTCATTGCTCCTTAAACTCACAAGAATTTAGAAACTAAGGAAAGATGTTTTCAGAAAAAAAATTAATGTGATCAATACAGTATAGATAGATAGATAGAGAAATAGATATAGATAGTATATTGCACTTGTCATGAAATTTTGGGGTTTTTATGGGTCCAACTGATGATATTTTTCTCTCTTTGTCAATCTTACCTCTCAGAATCCCCAGTTATGTTTTGATTCAGTTTATTTTTGCCATTTTAGGTCATCTTTCCAAATTAAAAAAAATAAGAAAAATATCAGCCATGTGGACAGTGATTGAAAGTTTTAATATCACTCTCTCACATGTCTTTTCATCTTCCCACCAACGCAGTGTAGTAGGAAGAATAGATGTTTCCAACACCATTGGGCCTTTGAGGAAACTGAGGCAGAGAGAAGGAAGGAGTCAAACATCCTATTAGGTGCCTGGTACCAGGATGGGCTCTTAGACATGGCTACCCTCTTTGATTCTAGGGGATTTTGCAATCTGTGGATGTTGAACAATAAGCATATATTATGAGAAAAGAATTATGAAAAGAAGAGAATAGGGAAGAGAGAAGAATTAGGTGACGCTATGGGCCATATAACAGGGGAACCCACATAGTCCAGAGGGTCAGTAAGGATTTTTTTGAGTAGCAGAGAGCCAATTGGATATCTGAAGGACAAGTAGCACTTAGCTAGGGGAAGAGGTGGAACAGGAAGATGCTGCAAGAAGTTTGGTTTGGCTGGATGTCGTTCATAAAGGAATGCTCCACGACAAGTGATGAGGGGGCTCTTATGCACCACGTTATAAAGGGCTTTACTTGTGAAGCATGTACAAGTATGTGACTTTGTCCTAAGGGCAGTGGGGAATGGAAGGTCTTTAAGCTGGTGTATCAAAAGATCCCATTTGCATTTTTGCAGTTTTAGTCAAGCTGACTGCAATGGGGAGGATGGGTTACAGAGGGGAAGACTGGAGAGGGGACAGAGAGTGGAGCCAAGGCCGAGGGTTTGCAGGCTGCACAGAAGAGCCCCGCATGCTCTGCGCTCATCCTTAGGGCTTGACCCCGCAGACTCCATATCTGTATCTTTGGTTTTGGTTTCCCTCTTTCACTCCATTGTTATTATATGAACACACTCTAAAGCTATAGAGTGTTATGCACATGTTTGATGTATCATCAGCACCTTATTAATTTTATTGATAGAACCCAACACCTGTGTATCGGGTAATCAATTAACTACGTAAGTTAAGAACTGTTTGTTATAATGTTATAAGTGCTAAAGAGATACTTTTCACTCCATGATTATGTTCCAGAGGTTTAGAAACCTCAGATAATCAGAGGGCTACTTCAAATGCTGATGTTTTTATGATAATAGCTTTTTTAATTTTTTTACTGGACACTTACTTTGCTTTAGGCATTACACTAGATGCTTTACATCTAGTTTCTCATTTCATCTTTCATCCAGTTTTATGGGGAGGTGGTATTATATCCCATTTTGATAGACATGGAGAGCAGAGTTCAAGAAGCATCTAGTGACTTGGTCAGCGACTCGCTGCTGAATATATGGAGAAAAGGGATGATGCTTTGCCACTGGAATTTCAAATATCTGTAGTGAGCAGAGTTCTGGGCTAAGGGCTTGTGGGAAATACAGAGTGAGCATACATGGCCCTCATTCTCAGGAATCCTCATCCTCACCCACAAGTAGTTCATTAACATGAGTAACTATTGCACATTCATGCTACATAGTGCTGCATCCCATGAGAAAGGAGCAGTGAAAGAGGAGTGGCCTTTGAGAGGTGAGAGAATCTCTTCTTTGACCTGGGACAGCCAGGCAGAGCTATGCTGGGGCACTCAGAAGGGACACGCCCAGGACTCCCACTCAAAATCTGAGCCTTGCCTCTTGCTGGCAAGCCTAAGTTATTACACCTGCCTGAGGCTCCTTTGTTCATCTGTGAGGCAGGGGCAGCAATACGTGCTTTGCAGAGGTTGAAGTAAAGTGTTGAGTGTAATGTACTAAAATCAAAAAGATGTGGTAAGTGTTCAGCAAATCACGCACACCCTCTACATGAGTGCAAATGCATATGGCGGGAGAGGTGAGGAATGGGCAGGGCAGCAGAGGGGAGGCATTTTGAGGAGGAGGCCATGACCTCTTCAAGCTATTGCATGGCCACCATGTGGGCAGTGGGAGTTGGGAAGCTTAGTGGTTGTCAGCATGGGCTTGGAAGTTAGACTGTGTGTTCCAACACTTCCTCTACCCTATGCTAGCCCTGTGACCTAGGGGGAGTCAGCTAATCTTCCTGAGCTGCAGTTTCTTCGTCTGTAAAATGCTCATAATAAGAAATTCTTTAACTCATAGGGTTATTGTGAGAAGTAAAAGACAATCCATATATGTGCTCAGCACGGTGCCAACATAAGGAAGGCACTGAGTCAACCTTGGCCATCACCATCTGTTGTCCTGCATATTTGCTGAGAATCTGACGTCCAGTGGGGAAGGGGAGAAGCTCCTAGTAGAGTTCACATAAGAGGGGTGAGGCACGTGAAAGGACAGTTTTCCCAAGGCCTGACACCCTATAGAAAGTCAGGAATCCCTGTGCATCATGTTCGGAGGACCGTCGACTGCTTCGGCTCAGACCCATGCCTCATAAAGATGTTTCATTAACAGCCTCAGATCCAGCCATGAATAACACACTTCAGGGCTCACTGGCTGCCTTGAGGGGGTGGGGACAGGGTTGTAGGGAGACCAGGAGGCTGGACATTTGTTTTGACTTGATGGTTATTGATCTTTCCCCAAACTTCACGCAACATTAGGCTGGGATTCTGCCGCGCGTTCATTATTGCCAGAATGGAAGCTTCCTCCAGGCTTATGTTCACTTTTCAGTTATACCCAGTGACAGTCTCACCAGGTGATGCCCTGGAGTTGTGAATTCATAAAAACAATCAGTTACGCAGGGCCAGAGTGTTCCTCAGCCCGCTCCATCCTGCAGAAAGCGCCCTGGACTGAGGTGGATGCCTGCCTGCCTTCCCACCCTGACCCTACCTCAGATGACATTCCCGCTCTCTGGACTCAGTTTTGCCATCTGTAAACAATGGTTTTGAAGGTTTCACATACTTCTAACAGGCGATACTTCTAAAACTGATTTTAAAAACTAATGGAAGTGATATTTGAGTTGGGAATATATTTTAAGACAAAACTTTACATATTAAGCCAATTACTTACAAACCAAAAAATCGTTTTGAAGATCAGTGATTTGAAATTCAGTGAAAGTGATGAGTCGCTGTTAATTAATTAATTAATTAATTCATTTATCTGATATATACTGAATGCCTGCTCTGTGCCAGGCACTATGCACTGGAGAAATACTGGAAAAGCAGTAGTAAATTATGCAGATGTGGTCTTTGCCAATGTGGAACTCATTTTCAGTTGGAGAAGCTAGCAAAATCATGCATCACTGCAAATATGAGAAGTATTGGAAGAGCACGGAATCCATGATAAGATGGGAGTAGATAGAAAAAGTGCCGAATCCAATGGGAAAAAGAGTTAATCATCAATCCAAATTTGAGCTAGAGGAAAATATGCATTATTTAGAATCATAAATTGTAGATATCGATTGAATCAAGAATAACTTGTGAGTTGGAAGATATACACTCAAGTCAAATTCTGCCACTTCCCTGGTAAGTAATTTTTATCTGGATATGTTGTGATGATTCTATTAAATTAAAAACAAGAAGACAGCCCTAGTTGGAATGAGAAAAGCCATATTAATGAAATACGATAGTAAATGTGACAAAAATAGTATTAGAAAGTTGTAAGCTAGTATGTTGGCCAAGAATGGACCATAAGATATGGTCAAAAAGCGTCATTAGCTTTGTCTTCTATTACTCCTTTATGTTTGTTGGATATATTATGATATTTTCTCCTCTGTCCCTGAGTAAAAACAGAGTGACTTTTCTGATGAGCATTAGATAACGCAAAGTCTGACATTAGTTAATGCAGCAAAATGCAGTCTGAATTCAGGGATGTCCAATGTCCTATAATAACCAACACTTTAGTGTGCATTCAAAGGTGAGCCTCCCTTCTGCTCCCCTAATTAGGGCTGTAGTTACCTTGGCAGCCCAGCGAGGGAATTGCAACTCGCTTGATTTCCCTCACTTACCTCCTCCCCTACTTTAGCTATGGTTTCAGACTCTGCCTCTAGGGTGTGGATGAGGAGCAGGAAACACAAGAGAATCGGGAAAGGTCTGGCTTGATTGGCATGGTCATAACTTGACTGCAACTTTAGTGAGCCTGGCAGAATTATATCTGGCTCTGTGTCTGAAGGCATTTTCATGATCTCCTTAGAGAACATCCCCCATTCCTACCGATCCCTTTTCTGAGGTCCCTTAATATGGTTGGATTCATCCCTGTTTCCACGTGTTCATTCACTCATTCTCTGACTCTAATGTTGCTCCAGCTTCCTTCTGGTGAGGTCTGTTCACCCTTCATGGCAGCTATATTCCTCAGAATTTAAAATTATTTTGGTAGCTAACACTTGTGTAGCTCTTATAGTGTGCTAAATGTCTTACCTATATTTCCTCATTTAATCCTCACAGTGCCCTATGTGATGACTAGTATTGTCTCTATTTTATAGATGAAGAATCTGAGTCTTAGAAAGGTAGAGAACTTGCCCAAGATCTCACAGCTAGAGCGTCGAGGGGCCAGGGTTCGAGTCCACTCAGTGTAGCTTAAAGTCCTTCTTTTAACAGCTATTCTATATTTCAACCCCATGCTGGTTTTCTCTGGTTCCTCATCATACCTGGGCCATGGAGAACACTCTGGGGTTACAGGCTGATGCCCACATGGGTTCCTCTGCTTTGCTGTCACCAGAGCAGCCCGTCTCTCACCCTTTACCTTTCCTTGGTGGGAGCTGGACACCAGCTCACTGGGCAGAAGCCACACACAAAGCTCTCTGAGTAGTCCTGTGAGAGCCCTTCTCACTAAGCTTGCTGAGAGGGTAGGCACCCCTGACACGGTCATCCCCCTCCTGCGCCACAATACGGAGGAGGTGGGCGTCCCAATAATGTTATTTTGTGAGAAATCGCCTATATAGCCTTTCTCCAAAAGTTATTTGTCATTCCCTTGATGGGACTGAGGAGTTTAATAGTTCACTAACACTTCTTAGGCACTTGCTTTTCACAGGAGCTACTGGGTTGTCTTTCTCCAACTCAGTTTGGTGTCTGATATGTGTCACTTTGAGGCTGAAATTTCCATTTCTCATCCACTTGCAAAGTTCAATTATGCACTGTCTTTGAGCCTCTGTTCTTCATCTGTAGCACAGTGATGATAACTCTCCTTTACCTCATGCATGATCATTAAAGGGATCAATCTATGTAGTAAATCCGGAATTGCTTAAACCAAAAAAATTCTAAAAGAAGGGTAAAAGTTTTTTGGACATTTGTAACTGTTATGTGTGTTCTTTTCTCCCTCCGTAGATTTTCTTGTTTTTCCTCTCTTTCTGGGATGTTGCTCTCTCTTCTCCCATATATGAATCAAAGCATCTCGTTCCATGATGCTCTCTCTAACTTTTAACCCTCAGTCCTTTGATGTACCTGTTAGGAAATTTAATTCTTCCTACTTTTACAACAGCTATTTTGATATACTTTTACCAAGAAAAACTATAAATTAAGAGAAAGCTCATCACCATCATCATATTCTGGTAGCTACCTATTTTGTGCCAGACGCATTAATACGTTATCTTAGAGACTTGAAATATTTTGGCAAAGTCCATATACTTAAGCCAATTACATAGATGAGATCACTGAGAATTGCAGAGGTTAAGAGACCTTCCAAAGGTGCACAGCTGGAAAGATAGGGAACTGAGTCCTCAGTATTTTTTATTCTAAGTTCAGTAGCCTTTTAAATATACATCCTGTATAACTTCCATTATATTTAGTAATAACACCAAACCACCACCACCACCCATCATCATGATCATCATCATCATCACCACACTGTACCCTTGAAAAATCTTGTCCCCTCTTCAGATCTAAAGACAGTACCCAGATTGATACACGTTGAGTTTTTGTGTTGCTTGCACAGAGTATTTATAAGCTCGGGTTTACACACGTGTTTCATTGATTAAAACATCTTTATTGAGTGTGTACTACATTTCCAGTCAATTCCGTAGGTGCTGGTAATATAACAGTTAACAAAATAGACAATCTTTTTATTCATTTAATTTACATTGGGAAGGGTTTGTGGGGGGCGAATAATAAACAAAATGAATATATAATACAGTGTCGGGAGTGATATATTTAATGAAGAAAACAAAGTGGAAGAAGGTGATAGAACATGAGCATACCAAGAAGCATTCTACTTTTTAAAACTGTGCTGTAGGCATCTCAGTCACCTTCTAACAGTCTTCTTAGGAAGATTGGGCCAGTATTACTTCCGTTTATACTGATGAGAAAAGCTCCAGGTCATATAACTCACGAATACATCTCCCTTTGACCTGAACCCCTACACTGTAGGAATTTAGACTCCAAGTGGTATAGTTTTCTTGATGTGGCAGAAACTTGAAAGATTTATAGGTGTAATAGCTAAGATTATTGTTCAGCAAATATTCACTCTCTATCTGCCACTGTGAGCAGGGCATACTTTCCTGTCCCGTTGATAATGGTCTTAGCCATCTCACTTACTTTGAACTCTGAGATGACAGCAAGTATGACATAAGCAAGAGCTTGAAATGTGCTTGCACAGTGGAGTTCCCCTTTTGTGCCTTCTCAGATCTCTGGGAATATGTCCCACATAGCCTTCTGGTCCAAAGAAGATGAGAGACACGTGAAGTAGACCTGAATTCAACCTGCAACTTGAGCAAACAAAACCCAGTCTGAACAGTCTGACCCTCACTTGACTCACAGCCACATTAATGCATACAATCTTGAATGAAAAAAAATTTGGGAGGTGATTCTTAATGGCAGAAACTAGCTAGTACTAGATTCAACAATTGAATCTTAGCTTGCCCAATCTAGCTCTTCACTTTGGCCAGCTTCTTTAACTTATTATATTTTCAGTTTCTTCCTATGTAAAATGGTAATATAAAACAAGCTGCATGGATTTGCCTTGATGAGGAAATCAAATGTTATATATGAAGCACCAGGCATATGGCAGGTGCTTCTAGTTGCTTCCTAAGAATATCCAACAAGCTCAGCTCTCCAGATAGGCACTCTGGCCAGTTTTTCTGGCTTGTTCCTTGCTGTCTTTACCAATCTTCATTCTTCTCCCTCAGTAGTGACTCCAACACTTTTTCTTTTTTGCTTGAGAAATTTCAATAAGCATGCAGCATTAGTTGGATAGTCCATGCTGGCATTTGAGCTTCCAATATGTGTTTATAATTATGCCACATTATCTTAATTACAATGATGTGAGGAAGGGTGTGAGGGGGGGGAGGATTTAAAAGAAAACTGTTCAGAAAAACGCTCCATGAAAAATAACCCACAGAAAGGGGACGACAGGTCTGCGATTGTGGCTGTAATTGGAAATGGCACTATTAATACAATACTTATTCATTTTATATAATAAAAAAATGGAAGCACTTTTTGCAATTACCCAATTCCAAATGAAATTAACATTCCGTGGCATTTCCCATAAATGGTTGGTTTGCACACATCGATGGAGACAATTAGCTTGGAAGTGAATGAGGGTTGTGACTGGAGAGAGGATGAGGTAGGGAGGGTCAGGCACATCCATAAGGACAAGGACGAAAAAAGGGATTCAGACTTTTCTGAAGATGGGGAAACAGTGAAGATTAGAGCAGGCAATATGTCTGGTGTCCAGAAAGAACACTGAGACTTCAAGGATTGGACTTGCAGGTCAAAGCCACAGAGATATTCACGATAAGCTCATAGAACAGGGGACAGTAAATACTTGCATGAGTTGTGTTTACGTAAGTTTCAAGTTCAGTCATCCACAAACCCTCCTACTTATTTAACCAGTGCCGTCCTTGGCTGTCTGCCTGAACCCTCTAGTTCTGCCCAAATCCTAGAGTCTGGGTCGTGGTCTTGCCCAACAATCTCTGCCCTGCTGCCACTCACTCGCTGAGGCTCTTGATAAGTTGAAGAAATTTCTTCATGCCATGACCTTTTTTTTCCTTTTCTGTCATGAATGTTTTGATTAAGTTTGGTAGGCAAGTTGATGATGGTAAGGAAAGCGTCACTTACAGGGCATCCTTTTGTAATTGAAAAGGAGGACATTCAGGTAACTTTTGGATATATTGGGGTGTAATTAACTCTCAAATCCTGTAGTTATATGCCATCCCCAGGAGGAAAACGAGGATGCATTCTTGATTTTTCTCTCTTCTATTTAGATCTAAGTCCTATCATTCCTGTCCATTCTAACTCTTAAATATATATATTTTTTCCAATATTTATCTTGTTGCCCATTTCCTTTGACAGTGCCATAGTCAAGATCTGCATCTTCTTTTGTCTAGACTTACACAGCCTCCTTAAAGAAATTCATAGTCGCTAGAACTGGACTTCAGTTAATATCTTGAGTCCTCCCAAAATAATTAGTATTGGGACCCTTAACACAGTTTGAATTATAAGCTTATATTCTTCTTCTACAAAAGGCAATTTATTGAAGCGTTTACCTCATATGTTTGTTGTGAATATTAAATTGGAAAATTCAGGTAAAATGCTTAGCACAGTTACTGGCACGTGCTGAGTAGCTCAATACCTTTCACTCATTTTATCATTATCCATTATTTTCCCTAAGATCCCTCTTCTACACTGACAGTCGCATTGATCTTTCTTAAGTATGTCTCTGACAGTGCCACTCTTCTGATCAAAATCTTCCTATATATACACATATCTTATAATACACATATGTATAATCTTCCCTATTATACAGAGTGAAGTGCAAATGATTAGGTTGGCATTTAGGCTTCTTTCTGATGTGGTTGCAACCTCTTTCTCACCTCATCTGCGGCAGTATCCCTCCGGGAACACTGAACTCCAGCCATACTAAATGACTCATCATTTTTTGAACTGAAGATGACTTTAGACTTCTGCATCTTTATACATGCCACCTAGGAAAACTCTCTCATCCTTCTTTGATATCCCATACCCAGCATCAAAGTGTTACTTCAGTCCCTGTGCTTTGCAGATGGATGGTAAAGTCCACTAGACAAAGACACGTCTCTCTCTACTTGGCTTTCTGGATATGGAACTCCATATCCTCCTCTTGTCATTTTTTTTTTTTTAGTGCTTGAGTCACCGGTTAATTGAAGAATTCTTTTTGATGTCCAGCCCAACTCAGTCCAGCTTTAATTTAACTTCATCTTTGTATCATTCATTGCATCATCAGGCTCTTTGAGAACTAACTCTGAAATGCCACCTGGATGATTGGCTTCCAGCAGGTTTCCTACTGACTTGGATCCATGTGTCTTTTTTCATTCCAGTTTGTAATTGCTAGAGATGTGCATGTCTCCCCTCCACTTTCCTCCTCTGTGTTCAAACATCGCTTAGGAGGTAGATGCTCTGGCCATGAAAAGAGGCAAGTGGGAGGTTGAGAGCTTCCCTCTTGTCAATGTCTTCCTTTCTCAAGCATCATTAACTTATTACAAACCAGTGGAGACTTGCCAATTTTCCACACAGCTGATGACTTGCTATTATATCTTAGCTTTCTTCTGCCTAGAAGCAGATAATGGATCAATTATTTCTGAGCCCAGAGGCATGGACAAGTGGGTTTATGTCTGTCTTGGAGCAATGAAGAAAGGAAGTTGAAAATGGCATCTTCCCAATCTGTACACATAAGAGCAAAGTGAATTTCTTTAGATTTCTGCTAAGGAGAAGACTATTCAAATTAAGATTTTTTTCTTTCTCTATAATCATTGAAAGGCACTCAGAATAAAAATTAGAACCTCAAGTTTTAAATTCACAGAATGGTGAACTTTTAGGGTTATCATTGGTCTAACTTACATTTAGTCCACCTTTATCTAACGCTTGAATCTCTTCTATGTTATTTTTGCAGTACGACACCTCTACCTGATTACTTCCAGTGTCAAAGGATTTATCACCTCCACAAGGTCTTCCTTCCATAGTTAGAAAGTCCTGTCAGATAGGGGGCTCATAAAATAATAAATATTACTATTATGATTATTATTGATATTATTATTCTGAAGATCATGGATCTTGGTACCAGACAGATCTGGGTTTGAATCCCAGCCCTACCACCTAGTTACCTTAATCCAGTGGTTCTCAACCAAGGATGATTTTGTCCCTCAAGAGGTAGTGCGCAATATCTGGTGACACTTGGTTGTCACAACCCGAGGAGGGGACTACTGACATCTAATCAGCAGATGCCAGGGATGTTGCTAAACATTCTAGAATACATAGGACAGCCCTTGCAACAAAGAATTATCCAGGCTTGAAGATGAGCAATGCCAAGATTGAGAAACCCTGCCTTGGTCAGGAACCTTAACTGCGTCAGGGTCAGTTTTCTTGTCTGTAAAAGAGAGATAGAAATAGAGTTTGCTTTGCAATGTCATTGAAAATTACATAAAATGATTTCTGCAAAGCACTTTAGCAAGTGTCTGGCCCAGTGTAAGCACCCAAAAAAATTGGTTCTTGTAATTATATCATATGTAATGCATGTATCATGGTGCATGGAACGGAGCTACAGCAATAAGAATGTGAAACGTTAGTATTAGAAGTAGATTTAGTACTATAGCCTGTCAAATAATTGAAGGCAGCTAACTTTTCCTTCCTTGCAGTGTCTTGTTTTTCCTTATGATACCATTACAAGCCATTACATCAGACTAGCTTCTCATAGCTGGACCTGCTCTACTGGCTAACAGTATTCTTAACGTGACACTCAGATCTCAACACACTCCTCTGGGTGTGGTCTGAGCATGGCACAGAGGAGCTGTCCCATTCTTGGTTCTAAGACTTATGCTTCTATTAATGTGGCTTAAGAATATGTGTTACTTTCTCATTAACCATCTTCCTGTTAACTCACCTTGAGATTTCTGTTGCCCAAATTCTTGAATGGGAATTACATAAGTGAGGAGAGCAGGGAAGAACACCCAGCTGAATCTGTGTTTATAAAGTCTATATTATTGATGAGGACTCCAAAGAATCTTCTTGGATACCCACATTTAACCCAGGTATTTGGGCTCCAACTTCTGGAGGTTTAAATCAGGAAGTGACTGTTAAGAGAGAAAGGGTGAGGAAGAAGAGGCGGACACTGAGAGGAGAGGGAGAGCACACGTTGTTTATATTCCAAAAATACTCCCTTATCAGAACAGTGGCTGGAGTGTGAGCCCCCTTCGAGGGCTGTCGGAATCTCCTGTGTTGTTACTAGACAAGCTTGGTTTGGAGGTTCTCTCACAGTCTCTCTGTCTCTCTGTCTGTCTCTTTATCCCATTTCTCTACCTCATTGCGCACGTCTAGCAAAGCGAGAGCATTCGTCAAGACCCATCCGCCCGTGCACGCCGGCTCCCTGTGCAAATGGCTCCCTACGATGGATCTCTATTATTTCACCAAAAAACATCAGAGGAGGAATTTGTTCTGCTCCACTGACGATATGATTTCCAGTCTTCTCTACTGCCTTAGCTTAGCTTTTTGGCTGTTCCCTGGGAAAAGGATAGAGAAAAAAGGAGGTATCCATAATACTTTGCTGAGCCCCTTCAACTAGGACTAAATAAGGAAAGAAGATGATAATTCAGTGTTATCCAGCCATGGAATAAAACTAATACCTGAGATCTGACCCCATATCCACACGTAGCCCCCCAGAGATGCTTGGGACAGCCCCAACTTTCCATAGGTTGATCCCTTTTCTGCTCCCTCCGCCTCCTTCTTTTGTTCCTCCTCCTTTTTGCATCATTTCAGCAGTGGTTAAGAGCAGAGAAGTCAGACCAGCTTGGGCTCCAAGTCAAGCTCTGTCCCCATATGGGGATACTAATATCACCCACTTCCCAGGCTTGTGGTGAGTAGCCTATGAGGTAATGGTGCCTGGCATAGAGTAAACACTCAACAAATATGAGTTAATGGTGTCACTAGTGTGCTTATTTAAATCTTTCTTGTAGGTATCCTCATCTCCATTTAGTAAATGAAGAACAGCTGAGGCTCGGAGAGGCAGGGTCGTTGTACTTAAGGGTGAGCAGGTGCTAACAGGCCCATCCAGGATTTGAACTTCAGTGTAATAATAACTTTGCACCGTGTTTTTACCATGTTATTTTGCCTCACCTCATTGTATGTCCACTGTCTATTTGGTTGAGGCTGTGAAGAGCAGAATTTAGAACCCCAGTCTTTACTAGTAATAGTAGAGTCGCAATATTGCAAACTTTAGAGTGACCTAGCTTATCAAGTGCTTGAACATGCCTCTCACAGAAATTCTTATTTCCCAAGGCTCAGAGAGGCTTGGTGAAATGTCCAAAGTCACACAGCAGCTGAGCCGGAAATGAAGATCTGGTCTTCTTCCTCCAGATCTGCTGAGTTTCCAATTCAGGATTCTCTGCTATCCCCTCCCCCTGAGGATTCTCTGTAGCTCTCTGCTTGTGTTTTTGTGTGGTGGTGGCAGGTAATCATGAACAATAAAGCAAGCCTGCTCCAACTGTCACGTAGAAATGGGAAATTGAAATTATAAGTCATTAAATGGAAAATCCTGAGCCTTATAGTAATGCCAACTCAGCCTCAATCCATTATTATCTATATATTTAGCTAGTCTATTTTTAAGAGTTTAATATTGAGAAATAGGACATATTTATAATGCAGCTGCATTAATTCCACTCCAAAATCTCTGCCATTTGCTATAGTTGACTGAACATGTGTTTAAATTTATAATCGCCCTTTTGCACTGGGAAGATTTGCCCTTAGTTTAAAGAAAGATGGGTGTAAAATCTTCCAGTTGAAGTAGTGACAGTTGTTCGAGCTCCGTATCCTACTGTCTGGTCAGCCCCCTTCCCTATCACAGCATGGGTTAGCAAAGGACCTATGTCACAACGTATGTTTTTCATGCCTCGCATTCAGTGCTCAGTCGTGCACACCATGGACCATTTGTTCATTCATTCAGCAAGCATAACCTGACCCTGAAAGCTCTGAATGGGTGTGTTAACTCTCTTTAGGCTACTGAAGAGGGACAACTCAGTTTCAGGTGGTTGTTATTTCCAGGATTATCTTCATAATTATTGGTAATATTGTCTAAAGGGAAGCTGGCTGAGGGGGCTTCCTTTCATCCACTCCAGTGTGGAAGTCAGCTCATTAAGCCATGTTTATTGGTCCCGCTGCAAAACAAGCCATGAAGTAGTATTTAAAGATATTTGTCCAGCTCTGCTATTTATATGCTATATGACCCTTGAAAAATTAATTAATCTTGGTGTGCCTCACTCATTTATAAGATGGAAACAATGATATGTATCTTGGCAAGTCGTGTATCAATCACTGCTAGAATAACACTACATAACAAATAACTACAAAATCCCAATGTCCTCCAATAATAAGCATTGCTTTGTCATGTGTCTGAGGGTCAGATGGAGTGTTGTGCTCGTTTCACAGTGGTTTGTTCATCATCTACTGGTTGGCTGTGGTCAGTAACCTAGGCCGTAGGAGTAGGAGTAGGGTGACGCTGCTCCGTGGTGCAGAGCTGTGAGTCTACCATGTGTCGCTCATCCTCCTTGGACCAGCAGGCTAGCTTGGACAGGTCCTCCTCATGGTGATGGCAGGTGTAAATGTGCAAGCAGAAATATGTGATGTCTCTTGAACCGTATGCTCGTAACTGTCACATACTGACTTCCACTCACATACCGTTGGTCTAAACAAGTCACACAGCCAAGGGCAAATCAAGGGGCAGTGAGGTACACTCCTTCTACAGTGAAGCTATACAAAAGGATGAGTTCAGGGAGGGCTGAAGAAATGAAGCTAATAGTTCCATGTATTGCAGTCATTATGAGAATTGCATTGAATCATGGCTGTGTTTACCTTAAAATAATACCTGTCCCATCGTAAGCGCTCCATAAATGGTAAATATTGTTATTGTTATTGTGGTTACATGACTAATGAGATGTTCTTGGCAAATTGAAATGGTACATTTAGGTGAACCTTGGTAACAGATCCACCAGAGAAGTCCAAGCCAACTCTCTAGGGGAAGATGTGAAACCAGGAGGAGGTGAAATTTCAGGGGAGGAAGGGAGTAGGCGTAAGAGAGTGGGATCCTCCCCTCCCTGCCAACCAGCTGCCAGGAAAACAACTTCCTCTGGCTCATAATGATGTAGCTAGACCTTCATCAGCAACAGATGTATATAAAATCCCAAATGTTTGCCACGGTATGCCCAAATTAAGGACCTGGTGATTGCTTAGAGGTCAAAGCACAAACGTGATGAGCATGACAGAGCAAGTTATAAGAATAGACAGAGGGCCATGAGCAAAAGCTCTGTTTCCAGGATCAATGTTGCAGCCATATCCAGGTTCCAGGTTATGGCTGGATCCAATGTGTGACCGTGATGGAGGGTGGCTGAAGTAGAGTGGAGACAGAAGCCCTGGATGTTACAGGGGCCAGGGAGGATACATGAGAGGACAACATCGAGTTGGAATCCACAGTCCTTGATGAAAGGTGATGAGTTACCCCAAAGGGAAGTGGGGAACCTAGCATGTATTAAGCTTTGACTGGGTTAAGCAAGGCCCTCTGCAAGCTTATCTCACTTAAGCCAGCAAACAATAATGATAATAAAGCTCTACTTCATTGAGTGCTTAATCCGTTTTGAGTACTGTGCTAAGCACTTTGCATATATTATTACGTTGAATTTAATGCAAAAACCCCACAATTCTTGAGGGCGATTTATGCTCAAGGTTTTACAGATGAGGAACTGGGGCTTAGAGAAGTTAAGGAACATGCCCATTTTTGTCACATAATGAATAAGTGATCAAACGTAGGTGTCAACCCAAGTCTCTCAGATTCCCACACTGCATGCCCTCTCTACACCCAGAGTATCTGAGATAACAGTAGCATGGACAGGGCTGGACTGCAGGGCTTTCAAAACAGGTGGGCTTTTTGAAAGGTCCAGGAAAGGAGGTGGGAGTGGGTAGCAAGAGTCAGCCCTTATTCCTAGCTTGAAGATAGATTTTCTTGGTGATAAAATCTTCTCTCATTTTAAACTCTAGAAGAACCAAATAGTGTGGGATGTTTTTTACAGTCCTTGTCTCTTCCTCCTGCCAATGGTCTTCTTTATATCATCCTCTTTACCTGGTTCTGCATTCTTTAAGGCTCAGACAAGTTGGCATCTCCTCTGGGAATTTTCCATAGGCTTTCTGCTCACAAAAGAAATCAGAGGGCAGGTGGTCTTGTGACACTTCCCTCTCTGCCTGCGCCTTTAACACACTCTATTGTCATTCTCTTTGCATGTCTCTTCCACTAAACAGTGTCGTGTTTTAAAGAAGGGGCAATGTTCAGTTCATCACTGTGTCCTCGCTGCCCACTTCTGGAAGCAGCACCCACTATTGGTGTTGGCTGAAGAATTCCTACTGTAGAGTCTCGGTGGCCCTCTAGTCCCAAGGAGTGCTGAGCCACATACATGGCCTTGCTGTACAGTTACAGAAGGGATGAATCTAGGAGAGGAATCTGACTAGTGGCTGTGAGTTCCATTAGATTCTGGGCATGCACATGCCGCCTGAAGTTGGACAGAAGATCTGAATTTGCTATGATTGATGGTTTAAGATCTTTTTGGCAATGATACTATTAACTCTCATCTTTAAAATGCTTACTCTGCATCAGGCATGATGATAAGCATTTTAACATCTCATTTAATCCAAAAACAGCTTTTCGAATTTGGAATTGCAAGCCATGTTTTCACACTCAAGAGAAGCAAAGGCTCTGAGTGGGTAAGTGATTTGCCCAAGTCTCACAGCTGGTAAGAAACATAGCTAACATTTCAAACTGTGGCTGACTCCGGAGCCTTTCCATAGCCATGCCTTGCCTCTAAGATGGTAATAAAGTGACCAAGTAGTCTTTAACCCAGCCTATCTAATTACTTGACTCTTTCTCCCTTGAACAGAAATTGGTCATTTGTGGTATCAACTCTAGCGACCTTTGGAAATCTCCTTTGCTTTTATGAGCGCTATAAAGTGGGAGGTTGTAAGGACAGCATTAGTTGAGAGAGGTGAAAGTGCTTTGCAAACTGTGGAGTGCAATTCCTGTGGTCATTGCATTCATCTTGTGGAACGTACATTTCATTTACATTTAGAATTCCAAGACCGTGGAGCTGGGAGGAATCTTAGAGACCATCTGTGTCCTAGCTAGGGACTGTGAAACCAGCTCCAGAGAACCTGGATGGTATTGTATTTTTAACAAAACAAAGGAAAATATCACTAAATTTAATTCCATCATTCAAACTCAATGCAGTTCTCCAGCAGAAACTATGACCACCCTACAAGTCATCACTGTTAACGGACAGGCCCAAGATCATGTATACAAGAAAAGGCTGACCCCAAGTTTTTCAATTGATATTTGTGACTTTTTGTTCATTTGTCTTGTCTGCAGGCACTTGCTAGAAGATAAGCTATACCAGGCAGCAAAGGTTTAAGAAAACACATGAGAGAAAAAACTAAAAAGAGAGAAAATTCTATCCATCAGCATTTTATCCCTGAGAATTGGAAAGATGTGGCCATTTTTAAAAATGTGTACATGGGTTTTAAATTTGTTCTAGTAGTAGAGTAACCTCATCTAGCCAAGGAGACTAGCTGTTTTCTTTGCTACTTTTAAAAAAAATCTTTTCATGAACAGATGACTCCCATTTGAAACGGAATGTTCAATTCAGTGACTGGACTCTCACAACTTCCAAATTTGGTGATTCTTTGCATTTACACCAGGTCTTCCCAGATGAGTTATACTTTAGAGCTGGGATGTCTTCTCTTATTATCTTCCCCCAACTCCTGGAATTTGAGTGTACCCAGCCCAAAGCTTGGGAATACAAACTGAGGTCTGCATTAGGGTTCTCTAGAGAAACAGAACCTATAGGAGATATAGATATCTGTATCTATTGGTATATAGATAAAGATATAGATATCTATATCTATATCATCTATTGGTTATGTACTATCTATTATCTATCTCTCTATTTGTCTGTCTATCTGTCTATCTATCTATCATCTATTTAGAGAAAGAAATTTATTTTAAGGAATCGTCTCATGTGATCGTGAAGGCTGACAAGTCCGAAATTTTCAGGGCAGGTTGGTAGACTAGAGATCCAAGGAAGAGTTGATGTCGCAGCTCAAGTCTGAAGGTAATCTGCTGGCAGAATTCCATTTGCTTTGGGAGAGGTCAGTCTTTTTTCTGTTAAGGCCTTCAACTAGTTGCGTGAAGGTCACTCACATTATGGAAGGTTATCTTACTCAAAGTCTACTAATTTAAATGTTAATCTCATTTAAAAACTACCTTCACAGAAACATCTAGAATAATGTTTGACCAAATATCTGGGTACCATGGCCTAGCCAAGTTGACACATAAATTAATCATCACAAGAGCTGATGTTAAAATTGTCCTGTAATTTGGGGACACAGGGAGGAGGAGTAGAAATAGGAGACTTGAGTGTTGGACCTTGGTCTGCTGCTGACTTATGACTGTCTCTCAGTGCCTCTATTTTCGCATCTGAATAAAAGGGGACATATGTGCTCTCTAAAGGAATTTCCAAGGGCCAGCCCGTGGCCGAGTGGTTAAGTTTGCACACTGCGCTTCGGTGGGCAGGGTTTTGCAGGTTCGGACACTGGGTGTGGACGTGCCACCACTCATCAGGCCATGCTGAGGTGGCATCCCATGTAGCACAACCAGAGGCACTCACAACTAGGCTATACAACTATGTACTGGGGGGCTGTGGGGAGAAGAAGAAAAAAAAAGATTGACAACAGTTGTTAGCTCAGGTGCAATCTTTAAAAATAAAATAAAACAAAATCAAACGTAGCTTGCAACTTTAATACTTCAAACCAGGAAACTGGCTTAGTCTAGGTTCCTTTAGGCTAAAGCTGACCCTGACACAAGGATTTAGGGACATGTCATTAAAAAAAGAAATTTCCAAAGTGGTTATCTTATAATGCAGATGACTTTCAAAATGAATGAATGAATGAAAGAATGAATGAATAGATTGCTGAATCATGAAGCTGAAGGGTAAGTGAGAGGAAATTGGGTAATGGTTACTCTTTCTTGAGCACTTCTATGTTCTAGAAGCTCTGTTAGACATTTATGTACATCATTACATTTAATCTTCTCAACAACTCTACCGATTTTACGGAGGAGGAAACCGAGGGATGTAAAGAAGAAGGGAGTGGCTCAAGGTCACACAATGGCAGAGCCAACATTGGAACCTGAGTGCGCTTTCGCACTTGCGCTAGGCAATATGGCCAATTAATGCCCACCTATTGCTTGGTTCTCCAAACCTAGTTCTGTAATGAGACAGAACTGACAAAAGGGGCATGAACTGAGCCTAGGACCTCCAGGCTGTACATCTTGACCATCAGCACTGAGCGATCTTCCTCTGGCAGAGCAGGGCAGTCTCCAATCAAGTTTGAACCCCTAGCTCCAGCCAGGGCCATATTGCCTGGGGCTCCTTGGTGAGATGATTTAAGAGGGGCTAGGCTATCAGAGTCACTTTCTAGGACTCGAGAAGTCACATCCAAACTCAAAGACTGGGATATCCATCTGCATCCACCAGGCAAACTAGAAAAAGTATGTGTACGGTGGTGCAGTGGGTGGAGCAGGGTCATGAGAGTGACTGAAACCTGGGTCCAAATCCCAGATCTGCCATTTCTAAGCTGTGTGACCCTAGGAGACGATTTCACTTCTCTGACTCTCAGTTTCCTGATTTCTAAACAGCAGCTAAAGATATTTAACCTTTCAAGGTTGTGAGGAGGAGTAAATGAGAAAACAGAGGGTAATGCCAGGTTCCTTGCTTGGCAAAGAGTTGGTATTCAAGAATTGTGAATTTTCTTCCTACAGAGGCTGGATGAGTCTAGAAAAATTAAACTGGTGATAAAGGTGATACAGGAAATTGAACCCAAACCCATATGAGTTTCAGTGGTGGAACATCCCAGGGTTTGTGAGAGAAAGAGCAGCGGATGAGAGTTTGAATGTAGAATTGTTGAGTGCCAGTGTAGACAGAGTGTGTATTGCTTGTGCTACAGGATAGAGGATCAGGCTGAAGCTTACCTTGCATCTGGAAACCGACACACCCCTCATGGCTTTACAAAGGCACTCGGAGTCTGCCCTCTCCTTTCTCTTCTCTTGGCTTCTCTGTATCTTCTTCTCTCCTTTTACTCCTTGCCCTTCTGTTCTCTCGTCATTGTTTCCCTGCTTACTCCTCTCCTTTCCACTCTTCTTTGCCTTCTCCTTTCCTGCCGCTGCCCTTGATTATTAAGCACAATTTTCCTTCCCGTTATTGTTTTCTCTTCCTCCTCCCTCCTCCCTCTTCCTCTTCTCTCTCTCTGTCTCGGTGTGGTGGCCAGAGCTCCTCTCCTCAGGCCCCAGTGGCTCATTCCCATTAAACTTGACAATCTCTCATATGTCACTTAGAAAGAGGCAGCTTCCCCCTCCTCTCCCTCCCTTTCCTGGGCCTGCCGCGATGCTCAGATCGAGCACCATCTGTTGCATTCATCCAGGCGACGGGTGAGCATTTTGCCGCTCTGAGGAGGCAGAGCTCAGCGGGTAGCAGGAGGTAATCTGGCTTGTTTGGACAACTTGATATATTGATATTGATAGAGCTACCAAATGGGATCGGGAGGGGTGGGGTCAGGAGAGAGTGATACGCAGGATGAAATAGGCCATGGAGGGGTTTGCACAAGTACTTCCCCCTCTAAGCCTGTCTGGGCTCTTGGCACTGTCGCTGAGGCAAGAGCAGCCAAACAGATGGATGGGATTTGCTACAGTCAAGATCAGAAACCCTTGCAGCTCAGGGGAGCAAACCTCCCCTCTCTGTGTGTCTTCCTCTCCTCCCAGCCAGTCAAATATGCATCAGCTTAGAAGAAAGTAAAGCAGAAATAACAGGATGGGAAGAGGCTGACCTTTAGGAATTGCTGAATGTCAGAGCCGTGACGAAAAGGATGGTGTATCAGTCAAGGTCCCAGCTGGACAACAAAGGTGCCCTCAAATGGGATTTTCAGGAGCAATTCAATGCAGAGACTATTTATAGAGGTCTAGGCAGATTGAAGAGAATCAACATGGGGTTATCGAGGAACCAAGGGCAACAAATATCGGGAAGCCACTACTAACCCCTAGAACTGAAGAGGCAGGGAGGGGAAATGGTTTTACTGGAGCCTGTGAGAACTGAAACTATGGAAAAGGGGCCCCTGGCAGCAGCTGTAATTGTTGAGGGTCCCAGACTCTATCAGAAATATGATGCAGAACAGGAAAGGGACAAGGGAAGACATACCGCCCATTCTCTCCTCCCATACCCTGCCAGAGCATACCATGGGGCAAACCCAGCTAGTAGCCAGATTGCTAGGAGCCATGAAGTGGCCCGTAGAGTGTCTGCCTCCAGGACACAGAATGGGGTAGCATGAACCAGGGGTGGAGGATGGATCTGGGGGTGCAAATGGAGAACAGCCAGTACATCTGAGGAATGAATATGTGTTCCATTGCCCGCACTGTACCAGAAACTCATGTCCTTAACCATTGCACACACTCCCTACCTCTTCCAAGGAATGCACGTATAAAGCTCAGCTTTCTCCTAGAGTGTGAGACCCACATAACTGTCTACTCAACCCCTCCACTTAGACATCTGGAAGACACCAAATGTTCATATCTAAACACAAACTCATGTGGACTCCCCTCAAGCTTGTTCTTTTCCAGGATTCCTCCTCTCATTGAGAGCTACCATCAGTCTGCCTCTCTGGATGCCAGACCAGGGGTCGCCCTCCGTTCCTCCCACTTCCTTATCCACCTTTACCAATCAGTTACCACATTCTGAGAGAGTTGGACCTACAAAATAACCCTCAAATTTACCCACTTCTCTGTCTCTACTACTCTACTCCTTCTGTCTCTCCTCTCTCTCCTCCTCTTTCTACTTCTCCACCTCCACCTCTCCCACCCTATCCAGGCAACTGTCGTCTTATACCTGGACTTCTACACTGTTGCACCATCTCCTAGGTGGCCTTCTCACTTCCGTTTCTGTCCTTCTCCAATGAATTCTTCTCTCTGCTGCCAGAGTGATCTTCGCGAAATGAAAATCTGATCAAGTCACTCTCCTATCTGATGAAACCTTCAGCATGTTCGATCCTGAACAAGGCCCAGAAGGTTTAGAGTTAGGATGAGGGCTAGGTTTAGGGTTAGCATTAAGATTAGGACTTCCTATCTCTCCAGCATTGTCTCAGGCCACTTGCTCACAGTGTGTCAGGCCCAGTGGCGATTGAAGCCCCTTCCATATTCCTTCTCCCCAAGGGGTCTTCATTGAGCCTGTTCCTTCTGTTTCTCTTGCTCTTTTCACCTCATCCCTCCTCCACCACTTCCTGTCACCTGATTGACTCAGACTCTTTTCAGAGCTTCGTCACACCACTCCCTTCCTTGAGACAAGTTTCTGGGATTTTCCTAGACTAGATCATATTCCTCTAATAGAACCTCTCATGTCATCTATCCCCTCTCCTTTGTAATATATATCACTTATAAATGTTTACCTTTATATGTCAATCATTTCATTAATATTGATCTTCCTGTCTGTCTGAGCATCATGAGGGGTTTCGTTTGTTTGATTTTTCATCATTGTACCTTGTAGCAGACTGAATGCTTGTGCCCCCTCACCCCCTCAAATTCATATTTTGAAGCCTTACCGCCAATGTGATTGTGATTGTGTCCTAGTCTACTTGGGCTGCCATAACAAAATACCATGGGCTGGGTGGCTTCGACAATAGAAATTTATTTTCTCACAGCTCTGGAGGCTGGAAGTTCAAGATCAGAGTGCCAGTGTGGCTTGAGTTCTGGCTTGCAGACGGCTGCCTTCTCACTGTGTGCCCACATGGCCTTTTCTCAGTTCATGCCCATGGAGAGAGAGGGATTTCTCTTCTTCCTTTTCTTATAAGGACATCAGTCCTATTGGATTAGGACCCTGCCTTTATGACCTCATTTAACTTTAATTATCTACTAAAAGCTCTATGTCCAAATACAGTTACATTGTAGGTCATGGCTCCAACATATGAATTCTGGGAGGACACAATTTGGTCCACAGCAGGCTGTATTTGGAGATAGATTCTTTAGGATGTAATTAAGATAAAGGAGCCCATAAAGGTGGTGCCCTAATCTGAATGGATGGTGGCCTCAGAAGAAGAGGAAGACCTCTCTCTCTCTCTCCTTGCCATGACAGCAAGGAGGCAGTCGTCTACAAGCCAAGAAGAGAGCCTTTGCTAGAACTCAACCATGCTGGCACCCTGATCCCAGACCTCCAGCCTCCAGGACTGTGAAAAAATAAATATCTGTTGTTTAAATTACCCTGTCTATGACTTTTGTTATGGTGTTCTGGGCAGACTAAGACATACCTCCTGGGCTCATCACAGATACATTATGTTTTTTTTTCTGAAAATACTGTTGAACGAATGAATGGGAAGATGAATAAATGTATAATGTTGACAGACCTGTGTGAGTCCTTCCCTTGGAGAATTCCAGACCTTGGGCTTCCTCTGAACTTTTGACCACAGTAGAGCCCAACTCTTAGAATTTGGGGCAAATCAATCTCCCCTCTGAGTTGAAAGCATCAGGATCAGACACGCCAGTGCTCCTCACGGTTGGACTGCAGCCTCTTGCTGGAGGGCTCTGCATCACAGACTTGGAGGAGGGGCCCATCTTTGGGATCTTCCTCTTGGTTCTCCTTCAAGGAGACCTAACTGAGATATCTGGGGAGAGCGATAGCAAGATAGGCATGTGAGAAAGTTATGATGCCACCACGTGGTTCATTTGTATTGTCTTTTCCTTAGCAAAGAGCGATTCCCCTCTATGTCCTCAAAGATGTGGCTTCTCAAAGAACCCAGTTCCCCAACCAGCCCTCTGGGGATAAGCTACCCCGCAGCCCCATCTGTCTAAGCTGATAAGCTTTCCCGAGAAAGCAGAAGCTCCTTAGAAATTGGTGTCGGGGTGTTCAGAAGCCTTCTTTGTCCAGTCTGGTGAAACTCCTTCAAAGAAGCAGGAATGTTTGGCACGTCCCGTCTCTTGGCATCAGACAGCAGGTAGCCGAAACTAAGGAGACACTTCCTAGATTCTAGAGACATAGATGGAGGGAGGGCTGAGTTTGAAGATTTCAAAGTCGGGCTTTCTTTGGGAATTTCTCAGAACAAAGGCACTGAGGCTGTTCAGTAGTTTCCTTTTCTTCTTCCTTGTTTCCTCTCCTGGCCTTTTATGTTGCCTCTCTCCTTCCTTTTCACACTTTTCTGCTTTTTATTCTGTGGTCCACCATTTTCTCTCTACCCTTCTGACCTCACTCTCTCCATTCACTGGAACTTTCTGTCAGTCTCAATTTTGAAATGTTGTGGAAATGCAGCTACTGACAAAGCATTGGAACATTGGACTAGGAGTAGAAGGGTTTACTCTGCCCCTTGCTAGCTTAGAGCAAGTCATATGCCTTATTTGGGGAGCCTCAATTTCTCTTCAATAAAATGAGGATATTGTGCCAAGCGATCTACGTATTACAGCACTGTAGTTTTGTCTCCTAACGTGTTGTCTGACCCATGCACTGCTGTCTACCTTCACTGCCACTGTTCTGGTTCAGGCCATCATTGCCTCTGGCTGGCCAGTTACTGCAAAGCTTCTGTGCTGGCCTCTCTCCCTGCCTCTACTTGCATTCTCCATACTCTAGTTACTAATTATTACCAAAGGGACTTAATTCAAACATGCCGGTTTCATGTTGAAAACCTTCCGATGATGACCTTTTGCCATTAGGATAAACTCTAATGTCAACGTGGCTTACAAGGCGTTCTCGCCTCTCCAGCCTCCTCTCCATTTAGCATCCTCTGTTGCAGCCACACCGAACGCTTTTCAGTTGCTTGAGCACCATGCTCTTTCTGGCTTCCCATCTTTGCACTTGCATCTCCTTCTACCCGGGGCCCTCTTATATCAGGTCTCTTCAGCAACCTCACCCTGATCCTACCTTCTTTGCTAATTCCTGCTCATCCTTAAGGTCTCAGTGTAGATATTGTCTCCTCTGGGGAGCCTACCTTGACTCTCAGGTTGGGTGAGATGAGCCTTCTTGGTGCTCCTCTAGTACTCTGTACTAGAAGTATTGCACAGTGTTTGAAATGCCTGCATATGTGTCCTACTAACTTATGGATTCCTTGAATCATAAATTGTATCTATCTTTTCACCACTGTATCTCCAGGGCCTGGAGCAGTGCCTGGAACATAGTAAGTGATGAATAAATAAATGAGTAAGCCAACAGATACATCTATCCTGGAACCTGTGGCTTCTGCATCATCACTGGGTCAGGGAGGGAGCTCCAGGGACTCAGGGTGGCCAGGCCCAGTCCTCCAGGGGCTGTGGGTGGGCCAAACCCTAACCACAGCCCCATTGCCCACCCTGTAGCAGCAGCTGAGGCGTCGCAGGACACAGTGGAATCCCTGATGCAGAAGTTCAAGGAGAGTTTCCGTGCTAACACGCCCATCGAGATCGGTCAGCTGCAGCCGGCACCGCGCAGCATCTCGGCAGGGAAGCGGAAGCGGAGGAGCAAGTCTCGAGGTAGGCCCTCCCAGCACGTTTGCCAGGATGTCAGTGGGCTGTCCTCAGGTTATGAACATAGCAGGAAGAGCTGTGCCCTCTTCTCTTGCTTCTCTGTGCTCATGGAACTCATGCTGCTGTCTCCCTGATAAGGCATCTCAGCTGAGGCCTTGGGGACAGCAGACCTGTGCCCCTGGGTGTAGAGCTAACCTCTCTGAGCCCCACTTGCCTCATCTAAGAATGGAACGGATCATCCATCTTTCAGAGTGGCTGAGAAGATGAGCAGCAATCTATGGAAAGTGCCTAGTGCAGGACCTGAGCACAGTAGATGCTCTTTAAATCGCAGCTGGTGTCAGTTTGGAGAATGCAAGAGAGGAAGACCATTCCCATGGAAGGCATCCTCAGGTGGAATCCCAGAACAGGGTCTGGGCCCATTCTTTCATAGCCTGAATAATATAGTGGTCAAGTGTAGGAGCATTGTAAATTGGGCAGAACTGGATTCAAATTTCACTTCTGCTGTTAACTAACCATGTCAACTTGGGCAGGTCACTCTACTTCTCTAAGCCACTGCTAACTCACAGAGTTGTTATAATATCTTAGCACAGTGCCCAGCCCAGCATACAATAAAAAATAAATCTTTCCCCGCTTCTCTTTCTCCTCCCATTCTCTCCTCCTCTGCCACCGCCTCCTCATCTCTTTCTTTCTCTGACCTTCTGTATTTGTGTATGAGACAAACACCCTTGTCATTGCCATTTTCCAAACCCCATCTCCTTTTCTTTCAGTCCACTCAATAGTCTCCAGCTGATCACTCTCTCCTTGGTTCTCACTTCTCCAGCCCCTGTAGCCTGGCTCTGATTATGTCACTCTCCTTCTCCCAGAGCTTCAGCGGTAGTCCAGCACCTTCAGAAGTGTTCATGCTCATGAAGATGACATTCAAGGCTGCCACAAAGCTCTGATCTCTCTGCTCTCTCTTCTAAATCCATGTGTTCTCACTGCCATGTTCTTTTCCATGCCATTCTCCCTGCATGAAATCCCCTATCCAGCCCCTGTGAATAATCATTGCCATTTATTGACACTTACTTATTCCAGGCAGCAGGCTGAATGCTATATACATTTTATCTCATTTGATCCTTAGCAACCCTATGAAACAGGTAGCGTGACAATTCCTATCTTATAGATGATGTCACTAAGGCACAGATTGCTGCAGCAACTTGCCCAAAGGGACACCCTAGTAAATAGCAGAGCCAGGAAGAACTAAGCAGTCTGAGACCCAAACATTTTAGCTGAACCACTATGTTTTATACTAGTGAAGTCCCACCTGTCTTTCCAAGCTTAACTTGCATGGCACATTTCCATGAAGATGTCACTGATTATCACAGTCACAGTTCACTCTGAATTCTTCCACATCTTTATACAGATGTTAAGCACTGATTTCATTTTTGTGTAATATAATTTGCTTTTGTCTGGTTCTCTCCTTAGCCAAACAGAGAGTTCTTCGAAGGCAGGGATTGTCTTATTGTTTGAATCATCTTTGCATTTCTGGGCCTGACTCAGTGCCTGCACACACAGTAGACACTTGTTATTTGTTGAGATTATGTCTAGGTCTTAATCCTGTGGAATCCTGTATCCAGAGAAAAACCAAGGTCTGCCCATTAAGCTGAGGTCATAAATCAAGGCAGAAGTTGGTGATGGAGTTCCTTTTGGGAACTCGTGTTGTTACCCCCAGGTTGAACCATTGTGTCATGATAAAGAACAGTTGCTTTGAGGTCCACAATGTCTGGGTGCTAATCCCAGCCCAGTCAATTTCAACTTTGGCTTTAGAAGAGTCACTGGATGTCTCTGAGCCTCAGGTTCCTCTCCTGTAGAGCGGGGATGCCAATCCCTACATCAGAGGGTTGCTCTAAGGACCTGATGAAACGATGGCTATAGACTGCTTTGGAATGCTCAGCTAATGTGTATCAGGAACTGAACAAATGTTATCTTATATTTGTTATGGATTAGCATTCAGGGTCACTTATAATTTCACTCAGCTTTACATATCCATCTTTATCCCCCGACCATTCACCAAGAATCCCCATTCTATATCCTCCCTACAAATACAGCCCCTATAAGTACTCTTGACTCCAAGTCTATAACCTCCTCCCTCTTTGCTACCAATCTTGAACTCATTTCCTTAGTGTCATATTCCAAACATTTTTTATGTCACTGAATTCTTAAAAAAAATTCTTTTTAGGCACCATAACTGTTTTAAGGAGGCACCTACTGTTATGCATTTGGACTGTTCCTAATTTTTCATCATTGTACAGAATGCCACGTGGAAAGCTTTTTTTTTTTTGCATAAAGCTTGACCTTCACTTTGGAATTGCTCTGTTTCCCCCCTTTAGATAAGAATTTCAGAGCTAGATTATTAATGAAAATCTGCTATTTGACTCAGACTTTGATTGGATATCAAGGTAATTTAATTTACAAGTTAGATGGGGCCTAAGAGAACAAATGCAGGAAGAGATTCACTTTTTCCCCCTAAATGTATCTCATATCTGTCTTCTCTTTCTTTGTCACCATTCTGACCCCTGCTGTCTCCCACCTCCTGCTTGCAACCATAGCCTCCTTGACATTCAGTCTCCCCAAAGCAGCCAGAGTAATCGTTTTAGAAACATAAACAAGATAACGTCACTCTCTGGCTTCAAATCATTCAGTGGTTTTCTCCTATCCTTTGAAAACCATCCAAACTCCTTGCCCTGACTTACAGACCCTGTTCCCTCTGGATCTGCTCCTGTCCTCTTCACTCACTTGGCATTTCCTTGTGCTCCAGCCACAGTGACTTCTTTTGTGCTGCATGGACACAGCAAATGTTTTCTCACTTTAGAGTCCAAAAACTTGCTTTTCTTTCTCCTTGACATGCCTCTTTCCACCATCCAGCTGCTCTCTTGGTTGGCCCCTTCTTACCTTTCAGCTCTTAGCTCAAATGTCAGGTCCTCAGAACTCTCTTCCAGGATGACCCCATCTCACGTTTTACTCCTTTCCACCCCCAACTTGCTACCATCTGTGACATGACCCTTTTTTACTCCTTGCACAATATTATGGTCTCAAATTATTTTTGTTTGCTTGTTTACCATCTTCTTCTCAAAAATGTAAGCTTTGTATTCATGAACCTAATACATAGAAAGTACTTAATAAGTGTTTGTTGAGTAAATGATTGTGTTAACCTCAAAGATCTTTGGAAAATGGCTCAGTTTCATAACTTTCAAATTGATGGTGTAAGAGGGATGTAGGATAAACTAAAGCCTCCTGGTACAGACCTCCAGGGGCTCCTGTTTCCCCTGGAGATAGACTCGCTAATGGGTAGCACATTAAACATGCTCAAGTGGATGCTGTTAAAGCAATTTTCAAAATGGCTTAATAACATTGTGCTCATGATTTTGCTGCCACTATTGGGTAAGGTTTTTGCAAGAAAGAGTAAGGATAGCATGTGCCAGCCCTATACTTCCCAACTCACACACTTTGCACAGGTCTTCAAGAAATTCTTGGACCAAAGAATTCCATGGTCAGTAAAAGTTTTGAAAATTCTGCACGCACACTCCCTCTTCCTTTTGGAAATTCCTGAATGCATCATAGTCTGTTAATGACCCTGGGAAGTCCTGCAGTACAGAAAGCTGGGCTCATTTGTTTAGCTCAATGTCTGTGAAGCCATCTTGACCACAGATTCTATTTTTCCCCTTGGAACATGTATTAACATCTTGTGGAACAGAAGCATCCACAGAAACACAACTTTGGAAGTGCTCCGGTAGCCTGTGCTGACAAACCCAAATCCCAAATTTGGTGGTCTAAATTCCCAGTCTTTCACTGTCTATCTCACTGAGGTGGCCGTGGGCCTTCTGGCCCAGAGTGGGAGCACCTGGCGTCTCTCTGCTTCATTAGGCTCCACGCCCAGCCTGTGGTACCCAGCGGTTCCAGGCAGATGGAATGGGTAGTACAGAACCCGTGTTGTGGAATTGAGCACATGGTTAAAAGCAGCTCCAATGTGTTTTTCTAGCTATGGCTTCCTCCTGAGAGGCCTGGTGGATGCCGAAGTGCATCGTCCTTAGGCAGACACAGGAAGGCAGTGGAGATCCGGTTGCTGCCCTCATGTCTGCTACGGGGTTTTATGAGGCAGCTGTTGGATAGTCACCCCCATCGTCCACGGGCAGTAAGAAGGAGATGTTGGCACTCAGATTAAGAGTGGAAGATTTCTATGGATGGGAGGAATTGCTTCCTGAGGTTTAGGTAGTGGTCTTTCAAAGTGAGACTTTGTATTTGAAATTTAATTCCTCCATTGGCTAGCTGAATGATCTTAAGCAAAAGAAGCCATTTTTAGCCTCAATTTTCTTATCTGTAAATTTTGCTAATAATACCAAAATCACATGCAAGTTGTGAGATAATGCCTGCAAAATGCTTAGCCAAGTGCCTGGCCCGTGATTGACCCTCAGTGAAAGGTAACTAATATTATCGTTGTCGTCAGAGTCTTGTTCATTTGGCCTCCGGAGGCTCACAAATCCATCCTCTCCTCCCTGGACGGTTGCCTCCAACTTGGTTGATGTTTCATTATCCCTCATCCAGATTCCTGCAGCAGCCTCTTCATCCACGAATCCGTCTTCCACCCTGGCAGCTGGAGTGATCTTTTGCAGACACACTAAATCTGGTCATGTCACTCTCCTGCCTAAAAGGTTTTCCTGATATTCTGTCACTTGCACTGGGGGCTTCTCAAGCTTTTGCAGTGAAGTCTTCCTAACAGTAAATGAGAATCAACACACCCGCTAAAGGTCTGCAGCTGTGTTTGAAAGACATCGGTCATAACCCCCAAATTCCGGATGCCATCTAAAAAAAAAATCCATGCCATTCTATTTCATAATAGGTGCATATTTATTCTAGTTTAAATTATAGTATTCATCAGTTAAATTATGTAACATTTTCTCAAGTCTTTAGGTAGTGTTGATATCCCAGGAAGAAGAACCATATTTATGCTGATTATACTAGGATGATACGGTACCATCTTCAAAGGGTTTCCGTAGGATCAAATGAGATAATGCCTGTCAATCACTGAGCACAGAGCCAGACAAAAGGTGCACATTGAACATGTGTGCTCTATTATTTTATTATTCATTATTCTTATCACTACTATTTTATTATTACTCTTATTTTTGTCAGTATCATTACCCATTAAGGATAAATTTGTCCAATTTTAGAAGCAAGAGTCTATAGGATGAAGGGCACACTGTTTAACAGGATTAAAAAGTTGCCACAGCCTGCTACCCAAGGCTCCTTCCTGACCTGGACTCCCGACTACCTCTAGCTCCCTCTGAGTCTTAGCCATTGTATCCTGCAGCCTCCAGCACACTGGCCTTTTTTCCTTTCTCCCAACATGTTTTGCTTTCCAAGTCTGACTGCTGATCGTGGTCTGCCTAAAAGGCCCTCCCCTTCTCCCTTCTCGGCTCCATGCAGCAAATTGCTACTCATTTTTCAAAACCCAGTTTCAAAGTCTTCTCTGTGAAGACCCCACCCTGCCCACCCTCAGCCCTGACCCCAGCTGAGTGATCCACTCCTTTCTCTGGGCACTTACAGCCCCCATGCTGCTTTCTATCACAGCCCTGTTACGGTCCATCGTAAATACACGTGAACACATCTGTCTTCCTCCTCAACTCTGAGAGTCCCATGATGGAAAGGACAGTGATTTGTGTTGCTCTGTAACCCAAATGCCTAACACAGAACTGGCATAGAGTAGCAATTGGCTGAATGGGAGGATATATTAATAGACAGATGAATGGATAGACGGATGGATGGATGGATGGATGAGTGAATAAAAGGAGATAGTTGGGAGCCTCACAGAAGACAAAGGGTTAAGGAGATGTGGTACAACCAGCATCTTTTGAGCATTTAGTATGTTCTTGGTACTGTGCTCATCACACAGATTGTCTTATGTAAAAGATCTCAATATCCCCATAAGGTAAGTACTATAATTATCCCCATTCTATAAAAGAGGAAACTCAAGCTTAGACTGGCTGAGTTACTTGCCCAAGTTTACACAGCTAGTAGATTGTGGAGCTGTGAATTCAGAGCCCAGGCAGAGCCTGCATTTCAGTTCTCAGATGACTTGAGTACTAGTCTTTGCAGCCTGGCTAAGATATTTGACCTGCGAAATTGCACCAGCCCAGTCTAGATACTGGAAGGAAGTGGTTTTAGCTTCTCTTGCATTGGCAAGATTTCTGTATCATCAGTGCTGTTGTAAGAGGGATCAGGAGCCACAAGGTTCTGGAAGGTGAGGCATCTCTCTCTCTGGGCTAATAAAGAGTCAGGACTTCCCCCTTTAGGCCCTCTCTGGCCCCAGGGAGCCAGTACCAAGTGCTCAGGAGCAGCATCCCCAGTGGTTATATCACTGTCTGGTGCTCCGTGCATTTTTTTAAGGCACTCACCCAACTTTTTTTGGTATGTCATATGTGTAGAGGATATGCCACCCAGATCTCTATACATGACCACTTCATCATTTAGTGAAGGACTAAGGGGATCAGACATATGCACCACAATGGGATACAAGGGGAAGTGGTGTGGGGGTGACCTAGTGTGTTTACTAAATTGGAAGAAAAATTAAAGAAGGCTTCACAGAGGTGGCCCTTGAAGAATGCACTGGTGTTAACTAGGGAGACAGGTTGGAAAGACATTGCTAGTAGAAGAAAGAAAAGATGCAAAGTCATGTGGAAGTGACACTGTGCAGAGCATTATGGGAATATCTATGAACAAAGCAGATGCTAGTGAGCTAGGCAGATACCAGATCCACCGCCAGAGCCAGGCCCTGGACTTCGCTTTCATGATTCCCAGCTGTGTCCCCACACTGGGAGGAGAGGCACATTCTGGCTCCTTTATCCTCCCTGATAGATAAGCCCCGATGTGCTCTTTTATTGTGGGACACTGTTCTTAGAATGCATGCATTATTAGTTTTTTTCCTGTTTATTAGTAACTGGCTAGGAATTATTCACTTAGTTGGAGGAAAATATTCAGAAACATTAATGGCTTTCAATTATTTGCCTTATTGGGTTGTTCCTATGATTAAATATTGAACAGGCAGCCCCAGGATCAGTCTTTATTTCTTTGGTTGCCATCTCTGTTCCCCCACCCCTCTGTCACCTTGGCAGCCTTCCCTTCCTACCAAGGAGTTTGGGGTAGTGCTCATTGCCCCTCTTCCCAAAGGAAGTTTTGAAACTACATCGTCAAAATGAAGTTAACTTGAAACCATCAGTTACAGGGATAGAAAGAAGACTGGACAGCTACGTGGAGTCTGGCCCTAAGTCTGTGATGAAATAACCCCCTTTTGTTCACCTCTGCCATTTCTCCTGCTTGATTTTCCTCCCCCACTCCATTGCCACATGCCAAATGCCTGCTCTTCCTTCAGAATAAAGCCTTAAAGCTACTTTCTTCATGAAGTCTTTTCAAATTGTTCCCAAATGAAAGTCATGCATACTCCTCCAAACTTTGATATCCTCTTCTCTCTATTGCTTCTGATATTGGTCATTTATTACCCTTTATTAGAGTAATTTATGGCCACTTCTCTTCTCCTTTAATTAATCTCAAGTGCAGTGACTATGTCCAGGTCACGCCTGTGCTTCCATTGACTTGCCTAGTTCCTGACAAATAGCAGATGCTCAATTAATGCTTGATGAATTAATGGGTGATTAATCAAACAGGCTGCATAATCTTGGACAAGGCCTTCAACTCTCCAGACCTCAGTGTGCCCATCTAAGAAGCTGTGTGGCTTTGTGGAAATGAGCTCAGATTCTGGAGTTGGACAGATGTGGATTCACACCCCGGTTCTACCTCTGATTTGCTCAACTTTGAGAAATGAATTGTTGTGCTAAACTGTCATTACCTAATCTGCAAATGATACAACTGGCCACCTCCTATGGAGGCTGGGAGGATTAGAGTTAATGTATGTAAAGTGCTGTGCAGGTCACACTTAACATAGTAAGTACCTAATAAATCTTTGCTGCTAATTTGGAAAACAAAGGTGATGGGCTAGGTAATTTCCACAGGTCTCCTTCAACTCAAATGGGCTTTGATTATAAATCCCATTGAAAAGCATTGTTGTCTATTGAAGAGTCCAGTTTTTGGAGTCAGAAAATCCTGGTTTGAACCCCAGCTCTTGAGGGCAGTGTGACCTTAGGAAACTGCTTAATCTTTTTGGGATTCCATCTGCAGGACCTGGAGATGTGATAATTCCTGCCATTCCTGTTTCCTAGGGCTGTTGTGAGAATGTGCTAGAACACTTATGGAAATCCTCCTGTAAAGCGCTCTATAGATTAGCGGCATCCTGGAATCAGAAGCTTGACACCTTCAATGACGAGAATGACATGTATATTTGATCCAGGGGGCCTTTTTCCTGGGGCCCTGGCTCCCCCTTTCCTGACCACAGGTCCACCCCAAGAGTTGCTGCCAGGCCAGTACCACCAGGTCACATTGGACTGGGTGTGGGGGAGCTGATTTGCAGTCAGAGCATGCAGCCACCTCCATAAATCTTCCCTAGTGTGTCTTTCAGAGAATTTTGTGTTTCTGAAAGTGTGTCTCCTCCAGGCGGTTTTCCTTGCCCGTTTGAAATATGTCAGGGGGCTGTCAGTCAATTCCGTCAGGCCTGGCCGGGTGGTGAGGTAACCACAAGCAGCCTTAGTAGAAGGCTCTGGACCAGGTCTTGGTGGGGCCTGAGGACACAATTCTAGGATATTTCTTTCATCAGAATGGTACGATGCTATGTCAGTAAGAGTTGTGGCATAATGAAGCACCCTGAAACTTTGTGACTTAAAGTAGCAACCATTGATTTGGCTCTTAATTCAAGTCAAATGTTAGGGCTGGGCTCGGCTGGGCAGTTCTTCTGATCCAGTGGGGCAGACTCAGCTGACCTTGGTCATGTTGTCAGCTAGCTCTCCGAGGCTGAGTCACATGGCAGACTCATGTGACTCATGGCAGACTCCAAAAATGGCAAGAACAGGAGCTGCAAAGCCTTTTGAGGCTGAAACTCGGAAGGTGCACATCATTCTTTGTGCTTTGTTCTGTTGCTCACAGCAAGTCACAAGGCCATCTCACATTCAAGGGATGGAGGAAGAGAGTTCATCAGTTGAAGGCAGAAGGAGCAAATCATTGGAATGACTTTTGCAACCTACAAGCATTGACATTTTATTAAGCCTCTATTTTATGTTAAACCCTGGGCTGATCCTCAACACCCTGTGAAGTAAGCATAATTATTCCCGATTTGCTGATGGAAAAACTGGGGCCATGTGAAGGAACTTCTATAATGTGGTACAGCTGGCCAAGGGAGGAGACGATCCTTGATTGTGATCATTTTATAGCTGATCTAAAGACTGTACTATTTTTTCTTTTACCTTTTCCAGTGTGCCTCTCTCCATTTTTTAAAAATTAAAAAAAATTTTTTTACATTTTTTTTTTTTGAGGAAGATCAGCCCTGAGCTAACGTCTGCCTCTAATCCTCCTCTTTTTTGCTGAGAAAGACTGGCCCTAAGCTAACATCCGTGCCCATCTTCTTCTACTTTATATGTGGGACACCTGCTACAGCATGGCTTGCCAAGCAGTGTGTAGGTCTGTACCCAGGATCCGAACCAGAGAACCCCAGGCCACTGAAGTGGAATGTACGAACTTAACCACTGTGCCAGCCCAGTGCCTCTCTTTAACAGTGCTAAAGAGGTTTGGATCTCAAGCCATTGTTAGATACAGCATGGCTTGTGATGTATGGAAGGGCGATTCATTTGGATCCTGGATCCATCCTTGCAAGGGCCTATGATCTAGTGCAGGGTCAGCAATTTTTTTCAGTAAAGGGCCAGATAGTAAACACTTCAGGGCTTACTGACCAAGAGGCAAACTTGAGGATAGTATGCGGGCACTTTTATAATGAGAGAAAATTTTCCACAAATTTTTATTAACAAAATTCAAAACATAATAACTAAGTATTACTTTTTTGGTAATAGAGTTCTACTAATGAGAAGAACGGAATTTATTTATGGACATTAAATATGAATTTCATATAATTTTCATGCCTTAACATATTATTCTTATTTTGATTTGTTTTAATCACTTAAAGATATAAAAATATTCTTAGCTCCTGGGCCATATGAAAACGGACAGTGGGCCAGATTTGGCCCTCAACCTCTGGTGTAATGGAGCATCTCAGATTTGGACTCAGAGAATCCAGGTGTAAGGAGTGAGGAGGGAATGCAGAGCCCTGGCTATGAATTTAGAAGCCAATGTCATGGTGACTCCAGAGGGGCAGTAGGGGGTATGGGATGAAAGTAAAGAGAAAGCACCAGCAAAGAAAAAAATGAAAGATAACATTATGGAAATAAGCCCAAAGCATCAGTAATCACAATACATGTAATTCGCATATTGAAATTCAGAGATAGATAATATTAAGCAAAATTTAGTTATATGCTGTTTACCAAAGATTTTCATAAATCATAAAGACACAAAAAGTTTGAGAGTGAAGAGAAAGGAAAAAGATATGCTAGGCAAATACTAATCAAATGAAAGATTGGGGAGATGTATAAATATATGGCAAAATACTTCTGTAAAAAAAGCCATTGGAGTCTTGATAGGGATTGCATTGAATCTGTAGATTGCTTTGGGCACTATGGACATTGTAACGATATTAATTCTTGCAGTCTTTGAGGATGAGATACCTTTCCATTTGTTTGCATCATCTTCAATTTTTTTCATCAGTGTCTTGTAGTTTTCAATGTAGAGATCTTTCATCACCTTGGTTAAATTTATTCCTAAGTATTTTACTGGCTTTTTGTTTTTTGGGGATTTTTTTGGTGAGGAAGATTGGCCCTGAGCTAACGTCTCTTGCCAATCTCTCTCTTTTTGCTTGAGGAAGATTGTCCTTGAGCTAACATCTGTGCCAGTCTTCCTCTATTTTGTATGTGGGATGCCTGCCACAGCATAGCTTGATGAGCAGTGCATACATCTGTGCCCTGGATTCAAACCTGTGAACCCCAGGCTGCTGAAGTGGAGCACATGAACTTAACCACTACGCCACCAGGTGGGCCCCATTTATTGTTTTTGATGCTATTATAAACAGGATCATTTCTTTATTTCCTTTAAAGTAATTTGTTGTTTGTGTATAGAAACTCTACTGATTTTTGTATGTTCATTTTGTATCCTGCAACTTTGCTGAATGTGTTGATTAGATCTCACACATTTTTGGTGGAGTCTTTAGGATTTTCTAAATATAAAATCATGTCTTCTTTACAAAATAAACTTTACAATAATAAGAAACAAAAAAATCCTTAGGAATAAAGAAGGTCACTAATCATAAAAAGAACAGTTCACCAGGAGACAAATGAAATCTGTGATTACATACAGAAACAGCACAGCCTCAAAATATATAAAGAAAAAATTGAGAGAAGTACAATGACAAGTTGATGAATACTGTTCAAAGTGGAAGACTCTTTACAGAAATCTCCCCGTTAGATCAAGCAGGAAAAGAAATAATAATAATATAGATAAATTGAACTTTACTATTAAAAATATAATCAAATGACATATAAAATTCTGTGTCCAAGTATTAGAGTTTAAAGATTTTTTTGCAAGAAGTGAAAAATTCTTTTTATGGGTCTTCACATCTTATGACTTCAATTTTCTGGCTTTGTCCCAATTTCCTGAAATTTTATTTTATTTTCAATGATGACTCTTTGCAACATTTATGACTAAATCTAGTTTAATTTTTATCCCTCTGAAAGACATTTCTTTCAATTGGGAGTGGGAGTAGGGAGAAGCAGTCTATGTGCACTGACTTTGTTTTGGTTTTGCTGCTTTAGGGAGAAGAGAGTGTAGGGGAGGTTGTGGTTAAAGGAAAGCACTTCCGGAACAATGGTCACTGTCAAGGCAAAATAGTGATATTTTGTGTGAATCCATATCCATCATATTTTTCCTTCAGGACATGGAAGTAGTCCATTTTGTCAAGATAGCCTCTGGAATTAGAAAGGCCCAGTATATGGTCTAATTGTGAAGGTTTTTGGGGAACAGCTCTAACGTCCCACCTCCTCCTGTATCTGTGTCAGCCTAGTTACCTTGCCAAAGGAGTCGGCCGAGAAGGGTTGAGGTGAACGACGTTGCGTCATTAGTAGCAACCTTCACTTGAGGAAATCATCCTGCTTTCAGGCAGACTATAGGGAAATAACTTGACACGATCTTGACAACTCAAGAGTAGGCAGTGACAGTGATAATTACAGCATCCCAGAATGGGTAGGATTCCTAATCAACTCTGGCCTTCTGACTAATATCAGCTTCTGTGGTCCTAGCACGTTCCCTGCCATAGGATGAATCTCTTCCTAACTTCTCTTTAGTGCTGCTGCTGATTCTCATTTCTAGGATTCTAGCCCCTCCTGCTACGTCCCTCCCCGGGGCCTCCAACCTGACTTCCATTCATTCTTTCAACTAAGTGCCTTCCATGTGTGAGGCACCACGTTAGGTCCTGAGACTGCAGTGGAACACTAGACATACAAGATTCTCATCTCTATGGGTCTTATAGTATGGAGGAGAAACAGGCAGGCAATCAGTCAAGCAAGGGTGCATTCAAGTGCAAAGTTACAAATTGTTATAAGTGCACTGGAGGAGATGACTTTGGTGTTGACATTTTAGCCATCCACCAAGCCTGCAATGAAACCAATTAGCCTTCCTATTCCTTGCCTTGGTTGGAAACCATCACTGCCCATGACTCCCCCAGCAAAGATGGCGTTACAGGAGGAATGAATCTCAAGGCTAATGTGGTTTGTTTGTATTCTATTTCTTACTTTGGGGCATATATCTGATTGGAAACAACAGCAGTAATTGGTCAATGATTTTGTGCCAATCACTGTTCTAGGTGCTTTCAAATGTATTATTGTAACCGCCCTTCTAGAACCCTCTTTTGTAAAGGAAATTGATATTCAGAGACATGAAGTAAGTTGCCCAAGCGCACATGGTCAGTCAGTGATGGATCCTGGACATGAACTTAGATCTTTCTGCTTCCAATGTCACTGTCCTTTCTCCTACATTGTAGCTGTGTCCATCCGCAGTTCCTGCCTCCAAAACTTGCATTCATTACACCTGTGTGTGGTCTCTGCCCATTCACAGGCCTACGAGGTTAGCTAAAATTCAGTAGAAATGAAGGCAGCCACAAAAAATGGGTCCTTTCCTAAAACCTCTAATTACCCTGGTGGGATTTGCATTCATTTTCTTGCCTAATTATTATTAAGAATATGCCATCTGCGTGAATTAGATTTTATGATTTTCTTGTAAACTTTGGTGCAATTTAACTTAAAATAATCTAACCTTTAATCTCATTTCGTGATGGCAAACGTTGGTTTGGTGTACAAGGTCTAATTGCCCTCCCCACATGTGAGAAATCCAAATGTAGCTAAACATTAAGGTTAAATGATGATATCACAACTTACTCAGTTTGCATTTTACATCCAATTGAAAACACAAACCCCTCGCCTCATTAATCCTTTGCAATTCAATTTTTCCCCCCCTAAATGAAATGATCCTTTTGGGACACATTTATATCCTTTTAACAGCCGCCTGACAGTTCTGCTGATGGAGTTTGTATCCAACTTTGTTACTGGATAGTGACAACTTGTGCTGACGGATATGTGTACATAATTATTCTCTCGCAGTTAGATTTAATTAATGCTTACCCTCATCATGATCTTGCAGCGAGCAAGCACTCTCTGCAGGAGCAGTTAATAGCAAAAGGATTTCCTTTTTAGCCAAGAGAGACTCCAAAAGGCTTTGTAAAACTCTTATACTTTTTTTTTAAGAGGAAAAAAAAAATGCATGCAAGCCTGTTTTATTTCTTCCCTCTCCAAATGAGTGCCACATGTGAATGGATTTGAGGCTACATATGGGGATGGGGTTGTTACACCTCATTTCAGACTAAGCATCGCTAATATGAGCAGCTCCGACAGACCCACAAGGAAGATGTATATTTCTTAATATCTTGGCTTAGCATTGAGGTGTCCTTGCTTCATTTTGTTTATGTCTCTGTACAAAATATGTATGTGTGTGTTTTTCTAACCAACTGGCTCCCCAAATGCCACCCAGAGTTCAGTAATAAATAGCTGTGTGAGAGAGGAGATATTAAGAAGAAATGACGGGGGAGACAAAGGGAGTTTGAAGAGAAGATTTCGAAAGAGGTTATTAGGAAGTTTGTAATAAGGAGAGGGAGTGTGTACTTATAAAACCCCATTAGATGGGAATACTTCACAAATAATCTGTCCCCGTCCAGGCTTGTGAAATATTCATGTGCCATTTGCTTTTTATTATCTTAATGGCAATTCCTTGTGTTTGCAGACAGCGTTAAGATTTTACAACAAATTTTCATATCCATTATCTTATTGATCGTTGCGACAACCCTGTGAGGTGAGCAGAGAAGCACTCTCAGATGAGGAGACTGAGGCTCAGAGAGGTTGAGTTACTTGCCCATAGTCACACAGCTGGAATGTAAAAGAACCTGTCACTGAAGCCACAGCTTCTAAAGCCAAATCCAACTGTCTTCACTACCTTACGCCACCTCCCTTTAGGTTTGAAAATGCACACGGGGAAGATTTAAGTGAGCGGCTTGAATAGCAATCCCTCTTTGCCTTCATCTGTCTTGCTAAAGCATCAGCAGACTCTCAGCTAAAAGATACCATCTAAGCTGAGAGGAATATGATGCTACTTACTTTAATGATTACATGCAATATTAATGATCATCATGACTGTGCGTTATTATGGGAGATTTCATCAAGGAAGATGCAAGAGGCCTCCAGTAAAATGTGGCCACTTTGGAGCAAAAGGAAACCCCCTCTTTCTCCGTTATGTGAAACACTGCTTAAAGGCCTTGACCTTGAACCCTAAAGAAGCCTAAAATAAAATATACAAATAAAATAAAATGTAGAAATTCAGGACAGTGGAATGCGAGATGAGTACTTAGACATCACCCCATAATAGAGATGAGAAGGCTGAGGCGCAGAGGAGGAAAGTGACATCTCTACCCTGAGTTAGTGGCAGATCTGGGCCCCCACCTTGGTTTACTGACTCTCAGTTCAGGTCTCTACTACACAATAGCTATAAGCTTAAGCTGGAAGAGACCTAAGAAATCTGCTCAATTCAACAAATATTGTTTGCGCGAGTGTTATGTGCCTGGCATGCTAACTGCTGTGATTGCATCAGCCTATGGAAGCACTGACGGGCATGGTATAGAGACGGGAGGAGGGAATACGGCTACTCACCCTCATGGGTAAAGAAGAATGTGGACTTGTTTCCCGGAGAAGTCCAAGTCCAAATTTAAACAAGATGACCTTAGAGAAGAGGGCCGAGGAGAGGTGGAGTGGGGAGGGCTGGGGAGGTGTGAGGAGCAAGGAGTGTCAGCCCCCATTACAGAGTCTCTTTTCTTTCCTTTCCTCAATATTGTTACCTCTCTGTGTCCCAGAAGATGACAATTTGAATTGAAGAATAAAAGCTAGATGCCCACAGAATGCAGTCTCTTCCATTTGGCCAGCCCTTTACAGTTTAGAAAACCATAGCATCACCTGTGCCATTGTATCCTTATTTACCAAGGGCTTCCTGTGTGCCAAGCACCATGCCCACTTTTTCAATGTATCTAATTAAATCTTCACAATATCCCTGTAAGGTTTATATTATTATGACTCCTGTTTTACAGATGAGAAAATTGAGGCTCACAAGGTGAGGTCCACTTTGCCACAGGTCACACAGCCCATCAGTGGCTGAGTCTGGATTTCAACTCAGATCAGTCTGACTCAAAGCTGAGGCTCTTAACTACAACACATGGCCTTCATCGTTGAAGCCAGCTGCTAGAACTCGGGGTGTTGGAGCCTGGAGTGAGGCCCATAAGGTCGGCCACTGAGTCCTGTTGCTCTGGGACAGTAACTCTCAAAGGGTGCTTCCTGCACAGGCAGCTTCAACATCCTCTGAGAACTGGATAGAAACGGAAATTTTTAGACCCTGCTGCTCTGCGATGGAGCCCAGCAATCTGTGTTTTAATAGCTTTCCAGGTGATTCTGATACATGATTAAGTGAGAGAGCCACTGCACTGGGAAAATATTCCCACGATAAAGAGTGCCTTTATCATGGACTCTCAGGGCCAGAGGGACCCTGCAGGTCACTGATTCCAGCCCCTTCTGGAGTTTTGTATTACACATCTAGTTTCTGGTTTTTGGTGCTATTCTATGTGGGTAGTCAAAGTCAGCTTAAAAGAAGTTGAGGGCTGAAAGCTTTATAAGGAGGCTCCAGGGAGCTGGGATGCTTCCTGTGGAGCATTGAGCTGTGGCATGTGTCTGAACCACTAAAAGTAAAGGGGCAAGTTCCATAGTGGTCTCTGTTCATCTTCTCCCCAGTAAACCCATCAATAATTGATAACCCTGGCCAGGGCTGCCTAGATGACTTCTTAAAGGCTTTTGTTTAAGTTGGTTTTGAAGAAGCAAGGGGAGCTGATCTTCCTGTCTTTCTCTGCCAGGGCCCCTGACCGGCCAATCAAGTCAGCCATCCACTTATATCTTACCTTGAACCTTTCCCCAGTAGATGGCCAGGTACACCCTTTGGAGTTCTGCCTGTTGTGCAAAGGTGGTCTATTTTTGTCTGGTATCCACATACAGAGCCAATACCTCTTTGTGAAATCAGCCTGGCCTTCCATGCTCCCATCCCCAGCCCGAGTGACCGTAACTGTAATGTGAGTGAAAGGTGCCAGTGGTGGATGACATGGGATCTGGGTCATCTGCTTGTGTAATTTACTTGTGCCCTCTGACCTTGCTTGGGCCTGATCCTGGTTGTGCCACTTCCATGTCATGTCATCTCTCCCTCTTGATTGGTGGATCTGTCAGAATCCAGGTCATGATAGGCAGCTCTGGCTTCCTGGTCTGTTGATAGGACCCAGTAGCAGAACAGGAACTTCTCCCCCTGCAAATGCATAGCTCTCTGCTGCAGATGGCATGGCCTTCTTCCAGAAGCTTGGGGGTCTACATTATGAGTCTCCTAATTGGCACTTGCCATAAACTCCACAGAGTATTTATTACCACCAATGACTCTTATACTACAGAGTCCACTGGGCCTTATGGTGCCAATGGCAGGGTTGTTTGACCACAGCCTGACCTACTGCAGAGCCTTTTCCTGCTCTGTCATCCACCCGGAGCTGGCAACCTTCCATGCCGCTGGGAAAATGGGTCAGGGCAGTATCCCCAAGTGTTTAACATGCTGCCTTCAGAACCCAAAGAGGCCTAACAAGCATTCTCCTTCCTTCCTGGAGGTGTGAAGCATAAGATACAGGAATTTCTTTTTTATTTTGAAATAGGTGTGGCATGCCACAGACCGCAGAAACCTAAAATCGTCACTGATATGGCGAACCCCTGACTCCTCATAGGATTATCTCATACCTTCTGGATCGCATGTCTCCTACCAAGCTCTTGAATGTACTTTCCATTTCTTGTTCATCTGGTCGAATGAGCATGATGCATCAACCTAGTGTGCCAATGTGATATTCCGCAAAATGTCCAGGTGGTCCATGTCCCTTCAGACTCTTATGACAGAGAGTAGGACAGTTAATATGGCCCTGGAGCAAGACTGTAAATGTGCAGTAGTGCCCACCCCATGTGAATAGAAACTGCTTCTGATCCTTTTTCCAGATAGGGATGGAAACAAACTTATTTTCCAGATCAGTGGCCACAGACTATATCCCCAATGCTGTGTTAATTGGTTGTAGCATAGACACCGTATCTGGTATCAAGTAAACCTACCATTTGTTTGAGTTTGTGGTGGCTCACTGCCACCCTCCTGGGCCCATCTGAATTTCTAAGGGACCAGGTTGGTTAATTAAATGGAGATATAATGGAGACCACCAGTTCTGCATCTTATCATGTCAGTTATCCTCAGGATGAGAATTGGTTTTGGTTTCTTTTCTTGGCTGGGATGGAAATGCCTCTACTTGTCTTCCCCACAATGACAATTTTATCACAGAGACCAAGGAAACCATGGGAGGCGTGTTCTGCTAACTGCTAGTATTCATTTGGGGACTGGGGAAATGATCATCTTGCTGTGAAACAGACATATGTGAGGACTCCATTCTCTTACCTGCAAGTCCACATATCCTTCACTCTAAGTATGCCTTGGGTGCCCTGGGTATCAATGTCAGCTTGTATCCAACAGTCTTTGAAAAATCTGGATATTCCTCTTACTCTGTGTATGGTCACCCAAATAAATGGCCCGAAGTCCCTCAGAGGAAGGCCTGGAGGAACCATTACTCTCTACACTTGGTGTGGTATTGCAGCCTTCCTCATGGGTACCCAGGCTCTCCTTCAGTCAGTGGCTTTGGGTCTCAGAATAGGTTCAGATCCAGAAACTGGGCATCTAGTAGATGCTTACCAAATACTTGCCATCATAACATGATGACTCATTTTGCAGGAAGTGTTCAGAATGTGTGTGGGAAGGTGGAGTTTTTAGTCATTCACAAACAGATATGATAAAAAGTTTTCCTATGAGCCACCACTTTCTTCTATTTCAGGGTTTTGCATCCCTCCCCCATATCCAATAAGAGCCAAAATATTTTGTAATTGTTCAGCATTTCACAATTACATAATTTCTGAATACCGATTCTTTCCTTTAATGTGAAATAAGAGCTGAGCAGTGTTCTGGAATTACCTTTTCACGTTGGAGTGTGATTTGTCTGTTCACCTCCATCTGGCAACATCTACCCAACAGAAAAGCTTCCAGAGTCAGGCTCCATCAACTTCCGGGGAAATTTGGGGTAGCAGACATGTCACAATGGGATCCTCTCATATGCGTTACGGGCAAATACCTTCTCTCAGAGAAGAGCTGGTGAGGCAGGAATCAGTGTCTCTATTTTTCATATTACAAAAAATTTTAAAAAGAATTTGCAAAGTCAAAGAGTGAAAGTAATTTGCTCAATATCACATAGCAAGGAAGAGGCCGGGTTCAAATCCAGTCCCCAGTCATCTGTTCTTTCTATCTCTTATAAGGGTGGGCTTTATACTAACTTTGGAGTGAAGAACTCTGGAACCAGTGGATGAGGGTGTAAGGCGACAGGGGCTTTGGAGGGGTCAGTGACCCTGGAGGCCACACCCCAGTCCACCTTCCCCTCAGAACACAAGCCCGTCTGGTCCTCCATAGGGACCTTCCTGCTCTGGCTGTACCAGGCCTTTGCACGTGCACTCCCTATGCCAGAAGCCATTTCTGTGGAAATCGAGAGCAATTTGGGAAATAACATACTGCGCCTAGCAAAATGAAATTCATTTCTTTCATTTCCTTCATTTCCCCAAGGAGTTCCTCACATAACCGACTAAGTGAGTTCCTGAAATGTCTATGTGTTTGCAAGAGACTTGCAAAGCTACATGTAAATCCTCTCCTCTTTGGAGTGGGCAGGCAGAACTGATAATGTGTAATTTTCCCTTCAGCTGTGCAACTTTAAAGTTTCCCGCAGGTTTTCATGTGCATTATCTATTCATTCACTCCACAATATTTATGGAGTGCCTACTATATGCCACCCACTTGACTAAGTACAGAGCATGGTGATGGGAAAGAGAGATCCTAATCGCCTGAAGATTCTACTCCGATGGAAGAGAGAGGCAACAGATGAAGATATGACCTCATCTCAGATAGTAATAAATGTCGTGAGGAAAATTATAGCAGGATATAGAGCATGTGGGAGTGGAAGAAGAGGGTATTTCAGAGAAGGTGGTGAGGGAAGGCTTCTCTGAGGAGGTGACCTTTGAGTAGAGACCTGCGTGAAGTGGGGAAAGAACATTCCATGAAAGAGCAGTGTTGTGATCCTGAGGCAAGAACAAGGTTACTATGTCCCATGACCAGCATAAAGGCGAGGGTATGTGGAGCACCGTGAGTGAGAAGGAAAACAGAAAGAAATGAGATTGGGTTGGCTGTTCTCTGGGAGAAAAGGAAAGGGACGGGTGATGGCCGCCATGCTTTGGCCTGAGTAAGTGCATGAGGGAGATCACTTTTGCTCGGAGGGGGAGACTGGCAGAGCAGCAGGTTTAGGAGGGATTATCAAGAATTCTGACTTGGCCATGTGAGAGTTTCTCATTTGAACTGAGTAGTAGCTTTGCAAAATATGTGGGGAAGATAGAATTATTTTTCTCTTACACAAAGAGAAAACATGAAAGTTAAGCTACTTACCTGGAGCCACATCCTAAATCTTAATGAGTACTTATAATTTGCCAGGTTCCTTTTTGAATGACAATGAAATTACCTGGCACTGTTGCCCTTGTAGGGGGTGCGGAGAGGTTGAAAATTATTTTTTTTTGCATAGCAGTGATTCTAAAAAGGAATTTCACCTGCATTCTGCCCTGCTGTCATAAGATGCAGGAAGCTTTGGGTGCGATCTTACACCCAGAGGGATGCAAAGTTCACTCTGAGATTGCCACGTTGGAAGAAAGATGTATTTGCTTTGAAAAGATGCTGTTTTCTACTGGGATGGAAATATGGGAGGGCTGAGATGGGAGAGACAGGCAGGGAAAAGGAAACAGCAGACTCTCAGTGCATGGTGGAATATTTCTGTTTGAGATTAAACTACTAATAACTCAGCAAACAGGATTAATCTGCAGAACATCTCTTTAAAGCATCTGCAGCAACACACCATGGCAGGTGCTGGTGAGAACAGCCTCTCATGCTACATTCCTTCTGGCCAACACTTGTTAGCTCCTACTGTGTGCCAGGTACCATATCAGAGGTAGCACCTGTGTGCCAGATACCACTAAGGGAGGGAAAAAATCCCCTGTCCACATTTTGAGACTATATGGGAGAGCTCTTCCTCTCCCCTAACAAAGCCACCCACTCTTTCTTAAAACAGCTTTGTTGGCACAACTCTGGGTATTAGGCTGCTTTTTCTTTTTTTTTTTTTTTTTAACAAAAACTTTACTTTTTCCCCCCATCCGCCTGAGCTGTTTAAAACCCTAAACTTGTCCAAGGGAGAAAAAAGGAGTGCAAATAGCAAATTGAATTTAGTTCATTTCACCTGCATCTGAGCTAATTAAATTTGGCATTTGTATAGAGCCCTTAGTGGGTCCGCCAGGGACAATAATGGACCTTTCCCAAAGAAGGGGAAACTGAGGTCCCTCATCCCAAATAGGATACCCTTCTCTCTCTTCTTCACCTGCCTGAGGCCTTGATTGCTCTGAAAATCTCCGTTATCACCACCAGTCCCCATTCTTAAGTGATAAGTTATCACATTGTTCACAAGAGGTGGAGGGGCAGAGCACTGGGGAGAGACTCCAGAATTGATTGTCAGTCAGCTGTTTTGCTGTCATCTCCTAGACAGGTGGGCTTACATTATCTGTTTTATGACATTTTGCTTATTCTGCTTGTGTCGGGGAGTAGTTCAATGGACCTACTTAAATGATGAATGGGAGAGTGCTTCTTTTTTGTTTTTGAGAATATCAGGCTCCCTCAACACCTCCCACCCCACACACATTCTCCTATGCTTGCCTTGAGGAGAATGAGAAGTTTCTGATGAAATCTTACACCTTAGCCTTATCTCCTGCTTTGATGGTCCTGAGTGACAACAATGATTTGAGGTAGCAGTTATCTGAGTTTGTTATTCTTGATCATTTGTTTATCCACTTTTTTTTTAATTCTTGTGTGGCCAGAAAGATGCATGGAAGATGGCATCTCCATCAGGCCTTGGAAGTGCATCCTTTTCACCATGATTTCTATAGGTCACAAGAAACCCCACAGTGGTCCACATTCCTTTTTTAGTTTCCACCCACTCACTACAGAGCTAAGCCAGATAGATGCTGTTTCTCTTATGCAATGATCTTCTCTCCACTCTCATGCCTCCCCCACCTCCACATCTTTAACGTAGAATCCTGACTGTTCTCTCTGCCACCCCCTGGAGAGGATGATCGAGCCCCCAGTATGTGCTCCCATAGCTCCTGCACTGACCTGTGTAGTGGCCTTATTCCATCGCCTGGTTTCTTGACCTCTTCCTCCATCCAAATCTGAGTTCCTTGAAGGGACTGTATCTTCTTAATGGTGATAGCCTAGCCTACTGCACAGCCTTGACATATAGCGGGTATTCAATAAACATGTTGAGTAAACATACCAATAGGTAAAATAAAGCAAAAGTATTTGCTCTGTACTCCAAGGTTTGCAACATCCTTTGAAACCTTGTAATAGTATTAAGAGTAGATGATATTCTCATTAGAGATGTAAAACTTAAGAGTGTAAAGAGGTCAAATGACTCATCCAAAATTACTTTTACGGTGATTATTGTTGTGTAATAAATTATCCCAAGACATTGTAGCTAAAAACAACAACTGTTTTATTTTGCCCACAATGCTGTGGGTCAGGAATTTGGCTAAGGCTCAGCTGGACAGGCCTTTCTTGGCGTCTCTCAGGTGTTTATAGACAAACACCAAGTAGGGCTGCAGTCATCTGAAGACTCAACTGGGCTGGACATCCCAAATGGCCCACTTGCATGGCCGGCAGTTGATGCTAATTTGTTGGCCAAGAGCTCAACTGTGGGCTGTTGACTGGTGCTTCCACAGGTGACCTCTCCAATATGGTAGTCTCTTGCATGGTAACTGGCTTCTCAGTGCAACTGTCCCAAGACAACCGGGTGAAGCTTCATGGCCTTTACTGAGGGAGCCTTGGAAGACAAATGGCCTCACCTCTGCCATTCTCTTTTGGTGAAGCAGTAACAAGCCCACCCAGATTCAAGGATAGGAGACCCCACCTCTTAATAGGAGGTGTGTCAAAGAATTTGGGGGCTATTTTAAAATTACCACAGCTACACAGAATTAAAGAACCAAGGCTCAAACTCAGGAATCCTGACTCCAAAACCAATAATTTTTTTGTTACTCCATTATGGATATATAATGAATTCTGAATATTCAAGACAATTCAAAGCTAATGCAGTGTATCAGTGAGGGCTTCAGTTCTCCGGATAGCTACAGGAAGAATCATTCCGCTCAAAGGACAATTTCTGATAAATTATTGAATTGTCTCTCTTCCAACTTCATGCCTCAAATGTAGAGGAGAAGGGAGAACACTGATCCCTCTAGAATTACTGCTCTGCTCTTGAGTCTCACCAACAAGAAGCCTATCATTTGGAAACAATATGTCTTTGATAAAAATGCGTATCATAGTCATCCATTTAACCAGGAACAGGAAGCTGGCCTTAATCTAATAAATGCCACAGACTGGTTTATTTTTTTTTAGTTTAAAATAATTCATGTTTATTAAAGTTTGTAAAATTCCTAAAAGTACAACCAGAAAAAACAAAAATTTCCTGTAACCCCATCATCCAAGTACTACCCACATTTAAATTTTTCTTTCTAATTTCTTTCCCAGTTTGCTTTATTTTTCTATATGCAATTTAAAAATCAACTTTATTAAGGTATATTTTATATACAATAAACCGCATCCATTTAGAGCATACTAGTCAATGGGTTTCAGAAGCTGTGTACACCAGTAAACATTTCCATTACCCCCAAAAGATTTCTTGTGACCTTTTGTAGTATATCTTTCTTTCCACCCGTGACATCAGGCAACCGCAGACCTGCTTTTTGTCACTATGGATTAGATTTGCCTTTTCTAGAATTTCATAAAAATGGAATCATACGCTTTGTATCTTTTATGTCTGCTATCTTTCGCTCAGCTTAATAATTTTGAGATTCATGTGCATTGTTGTACATATCAGGAGTTCCTTTTGAATGTCAAATAGTATTGCATTATATAGATGTGCTTAATTTTTGTTTAATTTTACTTTATTGAGCTCATAATAGTTTATAACATTGTGAAATTTCAGTTGTACTTTATTATTTGTCAGTCACCATTTATAGGTGCCTCTTTACCCCTTATGCCCACCCCCGCTCCCCTTCCCCTCTGGGAACCACTCCTCTGTTCCCTTTGTCCATGTATTTGTTTATCTTTCACATATGAGTGAAATCATATGGTGTTTGTCTTTCTCTGTCTGGCTTATTTCGCTTAACATCATACTCTCCAGGTCCATCCATATTGTTGCAAATGGGACCATTTTGTCTTTTTTATGGCTGAGTCTTGTTTGGATATGCTTTATTTTATCTGTTCACCTGTTGATGGACATTTGTGTTGATTCCAGTTTTTTGCTAGTGTCAATAAAGCTGCTATGAACATTCATGTACAAGTCTTTGTGCGGATGTATGTTTTCATTTCTCTTTAGTAAATAATAGGGATGGAATACCTGGGCCTTATGGCTGTTGCAGGCTTAACTTTTCGAGAAAGTTTTTTTCAAAGTAGGTACGTGATGCACTTCTCATCAGCAGTATATGAGAGTGTCACCTGCTCCAAAACCTTGTTGAAATTGGTAAGGCTGATACAAAAATTGAGGCTTTCTAATGGTTGTGTAGTGGTATCTCACTGTGGTTTAATTTGCATTTTCCTGATGATTACAGAGATTGAGCATCTTTTTGTGTGCTTATTGCCATTCTTATGTTTGTTTATTTGTTGAAGTATTTCTTCAAATTGTTTGCCAAGTTTTTAACTGTGTTCTTTATTGTCTTTTTATAGAATTATCAGGAGTCTTTATATAATCTGGATATAAGTCCTGTGGCAGATACATGTTGTTACAGATATTTTCTCCCATCCTGTGGCTTGCCTTCACTTTTCTTGGTGGTGTCTTTTGAAGAGCAAATTTTTTTCATTTTTATAAAATTCAGTTTGTATATATTTTCTTTGGTGGTTCATGCATTTGGTTTCCTACCTGAGATCTTTGCCTACTCGAAAGTCACAAAGATTTTTCTCCTGTTTTATTCTAAAAGGTTTATAGTTTTAACATTTACATTTAGTTCTCGGATCCGTTTTGAGTTAATATAGGTATATGGTATGAACTAAGGGCCTGTGTTCATTTCTTCTAGCATATGGCTCTCCACTTGTTCCAGCACCATTTGTTGAAAGGATTTTCTTTGACAACTATATAAAAAAAAATCACTTGTGTATATTTCTGAACTCTTTATTCTGTTTCATTGCTCTGATGCTTAATCCTTTAGCCAATAATACACTGTCTTGGTTACTATAGTTTTATAGCAAGTCTTGAAAACAGGTAGAGTAAGTCTTTAAAACAGGTAGTGTAAGTCCTCCAATTTTGTTCTATTTGTGTGTGTGTGTGTGTGTGTGAGGAAGATTGCCCCTAAGCTGTTGCCAGTCTTCCTATTTTTGCTTGAGGAAGATTGTTGCTGAGCTAACATCTGTGCCAGTCTTCCTCAATTTTGCATGTGGGACACCTCCACAGCATGGTTTGATGAGCAGTATGTAGGTCCGTGCCTGGTATCTGGGCCTGCAGACCCCGGGCCACTGAAGCAGACCATGTGAAGCTAACTGCTGTGCCACTGGGCTGGCCCCCCAGTTTTGTTCTATTTTATAATTACTTGGCTATTCTAGGTTATTTGCACTTCCATATAAATTGTAGAACCACCTTGTCAATTTTTTTTTTTTAAAGGCCTACTTGGGGCTGGCCTGGTAGTGTTGTTGTTAAGTTTGGTGTACTCCGCTTCGGCAGCCTAGGTTTGCGGGTTCAGATCCTGGTCATGGACCTACACATTTCTCATCAAACCATGCTGTGGCAACATCCCATGTACAAAATAGAGGAATATTGGCACAGATGTTAGCTCAGCAACAATCTTCCTCACCAAAAAATAAAGAAAATATAAAAGACCTACTGGGATTATAACTAGGATTGCTTTTAACCTATAGATAAAGTTAGGGGGATGACATCATAACAATGTTGAACGTTGTGATCCACAAACGTGGTGTATCTCTCCATTTATTTAGATTTTCTTTAATTTCTCTTAGCAGTTTTCTATTGTTTTCCTTGAAGAGATCTTATATGCCTTTTATTAAACTTAATAAGTAGTTTAGAGTTTCTGGCATTATTGTAAATGGAGTTATTTTGAAATTTTATTTTCCAATTGTTTGCTGCTTATATATAAAAATGCAATTGATTTTGTATATTAACCTTTATCTTTTTTCTTTCTTTTTTTATATTTTTTTATTGCAGTAACATTGGATTATAACATTATATAACTTTCAGATGCACATCGTAATATATTTTGAATTCTGTGTGGATTACATCATGTTCATAACCTTTATCTTTTGACCACGCTAAAGGCACTTATTCTAATAGTAGTTTTATAGATTCCTGTGATTCTTTTTCTAACCAGTCATCTAAAAACATAGTTTCATTTCTTTCTTTCTAATCTTTATGCTTTTTCTTTATTTTTCTTGCCATATTGAAATGGCTAGAGCAAGGATGTCACTCTCTATTTAATTTTTAACAGTTTGACTATAAGCATAGGCTTTTTTCCCCCCTGCATTTATCCTCTTTGGTGTTCCCAGAGATTTTGTGAATTTGCTAGTTTATATCTTACACTAAATTTGGTAGATTTCAAATGTTACTTTTTTAAGTGTGTTTTCTGTTCTCTCTCCTCAACTTCTGAGACTCCAGTTATCTGTATTTAGAACTTTTGCTGTTGTGTGTGGGTCCTTGGCTGTTGTTTAATTTTTTCCAATCTCTTTTCTCTCTTTTCTTCAGTTTACAGAATTTCTATTAATCTGTCTTCAAGGCCAATGATTATTTTCTCCGTTATCTCTATTCTATTAAGCTCATCCAGTGAATTTTTTTGTGAGGAAGATTGGCCCTGAGCTAACATCTGTTGCCAGTCGTCCTCTTTGTTTACTTGAGGAAGATTGCTGCTGAACTAGCATCTATGCCAGTCTTCCTCTGTTTTATATGGGATGTCACCAGAGAGTGGCTTGACAAGGAGTGCTAGGTCCATGCCTGGGATCTGGGCCTGCAAACCCTGGGCTGCCGAAGTGGAGCGTGTGAAATTAACCACTATGCAACAAGGCTAGCCCCCAGTAATTGATTTATTTATTTATTTAGCAAGATCAGCCTTGAGCTAACATCCGTGCCCATCTTCCTCTATTTTATATGTGAGATGTCTGCCACAGCACAGCTTGATAAGCACCAAAGCAGAACGTGCGAACTTAACCACAGTGCCACCAGGCTGGCCCCCAGTGATTTTTATTTTTTAATTTCGTATATGTTTCATTTTTCACTTCTAAAATCTTTATTTGCTCTGTGTGTATGTGTGTGTTTTTATGTTTCCTGCTAATAATTTTTATATTTTTAAAATCATTTTTTTGCTTTACCTAATTGAGCACAGCTGTAGTAATTGTCTTCAAGTCCTAGTCCATCTGGATCATCTTGGGTTGGCCTTCCCTGATTGTCTTTTCCCTTGGGAATGGATGGAACTTTCCTGGTTCACCATATGTTGAATAATTTTCTATTGAATTCTAGAGATTATGACTTTATTGTATGAAGATTCTTGGATTTTGTTTCTCCAAAGAGTGTTACTGTTTTGTTTCTGCAGGCAGTTAACTTGAGTAGACCCCAATTGTCTTGCCTGTGGTGGGTAACACCTCAAATCTCAGCTGTTTTGTTCACTTCAGCTGAGCTGGTTGGAGTCAGCCTTACACAGGTGTGGTTCAGAGGCCAGCCAGAGACGTGGGCAGACGTTACACCCAGATTGTGAGACCCTTTTCTGGGGCTCTCCTTTTCTGGATTCCTCTCTCACTCTTTGGTGGCATTGGTTGATCTGGGAACCATGCACTGGGGCCTCAGTCCAGAAAGAGCAGACTTTCTCTTAAGTGTCATTTGCCCTGAGCCATACTGAAGCTGTGACCCACCCTCAGGACCAAGCTTGAAACATGGGAAATTCACCCTGTGCCGCCTGCTTTCTCTAAATTTCAACTCCTTTCCAAAATATGCCTGCTTTTATTTTCTTCTCAGAGCCCTCAGGGAAGGCTCTGTATTGTATTTTGTACTGTTGTTATGTGCAGGAAAGCACATCCATTAATATCTTACTCCACCGTACCATAAGCAGAATCTCCACTATATTCAATAGTAATCATTTTGTAATGTAAATTTGTTTTGTACCCCCTTTCTTAAAGTTTTGGACACAAGTATTCCCTATGATATCTCATCACCCCTAAGGTCCATTTAATATTGCAACATAATTAACCATTCCTCTCAAATTGGACATTAAGGTTATTTTCCATTTTCCTATATTTATAAATAACATTGCAATGAGTTTAATGCTGCATCAAGCCTTTCTTATATTTAGGATGGTTTCCTTAGGGCGAATTCCCAGAAGTGGGGCAAAAGGGATGGTCCTTTTTTAAGCCTTTTTTTATATTGCCAAATTGCTTCCCAAAAGGGCCTCACAAATTTGCACTGCTTGCAGCAATTTAGGAAAATCATCATTTCATAGAATCCTTGCCAGCACTGGATATTATTAAACCAAGAAATAACATTTCTATCTCAAAAGATGAAAAATTATAACCAAGAATTTATGAACACATATACACATAATATTTTAATGCCAGAGGATAGATTTTTCTGATTCCATGACGTAAGACTCTAAAATGAAATAGATGGATTACAGAGAGGAAGACTCTGAAAAATGAAATTCTGAACAAATAATCACAGGGAGTTACAATGAAGGAGGAAATTGGAAAGCATACAAGGAGGAGATATATTTGCATAGGAAACTAAAGATGGAAAAAAGGCCAAGAATGTGTAACCATTTAGCCCAAACTTATGAAAATACTCCTAGAAAGGCTGAAGCTTCAAATTTGTCAGTGCGTGATGGTCAAATTTGAAGGAAAGTGAACAGAAATAAAACAAGCTTTTAAAATTGCTTTTGGAACAGTGAGAAGAAGAAAATGATTGTCCCCTTGCGTGAAACAGCTGAAACCTTATTACTAGATGAAAATATGAAACTAAATTCATTCCGAATCTATCAGATCTGTCACTTATACCAAGAAAAAAAATCTGAAAACTAGGAAAGGGAGAATTAAGATGTTCCATAAGAAATGGAGTTCTAACACACAGACGAGGTACTAAGTATTTACTTAAGTTATCTGCCTCAATTTCAGTCTCCATATCTAAGCAAATTATTTTTCTAGAGCTAAAATAATTTGAAGATGTGTTGTCAGAGCCACAGAATTAGTTAAACTCTTGGAAGAATCAAGGTAGGTAGAGAAGCTTGAAAATTCTGAAGAAGGGCAAATCTTATCCTGCTTTCAAAATGGGTGGTAAAGCACTTTTGATATTTGATTTTGATTCTCAAGAACAATGAAGTCAGTTGGTCAAATTTATGTAGTGAGCATGTGGGAAGGGAAGTTGGGAGCGCTAGAAGCCATCATGGGTTCCCTAAGAATGAGTCATGACAGGCAAACTGCATTTCTTCTTTGGATAGGTTTGTTTCACAGGTATATCAGGTAGGTACCAAAGACGTAAGATATCTCAATGTCAGTAAGATAGCTGACAAAGCTTCTCATCAGTGTATCAATTTTTGCAAGTATTTATCTGAATATCCTGTCTTTCCAATTAAGTACAAGCCCTGTAATGTCAGGGGATATTTCTGTTTCACTCCCGTTCATATCCACTTCATGGCACATTAATGGCTCTCAACAGATATTTATTGAATGAACAAGATATGTATTTTTTATTGTTTCCAAAGGAGAAAATTGTAAATTGTTAACAGTATAGTCAGATGGTTCAATTTTATGCGGTTACCTGGTCTAAAAGAGCTTTCCTTAAAGGACTGTTATCAACCTGAAGAGAGTTCTGTAGCCATGAGCTATCAAGTTCTATTGTCCATCTAGTTCTCTTCAACACTGACATCCTTGCTTTAGATAAGGGAGGACCTGGCATGGGATACTGGGGATAGCACGGACCACAGCTAGACTTCCCAACCCATCCCTTCTCCTTACTGACTGTGTGGCCTTGTCCAAGACAAATAATCCCTACAAACATCAATTTCTTAGTATTTCAAACAAGGATATCAGCATCAATTTAATTATACTTTTAGATGTACTATATGATTTTAACATACATAAACTTCTAGTCTGTGGCTTGACCTGTTGTAGGCACTTGGTAACTATTCATTCCTTTTCTGACCTCCTGTTCCTTTTCATACTTATCCAATTCATTGAGGGCATGTAGTCAGGGAATAGTGAGAACATGAGATCACAGGATTAGGACCAAAAAATGTCCGGAGACACTGGAAGATGAGGCCAAAATATACAGATACAATTTGGTAGTACAAAATGTTCTTTACTTTGATTTAGAAAAATCAATTCTACAAATACATGATATGGGAAAAAACAGATTTATTTGCAGTGCATGAGAATGAAGAGTTGAGGACATATTGAATACAAGTCAGCTGCTAGGAAAGCGGAAGCAGTCCTGGGCCGCATTATTGTAAGTCTCATGTTCAGTGAAAGGGAGGTGGTAGTCCATTTCTCCTCTGTGTGGGTCAGATCACACCTGGATTATCATGCCTAGTTCTGGAGATCCAAACTCAAAAAAGCCTTGAGCAAATTGGACAATGTTGAAAAGAATCTGACAAAATGAATTTTAAATATGAGATGCATATCAAAATTACTAAGATAGGAAAACAGTGATGTGATAGTGTTATAGAGGATGTCATGAAATAATCACTTCTATATACAGCTGACTGGGATGAAATTGGTATAACCTTTCTGGAGGGCATCTTGACAGTGTGGATCAAAAAACTTTAAATATGTCAATGTCCTTTGACCCATCAATTCATCTTTTTGCTCTCAAGAAAATTGTGCACATGAATGCCCAGGGATGTGTAGGAAGATTTATCTTTAGGAACATGTGATACAATACTGAAGTGAAAAATTGGAGACAATATAATATTTAAACAATAGGAAATTCATTAAATGAATAATGATACATTGAGACAGTGGAATATATTCTGGGTATTAAATGATATTGAAGTCACTACTTAATGACATGGAGTAATGTGTGTGATGCATTTTATTTAGCTTTATTTTAATGGTACAATCTCAGTTCATTAAAAAAAGGAAACATAAAAAGAAGAAAATCTGAGTATTCAGAGAAAATCACTATTAACACTTTGGTGGATGAAGATATAGATAGATGTATAGATGAACATACTGATATATATATATAAGTCTAGATATGGATTTAGATGTGTACATATGCATACATATATGAAATATGCAATTTATAATATAAAAAGTACCAAGCATATAATTGGACACCAATATATATTTCTGACATAAATGAATGAATTGATACACACTTAGATGTTTTTAAATAGAATTCACAAAATGTACTCATGTTACAAGACAAGAAGATCCAGTTGTAAAAACATATGCATATAAACACATGGTTAAAAACTAGAAATAAGGGAAGTCAGTTTGGAGTGATAATATTTGACTTGCATATTATTTTCTTCTTTGTGCTTTCTTTGTTTTCCTCCTAATTTTCTACAATAAATGTGCATTGACTTTGTAATCCAAAAAAAGTCATGGGTTTTGTAAAGCATGTGATACGAGGAATGGCTGAAGGTATTAGAAATATTTAGCTTGGATGGAAAGATTGTAAATGGGCACATAAGCAGTCTTCAGACAGCTGAAGGACCATCGTATGGGGTCATGTAACAGCTTGAGCCTGTGATTCCAAAAGGCTGGACAGAATCTAGAGAGCGGAAATTGCAGAGAACTTGATTCTTGGCCAATCTCACAGATCTGAATCTGCTCTCTTATTCTATTGTACCTTCTGGACCTGCTGCTATATTCTGGTTTCTGCTATGCCATTTATGAGCTATGTGGCCTTGAGCAAGTCATTCATTGTATCTTTGATCCTCAGTCTCTTCATCTTTCAAATGGGGATAATAATACCTATCTCATCCAATTATTGTGAGGGTCAAATGAGTTGTTATCTTTGGGAAGAAAGTAAAGGTGTTAAATGTTATGTAATATTTAGCAGATGTTAATGTCTTTTTTAGTTGTATAGTATGTTAGTAACAGGATAGACTTAGGACTCTGTTCTCTGGACATGCAATTCATCCTTCCATTGCCCAGGGCTGCAAGTCACTTGTATCTTTGACTCTCAGTCTCTTCATCTTTCAAACGGGGATGATAATACCTATCTCATCCAATTATTGTGAGGGTCAAATGAGTTGTTACTTATGAATGTTTTGGCTGCATGCTGTTGTATAATATACCACCCTAAACTTAGTGTCTTAAGACAACAACAATCTTATTATGTTCACGGATTCTAGGAGTCAGGAATTCATAAAGCACAAAGGGGAGATGGTTATCTCAGTTCCACAATGACCGAAACTCAGCTGGAAATACTCAAACATCTGTGGGTGACTCAGATGGCTGGGAGCCGGAATCCACTAGAAGCTTTCTACTCTCACATTTTTGCCACCTGGACTGAAATGTCCTGAAAGCTGGGCTCAGCTGGGACTGTCGACTGGGTCACTGACACTTGGCATCTCCATGTGGCTAGCACTTCTCATAGCACAGTGGCAGGTTTCCAAAGATGAAGTGAGAGTCTAGAGAATCAGCGTTTCAGGAGAGCTGGGCAGAAGCTGTGTCACCTTTTGTGACCTAGTCCTAGAGGTTTGCAGAGTCCTTTCCTCAGCAGCCTCTTTATTAAAAGCACATTCCTAAGGCAGCTCAGATTCAAGGGGAGGGAAATTAGTCTCCACCTTTGATAAGGAAGTGGCAAAGGTCACATTGCAGAAGAGAATGTGGAATGGGAGATTTTCTTAAGGCCATCTTTGGAAAATGCAGTCTCCCACAGGGAGCAATGGGGTATTCCGGAAGACAAAGCCTTACTTTCATTAGATACTGAATTAAGTTTTATTGGAAAGCTTCTCCTCCATAGGTAGTTCTTTGGGCCCAAATTTGGAGATAAATTGAGATATCTTCCTTCTTGGGTGGGTGGTATGATCACTTCTGGGATGGCCTTGTTACACTAAGGTCAGGTGAGGAATGAGCTTAAACTACAGCAATAAAGACCATATATTTTTAAAAAATAAACACCACTTTTATTAAATGTCTTTTCTTACTGGCAAGAATTAGATGTTCATTGGAGAAAAATTATAAAATGCAGATGAGCAATAATAAGACAAATTTATGGAACACCCCAAATCTCAACTACCCAGAGAACAGCCACTATAGGATCTTAATATATTTCTTTCAATACCTTTTTATGTGCGTGTGTGTATATGCATGTATTTATATACTTTATTTGGATGTCTATTTTTAAACAGAATAAGATCATTTTGCACTCACAGTTTTTCAATGTGCTTTTTTAAACTCGCTTCATAGCCTTAGATCATGAACATCCCAGAATGACTTTTACTTCTTCCCTCTTTATTTTTTAAATTAAAATATATTTATTTTTTATTACATGTGCTCAGTGGAATTCGCACCAGATATCAGCAAGAATGTACAAGTTTACAAGTGGAATCCCTCTTTGTATTCTTCTCTGTACAGTTTTTCATTCAATACTATATGATGGAGAGTCTGCATGCCAATAAATATAGATTTATGTCACTGTATTTAATGGTGTCGTGAAAGTCTATTTTACAGATATGCCAACATTTTTTAAATCAGTCTCCTGTAAATGGACCTGTAGGTCACTTCTATTGTTTTTTTCTGAAATTATAAACACTCGTGTTTATTTACATTTTACCATAAACATTTTTTTAACCCTAAATATCATTTTAAAAATTCAACACGAGTCCCAATAGTGTGACAGAATCTTCCCTGGGTGATCAGATAAACCAGGGTTTGAATTCAGGTCCTGCCACTTACTGGCTGTGTGACTGCAGGTGAAAAGCTTTGCCTCTTTCAGCCTCTCTTTCCACATTTGGAGGAATTGGAATATGTGTAGTCACTTCTGGGTAAAGTGCCCAGCACTATGCCTGGCCCACAGTGGTCCTGATGAGAGGTAGCAATTGTGGTCAGGGCATCTCCAAGTGGCGGATGTGCATGAACATCTGTGGTTTAGCTCTAGAGCTCAGAGCTGTTGTGAGTTGTGTGGTTTAGGGGTGTGGGAAGTGTAAGCGGCTTTTGTCCTGTTGCCATGACTGGCACAATTTGTATTCACTGGACGGTTGGGGGTCACATGGGTTTTTGCATTCCCGAGCTACATATTTCTCTATCTGGCGCAGTTCTGGGCAATCTAAAAATGCAATATCGCTGTCACCAGCTCGAGGAAGACACGGAGCCTGAATAATTTAACATGTCACCACCATCCATCATGATACCAAGAGCGTGGGAGATGGAGTGTGGAGGGGTGGGCCTACCAGAGGCTGGCAGAACAGGTTTGCGGACAGGGCAGCCCAATCAGAGAAGGTAGATTTGCAGTGAAGGGTAATGAGTCCCTTCTCATAGGCCAGAAAAGACCATACATCCTAACTCCTGCTTCATCCTTTCCCATAATATGACTTTCAAGTTGTTCAAATGCCCGGATTTGCCCCAGAGCAAACTTGGGGTCCTGTCTCTTGTTTGCCACCAAATATCTATGTCATCTTGGGGAAGCTTATAAATACCTCTGAATAGCTCAGTTTATTTATCAGCAAAATTGAGATAATTTCTCTGTAGAGGACTTAGCATCATGCCTGCAATATCTCAATTGCTTCCTCACCAGATGGTAAGCTCTGAAGTCAGAAAGTTTTTATCTGTTTTATCTACTGCTTTATCCTCAGTGACTAGAACAGTGTTTGGTACATTGTGGGCATTTAGTCAATACTTGTTGAATGAATGAAAAAATGAATGAGGGCTGTTGTGATTATGTGAGGTGACCTCTGGGTCCAGGACAGACTGAATGGTCATCCTCTGCGTCTCAAACACTGGGTCAGGACTCAGGATGTCTGAGCTTGGCCCTTTCAACATGGTTCTGTGATGTCTCCACCCTGTGTCTCAACTTACCCTCTTCCTTTCCCTCTCCCAGCTTTCACATCCCTCCCATTCTACAGTTCTATCATCAGTCTTGTGATGTTACAAGGAGAACAGAGTGTCTCTTTTCTTTTAGTATTTTATTTATTGAGGTAAAGTTCACATAACGTAAAATTAACCATTAACTATTTTAAGGTCCATCGCCATTTAGTATATACACAAGATTGTGTAATCATCACCTCTATCTAGTTTCGAGAGCTTTCCATCACACCAAGAGGAAACCTCATATTCATTAGCAGTCACTCTCTATTCCTTTCCTCCTGCCCAGCCCTGGCAACCACCATTTTTAGTCTCTGTGGTGAATATGCCATATTTTGTTTATCTGTTCATCAGTGGATGGACATTTGCGTTGTTTCCACCTTTTGGCTATTGTGAATAATGCTACTATGAACGTTCCTGTACAACTATTTATTTGATACCCTCTCTTCAATTCTTTTGGACTATACCTAAGAGCAATTGCTGGGTCATGTGGTAATTCTGTGTGTAACTTCTTGAGGAACCGTCAAAGTATGTTCCACAGTGGCTTTTGCCTTCCCATTTTGCCTTCCCACCAGCAGTGTATGAGAGTTCCAATTTCTCTACAGCCTCTCCAACACCTGTTACTGCCTCATTATTTTGATTATGGCCAGCCTAATGGATATGAAATGGTATCTCATGTTGGCCTTGATTTGCATTTCCTTAATGACTAATTACTAATCTTTGCATGAGAACAGAAAGGGTTTTGAATCAGGGAAAAGCCAGGTTCAAATTTGGGGGCTCTGCCATTTGTAATTTGTGTGATTTTGGATAAGCCACATGGAGATTCTGAGGGTTGCTTTGCCCTTCTGTAAAAGGGGGATGATTCTTAGCTCTCAGACCCCTTGTGAGATGTAGATGGGATGTTGCATATAAAGTGCCCAGAGCAGTGCTTATCAGACTGTGGTATGTGTTTGGCCATCATGGCTCCCTCCCCGACCACTCAGGACCAGAAGAACCCGGAGCTGCTGTGTCCTCTCCTTTTCGCTGGCCAGTCTCTGACCATTCTCACTTTGTCTCAGCCTCTAATTGGAAATACTTGAGCAGCCCTCTACAATAAGTGACTGCATTTTAGTTCACTAAATCACCAATTTCATATTAAAATGCTAGCAGAGGGGGCCCTTTTCCATCCATCTGAATTGTCTCCAAGGCAGTCTGTAATTGGCCTGTGTCCTCTTCAGATTATATGGACACTCAGGGGCTATATGCCTTGGGTGGCTGCCAAAACCCTAGTATGTCACAGAAGGCAGGGAGTTGCTCCTCCCACCCAGCAGTGCTTCTTTTTCTTCTAGTAGACTCAGGCAAGCATTGAACACATGAGGAATGTGCCCTCACTCTCGCTTCTTTGGTCTTTGTGCCAACTGTTTACACACACTATACCATTTCCTCATAAGGACCATGTGAACTGAGAGTTACTGTTCCCTTTTAAAGATGAATTAAGAGAGATTGGTTGCATTGCCCAAGCCCACACAGCTAATAAGTGAGACCAAGACTAGAACTCATGCCTGACTCTACTACCCTAATTTCTACAGAAGTGCATTACCTCTCATGGCTCATAGATTAACCCATTGTAGGAACCTACTAGACTCTAAGTGCCTGAAGGCAGAGACAATGGCTATTATCTTTTAATGGAATCTGAGCTACACCAGTTTTCATCCAAGTCACATTAAAAAAAATTTCAACACGTTCGTGGGGTCTGTGGCTTATTCATTTCTTTCCTGTGCCCAGATCCTGGCCGTTAATTATGCTCAGTGATATTTGTTGTATAAGTGTCTCCAGAACTATGCTCTTCAATATGGTGGGCACTTGAAATGTGGCCAGTCTGTATTGCATTGTAAGCATAAAATATACACTGGGTTTTGAAAACATTGTGAAAAGGTATATTAAATATTTCAATACTAATCATTTTATATTGATTACTTGTTAAAATGATAATACTTTGAATATATTGGTTACACCCAGGGACTTCCACTGTGTGGCTCCAGCATAGTCTTGCCAGTCAGTACTCCACTAGATGTTGCTTCCATCTGCCCACACTCCTCATCCGCAAGGATGCTCTAGTTTTTTCGTCTCCTTGGAACTCCATTTTCTACTACTGAAGCCCCATCCATCCTTCCAGCCCTGACTTAAATCTTCCTTCTGCCATAAAGCCTTCTGAGGTCCTCCATGTTGGGATGGATTGCCCTCCTCCATATTCCCAGGATCTCATTGTGTGGAAAATGTAGCTATAAATTAGGTTAAAGGCTCCTTAGGATGCCATTTGTCTCCTCGACTAGCTTATGATCCCTGGGCTGGCAAGGACCGGGTTGTATCTATCTTTGTATCCCCATGTCTGGCTCTGGGCCTGGCATCTAGTAAGCGCTTGACTGAAGTGTGTGAAATTAAGTTGCCTGGAGTGTTTTCTTAGAGATAAGCTCATATATTAAGCAACAATATAGCTAGAAACTATTTAGTATTGTGTGTTTTACATATCATATCTCCTTTAATCTTCAAAGAAACAACCCAAAGTTAATAGTTACTGTCCCTATTTTAGAAAGAAAGAATCCAGGGCTCAGAAGGTCACACAGCCCCGAGGCTGCCAAGCCCTGGTTGCACCCAGATCTGGCTCACCGCAGAGCCTGAACTCCCTCCATAAATCATACCGACTCCTGGATCACTTGGGGCTTACAGAAAGAAGTCTGGGGGATGGGGTTGCTGATCTTTGGGACGGATGAGGGATTTAGCAAGCTTCTGGAGGCCTGCGATGACTGATGGATTGTGCTTCCTCGCAGGGGGAATCAGCTTTGGGAGAACCAAAGGGATGTCGGGGTCAGAGGCAGACGACGAGACGCAGCTGACGTTCTACACGGAGCAGTACCGCAGTCGTCGCCGCAGCAAAGGTAAAGGAGTCCTTGGGAGGGGCCCAGAAACAGCGTTTGTAGAAAGAAAACTTCGAAGCAGATTTTGTGCTTAATGACAAATCCTAAATCTTTTTCAACCTGGTCCTGGATCCGGTTAACACTGAGCTTGGCATTCAATACCCTGGCTAGACAAGTGATCACCATTATGTTCTTTCCCTCTCCATTCTTTATTGGCTTTCTGTCCTACCTCATGCCTCAAAGGATTTGGGGATGATTTTTTTTAAGTTTATGCAGTTTTTTTTAACCAAGCACAAGAAATGAAATAAATAAGAGAATTGGATGGAAAGGAAAATAGGAATAAAGAAAATTACTCAAACTCAAGTTAAATTGACACAAGGTAATCTATGCCACATTATTGTGTAGTTCTGAGAAGGAGGTGATAGTTTAACTCAGAGATTCTTACTAACTGAAGTGCAGAAGGAAACACACTCAGCTGTAAAATGTTCAGGGTCTATGGGATAGAGACAGTGTTTGTTCAGGAAAGTCTATCTACCTGACACCCAGACCAGGGAGAAAGTTCTCCAGTCGGTTCCTATAAACAGGAAACCATGTGATTTTCTAGACATGTCTTCAAGAGATGAAATCAGTATCAATGCATAATTATTTCTTACAATGATACCCAACGTGAGGAGATGTCAAAATGCCAAAGCAGGACTTTATAACAGGCTAAACCTAGAGGCCAAGGTCCATAGTACTCTGATGATTAAACGTGTTCTGAAGGGAAATTAGAGCATATTTCAGGCAACTCCCTGTGAATATAATCCCTCATCCCTGAGTGTCTTATAAAGATGGGAAAGCAGCAAGTTCAAGATTGCATTCTTGGGAGAGGACTTGGGGTGCAAACATGTATTCCATGCCAGTGCTTCAGGGCAGATCTGTGGGCTTAGACCAGGCCCCGGAAAGAAGCAGGGTCCTCTGGCAAACATGGAGGCAGCTAATCAAGGCATGTAGCAGCCTGTGGCTCTCCCACCACTGCACAGAGGTGGGCTGAAGATGTGCCTGGGAGAGGGAAGAGGGGGAGAATCTTACTCACGAAACAATTCTGCGTGCATTCCACCGATGCATGGTGGACATTCAAAGAGATGGATCACATAGCTTCCTGGTTCCTTTCGCTCTTAGGCAAGTCATCTGCCCTCCCTATACCTCAGTTTTCTCATCTGTCAATTGGGCTTTATAAACTAACTTATAGACTTGGAGATGAATTTTGGTTGTGTTATATAAAAAATTTATCATGGCGTCTGGTATATGCTAAGGGCAAATAGTGTAGACGTTATTAATGTCAGTTCGGTTCTCATTGTTGTTTTCCATGCCTCTCTATCTCTGGTGCCTTCCGCTGAAAAGGCCCCATTTGGGGAGTGTCTCCTTTGGCACATCACCTGGGAAGGTTTTGCAGCCTCTGCAGCTGTTAGAATAATTGGGCCTGCCTCCCACTCTTTCCCATGCCTCGACTTTCTGGTATCTGCTGCTTTGGCGATTTAGAAGTTGGAGATGGATGGTTCTGGACCTGTCTTCTCCCTCCCCTAAGACAGCAGCCAGAATTAGGGCTGGGGAAGTCAGTGGGTCTCCTCTGCAGGACTGGGCTATTTACAGCTAATTGGAAAAGCATTCATCACTGAGTGTGCCCCTCATAAATCGGAGGTAAACTTAAAAAACCAAAGCAAAAATAAGCCACAGGACTTGAGATAAAAGACTTGGCCCGGGGCCTCCATACACTCCAGAGGGGCAGTCTATGTGTCCAAGATGGCGAGGACCAGGGCTCTGAGGCCTCTCAACCCTTTCCTACCTTCCTTCTTTCTTCCCTCCCTCCTTTTCTTCCTTCCCTCCTTCCCTCCTTTCCCTCCTTCCCTCCTTTCTTTCTTCCTTCGGCTCTCTCTTCCCTCCTTTCTTCTTTCCTTCCCTCCTTTCTTTCCTCCTTTCTTCCTTCCTTCCCTTCCCTTCTTTCTTCCTTCCTCTCGTGCCTGCCTCCCTTCCTCCATTCCTCCCTCCCTTCTCTTCTTTCTTCTTCCCTCCCTTCCCTACTTCTTTCCTTCCTTCCTTCCTCCCTCTCTCCCTCCACCCCTTCCTTCCATACATATTTCAAATATTTGTTAAGCACCAACTGTGTGTCTGATGCTCTTCTAGGCACTGGGGATACAAACTGAGCAAGAATTTTTAAAAACCCTTGTGGAGCTTGTATTATTATATCAAAGTATAAATATATTAGAGGATGACAATGCTAAGGGAAAAGAATGCAAGGAAAGGAATTGAGAGAGCAGGGAAAGAATTGCAGGTGTAGATGCCCTGAGTGTGTTACCCTAGCATTTGCGGGATCACAGGCAAAGCATTCCTGACACTATAGTTGATGTTGTCAAGGTTATTGGTGCTGCTGCTGTTGCTGCGGTTGTTTGTTGAGCACAGAGTGAACTTGGTCATGGCAAAGGCTCTGCTCCAGCCAAATTAACTTAGAGCTCACTGTCCAGTTCTGCAGATGTCCTGGCCCCCAGTGAAGGGTTGTGACCCTTTGCTGTTTCTTATATGTTGTACAGGAGTTGGGGCACCTTCAGCCCTCATTGCCCTAATGGGAAAAATGCACAGGGAAGGTTTTGGGAGCCCTTGGGGATGAGACAGCAATGGAACAGAGTATTAAGAGCATGGATTCTTGCAGCAAGCTTCTTGGGTTCAAATCCATGCCCCAACACTTACTAGTGGTGCCATCTTGAACATGACCTTTAACCTCTCTGTGCATGTTTCCTAATCTGAAAAATAAGGATAGTAAAGTTAAAGCTCAGGGGTTGTTCTAAGGATTAAAATTAGTTGTATCTATAAAGCACACAGATGGGGGGTAAGGAGGGAGAGAAGAAATCATGGTAGAGCTGAGCTGCTGAGGAAGGAACACTGGGCCAAGTGTGTGGGCGAATCTCAGATCTGCTGCCAACCTGCTGTGTGACCTCAGTCAAGTCACGCCACGTATCCAGGCTTCCCTGAGCATAAGCCATGAGTTTGATTTCTGAGGTCACTTCTCACTCATGAAATGTACCTGGCTTCCAGTTCCTGCTCCCTTTGCATCCTGTCGGCCTCCACCATGCCCAATGTCTCTCCTCTTTCCTGATTCTCTTTTTGGAGAGGGTGTCTGCCCCTGACATGAGAGTGGCTTCTAGCATCCCATTGGGCCTTGCCTTCACCCCCAGGCCTACCTGAATCCCCATTGTTCCAGTCTTCTCTCCACCTCTGCTACCACCATCCCAGCTCTTCTTTAGGAAATGCCTGTGGTCTGCTCAGGGCTGTGCAGGCCAGCCTGGCTATGGCACAGAGGAGATGATAAATTGCAATGAGATGAAGGAAGAAAGAGGTAAAAATGCCAGGAAAGGTGGATCCCTATGCTGGTTGAAAATAGTCATTTCATAGCATTTGGAGTCCATAGTAATTCACCATACCCCTTGAGTTCCATCTGAAAAGAGGATCTGGGTGTGTTCCCTAAATCAAGGTACATGTGGACCTGGATCAAGGCATTCAACTCTTGACATCCTCGAAGTGCTCAGAAGGAAGTTGGGACTCTGAAGTCATCTGACAGTGACAGGAGCAGTGGTTTCTAATGCCAGATTTGCCACCAGTTTTCTGTATGACCTTGACCAAGCCACTGCCCGTCTCTGAGTCTCACTTTAGCAATTGACAAGTAGAGGTTGAAAAGGGATGCTCAAGAGCAAGTCAGCAAGTATGAGATAAAGTCTTCCTAAGGGCCCTGCCTGGTGCTGCGTGGTGCTGGGAAAGGTATTAGAAGACGTTGGAAGACAAAGAATAACCTGATGTTACCTGAGTGCTACATACTGTCCCAGCCCTGAGAGAGTTGGAGGAACACTAGAGAGATGTGGGGCTTCCAGGAGGGCTTCCTGGAAGAGTTGAAGCTGAAAGGTGGCCTGGGCTCAGACATGGCACTATCACTGTTCATTCACATGACACGAGCCAGTAGTCTCAATATTTTCATCTTTAAAATGGGGTGCAGTACCTCCCTCCCAGGGTAATTGTGAAGATTAAATGGGAACATGAGCATCTCCTTTATAACTACAGTTTCCTTTCTCCATTGCCACCATCCTAGTCCCTGTCATCTACATCCTTTGCTTAAAAACTGCTAACATCACCTTCTCCATGGTCTCAATTTCCGTATTGCAACCCATTTTCAACCCGCAGCCAGAGTGATCATTTAAAAAACGTAAATGGGGATCGTGTCGCTTCTCTGCTTAGAAACTTTCCATCCTTCTGCCTTTAGGATGGAATGTGAACTTCTCATTGTACCTACAATCCCCCAGGTGGTCCTGCCCCGCCCATGTCCCCAGGGCTCTGTCTGCCCCTGCCACCCGAGCCTCTTCTCCAAGACTCCCATGTCTGTCCTGCCAGAATCTTCACCAGCATGGACTGCTCTCCCTTGCCCTTTGACTCACTCCCACTCATTCTGACATCTTCACTTAAATGGTGGCTCTTCAGCTAAGCCATCCTGCACCTAATTTCCCTGTTTCATTCAACATCAGCTCCTGTGTTCTTCCCTCTCTGTTGACTTCATCAAAGCTATAATTTTACGTTTACTGATCTGTTCTCTGGGCATTATTTGTACCCTCTGCTGAACTGGAACCTTCACGAGAATAGGCACATTGTCATTTGTGCCCAGCTTTCCATCTGTGGCACCAAACACAGGGATGGGTCCATGGTATGTACTGGGTTCCTATTTTTGAGAGAATGAATGATTAATGAATGAATGAAAGAAATTCCTGGTCCAGTGTCTGGATTATTATAAGTGCTCAGGGTGGATGCTGCTTTCCAGTTTGCCCCTCTTGTTTTCTCTCACTCCATTCCCACTTGCTGGAAAAGGGTCTCCTCTCTCTCTCCTTCTCTTTCCAGTTCCTGATGAGCAGAACTGAGGCCTCAGTCCTGCTCATTCTTTCACCTCAAGGCTACCAGGGAAGGACATACCTGGGAGGGCCTGAGTACTTATGTTGAAAACCCAGTCTGTCTGGATTTCTTGAGCATGGTGGGAGTGTGTGCAATCTGAAGGGATGTTACAAGTCCAGGAGGTTCCTGGCAGAGAAAGATACACCTCGGGATGATATCGGGAGAGGGACATGGAGGAGGAAAAGAGAAGAAACATCTAATAGGTTTTTCTTACCTAGCTCTATCTCTTTAGCATGTCCCATGAAAGAAATAGAAGTGGCTTTAGATTATCCAGACCTGGCTATGAGTTGTGACCTTACCTAGTCCCTTTCATGTGGCCATGGATAGACGTTGAACCTCTGGGTGCTTCCCTCTGTATAAAATAGAGCTGTTGACTCCTACCTTACAGGGTGAGCAAGTCCAGAGATGGAATGTTCCAGGATTCACCCAGAGGTGCTCAAGAAATTTTGTTCTTTCCTCCTTAAACTTCCCTTCCCTTGAAAACATTCTGAACCCCAAACTAAATCAGCTAAAATCTCATTTTTGATCATAGGGTCTACTGAAAAAGAGATTTATGATATAGTGTGAGAATCTGAGCTTCCCCGAGCCCCAGATTCTTTGTAAGGGAAATGGGACTGTTATTCAAAGGTGTCTGGTATGGCCGGGTAGAACCTCACGGCAGAGCAAAGAAATGTATTAATCAATATGGCAAGTTGCAGAGAGGAAGAGAGCAAAGGGGCTAAGAAACAGAGACTGAGAGACCAAGATATGTGTGTCTGGTGGGACTTCCTAAATGAGGACTCAGGAGCCTTTCCCTGTAAATGGCCATTAGTAAACATTTTCGGCTTTACAGGCCATGCGGTCACTGTTGGAACCACTCAGCTCTGCTGTTGTACCTTGAAAGCTGCCATAGACAACATATAAATGAATGAACATAAACATGTCCTAATGAAACTCTGTCTCCAAAACAGATGCTGATCCAGATGTCACCTGCGGCTCACAGTGTGCTGACCCCTGCCCTAAACCATCCACATCATACAGGTGGCCCTTACCTGTAGGACTGGTCCAGGAAGCATGAGTGAAATCTCACAATGCTTTGTGAAATGAATCTGATCTCATATCATACATGATCTTACTGCCTAAAGGAGTCTATCTGTCAAACAAAGAATTCCATGTTTGGTCAAGGAAATAATCATCCAATCCATCACTTGTTTGGGATTTGCCAATTCTCATGGTTTTCTACAGAATTAACTAATGAAGTAGCGGATTATGATAGGTTCCCACTGGGCATAATTTCAGCTTTATTATCCAGAGATGACACTACATAGAGTAAAGGACACTGGACCCAGAGTTAAGAGATGAGTATTGAAGTCTGTACCCCCACAACTAACTCAGTGACACTTGGTGAGCCTGTGCCCCTGGGGCCTCAGTTTTCCTGTCCATCAAACAAGGATGTTTATGCCTCATGTCATCAAGTCTGAAGTTCATTCTAGTCTAACCTCTATTTATGGAATAAACAACCTTACTAAGCATGAGGCTGGGTATTACGGGAAATGGACCCTGGGCCCCCAGCCTCAAGGTAGTGATAATCTCCTTGGGGGGAACACAGCTCATACAGAGAAGTGATGCTGATCAGAACAAGCCAGTGTATAATTGAAGGTCCAGATGAGAAGTGCAGATGGCATGGCCCGCCCCAGGCACAATGCTGAGCAGGAGACAGAGCCGCCACAGCTGCTTGATGATTCTAGCAGTGCAAGCACCCAGCATGGGCCTCCCGACCCAGCTCTGCATGGGTGGCTCTGTGGCCTTGGGCGAGTCTCTCTCCCCCTCTAGGCTTCACTATTCTCATCTGCTGGTTCTCAGCCAGTTTTCAGATTCCCAATCCCATGCACTTTTCTCTAAGCTTTGCTAATTTGTTTCCCAGCAGAGAGAACGGGGGCCTGAATGCCCCCTGGTTTTGCTTATTTCTTTGTTTTAGTTGCTTGTTTTAATATGGCAGTTCTTAAGATGAGATTTTCTCTAGTGATAAGAACTCTGAAGTTGTAAGCAAAACTTTGTGCTAATCTGTATGGTTGTGTTTTTTTATTCTCCCTTGCCAAAACAGACAGACAGACAGACAGACAGACACACACACACACACACACACACACAAGTGCATGCACAAGATTTAATCCTGTTTTTGAGGAAAAGGACAGGTGAGAGAAAGTTTGAGCCAAATCTGCAAGAAAGCAGGCCTTTGAGGATTGAGGGTAGGAGATTAATTCTGAAATACAAGCCGTGAATGCCAAGATGGAACAGAAACTTCAGGAAACGGGAATAGGTTGGGGTGAAAGTCGAGCATCAACAGAACAGCACCTGCCCAGTATGAGGGGCAGAGGGTACATGGTACACTGGGAGTGGGGACTGGAGAGATGTCAGAAAGTGGGTAGAGCCAAAGAATGTGGCTGTGAGATGATAGTAGATGAGCTATAGAAATAGGCTGGAGGGGCCGGCCAGGTGGTGCAGGAATTAAGTTCATGCTCTCTGCTTTGGTGGCCTGGGGTTTGCTGGTTCGGATCCTGGGCACAGACCTGTGCACTGCTTATCAAGCCATGCTGTGTAGCAGGCGTCCCACATATCAAATAGAGGAAGATGGGCACAGATGTTAGTTCTAGGGCCAGTCTTCCTCAGCAAAAAGAGGAGGATTGGTGGTGGATGTTAGCTCAGGGTTAATCTTCCTTGGGAAAAAAAAATAAGAAATAAAAAAAGAAATAAAAAAAGAAATAGGCTGGAGGCATGCCTTGACCATTGGGATACGCACCCTATCCTTTATTCATCATCTCTCATCTAACCACAGGGTTTTCTCAATCCTAAAGATAATCCATCCCATCTTCTACTTTATGAACATAGAAAACAAGGCTGAGAGAAGGAAAGCATTTTACTCAAGGTTAAAATGTCACCCCTTTCAAATGACAGAGCAAAAGGGAAAAGTGTTAACTAGAGGTGATTCTGGGCAAAGGGTATATAGATGTTTTTTGTACTCTTCTTATCTTGTACCTTTTCCAAAAGTTTGAAATTTTTTCCTGACCAAAACATTAAGTAAACAGTAGTCCTTCCAGGTTGATTATAGGCTTCGGAATCAGCAGTCAGGGGTCGAAATCCTTGCTCTGCCATTTCCTAGCTGTGTGGCTTAGAGCAAGGCACTTTCCTTCTCTGAGCCTCAATTTCTCCTGGGTAAAGGAAGATAAGTCTAGTATTAGTCCTTCTACTCCGACTTTGGCTTGTTGTGAGCATTAAAGGAGATAATGTATGCAAAGGACATGCTTAGCCAAGTGTGCCTGCCCTGTGATCAATGCTTACTAAATGCTAACTGGTTAAGCACAGCAAATCAGTGCCTGAGCCAGGCACAGCTCCATGGCCTTTTGCCAATATGCTAGCCAGCAAATTGGTCTTGCTTCTAGAAAAAGAAAGTAGACATTTTCAGTAAGAACATGAATTTGGTGGGCCTGGCCTCTTGGGGACATTGTGATGTGACTTTTCCCCTTCGCCATCCTTGTCCCTTGCCTAAGGACAGCCTCTTTCACAGGCACCTCTGCCAGCCTGCAGGGTGCACCCCTAGGACTTGCTACTCAGAAAAGAGTAAACACTGACGACGGATCGATCGGTAATTAATCATCCTCTAAGCCTTTGTCGCTAGAGTGACCTGGAAAGAATGTCCCAAAGCCCAGGCTGTGGAGGGAGGGAATGATGTCAGGGACCTGGGACAGTTGGTCCTGGAATGGGGGGGATTCAAGGCAGAGCAGCAAGACTCCAGTGTCCTTATTTCTCTCCACCTCCTCTGCCCAACTGGCCTGTTCCTCTCTACCCAACAGGGATTCCTGCTGAGGACAGCGTGGCTGGAGCTCAAGACAAAGGGTTAGCTGGGGGCCCCAGAGGTGAATGCATCACCACCCAATTTAGGAGTGGGTTTCTCAGGTTATCCTAGGTCATGGACATAGGGAATGTAGGGGGAGGTTAGGACAAGGTGGAAAGCTAGGGAGAGGGAGTGCGGGATAAGCTTGTGAAGGAAAGAGGGAGGCAAGGACAGAGGGAGGAAAGGCCAAGCAAGAGAGTACTGAGAAACTACTGGAAGGCTTAAGATTTGGGTTCCAATCCTGGGTCTACACTTGTTTGATCATGAGAATTGAGCAAGGCTCTGGGCCTCAGTTTTCTATCTGCCAACCAACAGGGTAGAACTTGACACTCTCTAAGTTCTTCTCAGCAGTACCATTCTCAGAGCCTACGATAGAAACAGAGACAACCAGGAGGGAGAAAGAGGAAAAGGACAGAAGAATGGTATTTGATTTATTAAACTCTCTGTACGCTGGTCTGTGTTCTTTATATGCATCATCTCATGGAATTCCAAGTAATACCATGAGAAGAGGTTGTTTTTATCTCTATTTCACAGATAAGGAAACTGAGGCTTAGAGAGGTCACTAACGTGAGACTACTATAAGGTAAGGGGAGCTGAGATTTGAACTTAAGCTATTTGGTTTCAAAAATCTGGTCAGACTGTCATGTGATTGAGATAATGCACAAAAAATGCATACCACAGTGCCTGGCACAAGGTATATACTAAAGAGACAGGAGGTAGTTACCCATATCTGTGCTGGTGCGGAAAGCCTGATCAGATCCCTGAGAACTTCCTGGTGGCAACTCCGTAACCCTTCCTAGGGGCATCAGCCCGGGAGGAGCTTGGACCAGGATTAGGGCTGGTCAGAAGCAGTTCAGGCACTGAGAAGTCAGTTCCGTAGGGAGGAAAAAAGGCAGCATCCATGGGGACAAACCCTCCCAGGACACCACCAACAGTGGGGATCCTGGTATTTGCTCAGGTAGGAAAACATGGCAAAGAGGACTTGCTGTACTGGCGCCAACCCGTACCAGTTTGTGAGAGCCAACTTTGCTCATCATTCCCAACTCTGCTGTGAGTGGTGGCCTGTTGGTAGCTTATAATCAACCGTGGCGGAAGTATTTACACCATGGCAATTGGCAAACACTGCAATGGAAACTTCCCCTTCCTCCTTAGAGAGCCCATTATTAAACATTTAGCAGCACACCACTGAGAAGTGTCAGTAAGAAGTAAGATTTTAGACACAGGCTGGCAGGCAAGAACCATTTTCTAGAAACTCTCTGAGCACTCCAGAATCTTTCCTGGGGGACACTGCACTAGGAATGGAACAAAGTGAACCACAAAGTCCAAGGCTCCAGGCCAAGGATCTCTTTTCAGAAACCAAGTTCAGCTGGGGAGGCTGGATTGTTAGTTCCTGAGTAGGAGGTTGGACGCTCTGGTGCTACCCACCTGAAGAATAATGAGTCCTAGAACCTAGGTCAGGTCAGAGCCAATAGCAAGGCAGGTATCCTCAGCTGTGAGGTCGGAGCTAGGTAGTTCTCTGACCTACCTGAACCTCACAATCACTTGGAAAGCTTTTAAAAACACTAGTTCCAATATGTATCTCAGACCAATTACATGGGAATGTCTGGGTATTGGTATATAATCCTTTCCAGATTCTAATTTTCAGCCAGAGTTGAGAAAAACCAGTCTACAGTTGCCTTGACATATTAGCCAACAGCACATCCCTGTTGCTCTTCTGACACTGGGCTCTCATCAAGTATATCCTCCCTTTCCCAAGCCAGGAGCTTATATAACAATTATAAGAGGAATAACAATTTATAGCAAGCATTTATTGAGTGTGACTTTTGTGCCAGGTCCATTGCATATTCATGAATTTTTCCGTGTGGTCAGTTATTGTCCTTGTCTCTATATGTAAAAGAATAAAACTGAAACCAGGCAGAGTAAATTCTCCAAGGTCATAGAACCAGTAAGGGGCAGGAATAAGGTCTGACCCTCATCCCAGTTGGCTCCAAAAGCTGTTGTCGCAATACCCAAGGACTGTTCCCCTAGGAGGATCTCACAGATTTTTCCTCCTTCCCTCTCATCATAACTCTTGACCTGGTAGTTAGCTGTTGGTGATTTGCAGTCGATGGATACCTTCCTCCAGAAGGTTCCAGCAGCTCTTGCAGGCTTTCTGGAGAGATTCTGGCTTCCCTCACAGGGCGATGAGACTGAGAGTTTGGATTTCTCTTACTGAAAGGATAGTAAAATGCAGAAACCCAGCTTTGATCTACGCCTGCATTTGGCCCTATTTAATGAGACATTAGAGAAGAGAAAATTACGTATTCAGAAATTGTTACAGGCTAAAAAAGCTCCTGTCTGATGTCTTTCTTCTCTCCCTTCCCTCAAACCTCAGAGGAAATAGGCGTTGGGTTTTGTTTTTGTTTTTTTTCTCTTAAAGGTCCCTTCCAGACTACCTCTCGTCAACCCACAGGAACATCAAGCAGTCTCGACAAATGAGGATTCCTTGAATGCAGTGAGGGAGCCAGACAACTTCAAAAACTCCCTCCCCAAAGCCGCGATGGTCCCTGAAATAGTGTTTAAATTGTTCTCAGTTCTCCCCCTCCTTTGCGGTGCCAGCCAGCTCAGCACCTGACAGCCTGGCATCGAAGGGAGGGAGACGGCTGTCAGGAATCAAATGGGAGACCAAAGGCGATAAAGCAAACATGTCGTGTTGAGTTGCTTACACTAGCGAGAAGGAATAATCAGTCTCTCCCGCTCTCGTGTCTTTCAACTAGGCTCAGCAGGATTTTCCCCCGCTTTTCCTTGCACAGAGAGATTGCGACTTTCTGCTTCCCGCCCCAAGCACAAACACTCCGTCATCCCCTTTCTTCGCAATCCTGTGGGATGGCCAGGATTCTCTTATCCTGCAAAACTCTTTCCCAGATAAAGAGATGAAACTACTGGTCATGGTCCCCTGCGGCGTGTCAAGTGCTGTGCAAGGTGTTTGTACACACGACCTTATTTATATAGATATAAGCCCTTAGTTTGGGTGATCTTGGTCCAGTTCGTTTACTTTCCAGGCCTCAATTTCCTTCTCTCGAAAATGGAGGTGATAATCGCACTTTACAGGATTTATGTGATGAATAAACAGGATCAGGTGTCTTTGGAGTCTAAGGTGTAAGAAGGAAGATAGTGAGAAGAAAGGCTAGGAAGGGAGAATTGACCCAGACTGGGAAAGGCTTTGAATGCCAAGTTCATTCATTGAGTCAATGAATGTTTACTAAATATCTAATTCTGTTAAGATTCTATGCTAAGGACTGGGTACACAGTGGAAAATAGACTGATAATGTGGCTGCCCTCAGGAAGCTTGTAGTCTGGCCAGCAAGAAAAGGGGAGGGAGAGAGTACTTCACAAATAAACACCTAATGAATATATCATTTCCAGCTGTGAGAAGTGCCTTTGAAGAAAAGATGAGGGGACTACTATAATTGGGAGAGTCGTGAAAGGCATCTTTGAGGAATCAGTATTAGAGCTTAAACCTGAAGGATGAATGGGAGGTGGCTAGGTGCTAAAAAAGGCATCTCCATGTGAGCAGGGGAGAGCTTAGACTTGAGCCCATGTGAAATGGGGAATCTAGGAAGGTTTTTAAAGAGGGTGATCCATTGTTCTGTTTGTGATTGAACAAAAACACTCTTTCCACAGTGGAGGAAGAAGTGGAAGGAGGAGAGCCTGGAGGTGGGAGAGCAGTTAGGAGGCTGCCGAGGTAGAATGGGAGCCCTCTGGGAAAGCATGGGAGGGATGGCTGTCAGGAGCTTGTTACCATCCAGTTAGCAGAACCTGAAAACTGATCGGCTCTAAGAAGTGAGCCAGTGAGGGTTGCTTGAAGATGGGCATTCGATTCTGGCGTAGGAGCTGGAGAGAATCCAATGCTGGGCAAGGCAGGAGCAACAGATCTTCAGGAGAGGGAAGGAGGAGCTCCGTTTTAGAGCTGCTGCCTATGAGGTGCCTGTGGGGTATCCAGTAGCAGACATTGACAACCAGATCTGAGCTCAGAAGATGTCTGACCGGCAAAAGAGAGTAGGAGTCAGCACTCTGTGGCTGTGTATTCACTTTCTGTTTCACGAACTTAGCAGGTCCAAACAACAGCTATTTATTATCTCACAGTTCTGAAGGTCAAAAGTCCAGTCATGTCATAACTGGGTTTTCTGCTTGAGGCTTGGGACCCTTTTCCAAGAGCATGTGGTCATTGGCCGAATTCATTTCCTTGTAGCTGCATGACTGACATGCCTGTTGTCCTGCTGCTGTCAGCCAGGGACCTCTCCCAGTTCTTGAAGGCCACTCTCAGGCCTGCGCTCACAGCTCCTTCCTCACGGTATGGCTGTCGGCTTCGTCAAGGCCAGCAGGAGAGCATCTGTTACCCTTTGACTCTCTTCCTTCAAGGCCCTGGTCTCTTTTAAGGGCTCACTGGATTTAGCCAGAACCTTCCAGGATAAACTCCTTTATGAATAACTCAAAATCAACTGATTTTGGACTTTAATTACATCTGAAAAATTCCTTTATCTTTGTCATATAGCATAACTTAATCATGGAGTGATATCCCATCATATTCACAGTCCCACCCACATTCAAGAGGAGGGGAATACACAGAGTACGTACAGGGAATAGGAATCTTGGAGGCCATTCTAGAGCTTGGCCTCCCACAGGGTGGTAAATAAAAGCATGAGAGGAGGAGACTATCCTAAGGAGAGTGTGTAGACAGGAAACTGAAGCAGCTGAGGGTGTGTCCCTCAGCCGTGGATTCTCAGTTGATAGTGTCCTTCTCTCAACATCTCAGGTACAGTCAAACCACCTGGTGCTCCATGGGAGGGAAGCAGATGCCACAGCTCAGATGCATTTGCCGTGATAAAAGCTTAGAGACTGCAGGACATGGGGATTCAGGGAAGATACGTAACTAACTCAACGTGCATGACAGTAGTTTCAATATTAGAACAGAACAATTGATTTAAAAAGCATATGTGGGGGAATCACAATAGGTTATATGTGTATGTATTTATTTATCCTTCTGTTTGTCATTTATACCCTGCCTATGCCCAAAAGGGCCAGCCCTGGTGGTCTAGTGGTTAAGATTAGGCATTCTCTCTACCACGACCCTGGTTTGTTTCCTGGTCAGGGAACCACATCACCCAACTATTGGTTGTCATACTGTGGTGGCTGCCTGTTGCTGTGATGCTGAAAGCTATGCCACTAGTATTTCACATACCAGGAGGGTCTCCCATGGTGGACACGTTTCAGCAGAGCTTCCAAACTAAGATAGACTAGGAAGAAGGACCTGTACGCCCACTTCTGAAAAAATTGGCCATGAAAGCCTTGTGAATAGCAGGGGAACACTGTCTGATATAGCACCAGAAGGTGAGAGGATGGCGCAAAAAGACTAGGCGGGGTTCCGCTCTGCTGTACACAACGTGGCTAGGAGTTGGAATCAACTCAACAGCTCTAACAACAAAATTCCCCAAAGGGACTTGAGGTGAGTGGATTACTGATGGTAGCCTAGTGTGCAGTGTTTAATTTGTGGCTTTTGGAACCAAACACAGCTAGTTATGAGTCCTGGCAGAGTGATCTTGGGGAGCTCACTCTAACCCGCTAACCCCTGCTTTGCTCAGCTGTGTAAGGGCATGTTCATAGTTCCTTCTTCTAAGAGTGGCTTTGAGGTTGAAATAAAATAACACAAATAAAGCACTTAGCAAAGTTCCCAGCAGGTGGTAAGTGATGAATAAATGGTAGCATCTGCTCCGGCCACTTCACTTGATACACGAGGAGACTGTCTCAGTAGCTAGGTCAGATCATCTCAGAGGTCTATTATGTCTTTAATTTGATTTGAAATCTTGAAAAATGTTGTTCATCCCTCTTTCATTGTTCATTCAAACCATTGTGTGTCTTGTCTTGGATACCTGGAGGCATGAAAGCATTTTATCTTTACCTAATGGGAGGAAAATAAAAGAAAGAGGATGAAGAAGAATCAAAAATAAACGTCCAGGTGGAAAGAGACCATGAGAATGATCTCCTTATACTCTGTCCTTGAGTGATGTTTTGAGTAAAAGATTAGCCTGGTCTCCAGCCCTATGTACATAGTAAACAAGCTTTGGCTTAAAAAACAAATATCTATCCTTTCAACCTCAACCCAGAGTTTGATTTGATAGGTTTGGTCGGGGGGGAGCCTGGGCATCTCTGATTTTTTTTTAAAAAAGCTCTCTGGGTGCAGCCATGGTTGAGAATTGCTGTCTTAGGAAACTACACCAAAGATGACTACTGGTGGTCCCTATCCTTGAGCCATTTTCAGGCTAGTAGAGGGAACAAGAAATAATGGAGAATACCAGATCGGTCAAATTCAGTGGCCTCAGTTTCTCTCTAGTAAAGTAGATTATAATTCTATAGTGTTCTTATTGGCTCTGCAGTTCTGTGATTCTAATTGAAAGGTACTTTAAAAAAAAAAAAAAGTAAGATGATGTAGTGAAGCCATGTGCTAAATGACTGAGGAGGTTTGGAGGGAGGGTCTTGGGAGGTGTAGGGTCCGTATGGCTCTCCAGAGAAGGAAAATTTTGAAACAGATGCCTAGGAAATAATGGTGGAGAACTAGAAACAAGGAGAATAGAGACACCTCCAGTCTCTTCAAGAGATTTCCAGCAGGCATCCCACCATTTAACTCCAAGGTCATTTCAATTCACAAGACTGTTACTGGAAGCCTGGTGTGTGGGCCCTGGGAATACAGACATAAGTGAAGCACAGCCTCTACCCTTGTGGGTCTCACATCTGGCATTGAAGACAATCAGATGGGCAATTACAGCAGAGTGTAAAAAGGGCTGTGATAGAAGGTTGGAGTGAATTCCGTGCTAGCACAAAGGGAGAGCACCTGACCGGCTTGGTGGACTCATAGTAGACACAGTGGCATGGGAGATATCTAGGCTGAGTTTTGAAGAACAAGATGGTGTTGTTGAGGGGAAGAAGGTAGGAGAAGATTATTCTAGACAGGGAATTGTGAATACAATGAGATGGAGCAGAATGCCTGACATACCGTAGGCTCTCTAAGTAATTCCTGTTGAAAAAGAAGGAAAAAAAGAAGGGAGGAAGGGAAGAAGGAAGTCAGGGAGGGAAGGAGGAAGGGAGGAAGGGAGACAAAAGGGAGGGATATGTCTAGTTTATTTCATTGAAATATAAGGTTTGAGGAACGGAGAGCTGGAGATGGCATTGGCTGAGTAATTTGCGCTTTGTCATGATGAGGATGAGAAGCTACCGAAGGGTTTCAACAAAAAAGTGCTATTTTCAGATTTGTGTGGTAGAAAGGTCACTCTAGCTTTCGTGGAAGCTGAGATGGAAGGGGAGAAGAGGAGGGTGAGGGAGACCAGGTGGGAGGCTACTGCAATAATTCAGGTGAGATATGACACCATCTGGCCCAAGGCAAGGGCAATGGGGATGAAGAGCATCTCCTTTATTATAGGATGCAGCACAGGCCACGCCCACCTACCTGCCTCCTGTGGTCCAGCCCCATCACCATGGCAACAGCCTCTTTAACATCCCTGGCCAGAGAAAGCGATAACAACTCTTACATCTGTCCCTGAAGGTCCTGCCTCTATATTTTTTTCTTTCTTTTTCTTCTGTTTTTCCCCTTTGATTGTATCTGATCCAGCCTCACTGGGTAATTGAGTGTTTGAGAGTGAAAAATTATCTCAGCAGCTTGGCCCTTATCTTGACAGCGAAGCAGCACTTTTAATTTAATTTTGTTCGGGGACGCATGGGTAACAAATTTCACTAATCGCCCGGCTGTCGCCTTCCGCATGGTAACGAGCCGTTTGTTACCAGGCAGCCCAGCGTAAATACACGTGGGGGAGCAGGCAGGGGGCAGAGACGGGTCGGGGAGGAAGAAAGGGACAGTTGCAATCAATATGAGACAGGCTGGGGCTCTGCCATCAGGTGTAGAATCAGAGATGGGCTGTGTAACACGAAGAGGAGGCTTAAGAGTTGGAGTCACTGGAGCTCCCGTCCTCACTCTGCCTCCTTCTCTGGGTGCGACCTCAAGCCAGCAACTTAACTCTCTGCATCTTGAGTTTCCTATCTGTAAGGTAGGGATGGTAATACGTCCTACCACGCTAGGACGAGAGTTAAATGAGAAACTTTATATAGTAAGTTACACCCCTAAGCATTATGCCATGATATTTTCAGCACTGGTAAGGATCTTAAAGGAAAAACTCTGGCCCCCCATCCAATGTTTACATTTCTTTCAGAACATCTGCCCCAGACTACTGTCCAACCTTTGCTTGCTTTCCTCCAGTGATGGGGAGCTCACTCACTATCGAGACAGCGAAGAGCTCTGACTCTCAGAATTGTCTTGCTTACGCTGCCGTGAAATATGTATCCCTCAAGATTTCCATCCTATGTTAGCACCAGCCCTGCTTTCTGGACCCCTGCAAAGAGGAAGTTTGCAACCTCCTTCCTAAGTGAGCTCCCTCCCCACCCAGTTTTGGATAGGAAAAAATGGTTGTTTCTTGCCACGCCCAAGTCTTCTTGTATTTGGCTAAAAATACCCAGAGGAAATCAGTGCTAGAAAAACCCTTAGAAGTCATGTGGCACAACTTTGCATTTTACATATGGGCAAACTGAGGCGCAGAGGGAGGAAAAGAAATTTAAAAATAGCTGTTATTTATTGAGCATCCATTATGGGTCAAACTCTTTACCTGTGTTGTCTCACTTACTCCTTGCAATACAAGGTCTCATCCTGAATATATAGATAAGGAAACTGAGGCACAGAGAGGGAAAGTCACAGTTTTAGTACGGATCATACAATAGAGATTTAAGCTTATGTCTAACTCTAAAGCGTGCAAGCTTTTGTGTTGTAATTTTTGCCTCAGATTGCACCTGCACTCTCTCAGTAGTAGCGTTGGAATGAGAAATGAGGTTCCCTGACTTCTGGTTGTATAACCACGCTAGAAAGAGGTGTAGCCCCACGATTCCTGTGTGAAAGGTGGTACAGATTGCCATCCTCTCTCTTGTATCTAGACCAGAACGCCAGGGAGACCATCAGAAAGAAAATAAGATAGACAAGCAGTCCATCCAGCCCCCTCCCCACTCCCCCCACTGCCAGACTTGTCAGTGGATTCTTGGTTCTGGATTTATGAGCCTTCTGGGTGTCTCCCTTTCTTTCCATCTGAGACGACCTGACTCTTCCCTCTCTCAGCTAATTAAAAACCCCAGCCTGTGCCGCCAGCCTTGGATTACAGGCCGCTGGGCAGATGCGCTGACGTGGCTCTGATAAATCACTCCTGGGGCTGGGAGAGGCTGGGGCGTTTGTCAGAGGGGCTGGACCCATCCTGCGCTCCTCTGGGAGACTTGGGGGACATGTCTATAAATGGACCGTGTCTGCCCCTACTCACCCCAGAAGGGGCTTCATTAGAAATAGGAAGGTAGGAATCACCCAAGGTGGATGGGGGACGAGTGACATCAGAGTCATCTTCTGAGAGCATGGTTAGATTGTGTCATTCCCTCATATACATTGGACGGCTCCCTCTTGGCCTTCCTGATAAATTCTCCACCCCTTAGCCTGACGTTGGGTGAGGGGTGGCATAGCATTTGATAGCATTGCCTATGGAGATGGGCAGACCTGAGTGTCGATTCTGGCTCACTGTCTTCTTCCCTTGGACATGTTACTTAACCCCTCTGTGTTTCATGTTCTTCACTTACGAAATAGATATAAAAACTACATATTGATAGATATATTACATATCGATAGGTCTACATATGCGTAGACATATATCTGTATGTGTGTATGTAAATATTTAGGACTCAGTGAGGCGTCATATACATGGCCTATAGCACAGTCCTCGGCGCTCTTCTCCCTCACTGCAGCTCCGGCCATCTTCACCGCCATTGCTACTTCTGTTCCCACGCTATTACTTAGTGTTCATATTAGCCAAACCTGCCTCTCTAGCCTTGGTCTCCATCCCATCTTCTGCTCAAACACCCACAAACACACCCTACACGTCTTCACCTGCTGGTGTTCGCCGGTGCTGTTCCTTCAGCCTAGGGTGCCATATCAACCCAACTCTGTCTCATAACACCTGACTGTCCTACCAGGGCTGGTTTGAATAAATGTCACCACCTTCCTGAAGCTTGCTCTTATCCCTCCAGACCCACAGTGTCACCATGGTGTATTGCCCATATCTCTGCTATCATTGAGCCCTTCTCTCTTTTTTAAAATCACAGTTAGTCTGGATGTCTCTGCTCCTTTCTAGAGAACAAGAGACCAGGGCTGGTAATTTGCTCACACCTGTGTTGCTAGTGTCTGAAATCGTGTTTGACAAAGTAGGTATGCAATCAATGTGGCCCATTAGAATAAGAATCTCTGACAGCCTACTCCTTATATTGTAAAGGTCTTTTTTTTCTAATAGATCAGAACGCTTTATTGCTTATTCAACCTGCTATCCCCGGCAAGTGAAGGCCGGCAATAATCATGCCCCTTGCCTGGGCTTGTGTGAATGGAGTGAATAGCTGTGAGTGACATCCCCCAAGCCACCGAGCTAACCAGTTCCACAGACTAGAGTCCAACTCTTCTGACTTTCATTTCAGTCTTTAATTCACCAGGGCAGTCTTTATTCCATTCTCAGCCTCACCTGGCGATCTCTTCAGTTTTGAATTACTCTTACCTTCACTGTTTTTGCGGAGGTGTTTGGTAGAGAGAAATTTTACTCTCTCTGCTCCCCCGGGGGTCCGTTGCTGGAGTTACCCAAGAGCGCCCCCCAGTGGTTGTAGACATAATTTTTCACTCCTTTGAGAGGAGGAGCGGTTTGTCCAATAATGGACTCATCAGTCATGCATTCATCAGTCGTGTATGGAGTGTGTCATATATGTTTTATCGTGTGGTAGGTGCTGGAGATATAAGATGAATGTAACCTAGTTCCTGGCCCTGGGAAATTTACAGTCTACTGGAGGAAGGAGGGTGCCATTAAAACAGAGATTTAAAGTCCGTTGTAAAAAATAATATGATTGGGGTTTATGAGGTGTCATGGGAACACAGAGGAGAACTTTCTAACCCTGTCTGAGAGAGAGGATGGATAATAGGAAGAGGAGAGGGGAGAATTTCCTGAAGGAGAGGAGATCTTAAAGGATTATCTGAAATGAACCTAGCAATGTCCAGAAGTGGAGTGAGGAAAAGGACAGTCCAAGTGGAAAGCAGTCCTGGAGGCAGAAAGCTGGGCTGGGGGAGCAGTGGGAGGGGTCAGCCAGGCCCCATCACAGAGGCTGGGGACCTGGGGAAAGGGGCCAGGACTTCAGGCATACAAGCAGTGGGGATCCGTTAAAGCGTCTTTATCAGAGAGTGATGAAACAGTTATCTAACCCTAGTTTTATTTCTGCAGCCTCTCTCTTGGTTTGATTTTTGCTGCGCTCTACTGTCTTTGGCTTTCCCTGTCTTCTCATCCCTTCTCTGCCCCTGTCTTCATGTTCCCGTCTCTCTTCTCCTTTGTAGATGTCTTCTTGGTCTACGTCTGTCTTTTTTATTCCTTCTTCCTCTCATTTTCCCTCTTTTTAGTCTTAACTCTGTTTTGTCTTCCCTGCAAAACTCCCTTTGTCCATACTTCAGTGTTGTAATTGGATACCTGTCTCTCTCAATGCTATAGAGCACCAGATTAGAGGTCCAAGTTCCTGGTTCTGCCTTTACCTTGCTGAATGATTGGTGGAGCTACTTAACTTCTCAGTATCTTTGTTTCATCCAATGTTTTAAAAAAAGCTAGTCGGTATCTGTGTCACCATATTCCACAACTCCAGCAGCCACCTTTCAATTCCTTGGGTACCAGCCCATAGCTCCTTGATAGCCAGGTCCCTGCAACTGTGCTACAAGGGCCTCGAACTAGATGAGCTCTAAGCATTTGTTCAAATGGATGATCTATTGTCTTTCTCCTTCTCTTCTCCTTGTCTCTTTCTTCCTCATCTCTTCCTCTCTTGATGTCCCCTCTCCTCTGTTTCGTCTCAATTCTAGCTAGCGCCAGACTGCAAGATGTCTGTGTCTAAAGGGAGGCGCTTCCAAACGGAGAGAGTGAGCTGTAATTGAAAGACGACTGTTTCGGCAGAAGGCATTTGTTTTCATACTCCCAGCATTACGATTCATAGTGTCTCAAACCAGCTCAGACTCAGGAGACTGTATCAGATACGGATTTAGAGGCCTCCCAAGGAGCCTGAAGATGGAACAAGATAATTCAAGGGTGTGTGTTATTCTGGGGAGGCTTCATTCTTACAAACAATAGAATAATTTTTATCACTCAGCAGATGGATTGGGGGAATTTTCTTGGGATCATAATGAGCCCTGGTATCCTGTATAGTCATAACGTCAAGTCCTGCAATGGCTCTAAATGCCTGTGCCACCCTGAACAATTCACTTCTCTTGGATTCAAGGTCTCAATCTGTAAAATGGGAGTGATGGTGCTTCTGAAGGGAGTTATTATCTGAATTAATTGCATTACCTCGTTTAATCTTTTATCTGCATTTTAAAGATGAAGGCTCTGAAGCTCAGAGAGATTAAGTTACTTCTTAGAAAGTGATAGATCAGGTGTCATATGTCTAGGTACATTTGACCCCATGCTGCTGCTTGTGCCTTTGCCTGGTGTCTAAAATATAGATTTTAACAGACTTCCAGTTAGGGGAGGGGGAAAGAATAGGTGATGGGTATGGAGAAGCAGTGGGTGTAGGTTTCTATAATTGGAAAGGGAAGAAAAGAACAAGAATTAAGTCCTTCATTTATGCTCACATTAATTCTACAGACATTTCCTAAACCCTCGTACGGGCGTGATTGGTTCTGGGGCCCAAAACTGAATCAGACATAGTCTGTGCTCTAGATGAACTCAGAATCTGGAAGAGCAGAGGGACAAGTAACTAGAATAACAAGTTAACAGATGCTCCTATGAACGTTAGGGGTACATACATTTAGGCACGCTAAGCAGGTTGGCGTCAATTCTAGTTGGAGGTTCGGTCAGGAAGGCTCACACACAGATAGGCAACGTTATTAAAACTGAGTCTTAAAAGAAACGTAGGTACTCACCATGTAGAAAAGGTCGAGGAAGGACATTCTAGGAAGAGGGGGGTATTGTTTCCTGTGGCTGCTGTCATAAATTACCACAAACTTCGTGGCTTAAAACAGCAGAAATTTGTTCCAGAGTTCTGGAGGCCAGAAGTCCAAAATCGAGGTTGTCAGAGTAGATTTCTTCCAAAAGCTCCGAGGGAGAATCTGTCCCATGCCTTTCTCCTAGCATCTGGTGGCTGATGGCAGTCCTTGCCATTTCTTGTCTTATAGATGCATCACTCCAATCTCTGCCTCCATCTTCACGTGGACTTTCCCTCTGACTATCATAAATCTTCCTCTGTCTTTCTCTTAGGAGGGCCCAAGTCATTGGATTTAGGGCCTGTCCTAAATTCAGGATGATCTCTTCCTTGAGATCTGGAACTTAAATACATCTGAAAAGACTCTTTTTTTCCATGTAATATCACATTTTGAGTTTCCTGATGAACATACCTTTTGGGGCTACAATTCAACCAACTACAAGTGGAAAGCAGAGAAAAGGTTCATAGGTATTGGAAAACAGCCAGATAGAGTCCTATGCCAATGATGGGGGGCCCTTGGAAGCATGTCAAGGAGTTTGGAGTCTTGATGCTGGGTGATGCTGGGTCACCTCTTCTCTCTAGACCTCAGTTGCCCCATTTAAAATAACAGGGCTCAGCTGGGATGACCTAAACCATCTTTCCAGTGTTGATATTCTGGGACTTTGAGACTTAGGTGAAGACTGTTTTGCCCAATAGATCCCAAAATAGCAATTTGGATGGGAGCTGGACCACAGCAGCTTGGAGGAAAAACCAGCTGTCCCAGTGGCCCTGGCTGGACCATGATAGCAGCTCTCTAACGCTGCTGTTAATCTTTAATTGGTATTTGATTTGACTCAACATGATCTTCTGCTTGTAAAACACCTTGAGATGTTTCTGCGTTGTGAGCGCATCCTGGAAACGCTGGTTTATTGTATTAATAAGTCTCGGCCTGAACATAAAAGGAGATAATTAGAAACAGCAAAGTCCCTTGACATGCTCAGGGCAGCCAAAAAGCTCTCGGGAAAACAATCCTTTCAGCTGCTTTCATGTATCCGAAAGAGAAAGCTGTTGGAGCAGCCCCAGGGGATGGAAGAGCTTGTTAGGGTCACTTGGCACACTATTTATAGCTCTCAGCTAGTGCCGCTTTTATCCAGCTCTGTGGTCCTGTGGCTCACAAACCCCCTAAGCAGGTTTTGCTACAACCCCTAGGAGCCCAACCCTGGGGCCTGCTGGATTGCCAGCAATTTGTTTGTAAGATGTTTTGGCACACACAGTGTGCTTCCTCACAAAAAAACAAACATATAAACAGGGCAAAGTTCTCAGGCTAGCCCATAAAAGTTGACTTGCCTTTTAGTGGATCTAAGCATTACAAATCTATCAGGATACCCGGGTGCCCAGATGAGCCCCAAATAGTTCTTTAAGCTGAAGAGACGTAGCTTAAGGGTGGCAAGGTGGTAAACCATGGCTATTTCTAAGAATAGCCCTAGTTGACAATTTACCACGTGATATCTTTGAATTAGAACTATGCCTGACATAGCAAGTATATAACAAAAATCTGCATAGGCTAATATGGTTGTGTTCCAAGGCTATTCCGTAAGAGTTGTACTTACTCTGCAATGCACCTGAAGTAAGAGAATACAACAGGGTCGGTGAGCTTCTGAGGCTGCACACAGCATTCTATTTACCATCTACCCTGGTGTGTCTGATGTTTGGTAATGGTAAAAGTGGCAGTTTGGAGCCGAGGCTAGCCCCTCAAAAAGTTTTCTGGATCCATAGTCTTCCTGCCAATTGATGGGGTTATGGATAAAGATTAAGTTTCCAGTTTTCTCTACAAGCATAATTAATTACGAGAAATGTGAAAAGTGTTCCATTCACTACACATAAATATCATTTGTGAAGTTAATTTTAAAGAAATGTGTCTTCTGTATTTCTATACAGTGTGATAGAAGAGCTTGCACATGTGCATACACACACTCATACACACACTCACATTACCATCATTGCTCTGAGGGCATCAGCATCCACAGGCAGCCAAGGGCATGGCTTGGGGTTTGAGTGTAGATTCCATTGAATGCATAGCTTATCTCTATGGGTTTTTTAAACAACCTTTCTCTGATTCTCCATCTGCAGAAACAGTGGTTAACAATACTAGAGGGTAAAAAAAGCCAACTTGATTAAAACTCAGATTTCTGGGCCCCACCCCTGGAGATTCTCGTTCCAGAGGTCTTATGTAGAGACCAGAGACTGTATTTTTAACAAGTGCCATAGGGGATTCTGAGACAAGAAGCAAGCAAAGGTGTATCTGCTTAACAAGGCAAAGGTACTATTGAGAGAGAGCTCCCTTTTAGGTGCTAGGCTGTGTTGGGTGGTTTAAGAGTGGCTGTCTAGAGGTCATGGTGGCCCTATTATCATCCGAGATGCTCTAATGATGACTGGATCAGGCAGAGAGGCAGCGGTGGATGATACCTTGACGAATGATGGATGGTGGGTGATACATGGACGAATCCATGGGCATGCCAGTGGGGGCGGTCTGCACCACTCAGCAGCCTCACTGTAGGGCCAATCCTGCTGAAATTGGCCCCAAATAGGGTCATGCTTCTTGCTGTTCAGAGTTCATTGCGCTCCACAAGGGAGGGCTCATCCTTCAAATGCAAACTTGGCTTCAAGTCCCAGCTTCATCACTTAACAGCTACATGGCCTTCTGCAAATAACACAGCTTCTCTGAGCCCTTGTCTTGATCTGCAGAAGTACTGACAGTGTTGTAATGAGTTTATGCAAAATAATGTGGGCAAAGAAACTATTATACTATGTGTTACATAGTAGGTTTCCGAATGTTTCTTTCCCTACTCTCTTCCTTCCTCCTTCTCTCCTTGAACAGGGACAAGAAAGTCTTCTGAAGATTGAATGGAGGCCTTCTCTCTCTCTTCATTCTCCCATTGAATGTTCAAGGATGACAGTATTCATTTCCTTGTTCAAAGAATGTAAACAAGTCATAGCCTGGACCAGCATTAATAATTTATATAACAAATCACATAATGTGCATTTGTAATTTACAACGATTTACAGCCTCCCACTAACTTCAGGATTTACCCGCTTGACTCTCTCCTGCGTGTTACGGGCTCAAGCTGGACACTTAAGATGCATTTAAATTATCTGTGTGCAAAGACGCCACCTAGAAACAGACAGGTGGCCTCTCCCCAATGAGACTATGTAAATGTTTGAAATAATATAACTAAACTACAAATCAGCGAAGCAGATTAGGGGGGGCTGTCTTTTCATAAAAGAAAAAAGAAGAAATTGAATTGGAACTGGCCTGAATTTGAGTAAGCTAGAATTAATGCTTTGTCAAACGGACGGTGCAGTGGAGGAAAGTAATAAGTATGAAAATGGGCTGTTCTAATCCCACACTGCCACACAGCCAGGTCCTCTGGGAACTCAAAAGAAGTCACATTTATTTGTTCTCAAGCCAATAACTTGTCTAACACCTACCATGTGCCAGACTCTGTATCAGATACATTGTATATGGTATTTCATGTAATCCTCACAACAACATGTATGTTAGGTGCAACTTTTAGTTCTAATTTTTGCAGACCAGGAAGCAGGGAAGGCTATAAGGGTGAGCTGAACTGATCCTAATCTTTGGACCCTGGTGGCTCTTATTTATGCACAGAACACATACTTCTTTCGGGCAAATGACTTGGCATCCTGAACCTCAGCTTCTTCCTTTTAAAACTAGCATCTGTCACTAAAGCTCTTTGTCATCCATGGCTCGTGTGCCCAGTCCTGTTTCTTATTCATTTTTATGTTCCTAGTACTTACCACAAAGCATGGCAGGAACTCTCAGAAACAATGTTACCTCCTCTGTATCATGAGGCATTTTAGCTTATATTTATCAGGTAGTATTCTAAGCAAGGAGGGAATATTAATTAATTTGATCTTTGACAAAAACCTACAGAGTGCAAAGATACAAGAGATGACCTTCAGGCAAAAAGAGGTTCTATGAGTTGCCTGAAGTCACACAACTAGTAAACGTCAAGCTGGAAGTTAAACCCGTGTCTTCTAGTTCCAGAGCCAGTGGTCTCCTTTTCCAAGTTCATCAGTGGAATAGACACTGTTTATATTGCATCATTGATTGTTTTGGTCTGTGACCTTGATGCAACTTGAATAATTTAATGTGCATGTAGCAAATATTTTCATGGCACCTTGTTAAATAAGTGAAGATGATTGGTAGAAATTATACTATTTTCTGGTTAAGAACGATCTTTCTTAGACCCAGAGCTGGCTATAGATGGAATGGGTTGTGTTGAGAATTGTGAGATCCCTGTTGTAGGAAGTGTGTAAGTGAAGGCTGGGCAATCAAGAGTTAGTGGAGTAAGAGGGTAGACTATAAAATAATAGGAAAAAGAAGAGCAACAATAATAATACATATCATTCATTGAGTGCTTACTAAGGACCAGACACTCTGCAAAGCACTTACAAGGATCACAGTGTATATACATTCTCTCCATTTTAAAGGCAAGGGAATGTGGGTCAGAATGGTAAAGTACATTGCCTGATCTGGGTTATCAGCGAGTGCCGGCAACAGGATACAAATCCGGATCTATGTAACTCCCAAGTCTACAATCTGGCCCTGAAATTCTTAGAGTTTTTAAAAAAGGATTGGTGTGTAGTCTGTCCTGTGACCTAGGTTTTGACACATATTTCTGACTTCTCTGAACTTGGAACAGAAACCACCAGACTGTCGGTTCCACTGAAGTAATCTGATCCAACCCAGTGGTATACTAGCAAACTGGCTCTCTGAAGAAAAAAATGTAAAAAGCCTTATTTGTGGCATTTGCCAATTTCCCTGGTGTAAATTCTCTTACTGTGTCCAATTTCAAGTCATTAGGTTTAATAACTACCATACAACATCCCTGAATATTTAAGTTAGCTCTTGTGAACCAGTTGGAGCCAGTTGGAGCCAGTTCCAGCACAGCATTGCTCCAATCCCACTGATGAACCAACGATGTATCTCTTAGGAACTGCTATCTTGTCTTTCTCTGTATCTCCAATGCCTAGCACAGTTTGGGCCATATAGGACATACGTATTTGTTGATTAAAGAATAAATAAACAACTGAAAAGTGAATGAGTAATCAAAAGTGGAGAGGAGGGTGGGAAATATTGTCTTCTGCCCTGAATTAAGAAAGATACAACATGTCTTACTAGGAGCTTCTGTGCTTATCTCACTTCTCTGTGGTGATGAGAGGACCTGTTGAAGAAATTCTGCCTGGAAGTAGAGTTTGGGTGTAGATGTTGAAACACTACTTATCTCCTCCCCTTTTCACTTCCCAGAAGATCTGATCCATCACAAGCCAGCAACTCTACCTCCAAATGCACCTTGCATTTGATGATGTTTCTCCATCCCCAATATTGCCACCACGATCAAGTCACGCCGCCTTTTCCTCCTCACCAGCACTCTGGTGGGGAAACCATCTCACCCAGCAGCCAGATTGAGCATCATAATGTAGCTTTGTCATGCCACCTCCTCTCTCAGCACCCCTCATTGGATCCCCTGCTCTCTTAGGGTTAAGAGTCAACTCCTTAACTTGGCCTTCAAGGCCCTTCATGCAGCTGCCCACCTCTCCAGTTTCATCTCACGTCACTCATCGCCTTTCCCACTGCATTCCACCCTGGAACATCCATCCTGCTGCTTGGAACGCTCGTCTTCCCCACTGTCAGGACTGGGCTTAACTGTCCCTTTCTAAAAGAGGTCCTTCTGGTATACCCTCTCATCCTACACTGTTCTCCATCCGAGCATGGATCAGAGTACAAATGATATAGTCACATCTGTGAATTCCAACTCCCACCTGATGGAAAAATTCTTGAGGATAGGGGCCACGTCTGTTTCTGTTTTGGTTCCCTGTGCCTAGCAGTGTTGGAGAGTTAGCTGCATTGGGTTGAGAGGTCTTGTCTCATGGGTCAGAAGGCTGTCACCTGGGAGGCAGTGTGGCAGAGAGTTTTGGAGGCTGCACTCAGGGGACAGCCATCTTCGGTTCAAATTTTATTAGCTCTGTGATCTTAAGTAGGCAATTGCCTTCATATGGATTTAATTTTCTCTCATGTAAAGTTGGGTGTAGTGACAATAACTCCATCATAGAGTGTCAAAGGATTAGATGAGATAATTCCATGTGAGGTACTTAGTCCAGGATTCAGCACAGAGTTAAGTACTTAGCCATGGTAGCTATTATTTTTATTTTGAGACAAAGTAATGCCTCAGCTGAAACTCATGTTCACCTCATTCTCTTCACCAAGGAGGTAAATACTGGAGTTTATTTCCTCCCCAGAAAGGTCCCATGAAGCCTGCTCCTTCTCTCCAAAGTAGTGATTTGTTGGGTACTCTGTCATTCGTTCATTAACCAAATATTAATTTAGCTGCTACTCGTACCAGGTCCAGTGCTAGAGGAAACAAGGCAGAGTCCATGCCCTTGAGAAAGGTGGAATTACATGGCGAGAGTGACAGGTTCTACGTCCCTCTTGCCCAAGTTATAGGATTTTACTAAATAAGCCTTGCAAATGGTCAGTTGGGAGATTAGTCTATAAAAACAATGAATTTTGCTGTATCCTGTCCTTTGTAGTTTAAAATATGAAAGGAGAGAAGGAAGGAGGGAGTACCTGTCTTCCACACTAGACTTTGAGTAGAACCAAGGTATTATTATGCCAATTTTATCATTTGAGGAAACCGATCTTACAAAAACAGAAATGACCATCCCAAGGTCACATAGCCAGAGACTGGTAAACCTGGGAATTTGAACTCTGCTGACTCGTGCAGTGGTATTTTCCACTCTTTGAGCTGCTGACTACTGGAAAACCAAGAAGGAGGCAGCATCGCTAATGCTGGTCCTGGTTGGTGATTGAAATGGAAGAAGAAATTCACATTTATGATTCCCGGGGCTGCTGTTACTTCTACTCTAAGCATGCTTACATCCTAATCTCAATTCTTATGCACTTACACGTAGATTCATATCCTCACATATATACATAGGTTTCTATAAAATTTAGTAGGGCTTCTGCTTTAGCTCTTCAGGTTGTTCAGTTGTGGCCATTTTATAAATAAATATGCACTAATGTTGTTACTATTATTGCTGTCTCATAAATTTCATGGCACATGCAGGAAGCTCTGTGAATTACAGTTACTTAGGGAAGCACGGCTGTCGTGTCCCTGCCATCTCTACCTGAGTGAGGCCTCCATGCAGCTCTTACTGCAGAAATAATCTGTGCCCTTCCATCCCAGCACAAAAGCCAAGTGCCTCTGATGGTGGGGTAGGGAGAACTTTTGTAAATACACAAAGATGTGTGACCTGGATGTGTCTTTGCTGGCCGGCCTTTAGTCTAGGCGGAACCATAACAATTCCCTGGGTCTAGGGCCTCCCCTGATAATAACAATACTACTAATAATAGATACAGCAGCTACAGTCACTGAGGGTTCAGTATATACCAAACACTGTGTGAGGGTTTTACATGCATAAAGAGGCATAAAGAAATTAAGCAGCTTTCTCAGCAATATTAGCTCACAATTATTGAGCCTTTGTGTATTATCAGCCACTGTGCTAAAAACTTCTTGCTTTAGCTCAAGGAATCTTGCGAAGTAGGTATTTTAATTATTCTTGTTCTACAAATGGGGACAGCAAGACTTAGAAACATCAGATGACTTGTGCAAGCATCCTCAACTAGGACTGGGCAGTGCTGGTGCTTCTGTACAGCTTTGCAGGAATCTAACGGCCGTCTGTGTTCTTAGCTCTTCCTTTTTATTGATTTCCTAAGTTCACGGTGTTAAGAAACAGTTGAGCTGAGTTTCAAGCTTAATTTGTCTGATTGCAGAGCTCACAAGCCTTCCATTTCACCAACTTACCTTCCAGAATTGATGTGTAAACATAAGATCTTCCAGAGAGAGATGCCTTTCCTCCATGAAGTTGGCCCTGATTTTGTCAAGCACACTTCGGTGGCTCCTTCCTCTCAGCTCTTAGCAGGTTGTGAAGGCTTCAGTAAAACCACCTGGCATTTATCCTGGTACAGTGTAATTATGTCTCCTCCTGACCTCGCCTACCTGACTGTGGTCCCTCCATGTTTAGGCTGTGCCTGGCTCCTTGGCGAGTCCTGCGACTTGCCCAGGGCACAGCACACACAAAGGACTTGGGGAACCTTTTTTAAATGAGTGGTGGTCATTTCTAAACTTAGAAGTCCCTGCATGTCCTACTAGAGGTGAGGACTTTTCACCTCTCTCAGTTACTGATTTACGTAGCCCCTGGTATTAGTTACCTACAGCTGTGTACAAATTACCTTCAAAGTAGCAGCTTAAAACAACAAACACATATTATTTCAACAAACATTTATTTATCAACATTTGTTATCTTGACAAACATTTATTCTGTGGGTCAGTGATCCAGGCACCACGTAACTGGGCCTTCAACTCAGGGTTTCTCTCAGGGCTGCAGTGAACTTGTCAACCAGGGCTGTGGCCACATCTGAGGGCTCAACTGGGGAAGGGTCTGCTTCCCAAATCCCTCATGTGGTTGCTGTCAGGATTCAGTTCCACAAGGGCTGGTAGCCAGATGACACTCTCCGTTCCTTGTTATATGGGCCTCTCTATACGGCAGGTCACAACTTGGCATCTGGCTTTGCCAGAGCAAGAAAATGAGAAGAAGCAGAGAGAAGGTGAGCAAAATGGAAGTCACAGTCTTTTGTACTTAGTCTTGGAAGTGACGCTCCACCCTTTTGTTGTATTCCATTTGACAGAAGCAAGTTGTTGAGGGAGGGGATTCACAAGGGTGTGAATACTGGAAGGCAAGGACCATCGGGAGCCATTTTAGAAACTGCCCACTGCAGTCCCCCTGCCCTCTTTCCTTTTCTCCAAACCAGATCTTTCTTTCACTTCAGGTGACTCATGCTTGTTCATGTCCATAGACTTGAAAAATGATTTCTCATCAAGCTTCAGGTTCTCAATTCTGTCCAAGATGCTCTTCAGCCTCCTCTGGGTTAAACTTATAGGCTGTCTTTGCAGAATGAGATTTCTGCCTATAACCCTAGTGCTTCTCCTTGTGCTGCACTCCAGAAGTACAGTTCTAGAGCTCATCTTTTGTCACGAGGTCTTTGGATCCCACTTCCTGAAATTATGAAGTCCCTGCAGCATCCTCAGAACCCAACACAATGTCTGACATTTAGTAGATGCTTACCCCATCTTTATTGATAAAGTGAGTGAATGAGGATGTGTTTCAGGTTTGCCCAGTCCCAGGAGGGCTGACCTGAAAGGACTGAGACATCATCTAAGATAAAGCCCACTCTCTCTGCAGTGGACCACGACTTGCTTTGTGAGCTGTTCCCTAATTACCTCTCTGGCCTCTTCTGTCAACACTGTACTACAGTTTATGTACAACGCCCTCTTCACCCTGGCTTTTCCCATTCTCTTGGACCACATGTCCAGTTTTTCCACTTAGGTAACTATCATCTTACAAGCATCAACTCTCAGGAATGGTTCTCTGACCTCTAATCCTGGATTAGGGCTCCCCTCCTCTGCACTGACCTCTGCCACTGTGATAGTCCCGTTGCATTACATTCTCTGTTCAGGAGTCTGCTGCTCCACTGGACAATGAGACCCTTAATGGCTCTGATCTCTGAATCCTCAGCTTAGAGCACAGAGCTCAATGCAGAGTGGGCTTTCAATAAATATTTGTTGAATGAAGGATTTCTTCATGTTATAGACAGAGAGGCAGAAGTCAAGAGAGGGGAGGGATTTGCTTAAGGTTGCATAATGAATAATGGCAGAGCTGGTATTCAAGTTTGGTCTCTAGACTCCCAGACAGAGCTCTTTGCACAGCCCCCAGGAACTTCCTTGGCACTAAAGGACAAGCCAGAATGTGGCTCTAGTATGTCCCTTGGGCTAAGACCACTATTGTTCTTTTGGAGGTGGCATATTTAAACCAGCAGGCTTGAAAGGTTTAGGCCAAGAAGGTCAGCCTAAAATGGGTAGAAGCCTCTGTATGGAAATGTGTTTGGGCAGCAACGCTTCACAGGAAGCTTTTTTTCCTCTCTTGTTTTTTTTTCTTCTTTTATCCTCCTTTGTATTCCCTTCTCAGAGGTCTAAAGGCAAAGCTGTTTGTCTCCAGATGGCTGTTTAAACACAATGGAAACGTGCTTTTGCTGAAGTGTTAGTGGTCTGAAGAGGAGGCGATGGATTAGAAAACCAGGGGAAAAAATTGCTTTTCTATTTAAAGAGCTGGATACAGGAGTGTTTATTCTAATAACATTCCCAGGTGCATAGCAGCTAAACTCCTACACCTGGGAAAGGACAGAGTCCTCTGTCCTCCATGGGGCCCCAATGCCTTTCTTTGCAAGGATGAGAGTTTGGGTGCTGAGCAAGTTTGGGTGCTGAGCAAGTTGGTTTTGGAATCACTTCCTCAGCCCAAAGCTCCTGCTAGATTCTTAGACCTGCAGGGAATGGTAAACAAGCCCTGGTATGAAGGGAGAAGAATACGGATGTTGCTGGGTCAAGCAGACCTAGGTTGAATCCCAGCTCTGCCTCTGACTGTGCAACTTAGGGCACGTGTCTGATCTCTCTGAGCTTGATTTTCCTCATTTGTAAAATGGAGATCATGGTACTTAACCCAGAGAATTGTTTTAAGGATTAAGTGAAACAATGCAAGTCAAGCGCCTAGACTAGTGCCTTGGTTCACAATGGTTGCTCACGTGGAATATCTGTTTCCTCTCCTTTTTTCTACGTTTGGATGACTTCTATGACATTCTCATCAAAAAGCCCCTCTGTCTGAGACTTCCTTGCTTCAAGGGTAAATGTCTCGTATCTTTCATCTGATGTCCTCTCCTGACATAACCTCCGGTCCAACCCAGTTACTGTCTTCAGAACATGGGCCACTTGTCCTTGTCTTGTTTGGAACATCACATAGACCTGAGTTACATTACCAGCCCTGTAGCTTACTAGGTATGTGACCTTGAGCAAAGCACTTCTCTCTGAGCTCTACTTCTCTGATCCATAAGATGGAGATCCAGGGGTTGTTGTGAGGAACAAACTGAATAATGGATGCGAAGGGCCCAGCAGAGGTTTAGCAGATGCTCTCTCTCAGTAGGTCCTCTGCATGTGCTTGAACCTTCTCTTAGTGGAAACTCACCATCCTTCCAGCCACATGGTCTTTCTCCCACTTCTGACCATCTTGAATTTATGCAGATAGTTTCTTGGATACAAAGGTCAATCTCTACATTTATTGGTCTTAGATTTAGTGATGATGATGATGATGATGATGATGATAAGAGCTACTTTTCATTGAGTCCCTACTATGCAATGTATATTTTCCTATTTAATCCTAACGACCCTATGGAGTAGATGTCATTCACATTGTACAGATTAGGATGATGAGACTTGATGAAGGTCAACCATAAAGTAAGAGAGCTAGGATTTCAACCCAAGTTTCTCTACCCCCAAAGTCCATGTTCTTCCCGTTATCTTGAATCTACTGTGCTTTAACCTTTGTACCAGTCTGTTGGAGTTGTTTTGTGGGAATATTTGGGTATAATTCATTTTGGTTGTGTGTTGATGTTGACCAAATGACCCTAGTTGAGCCCGTCTAACGTACAGTCATCTGTGGGATACTACGACCAGTGCCACAGAGAAACAGAGAAGTGCAAGATGTACTATCTTTGTGCCAAGAGATATCAGTTAAGGTAGACAAAAACAAAAACTATCCCATGGGTGAAATGAGAAACATTGTTGTAGGAGCTGGGACAGATGATATCTAGATCTGGCTCTGGGCAATGTGACTTTGGGCAAGACTATTGTCCTCTCCTCATCCTATCCTTGATGGATTAACTAACTAAAGGTACTCCTCCAGCTCTGCTTTCCTGGTTCCATGATTATTTCCTGCACGTGGGAGTCAAATGACAGAATTTGTGTTTGCAATAAGAGAAGGATGGGGAACCTATTTTCCAACTTCAGAACCAAAGGGCCGCCTTGGAGAGGAGGGACGGAGACTAGTTTGAGGCACTCTTGAGGGCAGGAACATGTTCAGCTGGTTCTAGCTCGAGGAGTAGATTCTAGATCTGACTTCTAGGAGATGGGAATTCTCTGGTCTTGAAAAGTTGGTCTGTTTTAGGCATGTTGAGAAAAGTAGAAAGGACAACCCATGGGTGTGGGTGTGGGGAATGTATGCAGCCTGTCACAAGGAAAGGGACAGGCAAATCTAACTGCAGGAGAGGGTTTATGGACCATCAGGCAAAGCCTCATTTCCCATTATTTCTCAGGTACAGTCTGAAAATCAGGAGAAAGAGATGAGGAGAAAGGAGTACAGAGATTTGAAGCCCCCTCTTTTAGCAGGAGTGCGATGTAGTGGAAGAAACAGTGAGTTTAGAGTTCAGTGGATCTTGGCTCCTATTCCATCTCTGCCCCTTGCTAGTTCTGAGCCTTTAGGCAAGTCAGTTAAGCTCTCTGGTTTCTATTTTTTACAATGTCAAGTAATGGCAGCATTGCCTAGAGTTACAGTGGACATATGAAATAAAAGATTCTGTAGGTAAAGGACACCACAGCAGACCTAGTAAATATTAAGTGCACAATAAACATTATTTCTCTCCTCCTTCTTTTGCAAACCTTGGACCAAAGTCCAGTGACATCTTCTAGGAGAATGGAACAGTGACATTTTTTGGCAAGCTCTGAGAAAAAGCAGCTAGAAATGTGCCTTTTAGGAAGATGGGAGATGATTGGCCCTGATCTTCCTTGGTAGCCATGGAAACCTGTGGCTGCTCTTTGCTTTGTCCCTTTGCACCCACTACTTGGTCCCCAGCTCCTCTTTGCCACTTCTCTTCCCATCAGTGGTGTGTGCTGAATGTGGTGATGCATCTAAACAGCCTACAGTCTAAGAGGGCGAACAGAGAAATCAAACACCTGTGTCTTTAAAATAAATTTTATTTCGTAAGTCAGTACCAGCTGATGATCACCTGTGAAACTGAAACCCAGTGCTACTTTTTCTTCCTCCTTCTTTCCTATTTATTTCTGAGCCTTCCTAGAACTTTAGCTCTTTTGAATTATCTCCACAGTTTCTCATCTGCACACTGCAGATTCCTCCATTGAGTACAGCATCTTGTTCCTTCCCCTAATACATTCCATCAGCCTGCTAAATATCAGTCGAATAGTCTTTAACCTTCTGAACTGGCCTCTTGCTCCTGCCTCTTTTCCTTCCTTGCACATATTTTCCTGTGACTCTAAAATTCCATTTTCTTTTTTTTTAAATTGATTCCAGTTTTACTGAGATATAATTGACATACATCCCTGTATAAGTTTTAGGTGTACAGCATAAAGGTTTGACTTAGGTATTTTGTGAAATGATTACCGCAATAAGTTTAGTAAGCATCCATCGTCTCATATAGATATAACAAAAAGAAAAGGCAAGGAGAGAAAAAAAAATTCTCCATGTGATGAGAACTCATAGAATTTACTCTCTTAACAACTTTCCTCTATATCATACAGCAGTGTTAACTATAGTCATCATGTTGTACATTACATCCCTAGTACTTATTTATCTCATAATTAAGTTTGTACCTGGAAGTTCACACCTTTATTTTGTGTGTGTGTGTGTGAGGAAGATTGGCCCCAAGCTAACGTCTGTTGACAATCTTCCTCCTTTTGCTTGAGGAAGATCCTTGCTGAGCCAACATCTATGCCGATCTTCCTCTATTTTATGTAGGATGCCACCACAGTGTGGCTTAACGAGTGGTGCTAGGTCCGTGCCTGGGATCCAAACCTATGAACCCTGGGCCGCCAGAGTGGAGCATGTGAACTTAACCACTATGCTGCCAGGCCAGCCCCATGGAAGTTCGTACCTTTTAACCACCTTCCTTCAATTCCCCCTCCCCCCACTGCCCCCCCCCCCCCCCCGTTAACCATAAATCTGATCTTTTTTTCTATGAATTTGTTTTTGTTTCTTTTAGATTTCACATGCCAGTGAAATCATACAGTATTTGTCTTTCTCGGTCTGACTTATTTCTCTTGGCGTTATGCCCTCAAGGTCCATCCATGTTGCTGCAGATGGCAAGACTTTCCTTTATTATGGCTGAGTAGTATTCCTCTGTGTGTGTGTGTGTGTGTGTGTGTGTATACCACAGCTTCTTGATCTGTTCATCCATCGATGGACACTTAGGTTGTTTCTATGTCTTGGCTATTGTAAATAATGCTGTTATGAACATGGGGGTGTATTGATATCTTTTTGGACTAGTGTAAAATTCCATTTTATTTTAACACCTGAGAACCAGAAGAATCCAGATACTGGAGTCAGACAATACTGACCATGAAACCTTCCTCTATCATTTCCCAGTGGGTGAGTCTTGTCTTCCCATTTTTAGATAGAAGCAGTACTCTCTGCCTTGCAAGGCTGTTGATAAGTTTAAATAAGTAAATATATGTAGACTCTTTAACACAGTGCCTGGTATAGGAGCAACAGTTAGCTATTGGGAGCTGCTGATATTACTAAGAGCAACCTTTATATAAATTATTAAACTAGCTCATCGTTTTTCCTACCTTGTCCCTTAGAATAATTGTTCTGCAATATATTAATACTTTTGGGAAACATCAGGTTAAATTCTGCTCAAGAGAATTTCATGCAGGCCTTTTCAGAGATTTTGATGCCAGATATATACTCTAGTATATTCTTTAAGAGGGGAATATAGAATGTAGCGTGACCCAGAATTTTTTGAAAATGGGACTTTTTTTTCTTTTCAAGATACATTTTGTTTTGTGGGAAATACTGCACTGGCTCTGGAGCATTTGGATACATTTGTGTGGTCAATGGGTCTGGAGGTAGTGGGCACAGAGTCTAATCCTGCCTTCACACCTCGTCAGTGAGACCTCGGTATAGTGTCATGGAAGGAGTAGTAGGCTGTAGATCAGTAGATGTGGCTCCAGACCCAGTTAGTCCTCTGCTGTCTAAACATGAGTCCACCTTTAAGTCTCTGGTTTCTCATTTGTGTCCTGGAGATAATAACAATACCTACTGCATTGGTTTTTGGTGGAAAGTGAATGAGATGTTTGGGAATAATTTGTAAACTAATAAAAACTGACAAAATATGGCACTATCTGTGTCATCTTCATCACCAACACCATTGTCACCATCTCCCTTGTCATCACCTTGAAGTTACTTCACACTTCCAGGCAAAACTGTCTGTAACTTCCATAGAGAAATTGAAAGAGCCAGTGTCTGCTGGAAGTGGCTTTATCTTCAGCAGAGTGCCACAATCCAAACCTAAACTACAGAAACTCTCCTTATCCGTGGAGCAGAGCTAGCCAATAGCATTCCACACTGTCACAGCTAATGGTTAATGGTTTGGCCCCAAGTAGCACCCTGAATGAGTTGAGGCCATGTAGTATTTTCTGGGGCTCAGAGAGGAAGAGAAACAGCCATCTAGCTTGTTCCTCTCACCATCTGCCCTCCTTGTAAAGTCCCCTCTGGTGATAAGGAGAGATTCCCTTGAAGACCTGTGGTCAACATCAGGTGGGGTGATGAGACCGCCACAAGTCTAGCCATAGTCACCTCAGGTCCATGAAACAAGCTGAGGTCTGTAGGCAGTTTAGTAGTTAGGGCTGATTCTTCTCTGCTCAGGCTACATCTAGCAGGTTGGCAGAGAGGGTAAGGAGGGTGATGGTTAAAACTTTGGACTCTGAAGTCAAATGGTTTTCCATTTCAACTCTATTACCTTTGAGCTGCATGGCATTTATCAAGTGGTGGCCTCAGTTTCCTCATGTGTAAAATGTGGGTAATAATAGATAGCATCTCATGGAGTTACTGTGAAGATTAAATGAGATACTACATGAAAAAATTTAGTTATGTTGTCTGACACATAAGTGATTTTTAAAGGCTAGTAGTGATGGTGGTGGTGGTGATGATGATGATGATGATGGTGGTGATATATACTTTACTAGGAAAGCCATTGTAAAAAACCAAATCTTTACAAAGTGTAATAAAGAGACTCAAAATATAACTTTGGAGAAATAAAGCAAAGCTAACAGTAATTGGTTTGGAGGAAAGAGTCTCCAAGGTCATCTCATTGCCACTTTTAACTAAATAGCTGCCCTGAAGAGGAGGTATTTGATGCATGCTATTTGACTGGGACTGCAGAAGTTGACTCATAGAGTGAGGTTCTGGAATGGTTTGGTACAACCATGTGAGAGTAGAATTGCTGCTTCTTAAGGGTTGAGTCTGCTGTCTCTGGATGTATGCAAAGATTGGATGAACACTTGCACAGATCTTATAAAGGAAAATCCCACAGAAGATGGGAGATTGGGGAAATTACAAATGATTCAAAGCATACTATGGATTTGAGAGTGCCCAGGTCAGAAAGCCAGAGAGCACAAGAAACTAGTTCATGGCAGAGATAGAGACGGGGAGACGAAGACACATTTGGCTCCAGATGGGCAAGACGGGGGAAAAGATGCCCATACTGACACATCACGCTCAAGTAGTGTGTGCAGAATCCAGACATAAGGCAGGCTGAGGATAGGGGGCCACTTTCCCCAGAGTTCTAACAAAGCCCTGATTTCAAATAGTCTCTCCTCCTGCCTCCAGCATGACACTTGCACTTGTCAGACGATGTGTCCTAATTTTAGTTTCCAGAAATATGCAGAGAAGCACAGAGGAGCTGGAGCGCAGGTGCAGCAGGAATCTCAGGAGGCACTTAGTGAGGTTAGTGGGGCACGCCAGCAATCTGCAGTGGTCACTCTCATATGCAGGAGGATTGGCGGCCTCTCTAGGGGTTTTTGCGTGATTTCTCGCTGGGTGGGGACCAATCCTTGTTGGAGAAAGTCAGTGAATACATTTGACTAGAAAAGAACTAATAGCAGTATTCCATTACTGATACCTCTTGGTAGAATGGGGAGTAACGCTGAAGCTTTCATTCACTCACTCATTCATTCAATGAATGTTTATTGAGCACTAGTATATTCAAACATACTTATAACCACTGGAATAACAGTAGGGCACAAAATATGAGGTCTGGCAGAAGCAGGTGCACATTAAATAACAACTTATTGAACAAATTAATTCCCAGATAAGGTCATTGAGTCTAAGTGGAGTAAGGTGACTTGTCCATGGGGGCCAGCAGCCAAGTATAAAAGCCAGAATTCTAGCTTGAGCCAAAGTACCCCACGTCCTGTAGATATCCATGTAGTTGCCAAGTTTTGGGCAGTGGAGTTTTGAGGAACTGAGGTGAAAGGAAAGATACCAAGATTGTCTAGATCCCTAAGTATGTGTGCTTGATGTTGTAATTATGATCTCCCATTTAATCCACACAGCTTTGCTACCAGTTGAGGATTATCATTGCCATTTTATAGATCAGAACACTGAGGCTCTGAGAGTGTAGGTAACTTGCCAAAAGTTACATAGCTATTCAGCAGAAGAGTGGTTTGAAATTTCCATGTCTAGAACCAAAACCCAGGCTCTTCCTCCTAATCTAAGCCACCTTCCTACCTCCTGGGCTCCATCTGTCTAATGTCCTGGGTTCCTCCATCACCTCAACTCCATATGCTATTTCAAGAAAGAAATGACTTCTCGTCTTAGGACCTAGTCTCTCGTTCCCTGCGGATATCGGGAGGATGAAATCAATAGGAGTACAGCAGCTTTAAGTTTTCCACACACAGTGGTCTGCTGGGGTTAGATCTATTTTCTCCATTGTAAAATGTGATTGATTCAATTCCAAATTTAGCTTAAATTTGATTTGCTTCTCTCAACCTGGCATTTCCAAACTGAGAATCAATCAAACCCCAAATTATAGGCAGCGTGTGGATCAACAATGCTGAGTTATTTCCGACCGAATTTCTCAAGCAATGCATTTTATGCCATTCTCTGCTGCCATGAGAGGAGTTGAGGGGTAAAAGGAAGGGGAAATGAAAGGGAAATTAGATTATTAACTTTCTCCAGTTCCAGCAATCAATACGCCCTGATGAAATTCTATTGCTACAGCACAGCTCACTCCCCTGCAAGTGATAGAGAGGGAACTGCCAACTGGGATGTGAACCAGGGATAACCGTGACCCTAACCATTTGAGGATGCTCATGTTATGATCTGGAACTATTATTTATTGAGCTCTTTTTTTCTGCCAATTACATGGGTTATCTTATTTCGTCCTCACATCAGCTCTGAAAGAAGACTAGTGTTCCCATTTTTCGGATGGAAATATTTTGTCCTAGTAGGGTTAGATCAGTTGGTGTCACAGGAAGATTTTGTGGTTAAGCCAGCCTTGGAACATAGACATATCTGGCTCCAAAGGCCATGCTCTTTCTTCAGCTACATGATGCTATCATGGGACCTTTACTCTGTGATGAAGTGGGAGGTAGTATGATATGGGGAGAGGACGGAAAGAAGTGGATCTAATCCCACCTCTGCCACATACATGTTGGGTGACCTTAAACAAGTCATTTCATTGTTCTGTCCCTCTGTTCGTGTGTAAAATGGGGATAGTAACAACAGTTTGCTGTAAGGATTAAATGAGATAATTCTCCTCCCCTGAAATGTAAGCTTCAAGGACGTTGGCTGTTTGGTTCACTATTATTTTCCCTGTGCCTAGAACAGTGCAGGGAAAGAGTTGAGGTTCAATAAAAACTGGTTGGATGGATGTAAGTGCTAGACATAGTGCCTAGATCACAGTAAATAGTCAACAAATGGAAGTTCTCTTTCCTGTCTCTGCTTCCTGCAATGCAATACAGAGCCTAGATGAGGAGGGGGTGGGTATTATTGGTAGTTTCCATCTTGCCACTGTCTACAACCCCTACTCAGAGGGATGATCAGTTCTCTAGGCCAGGAACTCCTAAGAAGTCACCTCGGTTTGAGTCCCACTGTGAAGTTTCTGCCAGGTCCCGTTGCCATAGAAACTCCCCAAGCCACCGTGGCTGCTCCACAGGCATCTGGCCTGAGAGCAGACTTAACCTGCCACTTCCTTCTTCCTGGACTTCAGAGACAACTGTGGTGATTCAGGCGTTCTCTGAGTAAATGGCTGCCCCAGGAAGCTGGGCGTTCATATTCTCCCTCCCTCTACTTATGACTCTCCCTTACTATCCACTCTTTTTGTCTTCAGTTTCCATAAAGAATAATTCTATATGTTCTGATAATATTTTGGACAAAGAGGTAAATAAGTCTGGTTTCTGTCATCAGTGATGAGATAAATACGGAATCTGGCTTGGAAATGATCATTTACCAAGGGCCTATCACATGCCAAAAACTATGCTTGGTATTCAACATTTGCTGTCTCACTTAGTTGTCACAACACTCTTGAAGGATAAGTCATTTTATTCCTATTTTCCAGATGAGAAAACTGAGGGCCAATAAGCTAATGTGACTTTACTCCTCACCCCACCGACTCTTAAAGACCCTGGATTACTGTGAAGGTTTAAATGACATAGGGGATGCAAGTAGCCCGGCATGAGTTCAGGGAGTTAGAATGAGAAATTCCACTCCTGCCCCTCAGCCTTCTTCCCCTGGACCAGAATCAGTCCTGTGGAGCCTGGGTGGTATTTCTGGTAGTTGGCTAATTAGTGAAAGGAATATCTTGGTCACATCCATTTGTGCTGCTCTATGGGCCAGGTCTGAGAGATGCCTTCTTGAGACCCACAGGATGCTGTTGTCCATACAGGACATCCACCTCCCCAATGCCAGGAGACTGTAACTGCCTTTCACAGCTCACTGTCTGGCCCTAGTTCACCTTCCCAAGAATTTGTTCATGCTGTGCTCATCCTTACATGTTCTTCCCCTCAGAACAGACTCCACAGAACTTAGAATGGAAATTCAGCACTGCTGCTAACTGTTATTTGGAGGTTTTGTTAAATATCTAGGCTTAGGTTAATTCGTGGACTTTTTTTTTTTTTTTTTTTTGGTGAGCAAGATTGGCTCTGAGCTAACATCTGTGCCAGTCTTCCTTTGTTTTTTGTATGTGAGGTGCTGCCACAGCATAGCTTGATGAGCAGTGTGTGCGTCTGTGCCCAGGATCCGAAACCATGAACCCTGGGCTGCCAAAGCAGAGCACACAAACTTAATCACTACACCACTGGGCTGGCCCCAATTTGTTGACTTTTTAGGGAAAGACCTATGCTAGGTATCAACCCCTAGTCCACACCCTCTCTGGTACAAAACATCAATATTAGCTTGCTGATGCTACTTAGCTACTAAACTATTTATATTGTAGTTTGAAACAGCTTCTTGTGGCTCCCAGATGAGAGATAAAATCTGTTCCTTTTTTTCTATGGTCATTTTAGGTTTAGGAATTTCCCATCTCCTGACACCAGAACCATCTTTTTATTTTATCTGCTCTTCCATTTAACAAATATTCAACAACTTTAACCACAGATATATGAATTGTTCCCACCATAACCTATGCCTTATCCTAGGACTGGCAATAAAGACAAGGACCCTATTCTTTAATTAAGCAATTTGTAGGTTCCAGATGGTGAGCTTGGCGTGAGAGACATAAAGATAGTGAGGATGGGTTCCCTTCCCTTAAGCAGCTGAGATTTTATTAAGAAAACTGAATAACCATACAAAAAACCCCGAAGTGGGCTGTCATAAGGGCCTTTGTTCCATTAAGATTCACCCATCTGGCAATGTTGGTTGGCATGCTTTTTGATTGGTCAACACCTGGATCTGGTTGTGAATATTGTTATTATCACCCCTGAAAGTTATGATGTATTTACTGAGATTCTACCACTTGCCAGATGCTGCGTTGGGCATTGGGATACAATGGTGAGCAAAACCCCTGCCCTTAAGGGGTTTACCATCTGGTGACTAGACTCTGGTGTTTGAATAAGATGTTTTGGGAAGCACAACAAATATAGGCACTTGTGTGCCTAGAGGACGTTGACGATTAATCTCAAAGAGTGATGGCGGGGCAAGGAAACAAGTGGATTTCTACCCAGAAGAAATAACACCTATGCTAAGATTAACATGATGAAGAGCATTGACTGTGGTGGCACTGCAGTAATGCAGCCCTGCTGGCACCTGGGCCAGGTAGGAGAGAGCAACAGGAGGTATGAATGTAGAGACCCACCAGGAAAGGCCTTGGATGCCAGGCTAATGAGCATGGATTACATTCTGTGGCCAGATTCTCTAAAACAGTTCAAGGGGTTCCAGCAGGGAGTGAGATGGGAAGATGTGCCCACTCTTCCCTCATCCCGCAAGGAGACAGACAATAGAAGAGGTCAGAGAAAGAGGTGGAAATGCTAATGACACAGAATAAATAGGACAGCATGGCTCTTTAGCTGCTGTGAAGGAGGAAGACAGAAGTTTGAAAGATGACATCTAGGTTTCTGGACAGTTTAAATAGCGGTTCTCTCAATAAGTGGAGGAGCCCAGGAGAAGGAGGAGGAGAGAGCTTTAAGGAGAGGATAATGTATCCAGTTTTGAACGTGTTGTTTTTGTCATGCCCATGGAACATGCACAGAGAGATGTCCAAGAGGTTTGAGCATAAAGCTTTGCTCAAAAGAAGAGCCTGGTGGGTAATAGAAATTTGGGAGGCATTGCTCTAAAAATGGTAATCAAAAGCTTGAAAGTAGATGTGAATAGCAGAGCCTAAAGAATGAAACACAGTGGGGACCCAGGACATCATCCACAGAATTTCTCTGCTGGCCTAGTGCTCTGCTTGCCATGCAGATGCAATCCACTCATTCTACTACAGCTGTGAAATTGTCTTTAATTTTCTCAGGCAAAACTTCTGTCCCTATGCTCTGCCATCTCTACTCACTCTTAACACAACTTGCCTTTGATTCGAATTAGCTGTGGATCACCCTGCCTTTTCCCACTAAGCCTAGTCTAAGCTCCTGAAGAGCAGGAACTGCTCTTGTTCTGTTCTTTGTTTATCTCGCATAGTAGATGATCAGTAAATGCTTGTGAAATTAATTTGATCAGATTCTACCAGTCCTTGACACCCTTCTAGGCAACAGACATTGTATAGATTCTATGCCACGTTATCATCGCAATAATAAACCTATGAGCTGTCTATGATTATCCTCATCATACACATAAGAAAACTGAGGTTCAGAGATTGAAACAGGTCACACAGCCAATGAGGGCTAAAGCCCAAATTTGAACCCAGAATTGTCAAACTATAAAGTCCATGCTCATTCCATGAGGCCCTATGAATTCAACAACACAGTGTACTCTCACTTGCTTCTAAAATGAGTAGAGAGTTTAATATCATCTAATTATCATCAAGAATGATCAGCCTAATTGGGAGGGGAGGAGTGAGATTTGCCACAATTCTCAGGAAGCTTGTTTCTTTCATCTATACCAAAAGGGCTATTAAGCCCATTTTATAGAGAGTTAAACCAAGACCCAGCAAGTGGCCCCTGAGATGTCATTGCAAACACAGAGGTTGAGAACTAGGGTTTCTTTTGGCAGCTTCCCATTTGGAAAATAACAGGATTCCCGAATTCCATGCTCTCCCTGTTTCCTCACCTCATGGACTTATGTGTTTGTGTTATTAGGTTTGCTGAAAAGCCCAGTGAACAAGACGGCCCTGACGCTGATTGCTGTGAGCTCCTGCATCCTGGCCATGGTGTGTGGCAGTCAGATGTCCTGTCCACTCACGGTGAAGGTGACTCTGCATGTGCCTGAGCACTTCATTGCAGACGGTAAGAGCTAAGCATCGGAGATAGCCCACACCTACTCAGCACCTTGCTCCGTTCTCTGCTCGAAGGTCCTCCATGCACGGCCCCACCCCAAAATTATATTACCAAAAAAAAGGAGCAGCCAAAGGCCTTGTAAAAGACCCCTATCATTTAGAATTCTAGATTGTTTTAATGGAACTAAGATTGCTTTTATTCCATGGACAAGGATAAGATTTGTTAAGCGAAGGAAGAATTCAAATATGAGTGCAGAAAGATTGAGCTACTTCAGAGAAACTACTGTTTCTTATCATGCTTGTGCATTCTATTCCTACCTAAATATATCCCCCCCAAAAAATAGTATTTGCTAATTAAAAAAATATGACAGAGGAGATCGTCTGAGCTTTGTTGGAATTCCCTGAATGTCCTGGAGAATACTCATCTCTCATTCTCTGTAAATGTAGTTTACAAGTATGTTATATCCTACCATTTACTCTTCACCCAATTAATTTGAATTAATGAGACGCTGTAGTCACTATAATCATTCGCCAAGCATGGTCCAAGAAACTGATTAACGTGCTCGATATCTATTGCTAAAGTGCCCTCTAGAAAGTTGTTCCAGTTTATATTCTTGAGTGTGTGATATGATGGCGTCGTTTCTCCAAATGCTTGTCCAAACACTTGACATTACTATTTTTAACTGTATTGAGGTTATCATAAATACAATAAAGATGACATATTAAGCATGCAGCTTAATAAATTTTTATGTAAAAGTTCACCCAGATCGAACCAGAAAATGTTTCCAGCACTTTCAGCTTCCATATGTCCCCTCCCAGTAAATGCCCTCCCAGAGATAACCACCCTTCTGACATTTAGCACCATATTAGTACCGTTATTTTTTTTTAATCTTTTTCCAATTAGGTGTGTATTGAATGTTTTTGAGATCCTTAATTTGTATTTTTCAGCCTTATCTCAACGTAGCTCAATTTTATCTCCATTGTTTTTTGTTGTTGTTGAGGAAGATTAGCCTTGAACTAATGTCTGCTGCCAATCTTCCTCTTTTTGCTGAGGAAGACTGGCCCTGAGCTAACATCCATGCCCATCTTCCTCTACTTTATATGTGGGACACCTGCCATAGCATGGCTTGCCAAGCAGTGCCATGTCTGCACCCGGGATCCAAACCGACGAACCCCCGGACCGCCAAAGCAGAACCTGCGCACTTAACCACTGCGCCACCAGGCCGGCCCCTATCTCCAGTTTTTATGTTGCAATATTCAGAACTTAACATCAGTCCCCTCCGTATGTTCTTTCCAAAGTGGAACTTCCACCTCCTTTCTCTGAAAAATCCAGACTTCTATTAATGCATCCTATGATTTCTTCCGCTTCACTATAGGGAACTAACTCCAACTTGTTTTTCACTTAAATTGCAAATAAATTCAGTATGTCTCATCTTCTATACATTCAGTTGATTTTCTGACCTAAGCACAAGACTTTTGTTTTGTCCCCATCAAATCAAATGTGCCCATAGACAGGCAAACTTGTGAGTGTGAGATGACAGAGGGATGGCAGAGGGAGGCAGAAAGAACAAAATTTACAGACGCAGCTAGGCACCTGGGCTCATGGAGCCTGGAATTGGAAGAATTGCCAGAACCTGAATGTGGCTGGAATATGGGGATGGGAGAATAACAGTGATGAACTATGAGGTTGGAAAAACCAATAGGGCAAATTTTGACCACTGTTGAAGCCATGTGACCTTACCTTTTATCCTCGCCAGTCACTGCTATAGAATGTTAGTCTTTAGAGGCACATTCAAATTTTGAATATTTATTTTCATGCATGTAGAAATGGAGCACTAAAAGGCTAAGTGACATGCTGATGGTCATAGTAAAGAGTTTACTGGCTAAAAGCAGAGGCTATAGAATAATGCAACCATGAATTCAAATACTTGTGCTGTCATCTGCCACTTCTGTAGCCAAGTGGATGACTTACCTCTCTGAGCCTCAGTCTTTGCATCTGTGAAAAGGGAATGATAGTAATACCTATCTCATAGGATTAGTGTGAAGCCTGTGATTCCATATTTATCAGATTTTCAGATAGCACACATCTAGGAAATAACAAAATCAAGGGATCATACAGGAAAACTGCAAAACTTTTGTCATCTCTTGGAAGGATAGACAAAAATGTGGCCAATTAAAAGTTTCCCTTTCTTGATGGTCCCTATTCTGACCTGTATCATAAACTTAAAACTTTATAACTGCCTGTAGACTTGTCTGTTTCTTTCTCTTGCCTGGAATCTCTGTGAGGGCAGGAGTTGTGTCCTCTGGGAGGCATATTGCATCCCTAGTGACAAGCACACTGCTTGATCCATGATGGATGCTCAATAAATATGTGTTGAGTGAATGAGTGGAGCCTGAATTAAAGCAGATTTATGAATAGTTCTGCAGGATTCTCATCTAGATCTCTAAGCAGAAAGGAGAGACTGAGTCAAGGAGAGCTAAGGCAGAGAATTCATAGAGATCAGAGAAAATTTGGAAATAACCACAGAGTGTACAAGTGCTAAAGAAGTGATGGGTCAAACATGGCAGGTGACACTAGGAAGACCTAGCTGAGTGTCTCAGTCTTGAGGCATAATGGAACTCCCTTTGCCTACACGCAATAACATCTTGGTTAGGGATGTATCCTTTGAAATGTTACATGTTTGGGTTCAAATCTCAGTTCCATTGTTTAGTTGCTGTGAAATGTGGGAGGGTCAGTTAAACTTCCTGAGTCTCATTTTTCACATCTATAAAATGAGGATTATTTTGAAAAAAATTGAATGACATAATGTGTATAAAATACCAGTAGAGTATCTAAAACATTGTGCTTGCTCAATAAATAGCAGCTGTTTTTACTCTTATTCCTAAAATAATCCATTAAAGAAGAGACATCAGAAACTGGGACATGGCAGGACAAGAAGTATAAGAAACTAAATAGATGAGAGTAGCTATTCTCAGTTAGGAAAATAGAACAGGGAGCCCATTATATGCCATCCCCTGCTCCCATGAAAGTGACTCCCACTGGAAGACATTAACACTTGAAGATCCTCACTCTTCTGGGGATCAGCAAGAATCTTGAGAGCGGCTAATAGTTGAATTCAGGTGGATGGCTGTCTAGTAGTTATAGGCAAGCAGACCTCCCCCAGCATGATGCCAATGTCTCCTGAGGATGTATAAGCTATGCACATTGCTCATTCCATTCCCCCACCCGCTCTCCAAAGTTATCTTTATTATCCCCATTTGACAGATAGGAAACTAGGATTTGAAAGGAGTAGAATCTAGTTTCTATAGGGGTGGAGCAGGATCTAACAAAGAGCACTTTATACGGTTTAGACTACCTCTGATTTCTGGAGATATGAGAGTGTAATGCAGAGAGGCAAGAGGAGAAGTCACGATGGTGCCTATTTTCCTGAACCCTCATCAGCACTTGGCATTAATATTTATAAATGTATTGAGATATAGCATAAATATAGTAAAAACAGTTTGCAAGTGTACAGTTCAATGATTTTTTAAGTGTATGTTTATATACCCAGATCATAATATAGGTCCCCACTTAAGGCCTCTGGTTGAGTTATAAACAACAACAACGTCATAATGAGGCCTATCAGGATGAGAGCAGCCTCCATCAAATGGGAGGGACTCCACTAAGACATGGCCACCCAGAGACCATGGCCAACACAGCTCTCATCTTTCTCATCTCCCTCCATGAACCTTAAGCTGCCAAATTGCAGCACTTTCTTAGTAGAGAGAGCTCTCAGCCTACCCTGTACTTTGGGCTCTCCATGGTGCTGAAGTATTGTAGGAGGCTGAGTACTGGGTCTGGTTTTCAGGAAGAAAATGAGTTCTGCGCATGTGTTACAACGTAGTTATACTTGATGATTACTGCCCATTATATGGAAAGGTCATCATGATATAGTACTTGTCCAGAGCCCAGCTAGCAAGAGCAATAAATACTGACACAGCCCCCATCCAAGCCCTTGGCAAATATCACCCCTTCCTTTGTGTAGACCTTCTCAAGGCTGCTAGTGACTTTTTGCCCTGCTAAGCACAAGCAAAGAGATGGACTAGGTTTGGGTCCAAACTTACTGAAATTAGTACTTTTTTTTCAGCTGTGGCCTAGAAGTTATCTGCATTTGAGTCATCTGGGCTGATGATCCCCAGAACTAGTGAATCAACTTCTCTACGAATGGAACCCAGTGTTAACATTCTTAACAAGAACTCTAGGTGATCCTTTAACAAAAGTTTGAGAGCTGCACCAATATCTCTATAAGTGTTACTTTGCTTCCATCTAACAGATATAATAACTCCTTGAGACCCCTTGGTGCACTGATAAAGGGCTTTAGTTTCTTCCATCTTTAACTTTATCAATGTCATATTAAGGAGCTGCCTCATGGTCCAACTACAGTGGTTGCCCATAGCACTGAATACAATGTGAATGGTCCACTATGAGTTTTGTAACAAAGCAGCCATGATCGCCTGGATTTGGGCATCATCCAAATTGTCATGCAGGTAGCATTATTGATGCTTGGTTATTGGTTAATATTAAAAGCTCATCTTAGTTGCGATGTTAGTTTGTGCATCCTTTGCGGCTTCCAATATAAGTCAGAATATATTCACCCAATATTCTGGCCCTATAGTGAGCCAGTAGAAGAGACAACTTTTAAAGGAATAAGTTGTCTAGACTAAGTGGGTGATATGGTTCCATCTGTTCTATTCTGTTGTTCTGGGATTTATGCTTTGAGAAGAGGAATGATGTATTGGAAGTCATCCAAAGGAGACGATTTGTAGTCAAGAGTTTGGAAAAACATTGTAGATACATAATGACCTCTTAAGGAAAGGATAGAGGAGAATATTTCTATAAAAAGAGTTGAAGGAACCTAGACAAAAAATGAACTTAATATTATTGAGCATGTCTGTTATAAATGGCAGTGTTCAAAACACTTTACATGGAGTTACTCATTCAATTGTCGCGGAAGAACTTACAGCATCCTTATTTTGCATACATGGAAAGTAGGTCTCAGAGATGTTAAGTGATTTGGCTAGATGAACACACAGAAGTGAAGCAAAGTATGAAAGCCCAAGTCTGTCTGAACCCTTGACCCAAGGTCCTGCCATGCCCCATGCTTACACAAAAATGACCGAGATAATTATTATTTGACTTGAAAAGGGAGTAGACTTGCTCTGGAAGTTCCCATAAAACAAAATTAGAGCTACATGGGTGATGAGGGTGGTCAGAGATGGGAGAATATTGAGCCTTAGTCTGAAAATGTCTTCACTTTCTAAGCTTCATCCTCATTATCTATAAAGTGGGCATAGTAGCACTACTTATCTCATAGAGTTATTGTGAAGAATAAATGAAATAATGCCCATACAGCTTTTAACTCGGTACCTGAGACCTAGTAATGGCTCAATAAGTCATATAAATGTTAGTAGTTGTGATAATATTTTTTCAATATTAGAAAGGGGTCACTGCAAGGTAATGAGTTCCCAACGAGAAGGAATTTCCTAAGAATAGATGAATTATATTTTTATGAAGCCATAGAAGAAAAGTGAAGGAACATATTTGACTTGGGTACGAGATATTTTGACTCAGAGCCATTTTATCAGAGTATAAATTTTAAAAACACAACTTTTTAGAACTTTCAGGGTATGTTTGTTTATTCTATACTACTTGACCCTGTGTGTCACACATTCTTTGCCTGGGCTCAGAAATAGAGTGAGACTCAGGAATGGACGAAGACCAGGGATGTCTCTTGAATATTTTACTTGGCTAAATACACACACACATACACAAGTTTTTTTTTATGTTGATGCCCATTGCATCAAAATATCTATGCCAAAATGCCTATTTGTTAAGGTCAACTTAAATTGTTAGCATTGTTTTTTTAGCCTATGACTGAGGAACTTAGGGTCTGAGCATTCTTTACTAGCCTATGAAATCAAGTGGAAATGTTCATCATTAGGATGGTTCATTAATATGCCACACGTGTAGCTGCTTTTGAACACAAAATTGTATACAATGAATCTTGGTCTACATTTATTTGCCTCCACCCCTACTTCATGTCTTTCAACCCAGTAGAGTATGCTGATGTGTGGCTTTGTGCCTTTAATGAGGAATGAGGTTCCTAATTGACTTCAGAGCTGGTTTGTGGTGATTTGAATACATGGGAGGAGCATTTTTAATTCTTGGAAGTAAAATTACACCACATCGAAGGTGGCGGCCTAGTCAGAAACTGCTAGGCCACTCATCTGAAAAGAGGACTTCTTTGGCCATCCTGCTCTCTGAAATCATCTGGGGCTTTGTTTTAAGATGTTCAGTTGATCGCAGACCTTTGAGCACCACGGAAAGTGTTCAGATATAAAAGTGCTCTACATGTTGGCCTCTGAATTTTCCTTAACTCCTTCGCACACACTTAATGCTGTTTAGGCACATAGGCTGTCTTGTGTTGTATCTACCTCCTCTATACATTTACTTAAACATTGCTCTCCACTAGAAGTACCCTTCCTAATTTCCATATATTGCAAACCTAGCTGTCTCTAAGGCCTGACTTAATTTTATCCTTCCTCTAGAAAGCCTTCTTTAAAAAAAAGAAAAACCCAAACTTCTTTGAAGAAAACTCTAGTCAGAAATAATCTCTCCCCCCTTGAAAATTACTTAGAACTGTATTTGTGCCTTTAAAATAACCTTACAGTCTACTTTGCATCACTGTTATACATGTGTCATTGGAACAACTGCCTCCTGCATCAAATCTAGCCCCCCTCCTGTCATTTCTCAATGCTGCAAAGAGGGTGATTTTTTAAAATGAAAAACCTCAACATGTCGTATCTTCCCATAAAACTGTTCAAGTGCTTCTTATTGTACTTGTTTTAAGACTGAATTTCTTGTAAGTCTCTGCAAGATCAGGCCCCTGCTTGCCTCTCCAGCCTCATCTCATGCCAACTCTCTCTACATTGGTTCCTTAAATATCCTTGGCTGCCTCTTGCCTCAGGGCCTTTGCACATGTTGTTCTCACTGCCTGAAAATTTCTCCCCACCTCCTCAGTTTCTCCTGGACAAATTCCATTTACCCTACAGTGGCTGACCTCCGTTTTTCATATTCCAGCTTCTGTTAGATCTCTTACTTGTCATTCTCCTCAAGCCCTGATCTATTCCTTGACTGCACTTATTTCAATTTGTAATTATATACTTATCTAGTTAATGTTGGGCTCTCCGACTCGGTTGTAAACTCCATAAGCATAGAGATTATATTTGTTTGTTTTGCACATTACATTCAGCACCTGGGACAGCGTCCAAAACAGAGTTGGTGCTCCAAAAGAGCATTGATTGAATGGAAAAAAGAAGAAGAAGAAATTATTCCAATAGCTGGATTTGACTTTCCTCAAGGGCAAGGGCCAAACCTTATTCGTGTCCTGACCTATTGTGATGTCTAAAAGGGGTTCTGACTAAGTAGACATGTAATAAATTATGTCTGTGAAACAAATGAAGGGAAACAGGGCAGAGAGGTGGACTCAGATGCCCTAAGGAGATGTACTCTGGGGAATGACACTGCAAGAAATCTGAGGCTACTTCCTTTCCTATGATTGACTTCACTCCCAAAGGTTTTTGTTCCAATCTCCAATGATGAGAAACTCCAATCAGACTCACCTTTCTCCCCCCACCCCAACACCAAAATGAAACAAGCTTTATCCCAGGGCCCAGGAAGAGAGGAAAATATAAATTGAGCTGAGATTCAGGACACCCAGGGGGGAGGTGGCTATGAAATACCAATAAACCATATTAATATGCTTAAATCAGGAAGAAGAGGTTGAACTCCAACCCAGATTTAATAACTATATGTGAGAGAGTGCCAGGAGAAGGCAAGGCTCGTTTTCAGTCAGAATTAAAATGAGATCTGTAATGAAACTGGTAATATAATTATAAACTGTGAAAACTTTTTCCCCTTCTCCCTCCTCTTATCCTTAATGGGCAACTTGCTCAGCAGTGGCCTGGAGCTGATGCTGAGAGGTTTGGATACCCCCTAGAGTGGGATCCATTTTTTTTTCTAAAACCTCTTCATTAGGAAATCTAAATCCATGAAACCATGGAAGGAAAAAATGCTCAAGCCATTTCTTCCTTAAATAATAACCGATCTCCCAGGTTAAAAGTGACAAGGGGCTGGAGAGAGAAGAAACTCTAGAAAACCATTCTAAGCAGGTGAACATGTTCAATCTTTTAAAGATATCACAACAGCCAGTTGGTTTGGGATTTTTAATGACACTCTGAGCTAAGATGTTAGCTTGGCTTCCAACCAGGATGAATTGTTACTAATTTCCCTTCTTAACAAAAGGGATAACTGAGTTTGACGTCCAAATTTGGAGACTAATTTCTGTGTTTTGATAGCAGATTGAGTCCAAAAATATGTTCCTAGGAACTGGGGGCAGAGGATGGTTGAAAGGGGTAGGGAAATTTAATTGCTTCTCATTTATAATTCCATTCTGCTGCTGTGAGCAAAAGTCACTTTGGCTTTTTGACTGGGAAGGGAGAGTGATGGATAGGAGCTTTGGTGAGATAGAGCTTGAGATTATAGAGTTAGATGGTCTTTCCTTATTGGCTTGATGCTTGCAAAGTGGTGGAGGGTTAGGGCAGTGGTGTGGTGCTGGGAGAGGGAAAGTAACATGGCACAGAGGTTATGTGCTTTGATTTCTGGCCCAGGAGATGTGAGTTCTACTCTCAGTTCTTCTGCTTTCTAGTTTTGTGACCTTGGGTATATTAATTCATCCCTGCAAGCCCCAGCTTCCTCATCCAAAAGCAGTGCTGATACTCCCTGCCTCCAATGGGTGTTAGTGGGCTGATGAAAGTGGAAGCACGTGACCAAGTGTGAGAGTAGGTCTGATTATGAGAATACTGCACTTTTTCCTTTATGCTTGTTCATAGCTTTATTATTTATAAAGACAATAAAGACATTGGAAAGGGGTCTTAGTGGGTACAGCCAGGTAGGTAGAAGGTACAGTTTTAGGGAGGCTTAGCTTAACCAGAAGGAATAGATTAAATAGTTAAAAATTCGTTAATAATAACATCACTCCCTTCTTTATATATAGTGCAGTTTTCTTCCCTTCCTTCCTCCCTCCCTTCTTGTGGTCAACACATATTGTGCATCACGTCTGTGGCATGCTCAGATGTTAGGGATGCAGAGATGGATAAAACACAATCTCTGGCCTACCTCAGTTTGGTGGTAGTGAGAAACACCCAAGAAATGAAATATGAAATGCAGTATGTTGGAAGTCATACTAGGGGTTGTCCTGGGTACTATGGGAACATACAGGAGGGGCAGCCAAGTACCCCAAGCTGTAGATGGGGAGTGGAGCTAAGGAGAGGATGTCTTGAGGAGGTACTACCTAGGCTGGGCCTTAGAGCCATTGATTTTACCTGGAGGTGGGTGATGGATGACGGCTTCCCAGAGGGCTCATGGACGCTTTTCACTGCATTCACATAGACCCTGCTATTCAAGCCTTCCCATGATTGTGATAATAACACCACTAATTGGTAACATTTACAGAATATTACTGAGTCCCAGGCCCTGTGTTAATTGGCTTGCAAAGTATGACCTTATTTAATTCTATTATCTCATGAAGTAGTTTCAGGCATTATCCTCCTTTTAAATTTAAGGAAAACCAAAGCTGAAGGGGTTTATATGACCACCTCAACAACACACAGGCAGGAAAGGGTTGAGCAGAATTTATTTCAATAGTGGCCACAGAATCTGGCACACAGAGAATCCAGTGATGAAGATCAGGTTTTAGCTCTGCCACAAATTGACCATGACTCTGGCGCGTCTCTACTTCTCCAGGTCTCAATTTCCTCATTGTGAAATGTGGAATGGAGCAAGATGGTACTTAAAATTCTTCCCTGGCCTAGCATTCTAAAAGTAGGATGAGAAATCCTGAGGTTCAGAGTCCCCCTTTACTCATTCCACTAGGTACATGACCTTCGGAGTCTTTATGCAACCATCCCATTAATGTCCCCAGTCTTCTCTCTTCTGACTCAGGTTTGGGCCAGTCTGAGGCCAGGGAGACCCCTGAGCAAGGATCTTGGGAGCAGAGGCACCAGAGCAAACCTTTCCCAGCTGACAAGTTGCCATTTGAAGAAAGCTTAGAAGGATCACAGCCAAGCTTGTGCAGGGACTGTGGGCTCCCCAGGCTGCTGGGATGAATAAGGGGCTGGTGGAGAACCAGGCCATAGTGGAAAAGATGCTTTCCATCTCTAGCCTCCAGCTTCAACTGCCAAGGGACCTTGAACATTTCAGATGTCAGCAAGACTATGGGAGGGGGAGGATGCATCATATTCAGAGGGGAAATGATGAGAAGAGAGGAAGAGTTAAAACCTGCATATCCCTCCCGCCTCTCCACCCCACCCTCCCTGAGCCCTGATGCCCAGCAGAGCCTAGCTGTTTGGCCTTCCTCCTCAGCCTCCCCTCTTGATTATATAAGCCAAATATTTCTGCAGCTGCACAGCCTTGGGTTTGGGGGCAACTTCTGACAACTTTCTGAACCTCTGCTAAAGGCCTGGGAATCTCACACTCAGCTGCAGTCATCCCCAGAGCCCGCACCACTCCTGACTCTTCCATGTATTCCCTCCTCTGCTTTCACCCTGTTCCCATTTGAGCTTTGTCGGTGAGTCCATACATTAAGATTTCAGCTGACACTGCTGAGCATCTGCTCTGGGCCAGGACTCACACTCTACGACAAACTCAGACACAATCAGCACTAAAGACACGTGAGGTTAGGGAACCAGAAAACCTCAGGTTCAAGTCCGCACTCCTCCACTTACTAACTGTGGAGCTTGGATGAATCCGCTCACTTCTTTGAACTATCCCTTTCACCATCTGTAAAAGTGAAGCTCTTAGCCCCTGCTTCCCAGGGTGGTGAAGAGGATGAAGTGGAGAGTTACATAAAAATATCCCATAACAGGTGTTCAGTAAATGCTAATCATGCCCTCAAAGGGATTACCCATATTGCTTCAAGTGACAGGATAGCTATAAAGCAAAAGACTAAAATAGAAGGCAGATCACAATCTGGACCATGTGGGCATATGGACAAGGGTCAGCAAGGTTGCCAGGGAAGCCTGGAGTGTTTTCTGCTCGACAGATCTGGGTAAAGCTTTAGGGAACAAGAGGATTGTCTCGTTGGAGGAAGCTAGGTGGGCATGGATTTGGAGTGAGCGTGTGTGTTCCGTTGGAGATGGCGAGAGAGAGTAAGGACCAGAGGGGTGCTCTTCCAAGCAAAGAACAGCATGAGCAGCGGTACGGCAGGAGCAGATAGCATGCAGAGCAGCTGGGGCTCCATGGGGAGTGAACGGGAGTAATGGGAGGAGCAGACAGGAAGAGCAGGTGTTTATGTCTTGGACTTTTAGGATGAAAATGTTTGGGGTCGTGGAATCACTGAAGGATTTCTAGCAAGGGGGGTGTAGAGCTCTCAGTTGTTCTTATAAAAGGCAATGCAAGATGATAATTAAGAGATCAAGCTGTAAAGTTAAACACATCTGGGTTCAAATGCTGGCTCTATAAATTCATAGCTATTTGATCTTACAAATCACTTAACCCTTCTGGCTTGTTCTTTAATCTGTAGAGTGAGCATAGTAATAATAGCTTTCTCGTAAGAAAATTAAATGAGATAATATCTGTCAAGTATTTAGTAGAATGTTTGGCAAACAGGAAGCAGTCAGTAATATTAGTTTTTATTGACATCATCATCATCATCATCATCACCCTCAAGTTCTAAGTTAGGTCTCCCTGTTAAATGGTCCTCAACTTTTCTTTTCTGCATTCAGCACTTTTACAGTTGCTTATTCGATGTCTAATTTGGCTAAGAGGCTGGGCTGTAGGATCACACTCCATGAGTTCAGTACCTGGCTCTGATGTTTCCTAGTTGTGTAGCCTTGACCTACTTATTTCATCTCTTAAGTCTCTGTTTGCTCATCTGTGAGATGGGATGATAACAGTAAACCACGTCAAACGGCAATTGAATGACTGCCTATGAAGCACTTCGTAAGCACGCAGCATATAGCCAACACTCAGCAAACAATAGCTACTGCTCATGCTGCTTAAGTCCCATAAGGGCAGAGACTGTACTAGCTGTCTTGTTCCTGTGCAATCTCCAGTACACAGTCGGTGTCCAATAAAGATTTGTGGACTGCCTGGCCATGGTATAGAAGGTAAGTTTGAGGGGTCAAGGCCAATGGTAAGGAACCTAGGAAGGGGCTGTTACATTAGGTCGATGTGCTAATGTCCGAACAAGGGCATTAGAAGTGAGAGTGAAGATCAGGGAGTTCCTGTAGAGCTAGAACCAAGGAAACTTATCAATTAATTACAAGGAGGAACCAAGGTGGACAAGGAATCAGAGACTCATTGGTGTCTGCCTCCTGGGATCCCTTAGAGGTTGGAGACATCAGACATCAAAATAAGAATGTTCTTTGCCAAGCTGTGAAGTGTGGTGGTTAAGACCATGAACACCAAGGACAGCATACATGGGTTCATATCCTAATTCTACCTTCCCCAAGGTGCAGCTTCAGCTTCTGAAAAACGGGGATGCCCATGTGCTGGGAATCAGTCTGTGATTGTGAGGCTTAAACGGTTCTTAAATGCAGGAGGCTGGCCCATGGTAAACTCACTCAAGGGCTAGCTATTATTACTATTCTACTCCTGTGCACCAAGTTTTCTATGTGAGATCAGGAATCAGATACCCACCTCTTGGCCACACTTGTAGAAAAAAAGGAAAGAAGTGCAAGCAACTTTGAAGAGCACACAGTGGTAGGACCTTCAGAAATCCTGCCTGGATGAAAATTATTAGTAAGAGATGTCATTGTGTTCTGTGAGCCAAATTAATTCACCAGATCTCTGAAGGCTGCTCTCCTGAAAGTTTGAATCGTTCGAGTAATATTTCAGGTGATGTCTCACCGCAGTATTCAGACCAGGCTGCAGGAAGGAGAGATTGATCAGTCCCCGGCTCCCACACAGGTGCTGACATGACCCGTGAATGTGAAGGCTCCGGAGGTGGCCATTTCCTGCAAAGACTCAAATGCAGCATTAATGTGCTGGGCACAGGACCTGCCACGGATGCAGAGGCCTGAACGGGGGCCCAGGGGCCCAGTGATCGGAGCTGGTGTCAAATTTGAAATATAGAATCAATTAAAAATGGCAGCTTCTGCCACCTCAAGAGGGAGAACGTGGCTACAGGGCTGAGGGCACACTGTGGGCATGTTGCAAAGTAGCTAGCTTGGCAATATTCTGAATTGTGGAATGGTAGAGCCGGGAAATATTTGTAGCCTTATCTTTGCACATTTCCCATCTCTCTTGCACTCTAGCCGAACAAAATGGCTGTTTCCTGAAAGGCCATGTTCTCTTTTTGTTCCTTTAGAAAGCTTCCTCTCCTTTCGCCTAATCCTCATTTCCGCTCAGTCCACCTAGCTGCTGGCTTCTGGTGCTTCGACATTCAGCTTAGATGTGGCTGCTCTGACTTTGAAGAGGAGGCGGCGGCCCCTGTTCTGTGCTCCCAAAGCTCCCTGTTTCACCTTCATCACAACCCTGATGATGCTCCATTATATCTCTGTCTGGTTATCACTCGACTGAACCATAAACAACTTTCAGGAAAGGACTCTCTTCCACATTTACAGCCTCCCCGTTTTGTCACAGTATTCAACATAGAGTGGGAACCTCGTATATTTAGATCCACTCCCCATCAAGACATAAAAATGCAACCTCAAAACACCAGTCTGACACGTTTAATATTGTTACTGTGATTATGATCCCTATTGCAACTTTATTTTGAAATCAAAAATTGAGTCACAATATCTAACAATGAAATGGACTCTTTAACACCCATCTCAAGCCCAAGAAACATAAGCTGCATTGCTTCCAGAGCTACATTAGGAAGAGAATGGGAGATGAAGAAGATAATTCTCGCTGAGGTAGGTCTCAAAGGATGTTTTGGCAAAAGTAGAGGTAGCGTTGAACATTAAGGAGCGGTTAGACTTGGACAGATTCATCCTCCGCCTCAAAGAATTTGTTTGAGGATAGGATGAAACTGGTTTGTGCAAAAGAGAATTGTTCTCAGCTTCTGCCCTCTTCCTGATCAACGTGCTGAGTCAGCCCTCAGCAGCACCCAGTGCCACCGCCTCCCCATGCTCACGCCCCCGTTAGGATCCATCTATACGGCAAGCACCTACTTACGGAATATTGCCTATTCTGAGAGCAACGTGAGGACAGCAAGTTGGCATTGGAGCCTGCACTCGTTTTCTCAGTCTCCATCCTTCTTCCCTCCCAGGATCACGCTCACTAGTAGAACCCAAATCAATGTAATATTAGATAATTATAGAAATATCAGCTAAAAGTCATCACGTGCCTCTGATGTGGCAGGAGTGTACTCAAGTGCTTTACCTACAAAGTTTTATTTAGTCTTTCCAGAACTTATTTACTCATTGAATAAATATTTATTTCACATTCCTTATATGTCCTGGAGCAGTAGAGATGCTGTCCCAAAAAAGACATTATGAAGGCCCCTCCCTTTATAATGTTTTCATTCTCGGCAGGAGACAGACACCAAAGTAAATGAGCAGATAATAGAGTAGATCGTGGCAATGAAATAAGTGAGTGCTGCTTTTAAAATAATTAAAATGGTGTAAAATAGTTAAACCAAAGAGGAGAGTTGGGATGTCATGCTCAGATATAGTGGTCAGAGAAGACCTCTCTGAGACTCAGAGAGCAAAGGAGGAAAGTGTGTTCCAGGCAGAGGGAACAGCGTTTCAATGCCACTGGAGTGATGGAGAAGCTGGAGCAGGGTGGGCATGGTTGGGGCAGACTGAGTGAGGTAGGGTTGCAGAGGTGAGCAGGAACTAGATCTTTTCTAGAAAAGGTATTCTTGTTGCCTTCCCATCGGAAGGGAAACTGATCCTCAGAGCAAAGTAGGGCTCTCATGAACTTCCCTTTGTTCAGGGACATTTGCTGCCTGCCTCAACTTTGTGTGTTTAAGCTGAGCTGGGCCACTCCACTCCTGGCCAGTTAACACTCATGATAAGTTTCAGCATCCCAGCTCTGCTTACTTCTCCCCCTGACTTCTCTCTTCTCCCCTCATTTTTTGCCCCCAGCTCATTTCCTGTATCTTCCTGGCTCCTGATATAATTTTTGCTTCTTTTCCTCTGCCTGTCTCCATGCTGTGCTTAGACGCAGGGTCAGATTGACTTCTCTCTGGGAACCACTTCTATGCTCTTTCTCAGACGCAGCCCCACTGCCCATTCTAATTTCATCTGATGGCACCCCAAAACCAGCTCATTTAACAATCCTGGCAGCCAGTCCCCATTTCCCAGCCCACACTTGTCGGCTTATTATTTGAGGCCTATAATTTGAGGGGGATTAGAATTTTACTAAGCAAACTGAGTATTTGAAATTTCAAAGGACAAACACATTGGTAAGGTGGAATTTCAGGCAGTGGGTGGTAATTATTTTGTAAAAGGAATTTGCCCCCCATCCGCTTGTTTAAGTCTAGATTTCAAAATCAGTGTCATTCTCTGTTGCCAAAAGGAAAGATGCCACTTGGGGAATCTCAGGGCATTTTCCCATAATGGAAATGAGAAAGTCAAAAAGAAACACACCAGCAAATAAGGTTCTGTTTTGCCCTGGGATACTGTTCATGATTATTCCTCAGACATGATCTTTAATTGTTTTATCTAAAGAGTATGCATCTTCTTTCCTCTGACTGTCTCTTCATAGAGGCTTGTGAATTGGATCCAGCTATTAGCAGCACTTACTAATTTCCTCTGAGTCTTGCTGGCTGAAGCGCCTGGCTTGGAACAACTTTTAATTTTGTTTTTAATTAAATTTCAGTTGTTTCAAATCACTCACTTTTAATGTCATTTCTCTGCAGCCCTCAGAAGCAACAGGAGCTGTGCGTTTAAGCGCACACACAATCTGATGTGTGTGTCCCCATGACGGGGCTGAAGACTGACTCCTGGCTGGGGTCCAGAGCAAGAGCAGGCAATTAAGAAAATAGAAATGAGTCACAGAATGAGCTTTTGTTTACACTGTTACATCCAAAGCTATTATGTTGCTTAAGCAGGAGTCTTGGTTATTGTGTTTGTTTTTGCCAAACTGTATTTGAACAAGACAACCTTCCCTTGTATTTCACAATAGGATTATCAAATACATGTAGGTAAAAATAATATAAGAATAGCTAACACTTATTAAGCATTTATTACGTGCCAGGTACTGTTTTAAACACTTTACACGTATTACCTCCTTTACATTAAAAGTGAGTAATTTGAAACAATGCAATCTAATTTACATGTATTACCTCCCCCATTCCTGTGAGCTTATTATCCATAGTTTTAAAGCTGAGAAACCAAGGCCCGTTGAACTGGGTCATCATCACTTGGTTAGTTCGTGGCATGGCCAGAATGTGAATTCTGGTGTCCTGCCCCCTTATTCCTGCTCTTAAACACTGCACTCGACTCTCTCTCCATAAAAGGACAGAAGAGCCTCATCATCCAAATGAATTTAACCACAAAAAATCTAGAAAATTGACTAGTTCTCTGCATAAGTGAAATTATGTTAGTTTACTTTGGGGTTTTTATGCGCCCTCTGCTAATGCCCGTTCCTGTTGTGTAAACTGTGAAACTGCACCATGGGGTTTGGTTCAGATTCACAGAATCACGGTGTGGCTATTTAACTGTGCTCTTTCAAATACTTAGCACCCCAGAAAGGACAATTAAGTTTAAAAGCAAAAGCATAAGTATACACCAATTGTCCTATATATCCCCTGGTTTAGCCAGCATCATTTGCTATACTGTTAGTTCCAAGTGAGAACAGAACGCAGCCAATTTTCTCTCTCAGAAACGTCACATATCTTATTTTCTTTGCAAAGAACATTATTTCACTGATACCACCACGCTCCCTTCTCTACCCTAAAATACACACACACACACACACACACACACACACACACACACAACACGCCCTGTTGGGTCCTCATGGCAGCTATTTCTTTCTGCATAGCACTGCTTCTTGGTTGTAGTCATGCAAAGGTTGCTGTGTTTAATGCTCATCTCCTACTCAACATTGCACGCTCTCTACAGCCAAGTGTTATAATGCTCTGTCTTTTTTGTTCCCTGCCAAATACCCACTTCTTACCACCAGGCCTGGTGTATGTATGGCGCTCAATAAACCTTTGTTGACAGTATAAATCAGTACATTCAGGCTTCATCACAGTAACCAACCTGCTGAGAAGTAAAATGAGTAGAGAAAGCACAATACCCAGAGTCTGGACACCTGGACTCTAGTCACAGGTTTTGTAATTAAATAATTGGCTGTTACTTGGGCAAGAAACATCTTTACCACCTTCCACACTTCATCTGTGACATGGGAATGATAACAACTCTGTAGAACATATATGCACGCAGGGTACACAGAGTATAGTGTAATTGAATGCCAACCACTCTAAAAAGTATTTTACATTCATTAATTTACTTCTTCCTGACAATAACCCTAGAGGCAATTACTGTTATTTTTCTTGTTTTTTTTCAAATGGAGAAACTGAGCCCCAAAGAGGTAGTAAGTATACCCAAGCTCACACAGCTGCTGAACAAGATCTGGCTGACTCCAGAACCTCTAATATTCCTGCTGTGAGGATCAAGTGAGATATTGGATGTAAAGGTCTTACACGGTGTCGTAAACGCTAAACAAAAATTGCCTATTATTGTGGCTTATTAGTGAGTCTCAGGTGAAACTTGAAGCACCATTGGAGAGTGTGGGGAGAGAACTGCGTGGTTTGTTGCTTCCATTTCCATTTGATAGCATCTAAGATAGTATGCTTCTAATAGCTGAAAGTACCGTCATCCATGCATAGTAATGACACTGATGGAAGGAGAGATGTGCATATGCCAGGCCATCAAGGACAGAAGAAGGACAAGCCACTTCCAGGTAAGAGGACCATGAAAGGACGAGTTTGCCTTTGGCTGGGCCTGGGAGGATAGATATGGTAAGAAGGATGCTCCATGATATGGGACCAACCTGAGCAAAGGCAAGGTGATGGACTAGGAAGGACACGCATGGGACAAGGGAGCAGACCATTTAGTCAATTGCTGCCTTCCTCCAATGCCTCTCCTAGTCCAAGGGAGGGAGAACACATTCCTTGGTGGCCAGGGACAAAGAAAGAAATAACAAGCACATTTTGGTCACCTACTATGTATTTGACTCAATACTCAAACGTAATTCTGTTTTTTGTTCTTCCCCAAACCTTCTGAAGTTATTGTTATTACACTAGTAGTAATAGTAGTGGTAACAGCATCAGTACTCTTATTACAAAAGTAATACAAGAGTGAATGAGTTAAATATTAAATATGCCCTCTTTCATATTTCTGGTTCTACTCTACTGGCTTGATGACTCTTTTGATGTATATCCTTCCAGAATTTTTGCTACCCCTAAACACACACACGCATACACCCTGAATTGCTGTTTGTTTGAAACTTGAGATAAGATCCTACGTATTCTTGGCAACTTGCTCCTCATCAACCATGGACATCCCCATGTGCTTTTGTACAGAGGAGTATGTAGTAGGGATTATTGTCCCCATTTCACAGAAGAGGAGCCTCAAGGATCTCAAAATTAGGTTAATAGGCATAAAGTCCATCAGCTGATGAGTGGCAGGGTTGGGGTTCCACCAAGGCTTATGTGGTTCCAGAGCCTGCCTCCCTTAAGCTGCACCCCACCAACTCCCTCTGGGAACAGAATAAAAGAACTCATCCTTCATGAGTCATATACCAGAAATGTGGATCTCAGCCATCCTCCGTCCTGTTTGAGCCTCCAGACCTTCATTTGAGCCTCAGATAAAAATCTTATCCTTTCTCTCGTTACCTTTCCCGGAATTCACTGTAGAGTTTGGCTGGTGAAGGGCTGAGGGCTGCAAACACTACAATGTCGCTAAGCTGCGCATCTTCTTTATTATGTTGCTCCAGGTACCGATATTATATATTTAGGCAGCTGTTCTCATCTGTGCCAGACAGTGAAATCTGTTCCATCAACATGACTGTTGAAACCTCTGATTTTTGGAAGCTTTGCTCCATGTAGTCCTTTGTAGCATCATAAAACAATTAGATTTAGGCTTAGCATTAATTTGAATTATTGTCCAGTTTCCAGAAAATATCTTCTGGAAATGTCGTAAGGATGTATCGCATGTCTTTGGAGATGTTACGTATTGAATTACGATATTATGTCACCGTCCGCCTGCCATTTCACTCTCTCTCTCACATATACTCTCAACATGGTCTGATTTATGTGTCAACCACCACCATGAGAAGCTCAGTACTTAGAGAAAGAACCAGAGATGAATGTTGATGGAAGCCAAGCACACACACACACACACACACACACACACACACCTTAGTAGTGTGGATAGGTTTTCCCTGAAATGAGAGGAATGGGAGGCAGCCTGGTGTTATAGACAGAGCTCTAGATCAGAGATGGGCAGACCGACTTCTTATTTGGAATCATCAACTTCCTGGCTGTGCAATTTAAGACATGTCCCTTTAACATCCTTCAGCTTCAATCCTTGTCTGTAAAATGGGGATAAAGGAAACACCTGCCCTCCAGAGCTATTTCTGGGATCCATTAGATTAAGAGCAGCAGCAGTAGTAAAAGTTCCCATTTGATCAGTATATCCATTAAGTCGGGAACACACACAGTCACATTTAATGTTCATGCAAATACTGCAAGGTAAGTATTATTCATCCTCTTATAGATGAGGAGGATGAGAAAAGAAATATTAAGCATTTCCCAAGGTCATTCAAATCATAAGTGGTAAGGGCACTTTTTGAATCCAGATTTACCAATTCCGAGGTCTGTGCTTTTCGCGCTGAATTTATTTCTAGACAAAAGAGAAGAGAATAGAAGGTGAGACATCTAGAGAGAAAGGAACATGCGCGCACACACACACACCCTGACAGTGAGAGACACAAAAGCAGGCAGGTGCCGGGGCCTAATTTGGTGAGTTGGCATTGGATCCACAGTGTAGTAATGAAACAGATCCGGGAGGAATTGCTAATATGGTTATTCTTAGTGCTCACAGTTGTGAGCCGTCTTTGCCAAACAGCCTCTGACGTTTGTGCAGATTCCTTAGGAAAGGCAAAAAGAAGTGTATTTCGTAGAAAAGGGACCCAGAGAAGGGGGCACACGGCAGGGAATTTAGTTAAGCCAATGGGTCTGGGAAGTCATGTGGTGCATTCATTCATTCGTTAATTCCGTCAGCCAGTCATGTCTTAGCCACACATTTCGTATTTTCATTGCAGATTCATTGCACCTAACATATGCCAGGCATCCTTCTAGGGCTTCTATAATGTTACCTCTCCCTCCTGTAATACATCTTAAAGGTAGCATCTCTTGGGCCAGCCCTGTGGCAGAGTGGTTAAGTTCACAGACTCTGCTTCAGTGGCCCAGGGTTTCAGCCTTTCACATCCTGGGCACGGACCTAGCACTGCTCATCAGGCCACACTGAGGTGGTGTCCCACATAGCAGAACTAGAAGGACCTACAGCTAGAATATACAACTATGTACTGGGGGGTTTTAGGGAGAAGAACAAGAAGAAGAAGAAAAAAAGATTGGCAACAGATGTTAGCTTTGGGCCAATCTTTAATAAATAAATAAATAAATAAATAAAGGTGACATCCCTCATTCCTGCCATATCCTACTCACTCCAGGATATTGTGAAAATCAGAAGACATGCTGCCTGGATAAGCTGTGAATCAGCAAAGGAAAAATAAGCATCCTTGAGTAGGAGAGAGAAAGGTGTTGTTGTTTTTTTTTTTTTAATGAAGCTTTTGTCTGACTGTGGCCCAGGCACACCACCATGTTGCACGGCTCCAGGAGGCACCATCCACACAGGATACAATTATTCGTAGAGTTGTCTGTACTTGTATATGTACATATATGTATGCATATATCCATAGAAGCACATAATTATCCAATTGTACATCCATATATGAAATACATAATAATATACATAGTATGTATGAATAGACATACAATTATACATAGAATGCATTGTTTCTATGTAAATTTTGTCCCGTGGAATAGTACAACATAGCCAGGGGTGCTATTCTTAGGCAATTCAAATGCATTTTGTTTAATGGTCATAGAATCTCTGTGAAGTATTTCATTGTATCCATAAGGAGATGGGCAAGGGTTACCAAGATTAGGTGATTTGTTGCAGGGTCACACAGCTGCTCAGTGCCTGGGCTAGGGTTTAGTCCATGGCTGTTTGGCTCCAGAATCCAGCCCTTTACCTCTCATCTAGGCTCATGTCTTACTTAGCTGACAGAGAAGAAAGGTTTTCAATATTAGCAAGTCAGAGCTAAACGACCTTTGAGTTTTGGGAGCAATTGTCCACCACGTTCATTCAAGGAGCACTGATCTCAGATCAAAAAGAAATCCAGCATTGATATTGGATTTGATGCATAAATTCCCAATGAAGTAATGAAGAAAGTTATAAAAATAAAAAAAGAAAAAAGAAAGAAATTCTTAAATTAAAAGTAAATAGCTGCTTTCCATTTAACCACAATTCTTTAAAATTTTAAATAACTTAAAGAAAACTGAGAAGCATTTCTTGACTTTGTTCTTTTCCCCTGCTGCCTAGCTTGGTACCAAATGGTTATATCATTGGGGAGAAAAATAATTTTTTGAAATTTCAACACTTCAAATCTCTTTGGTCCCGACTCAAAACACCCCAAACTCAACTTTGAAGCAAGACCGGGGACACATAAAGGCATGTGGAATTCTGTGGCAATCTGTTTTAGCCAGACTTTGATCACAATTTGAGGTGAGCAAGACAGAAAGCAGTAGAAATACAACAATTGCCTGGAGCAAATGTGGGTCTGGCATTTCAGGGAAACCTCCACTGGGGGAGCAGAAGTGAGGCTTTGATACAGCTTTATTTGGAAGTAACTATTTTATAACGTCGAATACCAATGGCCTGTCTATCTCCACGCTTCTTTTTCAAGGATATTTAGCAATGAATTCTTCCACATGTGGGCCTCTCAAGGTTATTACTATTTCACACTCCCAGTGAGGCAGCTCCGGCCTCATGATAACTCACGTCCCTCCACGGGGTCTATTCTTGATTTTCAGGGTGAAATACTGGGACAAATCCAGAGCTGGAAGTCACAACACTTGGATTCTGGTCCAGCCCCGCCACTTTGTAGTTCTGTTGCCTTGGGAAAGTCAGTTCACCTCTCTAACCCTCACCTCCCTCACTACGCTAAGAGGATGGGAGTCATAAACTCTGGGTTCTAGTTGTAGATATTTCACTAATCCCAGTGGGATCTTGGGCATATCCTTCTCCTTCCTTAACCCTCAGTTTATCTTCAACTAGAGCATCCATTCTCAATGAGGGCAATAATACTTCCAAAGATATGCAAATTGATTCTTGGAGGGGAGGGGGCACAAAAACTCTTACTCTTTTCATGTACAGCAAAAGCACAGTACATAAACAAATATGTACTATATCTCTGATATTAACATTTCCTGTGTGGGGGTGATTAATGAAGAAAAATGTCTAAAAAGGCTTCTTAGTGGGTGATAATGAAAACAAGAAAGTTGAGAAACTTTGGACTAGAGGAACTCAAAGTTTTCTAACATTCTTTGAAATTAAATATGTAAGGTAGCATCGTAGAATTCTGATCTATTGTATGATTGTTCCAAGAAAATTCCAATCTTAACCAAGTTTCTTTGTCAGAGCTTAAAAAAAATAGTATGTTCATCTAAAAAGAACAAAAGGAAAGAGGTTGACCCTCTTTTAAAAAGCCACTGGAACTCCTCCATGTTTTTCTTCTCCATTTTATTTGCAGCTAATTCACACTCTTTAGCAGGACTGCATCTTCGTTATAACCGTGCTGCCACTCCCTCTGTCCATCCAGTGACGTTGGGAGTATGTGGAACCAGGTCAGGCAGCCGACTAGGTATTTGCGGAATGGATGCAAATAGCTTAGCTCAGACTAAGGTTTGCATCCTGGACTCCATGAACCCCTGAGGGGTCCATGGATAGAACTGTATTCAGTGATTGGTTTCCTTGTAATACTGTGCATTATGTTTTATACATTTGAAAACTTTATTCTGAGAAGTGATCCATAGGGACCCATGACACAAAATAAAGGTTAATAAATGGAGCAAATAGCAAGCTTAAGAGACAGCTGTTGTCCAATAAGACAAGTAAGAGGTAGTGTAGTCCTTTGCTAGGGCTTCCATGAGAAAGTGCTACAGATGGGGGGCTTAAACAACAGGAATTTATTTCTTCACAGTTCTGGAGGCTAGATGTCCCAGATAAGGTGTTGGCAGGGTTGGTTTCTTCTGAGGACCTCTCTCCTTGGCTTGTAGGTAGCCATCTTCTCCCTTTGTCTTCACATGGTCTTCCCCCTGTGTGCGTCTGTGTCCTACTCTCCTCTTCTGATAAGGACACCAGTCATATTGAATGAGGGTCCACCCTAATGACGTCATGTCAACTTAATTACCTCTTTAAAGACTCTAATCTCCAAATACAGTCATTTTCTGAGGTACTGGGGGTTAGGACTTTAACATGTGAATTTTGGGGTAGACACAAGTCAGCCCATAACAGGTAAAGCCAGTACAGAGGAATAGGTTGAAGTTGATCCAAGGAAAAAGGAAAGAAAATGGCAGAAGGGAAGAGAGCTGGAACGAGAAGATCAGCAGCTGAAGACATAACGATAAGTGGCTGATGACTCAGAGACACTTGTAAAAGACCCTCTCTCCACCAGGGCCCCTAGAGAGTTGTTGCACTCAGAGACTGAGAGCCCCCAGCAATCCAGGTTGTCTCTGCCCGCTCTCGCAAACCTTCAAACTATCGTTTTCAACCTTGTGTCTGTAGAGTTTGGTCGCTCACTCCTTAAATAGCTTTCAGTCGATGGCAGGTGGTGGAATGTATTCAAGCCTGACTTGGGCCTCCATGGACTGGGAGAGAGATGGGATTGGGTGCATTCTTCATCAGTCTATTGGGCTGATGGGAGATGGGCTCCTCATTTCTGCTTCATTGCAGTTTGCTTTACATCCTGTGCCCTGGAAAGGCATTTTTCCCAGGTCCAAGACCTTGATGAATGCAATCATCTTGGGGATACATGATGTAACAGAAGGAAGGAAAGCTTAATTATTTTGCACCCAAAGGAAGAGGGAGAAAAAGAGCTGAATACTTTTGGCCAAAAAATTCCCTGAGCTTCGTTTGTGAAGACCTTGTTTCAGCCATGCAATGTTTCATTCCTCTGCTCCCCATTCACCAGTGTGATCAGAACCTTCTTTTGAAATCTTCTATCCAGGGTTCTCAGAGGTCTGTCTCATGATTCAAGGTGTAATGAAAGACACTTGCAGCTGCCGTCTGTCTCTCCAGGCAATTTTGTCTGGTGATACCGCCTTCCGTGGTATTTTTAGTTCTCATCTGTAGCTTTCATTTCTTTGGGGTCTGATGGGCCTCTGGCTTTTCAGAGAACACCACGGAGTGGCCTGAGCTCCCCAGCTCACCCCTGATCTATGCTGCACAATTACAGAAGCAGGCTTATAATCAATGTAATTGAAGATCAGAGTTAATGAGGACCTCCGTGCCCGTGTAGTCCCTTGAGCAACGCTGAGCTTCAGATGCTAGATAAGGAAATGATTGGGCTGAACTGAAAATCCATTTGGCTAATTAGATGATGTATATTCCCACAAGCCAGTGGGAGAAAAAAATATATATATATTTAAAAATAAGGAAACATGACATTTTGAAGTTGAGATTTTGGCAAAGATTTGTTTCAGAGTCCTTGTTCTCTGGGGAGATCTATTTGAGCACAAAGAGGAATCTTAGAGTACCCAGAAAAAAGGGGGTGCTTTTGATCTAAAGCCCAGAAAATAAAATAGGAGTCCAGTGGAAAACTAGAGAAATATGAGACACATGGAATAATGCATTTTTATTCCCTTTTATATGTATTTCTTCTCAAAGTAAGGCTAGAATTTACCTAGAAAGGGCTGCTTGCCACTCTTTGACCTTATTACCTGTTCTCTCTCTCTATCCGTTGCATTCTCTACACACACACACACACACCCCACAGCAACTTCTAAGCCTCCACTACATCCTAAGCGCTATGGTGACTGCAGAGTAGAATAAGGCATTGTCTTTGCCTCCAAGAAATGCGCATCTAGATGGGAGGATAAGAAAAGAGGAATAAAAACCACTCATGCTCTGCCTTAGATTTGCCATCTCTGAACTCCCTTCCTGGACTTTAAGTTCTCAGTGGACAGATACCACATTTTACTCATCCAGAGCCTGAGACAGGGCATGGCACACAGTAGGTGTTCTATTTGTTAAAGGAACAAATATATGACTGAATGAATGGATCTATAACATGGCATATATAGCTGCTAGTTAAGTGGAATACCTAGTGAGTATTAGAGAGATTGAGGGGTATGAGCTAGGTCTGAAGACCAGCTTGGAGGGGAAAATGCCACTTCAGCTTTTGCCTGTTTTTTTGTTCTTTCTTCACATTCTTCAAAGTCTAGCTTAAAGGCCGACTCTTCACTGACTCCGCTCTGACCTTGCTTTTCCTTCCCCTTATGTCTAAAGGCAATGCCTATCCTTCTCAGGCAGTTCTTACAACACTCTAAGTTGTCTTAGAGCTTTATGTGCATCCATTTGATCTGCCTTTTTAGTCCATAATTTTCTTGACAGATTCAGTCCATTTCTCATTCTTTATGTGTCTTTCTTGTGCAAGGAGGTGTTTAATAAATGTTGCTTAAATGAACTCATGGATTAAGTCTTGGTGATTACATCTTGCACAGTTACTTCCTTTCACTATCGGATGTGGCATCTCCCTGCCATATGTCCTTGCCTCTTCGCACTGATTTCTTCTAGCATCTCTACTTTAATCATCCATGCCACAAGCCCACGAGGTGAATGAGAGCTCAGGAGCCGTGATAATGGAGTTCAAGATTTGGTTTGGAACTGAGGAGACTCTGAAGGACTAATCTTGTATTCTGGCTCTCAAAAGATAAAAAAAATAATAAACCTTGGGTTCAATGTGGAGGCATTCCTGCTTCATAATCCCATGATGAAGTGAGTTGAATTTCCCTCCAAGCATGGCACTTTGATTTCATTAATTCACTCAACAGACATTTATTAAACTCTTAGTATGTGCCAGACATTTTGCTGAGGGCTGGATTGATGAGGACTAGTGAATGAGTCATGACCTCTTCCCTGTAGGAAATCATAGTCTATCAGAGAGAGCAAAAGCCCTCCATCACTACAGGATATGCATTAAAAGGGAAGGCACAGAAAAGAATTCTGCCTGATAGCCAACCAGAGCCCCGATTCTCATGACAGCCTGGAATGATGAGCAGGTCCTAGCTTTGGATGCTGAGAAACCTGGGTTCACTTTCCACTCTGGCCACTCATTAGTTGTGTGAATTTGGCTAAGTCAATTTCTCTCTTAACCTCATGTTGTCTTTCTCTAAAACTATCCTGCAAGGCTCTTGAAAGGATTAAGTGAGCAAGAGGTATAAACATGTTTATCCCAGGGTCTGGAACAAAGACAGCATTCAAAGGATAGTAACTCCCTTCTGCCATTAAACCAGCAGTATACCTTGGTATAGTATCTTTTTAAAGAAGCTGAGGATAACCTGCTTTTGAGTCATTCCCTTCCAAGGAATTCCATATTTCTCATATTTAAGAGAGATCTGTTAACTGGTACTGCATTCAGAGCTCCCAAGTTCATAAGAAATCCAAACAGGAATGCAAATAGTTCCTGTTAGTTGAGATTCACAACGTACCAGAGACTTCACATACTGTAGGGGATGTTGTAATGTCACATCCAAATCTCTCGTTAGAACCTAGGCTCTCATTCCCCCAGCTTCCAGGAATGGTGGTAGTTGACCACTCACTCTGAATCTTTCTTGCAGAAATGTCCTCCATTGAAAGGAACCACTTCACCAAAGTCCCTTCCCCAGGGAAAGCCCAGAGTCTATGACTGGTTAGTGTCGGGGTACAAAGGCCCAATACCCTTGTCTTGATTTGGAACAACACTGAAGGATCATCTCAGCTCCAGAGCTTCCGATGGGACAGTTGGACTTCTCCCTCTGCCTAACCCCACTTGGTTCATCCCCTTACAAGAGGGCACTCCAAAAGCCCTCCTATGTGCCACTCTCTGCCTTTGAGTCTGATAGCTGGTGAACCTGACCTAAGACAAATGCATTTTCTCATTTAATCCTTATATTAACCCTAGGAAGGGGGAATTAGTCTCCATGCTTGTCATATGAGATGACCGAGGATCTGTTTTCTTGCCCAAGTTTACAGAGCTAGTAAGTAGCAGACTGAAGGCCTGGATGCATGTCTTGCTGACTCGATTCTCTTTATCTCTGCACTGTGTAGCTTTTCTGAAGTAGTGGGATTAGGCAGACTCAGCCCTGGGACACAATTCAATATCCATCCCTCAGTCTTCAGTGAGAATAAATACCAGAATTATCCATTTAAACAGCATGACTGTGCTTTTTAAAAGAAAAATCTGTAGTTGATACTGATGTTCGGTGCCTTGCACAAGGACCCATGTGACATGTTTCTGCTCGGGCTTACTTCCAGAGGGGGAAATATGGCTTTGCAGATAGATTTGCATATCTTCCCCTGCCAGAAATTTGAAATATGGAATCCAGCAGACTTTTTCTTTTTCGCTTTAGCTGCCAAGGATTTTTAGGACAACTTCAAATGTGGTCATTTCCTTATCTTTGAGCCTGATGCTATCTACTCCTTCTGCTTCACATAAACTCCTCTTTCCTCCGCATCAAAAATCATGGTGTCCACTGTGTTTTACTTAGCAGCTCATTCTATAGGATGATATAAATCTTAACCTTTGTGTAAGTTAGAGAAGATAACATTGCCTGCCACACCCTCACCCTTTTCAGGCAATCTTAGGTCCTCAGGGCAGCCAGGTAAGGTCTGATCCTGCCTCCCTGGCCGTTGTTCTTTGGACCACAGCTGGGCACCAGAGCCATGAGGAGCCCAACCATTGGTCAGCCAGCAGGGTCTAATGTGACCTGACAGAGAAGCTGCTGTCACACTCATATAGTGCTTATTGTCTGAGTCCCCTTTGGGAAATTTGAGTTGCATACATGGAAAGATTTTGTTGGTTGACAGTGAAGTAGAGAGAAGCAAGTACAGGGAGATAAATGGAGTCACATTAATTATGAAACAATTTAAGACCTCCTGCTGCTGGGGTCCATAGATCTGCCATGAATCTAGAACCACTCTCCGGTCCAGCTTTGTGGAGCCTGGTCCTATTTGAACTCTCTTTTTTCTTTCCTCCTGTGAAATTGTATCTTTACCTTATTGCTACATACACACTCTCACATTTACACTCGACATGCAGCCACCTTGAATGGGTTTCTGTTCCTTGTCCCCAAAGAATATATGTATGTGTATATATGTATGTAATGCATGTATGTATGCACATATGTATATGTGTATATATATTTTTGTGTATGTAAGTGTATGTGTGTATATATGTATTTTTAAAGAGGAGCATTTTAGAGGATAGATTGCAAAGCTAGGGTCTTTTGTTTGTCTTACGCAAGCTTTCAAGAAAAAATTTAAGCCATCATTTCCAAATTGGTTGATTACAATAAAAACCTGAATTTCCAGCTTCTCCTGAAAATAACCTGAAGTTCTTGCACCACTCGGCTTTAGACCCATTTGGCAAGAATTGGCTAGAGTGGGCTCTCAGCTGCTCCGTTTTGATCCAGACTTCAGTATTGTTTCCCCCAAACTCTTTCTTTCCCTGTTGATTCCCAACATTAAGGCATTTTCCATTGCACAAGTGCTAGTTTTTTTCTTAAAGGTCCTAGAGATGTCTTTGAATCTCTCTATCTATCTCTCACTAATGGAATGAAAATACAAAACAAAATACAAGCTAGGTCAGGAGGCCAGGATGCTATTTCCCTTACACTCAGCCAGTCTCTCCCATTGATATCAGACACCTGGCCCCTGTGGGCATTAGTGACCCCCATTCCAGGGGGGCCGCCTGGGTGACAGAGACATTAGCTTTTAATATTTAATTATTCTTTAGTAGGACAATTCAGGAACTGGCTAAGCACTTTATCTACATTAATTTATTTTATTCTCGCAACAATGAGGTGGGTTCCATTAACATTCCCATTTACAGATGATGTAACCAAAGCCTAGAGGTATTGAATGACTTGCCCAAAGTCAAAGACTGTTCAAGGGAGATCCAGGATTTGAACTCAAGTCCTAAGGGCCTGACTCAACTACTAGGCTGAACTGTCTCTGATGTCTGATTTGTCTCTGTCTCTATTGGCTGCTGACACCGTGACTGACACAGTGTAAATGCTCTGTGAATGTGTGTAGACAAGTGAGGACGGGCAAGCTGGGGTGGGGGATGGCTCGTGCCCACCTGTCTGTGTTGCTGGCCTGCAGCATCAGCAATGAGACACATCTGTACCCTAAAATCGGGGAGAAAGTAGCTGTCTTTTTCTCTGTTCACCCACAGGGAGCAGCTTTGTGGTGAGTGAAGGGAGCTACCTGGATATCTCCGACTGGTTGAACCCAGCCAAGCTGTCCCTGTATTACCAGATCAATGCCACTTCCCCATGGGTGAGGGACCTCTGCGGACAGAGGACGACAGATGCCTGTGAGCAGCTCTGCGACCCAGAAACCGGTGAGCCATGGGGGCAGGGCTGGGGATGGGGGAGGGAGGGTATGGGGTGAAGGATGCTCTGCGTTCCTTCTGTCTGAAGAATTGTGGTTCCTGAGCCACTGGCAATGTGCTTTGTGTAAAGGTCCATCAGTCCCCTTGGTGGTTAAACCATGTGCTGCAAAGGAGAAAATACTCATAAAACCGCAGAATCTCAGAGTTAGAAAGGACCACAGAGAGCGTCTAGTCTAACTGTAGCAAAGCAAATTGTCTGAATGTCATCAAACGTCTCTGAGCTCAAATCCTGTCCACCTCTTACTATCTGGGTATTTTGTAAAATAATTTTCCCAGATTTATTGAGACATAATTGACATATCACATTGTGTAAGTTTGAGGTGTGCAATGCCATGATTTCATGCACATATATAGTATGAAATGCACGTATGTAGTACTGCAGTGAAGTTAGCTAACCCTCCATCACCTCATATACTTACCACTTTTTTTGTGTGTGATGATAACGTTTAAGATCTACTGTCTTAGTACCTTTCAAGTATACAATGCAGTATGGTTAATTGTATTCACTGTGCTGTAAATTAGATCCCCAGAATCTATTCATCTTAAATGGGGAGACGTTGGTCACAGGTACAAACTATCTGCGAGTTCTTTACCAAGACATGTCCTGTCTCTGAGTACCAGAGAATGAAAATAGCATCTATCCCACAAGCCTTTTGTTAGGGTTAAATGAGATAATGCATGAAAGCTCTTGGCATATTCATTTATTCATTCATTTGACAGATATGTATTGAGTAGCCAGACTCTTCTAGGTATCAGGGCCACAGCAGTGAACAAAAGAGGCAAAATGTCAGCCCTAATTAAGTTTATTTTCAAGGGAGACATTGAATCTGCACTGTAGCCGTTAACCACATGTGGCTACTTAAATTTAACTTACTTAAAATTAAAGTAAGCATTTATTTCCCCAGTCACATTGGCCATATTTCAAGTGCTCCGTAGCTACGTGTGACTAGTGGCTACATCTTGGACCACTCAGATATAGAACATTACCATCATTGTAGAAAGTTCTGTTGGACAATGCTCTAATAGACAAACAGGCAAATGTATACATTACTCTGTCAGGTGATGATAAATGCTGGAGGGAGAGCACAAAGCATATGGAATGCTAAGCTGGGAGTGAGAGAGGAGTTATTGTTCTATAGAGAGTGGTCAGGGAGGGCTTCTTGGAGAAGGTGACATTTGAGCAGGCACCTTAAGATGGGCATGGAGGAACCACGCCACTGTCTGGAGGAAGAGCATTCTAGCCAGAGGGAACAGCATGGGCCAATACTAGGTGACAGGAGCACAGGAATGTGCCATTGGAAGACCAGCATGGCTGGTAGGGAGTGAGAGAGGAGGGGAGCAGGAGGCAGACTCGAGAAGAGGAAGGTTGTGGGGGGAACAGAGGTTGCAGGACCTTGTATAGGATGACAAGGACTTTGGATTTTACTCTGAGTGAGAGGGGAAGTCATTGGAGGATCCTGAGCAAAGGAGCAGCATGAGCTGACCTACATTTTAACAGGATCTCTCTGGCTGCTGTGTGGCAAACCTTAGAGGGACTTCAGGGCACCAAAATTTTAATCTAGGCAAGAGTTGGTAGTGGCTTGGACTACGGGGATAAGGGGAGAAGATGCTGAGAAATGATCCAACCTGGATATATTCAGATTGTAGATTTGACAGAACTTGTTATTGGGTGTAGGAGGTGAGAAACAGCGAGGAGTCAGAGATGATTCCAAATTGTTCTGTCTGAACAATGGCATGAGTGGACTTATCGTTTATTGAGTCAGGAGGTGCTGTAGGAGGGTCAGAGCTGAGGTGAGGGGAATCAAGAGTCCTGTTTGTATATAAGTTCAAGATGACTGAACATCAAGTAGAGATGGAAAATGGGCATTGAGATCAAAGAGGTCTTGGCTGGAGATAGAAATCTGTGAGTCAACACGTATAGATGGTATTTAAACTCACGAGACACTATCTTATTTGTACTAAATGGACAATATCTTATTCTTAGTTGTTGCTCAATAAGTGGTAGTTATTAATGTCCACAAATTTGGAAACACAAGTTAGAGAGAAGAAGAGACTTGCCAAGGTCTCAAAGCAAGTTACAAATGAAGCTGGTGTTAGAACCCCACTTCTCCTTGCTCCTGGTCCTCTGCTCCTTCCTGCAATTTTTGTTGGTATCTTTTTTTCTGGAACCTCATCCCTCTCTCCATTAACAAGAGTCTGGAGATCTTGCCTGGAAAATTCATGGCGCAGATGTAGAGCCGAGGGTCACAGTGGCCCAGTCCTTCCTCTGTTCATGTTCTCTTCCACTTCTTCTTGGGGCAGCAGTTCAGAGGTAAGGAGAGGGCTTCCCCAGGCCAACTCCTGTATCCCTGCAGAGTAGGCCAAGGATTTGGCTTTCCAGCCACCATTCCTTCTTATCCTTTAGTTGGGAGGATATTCAGACACAGTTTTGCAGCGTTTGCATAGGCCAATTAGGGAAGCTGGTTGGAAGATGCAGTGCAATTCAAGTGTACCATTTGACCAGACAGTTGAATCTTCTTTCTTTTAATTAAAACATTAGACTTTAAGACACTGTTCCCCTAAACAGTACCCTTTTTACCCCCAACACACATACAGATACACACACAGACACACACACACATTCTTGATTATGCTCACCCAACAGCCAGGACCGGATCTGGTCCTGCAGGTTCTCCTTTTTTCCTTTTCTTTCTTTAAAAAGGAGGCAAGATTATTGGTGGGAGGGGACAGAAGGGATTCTCTTCCTTGCCTCCCTTCATGAAGCCCAATTTGGCAGAGTGGTAAGTGCCTGAGGGTCTGACCTTCTGGTTTCCCAGCTGATCTGCCTTCAGGTGCAAGTTGGTGGTTTCTGATGAGTTTCTCCCTGGGCTGCAGGCTTGAGGGCTAATTCCAAATAGTGGTCATCCAGGGAGCAGGTGTGTGCTAGCCAGTTTTGAAAATTATCAGCTCTTCCACCAATATCCTGTAGAACTAAACACACATACATACACACCTACCTTAGAGCTGAAAATGTCGCTAGAATCCACTGGGTTGACCTTCTCAACTTTATCACTGATGATGTTGATGCCCAGAGAAGAAAGGTGAGAGGACCAAAGTCACACAGCAGGCAAGTGGCAGAACCAGCATTCAAACTCAGGAGTCTGTGCTCTAATCACTGCTTCTTAAGCCTCAGTGGATCTAGAGTGGGGCCTAAGATTCTGCATTTCTAACAAGCTACCAACTATTGTGGATGCTTCTCGCCCAAGGACTATCCTTCCTCCCAAATAGTCCTCTCGTGTTCTACACAAACAGTAAAAGACCCCACTGCCATATTTATTAATTTAATTATCCTGACAAAACCATGCTCCCTTGTATCACCCCATCTTCTGCCTCTGTTTGCCACATGCCCTGGGCTCTAGCTGCATCGGTACCTGCAGGTCCCTGGAGGCACCGTGGCTTCTCATGCCTACATCCGTTTCACAGGTTGTTTCCTTCCCCTTGAAATGTTTTTCTCCCCCTTTTACTGGGAAATCAGGGGCTCCTTTTTATTTCTATTTCATTTAGGCCAAGCACCCTTCCTTCCAGAGGCATTCCTGACTTACCATCCCCAGCCTTGACCAGATTGAGTGATCCTCCTCTCTGCTCTCATAGCTTCTGTTTCCATGTGTCAGAGTTCTCATTCCTGTGCAGAATTATTAGTCTTTCCTTGTCTGGATTTATCACCAGACTGCAAGCTTTATTAGGGGCTGGGAAGGAGGATTCAAAGCATGTTTCTTACTCATCTCTATATCTTTACAACTTAGCAGAATGCTGACATATAATTAGTGCACAGACAATAATGAAAGGAGGAAGGAAGAAAGGAATTTCCCGCGCCATGCTCCTCGAAACAGTTGTATACACCAATTCTTAGTTCTTTCCTTCATATCCACTTATATATGAACTCAGATTGAATATTTTCCAGCTTTAGAGAAACTGTCTCACCAAGAACTGTCCAGTAGCCGGTCAGCTGACCTCTAAGATGCTCTGGTCTCACCCTCCCATTCTGCCACATCCCAAAGAGCATCCCTTTTTGCATTCTCCACTCTGTACATATCACGTTTGTCCCCCACACGCCCCATGCAGTCTTACCTTCTGACTAGACTTCAAGCTCTTCCTTCTACCTGAAATGTCTTCCATCCTTTAATTATCTACCTTCCAAAATCCTATTCACTTAATTACCTCTCATTTCCTTTCGGTAGAATGGGTGACTTCTTCTACAGTATCATCCGAGTTGTCCGGTGACTGAAAATCTGATTAAAATTTGAGTTACTGTTTGGAAACTTGTCTACCCAGCTAAAACGTAAGCTTCTTAAAGCCAGGGACTGTATCTAATTCATCCCCGTATCCTTCCCACCCTGATGCCCAGCAAAGCAGCTGATCCTTACAAGTCACTTAAGGCATAAGCGGATGGGACCATCTACAGATAAGGAGTGGAAATGGGAAATAAGATCCCTGAACATATTTTCATGGGGCTTGAATGAGACCCACTTTGCAAAATTTACTTCAATTTGTTAGATTCAATTCAAGCAAGATTTTCTTAATTCCACAACTCATAAGTCTTGTGTGTTAAGTGCTATGAGAAATCACAGAAAAATTGGACAATGTTCCTGCCTTCATGGATTTCACATTTTCACGGGAATAAAAATAATATGCTCATATATAACTATTATAAAAGACACAATGTGGAATAAATCAAGAACAGGCATTAACAAAGTACCTCGTGCCTGGATAAAAGGGATATATGTATTCTAGATGGGGATTTAAGGAGATATATCACAGACGATGACCTTTTAGCTGAGCCTGGTGGAAGCAGTAGGGGCTATGAGTAGGAAGGGTGTTTTAGCGGAGGGATCTTCATGATTGAAAAAAAAGAGGAAGAAAGTTTAGAATGATTCCAGGAACCAGAGAGTAGGGAAGCTTGGCTGGCATCTGGAGAATGTGCTGCACATGAGGTGGAGGAAGACAAATAGGGGAGTGGCAGAAGATGCAGTTGGAAAGGTAATTTGAAGAGAATTCATAGAACGATAAGGATCTAAAGATTCTGAGAACCACTAAGGGATTTATCAAGATTATATTGGGGACAGAAAAAAGAAAACTGTCCTCCACATCTGTCCAGTCGTTTTGGGGAACATCTAACTGTCCAAGGGAACAGCAGGGACTCCCCTCCTTTGCTTCTATAAGGAATTAGAATTTGGGGAAAGTCATGGAAAAACTAAGCCCCCAAGCCCTGTACATATTCAGGTCTTAGATCTGTCAAAAGTGGCTTAGCTTCCCTTAAATAAGCCCTTCCTTCTGTAGCTGGGATCTGTAGGGCTGAACAAAGTCATGAGTTCAAGCATTGCTCATCATGCCTTAAAGCTTTATTGGATGCATCAATAAGAAGGAGCGTTCCTCGCAACTGACAGCGAAGAAGGAGGAACGTGGGGAGATGCTGCTGCCGAAGGATATATAATCACCATGATGCATGGATGAACCTGGCCAAGTTTTCCTGGCTGTGTGCTGTAGCCTAGCTCAGGTGTGTTTTTCAGGGGTTTCAACAATTAGTACCACCCACAGGGCTGATTATGGAGTTGGATCCATGGTGTGCTGGAAGTCCTTTGTACAGACTCATGAGAGTTGATTGTTATCATCTCGTCCCAACTCTTTATTTACTTCTTTGATCTAGATAGCTTGGAAATTGGCTATGATAAGGGTATTTATACCAACAAAATTGGTTAATGTTACAAATCATGGCTTATTTTCTTTGGAAAGCCAATCATTAAACATTTACTATCATAACAGTGGATAGGATGAGAACAAAGCAATCAAGGACCAAGGCAAAGAAGGGTCTCGCTGAAGGCTTAGAGAAGGCTTGAAAATGTTGCCAGAGGGTGACATTATGCTCCTTTCCAGAATAGACCACCATAACTCCACTTCTCTGAAGACAGAAAGTGAACATTCATTGGCTACTTGCTATAGCTCCATAAAATGCAGCACCAAACAGTTCAAATGATCAAGTTTTAACTCTTAAGAATATCATCATGGGTAAACCGTACTGTGAAACATGTTTATTAAAGTTCTGCACATGTGTGGTATCTTACTAAATTGTGTCTACAAATCTTTGGACAACATAGCCGAAACCCCATGAGGCAACTAAGAGTAGAACACTAATTCATTTAGTCACTAATTCATTCATCTCTTTATTTATTCATTCAAGCACTTAGTGAACCAGAGTAGAATTGGAATATCCTTTGGAGGGAGACAGAACCAGGTTAAAATCTTTGCTTCTGTGTTGACTGGTTGTCAGGCTTTCAGCAAGTCATTTAACATATTCAAGCCTCATTTTTTTATATATGTAAAAATGAGGAGAATAACTCCTACTTTGCAGAGTTGTTATGAGAACGAGATGAAAAATCACATTTAAAATGCACTTAGCACAGTAATCTATGGTGGGCACTCAAAACAGTGTCTACTGTTATTTTTATAAAGCCTTATTCAGTCACTATTGTCTTCACTTAATTAATTCAATAAATATTTCCATTAATTTAACGAATATTTCATGAGATGCCTTGAATCCAGCAATGCACAGCTGTGTTAGATTATCTAAGAATAAAATAAGATACAGTCCCTGCCTTGAGGAGCCGACCACCTCATAGAGAAAATTAACAACCTGGACATTCCTATCTGCTGCCCTTTCATTTAGTCCTTGAGTGACTTTTAAACTTATGCACTGAGAAAAGTCACAGGCTCTCCATCCTAGTGCCAGCTTTGTCACAGATTTGCCATTTGACCTTGGATAAGTCACATGCTGTGTCCTTCATATTCCTTCTCTTCAACAAAGAGTGAGAACATACTTTTGATGCAAAAAAGGACTCCAGACATCATCTATTCTGAAGTAATGAGGAGACTGAGGGCCACTGAGGCTGAGCAAGTCACCTAATGTCACTCAGTAGGTTAGTGGCAAGATACAAATTACAACCCTGAATAATTCCTAAGATATTTTCCAGCTCAAAATTCATGTTTCTGTGACCTTCTAAGCACTAATAACTTACAGCATTAAGTATGATTGAAACAATTTGTAAATGGCGTTTAAAGCTGATTGAATTTTCTTTTCACAATTGATGTGAACTTCAGTCATGTTCGCCATCAGATTCAGTTTATTTTCACATCTTCAGCAGCCACTTTTCATTTGCAATTGGATATGCAATGAGAATACTGTGTGTATGTTTATGTCATATATATGTCTTGTATTGTACTAAACATTTCTAATATTTATAGACTGTTTGTATTATTTGCTAAGAAAGTTAAGGGACACAAGGACCTTATGAAGTTATGAAATCCAAGAATTCACAGAGATGGAGAATGTCCCAGCCTTGAAGAAGATTGTAACATGGGGGGCGGGGGAGCTCTAGGTAATATAGCAGATATGTAGGGTTTAAGTGGCATAGTGCATAGGGGAGATCTGCAGTTAAGTAAGCTGAATTCTGTCTATAGAGAGCCCACTTTCTGGCAGACCAGGGAGGAGAGCTCTGTATACAACATAAGTTTTATAAAGACTTAGCCTCTGCTCATCTTGTTTATTGCTGTACCTCAGGTACTGAAACAGTTCTTGTGCTAATACATCTTTTCTTGAACAAATGAATGAATGAATGAGCCAATGAGAAGCAAGTTTCAGTTGCTGAAAGGTCAAGGCTTGGTCAATGGGTTGAATGTAGGGTTCTGGTGTCAGGACCATGGCTAGCCCTCAGGGTGCTGATGATGACATTTTGCCTGTGTGTTTTTGTTAAAGATTTTTGTCTGGTATAGCTAATTATCTTCTGAAAGTCACCTTCTTTCTTGAGCTCGGTATCACGAGTCTTTCTTGAACTCAAATAAAGTAAGCTCTGTCCTTTACCTGTGTAGGGTTAGTCTATGTCCAGCTATACTGTTCCTCCAGTGGACGTCAACTGGGGAAAACAATTGTCCATGGAGTGAATCACTCTGTTCCTCAGAAGCCATGATGCTCTCCATCTCACCACTCCCTGGTCCTGAACTTTGCTATAACCTGAACTGGTTGTCAATTATGAACCCCATGCTGCTTTATTAAGATATGCAAGATAATGGAATTAAACTTTTTTTTTTTTTTTTTTTTGGTAAGGAAGACTTGCTCTAAGCTAACACCTGTGCCAGTCTTCCTCTATTTTGTATTTGGGTCGCTGCCACAGCATGGCTTGACCAGTGGTGTAGGTCCACACCTGGGATCTGAACCTGCGATCCCAGGCTGCCGAACTGGAGCGTGCTGGACTTAACCTTAATGCCATGCGGCCTGCTCCTGGAATCAAACTTTTAAAAACCATTTCCAAAAAAAGCCCTTCAAACAACAACAACAAATCAAGATTTTTCTGCTTAAAGGCCATTAAATGAATGTTGATCTTAAAAGCCCATATATCTCATCAGATTGGTCTATTTAATGCAGGTTCATTATCTATATATTGCAGATGGGGACATTATACAATGGCCATATAGAGCTTGCCATTAAGAGTTGCATGGTGGAGTTTTGGTATGTGAGATACATATAACAATAACAACATCTACAATTTATTATGCATTTATTGTGTACCAAGCATCATGTGGAGATTTCATATAACTATCTTGATCTTTATGACAGCATTTCTAGGTAATTATTATTGTTTCCTTTTTCCATACAAGAAGCTGTGTCTTAAAGTAGTTGACTGACATTCCCAAGATCATATATTTACTAAATATCACATCTGGGATTTGAACCCAGACTGAGTGACAAGCTAGTGTTTTGAGGGGTCACTGTGTGAGAAAGTTAGCTTAGCACTGAGAGTAGAGAGGCATTCTGGCATTCTCTCTTTGATAGGTACTTGCAGAGAATTCTCAGAGGCAGGCATGAATCCTTTGGGCAAAGAATTTACAAACTAAGCTGACTTTAAAAAATTAAAAAGACCCAGTTGGATTGGGGCCAAGGGAAAAATGCAGAACTGAGTGGTGGAATTGTAACAGCATTTGTAAGTTGTAGGGAAACCATTTTATATCTGTTTGAGAGTCTTGCAATATTTGGTTTAAATGTGTTGTAAAATGTTATGTTGTGGAAGAGGGTTGAGGTTCTTTGAAAGAGGACAATCTGTGTCAAAGATGAAGTCATAAAATTTCCGAGAGCCCACAACAGCAAGCAACATGACTGACGATTCAAACGTGGAGAAGGACAAGAAGGTTAGAAGGGTCTACAAAAGAGACTTTGAAAAGTTTTCCTTATTGGGAACTTGCCAGTCCCACTGAAAGTCCAAGGCAACCTTTGCTTCTGAACTTGAAAGAAAGAGGTTGTGAGAGATCTGAAGTCTCACATTGTAAAGTTGCATATAGGAAAGCAACTGGAGGTATCTCTGATGATTATCTCTGGAGGGACTGTCCCCAAAATAAGGGGGACTCTCAGCATTTTAGAGCAGATTTTATCATCAAAAATGTAATCTACTGGCATTTAAATTAAAGACTATAAATAATTTAATTCAATAAGTATATTATAAAAATAAATTGGGATTTCTAAAAATGGTACATCTCCTACTACTTCAAAGGAAATTCCGGGGCTAGCCCAGTGACATAGTGGTTAAGTTCACTGGCTTTGCTTCAGTGGCCCAGCGTTCACAGATTTGGATCCTGGGTGCAGACCTAGCACCACTCGTCAAGCCACACTGTGGCAGTATCCCACATAAAATAGAGGAAGATTGGCACATTTGTTAGCTCAGTGACAATCTTCTCCAAGCAAAAAGAGTAAGATTGACAAGGAATGTTAGCTCAGGGCCAATCTTCCTCACCAAAAAACAAAATTAAATAAATAAATAAATAAATAAATAAAACACTATTTTAAAAAATCCAGAGTTTTTAAATATATTTGTAATACCTATGACCAATCAATTAATAATAAAAAAATATGGAAAAGGGAGATGATGGTAAAAATATAGGCTGGACTTGGGATTGTTATTAAGGTGTGAAAGCTGCGTTGTGCAGTGTTCCACCTTTGTTAACGATGAGCCATTTCCAGTAGCCAATGTGACAGTCTTTGCACGTGCTGTTCCCTCTGCATGCAGCAGTCTGCTCTCCACCCAGCCCCAGTCCTTAAGCCCCATTCTTCAGTTTCTTCACTCTTTCTTAACCTTTATGTTTCAGCATAAACGTCACTTCCTCAAGGAGGGTTTCGCTGACCTTCTAGACTCAGTTATCCCCCCATGTTTATGTTCTGTTAGTGCACTCTCTTTTTCCTTTGTAGTGCATAGGAATAATAATAATGCACGTTATACAGTGCAAACTGTGTATCAGGCACCCTTCTGAGCACTTCCCATATATTACCTCATCCTACCCTCTCAATAACCCTTTGTGGTAGATAGTCATATTTTCAGTAAACCAAGACACAGTTGGATATGCGTACCAACATTTGATGTACCACTAAGAAAAAACTTCTGCAAATAATGACCATAAGATACTAATAATTACCAGACAGGTCTGCATTTCGGGGATATTAAAATGCAAAAAGTTATGTGTCTTAGAATTAATGTAATGCCCTATTTTGATCACCATTTTACAGATGAGGAAACTTAACCATGTAAGTTAATGGATTTTCCCAAAGTCAGACATCCAGGAAGTGGTGGAGTCTAGACTGGGATCCTAGAAGCCTGGCTTCAGAGTCTATCCTCTTAACCGCTAGCCTGTGCTATCAGTACAGAATCACAACTTGCATTATATATTTGTGTGATTCTGTGTTCAATTACTAGCTATCTAAGAGACTGTATGCTGTATAAAGGGAAGGGTTGTGTCTGTATTATTCACTGCATTATTTCCAAACCCAGCCTATTGTCTAACACACTGTTGATGTTTAATAATGAATAATGGAATGAGTGAATGAAAGAAAAAATACTGGGTTTGGAGATAAATCCCACTGGTTTCATGCCTAGATTTGCAGTTTTTACTCACAATGTGAACTTTGACATGTCGCTTTGTTCTCTGGGCCTCAGTTTCTCTGTTTGTAACACAAAAGAGAATTACATTAGATTTTCTCTAAGGACTCTCCACCTCTGAAATTCCGTGTCTTGCAAAACTGCATTGAAAGCCAATGCTGTGCCCAACACGGCTTTCGAGGATGTTGAAAGAGGATGCTCCAGCCCTCCAGATCTCTTGGAGGATAGAAAGCATATACACACAAGAAACTGGAATCAGCACAAGTTTCTTCTCTTAATAAACATGTTGCAGTGAATTAAATCCAAGAACTTGAGCTCTGGATTCAATGGACTGGGGTTCTTTTTGGATCCTCACAACTTTGGACATTTCGTTGACCCTTCTGAACCTCTACTTTTCTCATGGGTGGGATGAGAACATAACAATGTTATGTGGGATCAACATAACAATCCTCAGAGGGTTATGATGAGGACTGAGCTAGATAAAGCATATTAGGCACTTAGCACAACGCCTGGTACACAAAGCTCAGCAAACATTAGCTGTTATTATAGCTATGGTCAAAACATGAATTGAATGAAGTGAGTATTGTAGGATTATTGAAAAAAAGGACAGTTACGGTGAGCCTTAGCAGTCAGGGAAGGCTTCCTGGAGGAGGAGAGACTAGAGTTGGATCATGACGCAAAAGAATGATTGTGATAGAGCTGCACTGTCCAGTTTAGTAGCTACTGCCATATGTGGCTATTTAAATTAAAATTTAAATTAATTCATATTCACCACTTTTCAGGTGTTCAAAAGCCTGGTGTGGCTAGTGGCTGCCACATTGGAGAGCACAGATATAAAACATTTCCATTATTATGGCAAGTTCAATTAGATAATTCTGTGACAGAGTGAAGAGCAGAACTGCATTTCATATATATGTCATTTCATTCAAAATTTTTATTGAGTGACAATGCTGGACTAGTACTATGCTAGGTACTTGGATCCAACGGGGAGCAAGACCAGACCCGGTGCCTGGCCTGATAGAATGTAATCTAGTGCAGGGGTCAGCAATCCACAGCCCACAGGCCCACTGCAGTCTTTTATAAATAAAGTTTTATTGAACCATAGCTAAGCTCACTAGTTAACTCGTTGCCTATGACTATGTGCTACAGCCGCAGAGTTGAATAGCTATGACTTGCAAAACCTAAAATACTTACCAGCTGACCCTTTACAGAAAAATTTTGCCAACCCCTCGTCTAGTAGGTTAATGTAACACTTTGACATCCGAGTTAAAGAACTCGTTTTGGAATGTATTCATTCATTCGTGTATTTGTTCATTTAACATTCAACCGGTATTTATCAAGTATTTAATTTAAGCAGGATGTCAGGCACTGATAGAATGAACAGAACAGATAAAAATCGCTGCCATCATGGAACTCACATTGTAGTGGGGGGAAAGTGCAGACAGGTAATTAGAATATGTGTATTAACAAATAAACAAATTGTATCATATGTTAGAAGATGACCTGTTAATTTAAAAAAAAAAAAAAGGCTGAAGGAAGACGGGACTGTGAATTTGGAGGAGAGAGGTGGTTGCAAATTTAGGTAGACTCTTCAAGGTAGGTGTGACTTGAGTGAGCAGAGTGTGCTTTGCAGCTATCCAGAGAAAGCAGAGTCCTGGAGGAGGGAACAGCCAGCACAAAGGTTCTGAGGGTGGAGTATGCCTCACATAGTTGAGGAAGATCATGCGGGAGAATGCAACTGGGCTACTATGTGTATTTTAGGAGGTGGGGGTCAGAGAGGGACAAGAGCCTGCAGGGCCTTGTAGAACATTGGCTTTCAACCTGAATGCAATGGGCAGCCACAGGAGCATTCTGAGCTGAGGACTGGTGTCATTTAACTTATCTTTTAAGAGGATCATTCTGGCCACTCTAGTGGGAAAAATCTATAGGGACAGAGCCAAGAGTGATAGAAAGGAGGCTCCTTAGAAGACTGAGTGGTAATCCAGGCCAGAGATGGTGGTGGCCTTGGCCAGGCTGGTAGCAGTGGAGATGGAACCAAGTTGTTGGAATACAGATATTGCATGGCATTCATTGCAATTATTTATTGAGCACCAATTTTATACCAGGCATCGTGCCCAGTATTGGGGAGAGAGAGCAAAAGAAGCTGCCATCTCTGCCCCTTAGAGCTTTCTGTCTAATTAATTGGTTTCATGCTTTGAGATCAGAGATGAAGAATCCAATTGCTGTGTCCTCCACATGTGTATGAGCTTCAGGCCCAGTTTTCACACTGTCTCTAAAGAAAGGACACTGGAAAGGGTGACTGTCTTACTGCTTGGGCTGTCATAACAAAATATCATAGACTGGGTGGCTTGAACAACAGAAACTTATTTCTTACACTTCTGGAGGCTGGGAAGTCCAACATCAAGATGCCGCTGAATTGGTTCCTAGTGAGGGTTTTCTTCCCGGCTTGGAGATGGCCAACTTCTCAACTTCTCACTACGTCCTCACGTGCCCTTTCCTCATTCTGTGCATGCAGAGAGAGCCATCTCTCTTCCCTCCACTTCTTCTAAGACCACTCATCCCATTATGAGGGCCCCACACCCATGGCCTCATCTAACCCTAATTAACTCCCAAAAGCCCCACCTCCAATACCATCACATTGAAGATTACAGCTTCAGCATATAAATTTGGGGGCACGTGAACATTTAGTCCATGGCACACACTAATGACGTAAGAGGAAAGGAGAAGGGAAGCAGTGATACAAATATGCGATACAAATGAGGGGCTAAATAGAGCTTTACAGAAACTATGCCAAGCAGGGCTGGGACTAAAGTGAAGCATGTCATGAGCCTTGGGTACAAAATCTAAGGAGGCACTCATCCTCAGGTGGCAGCTCAGCACGTGCACAACCCTGAGTCCCCCTTAAACTTGGGGAGGGAAAAATATTCATTCATGACAGTGACCTCTTCAACTCTCCTCCCAAGAAGACTTCAAATAATCTCCTGCAGGGATATACTGGGGGGAGTCCTAGAATAAAGAGGTCCAGGGCTGGGAGGAACCATGCAGAGCATCTGGTCCAACCCCCTCCTTCCACAACTGATGAGATTGAGTTCAGGGAGGGTCAGGGCCTTGCCCAAGTCACTGGGTAAGTGAGTGGCAGAGCAGAGGGCTCCCAACTTGCATGCTGACTCTTGATTTTCCCACCTCTTGAGACCATCTGAAGCAGTCAGATGTTTTATCTTTATCCTTGGCATGTAGGCCCCCAGTTGCGACTTGACCCAATGCCTTCAGGAGTCTTTTACAACGTGTGAAAGTGGTGTGGGCTTCTGGTGGTGCTTTTCCTGGCTTGTCTTGCAGCTTTATGATCAGATCTAGTCATTCACGCAAGTAAGTGTTTCAGTGCAGGACATCTGGGGCATGAAAAGCTCCCCATAAACTTCATTGATGTCTTTCTTTACAAACATTGACTCAGCCCGAAGATTGAGTCAGTCTGGGGAGGGGAGCAGCCAAGATGCTGCTACCACCCTCCATTTACTCATAATCAACCTGCCCTCATGGTGGGCTCTGTTTTGTTTTTGGAGAGACAGTCAGAGCAAAATGAAAAAAGTTGAGGCATGGAAGTCAGATGACCTGGGTTACAGTCTTGGCTCTGCCTCTAAGTATTGGTACAGTTTTGGGCAAATTGCTTAATTTTCCCCAAGCCTCAATTTCCTGCTTTTTTTCATCAGAGGAAAAGATATTCACCTTTGCTAGGTTATTCTGACGATTATAATCAGTACAAAGTACCCGCTGCATTATATGGCAAATATAAGTCTTCAACAAGTGGAAATTATTGAATCAGAGGCAAAAAGAAACCCCCCAGTGTTGGCAAGGCTTAACCCACAAAAGACTTAATCATGATGGAATGGAAGGCGTGATGACAGATTTCTGAGCAGAAAGGGCCTCCAGGAAACCATTTAAAACATAGCACTTAGCAATAGCAGTAGCCTTCTCTGGTTGCTTGATACCATCTATAGGGAGCCAGCCCAACGCACCACATTCTCCTTTCTCTTCTGTTTTGACTGAAGGGAGCTATCATTTTAATGTAGATTATGAAAGGCCTCTGAATAGGAGGAGAGTGTGTGTGCGTGTGTGTGCGTGCGCGCGCGCGTGTGTGTGTCCACCCCAACCTTTTGGACATAATGTTAAATGATCTCTTAATTAAAACTTCACTAGATGGGTTTCTGCCACACCACAAGCAGTGAAGGAGGCACCTGGATTTTATGATGATCACACCAAGACCATCCCTCAGGGCAGAGCATCCAGGAATTCAAGCTGCTCCGCACCAGTCCAGTGAGGTCAGGTGGCCTTGCCCTCTATTGTATGAATAGCTGGCTACAATCTCTCAAATGGCCGAAAATGGACATGACAGCGAAGTCTGACTCTGTAGTGAAGTCTGATGCAGGCCACTTGGACACACGTTGCTTAATTTTAATAATTCATGATGATTTCCATCATATACCAGGAAATGTGGAGTAAAAACGTTTTGTAAAAGAATTTGAGTCTTAGTAATGGGACCATGTGCTGTGCTGCAATTAAATGGTTGCCGGAAAGTGGGGGCTGCCTAGGGTGGAGGGTGAAGGGAGTGGAGGCTGTGGTGTGTGTGCTTCTGTGAGAGGAGGTCAACGAGTGGAAGGGATGGGAATGGGAGAGAGAAGAAGGGAAAAGAAGGGAAAGGGGAGAATGAGAGAAATCAAGAAAAAGAGGAAGAAAAGAAAGAGAAACGGAATTAACAGGAAGTGAATGTCCTCTTTGCTCCAGGCACCTCTATATAACATCTTATGTAATCCTCAGATTAACCCTTGAAGCAGACAGACAACCTTCTTTTTTTTTTTTTTTTTCTTTTCTTATTTGTGGATGAGGAAATTAAGGTGCATTTGGGGATTCAACTTGAGCCTCTGACTCAAACTCAAGTTTTTTTCACTGTAGAGTGTTATAAGGGAAAGTGAGGCATAGAGACAGACAGACAGACAGACAGACAGTGAGGAATACAGAGATGTAGAGAGAGAAAAGCAAAGACAGAGAACCAGAGACCAGAGAGAGAAACTGAGGCAGCTTCAAAAACACAAACAGTGAGAAATAAAAAAAAAGAGACAGAGATGGGAGAAAGAGAGAGAGCCATAAAACGGAAGATGACTAAGAGCAAGGAGAGGGGAGAGCAGGAACATGAATATGAATATAATCAGGATGAGATGAGCAAAGTGAAAATTAGCTGGGTTCAGCTGAATGTACACATTATGTAAAATGGTATACTATTCCAGATGGCAGGAACTGGGAATGACTATTCTCCAGTTTCCTGGGGAAGCTGGCTGTGACCCTGACCATCTGCCTATAGCTGAGGCTGAGGTCACTCTGAGGAAAGGACCCTCTGACCCAGAGTGCAGACATCACAGGCTATCCACAGTTTCCCTTCATTTCCTCCAATTCCTGACTAGATGAAGGCATAGGTCCCACTCTTCTCCGACCCCTTGTGGGTGACATGGATGGCATGGACACCTCCATGTGACCCATTGTACTCAGGGCACATCTGGAACATCATTACTTTTTTTGCTTTAACTTTATAAATGAAATTTGATGTTAAACCCACAAAGAGAGCCGATGCTAGAAAGAAAAAAAAAATCAATGCATCTCTTTTGTGAAGAACTCTTTTGCAAAATGAATAATTACCCTCTGCTTAATTTATTTTGTATATTTCACTTTGCTGTTTCAGGTTTTTTTCAAGTGGGGAATAAGTGCATTATTAATCATCGTGTGTTCTGAATGTTCTAAGTATATATTTTATCCTCACTGCATCCTTGTGAGTCGGGGGACAGGGCTGATGCTCCCCATCTTCTGAGTTAGAAGGATGAGGCTCGGAGAGACGGAGGTACTTGAGCAAGCCCACCCGGCAACTGGCGGGGAAGCGGAGCTGTGGGGTCCTGTGGCATTGACAACACATAGCCTCGTCTCATCTACATCCCCGTAAGCTCCAATAGGCGTGTGGTAGATGGCCAGAAGAGCCACGAGAGGGTCATGCTGACCTCCTTCACCTTCCTTCGTATAGTAGGGGGAGCTCTGACTCCAGAATCAAGCAGACCCAGGGTCAAATCCTGATCCTGTTGCTTTCTCACGGTGTGAACTGGAGGCTAGTCATTTGACCCCTGAGGGCTTCATTTTCCTCATCGGTAAAATAAGGACAACATCAGCTCCTGCTTCACAGGGTGGTTGGGTGGTTTGGAGGTGAAAAGATGGATCAAACACATCATGCTTAACAAGATCCATAAGCATCTTTTAGCCTTTCCCTTTTCTCGAATTATAATCGAGGAGTCCAGGATGGGAACTATGGTCAGGAAAGAGCATTGAGAAAAGCAGCTCTCTGATAATAATCGTAGTGATAGCAGGTTATGTTTATGAAGCCCGTTATGGGAATAGAGCATCCTTGATGTTGTTCAGTGAGAGGGCCCCGCCTGATTAACCTCATTGTAGAACTGAGGAAACTGAGTCTTGGCCAGAGATGGGATATTGTACAAAGTCATGGAGCCATTGGGTGACAAATGCAGAGTTCAAACCCTGTCCTGACTCCACTGCCTGTCTTCTCTGCTTTAAACCACTTCTCTCCATGCGCAATGCTTGGATTCAGCCTTTAGAATGAGTATTTTTGTAGATGGCTATAGGGGTTTCCAGAGGCTGTTTCCCCACACCCACAGAACTAGGGTGGGATTGCTCAGTGCCTGTTAAACCCTCTGGCTCAGGTGATCCAATATACCCTGCTGATCCAGAGAAACAAAAGCCCACCATTTCCCATTTGTGCTGTGACCTGACTTTGCACCCATCTTTCCCTCTGTCTGGAAAACTCTTACATCTCATGGAGAGGCAGCACAGTCTCTGGAACCCGGCTGGCAGGATTCGAATCCTGGCTCGGGTACTCTTAGCTGTGTGACCTTACTTTACCCCTCTGGGCCTCAGCCTCCTCACCTGTAAGATGGGGTTGAAAATAGAGCCTATTTTGCAGACTTGTTGTGAGGGTCACATGAGTGAATACAAATAAAGAACTTCCAACCCTCCCTGGCAGGAATCTCTCTGTGGTTGCTCTTAATATTTACCCTCCCTCTTTGCTGTTGCGCCCCTGACCTTGGGGCAGAGTTCAGCACTCCTTCCTCTGGATCCTGCGGCTCTTTGCACACACACACCCTCCAGCCCTACTCACACCTGGTGGTCATGACGTGGTTTCCTCTCCATCCCTGTGTGAGTGTCAGCTGCTTGAAGACAGAGAATCAGATGAATTCATCTCTGTTCCCTGATCCTGCCTGCACTGGGCACAGAGGAAGTGCACAGAGAATGGAAAATGGTCTCAAGATGTAAGATATGAGGCAAGAACCACGTGGGGAGGTAAAAGGGAGGAACTAAAAGCAGGAAGCCCAGGAGAGGAGCTGTAGCCAAGACGGGCAACGACACCAAACCAGAGAGGAAATATGGCCTTGGGGAGCCCTGCCTGGACAACAGGGACAACGATGACTGCGCTACTATCAGTAATAGTAATCCTAGTAAAAATCATCATCATCGTAACTCCCATTTACTGAATGCTACCTACATGTCTGGTAATTGTTTTTCATGTTATCTTCAGTCTGTGACAATTTTTTAAATTGGATTTAAGATGCCCATTTTCTGATGAGAAAACCAAGGCCCAGAGAAGTACAGTGATTTATCCAGGCCATTCAGTCTGTAAGTAGTAGATGGAGGATTCAGCCTCAGATCTCTCTGATCCCCAGGGCACTGCCATTTCCCCTTTACCAGCTGTGTCCCTTGGCTTCCCCAACCCCTTCCCCTTCTGAGAAGCTTGGATGATGCAGGACTCTGGAACCAAGGGTGGGGCGTGTTGGGGAGAGGGCGATCCCTTGCCCAGCAGGCCCAGCTCTGTGCATCCATGTTAGGAATCTCCTCTTGGTAAACTGGAACCAGATCCTTCCTGGTTGTCAGAGGTGTCTGCATCCATGTCCAATCCAGGCTGTTAGTGAGATTTCTTCTCCCCTCCATCCTCAATCAGCCATAATTTTGAGGAAGTCTCTTACACACATATTTTTCTCCCAGACACTAATTTATAGATAACCATGTGTGTGATACACTCAGGGATGGAGGAGGCTAGGAGGCTAGGAAGAAAGAGAATGGAGCCAGTAGATAGGGGTCACCCTGGTGGAGACCCTGAAACGGGGGCCCTGGTATGGCCTTGCTGGTGGCCTCTCAGAGCCCTGGCCATCCCACACAGGCTGCCCCCATGAGCTGGGTCAATGCTAATTAGTCCCCATGTAGCCTTGATTAAGGACTCTGATCTCCATAAGACCCGATCACCAATGTGTGCCACGAGAACCTTTCAGCCTCTATTTGATTTTTCTTCTGCTGTCAGAGGCATGATAGTAAATGGCAATGAGCGGCCAGCAGCTAAAATTCAGGGTCCAAGTTTGTCTCAAATGCTTGGGAAAACACAAGGCTGGAACGTCTCTAGCAATGTAAGGAAAAAGGGATATCAGAGACTCCCACGAGGAGTTGCTTAGATGTCATAAAGACCAACGTTCTCCCTGTACAGAGAGGGAAACTGAGTCTCAGGGAGGGTGGGGACCTGTCGCAGGTCACAGAGCACATTTGGCTGAGTAGACTTCTAAAGAAGTCTTCCTCACATCATAAAAGTCCAAATTATATCCTCTTGTTATTTCCCTCCAATCATGTTCCTCTGCCTCCCAAGCTTCTATCCCCCAAACTCTCAACCCTCCCACACATACCCCACCTCCCTCCAAGTCCCTAGGGAGATGATGACCAAGAAGCAGGACCAGAGCATGTTAGAGGAAGAATCAAGGACTAGAATTTGAACAAGGTTTGGAAGAGTAGTACTGGCTACTCATTTTACAGATGGGAAGACCGAGGCCTAGAAAAGTAGAGTGATTTTCCGCAGCTTGCAGAGGGGTCAGCATTGTAAAATGTATTCCCTGATGACACTGCTTACATTCAAAACTGCCCCAAAGATCTCATCACTTTACTAAATTATCATTTGTCACTTAGTTTTCCTTTCACCTCCTATTCCTTTTCAACTCCTTCTCTCTCCTCTGTTGAATCCATCCCTCTCCAATTCTCAGGCTCTGCTTTTCTCAAGGAGTAGGATCAGGGCAGACTTGCTGCAAGAAGCAGGTCCTGGTTGCAGGTAGGTCTCAAATGGTCCTGTCTTATCAGTAAACCCAGAGGAAGTTAGAAGAAGAAAGATACAAGGGAGGGAGAGTAATTGATAGGGTTGGGAGATTGGCTGGGGCCAGTCATGCAGGGCTTTGAGTGTTAGACTAGGTTATATGAACTCTACCATGAAAACAACTGGAAGCCACTGAGAGTTTGGGGGATGAGCCATGGGTGCAGCTGTTATTTGCAAAGATAACTGGCCAGCAGTCAGATTAGATGAGGGACACTGAAAGCAGATCACCAGTGGCAGGACCTTTTCAATAGCACACGTGGGCAATGTTAAGGGCCTGCACCAGGGCAGTGGCAGTGGGGAGAGATGGGAAGGAATGAGTCTGAGTGAGAACAAAGGAGTAGAATCAGTGAGACTCAAGTACCATTTGGATGTTGAGGGCAAAAAAAAATAGAGTCCAGTCATAGTTTTTTGTAAGGTTTCCAGTTTGGGAAGAAAGTGGGACCATTATTCATAAAGAGGGGGCCATATAGTTTGGGGTACATCAGCAGCTTTTGCTCCACTAATGCTGTATAAAAACATACACAACATTTTATTATCAACAACGGTAAGCATTTTTTCTCCTTTGTTACAAATTTGGATGGACTGGTCTAACCAGGACTCAGCTGCACTCGACTCTAAGCTCAGATTGTGTCCAGCTCTGTTCCACATGTCCCTCCCTCTCCTTGGACCATCCACTTGTTGGAGCATGGCTTTCTCATGGCAAGAGGCAGGAATGCAATAGAGCAAGCTCAGCCACACAACGCGTTTCAAACCTTAGTTCACATCATCTCTGCTACCATCCCATTGGCTAAAGCAAGTCATGTGCCAAGCTTGAAAACAAAGGGTAGGAAAGAAATGTCCCTATTCCCACCATCAGCCATGGCAAGTATGTGAATGTGTCATGCTACTACAGAGCAATAAGGACTTGGCATGGATAGTTCCATCTACCAGGGGTATTAATACTCCTTCAGCACCTGCTGATCTCCTATTCCCGTCCCTTTTTCCATACTCTCTTAAAAGATGTCCTCTTAGGGAGTCATCGCAAAGCTTGGGAAGGAAGAATCAGAAAGATCCTGGGCTTGATGTTCACTCCTTTGGTCACAATCTTGGGCAGTTTGCCTTCTCCAAGTCTCAGCTTCATAGTATTCAAGGTGGAGCCAATAAACCTTCCTCTCAATGTTGTCATGGATACCAGAAGTTATTTGGGTCAGGTCAACAAATAGTAGATGCTCAATTACCAGAAGATATGATGGTACTCCTATGTCCTACCCCTGCTAGTAAGAAATCAATCCAACAACCCTTCAGTACATAGCTAGTATGAATCCAATACAGTCTTCACATAAAGTATTTACATTTGAACAGAGGATATTTGGAAGATAAATTATTAACCTTTAGTTATGGTGGGATTTTAGAAATCAGCAGGATGCTAATTTCAATGGGGATGGATTGGAGGTTTCTACTTCTTGACCACTCTTGTTGTCTAGCACATGATAATTGTCAAGTTACAGGCCGCTCTCCTTGCTATTGCCCTTGTGGTTATATGTGTTGTGGCGGTGTTTGTGGTTGTTTAGAAGAGAATGAGCTTTGAAGACCTCACTCTTTGCCTTTGGGCAAGAGACTAGTCCAATCTGAGCTTCAGTTTCTTTATTTTATAATGTGGACACTGGTACCGTCCTCCTGAAGCTAGTCATTGGTGTGACCTGCAAGATGACATTGACGACATATTTTAAGTGTCTTACATCACTCCTAGCACAAAGCAGCACACCCAGCCCATGCCTTCTCCACTGTTCACCTGGCCCCCAGCTGGGCTCCGGAGACATGGGAGTGAATAGGCCGAGGTGGCCCCTTTGGAGTCAGAACAGGAAGCGGTGCCATGCACGCTTATTGCTCCAAGGGCCCAGGGAGATTTCCTCCTAAGCCACAGCTACAAGAAGAGTAAATAGGAAAGTGAACAGCAGCCAGTGTCCCTGCATGTGTTGATAAGTGATGACTGAGTTGGAAGCAAGTGAAAATGGAATCATAAAAGGATGACAGGGTGGGAGGAGGGGAGCCAGACAGCCAGGCAAGATTGGGAAGACGGCTTTATACTTACCTAGCACTCTCCTGGGCAGGTGATGGGCTTCTCTGAGCTGTAGGGGACAAGCGAGGCAGCAACCTCTAGCTGATGCCCTTGTCCCTGCCTGTGTGGCCTTCAGTAGGAGGAACCATAGACAAAGGTAACAGATGTTGCTCTTTCTGGGAATGCCAAGACCAGCCTTGGAGATTATTTCATTCAAGCCATCCCAAATTTACAGATTGAGAAACTGAGTCTGGCTTTGCAAAGGGCATACCTTGAAATTGACACTATCCTTCCTCTGGAAAGCACCTTTCTTTACACTAAAACAAGATGCTAAATTGGCCCCTCCTATCCAGGAACAATAATAAGAAAAACTCAAATAGCTGTGATGTTTGCAGCAAGAAGAAATGCCAAAGACTATGCTGAGGACTTTTCAAATACATCACCGATCTTCCCAGCAGGTAGGTGATATCAGTCTCATGACAGATTAGGAAAGAAACTCAGAGAGGCGAAGCGACTTGATCAAGTTCATGCAAATTCTCAGTGGCAGAGCCAGGATTTGAATCCAAAACAAGATGACTCCAGGGCCGACAATCTGAACCATTTCACCATCCCACTGGCCTTATATGATTAACATGAAGGCATTGTCCACTTTGAAATGGTTTAAGAGAGCCCCACACTGTATGAACTCAGATTGTTCATAATTGAGGGATTCCATTGCTCTTACCCAAGAGTTTCTGGAGTGAGAATGCAGGTAACATAAAATGAGAACTCAATAAATAGGACCTAGGAGTCATAACGAGTAAATATCTTAAAGCCCATACAGCTCATCTATAGTTGATAATATAGAGTTCTAGTAACTAGCATGATGAAAATCACTTAATTGAATTCCCTTAAGGGAACCATTTTAATGAAGAGGTTAAACTCTTTGTTAAGGTCTGCATGATCAATCACATATAAATGTATGTTTTTAATCTAAGGACTTTTCAAATTCATTATATTTATAAAAATAATTGCTGTTTATAAATGTAACACATTCTCATTATAGGAAACTCAGAAATGTCAGAGAAGTACAAAGGAAAAAAAATTCTTGGAAAATGTTGCTGCGTGCATTGAAGTATCGAGACCACCAGCACAGTGGAAAGGATGCTGAAGTGATGGCCAAGAGCCCTAGGTTCTAATCCTGACTGGCCCAGAGGCTAGTCCAGTGACTTGGCCAAATGTCTTCATTCTCTGAGCTTGCATTTCCCTTTCTGAAATGTGAAGCTGGGAAGATCTGAACTAGATGATCTTTAAGAGCTTTTTCTGCTCTGATGTGAAACAGAATTCTATTTTAGACATTTTGTCAGCACTTATGTTTACACTTTCCATTTCTTTGGCAAATACCTGCCATGAATGTAAGAAACTTTCTTCCAGTCTTCAGCAGAGCCATCATTATTCTAAATGAACTCAGCCTGAATTCATGAAAATTACGATATATTTATCTACTCACTAATTCGTCCATCCATTCATTCATTCAACAAAGGAGTGACCTACCCTGCATTGGGCACTATAATAATTTCTAGGATATGGAGATGATTAAGAAAAGGTTTCTGCAATCAAGAAACTTCCAGTTTAGTGGGGAAAACAGGCAAATAAAAAAAATTGTTTCCCTATCCCATTAGCATAGGCATCACTGTTGTGAAATATATCCCCTCATTTATTTAGGTACCAGGCGGTACAACAGGCACTGGATACGACGGTGAGCAAGATGGGCACAATTCCTTCCTGCAAGGAGCTTCTGCAGTGACAGGAGTAAGGGACCCTGGGAGTTCACAGTCAGCATGTGGAAACCATGTCAATGTGCGACCCTGGAGAGCTGTTCTTTGACTGCCTGGCTACCCCGGGTATCCAGAGGCAAGATATAGGAAAAGATTCACCGAGGGAAGGGGTTAATCCTCAGCTTGGGCTGTCAGAGGCTTGCATCTGGCAAGAAGGAAATGCTTGGTTGCAAATAGTGGAGAGTTAGCTGAGCCAGCAAAATGAGAAACGGCAGTCAATAAAGCCAATAGCAATGGCATTGATGGAAATCTTGCTGGAGATACCGGGTCCCATTGCTAAGAGTAATCACAGCTAAGGCTAAGACAGTGTCCAGAAAGCAGAGATTAGGGATTCGGAAAGGCAGTGCAAATGACTGACTCTCACTGGTGCTCAGAGTTGATGAACACCTACTCCGACCTTCCATTTTGCAGATGGGGAAACTAAGACCCAACAAGGACAAAATTACTTATCTAGTGCCCCTGGAGTTAATGTGTTAGCATATATCAGAACCCAGTGGCCATTTTGGAATGAAAGGAAAAGAGGGGGAAACTAAAGTATTGAGCATCTACTCATTGTCTACTTGGGCCATGAGCTTTATTCTTTGCTACTTCAATTTATTCTTACATCAGCTCTGTGAGATTGATATTACTATCATTCCCATTCATCTGATGAGAAAACTGAGACCGAAACAGGTAACTTCCCCAAGACCACACACCTAGGGAGAGAGAAAATGAGGATTGGAACCCCGGTCTGTCTGCCTCCAGCACGCATGCTCTTTTCCCTCTACTTCACAGAAGGCAGCCTTCTGGGGGCCTCCAGGGTGGATGGCTCTCATTTTCAAAATGCATATTTGTTGCATAATAAGCATCAGTAATTAATGATCCATTCCAGGGCAGGTGAAACTTGCCTAGTAAGCACACAAGAGATGAAGAGAAAAATATAACAGCGCCCTTTTTCTCCATAGATTTCTCATTCTCATTCATATTCCCAAAAAGAGGGAAAGGAGGAAGATGACCTGTGCCCTTTCCTGCAGAGTTACTGATAGGAGAGACAGGAACCTCGGCTCTTGCCCTTTCCATAAAGAAGAAAGAGCCCCTTTTCCCACCCCTCCTTGCCCACCACAGCCTGACTTCCTGTCTCTTTGCCGGAGGTAACCATTTTACCTCTCCCATTATGAATCATGAGGCCTGTGGCTTGTGGCAGATCATAAATCAGTCCTGGAGTCTCGAGGACAAATCCCAGGACTTTTAATCTTGAATATTAGACGTGTTTAAAGTGGTGAATATTTCATGAAGGGACTGTTGCATTTTAACACATCGGTAGTGACTCCTATCCTTCCCCACTTTGGTAAATTATTCTCATCCAAATCGCAGGGATCTCGGCCCGTGACCTCCATTTTCCTTACCTTCGGCAACAGTCAGTCCATTAGGTTGCACATACTTACAGCACACGCATTTGGTGGAAGACCCCGGGCATGCTATTGGAGGGGACATATAATGAAAGCATTCCTGCCTCCCTCCTATTTACCAGGTATCCAGAGAAAAGGAAAGGTAGATCTCTCTCTCTCTTTCAACAATCTTATTCTGAATATTTTGAATACTATCTCCGACCCATTCTGCACTCCATATTCTGTCTTACTACCATTTTAGTTCAACCAACATTTATTAAGCCCAGGCTGTTTGCCAGATACTTGCTACTGCCGGAGGTACAAAGATGAAGCAGCATTGTAATGTATAAAACAAGGTAGAGTGCGTTTTTAACACTCGGAATGCCTTGTATAAGGTCAAATGCTTAACATTTATAGGGAATCAGTGAAAACAATAAGGTTATTTGATGAATACAAACATTTTGAAATCAGAAATTATAGATGGTAGTTCTATATCCTGTGCTGTCTAGCATCATACTCATCGCTGTGTTTTGTTCTGGTAGTACAAGGTTGAAAAAATCCTGATTCACAACACATGTAATTGCAAAAACCATAAGCTTGTTAACACCTCGACTCACAGCCTCAGTATCCTCCTCAGTGAAACAAAGATGACAGAAGTTTTTTTTTTTTAATGAGGCCTGCATAAGTTTATCTGGCAACCGGAGGTCATGTGAAAATGCTCCCTAACGTCCTAAATTCTAGCAAGTAACATCTGAGTGTTTAGCCTTCATTTTTTCCAGTAAAGAGATTTGAAAATGAAAATTATCTAAAAGTTGCAGAGTCCCTAAATCTCCCCCATGGAACTATACATTTCTGTGAACCCTGGCTTGGAAATTCTCGAGTCAGGTCAATCAGAATCACTGTAGGATTGAAGAGTTGCAGGTTCCTCTGAGAGTGTGCATGAGTGTGATCGCCAGATGAGAAAGAAGGCAACCTGCCAGCAAAAGTCTGGAAGTTTATGAGCCATTGCAGATGGTTAACTATTCGTTCAACTCACAATGTTGAGTACTTACTCTGTTCTATGCAGTGGGCTAAGCCAGGGTAGTTCCTACCAGCACTTCCAAAAGTCCAAAAGAACACTAATCTAGTGGCTTGTTCCACCACCAAGACTCCTTGTCAACAAGACAAGATGAAGTAAGTTTGGGGAACACTGTGTAAGTATCACTCTCATGAAGAATCACACACCACTAGCTCTAATGAATAGTACAGTGTTTCCCTTTTTGTTTTTTTAATCAAATCTATTTTTGGTAAAGCATCTGTGAACATTCCACAAATACACTCTAAGAAAAACAATAACTAATTGAATCAAAAAATATTCCCTGACCTTAAGGAATGTACAGTGAAGCAAATCTGATAACAGCAATAGGGTAAGGCACAGAACTTCTGAAAACCCTTCCAAGATTCTGAACTCTGAAGATATACTAGGAAGTAAAACATGTGCTAGCCACCCAAAATAAGCTTGGCCAACGGAAGAATATACTTAAGGCAGTGTGGAACGCTAGCAAGAATTCATGCAACCAGGTGTAAGATGTGGCCAGGAAAAAATGATGCATGCATGCATGGATGGGTAGAAGGATGGATGGGTGGGTGGGTGGATGGATGGATGGATGATGGATAGGTAGATGGAAAGGAAGAGAACAAGAGACAAAAGGAGGAGAGGAGAGGGGAGGAGAGGAACCAACCAATACAAACAACAACAACAAAACAAAACAAAATCTGGGAATGATAAATGAAAACAAATTTTCCAAAAGCGGAAATCAAAGGTATCTTCAAGGAGGTGGCATTTCATTTGGGGCTTATGGATGAGCATGAATTGTTTGCTAAGGTGAAGAAAATTCAATTTTATGATTGTACTTTTAGTGCAAACGTACTTTATCATAATTTAAATATTTGAAATTAGGACCTCCATTCGTACCACGAGGTCACTTCCTGTTTCCCTCATTAAGTCATGAGCTCCTTCTGCATCTGGGTTGCACCTTTGATCTCTGCATCCCCAGTGCCCAGCAGAGAGCCTGACAGGGAGTATGGTCAGAAGTTGTTGAATGGATAAGTGAGTGAATGAACAAATGAATAAACTATTAACCACAGTGACAGGTAGACCAGAACACCCTCATTCCATGAGCCTTTTCTAAATCTAGGCAGCTCACTTTATTTTCTAAGGAAACAAGGTAACCAGGGTAGAAACCTAATTTGGGCAGGCAGTATTTCACAAGACTCTTTTCTCTTTTTGCTTACAGGAGAGTGCAGCTGTCATGAAGGCTATGCCCCAGACCCAGTTCACAGACACCTGTGTGTGCGCAGTGACTGGGGACAGAGTGAAGGGTGAGTGGCAAAGGACACTGGGGCAGGGGCAGTGGAGGACTATTCCCATCTCCTCTGTTCTATTACCAGAGGCCCAAAATCCCTCCACAAAGAGGCTTCTTTCTTTGCAACAGTTGCATTCCTGCAAAACCCGTTGGGAAGTGAATCCCATTTCCCACCAAGTCACATTTTAGCATTAAAGGTACATGACTGATGAATATTCTAGAGAACAAAGGCTGAAGTTTAATTCACCCTTCCAAACTGTAGGTAATCAATGAACACTTCCTAAGTGGATTGATAAAGAAAGAGAATCAGATTTTTTTGCATAAACTCGAGAACAGACAAGTAGACTTGAAAGTGTTGTCTTTCTGTGAAATGGAGTCATTCTTTTATAACATAAATAGTCTTGCCAAAAATTACTTCTGCAAAATTTGGTTGCTTGTAAAGCTACTCTTAAGCAGTGTCCATATATGAATCTCACCTGCTTCTGTCTAATACCATTTCCTTTCCCCTTTCTTTTCCCTCCCTCTGTTCTTCCCACAGACCTTGGCCTTACACTACACTTGAGAGGGGCTATGACCTAGTGACGGGGGAGCAAGCCCCTGAAAAGATTCTCAGGTGAGTTCACAATCCTGTTGGGGTATGATGCTGGGGAATGGAGACGGGTCTCATAGGAAGGTGAAGTCAAGCATCCTTAGTCGATTGAGCCTGTGAATCTGGAGGCTGCAGTGAGTGCAGAGGAACTCTCATTGGCATGAATGTACCATCATGGCCCAGGTTGCTATGGGAATCTAATTGCCGCTTGTCTGGCATCTAGACTTACAGACTCAGGTATTTGAACTGGAGGAGACATTACTGATCGTCTAGTCCAGTGATTAGAAATACTCTATAGGCATAGAACCTCTTCCTACCACCTCCATGAAATCTTGTGTGAAACTTCAATACTTAAGCTGATGAAGACATACAGCCAATTAAGTGCAGAAGTGGGAATCAGATTTTGGTTCAAATTGATTCAGAGTCCATGCTGTTAACCTTTGTGCAGACTGCCCCTGCTGACTTAGCAGTTGCATATGGAACTCCTGCTGGCTAGCAGGACTGCCTGCGAAAGCAGAGCTGAAATAGTCCCTGTCCTCACAGAGCCCACTGTTTAGTGAGTGTCAGGACCTGTCCTCAAGAAAAGAGAACTAGCGATACAAAGCAACACATGGGCTAAATGATTAACAGATTTAAGCAATGACCATCCAAGTCTGGGCAAAGGTGGCCAGAATTGTGCCTTGGAGGATGCAGGGGACTCAGTTGGGGAGGGGAGTGAGAAAGGGTCCTAGAAGGGATGGAAGGAAGGGATGGAAGGAAGGGACCCCTTTTTTCTGTTTTTATTCTGCCTCCCAGGGAGTTCCCCAATGGAAACTCTTACATTGCAGGTCTACTTTCAGCTTGGGCCAAGGACTCTGGCTTCCTGTCAGCAAAAGCTTTGTGGTTCCTCCCGTGGAGCTGTCGATCAACCCCCTGGCCAGCTGCAAGACGGACGTGCTCGTCACGGAAGACCCTGCAGATGTCAGGTAGGGAAGTCATCTCCAGCATCCCGTACCAAGGACTTCTTGGAGCAATGGAATCCATTCTGTTTTAGGATCACAGGAACTCCTGGGAAGAAATGCTCTCCATATTGTTGAAGGAGGCACCTGCCTGGTAGATGATGTAAAGAACACTGTCACATATGCCATGCTCCATACCCCTCAAAGTGTCCTACCTTGGTGGGCCTCAATGCCTTATATTTCAGCAGTATTACATTCATTTGGGGTTTATATAAAATGTGACAGAGACTAACACGTTATCTGGCTCATCATGGGATCATTAATGATCTTGTCTTATAAAAGACCAGTATTGAATAGTATAATAGAGAATCATGAAAATGAAAGATCGCAGAATGAGATGCTTTCTATTGTGACGCTGGTACTGCGAACAGACTGGGGGCTAATCCATAGCTTCTAAACGTCCAGGTCAAACTTATTTGTTCTTTATTCATGAAAGGATGGAGACTACATCTTGCCTTACACGTTTTGCACCTTGTAGTTCACTTCATTATAGTCTTAACTCTACTGCCTTCTAATTAATTGCTTACATATCATTCTGTCCTATTTTGTGGTGAACTTCTCAAGGTCAAAGAAAATAATTTATTTAGCTTTTTAATCCCCAGTTCCTAGTACGTCTTGGACATCTACTAAATGTTTATTGATTTAATTAAACCAGTGGTCTTAGATCTGATCCTAGCACTATTCTGGAGCTTTCTGCTGGAGGTTTTTGTTTTTGTTTTTTCCTCCCAATTTGACTAGGGGAAGCATTCTAGAAATTTAAGTGTTACCAAAAATGGTCCATTTTACTTTTTGAACTGGCTTGTACACAGCTTATTGGCTCCTGTACTGGAATTTGGAGTCATGCCCCACCCTTCTACTCCCAGTGATTGTTATTCTATGACTATATAGCTGGCTTTGGGTCATTCTGAATCAAGATGTTATCAGTATGTCCGCGGCATTCCTTGATAGGAAGCTCCTAGAACCCAACTCTACTGCTTTGCAGTTTGTTTATTCTCACCTTCTCAACTTTTCATGGAGGGATGCACCTAACATGATTTTTCAGGCTACTGATATTTCCCCAAAGAGGTAGTTTTAAAAAGAATTCATTATTAAAGCGATGGCACTTAGAAAATGAAATGGTAATTACTAAGAACTAAGATGATTTCATGCACACAAAAATTGATTCATGGTAGATTACCATTATTTCTATTTTTTTTTCCTGAGGAAGATTAGCCCTGAGCTAACAGCTGCCACCAATCTTCCTCTTTTTTTCTGAGGAAGACTGGCCCTGAGCTAACACTTGTGCCCATCTTCCTCTACTTTATATGTGAGACACCTGCCACAGCATGGCTTGACAATGATGCGTAGGTCCGCACCTGGGATCTGAATCGGCAAACCCTGGGCCGCTGAAGTGGAACTTGTGAACTTAACTGCTGCACCACCAGGCCACACCGACCCCCCCACCCCGCCATTATTTCCATTTTTGATAGACTTCAAGTAGATGAGACTTCAGTAAAGCATGTGCTAAAGTTTCTCTGCATTACATATTTTAAAGATGGAGCAAAGACCATCTGGCTGAAGGACTATTCTCAAAGAGACCTAATGACCTTGACTGAAATCAACTGAAAGAATGTCTCTACTAGGTTTCCTCAGAGTTCCCTACTGTTGACATTGAATGTGTGATGTCAGTGAAGCTATAGATGATAGACTGGCCGATGGTAACACTCACTCTGCAGTTGAACAGGTCTGGGTTAGAATCCCATCTCTACCAAGTATGGGCTATGTGATCCTGGCCAAATTCAACTTGCTAACTTTCCATTTCTTTGCAAAATGAGGAAAATAACAATGCCTTCCTCACAGAGTGTAACAATAATAACTCTTTTTCATTAAGCATTTCCTCCATGGCAAACACTTTAATAACAGTATCTTGTTATATCCTTACATCAACTCCATAAGGTGATGCTATTATTATTTTCATTGTACAGATTTAAAAAAAAAATCTGAGACATGAAGGTGATGCCTTCACTAGTAAGCGATGAAGCCAAGCTTCAACCCATGATCTCTCTAGCTCCAGAAGCCATGTTTTTAACTATTTCATTGAAATACCTCCCAAGAGTTGTTGTAATGATTAAATAATATAAGATATGTAAACACTGGTACCTAATATACTCCCAGTGCTACATTACACGAATTTTAGATGAATTGAATTCCCATTACAGTAGAGTTCAAATAGAAACTGGTGATGGTGGGGAAGACAGAGCTGGGAAGGTTGTGTACTATGTCATGCTGTTAAAAATGACTGTGAGCCACAGGATGACTCAGTTGTCTTTTCTGCTCCAATCTGAATTATATTAAATTGCAAGCCAGCCAAGGAAAGTCCCAAATATCAACCCACAGGGAGTCCAATACAACTGCCTTAGAAATGCAAAAAAATAATAAGGAAAGTATAAGTACTAGCATGAATTTCAGGGAGAGTATTGTATGCCGTTGGAAGGAACACTGCAATAAGTTGAAAGAGCTGAGACCTTCAAGAAGCATGAGCCAACACCAATTAGCTGCTTCTGATCTCCTGCTAAGAATGCTGTGCCTGGTTACATGGAGAGTGTGCTTTTACCAAAGTGGGACCAGAGCAGAGTTGCTCAGGCTGGGAGAGAGGATGATATTCTGCAGCTATGGATCCTCCTTCTCAACCCTTTCTCCAGAAACCACTAAGCTTCTCCTTTAAGGAAGAGTTGTACAAATAGTTGAAGAATATCAGTTTGGTTAGGGCACTAAATTATTATCCCTCTTGCGGTGCCCACATGCTTTTGTCTTGGCTTGGAGTAGTCACAGACAGCCTTTGAAGTCTACCTTTCACCTAACCTCACACTTGCCCATTGGTTTCACTGAAGGGTGGATAAAAGATTGCAATCATCCCCATCCAAAAGAATCCGTGCTTTTAGGTAGGTTGGGTTTTCCAAGCTGCACTAATAAACCTTGTTTGACATGACATTGCCCAGGCAAGCATGTCATGGGTGTTTAAAGAATTAATAAGTTCCAGGGAGATGATATGTTAGAAATTAATAAATAATAGATCATAATTATAGATAGCCAATAATATGCCATAGAATCACCACAGAGACATTAGAGTGTGGAAAAGCAGAGTCAGAAAGAAAAAGATAAGCAGTCCAGAAGAATTGGAAAGAAAGCTTAAAGGTACTTTGCTGGTTGATTTTTTTGTTTTTTAGTCTGTGACAAATTATTAAGGAAATATGGCATCTCATACTATGGAAAGCAGAACAATTTAGCAATCAACTGTACAGGTCTACCCACCTGGGTAGCTAAATTTAAAACAGCTGAGGATAACAAATGGTAGTGGATATGGAACAATTGAAGCTCTCATGTTTTCATGGTGGGAATGTAAGTTAGCATGACCACTCTGTAAATCTGTTGGGCAGTATCTACTAAAGTTGTGACTGAATGTCCATATATGCTATGACCCATTACTTCCACTTCTAATAATATATCTAACAGAAATGTGTATATCTCTACCACAGGTAATACAATCAAGAATGCTAATAGTAGCGTTCATTTGTACTGCCAAAAAGCTTGGGAGAAAACTCACAAATGCCCATCAACAACAAAAAAAGTAGATAAACGAATTATGGAATAATCATACAATGGAATACTGTTAATGATGAATATTAATGGACACAACTACACACATCACCATTGATGAATCTCCCAAATATAATATTGTTACAGAAGACACAAAAGACACAAAGAAATATATATGTTTATATAAAGATCAAAACCAGTAAAAACTAACCCATGATTAGTGGAAAAAAAAGATAGGAATTACCTTTGGGTGACAGAGAGGGCAGTGACTTGGAGGAAGCACAAGGTGATTTATGCGTCGCTAATAGTATTTGATTTGTCGATCTAGGTGGTGGTTACATGGGTGTTTGCAATCTGTAAAAATTCATCAAGCTTTATAGATAGGATTTACACACTTCTGTATGTATGCTTTGTTTTTATTAAACACAAAGCTTATTATGTAAAGTAGTTCATTTTTTAAAAGCATAAGCTATGGAGCCCAACTGAACTGTGAGTTCAAATCCCAGCTCCACTTCTTGTGGGTTACATGAGCTTTTCTGTAGTTGTTTTCCTCCTTGTGGATAATGCAGATAGAAGACTATACCATTAAGGGAGTGGTGAGAGTTAAATGGTGTAATACTTTGCAAAGCACTGAGTTTGGTACACCGTGAATTCTCTAGAAGCACTAGGTATTATGTTCGTTATTATGGTAGCATATTTTTGTTCTCTGTCTCTTTTTAATTCTCTTTTTCTAAAAGGCTACATCTAATCTATGATGCCTCTCCAAATCAATGGTGTCTTAGTATTGAGAGCTCACATTTGTCCCTCTGTCACGGGGTTGGGGAAGACTGAAATGAACTTACAAAGTCTAGTTCAGTGTGGTAAGTCTGGTGGCGTTATGTACATGGAAATATTTGCAGAACGAATGAAGGGGCACATATGTGGTACACATAGAGTGCCTTGAGGGGGTTGAAAAAGGAAAAAAAAAAATTCCTGACCAAAGGAATTAGGAAAGTATTTGCAGGAGACAGAAAATTAGCAATTAGCCTTGGATTGTGGATAGAATTTCACTGCGTGGAATGTAAGTCACGAGGGAAAGCTTTCAAATCTGAGAGGCTGGAGGGCCAAAGAGGAGAACTCTCCCCAGACAGCTCCCATTCTCCAGCCTATCCTGGCAGGAAGCTGCTGGGAATGAGATTTTTAGCATTTGAGACACTAATGATGTCAGCTACAAAGGTGGAGGAGAGAGCTCTAGTTAAATTGCATACAGATTCCTTTCAATTCTGAAAACCTTAACTGGGCCCCTCCTGTGTACCAGGCACTGTGCCAGGTACCACAGGAACACAGAGATGCGTAAGGCCCACCTCGGCTTCCAGAAATCTCACGGGGTAGCAAGGGGCATGGAATAAGAGACTGACTTGAGAGATGAAATAAAAGATACTCGTGGAGAGAGAAGCATGGCAAACAACACTTATTGCTACATACTGGGCTTTTTTTCCCAATTTCACCTAGAGCTGGCTCTTCTTATGAGAGAGACGTGAGAATAGCTATTATAGTTGGAATAATAATCATCCACAAAGCCTGGCTTTTGGAGCCCCTCAGTGATTTTTCTATGATCTCAAATCAATGAAAATGAAATGGTGGAATACTGTTAATTCCTGCACAATTTTGAAAGAATAATGGGATATCAGAATGCAGGCTAGCATTGCTCACTTGGTGACAGTTTTCACATTGAATTAGTTCTGAACAGAATTAACAATGGTTCCTTGTTCTATTGGCCTTTCAATTCCAAGCACTAAGGATTTATTGAACACCTACTATATGCCAGGTTAAGTATTGGAGACATAAAAATGTTAAGGCGAAGATCTCAGTGCATTAAATGAGACGAAATTGCAAACAAAAAGATGTTGTACTTTGTGACGGTTGAAGAGAACAGAGGGAAAGTTCAAGGCAGAGAAAGGACCCAAGGGAAGAGGTGATGAAACTCACCTTGGGATTAAAGGGAGGGCCTTACAGAGAAGAGGACCTCTGAGCCAAATTGTGAAGTATTGTCAGGAAGGCACTAGGTCACTGGTTCTCAGAGTGTGGTCCTTAGATGTAGCATCAGCACCTGGGAACTTGTTAGAAAGGCAAATTCTCAGACTCCGTCTGTGGTAGACTGATAATAACCCCCAAAGGTACCAGCTCCTAATGCCTTGAACCTGTAAATATTACCTTATTTGGAAAAAGGTCTTTGCAGATGTGATTAAGTTAAGAATCTTAAGATAGGTTGATTATCCCGGGTTATCTGGATGGGCCCAAAGTACCATAACAAGTGCCCTTATAAGAGAGAAGTGTTCCAAGTGCTTTAGTGAAATGAGCTTATTTATTTTTCACCCATTATTAGCCCCATTTAATGCATGAGGAAACTGAGGCACAAAGGGGTTATATAACTTGCTCTAGGTCACACAGCCAGTAAGCAGCAGACCCAGTACTTGAATTCTGAGAATCTGATTCCTGACTCCATGCTCCTCATATCTAGGCTATGATGCCTCTGATTAGCCTGTTTGGAGATATTTGTCAATATCCCAAATCAGTGCCTGAAGGGGCAAAGGGCTCTAATTATCCAGACCTGGGTCACTGACCCACTGTTGAAACCAACAAGGGTGGGGGGACCTTTACCATGTGGACTGAGCTTGCAGGCAGGATAGTTCCCCAGAGGGATGTCAGGACAGGCTGGATGGATGTTGGACAAAAAAAACCCACAGGTGTTCTCTCTATGGACAAGGCATGGGGTCTTGAAATGGCATGCCGGGTGATGGCATGTAGTGCCAAGGGGCATGTGCCAGAAGATGCAGTGAGAAGAGGAGAGGAAACAGAACATGAATGCTCTTTGCTCCCTCTTCCCTCTCTTTCCTCAGCTGTGGGCCACCTGCCTTCCACAGTCAGCAAAGACTCTGAGGGCACTTGAGGATAGCGTATTCACCACTCCAAGGGGCCCCAGCAGATGCTCCTGTGTGAATGCTCCAGAGACTAGAATCTGGCTTTTGCCCAGGAAGCACCTCCAGTCAGATACAGTGTGTTCTAGAAAACTGGGCCATCCGTCTTAAGGTGAGATGCTCAACAGAAGCACTCTAGGTACTTCAGTGGGTGATGAACACTGTGCTGATTCTAGACGTACAAAGACCAAAGAGCAAAGAAGGGGTAGGACAGAGAGGGTAGGCTTGGAATGCTGCAGACCTGGATATGAATCCTGGTGCCACAATCTGCAACCTGAACTCCTTGTATCAAGTAACTTTGCTTCTCCGAGTCTCCATTTCCAATCCTGGAAGATAGAGATTGTTGTGTTTTCCTCAGATGGTTGTTAGGATGGGATAATGTATATAGAGTAACTAATACACACCGTACATGCTATTGATGTCCAATAAGTGGGATGTTTTAGAACTTTTAGTAGGTATTATAGTACACATAAGGAAGTAACCATGTAATGCAGTGGGATCAGGTGATAAGAAATGTGGTCCACGCTACAGAAGTGGTACAGAGAAGGGATGGTGCATCCTTCCGCTCAATCACTTTAGGCATCAAGGGCAGAAGCAAGGGAGGGTAAGAGCAGTGGGACATCAGGATGTGTGGGGTAGGCAGGAGTGAGGCTAGGACAAGGCAGGTGATACATTTGCCCAGGGGACCTGGATGGGAAGGCCCCAGGCAGCAGAGTCTGAGGCGACATCCCTTGATGCAGGCTTTGTATGGTTTAAGACTCAAGATGCTACCCTCCTATTGGAGGTGAGTACAACTCAGACTTCTTGCCTTTGCCTTCCCCGTGACCTCAGCAGATTTTATTAATGACTCTGTGTGTGTGTGTGTGTGTGTGTGTGTGTCCTCATGATAGGCAACCTAGAAGCACATCCCAGTGGACAGGAATGGGCTTCCTCAGCCCTCAGTATATAGACTCTCAACCCCATTGTGCTTCCTCCACTTTCCCCTTCCTCACCAATTACCCACGCAGACGTTCTTTTCCCAAAGGGCAAGAACTTCAATAGCAAATCTCTTATCTGCTTGAAACACAGAAGAAAGGACTATTGGGCAAAGGGAATGGTGAGGGCTCTGGTGTCAAACTGCCTGAGTTCAAATCCCAGCTCCACTACCCATTAGCTGACCTTGGGCAAGTGACAAACTTTCTGAGCCTCAGTTCCTTTCAGTAAATGGGAATGATAAATGCTTTATATCTTTGGATATTTTTGAGAACTGAATGAGATAACACATTTAAAGTCTTAGCCCCATAGTCATAAATAACAATGACTAACATGTTTTGAGGTCTTATATTGTACCTGGCCCTGTCTGAGCACTTTACACGTATTAATTCTGATTCCTTACAACTCAATGATGGAGTTACTACTATTTGCAGATGAGGAAACTGAGGCAGAAAAAATTTATTTGCCCAACCTATTACAGATAGTGAGTGGCAGAATCAAGATTTGAACTCAAGAAGTTCGGAGAACGCTCAGTAAATGTTGGCTGCTGTTGGTGCAGAAAGAGTCTCTGTACGACTGAAGGGTAGGCTCATTGGACTTTCTGTCTTTATCTTTGTTCACCATTTAGTCCACTGAGTGTGTGTGGAAGTCCATTCCGTGCTAGTGGGAGATGAAATATTAAATGAGGAAAGGGAGAGACTGTGGGGGCCAGAGGGAGTCTGTCTGGCACTCACAGCTGGGTTCATGGAATTGGGGCACTGCAATTTGCCTGCACCACCCCATCCCTCCGTTCTTTTAGGAGAATGAAGCCCATCTGAGACGCATTGCTATAAAGACCTGCACGCTCCCCACCAAATGGATCTCCTCTACACCCACGTCTCTTCACAGCCTCATTGCCTGTCATTCTGCCAGTGAGCCTGAAGACATATATTTCCCCCCATTTTAGTTTAGCGATCATAATAAAAGTGAAGTCTATTAGGATGAGTTTCTGCCCAGGCTCGGTAAATCTCTTCAAACACCGTTCAGCACCAGATTTTTGTTAGCCTTTGCCACTGGGGAGGCTGCAGCACGTGCCAACTCTCAGCTCAGGCTGAGGGCCCACGACACAGCCTCTGCTAAATGAAACTCAAATGGAAGCTTTGGAATATAAATATTGAAGTGACCCAGGTTGGATAAAGGGGAACCAGTTAGCTAAGCTTCTCTCTTACATGCAGGAGATGCTAAATTATTAAAAGTTTAATAAATGTAATAATAAATATTTGATGTTGAATTATAGAAGGCTTTGCAGATACAGTGAAACTGAGAAATGGCTTGTTATATACATTAGAAGTTAAACACTTTTCGAATGGGACTTCTGAGGTTGAAATGGGACTGCAGATCTTCAGATAAAAAAACAGAGAGAGAGAAGGGAGGGAGAGACCTGAAAGTATGAGTTTTTTTGGCAAGCGCGCTGGGCTGGGGGTCAGGATACCTGGGTTTGAGTCCTGACTCCACACTGAAGACAGTGACAAACGGCATTCGGGGCATGCGTTACTGAGCAGAGGCCTTGCACACAGCTTCTCATACGTACCCTTACAGCCATCTTCCGAGGTTGAGGCTATTTTTATCTCCCATCTCACAGGTGAGGAAGCTGACATTCTAAGACCTTACGCAGCACAGCTGGTAAGAGAATGAGTTGGAAGTTGAACACAAAGCTTCTGATCTCAAGACCCTTATGCAATCCATCATACCATTCTGACTCCCTCCTTGCTGTGTGGAAATGCTTTCTACTCATTATTAGTCATGACATTTTTAGTTTTAGGAGACAGATACCCAATTTAAATGAGCTTAATGACAACTGTATTGGAAGGATGCCATGGGAAGGATGAGAGATCAGCTTAGCCACAGGGGTGACGGGGGTTGAGGGCATTACATGACATTAGGATTCTGTCTTTCCTCTCTGCATCTTTCCATGATGGCTTCATTCTCTCCTAGTGCATAACTACTTCCTCCCCACTCCCACCCCCATGATAGGGGTCATGATAATCACGAGTCCCAAGACTTTTGTGCTCTTACCACCAAGAGTGAATGCTTCTCTTCCTTTAGTTGCAGTTTGAAAAATCCCAGGGAAGGAATCTTGCCGGCCTGGCATGGGTTAGGAGCTCACCTTAGTCATCTGTGATCAGGCGGCAGGATCACAAAGTGCAGACACCCATGAAGGAAGTGGGGGGGCCATGAGCTGAACATCTGCTTCAACCCATGTCTTCAAAATGTCCTCCCTTGGCTTCTGTTTATCCAGCTAACTTAGAAGTTGGACTAAATCAGACATGGAAGATATTAGACATCTCATGTGCCAATTCAGATCAATGGGGTGGGGTTGCCTAGGATATTCTGTTGGGAAGATTTCTGAGGCTACAGACAGACTCAGCTGGGAAAACTGCCATGATCAACTCGTGATGCCTGCCTTCAGTATCTGATGGGAGTTGTGACAGAAGGGTCAGATATTTGCCATCTTTGAACTTGGTGGTGTTTAGAATTCCTTCCAGTTTTGCATTCGATGACTTGATGATTGTGTTCCCCTGCAAAATGAAGAGAGATTTTGGGTTGCTGAGATGCAGGAGGAAGAAACTTATGTGGATGGAGAAATTGCGGGTGAATTAGAAATGGAGCTGTCTTACTCTATCTATCTGTTTTTATTCATCTATCTGTTATCTCAGAGGGTATATTTGGATAATCTCATCTTGGTGCCAACAAGTTTCCTGAAATAGATTTCTGGCTTGAGGCAGAGTTGAGGCCTCCACATAGGTGCTTCCTAGATACTGTCTGGCACTATCATTGTCACTTGTAATGTCTTAAAAATGGAACACTCTAATTTAAGCTGTAAACAAACCACCCACATTACAGAGGCCTTGAACTGCATCTTAGAGTTCTAAAGACATGTTTAGACAATTATGAGCTCAGAAACTAGAAGTGACCTTCCGAGTCATTTTTTCCATCCCCCACAGTCACATGGATGGCTGTAAGTGGATAGAATTCACCCTTTGCCTACAGGTCTCTCATAGCCTCCTGTTTTGTTGCCTGACCCAGTCTCACAATATTCCCTTAGAAAGCCTCGCTCTGGTCCCACCTAAACATGCCAGGCCTTAGATTACGCAAACAGCAACTCAGAGACAGTGCTCACCAAGATAAGCCAAGATGAGCAATCATTTTGCCTTCTAAGACCCACTCATTGGGGCTGGGAAGGACCACACATTTCCCTTAGTGTGTCTTACTCTGTCAAATAAGTACTAACCCTTCTTGCACCCAACACGCTCACACACACACACACACACACACACACACAGACACACACACACTAGTGCGGTCTGGTCAGAAAGAAGATTTGGATATTTCAATGAATAATGAATTGATATTGATATTAGGCTTAACCCCTTTTCCTCTCACTAACCAAGGAAACCAGTATCAAAGAGGGTCCCAGCAGGATGCAGATGGCTTTCTCAAGCTGGGAGAGGTTTAAAAGTGGGCTATGCACAAAGTTGGAGCGGAGTTCTAGAAAAGGGATATGCACTACACTGTGGCTAGTATCAGTGGATCAAGGTGAGGGTGAGGTTATCAGAACATGGAGAGAGAAGTCTGTGGAGACTGCTGCCTGACAGGAGCTGTGTTCTTTAGTCAAGGGACGTAGACAGGAAAGAAGTCAGGGAAATAAGCGTCCCAACCTCGCTCAGCCGCCTCCCCATAGAGCTGCTGCTGGTGGCCCCCACTGCCTGACCCAATGGGAACCCAGGTAAGAGAGCCCATTGAAACAGTCCATCGAAGTAGCCTCCGGAGGCTCAAAGTGTGATAAGGATGAGCCAAGGGTGGATATGGAGAAGCAAATGGAAGAGATCCAGCATAAACTCCAAGCCCTTCCATTGTACCTTCAAAATATCCTCCAGATGCCCCACCTTTCCATCTTCTCAGACACTCCCAGGCTCAGAGCCTCCTCAAGAGCCTCACTGCTTTCCGTCTCCACCCCACCCCCATGCTCATGCCCAGTCTCACCTCTGCCTCTCTGGGCCATGTGTCTCTCCTGCTAAAACCATTTAGAGCCTCCTACCCCTCCCCACTGGCCCCCCACTGCCTCAGAATAAAAATCCAAACCATTTCACCTGACATATATTAGCACTTCTGGCTCCACCCACTCTGTGATCTTGTTTTCCACCAAGCCCTCATTTGCCATTTCCTCAAAATGTCATACCCTCTCCTATCTCTTTGTCTTTGCCAGTTCTGTCCTTCTGCCTGAAACATCCTAATACTCACATAGTCCCCTATGTACCTGGCGCAATACTCCTCATCCATCACAGCCTTGCAGAAGTGTCACATCCTCTGAGCGACCTTTCCTGAACATATCCTCCCTCCATCCGCCAGAATCATAGCCCCCTTGTTGCTTCATTCATGCTGCTGAAATCTCCCTTCCTTAATTATGGGACAAAGCACATTGCCTTGCATTATAGTTAATTGTAGATAAGCACACCCACCCTGCCCCCACCTGGTAATCTATGTGTTCCTGGAGGTCAAGGGTTGAATCTTAAGTATCTTTGCATTCCCAGTTCTAGGCACAGTAAATGGCTCAAAGAAAGGATACAGAACAGTTTGACGTGGGTATGTTGGCATGATCATGAAGATAGTTTGACATTACCAATAACTTCCTCAATAAGTATCTTTGCATTATCTCTGAATATCACTCCATCCCCTTGTAAATATCCTTAGCATCAAACAGCCCCATCAAAACGTCCTGCGTCACAGTATTCATTGTACTGTATTATAAAAATCCATATTGTCTCAGAGTGGTTCCATATAATACCAGTACTTTGAGGTTAGTAAACATAATAAAATAAAAAAAGGAGGGTACCCTAATTTGAAAGGTTTGAGAAATCCTATTATAAATGAAGCTGCTACATTGATTTCCTTGGTGGCAGCTTTCCCAAGGACATTAATATGTTAATGAACGTCATGAATCTTTGGGGAGTGAAGTCTGCACACTGCAGTCTCCTGGACACTATTTAACTAGGCATAGGCTCAGGACCAACATTCCTTGAGACACAATTCAAGTAGTACCATGTTAGTCCACTGAGGCGTGGAGGCTACTCAGGTTAAACCAAACATCAGAGAAAGGGGGAGTCGGGTCCCGGGGACCTCTTTCAAAGTACACACACCTTCCTTGGGAAGGAGAGGATGGGGAGCTGGCTTCTCTCCTGTTGGTTTATTAGTCAGGCCAGTGGGCCACTGAGCTCCATGTTTGTCCCCTTGGACCTGCAGAAGGCACAGGGCCCTCATGGGGATGCATGGTTTGGATAGCATGGGCATCCTTGGCTACTCCAGAGAGGGAATAAATCCTGGGTTGGTAGAACTATGAGATCATCTTGACTTGGCAGAGGAGGACAGGGAAGTGGCAAAGGGAAAAAGGAAGGGGAGAGAAGCAGAACTGCAAAGCAACCCAGCCTTTCGAAACCCCTTAGCTCAGCTTTGCCCAGTCATTAGCAGCACAGGTTCTAGCTCTGATGCCCTGACTCAAATCCCAGCCATGCCCCTCACGATCTGCGGAAGTGTGGGCAAGTTCCTTTACCTCCCTCTGCCTCAGTTTCCACATTGCAAAATAGAGAGAGCTGCAGCCATAAATGATGGCTGTTGAGAATCAAGTGAATGGATGCATGAGTGTTTGGCACAAAAATATTGGCTATTACTGTTATTATAATATTATAGTGATTTAGTCCAGACTTAGGGCTGTGCAGAAATTCTCATTCGGCTCTTTTTAAATATTGCCTTTTCAGAAGGGATTGTGATTTGTGGTCTTTGTATAGTCCACTTTCCCTTCTTAGGGCTTTGCATTCAGTAAGTACGCAGTAAGTACATGATGATGGAGTCATTGGAGTGTGACTCAAAGATGGCTCAAAAAAAAATGAGATTTATAGCAGCATTACTCACCAGAGCTAAAACATGGAAGAAACTCAAGTATTGATGGCTGTATGGATAAACAAAATGTGGGATACATGTACACTGAAATATTATTCAGCCTTATATAGGAAGGGAATTCTGAGATATGCTACAACATGGATGACCCTTGAGGACGTTATACTAAATGAAGTAAGCCAGTCACAAAAATACAACTACTGGATAATTCTACTTATATGAGGTACTTCGAGTAGTCAAATATCATAAAGACACAAAATGGAATGGTGGTTTCCAGGGCCTTGGGGGAGAGGGGAATGGAGTTATTGTTTAACGGGTTCAGAGTTTCAGTTTTGCAAGATGAAAAAGTTCTAGAAATGGATGGTGGTGATGGTTGCACAACAATATGAATGTACTTGATATCTCTGAAGTGTACATTTAAAATGGTTAAGATCATAAGTTTTATGCTAGGAATATTTTACCCCAATAAAAAAGGGGAAAAAAGAATAAGAAAATGGAGCGTGTTTTGGGGGAAGCATTCATGGCCATCCCAGCCAGTCCCAGCAAGCCATGCCAGATGCATCCTAGGTACAGAGTTCCTGGGGCAGAGTACAGCTCCATAGCACCTCTCTCCCTCCTTCCTCCCTTCTAAGGCATCTCTCAGCCTAGCCACCATGTACAACAAGACTGGGTTAACCAAACTGTAATGGAACAGCCTGGGAGGGTACATGACGTGGATCTTGATCCCCACACTGGGGTTGCATAAGTGCTGAGGGATGGATGAGTCGGCTGTGAGGGTGTCCAGTCCAGTGGCGTGAACACAGCATCTGGAAGGCATGACAGGAAATAGAAAAGTCCATGGCTCCACAGATCCCAGAAGGGCCTGGTCTTGGGGGAAAACTTTTGGTTGCCCACGAAAGCTGAGGTACTATAGGTCAAAAGGAGAAGCCTCACTTCCCTAATCTGCAAAATGGGCTTTAAGGGGATGATTTTGCCCTTAGGGGACATTTGGCAATCTCTGGCAACATTTTTGGTGGCCACAACTGGGAAGGTGTTACCGGCATGTGATGAGGCCAGGGATGTCCCTAAACATCCTCCAAAGCACAGTCCACCCCCTGCAATAAAGAATGGTCCAACCCCCAATTTCAGTAGTGCCAAGGTTGAGAATCCCTACCTGAGATGAAGTTACACTAGCCCCATTGAACAGATGAGAAAATTGGGGCTCAGGAGGTCTGGTTCAAACTCATGTTTATTCCATTACACCATTTTAGAGACCCAGTTCTAAAGAGGCTGGAGTAGAGTGTAAATTATTAAGCCAGAAATTGAAGCATGAAAAGAAAAGCTGGCATGCCTAGAGTTAGCCCCAGGGTGACAGGATGAAAAATGGGTTTTGGGAATAAGGCAGTGCCCTGGCGCCAAGAGTGAGCATCAGTCTCAGCCTATGGGGACCCTTCCCGCTGGGGTCCAATGGGAACTCTGCAGAGCCCGGCTGGGCCAGCGCCCCTGCTGTGGGGCCAGGAGGAGCATCGTGGCAGGTCTGACAGCAACTTGCTCCTCCAGAGCGAGCCAGAGGCACCCCGCCCTCCCTTGCTGTGACGGATTTTCAACATTAAAAAAAAGTTTACAATCCCAGCCCGGCAGGCATAAATCACCGCGCCTCTGTGCAGCAGCCGCAGACGTGACTTATGGCCCCATCGCCATGGCAACGAGGAGCGCAGCCAGCACCACGCACAAAACCACTGCTCCCGCCTGACAGGCCTGTGCGGGGCCCTGATGGAGAGGCAAGTGTTCCGGAGAAAGGATGTATTCTCCGGAACTCACTGCCCATTTGTCTTCATTCTGCACCCGAGAGAGAGCCCCTTGCTCTTTCTCGCCTCTCCCCATCTCCAGCCAACAGGTTATTTTCCTCTCTCTCTTCTGCGTGGGAGGGTGTTTTCTTCTTTTAACCTGTCCTCCCGAAGGTTGGCAGAAAAGACCCCAATTAGAGCCTGCAAAGCCCCCGCTGGGTGTGCCTGGCTGTCCTCCGTCAGCTGTGAGTTATGATGATAGCTCCCACGTGTGGAGCGCCGATCCATGCGGACACCGTGCAGACATTTCCTCCACAACGCTGGTAAATCGGCCTCTTGGATTTTCTTCTCGTGCCCTGCCCTCCTAGACAGCCCCTGCCTGCAGCTGGACGGGGTTCCTCAAAATTGCAAACCTTAGACCCTTCCATCGCTCCCTTTGCTTGTTGCCAGCAAGATAAAGCTCCCGCTTCTCGTTGCAACACACAGCCTTTGGGGATTCAGCCCTGCTTTTCTCTCCAGCCACACCCCACTGTCCCTCTTACAGGCTCCAACCTTCTTGAGTGGGTTAGTTCTCGATATCTCTTGTTCCTACTTCCTCTTCATTTGGCTGCCTTCTACTCATCCCTCAGGGCTCAGCATATGCCACCTCCTCCAGGAAGCCATCTGATTTAGAAAGTACAGTGTAGGGGGCTGGCCCGGTGGCCGAGTGGTTAAGTTCCAGCGCTCCGCTGCAGGCGGCCCAGTATTTCATTGGTTCAAATCCTGGGCACAGACATGGCACTGCTCATCAAACTATGCTGAGGCAGCGTCCCACATGCCACAACTAGAGGGACCCACAACAAACCTGGGGGCTTTGGGGAGAAAAAGGAAAAAAATAAAATCTTTAAAAAAAAAAAAAAGTACAGTGTAGAGCCCTTTCTTGGAGTGCGTCCACAGCGTCTGACATCTCCCCACGGTGGCACTCACCCTCACCAGCCAGTGCTACTGCATCTCAGGGCCACTGCGTTCCATGATCCTTGCTTTACTGCACAGGTCATTATTCCCTCTCTATAGGCACTGTTGTCACCTCCTCATTGTACTTCCCACCTTCACTCTTGACCCCCTCAAATCGATGCTCCATGTGGTCATCAAAGGGGTATTTTTTTTCCAACACAAAAATCCAGTTATGTCATTCCCAGTGGAAGTTATTCCATGGTCTCTCCTTGTCCTTATAAGAAGTCCAAGTTGCTTGTGTGCCCCTTGCCTGCTCCTCCAGCCTACATCCTACATGGTGCTCTGTGCCCAGCCAGCTGCCCTTGGTGCATTTCTAGGTGTCTGGCATGCTTGCTTGTCTCCAGGCCTAATTTAAACTCATAATATCTGCCCCCCGCCCACCACCAGTTTCCAATGAGTAGGACTATTGCTATTCATCCTTTAGGCCACAATTTAAATACTTCTTCTAGGAGGACAGGTCTTACCTCCTTATATTAGGTTAGGTGAATGGCTCTCAAACCCGGCCTCATGCATCTGACCTGGTAAACTTTCTAAAAATCATGGATGCATGCTAGCAGTTGAAAGTTTGAAGTGGAACAGAATAGTCACATAGTCTCGAAGTAACCCACAAGTAACTCAAACTCCCCACAAGTAACCTATTAATTACAAAGGGGAAAATAAGCTTACAGTGGAGAAACCTGGCTGATACCACCTTAACCAAGAGACCAAAGTTAACGTCACAAATTGACATCATGTGCCTTCTGGCATAAGGCACTGAGAAGGCCACAGCATGACTTCTGGGGTCCTCCTGCCAAAAACACATAACTCCAATCTAATCATGAAGAAACGTGAGACGGGCCCAGATTGAGGGCCATTCTACAAAATAGCTGACCTGTATCCTTAAGAGCCTCAAGGTCACGAAAGACAAGCTGACTGAGGAGCTGTCCAGAGCAAAGGACCCAGAGACATGACAACTGAGTGCAGTATGTGAGCTGAGATTTTCTTTTTTTCAGCTTTATTGAGGTGTAATTGACAAATAAAATTGTAATATATTTAAAATGTACAACGTGATTTGATATATGTATACAGTGTGAAAGGATTCCTACCAAGCAGAGATTTTCTTTTGCTATGAAGAGCATTAGCAAGACACTTGAAGAAATTTATATAGATTAGATGATAGTACTGTTATCAGTGATAATCTCCTGGTGTCAATAACTGTATTATAATAGTTATAAAAGATACTATGTTTGTTTTTAGAAAATGCACACCAAAGTATTTAAGGGTAAAGGAGCATCACATCTTTAATTTTCTCTCAGTTCATTAAAAAAAATGTGTTTGCATACCATGCAAACACACACACCACAAACATTCACAACTACACACATGCACACAAGGTGTGTGTGTACAGAGAGAGTGAGATGAAGGAGAAAACAGAAGAAAACTTAGAACGTAAGAGTCCTCCAACTTTGATCATTTTGAGGTTATTTTTGGTGAGGAAGATTGGCCTTAAGCTAACATCTGTTGCCAATCTTCCTCTTTTTGCTTGAGGAAGATTGTTGCTGAGCTAACCTCTGTGCCAATCTTCCTCTGTTTTGTATGTGGGATGCTGGTCCGCACCCAGGATCCAAACCCATGAATGCCAGGCCGCCAAAGCGGAACACATAAAGTTAATCACTGGCACCACCGGGCTGGCCCCTGCTCTTCGTTTTTAAGGTTGTTTTGACTATTCTGGGTCCCTTGTATTTCCATATGAATTCTAGGATGAGCTTGTCAATTTCTACAAAAAAAAAAGAAGGCAGTGGGGATTTTGATAGGGACTACATTGAATTTACAGATCAGTTCGGGGAGTATTGCCATCTTAACAATATTAAATCTTTTACTCCATGAACATAGGATGTCTTTCCATTTATGTAGGTATTTTTTTTTAAAGATTTTATTTTTTCCTTTCTCTCCCCAAAGTCCCCCAGTACATAGTTGTATATTCTTCGTTGTGGGTCCTTCTAGTTGTGGCATGTGGGATGCTGCCTCAGCGTGGTTTGATGAGCAGTGCCATGTCCGTGCCCAGGATTCGAACCAACGAACCACTGGGCCTCCTGCAGCGGAGCATGCGAACTTAACCACTCGGCCACGGGGCCAGCCCCTATGTGGGTATTTTTTAATTTCTTTCACTGTATAACTCTTGGACTTCTTTTGCATTTCTAAGTATTTTATTCTTTCTAATGCTATCATAAATGGAATCATTTTCCTAATTTCATTTTCAAATTGTTCATCACTAGTGTACAGAAATACAATTGATTTTTGGACATTGATCTTGAATGCTGAAGCCTTGCTGAATTTATTAGTTCTTTTTTTCTTGCTATTCTTTTTTTTTTTGAGGAAGATTAGCCCTGAGCTAACATCTGCTGCCAAACCTCCTCTTTTTGCTGAGGAAGACTGGCCCTGAGCTAACGTCCGTACCCATCTTCCTCTACTTTATATGTGGGACGCCTGCCACAGCATGGCTTGCCAAGCAGTGCCATGTCCACACCCGGGATCCGAACCGATGAACCCCCGGCTGCTGAAGCGGAACGTGTGAACTTAACTGCTGTGCCACCAGGCCGGCCCCAAGAACTCATTAGTTCTAATTGTGTGTATGTGTGTGTGTGTGTGTGTATTCCTTAGGATTTTCAGTATGCAAAATCATGTCATCTGCAAATAGAGATGGGGAGGCAGAAATTACTCTCATCCCGGCTGCTCTGGGCTCCCGGCCTTCTTCCGAGCTGGCCTCAGGCCCCAGCAGCACCTGGTACCTGCAGAACTATAGGGAAATTGGCTTGGTTCAAGTGTCTTAATGGCCTGCTCTCTAGCCAAGCTGATTCCTAATAGAAAGAGCAAGAGCTTTGTAGTCAAGCAGATTTGTATTCAATTCAGACTCTAACGCAACCTCCCTGTGTGGCTTTGGGCAGCTCACTTAACCTTGCTAGACTTCAGTTTCCTCATCAATAAAACGTGATAATTATACCTTCTTTTCAGCTGTGAAAAGTCAGTGACCTGACTCATTGATGCCAAACAATTAAAAGTTAAATGCTGTTATTTGCCTCAGTGAATGGAGGAGTTAAAAATCACAAACTATCCTTCCAGTAACAGATACCTGTGGAGGGCCTATGGGGTCAGAGATGGAGGAGACCTGAGAGATAGTCTCCTCCATCCCTTCCTTTTGGAATACAGAAGCTGAGGCACAGAGATGACGTGGGGCTGGCCCACTGTCACACTGTGAGACAGTGGAACAGGATACCTGGGTCCCTGTCAGAGGGCTCTTTACATTTTATTAGGCTGCATCTCCATGGCCTAGGTCAGCATAGATGTCCTTTCCTCCAGAGTCACCGGTGGCTGAGCAGGAACCAGGCCCTTCATTGGACAGCCTCAAGCCTTGGGGAGGCAGCTCCAAGGGCTATTGCTCAGCCAGCTGAGGCAGAGGCTTGAGGCCAATATCCTCGGCCCTGGGCTCCTGACAGCAGGTGTGGATGATGAATGGGCAGCTTAACATGATGGAGCAAATTGATCATTGCATCATCGACCACAACTTACTCATTTCTGCAAAGAGGGCAGTTCATTACCCGGCATGTCACACTGCCCATGTCATCACCAGAAATAAAAGCCCGAGGCCTCACAGACTGTGCCTCTCATCACATCTCACCTTTTCTTAATGGGAGAACAAGGATGCCGAAACAGAGTGCTAGATGCTCAAGGCTGCTCCAGTGTCCTTCTTAGTCTGGTCAGTCCCTGGGGGCCATTTCTTCTTCACCTGGAAATATGACTAGGCACAAAACTCAAGGGTTTTAAGCCAATCAATGATAGCAAATAAGTTGCACCTTTCAGGTCAGGCTTATGCTTTCTGGAGTACAGCGTTGAGAAGGCTCCTGATGCTTCATGTGAGCTCAGTAAGAATGAAAGCCAGAATTGATTAGTGATGTCTGCGGCAGGTTTAGAATCAGTAGTCAGACATACATCCTGTATACTCATCCGTTCAGCGATGGTGATGCTTGGACTATTTCATACAACTCTCAAGTTCTGTCAAATGCTAAACAGTATTAAGAATAAACTAAAAGGCAGTTAAAAATAGAGCATGCAGTTATAAACAATTAATGAACACTTTCATCTTCTTGTGATTTCAATCAGTGCAGTAGCTCTCAGCCACAGTCATGCATTGCTTAACCACGGGGCTACATTCTGAGAAATGCAATGTTAGGCAATTTCATTGTTGTGCGAACAGCATAGAGTGTACTTACACAAACCTACATGGTATAGCCTACCACATACCTGGGCTGGATGGTGCTAATCTTCTGGGAGCACCATCGTATATGTGGTTCTTCATCGACCGAAACATCATGATGTGGCGTATGACTGTGCAGTAGTGCAACCCACAGTTTTGTCCAAATAAGTTTCTGGGTAATTTGCAAGAAATATAACACTAAAAATAGTCAAATTACTCAAGTTAACTTTGGTTTGTAACATTTGAAACTATAGGGTCTCAACCCAGAGTTTAGACGAGATGCAAAAAATATAATAATAGTCGAATTACTCAAGTTTGAAAATATTTTCTCTCTTGGAGGGATTTTTTTTAATATAGTGGATTGAAGGTTGTAAGTAAAATAGTAAGTAAAATAGTAGCCTCACTTGAATTCTGGAATGTTTTCTTGGGTGGAAGAGAGAAAAGTGGGCTCGTAGGTAACTTGTACATTCCCACATCCCCACTGACCGAATCTGAGGTACCTCCCTGAACTTCTGCCACCAAATAAACAACTGGCTTCATCTACAGCTTCCTCTCGCACTGATCTCCAGGAGATGGCTCTCTCCTGTCTAAGGCAAATTCTTCTGCCTGCATTCTGGATCCCATACACTCCAGTTTGTTGAAGGACCTTGCTCTATTGATTATACCCTCCCTCTCCTTTGTCTTTGCAATAGAAACCAGCCTGTCTTCATAGTCAGTGACAAAAACCAGCCCAGCTTACCTACAAATGGAAACCCAGTGGTTTTCATGCCTAGAGATGACTATGATAGAGAGGGGCTCACACACACAAGGATCTAAAGAAACAGAGTGTGCTCTCTCTCTCTCTCCCCCTCCGTCTCTTATCTCAGCTTCTGTCTCTATGTTGACCACATTATTTCCACATCCTCCATAAAGTATGGAATGTAGGCACCAGGAGCTCCAGAGACATATTCTTACATCTTGAACATAAAGGAAACAGAAAGCATCTCTCTTCCTAAACGTGTTATATAAAATCCGAGGGAAGGATATATATTGGCCCAGCCAGATGCACGTGCCCTTCGCTGATAAAGGGGATCAGGTACTATGATTGGTCAAATCTAGCGTATGCAGTGGCCAGGATGACAGGGTGCATATTTGTCCCCCTCCCTGCCCCCATAGCCATGTGAAGTGAGAAAGAGGTAATTCTGGAAAACAAAGGAAAAGAGAAGGAAAAAAAAAAAAAAAGAGTGATGTTACTAGAATAAGGTGGGAAGGGATGCTTACCAAATGAAAACAACAACTACCCATGATAATCTTTATCTTCTCCTTCAGTATTGGCCTTTTTGTTTTTTGGTATTTAAACATATTCAACCATATCTCTTATTAAAAATAAATAATGATAATTTAAAATAGCAAAAGAATCCTCTTAATCATGCTCCTTGTTCAGCTATCCACTTATCTCTCTCCCTCTTTCAAAGCCAAATTTATGGTTTATTTTTTCACTTCCTACACAGTTCTCAGCTCACTGGAAATTAGCTTCCTAAAGCCCAATAGCTCTTAACCAGGGACAATTTTGCCCCTTTCCCCTACCCCTTGGGTCATTTGGCAATGTCTGGAAACAATTTTGGTTGCCACAATTGGGAGGGTGCTACTGGCAGCTAGTGAGTGGAAGCCAGGGATACTGCTAAGCATCCTATGATGCACAGGATGGCCCCCCACAACAAAGAATTGAATAGCCCCAAACACCATTAGTGCTGAGATTGAGAAATCTTGAACCATTCTCCTAGAGCTATCTCTTTCATTCCTGATTGCCTTCCACATTCTTTTACAGACCTCCCTGAGAGACCATCCAAACTCTCAACTGATGCTGAAATAACAGCTACCACCAAACAAAGAAAAAAGAAAAAGCCTGCCATTTATTGAGCCTTTACCATATGCCAGGCAACGGGCTGTGTTTCATGTAGTGCCATATCTCATCCTCGCAAAGGCATTGTAAGATAGGTACTATTATTGTACCTGAAGTCACACATCCTTCTCTCAGGGCAAATCAAGCTTCACACTCAAATCTATCTGATTCCAAAGTCCATGCTTTTAACCTCTAAGCAATGCTGGCTCCATAACCCCTGGAACCCTCCCTGTACCCACTATGAAACTATGAGAGTAGTCTTCATCCTTCCTTGTCCTAGACTAGCCCACTGGGGCAGTGACACATTCTGGAATTGGGCATGACTTGACTCTGCACCCAGTTTCCCCCAAGCTCTAGTGCCTGCAGTGGTTCTGGCATAGTATCAACTTATCATCTTTTCTTCCTCCCCTAGAGGAGAAGGAGATCTCAGCATCTCAGCATTTTATGGGGCAGGGATCGGTGAGAAAGAGAGAGAGAGAGGAAGAGAGAGAGGGAGGGAAAGGGAATCAGTATTTCCCTAGTATATTTTCAAACAGTCTTGATAAATATGTTCGTAGAGAACTCAAGTAAAATTTTAAAAATATATCAATCTATATCACTTACAAGCAATAAATAATTCTAGCACTGGGACTGCCATATTATACATTGATGCTATATACTACAGAGCCTTTCTGCATGGCCATCAAATGTAGGAGAATTTTCAAGTCTCAGAGAAGTCCAGTGCTTGCCAGACTCAGTTGACCTTAGATCTCTTTTTTCACAGAGTATTTATTAATAGTTTACTAGATATATTTTCACAAGTGTTAATCTAATTGTGTTTTTTTAATACAAAAATAAACTGAAATACCTATGTCTGTCTGTCTCTCTTTCTCTCTCACACACAAACACACAAATAAATAAAATTCTACCTACTAAAGATGGAGGACCTGGGAGCAGCACACCATCCCCTCCTCCCCCTACCACACACACACAATAGCAATGAGCACACGTAGTGTCCAGATCTTGGCTTCTAAATACCACTTCCACTAAAAGGAATCTGGACTCTTTGAAGGAGTGTCTGTTTCCAGGGCTAGGACAAGAAAAATAAAACATCTGCGTCAGAAAGGTGAGAACATGTCAAAGGACACAGGAGCCAGCTTGAAGAAGCTTCTGCTGGACAAATTTGGTGCAATTTGATCATCCAAATAAATATAGTAACATATAAGCTGGTCAATAAAATAGGAAACCACCATTCAATAGAAATATACATTAACAAATGAATACATTGAATGTTTGATGAGGAATGTGATATTTACATAGTTTCAAAGTGCCTCCCCACGCAAGACTTAATAATTACAGAGAGGGAAAGAGTTACTTTACAGTAGAGAAGACTGGCAGATCACAGCTCAATCAAATGAAAAATGTGAACATCACCCTAAGTGGGACACATCAAAATCAGGTGCCACCTGATAGGATGTCCTGACAAAGAAACATGAATTCTGTGATATTCTTTTCCAAAGATGCATTACTTGAATCTGATCGTGAAGAAACATCAGACAAACGCAGTTGAAAGGGATGGTATTAAAAAGCTTCAAGACTGAAACACGAGAAAAAAGTGAGAACGCATTCTAGATTCAAGGAGACTAAAAGACATGACAAGTAAAGGGAACACATGATTCTGCCCTGGATCCTTTTCTTTAAAGGATATTTTGGGACATTGGCAAAACTTGAATGGGACTTGAGGATTCTATAGTAGAAACATGGCAATGTTAATTTCCTGATTTTGTCGATTATGTTGTTATTATGTATAAGACTGTTTTTGTTTGTAGAAAATACCGCTACAGTATTCAGAGTAATGGAGAATCTGAGTGGCAACTTACTCTCCAGTGGTTCATAGGAAAAAATTCGTTGATCTGACAGGAATATAAGAATATTGCCTGAATCAAAATGTTATTCTTTGAGAATGAGTCTGTTTCTCTGCTGGCCAAATTTGGACTAAAGAAATCTCTTTCGGGGTATCTTAAAGAGGAACAAAAAGATGCAGCCTAACTCCCCCTCCTCTCTTCTTTTAGAAGAGAATCTAGAGATCTAGGATACACAGAGGCAGAGAGGAGAGAGAGAAAATCATTGAGATGGAAAATCAAAGTTGTTTACACGTTAATTACTCGGTGAGATCTGCTGTGCGCTCCCTCTGGGAAGCCAGAAGTATCTTCCCAGAAGAAGTAACAACCTCATCAACTTAACTCCGATGTCTCTATGAGACTTCCACATTCATTATCCCATTTGTTCCTCAAACAGCCCATAGAGGCAGAATGAACAGAGAATATGAATCCCATTTCACACAATAAAAAACTAAGTCCCCCAGAAGTTAAGTGACTTCCCAACACTGTACAGCTGGCAGATAATGGTTCAGTGAATCAAACCCCAAACTGTCTGATTCCAGAGTCCCTTTCGAGTTCACCCACTGCCATTCAAGATCCCATCAGATAGAGTCCCCTCAAAGAAATAGCAATGGTTAGTCTTTCCTTACTATAGAGACATCATTCCTCTCCTTTCCTCATATTCTGCTTTGGCTTTATACCTGTTTGAAGAACTTTGTCCTGCTTTTTCCCATCTTGAAATTTGTAAGCAATCTCTCAGTTATAAAATCAATAAGTTATGGGGATGAAATACACAGCATAGCGACTATACTCAATAGTACTGTTGTAACTTTGTATGGTGACAGATGATTAGTAGACTGATAGTGGGAATCTTTTTGTAATGTATATAAATGGCAAATCACTAAGCTGTATGCCTGAAACTAACATGATAGTGTATGTCAGTTCTTCTTCAGTTTAAATAAATAAGTAAAAATAAAGGCAATCCAGATAGAGAAAGACAATCTCTGTATGACTCCACTCATATGTGGAAGTTAAACATGTAGACAAAGAGAAAAGATTGGTGGTTACCAGGAGAAAGGGGCGGGTGGGGGTGGGCACAAAGGGAGAAGTGGTGCACCTACAACATGACTGAAAAACAGTAATGTACAACTGAAATTTCACAAGGTTATAAACTATCATAATCTCAATAAAAAGTTAAAAAACTAAAAATGAAGGCAATCTCATTTTCGGCCAAATGCGTACTTGTGGCCAATCATGCAGGCTAGTTGAAGCCCCTGGTCCTAATTTCAGGTATTGAGGTGGGGAGGTGGGGAGGTGGCGGGGAGAAAAGCCTTCACAGATAAAGGTGGCTTGTTAACCCTCTGCTCTGCACTCACCACTTTTGTGTACCCTGCCCTCTTCCTGCCCTGCAACCTTTCCACCTCCAGACCTTGAGATGAAATAGTCTCCCTTTCTCAAAGCCTTGATTCCTTGGTCTTGCTGAGCAACACTCTGAAGTAGACAGCTTTGATCCCCCGAGACATGTTGCCTTCCTCTTCTTCCCTGCTTCTGTTTGATTGTCTTCCTCCTTCATCCCAGTGCTAACAGTTGAAGATCATTATTATATTTCAAGAAAGTTGTACAGCTGAGGAATTTATTAATTTTGCCCTTTGGTTACAGAAAACCAATAATGATTACCAGAGAATTTTAAAAGAGAGTGAAGGAAGGAGCGGGGTTTAAGTTTGGGGTGGGGGAAATAAAGCGATGCTGTATTGTTCTGAGATGCTTTTAATGTCCACAGAATCTCCCATAGGACACCTTCCCATTTTTTCTCACTAGGTTCCACATGAATTGGCAAGCAGCCTCAGGGATGATAAAAACTCGATAGAAGAGAGAGATCACTGGAGGGGTTGGGTGTTTGTAAAAGGCTTCCTGTGGGAAGAGCCAGGATGGAGTGAGTCAAAGGGAGACAGAGACTCATGGTCATATAAAATGCAGGAAGGAACTGTGTGTGTGTTGCTCCGGACTGTGATTCCAGCACCAAGAATAATATTAAACAATTTATGAACCTCGGTACATTTGTGTTCCATAGAAGGAAAGTGGAAGGAAGGAATCCGGGAGAGGAGGGGACATGAATGCAGGCTAGAGTGGTAAAAGGAAATGGAAGTATGAATAAAAGATTACTTCTAACCATCAGTTTGGTTGTGTCTTAACTTTGAGTGTCCTGCTCTTCCCCACTCCCCACCACCATGACCTTCAGGAAGAGGCTAAGCTTTTCTCTCAGAAACACTGGCTGCCTACTTGACATTCAGACACCCTTTCTTTGCTCACAAGACCTGGATTTGGTGCAATTATCTACTCTGTGACTCAGGGAAAGGTGAATCCCATCCCTTTCTAAGAGCTAAATAATGATTTTTCTAAGCCAATATGGTAAATTCTCCTTGCCAGTGATTGGTCAGTGTTGGTACGTGAATTTCACTCCTGGCCAGTGAGACATAAGGTTATGGGGCTGCGGGGATGTCTTCTGGAAAATTTCCCCTTGCTCTTAAGAAGGAGACAACATAGTGACGGTTACTTTCTGATTTTGGACTTTGCCATGTCTGGCCAGGAAGCCTGAAAATGTTCTGCCTTCTTGAGTCCATAAAGCGAGTCATCCCAAGAGATATGCCGACGCTGAGCATGCTGGAGTGGAGAGATGGAAAAGCTGGGTCTTTGGTGACACAGTTGAGCTGCTGAATTGAACAGCTCTGAAATCTTCCCTATCTGTGGACTTTCAATGAGCAATAATTCATGCCTTTATGGATTAAACCAACTTCAGTCATGCTTTTCTACTTCTTTAAGGCAGAAGCATCCTAACTGATACAGCACCTCAACCTGATGTAATCCGTTCCCTCACAACCTTTCAAGCCTCATCTCCAACCAACATTGCCCCCTCTCTCTCTTTACATTCCAGCCACATCAAGTTGTGTATGATTCCCCAAATACATCCCACTATATACGTTCATATCTTTGTACCTGCTTTCCATTTGGTCTCCCCCTCCCACCACCCCCCATGTGTCTGTAGGGCAGATTACATCTCCTCTCCCAAACCTGACTGAGATGTCACCCCCTCAGGGAACCGTTCCACTTCTGATCTGTGTTTCTATAGCATGAAGGTTAAGAGCATGAACTCAGGAGCCAGGATGCCTGGATTTGAATTCTGGCTCTGCCGCCCACTAGCTCTGTGACCTTGAGCATTTTGCTTAACCTTTTTCTGCTTTAGTTCCTTCCTTTGTAAAATGAAAATAATAATAGTACCTCTCCTATAAGGAAGTTATAAAAAATGAGATGAGCTCATATATGTACAAGCACTGAGAACAATGCCCAGCACATAGTAAGCACAACATAAGCGTTCTCTATTATGATTCTCTTTGTCTGTTTTCACAATGAACCGGTGAGTCTGAACTCTTTGAGGGCAGAACTTTGTTTTCTTCATTTCTTTATCCTCAACACCTACCATAGCCATGCACTGCTAAAATAAGTGCTTAAAACAAAACAAAATCTGTGGGATGGATGACATGGCATGAAGTAGGATGGGAAGAAATGGAATGCACTGCAATGAAATGGAACTGGCAGGCCCTGTGGGAGGCCAGTCCATTTAAAGCAAAAGGTACTGTACAGAGCTAGTCTTGCTGCTTGTGGTGTTTTGAATGTCAGGCCAAAGGTATGGATTTTATTTCGAAGAAATTAGGGAAGCATTGATGATCTTGATCTGCGGAAGCGCACCATCCCAAGTGTATCCAGAAGATGGATCCGCCTTTTTTTTTTTTTTTTTGAGCTTTCTTGAGATGTACCTTACATATCATAACATCCATTTTAAGCATACATTTCAGTGAGTGTTGGTAAGTTTACAGAGTTATATAAACACCACCAAAATCCCATTTTAGAACATTTGAATCTGCCTTCTCTGGCAGTGTGGGTTGAACTGTAGACACTGTTATGAGAGCAGGCCTCCTGGGGGTCCAGTCTTGTAGGTTACACGGGAGATGAAGGCGGTAGAAGCAGGGATGAGCATCTGTCTCTACTCCAGCCTGAGCCCTGGGAAGTGTGGACCCTAACCTCTGCATCCCTAACCCGCAGGTGCCTCGTGAGTCCCGGTCCCTGCTGTCTTCCTCCTTCCCCCTCAGGCCTAGCATTATATGTAATTTATTACATACTTTTCCCACTCGCCCTTCCCTCCAACCTGTGAGCTCCTTGATGTTGAGGATCATGGATGATTGATTTTTTTCTCCCCAGTTCATACCTATTGGTAACAGGGCCTGCCACACAATAGGTAGAGATTTAAGATGGTTAAGAAACTCAAGCATGTCATTAGTAATAATTAATTCTGGCTTTTGACTCTGCTGTGAATGTGGGCTGAAGTTCCTGGAGTAATATGCCTCCAGGAGAGAATGTGGAAATGGCACAGTGAAAGAGGAGAGTTATGAATATAAAGGCTTCGGGTTGTTACTGTCCATTTGGCCGTTACAGGTCAAGTGCATCAGCCACGTAGTCTTCTGCACTTGTTGCCTCTGAGCGAAGGCTGCCTAGCTGTTCCCTGAGCCTTTTTGCTTTGAGCTGGGCTGAACTTGGCCTCTCATTGTTTCAATCTTCTTCACCCTGTGGAGGATCTAGAAATGCTCTCTAAATGTCACACCACTTGTCTCTGGTTAGCTTCTTCAGTACAGAAAGGAGGACCTGCTCAGGGAAATCCTCACAAGCCATCCTTGGCAGGCGGAGTGTGTGTATGTACATGTGCATTTGAGAAGTAAATCAGCATCTCAGCTTGTGCAAGAAAAGGCAGGACAATCCTTGCAGCATATATTACAAAAATAAAAATGATGATGGGATTAGCAGTTTGAAGCTGGGGTCAGAGCAGAACCAGTATCCAGGACCTCAGGGGGCTATCTATGTCTAGTACCTACGAGGTCCAGGGCCAATGACCAAGTCATGAAAACTGGTAGGGAGGATGAGAAGCCACAGACCCCAAAGGGAGGTTGGAAGGCTGGGAGTCAAAGCGGGGCAGATCAGACAGGAGGCTCAGCCGAGGGAGATCAGAGATGAGTTCAGAGGAGTTCAAGGTGAGCTGAGGGTGTTTAGCTATGGCTGGAGAGGGACCAAGGCTTAGACTGAACTACAAGCACTGAGAGCTGAGAACCTGAGTGGTAGTCATCTCACTCCAAGTGGGCACACTCCACTGGCTACGGAAGGGACCTCAGGAGCAGCAGGACCACATGGGGTCAGTGCATGTGTGTGTGTGGTATGTTCGCCTCTTTAAATTTCTATAGACTCTTAGAGCTTGAAGGGATGTTTTTGGCTTATTTGTTTATACGTTTTTTTTTAAATGAAGACTCAGAAAGATACTGCAATTTGCACAAGGACCTCAAGACTTTCAGTACCAAAGCCAGGACTGGAATCCAAGGTACTTTTCTACTGGGCCAGTGTACCTTCTGCTTCTCTGTTCATGTTGTGTGGCTGAATATCTTGCACCGTTTTGGTAGTACAGATCCAATGGTCCCAACTGGGCTGCCTAACTCCCATGTCATTTGTTATGCATGGAGTCTATTCTGATGAAAAGGCAGTTGGCATCCAAATAAAGCCTATAGTTTGTTAATGGTATTGTTTCATTGTTACTTCCTTAGTTTTGACATGTGTACCTTGGTACATGATGGTTAATTTTATGTCTCAACTTGGCTGGGCCACAGGGTGCCCAGATATTTGGTCAAACATTATTCTAGGTGTTTCTGTGAGGGTGTTTTTGGATGAGATTAACATTTAAATCGGTAGACCGAGTAAAGCAGATTGCCCTACCTAATATGGGTGGGCCTCGTCCATTCTGTTGAAGGACTGAGTAGAACAAAAGGCTGAGCATTCCACAAGTAAGAGGGAGTTCTCCTGCCTTATGGCCTTTGACCTTCATGCTTAGACATCAGTGCTTCCTGGTTTTAAAGCAGCCTGCTGGCCTTTGAACTCAAACTGGGACATTGGCTCTGCAAATTTTGGACTTGAAGCCTCCATAATCACATGAACTATCCTTTATAATAGATCCCTTTCTATGTATATAAAAGAGATTTATAAATATACAATGATATATATAATTTGTAGGTATATATATATCTTACTGGTTCTGTTTCTCTGGAGAACCCTAATTAATACATGTGATTATATAAGATAGTAACATTAGGGGAAGCTGGGTGAAGGGTATATAGAAATTCTCTGTCTTTGAAACTCTTCTCTATATCTAAAATTATTTCAGAATAAAGGGCTTCCAACAAGAAAAAAGGTAAAAAGGTCAGGCCAGAGTCTGAGTATTCCAGATTATCATAATTCCCCATTAAAGGGACTCTGAAGTCCTATGAGGGCAGATGGGTCAAATACAGCAGTAACAATGTGCTATAACCAAGATTCCGGATCCCAGACTAACAGCCTCGGTTTTCTCTGTATTATCATCTTCCACCTGAATCACTGAGGATATTTTTCTTATTTCTTCCCTTCACTCTGGCGCCATGGAGCTGTGAGCTTTCTGAGAACGGGGATGGTTCTCATTTATCTTTCTCTCCAGCATTCAGCCCCAGGACCACACGTGGTAGACTTTCACTGAAGATTTCTTTTTAATGTAGTTAATTCAGAAAAAAAATACAAAGAATGGCATGAATGATTTCATTTCTGTCTGTATGTCTAAAATAGTCAGCTAATTAAAAAAAAATTTATTGAGAATCAAATGTGTAACGAGGCATTTGCTAGATAGGAGGGATGGAGAAACAGCACGCATTCCCAATCCTCAAGTGATTGACAGCCCTGTGGAGGGCCACAGAATTGGGAAATAATAATAATGAAAGTTATTTTTATTGAATATTTACTATGTGCTAGCTACTATACAGATTTCTTTTTATCTCATGTCATCCTTAAACAGGGCCACAATTTTGGTCCTGTCATTGTCTTCATTTTACCAGATGAGAAAATTGAGACTGTACAAGGTTAAGTCCGTGACCCAAGAATGTGGTGCTAGTTAAGTGGCAGAATGGGGATTTGAACCCATGACTGGCTCACCAGCAAAGCCTGAGCTTTTTACTACTGTGCTATGCAATCTTTCTGAGTTACAGCAGCTTTTTCCCACATCTTTTTTTTTAATAGAGTAGGTACGCTAAGAAGAAGGGTTCCAATTGTGTTTGTTCTTTCAAATCTTAACACTACTGGACACACAGTAAATAAAATAAATTCTTGTTAAGTTGAATTAAAGATATAAACCCTAGTGAAATAACCAGGGGCAGAGAGAATTCCTTCCTGGGAATATTCTTTTTTTTTTTTAATAGCAAGAAATATCTCAGAGAGATGATCAATTCTTCTCTGGAATTATCCCCCTGTGTACTTAAAGTAATGAATCGCTATCAGTCTGAGGAAAACAATATTGTACTAATATATTGAGGCCCAGATAATGTGCTATGCATTGTGCCAATGTACTGTCCTCATATGGGGCCAAGAGCTGGCCACGGTCTCCAGGGCCCTTTCATCTATCAGCTGAAAGGGGAGCAGTGGATAAAGGCCTGAAAGCAAACTTAATGTAAGTGCTGCTTGGGGACAGGGGGATTATTAAGGCCCCGCGGAGCCTGTAAAACTGCCATCGCCCAGACCTAGAGCAGTGCCACTAGTCTACCCTGAGAAAGAGAGGTCAGTATTTCTTGTGAACAGAAGAGGTCACATTTTTGGGGTTGGAGGGTCATGATTTTGGAGGGTGCATTTGTAAAGTGACAAGGAAAGGCCTCACTATCAAGATACCTGGATTCTATTTCTGTTGGCATGGATATATGACCTGGGGGCTTATCTCCTAGCCTCTTGAGGTCTCAGTTTCCCTATCTGTAAATTGGGGCTTGTAATAGCATCCTTGTCTGCATCGTGAACAGTGCTTTTGAGACTGAAATAAGGGAATATGCATAATAATGACAGCACGTGTACAAAGTGGCATTTGGGTGTATTAACAGCACAGTGGAGTGTGGATTAAGGTCATACAGCAAGAAGAGCTCAGGTGTTAAGGAGTGCCAGTTCACGTTTCTAGTACTTCATTGCACGACTGAACAAAGGAAAGGTACCTACTTAATCTCCCTGAACTTTGGTTTCCTCATCTGTAAAAATGGGATCAATGCCTATCTCATAGGTTGCTGAGAAAATTAGAAATGATGTATGACAAGAGCTTGATACAGGATTAAGCCTCAAACAGACAATATACACTTTGTGAGCTTCATTTTGCTGTATCTGCCTCCTCCGTTAGACTGTGAGCTTTCTGAGGGTAGAAAAGATATATTTGTCTTTGCCGCTGAGTCTCACACATTGCTTGACAAGTTAGTAAAAACTAAAAAATATTTACGAAATGACTTAAGTATAGTTCCAGGATCAACTGGTATTCAGAGAAAACCCGTACTATTAATTTTTTTAAACTCTAATTCATTTGCACTTTTATCTTGCCCTAAACCTTAACTGTATTTCTTTCTACCCACTCTCCAAAAAGTAATGTAGTTGTTAATACTTGGAAATGTATTTATTTATTCCTCCAACCAATGTATATTTATGGAGGACCCATCCACTGTGTGTTAGACTCTGAGCTGGGTGGTGGAAACTACATCCAGTTCCTGGTGTTGTTGGAGAGATAATAGTACCAGCCAATGAGGTTGAGGGGATGGATGCATTGAGCCGTCCAGGCTGATTTCCCAGAGAAAAGTGGAGTCCCAGCTGAGATGCAATGGAAAAGGTGGAGTCAGAAAAAGGCAAAAGGAAATGATATGCAGACATTCAGAGAAATGCAAGTTGTTCTGGATGACTGGCGTGAACGTAGACGGGGGAGAAGGAAGTGAGGAGAGAGTGGCTGGTCCAGGGGCCACACATGAAGAGCCTTGTAGATTACATTCAAAGGCCTTGTCTTTTTCCCTTAGAGCAATCAGAACCCATGAAAACATTTTAAGGAGAGAGAATTACTGGATTTCCCTTCTCGAACCATTATTCTGGCTCAGTGTGGAAGATGGATAGAGAGGGAAAGCAAGGTCGCTGTCTTAGAATTGGCTGCGGCTAATATTCTCCCCTGAGGTACAAGGCCAATGCTTATAAAATTAAACCAAATTAGAAATCCGACACATAGCATCCAAACAATGATGAACCATTCACACCTTCTCTCATGTTCAAGGTCTCTCGAGTCTTACAAATGTCTTCTCATATCCAGCGATTTGTCCAGCCCCTAAGGAGATAGACAGGGCTCCACCACCCACCTTTGCTGATCATTCGTCTTTTCCAAAGACATAAACAACGTGCCAGGCCTTGAGCAGAGCTGTGCTAAATGAGAGCACGGTAGAGATGTGTGTGGTTTCATTTGTTATCTGAAGCCACCAGATTCACCCTTCAAATTAGAAAAGGGGAAAAGATTGATACCGACATGCTCAAGGGCTGTCAGAAAATCCAAGCTTTACAGCTTGAAAATTCCTGGAAGAGAGAAATGTCTTGTGGAGAACATCCATTATATGCCTAGTGACGTGCTGGGTGCTCTCCCGGTTTCATCAGTCTAGTAAAGTGCCGAAGAGCATGGGCTTTGGGGCCAGAGAGACCAAAATCAAGTGCAAGTACTGGTACGTGCTAAGTGAATGACATTGGGCGAGTCACTTAACCCGCCCCATAGCATTGTCCACAGAATAAAATGAGGCTGTGCTTATAAGGTGCTTGGTCCCTGGTCAGCACATGACAAACACTGTTGCAGTAGTAATGGCAATTATGGTGTTGTATGGGTGGTGATGGTGTGGCCCCACAGCTTGGAGATTAGGGGAACCTGCCCCAAAGCCAGAATATATTGAGATCAAACCGCAGGTCTGCTATTCACTAAGATGTGCTCTTGGGCACCTTACTCAACATTTCTTTCTCGATTTCTCATCTGTAAAATGGGGATAATAATAGTTCTGACCTCAAAGGGTTGATGCAAAGATTAAATTAAAGGAGTTACAATTGTAGAATGTGAAGACATTTCCTGGAACGTGGTAAGCATAAATAAATATATAAGCTCATTTGTGCTCAAAACAGCAAGGTAGAGAATGTGTAACCCCAATTAGAGGAAGAATTGCTTCTTTATTCTGCAGAGGAGGAAACTGAAACAGAGAGGTAATATAAGTTGCCCCGTCACACAGACGGTAACGGGTGGAAGTGGAATTTGAATCCTGTTCTGCCAGATGGCAAGACTGGTGCTTTAGACTGTATCACTGGAAGCCTTATTCTTTTCTAGGTTTATCTCAAAGTCGTCATGACCTGAGGAACAAGCATCCGGAATAACGGAAATCTCTTAAAAAGCTCACATTTACTGTCTTCTATTTGCTATGCCCATATATTACATTTTATAGTTCTCCAACAATCCTATGAGCTAGGCTGTATTATTCCTATGTTAAAGAAGAAGACAGTAAGGCTCAGAGAGGTTAAGTTACTTGCCCAAGATCACACAGCTATTGTAACGAACTATAGAAATGACCCATGAAAGTGTAGTCTTACATGGCTATTGTAAAATGTCAAGGACGGGACCCAAATTCAGGCACATAAAACTCTAAAACCCATGCTCTTAAGCACTGGGCTCTCTCAGCCTTAATCCTCCAATATATTGAACAGTGGGATGCCCTTCTCGAAATTCAGTCCAGTATATTGTTTTATTTAAAGTGTGAGACCTAGAAGTGTATGTTCAACCAGCACAGACATGAAAATTGCTAAGGAAATTACCATTAATTGGGACCTTTTGTAATTAGTCTTAACAACAAACTAGCAGGCCGAGTATTAATCCCCTAACCTCTTTACAGATGAGAAAAATAAAGGCTCAGAGAATTTAAGTAACTTCCCCAAGTTTGCACAGCTCACACAGGAAAAGAGCTGGAATGGACACACATAACATCCTGACTCTCGAAAACTAAACTGTTTTCTCCAACAGCCATCATATTCAGGGGTGCATATAAATGTCAACAGAAAATAATGGAACAGCTATCATTTGTCTGCACCATGCCTCAACTTGCGGAGCTAAATGAATTCAAAATCCATTTTTTTTACAAGGCCATCACTTAGGTGTTTACCAGGCTAACTTCATTACACTCCAAGGCTTACTTGGGAGTATTGCCTTCCTCAGAAGGTTCTCTTAATGGCACACTCAGCTCCGTTAATTGGAAAGTGCTCTGTATGCATTAGCTGCAGCTGGCACTGCCCTCGATGGGTACTTCAGGGCCCTTTAGGGGGCTTGGAAGAAAACTCACAGAACATTGGCACCTCTGCGGCTGTTGAGAAAAGAAATGGGGCTTCTTTGATCCAAGGCATTGAGGTACCTCTTCGGAGCAATAGCTTCTCCTTTGTGGAAGCTGAGCTGATATTCAGCAGATATGCAACAGTACACTGTGGTGGCTGTTAAAATATTGAAATGCATCTGGACCAGTTCTTCAATAGCTGCTGCCTGAGCCCCTGAGTCCCCCTGACCATCCCAGACCCTCTGCTAGGACTCCCCAGATGTCTCTTTGATCCAGAAAATAAAGGACTAACACTCCACACAACAGAGGGCTCCAGACTCCACCATATTCAGGTTGGTTGATTGGTGTACTGTCCACATACCTGTCATTTAGTTCTTTGTTACCTCTTCCTAAAGACATTATTTATCTGGAAGACATGGAACAGTCAGACTATTCATATCAGCCTCTCTGTATTATTTTTTTGCCGTGTCTAACAGCTTGTACAGGTTCACGTAGATTCCAGCATAACTGGTATGTTCCATCTATTGTGTAAATGGTAGTATTCTAGTTAATGCTGACTTTTTCTTGGGCTTTTTTATTTCTTACTAAAATTCAGGTACGATCTTTGCCAATAGGTAATAGCTTCAAAAGAGTTGCCATCTCCTGCTTGTTAGGTTGTGTTTTCACCTGGTTTCCCTGGCACCTTGTGAAATGGATGCTCTGGCATAATTGCTTAAGTGCTCTTGTTTCTAATCCAAACTTGTCTTGGCCTGCCTATCTCATAACGTGAGACCGAATCATCTGACTTCTCTGCAGGAAGGGGCTGCCTCATGCCCACCTTTGTTCTGCCTCCTCTCTTGTTTGCTTGAAGTGAGCCAGAGGGGAGGCAAGGAAGGACAGACAAAACCATCCTGAGGTCTCACAGAAAGCCAGTCTTACCCATTCCTGCAGCAGTTATCTGGGAGGAGTGGAGAGCAGGTAATAAGAAGAAACTAGGAGGGAAGCTCAGTAAATGTAGGCAATTTGTTCTAAAGGAGGTGGAATTAGTTTCTCTCTCTCTGAGTGCCCATAAAAATCTCCTCCCCCCTTTATTAGCACATGTAACTCTTTGGATTCAGTTAGTCTGCAATAACAGGAACCTGAAATAAAACCCACTTCTACAGGAGATGGAGGTGTATTTGTCTCTTGGGTCAGATTTCAGAGGTGGGAATCCAGGGCTGAAATGGTAGCTCCTTACTCAAGGTGCGTTTAGAGAAGCTCCTGCCAGCTTCCTGTATCCCTAAGGTCTCGCTCTCCTTGGTGTGCTCCAAGATGGTACTGCAGCCATTGCATCCACATTCCTAGCAGTAGGGTGGAGGCAGTGGATTGAGCTGTAGAATGTAAAACCAGCTTTCTCTCAAGGTAGAACCCTGAAGCTGCCACAATTTACCTCCTCGTATATCCTGGTAGCCTTGAAGGACTCTCATGGCCACACCTACCTTTGAAGAAGGTTGGGAAATGTGGTATTTATTCTGGGGAGCAAGAAACCAAACTAAAATGTCTGTCACTGTGGAAGAAGAAACGAGCAGCCATTGGGGTCCACCCTCAGTCTGTCGGTCCTTACATTGCATCAGATACCTGGCTGTGTGTCTGCCTTGACCATTAGAGAGAACTCTAAGAAGGCAACGACTGTATCTACTTCATTGTTCTACACCCACCATCTGTCACTGGGTTTCATCTCTAAGCCGTGCTCCGTGAGACTCTTTAAAAAGCACCTGCATCCCATCCTGTCCTTCCACAGCTTAAATCCTACAACAGCTTTCCATTGACCTTGGCGTCAAATCTAAATTTATTACCAAGGCCTGTAAGGCCCTTCCTCTCTAAACTCATATGCACTATACTCCCCAACGCTCATTATCACGATTCAGCCAAATGGCATTACTTCTGCTCCTGCAACCTGCCAAGCTGTCTCTTCTCAGGGCCTTGTGTGTGCTGTTACCTCTGCCTGGAAAGCTCTCCCCTGACTGATGTTTATTTAGTTGGCTTCTATTCACTGAGATCTCGGCTCAAATCCCTCTTAATATTTCCCTAACATTGCCCAACCCCGCATACACCTGCCCCACCATTACTCTCATGTCTCCTTATGCCATAAGAGCTATGGTCTTCCTATTCCTTGTCATTATCTGAAATCATTATACGTATGTATGATTTGATTGATTTACTTCTTGGCTCTTTACCTCCCAAATTAGAATGTAAGCTCCTGGTGGGCAGAGAATTTGCCTGTTTTGTAGTCCATGGTATCCTAGACAGTGGGATCCTAAAACAGTATGCAGTACCTAGCAAGTTGGTGATAAGCATTTGTGGCATCAATTGTTCAGCTAGTGAAGTGGCAAGATTATATCTTCAGAAGTTAAATTCCATTCTTTCCCTTTTTGTTAATTATATTCCCCCACAAAGTTGCAAAGTAAAACCTAGAAATCATCCTGGAAACCTATATGGATTCACAGACTTGTTGCCCGCTGCACCTCCTAGGTTAGGAATCTGCATTCATGCTTCTCCTATGAGATGGGAGGGATGTCTTTATTCTAGGGGTCGACTCCCCACCTGTTGCCAGGATGTTGTCCTGACCAGGCCAACCTCCACACCCCCATCTGCTATCCATATCTACAGTGTCATAAAATGAATAGGATCGGAGGCATAGGCAGATGGACCCAAGAGTAAACATTAAACATCAGTTGGAATGATGTGACTTAGAGAAGAGAGGCTCAGGGAAATGGAAACCAGTGGGTGTTGACCAGATATCTTGTCAGATATGTCACAGTAGGTTGACACCCTGATTCAGAGATGGTGAGACAGAAGATTAGAAGGGAGGCAGGGAGCATGGCTCATGTGTTTGAGGAACAGAATATACTGGGGATGTAGCAGGAGATGAGGTCGAAGAGGTCGCAGTGGGGAGGGTGGGAAAGTGGAGACACAGGAATAATTAGATCGAGGCAGTAACCCAGTGAGCGATGGACTAGGGAAGGAGAAATAGGGATGGAAAAGAAAATAAATTCCCGAAGCATTAGTGAAGGAGAATCAGAGCCTCAGGAAGCAGTCTAATAAGGGGAGGGAGGAGTGGGCAGTGGTGAAATAGAAGTAAAGGTCAAGGATGATTCCCCAAAAATATCTGCCCTGGGAGTTTGCACAGGGAACTTAAGTCTTTATCATGCATGCAAAGTGCTCAGTAAATATTTATTGAATCAAATCCAATTTCTCTCCCTTCTCTGCCCTTCTACTGAGCTTTTACTTTGTCCCAGACTAAATATAGAGTTCTCTGATGCCCAAACTTGGATTACATCCCCTCTTTGTCACTCCTAGTCTTGCTGAGTGGAACCGGACATCTCCCTTGACCCACAACATAACAGGTGAAGTTAGGACTAAATCCCAAGGCATCAGCCACCTTTGTAGCCTGAGACTGGGTCTTTCTGAGCCCAGATCAGCAGTCTTAAGATGGGTACCTTCTCCTGACTGCTCAACAGACACTTCTTTATACCCAACAGTAACCAAAAAAATACAAACACCCGGCCTTGCTAGTAAGGTCTCCCAGGCCAGGCAAGCAGTGATAAAAGCTGAACCCAACCAAGTGGGCCATCCCAATGGTGCCCACCTGGTGCCATGAGCCATTCTGGCTGTCCTCACCTCTGTTTCACTGCCCAACCCTTTCTATGCTCATCAGAAGTTCTCGTCAGCTCTAGCAACAGGAAGTCACCAAACTTCCAAGTACAGCCAGCAAACTGGACACCCTGCACCTCCAGCAAGCATCCTTCCCAGTACGTCCCATTGGCCTCCATTAATATTTGGGGACTGACAGCTAAGATTGACTGCCTCATTAGCAGGCGTTGTGTGGAACTCTGACAATAATTAACAACTCAACAGTCTCATTTGCTGGCCTATCAGAGAAGTATTCAATCAAAAATGTAATTTGCCCGATGCCTCCATTTAGCATGAGAAGACTATTCCTTCAAAGTTTTAAATAGTCTAATTAAGAGGGAAGAAATAGAAGGGTAAAATTATTAACAGTATAGGTTTAATGTGAAATTGCTGGAGCGAATTAATAATGCAATAACCATTTTTAGCAGCTGTCTATCAGTTTGTGGGCCAGAGTAATTCAATTAGTCAGCAAAGGGCTGTTCTGATTATACGGTGGGGAACAAGTGCCATTTCATCTTCTGAAGGCGCTGTGGAATTTATTTCCCTGGGTTTAGGAGAGATCCCTACAAGACACTTCAAGACTCTGCACAGAGGCAGTGTCTGGGGAGCAAGGTGCCTAGTGGTTGGAGCAAGTGGACTTGCTTTCTCAGGGTCCTCAGGGTTGACCTCCTGCAGACTCAATTCCACAGTGTCAAGACCCTTGATTCAAAGCAGACAGTCTGCCCAGGTCAAGAATTCTGGCTAGGCCTAACAGGATCCCATCCACATCCCCTTCCAGCAAGCTGATACTGCAGTTACACTGGCCAGTGGCTTTTTCTTTTCTCCAGTGTATACGGTACTGCCACATTGTCATGCCTGTGCTCATGAAGACCTTTCTTTCGAAAATGCCTTCCTGGCGTCTGTGCACTAAATCATGTCAGTCCATCGAGGTCCAGTTCAAATCTCATTAGCATATAGGTTTCTTTCCCTCAAACGAGCATTCCAGTTGCAAGGTTCTGCACTTCCTCTTTACCTGTAAACCTGGACAATAGGGCGAATCCAACTGGAGCGTGAAGAAGCTCAGGTGATGGCTGTCAGAAAGGCAGGCAGTGGATCTAGAAAGAACACAACCTTTGGACCTAGACTGACTTGGATTGTAATTTTGGTTCAGCCACTTAATGGCTGTGTACCCTTAGGTAATTTCTTCCACCTTTCTGTGCCTTAATTTCTTCATTTGTGAAATAGAGATAAAAATTCCTACTTTGCGTGAGGATGATGGAGAATGTATGAAAAGTCCACAGTACATAGTAGGTACTTTAAAATGGTCACTGGTGTTTTAACGCACTTACTACAGTGCCAGGCTTACAGTAAATGTTGGCTTCTTTACCCTTTCTGTCCTGTTCCTTTGCATCTCCACAAGTCTTTGTCTCTAGGAGTTGTCTAGTAGTCAACTCTTTGAATGTAGTTTTCTTTTTCTTTTCTTTCCTTCTTTTTTTCCTCATCTCCCTGTTCCTTTGTAAACTCATGGAAAGTATGATATGTATCATATACACTTTGCACCCCGAGTAGTGCCCAGCTTTCTGCCTCGCCCATGGGAGGCTTGAGTATCTGCTGTGGAACCTGGAAGTATGTATAAGGTTAAAGGAGGAAGAGCTGTTCCCATGAAGATTTGTGAGTGAATGTGAGTTCAGGGGTTTGTGACTGCCCTAAATCATAGGACATGCCCTAACCCGTAGGGTATTCAAATCCATATGTACAATTTTTCTTGAGTATCTGAAAAAGTTAATCAGTGTTTCTATGTGAAGATACAATATGGTGTAATGGTTAACCTGCTGTTAGTTACAGCTGAGTGTGCATTTCAGCTATTTCTCTTAGGCTTGTAAAGACCCCTCTCTGAGTCTCAGTTTTCTCATCTAAAATAGGTGGTAATACACCTACTTACTGAGCTGTTATGAGGATCCAGTGAGGTTTTGTACATAAAGCATCTGCCACATAGTAGGTACTCAGTAAGTGGTAGCTTTGTAGCATTATGTGGAAGAGAGATTCCAAATAATGGAGTCCAGGGAGACCAGGGACAGTGATGGGGAGGGAAGCTGAGACGGGCTGCGGAGCATCCTGGGAAATGCCCACCTGCAGCACGTTGAAAGCAAGGAGGTGATTTGGTGGGTGGTTGCACAAGCATGAAAGGGTGTGTGGAAAGAACTGTGGCCAAAGCTAAATTGATGTAGTTTTCCAGGGAGGAAATACACATTACAGGGGCTGTTGGCACTAACGGCGAGTTGTATATGTGGCAAAGGGCAGGAGTATGGTTCCCCCAATGGCCCACTCATTGATTCCAAGAACACACCCTATGCATGTGCCATGGACACGATCCTGGAGTAGAGGTTACATGGGAAACAAAGGTGCTTCAGAGGAGACCCCCACCCTGAGATGCTTATGTTCAGAGAAGGAGATAGCATTGGGGTCAACACGGAGTTGACAGAACCCAGGCATCTTTCCTTGGGAGCCTGCAGTGTCAAAGGGAAGGCTATCTGGTACAGATTTCTTTCTTTCTTTTTTTTCTTTTTGTAGAGATTGGCACCTGAGCTAACAACTGTTGCTAATCTTCTTTTTTGTTTGTTTGTTTTCTCCCCAAATCCCCCCAGTATATAGTTGTGTATTTTAGTCATGGGTCCTTTTAGTTGTGGCATGTGGGATGCTGCCTCAACATGGCCCAATGAATGGTGCCATGTCCGTGCCCAGGATCCGAACAGGCAAAATCCTGGGCCACTGAAGCAGAGTGCGCAAACTTAACCACTCAGTCATGGGGCCAGCCCCTGGTAAAGATTTCTGTCATAACCATATATTCACCATGGCCAAGACAATTCTAATGGAGGGAGCTGATCAATCCAAAGCAGTGTGCTCTATGAATACTCATGAGTGTGTTCTTACTCAAGTGAGTTCCTGGAGCTGGCTGAGGAAGGAACCTGAACGCCAGGAAAACAAAACCCATCAGGTTCCTGTTGGTAACAATAAATATAAAAATAACAAGAAGCCCCATGATTCTAAGGCTTAACACAACTCTACATTTATTTCTGTCTGACCATATGACAGGTTCCCGAGCTAAGGGCACCACATGCCTTGTCCTTTAACCATAGAAATCAATATTTTGGGAGATAAGCTGTACACCCTAAAGAGAGGTTCTGATGAAGGAAGTGATGGAGACCTGGCCCAATGAAAGCAGAGATGCTGACGGAAGGAGACAGACACTTGGCAACCACACTTCTCAGCTAAATGCTCCAGGTTTTCTGACCTATCCACAGACAATGAAAGTGAGTTTCTTTGGTACCTGTGTTCAGCCTGCTTGAGGATAGACTATCCAGGCTGGCTTCTTTGCTATATTCCAACTGATTACTTTACCCCAAACTTGTAAACCACAATTCATTGTTCTCAGATCACCTGCTCAGACTGCTCTCTTTTCTTCCCACTCTCCTACTAGTCCTGTTTTTGCTTTTTTTCCCTAAGAAATGGTCTCATGGCTGTCTCCCTCTTATACGGTAAACTGCAGGTAACTAACTAAATATCTCTGGGTTATTGTCTGATGAAAAGCTTGGGCTTTGGTGTCAGCTGCACGTGGGTTCAAATCCCAGGTCTGTTTCTCTGTGGGTGACCTTGCATGAGTGAGTTAACTTCTCCAAGTCTTGATTTTCTCATCTGTAAAATGGGAATAGAAAAGGGTACCAAGGTCATCAGTCCTGTGAAGCATTTGAATAAGGCAATGCATAGAAAGGCTTTAGGATAGTGATTGGAGCTCAGTAATCAAATGCCTTATTTAACTTACTGTTACCAGCATGGCCAAGCATGTCATTATGAGAGTTGGTCAGACATTCCTTATAACACCAATGAAAAATAATAGCAATGCCAAATTACCTACACTTGTTTTATGAAGGCAAAGGTGTTGACGTGAGACCTGATGACACTAAGGCAGGGAACAAAAAGAGGAAGGAAGGAACAGAGGTTCCTGCAAGAGCAGGTGAAGCTGCCACGGCTATAGGATGGATGTACCAAGGAAATGTGCACTAAAAAGCATCTCCGAGTTGGAGGGTGGGGTAGGGGTGAAAACAATTCAGACACCTGCATAAATTCTTGGGATCAATATGTGTTTTGAGGCAATTTTTAAAAATAATCTTAAGAGCTCTGATGAGAGATAGATCTTTTACAGCAGGAGTCCTAGGAGGATCGTTACTGGTTTTATGGATATTGTGGTACTTGAATTAGGCCTTGGAGATGGGACAGGGGATGGCATTCCCCCCAAGGGACAAAGGACAGTAGACCACTTTGGGTGGAGAATGACGAAGAATGGAGGAAGTAAGTTGTGGAAGATGGAATGGAACTTAATCATAAAGGACCTTATTTCCAGGCTTGGGTGTTTTTACTTGACTCCACGGGCAATGAGAGGACATTGGACACTTTTGAATATGCCTGAGTGTGTGCAGCCATGTGAGTGTGTGTGTGGGCGGTGTGTATGTATCCCTGTGTATGGAGGGAGAAAAGAAGGTGGTGCAGGGAAAGAGAAGAACACATGATCCAAGCTGGGTATCTGGAAGCTAGGTCGTTCTTAATCGTTATTGGTCTACATGATCTAGGATATATACAAAACCATAGGAGCAGCAAGGCCAGGTCTGAGTGTGTTTGAGAAACTGGAAGAAGTGCTCAGGGACAGTAGATAATTCCAAATGAGAAGGCAGTTCCTGGAGCCAGCCCTAAGCTCCCTTTAATGTGTCTGTGTATCAGGGAGGCTGTATGAGCACGTGTGTTTCTGTGTACACATGCACCTCTGCATTTCCTTTTATACATAGGAAACGTAGTCCAACTTTTCTATTGCTCTGAGACCACAAGCCCCAGATGTTGAGATCTGGCAGGAAGAAGCTCATCTTCTGCTTCGTTAAAATGCTACTTGAAAGACAACTGTCATGGTCAGTGGGCTTTCCTCTTCTCACTGGGAGATTCCTCATCCCTCCCTACAAGGTTCTTAAGAAGCAGCTATTAAGTGTAAAACACTTAACAGAATGCCTAACATACAGTAGGAATTCAGTGTATAAACATTATTACTGTGATGAAGATAATGGCGTTGGTGGTAACGGTGGTGACAGTGGTGATGGTGGTGATGGTGGTGATTAAGCAGGAGCTGTGGCTCTGAGCAGAGTTCCTAAAAAGAAATGTCTGATATTTTGATAATTGGGATTGAGAAATTGATTCTTTTTTTTTAATTTTTAGGAAGCAAATATGGGCATATTCTTTTAGCATTTAACTAAGGGTCAAGAGACTCAGATTTTGATAAAACTCCTACTCTCTGGACCTCATTTTCCCTCTCTGTAAAATGAGGGATTAGATTCTAAGGATCCTAAATACTTTGGGCAACTTGTCCTGAGTCATTTGCTAGTCAGGGGCAAAGCTTCCAGTCCTTTCACCTCAGAGTCCTGTGGTTGAGTAGGGGAGGCAGGTCTCGGCAACACCAGCAAGTATATGCTCCTAGTGAGAGCCATTCAACAATGGAGCATGCTCCTTTGTGAGGTGATGAGCTCCCTGTCACTGGAGCAGAGCCTGGTGGCCACTCTGCAGGGATGATCCAGAGAGATTCCTCACTTGGCTCCAAAGTTGGATTAAATCACTTCTGCTAAAGTTCCTCCAAAGTCTGAGATTTAAGGATTCTAGTTTGAATTCTTGGTTCCCACCTTCTGGCTCCTTTTAAGATTGCCCCACCCCCAGGGCAGACCAACCACACTTCTGAAGCAATCGCCCTCCCCAGGGGTGAAAACTGGTCAATGGCTCTGCTAGACCTCATCAATGAACACTGGGTCAATCACAAAACAGGAGCTGTTCCCTACAACTCCTTCCTGCTCGCTCAGCGCTTCTCAAAAAGTGCAGGTGGCACCGTTCTTCCCTAGGCACAAGACTGATTTTGCAATGACAACTCCAAGTCTAGAAACACGAGGGCCAAGAGAAGCCATGTTAGTGCTGATTTGGGCTGTCAAGGCGTGAAGGTCTCATTATGGGTACATGAGCCCAGACCTGGGGGCAAAGAAAGAAAATGCAAAGACCCTGCTCTTCAAAGAACCAGTTGGCTGGTGGAGATGAGGACCTCCAGATGTGAGAAGCAATTAGAGGGAGATACAGCCCAGGAGAGAGCTTCCTGGCTATTGACCTCCAGATGCGTGAGCCTGCACAGGTCGCTGCATCTTCAACCACAAATGGACTTTGATTAGAATCGCATTGCTGGGCTCTTGAAGCGGACGAGCTTGAGATTGTGACAGGCTGCGTTTGAGTCTGCACTTTAATGTCCCCAGCTATAAAGTGGCACTGCTGATCCTTACCTCTCCGGCTTTGTTATGAGGTGTAAGTGAGGAATATGTGCAAGGAACTGAACCTCATCTCTGGCAGACGATGAATGCTCAGTGACATAAACCCCTTCCTGTGCCACCTCTGCACCTGTAAGGTCCCATCTGGTCTTCATGTCCTATGAGTCTATTGTTTGAAGTCACCAATTTCTTTGAAAGAAGCATTTTTAGAGTACAAAGGCAAAAATCCTTGACTCCTCAAACTTACAGCCCACACCCAAAAGTACCCACTGCTTGGCAATTTGATGCACACACTTCCAGAACTGTTGGCATGCGTTTACATAGATGAATTTTAATCCAAATGGGATCACACTGTATATTTTTTTTGGAAACTTGCTTTTTCAACTTAATACAAAGGATTAAAGATATCTCCAAGTGAGTTGACACAAATCTAGAATATTCTTTGTCACTGCTGAGTAATATTCCATAGTAGAGCTGTATCATGATCTGCTTAACCACCCACCACCAATGGGCCTCTAAATTGTTGAGTTGTTTTACTATTATAAATAATGTTTCAGAAAACAGCCTCATGCAGGTGTTTTGTTCCCACGTTTGAATATTTTTAAGTTCCTTAACGTGGAATTATATGGTAAAAGGAAAGTTACTGTAAATTTTGATAGGCGCTGCCTAATTGCTCCCTGAAACTATGATTCCAAGGGTTAAACTAGTCATTATTGAGCATTTATTGACTTAAAACCCACTATAAGTCAGGCATTCTGGCAATATGCAAAATGAATCAGGCACAGGGCCTCCCTTGAGAAGCTGATAATTTGTTAGGGGCACATACTTTGTAAATGGTAACAATTCCAGGGATAATGTCCTGAGCTCAGGGTCGATAATAAGGGGCCTTCTGAGGAATGTGGCTTTGAACTTGGTGAAGGACAGGAGGATTTTGGGTTATGTCATTCTTAGGGGAGTCCTACGTTCCAAAGATGTGATCAAGGAAGACTTCCAGAAGGAGATGGTCCTAGAGTGGCAATATAAGAGAGGAAGGAGACTCGGGGCCGGCCCAGTGATGCAGGGGTTAAGTTCACATGTTCCGCTTTGGCAGCTTGGGGTTTGCCGGTTCGGATCCCGTTTGTGGACCTAGCACCACTTGTCAAGCCATGCTGTCACAGACATCCTACATATAAAGTAGAGGAAGATGGGCACAGATGTTAGCTCAGGGCCAGTCTTCCTCAGCAAAAAGAGGAGGATTGGTGGCAGATGTTAGCTCAGGGCTAATCTTCCTCAAAAAGCAAAAGAGGAAGGAGACTTGAATAGGAAAGTCGAGAGGGGCGGGCATTGTCCATGAGCACAGGATCTCAAAGAAGGCAGGCTTTGTGATCAGATAGACCTGAATCTTGGATTAACTTCCTACTAACTGCATGACCCTGGGCGAGTAACTTAACCTCCAAGAACTCCCATTTTCATCTATAAAATGGAGGTAATAGTCCTAGTGACCTCAGAGAGTTGCTGTTCATCATATCACTAAATACATCACAAGCACATACAAGGGGCCTTAGCATTGTTCTAGAAAATGGGGGCGCAACAGTGAACAAACCACATAACCCCCCCTCCTCACATGGAGCGGACATTCTAGTTGAGGGCAGAATGAGGCAATCTATGGTCAAGAGCTTAACACAGTGCCTAGAACATACTAAAGCGTTTTAATTTAAGCCATTAGGGGAAGAAGGCCTCGTAAACGTGCAGAGGGCATGCAAGACAGGTGGGATGTTGACCCAGGACTTTTTAAGAGGTCCTGAAAGTTCGTTGTTCTCATTCTTCCCTTTCTTTTTATCTTCCAGTCTGCCTCATCCATGTTCTCCCCTTTAAATTAGTCCCTGTTAATGTTGCCTCTTACAGCAGCTGAAGAACAACTTTTTGGCTTTTATGCTATTAAAATTATTTAGAGCTTCCACGTAGAGCAGAACCACCTGGCCTGGCTTCTCTGAGCCTGGCAGATCTGCTGGGGGGACGGGGAGAGGGGCTGCTTCTGAGACAGGAGCTACTGCTCAGCAAAAAGGTCCTCCTTCGTCCAGCAAAGCAGCTGCTGTCCCAGGGAGGAAGATGCTCTTGGAGCTCACGTCCTCTTTAGAGAGCACCTGATCCAACCCCGACCTTCGCTGTGCAGTGTTGGGAGGAATAGGAGTCAATATTTGAAAGAAGACTTGTCCATTTTAAGAACTGAATTGCAAAGAGCAAGGAGGGTTGTGCTTGCCAGCCATGAACTGAGGACCACCACACCCTAACGTCTAACATATCAAATGGCTTTTTTTTTAACAACCGACACAATCTAAGAAACTGCAAGAATTGTTCTGTGGTCAGCAGAGGAGGAGGGGCCTTGTAGCTCTTAGAAAACAAGTACGAGACCTCCTGACCTTAACAGAGATGGACCTTTATTCCCAGGTCAACACATCTCAGAGGGCGAAGAGGCGTTTGAAAGAGGTCAAGGTCCTGTCCAGTAGAATTTTGAGGACATTTAAGGCATTCACAGTATGAAGTCCAGGAGAGTTGAGATATTATCTTTTAGACCTGTGTCAGGAAGTTCAGTTGACCGTGGAGGTTGTGTTCCTCTTCAACGTTAGGGTAAACAAAAGCCCAGAGACGAGACAAGACTTATCAAGGTCACACAGCCAGTTAGGAGCAAAATTAATTCCAAAGTTGAGCGCTTGTAACCAGTGTCTCCAACCTCCATCCCAACCATATCAAACTTGTCCCGTTCTTTAATACAAACCTGCACCGAACAGGTCAGCTGGAGCTGATCACCAACAATGGTCATAACTGCTATGGGATCAGCCTTGATTCTCACGTCAGGCTGTATGCCAAGCAGTCAATGGACACAACATCAGAACATCCTATATGGGAAGCACAGTCTTGGCCCCATTTTAGAGATGAGAAAACCAAGCCTCAGGGAAATTTACAAACTTGCCCAAAATGACATATGTAAGTAAATGGCAGCAGTTTTTAACTTGTGGTATTTATTTTACCATTAATAGAAGAAATCGCTACTCATTAAAAACTGGAAAATAGATAAATTTTAAATAAGTATATTTTTAAAGCCTCATACAACATAAATGTTGGTCGATCCATATTCTGGAGTTTTGTTTTGGTTCCTGTTTTTTTTTTAACCCGACCTTGTGGTTTTATTTTTATAAGACTGTAATCATAGTGCACTCCACTTCTGGTTCTAACCTAAGAGAGCTCCATATTATTACGCCATCTTTGTAAACATCATTTCTAATGGCTGCATAATAGTCCACATAATGGATGTGCCAGAGAGACACCCAGAAAAGGGAAGAAAACACAGAGGGAGACAAGAAGGTGGCGGAAAATTGACATTTGGAGGCAGAATGTAAATAAAAAAAGCACCAGGGAGACTGGGCGAAGCCCATGGGATTTGGCCATTATGTGATTCACAGGGTAATTTAGGCAGGTTTTGTAGGAAGGGTCTCCACGCAGGAGAGAGTAGGAGAGACTGCAGAACTGCTTGCATTTCGACCCTGGCTGATCGCAGCAACCTCCTGACCCATCCACCAGCCTCTAGCCTGGCGACAGGTGACAAGAAGTTCCCCTGAGTATGAGGCTGTCCCTCTCTACGCACCAGTCCCAGTCACCACCTGCAGGAAGCCCTCCCTGCCTCTCAGGCCCAGGAGCATACCCTCCCTCTTCTCCGGTAGCTCTGGGTGCCTTGCCCATCCAAGCAGGTAGGGGGTGCTCCCCTAAGGCAGGCACTGTATCTACTGTGTTCACACCACAGTCTCAGGGCCCAACGCAGTACCAAGAACGTAGTTGGTGCTCAGATAATTTTACCGAATGAATTGGTTAACCAGTTAACTGATTAATCAGCATAGGCTACCTCACACTTCCCTTCCACCTTCCCTGCTCCTTTGTGGTGCTGGTCAGTCATTAATGTGCATTGGAATCATCTGGGGACCATGTTAAAATGCAGATTCTGATTCAGAGGGTTTGGGATGGAGCCTGAGATACTGCATTTCTAACAAGCTCCAAGGAGAAAGCTATGCGTCTTTAAAGCACAAGTTAGGAAATTCTATTTTTTTCAGACCCAGGCGTTTTAGCATCCTGTACTTTAATGCATTCATTCATCATTCATTCATTCATTCAATAAATACTGGCCAAGCATCTACGATGTTCTAATTTAGGCCCTGTGCTTGGAACTGAGGGCTCAATCGCAATCCCAGGAGATGGGGTCCCTGCCCTCTTAGAGCCAGTAGTCTAGTGGGAGAGCCTGGCATTAATGCAAAAATTCGCCAATTAATCAATACTTGCAAACTGAGCTATGTGTCAGAGGACAGTAGTGTAATGAGAGTTAGCTGGGATGGGGTGGATTGCCTCAACAGGGGATCAGAGCAGCTACTGTAAGAAAATCACAATTGATCTGAGCTCTAAAGGGTGAGCAGAGTTAAAGAGGGAAAGGAATGAGGGAAAAGCATTTCAGACAGAGGGAACAGTATGTGCAAAGACTCTGTGGGTAGCAAGAACATAGTCAATATCACTGGGGTCTTTGCAATCCACAGGAGAGCACAAGAATTCCTTGTGACTTGAGCAAAAAAAATGGCAGGAAAAATATCCCTAGAGAAATGAGCACTTTTATTGCCCAAATGGCTGGAACAATAATGTTTCCTAAAGTATTGAGCAATCTTGGATCAGTGAGAAAGGTGAGGATGGAGTTGAAACAGGGGGAACCAAATCTACTTTTCCCTAGTATAGGAGGAGATGTGGTATAGCCAAAAAGGGTACTGGTTTTTGATGTCAGAAAGAGCAAGACCTACATTCAAATCTTGCTTCTATGTATCTTGCTAACCATGTATCTTGGGCAAGTCATTTAAATCTTTCTAAACTTAGTTTCCTTATCTGTAAATTGGGGATAATAATGCAGTACCTTGTAGGGCTGTGATTGGTCTTTTTTGAGCTAATTTGTATAAAGCAGCCACTCAGTTAATTTCCCTTCCTTCCTCCCAGCCTTTCAACCTCAGACAACCCAAAGGTCTTCACCAGCACTTTCCATTGATGGTGGGCCATCGGTTGTGAAGGGAGGCAACAGTTGGAAACCCCAACATGTGCAAATAAGGTGACCCTCTGAAGAGTAAATGGTGAAAAATTGGCTTCTAAAGCTTGTGTACGTGCTGGTCTGCTGGTCCAAAGCTTTTTCCAAAAGATAAGGTGGGTCACAGCCACAGGAACTCCTTGGCCCTTTAGCAAGTCTAAGGCTGCTGCTACAGACATGTTAAGACATGAGCCCAGGTAATCACCCTGTAATGATGACATTGACGTGTCTGTGCGGATGGTGCTCCCCACAGCAGGAGAAGGCAGCCTGGAAGTTTGGCAAAATGAAGCCTCCGGGGGCTGGCCCCGTGGCCAAGTGGTTAAGTTCGCGCACTCCGCTGCAGGTGGCCCAGTGTTTCGTTGATTCGAATCCTGGGCGCGGACATGGCACTGCTCGTCAAACCACGCTGAGGCAGCGTCCCACATGCCACAACTAGAAGGATCCACAACGAAGAATATACAACTATGTACCGGGGGGCTTTGGGGAGAAAAAGGAAAAAATAAACTGAAGCCTCCGTAAGAAGAAAATTTGCAAAGAACATCCTATAATTTGAGGGAAGTGGTTGTGGGGCTGCCCTCAAACGTGGGCTCCACCTGTGTGAATCTGAGCACAGAAATATGCCAAGGCAGCATCTGAAGCTTTGAGACCAAGCAGATCTGAGTCCACAGCCCAGATGGGTCAAGTGCTGATTTTATAACTCTGGGCTGCTGATTTCTCCTCTTAGAACCTTCATTTACTCATCTATAAAATTGGGATCCCAGGATCTACCTTGATGGTCATTGGAAAGGATTAAATCAGTCAGTGGACATTAAGCACCTCCAGCGTGCTCAGCCTTAGGAGGCACCATTATTGCTGTGGCAAGGGGACCAGTGAAAAGAGGGCAGCTGCTAATGAAGGCAGGCATGACTCTTGGCCCTGCCACTCAGCGCTGGGCGACACAAGCACATCCTCTTACCTCTCTGAGCCTCGGATGTAAAGGGAGTGACAATCTCTGCATGACAGGTTTCTAATGATGATGCTCAAGATAAAGATATGTCAATAAGGCACTTTACAGTGCCTGGACAAAGTAGGCCCGCAGTAAAGGGCAGCTATATTATTATGATATTACTAGCATTATTATTATTAATCAAACAACAGGGACTAGGATAAGCTTTGTTTAAACTTGACCTGCGTGGCCGGAAGAGAAAAAAGACTCACGAATTAGATGTGTTCTGCTGAAGTGCAAAGCTATTGTCCTTGAAGCTACTAAAGATTTACTTGGATTATCAATTTCATTCCCATTTTACAGATGAAGAACTGAGGCCCAGGAAGGAGAAGCATTTTCCCATGTTCACATAGCTAGTTAGTAACAGCCTGGACTGAACCTGACTCACAGCATCCAATGCTCTTTCTACCACCACATAGCAACTCTCATTCAACAGCTTTCTTGGCGTTCAAGAACCTCGTCAACATGGCCCAAGTTCTTCTTCCAGCTGTGTCCCCCACTGTTCCCCTAACAAGAACTCTGCCCCAGCCAGGCTGCTCAACTTACTGTTAATTGGAAGCACCCTATATTTTCCAGACTCTATACCTTTGCCCTTGCTGTTCTTCCTGTCCAGAATGCCCACCCCACCCTTTCTTTACCTAAGAAAACATTTCCACGAATCTGCTCCTTTTCTTGTCTTTGGGGCTCTGGAGCAAGAGATGCACCCACCGCGGTATGCCATGAGAGAATGTGAATTTTCAGATCTTACCAAAGCATGAGTCCCCCATAATTTCCACAAGGAAGGGATCTGAAGAAACTTGGTCCACGTGGCTCCACTCACCTTCTCACACACGCCCGAGAGTTACGAGCAGTATAGATTATTTTAATGACAGTATTACTTCCAACTGCGTGTCTCCCATCTGTTCTTCCCCAATTACCAATGCAGAAACCCAGCATGCGTCTCCATTCTGGCAGTAGAGAATGAAATATAAGTGCTACAAAAGGGAGTACATTCTTTGAACAATACAGTTGGCACCTGTGAAGATTGCCTTGCGTTTCAGACTCTCCTGCATCTTCGAGAGGGAGCCAAAGCCTCCTTCAAGAAAATGCCACAGCACGCTCAAATCGTCCTTCCCCTTCCCCCAAGCCAAGGGCTACTGAGAAATGGCAAAGCCAGTGGAGTTTTGTCCAAGGAAGATCCTGGGGTGCTTGTGGAAGTGGCCCAAACTAAGGTGGGAAGAAAAGAGAGTAAATGAGAGTCCATTTGCCACATCAAATGCACAAAGTAGGGGACGAGGCTGGGAGAGATGACATAAAGCTGGTTCCATGCATACTGGTAGATTTTAAAGATCCAGAATCATGTCATGCAAAGTAAACTTGAGAGTGTTATCATTGCTTTTTTTTTTTTTATGAGGAAGATTGGCCCTGAGCTAAGACCTGTTGCCAATCCTCCTCTTTTTGCTTAAGGAAGATTGTTGCTGAGCAAACATCTGTGCCAATCTCCCTCTATGTTATGTGGGATGCTGCCACAGCATGGCTTGATGAGCAGTGCTAGGTCCATGCCTGGGATCCGAACCTCTGAATCCCAGACCACGGAATGGGAGCATGGGAACTTAACCACTACACTACCAGTCCAGCCACCATGATTCCTATTTTTGTACACAAGGAAACAAAGGCTTAGAAAGTTTAGGTCACTTGTATAAGTTCACACAGCAAGGAAGTGGCAGACCCGAGTTCAAACGCTGCTCCCATAAGGAAGCCAATGTTCTTCACCACCATGCAGATCCTAAAAAAGTGAACCCACCTGCCATACCCCAACCACAGATGAGTTGACGTCCCTCTTTGCACGCCCAGACCTACCAAGCAAATCCCCAGCTGGCGTCAGTCATCCTTGTCGCGGCAATAGACAAAATTAGACGCAGAAAGGAAAAGAAGGAAGACCAGCCAAGTCCTAGGTTTCAGAAAAAAATCATTCTTCAGGCAAAATACACTTTGAAGGGGGAAGAAAGCCCTAAATGTTTTATTAGAAATTCAACAACTACAAATATTAACAGCAAGGTTATGAATTATTTAAAATTCAGCTACCTAAACCAGCTTATAAATTAAACATGAAAGGTTGTTGTCAGAAAGAAAGAGTCCAGGTTTGCTCTTGGCTCTTACGAAGAAAGAAGGCTGACTTCCTGTTTACTGATCACCTACTGTGTGCAAGTGCTCTGCATTTCTCTGTTTCCGTTTGGACGCTCACACGGAGCCTGGGAGAGGGAGAGGTGATCGGTTGCGTCTTACAGATGCAGGAAACCCAAGGTTTGAGCCAGAAAGTGATTTCTATACAGACTCACAGTTAGTTAATAGGGGAGCTGAGACTCAATCAACATTTGCCTGGATTCAAAGCTCTCTCTTTCCACTGTAGCAGGCTGCCTCTCAGCTGAGAACACATGCAGGTGTACAAGCAGAAAGTAGAGGCCTTAGAAAGGTCGCATTGAATACAGATAATGACCTACAGGTCCCAGTGCCCTGAGCATCTCAGAGAAGCGAGGCTCCAGGAGGTAGAATGCTGGGGGCTTAGTCACACTGCTGTTCTTATTGCCGCTGCTGCTGCTACTGCTGTCTTGTTTCTAGGTAGGTTTTTATTTTGAACTCGTTTTAGATTTACAGAAAAATTGCAAAGATAATGCAGAGAGTTTCCATAGTGACCTCACCTGTTTTCCTCTATTGTTAACATCTTACCTTACCAGGGGGCACGTTTGTCAGAACTAAGAACCAACATTGGTACGTTACGGTTACCTAAACTGTAGACTTCATGTGAATTTCACCAACTTTCCCAGTCATATCTTCTTTTTGTTCCAGAATCCAATCCGAGATACAGCATTGCATTTAGTTGCCACTTCTCCCCAGTCTCTTCTGGTTGTGAGATGGTTTTTCAATCTTTGCTTAGTTTTCACGACTTTGACAGTTATGAGGAATACTGCTCAGGCATTTTGTAGAAAATTCCTCAGTTTGGGTCATACCATTTCTACAAGCTGTGTGACAATGGATAAGTGACTTAAACTTTCCTAAATTATCTTATCTTGTTGTAAAGTATTAAATAAGAGGAAGCACAGGAAGTCCCCACCCAAGGCCAATGCTCTCAACCATCATAAGGATAATTCTGTGAGACTGATCTTACTCTCTCGTGAGTGAAGGTGCTAGGGAGGAATTCTGTATGGTGTACTCTAGGGCATCAGGTTGCTTTGCTGTAAAAATCACAGAATCCCAGACCAGAAGGACTAGTAGGATCATAGTCTCACCTGCCTTTGCTGCTTGAAATGCCTATTCCAGGGCAGATTGCTCCAGCAAGGAGGCGTCCACTGTTTTATAAGGCACCCATGCCATCCTCGAACCACCGGTTCTTTCTCTGCCCCACTTCTGGTCCATTGTGAGGCTCAGACCAATCCTAGTCCACTCAGCCTTACTCTATAGAACACTAGTTCATTGCTTCCCTCCCAGCAAAACTCTAACACAGCCTCACTCTATGACCCTCTCAATGGATTCCCTTGCTTTTTATTGCACTGAGAAACATAAGCAATGAGAAGATTTAAGTCTATGAGTTCACTGGTATCTGTACCCCATAGTCCACCTTCTCTTTTTTATGACAGATGCTCTCCCTGCTCCAGTCTAAGTGCAAGCACTCAACTTGGTCAGAGGTGGATTTATCAGAAGCAAAGGGAGCCTGAGCTTCAGAGCCCTTCACTTGGCTGACCCCTGTCAGTGCTGGTGATTTCTGGGGCATGTAGAATGTTTGAGGTGGGGTTGCAACCAGGAAGGTTTGTATGTAAGCATTTCCAGTAAATTACCTAAGGCACGGTCCTCAAGGTGAGGGTGAGCAATTTCTCAAGGCATTTATGGTTTTCACAATTAGGGGGATGAGTGCTACAGGCATCTAGTGGGTAAATGCCAGGGATTCTGCCACACATCCTGCAATGCACAGGACAGCCTGTCACAACAAAGAATTTTCTGACCCAAAAGGTCAATCTTGCAGAGACTGAGAGATCCTGGCCTAAAGAAATCTCAGAAGAAAGATACGTGTATCTATAAAGTGTTGTTGATTTGTTGTAATTTCTTTTCTTGTGCTAAGTAAATATTCATTTCCAAACCTAATTTTGAATTCATGACTTTGAATTCTTTTTCCAGAGAAGGCTACCCAACTTGCATTAGCTCAGACCCCACAAAATCGGGACTGCCCTTGCACACGGACACTGGACTCCTTTTCCCCATCACAGTCTTTGTTCTTGCAATTTCTCCCCCTCCATGCCCATCAATATAAAAATGGTTTAAGATCTCTCATCTTACAGAACAAAACACTTTCCTTGACCCTTCTAAATGGATTGGCCTCCATTCCAATTCACTGTCCTCCTTTATAGCATAATCCCTCCAAAGACTTACCTGCATTCACCTCCTCCAATCCCTCACCTTCCTTCTCTCTTGAATCCGCTTCCACCAGGCTCTCACCCCGCCTCCCAGTAACACACTCAAATCTCATTGTCAGTGTCCCCCTTGACCTCCATCTTACCAAGTCTAGTGACTGATTCTCAATCTCCATTTGGTGGACCCTTTCTCATATGTAACAAAGCTAGTCATTCCTTCCTACTAGAAACATTTTCTTTGTTTGGCTTCTAAGATAACACTCTTTCCTGATTCTCTGCCTCCTGTGTAGGCTGCTCTCAATCGCTCTCCCCTGCTGGGTCCTCCCTACTGCCTGACCTCTAAATTTTAGAGGGCACCAAGGCACAGTCCTCAGACCTCTCACTCCTACAGTGATGTCATGCAGCGCCGTGGATTTAAATGCCAAATAGCTCCATCCCCAACTTCCTAAATGCCTCCATTTGAATGGCTAATGGGCATCTCAAATGTTCTGTGTCTGAAACCGAACTCATTATTCTCTCAACCTGCTCCTCCCACAGTCTGTCCCATCCTGAAAATGGCACCAACGTACACCCTATCACTCAGGCCAAAACACTTGGAGCTATCCTTGACTAGTTTTGCCTCTCACGTCCACATCCAAACTGTCAGCAAATCCTGTCTGCTCCCCCTTGAAAATGTATCCATTATTCAAAAACATCTCGGGGTGAGCTGGTGGTGTAGTGGTTAGGTTCATGTGCTCCGCTTCAGTGGCCTGGGATTCACGGGTTTGGATCCTGAGTGTGGACCTACACACCGTTCATCAAGTCCTACTGTAGTGGCATCCCACATAGAAGAACTTGAAGGACTTACAACTAGGATATACAACTACGTACTGAGGCTTTGGGGAGAGAAAATTAAAAAACAAGAGGAAGATTGGCAACAGATGTTAGTTCAGGGCCAATCTTCCTCACCAAAAACAAAACAAAACAAACAAACAGAAAGTCTCAACACCCTCAATTGACTCCCTAGTTCAAGCTGGTACCATCCCTCACCTGGGAGATGGCAATGGCCTCAAGACTGGTCTCTGCTTCCCATCTTACTCACCCCCACCACAGTCTATTCTCCACACAACAGCTGGAATTATCATTTTTAAAATAAAAATCAGATCATGTCACACCCTGCCCAAATGCCACCCCCAGTGGCTCTTCCAGCATACTTAGAAGGAATCCAACATCTTCTCCACCACTTAGACCCTTTCTGATCTGGCCCTGCCTACTTCTACCACTTCCTACCTCCCTCTCATTGACTCCCCTACAACCCCTGGCCTATTTCTTGTCCTCCTAGCTCTCCAAGCCCCGTTCTGCTGCAGGGCCTTTGCTCTCACTGTTCCCTTTTCAGGGAGTGCACTCCTCCCAGATGTTTAAGTGGCTGGTTCCATCACTTCACCTGGGTCCCTTGAATCCACTTCATACCTGCATATTCTATTAATGTATAATGTATATGTTATTATAATATTACATGTTATATATTTATGCACTTCCATATACAAAGCCCCTAAAACAATAAACAGTGGCTGCTTTTTTTTCTTTTTAATTGCAGGGAAAGATTTGCCCTGAGCTAACATCTGTTACCAGTCTTCCTCTTTTTTTTCCTTTTTCTCCCCAAAGCCCCAGTACATATTTGTATATCATAGATGCAAGTCCTTATGTTCTTCTATGTGAGCCACTGCCACAGCATGGCAACTGACAGATGAGTGGTATAGTTCTGCTCCTGGGAATCAAACCCAGGATGAAGAGTTGAGAGAGCAGAACTTTAACCACTAAACCCTCAGGGCTGGCTCAACAGTGCCTCCTTTGAATGAACAAAAACTATGTGCCAAATGCATGCTGCTTGTCATCCTGCTTCTTCCCCACCTCCTCTCTACACTTTATGCCTCTTGATCCCAGCTTCCCTTTGAGGCCACACAGAACAGGGCTCTCCTGCTGTGTGAGAGCCTTTGGAGGAATGAAACAACCAAAAAGCAAAGGGAAAGCTTCCTTATCCAGGCTGAAGATGGCCATGATGGTGATGGTGATGATGATGATGATGATGATGATGAGTTTGATGGTGGAGGGAAGTATGTACATGGTAGCCTCTATTTATTGAGTCTATCATATGCTAGGCTCTGTGCTAAGAATTTGCAAAACATTATTCCCTTTAATACTCAGTAGCTTGATGAGGTGGGTCTTTATCTCCCTTTTACAGATGAGGATAAAGCCTGGCTCAGAGAAGAGCTGTCACTTTCCTGAGTTTACTGAGTAAGCAAGTGACAGAGCGGGTACTCCTGCCCTGATCTGTTTAACCCCGAAGTCTGTTTTTGTCTGATCCTAGGTCCTGTCATCTTTCTTTCCCTTTCTGAAAATGTTGGCTCCAAATTAATTAATGTTTAGGATCAGTAGAAGCTTGGGACAAAGGTCCATCCAGTCTCATAGCCTGTGTGCTTTTCATTAACCCACCTGCCTCGGCCTTTACGCTTCAGTTTTGGGGTTCCACGCCCAGAGACCCCGTCTCTCAAAATGTGTGTGTGTGTGTGTGTATGTGTGTGTGTGTGTGTGTGTGTGTGTGTGTGTTAGGGCTGCAGGGAAGAGGGGGCAGATGCCCTCAGCACTTGGCTAAATACTCAGTTCCAGGTACTCTCAGAGGCTGATCTAGTCTTGTTGTTGGGTGTGGTTACCTCTAAATGGTGCCTCTTGTAACCCTGGGTATCTGAAGAAGACAAGACCTCCAAGGCTATTAGCATCTTATTGAGCAGGATCCTGAGGCCCAGGGAGGGGGGCCACTTCTCCCAGCCTTCTCTGTCAGTTAGTGGCAGAACTGGGTCTTAGGACCTAGTCCTGTGCTTCCGGGGGGAGGGGGCTAAGCTCCTCCTCCAATGCAGCATTTCCTGCAGTGCCTGACTTCTGCACCTCTGTGTCACCCTCTTCCCCTCCCCTCCTCTCTGCTCCCATTCTTCACCACATTTTGTTTTCTAGTTCAAATGGTAATGATCTTGCTCTTACATAGCCCCTTTCTGCCAAATAGTTCCCTGTGCACGGTACAGGTGTTGGTAACGGATATTACCCGCCATCTGTCTTTCTTAATCACACTCTGCTCCTGAAATGCAGCCACTTCTAGGGTGAAATATGGCCCCCATTTAGCCATGCATAACACCAATGGGAGAGCCCATGAAGGCAGGCCTGCTTTTTCCAGAAGGTGCAGCATGCTCCAAAACAGAGGTTGGCAGATTTTCCTGTGTCTGGGATTTGGGTGAGCTGTCGCTTCTTGGACCCTGCTCAAAGATGTTTCTATGGGGCTGCAGTTCCCTGTCTGGTCCCCTTCGAGACCCAGACTGAAGACAGAGGTGTCTTGGCCCCAGGGAGAGCCTGGAGCTGAGGTAACCCCAACTTCCAGGCTTCTAAGCTGCAGTGAGGGAAGTACATTACCTTGCTCTATGACCACAGGCCAAGAGAAAAGGCAACTGGTCCTCCAAATTACTGAATCCATCACTTACTCTTGTTAATAATCAGTAAATACATACTGTGGGTTCCAGTGCACATTTCACGGCTTCATGGCTGAGTGATCTTGGACAAGTCTCTAACCTCTCTGAGTTGTCAATTTTCTCATTTGTGTAAATGGTATCATAGTCCTAGCTGAAAGGGTTATTCTGAGTGTTAAACGAGAAAATGCCAGCAATGCTCTGAGTAAGGAATAAATAATAGTTTCTCAATAAATGTTAACAATTGTTACTGTAAGTCAGTGAGAGGATTAATGGAGAAGTGCTAATAGAGAAATTAAATTGAAAAATACTAAACAGAAATTTTTAAAGTTTATGCTTGTTATAATTTATAATAATATAAATATTATAGTTACTGATATAATAATAATATAAGGCTCTTACTTCAAGGTATTTTTTTGCTTCCTCCTGAAACTTTTTTCTCTCTGTCTTTCTGAGACATCTCACCCTTATTTATTTATTTATTTATTTACTCCTTAAAGAAGGATTTCAAGCATCCCACTAACTAAATGACCTCACATAAGTCCCTGCACATCCTGATTCTAGGCTGGCATCTCTCCTTTGATCTATTTCGACTCACACTCCCTAAGTGGCACCATGTGTATGTAGGGAATCAGAATTGGCCACCCGAAAATGTGTCTCTTTGGGATGAGGATTATTTTGGGCTGGTTACTTTTAAAAACTGCAGACATGGGAAAAGCTCTGAAAACCAAGTAAAAGTAGAAGTTACCCTTTTTAAGAGACGTTTACATTTGCAAGGGACATCTCCATCTGTTAAAGGGGTCTCCCTCTCTGTACCAGGGAGAAGGGGGTATGGCTTTATCTCTAGAAACTCTTATCAATGTGAAAGACAAGGACTTAAGTCTGCATAATAACCTTACTCTTGTTTATTGTGCTTTTCTGGGAATCTCCCATAACTGACTCCCCCAACCCCCAACATCCTTGTTTGTCTTTAGCTGAAGATGGTATTTAAGATGAAAGCCTTCACAATTTTGGCAAGTTACTCAGTTTTCCTGAGGGTCTCCCATGTATACATGTTATAAAGCTTTGTTTGATTTTCTCCTGTTATTATGTCTCCTGTGAATTTAATTCATAGCCCAGCCAGAAGGACCCAGGGGGTAGAAGAAATGCTGTTCCTCCCCTACATGTACAAAAAGGAACGAGGTCCAGACTGGATCTCCTGGAAGCTGACAGTCTATAGGGGCTGGTGGGCACGTAAGCAAATCATTCTCCCTCTAAAGGAAGAGGTTGGGCTGGAGCAACAGTATTAAAAATGGGGCTGCCCAGACACCTGGCATTCCATCAGGGATGGGTCCTCTGCCCATGGGAGGGAGAATGGAGAGATGACTCTGGATGGCTGGAGCTCCATGCCTCACCCCTACCTGCTTCTACCCAAGAGAGCAGCTTTGCTTTCTTCACTTTCCTGTGCCCAGACCCCACAGAAAGTACATTTGAATAGAAGGTCCTGCTGCTATTTTTTTCTTACGTTGAACAAAAAGTTTCCTCTGGTCCCTTTCTGTGCTGACATCCCAGAATTTGCTCCCCAGATGTGTCTGCTTTCTGCATCATCCAATTTGATGCTTATCATATGTGTTATTTATTGAGCTTATTTGACCTGCCTGTCATGTTTCCCCCATTAGGCTGTGAGCTCCCTGGGGGCAGGGTCCCTGCAGCCTTCTCTGGTTATCTCCAGCTCCCAATGCAGAGCTTGGCATGCAGGAGGTCTCTCCGTGGACTTAGACAGAAATCTGAGGCTTGGCTAGTCAGTGGAGACCAAAGATCTGCTTCTTCTCTGTGGCTGTGAAGGACAGGAGTGAAAAGAGGAAAAGGGTGAAAGAAAGTTCTAGAAAGAAAGGTTTGGGTTCAAGAATAGAAAGCATTTCCTCCATGACTCATGAGGATGTGTGGTTCTTAGACTCTTAAAGCTAAAAAATTGTGGATTCATTTCGTCCTATGCTTCCCATGCCCATGCACTGTGAATGTTGGGGGCCCACTGAGGCTACCTACGCTTCCAAGGGAATCCAAGGAAGCGAAACTTGAGCCTCACCTTTCAGGTTGTTATGAAGGTATAGTCAATTTAGGAGGATAAAACATATTGATTGAAGGTCTTATTACTTTTACATATAGCATTTTAATACTTGGTCTTATTATATTACTTCTATTTGTATTAGATCTGTTGTATTTGTATCTATTTGTGCTCTTGCTCTGGGCACTGTGAGTGGGAGGGGCGAGCCTGTCCACTTAGCAAGACAAAGGCAAGCCCCTAAGTGGGAGGCCCAGAAGGAAGACAGACCTGGACTTTCGCGCCTGCGTTTGTTCAGACGCTCCCTTCCACGGCGGCAGAGCCTGTGGCATCTTTGAGAGGAGAGGGACCGTGTGCTGGGTGCAGTGATGGGCCGTCCTGCATTCAGAGCACGTTGCTTTCCCGGCGGATTCGTGAAGCCCTGTGTCTCCTTTTATGTCCTGTGCATGTCTTGGTAAAGTGCTAAGTGTTTTGTGCCGTTACAAATGCCTCTTTTGTATCACACCAACTCCTGCTGGTGGCTCCTCGCAGCCTACAATAGGTTGTACATTTATTTCCGCTAGGACTTTTCGAAAGGAACATGCGCTCTTCTGTACAGGAAAATCTGCCTTCCCCACCCCAGAGTGAAGCCCAAGATTAGCACCCTGGGTGGTCTTTTCCCTTTCCTGAAATAGCCAAGACTCCAAGGAAGGAGGTGGTGGCAGGAGGCTTCCAAGATGGGGAGGGTTTCCAAAGGCTGGGCTTCTTCCTGATTCTCTGCAAAAGAGAGGACCATGGAGGAGCCTTTAGAGGGCTTGAGGGAGAGTTCATGTGTGGGGAGGGGCGCTGGAAGCATTTGCCCAGAGCCTCATAGTCACAGCCTGCAAACACAGAGCTTGGACATGACCACCAAATGAAGTTCTGGAGCATGCAGTCACAGAAATGCAGTGGAGGACTGAAAGATGTCCATCACTTAGCCTTAATCTTGAGGTTATTTTTGTAATCTTGTTTGTTATGTGAATTTTAGAAGAAACGGAAGTGGCCCAGGCCTTTCTGCTGTAGATACAGATCTAGATCCTATTCAACAGATGGATTAATAGACACTTCTGTGGGAGTCAAACTGTGCCAAATGCTGTTGTTAGTGCTTGATGCATAGTTTAATTCTTAGTGCTTGACACATTCATTTAATGCCTGCAATTCCAACCCTTTGGGATAGGTGATGTCATTATTCCCATTTTACAGATGAGGGAACTGAGGCCCAGAGGGCGTAAGTAAATTGTTGGAGGTCCTACAGCTAGTCAGCGACACAACCAAGATTGGAGAGCAAGCAGCCTGGCTCTCAGAATGGGGTCTTATCCACAACATCGTACAGCCTTTTGGGTGTGAACAGCCTGGCCAGACTCTGAGTAGAGTCTTACAGTCTTGCCTGTCACCTCATGGTTGTACTCTAAACTGACTGGGTACTGAGAATAAACACCATGCGGACTTATGAGAGTGTCTGCCCCTATGACACAGGAGCGTCCTACAGCCTTAACCCTTGATGCCTCTGCATCCTGGAGAGATGCATTTCCCAGAGTTATTCACATTGACTGTATGCCAGGCCCTGTGGTGAGCACTTGAGCTGCAAAAAGCCAGAGTTCCTGCTCCTGTCCTCACCACGCTCAAGCAACTGAGAGAGACATACAATATATTCAGCACGATGCTGGCCAAGATGGCAGAAGGACGGGTGCCCTGGGGCACACAGCAGAAATCCCAAGCATAGGAAGCTGACACAGGCTTCTAGATACAAGTAATAATGAATCTGAGGTTCAAACAATTAGCCGGCCCTAGTGAAGTCAAAAGTGGAGGGAGGGGGGTGCACAGTGTTCCTGGCAGAGACCTGAGGCAAGTGAGAGCTGGTCCCTTCTCAAATGCCAGCTGCGCTAGTCTCTGTGAGCACATCCCTAGGGGTGTCTGCCTGGTCGTGGAGGTAAAGAGGTCTTTCTAGGTGTGTTTCCTCTGGACCCCAGGCCTCTGCGTGGAAGGAAAAGAACATCAAACTCTAGTCTCATGACTGTCACATACCACTCCCTGGGCTAATCTCTTTACCTGTGTCATCTCATTTAATCCTTCTCACAAGGAACCTGAGACCCAGCGAGGGAATTTGTCCCATGTCCAGAAAGAGGAGGAGGTGGGTTCAGCACTGGGCTAGGGATGTTTCCAAGCCTGGCCCTCTCCCATCAGAGCCCTGACATCAAACCTGCCTATAGAGAATGATTTAAATGCTGCCAGCAAAGCCCTGACCATGGAGTTCCAATTTAGGCCTAGAGTCTGGCTGAGGCAACACCATTCAACTGAACATTTACTTTGTTCACAAATCTGCAATTTGGGTCAAGTTTGCAGGAGTTCAACATGAATGGTTCATCTCAGTTCTATGCAAGTCAGCTAGACTGGCTTACCTGGGGTTGGAGGTCAACTTTCAAGATGGCACACTCAAAATGGCTGGTCTAGCTGCTGACTGGGAACTCAGGTTGGGCTGAAGGCCCATTAACTTTCCAAATGGTCATCTCTATGGACTGCTTGGGCTCCCACACGGTCGGATGGCTGAGTTCTAAGAGAGGGTGGATGTGGCTGGCATTTTTATGACCTAGCCTTGGAAGCCACAGAGCATCCCTTCCACTGCACGCTATTGATTGAAGCACTCATATACATCAAGTCAGTTTCAAGGAAAAGGGACAGAGACCCTAACACTCAATAGGAAGAGTGTCAGGGTCACATTGTAAGAGGTGCATGTGAGATGGGAGATATTGTTGTGGCTATCTTTGGAAAATGCAATCTATTGTGAATATCTACCATGTGCTAGGCAACATTCTGGGTGCGAAGGATACTTCAGAAAATAAAGTAAAGACCCCTGCCAGCATGGAGATTATGTTCTGGGGGAGGGGGACAGACAAGAACCTGATAAATAAGTAAATTATGTAGTAAGTTAAAGATGATAAGTACTGTAAAAAAAAAACAAGGCAAAGTAAGGAGGTCTGGAGTCCTGAGGGTGAGTAAGACTTGAAATTTTAAATAAGATAATCAGGAGAGATTTCCCCAAGAATGTGGCATTTAAGCAAAGACAATGAAAAATAGTGAGCAAAGAATGAACATGTGCCTATCTGGGAAAAGAGCACTGCAAGAAGGAACCACCTACAAAGGCCTTGAGGCACAGAATGCCTGGGGTGTTTAAAGAATGGTGAGATCAGCGTTCCTGAGGAGGGAAGTGGGGAGAGTAACAAGAGGTGGCCCAAGCTTGGAAGAGCTTTAGTGTTTACTTTGAAGGAAATTGGAAGTTATTGGAGGCCTCTGAAAAAAAGAGAAAAATAACCTAACCTAAGTTTCAGGATGAACACTGGCTGCTTTGTTGAGAACAGATTGTAGGGGAGCAAGGATAGAAACAAGAACAGGCAAGAGAGTATTGCCGTGATCCAGGTGAGAGATGATGGTGGCCTGGATCGGGGTGGGCGAAGTGGAGGGGAGGGGAAGGGTTTAGATTTGGGAAGCTCAGGTCTCCTTAGAGATTAAAGAGAATACGCTAAGTGTCAAACATCACTCCATCATGTACCCTCCTCTGTCCTGGGAAATTGACTGGTCTTCTTGGAGGAAAGAAGATGAGCTTCTTATCTTGGCTGTACCCTGGGTCCTCTTCGCTGAGAAACAGTTCTTACTTATTCTTTTAAAGAAGTTCACCAGACTCTTTATTTTTCCCCTGCCTTGGACTTTAAGCCCCCAGATCGACTGCCTTGTCCATTTCCTGTGAAAGGGTAGCCGTCTGCAATGTTCTGGGACTACAGTTTCTCTGATCATAGAAATGGGGAAAATGACCCATTCAGTTTTTCCCTTTTGCATATTTACAATGTGCACTTGCTCAGAAAAGTCCTGAAGTAAAGGACTTTGCTTAACTTAGCTCGACACAGCATTTCTCATATATAGTTGACTCCAGAACTTTTTTCACCAGCATACGTCATCAGAAAAGTCTGGAAAAGACTCACCTAATTTCAGTGACCTTCTTCCCAGTAGGAGATCATGAAAGTGACCGTGTGTCAGTCATCTACATGATTTGGAGCCTCCTACATCAACCTGTTTGGGGAGGCTGCTCTGGCCTTCCTGGCCTCCTAGACACAATCTCTTTGCCTTTAAGGTCCTGCAGATCCTTGGACAACGCTGCCCCATCCACACAACTGTGTGCACTGAGACGTCATCTGAAGGAAAGCTCAGGGGTTGGCACACCACGTTGTCCCTGGCTCTCTCATTTGTTCCATAATCATTTACTGGCACTCATTCTATGTCTGGCAAAATACTAAGTCTCCTAGAAGATATAGAGGTGAATCCATGTTGGGTCCTGCTCTTGTTACCACACCAGGTTCGTTTTTGCTCACCTCCCAGAAAGCCGAACACTAAGATGATGAGATGTCAGCTGAGAGAGGGTTTTAATCACAAAACAGCCATGTGAGGAAGCAAGAGAATGAGTCTCAAATCTGCTACCCTGAAAATGGGGACTCAGGGATGTTTATGGGGTCAGGGGGTAAGGTGGTCTGAAATGTGGAGATAGATGATTGGAGGTGAGGAGAGGTGAGGTAATTGATGATCTGTGCAAGCGTAGTCAGAGTCCATGCCTCTTCATAGGATGCATGTTCACAAAATGACAGTGTTAGCATGATCTGAGGGTGGAGATTTTAGCCTCTTAACGTCAAAAGGTGGCTTATTGGACATATGTGTGGGCCCAGATGATGGGTTGGTGGTCTCAACTTGCCCGAAGTGGACAAAGGGTTCTAATTCCTGAAAAACAGCCAAACCCTCATTACCATGATGACCCAGGCTCCAGGGAGATGCTATCTATAGGAACCTAGTGAGAGTCAGATAGCGTATTGCCTAAACAGCACAGTTAACAATGGGCGGAGGAACAACTAAAAGCTATAATCAGTAATTGCAAGAGGGAAAAAGAACTTTAGTTCCTAGCTACTTAATCATCAATGGCTAAGTGTTTGCCAGTTTCAATTCTCCCTATTCTTTGGTCATTCCTCGTTCTTGAGGGGTTTGGCGCAACAAACAGTCTAGCTCCTTCCTGCTGAATTGGGGCATAGATCTGGGTTAGAGGAATGAAACTGCTTAGCACTCATTTGGAAATATTATCTTGTTCCCAGCTTCAGGCTGATATTTTACATTTTTAGAATTTTGTACCTTGCTCAACAGTTTTGGAACAACATCTAAAGGCACATCTTATAATCAAGTTTTGGACCAGAAGGATAGAAGTATAGACAACCCAAATTTTAACAGTCCCCGAAAAATAGATCTAATCCTAGTGGGGCCTCCATCTGATCTCCAGGTGGGGGTGGACATCTGGTCTCAGTTCCTGAGAGTCTTTTGCTTTACTGGATATGCGTCAGAGACTGGAGCACCACCCTCTACCCTGATCTTTCAGCTGTCACTGATGATGGATGTCAGCATAGACTCTCTGCCTGGGGTCATCACCTTCCTAAGAAACTCAAAAGAACAAAGTTCTCAACTTGTAGCAGCTGAGAGGGGCCATAAAATCTACAGAGCATGTCTGGGTGAGTGAATCAGAGGTCATTCAAAGTTACAATATGGTTTCTTTTGTACAATATGGCTTCTCCTATGTCAGCCTTGAGCCAGCATCACTCTCAATGTGTTTCATGCACATAAATATGGTCACTGAAGGGGAGATAAAGTAAAAATTGCATAAGGATAATGAAACTCTAAACACACCCACACATGCATATGTACACTCACTATCAGTAGCCAGAAGAGAGTTTTGGATATAGAACTCTGTTCAAATTGCAGCCATGGCCACTATATTTGACACTGGACACATTTCTTCACACTTCTGTTTTGGTTTTCAAGAAGTCTGGTAAAAAACAAAAATCTTTGTTTGATACGATAAATCGTTTTACCTCCTGGCAAGCCAGGAGCAAACCTAAGGCAAAGTGAACCTTAAGATCCAGGCCGCTGGTTGCCTCACAAAGTAAATTTATTGTCCCCTCTGACTTAATTCCTGGAGAGCCTGGGAAGGAGAGGGGGATAGAGAAGAGAAGAGGGAGCGGGTGAGGAGCTGCTTAGGCTGGCGGTGGAAGACCTTTCCCACTGGAGAACTCACCCAGGCAGACAAACGGCCCCTTGGGACTTCGTGATGGAAACTGTTCTGGAAACTGCCACCTGGTAGGATGGACCACTGGAGGCTCCTGCTCTCCCCTGCTGGGTGTAGCCCTGAGAAGTTGCCTTGGTGACCAGATATTTGGTCTTCCTCCTCATCCATCTTGTAGGATTGCCTAGTATGAATGGTGAGCTTCCTGCCTTGAAGAATGGACTTTCCTCTGGATCATTTCACAGGGCTCTATTTGTTCACTATGAGATGTTCTTTAACTTTAAAACTTTCTGTTTCTGAGGGTTAAGCCCAAGTTTTTAAGCCCTCAAAAAGGAGGATCTCTGAAAATGATTTCTCTCTGCAAATCGTGTAACACGTAAATCACATAACACATGCACGTGATAAGGGGGAGAAAGTGTCCAAAAGCAGAGCCCCTGGAAAATATCAATCATTCAAGACCTTATACACTTACTGAGCCTTGGTTTCTTCATCTGTAAAATGGGAATATGATGCTTAGTTCTCAGGGTTGCTATGAGGGTTAGATGAGAACACAGCATGGTCCCTGGTACCTAAAGTTGCTCTCTATAAATGGTAGCTGTTATCATCATCATGATCATTATTATACAGGGCAGGGGTAAGGGGTTATCCATGAAGGCTACATAGAGAAAACGATGTAAAGAAAAATAGGATGTGGGCATGTGAACACCGGGGTAGAAGATAGAATTCCATGTGGACGACTAGCCTAGTAAAAGCATGAGGTCCCAAAAGCTTATAGCACTGTTCCAGAAGATGCTCCTCTGCCCTGACAGCTCCTCAGACCGTCCAGTGAGACTTTGACTTGGATGTCACCCCCTAGTGTTGTCATTGTGCGTGGCTCCTCCTTCATTCTCATTGATACCCACAAAGCAAGGCAAAGGGGCACATTCAAGTTCAGCCAAAACCTTGCTCTGTTTCAACACTGACTGACACTGTGACAATTAAGAAAACATTATTAAAAACCTCGTTAATTCTGAGTCCATTAAATCAGATTCCTGATTACATGGAGATTAGACAGGAACCTCACCTTTCAACTCAATAAAGGAAGGATTTTTTTTTTTTAAGTATAGGAAACACGGCAAGACAATGCGTGTGCTGGTTTGGAAAGGGCAGGAAGCAAACAGGTGAATGCAAATCATGTCCCAGATAGAAGACACCGCAGGTCACTTTGTTGGCATTCAGCTTCGTGAAGTCCATATCTGTTTCTATTTTGCAAGTGGGGAGTCAGACACTGTCAGCAGAGAAGTTATTGCTAGGATTGCTAGATCTGATTCCGTTTTCTGAAATCTTTCCACATTATCATGTAGTCTTCTGTGATACCTGGCTGTGTACCAGACATATCTTATTTTTCGAGTTTACTTAAGAATGCATGAATCAATTCTGCTTTTATAAATTAGAACAATACCACTAAAGCTAAAATCACTCTGACTTTCCCACCGGCATCCATCCTTGCTAGCCTATCCTTCCCATATCTCTTTCTCCTCCACAAAATTAGCCTCTCATGAAAACATAGTTTTCATCTGTCCAGATCTTTCCAAAATAACTTTAAATGAGTTTTTGTTGCCACTTTTCAGTCCTTTAAAAATACTTTTCCATATATGTAACTTACCTCAGGAAAACTATAACGTGCGCATGTTTTCTTAAATGGTGTCATGCTGTATAGAACATTCTGCATCTTGCTTTTTTCCCTCAGAAACATTTTTTGAGCTCTACCCGTGTTGACACATATAGATTCTGTTCATTCTCTTTAACTGCAGGAGAACATTCCAGCCTATGAATATACCAATGTTATTCAGTCATGCCCTGATTGAAGGGTATTTAAGCTGTTACCAATCTTTTGCTATTACGAACAATGCAGTGATCACCTTGTACCTATATATGTCTGTGTGTATGTTCGCGCACTTGAAATGCTCCCACTTAAAAGCTAACAAGTGGAATGCTCATTATAGACCATTTTTATCTGTTTGAGAAGCAATTTCCTGAAGGGTCTCTAATTCTCAGTTCTGTGTTCAACCATCTGGTTTACAGAGTTGCTGACACTCAGTCTTGGAGGGAATGTGAAGATCAAACCTCACTTTATTTAGAGTTAGATGGTGATGCCCAGAGAGGCAAAGGGACTTGACCGAGGTCACAGTGTCCAGAGCTCCTCCTCGCAGTCCCTCGGCTATCATTACCCCTTGCCTGTGTCCTTCCCACCTCCACTTGGCTCTTGGCAGAGGTCACCTGCAGCTTCAGGAGTGGGCAGCACTTGAATCTTTCTGCCTTAAGGTTTAAAAAAAAATTGGGGGGGGGGGTAGAGGTAATACCCTCAACAAATGCCCCAACCCTCAACTGATGACAGACAGTTGGTGGAAAAATACCCCAGGTTCCTTGCACCTTGGTAGAAAAATTCTGGGTGCATCTCGCCACCTGTTTCCAATATGGTGGTCCATTCATGAATACACCCTTGGCCTTCCTTCCTTCCTTGTCCCATTTCTCAGTCCCTCTCATGCTTGGGATCACCTCCCAAATCAACTACCTATTGGTACCCAAATGCTTGACTCAAGGCCTGCTCTTCACAGGACTCAGACTCCATCTGCGTGGCAGGGCCTGTGCTACACAAAGGGACACAGAAAAAGAATAATATATGATTTTGTGCTCTTAACAAGTCACAGGCCAGTGACACAGGTCTTCTGACTCCCAGTGCACTGCTCTTTCTGCCGTATCATCTCTGTGCATTTTCATGCAATGACATCCTTTTAACAAAAAACCTCAATCGATCTTCCCCGCAATCAGTATGACTAAATGAAGGTTTATTGTAATAACTTAATTCCACTGCTTTTTTTTTTTTTGTAAAGACCTGACTAAAATATTAATCCTCAAACACAAACCTTAACTGGAAACCAAGCAGCTGCTTTAATGTTCTATTGGCATCTCTATTTTTCTGATATATGTATTTCTCCTCCCTCTGCTCTTAGTAAATGTTGATGTTCCGTTCACCCTGATCAGTATTTAGCTCTTCTGGTCAATTTATCTCATTTATTGACCTGAGCAGAAAATCAATACAATCTTCATTTGCCGTCCTGTTTAATTCGGGAGAATTTGATTCTGTGGAAACTCTGCCCAAGTTCATAAGGCCTCCGTTGCATATCACCGACTCCAGAAAGCCTTCCAGGGTCCAGTGGTAACTGACCTCCCTCCTTGCTTCTGCTCCCACCTCTTTAAGAATAGAGGCAGCCAAGACACGATTCTCGTGCTTAGTAAGCACAAATAATATATTAAGGTTGCTTTCAGAACGTGCTGGGTCTCCAAGAGCTCTGCTCAAACCCTCCCCCTCAAAGGGCCACTTTCATAAATGCACAGGGAGGTAACATGCCTTTGCAATAAATAAATAACGTGACCAAGGATACTTCTAAAAAGCCAGTTGCTTTCACGTCCTAGCAACTGCCAGAGGACCTCAAGTCTGTATTTGCCTCGGGAGTTTTCCTGTCAAACAGGCCTCAGATTCTGATTCTAGCTCCTCCTGGATTAATTGAGACCTTGGGCAAATTACCTACCCTCTCTGAACTTCTGTTTACTCACCTGTAAAATGAGGATTCAGGGTTGTTGTCAGAATTACAGATAATGCCAGTGAAACTCTCTGCAGGGTGCCTGGCTCCTATTGTTATGTGATTGCTACCACTTGGCTTTCTTCTTTTCTTTTTTTAATTGTAATGGAATTCATTGTATTTTTAAAAAGAGCTATTTACAGTTCTTTTGGTCACCTTCAAATATCAGTTATCATTCATCCTGTCTCTTTACCTACCACTTCCTTTTGAAGATAGAGTATAAAACCCGATTTTAGCCCAGGTCCTCGGCAGAAAGGCGGTCCACGTGCTTTCTGTCAAGAACTGCTAGGTAAATAAATGGCCGTTTTGGTGTTGGCAACCCGTGTAGCCTGCCTCTGAGCAGAGCCAGCATGGAAGATGCTCTTGGTCAGCATCTCCTGGAAGGGAAGGAGGGATGAAATGAATGATTGCAATGTTGGGCGCATGTTTATACTAAAAACTATTTGCCGTTTATCTGAAATTCAAATTTAATTGTGTGTCCTTTATTTTTATTTGTTAAATCTGGCAAACTAATATCAGGCAGCCATCCAGTGACATTGGTCAGGTGACATTTGAGCCGTGAGGCTGTCTGGGGAAAGAGCATTGTTCTTGGGTCAAAGAGCAAACTAACAATTGCAGCTCTGCCTGGGCAGTGCAGTGCGTGAATTTGTTTTTCTTTCTACTTTTTGTTGTCTAAATATCTTACAACAGCAACGCCTGACTTCCCCAATAAAGAAAAATAGATTAAAAGTCGGTGAGCTGGACATGGTGAAGTGTGGTCGGACCAGGACTGACATTTACCTTCCTTCCTCTTCTCTCTTTTGCTTCTAGCAAACCAGGCTCCCAACCACCCCACCCAGTCTAACCAGCCCCTTCCCCTTTGGCTCAGTAACAAGTCATTCACCCTCTGACCACGTAGCCGTAAATGTTGGTGTAGAAGGGCAGCTTTTACTTTGCAAAGCTACCGCTCAGAAAAGAGGCTGTCACCTTGAGTACGGCTTTCTCCCACATGAAGAGTATTCTCTCAACTAATTTATTTTAAACACCAACTGTTTGGGGAAGATACATGAGACTAGATCAAGAAGTATAGGTAAAGAGTTGGAATAAAGTAGTTTTACTCCAACAAAAGAGTGGGCAAGAGCAGTATTTCTAAATGTATTTATTGTTGTGTGAATATTATTGCGTGAGGTGTTACTAGAGTAATAAATGAAATACTGCAAGCAGATCTGTGGCTGGTTCATTTACATTTTTAAGCAAAATTTATACATTCAGGCAGATCAAATCACTCTTAAAATCTTCTCAGGAAAATGGAGAGTGGGTTGCCTTATATTCAGGAATATGTGGGGCAGGGCATGCTAGACAGAGCACTGTGGGCTTTTCCATCTCAGCTGTTAGAATAAATAACAGCTCACATGTCTTGAATATTTACCATGGCCCCAGTTCTAAGTGCTTTGTCTGCATTAATTCATTTTCTCTTCACAGCAACCCCATGTCCACGGCGGTAGTGTTACTCCTGTTTCACAGCTAAGACCTTGGGCAGTCTGGCTCCAGACGCTGTACTTTTAAAAGATATATTATTTTTTATAATGGAAAATGTCAAACATGTACAAAAGTAGAAAGAGTAGTGCCGTGGATCCCCATGTACCCATCCCCCAGCTGTAGTAACCTCACTTCAAGGCTCAGAGCCCGACTGTCAATCAAAAGACATCATCTGGCTCATCACATCCCACATTCAAATCCTAGATCTTCCACTTGCAGGCTGTGGGTCCTTGTGCATGTCCCTCTGCTTTGCTATGCCTCAGTTTCCTCATTTATTAAATGGGCGTAGGTAACACAGTTGCTGCTGCGCGGGTTTGTGGAAGATAGCCCGCATTAAGTGCCCTGCTCGCTATTTGACACAAAGGAAACATAGTATTATCCGATTAATTTCATCTTTCCCGCACTACCAGAAGCTGCGAAAGGGCCAGGGTGACTGAACACCACAGAGCAGGAGGTATTCAGTAAACGTCTGTGAGTAAATGAAAGTGAAATGTCTTGTGCTTCAGCCCCAAAGCTCCACCACTTATGGCTCATTGTCTTTCAACAGAGAAATTTTCCTGCCCAAGTTAATAGTTAGCACTACACAAAACCTTTTCAAAATAGAAACAGTCTTTAAGAGAAATTGTATACGAATGCAAATGTCAAGGTACCTCTGGCTACTGTTAGCAAAATAAACTGAACAATGAATACATTAGCTACATCCATTCCAGGCGTTTAGCTTCTAAGAAGTTTGCCTGAATGACTCTTGGAGCCGGCAGAATTACTTCTAGTTGGACTGGAGTTGCTTTGTTTATGTGAAGGCTAGCACAGAGCTGTTCTTCCTATGCTAAACTCAAGGCCACTGGCACCACATGGAATTTTAGGCCAAACATAGGAGTAAAATCACTAACAAGATTAATGATAGGGGGCCAGCCTGATGGCACAGCAGTTAAGTTTGCATGCTCTACTTCTGTGGCCCAGGGTTCGCCAGTTCGGATCCTGGGCATGGAACTACACACCGCTTGTCAAGCCATGCTGTGGTGGCATCCCACATAGGAGAACTAGCAGGACTTATAACTAGGTACTGGGGCTTTGGGGAGAAAAAACAAAAATAGGGAGATTCTCAACAGATGTTAGCTCAGGGCCAATCTTCCTCACCAAAAAAAATAATAATAATAATAATAACAATAAAATAAAACCCAAAAGAATAAATTGTCTTTCTGTGAGTGGCTGCTTCAGGCAGAGCTGGGTTTGTGTCATTGTATCACACCTACGCCACTTACCAGCCTGCAACCAGGTGACCTCCCTTCTTGGAGTTGCTGTTTGCTTGTCTGTAAAATGGAGATAGCAATCCTGAGACTCATTATGAAACTTAATGAGATATTACAAGTTTCTTTCCTCTCTACAGAGCTTTAAACTTGTTCACTTCTGTTACCTTATGTCTTGCTATCAACAGTGCCATTTGCAATGTATCCACCTTTTTTTAGGCAAGAAAACCGAAGCTCAGAGAGGTTAAGTGACTTACTCAGAATCACACAGCTTTTGCAGGGGACTTAATTTCAAGTTCCACATGCCAACAAACCATTTTATTTTATTTTTCATTACTTATTTTTTTTGCAAGGAAAGATCTGCCCTGAGCTAACATCTGTTGCCAATCTTGCTCTTTTTTTTTTTTCCTCCCCAAAGCCCCACTACATGGTTGTATATTCTACTTGTAAGTCCTTCTAGTTCTTCTATGTGAGCCGCTGCCACAGCATGGCAACTGACAGATGGGTGGTGTGGTTCTGTGCCTGGGAAAGGAACCCAGGCTGCCAAAGCAGTGAGAGCACCGAACTTTAACCACTAGGCCATCAGGGCTGGCTCAACAAAACATTTTCTAGCTAAATGCTCGAGTCTTATTCATTTAAAGGTGGTGGGGGGCAATGAATGAAATCCTCTTTGGTTCTGGGCACGGAATTGTGCTGTCTGGGGTGCCAGGGAAAGTGGGTTTTCTCGATTATATCATACAGTCACTGGAAGAATTCCTTTAACTACCATGTTGAGCTATCGCTAGCAATTCGAAATGTTTATGCGAGTCTCGAGAAGCCAATCATCTGGGTGGCAGGTGCAGTTAGAAACGTGGAATAAAAAGGGAGTTTATTTATAAAGGGCCTGATGAATCCTCAAGATGAACTTGTCAGTCAACCCAAGAAATGTAACTGTGAAGAAACAGGAAATTAATGATCGTCCCTTTTGGCACAGACAGACACTCCAATACCAGGGGTATGATTTGCTGGCTGTCAGCACATTTCTCTCTCCCCCAGCCTCGTTGGTAGTTATTTCTGTCAATAGAAACTCAGTTCGATACGTCAGAAATGTGGATCAATGAACTCTGCACTTGCTGGTTGAAGTGAGCTTTAGCATTACCTGGAAAAGGAGGAGGAAACCCTCCTTCCCTCCTTCCCTTCCCCTCTTCTTCTCTTCCTTTCTTTCTTCTGCAAATGTTTATTACACCAGCTGTGCCTCAGATGCTGTGCTGATCACTGAGGATATGCAAATAAATAAGAACGAAGGTCATGAGCAAACAGCACACTCGTGTGCCCCTCAATGGGCCTCAGGAGAGATGGATCCAGGATCCAGAAAGGTGGACAGGCAGGTGACAGCAGTTCAGCCTGCGTGGTGCAGTGGAGGGAGGACTTCTGGCTTCAGGAAGGAGGGGACAAGTGAGCTGGGCTCCGGAACGTGAATAGGAGTCCACCAGATAGCCGTATGAGAGGAAGGTCATATCCCCGCTGTCTCTTGCATTATTTCCTCCTCCTTTTTTTTCCCTTCCTTTTGCTGCCTTTGGTGGATTTTAACATTGTCACTTTGAGAGCAAGAGAGATAAAAATACGAATGTTGTGTTATTCATATATTATTTTATATCAAGTGATAATTTATTGAATACTGACACTTTGCCAGTAAAACCATCAGAAGGTCCCTGAGGGCTAGAAGTAGTGACTGTCTCCATCTACACTGCTGTATCTAGCACCCTACACATAGTAGGCATGTAATGAATATATTTATTTTAGAATGAGTGTCAGACACTTTGCATATATTACCGCTGAGTTTATGATACATTGAAGATGAACAAGATGATATATGCTGTTACCTACCCAGAATGATCAGAGTGATGCTTTTAAACCGTAAATCAGATCATTGTACTCCTTGCTCTAAACCCTCCAGTGCCTTTTCTTTATACCTATAATAAAACCTAGGTATTATTCCAAGACTCTGGCCCCTGCTGCTCCTTGCAGGGCCAACCCCATCCCTGCCTCTGGGCCGTTGTACCTGCGGTTCCCTTGCTTGTAACAAGTTTTCCCCAGCCTGGTTCTCTGCAGCGCTTCCTTCATGCATCTGCTCAAAGGTCATCACTTCAGGCCTTGGGGATCCTGTCCTCTCCCCCTAGGAATCTTAACTCAGCCCCTGCCTACTTTTTCTTCCTTCATGTATCACTTGGACTTCACACTATGTATTTATATGTTTGTTTATGCCTATCTTCCCTGGAACATAGCTGACTTTCAAAGATGGCTTGTTAAATTTGTCTTGAAAAATGTATTTCTGTGTATTTCCAAATTTAGTCTCTTCAGTAATTCTATGAGATAGGCATTAATGTCCCCGTGTTTGGATATGGAATTCAGAACATAATTAACGATAACAGCATCAGCAGCCATGTATTGAGCACTTGCTTTGCCCCAGATGCTGTGTTAATCACTCTGCATTCATGATCCCATTTGATTGTCCCAATGACCCCACAGACCTTCCGTGACCACCTTGCTAAACAGGCACACCGTCCCTAGCCCACCCCTACACTCCCTAGCCCCTTTCTGGCCTCGTAACTGTTTAACTCTTAAGCCATTGAACTCCTTTTTTTTTTCTTTCCTGAGGAAGATTAGCCCTGAGCTAATATCTACCAATCCTCCTCTTTTTGCTGAGGAAGACTGGCCCTGAGCTAACATCTGTGCCCATCTTCCTCTACTTTATATGTGGGACGCCTGCCACATCATGGCTTGCCACGCGGTGCCATGTCCACACCTGGGATCTGAACTGGAGAATCCCGGGCTGCCGAAGCAGAACGTGCAAACTTAACCTCTGTGCCACTGGGCTGGCCCTGCCATTGAACTCTTTAATCCTTGTCATTTGTTTGAAGTTTCTTTCCCCACTAGAATATAAACACCATGGAGGAAGGGACTCTTTTTTATACACAGCCATCTTTGCTATACCAAGAATAACGTCTGGCGTGTAATAGATGCTCAGTAAATATCTTTGAATATTTCTAAAATGTTAAATTCTTTCCCCCACCAAAAAAAAAAAAACCCATTTGCAAAAGAGGTCAGTTCTCCCACGCTGCTTGTGCACAGTCAGCACTTGGGTAATTCACAGACCATGTGACTGGCCCATAAGCAGTGTCTCCACCCATTTGCTCCCTGACACTCTTTCTTTTCCAACCCTCCAGCAGGCCAGATAGTGGCCTTGTCTAGAACACTAGGGCAGAGCAGGCCTGTGGGTAGAAAATTGCGTCTTCCTCTGTGCTGTGGATCTCTGACAGCCAGTCTGTGGCCAGGGCCAGACTCTGCTGCCTGTCATTGCAGGTCCTCCCAGATCCTTAAGAGATGGGGACAAGGGGTTACCCCAGAAGTGAGGAGCCCGTAGCCGCCCCCCCCCCCAATCCTTGCTGGATAGGACCACAGAGAACCTCTCTACTCTTTTGACATAAAGAAAGAACCAGTTTTCCTTCTTTTCAGGCATAAGGCTAAACTAGCAGTAAATGGCAGTGGACACTCAATAAACATTTGTTAAGTGAATGAATGAATGAATGAATGAATGTGACTGAGTAAATACCTCTGTTGAAAATAGGATACCTGAGGCTTAGAAAGGAGAAGCGATTCTCCAAGATCTCTCCCTTTAGCAGCAAAGCAGGGACTTAACCAACTTCTCCTGGCTTCCAGCATCAATGGCTTTCTCCCGGCCTCCATGGCCTCCCCAGGTCCCCAAGCTTAGGTTCTAAGAGACAGGCCTTCTAGATAAAGCCTGCCTGCCTGACTGGCTGTGAGATTGAATTTATCCAGCAACTCTAGTATTAACATGAGCCTTAAAGTACATTCTCTGCTTTGTCTCCTTCTCTCCTACTTGTTCCAGGCTCTTCCATGGAGACAGGGCCATGATGGAGGTCTCTTTCCTCTTGCCTTCTACCCAATGCTGGTTTCTCTCAGAAGGCATGATACAGGCAACTCTCCTGGTCATGAGTGCCCGAAACTCAGTATTCTCTTTCAACACCCTTTCTAAAAACCCTGAATTTTCATCTCACTCTTCTGCTGGCAAAACTCAGAACACACTGACCCAAACTCAGAAACTCTGAGCTGAAGAGTCCCTTGACTACTTGGAGACGTGGCTGTATTGATGTCACTTCCCAATTCAGAAACTCCCAGTGGCTGGCCATTGCTTATGATAATACTCGGCAAACCAAAGTAGACCTACCACACAGGGGTACCTTGAAGAACTTCCAACGGTCCACAAGCATGGATCGTTTATGAGCAATTGCTTTCCACATCCTCATCCTTCATGTCATTCTGCTTAAGGTTCAGATTCCCAAGAGCAAACATCTGATTGGCCTAGCTGTCAGTTCACTGTTCACCTATAGGCCAGAGGAATACAGGGCACCTTAACCGATAAATCTACAAGGCTGTATCCAATGTGTGTGTGTGTGTGTTTGGGGAGAGCAGTGGTGATTGCCACAAAGCCAAAGGGGATGCTGTTACCAGAAGGGGACAGGGATATTGTATAAAGAAATCTAAGTCTCACCCCCATCGCCACACATCCAAACCAGTAAAATACCACCTTCTCTTGAAGTCTTTTTTTTTTCTATTGTACATTCATGTGTGTTTGTGTATATGTAATTTTTCCTTGCTTTTTGAAAAGAACTTAATATTATAAAAATTTTCCATGTAATTAGCTGTATCTGAAAATCATAATTTTTAATTTTCATGTAAGATCTTATTATATAAATGAACCATGATGTTTATCCCCATATTGTCGCTGTTGGATATTTAGATCATGTCCACTTTTAACCCTTTTATAGACGATGCTGTGATGAACATTTTTGTGCCTGCATCTTTACCTGCTTTGCTTATTTTTTCCTTTAGAATGTGCTACTATGATCACCGTATCAAACTGCATGAACATTTCAGGAATTTTGATATATTTTGCTAAATGGATTTCCATAAATTTTGGCAATTTATACCAGCACAAGTAGAATCGGAAAAATAGCATTTCACTCCACCCTCATCTGCACTGAGAATTATCACTTGACAAAAATATTTGCCAGCTTGATTGGTGGAAACTACCACCTTCTTGTCAAATAAATGCACATGAAGCCATAGGCAAGCTTCTGGAGAGTAGTTGACACTTAAGGTTTTCATTCCTTCCCCTCCACTTTCTTTGGATCCAGTCCTCTTACTTTTTGCTTTTTGCCTTATCACCCGTGATGCAAGCTCAATTATAATGGCCGATTTTCGGTTCATAATCTCCTCCTCTTCTTTTTTCCTCTGCTTCCTCTGTCTCCAGTGCCATCATTGATTTTTTTAAACAAAATATGTATGTATATTTGAATTAGCAATGTATGTACACAGCTCAAAATTCCAAAGATACAAGAAGGTTGAAGTTTTTCTTGATCCACACACCCAACTCCCATCCACTCCGCTAATCCCAAATTGGAAGTAACTTCCTCCCTTTCTGACCTCCCAAAGACCTTGCGCCATGTCTTCTCTTCTCTTCATGGTTGCTGGATTTGTGAGGGGCAGAGATCATGGCTTAAGACTTATTTGTATTTCTGACAATTCATAGCACACGGATGGGCATAGCAGGTGCTCAGTAAGTTTCTTTGTAATGGATGCAGAGATGGAATGATGGATGGATGAATGGATGGATGGATGGATGGGTAGATAGACGGATAGATAATTATTTTGTTGTTCCTAACAAAATTAGGAATCATCGGTTCAGCCTTTGAATACCTAACAGTCTTGCAGTTATTGATGATCAGGGAGCAATTATCTGGTGATTTTCACAACATAAAAACCCTGTTCATTAAATTGTGCTACATAACCCTGATGCTTGAAAGTAGCAATAGTTCTTTTCAGTAAATGAATTAACTAGTGTTTAATTACCATAACTCACTATCCACTACTATATTTTTTTGCAAGTGGCTGATAGACTGGACACAGGCTTTTCTTTTCTGGAATTTCCATTTTATGGAGTAAAGTAACTCTTTGTAGGCAGGTAGGGGTGCCTTGTGTTCTACGTAAGCTGGAATCTCTTGGGAAATTATGTTTCCTTCCAGTCTGTCAACACCATGCAAGGACAGCAGCCAGCCCTAGTGCTGCTGAGAAGTACCATAAAAGGGAATTTACACTGACTGGACTCTTGCTCCGTGCTGGGCAATGGGAGTGCTTTTTAGATGGCTTATCTCATTTTGTTTTCGTATCTGTCCTGAGAGGTAGGTGCTGTAATCTCCATTTGACAAATAAGGAAGCTGAGATCAGAGAGACCAAGTGATTCTCTTGAAGTCACACGGTGAGGTTCCAGGCAGAGCCGGGATTCCAACTCAGATTCCTCTCACTGGGATCCTGAATGCTTTCCAGTTTTCAGTTCTCTCTCCGGGGTAATTTTTTCAAGAGTAGTTGTAACCTAGTCGTGTTCGTGGGAGGAGGTGAGTTCAGAATCCGCCTACATTGCCATCTTGACGAGGTCTCCTGAATGCTTTCCCATGTTCCAGAATGTGCTGTTTTCACATTTCTTTCTTTCCTTTAGTCTAACCACACTTAGGGTTTTGTCTCCTCCCTACACCTATATTACAGAATAGATTTCCCTACATTCTGGAATAGAATTCCATTCTCCAGGGTTCCTTCTCCTTTGCTGGCATGTGGTCTCCTCCCTCCCCATACACACTACCCTAGATGCATTCATTTCATCCTTCAGCCACACTCAAAACCTGTCTCCTCCGGGGAGCCCTCCCAGATCATTGCAGACCATGGACAATGCCCAAAAAATCAGGGGTATGATTTTACGCAAACCATTTTACCTCTCAGGGGCTCAGTTTGTTCATCTGTAAAATGGAAATAGCAAGACCAGGGAAAACTGGGACAGCCCAATGAAATGATGTGTGTGACATCTCCTTGAAAATGATGCAGCACTGCGCACACACAAAGGATCCTTAAAGCAAGCAGTGCTGTGCTTGCTGACACTAATTTTGCAGCTCCTCATGGGCTGTTCTGCCCTCCGTTCATTTTTGGGTATGTCTGAATTGCAAGGTCTTTGGGGCCAAGGGCCAGCCCTGCACACCTCCACAGGCCTCGTACAGTGCCTGGGATATAGTGGGTGCTCCACAGACGTGGCCTGAGTGAAGGGGTATGGGGGCAGGGGTGGGGCCAGCGGAGTTGTGGGAGGGAGGCCTCTGCCGCCTGGACACCTCCCCAGAAACCTTCCAGCGCCTGGTTCTGAGGCAGCAGGAATCGTCCACTAGCCTGAAGAATTGGGACACTGCCCCCAGGCGCTACAGAAGTACAGGGCACCCGGGCGCGACAGCCCCCTGACCCTCCTCACTCAGGGAGCTCTAGTGACTTCTGAAGCAGTTCACATTGAAAGCTATCTGAGGGAGCATTAAGTCCAGCCCTCTCTTCACAGATGGGGAAACTGAGGCCCAGAGAGTAAAAGAGACTTGCCCATAATCACAGTGAGCGAGGGGCAGAACCACTCTGGAATCCAAGTCTCTAGACTCTCCATTCAGTGCTCTTCCCACTGCTCCAGCTCTTGGCCTGCTTGGTCAGGAAGCATTTAAAGGTTATAAAGGATTGTCTGGTTCTGAGGGAGTCCCTGGTACCCCACATTTCACACAGGACTTCAACCCACTTCCTTCTTGAAACTTTGATGGATTTCTGTCTGTGCTCCTGCCCACCACATGGAACCTGGCCATGTCCAGAGGCCTACAGAGCACAGGGCTATGACTATCTACTACGGTCAGTAGACAATGGATGATACAAGGAAGTCACTGTAAAGGACACATGTGGAGAGAGAATTTCCAGGCTGGGGGCTGCTGTTGTCTGGGGAACACCGTGACCTTTTCAGTGGCTTGGGATTCCAAGGGATCTTTTTATTTTAATGATTAACAGCTGTATTGAGGTAAAATTAATATACAAAAAAACTGCACTGATTTAATGTGTACAATTGGATGAGTTTGGACATATGCATATACTCATGAAAACCAGCACCACAGTCAAGGTAATAAACACATCCATCACCTCCAAAAGTTTCCTCCTGACCCTTGGCTTTTTTGTTTGTTGGTTTGTTTGTGGTAAGAACACTTAATGTAAGATCTACTCCCTTAACACATTTGTTAAGAGCACAATACCATTTTGTTAACTATATATATAGCACATAACTATGTCATACAGCACATCTCTAGAACAAATGCATCTTGCATAACCGAAATTTTATACCCGTTGAACAACAACTCCACATTTCATGGCATCTTAGAGGGCAAAGTTTCACATTGATTTTCATTTTTATCTTCTTATCCTTCCCTAAAACTGCATTACTGTAATTCCCAGGAAGGGAGGCATCAAGAATATGGGGCCTCAGCTCTTGGAAGCTCAAATTCATTTAAAGACTGATTTACCAGGAAATTGGGCCTGCGGCATTCACTCTTTCATTAATTCCTCAGTGATTTCTCTTGTTTGTTTATGCATCCCTCCATTCATTTAAATATTCGATAAAGACGTGCCACCCCCTATTCAATGTCATTGTGCTCCGCCATGGAGGGGCAGATTCCTGCCTTTAGAAGCTCGCAGTCTAGTGGGGAAAATCAACTTCTTGCTGCTCCTTGATTCCTCTCTCTCCTCAAGCCCTCCTTTCCTTCTTCCTTTCTTCTTTGTTCAAGCATCCACCGTACCCTTCTCCAGGCCAAGTCTTGGGCTGCCCATCAGGTGCTCACAGAGGCAGTGGCCCATAAATACCACATGAAAGGGGTTGAAATGGATGGTAAGATGGCTTGGAAGTTTCAAAGGCCTCCAATTTTGAAGTCAGACAGAGCTAGATTTGAAATTGATTAGCGATGTGACCTGAATCAAATCTCTGCAGCTGCCTGAGCCTCAGTTGTTGCATCTTTACAGTGGGTTTGCAAATGCCTTTTACGGAGTTGCTACGAGTGTGGCATGAGATAATGCAGGTGGAGAACTCAGTGTCTTGGCTATCACTCTATATTTAGTAATAATGAAACATATTCAGCATTCAATGAGGCCGTGGAGAATGGGATTAATTTGGCTTGGATCAATGAAGAAAGTCTTCAAAGACAGTGGAGATTTGTCAGCAGAGTGAGTCTGATATTCACTGGCTAAGAAGCAGCTTGTGAGGTTAGAAAATAAAGTTACTGCTTGCCTCTGTTTCTCCAAACACTTCCAGAAACTTCTTTCCATGTTTTGGCCATAACTGGCAAGTCTTATGCTCTAGGATTCACTACAGGCCACTGGCCAGGCTCCTGGGAGGGAGGCAGGGGCTGACTCACCCCAACCCCTGTGCTGGCCTAGGAAGTGCCAGCCTGCATGTGGCAGAGGCTGGCCTGGCTGGGATAGGAGCCAGAAGCAGAGGCCCCTGGCAGTGTGGGGAGAAAGGAGAGGGGCAGAGAGAAGCCCCCAGGGCCCAACTCAGCCTGGTTACTGGATGACAGCTGTCTGGAGAGCAGGCCAGAGTCACTGTTGTCACCACACACTCCTTAATGTTCACAATCACCCAGGCTGGTGGCTGGAACTGCTAGGATCAGAGGAGGAGGAGATGGAATGTGCAAGGCAAGGAAAAGGGGATGAGGGCTGCCTTTGGGGGGAAAAAGCAGCACTTCCCAGATCGCCAAAGTCCCGTTCCTAAAGCTTTTTGCTTCCTGATTCAGACTTTGGGTGGGATTACACAGGGCACAATCTTCTACAAGTGGCATTCAGTGCCACGCTGCGGGGAGAATGTTGACTTCCTTCCAGTTGGATTCCTGTTACGGCTCTGCTTTTAAGAAACTGCAGTATCGTATCTTATGTCGCCACTCTGAGCCTCAGTTTTCTCATCTCTAAAATGGGTAATAAGATCTGCCTTATGGGATCGAAGTAGAAAATGGTCTATAACACGCATACAGCAGAGCCCAGTGAGCTTCCTTTTCTCCTGCCACCTCTCCCTGTTATAACTGGCTCACTCCTGTTTCTCCAGCTCTGCTCGCTCCTCCCGCTCTTCCCTATTTTAGCTACTCCGTTAGTGCTGTCCTCTAACACCTGTCCTCCCTTTCTTCCCCTCCTGTCCTCCTCTGCCTCATCATATTGTCCTCGTCTTCCTTCAAGAGTCATTGTAGTGCTACCTCCTCTGGGAAGCTTTCCCCAACCAGCCCAGGAGGAATTCATTGCTTCCTCTTGAGGATCTCATGATGTTTTTTATGCATCTGTGCTACAAGTGTTTGCCCTGCTTCATATTATACGTCTTTATTTGTTATCTCTGACCCAAGCCTGTGCACTTTTCATTTTTAAAGATTGGCGCCTGAGTTAGCAACTGTTGCCAATCTTTTTCTTTTTCTTTTTACTTCTTCTTCTCCCCAAAGCACCCCAATACATAGTTGTATATTCTAGTTGTGAGAGCCTCTGGTTGTGCTATGTGGGATGCCACCTCAGCATGACCTGATGAGCGGTGCCATGTCCGTGCCCAGGATCCGAACTGGCGAAGCCCTGGGCCGCCGAAGCGGAGCTTGTGAACTTAATCACTCAGCCACGGGGCTGGCCCCGACCTGTGAGCTTCTGGAATGCAGGGCCTTTGTCTGGGTGCTAAGTATCTAGCAGACAGCCTGGTACCCAGGAGATGCTAAGGAATGTGGAAATGCCTCCCGCCATGGTACATTCCACAGCTCTAAGTGTGGCTGCAATAAACCTTTCTCACCCTAGAAGGAACAGAAGGGGAGACAGCGAGGCGCTAGCCTTTGCATAATTGTACAAGGTGCATTGCTTCGTTTATTTCACCCTATCCCCAGCCACTCTCCCAGGAAACATCACAACGATGCATTTACTGATAAAAAACTGGACTTCAGAGAGGGGGTCACAACGATGCATTTACTGATAAAAAACTGGACTTCAGAGAGGGGGTCACTTGTGCAAGGAAATACCCTTAAGAGCTTTTAAAATCCTTTTTCTGAAGCCAGTCTGTCCTCCTTTCACCACACCTCATGTGCCCCTTCAGGAACGAATTATTTGAGTGTGATCATAGCTGAGTTTTAATTTCCTGTCTCTTCTTGTCTAGACCCAAGCTTCTGATTATATTTACAGATATTCAGAAAGAAGCTTTCTCCATCCAAGCGTCAGTCCAGGCAGAGGCTGTCAACCTGGGGTCCATGCTGGAGCCCAGAAATTATGTGGTCCCTGAAATTACGTGGGAGGTGGGAGTGCAAAGTGGTGCAGCCACTATGGAAAACAGTATGGAATTTCCTCAGAAAATTAAGAGTAGATCTACCATATGATCCAGCTATTCCACTGCTGGCTATCTATCCAAAGAAATTGAAAACACAAATGCATAAAGACACATGTAGGGGTCGGCCCTGTGGCCAAGTGGTTAAGTTTGCATTCCGCTTCGGCGGCCCAGGGTTTCGCCGGTTCGGATCCTGGGCGCAGACATGGCACCACTCATCAGGTCATGTTGAGGCGTCGTCCCACATAGCACAGCCAGAAGGACCTACAACTAGAATATACAACTATGTACTGAGGGGGCTTTGGGGAGAAGAAGAAAAAAACCAATTGGCAACAGATGTTAGCGCAGGTGCCAATCTTAAAAAAAAAAAAAAGGATACAGGCACCCCTATGTTCATCACAGCCTTATTCACAATAGCCAAGACTTGGAAGCAACCTAGGTGCCCATCAAGGGACGAATGGATAAAGAAGATGTGGCATATATACACAGTGGAAGATTACTCAGCCATAAGAAATCCAGCCATTTGTGACAACATGGATGGACCTTGAGGGTATTATGCTAAGCAAAATAAGTCAGAGGGAGAAAGGCAAATACCATATGATCTCCCTCATAAGTAGAAGATAAAAACGACAACAAACAAACACATAGCAACAGAGATCAGATTGTTGGTCACAAGAGGGAAAGGGGGGAGGGAGGAGGGTGAAAGGGGTGATTAGGTACATGTGTGGTGATGGATTGTAATTAGTCTTTGGGTGGTGAACATGATGTAATCTACACAGAATTAGAAATATATTACAGTGTACACCTGAAAGTTATACAATGTTATAATCCAATGTTACTGCAATAAAAAAGATAGCCTTTGATAGACACAAAAAAAAGAAAGAAATTACATGGGAAAATAATATGTTTTTACTTTCGCCAACCTCTCATTGAAATTTAGCGTTTGCTTCTGTGACAAACGCGAGTGTGTTAGCGACTCCTGTGAGTTTGTCACTGATAGAAATCGCATGTAGTTTTATATCATATTTCATTTGTTGTTTCATTTGGTGCAGATGTCTTAAAATATAGTTTATGTTCTTCCCTGCTTCAAATTTATGGTCGTTATTACATCTGTTACCAGATCTTTTTAGTTAATGTGTCAATAAAGAAACATATATTATTACATTACAGTTGGCTTTTTAAAAAATATTGTCATAAATGGTTTCTTTTGTAATGCTTTTTGCATCTGATTTTATGCATTTAAAAATATTATTCTAAGATGTGGCCCAGATGCTTCTGCAGACTGACAGAGGGGTCCTGGGCACTGAGTTAAGAACCTCTGTTCTCCAGGCTTGAATAATTTTCAAGATTGATGGAAAGCAGGTTATTGTTAGTGACAACAACCAGAACAATAAAAGCGAGTGTAATGGTCTTTGCTGTGTACTTTGTGCTTGGTGGAGCAGGTCACATAAGTTTGCATTCATTCATTCATGCATGCATTCATTCATTCATTCATCCATCCATCGAATAAAAATCTGGGTGCCTGGACATCTCAGGCACTGCTCAAGGCACTGGACTCCAGTGAGCATGACAGAGGTCCTGCCTTCATGGAGCTTTTGTTATCTCATGTGATCCTCATGGTGACCTGCGAGTTAGGGCTTTTTATCCTTGATTATGCAGGAGGACACTGATGCTCAGAGAAGTTGAATGAGTTTCAAGTTTTCTCAGCTGCTAAGTGGCAGGGGCTGGGTTTGAGCCCAGAGTTCCTCGTGGTAACACAGTGATATTTATTTCTGATATCTCTGCTGATTGTATAAGTCCCTTGATTTCCCCAGGTGCAAAATAATGGAAATAAAATGGATTGTCTCTCTTTCTCTCTTTTTTTCTCTCCATCCTCTCCATACTTACATTTCCACCTTACTAGTATTAGAAATCTGAGCCAGAACGACCCTACGGATCATCCTATCTGTATAAATGAGGCCTGAGGTCCCGAGAGGGTAGAGGGTCACCCAGGGACACACAGCAGAGGGAGGCAAAGCTGGACCCAGATTCCATGCATGGAGCTGCCAGGCCAGTGCCCTTCCTGCTAGAGGACACAGCCCCACTTACTCTCTAACAGTGGGCTCTCCTGGCTCCAGGTGACCCCCCTCTGCCACCCTAGATTACCAGGGTGCCCCACTCTCCCTGGCAGCAAGGAGCACTCCCAGCCGGGCTTTCTGAGCAACTGCTCCGGAGAACCCAGTGCCCTCCCACCTCTGGAGCCCATCTTAATGAGCTTCTCCCCGAGATAAGAGCTGTGAGGAGCTCTCAATAACTCCATGTGGGACTTTCATGAATAAATAATCCTTAAGACTTAGCATTTGTCACTGAACCTTTTTTTGTTTCCTTTTTAATATAATGATGGGATTTGCAAGGGGCAGGAGAAAGGGGAGTGGGCACGGAGGAGAATTCTATCACTGAGCAGTCAGAATAAGTCCAGAGGAAGGATGGCCTCGGAGATCAGACGGACACCACAGTCATTGTGCATGTGGGGTGGCGCTGAGGGGACACGCATTATCCCAACACTCCTGGGGAGGACCCTGGTGTGACAGAACTTCTCCAGGCCCAACTTTCACCCCTACTCCCTAGATTAGATTGGCCCCTCTGCCATATGCTCTCAGTCCCCTGTGTTTTTTTAAGCATCTATCATAGTTTATAACTATAGGTACAGATATAGATATAGATAGATATAGACATAGAGGTGTATACATAGATATAGATACAGATATAGATATAGACATAGTTATAGATATGGATATATAGACATAGATTGAGATATAGACATAGGTATACATACGGATAGAGATATAGACACAGAGATATAGATGTAGATATAGATATAGACATAGGTATAGGTATAGACATGGATATGTACATGTAGATATAGATATAGACATAGGCATAGATATAGAGACAGGGACTTGCTGGGTGACCCTCTTCTATTAACTGGACTCTAAGTTCCGGGAGAACCAAGGCGTCATCCATTTTGCTCTTTTCCATATACCTATCCTCCAGTCCCCATGGTGAGTGCTGGGCAAATATCTGTGAAATGAATAAAGGTATTTCCAAAACACGGCACCCCTTCTTGAGCGCCCAGTTTGAGCCTGGTGACGATGAGGTGTTTTGGGATCTTTTATCACATTACGTCCTAACCACGACCCTGTGTGTTGAGTACTATTGTTCCCATTTCACAGACGGGCAATGGACACTCACAATCATTTTCTCTTTGTCCCCAAGACCACACAGCTGCTGGGCCTCGTTGGTCCCTCATCCTCTTCCCTCCCTGCCTGTGCTCATTCAGTGAACAGCTGCCTCAGGCCCAGCGGGCTGGGGGAAGTGGCAGGGGAAGGATCTCATTGTGCAGGAAGCTTACAAGCTCCTCAAAGGCATAGACACCCGCAGGAAGCTGTGAGCCCACTCAGCACAGCAATATATATTCTTGACCTAAATTAGTGCAAACTGTAATTGCTGGAGGCAGGGGAATGACAAGTGTCAGCTGGAACAGCAGTCCCAGAATCTCTGGGTGGGAAGGGATCTTAAGGAGGAAGACAGACAGGAAAAAATTGGGATTGGAGCCAGACACAACCCCCTGCTCTGTGCTCTGACTTACTGTGTGACACAGGGGAAGCCCCCTCACCCCTGTAAGTGCCAGGTCCTGTGTGTGAGTGTGTGCATTTTTTAAATCAACAAAATGGCAGTAAGAACAGCACCATCCCATAGGGCTATGGCAATCAAAGTTCCCATGTCGGAAGTTCTCAGTGGATATTAGCCATTGTTGTTGTTCCTGTCACCATGATATTGTACAGCTCTCTCCTGGAAGCTTGGCTGTCCTCCACAGCCACCCCAGCTCATGGCCATCCCTCCTCAGTTTGCATTCCTGCGGTGGCCAGCGGCAGCAGGACCCTGGGAGAGAACGGGCCATTGCTCAATAGCTGTGACTTTAGAAAAGCCCAAATCTGCCTCCCTGTGGCTTGTGCCAGCTCCCCCGCCCAGAAACCTTTTTCTAACTCATCTTTATAAAGCAGTTGCCATGTGCCAGCCACTGGCCTAACACTCTACCTACATTACCTTCAGCTGGTCTCAAAACAGCCTAATCCTCAAAATGGTACCTCAGTTTCTTCTTCTATAAAATGGGAATGATCATAGCATTTACATCATTGTGTTTTTATGAGGATTAAGTAGGTTGACACATGCAGTGCTTGAAACATTCTGTGGCATATCCTGAATGCTCTGTAAGTATTAACCATTGTTGTTGTTGTTGTTATTGTTATTGCCATAATCATTTTTATAAAATACTACTTTATGTTATTAGTCTAAATAAAAGCAGGATCTGCTTTTAGAACTCACTGGTGGTGCCTGCAGCTCTCAAGGGAAAATTCAGAATTGCCAAGGCCTGGTGCACAGGCTTGGTCTAACCTGGCTCCCAACAGCCTCTGCTGCTGCATCTTTTGCCACCTCCACCTCCTTCTCAACACGCCAGCTTTCTCGCATTGCTTGAAGTCCCCCCGATTGGAGTATAGCTTCTCCTACCTCCAGGCCTTAACATATTCTGTTCCCTCTGCCAGAGTACACTTATCTCACACCACTCTCTTGCATTTGGCTAATTCCTGCTCATCCTTTATGCCTCAGATTCAATATTGCCTCCTCCCAAAAGCCTTGTCTGACCCCTTACTTCCAAAGTTTGGGTTGGGGGCCTCTTCTTTATGGTCTTATAGCCCCAGTTATGTTGCTAGGTTAATTTTTATTGTTGTTTTTTTCTCTCTCCCTAGCACATGCTATGTCACATGTATTCCTATGTCCCTCAGGAAGCAGCCCAGGGCCCCGAACAAACTAGCCATCAATGGAGAAACTTAAATGAGTCAGTGGACAATAGGGGTCCCAGCTCCTCCTTCCCTTCTCCTGCAGTGAGCTCCGTACATTCTGAGTTTACAGTTCTTGCAAATTCAAGGGACACTCAGATGGTACTAATTACTATCAGTTGTTGGGCACTTTCTATGTGCAGGACATTTTACATCTGTTATCTACTTTATTTCTCAGGCAAACTCTCCAGCTAAATATTAATAGCCCCATTTTTCAGATGAGAAAGTCGAGGCTCAGAGTTTAAGGGAACTTGCCCAAGGTCTCACCGTGAGTGAAGCCAGGAGACAAACCTCCCTTGTATCCACTCTCCTACACTGCTGCTCATGCTCTGGGGGCCGAGAAGGCTCGCTAAACCCCATGGCGGGTGGGGCGGGTGGGCAGCTAGATTGCTGTCAAGTGGCTGTCCTAGGTTCCTCTCTTCCCGGGAGCTCAGGAGACGAGGCTGCCTGTTGTTATCAGAAAATGATTAGTCTCCACCCGTAGGGGGCTTGTCACTGTCTGGGCCCTGAGTCATCCATTCACACCTCTCACTGAGTGACACAGACCTTTCCTGGTATTTATTAACAGCGGGCCCGTGTCAACATCTGTTCCCAGCCGCCCTGCCTAATGCTCACTGTGCATGGGGCTCAGCGGACTTGGCCGATGGGCCCCTGGTGATGCGTTTACACTTGAGCAATCAGGTAGTGAGGGGATGGCAGCCTCACCCAGCCGGGTAGGGTCTGGCTGATGCAGTTTTGAAACCAGTATTATTGGATTTAGGATGTCAGTGCCAAAGAGACGCTTTGAAACATCTTGGACTGTGTCTGGAGTTAAAAGGTGAAGAAACAGAGGCATAGAGAGGCCAAAAGAGAGCCGTAATGATAATCAGCTCAGTACCTGGCATGCAGTAGGTGCTCAGATATTTGTTGAATGAATGAATGAATGCCGAATAGATTTGCATTGGGTTTTAGAGTTTGGAAAACATGTTTCTATGTGTCATGTCATTGCATTCTCTCAATAATCCTACATGGTTGGGAGCCAGACAGATGCTGTTCCCATTTTACAGATGAAAAGATCGAGGTTTGGGAGAAACTACATGTAGGAGAAGTATGGGTTCTTGAGTTGGGCATACCTGAGTTCAAATCCTACCACCCACACTGACCTGCAGGTTTTCCCTTGTAAAATGGGAGATAGCCATCCAGCCTGATGTGTCCTTTGGTAAATACAGTTTTATTGAAACACAGCCATGGTTATTCATTTGCATGTTGCATATTGTCTATGGCTGCTTGTGCCCTACAACAGCAGAGTTGAGTAGTTGGCCAGGGACTAGGGCTTGCAAAGCCTAAGATATTTACCATGGATTCCTGTATAGAGAAGTTTGCCGACCCCTGTTCTGTAGGGTGGTTGAGAGAATGTATGTGAAATGCCCTCTGCACAATGCCTGGCAGGTTGGCTTTTTCTCCTCTCAGGTGAAGGTGCAGATCATGTGAAAGTGGCTTCAATGTGGTCTTTTTTCTAAGACTTTGAAGGCCTTGTAAATATCACACTGTAACATGCAGAGTCTGGAGCTGGAAGAGCTGATGTGGGGTTAAGAGCACTGGAGTAAGAGCCAAGGACCAGGGTGTTCCAGTCCTGGCTCTGCCCTACTGTGTGAGCTTGAGGACTTCCCTCCGAGCCATAAGTAGTGGATTGAGTAGGGTCCCCCACAAGTTCACATCCATGCAGAACCTCAGAATGTGACTTTATTTACAAATAAAGTCTTCGCAGGTATAAGCAAGATAAAGTCATAATGATTAGGGTGGGTCCTAAATCCAATGGGTGATATCCTTATAACACGAGGAAATGACAGACACAAGGAGGAAGGCTATGTGATGATAAAGGCAGAGATTGGAGTGATGCAGCCATAAGTCAAGGAATGCCAAGGGTTGCCAAGAGCCATGGGGAGCTATGAAGAGGCAAGGAAGGATTCTCCCCTTAGAACCTAGAGAGGGAGAAGGGCCCTGCTGACAGGTTGGTTTTGGACTTCCACTCTCCAGAATGCTGACAGAGTAGACTTCTGCTGTTTTGAGTCACCTAGTTTGTGTACTTGTTATGACAGCTCTAGGAAACAAATACACTGTTTCCCCCTTTGGTTCCAATGTGGATTGAGGCTGCTGTGGCAGGTGCACAGCCTAGGAGACAGCGCTGGCTGGTTGACAAAGGCTGTGCAGGCTCTGCCCTTCCAGTTCTTCCTCCCCTAAGACACAGAGGCACTGGCTACAGACTTCTACCCACTTTACTGTAATGAGAGCTCTGACTTGCCCAAGGGCATAGAGCAAACTGGGCAAGCTTAACTGTGGCGTGGAGGAGACTCAGGACCTGACATCACTTGGACTCACATGCACATCTTGGCCTTGGTGTTTCGTACCCATGGGAAGTAGGACAAGTGACATATCTTCCCCAAGACCCAGTTTCTCCAGCTGCACAATGGGAGTGAAAAGGTGTACGTCTTGTGGTGGAACTCAAAGGAGAGAGCTCAGCAAAGGAACCCAGCACGGATCTTGGCACGTAGCAGGTGCTCAGGAAATCACAGGTGATGAAGAGGATGTTGGTGATGATGGGGATTTCTGGCAAAGCTGGCACCCTCACCCAGATCTCCTGATTGCCCTGTGCAGCACCTGTCACTCCAGCCCACCTCCACCCGCAGTGCTATTCCCTTGTCCATTTGCCCCCTGCTCCTGGGGCAGCTCTAAGCTCCAAAAGACCCCAGACTCTGGACTCAGCACCTGAGATGAAGAATTGAGTCCTGAGTTAAGAAAGTGTCAGCGTCTGCCTTGAGCTCCTTCTCTCACTTGCGCCCACATTCTTCATATTCCCAACGTGACACCATCACTCTCTAAACTCAGTAACAGCCCCGGTGTCAGGTCTTTGTGTTTTAAATAATCAGTTCCCCTCATGGAACTGATGTTTATGCAGGATACATCCTTTTAAAAGCTAACAGCTGCCTTATTTGTCTAGCTTGAGCTGTCTCTAGGTTCCTTGGGAAGGTGACAGTTTTTGCTTGTTTTGCTCTTCTCTTTCTTTGTTTCTCTCTGTTGTTCTGTCTCTGCTCTCCATGTCTCCCTGTGTGTTCCTTTCCACCCATGCAGTGTCTTTCTCTTCACTCTCATTGCTGTCTTTCGGAGTCTGTCTCCTTCCCTTTCCCTCCCCTCTCCGCCTTCTCTCCTCCTCTCCCTCTCTTCTTCTCCTTCATACACTGAATATTTGTCGTGTGCACCTTGGTGTTTTCTCCTTGTTGAATCTCTGTGTTTCTCACTCCTCTTTTTACCTCTCTGTCCTTCTCCTAATCTAGCTCTTCATTTTTATCTCTCTTTGCACACATTTTGTCTGTCTCCCTCTTATTCTCTCTATATGACACTCTTCTGGGTCTCTCTCTTTCTGTGTCTCTCTCTGTCTTTCTAACTTTCTGTCTATCCATTCATATCTGTCTATCTGTTTGTCTCTCTCTCTCTCTCTCTCTCTCTATCAGCTCCCTATCATCTGTCTAGGTATCTATCCTTCCATCCATCCATCCATTTTCTTCTGGATGACTGTGTTTCTGCCTCTCAGTTTCTCTTCTTTCTTTCTAGTAGTTTCTCTACATGTTTATCTCTCTTCTTATTCTCACGCTTTCTCAGATTGTCTCTCCCTCTGTCTTTATCTCTTCCTCTCACTGCCCACTTCTTCTTCTCCCTCTAAAGATATTAATATTTTAATACCCTTAAGGTCCTCCCAGGATCTTAAACCCTTTCCATGATTCAAAAGTGGCAAGTCTCAGGAACTGTTCATTCTCTTCCTCTATCTACCTGTCACTCTGACCTCACTCTACACAAGTTAGGAAGTGAAGGATAGTCTGGCAGCTTTCCTTGCATCGTCTCCTTTGTTCTGAGCATGAGGATTTGGAATGGAAACACATGGTTGGGGGTGGGCAAGGGAGTGTCCTGTTGGAGAGACTCTTGGTAAAACTACTTTTTGGTGGATGCTGCATCCATGCCTTCTGGTGTTTGCTTCATTTGCAAAACATTTACTTAGCTCAAGTTTTTTCCAGGCCTTGTGCTGGGGGCTAAAGAGGGATGAATAAATCTTGAGCCCCTTACTCAAAAAGTTTACCGTCTCTCTGGGAAACCACAGAGCTGATAGTTTAGATCAATAAGATAATAGATTTAAACAATTCACTCAGAGGGAGAAGGAATTAATTCTGGTTGGGGGAAGTAAGTAAAGTTTCACAGAGGAGGTCACAGTAAGCTCTGTGGAGGTGAGGACTTTGTCCAGTGTCACTGTTGCATCCCCAGTACCTAGAATACTGCCAGGTACATTGTAAGGTCTCAATAAGCAGTGCACTGAATGAATGAATGAATTTGAACAGTTTTGAAGGGTTTTTAGGATTTTCTCAGGCAGAAAAGTTAGAGATGTGCATCCCACACAGAAGCAAGAGCAATGATTAAGGATTTGGAGAAGTGAAGGTATATACTGCACCCAGATCCCCTCTTCAGGGCTGACCCACTCATCCCCCAGACAGTGGCTGGTGGGTCACAGCTGCATCCCTCACAGGCATGACCTGTAGTCACAGGGAGCTGCCTCACCCAAGGATACTCCCTTCCAAGTGACAGCCCTTGGCCAATGACTGGCTGATGTGGTGATGCAGAAGCCTGGATCCCTTGCCTCCATTCAGGACGTCCCTAAACGGCCATCCCAGCTCCAGAGCTCCCCTCAGGACCGATGAGGTTTCAGATCCACATGGGATCGACTGCATTACAGGTCAGCCTCTCCTTTTGCCCAGTCCTGCCTTGCTCACTTCCTACAAGTGTATCCTAAGAGGGCTCTTCAATAACCCCTCTGTCTGCAACTTTCCACTTCAGAGGCTGTTTTCAGGGAGCCTGATCTAAGATTGTGTATTTAGGGAGTGAGAAGAGACCTGTGGCTAGCAGATAGAGAATATGAAACAGGGTAAAAGTAGCTGGACAGGTCGGAAGGAACCAGATTATGAAGAGCCTTGAATGCCAAGAAAACTAATTTAGATTTTCTTGTATAAGTAATGGAGAGCTGTTGATCAATGGGGTATCTAATTAGAGCTGGGATTTACCAAGTTCACTGGTAGTCGATGTGAAAGACGGGACGGAAGGGGATAAGACTGGAGACAGGGAATAAGCTAGGAGACCCAAATCTGGAGTTCCAGGTCTGGGAGGGAAAGATTAGGAGAAGAGATGAAGGAGGGTCCAGAGATGTCACCAGTAGTGCTTATTGGCCTCTTCTTGCTACATGTGCATACGCATGTGCCTCCCTTCTTTCACAGTTCTGGATTCCATGAGTTAGATATCATGAAAGAATATGGTCCCTCTTCTCACTGCCTGTGGTGCCCTTTTAATATCTCCTGCAACCGTGGGCATCACAGATACTCTAATGCTAGGATTCCTTATTGGGGGCCCTTTCTCCAAAAAACAGCATCCAGAAACTTCCGTGTGTATCTCTCATCTTATAAAATTTTGGCACATCAATAGATTGTGGCATCTTGTCCGGTCTCATCTCTTGGGACCCTCATTTGGGAGGAATTGTGCATTTACCTAGAATCCCATGATCTTTTTAACAGCTATTGCTACCAGTCTTGATGGTGTGTCTTGTATGCAATGGTCTGCAAAATGAAGTTCTAGGGAGCTAGGCTCAGACAGTCCTGTTTGATGTCTGGCTCTGCTGTTTATAGGCTGTATGATTTAGAGTAAGTCTCACACTTTTCATAGTTTCAATTTATATCCATAAAGTTGGAGTCACAGGAATGTGCCCATTTTGCAGATTTGCTATGGGGAACTCTGGAATCTGTGGAAATGTGTATGATGCAAGTTAAGAGTTGTGTAGTGGGAAGAGCCTTCTCTTTGGACTCAGGTGGAGCTTGGCACAAACTTCCGTTCTGCCACTTTACAATCTGGGTGGCCGACAGCAAGACACTTCACCCTTTTGAGCCACAGTTTACATTTTGGTAAAATGGAAATCTCATACCTACCTTCTAAAACTATGAGGATTAAAGAAATAGAGGGTACAAAGTTCCAAGTACATTCTTCTTCTTCATAACTAGACAAATACTATGTCATATGACGATATGCCTATTGGGTTTTTTCTTTTTGTTTTTCTTTGCTTCTTATTTTCTCTTTAAATATGTATTTATATTATTTTATTGATTGCAAATGTAATAAATGATGGTCTCAAATGTAATGTATTCACATTAAAATTTTTTTAACCTAATGGTGCAGATGTCTCTGGGGTTTAATCATCCCCTTTTTCTCCAAGGGAAGAAGCGATGCTGTCTACTTATTTTGAAACCATCAATGACCTGCTGTCCTCCTTTGGGCCGGTTCGTGACTGCTCTCGGAACAACGGTGGCTGCACTCGAAACTTCAAGTGCGTGTCTGACCGCCAGGTGGACTCCTCAGGATGTGTGGTAAGTGCCCATTGACTCTGCAGCATGGCACTGGACCAAGGGCCAAGGCTACTTGCTGGAGGCCCCTCCCTGTGAGGGGGAGATGGTCAAGGAGGACTACACTACTGATAGCTCTTACTGCTGTGGCCTTCGGCACAACCAGGCTGCCTTGGTTTCCTCATCTGTTAAGTGGAATAATTAAACCTACCTCATGGAATTGTTGGAAGAATGAAACGAGATATTAGAACTTTAGTACCCGACTACAGTGGGTTCTCGAGAGCTCCTGGCCTCAGGGTGCTTGCAATCCATTTGGGAGTGCGGTAGGGCATGTCTTATCTCTGTGCACACAATGGGGGGCATGTCAATGAAGTGTCCAGAAGAGAAAGTTCCAGCCGAAACCTCAAGTTTGTAGAGGCTTCCTGGAGAAGTTGGTGTTGGAACTGGCTTCCACAGATGGGTCAACTCACATTAGGAAAAGAGAAGGGATGTCCAAGGCAAAGGCATGGAGGGAAAGGTGGTCTTATTTACAAGGAGCTTTAGCACCTAATGTGGGATATGGACATAGAAGGAGATACATGAGGATCTTTGTTGCCTGTAGAAGAGGGTCGCAATCTGAGTGAGGTGTTTGATAGGAATGGACCTAGGGTGCTTGTTTAAAATGCAGGTTCCGGGGTTCCACACCAGAAATTTTGATTCTACAGAGGGGCTTAGGTCCCAGCAACCTGAGTTTGTAACAATTTAACGAGTGTGTATATATGGGGGGAGTGGGGAAGGCATCTTGGATACTTGGGGAACATTGCCCTAAAGGCTAAACTCCTCAGTATGGCACTAAGTGCCCTCCTTGAGTTGGCTCCTTTCTAACTTCTCCATCACTTTACTTCATTCTACACTAGAGCTGAACAGATAGATGTAGTTCCCTGAACATCCTTGCCTGTTTAATGCCTTAGATAGTTTGCTTGTGCCGTTTTGTTGCCTAGAGTGAATTGTTCCTCCAGCCCATGTAGCGAACAAGTGGACCTCTTTCCAGATTCATTTTGTTTATGAAGCCCTTCCTCTCCCACCCCGCCTTGAAGAAATGAGTGCTTTATAAGGATCCTTACTCTTTTCTGTACCTACCTCTGTTGTATCACCTGTGATAATTTATCACACAGCCTGGCTTTTTTCAAGCTTACTTCACCCAATAAGCTGAGAGAGAACCCATGGAATCTGTTGATTTAGCTTACTATCCCCACAGTACCCATCTCAGTAAATAAGGAAGAAAGAAAGAAAGAAGGGCTGGAAGGGAGAGATGGGGCCAGGGATGGAAATCCTTACTCTGGACTAGGCTCTCTGGAAGAGACCAAGAGAATTAGAATACAGTTGGCTCTTGATGCACCTACACAACAGGTGGGGAAATAGACAATGGCCAGAAGACTAATACAAAGAAGAAGCTTCTAGAGAATGAGATGATGCAATGAAACTGTATTTTAGACTCAAAGATCAACAGATCTTCAGAGGTGGATGGGCAATTGGAGATTTTATTGGTTAGAATTCTTAGGATTATAAGTGACGGAAGCTCAGTTCAAACTAGTTAGGCCAAAAGAGAAAATACATTGGCTCAAATGGAAGTCTAGGCACAACAGGATTGAGGGGCTCAGATAATGTCATTGGGATCCCTGTCTTTCTCTTAGCTCTGCACTCCTCAGTACCATGCCATTCTCGGGCCAGCTACATCTTCTGCACTCAGTGAGTCCTGCAGGACAAGAACATCTCTCTCCTAGTCCCTCCAACTAAAGTCAGAGGATTCCATTTCATTGCGCCAACTTGGTTCTCATGCTCATCCATGTCCCAATCACTGTGGTCGGGGGAGGGACTGGGCTCGTCCCAGAACCAGTCATACCAGGGACTTGGGCCAAGTGACAGCTGCACCGAAAATATGTGGTAGTGAATTGGGGGAGGCGTAGAGTCTTAGGTTGGGTTGTGGATGCTAGGTCAGTGTGCATCAGCTGCTGTCTACTTCAGAGCATTACAACCCAACCTTTCATTTTGCCTATTGGAAAAGTGAGGCCCAGTGAGGGAGAGGATGCTTTGCTCCAGTCTTAGAGCTGTCAGTGGACAAACAACTCAAGAGGAGGTCTCAAATTATCCGTGTTGTCTCCAAAACATGAGGCTGACATTTCTGAAAAGATTAAGCTATCTACCTCTTCCTCTTTTCCCCATCAGTTCTCTTTCCTGAACTAATTAAGCTCCTTCTCCTTGAGGATTGATGTCCCAGAAGAATGAAGCCTCAGAATGCAGAGATGTGTGAGTGTGTGTCTCTTTCCTTCTTGTTAATGTAAACTGGAAAAACAAAAAGAGAGAAAGAACATTCGTTCCCTGGAGGTTAAGAGAAAATTCAACAGTGTGATGAGGTTGTCAGACACCTTTCTCTCTAGATTAAAGATCTCATGTTAAAGCTTCAACTTCAGGGCTCGATGGATGTAAGGCAAACTGTTCTCTGTTCTTTCAGAATAGACAGGGAAATACTCACTTTTACGCTGGAATTTAAAATCCCTCTCACGTCTCTATAGACCCTCTGTCATGCCTGCAAAGAGAAACTTTTTCTTACAGCCCTTCATCTAAAAAGCTCCATATGGCAAAAAATAATAGTACCTTATATTTTTAGAACATTTTGGAGTTCTCAAAGTATACCTAAGTCCAATACTTCATCCTCACAGTAATCCTGGGCGGTAGGCTCCCTTCCTACGTGGAAACAAGGCTTAGGAAGCAGAGTGACTTTCCACGGTTCCACCACCAGGTGGCAGAATGGAGGCCTAAGACCATGTCTTCAATATTATTCTTGTGCCAGGGCCGCTTTGGGTTTCTGGAGCTGAAAGGATATGGCAGCAAAGAACCTTGGCAAGAAGGCTGGTCTGAGAAAATTTGGCTTAAGCCCTGACTTGGTCATTGGCGACCTTCAGGATCTATGTTGACCTCATTAGCCTCAGTTCCTTGATCTTTCAAAAGGGAGCAACAGCTCTTGAATTCAGGTTTGCTGAAAACTCAAAGAATGTAACTGGCAATGAATTTGGGATTTACAAAGTGCCATTTATGTGTAGGATGATGAGACCACAACTACTGATGTTTTTATATACCAAATATGATATTTCGGGCCACACAAATTCAGGGGCACAGCATATCTAATTTTCTATAATGTTTCTGTAACTGAATTTCATTTCTGTTCTACTCCATCCATTGGTAGTGGAAACTTCATTCTAGTCAGTTTAGGTTTTCTGCCTCCCACCTCTGACATCTAAGTTCAAGGGGGCTGATGGACTCCTAAGGCATGGGGGTAAAGGGATGTTTGGTGTTGAACCATCACCTCTTAATTCTGGTAACTGCTTTCTCATCCAGCCCTTGTTCATCACTCTCTTTCCTATCTGGTATATACCAGGACCTCTCTCTTCCCACCTGATTTACAAGTGTGTTGTCTATCTTGGCATCTGTCTTGCACCATTTATCCTTACCACAGGGTCATTTGAGGCCAGCTGGTTCTATCCATTGGGTAGCTTTCCCACCCCACTCAGGGCATGAGGAATGTCCAACAGCTCTTTTATACCACCCTGAGGCCATGAGGATCTGAGGGGGGCTGGCTCACACCCTCTTGATCTAGACATATCATGAATGCTTTTGCTTCCTTGCCAAGAAGGAGCACTTGGCCATGCTTGCCGTCCACCAGACGCTATCTGGAAAGTGAAGCAGAGACCCTCTTTGCCTTCAGATCCCTCAAGCCCACCGGATCTTCTGTAGCCCCTCATCCTTTTCAACCACACCATGCAATTAACCTGGTGGGAAAAGAGCACAGGATCTCTTTTGAGGACTTTCCTTAGCATTGGCAAGGCCATCTTGTTACATTTCCAACATCCCTCTTTTCCGGAGCTCAAATGATCTTTACTTCCTTGTGGGTTGGAGGGAGGTTAATTTTCTAACAGATCACAGATTCTTCCACTGTTTATTATTATTATTATTATTATTATCATTAGTATTATTTTTACCTTCTATCCAGACCTCAACTTCTGAAACCCAAAGTAAAATTTTGACTTCATTTTGCTTGGTTTTCTGGTTCTGCTCTGGTAATCTTCTCCTGGGATAATATAGTCCTCAGGAATGTGGTTGCCTATAGTGGGGACAGTATAGGGTGTGTCGTAGGCAGAATAGTGCCTCACCCCCACCCAAGGATGACAACAGGAGAATTAAATTCACATATGGAATTAAGGTTGCTAATAAACTGACTTTTAAAGAGAGTGATTATCCTGAATTATCTGAGTCAGCCCAATGAAATCAGAGTCCTTAAGGCTGCAAGAGGGAGGAAGCAGAGGAATTCAGAGTGAGGCAGCAGTGCCAGCTTTGAAGATGGAGGAAGGGGGTGTCAAGCTAAGGAAAATCTCTAGAAGTTGGAAAGGGCAGGGGAATGGATTCACCCATGGAGCCTGCAAAAAAGAAGGCAGCCCTGCGGGCACCTTGAATTAAGCCCAGTGGGACCTTTGTTGGACTTCTAACCCGTAGAATTATAAGACAATAAATTCATGTTGTCTTAACCCACCAAGGTCGTGGTCATTTGTTACAACGGAATGGAAAACTAATACAAGGTGAACAATAATATGGAGAGGGCGGGTGATCCAGGAGATGCTGTGGCAAGAATTATCCTGTAATTTTGATTTTTAATTATTTCCAAGGAAACCCTCACCTCATGACCAGGGCTGGAGGAAGTAACAATGAACGAAGCATCAGAAGAGAGAAGGAGCCTCAGGTTCCCCTTCACTGTGCTGGAGAGTAAAATAATTGTTATCTATTAGAAATGGTATAAATCTGGTGAACATAATTATGTCAGCAAGGCACAGTTTGAAAAGTAAGCTATGGCTCCATTTATTCTGTGTGGCAGCATAAACATTGCAACATTTTAATCAAGATAGAGGACAAAACCAAAGAAATCTGTAGGCACTTAATCATGATATTGTATGGAGGACACTTCCGCCATCTCTGAGTCACTGCTGCCCCCTGAAGCATTTCCCTCCTGCTGGTCCTTTGTGTCATCCTGGGTTTCCCAGCACGGGAAGGGGTCCTTTGATGGACTCAACCCTAGACAATCTATGATCAAAATCCTTCCTCTCAGTCCCTTTTGAAATGTCAATTCACCTTTATTTTTGAAATGACCTAATATTGCATAACAAACTGCCCACAACTCAGGAGCTTGGAACAACTGTTTTGTTTTGCTCCTAATTTTGCGGGTCAGGAATATGGGAAGGGCTCACTGGGTGATTTGTCTCTGATCCATGAGAGGTGAGGTTTCTGGTCCTGGAAGATTCACTTTCAATAGGACCCCTTCACTTACCTATCTGGTGCTGGGGTTGGAATAGCTGGCAGTTGATCCTGGCTATGTTGGACCTCAGCTGGGACTGTCAACTAGGGCATTTGACCATGGCCTCTCCATTTAGCTTGGGCTTTTCAGACCATGAAGGCTGGATTTACAAAGGGAACATCCCAAGATCAAACATTCCAAGAGCATAGGCAAGAAGCCACAGGCTCCTTAGCATCTAGGCTCAGAAGTCCCAAACATCATTTCTATCACATTCTGTGTGTCAAGCAGGTCATTAAGGTCAGTGCAGATTCAAGGGGAGGGAACTTCACCTGTCACTGAGAGGAGCAGCAAAGAATGTGTGGCCACTTTACCCATTTACCTACAACCTGAACTTGCAGACCAAGGCTAGCAGGGCAGGAAGGGACCCTGGAAATCTTCTAACCAGGCCAGCACCTCTCCCATTATACAGACAGAAAAATAAAGGCCTAGAAATGTGCAGGAATCGCTCAAGTTCATGTAGGGAAGCAGTGATAGAATCAAGATTTGATTCCCAACTCCTTCCTCCCAGTTGCATCTTCCTGCAATAATGACCTTGTGGCATCAGCTCTGCCACTGTGGCAGTCCAAATACGTATTTAGCATCACTCCTGTAGCCAGCACTGTGAGTGGAACAGGAGATCTGAAACAAGAACCCCACTTTGTTTTTATAGGCTAGTTCAGAAGACAAGTTGGGCGTCAGGGGGGCTGCAGTGTGACCTTAAACAAGTCACTTTGTATCTTTACACGAGAATATCTAACAGGGCTGATGTGAGTACTGGAGAGAAGGGAGGTGGTGCTTGGAGAGACCTGACACTCACAAATCACCTACTGTGTGCTGGTGCATGGCAGTTAATGCTTATAGTATCCCCCTAGATGGGTATTATTATGACCATTTTAAGAAAGAAAAAAGCTCATAATAGAAGAGCAGCCATCCACACAGTGACTGTGTGGTGGGCATGATTCTAAGTGCTTTGCTTATTTTAACCAATTTAATTCTCACAGTCATGCTGTGGGCTAGGTTGTATGATGATCTCCGCTTTACACTTGAGAAAAATGGAACTGTCTGGTGGGAAACAGGCATATGTGGAGAAGCATAGACGGAGGAGGGTGGGAAGTAGGGAAGTAGAAAGTTGGGACTGAGGGATCTGCATGCTCGCTGGATCCTAGCCAGTGATGCTATTTTTTTAGGAGGTGTGTCTAGTGTCTGTTACCAGCCCTGCCTCTGAATTCCAGACCAATCCCAAACCAATCCCACTCAGCCCCACCCCCTACAAATCTCCAGCCACATTCTCACCTCCTCTTCTCTCTCTTTTTCTTTTTCCATTTTGACCTAAAATGTCATCTGGGCTCCCAGGTATCAGGAAAGACGATCGGACCCCTGATTGCCCTGAGATGCTGAGAGGCAACAAAAAAGGCTGCCTTTTTAAAAGTCAGGATGAATGGAGATACAAATTTTCATTTATCACAAGTCAGGTACCTCTTTGGCACCACTCAGAGGGAGGCAAAAACTGGACTCTGGTTTAGTTAGGGAAAGAGAGGCTGTTTCTCTCCATTCCTCATCCTGTCTCCCATAAATGACTCAATTGGACTGTAATTAAAGGAAACAACACTCAAGAAGGGCGGGGAAGATATGCAGGGAGAATCAGCAGAGTGAGAAATCACTTTGGAGCACGGCCCAGGCACTGCTGACCAGGGAAGCCTGACCCCTGTCTGTCTGCCTGGCGACCGGGCATCCCGCCCTCCTGGACCATTGGAGCAGGGCTGAGCCTCAGTGGGGTCTGGCCCTTTGGAAGTGGTTCTTCCTCCCCAGAAATGGACTCTCGAGGCTTAGTCTATCCCTGCAGATCAGTGATGGGGGCCAGAGTCCAAAATAGAAGGAATGATGCTTGCCACATTTTTCTTCTTAAAAATCTTTAGAAAGATGCGAAGTCAGAAGGCAAAGCATCTTTATGGAAACTCTTTCAGAGACTCTTGGTTAGCAAACAGTATTTAAAGGGTGGAGCATCTTCTATATGGTGTCTTCATCAAAGTGCCCTCTCATCAGACAGGTACATAGACAGAGAATTCTCTATCTGTACCTTCATCAGTATTGTTATTGATAGCATTAATTAGTTGATGCTATTGATAAACAAATTAAGGCTGTCAATGATTTCAGTGCAGTAATAGTTTTACTGATTGAAATACACATAGAGAGTTTCTGAATGCTGGTTGTGTGCCAGATCCTGGGATGAATGCTTGAAATACATCATCACATTGAATCCTCACAGCTACCGTATGAGGTGGCCACCATTATTACTCCTATTTTGTCCATAAGGAAACAGATTCAGAAAGCACGAGAAACTTACCCAAGTCCAACCAACCAGGTAAAGGCAGAGCAGAAATTCAAAGCCACCTGTCTAACTCTAAAGCTGGTTTTCTTAACTTATCAGATGGCAACTTCCAGAGGCTGAGGATAGTTTTCCAGGGATAAAGTGAATGTCCCCAAAATCACAGAGCATAAAGGGAGGGGCATGTCCTTCTCCCCTCCCTCCTTCAATGTCCAGAGTTCCTTCTTCCTCCTCTGCATCCAAGAGATCTGGAGGAAGATGAAAGAGAATGAGTATTGAGAAGGGCTGGGAATGATCAGAAAAGAAGGAAATTAGCACTGTGCTTATTGACTCAACGCCTGCCCACAAGGCTCAAACTTTGGGGGGTGAAAAGGAAGGAATTGCCCCCCATTTGAGATCTGTGCATTTGCACCTTTCCTTGGTGAATTTCCAGTAGAGTAGAGCCCTGCTCCCTCTAGATGGGGGTCGGTGAGGTATGGAGTTTCCAAGGTTATAATGTGTGGCATTCTCATAAAACCTATGCACCCTTTTATGACATTAAATATTTTATTCTTCCCGTGACATTTGAAGGCTTCTCTGTTCTTTCCCCTCATTTTATTTCTTTGGGACCAGGATTTGCTAGGTCTGATGGTATTTCTGGTAAGCTGGTTTTATTGTGTGGAAGTTATTATCTGTTCAAGTCAGGAAACAGCCTCCACCCTTCCAGAGTGATGGGTTTTACCTTTGATTCCTGGAAGAGTGGCGTGGGGGAAAGGAGCCCCAAGCTGGAGGCAGGGATGAGGAGCTGCAGCCCTGGTTCTGCCACCTGTTGGCTGCAAGCATGGAATAAATCACTTCAGGGAAGGCAATGAGCATTTGCTTAGACTGTACCGTGGAACCTGGAGAGGGAGCTTGGGACTAGCCTGTGGAGGGCCCGATGAATTGCTAAGATTCATTTCAATTGCCAAAATCTATGACCTTATGATATATGTTTTCAGAGGGCAGTGGTTCTAACATTGGAAGGACCTGAGGGTAGAAAAAGCAGCATGGGTGGAAGGCGGGGCTTAATTCGTTGGTTACTGGAAAAGTAAATATACAGGGGGAAAATCTCCATCGCTTTGCCTCCCTTTTGTGAGCATCTCTGGAGTGATCGATGACATTTTAATTGTGTGTTTCATGCACCTGCCTCAAATACCTTTTTGGCTTCGGAAGGGTGCCCCTGTGAGAGAATGTATTTTCTCCGACCATCACCCCCACCTTCAGGAGTTCAGTATAGTGCTTAAGAGCACAGTTTCTGGCATCAGAGAAACCAGGCCGAAAACTCGCTCTGTCTCTCACTAGCCATGTGACCTTGGGACAAATCACTTAAGGCCTCTGAGTCTCAGGTTCCTGTTGAGTAAAATGGGGATAATAATACCTCACAAAGCTGTTCTGAGGACTCACTGAGATAATGCACACACAATGGGCCAGCACCTGGCTCTAAGCAGGCAGGAAACATGGTCGCTATTATTACGATGATGTTTCATGCAGGGATGATGGTGGTGGCGGAGGTGGTGATGATGAGAGCTAAAATTGTCTGAGTGCCTGCTATGTTCCTAAGCCTCTGAGATGGTCTCATTATTATCCCTTTTCTTACAGATGGGAAAACTGAGTCAGAGAGCACTTAAGTAACTGACTCAGGTTCACAAAGCTCTTGAGTTCTAGATCAGGGAATGTCAGCCAAGCAGCCTTATGCCAGAATCTTCATCCTTAACCAGGTCAAAGTCTTCATAAGCATCATTTGTACTGATTGTCTGATATTCCATGGAGGGGAATATACCATCATTGACTTTGTCTTGTTGGGGGACATTTTGAGTGTTTCCAACTTTAGTCTATTATAAACAACGTTGCCGTGAGCATGTTTGGGCAGAAGCCTCCTTCTGTGCCTTGAGTTATTTCTTTAGAATAGATTCCCAGGAATCTGTAAGTACAGTTTTCAAATTGCATTAGTGTTCCATGGTTTGGGTGAAGGCATGGGATGGATTAAAATTAAAAAAAAAAAAAAATGCAACACTTCTGGTTTTCTGGACTCTCCCTGTTTAGGGGGCTGGTTTTCTCTCAGGATGCAGTTCAAGGGCAGGCTGGGGTGTTTGGCTAAAGGGTCTCTGAGCAGGGGAGTGATAAAACAAAACTAGTACTTTAGGGAGTAGAGCCTGGTGCCCTGTGCAAGATGCGTGTGGGAGAGAGTCCAACTGCAGAGGAATGTGCAGAGAAAGGCAACTGAGGCAGTCGGGCTGTGGTCTCCTTGAGGACATGAGGGGGTCAGAGGCAGTGGCTGGAAAGTTCTTAGTGGCTATGCTGAGTGCCTGTGTAGACAGACTCCATAGCTGTTGGGATCCTGATAATTAGACCGCTTTTTCTTAGCTCTGAAATGAAAACCTGGAATAGCTGTGTTCATCTTAATTATAGTAAGAGAATTTTTGCATTTATAAGGTACTTTCCCCATCCAGTCTTCCATCTTCTTTTTCCTTAGTGTCTTTTTTTAAGTAGCTCATGCTCGTTGTAAAATAAAATAAAACAAATTCAAACACTGCAGAAATGTATAAAGAAAAAAAAATCAATGTCCTCTTTCTCTATCACTCATTCACTTTAGAGACAACTGTACCACAATTTGGTCTCTCTATATATATCTATCTTTCTATACATATTTTCCCTATGCATATGCAAATATAAATTAAGAATTAAATGGAAGCATCAAAAAGCACAGAGTTGTGCTTCTTTGGGGCAACTTTCTATGTCAGAACTACGTGTCTTTACACACGCTTTTCAAAGAGCATTTTCCTTTTCTTCTTTTTAAGACAACTGGCTCCTTGAGTTGATCCTAACCATACGTTAACCTTTTTCTTTATGTCAAAAACAAAGATAAGCAAATTGAGGCCCAAAAGCACAAGAGCTCTGCTTAGCTTGAGCCCCGGTGTCCTAAATTGCAACCTAGGACTCTCTCTTCCATACAGTGTAGCCTCTTTCTTTTATCCTCTATCATGGGTTTTGAGGCTAAGTGGATGAGAAATGACATCATCATTATTATTGTGATTCATTTTAAAAGTTATCGTTTTCCCTGCATTCTCTAGCTTCTCATGGAATCCTGCCTTAAGAAGCCTTCACCCACCAGCCTAGATATTCTTGAAGACCCTGGAAGTTGTCCAGGAGTTTGGAGCACAGGGAAAAGAATAACGGGGCTCCCACCACCAGCCACAATCTTGAAACTTTAAAAGCTTTGAGGTAGCAAACCTTGAGAAGGTTTCATGAAACACTCCTTAGCCTTTCTCCTCACTGAGAAGATAGTACCTGGAGAGAGTCATATGCGTTCCTAGGGAGGAGAGCTAATTAATCAGAATTCTGGGCCAGTGGAAAGAGCAGACTTGGCTGGGATAGAGTTGAGGTCAAATCCCACCCGTCTCCCTGGAAAGCTGTGTGGCTTTGGGCAAATTGCTGAACGTATCAGAGCCTCTGTTATGTTGTCCATAAACTGGGAACGATCCCTGCACCTTATAATGCTGTTGGCCCAGCCCAGTGTGAATAGCCAGGTGCCAGCTGGACTCAGTTCCATAACCTCCCTTTCCAGGGCCAGTTCCTATTGGATAGAAAGGAGCTTGGTGACCTAGGAAACAACCTACATTTTTTTCTCAACACCATCAAGCAATTCTCAGTAAACGGTGACTGTGTGTCCTATTAGCCAACTCAATTCTGACACTATTCACTTGCAGATAGTGTCAGGTCACACAAGTTAAGGGCTCAGTCCTACAAGACTTCATCTACCCTGCAAGGTGCTGATCACAAGTTCAAGACTCCAGTGCTATAGATCAGAAGTTCCCATGACTCCCTTCTTGGGTTCCATTCATTTCCTAGAATGGCTCACAGAGCACAGGGAAACATTGACTTTTGTTGACCAGTTTATTATAAAGGATATAGAAAGGATACAGATGAGCAGCCAGATGAAGAGGCACGTACAGTGAGGTCTGGGGAAAGGAGCACACAGCTTCCATGCCCTCTCCACTCCTCCGTGTGTTCACCAACCCACAACTCTCCAAATCCCATCTTTTGGGGTGTTTATGGAGGCTTCATTACATAGGCATGATTGGTTAAATCATTGGCCGTTTGTGACTGATTCAACTTCCAGCTCCTCTCCTCTTCCTAGAGGTCAGGGGATGGGACTGGAAGTTCCAGCCCTCGAATCACAAGTTTCCCCTGGCAGCCAACCTCCATCCTCCAGTGCCTTCCAAAAGTCACCTCATTAACGTAAACTCAGGTGTGGTTGAAAGGGGTTTGTTATAAATATCAAGACACGTTATTTGCTCTTATCACTTAGGAAACCCCAAGAGTTTTAGGAGCTCTATCTGGAAATGAGGATGAAGACAGAATATCTATTTCTTATTAGAAATCACAATATCACACATGGGATGCTTTTCTAGCTTTCATTGATCTTTAAGAATTTTTCTCACTATCATTGAAAGGAAAGATGATTTTGGAAGACCACTGTCAGGGGGATGATATAGACCTAGGTAGTAAAATAACCCTGTTTCCCAACATGGCTCTTTTTTTTTTTGTGGAAGATTAGCCCTGAGCTAACATCTGCTGCCAAGCCTCCTCTTTTTGCTGAGGAAGCCTGGCCCTGAGCTCACGTCCATGCCCATCTTCCTCTACTTTATATGTGGGACACCTACCACAGCATGGCTTACCAAGCAGTGCCATGTCCACACCCGGGATCCGAACCGGTGAATCCTGGGCTGCCGAAGCGGAACATGTACACTTAACTGCTGCACCAGTAGGCCAGCCCCTACATGGCTCTTCTTATTGTGCATCCTTAGCTAAGCCCCTTATCCTTTCTACAAATTCAGAGAGTTGAACTTGATTCTCTCTGGGGCTCATTCCTTCCTTCTAATAGTCCATAAGTCAAAGCTGTACCTGGGTCTGAAGAAGGAAGACCCTAAAGATCAACTTATATGAAAGCCAGCGGGACTTGTACCATCGCCTCCCAAATTCCCTGGAGAGCTGTCCTTTCATGCACAGTAAACCTTAGGGAGAAGACAGGGGTCTCCATATGGTGGAATTTCAGGCAGGAGTATTGTAACCAGCCTCCAAGATTTTGTTGTCGCTTTGTTTAGATAATGAGGCGTTTCTACTAAAAACTTATTTGTTTCAACTATAAAATTATGACATGCACATATGAGGATGTTTAGAAACGAGAGAGAAGAATGAAGAAAAATATCACCCACAACTATACCACCTCCAGTAACCACCGTTAACATTTTGATATCTCATTTTAGTAGTTTTTATACATGATATAGATTTAGCAGTTTTGTTGTGAAATATAATGTACATATTGAAAAAGGTATAAAACATTACATACAGTTTCATCAATAGTAATTAAGCGATACCCATCTAGCCATGACCCAAGTCAAGAATTAGAATATTGCCTGCATTCTGGAAGCTTCCCCCAACACAGCCACCGTGCCTCCATTTGCCATTTTAGCCCTTTCTTCCCCTGTAGAAGCAGCCACGGCCCTGACTTTTATGCTAATCTTGTCTCTTATCTTTTCTTTATGATTTCCCTACCTCTGTATACATAGAACAATCTTATTTTTTTGATTGTTGGTGATGGGTTTCCAGAATTCAGCCCATCTCACTAAGCTAGGTAAAACTGATCTCCTCCTTTGGTTAAAGTAAAAATTGGTTATCGGCCAGTCCACAGTTTGATTCCAATTTTAGCTGCATTCAGAATGCAACCCTTAAGTATCTACTATTTGTCAGACACTCTGCTAGGTCCCAGAGTCAGAGCAATGCACTGTGTCCTGGCTAGTGTAGGGGAGCAGAATTTGCCACCCCAAAGTGTATGTGTTTGACTTGATTATTTTTAAGAACAAAAGACTCAGAAAGAAACTTTGACCTTCCCCTTAACTGCCTAAAAGACATTAAGATAGCGGGGCTGACCCGTGGCCAAGTGGTTAAGTTCTCACGCTGCGCTTCAGTGGCCCAGGGTTTCGCTGGTTCAGATCCTGGGCGTGGACATGGCACTGCTCATCAGGCCATGTTGAGGCAGCATCCCACATGCCACAACTGGAAGGACCCATAACTGAAATATATAAGTATGTACTGGGGGGATTTGGGGAGGAAAAGTGGGAGAAAAAAAAGATTGGCAACTGTTGTTAGCTCAGGTGCCAACCTTTAAAAATAAAAAAGTTAAGATAGAAGGCCCATTCCAGGAAGGAGCTGTCACCATAGGTAACTATAGTATAATGTGAACCAGGTGTGGTAGACAAGGGGGAACCTAGCAAGGGCCATTTGATCAGAGTCCCCTCTGTGACCCATTGTCTCTGTAAGGTATGGCAAACATTTCTTCACCAAACGTTTGCTTTTCCTTCTCCGTGTAAATTGCCTTCCTCCTTTTTAAAGTCCCAAACCACTATCCCCAACATCCTTCTTTGTCTTTAGCTAAAGATGATATTTAAGGTGGTGGCTTCAGCCATTTTGGTGAGCTACTCGGTTTTCCTGGGTTTCTCCCATATATACATGCTATTAAATTTGTTTGATTTTCTCCCATTGTTCTGTCTCATGTTAATTTAACTCTTAGACTAGCCAGAAGAAACTAGAAGTGTAAAGTAAAATTTATTTCTCCCCTACATCAGCAAAAAGTCTATTTACCTAACCAAAAACCAATGCTTCAACCTACCACCATGAATCACATGCAGATGCCCCCTTTCAGCACATAACCTGGATAAACTTTCTCCTCTCCTAATGATTCCCTCTGGTCTAGACTCTGGCCTGGGATGCTGCTTCCTGTCCTTTGAATCTTTGGCACCCACACGAGTGTATTATTATTTTTTTTTCCCAGCTGGTCCAAAACCTTGTGGGCTTTTTCTAAGGCATATTTTTAAATGTTACATCCTGAGTTCATCCTGGGTGAGTGGAAAACCTTTTCGACAGGGGGTGGGAGTAGAGAGAGAAAGAGAACAAATGTCTCTTGGGCTGCTTTTAAGTATAACTTTGGATCTTAGAATCCTCACCGTACCCCAGCCAAATGGAGTCTGTATCCCCATTCTGCGAGTGTGAAGGGAAGTGGTGTGCCCAAGTGTCACTCAGATTGGGATTGGCAGCATCAGCACCGGAACCCAAATCTGAAGGACTCCAGTAACCTTGATGGCAAAGTTGAGAGCACTCATATCGGGGCAGGCTCTCTGTTGCACTCCTTGATGGCATTGGGCAGCGATGAATCAGTGTTCTCGTGTGCACAAGAGCACCTCAACCCGGGGTTGCTTTGACAGTTAAGTGGGATGGTGGCACTTAGCCCAGGGTTTGGCCAATAGTTAGTACCCAGTAAATAGCAGCTAGAGGACAGAGTCAGATAGGCTGATGGGAGGGAGCCTTGAAGATAAAGACTTGCACCCTGCCCTGGGGCTGGATGATTAGTGCCCTCCTGTGGTGGCAGCAATGTGAGTATCAGAGCTGGTGCTTGATTCCCAGTGCTTGTGAATTTCCTTCTGCCCACCTCTATTCCTAAAACACTGGACTTGGGGACCCTCAGGGTCCAACATATATGAAATCTGTCTCCATTCGGGGGTGGATTTTTTTTTCTTTTTCTTCTTTCTCTTAAATTGCTCTCTGCGACAAAAAATAAAATATGCAAACCGCCCAAAATTACACTCAACATACGCTGAATAAATATATACCCACAGAAGCATATGTTCAATGGCTGCTGCTCCACGCTTTTCAAAGCCAACTAGCTTATAAAATCATTTCTCACGCAGAGTCCGGGTGATCAATGAGAAGGTGCGGCGTGAGGACGCAGCTTCGAGCTGCAAATTGAGTTTTTAGTTACAAAGAATGGGGAGGGGACACCAGCCAGTGAAACCCAGCAGGCACTGAAAAGTCTGCTTCTTCAGCCTGTCCTGATAAAGGCCTGCCTCTGCTCCCTGGAGGTCTAGCTCCTGACTGGGAACAGTAGTAGATGAGGGGGGTCCTTTGGAATCAAGCAGTGTCGGTTCAAATCCTGGCTCTGCCACTTACTATGGAATATCGGCGCAGGTTGCCTTCAACCACTTTCTGTCTTAGTCTCCCAGTATCAAAAAGGGGATAAAATAATAGTACCCACCTTACATCATTGGTGTGTGAAGAAGCATAGATGAAGGATTAAGGAAACAGACTCCGGCTCTGCCGCTTACTGGCTGTGTGACTCTGGGCATGTTCATGAACCGCTCTGTGCCTCAGATTCCCCATTGTTAAGTGGGCATGAAAATAGTACCTGCCGCCTAGGGCTGCTGTGAGGAAGGGGTGAGTGAATGCACGTTCAGTGCTTAGAATGGGACCTGGCTTCGTAGTAAGTGCTTGGATAATGTCAGAAAGTCATGTTCCCCGACCGCTTCCTGGCACACAGGTCCACATGCAGACCGTGTCAAAATGCCCTTGGCCCTGTGCCACTCACAGAGGGAGTAGGGACACGAGGCTTCTGAAAACTGTAAGAGATCCAAGCATCTGGAGTGTTGACCTGAAGCAAGTCATCTCCCCTTTCCAAGCCTCAGTTGCCCATCTGTAAATGGTGAAAATAATAGTACCCCCTTTGCTGAGCAGTTGGGAGGATCGAATTCAATAATGTAGCCTAGCAATGGGTCTGGTATACACACAGCCAAAGTTTATTTCCCTCCCAGCACCCTGAAACCGCGAAGTTCCTGAACCCAGGGGGAAGGTTGTTAGACCCCCTTGGCAGCAGAGGGCTCCTTCATTGAGTCTTGCCGGCAGCCCAGAGGGCACAGCTTCGGGGCGATACAGACCTGAGCTGAGCCTCAGCTCCACCCGACCCCTACTTGCTGTGTGACTTTAGGAAGTCCCCTCACATCTCTGCACCTCAGGGTCCTCTTCTGCCAACTGGGATCCGAGTCTCTATCTTGCAGTCACATGAAGCTGGAACAACAGAATGGATGGAGAAGTCCTTTGGAAGCCTTAACACGCAAGTGAAAGGCAGCATAGCATGACTTGATGGCCCAGCTCTGCCCCTTACCCTGTGGCCTTGGGCCAAGTCACTAAAGCTGTCTATGCCTCAGTTTCCTTCTCCGAAAAATGAAGAGAATAGTCATGCCTATGTCATCAGGCTGTGGATAATATTGAGTAAATATTCATAACGCATTTAGAACAGTGCCTGGCACAGGGTAAGCACTATTAAGTGTTAGCTATTATTATTATTAATGAGCTATACAAAGGCTATTTATTATCATCACCAGACAGTTATTGAATAGACATTCTTCAGGGCTCCTGGCAGCTTTTCTTGGGAAAGTGTTCCCTGGCCTCCCTTTTCCCGGCCCTCGGTGCTTATTTGTACCATATAAAAAACCTCAAGGACTACAAGAATGTGCGTACTTATTTTTCTCCCCACGCAACCCCCCGTTGGGAATAGATGCTCCTTGAAGGCCGGGGCTAAGTCTTCAGATACTTGGTGGCCTGGAGGATGGTAAGCAAGGCAATTGCTGACTAACACCCACTCCATGCAGGGCCCTGGGGAGCTCCAGAGAGAGTTGTGGAAGGCTTGATGACTCCCACCAGAAGGGTGACCAGCCATCTGAAGAGGCTGTGGGGGTGAGCTGCAAGCCATGTTCTCAGGCCACTCCACTCGAACAACCCTTCTCCATGGTTCCCCAGCTCGGGTGACACCTGCCACCAGAACCTACCACCTGACCTCCCTTGGAATTCCTGTCAGCCCCTTGCAGAGAACCATAGGATGTCCAAGCTGGAAGCCCCTTGGACACCAGCTGCCACCTTTCTCATTGAACAGATGGGACAACTGAGGACTAGAGAAGGGAAGGAAGTGCCCAACGCAGGGATGGTAACCGGTGTCTCCTAATGGGACACTTCCTGGTCCTCTAATGGGAAGGACAGGCCACCATATGTTCAGATAGCTAGCGGTGATCGACATGTGTGCAAGCAGACCCAGCCACACACTTCAGCACTGTTGCCATTTCAGCACGATTCTTGAGCATAAGCCATCTTGAACCATGACCTACTTCCCTCTCAGGGTTTACCCAGCCCCTCCACTTGGTCTAGATTCTCCCGGAGGTCAGGAAGCACCACACCTTCTACTTCTTTGTGTCTCCATAGCAAAGGGGCAGTGTGGTGCGGTGGCGAGAGCACGGGTTTGGAGCCAGACATGCCTGTGTTTGCATCGGGCTCTCCTCCTCGAAAGCCGAGTAACACAGAAAGACACTTTCGGCCTCAAAGACTTCTTCCTCTTCTGCAAAATCGGACGAATCCTAGCAAGCTCAGAGAATGATGGGCCTTCAGCAGCAGAGCATAAGGAAGACACCTAGTTTATGCCTGGCCCGCTGTGGGTGCTGAGAGCATTTGAATTTCCCTTCTCGTGTCTTCAGTAGGTGTGTGTTGAAGGCTGCGCAGATGGCTGGCATGTATGCAGAATGGCCTGTTGGTATTTCACTGGAACTCAAGCCAAAGCGAAGCAACGTAACCAGACACTACATTACATTTCAAAAATCTTGATCAAGCATCAACTGTTGAGTAATAATAATCCTAGTAACTGAACTTTATAAGAGTTCACATTTTGCCATGTATGGGGCACTATGCTAGGGACATCAAATACCTAACTTTTTTTTCCTTCCCACAGCAATTCTACTCAGTAGGCAAAATTTGGCTCATTTTACACTGGGAAATTTGAGGCTTAAAGTATTAATGAAGTGATGGGCTCACGTTACACAACTAGTAAGTGGCAAAGCCAGGTGGCATTCAAACCCAGGCCTGCTTGACTCCAAAGGCCACACTGGGTGCCTCCCTCCCCTGTGCTGGGCACTAGGATGTGCTGAGAAGAGAAAGCTGTGTGTGCTACACTCTCTTTCCTCCAATAGCCTATGGACTCATGAGGAGACAGCTGTGAACATGAAACATCTGCCTGGCAGAACAAAGTTTGTGCTAGAAGAATAATTAACATGGGAGAGAAGGAAAAATTATTCTTGCTGACTCCTGGCCTCAAAAGGGAAATTGGAACTTTCACACAAGGATTCTTTGCCTATGATGCCACAGAATGTTCCCAACAACCCCAGGAGGCGGTTATTTATTATCAAGTTCATTTTAAAATGGGGAAACCAAGATCAGAAAGGTGCGGTGACTTGCCCAAAGTCACACAGCTAGGAAGTAGCAGCATCTGGATTAGACCTCTTTTCTTTCTGTCTCCTCAGCATCCCTCTGGTTCTGGAGGTGAGGAGGGGCTCCATGGAGGGGGCTGTTCAACCTATGACTTATAGGATACATAAGATTCCTTAGGAAGAGGAGGGCAGGGCCGGCTGAGGTCAGAGCATGAACAAAGGTACTGAGGTTAGAGCCTGGTGCTGAGTGTTTGCCTAGGTGGTTTCCAGACCCAGGTGGAAGGACAGATAAGCAGAGTGGTTTGGGCTGGGAGCATGGGACCCCTCCTAGGGGCTGTGGACAGGCCCTGCGGTCTCCACTCTGAGGTCCAAGGCCCTGTGGTGGTGCCTGCAGCTACAGTCCTACATTGCCCGCCACTATTGATCCCCGTAATCCTTTTTTGCATGCCCACCCCTCCCCTCCCTGTCAGCATCGCAGCCCAGCACAAATTGAGCAGCAGCTGAATTGGCAGGAGTTGATTAAAACTCCCAGTAATTATGGACTCTTGACTGGCCTGGTTGTCCAAATCAATGTTGGCAGTAATAGACGAGCTAGCTGGCCTTGTTGACAGATTGAGGCTGAGGAGCGAGAGTGGTGGGGGATGGGGGGCTGGCAGGGCCTTCCCCACTCACTCATATTCTAGGCAGAACTCACTCCAGAGGCCTCCTGGGACAAGGAGGGCCAGGTCCACTCAGCAACCAAAGTAACATTCATACTGAAGGACTCCACAGCCCTCACTTAGCTTGTGTGATCTTCAATAACCTTGCCTACAAAATGGATGTATCTTAGAGGTGCCTTTAAGTTTTGCTGTCAGAATTCAAAGAGAAAGCATATGGGAAAATGTCCAGCACATAGTAGGTACTCAAGAAATACCCGTTTCATTTCCTTCCTTTCTTCCTTCTCTCCCTCTTCTCCCCAGGATGCTGTACATCCAAGACTATGCTGGCAGCAACCTCTCTGAGTCTCCTCATTACCAATCATAGTGACCTTCCCACGAGTTTCTCAGAATCCTTGTATAGCCCTAGCCAGTCTGAGCCACTTGTGACATCACAGACAGGCCACCTCCATGTGGATCAGGAAAAAGATCACCTCATTTGCTATCAGGGTACCTTCGATGGTGGGCACAATCTGTCTCTCGTGTGCTGTGTGACCTCAATCAAGTCACTTGGCCTCTCTGGACTTTAGTTCCTCATCTGCAAAGTGAGCAGAATGATGCTGGTCCTGCCTTAGCATTGCTAGGCAGAGCAAAGCTGCCTGGGGCGGTATTCTGCCTACCTTCTGCATGTATGCAGTCTCCTTTCATTGTTCCCTTAATGTATTCCTATTGGGGGCAAAAGGAACAAGGTATCCATAATAGCAAGGGCCATTTTTTGAGCACCTGCCATTGTGTCAGGCATGTGTAGGGACATGATCTGGTTGGGTTCTCTCATAAGCCCAGAGAGGTAGGAATTACTCTCTCTAGTGTAGAGATGTGGAAACTGAGGCTCAGAGGAGCAGGGACACACAAGAGAGCAAGTGGGCAGACTTCACTCATGGTTGTGGGATCCTCTGTGGCTGACAGTGTGCTTGGTCTTTCATTTACGATTGATCTCATTGTTGCTGCATTGTCTCACGAATCTTTACCGTGTTCGGAGGCAGTTCTTTTCCTAGGGAGGAGTGCTACTATTAATATGCTGGCAGTGGATGTGGGAGAGAAATGCGAGACTTGCTGAGCCCTTGGAGGAAGACAAGGCTTTGCCCATAGTTAACTGGGTTTGGCAGCATCCTTGTGATTTCTCAAGACTTGCTCAGTCCATTCAAAGGAAAGTCTCCCGTTTCTTCTGAAATACTATAGAGCTAGTTCTGCCTTTTGCACAGTTCATAGTTGTTTTGATAAAACCCAGGCAGCTCAGAGCTAAAAGACTTCTCCGATTTCCTGTTGTCCAATTCCTTCCTTTTATAGTAGAGGAAACACACTCAGAAGCGGGATGTGCTGGCCCAAAGCCACCCAGCCAGTTAGAGAAGAGGCCAGCCAAACTGGAGCTTGGCTCTCTGGAGAGCCATTCACGTGCATTTTATCGAGGGCTTCCCAGGATCTGGCTTCTACCTCCAGCATCCCATTTACCTCCCACACCTTCTGGGAGGATGGTTTCATCATTATCAGAGTCTTCCAGATGAAGAAACTGAGTCTCCCAGAGAAGCATGATTAGCTCAGGGGAGAGCCAGCAGGAGGCTGGTCCAAGGCTGGAGTTCTTTCCATTACCTGACCTGTCCCTCAGGCCCAAGGTGGTAGAAAAGAAGGCAGGGGCCACACTAATGTCTTCCAGGGCCTGAGGGAGGGCCAGCACCACCGGGAAATCCCCCCAGGCTTATTTACTATGTGAGTCACTCAGGCCTCAGGGGAAGTTATTCTGTTTTGTAAGTTGGTTGTTTTTCCTTCTGCTCAGAACAGCTGGTCTACCTTCTAGACCTGGGGGTGGGGTGGTGGAGCTGCTCATTACAAATTTTGCACTCGGAGCAATTTGCATTCCATAATTAATGAACATTAAAATGCATAATTACACACAGAAACAAATGCCTTGGTGCTGCTGAAAAGTCAGCCTGGGAAGGAGCAAGAGCAGGCACAGGGGTTGGAGGAGGAGGCTGGGAGCAGCAGGGCAGGGCCAGCCTGTGATGGGAAAAGCTGGGAAGCGCCCAGGGGCCCCCCTCCCCCACTCAGATCCTCAAGGCCTTAAGGCTCAGGGACCCAGGCCCAGGGTCTTCCTGTGGGTTCTTGTCTGAGGCTGAGCAGCCTGGAGGCGGGAAGCTGTGGAGCGCAGCTGACCTGGGCAGACCCCCTAGCTCTTCATCTACTTTCTGTAAAACCTCAGGCAAAGGAGTAGCCCTCCAAGGAACGGGGTCTTCATCAGATGGATCTGCCTCCTTTCTCCTGCCCACTCCTAGTCCCACAGAGCCTGCCTCCCAAGGCTCCCTTCGGGAGCTCTAAGAAAGTGCTTACAGCTCACTGAATTCACTAACTTCAGTAATCTCTTCAAAGTGGCAAATCAGATCACTCCACTCCTCTGCCAGCAACAGTCTAATGACTTCCCCTTGGACTTAGAATCACCTCCGCTTGCCTTCCCATGGCTGAACTCAGGGATCAGCAGCTCTTTTGTATAAAAGACCATGTAATAAATATTTTAGGCTTTGCAAGTCACATGTGATCTTTTTTCTTTTCTTTTTTCTTTTTGGTCTTATAGACTTCATTAAAAAACAAAACAAAACAAAAACAACAAAAAAATACAACCGTTTAAAAATGTAAAACACATTCTTATCTCTAGGTCTGTGCAAAAACAGGCTGTGGGGGAGTAGATGTCTTTTCTCTATTCTTCCCACTAAATACAACTGAAAACCCTGGTGGTTATATAGAAAACAAACACAGGACTGTGAAAGGTGGAAGAAAGGCAGATGAGCTAGGGACTTTGGGACCCGAGGAAAGACATGGTGGTCATTTCCCTGGGCTTTCTTTTCTTTTTCTATTTTTTTATGAGCAATAGTCACCCTGAGATAACATCTGTTGCCAATTTCCTCCTTTTTCACTTGAGGAAGATTAGCCCCTAGCATCTGTGCCTATCTTCCTCTACTTTGTATGTGTGATGCCTCCACAGCATGACTGATGAGTGGAGTAGGTCCACACCCGGGATCCAAACCCGTGAACCCCAGGCCACTGGAGCAGAGTGCACAGAACTTTAACCACTCGACCATGGGGCCGGCCCCATCATGGGCTTTCTTTCTGCCTCATATGTCCCAAGCTTGGAGCTCAAGGAGCCAGCGACTCCGAAACTCCAATAGGCAAAGACCAAAACCAAATCCCCCAAAATCCCCAAAGCCTGCTCTCTTCAGCGAAAATACCAGGAGAAGGGAAGCTTAATAAGACAGAAGATTTTAGACACTAACCATTCTATTCCAGCCAAACTTAAAAAAAAAAAAAAAACATAGCCACCCCTCCCCCACCTATGCTAACCAAGGCCAAGTAGAGAACTAGACTTCTATGCTTTCTAGGCTATAATGAGACAATCTGACAATCCAGTCCTCCTCTCTGCCTGTTGGAGTGGTGTCAGAGAAGCCCAAGTAAGGAGCCAGGACTTAAATCTCCACTGAGAGATAATGAATAACCCTCCCAACTTCTCTCCAGGCCCAGCAATACATTAAAAAGATCGTATACCATGATCAAGTGGGATTTATATCAGGGACACAGGGATGGTTCAACATCTGAAAATCAATCAATGTGATACACCACATTAACAAAATGAGGAATAAAAACTATGTGACCATGTCAATAGATGGAGAGAAAGCATTTGACAAGATTCAATAGCCATTTCTGATAAAAATTCTTAACAAAATGGGGATAGAAGGAAATTACCTCAACGTAATAAAGGCCATATATGACAAAGCCACAGCCAACATCATACTCAATGGGCAAAATCTGAACGCTACCCCTCTGAGAACAGGAACAAGGCAAGGATGCCCTCTATCACCACTCTTATTAAACATAGTACTGGAGGTTTTAGCCAGAGCAATTAGGCAAGAGAAAGGAATAAAAGGAATCCAAATAGGGAGGGAAGAAGTGAAACTCTCGCTGTTTGCAGATGACGTGATCTTATGTATAGAAAACGCTAAAGAATCCATCGGAAAAGCTATTAGAAACAATTACCAACTACAGCACAGTTGCAGGCAACAAAATCAACTTACAAAAATCGGTTGCATTTCTATACTCTAATAACAAACTTACAGAAAGAGAATACAATTCCATTTACAATTGCATCAAAAAAAAAGAATAAAGTGCCTAGGAATAAATCTAACCAAGGAGGTGAAGGACTTATACAATGAAAAATATTAGGCATTATTGAAAGAAAGAGATGATGACATAAAGAAATGGAAAGAGATTCCGTGCTCGTGGATGGGAAGAATAAACATAGTTAAAATGTCCATACTACCCAAAGCAATCTACAGATTCAATGCAATCCCAATCAGAATCCCAGTGACATTCTTCACGGAAATAGAACAAAGAATCCTAAAATTCATGTGGGGCAACCAAAGACCCCGAATTGCTAAAGCAATACTGAGAAAAAAGAACAAAGCTGGAGGCATCACAATCCCTGACTTCAAAATGTACTACAAAGCCATAGTGATCAAAACAGCATGGTACTGGGACAAAAACAGACACACAGATCAATGGAACAGAACTGAAAGCCCAGAAATCAAACTGCACATCTACAGACAGCTAATCTTCGACAAAGGTGCCAAGAACATACAATGGAGAAAGGATAGTCTCTTCAATAAACGGTGTTGAGAAAACTGGACAGCCATATGCAGAAGAATGAAAGTAGACCATTATCTCATGCCATACACAAATATACACTCAAAATGGATCAAAGACTTGAAGATAAGTCCTGAAACATAAAACTCCTGGAAGATAATATAGATAGTACACTCTTTGACATCGAACATAAAAGGATCTTTTCAAATACCATGTCTTCTCAGGCAAGGGGAACAAAAGAAAAAATAAACAAGTGGGGCTTCATGAGACTAAAGAGCTTCTGCAAGGCAAAAGAAGCTAGGATCAAAACAAAAAGACAACCCACCAACTGGGAGAAAATATTTGCAAATCGTATATCCACCAAGGGGTTAATCTCTGTAATATATAAGGAATTCACACAATTGAACAACAAAAAAACAAACAGCCCAAGCAAAAATGGGCAGAGGATATGAAGAGACATGTTTCCAAAGAAGATATACAGATGGCCAATAAACACAAGAAAAGATGTTCAATATCACTAATTATCAGGGAACTGCAAATCAAAACTACACTAAAATACCACCTTACACCTGTCAAAATGGCTATAATCACTAAGACTAAAAATAACAAGTGTTGGAGAACGTGTGAAGAAAAGTGAACCATCATACACTGCTGGTGGGAATGCAAACTGGTGCATTCCCACTATGGGAAACAGTATGGAGATTCCTCAAAAAACTAAAAATAGAAATACTATATGACCCAGCTATCCCAGTACTGGGTATCTACCCAGACAACTTGAAATCAACAATCCAAAGTAGCATATGCACCCTTATGTTCATTGCAGCACTATTCACTATAGCCAAGACATGGAAGCAACCCAAGCGTCCATTGACTGATGATTGGATAAAGAAGATGTGGTATATATATACCATGGAATACTATACAGCCACAAAAAAGACAAATTCATCCCATTTGCAACAACATGGATAGACCTGGAGGGAATTATGCTAAGTGAAATAAGCCAGACTGAGAAAGATAAATACCGTATGATTTCACTCATATGTGGAATAAAACAAACACATGGACAAAGAAATCAGTTTAGTGGTTACCAGGCGAAGGGGAATGGGGGTGGGCACAAGGGGTGAAAGGGAACACTTATGCAGTGACAGGCAAGAAATAATGTACAACTAAAATTTCATAATGATGTAAACTATTTATGAACTCAATTTAAAAAAAGACGCATAAAAAAATTAAAGAAACTGTTTTCTTACAAAAAAAGAAAAGAGAAAAAGAACCAGGGACATCTCAAACAGAATGGAAAAAGACAACCAATAAATGTCACCACCAAGATAGGAGAGAGATTAGAATTATCTGCCAAATGTGTTAAAGTAGCCGTCATAAAGATGCTTCAATAAGCAATTATAAGCACAAATGAAAAGATAGAAAACCTCAGCACAGAAGCAGAAGATATAAAGAAGAAACAAATGGAAATTTTAGAACTGAAAGATGCGATAATTGAAATTAAAAAACAAACCTCAGTGGATTGACTCAAAGCAGAATGGAGAGGACAGAGGAAATAATCAGTGAACTTAAACACAGAACGATAAAAATTACCCGCTCTGAACATCAAGAGCAAATGGACTGAAAAAGCAAATGAACACTGTTTCAAGATCCTATGGAACTGTAAAAAAAAGACCTAGTATTTGTGTCACTGGAGTCCAAGAAGGAGAGAAGAAAGAGAGTGGGACTCAGAAAGTACTCAAAGAAATAATGGCTAAAAACTTCTCAAATTTGGCAAAATGCGTAAACCTACAGATTCAAAAAGCAGGGTAAATCCCAACCAGGATAATCATGAAGAAATACACACCAATATATCATAGTCAAATTTCTGAAACTAGTTTTTCATGAAAAAAATCTTGAAAGCAAGGAGAGAGAAATGACATCTTATCTATAGGGGAAACACAATTTGAATGATGGTGGAATTATCATGAGAAACCATGGAGGCAAGAAGGAAGTGGCACCACATTTTTCAACTATTGAATAAAAAAGAACTGTCAACCCAGAATCCTATGTCCAATGAAATATTTATTGTTGGAATGAAGGAGAAATCAACACTCTCATATGAAGGAAAACTAAGAGAATTTGGCACCAGCAAACTTACTCTTAAAAAAACAAAAACAAACAAAAACCTTAAAAGAGTTCTCCAAACAGAAAAGAAATAATATTTTGGAACATTTGGAAGAAAGAAGAAACACAGTAAAAATATAGGGAAATGCAATGAACCTTTCTTCTCCTCTTGAGTTTTCTACATTATGTTTGATGGTTAAAACCAAAATGATTGCACTGTCTGATGTGATTGTAAATGTATTTTGAGGATTATTTAAGAAAATTATATAAACGGGAGAAGATAAAGGGACATAAACAGAAATAAGGTTTCTATACATCACTTAAACTGGGAAAATGATGATACCAGTGGACTGTGATAAGTTATACATACCTAGAGAAACCACTGAAAACTATATAAAGAGATGTACTCAAAAACGCTATAGATAAGTCAAAATGTAATTCTAAAAACTGTTCGAGTAACCCACAGGAAGACAAACAAAAAGAAAGCAGAAAAATGAAAAACAGAGATCAGAAAATAAAACAGCAGACTTAAGCTCCAAAATATCAATAATCACATTAGGGTAAATGATCTAAATACAAAAATTAAAAGACAGAAATTGGCAGAGTGGATTAAAAGCATGACCTAATTATTTGCTGTCTACAAGAAATTCACTTAGCATATAATCATTTAGGCAAGTTGAAAGTAAACACAGCAAAAGACATATGCAAATCAAACAAAAGCAAGAGTAGCTATATTAATATTGGATCAAGTAGGCCTTCGAGAAAAGAAAATTTCAAGAGAGTGACGTCATATAATAATGAAAGGGTCATCCACCAAAAAGACGTAGCAATTCTAAATATTTATGCATCAAACAATAGAGCTGCAACGTGAGTGAAGCAAAAATTAATAGAACTGAAAGGAAAAATAGCCAAATCCATAATTATAGTTGGATAGGTTAACACTTCTCCTTCAACAACTGATAGAGCAATTAGACAAAAAATAGCAATGTTATAGAATAACTCAATAACCTTATCAACCAAAAAGATCTAGTTAATGTTTATAGAACACACTGGACAGCAACAACACAATATGTATTCTTTTAAAGAACTTATGGAACACATACCAAGATAGACCATATCCTGGGCCATGAAAAAAGTCTTAACAAATTTAAAGAATTTAAACCATACAGAGTGTGTTCTCCTGACACAACAGAATCAAACAAGAAAGCAATAAGAGGTAAGAGAAAAATCTCTAAATACTTGGAAACTATACAATACACTTCTAAATAATCCATGGGTCAAAGAGGAAGTCTCAAGAGAAATAAAAAAATACACTGAACTGGCACCAGCCCAGTGGCATAGTAGTTAAGTTCGTGCACTCTGCTTTGGCTGCCCAGGGTTTGCAGGCTTGGATCCTGGGCATGGACCTACACACAGCTCATCAAGCCCAAGCCATGCTGTGGTGCATCCCACATGCAAAATAGAGGAGGACTGCCACAGATGTTAGCTCAAGGCCAATCTTCCCCACAAAAAAAGAGAAAAAACCCACCAAACTGAATGAAATAAAATTCCAGTATTTCCAAATTTGTGGGACACAGCTAGCACAGTGATGTATCTTTTTATTTGTAATTTATCTGTCTTTACATTTAATGAGAAGAAAATTTATACCCATAAATGCATCCCTTCAAAAAGAAAATGTTTCAAATCGATAACATAAGCTCCCACCTTAAAAACCCAAGAAAAAAGAGCAAAATGAACCCAAAGCAAGCAGAAGAAAAGAAATTAATGCAATTGAAAACAGAAAAACAATAGATAAAAATCAAGGAAACAAAAGACTGATTCTTTGACAACTTCAAGAAAGTTGAAAAAAAAAAAAAGACTCTAGCAAGACTGATAAAGAAAAAAGGAGAGAAGACACAGGTAACCAATGTCAGGCATGAAACAGGTCATATCACTACAGGCCCTGGACATGTAAACGATTAATAAAGCGCTGTTACAAGTAACTCTACACACATATATTTGACAACCTAGATGAAGTGGACCAATTCCTTGAAAAATGCAAAATACCACAACTCTTTCAAAATGCAATAGATATTTGAATAGTCCTATAACCATTATGGAAATTGAAATTGTAACCTTAAAACTCTCCCCAAAGAAATCTAGAGGCCTGGATAGTTTCACTGGAGAAGTATATCAAATGTTTAATGAAGATTTAACACCAATTCTACAAAATATCTTCCAGAAAATCAAAGAGGAGGAAATACTTCCCAATTCATTTTATGACAGTAGCATTACCCTGCTACCCAAACGAGACAAAGAGAGTAAAAAACCAGAAAACTACAGAGTAAGACCAATAACCCTCATGTATATAGTTACAAAAATCCTTAACAAAATATTAGCAGACAGAATTCAACAAAATATAAAAAAGAACCACGAGGGGCCGGCCCCAGGGCCTAGTGGGTAAGTTCAGCGCACTCTGCTTCATTGGCCTGAGTTCAGTTCCTGGGCACAGACCTACACCACTCGGCATCAGCCAGGCTGTGGCAGTGACCCACATACAAACTAGGGGAGGACTGGCACAGATGTTACCTCAGGGACAGTCTTCATCAATGACAACAACAAAAAGAACTATAACGAAGTCAAGTTTATTCCAGGGATCCAAGACCGGTTCAGTAGTTGAAAATCTATCAATGTATTAACAGGCAGAAGAAGAAAAATCACACGATCATATCAGTTGATACAGGAAAAGGATTTGACAAAATTCAGCGCTCATTAATGATAAAAACTCTCAGAAAAATTGGAATAGAAGAGAACTTTCCCAACTTGATGAAGAACATCAATAAAAAATCTACAGTGAATGTAATTATGGAGAAAGACTGAATGGTTTCTCCCTACAATCAGGAATAAGGCAGGATGTCCATTCTCATCACTCTTGTTCAACATAGTGCTGGCAGTTCTAGCCAGTGCAATAAGGCAAGAAAAGGAAATACAAGGCATACAGATGAGAAATGGAGAAATAAAACTGCACCTATTGGCAGATCACATGATTCTCTACTTAGACAATCCCAAAGAATTTACATAAAAACTCCTAGAAGTAGTGAGTGAGTTCAGCAAGGTCTCAGAATACAAGAAAAATATGCAATATCAATTGTATTCCTATATACCAGCAATGAACATGGGGACACTGAAATAAATCATACAATTCCATTTGCAGTCCCTGAAAGATAATGAAATATTTAGAAGTAAATCTAACAAAACATGTACAGGACAAGTATGCTGGAAACTACAAAATGCCGGTGAGAGAAATCAATAAAGATCTAAATAAATGGAGAGACATACTGTATTCATGGATTGCAAGACTCAACATAGTAAAGATCTCCGTTCTCTTCAAACTGGTATAAAGGTTTAATATAATTCCTATCAAAACCACAGTGTGTTTTTTTATAGATATAGACAAGATTTTCTGAAATTTATATGGAAGGGCAAAGAAACTAGAATAAGCCAAACTTCTTTTGACAAAGAAGAACACAGTGGAAGAAGTCAGTCTACCCTATTTCTAGACTTATAAAGCTCCAGTAATCAAGACTCTGTGCTGTCAGTGTAAAGACAGACATATAGATTAATGGAACAGAATAGAAAACCCAGAAATGACCCACACAAATAAGCTCAATTTGTTTTTTGCTTTTTGGGTTTTTTTTGGTGAGGAAGATTGGCCCTGAGCTAAAATCTGTTGCCAAATCTTCCTCTTTTTGCTTGAGGAAGATTAGCCCTGAGCTAACATCTGTGCCAGTCTTCCTCTACTTTGTATATGGGACACTGCCACAGCATGGCTTGATGAGTGGTGTGTAGGTCTGCACCCGGGGTCCAAACCTGTGAACCTCGGCCCACTGAAGTGGAGTGTGCAAACTTAGCCGCTGTGCCACTGGGCCAGCCCCTCAATTTGTTCTATTACAAAGGAACAAAAGGAGTTCAATGGAGGAAAGGGAGCCTTTTCAACAAAGGGTGCTATAGTAATTGCACATTCATAGTCAAAAAAACCAAACCTTGATATAAGTCTCACACCTTATACAAAAATTAACTCGAAATGCATCCCAGAATTAATTGTAAAACATAAAGCTGTAACACTTGTAGAAAACACACACAAGGAGAAAATCTTTGAGATTCGGGCTTGGCACAGAGTTCTTAGATTCCAAAAGTCTAATCTATAAAAGAGAAAATGATAACTTGGATTTCATCAAAATTAAAAACATTTGCTCTGTGAAAGCTCATTTGAAGATGAGAAGACAAGTTACAGAGTAAGAAAGAAAATATTTGCAAACCATATATCTGACAAAAGTCTAGAGTCTAGAATATATAAAGAACTCTCAAACCTTAACAGTAAAAAACCCAAACAATCCAGTTAGAAAATGGGCAAAAGACATCAAGAGATATCGCACTGAAAAGCGTATACAGATGGAAAATAAACACAAAAGATGTTCAGCATCATTAACTATTAGGGAAATGCAAATTAAAACCACAGCGAGATATTATGACATACCCATCAGCTAAAATAAAAAATACTGACAACTTCAAACACTGATGAGGATGTGAAGAAGCTGGACCACTCATATATTGCTGGTGGAGATGTAGAGTAGTACAACCAGGCTGGAAAAGTTTGGCAGCTTCCTAAAAAAAGTTAAACATGCAACTACCATAGGACCCAGAAATTGCACTCCTTGGCATTTTTCCCAGAGAAATGAAAACTTACATTCACGCAAAAACGCGTAAACAAATAGCAGCTTTATTCATAATAGCCAAGTACTGGAAGCCACCCACATGCCCTCAACAGGCAAATGGTTAAATAAACTATGGTACATCCATACCAGGGAATATTACTCTGCAATGAAAAAGGAACTAAATATGGTTACCTGTAGTGACCTGGATGAATATAAGAATTATGCTGAGTGGGGGAAAAAAAAGCCAGTCCCCTAAAGGTCACAACTCTATGATTTTATTTATGGAACATTCTTGGAATGACAAACCTTATAGAAATGGAGAATGTATTAGCGGTTGCCAGGCATTAAGGAAGGGAGTCAGGTGGGGAATGGTGTGGCTTAAAAAAGGCCACAGGAGGAATCTTTGTCGTGGTGGAAATGTTCTGCATCTTGATTATCCATGTATATATCCTGGTTGTGATATTTTTACTATAGTTTTGCAAGGCATTACCATTGGGGGAAGCTGGTCATAGGGTACACAGGATCTCTCTGAATTTATTATTTCTTACAAATGCATATGAATCTATAATTATATCAAAATTTAAAAAATAATTTTAAAAAAACAGGCCTTGGACTGGATTTGGCCTGCAGACCATAGTGTGCCAACTCCTGGCTTAAGTGGTTTCGTCCCTTCTCCCTCTCACATCTTGCCTTATGCTAACCTTGTTTTCCCGTGTCTCACGGAGCTTCAACTGCATTGGCCTCCTCTGTTCCATGGATAGGCCAACACTGTTCCTTCCTCAGGACTTTCATACTTGCTGTTCCCTCTTGGATAACCCTTCCCACTCATATTCACCCAGGAGGGTCTACTTATCATTCAGGCTTGGCTCAAATACTCATTTTATGCCTCTTCACTCCATCCCCCTTCACGTTTTATCACATACATTTTTTTTTCCTTCATCGCACCTTTTACTCTATGAAATAATCATTTTATTTGTCTACTTCTTAATCATTTGTCTCCTCTCTCAAATTTAAGCTCCACGAGAGCAGGGTCTCGTCTGTGTTGTTTACCACCTCATTTCCAGTACCCAGCTCATTTGCTTAGCACTGAGTAGATGTTCAATAAATCTTCGTTAAATGATCCAATGAAGGACTTATCCAATGAAGGACGGATGAGAAAGAAAAAATAAGCTAATAGTTCCAGTTAGGCTTTACTGGGGGGGAGGCATTCATCTATCAATTTCTCATTTATCCTTCATTTCTTTCTTTTCTTTTTTTTTTTTCTTTTTGAGGCAGATTAGCCCTCAGCTAACATTGGCTGCCAATCCTCCTCTTTTTGCTGAGGAAGACTGGCCCTGAGCTACTATTCGTGCTCATATTCCTCTATTTGATATGTGGCACACCACTTCAGTATGGCTTGATGAGCAGTGCTATGTCTGCGCCCAGGATCCAAACCAGTGAACCCTGGGCCACCGAAGCAAGCGCGGGAACTTAACCACTGTGCCACTGGGCCGGCCCCTATCCTTCATTTATTTAGTGCGTATTATGTGGAGGTTCTGAGCCAGGCAGGTTGTTTTCTCGTTGAGTCTCCAGAAATGCCTCCCAGAGAAGCGTTATTATTTCCATTTTACAGATGAGAAAACCGAGGTTCTCTCTGCTGCAAAACCCATGCCTAGAGCTCAGTGTCACAAAGTCTGGATGGAAGCAGGACTGACTTTGGTCCCATATTCTTGTCTCCAAGCTGCCTCCCCCATTTAAAGAAAGGAAACTGAGGCTCAGTTACGTTCAAGGGCTTGCTCACGGTCACAAGGCAGGAGTCATGATCTTCCTTTCTAGTGCACCAGGATGTCTCCCTTTTGCTCCAATGACATCTCCTCCCTCTGAGAAGACTTTCCTGACCAGGGCATTGCTATGCCAGGATTCCCCAGTCGCTCACCTTTGCAGAGTTTTCATTTTCCCGTTCAAGTTATACTGCACTTCTTCGTGTTTTTCTGTAACTAGTTCTCCGTCTGACAGATAGGTATATTTCTTATCTCTCAAATTGGATCCTCAGCTCCTTAAACACACCCATCCCAGCAGCTACCATTTACTGAGCGCCGTCTAAACACTCGATAGATTTATCTCACTGTATTAGTTATCTGTTCCTGCGTCACAAATGATCCCCAAATCGAGCGGCTCAAAACAAAAAGCATTTATTATCTCACGCAATTTTTTAAGGGTTAGGAATTCAAGAGCGGCTTAGCAAACCCAGAGGCTTAAGGAAACAGCAATTTATTCCCTCACCGCTCTGGAGGCCAGAAGTCTGAAATCAAGATGTTAGCAGGTCCGGGCTCCAATCAAGGCCTCTTGAGAGGAATCCGTCCTTGTCTCTACAGCTTCTGGTGGCTGTAGCATTTGTGGGCTTGTGGCCACATCGCTCCAGTCTTTGCTGCACCTCCATGTGGCCTTCTCTGGGTGTAATCTCTCTGTGCCTCTCTCTTTTGAGGACATTTGTGACAGCATTTAAACCTACCTGGATAATGCAGGCTAGTCTCCGTGTCTCAAGAGCTTCAATTTAGTCCATCTGCAAAAACTTTTCCTATAGAAGGTGACACTTACAGGTTCCAAGGGTTAGGATGGGGACATATTTCTGGGAGCCATTCTCAGCCTACAACACTATCTCCTCGGTTTGCTGGATGGATTAACTAAGTAAAAACAGGTAAAGTGTTTAGATTCTGCCTGGATCATAGAACATACTCTTGTAAAGAGCAAAAGTGGGGAGCCAGCCCGGTGGCGCAGTGGTTAAGTTCGCATGTTCCGCTTCTCAGAGGCCCAGGGTTCCCCGGTTCTGATCCCGGGTGCGGACATGGCACCGCTTGGCAAAAGCCATGCTGTGGTAGGCATCCTACATATAACGTAGAGGAAGATGGACATGGATGTTAGCTCAGGGCCAGTCTTCATCAGCAAAAAGAGGAGGATTGGCAGTAGTTAGCTCAGGGCTAATCTTCCTCAAAAAAAAACCAAAAAGAACAACAGTGGTAAGGAATCAGCAGGTGATAGAAAGAACTGTGAGTAACCCCCTGGCCCAGATATCTACAGTTTCCTGATGAAAAGGTCAGGCATTCTTTTTAAGGCTCCTCCCTGTGGCTCTGCAGATGGGCAGACCAGCGCCCACGACCAGCAAATGGCTCCAAATCACCCCATGACCAGGGGTCCTCTTGTCTGACAGTGAATGTTCAGAGACAAGCAGGGGCCTCCTCTGAGCTTGTATTAATATGTACAACACTTCACTCACATGGAAAATTGATTTTTCTTTTTAAGCACAAAATGTAGCCAGTTTTATAACCTTTCTGCCGCTTGACAAAGGCCATTTATAACCTACTCTCTCCGTCACCCTTCCTGGCGCCAGTCTCCAACGTCTCGAAGAACTCTCTCATGCATTTGTAATTATGAATTCTTCTGAGGCAAAATTTAATTTCTAAGAGGGCTGACCTTTTTTTTGTTGTTATTGTGGTTTTTTTGTAAATTAATTTTTTTGTGTGTGTTTTGTTATTGATGTTGTTTTGGATGACGGCTTGGCGAGGGGACCAGGGAGCTGGTTGGGAGGGGAGGTACACTGGGAGGGCATTTTAATCAGTGATGTCCTATGACGGATGAGGAAGGCTGAGCTCTGGGTGTTAATCTTTGTGGATAGCAAATGCCAGCAGGGCGACCGGAATTAAAACCTAGTACCTCATTTTCTCTCTGGAACGAAGGAGAGTTGGAACTGCTTCTCCATCTGCTGGACTGGGGAAGATGAGCTCAGCCTCATCAAATGGAGGAAAACTAAATTAGATAAATAGTCATTCGCCCCTGCCGTAGATCTTCCACTCACGGAGCACTTAGCAGGTGCCAGGCACACTCACAAGAGCGTTTGGCTGAGGTCACTGGAGGTTGGAATCGTTGGGGTTTTTGGGGAGCCAGAGGCAGCCCATTGGGTTCCTGGAGGGAGGTGCACATGGCTGGGCAGAGGATTTGAAATTATCTATGGAAGACCTTGACTATCAGCTTAAGGAAGATTCAAGGTGTTGCTGTTAAAAATGCATTTATTTATTTAACCCGGGAAGTGAATTTAGAAGTATCGCTCTGGTGACCATTAGGAGGATGGGTAGAGGAGGCCAGACTGGAGGCCAGCAGACAGGTCGTGGGATGCAGGAATCTTATTCACGACTCCAGGCACAAGGATGGGGAAGAAGAGACAAATTCAAGACAGGAAGGAAGAGCACTCACCTTGATGAGTACCAAATTGTATGCTGAATTCTGAAGGAAAGGATGCACCCCCATGATCCAACTGAAGCGTCACAACAAATCCATAGGTGTAGGTGCTAGGCCTGTTTAACAGATAAGGAAGTCGAGGCTCAGAGAGGGTGAGTAACTTTCCCCGGATCGCACCGTAAGAAGAGCTGGTATTTAACTCAAATTGGTAGAGCTCTTTACCATATATCTGGCTGCCTCCCAAAGTGACCTTTATAGCAGCAGACCCTATTGGACAATAATAATAAACACAATAATGGTGATGATCCCAGCAATGTCAATATTAATAGCAGCTAACATTTGCTGTGTGATGTTGTGTGAGCCACAATGTTCTCAGCACATTGAGTCATCATTTCCCTTCGTTCTCACAACTCTGCAAGGTAGTTACTGACAAAAGTCCCATTTTACAGATGGGCACACTGACGTTCAGAGAGGTAAAGGCACTTGTCCAAGGCCACACAGCTATTGGTTGGCCAAAGGAAACTTTGAACCTGTTTCATCGGTACCCAACACATGCACCTTTTCAGAAGGTGGAAGGAGAGGGCTTGGTGGGACCCGCCACCTCCTCAGCCATAACTCCCCTCTTGCTCTCTCTCCGAGCAGTGCCCCGAGGAGCTGAGGCCCATGAAGGACGGCTCTGGCTGCTACGACCACTCCAAAGGCATTGACTGCTCGGACGGCTTCAACGGCGGCTGTGAGCAGCTCTGCCTGCAGCAGACACTGCCGCTGCCCTACGACGCCACCTCCAGCACCATCTTCATGTTCTGCGGGTGAGTCTCTGTCCCCGAGGAGGCCCAGCCACTCCCTTCACGGCAGCGGGGGATGCAGAAAAACGGTCAGGAGCTACAGCCCGGCCAGGCTGGGCCTGACTTTGGACAAAATGGCCTTTTTGCCTCTACTTTGTCAGCCCAAGAGGCAAAAAGGCAAGATTATAACCTTCTCTTGGGTATTGGGAAGAAGAATGGAAGAAGAGAAACAAATAACTGATTAATAATTATAATAATGGAATCCATGCTCAGGCTGCGTCCGGGTCAGGATTTTTTCCACATAAGCCTCCTGTCCCTTCTGCATCTTCCCTGCCGTCCTGGTCACTGTCATTTGGAGACAAAAGCAGACACCTTGAAGGTGTCACCAAGAAACCAGCAGATGTGATGCTTAAGAACGCAGACTTAGCCCAGGCTTTTGCCCCTGTTTCTGCAGGAATTTAGCAGTGCAAATTCAGAGGCTAGCCCCTCTAAGTCCTAATGCCCTTATTTGTGAGGATAATTCACTGGGAGAGGGGAGGTGTAAAGAAAACCACACAGGCCAAGCTCAAAGGGCTCACTCATGCTAAGAACTCAACCGAGTTTTACAATTAGTCTGAGACTGAAGAAGGGGCACACATTGGGTCCAACTTGCTGAGTGGCCTAGGACAAGTCACTTTCCCTCTCTGGGCTGCAGTTGGACCACTTGTGAAATAAGCTCTTTGGACAACGATGCCTAACGTATCTCCGTTTCCTTGTTTTCCATGTTAAGGACCGCATCGGGAGTCCCCTCTGTCACAGAGAGTATCTAGCATAGTGTTTGGGCCTCAGCACTAAAAAAAGTGGCAGCCGTTTTTCTTCTCCTCTTCATTCCCTGTCTGATGACGTCTTCGTATTAGAAAATGTGCTCATCTTTTGACATTCTGCGACTTGGAAAAATCATCCTGTGCTTGTGTAAGAATGTCAGTTGCTGAAGTGTGCTCAGTGCTTTCCTAAGAGAGACAAGCAGAATAAGGCATTTAACAACCTTTTCAGTCCTACGTATTATGAAAAAGGGGGCAGGGGAATGTAAGTGGGTTTAATCTCAGTTTAACCGAAAATTAATTTTACCTGCCTGGCTCTAGTCCGTGGGGTCCAGTGTTCCTTCTGGGGCTTATTTCAGGGTCTCCGCCTTCCCCAGTGATACTTGGGGCTGCAGGTGCCTCTGAGCAGATGTTGGAGCAGCTCCTGGAAGCCCTAGATGTGTGTCTGTAAAATAAATAAGACATAAATTAGCGTATGCAGACCTGAATTTATAGGTCTCTCCTCAGCTTAAGCGACTGCAGGGCCGTGTTGAGTAAATTATGCATGGGCTGAGATCTGAGGCTTGAATACAGAATCAGCTGTGTTCTTATCATTGTTATTTTTCTCCCCGTGTACGGGAGCGGGGGAGGGGGTCCTTCCCTTGCAAATAACCACAGTGACAGCAGCAGCAACGGCAGTAATGGATTTTGACATAGAAACTATCACCACTTTCCTTTCCTTCCATCAAGGGGCATCGATAGACGTGGGTTCTAATCCTAGCTCCCCCTCTGACTCTCTCTTAGACGTCAGGCAAGCCTCTTGGGACCCTTGACCTTCAGTTTCCTCATCTCCAAAATTTTAATAATATCGACCTCAATATCATGATGTTTGTGAAGAGTACAAAGAACTTAATGTGTATTCCTCCATTAAAGTTAAGTAATGTGCCCAAGGTCATATGGCTGGTAGTGCAACTCACTGCTTCCTTGCTGTGCGACCTTGAGCAAGTTACTTAACATCTCTGTGCCTCAGTTTCTTCATCTGTAAAATAGGGATAATAATAGTATCTCTCTGTGGAGTTGTTATGAGGGCTAAATGCATTACATTAGTTACATCAAAATATGCTTTAATAATTGTAAAATGCTTGGAACAGTGCCTTGCACAAGAATTACCACTATATGTATTTCTTAAAGAAAATAACTAAAGTGAAGCATAGTAATGACAATGGCCCCTCCATTGCTCAGTGCCCTGAGGTGCTCAGCCTTTTGGTTTTGGGTCTATGAGACAGGACAGCAACCTTCCCCTACTGGAATAGGTCTCTGAAAGTCCTCAATAAGATTGAAAGGGCGGCAATGTGCTGGGGGCTGTTGAAGTGCATGCGACTGCTGATAAACAGGCCAAAAAAGAAAAGAAAACCCGGGTCTCCTAAAACCAACTGCAGCGTCCACACGCTTTGAAAATTGTCTATTAAGGATGCAAATAAGAAATTACCCACACTTGTTGGAAGCTCTATAAACAAAACAATAACAGCCATTAGCAGGTAGAGAAGTGGCAAGCCATTGAATTAAGCAAGGAAAACAAACCCGTGCTCAGGGGGACCTTCCCGACTGGCTCAAAGCTCTGTGGCCTTTCTAGAGTTTTCTGGGTAGGTGTGGGTTTAATAACCCATTTCCTGCCAGGTTAATAATAGCAGCTCACATGTATTAAAATGCTTTGTGCATATTATCCCATCGACTTCTCATGACAACGCTACAAGGAAGATACTCTTGTGATCCCCATTTACTGTTGAGAAAACCAGGCACAGAGTGGCTCAGTGACTTGCCCAAGGTCACCCAGCTGGTTAAGTGGGGGCATCAGGACTCAAACCCATGCCATGGGGCTCTAGTCTCAGTTCAGACAGATCTGATGTCACTCCTGGCCTCTGGCCACTTCTAGCTATGTGGTTTTGGGGAGTCATTAAACTTCACTAAGCCTCTTCTTTCCCATAGAATCAGGTGTGACTGTAGCACCATTATGGGGGTTAAATAAAATTATACATGCACAGCGGCTGGCACTCAGTAAATGGGAGTTAAGTTAGTCTAACAGGTATAAAGCCGTCTCATTTACTCATTCAATGACTAAATTGTAGGTCTTGTTTACAGCTCTATCCTTAGCACCTAAGACAGCACCTAGGTACTCAATTAATAATTGTTAAATGAAGTTCCTCTGTTAACTTGGTTAAGGAAGTTGGTCCCAGTCCAGCCTTTCCGCTGCATTTCCAGCTACATCTCTCTTCCTGAATTAGGCCCCTTGGCTTCAGCCTCTGGAGCTTTGACGGCATTGTTTTGTCTGCCTCTTCATTCCTCCTCTGCTGTACCCCCGCCACCCTCCACTTGCCGGTGGCTCTTTAGCTGGGACAGCTCCGTTTCATGCTCAAGTCTTGGTGCTGACATTATCTTCTCCAGCAAGTCTTCTCTGAGCCCCACAGGGGTGCAGGAGTGGGATGTGCAGTTACCATGGAGCTGGGTAATATAATACCTCATCCTTTCAAGCGGATACTATTTGCATATTGGCTCAATATTTATCTAGTGGGGTTAGGACATGCATAGAAAGGACTCTTTTCGTGTCTTATTTTGATTTGTATTTTTTCTACCCTAAGATCTTCTTACAAGGAAGACGGCCTTTTACATTTAGCCTCAGATTCTAATTTATCCTAGTGAAATCTTGACACCTCTTGCAGACGGGACCTCTGGCTGGCTGCCCTGGTTGTCACCCCTTAGTCAGGTCAAGTTCCCCAAAACTGAGTAAAGCATCCTTTCGCTGGGGAAACACAGCCCCCTGGTGTTTCTTCCTGTGGTGGCCCCATAGCTCTGTTGACTTACCTGCTTTTCTGTCTTGTCACCGTATGAACAACGGGGACTGGGGTCTTAGTCACCTGTGTGTCCCTACTGTCATTCCCCACTGCTTGCTCAAAATCATAATTGTTGAATTAAGGGATTCAGCTACCTAAAAGTTGTGGTGCCTACTGTGTGCCTGGTCTTTTGTAGGATGCTGAGAATGCAAAGAGCATTGAGTAAAAGTCCTTTCTCATCATGGGCAAAAGAGGACACTGAGGACGGGTGGCTGAGCCTCGGTGGGTCCTGATTGACATTGCTAGAACTCAGGTACCAGTAGGGTAGAGAGAAGCAGGTAAGTTGGAGATAGGCTGAGAAGGTCACCTGATACTAAGATGAAGCATTTAGAATGAAGCTTACAGATGAGGGAGCATTGCCTCCCTGGAAGACCTTGGCACGTTACCTAGCAACCAAGTTTGTTTCATTTCTGTGCATGTGTGTTTACAATCTGTACTGTGCATTCTTCCAAGAGAACTTAATATTATCCACATAAATCCAACCCATAAAAAAATGGATAATATAAAGATAGGACCGATCAGAGCCATTTGTAAGGACAGAAAGGGAAAACATGGTTTCTGGAGCCTGAAATGGAAGAGTTACTCAACACGAGATAAATTTAAAGCTCTGTGCTTCTTATCAACAAAAGAAACAGAAAAAAACATAAGAGGTTATAGAGTTGTCCTTCTTTGAGAAAAGGAAGGCTGTAGTTTTGGGAGTCTTTTTGGCTTTGTTCTGTTTTCTAGAGGATATACACTTTTTCCTGACATAATTCACTAAGAGAGGTGGTTCCTATATAAGAAATAATGAGCAGTGTCATCAACGTTTTTGAAGTTTTGGTATTTCTCAGATTATGTAGAGGAGGAAACTGAATCCCGAAAGGATCTCACAGCCAGTCAGGAGGTGAAATTGGGAGAGGAGAAACCCCAAGCTTCTCTCTCCTAATTTGAATATATTTAAATATAATTTAATTTAAAATGCACTGGAAATGTGTTTAAAAATATGGGCTCAAAGAGCACATCCAGCCTCAAATAGTCCTTACTAGCCTATCTGTTTAATGTCATTTTAATGTGATTTTAGGAGGGAGAGGAGAGAAATACATGTGTTTAATATCTGTCGTTAACTGGAAGCCTCTTGTTTGCATCGTTGAAGCTGAAATCTGCTCCAGCAGTAGAAAACACTGACCCAGAGAATGCAGACGGAGGTGTTAATTTTGACTGTCAGTAAATACGAAGAGGTATCGGGCAGGGGACATTCATTCAAGCACTTGTTTTGTTACAATTTCCAACTTTTAGGCTGGGCCTGAGCTCTCCCCGCTCTGACTTCTGATGGAAGGAAGTGGAATTTATGTGTCGTAGTTAACATAGGACATTCACACGCCAGCTTCTTGTCAAACATCACACCTTGTGCTCTCTGCTGTTTGAAACATTTGAAAAAGCTCAGGTGTAAGACATATTCACAGACAACTGATGGAAGCACACAAAGTCCATCCATTTGTTCAGGTAGATATTTTCAGGTTCCGTGTTTTCTATCGAACACGAGTTCTATGAGATTCTCATAGACAAAAGAGGGAAGCTCTTTGGTCAAGCCCACATGGGAAATTCTGCACTCAACTGCCTTTGAAGGTCATAGGACACCTGGGGTTAGTAAAGGCTCTGATAAGTCCTGCAGTGGTGAAACATATCATATTTCATTGGTTCCAAAGTGCCCATATTTTCCATACTTTAATATTCCTGAATTTAGGATGCATTTCACTATCAATGGTTTGACAGAGTTTAATTCTTTTTTCTTAATGTTAGGTGAAATGATAGTCTTTCTTACAAGTGTTGGGGGTCTTAGAGTAGATACAATATGTTATATCATTAAGCCCAGAGTTCCCCATGGAATTCTGTTTCCTTTCCTTTTCTTCCTTTCTCCGTTTTCTTTTGGTGAGGAAGACTGGCCCTGAGCTAACATCTGTTGCCAATCTTCCTCTTTTTGCTTGAGGAAGATTGTCCCTGAGCTAACATACATGCGCATCTTTCTCTATTTTTTTGAGTGTGGGATGCAACCACAGCATGGCTTGATGTTCAATGTATAGGTCTGCACCCAGGATCCAAATCTGCAAACCCCAGGCTGCCAAAGCGGAGTGCATGAACTTAATCACTATGCCACAGGGCCGGCCCCTTCCTTCCTTCCTTCCTTTCTAAAGAATATCCTTGAGTATATTACCTTCAAAATGGCTTTTCTAGAAACACTCCATTCTCCCCTTGAGTGAAACCTTCAGATGGAGAGCACTCTGAGAGTAGTTTTACCAGTCTTCATTTTGGTTAATGTTGGGATAATTATGAGGACCTTCACGAGAAAGACTCCCATGACATTGGTTAGTGGGGTCATGCGGCCAAGAGCCTTTGCTGCTAGGTCACTGTGGGTCCCGCCCTGATGACCCCAGGGTGGGAGTTCCTGCAGGTGTCAGGATCAGGAAAGCTGAGCCAGCACCTGTTTCTCTCTCGCCTTGGAGCAGGATGCTCAGCTTCATCCCTGACATTGGTCCAAGTCTATATGATGTGCAGTTCCTTGAGTTCTTCTTCTCCTTAACTTTTCTCTATTCTTAAGTTTTTTCTAGGATTTGAGTCCCATTCCTATTTTAAAAAATAGTTTCTAGGGGCCAGCTCCATGGCACAGCGGTTAATTTTGCACATTCCGCTTCAGCAGCCTGGGGTTCGCTGGTCGAGATCCTGGGTACAGACCTATGCAGCGCTTGTCAAGCCATGCTGTGGCAGGCGTCCTACATATAAAGTAGAGGAAGATGGGCATGGAGGTTAGCTCAGGGCCAGTCTTCCTCAGCAAAAAAAGAGATTTGGTGGCTGATGTTAGCTCAGGGCTAATCTTCCTCAAAAAAAAGAAAACTAGTTTCTAGTCTCCGCATTTCAATAAATAACTTTATTGATTCCATAAACCATTCAGGAACGCATGAATGACTGAGAGAATAAATACGTGAATAAATAAGTAAGTACTCTGCTTGGAAAATTTGTATACATGCCATTTCTCTTAGGTCCCAGTTTCCTCTTTTGAAAAGCAAGCAGGTTGGAAGAAGTCAGTGTGCTCGACTGGAATGAGCACTAGATTTAGAGCAAGAAGGTCAAGGTCAAGGTCCTGGCTTTTCCAAAGTGCTTGTGGGATCTTGGTCAAGGAATTTAAAATGCAAACCTCAAGGTCCTCGGTGGCAGTGGTGGAATGAAAGTACCCATCTCCTAATGTTGCTATAACAATTAAATAGAATATGCTCTTGGCTAAACGCATATAAGGTTTTATGGCACGATCTCCTAAGTTCCATCTAGTTCTAGTATTCTCTAGAATGTGATGGGTGTGTTAAGGGTAACACATTTCTTGCCTTCAGCTAAAACGCCCAGTTTGTATCTTTGTACTTATTTTGTTTTTCATTTTGGCATATGTATAAATATAGTTTCATGCAGATCTTGGCTGCTTTCCTGTGAGCCTACACTCTTTAGAATTTCTGTAAGAAAATCTCCCAGACGACAGAATGTTCTAAAGGAGCTGTATAATTATGTCGCATGGTACAAAAATAAAATTTTTTTAAAAAAAGAAACCAACAACTAAACAGACCTTTGCATAAATCATCCTGTGCCCTGAGGTGGCTTGGGGGAGAGAGTTGCTCACGTTTCGAAACTCAAAGGACCATTTGCCTTCATGAGTCCTTATCTCTTTTTTTCTCCCTGGGTCTCTAAGGGTCTCACTAATCATACCCAGGCCTTTTATCTCCCTTTCTTCCTCTCCTGCTAAGCCTCAATCCTTTGCCACCCCCAGGCAAAAGAAAATCGCCATGAACCTGCAGCTGTAATATGGCTAAAATCACACACACACAGAGTTGCACACACTCATGTACACGCTCCTTGAAATATGACCTCCTAGCTTTATTTCCTGGCACCACTATTGACAAGGTGTATCTCCATGAGCAAGTCGCTTAACTTCTTTAAACCTCAGTTTTCTCATCTGAAAATGGGAGCAATACCTCCCTGTGAGGGTTATGCATTTGTTTCAAGTGCTTCTGTAATGAATTACCCAAACTTAGTGGCTTAAAACAACACAGATTTATTATTTTACAGTTGTGGACATCAGAATCTCTGAAATCGAGGCACTGGCAAGACTTAAGGTCAGAAGCACAGCCTCTCTCTGTCTCTGTCTCTGTCTCTGTCTCTGTCTCTTTCTCTCACCAATCTGTTTCTAAGTTGTATCTCCTTCTCTGACTCTGATACTCTTGTCTACCTCTTAGACTCTTATAAGGACCCTTATGATTACATTGAGCCCACCTAGATGATCCAGAATAATCTCCCCATCTCCAAATTCTCCATTTAATCACATCTGCAAAGTCCCTTTTGCCATGTAAGGTAAACACATTCACAGGTCCTGGGGATGAGGATGTGAACATTTGGGGCTGGGGGAGGACATTATTGTACCTACTACAGGTTGTAATAAGGAGTGAATTAGGTCAAATATAGAAAAAAAAGCTCCAGTAGACTGTGGAATCTTGAATGCAGGATTGAGCTTTGCATATATGTGTCTATGTGTGTGTATACAACATATATGCATTACGTACATAAATGCGTGTGTACATACATATATGCATCACATACATATATATGTAATGTATATATTTAACTTATATGTTATAATTACATATGTATAAATAGATACATTTACATATTTAAAATATATGCATAATGTACAAATGCATAATTTATTTCCAATGAACGGCACATAGAAGTTCCCAGTTATGTGTACTTTGAAGCAAAAAAAAAAGAGTCAAAGAAGTGCAATTTTGTTGACGTTAAGAAATCTAGATCTAGAAAGAAGCCAGCAACTAAGATCTGAGAACCACTGAAGTATATTTACATTCCCTGGGAAGAGCAAATGGGCTAATAGATCAAATAGCAATCATAGATAATAATAGCATAGTCATAATAACATTAATAATCATTATAACAATAGCTGACGCAGTAATTGGTTACTACATAATAGATACTCTTTTGTCCTTTATGTAAATTATCTCTAATTCTCACATCAGCCCTATGATGAGGATTATTATTATCCCATTTAATAGATTAGGACACTGAGGCCTAGGGAAGTTAACAGACTTGATAAGGGTCATGTAGCTGGTAGATGATACAGCGTCTATTTGAATCAGGTTAAATTAGATCCAAAATCTGAACTTGCCACCTTGTGTCTCCTTTAAGTAGGAGGGTATGAAATCTCAATAAATTCCCCAAAGTAGAAATTATACAAGCTACATTCTCAGAGTAGATGCAATAATATTAGATATTAACAACAATCTGTCTAGCAAATGAATCTATCTACTTGAGAATTACAAACAAAAAAACAACCTAAGTAACTCTTGGGTAGGAAAAAATCAAACTCAAATCACCACCTCTTTAGAAATGATCAGGAGCAGGAAGGCTGCGTGTCAAACTCATGGAATATGGGCAAAGCAGGTGTCAGAACTCCATGGCATTGATTCAAAAACAAGAGAGATTGAAAATAAACAAATGAAGCATTCAACTCAAGAAGCCAGAAAAAGAATTATGAAACAAAGTCAAAGAAAGCAGCAAGAAGGAATTAATCCAAATAAAAGCTGAAATAAACGAAATAGGAAAAAAAAGGGAACCCCATCAATAAAATGCAAAACGCTCTTCAAAGGAGAGAGAGAGAAAACACAAATAAACACATTAGGAATGAGCTAGAGACATAACCACAGAAGCACAGAAGATAAAACAAATTTAATGAGAATACTGTGTACAACTTTATACCAATAAATTCACAAGTCTTGATAAAATGCATTATTTTCTTAGAAAATATAAATGACCAAGTTTGAGTCATGATGCTGTAGAAAAATCTAAAGAGGCAGATAACATAAAATCAAATGATAAGAGAGCTAAATATCTACCATTGAAAAGACATCAAGACTCGGGGATTTATAGCTAGGTCCTATCAAATTATCAGGGAATGGATAACCTCTATCTTATGTAAACCAACCCAGAGAAAGAAAATAAAAGGACAGTTCTCTAATTTATTCCATAATCCTAGCATATCCCTAATACTCAAACTAGGCAAATATATTCTCATCCATCTAGAAAAATCTGGTAGACGTATTAGAACTGATGAGCTCCTTATGTGGTAGGATGAAAAATCAACTTACAAAAATCCATAATAGCTTTCCTCAATATCAGCAATAGCTAACTAGAAAAATATAAGGGAAAACATAAGTGGAAAATTGATCCTATTCCTGAAATGGAAAAGACTAATAATAGAAGCTATCACTTTCCTGTATGTCTGGGCATCCTATATTCGAGTCATAACTCATTTAATCCTCACAGTGGCTCCATGAGGTGGGAACATCTATAGATAAGCAAAGGAAGTGCAGAGAGGTTAAGCATTTTGTGCAAGGTCACACAGCTAGTAAGAGGTGAAATCTGGATTTGGACTTTGGTGGTCTGGATCCAAAACTCATGCCTGTATCCTCTAGAATGTAGTGTACCCCGTAAATACCTATGAATATACCCCCACAAGATACAAGCAGACTTTTGTGACCAAAAGTCTAAAGTCTCAGGGAAGGTTTTAAAACAACATTTGATAAATGGAGATGCAAACTATATTTCTGAGTTAGAGGACTCCCAGCTGTAAAGATGCTGTATCAGTCAGCCAGGATGAGATCATCTGTGTTGCTGTAACAAAGGAAGCCTCCCAAATCAAAAGCTGGCACACAGATGTTTATTTCTTGATCATGTAAGGTCCACTGTGATCGAGGCAGTCCTCTTCCATCCTGCAGTATGTTTCTGGAACAGGTGGTCCCCAAGCTTGCCATAGCAAGAGAAGAGAGGGCTTAAGAATCACAGGATGTTTGGAATGGCTGGGTGTGGCAGTGACTTATATCAGGTCAATACAGATTCCATCCTTCAGAATCCCATCATGTGGTCCTTCTAACCCAGCTGCAAGGGAAGCTTGGACCCATCATCCACAGTGTGTGTCCAGAAAGAGGACCCAGTGTGATGAGCAGAAGACATCATCTGCCACAGTTCCAGCAGTGCCCAGCACAGCATTGACTCTCAATCCATATTTCTTAAAGGGAAAAAAAAGTTAAACTTCCCCCCAATTTAATCTACAAATTCAATGCCATACCACCCAAAGTTTCACTAGGGTTTTGCATGAAATTCCAACTCTAAAATTCATCTGAAGGGAAAAATGACTAAGAATAGTGAGGGATCTTTGAAAGAAAATTAGCATTCATGATGGGGAGGAGACTTACTTTATATCTGAAATATGGTATAAACCTTTAGTAATTAAGGTAGTACAGAATTACTGCAGGAATATACAGATAACTAAATAAAAACTCCAACCATATGTACATGGTATACATAGGGATTTAGTATATGACAAAATGGCATTTTGAATTAGTTAGTGAAAGGATGGACCCTTCATATAATTGTCCACTCATTTTAAAAATAATTAAGTTAAAATAAACACTCCCAATATGCACAAAAATAAATTCCATACTGATTAAATAATCAACGATAAAAAACTAAAAAAAAATCTAGAATAATATACAGAAATATGTTTTATCATCTTGTGACTTCCTAAACATCCCACGAAATTCAGAAGCAATGAAGGACCAAGATAGAGAGGTTATAAGACATCAAAAGCAAGATTAAATACAAGTACAGACGAGAAGAAAATGTTAGTATATAGGGAAAGTGAAGGACAACTCTTCAGAAAATATGCAAAGCACGTACAAGCCAATAAAGAAAGAGATAACCATAGAAAAATGGTCAAAGAACACGGCTAGACCATCTGCAGAAGGAGAAACACAAATGACCACAATGTGACAAGATGGCGAACGCCACCAGGCATCAGGGAAATGCAGATTCCAACAAAAATAAGGTATTTTTTCACATCCAGATTGGCAATAATGAAAATGAAAGATGTGGGAAATGGGCTCTCTCATTCGTCAATGACAGGACTGTAAACTGGTAAAGGCTCTACAGACAGCCATTTAGTAGATCTATCAAGATTTAAAAATTCATAAAACATTGACCCAGCAATCCCTCTTCTAAGAATCGGTTTTATAGGAACACACATGTGCACAGTGATATATGTACAAAGATCTTCATTATGGCACCATTTGTAATCACAAACAGCTATAAACAACCAAAAGGCCATCAATAAAGATTAGCTAAAAGCATTATGGTGCATTTATACTGTGTGATACCAAATAACCATTAAAAAGATAGAGCTATGTGAATACTGATTTGAAAAGATCTCTAAGAAATAATATTAGGTACAAATGCATATTTCACAACAATGTATAGTGTAATTCTGTTTATAAGTTTATTATGGAAAAAATATATATACATAATAGTTAGCAGTGACGACCACCAGAACAGGAAGTAAGAATATGTGTGGAGTGGGAAATGAGGAATGTCCACATTTTACTCTATAGACTTTGATGATGTTAAAAATGTTTAATGATTTATAACAAAAATGTGTTTATTCACAGGAGCGTGTGTGTGTGTGTGTGGAGAGAGCAAGAGTGAGAAAGAGAGAACAAGCAAGTGCTCTACTCAATAATAAATTCTTTGTCCATATATTCTGGGAAACTGCTGATAGATGGATGGAACTAGCCTTCATCAAGTACTTACCACATACGCTGCACATTCATCTGCTCACTTCATCTGGACTGCAACTTTATTAAGGCAGAGTTACTTCTATTTAGCAGATGCAAAAAGAAAGGGGAATAGACTTGACCAAGGCTGCATGACAGGCCTCCTTCTGAGAAACTTTCCACCGTACTTTGGGCAGAAACATGTAAATATTAGAAAGACAAGCAGTGCATCAGCTCAGGACACCGGGGGTTGGAGGAAGAGTGACAGCTTGCTTCATGCAGGATACGTTCTTAGCCTTTCAGTGGAGTAATCTTGGATCAAGTTTTAAGCTCTGCCTGTCTACTTCCTGCCTATAGGTGGATTCTATATCTCTAGCATCAACTACTGGTTCCTGCAACCTGGGTACATTTTTCTTCCCAAACCATCTCACAATCTTTGTCCTTCTCCCATATGAGTCTCTGAGTCTCTTTGTGGTCAGATTCAACAAATTTTCGCTCCACCCCATGGAGGAAAGGCAAATAAGAGACTGCCTGATTTCTACTGCCTCCAACTGGCACAGCCTAACCAGGGTCATATCATGCAAAAAGGAACAACTGGATTTGGAGGAGACAAGAGTAGAAAAAGATGCCTTTGTTGCCAAATAGACCTGAATTTGAATGCCAGCTTTGCCGTTTATTCACAGGGTGACATGCTTTATTTCTTGGCTCCTCATTTTGCTTCTGTATCAAGCAGGAATGATGAAGATATTACCTTTTATTCGTGGTTAGAAAATAAATATACGAAGTGCCCACTGGATGGTTATATGCTCAATAAATAGAAACACCACCGTTACTACCATTAATATAGTTATTTTGTTAAGTACCTTGCAATTCCTGGTTCACAGCCAATGTATCACGGGACCTCATAGCAGCCTAGTGAATTAAGGTAGAATAGGAGCATCTACCCCATTTTACAGATGAGGAAACTGGAGATCAAAGAAGTGAAATGACTTCACATAGGTCCAAAGGAGCAAAGACGACATTTATACACGTCCCTCCAATTGTGCAGCCTATTCTTTTGTCTGTCTTATTTATCATGTGCACTCTATCCCCAGTGCCTAGCAATGGACCATGAACAGGTAGACCCTCAAAAAATTCAGTTTCTTTGATTGATTTTTCAGGAGCTGAGACCTCTGCTTCCACCCACCATGCCTCTCTGTGAGATTCCTTTCCCACTGCTAACATCCCCAAACTGCAAATATTATTTCCACAACCCCTTGTATACTTGTTTGGTCCATAGAGGAGCCCGTTCCTGCCTCAAAAGCATATCAAGGGCCCTTCTGCTGTCAGGATTAGGTACTTAGAGGCCAACCGAGGCTGCTAACATTGCTAATTGAACAGAAGCAGTGGCTGCTGCTCCGTGTGTTGTCCGTGGTTCTGGAAGCATCACCTCTGAGCTACAAGGGCAATAAAAACCTTGTTTTTGCTACCGTCCTCAACCTGAGTCGACAGATACACTGGGAATAGATTCTGGTTTGAGGAACTAGTTGATAATTCCCTGTGAATTGGTCTGTCATGCTTTTTAAAGTCTGTGTGTTCACAGAAAACACTTTTTAAATTTGCTTTGTGAGTGGATGTGCACTCTGGTTTCCCCCTCGATTCCTCCAAAATGTCACAAATGACTTTCCTTGAATTTACCAATTTGCAGGATTAATGTGCTTCTCTCTAGACACCTGTGCCCTAGATAGATTCCAGCCAGAATAGCTGTCTCCCTTCCTAAACTCTGACCTGTTTTGCAGGCAAAGGAGGCCTTGGTTTTAGGTCACCCCCAGTGGGGGCATCCAGCATGCGGAGCTAACTCTCGGCTCTGTTTTATCATGCAGTTGTGTGGAGGAGTACAAGCTGGCTCCTGATGGAAAATCCTGCCTAATGCTCTCAGATGTCTGCGAGGGCCCCAAGTGCCTCAAACCTGACTCCAAATTCAACGACACCCTCTTTGGAGAGATGCTACATGGTTACAACAACCGGACCCAGCATGTCAACCAAGGCCAAGTCTTCCAGATGACCTTTAGGTATGGGGCAGACCCTTGCACTTCACTGACTGAGTCACTTACCCAAAATCTGGACATGGGGAGGAAGCCATGGGCACCATGGAATAGAGCCTGTTATATTGGCCAGCATTTCTCTAAGTTCACTGATGCCTATCCATGAAGTGTTACAAGTCAGTGAAAGTCGTTCCCTGAGGTTCCTTTTCCACTAACCTAGCCCTTATTTATCCTGCTTTCCCATTTTCTAAACTCTATCCACATATTTTAAATTCAATCTTTTAAATCATCCTGTAAGTACAGTTAATGGAATTTTAAAAATTTTTAATTAATCTTTCAGTCTATTAAAAAATAAGTAGCTATGTAGGCTATTCAGGCAGTTCAAAAATAAAGACATTTAATGAAGTAGAAAATAAAATTCCCACCACCCAGAAATAGCCAGAATTAACATTTTCTTGAACATTCTTAAAACACCTCTCTCTCTCCATCTATCTATCTGCACACACACACACACACACACCCCTCCACATCTCAGTAAATCTGTTTAGAAATTGCTTTTTTGCTCAACACTATGTCAAAGACTTCTTTCTCTGTTTGTAAATACAGAGGTACGTGAGAAATTAAAAGATGAGACTACTTGTATATGAGAGCGGAAAGAACAGGAACTGGGTTGGCCAAATTATATAAAGATTAGACATGCAGTCTAATTGTGAAAGGCTGCCTGGGAGAGTTGAAGGAACGAGGGCTATTCTATCTGGAGAAGAGAGGCCTTGGGTGGGATTTATTCATGCCTCAAAATCTGTATAACCCTAAGATGGTGTAGTGAGAAGAATTCTTCCATGTATAGTAATAATTATCTTTGAGAACACAAAACTATACTTTTAGACAGTTTTGCATGAAAATGTAATAGGATATTATCACAAAACAGGGTTCTCCCGTTTGAGGTCATGTCAACAAAAGTCAGAACTGGTAAGAAACATCATTGTTATAACCATCATCATCCCCATCCCATCGTCTAATTAATAATAGTGGTGATTGTAGTAGGAGTGGTAACAATGGCTACTATTTATTAAGAACTACTCTATGTCAAGTTCTTTACTAAGTATTTTTAATAATAATAATAATAATAGCCACTAACATTAATTCAGCACATGCTGAGGGCATGCTAACCACTTTCCATCCATTAGTTTATGTAATCCCCTCAATGGCCATGTGAAGCAGGGACTATTATGAGAAATGGAAATGTTAAATGACTTTCCCAAATCCCCCTTCCAGGAATTGAGAGAGCCAGGATAGTGCCATTTTATCTTCATTGTTAAAAGTCTTTGAGAGGCCAGCCCAGTGGCATAGTAGTTAAGTTTGCACACTCCGCTTCAGTGGTCCAGGATTTGCCGGTTCAGATCCTGGGCACTGACCTAAACACTGCTCATCAAGCCATGCTGTGGTGGTATCCCACATACAAAATAGAGGAAGATTAGCACAGATGTTAGCTCAGCAACAATCTTCCTCAAGCAAAAAGGGGAAGATTGGCAACAGATGTTACCTTGGGGCCAATCTTCCTCACTAAAAAAATGAAAAGAAAAAAACCCTTCAAGGCAGCATGGCTTCCATTTTACAATTGGAAAAGTCAACACCAGAGAGGTAAAGTGACTTCCCCAAGATCACTGTCTAGTGAGAGGGAGAGTGAGAATTCAGATGTAAGTCTGGCTGGCTCTAAATCCTTGCTCTTGTCTTCTAATCCAACATACCTCATCACTTCCCATTTTATAGAACGAGAATTGAAATGTGAATTTGCTAAAACCATTCACCTATGTAGTTATCACATGCTCTTTGAGCACCTACTATGTCCCAGGTGCCTTGATGGTTAGTAGGGATACAATGGAAAATGAGATAAAAATGGCCCCAGACCCTGTGGTGCTTAGGTATTGTGTGTGTGATCTTATGTATTTACTAAATTTGTGGTAGGTATTATGAATTAAAGATACAGGGCTCCAGGAAAGCAATTAACAGTGGGATCTAATTTAGTCGGAGCAGAGTGGTAGGGGTGCGTCTGTTAGATTGGAAAGCAATAATAAGTCTTCGGAGTTGACTTTTCAGATGAAGTGTTATTTAATACCTGAAAGATGAGTGGGAGTTAGCATTGGAAAACGTTTCAAGCAGAGACAGATGTTCTAAGAAGGAGAAGAACTTGGTTGGCTTCAGGAAATGAAGAAGTCTAGTGTGGCTGAAGTTGAATAAGTAAGGGAAGAATGGGGGGAGGTGAAGCTGGGACAGTAAGCAGTGGCAGATCATAGGGGTCTTGAAGGTCAAGGCTTTTATCTTTTACTGCTTGCCTTCCCAATGCCAACAGACTGGTCTGTAGGAGAGAACATGGTGCCTTAAAGGCTGGCCTGGGAGTCTCCAGACTCAGACATAATTTTAACTCCATCAGGAATCCTCATTCTGCCTCAAACCCTCTATTCGTTCTTCCCAACCCTTAAATCTTGGGTTGTCTCTAAGTAGCCAGGATCTGTGTCTGCCCTGATTTGCTCGTGGAGGGGAGTGTAGTGAACAGACCACACTTTCTCATTTGACAACAGCCTCAAGATTTGGGAAACTCCCCAGACTGCCGTTATATCAGAGTAGCCCGTTTCACTTAAACTCTCTCATCCTTGGCTTCAGTTAAACTTTCTTTGAAATTATTTCCATCCCCAGACCATGTCACCTCTTGAAGCCACATGTTAAGGCAGTTGACTTCCCACTGAGGGAAGGAGAGCATCTTCTGATGAGTCTAAATTTATCTCTTTCAAGTCTCCCTGCCTGGGCCTCAGACAGGAGAGAGGCTGTGGCTCCTCTGTCCTCTAAGTTCCAGAAGGCAGGCCTGCAAATTTTTCAGCATCAAAAGCAGTTGTCATTTCTTGCCTCCTCCTCCTTCCTTCCCTCCCTCCTCCAAGTAATTTCCAGTCCAGCCTTCCAGAGTAGCCAGCAGGCACCCCACCAGCTATCCTGCCACATGCCTCATTTCCTGACAACTGCCTGGCCTGGGATTTCAAACGCTCTACCAGCTACACTCTCCTGTGTGACAGCTGCGACTCTGCTTTGTTCTCTTTGCTGCCCCTGCCCAGATCCCCACACCTAGCACCTGCTGATAGAAGACAGGTCTGAATTCTCAAGTTCTCTCTTGAATCTCTAAAAGATAAACCTGGATTTCTGCTTTACAAAGCACTTCCCATTTCAAGTCTCTGAACCGGACAAGCTCTTAATGATTAAGTAGTGCAGACGTCACCCTTGCTGTAAAGGTGGAGAAACCGAGGCCCAGGAAAAGATATAATTTGCCCAGTGCTCACCATGATTTGGGACCCTTCTGAGACTGAAAGTTAGAGTTTGCGACTCGCAAACCAGTGATCTCCTGGCTTCTGGTTCTGTTGCAAGGGACATAGGTAACTTCTGTGTATCCCCTACTAGCATGTAGTGAGAAGAGCTGCCTGTCCCATCCCTGCTCTCAGCAGAGAGGGAAGACCTGGTGCCATAGGAGGATGCCAAATTCATAAGTAAGAAGAGATCTGAGGCATAAAAGTACCCCTGTGTGCATGATTCTGCAGGAGCTTGATCCCATTCCTGGCCGCATCTGCAGGTTGCCACATGTAGGCTGCAGCCTGTCTCTGGGAGATGAGCATGTGGTGATGCTTAGGACTCCTGACAAGTCCAAGAGTTATCTACCATGTGTGAAGATTAAGTATGGCACACACTGAGACTCATGTAGAAAGATAGAGACAGGATGGGAGTGATAGAGGGAAGTGGTCAGAGAGACAAAGAAGAGACGTGGAGAGAGAGACAAAGATGGAGGGGACATTAAGGAGAGTCTAAATGACAGAAGGAGGGAAGGACAGCATGGAAAGAATTAAAGAGATGTAGAGCAGTGACAAGGATTAAAGAGATAAGGAGACAGATGGCGAAAGGTGGGGGAGTTGAGAAGGAGTGAAAGGTGGAGAACTAAAGTGATAGAGAAAGAAGGACACAGAGTTCATCCTAAAGTCACCATAGAATTTACTCCCAGGTGGGAATAAGGGTTGTTTTAAGAGACTGAGTGGTACCCAGAGAGGGCTCTGGATTAGGAATCAGGTTCGGATGGACATGAATGGACATTAAAACCTTTGGTAAAGTCCCAAGTTTTATGGAAACATGGAGTCAAAGATCTCACTTCTAAATTGCCCCAGAACCCAGTAAATGATGTCAAGCTTTCCTGTTTCTTTTTTTTTTTTATGCTTTTTGGTGAGGAAGATTGGCCCTGAGCTAACATCTGTCACCAATCTCCTTTTTGTTTTCTCTTTTTTTTTTTAATCCCCAAAGCCCCAGTACATAGTTGTATATCCTAGTTGCAAGTCATTCTAGTTCTTCTATGTGAGATGCCACCACAGAATGGCTTGATGAGTGGTACATAGGTGTACACCTGGGATCCAAACCAGCGAACCCCGGGCCGTCCAAGTGGAGCGTGCAGACTTAACCACTAGGCCATGGGGCCGGCCCCAAGCTTTGCTATTTCTAATCCTTTTCAGTGAACTGTGTTGGTTTTAATGACCCAAGCAGGGTCACTATCTGAATTCCTTCCCTTAGCTCTCGATCAGTGAGGGAATTGGCAAAGACTGCTGGAGTGAGATAAACTCATCAAAGGTTGCTGGTATTTGATGGTTCCTTTCTTTGTATTTTACTTCCCTCCCTCTCCCATCCTCATCCATCCTGCCTCATTCTTATAAGAAAGAAAGGTCAACCTTGGTTATAGATTGCAGGGATTTAGATAAACATCAGTCAAGAACTATTAGAGAGCCTGGAGTCTCAGAAATTGCAGCGAGGAGAAGTTGCTTGAGAACGGACGCTGAGCAAATTACAATGGTCGATTTTGCAAAAGTCTCATAAAAAATAAGATAGTTCTGCCAGCAGCAGACATTTGCTCAGAGGCCTTCAAGAATGACCTACAAAGAGAGTGAGGAGCTTATGAGAGAGTTGCTAGAAAGGCACTGATTTTCAATCTGGTCTGCTTATCAGATATGCATACTGTACAGCATAAGAGGACAGTTTGGGGTCAGATGTGGGATTTCAGAGTGAGGCGGCACCAGCCCACGCCTGGCAAGACAGAGGTAGTCTCTTTAGAGATTTCAGAAAGACTGGCTTTACCCACTTTTCCCCCAGCTGAGGGTCCTGAGTTGTAGCTTATTAAGTGGCCTCCAAAGCTATGGGTTTTCCTAGTGCCTTCCTGCGAGATGGTTAATTGCGCATGCTGCTTCTGGATCCTTCTTTTTCCTCTTCCTCCTCTTTCCCTTTTTCCCCCTTTAACCACGTGTGTATTTTTTTATGTGCTAGGTCCTGTACTACATACTGTATGTATTTTCTCATTTAATCTTTCCAATGCCTATTGCAACGTAGCCCTTAACAACTTGGTTTTACAAAAAAGAAAATGACTGTATCAAGGGGATGCATTAGGTTGTATCCTGATAAAAAACAACTTCAAAACCTCAGTGGCTTCACAGGAAATGTGAGTATGGGTTGCTCATACCACATGCCCCACACAGAATTGCCGGGGTCTGCTCATTCTGGTTTTTGGGAATCAGGGCTGAGAGAAGAATCATCTTTATGTGCTTCCATGAATGCTCTACAGGAAAGAAGCTTGGCTCTCATTACTTCCTCCTAGAGCTGAAAGTCTGCTCACATTGCATTGGCCAAATCAAGCCCCATGGTCATGGCACCCCCTCAAAAGGCTGAGCAGGAACATGCAACCCTGTTATGTGCTGAGAATCAGAGACCCAGAAATATGTGTGACATCAATACTGTTTACTACACGGAGGCACAGAGATGTTAGACTAACCAGCCTCACAGTCATACAGCTAAAAACTGATAGCACGTAGCCCAAGAACAAAGCCCATTTAGCAATAGTGCCCCCCAGGCTTCTAGCATTCTCCCACTTCATATCCCCACCTCTGACAACTGAAATAGACCTTCTAGTCTCTTCTTGTCAATTTTCTTCATTCATTTCCCAAAGAACCATAGACTTTATAGATGGAAGAACCTTGAAGCACACTTTGTACAACACCCTCCCCTCCATTTTGTAGATGGAGGCCCAAGACTCACAGTATTTAAGTGAATTCCTAAAATCATATAACTCATAAATGAATAAGCCAGGATTCAAACCTTCAGTCTGTTGAGCTGCACCAATACCCACTCTGAAGGCTCAAAGACATAGGATCCAACCCCCACACTGTAAAGATGGTAACACCAAGGCCAAGGTTCCATAAGGAATTAATAGCGGAGCCAGGCCTGGAAGCTGTTTTTCGGCATTTTCAGGCCTGAATGTTTTGTAATATACCATGATCTTATGGTAATGAGAGAAATCAAGAGAGATTGTTAGAGATTGATGGGGAGATTATTAATTGAAAGTGCCATTAGCTTTTGATTTTCAAGGCAATTCCCAATTCTTCCTATGCAGAAATATTCCCGATCTTGGCAAAATCCTCAGCTTGCTACCCAGAGACACAGCTGCGTGCTACCTTTTGTGGGGATCATTGGTGAGATCTTGGAAGTAGACTGAGGACAGAAATGGGAGGCTGGATCACAAGAGTTAAGGGGTAACTTTCCCTGAGGTCCTGACTCTTGGGCTGGCTACAGAGGAATCTCTCTTCTGGGTCTCTGTTTTTCCGAGGTTTCCTGACATCTTCTGCAGGAAGGCGGATGGGTCCAATAGGCCCTGGAAACAGAAAGCTGAGTTTCCGTTCTTGTTCTGCCACTTCCTACTGTATCATCCCTGGTCATTCTCTGCCTTTGGGTATCTGTTGCCTTTTCCGTAAATTACGGTTAGGGCAGAACTCAGATGAAGACTGAGGGCTTCTACCCAGGATGCCACACTCTTTCTACTCAACCCCATGTCCAGGGGCTTAGTAGAAGCCCTTTCTACTTACCTGATCATAAGAATCACCTAAGGCTGCCCCAAGACCTACCAATCATTTTTTCTAAGATAAGGGGCCTGGGAAAGTGAATTTTCACCGCATCCCCAGATGGTTCAAATATCCAGCCATTTGGGGATATATTGGCCTGATGTCTAAGATGGCAGACTCCATAATCTGAGTCCTAACTTGCCACTTGTCAATTGTGTGACCTTAGGCACTTGCGTTCATTAAGCCTCAGTTTCCTCCTCTCTAAATTAGGAATAATAACAACAATACCCAATTCCTGGTGGTGTTGTGATGATTAAATGAGATTGGCGCCTATTCTATCCCTGTTCTCAGCAGATAGGAAGGACCCAGGTGCCACAGAGGGCTGCCAAATCAATAACTAAGGAGGAATCTTAGGCAAAACCCATCCCCCTGTGCACGATTCTGCAAGAACTTGATCCCTTTCCTGGCTGGGACCCAGCTCAGGGTGTCAGGATGCTGCCGTGAGAAGTTATAGGGTCCAAGTCCCACACCTGCCATTTCCTAGCTGTGTGGCTTTGAACAAATCTCTTCACCTCTATGAACCTCAAGATCTTCAACTGTAAAATGGGGTTTTACCTCAAAATATCCTCAACAGTCTGTGGTGAAAATTTAACAGGCTAATAAGCAAAGGTCCTAGACACAGTAGGCTCTCAGTAAACATTGTTTTCTATTCCTTCAATTGTCTTTCTTTCCTCCCCATCCGGAAGCCATAAAGCAGATGAACATGGTTTTTGTTGCAGTCCCCCAAATCTTATCTCTGGACTGGAGCCATGGTCATTCTCCCAATTTCCTCCAAGCAACACATGTTTTGGTGAACCTATGGCTTTGGTGAAATGCCCAGGGTTGGGGCAGAAATGCAGCCCTTCATGCGCTGTGGGTGTGTGGGTGTGTGGGAGGTAGAGAGCCCAGCCAGCAGTGTGGGATGGGCAGCAGCCCAGGGTCACCTTCTTGTGGGGTGTTTATCCCAGCCTTTGGAAAGACATAATCTCAATAAAGTGTTGCATCACCTGTGTCCTAAAGGGTAGCCCCCTTGTTTCTGTCTGAAAAGCCTATAGTGAAATACATCTAATAGGAATGTGGGATTTAGATGCTCATGTGTGCTGTGTGGAATTTGATAGTGGGCCTGGGTCCATGTCCAAAAGTTCCGGAAGTGTGTTAATTTCGCACCTCTGGGATGATATTCAAAACATTTAAGCATTGGCTTAGAAGTGGCGTCAACCCATCAGAAAGGATGCCCATCCAAACAGACAGAGTGAAGGTTAACCAGTAAGCCCTACGGATCTGCATGTCAGTCTTGCTCACCTCCTACCTTTCTCTCTTATCGACTTATCACATCCTCTGGTGCATTTCTCAATATACTTATGCATGATAGATGTTGTAAAACTATTTTTTCTTTACTCTTCAAAGCCTGTCTTTTTTTTTTTTTTTTTTTTTTTTTAAAGATTTTATTTTTTCCTTTTTCTCCCCAAAGCCCCCCGGTACATAGCCGTGTATTCTTCGTTGTGGGTTCTTCTAGTTGTGGCATGTGGGATGCTGCCCCAGCGTGGTCTGACGAGCAGTGCCATGTCCGCACCCAGGATTCGAACCAACGAAACACTGGGCCACCCGCAGCGGAGCGCGCGAACTTAACCACTCGGCCACGGGGCCAGCCCCCAAAGCCTGTCTTTGAGGGGCAGAGGCAGGTGTTTCTCCCACGACACGTGGACAGTGCAGGGTGACTATCATACTTTTTACATGAGAAAACTGAAGCTCAGAGAGGTGACGTATAGCATCCAAGGTCATACAGCTGGTAAGTAATGGAGCCAGGAGTCAAGGCCTGCCCTCTCCACCACTACAGGTAATGTGTGCACATGCACGTGTGTATGGTCTCAAACCATAGGATCCTCAAAGAGCAGAAAAGCAGATAATAGTTCATCATCATTCTTAGGCAGGAAAACCCTATCTAAAGGTAGGAATTTTCCATATGTCTGCTTATAGCCAGAACGCAATATACATGAAATACACCACTGCTTGTTAAACTCTAATGTGCATACAAGTCATAAAGGGATTTAAAATACAGGCTCTGGGTCAGTGGGTTGTGGGCAAGGCCTGAGACTCTGCATTTCAAATAAGCTCCTGGGTCTGAGGATCAGCTTTGAATAGCAAGGTGTTAAAATGAACTGTATGTTAGATGTGAGCCCAGGTTATGCTTGACAATGAAGAATGGTTGTTGTTCTTCCATTTGCCTGTTTGAAAGCAGGAACCAAATCCCAAGGCCAATAGCACTAGACGGCCATGGAGTCCCAAAGGAGTCTCCCTCCAGAGTGACCAAGGGCAGAGACTGTGTTTTGGATTTGCAGCAGCCCAGGCAGAGAGTCCTGTCCTATAATCCAACAGGCCCTCCGTGCATTACATAGCACAATTTATTCTCCACATTCATCTGACTGTCTGCTCTGCTCACTGATGGGTACGGGGACCCTCTGAGCATCCACTGGAAGGGGCACTTACCTGACCCCAGTGTCCTGAAGCCACTGTTGGGTGCCCAGATAAGAACCTCTGTAGGTGCCCATGTTGCAGTCTCAGCCATCATGGGATGCAGCAGGAAATACTTTGCAGCAGAGAGCTGGGCTGCAGTCGGCTTCTGGTCAAAGATGGAAGACAGACTCCTGGAAGAGTAGGGAGAAATCCATTTGGGAGGGGTCATTGGCCTGGGGGAAGCTTTGTTATTCTTATGTGCTGAGACAAAAATCTCATACCATCAACACTCATTAGTCTAACTGAGGACAGAAAGAAAGTAATAAAATTAAGACCTAGCAAAAGATGCCTTTTCTTTCTTTCTTCCTTTCTGGCTTTCCTTCTTTCCTTCTTTCTTCCTTCCTTTCTTTCTTTCTTTCTTAGCAGGAAATCACAATCTATTTTAAAACAAGACCTCTCTAAGCTTTCTCCCTAATTATAGTAAGAGAAAAAAGAATAGCCTCTTTATTTTTTGAAAAAATTTATTCTCAATGTTCACATCTCTAAACGTACCAAACATGGTCATTTTATAAATTAAACAAATTATACGTAGCATATTTTGAATGTTCTCCCAACTAACCTAAAAATGTGTCTCCAGTCTGCAAAAGGTGCTAAGACGACAGAAGCGACCAGGTCCATTTCACTTCTCTTCCCAGTTCTCCTCCCCTTCTTTGTGGTTTGTTTTTAATTTTCTGGCTTCAAAATCCCTGACAATGTCCTTTTTCTAGGAAGGGGAAGCCTCTCGGAATCACTGAGGCTTCTGAAGCAGACACAGTATTTAAAGAACCACCATTTCATTACACTCAAAGGCAGGCAGTAACTCAGGCTGGTCAAAGCACTCAGAAGGGAAAGTCTGTAGGGAACCTACCGAACAGATAAGGATAGATTGTAATTAGCACAGTCATTGTAATTAGCAGAGCAATTGTAATTAGCACAGTGATTGTTTGTTCATAATGGGTGCTTCCAAAGTGACTCCAGGCAGTTTGTTCTCTTAAGTATCTTCTGCCATGCCCCCCCTGATCTTGTTTACACTGCTAATGTACTAATGTGCTTAGCAATCTCTTTTATAAATAAACACTCCAAAGGTACAAGCCAGCCCAGCCCCTGGCCAAGTATTATGCATCCTTAATTGATGGAGTCCATAGCGCAGAAATTTTACCATATTTGCATTACGCTAAGTCAACTAAGCATATATTTCTGGTTTATTACTCTCAGAAGAAATCACACCTCAGAAATCATTTGTTATTGTTATCTTTGCTTTGTTAATTACAGGAGAGAGTGGTATGACATCAAAGGGCTGCACTTGAGGTCAGAGATTCCAGTCCCGGCTTTACCACTCGTTCTCATTTGTTATTTGACAGGCTTTTGTTGGGCACCTGTGATGTATGGGGCTGTATTTAGCAATGGGGATGAAAAGATGTAGGAGATAGTCAAGGTCCCCATTCTTATGCACCTGGGCCACTGGCCCTGCTTTTGTGTGGGTGAGCACAGGGAAGACTTTCTGAAAGATGCTGGCTGGAATATGGAGGATATGATTAACAGTGAGCTAGGTGGGAATGCTCCAGGCAAGTGAGAGCACAAAGCATCTGCAAACATGAACATCAAGGTGGATCTTGAAGAGGGTGAGGAGATGGGATTGTAGAGATAAAGCACAGTGAAGGATGGGCATTCAGTCAGGAATGCTATTTAAGCAACAGACGTGGGACCATTACTGGCCATCAGACTTTGCCCATATAACCTTTCTGAGCCCAGTTTGTTCAACCCTAAATCAGGGAACATAATAACACCAACCCCACAAAATTATGGTGAGGAGGCAGAGGTGATGAGAAAGTCAGGTTAAAATGCTTTGTAAAGTGTAAAGACATGTGCAAACGTTAGTGACATTTTCCTAACATGAATCTGAGATCTGTGAGACACCACTTACTCCGAAATTTTGTGCTGGAGTGTACGCATCCTGGCACACTTGGGTTCACGTGAGATGCAAATTCACCAGCATGACTTTCTCTGTATTCCTTCCAGAGAAATGAAAAAAGTTAGTCTATTCTAAGCTCACATTAATAAGCCTACGCATGTGTATCAAGAAAATTAATTTTTAGGGAAATATTTCCATTTCAGGGAGATGCTCTGAATAGAAATGTATTTAGTAACAACTCTAATGAAAGATATGATCCAGTTTATTGGATGTGAATTAATACAGAAAGCTCCAAGGGCAATGGCTGGGGTTTTATGTAACACTGCCACTGAATAATTGCTATTAATGATAATCTAGTGGAATACCTCAAAGGTGGCTTTTAAGAGTCCAAAATGAGCATTTATTTTTATGTCTCATAAGATCCTCAGAGGAGCCTATTAAGTGGGCAGTTAATTAGCAGGTACAAGCCAGGAGCCGAAGCTGCAAGTATTTGAGTAGCCCAGGCCTGGTTAATTCAGTGTATTCCTGACCACTTTGAAAGAACCTTAACCCCTGAATAAGACAACCACCTCTCCATTCTCCATGAGGGCCTTGGTTCTCCCTGTAACCTTAAAGTTTCTTGAGCTTGTTTTCGATGCTTTCTAGAGTAGGAAGAAAGAAATAGGATAAAGGGATTGGTCTTCCTTACCATCTCATAGTTCAGCTAACTAAAGTTACACCGAGGGATACCCTCCAGATTTCTGTTAATTTTCAAACTACTTCTAAGGAGTTAATGAGGACCCAGCCAATGGGAATTTTCAAGCCAGAGGCCATAGAAGCATCTTGCACCTGTATTTGCAAGGGAAGTAGAAACCTAGCTTAAAAATTAAACTAAATTGCAATTAAATCATCCTTCAGTCTTGTGATTCAACCAATAAATATACATTCAGTGCTTATTATGTGCCAGGTTCTGGAAATACAAGCTGAATAAGACTCATAGAGTCGGACATTGGTGTAAAGGGGAAAAGAATGACTTCTTTTTGGTATTATCTAAGTCTATGTTTCATAACTTTTTTTCATTATCACCCTCTCCCCCAGGAGAAAATTAAATGAAGGTTTACATCTCCTTAATTAGAGAAATTAAATAATATGGTAGACAATGTTATTGAGAACGGTTAAACTTTGGTGGGCCAAATGCCATTGTAATGTTTAAGACGTTTTCGCCATTGTAATGTCTAATTCTTTTTGGTGGAACAATTTTTGCCGCCAGTGAGAATGCATGATGTAAGTGGATTGACAAGTGTCATTTTATGGATGAGGACATAAGCTCAGAGATGTCCAATGACTTGCCTGCAGTCACACAGCTGGCGTCAGAGCCCTGCTTATCTGGGTCTACCTGACACTTGGATGGCATGTATGTCTGTATGTCACAACAAATGCCCTTTCCACACCCCACTCTGATCCATCAGTTACAAGAAAACACCCTGGCTGAGAACTGTGCTCACTTTGGTTCGGTGCTTGAAAGTGTCAACTTAAAAAGCAAATCCACTGGTGATTTTATCTCAAAATGAGTTTATTTGGGAATAGCTAAAAGAATTGCAACTTGGGATGCTCATGCCATGGCAAACCATAGGCACATCCAACAAACAAAGAAGGGGAGTTGCCTTTATAGAGAAAAGGGTGGAGTAGGAAGGGCTATTCTAAATGAAAATCCATTGGGGGAAAGTAGCAGTGCAGGGCAGCAACAACTTCTCATTGGCTGAGAGTTTGCTATTTGGAGATTATCTCTAAAACTTTGCAGTGTTTCTCATTGGCTGGGCTGTTGCCAAGTGGGGAGAGAATCTTCCTTCAGTAGCAGAGTAGTTTTACTTCTGTCCAAGATGCGAGCCATTGTGTCTTCCTGTTTGAGGTAATTGAGGATGTGTGATAAGGCAAGAGAGCTCCCCCTACAGGCCTTCCAAATCCAATTTAGTTGAGATTTATTTTATTAATTTCCACAAAAGTGACAGCAGGTGTTTTCTGGCTGGGGATAAGGACTCATGTGGCCATACACGGTGGGGGAGAGAGAACTGGAGGTAGATACTTATTTGTTCTTTCTCCCTCCCAAGTGGGGCTTCTCTACCTATGATAGGATTATTTTTAAATAATGCTTTTATTTAAAACAGTTTTAGATTTATAAATGAATTGCAAGGATAGTAGAGAGAGTTCCCATATATCCTACCCTCATTTCCCTTAGTATCCTCTTACATGAGTACAGTACATTTGTTATAATTACTGAAGCAATATTGCTACATGATTATTAACTCAAGTTCATACTTTATTCAGATTATATTAGTTTTATCTAATTTTTTTTTTTCTGATCCAGGATCTTATCCAGTGCTATGACTGTCAAAGCAAAAATTGCACAAGACAATGTCAAACAGGCAAGGAAGACTTTATTTGAGGCTACTGCAATCGAGGCGAGAGGTCTGAACTCAATGCCATTGAAACACAGGCAGGAGGGTTTTTAAGGCTGGAGTGAGCAAGTGGAAAAGTACCAGAGGACTTCAGGGGGAGGTTGACCGATGGGATATGTCCCTCACACTGTAGTTATTCCTGAGTTTGCAAATGTCTTTCTCTGCTTTCTTCCTTGTTGATTACATTTCAAAGAGATGGTTCCCAGGTCCTTGAGAAAGACATTCCTGGGTTCTAAGACTGGCAGGAAGCTTTTAGAAGGTTTACATGTTAAAGGGTCAGAGAAAGAATGTATAGTGACAAGCTGCCTAAAGGAAATGCTCTAAGAAAAGGGAGGTGAGGAACCAAGAATCTGGAAGAAGCCTGTCTGAGGTTTGGTCAAGCTGAGGGAAGCTTAAGGTCAGCTAGTCAGTGCCTTACATTTAGTGGCCTGTCTCCTTGGGCTCCTCTTGGCTGTGACAGTCTGGTAGGCTTATTTTTTCATTGACGTTTTGTAGACATTAAAGTCACAAAGTTCAAGAACAGAAAACAATATAAAAGACATCCAATGAGGAGTGTTATGCCTTTCTCCCACCCCCCGCCACACACACACTTTTATTAGTTTCTTAGATATCTTTCCAGTGTTTATATAATTCCAAAGAAATAAGATTAAATATTATTCCCCCTTTCTTTCACAAAAGGTCCATAAAATATATCGCTTTTCACTTTTTTCTCCAACTTAGTGACATCCTTGCATAGACGATGAACTTTTTAACAATGACACAGAGAACATTCAAATACAGGGATGCCATAGGTGAATACCGTGCCAACATGGAGAACGTAGGGGGCCCAGGGAAGAGAAGAGAGCTGGGTTTTGAAGACTGGTGATTCTGCCTCCTGAGCTGTTGGGCCTCACACAGGTGATTTCACCTTTCTCAGCCTAGTCTCCTCATATGTAAAATAAGCGTCCTTCCATCTCCTTGTATTGTCGTGAGAAAACTAAGATAAGAAATATAAGGAGCCTAGTCCCAGTAAAAGTAACAATCATAGTTGTAGCAACAATAGTAATAATCGCAATGACAAACATGTAGTACTTTATTACCCCCCCACCAGGTACCATTGTATCCTCATTCCATCACAAATATTTATTGAGCACCTATTATACACCACTCACTGTTCTAGGACACCAAGAATACAACAGCAAACAAAACTCATAAAATCCTGCCTTCATGAGTTATAGTCTAGTGTGGGAGACCATCAACCGATAAATATATACTGTGTCAAGTGTACACCATGGAGGAAAGCAGCATAAGGGGGCCAGGGTGTGCTAGGCAGGGGATCCTATTTAATACAGGCTGGACAGGGAAGGCCTCTTTGATAAGGTGAGATTTGTGCAAAGATCTTAACAGGTGGGGCAGTGAGCCTTGCAGAGATCCAAGGAAGAGCTTCCAGGCAGAGGGCACAGCAAGTTCACAGACTCTGGGGATGTTCTATGAACAAAAAGGAGCCCAGGGGGATGGCACCTAGTGAAAGAGGGAGTGAGTGGTAGGAGAAAAGGCTATAAATAAAAAGGTCGTGGATGTTGAGAGGGGCAGTGTGGCAATTTGTGTAGAGTCCTGGGAGTCACATAAGTATAGTCCTTTGGGTTTTACTCTGAGAGAGAAGAGATAGAAGCCAGTGCATGGTTTGAGCAGAAGGGGGCTGTGATCTCACTCGTACTTTTAAAAGACCACTCCATCTGGGGTGTGAAGAAGAGACTTGAGTGGGCAGAGTGGAAGCAGGGAAAACAATTCCAAAGCTTTTCCAGTGCCCCAGGTGAAAGACAATTGAGCCTGGTTGTAGGCATCCACCATGGTGAGAGGTGGGCAGATTCTGGCTTATTCTCAAGGTAAGGCAATAGAATTTACTGATGAGGGAGCAGAAGGAGGGAGGCAAGGCTGGCTCCATGCTTTTAGCCTGAGCAATTCGACAGATGGAAATGCCATTGACAGACAGGGAAGACCATAGGAGGAGTAGGCATAGGGAGGGGAGTAGAAATAGAAATTCAGTTGTGACCATGTTAAAAAATGAACTTGAAATGAACTTTGATAAAAGTTGACAATAGTGTAATAAAACCCCAGGTACTCATCACCTTGCTTCAGTAACCATCATCTGGCCATGTCTAAAATATATCTTCATGGAGATGTCAGGGAGCTGGTTGGATATACAATCCAGGAGAGACCAGACTTGAAATGCAAATTTCAGATTATTTAGCATATAGATGGTATAAGAGAAATGAGAAGCGGTAAACTCACCAGAGAGTGAGAAGAAGAGAGCTCACGCCCCAAGCCCAGGTGCTCCTATACTTATAGGCCAGAGAGATGAACAGCCACCAGCAAAGGAGGCTGAGAAGGAGCTCCCAGGGACATAAGAGGAGAACCCTGGGAGTAGCTCCACCTGTCTGAACCCATTCAACTCTTAAGACAATTTTGATGGAGAGGTGTGATGCTACTTTTCTCAGTGTCATTCAGCTTGTAAATGATGGGGCCAGGACTGGAATGTGGGCAGTCTGGCTGCAAACCCAAACTCCCCTCATCCCTTCCACCACACAACATTCTACTCTGTTCCTACCATGGTGCTAGGCTGAGGGACTTGAGGGTGGTGGCAGTAGGGGAGTGGAGGAATGTTATAAAAATAGCCCACGTTAAAAGTTAACTAACATCACAGGACATTAGGCATATGATGGACCACCAAATTATCTTAGACAATAATTCAATGCTACCTAATAATATTAATGATGTTAATAATTGCTACTTACTGAGCACGTACGATGGGTCAGGCACTTTGCAAAGTGCTTCAAATGCTGTATGTTCTTTAATCCTCACAACAAGCTTATGGAGATGAGCCAACATTACATCCATTCTGCATATAAAGGTATTGAGATTACAGAGCTCAGAAAGTGGTGGCGAGGGATTTCCTCTGTTCCACAGATGGCTTTATGATCACATTATTCAGAAGGAAAGGAGGGGAAGGAAGAGCAAGGCTTTGGGTTCAACTAGATGTGTGTTGAAATCCTAGCTCTCTACAGTGTGACCTTGATCATTTATCTATCCAGCCTTAGCTTCCTTATCTCTGAATATAATGATGAAAAAAAAAAAAACAACTATGTCTGGTCCTCATACTATTTCTCCTCTGAAATACTTGTAAAAACCTAAATTAAATTAATATCTCTGTGATTCTTTATTGAATGTCTACTTCCCTCCTGGAATGCGACCCGGGACCATCTTTGACTGTGCATTATTGTAAATCCCCAAGACCTAGCCAAGTGTCTACCCTCGATAAATGGGAGCGCTAAGTTAGGCATTGATTTTTGTTTTCAAAGTCTTTGGATAAAGTGTATGAGATTTGTGGGTCTGAGAACGTTTTGTGCCCACTCACCCACTGGGCATGCCCCTCAGTCACAGCCTTTACACCCTCTGCTACTTTATACTCAATTTCCCTCTGTGAAGGTGAGGCAGCAGCATAGTTTAATGAGACCATGGCTTTGGACTCAGGCAGACTTGGAATTGAATTCAACCTCTGCTGCTATTAGCTGTGTGCCCTTGCTCAAGTCACCTGACCTCTCTGCACTTCATTTCCTCATTTGTACAAGGTGGATATATTAACTACCTCATTGATCAGGTGGATAAATAGTATGCAGTGTTTAAATCACCTGACCCATGGTAGATGGTCAGCACATGCTACTTATTTCCCCTTCTCACTCTCAAGGCAGAAACTGTGTTTATTTGTATGCCCAGTGATAAAAATAAACAGGGCTTGATGAATAGCAGGTGATTAATAAGTTAGAAGGCAGGAGGAAAGAAATGAAAGGAAGGAAGACAGAGAGAGAGGGAGGGAGGGAGGGACAGAGGAGAGGAGAGGAAGGAAGGAAGTCAGAAAAGGTTCTGTGAGCTTGTCTTTAGGACTAGCTAAAAGAAAGAAACTATGTCATTCATTCATTGAACAAACATCCTGCATTTACCAAATTTTGATCATTGCAAAGTGATGGAGATGCAAAGAGAGCCAGACAGTTGCAGGATATGCCACTATTTGCAGAGTGGACCATACATTGCAGTTTGACTAGGACAGTTCTAGTTTATGCCTGTTGTCCCAGAGTCCTGTCTACTTCAGCATTTATCTCAGACAAAAGTTACCTGGATTAGGTGATAAATTATATAGTCACTTCACCTTTTGAGCTCCTAGATAACCAAGAAAGAGGGTTATTCAAGTGAAATTCAATCAAGTGAGCTGTGTGGTGTGACATGTGGAAGTCATGGTGCTCTGGGAGCAAACATCAGGGACCCATATGGGGGTTAGGAGTTCAGGTGGGTGATCCTGAGGAAGTAATCTGTAAGCTATGTGAAGGGTGAGTAAGAGGCTATTAGGTGAAGGGAAAGGGTACAGACTATGGTGGGCTGATAAGAGTTGATACAGAGAGCATGTTGCTCCAAATATAAAGACTAAAGGGAGCTCCAGTCGGTTCTCAGAAAGTGACAAGTATATGGGGTTCTCTTTCCTGATCTCCATTCATTCAGTAGGTCCCTAAGGCAGAGAAGCACCTCCCTGATTGACTTTCCCATCCCACCCTGGGTGGCAATCCCCAGGGATGTGGAAGAGGTGCAGAAGTTTATGAAACATGGGTTGGCCCAAAGGGACCTGTCATAGAGGTGCCAAAAAAAGGCAGAGAGAAGAATGCCTGTCTCCCCAAAATTAGCTTCTCTTGAAAAGACAAAGGGGAAGTTTTTGTTCCGACAAAGTTATGTTAATATTGTCAAGTTGGTGCACTGGGTCGCTGAACTGGCACTTGCGGACTGTCACAATATTGATGGGGAGTTTGGCAAGTTAATTTTAAATCTGTCACTTTGCTCTTCTACGACTCTTGCTCCTTAATAAAACTCCACAGTGATCGCAGGCTCAGCTGACAGCTGGAGAGTGATCTTTGAGTCTAAAACTGGTGTGGAATGACTCCTTCTCCTCTCCCTATCTCCTCCTGCCCCCTCTTCTTCTCCCTTCCCCAAATCTTAGGTTGCTACCCTGAAGTGAGAAACCCTTCCTCTTACAAAAGTGGTCCCATTGTTGGGGCCAGCATGGGATCCTGAAAACAGGGTATAGACTTTTCAGTTAGACCAACTAGGGTTTGCCTGCCGATTCTGCCATTAAATAGCTGTGTGACCTTGTGAAAGCCACTTGAGATATCTCATCCTCTGGTTCCGCTGGTCGCTGTAATGTAAAATAATACATGTCAAAGCACCTGCTACAATTCGCCACCTGCCAGGTTCCTGTCTTCCTTTCAACACTCTGTGGACATGAACTGCAGGTCTCTGGCTCTGGACTCAAACGAGAAGTGAGCCGGAAGCTATCCCTCCCCACACACCTTTAATAGATCTGATGCTCAGACAGCATCAAGAAACCATGGAGGAATCAGAAGAAATATAATTATAAAAAGTACGCAACACTTTTGAGAGCCCCAGTGAGTTTCTAATGAGCTTTTTGCACAACAGACTAATAACCGTTTTAATAAAACCCACACCGCTGAAGCCAAAACCTTCATTTTCTCCACACCCATAAGACTGTTTTCTTTTCTGGGGCTCTTGAACCAATGCAAATTGCCAGGAAACTGAGCAAATATCCGAACAATATGGGCATGTGACATTTGCTCCCTGGATCTCTTTTCTATGGCCACTGTCCTGCCTACTCTAAGACAATCTTACACACCTACTTAAGTCCCTAACTTTGACCCTGCCACCTGCTTATGCATGAATTCAATTTTACCCTCTATTTGAATTTATATTTTCCTTATCGACTTTGACTTCACTTATTGTTCTGGCTATCACAGTCACTCCCCCTGTATCACCAGCCTTCAGGATCCAACTGGTTACACTGACTGCTTGGTGGGCAGCCCCATTCAGCTGACCTACTCTCTATAAAAGTGCAATCCTGGGCAATGTGTGAATCCATTTCAGAACATTTGACATTCATTCTACAGGTATTACTTTAGCAACTACTTTATGGCAGGCTCTGTGCTAAGTCCTAGTATCTACAGAAGTAAATAAAACAGCTCACAGTCATGGTGGGGGCGACAGGAATGACGGCACCCAAGGGAAGAGAATGGAAGAACTCTGCAATGATGGACATGCTTGTCCTTACTCATGAAATTCTTCTGATGCCCTGCCTAGGATTCAATCCTAAGACTCTTTTCAGTTACGACCTTCTCTCTCCTCCCCTTGAAGAGCACACTCCTTGACAGAAACTTACAGTTTCCACTTCCTCACTTTCCAATTGCTTCTCACACCTTTATAACTCGATTTCTCCCACATCACTCCCCAGAAGTGCTGGTCTAAACTAAGGTCACCGAATACTACCAGTGTGTATAGCAGAGTGGTTAAGAGCTTAGGGAGTGGAAAGAGAATGCCTGGGCTCAGATCTCAACTGAGTCTATCTACTAAGTAAATTTGGTTTCATCATCAATTAAAAGGAAGGCAGCATTTAAATCAGAGAAGGCATGTAAAGTACTGGGGCACAGTTGGCATTAGTTATTATTACTTACTTTTCAACTTCCTGCCCTCCTCTGTTCCCCACCAACCACAGAGCATTTGCAATTATATGTTTGTTTCTTTGTCTTCTTGACTGGCTTGCGGATTTCTCAAGAGCAGAGGCCACACCTTCCAGGAATCGGCATCTAAGGCAGATCCTCACCAAGTGAGCACCCAGTGAGCAGTGTGGATGTTCACTGAATGAACGAGTGAATGAATGAATATCTAAATGAGAAAACTGATGTGATTAAAAAATGGAATGAATTACTCGGTGGATAAATATATACATGAGTATATATTCATATATGATTAATATATAGATGAATGTATATATGTGAATAAACGCATGAGTGAAGGAGCCTATGAATGGACTAATGCAGTGATAAAGGAATGAATGGTGGGCTAGGTGAAGGAATGGCTGAGGGCAGGAATGTTGAGAGAATGAAAAAATGACTGAACAAAGAGGTAAATGAATGAACAAACTAATTACTGACCCCAGGTGGACTTGGAAGGAACCTGGACCTGAAGTTGGCCAAGGAGAACCCTAAAAGGCACATGGCTGTGGGGGAAATTTGTGTTACTCAGGGAAAATGGAAAAAAGAGGTTGGGAGATAAGGAAAACTAGTGATATCTTTCCTGGATTTTGAGGAACACTGAGAAATAAATCAATGTTTAGAATTTGCTGTTGTTAGGCACCCTGGTCAGGGGATGCTGGAGGAATCATAAGAAGTATGCAGGGAGGGCACATAGAGATTATGGGGAGAATGGGGCAGGAATGAACTGAGGCTGGGAAATTGTGTGGGGTGAGGGTCTATTTCTTACAAGGTCCTTAAATGCCAAGCTTAAAATACAACTTTTTTAGTGCATAATAATGGCAATCATAAGATTAGCTAGCCATTTCATTCCTACTGTGCCGAACAGTCTACCACGGTCCCTCTTCGATTTCTCTCTACTGAGCTTCCCAAACGCCTCAAGGGAAGGCTGAGAAAGAGCCCTTGCTCCTTCCATTTGCATTCACTTAATCAGTAGTTTAGATTTAGGCCCTTTCTGCTCCCCTAAAGGACTTCATACAAGTGGCAATAAGTTTTATACATATATTGAGATATTTAAAGCAGAGGCGTGTATTTTACTTTAATTTTGATAATGGAATGACTCTAGAATTCTAATAAAATCACTAGAAACAGGTCCAGGGAAAAGTTCAACAACAGGGAGTACACTGAGTTCTGCTTCTGTGTGGAAGGAAGTGGAATCAGTCATCAGGGGAGAGAAACAAGTTGGCAGTGCATGCTGAGAACAGTTTTATTCATGGCTCCCCACGCAAGAATGTTGGGCAATACCATGGAGCGCGTCTTCAGCAGTTGTTTTGAGAAGTCCCCAAATATTTCTCTAAGGACATTTTTTTAATTGTCAAATAAAAGTCTTGACATTAAAGAATGATAATCATTATAAGAAGAATAAGTATTACTTTTAAAATAAGGAAATTGATGCCTAAAGAAGTTCAAGAAATTCCTCCCATCATGAAGCAAATAAAAGGAAGGCAAAGCCAAATTTTGAACTCAGATCTTCTAAATGATGTCCTTTCTACAGCCCATTTTTCTCTACGATTTAAGACCTATTTCCTTTTCTTTGGATTCCAGAGTAGGTTCTTAAGTCGTGGTGCTTTCTTTCTAGATTTCTCATTTCCCAACATCACGGCATAGGTGTTTGCTGCTCAAGGTGTGGTCAAAAACCAGCAGCATGGCTATCACCTGGGAGTTTATTAGAAAAGAAGACTCCCCCATTCCCCAGAAGATCCACTGAGTCAGAATCTGCATTTTAACAAGATCTCCAGGTGAGTCATATGCAAATTAATATCAGAGAAGAACTGGAGTAGAGCAATGGTTCTTGAAGCGTGGTCCTTGGACTAGCAACATCAGCATCACCTGGGAACGTGGTGGAAATGCCAGTTCTCAGGCCGCACTCCAGACCTGTTGAATCAGAAACCCTGGGAGTGGGCTGAGTGATGTGTGCTGTAAAACTTCTCCCCCATCCCACCCCCACCCCTGGAGATTCTGATGCATGAAAAGTTTGAGAACAACTGGGTATAGAACGACTGGGCATACTTTCCTCTGAAAGTATACCAGTCATTAGAATCAGAAATACCTGGTTGGAACCCAAGTGCCTCCACTTCCTAGCTATGTGGTCAGCCACTCCCTCTCTGACCCTCTGTTCCTTATAAGAAAAATTACGATGAGGATTGATGAAGATGGCGATGGTAATGACACCTGCCCCATAGGGAGACTGTGATAATCAAATTATCTATAAAACATCCCTTCCCTCCCAATGCCCCAGGAAGGGGTCTTCCCCAGGGTCTTCCACCACTTTAAGGATGTCTGCATTTCTTGCCTGGAATCCAATGGCACTTCTGCACTTGCTCTTAGCCAAAATGCCAAGAAGCGATCCAATGGCACTTCTGACCCTCCCTTCCAGATCACAGATGGCAGTGAGAAGTTCTCTGGCCCTGGGCCATGGAACAGTACCATATATTAGAACCTGATGGCCCTGTTCTTCAACCAGATTCAATAATAGCACTAATAATCCACATAACGCAGCTTGAATCGGAGACAATTTGGCAAGTTGAACATCACATGTGACACTATTCGATATTTTGCTGGAGCTCAGATCCATAACCTTTTCTACATCTCCTTCATCCACTAATTTCGTAATTTTGTCAGGAAAAGCTATCAAGTTGTCCAGGATGATTTGTTCTGCATGAACCTCCAGTGCTCCTTATCGCTCACTATTCCATTATCTCTCGAATGCTTACAGATTTTCTCTGGGCACATTCATCCAATTATTCTACTAAATATTGACACCAGGCTTACGGACAGTGATTTTCAGGATTACCTCTCATTAACCTCCTTGGAAGACCAGTTCTCTGTCTGGGCAGATTCACTGCCGCTGCTCCCCAACCTCCTGCCTCCTTCTGCACAGACCCATTAACTCCTGTCGGGTGATGTTCCCTGTTGTTTGATGTGGGTAACAACAGTATTCCTGAGTTTCCTGCCCCAAGATGCTCCAATAACCAAGGCCATTTTACATATAGAACCGCAGAAGACGAGAGGTGGAAATGGCCTTAAAAAGGAGGGATGCTGTGGGAAAGAGCCCAGGCGTACATAGATTGCAAACTTGGCTTCTCCACTCAAGTGCTCTGTGACTTGGGCAGGTGACCACATCACTCTGATCCTTCCCCCTCCCGCTTTTAATTTCCCCATCTGTAAAGTGGGGCTAGGTAAACCTCAAGAGAGATTACTGAAAGGATTAAATAAGAGAAATGCGCCATGCTCTCAGCACTGTGCCTGCCAGGAAGTTGGTGCCTTATTAAGTAGCGCCCTTCATCTTTACCTCATCTACCTAACACCCTCCCTTTACGAAGGAAGAACAGATCTAACAAGGAGATAGATGAAAGATTACATTGAACATGAACCCCACGGAAGGCACATCTCTGAGTCCTTGTTCAGCATAACTCTCTAGATCTGCCTCTGGCTCCTTGCTGTTAATTATATAGAGGTGGATGCAACCCCAACGCAAGGATCAGTTTACCCAGTAGAACATGAGCTACATCTCAGTCCCCGCTCATTGCATCACAGTGCACCCATGTACAGTGCACAACCTGCACAAGTGTACATAGAGACCCTGCATCTTCCCCTATGCCATGAAAGATGAGATTTTAAAGCCTCTTCCATCCTGCGGATTCTCTGATCTGTCCCCCTTCTTCGAGATGTCATGGACAAATATGCCTGAAGCCCTGGCTTTCTTTTTTACTTTGCTCTTCTGGATAAAGACAGTGGGTGGAGGAAAGATGAGCAGGTCTGTAGGGGTATCTCATACCACTGCCGTAGCACAACGCATAAAGAATAGGTCCACGTTAAATTAATTTCATTGATTTTTTTTTTTCTGCCTCTCCTTTGAAACCTCAGAGTGTGGAGGTTATAATTGGGCCGTTTATTATCCCCTGCTGAGGGACTCGGCAGAACCGGCATCTCGGGGGCCTGGAGCTCCTTGTTTACATATCACCCTTCAGGACCCGGTAACAGATAGTCCTCCTTTCCGGCCTGAGTCCCATTCCATTTCTTTTATTACGTGTCCCCGCAATTCTATTACCTGCTCCCGGTCTCAGTGACTCAGCCACACTGGCTGCAGTAATGATGGCTTTCAGAGCTCAGCTAATGACGCAGGCACTGAGGTGTCTCCAGACCCAAGAGCCCGCTGAATCTCAATTTAGCGGGATTTGAGCCCGCTGCGTCATGCATTATGCATGAGCGCACGCCCGCGTGTGTGTACGTTCGTCGGAGGGAGGGTAGGGGTGCGCATTTATACCCAAGACCCTGCATACTGCCGGTCGCAGTGAGGAAAATGAGATGTCTGGTCGTGCAGAGCGTTTGCTGGGAGATTGGCAGGAGGGGAAGGAAGGCTAGTTGGTACATAGGAACGAGCTTCTAGCCTTCACTAGGAAGACAGCACAGCAGACTGGTTAGGAGCTAGGCTCTGGAGCGGGATGACTGGGGTCTGAACCCTACTGCAGCTGTTTACTAGCTGGGCAGCCTAGTCGTCAGGAGTTAAGACTCAGTTTCTTTATCTCCATAATAGGATCATAATCGGCTGAGGGGACCAAGTGGAGTAATGCAAGCAAAGCTCTTGGCCCTGTTCCTAGCACCACAGAAGGTGCTCAATTAATGTTGACCACTATTATTATTACCACCCCCAACCCACCCACCCATCCCCCGTCAGAAGGAAATTTCTATCTGGATCCCACTCCCACACAGGCTGCCTGCATAGACCAGGACACCTGCTCCACTCTGTGTGATATGACTTGGCCACTGTGTAGACCAGAGAGCACTGGAAGCATCAGTTGTAGATTCTTGTCTCAAGGTCATTGGGTAACCTTGGGCCAGCCCCTTCGTGACCTTGGTCCCCAGCCGCCTCAGCCACAAATGAGGGGTCAGAGTGGATCAGACGGTGTCTCTTGGAAGGGCCTTCAGAAGAGCCTGGGAGTCGCTTGCGGAGGGGCATAGATGAGGGCCTGGAGAGTTCTCCATCTAATATTTGTTTCATGTATGAGAGTTCCAAATGTAGATTCTGCTACAAATAAAGAAAAAAGTTCAAAAGCCACTGCTCCAACGATCACTAATGTGCTTCTAGTTTTGATGGCCCAAGATTCTACAGCTTTCTGGTGGAAGGAGCCAGACAAGCAGAGGAGACAGTGATCGCTCTCTTAACTTATAAAAGATAGTTATACTGGGGACGTAGAGCTAGTCTGGGGACAAGGCATGTCTTAAAAGTATGGGGATGTCCTTTATCTATCTATCTAGGCTAGAGATCTCGTTCTGTAGGAGGGAGAAATGGTTGTATAGTCAGACAGAGCTGATTCAATTCCAGGCTGTACACCTTACTTGCTTGGTGGTATTGAGCAAGATTCTTAACCTCTCTGAACCTGAGTTTTGTCATCTGTAAAATGGGGGCAATGGCTCCTACTGCAAGGGGTGATAAGGACGTTAAGTGAGATGATATATGTAATCTCACAGGGCTTGGTCCGTGGTATCTACTCTGTGCATATTTTCTCTCCCCCCGTCCCCACCTGAATTCTGAATTCTGTGTTTATTCCTATTCTTCGAGGCCTGTCCTTGACTGAAGTACTCCCTTATGAAGGAGACGTTGTCCCACCTACCTTCCCTGTCATTAGCTATCTTCTCTGTGACCCCTGTTGTTCCTCATGATCTCACTCAGTACAGCATTTCCTCTCTCGAATCTATGGACCTCTGGGGCAAAGCCTTGGCAGGAGACTCTTAAAAGGGAGGAATTTCACTGAAGCAGGTTGGAAAGTCCAATACAGGGCCCCTTGGGCAGCACAAGTATATATTGGCTCAGAGTTGGGGCCCAGGACTTTGCAATGCGAACTAGAAATGTTCCAAAGATTAAAGGCCCCTGATATGGGGCAGGAATTTAGGGACTGAGTTCTGTCTTCTAGAGGGAAAGCATTAAGGATGAAAAGAACACGGCTCGTTGGGCAGGTTATCAAGACAGGTATTGGGGAAATATGACGGAGGCCCAGTGTCTAAAACTGATTCCTAAAACGTGAGTAAAACCAGAATCCAGCCTAATTTCTTCCCCTTCCATTCCTTTCTTTATTTCACTCTCGCTCTCTTTTTTCTTTAAGTCTTACTGCTTCTAGGAAAGCCTCAAGCTAGCAGGAAAGACACATCTGTAAAGAAATAATGACTGTACCACTCGGTGCATGCTTAACAGATGTGAGCACCAAGTGCTAATGTGAAGTTCAGTCTCCTGAGCTCTGACCTAGAGGTTCATAAATTTCCTTTGAGTAGAATCAGGTGCTGGTGATTGCAGCCAAGATAAGGCGGCTGGTTGGAGTCACATGGTTCTGGCGCAGGGAGAAGAGAGCAGGGGGATGGTGAATCAGGAGGAAGGCAGTCCTGGGAATGGGGTTGACCATTTTAACCCATAGTGAACCTCTGGCTGACAGAGACTTCTAAGGGGTAGTTTACATGGCAGGGTTCAGATTACTAATTCCTTGACTCAACTAGATGGCTGGCCTTTCCCTGACATGAACTCCGCTTCTTTGCTATTCACTTATGGCCACTTGAAATCTAGTCTTTGGGTTTGCAATCCTCTAATTGTGTTCTTCATCACTTTCCCCAACTCTACTGGGAAGCTAGAATGCCAATGTTTCAAAGAAAGGGTAACATTTAATATATCTTGTAAATGTAATGGTATGGTATGGACTCCAAATAATCCATCACCGTGGAGCTATCAGATTGAGTGTCAGCCATAGGCAACAAGAAAGGTCTCATGCATGAGTGCCAGGGGTGTATTAGCCACTATGCAGAGCCCCATCACTCCATGTGACTTAGATCTTCTCTTGCCTGCTGGGAAGGGAAGCCCTTTTGGCTGGCAGGTCTCTTGGTCTTTACCACTTCCACATAGAAAAGACTATATTCCAGTTGGGCATGGGCATGGCCACCACGAGTGTCCATGGTCCTGTATGGAGCCTGGCAGTGGACCCATAAATCTCCCCACCATCCGGTCAGTCATTGGGGAGGCCTCCTGCCCTTCAGATGAAGAAGATATATCTTATCCCTCATCTTCTCTCAAAACATATGAAAACAAAATAGGTAATTACACATAATGTGATTACAAAGACAATCTATACTGAGGTGACTTGGACTCATCCATCCATTTATTCATGAGCTCCTACTGTGTGCTAGACTCTGAGCAAGGTGCTGGAGATGGAAACATGAATCAGATGCTATCCCTGCCATCTTGTTACTCATGGGCTGGTAGGGAATATATAAATATGAACTAAATATAGTACTGTTTGACAAGTATTACAGGAATAACTATTATTTATCATGTACTGAGCACCATGCCAAGTACTTTAAGTGGATAAGCTCATTTCTTCTTCACAACAACCATATGAGATAGGTATACGCTATCCTCATTCTATAGCTGAGGAAATGGGGACATCGAAAGGCTAAGTGACATAAGTAGTAAGTGCCTTGAACCAGGTCTTGTCTAGTTTGACTGATAAGCCTGCTAGCCCACTCACTTAATCTGTCCTCCTCTTGTTTGTATTCTGATAGAAGAAGAAGAAAACCAGGGGGCACCTGATATAGCCAGGCCACCCAAGAAGGTTTCTAAGAAGTGATGCCTAAGTTGAATGTTGAAGGGCAGGTGGTTGTTAGGAAAGGACAGGCGAATGGCTATTTCAGGCAGAGAGAGCAGCAGGTGAGGAAGCACTCATTGTGAGAAGTAAGCCCATAAGACTCCAAATGGTTTGGTCTTTCTGGATCATGGAGGTCAGTCTTTGGAGGGAGAGGAAGAGAGGTGATCAAGGCCATAGAATGCTGGGCTCTGTACCCTTGGATCCTTGAAGGACATCCTAGTTGGCAAATCGGTTTAGGGAGGAAACTAGACTGAAGTGTGTGAAAGTGTCCTTGGCGAAAACACTCCAGAGACTCCTTCTCAAGAACTTCTTATTGAGGACTCTTGGCTTTCCCATTGGGAACTCATTACCACTGTGAAAAATGTGCATGTGAGTACCCATGTGTCTGAGAATGGGAAACTAAGAAACTGGAAGGGAAGATGGGAGAGTGAGGGGACTGGAAACAAGGTCTCATAAGGAAGTGTGGAGTTGTTTATCCTAGAGAAGTAGTACTCAGGGAGAAAATGAGAGCCAAAGTCAAGTCTCAAAGGTTGTGTCAGGGTATATGGAAGAGGAAAGAGTTGGGGCTTTGGAGTCAGAAAGATCTGGGAAACCTTAGGAAAATGACATCATCCCTCTGGGACCTGAGTTCCTCAGAGTGAAAGAAGGGATACTTAGTTTTGTGGCAGTATGCTGAAAATTAGAAATACTGTCTATAAGGTACCTTGCACATAACCAAAATGGTAGCTACTGTCGCTGTATTTGTTATCCTGTAGAAGATTCAGGCGAGGGAAGGACTAGTCTTATCTAGATCCTAGCTCTGAATCCACCCAATCAGCCCTCTTCCTTCCACCCTGGGGACAGCACATGTAGTGTGCATAATCCACACCACAATGCGTATTGACACCGATATCCACCCATAGTCTCCCATGTCAGCTGGGTCCTCAGCACTCTTAAAAACTTCTCTTGCTTTTTGCCTCCTTCTCCCCATCCCTGCAGTGGCCTTTGAGTCCTTGTTTAAGGTTCCAACATATCCTCAGGACAGTCTTCCTTTCTCTTCTACTATTTCAAAAAAAAGATGTGAGATCATCAGGAAAGAAAGGGCATAACTTCCAAACGTCCTTCACACGTACCTACGTACACCTCCACTCCTGTCTTGGGGAAGAGGTGTTTCTTCTACTGCCTGACTTATGTTACCCCCTCCAATCTTTTTAGAAACTTGCTATCAGTAACACCCCCTTTTTTCTTAAATGTCTCCCTCTCTCCTGATCCTTTCCCCTCAGCCTCAGCCCATAAACGTGCTTATTTCTCCCATCTCTTCCCCTCCCCACCCTTGGAGCTGCCTTCAACTACCACCGTATGTCTTCCATTCACAGCCAGCTTTCTAGAAACAGAAGTATATGCAAATGGTCTCCACTTCCACACTTCCCAGTTGCCTCCCCACCCACCACGGCTTGGCTTCTGCACCTACCACCCACAGGAACTACTTCCCTGGAGGCCAAAAGTGCACCCATCCATGATTATATCCAATACATGTGTTTCACTTTTCACCTCACACCAACTCTTCTCTTTATTTAGCACCATGGTTCACTGTCTCTTGAATATTTCTTCCCTGGCTTCTGTGTACATCACACCCCTGGTTTTCTCCTCACCTCCAGACACTTCCCAGCCTTCTTGGGCTTGATCATCAGGACTTTCGTCTTCTCTCTTATACATTTTCCATGGATGCTATCTTCCAAATCTGTACCCTGCCTGGGTCTTTCTTCAGAGTTAAAGTCAGTTATATCCAACCACCCCAGTATAACTCTACATGTTGAGCAAACATACCTCAAAGCTGAGTTCTAAACTAACCCTTTTGGTAGTCACCAACATATAGATAATCAAAAAAGAAAAAACATTTTAGATGAGATTGTCCAGAGAGAGCACAGATAAGAAAGCCAGGGCAGAATATTTAGGGATGAAGACAAGAGAAGGGACCAGCCAAGATGACAGAGAAGGAGTGGTTAGGGAGGCAGGAGGAGGAGGAAACAGCAGAGGGTGGGATATTGAGAAGTCTTCAGAAGGCACTTCAAGAGTTTGGTCATCTATGTCACATGCTGCTCAGAGGTCACCTAAGATGAAAATGGAGACCAGGGGGTTTGGCAATTTGGAGGGCATGGGTGAGCATAGTAAGGGTGGGGCATGTGGAATGAATGTGACAAAAGGCTGGTTGGAATGAGTTGAGTGAGGATGAAAAGTGAGAAATCAGAGTCAGCGGGATAATTCCTTTTCAAGGAGGACTTTTGCTAGAAAGAGGAAACAGAATGTTGAACTTGGGGAGCTTACAATATGGTATAATTGTCCTTTTACTTGTGCGATGCCCCTCCTAGACTGCTAAGTGCTTGAAGACAAAGTCATTGTTTTTCTGCTATGTTTTGTCATCATCAATACATAGTATTTGACACAGAGTAAGTGTTAAGTAACTTTTGTCTTTAAAAGAGAACTGGAACCATCAGCAATTGCACAGGTTGTTTATGGTAAGGAGCTCTCCTTCACTACAGATATGTTGTAGGAAATGGAGGGGTTTCTTCCTTCTCTCCCTCCCTCTCTTCCTCTTGCTTACTTCCTTTCTCCCTCTTGCCCCCCTTTCCTTCCATCTGGAGATATTTACCACATGACTCCGTTGCATTGTGCACCCCTCTGTTTTAACCCCAGAGAGCCGTGAAGGACAGATCTGACAGTGCAGGCTGCAGGGATCCCTGCTCACAGAGGGGGTCTGAGCACAATTCACCAGGAGTTTCTGTTCTTCTCCGTGATGCTTGGAGGACAGGGGATGCCAGAAGAAAGGCCCATGTGTTGCTAACGTGGCTTTGAAGCAGCCTCGCAGTCTCTGCGTCTGGAGCTGCTCAGCTCACAGACATACTCTTTATTAGTGTCTCCTTGTTACTGTGCTATTAGGAGTTGTCAGCTCCTCCGTTCCTAATGTTCTCCTCCCCTTTGAAATGTTTTGTCAGTCCTGTGTTTGCCTAAAGAACAGGGGTTCCGAGTTCAGCAGAATGTCTCTTACAGTGCATCCTCCAAGCCTGTCTCTGGGCGTCATGCTTAATTAAACCCGAACAATCGCCTTGCCTCTCCCAAGCCACCCCTCCCTCTCCTTGCAGGAGACAAGCTCTGGGAGCAGGCACAGAACCGCTAGAGTCTGTGCAGAGGGGACACTGGGTGTGAGCCTGGTGGGGGGTTGGAGGGGGTGGGTGACAGCTTGGTCAGTTCTGCAGCCTTGGTCTGCTCCATCTCCTGCCCCTCTGTGTGTGAGGGTATTTGTGTGTATATGCGTATGTGTATGTCTGCATGTGTCCTGAGTATATGTGTGTGCCTAAGTGTATGTATATTGGTGTGTGCGTTTGAATGTGCCTGTGGGTGTGAGTGTGTGTTAGTGTGTGTTTATATGTCTGTGGGTGTGAATGAGTGTTGGCATGCACGTGAATGTGTCCTTGGGTGTAAATGTGTGTTGGTGTGTGCCTAACTGTATGTGTGTGTGTGTGTGTGTTGGTGTGTGTGTGTGTATGTGTCTGTGGGTGTGAATGTGTGTTGGAGTGTGTTTATGTGTCTGTAGGTGTGAATGTGTGTTGGGGTGTATGTGTGTATGTGTATGTGCATGTGTGTTTATGTGTCTGTGGGTGTGAACGTGTGTTGGTGTGTGTTTATGTGTCTGTAGGTGTGAATGTCTGTATGTATCTATGGGTGTGAATGTGTGTTGGGGTGTATTTATATGTGAGTGTGAATGTGTATTGGTGTGTGCATGTGTATATGTTTGTGGGTGTGAATGTGTGTTAGTGTGTGTTTATGTGTCTGTGGGTGTGAACATGTGTTGGTGTGTGTTTATATGTCTGTGGATGTGAATGTGTGTTAGTGTGCATATGAATGTTTTTGGGTGTAAATGTGTGTTGGTGTGTACCTAAGTGTATGTGGGTGTGGATGTGTGTTGGTGTGTGTTAATGTGTCTGTGGGTATGAATGTGTGTGTGTATGTGCATGTGACTGTGTGTTGGTGTGTGCATTTCTGTGTATGTGAGTTTGTATGTTTGTGTATATATGAGTGTGTGCTTGTGGAGTAGGAGGGATGAATTTGGCCAGTGGGTTGACAACTCTTTTCAAAGCCCTAGGCCATTTGCCCAAGGTGTCTGCTTTATCCCTGCTTCTTTATAATAATAATACCAGTGACCATTTATTGAGACTTGCCATGTTTTAGGTCACTTAGGTAAGTTTTTATTTCATATTTAATAGCCTTATTAAGAGGTTGTATTAATCCCCTTTTCACTAAAGATTTAAAGGGAAAATTATTTGCGCAAGGCCACACAGCCTCTATTCCCCACACCCATTAAGCTACTATAGATTTCTGTAGTAAATGCAAGCAAGATTTAAAAAAAATGAGAAGTTAAAAGTCACCTGAAATTTCTTCTGCATATGACCACCCTCACATGTTGGTGAACCTCTTTACAAAATGTCACCCTATGCTTGTAGCCACATATCATATACAGAAAAATTAATATAACCAGGATGGCACAGTATATGCTGGTCATTTTTTCACTTAAAAATATCCCCTGGAGAGGGGCTGGCCCCGTGGCCGAGTGGTTAAGTTCGCGCGCTCCGCTGCAGGCGTCCCAGTGTTTCGTTGGTTCGAATCCTGGGCGCGGACATGGCACTGCTCGTCAGACCACGCTGAGGCGGCGTCCCACATACCACAACTAGAAGAACCCACAACGAGAAATATACAACTATGTACTGGGGGGCTTTGGGGAGAAAAAGGAAAAAATAAAATCTTTAAAAAAAAAAAAAAAAAAAAATATCCCCTGGAGATCTTTCTCCTCCAGTTTATGAAGACCAGCTAATGTATTTTTGTTTGTTTGGTTGGTTGGTTTTTGCAGGGGAAGATTTGCCCTACACTAACATCTGTTGCCAGTCTTCCTCCTTTTTCTTCCTTCCTTCACTTCAAAGCCCCAGTACGTAGTTGTGTATAGTTGTAAGTTCTTCTGCTTCTTCTATGTGAGCCACTACCACAGCACGGCTACTGACAGGCAAGTGGTGCGGTTCCACACCTGGGAACCGAACTGCGCCACCAAAGTGGAGCACACAGAACTTTAACCACTAGACCATCAGGGTTGGCTCAGCTATTTGTTTCTTAATGCCTGTACAGTATTCCATTATCCAGACTTATAATTCATTTAATCAAACCCCTCCTGGTAGGCATTTAGATATTTTCCAGCTTTTCACTGTCATAAACTATGTTGTGATAAGCATCTTTGTAAATACAGCTGTGCACATTTGACTGATTGTCGAATGTGCACAGGATGAATCCAGGAAGGAAAACCTCTTGGGCAAGAGATGTGCACATTTAACTGGTGATATCCAATGTCACGTAGCCTCCAGAAAGGTCAAACCAGTTTACATTTCAAGTCCCTGATGTAATGGCTTAGCACGGAACTGAGCTAGCCAGAAGGGATGCAGCTGGTGTTGTCTGGGGTCCTGATCTAACTCCAAACACTGTTGTGCGGAGAGGGCTTTGCATTGCCTCAGGACCTTGGCAGATCCAGGACTAGGGGCCAGGAATCATCTATAGGTTCCTCTGCAGGGTACCTGGAAGATGAATGCAGGAGAGTGGGCTTTCTCTGCATGCAACGGTTCATTAGGCTGTTCTGCCACATCAGATGGCGCTCTCAGGTAGAACTTGGCCTCCATTCAGAAGGACCCTCTTGGGCTGAACTGAATTACCCTAATTCAGCTGCATGCTGCCTTGGTCTTCAAATCTGTCATTAGCAAGCATGCTGTTGAGGCATCTGCATTTCACACAGTATCTCTCAAAGACTCAGAGTTGTTACAGAATTAAATGAGGGGGAAAAGACAAAGCCGGAATGGTATGCAGTGGTGTGCCGGGCCTGAGTATGCAGGCACATGCAGGTACAAAGGTACAGACGGGCCTTTCAGAAGAGTTGAGGATTTGATTGATGCCTGCATTAAGCCATGATTATTTTTTAAAATTTATACTGCCTTCAACTTCCAATTAAAATTACAGGGGACAGTTAAAATGCTCAAAACTCACATAAAAGTGGGGAGATAATGATAGCAGAAGCAGTCAATGTAAGTGTATTATACCCCAAGCTCCCTGAAGGCAGGGATTGGTGAAGGGGATCACAGTTCTTGGAAGATTCAGTGAATAGTTGAAGAAATGAATGAGCAAATGACTTTAGTTGTGGAGCTATTTACAGAAAGAGGATACAATCAAGAACGGAACAGAAGTGGTTCAAATGTTAGCTCCATGACTTACCAGGTGTTCTTGCAAGTTGGGTTTACTAAGGAAGGAGAGCCTGAATTCAACAGGTGGGATGCTTATCAGGGAGTGGCTTAGGGATTGACACGTGTGGGAGCAGGACCGGAAAGAAGAAGTCATGTTGCCCTGCAAGTTCAATGACAGACTCAGCCCACCTCATGGGGAGCTCTGGGATAAAATGGTCCTTCTGCATTGGCCCCAAGTTGAACAGAGGTGTCTAGGTCTTTATACCCTTGTAATGAGCAGTTAGGGGTGCAGGCCGCCCTGGGCCCAGGCAGGATCTTGGGCAAGGTAGCTCTCTGCAGCCAAGGCAGATCCTGAAGGGGCTAAGAGCTGGAGGCTGCATATGAACAGCATACCTGGGGTCTAGGATGACAAGTCCTTACCTGAAGGGGGATCTGAGCGGAGCATCACAGCATCTGCCACACTAGCTGTGTGACCTTGGACCAGTCACATAATTTCTCTGATTAGCTTTCTTATCCAGGTAATGAAGAAGGTACTCCTTATATACCAGGAATGATGGAAAGATTAAGGGGTTCTATAAGTGATATGCCTGGCACAATATTCTGCCCAAGGGATCCTCAGTAAAAGTTGCATTCTTGTTTCTCTTCCTCTGAGCTCCCTCTGGAGCCTCTTGCCTTGCTTGCTGCTGTGGTTATCTGGTTTATTTCTCTCCCTCACTCTCACCCCATCCCCCAATCGCAAGGGCCTGGTGTAGTACAGTGCTTTGCATGTTGTAGAAAAGGGAACTACAGTAGAACTTACTGAGTGTCTACTGTGAGTCAGACACTGCAAGGCACTTTCTCTGCTTGTTACACCCTGTTTAGTCCTCTTTATAACCCTGACAGCTGGGTTTTAGCAACCCTGCTTTACCTATAAGGAAACTGAAACTCAGAGAGATGAAGGATCTTGTCGTAGGTCACACAGCAAATCACTGCTAGAGTTGTGATGAAATCAGAATTCAGGTTCACTTGCCTGAGTCCACATCACCAAACAAACAGAGGCAGTGTTTTCCCATAGTGCTCCACCCTCGGTGGGTATTCTCTTGCCTGTTTTCAGGAAGTCTGAGTGATGAGGGTTGCCTGGAGAAGCTGAAATTCGGGGTATTTGAAGGTGACATTCAGGGGCCCTGAGCTGCCATGTAGACATGGCTGGGTATTGATCACAGGAGTTGCATGCAAGGAAACATAGCAGGCATTAAGTGCTGGGCCGCTGTCAAGAAGCTGTGAACAGAGGCTGTGCGAACATTTCCAAATTGCTACCCTCGGGGGCCAACTTACCCTCAGTTCCAAAGCAGAAAAGGAGAAAAAGAATGTATCTTATAAATGGTGGTCGATGGCTTTGAATGCTAGGGGAGGGGGGGATGTGAGAACAGAATGGCTACCCCCAGCCAGGTGTGTCCAAAGTAGCAACAGTTATTTATCAAGGACCTGCTGAGTGTCAAGCACCATGATAGACATTGCAGAGAGTGGTGAACAAGGCAGGCTTGACCTTTGCCCTCTTGTAGTTTACAGTCTGATGGAGAAGACAGCCACTGGTTGTTGGGTGTCTTCAGAGAAGGAGGAAAACTGGCACCTTATGGAGAATCAGGTTGAGGTAAAAAGAGAGTGGGCTCTGACATCAAGTAGTCGTGGAATTGAGGCAACTTTCATTCTGTCTCTCTTTGGGCAACTGATCCAGTTTCTCTGAACCTCAGTTTCTTCATCTGTAAATGGAAAGCAAAAAAAATCCCCACCTCATAGGATTGCAATGATTAAATCAGTCAATACAGCTAAAGTAGAGGCCAGCAGATTTTTCTGTAAAGGGCTAGAGAGTAAATACCTTGAGTTTTGCAGCCGTGTGATCTTTGTTTCAAATAACCAGCTCTGCTGCTGTAGTGGGAAAGCAGCCATAGACAATATGTAAATGAACCCATCCCTCCACCCATCCAGTTAGTGCATTGTGGGCGTCTTCCAATAAAACTTTATTTATGGACACTAAGTTTTGAATTTCATATTTTTACGTGTCACACAAAATAGCATTCTCTTTTTGGTTTTTCCCCCCAGCCATTTAAGAAAGTGAAAACTATTCTTAGCTCGTCTGTTCAAAACCCAGGCAGAGGGCTAGGTTTGGCAGGCAGATGGTAGTCTGCCAACCCGTAATCTAGACTGTGGAGCCCAGGGAGGGGCCCAGTGGATTTGAGTTCACATTGGCTTTCCATGCAAGTTGCTAAAGATTTATGTTTTTCAAAGCACTTGAATGTCAGCCGCCCAGAAAAGCCCTCCTGGGGGCCCCACAAAACAGGCAAGGAGAAGAATATTATCCCCATTTCAGAGATGCAGAAACTGAAGCCCAGAGACTCAGGGGACATTCCACGTTCACAGACAGTAAGTGGCAAAATGGGAAGCTTGAGGCTCCAATTTTTTTTTTTCTTAGGAAGATTTGCCCTGAGCTAACATCTGTTGCCAATCTTCCTCTCTCTCTCTCCTCTCTCTTTTCTCCCTCCCCAAAGCCCAGTACATAGGTGTATTCCAGGTTTAAGTCCTTCTGGTTCTTCCATGTGAGCCACTGCCACAGCATGGCTACTGACAGACGAGTGTGGTTCCGAGACCAGGAACCAAACCGGGGCCCCTGAAGCAAAGCATGTTGAGGTTCCAATTTTGTACCATTTTCTGTTTCTGGATGTCAGCAGTGGGAATGGAAGATGGCAGAGTGACATAATGACTAGGCCCAATAGTAGTGTTATAGTTAAATCATTGGTAACTAGTATTTCTCAGTGCCTCAGACCTCGTGGATCACTTTGACACACTCACTATCCCGTTTGTTCTTCACTGAGACCCCATGAAAGAGGTATTAGTAGAGGCCCCTGATGCTCAGCAAAGTCACAGGTCTGCATCTGCAGGTATCTGCCAGGCCCCAGAGAACAAGCCCTTCTGAATACTGCATAAGGGCTAGGCTGTCTCCAGCTGGAATCATCAAGAGCCCCCTTCCTCACCTCCCAGTCTTCACGCTGAATCCATCCTCCATGCCACAGACAAACAATCTTCCTAAAATGTAGCTCTGATCATGTCACTCCTTTGCTCAAACTCAACAGCATTTCCCCGTTGTGCCCAGGAGAAAGTCCAGCCTCCTTAGCTTGGTGAACAAGACTCCACATGACTGGGCTCAAGCCCATCTTTCAAGCCTCCTCTGTCACTGCTCCTGGCCCTTGCCTAGCCTACTGCAGTCCATTTCTACTGAGCTCCTGTGGTTCCCTGAATGCCTCGGAATTCTTGCTTCCCAGATGTTGCACGTGCTGTGCCCTCTACCTATAATACTCTTCCAGTTTCTCTGCCTAAAATACTCTAATTCATCCTTGATTTATATCAGGGGTCTGTCACCTCCTCCAGGAGTCTTCCTTGCACACATTTTCCCCAGAAAGGTGAGGTGGTCCTCCTCCGCTGTCTTCTTTATCAGAGACCTCCTTCAGTAGGGAGCCTGTTCACCTCTATCTCTCCGACTAGACTGTGCATCCCCAGCACAAAAGTAGGTACTTCATGAATAGGCATTTAATACTTGAGAATACATGAATGAATGAGATTTTGAGGTCAAAGGGTGTCTTATTTACCTGTATTCCCTAGATCTTAGTTTCATGCCTGGCACACACTAGGATTCAGTAAATGTCTGTTGAATAGATAAGTGGCTGGGCAGGGCGGTGGACGCAGGTGCAGGTGGATAGATAGATGGGGGATGAACAGAGTGCACCCGGGACTATGCGGCAAACCCAAATGAGCAGTGGGCATAGGTTGCAGTGGGTACTTTCCTATTTGCCATTGTGCGTGTACAGCAGGCACCAGCCAGAGCTCCTAGTTCCCAGCCCCCTCCCAGCATCTCAGCACTTCTCCTGTTCCCTAAAACCGCCGAGAAGCTGCGTTTCCCCACCTCCGCATTCTGCCCTCCTCCCCAACCCCCGAGAGTAGGTTTGGGGTTCCTACAGATGTTTGTATTCTCTGCAGCTGATGAAAATATTCATTATCTTGTTAGCTGCGGCGGGGAAGGAAGCACAGATTTGCATTTTCCCAGCTAATCAGGGTGGCACAAGCTGTGCCTGTCACCCAGGCCCGTTCCCCGCCACCCCCACCCCTTTCTGCATGCGGGGAAGGGGGATCCCACCCTGCAGACTCTACCTCTCTCCCCTCCTCCTTTCCCAAGCACAGTCTAGAAGGGGAAAAAGGAGCCTTGGAGGCCCAGCCCATCTGTACACACGACCAGATTCGCTCCCCAAAGATGCTTTCTTGGTACACCTCTTCCCTGTTCCCAGTCCTCTCATGGCTCCCAACTCTCACTCAGGTCTGAACTGCCCAGCCCAGCTTTTACCCCCTAAGGTTAGGGCCTTCCATCTGTGTTAGGCTTTATACTTCACAAAGTGCTTTCAAAATCGTTAGCTCGTTCTAGCTACTCCATTCGATCAAATGTGCCTCGAACATTGGTGTTATTCTTTGGTTTTGTGTAAGAGGCAACCGAAGCGAAATGACTTTCCCAATATTATGTTGCCACTCGATGGTGCTTCCAGAACAGCTGCCCATCACTTCCCTGTGCAAAAACAGTCTTAACTCTACCTTACACCTGCTTGTCTCCATGGATGCCCTTGCCCTGGGTGTGCCAAAAGCTGAGGCTTTGAGGATAGGCTGTGTGCATCCCAGTGCTGGAAGGTGAGGAGCCTTTGACAATCACCTAAAGTTTTCCACTTGGACCAGGCAAAAAGATCTGTGTCCATACAGTGTGTGCACAGGTGCTTAATAATGTTAATAATGTCCTCTATTTTGGCAAGCTTCCAAACTTGTCCTGGTGGGCCTTCTCATTACATTCAGGGAGGCATCAGGGCTGATATCTGTATCTCGTCTGACTGATGAGGAAACCAGAGCCCAGCAAGGGAAAGAGAATGTCACACATTAAACAGACATTTAAATAAGGGACGCAAGGTTATCCAACCATCCTTCTAGTCATTTCATAAATACATGTCAAGCACGTTCATGTGTCAGGTGCTGTTCTGAATGTTGGTAAAATAGCAGTTAGCAAGATAAGGTCATTGCCCTCATTGAGCTAACCTTCTGGGAAGGCATGGGGATGTGAAGGCAGTAAGAGAAAATTGATGTATATTTCTGGTGGTTCTAAGGGAAATGAAGAAAAATAGAGTAGAGTAAGGAACTGGAAAGTTTTAACTTTATACAAGGTGGTCATGGCAGGCTTCTTGGAGGAGGTGACAGTAAAGCAGAGGCCTGAATGAGGTGGAGGGGTGAGCACTGTGAAGTGGAGGGAAATAGTGTGTCAGACAGAGAGAATAATATGCCTCCTGATTTCTCACTAGCCAGCTCAGCAGCCCAGTAGAGAAGAGCACAGTGGTTTAAAAGGGTACTATAGGCAACCAAATGTCAGTTCTAATGTCCACGTCGCTCCTTTGGAGCCATGTGACCACAGGAAAACCCCTTAGCCTTGTCAAGCCTCACTGCTCTCATTTGTACATTACACACCATCATAGTGCCTTCCTCCTAAGGCCGTTGTGAGATTTTAGGGGATAATGCACATCCAGCTCTTTATACTATAGACAGAGCCACTGCTCAATAAATTAGCCACTGTTACTGTATAGGACTAAAGGTCTAGAATGTCATCACACGCACTGCTCCTCCAGCTGCTTTAGTCATACGTTCATCCCGTGCATGCTGAGCCCATCCCACATGGTAGGGTCTATGACGGCTATGAAGAGTATGATGGTTCATTTATTCAGCAGGTATTTGCTTCAGTGTCCACTAGGCCAGACCCTATACCAGGCACTAGAGGGATGAGTAAGAGAGACATCGGTCTGCTCTTATGGACATCTGCCCCAGTGTTCTGAGGCTTTCAGTTCTGCCCCCAAGCTGTCCAATGACCCAGAGAAAGCTCCAAGGCCACAGCTACCAACAGAGCACCTGTGTATGAATGGAAAAAAGGAGGCTTCTTTGGGCAGACACACCCCTGCATGGGCATTGAGCTTGGCTTGCCAAGCAAGGCTGGATGTCTGCCTCTGTCTGCCCTCTCAGCAATGGTACAGTCTGCAAAACTGTATGTGGGAGCCCCAGAGAACCCCCGCAATGGACAAGACCCTTCTGTCGACAGTGATCAAAGTATTCCTGGACCTTGCCTTACTTCTTAGTCTGAGTGTTCCTCAAAGCGGGGGCTCTCTCTCCCTTGTTATACCAGTGACCCCAGAGAGCTGGCACATGTCTGTCCAATGAGCCCTGGAACTCTGAGCAGGGTGCCAGTGCATGCTGCTCAGAAAGTGGCAGTGTGGGCAAAGAGGAGGAACCCTGAGTTGTAGTCCAGGATTTACAGTAATGCTATGGTTCGGACAAGGCCCTTTCCCTCACTAATAGTAAGTTCCTTCATTTCATTATTATTCCTAACAGCAGCAACAGTATTTATTGAGTGTTGACTACATTCCAGGCACTCTTCTGAAAGACCCATGTAGGATATTTCTTTTAATCCTCAAGCAACCTAGTAAGAGAGGTGATTTTATTGTTCCCATTGTACAGATGAGGAAACTGAGGCACAGTGGGAGGACTGGACTGGATTCCGATCTCGTAGGCTTCTTTCAGTCCTGACATTCAGTGGCTCTTTGATTCTGCTATTCATTCATTCATTCAACAGTCTCTTATTGAACACCCATGATTATGTGAGGGACTGTGATAGGTGTTATATGTGGCTTATTTCATTTACTCCTAACAAAATTGTAGAATATACCTTTTATGATCCATTCTACAGAGGAGCAAACAAAGGCTGAGAGGCATATATTCATTCATTGGACCAATCAGCCTTCCTTTTTGGACACCTTCTGTGTTACAGGTCCTGTCCCATGTTCTGGGGAGACATGGGGTGTGCTGGGGAGACAGATATTCTGTGGAGTAACCCAGGATAGAATTTGAAGGGTGGTGAGTGACCAGAGAATGAACCCGACATTCTACCATGCAGGGAGGTCGGCCTCTTTTTGAAGATGCTTGCCAACACACACAGATGGAGGCCTTGTGACATGATGTCCCAGCCTCACTGCAACCACCATAAAAACCCCATCCTCAGCTGGTCAGATGGCCCTCTCCATCCTCCATTTCTCAGACCCTCGACCACCCACACATCCCACTCCCTGAACCACGGGCATGCTCTGCGACCCCCAAGCCCACCACACTCCCTTCGGGCCAGGAGCTTCCCATGGCTTCAGTAATTAAGTTCACACATGCCAAAAAGAGAAACAGCATCACAGATGTGGTTGCAAATTTTAGCTAATTAACCATATGGTCTGAATTGCTGACAGAGCGGGAAGGCACCCTGGATAAGTGCTGGTCTCCTGGTTTCCTGGGGGGAAGGAGGACAATTAGGTGTGTCACCACATTCTCCAACACCAGGGAACAGAGACTCAGGGCTTCCCACCACCTGCCTGGAGTCCTGCCATCTGTCTCCTCACTAGGAACTGCCCTGGGGAAGGAGTCCCCAAAAGATGGAAGGAAGGAATCTGGCCTTAAGGACAGGAAACACCTGCACCTAGTTCAGAAGGTGCTGTAGATGGGAGTATTCTATTTTGGGGTACAGCATTTGAAGAGATAGCACCTGGGAAACCTAGACTTAAATCCCAGAGTAGTCACTAATTAGCTGTGTGACCTTGAGTAAGTTGCTTAGCCTCTCTGGAGTTAAGCCACTCAATCTCTCTTAAGTGCCAAATAGCAGAACTGGAGTCAATGATGGCCATGCTGTTTTGATTCTAAGCATGTCACACATAGCCAGGGATACCAGTGAATGAGAGAGGAAGTATGTCATACAAATTCACGGAATTGGTGCCAGAGCTAAGTGCCAAACCTTGGTTTACAGAGTTCCTCATTGGCTTTGAGAAAAGGAAATCAGGGAGACGCAGAATTACTGAGAAACCGAACACAGTTAGTGGGATAGCAATCATTGCAATTACTTATTGGGAACATTAAAAACCTACTTTTTACCAGAAAATGTGTTCTTCATTTAACCTCTATTATTTAAAATCCTCACAACAACTCTAGAGCGTTGATAATTTGATCCCCATTCACTGATTAGGAAATTGAGGTTCAGATGGGTTAAGTAATATGCCCAAGATCACATGGACTAATACGTTTTGGAGGGGGGATTCAAGTTCACTCCTGACTGATGCCAAAGAAAGATCTCCTAGAAATGTGGGTTATATCAACATGCTGCTCTTACTTGGACAGGGCAGTGGGTAAGTGGCTGCCTGGCTCCCTTGAGAGCTGTGTGGTCACGGAGGAGAAGGAGAGCTGGCAGACAAACTAAACCAAAAATGGTATTTATCTGAGAAAGTGCGTGTATTAATTTCCTGTGGCCGCTGTAACAAATATCACAAACTTAGTGTTTACAACAACATACATTTATCCCCTCAACCTTCCGGAGGCCAGAAGGGCAAACTGAGTCTTATGGGACTCAAGCAAGGTGTTTGATGATGGGAGGACTTCCTTCTAGAGGCTTCTGGGGAGAATCTCTTGCCTGTCTCTTCCAGCTGCATGCATTCCTTGGCTTGTGGCCACATCCTTCCAATCTCTCCTCATAACTTCATGTCACCTTCTGCCCCTTCTGTAGGCATATCCTCGGTTTCCTTCTTGTAGGGACACATGTGATGACACTTAGGGCCTGCCCAGATAATCCAGGATGATCTCCCATTTTAAGATCCTTAATTTAATGCAGATGGAGAGGTTAGACTAGGGGACTATTCCTCTGAGAAGTCTCCTTTGCCATCTCAGGTATATTAGTTTGCTAGGCTGCCATAACAAAATACCACAGACAGGGTGGCTTAAACAGTAGATACTTATTTTCTCACCGTTCTGGAGGCTGGAAGTCCAAGATCAAGGTGTCAGCAGGTTTGTTTTCTTTTGGGGCCTTTCTCCTTGGCTTGCAGATGGCCAGCCTCTCATTATGTCCCCATATGGGCTTCCTCGTGCATCTCTGGTGTCCTCGTGTGTCCAAAATTCCTCTTCTTATATGGATACCAGTCAGATTGGATGAAGACCCACCCTAAAGGCCCCATTTTAGCTCAATCATTTCTTTAAAAGTCCTATCTCCAAATACAGCCATAGTCTGAGGTGCCGGGGGATACTGTGAAGACTTCAGTATATGAATTTAGGAGGGAGACACAATTCAGTCCATAACCTAAGGTAACATTCACAGATTCCAAGAATTAGGACTTGGATATCTCTGGGGGCCACTATTAGCCTCCCACAGTACTTTTCAATTTAAATGGGACCAAAGGAACCAAGGCATAGCTGGGGCCCCTGGGTCTGGCATGGAAACTAACAATGAGAAGCAAGGGCTGCGGGTGCGGGTATGAACAGTAGATCAGTAACCAGGAAGTTCAGAAGCAGGATGAAATTGAGTCAGGAAGCGTGGTTCAGAACTGAGGCTCTGAGTGATGAGCACATGCCCCGGTTCTGGTATTTCTAGATCGGAGAGACTGGGCTTGGTGAATCAAAGGAATGGCAGACAGAGGAAGAGAAGCTGATTTCTAAAGTCAGAATCAGTGTGCGGAAGTCCACACTAGCCTGAGAGGTTAGACTAGGGAACTGTTCCTCCCCAGATGATATGGTAGTAAGGCTTCCAGAATTTGTTAGGTAATTGAACTGAACAACTCTAAATGCACTTCCTGGTCTAAAAGTCTATACTCTAAACAGGGTCAGCAAACTTTCTATAAAGGTCTAGATAGCAAATATTTTCAGCTTTGTGTGCCATAAAGGCTCTATCACAAGTATCACAACTACTCAACTGCGCCATTGAAATATGAAAGCAGCCGCAGACTATATATAAATCATGGACATAAAACATTATTTGCAAAAATAGATGGGAGCCATACTGACTCGAGGGCTGTTCTTTGTCGACCTCTGCTCTATAACAATAAAATTTAATGCAGCAACTATCTTGCATGTGCATGTTATTATTATTTTAATTAATAGATTATTTTTTAGATCAGTTTTAGATTTACAGAAAAATTAAGCTGCAAGTATAGAGTTTCCATTATTGTCAACATCCCCTACCATATATATGTTCCTCCTATTACTAATATCTTGCATTAGTGTGATCTATTTGTTACAGCTGATGTGCCAATATTGATACAGTATTATTAACTGAAGTCCACAGTTTACTTTGTGTTGTACAGTTCCATGGGTTTTGACAAATGCATAATGTCATGTATCCATCATTACAGTATCATACAAAATAGTTTCACTGTCCTGAAAGTCCCCTGTGGCACCGGTTCAGTCCTCCGTCTCTCTCTCTGAACTCCTAGCAACCACTGTTCTTTTCACTGTCTCCGTAGCTTTGACTTTTTCGGAATGTCATGTAGTTGCAATCATACAGTATGTAGCCTTTTCAGACTGGCTGCCTTCATGTAGCAATATGCATTTAAAGTTCTTCCATGTCTTTTCGTGGTTTGATAGCTCATTTAGTTTTATTGCTGAGGCCTCTCCCATTTTATAGATGTCCCACAGTTTCTTCATCCAATCACCTATTGAAGGATAACTTGGTTGTTCCCAAGTTTTGTCAAGTATGAATAAGGCTGCCGTAAACATTCATGGGTAGGGTTTTCCATTCATTTGGGTCAATATCAAGGAGCACAATTGCTGAATTTTGTAGTAAGGCTGTGTTCAGCTTTGTAAGAAACTGCCAAACGATCTTCCAAAGTGGCTGTGGCGTTTCGCCTTCCCACCAGCAATGAACTCTTCCTGCTGCTCCACATCCTCATCAGCATTTGGTCTTGTTAGTGTTCTGGATTTTAGCCATTCTAAGTATTGTGTAGTGGTATTTCATTGTTGTTTAATTTGCAATTCCAGAATGACATGTGTTGAGCATCTATTCATATACTTATTTACTATCTGTATATCTTTTCTACTGAAGGGTCTGTTCAACTCTTTTGCCCCTTTTTAAATCTGTTTTCTTGTTTTCTTATTGTGGAATTTTAAATGTTCTCTGTATAATTTGGATACAAGTCTTTTTTCAGATACGTGTTTTGCAAACATTTTCTCCCATTCTGTGGCTTATCTTTTCATTCTCTTAACAGTGGTTTTCACAAAGCACAAGTTTTTAATTTTAATAAAGTCCAACTTACCTTTTTTTTCCCTTAATGGATCATGCTTTTGCTATTGTATTTAAAAACACATTGCCAAACTCAAGATCACCATGATTTTCTCCTATGTTATCTTCTAGAAGTTTTATAATTTTGTGCTTTACATTTGAGTCTATGATCCCTTTTGTGTCAATTGTTATGAAAAGTGTAGTTTTTTTGGTTTTTTTGCATGTGGATGTCTATTTTTTCCAACTCCATTTGTTGAAAAGACTCCTTTCTCCATTGAATTGCCTTTGCTTCTTTGTCAAGGATTAGTTGGCTAGATTTGTGTGGGTCTGTTTCTGCCTTCTCTGTTCCCCGGCCTATTTGTCTGTTATTTCAGGACCACACTGTCTTGATTACTGTTGCTTTATAACAGGTCTTAAAATCGGGTAACGCCAGCTCTCTGACTTTTTCTCCTTCAATTTTGTGTTGGCTATTCTGGGTCTTTGGCCTATCCTGATAAACTTTAGAATTAGTTTGTCTGTCTGTGTGAAATAACTTATTGGGGTTTTGATTGGGATTGCATTGAATCTATAGATCCACTTGGGAAGAACTGATATTGAACATGAACATGAAAGATCTTTCCATTTATTTAGATCTTTGATTTCTTTCATCGGAGCTTTGTAGTTTTCCTCATATAGATCTTAGGCATATTTTGGTAGATTTGTACCTAAGTATTTCATTTTTTTTGGTGCCAGTGTAAATGGTGCTGTGTTTTTAATTCCAAATTCCAATTGTTCATTGCTGGCATATAGGAAAGAATTTGACTTTTGTATATTAACCTTGCATCCTGTAAAATTGCTGTAATTTTTTGTTGTTGCTATTCATTCTTTGGGATTTTCTACTGTATATTATTTTTTAAAAACCCAAATCACATTCCAATCAATAATAATAATAATAACAGTAGTTATCATTACAGAGTGCACAGAATGTGTGCTATACTGCATGCATCATCTCATTTAATTCCACAACAACTTACAATCACCAGTACCATTACTTAGTCCCTATTACAAATGAGGAAACTGAAGTTTAGTTAGGTATGACAGTTTATCCAATGTTGCAAAAAGCACAGGCAAGACTTAAACCTGATCCTTCTAACTAGGAAATAAATAATAACCATAGTCACAGTAACAACCACACGGTTAAATATACACCAGGCTATTTATATTCATGCCCCTTTTGATCTTCATCACTAAGTCTATAAAGGTAGGTACTATTATGATCCTTATTTTACAAATCAGGTAACTGAAGCCCCTGAAATTAAGTAACATGCTCAGGATCACACACCCAGTAAGAGAGGAGTTGAAGATGCATTCTCAGCGCATGTGGGTAGGGTTACTACACACAAAGCTGAGGCTCAGCATGCCCATGTGATTGCTTATGACAACATGACCAGTAACTAACAAGGCTGGAAGCTAGATGCTGGGTCTTAGAAACTGGCTTAAATTACATTTTGGTGTCACATTTGAAAAGACCAAAAATTGCGTTCATTAGTTGGATTTTTGTTTTCCTAGGCCCCTTTTAAGTCTTAACATCCACCGTTTTTAAGGAACGCTTATAAACCTTTTCCAACTATCCTATAACAGTGTGCATACTTCACCTTGGTTATGATGTTAGCTGGCTAGTGTCCACACTAGCTAGGTTCTGGATTTGGCGGCAACTGATGTCAGATCTGTTGGAACTGAGAAAGAAGGGATATGAGAGATGGTCAGGGCTCCTCATTAGTCTAGTGTTGCAGAAAGCACGTGCAAAGAGTGCTGCTTTTCTACTGCCTTTGGGTGTTTTCTTCCTCCATTGCTAATGACTAATGAAAAAGAGAGAAAGAGGAGAGAGAGCGAACAAGAAAGCAATTGCTATTAGATTTTCTTCTATGGCAGCAGGTTTCTCATTTTGCAAAGCTCATTAGAGGTAGCTATATGGAAAGACTTCCACGGAGCCCCGGGGAGAATGGGAAAGACAAAAGGGAAGAAAAAACGTTCAGAGACATGACTCCAGCCACAAATTCACACCAGAATCAGCTGTCCCTAAGCCACATGCATATTCGGATTCTAAAGTGCACCCCATGGCTTGGTTTTAACTGTTAACATAAAAAAAAATTCTCCCTCTCTAACTACTACCAGGAATGAAGTTATAAATGCACTGATGCTGTGTGGTCAGTTAAAATGTGGCTTTGATTTTTCCTCTCTGTTGCTTTAAGTTAGGAGTTTTGAAGCATCTTTTTCCTTGAATTTGGAGTCCAACCTACTGGAGGTTCAGTTTCACAAAGAGTTTTGAGCATCTTCTATGTTCCTAATGCTTTGTTGGGAGCTGGAGAAGGAGAGAAAAGACACAATTAGATCCTGCTCCCAACGTGGGGGAAATAGACACTGCCACAACAACTTCAGTGCGTGCTGGGGTAGGAAGAGAGGTGTTCAATGTATGGTGCTGGGAGCATTGCCTTCAGCATTGACAACCCTCCTAGAGGTCAGGAGTAGGGTATGAGGTTAGGAAAGAATCAAATCCACCGGCAGAAAAAAGAATCCCATGATCTAAAGAAAAGAAGTGCAAATTAGTCACCACCTGTCCTAAGTTCTTGTTAAAGCTCTATCATGTGACTTGGACAAGCTGTGTATGCTGCCTGGAAAGGGGGAAAAGAAAAGATTTTGAGGTCCATTCCAGATCTAAAATTTGCGTCTTTCTTCTTCCTAGTCAAGACAGGCTTTTTGAGAATGTGGAATAAAACCACGCTAAAGCAGTGCTGTCTGCAGCAGCCATGGCTGGCATTGACCGACAGCCTGTGATTCTCAGGCTTCTGCTAAGCAATTCCTAGTATGGGCTCTTTTCATCTTTACAGCAAGTATGGGAGGCAAGGATGATGATTATTCTCATTTTTCTGATGAGCAAAGCAAAGCCCAGAAAAGGTTCAGTGATCTCTCCAACCAGAACCACACAGGGGATGGGAGGTGGAACCAGGATGCAAATCCAGGTGTGTCTGGCTGCAAAGACAGCTTCAAAAAAGGTAGGAAAGAAGACACGAGTCCCTCATGGGAAACTCCCTCCTAGCCCTCTATGCTAAAGCCATTTGGGGACACCTATACAAGACCAAGAAAAGACCCCAGGGCTGAAAAGGTCCCCAGAGATGAGAAGTGACTTGCTCAAGGCCACACAGCAAGTTAGCAGCACTGCTTTGCAAAACTGGCTCCCTGTCCATGGCAAGGCTGAGCGTGCATGTGGAATGGAGAGAGCACCCACTAGGATCTAGGGAGTCTAGAGCCTGAGTCCTTGCATGCATTTGGTAAATGCTTTTTTGCCTCTACTCTGTGTCCGCTGTTATGCTAGACCCTTGAGACGCAGACGTGGACGGCAGTATGGGATGGAGGGGCCCTGAGAACAGAGAATGTCTTGAGCACCAGAAGATGAAGATCCTAATTGAACTTGAAACATTTTTAAAGGTACAGGGGTATTGGTTTCTGCCCTTGACTGTGGTAGAGTAAGCAGCTAGACCCTTCAAGGATAGAGAGAGGTAGACTGGAGCCTGCAGTCAGGGGCTGGGGCTGGAGAGAGAGCTCCAGGCCAAGCAGTGTCCCTCGCTCAGAGGCTCAGCTGCCATTGACCAGGAAATTCTTCACTCCGACCCTGCAGAGCTGTGGAAGGAGTCGGACTTAAGGCTTGAATCTCTTTCGGCTGCATCGGGGTGTGATCTAGGTCAAGGCCATGTTTCCTCATCAAATCTCATTTATAGCATCTGAAAAACAGAGATAATGATAATACTTGGTCAGAAAAATGCAGACGTTGGACCTAGTGATGTCGAACTTTCCCCACCCCCAGCTCTAAAGTTTTATCTCAGGGTGTCAGGGCTTTGATTTCTTCCCTTGAGAACTGGAGGGAAAAGTTCAGGAAGATGCTCCAGAGGCCACAGTGACAGCAACTCGGCTTGTTCCCAGTGTTATGACAGGATGAGGAATCCTGGTGCTGACACACACAGGCGAGGAGATGGAGGGTGAAGTGAGTGCGGAGGAGATAATGTTTCTCTAGCCTGCAATTTCTTTCAATTTCAGGGATCGCAATTACCAGGGCAGGAGTTAGTAATGGCCATGCCCAGAATGCCTAAGTGAGTTTTGGTGCCACTGGTGAAAGCTGTTTTGCATTTAGAGAGGGAAGCCATGTGCATTGTGTAACCCAGGTGTCACATTGTGTGTGTGTGTTCATGCACACCTGTGTATGCATGAGGGGGAGCGGGAGAGAGAAAGACGGGTGTAAGCGTGTCAGAGAAGTGGATGGTGGAGTGGGGCGGACAGCTCTGATTCAATAGCTAGGTGACCCTAGGAAAGTAATCTTAGCTCACTGAGCCCCGGTTTCCTCATTCCCGTCATCAAGATAGCAATACCTACTTTGCAAGATTGTTAGAAGGGTTACGTAGTCTGTTCAGGTTACTGTAGCAAAATACTGCAGACTTGGGGGACTAAACAACATTTGTTTCTCACAGTTCTGGAGGCTGGAAAGTCCAAGATCAAGACTCTGGCATATCCAGTGTCTGGTGAGGATCCTCTGCCTGGTTCATAGATGGCACCTTTCCTCACTTGGTGGAAGGGACAAGGAGCTCTCTGGGTCTGTTCTATAAGGGTGTTAATCCCATTCATAAGGCCCTCATGACCCAAGCACCCCACAGAGTCTGTACCTCCAGACACCATCACATTGGGGATTAGGTTTCAGCATATGAATTTTGGGGGGACACAAACATCCAATCTGCAGCAAGAAAGAAAGCCTGTGGAATGCCTAACACATGGTATGCATTCAATAATGGGCGATGAGTGTTGTTAACATGGGCGTCCATCTGGGACATTCAACCAGCACTGGTCTTTTGAATGAGTCAACCTTTAATTTTCAGCATTTCACTTAGGGGCAAAATTAAACATCTGTGGCATATTTTTGTATAGTTTTTAAGAACATTATAGTTAGACTGTTCCAAGTCCAGCTTACTAGTTCTGTGCACTTAACCTTTTTATACTTCTGCTCCCTCATTAAAAAAAGATTAGAGTACTTACCTTGCAGAGTTGTTGTGAGTGTGAAATGAGATATGTGCAAAGCCCTTAGAATAATGTCCAGCACGTTGTAAACAATCAATAGATATTAGCTTTAAAAATGATACCCGTTATTCTGTGTGCTAGATCTCTAGGGAAGAAAGGGAAAGATGAGAAGGGAGGTGGAGATGTGCAAGGCCCCCCAGGAGAGAGAAGGCAGTGCTGCAGCTGAGCAGAGTGTCTCCCCTACATTTCCGTCCAGCTAGGAAGCATTCTTTCATGCACTCAGTAAGCACTTATTGAGCCCAGAGTGTGTGCTTCAGCCACCGTGTTGGGGCTGGATGCACAGGAGTGAATAAGACAGACATGGTCCTTGCCCTCTAGTGCTCTTGGTCCAGTGCGAGAGACAGCGAGTGACTGGGCCCAAAAGTCCAGTGTGAAAATGCTAGGATAGGGAAAGGATGGGTACTATGAAAACCCAGAGAAGGGGCATTGAACCCTCAAATGAAGGGAGAGGAATCAACAAACTCCTAGAGTGTGGTAGGCAGAATAATGGCCCCCAAGATATCCATTTTAATTTTAATTGCTGGACTCTGTAAATAAATTACCTTCCCTGGCAAAAGGGGATTAAGGGTGCAGGTGGAAATTAAATTGCTAATCAGCTGAATTTGAGATAAGGAGATTATCCTGGATTATCCAGGGGGTCCCAATGTAATCCTAAGGGTCCTTAAAGTGGAAGAAGGAGGCAGGAGAGGAGGTCAGAGTGATGTGATTCGAGAAACACTTGACTTGCCTTGGCTGGCTTTGAAGATGGAGCCAAGGAATGTGAACAGCCTCGGAAAGCTGGAAAAGGCAAAGAAATGAATTCTCTAGAGCATCCAGAAAGCCTTGATTCTAGCCCAGAAACCATGTCAGACTTCTGACCCCCAGAACTATAAGATAAGCTTATGTTGTCTTAAACCACTCATTTTGCAGTGATTTGTTATGGCAGCAACAGAACACTAATACATGGAGCCAATGAAATATTTGAGTTAGGACTGTCATTTTGGGCAATCATTCTGGCTGCAGGATGGAAAACAAATTGGAGGGGCAAAGCCGAATGGAGAGAGCATGGTTAACAGGCTGTTGTTGTCCCTGGGAGAGGGGATGATGGCCTAAACCAGAACAGACAGCTGTTATGTGCTTTGTCTGCACCAGACCTAGAAATCAGAGTGTGCAGATGCGGAGGGCTCAGAGGGGAATTAGCTAAATGGATCGCTGTAACCAAGAGCTATAGAGTCTGGATGGGAGAAAGACTGCAGAGAACAGCCATACCTGACAGAGTCGGGTGATCTTGAGATCAGAGTCAAAGTCAAGTGCTGTGGAAGCAGAAGGACATTCTTTCCAAAGAAGGGGCTCAGGGATGGCTTCCTGGAGGAGACGACTTCATGAGATCTGTCCAAGAGGGCTCAGAGGAGGTTGCAAAGAAGAATCAGAGGCAGGGCCTGCTTTGAAGGAGTCCACAGTGTAGAGGCGAGGTCAGGCAGGCGAAGTGTCATTCTTACTATCTTTGAGAACATGCACACGGGAGCAGCTCTGGGTTGGAAATCAAGAATATAGATTGGTAGCCAATCCTGCAAACAAAGAAGTAAACAAAATCCAGGAGCCTTTCAATAAGTCACTTCTCTGCCCTGCCTCTGTCTCCTCTCTCAGCATTTCTGTGAGCATCGGCTGAGATAAGACTGGCCCTATATGCATGGGCCACTCTCTAGCCAATGAAGCGACTTTGCATCCATGATTCTTGAAACAGCCTGGAAGATAGGGGTCATGAGTGTCTTCTGCTGAAGAGATGGCAACCCTGAGAGCCTCTGTCTGGGAGGTGGTCGAGCTTGCATGAGATGCTAGACGTTTAGTTTGAGATCTGACCATCTTCCTGCAGGTCTCACACATAGCAGTTTAACTGAGATCGGATGACAGCTGGCAGAGGCAGAATGGAGGTCAAGGACTTCTGTGGTGGGCCAAGGCACACTGGTCTGTTCTCTGGCCATGGTCAATGAAAACAAGTGGTGTCTAGAGGTCTCTGGTGCTTAGTAATAAGGGAATCTGGGGGAGATGGGCCCCTGGAGTCAGCACTGCCCAACATACCCCAACACTCTTCCAACCCCCTCCACATGCAACTGATGATGGAGACCAGCAAGTTCTACTTCCTGAGTCTGTCTCAAATCTGTGCCTCTGCGTAGATTCGGTCACACAACCACTCCATCCTTGGTTGGGTTGCTGCCAGACCTTGTAAGTGGTTTCCTCCCTCCAGCCATGTTCCTTTTCTAGTCCATCCTCCACCCTGCAGCCAGGCAATCTTTCTAAGGCTCCAGTCAGACAGTATTGCTCTCCTGCTTAAAACCCTAGAATGAGTCGCCTTGCCCTCAGAATAAAGCCCACATTTCTCAGCATCTCTTAGAAGACTTGTGAGCTCTGATCCATACCTGCCCCTCTCCAGCCCCTCTTTGCCTCTTACTCAATGCTTTTACATCTTGAATCTTAGCTTCTTTCAATTTTCAGAATGTGCCATGTGAGTGTACTGTCTTCAATTTCTCTCTTTCTCTTTCTCACACACACACACGCACACACATACACAACACACACACACCCCTTTGGACTTTCCCACATGCTAGTCTTTCTGCCTGGACCCCACCACCACCTCTCTTCCCTGCTCTCTCCCTGGATAAACCTTCCAATAGGTCAAGACTCACCTCCTCCAGGGAGCCTTCCTGACCTTCCTAGTCTGTAAGTGCCCTCCCCGTACTCTCTTTGTCTCTGAACCTCCCTGTGGACCTTTATCACTCTAATGTGTAGCTGTTTCTTTATACAGGAAAGGTTCAAAGATCTTTACTGCAATTCAGCTATACAAAACACCATATTCTTCTTTATTTTCTACAGCTGACATAATCTTTCCCTCAAGTTTCTATTCTACTGATGGCAAAAAAAAGTATTTCAACTTGTCAATTAGGGATACAGAACAACCTCTTTAGGGTAACTATTTAGTCCATTGAAGGTGAACTCCCCACCAACCAACCCCGTCTTTCCCTTCCCTGGTAGTCTCCCCTCACCTCTACCTGGCCGCGGGGTGCCGGTGGGTGCTGACGATGTTGGAACACATGTTGTCTGCTGGATTGCTGCTGGTGACCACTGTGTGATTTCTTGTTTGAGCTTGGCTCTTGGCCCTTGCACTGGTGTTCACTGTGATATGGGTCATCTTGGGCAGGCTTTTGAGACGGGCAACAAGTCAAATCCACTGCTGAAGGCCAAAGTCACAAGGTTCCCACACTCTGAAGGTCCCTTGTTCTAATCTCAGCCCTCATTCCCCATCCATGCCTCCACGGGAGCATGGGGGATATACCAGGAAGTCTTGTCAGCTTTATTCTCTCTACCCTGTGGATGTGGGACTTGATGGGGTGACTTCCACCGACTTCTTGCTCACCTACTGCTGCCCTCTTTCCGGAGCTCCCACTGGCTTGTTGGATAAAGGGGTTCACAAGTCCCCAGACTATGCTTGATCTGGGGGAGCAAACCTCATTGTTGCTGCACGCCTGCCCTGGGAATTTCCCCAAACCCTTGCTAGTACGTAAGTATTCGTTGACACTGCCCTGGAGGTTGGGGTGAGTGGGGAGGAGGGATTGACTTCCAAAAGGCCAGAAGGAGGGTCGTTGGCTCTCGAGTGTGAACACAGCATCCAGGCCTCTCTTCTCTGCAATCCCTCCCAGAACTAGTGGCAGAAAGAAGGGTTTTCTCCTTCCTTTTCCTGTCTGGTGGGAACTCCTCTGAGGTCATAACCTGTACCATCTGTCGATTAAAATAAGACACTAAGATCTGAGTTGGGCAGGTCTGGCTTTGATATAGGAGGGAACATTCACTCCCAGCACAGACTGCCTTTCGAAACTATTGTGTAGCTCAAGACACTACAAAGTCGGCTTTGAGATGCAAAGCTGAGCGGTGACCCTCTTTCTTTTCTGGATGGTATTTGCTCTTCTACCCAAGGGATGGGTGCCTTTGATGGAGCAGGTGGGGCGCCACAGACAAATAGGATTTCTGGGAATGAAAAATGCTTCATTTTAACATTTTCAAAACCATTATTCACCTTGCACACATTGGCACACATATGTGGGAAGCATTTGTGCACATGTGTCTCCTACTAGGCTGTGGGCAACTTGAGGACAGAGAATGTCTATTTCATCACTGTATTCCCAATGCCTGGTACATAATAGTGAAAATTTGTTGAATGAATTGATGAAAGGTTGAATGAAAAGATGACTAAGTCTCAAGTGCTTGAGCGGTGGACTTAAATGGAGACCTATAAATTAAGAAACAGATTGCAGGAGGACAACGTTTCTGTTCCTCAAGAAGGGCACAGCTTGAGGGTAGGCATGGACAAGTGTCAGCATCAGTTTAATCACCACCAGACCCTATAGACTCCAGTGCCTACAAAATCTAGCCCAATGACTCTCAATCTGGGGTTAGGAGAAACACATATTTTATATCAGGTGCCCACCTCTCCCAGTTCCAGAGGTAGGGAGTGGCTTCCCCAAACCAACAGCCAGGCAGTGACAGAGCCAAGATGAGCCAAGGTCTCCCAATTCCTTGATCACAGAGGAAGCCAAAGTCACCTCTCACTTGGCAGAAAGGCTCAGTTTAGTGGGAGGCGAGGGATGGGGATGGTTTAAACCAGGGGAGATGTCCTCTTTGGTGTTAGGAATTCGACACCCTTCTTTTAGGAGGCTATGGGCAGCCCAGGAGAGTTCCCTGCAAACTCAACAGCTTGCAGACCAAGGCTCCTAGTTTTCCCTCCACTAAGAAAGGCTGCAGACAGTGCTGGCTGGCTCTGGGATGATTTACTTCCCTGAAATACCTCAATTTAAATGCTAATTTTCCCAGAACTGAGGGGTGATCGGCTGTTGCATGCTGGTGGCTGTGTATTAATGTGTCCAAAACACTCACACATATTCTTAAATGGGGATGGGATGCTGGCAGAGTGGGGTGGGGGGGGGATGCAGGGGAGAGTCGGGGAGGAAGCTAGCTTCCTTTGCTTGTTGTTCTCATCAGCATGGCTGATCAGAGGAAAGCTGGACCAGGCACATCTTCTGTGGAAATGCTCTGTAGGTTGGCATCACTTAGAGGTCACATGCAGGTGGCATGGAGCGATGCTTCGAGGAGCTTGTACCATGAGCAGGCCTTGTGCTGTGCTCTTTGAGAGTCTCAAAGAGATTCAGAATCTGGTGTGAGATTCAGGAAAAGGAACTAGCATTAAGGATAACTTTACATGAATCCTCCTCCCTACTCTTTGAAGTTAAATTCATTACTCCCATTTTACAGATGAAGTCACTAAGGCTCATAAAATGCAAGTGACCTCCCCAAGGTCACACAGCCAGAATTTGGATCGATGTCTGTCTGGCTTCTGAACCCATGTCCTTTCTACCACCAGATCCCAAGACTGCTTCTGGAATCTAATCACAAATAAAGTGCATGAGGGAAAAGTGATGGGAAAGATTTATTACATCTGGGGAAAACTGAAACGGTTTCATGGAAGAAGGGGTTTTTTTAACTGGGCCTCTCGCTTCCTGCTGGTCTTCCTCACCCCTGCCCATTCCCCGTACCTCTACCCCAGTGTGCATGCACACACATGCACATATGCTCACCAAGAGTGGGAGGTCTGACCTACTCCTGCTTAGGGAGAAGACCTTTCCCATCTGGTTCTCACTAGCTCGGAAGGGCCCCTGGCCCCTGTCTGACCTCCACGGGAGCCAGGGTGTCTGCATACTTAGGAAGTTAGAAGAAGAAAGTAGGGTTTTGAAGCTTCTTGTGGATGAGCTGGAATTTTAGACTAGACTCCCCAACATCCCTCAGATTCTGAAGCATACTGCGACCCTGTGACAAGAGATCAGAAAGAACTCTATCAAAGGATGTAGGTTATACACACATTACCTTTGTCTCTGAGTTTCTTTCCTTTGTTTCTTCAACAAATGTTCATTGAGCACCTACTTTGCATGCAATTCATACTGTGCTAGGTGCTGGGGAGGCAGCCGTGAGTGGCATGGGCATAGTCTTGGCCCCCATGGAGCTCACAGTCTAGTGGGAGAGGTAGGGTTCACATAAAGTCCCCATGAGCACATCTTTGTTTAGGAACTGTGAAGCTCTTCATGGAAGCAAAGAGCAAGATGCTATGAGAGAGTGTAACAGGAGAGCTGATCCTGGCAAGGTTTCTCAAAGGTGGGGAAAAAATGTGTGGTCCGAATGATAAGTAGGAGTTGGCCAGGTACAGGGGGTGGGGGGCAAGAGCTTTCCAGAGAGAGGGCAAATCCTAAGTGGTATCCTTTGTAGGAAGTGAGTATGTGCCATAAGAGGAACTTAAGGCCAATCAGTGCAGCTGGAGAACAGTGGGCAGGGGCAGTGGCTCAAACAACGAGCCACTGGAGTGGCAGGGGCTGGATTGTGAAGGCCTTTAGACTTTCCTACAGCGCTTGCATTCTCTCCTGGTCTTCATGAATGGAGACACCCTCCTTGATTTCCCGCTGCGGCAGCCCTGGTATGCAGAACAGTCCTTGGAACATGGGAGACTCTGATAACTGTGGAATGAATGAGACCTCTCCTTCCCAGAGTCCTCCTGAGTCCCCAGGACCCGGGATCCACTGTTTTAAAATTTTGATTAATTGTTTCCGTGTAATGTCAATCAAGATTCAACTATTTTTCTAGATATTTGGGGGGACATGTTTGTCTAAAGAAACTGTGGCACTGTCGCTATTTGAAATACAACATCTGATTGTGCACCCGCATACAGACATGCACATGTAGCCACATCCTTGGGCCCAAAAGCACACCCCTCTCTGTCAATAAACAACAGAACTGCCTGGTCTCAGGTTGTCCCAGAGATCAAGAGGACTGGCGTTGCACTGATCCACTGAGCGTGTGCTTACCAAGTGCTGGGCACTGAGCTAGGAGCCAGATCGGCTACAGGTGGTCTTGGCCACTGCCACCTGGTTGGACAAGTTCCTTAATTTCTTTGAGCATCCATTTCTTCATCTGCAGGATGGGAATAATAATAGTAGTTGTCTCATAGAGTAGTTCTTGTGTGGTTAAAATACACACAAACACACACACACACATACACATACACTCATATATCTTGGCACACTACCTAGAACATAGCTGATGACCAACAAATATGATCAATAAATAAATATTGCTCATTCTTCTTCCTATCTTCCTAATATTAGGATTGGTTAGTTACCTGGTAGTTTTTACCACACAGGCACATGCATACGCACATGCACATGAGCACTGAGAATCTGAATTCGGTGTCTGACCAACTGAGTTTAAGCCAGCACCCCGCCAGCCTCCCCGTCATCTTTGCCAGGTGGGTGGATTCTGAAGCTGCTGTCTGGGTTCCATCTGAGGTTCTCAGCACAGCGGAACTTTCCCAGCGACTGCTGTTCCTGTAATGTTTGGCCTCCCGTGAGAGCTGATTGATGAGAAGGCCCTGGGCGCCCTCTGCTGGCAGAGGCCACGCAGAACTTGTGGCCATCACCCAGGTGGCCATCAAAGGGACCAGTCCTGAGGGACTGTCCTTGGTCCTTGGTCTTTGCTGTTGTTGTCTTGTCATTCCCTGCTTCATCCTTGGCTCCCTCCCTCCCAGCCTTCCGCACTGGCCTGCAAACTTCCACCCTCCCAACTTCTCCCTCCTTCTCATGCTCTTCCTCAAGATCCTGCCTGCTTCCTGGAAGCTCAGGGGAAAAGCTTCCTCCAAGAAAGGGGACCATGAGCCAGGCCCTTGGCCATCCTGAGGTTGCCCGCTGTGCTGCCTCCCGTGGTTCCTTCAGGGTCAGATTTGTCAGAGCCAAGCCCGGCTTAACCAGAGGACAGATGGCTTGGAGAAGACGGACGTGAATGGAAAGGGTGATCCTGTCTCTCTTCCTCTGCAATTCTAAAAACGTTGGCAGAGAAGATTCGAAATGGAGACCCCCCAGGTGGTAAAGTGAAAAAAAGATAAGCTTGCCTTCAGATCCCTTTTCCTAAGTACACCTGGTGTATAAGTCCTGGGAAGTCGCTTCACGTCTTGGAGCCTCCGTTACCCCGTTGGTTGCATAGGGAGTATACTCGTGTCCATCTCCTGGCATTGGAGTGAGGACTGGTGAGGTCACATAGAGAATAGAGTACCTGCTTGGTGGTCAAGTCATCATGAGCAGCAGAGCCCTTTTCCCAGCTCAGTGCACCCATGGGTGCAGAGGCTCTTCCAGCTTTGACAGTCCCTGCATGCCATGGGCAGGCCCTTCAGCGCTCTGCACCTGACCAATGATGACGAGTGTGGCTCTGGGGCAAGATGGCCTAGCATCTCCAGTTGCTTTGTGCTTCAGCTTTCCAATCTCTAAACTGGGGGTCTTTACGGCACCTACTTCATAGAGTTGGGTGAGGACTAATGCTAAGTCCTGGGAACAGTGCCTAGTGCACAGCAAGTGCTCAGTAAAGGCTATTATTATCATTGTGATCACCATTTCACTAAGGCAGGCTGAATAGCTTTTATGACGCCTGTTTTACAGATGAGAAAACTGAGGTTTGAATGCTTTGCTAGGATGAGGTGTGGGCAGAACTGGAGCCCAGGCTTCAGAGCCGTCATCACTTCTCAGCCTTGCCATCCCCTACCCATAAAACAAGTGCTTGGGTCTCATGGGAGAAGGGTTCCAGAAGCATCCAGCCCACCCAGAATTCCTGATGGCCGGGCCCCACTGACTCTTCTGAATGGCTAATTCGTTGTCTCCCAGTTAGTCTGGGAAGATGCAGCGGACAGGGGAGAATGCAGTCTCTCTCTGCATCCCTAGCATCCAGCTCAGGGCTCACCCCGAGTGTGTGCTCAGCACGTGATAGTCAAGTGAGCAGGGCATGGGGACACCTCTCCACCCCGCTGTATCTTTGAGAGCAGATCTGTATCACCAGAGGCCACCTTACAAGCAAGACAAGAGGAAATTTAGTTCCTTAGACTCTGGCAAGTGTTATGTGCTGCTTGGGGCACTTACATTGCCCCTGGCAGGCTGTCTTTTTCTATTCACATTGCTGTTCCACATGCCCATGTTTGCAGACACATCACAGGCCAACCACAAACACCTAGGCAGGAGCCATGATCACAGGCACACATGGAGCTGTAAACCAGTACAGCTCCATAGACAGGGGCACACTGACACAGACAAACAAAATAGCATGCTTAATTGTACAAGGGTGGACCTAGAACCTTACCATCATGGACATATGTCCCCGCGCAGACAGTCCCAGGCCCAGTGGCTCACCTCCCCAGATTCATAGTCAGACAGGCTGGGGTTCAAATCCCAACTCTTCTCAAATCCCAACTCATTTTTTCTTGTCTGTAAAATAAAGATAATCATAACTGTTTTGTGGGTTGATGTGAAGATGTAATGATAAAATGGATGTAAAGTGCTTAGCCAGATCCTAGCAAATCATAAGGCTTCAGTAAAAAAATTGTCAGAGACGACGATGATGATGATGATGATAATGACAAAGATGCTGGCGACGTTGGTGATGTTGAAGATGGGGATAATGTCTCCTCCTCTGGGCTCTGATCTTGCTCAGGGATCAGACACGGAGAAGGTGTTCACTAAATGGATGAATCAATGGTGAGCTTCGCAGGTGGCTGGGGGAGTGCGTGGGGACGTGAGGCACAGACAGGAAGTAACCCAGGCCACTGGACGCTTGTATAGCTGGTTTTGAACTGCCCGAGGCCCAGGCTTCAAAGGCATTGCTTTGGCATCACATATTTTCGTTGTCTTCTTTCTGATTTTCATTTCGAGGTTGCCCATTCCAGGTGGCAAAACAAAGCAATAAACATCCGCCTCCCCTTGTTCTCCTCCTCCCCCTCCTCCTCCCTTTCCTCCTCCTCTCCAGATTGTAATTAATGTCTCTGACTCTGAGGGGCTCTGAATACCAAGGGACCTCAAAAGTCAGATTTTAAATATAGAAATGCCCTCGATACCATCCATGCCAAGCGGTTGTCAAGTTTCCTGCTTGCAAACTCCCAGTAACAGGGAGCTCATTACCTCTCTGACAGATCTACCGTCTAGAAGATTGAAGCCTTCCTCCCTGGGATGTGCTATCACCATCCCACCCTCCTTGAGACTATCTTTGTTCAGGATTCAGTCCCCTGCGGTCACACAGAGGTCTGTCTTCTGTTTCCTGGGATGGCCCTGCAGGGAAGGGCTAGAGGCACCACAGAAGTTAGGGCAGAAGAAGAGCACTAGCCTGGGAGTTAGGAGACCGAGTTTGAGTCTAACCCATTGGTTGTCTGTGAGCGAGTCACTCCCCTTCTCCAGGCCTCAGTTTCCCTATGTGTAAAAGAAAGAGTTTGAGCCAAAAGATCTCTTAAGGTCCTTCCACTTTAACAAACACACGTCCGTTCTTTCAAGGCTTCTTTCTCCAGCTTACGCTCGCTCCCTCTTTGTTTAAGCACTCGATGCTTTTCTGAGTTCCCTCCCATCCTGGCTCACCATTGTTATTGCTTCTGCAGGGGGACAGTTAGCAGCCAAATGTACGGTTTATAGAGCATCAGACTGTGTCTTAAGCAATTGGCAGCTTTATGCCATTAAGTGTTTACAGCTACCCTGAGATCTCACTTCATAGACAAGGAGACTGAGGTTCTGAGTGAACCAATAGCTTGCGCGAGACTGTGCAGCTAGGAAGTGGTGGGCCAATATGTGAGCCGCAGCCTGCCAGATTCTAGAGCCTATCATTAGCACCATGTTCTCAGAGGTAGGATTCAGGGAGCCAGAGGCATCATAGCAAGGCCACCCAACCTGTCACAGGTTTCTCTATTCTGACTACAAGCTCCCTGCGCTCCTGCCCTGCAGCCCCCAGCCGCCTCCACTTCCTCGATTTGGCAGTCTCTCTGCTCCTCTCCACAGGGAGAACAACTTCATCAAGGACTTTCCTCAGCTGGCCGACGGGCTGTTGGTGATCCCGCTGCCGGTGGAGGAGCAGTGCCGGGGGGTCCTCTCCGAGCCCCTCCCGGACCTCCAGCTGCTCACTGGTAAGACACACATGCCGGACCCCTCCCCAGCCTCCCTCACTAGGCACCTGGCCTCCAGGTGCATATCCATCCTCAGCACATCCAACGTTGGCCCGGCCAGGCTCCGACTTTGTGAGGGACGGGATGCGAGGGACCTGCCATTTCTCAGGCACCTGCTGTGGGCCCTGCAGAACCAGGAGCTTCCCTGAGACTCCAGACTCTGAGCTGAGGCCAGATTTACTCTCTTAGCAAATTTCTAGTATACAATACAGTATTATTCACTATAGTCACCACGCCCTGCAGTAGATGCCCAGAACTTAGTCATCCCGCGTAACTGAACTGAACTGTTGTACACTTTGAGCAAATCTCCCCATTTCCCGCCTCCCCACCCCATCATCCCACTCTCTGCTTTTATGAGTTCAACTTTTTCAAATCCCACAAAGAAGTGAGATTATGCAGTATTTGTCTTTCTGTGTCTGGCTTATTTCACTAGGTTTATTTTTAAATCATTCTAAAATAAAATCACTGGACCCTTCCCCCCCCCCCACCCAGAAGCCTCTCTCACTTGAAAGCACTTCAGTTACACAGCTTGTTTTTGAACGTGGGTGCTGAGCCATCCTATAGAGTAGCTATTATTTTTCCCATTTTATAGATGAGGAATCTAGACTCAGAGAGGTGAAGGGGCCAGCCCAAGGTCACACAGCAAATGTGCCAGGAACCAGATGCGGTGGCTCTGGGTCTTCTGCCCTTTTCACTCCACTCTGCAGCTCCCGCCCTCCTGCCCTGTCTGTCTGTTACCGAGAAGCTATCTTTTGCAGGCTCTCCTGGGGCTCCAGATTTTCTGTCCCACTTCAGGGTGCCCTTCTGTGCCTCGGCCTCTCCCAGTTCCTCTCCCACCCTTTTCTTGGGGACTTTCCTAAGATGTAAGGCCCCTGGCTCTGCCTTTGTGATACAGTAGTCGGAGGTGTCAGCCTCTGTCCAGGGAGAATGGTCACTCTGATGGATGATGAAGCCGCTTGGATGAGAGGGAAGTTGTCCCCCTGGGAAGACCCTGTGATGTGACAGAGTTAGCTTTGACTCCCTCTCTGTCCCTTGCAAGCTCTTGAGACCCTTGTGCAAATCCTCTAACCTCGGTGAGCCTTTCCTGTAAAGGGGCATGGACAGGGTTGAGAACCCACATGTGCTGAGGGTCTTGTGCAGGTCTGGCACTGTGCATGTGTTAGACATGTGACCCTGCAAGGAGGCTATTGTCCCCTTTTAAACTGGTTCAAGGACTCATTTTAGTCCAAGGCCACAAGGCTAGTCTAGACTTGACTCAGGACTTCAGCCCAGTGGGTCTTGGCTTCAAAGCTGGTGCCATATCCACTCTCCTACCTCACCTTCCTGACCTGTCCTACTTCAAAGAGGGACCCAGATGTAAATCAAATGAAAGCACGGATGTAAAAATGCTTTGTATAATGTGTCTAAAAACTGCTGTGTCTTCTTTAATTTTCATTTTTCATGAAGTGATGAGGAAATCAGGCCTGCAATATCCCTGCTGAGTGACTCTCCTTCTTGGATACCCCCAGTGATGGGGAGTTCACTACCTCTTAAAGGAGACATTGCCATGATCCATGGGGAGGTGCTGTGCTCGAATGGAAAGGACCCTGGATCTGTCACTGACCATTGTGTGTCCTTGGGCAGATTCCCTCTCTGAGCTTCAGTTTCTCCTTCTGAAAAATGGGGTATAACAATTATTTTTCAGGGTGGTGGTGAGAATTGGAGATCATGGGTATCAAATGCTTGGTACGTTGTGGTTCTGGGTTAGTGGTATAAATTGTTAGGATTATTTGTTTTAATTTGAGCATCTTTGGAGGCATCATAATAAAGGAATGCTACATTTCAAGACTTTAAAGAAATTTTTTGATACTCAGAAAACATACCTCCTCCCACCCCAGAGCTTCATTTACCCCTAATCTGTGGGTGGGGCTCTAGGATAGAGTCAGGTAAGATGGGAGTCAGAGATCAGGTAAGGACCAGGGATGAGTTTATGATCAGGAATGAGATGGAAGCGAGGGAATGAGCCAGAAAATAGGTATTTATTGAGAGCATACTATCTGCCAGGATCTTCTAGGCCCGGCAGGAGTGGGACTAATACGGACCATGGCCTCAACCTCAGGAAGCTCACATTCCACTGGAGGAGTTTGTATTCCAGGCTGGAATCCAGGAAGGACCAGGGTTGGGGGAAAGTGTAGGATGGAATGATGACCACTTACAGGGAGGCCCAGGGATGGGGTGAAGGACAGAGAAGATGGCTTTATAAATTTCTTGATAAGCAGGAGAGGTATTATTTCTTTTTCTTCTGGACATCATGCCACCAAGTGAATGGGCTGCGTCAGAATGTTCTGCCTCCCTTTCTTAGGGATGGGCCAAGCCTGCTCTGAATTTGGACGAACACAAAAAGATGAAGCAGAGGCTGCCAGAGCCCTGGTATCTAGTCTTTCTGTGAAAACTGTTTTCTGTGCCCTGACTCGACACATGGCCCTCGTCTTCCTCCCCCACCTGCTGTCCTTCCCTCCGCGGCCTCTGCAGAGAAAGGACAGGACAGGCAGAGCGGATAAACAGAGAGGACATATTTATAACAAAACAACCTCGCTCCAGTAGACATATCTTTGGGGATCATGAATATTTTACTTTAAAATGAAAGCCTCTGAAAAACTATATTATTCCTGAAAAGGCTAAGGAGGAAGAAAAAAAAGAAGTTGACAGTAATGGACAACTTTAATACTGCAGTAATGTCCGGGAAGAAATCGTTTGTCCCGATGAGATTCTCATTTTAATCTTGGTATCAAATATCTCTCTAAGTGCCTCCTCACCAGGGGACAAGAGAAGAGGAGAGAAAATGTGCCTGCCATTTGCAGAGGATACATAACAACAATAATAATAACTGCTGATGTGACTAGCATCTCTTTTTCATATATTTTTTTCCTGATTAGGAAAAACAGGGTTTGCAATGCTTAGAGCAGGAAATGTAGAAAGCGGAAAAGGATATAAATCAGAAAACAAGAATCTTTTAGACACCCACCACCCAAAGTTAACCACTTGCAAACATTGCCTTGTGTTTTTTGTCCTTTGCTTATTTTGTGCCTCTACCTGTGTTTCGCAGAGTGCATTCTATGGAACCTGAGTTCCAGTGATCTCTTTGTAAAAACAGGGTTCCTTAGTCAAAGAACTTTGAGAAATGTTGCACACCTCCTTCATGGAGCTTTAAAAAGCCTATTAATTGATTGAAGGTGCTGAGAAATTACACAGTTTTTGAAAAATCTTGTTCAACTTTGTTTAGCTAGTGTTCCTCAGTCTTACTTGAAACAAGAACCTTTTATCTATGTGTGCCTATAATTTATGTGACGCATGTAGACATCCCATGTTTCCGGGTTAGGAAGCAATGATCTACACAAGGGTAGGCAGACATAAAGGGTCAGATAGTAAATGTGTTAGGCTTTGCCCATGGTTTCTGTTGCAACTGCTCAGCTCTGCTCTTGTCGTGCAAAAGCAGTCATTGGCGATATGTGGTGACCAGGCTGGAGTTTGCTGATCCTAGTCTATGTGTACAGTATTTCTAGGTTACCAAAGGGCTTCCACTTCTATTACTTTATTTGAATCTCACACTGTGTCCATGAATTAAGATCAGCATAGGGAGTCATAGTATCAGAAGGGGAAACTGAGGCACCGAGATGCCTAGTGGCCCATGACAAGTCGCCAATAGGGTTAGATGGAGCCAAAAATCTACTCTTGCTTGTAGAATAAAGGGGCCTTGCAAGCTGTTGGGCAGAGAGAAGAAGCAGGGTTGGGCCTGAGATCAGAGGCCTGGAGGTGGGGTTTGGATAAAGCTGCTGGCCCCAGTGAGAGCACACTCACTAAGGCCCAGTCTCTGTCTACCTGGAAGAGGCAGCCTAGGGCTGGGGGTGGGGGCTGAGTGAGAGACCGCTAAGTGCTGGGCACACGTGACCTTCTTATTTCCTCCCCCAGGAGACATCAGGTATGACGAGGCCATGGGTTACCCCATGGTGCAGCAGTGGCGGGTCCGGAGCAACCTCTACCGTGTGAAACTCAGCACCATCACCCTCTCAGCAGGTGAGGCCCACCGCCCGGGCAGCCAGGGGACTTGGCGTAACTCAGCACACATTTCCAAGGACCTAGGGTGTGCCAGGCCCTGTGCTGGTACTGGGGATGTTGAGGGAATGAGGCCACACTCTTCCTGCCGTCAAGGAGCTCCCAGGGAGAAAAGGTGGACAAGCAGAGGGTGACGTCCACACATTGCATAGGTCAATGCAATAATGGGGTAGTGGTGGCCCGGAAGAGGGAGCTACCCATTCTGGGGAGTCAGAGAGGCTTCCTGGAGGAAGGGGCATCTGAATAGGAGAGAGGGGGTACATGACAATCTAAGTCACATTTATGTTCTCAAAGGTTTGTGGACTGCAAGTTCTTCTCAGGCATTGGTTCCTCTGGTCTCTCCTAGCTGGTTTCTTTTCCTGCCCATCTCCTGCACAACAACACATACCCTCCTCCAACACACACACACATGCCTTGTCCATACTTTTCCCACAAGAACCCTGCGCTGCAGCTGATGGGGACTATTTGTGGTTCTCAAAATGAGACATGTTCTTTCATGCCTCTGTGACTTTGCACATGCTGTTCCCTCTGTCTGGATCTCCTTGCCCAGGGAACATACACTGCAGTACTCAGAGATGCCTCCCACATTCTCCATTCCCCTGAGAATAACTCAAGGAATTCCCTGTGCTCAACTACCTGTATGAAAGCACTAACAGATACTTGATTCTCCTCTGAATCCTGTCTGTCTCCCCCACTGACCTGAGAACTGCGGGTGGGGCTTGGGTCCTATTTATTCCTGGATTCTCTATTCCTGTATTCTCTGTAAGAAACAGAGAATCAGTACATCGTTGGTGCTTGTGTTTGATGAAGGACTAAAAAAAAATAAATGAAAACTGAAAAATAAGGAATGAGTGGAGGACTCTGCAAAGATGGGGCCTGGCCTACGATTTTCTATCCTTACATAGCTCTGCTACTGGGTTATTGTCCGAGTGTCTCCTCATTATCCACCAGCTCTTTTCTTTTTCAATATCACTTTGTTCACAAGCAACACGGAGCTCTTCTAGCCTGGGAATCAAAGGATTTCACTCTCTGGGAAGTACAAATAGTAATTATTGCTGATCTCAACAAAACACTTTATAATGTTTTATGTCTTATGACTTACATCAGTCCTGCGAGGAAGGCATTATTTATCCCACTTTTTTCCAGATAAAGAAACGGAGAGTCAGAGAGGTTAAGTAACTTGATCAATGCCACACAGCTCGTAACTGGCGGAATAGGAGCAGAGCCGGAATTTGATTGCAGTTTTGTCTGCCTAGATGAAAAGCCACAGGGCATCTCCATAGTGCTGTTTATTTATTACTTAACAGAAACTGTCTCATCATTAACACTGCTCTATTAATTACCCACTTGCATGAGTTAACAGGCTGATGGAGAGTTGTTCTAATCAAGCACCCATCCTTTGAGCCGTGTGTGTGTTTTCTCTACCACCCCCACCCTCACACCACACTTGTGAAGCAGACTGCGATGTTCCTGTTAGAACTACAAAGGTGTATCTGCTTTAATTAATCAGTAATGATGCTCCTGAGAACCCCCTTGAAAATCAACTGTTGGCAAATTGGAGCTCATTTTTAATGTTGGAGAGGAGCTTGCTCTTTTAGATTTTACTTTGATGCGGTGCAGAATCGGTTGTTCCTGTAACAATCGTGGTTGCTGTGTCTGCCACGTCCCAGGAACTGTGCCGTGTACCTGGTTGGGTGGAAGTGAGGCAGGATGCATGGGATGCGCACGCTCAGAGACCAATAGGACAGAGCTTCTGCTTTCAAGGTGGTGCGTGTTGAAGGTGCAGAGACCAGGTGCCCCTGGCCAGGATGGTATGAAAGGCTTCTCAGGGGTGGAGTGACTTCCCAGGGCCTTGAAGCATGGATGGGGAGGCCATTTCAGGTGAAAGGTGGGGTGTCTGTGTGTGCGTGTGCACATTGCGTGTTAGGAGTTGTGCGGGCGCGGTGTAAGTGAAGAAAGGATGGTGGAAATCCCAGGTCAGAAGAAGTAAGAAAATTGACATGGCTGGAGGTAAATTCTGATGTAGGTGAGTCATGGGAATGACCTTGGAGGTCTGGGATGACCACGTAAGGTCATTGGGCTTTGTGCAGTAGCAGGAAGGAGCCCAGGAAGGTCTTAAGGCTCCTGGAGAATAACTTGGAGACTTGCCTGTTGGAGAAAGGAGAGGTAAGGGGAACATGGTTACTGAGTGACTGCTGGGCAGGCCCCATGCTAGGCACTGAGGACTTAGGTCTCTCTGGCATGGGACCAAGGACAATAGAGCAGGAAGGAGGCGCTCGGCAATGTACGGGGAGAAAACATAGAACTGTTTCAGGGAGGCAACGGCAGGGGCAGAAAGGGAAGCGGTGTTACAGGAAGCGAAGCCAGGGATCCCATCTGAGGACACAGAGTATTTGCTGAGCCTGAGCCGGTGCAGCCCCGGGACTCCAGCTGCAGACTGTTCAAGCCCTGGATTACTGGGTGCGGTGGAAAGTGCATGCACTTTGGAGTGAGGACAGAAGTGGGCTGGCATCCCAGCTGCTCTGGCTGGAGGACCAAGGCAAGTCATTTACGCCTCTGACTTAGACTTGCTCGTCTACACAGCATGGGTGGTTGTGGCTGGGGTTGCAGTGTTGGGCTAAGCTTAAATTAGACAAAGTGGGTGAAACACCTGGCGGTGTGCCTGGTACATGTTAGTTCTCAGCAGACATCACTTTGGTTTCCTGATCGTGACTTTCACGTCCTGTGGTCTAGGTCGCCAGCTTTAGGCCTTCCTCTGCTGTCAAGTCCCTCTTGGTTGTGGTGTCTTGTGTGTCCACCAGGGAGAGCAGTCTTTGCTCTGTCAGTGAGGGAATGCTGAGCATGTCTGAACTGGTGCAGCCACCAAGCTAACACTGGAAACCAAATCCACTCTGGAAAGAGCCCCTTGCCGCTTATAATTTGCCCGCCACCCCCCCTCCCAAGTCTGACCCCCTCCATGTGCTCCTTCTCCGTCCAGGCTTCACCAACGTCCTCAAGATCCTGACCAAGGAGAGCAGTCGGGAGGAGCTTCTGTCCTTCATCCAGCACTACGGCTCCCACTACATCGCAGAGGCCCTCTATGGCTCTGAGCTCACCTGTATCATCCACTTCCCCAGCAAGAAGGTCCAGCAGCAGCTGTGGCTCCAGTACCAGAAAGGTAAGCCTGGAGGGCTTGTTGGAGGTGGCGGCCACGAGGGGTATGGAGGTAAGGCTGCTGGGGAGATAACTGAGCTCCTTGGAGCTAAATCCTGGCTCTGCCACTATAAACTGTGTGACTTTAGGCCAGTTCCTGCCCCTCTCTGGGCTTCAGTCTCACCATGGACAGAATGAGAGGGCCGTATGATGATTTCTCAGGATTCTTTCAGTTCAGGCATTTTCTGAGGCCCCAAGGTGCTGTTCTGGACTCCAGAACTCTGGCCTTCTACTGCAGGTTCCTTGTTTCTTACTGTCTCTCATTGAAACAATAGTTTCAAGTCTCTCTCATGGAGAGGCCTTTATTCTCAGGGAAGGTCACCAGATCTTATTTCTCCTCAATTCTCAGCTATTATCAGAATTAGAATTTCCTAGGCCAGATGCAGGAGACCAGTCTCTGCCACTCACCTTGGGAAATTCATTCCCTTCCCACCTCAGTTTTCCCTTCCTGTGAAATTGGCACTTAAGTAGCTATTCTTGTCTACTTCTCACATTAAAGGGAAGTGGTTTCTATAATATGTAGAATAAATATAGATAATTTGGGGAAAGATAGAAATATTGCTTAATGCATTATGTACTTTAATAGGTCCATGTGTTCATATCCCCATCTCACCGATGAGAAAATGAGTCTCAGATATGCTAAGTGAAGTGCCCATGCACACACAAAAAATAAGTAGCAGGGCGAGGATTGCTTCATGTTACCACTGTTACTATTGTTATCAATTAATTTAAAAACACATCCTCGATGGAAAGGATGACGAGCAATGTTAAAAGTGTGCATGCACCTCAGCCACCCCAACTCCAAGAACCAAATCAACCACAACTCATAAAACCACAGGATGTGGAGCCAGAAGGGTCTCATGGGGCTCAGCACTCCAGTTTTGCAGTTGGGAAAATTAAGGCCCAGAGTGGGAAGGAAGCTTGCTCATAGTCACACAGCTCTAAGGGCAGGGCCAAGATGGAGTGGCGTGCTCCACTCTCCCTGTCTAGCACCTCCCATGCTGCCCTTCATCCCCGACTGGATGAAACCTCTGTCCATCTGCCTTTACCATCTCCAGAACCCGTCCTTTTTGTCTCTGGGGTGCTTGCACCTCTGTCGTGGTCTCATCCCTCCCTGCCTCCTGTCTGTAACTGTGTGGGGCACGAGTGGTTTATAGGCGCAGGGGACATAATTGAGTTGTCTGGGAATAGCTCCATTTTATGGCTGTGACAATGACAGTCTTTAAGGAAGTGCATTAAATCAATAGAAGTCTAGTTGTGCTACCCTATAAATAACGTGACACATCATTAAGCAGGGCAATAAGCTTGAGGACTTTGAAGTAATACAATTAGTTTATGTTTATAAAAACCTGCACTCACTCTGGCCACTGAACTAATTTGCCTCATTCCGCATTCGGGGCCAGGCCTGGGACACCGCTCCAATGCTAAATCCCATCCCATCTCCATCCCTGGCTGCTTCCAGGCCTTGGAATTTTTCCCTCCAGAAAATCCCATTCCTCATAGAGTCAACGCGTGGAATCTGTTGCAAGTAAGATAGGGAAGGGAGCAGAAAGATTTTGCTGAAACAGCATCTGGGGGCCCCTCTTTAAGACTCAAAGAGTCTTCCAGTTTGCCACAAACTTGCCGGGTGAACTTGGCATGGTAGCTTTTCTCTCTGAGCTTCTAGTGCAAGGGCGCTTTACTTTCTTCCATCCTCCATGCTCATTCCCAAGAAGAGTGTAGGGATGCACTGAGGCCAACTTACCACTCTGAGTGTGTTTCTTCCTCTCTGTCTCCATCTGCTCTGACCACCTAGATGGTACCTCAAACACTATGGTTTTATTTTTTAAATTTGACAGTGATGCTTGGGAGTAGGTGGATGAGAAGCTGGGAATTTTCCCTTGAAGAATTGAAAGAACTCTGGATTCAGAGGGAGCTGGCAACCCTCCTCTCCCCAGCCATCAACTATGTGTCGTTGGCATGGGTTAAGCCAAGGTCCACTGGGAAGAGGTCAGGGTGAATCTGGGTTAGGGGGCTGATCACTCTGTGGGCAGAGCTTGTGGGAAGAGGCCGGATAGAGCAGTGTTGAAGGGGGACAGACAGGACTTCAAGTCCCGATGCCTCTTCTTACAGCCCTGCCAGGTAACCTTGGGCCAAGTGACTTCTAAGTTTTTGTTTCTTTGTGTGTTAAATGATAGGCAGGTTAATTTCTTTGCTTGGCTTTTGGGCAAATGAAATGGGACAATATAGGTAAAATTTAGCAGGCATTAGGTAATTACATGAGAAACAGTAGCTTAAAATAAAACGAAAATCATGGGCATCAGCTGAGCATTCTAGTCCTGGCTGCAGCTCCTGCTAATGTGTGACCTCAGCCCTCATTTCTCCTTGGGAAGCACCTATGTCACTAGAAAAGGACAATCCCTGCAAATGTCCTTTCAACCCAGTGAGGGTGGGGCTAGAGGGGTTCCAGGATTCTTTGAAATCTTTTTTTAGCCCCAGACGGTGGCTGCTCCTTGACTGCAATGGCCAAGGCTGGAAGAGGTGGTTGGGAGAAGAGACAACATAGAGCATGGATAAAAACCAGGGACTTTTGCACAGCACTTTACAGTTTACAGACAGCCTTTCCTTGGTCGTCCCACCTACCCCTTGAGGCAAAGAAGGTGAGAGTACTCACCCCTCATCTATGAGAAGGGAAACCTGAAGCTAACAGAAGATAAGGGGCTTGTCAGGGCCACACAGTTTGTTAGTGAATGAGATGGTGTTTGAATTGCAACCTGAGCCCAGATCCAGTGTCCCCAGACATTAGAAACAAATGTCCCAGCCTTTCCATGTTTACTAATGATGGGGCTCTGGCCACTGGTGTGATCCAGGGAAGCCACTGGAAATCATTGGAAAGCTAAGGAAGTTGGGCTGAATGTGCCTGATTAAAATACCTCTCAAGAGAGGTTTATTTTACTGTCATTCCCCTGCGTTCCACAAGAGGAAACGTCACATTCATCATTCATTAATTTTCTGCTTCACTGATATTTCCCAAGTGCTTCTTCTCTGCAGATCTTGGGCCAGGTACCGGGGCACCACAGTAAAAAACATGTGGGTGCTGTCTTAACCTTCCAACGTTTCATCATTTTTGTCATAGTCTTTTTTCAATCCACTGATAGACATCTGGAATGATGAAGGGGGCTGGCCGATGGTAGGGAACCCAGTCACTATCATGTGACGGCTCATAGTTTTCGTTTCCTGTGTCAATTCCCATCAACTGGGGAATGGCTTGTCTAGACCACTCGATGGAGGTCACTGAGATCCCTGGGGTAGCAAGCTCTGATCAGCTAGCAATGTCTGCTCTAGATGCAGAAAGGGGGAGTGGTGGTCAATACCCTACATACGTAATGTACTGTACATATTGTTTTCCCTGTAATCGGACAAAATAAAAGCTAGAATAACAGACCCAGCGTCTGACACTGATCCCAGAGGAGCACTGGGCATGCCAAGAAGGACTAGAAAGATCCTGGCAGGGAGGTGGGGTTTTATACCACTAAATGGGTATTCTGGGCATTTGCCCACCCTAAAGGGGACTGGAGCACTGGACAGGTCAATTAAATGGTACCTGACAGAAGCCAGGAAGAGCTGGAACTTGGGAGGCAACTAGAGTAGCCGAGGTCATCCCAGGCATGATTAGCATGGAAGCTGCTCAGTCTGTCAGTTTCCTTTAACCATCACCTCTGCCCCAGGCCATGCTCTGAGCACCATGTGAAGTTTTGAGTCTCTTGCCTCAGCTTAATACTTTCACTACAAGCTGCTGTGTTCTTGATATTCCTGTATTTTGAAAAGCTGCCTTTCTGCCAATCGGGGCCCCATCTCACTCCTTGACTTGATAGTCACGTGCTCTCCCAAGCCGTGACCTTGATACATGCGTCTTATGTCATGATTAAGACGCTATAGTTACCCTTCCTCTGGATACTTTGAATAAAGACTTCCTTGTTTGGAAGTAAAGCACAGCTTTTGCAGTCAGATGCACCGTGGTTCAAATCCCAGCTCTACCGCTTACTAGCCATGTGATCTTGGGCAAATCTGTAAAATCAATTTCCCAATATGCAAAATGCACAGTCATTTTGTGGATCCAAGGAGAGAAGAGACAGATTAACGATGGATCCATCTAGCACTGAGCTGGGCAGTTAATTATTATCTTGATCCAAACCATTCCCTCCACCCATGGCTGCCACATCCACTCAGGTAATCATGTTCCCAGATGTATGTGTGTATGTGTAGGTCCACACTGGTGTGTATACGAGTAGGGGAAGAAATGGCTGCTAATTTACTCCCATCTCATCCGTTGACTCAGGACCAAGGACAGGGGTAGATAGACCTCAGGTGGGGAGGGGCCTGGGCGAGTTGAGCTGGGTGGAGCCAGTGGAGGGAGGGAGCTGCGGAGCTGCACTAGGGAGGTGTGGAAAGGGCTCTGTGACCCTGCACGTTTGTCATCCCTTGTCATTCTCTACTCTGGAAGGATAGCGATGGATGCAGAAATTACCAGTCTGATAGGTTTCCTGAATTTTCAGCTACCTTTTTTGTCATGGAGAAAGTGACTCCGGAAGGAGAAGAGTGTGTGTATGTGAAGGAATTAATTCACTGTGTGTGTGTCTGTGTGAGAGAGAGAGAGAGACAGACAGGCACACAGACAGATAGAGAGAGACAGAAAGACAGAGAGAAACTGATCAACTGAGGGAGGTATGAGGAAACAGAAAAACAAAGAGAGATAGACAAAGGCAAACTGAAATCCACAGAGAAATGGAGAGACAAAGAAAATGCAGAAGAGAAAACGTATGCAATTAATATGCCTTTTGAAGTTTAGAGACTCGGTGACCCTGTGAAAAGACATTCTCCATGTGAAGGTTGCACTGCTCTTGAGTTTAGATTGGGAGAGTCCATGGTATAGAGATGTCCTTGCAGATAAATGCCTGTCGCCACCTTTAAAAGATGTTTTATCTCTATTATAATTTCCCAAGACTGTCCGAGGGAATGAATTTCTGCATTTCCATTTGAATTACAATGTACTTTTGAATGTCAGCTGAAATATTCCTAGACAACTTTTTAAAAAAGTTTTGGCTGTTTGAAAGGCAGCCCACGGGTTGAGGTGGGGGGAGGAGAAGGAAAAGATAGTCAAATGTCACCTCCTTTTGTGAGGACAGGTGTGGCCAAGGGGCTGGGGTGAGTTGGAGAACTCTCATGAGCTTTCAGTTTCCTCGGGGAACTTGCTTCAAAGATGGCAACCAGACATGAAAGGACTCATTCTCAGAGCTGAGACCTGCATGGGTACCAGTTTACTTCCCTGGAGACTTAATCATCTGGGGGCAGTTTTCAGTTCCCACTTGTTTGCCCTTTCATTAGGGTTTGACAGAGGTGACCACTTCCTGCTTGGGGTACTTTCTATGATTGCTTCTGTTGTACCAGATCTTCCTGGTTACCCACCTCCATTCCTGCCTGTTCCTTCTCTGTCTCCTTTGCAGCCTCATCCTCCTCTGTCAAACCCATCAATGGGGTTCCACAGGACCCTGTCCTATAGGCCCCTCTTCCTGGACTGCCATTCTTTCTGTAGGGAACCTCAGCCATGCTATCTGTTGCCATCCCTACATTGATGACTCCCACTTTATACCTCCGCCTCCAGGCTTGCCTCTCATATTTGCTATCATGTTAGCTCCCCTGCCTGCCCAAATTCTGCCCACACAGAGTCTTTTTCCAGTGTTCTAGTGAAAAGCCCCAGTACCTTTAGAGGGAAAGCCAGAAACCTAAGAGTACTTCTCAACATCTCCCTCTCCCTCGCACCTCCATTTCCAAACCATCCCAAGTCTTACCAAGTTTAATTCTCAAATAGCTCTGGAATTTGCCCACTTTTTTCCATCTCACTGCTGCTGCCCTGTCCCAAGCCACTATCATGGCTTCTCTGGACTCCAGCACTGGTATCCTTCCTTCTCTTCCTGCATCCACTCTTGTCCCCCATCAATCCAGACACACAGCCCTGAGGACATGGATTAGTCATGGTTCTCCAGAGAGATAGAGCTAAGAGGATGGATGGATGGGTGGATGGATAGATAGATAGATAGACAAAAATCCCTGTATGTATATATGAAATATATCTATATCTATATACTGTTGGTTTTGTCTCTTTGGAGATTACACACACACACACACACACACACACACACACATGCATATATAATGAGGAATTGGCTCATGTGATTATAGGGGCTGAAAAGTTCCAAGCCAAAATCTGCTTAGCAAACTGGAGGCGCAGAAGAGCCAATGGTGTAAGTTCCAGTTCTGAAGCTGGCAGGCTTGAGACCCAAAAACTGATGTTTCAGTTCAACTCTGAAGGCAGGAAAAGTCCAATGTCCAGCTCAAGTGGTCCAGCAGGAGGAGACCCCTCTCACTTGCTGGAAAGTCAGCCCTTTTGTTCTATGCAGGTCTTCAACTGATTAGGTGAGGCCTGTCCAGATTAGGGAGGACAGTGTGCTTTACTCAGAATCCTGATTATCTCATCTAAAATACCCTCACTGACACCTTCACAGACACATCCAGAATAGTGTTTGACCAACTATCTGGGCAGTCTGTGGTCCCATCAAGTAGACATATAAAAATAACCATCACAGGATGTTTCTGAAATGGAGATCACATCATGTCACCCCTTGGATTAAAACTCCTGGGTGCCTTATCACTTCCCAGAGGCTAACTTCCAAACTCCTCCCCATGGCCTCAGGGCCCTCTCAGATCTAATGTGTCCCCAGCCAACCTCTTCAGCCCTGTCTGCTCCCATGCTCTCTGCCTTTCGGTCACACTGAGGCTCACACTCTTTAACTATAACATGGGTCAAAGATCTCAGCCTTGCCACACTCGTCTATGCTAGGGTCCCAGCGTGGCTGTGGGAGGTAGCTGACACCCCTCTCCCCTCCCCTGCACCTTGGCGTCTGTGCAGCTATTTGTTGGATCAGTCTAGCTCTGGGGTTGTGTTTTTTCTTGGAGAGAGCAGGGAGGCGGAGGAGGTTAAATATAAGCTGGACACTTTCTAGCCTGCAGCACGCTAAAGGAGAGAGCCAACTTATTTCTCCTCAGAATCATGCAAAAAGACGATAGAGGATGTGGTTCATTAAACACAAATAGGCCCATGAGACTGCCGTTTCCACCAGATGAAATTACCAAGAAAAGCATTTGTTCCCTGGTTTAGATTGAGTCCATCTGGAACGAAACACCCTATTCTTTTTCCTATTGGTGCGTACCAAGAATAACAATCCTTCGCATGTGCTCAGCACCCTGCATCTCACAAAGCACTTCCACGCACATTATTTCATCCAATTTCCTCCTCACAAGCCTGTAAGGTAGGCATTGTTATCAGTGCTTCATGCTCGAGGAAACTGAGGCTCAGAAGGATGACATGGCTTGCAGGAGTTCACACCAGGGAACATGGCAGAGCAGGGGTTTGAACCCAGACTGCTTTTATCACAAAGACCATTTTCATCTGACTAGACCGCAGCAGCCACAGGGAACTCTTTAGATGTTGGCATCAGACCCAAGGGAACCGTTTGTGCTCCTCTTCTGTCTGTCTCACCTACGGTTGAAAGAACTGAGGAAAGACTCAGAGTTCAGGCCCTCACCTTGGTCAGAGGTGGAAATACTGTCTTTACTCACCAATACCCCTCTGCACAACTTGCTTCTCTATCTTAACTTAGGGTCAGCGTTATAAGGTAAAGCCAAACCCTAAAAGGTCAGAGCTGGAAGAGGCCTTAGCAATCACCTAGCCAGGGCTAAGTTCCTCTTTATGAGTCAGTTTATGATCAAATGATAACGACTGCCTGGAATACTTCATTGAAAGAGATTCTGGGTCACGACAAGGCTCAGTGGTAAAAAAAAATGCAGCAATCACTTAGCAATGTCTGTCATGGGTGTGAGAGCAAGAAACAATGGCTCATATGTAAGGTGTTTTCCATCCCCATCTAGGCTAGCTAGTCCCATCCTGCAGGTGGGAAAGTTGAGGTCAGCTTATGCAATCAATTCCAACCTGCAGTTGTGAAGAGGCAAATTTAATAACCAGCTGGACACAATTTTTAGTCGTCTCCCTCCTGAAAACTTAGAGCAAATTCAAAGACTCCTTGTTGCCAATGCCCCCTAACATCATCATAGATGGCAGAGCAATTGGTTGGCAGCCTGCCCATTTTCTTATTTCAAGGTACACGCATGCACGCACGCATGCACACACACACACACACAAATTCATCAGTACCGGAAGCACTAGAGGCTGTTCCCATTGTCCTTCTACTTAGAGGAAGCAATAAGAGATTGACACTGTTGTAAACTAGTTACCCTGATCCCATTCAGACTGGGGCCAAACCGCACTTGTTCCCCCATCACAGTCCCATTCCTAGGAAGGCGAGGCAGAGACTGAGGGAGCAGGATCATTAGACAGTATGCTTCTCTCTTGCAGTCTTGCACTGAGTGTGGAATTTCCCTGGAGATGAATATGGGGCTTTTGTTCTCTCTCTGCCTTCAGCCCCTTAGTGATAACAAAATGGTGTTGAGGGAACATAGATAAAGAGATAGAAGCTTTTGCCTTCTCCAGGTCATTCTCAGCAGGTCAAACCTGCCAACCTGAGAGCAGCCGCACTCACTGATTCCATACCACTGGGGCACTTTCCCTCCCCCTCTGTCTCTCCTGTCTTCCTTCATCCCTTCTCCCCACTCCAGCGTCCCACATCAGTGCTTCGAGCCCCTAATATAAGCCAGGCCCTGGATTGGGTGCTGAGGATTCCAAGGTGAGTGAGACATTCCCTGCTCTCCAGGAGCTCACAGTCAAATGGGAAAGATTAACAGGTGAACAGACAATTATGACCCTTTTGATAAATGCTGTGGTGGAGGAGAATATAAGGGGTGTGTGTGTGTGTTTGTAGAGTTGGGAGTGGAGGAGGCAAGGCTGGGAGATGGGCCCCTAACTCCCTGGGGTGGGCTGGGAAATTCCTTGGAGGAACAGATGTCTAAGCAGAGCCCCAGAGGGCATTTGCCATCTGGAGAGGTGGAGAGGGATTCCAGTGGCCAAGATGCAAAGCTGGGTGTGTGGAAAAGTCTGGTGGATGCCGAGTCCTCTCAGGCCAGTAGGGAACAATAGGGCCTGAATCCACTCAGGTGCTGCTGAGGGATGCCATTGCTTCTTTGTTAGAACTTTGAATGTCTTTGTGCTTCCATCTTGCAAATAGTTAGAGAAACTGCCATTGTCTCTGTCCACAGCTGAGAACTCTCGTGAATAGGAGAGGCTGGATCTCCAAATGCCTAAAATTAAGTGAAAACAGGGGCTGGTTTGGGAGGTACCAGGGGAATTGTTAGAAAAACAGATGGACCTTTCAGGGTTGTTATGAAGATGCTATGAAATCATGGGGTGAATTGACCCATAGTTGGAACTCAACACAAATCATTGTTGCCTGCTCCTTTACCAAAGGTGTACCTTTCAGCAAATAACAACCTACAAATCAAGCTGTGTGTGAGTCATCTGTCCCATTTGCCAGATGTGTGACTTAGGGCAAGGCAGTTGGTTTTCTGAGCCTCAATTTCCTTATCTTTAAAATGGGCATAATAATGCTTGCTCCACAGTATTGTTATGAGAATTACATGAAACGATGTCTGTAAAGTGATTATCACTCTACCTGGCATATAAAAAATGCTCAGGAAATGTTAGCTCTTATTATTATCATTTATTGTTGTCTGACACAATCAAGTCAATCAATCAATAATAATTATTATTACTATTCATTTTCCAAAAAAAAAAAAAAGCATAATGATGTAGCTCTTTCCAGTCCTGAAACAGTGGCCTAAGATATAAGCCCTCTTCTTTCCAGATCTTCTAAAACCATGGCTGTTTCTCCCTGGCTGATCCACCAGCTTGGGAATTTGAGTCCTGCCTGAACCTGGAGTTGGCAAGAGAAAGCAGAGTTATCAGGAAGCACAGCCTGGAGCCCAGCGGTGGGGTATAGGAGAGCAGCTTTTCACAGCTGAATACCAAGCTTATAGTGGTCAAGAAGAATGTATAGGAGTATGTGTGTGTGTGTGTTTGGGAGCGGGTGACAGAGGAGCAGACAACCATGACTGACTTGCATTGAGTTCCTGCTATGAGTCATTAATTGCATGACCCCAATTGTCCTCCTAACATCTCTGTGAGACCCAGATTATTATGCCCATCCTCCAAATGAGAAAGCTTATCTGCTCAGGGTCACATGGCTGGTGATAGGCAGAGTCAGGATTCTATCCCAGGACTGTCTGACTCCAAAGTCCACATGCCCTATGGCCTCCCTGGAAGAACAGATGCTCTGTACTGAGAACCACTACATGCCCAGGAGGTATGCTGGGCACTTTGCATACACAATCTCATTTAATCCTCACAACAACCCTCTAAAGCTGGTATCTTTCTCCCTAGGAAACTGAGACCTAAGTGGGTAAGATCTATAATCCAAAGGCACACAGCTGGTAAAAGGTATTCTCTCTTGCCTACTCCTTCTTCCATCTTTTCTTGCTCTGATCCTCTCACCATTTGCATTTTGCTCTTACTTAACCAGGGTGGGCACTCCAAAAAGAGTGACCTCTCTGAGATGCATTCCCCGCTCCCCCAACGAACGAGAAGTACTTGGTCAGGAAGAGTGAGAAAAGAGGCAGACAGACCAGCATGATTCCAGCCTGCATGATGTTGGCCAGCTGGCTCCAGATCCTTGTTTCCTAGCAACACCTTGGCGCTGGGTCAGAGTTCAGGCTTTGAACCAGGCCTTCAAGATTGCGTTGACCATTGACCCATTGGCTTGGTGCTGGCCTTGGTTGTCTTAATCTGACACACCAGCCCGAGACCCCAAGGATTTCTCCTTAGGGTTCTCGGGGTCCACACTTCTGTTCCCTTCCAATCCACAGGTGCCCAGGGAGATGGAAGGCTCCTTTAGGAGATCTTGGTCTAAGACATCCCTGAGGTCTAGGGCACCAGAATCATTGAAATTTATAATCAGAAGTACCCTTAATTTAGCAAATCCATTAATATAGATGGTGAGATGGAGTCCCAGAGAGAATAAGCAATTTGCTCAAAGGGAACTATAAATTAGTGACAGGATTAGAACTCAAACTAGCTCCCTCTTCTCCCTCCCCCGTCCGAAGAAGTGTGTTGAGATGCAGTTCAAGAGATATGTATTCAAAGATATCTCTTTTGTTTATAACAGCCTTTCTGAGATATAGTTTACACACCATACCATAGAAGGTATCTTTTTAAGCCTTCTCTTCCAGTGATGACTTTGCACCAAGACAAACTTGGGGTTGAGTTTCCAGAAGGGAACTCAACTTTTAATTATTTTGTAGCTGAGAAGATTCTTTAAGGAAAAGCAAATCTGAGGGAACCACTCCACCCACCTTTCATCTAAACCCTGTTTCTGTTACAGCTATAGTTGGTGATTCAGGGAGGCAGCTGGTGGCTAACCAGCTGGTGCTAAATGTGACTCAAAGTGTTCATATATATCAACAGATGAGCTAAGCTGACCCCGTGCCCTGGTTTTATCAGGCAACAATTTTCGTGCCTACTATGTTTTGGGTACTGTGCTAGAAGCTACGGATGCAGCAGTAAATTAAAAGTCACCCTGCCTTCTCAGAGCTCAGTCTGGTGTTAGAGAGAGATAGGTAATGAGGAAATCACCGTGCAATCTGTCAATGCTGCAAGGAGGGTCAGGAAGGGCACCCAGAAGGCCTGAGGAGGTAAGATTTAGGTGACATAGGTGAGTAGGGAGAGGGAAAGTGTTTCTGGTAACAGAAAAACACGTACAGAAAAGGCCTAAGGAGGGATGGAAGCAGTGATGATATAAACCTAGAAAGACAGATAGGCAGGAAAAAAATCCCACTAAATATGTAGACTGTGTTAAGGAATTTGTCCTTTTACTAAGAGCAATTTAATGCCACTTAAAGGTTTTATGTATTGTTATTAGCTTTTGCATTTTAAAATATGACTCTGGGTGGTGTGGGCTAGGGCTTGACCTGGGAGAGGAGGAATGGTACGTGGGATGCTAGATCAAAGTAAGGAAGGTCAGTTAGGAAGTCATGGGAGTTGTCAGGAAAAAAACAATAGGAGCTTAAATTGTAGTAGTTGTGGGGATGAAGGAAAAACTAAAAGGGTGTGAAAAATATTAAGCTGCTGGTACGATGAAACCTTTATAATTGAATGGTGGGAAGTGGGAGGTGAGGGAAATGATTAGGGATGGTGCCAATGTTTCTGGTGTAAGTGCCGGAGTTGATGCTGGTATTCTTCAAGTGGAGCAAAAGAAGAACAGCAAGGTATTGGAGAGCTGAGCTCAGTTTTAAATATGCTGAATCTGAGATTTCTAAGGGATATCTCCATCTAACACACCAGCCCACAATTGGCACACCACTTGGCAATATAAAGGGATCAACTGGATATATACCAGTCTGGCAATCAAAAGAAGGTATGATCTTAAAAATGCAGGTTTGGGACCTAGTGGTGGGTAATTGAAGTCATAGGAGAAGACAGTGTCTTCAGGCATAAAACTAAAGTTTACCTTTCACAACTTATTTCCTTGGGGAGCTGGTTTTCCTCTGCCACACCCAGTATTGTTTTTCTGGTGTTTTATTTAGAGAGACTTTATTTCATTCAGAGAGGCTGCCCACGCTGCTTCATTTTTGGCCAGCTTTTATTTGTGTTAAATGTTATGGGACATTCAGAATAGTCCTAGTACATATTAAGTAAACTGGAGTTAACATCCTCATTTCACTGAGGAGAAAAACAGGCAAATGTGGCCATAGTCACAGACTAGAAAGGAAGAATACACACTTTTAGGGTTTTGGCTTCACCATTTGCACATTTCATTGACCTAACAATTAATTAGTCTTTATGGAAGGTCCAGGGTGTATGTGCCCATTTCTACGTGCATCATACATTTCTTCCGACATATCAGTCAATGCAAGTTTTATTCTCTGAGTCGTGGATCAGGTGAGGTGATATTCATGCCCGCTCCCTTTCCATCCTCTGAGCCATGATATTTTTAATTTAACTTTATTTCTAACACCTTTACAGAATCATTAAATTTGTCAAACAAGATTCAGATCCTTGGACCTCAGAGATTTAGACAGTTATTTTTTTTAAGTTTTAATCTTAAATGTCATTTTGCAAAAACACGTGGTTTTTTGATACAGTTGCTCAGAAATTAAACCTATAAAATTTTTTATTCATCCTATTATGAAGTTATTTTTAATATTTAACTCTAAATATGTGTTGTCACTCTGAAGTACTGGAAAGGACCTCCAGCCGATATTTGGTTCAGATGATGAAACTGATGGTGCCACACACACACGAAGAGGATATAAAAAGATTCATCACTCATATAATGAGGCTTTCTGGGGAGAGCAGAGGCAGCTCCGAAGCAGGTCCAAAAATGGCTTGAGAGAGCAAGGAAAAGCAACTGGCTTGGCTTTTATATAATGGCTAGGGGCGTGGAGTGGGTTCCCATGTGCTGGCATGGTTTGAACCTGGTGGGAGTACCTAGGCTTGCCCAGATAAGGGGCCAACGGGGAAGAGAAATATAGTGGGGCTTGAAAGCTGTCAGAAGTCAAGCATCAAATATGGAGTCAGAATCTTTATTATAGTTCACCCTGGATGTGTGACTGATGACTGAAATGTGCCGTGTTTCATTTAATTGAACTTGAACTTGTAGATTGCCATAATGGATTACTTAAACGAGGCCTACAGTCTGAGGGTGGTAAGGGAAATGCAAGTTCCACTAAATGCCTTGTATTAGAGCCCAATATTGTATATTTTGAGAAGTGAAATGAGTGCTTCAGTCACTGTCGATAATGTCTGGAACTCTGAAGGGGATAAGAAATGTCTTAGTGAGGCCTTTTATTGTGGATCTACTATGTGTAAAGACATGTGTGACTCTGATTTATATTTTGGGTATCTGTGAAACTAGAGATTCCCAGAGTTCTCTACCCTAAAGAGGCAACCTTGGATAGGGAATTGTTGCTGCCCTTGGCTAGAGCAGATGAGCAGATCATTGGCAATGGCCCAAGCATCTGGAGAAATGTGAAGATGGGGCTGTCTGTTGGCCTGGACATGCAATACAAAAAGCACTGCATGAAGTTTGGCCAGTTGTGCTGACCCGGGTCCTGTCCCACTATCAGGAACATCTCAGTTCAGGACTGAAAAGCAACAGTGTTCCAGCAAACTCCATCTCATATGATGGTGGTGATGCCATCTATCAAGTATATAAACTCCCTTTGCTGTTCACTCAGTTGATCCCAAGGGACTCACCCAGCTAGCCGAGGTGTCTAGGGAAGGGAGGGGGTGAGCCTGTCTAGCACCATGGCTTCTGGCAAAGGACTGAGGAGCAGGGGGGGACACACCCTTTTACAAATGGGATATGCCAGAGGACCCAGGTTTGGCTCTTTGCTGGAGCAAGGAGGCTTCAGTGGCTATGCTGAGCTTTCAGGGTGCAGCTTCCATGATCCAAGGATAATGGACGGCTGGATATGGAGGGTCACAGGCTCTGTTTCTAGAAGAAATGGTATCAGAAGTCTATGGGCAAATTATGGCTATCATGTGTGGTCCAGAGACTCCAAGAGGCATGAGAGGAGACTGCTAAAGCTTCTACGGTGAAGGAGTCTCTGGGGGAACTAATTGGAGTGCTTGCTGTATTGCAATGTGGACCAATTCTAGAGCCTTTTGTTGCAATGGATCCCAGTCAGGTGGGCTGATTTGTAAGTAACAGCATAAATGGGCTTGGGTAAAATTTGTAAGTGAGGACTATGTTGTCTCCAGAACCCAAGAGGCCTAAAAGAAATTGGGTTTATTTTAACATTGTAGATGCTGTTTTTTGACAGTGTCAAGGATGGGATGATCCTCAGCTAAATAACTTTCAGGAATTTAACCAAGGTGGCAGGAACTTGTACAATGTGTAGGGCAATGACCCATCTCTTTTCATGAGTTCTTTGGTGAATGTTTGTGTGTCCCCGATAAGCGAGTCAAATGAATCTCTTTGGAAGAGGATGTGATCAGTGTCATTACTGGCCATTAAGATCTTGTCTATATAAAGATTGTGTGTGAAGGCATGGCTGTTGAGGTACCTCATGGGGTGGCCAGGTAAAGGGGTATTGTGTTCCTTTGAAGATGAAGGGAAACTGTGACTGAGAGGCTGTTGAAATAGGAACCGAAAATATTAGCCAAACTGATGACTGCAAAGTATTTTCCAGTTGTTGATTGGATGGAATTAGTAATTTCAATATTTGGTATGGGAATCTTACTGGGTGGGACCTCAGCATTAAGGTTGCAGGAATCCATTGTGAGGTGCCATTCATTCTTTCCAGGTTTAAGAACAGGCTAAATTGGGCTGTTAAATGATAAAACAGTGGGGCTAATCACTCTTTTTCTAAATAGGTCTTGTATATGGGTTTCAAACCTCAAAGGCCCTGTTTAAACTGGGCCATATTAACTACTTTAACTAACAGAGGAGGGCAAAATCCGTGTGGTCTCATTTTGGCAAACCAATTATAAGGGCCAAAAACTTAATTCAGTTTTATTACTCCTTGGATCAGTGTCCATGCCCAGTATGCGATATTTTAAGGTAATGGGTGCTATGGCTATGGAGAATTTAGGCAAGGCAATAGTTCTGATGATTAAGGTGAGGCATACCTATTTGTCTTCCTTACATGTCCTGAAATGTCCTCAGTAACTCCCCTAAGATTATAGGAGGTGCCCTGTTTAAATTTAGGGGAATTCCCACGTGTAACCCTAATTTGAGCACCAGTATTGATTAAGGCCATGAAAGTTTGGTGCATTTCAGCAGATGTTAAAAGTTAATTCAGAACCTAGGTTGTAGAGATGCAAAAGCCAATTAGCAACCTTTTATCTATTTTGTTTTCTGTATAAATTTTTTTAGTAAATTTTGGATTTCTAATTGAGTCAAACTGTAGATCTCTGTTTCAGTTTTTTTTGTTTTCTCCTCCGGTATTTATGTTTTTCTTCTTTTGGTGATTACTGTATATAGTTTGGAGGGTGGTAGGGGAGTCCTCTCTACTCTGCTCATATTTATAAGTTTCCTCCTCCAGAGAGGTGCAAATCTGTATCATCAAGATTAGGGTCTCCCTCATGGCAATGGTTTCTTAATAGGGCTTAAAGACCCTGGGCTTAAATCGAATTTGAATTAACCCCTTGGCTATGCCATGGGGGAACCATGGATACTTTTCCCTACAACCCTGAAGATCAGGATCTTTTTCTGGCCAACAGTGACAGAGCAGCCAAGGCATTTTGTACAATCCTAGTGAGCTATCTGCTTTTAGAGTGTGGACCACAGCATTCCACATGGTGACTGCTCTTCCTGCACATGAGCAACCACCAACAGACCCACATATTGCACAGGATATCAGTATTTCTCCTGAACACTCTATAGAGTGGGGGCAATGCCAGGTTGAGACAACCAACCAATAGTCATTCCCCTGAGCCTACTAGTGTTAGTCACAGCTTATGCTGGAATCTACACGATTCAATTTGAGACACACAGATAGGTCTGGACCAAGACACATGATCCAGGGCCACTTCACTCCTGTCCCTAAATGCTAATTATCAAAACTTCCAACTTAATTCAGTTAAATCTATAACAGAGGCTTGGGAGGGCTCAGCAAATGCAGTACAAGCAGTATAGCTCAAAGCACAGTTTTGCCATCAGGCAGTGACTCAGAAAACAAGCTAGCCAGCAAAAGAGGCAGTTAGCAAACCAAAGCAAAAGAAAGACCCCCAGTGATGGTGGTCGTTGTCTAACCACTCTGCTTGTTGTACCAAGTGTTGTGGTGATCCCACAAAGAGGGGGACTCATCCAAAACTTGGTTCAGATGTGAGATTGCTGATGCTATCTATGCACATACCAAGTGGGTATGAAAAGGTTTATAACTCATGTAATGAGGCTTTCTGGGCAAAGCAATGTGGGCTCCCAAGCAAGTCCAGAAATAGCTTGAGAGAGCAAGAATGAAGACCAGTTTGTTTTTTAGGTGGTTTGGAGGTAGGATTGGGGTGAGGGTTCCCATGCATGGGCTAGGGGTTGTATGATTTGAACTTCCCACTGGCACCAAAGGGGGAAGAACTCTAGCTTTCTTATCAGCATGTCCAGATGTGGGGCAGAAGATGAAGGGGAGTGGTGAGTTTTGAAAGCTGTAAGCATCAAACATCAAAAAGGGAGTAAGACTCTATTACAAAGTTATATCGAGACTGCAAGACTCATTTGACTTAGGCTTTTGAGGGGGAGCAATTTGTTATTATTTCAGGATTTTAAAAAGGCAGAAAATTTATTTCTGAGAAAATGTCATCAGGGATTCCCAGTAAGGAGATAAATTAGAATATGGGGAGGGGGTGAATTTTCAGACTACACCTTCTCCCTGCACCTTGGCGCCCTCAGGTCTCCAAGGTGACTCTGATCCACACCCTACCACCTCCTTAAAAACGGAACCTCACTGAGCCATGGATTCTGATAGGAGTAAGTGATATGGCTTAGGGCAGGAGGAAATAACCACTTGCATTATTATTTAAAGGAAGGGTCATGGACAAATGGATCACTTTAGACCTTTGAGTTTCTTTAATGGCCCCTAACTCTTGTGTGGTCTTAACTTCCTGCTGGTGCCAACTTCTCACTCATCCCTGTAATGTTGTACCTTTGTTCATGATGTGCCCTCTGCCCACAAGGCCCTTTAGCAAACAGATCGTCTCAACTAGAAAGTCTTTCCTCGAACCCCTGGTACTCCATTTCTATCTCGTGCCATTTGTCTTATTCTTCAGTGTATTTGTATTATTTTTTACATACCTTATCTCTCCAGCCAGACCACAAGCTACCTGACAGCAGGATTCACGACTGATTTATCTTTGCATTCATTACTCATATAATTATTGCTAATAACAATAAACAGTAGATGTCTTATATGTGTTTACTGAATAAATAAATAAATGAATGGAATCTCAGATCTTAATATTCTGTAAAAGTATACAATGGCATTATAGTTAAAACCAGGTAAACTGAGTAAATCATGAAAAGAAAATCCTGGTTTTATTTGTATCGGAAAGACACTCATACAAACTCTTCATGTTTTCAATTAGGATTTCAAAGAGTTACTAAATAATTTTCTTTGAGGGAAATAGACTTTTTTTAATCACCAGTTTCATATAATCCTTCTATCACAAAAACAAGGGCAACCTTCAGATACATTTAGTTTACTATAATTTTAAAATATTTACCACCACTGAAAGTTTATGAAATGTCTGGAAGTCTGCTGAGTGTTTTACATCCATCAGTTCTTCAGAGCAATGTATTAAACAATATAATTTTATTACTAATGAGGAAACTGAGGCCGAGAGACTAAATGACTCAGAGGTCAGAGAGCTAGTAGTGGGGAAACTAGGACTGAACTCAAGCCTCCATGCTTACAAAGGCCAAGTTTTAAGTGCCATATATCACCTCCACCTAATACTGAGATTAATGGCTTATTTTAATTTTTCTAATTATTTGAGTTAGTGAATCTTGACCTAGAAGAAAAAAAAAATCCTCTTATGCTAGCTATCTATAGGAATAAACATGCATGTTTGTCAAAAAAAATATATATATATGTGTATATATTTTTTTCTTGTATTCATTTAACCTCCCAAAAAGCATCAAGATACCATCTTAATTTAACCAAATAATTAGCCTTTAGGTTTTATGTGCAGCTTTCCTAGTGGGATACATTGCTGTGAATGAGTTTTACCTCTGCCCCTCCAGCAATCCTATTCTTCCTCCAAGAGGTTTTTAAATTAAGAAGCTGAGAAGTGCTGTTCCATCACCAGTACAGGTCTAAAATCTCCCCCAGTTTTAACTTGAACACCAGTTCACCATGAGGGGAAGGAAGCCTTTGTACCCTACAATCTCAGGCTGGAGTGTACATTGGGATTGACCTTCACTGACACTGCTTATACCTGGCCTTTGAGGAAGTTAAGGACAATAGAACAGTAGATTTCAAACACTTCAGACAGGAAAGACTGAAATAATTTATGGGAAAGTAGACACATTAATATCATTTATCATTAAATCATTCTTTTCTGAACACTTGGCACAGTGCCTGGCCCACAGTAGGTACTCAATAAATATTTGATGAATCATTGCTCCAAAACCTTGAATTCTATATAAATACTCAGAAATGATAAAGGAAAGCAAGGGCTTAACCAACCTGGAAGTCATTTGGTTGCCTTTAGTGCTTTATATACCTTAGAAAAGGGCTTGCCTGAGGATACCTTTGTAAGGGGGCTGTGTTAGGAAGACTCAGGTTACTGGTGGGCCCATCATCATCATCAGGTCAAGTCAATCACAGCCAACTGAAAACTGAGGACCGACTCTGCACTAGGCACCATGTTATGTGCTTGTAGCTAGAGACTAAAGTTAGCTCGTAATAAAGCTCAGATATAATATGTGGGCAAATAATTGCAACATAGTGATTTATACAGTAATAGAAATTTGAAATAGGTAGAGTGATAGATAGTAAAAAGGAACAGGTGACCAGATTTATGTGGAGACTTGAAGCTAGGGGGAGGAAATGCCTGAGAAAGGTTTTGGTGCCAAATAGGAACCTGTAAAATAGGAAAGAGGAAAGGTATTGTTTGGAGTGGTTGCACAGCCTCACGCCACTCTGCAACAATTCAATGAAGAGAAGAGAATAATAGCCGCTGCTTATTGAGTAAGCCAAGACTGGACAGGGTATTTTCACATCTGTTCTCTCACATCTTATGCTCTTCCCAGACGCAGGGATTGTTTTCACCATTTTCCAGAATAGGAAGAGTTAAATGACTTGCCCATGGCCGTGTGGAGAATAAGATGGAACTGGAAGATAAGCAATGCTGTAGTTCATTGCTTTTTCAGAAAGTGATCTGTAGATACTCAAGTTTCACAATGGCACACAGGAGGTTAGGTGAGGGGATAAAGCCTGTTCTCCAAGTCCACAGATCTGCTTCAACCAGAGCAGCTGCTGTTTGATCTATTGTACATGACAGACTTGCATCTAAGACTATTTGAATAAGGGTACTGCTGCTTAAAAACAAACAAACAAAAAACCCTGCTGTAATGGAGCAAATTAGTTTCTCGGGGCTATACTCTGCAATTTAGTCAACATGGTAGATAGCTGAAAATTGACGGAACTAAGCACAGCCTAAAATATTCACGTCAAAAAAACAAAAATATTCAGACCACAATTATTTCCATTTTGAGCCAGCAGATACCCGCTGTACTTAAGGGCCAAGGCATGAGCGCAGCTCAGAGATGGGGGGTACCTAAACGCTGAATGCCAATAGTGATGGCACTTTCTTCCAAAAGCATCAGCAGCTAGAGGCCTCCTGACCTCGTTTACATCAAGCCAGCCCACAATATTATATTCATGTCTCTGCTGCAAACCATGTGCCAAAGGCTTCGGCCACTGTTACTGCCTTAGCAAGTCCCCCACTGACAGCAAACATAGATCTCCTGCTGCCAGCTGCTACCACAGATAAAGTGGCTCTAATAACTATGGAGTCATTTGTGATGGACTTTTAATTGGATCAATTTCCTCTCAATTAAACAATCTTTGAAAATCAGGTGCAATTTCATAATCAGAACATGGGGCTTTCTCTAGGTGAAATGCACAAGACAAACTAGTTTAAGATCACTTAATTATCTTCCTTCCTATCCTTTGGCAGCTATCACAACAGAAGCCAAAAAAACGATGCCACCACCAAAAACCAATTTTGAGTAGCTCAGCTTAGCAAATTTTGCTTCCATGAAAGCAAGGTAATAGCTTTTTGGCTTGCCATCAGCCCTGCACCTAAAGAGCAAGATTATGTTGCTTAATAAACACCAAAGCCTGAGGAACCTTGTCACAAATTCCCTCAACCACCTCTGGTCTTAAAAGCACAAAGCATCTTCCTTTTTTGAACTGTAATTATAAGGGTAAAGCAGATGGTGGAGGCTCAGTTTAGAACACGGTGTTGTGACTCTAGACCTTGGGGATGACTCTGTACACATGTATGCGGGAGTAAGAGCTGGATTATCTTTACATAATGGTGCTTTTGGCTGAATTTTGACCTGGGTAGATCCTTAATGCTCTCAAGGAATGCAGTGTCAGATATGGAAGCCAAACAGCACTGTACCACTTATCCCTCTCCTCACCTCCCCAATTCCTTATTTAATTAAAAGACGTGAACATCAGTGATGAAGAAACAGTTATCAATTATTTAATGCTTGACAGAGGAATGGAAATAAATCCCGAAACCAAATATGCACTCACTTGAGGAAGATACAGAATAAGGATCCAACAGTTTTGTGTTTTAGTAATGAAAATGAGATGTGCCCACCTCCCCACTTTGTTGGCCCTGGCCTGTGTTGTACAATTCTGCAGACAACTCTTAGCACAGGTCAGTGGAGAGAAGTAGTATGAAAAATGAGGAGCCCTAGAGACTATCCAAGAGTGTTTGCTGTCTGTGTTAGCATTTATGTTTGTTTATTCTCATCTTCCTATGCTTTGGCATAATTCCAATCCATATGCTCCTTTAAAAAGGCAAGCAATGTCCAGACTAAACCCTGCAAGACCAACCAACTAGGGTCAAACCATTCTGTCACATCTGCACTTAGAGACCAATCCAAGACGGCACAAAACCCCCAGAGCTGAGAGGTACTGCTTCCCAAAGGGACTGTATATCTCCCTTGGTGGTGCTAAATGAATGAGCTTTCACACCAGTAAAGGTGATCAGACCTGAGACATCATGCCACAAGGATACGATGTCTGAAATGTCACTGAAAGGTGGAGCAGATCCCACGGGAGCATGCACACTGAATGCAGCAGGGTTGAAGAGATAGTGTCACAGATGATGCACATTATAATAGGAAGGAAATAATGGACCAGGGTCATGTCATTAAAGCCAAAAGAGAGGAAAATCAACAAAGAGTCACTACAAGGGCAAATTTCAAATACAGGGGCAAAAGGCTCTCTACTGAAGGCTCAGAAGTGCCTGAGTTCTAATCAGGCTTCAGCTAACCCCACCATGTCTCCTATTTGGGGCAATGCATCTGTTAAAGCTCTATATTTAGGGGGGGAAATAATGCAAATAAACTAAGACAGAGCTTCTAAAATTCTAAGACTACCCAGCTGGAATCAGGACACAGACTGGGTGTACTCCACGGTACCACCAACAATCAAGGAATAACGGAAGGGAAGTTAGCTGGAGAACAGAAGAAATGGATATTTCTCATCCCCTAAGGGGTGGAATATCTTCTCAGGTGGTAGCTGTAAATCTTGATGCAATGATCCCAACAGTCCAAGACCAGCAGCTGCCCCTTAGGCGTGAGGGCAATGCCCACGGGACAGGTGAGCCCCTCTCGAATAAGAACACTATAACCCCCACCCTTAGGAAAGTGGAGAATTTCCTTGCGACTACTGTCAGCCACGATGAGATCACCACGAGCATCCACACACATGCCAGCAATGCAGCGGAAATCTTCATTCTCCGAGAAGAAGTGGCTAATCTGGCGACCCAGCTGCCCATCAGGGCCCACAGAGCCAATGGAGAAGCCACCCTCCAGGTGGTGCTCATTCTGCCGATTCTCCAAATTGAGGCCTAAGCCCTGGGTGAAGTAGACGGTGCCCTCTGCATCACAGGTGACAAATTTGGGCCGCACGGCACTGCAGAGGCAGTTGTATTTGACCACCCCTGCTCCTCGGTCAACAGTAAAGCACCAGAGCTTTCCTCCTTCCACATCAGTTACCACGAACTGACCAGATGGAAGGGCTGTGATGCCCCAGGGTTTGCTCAGCTGGCTCCTGTGACATGCCACACAGTGGCCATCCAACGTGTATACCTTGAGGGAGTTGTCATAGCTGTCAGTCACACCAATCAGCCCATGGCAGTTCATGGCCACTGAGAGAGGAGTGAGATTGGGCAAATCGGCCCCAAGGAAGCTCAGCACAAAGCTATCAATGCCACTGGGGCTGCGGCGGATCTCCTTCAAAAAGCCTTTGCGGGTAAAGACTTGTATACGGTAGTTGCCACGGTCAGCAACCAGCACCTCGCCTTGACTGGTCACGTAGAGACTGACTGGAAGGTTGAACATGCCTGGAGTGCTGCCTTTGGCCCCCATCTTCTTGAGAAAGAGACACTGCTGGATATTGGTGGCTGTCTCAGAACCCCGCTGCTTAGCAGGTGAGGCCCTAGGGCTGGCAACCACTTCCTCGGGGCTCAAGTCCATCTCTCTAAATGTAACAGAGGTAGAGGCAGCAGAGGCTGCAGCCTCCATGGCCCAGGAATCTTCCATGTTGACTGTCCGGGGCTTCTTAGCAGCCTGCCCAATTTGGAGGGGGCCCACATGGCCCACCTTAAGGAGCTCCACATCCTGCAGGGTGAGCTCCCGGGGCAGGCTGGCAGTCAGCTCTGGCTCCTCCTCATCAGCTGTCTCCTCCAGTAGTGCTACATCGGCCTGCTTGATCTTGGCCAGGAAGTAGTCACAGCGAGACACAGCCTGCACCTCTGCAATGTTAAGCAAGTAACTCTGCTCTTCTATCACTTGACTATTGGACTTCTCAACCTCAGCCAAAGAGCCCGTGAAGAACTTGCGGGAGCGAGCCAGCTCTTCCTGGACCCGGCGCTCCTCGTGCCCATACTCCTGGAGAACTGCTTTATACCTTGCCTGAAGGTCCTTGGAGACACCTTCCAAGGCTACCTTCCGCCGCTGCAGCTCCCCCATAAGCTCCCGCAGACGGGCCAACTTCTCACCAAAGTCCCGTCGTCGCTCCTCGGCTGCCTCTTTCACAGGGAGTGTACAGTGGCCAGGAGGCTGGTGGTCTGCCTCGCGGCAGGGCTCACATAACACCACGCCACAGCTCCGGCAGAACTGCCGGGGCAGCCGCCGCCCACAGGACCGGCACATGAGCAGCCCCACGGCCTCACTGAGCCCAGCTGTGTCAATGATCTTCAGCACTGTCAGGTTGTCTGTCAGCTGCGTCAGGCTGGTTATGCGGGTAATCTTGCTGCAAAAGGGACAGCGGACACCATTGATGCTACTGGCCAGTAGCTTCTCCAGGCACTGGCGGCAGATGGTATGGCCACAGTGCAGGAGCTTGGGCCGCAGCTGCTCCTCTGTGAAGGACTCCATGCAGATGGGGCATTCCAGCACTTCCCGGAGGGCATCCAGGTTCAGGTGAGAAGCTGCTGCTGCGGCCATTGCTCTTCCTTTGAAGGGTCCTGCTAGCACAGCCCAGAACTGAACAGCTTAGTATTCATGCTCCAGAAGGTCAAATCCTGCTAAAGAGAAAAAGAAGTCATTATTCCATTGCCTGTAAGAATTAATTCACTCACGAAACATTTAGAGAATAACTATGATCACTCATTCAGTCATTGACTTATTTAACAAGTATTTACTGTGTTAGGTAATGGTGACACACAAGGAAACAAAACAGACAAGGCATTGCATACTGGATAAAAATTCAAATTCAGTATATTTAGTTGTGTGACCTTAAAGGAGTAACCTAAACTTCCCAAAGCTCAGTTTCCCATCACCCAACTATAAAATTTAAATAATAATGTTGCCTACTTTATATGGTTTTGGGAAGGGTTAAATAGTATGATGAATACGATGTACTTAGTATAGCACCTGGAAAGTAGTATGCTTGATAAATGTTCATTATTATTTTTATATTTTGAGAAGTCTAAAATTCATAATTTATATTACTAGAAAACTTACGTACAGGAAAGGATTACACGCAAAGTTCTGCAGGAGCACAGCGGGTGGGGTAATGAATGGATTCTGCCTAGAGGAACAGGGGAAGCCTTCCCAGAAGCAGTGACACTCCTGAGATACGTCTTGAAAGAAACAAGGCAACAAGATAGATAAAGGCCTTTTAAGCAAAGAAAACTGAGTGAGCAAGAGCATGGAGACTTTTTTATTGTGTTGTATAGAGTTTACTGTGTCATGTTTGGGGGCCTAGGGATCATCCAGAGAAACAGAAAATGATGATGATGATTAGCTTTAGTTGATCAGCAAAACATTAGGTCAGAAAATACATGTATTTTCCACTCATTTATCCCTCTATCTACTCACCTATCCACCCATTTAAGACTAGGGACCATGTACTATACTGACACTAAAGTTTTCAGGACATGAATTCTGCCCTTCGGATGCTCAACCTTTAGGAAAGAAGACAAGAACTAAGTAAATAATAATTAAGGCAGAAAGCAGTATCATAAATGAAATATGAACTAAGTTTGATGGGGGCTAGGAGAGATTCACTCTAACTTGAAAGGAAATGGAATTTTCTGAGGGGAGATGGCACTTGATAGACACCTGAGGGATGCATAGATATGTGGAGATAGGAGAAAGGGAGTACCAGGCAAAGGGCTCAGTCTTAACAAAGGTTAGAAAACAAGGGAAAGGACAAGAACTTCCAGAAGTAGAAAGAGAAGAGAACACAGCCTCTCTGGGTTTGTTTCCTCGTCTGTAACATGAGAATAATGCTGCCTTCATAAGGTCAATGTAAAGATTAAATGAGATAGTATATGTAGTGTATACAATGCTAACATTTGGCTCAGCACCAAAAAGCCCTTAAATTTTAGGTCTCTCTTCTCTCATCCTTAGGTTAAAATTGTGGGAAAATATAGGGGGATTATAGTAACCGGTTTAGGAAGTGGAGAATGATGATAAAAGTCTACAGAGCCAAAATAAGACCTTTGAACTTCATTTTGATGGGCATAGTGAAGCAATGCATGTTTTGGAGCAGGAACTGATATGATCAAAGCTGAATGGAGTGGAGAAAAAAAGCAGAGAAACTAGTTTGGAAGCTACTGCAAAATTGCCTGGGGGAGGTAATTGGGAGCCTGAACTAGGCAGCAGGTTGTGAAAATGGAAAGAAGATGCATTTGAGCAATATTCCAGAAGTGCAATGACTAAGATTTGTAAACTCAGTGGATTAGGGTGGGGAAGCGGTGGAGCTAAGACAGCCAGAAGACTCACGCCCAGATGACTAAAAAAATGGTAGCGCCTCATGAAGACAATTTATCTTGGGCCTGGAATACCCCCTGCTTTACAGAGTACATGCCATCAATACTCCCACCCTCCTTAACCCACATATGCTCATGAAGTAGAACACGAGATCTCAGTACTCTGCAGCCTTATGTCATTGTCAATTTATACCAAAATTAGAATGAATAGATGTAGTAAGGTGAGGCACATGGATAAATTTAGCTCTTCTTAAATGCAAATCCTACAGCTGCACCTGTGCAGTCTCACGATATGCAGATGGTCAACCGGTCAACCATCAAGGAGAAGGAGGTGGAGGGCAAGCATGCTTGGTTTTACGGACAATGCAGCAAGCTTTGCAAATGCCAACTCTTCCTCCAGGCAAACAGAAGAAGGGGAGTCAATGCAGAGATACATATTACAAATTTCCGTCACGTTTAGCTTTGAATGCAATCTGACAAATATTCAGCAGGAGACATGTACAATTTATCTGAAGGCAATCCCAGCTCCCTGAAATTACACTTCTCTTTTACTAGAGAGGAAATAGTATCTATCTAGTACCTACTATCTGCTGGATACTATGCTAGATGTTTCGTATAATCACATTTAATCCTCATAATGACCCATTGAAGTAGGTACTATTTTTATTATCCTATTTTACAGTTGAGGAAACTAAGGCTCAGAAAAACTGGCTGAAGGTCACATAGCTCAAACTTAGTAGAACCCACAAAACAGATAAGTTTAACTTTGTCTAACCCAACATTACTATTATTTCAAGCTTTTTTTTTTTTTTTTTACTGTCATATAACACTTATTAACAAGTGCTCTCTAGACCATACTCTGGGAAATGCAGCCTTGTAGCATATAATTTTCTCCACAAGGAGGAACAGTAATACAGTTATGAGAGTTAGCTGCTGTAGACTGGCTTAGATTGATTTATTAGCTGAGTGACCTACTCCCACACACCAGCCTTGCAAGCTATTACGACTCAAATCCATGCCTCTACAAAATGACACATTACCGCATATCATGAAGATCTCATGTGAAAATCGGAAACTGTGAATGCTGAATTCTTAAATGCCATAGGTCTGGGGACAATATAGAAATACGGATAGAAAACTCAGCTCAGGATCCAGGCAAACCTTCTCAATTCTAAACCAGTAAAATAGCTTCAGTGCTCTCTTCCATCATCTGGGACAACAGACTGAGGGCAACATTTGGTGTTTGGATCCAGAGCATGTTACCTTACAATGCACAGGGACATCTGTTCTTCCCAGAGCTGGCACTGCAGATCAGCTAATTAAACAAGTCTGCCAACTTGTAAAGATACCAGCAAATTCATTCCCCAGCTTTCTGGAATATCATATCACCTCCTTCAATTAAAAAGCTCCCTGCTTCCCTGTCTCAGCGATCCACTTTAAAAATGAATTTACTATGCCACATCCGTACCCCAAATTATCTCAGCTGTCTGCAGCTTCACTAGGCTCTTTTGAGGCAGAAAAGCATGTAAAGGAGTCTTGCCCTGAAGCTGCCCTGCTTTGCCAGGGAAACATGAATTCCCATCACTAAAGCATCAGGCATGGAGACAGCCTCAGACCTGGAAAGAGCCTAAACCATGTCTCCCATTTCCACAACCTGGGAACACTGCTTTCAGCAGGATCCTAGCCTGATTTGAAGCTAAGGCAAATACAGCCCCTCATCCAGGACACATCCAGTAATTATTGTTAATTCTGAGAATGACTCCAATGGAAGGTCGATTTGAACTTAGTTTCCCTGAAGAGACTAGACAGGTGAAAGAAATTGTCGTAGCATCCCAAGTCTTTAAGTTAGCTGCCCATTTTCTGCCAGCCGTAAAATCTAAAACCAATCAGATGAACCCCCAGCATGTTATTTATAATCTTGGCTGTCTTCACGATACCTTCAACGTGTTTCCTCTTGTACACTTTGTACTGTCAACTCTTGACCCCTCACGTCGTTCTCACCTCAGCTTACCCACCTCCCACTCCTTTGATCTCATGATTAATACGGCACATCTCATACTGATACTAGCCCAGCTCTTCACCTGCAGATGAGAATCTACCCTTAAGCTGTGTTTGCCCCGGCTGCCCTAAGACTCAGAAAAATTCTACAGTCACATCCTAGCCTGATCTAGCCGCTTCTGCATCACCATGCTTTCCCCGGTCCGTAATATAAATAACCAGCACAGCAGAAAAAAAGCAAAAACAAACCAAAAAACGCACGAACCGTGAAGTCAGACAGAACTGGGATCAAGTCGGCACTGTCACTTACAAGTTGTGGGACAGTAGGCAAGTTATTTAACTTCACTAGACCTGTTTTCTTACTTTATAAGAAGCTTACTGTGATAACTAGGGATAATGCATATAAAGTGCTTAGCCTAGAAACTGGTAGGTATGTAATGAAAGATTGTTATTTATCATAATTTTAGTAACAATCAAGAATGGTGTCAACAATAACAACTAGTACAGTATTATTAAAGCATTCAGTTTACTGCCATTTTGAAAGGATGAAGAGTCTCTCCTTTCATGGCACATAAAGGCACATAAGGATTAATAAAAGGACCAGTCAGCTTTGAAGGAATTTGATTGAGGGCACTAGATACCCATGCTAGAAACTGATGGGCAAATGAATTCACAACTTCTCTTGCCCAGGAAATAAGCTGCTGTGGCTCCTTCTAGCACAGACTAAATATGGAATGCTAGAATTAGCAGTGATCTCAAGGAATAATATAGATGAGTAAACTGAGATCAAGAGAGAGAAACCAAGACCTCATAAATCATACAGCAGAACTAGGGCTAAAAGGCAAGAGCTGGGGGAGGGCAGTATGATATAGATTAAGAAAGCGGGCTCAGGGATCAGGCTTCCTGGATTTGAATCCCAGCTCTACCACTTAACTGTGGAGACTTGGGCAAGTGACCTAACCTCTCTAGTTCTCAGTTTATCTAAGAAAAAGGGCTGTAAAGTATCCTCCTCACAAGGTTATTGTAAAGATTAAATGAGATTATGTGTATAATGCGCTTAGGACAGTACCAAGCCAGGCATGCAATTAACAGTGCAGTAAATAATAGTTTTGAGGAATAGCAGTGGCAGCTACCACCCAGCCTATGAGAAGAAATGAACAGGCACTTTTCAACAGGGAGATGGTACCCAAGATAACAGATACATACATTTCAAAAACAAAAATTCTGAGCCTTCCTGGGAGATTGTTTTACCTGCTCTCAGAATCAAAGGAAGAGAGATGACCTAAGGTTTCAAATCTCCATCCAATGCTTGAGGCCCCACCACAGGGTAGTTCTCTAGTTATCTCTACTTCCTTTACCTCTATCAGCCCCCTGGGGCCTAGGCCATGAGCAAAACTGGAGAACTTGAAGCAATTAATTAAACAAATCTTTACTGGGCACCTAGTATGAGTCCAGCCCCATGAAAACATTGGAGATATAATTTTGAGCAAAACCAGACGTGAATAGAGCTCTTCACCCAAAAACTAGAAAACACATAAAATAGTACTGCATTTCCTTTTACAAGACATAAAGGTCTATCCTACTGTTCACCCCCTTCCCTGGTTTGACTGGGTTTTTTGCAAGGTTTATCACATTTCCTTTCATGACAGCTTTCTAAACTGCATAGATTCCTCCTGCATTTGAGTGGAATGCTAATCAAGCGCATAACCATCTCCAGAAGCCAATGGTCACTCTCTGGGAGTGGCTAGCAGGACTGATGTTAAGAAAGTCAGTGACTTCCCCACCTGACACACACCAGTCCTAAATCCAGTTTAAATTACTCAGTGCATTTAAGGCCCCTGTAAACAGCTAAGATAAACTCAACAGGTGGGGGCTTATAGGGAAACACAGACAGGACCCCAAAGGTGGACCAGTCTAGGACACACAAAACAGCCCAGAAGGAAATGTTTGTGGGAAAGGAAATAGCCAAAATATGTCAAGGGCAGGTTAAATCAATAACAGACTTTGCTGGAAAAATGCTTGTCAGTTCTCTGTCTTCCTCTAAAACTGCAGGACCTAGAAAGGTTCCCTGGCATCTTCCACAAACATTTGGGTAACACCAATGCTGCCAATATGCCTCAAAGAATATAGGACAAGGGAAAAATCAACAGCCTTTTCTCAGCAGACCTCCGACTCATCTCAAACCACTCAACTCTCTTTCAGTTTCTTTTTCTGCAGACAACACATGCTCATTTAATCATGAGATTCTGATTAAAGGATCAGGAAGCAGATCCTGGGAAAGGCACAAGAAGGGATGGGAATTTGGAGGAGACTCGCAGCGGCTCCTTGGGTCAGCGAAATTTGGCAAACCAACATTCAGTTCCCTTCCAGCATTGCCTTCTTCTCAGAAAACGACCATTTATTGTCAGGCACTTTTTATACATTATCTCTTATTCTCGTAACCACCATGTGAAGTATGTGTTATTCCTCTTTATAAACGAGGAAACTAAAGCTTGGAGAAAAACAATCTGTCCAAGGGTCTCGAAGCTGGGAAGTAGAAGAACCGAGATTCAAATCCAGGTGTGTCAACTCACAGCCATAAAACCACACCCACTCCAAAGACGAGTTACAGTTCCCAAGCCGATTAGGCTACCATTAGCTCCAGGCAGAGTCTGGCTGACAGGCTGGTAAAGCCACCTAGGAATGATTTTTAAATCTGATTGTTCTTCCAGGACATAATGGAGGGAGTGTCACAGAGACAATGATCCACTTCAAGGGCCCTGTAAACTTCTGACTACCAACCCCTCTCTCGACATAGGCCTATGGGTTCTTAAGTGTTGGAAAAGCCTTTCTAATAAAACTAGTGCAAAGTAATTCAGGAGTCAGACAGAACTGACTGGGCTCACATCCCTACTTTGCCACTTGCTATGTAGCCTTGGATTATGCAACCTATTAGTTTTCTCATCTGTAAAATGGGGAACAACACCTAGATGGTTGGCAGGATCACCGGCAGGACAGATGCACATAGTAAGGACTGAATAAATGGGAGCTATTTGTATTTTTACTAGACTGAAGATGACAAGGGCAGGTGGTCCCAGATCACCTAGTAACTTAGCAGCAGGGGAAGAAGTTTTGGATTTCAAGCTTCTGATTCCCAGGCTGATTCAATTCCCATTACATAATTTTCCTTAGGGGTGTGTGTGGACATTCCAGCTCAGTCTCTTGCCTTCTGACCTATAGTCCTACTATGTTTCTCAACTGGCTTTAGCAATGCTGTAGCTAGTCCTGGAGCTGAGACAGAAAATGCTGTGACTCTGTCCTAGGGGAAAGATGCCCCAAAGAGATCATTCAGAACAGTAATTACTCTGGAGAGTATGCCTTCAGCTTCAATCCCTGGTATGAGGTATTTTTTCAAGCCAGTCGTCTCCATACCTCACACTCTAGTCCCATTCATGTCATCCTCCTGCTAACCTCAAGCTCCTCCCCTTATCTACCCACCGGTCCTGGTCTAAGAGCAAATGAAGAACAAAGTCCAGGGCTACTCCCTACCTAATCAGATTTATCCCCTTTAGAGTTTCATTTGATATCAGCCATACTCACTGAGCAGTCCTTTCACTGAGGGGAATGGGCTGAGATGATAAGACTAAGCAGGCCCCAGCAAGGAAAAAACGAGCAGGAATATACAAGGTTACAGAAATCTGAATTTGAGCCTCACTCTGCCATTCCCAGCTAAGGAACCTTAGTCAATTCCTAAGCCTTAGTTTCCTTATATGTAAAACTGGATATACTAGAGCCTGATTAGTAGGGATATTAGAAAAACTGAGTAAGAAAGTAGGTATAAAAATTGAAACCTACTAAATTTTGAACACTAACTATACACCAAATACTAGCACTATCATTTACTTCTCTGAATCTTCACAATAGTCCTACAATGTAAGTCCTGGTATTAACCCCATTTTACAGATGAAGAGTCAAGCACAGGGAGGTTAAGTAACTCATTCAGGATCACAAAGTTAGGAAGAGATAGAGCCAGGATTTGAATCCAGTATATCTGACTCTAGAGCAGGGTTTCTTATCTTTGGCACTACTGACATCTTGGGCTGGATAATTCTTTATGGTGGGGGCTATCCAGTGCACTGTAGGATGTTTTAACAGCATCCCTGGTGTCTACCCACTAGAGGCCAGTAGTACCCCACACCCCAACTATGACAACCAAAACTATCTCCAGACATTGCCAAATGTCTCCTGGGGGGACAACACCACCCCTTGTTAGGAACCACTGCTTTGGAACTTGGTACAGGACTAAATGCTCAATACATATGAGTTTGTACACCTTTTCGTGTCTCTCTCTGAGCCCAAACACCTCATTCACAGGGCCACTGCCTCTTCGAGCTGTAATGGACCTTACATAGGATTAATTCAATCTATTTATTTAACTGATGAGCAAAATAAGGCCTGAGATCATGTTCCACTCATCCCCTGGAGGTCTCACACACTAAGTGCTGTCACAATTTGAAGGCACAGGGAAAGGGGAACTTAGGCAGATGACCTTGAATAGTCTCCTGCTTCATGCCCCCTTTGACAACTCTCTTCTTCCCCCAAGCCTACCACTTTCAGCAGGCCCAGGTTCACAGTGGAGGCAGTGGCAGGACCATGGCTGCCTGATGAAAAGGGAGATTCTGTCTCTCCTTCAGGAGTCCTGATCTCTAAAGACTTATGACTTTGCTGCTGAACCCCTGAACCCTGCTAAAGTTCATACACTCATATATCGTTTCATGCATTACTTCTAGGTCTTTGGGTCCCCAGACCTCCCTTCCCATGCAGAGACTTCAGGAAAATTCCTTTAGCATCCCAAGACACCAATCCACAAATCTATTCGGAGTCCTTTAATTCTATAGCTCAGATGATATGTCCCCACCCCACCACTCAACCAGCCCCAAATCCTGTTCCCAGCTCTCTTACAATACAGAATTCCAGCCTTTTGGACTCTATATTGCAACCTTCACCAATTCTGCGTTCATGCGCCCAAATCCCTCTGACATAGCTCCTTTAACCTGTTTCTACGTCTCCGCAGACTTCAACCCTGCATCCCAGCTTCACACCCCAATCTCACACCTCACTCTGAGTCCCCATCCCCTGCATTCCAGCAGGCAGTGTGTCACCCTCCAACCTTGCTCCTTCCTCTTTTACCCATCCCATGTCACGGCACGGGTTGTCTTCAAACCTTAGGCAGGTCCCTTCTTTTTGCTAACAAGATATTGCCCCCCAAGAACTCAGCCCCTCAATTTTCCCCAGAGTCCACCTGGGAAAACGCCTCCTCCTTAGCAATTAGGATAGCCCCAGACCCTGCTCCCTCCGATCTCAGATCTTGCTCCCCCTTCCATGCCTACTGCCCACGGATTCCCTCAAGTCTCCTGCGATTCTGCACCCCAAATCTCATCAGGGCTCCCCAATTTTCTTCTATATTTCCGAAATTCTGCACCCCTGATCCCTCCAGAGCCTTCAGATCCCCTCCCATCTCCCAGATGCTGCACACCGTCTCTCCTCAGGGCCCCCACATTACCTCATACCTCCCGAGATGCTGCACCGCGAATCTTCTCAGAGCCCCTCGCTCCCCTCCCGGAGCTGCATCTCCTCCGAGCTCCTCGGTCCCCTCCGCAGCCTGCCCCTCGCCGCCCCACCCCCATCCCCACCTCGGCCCTGCCCCTCAGATCCGCTCCCCAGACCCTGCCATTTGGGCGTGGCCCGGCCGCTGCACGCTAGCACAGCCCCCTGCCCCGCCGGTCAGCCACCGCCCACGACTCCGGCCGCGGTCCCTCGTCCCCGACCCTCCTTCCCGCCCCCTACCTGACCGCCCGCCGCTCCGACGCGTCCACCGCCGCCAGCCCACCCGCCCGTCGCTTTCTGCGCACGCGCCGGCGCGCGCCCCTTAGTGGGCACCAATTCGCAGAGCCGCTTGTCCGTCACTGCGCCCCGCCCCCCGACGCATGCTGGGGCTTGAAGTCCGGCGGGCGGAGTGGCCGCGTAGGGGAGAGCTCTCAGCTAAGAATCGCGGAGCCCTAGGAACACGTCATCCGGCTATCTGTCTCCGTTGTACAGATAAAAAAACTGAGGCGAAAGGGGCCTGCCCAAGTTCCCTCAGAGTCAGGAGCTAAACCAGAACTCGTGTGTCCGACTCCAATGTGTGTCAACCCTGTCGCTAAACCACGACCTCCAGGAGTGGTCCTCAACAAAGCCTGGCGCCTCGCAGGAAGGCCTCTCTGAACCTCAGCTTTCCCATCTGAGAAATGGGCTAAGGAAGACCGCAACTTCCACTCTGGGGCCAGCACGGAAGCTGAACTCGCTTAGAAAGGTAGTTCTTCGGGCCCGGCGTTTCTCCCTGTGACACGCCGCCGCAGAGACAAGTTTATCTGTTGAACAAATTGCTCTGCCCAAGGAGTCTTCCTCCTGCTCAGCTGGGAGGCCGACAGCAGAGGTGGATACAGGAATGCACGCTAGGTAGAGCTCTCCTCCCTGCAGATCGAAGGTACCCAGGAACCCAAATCCAAGTCTAGCTTTGAGGGAGCCAGGAAAGGGTAAAGTCTTCCCATGTGGGAGGTGGTCTGGCCGACTGGCTGCGAGGACCTGTGGCCGCTTAGGTATAGGTAGTTTGAGGCCAATTACTGGCTCTTGCAGGTGACCATATAGTATAGCCTAGGAGCGGGAAGGGGTTTGGAGTAGGATGGGTTTGGACTTGAAACTCCACTTAGGTATGTGACCCTACATAATGACAAAACAGCGATCAAAAACAGTAGCAAAACCTACATCTTTGAGCACTTCGTGTCGGGCTGGAGCACTTCACATGATGGTTCTCTTCATCCTCGCAATGACCCTAGTAGATAAGCAACTGATGTCCAGGTGGTTAAACAGCAAGGCCACATGTTCATAAGTATAAAGCCCAGATTGGAACTTGATTCTATATGAGAACCCACTCTCTTAACCTTGTTTAATCTCTCTGTCCATTTCTTTATCTCTAAAAGGAGATGAGGTTTGCTATGAGGATTAACCAAGATTATGGATATATAGAGATTTTCGCTTAATTGAGGATATATATTTTTTTTTAATTGCAGTTAGCTCTTACACTCTTGAGACTGCTGATTCCAGAAGCCCCAGCATTTCAGATATTGAAGGCAATAGGAGGCTGAGTTGGTATACTTCATGGCATCCTTTGAACAGGTCTGGGGGCTCTGGATGCCTGGGTTAGCATAGAGCTCTGGAGCTATCTGAGACTTCAAGGATGTACTTGCAGTCCAGGGCTAGCCAGGGTTTGACCAGACAGGCCAGGAATAGGTTGAGTCAGGAGGGGGCCCAGTCAGGGGCTAAAGGGCCCTGTGGCAGGTTTTGCTCAAAATTGGCAGCCAGTGGATGCAAACGGAACCTTGCAGGGCCAGGGGAGAAGGAGTGCTTGCTTCTCCCACCTTCCTGAGCTCCTGGGAACTCCAAGGTGCTCTCTGCATGCTCAGCAAGTAGCAGCACTTGTAATTTGATGATTTCTCACAAAGCACATACTAGATTGGGATCTAATTAACCACTTCCCTGCAATCTTCACTAGTGGGCTGAAGGACAATGCCCGTTTGTCATCACTTCTCTTAGCACAGTGCCCAGCACATAAGAGTTGCAGAGTGAGTCAGATTCAGAAATGTGACCTTAGGCAAATCACGTTCGTTCCCTTTCTGACCTAGAGTTATTCCAGCTGCAGAACAACTCAGTAGGGTCAGTTGGGAAAGAGCACACCATTTTTTGAACACTAGCAATATACCGGGCGCTTCACAGATATTGTCACGTGTCACAATTAATCCACTCAATAGTGGCTCAAGTAGACATCAGTAGCTCCGTCTTACAAAAGAGACAACCGAGACTCAGCGAGATTAAGTATGTTGCCTCCAGTCACCTCCTGGGAAGTGGTAGGGCTGGGGTACAAACCCAGGCCAGTCAGGCCCATGACACACTCTGAACCACCATCCAAAGACTTACCCACATTTTATGACACCAGCTATCTTTTTATTTTATTGAGTAAGGTTTGTTCTAAAACTCAAAAGAGAGAAGGAGAGATAACAATGCTTAGGAAGTCAAGGAATACAGGGACAATCATGGCTGTCATCCTGACCACAGAGTGTGATCCTGTCAAGGCAAAGACACTCGAGCTGGTCTGAGCAGCATCACCAGAGAAGAGCAGGAATTGCCCTCTGCTCTGGATTTCTGCCACGTTAGAGACTCAGAGCGGCCTGTTACAGCAGAATGACAAGGAGCTTCTCTGGACAGGGGCCTGTGTTGCAGGTGGGGAGATGGCAGAGTTGCTGTCAAATAGTTTGAGACCTCACTTAGACCCTTCTTCTCAGACCAGCTGGGGAGTTAGCACCCTGTTTGCTGAAAACCGCAGAGACCGTTTACCATTGAAACCACCTGCATCAGTTTCCTAGGGTTTTCATAACAAAGTGTCACAAACTCGGTGGCTTCAAACAGGGGAAGTTTATTCTCTCCCAGTTCTGGAGGAGAGAAGTCTGAACTCAAGGAGTTAGCGAGGCCATGCTCTGTGAAGTCTCTGAGCGAGGATCATTCCTTGCCTCTTCCAGCTTCTGGTGGCCCGGGAATTCCTTGGCTTGTGGCAATATAACTTCAGTCTCTTGTGGTTGTTTCTCCTCGTGTGTCTCCATCTTCATATGGCATTCTCCTCTGTCTGTGTCTGTGTCTTCTTATAAGGGTCCCAGTCAGATTAAATATGACCTCCTTATTACCTAATTAAAAATCCAATACCTCATCTTAACTAATTACATCATCAATGACCCTATTTCCAAATAAAGTCACATTCTGACATAATGGGCGTTAGGATTTCAACATCTCTTTTCAGGGGACAGTTCACCCAATAGCATCACCATACGAGCTAAGTATTGTTTTCTCCGTTTACAAAGAAGATTTCTAGTTTAACCTCTCTTTCATTCTCTTTAAAATGGGCATAACAATAGTTAACCCACAGAATTGTTGGGAGAAAATGAGACATTGGATGTTAAGCACTTAGATATTAGGATGTTGCCTAACATGTAGTAATCTTCATTGTATTGCATTTATTATTATTACAAATAAGTTTGCCTATTAAGTCCACCACTATGTCTAGAAAGAGCAAGGACTTTGGGGTCACATATTAATTGGAACCCCAGTTCCACCCACCTGGAAGGTTATTTTGCGGAATAGATTAGATGATTTGAAGTAATGCTTCGTACCTTGTTGCAGCTGACAAACTGTGTAACCTTGGACAACTTACTTAGCCTCTCTGTACTTTCCTTCCTATCTCTGCAAAATAGGAATAATAGTAGTTATCTACCACATAGGAATGGTGTTAGATGACTTCATAGATCTCAAGCTTTTAGAGCACTGCCTGGTAAAGAGTAAGTTCTCTATGAATATTAGCTACTATTGTCATTATTATTATTATTGTTATTATTACTGTTGTTGACAAAATATTCTCCCTTTCTTCCTTTATTAGCAACTGAATTCTGAGGAGGAAGAGGAATTTCTTGCTTCTAGAATATAAGGGAGAAAATGTAAGGAGTTAAAATTCTAGTACATCCTAACCAAATTTGTCTCAGTCTAGGTGTTTTATGATTGCTAGACTTTTCATGAAATAATATAAAATTATATCTATCTGTATTACTTATCGCTGGATAATAAATTATCCCAAAACTTTGCATATTAAAACAATACACATTTCTTATCTCACAGTTTCTGTGAGTCAGGAATCTGAGCACAGCTCAGCTAGATCCTCTGCTTCACGGTCTCTCACAAGGCTGCAGTTAAGTTATTGGCCAGGGCTGGGGTCTCATCTGATGGTTTGTCTGGGGAAGGATCAGTTTCCAAGATCACTTATGTAGTTGTTGACAGGTTTCAGTTCTTTAAGGGTTGGTGGACTGAGGGCATTAGTTCCTTGCCAGCTTTTGGCTGGAGACTGCCCTCGGTTTCTTGCCACATGAGCCTCTCCATGACAGCTTGTTTCATCAAAGCTGGCAAAAGAGAGTGTGCAAGCAAGACAAAAGTCACAATCTTTTGTAATCTAATCACAGAAGTGACATCCCCTCAATGTTGCCATATTCTGTTGGTTAAAAGCAAGTTAGTCCAATGGAAGAGATGATAATAGGCAGCGTGCATCCTGAGGTAAGATCATTGCAGGCCTTTTAGAGGCTCCATCCCTCCCTCCTACCTGCCTCCTTCTCCCTCTCCCCTTTTCTCCCTCCCTCCATTTCTCTTTTCTTGGCTCCCTCCCTTTCTCATTCTATTTATGTATCTCTATGCATCTATCTGTCTGTCTGTTGTTACTCTACTTTCTGCTGAAACTCTGACTCATCTCCATATGCCATACTCAATCCTTGTGTTTTTCTCAGTCTAGCCTATAGCTGGTCCATGGTAAGTACTCAATAGATGCTTGGATTCAGTTTAAATTTAAAGCATAAAAGAGCATTTAAAAAGAGTCAACTTTCTCCACCACCTTAATATAACCATTATATTGGTCATGTTTATATAAGTATCAACATTTACACAGTTCCTTTTTAATCCATTCATACATTCTTATCATGCTGGGTATCCAGCAGGTATTTTTCTAAAAAATATCAGATTTTTACATTTTATTTACTTAATATGGGAAAATGCTTAAAATCCCCCTTTTTTTTTTTCTGGCCTTCATAGTTATCAAACTAGCTATATGAGTTTGTCAAGTTGACAAGCTCATCTTTGAACATTTAACCATCACAAATAAGACTGCAAAATGTCCTTGTGGAGGGAGATTTTGTTTTTTTTCTTTTTGATTTGTTTCCTTGAGCTGATATGAAAACAGCTGGTTCAGAATTCCTAAGGTTTATTTTAATATCATACACATTTATGTGCATTGACCAGACCCAGTTTGCAATGGTTTGAACTAATGTAGATGGTCAAAGGTCAGCAGTAATCAAACACTGGCTGAGTAGGTGCTTGATAAATGTTGGTAGCATTGAAGTCTTGCCCAGAGAACATTCCCTGTGTCGTGTCATCAACGTCAACTCAACTCAATGCTAAATGAGGGCTGCTGGGAATTTTCCCATGGGTCTTATTTCTGCAAGCCCCGCATCACAAGCCCAGTCCAAATTTCCTGTCCTCTTGGCTCCAGGATATCAGCCAGCTTTCTCTTTATGGTGTCTACCATTACTCTCTCCATCAGTTGTAGACTCCATCTGTAAGACTGGGTGGCAACAGATAAACAGTCACCTTTCCCCAACACTCCCCGCCCACCTCTGCCCCACATATTCTTTTCATGTCAATGCTATCCATTATTCTAATTTATTTTTCTAAAAGTAGGGGAATTTTATTGCTATTTTTAAAACGTTTTAAACATAAAACAAGTGAAAATGCATTTAGAAGAAAGCATCAAAACCATACATAATATAGATATGAAAAATCCCTCCTCGTTCTACTTTACTGATTTTGTGTAATCCTTCTGGCAGCCCTTTTTTCTCAGTGTTTTTTTGAGAAAAGTACACATGCAAGGAGAGAAAATGGCATACTGAGTCCCTGTGTGCCCTTCACCCTGCAGTAATTGTCAATATTTTGCGAAATTTGCTTCAGCTATTCCTCACCCCCAATTTGTTTTTTTGTCGCTGGAGTCTTTTAAAGCAAATCCCAGATATCCTGTCATTCCTCCTATAAATAGCTCACTATGTATCTCTGGCAGATAATTATTTTTTTTAACACATCTCAACATCATTATCACATCTAGCAGTTGATATTCAAATTTCCTTAATTGCTTCAAAATATCTTTTTTATAGTAGGTGTGTTTAAATAAGGATCAAAATGTCTACATGTTGTATTAGTTCCCTTTTAATCTATAATAGCTGCATCTGCAATTTTGCCTGTATTGTTATTAATGGAAGATATTGACTCATTTGTTCTTTAGAATTTTCCACTTTGCAGATTTAGCTGATTGCTTCCTCTTGGTGTGTTTTAAACGTGTTCCTCTCTCCTAGGGATTCATTACGTTTTTGTCCCATGAACCTCTTGTGTAGAATGATGAAAATTATAGACTCCCTTATCAGAATAATGTTTTTAAATGCATAAAGTTAAGTACATGGAGACTACACGGGAAAGAAATTATATCAAGATATAGTTATCGAAATATAAAAAAATTTGTAATGTAGTAATATATGTGCTGCTTTATTAATGACAAGATCTAGTGGAGAGTCTAATAACAATCATAATTTCTAAGTAGTGTTGAACATAAATATTTAGAAATATTTGTAGCAACTGTAATGTGATAGAAATATATATGAATTTGTGTCAGTTCATAGGAAGTGCTACATTACTATTGTTTGTTGCCTGCGTTCATAATTTAAGGAAATGCTAAATTGCATTTAGAGGATACTGAAAATAAAGATGTATATTTTTCCCTGTACAAGTTCACAAAGCCTTGAATACCATCCATGGGTCCAAGGAGTGCAAACTGAAGTAGGCAGGCCGTGCCGTGTACTTCCTGGGGTATCAGATCAAAGGCACGTAATGTCTGGTTTACAACTGTTAGTGATGTTAAGATTGATCAGCAGGCCAGGTACTATAAATCCCTTCCATCAAGTAGAAATTTTCCCATTAGCCCTTCTGCTAATGTTTTTAGGATTCATTGATGATAGCTGCCTAGACCTATTATTTTATTAGGGATTGCAAAATGGTAATTTTCTAATTCTGTCATTCTTCCTGCTGTTATTATCTACAATATTTCCATAAGGAAAAATTTGGTTACCCTGAAATCCAGTTTATATGATAAAAGCTTGACTAATACTTGATTCTTCTATCAATTTTCAGACTAATGAGCTGGTCTCCTAGCCATCTCCAGTGGTGAGGATCATTGGTTTGAGGAATGTTATGAAGTACAGGAAATTTATTTATTTGATCTATTTCAATCAATTGCAGTCGTTATTCACTTTGATGTTCCATTTGTTCAATGTTAGGCCAGTGTGAGCCCCTCTAAATTGGCTTCTATGTCCTTTTGAAATGACCACATTAGTCTTTGGCAGCTATCTTGCTTTTTGGCACAGCAAGATATCCCAGGCTCAGTTTGCACCATACCTATTCCAGACTTGGAATAAGGAATCTTTCCAAGAATCTTTTGTTCCTTTTAGTGGGAAATGGTATTTAAAAACAAGAGTCTGGGCATTCAAGATATTCATTGCTACTAGGTTGCCATTACTTCTAGACCTTTGCAGAGCTATGAAATGTTTATTTTTTAAAAAGAGAAAAACAAATCATAAGTTTATATGATTTCAAGTTGAAATTTCAGTGTACAGAATTTTTCTCAACTTCTTTGACTTTATACCTGGACTGAGTGCCTATTATGCTGATAATATTAGTTCCTAATGACAGGAAAGTAATGCCTTGTTTGCTGTAGCCCATGATATACACATAATAGTTTCAAAATAATGATTCCAGTATCACAACTAGCAGTAAGTCATTACATCTAGTTTAAGATTTATTTGCAAATAATTTTTCCTTTGGAATGTTTCTCACTAAGCATGTAAAATAACAGTGCTGCATTTTAAAGCCACTTGACAAAATTATTTATTTGTGTGGTTATGCCACAAATTGATATATAGCTAGGTTTTTTTTTAGTTTGCATATAATTTGTAGATTGTTTTTAGCTTTCTTTTTTGATATACTCAAAAAACTCTGGCTTCTATCCTTGTCCCCTTGACCCTATGCTCTTGCTACCCCATGGGTAACCATTTTTTTAGTTTTTTGATTGTTTCAGTGTTTTTTAGTGAAAAAATATGTCTGTTTATGTGTGTAATCGGTGTGTAGATATAATATGTATTATATATAAATCTCATGTATATTTAGATAATACATATATCTATATATTTATACTCTTTTCTTACCTAAAAGAAAGCACTATAAACACTGTTCTGCATTTTGCTTTTTCCATTTAATAAAACATATTTGTGATTATTCCAAATCACGTATAAAGACTGTCTGAATTCCTTTTTAAGACTCCATTCTGTGGATGCACCGTAGGTTTTCTACCAATTCCCTGTTGATTGTCCCTTGATTTTATTTTAAGGGTTTTACTGCTAATCACTGTGATGCAATGGGCAGAAGTAACAGAAGTTGCACGTTCAGTTTCCAGAATTTAGAACTGCCTAGGCCTGAATCTCCAGTCATCTGGCAGAACGGAGGCAGCTGAAGATAGTAGAGAAGTGGTTAGGAACAAGACGGGTCCGAGTGGAAACCCAGTTCTCTCCAGCCCCTGATTTCAGCTCTGTGAGCTTCCATATCCTCATTCTTAAAAAGCGATAATGAAACCTGCCTCTCATTGTTGTTAGGATTTACACAGACCGTGTAAGATAATATATGCAAAGCAAAGAGCGGAACATTTGGCCTGGAATATGTGCCTGTAAAATTCTAGCTATTATTAGTATTAATTTTACTGATTTCCTCAATGATAAGACAGGGAATCCCTGATGGATTTCAGCCCTTTATTTTGATTTTATTTACTGATGGGTGGGCTCATTAGTCTCTCTCTGTGTCCCTCACAGCACAGCTACAGGGAAGAGGGAGCTAATGCAAGAAGTAACTCACCTTGAACATGTTCTCCAAAACTATTGCCTGTCTTCATGTTCAAAGGTGATCTTTTAACCTGAGTATTGTTAAGATTTTGATGAAAATACTTAGAAGTGTAAAAGTAAGACTGTGAGCCCTCTAGAAAAGTGATCAGAGGGTGCCAGTTTGTCTTCTGATGGTTCTTCACACCAAAGCCTCTAACACACTCTACCCTAGGTTCACACCCTCCTGAACTTTTGAACCTGGCAACCTCCCACCAGCCCCAGGGTGGTCTGGCATGCTCTACTGCCCCGGGGTCAAGTCCAAACGGGAAGATCTGGGAGTCTTCATCTAAGGCCAATCATTAGCATCTCAGAGGCCTCCAGTTCCCCCAAGCCTTGTCCAGGAATGAGTCCTTCTGGGCATTTCCTCCTTGACTCCCAGCCTAAGAGGCTACTGGAAGGAGGAGGAAGAAATTGAAGAAGAATTAATCTTGGAATCCTTCCTGGAGGGGACACATTTTGAGCAGAATTCTTAAGAAAGAGGAGGAATGGGATCCTAGGGAGGAGAAGGCAGGCCTCCTATTCATTAGGCAGAAAAGGGCCTTTGGACTCAGCCTCTGAATGCCTAATGGTCTTTCGCTGCATCTGACACCTCTCAGAACTTCTGTTTCCTCAGTTGTAAAATGTGGCTGTAAAAATTATAATATTCCTAGTCCAAAGCACTGTTGTGAAGATTCATTGAGATCCACAGTGTCTTGTGCTTGGCAAAGAATGGATTAGAAGCTCAGGAAATGTGAATTTCTTTTCTACCTTTTCCCTTTTTCAAGCTCTCATTCCACCACATCTTAAAAATAAAATTAGGTGGTTATAATCATACCAGTAATAGTGAGAACTGAAATCTCTTGAGCGGCACAGGCATGCATTATCTTAAATTCTAACAACATTGTTTCGTCTGTGCTATTAGCTTATTTTATACATTAAAAAGCAGAGGCTCCAAGAGGGGACATAGCTTGTCCATGGTCAGATGGAAGGCCTCAGCTAGCCCGTAAGTCACCTTTTGTATGAATCCGGAAATGGTGTTCCTTGACTTGGATTCGATCCCGTGGGCACATGCATGGGGAGCAGAGGTGAAGCTGGATTCCGTCCCCACTCACATCCTCGCCTTGTCACCATTCTGTAGTGTACAACTTGTATAACTATATAAAGAGGACCGGGTTGAATGTATAGTTCTGATCAAACTAAAATTCAAACTGAGATCTGTCTGACATTCAGACCACATCCTTGCTATTGCTACCTGGGAGTTCATCTCTTCCTATTTCCTTTACCATCCTGCTCCATCAATTATCTCTTCTCTCTGCCTTGTCTCTAGTCTCTCCCCTCTCCTTCTTTTTTTGTTTTTCCTTCCTAGCTGATACACTTAATCAGATCTCTACTCTTGTGTAACTCTGGGATCGGAACAAATCATTATTTATAATTTCACCACCACCACCTGCCACCCCTACCAGTGCCTAGCTCCAAACCTGTCCCTGAATAGATCTTCTAAGCAAATTCTTGTTCAGAACCCTCGTGGTCATTACGCCAGGCTTCCTTGAATCGTAACTAAGCCTTTACTGTCTTCCCTGCTGCCCTCAGCCCCTAGCAAGTTGCTCTGCACACAGTAATCATTCTTTGGCGTGGAAGAACTAAGATTTTTCCCAAGAGCAATCATCTTAAGCAGTCACTAGAGGGCAGCAGGAGATCACACATGGCCTTTTTTTCAGCCTCCCATTACTGCATGGCCCACCTTGTCTCAAAGGCAGGAGTAAATGATACACTTCAATACTGACTGCTCCTTGAACAGTAAGAGGGATCGAAGTCGAGAGTAGTGGGTAAGGGGCTGAGCATGCCTTAGTCTGTGGTGAGGCTCACTTTTGGGCCCACTGAGCTGTACGGGGATTCTTCATTCTGCCCCTTACTTTCTTTAGGTCAGATAACACAGCAGAACTACATGGGTATTTTAGTCCTTTTTAAAAATACCTATTAAAAGAATTCTAATTTACAAACAAACAAAAGACATCAGCCAGTCCTGGGCAACTGGGCAGTGTCCAGGGTTCCCTCTCCCTGCCCCACAGACAGTGTGACCTCCTCAGAGATTTAACTGCTTTCGCTTGAAACAAGTACTGTATCCTCTTCTAGGTTACACGGTGTCACTCTGAGCCTCAGTTCCCTCATCTGTACAAGGGGACAACGATCCCTACTTTGTAGGATGATAGCGAGGACTATGTGAGATCACAGATGGAAATCAGCTAGGGCTGCATCTCTCATTTGATGCTCAGACCAGTTCAGTGAGGAATTAGAATCCTCATTTTGCAAATGAGGAAGCTAAGTTTGGAGAGGTGAAGTGACTTGCCCAAGATCTGAAATCAGGAGGTCTGACAATAGCTTTGGACTTAAGCGTTCAATTCTACCCCGTCTACTGTGTTCTATAGGTAGGAAGCAGGTAGTTTAAGGAGAAATTTCTGACAGTGTGGCTAAAGTACTGGCAGGTCACAAGGGAAGATTTACAGATTCAGAAATACGGGAGAATTGAATAATGCTGAATTGAAGGCCAACGGCTGGAATAAATGACCTCTGATAATGCTTTTGACACCCTAGAATTTGTAAATTCCTCATTGGATTCTGTTTCTTATTGATCCTCCAAACGTTCCAAGGTTTAGGCACTCCTATTATTGATGTTTTACAGATAAGGAAACAGAGCCTCGGAAAGGTTAAGCAACTTGTCCAAGGTCACCCAGCTGGAAATGGAAGAGCTGGAATTCAAACCCAAGCAAGTCACTGTGCTTTAACTGTCCCTCTGTGATTGGGCTTATTCCTTGTGTATTTAGAGAAGAAGTTGCAAATTATGTTAGATCAGGAGATCAGTTGTCCCAGGATTTGGCAATTTTGTAACTTGTCTTTTTTTACAGTCTCCACCATTGCTTCCCCTTCTATTTCTCCAATATGCACACTCACGTGCACACACATACACACACACTCAGACATATACAGCTTATCAGAAGCCACGAAGAATGCCTTACAGTTCCTGGGATGGGGAGTTAGTTGGTTAATCTTAGCATGACCCCCAGGTAGGGGGCAGGCTTGAGCACTTCAGAAAGGGTGTCCAAATAGCATAAAGCATGTAACTCTGAATCTGAGTCTGATGCTTAGGATGAGAAATGCAGTTCCTGGATGGGAAGCCATCTAGATTTAACAGAGCTGTCCCATAATGGAACTGGAGGCCTAAAAAGGTAGTGAGTTCTGCATCATTAAACATGTCCAAAAAGAAGCTGGAGGATGATTTGGTGGTGAATGAAACATTAGGTGGGATTTTTGAGCAAGTGACCTTTAAAATGCCTTTTACCTATGGGATCCTTTAGCCCATGGAAAGGGTGAGGGAGCCCAGGGGTGTTGTCTAGGGGTGACAGGAACAAGGAAGGCCCAAGTGTTTGCAAAAGAGATGACTCATGCAGGAGTGAGAATTAGTGCCGAACATTTTTTGGAGAGGAAGTATGGATGATAGAAGGAGCAGTAGAACCAGTACAAAAGGCCGGACTGGTTATTAGCTGTGTGGCCTTGGGCAAATGGCTTTACCCCTTTGAACTACCATTTGTACAATAAAGTAAAGTTAAGACCATCTGCCTTTGGGGCTATGGTGATAAATTGAGATAGTGGGTTTGAAATGTGATAAGTGTTATACGAATGGAAAGGATTAAAGGCAAAAGGGAACAGATCACACATTCATCTCTTCATTTATTTGGATGTTTACCTGCAAACAGTCTACACTACATCAAACAGTGAAGTGTGTGCTGGGGATACAAATGGTGATTGAAACTGGCCATAGTCCTTGCCCTTATCTCATAGTTTAGTTGAGGAGACAGATATTAATTTAACTAGCACATTAACTAAAATTGAAAATGTGATAAGCACTGTAATGATGATGATGATGTAAATGGTTCACTTGATAGTACAAATTGAGAATAATCAAAATACAGTTTATGAATATATATATGTTCAAAAGTATATATGTGAGTTGGTTCCCACACTCTCTTTAATGTATTCACTGGGATAATCTTCCTCTGCTCCTAGATGAAAATCTTAGCAGGGCACATCTAATCTATCACCACTTTTATGGAATAGACAGTGCTATAGACATTTTAAGTTGCTAACACAGTTTCAAACCAGGCATTAGGATGTCCGGTCCAAGATTTTATTCAAATTTCTAAATTTGACAAATCAAACCTTCTTGCCTTCCCCGGTGGGGCATTAAGAGGTGGGGCAAGCTTGGCCTCCATTCTGTTTCTCTACCTTGGCACTTCTTCCTCTCCCTCCATGGTCAAAACAGAAGGAAGGAGAAGTGGTAAGGATTAGGAAGGTCATACTCACCCTGGTACGCTTGTACCTGGCTCTGCATTCTCTGGTCCTGACAGATTTTTGAAGTTGCCCCTTTCCCTTGGGGGCTTTTTCAGGAGCTTTCCAGGGGTCCCTGTTGCTAAGGGCTTCTCCAAGACCTGGAGGATGCATTTCTCTTTGGCTGGCTGCTGCTCATCCCCTTCCACCTTCTGTTTCTCTGGCTGCCCACCTCATGGAGACTCTCACTGTGGGGGACCTCTGAATCTCCGTTATAATTCCTCTAGGGTAGGACTCAAAACAATTCCAGGCCAGCTGTTTCTCTTGTGTGACCCACATCTGGTCCAGGGGAAATACTCAAGCATTTTTCACACTGGCAACCTCTGGGATTTTGGGCAAATCCCCATGCAGCCCCTTCTGTTGTGCTGCCACAGGTGACTAGAGCTTGCACAGGAGGAGTAAGACCGCAGTCCACTATCTTCCTGGTTACATGAACACATAGCAAGTTCTCCAAGGGGCACTCTTGAGGCCACTGTTCACAAAATTTGGTATAGAAGGTAGCATGCTCTACATGTCCAACCTGGCGTGCGGGGTACGTTATTAGGTAATCACTCTCTCCAAAGCAAAATTTTCTGAAATCTTTCCTGTCTACTCTCTGACCTTATTTTATTCCCTTGTTCTGGCTGAAATTTCTTGAGTTATGAAACTAGTTAAGATTCATCTCCTTTGTAAATTCTGCCTATAGGGGCCTGGCTTTGGGATTTCACTTCTGTTCTGTATTGGTGTCTCAACAGAAATTTCAGTTTTAACATCCTGTTACAACAACAGCCACAATAATTAATAACAACCACAGCAACAACAACAGTAACAACTAATAAAGATTGAGTGCTTAAGCTTTGCCAGGCACCTTATTTAATCCTCACAAGAACTCATTTAGGTTGGTCCTATTATTTAGAAAGGGCACATTGACGATGCTGGATTTTGACTGGATTTGACATGGTTAGGCTGAGAAGTCCAGATTGCACAACACAGAAGTGCAGTCCTGGCCGATGGCATTTCAACTGGCTACCTTCCCTTTGTTAAGGATATTTGTATGGGTCCTTGAGTCAGGCCTCAGAGCAATCGCTTTCCTCCAGCAGGAGACAGTAACTCCGCCTAAGAAATGATCCATTTCAGCAATTCCTGGGAGGCCATTGCTGTAATAAAGCCTATTCTTTATGATATAAAAGTCTCACCCTCTTTTCCCCACCCTTAACGTTTCTAATTTGAGCCCCTCTGGTCCCTGTGGAGCCTTTAAATGCTTCAACTGCAAGTGTATTGCCAAAGCAAGCCTGTCTGACTCGGAGGCAGCGCCCTGCACCGTTGCCGAATACTGAACAAACATTCGCACAGCTTTGGCTCTCCCAGAAGCCCTTAGTCTGATGCCTTTGTTTTGTTTTCTGGATGAGGGCAAGCAGTGCCATCACCTCCTGCCGAAAAGCCCTGGCTGCCCTCCCAACAAGGAGTTGTCACTTCAACGGAGCCCTTTTTTTTTTTGGTGGCAACAAAATAATACCCAGCAGGAATTTGGGAGGAGAAAAAAGAGAGTTCAGTTGGCAGGTTCTCAAATGAATGGGTTGTAGTGTCATTGGAACTGAATTGGGCTTGAAACCAGACATGATCCTATTTTGGAAGCATTGTTCAGAGGGATGGGAAATGTGAACAGAGGATAAGTCTCTTCAAAAATGCTCTTTATCCTTGGCCTGTTAAAGACAGCCTGTTTTAACTGAACTCTCCCATCCCCTCAATGGCAAGGGCCTATGTGAAAACCTTGAGGAGGTCAGAACAACTGGCACATTGATCAGCTATTCATCTGTTAACCTTTCCATTGAGAGAGATAATTTTACTTTGGGAAGAGGTTGTCATTTGATTACAAGACGTCAATTGTCAGTCTTGAAATTCATAAATCTTGGCTCTTAGACTCATCAATGCTTTGACAAGATAGCACAGTGATCAGAGTATATAAATATATTGTATATTCAACAAACATTTATTGAAAATAGTATTGAAACTCTATGATGTTCCAGGTGCTATGTAAAGTAGATAAGGGAATCAGAAAAATGAATACTGTCTTTGCTCACGTGGAACTTACAGTCTGGAGACATTAACAGGTGATACATAGAACAGAATGCTCTGAGGACCTTTAATATGAAACCGTAATCAGGATTGGTGACATGGAGATTGAGTTCAGGGAAGACTTTACTGAGGAATTGGCACTTGAACTGAGATCTGAAGGAGTAACCAGGAGATGGCAGAGGGTAGGGATGGGATGAGGAAAAGTGTTCTGTGCAGAGAGAAGAGCATGTGCCAAGACTGGAAGAGAAAGGCTTAGGGTGTGTGCAAGGAACTTAAAGGCCAACGTAGCTGAAAGTAAGAGAATTAGGAGCAATAGGATAAGAGATCAGACTGGAGAGGCAGACAGATTGTCTAGATCCCATGTTACCTATGTGCCATGTTAAGGATTTTGGTCTTTATCCTAAGAGCAGTGAAGTGCCATGGAAGAGTTTTAAGCAGGAGAAGAATATAGGGTTTGCCTTTTGAAAAGATGACTTTAGCCACACAGTGATGTTGGATCAGAAGCAATTAGCTTTTGCAATCATAATGTCTACAGAGGAATAATTAATGGAATGGCTAATCGTCTTCCCTGTTGTAACTCTCATCCAGGTCATAACTTAGACATGACACAGTCTTTACGAAAAGGATCATCATTAATAAACATGCATAGGACTTAGAGGTAAATCCCTTTCTCCATTTAGGTCTCAGGTTCCTCACTTATTAAATGATGGGATTGGACCAGATGATACCCAAGTGCCCTCCTTAGCAAGAGCAGCCCTTAAGTTCAGCTGTGAATTCTGTACTGCTACTGCAGGGCAGTTTTCAGCCTGAACTATGGCCTTTTAACCCCACTTGTTTGACTGATAGATTGAAAAAAAGATTTATTGGACAAAAGCTTACCAGCAAAGATCTATGGCTTGTTTTGTTGTTAAATGGATAGTTATATCTTTAAGCCAATGGCTGTCAATGTTTGTTTGTTTGATCAAGGGAATCTTTACTCCCAGCACCACATTACATTCCTTCCTGATAAAATTATGTACATATGGTAAGGTGCTAGGAGGGGCAGGCCATCTACATTTTAAAATATGAGATAAAAACAGTACTTTAAGTGATGAATTGGTTAAGAAAAGACTGGGCTCATGTGCTGAAAGGGTCAGTAACTCACCATGTGACCTTGGAAAGTCATTTTATTTTTGCGGGCACAATTTCTCCTTGTTTAAAGTGGGGCAGTTGTACCAGATTAGCATTTTCAAAAGTATTCTTTTTCAATAGTTTTTGAAAGATATTCCATGGAGAAAAGATGCCCTACTCTATTTTTTCTCCTTAGAGATTCACAGTTCAAGTATATTGATGGTCTATTGATTGTAAAGTTTTTACATTAACTAATCCATCATACTGCCACATTTTTGTGTGGCTATAGGTGCGTCCTCTCTCTGAGACTCAGTTTCCCCATCTGTATCCTAAGGCTAGAGCAGAGGTTTCCAAAGTTTTTCTGTTAAGGATGAGACAGTGAATATTTTAAGCTTTGTGGGCTGTAGAGTCTTTGTTGCAACTGCTCAATTCTGCCATTGTAGCCATAACTTTACATAAATGAATGAAGGTGGCTATGTTCCAATAAAACTTTATTTACAAAGACAGGCAGAGGACTGGATTTGACCTATAGAACGTAATTTACACGTTATGGATCAGAGTGTAGGCTAACTGCTCCCCAGTGTCCTCACAGCTCTGAATCCCCCTGACCTTCTCCCCTGAATAGTTATCTCTCTCAGGTTTTAAGTCACCCTTTTCCAAAACTGTCCCTCTGGCCCACACTTCCAAAGGTCACCATCATCTTCTTTCAGTGTGTCCGTATATAAGACTGTCTTAGTCGCCCCAGCTGCTGAGATGCCTTCTTCACAGCTTTGTTTTGTTTATCTTAGTAACTACCCTCGTTAATCCCTCTGAAGGATTGGTTAGCTGGAATTCGCCTTGTCTTCCTCCCCCAGAGCCTTTGATCTGATGCTCATAAGCATTTGCTGACAGCCAGACAGAAAAGGTGGAGCACAGATCCCAGGCCCCAGGGCCCAGAGAGTCATGAATGAAGGCTGCATTTATTTGTATTTCTAATTGGCAAGCCCATTTCCAGATCAGCTGCATGTCACTGCAAGCCGAGAGCAGGAACAGGAGACAACCTTCTTTTTCTCCCAGGCCTTGGTGCCCAGGGCCTCTGTTTCCACTAAGGCAGTAGCTTGCCTTGACTTCATCAGGCTTGGAAGTAGCTGCCATCTGGACCAAGCTTTCCCCCTTAGTACAGGGCCACCCTGTTTTGCCACTTCTGCATTGCACAACTTTGAGGACACCATTCACATAGTCTATGATTAAATGGAACCCTTTGAGTTGTACAAATCACTTTGGTTCTCCAAGCTTTTGATATAGCCACAGAGCCCTTTATTCTTATGAAATCTTAAGTAGAAAGGCAGTCTATAAGAGACATACAAGTGGAACTGTTCTGTCTGAAACTGAGATGTGGGTTTAGAGTCCTGCCTGCTCATTTTCCCTCTTGCCCTGTGCAAGCAGTTGTTGAGATGCTTTTGGGATCCATAGAATTCCTCAGAAGAATTTTGGAGCCTCTGGACTAGATCATGAATGTCATTCTAGCCACTCAGAGTTCTATAAGCTCCCTCTTTGATTAAGTCGCAATTACATCCCTAGCACCATGCTCGGCACTGAAGGTTGGAGGGAAGAGGAGTAGGAGACATAGCCCCTGATCTCCAAGACCTGATAATATGGTTGCAGAGGTCAGCAGAAAATGGGACCAGAAAGTGAGCTTAACAAGATAAGGTTTTATAGGCAGAAGTACTTATCCAAAGAAGAAGGCGGAGGCAAGGAGGAAAGACTTCCTGAAGAGGATCACACTAGAATGGAGCATTGGTTGGGTGGGAAAGATCTGGAGAGGCAGAGGGGAAAAGTAAGACAGGCGCACAAAGGCAGAGAGGTGGGAAATGCTTATTGTGTGGATCAAGAGAGATAGCACAGAATGGAGCATGCATGAAGCAGATCTCAGTATGCACATTCACCTCCTATCTCATTTACCACTCACAACTGTTTAAGTTGGTATTATTAACCCCATTTTACAGAATTAATCACTATAAGCTCTTGGACATTGAGAATTTCCTGAGGTTGCATAGCTGTTATCAAGCAGAATTAAGATTTAAACTGATATTGATTTGACTCTGAAGCTTGTGTTTGCCCCATGACATGGAACTTTATGGAAAATATAGAACTGGAGCAAGTTTTTTTTAAAAAAGGTAGAATTTGTATAAATCGACAGTACACAGTGAGAAATTTCTCATTGGGAAAAGTGTCCTTGATATTTACATCTTGCAAGATCCTTGGAGAATCCTCTAGTCCAACCTACCAATGTTAAATATGGAGAAAGTGAGACCTAGAGAAAGCAAGGGGCTATTTAATGTAAATAGTAAAACAAGACACCGTTCTGGTCTCTGAACCCTCAGGCCAGTCCTCCTCTCAAGGCATCATGAACAAACCACTCTATCTTTTTTTTTTTTCTTTCCAATGGATGCCACCTCCTTAGCACATCAACACTTTGAAAGTTACTGAATTTACCTCTTCCTCTCCAGAGACCACAGAGCTGGGCAGCAAGAAGGAACTCAAGTCCATGCCCTTCATCACCTACCTCTCAGGTCTGCTGACAGCTCAGATGCTGTCAGATGACCAGCTCATCTCAGGCGTGGAGATCCGCTGTGAGGAGAAAGGCCGCTGTCCGTCTACCTGCCACCTTTGCCGCCGACCAGGCAAGGAGCAGCTGAGCCCCACACCAGTGCTATTGGAAATCAACCGTGTGGTACCACTTTACACCCTCATCCAAGACAACGGCACCAAGGAGGTGAGCTCCCCTGACACTGCCACTAAGTCGGAGCTAAGTACCAACCCTCCTACCTCCTGCCCTTGTGCTCCCTTTGTCTTTTGGGATTGTCATCGTCATCATTATCATCATCATGGCAATGACTAGCATTTATTGATTCCTTACTATCTTTGAAGTACATATTTAGCTGCTATAACCAATGAATCCTCAAATTTCAATGGCTTAATACAATAGAGGTTATCCTTATTTGTACAGAGTCCCAAACAAATGTTTTTGATTGGTGGGTGGCTTTACTCTGAGAAGTGTTGCAGAGATCCAGCCTGTTCCATCTTGTGCTCCATCAATCTGATGGTTCCATGATTACTGTGGAAGAAGAAAGAACATGGAGGATTACACGTGAGAAGTTTAAATGGGCCAAACCTGAAAGTGGCAAATATCATTTCAGCTCCCATTCCATTGGCTAGAACTCGACCACTGGGTACACCTGTCTGCAAATGAACACAAGGAAATATATTCTGTCTGTTTTCCTAGGAGAAGATAGGGGTTTGGTAATAACCTAACAGTCTCATTTTCAATACTATACTTGGATAATCTCATTTAATCTGCCCTCCAGATCTATTATTTACTTGGAAATATTGGTTTGATTCATATGAGATTGCTGACATTAGACCTTTTTTACTTATAAAAATGAAAGTTCCATGTAGTTCATCCTGAAGTCGTGCCCACTTCACAAGTGACGAAACCTCAAAGATGTTTAGTGATTTACTCAAAGTTGGTCTGCTCGAGAGCCTATATGTTTAGTTGTGAAATTCTCTCTCCTCTTTTTCCTCTTTTTGTGTTTCTCATTTTCTATTACAGTTCGTCAGGGCTTGAAGGGATCATATAAATGATTTGGTTCACTGGTTTGCAAACGTGTTTGTGGAACATTTTTTCCAAATGCAGTCTTTCAGGAATCCCAATCTATAAAACCAGGAATAGTAATGCCACTCCTTCAGTTAGGAAGGGGAAGGTGGATAAAGCATCTCTACTTGGTCCCTACTCTTCCCTCTGCAGCAGCTCCCAGACAGCCCTGGGCCTCCAAAGAAGACAATCTGGCAGACCCCTGACCAAGTCCAGCAGGATGCTATGTATTACATGCCCCTCCCATAGCATCTGTTGGACTGAGTAAATACTGGAGGGTAGTAGGTGGCCAAGTAGGGCTTCATAAAGGACAGAGGGGGGATGAGAGTAAGGAGATGGGGAGAGTGTCAGGTAGATGACCCGTGGCAGGAAAGAACACGGTCTGTTCAAAGACTGAAAGGAATTCCCCATGACTGAACCCAAGAGGTGGAGGGCCAGCATACGTGAGGCCAGAGGGGTCAGAAGGAGCCTGATCATACAGGATATTGTAAGCTAGGTCATGAGTTTGGACCCTGTCTGGAGGGCAGTGAGATGTTTAGCAGGAGGCTGATAGGATTAGATTTGTGTGTCAGGAGCCCTCTGGAAACAACCCAGAAGACCATTACTGGAAGAGCAATTAAATAAGCCTACAATGGAATATGCATACAGTGGACTACCTGTCAACAGCCAAAATGAATGAACTATAATGGCACTTAATATGAGATGAATGAACATGTTAAATGAATAAGCCCCAAAGATTCATTTTATATAGCAAGAAACCCTTTCCCCTATTTTAAGTTAAAACAGATACATAGACACAGCAAATATACTACCTTTTAGGGATACATACAGGTACAATAAACTACTTACAAAGGGGAATCAAGGAAAGGATGAACATAGGATTCAGGATGAGGATAATCTTGAGTTAAGGGAGGCAGGATGATGGCGTGAGGAAGCATTTGTTACACATAGGTATGAAGTTCCTAGCTGGTGTTTTGGGTAGTGGATTAGTGGCAGTTTATTAAAGTATTAAAACTAGCTAACTAACTAACTAACACTAAGTGGATGAAGACATAAAGCCTAACCATGTGTAGTGCAGCGATGAACGTGAGTCATGAGCCAAGTGTCACAAATAATCTAACTCTGTGGATCAGAGGTCCCCAAATTACCAACAAAAAAGCCAAATATGTATGTATACCTCTGGCTTCAAGGTGAGAGTCAATTATGTAAGAGTGGAAGCAAGGAGACACATGAGGAGGCTGTTGAAGCTTCCAGTGAATTCCAGGAGTGATCCGACCAGTGTTGTGTCAGTGAAGACAAATAAAGCAGCATGGGTAGCTGTATAGGCTGAACTCTCCAAGACATAGTGAGTGAGGTTGTGAATATCCCTGTTTACAGCTTTGTGAACTTACCCCAACGACTTTCTGGATCACATTCTTCTCATCTGTAATGTGACAGGATACGAGCTAAGTCACAGGACTTGTGTGATGTGTTGTTGGCACATGTGTGGTGGCAAGAAGAGTGATGGTTCCTCTCCTCTTTGCTTAAGAGTCAGATTCCCCCATGTCTGGATTCTGTGCCAGCTTCCCTCAGCATCGTCAAAATATTCAATTCTTTGGAAACCCAGTGAGGTCTTTCTGAGGCCAATTCCTACTGGGTTAGCAGAGAAGCCCAAGAGTGTGAAAGCAGTCACTAGATGTCACTGTTCTCCATACATGAGATCTGGAGCTCTTAAAGCACTAGTCAGTCATTCATTAATTCAGTAAGTATTTTTGAGCACCTACTATAAGCCAAGTACCATGTCATGCTCTGAGAAGTGAAGAGTATGATAAGTGGACATCGTCTGCCTCTTTATGGAGTTTACAGACTTGTGGACAAGACAGATATTAGTGAAATAATCACACAAATCAGTAAAGACAGACTATGCAGAGTACCAAGAGAAGTCCAGGCCAGCTGGTTGAAAGTGTGTGACAAGGGGCCTTGTGGGGTCAGGGAAGCCTTTCTTGAGGAAGTGACATTGAAACTGAGCCCTTGGGGGCTAGGTGTTAAAGTGAATGTGGAGGACTGGTTTGGCGGAGGGGGCGGAGCCTGAGAGCATTCCAGGTTGAAGTCCCAGCTCCTGCAAAGGCCTGAAGAATGAGCAAGAGTGGCCCATTTCCCTGAAGAACTGAGTGAGAACCAGTGTGGCAAGGGCCGAGACTGAGGGGGAGCTCCATGGGCAATGCTGAGGAGAGGCAGCAGGGCCAGGCCAGGCAGAGCTGGGGAGGCTGGGGTGGTGGGGACTTTGGCCCCTGTTGGTGGGGAGCCATGGAGGAGTTAGGGCAGACAGGCAGGCATAGACGGATGCTGTCTCCTCAGCTCCAAGCTCTTCTCCTCTTAGTCATCCCTGCACAGAAACATTAGAGATGGTTGACTAGAGCTGGCTTCCTCTGAGTCTCCAGTTTCTTCTCCTTCTCCCCAAACCCCAATGACAGGCCTTTTTAAAGTTGCATAGCAGCCTAAGGGCTGTGGTGCATTAGGCATTTCCAAAGGAGCCAGGCTGTGGTAGGAGTGGGTAGGACAGGCCCACTGTAGGTCTGGAAATGATCCTGGAGGAGGGGAATATGGCACTGAGCCAGGCTAGTGTGACGAGAAAGCAGCCACTATCATTGTGTCCATCATTTGTTTTTCTGCCTCTTCTCCAAACTCCTATCACTCCTTCTCCCATGGCTTCTCCATCTCTCTGCCTTTCTCTGCAGCTGGAGGCAGAGGCCAGATGAATAAAACACAAAAGGGCCTTGCCTTAGGCTCTGACACTGAGTCATAGCAAGGCTGGGACAAGTCCTTTTTCCTTTCTGGGACTTTCTTTTCCTACTTGAAAAAAGAGAGAAACTGAGTGAGTTTCTGAGTTTCTGATTTTCCTGCAAAAGACTTTGTCTACGTGGAATCAGATTGTGCAGGCTCTGTGCGCCACTCAAGTTGAGTTGGAATCCTGTCTCAACCTCCCATTCACTGTGTGATATTGAATGACCTCTCCAAACCTCGGTTTCCACATCTGTAAAATGTGGTCCTTAAGGTAATCAAATGAGATAACAAATGCATGGTTCCTGGCACAGAGCATGTAATGCACAAGCATTTTCTATCATGATGACAAAAATAATGTTGGTCTAAACTTGTCCCTGCCTTTGTTTATGCTTCCTTTGGCACCTCCCCTTCTAGGTAGTACTGGATAACTTTACAGATGCCCAAAGTGCTAGAGGCATGATGTTTTAGAGTAGGATCTATATTTTGTATGAGAGAGATCATGGGTTAACCCAAAAGGGCAGATCACAAATGGAGGGATTTTAGAAGCATTTCTCACTTTATAAACATTGCTGGCACTCATATTCTACAGATAGAGGATACCATAGGTGGAATTAAACATGAGTAAAAGGATTTCCTTCTCCTGTAGACCTTCTGAAGTGGAATGGAACCATTCTTCTATGTGAGAACCACTGACTCCTTGAGGGTTTTTTTTTTTCTTTCTGAGGAGGATTAGCATTGAGCTAACTGCACCAATCCTCCTCCTTTTGCTGAGGAAGACTGGCCCTGAGCTAACATCTGTACCCATCTTCCTCTACTTTATATATGGGACGCCTGCCACAGCATGGCTTTGCCAAGTGGTGTCATGTCTGCACCTGGGATCTGAACCAGTGAAACCCGGGCCACCAAAGCGGAACGTGTGAACTTAACCACTGCACCACCAGCCCGGCCCCTTCTTGAGTTATTTGAGGTGCTGAGTCAACCCCTGAGTCCCATTGTATAGCACAGTCAGGAGTATCAGAGATGGGGTGTGACTTGCCTGAGCTTTGTGGAACAGTTCTGGTCTCTGGTTCTGGACCAGGGCCAGGGTGTGCTCTGGATAGTCTTGGGGACCACTAGACACTAGCTCCTTTGGTAAGTGAGGTCTCCTTGGGTCCATCTCCACGAATGCATGGGAAAGGATGATGCCTTCTGCCTCAGCTGGAAAAGAGCCCTTCATTACACTTTGCACTGTGGTTTTGAACAAGCAAAGCCGCAAAAAAGTCTTTATGATGGAGAGTTTGATTAATATGTAAATCTCTTCTCTCCACCTGTTAAATGACCCTTACTCAGCCCAAAACCACAGAGCTTGGCTAAGCATAACTAGTGCTTAAGGTACAAGACCTTGTGTGGCTGTTAATTAGCCTTTGGTGAAGAAGAAGAGGTTTCAAGTAGGGGAGACTAAAGAATAGAGCCGTGGTGAAGAGCCAGATAGCTGGATTTGAATCCCATCTCTGCCATTGACTGTCTGGGTGACCTTACTCTTACTCATTTGTAAAGTAGGCATTATTAGTATCTATCCTTATTCATTTGAGGATTCAGAGTTTTCTTTGGAAGAACCAGAGAATTGGGACACCTGGAATCTGAACCAGGTTCTGTCCTTGATTGTTACATGGCATTGGACATGAAAGCTTCTACTGTTTGGGGCTCTATTTCTTTATTTGTACCATGAGAAGTACAGACTAAATTTATCTACAGTCCCATCAGGCACTATGATAGGGTTGGTTCTAACTTCTACCCTGAAAATAAGGGAAATATTTTGAGGTTGGAAAAGGCATCCCGTGACCTGCTATTTATTTCCCATCCAGAGTTATTATGAGCTTTACTTCTTAAATTAGTACTGAGAAAAGAAAGGTATACATATCTTGTACTCTATCTCAATGACAGAGCATTTGTGTGTAGAGAGGGATATTAAAATCATAACCTGTTTATTTTACAGATCAACCTCTTTGTTTTACAAATAGTAAAGCTGAGACCTAGAGATGAGAAATGACTTACTCAAGGTCACACAGTCAAGTCTGAATTCGAATCAATCAGGCGCAGCTTCTGACCTCAGAAATGTCTTTCCTCTCTCTAAGACTCAGTTTCCTTGTCTGTAAAATGTTTAGTGGTGACTTTCCCTACAGGACTGTCATATGGAAAAATTAGAAGACCGTTTGCTAGTGTTTTGAAAACTGTAAAATACTCTCTAGATCTGGATGATTCTTTTCCAGTGCTTGGGTCCCCTGACTTCCAATAATGTGAGCTTTTTTTTCTTTTCATGCTACTCTAGGAAGAACCATGTGTAATTTTGGTCTTGTTGTGGTTGTCTGACCTTCCTGCAGATCCTCTCTCTCTGCCAGAAAGCCTTGTTTCCTCTATTTAGACTTCTTGGCTCAAACTGAGAAAAGAATTCCAAATGACTGCTCTTTGAAAAGAAGTTAACAGCCAAGATCATCCCCCCACCATTGTTACCGCCGCCACCATGACCACCAAGATTATCATAACTGCCATCACCATCGCCACCATCACCTTGCATTGGGTGCTTAGTGTGTGCCAGATCCTGTGCTGGGAAAGATGATACAGAAAGATAAAGACACACATTGTACCTTCAAGGAGCTCACAGTCTAGTGGATGAGGCAGAAGAGCAACATAAGTAACTATAATTACTTGCATATGCTACATTAACGCATGATTTATTTTCAAATAATACAAGAGACATTCCAACAGTGTTAGAAAAGAGGGAGAAAGAAACTCTGAGAGGGGAGAGAGAGTCTGGAAAAGATTCTTGGAGCAGGGAAGGTGGGTATGGGCAGATAGTGGAACAGCTTGAGGCAAGGCTGTTGGTGATGAAGATAATACTGTCTACCAGATATATATTATATGCCAAGGGCTTTACATGATTTATCTCATTTAAGCATGTGACACCTTATAAAGGAAATACTATTATTATTTCTATATAGAAGGTGAAGAGACTGAGGCTCAGAGAAGCTTGAATTCAGGTCTGTAAGATTCCAAAGCTAGTCTAGGCCAGAGTTGGAAAACTGTGGCCCATGGATGAACTCCAGCCTGCCGTCTGTTTTTATAAATAAAGTTTATGAAACGTAGCCACACTCATTTGTTTACATATCATCTATGGCTGCTTTCCTGCCACAACGGCAGAGTTGAGTAGAAAGAAGACAGTAGGACATGCAAAGCCAACAATGTTTACTCTCAAGTCCCTTATAAAAAAAGTTTGACCAACCTTGATCTGACTAAGTTATACTGGAAAAGAAGGAGAAAGAAAATTATGTCAAATACTGTGTGTCAAACATATAGAGTAGAAGAATAAAACCCAACAATTATTGAATGCTAACTGTGTGCCTGGCATTGTTTGAGTGCCTTATGTGTATTAATATATGTTCCCTCACTCTATCCCACAACACATTTGAAGTATGCACTATTTATATCCATTTCACGAATTGGAAAACAAACCCCTGAGGCTTTAGAGAGGTAAATAATTTACCTCAGTTCACATGGCTAGTGACCTGTGGGGTCAGAATTCAAACCCAGGATGTCTGTGTCCAAAGCTTAGGTGTTTAATCAGTCACTCTTGCAACAGGTCTGAAAGATTTGGGAGAGAGAAAACTGGCAAAGTGATATCCAGAAGGCTGAGTTGTGGGCAACTTTGATGCTCTGCTGAGGGATTTAGGTACCGTGTAAACTATAGGGAGCCCTGCAAGATTTTAGGTCAAGGGAAAGATAATGACTAGATCTGAGTTTTAGGTTAATAACTATAGCAATAGGTGAAGGGTGAATTGTGGGGACCAGGGCTGGTTTTATGGCAGGGGAGTTGGCAGATCCCTGATTTTAAAGAGTCTTTGGCTATCCATCCCCAGAAAGTTTATGCAGGATTATATATTATTGTAATTTTTTTTCTGGGAAAGATGCATGGCATCAGCAAATTTTCTAAATGCCGAAGTGTTTTGGCATTTAGAAATTTTCAAATATTTAGAGCGCTAAAATAAGAGGACCAGTTGGTTGGGGTGTCCACTTGCAGAAGTCCATATATGAGATGGCTGGGAGAGTGGGGACTCAATTCAAATAATTTTAGCAAGTATTTATGAAGGGCCTTCTATGGGTCAGGCACTGTTTTTGCTGTTTGGGATTCATCAAGGAGCAAAGCAGGTATATATTTCCATCATCTGGAGACTTAATTTCTACTGAGTAGTGTGTGAGAGATATAAAGTAAACAATTGGAATAGTAAATAATATAGTGTATTAGAAAGTGAAGGGGGGAAAAAAGGAAAGCAGAATAAGAGAGGTCATGAGTGCCTAGTGGAATGTGGAGATCTGGATCTCAGAGTGTGTCAAGGTCATTCAGAATCACTTGGGATGGCGATGGGGGAAGCATTTGTTAAAAATGCAGATTCTTGGCTTCCTCCTACTGATTCTGTTTCTCTGGGGGGTCAGGCTTGGAATCTTCATTTCCACAAGCTTCCCGGGTGATTCTGATGCACTCTGAGCTTGAGAACCACTACGCCAAACCATAGTTCATACGTCTTTCTCATTCTGAAATTCCTTCAGGGAATTCCTTAGTTAGAGATTAACAATGTCAAGTACTTCTTATAATCTGGCGTAAATCTTCTCTGCTATTGTGGGCCACTTCCACTCGATCTCGGTGCATTCTGAGAAGGAGGTGAACCAGCCAGGAACCAGACTGTCAGGCAATCCTTGGCAAGAGGGAAGATCAAAGAAAAGAGGGGGAAATAATCCACATATTACTCAACACGCTCATGGTCAATTACAAAAGGGGAACTTAATGCTTGGATTGCCTACTTACAGAACTGGAAAATGTAGCTGTTTCATGGGACCAGAAGACTAGCAGATTCAATGAGATATACAAGATGTACAGACTTAGCAAATGCAAACATTTTTGCATGTCAGAGATTAGAGGGTTTTTTTCCTCCCTCATGTGATATTGAATTCAGTTTACAAATGTAACAAAAGGAGAATGGCAGAATGTCTTTCCCTTGTACTTTAAATATTGGCCATATACTGAGCACTTCAATTGTGCCAGGAGCTCAGCTCAAGCACTTTACGTACAGAACCCTCTCATCAACCCCAGATGGTGGGTACTATTATTATATTATTATCTTTCTTTTCCTGTTATGAAGAGTGAGGCACGGACAAGCTAGATCACTTGCCCCAAGGTCCTGCAAATAGGAACTGATGGAGCCAGGGTTTGACCTGGGATCTGAGCTTTTTCTCACTTTGCTACACTCTCTCTCTACCAGCTGCTTCCCTCCAACTTTTAAAATAAAGCATAATAAATGAAAGTCTCATGTGTACTAAGGAGACTATCACTGCATTGTATTACCCTCTCCAGCTACTGTGTCTTTATTTCTTTACTTAATGGTCAGCATTTTTGAAAAAGTAGACCTCTTATATTGTCTACAGTGATTCAGCCTCATTCATTCCAGGGTTAGCTCCCTCCATCCAATGGAAATATAGCGGCTTCTCCCCATTTGTAAGCCTTGCAGACACTGTCTTTGTCATAAATGTCTTTGCCTATCTTTGATAGTGTTTTCTATCTCACTTCTTGTAATCCTGAAACGAGTGAGATATCCTTGCTACTTCTTTTTCCTTCCTGCCTACACCCATCCCCCCAAAACTACAACCCACTAACAAATCCCATAGATTTTTCTTCTGAAGAATTTCTCAATTATGTTCACTTTTGCTCAATCTGGTCCAAGTCTTGCCTGTACTTCTGCAGTAGCCTTCTAACTGGCTAACAATGACCCTTGCCTCCTCTAATCCATTCTCTTCCTTGTAGCCAAAATGATATTTCAAAGCTAAAACTTGCTCATATCACTTTTCTGATTTAAACCCTTAACTATCTTCCAGTTACTCTTAAGATCAAGACCAAGGTGCTTCCCACGGCCTACCAGGGGCTGCTTGGACTGGCACTTCTGACTTCTTAAAGCTTATCTTATATCCCTACACTCCTGGCTTTCTGTGCTCTAGTCTCAGTGATCTTCCAGGTTCTGGAAACACTATGCTTTGTCGTGCCACAGAGCCTTTGCACATGCTGTTCCCTCTACATGGAATATGTTTCACCCCTCCCCATCTTTCCACTGAGTTAACTGTTTCTCACCCACCAGATTGCTGAGGCTTCCAGATTTAATAAGATTCCCCTGTTTGTTTATTTGTTTACTTTCTTGAGTCTTCTTTTCTTTTTTTTGAGGAAGATCAGCCCCGAGCTAACCATGGCCAATCCTCCTCTTTTTGCTGAGGAAGACTGGCCCTGAGCTAACATCCGTGCCCATCTTCCTCTACTTTATATGTGGGATGCCTACCACAGGATGGCTTTTTGCCAAGCAGTGCCATGTCCGCACCCGGGATCCGAACCGGCAAACCCCAGGCTGCCGAGAAGCGGAACGTGCACACTTAACCGCTGTGCCACCAGGCCTGTCTCGAGTCTTATTTTCTTTCATAGCAGTTATCATAGTTTCTAATTATGCTTTTATGTATTGTAATTGTTTAATTAGTGTCTGTGTCTCCTCCTCCTTATTTTATGATCACAGTGGTACCAATGCGGGAAAAAAGAGCAGGTAAACTCAGGAATGAAGGCATTATACAGGCATCTAGTCCAATCTTTGTCTACCCCTTGATTCCTTTCTACTACACCTTTCAAATGTTATAGAGCCTGTTTGAACATTCCCAGTAGCAACTTCCATAGTAACCCCCAAGCATCCTGTTTTCCTCGCTTCTAGGACATCCTTTCTTAGATTGAGTAAAAATATTTTCCTATACATTAGGAGGTAAACTCCATGAGACCAGGGACTGGACAAGTTTTTGCCCAACAATGTGCCAACAGCTTCTAGTATGGTGGCTGAGGCATAGTGGAAATTCAATAAATATATTTTTAATGAGAATAAATGAACGAAAGAGTGAAAAATGAATGCCACCAAATTGCAATGGTATGCTTGCATAGTGTGTTCACATACATTGGCTCCCTTAATCCTCTCAATAGGCCTATGAAGGTTTCCATGTTTATCTTTGTTTTACAGATATGGAAACTGAGGCTTAGAAAGAGCAGGTACCACCCCCTGAAGCCCCACAAGGCCAACAAGTGTCAGAGTCAGGGCTGGAATCCCTTTTCCAGCTGTCCTACAACCACTCATTCATCACACAACCATCATTTATCTGAGGGTGCCATGCAAAGATGGCCTCAGCCAGTGCAGTGCTGGGCTTGCAGGAACAGAGCAAGTTGCAGGCCCCATCCCCATTGGAGCTTAGCTCTGTTCACAGGGGGCCCTTCTTTGGTCATTAGGCAACTTCAGTCAGCAGTGATGCTGAGGGCCTAGAGAGAATTCACAAGCAATTTCACTCCCTTTCTGTCTATTTCTAAGAAAAGAAAAAACATTCCAGATGTGCCTCACAATTCACCAGGCAGATTCAGTTGAAAGCAGCTTGAGTTTCGTACCATCACACAGCTAGTCAATCTGTGCAGTGCCTTCCCTGGTCAACAGAGTCACATCATGCCTAGCATTTCTGAGCAGAAGGGTTCCAGGCCGTAAATTCAAGTCCTGGGAGGAGGAGAAACTCTCGAGAAAAGTGGCTTCTCCTTGAAACATGTGTTTCTTTTCAATTTGGTTTAGAAAAGTATAACATATATGAAGGTAGAGAGAATAGTGTAATGAACCTCCATGTATCTATCACTGTCTAATTTCAACAGAGATCAACTCACATCAAGCCTGTGTCATCTGCTCTTCCACCTCAAACATTATATAATTTTATGTCTAAATGTTAAAGTTCATATTTCTAAAAGATAAGGACCCCCAAAATAGCCTCAGTATCATTGCCATGCTCTCCAAATTAATAATTCCTCTATACCATAGCCTATATTTGAATACTGTTGAAAAAAGGTTGCTCAGTGACCCCTAAGCAGCCTATTCTCTCACTACTACAGCATCTTTCTTATACTGAGTCTAATATTTTCCCATATATTTCCTGTCCTTGTTGTTTCTAGTTCATCCCTCAACACTATACCGAAATTGTTGTGTCTATTGACTTACTAGACAGAGCATATGTTTCCAAAGCAGGGAAATGAAGGTTCAAATATCAGCTTTGCCACAAAATTTCTGTGTGCCTTTGGGCACATTACTTCAGTTTTTAAGCTTCTGTTTTCTCCTCAGTAAAATGGGATTAATGCCGTCTACCTTATAAAATTGTTTTGCAAGTTAACTATGATAATCCATGCAAGGTGCTTAGCAACCATGCTTGGCACATAAAAAGAGCTCAGTAAAAGTTATTCCTCTTTCCTGGTTCTAAGTGACAGTCTTTCAGTACTTGAAGACATGTTAGGTCTTGGTTGGACTTTTCTCATCTCCTGGTAAACATCCCCAGTCCCTTCAATAGTTTTTCATCACGTGAGTTGGATTCTCACCTTAGGTTCAGGCCTATCCCAGCAGACCTGGTTATTAGCCTCTAAAAGAACTCCAGCATGTCTGTGTCCTTCTTGATGATGTGTGATTTATGAAGAAAGAAGTTAGAACACACAGAGCCTGCTTCACTTGCCTATAGAATTAAGCGTAGAATCCAGGGCTCTTGCTTCCACATTTTTGGATTTGTCCTGGGTCACAATAGTTTCTATCTTCAGTGTCATGCACATAGTTGGTATTCAAAACATACCTTTTGGGTGGCTAAAGGAGACTGAAGCTCACAAGGAGAAATCTCTTATCAATGTCACACAGCCAGGAGTTATGGAACCAGGTTAAACACATCATGTTGGTATGGTTCGATAACCTATGGTCTCAACACAGAAGCTATAGAGATTACCTCATCGTTGGCTCCGTCCTGTACCCTTTGACGTGGCAAGCCTGTTCTATCATCAAGTAGCCTTTCTTGGATTCTAGAAGTCCCTCCTGTCACTATCTTTTTCTTCACCTTTCCTTGATAGTAAAACTTCTTGCTCCTGTCTCATGTCTTAGTTGCTTCTCAGGCCCTTGGAAGCTGGATTCTGTTCCACAATGTAACTGAAGTTCATTTCTCAAAACTCAACAAAGACCTTCTGTTAACTCAATCCAAAACCCTCTTCTCAACCTTTTTTTAGAAGCATCAATTCACTCTTAAAAGAACTTGGGCTTGGCTCCTTCAGCTTTAGCTTTGCCCCACCTGAATTTTTTCCAGAAATTATTGCTTCCCTTCCAAAAATCAGAGGGAATTTCAGGAAAGGGAAGCATGGTGGCTGCTTGTGAGTGGGGAGTATACATTAGTGAGGCTCTGTCCATCCTCCATACTGCTTCTCCAATAATTATTGTTTCTCAAATGTGCATATCCATTTGAAAGAAGCTGGAGAAAATAGATCTATAGATATATACCTCTAGGTAGGTATATTGCTATACATATATACTTATGTATATTTCTATGGATAGATAGATAGATTTATTTACTTATTTTTTTTTTTTTTTCATTTTCAGGAGGGTATTAGTTACATTCAAGGTAGACAGACTCGGTGAGATTTTGGGAGTTTTAGTGAGATATCACTGAGAGGGCCCAAGTTTTGGAGTCAACCAAATCTAGATTTGAATTCCAGATTTTACGCTTACTTGTTGGATGGCCTTGCACAGGTGGCTTAGCCTACCTGGCTCCATTTTCTTATCTGCAAGATGGAGATAATAAGAAGACCTGCTTCCTAAGATGGTTAAGGATATTATATAAGATGATAGATGTAAAGAAAAGGAGGTACAAGAATCAGATAGACCTAGGCTTACATTCTCATTTTGCCACATACGATGGAGATATAGCTTCATTGCTCAGAATCTCAATGAGGATAACATGAGGATGATTTAACTCACAGAATTTTTGTTAGGTTAAATAAGATTATGTATGCAAAGCATTAAGCAATGCCTAGTATGATTAAAAACTTCATCCATATTAACTGCAACTTGTTTCCTCTTCCTTCATCTTTTTCATCTCTCTCCCTTCTTCTCTTTTTTCTTCCTTCTCTCTTCTGCTTCTGCTCTTGCTTCTGATTAAAACATCCAGCACAGAGTAGGTGTACAATAAGTAGCAATTGCCTTACCTTCAGGCATCCACTGATTAAAAGACCAGAAGGGTAGTCACTTCACAGAAACTAGGAGAGACATACTTCCCCATAGGCAAAGATAAGCTAAATGTCTCTGATGGTTCATTCTAGTGACATATTTTTCCCCACATTGGAAAATTATTAAAAGGAATAAAAATAATTCTGAGCATAGATGTACCTAGTCTATGTCTAGATACCTAGTACCTAGTCACTTTGTCTGTAAATAATTGTAAGTAACAACTTTATTATGTTCATAATAAATAACAGTAATTCATAATAATTATGTCACTTCCATCTAGAGAATATTCAACTTCAGGAATTTGTCAATATTCATTTAATTATCAAATACATGTCTATGTGTAGATACACATATAGATCTGGCATTATTTTAGGCAGTTTATAAATGATCCTTGTAACATTCTTTATTGAGGTAGGTATTACTATATCCCCATTTTACACATGTGGAAAGTGAAGCATAGAGAGTTGAAGTTACTTCTATCAGTTGGCTTAGTGATAAAACTAAGATTTGAATCCAGGGTTTGGTTCTTAACTTCCATATTCTGCCATCTCTCCAGCACGTGTCACATTCTTTCCTGGTTTAAGGGCTCTAGACTTCTCAGAGTTCAATTTGCCATGATGGAAATGCGGCTACCATGAACCTGGTAGAAATCTTCCTTTTCATAACTTCCTCAGCCAGATTCTAAGGCTCCCTTTCAAAGGCAAAGATAAGCTCAGTATGGGTCTAGACTAAGCGTGTCCCCTCCTGTCCTCTGACCTTTCTTTCCCTACCCCCACCCACAGGCCCAACCATGGAAGCCCCACCAGCTGGAGAGACTGCCTTCCTCAGATGCCTCCTAAGGGAAAATGGGCGTACTGGAAAAATGAGGTCACCAGTGGCCACAAAAGGGAAATTTTGCAGTCCTTTACTCAGGAACTCACTATTAACTTAAGCTAGCATTTAGCGACATAAACTTCATAGTCTTGGACAAATCCTCCACTTGAAACCTTCCCACCCGCCTCTCATCTCCAGATGTTCTCACCACAGGGAAGAGGAGTTGCTATCTGTCAAAGGACAGCAGGCCTTAGAAGGCAAGTCTTGTCTACTGGGTGGGGCTGGGATCCTTGGCTAAAGGCTTCCCTTAGGAAAAGTGTGTGAATTCCATCCAGGTTTCCCCTTCCAGGACTGAGTGGGCCAAGAACAACGCCTTGTAGGAGACAGGCTGAGAGAAGGAGCCGTCCTCTGAAGAACTTGGATTTGTACAAGACTAAGAAGCCCTTGGCAGTTCAAGGTCACAGGGCAAGATGCCTTGGGAAGATGACTCACGATTAGATGGATGAGGCTACTGATATGGCTGCGTTTTCTCCCTGGAGTTATAACTGATGTTTCCTATTGCTCATAATTGGTCTCGTATTCATCACTTTCACAATTGCTATCAGCTCAGTGACAGGCAGGACGAATGGTCTGGAGATAGTTTAGAACAATGTAAGCACAATCTATTGCCATGATGACTGAGCAGGTCTACTAGAATAACATAGATTAGACATCCAAAGAGCTCCCGGTCTTCCATTCCTCAGAGTTTACCGCTTATTCATGCAACACACATCTATGGAGTACATACTTTGAGCCAGACCTTTTAAAGGAGCTTCTGATAAAATAAGGCAAAGAACTCAAAGTTCAGTGGAGAGGGCATACAAATAAATAATTCTATAAAATACCGTAGTCTACTAATAGATGTGTTGTCCAAGGTACAATGGGGCCTTCAATTCTGCTGCGAAATGAGAAAAGGGTTTCCAGGGAAGATTGCAGTCGTAGTGGGTCTTAAATAATGAGTATGATGGATCAAAGGTAGGATAGGGTAGAAGCATTATAGGCTGAGGAAAGCCACATGCAAAGACACAGTGGCATAAAAGTGTGTTGCCTGTCTAGTTGATGACAAGTGGTTTAACGTAGCTGGTGTATAGGACTGGGACAGGCTACAGTGGTAGGATATGAGGCTAGAGAGATTGTTTGGCATCACTGTATGAAGGGCCCAGTAAGAAGTAGAATATTTATACTTGTTTTAGTCAAAGCTCTTTTAGTAGTAAGAAACAGAAACCTACTGAAACTTTCTAAGCAAAAAAGGGAGAAATTATTATAATGATATAGTGATTTCCCATGTAACTCAAAGTCAGAGAACACAGCTGAGCTACCAGCATCCAGGGAGCCATTCTCAGCAATAATCTTGAAACCTATCCTCTCTCTGCACTTGACTCTCACTAGCTCTCTCTCCCCCTTTTTCTGGTCTCCATGCATGTAACTCAACATGACAAGCACAGCCTAGTCAAAGCCAGCTTTGTATCTCCTGCCAGTTCAAGCACTTGGAGAGACCAATGAGCATTTGAATCTAAATTCCCAGGAAAGAATCTGATTGCTCCAGTCTATGCCAAGTAATCAGTTTTGGTCCAACTACCCTTGGCCTAAGCAACAGGGTTATTTAGTTCAAATGTGACCACCAAAGGTTTCCTTGTATCTGATACCTGAAAGATATCTATTAAAAGCCTGTAGATTTTTATTCTTGAACTGGAGTACCCTAACCCAGGGGGATACTCTGTGGTATGCTAGGATATATCCAAAGCTGCAGGATAAAGACAGCAGAGATTCTTGAACTTGATAATCCATAAGAATCACCTGGGCGTGTATTAAGTCATAGATTGTAAAGCACCTCTCCCAGGATTCTGATTCAGTGGGTCTGAGTTTGGCCAAGGAATCTGAATTCCTGACAAGTGCTTCAAGTTATTAATGAGGCAAGAGGTCCAGTGGTCACACTATGAGAAAAATTTTTGGAAAAACCCTATTGATTTAATAGTAAAACCAACCCAAGTCTGTTGTGGAGTAGAATACACAATTTACATAAATATTTAAGAAAGAGACTTCAAAGAAATTGTGCATTGGTCCCTTCTGATATTTGGGATGCTTTATAGGAAAAGCTTGAAAAACCCTTCCATATTTCATAGGAGGATGTGAAAGGTTTTTAAGTCAAGAGCTTTGGCTCTTAGATCTCTTGGCTTGGTCTCAGGAGTAAAGTTAGCATCTAGTAGGAGCATGGCAGAGCTTAAGAGCACAGAATTATCCTGAGGCCCTGGGCAGAGGAGAGATTTTCCAAGCTAAGGCCAATGGGTGTGAAGGGACAGAGACATAGGAGGATTAGGGTTCTTAACGTTAATTAATTTATGATAGACCAATTGATTAATCAATTACTGAGCCCTTACTCTCTGTCAGGCACTATGGATTTAATAGTAAACAAAACAGACAAGGCCCCAACATCAATTTTTACACAGTCTATTAGGAGAGACAGATAAGCAATGAAATAGACAATAAAATGTAACATCGTAAAATAAGTTTTATTATAGGAGAAGGTGGGGGGAAATGTATTACTAAGGAAGAGGTCTGTTCCAGCTTTGGGGGTGAGGGAATGCTGTCTGCAAGAGGTGGTCTCTAAGCTGAGAGATGATGGATTAGTCAGTGGGGAAATTATCAGATGGGGGAAGAGTGTCCCAAGGAGAGAAATAGCATGTAAAAGGCTAGAGGTGAGAAAGCATGACTGAAGAATAGCATATGAAAAGGATGGTGGCAAGAGGTGTTGCTGGAGGGAGAAGCAGAGATTTGGGAGGCCTGACATCAGCACAAAGGCATTCACATGACTCGTAGCTATTCAGGGGGAAGTGGCAGAATCTGTGGCCAGAGAGGCCAAGGATGATGGGCTTAGGTCATCAGGGAGGCCCTAGGCCTGGTCTGGAAGGGAGCCAGAGCAGGCACCTGAGCTGGATACCTGGGGAATATTCAGCAGGAGTTGGCGCAGCATCAGTGGGAGCTATACATACTTCTTGCACTGATGATGTTGCCAGAAGGTCAGGGCCTCAGCAATAAGAACATTCAACACCCGCATTTTATAGACGAGATAACTGAGTCCCAAAGAGGGAGATGGACTTTTCCAAAGTTGCACAGTTACTAGCAGAGCTGGGATGACCTCTCTTTTCTGAGTAGCTCTTGGCTGGCAGAGGGCTTTGTGTCCAACCTAGAATCTAGATTAGCACAACCTGGAGAAGACTCTGCAGGGTGCCAGATCCTCAGATGTCATGGGAAAAAAAAAGTGCCATGGACAAATATGTTTAGGAAATTGTGCATTTTATATATTACCTTCTTAGGGCTTCCCAATGACCGTTAGCATATTAATGGCTCTGAAATGTTCTATGTAGAGCAATCTGTTTGGTTTTGTTTGATGTGGTCTTTTCCAAATTTATTTGCTCACGGAGATGACTTCCCCTACCACCCCAATTTTTCTGAACTCAAAATCATTTAATATCCTATTGAACTTGTGTCTCTGGAAACATACTTCGAAATGTTATTCTGGCCAATAAGGACTTGGGACTGACAAGAAAAAGATTCCCGGATCCCTCTGTCCCCTCCTGAGAGTATGTCATGCACCTCAACTCCCACTTGTCTTCAGTATTTAGAAAAAAAGCCATTTCCCAGCCAGGGCAGAAAAGAGGATTCAGTCTTTGGAGTCAGCCCTGTATTTGAATCCTAACTCCAAATCAGCTTAGATTTGTGACATTCTTCTAGTCACCTGATCACACAAGCCCTGAACCTTTTTAAGTTTCAACTTTTTTAAAGATTGCATGGAGACAATACAACCTGATATGCGAGTTTACAATGAGGATTATGTTGGCTCACAGTGGTTAAGCATTTAGGCTTTGGGATTTGAGCAACTTGAGTTTGAATTCTGCTCTGCCAAATACTGGCTATGTGAGGTAGGAAAGGAATCCAAATTTGCTGGGGCCTCAGTTTCGTCCTCTATATAATGGGAGTAATAGAAGTGCCAAATTCATAGTATTGCTGTGCAAATTAAATGTCTTGCATGTGAAACACTGAGCACTGTGCGTGGCATGTAGAAATGCTCAGAAATGCTTGCTGTTATTTTTAACACATTAAAACCTAGTACTTCATTCTCTACATGAGATGGATGGGAGCTGAAAGATGGGATGAACTGACAAGAAAAATAGCTCCTTGCCTCAGGATCATCTAACCCTATCCTCTTATCTGTGTCCATCTTGGGAAGCAGACAGCTGACAGAGTCCCATGCAGGAGCGTCTCACTGGGTTGTATATTTATTTCTCTAATATTTTTTCAGTAGCAGAGGTAAGTGTGGCAAGAGCGGGGTTTGACTGGCTCTAAATGTCTTCCTCCTGTCACCCAGATTAACAAGCTGTTCTATTGGGCTCTCAGCATTCAGGGAGAATGGCTTGAAAAGTGAAGTTTATTCTGACAGGGGAAATTAGGTGTCGTTTCTGTGATTTATAGAGCCATAGGTTGAGCTGCATAATTTCTCATATAGGAAATGGGTCCATCCAGTTTGTATCCCTTCACTGTGTGGCCTTGTGAATGGGGCATCTGACTCAGAGGCTGATTAAGAGGGGTGTGGCAAGGGAGGTCAGGGGGCAAAGCTTGGGATTTGGAGTTAGAGACCCTTTGCTCTACTGTGTTCTGTGTGGGGCACCCTGAGCCAGTATCTTCTCTTCTCTGACCCTGCACTTGCTCATCTGTAAGGATTGCCGGGGACAGTGGGAGCCACTGCATCCACAGGTTGTTGGGAGGCTCATCGGAGCTAACAGAAAGATGCCCTAAGACCAGGCCTAGAGTGAGGAGATGCTTAATAGGTGTCTCTTCTCTTCATCCCACTCTACCCTATCTTCAAAAACCATCAATAGTGTGCTCATTGACCGTGTCACCTCCTCTACAGAGAGGATGTTAGCTGGCAGGAGTTTTTCAAATAGACTTTATTTTGTAGAGCAGTTTTAGGTTCCCAGCAAAATTCCCATCCCCGTGTAAAGTACAAGGAGTTCCCACATACCCCTGCCTCCCCATACACACCAAGCCTCCTGCACTATCAACATCCCACTCCAGAGTGGTACATATGTGACAATTGATGGTCCTACACTGACACGTCATCATCATCACCCAAAGTCCATAGTTTACGTTAGGCCTCACTCTTGCTGTGCATTCTGTGAGTTTTCTCAAACACATAATGAAATGTGTCCACCGTGACAGCATCGTGCAGAATGCTTTCATTACCCTGGAATCCTCTGTGCTCCACTTATTCATCTCTCCCCTCCCCCTTATTCGTGCCAACCACTGATCTTTTTACTGTCTCCATATTTCTGCCTGCTGGCAGAAAGTTTTAAAGGGTTCCAGACAGTATACCTAGTATGGTAAGTTTTCAAGGAGATGGGAAAATCATGGGCAGCTTTAAGAAAAAGCAAAATCCAGGACACGAATGAGAAAATGATCAGAATCAGCAGTGTTATGGTCAGAATGTCCAAGCTGAAGAAGTTACAGGAGAGGATAAGGGACTTACTGAGGTCACACAGCAAGTTAGTCAGAAAATGTAAAGAGTTCTCTGGACTTCCCCTGACTTAGGCGCTTTCCTCTTTTCATGCTCTGTATCCTCTTCCTGTTGGATTTTATTCACTCTTGCAGTTTCTATTACATTGAACCATATGAAGTTGCTGACATTTGACTTACGAAAATGGCAGTTACCTATGGCGTTTTTCATTGGCTCATTTCCATCAGTACAGTGAAAGGTCTCAATATATGCTAAAGATGAGGGGGACTGGGAATATAAATAACGTTTTTAAAAAATGGATTGCCTCCATCAGTGTGTATTTGGATGCTTTATATTTCAGAGCACAGGCTCTAGAGCCAGACTTTCTGGGTTCAAATCCTGGCTGTGCCACTTACTAGCTCTATAACCTTGGGCGCAAATGTAAAATGGACTTAATAATCGTACCTACCTCTCAGGTTGTTGGGAAAATTAAATGAGTTAGTATATCTAAAATACTTAGGGTTCTTGTGGAAGAATACATGTAAAGCATTTAGAACAGGCCTGGCTTGTAGTAAGCTCTCAAGAAATATTAAGTGCTATTTCTCATATCCTAGTGAGAATCCTAGTTAGTGAGAATATTGCTCATGATGGGGGTAGCTTAGAGAATGGGCTTCAGGGTCAAATGACCTGAGTTCGGGTTCTTTTTCTACCTCTTTTTAGCTGGGTAACATTGAACAGGGTCTTCACCCTTCAAACCTCAGTTTCCTTATCTGTAAAACAGGCATGGTTAACAGCCGAATTTGTCTCATAACGCTGTTGACAGGATTGAATGAGATAACGTGTTTTAAAATGCTTGGCACACACTCGGTAAATGTTGTTAATGTATTTGTTTCCTGCCCAACCGCATAGCAGATTAGTGGCTTGGACCCAGCTCGAAAGGTAGGTGGCCTTGTTTAGGGAATGTTAGTTGAAATGAAAAACTTAGTTTATTTTCTGGCAAATTCTTGTGGTGTAAACTTGGACAAGTCCCGTCCCCTCCTTGGGCGTCTCTGTCTGCGAAGTCATGAGTGTCAGTATGACTTTTCAGGACTCTTCTAGATCTGAAATGCCAGGGACCTGTGACAATGAGTCTGCGTGTATTCACTTCAGAGCCCTCCAGCTCCTGGGATATGTATGTAGTTTGAGGTTTTTTATTCTCTTTGCTCAGCTGCTCCCTAGTTCCCACTTCCTCTGAGCAATATTTCAGAATTGTTCAGAGGTAAATTACCTGCTGTTCCAGTTATTTATTGCTGGGTAATCCCAAAAATCGGTGGCTTAAAACAACAATGATCATGTTATTATTCTCACTAGTGGCTCTGGGGGTTGACTGGGCTGAGCTGGTGCTTCTTACTGCGGCTCTCTTTTGTGGCTGCAGTCAACTGGTGGCTATGGCTGGAGTCATCTCAAAGGCTTCCCTACTCACATGTCTGGCAGATGAACCTGGCTGTTGACTGGGACCTCAGCTCAGTCTATTGCTGGAATACCTACACTGTGGCCTCACCATGTGGTCTGTGCTTCCTCACAGCATGGTGATTGGGTTCCAAGAGTGAGTATCCCAAGAGACATGATGTAGAAGCTGCCAATTTCTTAAGGCCTGGGCCCAGAAATTGAAGCAGTAACACTTCTTTTGGTCAAGCAATCAAGGAGCCCAGACTCAAGAGGAGGCACCCAGATCCCACTTCATGATGAGGGAAATGTCAGAGATATTTAGGGTCATGTTTTAAAGTCATTACGCCTGCCTTCCTCCCCTGTTTGATAATAAGAAAACGTGAGTCAACTAACATCACCCACTTCTCTTCCCACATGTGTTCTCAAACATGCTGCTTAATTATGCAGTCACGATTGGTAACAAGATGACCAGTTAATCTCACTATCAGGACCACAGGCATTTCTTATTCCATTTGCAAAGAATGGGGGCTCTAGTCCCTGGTCTCCAGCTCCTATAACTACTAGGGAAATGAGTGATTGGCATCTCCTGCAGCCGCTATTAGGAGGTGTGCTGATGAGTGAATGGTAGATGGCCCAGGTAGGTCCTGTCCCAGAAGTCCAGGCCGGGCTAGGAATCACTGTTTCTGCCTCTGTACAAGCACTGCTATGATGTCCTCTTCAATCCCTTCTATGTTCACCAACCCAGTCCCTCCTGACCAATCAAACATGTGGTCGGCATGGGCTTAGAAATTAGTCTCCCTACCAAGCTAGGATGGCAACTACAGTCCCTTCTTCACATCCCTCTCTGGGGATCTAGAAGCTTCTTATTTTAGACCAAGTACTCCCTGGGCAAAAAGCTATCAACCTATTCTCCTCCAAGCAGTAATTGTAAATGTCTCCAAAAGGAATTCTACTTCCATACCCACAGCAATCCCCTTCAATGGCTTCAAGGAAATTTAGGTTTTTTTATGGTGACCAATTGCATTTCTGTCATCTCTTTTGCAAGAAGCAAAAAACAATAGCAAGTATACAAGTTTAATCTCTGGCAGAGCATCCTGTTACATATCCATGGAATTTAACACATATTTCTGGGACTTTATTATGTGTTGACTCTTTTTCTTGGCACTGTGAACACAGAGATGAATAATAACCTTGGCCTGGAGGAGTTCACAGTCTTATAAGCAAGGACACATAAACACACAAATTGCAAGGAAATGTGAAATGTGAAAAAGCTGAATGAGAGGAGGGAGGGAGAGACAAAATATCTCAAGTGTGGTAGGGTCCTGGTTGACAGGGAAAGTTTCTAGGAGCTCAGCAAGAAGAAAGAAGTGAGGAAAGGGAATTTCAGACCAAAGTCACAACATGAGAAAATGCTTGGTATGAAACAGTGCACCACTCTAGGAAGTTAGTATGTACTGGATCATAGACTAGGAGCAGTGGCGAGAAGATGAAAGAAGAGCTACAGTTGAACAACAAAGGAATTTGAATGTCAGGTTAAGAAGTGGCGACTTTAACCAGAAGGTAGTGGAACTTTTGAAGGGGTCTAAACAAGGGGGCAGAATAAGCAGTGATGTTCTAGAAAGCTATGAACGATGTGCTAGAAAAGGTGACATTGGAGCTGAAAGGCCAGTCCAGAGGCTATGACAATTGCCTAGAGATGAGACATTACTAACTTGCGCCAGGGAGACAGCAGTGGGACCAGGGAAGAGAAGTTGGTTTTGAGATATGTTATGAGGTAGAGGGAGGGTTGACCCCTTGTTTCTGACTGGAGGCACTAAATTGATGGCGGTGCTATTCACTGACATGGGAAATACAAGTAATCTTGAGGAAGAATAACATCACACACACACATATTTCTTTTTTTTGCTTTTATCATTTATAAACTGGTTTGTTTCATTTAGCATTCAATGTGAACTTTCAATTCAATTTAAGGAATATTGGCTGACTTATGTAGGCACTAAAAGGGAGCTGGGAGAAAAAGCTAATCTATTATTTTCTCTCTAGACAGCTTTCACCTCCTCAGTTGGTATGGACTAGGCAACCACAGGACCAAGCTTATTAGTACCGTGAAGATAACAAAATCCAATAAGCTTTGAGTGAGGACTTCAGGGCATCTTTTTTGTTATACAAACCAAAACCATCTTAATATAAAAAGTAACAGACTTGATATCAGCCCCTGAGTATAAGTTACAGTGTAAAAAAATACAGACATTGTAAGTATGGAATTTAATTCACTGGCTTAGTGACATTCTATATAGATGGTCCCAAGAAACTTAATCAAATACGGAGTGTTTACTTAAAATTTAAGATTCTTAAGACATTGTCAAAATTTTTAGAGCTCGAAGGGCCCCTTCCTTTGTATTCCCACACCCTCCTGTGTATATTACTTCATAGCATTTGAACCATATTAATTGTAATTGTTTGTGTGTGTCTTCACCATTAAACTATGAGTCCTTTGAAGTTAGTGACTGGGCCTTGATCATCTCCTTTCTTAGCATCTAGATGGCACGTGGTATGGGGTAAGAAATTCAGTGAATGTTTATTGAACTTAATTAAACCTTCAAAAATATATCTTCTGCATCTTCACTTTACAGATGGGGAAAGCGAGGCTTGAAAAGAGCAATAGCTTATGCAAGTTCAAATAGGAAAGTAACAACAGAGTCAGGAATAAATCCTAGTTTATTTTGATTGCTTAACATTTTTGTGGCTGTTTTCTCCTTCTGCCCAGCTTGGTTTGCTAGCTAATTAGCCAGAAGTTGGAAGTATTTACAAGTAGTGGAAATGCAAACCTTCTTTGTTATGAAAACCAATGGCCATGCAAATCTAGCCCTTAGCCCTCGTATTAAGTACAGGATTTGTTTCTTAAGTCCCTTCACTTACTCAAAAGCCAGGAGTCAACAATGCCTCCAGTGTAAGGTTTCATTTTCCTCTGAGGACACACACACACACACACACACAAACAACACAGACGCCGCGTGATCCAAGCAGAGCAGCTGAAAAGGATGTTTTGGATGAAATCTTGGCATTTATTGTTCCGATGTGACCTGGGAAAGTCAAGAGTGCCAGGATTCAGACGAACTTCACTTAAAGTCCCTGCTCCTCCATGTATCTGTGAATAGGGATAGGACACCCATCTCAAAGGGTAATTTTGAGGTTAAATGGAAGAACAGAGTCATTCCATCACAAAGTTGCTCTATCACCTTGGACCAGCCAGCTAGCCTTTCCAGGCCACTGTATCTGCATCTGTAAAAGGGATTAGATTAGATGATTTAGAGAGTCCCTTGAAGCTGGAACATTCTATGATTCTTTTCTCCTGGGATCTAACTGGATTCCGGATGGAGTGTTGCAAGGACTGCAGAAGTAAGGAAAGAGTGATCCTGCGCTGACACAGTGCTGGCTTCTGCTGCCTTGCGAGGGCTCCCTGTTTGATGTAGGCCTTCTATCGGGGTGTATCTGTGTGCTGTCCAGGGTTTGCCTGGCCACTGCACCAGTCCCCGTTCTGTTCCTCAGGGTTTGGGAAAGAGCCAGTGGCTCATAGGAGACTCACAGGCAGGATTTCTTCCCAAGAGCTGCTTGGATGGTGAAACTCACAAAGTCCAGAGAGATTTCCTGTTTTGTTTTCCACAAGCTCAAGTGACTATTGATTACAAAAACCACACGCACACACATACACCCACATACGCATACACGCACGCACACAAAAATAAAAACACATACACAACCAAAACAGGATGTTCCCTCTCCTCCCCTTGCTGATGTCCAAGGCCATCTCTTACCATCTGTGTCACTTTCACCCATGGCCCTGGATTTCACCATTACGATAATTAAGTCCTTAGCTTGGCTGGAGATGTTACAGAATCTCAAGCCATGGGTAGTCGTGCACATTAATTTCAGTAAGGGAGAACCTGCAAATGGAGGGAGAAAAAGGTCTTTCCGTCAGTATGACCTCATGCTGTTCCATCTGGTTTCTGTCCTCATGAGAGTGCCCCCTCTGGTGCTGGTAGGAGAACAGACGTTTGTTCCCAACGTAAGTTCTGAGATGTAGTAGGAACGGTCCTATGACTGTGTGCCAGACCCTGGCCCACAGACTCTATATGTAAACATTGAGTGGAATGTTCTTATGCTAAAAAAATTGTTATTTATCTGAAATTCGAATTTAACTGGGTGTCCCGTATTTTTATTTACTGAATCTGGCTACTCTTCTTTGGCTTAACCCCACTGCCCTGCATGGTTAAGTAGAAAGGAGTCTCACTTGGGAGTCACAGAGATCTGGGATGGGATTCTACTTCCACCATGCACTTGTTGTGTGATCTTAGGAAAATGGCTCCACTGCTCTGAATCTTAATTCTTTCATCTGTAAATGAAGATCATAGTGTCTCTATCTCAGGACTGTTGTGAGGATTACATTTTTTAATGCCCTTAAAGCACCTTACTCTGTGTAATTAGGTGCTTCATGAACATTGGCTTTTATTATAATTCTTTTTTTTGTTTCTTTGGGTCACTACTCTTAATTCAGGGGAAAATAGATCATTTGTTCACCCCCTAGGAGAGGGTGTGGGTAAGAACATATGGCAGGAGTCATTGGAGCCTTCTCTTCAGAGGTACAGGGAGAAATGTAATGGAGGCTTATACCATACCATTCTCCTTCTAGATTCATGTTTTGGGTAGCTGAGGAGGCAGACCCCAGGCCCACTTTACACAAACATGCTGTATTTGAATCTTTTGAACAATGCAGGATGGAAAAAGTGTCACCTGGGTAATCAGGCATCCTTGGTTATAAGCAGTGTGAAGCTTTCATTTAAAAAATGCACAGAGGGGCTGGCTCCATGGCCAAGTGGTTAAGTTCATGCGCTCCACTTTGGTGGCCCAGGGTTTCTTCAGTTCGAATCCTGGACACAGACATGGCACCGCTTGTCAGGCCATGCTGAGTGGTGTCCCACATGCCTCAACTAGAAGGACCCACAACTACAATATACAACTATCTACTGTGGGGACTTGGGGAGAAAAGGCAGGGGAAAAAAGTGCATAGAAAGTCAAAAAAAGAAAAAGAAAGAAATAAAGCATGTAGTCTGTTACCTGGCAAAGGTCTAAGAGAGCAACGTTCTCTGGAATCCCTAAGTTTTAGAAAGAGCTGTCAAACATTCTGCCTCCCCAATGCTTTGAAATGTCAATGTAGAAGGAGTTACTAAAGCATAAAGCTCATCTGAGCCTGAGCCTAATGATCAGTTTTTCAGTGTCCCTTCATTTATTCAATAACTATTGACTGGACAACTGTGCTCAGTCCCGTGAGATGACTGATGTGAATAAGGCATGGCCTGTGCCCTTGATGGGATCAGAATCTGTTGGATGAGCCAGGCAAGGGAATGTGATGGTAGGTGTGGTCTAGTGCATTATGGTGTCCAGAAAAGGAGATGATCCGAGGCCTGAGGAAGTCAAGGTAGGGTTCCCAGAGAAAGGAGTGTTTTATTTGAAACCAAAAAAATGACGTAGAGTACAAGGTGCAGGAAATACTCCAGCAGAGAAGATAAAATGTGTTTAAAAACAAACAAACAAAAGGCAATGAAGCACATTGCAATTAAATAGAGTAGCAATCTTCAGTTTGAGCAAGGGTCAGCAAATTGTGGCCCTCAGACCAAACCTAGCCTGCTGCCTGTCTTTCCAAGTAAAGTTTTATAGGAACACAATCATGCCCATTCATTTAAAGTGTTGTCTATGTCACTTTCACACTACAAAAGCAGAGTTAAGTAATTGTAGCAGAGACAGCTTGGCTGCAAAGCCGATAATATTTACTGTCTAGCCCTTTACAGAAACACTGCTCTCTCCTGATTTAAAGCACATTTTTCATAAGTAGGAGCTCACTGTTGGTGGAAATGTTAGTGGTTGCCTGAGGATGGATGATGGCAGGAAAGGAAAATCAGAAGAGCGGTGTGAGATGAGACTGGGGAGGTAGTCAGGAGCTAAAGCAAGGAGCTTGGACTTTATCCTGAGGGCCATGAGGAGCTTCTGAAGGTTTCTCAGCAGGGAGGTGATATGGTCAAACTTCTACAAGAAATTGTGTAGCAAGCTGTTTAAGAAGGCAGAATCTGGAGCCAAACTGCCTTGGAGCAGATCCCAGCTCCATCAGTCACTAACTATGAACCTCAGGCAAGTTACTTTCTCTGTGCCTCAGTTTTCCAAATTGTAGTATGGGAAATGATGATGATAATAATAATAATAATAATAATATCTATTGTGTAGGGTGGTGAAGATGGAATAAGTTAATATAGGTGGAATGCTGGGCCCCGAGGAGGTTCTCAGTAGATGCTGTTACTATCCTGTCTCAATGACCATTCTGGCTGCTGGCTAGAGAATGGCTCAGAATGGGAGAACCTGGTAGTAGAGTGCTAGGGATTTAGGCAAGAGATGGTGTCCTGTGTCTAGAAGGGCTGCTCTGAAACTTTAGTCGGCTATAATCATGGCCATGGGCACCTTCACTTTCAATCTTTCCACCATTGTCATCATCTCTTCTGTCCTCCTTTATTCCAGGCCTTCAAGAGTGCACTGATGAGCTCCTACTGGTGCTCAGGGAAAGGGGACGTGATCGATGACTGGTGCAGGTGTGACCTCAGCGCCTTTGATGCCAGTGGGCTCCCCAACTGCAGCCCCCTCCCGCAGCCAGTGTACGTATGTATGGCCCTCTTTCCATGGACTCACACCCCTGTCCTACCAACTGAGGCCATGACTTGCTTCTGTTCCCAGGATTCCTCACCAGATGCCTGAAATCTCTGGGGCCTGCTTCCTTCTTCAAGACAGCAGGGAGATTTGGGGGAACAAAAACATGGATCAGGGGTAGACACTGACGTTGCAATGTGTGCTATTTAGTGATTCAACTCAGTCCATCATTACTTCCTTCACTCATCCATTCAGCCAAGGTTTACTGGATACTGACTATGGCTTTGTTGGTTCCTATGTTGGACACTGGGGCGACCAAGATAAAGAAAGTGTAGAACCTTTTCTAAGATACTTCATTTTATTCATTCATTCATTCAACAAATAATTTTTGAACACATGCTATGTGTCAGACAGTGGGAAATTCATCAATGAACACAGGCACAGTCTGTGCACTTAGAGAGCTGATTGTTTAGTGAGGGGGACAGATGTCAAAGCAAAAATGGGAAAAGAAGATATAGTTTTAAAAAGTACATAATAAAAATATGAAAGAAAAACAAAATTGCTAATGAGGAGAATTATGTGGGGATGCTCCAGGTGGAGGGGAGAGAAGCCTCTCTGAAAAGACCTGAATTCGAGTAGGACTCAGCCAATCAACAAGGGGCAACAATCATATCTCAGGCAAAAGGGATGAGCACGTGTGAAAGCCCTGACCCAGGAAATTCACCACTTGAGGAAGCTGAGGAAGGGCATCTTGACTGGAGGAGTGTGATCAAGAGGGAGAGTGGTGTGAGGAGCACAGCAGAGCTGGGCAGGGGCCAACACTGGGGAACCAGGGTCCCACAACACCTTTCTAGGGTGAGAAGAATTACATTCTAAGATAGTCCTTGAAGAGAGAGTGTGGTGTAGTGGAAAGAGAGAAAGAATCTGGGCTGGGGACAAGCCAAGTTACCATTACCATCATGGTCTTTCCCCAACTTGCTGTGTGACTGTGCAGATCATTTCCCTTTTCTGGGCCTTGCTTTCCCCATCTGTGAAATGAGGGGATTGCACCTCCCTTTCTCTAAGGGCCCTTCTAGTTCTAACCTTCAATCATTCTGTTATTTCTTGCTTTATGAAAGGATTTCCCAGGATTCCTGCCCTCTGTGAAGGAGTACTGATTTAAGGATATTAAAGGGTTGACTGATCTATTGGGGTATTGAAGAGAATGGCAGAAGGGTTGAAAGCTACTGTGTTTGAAGGCATTGCCAATTTAGTTGGCAATGAAGCATCACTGAGAATATAGTCTAAACAAATGGAAAGCTGATCAACTTTCTGTGAGCACATATTGTGTGCTTGGATTAATTTACTGGATTCCACATTGATGCCGAAAAGTAGCTCTTCTTATCCGCATTTTATGGATGAGGAAACAGAGGCTGAAAGAAGTATATGCCTGAGTCCCTACAAAGGCTTGGTGGTGAGTTGAATCAGAATTTGAGTGCAGGATGAATCCTGCAGAATCTTTTGGGGCCCAGACAATGCTGGCTGGCAACCAACCAACCTTCCCTGTCACCCCCTTTAGGCTGCGGCTATCGCCAACGGTAGAGCCCTCCAGCACCGTGGTCTCCTTGGAGTGGGTGGATGTTCAGCCAGCTATTGGGACCAAGGTCTCTGACTATATTCTGCAGCACAAGAAAGTGGATGAATATACAGATACGGACCTCTACACAGGTAAGTCAAAAGCCCAGGACTTCCCGCTTTGCTGGGATAGTGTGACAGAGGAGGGAACCTGGGATTTTCTAATGCCTTTGGAGACTTGGTGTCATCTGACCTGGGAAAGCATGGGGAGGTTTCACTGTTTAGTGATTGTCATCTGGTGCCCACACCTGTGTGCTTTTCTGTAGGATTTTCAACAGGGAAAGAGAGCAAATTGTACTTGGAAGGAATTTCTGACTCTCTGCGTTGTATCCTCAGAGTCATATATCAAAGGATTTGTTAATTCAGAAGAGGATTTGACCTTTTCTACTTGGGAAGACCTACAGGTCACTTCTTTGAAGACCTTGGTCTGTGAATATATTATCTCTGGGACTGAGAAAGAAATTCAAGGAATTGTCTTTTCTAGAGAGATGGACTGAGATAGTCATCTTTAACTAGTGCTGGGGAAGAGGGATTTGGAAAAGATTCAGGCATGCAGGAGAAGATGAGAAAAGTGACTCTTGAGAGTGCTGCATTTTGTTGTAACTCAGGGCGCTCTCTCTGAGTCCTTCTAACTGTCTCACCCAGCCAAGAAGCTGTGTCATCCTGGAGGCTGGTCTGTAGGGGCCTGTATAGCTCTGCAGCAGGCTGGGAGCCTGGGGCCATGCAAGCCAGCCTTGAGGCTGGAGCCATGGGGCCAGGCCTGATGCTGGAGTGTTGGGGGCCTGGGGCCGTGGGAGCTGGCCTGGTGCTGGGGTGGGTAAAAAACCTGGGTCTGTGGTAGTTGGCCTGGTGTTGCGCCCAGCTGAAAGCCTGGATTCGAGGGTGTTTGCCTGGAGCCTGGGTTCACGGGGGCTGATTGGGAGCTTGGGCGACAGGGGCCATTTGGGGCCATGGAAGTTGGCAGGCACCAGGAGGGTTTGGGAGCCTGGGTTTGTGGAAGCCCACCCATAGCCTGGTGCCTTGGAAGCTGCTGGCACCACAAGAGCTGCTAGGCCCCTGGAGCCAGCAGCTTCTAGGGTGAGCTAGGCGCCTGGGTTCACAGGAGCTTGCTGGGAGCCACCTACAGCCATGGAAGTCAGCCTGGTGCTGAGTCTGGGTAGCTCTGGCGTCCATAGTGAAGTCAGGTGCTCATTTCTCTCTCCCTCCACAGGGAGGATTTCTCTCTCTGTGTTGGGCTGCCCAGGCTTGGAGGAGAGATTAGGGGAATGAATCTATCTTTCCCACCCTCCTCAGTGCATCTTTTCTTGTTTTTGTGCTTTACTCAGGTGTTATAATCCCTCACCTAGGAAGCTTAGTTTTTGTGAAGGTATTTTTGTGCATGGATAGTTGTTCAAATTGATTTTTCTCCGGCGGATGGGATGGGGGACAAGTGCTAGAAATTCCTATGTTGCCATTTTGCTAACATCAGTCTCCGAGTGATGACCAACCTTGTTTTATAGATGAAGTAAGTGAATCTCAGAGAGATGTGTGACTTTCTCAAAGTCCCACACCCAGTACCTAGTAGAGACAGGCTATACAATGAGGTCTGTCTTGCTCCCAGCACAGTGCTCATTCTTCATGTAACATCATACTTAATAGTGAAGGACTGACTGCTAGTTTGCTGAGAGATTTTTGTTTTGTTTCATTTTGTTTTAATTATAAATGGATGATGAATTTTCTGTGTCTACTGAAGTGATCATATAGTTTATGTTTCTTGGTTTGTTGTTATGGTGAATTACATTGATGGATTTTCAAATGATAAAACAACATTGCATTCCTGGAATAAATAAATCCCACGTGGTCATGATGCATTATCTCTTTTATATATTTTTGGATTTGATGTGTTAAAATTTTGTTCAGAATTTTTGCATCTGTGATCGTGAGGGATTTTGATCTGTAGTTTTCTTTTCTTGTAATATTTTTGTCTGTTTTGCTATCTGGGTAATTCTGACCTCACAAAATGAATTGCAAAATATTTCCTCCTTTTCAGTTTTTTGAAAGAATTTGGTTAGAATTGGTACTATTTCTATCTTCATTGTTTAATAGAATTCACCAGTGAAGTGATCTGGGTTTGGAGCCTTTCTAATAAGAAGACTTTAACCACTAATTTAATTCTTTAATGGTTTCAGGGCTATTCATGTTATCTATTACCTCTTGAGTGATCTTTGGTAGCTTGTGTGTTTCAAGGAATTTGCCCATTTCATGTAAGTTATAAAATTTATTGGCAAAAAGTTGTTAATGATATTCTGTTATTATTCTTTTAATATCTATGGAATTTATAGTGGTATCACTCTCTCATTCTTGATATTGGTAATTTGTCTCATCTCTTTTTTGTCTGATCAATCTGACTAGAGGGTTATGTAATTTATTTATCTTCTTAAAAAATCAACTTGAGTTTCATCTATTTTCACTCTTGTTTTCTATTTCATTGATTTCTATTCCGATCTTTGTTATTTCTTTTCTTTGGTGTACTTTGGATTTAGTTTGCTCTTCTTTTTTTCTGGATTTTTAAGGTGGTAGCTGAGGTTATTGATTTGAATTTTTTTTGTAATATAAGTATTCCCCCTAACTACTGCTTTAGTGGCTTACCACAGACTTTTGATAAACTGTGTTTTCATTTTCATTCAGTTCAAAATACTTTCTAATTTCCTTTTTGTTTTCTTCTTTGACCCATGGGTTCTTTAGAACATGTTACTTAGTTTCTAAATATTTGGGGATTTTTCGGATATCTTTGTGTTATTGAACTTTAATTTGATTACACTATATCAGAGAATGTACTTTTTATGGCTTTAATAATTTTACATGCATTAAGAGTGGTTTTATGGCTCAGAATATGATCTATCATTATTTTCAGTGTCCATTTTAAAAGGATGTACATTCTTCTGTTTATGGATGGGGTGTTCTATAAATGCCAATTAGATCAAATTGGTTGATTGTGTTGTTTGAGTCTTCTAAATCCTGTCTGATTTTCTGTCTTCTTGTTGTGTCAATACTTGAGAGAATGGTATTGTCAGAGAAACTTCTGACAATAATTGTGGATTTGTCTATTTCTCCTTATAGTTCTATCAAGTTTTACTTCCTTTATTTTGAAGCTCTGTTATTAAGTGCATAAACGTTTAAAAATGTTATACCCTCTTGATGAATTGATCCCTTATCATTGCAAAATTGTTGTCTGTATCCCTCTTGTAATTTTTGCTTAAAATCTACTTTGTCTGCTATTAGTATAACTACCCTAGCTTTTTTCTGATTAGTGTTAGGATAGTCTATCATTTCCCATTCTTTTACTTTTATATTATTTGTGCCTCTATATTTAAAATGTGTTTCTTGTAGACTGTGTATATTTAGGCCTTTTTTCTTTTCTTATTCAATTTGACACTGTTACCTTTAAATTGAGGGTGTTTAGATCATTTATATTTAATGTGATATTGTTGTGGTTAGATTTGTTTATCATCTTGCTATTTATTTTCTATTGACCCATCTTTCTTTGTTCCCTTTCTTCTCTCTTTCTATCTTCTTTTGGATTGAGTGTTTTTATGATTCCATTTTATTTCTTTTGTTGACTTACTAGCTATAATTTTCTTTTGTTATTTTAGTGGTTACTTTAGGGTTTCCAAAAATATATTTACTATATCACAGTGTACCTCCAAGTGCTATTATGCCGCTTCGTACACAGTATAGGAACCTTACAATAGTATATTTTTATTTCTCTCCTGCAAGCTTTTATGCTGTATTGTCATACATTCTACTTATATATGTGTTATAAGTTCCATAATTTATTATTTTTCCTTAAATAGTAAATTATCTTTTAAAGACATAATAAGAAAAATAATTTTATATATTTACCCATATAGTTACCATTTTTGATGCTCTTCATTCCTTCACATACATCCATATTTTCATCTGTTTCATTGTCCTTCTACTTGAAAGATGTCTTTTACTATTTCTTATATTTCGGGTCTGTTAGTGATGAATTCTTTCTTCTTTTGCCTTTATAAGCTATTATTGCTTGGTGCAAAATTCTAGATTGACAGATTTTTCTTTCAGTAATTTAAAGATGTTGCTCCTCTGTCTTGCTTGCATTATTTACATTGAGAAATCTGCCTTTATTCTTATATTTGTCCCACTGTATGTGCATATCATTTTTTTCTCTGGCTGCTTCTAAGATTTTCTCTTTATTACTGGTTTTGAGCAATTTTATTATTTAATGTGCTTGAGGTTCATTGAGCTTCTTGGATCTGTGTGTTTGCAGTCTTATCACATCTGGGAAATTGGGCCATTGTTTTTTAAAGTATTTTTGCCTCTCTGCCCATCCTTCTTCTTCAGTGACTCCAATTACATGTGTATTTGGCCACTTGAAGTTTTCCTTCATCTCACTGGTGCTGTTTTCATTTAAAAAAATTCTTTCTTCTCTCTTTGTTTCATTTTGGATAGTTTCTAGTGCTATATCTTCAATACCTTCTGCAAAGTCTAATCATTTGTTAATTCTATTGAGTGAATTTTGCATCTCAGATATTGTAATTTTCATCTTTAGAATTTTAATTTGGATCTTGTTAATATATTACATGTCTAAACTTTTTTGACATATGGAATAGAATTATAATAACTGTTTTAATGTCCTTGTTTGCTAATTCTAATATCTCTATCAGTTTTGGGTCAGTGTAAATGGATTGACTTCTCTCTTCATTATGAGTTGCATTTTCCTGCTTCTTTGCATGCCAGGTAATTTTTGATTGAATGCCAGACATTGTGATTTTTGCCTTGTTGGGTGCTGGATATTTTTGTATTCCTATAAGTATTTTTCAATTCTGTTCAGGGACACAGTTATGTTACTTGGAAACAGTTTGATTCTTTTGGGTCTTGCTGTTAAGATTTGTTAGGTGGAACCAGAACGGTGTTTAGTCTAGGGCTAATTATTCCCTACTACTGAGGCAAGTCCCTTCTATGTACTCTACACAATGGCTCATGAATTATGAAATTTTCCAGTGTGACTGATAGTAACAGGCTCTATTTCTGGTCCCTATATAGGACTGGGCACTGTTCTGTTTAATCCTCTTGGGTTGATAGGTTCCTCACATACATTCCTCAGTCAGCACTCTGCTGAATGTTGAAGGGGGACCCTCTGTAGATCTCTTTAATTTTCTCTTTGTACAGCTCTCTCTTCCCCATTACTCTCTCCTATAAACTTTAATCACTTTGGTCTCCCCGGACTGAGAACTCCGTCTTCTCAATTTAGGGCATCTACCAGTCATCTGACTCTCTGCACAGTGACCTGGAAACTCTCTAAAAACAGTAAGCTGGGGAAATTTTAGTGTTTTCCATCTTTCAGGATCTCTGTCCTTTGTTGCCTGATTTCCAGTTTGAAAACTTATTTTCTGTACTTTTCTTTTTTTAAAAATGTCTTAATATTTCCAGCAGTAGGATAAATAAATCTAGTTCGTGTTTCTCCATCTAGTCCAGAAATGGAAATCTAAGATTCTTCCTTGATTGTCCATGAACTAGTGCCCTGATTCAAGAGTTCCTTTTTTTGATAGAGGGAAAACTTGGTTCTTTTTAGTTACATGGTCTGGTGTCACCCCACAAAGATATTACTCCTTGTTCTTCCTGCTGCCATTTAGAAGTTTGAAGATAATGACATATCTGCCTCCATCTTTACAGGTTCCTCTAATCCTTCCTTGTGCAACTTGCCTTTCATTTTTCCCCACTATCCAATTCTTGACTTTTTCAGTGGGCAATTATCTTTAAATAAACAAAATAATGAATCTTGTATCTTTATAATTTGGAATTCTGCCACAGTGCCTGACATACATAGATGTTCAGTGTTCACTGAATTGAATTGTATATGGGTAGGCATATACATGTCTTAATTTTTCAACTCTACATTAACTCTTTTAGTGCTGTGTGGTCTTACGGTATCTTATGTAGTCCTAGAGACTAGCTGAGTACATAGTAGGCCTTCTGAAATGTGTCATGATCGATTGATGCTATGGATGATTGGGGGTGGATATCTGAAATAAAAAACACATCTCTTTGCTTTCATTCCACCTTTACCACATCTCAGCCACCTGGAAGGTGAACTTGGCCCAAATTTGCAGATTTCAGTTCACTTCATCAAGTTTTATCTTAGAGGATATAAGCCTAATGAGGAAGGATGGGCTTTGGAAAACTTAGTTTCTGCTTTCAGTTTCCAACACACCTCACTGAGAAATCTAGGGCCAGTCAACATCTTTTCTAGGCCTCAGTTTGCCTATCTGTGGAATGAGGAAAATAACACCTACTTTAAAATTTACTTTGAGGTTCAAATATATACAGTTCTTGGGACATAGTCGGTACTAATAAATTTTAGTTGCTTCTCATTTCCATGAATTAAAAAAAATGAAAGGGAAAATTAAATGTTAGGAAGAAAAGGTTTAAGATAAGCTTTAAGACTTGTTTTGGATAGAGAGTTAGGATTGCTCACACATTTGGCCAGGTAAGGCCAGAATAGGAAGATGTGGGCTTTCTCCTTTGATGTCACTGGATTTTTGCCGGCAGCCGAATCCAGTGCTTGAATTGTTTATTTGTCCATGAGCTCACGTGTGTGTGTGCACAGATATACATGCATATACACATTCTTTTACCCTGTCTCTCACACACACGCATCCATGCACACTTTATGGCTGCCATCGTTCAACACCCTTTTGGCCTAGCCATTGAAATGCTCACCCTCCCTCCGTCTCCTTCCCCTGCCCCTCACCCCTGGGTTTGACGCCCTCTCTGTTTCCTTCAGAGAAGCCATTGCTCTCTCACTTCTGGGACTCCATTAGGAAAGCCAAGAATAAGTAGCCTCCAGTTTCAGTTGTTATGAGCAGAAATGGGGCTTGTTATGGGGGGTGGCTGAATTCCCCACACACTAATCTGTCATCAATATTAAAAACAGACGTCTGGTTCTCCCGCATGGCCTCATCAGAGCAATTGGCATGGGTTTCAGCCTCTTGGGCAGGGGTAGGCGCAGGAGGGGTGGGAATGAGAGGGGGTGGCTGAGGCACAAGCAGATTTAATGAATCCAAATCTGCCGTTTGACTTACAGGGAAAAAGCTGAGGAAGGGGAGGGACTTGTCTGGAGGTTATACACATGATGAGTTAGTGGTAGAGTTGGAGCTACAGTAGGGGCTCTGGTTTCTTTACCTACCCTCCCACCAAGTCCAAACATCTTTCCACCAGTCCATATTACCTCTGGTGTGCTTTGCTCTTGCCAAGAATAAACCAAGAGGCAGATGAAAATTAGGTGATATAGGGCATTTGTGTGTCTGAGCAGGTGGGAGTCTCTAGCCACCTGATGGGAGTTGAAGGACTCTGACCTTATAGGAAATGTAGCCCCTTGGACTCATTGCCTCTTTGTCTGCTTTCCAATATGCCATCTTCTGAGAATCCCAAAGGTTCAGAGTAGAAGGACCTTAAGCATTAAATCCAGCTTCCTCAAGGTAAGGATCAGAAGAATGAAGACAAGGAGTGACCTCACCCAATTTTATAATCTCTCACCACACTCCCCTGCATTTTCTGTGGTCAACTGATGGAATTTATTTTTTAACCTTTAAAAATCAGAGACTTCTCTTTCTCTCCATGGGATTCTCAGCTTCAACTTGTTTGGTTCAGGGCTGGAGGGCCGGCTGGCTCTGTTGACACCCACAGAGGCAGCAGACCCTCTCCACCATCCCCCTACACCTTCTCATGAAAGGCAGCAACATCTGGAGCTGTTCAGTGCCCCTTTCTGTCCTGGCATCTGGGAGCCTACTGAACCATTCCCCAGATGATTGGTACCACGCTCCCCTCCTGCCAACTCTTAACTCTTGTTTCTGTTTCCTCCTATGTTTACTTTTTCCTGACTCTCTCTCTCCTTCCTTCTTTTTTTCTCTTTCTTTCTGTCTCCTCTTGATATCCTTCCCTCTGCCTCTTCTTTTGTCTTTTTCACTTCTTGTCCCCTTCTACCTATGTCTCAGCCTATATTTTCTTGTCTTTGTCTCTCCAAGCTGGCTTGTGTCTAAACTATTCATCTAGATTCGTCTAGATCTGGGTCAAGGGTAATGTCCAGAATGGTCAGAAGACGTCTCCATCCATCCCCGACCCCAATCTATATCCACTCCCTTCCTGTTTCCATTAAGTGTAATCTATGGCCAAAAACACACACTCTCCCCCTACAAACACCATCCCATCTTTGACCTTAGACTGAAGATCTTCTCAAGGGATGAGGAGAACTTATAGAAGTGAATTTGTGTGGGGAATAACTCAAGGGGCAGCAAGGCCCCACTTCTGGTAGCTGCGAGGATGGTGGCAGCAGCGGCTGTGACGGAGCAATTACATTGGAGTTGTTTATGAAATATTGTCGACATTACTCATAGCTCCTCAAGCAACGCAGGCCATGGCTGAGCCATACCCTTTGTCTGAGAAGCTAGAGGGGCCCTCACTCGCCTGTTGTCTGCCTGCCCTGGACCAGCTTGAGGGAGGTGATGTCATTGGAGACTGGGCCCCACTCCCTCAGCTAGCATGGAGGGGGAGGGTGGCAGTGAAGGAAATATGTTTTACAGGGTGAGGTACAATCCAACATGACTGCAAACATCTGGAACTGATATTAGGTCCTCAGAAAATATTTCTGTCACTCCAGCTACTCTTTGAGTGAGAAGTTTCTAAAGTCAAGGACCTCCAAAGGGAAAAGGTCCTTGGAGGGTCTTAATTCTCTCCATCCCCCCATGCCACCCAGCCTGCCTTCTGTATCACAGAGTTTTTTACAGTTCACAAAGCAGACTTGTTCATCCCATAAATGTATATTGAGGTATTACTATGGACCAGACACTGTAAAACATATCATGGGCATGGAATAGTAACAAGACAGGCACGATTCCTGCCCTCTTGGAGCATATAGTCTACTAGGAAAGAGACACACTTAGCAAGAAATTACCCTATAGCATGATAGGTGTTAAGATAATTCAGATGCTGTAAAAGCACAGAATACAGGCTTCTAACTCAGTCAAGTGGAGGTAGTAAAGGCTATCTAGAGGAAATGAGACAATTATTTGAGATTCTAGTTCCAGTAATTAATCATACTGATCAACCCATCATACTCAAGACTACCGGTACCCCATGTGGAGCTCACCCTCTGGCTGAAAAGACTGTTCTTCAGATCTCACTTCCTCCCTGCTATCATCTGTTGTCTTACTCAACCTTAGTAGCAGCCGCCCATTGTAGATGCCAAGAGAAGAAAAGTTACCTTTCCGTCTGCACTCCTCAGAACCTCCTTCTAATCCTGGCAAGAATTATCATAGGGAGGTGCCTATCTTCCATCAGAACACTTTGTCAGGACTAAATCCATCCTGCCTTATGTCCATGAAACTCAGTCATTCCCAAAAGGTAAAGTCAAATGGAATCTAGTATTCACCTTCTTTCCCTACCTGAAACTGATTCTCTAAGTATTTAAGCTGCTGGTTTGGAGCTTTCTCTCCATCTGTGCTCTTGCCATCACAATAGACGAGTTCAGTTCCTCCTGGATGCCCTGTCCAGCAATCTAGTCTCTCACTTCCTTCGCCTGCTTGTCTCCACTGAGCTTTCCTCCATTCTGTATTGGCCACCCTCTCTTAGGTCACATCCTGAAGTTTGTCCTCACATTTTCCCATCAAAAATCATTAGTTCCAATGTCTCACTCTCTGATCATAATCTTTTATCCTATCAGTTTTTTTGATCTCCGACTACTACCATGCCTGTCTTTTAATTCAACAGGATTTCCTGTCCCTTAGTATCACTACTCTATGTCTATCTATCAGTTCCAACTCTTCTTTAGTCATTTCCCTATCCATGTGCAGTGAACTGAATGTTTTTGTCCCCCCAAAATCCATGTTAAAATACTAACCCCCAAGGTGATGGTATTAAGAGGCAGGGCGCTTGGGCAGAGATTAGGTCAAAAGCATTTGCAATTTGATGTCTCGCAAGCAATTCAAACTCAATGCATCTAAAACTAAACTTGTTACCATCTCCCCACAAATGTGTCCCGCTCCAAGTGTTCATTTACTCACTCTATAACTGATACCACTATAAATTCAGTTCCTTGAACAAAACCCCAAGACTTAATTCTTCTCTCTTGTTCATCCTAATATTCAGTTCATAACCAAGTTATTTTGCTTTGATGTCTATAATCTCTTTTTTCCAGCTTTATTGAGATATAATTGACATATAATATTATCTCTTAAATCTACTTCTTTCTATTCTCATTGCCTGATCTAAGCCACCTATCATCTCTTGCTATCACCTTCTAATTAGTCTTCATATTAGCCACCTTTTATCCCTTTCAGTTCTCAATTCTAAATCCCAGGTTGCCAGTAGTCTCCAAATACAACTTTTGACCATATCCAGTGCCTAGCACAGTGTCTGGCATACCATGGACACTCAATAAATCTTTGATGAATAGATAATCTGATTTATAAGTATCACTCTACTGATTTAAACTTTTTAAGAGCTTTCTGTAACTCTTCTAATTGAATTTAAAAATTTTTGATATGGCCTACAAGATTATGAATAATTGCTCTTGCTTACTTCCCCAGTCTTCTCTCTGCTCTTGATACCACAAGTTATCTTTCCCATTTGGATCTATACACCCAAGTCTCAGCTTAAATGCCACTTATCTGAATCCTTACATTATATTTGGCCCCCTTATTGATTATGTGAACTTTTAGTATTGAGTACTCCCTTGGTAGCATTTCTTACAATTATAATGAATACTTTTAGATTTTGGAGGGAGAGAGGTTTAGCATTTGCCTTTTTCACTCAAATATTAGCTCCTCCAAGGTGAAGTTATATTCATCTTTTTCCTCACTCTATCCCCAGTGCCTAGTAAAATGCCAGGCATATAGTAGGCACCCAGTAAGACCTGAAATGTGAGCAGGAAGTGGTGAGATGAGTGAAAGTTGAGGGGTGGATGAGGATGGAGAGGATTCTAGGTGGAGGGAAAAGCATTTGCAGTGAGTGGCTTTAAGGAATAAAAGGGTGGTGTGACTGGAGTATAAGTTTTGAGTGACGGAATTAAAAGAGAAGAGACTACAGAAAGGCTAACATTATGGCGGATGGTTTAAGATATACTAAAGAGTGAAAGTTTTATCACCTTGTCTCCTCTATGGAAGATGAATTGAAGGACCTTTGAATCCATTATCTCATTTTATCCAGAAATTAATCCTTCCAAGTAAGAGGGAATTATTATCTCCGTTTACAGATGGGGAGTTGAAGATCAGGCTTGTGAAGTTGGTAGTTGCAGTTCAAACTTCTCAGAAGAATGGGGTCAAGAATTGAATTTGGGTTTCCTGGCTGTTTAATCTACATTTCTTTCCATTTCTCATTGCCAGTGTAATGCCAGCCAGAGGCATGAAGCCCATGGATCTAGGGATCAAGAAGAATGGCTGAATGATCTTTTCTACAGAACTTCTTTGCCCTAAGAAAGGATTGTGTGTGGCATTGCAGGGTGAACTAGGCGACCACAGTCTGTAGGACTAAGGTTCAGCTTCTGTTGCCCACCTGGAGGGATGGCTGACATAGGACCAAGCAGAGGCATCAAAGAGATAGCCTGTAGGTAAAAAAAGAAGATAGGAAAAGGGGTACAGATGTAAGGTCCCTCCCTCCTCCATTGGACATGGGGAGGTGGGAGGGAAGTGGAATTTCCCTCTAAGGCATTATTGATTGGCTTTTTTAAAATCTGAATTAATTACTTCTCCACTAGACCTCATCTCTGTCCTTATTTTCTTCTCTACTAAGGCCACTCTAGATACTTCCAATAGAACTTCCTCACCAGGCTCTCCTTCCTCTAGTCTTGCCCCTAAAATCCATTTTCCTCATGCTGCCAGAGTCTTATCTGTCTATACCAGTGTTTCCCAAAGCATATTCTCCATATGTGAATGCATTAACGAAGAAAATCAGAACTAAACATCAATACTTCTCAACATTGTTGTGAGCAACAAATGGAATGATACATGATGTATGTGAGATGCCTGGTGCAGAGAGATATACAGTAATCACTCATCCTTTGTCCTTACTATCCTCTTTGAAATATGCACAATGCTCTTACTTATCTGAAATAATTGGCCTTAAACTGGAGGTAGCAACCCAGTGGTTACATAGTGCTTTTTAATATTTGATTAAGTTGCCATCATTTGAAATCTGGAAGATTTTTACATGAAAATCTGGATTCCTGGCTTCTGCTGAAAAAGAGTAGGTTCTGGCAACCTCGGGCTCACATTCTGACGTGGTGGCAGTAGACAGGGGAGTTGAGTAGCTGCTGCCCACTTTAGAGAATGCATGTAAACTCTAGTTTGCCATACTCTACCCCTTCCAGGTTGTCTGACATCCACTCACTACATTAATTTGTATTATCTGCTTTGCCTCTGCAGATATTTGAATATGTCAAGTATAACTTAGGCCGGCGACAGAGAATGTCTTCTCTTGAAAGTTTTGTATTCACCATGCCTTGGAATATTTTTGCCTATTGTTTGCCTGTAACATGGGCAAGGGGGTTTGAGCTGACTACCGAATAATAAAAGAAATGTCTTGTTAAAATTTCTTCCGTTTTTGAATGTTTACTATGTGTCCCACGAGACTTCTAGCTCTTTGAGGGTATCTCTCCAGTGCATCACTGTATTCATTTGTTCATCCTCTCCTAGCACAGAGTGTGGTTTACGGTAGGGGCCTAATGGGTGACCACTAGAGGAGTACAGTGAATGAACAAGGTAGAGATGCAGTGGTAAACTCATTTAATCCTCACAGTAATTCTATGAGAAAGTTACTGTTGTTATTCTCATTTTTCGCAAAAGCAGAAACTGAGGCTTGGGAGTAGCCCACTGGTGCTACTATGCTTCTAGAATCCTAAAATATCATACTTACAAGATCCTCACAGGTCAGTTAAGACAGTCTCCTCAATTCAGATGAAGAAACTGAATCCCAGAAGTCAAGGAAAATTGCCCTCAGTCTCCTGGTGAATAAGTTCAGGCTAGCACATAGGCAAGATCTCCTGGCTCCCAGCCCAGCATTTGTTCCCATGCCATATGCCTTTAGGAGTATCCAGGCTTTGATTTGTCCACCAATTCCATTTCCAGTCTTGATAAACTTCCTGCAGTTGACTTCCCTCTCCCTGAGTCATCCTGTCCTACCTCCCAAAGGAGAGATTCTGGATACATCCCTGGAGCCATCTGAAGTGAGATCAAGGAGTTGTGTTCACTGGACCCCAAACCCCCAGGGAGAACTCATTACCTTGCCTCACCTACACCAGTGGGAAAAGGTGAGGGTGGAGTACCCTGGAAAGAAAGAATTTGGTTATAAACCAACAATGAAGATGGGCTTATAAGAGAACAGTTATGGGCCCTGTTGTAACTGTCCTTTAATACGTAATTGACAACTTTCTCTCCAGCTCATCTTTGGAGACTGTTGACAAATTCAAAAGCCTCAGGCACAGCTGACATCAGTGATGTAGGAGAGCTTTTAAACACCTGAGAGTTCCCTGGTAGTATTCACTCCGTGATCCCTAAGGGCCTTTAGAAACACAGGAAATCTTGAAGGAACCATAGAGATCACAGATAAACTTCTACTCAATCTCTCACACCCACCACTCACCTCTCGCTCAATCATACAGATGAAGAATAAGATTCAAGTGACTTGACTGAGGTCATTCAACATATCAAGAGTCCTGGAATAATTCCTGCCCTCAATACTGAGCATTCAAGTGTCAAAGGATTGGGTCATAACACCCATGGGTTTGAGTTCACTCACTTATTGTTTCAGACCCCTGGGCAGCAATCATCCTTTGGGGGGGACTCTGAGTTCTGGGGAGAATAACCTAGAAAGGAGCCATTTTCAAAGGCCAGAAAAGATGGAAGCTGTATGTTCTAGTAGGCAAGAAAACAAATTCCTTTATATAACCATCCTTGAGATATTTTCTTTATATTTGCAAAAAAGAACAATACAACCCAAACTCTTTCTCTTCTTGAATTGGCTTTCAGGAAGCTGGTCACTAACTTAACACATTTGAGGATGGTAACACTAGTCTTCTTTCTCATCCTCAGACACACCAAGCTGGTTACTTCCCATCTACTTCCCTCTTCCTAGAACTTTCTGCCCCTAGTTGTTCAGATTCTTAGCTCCTTCATAGCATTTGATTGCTTCGTTCCATTGCCATCTTCACTTAAAAGCCTCCCTGACCACCCAAATATAATTTTGCTTCTCTGTCACTCCTTGTCACATCCCCTCGTATTACTGCCCATCACATCACTTATCATTCTATGAAATAATCTCATTTATTTATGCTTTTGCCTATTTATTTTTGGCTTTCTTGCTCTTGAATGTAAGCTCTATAAGATTGAGGACCTCAACTGTCTCATTCTATGCTACGTCCCTACTACCAAAAATACAAATTATGCTGTTTTCAGAGGTCATGAAACCAGGCAGTCAAACAACAAGTGAAGAAGCAGAAAGATATCCAATACAGAGAGAGTCACAGCAAGAATGAAACAAGAGGAGATGCATTTGCTAAGCACCTATGCCATACCAGGAACTTCGTAAACATTATAGAAAGTGCAAGTTAATTAAAGAGAAAGGGAAGAGAACCAGCATTTATTGAGCATTTATATACCAGGTGCTTCTGTATAATATTTAATCATCAGAATTATTCTGAAAAGTAGCTATTATTATTTTACTTCACAGATGGGAAAACTAAGCTTCAGAGGGAGAGAGTCGCTTGCTAGGAGCATATCATTATTAAATGACAGTGGTAGGGTTTGAACCCAATTCTTTCTCACTCAGAAGTCCATGCTCTTTCTTCCTACTCTTGATACCTTCTAAGGAATCTTTGAAAGAGGAATAATTAAAAAAACCTTTTAATGAAAGGAAGGAGAGAAGTATATAATGAAAAAGTTATAAACTTTCGAGGGATGTGTTTTTGATTGGGAGTGTGGAGGAGGGGGCTGGGCATTGTTTTCAAGGCAGAAATTATGGGGAAACTTAAGCTCTGAGCCACTTGGGTCATATCCTGGGCCAGGGACTACAAGTCTCCATGTTTCATGCATTGGGTACAGATGTGCTGTCATCATGTGCATGATGAATCACACCTTAGGAAGTTCAGATCTGGCTATTCTGCAGCAGCTGAGCTTCTTAGGGGAGTTCTGGGCCTGCAGCATAAGGAGACAAAGGGTATTGAAACTGAGATTCAATGAGTACGCACAACTGGCTGAACTTAAAGTGACAGAGGAAAATCAAATGTGAGACTGGATTCCCCTAATGTTTCTCACCTAGAATTAGCTACATGGACAACTGTCTCAATGATTATGTAGTTTATAAGTGGGGCTTTTCTCTACGCTCTAAGTTGATACTGGTGGCTCATATTTTTTTAAATTCATTTCTAGCTGACAAACAATTATGGACTATCTGCTGTGTGCCAGAGTTGGTTCCAGGCACTGGGGAAATGCTAGAGACAGTGAGTTGAATTACCTAACTATAATTCATAGTAGAGGACATACATTCATTCTGTTTTTTGTTTTGTTTTGTTTTTCATTTTGATTAAACTAAAAACAGAGCCTGAGAAAGGATTGGAAACATGTAGTTTACTTGGTAGGTACTCATAGGCAACAGTTGTGATGGAGCTTGGTTGGTGACACCCGAAGGAGAGAAAGCCAATACAGGGGTGTGTTCAGAAGGTTATTATTGAGATAATGGGGGCTTGATTTCACTGTCATCTCCTGAGAGGGAGACAAATGCCTCCAAGAATTGTTATCTGAGGATGCAAATCTGGAATGTGTCTGGGGTGGCTCCCTACCTGTGGTGTTTGAAGATTGCTGTTCCTTACACTTCTGGGCTGTGCTTGCCCAGTTGAGCTGAGAGCTCCCATAGCATCAGGGAAGGCCTCAGAGCAGAAAGCAAAAAGACACACCTGGCATGTGCTCAAGGTGGAAGTTATTGGAGCAGCACAAGGTGAGTCTGAGCTCACACTGGAACCATCCACTGCAATTGAGGCCGAAATCAGAGACTAGGGATGTGCAGCGACCCTGAGGATTCTCTTAACTAATCGTTCAGAAAATGAGTATATTGAAAAACTACACAGGCTTAGCATATTGCTGTGTTCTTGGAAATCGATGGAGAACATGATAAATACTATCCCTTCTTTTTGGAAGCACTTAATCTGGGGAAAGAAAAATAAAAAATAGACAACTACGTGATAACATAAATGTAGTAAAAATGAAATATAACTAAATAGGTACAAAAACTTAGAATGGAAGAAAGATTAGTTTGGATTGGGGAACTGGTTATCAAGGAGGCCTTTGTGAAGAAAGTGGCCTGTGACATCAGCCTGGAAGGATGAGAAGAGTTTTAATAGTAGAAATGAGTAAGAGGAAATTCGGACAGAAGAAAGAGAATAAATCAAAAAAACCCATGAAGATAGAAAAGAAAGGTGCCTTGAGGAACATGGCACGGGAGAGACTGGAGTTTTTGGTCAAGAGGAAGATTGTCTTAAAGACCAGGCTAAGATATTTGGACTCTATTCTCTGGGCTATGGAGAGTGATGGAAGGTGTTTATGGGCCTAAGTTGTGGTTAGAATACACCTTCTCATTCTTGAGCAAGAATGACTAGGTGCAGGTGAGGTATCATGGGTAGGTGTAATGTAGAATGAGCCCTGCCAGTCTTGGCTTACATAGGATCTTGGCAACAGAACAGAGACTAATTTGGACAAGTGGGATCAAGGTAAAGACACAAAGCAGATTAGTTTCCTCCAGACAGTCTTTGCCTTTGACGTCCACATGGAGAATGGCATTAGCATTCTGTTCCACCAACCAGGGCAGTTTGATAATTTTTATTAATGTGTGGCCCAGTGAGTTTCCTCAGCCTTCATCCATCAAACGCTGCATCGTGCCTTCAACAGCGGCCCACACCCAGTGCCTCGGAAGCCCATATATCATGCCTCGAGGCAGGGAAGCAGTTTCCCTTTTATCTCCCTTGCAAAAGCACAGATGTTTGGAATGTCAGTAAATGTACCCAGCCTTCTCTGGGTTCAGGCACAGCTTCTCCCTGGATGACCTCTTTGGAATCCTCATTCTCAATGCATTCCGGGCAGACAAGCTCTCTTTTTGTTCCTTTAGAGTTGCTTCTGCCTCAGTCTTCCAACTCATGTGTCATGGGCAACACATTTGTGTGGCCACATCTGCCTTGTCTCAGCTGCTGAGGCCATTCACAAGGCAGATATTAATCAGCATTTGAAAAATTTTATAACTTGATATCCCAATGCATGGTTTATCGTTAGACTTCACCCACATCTCCCCTCTATCATCTGAAGAAAGAAAGTGATGTGAAGGGCTGATTTGCAAGAGACTTGATCTGACCTTGAGTCCCTGTGTGATGTTGGGACTCTCCTGTATGGGCCTCCTTTTCCCTGTCTCTGAAATGTAGTGGTTGAAACAGATCACCTCTGAGCCTTCTCTATCTTTAAGGTTTTATGATTTCAAGCCTCTGGAGTATTAAATGCATATACTACATTCTCTTCTTTCGTTCATTTTTGGCAGACTACCTTCATTTTTTGAAATTTCTCTGTGTAGGGAAGGAAAACATTTCTTCTACCTTCTCTGAGTCCTTCTGGCCAGACAACGAATTAAATTCACGAGACAGAATAACAGGAGAAGATTAAACAAAGCTTTATAACATGTATACATGGGAGAGGCTCAGGCAAACTGAGCAACTTGCCAAAATGGCGGAAGCTCTCCCCTTAAATTCCACCCTCAGCTAAAGACAAAGGAGGATGTTAGACGTGGGGGGCGGGGGGAGGGAGTCAGCTATGGGGGATTACCAGAAAAGCACAGTAAATAAGAGTAAGATTATTATGCAGATTTAAGTCCTTGCCTTCTGCATTGATGAGAGTTGCTAGAGATAAGGTCATCCCCTCTTCTTCCTGGTACAGAGAGGGGGACACCTTTACAGATGGAGATTTCCTTTACAGATGTAACTATCTGTTAACAAAGGGTAACTTCTACGTCTTAGAGTTTCTCTCAATTCTGGAGTTTTTAAAAGTAACCAGCCCAAAATAATCCTCATGCCAAAGAGACATATCTTGGGGTGGCCAATTCCAGTCCCCCACATATGGAAATGTAACAGTCATACACAAAAGTACACTAATCATAAGTGTACATCTTGGTGAATTTTCACAAAGTGAACACAGCCCAGTGACCAGTACCCAGATCAAGAAACAGAACATTGCCAGGCTCCCAGAAGCCCACCTTGTCCTCCCATTCAGGCATAGCCCCTTCCTCAAGGATAGATCACTATCCTGAGTTCTATTAATATAGATTAATTTTGCGTGTTTTCAAGCTATATGTAAAAAAAAAAATCATACAATATGCATTCTCTTGCGTCTGGGTTCTTTTGCTTACCATATTGTGAGATTCATTCATATTATTAGATAGAGTTGTTTATTTAGTTATTATTATTATTTCTCTTGTTCTTGAAGGAAGCTGCCATTTAAAAAGCTGGTAGCAGTTTTTATATCTAGAGACAACAAGTTAGCTTGAAGCTGAGCTTTCTTGTCCAAGAAAGTTCTTGTGAATAGCCTCTCTTAGATATATGAAGGTAAGGCCAGTATGTAACCATTGGTTACTCTGGAGGAAGGATTTAATGGGGACATTTTGTGGCCTAGAAAAGCCTACCCTCTCAATGACATTTGGTATATAGAGCTCAAGGGGAGCACCTATGAAAATTTGAGTTTAAATCAAGAAGCAGCTGGAAACAAATGGGTGGAAGATCCTGATTGCCTTCCCTTGTGAAGCGTAGAACCTCTCAGGTAGGTTACGATTGGCCCTTCATGTAGAGGAACTCAACATGAAGGAGGAAGAAGTCAGATTGGTGTATCAGGCTCAAAGCCACAGTATGCACAGCCACCTTGGCACAGTAGGCATGACCTGTGAATGAGGAGTGAGACATAATCTAAAGAGTTGCAAACTAGGGAGCCCAAGCCTAAGCCTGTTGTGGATGAGGGAGTGGGATTGTCCTCCCTTGGAGAACCACTGTGGTCCATGTAAGGCAGCTTTCTAATGGCGCCTCCTCCACCGTGATCTGGCACAGAACCGTATAGAACTCCTGTTTTCCAAAGTGACGTCATGTGGCAGTGGTAGGAGTTATAGGCAAAAAAGGAAGGAAGACCCATGGAGACCTGATGTTATTCTCCCTTCTCTCTCCACAAGGCAAGGGAAGCCTTGACTTAGAAAACCTCTAAAATTATTTTACAACCCAAAGGGAGGTTAGCTTCAAGAGAGACCCTGGATTTTTCAGCAATGTGTGCTTGTGGAGCTAAGAGAGCAAATATTCCAAACATTAAAAGAAGTGTTTGTAGTCTAAGTTAATGCAGTTGTCTATATATCATTCATTCATTCATTCATTCTACCCATTCAACAATTACTTATTGAGTTTCTGTTAACTATATATTCAACACGCTTGGCACTTTTAGAAGTAATACATCTTTGACTGCAATCTGTTCCTCCCTTCAGCATTCTTTCATTCCTCTTGTCTTTCTTAATGTAACTGGTATGTTGACTTATGGTTACAAGGCTCCTTGTGGCTGTAACCCTTTCAATATGGTTGATGATGCAGCATTTAGTGGGGAGAGTTATCGTTCTGGGACATATTAAACACTGAGTAGATATTTGCTAATTACTGGGATCATTTTAATCACTGTAGAATTATATGACCTTCCCCTATAGTCACCTCCCCAAATCAATTCTCTAGACCCTGGTTTTCCCCCTGAATGAAAAAGAAAGTTCTTATACCAATTCATGTGTAAGTTCTCTTATAGGTCTGTGTTTCCTAAGTCCTTTAGGGATAATCTCTTCTCCTTTATTTATCTTGCCTAAGTCTCTATGACATGAGTTAGCCACCCATGTAAACATGGAGAACCCAGTCATTTTGCAAAAACATTGAGGTATAAACTATGTGCTTAAGATCTTTGCATTTTCTTGTATGTAAATGATATTCCTCAATTAAAAAAAATCACTGTGAGATGTCAAAGAAACCTACCATTTATTGAGCCTTTTGGCATAAAATATTCAACAGTGATAATGAAGTGGGAAGTGGATCGTCCCAGTTTATTGATGAAGACGCTAATATTCTGACATGCTAAGTAACATCTCAGGTCAAGTGGTATCCAGTTTTAACCCATTGTTGATCCAAAGTTTACTGCAATTATAATTAGCTCTACCTTCTCCATGAAGTCTTTCCTGATTCCCACTCCAGCAAACCATTACAATTCTTGGTTCTGAGATATCTTTGCTCCAGAAACCCTGGTGTAGACACCATTTCATCTGTTGCCAGTGCCCCCACTGTCTCTACTCGATGAATAAACAGAGACTTTCAGTTCCCAAGGTTGTCATTGGCCCTATTTTATAAGTCCTAAATTTGCTGCTGAAGTGTTTTACAAGATACAACCAAACAAAAGCAAGTCTTTGAACAGAAGGTCACAGCTTTGGAAGGGCCTTTTTGGGTTTTAACACTAATACTGGGCATTAAATTCATCTTAAGCAGAGCTGAATTTTCCCTCTGGATTAGAGGGATGGGTTTTCAATGACCAGTGTTATTTGGGATCCTGGAAAGCAGAGGGTGGATATTTTTGGCACGGTTTATGTCCAGTGCCTCATTCTTCAGTTGACTCAGGTTTCTGGGTGGAGTTTCAGTTTTGTAGTAAGACTCTGGACCTAGGACAACAGTCTGGCCAATTTCCCCTCAGGTCGCTCTAAATGACAAGAAAAAATACTCCTATCCTTTTCCCAGGGCAGAGATGGAAATGAGACCTTCACGTTCTTGTCTACATGGAAGTACAATCACTTTAAGACTGCAAGAATAAGAGGGAGATGCTAGAATGCTTCTCTAAAAGGGTCTTGGCATAGAAATGAGCATCTCCTGCCTTTGTGTAATGCTTTCTACTTCATAAAACCCTTTTCATATGCTGTCTCATCAATTGCTTACAATAGTCCCATAATGTGGAGTATCCTTGGACTCATATGAAAATGGAGACTCAGGGGGCTGGCCCCGTGGCCGAGTGGTTAAGTTCGCGCGCTCTGCTGCAGGCGGCCCAGTGTTTCGTCGGTTCGAATCCTGGGCGCGGACATGGTGCTGCTCGTCAGACCACGCTGGGGCAGCGTCCCACATGCCACAACTAGAGGAACCCACAACGAAGAATACACAACTATGTACCGGGGGGCTTTGGGGAGAAAAAGGAAAAAATAAAATCTTTAAAAAAAAAAAAAAAAAAAAAAAAAAAAAAGAAAATGGAGACTCAGAGAAGGAAAATGATTTAACCAAGGACTTCTAGCTAGTAAGAAGTTCAGGAGTACTGAGGACTTCTGCTCTTACTGCCAACCAGCTCCCCTACAAGGACTTGGAGTTATCACAGTCAATCCTTTGAGCATCTCCTAAATGCTTCTATCATCATCCCTACTATATGAATGGGAAAACTGAAACCTGGTGATGGTGATGTGGGTGGCCCAAAATTAATTACATGGATCAATCCCCAGCGGAAGTTTTCCTAGATTATCTAAACTTGAATCCATACCAAGGTCTCTCTTAATTACTCTCCATGTGGAAAGAATAGTTCCTCCAAAGCTGGCCTGAGATCTGGATTTTCTGTATGGCTTTTTAACATGGCCAGTTGATTTTAGAAAAGCAGGTTTTACCAGCTATTAATTGGTGGCATCTAGTAGACAAGCATTGCTGATAAATTAGCAGAATCTTTAACTTGAGAACATGGCTCCTTTATAAAGAAAAAGTTTCTGTCAAGATTTTATCTATAAAGGTCTCATTCTTGAAATCAGTCATTAATTAGCCAAAGTCCAAAGATCTTCTCAGAGTGATCACTGCCATTTACCTCATATATCTTTATGCTAGACACTGTGCTAGGGACATCAAATAACTTTCTCAAATCCTTACAGCAATTCCATGAGCTACAAATTGTTATGTCCTTTTTAAAGGAGAGAAAACTGGTGCTCCGTCAGATGGAATCACTTGTCCAGTGCAAAAATGGGATTTGACCAATGTCTGTCAGAGTCCCTGTCCTTTTTGGTATACCAAACTGTCTTTCAGTTACTGCACCATCGACCTTACATGTTGGAAGGAACTTTAGATGTTTTGCAAGTCAGCTTCCTATCAGCTTCCATTTTAAGGATGTGCAAATTAAGACCCAGAGAAGGAAAAAGATTATTCATTAAGAGGAATTTTCCCATACTCTGCATTGGCCTAGTCAAGTAGGTTTTGGAGACTGGCACTGTCTTCTAGGATTCTCTGGGTCCTGGGTATAAAGCTCTTCATTGATACCAGGCCAGTCATCCAGGGAGGAATTGGCATGCACCTCGAGATTACCTACGGATTCAGGGCAAGGGGAGAGGAGCCATCATCACCCTCATGGCTCTCCTAAACCCAGGACCTTGCCTTCGGCAGTGTTTTGGGGACTGGATCATTGAAATTTAGAGGGCCACGTCACTCACATTTCCTTGGAAAATTTCCTGTAATGAATGACCCACCCATTCTCTCCCTGCTCCTCTCCTTCTTCCTGAGTGAGACATAATCCTAGCAACTGGGTTATGTCACATTTCACTTTGTTTGGAAAGGATAAAATTTTCCCTCCTCTTAATTGAGTGATTGAGCCTTTGTGAGCTCACAGATCTAATCTCGAGATGCGGGTGGGTTAAAGCTGGTTATGGAGACATAATAGGAAATAGCGTTTGGAGAGTTTGGGTTAGAGGGAATGATTGAATCTTTTTCTCAGTCAGAGGCCTTGTTTGGGGGCAGGGTAGGGTTTCTTCCATGCAGATGGGCTCCTGCAGCTCTGAAACAGCCACTCAATGACTCTCTCTGAGATAAACGCACGTATAGCAGAGGCTGGGGAGATGGTGTCTGCCTCCAGTTATGCACTCTCTCTCTCCTGAGCCCCTATCTTCCTAGCCATTTCAGACTGGAGGTTTATGAACGGGCGTGGTATAACAGGAATTCTGGACATCAGACTCTTTGGTTCTGACTTCAGTTAAGCTACCAACTTTCTCTGCAGCCTTTGGAAAGTCGCTTCTCCTTTCAGGCTCTGTTGCCCCATCTGAAAAAAAAAGGGTAATATTCTACATCTGCCACAGTCTCTTTTTGAATTAAGGTTTTAAGGATCATTAAGGATGAGTCAATCTAACCAATGCATGTTCTGAATGTCAAGAGTGTGCCAAGTACTGGGCTAAGTTCTGGGAATTCATTGGTGAACATGAATAGTCAAGAACTCTGCCTTCTTGAAATTTAGAGTTGACTGGGGAGATAGACAATAAGCAGTTGACTTTAAGCACAGTGACTCCTGTGGCGGGAAGCATGACATTCTATGGTAGTGCACAGTAAGAAGTTTTAACCTATTGTTGAGAAGCTATTTTGAAATAAAATAAAATTTTATTTATGGCACCAAAAAAATCTCTCTTTGGAAGTGGATAGTTCTGTGTGAATAGTAGAACAAAACACTTTGCTAAAAAGTCAATTGATCATCAAATGAGTCCAAGGAGAACTGTATCACTGTAGGCTTACTGGGCTGGGAACATCTGATGGGATGGGAGACCCTGCATCTGGTGGGGCTGGATCACTGAAAGATTAAGGGAACGTCTAATTCTATATTAACGTGATAATTTGATTAATATCTGTAAACTCCTGGAGAGCAGGGCCTAAGTTGTTGTCACTCAGCACTGCATTCCAATACTCTGTACAGTGTCTGGCACATGGATAATACCTAGTAAATATCGTTGAATGAATGTGAGTGAGAGGAGATGAGAAACGAGCCAGATCACAGAGAGTTTAGAAAACAAGCTAAGCTGTTTGGACTTCTTCCTGTAGGCAAAGGGGAACCTTGGAAGCCTTTTGAGGAGGATCATAAATGTGATCAGAGTGGCGCTTTGGAAAGAAAGGTAACTTTTCTAAACCTTCTCCTCCTGGTTCCTTGTTTCCTTAGCCAATCTCTGAGCTTCTTGATGGATCTTCTCTTAATCTTCCTTGTGTTTAGCACAGTTCCATGTACAGAGAAGGTACTTAGGGAACGTGTGTAGCACGAACGAGGCGATGTGTGAACAGAGGCACAACACAACAAGAATGTCTCAAGAGATGGAGAGTGTAGTGTCTAACACAGGCTTGGAGTTAGTTGGTGTGAAGTTTAAAATCTCAGTTATATCATCTGTTAGCCATGTGACACAGGATAAAATGCTCAACTCTTTTTTTCTTTCTTGGTTTATCTCTTAACTCTGGGCGTTAGTGTATGGCACATAATGGGTGCTCAATAAATTTCAGCTGTTGTTAGTTGTATTCTTCCTTTCATGGGGAAGATGCAAGATTTTCTAGGAAAGCTGCAAAGGAGAATCCCTGGATCCCTCTCTTGTTCTCTGCATGGTTTGTAACAAAGTCCCGCAAACCTTTGAGCTGCCAGAGCCCATGTAAATCACCCAGTACCACCCCTTCGTTGTGTAGATGAGAGGATTGAACCCTGGAGAGTGGAAGGGGCTGATTCCAGGTCCTGCAGCACGTTGGAGGCAGAGCTGGGACCTGTCCTCTTGTTCATTACTCTTCATTCGTGTATGGATAGTGCAAGTGTCAGTGAAACTGGCCTTAGGATTTCCAGTATTCTAGAGGTAGAATGGAGCCCTAGGCCCTTAAACATTCTCAAGGTCAAGTGAAATTGTTCTTTTAGTTAATGTGGTATATCACCTTGCCCATTCCATTCCTTTTACCCAAGAGGTATTATGATAGTTTTTGCTTTCTTTTCTTTTTCCCAAGGGAGATGAGTAGTCAGAAAGGATGAGATTAGCAAAAATAAAGATAAGATTCACACCAGAGGCTGCTTTTGCTGGGTCCTGTATTGTCTCAGTAAACTTAAGCTCCTCCAAGGGCTCCTGGGCTCAGGCTGTGATTGGAGCCAGAGAATGTAAGAGACTCTAAGTGAGCTGAGTAAGAGAGCAAGAAGAGGAAAGTGGGTGAAGAAAGATGATCACTACTGAGTCATCATATAATGTCAGAACAAGGACATGCTCAGAGACCATCTCGCTCAACTTCCCCATTTTGCAGAGATGGGGCAAGATTGGTTCAGATCATGTAATATCACTGCGAAGATAAAAATCAACTGGACCTGGTATTGGATGAGATATGGAAGGTGAAGGAGAATGAAAGTCGAGGACAATGTGTGCACAGATGGGGATGTTCTCTGGGAAGTGGACCTGATTAAAGTGGAAGATCCTGAGTTTAGTTTTGGATATGTTTTATCTGAGGTGCTTGGAAACATTCAAGTAAAGATGTAGCAACACGGTTGGATATGAGGACTGGACCCAACAGAGAGAATCTGGTCAGGCGGTAGAACTCTGAGAGTTAATCAGATGAAAGGTGAAACAATGCATGTGGATACATTGTCTTGATAAAGTCAACTGACCAATAGGAGAAGTGGGCTTAGGACTGAGCCTTGAGCAGCCCCAGCAACTAACTTCTAGGTAGATGAGCCTGAACCTTCGAAAGAGACTAAGCAGGAGCAACCTAATAGGACAACAAGAAAACTGGGGGATCAAGCAACCAGGAAAAGAGAGCTTCAAGGAGTAAAGGAGTGGTCAACACATTGCAGACTTGAATTGACTAGAGTCACTCTGGTAGTAAATAGCAGAGCCAAAACTTGAACCCAGATGTGTGATTCCAAAAGCTATGCTCTATCCAAAATGCTATATTGCAACCCAGCTATGAGACAAACTATATGCCCATGATTGCAAGCAGGACGGTCCTCTCCCTCCCCAGGTCTGGCTCCCTAGACCCCAAACGCCCTCAGAAACAGACTAAAGCTTAACGGAAGGAAGGTCAACCAGAACTTGAAACTCACTCTGAGAACACTAAAGCTCCTTTCTGCCAAACTTTCTCCCCACCCCCATCCCCAGGGAAAGGAGTCCAACAAAACTTCAATTCACTTGTAATTGCTCCACTCCCAGAATTAGAAGGATTTTTTTTCTTTTTTTTTTTTGTTATTGGTCTCCTTCTAACACCCTCAACTGATGCTTTTACAAAACTGTTATTTTAGGGCTGTTTGGACTTGTTTTCTACATAGCTCTTGTTTTCTATTATTTCTCTCTTTTTCCAGGGTTCAGACTAATTAAAGGAAGTGTAAATCACACCTCGTTTGCACAAAATACCTTTCATGAGGTCTGGAAGCAATTTAGCTTCTGTTTGCCAAAGATCTTTAGGAAAGAAAAAAAATTCCCTTTGGTTTAAAAAAGATTAATTTCTTGGTGCCAAAAAAACCCATTAAGTGCACCTCCCATTTCTGGGATCTTTTATGGTTTTCATGTGAAAATGGCAGCCAGGGAAAAAAGAGAAGGAAGACCAGGCTGGCTCTGCAATTATATCTGGCCCTCCTGTGCCACCAACTCGACTGTTGTACAGCAAAGAGCAGATTTAGAATACAGCCTGGTTTCACAGGGTGTCTAGAATGAATGAAAGATCTGTCACTGGCTATCTTCTGCTCCCCTTCCAACCTCCAATTGGCCATGGCCATAGGTCCTTGATTTGGGATGAAGCTTATCAGCAAGGTTCTAGAGAAGAGGGCAGAGCTGTCACCTCGGGCTGCTGTCGCCCCCTCTATTAGAGTCCTACTCCCTATTTCAGTTCCTCTTGTTCCCTACCCTCCCCACCTCTGCCTCTTCTGCCCTGTGTATGTTCACTTTTGCTCCGAGAACTGACACCCTGCATTTCCTCTGAGGTGTTAAAATCCTAGAATGTGGTACCACAAAGGGTCCCCTCCTTCCCTTCTAGCATCCTCATTTTATGATTGGTGGCACTTAGGGCCAGTTAGGGGGATTGTTTGTCTGTAGACCCACCCTGTGGCTTAGCAGAGCCAGGGTTAGACCTCAGGGCCAGACTCTCAGTCCAGTGTGCTTTCCAGTCCTTCATAAAGATGACTCTCAAACAGTGCAATTTCAGACAGCAAGGTGGTGGGAGAATAAGTTGTAGGCATGGAGGAATGGTGCATGCTCTGTTCCTCATATTATACCCTGATGGTGTTTGCATCTGCTACCTTCTCATCAAATAAGTCATGGGAAAAGAAAGAGATGAGCTAGGCTAACTATTGAGGTGAATGTGGTAAATGGCAGTAGGAAGAGAAAAACCTTGGTGGCAGATCCTGTATTCAAACCTTATCTCCTTCCATTTCCATCTGGTTGACCAAGAACAAGTGACTTCACTTTTCTGGGCATCAGTTACCCCATCTATAAAATAGGGATAATAATAATATTCTCCTGGGATTGTCAGGACAATTGAATGAACTAGTGAGTATAGCAGATCCGTAGTAGGGGGTCAATTGGAGGCTGTGGTTTTTCCAGCTGTCTTCCTTCTTGAGAGTGAAGAAAAAGAGGAAGCAATGGTCTTGTCTCAGAATCAGCATGATAGAGTAGGAAAAACACAAACTTTGGGTTCAAATCCTGCCTCTGCTACTTTCTATTCACACGATCTCAGACACAATTGTTTTTTGCTTTTCTGAACTTGTGATTTCCTAATTTCAAAATGAGAATCGTAAAAGTCATATGTGGAGAATTAAAAATGTACTCACACTGGCATATTACGGAAGTGAGTGAGAGAGAGAATTCTAGAGGAAATGATGTAAGCAGTTCCAGAAAGAGCCCTCAGAGTCAGAAGACCAGAGTTCAGGTCCCACTTCTAGCAAGGACTGGAACTTACCTTTCTGAGCCTCAATTTCACAATAATAAAATGATTTTGTTACGTCATTTCTGAGCACGTTGCCCCTTAGCCTTGGCCCCTGTCCTTATCATAGCTCTCCTGGGTTATTGTAATATTTTCCTAACTAGTCTCCCTGTCTCTATCCATCCTTCCCCTAGTACCTCTCTGATTTTCACCTTGCAATCTGTGGGAAGATTCTAAAACCGTCCTAATTCTCTTTTGGAGTCAGAATAAGGTCCTCATTTCTGAGTGTGGTTTCTAAGGTTCTCCAAAATCTTACCCCTTCTTGTCTCTCCAGCCTCCTCACTTTTTACCTCCCCTGATCCTGCCCTTTCACCCTCACCTCTGGCCCCTGCACATTGTAATCCCCCTTCAGCAAAAGCTGAAATGCCCTTGTGTACCTACCCTGTTTCAAGAGCACACCCTCAACTTGAGACTTTCTTAGGAGCTTTGCCTACAAAACCCCTAATTATTTGATTTATAACTTAGGTCAAGTGACTCAACTTCTCTAAGCCCCAGATTGCTCATCTGTAAAATGGGCATGTTAATCCCCTCCCATGGGGTTGAAGGAGGAATTAAATGAGATGACCAACATAACTAACCCTGTTTAGCATTTGTCATAAACTAAGTACTTTTCACAGGCTTAGTCCTCCCTGTTTTTATGCTCATCACTTGCCTCCTGGACACCACTTCAGCCTCAGACTCTGTGTTCTCACAGGCCTGGTGCTCCACACGCAGCCCTCTCCTGTGTCTTCCTCTTTCACTGGACTGTGAGTTCGTTCCTTGAGAGTCCTTGTGGTTCTGTGCTTGGGTTTGAATTTCAAATCCCAGCCTCATCACTTAGTGTGTCACTTTGGATGAGTTAGTCTGAGCCTCAATGCCTCATCTGTAAAATGGGAACAATGACATCATCTATCTCACAGGTTGTTGCGAGGATGAAGTAAGAACATGTACATAAAACACTTAGCAGAGGTCCTTGAAAGAGCACATTGAAAGAACTCGATAAGTGTTTGCTCTTATGGTTGCTTCTGTATCCCTAGTGTCTGGCCCAAAGACGATGCAATGATTGTTGAAAGGATGAAAGTGCTTTATAAGGAAGCAGGAGTGTGGGATGAGTTTTCTGATGGTTTTCAAAGGAGAGTCAGTAACACATCCAGGGTGGGGCTTACTTTGCGGGATTATGGGATCAGGCCAGGGCACTCCTGTTCCCCCGAGCCCTACTCTTTCTTTTGTTTGAAACTTGGGAAGGGATGAGAAGGGGAGATTGCCCAAATGTTCATAGGGCAGGCACAGGCTCAGGCACACAGAGAACTAGAAACACGTGAACCGGCAGAGCCTCCTTGCCAATGTGCCCTAATCCTGTCCTGAAGCGTTTCCTGCATTCCCGCCCCAGCCTGGCATCCTCTCATGCTCCCCCTGCAGCCATGCCAGCCAGCAGGGTCGTCTCCTCCTACCCCGGCCTCTTGCCTTTTCTGGGTCTGATGGGAAGCTCCTTTTTGGCTGAAATACCATGGACCGAGGTGGTAGACCATCCTGAGTTTGAATTCTAGCTTCCGTATTTACCAGATTTGTAATTAGGGCCAGTGATGCAATATCCCTGAGTCCCAGTTTCCTTGCCCGTAAAACAGGGATATTAATCCTCATTCACAAGGTTGTCATGAGGATTAGTACTCTGAGTCAGCGCCTGAGGTAGTATAAGTGCTTCTTAAGGGATTAGTTCCCTTCCTCTTTTCGTTGTCTACACTCGCAGCCTAAACACTGCTCCACATCAGCCTTCTGGACATAGGATGAGTTAGTTTCCTGTAACTGGGAGTGTTCAAGACAGGGCCAAATGGCACCTGAATGTGGGCAGAGGGGTCAGGCTCAGTGGCCTTTTGGGCTCCTCCAGACTTAGGATTCGGCTACTCTGTAAAATCATTCCCAGGTGAAGGGTAGTGTGAAGACAAGGATGCTGCTGCTGCTCTTTCCCCCACCTTCACTTTTCCCCCTACTCCTGCTGTGCCCTGAGCTTCTCTTCTAGCGCAGTGCCGGAGTTGCCATTTAAATGTATCCTTCTCCTTTCCCTCAGCAGCTCACTGTGGAACTTCTCCACTCACGTTCTCCTGCCCAGCTTCAGCACCGTGCCTTATAGAGGGGGAGGCACTCAGTCAATGTTCTGAGGGGGAAATCATTAAGGAATTAGTTTACAGGACCATCTGTAGGAGCCAGTCCCCCTGAGCTTTCTACTGCTCACACTCTCTCACTCAATGCCTTTTCTAATTTTTGTTTTTTGAGAAAGATTAGCCCTGTGCTAACATCTGCTGCCAACTCTCCTCTTTTTGCTGAGGAAGACTGGCCCTGAGCTAACATCCGTGCCCATCTTCCTCTACTGTTTATATGTGGGACACCTACCACAGCATGGATTGCTGAGCGGTGCCATGTCCGCACCCAGGATCCGAACCAGCGAACCCCGGACCACCAAAGCAGAATGTGCGCACTTAACCACTGTACCACTGGGCCAGCCCTCAATTCCTTTTCTGTATGAACAATGTTGGGAAATCCACTTAGATATGTCTTCTCAGCCTAAGACTCCAAGACCAACCTTAAATTCATTTAGCAAATATCTATTGATTGCCTACTATGTGTCAGGCTAGGCGCTTAGTGGGGATATGACATCTGTTTTCTTGCTTTTTCTCTGGCAATCTATAAATCTAGACTCAATGAAACCTACAGCATTTAGGGTGCTCTGTCCCCTGACATCTCCCCGGCCTCATCTCTGGTCACTCCATTGTAGGGACCCTTTACTCAGCCACACCAAAACAATTGCATTCCCTGAAAGACTGCATATTACTGCTTTTTTTTCATCTTCTTGAACTTTATCACTCTTCTTTCTCTCTCTTTTTTTATATTATAGTTTCTAGAATGCTTGGGTCTTTTACACAGTAAGTTTATATATTTTATAATCATTAAAAAGTTAGTTTCATTTTGGAAAACAAAGGAAAAACAAGTCGAGGAAAGTGGTAATGCTCCTAAAAAACGCAATATCTGGGTCGTGGTAATTTAGAGGGGAGAACAGGATGTCTTCACCAAGCAGGAAGAATGAAGAGTAGAGCTTTGAAGGTCAGGATAGGACTCAGATGAAAGGAAGGAAGAAAGAGGACATTCTAAGAGCAAGTAGAAAGGCCTGAAGGTTGGAACTTGTAAATCTTGCACAGGGACACAGAGATAAATGTGGTTTAGCTGGAGTGGATGCTGAAGACAATGAGGCTTGAGTCGTAGTTTTTGGTCAGATGAACAGTGCCTTGAACGCCAGGTTGGGGCACTTGATTTTGATCCTGTACCAAGTGGAGAGCTACAGAAGTTTAGCGTACAAGGAGAGCACCATTGGGCCTGGGCTAGACATATAAGACCAGAGATGTTGCTCTGATATATTGCATTTGATGAACATTGGGACTTCTGCAGATTGGCTTGGCTACCTGCAAAGGGGCAGCTGGTGCACTCCGATTATATAGAAACAGGCAAGCATTTTCGCACTGGCCTTGATTTCATGGAAGGAGAAAAGGCCAATCTCTTTTTCAAGAGGGAACTAGGTTTGTTGTCTTTCTCTGCCTTCCCAACAGACTAAATCCAGGCACATGTTCACAAGCACCTTCCACTGGGATTGGTGAGCTGTTTGTTCAGCTTATCTCAAATGCAGGTGGCTTTCTCTTGGCATAGCTGCAGTAAGCTCACCCTCAGGGCTTAAAACACAGTTGAGGTGGGGTTGGGGTGGGAGCAGTTAGGAGCAGGCCTGGGGCCTGGCGCTGGCCTTTGACTGTACTGCTCATCACATTTGCATAAGATATTCTCCTAACCCAGAAAGAGCTTCTTCCCCTCCTTCTTCCATCTAACTCAGGGGTTGGCAAACTAGGTCTCATGGACTGGCTGCCTATTTTGCAAATAAAGTTTTATTGGAACACAACCACATCCATTCATTTACATATTGCCTGTGGTTGTTTTCATGCTACAACAGCAATGTCAAGAACTTGCAACAGAGATGTATGGCTCACATGCAGAAAATATTTACTGTTCCACCCTTTACATTAAAAAGTTACTGATACCTGATCTAACAGCTTTTTCCAGCCTTCAAAAAGCAGCTTAAATTCACTTCCTCAAGGAGCTGTCCCTGACCTCTCAGTTCTCACTGAGTGCTCATACCTCCACTTATTATCCACTAATTTTCAGTACCATATTTTCTCTTCTTTTTGTGTGTATTTTTTAAAAGTTCTAAGTACAATATACAGCTCTTGTGGGCAGGGATTGCATTTTAAACCTCCTGTTGAGTTATGCTCAGCAGTAGTTAGCAAAGTAGAATGCATGTGTTTTGGAGAGACATGGGCCTGGTGTCAAGTCCTGCTTCCTCATTGACCAATGTCATGAGTTGAGAAAAGTCACTTCACCTCCCTGAGCCTCTCTTCTCATCTGTAAGATAGCTTGATAACATGGCGCCTACCTATCCAGGTTATTATAAGAGCTAAAGAGATAAAGGAAAACAAACAGGCAAAACCAAAAATAAAACACGTGATTGATGTAGTAAGTGGGATTTTCATAGTAATTGACTTCTGCTACTTGGGATCTTGCCTTGCCAACGTGTAAATTTAAAATTTTCTCCCATAAATTTCTGAGAGAGAAAAAAGTTTTATTATCCATATGCTATGAGAAACACTGCATGCATTCTCCCATTTTCTGGGAAGTTCATGACATATTGTCTTATTAAAGGCTCTGAGATGTCCTATGGGAAAGAAATCTATTTACCTTTATTTAATCCTATATTTTTCAAATTTATTTGCCCACACCTTGCAATAACTATTACTGTCTCATAAGAGGTAATATTCTGGAAACACTCTTTAGACCGATTGGGCCAGGTGGTCCTTGGGTCCCTCTGCAACCCGGATAGAAATAGCCGCTACTTATCAGCCTCCTCTTTAATCACCAGCAGAAGGAGTGCAATGAAAATCCCTGTTTTTTCATAAAATAGTGCTGTTTAGGTCTGTTTGTTCTATAAGTGAAGAGATAGTAAATGTGACTGCGCCCCAACCCCAGGAATATTTGCCACAAAGACTGTTTGAGAGTTCTGCATTTTGGGGGGTGTGTGTGTGTGCATGCCCATGTGTGAGCACACGACTCCCTTCTCCTTCTGTTGGGCCTCTTAGAATCACTTTCCTGGGGCATTGCAAGTCCATACATCCCAGGTACATACATCCATGACTATCCCCTTTTCTTCTGCTACACAAAACCCTCTTACAAGGATGCCTTTGACCTGCTTATGTTCAATCCACTGGAAACTTTTCAGTGTTCGTCTTGCATAGTTCACCCCTCCCTCTTTCTGGAACTGGAACCCTTGGGCCTCAACCTTGGGTCCTTGTTGCAAAGGGGAAATTGAGGCCTTGAGAAATTATTCCTGGGGGGAAAAGCATGAAGTGATCCAGTAAGCGTGGGTTTGAGATTCTAACCGACTTGAACATAATATTAGGAGGAGCTGTTACTTTCACCAGTGAGGGCCGGCACACATTTTGCAGTCTCATTTCTATGGGGCTGTGACCTGAGTAGGTGGTTAGGGAAATCTTCCTTACTTTCTACTCATGATGCATCTGGTGTGGACCCAGTGTCTCAGTGCACTCAATAACACCCTCTTTCATTCTCAAAAACATCTCACTTTGAAGGAGAAATTATATAGTCATTCCCCCTTCTAAGGCTCTCTGTTAACCAGGCTAAAAGTCTCAGGGGTAATCTGGAAAGGGAAGAGGAAGCCCCAGATGCGAGGACCGTTCATGTTCCACATGGCCAACAGAGGGCGCTCCCACACCACACAACACTGGAGTCTTGGGTTCTGGGCAGGCCCTCGGAGAAGGTGGCCAGCTGACCTTTCTCCAGGCTGTTCTTGGGTTGCCAGAGCAGCAGAGGTGTCAGCTGAGAACGGTCACAGCCTAGTGAGGAGAGGAGAGGGAAGGAGTCTGGGGCACCCGAAGGGGAGGAAGAGTTGGCAGGGGAAACACAGACGCACATTTCACAGAGACAGGGACACAGAGAAACAGGCAGCATATGCACATTGCACCTACAAACGACAAATGCAATACAACCCACACGGACACAGCATACAACCAGGATATTAAGAAACATCACGTAGGATACAGAGCCACAACGTGAATGCAGTCTGTCACACACAGAGGCATGCAGCACGGTCATCTCGCTCAGCTAAGCAACAACAAAGACAACACACAGACACACACACATATGTAAACACATCACCTCACCGGGACATTCAGGCCATGTACAATGTACAAAAGTCAGTTAACAACGACATACATGGTAAGCACACAGACACACACAGTAGCCTCACGACACATTCACAGACACACAGCATGAGGCTAGCCACCACACACAATAGACACCCCCAGAGGCGTATCATATACAAGCAACAGAAGCACACAAGATGCATAAACACAGCTAGCTCCCCACAGGCATACTGTAAAGACATATGTTCTGTACCATATGCTGTGTCAATCCACCAAACACAAACAGCCACACATAACACATTAGATCTTATCCACTTGCACAGCACACACCGCACAATGCTCACACTCACTATATGGGCACAGCTCCACGTGCATCACAAGTACTTGGAAGGCAGTCAGTAAATGTTTCTGTAAGAGAAAAGAGAGGGAGGCCAGAAATGGGATGAGAGAAGAGAAAGAGAGTTGAGAAAGATGGAGAAGAGGACAGAGAGACAAGGGAGCGTGAGGAGCAGACCCAGGGGAGAAGGGCTGGAGACTAGATCTGGTACTTAGCTTGGCCTCTTCTCCCCTTTCTGCCCTCGTCACTGTAGCAAAGAGCAAGCTGGTTTCATGTGGCACCCTTGGGGAGGCCACACAGACTTGGTGGCTACAGCTGGGGCACATGGTGCCCCCAGGAAAGTGAGCCATCAGTTTGAGACCAAGGCTCGGGCCTCAGTTTCAGCAGAGGCAGAAGCACCACACCCTGTCTCCATCTCCCTGGGTCCCTGCAGCTGCAGTCCACTTCCAGAGAGACTTGCTCTGACCCACTCTATCTCATTTAATGCTAATTTCTCAGTTGCTTATGGTCCACAGTCTGACTTTCCCCAGGCATCAATATCACAAAGAAACTATTACCCAAACTCTCGGGATATATTCCATTTTCCCTTTTTAAAAATTAACAGGGAAAACTTGAGTGATCCTAAGAAGTGTTGTCCCTCCAGAGAAGACAGGACAGGTCACGATGGTAAAGGACTCGGCGAAGCTTGCTTATTATGTAACTAAGCAAATAAAACTCACTTTTGGAATCACAGGATTTTCCGTGAAACAGATTCAGATCAGCAAACCTTCTTGAGCGGCCCTTCTGGTTCAGACCAATGCAGGGTTCTGGGATGTAGAATTAAGAGACTCAACACCCACCTTCCAAAATATATAGTCTAATGCAGGATGGAGATATAGAATGTAAAACTTATGAAATGAGGGCAAGGGGTTAAGTAAATATATAGAATTTGGTTCTCTTTATATTGGTAAGGAAGGAGGGGGCTAGGAGGGTGAACATTAATTGAAATTCCACTTCATGTACTGTGCTGGGCACTGTATATCCATTATCCCTGTTAAAGCTCATTAAATAAAATCTGGAGAATAGGGATTAACAGCTCCATGCCACAGATGAAGAAACCAAGGCTGAAAATATGAGGCCACCTTCTCAAGGCAGCACCATTAGGAGGTCCAGGTTCAGTCTGACTTCAAAGCCTCCTGTCTTTTCTACTACATAGTAATAATTAAGAATTTCCTCTGCCTTTTCAGATCTTGAGTGAAAGCTAACAGAAAGGGGAGAGAGACGGTCACAGCAAAGAGACTCTGAGTTAGATGACATGAGGACGTGGACTATCCCACCAGTTATAGGAAACCTCAAGTGGTGAAGTTACTGGTCTTTCTACAAGGGCCTATGTCCTCCAGTTTCTGGGCCTGGCATCTGGTCTCAACTTAGCTGACATGCTGGTTCCTAAAGTTTCAAATGAGGCCCACTGTCCTTGTGTGGTTCAGCCCTTGACTCCTTTATCATGCTACCTACTGTGGCAGTTGGGTGTCAAGGATGGATCTCTGGCTTCTTGTGTTTCCCTGGGTGTCTATAGGTTGACAAAAGAAGAAGAGGCAGGAAAAACAGTGAGCCCAAACTTGGATTGAGGCTGAAGAGTTCTGAGTTCTGTTCTCTAGTTCACGTGATCTGGAGCATGTCTCTCTTTTCTGTATTACTAAGTGTCTGCTGTGGGTTATCAGATTACAGGAGAGGTGGAAGAAATATTTAGGATCATCTAGCTCTTTTACAGGTAGGAAAGCTGAGGTCTAATAACATGCCTTAATTTATTACTGCTGTGTTTTGATTAATAACTATATTAGCAACTATTTATTAAGTACTTAACTTTGTGCCAGGAACTACGCTAAGTGCTTTGCATGTGTTGTCTCATCAAATGTTCACAATGCTCCTATAAGGCAGGCCCTATATTTGTCATTTTCACACATGAGCAAACCAAGACTCAGAGACACTCAGTGGCTTGCCATAGGTTCCACAGCTAGCCAGTGATGCACTGAGATGCAAACCAGGCCTGTCTGACTCTTAGCAGTCAATTCTAATTGCTGTGGTCTGTGGCCTACCTGACCAACCTGGAGACATGGGCAGGGGCAGGTAGCCCCAAATTAGAGAGAAGAGAACTCAGGTCAGAGAAGAAGAGTATCTTGTTCAAGGTCAAAGAGCTTATTATCCAGCCTCAGAGCTCTTAACCTCTCATCTGCTTCCCTTCCCACTTCTCCCTGGACCAAGCTTTGCTCTATTCCTTTTTCTTCTGGGTTGGTAAAGCACTTGATGTCAGGGTCAAAAAGAGGCCTCACCTTGTCTAGAAAGGATCCTTTTGGAGTACAAGTCTTCCTTGACTTACAGTGGGGTTATGTCCTAATAAACCCCATAAGTTGAAAAGATTGTAAATCAAAAATGCATTTAACACACCTAACCTACTGAACATCATAGCGTAACCTAGCCTAACTTAAACATGCTCAGAACACTTACATTAGCCTACAGTTGGGCAAAATCATCTACACAAAGCCTGTTTCGTAATGAAGTGTTGAATATCTCATGTAATTTATTGACTATTGAAAGTATAAACAGCATGGTTGTCTGGGTACAGAATAGTTGTAAGTGTTTTGGTTGTTTACCCTCTTGATAACGTGGCTGACTGGGAGCTGTGGCTCACTGCTGCTGCTCACAAGAGAAGATCGTACTGCATGTTGCTACCCCAGGAAAAGATCGAAATTTAAAATTCAAAGTATGGTTCTATCAAATGTGTATGGCTTTCACACCATCGTAAAGTCGAAAAATTCTAAGTTGAACCTTCGTAAATCCGGGACTCTCTGTACTAGAAGTTGATGTTCCCCCCGTCCTGGGCCTCTTTAGAACGTCACCCAGTTGCTAACTGTCTTCTAGTTGGTTCCTTTGGGAAGGGGGACCCTCTGCCCTTCGACCCCTTGAATCTCACCTGACTCAATCTGGTCAAGCTCCTGCTCCATCTTAGTGGCAGCAGCTCTCTTCATTTCAAGCCAGGCTCCGTCCATGTGCAAATGCTATGTGATGGTTGGCCCTGGGCTCAGAGAAGGACCAGACTCAGGCTGGTGAAATAACTGGCCGCAGATCTTTCCATAAAGGCTATATGTGTTGAGAATGGAGGGCTGACTGGTAAAGCCAGGAGGCCATAGTGTTCAATATTGTTGTTTATCCTGGTGGGATCTCTCTCTTACTCAGCAAGGGGATTTACGCTGGAATTATCCAGCTGTGTCTGCTGAGATTTGGCTACAGACTCAAATTCCCGGGATGGGGAGGTCAATGGCTGCTTTTGTTCTCAAATATACTTAATTTTCTCCCTAGCTATTCTTGGTCTTTAGTCTACTTAGCATAAAGCATCTCCAAAACTCCTCCCATGTGATGAGTTCACTGTAGACTGGTCCACTGGTATAGTCCTGGGCTGAAATTCCAAGCCTCCTTGACCACGGAGGAAAGCCACCCCAGGTTTTCCATCTGCAAGACAGATCACAGAATCATTCCGTTTTACATTGTGTGTTTCCCGATTTCTGTCCTCATTTGCAAAGGAGAAATGAAAAAGTGTGTGTCCCGCCTTTGGGGACTTAGAGTTATTAATGGTATCTAGAGAAGGATACTTAGATCTTGGTCAAGAGACACAGTACCTGTATTATATTTTCAGCTCCACCATTTGTTAGTAGTTTAATCACATCTTTAAAATGGGATGATTATACCACACAGAGTTGCTGGAGATATTGTATATAGTAAAGGCTCAGTGAATGTTAGCTACTATTTTTGTTAGCTGCTACTTCTTTCATTATTGTTATTATTCAAGACACATTCTCTTTGAGGTTCAGTTTCCACATCTGTAAGATGGAAACTAATTCTCACCTTGGCATTGGGGGAGGGGGTATGAAATAAGAAAGTGCTTAGTATAGAGCTTGGCAGGTAGTACAGGCTCAATTAACTAGTTACTGTGGTTTTATTCCTCCTTCCTTCCCTCCCTCCCTCCCTTCCTCTCTCTTTCCCCCTCTTCCTTCCTTCCTCCCCTCCTCCCTTTCTCCTTATTCCCTCCCTCCCTTCCTTCCAAAATTTCCTTTGTGAAACAGTCCCCACAATACCATCTTTCATTGAAGCTTTATGTCTCTTATTTAAACTACTTCTTATTAGTCTTGCTGCTTCTGCCTTCTCTCCTTCAATCCATTTTCCACATCACAGCCAGAAGGGCTGTCCAAGGCCATTTTGGTGTCACAGGCTTTCTCTAAGAATACAGCAAATGACCTCTCCCTCCTAGCAGAGCCTACCTTTCTAGGAATGTGACAGCCCCCATCCACCTCTTGGACCCATGGAGAAGCTGCAGCTGCACTGGGTTTCCAGCCCAGTGACCTGACTTTCAGGAACCGGCTGGCTGAGGGCCTCTCCTGAGAAGAACACTCAGGAGTGAAGCAGAACCTGGGAGGGCCATCAAAAGATGCCCAGTGGAGAGATGGGATCCTAGGCTTGTAGCCTCGCACAGATGTGCCAGAGCCGGTTTGCACTGGGTCTGAGGACAACTGTGCACATCTCTTCCCAGCTCCATGTTCAGTGATGTCACATTGCCAGTGTGAAATTGGCTGTGGTAGTAGATTTACACCATGGAAATCAGCTAATGCTACAAATCAGCACCTTTTTTTCCTCTGGGGAGCCAGTTGTTAAACATTTTCCAGTACACTATGGGACCTCAGTCGCATCAATTGTTCACAAGTCACATAACCTCTCTGAACCTCAGTTCCCTCATATATTTAAACATTGAGGATAGTGTGTTAGCTCAAGTCCTCTGAGAAGCAGATGCAGAGATGACATGAACTGGCCAAGGATTTTATTTGGGGAAAACACCCAAAGTATGAGAGAAGATGGGCAGTTGCTGCAAAGGCTGGGAGAGCCATCAGATTTTGGTGCAAATCTGACCCCACATGAAGGACGGAGAGAAGGAAGGTTTAGGAATGTTTGGCAAGACCATCTAGGAGTCCTCAAGACAGTCTGTCATCCAAGGAAGAGTCTTGTAGTCTCCCAGGAATGAGCCTGTCTCAGTATCCCTGCCATGTCACTGCCTGTAAGTAGCCTGTAGGAAGCGTAGCCTCAGTGTAAATGTGATGATGGAATTTGGGGAACTCAGACTAGCACTCTTGGTTCATTGAACCCCCTATAGTTGAATTTTCAAGGTGCATTCTCATGGCTGCCACAGATGTTAACACATCAAATCCCATTGGATGGAGCTTATCCAGATCATATCACACATCTTTAAAAATGTTTTCTAAGCATCTGATCTGTGCCAAACACTGTACTGAGTCCAGGGGATGAAGAGAGATTTGAAACCTGGTCCTTGACCTTATGGGACCCATATAGAGGAGATTGACAAGTAAATAGACACATTCAGGATAGTGTGAAAAGTAAGAGGATGGTGAAGAGGTCTGTCAGTAAAGGCTGTGTAGAAAAATAGGTGATCTGATGATCCTTGAACAAGCTCAGTATTGGGAAGAAGGGGAATTCTAGACAGAAAAATCTTTACAAGCAAAGGCACAGGAGACATGAAAGAGCATGGGAGATTCAAGGACTTGGGAATGACTCAACATGGATTCCGCATAAGATACAAGAGTGGGATTAGTGAGAAATGACCCTGGAGAAGGAATCAAGGCCAGAGAAGGCTAAGGAATTGGATACATTTATTTATTTTGTAGACTGTAGATAAGTGAGGAGTATTACAGGCTTTTCATCAAACGCATATTTTAAAATGATCATGGGCTACTGTTTGGAAGATGGACTGGAAGGGTAAGACAGGAGGCAGGAAGTCAGGACAGGAAGCCAGGTCCATGTGGGAGGGAGATGGCAGGGACAGTGAGTGTAGAGAAGGAAAGTCAATCAAGAAGCATTTAAGAGCTGGAGCCTACACCAGTAGATAGATGACTGTTGGGTTTGGAAGATTATGAGAGTGGGAGGTCTATGATGGCGTCCTAATAGCTGGCTAGTGTTATAAATGCTTGTAATGAATCCTCTCTCTAGACCTTCTACACCATAGTTTTTGAACCTTAGGTTATAACTCATTAGTGAGTCATGAAATCAACTTACTGGATTGTGGCCAACATTAAAATATATCTATATCTATCTATCTATCTATCTATCTATCTATCTAATATAATCTATTAGATTATATTGCTTGTAACAAGGGTCAGTATTATTTCATAAAGCTTTGTTTCAATCATGTATACATGCATGTATATACTAGGTTGGCAGGTAAAATATATGAATCACAGTCAAAAATGTTTGAAAGACACTTTTCTAGGCTATGAACTCTTATAGGCCAGGGGTTGTGTCTTACACCTCTTAAACTCAAAGAATTATGGAACTGGAGGAGGGCTTTGCTTCTAACTAGCTTAGAAGTTTTGTGCCATCGAAACCCTCCACTCTGCCTCTTTTAGTCGGAAAATGATGCTTGGAGAAGTTAAATGATTTCTCTAAGATCAGATAAATCTTGCATTATCCTTTACAATATCTGGTTTGATTAAGTGAATGAGTGGATCAATGTATGTCTTTAGGAATGAATACAGATTATAAATTAATGTAGTAGCAATATGTGGGTGATGAATGAATGAATAGGTGAATTCATGAATGAATGACTAGATAAATATATAACTGCATGAAAAACTGGGTGGACAAACTAACAAAAGAAGGAAAGAAAGGTGAGAGGGAATAAGGGAGGGAGATAGGAAACTCTCAAATCCCCTCACAAACACTGTGAGTCTGTAGCCTCTCAGCCAAGGAGTGAAGGATTTCTGAATGACCCCAGGCATCGGACCAGAGCCAGTTGGAATTAATCCTGTGGTGAGCACAGAGATCAGCCAAACTTGACCCAGGGATGATGGGCTTGCAGTAGACTTTGTTACGCACTCGTTTATAGGGTGAGCTATTAACTGGCCCAGCATGGGGGTAGTCAGGCGCCTGACATCAGACAATGAATGAGGTGTTTAGGGTGGGGAGAGATGGGCTCTTCTGTCCAGCTCTGGTCTGCTGAGTCATCCCCAGCCCCAAAGGCTGCCATGCCATTATTCATCAGTCCCATGACTAGGAGCCAACCAGATCCATTCACTCTTGGCCACCTCAGAAATCTGCACATTCAGTTCAGGGGAGAAGTACATTAAGGTGAAGAGCAAGAACCCAGAGAGCCACCTGAGATCACTAAAAATTAACCCAGCCTAAATCGTTGTAATTAGAATTTGAATCAGATCTAGGTCCAAATCTGAGCTTCTTTGCTTATTTGCTGTTTGGCACTGGGCGAATCACTTTACCTTTCTGAGCTTTAGTTTACTCATCTATAAAATGGACATAATATCAATCTTATAATATTTCTGTGATCCATGTGCTGTGCAAAGAGTTTATGCTAAATAAATGTTTGTTTCCTCCCTCCTTTCTTTGTCCTTCAAATTTCCCCATACTTTGCATCCATTAATTCATTCATTTATTCAAAAAATATGTACTGAATGCTCACTGTGTACAAGGCACTAGGTGCTGGGGATGCAGCAGCGAACCAAAGACACAAAGCTCTGCCTTCATAGAGCTGACATTCTGGAAAGTGTGTGTGTGCATGGCAGGGGGAGGGGGGTGTCATAGTGTTACATAACTCTGGGGTCACCCTCACAGAGCTCTCTAGAACGAGAGGGAGACAGAGAGTTAAAACAAAATAAAAAAATGAAATATCCAGTTTATCAGATGTTGATAAGTGATATAGAAGAAAAAGAAAAACAGAAAAAGTATTACGAGTGGGGAGGGCTACATAATTTTAAATAAGGTGGTGAGAAAAGGGAAACATTTGAGCCAAGACCTGAAGGAGATGAGAGACCTGGAGGAAGAGTGTCCCTAGAACAGGGAGGGGCAGGTGCAAAGGCCCTGAGGTGGGAGGAGTGTGCCTGCTATATCTGAGGGATGGCAAGGGAACCATTGTTCATATTGCCCTCTCTATTTCAAATTCCTTTCCCTGCCACTCTTCAGGGAGAATTCTTTTTTTCTTTCCAAGGGGAAGATTTGCCCTATGCTAACATCAGTTGCCAATCTTCCTCCTTTTTCTTCCTTGTACCCCCCTCAAAGCCCCAGTACATAGTTGTGCATAGTTGTAAGTTCTTCCGGTTCTTCTGTGTGAGCCGCTGCCACAGCATGGCTACTGACAGACGAGTGGCATGGTTCTGCATCTGGGAACCAAACCTGGGCCATCAAAATGAAGCATTCTGACCTTTAAACCCTGAGCCATCAGGGCTGGCTTGGCAGAATTCTTTTTTTTTTTTTTTTTTTGAGGAAGATTAGCCCTGAGCTAACATCCGCTGCCAATCCTCCTCTGTTTTTTTTTTTTCTTTTTTGCTGAGGAAGACTGGCCCTGAGCTAACATCCATGCCCATCTTCCTCTACTTTATATGTGGGACACCTACCACAGCATGGCTTGCCAAGCATTGCATAGGTCTGCACTCAGGATCCGAACTGGTGAACCCTGGGCTGCTGAAGCGGAATATGTGAACTTAACTGCTGCACTACCAGGCTGGCCCTGGGAGAATTCTTAACTAACCTTCAGGCCCTGGCTCCTTTCCCTCTGCCATCTGGGTGGAGGAATTGCTCTGTGTTGGTCAGCTTCCATCTTTCCTCCCACTGCAAAATGCAGGTTCCCTGAGGTCAGGGTTCATGCCTCTCTTGATCATCTCTGTGTCTTCAACACCAAGAATACCCTCTGGCTCAGAATAGGCACTGATTGAATATTTACTGAATACATCATTAGATAAACAGGTGAACCTCTGAACCTTCCCTCTCCCTTCTGCCTAATCAGTGCTTCCTTATCCTTTATCCTTTGAAGTCCTTCATAAGCCTTGCATTCTCCCAGAAACATTCTTTACATTGTCAAGGTCATGCTCATCTCTCCTTGACCTGAATTCCAAAGTCTACACAGGAGAATGTTAGTCCTACAGGATTCTAGGAACATAAAAAGGGATCAATTAGTCTGGAAATTTGTTGGTTAATCAAATCTGAGTGGGTTTCTTTATTCAGTGACTTCTCAGAGACTTTAATATGATAAAGAACGTTGCGAGTCTCAAAAAGAGGGATTTTTAGGGAATGTTTCTTAAATATATTTGACTATAATGCACCTTTCCCCAAAGGAGCAATCTTTAGGAATCCACTCTGGGAAATACTGGGTTGAAACTTGTTGGGATTCTCCAGCTTTTAGAATATTCTTTGGTTTAACCTCAGCCGACTTCTGTCACTCTAGCTTCATGGCCCAGGGCAGCCACCTTGGTTTTGGTTCCTACCTCCTGCTTGCCTGCTTAGAAAAAGGCTGCTCAGGAAAGAAAAATGACCTCAGACTTTAAAATTTCCTGGCTAGTATGGAACCCCTAATGAAATATACAGAGTCACAATTATGAGAACTGGGAGAAAGCCAAGGAAATGAAAGGGGGACACCTATGCCGCAGGCCTGTGGAAGAAGAGGGCATGGCTTTTTCCTTCTTACCCTCCACAGCTACCTTCTCAAGTAGTCTCAACAATAAAAGTTTGGCAGGTCAGTTCATGCCGTAAAAATTAAATTAGTGGCGGTATGTAATGGATGCAGCTTGATACCCATAGGGATGGGATCTGTATCTTTGCTCCCTGGGGCTTGTGGGAGATGCCAACAGGCCCCTCCAGATTTTGACAAGGAGACTCTTGTTTTTCCTCAGTCTCATTTTGTCTATGTATTTCTCAAAGTTGTTCTCTATTTCTGTTTTTCTCTTTGGGGACCTTCTTTGTTTCATAAAATTGGAATGACTTTTTCTGATTGGGAACTTGATGATCCAGCTAAACTTCAGAAAGTGGAAAATGACAACTGGTACAGTGGAGAGATGAGAAAAATGCAGATGATTTTGCCTCCACTTATTTTATTTTACTTCAATTCAGTTTGAGCAAATAAACATTTCCTAAACTGCTACCAGGGCCCCTATCCTGGGCACTGGGGAGACTAAGATGAATAAGTCATAGCCCTTTTTCACAAGAACTTTCAAACCTACTAGACGAGACATAAAGGTGACTGAATACACCATGATACACGTTGGAATACAGGGTGTAAGGTGGGAGTGTTTAGAAGATTTGTGCTCAAGGGATGAGCTTGAAGTAGAAACTCTTTCTCTCTCTCTCTCTCTTCTTTTTTTAGAGCATTGGTTGTCAAAGTGTATGGTGTCACTAGATTTGTTTCTGACAAACTCTCTCAGCTTCATTTTTATAAACAACCCAGGGTTCATCTAGACCCCTCTATGGTCATCCCTGCTAGCATGTGCGCATATTCTTTGCTCCAGTGGTCCCTTTCCCTGTTCCTTTCCCTGTCAAGCACTGGCCGTGATTCCTAGCTGAAATAACTTTCACTTTCTCTGAGAAGCTGTCTTACTCTCTTCTTTCTCTGCCTCCTAGCCAGACCCAAATAGTAATACTTAAGTTCTATGCCTCTAGAACAACCTAAATTTCCATCAATGGATTAATGGCTAGAGAGAATGTGGGGGATATACATATAGATAGATAGAGATATAATGGAATATTATTCAACCATAAAAGAGAAGGAAATCTTGCCTTTTGCAACAACGTGGATGGATCTTGAGTGCATCATGCTGAGTGAAATAAGTCAGACAGAGAAAGACAAATACTGTGTGTTCTTACTAATATGTGGAATCTAAAAAAGATGAACTCAAAGAATTGGAGAGTAGAATGGTGGTTGCCAGGGGCTGAGGGTAGGGGAAATAGGAAGATGTTAGTCAAAGGATACAAACTTCCAGCTCTATGATGAATAAGTTCTGGGGATCTAATGTACAGCATGGTGACTATAAGTAACAACACTATGTTTGATACTGGAAGTTACTAAGAAAGTAGCTTAATAATTATCACTGGACACATGAAAAAGGTAATTATGATAGGAGAGGGAAGTGTTAACTAACCTCATTGTGGTAATCCTTTCAGAATATATACGTGTGTCAGATCATCACATTGTACACCTTAAACTCACATATGTTATATGTCAATATCTCAATAAACCTGGAGAGAAACATGATCAGTAATCAGCCCCAGGAAACTAAAAAAAGTGATGCAAGAAAATAAATGTCATAATAGTACACCAGTTGGCTCAGCATTAAAAAAAAAAAAATCTGTGCCTCTAACATAGTATTTATACCTTCACTTATTCAAAAAGTATTTATTGAATGACTCCTGGGTCCCGGAAACATTTTTCTGGAGGTTGGAGATACATGTCAACAAGAAATGGCATATACCTGACCACATGGCACTTACAGTCTAGTGGGGGACAAACACATTCTTTGAATTGGAAAACTAATGACTGTATAAAGAAAAATGTTCTGGAAAAACGAACTCTCATGTGCTAAGGACTTGAGGCTAGAGGGAAGCTGGAATGATGAACAAACCCACTGAAGGCTACTGTGAGTGGAGGAGAAAGTGAGAAAGAACGGGAAGAGAGGTGGAGGAGGGATGGGGAGGTTCAGATCATCTGGCTCAAATGTTAAGGCTTTTGGATTTTGTTCTAAATACAATGGAAACTTGGGGAAGAGTTTGACACTCTATAAGGGGCTAGACTTCTTTTTATTTATCACTCTCTTCTTAGTGATCAGAAAAATACCTGACATGAGGGTGCTCAATCAATGTTTATTGAATGAATGAATGATGAGGTAGTGAATTAGTGATATGACAAGATTTTATTTTGCAAATATCACTGTGCCATTACGTGGAAAATGAATTCGAAGGAGTCAAGAGAGGGCATGTATGTAAGCCAAAGAAACATGTAAGTCATGTGTAATTGCAACCCATTTGGGGGCTCAGTGGGCTTGGCAGTACATAGTATAGTGGCTAAGAGTAAGAGCATTGGAGCCAGACAATCCTGGGTTCAAATCCCAGTCCTGCTATCTTTTAAGCACCATGACCTTAAATGTGTTGATTTCAGCAATTGTTTCCCTATTAACAAAATAGGGGCAATCATAGTAACTACCCGTTTGCTTGTTGTGAGGTTTACACGAAAACAAAAAAGACTATAAAGTGCCTGGCATACATATATAGTTCAGGGAGTAAGAAAGACAGAATAGTGTAGACGCCAAGAATATAGGTTCTTAAGTCAGGCTTCCAAGGTTCAAATCTTGATTCTGTCGCTAGCTGTGTAACCTTGGCTAAGTTCCTTAGGTCCCCTGCAGCTCAGCTCAGAAAATAATCCTACAGGTCCACAATTCCTTATCCAAAATCCTTGGTACTAGATGTTTCTCTGGATTCAGATTTTTTCTTGGGTTTTTATAAAGGTAATGTAGTGTACCTACCATATATTTTGTAACATTCTCATTGGATTCTCGGACAGCACCCCCATAATCAAACTTCTTTTTTCTGCAGCTACACATAGACTTACACAAACACATTAAGTGGAATTAAAGGAAAAAGACCATAGACAGCTGACAATTAATTCAGAGCAGAATTTGCCGGTAAATAAGTTGTGGAAAAAACTGGTGGTGTGCTTCATCTTGTTTTCTTAGCACAACCTGGCATAGAGATGTATTCAGTATGTGTCTGTTGAATTTCCCCTCCCTAAATTATTCTCTGGTCCATCTGGTCTGATGAGATTTCCAAGCTCTCAGCCTTCTGCTTTGGTCTGTGGGAGGTAGTAAAGTTAGGGCGAGGGATTCACACTGGAGCAAAGGCCCAGCGTGGAGTATCCAAGGGTCCTCTGAATGCAACGTTTTACACTTAAGAGAAGAGAAGAGATCTCCTCCAGCCCCGCAGGGCTTGGACCTTTCACAGGAGGCACACTCCTTTGTCACTGAAAGGGTAGGGAGGGTAGAGTGAGACCCTCTTCCCCTACTTCCCAAATGCAACCTCCACAAAGGCAACAATCTGTTGTTTGTTGTTTTGTTGAGTGGTCTGTTCTAAGCACCTACAAGAATGGCTGGCTTATAGTAGATTCTCAATAAATATTTACCGAATGAATGAAAAAATCAGTAAGAATGAACATTTATTAAATATCTACCATGTGCCGGGCAATTTTCCGTAATTTCTTCTATCTTCCTATCAGTCTTATGCAGTAGGTAATATTCTCATGTCTGTTTTACATCTGAGGAAACTGAAGCTGAGAGAAGCTCACATCATCAGGATCCACTCGACTCAGCCCTGGCTCATTCTTCTGTTTCCCACCATAGCAGATGCCTTGTGAAACTTAGGCTAACCTGGTATCTGGCAGGTGTCTCCTGTCAGCCAGAGCAGACCAGGGTGGGGCAGTTGGGCTCCAGACTGAGATGTAGGCTGAGCTGGGTGATCTAACAGAGTCCAGCCCAATCAGAACCCTTGGCTTCACCGAGCTGAGCAGATATTATTTCCTCAGATCTAATATTCCTGGGCTGCTTGGTCCAGCTTGCTGAGCTGAACATCCTGGGCCAATGCAATGCCAAGTCGTTGGCCTGTGACTTTGGGCTCTGATCCTGCTGAGAAATGGTCCCTGTCTTTCCATAAGCTTTCTTGCTCCACAGAGGAAGAGGAGGAGGGAGCCTTATTATCTAATTTGGGCTCAACCACTCACTGACTGCATGACCTTAAGCAAGTCATGTTTTGCTTTTCTTTTCAGTATGATTTAAAAAGGGTGACCATATTTACCTTTAAGAGGTATAGGGAGAATCAGAGACAGTGAATGAAAAGTGTTTAGTATAGTTTCTGTTATAGTAATAAGCCTTCCTAAGTGGTAGCTGCCACTCCTGCTCCTGTTTGCATTGTGATTATATCTGAAGGTCTCCAGCTGGTTCACCATGTCACCAGCTGAATTTGGAACCCAAGATGGGGTGGGAACTGTGTGCTGACAGTAGTCTGAGAGCCCTGGGACAACAAGGACAGTGCCCTTCATCTCAGTCCCCATCACATAGGAATGGCTCATAGTGAGAGCCCAGGCCTTATTTGCTGAAAGACTGATCATCAGCCAGATGGACATAGTCATTCTATTTCTATGCTTATAGCTCCGTAGTGGGACTTCTGCAAAAACAAAAATCCAACAGTGTATAGTCAAGCATAGTCTCTTGCAATGTGGATGGTGCTTGAAGCCAATGCAAGTTCAGAGTTGTTAAGGAACCAAAGAACAAAATGAGAGGAGGGTGTATGTTTGTTTGCGATAGTGTTTTATTTGTCTGTATTATCACTGTGTTCCTTTCATCCGGGGGTTTATAATTGCTCAGAGACATAGAAAATATTACATTTGTTTATATATACTTAGAAAAAAGTATGGGGATACACACCAAGATGCCGACAGTGGTTATTTTGAAGTGGAGTGATTGCAGGTAATTTTATTTATTTTTCTCTTTGCTTATATATACTTTCCACTCTTCCAATGGAAGACCATGCATTACTTAGGTAATTTATGTAGGAACATGAAGGGACTCAACCTAAGATCCTCCAAATTACAGTCCTTTCACTTCTGTGCCAACCTGTGGTTTCTTTAAGGGCAATTTCCAAGTGACGATGCTGCTGTCTGAATTGAGACCAGGAAGAGCACAGAGAAAAGATGGTGGCCTCCTAAATTCCTAGACATTTAAGAAGAGGCATAAAAGGGAAATATCATTTATGGGCTTCTACTACTTGCTGTCCACCATGCTGAGTGCTGTAATTACACTGTCTTATTTAATTCATCCAAGAATACTGCAAAGTTAGGCATTACTCTTTCCATTTCACAGCAAAAGAGACTAAGACTTAGAGAAGTTAAGTCAGTTCCCCAATCACATATTCAGGAAGTAGTGGTGATTTGGATTCAAAACACTGTGCTTTTAACCACTGATCACTGAATTCAACAACACAGTCACACGCAATAGTGCATCTATTTACATATCTCTTCATCTGCATTTCTCTGTGTGTATATATTATGCATACACTGTAACTATAATATGCACATGTATATATGTATCTGTACATATACACTAATGACTTCAGCTTTCTAGGTGCTTACAGGAAAACAAATGGATAAAGTGGGTAGAAAATTACTTCAACATGTGAGTATAATCATAGATATACATTTTCTTATGATCCACAGTTACTGAGTTAAATTCAGGGACTTTTGTGTCAAAAAGAGTACTAGAAAGCCAAACGTCCTAGAAAGCCAAAACTGGGAAGAAATCTTGATTTCTTTCTTTCTTTCTTGACTTCTTTATTTCTTGATCTCTCTCTCCCTTCCTCTCTCCCTCTCTTCCTTTTCTCCTTCTGCTCCTTCTTGCCTTTCTCCTCCTCCTCCTCCTCCTTTGAATATCTGCAGAACTCTTTGTTCAAACACAATTTAGAAAGACCCAACATACAAAACAAAATAAAACCAGGTGGCTTAGGGATTTAGGCTGAAGCCTGCTTCTCAGCAGCCCCTGGACGCTTCTAAAGAGCACTAGGACTTAAAAATCATGAATCTAGACGCCTATCCTTGTCACCAATGAAGAAACTCAAGACCAGGGATGTGAAGACACTTCTCCAAGTCTCTCAGAAATTTCTTAGCAGAGATGAAATGAGACTCAAGCACTCACTCACCTAAGAGCTCTCTTCATACTTTATTGCAATTATTTATTCAAATTTTCTATTTTTCCTACTGGAAGGTAAAGTACTTGCAGGGCAGAGGCAGCATCTGGACTATTCTCCTCTGTACCCTCAGTACCTAGATCTGAGCCATGCCCCTGGGGGGTATGGGATACAGTGTTGCTGAATGGATGATGGGGTGGATGAACATGGTAGATCCTTTTTGTCCAGCCCAGTGCTGTCATGCTGTGAGTTTATGACACATCCACATGATGGGTCAATATACTCAGAACTAGCAGCCCCTCGCTCGAGATACTAATTATCCTCAATAATAATCCATCCCTCCCTACGCCCCTGCACCCTGAGGCCTGCCCTCATTCCACAGCCAGCATCTCCTGTCATTCAGCTGTCGGGTCTAGGGTTGGGATTTTTTTTTTTTTTTTTAATTCAGCTGATCCCAGTTATTGTTCAGCGAATGTTAAATCCATGGAGAAATCCATCTCCATTCCTCTCCTCCTCCCCTTCCAGAGCTGGAGAGCTCCTCCTCCTCCCCAGTGTCTTCAGAGCACTATCCAATAGCTCTCCCTGGGGTCAGCTTCTGCCAGAGGTCTTGGTGAGCTCTAATGGTCTGGAGGGGGTGGGCTGGGAGGTGGAATGTACTGAGTGGGGAAGGGAAAGCCCACCCCATTGCACTTAAACCCGTTCTCTGCAGTTTGGGTTGTCCTGGTTTCACCCTCTTGCTCTGCTATATTTCAAGCTGGGGTGGGGTGGGGGAGGATGTAGGAGAAGGGGCCTGTGTCCGGGCCCCTGACTCGCTTTGGCTCAGAGATTCCAGCTGCGCATGAGTGGGCCGGCCTGTGCAGCTGGCCTTGCCTCTCTTTTTGGCCAGGGAGCAGAGAGGCCCAGGCTGGGGAGCTCAGAGAAATCAGAAGGCCTCAGCCTCTTGCTGGGGTGGCCTCTGGGCAGCTGTGGGTTGTTTTCTGTGGCTTTAAAGTTAAAGGGCAATGTACTCTTCCCAGGGCTTCTATAGACCAGCTTCTCTCCTTTATGGGCAACTGGTTGAAAAGAACAGATGCTCTTGAACATCCAGGTATCACTTTATACAAGTTAGTTTTCCCAGAAACCAAAATCTGGTTTCCCTGAAAACCAGAGTTCATTTGATCCACTTTAGAATGTTCTGGCTGGCAGCTCCAGAGTTTGAAGAGCACAGAGAATCTCAGAGTTTCTCCCCTCAAGCAACCCTGGAAAATCATCAAGCACAGTTTCTCCCACCCCTCATTCGAGCACCACTTTCACAATTTTGTCATACCCGGGATATTAATAACTTAATGTGTTCTTCTTGAAATCGACTCACTTCTTTTTCATTATTTTTATTTTGGTTAAATCAATGATTTCAAAATGGAAATTTGTATCACTACCAGTAAATGGGAAGCCAGGATTACTTGCCATAAATAGAAGATAAAAGTCAATACAATGAAAACAAAACAATTTTATATAATTCTAGACAGAAGCTGTTGCCTCTGGAAGGTTCTAAGCTCGAGCCTTGTTCTGTCTTTTTTAAAGAAGGGAGGTTGGCAAATGTTTCAGAATTGTCAAGAGCTTATCAGCACTAAATGAAGCCATTCTCCGTGACTGAATTTTAAGCGCTGAAAGAAAACTAGAACGTTGTTTTTTTTTTTTTTCATTAAATGATCTAATTCTGATGTGTCCCACACTTTGGTAAACACCATATAACCCAATAGAATGTTTTTTACCAGGGAAGGAATTGGCTCCCAGTCACACAGTAAATCTGTGACAGTGGTGGGACTAGACCCAGGACAATGGACTCCAGAGCAGTTTCCCCCTGCCCCCTAAACATATACCAAGTTACGTCTTTGAAGGAAACAATTCGCTTTTCAGGAGTGGGGTCTCACTGGGTAAAGGTTTTGTTGAAAAAATGGTTGTGTTATTTTTTTCCCAGCGCAACACTCTGTGACTGTGGTATTGTTAAGATAGATACTGGGTTTTTAGCATTCTAGCTACCACTTCATATTTTTGTACCCAACTTAAGAAGTACATTGGAATTAAGTGCCTATTTTAGTGATAAGGTAACCTGTGCTAAATTGTACAAATTTAAAAGCCAATCAGTTATAAGCATGCTGAAGTTTATTAATTAGTAATTTAATCATTCATTCATCCATTCAATACTTATTTAGTAACTTACACCTTTAGATACGTCCACCTATAGCTTGCAGAAGACTCTTTGGAGCCTGATATCCTGCTATTGTGTGGCAATTTTCTAAACTTCAACTTTTGCTCAAGGTTAAAGAATCAAGAGACAGGCTCACCCCAAGTCTGACTTCTCCAGATTTTCTAAGTGAGGGAAGAGAAGCAATGACTTTTGTTGCGTACCGACAATGTGCCCAGTGCTAGGTACGTGCTATTATCCCGACCTCATGCACAGAGCAGCAGAGACTCAGCTGCAGTACTTTGCCCAAGTCACACCATTTGCTCATTCACACCAGCCTGGACAGGTGGACGTTTGACTTGAACTCAACTCTTTCTGATTCCAAAGCCAGCACCCTTTCCACTGCATCTCAGAGCTACACAATTATAAGCATTTTGAGAGCAGACAGTTTTACTCACATGTGTTTTCCATTCCATCTCAGGGTCTAACACTGTGCCCTACACATAGATGCTATGCATTAAATATCTGCTGAGGATAATGGTGATATGACAGATGGGGGAAGCTGAGGTGCAAAAGAGAAAAGTGATGGAAAATAAGCCCTGACTCTGCTCCAGTGCTCTCTGGACTTGACTCCCTCACCTAGGGCTCCTTGGAGGTGAATGCTGTGAACATCTGAAGTAGCATCTTTTTAATTTATTTCTAATTTGGGAACTAAAATGAAGTGAGAGAAGACTGGCTACTGATCAGTCTTGTTTTAGAGTCAAAGGTAGACTTTCCAGCCTCTTCCCTGGCATGTCTGCAGATTCACAGAATCTTTCTCAAACCAGCAGACCCATTAAAAAAGATAAGGAAAATAAAAAAGAAACAAAAAAGCAAAGAGAGGGAAGGAAAACTCGCTCTTTAAGAGGCGATTTGCCTGAGCTAGGCTCAGAGATCTCTTAAGACTCTCAGCCAGGGGAAGCCCTCAACTCTGTCTCGCTCATCTGGCCCCATCCTCTGACACTGCCTCAGTCTTCTCTGTACTGGGTGTGTCACCTTCAACCCTACTACCCGCTCCCTTCCTGAACCTTTCCCTTTCTCTTCCTGACACCAGTGATTTCATGGATATCCAAAGGAAGCTATAAAATCCCACTAAAAACCCTTGACTGTCCTACAGATGTTGAGTATCGTCATTTGCTGTGCCCATGGTGGCCAGACCTAAATCTGTTCCCAGGTGATGCTAAGTTTCAAGGCACCAGGCCTTGGATCTTCATCTTTCCTTTGATGCCTGAGTTGAGTTTATCTCCCCAGGTCACATGGCAGAGCCACTTAGCTGGAGGAACACTTCAGTGCGGGAATTGGGAATCAAGGATTCAAATCCCAGTTCTACGATGGCCTGCTGCACAAGCTCCAGCAAGTGTCTCTCTCTCTCTCTCTCTCTGGTTCCTAAAATAAGGAGTTTGGATAAAATCAGTAGTTTCCAAAACCAGAGGGATACTTTGAGGCACCCCAAGAGCCACTGAGGGAGGCAAATTAGAGTAGATAGGAGCTTGCACCTCCTGCCACTAGCAGAGGGCCTTCCCTTTACCTGTTGGGTTTTCCCATGAGATTTTAATTAGTAACAAGTACGTCTCTGTTTAAACAAAAGAGTTTGAAAAACACTCATTTTCTAAGCTCATTTTCAGCTAAGACAAACACCCCCCCATACATACATACATACATACACATTCAACAGTACCCCCAAAGAAAACAAATGAAAATGAACAAGACAGATTTTTTTCCCAGTGCTATGCCAACTTTTGATGATAGACTAACTGAGGCATGGACAGGAAGTTGACTATGAAAATGCTTTGCTCATTCACCCACACCTTCACACATCCCACGAGGGAAGAATCTGAGAATCTTTGGTGTTACAAGAGTCCAGTGGGCCAACTTTGGCCCTTCGGAGTTTCTGGGACAAGGGAGTAAAGTCTTCATGGATGCTTTTCTTTCTCTGAGATTTATTACAATCAAGGACAAATATATATATATGCATATGTACATGTATATATGTACATCCACATGTATATGCATGTGCATCTATATATGTATATGTACATGTACATGTGTATGTATAAATATATATGTATCTGTGTGTATGGCAAGCTATTTCAAAATCTGTTGGCCATATGTTTTTGGATAGAGCTATGAACTTGATTAGATATCATCTTCCTTTTTCAGACTCTCCCTGATTCTCTACAGCTCTTCCCATTTCCTGAGAATCTGAGACTCGAACGTCCTGCTCCCTTTCTCTTCAGCCTGATTTGTTACCCCTCATACTCTACTCTCCAGTCTCACTGAACTACAATGCTCCAAGGAGAAAAGAGGACTAATTTGGTGTGGTGGCTGTGAGGATGGAGGCAGGAGGGATGCTGAGAGGTAGAATCTATAGAACAGTGGTGGTAGTATATGTGTATGCACGTGTGGTGTGTGTGTGGTATGTTTGTGTTTCTGAGTGTATATATGTGTGTGTAGTATGTATGGATGAGTGTGTGGTGTGTATGTGGGTATAAGGTGTATGTATGTGTCTTTGTGTGTATATGTGTGTGGTGTGTATGTGGTGTGTTTTTATGTATGTGTTTGTGTGTGTATGTGTGTGTGGTGTGCATATACGTATGTATGTGTGCATGTATGGGTGTGTGATGGGTGTATGTGTGTGTGTATGTATGGGTGTGTGGTGTGTCTATGGCTGTATGGTGTGTGCATGGGTGTGAGGTATGTGTATTATGTGTGTGTGTATGGGTGTGTGGTGTGTGTATATATGTGCATGTGTGTTTTGGTGGAGAGTTGCTCTAAGAGAAGACTGAATGGGCAGAGTGTTATAGACTCTGAGGGTTGAGTCAGGACCACTGACTATGTGGATGTTGGGGCCAGTCCTCCAGATGGAGAGGGATACAAGAGAAGAAGCAATTTTGGAGGAAAGGAACTACATTAACTGATAGGACTAAGTCCCACAAGAGTCAAGAAGGGGGGTTCAGGCACCTGAAACCGATGAGCAGGGACTGGCCTTGTAGAGTTGGAACAATGCTGTCACCCTCTCAGGTACTCCTCCCCAGGCCTAGGGCACAGACAAAACAGGACAGGAGGAAATGATGGGTGAGGGCAGAAGAAAGGGAAGGGAGTAAACTCCTTTGATTTAGTCAGCATTCTTAGGAAAGGATAATTCCGAGGGAAAGGCAGACTATGCTGGGAGGAGAGAGAGATGATTTAGACCAGGGAATAGGCTAAAGTGTTTTGCAACGTGTGGTCCATTTATATCACAATCACCAGGGAGAGCATTTTAATAATGCAAATTACTAGGTTGACCCCAAAGCTACTGAATCAGAATTTCTGGGAATCTTTATTTTTCACATGTTCCCCAAGTGATTCCACGTCTACTAAGTTTTGAGAGTCACTATGATTGAGAATCTCCTTGGGATGATGAAACTAAATAAATGTATTCCCGAAGGGTTCTGCCGGCCCTTGGAATGCCCCTTCTCTCTCTCTCCACATTCCTGTGAAAGGCATAGCAGGCAGGGTTTCCCTGAGGGCATTCCCCTTCCCCATTTTGCCCCAAGGCTGACATTTGCTGATGATGGGGCCAAGCTTGCTTTTCTTCCTGGCAGGCAGCAGGGCCCTAGGGCAAGACCAGGCATTTTAGAGGTCAGGAGGGTCTGAGATCTAATCTGACCTTGGCCTTGTCCCAAGTTTCCCTCCATCGGGTAGGATGTTTCTCCATGTTAGGAACAGAACTGCCTATCTCACAGGGCTGTTAGGAGGAGAGCATGAGGTCTTGAGTTGTGAGGTCTTCAGGTCTGCCAGCCTCAGTTTCCTCATTAGTACAAGAGCATAACACCATCTTTGTAGCTGCAGCCTTGCAGGGCTCATTCTTGTTTTCTCTTCCTTCTCCTCTCCTGATCTCCTCCTACCATACTGCTGATGGTGATGCCCACAACTACCCTAGGAGTTAAGAATTGACAACCTTATCTTGCAGACAAAGGTGCTGTGCCTCAAAGCACATGTATAGCAGCTGGTAGGGCCTAGACTGAAACCCAGGGCTATGCAGTCCACAACTTATGCCTAGAAACGTTATATGGACCTAAATCCAGTCACCTAGGAACTTTCAATTTTGTGATCTGTTACAAAGGCCCAGGGTGCTAAATATTGCGGAGGAGAGACAGGACGCTTGATGTGAAATTATAGAAGATGAAGGGAATGATTCTGACTGTGGAGATCTGAGAAAGCCCTTTGGCAGGAGTGGGACATTTCATGCGGGATTTTTTAAAGGGGGATTTTGAACGCTGCCTATGAGTTCAATGGTGTGGAAGACTGAGCACATCGTAAGCAAAGGTGTGGAGGCAGGAGACTTCTCCTCACTTTTGGGGAAGTAAGTCATCTTACAGGTAGTGTAAAAAGCATGGAGGGGAGTGATGTGTAAAGAGATATTACAGGACCAGATGTAGGAGGCCTAGAATGCCATGCTAGGCTGGGTGTCTGTGGGGAAGGGCACTCAGTGGAAGTGGGCATCCAACAGGGACCTGGAGGCAGGAAAGGGTAAGCCTCTTTCAGAGTCACCCAGCTGTTCAGCATGGCAGAGCACAGGGTCTCCTGCCCCATCTGTTCCCAAGCCGTAGCCGGAATCTTTTCATAAAGGTTGCAGGGCCCTGTCTGCTGGCATCACCTTGCAAAAGAACATGTATCCCGCCTGCCGCCTGAATTGAGCAAGAGGCTGGAAGCCGGGTGAGGAAGCAGCAGCTGTGAGTCAGACCGCCCCCACGCAGGCTCCAGCCCGGCCTGGGGCCCCAGCTGGGACGGGAGCTTCGCCTGGGTTGCATTTGCCGAATACGTGCTGTACAGCCAAGAGTGGCTCCGAGCTGCCCCGACTCCCTGGGAACTACCCGCGTGACTGATGCCCCTGCCTGGCTTTTAGTTCTCTTCTTCTCCCTCCTCTACGCACCCCCGCTTCTCTTCTCTCGCCTTCTCTTCTTTCCTTTTACTCCCTTCTCTTCTTCTTCCTTTTAAAATTTGCCCTCCTCTGCCTTTCCTCCTTTTTTACTTTCAGCTGCTTTCTCTCCTTCCTTTAAATCCCTTTATTATCTATATTCTTTTTTTTTTTTTGAGGAAAACTACCCTGAGCTAACATCTGCTGCCAATCCTCCTCTTTTTTTGCTGAGGAAGACTGGCCCTGAGCTCACATCCATGCTCAGCTTCCTCTACTTTATTTGTGGGACGCCTACCACAGCATGGCTTGCCAAGCAGTGCCATGTCCTCACCCGGGATCCAAACTGGGGAACCCTGGGCTCCCGAAGCAGAACATGAGCACTTAACCACTGCACCGCTTGGCTGGCCCCCCTTTATTATCTATATTTTTCTATTTGTAATGTGACTCAGAAGACCCAGGTTCAGACCAGGCTACCACTTACTCAGTAGTAGGTTTTAGGCTTCCCCTCCTCTCTGGGCCTCAATTTGCCCATCTGTCCATTGAGGCAGTTTGATCAGATGATGGTTTAAAGACAAAGAGCCATCAAGTTTCTCCTTCTGCAATTCTCTGCTTCTGCTTCTTCACCTCTTTCATAGAATGGTTAAATGACAGAGCTCACGGCACTCTCAGAATTCATTTAGGGCCGTGGATCTAGACCCTGGCTGCCTGCTAGAACCACCTATTGACCTTCTAAAAATTGCTATTGCCCACATCCCATACCAGACCAATTTGATGAAAATTTACGGGTGTGAGGCTCAGGCATTCATTTTTTAAAAGCTCCCCAGGTGATTCTCCTGTGCAGCTAGGGTAGAGAATTACTGATTTAGAAGAAGCTGTCTTTTGGTAAAGTTGGAGGAACTGAGGCTGAGGGTGGGGAAAGGGACATGTCCAGGGTCACATGGTGAGTCAGAGCAGACAGATCCAGAACCAAGCCTCCTGCCATCTCCGTCCTCTTGGCCTTAACTTTGAATCACCTTAAGCAAATGCCACCGCCCACAGTGGGGCCAGGGAGGAGAGAGCCTTCTGACTCTGCCAGAGCCTGGCTTAGAGGCAAGGCCCAGACACAGCCCCATTAAGCCAGGCGTGCCTTACGGGAATCGCTCCTGGCTCCAGCTTAGAAAACAAACAGAGTGCTTTGGTTTTCTTTGGCTGCATCCTGTGGTGGGGGCGCTAGGAGGAGAGCACCTGAGGACGCAGGTTTGCTACTCTTCTCCCAGGCAAAGTAGGGCTGCCAGATGGGGAGGACTGGAGACAGGTGGGTAGGGCCACTTTTGGGGGTGAGCCAGGGAGTGCGTGCCTCCTGCAGCTGCCGACTGGCTGCCTGGGGGTGCACCTCATGCAGGGACTGACGCTTGAGGGGGAGGGACTGGGGGATCAGGACCTCAGCTTGGGTGGCAGCTGCAGGTAAACCCCACACCTTGACCTGCCTCCAAGCAGGCCCTCTCAGGTATGTGCAAGCTCCACTCCATCCTCCCATACCGTGGTTAGAGTGGAAGGAGATCTTGGTTGGGATCTCCATTATAGCTGCTGTTTATTGAGAGCTCCCTACATGCCAGGAATTATGATAAGTTCTTTATACTTTATCTATAATTCTCATGTGGGTTCTTCACAGCTCACTGGGGTAGGAATGGTTAGTCTGCTCACTTCACAGATGAAGAAACAGGATCGGAGAGATGAAGTCCACTGATCCAGGCATACAGCCCTGACGGTACGTAGTAGATGCAGAACTCAAGCTCAGGTCTCCCTGATTCCAAAGCTCAGCCTCTCATCCACTATGCAACACTGCCTTTGTGTGAATCAGCAGACCTGGGTTTGAATCTCTAGTCCTCTATTGATAAACCTGTGTCTTTAGGCAAGTTAATTTACCTCTCTAGGCCTCAGTTCCATCCTCTGTAAATTGATGCTTGCTCTGCCTATTTCACATGACTGATGTGGGGATCAAATGAAAGTTGGAAATGAAAGAGGTTAGTAAACAACAGAGAGATATACAAAGTAAGAGATTATTGCTGTTATCGCCAAACACAGCTGTGTCCACACACGGGGAACCACCATCGCACATCCACCTGTCCATGCTTGTGACCTTGGCCATTGCTGGCAACCTCTTTGGTTCCCAAGGACTCAGGTGGAGGAGTGGAAGGGGAGAGAGGGAATAATAAGAACCTGTTTATAAAACACTTCACATCTCCCAGATGAAAGCTTCTAGCTAAATATCATGTCTCCACATAAATAAAACATAAATGAAATAATATTATTCCTACCCCCTCCAGCCAGCATGCCTGCAGATGCTCTCATTGAAGCCAAGGGCAGCTGGGTGAAGTCTAAAGAGAAAGGACTTTGGAGTCAGAATGACTGGTGTTCAACTCCTGCTCCTGGTTGCGTGACCTGGGGGCTGGTTACACAGCCCCTCTGAACCACAGTTTCCTCATCAGAGGGTTGAGAATAAAACACATCTATCACCTGGTTGCTACAACAATTAAATGAGCACCTGTATATATCGCTAGTATAGAACTTATCACAATCAGTACTATTTACTGTTTGACATGTCTAGCTTCCCCATTCTAGTATAAAGTTCCAAAAGGCAATAACTGTGCTTTGATATGATGGAATATACTCAAAAATTTCAATTTCCTTTCTTCTTTAATTCTCTCAAAGTCACTCCATCTTCACACACCCAGACCAAAGTTCAGATCCACACCTATCTGTAACTCAGTATATTACTTCACTAGAACATAAAGTGTGGTGCTTGAGACTCCTGACTTGTTGAAATGTCCAGGCTTTACTATTTATCAGCTTTCTGACCTTGGGCAAGTCAGACTCATTTTCTCCACCTCTGAAATGGGTCCCTCCCACCCACCTAGATCCTTGCTAGGGGGATAAAATATGATACTGGGATTAAAAATGCTTTGCAAACTGTGAAACATTTGGAAAGTAGAAGGGAATGTCATCTGTATTGGGAACGCACTGTCTGTCAGACTGGAATATTCGATTTGACAGTGTCATTTCTGCTAGGCTCTGGGTACCCTACTTCTGGGTACCCTACTTCCTTTCACACCATCATCTTAGACTCAATATCTTCAGCTCTTCACCCTTGTGTGGGAAGACTCAGGCATCATCACCTACCATCACTGCTATTCCCAAGCCATTCTCATCAGTATCTTCTCACTGACTTCTCCGAAACTCTGCACTCAAGGAGTCCGAAACGCTACTCAATTGGAAGCCAAGAGACCAGAAGTTGAACCTGGGCCTTAAGTTTGATGTCCCACTCTGGAACCCAACTTCTTTTAGTGGAAACTGAAGAGATTCCAGATGACGATAATCGTCAGCTCTCACATTGTTGTTTCAAAGACTCAGTGAGATGCAAATGGCTTTCCCAAGGCCACTCAGCAATAGGGTCTATTTGGTGTTAGAATCATGTCTCATGTATCTCTTCATCCCACCGCCTAGCACAGTGCCTGGCCCACACCCTATACTCAGAAAATGTTTGTTGAATGCATTCTGACACTGAGTACATGTGAATTTGCTTATGTTTTCTTTCCTGCTAGAAAAGGGTGATTTTGAAATTGGATTTTAAGAAAGATTTAAGTTGTTTATAAAAATCCTTCAACCATGGTTTTCAAATATGTTTCTCAGAGCTTAAGGGATCTGTGGCTAGACCTCAGGGGACAACAAGCTGTACAATGGAATAGCTAATGGTGGGCGGTGTTGGATACAATCTGATGGACCCCATTCTCATCTTTTGTCATATAGGATTATGTGTAAGGTTTTTTGGAATGGTGGATTATACTACTTTGAGAGGTTTGAAAAATGATTGATTTAAGTTGATGAGAAGGATCGGGATATCCCAAATTAGACACTGAGTATCAAGGGTGGAGTGTATGTAAGGACTCCAATCCATAGTTCACTCTCCAATTTGGGGGGCAACACTTTCTATATAAATCTTTAGGACACTGCCACAGGAACACATGTAAAAGTTACAGAAAGCCACTGGCATCTAGCCGCAGCCAGGGCCAAAACTCCAGCCCCTCTCAAACTCTCTGTTTTCTTGAGGATAGCCCATGGCCCCAGGCAGGCGGCCCCCCGTGCCAGGTCTGGCATCCCTGGCTGTGAGTTGGCGCATCTGGGAGCTTGGCCTAACTCTGGGCCAGGAGCTGCTGGGGCAGTCCAAGAACATCACTGGGAAGCTGGAAGGAACTGTCCCAGAGGCTGCAAGAGGAGCAGGGCCCATCCATGTTTTCTCAGACATACAGGGAGCAGGTAGATGGGCCAGGAGCAGACCATTGGCATTCTCACCAAGGGTCTTCTGGCTCAGATTCCGAAACACACTAGAGAGAATGTTTCTGCAGCTGGGAGGAAAGATGGGGGAATCCCTCTGAGGCCTTTTTATGCTTCATGACTTTTTATGTCCTTAAAACAGCCACAAAAATGTCTCTCGGCTTCATCTTCTTTGCCATGTTTCCCACTGATTTGGCTTCTGGAAAAATTGCTGTTGTATTTGCTCCTGTGGTCTAGAGGCCTGGCCTCCAGCACCTAATCCAAAGTGTGACCTTTAGTGTCAAAAGTATAAAGTCTGTGTGCCCTTACCCTGTTCCAGTGTAAACATCTGTACCCCTAAAAACTCATCAGCTAAACAACCCAGAACCAAAGATGTACAACTGTCAGAAATGTGATAGAACTGTCAAAAGCACACAAAATCAATGTAAACAGAGGAGCCCAAGTCATCTTCTCCCTTTTTTCTGAGATGTGCAAATAGCAAATCACCCATAAAAATGGAAAAAAAGAAAAGGTGGGCCATTTCAGGGACAGACCACTATCATGTCTAAGATACCTGTGTCCTTTGTCAATGACAATTTTTGATGATAAACATTTTTTGAGGCGAGGGGGATGCTGTCATAAGGTGAGCCACTTGATTAGACATGGAGTGTTTCTGGGTTGCCTCCCTAACTGTCTGGGGATGCTCCATTTTTCATGCAGATATCTCACTTCTCCCCAGACACTGCATATTCCTTGGTATGACCGCCTCAGTGCAAGTTTCGGGGTTGAGTCATCATGGAATACTAGAATGTCAGCCATAAAATGCCCTTGGAGATTTTTTAGTGCAACCCCCTTAGTTTACAAACGAGGTCCTTTTTGGCAGCTGCTTCCCAAGTGTTTCCACAGGGAATTTGATATTGCTATCCCATTCCCCGTTCTCTCGTCAGAACTAGACTCTCGTGTTCTACTGGAGGAAAAGACACTGGACTGTTCAGTCATACACTCCAGGTCATGTTGGCTTTGTGAGGGGCAGTGACAAAATCTGAACACCAAGTCCTCATCAGTGCTGGTCCACTGGGCCCCTGTGGTTCAGCAGAGGTACCAGCAGGAACCTCAGAAACATCATCCTGACGTCACAGATAGTTCTGGGGCCAGTAGATTTGTCAGCAGGTCCCAGCAAGGAGCTGAGAAGCTTATATCAGCTCCAAATTCACATGAGAGGAAAACAAAATTCCATCATAATGTTGACCATCTGTGGATGAGGATGATTTTTCAAGAGAGGCCACTGGAGAGGGGGAAGAGGAAAATAAGGACTATTGTCTTAAGGGAACACGATTTGAAAGGGATCTCTGGTTCAACTAAGCAACATAGGATATGGCATAGCAAAATGTTATTCTACCTTGCCAAGCTTCTGTTTTTTAAACAGTTTTAACCTTCTTGTTCTTTTAAAATTTTTACTTTTTCCTTCTTCTCCCCAAAGCCCCCCAGTACGTAGTTATATATTTTAGCTATGGGTCCTTCTAGCTGTGGCGTGTGGGACACTGCCTCAGCATGGCCTGATGAGTGGTGCTAGGTCCGTGTCCAGGATTTGAACCAGTGAAACCCTGGGCTGCGAAAGCAGAGGGTGAGAACTTAACCACTTGGCCACGGGGCTGACCCCTAACCTTCTTTGTTTTAAAAAAAATATTTTATTATGGTAAGAACACTTAACATGAGGTCTACCCTCAGTGAATTTTAAAGTATACAATGCAGTGTTATTAACTATAAGCACAAGGTTGTACAGCAGACCTCTACAACTTACTCAGCTTGCAAAATTGAAACTTTAGGCCCATTGATTAACAACTCTACATTTCCCCTTCCCGTAACCCCTGGAAACCACTGTGCCACTCTCTGATTCTATGAATGTAACTATTTTAGATACCGCATATAAATGGAATCATGCAGCATTTGTCCTTCTCTGACGGGCTTAATTCATTTAACATAAGGTCTTCAAGGATCATCCATGTTGTCACATACTGCAGAATTTCCATCTTTTTTAAAGACTGAATACTGTTCCATTATATGTATATTCCACATTTTCTTTATCCATTCATTTGGTGTGCACATTTAGGTTATTTCCAGATTTTGGCTAGTGTGAATCAAAACCACAGTGAGATATCGCCTCGCACCTGTAAGGATAGCTATTATCAAAAGAACAAAAGGCAAGTATTGCCAAGATGTGGAGAAATTGGAACCTTTATACACTGTTGGTAAGAATGTACAATGGTGCAGCCACTATGGGAATCAGTATAGAGGTGCCCCCAAAAATTAAAAACAGAATTACAATATGATCCAGCAATCCCACTTCTGGGTATATATTTAAAAGAATTGAAATCAGGATCCCAAAGAGATATTAACATTCCTCTGTTCACTTAAGCTTCTTTTTATTTATGACAGTCTGTTGCAAAACTATGTCATAATCAACAAAAGAGTGTATCAGTCTCTCCTTATTCTGTAATCCTGAAACCCAGGAGTATGAAGAACTCCCCTCATTTCCTTCAAATCTTTTCTATCTGTCAAAAAACTTGCCAGATGGTCCTTAGGATGCATATTTAGTAGAGCTAATATTCAATTCAAAATAGTTCCAAAAAAACTATATTGCTGTCCAACACAGATACTGTGTGATTTGTTTTTTTGGACTGGATGATTCAAAAAATGAACATCAAGGTTATTCCAAAAATAATACTCTTAAAACAACACTTTGATGAATGGGACTGATGATGGTCTTTAATAACTCCAAAATCTTATCTGCTTTTCCCAGAATCTATAACTTGGCTTTGTTCAGATTTTTCTAAGTTATTTTTAAAGTTCACAATGAACTCACTTTTTTGGGGGGAGACCCTTGCAATGATCTTTAACCAAAGTAATAAACATATTAACTTGATTTGATATGATTTTAAAACCACTTATTCAATTGAAGTGACAGGATCTATTAGGCTCCCTTATAGACAATGGATCTTAGAGGATCTTATAAACCACTAAAAGTTTACTTCATGTTTTTATTTCATTGAAAGTCATATAATAATGTTTACTAGCCTCTATTATAGTTTTTTATTGTAATGTAAATTAATACAATTTTCTTAGGGGCAAATTATCAATATGTATGAAAAGACAACTTATTTTAGGAAAAATTGTTTGTAAAAGATTCATACGTAAGGATGTTCAAGACCGATGTTAACTATAAAGGAAGTAAAAGAAAATCCTTTAAATATTACCATTGCAGAAAGCCAGTTACAAAATAGTCTATGGGATGTCTTAATTAAAACACTTCTGTCTATAGGGCTGTGGGTGTCTTTACTGAGAGCTGAAGGGGAAGTGTTGTAAATCAAGAAGACAAAGGAACTAGAGAGTTAGTAGGAACCATAGGTGCTTTTTGCTTGATCTTTCTGAGCACATCCCCTCTTGCCTCTGCTCATGGAGTAGAGTCACTGCTTCAGTGCAATGTTTCAGTCAGTTGCCTATCTTCCTAGTATCTTGGTATTGCCAGCTTCAATTCCCTGGAGAAAAAATATGATTGGACCACATTGGGTTAAGTTTTTAGTCTTGGTCCAATCAGCTGTGATTAAACGGATAGGATCACCTCAGAAAACCATGGCTAAAACAGCCCGGTGCTATGTGTGTTGGGACCAGTTCTCAGAAAGCAGAGTTATAGGCTGGGTAGACCCACAGTGGCTCAAACTATTATGGATCTTCTGTGTGTGTGTGTGTGTTTTGTATTTATTCAAGCAACATTGACTGTAAGAGTATATACCAAAATGCTATTATGTTACAAGTTGTTTTCTTTGTGTTAGGTCTGGCAGATTTATATTTTCCTCTTTTTCCATAAATTTTCTATAAGGAACACATTTTATTTTTTATACTAAGAAAATGTTTAAAGTTGTATAGAATCAATTTTCATGATGGAAAAGGGTATTGCTCATTCGTTATAGAATGGGAATGCAAAATAGGAACAAATCACTCTGAGTCTGAAATGATCAGAATTTTGGCATGGTTTCTTCCCAGTCAATGTGTATTCTTTATATAGAGAATACACTGTGAGAGAATTTAACGTGTTTTTAAAATTTTTCTACTTTTTTCCTTAGAGGATAGGATCCAAACTTTTTCTGATAGTATCACAAACCATTTGCGAACATTTTAGCGTACTTATACTATTTCATAATATGAATATTCCAGATTTTATTTAACATTTCTACAGTGTTGGACATTTAGACATTTCCAATTTCTCACTTATTTTGAAGATTGTTAAAATAAACATGGGCCTTTACATTTTAGACAAAAATAATCTTTTATGAAGTCTGGTAACCAAAAGGAATTCCCGAACCTACTGAAAAAAATTACCTCTCTGATGGAGCTTATAAGTCGTTCTTTTCTTCCAATATGTTTCTTTTCTTTTTGAAAGTCCTATCTCCATGTGAGCTCCCTCTGGGGTTTGTGCTTTAGATATCCTGGTTGGTGCCCTGCACACAGGTCGTCAGGAAGCCACCCACAGGCTGGACAGCTACACACCAAGGAGAACTCATCCGGGGGCCGAAGCTGCCGCCCAAGCAGTTGGCTGTCATGGTGAACACATTTTGACCACAGGCCAAGTTTCCCTTCTTAATGTGTTATTCCATTCATCATCAGATCTCTGGGGATCTTGGATTCAGAGAGGATTAAGAAATGAAACTCTAAAGATAATCAAGGGAAAAGTACAAGAAATCATTTTACCTTTCTCTCCCAGCACATAGCTTTTAGACAGATGTGATATTTTCCTTATTTTTCAAGTCTGTGTCTGGGCACAGGATCTAACGAATGATGAATTTTCCACCAGACATGAATAGAAATTTAAATTAGTAGTAGAACATCTCAAAGCCAAGAGGATCCTTAGAAATAGATCCACTGTAGAGATAGGGAAGCTGAGGAATGGAGAAGGTAAGGTCTACATGCTGCATTTCACAGCTAGTCATTGTTTGCAAAAACCAGCCTCAAGTGGCAGAGACTCGAAAACCGTTTCATCACATCAAGATGCTGTTGATTTTAAGAGCCACTTTATTTTAGGTGCCATTAAAAAAGAAAAGAAACTGCTGCCAACTGAATTATAACAGAATGCTGTCTTATCAATTAAATTTTCAGACTTATTGAAAGACCTCATTTATTCTGATTATTTTGTATAATACATCACTCTTGTAATATGAAAGTCAAGTAAATGTTCAAATATTCATAAAACTTCTTCACGTTCAGCTTCTGCGTTTTCTGAATCACTTTTTGACTCAGACTCATTGAATTCTGGGTCTTTCCGTATTCTTCTGTCCTCTTTCCCAGCCAGAGAATTGGTTATGCTTCATTTCTCCTCCCCTCGCCCATCAATTTTTTTAACAGCTTTATTGCGGTATAATTTATATACCATATGATTCACCCATTTAAAGTGTACGATTTAATAGTTTTTAGTACATTCAAAGAGTTGTGTAACTATCACCACAATCTATTTTAGGACATTTTCAACAACCCCAAAATAAACCCCATACCCTTTAGCATTCACTTCCTATATTCCTCTCATTTCCTCATTTCTACACAACCGCTAATCTACTTTCTGCCTCTGAATTTGTCTATTCAGAATATTTCATAGAAATGGAATCTTACAATATGTGATCTTATGCGACTTTCTTCTTTCACTTAATGTTTTCAAGGTTCATCCATTTTGTAGCATGTGTCAACATGTCACTCATTTTTATTACTGCATTTCTTAAAAGAAGTCTCCATTATTATCTCTGGGATTTTCCTTCAAGTTTTTGTGCTGGTACTTTCTTGCTCTTACCAGCAGTAGTCAATGAAGGCTGTCAGCCAGAAGTCGGGACCCATGTTTCTTGCACAATTAGTTCTTAAGTAGTTTGTGGCCTGAAACATCGAGGATTGTCCGTATCCAGTTCTACCACTAGGAATGACAGCCAGGATCACACAGGTGCACACAGTGACATCTGCTGCCTGGCTGATGGAAACTGTACATCATCGTCCCTTGTAGGACACATCTCAATTTCAGACATTGAAAGACAAAAAAAGTATATATTTTTCGAATTCATAAAGCATGGAATATATCTCTAATACTTTTCCTTAGATCAATATGAAGAGAGTTCACTCTGAGGATCAACAACAGAGAGACTTGGGACAGATAGTCCAGTAGCTTGAAGGGATATTAGAAGTCACAGGTCAGATACCACAACCAGAGCAAGAGTTCCCTCCAGATCTGTGGTTCACTGCCCTTGGCTACAGGAATCACCCTGAGAGTGTTTTTAAATATGAAGTCACAGTAGGGCTAAAGATCCTTTTTCAACACGGCTGGCATAGAACCAGAACCAGAATCTATCTATCTGTCTGTCTATCTATCTATCATCTTTCTTTCCTCTCTCTCTATCTTTTTTTCTTTCTTTCTTTTTCTTAGAAGCTAATCCAGGACTGGGAACCACAGCTCCAGCTCACTCCTGACAGATCTGCCAGAGGCCACCTAAGCATCAATGAGGAGGCATCATCATAGAGTGGGGTCAGTAGTGAGCTTAGAGCATGCAGATCTGATTTCAGATCCTGACGTGGCCGCTTAGGAGCAGTGTGACACTGGTAAATTATTAAGCCTCTCTGAGTCCTCAGTTCCATCCTGTGTAAGATGATAGCAGCCTAGAAGGGTTGTTGTGATAATTATGTAAAGCACACGTGAGAGCGCATCATGTTTACAGATGATACTTCTCCCAATCCCAGCTGCCCTGCTTCAGGTCTTTTTCTCTAGCTTGAAACATTACCACTAACCCTTACTACCTATGACTTGAAATTTGATCTTTGATTCTGTGCTAGTATCCTGTTCCCCATGTGGCAGCTGACCAAGCTCTTCTGATTCTGCAATAGTTAAAGGAATTCATTGATTTCACCCATTTCGAAAGCCTGAACTATCTTCAAAACTTTTCTCCAAGATACTCTGCTGGGTTTTCAGGCTTTGGAAAGTCAAAGGCAGTCAGCTTCCATCAAAGTTCAATTATTCACCTCCTAGAGCTTCTGTGTGTTTTCAGTTCCCAATGTCCCCACTATACATACACATTACACCTGCCACTCCATCTTGTATGATGTCCACAGGTCCCAGGTGGAGAGAAAATCTGCAGTTTACCAATGTAAATTGTGAACCCAAAATCTCAGTTCTATTTGTCCTACCGTTGTATAAACATGGAGAAATTTTGGTGAACAAAGAGGCAATTAAGAGAAAAAAGCATCTGTGTGCAAGCAGAGGGACCTTGAACCGCATGTCAAACAGAAATTCACAAGTGGGGTCGTGCCCTATCACTATGTTTCAGCACCCATGGCTGTGCATTTAGGACATAAAGGCGAGTGAAAGATGGTTTTGTTTTGGAGGTCATAGTCTGGTAGGCAAGCAGACAAGGAAATGGACAAATGCAATACAGTGTAAATGTTTCTGTGGGGGAAAGTGGAAGAGGCAATGAGGTCAAAGACTGTGCCTCTAACTGAGACTAAGGGATGAGATGGGAGCAAGAAGTTGTCTCTGCTCACTTTAATAAATAGTTATTGAATAAAAGGCTACCCTTTGACTTCACCTTTTCTCTGGGCATAATTTTCTGTTTTTATAAATAAAATAAAAATATCTGTGTATTCCTTCATTTAATAGATATATCTTTAGTGGCTATTGCATGCCACGTACTATCCTAAGTGTGGAGTAACAATGGATAAAAGAGAAATGGTCCTTATCATTGGAGGGTTTGTCAAGTGCAGCTGAGAGATATTAAACCAATATATATACGTAGATAATTCACATTATGGCAGATTCTATGAAGGGAATAATTAGGTGTTATGAAAAGGAATATCAGGAGAACCCTAATTTAGTTGAATGAGAAGGTGTCAGTCTCATATCAAAAGGACTCTTCTGTCCTATTTTCTAGGTCTTGTTTGACTCATTCATTGTTTTTCATTAATTCATTCATCAGAAATTTTCTAATCACTTTCACTAGGTCAGAAGTGGATCTGGGCTACGGATATCAGATTGGGCTCACTAGAAAATCAAAAAACCTAGCTAGGGAGGCATACTAAAAATCACAGTGACAAATTTATCATGTTTCCAAAATTAAAATTTATTTTCATATCTCTTATCACGTTTGCTACTCACACCAACCCCATAAGGCAGGTATTATAATTATCCTCATATTACAGATGAGAAGGAGAGGCTTTTAGAGGTTTCCATGATGTGGCATGCATGTAGGAGATGCTGGAACATGTATGAAAACCTGAGGCTTCTGATGGCTTGCCTTTGTGCAAATGAAACTAGCGCCAAATAATGGAGTTCAACTGTGGGTTAGAGAAGGAATGGAGAGGGCTGTGGAGTGGGTTGGGGATTAAGAGGGGCTTCCTAGAGAAGATGGCATTTGAATTGGGCCTTGGATATGAGTAGGATTTCAGGAATAGGGAGTATGCTGGTGACAGGCAAAGGGATGGGGTAGAGAAGCCCTCCAAATTGAGGGAATAACCAACACAAAAGCAAGGAGGTATGAAATTGTGAGCTGTTCGGGGATGAATCCGGAAGGGATGGTTTGTGGAGAGAGTGTGTCTGGAATGGTAGTTGGGACTGCATTGTTTAGGGCAACTCTAAAAAGCTTTGATCTTTTTCTAAGGTCCATCCTGAATAATTAAGGACCTTTCAGTAGGAGAACAGTATGGTGAGAGCTTTGCTTAGGGCTGGCACCTGCAGGATAAAGAAGCAAGAAGGCTCCCTTGGCACATTAGGAATTCTCAGTACTTCCTTCTGCCCCTGCTGTTGAATGCAGGTGGCTTGCTCTAATAAGTCTCCTGTGCTTACTGCCCTGGGCTAACATTGTCGCTCAAATCCTAGGACCAATGATAGACATGAAATGGATAGCTTTTGGATACAGGTTTTAATTTGATGCTTGATTTATTACCATATTGCTGTGGCCATAGAGGGCAGAAGCCATCCACGGTATTTAGGCTCTCAGGCTGGACGATGGTAGAGGAGGTCTGGAAATCCCTTCCTCTGATCTAGGAAGTCACCTGCCCCTATGCTCTACTGCCTCCCTTTCACCCTCCATCCCCCACTCTGGCGGGAGCGCCCCAGGCAGGAGCAGGATCTACAACACATCTTGTCCACATGTGTTGCAATCATTGCTCCCTTTGAGTTCTCTTTATCTTGGAACTCGTGCATTTTGGAAGTTGAAGGTTTTGGAGCAGAGACACCTGGGCAGCTTAGAGACAGAAACAGGCACATCTCCACAGAGAGGCCTGGACCTTGGCCCTGGAGCCCTGAGAGGTGAATGCTGGCTTTCATGTAGAAGTTGTGTAGCGGAGCTCACATCCTAACAGATTGGAGAGTTACTAACAACTCTTCAAAATTGTACAGGAGCTTTACAATTTTCAAAGTGATTCTGTAAACGTTACTTCCTTTAAGCTCAGAAAACTCCAAAGAAGCAGGACTTCTCAGGCCTGTTTGACAGATCAAGAAACTGAGACTCAGAGAGTCTAAGGGTCATTCAACTCAGAGAGCAGGAAAACAGACTGGAACTCATGTCATCCTGCTCTAAATATAGAACTCTTTCCATTACACCATGCTGCTTCACAGAAATCAGGGAAAAGCTGCAAGGATAAGGTGTTTCTGGAAGCTCAGCACAGAAGGGAGCTCTGACCACATTTTCCCATGGAAACATATTTACCCATGGTGGTTAAGACCTATGGCTCAAATAGTGAAGCACTGTGTTTCAGCAATTCACTTGCCTTCCAGTCAACTTAGTTATGTTCCACATAGCACCTACTAGGTAGGACTATATAACAAAATTAAAAAAGACATTTTTCCTACTCTGGTGAAAAATGTAGACATTTGTAGAAGCCACTCAAAAATAAGAGCCTCAATCTTTCTCCCACCAAGAGTCACTTTTCTTTGCCTTTCACTAAGGTATCCAACTCATGTTAGAAATAGTCTGTCAATGACACAGGGAAGCAGCATCCATAATGTCAGAGTTTTAGAGGGAGACAGACCTCAGTCCAAATCTAAGCATATAAGCTATGTGATTTTTTTTTTAAAAAACATTTTGGCTTTTCTCTCCTTGCTAAAAAATCCAACTAGCACTGGCCAAAAAATATATTCCATGAATCTGCAGCCCCTGAGACAATGCTTCCTCGTGGAACTCAGCTCTGACTCTCTGCCTGTTTCTTGGAGGGCTGGTTCTAGTTATGGGAGGCTTTTGAAACAGCCAAGTAACAATTTGTGAAGTAAGGCCCGCAAACTGCTTGGTTTAACAAATTATGACTTTAGAAAATAATATTTGAAGCTGGTGTCAAGGGCCTGGTTAAATAAGAAGTGCCTATATCTACCGAAGCCAAACGTGCTCACCATCCCATCTGTGCCTCTTCTGTGCTCCCTGCCTCATTTGTGTTCCTTCTTAAAACCATCTTGAATAATTGTCATTATCAAAATCTCAAGAGCCTACTATTATTTAGGGCCTACTTTGGGCCAAGAACTGTTAGGATCTTTCTGTATAATATTGCTAGTCTTCACAGTTCTGCATGAAGACGTTCTAACCTTCAATTTTAATGCCAAGGAGACAGTAACCCACCCACCTATACCCTGCCATCCCAATAGGCTGAGTCAACTCTGCTGGTGACCAAATACTTCTGGTTTACTTGGATATAAGCAGGCGTATTCTCTTCTCTTGTCTTTTCTTTTTGATCAACCTCTCCATCTCAAAGTGTTTACATCCTCTTGAGAACAAGTTTGAGTTCCTAAGTCTGCTTTTGGTAGTCTTGCTGTCTCTTCCTTTGCTATCACACTGCCTTGTGTCACTTATTAGCTATTATTTTTTAAAAATTTGTCTCTAAATTATACAGTGGACTTGGTAATCAGAAGGTAAAGCTCATTAGAACTGCATCTTAAATAATAGGTTATAGCTATTGTTATAAGAGATTCTCCTACAACTTTATGTTAGTTATTCTGAATCCTATAGATTTTTCTGCCTTGTTTTTTGGGTCTCTGCTGTTTCTGGCTGAAAGAAGATGCTTGATGGGTTGTCAGGGCATCTGAAGTGTATCTGAAGCAAGAAGTTAGCCTTCTTTTGGAAGATGAGATAGCTCTAGAATTCCTGAATTTTCTTTTTCTTATCCATACTTAATACCTGTGCCAACTCACCAAAAAGATGGTTTAATAGAGAGAATACAGAATTTAGTGGCAGATAGACCTGGGCTTGAGTCTCAGCTCAGAAATTTACTTGCTATATCACAAGGACAAGTCATTTAGCCTCAGTTTCCACATCTGTGCACTGGAGTCATCCTCTTCCTTCCCCTTCTTGTCTGCCGCCTCCTCTTCTCCCTCATTCTCCTCTTTCTCACCCTGTTTGTAATCATAATGATCTTACTCACAGTGTTGTTGTGAAGATTAAATGAGATGGTGGATGTGGAAGAAATTTATAAAGTCTAAGTGATGACCACAATGGTGACTTTAATAAAGACAAGAGTTAGTACCTTTTGATCTCACAAACATAGCTGCTGCCTCAAGGTGGAGGATGAAGATAGGAACATCATTCTTTGTTGTCATTCAATCACTGTACCTGTGTCCTAGGCTTTCTCAGTCTGAAGCGATAGGCATCTGGAAGCTTGGATGTCAACCTTTATTTCCACGTGATGCATATGAATGGTGCCAATGGTCAATGCAAGACACACTTCCCCTGCAAGTTTCCAGGTGCATGACTACTAGCTATAGTCCTACCTCCTTTTTCACTTGCCCAAGAAATCATATTTATGTGCAAATAAATGTGAGGGACATTATTATAAAAGTGTCCACATTATTTGTTCTCAAAATGTGGTCCTCAAACCAGCAGCAACAGCAGTATCTTGGAACTTGTTAGAAATTTAAGCCCCACAGTAGATCTACTAAATTCACCACTCTGGCCGTGGGGCCCAGCAATCTGTGTTTTAATAAGAACCTCGCAGCAGGTGATTCTGATGGCTGATAAAGTTTGAGGACCATTGGTTTAGATTAGCTAAAAAACCAAACATTCTTAAATATTTTATCTTTATTATTTGTGACTAATAACTTCAGACTACCTGACTCAGTAGATCATAACAACATTAGTGAGAACTCTGTGTTACAAAGCAGGCTGGACATAAGAGCCACCAAGAGGAGTCAGGTGGCCTTTGACTGCAAATAACAGTAACTTTGACTTAAAACAATTTTAATGCTAAGGAAATGTATTATCTCATGTTACCAGAAGTCCAGAGATGGGGTGGATCCAAATGTGACACCTCAGAGATCCAGCTGTAGTTCTCCATAATGCTGTTTTTTCTGTCCCCAACTGTGTGCTGGTTCCTTCCTCAGGCTGGTAGCGAGAAGGCTGCCTGGTACTGATCACAAGATGGCTGTGAGGCTTCGAAACATTATGTTCAGACATATTCAAAAGAGGAAATGGACTCTTTCTATGTTTCCATCTTAAGACAGAAAGGAAACCTTTCTGAGAAGCCCTCCAGCATACTTTCCCTATGTCTGGCTCACATGTCCACCACTCCAGCAACCATTGCCAAACAATAGTTGGCTTACAATGTAGGCTTTGCCATTTCCTGAGGGGTTGACCTCTAATCAAAATCAGCGTTCTGTCACCAGAAAAAAAGGAGAAAATCAAGATTCATATTGATATACAAATGGGAACTATTTGAAAATTCAGCTTACTGGGGAATTTGCCTAAAAATTCAGAGGTGGAGAAGAGGTGTGGGATAGAAAAGATGCTGCAGAGGGTGAGCCCCACACTCTCACTGCAACCTGAAAAACTGCACCCAGGGGATCTTCTCAACTCCATCTTGCTCAGGTTTTCTAAACTATCTCTTCCTTCTTCCATATCCCTGCCTTTTGTTTTCTTCCCAGCGCATCCTTCTGTGGAAGCACTCTCTTCTTTGCTCTCTAATAATCCCCTTATCGTGTGTATGGAGATGCTGAGGAAAAGTCCTTTAACAGGAAGCTAGCAGAGCTGGGTCCAGATCCTAGATCCTTCACAGTAATCCTATATCTCACACTTAACACTGTGGCAAGTCAACTCCCCTTCTGATCTTCAACTTTCCTCATCTATAAAATGAAAGTAAGATCTTCTGCTCAGAAATGTTGCTGTAAGGATCAAGTGAAAAAAAGAAATGGAAGGCGCTCTATAAACTGTAAAGTGCCATGCATTTGGGCAAGGATGTCAATGATACCTTCACGGATCAGGGCTTCCCAATGGGGGTCTTTATCATATGTGTACACACACATACACATATGCATGTGTGCACTCACACACACCTACCTCATAGGCTGTTGACTGGTCCTGTTGAGAGAACACATTGAAGGGGAATTGAATTTCTAGAAGAGTGAGTGGAGCATAATGAAACTCCTATAGGCTGTGGAACTGGGTGAGATGATGAAGATGATGACCGTGACAATACCACCAGGCCGCCATGGAGCGAGTGTGTAATGCCTGCCTCACTGAACTCGCCTGACTTCAAGGGTCAACACAGCACCTCTCTGGAGACTCTGCTGCCATCCCTATTGTGTCGGTGAGAAAACTGAGGCTCAGAAAAGCTGTGAAACTTGCCCGGGTTTATAAACAAGTAAGATCCCGGTGAACTGAAGTGGACTGTGGAGCAGGAAGGTGGTGGGGATGGCCGTGAGCCTGAAGCCAGGGCTTGAGGATTGAGTTTGCAGAAGGACAGAAAGAACATATCAGACTAGGAGACAAATGTGAACAAAAGTCCCAATGTGGGAAGTTGCCAAGAATAGCAAGAAGAGAGGAATGAATCTGGCCTGAGAATTCATTCACTCATTCATTCATTCAAAAATATCTTGAATATTCACGAGGTGCCAGCACTTTGTTAGGCCCTGGGAATATCGAGTGTTGTGATATAGAGGGGAAGGCTTGAGAGCTACTTTTCCTAGGAACTCTTGCCCTTCAGACCAACAGGCTGCCCACCTTCTTCTCACGTGGCCAATGTTGGTAGAATGTGGACTACCGTTAACATGTTTGTTTGCTCTTTAGCTCAGTAGAAAAGTCTGTCTTGGTTCTAGTTAAACTGTGTTTTTACCCTGTCGTGTGACCTCAGGCAAGTCACTTAGCTTTCTGTGCCTGTCTCTCCATCTGGGAAACAGAAGATTCACTTCAATGGTCTCTGAGGGCCCCAGCTCTGACTCTGAGGATGACAATACCCCAACTCTGCATTCAAGGGGGACAAATTATTCAGAGTCTGGATAGTTCTTAGTTCTAATCTTAATAATTATTCATCATCTATGTGAATTTGAACATGATCATGGATCTTACGCCTCCTTTTCTTCAGCTGAAAAATAAGCATAATAATCACTTCACGTGTTTCTGTGAGGATTAAAGAGATCATGTATGTAGAGCTCCAATCACAGTTCCCAGCCTGTGGCATGTGCACATGGCATGGCAGATGTTTTTCTCAACAGCTTCTCCCCCAAACCAATCCCCAGAGTTCCTCTAGGCCGAAGCATTATTTTAATAGATGAGAGAACCCACATCCAGAGAGGGCAGGTGAGTCATAAAGGAAGTCAGAGCACAGCCCAAATCCAAGCCCAGGTTCCTTTCTTCTCTGGGGATTCCGTGAGTCCCTCCCTTCCCTGCAGGACTTGGCTGTCCCCTGGAGGCAAGTGGAAACCTCCAGGCAAGGAAGTAAGTCATCACCTCTTTATAGAGCGGAAATTGCTCTGAAAGGGCAAGTGGACTTCTCCTGCCTAGCTCTTTGGCGCCTTGGAGATGGCTACAGCAATCCCTTCCTGCCCTCTTCCCACATTCTCCTGACTTGATACCACTCCCTTCCTCCTTCTGACTGCCGGTTGCTGGTCTGGAAGATGGCTCTGCTGCCTGCTCCCAGCCAAGAACCAGTGCTCTGCATTTTCTACAGGATGGCCCTGGCAAGGCCTGTGTCTTGGTGGAGAACATATGGGGAAATCACTCCTAATGCCTCCATCTCCTGTGGCTTCTCACCTAAGCAACAGAATCCCAAGTAACACCCACTCCCCAGTGTTTATTTTGGAGGTGAAGGGGAGCGATAACAGGAAATACAACTTGATGGGATAGAAAGAACTTTGGATTTGAGTCTGACAGCTCAGCTTGTGAGGCCCACCTCTATCACTTACCAGCTGAAGGGCTTTGGAGAAGTTTCTTTACCTCCCCAGGCCTCCGTTTATTCACATGTAAAATGGGAATCAGAATGCCAGCCTGGCTAGATCTTGCATGTTTCATGAGGAACTATGTGTTAACTTATTCAATGTACACTTATTGAGCACCTACTATGCACCAAACACTATTCTAGATCCAGCAGTGAACAAAACAAAGTGCCTCCTGTCATAGAGCTTGTATTCCAGTGTTGGGAGGTAGGGGCGATGATGATAAAATAATAGATACACAGTATAATGTCAAAGAGTAAGATGTACTTGAAAGAAAAATAAAGCATGGGATGAGGATAGAGGTTGGGGGATGGCATTTTAGCTAAGGTAATCAGGGAATACCTCTCTGCCGATGTGACTTCAGAGCCACTGAAGTGGAGTCAGCCAGGGGAGAGAACAGGGGGCTCTAGTGCACCTGTAGTGAGGCCCTGGGTCACTTAGGTGTTCGAGACTATGGTAAGGAGTTAGTAGATATGGATGCCATGTACGCTGTAAAGTTCTAGCCCAATGTGAGCATCCCTGGCCAATATCCACTGCCCCTTGCCTTGGAAACATATTTTATGGATCAAGGGCAAGCATTGGACCAGACGCTTTGTATCACATTAAATCCTTACAACATTTCATCAGAGTGGGAGTTCTTATTCCCATTTACACAAGAAGGTGCTGAAGCCAGAAAACCCAGTTCTGTTGGTATCCAAAGATGGTGCTTTGCCTGTTGTGTCAGACTCCTGGCTTCGATTTTTTTTTTTTTTTAATTTTAAATTCTTGATGGCTATCCATGTCCATTTGCATCCATTGGGTAGTCAGTGAGGGAGAGGTGGAAACAAGGAGGCAAGCTAGGTAACAGGGAAAAATGGGCAGGAGCCACCATGGTGTCCCCAGAGCAGAAACTCCATGAATACGTCATCCAGATGGCTCCATTCATCAACAACCTCAGTGCGCTTAAAGGGATGAGTAGACTGTGGGACAGAGGAAAACACACAGAATGAGAAGTCAGCTGCTTTCATTGTTGGCCGCTGCTTCATGTGATGTGACTTGAAGCAAATCATCTCCCCTTGCTGGATATTGATGCCCTAATATATGAAGTAGGACCTGGTGTGCTGAGATAGTCAGTAGTGATTGAGCATGTAAAGCATTTCAGTCCTCTTTGGAGGACGTGATGCTTTCTCTGACCTCTACGCTTTCCTCCTCAAACTCAAATCTCAGCTACGCAATTTGCTGCATGACGTTCGGTGAGGTACTGCACCTTTGGGAATCTCAATATCTTCATCTGTCAATGTGAGGAAATAGCTCTTAGAATTCTTGTGAAGCTGAAATGAGATGAAGTACATGAAATACTAGGAATAGTACCTTAAAGATGGTGAGTGTTCAAATTCTTAATATTATTAGTTGAGAAGGAAAGGCTGAAATGGGAACAGTAGTTAGAGATATGTCCCATTCTCAAGGGTTTCTGTAAGCATCAGACATCGTTAAGTGCTTAATAAACACTAGTTGTTATTATTTCTCCTGTTATACTTCCAGTGAAGTGAGTTGTCATCTTAGACCCCGCAGTCCAGGTGGTCCCTCTCGCATCTGACCTTCCCTACCCTCTCTCTTGCCCTCCTCTCTGTCCTGATCTTGGCTGAGCTCCATCCCAGGAATGTCACGTACAGTAGCACAGTATGGCAGTGCAGAAGGCTACCACGTTGAACAGCTCACCATTCCAATTATAGGCATCGTAGACGTGTGTTAGTCACTCATCACGTGTCTCATTCTAATCAATCAGATTATTAGGACAGTTTTCAGATATGTAGAAGGAAAAGGTCTTAAGGAAGGGATTTTTTTTCTAATTTGCACAGAGGCATCATATAGGCTGGCAGTGACTCTCTGAGCTTTAATCTTCCAGTCTATATAATGAAGGCCTAAAACAGATTTCATGCCTCAGGCTCCCCTTGGCTTTGGGTCCTTGCAGATCCAGAAGTGGGTACTGCTCAACCTATACTCATGAAATCAGTCTGCGTGACTGTGGAGAGGGTAACTGGTGTGGCTGTGACCCCTAGGAGACCTGCGGGTCCCTGGAGCCTCTGCCTTAAACCACAGGTACCAGAAAGCTGAGAGCAATAATCCTACCCTGCCTACCTCCCTGGGTTGGTGTGAGGATCAAATGAGAGAAAGAGAGTGCTTTGTAAACCTTAATGAGCTATACAAATTTGAGGGGTTACTTATATATACACACACACTCATAGATGTGAATATTGTGTGTGTGTTTATGTGTGTATATATAAATATATATGTATTGCATATGTGTGTATATATACACATACACAATACCTATATACAGATATATTTTATATATGTATACTATATATATGCAAATACTGTATGTATGTATACTATACTTTATATATATATATACACACACACTATATACTACTAAATATATATGTAAAGCTATAAACTCACAGGGCTAGGTATGAATTAGAAGCTTATAAACCATGTTTACTCATTCAGTGTAACCTAAGGCATGTATTAAACAGTAGGAAAAACTGACCAGCCAAATTTTCCAAGCTTGAAAACCCTTTTATAGCATTCATTGTGGATTGAAGAGAGAACTTGTTTCCCCATCTCTATTTAAAGGAAAATTTTAATATAAATGGGGAAGCCAGGGAGTCATTTTAATAGAGTGAAAAAAAAATCTGTGTGTATGGGGGAGGGATAGATGAGGGGACTTGGAAGAAAGGCTGTCACCTACTCACTCTCCTTTCTTTACCTCCCAGGTCATTTCCCCTGGAATAGGTGGGACCAGAGGTCACTAAAGTTGCCCTGGTCAGATGCTCAAGGGTGACCATCTCTGGTGGAGGCCCTTCTGGCCTCTGAGCATCTCCAGAAATTCACCCTCCCTGTGTGATTTCAGTGGGATCCCAAGGTTCTTCTCCAGCCAGGCTTGGGGAGATATGGGCTTTGGCTGTCTTTGTTTTTGGTCCAAAGCTGAAGAGGGAAGGGAGTAGCATCCACCCTCTGGGCCCAGGGTTTGTCTCCTGTGTCCAGGGCACTGGGTAAGGCCGTGGAGAATGGAATAAGAGGAACTAGCCAGCCCTCGGGAGAGCCGAGATGTGTGCGGTGTCAACAGCCAGGTATTATCCTCTGTTCCTGGTCTTGCAGTGGAGGTTCTCAGCGTCCTGCCCTCACTCTATACATCTCTCTCTGCCTCTGTCTCTCCTATTTCTTTTCTTGTTTTGATACTCACCCTTGCTGTTTCTGGATAGTATCTTTCCTTCCTTCCATCCTTCTTTCATTCCTTCCTTTCTTCCTTCCGTTTCTCTTAGTCTTGGTCTCCTTCTGTCTCCATTTCTCTCTGTTTTGATCTCTACCCATCTCTATCTCTCTGACTCTCTCTCTCAGTTTCTCCATATGTGTATGATTCTCTTTTTCTCTTTGTTCCTATCTATTGCTGTCTGTTTCTACTTCATTCTCTCTGTCTCTGAATACTTCCTGGCTGTGGTTCTCTCTCTGACACTGTCTTTCTCTATTCCTTCTTATTTCCTTCTCTCTCTGTGTGTCTGTCTGTCTCTCTCTCAGCTGGAAATCTGCCTCTCTCTGCCACCTCCCAGGTCCCACCTCCTTCTCAATGATTCACCTCAGCCCGGTGGAATGGTGTTGCTTGCACGATCCAAAAACTTGACTCATCTTTGCCAGCCTTCTCTCCACCCTCCTGAAAGCTCCCTGCTGTAGGGCCAGGGCACAAGGATGGGATGAGGAGTGGGATGTGCGTTTGTGTGTGTGTGCATGTGTGTGTGTGCAAGTGTGGTGGGGCAATGAGTTGGGCGAATGGAATGGCCTCGGGATCCCATTCAGTCCTCCCTGGTGCCTTGATGGAGTCCCCAGAGGCTACTTTGGAGGGCCCTGGTCAGATTTGGGTTTGAAGCTTGGTCCCCATTAGTGGGGAGAAAGAAAGACAAAGGAGGCTCCCTTATCTACTGAAGATAATCCTGCGGCTATCTGCTAACCACAGGGTTGGAGGTATATGTTTGGAAAAGGGAGGGACATTTTGGGCATTCAGCAGTTTTTAATCTCTGGGCAGGTAGTTTGTGCAGCCTTGGTTTGGGAGAAGCAAGAGGTGCTAAACTCACGAGGTTGATTCACTTTCCCTGGATTGTTGAATTCCTCCTCTCCTTACCCATATGAAATGGTTCACGAATTAGTATTTTTCATAATAACAATAACAAAGCTGCCATTTATTGAATATTTCCCATGTGCCAGGCACCATGTTAAGTGCTGCATACATTGTCTAAATTAATTCTCCATGTGATTCCATTGATTCGTTTGAGATAGTCCTTTTTACATCCATTTTACAGATGAAGAAAATGGGGCTTAGAGAGTTTAAGTAACTTGCTTAGAGGAGTCGTTTAGCAAAGCTAGGATTCAAACCCAGGACTGAGCACAATATTGCCTATTCTGCTACTTTTTCTTCCCCAAAGGGGATTTGATATCTCTGTCTTGGTAAATGTAATTGTCTAAATCATTAAATGTGTGGAGGGCTCAGTAAGAGTGCATGCCTTCAAGGGTTGGCTGTAAAACTGTATTGGTCATGGTTGGGCTCACAGTCTGGATGAGGAGACAAGAGCACATGGTATAGCTACGAAAGCCCTGGATCAGGAGTCAGGAAGTGTGTGATCCAGCCCTAGTACCGCTTCAGGAAGGCATCTTCCTTTCCTGAGCTTCAGTATATCCTTCTATAGAATGAGACTTTTCTCTTTCATCTCATCTTGCCCACCTCATGGAGAACTTGTGCAGCTTAGGTATGATGAGGTAGGCTATGAATTGTAAACTCTAAAGGGCTTTACAGAAGGAGAGGGCTGTAGGAAGAGAAAGGCAGTCCTCATGGTAGAGACAAGAGTCAACGTGATTGTGGGCAGCCAGTGTAGATGCTGATGTGATACAGCAGATGGCTTGGCTGGGCAGAAATGCCAGGGCTGGGCAGAGACCAAGAAGCAATAATAGGAATGAGAGAGATTTCCTGGGGTGTGGGGGCCTGGCAGGTAGGCAGAGAGCCCAGGGAGGCTAGGAGTGGGGACCCAAAGTAATAGGCAGATGTAGAGGAGAATAATGAGGGTCACAGTGTTGGGGTTAGTCGCAGATCAAATCAGATTAAGGTGAGGAGAGTGCTTGATGCACTTTCTGTCATGGCCCTTTGCTTTGGTGGAGAGAGGTGAACCGATTTGTACAGGGAGGCAGGGGCACAGCTCCTATTCCCTGACTGTGGATTCATCTCTTTCACACAAGATCTGCTGACCTCATGGGATTGTTCTTTCCAGCACAATTTAAAGGTTGGTGCGCAAAGAAACCCTATCCCACCTTTATCCTTGTGGGCTTTCTTCTAGCTGCGATGGAGGCCATGCTTGTTCATCAACTCACTCATTCCCTAAGCCCAGGTGCAGGGTTCAGATGGTGAATAAGACAGACTGGGTCCCTTTCCATAAGTCCTCCCCATCCATGGTGGGGGGAGACCCTAAATGGGTGATTTCAGGACAATGGGTTAAGGACCACAATGGTGGGAAGCAAGGACACTGTGGGAACCCAGAGGAGATGCCTGACCCTTGCTGGATGGAGGTGTGGCCAAGGAAAGCTTTTGGAAAGATTTTGGGTATAAGCAAAAACTTAAGGTATGAACACGAGGAGTTGTCTCAGCACGTTTACAGAACCTTGGCTGAGTCCTCAGTTGCTTACCACTCCAGCCTCACCCCTCCCTCGATTCATTCAATGGATCTTTAATGAATGGCTACTGTGTCCCCCACACTCTGCTAGACACTGGGGACACCATAAACAAGATGGAACAAGACGGACAAGACTCCTGAACTCATGGAGCTAACCTTTTAGTAATTGAATGAAAATAAAGAGATAAATAAATGAACACAGTAACTCCAGGTTGTCACAAGAGTTCTATGATAAGGAATAATAGAACGGGGGCAGTGTGGATCTGCATTAGATAGGGTGGTGCAGAGGGCTCTAACAAGGTAGAACTTCAGCTGAAATGAAGGAAGAGAAACCAGCTCTGCAGTGAGTCGGGAGGAGAAGAGATCTGGAAGGTCCAGTACCTAGAAGCTAGTACTAAATTTCCCGACATTAGAGCATCCTTGTTCTGCCATCATCTTTCTCTTTTCCTGTGACACAGGAATTCCTCTGTGTCACCTGTGGGCATATTTCCAGGTTGGCAAAGGTCCTTCATCATCATACTTTCTGTGCCCTGCTGTGTCCTGGGGGCTAAACACCAACGTACCTCAGTACCTCCCAAAGGATGGCCTCCTTTCCCTTCTTCTAACTCCAAAAGCACCCATCTGATATGTTCATCACCTCACCTGGCACTTTTTGGAGTTCCCTTAGCAACAGTCCCTTACCTATGCATCACAGTTTGCAGATTCAAAGTACTTTGATGGACTTAATTCACTTCTCATGACCCCCCTGTAGAGTGGACACTGACATCCTCATTTTAGAGACAAGGAGACTGAGTAGTTCATAGAGACAGAACAATTAGAAAGTGTATGTTGTGGTGGAAAAACCACAGCCTCTGGAATTGGATCAACCCAGGTTCAAGTCCCAGCTTCACAATGTAGTAGCTGTGTGGTTGGGCAACTTGCCCCGACTCTCTGAGCCTCCCTTCTCTTTTCGACAAAATGAGAATAATAACTCCAGCTCTGCCAGATTATATGCTGTTTCATCACATTTGTGGTCAAAGGGGCTATTAGGGCCCACCATCAGCACACAAGGTTTCTGCCTTTTTGCACAGAGAGGGAGACATCAAATGAAGTGTTCAGCCCATAGAAAGTTGGAAGTGTTAGGGGAACTGAGAATCTGATGAGAAGCACATTTTGTACACTTGGTTCTTTCCACTTCACAATAGTATAACATTTAGGAATGTGATTTAAAAAAGGAAAGAAAGAAAAGAAAACCCTCTGTGGATGAGTGCTACGATGGCAGTAGACACACACTGCGGTTCTCAAAGAGTAATGGGGGTGGGGCTTGGCATTCCTTCACCCTTCCTCCTCCTCCGCAGTCTGGTCCTCTCCTTACACATGTTAGCAATACCCACTCCAGCCAAATGTATTAGCATCATTTGTCCTCGAGATGGTGGAAATGATGAGGGCTTTTGTGGCCCTAATTAATCCAACTGTAGAAAAGGGCAGGCTCTATTAGCCAAGTGCATATTAATGCTGAGGTTAATATTAAATTCTGTGTTGATAACAACTTGTAGGACTCTTTGGCAGGTTGCTCATAAAAGCAACCATTGCAATTCCCCTTTGCTAAGCTGTGAGTACCACAAGGAAGGGGTTCACCCTGGTGGCTCAGCGCTGTGTCCGCCGTGGCTAATCCTTTCCCTGGTACCTAGTAGGTGTTCAATAACTGTTTGCAGACTGTTTTAACAGTGGGGCTAACAGGTTTGTCCCAGACCTCAGTGTGGAAGGCACATCAATTGCTCTTTCTATACATTCCTCAAAGGCAGAAATTGGGTCTCTGTAGCAGTCCTGCTGGGGTTGTGCCATATCCTCTTGGCCCATGGCTATTTCAGCCACAGCTATGGTGGGCAGTTCTGTGCACAACCAGGCTCACCTTGTGCTGCCGGTGACCTCAAATGCATGCTTCCACTTTCTGCCCCATAGCTTTGTGCAAGATTGAGGGAGCTCCGTAGGTCCATGTGTAAGCACAGCTAAAAAGTTTGGAGAAATTTATACTCCCAGGAAGAATCTCAATCAATGGACGTCAGGAATTGGAAGATAAGTGGTCAAGCTCCCCGACTTTCTGCCAAACAATTCTGGGAGACATCCTATGTACTTCTTAGATGGTCCCTGGAGAATAGAACCCACGTCACTCACAGTAGCCAATGACATGACATACCTCTCTATTGACTTTCCCTCTCCCCTGCCTTAGCCTCCCCTTTTCCCCACGCCCGGTTCCTGGGATCACCTCCCAAATAACCTATCTGTACCCAAGCCATTCTCTGAGGCTCTGCTTTCCAGGGAATGCAAACTAAGACATTCTTCCTCATGCTGTGTTCCCAGCCATCAGCTAGTTTACAGGACGTAGTAAATACGTTCACTCCCTCGACAAATATTTATGGAGAACCTGCTGCGTACAGGCACCGTGGGGAGTGAACAGAGTCATTTCTCCATGGAGCTTACACTGGGAGATACAGACAATACAGTAATTCATCAATACATGAAAGATAGCAATAAGTTTTAAGAAGAGAAGTAAAGTAGGGAGAGGGAAGAGAGAGTGATTAGATTAGATTGAGTAGCTGGAGAAGGCCTTTCTGAGGAAGCAAGGTTTAAGCAGCGATTTGGGAAAGGAGAGGGAGTGAGCCATGCGAAGATTTGGGGAAAGCTCTCTAGGAGTGGAGACCACAGATGCAGAGGGCCTGCAGTAGGTTCAAGGAAGAGGAAGAATGCCTGCATGGCTGCAGTGAGGGGATGAGGAAGGGAGCACAGGCGATGAGGTCAGCAGGCAGGGCTGGAGGAGGCAGGATGTTGGAAATACTCAGTGATTCTTTTTGAATAATGAAATCTTTGTGTCCTTTCCCTGAGGCAGTGTTTTATGGTGGGAAAGATTCAGGTTTTGGAGTCCGACAGTTCTGGATTTGAAGTCCAGCCTTGTTATTTAAATGGAGTGTGACCTTGGGCAACTTGCTTAATACTTGTGAACACTTTTTTTTCATTTAGAAAATGGCAATCATAAAACCTACCGGATAAGATTTGTATCTGGTAGGACTCTTGGTTGCAAGTAACAGAAAAACAAATGGAAACTAGCATTGGCAGAATAGGAAAAATACTGACGTATATATTTGAAACATCCAAGGGTACATCTAGCTTTAGACACGACTGCTCCAAGGCCTCAAATGATGTCATCAGGACTTGGTCTCTGTCCCAGGAATCAGTCTGATTGATCAGACTAACTGCTCACTTGTTCATCTCTTTTTGGCGTCTGACATGGGATATCAGGCCATTGATCACATGCCCAGCTCTGGAGGAGGGTGGAGGCCTTAGGTCCACCTAAATCTTATAGACTGAAGTTGGGGAAGAGCTGGTTTCCCAATGGAAAACTGGGATGCTATTGGCAGAAGGTGGAGGCAGGGGTTTAGAGCAAGTCAAACCAACAGATACCCACTTGAGAGCTGGCCTGAGGATGAGCCAGAAGTCCTTTAGAACAAGGCCTGGCACGTGGGAGCCCTCAGCAGATATTTGCTAGGCCATCACTGCCATTTTTGCCACCGCTATTTTTTTGGCAGTCCCTTCTTTCCTGTACCAAGGGAGTCTTATGCACTCCTGAAAGAGATCACACATGAGGCAGCCTGGCTCTCCTAAAAGAGAGTTCTACCACCAGTTGCTGGTGTTGGGGAGATGGGGGTGGATCAGGCATCAACCACTGAAGTTCAGTTTCACAGAATTCCACAAATATCTGTATGGCCCGCCCCATGCTGGGTCCTGGTGACACAGAAGTGACCAAAACACAGCTCCAGCTGTAAGCATCTCACAGTCTGGAAGCAAATGTTCAGTCAGGAAAGCACAGACTTTGGGTCTCAAATGTCCTGGTTCTCACCTTTACTGTGCCTTCCTTAAACCTATTTCCTCATTTGCAAAAGCACAGTTAACCTAATTCATCAGTTTGTACTGAATATTAACCAAGACAGGGTTGTTTTGAATGTTTATTCAAGACTATATAAGTAAAAAATATCTAGCGCTGTTGATGCCACATAATAGGAGCTAAATAAACATTTTCTTTCCCTCTATTCTTGCCTCCTTCCTTCCTTTTTCCTGTCTTCCCTCCTTCTTTTTAAAATTACTTCCTTTTCTAGAAAAAGGAAAGGTTCTAGGAAGTTAGATATTATGTAATGTATCTAAAAGCAGCTGAATTTGATCACTAAAAATTTTGCTGTCAGACAAACCAGTGAGACCTGATGGGGGTAGGAGAGCGCTAACATTGGTACACCATCCGTGTAGCAGGTATGCCGCATATATTATCTTATTTATTCCTTGCCTGATTCTCTGGTGGTCCTCTCCTTTCCAGATAAAGAAGCAGTCTCTGAGAGTGTAATCATCCATCCCTGGACAATATAGTTCCCAAGTGGTGAAGCCTGGCTTCAAAGGCAGGTCTCACCTGCCCCCCCAAAACCCACTCTCTTTCCCATATCTCTTCCTGCCATTATGATTAAGGTGAGAATCATCACACACTGGTTCTGCAGATTTAAAATAGCATCACCTTTCGGAAGAAATAAACCAACTGCAGCCAATAGATGTGAGCCCCTCAGAGATGCATTTTGTCACTGACAAGGCCTCAGAATGAATTTCTGCATTTGCCCAAGTAAGGAAAGGTGGGGCAGCGCAGAACCCTGTTTCTCCCTGAGCACCCCAGCCAGGAGCATCTGTAGGTTAGAGAGAGGCCAGACCCAGAGTGGCCTCTAAATCCCCTTGGCGTTTCCTGAAAAGACTGCGGAGTCCTGAGCAGGGACCTTTCTCCCCACCTGGGCTAAATAACTCACTGCTCCCGCCCCTTCCGTTTTGGAATTTCTTTGCTGCTTTTCTCCCAACCTGTTTTCAATTTGCTCTTGTGGCCGGCTTTGACTGTGACCTCAACTCAATCAGAAGCCAGAGAGCGAGGGGAGGAAGAGAGGGAGAGGGAAAGCGAGGAGGAAGAGGGTTGAGGGAGTGATGAAAGGAGAGGGAAAGAGAGAACTGAGGCAGGGGGTGGGGCGTGTAGAAAAATTGCTCTGTGCTTTGTTGGGTTGGTTCTGAAGCTTCAGCAGAATCCTGATTGACCTTTTCTGGGGATGGTAATGAGAGCAAGGCTCGAGTCTGAGTGGATAAAGAAATGTGTGGGGGTCTGGCCCGAGCCCACTCGGGTTACAGCCCCAGAAGAGCCATAATGGGGAACAGGCACATTCCTGTACAGCGACTCCCAACTCCCTATCTGTTTTCAAGGAAAGAAAAACAGAAAAAGAATGTTAGAGTCTTGGAAAGGCCTGGGCGAGGCAGCAGCAGCAGCAGCCTGGGTCTCGGAGGGTCCTGCCACGTGGCCATAACAATGGTCCAGGGAGCGGGGACAGAGGTAACCTAGTGGAAGACGCATGGAGCTCAGAGGCAAAAGAGCTGGGTTTGATTCTGGTCTCTGCCCCAGAGTGGCTGCGAAGCCTTGAATGGGGTTGCAACATTCCTGAGCCTCTGCATTTCTGTCAGGGAATGGCAGAATTTTGGGTTTCAAACATTTTAGGCAATAAAATTTTTCTGCTAACGTTTTTAAAAGTCCCCCCTCCACCAAACCTGATGGTTGAAGGTTAGTGTGGGTATAGAAAGACAGATTTCAGCCCCTGCCACATCTGCTGTTCCGTCTTACCCCTGGAGTTCTAGATACGATAGTCCCGCCTTATCCGTGGGGGATATGCTCCAAGACCCCCAGGGGATGCCCGGAAACTGCAGGTAGTACTGAACCCTATATATACTATGTTTTTTCCTGTACTGACATATCTATGGTAAAGTTTAATTTATAAATTAGGAACCATAATAGATTAAGAACAATAACTTCTCTTTGGCATATCTAAATTGCCACCATCACTACTCTTGCTTTTTGGGGACTCATTAAGGAAAATAAAGGTTAGTTGAACACAAGCAATGTGGTACCACAATAGTAGATCTGATAACTGAGAAGGCTAATAAGTGACTAATGGTGGGTAGTATGTACAGCGTGGATACGCAGGACAAACGGATGATTCACATCCTGAGGGATGGAGCGGGACAGCATGAGATTTCATGCTACTCAGATTGGCGCACAATTTAAAACTTACGAATCATTTATTTGTGGAATTTTCCAGTTAATATCTTCAGACCACAGTTGACTGCGGGTAACTGAAACCACAGAAAGTGAAACCGTGGATATGGGGGGGACTACTGTATTCTAATTTGCAAACCACTGTTAGAATATGTTACGTATTGGAACTCAGTGAATTTCTCAGCGATTCCAAGTTTAAGAAGGTGGTGTGGTAGAACTATGTGCCTGGCACGGAGTAAATGCCCAGTAAATGTAGCTCACGTGTTGGAAACTGTTGGATAGAAACTGAGGAGCAAGGACTCCTGGGGCAGCTGTGGAAGCTCTGCAGTTCTCAGCAATTTTATCTCATGGGTTGGCTGATATGCATTACCTCATAGGCTACAGGAGTCAAGAGATAAAATTTTTGTTCCAGGTCTACCTCCCACTTTGTATATGACAATGGACACGCCACTTCCCTTCTCTGGCTTCAGTTTTGTCACCTGGAAAAGGAGCAGGTTGGATAAAAATAATCTCTAAGTGTCCTTATGTCTCCTCAGTTATGATGACATCAACAATAATAACAAAAACAACAAAAATAGTAGTTGATATATTTTTGAGCTCTTACTATGTGCTGTACATTGTGCTAATTGGTTTGCAAACAATATATACAATATTTTGTATGATGTTCACAACAATACTGTAAGTTAGAGACTATTATTATACCCATTACACATATGAGAAAATAGATATAGAGAGTCAAGGAACCTGTCCAAGGCAAGCTGTAAGTGGGGGTGTACCAGGGTTTAATCCTAGACAGTATAAATTCAGAACCCAGCCTCTTAACCACTACACTATATTATTTTTCATTCAATTGTACTGCTGCCAGATGCGGAGTATGGTATATTGTGGAACCACAACACGTGTCAAGTTGCACTGATTTGCATTTGTGCATAGAGAAGCACCCTTTAGTCCCCTGCTCCACTAGGTGAGGAAGGCCAGTGAGGGATCGCCCTGTTTACCTGTCTCCGTCTAGGTTGCATTTAAACCTTCTGGAATAGAGTGCCAAGAAAAGCAATCTTACAATTTACTTTATGAGTCTGTCCTTTTATTTAACAACCCTTCCTGTTGTCAGATTACAAGCTGTAGAAGGTCAGGGACCATTTCTTTTATTGTCTCATTCTCCAAGCCCCTAGAGCTAAGAGAGTGGCATGAATTCAATCGCAAACTGAACAGAATTGAGAAAACATGCTTTCAAACACTATCTTTCTTAAACTTTCTCTAGGAGGCAGCATAGTATAAAAGAAAAGGTATGGCTTTGGAGTTAGGAGGATATGGGTTCAAATCTCAGCTCTATCCCTTCCTAAAATTGTGAGCTTAACCTCAGCTTTACAGTGGCGATATTGACATTTACCTCATTAGGACTGAATGTTATGAGAAGTAAAAGGAAAAAAGCAAAGTTGGTTTAACTCTTTTTATTTGAAGGTCGTTATGTATATATAGTCCCAACTAGAACTGGGAACTCAATATTCCTATAATGTCCTTGATGTGACTAGTTATATATTGGACATTATAAGGATGTTGTTATCTAGTTTCTTCACTTGAATTAAACCTTTAAACTGTAGAGATGTGTGCTGATCTTATTGACCTGACATATTTATGGGGCTTTTATCCATCATCTGAATTATTCTGAAATGCATGGAAATATCTGGAAAGCTATGCCCATTTGAAAATGAATGTCAACCATCTTTTGGCTTGAAGACAGTTAAATACAGGCCACAAGCCATGCTGAATTCCCTCATGAAGGGCCAACTCTTTCAATGGCTATCTGGAAACAAATTGAAAAGCAGACAGACATGGATCCAAGCTCAAAGAAAACAAATGTAAGCAGCCAGACTTGGAATCCTGAGAAACCAAGAGAAACAAAGCCCTCAGTCCATCCAGTGAATAATTCCATGATTTTCCCCCTTTTTCTTCATTTTTCACACCATGCATTGCTCTGCTCTGCGACCTATTGGAGGAGAGACATTGTTGGTTTATGGTTTTACTATGGAAGAAGCTGACATAAGAGGCCTAAAGCAGAAATGGAGGATCCCAAAATCTGTGATGAAAAAAGGTTTTGTTTACCTTTTCATTTTCCAGCAAATCTCTAGTTCTAGACAAAGAATTTTCTCCTAGACTCATACTTTCTTTCGAGTTTCCAAACTCATAAAAGAGTTATTGACCCCTCGTTCAGAAAGGAAAACTGAGACTTTGAGAGGTTAAGGGGCTTGCAATAAATAGTGAAACTAGACTACATTTCCAAATCTGTCTGGCAATAGCAGCTGAACTTACATGTCGCTGACATTGGCCTGATTCCGACACTTGCTCTGGCATCTACATATCAAGTCCATAAACTGCATGTTGTGTCTGTAAAAAGTGGAAAACAGAAAAACACTACCCATCAGATCTGCTGTATTGGACCATAGAACTTTTGTTTACCTGAATCTCAGGGCCATGCAGACAATTCAGTTAGACAGGTATTACATGATTCTCTTGTGAGTGAAGAATGAAACTTTTCTTTGAAAGATCAGTAAGAAATGACCTGTATATTCTGCCCACCCAGTTCCCTGGTAGAGAAGTGCCATGTGTTTCCTCTGAGTCTCAGTCTTCTCAGACACTTGGCCAACATTACTGTGCCATGATGGTTTCATTATATTGGATTGTCCTTAACTCCAAGTAGAGAGGATATAGTTGGACGAACATCCCCCTCTTGTTTATTATTGAGAATATATGTGAGTAGAGAATGTGAGGCACTCCATATCAGGCGTGAAAGAGAACAAAGAATCAACAGTTGGGAGGCCTCATACCATTTCATACTGTGTGGTATAAAATACCTCACATGACCATTTTGATCCTAAATCATCCAATTTCAGAAATAGAAGGGAGCTTAGAGCCCGTTTAGTCTGGCTCATTTATCTTACCTATTTTTAAGTAATTTTTATTGTTTTTTTTTCCTTATTACAAAAGCAAGACATGTTCATTGTAGATAATTTTAAGGTAGAGATAAGCAAAAATACGAGAGAAAAAGTACCCTTTGTCTCACTTTCCAGACAAAGCCACTATTACATACTTGCTACATTTTTTCCTTTTCTTTCTAAATAGATATACATGTAAAATTTCCACCAAAAACCAGATTAATCTGTAATAGTGTAACCTGTTTTTTAACTTAAAATGTCATGAATATCTTTTTATATAACTTTATATTCTTCCACAATATTATTTTAATTATTTTAATATAAAATATTCTATTGCATCATTGAATTATAATTGATATTGATGTTTCAACATCACTGAACATTTAGTTGTTTGTAAATCCTTGCTAGTTTAAATAGCATTGCAGTGTTTATCCTCGTAACTTAGTCTTTGTGCACATTTATGTTTTTATTTTATTTTTCCAAAAATTCTAATAGTGATTCTAGCACCTTTTACAGAGGAGAAAATTAAGGTGTAGAGATGGAACATAGTTGCCCAAAGCTATACAGCAAATTCTTCACAGACGAAGACTAGATCTCAAGATTCCAAATGTTCAGTTAATCTTTCCAGTCTCCATCTAGTCTTCTTTCTTAGTCCGATTTCCAGTAAACTTCATCTGCTTCCTAAAATCTGATGGCTAGATTGACTTTTAGAAATTATAGCATTGGGAGCACTTGTACTTCCGCTGTTCCTTCCTGTCCCATGACCTTCATCACTAATCAATCATGGAAATTTTTCCCTCTTAGCTGGACCATGTCTCTCTCCATCTCAACATAACACTCCATGAATCCATTACCAGTGCATAAGAGTGACCATGTGACATGAAACTTATTTTACATCCTTAGTCCAACTCCTTCATTATGCAAGGAAGGAACATGCAGCTCCAAGAAGGGAGGGCCTTGCTCAAGGAGTTAAGAGGAAGTTAAAGGCAATGACAAGGCCAGAATAGCTAGTCTGGACAGAAAGTACTGTCCCCCTATTGCCTTTTCATGCATTTTTATCACACAATAGTTTACCTCATTTGCACCTTGCTACAATCTTATAAAGGTAGGTATTAGTATTTCTACTTTACAGTTGAGAAAATTCAGGCATAAATTTATTATGATTATTATATATATTTTTTTAGAGGTATGCTTTTTGGTGAGGAAGATTGGCCCTGAGCTAACATCTGTTGCCAATCTTCCTCTTTTTTTTCTTTCTTTTTTTTCTCTCCAAAGCCCCAGTCCATAGTTGTATATCCTAGTTGTAGGTCATTCTACTTCTTCTATTTGGGATGCCACCACAGCATGGCTTGTTGAGTGGTGTGTAGGTCCACACCCAGGATTCGAACTGGTGAACCCTGGTCTGCCAAACCGGAGCGTGTGAACTTAATCACTTGGCAACGGACACGGCCCTCAGGCATAAATTTAAACAAAGAGTCATCAGGGCAAGATACTAATCTGTGTCATTTTCATATCCTGTGCTTGTTCAGTCCACTAATCCTCTTCATAATGGTATTCAGACATTTGATGGGTTTGGACAACAGCAAGAATGTCTGCTCACCAAGGCCTGAGCTGGGGAGCTCATCTTTCTTTGTCTCCCTCCAGGAGAATTCCTGAGTTTTGCCGATGACTTGCTCTCTGGCCTGGGCACATCTTGTGTAGCAGCTGGTCGAAGCCATGGAGAGGTCCCTGAAGTCAGTATCTACTCCGTCATCTTCAAGTGTCTGGAGCCCGACGGTCTCTACAAGTAAGACATTTTGGGTGCATGGGGAATATGAAGTAGACAGAATGATTTTAAGTCTGGGCAGCAAGGCACGAGTAATCTTTCCAGGCTAGCCAAATGTTTTATAGGCCAGCCTTTGTGTGTACCTTGAGATGCTAAGATTTAGAGTGTCCATTGGAGAAATGTAGCCATAATGAGTCACAGAATCATATAAGGTTGGTGCTGAAAGGCCCGGGGAGGCCAGAAACTCAAAACCACTTCCCCTACTGATGAAGAATCTGCAGCCCAGAGAGGGAAAGTGGCAAGTTAACAAGAAGGGCCGGGAGAGGAGTCCCTGCCTGGTGTTCTTTTCTCAATTCCATGCTATCTCCTCTGAAAAATATTAGATTAGCATATCTGAAGTACATTTACACAGTGTATATGTATATACATATAATTTTTTATTATTAGATCTAGCCAGACCTTAGAAATAGTGCCATTATCACTCCTTCATAAAGTATATTAGAGTTCTTGCATCCAAACTTCTGGAAATGCAAAAGGAAGTCATTCTAAGACTCATCTGTTAAACCCAGAGGGAAAAAAGCCTCATTTTTCTTTTGTTTCCCATTTCAATGAGTATTACCATACCTGGATGCAGCCATCATAAGCTGTAACATAGAGTTCTAGAGACCAGCTCTCTTCATGTACCCTAATTATGAAACTATAGGCCACCTCCCTTACCTACCTAGAAAGCTACAGTTGTTAACAAGGTGAGCATTATTCACCAATTATTCAACTCATTCGTTTTTTTCTTTTAATCACTCACTCAATGATTCATTCACTTATCCACCCACCTACCGATCATCCATCCATTTATCCATCCAACCATCTATCCATCCCATTCACCCATGTATCTATTCATCCACTCTTATACTGCATCATTTATTCACTTATCTATCCATCAATTCTTTCATTCATTCACATTTTTATATCCTCATTTATAATTCATTTACTTATTTGGCAGATATTTTCTGAGGATTTCCTACATCTTGGAACTGTGCTAGGGAATGCAAATATGAATGTGACTAAGACAAACTTTCTATCCTCAGATAACTTATAACCTAATAGTAGTGTAAAAGGCCACAGACTGTGGATTCAAATTAGCTTTTGACGTTTTAATTATGTGACCCTAGATAAGTTGCTTTACCTCTACAAGCCTCAGTAAAACAGAAAAGATAAAACCTAGGTTGCAGAGTTGCATAAGAATTAAACAAGATACCCTAGCACAGTATCTGGGTATCTGCTGAATAAATATTAGTCCCTCTGTAATCTGAATCTCCTTCAGCTCTAAAACACATCCCATCCCCACTTCCTCTGGAAGACCATGACTTTTCTGAAGACCATGTTGCTCTTTTGAACACCTGACATATTCAGGCTCATTGGTAACAGCCGATGTGTTCATGCACCAAACTCAGGAATATCACTGTCAGCTGGAAATTAGGCCTTTTGACACTGGCTCTGCCACTGACTGTCTCATAGAAGTTTGGGCCCAAGTTTTATTTTATGCTGAGTAGCAAAATCAGTTGGGGATGGTGAGAGCTCTAGGAATGGAATCCCCAGAGTATAGTAAGCTATCAGATCTCTTCCAGTGGGACTTGTGAGCAAACTTCACAGAGAAGGCAGCATTTGCCTCAGGCCTTGAGTCATGACTTGGGATCCAGATCTTGAGAGCATGACTCTACAGCCTCTGAATCAATAAGCACTGACACCAACCCTTTGGGCTTTAGGGTCATTGCATCTGTGAAATACAAGTATGTGACTAGACTAAGAGCTATAAGGTCCTCTCCAGCTCTAAAAACAATGGTTGTATGAAGAAAGTAGCATTTTTGAAAGATTTCTTGATGGTTGGCTTCTGATTCCTCTGTCCCCCGTTAAGGGCATAGACTGCAGACAGATCTGCCCTGCACTTTATCAGGTGTATGACGTTGAATGAGCTTCGTAGCCTTCTGAGCCTCCATTTCTTGCTCTGTGAAAATGCAGATAGTATGGTGTCCATTTCACTGGGACCCCAGGAAGATTTAATGAGATAAGGCACAAAAGCTCCCCACTTGGTGGAGAGCTCCCAACAGAAGCATAGGAAGTGTTAGCTGTTATCACTGGTGCTCTTGTTGCCTTGTTGTGGTAATAAATAATTAACATCAACTCCCCCTCCCTCCATTCTCCAACCGCTGGGAGAGAGAGCTTCTAGCAGAGAGGAACAGAACCCTGGAAGGTGGTGCCTATCCACTGAGACACAAGTAGTAACCACGTCTCTGAGTGACATTGTGGGGACTTGGCATTAGCCAGGCTGGAATCCTACAGGCCCATTATGTAGAGAGCAATGAAATGTTTTATAGAACCCCAGCAGCAGTTAACACCGAGAGCTGACAATCGACTGCCATAATTTAACAGTGATGAACTTGTCCCTTGCCTCTTCTTTTCCTCACTGCCTGACACCCCCTACCTGTTTCCCACCTCTTCAGGTGAGAACCTCCTTCCTTCTTCTGTCCTGGAAATGTGCTTGTCAGGAGCTTGTCATCCCTAACTCTGAGCACTTCTTTATTTTATTTTGGAAATTGATTTTATTAATGGCCCTGGGATCTGGGCCTCTCTGTCAGAGAGCCAGGGTAGTGTTGGACTGATCTCTTATCCCACTGGCGACTCTCCTCCCATGAAGTCTGACCGACTCAGTCTCAAGTTTTAAAATAGTTCCAGTGTCAGTTCTTGGGGTTTCTCATTTTCTGCTTGCTTGTTCCTTACCAAAATTAGTTTTTTTCCTCTTCGGCCAAAAAGGCCATGTGTGGCAGTGGAAAGAGCATAGGCTTTGGGGATAAGCTGAGCTGGGTGCAAATCCTGATTCTGCCCCTTACTCATAACCTGCCCTGGGGCAAGTCATTTTTCACTGCTCTCTGCAACAGTTTCTTCCTCTGGAAAAAAGGTGCTGATAATCATTCCTGCCTTTTAGGGTTACAGGGAAGAGCATCAGGTGAAAAACTCCACAAACAGGGTTTACCAGAATGCCTGGCAGATAGAAGGCCTGCAGGAAATATTAGTTACTTTCTCCATCATCTTGCTTCATTCTCCTTGACTCAGTTACTGTTATCGGTGACCCTTTCTTCCAAGAAGAATCCTAGGGGAGCTATTCCTTGTGAGACAGGTTGGGGTCCCACTAGCTCTGGAAAGAATAACCATCCAGGATCCTTTGGGGAGAAATAGGATGAAAAGAGAGGATGGGTGCAGATCTCCAAGTTTTAATTAAGCACCATTGAGCCCCAAACCGCCCATGCATGATGCCTGAAGGCGTGATGGAAGGATACAGGTGGCACAGCCTTGGAGGACCTGTCTCTCAGATAGGAAGTCTGGGTTCACATCCCACTGACACCATTTATGCCTCTGGGACCTTGGACTAAATGTTCATATCCTCTCCTTGTTCTGCAATTTCAGCATCTTCAAGGTGAAGGTGCATTAAATCTACCCCAGCTTGAGAGTTCTGGGAATGCATGCTCTTGTGCTGGGATTTCTTTTCATTCTCTCTCTTTTCCTCCTCCTGGGCTCCTGCCCTTCCAATTTTCTACCTCTCTCACTTTTCCTTTGCCCTACCAGGCCTCTCTGCCTCTCTGTCCATCTCTCGTGCCTTTTATTCCCTCTTCGTGTATGCATTTTCTGCATAGCTCACTGTCTTTGTCTGTCTGCCATTCCCCCAATCATTTCTTCTTTGCCTTTCTATTTCTTATTCTGTTAATTTCTATTTCTGTGTGTGTATCTCAGTCTCTCTGTCCTTTTTCTTATGAGTTTTGGTTCCTCTTCTCTCTTTCTTTGTCTCCAAATCTGACCCCACTCTGTGCCCACTCCCTCTCTCTACCCCACCTAGGAAGACAAATTCCTTTTGCAGCCTCTGCATCCATGTAATTTTACACATCGCCACAGGGTTGAGACCAATCAGAGGAGTGAAAGTCAAGGCTAAGTTTCTGTCCTAAGCTCACCCTGGTGTAACAAAACAGAAACATCAGCACTCGGGCCCTGTTTAAATTGAATTTTCTTGTTTGTTTCACTTGTTTTGCTTTTGAATGAAAACAAACAAAGAGCAGCAGAGGGAGAGGGTCCCCAAAAGGTATGACCAGTGCGACCAGCTCCTGTACCCTTGGGTTTTTGGAGTCCGAGGGTGACCCTGAGCAGGGATCCCGGCTTGGGGTGGATGGGTCAGGCCAGGCTGGGCATCCGTGATCCCTGCTCTCGCCTGGCCAGAGGCCTAGACACCCTTCTTGTCACTGCTCCCCAATTTCCTATTAACCAAGGTAATTAACCTCTGTCTTGTCTTGGCTGCTTTGCCTTCCTCAAGCCATGGATGACTGCCAAAGGGTCCTGAGCAAACACAGCAGCAGCCAGCCCCAATTCCTGGGGTGGGGAGCTCATTCCCACACATCCAGAGGCTTGCCCCAGGCCCACCCTCACCTCCCTGGCCTCAGCTCTCTGAAAGGAGTGCCAAGGGAGCCTGGGGACTGCAGCCACGTGCCAACGTCCATGGTGGGACCAGCGGCCACGGGGAACACACCTTTTTAGCAGGGGTGGGAGGAGTTGGAGGAGAGGAGTGAAAGGAAAACCAAGGCCCTGGAGAAGGGAAGGCATTGTGAAGAAGGAGTCTGAGCTCAGGAGTCAGGCAGCACTTCCTGCACTTGCTCCCAGTGAGAATTGAGGCCATTCCTCCCCCTCCTCTGATGTTCTTTTCTGTAAAATGGAAGGGTTAAAGTCAATGACCTCTAGGACTTGCACACTGAGGTCAGGATGGAGATTCCACCCTAAAGTCCTGATTCTCAGTGCGTCCATTTCTTCCTGGATAATGGTAGTGACAGTGATAATAGTAGTTTATTGAGCATTCACTGTGTGCCAGGAGCCATGCTAAGAGATTACATGTGCTATCTCATTGAATCCTTTCCATAACTCTGTGGATCTCGTATTGTTATTGTTATAATTATTATTATTATTAATTATCATCATCATCTCTCATTTCACATATGGGAAAACTTGGGTTTAAAGGAGTAAACACTTTACCCAAAGTCACATGACAGAGCAGAGCTGAGATTCATACCCAAGTTGACTAACATCCACCCTCCCCTCCCTTCACCCTCCATTCCATCCTGGTCCTTGTACACTCATACGTGTGGCATTGTCAGAAGTCCCTGCTGAGGGTGTGAGTGGAAGAGGGCCTTCTAACCGTAAGCAACCCTGTTTGCAATGGAAAGAATGTTGGGGCTGGGGAGACCCAGGTCACAGCCTGCAGATCCCCAGGGAAGGTACTTCATACCTCATCTTTCTCATCTGTGAAATGCAGCTAATTAACTTCATCCATAAAATGGAGATAAATAATTACACCTCCCCATGTCGTTGCAAATATTAAACTGGACAGTGGATGAGAAAGTGCTTTGAAGTTTTTGTAAAGTCGTGTGCACATGAAGGGTGATCATGAACGCTTTCTTTGTCAAAGAACAGCAACGGGAAAGGCAAGAGGGGTTTTGAATCCACGTGCTCCTCTCCACTCCCACCACACATACATATTTTTAAATTAGACCTTTGAAATCCGACAAAGATGAGTTTTTACCTTGGCTCCATCACCTACCCACTGTGTGGCCTTGGGTCAATTTCTTAACCTCTCTGAGTTTCAGTTTTTTCATCTGTAGAATGGAATCATAGTAGAGCCTATTTCATAGGATTGTGAGGATTCAATGAACTCAAACATGTAAAGAGTACAAGATAGTGTCTAACTCATTGGCAGTAGCTAATAAATGGCAGCAGGAGGAGGAGTAACCGGTGTTACTACTATCTGTGATTACACACTTTACCTAAGCAATCATGCCTGGGGTCACCACAATCGATACCATTGTGTTCTCAGCATTCCAGAGGGAGAGCAAGTTAAGCATTCATCTCTGACACTGGTCCCTTTACACATCACTCCCCAGGTACACTTGCTGGAATGTACCAGTCTCTTCCTTCCTCAGGGTCTTTGCTTCCCTTTTCCCTTTTCCCAGGGTGGCCTTCTCCTGGTTCTTCCCATGATTGGCTCTTTGTGCTCCTTCAGGTCCATGATTCAATGTCGTCTCCTTAGAGAGGCCTTCCTTGACCACATTATCTACAGTAGATCCTACCTCCCACATGCACAGACACACAAAGCCATGGTACTCGCTAAAGCTGTGATGATGTAGTATCTCTTTCCTTGTTTGTTGTCTGTTTTTTCTCACTAGACTATCAGCTGCATAGAGCAGGGTTTCTGTCTGCCTTCTTCATCCTCTATCCCTGGTGCCTAGAACAGAGCCTGATGCTGGTAAAGAATCCAATAAACAGTTGTTGAATGATTTGAACAAATTTCCAAGTCAGTGCAGAGATCTGGAGATGGTGACTTCTCCCCTTCACTCTCTCACAGCCTCTAACACACTTTGTCACCAAATACTCAAAGGACATTCACTGTGTGCCAGGCTGTGGTCTAGTACCATATCTCTATATCTCTATATCTTTCTCTAGGTTTCTATGTTTGTCTGTCTATCTCTCTCCCTCTCTCTCTCTCTCCATCCATCTATCATATATCTTATCTAATTTAATCCTCAAAACAATTCTGTAAGGCAATTACTATTATTCTTATACAACAGATTAATCTACTAAGGCATAGAGAGGTTAGATAACTTGACCGGAGCTTCAAAGCTAGTAAGTGGAGATGCTAAGATTTGAACTCAACCAGTTTATTTCCAGAGCCCAAACTTGAAATGATCACACTAGATTATGTGAAGAATCAGACATGTAGAAATGGCAGGGGTCAAGGAGTGGAAGCCATTTAAAGGAATCTTTTGTGCAAAGATCCATCCCAGATAAATTGGAAACAATAATGAAAACAAATTTTCCGTCCTGACACCAAAAGCTACATGGCTACCACTGAACTCCAAACTTTGTCCTGCCTCTGCAGTCCTGGCAGTGCCATACAAACAGTGGAACCCTGAGTCTGTACAAGGACCCCTGCTCCTGCTAAGGATGTACCCCCAATGCCATTTTTGAGATGCTTGGGATCCCAGTACTCATTTTCTGAGTTTTTCCCAGCATCTCCAGACTGCCATGTGTTTCTGCAAACAAGTCCAGGCTCCTGGCCCAAAGATGCTATTCAAAAAGCCCAGGGGGCTTGGAACCTTGGATGGAGCATTGCTGGGCTCCCTATCATCCCCAGGACAGCCCCCCTGCCTGGGCACAGCCTGGGCAGCACATCGCAGAAGCAGCCAGGGCCACCGCCATGGATACTATAATTATATATTAACTGAAATCCCAAAGTTTCCCTTTATTTACATTCCTCCCCTACCCTCTTCATTTCCTCTCTTCGTGCCAAGAATCAGCACAGAATTTACTGGAAACAGCATGAAAGTCATCAGGAGCCCTCCAGGGCTGGCTTTCAAAAGCACTTGCCCAGATGATGGGAGGCGAGAGACCTGAGGGTCATCCTGCCTCTGGCTCTAAGCAGCTACGAGGCCGTGGGCAAGGAGTTTCTACTTTGGAGGCCTCTGTTTCTCCATTTGCAAAAGAAGGGTTGAATGGGGCCATCCCTAAGGACCGTTTCATGAACCCAAATTCGGAGGCTGTGCAGCTGTGCATCTCAAGAGAGAATGGAGGCAAGGAAATAGACTTAAAGCCCCTGGCCACTGGAGAGGGCAGGTTTTGAGTCCAAGTGGAAGAGCTTCATTCAGCTTAAGACTCGCTCCTTCTCCCCTCTCTCAGTTTCAGAGACCCAGTCTATTCAGTGGGCCTCCTGAGCCAAGTCCCCAGCATGGCTGGGCCAGCTTCTGAGGGGACTTTCAGCTCCTAGGACAAAGGAGATACGCACAGAGGAGGCCTTCCATGCTGACCAGGGGCCTGGGCTACAGCCTCTGGACCACTGTGAGCTGAGTCTGAGCCCAAGGTTGATCCAGGACACATCAGGAAGAGAAGCCAGGATGGGCCTGACAATTCCTTTCCTGCTCTTTGCTGGCTTTCTCTTCCCACTGAGGAGCTTTCTCAGTCCTTTTTCTTCTCTTCGATCCTCCCTCCCTCCTCTTTCCTTCCTTCCTTCCTCTCTCCCTGCATTCCTTCCCATTTTTACATTTTTCCTTTCCTTCCCCCTTCTGTCCATTTCTTTGTTGTTTCTCACTCTCTTCTTCTTTCTTCCCTTTCACTTTCTTGTTCTCTCTCTGTCCTGGTCATGGATGCTGTCGCTCTCTCTTGGTGTCACCCTGACTTCCTGTCTGTCTGTCTCTGTCTTTTTGTGTCCATGTGTACTTCCCTTACACTTGCTCTCTCTGCATCTGTATATATGTCTTCTCTCTTTTTTCTTTTCTTATCTCATCTCAGCCTCTGTCTTGCTTGGTCCCGGGATCTCTCTTCTTCCATCCTCCTATGCATTTTCCCTCCTCTCTCCTCACCCTCTTCCCACACCGGCCTCAGTACAAGGGTCTTGGCCTCTTGTATAACTCTGGGGTGAAAAGCCAGTTGAGTGGCCAAGGGTCCCAGAACTCAGCAGGGCCCAGGGGCCTCCAGTGTCCCCAGACCTGGATAGAATGTGAACTTCTGCTGGCTCTGGTGCCCTGTCCTGTTGGTCAGGGACTGAGGTGAGGGGGGCAGCCTAGCGACTTAAGACTTGATTCCATCTAGCGTCGGGTCATGCTGACCTCTCCAAAGTGCACAGTTGGGGCCCCAGAGAGGGGAAGAGCTGTCCTTAAGCCAGAAGCAAATACTGCCGTATGTCCCAAGCCAAGAGAGACTCGTAGAGGAAAAATAACGCTGTTTTTCAGCCGACAGACAGTGAGGCTCCTAAAACCTGCTGGGGACTCTCAGACAGGCTGTTTCTTTCCTCAGACTGCATCAGGATTTCATCCAGGAATGGGACACCAGCCAGAGTTCTGGAGGGACAGGGCACAGACTGCTCATATGAACTTTCAGAGGGTGGAGGGATGGGAGCCGAGGCCGTGCTGGAAAACTAGGCCTTGAATGCCGGGCAGAGGAGCTGGACTTTATCCTGCAGGCAATGGGAAGCCAGCAAAGGCTTTTGAACAGGGGCAGCCTATATTTAAACCTGTGTTTTGTGATGACAAGTCTGACCACGGTGTGGAGAACAGGCTGGGTTGAGTTGATAATCAGGGAGGCCATTTGGTGCAGCGAAAGGGCAAAGGGAAGTCCTCAAACATTTGGGGATCCCTTGAGTGGTGCCCTGAGTAAGGCATACATTCGGCCAAAGCAGAGCAGCATGGGCTCAACTTATTTCTGGAAACATCTGGAAACGACTTTTCCTATTCTTAATAACTGTCTGCAGTGCAGAGTGTTCAGGAAAAGGAGGTATTTGTTGGACACCTACAGGGTTCTTCACATCAAGTGAGGCCCTTGCGATGTGGAACTAACCAAGCCTAACCAAGACTAACAAGGTCTCCACCCTCACAGAGCTCACAGTCATGGCGGGGAGACAGAAGAGACCAGACAGTTATGTGATGCTTCCCTTCATGCTTGGATGGGAAAGCCCAGGGGCTGTGGGAACACCGAGGAAGGGCCGCTAACTCTTCCTGCTCTACTGCAGATCTACTTGGCAGACCTACTGCGAAGTCTTCCCGAGGAAGAAAGAGGAAGTGTTGCACTGGGTTGAATAGTGTCCTCCCAAAATTCATGTCTACACGTAACCTCGGAATGTGACCTCATTTGGAAATAGAGTCTTGCAAATGTCATGAGTTTAGGATCAAGATGAGATCATACTGGATTAGGTTGGCACCTAAATTTAATATAATGACTGGTGTCTCTGTAAGAAGAGGGGAGGACTCAGAAAGACACACAGAGAGAAGAAGGTCATGTGAAGATGGAGGCAGAGATTAGAATTACGCTACCACAAGCCAAAGAATGCCTGAAGAAGCTGGAAGAGACAGGAAGGATTCTTCCCAAGAGCCTTGAGAGGAAGCATGGCCCCGCTGACACCTTGATTACAGACTTCTGGCCTCCAGAACTGTGAGAGAATACTTTTCTATTGTTTTAAGCCACCACATTTGTGGTAATGCAGCCCTAGGAAACTAATACAGGGGTGAAGAGGGTTTCAAGCAGAGAGCAGATTGTGGGAAGCCTGGGAGATGAGATACAGGATGATGTGGCAGAGTGTCGCTGGAGTGGGGAGGGCAAGGGGGAAGTAGGAGATCTGGGGCTTCAAGGCAGGAGAGGGCGTTGTCAGCCATGTTGGAGTCCCAAGAGGAGCATGGGAATGGTATAAACAAGCTTCATGGCTTCAGGGAAGAGTTGACTTGCAAGGGGGAGACCAAGCATCTGGACGATGCCCAAAGGAGAGGAAGCAGGTCACTGAAGACCCTAGAAGTGATGTCCCTGAGGAACATTTGAGGAACCTGTACTGTTTATTCAAGTTAAGAGAAGACATAGGAGGACCGCCCACTGTCTTCAACCCTCTGTAGAGTCATGCAGGTGTCAGAGGGCACAAATGTATTCATTCTGACCCCAGAGAGCAGAATGGGGTAAAAGGCTGCAACGGAGATATATTTCAGGTCACCATCAAGAAACATTCCAACACTGGCCCTCGGTGGGGTGGTGACCTCAGGGAGCAGTGAGAGCCCCATGCTCAGGACAGCAGGGGCTGAGGGAGATGGGGCAAACTCTCAGCCAGGTTTTGTAAGGAGGAACTTGCAAGTGATGTCAGTGGGTCAGCATGGCCAGATGCTTGATAATAGGGAGCAGTGGGGACTGTGGTAAACTGGAAATAGAGCGGAGAATACTTAGCTCTAGCTAATCATTACTGTGTGAGAATGTAGACCCAGTATAGAAAAATAGTCCAAGCCATAAACCTAGGTGTTCAAATGAAATCTCTAAATTAGTACTTGCTGGCAAACAATTTAAAATCAGTCACATAAAGCGATTTTGTAGGCTGTAAATAGCCTGCTGCTCATTAATTTGGAATCTTTAATCTAGGTCAGCTCTCTCCGTGTACAGATGAGGACGCTGAGGCCCTGAGAGACCCATAGGCTTCACAGTCAAGGCAGCTCCAGGATTAACACATAGTGGCCATGACACTTAATCCAGGGTTCTTACCAGCAGGCCTTGACCCCTACTTTCTACCTTAGGTGCCTGGTTGGGGGAAAGCACAAAGACAGCTCAGCATGGGGAGAGGTTCCCAGGGTAGGGTCACAAGCCACACTAGGCTCTGAGCCCAGGTTTGCTGCCCATCCACCAGGGGCCTTGGACAAACAGCTTCCTCTTTATGGGATGGGCCCAGTGGCATAGTGGTTAAGTTCACACACTCTGCTTCAGCAGCCCAGGAATCGCCAGTTTGGATCCTGGGTATGGACCTACACACCACTCATCAAGCCATGCTGAGGAGGCATCCCACATAGAAGAACTAAAAGGGGCTACAACTAGGATATACAACTATGTAGTGGGGCTTTGAGAAGGGAAAAAAAAAAGGAAGATTGGCAGCAGATGTTAGTTCAGAGCCAATCTTTCTTACCAAAAAGAGTCCTGCCAATTAATTTAAAAAAATATGTAGGAAAACAAAAAAAGAGAATAAAAGAGCTCCCTCTTTCTGAACTTCAGTTTCTTCTTCATTACAAGGAGATGATTAGATAGAGAACTTTCTTTTTTCTCTCACCTTCTAGGACTCTAGGAACTCCTAAAGATAGCAATGGACCCAGCCTAGAAGCCGAGCCTCCTAAGTTTTCCCTGCTCTCATTGTCTTGGCTGTGGGTCTGTCACTGCACACTGAGAGGCGACCCACCCTGCTGCTGTCACCACCATCTGTGATTGAGGCTGTTGCTACGAGCAGTGTTGAGGTCATCACTGGAAAGGTGTTAGCAGACTGCAGGAGATCACCATGAATGATGTGTAGAAACTCAGAGGCAAGACAGAATCCAGATTTCTGGCAATTTTCTTTTTGCTCTGTTCTCCTTTTCCCCCAAGGACAGATTCTCCCATGTACCAATAACCCCATTCTGCTTTCACAACATAATAGAGCTTGAGGCCTCAGACATCATTGACCCGAAACTTCTCTCTTTATAGGAGAAACTGAAGCTCCCAGAGGGCACAGGCCCTGCCCTCAGTCACTCAGAAAACCAGGGTCAGAGCTGGGCTGGACCAGGGCTCTTGACTTTACTACAGCCCACCAGCTGCTCTCTTGTTCTAGACCCAAGCATACATGTGCCCCTGACTGTCCCAGGTGTCTGAGAGGCTAAGAGCCTGGGGTTTTGAGTCAAACTGTCCTAGGGTCCATTCAAATCTCAAACACTCTCTGGCTGCAGAAGATACGTATTTTCCCTGGGTCTCAATTTCCACATCTGTAAGGTAAGGGTATTTCTACTTCCTACATTAGTGTTTTTTTGTGAAACAAATATAAAGTGGTTAACACATGCAAAGCTCCTAGGCATAGCATGTCCAGCACACAGTGGGTGCTCAATATCAAGTATATGCCAAGTACATGCAGGATGTTTCTCGAGTAGGTCTTCATCAGGGATGATCATGAAGGGGACTCATGATTGGCTAATTGGCCTGCCCACTGTAAAGTTGCTCTAATTTCTCTGTTCTCTCCATGCATCTCCTAGAAGCCCTTTGGACGTGAGATGTAGCAAATTTGAGATAATTTTCCCCAAATATCTGACATAACAAGAGAGGCCTTCCCTCCTCTTCCTCTTCTACTACTCCTTGAACCCATCCCTAAAAAAGTTCTCATGATCATAGCGAACTAAGATTGTCAGTAATCCAAGAGTAGGTAGGAAAGGTTTTAGAAACCATGGTTTAAGAATCTGTGAATCATATGGCCTAGCATTCAGTAGGTACTCAGTTCAGCAAACACCAAAGGTTAGGAATAGGTACTGCAGGTTGAATGGATGGAGTCAGTACTTCTGTAATGTAAACATCTGTAGCTCTTAGCCAAGGACCAAGGACGTAGTAATGACATGGCTCCTGCCTGCTGATCACTATTGTCATCGACCATTTATCAAGCTCTTCCTGCCTGCCACGCATCATGTTAAGATCTTTATGTCCACTAACTCTTTGAACCTTCACAATATTGTCCCATCTAAGGTAGATACTGTAGTATCCCCATTTTATACATAAAGAAACTAAGACAGAAAGGCTAAATGACTTGTTCAAGGTCACCTAATTAGTCAATGGCAGAACCATAAGCCTAACACAAGATATCTGGCTCCAGAATCCAACTTGAATATTCTTATGCATTCCTCTCGTAGGCAGTGGTACAGCTGAAATTTGAAATCTTGTGACAGATTGAAAGACCTTTGCCCAGTATTGGGGACAAACTTGTAAGCAGCCATTATCCTGGGGTGGAGGGTGATTTGCCCCATAATAAAGGAATGGGAGTTCTGAGGAGACTGTGATCTCCAACATCCAGTAAACCTTGGGGGTGGTGCATTTGAGCTGGATCTGGAAGAACTGATAGTATTGACCACTTAGAATTAGAGAAGTTATTGCATCACAAACAGAGGGAAGAGCTGAAATAAAGACAAGGAGGTAGGATATTGAAGGGACACAGAAGAGAACAGCAGGAGGTTCAGGATAGTTGAGATACATGGTATATGAGGCAGGACTTGTAAGGCCTTGTAGTGCAGACTAAGGAACCATTGATTCATTTTGAGCAGCAGTGAGAAAGCTACATTTGGGTTTAAGAATGATCTCTGTGGAGTATGGGTTGGAGTAAGGAGACTTAGGGGCTATTATCCTAGTCCTGGTAGGAGAGAATGAATCTAGAATTGGAACAATGGCAGAGGGGGATGGAAGGAGGAAGTGGATGAAGAGAGTCATAGGATGAAGGCTTATTGTGCTCACAGTTTTCTTTGGGAATCTATCAAAGGACAACCAATGAGCTAGCCTCATTGAGAAGACACAGCACAAGATTGGAAATTTTAAAAATCTGGGTTCAAATCCTGACTCTACTTTTTCATAGCTGAGTAACCTTTGAAAAAATGCAGAATTTTTGAGACCAAGCCTTTTCTTCCATCCAAAAAGCAGAAGTCATCAATTCTTCAAAACGTGCATATGAAATTTTAAAAAATTATTCTATATACCAATTTCTGACACCTAGTAGGCCCTTTATTCATATTAATTTCCTCTCATCCTTTCCATTTGCTTTAGTCTTATTGCAGTAAACATTCATATTCATTCTCTCTCTCCCTCCACCCCCTTACTGCCCAACTTCCCTCTCTCTGTCCCTCTTTCCCCAGGATGCCAGAAATGAAATAACATTCTTCGCGTGTTTGTTCTAAAGCTCCTGGCAGCCTTCCCACAGACCCCTGGCTGGGTCAGGACTCATTTGCATTAGCATGTGTGAGGCCAGCCTGAAGGGGAGGGAGAGGCCCTGTTTTCAGGGAGTTTCATCAGGCGCCCCTGCCAGAAAAAAGGAGAAGTTACTATTTTTTTCTGGAAAACATTCGCAGATTCAAACAAGCAGGGAAAGCTGAGGAGCTATCTTCCTTGTGGAGAGGTTGGTGGGTGGGTGAGCTGCCTGCCTGGCTCCCATGACTGCATCCAGCTCCTCTCTTCCTTATCACAGCCCTGCCCCCAGAAATCTCCCCTTTAACATGGGTAGTAACTTAAGACCATAAATAGATCTTTCTTAATTATATCCATGATGTGTAACAGGGAAGGGAGAGAGAGCACAGGGGCAAGGAAGACACCCAGAAGCTACAGGGTAAATAAACAGCAATTTTACTGGCTTCTAGATAGATATTAAATCAGCAAAAGCATCTTAAAAAAAAAAAAAAAGAGGTAATCCCTGGAGTTTTTTATTTGTTTGTTTTTGCTTTAATCCTGTGAATTTTTTAATAATACGCTGTCTTGGAGTTATAATTTCTTCCAGGAATCTCAATAACCTTGTCCAAATTCAGATAACCAATGGCCGGCCAAGGGGAGTCCCCTGGAGGCGTCTCAGGAGTGCCATTGGCACCATGAAATGGGCCGACCCTGGAGGCAAGAATTATACCATTTCCTGAGAGGCAAACCGAGTTCCTGGTACTTGTTGAACAACCTCCCATAATTTCCCATTATTCTTTTTCAGTTCTTGGCCTGGATATGTCTTCTTCAGGCAAGACCTTTGCCTTCTCCTTCATAATAGTACCCATGTAAATACTTTGGGGAGAAATAAAAGAATCAATGATATGAATGGCTAATATTTAAAGAGTGCTTTCAATATGCCAGGCACTGTTCTAAATGTTTTATGTAAATTAACTCATCCAATCCTCTCAATAACCCAACGAGGACAGTATTTATTATCCTCATTTTATAGATGAGAAAACCAAAGCCCAGAGAAGTTAAGAAATTTGCCTAAAGTCGTACACTGGTCAGTAGGAGAGCCAGGATTTAAATTCAGACAAGCCGGCTCCAGAGCCCAAGTTCCTAATCATTAACTAGTCCAGCCTCTCCAGAAGTCACATTAGGATTTCATGAGCCTACTACACACCAGATCTTGTGCCCTCACCCATAACAGGGCCTTGGCACATGCTGTGTCTCTTATTCATCCTTCGAGTTCTCAGCCTAAATGTTGCTTCCTCAGAATGTTATCCCCAGAACTCATAATCTAAACTGTGTTCATCTCTTTCTTTTATTGCAATTGTTAAACTTTGCCATTTACCTATTTATGTGTGTGTTGATGTCTTTCCCTTATTAGATTTGACAGCCTGTGAGGGTAAAGATGGTATCTGTTTTGTTTGTCTTTGTGTACCCAACTGCACATATGCAGGAGGCACTCAATAAATATTTATTGAATAAATAAATGAATACATGTAATATCACATTTAATTATAACTATAATCCTGTGAAGCCGATACATTTTTCCCCTTACTTTAGAGATAAAGAAAGAAAGGCTCACAGTGTTTCAATAAATTGGGCAGTCACTGAGGGGGTAAATGCAGAACTAGTATTTGAAGGCAATTCATTTCTGACCTCACAGCCCATGCTCTGAACCTCTGTACTACATTCCCTCTTATGAAGCCCTAGAAGGGACACACAGAGGAATGGGGCAGAGCTCCCCATTCTACTGGGAGGAGCCAGATGTGTACACCACACCACAAGCCAATTAAAATTGGTGAACTGATTCTACAGCATCATACAGATCATGAGCTATGGAAAAAAGATAGGGAGAACAAGGAAGTTTTTGACAGCCAGGAATGACCTCCTCTAGTCTTTCTTTACTTGTCTAATGTACACTTACTCTCTAAGGGGACATTCAAATGAATCATCCTCCCTATTAGCATTGGTGTTTGTTCATTCCATTTATTTTAGAGTATCTACTTCTCTGTAGGGTTCTGCTCTACGTTCTGGGGGCCAGAGATGAACAACACATCTTCCCTGCCACCACAGAGCTCGTGATAAAATGTGGCCCATGACATGAGAGCTCAGAGGAGAAGATGCCTCTCAGTCCATTGAAAGCTGGCCAGAAAGGTTGATATTTTAGTTGAATTTTAAAGGATGAACAGGACCAGTAAGATAAAGAGAGGCAGAGAAGGGAAAATGGTTTTCCGGGGAGAAGGAGTCATACATGCAAAGTTATTGAAGAACAAGGCAGCATAGCATTTTACAAATCTTACTTAAGTCATCACGGGGCAATGGGGCAAATCTGAGTGCTGAGGCTGAAACTGTCCTCTGGAAGATAAAAATAAGTAAGCCTATGTGGGTTGGCAAAAGCCCTCATTATTCCCTTTCTAATTTTTGAGAGTACTTGGTTCTCATCTGTTTCTGAAACAGCACGAAATTCTTCAGGGGTGCTACTACCATGTGAGGGGCTGATGGGATTGAAAGGTAAATGAGATATGGTTTCTTTCTCCTAGAGAGCTCACATGCCAGTGGGGATGACAGCAAGTAGAGGATAGGTGAAGATAATGTCATTCATGGCTTCATGTCCTAGGTACTAAGACACTCAGAGGAAGATGCAATTAGCCCCCTCTAGACAGATATGGGTCACCCCCAGAGCCTGGAAATTTGGTTCCAGAGCAGATGGAGAGAGACCTGACCGAGGTTGCATGACCAGGCAGTGGTAGAGGTTTTGTTTGCTGGTCACTAGGCTGAGCTGCAGAGCTGAGCAGAGGGCAGTCCTCCTTCTGGGACAAGAGTCCACTACAGTCTTATTAATGAGGACAGCTATCTCCCCCAACCACTGTTTGAACAATTAGAAGAACACCAGATACTATTTAAGTGTGTGACTAAACAACATTATCTTGTTTAATCTTCACAATAACTTTCTAAGGGATAGTTCAGAAGGATATATGAGAATCTGGAGTCTTAGATGCAACTGACAAAAACTCAAATCTAAGTTGCTTGTGGAAAAATGGAATTTATCCACTTATATAACTGGGAACTCCACCAAGTGTGCTGACTTCAGCCCCAGCAGGATCCAGGAGTTCAGATGGTATGCTATGGACTCTGTCCCTCTCTCTCAAATTTGTTTTGTGTTGGCTGCATTCTGATGTGGGTCTTCCTTATTGGGGGATGAAGATGGACCCTGGCAGCTACAGGCTTTGATGGCCTTCCTGCCTATGATCTCCGAACAAGAGAGACATGTGCTTTTCCTACCATCCCTATGAATCTCCAGGAAAGGATTCTGGTTGCCTTTCTTGAGTGATGTCACCACTTCTATGGAGGCAGGCAGGGACATGAAATGGACAGCCACCCAAATCACATTAAGAGGTAGAGAAATTGTCCTCAAGTGAATACAGGCTCTGTGCTTCTGGAAAAATGAGTAAAAATGGCTGGGTACAGGAAACAAACAAAACTGAAAACAAAAACTGTTGTCTTCAGAATTTAATCATCCCCATTGTACAGATGAGGAAATAGAGGCTCAAGGGGTGAATCACAGAGCAAGGTCCATATCTAGGTCTTTCTGATGCCAACACCCTGGATCCTTACCCATTGCACAGCACTGCCTCACCTCATACTCAATGTTCTGTCTGAGGAAGGTGGGAAGATGGAAAACCCAACTCAGGTGCAGCAACCAAGCTCACAAACAGGACATAGGCGAGGAGGGTTCTGGAGAGAACAGGCTGGTGTGGATGAGAAGTAGGGTGCTGTACACAACTGCCTGGAAGCCCCAGCCTCATTTCTAGGCTTCAGGAAACATTTACCAAACCCATGCCATCAGGCTCATTGTGGGAGAGCAGAGTGATGTGAAGGTGGGTGGACTGGCCGGGAAGCTGGAGAGCAGAGGCATCTTGGTGCCGTCTTAGTCCTTGGATGAATCCAAACCTCACAGAGATTTTTCCACAAGAGGAAACAGTTTTGTCTTCCAAGTCAAGGTGAATGCAGCACAAGGAGCCCTTGGCCAGCAGTTGATTAAGTGCCAGCTCTGTCACTCTGCCACTGTGTATCTGTCCTTGATTAAAAAGCCCCCTCCCCACCCTCCCTGCAAACGTCAAACTCCCTGAATGTAAAATGTGGGCAATAAACCCTGCTTTGTCTTTCTTTCAAGGTTATTTGTGTATACGCCTTGCAAAGTGTAAATTGATAGGTGTCAGGGATGCGTCTGTTTGCTTGCTTTAATCATGAAAACGAAAATAAAATGCAGAAAGTATGGAGACAGTACAATAAGCCGCCATGTGCCCACCATGCAAGATGAATACAGGTCAGGACTCTGTCACGTTTGCTTCAGAGCTCTTTCTTTTCTCCTAAAAGAAATTAAAATGAAAGATACACTTGAAGATTACTCTGTCTCCTGGCCACCAGTCTTATTCTGCTCCCCCTTCCCTCCTAAGACAAACCACTCCTCTGAATTTGTCTCAGTCTAGTTTAAAGAGCAAAGTGAGCTTATGTTTGTTTGTTTATTTCTTTGCTTGCTTTTTAATTTCCACCATCGTCCCTAGTTTCATATGTTAGCAAATTGAAACTGCAGCTGCTTCCAGCTGACACTTGCAGCTTTTGTTATTATTGTTAATATTAATTTAATTTCTGTAACAACCATATATTGAAAACCAAGGCACGGAAAGTCCCACTGGGTCTTATCTCTCTTGGGAACCATTTTTTTTTTCCTTTTTATGTCAATACCTGTAAGAAAATAAATAAATATTTTAATAATGTATTCTTCTAATCTCATGCTTACGTAAAACCTTACGTCTCTGAGAGCTTGTCCAGCCGTGGCGAGGTCTTATCAGGGCCGGATGCCCCAACCGTGCCCAGCCAGCCCGTTGCCCTTATTCTCGGAGCTCAAGGTCTCTAAGGCCAATGTGTCCAGTAGACCAGAGAGGCTTATCTTCATGGGTCAAAGGGAGCCGGATGGTGGCTGGGGCTCTGAGACATTAGATGAAGGCTGTGTGGTGTTGCCTGAGTTCACAGCAGTGATCAGACCTGCTGGATGGAGCAAAGAGGGGCAGCACAGTGGGGAATATACAGCCCTGAGGGTGGAGGCAGACAGACCTGGGTTCAAATCCTGTACTCTGCCTCATCTCTGGCAGGTGTCCTTCCAGAGTAAACACACTGCTCTGAGCCTTTTCCTGCAGTCTGCACACGGGGATGGGAGAGGCGCTCCCTTGCAAGTTCCTTGGCGAAATGGGATCAGGCATGTGGCACCTGTAGTGCCTGACACTTACTTACCAGACGTTATGGCTGATGGGAAAAACTGGCAAGTTGGGCCACAGGGGCAAGTGGAGAACAAGGCAGTGTGACCCAGGGAGCAAGTATCAAAGAGTGAGAGGAGGAAAAAAGAATCAAAACAGAGCAAAGATTGCCCAGTAGAAAGGCGCTCTAGGGAACCCACTGACAGCTCCTGCTAAGTGATGTGGAACCAGGGTGACACCTTTGGGGAAGGGTACCCCGTTCTCAGCTCTGTGTTTAGTCTTCACTGTGAATCTGCTCACTGTGCTAAGTGTCTGTAGAGCATCCTGCTTGGAGGCAGGGCGCCTGGGTTCAAATCCTGGATTTGCTTTGAAATCTCTATGTGACCTAAAAGAAGATGATTGCCCTCTCTGAGCCTCAGTTAAAGGAGGGGATTGAATGAGCTTCTTGACAAGACTGTATCCTGGTGCAAACAATTTCTCAGCTTGTGAGAATGCTTTGAGTTCTCTTTAGGAACTCAGGGCTGACATCGACAAGGCTTCCCTCAGGGCTTTCTGGGCAGCTGCTTGCATCTGCTCTGTGGTTCCCACCTCTGTTGAGAGTCCTACTGAGATATCCAAGTCCAAGTCCATTGTGCTTTCATCATCTGCAACCTTTTTTATTGGCAGCCTGGATTGGATAGTTGATATTTTCAGCCATACTGTTTGCAGCACCTAACTTCACCCTCCATTGCTTTGGCCTCCCTAAATCAATGCGGGTTACAACTCCCAGCTCTCACCTAAGGCAGGACTTTGCCACCTCCCTTATGCCTTCTCTGAGTTGTTTAACCAGTGCCTCACTTTCTATCCTGTCTTGTTGACCACCGGTTTATGTGCACATGTCCTATCGGTTCAAGTAGGATTGTAAGTGTCTTTTGGATCAGGACTGAAGTGTTGTTAATTCATGCTGGGAATACTATATAATACAAAGAATGCTGATTTGGGGTCAGCTAGGCTCTGGGATTGGACTCTGCTCTGGAACTGACTATCCACGTGATTCAGGAATCTCATTTCATCCCTCTGAGACTCTGTTTCTGCATCTGTAAATATAAATATAGATGATATGATCTACTACTTAAGATTGTTGTAAAAAATAAATTAGATAATATATAGTCAATGATTGGCAAAGATGATGTGTGTATATGAGATATGTATATCTTGTCTAGCCAAGTAAATCAGGAGCCCCTTGAGGGGCAGGGAGTGTGTTCTTATATTTCTTTTTAATCTCTTCTCATGTAGTGTCCACTGATGAATAAGGATGCTGGGCTGCACCTGCTTTTATAACGGCTGCAGCCAAGGCCCTTGGGAGTACATAGGTTTCTAGAATATTGTGAAGGGAGCAAACAGCTGTTGCAAAAGTCACAGAGGGACTAGCCTCCCTAAGTCTTTGCTCTTGTGAAAATTGTAATCCTTTCTTCTCCTCCTCTCTCTCCACCTCCTCCTTTCCCCAGCTTTCCAATGCTGAGTGTGGGAAAAAGTATCCACCCTTGCCCTGAGCAATGCACATGCAATTTCTCACATTCTACCCCCAGTGCGCACACACACGTGTACACACACACAGACATTTATTTAGATTCATACATATATTCATTTATTCAATATTCATTTATTGAAGTCCTAGCATCTGATCGAGCACAGTTTTTGGAACTAGGGATAGATCAGCGAATAAAACAGACTAAATCCTTGTTTTTGTGAATTTTATGTTCAAGTGAGAGTGACAAGCAAAATCAACAAATATAACAAACAAGGAAATTATATAACATAGAAGATATTGAAACTATGAAGAAAATAATAGAGCTAGGTAAATAGTATCCTAATACACTTCTAAGTGTAGCAGTTGGGAGGTACCTGAAATTTAAAAGGGAACTTCATGGAAAAGGAGGTGTTGGCACAAAGATTTGAAGGACATGAGGGAAAGAACAAGGGAGAAAGCACCCCAGGCAGAGAAAGGAGCTAGCGCAGGTTGTTGGGAGTATGCCAAAGGTTCATGGTGAAGCCCCACTGGATTGAAAGCAGTTGTTCATTTTTGTTTATCAAAGAAACAGGAAATTCAGATGAGAATGGTTAAAAATATTCATTCTAACCATGAATTGAACTGTTACCATTTGTCAAGAATTTAGCTAGGGGCATCTTATCTACTCTGAGGAATCCTCCTGACAACCTTGTGAGGCAGATGGAACTGTATTGATTTTATTGAGAAGGAAACTGAGGCTGGAGGAGATCAAGAACTTACTCAGTGTCACATAGCCCATAAGCAAGAGATGATATTTGAATAGAGAACTTTCCCCACTTCTAAGTCCACGCCCCTAAGCTCTACATCGTCCTAAGGTTTTGAACAGTTCTGCTGCAGTCCTCAGACTCCTACCTTCACAAGTAGACCAAAGCCATAACGACTCACTTCAGGGTTCATTGAAGGCCCTCTGTTTTCCCTTTAAGTAATGCTTTCTACTTGCATGAGCAAATATGGGACGGGGTTGGGGCAGGATGTGCTTGCTCTAACTCAGAGATCAGAAAGCTACAGATATAAGACATCCAGGCCCCAAATTCCTGTCATGGCCACCTATGAAAAGACAGGATCCTTCCAGATTGACACCATTTTTTGTTTGTTTGTTTGTTTTATAGAGTTATGAGGTTTTTTTTTGAAATCTAATTCACATACCATGAAATTCACCCGTTTAAGTTATACAATTCAGTGGATTTGGGGATATTCACAAAGTTGTGCAACCGTCACAACTAATTCCAGAACGTTTTAATCATCTGAAAAAGGAGCTCCATACCCATTAACAGTCATTTTCATTGCCTTCTCCTCCCAGCCCTGAAAACCACTGATCTACTTTCTGTCCCTAGGAATTTGCCTATTGTAGACATTTCATATAAATAGACTCATGTGATATATGGCCTTTTCAATCTAGATTCTTTCACTTCGCATAATGTTTCCAAGGTTCAGTGATATTGGAGCGTGAATAGGGACTCCATTCCTTTTCATGGTTGAATAATATTCTATTCTACGGATATGCAACATTTTGTTTATCCATTCATCAGTTGATGGACATGTGGATTCTTTTCCACTCTTTGGCTATTAATAATAATGCAGCTATGAAAATTTGTGTACAAGTTTTTTCTGTGGACATATGTTTTCAAATCTCTTGGGTTTATACGTAGGAATAGAATTGCTGGGTCATATGTTAACTCTAGGTTTAACTTTGAGGGCAACTGTCAAAATGTTTTCCAATATGGCTGCACCATTTTACATTCCCACCAGCAATATATGAGGGTTCCTGTTTCTCCATCCTTGCCAACACTTGTTATTTTTTGTCTTTTTTTATGGTAACCATCTTTTTGGGTAAGAGGTGATATCTTATTATGGTTTTGATACATATTTCCCTAATGACTAATGATAATTGAGCATATTTTCATGTGCGTATTGGCCCTTTATATATCTTCTCTGGAGAAATGTCTATTCAAATCATTTGTCAATTTTTAAATTGTGCTATTTGTCTTTTTATTGTTGAGATGTAATACTTGTAATACTTCTTTGTATATTCTGAATATTAGACCTATATCAGATATATGGTTTACAAATATTTTCTCCTATTCTGTGGGTTGTTTTTCACTTTCTTGATAGTGTCCATTAAAGCACAAAAGTTTTTAATCTTGAGGTTCAGTTTATCTATATATTTTTTGGCTGTCTGTGCTTTTGGTGTCATATCTAAGAAACCATCACCTAATCTAAAGTCATGAAGATTTACTCCTATGTTTTTTACTAAGAGTTATACCGTTTTTGTTTTTACAGTTAGATCTTTGATGTATTTTGGATTCATTTTTTTTTTTTGAGGAAGATTAGCCCTGACCTAATTGCTACCAATCCTCTTTTTGCTGAGGAAGACTGGCCCTGAGCTAACATCCGTGCCCATCTTCCTCTACGTTATATGTGGGATGCCTACCACAGCATGGCTTTTTGCCAAGCGGTGCCATGTCCACAACCAGGATCCAAACCAGCGAACCCTGGGCCGCCGAGAAGCAGAACATGAGAACTTAACCACTGTGCCACCGGACCGGCCCCTTGCCTTCATTTTTTAAATATGGCATGAGATGGGGTCCAATTTCATTCTCTTGCCTGTGGCTATCCAATTGTCCCAGCATCATTTGCTGAAGAGACTATTGTTAACGAGACTATTCTTTCCCCATTGAATTGTCTTGACACTCTTATTGAAAATTAATTGACCATAAATGTATGAATTTATTTCTGAACTCTCGATTTTACTCCATTAATCTATATCTATCCTTATAGTAGTATCAGACAGCCTTGATTACTGTAATTTTGTGGTAAATTTTCAAATTGGGATGTGTGAGTCTTCCGATTTTGTTTTCTTTTCCAAGATTATTTTAGTTATTGTGGGTACCTTGTGTTTCTATATGAATTTTATGAGTAATTTGTCAATTCTCCAAAAAGATCAGCTGGGATTTTGATAGGGATTGTGTTGAATCTACAGATATATTTGGGAATATTTCCATCTTAACAACGTTCAGTCTTCCAATCCATGAACAAAAGTTGTCTTTCTATTTATGTAGGTCTTCTGTAACTTCTTCAAATGATATTTTGTAGTTTTCAGGGTGTAAGTCTTATACTCCTTTTCTTAAATTTATTCTTAAGTGTTTTATTCTTTTTGATGCTACTGTAAATGGAATTATTTTTTTAAACATATGCCTTTATTTTATTTTTTATTTATTTATGTATTTATTTTGGTGAGGAAGATTGGCCCTGAACAAACATCTGTTTCCAATCTTCCTTTTTTTGCTTAAGGAAGATTGTCACTGGGCTAACATCCGTGCCAGTCTTCCTCTATTTTGTATGTGGAACACCGCCACAACATGGCTTGATGAGCAGCGTGTAAGTCCATGCCAAGGATCTGAACTTGTGAATCCTGGGCCACTGAAGTGGAGCACATGAACTTAACCACTATGCCACTGGACCAGCCCCTGGCATTGTTTTTTAATTTCATTTCCTGATCATTCATCGCTAATGTATAGAAATACAATGATTTTTGTATATTAATCTTTTAACCTGTACCGTTACTGAACTTTTTTTCTTTTTGATATATATTTTTTGTGGATTCCTTTGTTTTTCTATATACAAGATCATGTCATCTGCAAATAGAGATAGTTTTACATCTTTCTTTACTATCTGGATGACTTTTATTTCTTTTTCTTGCCTAACTGCCCTGCCTAGAACCTTCAGTATAATGTTGAATAAAAATAGTGAAAATGGGCATCCTTGTCTTGTTCCTGATCTTAGAGGGGAAGGCTTTTAGTGGGTTTTCCACAGATGCTCTTTACAGTTTAGAGAAGTTCCTTTCTGTTCATAGATTGCTGAATGGTTTTTGTCACGAAATGAGGTCTAGTTTTGTGAAAGCTTTTTCTGTGTCTGTTGAGATGATCATGTAATTTTTGTGTTTTATTCTATTAATGTGACGTGTTACATTGGTTGATTTTTATATGCTGAATCAATCTTGCTTTCATGGGATAAAACCCACTTAGTGATGTTGTATAATCCTTTTTATATATTACTGGATTTGGTTAGTATTTTGTTGTGTCTATATTTATAAGGGATATTAGGCTGTAGTTTTCCTTCCTTGTAGTGTCTTTGTCTGCTTTTGGTATCGTAGTAGTACTGGCTTCAGACCATCGGTTGACAGTGTTCTCTCCTCTTCTTTTTTTTGGAAGAGTCTATAAAGGATTGGTGTTGACATTTGGTGAAATTCACCAGTGAAGACATCTGGTGACCCATTCTGTTATAGGAAAAGAAAGCATGGTTCATGGGGAAGGACTTCATCCATGTTCACAGTGTTGATCAAGAACAAAACCAAGGCACCCCAGGGTTCAGACCCAGATCAACCAGTAGCTCACTTTGTGCACTGTCTCTAATTGTCATTCTACTATTGAAAACAGGTATTGTTGTTGCTATGTAACTGATGAGGAAATTGAGGCTCAGAGACACAGTGTGACTTGCCTACACACCCAGTGGCTGAGCTGGAGCTCTAACCAAACCTTAGGAAAAACAATGGCCTTATTGCTTACAATACCCTCCAGCAGGATTGTCTTTGTTCAGGGGTTTGATTTTCAAGAAGCATTGTTCCCACTTTATCTCACTTGTACATCATGAATAAGCAAGACAAGCAAGATAACATTTACTGTACCAAGCACTGCTCTAGGTGTTATCCATGTTATTTCATTCTTCCAATAATCTTATGAGGCAGATATTGTTGACTCCATTTTCAAGATATGGAAACTGAGGCTGTCAGAGATGATAGGAACAGGAAATAGACACAGCCAGGATACAAATTCAGCCCTTCAGACTTCAGGTACAGGGCTTATTCCTTCCCACATGCATCCCTCTGTCTGTGGGAAAGCACAGCTTACATATGAGTTGGAGACTGAGCTCAACTTGAATAGATAAGAACCATCCTGCCTGTAGTGTTGCCTAATTTAATGTCCAAGGGTAAATCCAGCTAATGATCTCTGGCCTCCTCTCCTCTAGGCTTGGTTTTTGCAAAATGCAATCTCAAAAGACACCATGGAAGAAGAGAAAGACTTTAGGGTCAGATGTGGGAAGAGGAGCAATGCCAATGTTGAAAGCAGGCGGCAGGTGATGGTTTTCCTGTATTAAGCTCTTTTATCCTTGTCAAAAGTCCTCCTCAAGTCTAACTTTCTCTCAACTGTGACTCAAGACCTAGTTGGGATGGACAAACACCAAGTAATTCTATCGATTGGAAACAGTACTGGACTTTGAGTTAGGAGACCTATGCTGGGGCTTGGCTGAGCTACTATCTGCGCAGCCTTGGGATAGTCAATTCAAATTTCCGTGGCTGTCTTGCCTCCTTGTAAAATGGATTTAAAAATACACACCACTTAAGTTGTAAAGAGAACAGAAAACAACTGTTTAAAAGCTTTCAGCACTGTATGTGATACAGAATGGTGCTCAGGAAATGTGTATGGAATCTCTAAGGCACTTTCACCTCCATAATGACCCTTTGGTCCTCACAGCATCCCTATGGGGTTATCAATAGGTACTTGAGGCAAAATAGTCTGACCAGAGCCCAATAGCTGGTTAACAACAAGGTTAAACCTACAAATCATGTCCTCTCTCTCAATTCAACTTACTTCCAAGTTACACTTCTTGCAAAAAATTTTCTTCTTTACCCTAAAACAGCCTATTAAAAGATGAGCATCCTCCAACTAAGAACTGTGGTCAGTCTAACTATGTGTTATCATGTAGTTCACTCCCTAAACAAAGAGAACAGGGAAAAGAGGGGAGACAGGAAGGGGAAGGGACAGAGAAAAAGGAGAAAAAGAAGGAGGAGGACAAGACCTGCTGCTGCAGCCAAGTCAAGTGCCAACCTGAATGTTTCTTTCCAGAGCGGTCAGGTTATACTTGATGGGTGAATGAATGAGCTCGGACAGACCATTTGCACAGTATTTATATATTAAAATCCCTTGGCATGTTCACTGCTCTAAGGATTTCTGGGTGGGAGGGTAAGGAAATCACCATTTTGTTTTTGCAGGAGAATGAGATTCTTGTAAGTGGTTGACATTCCCCACATGTTACAGCTGACAGAGGGTTCAGGTGGCCCTTGAAGGCATATCCAAGGCTTAGTCCACTCTTCTAAAAACGGAAGAAGGGACACATCTGAAGCAAACGTAAAGCCAAGAATAAATTTTTATTGAAGTACCTGTAGCACTGCATCTCATTTCTTGTTCACTTGACCGTCTCCCTGCTCATCTGTGAGCTCCTTGAAAGCAGGGACCACACTCTTCTTCTCCATGATTGTTTCTCCTCTGCTTAGCAGAGTGTCAGGCACCTAGCAGGTGTTGCACCAATGGCAGGCACACACAGAGTAGAGCTGCTGTGGTAATCACTCATTCTTCAGTTGGGTACTGGAGTTGTACTCCACACGCATTATTTGTCAATAGATTTATATTTATTTAATTTTAAATGTCAATACTACGATCATTCATTTCTGAGTTCTGGTGTTGTTGGCACTATGAATTTTAGGGTAATGCTCACATCCCAGTGAATTTGGGGGGTCTTGGCAGGCAGAGCGGTGGAAGTCTAGCACTGATTCTAGATTCTTATTGCCTTGGCCTGAGCTTAGCACCAGCGTTGGTTTCCAGACTTGGCCTTCCCCCAGAGCTCTCTCTGCTGGCTCCCCACTCCTCTGATTCTTTACCTGTTAGCTCATGCAGCTGGAGGGGTTGAAGGGAGTGCAAATGAGGGGAACTGATGTTTAGAGTCCAACCACAGACTGCCTCACCTTTGTCCCAGGCAGGGCCTCCCAATCACGCCTCAGACTGGGTTGTTTTGAAAGTAGAAACCAGGACTGGAGTCCTTAATATCATGACGGTCTCTCTGTGCTGGGCAATGGAATTAAATATTTATGTTGGCAGAAAGCATGAGTTGTCAGCCTGAGGGAGATAAGGTTGGTTTTTGATGCTGGGGAATAGGTGGGCTGCATGTAGAACAGAACAGGGATCCATAGCAGCCCTTGGCTGCTCACTCTCAAGTCTCACTTTGATACTCCTGGACTAAAGGAGAACAGAGGTATTTTGCTGGAGGCCAGCACCCAGCTGGGGGAAACTTTGGACATCTGAATTCTGGCAGCCAGTCCATGCTTCTTGCCCAGTGCCCTCATTTCACAGGCTGGGAAGCTGAGAGCAGAGTATGGTGGAACTGGCCCACTCATTCAGTGTCTGAACCCAAACTGGAGTCTAGATCTTCATCAGGCAGTTATCAGCTGAGGTCAGAAGAGCTGTGTGACCTTGGACAAGTCACCTGAATTCACTGAGCCTATCTGTAAAACGAGAATGATTTCTAATCCTGGGATCAAATGAAATAATGTAAGCAAACAATTTTAAGAACTGTCAAAGCTCCAGATCAAGGGTGAGCAAACTTTTCTCTAGAGGTCCAGATAATAAATATTTTAGGCTTTGGAGGCCATGTGGTCTCTGCTGCAATTATTCAGCTCTCCGTGTAGTGTGAAAGCATGCACAGAAAATACATTTTAAGAAAATCAATATGGCTGTGTTCCATTAAAACTTTATTTACAAAAACAAGCAGCAGACCAGATTTGGCCTGTGGGCTGTAGTTTACTGACCCTTGTTTTCGATGCTTGGAAGTTGTTATAGTTACTATTGATGACAACAAATGACTCCAAAATTTGTGGCTTAAAACAACCATTTGATGATACTAATGGAGTCTGTGAGTTGGGCATTCAGACAGGCCACAGAAGGTTGGGCTTTCTTTGCTCCATGAAGTCTGGGACCTCAGCTGGAAGGAGTCACAAGCTGAGGGTAACTCGACTGCCTGAGCCAAAATTACCTGAAGCCTCCTTTACTCATCCATCTGTAGTCTGAGCAGGGATGACCTGAACACCAGGACTGCTGACGTGCCTGATGTAGACTTTCCATGTGTTCTGGCTTCTTCACACCGTGGTGGCCTCAAGGCAGTTGGATGTCTTGCAAGCAAGAATGTTTCAGAGCAAGGCAGAAGTTGTATAACCTTTTATGACCCAGACTCAAAAGTCACACAGCATCCCTTCTGCTGTTCTCTATAGTCAAAGCACTCATGAACTCACCAGCATTCAAGGTGAAGGAACATAGACTCCCTTGCCTCTCAATGAGAGCAATGTCTTGCCTCTCAATGAGAGCGATGTCAAAGAATTCAGAGGGCCTCATTTTAAAACTATCATAGAAGAGATTAATCATTTAAACACATACACATCGAATAATGGTGAATGCTTACTTAGCACTCATCATGTGCCAGGCACTGTTTTGAGTACTTTATTTCTCCATAATCCTTTTTTTTTTTTTAAAGATTTTATTTTTTCCTTTTTCTCCCCAAAGCCCCCCGGTACATAGTTGTGTATTCTTCGTCGTGGGTTCTTCTAGTTGTGGCATGTGGGATGCTGCCTCAGCGTGGTCTGATGAGCAGTGCCATGTCCGCGCCCAGGATTCGAACTAACGAAACACTGGGCCGCCTGCAGCGGAGCGCGAGAACTTAACCACTCGGCCACGGGGCCAGCCCCTCTCCATAATCCTTTTGAAGGAAGTAACATTATCATATTATCATCTGTACTTTACAAGACAAGAAACACTGAAGAACAGACAATAAGCACTGAAGAACTGAGAGGGTAATTAACTTGCCCCAGGTCTTAAAGATAGTAGGTTATAGAACCAACATATGAACTCAGGTAGTCGGGCTCCAAAGTTTATTCTAACCATGGCACGCTCTGCTTCATTGTGATCATGAAAATGAGAATACTCTTTCTACTACTCAAGCAGAGCTGGATTAAGAACCCTAGTTTTTGGACTGCTAGGTGTCTAGCAAGTGTTCTTGTCAACAATCAATTACAAACATTATTGCACACCTACTCTGGGTCCAGGCTGTTCTGTACATTGTGGGTAGTCCAAGGGAAGAGGTATGATATTCAATTTTGTTCATAAGAAACTTAAACTGTAGGTACAGGGATTGAATTCTGATTTAATTCTCATAACCCCGTGAGATGGAACCTTTGTCCCCGTTTTACAGATAAGGAAAACAAGGCCCTAGGGTTAAGTTGCGACTTGCCCAGCAGCTGCTAGAATCTAGATTCAAACCCTGAACAGTCTGATAGGCAAGCCCATGCTCTTTGGCATAGACTCCAATGGAGAAAATTCTGGAATGGATAACACTTACTCTTTCAGAGGAAAAAATCTTCAGTCCCTAGAATATCAGATCGAGACTATCCCTCACAGGTCATCTTGGTTTAGTTCCCTCACCATGGAGACGGGAGACTGAGACCCAGAGAAGGGCAGGTAGTTCCCCTGGCCATCCAGCAGCTCAGACCCAGAGCTGGAGCTGGGATGGTGTTTCTCCCACCACGCTGACCACCACATTGTGTTGGGAATGGCAAGGAGGGGAGTGATGGTAGTTGGGGGCGGGGGAGAGGGGGTGCGGTGAACTAACGGGAAGTTGTTTGCCAAAGCTGTGTTGGGGAAAGGAGAATTTTATAAGACCAGGGCCTCTGGCCTGGAAACATCTGTTTCCCTTCAAATCAGCGAGGAGACTTTTGCCTCCCCACAATGCCTAAATCATGCGGCGGCTGGGGAAGAGCAGGCGTTGGCCTGGAGACTTCAAACGCATTCTACCGTACTCCTGGGGACCTGGTCCTGTCGTGGGCCTCTGCGGCTCTGTCCCTGCTCTTACCCGCTGTCAGATCTGTGAGAAGCTCTCATCGCCAATTAACTTCTCGGTTTCATTCTCTCACCCCTGCTGCAAGGGGGTTGGATGGGACCAACACCAGCTTCCTCTTCACCCAGCCTCTGATCTCCACTAGGACAACTTACTCTGAGTAGGGGGAAGTCAGAGCCTTGGGCACTGACATAATAATAACACTGTTGTTAATAATACCCACAGCTCTCTCTCACTGAGTGCTAGTACATGCCAGGCATAGTGGTGAGCGCTTCCATACCACATCTCATTTTATTCTAACAACTACCATATACAGTCCATTTTAATGTTATGATTCCTGTTTACCTTACATAGCCAATAAAAGAGGGGTCAGAATTTAAAACCAGTTTTTCTGATTCCAAAGTCATGCTTTTAGCCATACTGTTATTCCAGCTCCTTTAATGATTTCTCAATCTAATCACCTTTCATTCATTTTACAAATGGGGAAACTGATTTCCAGACAAGGGTACTATATCTCATGATTGAGTCATTCATTCAGTCTGTCATTTATTCTGGAAAGTGTTTGCTGAGCACCAAATGATTTAGGTGTCTGAGCACCAGAAGTAGGTAGATAGAGATGGTCAGAGCTGTATTCCAGTCCTGAAGACACTCACATACCCATGGGGACCAAAGAGAAGTGTACAGGCACTGACTTAGTCATGCAACATATGCTGTGACAGGGTACCATGTAGGGAGAAAAGATTCTCGGAGATAAGGTTTGATTGATGCTCCAAGGACAAGGTGGAGAGGATCAAGCAGAGAAGTAGAAAGGTGACCCAGACAGAGGGTGCAGCATGTGTAAAGGCAAAGAGGTGGAATCCATGTCCTGGGACCATTGGCAGTTGGATATGGTTCTACTGTGAAACAGAGGAGGAAACAAAGATTGGTAAACAAGGTTGGATCTGTGGCCAGGGTTTATTTGAGATTCAATGATAGAGTCCTGTTAAATGAAGAACATCAAGGAGCCACATTGGTAGAGTTTCGACTTTGTCCTGAGGACGCTGAAGAAACATTGAAAAATGCTTTGCATTTGAGTCATCAATCCGAAGGCACTTTCCCACACATTAAAATCCCAGTACACTGAGACCATATTGCTTGGATGCTAGGCATCCAAGATCTCACAGACCCCAGTCTGTGGCAAAGCTGGGATGCAAACTCAGGTTTGCAGCCACCTTGGCCAGTGTTCCTTCCCCTGAAGCAAGGTCAGAGGAAGGAATAGCAAGACTTTGAGCCTGGAGCTCCAGGTTCCTAAACTGCTCATCCCATTTCATCCTCGGAGCTACCTCTTTTATCATAAAAGTATCCCATAGGCGCGGTTGGACCTATGTCAGCCAGGTATACAAGAAGCAGGGTAGTGTACAGAGGAACACTGGAGGAGAAGTCGGAAAAGCCAGTGTCTTTTCTCTCAACTTATTGGCAGTGAGTCCTTGTTTCTTTTCTCTCTGGGCCTTGGTTTCCCCACCTGTAAAATGAGGATGTGGAGTCTGGTGATGGATCAGGAGTTCTGATTCAAATTATCGGTCTATCTCAGCCTGCCTCAGTGGGCAAAGAGAGGATGAGAGAACTGAGCAGAAGGTAGTTGGCACCCTTCTTGATCCCCTGAGAAACACAGAGGTCTGACTGTACTCTCTCTCAATCCCTCCCTCTTCCCCCTTTCCGCTCTGCTCTATGGGTGTACCTTTGTCTGTTTCTCAGTCTCTCTCTGTCTCTGCATCTCTCAGTCTCTGTCTCTCTCCTCCTTCACCACATCAGGGGTTGCCACTTTTGTTCCCTCACAAAGAGCCCTGTAGGCCCTGCCTGCTCCCCTAACAGCTTTCAGATGTGTTTCTGGAACAGTTCTACAATTACAGCTGAGACAGGCAGAAAGTGCATGCCCTTGTGACTTTTGACCCAGGCCTGTGAAGTTGACATCTTCCTTTTTCTCCACCCCTCAGCCCCCACTGGCAGGGTGGCCTGAGGCCTCCTCCATCTTGAGAGCTCCACTGACACATTTGGTTACTCTAATAACACAAATAGAAGCTACCTTTTAGGGAGGAAAGATTGAACCAGGCCTGTTACAATTATTATATCATTGGGTGTTGATCCATAACTTGTGAGTTATAGATAACTTCCCCCTATTTTACAGATACAAAGACTGAGGCTTAGAAAAGATGTGGTGGCTTCCCTAAGAATGCTCAGCCAGCAGTTGGAGAAAGCAAGGATTCTACCCAGCTTTTATAACTTGAAAAGTTAAGACTACTTCTTGCCCAGCATACCATTATGCATGCTGCTTGGCTAAGCAGAGAGGTGTCCCTGGACCCTCTTGGTGAAGGAAATGTCTTGCAGAAGCGCCATGGAAACATAAGTGGCCAATGGGAAAGCAGTGTTAAAAAATTTTCCAATTGCTCCTGTTTTGAGGCTCATTCACATATTCCATTCACTACAGCCTTCCGTGTCTCCGTCAGTTGAAATGCAGCTCCTTCTCTTCTACTCCACAAAAGCATTTTTAAAATGTGCACTGTTGCACAAATAAGTGCCCTTTATGTGGTCTTTATAAAAATCTGCAACTTGCAAGCCACTTCTCATCCATCACTTCGTGTAATCCTTGAGACAGCCATGTGCTGTTTCTACAATTATCCCCATATTGTTGATGCAGAAACTGAAATTGAAAAATGAGATGTGACATGCTCAAGTTCATTCATTTACTCAAATATTTATACCTCATACTGTCTTAAATGCCAGGGATGTAGCTGAACCCAAGCTGAAATGTCCACCCTCTGGGGGTTGCAGGCTAGGGTTTGGATCTCGTCTCTGCCACTTTCTAGATGGGTTGTTGTGTGAATAGTAAGTGCTTACACAATGTTACCCAATACTGTATTTACCTCCCCAGCTTGCCACTTGCTTACTCTCACATCTTGGAGTTTCTTTGTGATCTTGTTCCCAACCCTTCCGCACAACTTCCCAATCATAACTCACTCTGTATAGCACTTACGCTTCACTTCCATCCACAGTGACCTGTGAGTTGGGCAGCAATCTCCCTATCAGAGATGCCAGATGAAAAAAAAGAGGCGAAATAAGCTCAGAGGGGTGAAGTGACTTGCCTGAGGTCACAGAGCAAAGGAATAGAACTGGAATGTGAGCACAAGCCTGGCCATCTCCAAGACCAGGCTCCTTCCTCTGTCACCCACTGCTTCCCTGGACCGAGATAGTAATGGATATAGTAAGCACTAGAATTGAGCTCCACTCACAGTACTGAGGTATGATAGCAGGAGAGAGAGAATGCCCATGTTCCAATGCTTTTGTTCTCATACCATAGGCACAAGCCAAAAGCCTCAGGAAGCTGATAAATAGATTGGCTTCTGTCTGAAAATAGGGCCCCAAAACCCCATATTTGTCCCCTTAAGACACAGATATTAGGTGCAGGCCCACACTTCCTTACTCTTACCAGCACTCTAGCCCAGCTGATGAAACATAAAAGGTGGAATTAGACTTGACAATATAAGATAGTACTACAGTGTGGTTAAGAACATAATCTTTGGGTTCAGGCAGACCTAAATTCTGGTCCTCTGTTGCTACTTACTTAATATGTAATAATAGGTCAATTACTTGACCTTTTTGGAATTGATGCCCTAATCAGTAAAATGCAAACAATCATAGTACCCAACTCATGTAGGATGAAGATTAATGGAATAATGCAAGTACAAGACCCAGCAACCTAGTGAGCACTCGTTAGATGATGGCCATGCCTATCATTACACCCAGGCAGTGTGCTGGGTTCCCTGCACTTGAACAATTCTGCAAGGGGGAGTGCATTTCTCCCATTTCACATCTGGGAAGACTGATAATCAACCAGCCCAAGGTCATACAGCTACTGAGCACCAGAGCCAACATTTGAATGGAAGCCTGTTGGGTTTCGAGGCTCCTTCTGCTTCCCCACATCATTGCCACTATGGCTCTGGGTGACCTAACCCCTGCTTGACCCCTGACCTGGGCCTCTTTTGCAGCAAGCCAGCAGGAGAGCTCAGTGCTGACATTCCTGTAGTGCTAAGAGGCATCTCCATGGGTCTGTCTTGGGCTTAGTGGCAGTGTCCCATAGCAGCAAAGAATGTGAAGCATATATGGTTATGGGGCTCACTGCCAGCCTGGCTTGTGGCATCGTAGACACAGGCCTGGTATGACCGATCGATGAATTCCTTTGTGCACTGAGAATACCAACTTCCTATTCCTCGTTACTCCAATTGGGGGAGAAGAGGCAGGATGGTGCTAATGCTCTATCTTAGTTACAATGAAACGCAGAATCAATATCAAGGAATAAGCTAGAAACACATTCTTGGGATGGCATGAGTACCTTTCCCAGTTCCTTAAAAGATAAACTGAGTTATTTTTAAGAAGGAGATTTCACACAGGTAGGGACACAAATAATATTTTCTCCAGAAAGACACTGCCTTCTGCATACTGTGACCCTTGTACCAAGGAGTTGATTCGTGGTACCTTTTATAAAAACAACCTTTCAGGGATCAGGTCATGAGGTATCAAGGCTGAGAAGGCCTGTTTTATAGCTTTCTTCTAGGATTGTTTAGGGAAATTAATATTGATAATGCAGGTAAAACTCGTAGGTCAGTGCTTGACACATATTAAGGTCTTAGCACATCTAAGTTAATTTGCACAACAAATTCATATTCATTAAGTGTCTAATGTGTGCAGTCCATCAGGGCTCGCCATTCTGCAACTTGGCAATCATAGGGTTATACCCATTTTACAACATGAGGTAAGTTGAGGTATTGGGGAAGGAAGAAAGGAAATAGGGCCTCTGGAGTCACAGTCTCTTCTTCTTGACCTGTGGAACCGTCTTCCCACTCCACAGCGTGGCCTCTACTCTTGAAGTCTGGTGAAAGAGGATGGGATGCCAAAGATAGGACACTCAGATGCTCAACTCTTATTCATGCAGCTCCTGTCCTTCAAAGCTCTCCTCCTCTTGAAAGTCTTCTCTACTCACTCCTTGGACTTTGTTTAAACCACAGAACCCAGAGATCTGGAGGTATGAAGGGTCAGACAACCTCCTCGAGATAGGCCAGAGGACAGTGGCTGCTCCAGAAAGAATTCTGTGCCTTGAATTGGGCCTGAATCCACCAGGTCTGTGGTTTACCAATGCTCCCCTTCAAAAGCCACACAAGCTGTCTATACCCTCCAGTACACCATAGAGCTTCAGGTGACAACACAGAAAGGTGGAGACATGCCTCTACCTGGAATATCTCCCAGCCTCCCTATCATGGCCCACAAGGTCCCCACTGATCTTCACCCTCATCTTACTTTACTACAATCGCACCAGCTGTCTCTTCCTCCAACAGTCTGGGATCTTTCCTCAGTGCCTTTGCACTTACTGCTGTCCCTGCCTCAAATGCTCTTCCCCCAGGTCTTCCTCTCATATGCCGGTTCCTTCCCATTATTCAGGTCTCAGCTCAAACCTTCTCTCCAGGAAGACCTTCATGGACAAACTTGTCTACAGCATGTACATCCCCCCTCCACCTTAGTCTTTTTCATGTTATCCTGTTGTCTTCTCTCTCACATTTACCATGGTCTAATTTTTTGTTTACTTTTGGATTAGCTTTATGCAAGCAGGGACCTTGACTCTCTTGTTGCTCACCTTATAACCTTAACACTGAAAATAATTCCTAGCACATAGTTGATGCTCAAAAAGTATTTATTAAATAAATGAATGAAAGAATATATAAATGAGTATATCTAGCCATACAAGATAGCATCAGGGTTCAATTCTCAAGCCCTGGACTCAGACTCCTCTCTCCAAGTGACTGTGAGACCATGGAAAGACACATAGTCCAAGTCTCCATTTCCTCCTTGGTGAAATGCAGGTGGTAAGAGTCCCTGCCTTCTAGGTTTGCTTACTTGTAAATTAAGAAATAAAGTGCATAGTGCCCAGCAGGCAGTTGGTGCTCAATAAATGCTTTATAATTATCTTTATTTTTCTTCCAAATCATTTCTCCTGTAGCCCAAGCATCCTGGAGTTCTTTTGACCACTGCTCCTGTGCTATGATTTGGTGTTCCTCCTTGCAACTTCCAGGACCTTCTCTGAAGTCACAGCCTGGTCCTCTGTTTTCTTGCCCTGCTATAGGTTCACTCTGTATGCTGTGGATACACGAGGGAGGCACTCAGAGCTCAGCACAGTGACCCTAAGGACAGCCTGTCCACTGGTGGATGACAACAAGGCAGAAGGTAGGCGACCCATTTCTTCACTTCCCAGGTAACTTCCATATTTCCTCTCCCTAAGTTCTGTACCCAGCAGTAACTAACCACCACCCCTTTCCTGCACCACATGAATATTGGTACAGGGAGAAGAAAGTGATGGAACTAAGGGAGCAGGAAGAACATGATGCTAAATTAATCAAAGCCATGGGGCAAATTGAGATTGACCAGCAATATCTTTGCCAGTGGAAAGACTTGCTTCTCTTTTGTAGAGTTTGTCTGTGTTCTGAGTTCGAGGCAAGGAATAGTACAGAGTCAGAGCCCCATCACTGTATCCTCCCCCTTAGCCTGTGCTTCTTAGAGACCAATCACTTTCTTCCACTTCAGTCTGTGCTACAGCTGGCAAATCAGTGGCACCGAGAATACCCCTTCACCTTTCTACACCTGTGGCAGACATCATTAGCTGATAACAGCATGCTTTCCCATCTAGCCCCGGGGTGGCCTCAGAATCCTGAGCATAGAGCCACAGGCAGTGACTGTCAGGCATAGTTAGCACACAAGATTAAACCTTTTTTGCTGCTCCTGGTCCATGAAGTTGTCAACATCAGGTAAAACACCTGAAAAAAATAGAACCAATCAATCAGATCCGTCTTACACTTAGTTCTTGGGCAATGTGTAGGTGCAATTTCTACATCAGGACTGGCAGAAATGTGATGGTAGCTCACGAGTCCTGCTGATTCACTTAAGTTAAGCAAATATTTTCTAAGAGCCCTGATACAAGCAATGGAGGAGACATATGGTCTCCACCTTTTAGGAGTCCCCATTTCAGAGGGAGAGAGAGAACTTTCTACAAAGGGCTCAATAATAAGCTGGATAATAAATGTTTTGTCTGCTAGTAGACGAGAGGAGATGGTGAACTATTGAATCTCAAAGGCAAGGGGGATTTGAGATATTTTCCTGATGATGTATTACTATTATTTTAAAATATCACCTGCAGATGGTTAAAAAAAATAAAAATAAGAAAAGAAAATAGTGCAAAGTAAATGTTTCTCCCATCCTAAACCCAAGTCCCCCAGATTCTCCTAGAAGCAACCATTGTTAGCAGACTTGAGGACATAACATGAATGTTTATCAGAGTCTTCAAAGATGAAAGAATGTGCCTCCTAGTCAAGAGAGCAGCCCATGATGAATTTAAATTACACCAATTAGTAGGAATAACTGAAGGAGTAGAAATTGCCATGAATGGCAAGCAAAAGAGCCTGGATTTTCTTTGAAAGATTTTTGAACAGAGACCTGTTAGACCTGATCACAGAAATGTGTTGGAAACATTAAGGAGATAGAAGTAGACTGTTGAGATGAGCCCAAGACAGTTTTTAAACCTCTCCACTTTTTTTGAATTTTCTGTTAAATCATGGGCACAAAACTTATGTTAATAAACTTAAAATTATGAGCACAAACTTTGTGCCTGGCCCTGTGCTGAACGCTATTTTGTTGTTGTTAGTCTCGATCGAGTCGATTCCGACTGGTAGTGACCCTATGCACAGCAGAGTGGAACCCTGCTCGACTTTTTTGTGCCATCCTCTCACCTTCCAGTGCTGCATCAGACAATGCTCCATTGCTATTCACAGGCTGAGGGCTTTACATCCACTTTTTGATTTAGTCTTCCCAATGCACCTCCAGAGTAGACATTGTTATCTCCAGTTGCCAGAGAGGAAAACTGAACCCAGCAAGTCAATGACATATTCAGAACGGAATTAAGGTTTGTCTGCCCCCAAAGACCATGCAAGTGAACTCCTGCAAGAATATGCTTTCCTTGTTGTGAGGCATGTTTCCATCCTCACTTTTTCTAGCTGTCCAGTGATCTGTGCCTGCCCTTCTTCCCCTTCAGAGATAGCTGACAAGATCTACAATCTGTACAATGGGTACACAAGTGGAAAAGAGCAACAGACTGCCTACAACACACTGATGGAGGTCTCAGCCTCGATGCTGTTCCGAGTCCAGCACCACTACAATTCTCACTATGAGAAGTTCGGCGACTTTGTCTGGAGGAGTGAAGATGAACTGGGGCCCAGGTATGGGTGTATGAGTATCAGTGGTATGGTAAATTCCTCCCGCTCCCATTCGACTTCACTGAACCCTTTGTTCCATAGGCTGAGAATGGGCTTTACCAAATAAGTAAGGGTGGTGGTCACCTTAGTTATGTCAGGGCTAGAGATGGGAAATGGACAGGGACAGGAACAGTGAGAGAATCTTGGAATTGTAGCCTCTTGGATTCCTGGAATGTCAGGTAAGAGAGAGACATCGGCACTTTTTCAAGCAATGACTCCCCTGGACAACCTTCTACCTTCAGTTTTAGAGATGGGAAACTTAGACTCCTTGAGGGAATGTGTCCCAACAAGATCATAGAACAGCATAGTGGCAGGGCCATGGCCCCTAGTCTAGGGCCTCCCTACTCTTCCATAAGAAGTCAGAGTTTTTCTAGAGTAAAGTCTGTGAGTGACCATAGCAAAATACATTCATAAATTCAACCTGTATTCAGGCATAATTTTTGTCACCAGTTGTGACTATGCCAACCACTGTGCTCGGTGCTATGGAGGATTCAAACATAACGAAGACGCAGTCGCTGTCTTCTGAAGCTTCATAAAGCAGGGTGTGAAATGCTGACTACCTTTCATACCTTCCGCCTAATGACATTCATTCCTTCATTCATTTGTTCAGCACAAACTTAGCACCTTTTCTACTTGGTTGCTTGTCCACCACGCAATAGTAAAAAGGTAGAAGCAGTCCCTACCTACACATAGCTTACCACTGCAGGTAACTAAACAAACAATTGCAAGGAATAGGAATAATAAATGTCCTGATGGCAGAAGAATAGGGCCGTTTGGGGAGGCAAGGCATAGACGCTTGGTTTAGGTGACCCAGTGAAGGCTTCGCAAGGGCTGAGACTCTGAGCCCTAAAGGGTGACTAAGGGTCAGGCCAGTGGAGGGAGAGGAGGATTGGAGGGTTTTGGGCAGAGGCAGTAGCCTGGGAAACTCTCAAAGGAGATAATGTTACATTAGAGCAGAGTTTTGCTCTCAAATTTTGCTCATTTGCATACCACCTTTACGATTTTTGCCATGTCATCCGACCATATGAACTATATTTATTTGATGTTTCTTTCTTAGATTCACTTCTTTTTGTTTTTTGCCTCCCCAAAGCCCTAGGACATAGTTGTGTATTCTACTTGTAAGTCCTTCTAGTCCTTCTTTATGAGCCACCACCACCACATGCCTGCCAATGAGCGGTGTGGTTCTGCCCCTGGGAACCAAACCCGGGGCCACCAAAGTGGAGTGCACAGAACTTTAACCACTAGGTCATCAGGGCTGGTTCTCTTAGATTCACTTCTTGCTGAAAATATATTTGAAAAGAAAACAGTGCATCATTTTGCAAAGGGAAAACTGGGACCATCTACCCTTCATAGAAAATTAAACCTAAACATTCAATACAATAAAAGAAAAAAACCCAAACAAACAGAAAACAATGTTGTTCAATCCTAGCAGAGCCTGAGACTCTCCCTTTAGAAGAGAAGATTAGCAAGAGTTAGAGAAGTATTAAAGACACAGCCCCAAACCAAAACTTTCTTTTTTAAAGTTATCTGGGTCAGGGGAAGAGAATGGAAAAGGGACTCTAACTCCCTTTCCCAATGTGATTTATTATTGTTTCATCTGGGTCTGTGATCATCTTGGGAACCACCTGAAATCCTGTTCCCTGACCCAGGGAAACTCCTTCCAGGCGCTGTGTGTGGAGGAACTGAAAGAATTTCCGTGTAGTTGGAGCAAAGTGTGTAACAGCAGGAGTGGTAAGAGATAAGGAGGGAGAGGTCAGCAGGGGCCAGTCTCAAATGCCCCTTAAGTAGGGTTAAAGAGTTTGGATTATCTCCCTAGGGTAATGGGAAGCTTTTCAAGTGTTTTTCACAGGGGGGTGATATCAGATCTTTAAGAGAGAAAGATCCCTGTGACTGCAGTTGGAAGCATGAACCAGAGGGGTCAAGACAAGAGGAAGGCAGTGAGGCCCTGGAGGCTGTTGTCATAGTATTTCAGGAGAGAGAATGTGGTCCCATAGGCCAGGGTGGTATCAGTGGCATTGGAGAGAATTGCATGACTTCCTGAAATTCTTAAAGGGCAGCCCTGTATGCTTTCAAAAGCTTTAAAATTACCCTGTAAACTGGGCAAAGTAGGGTATCCTCCCCATTTTATGGATGATAAGGAATTAGAGGCCCCATGCAGTTAAATGAGCTGCCCAGAGTTGCACAGAGGTTGGTATGGAGGCTGGTTCCACCCTGAGCTCTCACCCTGAGCCCTTACAACACTTGCAATAATCCTCCAGGAATTTGAGGCCCTCAAGAGAAGAGCTGAGAGCTTGGTCAAGGGATAAAAGGGATCTTTCCCTGGCGCAGGCCTTATCTGTTCCGTTGAGTCCTGGACTGTAACTCTCCCTTTCACATGAAAGGAAGGTTCTTTAGATAAAAGCTCAAAGAGGGCAGACAGGCAGGCAGAAGCACAGAGCCCCAGATGAAAGCTACTGTGTGAGTCATCCGGGCTGCCATCTTGCCCGTGGACAGGGAAAGGCATCCCACTTTATTGGGCTTTCCCACAGGGCTCAGAGAGTTTGAGTGGAAGCTAAAGCAGAGCTCCACTCCTGACTTTGTGTTTACAACCTTCTGAGATCCTTTATGACCCTCTAGGACATAAATCTTCTGGAAAGGCTGCCTGGCCGCCCACAGAGGCAGGACAACCCACTCGGTAATGGACTGTGATAACCCACTAACCTCCAGCCAACTCCCACTTTTGTTACCCAGCTTCCTCCTTCTTTGGTCTTTCTAGTCTCCGGAGGGGATCCGAGATTCCTCCAACATCCCACACTGGCTTGTTAGCAGGAATCAAGACATCTGCATCCTAATCTATCCTAGTACAGATAATAAACTTACTGTGCAACCTTGAGCTCTAGACTTCTTTGGCCCTCAGTCTCTTCATCTCTAAAATGATCAGAAGGAGCTATTATTGTGATATTCTTTCTTTTTAGCAGTGGTAAATTTTTTTCCTAAGCAAATCTTACACAGAACTCCAGGTCTTAAGTAGAATGCCACCTCCTCTGAAATGTCCACTTATTAACTCTATCATACCCTCATGTTTTAATTTTCTGTATCTTGCCTACTAGTTTTAGTGTCTTATATCGCTTATGTGTTTACTTATGTGTCATCTCTGTCTCCCACTACAAGGTCAGCTTATGTATAATTAGTGATACTTTGTGTCCTATTCACTCTTATAAGTAGGTGCTAAATAATTACTTGTTGAATAATTGGATAACGGGATGAGTGAATGTGTGGATCAGATGATTACAAAGTTGTTCTGGTAGAAACTAGAGTGCGTGGCCTGGAGTCTCACCTGCTGGGTATCCCTTTCAAATCCCCCCTGATCCCAAGGGTCTTTTAGGTCTCTCTGAGCTATCAAGGATCTACAGATCACAGCTGGAAACAGTTGAATTCTATGAACTCTGAGGTCTATCTAGCCAAAAAATTACATTCTAAAAAGTGTATTATCCTTGCAAATATTCAGAGACTTGTGGAGACCTCATTTCATTAATTTATTGATTCATTGATTCATTTAATGTGCTTACAATGTGCCAAGCTCTGTGCTGTGAGCTGGAAATATATGAGTGAAGAAGACAGATCCTGCCTTCACAAGGAGCAGCATCTTGTGAGGAAAAGACTGGTCAACAGGCAGTTGCAGTGAAACATCTCAAGAAGCATACTAGAAAAAGGAGAATGGGAAGTGTGTCTTAGAGCAGTGCTTCTCAAATTTTAACGTGCTTGAAAATCACCTGGGAGCCTTGTTAAAATTCAAATTGACTGAGGAGTCTGGGATGGGCCTGAGATTCTGCATTTCTAATGAGCTTTCAGATGATGCCAATGTTGCTAGTCCCTAAAGCACACCGTGAGTAACAAGGTTCTGGATGTGGATAGCTGCTGCAGCTAATCTAGACCTGGAGCTCAAGGAAGAATCGCTAGAGAAGAAAGTGAAGTGTATGCTTAGAATTAAAGGATGAACAGGAGTCCTCCAAGTGGAAGGGGGAGAATGTTCTCATCAGAAGGAACAGGCAAGGCAAAGACAAGCCAGGGTGAAATAAGAGAATATACTTCAGTCAAGGAGTATAAATAACGCTGATGCAGAGAGTTCAAGGTGAGAAGGAAACAGAAAAAACAAGGCTGGAGATTTCAGCCGAGGTCAGATCCTGATGGCTCTTGTGAGCCCTGTTCAAAAGTTTGTTCTTTCTCTCAAAAGCCAGGTAAAGATTTTAAAGAGAGGAGCAACTTGGGTAAATGTGCCATGGCTCTCAAGAGTTAGCAAGTGTCCAAAACATCAAAATGTAAAGGAGAGAGAGTAAGAAACTGCCCTGGAGCCAGAAGCCTTGGGTTCGTGTCCTAGCTTTGCCACCCACTTGCTGTGTGACCTTGGACAAATTCCATCCCTATTCTGAGCCTCATTTGTAACCTCAAAGGACTGAACTCCAAAGTCCCTTCCAGCTGGGAAACCAAGGAACCAGCAAATCCTGAAGGCCATAGAGGCCACAGAACAAGCACATTATGAGTGTCCTTTCGCCTCCAGCCTAGCACATCCTGTTTCTCAGGGACCTAGGGTGGCTAGGGTGATAAGAGTTCTTCCCAGGAGCATCTTGAGGGCTAATATCATGGGATGAGCTCTATTAGGATTCTCTTTGGCCTGTAATCACCAAATTCCAAAATATGTATATGTATATTCAGGCATGGATCTGTGGTCATACACCCCCATAAAATTTAGTGACAAAAGGGTGTCTCTTACCCCTGCCTAATAAATCTATCAAGCCAGTGTCCTCCAGAGCCTAGTTCCCATGGCAACCACAGGTTACTGCAAACAGCTGCTCAGAGAAGACCCGCTGACACCCAGCTGCCCTAGCCATACGGTTTCTATTAGGAGACTTGAAAAATTGAGCTCATAGGTGGCCAGGGACCAGAATTTGCTCCAGTCAGAACACCCTTGACCACTCTTGGGCTTCTCAATCCTCTCAGTTATGTTTGGCTAAAATGATAGAGTAGGGAGAAGAGAGCAAGCACTTGAAGAGATTCTACTTCAGTGAAATTGATCTGTCTAGACAGGGATGGTATATTTATGATGTCAGCCCTCTTGCTTCCGTGGCAGACATTGCTAATAGATCACAGACAGCCTGAGATCTTTCTCAACATAGCAAAACAAGAAGCCTTTCCCATCTGAAAAAGAGTTGGCACATCCTATGAATCATAGTTACTGTGACCTTCCTAAAAATAAGCAAGCCTGGGATGTCACTGTACATTCCTTTAGTCCAAGATTAAATTAGCTCCTTCCTTAGATATCTTGGATTAACTTTCTTGGAATTTCTAGGACATTGGGAACAAGAACAAACTTAGGCATCTAGGGCCTTATTCTTATAATTACAGATGTGCTTTTTAATTTTTTTCTGCATATTTTGACATATCTGAAATCAGGATAGATTATGCACAATGGACGTGCACATTCTGTCGTATTCTTTCTTCTTTTCTTAAAAGAAAATCAATAGTATCTCTTATAAGTGATGATTATAAATACAAAAAAAACACACTATGGCTTTGAATAAGTGTCCCGTGGATCAGCTACACCACTGATAATATAGCAAGGTTGGTTATAATCTTGATGTCTCTTATCAGTTTCGAATTCAACTAGTTTGTGGTTAGTTGAGATTCAGTCATTCTTACCATCAGTTTAGAAGGGCAGGTCTCATGGTTTCTTGTGTGAGAATGAAGAGGAGACAAAGTTAAATGTTAATATTTTCACTATTTGCCTTACACATCACATTTGAAACCTGATGTTGAGTTTATACACCCAGGTGGTGGTACTTGAGCTTCTGGTTTTTCTGTAGTGGGAATGATGAGAGGCTAAATTTAATCTGGATTTATTCTGAAAGCAAGCCTGGTAGATTACTGGGAAGCCATAAAACAATGGCTTCATTGCACAAATTCATCACACCAGCTTTAAAATATATGTGTATATATGCACGTTTTCAAAATGGAAATAACTTTATTGTGTTTTGTTCTAAAAGTAATTCTTGCTCATTCTGTAACACCCAAATCATACAGATATATATAAAATGGAGCTGAAAATTTTGCTCCTCTGAACCCCATAATCCCAACCCAGAGATAAAATAATTAACATTGTACACCTGCCTTCCCAGATATAGATATGGCTAGGACATGGACATGCATGTGAATAAAGAACTGACACAGGCTTAAGGATATATCTACACCTACAACCACAGCTCCATTTCTATCAACTCTGCTATGTTTTACAAGTAGATACACTGTTTACTATCTGCCTATTTACACTTAACAATACAAGTACAAATCTTTTCCCATGGATTCCTTCGGAAATATGTTTTTTTTTTTTTTTTTTTTTGAGGAAGATTGGCCTTGAGCTAACATCTGCTGCCAATCCTCCTCTTTGCTGAGGAAGACTGGCCCCGAGCTAACATCTGCGCCCGTCTTCCTCTACTTTATATGTGGGGCACCTGCCACGGCATGGCTTGCCAAGCGGTGCCATGTCCGCACCCGGGATCCGAACCGGCGAACCCTGGGCTGCCAAAGCGGAATGTGCGCATTGAACTGCTGCACCACCGGGCTGCCCCCATATGTTGTCTTTTTGAAGGACCTTTTAGCCATGCAGTTATATGAATGCATCACACGTTAATTTAGTCCTCTATTAGACCAACTAGGTTTCTTCCAACATTTTTGCTATTATAAAGAAATCTGTATAAACATTTTGCCCACTTGCCTGATTATTTCCTTAGGTCCACATTATGCTCCTGTGCCATTTCATTCCCTTTATCAACTCCTGCTAGAGAATTGCTATATTATGAAAGTTAAGGACTGAGAATTTCCTCAGTTCAAGTCAATTCACCCTTATTAATCCATTCTTCTTGCACAATCAGGAGCCCAACACCAGGGGAACTACACACTGTCCAAGAAGCAAGTGGGAAATATTATTTGAGTGCCTATTATGAGCCAGTCAATTATATCTCATTTCATCCCCTGCACAACTGATTTTGAATATTAAGCAACGGAAAGTCAATAGAGCTAAGTAAATTGTCCAAAGTTGCACAACTAATGTGTGTCAGAGCCCAAATTCAAAAGATTATCTTCTGATGTCAAACCAGCGTCTGTCCATTATAATATATTGCATCCCAAGATATGCACACAACTAAGGGAGAATGTAATATGAATCTCAACAGAGAAATAATCACAGTGTTTCAGCAACAGAGGGGAAAACATGACTTATGATAGCTGGGAAGATCTGGAAGACTTCTTGAAGATGAAATTTCAGCATGACTTTGAAGCATGAATAGAACCTCAGTGAATATGGTCCTTTCATCCCAGGAACTCAATGCTTTGGCAGTTGTGCCACACCAGGTTCTATTGTAAACTGCTCATCAGATGCCCATCAGATGGTATTTCCCTTTGAATCAAGCCCCTAATTCCTTTTAGATTAAAAACAAACAACAAACAAAAACAAAAAACATCTACTCCAACTACCATTAGACTCTTATGGTCTAAATGTTTGGGCCCCCCCCCCCCAAATTTATATATTGCAAACCTAATGGCCAAAGTGATGGTATTAGGAAATGGGGCCTTAGGAAGGTGATGAGGTCATAAGGGTGGAGCCCTCTTGAATGGGAGTTGTGCTCTTATAAAAGAGGCTTCAGAGTGATCCTTTGCCGTTGCACCATCTGAGGACACATTGAGAAAGTGCCATCTTTGAACCAGGAAGTGGACCCTCACAGCCACCACACCAAATCTCTCGCTGCCAAGATCCTGGACTTCCAAGCCTTCAGAACTGTGAGAAATAAATTTCTATTTATAAGCTACCCAGTCTGTGTATTTTGTTATAGCAGCCGAAACAGACTAACACAGACTCCTTTCTAAAACGTAATTGACTAGACCACCTCCAGTTAAGGGAACCCACTGGAGATATGGAAGGACCCATTCTACGTTTAGAGGACTCTAGTTTTAAGGTTTTTGTTACATTGAGTCAAAATTTGCCTTCTGCTAATTTTTGAGTGGCTTCATTAATAACACTTAACTGCCTTGCAACCAAGATCTGAGATACCATTCTCAGTTTGTTAACCCAGTCAAGTCACATGATCAGCCTGAGCCTCACTTTTACCACCTGAAGACTGGGCCTAAAATACAAACTCTATAGTTGTGGTGAGGATTATATTTAAGATAATTTTGCCTAGGTTTCTGGCACATGCTAAGTGCTCAATCAGTTATAGTCATTATCATCCCAGATGCTCAGTTTTTTCCTCACTTGTTTTCAGTTACCAGAACAACATAACCATTTTCCTAAATCACCCCTCCAGTGGACACTCTCCATTCTAGCTTTCAACACTTCCCCAAAAGAGTCACTTTTGAGATGACCTTCAGCACTGTGATCTGGCTGCAGCTTGCATATGTCCCTCTTACCAGAAGTGACCGGGGTTCTCCAGATGTGGCCTGACCAGGGCAGCATGAATGAAGTCATTACTTCCCTTAATCTGCCCTCTCCACCTCTGAGGTTATGTTCCAATTTTTTGCAACCACGTCATGCCCTCGACTCTCATTATGCTTGAGGTCAGCTAACACAGAGACATTTAAGCTCTACTCAGGAGGCAGGGAGCGGGGAGACAGGCCAACGGGAATGTTTCCTTACTGCATCTCCTCTTTTTCTCCATTCCAAGCCTCTCTTAGAAATTAGGTTCTCTGATAACTGTGTCGACAGCTTATTGGGTAATGATGCTGGGAATAGAATGGTTGGTTAAAGGTTCTACAATTCCCGGAGAAGTGGCATCCGAGCCCAGCCCCTGACTCCTTCACAAGCCATCCCTGTCTCCATCTAGCCTGCTGCTACAATGATAAATTAATGTTCAGTGTCCCTCCTTCACCTCTTGCTTCTATCCCAGCAGGCCTGGGCCCTGTCTCCAATGAGGAAGATTTCATTTCCGGTTTTTGAGAAGAGTGGTCACTCTGACCTATGATTTCCCCCTCCAAGGAAAGCTTGGAGCATGCTTGGCCTTTGATTTATGGCTCTCCACTGCCTACAATTTATTATCCAGCAGACTTGCCTTTGGTCTCTCACTCCCTCTCCTCCTCTCGAGGCTTTGAGCACCACCAGTCCTTCTCTCCATAGCTTCACCTTCTGAGTTCTCCTGTCTTTGCAGTCTAAAGCAAACCAAGGTGCTGAGACCTTGTGTATGTTGCAGAAATAACAGGGGACAGTTAAGCAAACTGACATTGGTTTAGTGCCTATTACATACAAATTCCTATGCTGAACGCCTGTGGTACTCACTTCATTTCAGCCTAACAAGAGCCCTACAAAATAAGTATCTCTATTCCCATTTTACAAATGAGAAAACAGGTTTATAGAGAAGTGATTTACTCTAATGGGCTCTGTAGGCTATGTCCTTTCTACTGTAATATGCTACGTTGAATCTTGGCTAACATTTACTGAGACCAAGCAAATTACCCAGGTTATCTCATCCTCCCCAAAACACTATTATTATTCCCATTTTACTGATGCAGTAACAGGGTCGGTAGCATTGAAGAACTTGCTCATGAGCCACATAGCTGTTAAGTTATAGATCTAGGATTTGAATCAGGGACTCCAGAGCCAAGTATTTCATCTCAACTGTGTACAATCAGGATTCCTGGTCCTAGTTTTGCCTTTGTAACTAACTTAAGTTGTTCCTTTAGGCAAATTATTTTCTCACCCCAAGCCATAGTTTCCCCAACCATACAAAGGGAGGCTTGGTCCAGTTGAGTTCCAAGATCTTCTCTGAAGAAATAGCTGGACATTTGGAGATAAAGCATTTTGGCATGTTGGAAGAATTGCTCTTTCCAACCTCATTTTGTATTTGTGGCTTATTTGTTTTTAACTGTTTGGATCAGACAATGACTCTCCATTGCCCCAAAAATAAAATACTTCACCATGGCTTAGAAGTCTGGATGGACTGACATCTGCTGAACTGACTGATCTCTCACCCATTATTTGCACCATTTTAGGCAATTGGTCGTATATGATCTCTCCCGTCTAACTTTGGATGGGCTATTTCCTCTGTCTCCCCATCTACCTGAAAAATTTGTTTCATCGTTGAAGACCTAGCTCAGATGTTACATCCCCTGAGAAGACTTCTCGGGGCCCGAAAAATAATGATTAGGTGTCCGCTTTCTGTATTCCCATAGCACCATGCATGTTCTTAAAGTCAGCACTCTCCTCCTAAATTAGAGGCTATTAATTATTTTGATCAGTTTACCTGTCTCCTGTTGCTAACTTATAAATGTGCTCCAGGCTTAAGCCAGCACACAAATAATGATGATGATAATGGTGATGATGATGGTGATGATTGTGATTATAATGATGGTAGTGATGATGATGATGATGGTGATAGTAATGATGATGGTGATGATAATGATGGTAGTGGTGGTAATGATGGTGATGATGATGATGGTAGTGGTGGTGATGATGGTGATGATGATGATGATGATGGTGGTGATGATGATAATGGTGATGATTGTCATGGTGGCGATGATTATGATGATACTTTCTAACATGTATCAGTGTCTTACTATGTGCCAGACACTTTTCTAAGAGTTATACATGTATGAACTTATTTAATCCTCACTATAACCCTATGAGGATTAGCAATATGTTATTCCTTTCTTATAGATGAGGAAATAAGGAGTAAGTAGATTTTTAAAAGCACAGAGAGAAAAAGCAAGCCAGCACCCCTAAATACGATGATGTGAAACACCTAACACCTGGAGGTGTCCTCTACCTGCTGCCAGTCTTGCTTTCCCCCAATTCCATTCTCCTCAAGGCAGCCAAAAATGTCTTTAAACAGTCTGGCTCTGAATCTGTTACTTTGCTACTTGAAACCCTTCAATAACTCCTTCATTTGCACTCGAGACAATAATCATAGAGATCATTTGCTGAGGGCTTATAGATTCATTAGCACTTTTTTTAATTTTTAAAACAATGCCTTGTGGTAGATACAGTTATTATTCCCATTTTATAAGTAAGGATACTGAGGCACAACTTGTTAAAAATTCTCTCCATATCACAGAGCTAGTAAGTGGCTGAGCTGGGATTTGAACCCAGCAGTCAGGCTCTAGAGCCTGTATGGTGCACCATTACTCTGTGTAACCAATGTCCCAGGTTCCAAGCTCCAATGGCCTGGCTCCTGCCACTTCTGCTGTTGCCCACTGTGTCACCACTTACACACTGTATTCCAACCAGAAATTCTCAGAACTTCTATTTAATCCCTTATCTCTGTGCCTTTACCTATGCCTCCTGTCATGCCTTTGCCTCTCCTTTACCTAACCCCTACTCATTTATGAGACTCAACACAAGATCCTCTTCTACAAGGACGTCTTCTTGGATATCCTCAATCCTAGGCACCTTCCTCTGAGTCCCCACAGCTCCCATGCCTCCTTTTATCATTGCTCTTGCCACCTGTATTGTAATTTTCCATTTGTCTCTTTCCTACTGAATTGGGAGCTCTGCCATAATAAGTGCTCCATAAATGAACAACCAATGACTTTATCTTCTTTAACTTCACAACAACCCAGTTTTTCAAGTCAAGAAAAGATTTAGAGATGTGGAGTAAATTTCCCAATCATGCAGAGCTGGTAAGGAAGAGAGTAAGAACTCAAATGCAGAGGGGTGACATGTAAACTCCTCAGGCTCCTCCAGGGGAGGTGCCTGTCAGAGAGGAGAGAGGACTGTGGGTCGAGCAGCTACTCTAGGGTGATTATGAGGCTATGAATTCTTGGCATGTCAGGAAATATTCCACCAAAGTGGTCAACTATACAAAGAGGACTTTTTGAAAGGCACCTCATAAATCGTGCCCACAAAATGTACACACATAAGCTCAACCCTTTTCCAGCCACCACACAGGTGCCTAACACAGTCTCCCATTTGTGGGGTCTGTTATCGTAAAACAGCTCCCTCCTGGGGTCTTAGGGGCATGGAGAGGACATCAGGAGAGAGCCTCTCATTTAGCCTCTCTGGATTCCTGGGCATCTTGAAGATGCTGGGATGTAGAGAAAAGTGGATTCCACATGGAGGCAGACACCTTGACATTGAAGCTGACTTGTAGTGTGACTGGGGAAAGGGATTTTCTTTTTCCTCTCTAAGCCTCAGTTTCCACATTTTTAATGAAACTGGGTCAGACTAGGTCAATGATTCTCAACTAGGGCGATTTGGCAATGTCTGGAGATAAATTTATTGTCATGACTGAGGTTGGGGGTACTATTGGCATCTGGTGGGCAGAGGCCTAGGTATGCTGCTAAACTTCCTACAAGACTGCCCCTACCACAAAGAATTATCCAGCCCAAATGTCAGTAGTACCACTGTTGAGAAACCCTGGACTAAGTGATCTTAAAGATCCTTGCTAGCTTTCATTTTCTATGTAGCCACTAGACCTCCTCAGTGATCCTCTCTCTGGTGCTGGATAAAGAACTCTAGATAAATTCCTGATGATGATCACCACAATACAGGTTGATTCTCGCTTAGACTAGTGTTAAGTATGACCTTGATCCTGAGACATCATTATGACAATTCTTTATAGTAGTAGCTATCATTTATTGGGAGCTTACTCTATGCCAGGCTTTGGGCATTTCTCATAGTTAATCTCACAACCAATTTATGCAGGTAAGACTACCATCACTGTTTTAGAGATGAGAAAAATGAGATAGACAAGTTCTGACTTAGGGATGTATATATTAAGGCTTTGATGAAAGAGAAGCACAGAGGGCAAGATTTTCTTTTGAGGGTGAGAGAATTCAAAAAACAAGAAAGAGACAGTTAGAGAGGGACTTTGTGGGTGTTCAGGCCTAGAGCCCAATGCCCAACTCCAGTGGAGAACTTGATGTTTGGTCTTGGTCAATAATGTCATTTCTCTGAGCCTTGGGCTCCACATCAATTAAATATGAGTGGAAAGAACAATATTTTCAGGGCTATTGTGAACATTAAATTAAAAATTTGAAACGTATATAAAGTACTTACCCAGTGTCTAGCGCATGGTAAGTGTTGATAAATCTTAGTTGTTGTTTATCATTATTATAGTAATTTCTACTTGGTCAGAGTCCTAAGGCTTCTTACCTTATAACTCTATGACTCTCATATCTTAGAAGTGAAGGTGCTAGGTCAAAGGATATACCTCTTTCATTTTTAACACTTTGCACGCACAATGAAAAGGACAGGTTCTAAGGTGGTTTTTGAATAGGTGTTTGAAATCCCACACTCAGGTCAATAATGGATAGGAAATTGTTAGGACAGGAAGTCCTCATTTGTCTGTTGACTTTTATTCACCACCTCAAAGGCCTAACCCTTGATCTGGGCTTCTTCTTTCATCACTGTGTCCTCCTACCTTTCAGGAAGGCCCATCTGATCCTACGGCGGCTGGAAAGGGTGAGCAGCCACTGCTCCAGCCTCCTGCGAAGCGCCTACATCCAGAGCCGCGTGGACACCGTGCCCTACCTTTTCTGCCGCAGTGAGGAGGTCCGGCCTGCGGGTATGGTGTGGTACAGCATCCTCAAGGACACCAAAATCACGTGCGAAGAGAAGATGGTGTCCATGGCCCGAAACACGTATGGGGAGTCCAAGGGCCGGTGAGGGAGGGCACCGCCCTCTGTGAGCACAGAGACTCTCCGTGGTAGGGGGAGCAGTACTCTCGTGGATCTTGGGGCCTGGGTGGGCTAGGGAACAACTGAGGATGGGCCTGGCAGATGAGGCTTGCCAGCAAGGCCAAAGCAAACTCTTTCTCTTGTGGATAGCTGACAGAGAACTTTGTAACCACTGGAATTATCCATTTTTCTCTACTTTTATTTTTTCTAAGGTATTATTTGACTCTATCAAAGTCTCTCCCTTTTAAACTTTTTTCTTATGGATGGCGGTCAAACTCGAGGCAGGAGTTTTCAGGTGGAGACCAAGCGGCCTTTGCTCTTCTTCCTTCCTCCTGCCACACTCAACTTCCTTCCTGCCATGGACCCCTGGAAGAGACCTCTGGAGAGACAATTGGACCTCTTCAGCATCAGGAAGGAGGCCCCGAGGATTGTTGCAGTGAGGAAGCTTGGGTCTTTAGGACTTTTTTTTTCCCCCAGACATTATTGAGTTTGCAGGATCCCTGCCTCTTCCTGCTACCTGTGGGTCTGCCCAGAGTCCCTGCAGGACTTTCCATGCATTAAAAATTCCTATTGTCTCTCTTTCTGCTTGGGTAGTGTTTCTTACCAAAGGGGACCTCTGGTTATTCACTCAACAAATATTTATTGATTATCTACTATATACCAGGCAGTGGGCATGCAGCTAAAGAGAGAGATGCTCCCTGCCCTCAGGGAACTTACAGTCTAATGGAAATTATAGAGAAGCAGTCTGGTGATTTCAGACTATAGTAGGAGAAGAGTTCTTTGAACTCAATTGTCATGAGACAAACTGGAAGGGTTCTGAAATGCTTTCTTGAAAAAGTGATGCCTAAACCCAAAGGATGGGGAGGAATAAGCCAGACAGAGTGAGGAAAGATGGGATTTGTTCCAGGCAGATGTGACACCATGAGCAAAAGCCCAGAGATAAGAAAATATAACTTATCAAGGGCTGAGAGCACTTTTCTTGAGAATACAGATTGAAGTAGGAAGTAGCCAGAGGTATGACTGGAAGCTAGGCAGAGCATTGGAAGCCTTGGACAAAAAGTTTGACAGTATTTGAAGTAACTGAGAGCCACTGTGGAAAGTTAGCAAGGGAGTAAAATAGCCAACTTTCTCTTTAAGAAAAACCATTCAAGCTGCAGGTAGAGGTGGGACTTGAGAAAGCCCAAAAGAGGGTGACTATTCTCATTTTCCAAGCAAGAAATGATGGCATTTTGGATCCTGAGGTCACTGGGGACACATTCTGCCATTGCAGTGTCCTTTTAAATGGCAATTATGCTGCTTCCAGTGTGTTACCTGGGAGAGTAATGAGTACAAAGAGGCATTATAGATTCTTCACGTCCTGGCAATAGCTCAGAGAGGCTAGCTTGCTAGAGGAGATGGGATGTGGGTCAGTTATTTCATAATGCAAGGATGATGCCTGTTAAAGAGATTAGTGCACTATGGGAACTCAGACAGGGAAAGATACTGATATCAGTAAAATGTAAGCAGTTGAAAATATGCCTACTTCTCAATTTCGATGTGTGCTGATGAGATCAACAATCTCATTCCTGAAAAGCTACATGCTGAGTTTTTTTTTCCCCCCAGGACTCTAATCCACGTAGGGAAACGCAGCAGAGGGACATTCTTCCAAACAACTCAGATGCCTAGAGATCTGCTCAGCTTCAACAATCTAAGCTCAAAGGTGCTCTTTTAAGAAGTTTTATTGTTATTGGATTTACATTTCTGCAAGTATGTAGGTGGAATTTAGATGGATAAATTCCCCCCTCAGTATTGATGACCCTTCTCCCAGGGATAGTATATTCAGAAAAGAACCAACATCTTACAGAAAAAAAAAAAAAAAAAAAAGAGGGAGAAGAAGAAAAGAAAAACAATAGTTACCATTCATTGAATACTTGCCTGTCTTGGTCTGTTGCCTGTCTTAGTTATGGTGTAACAGCAAACCATAGACTAGGTGACTTATAGACAACACAAATTTGTTTCCCACAGTTATGGAAGCTGGCAAGTCCAAGATCAAGGCATCAGCAGAGTTGTTTTCTGGTGAGAGATGGTGGGTTCATAGGCAGCCATCTTCTTGCTGTGTCCTCACATGGCAGAAGGGTAGAGGGAGATTTCCGGGGTCTCTTTCTTAACAGCACTAGTCCCATTCATGAGGGCTCCATCCTCAAGACCCAATCACTTCCCAAAGGCCCTATCTCTAAGTACCATCACATTGAGAATAAGCTTCAACCTATGAATTTTAGGAGGACACAAACATTGAGTCTGTAGCATTGCCACATTCCAAGCCCTGTTCTAAAGTCCTCTTGTGTATACCCTCTTCTGAACACTTGGTCCAGGGCCTTCATCAAATCACCCCATTGCTATAGCTTTCCATTGTCCTGACACAACCTGAGGAAAAATTTGGCTCAACAGCTGCAGAAAGTTAAACTCCCCAACATGCCAGGGCTGTGATTTGAGCCTGATTTAGTTTAAATCTGACTCTGCCGCCATTCACCAGCCATTGCCCTTGGGTGAGTCATTTGATGCCTGAATCCCAGTTTCCTCATCAACAAAATGAGGTCACTGATAGTCTACCCCCATGGGGTTATTTGTGACGTTTGAGTGAGATAATAACTATAATGCACCCAGAACAATAGATAGTAGGCTCTTTTTTACTCTCAGTAGACAATATTCGTAATGCTATTAATCTTGGAGAAATTACTAGGAAACCTTACCTGGGAAAGGCCTAGAGAATTCTGATTAAGAGCAGGAATTAATGACTAGCAGCCCTATGCAGTATATGAATTGTAAATAGTATCAAAAGTTTAACTCAGAGAGAATTGGCTGCAGTGGTGGAACTTAATGCAATATCAAGAGCCTCAAGGAGAAGTATGTGGTTTTCTCTGAGGCTCTCTCAGACAGCTGCGGCCTCTGGATAGCTGCCCCATTTGCCAAAGTCAGCTGCCCCCTGAGAATATCCGCCATCAGGCTGTCCCCAACTTGTTCTCCTGTCTATTCCCCTCTCTGGTTTCAACCTCCTTTTCCTGGAACTGTGGAGACTGTTGCCCTTCCCAGCCACCATAAGACTCTCTAGAGTGGGATTCCAGAAAGCTGGCAAGACAGGTGTGTGCCCTGCCATGGCAGTAAAGGAGGTTAGACCAATATTTGTTAAGATGTTTCATTGGAAAAAGAAAAAGAAAAATTCTTGAAGTGTGAATGAGGGTACTGGATCCAGGACCCTGGCCTCTTCACAGCCAGATCGATTCATGTGCTGCCATGGAAAATGCCAGGGGAGTTCATGTCCCACTATGCTGGCAAAGATGGGGCTTTTCATGTGGTCTCCATCACTGAATAAAGAAGTTGTAAACACACATCTCTGTGTGTTTACACACAGATGGGAGAACTCTCATCTTCTGTATAGTCAAGAAGTGTCTTTTCTAGGCAGGCTTCATGATTAAGAATGGACTGCACAGACAGGTGCTGCTAACTGCCATTTAGGGAGTCCTCATCCTATCAATGTCTTTATACACTTATCTCATTTAACCACGTGCAAAACAGCCATGAGCTAATATGATTACATTTTCTAATTAAACAAAGTGAGGTTTAGACATGTTGAATAACCAGCTCTGACTCCTATAGTTAGTAAGTAATGATGTTGAGATACTGAGATCTAAACTTGGGCAGACTACATATTTCAGACTGGTGAGCACTCTGCTTCCTACTTCACAGGGCAAATGGGTGCAGTTACCCTTCTCCGTCTTAAGTCAGAAGCTAAGTCTCTATAAATTTCAGCCAAGGCATGAGTACTAATTTCCCGGTTTGGGGTACTGAGGTGAACAGGACACAGATCTTACCCTTAAGGAACTCCTAGAACTTAGCTGACTAAATACGGTGTGATAAAATCAGACATTTTGGAGTCAAGCCAATCTGAGCTTAAATACTGGCTCTGCAGTTTATAGTAAGGAGAGTCTGGACCCTGAGAGAAATGTATAAGGCAAACTCAACAGGTCTCACTAATTAAGAGGCTCAAGTTAGCTAACATTAACTTAACCTCTGTAAGCCTCACTTTTTTCACCTATAAAAGGGATAAGTAAGTTACCTCAAAGGACTGTTGGGAAGATTAAATTAGATAATATATATAAAGTCATTGGGGGCTTGCAAACACAAGCTGTCAATCAGTGGTTATTACAATGGCTTCTCTACAGGAGAAAGGGTGGGTTCAATTAACTCTGCCTTTGGAAGGCAGTCATCAGGAGAGTCTTCACAGTCAGAAGATGTATAAGAGTTCAGCAAGCAGAGCAGTAGAGCAAGGGCATTATGGCCAAAGAGATCAGCATATCAGGGAAGGAGTGCCATGTTTGAGAGATGGTGATCAGCTGATATGGGCTGAGAGATGGAGGGTGTGTTTGGAGAGTTTGGCAGAGCCAGACTACGTTGGCCATTGGAAGGCATTGGATTGAAGGCAGGGATCTACATGGTCAGATAAGCATTTTGAAAAGACACCTCTTGCTGCAAAGTAGGAGAGTGGAGAGAAGGGAGAGAGCCAGTGGCATGGAGACAAGATAGGATAGGATAGATAAGACAGGATAAGATAGAAGACTAAATAAGTGTTGTTTAGGAGGGAGATGAGGATGCCTGAACTAGGGCCATTGCAATGGTGAGGCCAGATCTGAGTGGTCTTAAGAAGGTTGACTAGATAGCACTTGATAACTAAGAGCCCCAGGAACTTGGATCTTCTCTTTCCCCTCTGGTGTCTGAGCGTTAGACTGGGCAGAACTGATTGGGGCAGGAAGTAGATGATAAATCACATGGGCTCAATGGATAATGCATGGATGAGGCATGATTTACATTATGTAGATACAGTAAATGGAATATAAGAGAACCAAGAATATCGTTTAGCTTTGTGTGGAAACTATACATGAACCTGTGTGTAACTATGAGTGAATGTGTTATGACTTCCAAGTGAAGGTATGTGAACCATAGTGAGAGGCTGTGTAAAGCAAGTGTGAAATCTTGTGGAAGAGTGAAGTACTGGATTTAATGAAAAGAGTGCTGAATTCTTCATCATCATTGTCTTCTTCTCCTCTTCCTTCTTCTTCACTTCCCTCATCCTCATCACCATTGCCATTTAGTTGATTGATTGCTTATCATACAACAGATTCCTTACACATATATTTCATATACTCCTCACAACAACTCTGTGATGTATAGATTACCATCCCCATTTTATAGATGTAGGAATTGAACACCAGAGGATTTAAGAAACTTCCTGGTCTCAGGCGGCTAATAAGTGGCAGAACCAAAATTTCAATCCAGGTGTCATCTGATCCCAGAATTTTAACTGCTACACTCTGTTGCCTCCTGAGGTGGGGAGTTTGGGGTTCTAGTCTTGCCTCTGTTGTACAGTGGCAGGGTGACCTTGAGCAAGCCAGTCACCCTCTGTGGGCCTTGGGTCCTCCATATGCCCCCACCACACTGGGGGAGATGTATGTGCCATGGATATGAGGATTATATCAGATGATGACTCATATACAAAGAACAGTTTTCACCTCTCGCTTTCTTTTATCTTCACTACCTCCCTTTGAGGTTGACAATGGCAGAATGCATGGTTCCCTTTGGCCAGTCTAGAGAGGATTAAGTTCTTATTAGCAAGGCTGGAGCAGAGCCTGGATCCCTAGCCAACTCTATTGCGCTGGAGACGATCCCAATCCCACTCATGGTCATATAAGCCCTACTGGTTGCTAAAGGTCCAACAGCCTTGGACAAGTGACAATCTCTCCATGCCTTGGTTTTCTCCTCTGTCAATTGGGGGAAAGAGCAGCACCCTTCGTAGGTTTTAGTGCGGATTAAACAGGTCAATATGTGTCAGATGCTTAGGACAGTATCTGGCGTATAACAAACACTATATAATTGTTAGTGGTTGTTGTTGTTGTCATTCTTGTACTTATCACCCTACTCTGCAGCCACAGTGAAAAAGCTCAAAAACTCTTTCTCATGCCTTCTCCTTCAGCGTTTGCGTGTTCTATTCCCCCTGCTTGGAATGCCCTTCCAGCTTCTGCAGATCCAGCTGACATGTCTTTCACTGGTTCCCTGAGACCTTTTGCCTCTCCCAGAAGGAGGTGGTAACTCTCTCCTCTGTGGTCTCATACTGGGGACTCCGGCCACCATTCCAACATTTTTGTTACTCTGTGTTATTCTTCCCCGTAGGACTATGAGCAAAGGCATGGACTTGGTAGCGTTCTCTCTATACCCTGAGCCTTGCACTGGACCTAGCTCATAGCTAGCATCCAGCAAAGTTGAGCTTGATGTCTAGAATGATGGACTCCTGACGGAGGATCCTGAGGCAGCACACGAATGCCCAGCATCCCTTGAGAAAAGTGGTCCTTCCAATTTGCACCATCCATGTGGCATATAAGGAGCCTGGAGAGAAGACCACAGCCAAACAAAACCCATGGCTTTGTGTGGGGGTGTGCTTTTTAATTGCCCTCCACCCATAAAACTGCCAGACCCTGAAAGGCGCTCACTGTCTGTCTCCCTTTGGAAACTTTGCTGCATGTGTTTGTACATGTTACTGTCGAAGCCAAGCTTCTCTGCTTTCCTGTTTTACAGGAGTTGGCAGCAGGGAAGGACGGGGTGCCACAGGTGTGCTCCACTGGACAAGTGGGCAAGTGTGTGTGTGAAGGAGACAAGGAGGCTGCGGAGGAGGTTGTCATTTCAGGTAGCAGTGGGTGCCCCAAACAGGAAGTTAAGAATTGAGATTCTGGACCCAGCTCTGACGCTAACAGACTGTGGGATCCTGGGCCAGTTTCCCCTTAGTCTTGCCCTCAATGTCTTTTCATAAACAGATCGATTGGACTAGAACTTCGCTGAAGAATCCTTCAGCTCTAACATTCCAGGATTCTCAAGCCCTCAGGGCTCACAACTGGCAATGGAGAGAGTAAACAATCCTATATATTTGTAGAGAGCATTAATGTTTACAAAGCAAACTCCCAAGGGAGAAGTGTTACTTATTCCAAGAAAGCTGCTCTGACCATACCCCACAAATTCAGGGCAGGGGCTCCTCCTTTTGGTGCTCATAATCCCCACACATCTGTGATGTTTCTGCTTAGCCCACTGAGTTCTAGTTATGCCATTAGGATTCTTTTTTTTCCCCTAACATGTGCACTCCTGGGTAGGGCCATGTTTCATGTCGCCTGTGCCCGGGACAGAGGAAACTACGTGAAAGGAGCTCAGAAGATGTGTGCTGATGCATTTCCACATAGTCTCAAAACCACTTTTATTTGAATCTTCTGGGACAAGGCTCATGACCTGTATTTTTTAGACAAGGAAACTGAGGCTGGATTTGTGTTTCCACAGGGTCTCCGGGCCAGAGAAGACATTTGGGCTTCTTTAATCTGACCCCCAGAGCAATTTGCTTTGGGGTATACCGAAAAGTCCATTGACAGGATTGCCAAGGAGCCGCTGGGGGACTGAAAGACTGTCTGTACAGGAACCGGAAAAGTTCATTCAAAGTAAGGCCTCAGGACTCTGCCCCTTGGTCAGAGAGGCTGGTCTCTTGGGGATTCAGGTTAGAATGACAAATTTCTAAAACAAAAAGAGCAATAATTACCATTTCTTGAGCACTTTCAGCTCTAATATTACAGGATTCTCATGGCCAGGGTCTGTGCCAAGTGTGTTAGTTGCCATATCTCATCTAGTCGTCACATACACCCCATGATGTAGCTGTCAACATCCCCATTTTGCATAGCTAGTCCTGAGGCACAGGGAGGTTAGGTGATGACCCCAGGTTCGCACCATTAGTAAGGAACTGGGATGCAGTTTTCACTTAAGACACGGTGACTCTACAGCTCTGTTCTCATAACCTCACCGAGGCCAATACTCCCATTTTAGAAATGGGAAGACTGAAGGCCAGAAAGGGAAATGTCCCTGTCCAAGGTCGTGAAGCTGGCAGAACCAAGAGTGGAATATTCCCTGATTTTATCTCCAGTGCTTTCCTGACCCCTTGGTAACCCCAGGCCCATCCCCTTTCCCAACGTCTGGGCAGGTAGGGAGGGGCAGGGAAGAAAGCCTTACTTCTGCTCGGGAAACAAGGCCAGTGCCAAGTCGGGTCACCCTCCCCAGGTGGTTTTGTAGTACAAACACCAGCCTGGTTGTGGTCCACTAGGTTTTATGATCAGGGATGACGTAGTTTCTTCACTCACTTACAAGCTATTCACCTCCACAGTCAATGAACAGCTTTCCAGAGCAGAGCGAGTGTTTAGAGAGGCTGTCTGCGGGGATCAGCGAGGCTGGCCTTGCCTTATCAGGAAATAAAAACATGACCGATTGCCTGTGTGGCCTTGGGCAAATTTCTTCCCCTCTTTGGATCGTGATCTCCCATGCAATATAATTTGGAGAATTGGATTGAAACATCTGAATGACCTAGGAGCTTGGGGGAAATACAGATTTCTAGGCTCCACTCATTGAGATTCCAATTAAGTCAGTCTTGGGAGAGACCTGGGAATCTGTAGTGTTACAAGTTTCCCAGGGTGACTTTGATGCATGCCATGTTTAAGAACCACAGATCTAGATGATTTCCAAGAACCTTTCCAACCAGAATGTAGAGAGTTTGTGAATTTATATGGAGAATTCACCAAGACCCAATCTCATCTTCAGATGTTGTAATAGTAGGTATGCAGCTGAGGAAATGGGTTCCTTTCCTGAGGTTCAGGAGAACAGAGTGGAGACAAGAGGTTGGCCCAGGGAGGCTGATTTTGTCTCCATATAAAAACCTGCTTTTTTTGTGAGGTGGTGAGCTTTCCATCACTAGAGAGGTACAAACTGAAAGCCAACCAGGGTGAGGTTCGGGTCCCTGGGGTAGGGAATAAAATAACTACAGAGAGAACTATCAAGGGATAGATTAGTTCTGAGGAATGAATCGTGGTCTTTTGGGTCAGACAAACTTGGGTTTAAGTTCCAGCTTCCCCAAACATGGGAACTTTAAGACCTGGAACTCAATTTTCTCTCTAGAAAAACGGGAATCACCAAATTCATCTACCTCACTGGGACATGGAATACATTATAAATAAGTAAGAAAGGGCCTCGCATAGAGTCTGGCACACAGTAGGTGCTCAATAAAGGCTTGTAGTTTAGTTTTTCTTGAATTTTCACTTGTCCATTCCTTTGGCATCAATATTAGTTCCAGGAAAATGTAACTTCAGGGAGAAAGAGCTTCTCACTCAACCACATGTTCTGTTATATAAGACACTGGGGCTTGTGCTAAAAACAAAATCTGCAAACCGAAATAGAACAAAGGATGATTATTGGGCATCAGAGGTTTCCGTGGTTGGCTGGGGGCATGGGGCATGGGCCGCAGATGAGAATTTTTGCCCTTGTTCCTTTTAAGTCTTCAAGTGAAACTTCCAGCTGGGGATGGGCCAAACTGAGAGCCCACTCAGCAGATCTGTAGTTGGGTTAATGGTATTTGGACTTGTTTAATCTATTTGTCCCAGTATCAGTGGGACGTAACAGTCACAGAACACACTGCAGCCCTTGATGTTGGGCAAAAACAACACACTATTTCCAAGCAGCAGGGACACAGGCAAGGGTGGCATTGGATTCCATAGCCCCTTCATTCTCCCAATCACTCCACAGGGCAATTTCAAGTTTAAGTATCACCATGTTGTGCCTTTGTTCATACCAAGTCACTTTTGTCTCATGCCTTATACCCAAGTAATGCTAAGTTGCTTGAAATTTCCTGCCCAGTCCTTATTTTTCCAGACCTCCATAACTTTACTCATCCTGCTTCCATGAGCATGCATCCTCTTGCCACCGTTTTTCTTCTGCCTAACTCTTCAAACAGTCGCAGTGTCTTCTTTGGCTGCTCAGCAACAGTTACTCCTTCTCAGCAATACCCTAACTGTTTTGGGGGGAGAGGGTAGGAACCACATCTGTCCCACTGGGTATGGTCTTGGTGGAACTTAAAGAGTGATATTCTTCCACTGCAAATGATTCCTCTCATTACCCAGGCATATGACCTGCATGTTCCAACTAGAGTCTTACTCCCAGAGTCTCACTCTGAATCTTGAGCAGAGTGATATAAAAAAGGAACAGTGGGGTTTGTTTAGCTGTAGAGCCTGGATGAGATTTTTGAGCTCTTCTTGCTACTGAGGCCCTGAAGTCGCCTGGCTTTCTCCTTAAACTCTTGCTCTCCATCTTCCCTAATAGGTTGAAACCTGAGGGCCAAGATCCCCCAAAGGTTTGCAGCAAGTTCTCTTTGTGCCAAATTCTATTACTTCCACTAGCAACCTATAAACCCTGGCACAAATATTCACCGAAGAGTTTTCTTTAGGAAGCCTTCCTGGAACTCTCAGATATAGGGCTCGTTAATTCACTCACTCCCTATGGAAGACCTATTATGTACTTGGTTCCATGTTGGGGCCAGGCAACACCAGAGCTGGGTCCCTGCCCTCTCCTTTGAGATCCCCAAGTGCCAGGGATCACGTCTATGTTAGCCCTACCATAGCATGTCAGAAAGCTCTGGGTTTCATGACTGTTTCCGCAAAGGCTGGGTCATCTCCAACAACAGTCCTGTGCTCCACTCACCTCTGGGCCTCTAAGGCCTAGCACGTTGTCTATTTATTGATGCTAAATAAATGCATTTTGAACAGAATTGACTTTGGGAGACTCTCTACAAAGCAGTCTCACCTTTAAATCTAAAGCTGTTCTGAGAACTAACCCAGACTGTGTTATGTTTGAGAAAGCCATGAGGGAAAAATAGTTAGGAAAAAAAATCAAATGGACGTGTGCTTCAGTTCAGAGCAGCATTCTTTTGCTGTTGGTTTCTTTTTAAAAAATGACATTCTAGCAGTAGCCATGACCCACTGAGGGTTTTGGTGACTGGATGGAAAGATTTCATCTGGAAGTGTTAGTAAAATCCTAGTGAAAGGGATTCCCATTCCCTCTCTCTCTCCACACCCTCCTCTCTTCCCATAAGAAGCCTTAATGGACCCTCAGTGCAACTGTGAAATGATGGAAACTGCCAAGAGATGGAATTTCCACACTGGACAGAGAACAGAAGCATGTTATTCCTCTCGCTCCAACCCTGGAACTGGCAAGCTGCCCCTGGGAGGGAGAAGGGGCTGTGTGAGGAAGGAACTAGAGCAGGAGGGGAAAGGGAGGCAGAAGGTGGGACGATGGAATGCCAGGCCTCCAGATATTTGCTCCTTACAGATGTATCTGTGGAGGCTTGGGCCACACATCTGCGAGATAATCATCACCATGGCTCACATCTGGAGAGCACTTTACAGGTTATGAAGTCCTTTCATGTGGTGATTCCCACAGAAAAATGGATAGAAAAGATGTCTCTGTCCCCGTTTGACCAATGAGGCTGCTAAAGTTGTCACATGCCCTTTCTTAGGCAGTGATAACAATGACAATGACAATGATAATACAGTCACGCACTGCGTAACGGCATTTCGGTCAACGAGGAACTGCATATATGACAGTAGTCCCATAAGAATAGTACCATAACCTAGGTGTGTAGTAGGCTGTACCATCTAGGTTTGGGTAAGTAGAGTCTGTGATGTTCTCACAATGACAAAATCATCTAACGAGGCATTTCTCAGAATGTATCCCCATCATTAAGCGACACATGAATGTAATGACAGCCAACACTTACAGAGAGCTCACTTATGGGCCAGACACTTGGTTTATGAATTTTGCATATATATTATTGGTCATTGAATCTACATGGCATTTCTACGAATTGAGTGTTTTTATCCCCACTTTACAGACAAGAAGAATGAGTCACACAAGGGTCTAGCAGTTTGCCCAAGATCACACAGAAAGCCAGTGTCAGAGCCAGGATTCAAGAACAGGCAATCTACCTCCAAAACTATGTTCTTAACCATTATTTCATGCCTGCCTGCTTGTCAAAGCTGGGAGTAGAAACAGGTCTAGCTCCTAATGTTGCCTCACGGCTTGTAGCATTATGTGAAGATAAAAGTGTGATTCTGGTAAGAGACATTCATTCACTCAGACATGCACTGGGTGACAACAACCTGCCTGGCACTGGGTTGGACAGTGGAGACACAGCTGAGGGAGAGTGTTCTTACCACCCATTAATTTGGTTATAAGTGCCATGAGCCTGGTGACCATTTTGTCTCCACCTCCTGGAACAGCGCATGTCACATGTTGGGCACTTATGAAAAAGTGTTGAGTGAATGAATTGTCCTTGCTCTTAAGCAGTTCACAGAATAGAGAAGAAAGGCTTACAAGTGGATATATATTCATTTTTATTACATATTATATAACTATGATTACATATTATATATACTACATATTTATTACATTTATAATATATAATATTGCATTTATATATTATGTATTATATGTACGTATGTTACATATATGTATATTAGAGAGTGTTGAGAGCTTTGAGAGCTATAGTGTGGTCTGAAGATGGAATGGATGAGCAGAAATGTTGGAGGCTTCCTGGTACTGCTGGGAGTTCAGCACACCTGATATGGGCAGTAGTTTTAGGTGGAGTACCATCAGATAAGGCTGGACAGGTCAGCAGTGACATGTCCTGAAGAGTTGGGCATTATCTTATAGGGCAGAGGTCAACAAACTTTAAAGAGTCCCATAGTAAGTATTTTAGGCTTTGTGGGCTCTATAGTCTCTGTTGCAACTACTCACCTTTGCTTCACAAAAGCAGCCATAGAAGGTATGTAAATGAATGAGCATAGCTGTGATTCCGATATTATTTCACTTACAAAAATGGACGACGGGCCTGATTTAGCCTGTGGGCTGTAGTTTGTCCATACCTTTTGTGGGTGTTGTACCATCAGATTAGTTTTCCTTCCTTCCTTCCTTTCTAAGCATTTATTGAACACCTACTATGTACCATGTATAGTAGCAGTTCCTTCACCTTGTTGCATACAGTCTGGAGGGGCAAAAAGAGTCAATTACAGCAGCCTGACAAGTGCTCTGATGGGTAGAAAAGAGAGGATCATGAGGTCACAGAGATGGCCCCTGACTCAAATTTGGAAAGTTGTCCACACACCACCCTACTCCCAGGAAATAATATCTGAACTGTGGCCCAAAGGATGAGTAAGAGTAAATGAAATGAAAAAAATGTTCCAGATAAATAAAGGCTGGTAATGAGAGAAGGCTCGCAAGGTTAGAAAGCCTACAAGAAAGTCAGTGTCCCTGAAGCATAGAATGAGATAGGAAGAGTGGCAAGAATTGAGGCTGAATGTTAAGTATCTGTAAATCAAGGCCACCCGATAGAAATATAGTGTGAGTCACATGTAATTTAAAATTTTCTAGTAGCCATATTTAAAAAATTAAAAAGAAACAAGTTACAGTAAATTTAATAATATATTTTATTTAACCCAAAATTTCAAAATATTATCATTTCAACATGTGATCAATATAAACAATTGTTAATGAAATTTTACGTTATTTTTTGGTACAAAGCCTTTGAAATCCAGTGTGTATTTTCCACTTAGAGCCCGTCTCAATTCAGACTGCCCATGTTGCAAGGGCTCAATAGCCACATGTGGCTAGTGGCTCCTGCATTGGACAGTGCCAGGCTAGATCATTCAGAGATACGTGGGCCATTGATGGAGTCTGGGCTGTAATATATGTGCAATGGGATTTTATGTATCATTCTGGTAGCAGGACAGCCTCTTACCTTTAAATTTCTGGTCTCCTTCTGGCCAATTGCCTTGGGATGGGAAACTCAAAGTAGAAAAGCAAAAATCAGAAGAAAGAAAGAAGGGAGAATGTCCACTTTGGATGGGAAAGAGAAGGACATTGTCTGGCTTTACCAGAAAAACCTATGAAAATAGAAAATAATGGAACCAAATTTCTAACTGACTTAGACAGGTGATGGTCGAGAGGCCAGATGTCTAGGTGATCCTGGTCACACAATGAAGACATCTAGGCCCAGGAGTCTAGTTACTCATCAGCTCTGTGAACTAACTGGTAACCGGCAATGCACTTAGTCAGATCCTGAGGGTATCAAGAAAGGGAGGGAAGTCAATCCAGGGAGCCACCTCATTTTCCTTGCCTGCCAGTTGGAGGTTCAGCTTGTAGAACCCATCCCATCCTGAGGCAGAAGAGTTTGGCACTCCCTCATGTCTGAGCCTATGAAGGATGAGACCCCTCTTCCAACTGAAACTCACCAGACCTCATGGGTGCATGAGCTAATCTTGGTTATACCAGCCCCTTCTCAGGTGCTCAGATGTCTTTCTGTTTGCCTAATTCCCCACTTGGCATCAAAACTTTAAACGTTTCTACTCGATTAACCAAACTCTTATTCATATTTGACTCTGTTTATCAAAACACAGGCAATTGGGAATTACTAAGTGTTGGAATTACTGATTTTTTTTTAATCAGGCTTTCTATCTCTAACCGCATGCTCATTTGGGAAGCCTTGGCAATTGAAAGTCTTTGGGGCAGCTTCTTTAATGAATAAATGAAAAAGAATGATAATTGATGTATGATTTTTCTATTAGCAGACTTTACTAAAGTGCTGAAAAATTTTGTTTTCTTAATTGGTTTAGTTACAGACTGGAGTTTATATCACTGATTGGATTAGCATGTATTTTCCTCATGAATGGTTCTTAACTCAGACTCTGTCCAAATTTATTCCTGTCTTCCACAAACAATCACAAAAGACCTACTATGAGCCAGGGGATACAGGTTGAATGAGAAGCAGCTTCTGTGTGTTTTTGAGGAATGGAAGAAGTAAACAGTTAGTATAGTATGGTTAAGGCTATTTTGGAGGAAATAGGGGTTGGTGAGGACTCAGGCATGCCAGGCTTGGCTGAGTTCAGAGAAGGCTTAAAGGAACATTGTTAGGCATAGTTATGTTCCAGGGTTCAGAGGCAGATTGCCTGAGTTGCAATTCAGATTTCAGCCCTTACTAGCAATATGATCTTAGGAAAGTTATTAAAAATTTCTGGCCTCGGGGCCGGCCCGGTGGCACAGTGGTTAAGTTCGCGCATTCCCCTTCTCAGTGGCCCGGGGTTCACTGGTTCAGATCCCGGGTGCGGACATGGCACTGCTTGGCAAAAGCCATGCTGTGGTAGGTGTCCCACGTATAAAATAGAGGAAGATGGGCATGGATGTTAGCTCAGGGCCAGTCTTCCTCAGCAAAAAGAGGAAGATTGGCAGTAGTTAGCTCAGGGCTAATCTTCCTCAAAAAAAGAAAAAATTCTGGCCTCAATTTTCTCATTTATAAAATGGGACTACTGATAATTATGTCTATTTCAATGGGCTATTGTATATATTAAATCAGTGTATGTAAAGTACTTAATTCCATATCAGGCATATAGTGAGGCTCCAGTCAATGTAAGCTATAATAATAATTATCAATACACTTATCTAAGCTGAGACCTAAAGAATGAATAGGAATGAGTTATGCATAGTTAAGGGAGGGCAGAGCCAGAGTCCAAAGCTCAGAACTAGGAGAACATGGCATGCTACCATAACTAAAGAAAGTTCAGTTTGGCTGGAGCATAAAGTAAGGGATGGGTAGGTGGTGGTGGGGATGATAGCAAAAGACAAGTCTAACAAGGTAGGCAGAATCTACAGCGAAGGGTTTAGGCAAGCTAAAACTTTGAGCAGCTGTGTTCTTGAGAAGTGGGCCTGTTTACAAATCTCAGGCTCTGAAGACAACCTAAATTTACAGGTGAATGGAGTCCCAACAATTGATGCTTTGTATGTGTTAACATGAGTTACAGGAGAAGTGCAGATGTTTGAGATGAAAGCATTTGGCAGGGAGCTTTGTGGAAAATATTTTTAAAATATCAACACAGAGAAAAATCTGTAACAACTTGACGGAAATCCATTTTCCTCCTAGCGGAAGAGAAATATCAAGGTTTGAGTTTAGGTCTTGGATGGTGCGCTAAATGTCTGGAAACAAAGTTCTCTTTTTGGCTCCTTGGGAAGAGGTTTTAAAATTGGTCCTTGGGAATTGTGCCTCCCTGGCTTGTGCTGGTAGAAAGGGTGTGTGTGTGTGTATGCAGATGAATGGATGGGTAGATGCATTGTATCTGCCCAGGGACTGGAGAAAATGGGACGTCTGGTCACTTCCTGTCCTACATGTGGTCTGTGTTTCCTTGACGTGTTTTTAATCCTAGAAAGGAATGTGTCCCGTATGGTTCAAGGGTATCGAGGAGAATGAGCTGTTCCTTTTCCATGCAAAGCCCGGACAGGCTCCTGGTAAGAGCCATAGGGGAGGACCCACCTCCTAGACAAACTCTTGTCAAAGGACAGCACCTGTATGCTTTCTCGTACATTTGAAGGAGGAAGAGGAAACGAGGGAGACAATATAGAATCCTAAAGTCAGATGGACCTGAGATTTTCTCAGCCAACTTCCCTTCCTACTCTTTTCTAAGAGTTCTTGTTCTTCAAGTCTCATCTCAAGTGTTCTTGTTCTCTAAGGCTCATCTCAAGTGTTTCCTCCTGTAAGAAGACTCATGAGTTCTCAGTTCCATCTCCTGTGATTGTCCCCCACATCAGCATCAGCAGTGACCAGATCCTGTGGATAGTTTTTAGAAATGCAAATTCTTGGGCCCTCCCCTAGAACTACTGAAGCAGAAACTCTGGGGTACAGCCCAGAAGTCATAATGAGCCTTTCAGGGGATTCAGATGCATGCTACGTTTGTGCACCACTGGTCTAGAACAAGGAGTTGGACCACTGGGATGAGAATGCCATAGTCACTAAGAGGTTCTGCTGACTCCAGCTTCAGTAGAACTTAAGGACATCATGAGCTATGGACAAAAATTCCTTACTCTGTTAGGAAGTTAATCCTGGGGACTCTCTGGGCAGTTTTCTGTGGATTTAAACTGTAAAAAAGATTCACGACTCAATTCCCCTTTTCTATCAAAAATGAATTGCTGTGGATTTGTCTCTTCATGATCCTTATTTCTTTTCTTGCTACTTTTTGGCCCCTAAACACCCTGGAGTATACAGTTGTCCAAGAAAAGTATGTGCATTCTAAGTAAATCATGTCATCTCTTTTTCCCCAAGTCCTCAATATCAAATTAAGAACTGATGCTATTATTATTATATATTATTATTTCCTACTACTTTCTTGACCTCAACTGCTTTTTTCCATCATTGCTCCATCACCACCAGGACATTTCTCACCTGGGCCACTGCTTCAGACTCCCATTTTCTCCCTGTGCATCCTGGTTCTCAACCGTTGTTCCACACAAAGGGCTCTACCTCAAAACTGAAATTTGTTCCTGACATCCCTTTCCCTAAAAGATCCATGTTTATCCATTATCCTCAGAATAATGTCCAAATATTTTAGTGCTGTATCAGATCCCACTGAATCCCCACCCATATCCCTTAGCCTTGCCATTATAGAGAATGCTCGTATAACTTCCCACAGTCAGTAGCCACATCTCTTTACCTGAGAGCCTTTTCTAATTGTCTGAACCCATTCTTCCCACAAGCATGAGATGCACATATGCTGGAGGATTAATGCCCCAGGGGAATCCCTCAACCAGTGAGTGATGGGAATGACTGGATAAATACCCCAGCTCCCCAGTATCTCAGGTGGGGTAACTCTGAAGAGCATGTTCTCCACTGACTCAGAGTTTCCCATGGATGATTAAGCTGCAGCTGCTCACAGTAGTAACATGTTTGATAATACACCTTCTTTTGGCTACCTCTCCATCCTTGTTTCACATCCCATCTCCTCTACTTGTAGTTACTGGGATCATCATCCAGATAAACCACTTGCACTTGAATCTTTGTCTCAGGGTTTGCTTCTGAAGGAACCCAAAATAAGACATGCATTTACAAAACTCTTGGCAATTTGGTGTCTACGTAACTCTCTGGTATCAGTTGGCACCTTTCTTCCCCAGTATATTTCCTCGGTTATTCTTATCCTCAGTGCAGATCCCAGTGACCTGAACACTTGCCATTCCCCAAACATTTGTTGGAATACATGCCCTATTTCACCCTCTTGGTCTTTGTACATGCTGTTATCTGTTCCTACAACATTTACCATTTTCTCTCTGGGATGGCTTCCCCACTAACAGCAGTGCACTGCAGTGAGCTAGCTGTGTGTTTCTCTCTCTATTTGGATGATAAAATCTGTGAGAGTCATGACTGTGGCTGTCTTGTCTTGGCCACCATTCTTTATCAGTGCTTAGTCTAATGCATTATACATAGTAATGCTTGATAAACAATTGTTCATTGTATAATTGAATAAGTGGATATATTTAAAAGTTAATAAATGTGTGTTGTGAGTATAAAGTGGTATGTATTGTGAAGGAACTATTTGTACTATGATTTCAGCAAGCTGACACCCATATGTTGCCCAAGGGACTTAGTCACCATCTCTACAGCCTCCGGGAAGAATTCTGCTTGGCTTGGAGAGCCATGGGTTAAAGAGGGAAATGAGAGTACTCAGTTAGGCAGACAGCCCAGGCTGGGCTGTGAATGGTGCAGCCTCAGAGCAATATGGGAATAAGAAACCCCCCTCTCCCAGGGGTGGACCATGGCCAGGCTGCATGAAAAGAGAGAGAAAACAGAGAATCTCACAAAATTGTGGGCCTGGGCTGCCTCCAAACTCCTTTTATTTTATTTCTGGGCAAGTAGTCCCAGGCTTCTGAGATCCCAAAGATCATGGTCTCCCATCAAGACCCCAATGGAGAGAGCCCAGGAAGCAGGTTGCAGAAGGACAAGTTGGTCAACAATGCTACTCTGCCCTCTACTCGAGGGCTCTGGGCAAGTGATAAGTTTAATTTCTGACTAAGCCTCTGTCAATTTCTCCATCTGTAAAATAGATTAGGTTAGATCAGCTGCTTTTACATCATGCTCTTTGGAACGTCAAAGGTCTGGGAAGTTGTCGCTGGGGTGATCCTGGGTTGGATAGAGAAGACAGAGATCGGCTAACTAGGAGGGTCCCTCAGCCCCTCTTTGGTTAGAGAAGGTCTTTTGACATTATTTCATATAATATTGCACTTGAGGAACACATTACATGGCCAAAGTGTTTGAGACTCTTTGGCTGACCTGATTATATCTAAGCCAGCCTCCCAAGAATATGAAGCCCAGGGAAGGAAAAGACAGGCAGCAAAATGGGTTACATAGTGTCAGGAGTGTATTATTATTACATGGAGGCTCTTTGGGTAAAGCAGATTAAAAACTGTTCTAGCTCTGTTTGGGGTAGAATGAGGCTCCCCAAGGAATGAGCCTCATTCTTTTGGCTTCTTCTTCATCTACTTCACGATGGCATTTCTTGTGGTTCCATCGTGGTACTCAGTTTGAGAGCGATAGACCTAGACCAGCTCATTTCATCTTCATCTTGGTCATCATTATCCCCAATGCCCAGATGAGGAATCATGTGGCTCAGAGGTGAAGTGGCTCGTCCATGATCACAGTGTTATAAAGCAGAATAGCAGAATTACAACCCTCTCTTCGGAATCCTCTCTTCCTTCTTCTGCAGTACCAGCACACATTGCTTCCCCTTCTCACCTTTTGTATAGTCAAGCTTTGCTGTATTTTAAAGAATCACTGCTAATTTGGAAGGCAACGTGGGTGCCAATTCCTGGTGATGAAGTGAAGTTGGGTCTTATTCCACTTTCAATTGCTGTAGAAAAATTTCTTCTTTCTAGGGAGAATTTTTGGCAATGAACCCTTTAAAACACTTTTGTGTTGACATATAATATACATACAGAAAAGTATGTGCACCCATTATAACTGCTTGATGAATTTTCATAACTTAACAGACCTTGTAACCAGCACTCAATCAAGAAATAGGACATTATCAGGGTCCCAGAAGCATCCTTTGTCCTCTTCCGGTAATTACCCTTCCTACTGCTCTGAAGGGTACCACTACCCTGACTTCTAGCAGCATTGATGTTTTGCTTATTATTATTAAATTTTTTGCTATTCAATTTTGGGTTTCTTCCACTCTCTTTAAAAAATAATTTATTGAGGTGAAATTTACATAAATTAACCACTTTAAAGGGAACAGTTCAATGGCATTTAATGTAGTCACAATCTTGTGCAACCACCACCTTTATCTAGTTCCAAAACATTTCTATCACACCAAAGAAAACCCCTTTTACCCATTAATCAGCTTCTTCCCAATTGCCCCTCCCTCAGTCCCTGACAACCACCAATTTGTGTTCTGTCTCTCTGTGGATTTATCTATTCTGGATATTTCATATAAATGAAATCAGACTAAATGTAACATTTTGTGTGCTTCTTTCACTTAGCATTATCTTTTGGAGGTTCATCCACTTTGCAGCATGTATCATTACTTCATGCTTTTTTATGGCTGGATAATATCTCTTTGTGTATATATATATGCATATATATACCACAATTTGTTTATTCATTCATCTGTCGATGGACACTTGGGCTGTTCATCTTTTGGCTATTGTGAATAGTGCTACTATAAACACAAGTATACATGTACTTGTTTGAATATCTGTTTTCAATTATTTTGGGTATATATTTTGGAGTGGAATTATGGAATCATATGGTAATTCTATGTTTAATGTTTTGAGGAACAAATTGTTTTCCACAATGGCTGAACCATTTTCCATGCCCGCACAATGTACGAGGGTTCCAATTTTGTGACATCTTCACCAATGCTTATTTTCCATTTTTTAAATTATAGTTATTCTTTGTCTTTAATCTTTGGAGAAATGTCTATTCAAGTTATTTGCCCATTTTTAAGTTGAGTTCTTTGTCTTTTTGTAAGAGTTCTTTATGTATTCTTTATAAATGATTTGGAAATATTTTCTCCAATTTCTGGATAATGTCTGCCGAAGCACAAAAGTGTTTTTTTGTGTGTGTCCTCATAAATGTTTATTGAGCCACTCTGAAATCTGTACCAACTGTCCGTGTTTTCTCTCCCAGAGAAGTCTGCACATTTTTCATTTTGCATTTTGAGTTCATAACAGTTGACAACATTGTGAAATTTCAGTTGTACATTATTATTTGTCAGTCACCATATAAGTGCTCCCTTTCACCCTTTGTGCCCACCCTTCACAAAAGTTTTTAATTTTGATGAAGTCTAATTTATTTTTTTTCTGTTGCTTTTTCTTTTGGTGTCATATCTAGGAATCCATTGCCAAACCTCAGGTCATGAAGATTTACCTCTGTATTTTCTTCTAAGAGTTTTATGGTTTTAGCTTTTATATTTAGGTCATTGATCCCTTTTGAGTTAATTTATGTATAGTAGTGTGAGGTAGGGATCCAACTTCATTCTTTTACATGTGGATATTCAGTTGTCACAGCACAATTAATTGTGCTTTGCATACTTTTGTAATGCATAAAATGGAAATCATATAGTATGTATTTTTTGTGTCTCATTTCTTTTGCTCAGCATAATTTTTGTGGGATTCATTCATATTGTTGCATGAAGTTGTAGATCATTTGTTCTTATTGCTGTATAGCATTTCAATGCCTTAATTTATATCATTAATTTGCCTATCATACTGTTGATGGGCATTTGGGTAATTTCCAACTTTGGGCTATTGTGAACAGTGCTGCTGTAAATATGCTAGAACTTGTCTTTGGTGAATATATGTATGCATTTCTGTTGGGTGTACTCCTAGAAGTGGAGTTGCTAGGCTTTAGGGCATTCTTATCTTCAGCATAAGATACTGTCATAGCATCTTTTTAATCAGGAAAGAACTGAAGGTTTATTTTAATACCTCTCTTTACAAATAGATATCCTACCTATTTTTATCAATATGGGAATAAGGCAATGGAAAAGGCAGGTATGTGAAAACTGTGTGAACTAGAAATAAACCTAACAGTTTCCTACTAAGTGCTTTAATTGCTAGCCCAAGGTTCCCCTCACTGTGGACTATGCCTCTTCATTCTACAAACCAATGCTGCTTCTTTCCAAAGATGGAAAAATGATGCTTGCAAAAACAGCAGCTCTAAAGATAAACTGGAATGGTTTAAATACCCTCCACCCCTTACCTCACATAAACTCTAGCTTAATGTCCGGAAGTTTCCAGATTATCCATCACGGAATCCCTAACCATAAGAAATGGAAAGGTCCTTAGAAACCTAAAGTTCTACACTGTCATTTTACAAATGGGAAGTCTGAGGACCAGAAAGAAGAAATTTTCTCTAGCTAGTGGGAATACTTGAACAAACTCCTCCCATTTTTCTTTGATAAGGAGAAAGGATAGCACAAGGAGGGGAAAAAGCATGGGTTTGGAATCTGACATGCCTGGGCTAAAATCCTGGCTCTGCCCCTTATTACCTGTATAATTTTGGGCAAGGTACTTCATCTTTCTGGATCTTGATATCCTCATCCATAAAATGACCTTAAAGATATGTGTTTATCGCATTGCTGTTAGGATTAAAGAATGGATAAAGGGGAATTTCTCTGTAAATTGATCTATTTTTTAAATATTATGATAAGGGTTGTCTTTCCACCTTAACTGGTCAGTAGAGGACAGGGTAGCTAGAGAAGTGCCCATAACCTGTTTCCCCCATATGTTTAGGACATGACCAGTGCCATTCCAAAAACCAAGACTCTGCTGTCATGAAAGGCAACTTCTGGCAAAAATACTCACTTAGCATCAGCTGTGGTACAAATTAATAACTTGTTTGAGGGTATCAGGATAGTGCAAAGATGATCACGTCACTAATAAAGTTAGGCAAGAGTCATCCTGATCAAGGAGATCTTACTGGCCAGGAAGGCAGAAGTGGGGCTCTATGGCTGACATGATATGTACCCCTGGAGAATCTCCTTCCCAACCCAATCTTCAGTTTATCATTTGACAAATAAAGAAATTCTGCTAAACACAGAAAAGCAAATATAACATTTGTACTGCCACTGACTTTTCCATTTCTATGGTAGGCAGCTATGGATGAGGAAACAAGTTCAGAGAGATAAGATGACTTTCCCAAGGTCACATTACCCTTTCCCTGGTAGTCTGGATGCATTATAAAAACCTTTCTCAACCTAGCATTGGGATCACTACCAGTCAATCTATGTTGTGATTAAGTTGAAACAATTGCCATCCCTGGAGTATTTAAATAATAGTGGTTTTGGCTCAGACAGACTTAAGGTAGTTATGAGAAGAGAGAACCAGTGAAATGTGGTACTTACACCTTAAAAAGACTAGGACTTGATTTTTGGGGCCACTCACTATGAAAAATCACTTAAACTCTGAGCTTCAGTTTGTCTCATCTGTAAAAATGGGACTCATGATGCCTATATCACAATATTTTTGTAAGAGTTAAAAGAAAAGCTAATCTACTTCCTTATCTTAAAGAAAGTTGTCACAGCACAATTAATTGTGCTTTGCATACTTTTGTAATGCATAAAATGGAAGTCATATAGTATGTACTTTTTGTGTCTTATTTCTTTTGCTCAGCCCCACCCCCACTCTTGTTGTTCCTCTTTTCCAGTAGAAGCTAAAAAGTAGAATAATACTGAGTTTAACTTTTTCCTTGTCTTTACTCTGGACCTGTTCAATCTCTTGGGCGTGTAACTGAGATTTATCATTTCACCGAGATTGAAGCAAGTTTAATACACTGCAGAACTTCAGTCTTGGTGATGTAAAAACTGATGCACATTTTCTCCATGTCAATACTGGAGAGCTGGGCTGGGTGTACTGAATTCCCTCCCCCTACCACCCCTCTTGCTGCAGAGTGCAGCGTGCAATGGGAGTCATATTTAGCCAAGGTTGGGGTGGAGAAATGGGGGAGGCCAAAGGAGTAACAATCAACATCGGCTGAGCATCTACCATATAACAGCCCCCTGCTGGGTGCTTTACTTAAATTACGGCACATTTTCCTTAGGACAGCCCATTTAAGACGGAAATGATGAATTCCATTCTATAGATCTATAGATGAGGCTACTGAAAAACAGATAGAGAGCTGCCCAGGATAACACTGCATTTAAATGACAGATCCCAGATCCCATCTGACTCTATCCTGACCCATTCCCCAAAGCCTTCCTCTCTCATCTTAAGACCTCATCATGATGAAATCACTAAGGGGTCATCAGAAATGGTACTTGAATTTCCAGACTTACACATCTGATCACATGGTTTTGGGTTTTTATATTTTCCTGATAGCTGATCCTAGAAGATAGCTAGATTTCCCTGTCCCAGATTTTATTATTTAAAAAGAAATCTAATGGGAACTCTTTCTCTTCAATTTTTCTGTAAACTCAAAACTTCTCTAAAAAGTAAAGTCTATTAATTAAAAAAATCTAAAATCAGTGAATAGCAGTGACGTACAATGATTTTCTAGAATCATAGAATCTTAGACACTAAAGACCATTTTGTCCAATCTCATCATTTAATAGAACGGAGAAAAATACTCTGTCCACCCACTGCCAACACTTTCATCCAAACAGCCATCCTTTCTTTCCTGAACCAAAAATATTCTCTACTCCCTACATCTTCTCCTGTCTCCCTCCATTTTCTCTTTCATACTGCCATATGAAGGATCTTTCTCAACCACAGATCTGACTATGTAAATCCCTTTCTGAAAAGCCATTCAGTGTTTCCACATTGCTGTTAAGATAAAGCCTGAAATCCTCAATTTGGCACATGATAAGCTCTCCATCCTCTCGTCAGTCCACCATCACCCTCTCTTTCTGCTTTCTCAGGGCACTGGCCTTTTATTCCGTTTCTCAAGAGTGTCATGTTCTTTCTTACTTAGGATGTTGCACTTGCTAGTCCCATTTGCTTAAATGTATCACCTGCCTTTTTCTCATTGCCAATTCTTCCTGTCTTAGCAAAGGGAAGTGACTTACCCCAGGTCACAAAGGATAGACAGTACTTGAATGTAAATTCTTAACCTGTGCTTCTGTACAGCACTGCTGTTTTCCACCTCAAATCACATTCCTGTAAAGAGTTTAAAACTTTCATCCAAAGAAGCAAGGCTTCTCCTGGGTTGAAGGCTCCGGAGGCTGTGTTTTTGTCCCAGGTTCTTATTCCTGGCACTAAATGTGAAGAACTGGGTAGATTTACCAATGCCAGTACAGCCTGATAGATTGTTGCCCCTATATTTTTATTTTTTTAATTTGAAGACCATATTCCTTGGTTAGACAGACTCTAAAACTTGGACGATAAATATAAATAGATCTAAATACAGAATGTTTCTGCTTGTTTTGAAATGAAAAAGGTGTCATTTTCCCATTTGACATGTTAAGCAACTAAAGCGCAGTGAACTTTTCTGTTAGAGTGTGTGTGTGTGTGTGTGTGTGTGTGTGTGTGTATGTGTGTTAGGGTTGGAGGAGGAGGGGAGAAGACCCTAGAACTAGTACATTCTATCTTCCAAGAGGAATTCCTTTGCCCTATGACTTCCTGTCTCTGCAGACAAAACCAAGGAGTCCAAAAAGCCATATTAAGACTTTCTCTCTCAATCTTCCTGTTTGGGAAATATTTACCTCTTTTCATGAAACTATTGTCTACATCTTGTTTCAGTCCTCACAGTGAATTGAATAGAACTGAGTAAAACATTCTCTTTAATCATTTACCTTACTTTGGAAATAATCAGTTATCTGGCAGAATTTAGCAATGACTTTTATTTTATTTATTTATATTTTTCATGCCCTCCCTTGTGTCTCTCACCGGTTTGTATTTGTAAAGAGTCCAAAAACCCTGTTTGGGTAGTTCTTGACTTCCCAACCCCTGCCCTTTTATGCAATTCACATTGATATTCCCAAACTGCCCTTTTGTGCAAAATTCAACATTCAAGTATCAGCAGATAAACACATATTTTGACCTGTCTTATGGTGGTACTGGCAGCCAACAGCCGAGTGCACAGTGCCAGTAACTACTCCATGGCAATGCCTGTGCAAGCGAATGCTTTAGTGCATCTTATTTTTATTCTTTTAACAATTAAGTAGATATCAGAAAAATTAGTGTATTATTAATACTTGTTGTAAGCAGCCCCTGTCTCATAATAATCATAACAAGAGTTAATATAACCTGTGTTCTGACATCGTTCTGAAAACTTTGCATTATCTTATTTAATTCTACCAGCAACTTCATGAGGTGGGTACTTTTAATTTCCATTTTGCAAATGGGAAAAACCAAATCTTAAAGCAATTAAATAACTTTCCAAAGATCACATAGCTACTAAGTGGTGATAAGATGAAATTTTATCATCTAATTTGATCTAATAGGCAGATCGAAAACAGCAAAACCTCAGTCTCAGCTACATGTTCGTGTGATGAACTAGATGACTCAGTGTTCAATTATAAAGAAAAACATGGAAGTAAAGAATATGCTGGAAATATGTTGTTGAAGATAGCATCCAAAAGGCTAGGTGTAACTGCAAGTGATATTCATTTCAGCTCTCTGAAAACTGAACTTTCTTATAACATGTAAAAATGTTTTCCAGCTTTGCATATGCAAAATGTAGACACTTTTCAGGAATTATTTATGTAAAATATTGGGTGTATATTGCATTCAACCTCATGCTACCTTGATCTTCTAATTCTAGGCCCTGGGGTTCTCTTCCATTCTAGTGTGTCTATATGAGAATCCTTTAGATTTCCACAACACACAAAAATCATACCACCACATATTGAAGCATACAAGCTATTATATATTTTCATAATATAGAATTTTAAGGTATAGTAATCAACAGTGGCAAAATATTTCTGTCTTTGACATCATTTTTTTTGTGTGTGAGATCCAACCTGTAATTGAGACCAGAGAAAACAGTATGGAAAAACAAATCCATGAGAACAGGATAAAAATATCATGAACAGCAAAATATGTCTGAGTATTTAAAACTGTATAGAAAAAATAAATTAGATGAACAATTGTGTAAATATAAATTAAAAAAGATGACATTCTTAATAAATAAAGTTTACTATTTACATTTTTATATATTGCTGAAAGACTTAACTTAGATCCATAAAAACACATAAACAGGAAAAAAAATAAAACCCAAAATAGGAGCAGCAAATTTATGCGCGTGAGGTACAGAAAAAGGATTGGAATTGTGTTTTGTTTTTGGTCTTTAGACTGTTTTCTTTCTTTTTTTTTTTTTTCCTTTTTTTATAGTAGGCCAGTAGAATTCTCATGAGAACAGAGTTTAAGCACTTCAATGGAGAGTCATTTTTTGGTAGTTTCCAGAAGGTGCCAAACAGATGTCAACATCATAATAATTAGAAATACCTATAATAATTATAACAATAATAAAAAGGTATAATATGATACATAAATATGGAAGAGCAGTTTGTAATATGAATACATTTTCTCTAGACGAGATCACAGTTTTATTTTGTAAATATTACATTTAAGTATATATATACACACATATATGTACAACTATATATACATGTGCATATATATGTAAATTTATATTTATATATAATATCTTTATATAGATAGATATCTGCGGACAGGTTTTTGATTATAGAGACCCAAGAAAGCAACTCAATAATTGTTCAAAATTCTCCTCACTGACTGCTGGTGTATAATTTAAGGAGCCCAGAGTTGTTTGCACTCAGAATGCCGTATCTTCTTTTAATTGAACACTTGATGCAGAATTTTAAGTGTGAGAAGAAGAAGACATTTAGGGACTCCCTTCCTCTATAAAGTTGGAAATGGCCCGGAAGTCTTGAATAGACAACAGTAAACTGACTTTTACCCTGTAGGAAGTAATTGGCTTTTAATCAAATTATAGAACTGGTGAAAGGCCAGAATAATGGGGGAAAAATCCAATTTACCTACGAATGAAATATTCCCAAATACAAGCCTCTCTCTTAAAGTGGATTATAATCCAGGAGCTCCAGCATCATTCCTTGAAACATCCAATGAGCACTCCCTGTCTTTCTTAAATGGCCAATGGACCTGTGCATTCTTGAAAAATAACCCATAGACTTGTGTCAAGCCTTGGCTCTCACAGATTGCCACAGCCCCTTTCAACCCCCAGGGCCTCACAATCCTCTGCCCTCCCACTGTGAGGTAGGTAAGTAGTATTATCCCCATTTTGCAGCTGGAGAAACTGAGGCAAATGGAGTGGCAACTCGATGACTTGTTGTTCAAGATCACTGAGCAAACTGCTGCCTGGAGTCAAGAATTCTATTTTCTTACTCTAGGGACATAATTTCTCTCTTGGCTATTATAAATCTCTTTTAAAGATCAAATGATTGGTAGGAATTTGGCAAAACTTGAAAATTCAAAGAATAGGCTGTTATTCAATTGCTGTTTAGTTTTTATGTTTGCTGTTTGCTTGTTTTGTTTTGTTTCTCAAAAATCATGGGAATTACCTGTCTGGTCATGTAGCAGCTTTTTAGGAAAGTGGACTGTGCAGTGTGATTCTAAGTGCAGTCTTTATAAAGCCCAGTGCTCTGCTGGTAAATACAACCATTTTATAATGTGAAAAGCACAACACAATATGTTCCCTTAATATCGGGTAAAACTAATTTCAAGCCCTCCCCACTCTCTACTAACACCGATTGCCACCAAATAGATAAAATGCTCTCTCAACCACAAGACTACATATCAAGAGGGAAGATGCCTTATTTCCTGGACCTACCACAATGTACAGAAAATAACAGCGTCATAAAATCCTGCTCTATATTTCCTTCTACGGAATTCTTTCTGCTTGTGTCTACCTACTCAGTCTGTAGAATAAACAATTTCCTTTAGGAAGCACAAAAATAGGTTTCTTTAATTCTTATTTTTAATCATGCAGTTTTATTTCCTTTTAATCTCGTGTTCTATTAATCTCTATCTGTACAGCTTTGTCACTATCAATTTCTTCTTTTTATTTTCCCCACTTGAAGTAGTTCCAGAAAAAAAAAACACAAAACCTCGAAACTATTAACTTGAATTTATGGTTTGTTTTCTTCCTTCCTTCCTTCCTTTTCTCCTTCTTTCTTTCCTTTCTCCTTCTCTCCCTCCCTGCCACCTTCCTTCCTTCCTTTCTTTATCTTTCTTTTTTAAACACAGGTAAGACCTATAACAAATTGACAGTTACAACCAAGTTAAATCGAACCTGGAAGGGAGGTAACTGAAATCTGTCTCAAAGAATTATTTTCAACAAATAGCATTTAAGCAATGGCCAAGGTGGACTAAGACCAAGAGAACTGTCTAGGCAGTGGCTCAGCATGCTGAAGCCAAGAGTAGCAGCTGATACCCTCCATCTTCAAAGCCCTACTATTTATGACCATTAATCTCTCCCTTCCTTAACACCTCAATTTAGCCACCAAAATGGACTTTCCAAGGACTGTCTTCCCTTAAGGGATCATTGGCACAGATCCTAGCGGGTAATGCAAGTCCTCTGGGCAGGCAGCTAAGGTTGTGGCTTGGAAAGCCTTCCCAAGACAAGGCTTAGAGAACTGTCGACCTCATCTTTTCTTTCTTGCTGCTAAGAGGCTAATACTTTTTCAGACCCAGAACCCCCAAGTGTTTTAGGGCCCCTGAGCTGCTGCTGGACAACAGTGCTCCAGAGCTGCCTCTTTGTGGGTACTCTACTATCCTCAACAGGAGATGATCCAAGGGATGAGACAATGAGTTTATTCCCAAAAAGAAAGTGAAAAGGAGAATCAGTGCATTGCACGAATAGAGCTGACCCTCCTTCACTAAGTTTTGAGAAGGGTCTATTAATTACATCTTCCGTGGGCATGAGGCTGGCCATCAGTCAGGTAGCGTCTCTTGCCTAATATCCTTGGCAAATGTGAATTTGTCAGTAATAGGTTTGAATGATGGTAGGAAGGTGATTGGGTGGATCTTTGCACAGAAGAGCTCAACTCAATCTGTGAGTCTGAAGATAAAAGTCAGCCTCCAGGAAACTCTGCTCACCTGGAGAGTGTGAGGAGAGACAAGGGTGGGAGTGAAGGAAGATAGAGGATGAGGATCAATTTAAGGGAAGCTGATGAGGTTCCTCTGTGGTTCCTGCAACCCCACCATTAATAATGTCATCTTTGGGTCTTCAAGACTTTTTTTTCTACTTATTGGTGTAATAAAGTAAGTGAGAGGGCTGACACTGTTACCTTTCTTAGTTCATATCTTCTAAGCTAACACCACACAGGATGATAACTCAGCTAGGGTAAGAAGGGGGCTTTAAGAGTTGGCAAGAGTTCTAAGATACTGGAGAGGGCTACAAAGTGAGATCACTTCTTCTATCATTATTATTATTTTGCTAAGGATTGGCCCAGTATGTATAGAAAAAAAATGCTTTGAATATAAATGAGATATGAGTTTGTAAGGAGGAAACATAAAGGATTTGAGCCTGACCTTAACAATAGTGGCAGCCTCTCCATTCTGGAACCCAATCTCGGAGTTTGTAATATGGTACAAGCACACAAAACTTTCCAAGTACTGCATCCTTATTTGTGGACACCTGTGCAAAAAGCACCTTGATATATTTCTTAATGTAACAGACCACAGATGGCCAGTAGATGTTTTCTCAAGTGTTCTTGATCAGCAGGTAATTGCTGTTGGGAATGATATAGTAAGAAGGTTTCTGAAGTTATTTCTGGTCCCCATAGGACAAAGTGCTATGACTGATTAACAATGCCTGCCTCAGATACAGGAATGAGGAGGGTAGTAGGTCCACAAGCCTGGTATTTTCCATTCCTATGCTGGACTTTGTTTTTGTTGGTTGTCTTCACTAGACTTGAGATGACTTGATTTACAGCAACCTTTATGTGATACATCTAGTTTAGACCCTTCCCTTGCCTCACTTTCTCAGTTCCATGTCTCAGAAATTATGTCAGACTTAACCATCCTCTCCATCTCATTCTGTATTAATCTCTTTCCACATTAATCCAAAAGGAATAAATAGGTAACTGACTGAAAAGAGGGAAAGAAGACCCCAAAGAGGTGGGGGTTTCCACTTGCGTTTGACTAATTTCCTCTTAACTTTGAAGGCTGAACATGGGAGAGAGGGGAGGGTTGCCCAACCATGGGTGTGGATGGGAGTCTTGGTAGCTGGAAGATTATGTGCGAAACATGATGACTATCTTGGGTTGTTGGGGAATGAGGCTGTGAACTCTTTGGCTTCCCTCTGATGGTCCTCTAGAACACGGCCTAGATTGATCATATCCAAGATGAGTTTCTGTTCCAGAATAATAGCTACTCAGAGCAACAGTGAGGTCCTTGGGACCAAAGCGTGCTCTGGCCTGGAGGGCCAGGAAGGCTTGGATAAAGATAATAACTCAAGAGTCTCTACAATTCCAACAGTCTCTGGATGGCTCCAACATCATAGAAATTTAACACTGTTCCACTTGATTATAAAATCTAACACTGGCTTAGACATTCTGGACTCTCAGTGAAGGTTCCAGCATCTTAAGTCCCTCAACTCCTTTCCAGGATGAGAAGGCTACCCATGGGGAACTTAACTTCTCACCATGTGGGCCAATGAGGGTTTTTCTCTTGTAGAAGGGCTGAGAGGTGAGGAGCTGTGGAAAAATGTGGGTCATTTTTAAGGCAGACTGTTTGGTTGTGTGGGGTTTTTCCTAACCTAGTCCTACCATCTTGGGATACTCAATGTATAGGATAGAGCAGCAGGAAAAGTAGCAGCAAATGTGGTCCCAAGGCAAGGTTTGGGGAATGGGTGGGTTCTGGAGGGATATTATGGCCTCAAGCCTCAAACCTCAAGCAGGGGGCTGTTATAATACCTTGACATTGCAATTCTGAGCCATTTCCAGCTTGGCCTCAAACCCTGGAGTTGGGGTAAAATCCCCCATGGCAGCAGAAGAATTTGGGGGCTTTGCATACCTTGGATTCTTCACTTCTTTCTGGGTCCTACTTCCCTAGAAGGTAGCTGATCAGAGACCATTTCACTTCCAATCCCAAAGGACTGCACAATTGTGCATGACCTACATATTCCAAGCCTCAGGGTGTGAGCTATCTTGGCATCTCAACTCTTGGTCTTAGCAGTTTCTGCAACTCTCTTTCTCCCAAGGACACTGTTGCTAGGAGCTTGGGAAAGGAAAGATTGAGTTTGTTCCAGTCTCTCTCTGCTCAGTCTCCAAAACTGCCCTCACACAGATGTTTGTATGGGTGCGTATGCATGCATGTGTACTAACCACAGATGTGCACACTCCTAGATACAGAACATGTTTCTTGCTGTGGTCGTGTGACAAATGGTTAGAATTTTAGGAGGCTCTGGGACTGCATGCTGTATATGCAATCCATCTAAGACTTTGGGATGGGATTCCATTCCATCTTTCAACATGGCGAGACTTAGTTCATGCGCCCCCACTATGAGTCCTTCCTGGGTGAAATTAAAGGCAGACCGGTTGGGTGCTAAGGATCCCTGGTGTGGAGAGGCCATTCCGTTGAGCAGCTGACTGTGAAATCAATACCAAAGGGATGCGGGTCCTGGCGTTGGGAATTCTTTGACAACTCCTTGTCCTTCCTTAGCCATGGCTGTATCCCCGGAGGTCTTTCCGGCTGTGTTCTTGGGCCTGAGGGTCCCGACAAGCACAGTCACCTTGTAGGTCACAGGACATAGGGAAGGGGGTGACCTGCAGAGAGAAAGAAAGAAGAGGTGAGCCAGGTGCCTGGATATAAAGCAGTAATCTTCAGAGAGGCAGTGCAGAACAGAGGGACAATCAGTGGATTTAGGGGAAAGCAGATTCAAGTTCAAGTTATGGCTCGGCTTCTTGCTAGCTCTGTGATAACTTGTACCAAAATCACGTGGTCATTATTGTAGCAGCCTCCATTTTCAGGGGCACTTACTGTGGGTCAGGCAAGGTGCAAAACACTTTCCAAAGAGGAAAACACCACATCCTTTGACAAATCTGTAGCAGAGGTACTAAAACAATCACCCTTTTGCAGATGGGGAAACTGAGGCTCAGAAAGAGGCAGTCATATGTCCAAAGTAATAAGTGACAAATCTGGCATTTAAAGTTGGACAAGCTTCCTCTCCCTGAGCCGTAGGTTCTTACCTGTAGAACTCATAATAAGACCTTTCTTGCACTGTGAACTCTAAGGGCTGAGTGAAAAGTGTGATCCACTGTACCAGAATTGGCTTATTAACAATTCTACTGAATTGTACAATGGGATATCTAACTTGCAGGACTGTTGTGGTGATCAAGGGAGACAAAGGATGTGAAAGTGTCTTTTAAGACACTTTCTGCATATATTGGTAATTTTGATTTTAGGAGGCAATGATGAAAACAACAAAAGCAGGTCTCAGCAAGCCCAGACCACCTTCAAGGGGGCCTGAAATCCTGGTGGGGAACATTGCACATAGAGATTTTGCATAATAGTTGTTTGAAGGATCTTGGGAGCATATTTTAGGATAAGAAAAAGTAAGAGGCACACATGTGATGATTTGGTGTATGTATATATTATGAAAGCTGGGGAAAAAGGAAATAAAACTTAAAAAGTGAGAGGCCTGAGTTTTGGTTCCCAGTCCATCCCTTCACATCCTCTGTGACCTTTGGCCGTCTTTCCTTTCTAGAAACTGAGAGAAAGGGCCCAGCAGAGCGAATGTCTTCCCCATGCAGTGGATAATCTGTCTTTCCAAAGACCACAGCGCACTCTCTGCTTGAGCCCCAGCCTGGGCTCACGCAAGTGGATTTCACCTCATTGCATCATGACATTTGCATGTAACTTTCCCCAGAGGGTCCCCCATCTGCGCAGATGGATTTAATGACCTCATTTGCCTAGGCAGGGTCTCCAAGTGCTCACACAGTCTCAGAGAGCATCTTTGTCTTTCTAGCTTATGGATTCTTCTCTATATCTAACTCATTTTTTCTCTTTGCCTCTTTGCCCTCCCTCCCTCCCAACCTCTCTCTGTCCTGCAATGTTGCAATAATTTAAAATGTAGGAATAAACAGGCAGATTGAAATATAAGCCCCAGTTCTCTTACCTAATTGAGGTGTGACCTTGAGCAGGTAACAATTTCTCTGAGCCTCAGTTAACTCATTCTTTAAATGGGAATAATGAAAGCATACACCTCCTGAGGTTGTGATGAAGGATATGTGAACTAACTGATGAAAAACACCTAGCACACAGTGCATACGCTCAGTGCTCAGCTATAAATGTACATAGCCTCTTGTCTCTGACTCAGTGAGGCAGGGACTGGGTTGGTCTTGTTCATTCTTGTTTGCTCAGAGCTCAAGCCATAGAATGAATGAATGTTCATTTCTCCATGTCTCTCTGACTCTTCCATAGGACTTATGGCTAGCACATCTCTCTCTTTCTCCTTTCATTTTAAATTCATAGGTGCCTGATGGCCTGGTAAGCATCTCACAGCTCCTTCCAGGCAGTGCCTGTCTTTCTGCTTACAACTACTTGCTGTTCCCTTTCCAGGACATTTACTTCCCAGCCTCCATGCCTTTGTGGAGGCTGTGACTTCCAATCTAGAATATTCTTCTACAACCACTTCACTTCCAAGAGAAGCAGAGAATGTTAGAATTGAAAGAGACATAGAGAAAACCCTCCAGTTCAAATGGGGAAACTGAGGGCAGAGCCAAGTCTAAATCTAACAACTGATGTCAAATGGGGAGAGTAATGCCATGGGAGCCACAAGGCCTGAGTTGGCATCCTTATTCGCTTCTTACTCAATGAACAATTTTGGGGAAATCCCTTCATTGCCATGACCCTTAGTTTCTACATCCATAAAAGGGAGCTAAAAAAAAAAAAAAACACACCATATTTCATATGGTTGTGAGGATCAAACAAGAAGAAACTTGCAAAAGCCCAGCACATGGCTTAACACTAAGGAGATACTCAATGCTGAATACATGTGCGCTGAATCAAATTTCCCACCAGCTCATATTTCACCATCTGTGACACCTTTCCTGCTTATAGTCCCCTTTCTCCCACCTCCTTTTGGTAGCCTCTATGTCCTCAACTCACCCATCCCTTTATCTGTCAACTTCTCCCGTCCTCGCCCACATTTTAACATTAGAATGATTCAGTTACCTCTAATGTCTTCTGCACAATTCTCTGCATAACTCTTTCCTGTTGGGCTCTGTGACCCATTAGAGACCATTTAACAGCTGATTTATCACTCATGCCTCTTGTTGCACCTCGCGCAGGCAAACATTCAATGGATTCTCTCTCTTAAAATATGACCCAAGTCCTTACCATGAGTTCAAGGCTTTGCATGATCTGATCTCCACAGACCTCTTGTATTTCACCTGGTTTCCTTCTTCCCCTCACTCTCTGTGGCTTATTTATGTATTTATTGGTTCCTCAGATACTCCAAGAGTTTTAAGTCTTTAGCCACTAATGTTCCTCTACCCTCCTGCTCTTTCCTAGCCAGCTCCTCTTCATTCTTCAGTTCTTATCTCCAGTACCCTCTCCTTACTCATTGGCCTGACCAAAGATGGCACTATCATCTTAATCCCATATCACAGCATCTATTTGTCCACCCTTGTTAGACTGAACACTTCTGCACTTGTATGTCAGCTCAGTCTGGGCTGGGACCATGTCTGTTGTTGACCTGAGTCTCTATATACCACATAGGCATTCAATGAATCCACGAATGGAGGGACAAATGAAGTCATGAATATACGTGCAGAACACAAGTCAGGGAGTCTCTGCTCTTGCACTTACTTGCTGAATGACTTTATATAAGTTACTTCGCTTCTCTGGGCTTCGGTTTCCCTCTCTGTACATTAAGATTCAATTTTAATGGTCTCTACCTTCCCATCTGTCTGAAAACCCTTCTCAGTCTGAGAAGGCAATGCCCTGGCCAGAAAGGACCTGGAAATGTAGACTTTCTCCACAAACCCTGTCTTACACGTTCCCTCTTCTGCCATCCCCAGTTCTATCAGCTTCTCCGTAATCATCAGCTGGCAGGACCCTGTCTCCAGCTAATGTTTCAGGCTAGTCTGGCCACTCTGACTATGTGGGCGTGGTGTGACCATTCTCTTTCCTCCCTGGGTCAGCCTGGGCATTTCAGCATGTTCCCACAGTGTGTCTGGAAACTAAGGGAAGGAACCCCAATTAGAATATGACAAAGTCCAGAAGGGTTGGTCTCAGTAGGCAGATCTGGAGTCTCCTTGTCTCCACCACATGCCTGTAAATGCAGCTGCATGTACTGATCCCTCGCTAGGAGTTTGAGGGGCAGACAAGCCTTGGTTTAGGCATGGGCTCCATATGGGCACTGCATGACTTTCAGCAAGTCCTTGGCACCCTGAGGACGTCATCTCCCTACCTGTAAGACGACAGCCTTCATAAAGCCCTCACAGGGTTCTGGTGAGAAGTCAATGAAATATGTTGTCTCTGAACCAGCTCGCAGAGAGCTCAGTGCAGAGGACATGCACAGTGTCTTGTTCCCTCCTCCTGCCCTTCCTCTCCTCTTTGTGAGCTGCCTCTTCACAACCTGCCTAGGGCTCTCCTCTCATCTCAAGCCTCCTCCCTGATCAAGGGCCTACAGCTGGGAAGAGAACGGTGGCGATTGCCAGCTCCATCCACTTTCCCAGGTGTTCCTAAGTCTGACCTGGAAGAGACAGGGGAGGCCTGTTCACACAGGTTCACAGCAGTGAACACCACTTTACACGCACACTCCAGCACGTCCCGAGGGCCTTCCATGTGCCAAATAATTTCTACATGCTAGCTTATTGACTCCACACAAGCTTGTGAGGCTATCCTTATTAGCTACCCATCTTGAGGATAAGAAAATAGAGGCTTCAGAATGCTGAAAACGACACAGACTTGCCCCAGGCCTCACTACCAGTCAATAAGCAGGATTTTAAATCCCCCTCCTAACACTGAAGCTTTTCAGCAAGTGAAAGAAAGGGGAAGGTACTTTCTTTACCACCTGGCCAGGCTGACTGCTGCTTTGTCATTTTAATAGCCAATAGCCTTTTATCCCTTATTATGTGCCCTGCAGTGAGTTAACTCAATGTACATTATCTCACTCACTCTTCCCAGCAACCCTAATAAGGCAGCTATTCTTATTATCCCTGTTTTACATCTTAGAGGAAACTAAGATGCAAAGAGGTGAGTCACTGGCTGGCAGGTGGCCTGGGATTTGCATCCCTGTTTGTAACCACTACCCAGTACCGTCCCCAAGAGGCAGGAGGAGCAGGATTCAGGGTCTCCTTTTCACAGAGGAATAAACTGAGGCATGGAGAGAAGAATCACATCCTGATATAGTGAGCTCTGAGATGGATGATTCCCAGATTTCCTGACTCCCCAAGCAGCTCCCACCTTCTCCCCCACACGGCCTCCCAAGCAAACCTACCACCCACAGCACGAACGCCGTGGTGGCCAGTTTACATTTGGGATTCCCAGCACCATGTGGCTAGGCTGTCCCATAAATGGCTTGGCCACCCACTCTGGGATTCTGTCAACAAGCCCAGGTCAATGACTAAAGGCAAGGATTCACTCCTTTTTTTTCTCTGGGCTGGAGATGGTGCTCAGGCACAGGAGTTTCTCCCTCTGGGTGAGCTGCCCAAGCTAACACCTCCATCCATGTGTGTGAGCGGCTCAGGAATGCAGCCCAGGCAAGTGCACCGCAAGGCCCTGGCTGCAGTCTTGTCTGAGGCTGGGAGACAGGCAGGGGCTGGATTCTGACTCAGACTCAACAGGGAGGTCACAAGCAGAGAGTGTGCAGTGGGGGAAGCAAGAGGCATCCTGTGCTGAAGGTCAGAAAGCTTTGACTGTCCACCTGCCCACTGTGGGACCCTGGGCAGGACACTTGACCACTCTGAGCCTCAGGGTCTTCAACGGGTTGAAGGAAAGATTGAGAACAAGTAGAGCAAGGCGTGACGTTAATTATGAGGACTCCCCTGTGAGCTCCTCCAGGGTACGGTAGATACCTGCTGGCTCAGGGCATGGAGTTGTCAGTGAATACGGAGGCTTGTCTAAATGTGGATAAGTGGAGGAGAAAATGGAGCAAAAATGTGGGTAAAGTGGAGAAAAGCATCAGCCTAGGCAAGAAGGAGACCTGGGTTTGACTCCTTGCTCTGTTAGTGACTTCGTGTATGCTATTAGGCAAGTTGCTTCCCTTTTTTGGGCTTTAGTTTCTCTATCTGTAAAATGCAGGAGATAACAGTCCTGCCACACTGAAGTATTTTGGATAAAGTATTAAATTCAAGTAAAGCACTTAGCACAGCACATGGCATATAATATGTGCTCAGTAAATGATGATGATGGTGATGGTGATATTGGTGAGGCTGGTGTTGATGCTGGTTGTGGTGTTGATGATGTGGTGATGATGTGGTGTTGATGGTGGTGATGATGATATTGACAATGATTGTGATGATGATAACTTTTGGGGACAGAAGGATCTGATTCCTTCATAGGAACAAACTAAAATGAGCGTCTAATTCATCCATATGAAAAAATCAAAGCTATACCCCAAATGAGGAGATCATAACAGTCCAGAAGCCAGTGATTTTTTGGCAAGGAGGAATTAGTCCAGTCTGCTTAGCCATTTGCCTATTTCTTACTAATCTTCCAAGTTAAGCATATCTATCCCCTCTTCCAGGAAGTCTTCTAGGATCTTCTAGGCTGGTTCAGGGCTTAAAATCATTGAACACCCCATAGTTCTGTGGATAAAGGTCAAATTCCCTGGCTTGGCTTGTAAAAGCCTGTTCATCCATCTAGGCTCATCTCTTACCCCTTCTTCCTTTCTTACACTGTGCTCTAGCCACACTCAAGAATTATAATTTCCTTAATACTCTCCCTTGTATCTAAGTCTTTGCATAGACTGTGCCCTCTGCCAAAAACACACTTCTCTCTCTCATCCTTATCTCTGGTCCTCCTCCTACTCCTTTCATCTGGGTAAGACCTACTGCACCATTCATATCTTACCTTTCTAGAAGGTGTTGCCTTCTCTAGGAAGCTTCATTGGCTCGCCTCACTTGCTGTGTCTCCATTAGCACTTACTCCACTCTAAATGTCTGGTCACCAGTCCAGAAGACATGAACCCAGCATGGCTGGGACTAGGTCTGTCTTGCTTGCAGCCTAGCACAGTATGTATCACATAGCATCAGAACTTGGATACATCAGTGAACAAAATAGATGCATGTTCTTGCCCTCATGAAATATTCATTCTAGCAGCAAGAAGGGTAGGGATTGCAAGATAATAAGTAATAAATACATTTTATAGTATGTGCCAAAGTGATAAATGTTGTGGAAGGAAGAAAAGTGGAAGCCAAGGCAAATGGGTGTGGGACTGCCAGGGGTGGGGTAAGGTGGGTAGTCAGGGTGGGGTTCATTGAGAACTTACATGACAATTGGGCAAAGACTTGGAGGAGGTGAGGGGATGAGTCATGAGGATGAATGGAGAAGAATGTTCTCAGCCAAAGGAACAGCCAGTGTCGAAGGCTGTAAGGTAGGGGGATGCCTGGCCTACAAAAGGGATGGCAAGGAGTCCAGAGGGGTGGAGTTATGTGAGGGGGACCACTAAGAGTCAGGGATGAGGTCAGAGAGGGAATGTGGCTGGGCAGAGCACTCAGGGCCTTGCAGACCATTGGGAAGACTGGTTTTACTCTGAGTAAAATGGGGGAGACACTGCAACATTTTGCATAGAGGTGTGATCCCATCTGACTTGTTTGAAAAGGACCTTTCTGGTTGCTGAGTCAAGATGTAAGAGCCATTGATGTACATCCCTAACTCTGAAACCCAACATCCAAGCCTTTCTCATGGCCCACTCTGCTAAGAAGGCTGCTTTCCATCCAATGGTTTTGATTATCTTCCCACGTCTTTAGAATCACCAGCCTCCTTAGACCCAATGGGCCACATTTGGGGATAACGGCCTTTCCTAAGAAACCATGTTTTCACTTAGATTTAGCAAATAAATATGGCAACCCTAAACTTAATGCCATCAATTGGGTGTACCGTCCTGTGCTGAGACATGCTCCTGGGATTAACTTCTTCTTACTCTTTCCTGGTCCCAGCCCTGACTAGCCTTAAAGTTCTCGCTCAATGACCATCTTGCTCAGGAAGCCATATGGAAGGTCCTGAGACATGAATCTAATACAAATATCACAAGATAAAAATGGAAAGTGAACCTGGCCTGCCCAAGGCCACAGAGCTAAGACACAGAGCTGGGACTACACGCCGACTCCCCAGACATCTTCCAGAATCAGTCTCTTAGCAGCTGCTTGAAACACGACCATAACTAGAGTTCCAGGCCACCACTCCTAAGAAAGCCTTGGTATGTTGAATATGTTCAGGTGGTTTCCCCTCCCTCCCTCACATCCCCAACACATACTTACTTAGAATGATTCCAATTATAAATGAATATTTTTTGTTGTTGTTATGAGGGGAAACTGTTGCAGCAATTGTTCTGGGAATCTGCTTCATATTTGAGACTCCTCAAGGCTTCAACAGGAAAATAATAACCTGACATGCTGAGAAGCCGAGTCCTGCCCCTTCCTGTCTGCTGCACACTGCAGACAGGTGTCTGGGTAGGAGGCTGGTCACCCCTGTCAGACGGAGTTTCCTGCACTGTCTTGTTCTTGTCTGCCAGCCGGGCCCAGGTCACCCCACAAGGCAGATGTGGGAACAGCTGGTGTCTGCACAGACAGACAAGGGGAGGAAGGATGGAGGGAGCAGACAGACATTATTCTGCGCCAAGTGACAGGGAGGCCCAAGCTCTGGGGACGGAGAAGAGGTTGAGGTGGAGAGTTGGCAAGAAGGAAGTCTGGGAGAAGGTGTTGAGTGCTTAACTCTGGGCCCAGAGCTCATACCCAGGACTCCGGTCCAGGAGGACTGTGAAACAAGAAGCTCACCCTCCAGGGGAAGGGCAAGACGCAAGCTCATTGCAACAGGATGTTCAGAACAGGGGTTAGAGGCAGGTACCATGTGGCTTAGACTCATGAGGTTTGCATCTCAGCCCTACCACTTACTGCACATATGGCCTTAACCCTTCTCAGCCTCAGCTGCATCATCTATAAAATGAGGATAAAAAGACAAAACGTAAAACAGGACTACTGTGCTGATGAGATGAAATTACACGTATAAAAGCAGTTAACACTATGCTTGGCAAATAGCAAGCTCTCAATAAATAGGAGCTACTAGTATTTATTTGGAGTCAGGAAATCCTAAATCCTACACACAGCTCTGTCACCTTGGACAAATTGATTCCACCTCTCTGAGCCTTAATTATCCACTTTGTTGGGTGGTTCTGGAGTCTTAAGTGAGACAGTCTGCACAGAGATTCAGACCTATGGCCAAGCACATAGTAAGTGCTCAATTAATAAAATTATTGTAATTTAGGAAGGTACATGAAGCAAATCTGCCCTATTGATGAGTTTCCAAGTGCCAGGCTGGGTGCTTATGGGCAGGGAACTACCCACGATATGGAACTGTGGCCAAGAGTACAGGTGGGAACTAAACAGGACCAGCAAGTAAGGGCAGGGGGATGAGAGAAAGGCAGCCAGCCACTGGCCCCTCTCCTGCTCTGAGAGGCTTCCTGCTGTGGAAGCTGGAGACAGAAGCCAGAACTTTTTTCCATTCAGGGGAAACTCCTGTCTGGGATGATTGGCAAGGCTGGGAGCTTAGACTCCTCCTTACCCTGTCTTTGCTGCTGGGAAAAGCTGTTTTCACCTTTGCCAAGGAGAGGGGTCCCACACCCAAGGTTGCCTGGCAGTCTGGGCTCACAGTGAAATTTCTCCAACTGCAACAGGAGGGTCCTGCCCAAGTGCGCTGAGGACAAGGTCCTAGCCCCACCTACATTCCTTTTCTGAGACTCAGCCCTGAGCAGCAAAAAGAGCTGGCTTGTGAGGCAGACAGAATTGGGTTCGAATTTGGGCCTTGGCCCTTGCAGCCAACTGAACTCAAGCAAGTCCCATAAGTACTCTAAGCCCGAATTGGTTCTTCTATACAATGGGGATAAGAACCACCTGTCGGGGTTGACATGAAGATTAAAGAAGATAATGGAGGACAAGTGTCTGGGAGGGTCTGGCATATGCGGCAGTCCACTTAGGGGTATCTTGTATTATTATCTATTTTCTCTGCCTATTATCTCTCTAAACCAGTCTACTGCAGGGACTAGTTGGGTGGGTACAAGAGAAGACAAAGGTTTCAAAAAGTTGAAGTTTATGGAGAAGTTAGACTGGGAAATTTAAATTGTAGAAATACGACTTCAATTTGAGACACCTTTTCTAGAAGTCAGACTTCCAGGAATCTTGAACCTAAAGAAAGCCCCAAACACTTCTGAACAACTAAAACCTATGGCAAAGCCATATGCACATAAGAGAAGCCTGTAGGTCTCCAATCCATATGTCACACAGAGTTCTAATAGCTCTCTCCATTCTGCCCCGCAACCACTATTCACCTTCACCACGAAAGCTCCTACTAGTTCTTCAGGTCTCAACATAAACATCACTTCCTCGGGGAAGCTTTCTCTGACCTTCACACTGCTCTCTGTAAGATCCTGTGCCTTTCCTTCATTGCTCCTTCCACAAAGGTAATTCAATGCCTAGTTTGTACTTCACTGCCTAATGTCTGGCTCCCCTAATAAACTACAAGCTTCATGAGGGCAAGCACCGTGTCTGTCTGGATGCTGCCATGTGCACCCAGCCTGGTCCAGTGTTCAGCCCACAGAGATGCTCAGTGAACATGCATCTTATTGTATGAAGGAAGCTTGGCCAATTGCTCCTTATTCTGCAGCCTCGACTGACAGGAAGGAACAACAGTTTAAAGTAAAAGTAGGGGATCTTTTAACACAGAAGGACAAAATTACATTTATAATGTGAGTGAAAGAAAAGAAAAAAGAAAAGACCCTAGGAAGTATATTCAGAACTAGCAAAGAAACGACTCTGGGTCCCTTAGTAAAGAGGCAGTGCTCATCTGGAGTCTGAAACGGCTGCAGCTGAACCCAGTATAGGAACAGAGAGTCCAAGTGGCCATTTGATGTATATATGTATTTGTGTGTGTATATATATATATAAATTTAGAATCTGCTTGTGAACCTCAATCTTATCACTTCACATCCCACCATACACTCTGTAGAAATAGCAATCCATTTAAGGAAGTTTCCCAATAAAAATAAATTAGTTTCATTTTTTTATGTTTTAGTACATAAGTTATAGTTGGTAGGAAAATTCTTTTAATCAGAGCTGCTCTTTCTGCAACTGATGGTGTCAGATGAATAATGTGTCATAATTCTACGCAAACTTCTATTTAAAATACAAACCACTGTCCATTTACTTTCAAAAATGGCTGATTCCAATGGAGTGAAATAGACACTATTGTATACTGCGTTCATTTGGCAACAGTTATCAAGGGCCTTAAAAGTGCTTACACCTATTTCCCTAGTCATTTCAACTCTAAGAATCAATTATAAAGGAAGAATTAGAGCTATACAAATATTTATGTGTACAGATGTTCATTAGCATCATTATTAATCACTGTGAGAAACTGAAATAATTCAAAAGTTAAAAATAAAAGTTGGAGGTAAATGGCTACATAAATTATCATATATCAAAACCATAAAATAAATTGTAATATAGAAAAAAATACACCTGAGAAGTTTATACTAATGTCAGATCATTCTTATGTGTAAGATTTCCTGCACTAACAAAACAAAACAAAACAAGATCCTAACTAGAAATGCAGTAATGTATACATAGACCCAAATACCCACATACTTACGTACACAGTAAAATACACCAAAAGAAAAGCAGTGATTATCTTTGGGTTGTAAGATAACCAGTGAATTCTTTTGTTCTCTTCTATTTCTGGATTTTCCAAAAATTAGAATATATCTTGTTTCATAATTGGGAAAAATAACGAAATTCATTAACAGAAAATGAATTGTATTCTCCTGAACTTGAGCAGAAAGTGTATACCTTCAGTGTTTTATTTAAAAAAAAACAAAACAGGAGGGTAGCCATGCTGAAAAGTGTTGCCCATACAGGATTAAATGATCCCAGAGAACCCCAGAATCCTATTCACCAACCAGAAGATGCGGTAACAGTCCTGCGAGTTGAGTGTGTCCCTTGGGTCTTACCCTGTTCATCCCCTGCATTTTAAGTCAGGGCATCTTTCTTGAAGGAACTAATTATCTTAAGGATGTTGCAATATAAAGGGCCTTGGATAGGAAGCCAGGAACGCTGCTCTGTTTCTATCACTTACTCTGCCATCATAGAGAAATCATTCCTCCTTTATGGGCCTCAGGGCCCCCATTAATGAAATGAAAAGTTTGGACCGGATAATCACAGAGGACTCTTCAGCCAAACTGATTATGATTCTTTTCCCTTCCTGTCTCAAGAACATAGTTCCCTTCTTTAAAATGAGAGATTAGGTCAAATGATCTTTGAGATCAAACGATCTTTCAACTCAGATTATAGATGAATATAAAATTAGAAATAGTTTCCCATCAACTCATTCATCCCAAGGGCACTTCTCAACATGGGTTGCCCACATTGACCACCTCTCCCCCAGCTCTCAGATAGGGCCCCAAACTCTGGCCCTGGCTCTCATCAAAAGGAAAATGGAGATGGCCACTCTTCTGTGAGTGGCTGAAATGCATCTCAGTTGAATGTTCCAGTTTTATTATAAACACTTGAATCCTAACACACAAAGGAAGAAAATCACAATGAAGACCACACCTCCTAATTCTACAGATATGAAGAACAAAGGAAATTATAAATGTTTAAAGGCCATGACTGACCTTGTTGGGAATGTCCCATCTTCTCTCCTCCCCTACACCTTAGCCATACCTCCTAAAAATGCATGTTCTTTCTAGGACTTTACATGTCAGTCTCCTGCCCCAGACATTCTTTTCCTGGTCTCCCCTCTACCCCTCAGGTTTCAGCATCGATGCCAATCCTTCTGCAGAGTGTTCTCCACCCCTTACCTGGGCCCTCATAGCACTCTGTCCTTCCCTTCTAAAAGTATTTATTACATTTTTATTTGTCTGCTTCCATACCTGACTCTAAGCTTTGAGGGTGAGAGACAACATTTACAATCCATTTGGATCATCCATGAGCCTCCACACCTAGCTCAGGGCTCAGCACATGATATTTGTTCAACTACTAACTAAAAGAATAAAAAATACACTACACTACACTACACTACAATACAATAAAGCTTGTAGGCAAGTGCTGACACAACCAGGACAATGGGTTGTCCAGCACATAGGGGTGATCCTGTCCAGTAAGCTGGGAGGCCTGCTGGAGGCGGCTGTCAAGGGGGACACACTGGCCTACCTTTTTGGTCTTCACTGTAGAAGCACAGCAATCCCCGCCATCATAGTTGCAGAAGGCTCTGTTGTTGATGGCATCACAGTAATTGTCTCCCATGAAGGGCTATAAAGGGGGAGAGAGGCAGGAAGGAAAGGAGGCATTGTTAACATCTTGGAATGAGTGGAGGATGGACTCTGTAGTCATTTAGCTGTCTCTCATCTTCCCACAAACCTCTACAGTCAGCCCACCTGGCTTTAAATCCCAACAGCCCTTGGACAAGTTATCACTTCTACCATTTATAAAGACTGTCGTCTAGCCAAGTTTTTCCCAACTAAAGTATGGTTATGCTGGGAGACACACTCTTGTATGCTGGGGTACACAAAGTCACAGGATAGACCACTTGTCTTCCTGAAGTAGGGGGCTCATTTTACTTGAATAAATGATAAGAAGATTTGAGCCCCCTTCCCCCACTTTTCCTGGTGGTAGGTAATTAAAGGAATAGCTGGTAAAGGAATAGCTGAGGAAGAAAAGAAAAAAATAAATGAAAATGGTTCTTTTTTTATTTGGCCCTAGAAAAAAATCTCTAGTTTCATCACTAGCTACTCTTCTCTATGTGTCCTTTCCTACAGCCACATTCATGCGCCCATCCATCTATCTGTTTATCTATCCATCTATTCATCCATCCATCCATTTATCCATACATCTTCTATTCAACCCTATTTATTGAATGCCTACTATGTGTTACACATTGTGCTAAAGAAAAGGATATAATAGTAAGTCAGTATAGGTATAGCTCTCACTCCTCTAGACCTTACACTTTAGTGAGGACGAAGACTTTAATCAAATAAGCACACATCTAATTGGCCAATTTTAACTCTGATAAGAGCTGTAGAGGAAAGGTCCATGGTGCTGTGAAAGAGTAGGAGGACTTGACCTAATCAGGGAGCTCTGTGAAGGCGTCTCTGAGGAAATGATGTTTCAGCTGAGGTCATAAGATGAGTAGGACTTAGACGGGGATGGAGAAGGGAGAATTTCTAGAGAGAGGGAATAGCATGTGAAAAGCTCAGCTACTTAGAGATTTCTCCTGTCGCTGGTATTTCTCATGCTGCTACTTCTACTAATATTGTGTGCAGGCAAGCAATTCATCCTTTAAGATCTAGTTCAAACATCACCCTTCCAAAATGACTTCCCTAATACCTCCAGGATGTTCTGTGCTTCTACAGCTTCTTGAATTTTATAACTTTGGTTATAGCTCTTGGTACGTATTTTAGAATTCTCTCTTATGTTGTCTATCTCCTTTACTATTCTGTGAGTTCCTTATGGACAGGAATGTGTGTCATCTATTTTTGAATCCTAGATTTCCAAGCAAAATGCCTGGCAATTTGAGCAAAACTTTATCAAATATATGTTCCATAAATGTTTATTTAGTAAGATGATGGATAGATGGATACATGGATGCATGGAGAGATGAGGGGCAAGAAGATACCGCAGATGACTCAGAGAGAGCACAGTTACTGTTTGCACTTCACTAAGACCATTGTATTCCCAGAACCTAGAGTAATTCTGGACACATAATAGGCACCCAGTGAAGCTTTGATGAGCGAGTGAGTGACTGACCACTTTGGACACAGCTTGGGGCAGGAGGCAGGAGTCTCAGGTGTCCCAAAACCCTTTCTCGATCTTGGCTACCTCCAGACACTCCAGGTTGATGGCTCCTCCCTGGACCCAGCATTTGTATCTCTTGTAGGCATACTTTTCAGCTCCAGACAAGAGACAAACTATTAGCTCTAAGCTAAGGAGGAAAGGAGACAAGGGGGCACCTGCAAGGGCAAAGGCGATAAGCATCACTGGCAAGGCTCAGAGCCTGACAGGTGAGGGTCTCTTAGGCCCCAGTGCTGAGTCAAAGGAGGGATCGAATTCTGCTGTCACACTGGTTGCCTAGACCGCCGACTCAGCAGAATGAGTGCCCAGGTAACCCAAGCTTCCTTTTCCCGAAAGGCTGGACTGATCCAGAGAGATGGAAGGAAGCAACAGCCACAGGGCCTTGGCTTTTGTTCTGTCATTCTTGGCTGAATCTTTGGAGAATGGAGGTTCTTAAAGACTACAATGTCTAGTGTCATGAGAAGATGCCACAGGGCATCCAATATACAGAAAGAAACCAATATACAGAAAGAAACGTGTGACCTGGAGACTATCTTATGACACCTACAGGTCAGGGGATGGCCCATAGGCAGGAGGTGGCCTAGTGAAGGAGAAAAAGCATCAGCCTAGAAGTCAGGAGACCTGGGTTCCTGCTTTGGCTTTGTGTCTGGTATGCTGTGTAAGCTTGGGCCAGTCCACTCCCTCTCTGGCTCTCTTTTTCCACTCTATACAACAAGTGAGTAAGGTTTGATCACACTGAGAATCCTTCCAGTTTGAGTATTCCATAAAATTCTAGACTTGGCCACTGTCTAGGTCTCAGTTTCTCGATCTTTAAAATAAAAGGTTAGGTTTAGATCATCTAGAAGAGCATTTCTGGTTGTGATAGTCTAAGAATTTCATCAAATACAAAGTTTTCTAGAGCTAGTCCTTTTCACCTGGATATTTCTGAGTGGGCTCTGGGGTGACCACAGAGATTTGGACATCCCACTGGATGTGATCTGGGGCCTCCTTTTCACTGCCAGCTGAGAAAAACCATGCACAGAATGTCTCTTATTTCCATGGGCACACTGCCTTGAGAATACGGATGACAGTCCAAGTACTCTAGCCCTGCCCCTCCCAAGCTTAGCACTGATCTCCGAAATGCCAAGTTCCAGGGGACGGCTCAACTGTGAAGTCAGAGAATTGAAGTGTCAGAGAGGATCTTCCACTTTCAGCTCAATGGTTGGGTCTACGGTGTCCATATCACTTCTGGGGTTGAATGACAAACATGTGTGGCAAAAGGAAGTGATCTGTAAGTAATGGTCATCAGTAAAGTGGAAATTTAGAAAAAAATAAACTGCCTCATGTAGTTCTGTGCAAGTTAAATGTGATGATGTTGGTAAACTGCCTGGCATATTATAGATGCTAAATCAATACGGCCTCCCCCCACCTCTTATCACCCTTACAGATGCAATATTACCTTAAAAACACACTTCGGAGCCAGAAACACCTGGCTTGGAAGCCCAACTCTGTTACTCATTAAATGTATTTTTGACTATGTTTGTTCATATTTCTGTGCCTCAATTCTATAATCTGTAAAATGGGCTTGCTGCTTCCTGTCCAAGAAATCTGGTAAAGGGATATTTATAGCTCTAGGAGGTACAGTAAATGGTAGCTATGATTAATATAACAATAACAATAGTAACAGTAGGATCATTTCTAGGGACTCACCTCACAGCCTTTGACACAGTGAATCAGAGCAGGGTGAGGATACCACTTGAGACCAGCTGTGCAGACAACTCTCTGCAGAGAAAGGGAAAGAGAGGTCAGATAGGTTTGGGGCTGGGAGGGAGCCATCTCTTTGTTAGCACCACATTCAACCACCCCACCTCTTCCTGGATCTTCCAAATCCTGACCTCACCCTGGCACTTACATGAAGGATTAGCCCAGGTACTTGCAATAACAGGAGCCATAAGATTAAAATAATATTTGTGTTTGTGTAGGTGTCATGATTCTGTATTTCCCTTGCAGGAATAAGGGCTGAAGAGAAGCAGAACTGAGGGATAGAGATATGGTCAGAAAGGCCCTTCAGAAAATTCTTGGCTGATGTTTGACCTATGGATGGAGTTGGGGATAAGGCGGGCAAAGGAGGAAGTGTAGAGTGTATGTGTGTACACGTGTGTGTGCATGTACATGTGTGTTTGCGTGTGTGCATGTGTGTGGCAACAACAGGAAGATGAGAGAACAGTGTGGAGCAGGGTTTCCCAAACCATGCACTGAGGACCACTTTCATCATAATCACTGTGATGAGCACGTTAAAAAGGCGGATGCTTCAGCACCACCTCGGAGCTAATAAATCCAAATCTCTGAGGCCAGGGCCTGGGACTCTACATTTTGAAAACAAGCCTCTCAGATGATTCTGATACACATTACAGTTTGAGAGCCATGGGCTGGAGGATGAATGAACTAGTTTTCCACTCGTAACTCTTACAGACCCTTCCTGCCTCCACCAGCAGCCATGCCATGAGGGCCTGCTCACAATTCCCTGAGGTCGCCCACACTCTCATATCCCTGTGACTTTGTTCTTGCTGTTCTCCTTCATTGAAATGTCGTTCCCCATCTTATCACCTGGAGAATCCTTAGTTACCTTTAAATTTCTGCTCAAGACTTACTTCCTCCGTGGTGTTTTTCTCAACCCCCTTGGGCAGAGCTTATAGGTATGCATATATGTATTTATTTCTAGCTTCCTTTAATAATAGTTATTGTTATTATGATATTGACAACTAAAATGTGTTGAGTGTGTTCATGGTGCTAATTACTTTATGTATTATCTTACTTATTTCTCGCCACCATGCAGTGAGGTGGGCATTAATCTCATGTCATAAGTAGAATTAATTCCCCAAGCTCTATAGCTGTTAGGTGGAGAAACCAGGATTTGAAATCAAGCAATTGTTTTGGAAATGATTTAAGGCAGCTCATAACATAAAATCCAACATGATGATAATTCTTAAAGTAGGTGAAAAAACAAAGATAAACAACAGTAGGAAGATAAAAAAGCATCAGGAATGGGGCTAACATAACAATCCTAGAAGCTCCATTCTCTATTCTGCTGTAGATGTCTTACTTTTCATGCCAGATTACAATGATTTCTTTAAAAATAAAATAAAATAAAATAAAAATAACATGGAGGCAAATGCTTAGATTTGCAATGAGAGGTAAGTTTCAGGGACCAGCCGTGGAAGTCTATATGATCAGGGCTTGCTCTCCTGGCTAAGTGCCAATTGATTAATTTTGATTAAGAAATGAATAGTCACTTGGGCCAGAAGGTGGAAAATCCATGTGACCAGCCAATTCTCTCCCTGCGGGCAAACTTATATGGGAGCCAAACTGTAATTAGGTTTATGGTGAGCTTGGAACAAAGGGAATTACATGATGATCTGGCTAAGACCGGGCTGGGTGCCTTTCTTCTCTGCCCCACAGCATCTCCGGTTCACCCTTGGGTCTTCCATGTTGGGAATGGTGCCTGACCCAGTAAATATTTATGTTATACATGAATAGATCCATCTCAGAATAGAGATGATTTTATCAATGAACAATATTTTCTTTACTCGTCTTCCTGTCTTCTGGAGCATCAGAAGATCATTACAATGCCTAGCACAGTGTCTAGTTTACAGGATCAGTTTAGTCTAGATTGAATTAAATTAAAGATCTTGGACAAACAATGTAACTTGAAGATTTGCCAACCAGTCTCACAATGTGAAATCAATTATCTAGCCCCCTACTGCCTCTACTGACACTGTCTACCTTCTCCCTGTCCACATACACACAGTGATATATGGGAAAGACCTTAGGCATTGAAGTACAACAGATGTTGTTGCAATCCTGACTTGAAATTGTTTTGTAAATTTCCACTCTGAGGCTTGGTCCTTCCATCTGTAAAATGGGTAATGAAAATGTGATAAGCTTGTTATGATGATGCATTGAGATAAATGATGTGGAAATGGTTAATCTAATACCATCCTTAAGGTTCTTGAGGACAAGGCCTAGGTTTTAGACTTCTCTGTCTTCCCTCAGGATCAGGCATGGAGCACAGTGAACAAATACATATTGACCAAATGAAGGAATGTGAGTAGCTCCAGGGTTTCTTCCTTCCAGCTCAGCCACTTATTTTGGGGGGGAGGGGTAAAGAAGCTTTGCCCTGAGCTAACATCTATTGCCAATCTTCCTCCTTTTTGGCTTGAGGAAGATTAGCCCTGAGCTAACATCTGTGTCAATCTTCCTTTACTTTGTATGTGGGATTCCTCCACAGCATGGCTGATGAGTGGAGTAGGTCTGCACCCAGGATCCGAACCTACAAACCCCAGGCCACCAAAGCAGAGTGCACGTAACTTTAACCACTCAGCAATGAGGCCAGCCCCGTCAGCCACCTTTCTTGCCCTTCACTTCCTGGCTATGGGGCCAGAAGCAGTGAGAAAATCACCTGCTTTCATCCTCTGGGAAGTTTTAACCAGACTTTCATCTCTGGGTCTTAAAATCTGGTCCCAGCACAAATTCAGAGATGTTGGAGGGACATTTAGTAATGGTTCAAGTAGTAGAAAACAGTAAAGTTAGGATCCACAAGGGATTTGATGCCCATCCCTCCCCCTGTTTATTTGAGAGCTAATTTAATCCGTCTGTAGGAGTGTCTCGGTGTGGTTGTACAAGTTTCTGTCAGTTGAGGTTTACCTGACGTGAATTCAGAAAAAGGACTTTTATACTATCTGCATGGGCCTATTTATCTTTCCAAGAGTTTTGGATTTTCCACTATTCCTCAGGGCTGCATGCCCCACCTGTCTCACTACAGGGCCCCTCTGTATGTGAGGAGAACTGGGAAAGGGGACAGGAGCAGGAGCTGAAGGAAAAGCTAGGCTGTTTACACCACAAGTTGGGAGAACCCAGATGAGGCCCCTCAAATGTCAGCCTTGTTCCTCTTGATGCCACTGAGACCTCCAGCCTAGTCAGAGTGCTTTCAGACATGTTTTATAAGATGGCTTTCATTTCCTGTCTTGGTGCATAGGAAGAATAGACTGTTTTTTCTTCCTGGCTACAATGACCATCAGCATAAACACCACCATCATCATTATCTTCAACAACACCAGCACTACCACTATCATCATCAACACTACCACCAGTACTGCTACCATTACCTCCACCAGCATCATCACCATCACCACTATCATCATCATCATCATAAACACCGACACTACCATCACCACCAACACCACCATCATCATCAGTACCACCAGAACCTCCACCAGCACCACCATCACTATCATCATCATCATCAATACCACCAGCACCTCCACCACCACCACCACTGTCATCATCTTTACCATCAACACCACCATCAGCACTACTACCATCACTTCCACCACCACCACCACCACCATCATCATCATCAACACCAACAGCACTTCCACCACCATCATCAACACCACTACTACTGTCAACATCATCACCACCACCAGCACTTCCATTATCACCACCACTATCATCATCTTCATCATCAACACAGCACCATCACCAACCCCATCATCATTATCCTCATCCTCATCAACACAAAACCCTCTATTGACCAAATATTATAGTCCCAGCCCTGTGCTCAGAGCTTTCATCTATTTAATTCTTACCGTAACTATGAGATAGGTACTATTTTTGACTCTGGTTTACACAAGAGGAAACTGAGGCACAGAGAAGTTAAATAACTTACCCTGAATCATGCACATAGGCAAAAACAGTCAGGAGTTAAACCCACATCTGTCTGATTTCCAGGTACATATTTTCAACACTATACTCTCCTTCAAATTCCCCTAGTCCCTGAAGCTTTAAGTATAAAATAGCTTGCCCTTTTGATCAATGGAAAGACCACAATTTAGAAAGGTAGAGAGGCTTTGAGACAAACGTAGGAGGAGGCAGTGTCTAAAACATGAAGCCCAGAGAAGATGGGCCCCAGGCAGAGTGAAAGACATGTGAGAAAGCATCTTAAGAGAGCCTCCTCCTTCTGAGGTCCATGTCTGACACTCCTTCTGATATCTTCTAAGATGAACTCCCTATTCTCCTCATTTTTTGCTTGATTTTTAGGACCTTCTGTGAGTAAATTATATCATTTGACTTATTTTTGCCTTTTGTTATTGGTTACTGAGCTTCTGGTTTTCTTCTGGGTAAGTTTTTAAAAAGCCTATGCATTTTCCAATCTGTATGCCTTGTGTTTGAAGAACACCTGCCATTTGGAGGTGCATAATCAATGTTTTTGAATGAGTCAATGAACAAATGATCAAATGAGTGAATGGACAAGTGTGTCTATGAGTAGATGAGAAATTGCTGGATTCTAGACACATCTCTCTATCTTCCCCTCCAGGGCACATATCTCCTTCTATACATCAGATAGACTGGACTTCATATTCCCTCAGAACCTCTGACCTTTATACACTTGGCAGGGTTTTCCACAGTGCTGCCTTCTCTTCAAGGAATGAATTCTGCATCTTTGTCTGCCAGTGCTGCATAGGTTTATGGTTTATAATGTGTAAGGTGGTTGCCTTGCAGAATGAAATGCAGGAGAATTAGACCTGGGTTCAAATTCTAATTCAACCACATTAGTTATGTGAATGGGCAGTGACAACTTCTCAGAACCTCAGTTTTTCATCTGTAAAATGGTGTTAAACTTATCTCATTGGGGTGTGGCAGAGACAAAATGAGGTGGCATATACGGAATTGCCTAACAAATAGTGCCTACATATCACAGATATTCAATAAATGGTGATTTTCCTTTTCTTTCCTTATTTGCCTCCCTCCCTCTCTCCTTTTCTTCTTTCCTTCCTTTCTTCTTCTCTTTCCTCCTTCCACGCTTTTTCCAAAAGCCATAGTAAAAGCCAAGCTTCCAGCTTTTGAGAGGAATTATCACCCTCTAAGGTTGTGAACTTCGTTTTCTATGGGGAAACTTTCCCAGCACCCCTGCACAAGTGGAAGAGCAGGACCGACTGGAGGTACTCCTTATGAGTGGCAAGAGAGAGGCTGCCACCCTGAATTCTAGACGTCCAGGGATAGAAGAGTCTATCTCATCCAAAGGCTGCAAGCCAACAGCTTCCAGGCCACACAACCCACAGAAATGTTTGGTTTGGCCACAAAGTGATTAACAGAAGTCAAAATTATTTGCCAATATTAAAAAAAAATGAGAAATTTCACATTTTAAAGACTCCAGATTTCTTGTACTCAAGAAAAATGGAAAATCTGGCCACACCGCACCTACATTTCCACAATGCCACACAAGGCTAGAGTATCCTCCTTTGGAAGCAACATGTGTTTTCCACACTTCACCACAGTCTCCACCATTCCCTGCAGTCTTTCCAGCACGGACCTTGAGGGGCATTTCCATCCGTCACTGCATTTGTATTGTCTCATTTATTAGATTAGAGCAAGACTTTTCTGTATCCCTATCACTTTCAAAAGTGCATATGTATGTGTGTGGGTAGAGCTTCAAAGGAAGAGAATTTTTAAAAAAATAAAGGGACAGAGTGTTTTTCTTTATGAAAGTAAAACTAAAAAGTTATAGTACACCTGAAACTAATATAATGTTATCGGTCAATTATGCCTCAATAAAAAAGAAAAATAAGCAAAACCAATAGAAGTTACCTTGGTGAGGGGGCACATTGCCTGGCACAGGGAGGGGAGGCCCCTCTGGGGAGTTGGAAAGGTCCTCATCTGACTTGGGTAATGGTTTCATCAGCGGACACAAACATAGAAATTTATCAAGCCTTATGCCTAAGATGAGCATATAAGTTATATCTCAATAAGAAGAAAAGAGCTTCGACTGTATTTGTAAAATCTTATTTCTTAAGTTGGGGAGTATATTCATGGGTGTTTGTTATAGTTTCTTTAAGTCTTTCCATCTGTCTGAAATATTTGCAGTAAATATTACTACTATTAATAATTTGTCTAGATATTTAATAGACAGAATGATGGACTTGGCCTGCTTCACCCATTTATTCCATCTGCCTGGTTCTCATAGGTGTTGAGTTTGTGACTCTCCATCTGGGCCCATCGTCATTTCATAGATGGGGAAACTGCAGCCTAAAAAAGCGATAGTATTTGTCCAAGGACATATATAGCAAGACGGTTCCTGGCCTGAACTAGAACCTTGGTCACCCAATTCAGCAACCGTAAATATTTAGTGAGCATCTACTATCTGCTAGGCATTGAGGGGCATACATGGTAAATAAGATGACCCTGGGCCTACCTTCATAAAGGTCACTAGTACATGGCCTCAATGTCGATACTGCACTCATCTAAGAGGTCATCATTCTCATCATATATGCCAATACATTCAGAGTGCTTACAACAGAGCCCATCACATGACAAGCACCAGTGGTGGGTGGGCTGCAGCCGGCTTGCATGAGCTCACAAGGGGCACTAGTGCCCGTCTCTTCCCACCCTTGTGTGCAGTGATGGAAACCTAGAAAACAGGACATCAGCTACAGTGGTAATATTTACACCACAGTAAATGGCAAATGCTACCAATCAGAGTTGTTTGGGGGGAGCCAGCTGTTGACCATTTACCAGCACATCCCTGGTAAGCAATCAGTAAACATTTTGCCTTTATTATTTTCCTTGTACATTCGACAGAGGCTGCATGGGTAGCTGGAGTAAACTGAGCTGCTCTTCAATTCCTTAGGCAGTGCCTTCCATCTCTGAGATTCCATTTCCTCCACTGGAAAAATGGGGAGACTAATACCCACCTCATAGGGGTGTGTGTGTATGTGGGTGTGTGGGGGGTGGGTGTGTGTGGTGGGAGGGTGCAAATACAGAATGAACAGTGCCTGATCCAGTGCCTGGTTCGCAGTAGGCATCCCTTAAATGTCAGTTCTCACCTCCCACTTTCTTTTTCTTTTCTTTCTTTTTTTTTTTTTTTTGAGGAAGATTAGCCCTGAGCTAACTACTGCCAATCCTCCCCTTTTTGCTGAGGAAGACTGGCCCTGAGCTAACATCCATGCTCATCTTCCTCTACTTTATATGTGGGACACCTACCTCAGCATGGCTTTTGCCAAGCGGTGCCATGTCCACACCTGGGATCTGAACCAGCAAACCCCAGGCCGCCAAGAAGCAAAACGTTCAAACTTAACCGTAGTGCCACTGGGCTGGTCCCTCGCGTCCCACTTTCTTACCCTGGGGACATAGGTGACAGCAGTTGGAGCAGAGCCTTGTCCCCAACCATCTACCTTGCACGGTCACTAGGAGGCGGACCCTCAGCAAGCGGAGCCACCCCGGGCCTGCTCTGGCCTGGCCACGCCTGCACCAGCAGCTCTATTCTGTAGCTCTCACCACACCACGGGCAAGGGTGCAGCGGAGGCAGCTTTTCTGCCTTATTCCTGGAAATCATCAATCTCTGCCCTTCGCCCTCCTCCCTTTTTCTACCACATTTTTTTCCTCCTGGATAATGAGGCCTCCGGAGACTGGTGGAGGTCTGAACCTCGTTACGGCTCTCTCGGTAGGCTGGCATCAATAAAGGCCAGCAGACCAGGGAACTGGGTGGGGGCTGGGGCAGGCAGGCGGCGGGTGGGCAACTGGGGAGTGGGGCTTGCAGGCTTTCAAATCCCTGGATTTATTTCACAGTAAATTATAACTGAACTCTTTAGTGCCCGGGGCTTACAGAGGGAAGGGTGGGAATTCACCAGGGGTGGGGCAGAGAAAACGGCTGAGTGGGAGCTGGGCCAGGGGAACCTGGTCTGGATTGCAGGCCAAGACCTCCAGGACTGGGGTGTGAGGGAGGTCTCCTGTGTCTGCTCTGTGTGGGAGTGGAAGTCCCCTGCCTTTGGGTGTGTGGGAGTCAGGGTAGTGTAGAGGAAGGGGAGGGAGGTATGGAAGGAGAGCTTGGAGCTGTGTGACCCTGGCTTGGTCCCCTCCCTCTCTGCAGCTCAGTTTCTCCATCTGTGCCATGAGGGGCTTGTGCTTTATGATCTCCAGCTTCCTGAGATTCTGACATTTGGGCCCTGTGCATGCTCCTGAGTGGGACTGCAGATCAGCATTCATTGGAGCCTTAGGTGAGAAGCTATGCGGCACTCTGGGTGAGAAGTGGGGAAGGCACATTGAGTAGGGAAAACAGATGAAGAAGCCTGAGTTAGGGAAAGGCAGCTGTCTCATGGATGCGTGGGAGAATCAGAGGCAGAGAGACAGAGGGACACAGAGAGGATGGAGATGGAGGCAGAGCGTGGATGGGAGGGAGGAGAACAAGGTGATGGAGGTGTTGAGAGAGGGAAGAGAGAAAGAGTGCAAATAGAGGCAGGAAAAGGAAATAAAGTTGGAGATGGGGGCAGAGAGCTGTACAAGAAGAGCAAGAGGAAGGAGAAAAGAGAGGAGGAGAAGGCTGGGGTGCTTGGGGGAAGGGGCCTGGCCAGGCCCAGCGCCAGGTCCACATGCCCAGAGTGCTGAGTAAGCCCTTGCAGCCATGCCCTCAGCTCATTTGAGAAATAGTATACCTAGTATCGGGTTCTGCCCAGCTATCCGGAGTGTGATCTGCAGCAGGAGGGCAGACAGTGGTGTGGCCTCCCAGCACACCAGGCAGAAAGGCTGGTGGAGAGAGACATAGCTGAACCTCGCCCTGCACCCCCTGCCTCCTCTCTCACTTTCTTCAGGGTGAGGAGCTAGTGCCCAGAGCTCATACATGAAGCCTGGGATCTGTACTGCCCTGGAGGACAAGAGCGGGGTCCCCCATCAGCTCTGGGGACCCCAATGGATCCAGGTGACACAAAGAAAAATGGGTGTGGTCAGTCTCAAAGCAAACCAGACAGTGACACTGGCTGCCAGGGGCCTACATGGTCTTCTGGCGAGGGGCATGCCAGCCTGGCACCATGGGAGGAGTTCCAGGCCTACACTGGGCTCCTGAGTCACTCTGGGATCCCAGCGTCCGCAGTAAAGAATGCAGACAATGACCTGTCCTCCATACAACCATTCTGAAATTTGAATGCAGTCTTGTGTACTAAGTGCCAGGCACGCAAACATAGCAGGTGCTTCATAAACAATAGGTGTTCCTCGTTCCCCATATCACATATTAATTGCTCTCCACCAAACAAGTAAAGCATGGAGAAAGATACCAGGGATCTAGGCTGTGTGATGTGGAAGGCCTTCCAAGGCGTTATCCTAGAGAAGTCAAACAGCACCATCCTTATGAGTACGGACTTGCCAGTTAGACATGCTTGTGAGCTGACTCTGCGCCTTCTACCTATGTGTTCTTGGTATCTCAGTTTCCACATCTGTAAACTGGGGACATTAGTCCTCTTATTCCTAGGCTATCATCAGGATTCAGTGCGACAGTAAATAAAAAGCACAGGACCTGACAGAGGGAAAGTATTGAATCCTTAAGGACGGGAGCAGTGATTGTGAACAAGTCCCCACCCCACAGAGCAGGTGTGCTGAGTAGATGATTTAACGTATGTAAAAGGACTAATGCAGAACTAGGGCACAGTAAGTGCTCAACAAGGTCATTTCCCTCCCCTTAGCTGCAGGTGGGCAGTCCCGGTCACTCACCTCCACCCGTGTGGGGTTCAGCCAGTGGGGGATGTCACGTACAGTCACATTCATTGGCAGGATGATAGACTCGCTGTTGTGGTCCAGGCATGAGGTGGCACACTCCGACCCTGAGGGGAAGCAGAGTGCAAGGTGGTGGCTGAGCCCCGTGGGCTGCTCTCATACAGTGCAGGCCCTGCCGCTTCCTGGTCCCCAGTGGACTGGGCCATCCCATCCTTGAGGGCAGTGGGAAGGAGTGAACTCCTTGGCAGGGCCGCCTCTGGTCTCCCTGACTCCATTCTCTTGTCTCCAATCCAGCTAGCACCCAACGCCATGCTCATCGGCCCTGAGCCCAGTTTGGTCATGCTCCTCCTCTGCTTGTAAACCTTTCCAAGATTCTCCACATCAAGGACAAATTCCAATCCTCTTTGCCCAGCATTCATGGCCTCCCATAGTCTGATCAATCTCATCTCCCATGAACCACCTTCACGCTTTGTTGGTCCCACCAGACTGAACTCCACTTGGTTTTCCATCTGAGTCTCACATTTCCTCGCCTCTGGTACCTCTGCTTCTGTTCACCCCTTCTCCTAAATCATTGCTCCCCCATATACCTTCTCATGGTCAAATCCTATGGGTTCTTCAAGGCCCAGTTCAAATCTTCCAAGAAGCCTGCCCTGATTTCTGCAGCTGAATGAAAGCAGTGTTTGGCACTGAGGAGTCTTGCTCCAGTGCTGGCCTTACCCCCTCATACCTCCTTTCATAGTTACTCTGATGCCCTGGGAGGGCAGGGATGAGGTCTATTCATATCTGAGCCTGACTAGGTGCCTGACATGCAGGGATTGATCAGTAAGCATCAGTCGAGTGAATGGGGAGCAGATAAATGCAACACCAGCTTCTTAGCCCCATGCTTTGTCCTTGCAGAGGGCTTGGATTCATGCCTCCCCCGTGCCTCAAGACCCTTCCCACTCCTTTTCAACTAGCGCATTACTAATGATCCTTCAGACCTCAGTCCAAGTGCCACTTGCTCAGAGAAGGCCTACATGCTTTCCTGACAGTCCAAACCCTCTCATGGTCATCCATCACAGCATTTGTCACATTACCACTTCCCATTGGTGACTGTTATGTTATATCAATAGCTCTCCTCCCAGCTGGACTGTAAGGCCAGCACTGTCTGTGCTCCCTGCTATGCCCAGAGCCTGGCATTGTGCATGGCAGATGGTAGGTACTCAATAAGTATTTGCGAAATTAATGAAAGAGATGATGAGTGATGAATGTATAGATGAATGAGGTAATGAGCAAGTGAGTGAATGAATTAATGGCATGAGGAGTGAATGATGAATGGGAATTTAGGTGTCTTATGAAGCATTAAGTGAGTACATAAATGGATGAGGAATGAATAAATAACTAAATAAATTGATAAAGGGATGAAAAAATGAATCTGGTAATGAGTCAATGAAGGCATGGATGACTAACAGGGACAGGGTGAGTATACAGAAGCCATCAGTCCAGAGACTTCTCCGTAAAGACAGTTGACTTTCAAGCTGTGGCTTGGCAAGTTGACCATAATTTGCCTCATTCATTCTCTGCCCTGACCTCACACATTCTGAAGTCTCCTGAAAATCAAGCCTATCCCTTGAGATGTCCCCAGGATTCCAAAAAGGTGCTCATTCATGTGGGCAAAGAACTGACGTGTCAGAATCTGACCAGGGCCCTAAGGAGGTCACTCCCCGCCTCAGTGCCAAGACCACCCTTGAACACTAAGTGGTTCACAAGAGACAGTCAACTCTTAGTTTTAAATATGCTATTCTATTAGCCATTCTAAAGGCTCCCTTCCAATGTTTATACATATACAATGTGTATATATATATATGCACACACATGCATACATATATACATATACATACACATATGCTTATAGAGATAGTTTATCTATCCAGTGCCCTTCCTGTTACCGTCTCATCATCCTCTTCAGTCTAAGAGACTCACGAGTACTGAAGAGGAGACGAGGGTGGGGGTAGCAGGGCCAGGACAATGTTTACAACCTGTTCACTTTAAGTATGGGAACACTGAGCCCAGAAGCGGGGAGATTCCTGGCCTTTCCAGGTAGTTTTCATATGTCCCTCATTCTCCTGCAAACCCAGCCCTGTGAGACAGGTGTCACCACATCCATATCACAGGTGAGAGAGCCAAGTGCACAGAGCTCAGGTTACAGAGGTGGCTAGTAGAGCACCATGAATGAAAACCCATGTCTCTCTGACTTCCAAGCCCAGAGACAGATACACTGGAGCCATATAGAGGAAAGAGAAAGGAAGGCAGCAGTGGAAAGGGATGGAGATGGATGAAGGGCCACAGGAGAGAAAAGAAATGGGGGGAATGCAAAAAGACAAAAAGATGAGTGATGAGAATAAGGGGGAAAACCACTGAGCTGTCAGAGAGACCTGGTGGTGTGTGTTTGTCATGAGATCAATTCGAAAGGAGGTTTTAGGGAGCAAGGATGAAGCAAGGCTGTGATGCTAAAATTCTTTTGAAAAAAGAAGATGCAGACTCTGAGAAATAGACAAAGGCTATCCTATCCCAAGAGGGCAAAAAAAGGAAAAAATATGGTCAACACAGTAGGCCATTGCTGCCCTATGCAACAGTCACATCTTAATTTCTTTCTCTGCATCTCCCTCCTCTGCACTCCCTTCCCCCATGCACAGCTCTTGGGCTTCAAGACCAGGCTGCTGTGTTGTGATATATGAGCCCTAATTGGCATCATTACAGAGCAGTGATCTCACCAGGCCCACCCCCACCCCCACTCCTTCCCTGGACGAGGAGGGAGGGTGGCAGCTGTGGTGGCAGCAGCAACTTTCTGATGGCTCCTAGCTGCCACAGAGCCAGCCTCCCCAAGCTGCTTGGGGAGGGGCCCAGAGAGAGCCGCTCTGGGTGGCTCCAGAATGTGCCCTCCAGCCTCCAAGCCCGAAACACCGACACCTATCTCATCCCTGTTTACAAGGCCTTAGAGCAAATCCTTCTCCTTGGTGAGGTGGGCTCTCCCCAGGGAGGGGCTCCACCTGGGAGGTGAGGAGAGAGCTGGGAAACCCGCTTTCCCTCCTTCCTTCTCACTGTCTCCCTCAGTGTTCCCTCGTGGCTTTTTCTCTCATAGCCCTCCCCCATGTGCCCCCACCCACCCTGGATAACCATAGTCATGAAAGGGCCTGCACGGCCATGGGAACATGGGTACGGGGGAGGGGAGGGAGATTCAGGTTCCAACGTCATACAGACTTCTTTCCCTTTCTGTTTCAACCATGAAAGAGCTCAGTGGGTAAAGAAATGCTTCTGTCCCACCCCTGCCTATCTCTAGACTATTCTGAGGACAAGTAGAGAGCCAGGCCTTATGGCTCATAAGTGTGTTGTGAGATGTGCATGCAATGCACGTACAAAGTGGCTGTGTAATGCATTTGTGAACATGTTTGTGAGCTATGTTTTGTTGTTGTTGTTATTGTTGTTGTTTTGAGGAAGATTAGCCCTGGGCTAACATCTGCTGCCAATCCTCCTCTTTTTGCTGAGGAAGACTGGCCCTGAGCTAACATCCATGCCCATCTTCCTCTACTTTATATGTGGGACGCCTACCACAGCATGGCTTGCCAAGTGGTGCCATGTCCACACCCAGGAGCCGAACCAGCGAAACCCAAGCTGCCGAAGTGGAATGTGCGCACTTAACCGCTGCGCCACCGGACCGGCCCCATAAGCTATGTCTTTGAGATGCCTTTTGCACATCTTTCTGTGTTTGACATATTTCAGGAATTAAGATGTGTTTGTGCCTGTGACATATGTGTCCTTATGTGTCACATGTGTGCTATGTGTAGCTGTGTGGGCACGTGTTTGTGTGAGTTATGTATTTGTGTGGTATTTGGCTGAGGTGTACATGCTAGGCGTGAGTTTACCACATGATGTGTGTGTTTGGGTCTATGTTTGGTTATTAAGCATTTGTGCTTGTGTTTGTTTATGCAGGTGTGAATATGTTTGAATGTGCCAGTGGATGCAGACATGCAGGAAGTCTGTTTTCATAGGGTTTTTGTTTTTCTTCATAGAAGTCACTTAATCAGAATTTTTCTCCCAGGGCCGCTTAATGCCAGTCCTGAGTGTGATTGAATATTCACTTGTATATCCTAATTGAGTTGGGGGTAGGGACCCCAACATAGACATAAGTGTCCAGAGCCATGCATGCCCATCAGGGATGATGGAGAAGAGAAAGCTACGCCCTTGGGTTGGAGTAGCCCGTGCTACTCACCACTGCTACACTGTTGCCCCAGTCTTCTAGAATGCCTATAGTGGCAAGCCCTACAAGATCATACCTCTCTGCAACTCTCCTGGTCAGGGTCCTTTGGATTGGTGGCTCTGCAGGATCTTAAAGTACCTTCTGAATCATCAGAGAGAGCACGCACTATGGTGTTTTCTGACCCACACAGAAGCAAGTGCTCTGGACTAAATGCAGGAGTGCTGATTCCTACTCTAAGTTTAGGTGAAGAACTTCTGTGCTCTGAGGCTATGTGTTTCCATCTTCAGAAGGAGGTGGTCAGGCCCCACGCACCTCCGCTTTCTGATGGCAGGGCTGGCTTCTGGACAGGAAGTGATAACGCTCGTTCTGCTGGGTACAGAACATGCTGGCTCTGTGTGACTGAGAGTGAGTGTGTGCACAGATAACCTTCTGCTCCAGACATCCCCGGTGACTGTCCCATAAATCACATTGGCCATGAGAAGGACGTCCAATTCCCTGAGATTTTCATCATGGTCAATTAGGGAATCAGCCCAAGAGGTCAGCCTCACTGCCCTCAACTGAGGTCAGACTCAATGCACGCCCAGTTCCCCAGAAAGCCTTGGAGCCCATGATTGATGCGTCTGTCCAGACGCCTGGTTCCAACGAGGCAAATCCCTGGCATCAAACCCCAGGTTGTCTCCCCTGGCTGTGAGCAGTTTATGAGCTGGCCTATCACCACACAAATAATATTTTGAAAATGCTATTTATCCTCACTTTGGATGCCCTGAGACGCCATGGAAAGAACTCCGGCTTCAGAGTAGGAGAGATCTCAGGATACAGGGCATGTTCTGTTACCTCTTTTAAGTCTCAATTTCTCATCTATTCAAGGTTATTGAGACCATAAGATATAATGCCTCTAAAGCGCCTAGTCAGGGCCTGACCCTTGTAGGTCCTCATGAATGATTAGTATTATTCAAATTTTAAGGTTAATAAAGGCAACCACACTCAACCATAATCACTTTCTGAAATATGATGTGTGCTTTCCCATCTCCTTCCCTTTGCCACGTGGCTCCTTGTGTCTGGAATGCCATTTCTTGCTCAACAAACTCTTTCAAGTCCCCCGCATAAGTGTCCCTTCCTCTAGGAGGCTTCCTTGTTCCCTGAGGTGCTGGCCAGCTTTTCTGTACTCAGGTGTAACTATGTACTCTCACCTGCCACTGCTTCATAAACATTCATGGCCTTAACTCTCTTTCTAAGAGGCAAGGTCTGGTCTTATTCATCTTCATTTCCCCAGTGCCTCACACTGAGCCTCATCTGGTAGAGGTGCCCAATTACACAGCAAGGCACTAGCCTCAAGGGCCCGGAAGGACTTGCCCCTCCCACTATTCACCCTCATGCACCCATCATACCTATGGCATAGCCTTGGGGACACTGCAGTTTGAGGTTGCTGTTGAGCTGGTCCGGGGCTGAGCACTGGCCTTGCATCTCCTGGCAGACATGGAAGGAGCCGCTCCAGGTGCCATCCTTCCGGCAGTGGATGACGTTGCTCCCACGTCCCTGAACGCCACAGAAACACAGTTAGGACCCAGAGAAACTCCCACCCTCAACATAATGAACCTCTCCAAATAAAAGGGAAACAATTTCTCATCTCCCCAGAGCTCTGAAACTGTTCCCAAACAATTTCTTAACAGTGGTGGGAACCCAACCATCCTAAAATAGAGGCACTGTTAATATCTCCATTTTATGGGTGGGGAAACTGAGGACTCAGTGTAGGAAGAAGCTTGCTCAAAGCTTCCCAGAGAGCCTAACTCCCAGGTTTCCTAAATCCTAGCTTAGTGCTCTTTCAGAGATTTCAATAAGAAGAATTTATTTTGTTAGTTGGTTTTTCTTTAATTGAGATGGTAGGGGCCCAATGCACCCCAATTCATACACTGAGTAAGAACATGGGTCCTGGAGCTGTTAGGAGGCAGGTAGACATCCATGCTTGCTCTCTCTCAGCCAATGAGAAAGCCTCCCATGTCAGGGCTCTGCCATATGCTGAGCAGGCAATGTTGGCCCAGCTGTGCAGTTTTCTCTTCCAGGGTACCTCCTCCCTCCCCTTTCCCTTCTCTCTCTTCCTTCTGCTCCGTTCCATTCCATTCCACTCCAGCAATAACAGCACAAGAGGATGGTATGGGGATATTTCTGTATTTGCCCTCCCCCCAATTCTTTAAAATAGGCAATATACAGTTTCTCAATCTTCTGCAAAGTGGCGGGCAAATGCAGCTTCAGACGTGGTCCTTTCTCCGAGCACCCTTTCAATGTCTAAGATTCTAATGGCAAGTCCAGGTCTACAGGAATTTCAGAACTGCCCCTGAATTCAAGGGCATTTCTTAGTGCCCACTCTGTGCCCAGCTCTGTGGGGTCCAAAAGTAAAGTGAGTCAGTATCTGCCCCATTGAGCCAGTGGGAGAGACAGTCATGTGAGCAGCCAGCCACGTCAGTGTCACTGTGCTCGGTGACAGTGCTGTGAGTACACAGGGAGAGTAACTGGTTGTGAGAGGACAAGCAGCGAAGACCTATTAAAGGAGGTGATATAAGGAGGTGATATATGGAAAAGAGTTTTCAAGGATGCATAGAATCACAGGCAGAACAGGCATGGAAGGACATTTCTGGAAGGCCAAAGGACATGTGCAAATGCAAGGAAGTGGGTGAGCCGCAAAACAGAGCCCCCATGTGGTTCTGGTCTTGTGATCCACGGGGAGAAACAGAGGAGGATGAGCTGGGAAGGCAGATCAGGTGTGGGGACTTATGTGAGCTGATGGAGTTTGGACTGTACCCCTTGGAGATGGAGAACCATGGGTGGTTTCTGCACAGGGGGTCCATCTATCTGAGAACAAGCTGTGTATATTCTCTCCCTCTTCAAGTTTATGATCAGAAGAGAAATTCTGCATGAAGCCAGAGGAGCTGACCGTGCTCCACCAGTGCAAAAACCTATGGAATGGCTCTCATACCCTTCAGCTTCCATTCAAACTCCCATGTCTGGGCTCTAGAGTCCTCGCAGCCTTAACCCTGCTAATTCTCCAGCTTCTTGCTCCCTACAGCACCACCACCAACCTTGAACTTCAGTTTAAATTGCCTGCATTCTCAAATGCACCATATGCTATTTCATACCGCCATGTTTATGTACTCACTGCTCCTTCTATCTGCTATGCATCTTCACCCAAATACCTTATCTGCCCTGCCCTCTTGCCCAAATGCCTTATCTGGCACAAACCATCCTGTCCTAATGATGCCCCAATTCTACAGAGCGTACTACTTTAAGGTCTCTGGCACATTCTGTCTCTTTATTTATCATCTGCTCCCACCTAGATGATGTGCTCCTCAAGGTACCCTATTCATCTCCCTATCCTCAAGGCCTTCCACAATGTTTAATAGATCCTGGCCACCTGGTTCATTCATTCATCACTTAATAGATATTTTTATTCATTCAAGAACAGTTTAACAAAGATGGGGTGAATACGTAGGGAGTTATGGAATGAATTTGTTTAATAAACAAGAAGAATGAATGTGTGGATGAGGAAATAAATGAAAAGTGAGTAAAGGAGGAAATGAGTGAATGAGGGAATAAATGAATGAGTGCGTGTGTGAGGAAATGAGTAAACTCTTTGAAAGGACTAATGCAGGATGAAGGTCTCTTGTCTGAGAAAACAGCTGCAAGGAGACAGGATTCAGAAGAGAAAGCGGGCCCCTCTCTGGACCTCTCATGGGCCAGCACAAGGACGGTCCAATTGCAGTGGAAACCTCTGTGGCATGGGAGAATGGTGGCCCATCCCAAACATGCAGCTGCAAGAGGATTTGCAGAGTCCACCCCTAGAAGTTCTGTGTGAGCTCAGGGAAAGTTTAGACAGCTTCATGTGGCTTCAGAGAACCCTGAGTCTCCCTCCAGGAGCCCCAGACCCCAGGCCTCATGATTCTGCAGGGCCCTCGAGGGAGTAGAAATTGACCCCAATTTCCTGGATCCTTGGCCTGGGCCTATGATGCATTTGGCCTCCAGCCGCTGAAGGGCTGCAGACCTCAGCACTATGTGGGCCAGAGCTGGCTGGGGAGCTCAGTTTGCAGCAGAGAATGTATTAGAACTAGCTAGATCTGTTCAGGGAATTTCAAACTGGGGAGACTCCACCATAGAAAGTGGGAGCACAAAGGCACTGGTCTTGCTGCCTCCAGTCTCTCTCCCTCCTGCCCAGTTCATCTGGCAATTTCTGCTGCTGACTAAATCTGCTTGTAAAAGATGGCACCCTTCTGCTAAGACATCTCAGCCTGCCAAACAAGTCATACTCATGGGCTGGCACTCCAGAGCTTCCAAAATGGAACCCAGATGACATGCCTAGCCCCATCTCTCACTATGCACATGTCCTTCCTTCTAGGCTTGTGGTCACCTGGTCTCTCCTGCACACTTCTCTTGCTTCCCACTTCCCTTGCCCTTCCTGTGCTCTCTGCACTGCAGACTTTTTGGAGCCTCTCTGGATTTTCGAATCCTCCTTTAGGACTAGCATTTGGTGCGTTAGGGCTCGCCTACAACTTGGTGCAGATCCTTAGTATACATCCTTGATGTCAAGTCTAGTTCAACCATAGAAGACCTGATGTTTAAGAGTCCAATCTGGGAAGACCGAAGTCCACTGGCAAGAAACGCACTGGGTGTATTTGGCTCTGAATGCACAATTCTGCATGCTAAGGTGAAATCTCTCACAAGAGGGCTGAGCATCATTTGGCAAAATGTTTTGCCTCTCTGTGCCTGTGCACATGTCTGTCAAAGAGCACGTTGTGCTCTCTCAAACTCTCTTTAGCTCTACAGGCCCACAAAGAGCTCAGGGCCTATAATAACTATATTATCAAATACCGATTATGTATCAAGTGCTTTAAAGGCATTTAAAAATCCTTTTAAAAACAGAATAGCAATTATATTCCTTTTAAAGACTTAGAAACTGAGGCTCAGCTAAGAAGTGAAAAAGTGAGTTTTTAAATGATGCTACCCCAATGGTTAAGAGCATGGACTTCAGCCAAACTGTCTATGTTCAAATTTCAGCTCTGCCACTTCCTAGCCGTGTGGACTTGGGGAAGTTTCTTAATTTCTCTATGCCTCAATTTCCTCAATGTTAAATGGGAGTCCACTACGTGAGAGAGAGAGACATCACATGGATCGAGTGAGTTAGTTTACGTGAAGCATTTAGAACTTAACACACATACCGGCCTCTCTGTTAGCTAAGGCTCTTAACCTCTCTGCTGTACTGTCTCGAAGGGAACTTCAGAACCAACCCAACCATTGCCTACATTTTAGAAATGGCAGCAGCCAGAATGGTGAGGCAATGTGCCCAAGTCATGGAGGCTGCCCATGCCAGAGTCGGGTCTTGACTGTAAATCTCTGTGCCTTTTCTACAATGGAGGGGAGAGGAGAGGTGAGGAGAGAAGGAGAAGGAAGAGGAGAGGGAGGGAGGGGAGGAGAGATGAGGGGAGAGGGAGAAATAGACTTCTTCTCCTTAGTAGAAATGAAAATAAACAAAATAATGTGGCAGCATCAGAGCAAGACAGAACCATGCAGGGCAGGACATAATAGTTAAGCTTTGGAGGCATCCTGATGTAATAACAGGCACCTCAGTTCCCCTACTTCCGTGCTATATAACATGAGCAAAGCACTGTGCTCACTGAACCTCAGCTTCCTCATCTACAAGATGGGACAGTAATGCCAGATACTGTCGGGCTTAAATGAAGCCGTCTGTGTAAAGCACTTAGCCGGATGACCAGCACGAAGTAAATGCTCAATAAATTGCAGCTGCTGTTAATTGTGTGCCTCTGTTCCCAGCCAACACCCTTACAGGCATTTTGTTTCCTTCAAGTAAGGTACAAGGATGACATGCAGGCCCAGGAGTAAGGATGGGCAGAAAATCTGGCTTGTGCAATGACTCGGTTAGGAGATCTGAGACTTTGTTTAAGATCTGACTCTATTTGGTGGCTTGCTGTGTGACTTGGGGTAAGTCCCTTCTGCTCTCTGGGCTCTAGTGGTCCTATCTATAACATGAGTGAGTTGCAGTGGGGGGATCTCTGAGGTCCTTTCCACCTCTAACATCACATAAGTCTGTGATGTTTCTGACTTCCTCTAGGAAGCTCTGGGTGCTTGGGTAAGCATTTGACAACCCAGAGCTGCTGCCCCTGCTTGTGGAGGCATTGTACATGTGAGAGCTATGCTGTGTCCACAGCAGAGCCGCTAAAGGCAGGGGCCAGCTGCACGCCACTAGCGGCAGAAAGGCTTTTACAGCCACCCGCTGTGATCTGTGCAATGAACTGGGGGCCTATTGATTCCACTCCCTCCCTTCCTTTCCTGTTCCTGCTGAGCTGCTGAAACCCACCATTAAGTGCATTACTTGGTCCACAAGGCACTTTTAGCCTCTTCCTCTCTCGCTGCAGCCCCTGTGCGTGCATCTCCCACAAACCCTGTCCCCATCCCAAGAGGGACTATTCCCCTAATCACCTGGAAAGCCCCCACAGTGCTGCTCACACGGAACGGCCCTGAGTTGCCATCTGGGATAGCTCAGTAGGGTACCTAAGCGGGACTAAATGCTGACACAATTAGCACTTCTCCCCAGTTGCCTGCGGATGGGATGCTAGCCTGGCCTGGAACTGTCTGGAGGCAGCAAGAAGAGCAGGGCTGTGGAGTCAGTCACCGCCACCTCCTAACTCATCACCGTGGGCAAGAATTCAGTCTCCCGATCCTTCTGTCCTCATCTGTAAAATGGGGATGTTGTTTCTTCTTCAATGTGTATTGTGAGTTGTTGAAATGAAAGAGAGTCTGCAGCCCCAGTTTGGCATCCAGGAAACACTTAAAAATCAAAAAGCGGTGATTATGAAGGTTCTCTGGCTTGGTTTACAGGGATATTAACACTATAAATTCCAGAGCAGAATTGCCCAATATGGTAGCCACTATACAAGTATGGCTGTTTACATTTAAATTTGAACTCTTTAAAGTTAAGTAAAATGTCCTACTTAGTTGCTCACTCCAGCCACATGTTGAGGGCTCCACGGCCACACGCGGCTAGTGGCCACCACATTGTACAGCACAGATATGGAAAATTTTCATCACGGCAGAAAGTTCTACTGGGCAATGCTAGTCTAGAGTCTATATATCCTACTGGTTTATTTAAGTAAGAAATCAGGTTTCTCAGAGCCAGCCCCGTGGTTGAGTGGTTAAGTCTGCGTGCTCCACTTCAGCAGCCTGCGGTTTGCTGGTTTGGATCCTGGGTGCAGACCTAGGACTACTCATCAAACCATGCTGAGGTGGTGTCCCACACGGAGGAACTAGAAGAACCTACAGCTAGGCTATAGAACTATGTACTGGGCGCTTTGGGGAGAAGAAAAAGGACGGGAATACGGACAACAGGTGTTAGCACAAGGCCAGTCTTCCAAAACAAGCAAACAAACAAACAGAAAAAACAAATCAGGTTTCTCTATGGTTCATACTGTTCTCCCATCCAACATCTAGGCTTCATGCATGATAGGTATCCCCTTCTTTGACTTTCTGGGGCTAGCTGCTGACAGAGGGCTAACTTTCAAACTGTTGCCTTTGTTTGCAGGTTCTGTAAGAGCCCACATGGAGCTTCAGGGATTCTCTCCTCTGGAAGTGACCTTAAAGGCAAGCTAGTTCATTTGTACCTTCTAGGGCTGGCGTGTCTGGTGGCACAGGCTGTGCACTGCACAGTTCCCCGGGTTACTCACAGACATACCCTGTTTTCATTACCTCATTTAATCCTGACAAATAAACTATGAGGGAGGTAGTATTGTTTCCCTCCATTTTATGCACAAGGAAACTGAAGCTTAAAGAGTTAAATAACTTGCCTCAGTCCTTCCGCTAGTAAGTGGTGGAGGCAGGATTCGAACTCAGAGTCCAGATCCGGCATCATACTGACTGCCAAGGAATGGACGAAGTGGAGGTTTCATTTGTCAGTTTGCTTTTAGTGGCAGCGAGAAGGGAGTATGCGAATTTCCCCTACAATAGCCCCTGTCCTCTCCTGCCAGGATCTGGAACTTGTTTGGAAAGCGAAGAATTTCTGCTCCGTGCAAGCTGTTTGATTCAAGACGCTCCGGGCTGTACATTTCTGCTGTGTTTACAGGCAGCAAGAGGGGATCTGAGGTGAATACTAGATTTGGCTCTCGGGCCCCTGGTCTGAGGGTAGAGGAAATTCATTTGCAGTACAAACTAGAAACGTCAATTGTATGAGGCGCCCATTTGGCAGGCGCTCCCTCATTCTTTGAGCCGACAAGCAATACCCTGCTCCTTTCCGTCTAGCCTCTCCACCAGTTGCCAAACAGAATGGCTTGACTCGTCTGATAAATTTACATTTTCCTCTCCTTTAAATACAAACTGGCCATGAAAGGTACTTGGCAGGCCCCAGGCAGACTGGGTTTCAGTTTGATAGCACGACCACGGCCAGAATATTATTTGGCTCAGCAGTTTGGGTAACTGTTAGCAACAGTTTTATGTAAGGGAGTGAGAGGGAAGTTGATCAGCCTGCGTGAGGCCGTAGTAATCTCTGGCCTTCGCATCTTCCGGCACTGGCTTCTGCTTCCCTAGCAGTCGAGGATGGGAAGGAGTGATACACAGACGTCCATGAGTGTACACTATCAAGGACTTTCAGGCAGTGCCTATTGATTCAGTCTGTCCACAGCTGGGGGGATGTGGATTGTGATTCTGAGTCAGCCGACACCAACTGTGTCACCTTGGGTGGTGGAGAGACTTCTCTGAGTCTTAATTTTCTCATTTGGAAAATTGGCCTGGATGTTCATCATGGCTCTTTGTCATACCAGGTCATTTCCTGAGCACCTACTAAGTGTCTGGCACTGTCCCAAGTGCTGGAAACTTGGGAAGATTAAAGATTGGTGAAAGATTTCACAGCCCAGGGGAGAACGTGAAGTGAATTATAATGCAGTGTGGACAATGCTGTGAAGGGGGAATCCCAAGGAGGGGCACTGAGCCCAATAGTAGAAGTGACATCAAGAAAGGGGTCGCGGAGGAGGGGAGGGATCTGAAGGATGACGAGGAGTGAGGCAGCTGGAAAAGGTGAGAGGAGCTCTTTAAGGGAGAGAATGTAGAGGTGAGAGGGAGATCATCTCATCTCGCTGGTGATGGAAGAGAGGTCTTAAATGCCACCCTGAGGAGTTGGGATTTTATCCCAAGGGAGATGGGAGTCTTGGTTCCCAAAGGGCTTAAGCAAGGGAACTGTCATGATAAGATTTATGTTCTAAACAAATCACTCTGGCTGAAATACATCCTACAGAGAAGCAAGGGCATAAATGCAGGGAGATGATCAGGAAGCTTCACGGGGGTCCAAGAGAAAGATGTTGGTGGCCTGCATTAGGGTGACAGCTTTAGGAGATGTCTTGGAGGGAGACTGGGTAGGACTTGGTAATTGTGTGGCTGTGGGAGTGGGATTGAGAGCAGGTGAGGCTGGGGGTTTGGCAGTACCTGGCATTGGTGGGCAATAAAAAAGACCAAGAAGCACTGACTGCCGGTGAGACCTGTGCTGGGACCCAATTGACTGAATTCTGGCCTCACCTGGCTGAAGATCCTTGCACACCTGTGAAACAAGGGGTTTGGGGTATCTATCAACCCTAAATGGTTGGTTCTGTCAAGGTGGAAGTCCTTGTGGATTTAAGGCTCCTTTGGAGCCAGCTGGCCTCTCATGTCTCTTTTCCATTCTTGGTTCCTTATCCTCATATCGGGTGTGGAGGATATGCATAAGGATTAAGAAAAATTCATTCACAAAACTCCCTCAGCAAGGCAGGCAGGAATGTTGGACTTTCTCTCAGTTACATGTGGATTCAGATAAAATTCAAACCTTGCCATCTCCTGCTGGTCTCCCTTTCTTCCATAGTGTTCTCAAAACTGTACTTCTGGTCTAAATGTGGTTCATTTTCTCTTTATGCTTTAGGAGCCAATTGATGTCTCAAGACCAGGGCAGTCTTGTGGTTGTAAGGACTCCAGTGACCAACATAGTTGGTGATGGTGGAAGAAAGTTGGCAAAACAGCCCCGGTCAATCCTATCAGAATAACTCAACCCGATCAATTTCATACCTTGGGATTCCATATATGCTTTCCTTTGTAAGGATTCCCATACTAAAAATTTTTCAAAGCTAAGAATCTCTTAATAAATAAAATATGGTGTTACAGGAAGAAAAACGAGGCTGAGAGAGATTACAAAGGAAGAGAATTAAAACCCAGTTTCTTAACTTCTGCATCGGTGATATTGTCATTATACAATTCTGCCATCTGTAGAGAGTCTCCTGGAGGAAGTGATTCTTAAAATATAAGCCCGTCTTTGGTAAGCAGATAAGAGAGGGACTGAAGTACTGATCTCAAGTTCAAGGAGTCTTACCTGGGCAGCATCACTGTCTTCGCACTTGATCCTACACTCACTGTTGAACTGGAAGCCATTAGTGCACTGGTAGAGCCCATGGAATTTCGGTGGAGGTGGGTCACAAGTCACAGGAACACAAGCTCCATCCTGCCAGCTGCCATCTTGAGTGCACTGAGTCTTGAAGGCCCGTCTTCAAGGAAGAGATAAAAGAAGAGACATCTCAAGGACCAGATGGCTAGACCCTTGCCCTACCAAAACACACAACTTTCTCTGGAGCCAGCTGGCCTCTCATTTCACTTTTGCATTCTGCCTGTCCTATTGGGTGGTGGGGGGCGTCTGTAGGGATGAAGGAAAATTCATTCACAGAACTCTTTCTACGGGGGCAAGTAAGAGTTTCAGACATTCTCTCAGTTACATGTGGCTTAAAATTAAATTCAAGCTCTGTGAGCCCTTGTCCTTTCCCTTCCTTCAGGATTGTTCTGATGGGTGCTGGCACAATGAATACCCATAGTAATCGTTTACTGAGCAATGACTACGTGCCAGGCACTTTGCAAGCACATTAGAGACACATCCTCATTTGTTCTTTACAACAATCCTGTGTGGTAACTGTTATTATCATCCCTTCTTATTGTTGAAAAATAAAAACCCAGAGGAGTGAAGTTGCTTGCCTGGGGTCACACAGCCAGTAGGCAGCTATTAACAATGTCCTTCTAGATTCCCACAGGACAGGAATGTGATGAATGGTGGGTGTTGACTCCAGCAAAGATAGGAGTGCTTCCTTCTAATCAGACATCCAGACTGGGCTCTCCTCCTCCCCAGAAACTGTGGGTTGATATTTCTGGCTGCACTTACTTCTTTGACTTCCGAGAGGAGCCGGGCACGTGGTATCCAGGTTTGCACTTGTACTTGCAGAAAGAGCCCACCTTGTGCTTGTTCTCTCGGCAGCGGGCCGTCTGAAGGTCTGCATTGGGCACCGGGGGTGGAGCTAGGCACATGAGCTCGCACAGGGCCTCTGGGAAGGACCACAGTCCATCCTCCATACAGGTCAGGAGGCTGTTGTTGCCTGAAGGACACAGACAGGCAGGGTTAGCAGAGGGGGGTGGCCTCTGACAGCCAAGCTAATTCATGGGCTGCCAGGACTTCAGCCAACGTGAAGAACCAAAGGATGTTCCTCCTGGAATTCTGGACCCTTCCACTTACAGCTGAGGAGCCTAGGGAGATCAAGAAGCTGCCATGAAGAAGAGGAGATCAACTTGGGGAGTGACTTACCCTAGTCTACAGTGAATTAAAACTCCTGACTCTGAACCTCTTATATTACATAGGAAAGAGACGTTCATGCTCTTTCCATCCATCATCCTTGCTTTGCCAGGTGGACATCCAAGCCCAGAGCTGAAAGGACTTGCCTCCTAACAATGGAAGTGTAAACTCCTATCAGAATCTACTCTGAGCTCTGATTTCAATGAGCTGTGTGACTCCTCTCTGAGCCCTGTGCCCCTGTCTTCCTCCTCGCCCTGCTTGTGCATGGAAGGGACAGCATTGTGGTATCCAGAGGTCTGACTTTCTTTTCAGGCCCCAGTGCTCAGTGAGGCTTTGCCAAAGCAGCTGAGAGAGCAGCACTCCCCGGCAGCCCGTGCCAGCTCCAGCAGACGTGCTGATTGCCATCGGGAAGCTGGCCTGATGGGGAACATCACAAATAAAAGTAAAACACGGAGAGTTGGGCTCTTCACTGCCAGGTCGCATATTTTCGACGCACAGCCTGCCCCAAACCTCCCCAAGACAATTAGAGATGGGCCCAGAACATGGGTTTCTCAACCAAACTCTCTTCCTCCCGGTTATTATTGAGTGGTGTTGACAACCAGGGCAGGAAGCAAGCGGGAGGGTTCCTGATTTGGAGGCTGGAAGGTCTGATGTGAAGGTTGGAGGGGTGAAGTGACAGGGACGAGACTGACATTTACTACATACTGAGTGCTTTATGACACGTGATCTCATTTATTCTCACGACAGTGCTCTTAGTGTGACAATTCCCTTTTGGAAATAGAGACTCAGAGAGGGAAGTCAGTTGACCAAGGGCTCATAGTTAGTAAAAGGCAGAACGGAAGTTTGAAACCCATTTTGTCTAACTGCAAAGATGGTTGTTGTTTTTAATGGGATGTTGGCTACGTGTGCTCAGCAGAGCCCTTATTGTCTCTTCTGAGAAATCCAAACGGGAGAGGCAGACCCCAACGCTCCTGTCTATAGAAAGAACACAACTGCTCCTGCTTTTCACAGGGATGAGGAGACAAAATGAAACATTTATGAGAAGTGTCCAGAAAAGCACTGGCAAATTCCTTATTTGCTTCTTCTCTTCCTCCCTCTCGCTCTCCCTTCCTCCTAACCTTTTGCCTTCATTAGCAGATCTGAAACGGGCAGATGAGTTGCACAGAAGCCTTCATTCATTCAACAAGCATCCAGTTAGTGCTTACCATGTGCCAGCTACTCTCTTGTATGATGGAACGAAGCAGTGAATGACAACAACAAAAACACACACACACAAAACAAAAACCTCAAACTCTGCCCTCTTGGAATTTATATTCTAGTGGAATAGCGAGGAATACAATGAATTATATTAAGAAGTAAACTATTTAGTATGCTAGGAGGCGGTGAGTCCTACAGAGAGAAATATAGCAGAAGGAAGGAAGAGAGAGTACTGTACAGTTCTGTGGCCTCCTCTGCTTCTCCTCCCCACTCATTGTCTTCTTTCTCCTCCTGTGTCAGTGAAGTTCATCTGGTGAGCACAAGAAAATTTAGTGTCTGTAAACACCACAGAGGATCCCACGCTGATAAACTGTGACACTGCAAACTACAGATATTTCTCCATCAAGTCAAAGGAGCTGAGGCTACGGAAGGATGATTCATTTGGCGTCCACAGAAGCAGAGAAGCTTCCAGAACACCAGAGACTACAAAGTACTTTTTGCACTGCCTTTGTGATGAGGGCAGTATTTTGGGGTGCCCAGACACAGCGAAAGCTTAAGGGGAAGGGGCTTTATAAAACATATGGGGAACACATCCTGTCTAAACCCCCTAGGAAGGATGAAATATCTGTGGAAAAAGAGTCAGGACTGAAAAGTACATCATATCAGCTATGCAAATCGTAAATTGTGAAGTGAAAGTCATGGTTCTTTTGTGGCAAGATAGCATAAAAATTGCAAAATGTTAATCAAGAGAGAAATGCAAACTAGAAATGTAAACTCTAGGGAAAGGGTAAATAGGAATTAGCCATGTGCCACAATCAAGAGAAGAACCGCACTAAAGCAGGAACTGGTGATTCAGGACCATGGACATGCCCTCACCCCACAACAGACAAAATGCAGGAGATGCAGACTCTGAACTGTGCAGAATCAGTGTTTCCATGCCCTAGCTGTAGCCACTACCCTGCATCCACCACGTGGCTTTCAAGGCAGTATGGTATGACACATGCTTTCCATGTCCTGCCCTCATCCTCTTGGCACTGGCCTCTATACTCCGAAGGATGCTTACTGCACCTGCAACCCTATGCAGGAGACCTTTTGCTCTGGTCACGGATGAACACTCTGCCTGCATGCAGGGCGAGCGCACAGAACTGAGGAGTCGATGCCCCTAGAAGAAGCACTCAACCATGATGGAGATGTCGGATTAACATGTCTGTTTCCAGAGTTGCAATAACTCTGAGGAATATTCTGCCCTGTCTCCCATAGTGCCCCAGAAGAACTGAGCTGTGGTTGCCCACAGCAGTAACTGGCTTTAGAACGGACCCTTGATGCCTCTGTCACTCTCACGCCTCCCCTTCTCATTCCTCTACCTGTGTTTCCTGAGGGAACATGACTCAGGACAGGACGTGAAGAGCTTCCGAGCCTGGAGTTCCTGGCCGAGGGTAAGAGTGCTGAAGTCAGAGACTGGGTTCCAAAAAGTTCTGGGACTCTGAGCTTTCATTTGTTCATCTTTTAAAGTGAAGAAAGTAAACTTGCTCAGCCTGTCCACACACGTGCCAAAGGAAATTTCAATCTTGAATGAGTATTAAAATAACTATAGGGGCTGGCATGATGGCATAGTCGTTAAGTTCGTGTGCTCCACTTGGGCAGCCTGGGGTTAATGGGTTCAGATCCCAGGCGAGGACCTAACACACCACTCACCAAGCCACACTGCGGCAGCATGCCACATACAAAATAGAGGAAGATTGGCACAGATGTTAGCTCAACACCAGTCTTCCTCAAGCAAAAAGAGGAAGATTGGCAACAGATGTTAGCTCAGGGCCAATCTTCCTCACTAAATATAAATAAATAAATAAGGAATAACTACAAACACTGTCGAAAGAGGTGTGCCTATTTTTTAATTTTAGTTAAAAGATTACCCAGAAGATGAAATCTCTTGGGAGTGCCTTTACGATTGAAATTCATTCATTCACTCATCAAGCAGAGGACAAGGAGGGAAACGCCAGGAGACCTGAGGTCTGGTTTTCTTAGAACCTCATATGTGGTGTTGACATTGCCTGCATCCTAAGGCCAGGGGCTTGTTCATTCTTTATCCTCAGAACCCAGCTTAGTGCAAAGCACATAATAGGCCCTCAATATCCAATTGTTAAATGTATGAAGTATTATGAATCCACATATGACCCTGAACAAGTCACCTAATTTCTCTGGCCCTAAACCAAAGCCATCTTTGAGGCCCTGTCCAGCTCTAACATTTTAGGATGTGAAATGATATCGGCCACTATATTGTTTTGAGAAAACTAAAACGCAGCCAGTTGAACTGGAACAAGACAAGCAAACACTTGGGAGGCTGCATTAGCCAAAGGTTAGTACTGGTGGAATTGGGAAGAGATTCACTCTCATTGCTCTTGGTAAGAAATCGACCTTAACAGAAGTTACAGAGGAAGAAGGACAAGGAGCGCAAACAGAAAAGAGGCCTCTGTACAAGGTCCTGGGCCAGCTGGGGCAGGAAATGGGGACAGAAAGGATTTCAGGATGGTTGTTTTCTCAAAAATAGCCAACTGGAACTTCACCCAGCACTGAGGCTAGAGAAAGTCAGAGAGAGAAGCGGAGGCAGAAGAAATGGTGGCATCAAAAGAAGGATGCAATCCTCTGCCAATGTTAGTCCTGAAAGCACATTTCCAGGCTCCTGGGATCCCAAGGAGTTAGAGAAAAAATATGAGCTGGGCTTGGCAGTCCCAGAAAGTATGTCATTTGCTCAGTAAAATTGAGTTCTCACAGCTCCATCCTGGGTGAATCAGATTACATTTTGATTGTTTATTTGTCCAAGTTTTTCCCTAAATATCTGATAGGAATTCTACCCATAGCTGTCTATAATTGAGTCCATGAGGTAGGCCTAGGAAGAATTATTGGAGCCATCTCCTTGATCTCCCTAGTAACCCAATTCATCATTGACCCCATTTTGTAGGTGAGAAAAGAGATTCCCTAAAAGGAAAGTAAGTTGTTCAAACTAGAGCTGAGGCTCATTCTGGGTCTGTCTAACTCCTAAGTGCTCTCTTGACCCCTGACAGAGCTTTAACCCATGAGCACAGCCAAAGAGGAATTGCTGTCTAGAGAAAATCTCATGGAATCAGGAATTTGGGCAAGTGAAGTGTCCTGAAATCAAGAATTGTTCATACAATATTATTTCACCATCTCCACCCCCTCCCCACTGTCCAGAATGGACACCTCACCTCGCAATTTCTTTACCAAGGGACTCCATTTATCATTCTGAATGTTAGACACAAAGGAAAGATAATGTTCTAAGATGCAGTCACAGTCAGGGATAATTGATGGAGAACTTCCTAAGAAGAGGAAGAAAGGGGTCTGGAATGTTGGACTCCTGCCATGCAGGAGGGGCCGTGGAATGCAAATGGCAGATGCAAGTTAGATTATTTCCCCAGATTGGTGGGAATAGCATGCCAAGCAAGGGGGCACCATTTCTAGGGTCAGGACCCCTGCCTTCTAGCCCGTGTTAGTGGTAATTCGTAAGTGTCCTTGTGTAAATGTCTTCCTCTCTTGGGCCTCAGTTTCCTCATTGCAAAATGAAATGATTAACCTTGATGACCCCTAGGCTTCTCCCAGCTCTGGCATTCCAGGGTTTGATGGGAGTTCTGGATAGAGGGACAGGCTTTAGAAAAAGCCAAAGGGCTTCTGAGGCAGCAGGTAAGAACCGTGAAGTAAGAATAGGCTTGACTCTTAAAGCTTGAGCAACCATTCAGAGTGGATGAGGGGCTGAAGGAGACTGGAAGAATTATTTAACAGATGAAATTGGTGTTTATTCTATGCTCTTAGCATTGTTCACATCAAAAAGTGGCCTCATAAGCAGCTGTGTGATCTTGGACAAGTCTCTCCTCCACTGTGACCTTCAAGCCCCCAGAAGTAATTTGAGTAGTGGTTTATCATCAGCACCCAGTAGTGGTTCGGACCCAATGATATCCTAGACCGTGGTATCTCCAAAACACTAGGGTGAAAAGATGAAGAAAGCGCATTTTCCTAGGAGTTGTATGAGAATTCCTCTTAGGGAGCTGACTGCTTTTGTGGGGAAGATGCCTTGACAAGACCCTTGGGGTAAAGCTGAACCATCCAGAGCCTGGCTATCTGCTTTGAGAGAGATGGAAGGGTCTCTTCCTGAGAGAGGAGAGAGAATGTGGAAGTCCTAGATGGAGGGAGATCATTATAGCACCTGCAAGGAGAAGGTAAGCGGTGAGGCAAAAAGCTAAGAGCAGGTAAGACGCTTAATTGTTGGGCACTGTAGGATGTGGCCACTCTCCGTGTCTACCCAGCTCATGTCCCTATCTTCTGTAAAGTCTAAGAAATCAGAAAGTGTGTAATGGTATTGGGTGTCTTCTGGAAACTAGTGAATAGACTGAGCTTTGAAGCTCAGGATAGACAGGAAAGACTGAGATAGAAAAGGCAACAAGAGCCAGAAGTAAAAAGTGGGCCTTTTAAAAACATCTTTATAGGATGAAGGCATGCTTACTTGAGAAACTCCACTCCATAGTCAATATCAAGGGCACCTAACATGGTTGAGTTGAGTTGAGGTTGACTAGGTGATGTAAGTAATGTTGCATTTTTAGCCATTTAATTAAACATTTATGTTTTCGATTTTACAGGGGTTTTTTTGAACTTGAGAGTGTTTTTTCCCCTCATGCATTTTTGTAGGTTCTGTCTGTGCTTGTAGTGCTCATTTGATAAAGGACCTTGGCAGAAGTGACTCTAAGGCTGTGAGTTTGCAGGATATTTTGCACACATCGTGAAGAGGGCTTGGAATTTAAGTGAAAGTCAGGATATTCAAGAAAAATTCACTTGGAATACAAGGGACAAGTGGGCTTGTGGTGCTACCTGCATTACCCCAGGCTTCCAGAGGCTACACTTGACTACTTGTCCTGGATGGTGGCTGCTCATCCAAGGACGCTAACCCCTGGGTCCCAGGAGGAGCATGGAGGTGGAGCAGGTCTCCACAGCTCCCAGAATTAAGGCCTCCATGGGACAAAGAGGTCAGGGCTAGGAGGACAGCCACTGCATAAGTCCTCACAAGAGTGCCCCTTGGAGAAGATGAGTATTTACTAGGCATTTTCTTTGGCTCTGGCATTTTATACATGCCACCTCTTTAAATCCTCAACCTGACCCTTCAATGTGGGCACTCCTGCACCTACTTTACAAATGAGCGTATTGAGGCTCAGAGACGTGAAATTGCTCTCCTAACATCAAACAGTTGGGACAGAGCCAGAAGTGGAACTCCAGTCTGTCTGTTTCTAAAGCTAGTGCTCTTTTTTCTTAAATCATGCTACAGGGAAAGGAAAAATGAAGGGAAGAAGGTAGGAAAGGGAAACAAACAAAAAATGGGGGAAAAATTGTTTTGCTCACTTTACCCCCTGACTTCAGATAGGAGACATTAACAAACTCAAGAGAGGTAGCAGGACCTCCTCCCCGTCCTTGCTGCCACCAGATACAAGCAGAAGCATCAGACCTGGAATTTGAGCACCACGTGATGTTGAGAACCACGGTGCATGAAATGCCAGTGGGTCCTAGTGGGTCAATGTAGACATTGGAGAGATGCTTCGCCATATTCTCAAGGGAAGAGCAAAGTTGGGATCAACAACTATCAAAACGGTGATCCTCCTGGGATCTCATCTCCACAATGGGGTCTCCCCCTTCTCCCATAGTCAGCAGAGAAGCAATGGCAGACAAGTCTGAATCACTTTGATTAAGAATTATTATTAGCCACAATGAGGGCTGTAATAATCAATGCTAATTTATACACCTCCTTTTCTCAAGAGCCTCTGATTGAGAACAGAAGCGTGATTTCCTAGTCTGGAGTTGTTAACATACCCCACATCTGGGCAAATAGGGCCAAGTGAAGGGTCCAGATAGCCTGACATTTGGGGAGGGTGGTGGTTACAATTTCCACTGGTCTCTTCACCTCTCTCCAACCTATATCCTTACATTAGCTCAAAAGAAATGTCTACAGTTTTTTAATTAAAATTTTCCTGGGTTAAAAATGAGGAGAACTAAGGGATGCATCCAGGAATGCTTCCTGCTTTTCTTTTGGGGCAGTTTAGTGAGACTGTGGGTCTTCCATTCATTTCTTAAAAGAAACATTTTCTCAGGTGTGACTTTCATCAATTTATGCAGCCATCCAGTCAATACACTTTATGGAGTCTTACTATGTGCAGGTCCTGGGCCTGCTGACAGCAATGTGAAAAGGGATTAGACACAGCCACTGCCCTCCAGGGACTCAAGTCCAGTATCTTTTGAAGCTCTGTATTCCCTTGAAAATTTGGGGAAACTATTGACTCTCTCCATTCATCAAAATGCCTGAAACTGATGAATATATAATATTGCATCTAAGTTTCAGGGAATTTACAGACCTCCCTCCAAACCACTCACACCTCACAGAAGTGCACTCATTCCCATCCGATAGAATGACGGACCCCAAGGTACGACCCATGCTTGAGAACAGAGCCACAGCTCAGAGTCTTGAGGGAGATAGCATTCTTGAAATCTGATAAGGGGGCAACATTTCCTCTGATAAACCAAACCCAGGAGTGGTTCTTGGCACCTCCAGGAACTGGGTATAACATCAAAATCCAATACTTGACATCCAATTCATCCTGATAATGGTGCTAACTTGCTCAGTGGTTTTGTACAAGGTCTTTCCTTCCTCTCACTGGATGTCAGTTTCCCCATATTTCCAATAATCAGTTATTCCTGATGAGCTCTAAGAGCCATTCTAGTCCTGATATTCTAGGACACCCAAGCCAGCCTCTCACTCATTTCCAAAATTTGGCCTCTTCTCCAGTTTGCCAGACTATGTCTTTCTCACCTTAATACACAGGAGATCCCAGTAAATGCTTCCTGTCCACACCCGCTCCTCTATCAGTTAGCCCTTACTAAGGTGTAGCAGTTGGCTTTGGAGAAAGACAGACCTGGGCCCCAATGTGGATATCACCACTAATAGTGTGGCCTTGGATAAGTTCTTTATACTCTTTGAGGCTTGATTTCCTCCTCTTTGAAAATGGGAATAATAATATTACTTACCTCTCAGGCTTTCTGGGCCATAATCCTATCCAGTGAACTAGTCACATCAGTTCCAAATGTTACTTTCTTATAATCTTCTGTTTCTTCCTTCCTCCCTCTCTCCCTTCGTTCTTCTCTCTTTTCTTTTTCAAGATTTGTAAGATTTTGGAGGAGATTTCATTGTTATACTTACACATACTCTACTTTCTCCTTAGCTGCATAACAGGATAGTTTACGTAAATACAATTGGTGGAAAGAAATCAAGAGAATAGATAAAACCTCTATCCAACCTTTGGTGTTTGAGACCCAGAAGGAGGGCCTGAAAGCAGCCTCTGGCTTCCCACAGAAGAAGCAGGGCAAGCCAAGCCAAAGGGCCCTCGATACCTTTCAACTGTGCTGGGTGACGGCACTGGAAGGAGCATTTGCTGCCAAAGGTGGTACCCTCAAGACAGGAGAAGGAGGCGGCATAGACATGATGCTGGTCCGGGATGCCACAGTCAACTGGCTCACATGCCACCTGCTTATTCCACTTGCCCTCGGCACAGGTCACTGTGACGCTGGGTCCCGTCTGAAAGACAGAGGCAGGCACAGTGAGGAGGCAGACCTAATCTCAATGTAGGGAAACACCCATTGCCACCAGGCCACAGCTCAGAGTCTTGTCCAGGCACTAGGAGACCAATGCTTAGTGTTTACCTTTAGCTCACTTTTAGTGATCCCAACGACTGTTTGAATTAGGTATTTTAGTTTCCATTTTACAGATGCAGAAATTGTGGCACAGAGACATTGTGGTCAGCTCAAAGTTACACAGCTGAAGAGAGGATAAGTGGGAATTGAACTCAAAGGCTATGCTCTTAACTACCATCCGTGGAGTCTCCCAGATCATTATTTCTATTGTATTGATGAGAATCTTGAGACTCAGACCTCTCAGGGACTGATGATTTCTTTCACGAAATAGCCTCTGAAACGTGGCATAACAGTGGGACCCTGGCTGTTGATCTTTGTCTCTTTTCTTGGCTCTGGAGGGGGTTATAGGGAGCCTGTCTTAGAGTGTGGCACAGAGTGGACATCGCCCTGAGGTATCAGAGACCTGGATGTTTGTCCTCTGTCCTATGAGACCATGCGCAAGTCCCTTTCCCTATTTGAGTTGCCCATTGGCACTGAGCCCAAGGATTGCTCTAAGAGCCATTCCCTACTATGAGATTTGATGGTTCAATAGTTGAGAGAGGTAGACATGAAGAAGGACAAGGCTGGGAAAAGTGAAAGTGAAAGTGTCGGCAGAGATTTGAACCTAACTAGAAGATGGCAGAGCTGTGCAAGTGGAAGGGCTAGGCCATGCTACAGAGCCAAGGGAGGCACAGTCATGGGCAGCTCAGAGGCTTCCATTCAAGCAAGAAGTTGCCAAATCCTAGGGGATGCCAAATGTTGATCTGGGATTTTAAAAGCAAAGGACATTTCCCCCATCTTAAGCATAGATCAAAGGGAGTAGAGGTTCTCACTGCCGAAACAGCCTAGTTATTTCCACAGGAGTTCAAACCTGCTGTGTCTGACACACAGAAGTAGGTGTCGAAGACAAGCAATCGAGGGCCCAAGCGCTCCCCAGTGGGACTCTGTTCAAGTCCAGAAGCTCTGTACAAACAGGCGTTCCCAGCAACAAAGAATGTGCCCTGTGTGCTTGCAGCATGATGGTGAAGTCAGCTGGTGGGACCCTGGAAAAGGCTGCATCTAATGACGGCTCTGGAATCCTCAAATCTCAGGGTTTCACTGCCACTTTGCCCCCCTCCCTCATGCCTGCCTGAGACCCCACAGCAACATCTGGCTGAAGGAACATTCTGCCACATCTCAAATCCGCTCACTGCCACTACTCTCACGCAGGACATAGGGGCAGGAAGGGAAGCCCCTTGGTGAGAAAGAGCATGCTACAGACAGAGAATTTTCTTTTTCTGAACTCTCCCAGGTAATGAAGCTGGAGAGGCAAGCAAGGTCCACTGGTGCAAGGCCCTTTTATCTTGGTCAGGAAGTTTGAAGTTTATCTTTAGGGGAACAGGGAGCTGACATGGTCAGATTGTGGTTGATAAAGATCCTTCTGGCTGCCCATTTTAGTGTAGCTCAACATATTTTCCCCTTCTCCCCAACACACATCCCTTTGCCCATCTGTATAGTTCTCAGTTTTCAACTCACTTCCTCCAGGGTGTTTTCCTGGAATCCCCCTGTGCTTCCACAACAGCCTACACTTCCCTTTAGGGTGTTTATCACATGGTGAGGTCATTGCTCATTCACTGTCTGCTCTCCATCACGAGGACCTATGCTCCTTGAGAGGAAGAACTAGGTTTATCTTAGTGACTGTTTTTCTCTAGCACCTAGTACAGCATCTGTTTCCCAATGAAGGGATGTTTTACAGTGAATGAATGAATGAACACCTCATTGACAGAGGGCTCGCCTCTTCCTAAAGCAGCCCATTCAATTGTAGCAGAGTTCTGACTGTGAGGGTTTCATTCCAAAATGATCAGCCCATGGTTTTCCAGATTTGCAACCTACACAAAGACTCTGATACCTGTTGTACGGAATACTACTCTGCCAGTGAACCATTGTCTTAGAAATGATGGACTGATTCATTCAATCAGCACATATTTACTGAGCATCTACTATGTGGCAGCACTGTATTAAGGGCTGGAGATTTAGCAGAGAACATACTTAACACCCTGTCAGCCTTTCCTGGGCTGGAGAAGGGCTCTGAGCCCAGCACCTGTGCACACCTGGCTCTTGATCAGCTCATCATCCCGCTGTATCTGGAGCACGTAGCCTGTCCGGCAGCTCACAGTACACTGGGCACCATGGTAGCGGTCACTGCTGGAGCAGTTGAGAGAAGCATTCTCCACAGCCAGCTCTGGGCAGTCAGTGGCCTCACATGCAAAATGCACACAGCTGAAAAGGAAAGGAAGAGTGGGTGAGAGGGAGTTTTCTTGTAGGACCACTGTACTCCAGCTGGAAGATAAAGGCTAATGGCTTTTTCTCTCCAAATTTCCAGGAGGCCAAGACTGAGGAGAGGAAGAGGTACTGGCTTTGGTGAAGACGATTCTGGAGGCAGTGATCAAACTTTATGATTAAGAGCACAATTTATGGAAACAAACAAACCAGGGTTCAAATCCTGCCACTTGAAAGTTATATATGTTATTAATCTCCAAAGCTTGCAGAACCTCAGCTTTTCCATTTGTGAAATAGGGATCATTATGATTACAGCAAGTATTCACTGAGTTTCTTATCTGCCAGGTACTGAGTTGAATGAAAGCCTCTTCATATTTTATAAAAGTATTCACTTCCAAGGGTCGTCATGAGAATTAAACCAGATAGCTAAGGAAAAGCAGAGAGCAGAATTCCTGGCACACAAAAGCACACAATAAATGGTAGCTAATGGTATAAATAAATTTATGCTCTATTACCTAGAAGCTGTGTAACCCTGAGCAAGGAACATCACCTCTCTGAGCTTCAGTGTACTCTCAAATTTGGCCAACTCATCGGGTCATGAGACTCAACTGAGGTGTTGAATGTAGAAGTCTTTTATAAACTGTAAAGTGATTTATGAATTGTTAGTAAAGTTGTACAGAGATCCTGCCTTGCATCTTGCTGCAGCTGCCGTTCCAATCTCCCTGCCAATGTGAATTCTACCCATTCTTCCAGTCTGAGCTGCATGTAAATGTCTACAGGAAGCTTTACGGGGTCCCCAGGTGAGCTCCCTTGCAGGCTTTCTGCCCTCCTTTCTGTAACACCATTGCCTCATGCTTCATGCATTGAAAGCACAGGTCCTGGGTGTCCACCATGTGCCGGAATATGTGCTAATCCTTAAGGAAATGGAAACAACATAAAACCCCCGTGCTTAGATGATCTTTCCCCTTATAATATCGTTACACAGACACTCAGTAACATTAGTGACTATTCACTGATTGCTTTTATACATGAGCTCACTCCATCCTCAGAACAACCCTATGAGCTAAGTGTTACTCATTTTACAGTTGGAAAAATCGGGACCAGGGAGATCAAGTTACTTGTTGAAGTTCCCACCCAGATGTGTGACTCCAAAGTCCTTGTTGTTAACCTTGCCCCACACCTGGACTAGAACTTCCCTGAGGGTAGAGATAATGCCTGTTTCATCTTGGTATACTTCTCATTGCAATAAAAATGCCTTGCATCTAGTAGACAGCAGGAAACAAATGGCATAGTGTCTCGCAACAGCTCTGAAGCACTCTACAGAGGTTGAGGTGTTGATTCCAAACACTGAAAGCTTCCAGGGGGTAATTTTCTCTACCTTTTGCATCTCTGACTCTGTCTACCCCAACACCTGGCATACAGTGTGCACAAACAGCTAGATTTGCATCCACAGCCGCAAAACTTTCATTTTCCTGTTTTTATTTAGGAGAGAGGGAGCAATTGGTGGCCCAACCAGCTGATGAAGAAATTTCCAATTTTTTTTTCTTGGTGCCAGTCTCAGGATACCCCGCTGAGGGTTTTATAGGAACATGGTTACTCATCCTCACGCTCTCTCCCCTGCGCAAAAGGATGGTGAGAATTAAAGTGGGGAGGGGGAGCTGAGGAGCTAAAAGCCTCCAAAACACATCACCAACAAATTCACTTTTAAAAATCCTTGGAAAAGGGCAAGTTTTTGATTGAGGTCTCAGACCTGCACTGATGTGGGCTCTGCACTCTTCACATACTCCCCCTTCCGAAATGCAGGGCAGGCAGGAATAGGTGACACTTGCTGAGATACTCCCATTCTCTGCCCTCCTCCTTGCTCCTGACAGCCTCGGCTCTGCGCCATGTGGAGACCTCGAAAAGACTGCAGCTGTAGAGTCAACTTAAGGGCTTTGACACCAAACAATGCATCTGTTCGCATTGTGCAAGCACTGGGGGAAAGAGCCACATGGTTCCAATTTAAATAGATTTACTCTGTAAGCTACCAGCTTCCAGGCTGGTCTTTTGACCTATGCCTTGAATTTGGCCATGCTCACTCCGCACTCCCAGGAGGCCCCTGGGCTCCCATCTGATGGCGACCCAGGGGGCTCTGGGAGCCCCTTCAAAAGACAAGGACTCTGGGCTTCTCTGGGGTGTGGGGCCATTGAGGTACACACAGCATTCTCCCCAAACCCCCATTCTTTGCACATTAATGTTCTTCTTTATAGGGAAAGGATACACTGAAAAACTTGATTTCCTAGAATAGAAAGAGCACAGGGTTTGGCAGTGGGGCAAGCTTGGGCTCCAGCCCCAGCTCTGCCATTTATCAGTTGTTTGACCTTGGAGAGTTATATAAAACTCTGAACCTCAGTTTCTCCATCTGTAAAGTGGAAGTAAGGAAATGATTTGTCTCTCAAGATTGTCAACAGGGTGACATGTCAGCCAGTCATTCGTCTATTCAACAGACTTTGCCTGGGGGCCTTGCCGAGTAGCAGACACTGTTCTAAACATCAGCAACACAGAGATTCCTGTCACCTGTATATTTGAGGAGGGAGGACATATGCCAAAGAAAAGTAATAAATGAGCCCATTTCAGAGAGTGATATGCACAGTAAGGGCACTAAAACAAGGTGAAATTATAGAGGGTGACAGAGCAGGACACATGTAGTGAGGGATCCAGTGGAGCCTCCATGAGGAAGGGATATACATCTGAACTAAGACCTGGATGAAATGAAGGGATCAGCCATGCAAAGGTTTGGGGAAGAGGGAAACTCAGGCAGAGGAAGGAACAGGTGCAAAGGTCCAGGACAGGATGGGGACCAGCGTGTTTGCAGAACAGAAAAGCCAACACATGAGAAATGCTTTGGAAACGATGAAACTCCATGAGAAGGTAGTCTCTCTACTCTCGCTCTTTCTACTGTGGAAGGAAAATATTCCCTGGGCACACGGGTTACCTGACCTAAAAGTTCCATGGTCAAGTGAATAGGGTAGTGTTGATTGGAGAGACCAATCAGCTCTCTTTATTGCAGGACTTCTCAGAACCTTGAGCATTCTAAAGCACACTATGGATTTCCAGAAGGGGCCAAGGTGCGTATCATTTTCCAAACTCTGACAACCTTTTTTCTTTGGACATTTCTTAAGACTAGTGTCCTCCAGAACAGACTTTGGGGAGTGAGGCATGTCTGCTTTATGAGCACATCTGTCTGCACCTGGCTTACAGGCTTGAAAACAGGAAGAAAGGAGGAAAGGAGGTAATATGTGCCAAGCACTGGCCACTGCGTTTTACCTCCATCATTTTATTTGCATTATAGTGGTAACTCCTTGAGGTACTATTATGACTCCTATTTTCAAGAAGAGGAGACTGAAGCTAAGGGAGTTTCAGTCACTCGCCCAAAGGCACTCAGCATGAACAGAATTCCAATGCAGCTCTGTCGGTCCCCTAAGTCCCTGCTCTTCTCTTTGCCTTCCTGTTAGTTGGAAAGGCCTGTGTGAACACATTGTCCAGAACTGATAAATATTACTCCAACTGGTGCTCCCAAATAACTCCCTGACACAACCTTGTCATTTCTGAGACACAAAAATCAAAACAAGGAAAACAAAACAAAAGAAAAGCCTCTGGCTTCTTAAAAAAGAAAATGAGGGAAGTATTTATTACCAGTGATGGACGGTCAATAAGAAATAACAAAAGAAGGAAAAAATTAAGACATTTCTCAGAAGGAGGAAAGTGGCAGACTGGAGGGATGGGAGAAGGGACACAGGTGATTTGATCTATGAAAAAAGATGGGCAAGGGCCCACCAGAGGCATAATGGTTAAGTTCATGCACTTCACTTCAGTGGTCCGGCGTTTGTAGGTTTGGATCCCAGGCATGGACCTACACACCACTCATCAGCCATGCTGTGGCGGTGTCCCACATACAAAATAGAGGAAGACTGGCACAAATGTTAGCTCAGGGACAATCTCCTTCAAGCGAAAAGAGGAAAATTAGCAACAGATGCTAGCTCAGGGCCAGTCTTCCTCACCAAAAAGAAAAAAAGAAGAGGTGGGCAAAGGTAGAGATGCCCCCAGATGCAGAGCTAATCAGATACTTAGGGATTTTCTTTTCTTCTTATATATATATGTTAATTTACTTACAGATTCAAGTTCCATAGAGAGGTAGATCCTTAAGTGATCCAACAGCCAGCCCCCCAACTGCTACCTCCACTGTCAAATGAAATGGCCCCCAATCATGTATAGCAGAGGATACCGAGATAGGACTCCACCCAGGACACACAGGGCTAGCAGCTTAAGGGCTGATGAGGGCTCTACTCCTGGTTCTGTCCCTTGGCTCATGGCTTGACTCCAGTGGCCTGCTACTTAGCTGCAATTATGCCATAGGGAAGTAGAGATAGTAACAGGCAGATTGTTTAGAAATCATTCTGGGCTGCTCAGATGGGGACAGCAAAAGAAGAGCATGCTCAACACTGGAGAAGGAAGGGAAAATGCTCTTTGCACAAACACTGCAGGGATCACTTGGGAAGAGAGAATGAGGAAGAGTTATCAAGATAGGACTCATTTTTCTGCCCGGAAATGAGGCGACTGGGGGAAGGGATCCTAAAAGGCTCTTCCACCCTGGGATTCTAGAGGCCAGTGATGTGGTAGGACTTAGGTGAGATTTTGTAGAGTGGTGATGCAAGGTCAGCAGCCTACAGGGTCCAGGCAGATGATCTGAATGGCAAAGTGAGCTGAGAGGCGCATGCCCAGTGGGAGAAGTTCTCACTCTAGTCTGAGGTTGTCTAGTGGGACTGAGGGCCTGGTGTTTCCAAGTCTTCTGATGTCTTTAAGAGGAGGAAGAGTTCTGGTTTTTAATATCAACTCTCTTGATACTTAAATGTTGGCAACTAGTTAAAGAAAATAACTAATGAGGGCCAAACAAACACAAGCTGTTTGTGGCCTAGTCTGGCCTGTGTGACAGCAGTCTTGAAACTTCTGATGAAGAGGAAAGAACTCTGCCCTGGAAGTCCTGAGAACTGGATTTGAATGCTGGTTCTGCACCTAATGGACTAGGTGACTTTTGGAGACCCACTTTCCTTGCCTGGACCTCAGGTTTCCCATCCTCAAATGAGGATGAAGAACCAGAGAATCTCTTGGAGCCCTTCCAGCTCTCAGAGATCACGGTTTTATGGGGACAAAAATACAGAGGCATATAATTTCAGAGCCCTTTGGATTGGGAAAAAAATAGACTTTGAGAATCCCAAATATTGACGAGGATATGGAACAAGAGGAACTCTGATAGAACACTGATGGGGGTGTGGAGAAAAGTCAGGCAGTATCCAGTACAGTTGAAAATACATATATACTTAAGCACAGCTGTCCCATTTGCAGGTATATCCCCCAGACCAGTGACTCCCAACAGATGTTCTAAAAAGTGCTAATCTTTTTGTGGGCTGGAGATGTTGGGTGAGTCTGTGGGCAGCAATCTCAAGCCTCTGGTTTCTGGCCATGAGAAGCTTCATTATGGGCTGCAATCTTATATATGAATTCCTTTCTATTCACCTAATGGGATATTCCACGTGTGGGCTCCTATCCATGCTCAGACTCTCCGAACTCTTGGCTCCAGCCTATAGGCACCCCCATCCCCACCCAAAGTTTAAGTCCACCCCAGCTGAAAGGAGTTAATCTAGTCACATGAAGAATGTATTTCCTCCTAAAGCTGACCTTCTAAAAGCTAGCCCCCTATCACAACTGCCTTTCTCTGGATGGGCTGGAAAAGTGGGAAAAGTTTGAGGTAGAGGAAGAAAAAGTGCAAAAAATAAAAGGAGTGGGAGGAAGGAAAGAAAGAATGGAAGGAGGATGGAAGCAAGGAAAGAATTGAGGAAGGATAGAAGGAAGGATGGAAGGAAAGAAATTAATTGTCTAAACACATGGCCCACTGAATTTTATAACAAACTTCTCAATCTCTCTTTAGAACCATAGGATAGATAGAGGTGGTGTGTGTGTGTGTGTGTGTGTGTGTGTGTGTGTGTGTGTGTGTTACACACACTGGAGCCTCAATTCATGATTGTTGCTTTTCTCATTGAAGAAGCCTCTTAACTTCCCCGACCACCATCACTACACCCTCCCCCTTATCTTTCCCCTTTCCTCTAACTTGGTGTGGAACTCGGATTTGGCTAGAATTCCACAACTGGACCTCTCTCATTGGAAACCTGATCCTGTTTTCTTGGGACTCTGAATTTATTCCAAGTACTGCACCAGGACTGGAGACCCTTGAATCTAGGTCAGAACACATGGCCTGAATTGATTTTTCTGTAGTGGTGCTTCTCTCATGGCAGCCCACTAGAGATCACACTGCTCTCAGGAGAAGAGAAAGAAAAGGAGGAGAAAGGAAAGGGATGAGAGAGGAGGGAGGGGTAGGAGATGGAGGAGAGGGAGAGGAGGGGGAGGGAGGAGAGGAAGGCATGGTGGGGGCGTGGAGAGAGCCCCTTTCACTACCTGGGAAACAGCTGAGAGTAAAGTTCCTACTACAGGGATGTAGGGATGTTCCTACTACAGCCAGCTGACTCTGTGCTATAAAAAGTGACGATATTTACCTTGGTGTTTTGCTAATGAAGAAAAACATCCCGTGGCTTTTTATGGTTGTTGCTTATTTTTCTTTTCTTTCCTCCTGCTTTGTTTGTTTTAATGCATTTACACGTTTGCACAGTCCTGCCTATTTGGGTAAATGCCTCTTTAGCTCCCCAGGAGTAGCTGCCATCTTTTCCTCCCCTGGACCACTGAGGAGCAGGTCCTGCAGCCCTGGGGGCTCAGCCTGTCCCAGCCAGGTCTAAGCTCAGGATCAAGCCAGCCGAGGCCCTCAGGGCTGCATCTCCATCACTTTACTCAGTTTCACTGACTAAATGCTCACATGTGAGCAGCCATGAAAAGTCCCCTTGTCTCCTAGATGTGCCTGGCTCTGGTGAGCAGAGCATGGGTTTTAGGGGCAGACAAAGCAGGGTTTTGCCTCTTATTGCCTAGAAGACTTTGACTTACTCCCTCTGTCCATACCTCACAGGACAGGTGTGATAATGAAATAAGACAAAGAAATAAGATAATAAAATAAATGTTGGTCCCTTCTTCTTCCCTCTCACCACTCCTAGCTCTTGAGAATCTCAGACTGTTAGAACAGGAAGGAACCACAGAAAACATCCAATCCATCATCATCATTTTATAGATGGGGAAACTGAGGCCCACAGAGGAGGAGAGCTCACAGTCATGCAACCAGTGGAAGTCAGGGCAACACTTTGCCTGTGATCAATGTTCTTCCATAACAAGTCAAAGAACTCCACAAATACTTATTGATTGATTTGTTTCCAAGGTTAAACACTTCTTATTGTTTACTTCTGGCACAGGAACTGTTAATTAAGGATTCAAAAAAGTCAGCGCTGGCCTCAGTCAACTTGTGGATGGTCCAGGCAGCTGGTGAAGGATGGGAAAGCACTGCAGAAGAGGTCTGATGGATTTGCATTTTCCATCAACATTGTTTCCCTGGGTTCTGAGAATTAACTTATTTTTATAGTCTGGAGAGCCAGGGACGAAAAAGCCCTCTTAGGGTGAAATACAACAATGAGTGATATTTAAGGAGCTCTTTTGCCTCTGAATGATTGCGACAGACTTTGCACAACAGAAGCTAGAGACAGTGGGTGCAAAACAATGTGGGTTTTGCAACCATCTTTTGTGTCCTCTGTGGTAGCAGGGGCATGGGAAAGGCTGGTGTGCCCCCTCCCCACTCATCTTGCCTCTCCTTGCTCCCAGGTAGACAGGCCAGAGCTGAATGGCCTTTCGGGGGCCTCACTCTGGGGATGCCCACCAAGACCCTAACTCTTTCTTTCTCCTTCTGGATCTCACTAAACAAACTGGAGAGCTGCTGTGTGACCCTGGACCAGTCCTTCTCCTTTTGGGGCCCTGGAATTCTAGAGAGTGACACCAAAGTTTGGACGCTCTGGGCATACTAGATGATTTCTGAGGCACCTTCCAGCTCTAACTCTAAGAACTTCATGCAGAATTCTGTGCAGAGAAGGACCACCATCATGTCAGAAAGCAGCAATAAATATTCTTTACTAATACACTATCTTTGGACAGTGTCTAATAATCTGCAAGAGCACTTTCATTTACAGCACACCATTTTACCCTCACAACCACCCTATGGGGTCGATATCATCATCTGCTTATTCCAAAATAGAAAACTGAGACTCAGAAAAATGAAGTGACTTGTTCATGGACACACAGTCAGGAAGGGGTGGATTCAAACCCAAGTAAAAGTCCCATCAAAGCTCATATTCTTCCCAGGAAACACTATCCTCTCTTAGCTCCAAACTAGGTGCATTAACAGTTGCCAGATCAAAAGCACAGATGGAGTGATGTTATGCAGTTAACAGACAGACTCCTGGACCACTGGGGGGATCTCAGGAGCTAGAGGAAGACATAGAGATTTACCCATTACTGAAATACACGGTGGTCTGGGATGAAGCAAATACCAGTCCCCCACCATCCCCCTAAATTTAGGAGGGCTATATTTCCTGCTGGTGCTACTTAGGAAGCAGAATGTTCCAGTATTTCAGAGCTGAAAGAGAGCTAATCCACCTGTCTTTTCTTTATCCAAATGAGGATGCTAAGGCCCAGAGAGGGAAAGTGATGTTCCCAGGACCCCCCTGCGAGCCACTCTCAGCTTTGGGACTGCAAGCCAGCGGAAGGAGGTCCTATTTCTGCCACACATTCCTGCCTCCCTCCATCACCCCTGGAATTTAGAGATGTGTGGGCCTCTGAAGCCCAAAGGCAGAGCCTATCAGAGGCCTGAGGATGCAGAAGGGAGAAGCACACAGACTTTTTACAGCAACACACATGGCTACCCAGTTTCAGAATTCCTCCATCTCCACTTGCTACAAAACAGCCCAGGGCAAGCAGACCCAGGGTGCCTTACCTCTGCTCGGCAGAGCTGTAGGTCTCCCCTCTCTGGCAGCTGCTCAGGGTGACGGGGTCAAAGTTGTCGAAGGAGCGGAGGGCCACCCCCGAGATGGCGACCAGGGGTGAACTGAAGCTCACACGTACCGCCTGGCTGTGGTAGAAGGGCTGGCTGAGGTCATGGACCACAGGGATAATCAGGGGATTGTTCCTGCAGCTCAGGACATGGAGGCCTGTCAGGGGAGACAGAGGGCCGAGGGGCCAGGCTCATTACTCAAGGCCAGTCACGCCCTCCCCAATGGGCCCTTCCCGAAGCCCCCAGACCCTTTCATGTCACTGCACAAAAGCACCATTGGGTGGCCAGTGGGGATTTTGAGTTTGATTGAAAGTTTCTTTGTCTGCCTTTTTCTCTTAGTTCGAAATCTTTCCAATCCTCTTGCCTCCCTACCCCCTAAGCTTTCCCTTCACCTAGCGCCCACAGCCCCTTTCCCTCCCCCAAAGGGCCACCCCTTGGCCTGCCAAGCATCACTGGCCCTCACCTCCCTCCCACATTGCGTTAGGATTTGATGATTTGAGTTGCTAGTTTTCAGGATGCCTTCCCAGTCAGACGATGGAAATAATTCACAGCAACAGGCCATTCCAGGGTAAAAAGCCCACTCTCCTTGGTAATCTGGGAACCTGGGAGCAGCCCTGTGAGCTAAGAACCTCTATGCCCATTCTGTAGAGATGAGAGTGAGAATCCTGGGTAGGATGTGGCTTCCCATAGGGACACAGAGCAACCAGCAATATACAGTCCAAGTAGAATGCAAGATTGCCTCACTCAAAAGCCCTGAGTTCTTTCTAGTAGAGGGAACAGGTCCCCAGGCTTTGAGAAGGAAGAGAGAGGGGCAGAGAGAAAAGGCACATCCGGAAGTAGAGGGAAGGGAGTGATGGCGTGGGATGGAATTCATGAAATGGAAGCTGGCTTTGGTGTTCCATGGATCTCATCAGTTCAAGTCTTGGTTTAGCCACTTCCTAATTATCTGACTCCAGCAAGCCTCTAAAACTCAGTTTCTACATCTAAAAAGTGGGATAATCCTACCTACGTCCTGGCAGGCCTGCTATGTGGGGACATGAAGCTCCCTCTTCTGTGGTCCCTTCTCTCAGAGCTGCAAAGCCTCTGCTGGAATGCCCGGATGCTAAGGACAAAGGACAGGGGACCCAGTGGGGAGAGACAGGCACGTGTGGAAGCTCCAGGCCTCAAGCAGTGGGATCTAAGGAGCTTGCTTCCCTGGAACCAGACTTTTCCCCACTCCGCTGAAATAACCTCTCCTCGGAGCCCTTTGCAATGCCAGGACAGCTATGAAAATATTTGCTTCTCACTTAGGGAAATTTCCCAGGAATCCAGATAAGTCCAGAGGGGTTTTCTTTCTCTTCCTTATTAACATGTTCCCCCTTGCCTTTAAAACTAACTAAATAAGTAAACATAAAAACAAAACAAAAAACCCTCCTTGCGCCCTTGGCTTCTGCTTGACCCTGAAGTGACCTTGCCTGCTTGCTTCCTATGGTCTTTGAAATGAGCTCCCTGAGGAATGGTGCAGGCACAGCTTTGAAGCCTGGACGTCAGTGTCGGCCTGGAATTCCAAACACCCGGAATGGCTGCCCAGAGGTATATTGGAAATGTCAAAGGGATAATAGGACTTTCTTAGTGCCAAGTCTTGTGCTAGACACAGTGTTAAGTCTCAGTAATATCTCATTTAATATCTCACTCTGACTGTGTGGCATCACCATCCCCACTGTGCAGAAGAGGAAAGCAAGATGCTGAGGGAAACAGTGTGAGGTCAAGAAAATCACTCAGGTCCTCAAGATGAGAGAGCAGCCGGGACAAGATTCAAACCTTGGCTTTCAGCTCTGGAGTCAGGGCTCTTTCCTCTTTGCCATGCACATATGGGTACGCAGAGGAGTGGGAGAAGGGACAACTCTGGCCCTTGACCACCCCTGGGCCCTGTGTTGGGGCAGCTTCTCAAGAGCTAGGACCTGATTCCTCACTTGCTTTCCTACTCCTGAATCCAACCTTTTCTTATTCCTACTCCCTTGGGGAAGTCTGGGGGTTGTGCTGGAGACATGATAACTACTTTGGGGGCATTCACGGACACCTCTTTCTATAGGATAAAGAACAGTGGGCTACGATCCCCAAAACCTGACCACTCTACTCTCTTCCTGGCTACTGCCATGCGACCTGAGGTCTCTCAATGCCCCTCTCTGGGTCTCAGGTACTGACACGTACAACGGGAAATGGCCGTTGCTCAGTCTCCTTCCCAGGGTCTTTCAAGGATCATATGTGATGCCTGAGGTTAAAGGTGTCTAGCTGAAGGGAAGGACTGAAGGGAAGACTTTGACATTGACCTCTTATCCCCAAATCTGCCAGACCCAGATTTCTCTGGGTATACAAACACATCCTCATTTGAAGGCAGCCAGAATGCCAAATAGAAGCGGGAAAGAGGAAAGAGAGAAGAACTCATTTTCAGCCAATCCTCACAGCCACCCATGGGGAGACACAGAAGCAGGCACCAAGAGCAAGCCATGCCCAAGGGAACATGCTCACCTAGATCGTGGCTCAAATCTTTGGTATCAAGCAGCTGGACACTGATGGTCTCCTGCTTTTGGTCCCCATAATAGGTCCCATCAGTCACCAGGTGAACAATGACAGCCGCAGCAACCATTGGCTGAGAAAAGTATGCCTGAAATACAGAAGACATGGGAGGGTATCTCATGTACTCAGTCATATGGTGGGGAAGCAGCCACAGGCTGGGGGTTTCTAGGAGAATTTTCCATTTCAGGAATTGGACGATTCATCATGGGCCCATGACAGGAACAGGAGGGCAGTGAAACCTCACAGTCAAGAGCACAGGCTCTGAGGTTGGAAACTCTGTTCCAATCTTGGCTCTGCTCTTTCTGAGTTGTGTGATGTTGAGCAGTGCTGTGCTGCTCTGGACGTAGGTTCCCACACCTCCAAGTGGTGGATTAAGTAAACAGCTACATCACAGGATGGCTATGAAGCTCCAGTAAGATAATGAGAGTCGTGTCTGGCACATACTAAAACCACAAAAAATGGTACTTATTATTATTCGCCACTCCTCCATGCCAACCTCTGTACTAGGTATCGAGAAGGCAAAGCTAAAGAAGACCTGGCCCTTGCATTTCTGTGGACTGTGGAGTTCAAAGTAGATCAGTGATATGCAAATCAAAATTCAGTACAGTGCACAATCCTTAGTCAGGAGGATGGACCCACAGACAGCTATGTAATACCATGCGACAAGTGCCAAGCAACACAGGCCCAATGTGTGCAGAACCAGAATGGAGAGAATAGTCACTTCCCTCTGTGGAGATCAGTAAAGACTTCAAGGAGGAGAAGACAATTTAAAAGGCCTTGAACAATGAATAGGAGGTTCCAAACAGATAAAAGGTATCTAAACTCTTTGCCAAAACTAGAGTGACTAGGGGCATTCCACAAGCAATTATGGGGTTCCATTTCAGGAAGCATCCTATTACTAAGTGTTTTGTTCCCCGTCCTTAGAATTAACACCCTCAGTGGGTAGACAAACCATCTTGAGAAAGGGTCATGGGAGTCGGTGCTTCCTGGGGGCCGCTGCTGGAGATCCTAAGGCTCTCAAAGCTTTGGCTTACCCAGAGCCAGAAAGTGGTCTGAGCCAGCTGGGAGTATGGGTAGCTGATGGTGCAGGGGTACCAGGCGTGCTGCGAAATGCCTTCACTGAGATCTATCACCTTGGTTCGACACACCTAGAAAAAAATAAAGAAAATAAAATATTTTAGAGGGTCTCAGCGGTCAAATGAAATTCAATTTGCTGAACTTTTACTATCCATCTATTTTGTTCTTGGCGCCCCAGGAGGAAACCAGGATCAGCAGACGAGAGTCTGCTTCAGGAGCCCACGTTCTAATGCAAAAGAGCGAGACCTTAATGCTGTTCAGTAAAGAACGGATAACATGTTTTGGTGGTAGAGGTGACAGAGAAATTCTTGTGGGGACAAATCCTGGAGGAGTTGACATTTGGGTCTGGAAAAATATGGTAGCGATAACAGGTATTGCAGGAATAGGGAACAGAGGCAAAGGCTCAGAGGAAAGCAGAAACCCAGAATGCTCAGGTTGTGATAAGCTGCCTGGCATTTTTAGAGCTTGGGGAAAGTGGCCAAAACAGAAAGTCAAGAGGTTGGATACCAAGTAGAATATTTTAGAACAAATCTGTAAATTGTGGTCAGAGCTATATTAACTACAGAGCAGAGCAAAGACTATGACAATATGAGCATTTGCTTCCTCCAAAGAAAATCTGTGTGTGTGTGCATGTGTGTGCATTGATATATATACACACATGCACACATTCATTCTCAATGATAGAGCTATCAAATGGTGTTAAAAGAAACACAAAGCAAGTATAGACAAATAGAGTTCTTCAAACTTAGGAGTTTCCTGTGTATCCAAATGTCATTTAATTCCTTAGTTCATTGGTTCATTCATGCATTGAAATAGTATTTATCAAGTAACTGCTATTTGCCAAGCCCTCTGGGACAAGATGGTGGACAAGACAGGTGCTAAGCAGCTTAGGGTGACAATGTATGCGGATATTCATCAAGTAATCACATATGCATACATAATCGTAAACTGTAGGGTAGAAAATAGAAAAGTGCCAGGATGGAAAAGGATAGGGACAGCTGAGTTGCTCTTGAGATTGGTCAGACATTTTGCAGAAGGTCATCTCAAATTAGTGCTTCGCTTCTAATCTCTAATGTGGCTCCCCTCTCAAAATTTCCTTGTGAATTTGGGCCTGTCATACCACACCTGCAGGTCTCAGTCTGCTCATCTAAAAAGTAGGGCTAAGGCTGACCTAGAGAATTCTAAGATCTTACAAGGTGAAAAAATAGAGATAATCTAATCTCCATCATACAAAACAAACATACACATGTAAAACAAACAAAAAAGGAAAGAAAAGAAAGGAAAAAAGAAAGAGGATATCCATGGAAGCAATATCTATAGAAGGAAAAGATTGGAATAGTTTATATGTTCATCTCTTGGGGAAGGGATGCATAAATATGATATACTCACATGATGTAATTCTATACAGCGAAAAAATATTAATAGGACAGAACTAGCTTCATATACAAGGATGATATTGAAAATATTTAACACCCGGTTCAGAATGGCCAATCAAAACATAAACCCTATGCATGAGTTCATAGACATCAACATGGAGAGATCACAGAATACAACATTGATGAAAAAAGGGAGAAAGTGTAAGTGTATAAGTACATTATGATGTCATTTATAAAAATCACACAAAGCCCAGGGATTCATAAGATGAGCGTGGAAGAATTAAAAATGGAGCAGAAAAGTTATACATCAAATTCACTAATCAAAGTCAAGCTAAAACACTTGGCATTGTAATCTACAATTGCAGGCACCAATGCTTTTTTCAAAATACACTTTTTGTTTTGGAGTAGTTTTATATTTACAGAAAAAGATAATACAGAGAGTTCCCCTCATCCAGTTCCTCTTAATATTAACATCTTCATTAGTTCATTCTTGCACTTTCAAATAGGGGAAGATAAATTGTTTAATCAACTTTGGAGGATCACACATTGTCACCCAGGAGCTTCTGCAATGGTGAGCTGGCTTGGATTTAAGAGACCTGGTTCTGGTCAAAACTCCCTCAAAATTTGATGTGTAATTATGTACTAATTACCTCGCCTCTTTAGACCCCAGTTTATCTTTCACATTTCAATGTTGGATTAGGTCATAGGTTTTCAAGGTATCACCTATGGATTCCTAGGGTTTCTTGAGGTGTCAGCCTAGGGGTCAGGATTGGGGAAAGTCTGTTTAGTTTCTGCTCCACTGTTTCAACCAGAGCATCTCCACTCATTTGTTTTATCTATCAAGCTGCCTTGCAATATTTCCTTTAAGAAAAAAGTTTCCCTGCTTTAAAAACACCGAAAAGTACTGTCATATACCACTTGATGTTTCAGTCAATGAAGGACCACATATACAACGGTATTCCCATAAGATTAGTACCATATAGCCTAGGTATGTAGTAGACTATAATACCATCTAGGTTTGTGTAAGTACACTCTGTGATGTTCGCACAACGATGGCATCGCCCAGCGACACAATTCTCAGAACAGAACCCCGTCATTAAACAATGCAGGACTATACTGAAACTTCCTCATTGCCAAAACTCCCCTTACCCTTTCTAAGAGGAATCAGTGGGTCCTGGGAATCCAATATACATTTCCTGAATGTTACAGGTAACTCCTTGAGGAGAGTAAAGGTGCCAAGAATCAACTATCTCATTTGCCAGGAATTAGGTGATGGCTTTAGTTATTCAAATATCTAGAAGCCCAATACCCAGGAGACCATGGGTAAAGCAAAACCACTTTAATGGGCTGGAAGACGTTTTCAAGTTTATTTATTTTTCTCAAAAACAACTGGGACAGAGCTTAGGCAGATCTGCCAGGGGATTGTGTTACATTTTACAACAGCGCAAGACTTTGCATAAACTATCTATGGCATTTGAAATCCAGGCCAGCAATTCGACATGTATCATTTCGGAATTCTTTCCCCTTGTGTTCTGAGCTGCCTGTCCCCCAGCAGAGCGTGGTGGAGCACATCTCTGGAGTGCTGGAGTCTGGGGTTTATCTCTGCATCTATAGCAGTCACGGTCAGAGAAGTCTCTGACATGAACAAAGCCCTCTTATTGCTTAAATACAAGTTCCTCTTATCTCGTCAGCTCTATCAGCACTAGACAGGGCTTTAGAGGACCACGCTGCTGTTATTTTATTCTCTGTTTTCCTATTTAGTTTTGTGTTTGTTTCAGGCTGGCTGCGATCCTGAGCAGGGACAATCAAAGCAGATCAGAGAGGAACAAACAAATCCGGCTGAACCTTTGCCCAAAGCCCCAGTTGATCTTAAAACCATCTCGTTCCTGGGGACTTGGAGGAAAGTTGCAGGGAAAAGGGGACGCAAACACTTACAAGCCGCCAGCTTTTATAGACCTTGCATGAATTTGCTCATTCAGTGGCCATTTATTGAGGACATATGGCGCACCGGCCCATGGCCACAACATTGGTCACTACAGATACAAGTGTGATCCCAAGGTGACTGATTCTATGGGGATGTTCTGTTTGCATCCACTCACTTTTTTGCACCTTACCAAAAGGCAAATCCAACTCTACAAAGCACTACCGAGCAGTGTAGATTTTCCTGAGCATTTTGTGAGGGAGCAAGCGGGAGAGTTACATCACACACTCCACGTGGATGCAAGCTCTCCCACTATCATCCTGAGCTCCTCTTCACTTATCATCTACCTTTCTCCAGTTTCTTCAGTGTCACTGGCTCCAGTGACCTTCCCAATCTCTTGCAACCTCTTGCCCCTTTCCGATCTCCACCTCTCTCAAATCTCCTGCAGAGCTATTCTGCTCTCCTTTACTCTTGCACACACAAACCCTTCTGATGATGCCAAGGGCTCTACCCAGACCCCCAGTCCCAGATATGTCGGGGGGTTGAACATAGTAATGTTTTTCCCCTCTCTGTCACACTGGTATGAACAAGATCTGCTCCCTCCCTTCACATCACTTACTGTCTTATGGAACACATCAAGAGTGCTCTAGAAACATCAGCAGCCTCTAAGCTTCAGGTTCCACTAGAGAGATAGAGTGGGTCTCCTAGAGCTCAAACCTTTCTCTCTGCCTTGCCCATGTTCACTGCAGTATTACTCACCATAGCCAAGATGTGGAAGCAACCTAAATGTCCATGAACAGATAAACGGATAAACAAAATGTGGTATATATACATGTAATGGAATGTTATTCAGCCTTAAGAAAGAAGGAAATCCTGCCATATGTGACAGTACGGATGAACCTTGAGGACATTATGCTTAATAAAATAAGGCAGTCACAAAAGGACAAATATTGCATGATTCCATTTATATGAGGTATCTAAAATAGTCAATTCATAGAATCAGAGTGGAATGATCATTGCCAGTGGCCGGGAGCAGGGAGTGGAATGAGGAGCTGCTAATCAATGGGGTAAAGTTTCAGTTAAGCAAGATGATTAAATTCTAGAGATGTGCTCTACATTATGCCTATAATCAACAATAATATTGTTGATTATCAGTCAACTGTATTGTACATATAAAAAGTTAATAGGGTAGAACTCTTGTTAAGTATTCTTATCACAATAGAATGAAATAAAACATATATTATTTTGAATGACGAAAATATTCATATTCACCAAACGAATGAATATAATAATTAATAAATGATCTAGTGAAGGGGGTAAAAAAAGATTCATATAATGTTGCTAGGCAAAGAACACATGTAGTTGGGCTGGCAAGAACTCTCAGTTAGGTCTTCTTGGGGTTGGAGGAGGGATTACCCCAGCATCTTCTTGATTATTTCTTGGACAGAGAAGTCTGTTCCATTTATAGTCAGCCCAGTTTACCTTGGGATACCTCCTCCCAACGGCCAGGGCAAGATGTCTGGCTGCACTTTCTCCCACTCTCTCCTCTAAGCAGCAAAGCTTCTAAGCTTTCTTATTTTAGAGTTTTAGAGTCGGAGGGACTTGAATAGATTATCTACTGAGACCGTTCCTTCTTCAGTGGCCAAGAGATTGTAGATGTCTTGCACACTATAAGACAGCAAGTAAGTGGCAAAATTATTACACAAATGCAAAATTTTCTGGTTCCCAGAAGTGATGCCCTTCCCTCACCTATGTTCTGCATCTTTTCAATCCTACCTTTGTGTCTAGAACTGTCTCCAGTGAGATTTCTCCTGTTTCCCCTGAGAATCCATGGAAGAAATAGACAGGAATTCTGGTGCCCATTCCATTCACTTCTCCAGAAAGTCCAGCCCTAGGTCTGATGGAGGCTGAGCAGGTCACTGTCTGTCACCCCCATCTTAGCACCTATGGGAACCAAGGGGCAAGTGACCACTTTTCCCCCTTAGTCTTGAGGGCGGCCTTTCACCTTTAGCACAATCCCTTAGGCTCTTCATCATCTTCAGAGATGTCTGTGCTTCCTTCAAATACCACCCATGGGAAATAGAAGACCTGGATCAGTTCTGTGTCACTTATTAGCTAGACATCTGTCCACTCTCAGTTTACCCCTCTGTGAAATGGAGTGGTTGTATGCAATGACCTCTGAGTGCCCCAGGAGTTAAAGACACCCACAGTAATAATATGCACCAAGGGTCTCACAGTCACAATATCATTTAATCCTCACAATGAGTCTGAGAGGCTGGACTTATCATCCCATTTTTCTGATGAGGAAATGAGGCACATAGACTTTAAACAACTCTATCAAGGTCACTGGCCCAGCTGCGTATGACAGCCAGAAGTTGGACTCTGTTCCCTCTGGTTCCACGTTCTGGGTACTATCATAAAGCACTATGATTCTTGCTTGTCTTGGTCAAAACCTCTGCTTCCTGTGATGGGGAAGAGGGCACCAATTACCACTCTCTTTGCCTCCAGTCACTCCACATGCTCTTCCTGCCCCAAAGGTCCCCATAATTAACTTTCCAAACTGAAAAACTGACCATATTGCCTTGCAACTTATCACCCCCTCCATGGCTGCCCATGGAACACAGGATGGAAAGCTTCCTAGACAAAGTTTACAAAGGCCTTCGGGAGCTGGTTTCAGCCGCATCCTCACCTTCATTGCCAGTTGCTCTCCCTCCCCATGCAGCAGGCAGGCATCCACAGATGTCCATGGTGGTGCTCCCTTCTCACTGCACGACTCTTTCTCTCACATACCGTGGACACCACCACCAGGATGCTATGCTCCGACTTCTCCTCACCCAACTTCCCTCCACTGCACTGGACTGCCCATTGTGTGAAATACTAGACACACTTCAAAGCCAGTCTCAAGTATCACGCCTCCTCTGAAAGCCTTTGCTCACCCCACAGACAGAATTAATTGCCCTCTCTTACGTGTCCATACAGTTCTTTATATATACCTCGGTCACAGCACTTGTCAAGTTGGATTATAGTCATTTAGAGCCCAATCTTCTCCCTTTAAACTCTGATGACTTCCAAGGTGAGAACCACATTTTATTTATCCTTAAATAAATCCTAGCAGATTGCCCAGCACACAGGACACAAAAGGTGTCTAGTGAAGAATGATAATAGCAGCAGCAGCAGAAGCAGATACCGAGTGCCCGCTTCATGCCAGGCACTGTTTCAAGGACTCTTTATGTATTAGATCGTGCAATCCTCACAACTCTGTGAACTAGATACTATTATTATACCCATTTTATAGATAAGGAAATTGAGGGCCAGTAATTTGCCTACGGTCACACAACCAGTTAGGAGAACCAGGATTCAAATCCAGGCACAAACTCAGCCCACACTCTGTAGATGTTAACTTGAAAATGGCCTGCCTACATCTCTCTCAGGGCTGTGATGGGGGACAGATGAGATTTTTCCTTGTTGCCTTCTCCTGGGGCTCCTGAATAGATGTTGCTTCAGCAGACCAAAGCAGGCCCTTACAGGTCTGCCTTGGGGTGGGGTGATGTGGTTGAAAAAACCCCGGATTGCCAGGCAAGGGATTTGCCTCCTAGAACTAACTCAATTACTGACTTCCTCTGGCACTCATCCTTCCCAGTTGTAGAAGGATAAAGTAAGATAAATCCCCAAAGGACTTTTGAGTTCTGACATTCTTCCAGATTTTGATTTCTAGCCTCTTCCTAGAGAACGCTGCTGAAGAGAGTGTTGACTTTGCAATGAAGTATGATCATCCTATCGGCCTCTGAGTCAACTCATGGATCCTATGTCGCTGATACTCTGAAGCAGAAGGCTAAGTTCACAGTCACCTTTTCTGTCTAAGACAACTGGAGGAATAACATAAAAGTTTACTGCAACAATTCCAGCAATGTGTTTTCTGCTTTGTTTTACTTTTTCTTTTCTTTTTAAGCATGCTGCAAAAGAGCTGGAAGTTCTTCCTCTAGAGCTTTGAGATCATTGGATGTTTGAGATGGGAGGCTGCTTAGAGATCTGATTCCAGCCATCACATCTGATAGATAGATGGGGAACAGAGCCCAGTGGGGAGGGGAGAGACTAGCTTGAAGGTTCACTGGGATGGGCCAGGATGTCTGGTGGTGACTGGGGATGCCCGGGCTGACAGAAACAGAGGCCTCTGTGGCCCCAGGACTGGGGGACTCTTATCCACTCTATGCACTACCAGCCACTCCATCCAGCACCCGCCTCCAAACCCTGCTCCGACTTTGCCAAAGACTGCTTTCAATTAGAGGAGTTAACAATGTCTTGCTTTCAAAGGGTTTTTAAAATCCAGTTTATCTTCCACCCACACACGATGTACACAAAGGAGGGGAGACGAAGGGAGAATGGGGGAGTGGGAGTTCTGGTATTTTCCCACACGGGGGAGATGCCATGAGGTTTCTATTGAATTTCACTTTTACAGATTTACATGTCCTTTGTCAATCACAGGAGGAAAGGAAGTCCTGGTCAAACCTCTAGCCCATCCTCTCCAATTTCTTCTTTCAACCCAAAGGGACCTGGGAAGGGCTTCATAGAAAAAGAGAGGAAAAGGAAAAGGGAGGGAGGAGAGTTGGGTGCATGCTGACAATGACAACACACATAAACGTACAAGCATATGCACACACCCGTGCACACACACATGCACTCTCCAGCCAGTGTTTCCAAATATTTCTACTTAGGCCACATTTTAATCTCAGGCTTGCAGGTCCAATGCCAAGTTACTGCTCCAAGAATTGCAAGGTTGCAAGAGGAGCTGAGTTCTTTGATATGAAGACTGAAGGAAGGAAAGCTCGCTAGGAGGCAGCGTATCAGGCCATGGCTGTAAAGGATCCTGAGAGACCAGGACACCGAGTGGCCCAGGTGAAATAAAGCCACCTCTGTAAAGCCGGCTAGGCTGTTCCTTACAGAACATGCTGCTCCCTCCTCAGTGTTCCCACTGGGGAGGGAAAGGGCACCAAGTCTTAAAGGTGGTCTACCAGTGTGTGCTGTCCACGTATTATCTCATCTGGCCCTCCTAATAACCCTGTGAATAAATGCTTTTGTCCCCATTCTAGAGATAAGGACTCTGAGGTTTGGAAGGCACTGGTCACTCCCCCATGGCTTAAGAGTCCAAGCCAAGTGACCTAACTAAGTCCGTTCTCTTCCCACCCCGTGGCTGGACTTCCTGATAACTCACAGTTGTACCCTTTGTGTAAGGCACTGCATTGTGGTTTCTTGTCTGTCCATCTGTCTCCATACATGAGCTTCGAGGACAGTGCCTGTGTCTGATTTATCTCTCCTTTTCATTGGTGTCTAATGCAGGTCACCAGGCGGGGCTCAGTGCATGTTGCCTATGTTGAACTGATGTGGCTTTTCCAAGGCTTTGCCCACAGTTCAAGAGTGACGCATTTGACCCAGAAGCCCAGGTTTCCACAGGCCTGGCTGATGTGTGGAGATGATAATAACCATGTAGTGCAGGGCAGGCACCATGAGACCCAGGATTTATTCACAAGCTTGAGAAGGTGTTACAGCCAGACTTGGCAATGACGCATGCTCACATGGAGTTGATATGGAGTTGATATACAATAAATATAATGATGACAATAATAACTGGTATTCACCACAATTTCTCTCATTGGTATAATGTACTCCAAGCCTGTTTGATTCCATTACTTCATTTAATCCCTAAAACTACCCTATGAAAAAGGTATTCGTGTTACCTCTATTTCCCAGATGGGAAACTGAGGCTGATAGCTAACAGGAAGTATAACGGCCCTTGAGCCCAGTGGACAAGATGAGGCATCAGAACTGCCATATGCTCATTTCTCACCCAGGACAGACATCATTAATTAAATAGTATATGCTGTTCCCCCAAGTGTAGACCTCTGCAACCATCTTAACAAACATCATGGTGAGCCACTCACAACTGGTCAGTATTGGCCCAGGAGAGGAATACATTATCAATCCTTGAACTTGGCTGTTAGCTCACTGAGGGCAAGAATGGGGTCTTGCTTGTTACGTCTTCAGTACTAAGAGCAGAGGAAGACTTAAAGTAAGCACTACATAAATATTAGTTGAGTAAAAGAATGAACTAACAACGATACCATTAAATCTGATTGATCCTTTACTATATATCAGGCTTCCTAAGGAGTGCTTCGCGTCTTCTCTCAGTTAATGCATCTATGAACACGTACAACCAAATGTTCCGATTCCAGGTCCACAGAGTCCTGTGGTCCGCTCCCACCTGGCTGCTTCTCCTCCCACTCCCACGCCCTTCCTGACTTCCTTCCTGCACCCCTCATTCCAAACTGACTCCCTGAACATAGAAAACATTAAGGGCAACTGAGGGTTAACAGACACACAGCACAACACACACACACACACCTTCAATCCCCTCCTCCAACCTCCTTTTTACACACTTAATAGCAATGAAAAAAAAAGGGAGAAAGAGAGGAAAAAAGACCAGGCTTTCTTTTCCCCGACCATTAGAAACAATTATCACTTTCCCCAGGCCTCCAGAGCAGCTCTCCTCTTTGATGCCTGCCTTAAAGAGATAGAGGGGCGGGGGAGGGGCGGACTGCCTTTCTTTCAATTTCAGGATTTATTATTTGGCATGGACAGACAATCAAGCAAAGAAGCATTTCCTGTGTACAAGGCAGAGTGATGCCTCCTTGCTTCCACTCAGAGTTCTGGAAATAGCAGCAGACCTGGGGGCCTCCACCCAGGAGACACTTTCAGATAAGATAACTCGGCATTCGATGCCTTCCAGCCTTGGGGCTCAGCTCTGGGGCGATTAGCACCTCATTGCCCCTGGGGTCTGTCCCTAACACATTAGGCATTTCACACTCCTTGGGAGTCTAATATTCTCCAGGCCTGCACCTCCCCACAGGTCTGGAATTCTGTGGTTTGGGGTGCAAACTCCTGGTCTGATCAAATGAACATGGAGAAAAAGCCTAAGCTTTCAAGGGCAGGGAATAAAGAAATCATTTAAGACATCACTGTGCTACAGCATACTAACATTTTTACAGGTGGGGAAACTAAATGTCTTAGAGGAGAAACGGTTCTGAATCAGAGAATCAATTCTTGGGGGACTACTCATTCAACTGCTTAATTTCACAGATAAAGGCTCAGGATTTCTAGGAGACAGCAATTGGATGTCACAACCTTCTTCTAAGGGAAAAATTTATGGAAGAGGCCTGAGAAGCATCCATGATGGTGGCAAAGCCAAAGTATTTTCTGGTCCATCATTTAAACCACTAACTGTGCTCCAAGTGCAGATCCTACATTCTCATGAGGCGGTATTATCATCCTCACTGACTGCAGATAAAGAGCCTAAGGTTCGGAGGGTATAAATCGCCACACCTGGCAGGAGTGGTGAAGTCTGGGTCTGATCGCTGCCTGTGTTACTCCACGTCTATCTCCTATTATGCAGAGGAGGAAACTGAGGCCCACACAGTGTGAATGGTGACTACAATGAGGATGGCGACAATAATGGTGATGATGAAGAGCACCCAGCTGCTTCTACCTCCATTCCCTCCAGGCTTATGTCATTGTGAAGAGGAGATTCACATTACCCATTTTCAGATGAGGAAACCAAGGTCAACGGAGAGGAAGAAATAATCACCAAAGCAGTGCTAGCAATAATTAAGGTAATGACATTGGTCACCAATTTACATCGTATGAAATGTTAGTTCTTGCAACTCCACCCCATGGGGTCAGCATTATCTCCCCATCTTGCAGACAGTAGAGCCAGGCACTGTGCCTATCACCAGAACCCAGACACCCGTTTTGAGAGGCGCTGGGCAGGGGGCTCGGGCTCCTCCAGCTAGTAAATCCTCTAACAAGGGAGAGTGATTAGTGTCGGATGTGGTGGTTGGCTTTTGTGCTGCTGACAACTCCTCCCTTTAAAGGCCTGGCTGGGCTCATTTCACACGGGCCCTCCACAGGCCTGCTCCCTGTCTCTGTAATTATGCCATTCACTAGTCACCCAGGCCCGCCTCTGAACTCCTGACCCAGCAGTGAAAGACTTGGGATCTCATTACTAATCTCTTAAGCTACCTAGTCCTCCAAAATACATCCATTTAAGTTGGAGGCCAAGGCTTTGGGGGTGGAAGCTGGGGAGAGGGAAAGTCTAGCACAGAGACTTCTCATGACATGGCCATGTTCTCTCTCTGAGGCTCATGGCTCAAGCCACAGGGCAGCTGGCCTGGCCATCTGGATCAGCACAGGGCAGGCCTTGCTGAGGGTTGGTGGCTGGGCTTGAAGACCAGGAGGGCTTTGGAGGCGAAGGGTATCTGGGCCCACCTGTTTGTAATTTCAGGGGTGTGGGCAGGGGATGAGGCCTGTGTTTGTTTTAATTATTATTATTGTTGTTGAAAGGGGAGGAAAAAAATGAGCAGAAACGGCTAACATCTGGAGGCTGCTGTCCAACTTACGTAATCTCCCGTAGCAGAGGAGGAACACGGGATCCCCAGCCAGATGGTCCGTGGGTGACTTCACGGCACATGTGCCTCTTTCCACAGTAAGATGCTGATGGGGTTAGGAGAGTGCATTGCAGGACCTTCTTGAAATTCTTAAAGGGTGAGAGGCAAAGGCTGGGGGGCTCCCAGAGAGCTCATTTTTCTTTTGGGAGACTCAGATTTTTTTCCAGCTGAAGCTTAAATTCTTCTGTTTTACTTTTCTCTCACTCATTCATTCATTCATTCACTCATTCAATATATATTCACATAGGACTTATGTGTTAGGTCCTTCATTCCCATGGTCTACATGATGAACACGGGTCTCAGAGAATAAAAGCAATAAAGGTAAAATCGCTTCTCCTAAATAGCTCCCAGATCCATGATAGGGTGGAGGGTAAATGATTATCAAGCGAACACTCATAGAACAACATGGTAGGTTCTGTGTTCAAGGTACGTGCAGGCTGGGGGAAGGGCATGGAGGAGGAAATAGCCAGGCAATCTATGCCTGAGGGCCAGTCTGAAATGCCAAATCTTAACGTCAAGTGGGCTCTAGAGAGCAGGGGCTAGAGAAAAAAAAGGCAAGAGAAAGGGAAAAACTGGGCCACAGCTGAGCCATGACAAACCCATTTTCCCAGATGATGTCAATAGCAGAGGCATGAAGGATAAAGTTCGAGATGCAGAATCTTGCTGCAAACACAGTTCTGAGCACATTGTTTTTTAAAAAACACATCGCTAGCTCTCTGTGCTTCCAAATCTCTTTTTTTTTAAACATTTGTACTGAATGCAATTAATGAAATTTCATGAATTCTAGATCAGGATATGAAAGCCATGTAGACTCGGGATCAGATCAAGAGGACGCTGTTAGGTTCAACCCAAATATTCACTCAACTCTAGATGGGAACCCAGAGATAGTGCCAGCATTAGATGAAAATCCCGAGGCACTGCCAGCTCCAGATATGAATCCTGAAGTATCGTGATTTTTATTTCAGAGCCCAGAGGCACTGCCACTTCTAAGGAAGTACACCGAGCAATGAAACACTTGCAGTTCTAGAGCAGAATGCTGAGATACCGTGATTCTAGAACAGGACCAGGCAACGCTATCTGCTCTAATCCAGCACCCCAAAACTACCGGTGTAGAGAATCAGATACCAAAGACAGAGAACACAAATCCAGGTAGCTTCCATCCAAAATGCCCTCTCTACTGGCTCTAGAGTGGAACTGGGAATCACAGCCAATTCTGGAGCAAAGCACTGAAATGGGGAAATCTCCACCACTCTGCTCAGAGCCACTCAGATGGAAGCAGGATGTCTTTGGAAGCCTCCAGACCTCTTCTTAGCCTTCCTGTGGGAGGCCCGAGACATTCATGGGTTAATCAGAAAGGCAGTGACCACATCTAAACTCGGTGTCTGGTCACTGAAACCCTTCGTTAGGAATAGTTGAGCAGTTGTTAATGGCAGTCTTGACCACACTGGCCCATACAAGAAAGGTCAGAGGAGTGATTTTTCACTTAAAAACATCTGTGTGTTAAAAGAACAAGACTTTCTCAAGTTCATAAAACTAGGAGTTTCCAGGTTGTTTTTTTGTTTTTCCTCCCTTCTCCCCCTTCTTCCCCTTCTCCAGCTTTCTTAATAAGATCTGTGTGTTCCAAGTTGTATCTAAGATGAAGTACGAGTCATATTACCTGCAGGGGACCCCACTCGATGCCAAGATGACCAAGCAGAGTGCACTGTTGCTGGGTTCTACTCTTCCCTGCAGACCTCAGGGTTCTCTGATCCCCTCCTCTAACCTTGGTGCGCAAGGGCTGGAAACCACCGAGTGTTTGGCTCTCTCCTCATTGCTCTTGAAGAGCAGACAGTGCTCCTGCCAGGGCCGCCTCCAGCTTGATATTCTCCTAGGAAGAGGCTCCAAAGGATGCAATGCACTGATGTATGCAAAGAACGAGAGGACAAGATTGCTTAAGCTTTTAACAGTGTCCTGCTGATGTTCCAGCTCAAACAAGGGCTATCACTCTTAAAGACAAGGGTGGTATTTCTCTCTGGCCTGCTCTTCCAGATTTCAGAGGTAGGAATAGTGATGGTGATATGCAAATTAGGGGCTTTGCCCAATGAATATCCAATGGACACTGCTGGCTTATGTGTCCACCACTCCATCAGCAGATTCCTCTGAGGGACAGAGACCTTCCAAAGTGATGCTTTCCCCAGTGGCGCCCTTGGCCAAGGCAGCACACATCTGCACAAAAGCAGGGTGTTGAAGCAGCTGTGCTGAGATTCGGTCCCTGGGAACAACGGCAGCAGAATCTAGGATCCATAATGTGAACTCTTCAACAATCCCTACACTTGCCACTTTCTTGAACCTTCCATCGAGCGGTGCAAGTCACACATATTTTACAGCAAACGGATGAGGGTTGGAATCTCAGCTTCTGCCATTTACCGACACCATGACCTTGAACTCTTCATGAAGCCTAAATGCCTCCTCTACAAAACGGGATGATGGTACCTACTTTGGAGGCTTGTGGCAAGGATTCAAGACCTCTCGAACATGCAAGTGTTGAGACACAGCCCTACACCCTAGAAACACATAATTAACATTTCCCTCCTTCATCTCTCCCAACTTCTTTGTTCCTGGCTCTAGAGGAAGACAGTCCTGGGTTCAAATTCTAGATTTCCTGCCAGCTGCTGAAACTTGGATAAGTTACTTAACCTTTGTGAGTCTTGATTTATTTCTCTATAAACCAGTGAAAGTTAGTTGCTAACTCATAGAGTGCTTAGCAGGTGTAAATATGCTAAAACAGCGTGAAACTCTGGGTAGAGTTCCTGACATAGAGTAACTACCCTGGTAGCCAAGCCATTCACATTGTTCCTGTCATTAATACCAATTATTGTTATTACTATTATATTACTGTTGTCACTGCCATTTAGTTTTGTTCATGGTTGTCGTTCCTTTTCCTCTCCCCCTTAATTCTTTATTCCTCTTCCCTTCTCCCTCCACCTCTCCTTCCTCCCTTCTTCCTTTCTCTTGCTCTTTCACACTCTCCTTTGCTGGGCCTCTTCTTGGGAGACCTCTCTGAGGGTGAGCCATACTGTCAAGCCAGAAAGACAGCCTTCGATGTCTCGATCAGTCTCTGTAGGAATATAGCCACAGGGACATCACTGAGACCCCAAACTCTCCCAAAGTAATAAGAGACGAAAGGGGAGAGCCTTGATCCTGGGGCCCAGCCTCCAGAAGCTGTTTCCTACTTTCTGCAAAAAGCTGTTAACAGGGGGCCGGCCAGGTGGCGCAGCGGTTAAGTTCGCATGTTCCACTTAGGCGGCCCGGGGTTCACTGGTTCAGATCCCTGGTGAGGATTTGGCACACCATGCTGTGGTAGGCATCCCACGTATAAAGTGGAGGAGGATGGGTATGGATGTTAGCTCAGGGCCAGTCTTCCACGGAAAAAAGAGGAGGATTGGCAGTAGTTAGCTCAGGGCTAATCTTCCTCAAAAAAAAAAAAAAAAAAAAGCTGTTAGAGCAAAATGCACATTTAATTGTAAGTATTTATCACATGCCTACTATGTGCCAGACCCTGTTCTTGATCCTGGCACACACAGTGGCGAACACAAGAAAACCACCACCAATGCCCCTATCCTTGTGTGGCTAACATTCTGCAGGGGTGGGGGATCATGAAGGCACAGAGCAGCAGAAAGCTGGGGCTCAGGATGGACTTTCAGTGCTTCTTTGCTTGACTTACGCGGTGGCACTTGCCTCATCTGTAATGTAGGGGATGAACCAGAGGACTTAAGAAGGCCCTGCTCACTCTGGTCACCTATTGTATTAACAGGGAAATGTAACCTGGCCACATAAGGGAATCACTTATAGACATTTATTTGTATATTTAAGCCAATCATAAAAGAGGCATCACTCAGCAGGTGTTGTTTCCAACAGCATCATTCAGTGAATCCATAAACATTCTCTGATATTCTCCAGGTAGCAAATCTTGCACTAAACACTAAATACCTAAAGGAATAAGACAGAGGCCAAATCCTTCACTGCTCACAGGCCACTTGGTATTAAAAGGTATGGACATAGGCAAATGCAAACTAAGAGACAGCTTGTGCTCTGGGCCATTGGATGGTTCCAGAAGGGCTATGTGATATCAAAAGAGTGAGGCTGCACATGGGCTGGGGGTCAGAGAAGGCCATATGGAAAAGGTGTCATTTGAGCTAGACCTTGAAGGACACTTAAGCCTTCAAGTGGTGGAGAAGTGAATGATGGTTCTTCCAGGCAGGAGAAATGGAAACCCCAATGCAAGTCTGGGGATCACAAGTTGGCCCATTCTGCTTGGAACACATCCATTAGGTAATGGTTGTGAAGAAAAGCTGGTACAGACCATGCAAGGTCTTGCCCGCTAAGCCTTTTGGATTTTAAGGGCTATGGGGAACAATACAGAAAGCTTCACAGGTGAGAGATCACTGAGACTGATATTTGTGAATTATGGAAAATGTACTCCAAAAGGAAAAATCCTCTAAGGAGGATACATGCAGACTTAAAAGATTTAAGTCATTGTACCACAAAAAGATTTGTGTGTCATTTCTCACTCTGGGAAACAGAGAAATGTTATTTTTAAAAAGTTCTTGGGAGAGTGGTGTATTATACTAGAAAATGCATGGACTGTGGAGCCCGAAAGAATTGATTTGCTCCTGTTTCACCACTTGGAGTAGCGGACCCTTCAGGGACCTTCACTTCCCCATCCGTGAAATGGGAACACAGTTCCCACTATACAAGTTGGTATAAGGATTAATGCAATAACTGAATTGAGTGAATTTAGGTAGCAGTTACTATACGTCAAGCACTGTTCTGAGTTCTTTATGTGTGCTATTTTCTGGATTCCTCACAGTCACCACTTAATTTTCCTGTTTTACAGATGAGGAGAGTGAGGCTCAGCAAGGCTAAGTGACTTGCCTGAAATCTCTCTATACATGGCAGCACTGGGCTGTGATACTCTAGACCAGCTCCATCCAAAATAGGTAGCCCACTCTCCCCATGTGGCTATTTAAATTTAAATGAATCAAAATTAAAAGTTCACTTCCTCATTTTCATGAGCCACAGTTCAAGGGCTCAATATAATAGGTGGCTGGAGCCTCCTCTATAGGACAGTGCAGATAGAGAACACTTCCATCATCACTGAAAATTCTACTGAACAGCTGATCTAGAGCCTGGGAGCCCAACATTGAGAGAATTCTGCCTTCTCTAGAACATACACTCCTGACCATAGCTCACCAATGCATGTCAGTTCATCTTCTTCCTCACATTGCACTGAATTGGCATTCTGTCCCTGGACCCCTTGCTCCCAGGCAGCACTGCAGGCCTGGGCATCACCCAGGCAGCACGCACATTCTTGAAACAATATCCTGCCGGCAGACCAGATATCTCCCAAACTATGCCTCTGTCCCAGGATGGAGAGTTCAGACATCGGCCAGGCGTCCCCTTCCACCAGCTGCACATATGGGTCCTGTTTGGGAAAGCGTGCTGGGGTGGGCAGAGGCCCCAGGGATGTCTTTGTCGGACCTTCCTGGCACAGAAGCATGCCTCTCGAGTGCCTATCAGAGTCCATCTCTCCCTGGAAAATGAACACACACAAATGAATCCAGGACCTCCTGGCACTTGGATCTGGCTGAAGAATTAGGAGAGTTTTACGAAATCCATGGCTGGGCTGGAAGAGAGAGTAGAAAGCCCTGTTTGGTCTGGTTCTATAGATAACACAACCAGGCTAATTTAAAAAGTAAGGACCGGGGGTCAAGAGTGGGGGTAGGGGGCTTGAAAAACAAACCCAAACAAATAAACACACACACAAACAAAAACAAAATCCCGTGCACAGCCAAACCCTGACTCCCCTCAGAACACCATCCTCTGGGCCTGGCTTGAGAAAGTTTACTTTCAGACTTAAAGAAATGAGCATGTGGTTTTGGGGACAGAATTCAATACTGCCGAAGGAGCGGGCTCAGCAAGCTTGACCGGCTATTGCTTCCTAAGCGCATTACAGCCTCAGAGAGTGAACGCTGTTTACATTTTTTACATGTTTCTTGGGTACAGAACATGAAACTAAATTACACAGCAAAGGCCAAGCTGGCTAAACTCTGGTGCCCCCACTTAAAACAACAACAATAATAAAAAAAAAAAAGAAAATGAAAGACAAGAATGGAGAAGGGTTCTGAAAGGAGCCTGAGTGAATGAAAAGGATGGAAGGAAGGAGTTTGGTTCAGAACCTAAGAGTAGGAAATGAAGGTGTGGAGAATAAAGACAATGGAAAGGAGTGGGTCAGGCCTGGAGCACAGGGAAGACAAAGGCCAAGAAATCCTCCTAGAGGGGCCATGGAGTAGGTTGGCAAGGCCATGCTGCTTTCTGTGGAGAACCAGTGGAAGCAGCCCCAAACCACGAGGCCTTGCTTGTTCTTGAGCTTCAAGTCTGAAGTCAACTGGAAAGTGAGAAATGAAGACTCGCTCTTCAAACCAGGCCCTCCCTGCTCCATGTGGCACCTTCGCTGGTCCAGAAATACAAGTTTGCTGCCTGCCTCCAAATGCTGGACCCACCCCTCCATCGCTTCCCTCTCTCACAAATGTTCATTCCTCCTTCCAGACTCACTTTGCACGAGGATAACAAACTTCAGTAGAGATGTGAACTGAGATGAACTGGATAGCTAGTAAGAAGTAGGCAGGTACCGTATACTTTATATTCGTTAGCTCTTTGGATCCTCATGACCAACCCAGAGTAACAGCAGCCCCATTGTACCGATGAGAAAAATTCGGGCTCAGAAAAGTCGCATCATTTGCCAGGCATCATACAACTCAGGAATAGCACTCAAACCGGGTCTTTTTGGCTCTAAAACTTCCTCTGTGAAAAAATGCGACCACACTACAGACTTTGTATTTCCCCAAAATGCCCAGCTGAAAAGAAAAATAATTTCGTATCTAACCTTCCCCTTTATGCAGGCTAACCCTTCCCCTCAATGTACACCCCTCTAAGGTTAAACCCTTTTGTCCACGCATCACAGTAGTTCGCCAACATTTGTCTTTTCCTATTCGGAGTACCTTTTTCAGGGTTCCCTTTCCTCCATGGACGCTACAGACTGCTTGAAGCAGAGGTTGAATTGTTCATTTCAACCTCCACCCACCGCAGACGATGAAGCTCTGGACACAGAAGGTTCACCATAAGATTCTCTTGACTCTGAATCCAAAGTTCAGAAGCATTTCATAACGGATAGGGGATTGAGAGGTTCAGGGAAATTATTTAATCAAAGTCAAATCTTAATTAAACCAGGTAAGACCAAGAGACTCTCACAGTCTCTCTCTGCTTAGATTTCTGTGCACAAAAGAGTATTCCTTTACAAAAAAAGATCCAATTGTTCCTAATTGTATCCCTCAGTTGCTAAAACTCCATAGGCAGAAAGAAGCATTTCTTTTAAAAAATTGTCAGTTGCTCTCAGAAGGAAAACCATGTTACTGGATGGACTGTCTTATCTTTGACAGGCACCTGCCATACAGATGTTATTACTCCTATTTTATAGATAAGAAATTGGGTCGGGGCAAAGAGAACTGGCTGGCCCAAAGCCACAGAGCTGGTAAGCAGTGGACCCTGGAACTGAAACTAGGTTGATCTGATCCCAAATCTCATTTTTTTTCCTTTAAAACTTTCACCACTCAAAGTTTTTCAGAGCCAATCATAGTGCGTGGCATTTCATAGGTTTGAATAGATATTGAAAGAGTGAATGAGTGAAGGTAGGATGGAAGAAGAGAGGGCTCAGAGGTCAGTCTGTTAGATCCCTTTGTTGGCATCCTGAAAAATTTAATTGATTTAAAGCCCTCCCAGTCCAAGGTTTTGCCATGACAAGTTCAAGGCTGTTATAGCAACCAGCTGAGGGGGCTCCTTCTGATGCAGGCACTGTTTTTTACTCTCCGGGAGGGAATTTTGGGTGCTCTACACTAATGGGACAGGCTGTAATAGACTATGGGACTTTCTGTTCTGTCTTCTTAGATGACTCACACATGCGCTCTTGAAAAATTATTCAGAAACCACCAGGAGAAAGCAGATCCCCTGGGTATTTGGGAAAATTGCTTGGAATCTTCTCTGACATTTCAGTGTGTTCTCTTTGCCTCTCCTCCTTCCACTACCGTGGGCAGATGCTGTCCCATTTTACCAGGGAAAAGAGTTGCATGCTTGGGTGAGGGTACATGCAAAGAAGAGACAACCCTTAGAAGTGACCTCAGCATTGGATGTGGAGTCCAAGATTCTTCTCTGTCCTTTGCAAATAATATCATTTAAATAGTATTGGAGAATTGCTTGTCCATGCGAAACTTCTGAGTGAGACTGTTTCAATGTCATACTAGTAGCCAGGTGTAAGAAAAGAAGGAAGTAGAAGAAAGAGTCCCATCAGTGAGGTGGTTCACCTCCCTGAGACTCAGTTTCTTCACTTTCAGAGAGGAGAAGTAAAACTTCTCAGTTTTATAAAGTGCTTCAAACCCCTAGTACAGGATGTGTTCAATAGATGTCACTCCTCTTTCTGTAACGCACATCTGATCTTGTTAGCCCTGTGCTTAGTGCTTAAAACGTCTGAAAAGCTCCCCACTGCCCTTGGGATAAAGTCTAAATTTCAAGCATTTGAGGGATGTTCCCAGACACCTTTGTAAGCTCATCTCTCTTGACTTCTCCTTTATTTCTTATTGGCCTTCTTTTTGAATGTCTGTCTTTCTATCTCCCTCTGCCTCCCTCCCTTCTTCCGTCCCTCCATGTCTCTTTCTCCCTCCCTCTCTCTTTCTTCTTTTATCTCTTTTTACCTCCCTCACTCCTGCTTCCTCCCTCCCACCCTCTCCCTTCCTCTGCGTCTCTTTCTTTCCTTCCCTCTCTCTCCTCACCTCAGTCTCTTTCTCTCTCTCTCGGACATGCTCTTCCATCCACACCTTTCTCCTATCCCCGAGCTTATCCTTCTGATTACAGTTTAGCAACCACTTCCACAGAAAATATCTCCTGACCCTCCTCTAGGTTCCCCTGTCTGAACACTTCCTACACTGCATCATCAGTGCTTGTGGAAAGAATTTTTTACCCTTGTGTCCAGAGAATCCAGTGGGTATCTGGTCCCTTCTCCTGAACAGAAGGATGAAGAGGACACAGATTAATGATCCCTGCTCTCCTGACTCACTTGGTGGCCATGAAGGAATGCACACATCTTGCAATGCTCTGTTACTGACATTTTAAAGTGTCCTGTGTGTAGCAATGGCTGGTGACAAACCTGGCAATTGAGAAAAGTTTTCTGTTCATCTATAATTGTCCGGTTTGTGCTTTTCTTCCTTCTTCTCCCATAACCCAGAGATAATTAGGCATACTCTACAAAATATGAGAAATCTTTTTTATACTCTGCGATTGACAACTTAAAACTTTTCCTATGTTTCTCCCACATTTTCATATAGACACTTTAGACGACTTTCTGGGAGGGCAATGTTTAACCTAAAATAATGAGTGCTTATAGGTATAAATCTAGGTGGTATGGCAGAAACAGTGGGGCAATCTACGGGGTACTGAAGAGGGAGACTCCCACTTTCTTAGTGTTCCTTGAATGCATCCCACATATGAAAAGATGCAAAAGATGCCAGACCTCCTAGCTTGTTCTCCTGTCAGTCACTGAAGCAGGTATCAGCTGCCTTGTCCTGCGCCTGGGCTCCTGTTATGAACCAGAACATCCTGGTTCTGCCTCACACAAGGGTGAGCCCCAGAACAAGTCACTCAGCTCTCTGAGCATTACTGTCCTGATCTGTAAAGTAAAAAGAGCTATTCCTATTTTTGCAGCAGTTTTAGTAGGATTGAACTTGGTAAATGTTACTTTTATAATTTGTCCAGGACCTTCTGAAAGTGGGCAAAGGATTTTCCATCCCTTACACATTGGCTCTCACCCCTGCTCCTGAGTAAACTGATAGCAGTGTGGTTTCTTCCTCAGGGAAACTCCCTCCGAATCTCATACTCTTGGGTCTTGGCTGCTATTTTTAGTTGGACGCACCCCTCCAATGAAATGGTGAGCTCTCTGAGGGCAGCAAAAGGAGCACTTTCTCAAAACGCCTGGAACAGTCCTGAGTAGTCAGGAAACATCGGCTGATGCAACAATCCTTAACTCAGCCAAATGTTGACTGAGTCTTTGTACTGTGTGGGTCACTGTGGCCAGCTCTGGGGTGAGGGTATGGAGGAGGCCCAGCAAGCATGAACATTTGCACTACCTTATAAGTGGGAAAAAACCCAGTGCTGAGTGTTTTCTCCGCATTTACTCCTTCGATCTCTGCCAAGCAGATGCTATCATTCCCTCTTTCCAGAGGAGGAAACTGAGGTTCCCAGAGGAGTAATGTGCTCAAGGTTCCCAAGTAAGAAGAGAAGGTAAGAGGATAAAGCCACACCTGCATGATTTCCACTTCACCCCACTAACACCCATGCTCTCTCCCTACTCTCATTCCTTGGTATAGATTTCAAATATATTTCTGTCTGATCAAACACATAAATGAATGAATACATAAATGACTGTAATACAAGACCAATTATGATTTGTATTTGGATAGAGGCACAAAGTATTATGGACATGCCAAGGAACAGGCAACAGCAATTCAAAGTGAAGTGGCAAAGGACTGGTGTACCCAATCATGGCTTGATGGAATGTAAAGTCAGAGGATCAGTTACAGAGGAAGGAGGGACGCCCAGGTCTGCCTTCTAAAGCAGGAATCTCCTGCTCCATCACCAGCTCAGCCCGAGAGCCTCACGATGGGGAGCTTACTGTATCACAAGGCACTCCATCCCACCGTGGATCGTTCTCATTCTTAGAAAGGTTTTCTTTACTTTGGCCTGAAACAACTGCCCTGGAAATGCTTAGTCTGAGTTTTACCCTCAAAGGATTAACCAAATAAATTGGTTGGTTGACTGAAGGTCTGTGATCCCTGGGAGAGCACAGTGCATTCCAGATAGACTTAGGGTTTCCATTTCCTCCCCAGGCCATTGCAGAAGGAGGGAGCACATGTTTGGACAGGAGGAAATGGGCTTCAGCAAAAACGCTGGGTGTGAGGCAGGAGGAAGGAATAGCTATGTCTCATTCTGGCAGCCTTTGGTGTAAAGCACTAGAGAAATATGAAACATGGAGACAAAATGAGAACAAGACGAGATCTTTGCAAGTATTTAAACCAAACCATTCTGAGGTTCCCAGAAGAGAGATAACTCGATTCTTTCGGTTCATTTCCATTTTTGTACTGTCTCAGAAACTTCTGGAATTCCAGCTGGGCCACGAAGGTGCACAGCCAAAACATCCAAAGAATGTCTCTTATTATGGGACGTTCAGCCCAATTTGCACAACTAGAGAGTTCTGATACTTCTGATAACGTCTGGATATAAGACTCAATATTTGGGGTGGAGTAGCTTAGCTCCAACCAAATTTGGGAATCTTGTTTGAGGAGAATGGATGAGAGAGATTGGAAACTATTAAAAGTGGAGGGCTTATACTAAAATCGAAACTGAAGTTTTAATCCATTTTCTAGACTCATCTAGGACAGCAGGTGCTGCTACTTTGCAGCAGTCACAGTGAGAACTGCCAACTTATTCTGACGGGGCTACTCCTGTTGACAGAATCCTCACACCTAAGTCTTGCACACTGACAAGGTCAGAGGTTGGGTCTTCACTTCTCTGGTTTCTTCCGCAGGCTCCAGCACGGAGCTAGGCACCTAAATCCAATAGATACCTACGTTTATCATTTTTACAGCATCAGGGAAAGGGACAAAAGTGGGTTGTAAAGAGGAAATGGGAGTAACTATGGTCATTTCATCGATCCCCAAATTAATGGAGTGTCCTAGTGAATGAACACCAAGGAACCACAAAATGGCCACTGAGACAGGGAGTGAGAACAGTCCAAACTCAAAGGTGTGAGCAGTGCCCGTGAATCTACTAGAGGAGAATTCAAGTACCACACAAGGTCTACACAGTGACACCAACACTAAGATCTGCTGATTGACGATTCTTTCTGCACGTTTCCCATTGACGTTTTCCAGGTATCCAGTTATTTCCAAATTTTTGATGTGACTGCATATTCCCAGGCTCCCACTGTCATCTTCCATGAGATCCCTCTAATCCTAGATTCTCCACTTATGGGTTCTGTGACTTTGGGAAGCCATTCCACCTCTCAGTTCTTCCAAGGTAGTTAATAATTCTTACCTTGAAGAATAGGCAATGGATTGGCTATGGTGTGTATGAATGACCAATACAGTAGCTGGTGGCCCTTGAGGGGGTTCCCTCCCCACTCTCCTCCATCTGCTTTGGTGCTCACTCTCTGCACCCATGCACCTCCATGGTCTGTTCCTGTAGGAATTTTTGTGTGTGTAGGTGTGTGTATGCATGTGTGTGTGTGTGTGTAAGAGCGACAGAAAGAGAGAGAGAGAGGAAGAAGGAGGAGAAGACTATAATTGTGTTGGGAGAAGGTGAGGGGCACATGGTGCATCTAACAACCTCCCAACTCCCTTTCTCAAGCCATCAACCTCTTCACTGGAAGCATGACAAGGTGAAAATTAACTACCAGCCTCCTCTAATCACTGCACGAGGTAATGAAGACCATGGCTATACTTCCTCCTCCTCTTCTCTGTTGTCAGAAGGGAGCTACATTTACACTCCATGAAGGGCCTTACCCAGAATTATGCAGGCTCTGTATGTGTGTGTGCGTATGCACGTGTGCATGATGGAGGGCAGTGTGTGCATGACTTCTAGGCATTTGCTTTCATATGGGGAATTCGGGAGACTTTTGTTCTGCCGCCCTCCGGGCCGCCCTGCCTGGCCCTGCACCCAGCCTGCACACACATGCCCTCTTCTGACCCAGTATTCTCCAGTGAGCTGATCTCATTATGGCAAATTTAGTTACAGCTGAAGTCTCCTTGTAACAAAGATTATGTCCGAGCCCAGAGTAATGGAACCTAGTCGATTTCATTAAAATAAAATTGGTTACGATGAATAATTCAATAGGATGATTTTGTTTCCTAGTCTCCTCTTTGTAGATCGAAGTGCTAGTATTTATAATGATTTTTTTAAATTGGATTTTTGTTTAGGAAGAGATAATCACCCATAATTCCTGACAGCCCCCTCCTTACAAGATTGGGATAATTGCCCCATGAAATCTCTTTTCAGATGCTAAGACTGAAAAATTCTTTCTCTCCTTTTCTCGCATTAGTAGCAATAACCCTTGGGTCATTTTTTAAGCACAGCTGCTACCTCAACTCTTGCTCATGTGAGATTCGGTGTGCGTTAATAATTCCCTTGTTTGAACGATGTTTTTTAAACATTTCTAGGAACTGGATGCTGGTTGAATTTGGAATTCCTGGCTCTCTTGCTGGCCAGCCCTGCTGTTCCTGAGCAGGACATTCGATGTCATAGAAAGGGGATTCTTGAGCATTTTCTCTTAGCGTTGTTCATTTGCATGCAGCAATGTGCATGTAAGTGTGTGTCTGTGTGTGTGTGTGTGTGTACGTGCATGGATCTATAGCCAATTAAACACATTTCTTGAGCAGCTAGTCTTCTCTAGACCTATGCCTGAAGATGAGAGGACAAAGATGAATAAAGCTCAAAACTGTTTTCAAAGAACTAGCAGCCTAATGAGGGAGCCAGACATACAAACAGATAATTAGAGTTCAGTGTGATGGGTGTAACTAAAGATGAATTCAGCAAGTACAGAGGGGGACGATGAACCCTAGACACTCACTCACTCATTCATTCATTCATTCTACACATGATTTTTTCCCACTCTCCCCATGGCAGTCAGAAACAAACACAAATGAATAAATAATCTAATGCATATAAGCACAAGCAAACGGATAAATGAAAAAATGATCAAATAACACTATAGATTATAAATGAGATGGACCTATCTTATACTTCATCCAATGATTTTCACTGGTCCCCAGAAGGTCACATCTCTCTTTCATCTAGAAACCAGCCTACCCGTGCCCCCATCCCTGAGTTAGGGCATCAATATTAAGAGGAATGGCTAGGAATAATGGTTCATCTGCAATGCCAGGAGGCAGGCTGGACTCAGAGGTGGCCACTGGGCCAGGCAGTGGGAAGCACTGAGTCGTGTCTCTGGGAAATGGTAGTCTCGAAAGAAGGCAGGTGTTTGCTTAGCAGGATAATTGGAAAGCGGGCTCTGGGGACAGCCCAGCCATCCTTAGAATCCCACAAGCTCTGGGGGCCCCAACGCTCTGGCTCCCTCAACTAAGCAGGCATTCCCTTAGGGAAGAACCCTGGAACATAAATAGTTCATTAGGGGACTGAGGAATGAGTCACAGCTTTTCAGAGTTGGGGAGGTCCTTGGAGATCATCAACCTCAATTACTCTCTAACTTAAACATAGGAAAACATGGGGCCCAGAGAGGTGGGGAAACTAGTCCAAGGCCACACAGCAAATTCATGGTAGAGTCACCATTAATTCACAGGAGGGTACTCAAGGAGCATATGACTTGGTATTTTCCCCCCCAAAATCAGGACTCCCTCTGAAGAATTTGTTCTTACCCCATAGAATTCTAGCGGTATATCCAAAATGGAATTCTTTCCCCAAATATGAATTATAACACGTAGGGAAACAGGCAGACAGTCGTTACCCTGACCACACTGCTGTTCCCTGCCCTTAACCACACCATGTCTAACCCCTGACAGATGGGACTCTGAGACCCTGAAAATATATTTGCTAGAGATATGGTCAAGTGGCCACGTCCATTGACCCTGCCTTCGAGGTGGGCAGTCTTGAGGGCAGCACAGAGGTTCAGAATGTCTGCAAGAAAGTCACACGTGGTTGGGAGCTTACCTGGGATGCTGCTGGCTGACCAATGATGACCCAGCCTGGACACTGCTGGTCTTGATGGGATACTGAAGCATTGGATGCCCATTGATCCAGGAACCCCTGGGGCGTGTAGACACCACAGTCCTTGATGCTAGTTTTTTGTTCAAACTCCTCACAGACCCCATCACCATCATGGAAGTAGCACCGGCTAGGTTCATCTGCAGGAGAGGGACACAGAAGGGAGAAAACAGAGATTGTTCTTTGGTCTCAGCTATCATCAGCAGCTATGGAATCAGACCAGCAGAGCCCTCAGCACTATCAAACCCATCACCAATAGTCATGATGGAATATTATTCACCCTTGAAAAGGGAGGAAATTCTGCCAGACGTGACAACATGGATGAATTTGGAGGACATGATGCTAAGTGAAGTAAGCCAATTACAGAAGGACAAATACTGTATGCTTCCACTTATATGAGGTATAGAAAGTAGTCAAACTCATAGAAGGAGAAAGTAGAATGGTGGTAGCCTGGAGCTACAGGGAGGGGGAAATGGTTGAGAGGTGAGAGTGAAGGTTCAGTTATACAAGATGATTAAGTTCTGGAGAGCTGCTGTACAACGCTGTGCCTGCAGTTAACATTGTCCTTATAGTTAGAGTAAGCACATGTGCACCCGAGAATTTCTTAAGAGGATAGATCTTGTGTTCTATATTTTTAACTACATACACACACACACACACAAAAGTTCACACACACTTTCCGCCTTCATTATCCCAAGTGATTCCCACAGCAACCTTGTGAGGAGGGTATTATTATTTTAATTATTATTTTAGTCTTCCAGATTAGGAAACTGAGATCCCACATGTCTTTAATAACTTGCTTAGGGTCATGCAGTGTGTTAATGCCAGATCCTGGTTTTAAACTCAGATTTTCACTTCCCACGTTCTGGGTATATTATCTGATACCACAGAACTTCATAGCTGCAAACTGAGGTTTTACTCCAAAGAGAATTTCACTTTTGCATAAAGAGTGAACTGATACACAAGAGATGCTGGCTTCAGTCCCAGCTCTGAAACTAAATTGCTCTGTTACTTTAGAGTAGTCTCTTTCCCTCTCTGGGCTCAATCATCACTATCGGTAAGGAGGTTAGACTGCTGGGACACCAGGAGCCCTTCCTGGCTTCTCAGATACCTTAGAAATTTCAGTTAAAGGCCAGGTGAGTTCTCAAGCTCCCGTGCAATCAAATCACAGCAAGGATTTCTACCTGGGACAATTTAATGCTGCCACTGGCTGCAATGATCCTGACTTAGCTGCAAGGACAAAGATCACAGAAGCACAGAGCTAGCGGGATGCCTTCTAAGTAGGTAGGACCTATACTTGTTTCTTGGTGTTTCAATACAGAACAATACAAGGAGAGACCTGGATATAGCCATCCAAAAGAGATCAGCCTGCCCATCTTTTAATAACTTGAATGTCAGGTATTCTGGGCTATTTTCCCAACTCTTCTAGGCAAAGTTAAATGCCTCTTCCTGTGTAGGTTCCTATTTTATAAAGATTCTCATCTTAACACTTACCACAGTGTGCTTCCATTATGTGTACATGCTACAGCTCCTCTGAAAAACTGTGAGCTCCTTGAAATCTAGTCCCTATTCAGTGTCTTAGGGTGATCTTATAATTTATCATCCAACCTAGTGCATTTTGAGAATCATAGAGATGCTATTAAAAACTATGTCCAGGCCATTGGCACATATCCTGGGAAAATCTGAATGTCTTAGGTAAATTAGAACGTATGCATATGGTCACCCTGCGGATACTGCTTGATCTAGGACATCCTCCTCTATTTACTCCAAAATAATGGAGTGGAGCTCCGTTTCCAACCAGGATGGGACTTCTGTCCCTTATATGAGCTATGTAACTTTGCACAATTAACTTCACTTCTCAGTCTCTGGCTTCCCATCTATAATACAGAAAGGATTATCCCAGCCAGCACAACCTCCTCAGACAGCCATAGAACTCTCATAGGAAATGGACATAAACACGCTTTATACATTCGAAAATAATGGTCAAGAGAGAAAACACTCTTCTTCTTCTGAGGGGTCAGTTTATTCCTAAGTGGCTGCATTGAACCAGCTTGTGAAATCAGTACTCACTTGAACCACTTTCAAGGAGCATTCCCCCAGATTGAAAGAGCCTGGGCTAGGTAGAAATAAGAGTTGGATTTCTGTGATGCTGACTATCTGAAAAAGGAGTCATTGAATTCAGGGGCAGCAGAATGTTGAGCCCCTTCCAAGATCCAAAATCCCTTGTTTATTTCTGCAAACAGTTTACATAGTGAAATACTATCAAAAGAGCCAGAATAAATCAATTCACTATAATTCAATTATTTAAGGATGAGTGTGAGCCAGCTGAGGACTCCAGTGACCAGTAGCATGCTTGGCAATTCAAGCATGGAAAGAATACAGGTCTGGCACTTCTCGGTAGCTCCAACCTCTTGATGAATGTGACCAACTGACATATAATAAAGCTTAGCCCCAGTCCAAGAGTGGCCAGCTATCAATCCAGACTTTACTCTTTAGAAACCCAATAAAGGGAATTGCAATGAGGGCAGGTTTGGGCATCAGGCAAAGCTAGGTTCAAATCCTAACTCTGCCATACGTAAGCTACGTAGGAATTAAATAAACTAACCTAACCTCTCTGAGCTTCATTTCCTTCATCCAAAAAAAAAAAAAAAGGACATAATATTATTTATCCAGCGCTGTTGAAAGTGATTTCATGAGATGATGTGTATAATGCCAGCCCCTTCACCCATTTTATCTAATGGAAAAGTAAGAGCCACAGGAGGTAAGGCACTTGCTTCCAGGTCACAGAGAGAGCTGGTGGTAGGGCTAGAAGTAGGAGCCTGGCCTTTTTATGCTTAGCAGAGAGAGCTCCTCCTACATGCTATATCTACAGAATGATGAAAGCACATCCTCTTGAGGATAAGATCATGGGTTGCCTGCCTCTTGGTACTGCCTTTCTCCTCCTCCAATATGAAGATACAAAGGGGAAGATTATCATAAGATCATGTAAGGTCTATTCTCTAAGATGACTTAATTCATTTCCTCAGCAAAGAAACCTCTCAGAATGGAAAGAATTGGGACTAGAGTTGAATTCTCATGAAGGCTAATTTCTTTCTGATTATGTTTAAGACCTCAATATACCTGTCTGCTTAGAGTGAGCAGAACCTGGAAGTTCTGGAGGTTCTGGAGAGGAGGTAGAGGTAGACCTAGGTAGGTAAATAGGTACGGAGATAGGCAGATGGATGATATATAGATAGGCAGAGAGAGAATTAAAAGAGAGATAGGAGATAGAGCTAAAGAGAAGAGAGAGACAGAGTAAGAACAAGAGAGAGAGAGAGACAGAATGAGAGGGAGACAGAAGATGCCTGGTTTCTTCTTGAAGATTCTGCTGACAAAGCTACTGTGAGTCCCTTTTTTTTTTTTTTTAAATAGCATCCTTGGACTCCGCCATCCAGTTTCCCTTGCTACCAGAGTCCCAGGGGTTCTTCAGCTACACCTGCCAGTCTTCATCTGGGGAATTCTCTCTCCCTCTCTACTCCTGCGCACTGAAGAGAACAGGGCAAGGAATGGAATACAAATATGTGGCCAGGAAAAACAAATACAGCCTCAAGAAAACCATAAAACAAAACTGGCCTTCCTGTTTTCATTACATCAATTTACTTAGTTGTTCTTGAATGCTTTACATTGGGAGCTGAGCAGGTTGTAGTGAAAAGCATTTGAAGTCAACACTAAGGTCAAATGATCACTCTGCCACCTGCCTTCCATGTAGTAACGAGGTGGCATTGATAATAACACATCTCACTGGGAGGAATATTGTGAAAACTTATTATGCTCCCAACATGTATTTGTTGAATGAATAAATGACTCAAATTGGTGCACATACTCTCTTGTCCAGATATAGACTCTGCACCCTTTGAAAAGTTTCTTTAGACTAGACCTTGGGGTGAAGGGAAAGGAACTGAGACACCAGTAGTGACTAGCTTCCAGTGAGTTTGCACTGGGCAGTCTGATTTCTCCATTTCACCCCATCTTCCTCTGACATAAGGGAACTCCTCATTTCAGATTCATTCCCTTTCATGCAGTGACACATTTAGAAATTTCCTCCATCCAAGTAGGAGACTTGATGTGATGGGGAGGCATTGCCAACTCTGTCTTCCCCAGTTGAGCTTTCATTTGCCAATACTTGCTTTTCCTTTTGGAAGAAAGGAGCTCAGCTCCAAGAGCCCGAGGCAGATGGACGCTCTGCAAGTGGACAGACACAACTGATGCCACTCCTCATTGACTTAATTTTCAATTTCCATCTGTCTGGATGAAATGCCATCCTCTGCATTCCTGAAGCATGTCTGAAGGACATTATCTGAGATAAGCAGGGATTGTTACCCCCATTGGAAAGCTTGGAAAGCCAAGTCTTAGAGAAATGAGATGAGTTTACCTTAAACTATACTCAAAAGCTGAGGTTTGAGTTACTGTTAAGAGTTTTTATCCCTGCAGTCAGAAGCCCTAAATTCAAGCTCCTTATCTGTCCCTGATTACTAGGTAAACTTGGGCTTCTTATTTTACTTTCCCATGCCTCAGTTTTTCCATCTATAAAATGGAAACGAGATTACCTTGTAGACTGCCTCAGTAAAATCCTGGGTGTAATTACGTAACATCATAGACTGAGAGATGGAAAAGTGATACCGTCTTAAAGGCACAGGGCCTGTTCTTAACAATGAAGATAATGGGATGAGGTAGGGGCTGAAGAAGAAGTCTTCTTCTTCTTCTTTTATTTATTTATTTTTTTTGGCGAGGAAAACTGGCCCAGAGCTAATATCTGTTGCCAATCTCCCGCTTGTTGCCTGAGGAAGACTGTTTCTAAGCTAACATCTGTGCCAATCTTCCTCTATTTTGTATGTGGGATGCCACTACAGCATGGCTTGAAGAACAGTGTGTAGGTCCGTGCCTGGGATCCAAACCTGCAAACCCTGTGCTGCCAAAGCAGAGTGTACAAACTCAACCACTATGGCACTGGGCCAGCCCCTGGAGGAGAAGTCTTCTTACTTAGAGATTCTACTGTTATTCACCAAGCTTTAGATTTAAGGAATCTTCAGGAGCAGAAATGATTGAAGGTGGTGCATGGGATATTTTCAATATGAATGGCATGGAACTAAGCAAACAAACAAAAAGAAAAAAAAAAGCAACAATCTAAAGAAAAGAATATACTTACTTAGAGTGGAACTATTTCAACCCAAGTCCCAAGTGGGGCCACTAACTTGCTCAGAAACTTCCGGTAATTCGTGAAACCACTGGAATCCTTGAGGTGACTGACTGAGAGAAATAACTAGAGAGTTCATTGATGGAAAAAGGAGGGACTTACATTACTCATGTCAGCTCAGTACAAGATCTTAGGGATGGTTTCCACTAGGAAACCCCCCTGCACCCTCACCAGTTTAAGGACCTTGACAACAGATAATCATAAGTTACTGCTCACTGCAAAAACTAACTTCAGCCAATGTGTTCTTCAAACAGGGCCTGAGATAATGCATATTCTTCACGATAGTGGGATAATTTAAGGAATTTGGACTATATGTCTTCTATTCTCAATACATATGTGACCATACCCCTTCTTCACATATATCTTTGATAGATCCCTACTGCTTATAGGAGAAGATCATCTTTCCTTAGCCTGGCATACAAGACCCTCCACAAACTGGCCTCTTCCTGCAGTTTTCCAAACCAGCCATTCCGTTTCATTCTTCTATGCCCTCACAATAGGTTGTTTCATCTGCTAGGACATATTTCTCATTTTTCACTTTGCTGACTGCCACTGATTCTTGAAGGTTCAGCTCAAAGTGTTTTCTCTAGCAAGTCTTCTCTATCCTTCCTCTTTCCCTGACTGCCATCCTAGCTGGGTTAAGCATCCTTCCTCTGTGCTCTCACAATTCCCAGATCTCACAGCTTTTGTTCAGTCTGTCTATGGGCCAGTCTCCCTCAGCAGGCAGGGAGGATCTCTGGGTACAAAACTGCTGAGTCTTTCACATCTGTACTCTCAACTCACGGTACCTAGAGTAAAGGAGGTGCCTGATAAATGGCTGTGGAATAAATGGATGAATGACAAACGAAAGCTAACAAATGCTTAATATTTAATTTCAATTGTTAACAGATTATGTATTGTCTAAACTAACCAGGTGCTGGTATACTTTTTTATAATGTGATTACTGGCCATGTCATGAGAGTACTGCAAATGAAATTTCATCAATACAAAAGGTATCTTCTTCCATGGCAATGACATATTTTTGCTTACAAGATTTATTAGCTTCATGGTAAAATTTCTTCAGTCTTTGGGATTGATTGCTGTTGTTCTGAAACAAACCGCCAAGTGGTTGTCTCTCACACATCTCCGTGATATCCAGCTGGGACTAAGATCCCAGTCATTCATCTGTAATCATTTCAGAAACGAATGGCAACAAATAAGAGATACCAAAGCTTTCTGGAGGTTTTAGGAGTGAGGGATGCCATCATCAACAGCTAAGATAGCTTCTGACTTCCAGATGAGAACTGGAGAAGACTATCAATTCATTTCACCAATATCTACTCAGTACCTGCTCTGTGTCTCTGCTGGTATTGGGGATACACTGGTGAATCAGGTTGATCTCCTCCCTTGCAAGGGCACTCAGTACTTCTCAGGAAAACAGAGGAGGATTTCCTGAGAAGTTGGTTTGGGAACAGCACATAGGAGGAAGAAGAGAATTTGAGCATGTGGAAGAAAGAGTATGAGCGATGGATGAACCTCAACCAATATTTGTGTATGTGAGTAACCTGGCAATGTTAGAGTGAAGGAGCACAGTGGATCCTGGAACTAATAAATTGAAAGCTGATCTGAGGCCAGACTGAAGAAGGATTAAAATGTCATGTCAAGATATTTTACTTTTATCCTTCAGAAATGTAGAGACTTTGAAGAATTTTCTGAGCAGGAAAACCTGGGATTTTCACACTCTTAGAGGTGGTGAGATGTAAGGAATGTTTTTTCTTAGCAGGTGTGCCATTTAATATCGATTTGACTTTGGGCAAACTACTTAGAATTTCTAGACTTTGGTTTCCTCATCTGAATAATGGTTGAGGGATTGAATGTTTATTTTGATGCTCAGATCACTTAATATTAAATGCAATTATACTATAACCAAAAATATTTACTTCATTGCTTCTGTGTGCCAGGTACTGTGATAAACTGTAGACACAGAGCAGTAAATAAATCATCCAGGACATTTCCCTTATGGAACTTATATCTAGTGGTAAACGTAGGTAAAGCACTTAGTACCTAACATCAATAAGTGGTCTATGATGATGGTGATGGTCTTGGAGCTGAAGGCAATTATTTCATTTTAAGTTGGGAAAGCTGAGGTTCATAAAGTTGAAGTGATTTACAGAAGCCTTTAGAGAAAACTTCCAGTATGACAAGACTAGAATGTTGTCTCTTCAACTCCTAACACAATGCCCTTTCTATGGCACCATGTTACCTTATCGGACCAGGTTTTCAGTACATAATTCCAGCAACAAAATAGTTTGTTATCCTTAACCAAGTTTCACTATTACTTTTGGGAAACTCTACTTTCACTTTTCACAACAGCCATGGGTATGGACTAAATACAACTAGTCTGAGAAGCTATTGGAGTTAAGAAGTCTCCAGCCCGTTTAGAAAAAAATTCTTAAAACACCACCTGCAGATGGAGAGATGAGGGTTATACGTAATAGGAAATGGATTTTTTTTGAAGATTAGCCCTGAGCTAACATTCACTGCCAATCTTCCTCTTTTTTTCTCTTTATTACTATTTTTTTTTTTTTTGAGGAAGATTGGCCCCAAGCTAACATCCGTGCACAACTTCCCCTATTTTATATGTGGGAGGCCTACCACAGCATGAATTGGTAAGCAGTGCAGAGGTCCACACTGGGGATCCAAACTGGCAGACCCCAGCCTGCCCAAGCAGAACATGTGAACTTAACCGCTGCGCCACTGGGCTGGCCCCCAATCTTCCTCTTTTTGCTGAGGAAGACAGGCCCTGAGCTAACATCTGTGCCCATCTTCCTCTACTTTATATGCGGGATGCCTACCACAGCATGGCTTGATGAGTGGTTTTAGGTCTGCACGTGGGATTGGAACCGGTGTACCCAGGACCACTGAAGTGGAGCACGTGAACTTAACCACTGCACCACCAGACTGGCCCCGAGAAATAGATTTTGTTTAGGACTCAAGGAGGAAACAAAGAATTTGAACACACACTCTTCATGGATGGGCTACCTTCCAAAGGATGGGTGGGTTTACCTGTATTTCTAAACTTCTTGTTTATGAAGATGGATCAGCTTTGGAGAAATTAGCATCTGTTTCTATTTCTAGCTGAGGGAACAGTGATTGGCATTAGAATACTCTCTTTTAGTCCAACGATTACTATTTTTTTCTATTTTTTAAACAGCAGAAAAAAATAGTATTTTTTAAGTTCAGCTGTTTATTTAGGGATGGGTCCAACCACAACAAGCTTCATGCCACATAACAATTCATCCAAGCAACAACAAGAAAAGACCAAAAAATGCACAATCTTTGTGTCCAAATAATAGCTTCTTGGAAGAGGGGAAATTGGAGTCCTTAACCCCTAAAGGTTTATAAAGGCAAAGTTTTGAGGGAGGCAGGGGATGGCTATATTGGCACATGTATCCTCTGGACAGAAATATTTGAACTTTACAGAGCCTATCTTTCAAAGGCTTCATGTCAAACCCACATTGCTGACCTCATTTAATTCTATTCAAACCAAGGTTTATTCTTAACCTCCTCAACCAGATCAGCTTGTCCAGAATACAAAAGACAGGGTGGTGAAGGGCTTCTAAGGAACCATGAATCTGCTAACAAGCTTCAGATGCTGATTAGGTCTACTGAATCTAAGGAGCTAAAGTTGGTTTCTGGTTCCTTCAAGGGTTGGCCACATTCCAAAGTGGGCCAAAAATTCCTTCCTGCGTTTCATTGTGACAACCAGGTACCATCTAGCAAACCAAAAGCACTAGGAAAAGAAGAATGAATCTTAAAGCAGTGTCAACTCCACACTCATGGAGCACACCCTTAGGAGGACAGCTTCTCCTCTGTCCACTTGGCCTTGACAACACTCTCTTAACTGGCTTTTGGTCTTCCCCATTTCAATCCCTTCTCACAATGCAGCCTATGAGTATTAATCTAAAATGTAAATCTGATCATATTTGAAACTCTTTAATTGACGCCTGCAAAGATTCAAACTTCCCCACCTAGCACTCAAGTCCTTTTGTAGACTGACTCCAAATTTCCTGTCTCATCTCATTTCCAACCACAACTCCGCTCTCAAATGTACACAGTTCCTTCCAGAACTCACACCTCAGAGCTTCTGCCCTTATTTTTTCAGCCTGAAAGGCTGGTCTCCACCTTTGAGTCTTCCATCAAAATTTAATTCTAGCATCTTTAGCTTCCTGAAGCCTCATCTGTCCCTCTTCTGCGTTCCTACTTGTTTAGCACAAACCAATTCCCTTTACTTTCTGGATCATTATTCTCTTCTTTCAAACCGGCAAAACAGGATATTGCCTATATAAAATTTTTAATTAAAAAATAAGTAATACAAATTTTAAAAATTAAAAATAATAAAACCTCCTTTCATTCCACATCTCCTTACCACTATGTCTCCTGCTTAACATTTCCCTTTCCATGATTCACAGTAAAATTTATTGAAAGTTATCTAAACTCACATTACCCACTTTTTCTCCTACAATTCACTCGTCAGTTCTCTCCAGTCTAGCTTCTGCACTCACCACTCCATTAAAATCAATCTTGTCATGATCACCATTGACCTCAACATTGCTAAAATTAACCGTAATTTCAAAATGGTCATCTTGCTAGACTGCTTTGAAGCATATAAAAAAAATAGTCCATTTCTGTTTCTTGAAGTACCCTCTCTTAGATTCCATGACACCACGCCATCCTAGGCCGTTCGGGCTCTTAGCTCTTTTCACATAGATTCACTGACTGTCTTCTGCTTCCCTAAATCTCTACTAAATGTGCCATGTTTCAGAGCCAGGTATTGGGCTTCCTTGTCTTATTTATCTACATTCTGTCATCCAGTCGTAGTTTGAAACAAAAATTTTAAAACATCTATGTGTCAATGACTCAAACATTTCTTTATATATGACCTCTTGTCTGAGTCCCAACCGCCTACAATGACATCTCTATTTAAGTATCTATTTAAAGGCATCACAAAATCAACAAGTCTACAAGAGAAGTAATGGTTTCTCCCCATATTCCTTTCTTTCTTCTCCATCTTAGTAAATAACAACATTGCCCAACAATGGCCAAACCACAACCTTCTGAGTCATCTCTGCTATTTTTTTAGCCCACCCTCCAACACCACACAAAGTCCACGAGCACACCCTGTAGACTCTTTCCTCTCAGAATATTTCAAAAAGATCTACTTTTGCTCCATCACTGCCACCCTGATCCAAGCCACAGTCACTATCACAATGTTCATCTAACCAGTCTCCCTGCTTCTTCTGTGTCTATTTCTCAATCCTCCCTCTTCCAGGGTACAGCTAGAATGCTCTTTTAAAAATATAAATTATATCAGGCCACTTTCCTGCTTAAAGCTTCTCAATGACTTCCTGTGTCACAGGGAACAAAATCCAAAGTCTGGATAATGGCCTCTAAGTCCCCACTTTATTTGACTACATCCCACTACTATCTCTTTGTCCACCACCTTCTATTTATTCATTCATTCATTTTATCCATCTATCCAGACATCCCTCCATTCAACAAGTACCTATTCCTTAAGTAAGCCAAACTTGCTATTGCTCCAGAAACTTGAACTTGCTTTCATTTTACCTGGAATACCTTTTTCCTGGCTTTTCTCAGTTTTCTCCTCTTCATCATTTAGGGTTCAGTTCAAATATTACTTCCTCAAATAACAACCTTGTCTACTTACAGTAAGCTCACCTCTTACTCCTGCACCCCCATTAGAGAGCAGCAGACCATCTTATTTAACTTACTTCACAGTGTTATTTACTATATAAAAATAAATTTTTACTTATTGTTTCTTCCTTCTCCCATGTGATATAAGCTTCATGGAGGCATATCTCAAAGTGGATCTCTTTCTTTAGGATCAAGAAAACTCCCTTGCCATATTATGTAATTGGTATATACTAATAAATGAATGAATGAATGAGTACAGTTCTTGGATCGTGAGATATTTTTGTGCTGGCCCCGTTCTTACTTCTATGTACATCCCTAATTCTTAGGGCAATGCCAGTCTCACGGCAGGTACTCAGGAAATGATGAATTAACAAAGTTCTTTCAGAGTTCTAGAATCTTTATTATTGATTGTATTGAAGAGGCCTCAAACCTGATTTGAATCTGTTTCAGCAGATTGCACTACAGACAGATTTTTATGAAAATATTAATTAGAATGAGATCATATTACAAATTCAAGCACACATTAGGGGGGAAAACCCAATTCTATCTAAACCATCCAATAATATTTTTTTCCTGTGAGATATCGTGCCTTACCATCTGTCCTAAATACTGTTTTATTTTCTTTCTTAACTAAATTTGCAAAGAAATGGACTATCCGGATAGAAAAGTTGGTGCAAACTGGACTGAAATTTAATAAAGAGATTTGACAGTCTTATGAATTGGAACTTGACGATACATTACATCACCTTGCATTTAGAATAGTTATTTGAAAGGCCTAAAAAAGACTGTAAGCAAAGATAGTGATCCTAATAAATAACAATATATTCAATAGAGCAGAATGTTCAAAGCCCTGAATGATTTTCAGCCAGGTCTCTTTTGGGTTCCAATGTTATCTCAAAATATGGAAGAGGCAGTAAAATTCAGTGAATTCTATAGTGGCCACGGAATAGACAGGCATTCTGAGCACAGATGGGAGGGAAAGTGACACCTAGGACCCAAAGGGCTTTCAAAGTATGAGCAGGAAATAACAAAATGAGATTTCTCTGGGATAATGTAAGCTAATAATAAATGGAGAAAAATACCTAAAATATTCATATGCGAAGCGTGTACAAAAAGTGGCAAAAAAGGGTGATGAAAGATAGTAAACTATAAATGGAGTGTCAGTGGTTTTAACATGATCTCATTGCCTCATACCAAAAATAAATAGGTAAAAAAGAAAGAAAGAAAAAGAAATGGGACAGTTTCTGAGAATCAGCAGCTTGATCAGGAGAACTGGCATCTGGAATAGATGCTCTCTAATCTACCCATGGCTTTGGACAAGCCATTTTGCTCCCTTGGCTGCAATTTCGCCTTCTATAGAATAAGACAGTTAAGTCTCTTTATGATCCCCTTCCACTGAGTCACTCTAAAATGTATTTGGTTCTTGGTTTTCGGTTCTTTCCTTTACTCATTAAACCAGTTTTGCAGTCGAAAGATGGGGAACTGTGACCAGCACAATGAAGACTGAGAAGGGTGTAAAGGAACCCGTTTTGAGAAACATAGAAGAGGACAAAAATGAAAAGCAGGTGGAATAAGTGACAGGAAATCAAAATTTGAAGCTCAGCTGTGTCACTAACTTATTCTTTGCTACTGGGTAACACACATCCTCATTCTGGGTTTCATTCTTTTTGTCTATTAAAAACATGACAAAATTACTTTTCCTACCCATTTTAGAGAGTGGCTATAATGATCACATAAAATAATATGATTGAAAATACTCAAACATGTTTTCACATTTTCTTATCACAGAACAATCTACAACTCATCTCCTAAATCATCAAATGACTTTGTCAACTCATTGTTTAAGTCTCAGCTTCACCATCAACTGCCCAGTGAGGCCTTTGCTAATCATATTATCTTCACTCCAGTCTCTCTACCCTACTAGTCTATTTTATTTTCTACATGGCATTATATTGCTTCTGTGAATGTTTATTTGATCATTGCATTCTCTCTAAAGCAGAATGGTGGTTCCATGAGAGCAGAAACTTAGGCTATTTTGCCTACTACTGGACTCCAATTCCAGGACATACAAGGCTATCAGTAAGTATTTGCTGAATGAATGAATGAATGAATGAAGGTTTAGGGCTGCCAGGGTCTTTAGAAATTATCTAGTCCAAGTGCTTCTTTTTGCAAATGTGGCAACTGAGATTCGGAAAGTTTAGGTAATTCACTGAATGTTGCACAGTTAATTATTATAGGCCAAGGGTTTTTATGGCCTAATTAAAGCTCATTATATAAATATCAGCAATATGCAATGTCAAATGCAATTGTTCTGTGAGAAATACATGTATATGAGCATAAAGAAAAACAATGCATTCAAATAAAAGTCAGTATGCACACATATGCCTATCTATCCTTCAATCCAGTAAAACAAGAAGCCCATCAGCCTGTTAAGGCATCCTGAAGATTCCAGAAAAGAGACAATTTTGGACAAGTGGATGCTGTGTTAACAGTCGCCAAGGAATAGAGGATGAATCATGGCACCACATGAAAACCAAGACAGTTACCCCAGCCTGGCATAGCTGATTGTGACTAAAGGGACTGCAGTGTGCTGGGTTCTTGGTGGGGTTCCCATGCAAGAAACAAGACTGTTAAAGTGGATCCCTCCTACCCGGAGCTCTGATTGGTCTGGCCTGCCTCTAAAACCATCCTCCTGCCATATGGTTCAGATACATCCCAAAAGATGAGACATTCAAGCCACAGTGCCCTCCATCTCCAAGTTGATGAGACACACTGCAGTGCTCTAAAGAGCAGAAGCTGAGTCAATGGGCAGGATCCCACTCAGGTAAGTTCTCTTTATCTTACAGGATGGGTGGGTTACTCTTCTGCTCTTGGAGAGGATTTTATGTTAGTTTGAATCTATATGCTCTTTGATTTGTATGGTTGAACGGTATTTTGTTCTTACAAAAATGTGTGTACATGTCTCTCTCTCCTCCCAATAAGGAAAGAAGAATGAAAAGAAGGAAGGAAGGAATGGGGGGAGGGAGGAAGGGAGGAGGGAAGGCAGAAGAATGGGAGGGAGGGAGGAAGGAAGGAAGGAAGGAACGAAGGGAGTGAGAGAGGGAGGGAGGGAGAGAGGAAGGAAGGAAGGAAGGAAGGGAAAATTGGTCCTAAACCTTAGAGTTAACCCGGAACATTTGAACACGTCAATCAAAACCACTGCTGTTTTTGATCAGAGATGATAAGAGTCAGGATAACTATTCACGTTCAGAAAAAGTTCCAGGGAGTAGTGGTCACTCTGAGGTCAGTTTCCACCAACTGGAGAAGGTATTTGCCCAAACAAAAGCATGAGATTGCAGGTGCATTACTGGCTGTAGATTCCAGAACAGAGGTCAGAGAAGTCTTCTCTGGTCCTAGAGATGGCTGGACAGACCAAGTCTGGGCCACTGATGACCTAAGATATGGGCAGAGATTGGGGCTTAAGACAGGCTGATCACTCAGCAATGCTCCTATAGGTATGGAGATGCATAACCTGCGAAGAGATGGCTGCTCAGATAGGACACAGTAGAAAACTCTTCTAGCAAGCTAGAGTTGGTCTGAAATTGGAATTGGCTGCCTCAGAAGACAGTGAGATATTCATGCATCATTTTCCAACAGATGCTTCATGACAATTGGCAAAGCATAATCTGGTCCCTGCCTGCTTCTGCAGCCTTCTCATTTCTTCTTGAATGTACTCTAGTCTCAGCTCCAGACTAGCTGAAATGTGGCAGCTTCCTGAATGGACCACATTCCCTCTCACCTCCCCACCTTTGCAGAAGCTTCCCCTAAATTCCCAGCACTTGTTTTCTTATGACTAGTCTCCGTTCATCCTTTATCCATAGCTTAACCTAACACTCCTCTGGAAAATCTCTCTGGCAGTCCACCCCAGAAAGACTAGCTGTCCCTCTCTCTGTCTTTCCACAGCGTCATCTACTTCTCCACTTAAAATGATAGCTACCACGTAGCAAGTGTGTTTGCTAAATGAATAACAGGATGATTTGGTACGTGCCAGGCAGTATGTTAAATATTTTAAAATATTTAATGTCATTTAATCCTAGAAGAGCCTTATGCGTTCAGTGCTATTATCATCCCATTTAACAGAGAAGAAATTGATGTTTAAAGAGGTTAAGTCATTACCTAAGGATTCACAGGTTCCAGAAGCAAGAATCAAATACTGACTAGTTTGATTGCCAAATCCATGCCCTTTAATCCACCCATGCTGCCAAATTCATTCCTTTTGTGTGGATGTGGCTACTGAGGAGGATCTAATGAGACAAGCTGATCTGACTCCCTCTAACATGCCTTGGGATGATTTTGTGGTACTTGGGGGCTCAGGGGTCTGAGGGAGCTGCAGTCATATCCCAGCTCTTCCCTAATTAGCTGGGTGTCAACGAGCAGCACACTTCATCTCTGAGTCCCAGTTTCCTCTTCAGCAAATTGGTGAAATAATGACTATCTTCGCAGACGTCAGGAGGACAAAATGAGAAGCTGTATAGAAGATGCACGACGTTTGCTGTGAAAAAAGATGCTGTGAAAGAGCAGGGGTCTCCCTTTCCCTAAAGGAAGCAATTTATCTCTGCTACCTTGTGCCAGTTAAACTGCACGGGCTCAATAACTTATGTTTTGGTCCGATCTTTTTAATTTTTCTAAAGCGGAATCCAAGTTTTTGTTGGCAAGTGATTGAACACACTGGGGCCCAGCCTCCGGGCCCACAGTCCATTAGGGAATTTACGAGGGAGATCAGAACCTTCAACTCAAGTACTCCCTTCAGAGGCAGTACTTACAAAGCCATCAATTTCCTTAACAAAGAGCATTGGCTTAAATGCCCCTTAAAGCAGTGTTATTTACACAGCTACCCACTTCCTTTTGAATTCTCTGGCTGGGGGGTGGCCTACCTGCAGTCCTTTCCAGCTACTAGTTAATTAGGCTCCCTCCCTGAAAGGTCTTGGTTTTGAAAAGCAGCTTGATTTTGGATTATCGGAGAGTTCTAGTGGGTGATCTAAGAAACCACCAAAATCACTGGTTCTATCCATCCCTTCTTCTAAAATCCTAAAACATTTGGAGGTTGTCAAAGAGTTATGACCATGGTCACTATTGAGATATAGAATAAGAATTACATTGGAACCCGTCTCTCCTTTACACAAAGCTCAAAGAAAGATCAAGAACATATCAATATAGTAATACTGCCATTTTCTAGATGAGGAAACTAAAGGGGTCCTCACTCCTTTTGTGGCAGAACTAGGGTTTCAACACAAGCCTCTGAGCTCCGGAATCTGGGCAGGAAACTAGCCCTCTGAGCTGCTGGAACTGAGATATACTGCCCCCAACAACAGCTAGAAAGTGGAAAGCCTGCTATTTGAACTGAGGTTTGTCTGACTCTAAAGAGCAACAAGCTCTACAACAATTTGTTGCCTGAAAAATAAAACTGTCTCGAGAAACATATTCTTCCTTTACTCATTTATTCTATATTTACCGAGCCGCAAATTATTTGCCAGGTCCTGGACGGAATCCTGGGAAGTCAGAGGAATTCAACCTGGTCTCAGCACTCTAGGAGCTCGGTCTAGTGAGAAGGGCAAGCAAATAAATTACTGATTGCACAGGATTTTGTTCTGAGGTATGAGATGCTGCAGGAGCACAGAAGAGGGACCCCCAAACTTCAATCTTACCCAAACTTGGGAAGGTTTCCCTTAGGAGATAATACCTGGGCTGAATCTCTGAGAGGAGGAAGAGGTGATGGGAAGACATTCCAGGCAGGTGGACTCTGAGCAAATGAAGGGAAGCTGGAAACAGTGTGGAGGTGCAAAGCAACATGTTGGAGCACAAAGTGCAAATGACTGGATCGGACTACACTGGCCTTGAATGCCATAGTAAGGAATTCAAATTTGTCTCAAGGGCATTGCTGAGCCACTTGATGCTTTCAAATGGAGAGTGACAAAATGATATTTGCATTTTAGGAAGCTTGCTCTCACTATACTGGAGGATAGATGGAGGCAAGGAAAGACGGAGAACCGGGAGCCTGTTAGAGTTCTCTTGCAATAACCCTGGCAGGAGCTGAAGTGGGGATGGGGGACGGAACTCAGGGAGAGCGATGAAGGTAGGGAGAGAGAGGAGGGACTGAGGGCGAAAAAGTTTTCAAAGTAAAATGGGCAGAATAGCAATTATTTGATTGTGGGAAATGACAGAGAGGGAAGAGTTAAGGATGTTTCCATTTCCAGTTTAAATGTCTGGTTGGCTAGTGGCGCCACCAGTTGAGACTAAGAAAAACAGGAGTTGCAGTAGGTCTGGAAGGAAAAATGGTAAGCCTTGTATTCACTGTGTTGAGTTTGAGCGCCTGTGGGTCATCCAATAAAGTAATTAGAAATACACGTCCATAGGTCAAGAGACAGTCCCCAGACTGAAGATAGAGATTTGGGAGGCTTCAGTTTTGAATGATGGGCTCAGGAAGAGTGGGAAGTGGGCCCATCATGGAATTTGGAGTGTGCTAATATTTAAAGGATGGGCAGAAGAAGGTCTGTGTAGGGATGGCCAGAGAGGTTAAGGAAACTTGGAAGAGGGTAACACTTCAGAAGCCCCAGGAGTTCAGAACTTCAAGGTGAGGGAGAAATATACTGAAATCTGTCTATCTCATCACGCTACATAATAGAGTCCCGTTCATCCTTTCGCTGAGTAATGATTCTCAATCTTCTGCCTGATCTCTGCCAGGGACAGTGTGTGCTCTCCTTGTAAGGAGTAGATTCTTATTTTTAATAACTCTAATAATCAATATTTATTGATCACTTTCTGAAGAACAGGAACTGCTCTAAGCACAGCAGAGCTGGCACCCTCAGTGCCTAGCATGGACGTGACATGTGAAAGGTTCTCCGTAAATATGCGATGAATAAATTCATAAATGAATGAAAGAATACATTATAATACCCTACGAAGTAAAGAACATCACTCCCATTTCACAGATGGAAAAAGAAAGGGAGACCAAGCCTGGAGCAGAGAAGTGGTCCCCTGTGCTTCTGGGTCAGGTCAATTGCCTTCTCCTCTCATGCTCCCTGGTTGGGCGTTCTCTTGGCAAAAGGCACGAAAACAAATGGAAAGTTGATGGGTTGAAGACACTCACGCAGACCTCTCGTCAGTAATGAGGCTGAACTCAAGCTATACGAGTGGTTTTGGACTTCTGAGCTGAGGGACCAGCTCCAGCCGGGAGCTTTCACAGTCCTGCCAACAGTGGCGGTTAAAAGTTTAGTTCAATCTTATGGATAATTTGAGCTGGGTTTCTGACTGGCATTGAAAGCCAAAATCACTCTTATTTCTCTTCAGGTCAGTTTGCCAAGAGTATTTTATTGGCCCTTGAAGAGCATCCCACGGTGGGGAAGGTTGATCTGAAAACACTGCTCCCAGCGTGGCATGCTCCTGCCCAGAAACCACTACTCACTACAGGATCACACCTCCCACCCACCCATCTTGCGGCTACCCTGAGTCGCTTTCTTTGGGACTAATCTACGCACGGTACCCCCAAAAGAACCCTCAATCTGGACCTTTATAGTGGCAGAGCTATGCGAGTGACCCTACTAAGCCCGGCTGTCCGGGAAGCTTTCACGGATTTACGAGCTCCCCCACCAGGGCCTGACTCCTCTTGGGGTCCCCTCACAGCAATCCTTACGTATGCTTAATGACCCCTGTCCTCTGAAGTCCTCCAGTGAAGGACTTCTGCTGCTGCTGCTTGTCACTCCCGTCTGCACCCTGCCTAGCACAGAGCTTTGTATGCAGCAAGTGCTTAATACATATAGACAAAAACTAGTGTGAGATTGGTCACATTAGCTTCCAGCTGTCTTTGGAGGACCCCCGTGGCTGCTGTCTGGAAGACAGAGAAGGCAACCTTAGTGCCTGTAAGCTGGGCTGCAGACACTGGGAGCTGGGAGTATATTATCTTTCTGTCTGGCAAATTAAAAAATGGAAAATGCAGTCCCTTCAAAATTACTGTAATTTCAAATTTGCTTTATCTTAATTTTTTCTTGTTACTTAATCAGTGGCAGCAAAGAAAAAGTCGCTTTTCGTTTCTCCCTCTGTTAAGTAGTTAATGATCTGTAAACAAACACTTCAGACAGTGTTTCTTAAAGAGACCCCAGGATCTTTTTGTGATGGGAAGATTCCTTTTGCACTGGGCATTGTTTCCCCTTCTCATTATCTGTTTGCAAGTAGGCTGTTCAGCTCTTCAGAGTACACATTTTTTTCATTAGATAAGCTTAATGATCAAGAGGTAGCATAAATTAGTAGTTTAGCCTGAGGGCTTAAGAGCCAGACTTCCAGGGCAGGAATCCCTTACTGGGAACCCTGAGTAAATGACTTAACATCTCTGGGCTTTTCCTTTATCTATAAAGCAGGCATAATTTTAAAACTACTTCATAGGGTGAGCACAATTAATCAAAGGAGGTAATAGAGAAAGCATTAAATTAATTAAATCAATACCGAGCTATTTCTACTATTACGACTATTGTCTGGGATGATGCGATGGAAGACACCTTGTTCTGAAGGTCTGGTATTTTGGAGAAGGACTCCAGCTCTGCTAGTTGGAGTTGAGCAGATCTTGGTTCAAATCCCAGCTCTGCCACGTAAGAATCACCTGCTTCGAACAAGTCACTTTATCTCCCTGAGCCTCAGTTTCTCCTTGTATAAAATGGGAGTAACGGCCCTGCCTTCCTGCAGCCTCCTGAAGATCAAGAGGGAGCTGAGTGCCTTGCGTGTGTGTGTGGCAGCCAGCCGGCATGGGATGCGGCATTCACGAAGGTTTGTTTCCTCTTGTGGCGGTTTCCAGCTCAATAAATATTTATTGAATGGAGGCCACTTTCTCAAAAGCCACTTAAACATTTAGGGGATCTGCTGTGTCATCTGGAAAGTGGTGATAATCATGCCTGGTTGCCAGGGGTGCTGCCGCTTTGAAATAAGACAACGTAGTATGTTCTCCATAAATATCAACACACTCCTTTCACAGGCAGGGGGGATCCAGGAGGTTGCCTGAGGCTTTGGGCGGTAAACTGTTTGGGCTCCTCTGGGCTCCTCTTTTCTGCCTCGAAGTGTCATTTGGTTCAGTGCATCAGACAATGACTGCCTTGAGCTAGCTGCTGAGGACCCAGGGATGGACAGGATGACTTTTTCCCTCAAGGGTGAGGGAAACTGGAGTCAGTACAATTACAGCTACGCTGCTATAGGCCCAGGAGTGAGACGGATGAGGTGATAACCTCACCTCTCTATCTCTCATCTGCCTTGATCTCCCTAACTGGCCATTCTTTCTCCCACCTAAACACGCATCCATCTATGCCAGCGGTTGTTGGTGCCTTTTTCTGTGCAGGGTCCATTAGTAAATATTTTGGCTTTGTAGGCCATACAAGGTCTTTGTTGGAACTACTCAGCTCTGTCTTTATAGTGGCAAACATCGAAAACAAGGGGCATAGCTGTGTTTCGATCAAACTTTGTCTACCCAAGCAGGCAACAGGTTGAGTTTGGCCCTGGCCAGTAGTTTTCTGACCCTCATCTATGCAAGCATATGCTTGTCTACTCTGCCGAGTGCAGGGCTTGATACAAAATGTAGAATGCAAACATAGGCGTTGCCTTGTCCTTTCATGGCATGAGCAACAGCCTCACCGTGGTCTTCAAGCACCCGAAGGATTAGAGCTTGCAAGGCGCCAGTCACATTTCTCTTCCTTACTACCATCCGGGCCGTGCTGGCTTCCTTTGACCTCTTCAAAAGCTCTTTCTTGCCTCAAGGATGTAATAGTCGAAACATTGTGCCATCCTCATTCCGTCAACTTACTCCTAGTCTCCCTAATTTATCCATTTCCTAGTCAACCTTCAAGACTCATCTTCAATGTCCTGTCTTCAAGGAGGCATTTCCTGACCATTCAACGTAAAGGAGGTCCTTCAGTTATACACCTCCAAATATTTCCACTAGCGGCATTTTCAAACATTACGTTTAAATAATTATTAGTGTCATTTCCCGAGCCTCCCTGGCCTCCCCTTGTTCACTGCTGTTTCCTTTGCAGCTAGCACGGGGCTTGGCATACAGCAGGCATCAATAAATGCGTGAATGAATGACACGACGGGACCCCTGCAGCCAATTTGCACCATCTTCTGCCTGGTTCTGACTGCATATGTTAGAGCACGCAGCCGATTTATTCTGCAGGCTATAGCAGTGGGGTTTTCACACAATCCCGACTGCCCATCCATCATTTTATTTTAAGCACATTACTCCTCTGTCCAAAAAGAAAAGGAGGATACAATTAGGTCTGTATCCCTCACTTGCTTAATATTTCAATTTCCCCCAGGGCACTCCCTTCAAATGGAGATCACAGCTCATGAATATTAAATGTCTCTTGCAACCTAACAGAGTCCCCAAGAAAGAGCAGAGAGCCAGGAGCTAGAAAAAAGCCCCGATACCCGGCCCCCAGGCCTCTCTCCTCTCCTGGGCTACCTCGGTCATAACTGTGCAGAAGCACAGCAAGGCACATGGACGTGCGGGCAGGCTTCTGGTCACGTTAAATGCCACAAAGAAGTCCTTGTTCTTGGCTCCCCAGATTCACCTGCCTTGGACTCAGGCTGCGTTTCAAAGGCACACATCAAGGTTTGGTCTCAATTCCTCGAATTCAGGCAAGCTCCAAGCCCTTCTGAGGCTGACCTCTCCCTGAGAGTCAGGAAGCCGACCTGGGCTGAGGGTTAGAATTCCTCCCTTCTGGCGTCAAAGCCGTCCTGTTTCTTTTCATTCCAGCCCGGCCTCTCTGTGGGGTAGGCCTCCCGGGTTTCCAAAGGAGGTGGTAAGCCGTGGTCTGAGGCTGGATGGCAAGCTTGATCCTAACCGGTGCTGACTCAAGGGCGTTTGAATGCGTCCATCAGACCTCCCGGTTGAGGACTTCAGATCTTTGGTCCTGCTCCGCACGCAGCCTTCCCCCCATCGCCTCCCTTTCCTGCTCCTTTGTCCCCTCAGTGACCCCCTTTGACCCTCCGGGTTAAAGGAATTTCTTTCTCCTCCCCAAGCCCTCATTTCTTTTAAAATGCACAGTTTAAAAACAATAAGGATCTGAGATTGAAATTCTGGAAGTCAGCCCTGAAAGGGCCCTGGGAGCTCATCCAGCCCACCCCCATCACTTTGTAGCTGGAGAAACTGAGATCAAGGGGGCTCAGTCACTTCGCATAAGGGACCACCACATTTTAATGCAGGATCCAGCTCAGGATCCCTTTTGCCAGAGATGGATTGGCGACCTTTGCATCTTCACAATTGAGATGGGGAGTGAAGAATGGGAAGGTGAAGTGGTCTTAACTGACATTCTTGAGGGTCCACAAACTGCCATGCGTTGTGCTAGACACTCTATAGGTATTATTTCTATCTACCTCTGAACAGAACTGTAGGTGTTATAATTACGTCCACTTCCCAGAAGAGGAGAGTGAGACTCAGAGGATAGGAGACGCCCAAGATGACCCAGGGAGTAATTACAACAACAGACATTTGAACTCAGCCTCCTCTGCCACCAACACATTGCCATGACAACAGGATTACTTGTCAAACTTCTCCCATGTTAAAAAAACAACGTGGCTACTGTCAATGGAGACTGGGCTGTTAAAAATGAAAATACAGCCCAAAACACAGACTGGTCCCATGTTGGGGGCATGGGGTTCATGCAGTGGAACGTTTATAGGGTGATAATAACTTGAAGTTGTCGTTTTCATGACTCATGAAAAAGGCACAGGAGGGACATAGGCATTCCCTCTCCTTTCCTGCTGTGAGTCAATGGCACCAGGGCACCAACAGTGGAAAAGAGAATTTCTCTACCGCTTTTTGCAGGTTTGTCCGGATATCAGACACAGTCTTTAGAGACAGTAGACAGGGTCTGAAGTCTCCTTCTCTGAACTACCTGCTGTAGGACTTAGGGCAATTCATTTAGACTCCCAGCACCTCAGTTTTCTTATTAGCAAAATGGGCGTTATTATTCTGAGTTCCTGGGAGCATGAATGAAATCATTTGAACAAAGGGTTATCAGCACAGAGGCTGGCACAATTGGGTGTCTAATAAATGACATAGCTTCATGATTCAGTGTGCAGACTCTGCCTAGGTATCATGAATCCCACCTCTGCTATTGCCAGGACCTTGGGAAAGTTATTTAACCCCTTTCTTTCCTCAACAAAACCGGGATAATACCATTATCTACCTCCTAGGGTTCCTGAGAGGCTTGATGCAATTTCTGAATTAATGATATTAATAACAATAATCATAGCAGCAGTAACAAACACATATATAGCACTTACCAGGTGCCACCATTTTAAAATGCTTTACATATATAACTCCCTTTCATCCTCACCACCACTATAAGAAGTGGGAACTATTACCCACCCATTGTATTGATGAGAAAACTGATGCACAGATAAAAAGCATCCATGCCAGGCTTTTCACCCAGAATCCACGTTTCTAATCTTTATGCCCTATGTCATTATGCCAGTGCTAAACATGTCACCCATCCTGGCTCATAGAGCATCACCGTGATTGCCTTCATCACCACCACCATGATTACCGCTAATATTTCTCTTCTCTTCTTTCAAGGGCCTGTCTTCAAATCAAGGGAAGCTTTATTTCCAGGAGGTATTTTGGTGAAAGTTCCCATGTTTTCCGCAGAGGAAGGTCTGAAGGCATACATGCAGCCGGGAGAAGTTTTATTTTGCTTTTTTAATTTTAATTTTTTGGTAAGGTGAGAGGTGGATCGTCTATTATGATTTCGCATTGTTAAAAAGAAAAATAATAATACATGCAACTCCCAGCAGAGCCCAGTCTTCCTCTCCCTTCCAGTCCCCCTCCCCCCACCAGATGCTGTTTTCCTTTTCAGTCACTGTTGTTTTAAAGTCTCATCAGAACATCCACCAAGAAGTCATGGCGATTCATCTTCTTGTTTTCCTTTCTCGCCTGGGCTCGGAGCAGGCCAGGGCGGCCTGACAGAGGGGCCACAAGGCTTGGTGACCCCCACCCCTCCCAGTGACTGGTGGGGAGGCAGATTGATCCCCCCTCCTCCCCCTTATCTGGCTCACAGATAATTGAGTTATTGGCCCTGGCTCTAGGACCGGGCTGGAGATGCTGCGTCAGGGACTAGAGACAAAGTGATGTTAATGACAGGGGATGGGGGAGAGGAGAGGAGTGAGGAGGGAGGGAGAAAATGAGACACACAGAGTGTGTGTCTGTCTGGGAAAGACAACGTGGGGGTCCGTTGGCTTTGTTTTCCTAACTACATATCAGCAGCCAGCAGGATTTGAAACCCCAAAGCCTTTAAATGAATGTTTGACAAATCAAGGATTCTTCAGCATCAGACAGAGAAAGAAGCTGGAGAGCCCTCAACCCAATCCCTCTCATTTCACAAGGGGAGAACCTGAGGCTCCGAGATGCTAAGCTGCAGCCCAGGCTCTCAAGTCTAAACTGAGACCTGGACCCAGCTATCCTGAAGGACACAGGGTGGTTAATCAAAACAGAGCATGAGGAGTCATCCACAATCACTTCTCCTGGAATGGATTAAATGTCATCTCAGAAGGTAGCAGATTTCCAGCACCAGCTCAAGATATATTACTAAGTATAACCCCTTTTGGGGATGCTTCACATTTTGTCTGACTAATTTGACCATTACCTTCCCTCCTTCAGCTTTTATCAGCAGCCTGTCTGTAGTTTATGACTCAGTGCTTTAGAAACAGAATTCCCAACGCTGCCGAACAATGCCTCCAGCCAGTGCCTGTTGGGGGAGTTATCATTTTACTGATACCACATTTTTTCACTGAAACCTCAGGCCTGGTGTATGTTATATTTTAAAAAGGGGGGAAAGGACAAGATAATTTCCACATTGCCAGGGATGTAGCTTGCATTGCCTAAGAGATCTTGTGGGCGGTGTTCCTTTTAACAAGCAACTTATTATGTACTGGGGGATGAGGACGCTGCGGGCAGGAAAGTGGGAAAGGGAAGTCCCAGGGTGTTGCATAATAATACACTGGCACCTTGGGAATACTTCCGGATGTGTGGGCTTCTGAAAAGTGAATGGGAATGCCACCATAAATCTGTCACCTACCCTCACACTGGTGTTACCAAAGCCAGGGAAAACATTAGCCCTATTAAATGTTTGGTGACAAAAAATAAAAGAGAAGAAAGAAATGAAAGAAGGAAGGAGGGAAGGGAAGAAGGAAAGAAGAAAGGAGGAAGGAAGGAGAGAAGGAAGGAAGGAAAGAAGTGAAGTGGGAAGGTAAGGAAGGAGGGAGGGAGGAAGGAACTCATTCAGATGAAGGCAGAATGAAAGAGTAGAAAAAGCAAGGGATCTCTACTCCATCTGGAGATGGGATCACACCTCTACGAGCTATTTGACCTTGGGCAAGTTAAGACATCACAGCTCCCTCATCTGGATATAAGAGACCTCACATAGGCTCACATTAAACAAAGGTGGATGACACAGGGTGTACCACCTAATGGGTATCCATAAATAGTGCTTGTTGCTGATACCCCTCAACATACACACATACCCACACCCCCCACACACAAAAACACAGAGAAAAGTAATAGTTAATGTGCATCAAGCACATCCAACTTGCTATGAATGGGGCTAAACCTCATAGTATCTTATGACAACAATTTTCAGTCAAGGTTCTAAGTGACAATCAACAGAAACCAACTCTGGCTAACTTAAGTAAAACAAGCAAACAAACAAAATCTATTCAAAGAATATTGGCTACTTAAGGAATACTCCTTGGGAGGGCTGGAGAGTCAGGCTTGCTTGCTCTGAAGCCCAATTCCAAGCTCAAATTAGGTCCCAGGGCTCGTCTTGTGAAGACACCTCAGAGCTTTGCTACACGTGGTCACTTCAGCACTAATGTTACATGCTGTCACTGGTACTTTGGAAACGCATGGGTTGTGGCCACTCCCACCATCCTTATCAAAATGGTTTCTGCAGGTCTCTATGTCTTATCACGACTAGTTTCTGATTCAGTATCTTGGGTGGGGGAGAGGGTAGGTCTTGTGCCCACACTCAAGCTATAAGGGGGACTGGGAGAAGACTTTTGGATTTTCAACGTCCATAATAGGTGTTGGGATCTGCCTCATGATAATTATAACAAGGAGAGTTATTTCTAGGAAAGGGGATTCACATAGTAAATATCAAAAAATATTGGTAAATATCTTTCACAGTTGAGTCCCAGACTTTCACCATTTTTGGATGAGAACACTGAAGCTTAGCCTAGGCCACATGTCTAAGCCACAGCGTGAACCCATCAGTCTCACTCAAGCCTGTTCTCTTGGCCACTATCTTGACCACTGTCTTGACAAAAGTAATGATGAGAACAACGTCCACCTCAGCAAAGCCTCCCACACTCCAGTCCCATTTCTCTGACTCATTAAAGCTGGATCTGTTGGGAGCCAAAGATTCACTGTGTTTTCTTCACCTATTCTTCTTAGAGGAAGGTGGTTTTCTAGACTCAAAGCCATGGAGTTTGTCCTCGGGATGTAGTTCCTGGGAGGTGGGATCTCTGGATAGACTCCTTAATGCCCGAAATGCCCTGTGTCTCTAATGGAATTCTAAATGGCAAGGGTGGAGGGCATAGCTGAGGTCCTTCCTCTAACACAAAACACACTCAATATGCAGGGGTAATAGAGAGCCTTCCCTGGACACCATCCACACCACTGACAGTTTTGTATTTCAGTCCATTAATTTATTACATGAATTATTCGACAGCTGTATGTTCCTTGTTCAGCACCAAAGCTCCACTAGAGCAAGAGGAGTCTTTTTTTGCAGGTAGCTGACCACAGTGAGTTCTGGGGTCAGGCTCTCTGGGCTTGAGTTCCAGTTCTACCACTTAACTGCATATCTTTATTTCACCTGCCCATGCCTCAGCTTCCTCTTTTGTAAAAGCAGGACAATAAAAGAGGTGTTATGAGAAGGAGAGTTTATAAATGTGGTTGGTATATAACAGATGTTCAGTAAATATCACCATCAGCTGCAGAATACTTACAACCTATTAGAAAATGACGGTATATAAAATGGATCCACGAGGGTCCAAGTCTCATCCTATTGGTAACTTCCTCGTCTTCTCTCCTTTCTTCTTATGCATTTCAGTTAACACAGCTTGAAAATCACTGACCTCCTTCAAAATGGTTGTTTTGGCCAAAATACAAAGGGGAAGTGAGGCTCAAAAAGGCAACATAAGCTACGGCTATTTCTAACATACTCTCCCAAACCTACCACTGTTTGCTTAAAATTCAGTTCTTTTTCTAAGAAAGGGTGAACCATCTTTTAATTTTCACCTCCTTTCTGCACCAGGGTCCAATAGCCAAGAGTATCAAAGACTCCAAATTCTTGGACCAGGGGTCAGCAAACGGTGTCTGTAAAGGGCCAGATAGTAAATATTTTAGGCTCTTTGGGCCATAGGGTCTTTGTTGCAACCACTCAACTCCACTGTTGTAGCAGGAGAGCAGCCACAGACAATATGTGAGGAATGGGTGTGCTGTATTTCGGTAAGACTTTATTTACGAACATAATTCTGGCCCAGGGACTCTAGTTTGCAGACCCCTTCCATGGACCATGAGCTTCTACATGTAAGGGGCTCCCTTGTTTTTGTTTATTGCTACATGAGATGCTAAAGCAAACAGAACATGGATGTCAGGGCCCAAGCATCTCTTTTAGGGTACCATATCCTACCTTCACCACATCCTACCTTCTTCCCAGAAGCACTTAAGTTACATGCCACCCTAGTGTGAATGAAATAGGTAGATATTTTCCAGCATGATCTGAGAGTAATATTGAGTGTCACGAGGGTACAAAGGCAAGGGTTTAGTTCAAGTAGAGCTCAGGATTACGAGGAATAGTCACACATCTTACAAATCACACAACAGAAGTGCAAGTAAGGTTCTTAAGAACCACTTAACCTAATCTTTTCTATTTATAGGATGGAAACTGAGGCCCAGAGCAGGGAAATGACTTGGCCAGTTTTATGCAGCAAGTTCTCAGCACAGGTGGGCCCAGATTCTGGTTTTCTTCATTTTAGTCCAAGGCTCTTTCTGCCATACCACTAGGCTAATATCAAGCCTTTATTATGGACCATATTCAAATCAACAGAGGAGAGGAAAACAACTTTCTGCCATTGAAAAATCCAAGGCGCTGCTTGGAAACTCTGCTGTCCTTCCACATCTTCCTTTCTTCCATCCACACACAGTTGCAGGGCACGTCTATCATACTGCTCAGCCCCTACTTGGTGCCAAGGAGACAGTAGGTGCTCAATAAATGTGTGTTGAGAATGGAACAAAAGGCAAAGGATGCATGGTAAAGACCTCAGGGAGCCCACAATCTACCAGGAGAAGGAAAGTCTAAAGGCACTCCTGTAATGCACTGCAAATGTGAGGACCTGATGACATTTCCTCCCCTTGCGTCCCCTTCGAAAATTCCCTTTCAGTGAGAAATCTTCCCACTACCGCTTTCCTCCCTCTGTAGCTGCCCTTTCCTCCTCAGATAGAGCACCTCTGTCTTTTGTACTTGCAAATGAATTGTGATTACTTTTCACCTCCAGCCCAGGGGATTAGCCTGGGGACCTTTGATCTTCAGGTATCGATTTGCATCTTAAAGGAAGAATGATCTCATCTGGGCCAGCTCAAAATTCCATCCCTGCCCCCCAACCCCTGTCTGTTTACCAGCCCCCGGGCTGGCCAGGGCCTCCCAAGTGGGGCTGAAACAACAAGATCAGCCAGACTCCTAGAGAAGGCAGGAGTGAACAAATTTCCCATCTGACTGGGGAGAGGTGGGAAGAGGACATTTGCTTTCTAAACACAGGCTGGTCTGCTATTCCTCCTCCTCCAAGTCAGAGAGCCCGCCCAATGTTCTGAGAGTACAGAGGGGACCATGGCTGCTCCTGGATCCTGGCTGGTGGTTGTGTAGCAAAATGAACTGAGCACGAGCCTGAGAATCAGACAAAATCAGGTTCAAGTTCTGGTTCTGTCTTCAATCACTTCTAACTCGTGTGACTCTGACCATGTTTTATCATGTCTGGCTTTTGGTTTTTCTCATCTCTAAAGTAAGAATAAAAGCCTTAAAAATCTATCCTAATAACCATCCTGGACAGTTAGCTTGAAGAAGAGTGATAATATATGTAATGTACAGCTCAAGCAAAAACGTTACTAGTCATCGCCGTCATCTATGGGAACATAAGGTCCATGAGGGGGCAGGAGTATCTGCCTTTTTTCGCGCCATTGCTGTATTTTCTGGTAGCTAAAACAGTGCCTGGCCCATAGGAGGCACTCAATAAATATTTGTAACATAAAGGAGTAACATTATTTAGTCATCACTATTGCTGTTATTGTAATTGACTAACAATTTCGCACTGTCCACTTCTCCAGCAAAGCCCAAAGAAATGCCAGACTTACCGATGCAATTGAAGGAAACTTCCTGTCTGCAGAAAAGGGAGCAGCCATCACCATTGATCTTATTCATGTCATCGCATTCCTCGCCTTGGCTTCTGCAGAACCGACAGAGAAGAGAAATTGGTCACATCAGCTTCAGAACCACAGCCGGACACAGAAAAGTTTCTTCCCTGGGCCATGAACTATCCATGAGCCCTGGGGCAAGTCTCTTTCCCAGTTGGAGTCTCTGTTTCTTCATCTTCAAAATGAGATGCATAAAAGGTATAAATTTGTAGGATGTGATTGCATTTGTCTTATTTTGTGTTTCCCAGGACGAAGTAGAATTCCTGCTTCCAACTCATTCTCTGAGATCTTGTCAGTTATGTTGGTTAAGTCAGATGAGAGCAAGAAATGGATGAACAGACCTTGCTCCTTTGTGTGTGGCAATTCTCATTGCATTTTAAAATGGTAGATTTGAAGGAAAACTTGGAGTTTCTAAATATATAAATGCTGTTTTTCACGAAGCCCTGCCTCAAGTCCCTCCCAACTCCCCCAATGCACCTAAAAGTAAAGATATTTTTTATTCACATGCTCAAGTTTGGTATTCCTCTTATCAGAAAGGTTTGCCTTCTCCATTGGGTGTATCATTTCACAGTGTTAAGAACTCCCATGCCGGGGCCGGCCCGGTGACCCCGCGGTTAAGTGTGCACGTTCCACTTCAGCGGCCCAGGGTTCACCAGTTCGGATCCCGGGTGCAGACATGGCACCGCTTGGCACACCATGCTGTGGTAGGCCTCCCACATATAAATTAGAGGAAGATGGGAATGGATGTTAGCTCAGGGCCAGTCTTCCTCAGCAAAAAGAGGAGGACTGGCAGCAGTTAGCTCAGGGCTAATCTTCCTAAAAAGAAAAAAGAACTCCAAAGCTGTGGAAGCATGCTGCCAGGAAATAAAAATGCCTCCTCTTTTATTTTTTTGCCTGACGAAGATTAGCCCTGAGCTAACATCTGTGCCCATCTTCCTATTTTGTATGTGGGACACCTGCCACAGCATGGCTTGAGGGGTGCGAAGGTCACACTTGAGATCTGAACCAGTGAACCCTGGGCTGCCAAAGCGGAGTGCATGAACTTAACCACTACACCACCAGGCCGGCCCCTAAAAATGCCTCCTCATGTCTTTTTTTTAAGGAATTATTTCCACCACCTATGGATGACTCTGCAGAGGTTAGGGTAGGCAGAAAATGAGCAATGCTTTCTAAATTGGACCTAGGAGAAGAGAAGGAGCAGTAATAACGGAAAGATTGGAAAGACTGCCACTTTCTGGGAAATTCACATCCATTTAGAAACAGAAAACTTGGGTTTGGATCCCACGTTCCAAAATGGTTGTGTAATCTCAGACAAGTCACTTGATCTCTCTATCTGATCTTTCTATCTTTGACTATTTAAATCAATTAAAATTTAAAATAATTTAAAATTCCATTCCTCAGTCACACTGACCACATTTCAACTCCTCAACAGTTAAATGTAGATATTGGCTACTGTATTGGACAGCACAGAATAAATTTCCATCATGGCAGAAAAATATACTTGACAGTGCTCTTTTAGATGCTGAATCTCAGTTTTCTCATGGGTTAAAATGGAGATACTTATACTGACTCCTTAGTGTTGGTGCAAGAACAGAACGTAACTTAAAGTGGCTGGCACAGTGTGTGACACACAGTAGAGGCTCAGGGAATCGCAGTTTCCATTCACACTTTGTCCTGGAAGTTCTCTGCAGAGTGTGCCGCAGCTGTCCCTCCCTCCCCAGAGACCAGCTGGGACCTGTCACAGCATGGAAGAGGCCTCAGACTTTTCCTTTCACCCAGGCAGGGCAATTAGCACTGGGAAATGTTTGTTGCTTTTAGGAGGTGTCAGAGTCGCAGGATGGTGCCTTGCAATCAAGCCTTAAGATGGCTAGGACATTGCATTGATCTCTGAAGAGCCACCCAAGCTCTCTCCTGTCTGCAAACCCATGAGCAAAGAAGTCCCTCTTCCAAGCTGGGCCCATATTTCAATCTCTGCCAGTGCATCTCGCACGCTGGAAATTGGTGATGGCCTTGTGCTTCTTAGCTATTTCATGGGTTATCTGGGGAGAGATTTTTTTTTTAACCTGGGCTGGTTTCCCTAAGCCACAAAGAACACTTCTAACCCGCCTTCCCTCACCACCCAAACACTATGTTCTATTGGTTTAAGCAAAACATTAGGGTCACCACAAATATCTTCTAAGCATGACAGATTTCTCATTAGATAGAGAGGTTCTGAGAAACCTTCTTTGACCTCCCAGGCTGGAGCGGGTGGCCATCTTCTCTGTGTCCAGAGACACTGGGCTCCATCTATCACAGCACTTGTCAAACTGACACCTTTGCCCTGTTACTTGAGAGCCCCCTTACTGGGCTTTAAGATGTCAAAGGAAGTGACAGAGTCTTTGTCATTCTAGTACCCTGATGCCTGGCACATTGCCTGGGACATAGCAGACAGCACGTAGCTACTTCTTCACTTGATAGCTGTACAGGCCTGTGGGTCACACGGCAAGGCAATAATGAATCCAGATAAGAACCTGGGCATTGGGTTCACATCTCGGTTCTGGTCCTTACTGGGTGTGTAAGCTTGAAGCAACCCCTTTAATCTTTGGCTGTTAGCTGTCTCTTGTAAAGCATGGTGACAGGACTCATCTCATAGGGTTGTTGGAAGGACTCAAGGAGGTAACAGTGTAGTACAGTGCACTGTGCATAGCAGAGGCTCAACAAATATTCACGAATATTGTTAGCATTACTATAATATTCTTCTAGTCCTTTCACCCATTGGGGCCTCATTGAGTGTTGAGTCTATCTGTACTTCTTTTTAAATCCTCTTACACATACATACCAATTTAGCATGCATCATCCCATGAAAAATCCAATTAACTAAAATGACATCTCTCCTTTTCCTCAAAGAATTTCTTTTTCCTTAGGGAACCTTCCATAAGCTGTGTTCAGTTTTCTACAAAGCGTGTCAACAACTATTTGGTACCTGCAGGTAACTTAATAAGTATTTGATGTCTATACAGGATACCAATTCTAAGACAAAATACTAAAAAACTTTAAGTTAAAAATACTATTTAGGGGCCATCCCAGTGGCATAGTGGTTAAGCTCACGAGCTCCTCTTTGGCAGCCCGGGGTTCGCTGGTTTGGATGCTAGGCGCAGACCTGTGCACCACTTATCAAGCTATGCTGTGGCACGCATCCCACATATAAAGTGGAGAAAGATGGGCAAAGATGTTAGTTCAGGGCTAATCTTCCTCAAAAAAAAAAACTATTTAAATTAATTATAATAATAATAACTTTAGATCAGGAAGAAGAATGATGTTGTTTGCAGTTTTTTACCAATACATCTATTTCTGGCTCCAAAATGGATAGACTGAGTTGTAGATCAGGTTCCAATCTGGTGAGTTTCTTTTTTTATTCTTTATGATAAATTAGAAAATCCCAAATCGCAATTATGGGTTGTCAGCAATGACCACAAGTATTCCCTGGATATTCTGGATATGCAGCTCAATCTTGGACCCACAAATGATGGGCACCTTCCCTGGAGAGAGCCTTGCTCAGTTGCTCAGTGTTCCATCAAACAAGAGTTGCCTCAAAAGCTGGAAGTTGATGTCGTAATGTGGGAGAGAACAGCAAATGGCTTTCCTTTCCCCAGTTTTGTTACATTAAGCATGAGAAACTGTATCTTCACATTCAGTTGTTGCATTTGGATATGAATCTTAAATATACACAACAGCATACCAAGGATTTTATTCTCTGACAAATGAGGAGCTTCATCTTCTATGCTTGAGGAGTCAAATTCTTGGCAATCAGGTGGTTTGCACCATAATTCAACACTTAAAAATTCTTAGATTATCTCCTCCATATTAAAATCTTGACAATTCAACCTTGAAATTATAGGTATAGGACACGTAAGACATGAGTATGTATTCCTGAGATAGACCACTTCAGCAAGCCACTTGAAATTGTGCAAATAATCATTCTTGGTCTTATCAGTGTCAATATTTTTAAGAAATGTCATCCTTTATTTCAAAAGCTTGAAGTAGTACCTTTCTTGTAACAGCCAGTATCCTTCAGTGTGTAGAGGGAGCATAATCTTGTACAAACTACTATCTTTTTGCACAGCAAGTTGAAAAGATGCAACTTATTGGCCCTCCTCTGATCATATTCGCAACATTCCCTATGCCCTTCCATGCTAAGTCATGATCAGAAGGCAAACCACTGGCCAATAACTGGATGTCTATGTGGATGGAGATTCACGTGCAAACGCTTTACTTGCATAACTGTGCCATCCTTGCTGTGTTCCTCGCTGGTGCTTTCATCCCAAAGCAGGTTTCCAGTTTACATTGCATATCCCAAAGTCATCAGGACCAAATTAAATCTCTCTTCCCTTCCAGCACTAGCATCAATGATGAACTGAAGAAATCGTCATCCAGCACTTCTCTTTCATATATGTACCACACCTATGAGCTGATTCATGTTCTGCACATCAGTGATTTCATCCAACTGTGAAACAAATCCTCTTTACAGCGCCCATCCCCCTTCAGAAATAGTCATTGCAATTCCATGTTTCACAGATATTATGTGACACCCAACAGTGCCATTTAATGAAGAAATGTTGCCAATAGCTTGTTTTGCCATCTCCACATATAATGTTTATCATTAAATCTGCCCACAGTTTTAAAAGTGTGTTAGCAATAGTGTGGCTTGCAACTACGTTAGCAATAGGGAAACACAGTTTTAGCAATAATGAATGCAATCGTGAATGATTTTTGGTCTCTTCTTCATCTCTTGGGACAAAAAACATTTTTGTGCTTATTCTGGAGGAAGAAACTCAAAGGTTTACTTGTTTTTTTTTAATAATGCAAAAGTCTTGATGGCTTCTTGCCCCTATTTCGCAGTTGCATAACATCTTGTCCTCTGGACGAAGGGATGAATAGACTGGTGATCCAATAAAATCCACTTTTCAGACATGCAGATTTATATTTTCTAATCACACTTTTCGTTTTTGGCTGCTCGTGTGGAATCCTTACACTTACTGACTCATTTGCCTCCCTATACTTATATCCACATTCAATACTCATTCTGGAGTACTGTTTACTATTTATGGTTTCAACATTATAGTGAGTTAGAATATTTCACTATTTTTATGTATCTTTGACCCATTTTGTAAATTGTTTATATAACATGATACAAAAGAAATAACACATAAATAGGCAGTTTTACGAAACATAAATGGTAACGAGCAAAGAATGTGAAAGTGTTTTGACCTAGAGGCACTGTGTCCTGTTAACTGAATGTGGGCTGGGATGGAAAAGACTAAAGAGAATCCTTGTAAAATACATAAAACCACTAAGAACAGGAGCATACTGGTAGTAAGTATAGACTGGTAGCTCTGTTGAAGTCATATATTGTATTACCAACTTAAGAAATGTATATGTTCCAAAAACAATCAATGCTTTTCTTCTCAGACCAGTAAACCAGTTGCAGAATGTATGCAACTATGTATGTGGTCCAACTGATAGGCTGCTGGGGATCACTGGTAACTCACAGCTCACACATTGAAGAGTACTCCATAAGCTCTTCTATTTTGTACCCTGATCATCTCTTGGTCTAATTAGCATCTCCCCTCCCCTTTCTTGAGTTAGATCTACTTACTTCTGGATAACGCCATCGCCACAGTACCCACTTCCATGGATGTATATGGCAGCAGGTGATGGCTCACTCTCTTCACTTCCTGAAATGGTGATAACACGGTACTGGTACACACTGCCAAGATTTAGATCCCTGGAAAACATAAAGAAGACTCTTAGCTATACAGACACAATGCTGGGGGCAGACAAACTGATCCCATTGAGTGCATTCTTCTAGCAGTCTTACTTGTTTTTGAAATCACATGCACATTCAGTTATCCAATAATTTTTCAGGTTTACCGTGGCTAAGACGCTCTCTTACACATGATGGACTACATCAAAATGTATAACAATAATAACACATCAATTGACATGTGAACATGCATATTATTAGGTAGTTTTTTGGGCTGGTTTTTTTTGGTGAGGAAGATTGTCCCTAAACTAACATGTGTGCCAATGTACTCTATTTTGTATGTGGGACACTGCCACGGCATGGTTTGATGAGCGGTGGGTAGGTCCACACCTGGGATCCAAACCCATGAAACCCGGGCCTCTGAAGCAGAGCGTGTGGACTTAACCACTACGCCACCAGGCTGGCCCTCTTACTAGGTACTTTTTATCTTTAATTTAACCTTTACAGTAATGCTGGTGGATAAGAATCAGATAGCATGTGGCCCATTATGAGGGTGTTTGGGAGAATGCATCCGAGAAAAACAAAAGAGATAAGCAGAGGCAAGGAGGTGGGAAAGTCCCATGCCAGATTCTGTGGGTGCTGTCTGATACTTTCTCCTCATGTTAAGACCTGAGCCGGAACCTCATTACACATGAGCACATCCAGGGACTCTCCTTCTCCCCAACACTTGCTCCTCCCTATGTTTCTCACTCTTGACTAAAATAATAATAGTAGCAGCCTCACTAATTAAATATCAGACCCAGGGCTAAGCACTTTCCATGTATTTTCCCATTTGAGAATCAAAACAACCCTACACGTGTATTAGTATTTTCATGTTTATTTTACAGATGATGAATCTGAGGCCTAGAGAGGTTAAGCAACTTGCTTACAATCACATGCCATTAAATAATATCCTGCATTCTGCCTTCCTAATCCCTAGCTTAGGCCTGTTTTAACAATCTCATGCCTTGCAAAAGGAGATCTTGTCCTGGAATTGCAATTCCAGGCACTTGTTCCTGCCAGATTTCCAACTTGCCTAGATTACATCGCTCCTCTGCTCTCAAGATCTCCTGGTGCAATGCCTAGTCTCACTTCCTCACACTCAATCTTACACCAGATTACTTCCCTCTCCTTGGTTAGCCCCTCTCAGCTCCCTGCTTGAGCCCATCCTACCAACAACTGAGCCTAGCTACTGCCAATTATCCTCCAAGGCAAAGATATATTTATGTCTATTCCACATGACCGAATCACCATCCCCATTTCTTTTTTGACCATTTTCAAAGGGAGATGTTATTCCTGTCTTTCACCTCCCTCTACGTCAATAATTTACTTTTTAATAATAAAAAAGTGCTATGGGAAAAAACACAAAATGATAATGAAGAGAATTCCTATTAGATTCCAGAGTTGGTGGGGGGGAGGAATTCATAAACAAAAGGACGATGTCAAAAAAATCTCAAGTTCTCCTGCCCATCTGTTGTTTCAGCTGCTGTTAGGGTTGGGGCTGTTCGGATAAGGCCAATAAGATAACAGGTGCCGGGGCAAAGGATAGACAATGTCTCCTGACTCTCAACACAACGATGAGTTGGAGTTAATGAGCACTAAAGGACTCCGGTGAAGAACATAGCCTTCCTGAGAATGTTCGGCTTATTACCTAAAAGCGAGTTGGTTTCCACAGTGCTGGAGCAGACAGCAATATTAGGGGTAGACCAGAAGTCCCTGGGGATTTCATTAGTGCTCTGTCAGTGAAAAATAAGTAGTTGACATGCATAAAAAGCTTGAGATAGTATATGAATGTGTGAAAAACTGTTGCCTTGTAAACCTGTGGAATGCTAATTTGTTGATATAATCATAGGCTTTTCTTTTTCTTTCTTTTTTTTTTTTTTTTTTTAGTTTGTTGTATACTTTATCAACCTCTACACTAATGAATGTATATTTCTGGTGGTGCTTCTAAAACTGGAATATTCTGTGGGGGCAAGAGTGGTTTTCCCAGGAGACACATGAAGGCACAAGATAAAGATGACACGCATTCTAATGCACATTCATTTTCGTCTAAAATATGGAGGTACGTTTTATATGGCCGTGTTACGGAATAAAATAAATTTTCTTCAGGCTACATCCCAGGCCACTGGGGGAAGATGGTCACTGTCAGAAACAGTTGGAGCACTTCTGTGGAAAAGTGTACGACTGTAAAAAGTACTTCACTACATTGTGTTTTTCACTTGTGGTGTGTGTCACAAATGATTTATGGCTGATAATATTTAAGGTGCTCTGCTAATATTTGTGAATGTTTTCCTCCTCCCCGCTCCTTGCCTTCCCTCCTCCCATCTTCCTCCTCCTCCTTCTCAATAAACACAACTTTGAGGCAAGCAAATATGTGTTTCTATCCTGGCTTCATTACTTACTAGCTGAGAAATCATAGGCAGGTGGTTCACTTCTCTAAGCCTATTTCAAATTAGTCACAAACCTAGCCTCACAGCGTTTTCCTGCAGATTGAATGTGAGAACACATACAAAGCACATATGTATCCCACCTATGATAAATAGTTAATAAATGCTAACCCATTACTATTAATGCTTAATTATCAACATTCTTATTCACTGTAGTTATGCTATATATACTTTCTATTCTAGAAAGGATGGAGGTGACAGATAACCACACATAACCTTGGTTGGGTAAAGCCATGAAGAAGTAGCCACGACCTGTCATGTGTGGCATAGCTTGATGAAAAGTGCCTTTTCTACCACATCATTGGCTGGAACACGCTTAGCATCTGTAGCTTGCTCTCTCTCTAGGTGGCTCTTCCAACTTCTCAAAATCCGGATCCCAGAAGGTTTATCTTTACTCTGGGGCAAAATCTGTCTCCCAATAACATCTACCCACTGTCCTACTTCTTACCCACTATCATCACATAGAACACGTCTGAGTGGTAAAGAAACCTTAATAATCCTCCTTCTTCCAACTGTGTGTGCATGGTTCATGTATTATTATTGCATGAAACCCCGACAGCACCTCTTTGAGTAGGGGTTGTTCTCCCACGTTTTCAGATAGGAAAATAGAAGGCAAGTCACTCCATTTGTCAAAAAGTGGGGAAGGGGGAAAGGGTACCACTGCTAGTAAAAAGATTAAGTTTTTCCACTGAAGAATTCTGTGATAAAACTATACTTTCTCCAAGTTAAGTCAAGATGAATGCTAAACAAGGGCCCTTTACTCAAGAACCTGGGTAGAATAGAATAGAAGCTAGTGGATTCTAAAAGCTGTGCAGGAGGTTAGGACCTATTTCATGGTTGGTCTAAAAGTAGGACACTCATATCAAGTTGTTCCTTTCAGCTTCTCCTAAAATCGCCTGCAAAGTCTTAAGCTGTCACTCGAACTCCTTCCCTGCCTGCAACTCCCACTTCCAGGCAGACCCTAAGCTCTGTCAGTTCTCCCCAGCCAAAAGCTTCCACGTTATTCCCTTTGTATCCCTGCTGCCACCAGCATCTCAGCCTTGATGACTGAGGCAGCCTCTGGCTTGCCCTCCTGCCTCAAGTATCTCCTTTTTCCAATCTTACCAATACCATCAGAATATTCTTGGATGCAAGGCCACTCTCCATGCTCAACATCTTCTCATTGAGTGCAGTGATGGGAGCATGCTACCAGGCTGACACTTCCTCTTTACCCTTCGCTTTGAAATAGAATTTTACCACTTCATCTGAAACATGATTAGTTTCACCATCTCTGTTTCCTTCATAGAATTCTGAATGCCATTTAAAATTTTTTTAAAAGCTAACCTCCATTAGTATTTAATCACCAATTCTTCAAATTGTATCTCATTAATTTGATGTTTCTACCTCATAAATTTAAATTGCAGTATTTAAATGTGAGGAGATCTATTGGCTAATTTTGAAGGGTTGTTTTGTATTCTATGTCTGACTTTTAAAAAAAATGTTCTTAACATTTAGCCATCATTCTTTCACAAATGTCTGAAATGACATATCTGTCTTAGGTTTGCATTTCTAGCAATTAGGAACAGAAATACTGGCATTTCTAACTGGTATTATTTTTCAAGTTTCCTCCTCAGGAGTGTCATATTGATGGTAATGTGTATCAAATTTGGAGCACAGTCTTACAGTAAAATTTAGTTACAGATTATGAAATTATCTTAAGATTATTAATATGCACATTTACATACATAAGGAGGCTGAGCACTCTATGACTTAGATTTTGGCAAAAATGCATATTTCTTAAAGTGTTGGTGTGTAGTTAATATATGATAGGTCAATTAAAATCCATCTTATATCTGTAAGCAAGTCACTTCACTTCTTTGGGTCTGTTTTTCTTCCTTTTAATTAGGATATATAATTCTTGTCCCATATCAATGTGAAGGTCAAATGAGAACTAGAAAGTACAATAGGAGAAAAGAGGGAGAGAGAGTCTTATTGCACTATGGAAATATCCCATCTTGCTTCTTCCAGGAAACCCTCTCTGAGCCTCTTGATTACTTATTATTGACCTCCTATTGTTTCCATGTCATAGCATCCATTTATCACACTCTACCTCTCCAAACAGTCTGTGTAACTAAACTGTATGATACTTCTTTGAAATTCTTTCTTCTGCAATAGTAATAGCAATTGTAGTTTCCATTTTTGTTGTCTATTTATCATATGCCAGGCACTATGCCTAGTACTTTCTATGAATAATTTCATTTCATCAAAACAACAATCCCTTGAATAATTATTATTATCTCCCTTTTCAGTTGAAGAAACTAATACTCAGAGAGGTTAAACTGCTGCCCAAAGTCAAACGGCTTTTGTCATGGGGCAGGGACTTGAGCCAGGTCTAACTCCATCCCAACTCAGTGCTTTCTGGAGGCAGAAGCCCCCAGCTGTTAGGAACTGGAAAATACAGCAGAACAGAAGGTAAAAGACCTAGTTTTGAACCAAGCAGAGTCTTCATATAGAAACCAGTTGGAAAGTTCTTCAAGTCAGGAGAGACACATTCTCTTAAACACTACTAATGACTCTGCCTGTGGGCAAGTCATTTCCTCTCTCTGACCATCCATTTCTTCATCTATGGATGAGATTCTTGGGAAGAATGTGATGATCAACTCTGCAGTCCATGGTCCTAATTTAAGGACTGAGGAATGTAGTGTTGCGTCTTTCCCTCATGAGCTTTTCTGCAGGCTAGAAGCTGCCTCAGCAGTTCAAATTCTGAACTGAGAATGGGTGTTGTTCAGGATCTACCACCCAGATTGTCTGAGCTGGAAGACGTGGTGGGGGGACCACCTAGGATGCCTCTGGCTCAGGGAGAGCCCAAGAATTCCAGTCTGCCTTGGGCTAAGGATGAGAGGGTAATGCCTGGGCACTTTGTATACCAACTGCCAGCCAAGAATGGGAAGAGAAGGAAACAATCATTATTTTGAGCTTGAGATGATGAGCCATGGGGTTTTATACATGCTATCATTATTGTTTCAATTAGCAAATATTTCAAATGTAGAGACCACGATAACAAATGTCCTTAGACTCACTACCCAGCTTTGTCAAGTTATAATATTTTCCATATTTTCTTCATATCTTTTATTTTTGATGTAAAAGGAGTAAAACACACTGTTTTGTACATATGTTTTCAACCCACCTGTGGGCCCTTCTTCTATCCCACTTTCCTCTCTCCCATGAATGTTTTTATACTTTTTGTACATAAGTATTGTTTTGCATATTTTAAACTTCATAAATGTTTTAATACTACGCAGCTGGCTTTTTTTTTGCCCAGCATTGTTTTTGAGGTCACATATAGTGATATGTGTAGTTCTAGTTCATTTATTTTCACTGACATAAGTATTTTACAGTATGAATATACCACACTATATTGGACCATTCTTTTCTTGATAGACACCTAGGTCATTTCTACTATTAGTACTATCATTACTACTTGATCTTTTTTGTATATTTACAATAACGTTGCTTTAAACATTTGTGGTCATGTTCCTTTGTACATAGAGCGAGAGTTTTCTAAGGAAATATATCTAAAGTAGTATCACTAAGTAATTGCATCTCAACTTTATCAGATATTGCTAAATTATTCCCCAAAATGGTTGTACCAATTAACATGCCTACCAACAGACTTCCCATTGCTCCAGGTCCTCACCAGCACTTGATTCTACCAAACACTTAATTTTTTGCCAATCTGATGGTTATTAAATGATATTTAATTATTGTTTTAGTTTGCCTTTCTCTGATTATTAATAAGTCTGAGTATCATTTCATGTGTTGGTTGACCACGTAGGTTTCTAGCTTTGTTAACTGTGTGTTCATCACTTTTGCCTATTTTAAATTGGGTTTTTTTTCTTTTTTTTTTTTTGATTGACATGTAAGTATTTACATATACTGGATACTAATCCTTTGTAATTAAAGGTACTGCAAATATCACTTCCAAGTCTGTGACTCTTATTTTTTTCATTCTGTTTATGTTGCTTGTTGAATAGAATTTTTTAATCATTTCCTTCATGATTTGTGCTTTTCATGTCTTGTTAAATAAATATTTTTCTACTCCAGGTCATAAATACTCTCCTCTATTTCCTTTTAATACTTTAAAAATTTTTATTTTTACATATATGGCTTTGATCATCTACAAGATGGTTTTTAAAATGATGTGTGGTAAGGACTGTTTTACCCTCAAATAAGGATGAATCATTTGTCCCACATTCTCACATTATTTATGTAATAGCTTAACTATACATAAACTAATACATAAACTAAAACTATACAAAACTAACATATAAATTTCACCACTGAATTGCAATACCATCTTTGCATATATCATTCAGTATTTAGATAAGTTTGTTTTTGGGTCATCTTGTTTCATTGGTCTATTTTTTTCCTTCATGTTATCAATAGCAATTTGTCTTAATCTCCATAGTTTTATAAAAGTCTTGATTTATGCTACAAGACCTTTCCACACTTGGTTTTCTCCTTCAAAAGACCCCTTGCTCTTCCATGTGAATTTCATTTCATTTTTTAAAACGCCTGTTGGGATTTTGATTCCAATTTCATTAAATTTATAGATGTATTTGAGGAGAAAAGACATCTTTATGATATCACATCCTCCCATTTATACACACACTTTATCTTTTTATTTATTTATGTCTTCTTTTATGGTTTCAGTAAAGTTTTAAAGCTTTCTTCATAAAAATTGTGATGATTTTTTTTATTAGGAATATATTCCTAACACTAAGCATTTTATAGATGTCAGTGCCATAGTAAGTGGTGGCTTTAATCTATCTATCTATTTATCTATCTACTCTCCCATATATATACACAAATGTACATGTCTATCTCTATTAGCATTCTCACATTTGGGGGCTGATAAAAATAATTGAGTTTTATAAATGAATATTCTATCTAGAGGTCCTCATAGACATGTTTTATTAGTGCTAATAATTTGTTGATTCTTATTAATTTTTCTATGTAGTCTTACAGATAAAGATAATGATAGTTTTGTTTCCTCCTTTTTAATCCTCAAAATTTTTGTTTATATTTGTTGTCCAGCTGTGCTAGGTAGGACCAATGGTGTTACTGGGCACTCTTGGTTTCACCTTGGGATCAGAAGGAACGCTTCTTATATTTTACCATTGAGCATAATGCCTACTTTGTGCAGTACATACTCTTTATTAGAGTAAGAAAGCTCCTTTCTATTCCCAGGTTACTCTGTGTTTTTGTTTTTGTTTTTTTTTATCATGAAGGGACTTGATTTCAATGAGTTTTTAAATTCTGCATCTAGTAAGACAATGTTGTTTTAAAAAATCATTTAATATGCTAGTATTGTACACGACATTCAAAGACCATCTATCATTAAATTCTCCTCTCATTCTGGGATAACTCAGCTTTGGCATAATGTGTGCATTTGTGTGAGTGTGTGGGTTTTAACACGTTGCTGAATTCTGTGCTAATATATAAGATTTTTGCTTCTTGGTCATATATTTCATTGGCCAAAAGTTTTATCTGTTTCACCTTTTTCATTTGTCTCTCTGTTTCTTTATTTGCGTGTTGCATCATAGATAGAAATAATGTTCTATGTGATACTGATCTTTGATATTTGTTGAGACTTGTTTTGTGGACTAGGACATGGTAAGTTAAAAAATATTCTACATATCCTAGAACAAAATATTTATATTTTAATTCAGTAGCAGTGTTCTATATATTTTTATCAGATGAAAAATTTTTTCTGTTGTTCAAAACCTTCTAGATTATTTAGAATAAAAATCTAGATAAATAATTCTACTTTAGTTTGCTTGATCTATTAATTATTGAGAAAGATGTGCTAAAATATCATAATATCATTATGTATTTATCACTTTTTTTAGGTAAGAGTCATTTTTCATTTATATATTTTCAGGTCATGTTATTTGGTATATTCAAGTTCAAAATCATTATATAACTTCCTTTCATCAGTATATGGTGACTTCTTTATCTTTGTAATATTTTTTGCCTTACTGTTTCCTTTGTCTGATAATAAAATGAATTTGCTTTGGTTAGTATATGCCAGGTAAATATTTTCCATTCTTTTACCTTTAACCTTTCCGTGAACTGATCTTTTGTTAAATCCAACCTGAGAATCTCCATCTTCATAATTGACTTTAATCTGATTAGAGTGATGACTGTTAGATTAGATTTATTTCTCCCATCTTGTTTGTGCTTTCCATTTATCATTCCTTTTTCTTGGCTTCTTTATTTTCCCCCTTTTCTTGCTTTCATTTGGATTTACTGGGTTTCTTTCTTTCTGCTCTTTTCCCTTTCTTAGTCCATCTAGCCTCTGGAAATTATATTTTCTAATTTGATTTCTCTTTCATTTGCACCCGAAAATACTAATATCCATCCCTGTTATCAAAACAAAAATTTAATAAAAACCCTGATGTTGACTGCCGACTCTTACTCTTGAGATCTTGTTTACTTTTTTGCGTTTTTTAATTTTGACGTGTGAACTCATGTTCACTGGGTTTTAGTTTGTGGGAATCATGCGCCCCTTGGGTCAAGTCTATATCCTTGCCCAGAGTGATTTTATGTTAAATTCTAGGTACTCCTGGAACATTACTAATCTAAACGATTTCTCTCTTTTTCAGTTAGTTTCTTAGTTCAGGCATTCCTAGACCATACTGAGCAGTATAAATTCAACCCTTTAATTTTTGTGAGGTATAGGATATATACATGCATATTTTTGCCCTAGGACACCCTTCCACTAAGCATGTAGACTTTCAGAGGTCTGAATGTCATTTTGAAGTTGCAATTCCCCACCTCACAGGGTTGCAGGGCAAATCTCCTCTCCTGGAATAAGCAAGAATATTCAGTCCACTCAGTTGCCCAAACTGATGGCTGTCCCTTATCCAAACTACACCAATAAAACATTAGATTCAGCACGTACCTGTCTTGTTCTCAGTTCCATTTTAATTCTAGCCCCCAGCAACATGTTTTTCTGTTTTTCTGATCTCAGTCATGCATTTTAAAGGATGCTAGTTATATCAGTTATATTTTATTTAGAATGTTTGGATAGATGTTTGTATTGGAAATATTTTTAGATTAGCTAGTCCACCAAATTTCCACATACCATTTCTAATATAACTGAAAGGTAGAAATCATTTGCACTTGTTCAGCTGAAGTTCAGTGGTCTGCCAAAGATCAGGGAGATCATAATTATAAGGCAGAATTTAAACCATGCCGTTTGACTCTAGAACCCTTGACTTTTCCATGACATTGAGCTGACTCCTTGCATAAGCACACACTAGTGAGCAATGTATTAATACCCAATCAGGGGTCAGCCCCGTGGCCTAGTGTTGTTTGTGCACTCCACTTCAGTGGCCCAGGGTTTGTAGATTCGGATCCTGGGCATGGACCCACACATTGCTCATCAAGCCATGCTGTGGCAGCACCCCAAATAGAAAAACTACAAGGACCTACAACTAGGATATACAACTATGTACTGGGGCTTTGGGGGAAAAAAAAGATGAAGATTGGCAATAGATGTTAGCTCAGGGCTAATCTTCTTCACCAACAAAAAAAGATAAAAGAAAATGAAAAAGTATAATATCCAATCAAATACAGACACTAAAACTACTTCAAGATTAGGCAAGCTCCCCTTCATAGTCCTAAAGTCTTTTCAGAAACTGCAACACAGGCTGAATTATATTTTATTTCTTATGTGAAATTGTAGAGATTCAGCTCTAACATATCTTTAGGATGAGAGCTGACTTTTTTTAACTGAGAAGTGAGATTCTATTATCACAATAGCTTTATTTTTTTTCTAACCATAAAGATCATCCATGATTGTTTTAAAAGCTGGGAGCACTATAGAAAAGAATTAGAAACAAAGTAAAATCATATCAAATTCCATCACCTTGAGGCAGCTACCAAGAACATTTTGGTCGGCATCCTTACATAAAATGCACTCAATTTTCCATGAATACAAGATCACAAATCTGTAATATCATTTTATCTCTAGTGTTCATGAAAAAAGAATATAGGAGAAGTAAATCCAGCTAGTTAGCTTTAGGCTAGCTAATTACATTTATGGCTTTGACCACTTTTTCAAATTATGGATAAATATATTTATATCATTTCATTTGTTCACCCACTGATTCATCCAAATAGCATTCATGGAATCATCCCAGCTTCTCCTAGGTTTCTGAGATTCAAAGATCAACAAAGTATGGTCATACCTTTAGGATGCTCATAGGCTTGTGGGGAAGAAAAGACATTAAAATGGATGGCTTTATAAGTGTAGGGGTTTGTAGGAGCACAGAGGAGAGATATCTGTCTGAGGCTGAAGAGGAGAGAGTCTGAGAAGACTTCCCAAAGGAGGTACACTGCCTTGACTAGAGAAAGGCAAGGAGACGCCAAGTCAGGAGAAGAAACAGGGAACTGGCTTTCTAGACAAAGGACCTACTCACATTTGTTCTGTGGGAGACAATTTCGGTGGCAGTATAGATAATTGGTTTAGGAGAAAAGGGGGAAAGGAAGTACCTGATGGTAGAGAGACCAAATATTCCCTGTGGGATGGAAGATGCAGGTATACATTGAGTAGCTACCAGGTTTTGGCACTATGCCAGATGTTTTCATATTTTATTTTGTTTAAAGAGAACTAGAACTTACAACAAAATATCCTTCCTCACTGAATGACTCTGGAGCTGTGTGTAGTCTTCTCAAAAGAATTTAATTCTTAACATTCATACATTAAGGTTACACACACTCAGTGTTTTTCCTCCATGTGATAATGATATACTCTTTAACTCTAATTTTGTCTGGGTGTCACTCTGAATTCTTAAGAGAATACTTTACTTTTGTTCTAGGCTGAGAGGTACTTTGGTCTTATTTTTTTACTGGGAGAGGGTGGCTGTTAAGAATTTGGGACTGAGAGCATCAGATGCCCTTAGGAAGGGATAACTTGAGAGGCAATTCATCATCATTCTGGATGTTATCTGAACCACATTGTCAGGAAAAATGACTATGGTTCTTCCATTAACTTTAGTTGTGGTTTTGGATGAATTAGTTCTCCTCTCTGGACTTCACTTTCTTTGTGCAATTCCAAAAAGATAAAAAGCATATATAAAGTTTCCAGTAGGAGTCATCCCAATGACGAAGAAGATACTACCACTGGTCTCAAACAGCTCAAAGGACAAAAGGGAGGATAAGTTAAGTACAGCATGGTTGAAACACATGGTAGAGTTTGAAGAGCACCAACAGAAAGGAGGGCCAAATAGTGGCTGGAAGACTGAGAAAGACTTCAAGAGACTTCTGACACCTGGATTACACTGATTCTCTCTACAGGTGTCCATAGGACCTCATTCTTTATTATAAAACTCAGAACACTTTGTTGCAATCAGACTTTGAATGCCTGTCTTCCCCTGGTATGTTAAGCACTTCAAGGACAGAGAACATGTTAGACTTTCATTGCCATATCTCTGTGTCTAGCACAGTGCCTGGCACAAAATAGGTTTTTAACAATATCTGTTGAGTGAATTAATAGTTTGAGACCATGCACGTGGGGAAAATGTCAGAAGACATAAAATATGAGTATGGTCTTCTGAGCAGTATCAACAGCACAAAACAGAACATAGGTTTATGTCCTGTTTAAAACACTTTTTAGATAAAGAAGAGTTCATTTAGACTGAGCTTCAGAGTAAGCCAAAGGAAGTGCCAAAGTTTTACTAGAGTGGTCAGGTCAGAGTGTGCAGTGGGTGGTGGAAGGCTCTGAGGCAAGATGGTGGGTCATCGGGTGATGGACAGGCACTGTGGTAAAAGCAGACGACTGGGTGCAATGATGTTCTAAGCCCCCTCTCCACCTCCACCTTAGAAGTCATAACTTAGATGTGTTAATAATAGTTGAAATTCTGCACAAGCGTCCACTTCTTTAGACAGCCTGGGCTTCCTCCACTCCCATCTTCCCTCCTGCTGGGCCCCAGCACTCAGTAGAGTGAAGCACTTTCCACTTCACATGCCCTTTCATTAAAGCAAAGCTGTGATGCTGAGATCTCATTGCCAAGAAAAAGAATCTTTGGGAAAATGGACTTTTGTCTTGCAATAGCCATCCACTTATTCTTCCTGGTCACCACTGTGAGCTCCAACCCATGGTCTGGATTAAATGAACACAGAATGAGATGACAGGGATCTAAGAATCCAGTGGGCATTCGGATCCCTCCCAATGGGACGAAGTTCCACCTCTTTCACACAGGTAACACAAAACTCATTCTTTTCATAGTGACAATGCCACTCTCCCTCTGTATAAGGCTTAGGAAGGAGCAAATATTTACATGCAGCTGATTAATTCCAGCAGCCTTTGATATAATTGTCCAAAGATTTGCCCTGGTACCAATTTAAAACACAGTAGCAAATTTAATAAAACTAACAGTTTGCAGCCAAGGCCTTTGTTATTTTGTTTTAATCATCTTTTACCACCAATTGAAATGATTTTCTCCTTTCTTGGTGCAATGAAATAAAATACAAGGCAAAGAATGGAGAGACAGTGTGGAAATTATAAAAGATCCAGAGTTTCCAATCCTGGGATAAGGTAACAGCAGTCCTGAGAGTTAACTGGTTGTTTGTGTGAGGCTGAGATGTGAAGGGAAGACATTTACCAGTTTGGGGGAAACGCCACACCTGGAGAGCATTAAAGAAAGGAGAGAGGAAATGATCTACAAGGGACTCTTGTTTTTCCTGAATGCAACCAAAGGCGATGTGTGACAGCTTCCCCAAACACCCCTGCTGGTGATGGACAGGTCTCTTGATTACAGAGCACGGGCTTGTGACAAGCTGACCGGTCGCCAAGGCCTCTGGGAGCCAAAACACCAGATACAGTTGGAGGTAAACAAGGCATGCAGCACAGTGTGAAAATCGAGGCCAAGCTGAGGCCAGTGAGCAGAGTGGAGGGACCCAGTGACAGCTGGTGATTGAGCGGCACTAACTGAACACAGTTGTTGAGGACCAGGGGCCAGTGGAGAAAGCAATCTCCTTTCTCCTCCCTGTGGCCTCTCTGGGTGGCCAGTGATTTTATTACTGGCAGAGGGCGAGCCCAACAGCATTTTCGAATTTGGCACCACATCTAAAACCATTTGGGGGCTGGGCTTCTCTTTCTTCTCTCCCCTCACCCTCTCCATGAATGCTTTGGGTTCGGTGAAAGCCCGCGTGTAGTTAGCAAACTCCATTTCCCCTCAAATTTTGAAACCCATGTGCACTTGGGGAAAATGTAATCCTTATGTTTCTGATTCATTTACACTTAACTCATCAAAACGCTATTTTGTAGGAGCTATTTGATGTCTACGAGGTCTTCTGAGCCCTTTTGTAAGCCTTACTTCTTAGAAGCAGGAAGTCACGTTTCTGATGAGAGGGAGAATTTGAACCTAAAAGGTTGAGTTTGTTTTGAAATGAGGGCTCTTGAAGGGTCACGTGGACCCTGAGCTTGGCCAAATGTGTTCTTTCATTTCCTATACCACCCCCCTCACCAGCACCAGCTGCCATGACGTTACTAATGTCAGCTCTCTATGATTTCACTCTGAGCAACCAACAGAGACTTCTCCATGATCAGAGAGAGCCGAGCTCAAATTTGAATCCCAAGGTCTGGCCAAATTCCAGCACTCTGTTCTGTGGGGGGAGGAGCACCTGAACTGGGGATCAGGAGCCCTAGGTTCAGTTCCCTGTTCTGCCATCAAAGGGTTGTGTGACTCTGAGGAAGTGGCCTCCCCTCTCTGGGCCCAATTCTCTCATTTGTAGAGTATCAGTGCTTCAGTGCTCCTTCCAGGTCTGAGAGTTTTTGTCTAATTCCTAGATATTAGGAGGTTTGAGCACCTCATAATTCTCTCCACTTAAAACTTTTGCAGATTGAGTTTGTAGACAAGAAAGTTAGCTCAAGAGGGAAAACAGAAAAATCAGAGCTGGATGGCTTCGGCTATCCCTTACTCCAAGTTTCTCATTGTGGGATGGATACTAGAGTCCAGAGAAGGAGAATAAATTGCCCCAAGTCATACAGAAAATTAATGGCAGAGTCTAGCTTTCCTGGCATTTTTGACTAACATCCTTGGATGGAAGTTTGCAAACTTTTCAGTTCTTAGGATATTGAAGCTGGGGCAAAAACCTACTTCCCACTCTGACAACAAGAATGCGAAAGCCAGCATGAGAATGGAAGGGGGGACTGGCATTGCTTTGCATGAGGCACAGTGAGCTGGTGTCTGGCTTGTATTAAAGTCCATGAGTGAATGATTAATCCTGGGTTGAAAACAAAGCCCATGCCTTGTAACGTTATAGGTATTAGTGCTACGGAAGATTAACCCCACGACCCCCCCGGGGGACCTTTTCAGAACATTGGACTACACTTTGAGAATCGATGGATGATGAAAACAGGTGGTCTCACAGGTCCTGTCTGCCCACACTCAGCAGACACACACGCATGTGTGCACACTCACATGCGTGCACACACACATGCACATGCACACACTCATGCATGCATGCACACACACACGTGCATATGCACATGCACAAATCTTACCTCAATTGCTCTTACATCTCTACTCAGGGAAGAAATGTTATGGTTCAAAGTGCACTGTAGCTGTAAGCCTGCCACTGATTCATAGCTGGATACTGATGGCACTTTCAAACTCATCCTTCTCCTCTCATCCCAACCCAAACATGCCTCTATCTCCACATTCTCTGTTTCAGTGATGCCAGTAGCTTAGACATCTCCCATGACCCACTCACCTGCCTCCTCCCTCTGACCCGTCATCACGTACTTTCATCTCTTTAGTATTTTTCAGCCCCATCCAATTCTCTGCATTCCCACCTGGACTACCCTAGACCAGCACCATCATCTCCTACTTTAGTCTTGGCAACATTGTCTTAGTTCCCTTATCATTGACAATCTGTACCTCCATCCCTACATCCTCCCAGGTAGCCACACAGCCAAAAAGCTGTCCTAAAACCAAACCTAATCAGCGCCTTCTCTTACTTAAAGACACTCAGTGGCTCCTCACCATCCTCAAGTGGAAGTCCAGACCCTTTGGCCTGGCACTCTAGAACCATCATGACTGGCCCCCCCTCAAAATCTCTGGCCTCTTTGGTCAAACTTTTCTCCTCAAATTTTACTGCTTAGCCACCATGAGCAAACAGTCTCACCTCCATTCCCCAGCTAAATACCCTGGCCTTAGCTTAGATGCCATCTTTTCCTGGAGGTTCTCACTGACTCTTTAAGCTGAGTGAGGAGCTCCCAGCCCATGTGTTTCTCCTACATAACACCTTATGCTACCAGCCATGGACTCTAAACTGCTTCTCTTTTTTTTTTTTTTTTTGAGGAAGATTAGCCCTGAGCTAACTGCTGCCAATCCTCCCCTTTTTTCTGTGGAAGACTGGCCCTGAGCTAACATCCATACCCATTTTTCTCCACTTTATATGTGGGATGTCTACCACAGCATGGCATGCCAAGCGGTGCCACATCCTCACCTGGGATCTGAACCGGCGAATCCCAGGTCGCCTAAGCAGAACGTGCGCATTTAACTGCTGCGCCACTGGGCCGACCTCTAACCTACTTCTCTTATCTTGCCTGAACTCTAACCTTTTTTGGTGTGTTTGACCTAATTCTCTTGTCTTGTTGAAAGGTGCAGATGTTCCTTTCTCTAACGACTTTGGGATCTTGAGCTTACATGGTTTCAGCTATGTTCTAGGAAGAAGCTCTAAGTGAGAACTGCCCTAGACCCAGCTGCTCTGAACTGGACCATCCCAGCCCAGATTGCAACCACAAGAATGACACCTGTGTGCAGATAGGCAGAGAGTTGTACTAATAAACTGCCCTCATTAACAGCCTAAATTCTCCTCCTCTGGGAGGGGCAAAGCAGCCATTTTTAGATAATGTGATGTATGTAAAAACATGTTTTCAAATGTCCATACTACCTAAAGCAATATACAGATTCAGTGCTATCCCAATCAGAATCCCAAGAACATTCTTCACAGATATTGAACAAACAATCCTAAAATTCATATGGGGCAACAAAAGACCGCGAATTGCTAAAGCAATCCTGAGCAAGAAAAACAAAGCCGGCGGAATCACAATCCCAGATTTCAAAACATACTACAAAGCTACAGTGATCAAAACAGCATGGTACTGGTACAAAAACAGGTCCACAGATCAATGGAACAGACTTGAAAGCCCAGAGATAAAACCTCACATCTATGGACAGCTAATCTTCGACAAAGGAGCAGAGGGCCTACAATGGAGAAAAGAAAGTCTCTTCAACAAATGGTGCTGGAAAAACTGGACAGCCACATGCAAAAGATTGAAAATTGACCAGTCTTTTTCACCACACACCAAAATAAACTCAAAATGGATCAAAGACCTAAAGATTAGGCCTGAGACAATAAGTCTTTTGGAAGAGAATATAGGCAGTACACTCTTTGACATCAGTTTCAAAAGAATCTTTTCGGACACTGTAACTCCTCAGTTGAGGGAAACAATAGAAAGAATAAACAAATGGGACTTCATCAGACTAAAGAGCTTCTTCAAGGCAAGGGAAAACAGGATTGAAACAAAAAAACAGCTCACTAATTGGGAAAAAATATTCACAAGCCACTTATCCGACAAAGGGTTAATCTCCATAATATACAAAGAACTCACACGCCTTAGCAAAAAAACAAACAACCCGATCAAAAAATGGGCAGAGGACATGAACAGACATTTCTCAAAAGAAGATATGAATATGGCCAATAGACACATGAAAAGATGTTCATCATCGCTAATCATCAGGGAAATGCAAATCAAAACTACACTAAGATATCACCTTACACCCGTTAGATTGGCAAAAACATCCAAAACCAAGAGTGACAAATGTTGGAGAGGTTGTGGAGAAAAAGGAACCCTCATACACTGTTGGTGGGAATGCAAACTGGTACAACCACTATGGAAAACAGTATGGAGATTTCTCAAAAAGTTAAAAATAGAAATACCCTATGACCCAGCCATCCCATTACTGGGTATCTATCCTAAGAACCTGATATCAGAAATCTCAAGAGTCTGTTGCACCCCTATGTTCATCGCAGCATTATTTACAATAGCCAAGACGTGGAACCAGCCTACATGCCCAGAAACTGATGATTGGATAAAGAAGATGTGGTATATATACACAATGGAATACTACTCAGCCATAAAAAAAGACAAAATTGGCCCATTCACAACAACGTGGATGGACCTCGAGGGTATTATGTTAAGGGAAATAAGCCAGTCAGACAAAGACGAACTCTATATGACTCCACTCATAGGTGGAATTTAGTATATTGATATGGAGATCTGATCGGTGGTTACCAGGGAAAAGGGGGGGTGGGGGGAGGGCACAGAGGGGGAAGTGGTGTACCCACAACATGACTAACAAAAATGTACAACTGAAATCTCACAAGGTTGTAATCTATCATAACATTAATAAAAAACAGAAAAAAACATGTTTTCAAACCACACACGTGCAAGCTTATACTCACCTCTACATGCAATGATGAAACTTCCCCTTTGAATATTCATTCCTAACACCAAGTAAAGGTACCCACCTCCCCATGCTCAGGGAGTCATAGCTTTGTGAAATTATTCCATATGGTCTCCATTTTCTTTGCTGCATGGTGCGAATAAAATTCGGCTTTGTGTGACAACTACTTCTGGTGTAGTTTGATTAACTTGCCAAGGGTGGACTCACTCTGTCTGGTAACACTTTCTCACTGTTTTGTTACCATTTATTTATTTGTTCACTTCTCATATTAATGAGATGCAGCTCTTAGAGGACTGGGACTCCCATACTGCCTGGTTTATTAATCTCCACTGCCTAGCACAGAACACCCATTACAAAGACAGTGCTAAATAAATTCCTGTTGAATGAATAAAAGACTGATTGACATCATCTGGCCCAATCCCTTCACTTTAAGGATAAGGAAATTGAGGCCCCAAGAAGAGAAGGGACTGTGTTGTAAGATTCTCTTTTGTCCTTTCAATTCTCTGATAAAAAATAATCCATCTTAGAAGTTACAGGAAAGGACTCCAATATACCAGATGTCATCTGTATGGTCATGAATTCTGACCACTTATTGATCTGCCACAGGATTTACTTATTCATTCATTATGTATGCACGCATTCATTTACCTACATTTATTGACTAGCTACTTGATGCCTGGCCTTGCACAAGAGGCTGAGGATAATGCGGCAAATACCACTGAGTCCCCACCTCTAATATCTCACTGTCATATCAAAATGCCACTGAACAGGAAAAATGCACCAATACATTCTGAAATTATCCCAAAGGGAGAGCTAGGAAAGCCTAAGAAACAAAATGTGTGTTAAGGAGATGGCTTTGAGAGTCCCAGCATGCCTGGAAGGCTTTCTTTAGAGACGGCCAATCTCTGAACTCACAGTCCAGACTTATCGCCAATATGAATGTAAACTGCTCCCTCCACCCATACAGAATTAGACACACTCAGTGCAGGTGAGATCTCACGGAAGGTCTGAACAGAATGTCAGAGCTGAAAATGACCTTCAGAGTCATCTACATATGTCTTCATTTTATAGAAAGGGAACTTGGGCCCACAGATGGGGAGTCACGGACCAGGGACACAGGAAAATTTCAAAACAGGCCTGGAATCCATGCTTCCTGGTTCCAAGGCCAGCACTTTGCTGGGCTTTCTCTTTCTCTCTTTAGCGCAGCTACAGAAATTAAAGTGCAATTTATCTTTTCTTTCTTCTAATCCAACACTGAACCATAGCAACTCTGGTTAGAGTTTAATGGGAAACTGTTTCATGTGTGTGTCTGCGTGTCTGTGTCTGCCTTTCACACATGCTCTCTGGCTTGGCCCTAGCCAAGAACAAGCCTAATGAAAACCAAACAATAGAAAGAATCTTGAACATTTAAATCTTTATAGTTCCCCAGATTGCATCATATTCTTGCAAGTCCATTATCTCATTAGTTTTTTAGGACACCCCATGTGAGACTATATGGACAGGAGTCATCACCCACATTTTCCAGAAGAAGATGCTGAGGTTCAAACTACTGAAGGAACTGGTCAGGGTCACACAGCAAGGCAGTCATGTGCTGGCCTGGGAATCAGATCTCCTGATTCCAAATTCAGCATCTCTAAAGTAATGTCTGAGGTTCCTGTTTTAGCAGACACAACATACACCCACCAAGACCTGTCCTAAGGATTTTCATCGTCTCGGAGCACAGACTGAATGGATTTTGTCCACTCCTCTTGCCAATGCCCAGTGTGAGATAAATTCCTCCAACCTTCCCACATCTGTAATTACTCTGACGGCTGTTATTTTCCTTCTCTTTCCTGTTCATTATTTGTTTTCTTAAAAATCAGGAATTGGAACCACACAACTAAGCCCAGCCCATGCTACCTACCCCCAGGGCAAGTAGCAAAAGAACAAAGAAGTAGGTGACATCTGGACACCCATTGCAACCTGATTTCACTAACTCATTGTTTTCCAAAGGAACTCTTGATCTTCCCCACCCTCTAATAAAAAACTAAATTAAAATCTATTCCTCCATTTCAGAAAATAACATTTCCTTCCTTCCAAATACTCAAACTCGAAACTTGGGAGTCCCTGGACAGCTCCTTCTTAAAACCCTTGCATCCAATACATTGCCAAGTCCTGTTGATTCCTTCTTTGAAAGATACCTCCAATTCATGCACTTCTCTATGCAAATAATCATAATTTCTGGTCTGGATTTTAGCAATAACCCCTAAATGATCTTTCTCACTCTTTCTCAGTCCTTTCTTCACAGAGCACTCAGAGCAATTGTATAAAAACACAAATCTGATTGGTTTACTCCTCTACTTTCCTATGAGTAAGTCCAATCCCATGACATGGGCCACAACGTCTTCATAATCTGGCCCTTGCTTACCTCTCCAGTCTTGTCTTATATATCTTCACCCTTAATTTAGGGGAAATTATGCTCTATTATAAACTCTTGTAATAATAGCCTTCAGTTTATAATCATATTTTTAGTTGGGCTATTATTCAGTACAGTCTTCCTATGCCATTATAAGATTCAGAATTACAGTGCCAGCATGGAGACTGACATGCGGTCAGCAGTTGCTTTTAAATGACTGACTGATGGAATGAATAAATTTATCAACGGAGCTTTTGGCCCATAATTTAACTTCTGTGGGTCTTATTTAAGATCTGTAGAAGAGATGCTGTAATGGCCCACTCACTTTAAAGCCCCAGTCGTGTATCATACTGATCCACAGAAACTTGGATAACTGATTTCAGTGGTGTTCGTGCCAAAGAGGGGCCCTTCAAGCTTTCAAAATCACGAAGGTACTTGGAGATAGTCAGCACTTGTATGGTTGCTGCTGACCCTGGAGATCTATTGATTTTGGTAAACTCTTTTGCTTATCCTAATATTCCTAGAACCCGTATTTCATTCTGAGAGGTACTTGGCCTAAGGCTGATGAGAGGGAGTTGTAGGTAGAGATGCCCAGCTTCTAGAAATAGAGTAAGATTGTGCTGACTATGCATCCTGCTAGCCTGGGCTAGGAACAGAGGTATTCATTCTGGGCTTGGAGAAACAGCCCTCACTCCTGATGCTGCTCATCTGTGCTGGCGGGCAGAGCATCAGAATGCAGGAACGTTGGGCAGGCATGGGAGAAGGCCTCCTCAGGAAAGGGTCACCCCTGGAGCATGCATTTCAGGAACAGGTTAATGTCCACATTTTGTCAAGACTCTTCCTCCTCAGCTACTTAAATGTTCAAAAAACAAATTAAAAAGTGTGTTCTCTTCTCTTCTGTATGTTTATTCTATTGCTTCTTGGAAATAAGAAAAGCTAGTTTTAACATCTACTTTCTCCATCCATCAGGATGCCACTTCATCCTTTGCCTGTCATAACAATGATTATGCTCTCTAGCGTGCCAGGCACACCCTTCGGGGTCAGGCAGGCAGACGTAAAACTTGACTCTAGCATCTACTGACTATGGGACCTTAAATGAACAACTTTACCTCTTTAAGTATCGGCTTCCTTATCTAAAAATAAGGCATACTGATACCCGTACCTCATCAATAGGCTTATAAAAAATACTGAGCAAATATGTAGTATTCACTACATGGTAGTTATTATTAGTAGTAATGTGAATTCTACTATTAGTAGATGCTACCTGCATATGTGATGGTGGTTGACATATCATGGTGACTAAACTTAGGCTCCCCTGAGGGATAAACTGGGTTGTTTTTTGTTACTCACCGCATCTTCAGAATGTAGTATGGTTTCCAGCCAAGGAGGACACTAAATTTGCATTTGATAAATATATCAATGTATAAATGATTACTAAGAGTAACTTCTTCATAAATGTTATTTCCCCCTTGACCACCTGTTTCACCCTAGATTCTAATAACATTTATGGATATGCAGGAGGGCTGACATTAAAATTCCAACTTAACACATGGTAAAACTGAGGTGTGATAAGATTAACAACTAGACATAATGTAAAGATATTAATAGACAATCACAGAGGAGGAAACATAAGTAGCCAGTAAATATTTAAAAAGATGCTCGCTCAAGATGTTCAATCAGAGATCATCAATGAGAAGTCAAGTTTTACCCATTAAATGGGCAAAGACAAAGCACTTTCATTTTGTCAAGTAGTAGTGATGATGTGGACCAGCAGGTCCTGCCATATACAGCTGGTAGGGTGTGAGTTAGTTCACCCTCTCTGAATGCCATAGGTTGTATCCATTAAAATAAAAAAGCCCCATAGCTCATGACCCAACAATTCTATTTCTCAGTATCAACCCTAGAGAAATGCTCATAAGTGCCCACAAGGAGGTTTATCCAAGAGTGCTCAATGCAACATTTGTTTGCAATAGAAAAATGTATGCAATAACCTAGATACCCAGCATTTGAGGCATGGCTAAATAACCTGTAGCACGTTCATATTATGGAATACTATACAGCAGCTAAAAAGAATAAAGCAGATTTAAGAACCAAAGTGGAGAGATAGCCTAGATTAATACATTTCCTCCCTCAATGCTCTACATTTGAACTGTGATTGAACATGCACTTCTGCCACGAAGTATGGTACATTGGTTCATTCATTCATTCATTGTTTACTCATCCATTCATTTATCAGTGTTTGCTGAGCATCCACTTTCTTTCTTTCTTTCTTTCTTTCTTTTTGAGGAAGAAAAGCCCTGAGCTAACTGCTGCCAATCCTCCTCGTTTTTCTGAGGAAGGTTGGCCCTGAGCTAACATCCGTGCCCATCTTCCTCTACTTTATATGTGGGACGCCTACCATGGCTTTTTGCCAAGCTGAGCATCCACTTTCAATCATCCATACTGTGACAAACCTCTTCAACGATCAACTCTTATTCAACCCTTAGGTCTCAGCTTAGACATAACTTCTTCCAAGAAACTTCCCTTAGCCACCTTAGGCTGGATTAGACACCCTTTCTGTTTTCTCACAGCTTCCCGTGCTCTTCACATTATAGCACTTTTCATGCTGCAAGATGATCACCTGATTCCTTGCTTGTTTCCCCCTTAAACTGTGTGCTCATGAGGCCAGGGATCAGGGCCGTATTCCTAGCTCCAGCACAGTGCATGGCACAGAACAGACACTTAATACTTAAGTGAAACAGCAAGTATTACTGAACATAACTACATTAGATCTTCAGTATTTGGTTGATACGTGAATTAATAAATGAAGACATACGAGAATAAAAAATGGATGACTAGGTGACATACAGAAAGAGCCAGGAAAAGAAATGTGGCTAAGAAAAAAAATGAAGTGGTGACTCAGCTTGAGAACCATAGAAAGAGTATTAAAGAGCCACCTATGCCTGCAGTTGGCTATGACTTGGGCTAAACTTTCCCAATCCTCTGATGCTTAATAATGGCATCACATGCCAGTGTTATGGCTAAGATCTGGAAGTAAGAGACCCATCTTCTGAGAGGTTCCACTTTGTGCTACTGCTCATTCTTCATTTATTCATTCAACAGGCATTCACAGATCCCTGATTCTGTTACTTGTGAGCGTGCTAAATTTTGAACATAAGAATCTGAACCAGGTGAGAGAAAACAACACAAGTGCAATTGAATATAAGACAATATAAGAAAAGTACCAAGGATCATGTTGTAAGACATCCATGTTCCAAATAGGGTAGGATTTCAACGATGGCAGCCCAGCTAGCCTTTATTATGAGTCACTAGGAGATACCTCCGGTCTCTGTTCAAATGTCACCTCATCAGAGAGGCCTCCTCTGACTACCTATCTAAAATCACCAAATCTTACTCAACTGGGATATTAAGCAATTGTTTCTGGTTTGTCTCTTCCAACTACATTGTAGGAATCCATGAGAATAAGGACCTTTTCTGCTGTTTTCACTACTGCATCCTTAGTGCCTAGAAAGTAATTGGGTTCATGGTGGGAATCCACAAGTATTTGCTGAGCGAATGAACTGATGAATGAACTCAAGTTTTTGAGCTGATTGATGGGGGTTCTGAGCATGTGGAGTCCAGAGGAGGATATTTGGAATCTGATTTGTAAAATTTGGACTCACATTCACAAGAATTTCCAACCCACATCAAATGAATGTATCCTTTCCTTAGGTTTATTCATTTCCCCCAAGAATTATATTGAGAATACCAAGGAGGTGAGGTAAAATAGACAGAGATTGTGTTGGCAGCTGAACAGGTCCGAATGTGAGAGAAGAATCAATAGATTAGTTAATCAGATACGCAAACAAGCCATTTGGGAGCCATGACTCCTAAGTTATTTCCAGCTCTAAATCTAAGATCCTAAGAAGAGAGAGGCACAAACAAAGTAGGCAACAGAAACATATTTGTTAGACTAGAAAATAAATTACTAAGAGTACCAGCTTTGGAGTTGATGGATCTATGTACAAACGCCAGCTACGCTGCTTGATAGCTGTGTAAACTCTTGCGTTTCAGGTCCTCATCTGTAATCTGGGGATAAAATCACCTAGCTTGTGGGGTTGTTGTGCAGATTAAATCCAATGAGATTATCTAAGTAAAGCCCTTAGTAAGTGCTTGACACGCAGTGGATGCTTAGTAAATAATAGCTTCTTCATTTCTCTTCAACTGCCAAACTCTGTCCCATTCTTCATTCAAGAGCCATTGAAAAATATTTATTAATAACTACTTTGTGCCTGGAATTGTTCTAGGCTCTTGGAATGCACCAGCAGACAAACAGGGAAAAACAATCTAGTCCTCAGGAAGTTCATATTCCTCAATTAAGTCTCAATTCTTCCAAGTCTGAATTAGAGGCCTCTGACTCTCTGTCCTCACTTCTCCCCTCAGGGCATTACTATACTGCACTGATGCTGCTTGCCTAACTCTTTCTCTTCCCATAGAGTGTGAGCACCATGAGGGCAGATTCTATGCCTGTCCTGGCACCACTGCATCACCACTTCCAAACATGGCGCTTGGCATTTAATGGATACCCAGTAACTATTTGCTGAACCAATTGATGATGGATGGGTGGCAGGTGAGTAGATGAATAATGAGAGTGAGCTGTTCAGTGTTCCTGGTTTGCTTTATATCTCACTTCCTCTAAGCCAAAAAAAAAAAAAAAAAAAAGGCTTAGCTTTGTCCAGAGTCTTCACTTCTTAGAGAAATCTGAAGAATCTATGCAGGCACAAGGAGCATGGTGCCCAGTGCAAAGGCATCTGACAGTTAAGTTAAGAAATGGAATCTTCCCTGCTCTTTCTTCCCAGTCAGATGCATAAAGGCTGGCTGTATAACTTGTGTTGCTGGATCCCAAGAGTGGGTCACAGGAGTTGATGGTGGGCTAGTGGTCTGGGAGCTGTAATCCTGCCTTCTACTTGTGTATCTAGAATTATGGCCAGCTGAGATGCATGTCTGAACTCTAAAATTATGCCTTTGGATCATCGTGACAGGAGCTAGTGTGGTGTTGTGGTTAGGAAAGTGGAATTTGGAATTAGACCTGGGTTTTAAACCTGGCTCTGCCATTACCAGCTGTATGAGTTCAGATAAGCTACTTCTCTGAGCTTTAGCTTTTTCTCTGAGCTTCATCTGCCTCTTAAGTATTCGTAAGGCACTTAAAACAGAGTAAATACTCAGTACATAAATGGTTGTTATTATTATTACCTACACACTGCACATTTCACTAGGACATCCAGAACCAGTGAGGTCCCCTCTGTGTACTGATTCTTACAGACAATCTCTGCTGAGTCCCTTTTACCACAAAAAAGTGAATGACACACCTGTCACCTAAGAACAACATCTATCCACAGAGAAGAGCTTAACATGTCAATCCCTCATTTTACAGCTATGGAAACTGAAGGCCCAAAAGGTGACAGTGTGTCTTAATGTCACATGGTGAGTTAGTAGCAGAGTCAGCGCTGGTCCCCTTTCCCTCTGCTGGTGTCAGTTCGCGTTCAATGGAGGGGTTTCCACTTATGGGAGATGTTTCATATTTCTTCATTGTCCTGGCCAAAAGTAATCAGTCTACTAAAAGCATCTATGGGGTAAGCACAGAAGCCTCTCCCTTCATCAATGTCATACCTTGGAAAACTATCTTCAGTATAGATAACAGAAAGAATAAATATTTTTGTTGAGAGAAAAAAATGAAGACAACGGTCAAAGGGGATCATGTAATGGGTTGAGTCAGGGAAGAAAAAGAAAGCATTTTTTCTCTCTCCTCTTTTTCTCCAAAACAGTCTTTATTTAGAACTTGTACAAGAGCCAATTTATTTGATATGGAAAAAATGTGAAAGTAGCAAAATACACACACATGCACATACACACACACACAAAGAGGTATTTGCGTTGGAGTTCAGAACTCCAATTACCAAGAGATAAAGGAGTTGAAGTGGTAGGTTGACTTGGAATGATGTTTTACTTTCTTGAGATTCTCAGAGAACATTCAGGTCAGAAAGTAGAAGCCAGCCCAGCCCAGGTCTCCAATAAATTCCCTGGGACTCAAGAAAGACCAAGAGGAAGCCTAGTGAAGCCCTCCATATACCCCTTGTGCCTGTCACATAGTGAGGACTAGAGAAATACTTGCTGAGTGAATGAAAGAACAAATGGTACATAAAGGCATGGACCGGAATAGCGGTGGTTTTGGAAGCAAATTGGCACAGGACTTGGTTTTTTCATCAAGCGGTTAAGGCCTTCAGCACTAAAGTGTGTCTACAGGAAAGGGACCGGGTCTGAGTCATCCCTGAAACCTCCAGTTCCCAGGACACACTCTGGCACATAGAATGTTCCCAATTTGCAAATTGAATGAGTAGTCATATGAGTGTAAGAGAACTTGGAGATTCCTGGGCCTGAGACATTTTAGAGCAGTGGCTATTAAACTTTAACCAGCACCAGAGTCATCTGGAGAGGTCCTGCACTCAGTTTCTGATTCAGTCATCTGGGCTGGGGCCTAAGAACCTGGCCTTTCTACATACCCAGTTGATGTTGATGCTGCTGGTCAGGGGCCCCACTTCAAGATCTTGATTTAGTGCAGTGGTTCTTAAACTTGGCTGCAGGTTATAATTACCCAGTGAGATTTTAAAAGTCCTAAAGGTCAGGTCTTATCCTTACAAACAAAACCAATACCTGTTGGGGACAGGGGAGGGGATGTAAGTGAGACACAGGGGATTTCAAAATGCCCCAAGATTTCATAATATGCAACTGAGTTTGAGAACCACGAATATAGTGAAACCTCCTCCCTGTAAATTGGAGGCTTCTGAAGACCAGAAGGGGTAACCAGCCTAAGTTACCCTATGACCAGCCTAAGATCATAGAGCTAGTTAGCACTTAACTGAGACTAGAAGTCAGAATGATTTTGCTGCTTCAGTTTTCTTTCCGCCATTCCACACTTATCAACCCATGTCAGCTCCCACAGGCTCAAAACTCAGGGCAAAAACTGAAAGCTGTGTTTATACTGAGGTTTTAAGACAGCTATTCTTTCTTCTCTCCATTGTTTTATGAAGAAATTTTAAGTGGATGCATATTTATAGAACTTTACCCCTCTAGACAAGTGAGGAGACGGAAGAGACAGGGTTATGGAATATTTTCAAGGCAAGATGATCCTTAATATTTTAAGTACATTCTCAAATACAAACCAAGTGCTCCCTCTGAGTTCTTAGACAGATGTTCTTCATCTCTATGTCAATGAACGGGAAAGGCTTTGCTTGTGATGTGCACGTTAATTGCTGGCATGTAAAAGGAAGTGCTGGTAAAGTGTTTGAAAGTGGTTCTGTCTCTTAAAAAGATTAAAAGTTTCCTCCAGAACTTGGTTTCTATTAACGATTGGCTCAGTGAATATCTTCAAGCAGACAGAGCAGAGACTGTGTCTTATATAATCTTCGAACCTAAGAAAGAGCCACAAAAGGCCATAGAAGCATTGACTTCAACATTTTCATCACACAGAAGATGAAACTGAGGCTCAAAGAGATTGACTGATTGATTTAACATTAGTAAGTGGACTGGTTGGGACTAGACACAAGATGTCTGACTCTGAGCTAGTGTTCTTCTGAATACTCAGAATGTTCCCTACTGATGTCTGTTGCACACAGTAGATGTTCAAAAATCTTTGGTGATTGACTTCATAGACTCTCGGTACCCAAATTAGATGACTACGGTTCCTTCACTTGTTAGCTTAAAGCAAAAGTTGGAGTCACATCTTTAATTGAATACTGGTTAAGTGTGCTGAATTAGGAGTCAGGACAGAATTCCAATCCTGACCTCACCACTTCCTAACTGTGTGATTTTGGATACATGACTTCACAACTCCTACCTGCAGTTTCCTTTGCAAAATGAGAAGATAATAAGGCTGTGGTTGTGGAGAGGATGAAAGTAGTAAGAGACGCAAAGACCTTAGCTCATTGTCTGGCATATAGGAAAAACACTAGTGACTTCATTATAAGGTGGCTTCTCTCATAAAACAAATCCTGAGGATGTTTGAGGAAGAGGTGAAAAGAGAGGTGGCTTGAGAATTGAATATTAAGGACAGGCACTTAAAAGCAGTTAATATTCAAAAGAATCATAGAGCTCTAGAGCTGTCAGGGCCCTTAAGGATCAAATGGGTTTGAACTTCTCTTCTACCACAGAAAGGAAACCAAAACAAGAACCGTGACTGGTGATGTTCACCTCCCAGCAACTGTCTCAGGCAAATACCCAGAAACATACTCAATTCCCAGCCAACCTGCTATGACCTCACCCCTTCTCATTCACTGAAAAAGCAATCACAATGCATGAATCTTCTTCAGTTTAATATAAAAAGGAAATCATTAGCAAATTTCAGTTCTTTCACTTTCATTAGTAACAAATGACTTTCTCATTGCTAATCTCATCCAACCTCGTTCATTTTACTGTTGGAAAGACTAAGCTTTAGACAGGTCATGACACAGAGTCATACATTAGAGTTGTCACCAAAATCCAAGCCTCCTGGTTCCTTGTCCACTGCTCTTCCCACAATATCAACTCTGCCTTGTTAAGACAACTCTACACCTAATGTCAGGTTACAAATCCCTAGAAGTGAGTCTGGCTGTGATGAACCTTCTTCCAGTTCAGGCCTGTCTTACCCTCCTTAAACCCTTCTATAGCCCACCCATGGGATCATCTCCCTCTCCAGAGAGTGCACTTACATGTCTGTGAATCTTCTGTTGAGGTGTAGGATGGAGGCCACATCCGCCTGGAGAGGAGGGTCCCGAACCACTTTGTACTGCAGGGGCTTACACTTTAGGCAGAGAGGGCTGTCTGGGATGGAGGTCAACATGGCTGCATCAATCTCCAGGTGCTCATCCAACGTGTATATCTGGATGCCATACACCTCCTCGCCCACATCCCGCACTTTGATGGTCAGTGGGACATCACAGAAGACGTTTTGAGGGCCCAGGGAGATGTTCTTCCCACTGATAGTCAACAGTTTGATGTCATTGACAGCCCCACTAGAGTCCCAGTCAGTGGAGACAAAGGTCACCCAGATGGTCAAAGACTCAGGGATCAATGGGTAGCGGAATTCCAGTTCAAGGTAGCAGCCTTGTGGCTCAGGGCAGGCTGGAGGGACCGTGTGTGGGTTGACAGCTGAATTTGGGCTCCAGGTGCGGACACTGGACTTACAGGGCTGTTCAACATCTGGATGACCTATAGAGAAGAGATGAGGACATGAGCTCCTGAAAGACCTTCAGTCTGATCCTCAGTTTCCTGTAGACCCTAGAAAAGCTTGGCCTGACTAAAACTCAGAGGGGAAAAAGAGAGGAAAGATTCTTGATGTCTTAGCGAATCTACTGTATACACAGCACTCAGCTTGTCCCCACCCTTGCTATCCAGATCTTGGATGAATCACCAGACATTTGGTCAAAACTACATTCAAGTAAGTGTCTTACTATTGAGTTAATGCCCAAACTTTCCTTCCTAATCTCCCACTTGTAGGCTTTGCTGCCTCAGACGAAAAGAAGGAAGGGCACACATATGCTAAACCGCCACTATGAGCCCTGAACTTGTTTAATTCTTGCAAAAACTCATTTCAGAGGTGAGGCAGCTAAGGCTCAGAAATGTGGAGTGAACTGATCACAGTCTCACAGCTTGAAGTGTAAAGGTCAGCATTAGAACCACTTTTGTCTCATCCTGAAGTTCGTACTCTTTGTTCTCCCTATCAGATGCAGGAGTCACTGAAACAAACTAGCATTCCTGTGGTATTGCCTTTGGTACAACTTGCTTGGAATGACAGGAGGGACAGAAACTTCCACCAAAGAGGAGGTGAGCACAGACGGCTTCTGCCCCTTGGACTGAGGATTCCGGGAGGAAACTGTCTAGAACCATGAATGACAGAGCTGGAAGGCAGCCCTGGAGCCATCTTATCTCTCCTCCTCCTCTTCTCCTCATGAGGTCATTCCATACCACTGAGCTTCTCAGAGCTCTGTCCAGTCTGACTCAGGAAGGGGAGGGTTGTGTGAGGAGGGAGGAGAAGGAAGGAGGGATTCTTCTACCCTTTCCCCAGGGAGACGATGCCTCATCCCCACTGATCAGCCTGCAGCGACTTCTGAATTTTTCTCTGCTGAGATCATTAGTCCTAGACCCTCAGAGAGCTCTCCTTTGCACTGCTGAAAAAAGTAATCAGGACTCAATGTAGCGATTGGCTCTAATTTGTTTAAGGGAGTCTAGCAAGAGATACAGCTCAGCTGGTGTGGGTAGGATGGAGCATCTGATCTCAAGTTGTCCTATTAGCCACATTATTGTTTTTTTCTTTAGCATCAGTGGTTGATGGGGGGTGGGGATGCTGGACATTTCTAAAGCAAAAGAGAAAAAGCAATCTTTGTCTGAAAAGGATTTGTGGTAATGTTACAGCATAACAGGAGTCACCACAACATGAACACTAGAAAGCCATTTTGGTGGAAAAGTTATTCCAGGGAAGGCAGTAAATGCCTCCAATCCCCTTGCATCTGCCCAGCCAAAGGAGAAGAAAGAAGACACTAAGTGGAGATGGAGAAGAGAAGAGAAGAAGAGGAGGATAAAGAAAATTCAAAAGATTTTTTTAGATATGAACATTAGAACCGGAAGAGATGGATATAACTACAAGATACCCTCCACCTCTCCTTAGCTAGGTTCATTCATGACTTACAGCAAATGCTGGCTAGAAGCAACCAGTAGTATAAGTCTAAGGCACAAAGAAGAGCCCTACCTAAGCTGACGCCTTTCTTCCTGTCAAGTCTCTAACCCAATGAGTTCTTGACTCTCTTGATTTTGTGGGTTGTTGGCACACATATATCACTTATTCATCCAATAAGCTTTATTTAGGGCAGCATTTTAATACACATGAAATACATTCTCTAGCCATTAATTTATTCATCTAATTGTCACCCAAATCCTGTGAGACAGTTTTCCTTTTTGTCTCGATTTTGTAGCTCTGTTTCACTCAATGCCATATAGCCTTTGCTTAATACAGTGCCTGGTCCAAAGACAGTGAACATAGTACACCTTCAATAAATATTTGTTAAATGACAAATCTTCTATTTTGTTAACATGGAGTTAAAAAAGAAGTTAAGGTTCCACGGAATATTAGAGCCTGCTGTGTTGTGGTGAGTGCCAGGTGAACATTCCACCCCCTCCATGGGCTTTTCCTGGAATTGGCAAGGGATGGAGCAATCTTTCTCCCTTCCTTGTCAGTGGTGGGAAGCCACAGGAGAGAAAAGATGACAAATATGTTTGGCTCATGCTTTCTCCCTGGTTTCTTGTTAATCAACAGAGGGACCAAATGCTTTCCAAAGGACAGGAAGGTGAGCCTGGTCATTATGCTCAAGTGAGTAAACAGGAATAGAAATCTTAGCAAAGCTTGTGCTTGTCTGGTTGTCAGAGACAATCTTGTAGTTATAAAAAAGGAGCCTCAAGAGTCATTGAGTCCAACCCATCACCAATGCAGCAATCCCTTGAATCATACCAGGCTTCATGAATTGACCATCCTCCGTGTGCTAGGCACTGGGCCAAGCACGTTACATGCCTCAGTTCTTCTCATCCTGGCAATGAGTCTATGATGCAGATCTTAAGAAACTCATTTTACAGAAGAGGAAACTGAGACTCAGATGGTTAAACAATTCCCTGGTGGGGAGTAGAATATTATGTGATACTGTTGGTTCAGGCAGCATGCCAAGCTTTGAAGCAATGGAAGTTGGGTTAAAACATCAGCTATACAGCTTCTCATTGTGTCACCTACTGTAATGATACCTACCTCACAGGGGTGCTGTAAAACTCAAATGGGATGAGATATTTCATAGATGCTCACAAATGTATTAGCTCTGATCTGAACATAAAGAGGGATTAACAAGGAAAAGCTTGGGAGGAGGAGATATTCTAAGCAAAGAAAACAGTTGAGAGAAGATGTGAACTAAAGTGACTACAGTTTTGAGTACAACAGGAGAGCAGCAAATGATGAGTCTGGCAAACTAAGCAGAATCAAGATTATGAAGGGTCTTATATGTCACGTTAAGGAAACAGAATTGTATACTGAGACAGATGAGGAGCTACTGAAGAATTTTAAGCAGACAAGTGAAAGTTGTCTTTTAGAAAAACCACTGTTTAGAGTCACAAATGCTTTCCATCCATCTATCTATTGACCCATCCATCTATCTATCTATCCACCCACCCATCCATCCATCCATCAAAAGAATAATTATTGACTGCCTGGTCTGTGTCCAGTGTTAGGCTAGTCTCTGGGGAAACAGGTTTCTACAGACATGGTCTCTGCCCACAAGGAGCTTCTAGTCCAATGAAACCAGTTAGGAAACTGCTATACTAATGCAGACAATACACAACTGTGGACAAAGGAACATCAAGGGCGATGAGCACAAATCAGAATCTCTAAGGAGGAAAAATGGACACAGTAGGGAAATTGATTGGATGTGTGGTGGTGAGCAAGGGAGAAGGGCTAGAAAAAGGAAAGAAAGAGAAGAAGGAAAGGAAGGAAGGAGAGAAAGGAGGGGGGAAGAAAGGAATGAAGGAAGAAAGAAAGGAAGGAAGAATGAAAAGTGCAAAAGTACTGTTACTGCATTATAAACACATATCCTTTTGTATATATGGTGACTACATGAAAAGGTACATGTTTATATAAGCTGTCCACTAGAAATGGGGCCATATATGTGTCTGAAATATATTTATACATACTTATGCTGATTTAAATTTATATTTATAAAGATCTATACAGATGTCTCTTACATATCTTTGTGTCTATACACTGCAGCTGTTGACACAAATATGTCATAAAAACTTGGTGCCAAGTTTTTTCCAGGTGAATACTTCAGTACACCTGAAATATTCTGGGCAGAAAAATGGGGAAAAGACTCACACACATAAGAAAAAATGAAAACAGCTAGTGCTATCTGTTAATCTCTCATAGAAAATCCAATGCTTGTAATATATTACATGCTTGCATTAGTGATCTTAATTGGGATATAAGTCGGTCAGATCTAACTGTATAATTACTGGGCTACAAGTGTAGCATGGTATAGAATATCTCAGGAAAAACTCATCTATGAAATATAGTTTTTGCTAACAAGATAGGAAAGCACAGTTTCTTTTGATGATAATCACTTTCTGTAGACAATGGTGAGAATTTCTGTGACTATTTACTGGAAGTTCATGAAACGGAGTTAATGAAAAATAGTGGATATTCAATAAATATGTGTTAAATGAAGAACCTTCCATCTTGTTAATATGGAGTTAAAATAAAGAAGTTACAACTCCATGGAATATTAGAGTTGGAAAGGACATTCATTCTGTGGATAAGATGCTATCTTCAGAGAAGATCACTCAAGAGCACGGAGCATCTTGATGGCCAGGCTGGGACCAAGATCCATTCCTCTTCATCTTCCCCCAACCCCACGCTCTTTCCCCCTAAAGATACGTCTGGCATCGCTCATGGATCTAGGAGTTTTATGTTAGTTTGGGAAGTCCAAAAACTTAAACACACAAAGACAAATAGGATGAAAATGAGTTGAGAAATAAATTACAGAGTTTGGCTCATGGAAAAGTTTATTTCTTCAAGGATATTAAAAGGGTCTGAGCCAAACGGATCACAGAGCCTGTAATAGGATGCTCTAAAAAAAGAACAGTGTCTTTTCCTGGCCTGAATGTACTAAATTTACATATCCTGAAGGAAAACCCAGGGCAGCTGGGTTTCCTTGGAGGCCTGAGTCAGCTCAGGGAACCAAGGAGCTCAGCGCTTCCAGTTTAACTCCCTTCTGCGTATCACGTGTTAAGTGGGTCAGGGACAAACCGGGAACAGACTTAACCAATTGACAGTTGGATTGGATGGAGGTGTGGGGAGATGTCTGGAAATTATTTCATTCTCACAAGTGGTAGCACAAACTATGATGATTTTAGCCAGAGAAGTCTCAGGGGAGAGCCCTGTTGGTTCTACCTCTCAAATATCTCTCAATTCCATTGTCTTCTCCCCACCTTCACCGCCGCCAGCCTCATCCAGGCCACCACCATCCCTCTCCTGGATTCCTGCCATAGCCACCTAGCTGCTCCTCCCCAAATCTCTTCTCCACAGTCACCCAAGCAATCTTTATCATATGCATATCTCACCACATCCCAGACCCCTGCCAAGGCACATGGTGTTTCCCACTGCCCTCAGTTTAACTCCAAATCCATCTTCATCTGGTTAATATATCTCTCACCTAGTCCAACCTCTCCCCACTTCACATCTTGCTCTTCATGCCTCAAACCCATTTAAGTTCTCTCATTACTGAAGAGCTTTTGTTTATGTAGGTTGTACCTATTTGTAGTTAGCATATTGTAAATTAAAACTGAGAAACTTCAAAACACAAGAACACAGAAGCGTGCATTCCATTAGCTATCAGAGCAGTAATAACATCACGCTCCATGCAGCCACTGGAAAGCTCCACTGTACTCTCAGGAGAGAATGAGAGTGAAAAAGGTAGATGATGTCATAGCATTATTACAAAAATAATTTCAGACTTTGAGGACACCCTAAAAAGTTTCCAGGAACACTATAAGCTCCAGATCACCCTAAGAAAACAACCACTCTCAATATACCAAACTTCTTTCACATTCTCCAATGCACCTTGCTCACCGGAGTGGTGGCATTTCCCAGGTAGCCTGAGTCTCAGTTCTGGGCAAGATCCCCTTCTTACTGGTCCCCCAGCATCTGTACTGCTATCAGCATGGGCCTCAGCACACCCGATCGTAATCGTCCATTTACTCATCGGACTCCCCTATTAGATGGTCCACTCTGCCTTGTCCATGTGCCCAGGCCCAGCACAGTGCCTGGCACAATGTTCCTATGGTGGTCATAGATGAGACTGGATCACCCTCTGCCTGTACACAAAGTGTTTTCAGGTGCAAGAGACGCACACTTTCTTCTGTGAGAACCCAAGGTGGGTTCAGTTTGGGTGGAAAAGTCACGCTTGCAGATTTCAGGAAGAACTTTCTAACAACTGGAGCTAGAACAGGTGGGCCAAGGAAATACATGAGCTGGTGCTAGGAGAGCCCCAGTGAGGCAGGGCACAAGGGGGATTCCTGCACTGGGTGGGGATTAGGGCTGGATGACCCCAGGCATCCCTTCTGAGTCTGACAGACTGTGATTCTGTGAGGCTGAACTGAGGGTTTCTCCCAGACATCCCTCTTGCTTTACATTCCAGATGAATTTGTTTAGAGTTCCCAAGTTTAACTCTCATTTTTATTTTAAGCTACTTCAGAAGACAACAAAGTACAGTACTGTCATTTTTCTCCTTCACTTTCCTCTCTGATCCCTCTCCCTTGCTTTATTCTATCTATGGCTTTTTCTTTTCAACCTTCTTTCCAAAAATATACAGGAAAACGGAGGAGTTCTCACTGAACCTCAGTGAGGAACCAGATTCTGCTCCCTCTGATGGACTAGTGTCCCCACCCAGGGACTGCTGGCATGAGCTGACCTGCAGAGAAACAAGAGGGAGAGGGGCGAGGGGCTCCGAGTGTAAGCATCTGAGGGCAAAGGAGGGTGAGATGGAAAACTGAGAGGAGAACATGGGGTCTCTGCCAGACTGGCTTCAGGAACTAGATCTGAACCCTAGAGAAAGAGAGACTGCAGAAGGGAACTGGATAGGCAATTTTCCATGAGATTCCCTAATTTCCAAGTAACCTTGCCTCAGGGCCAAGTGACAGTGCAGCAAAACATTGGGCGAAAGGCACTCCCTTCATTTCTGTAGAAAACCGAGTGGATCTGGCAGTGAAGGGTACTGTGAGGGAGCACAGAGATCGCTGCCCCCCACCCCCCGGGAAGCCTGGGAGACATCTCCACCTCTGAGCAAGAAAGGGCGTGGCATGGGAGGAGCCCACAACAGTGGCAATCATCCAGCGCTTCCTTCAAGTGTCTTGTTGACAAATGGATCCCAAAAAGGAGGATAATGGCAAAAAAAAACCAGAATAAGTTGTGACACATATGATAATGTCCTAGGTATTCCTAGAAATAACAGAGGAACAATCAAAGACTACCAATGCCTTGAAGCCCCCAAATATGTGTATTGATTCTAGGGTGACCTTGCTTGTACCCACAGGCTGTCGGGGTCTGGAGGAATCCATAAACACACAAACACACACCGTGTTTTTATCAGGCATGTGGCTTTGAGCACGTATCTCAGTGCCTTTGTTTCCTCATATGAAAAGTGGGATGACATACCTAGGACAGTGCAGGTGCTCAAAGGACATCTGTTGAATGAATGAATGTATGGATACTGGACTTGATGTTGGGCAAAGGTTACAAACTTCCAGTTACACGATGAATAAATTCTGGAGTTCTAATATACAGCATGGTGACTATAGTTAACAGTAATGCACTGTATACCTGAAAGTTGCTAAAAGAGTGGATCTTTGTGTTCTCAGCAAAAAATTAAAAGGTAATTGTGTGAGGTGATGGGCGTGTTAACTAATCCTATTGAGTTAATCACTTTGCAATATATACGTGTATCAACTCATCACATTGTGCACCTTAAACTTACACAAGGTTGTATGTCAATTCTATCTCCATCAAGCTAGAAAAAAGACAAAAATAAAATAAAAATACTGGCTTTGCAGAGCAATCTCAAGATCAAATGAGATGGTACGTGGGAAAGACCATTAAAATCATAAAGAGTTGTTCTTTGCACACCCAACTTGCAAACGAGCTTCCAGGGTGGCTTACCTTCTGCTTCCCGAGGACTCCAGTGTCCTGATGGGCCGCAGGGCATCGGGGATGAGGCGTTGAAGGCATACTGCACCAGGATTCTCCCTTCCAGGCAAAGGTCACATGCTGATCCCAATTCTCTAGGAGGCCAAGGAAAGAAGGAAAATGCACTGACTTAGGAACAGGTGAATGAGCCACTGACTCGACTATAACAAAGGCAATAGGGCAGAGGACACCACAATCCTATGTTACTCTACTTCCTCTCTATCCATGCCAAAGCTTCCAGAATATGACTATCAATGAAATTCCTCCACACTGCCCAGCAAGCACCTTGTTTGAGCCTAAGCAGCTTCTGTTCTGATGGTGGATACACTTCTTTAATTTCAAGCAGTGCGGAATCAACAGGCCAAAGATTCAAAACTTGCACTAATCTTAATTTCATCAGGCATCCAATGCTCCACTGAGAATTTGATGTGTGGTTGTGAGAACATCTTTTGCCCCATTTGGCCTCAAATTTTATTCTTTGAACGATATTTATCAGGTACCTACTATGTGCCAGGTAACATCCTATGTCTTAGGTATTAAATAAAAAGAAAGCATGGTTCAGTTCCTTCATCTGAAAATGAGTAGGCTGAACTAGATGATGCAGAAAGAACCTTCCAGTCCTGACCTTCTGGGGATGGATGAGCCACTCCTTGGTTGAACAGTCAAAAGCAGTTTCCTTACCATGCCATCTAATTCATTTTAGCAGGTTTCCAAGGGGTGAGCTAATCTCTCAAAGAGACCAGGCCCAGAAGTGGAATATTATGGTGACTCCTTCTACTGTCTAGTGTCTTGTGTCTCTGAATTCAATCTCCTTCTAGTCACAACAGCCTCCAGGATCCTACTTGTCATCCAGATTTGGCATCTGTTTAGGAGGCAGCTGTGGGGAAGGGAGAGGAATAAGCCTTCTCCTTCTGTACTGTTGTGGACCCGAAATTCTGCAAATCTGACAAGCTTTGCAGAGGTACTAGAAAGGGAAGATGTCAGGAATGTTCCAGGCCAACCCATTATTTCTCAAAATGCAACAGTCCTGCCAAGATCTCTTTCTTCATTCCTAGAAGAATCTCTGTCCTTTGGCTACCTGAAAGGACACAATGGCAGAGCCTTATCTCAAACTTTAGGGCTTTCCCTTCACAGAGAAGCTCTGTAGCCCCTATGCCCACATGGTAAGGAAGAGCATGCTTGTGAGCATTGCAGTTTTCTGGTGCTCCCCATTCCTCCTCCACACAGCTTCCAGGGAGCTCATCTCCAACCCTAAATCTGAACAGGTCATGCCTCGGCTTATCTGCTTAGATAGTGGGCAACATATGTAGCTGAAGGACTAGATGGATGGATAGATGGATAGATGGATGGATGGATGGATGGTTGGATGGATGGATAAATGACATTCACTCAGACATGTTGCTAAGACTCATGATTAACCTAGACGAGGCCATCAACTTGCAGATTTTGCATCCTCATCTTTAGCATTGTAAATACGAAACCACACATAGGTAGAAATTTTGCAAGCACGCTAATATTCAGTGATAGGAGAATGATTAAATAGCATAAGGTTAATCTTCTCAAGGGAATAATAAACAGCTATTACAAAAACATTTATAAAGATTATGGAAATTTCATGGAAAAAGTATAAACTATAATGTTAAGTGAAAAAGCCATATTCAAAACTGAATCTAAAGCAGCATCTCAATGCTGTTCAAATAACCTTAATGTGACAAAATATTGTTGGCAGTAATTTCTGGGTGATGGAACATAGGATGATTTTTCACCCCATTTTTATTCCTTCTGGTTTTCTGAATTTTCTATATATTTTGAATATGTATGAGTTACTTCTGAACTAGGAATAATATTAATCATACAAATATACTTGTAGGCAGGGAATAAGGAGTGGGGAGAGAAACTTTCTCAGTACCACTGTGGAGGGCAGAGTTCCATTACAATGACCACAATCTGTGCATGACTCTGAGTCACATGACTGGCTTTAAGATGACAATGAGATTACAAACGTCCTGGGAGGGAATCAGCAACCACACTGATCTTAATGGCCATTGAACCTTTCTTTCTATTTCTTTAGATGCTTTATTTTAGATAATACACATACAGTCACCTGCACTTCACTGAGTTCTTGACATATCCTAGGTTCCCAATAAATACGTTGATGAGGGAACAAACCATTATCCATCGGACAGGAAATGTGCCTTGTTTGCACAGAGCTCCACAAAGTGCATTCCCTCATGTTCATTCATTGATTCACGTGTTCATTCATTGTTTCATTGATTCATTGAATGGATAGTCATTGAACAGCCTCTGGTACTAGCACTGTACAGGTACTAGCACTGTACAAGCACTAGCACTGTACACTGACCACCAACAGTGAGTAAATTAGATGTGGTATCTGCCATCATAGAACTTGCAGACTAGTGGAGGCAACAGTCCATAAACAAATAGGTAAACAGATATAAAATTACAGACTCAATAAGTTCTGAAGGAAAGTAAATGGATGATATAGGAGACAATAAGGGGGGGACAGAGCACACTGGGCTAATTAAGATTGGTGCAGTCATAGAAGACCTTAGTGAGGGGATGCCATTTATGGGGAGAGCTAAATGACACAAAAGGATGACACAAAGAGTGGATGTAAAGCATTCCAGGTGCAGTCTCAAGGTATGCACAAGATCTAAGTAGGAAAAAAGGGCTTAGTCCACAGGGATCCAGGAAGAAGCCTGAGTGGCAAGAGTCACCAATGAAGGAAAGAGCAGTAAGAAAGGCAGTTGGACACGTAGGCAAGGGCCAGATTAGGGACGGTCCTGCAGACTACGTGTAGATTACACATAAAATAATGAGAAGCTACTGGAGAGTTGTAGAGCATGGGGTGATATGTTCTGATTCACATTTTTAAAAGATCAGGCTGCATGCTGAATGAAGAATGGATTGGGGAGAGAAGGACAAAAGTCAAAGCAAAGTCAGCAACTAAAAAGCAGTAGTGTGATTCTGGGTGTGGTGGGTGATAGTCCCATTTTATAGATTAGGAAACTCAGAATCAAGAGTACTAAGTAATCACACCAAGGTCATAGCTAGGAAAGTCAAGCAGTCAATATGGGCTTTACCAAAATCAGACGGCAAATCCAGCACATCCAGAGAGTGTATAATACATGTTTCTTACCTTAGAGTTCTTATTTATTTGATTTTTATGGCCACCTACACACACACACACACACACAATGAAATCGCAGAAGTACAGGATACTAACACTGGAAGAGACCAACTTTCTTACCCAGGTTCCATGAGAATCAAAGCTTAAAGCTCCAAGTCTGGGCTGTTGAACCAGCAGTCACCAGCCACATGTGGCTATTTAAATTTAAAATGAAATAAATTTAGAAATTCAGTTCCTCAGTCACACTTACCACATTTCAAGCATTCCACAGCCACAGTCGGCTAATGGCTACCATATTGGATAGTGCAGACACAGACCACTGCCATTACTGCAGAAAGTCCTATTTGACAGCGCTTCTGTAAGGCATCCACAGATGAGTTAACTTCTCTCGAATGCATCTAGAATGGTACTAGTTATGTACCATCCTTGGAGAACTGAGGAAATAGTCACTCGGGTCTGTGTTCTGAGATTCGGAAGAGGAATCTTGGCTGAGAAAGGCTAGATATCCTCTGGCCTATAGATCAGAAAACTGAGGCTGAAGAGGAAAAGGAAACAGATGACATCGCAAAGACATCAGACTTGGGTCTCTCAGTTCCCAGACCAGTACTCCTTCCAATATACCACAGTTGATTTTTCAGATAACTGAAACCATCCAGTCAACACATGTTTGCAAGACAGATAAAAATAAAGGAGTTAAAAAAGCCAAGGGTGGCCTTGAATTATTTATTCAGTTGCCCATGTGTGAGGACACAGGCTGTGGGAGGATCTGAATATGTTTTCTTAAGGAAAACCCTTGTATTCTCTTAGACTACAGATGTGAGGAACAGCAGGAGGACATGAGGATGGCCAGGGGCAAGAGGTTGGCATTGATGGATGTAGTGGAAAACACCAGAGATTTTGCAGGGAAAGAGAATTTTCAAGTAACTGAACAGCCCTGGAAAACTTTGTACAAGATGGAGCTAATATTTCTTGAACATAGAATGTGCGTGCTAGGCATATCACAGATGTCATCTTGTTGAATTCCCCTCAAAAGCCAGATGAAGTGGGCACAATTAACACCTTTTTTATGAAAGAAGACTCAGAAGGTCATAGAGGATCAGAGAGGTGAGATGGCTTGCTCAGGTGGCATAGACTAGGAGTGGTGAAGCTGAGAACGGAACACAGACAATCTGACATCAAAGCTTATGCACTTCATACTAAGTCAATTTACAGAGTATAAACTCTGTGTGTATGGGAGAGTGATTGTTCCATTTCTTTACAACAATTTATTGAACTTGTTGACCGACTTCCTTTAGCTATAGACTACGGTCTACGTAGCTGTTAACCCTAATTAGACATGTTTCTAAAATGTCAGTTTTAATTTAACATATGATAATTCCATTATGAAATCTTAGACTGAACAGAATAGCTATTGTATGCGCCTCAAGTACCAACTGACTATAGGTTATTAAAAACATATTGATTGAAGCTGAGGGCACTATGTAATAGAGACATATCTCATTACACAACAATTAACCCTCCAATAGGTTTCCAACAATCAGATGGTATTTATTTAATGGACAATAACTGCTTTATGAAATACAAATTGAATACATACACAGGAAGCTTCATTTACAAAACTTCCATTTGTAAGTGGAATTGAGGCCAAGGCTTGACCAAGAGTCTGATACTTCTCATCGCCACAGAAAAAATAAATAAATCTACAGGCTGCTGGAAAGCCTGTTCTGAAGTGTCACATGAGGTTTCCCAAACCCAGCTCTGAGCTCCCAGTGAGGGCGGCTGAGGCAGGGGGAAGGGGGTTTCTACAGAGAGCCTAGGGACAGCATTTCCTTGCCCCTTGATCGCTTCACCCAGCTGCCAAAGGAACGTTCTAGATTCAGGGACTGATGGTAGTGTGGGCAATTACAGCCCAAATTTAATGTGGTGCCATGGTCTAATATATTTTTATACTGACACAAAATGTGCACACACACACGCACACATACATACGCACACACTGGTAAATGGGAGCTCCTTGCCAACTTCTGTGGTTCTTTTCAGGGGAGGGGGAACACCTCCTTCATAACTCGAGTTCTGGAAGGACTTAACAAAAGCAATGGGAACCTGAGACACAGTACTGCAAAATGTGAGTCGGAGCCCAGCCCCCAGCACCTTCTCTGGGCTCTTGTTCAAATATCTCAGCCTCTTTAAGCTCCAATTCCAGGCTTATCCAGCAAATGAAAAAGATGATTCCCCTTTTATAGAGTCACTGGAAAGATTAAGTGAGTACAGGATCCGACGCAGAGTAAGCACTTGATAATGACGGCAACCACAATAATAGAGTACTATTAATTAATCATTAGCTGGTTATTATTTTCAACATCATCAATGTTACATCATCATTATTGGATAAAGCACCCCCAACAAGAGCCGAGAAGGGTAATATACTATAATCCCTAAATTATAGCTAAATTCCAAGACAGGTGTCAATGGCTTAGTCCATCTCATGACCCTTTAAAATCTAGTTCCCTTTAAGCCTGAGCTCCTCAAGGGGTCTCCATGCTGAAAGGCACCACAGAGTCCATTTGATGCAGAGCTCCACCTCCCGGCCACGGAGGCATCATTAGACTGACTTTTCAGGGGAGGAGAATAAAACCCAGGGAAGGAAAGCGACTTCCCCAAAGCCACACAGGTAGTAAGTGACAGAATGGGGAGCAGGACTGAGGTATCTTGTGCCTCAGTATATCATTCCCTGGTCTTCTAAAAATTCTACCTTCGGTTCTACAAAGAAACCCTGGGCACAGTTCAAGATTCTAATTATGTATCTTATATACTTGCATGTGTATTCACATATCATATATGAATATGCACACATATATACACACACATATATATACATATATACATATAATATACCATATGTATATGAAGATGTTTTCCCACTGACCAGAGACAGTTTCAACTCCCAAGCTCATGGAGAGGAGACCAGTACCTCTATCCCAGAGGAGGTTCTGGCAATAGAGGATTCCAAATTTTCAATAATAAAATAAAGTTAAATATTCATTTGCTTAAAATATGTATTATTACTTATTACTTTCTATTAGCCATTGTTCATTTGTTCCCTGACCCCCAAATTTACAGCTTGCCTAGATGGCCCAGTCCCTGTGCTAGGTGGTGGTAGCAGCCACTGAACAAGAGCAAGGACAAAGAACACAGCAAAATCCCTCTACTAGGCCACTTCCCTTCCAAGTTTCCCTCTTCTTGGCAGGAAAGAGAGAGAGATCAACACTTCACAGGCCACACTCACCTTTCAAAGAAGTGGCCGTCGATGGGCGGGAACCACTCCAGCTTCACAGACTCGGTCGTGTGGCCCACAATCTGGGGGGCGAGGGCGACAGGCGCCGGTTTTCTGGAGGGCTGCCAGCTCTGGTACACCAGATCCAGGTAACAGTGCATTCTGGCGACTTGATTGGGCGTGAAGGAGTCCGTGCAGTCGTCATCTGCAAGTGGGCAGAGACAGAGATAAGAACCTGGCTGCACAGGCCGGCATGCGAGAGCATTGTGACGTCACCTGGTGGCCAGAGAGCCAGCACCCCAGTCCTTGCCAAGTCAGAGCTGGCCTCTCCCAGTGCTCAAGAGTTAATGATCTGTGAACAAATTAGGGTAGTCATCACTTCTGGACACAGGTGAGAGGGAACAGGAGGAAAGGGAGGCCGGATGGAACTGACAAAGTACATTTGAGACTGGAGAGTGAGCAACCCAGAGGTCACGGCTAAGGACAAGGGCAAGACAAGCTGCTCTCCTTGGGCTCCAAATCCTCCCAGTAATCCTAAATCCAGTAAGTCACACATTCCCTTATTCCTTCCCTCCCGCACCACTCATTCAATATCTCTCATTCATTCATTCATTCATTTGCTTGTTTATTCACTCATTCCTTTATGCGTTCACTTCCTCCTTCTCTCATTCCTTCACGTTCTTTCATCGACTCATTCATTCATTCTGCTATTTATTTATGGAGTGACACTGTTCTTCAAACAAACCTTCTGAGCATCTATTACATATTCCCTGCTCAGTGCCAAGGGCCACAGAAAGATGAAACTGAAAACATTCCTGCCCTTGAAGAGTGACCAGTCTATTGAAGGCCAGTTTGTTGTATGAGTCAAGGTTATTACAAGGGCATTAAACTCTGTGATGCTGACCGCTGATAAATAGGAGACAGCGTGTTGCGGAAGGAGGGTAACCCAGAAAGGCTTCTGAAGAAGCAGATACTTGAGGTCTACCAGATGGCATAGCTAAGATTGGGAAAGAAGGTTGAAGGATTGCAGGGGAGGGAGCTGGAGGACCATAGAGGCATGGTGTCCTATGCAGTCAGCGCAGGCCACAGAGTCAGGCTGACCTAGGAAGAATCCAGCCTCAGTGTCCATGCTGGGAGTATGAGGACAATGACACCTTCCACACAGTACTGTCTTTGGGACACTTACCTTGTGCTTAGTATGACCAGGCATGAGGTACTGTGCTCTGGACACATTTAACTCTCCCACTATTTTTGGAGTAAATATTATCATTTTCTCCATTCTACAGAAGAGGAAATTGAGGCTGAGAGAGGCTAAGCAGCTTTTTTAAGATCACAGAGCTAGGGACAGATCTGAGATTCAAACCTGGGAAGTCAAGACTCCAAGGCCAGGCTTCTAATCAATAGGAGAACTTCTGTCTGAGTGTAAATGAGAGCTTGTATGGGTAAAGTATCCTGCAGGTGCTTGATAAACAGCAGTTGAGCCTGAGTCTGAGGAAGCCAGAATACAATCTCTTAAATGTCTTCAAATCTAATGACCTTCAGTCCTACTCTCCCTTTTCTATGATGCCAACTGAAGGCCGTGACCCAAGACTCGCCCCCCCTAGGAAGAAGCTTGCCTCCCATCTCTCCCTTCAACAGCTTTGTTCAGCTGCCCCAGAGGCAGGGCAAGGCATTGTTTTGGCTTGGTTTCCAAAAACACCACTTCCCAGAGGTGTCTGCCTGGTCGGGGTTTCTGCAGCTGGGCCCCAGACGGAGGAGCCCCGGGCTCGCCAGATATTAAAATAAATCCAGCACTGGGAATCCTGCAGTGTAAACTCACTTCCCCTTATCAAACAAACAGAAAATAAGTTTGGGCGAATGCTGGGCAGTTGGACGTGACCTTGAGAATCTAGCTCGGGCAAAGGACGGGGGTTCAAGGACGGGGGTACACAGAAGCTGCCTCCAATCCCCTTAGTAGTTTTTGACAGTCTCCTTTCCACCACACTGGGGAAGTCCTTCATATATGTGGAGGAAGTGGAAGAGCCTGGTGTCCCTTAGCAAGCACTAGTTGCATAAATCTCTCTCAAGCACAGATGCCACCATGTAACTCCTTGGATACCAAACATTCTATGGCTCCCCATTGCCTGGAGTCCAAATGTCTCAGTTTGGACATGTTTTTCTTGGTTGCTATGAACTTTACACTTCATCCCTAAAGCCTTGGAAAAGCCACCGGATAGGGTAGATGCAGGAGAAGGGTATGATGGCTAAGGAAATTGGGCTATATAGTTAGATTAGTGCATGAAGGATCTGGAGTGAAATGGGCAAGATATTTCATGCTGTCAGTGTCTCAGTTTCCCCTCCTGTAAAGTGGAAATGATGACAACAAGAGTGCTTATTTCAGAAGACAGCTGCAAATTAAGGAGAGTGGAGCACCAAGAACCATAATAAATGCTCAGTACATGCTCACTGTCTCATGATTGGGCATAGTGCTTGTGTGTGTGAGTGCTGGAAAACAGGAAGCAGAAAAAAAAGGAACAAAAAGTATTCATTCTCTTTGATCTAGCAATATCACAGTTAGGAATTCAATAGTAGATATTTGTGAATAAACATGGGAAATATATACGTACAGGGATTTTTTTGAATCATCATTTATATAGTAAAAATATTAAAAATACCACTTTAATAGGGGAATCACCGTGTATGTTAAGGTGCATGCATAGACTACAATACGAATCAGTCATTTCCAAAAGAAGGAAGTAACTTTAAAACTCGGGTCTCTCATGTATAAATTGAAGACATTAAATCAACCCCACTACACAGAGGATTCAATGAGCTGAAGCACATGAAGCATTTATCAAGATGAATGGAGACGGAAAAGGAGTACTTTTTTTCTCTATACACTCTGATTTGTTCGCTTTTCTCTTCCCAAAGAAGTGAATTTTCCCTTTATAACTTAAAAATTAGCCATTTCTATGTTGCTCAATAAAAAAGCATTTGAAAAACGAGTAGGTGATAGAATCTGGCAGGGGAACAGGAATCTATCTGAACTTTAAAGCTGAAGGCAGAAACTATCTACCCCAGGGTCCATCCATCACTTAGAGACTTAGTTGCTATCAGAATCTTGGGTGAGGTACCAAAGGGTTTTCCGTTTATCACAAATGCTCCGTCTCAATTAGCTAATGTCTAGAGCCAGCCCCGCTTGGCTTCTTGCCTCCACACTCTTCCCCTCCTGACATCCGTGGCTACTTGATCCCAGTTTCCAGGACCAGCTAGCCCCACCCTGTTCTTCTGTCCCCATCTTGTCCCTAAGCAGAAAGGACTTGGGGGATTTCAGCGCCTTGGGAGCCTGAATCAGTCTCCATGCTGTTGATGTTGTGTCCTGAGTTTGCTAACTGGACTTTGCTCTCAAGAACACATCTCCATCTGCAGCTGGGAGGCCACAAAGCACGGAGGTTCAGGGCATGGAACTCGGTACCTCCAGTCCCTCTGGAACCTGGGCAAAATGCTGACCCTGGACAGCCTCATCTTCACCCACTGTAACATAGGGAGCAATGATGCTACCTGCCTCCTAAGGCTGAGGAGAGCATTTAACTAGCTAACCCATGTCTAGTGCAAGAATAACCAAGTTGCCCTTTGTAAAAATCCATATTTTTCTGTTGTTTTAAAAATAATGATAATAATAGTAATAACAATAAATGATCATATCCACTGTAGAACATTTGGAATCTGTCAAAAATGTTACAAAGAAATAAATATCACCCTAAACTCATTACCTAGAGATAATACAACTAATATTTAGTGTGTATGTATTCACATGTCTATGTGGATATCTACAGTGAATTTCTATAATTCTCATCATCACAAGCATATATATCACAAATAAGTATATTTATATTTAATATATATTTATAAATATTTATTTATATTTTATATTTATTTATATATATTTCTATATATACAATATATATGCCAGGTCTGACACGACACATAAGGCTCTGGACTGTTTTCATGTTAAGTAGTTAACAGATAATCCTACTAGTTGTCATTTATTGAGCACTAGTTATGGTACCAAGGACAGTTCTTAGTTATTTACCTGTATGATTACAGATACTATCACACAAGCTAAGTATGAGGATCCTCCACGGTACAGACGAAGTAACTGAGGCTCAAAGAGCAGCAGTAATTTGTCCAGCGTCAAAGGCTAGCACACGAAGGATTCAAGTTTGGTCCCCAGCCTCCAAATTTCATGCTCTGTACCACTATGTTACTCTTGCTTCTATCCGTGCCCCTCAATCGTCTTCTGTGTCACCTTTAGTAGCCACATAATGCTCTATCATATGGATGCCTTGTGACTTATTTCAGCAATTTATTCTCTTTGGGCTGTAAGCAGTTTCCAATTGTTCACACATAGAAGCATTTTTCTTCTCTGCCTGGCAGATAGTAAATGCCTAATTAATATTTGGAGGATGAAGAGTGTTAAGAACATTCTTAGGACTAAATCTTTAAACACATCAACTGATTTAGTTTCTGAGGATAGATTCCTTAGAGGTGGGATTTCTGGGTCAAAGCATATGTGCATATTACATGGTCCAGGGGGCCTACCCGGTGACATAGTGGTTGGGTTTGCACACTCCACTTCAGTGGCCCAGGGTTTGCAGGTTCGGATCCTGGGCACGGATCTGCACACTGCTCATCAGGCCATGCTGTGGTGGTGTCCCACATACAAAATAGAGGAAGACTGGCACAGATGTTAGCTCAGCGACAATCATCCTCACACACAAAAAAGGCCCTGATACACAGAAAGATAGTAACAAGACACTGGAGAAGGTCTGGCTTCCATGCTCTTAAGGAGGCCCTGATGAGAGGGTACTCTTGGTGGGCTGCCTATGGCGTACTATCTTCAGGAAATGGAGTCCAAGCTGCTACTCTTCTACCTGCTCAGAGTTTATCTGACAGTTGAGCGTGACCACACTCACCTGTGCTCAACTAGGCTTGCTCCCATCAGCTGCCTGGTGCCTGCTTGATCTGAGCACACGGGACCCTCTCAACCTTCCCTAGTATCAGAAAGGGAGCCAGATAATTACTGATTAATACCACAGGCTCCACAGTAAGAAAAGCTTGCCTTATTGCTGTGTGCCCTGGGAAAGCTATTTAAGCTACCTAAACCACACTTTCTGCATCTGCAAAATGGGTGTGATAATAACAGCGCTTACCTCATTGGATTATTTTGAGGATTTTATGAGACAAACCTATGAACTGCCTTGGCATATCATAGGCACTCAATAATTACTGCATGTATGCACTGACCAATATGGCAGCCACCAGCCATGTGTGGTTATATCAATTTAAACTAATTAAAATTACTTAAGACTAACCATTCAGTTGCTCAGTCTTACTAGCCATGTTTCAAGGGCTCAGTAGCCACATATGGATAATGGTTATCATACTGGACAGCACGGACACAGAACATGTCCATTTTTACAGAAAGTTCTATTAGATAGCACAGCACTAGACTCTTCACCCAGCTAGAGACCAAGCCTGAGGAAGAAGCACCCAGGAAGGAAGGATCCAGAAGCAGTGGACCCAGTATAGTCTCCACCCTCTTGCCTTGACAGCAGAGCCCTTGTGCATCTCTCTCCTCAGCCCTGAGAACCCGATTTCGTTCTGCATTTTGAATTTCATCCAGCTGCTTTTGTCACCTCATCTATCAGAGATCCTAAGGAAAACAAACATTTCAAAGCTCGTGGTCGCCTTGAATACGCTTTTGCGGGTGTAAGTTTGTTATCGTAGCTCAGTGAATTAGTTCTGCTGTTAATGGGTCACTGAGCTGAGGGGTTCCTTTAAAAAACAACAGTAAATCAATCACCCTTTAGATCTGTACAAAGGGGAACAAAAAAAGATTTAGTTTATGGGGGTCTGGTAGCTAGTGGCAGCTCCTAGGCTTCTAAGAGGCCGGCAAACTTCCAAACTCATGTTATTGTTTATTTTCCATGTGCATTGAGCTGGCCAAGGAAAGGTGCTACAGAAATGGAACGTAAGCAGGGCTGTGTGAGGGGACAGGGCACCGGATGTGGGATGTCAGCTTGGCTGGGAATGGGAGTCCAGTGGGAATCTGCTTTTGAGGAAATACCCAGCACTCTGGTCTTTTATAGAGACCTAAACCTAAAGACCCTTTATGGTGCCAAGGGTGGGTTGCCAACCCTTCAAGAGACCTCAGGTTTGAACTGTATGAATCTTAAACCGGAGAGGCCCTCAGAAGTCATCAGCCCAGATAGGAAAGCAGGAAGACCCAATGGGGATCATTGAGTTCATTGGGTTTCAGTAGGGAAATCCTCTCTTCAAACGCAATCTGAGGCAAAACCCCAAAAGAAATGAAAAACTGTTAGAAGGGGGCTTTCCTGGTTCAAGGGGAGGTAGAGGCCTAGAACTCCTCTCACAGAGCCACTTGGGGAAGCCCGCCAAGGCAGACCTGTGAGACAGAGTGCCAAACCCACCCAAATTGCTCAATATCCCACTCAACCATCAGCTAGGCCTCTTTTGAAGAGTGTCACAAAAGTAAAAGAGAAAAAAAACAATACTTGGCATCATATGTGTGACCTGGGGCAAATGACTTTGGTGAACCTCGCTCGGCACTGTCATCTGTAAAACGGAGATAGTTCTTACTCCATAGATTTGTGTGAGAATTAAATGAGACGGTGTGTATTAAAGTCCTTTGTGAATAAAAAACTTTTACAGAAGTAGAGATATGGTTATTGACAAGAATCGATTTTATATACCTGTTCTAAGAGAATTTATTCATCTTCTTCCCTTACTGCCTCTCTCCCTCCATTCCTCTCCCCCTCCTTCTCTTTCTTCCTAACAAACATCTATTAAGTATCAGACCCTATGCTAGGTGCTGAGGATACAGGGATGTACAAGAGCCATTCTCTGCCTTCACAGAACTCACTTGTTTTAGTTGGGGAAAGAGACATCTAACTTGAATATTACAATAGAATTTGACACTGGGTTACCATGTGCAATTTTGTGGATCATGTCTTACCCCAGGACTGTTGGCTTAAGGGGCCAGTGGTGAGGGCTCTGACTGCGCTGAGGAAGGGGTATCTTGTTCTAATTTGCCAAACATGCTATAAGAGCTAGAAGTGGCCTTGAAATTTGCTAAAAGAAAGTACAGGTATCCTAGAAGCCAAAGAATGAGTCCTTAAAAAAGGGCGCTGATAGGATATACGCAGTTGGGAGAAAACCACACCCATCTCGTGTAATAATTTCATATTTGCAAAACCAAAAGCATACTCTTTTTTTGATAATAAAACATCAGAGTGTGAGAGTTTTGTGTTTTACAAAAAGATTCAACAACCATTTGCTTACAAATATACAGCTGCCAAATTAGGAGGAAGCATGGAGATCAAATCCAAATAGAAATTTTCTTGAGAAAAGTGAGCCCAGCAAGGACACATGGCAGACCCAAAGGTGTTAAGTAACCTAGTGGCAGAGTTAGGTCTTCTACTCAGGTTTCTTGACTTTCAGTCCTAGTCAACTTCCTAAAGTGTCATCCTGAGGAACTTTCAGATACAGCATCTTCCTCATACTCCTGAGCTGCTCATGGAAGGAATATTATCTCGATTGTTTGGGATGAGGAATTGTTGGGATGAAGAAGTCTTAGAGAATGTAAGCAGCTTGTTCAAGGCTACTCTGAGCCAGGAGTGGAGCCCACATCTGACATCCAGCCCCAAGCACGCTACAGAGTATATGGCCCTACCTGCGTAGCTCATGAAGTTGTTGAAAGGAGTGTTGAAGAAGCTATGAAAGCCACAGGTGTCATTCCCTGGTCCCGGGTCGCCGCAGAACTTGTGTTTCGGGGCTGGGTTGGTGTCACTGCAGAGGTCTCCGGTCTCAAAGGAGGGCTCTGTCTCCATGCAGGGGTCGCTGCAAGACTGGATTTCCGAGATACCTCGGAAGATGTGGTAGAGGCCCAAGCTGTGCCCGATCTCATGGATCATGGTGTGGGTGTGCCCGGGAATGCCGTAGAAAGATGGGTTCAAGACAATGCCACCTGCAAGGAGAAAACCAGAGCATTAAGCAAGCTGGGCATTGTGCTTCCTAGTGCAGGAATCCCCAAACCAATCAAGGGCAAATGGGGTGCTTCCCAAGGTAAACACAGGTTTCTCCACCCTATGACTCCACTACCCTGAAAGCTGTTATGACTTGTGCTATGAATCATCAGTGGAGTAGGAAGGAGTCTCGAAAGTCATTTTGTGCAATCCCCTCATTTTTCAGATGGAAACACTAAAGCTTAAAGAGGTGAGGCAACTTATCTAAGGTGACTTCAAACCACTTAACAGGAATGGCATGATTAGGATTCAAGGACTTCGATTTCTGGCCTGGTAAACATTTCTGCTGCAACCTCTTCCCTAGAAAGAAAGGCACACCCTGATTTACAAACATTCTAAGTGCTTTTGTTTAAAGGAAGCCCTCCTAGTCAGACACCTCGGTTCCAGGTTTCATTTTGCCTTCACCAACTCTGGGACATTGAACAAGTCCATTACTGTCTCTGAACCCCACTGCTTCACTTCTGTACTCAATGAGCATGAACATTCATGAAGGTCAGCACCACGTCGTGTCCACCATTATAACACTGATCCTAGTAGCCAATGTTTCTCGAGTGTTTATTAAGTATCCTCAGGCCTTGTGCTGAGTGCTTCACATGTACAATCACACTTCATCATTTCACAACCCCATGAGAGAGCCATGGATTCATGAAGAGGTGAAGTAACTGACCCATGATCAAGAATCAGTAAGTGTGAAGCTGGAATCTGAACCCAAGATCCTTGGGTTCTAAAGCCAAGGCTCATAATCTGAGTTCTACTGCTAATGTGTATCACAGGGCCCAGAATATGGCATCTCATTCAATGCATGTTGAATATTGGCTGAATGCTGACCCAACTAAAGAAGTTTCCTGAGATCTAACTAATGACATGTAAGCAGCCAGCATAGCGCTTGACATACAGTGAGAACCTTACTTACTAACTACTTGCCTCTCAGAGTGAGGCACCCAGAAGGTGATTAGAAACGCAGAATCTCAGGTCCCATCCCAGACATACAGAATCAGAGTCTGTATTTTGACAAGAGCCTCAGATGACTTGTCTGTATGTTCTAATTTGAGAAGTGGTGATCTGCTTCACACGTCTTCGAAGATCGAGGATTGCTTAGCTTGGGGAGATACATGGAAGAGATCTCAGTAGAACCAATGGACAGCATTTTTCCCTGTTCATTCTAGGCAGTGGAGAAATATGTAGAGGCTGGCAGAAAGAGATACTTAAATTTTAAAATCCAAGTGTGTTTAAGGGAGGGTTAAAATTCAGGTCTGAGCACCCTGCAAGTAGTAACTAAGTGCAGATCAGCGTCTTAACAAAAGAATGATGAGGAGGCAGGACCTTGCTGATTTGTACTGGCAAGCCTGAAGGAGGCGTGGGGGGAGTTTTATCTCAGATGGAACTGGCGGGAGGGCGAGCTTGCTCAGTCATGGGGCTCACGGAGTCTATTAATTCTGAACTGCTCAGAGCCTTCTAGCACAAAGATAAAGACGTATGAGAGGGTGTGTGGGGGTGTGTGTGCACGCGCACGTGTGTGTGAGAAGGGGCAGGCAAAGGCAGGGAGGAAGAGAAATTGAGACAGGAAATCTCTCTCAATTATTTTCTGTCAATCATAATATGAAACATAATCCCCTTCCCACCCAAGGCTTCTTCCAGAGATCATGGTGGAACAGCAGAAAAAAAAAGAAAGGGTAAAAAAGAATGGTTCTAATAAATTGGGTTGATTGGGGCACCTTGCAGAGGAATTGCTCACAATCACCATTTCTCAGGATGGGGAGGTGGCAGCCTGGATGTCAGCTGGAATTATCCTGACACTGGTTGCAGTCCTCCTTCTGCTTTGCCGTCCTCCTTCTGCTTTGCCTTGGCTGTGTGATCTTGGGAAAGTGACTTTACATCTCTGGTGAGCTCTAAAATAAACAGCTGTAATAACGCCAGTGGTTCTCTGTCTGTCCATGAGGTTTCAACACTGAAGTAATGCTGGGGGGGTGGGGGGTTGGCAGTGGGCAGGACCCCACAGGCATTTCCAGGGATCATGATAGGGTTGCAGACTTAATGTCCAGGCTGGCTCTATTTGTTTTACCTCATCCCCTCCCAATTCACCCCTCTTCACAGAGCGACAGCACAGGGCCCGAATCTTGTTTCATTGCTTCTCTTAAAAGGTGAAATAGCTTGAGCCTGACATCATCCTGAAATACTATAACATGCTATGGATTTATAGCCTTCCGTATTCCTGGTCCTGAGCCAGTCTCTGAAATTCGTGGAATTATCAGGAGCATTTTCCCCTAACTTTAGAAGCCTGCTCTTCAACCTTTCTAAGATTCTGATCAAGGCCCTTTTGGTTGCTTTTCCAAGAGGACAGAATTTCAGCACTGAGAAGGGTCCCTGGAGGCCGTCTAGTTTGACCTATTCATTTAAAATCTGAGGAAATTGAGACCTGGGGAAGGAAAGAGACTTGCCTAAGGCCATACTGCTAAGTGAAGTCGCAGCTGAGAAGGACCATGTATTCTGGCTCTAAGCCAGCATGATTTCTGTACATTACACTAGGCACGTGATGCAAGCTGATCACCTTCAAGCTTGCTTAAGTTGCACACTCTCTTTGTCCAACCCCTGTTTGTCTGTGTCTGTCTGCCCATCTATGTATCCATCATCTATCTCAGAATTTCTCAACCTCAGCACTACTGATGTTTTGGACTGGATAATTCTTTCTGGTGGACATTGAGGGGACTAGCAGCATTGCTGGCTTCTACCCACTAGATGCAGTAGCATTCCTCATTTGGAAAATCCAAAAATATCTCTAGACATTGCCAAATGTCTCCTAGAGGATAAAACCCCCCAGTTGAGAACCACTAGATAGTTGTCTTTTTATCTGTCTGTTTACACAACCACACACATGTGAACACACACCCACAAATTGGTCTCATTCTCTTAAAAGCAATTGGGAAATGACAGCAAACTGGAGGAAACTAACTTTAGAGTTTGATTCAGCACAACATCATTGTCTGAAGTTGCAGAGGCCCTCATCTCCAAGATATTGGAGGTTTAGAGCAGCTACTGCACTCCGGGTGTAGCACTGAGAGACCAGGCAGAATGAGGAAACATCCAGTAATGTCACTCTGCTGGGCTCTACCATTCTCAGATGGAGATGCCCATTGAATCATCACTATTCATTGGTGTAAATAATAGGAACATTCTATTGAGGGGAAAATGGTTAAGCAAATTGCAGTGCCCTCACTCAACGGAATATTACGTGGCCATTAAAAATCTCATCTTTCAAAAAACACAAATAACCCAGAGTGACACTTTTCTCTTGTAATATTAAGTGAAAAAAGTTGGATGGGAAGTAATTGTGAAGACTGCTATAACATGGAAAAATTTATATAGCACAATATAAAGTGAAAAAAGAACACAAAATTGCATCTATGCTATGATTCCAAGTATGTATAAGTTAAAAAAGACGTCTACATATAGACGTGTACTGGAAGAGAGCATGGAAAAATCAAAATTAAAGAACTACGATGTTTACTTACAGGGCCTGGTTCAGAAACCATTGTCATTTCTGAGTTTTGGTGATTGTTTTGTATAAACACGTGTCTTGTTTATGGATATGCATAATTTGAACGTAAGAAGAGTTCCTGGTGTTGTTTGTGGGTGGAACATGGAAGAACAAGGAGTTCTTACAAACTCACTTTCTCTTGCCCCTTTGGTGTCTTTCAAACCAACACGACTAGCTGTGCCAGCATGATGTGCTTACCAGGCTGAGAAGATATTTGCATAAACTAAGATGCAAGGGGTATCAGGAGAAAGCAATCAATGAACAGAGTTGGCAACTTGAATTTCAACCGTGACTCTGCCACTGACTTGTGTGTGACCTTGAATAAGCCCCATTCCCTCTCTGGATCTCAGTTTCCCCACTGGTAGAACAGGGTTAACAATATTGTGTTATTTTTGAGAGCATTGCTTGATAGTTGAAAGATAAGGAAAGCTAAAGAGTTTTGTAAAATTAAAAAATGATAAATAAAAGGGTTGTTCACTGTCACCACTACCACCGCCACCATCATAATCATGATCCACCTCATCATCATCGTCAGTATGAAATTTATTCCTGTTCTAATCCAGCTTCCTCCTGAAGAAGTTTCTAATTCTCACCTAAGTGCATTAGGGCCTCCTTGTCCCATGGCCAAGTTGCTACTCCCGCCAATTCCTCCTCCGAGGAGTTTGCAAAGAAGATATTGAGGTGTGTTGATCCATCCAGTCTAAGAATGTTCTTCAATTCATTAACATCCAAGTATGCTCTGTAATAGAAAAAGAACCTTGGCTGTCATCACCATCCAAAAAAGGTACTATTCAAATAACAGGTACTCCTCAATTAATTAAGAGCTACTCTGTGCCAGGCACTTGGCTAAGCACTTTATAAACATCACCTCATCGACTTCCCCCAAAATTATCATAAGGTAAGGGTGATGATCCCATTTTGAAGGTAAAAAAATTAAGTCCTTGTGAGTTTAAGAGACTTGATAAGATTGCTTGGCTTATAAATACCACAGTTCAGTTTAGAACCCATATTTATCTAAGATCAACATCTGCGCCCCTAAGGACTCTGCTGTATTGACTGATGACAGGGCCACATAAAGTAGATATAGACCAAGAACACAGATCATGAAAGAGACAACATGTATTCTAGTATTGGCTTCTTCCCTATTTCACTCATTCATTATGGACCTCGGACCATTTATTTGGCAAATACAGAGTGGCACTAAGAGGCTTGCTTTGCATCTCTATACCAACCTTGCAAGGAGGCCTTATTACTCTGTTTTCAAGATAAGCAACATGGGGCCCAGTGTGATTAAATAGGTTGCCCAAAGTTGCAGAACTGGGTTTCAAAGCCAATTCTGTCTAGCTTGAAACCTATGCTCTTTTCACCGGGGCATCACGCTGCCTCCCGTACATGATTCTGCATTCTGTAAGCCTCTATTCCTTTGTCTGTAAACTAGATTAGAAAGGGATATTGTATTTGGGGTGGCTGCTGTTGTAGAGTGACATATCTGGAAAGTGAATTAATTCCCCCTGCTACAAGCGTCAGCTCTTTAATACACGGAACAAACACATGTTGGAGAGAGAAATAAACGGTATTTGGAAAGAGACTGGCATATGTTAGGTGCTCAATAAATAAGAACTCTTCCATTGTAGAGTATGGCTCTGCCATCAGAAGAGAAATGGTAAAGCTTTGGATCAGCCACAGGTTTATTATTCAATGGATTATTTTCTAAATAGAGAGAGGCACCTTGCTCCCCTCTCCTGTTTCGTTCAGCCCCATTTTATGTCCACCATCATGTATCTTATCTGTGAGCCACTGATAATCATTTCTTGAGTAAAGTTGGAAGTGAATAAAAACATACATAAATAAGCAAGCAGGCAGCTTGAGGTAGTAGGTGAGACAAAGTCTAAGAATAATGATATTTAATGTTTGTTGGGTCCTTCTACACGGTCCTGGTTTACATAGATTATCTCCTCTAATCTTCTTAATAACACTGAGGTAGGTAGAATTATTATCCCCATTTTCCAGAGGAGGAAAAAGAGGCTTAAATAATCTTCATACCTTGCTGAAGTCACACAGTTAGTTGGAACTGTTTTCCTTTGTCCTAATGCTGTCTCTCCATGGGGAGTTGGCACAGTGCCTGGCCAGTAGAACACTAATGACGGTTCCCTTCTCTCTCACTCCCGAAGTCATAGAAGGGCCTCCCCATAAGTGAAAGAGTAAAGTCCAAGCTCCCCAGCATGCCCTCAAGACCCTGCCTCCCCATTTAGCATCATCTCTTTCTGTTCCCTCTCTTGAATTTCCCACTTTACGTTGGCAGCACTCACCATGATGTACTATCCTCACTGCCTTTACTCGTGCTGTTCCCTCTGTCCGGGACTCTGCTTCCCATTTTGTTTCTGATGAACAAACCCAAAGTCTGTTCTGGTACCATTCCTCCAGGAAGACTTGCCTGATTCCCACCTCACCTTCACCCCCTTGACCTTCTCTGTACTCATCCACCTCCTATTTGTATGTACTCTCACTTCATTCCAAATAATCACTTCACCTTCTATATCTATCACTGTTTGTGGCTCTCTGGAGGCAGGGAATGTGCATTATTTATCTCTGTTGACCCAGTTCTCAGCACAGAGCTTGACACGGGATGAGTATTCAGTAGATGCTGATGGAGTTGAATTTACATGGCGAAAGAGAAAAGTTAAAATATTTAGGTCCCAGTTTCAGTTTCAGCACTTCTTTCCTATGAGGACTCAGTTTCCTTATCAGTACTCTGGGTTTCAGAACAGCTGCCTGGTGCTTCACAGAGCACTTCTGTGGATCACAAACCTATACGTTTACTACGCTAGACTAGGATATGTCTGAAACCTAAAGAGCCCTCCTGGCCACCCATGTCATCAAGAGCCTATAACTGGTCACATGACCATAATTTTTCTGGCTTTTCAAAAACAGGTTAACATGAGTTGGAGATACAGGCAAGGCCAGGAGAGGTTACATCTATGTCTGGGTTGAACTGACTAATTCCAAGGACAGCTGCACAAGCTCAGATATTGACCTGAAATCTTGCTGCTGTGCCTTCTCTCTCCCGAGATCCCACCTTCAGCTTCCTAGATTGGAAGCCTCACAGGGAGTTTGAACTAGTGATCAGAAAAGGAAAAAGCCAGTATTTATTAAGCACTTTCTGTATGCCAGCCCCTGTGCTAGCTACACCTGTTTCCCATCTTTGTCCATTCTTTGAAGCCATGCAGCAGGGTGGGTGAGAAGGCTTGTTATCAATCCAGAGTCCTGGGTTTGAATCCAGCGCTTCCACTTGATGTTTGGGTCACCCTGGGCAATTTACTTGGCTTCCTGTGCCCCTGTTTCTATATACACAAAACAAGGATGACAATAATGTTAACCTCATAGAGTTGTTCAGAGGATTTGGGACATTACTAAAGGAAGTCTAAAGGGCTTGGAATAATCCGTGGCATGTAGAAAACCTCGATAAATGTTTAGCTGTTCCTATTATTTATCCCCATCTTACAGATGAAGGAACAGGGGTTCAGAGATCATATAAATAGTGACAAGGCCAAGTGCAAATCTAGACGTGTCCAGCTCTTCCCACAGCCTCACCCTCATTTCCAAGCTCACTCAGGGCCTCTGTGAAAAGGGAAACAATGCGTGGGAGGAGAATGAAAACACAGAGAAGCCGAGAATTTCTTGGATCAGCCCTTTCCACATTATTTATTATTTTCTAATTGATCTGTCCATTTCCATCAAGCCTTATCCCAGGCAGAGAACACAAATGTTATTAGAGAACATCACCTCTTTGCCCCATTGCTTTAGGCTGAGGAAGCTTCAGGAGAGGAAGAGACGGGTGGGGGGTAGGGGTGGGGGCAACACTTTAACTGGTTGTTTATTCAGTTGTAATTGCAGAAACCAATCTTTTCAGGGGGTGGTATTCATTCTGGCCCAAGGCAGAGATGTGGGATGTTGAAGCCTCTCTCGCTTGTTTGTATGTGGGGTTTTTTTTTTCACACTTTGAGAAGCCTTCATTTCCCAAAAGAGGCAGAACCACAGCAGCCATCCAGGCCCCTGGCCCACTGGCCCCTGTCCTCTCCCCCTCTTTTGGGGGGACCCACCCAAAGGCAAACAGCTCTCTGGCTAAAAGTTTTCCTTTTGCTGGCTGAGGTCTTCCCACCAATTGAGAGCCAAGCTGGTTACCTCTCAAATGTATCAGGGGAAAATCGTGCAGACAGGAGTCCATGTGGATATTACCTCCCTCCTCCCATCTCTTTAAAATAATGTTTATTCCCTCTGTCAATGGATGGATGAGAAAGCGCAGGAGGCCAACTTGAGCAGGACCATTAGAGTCTAGGAAATTGATGATGGGAGAAGGAAAAGGACTTGCTCAGGGCCACTTGGCTTTCCATTTTGCCACTTTGTGAAGGTTGGCCCTCTGTGTATATTCTAAATTGGTCAAATTTATTTTTAAAAAAATCATTACCCCAGGAAAATCGATCCAAATTCAAAACTCTATGTGTTTAATAAATTATGTGCCAGTACTGCTGTGAATTGGATGGACAGACCTATGTCCATGGACAAGTTACCTTACCTCTCTGAGTCTGTTAGCTCATGGGGATACCAGGTGGATTATGAGAGACAGGTCAGCACAGTCTTGGCCCACACTCTCCTCCGCATCCTGTTCCCCTATTTTCTCCTACTGGGAAAAACCTAAACTGGCAGTCTGCCTTTGGGAGGCTCTCCTAGTCTTGCCTTTTAGCATCTGATCCCCAGCTTTTCTTCAGCATTTCATCAACCAACCTTTTTCTTCCTCCTGCAGGCTCAACCACTCAAGTTCTCAGGGTTTCCTCATCCCAAGAACCTCTGGTTTTCCGCAATTATGCCCACTCCTTAAGCATGTCCATTAGTTTCTTTCCTCTGCCTCACAACCTTTCTTCCTGAATCTCAGACTTTTAAAATCTTATCCTCCCTTCTAAGCCCAGCATACATGTAATGTACTCCATCTATCCACTCCTGACCCTCCTCACCTCTAGAATGGGATGATCATGTCCATCTCTCATGGTTGTTGGGAGGCAACACAGAGAAAGTGCCTTGCACGTAGAGGCACTCATGATTAGTGTAGGCTATTTTTGTTGCATTAGTGTTATTACAATGATAATTATTAGCAACACTGAAATCATCTAGTGGAAAATGGTTTCTTCCTCCTCAGAACCCCCTACATTTGATTCTAGTATTTTCCACTCTGCTTTGTATTATTTCATTGTGTCAGCACCTGTCTTCTCCATCAGGCTATGAACTTCAAGCAAGTGGAGGCCAATCCTTTATCATCTCTGTGTTCCCTAAAACTTTCCTTCAAGAGAGAGCTACCACTGATTGGCAGCTATTGAGCACCTCTCTTAAACTGCATAACTTCAAAACAGGATGAAGAAGCCCAGGGCTCAGGGACGTGAAGCGACTTGCCTGAGATATCAAATCAGGGGCACAGAAGGGCCTGACAACAAGCCTTTATCCACTAGCCTGTGCGTGGCAGCACTTTTATACCAATTGGTAAAGTTGCTTTTTCCTAGCGGTAGACATAGTTCCTTGCAAGGGTGCATAGCTTGGAGAGTCAAGCATGAGATGGACTGCAGCCCCCATGTTCTCATTCAGCTGGACACCTCTGTGCAGGGCTTGCGTTGCCTAAATTTCTAGCCTATTCCCACTATCTTCTGCTGCCTGGTCTGCAGCTCAGAGTGCCCATCTGTTCAGTGAGCTTGTGAACTAGATCAGTCTTTTCGAAGTCACAGTCTATAGAAGGCTAAATTCACAAGAAGTAGAGGCATATTTACAGGAAAAGAGTTTCTGAGTCTAATGGTTTAGGACATGCTCTTTTAAACAAAGTTAAATACATATATTTTTTAATTGTAAGAGTTTTCAAAGCCTTTAATATGCAAAATAGTAGGGCAGATAGTGTACGAAGTGTTCCCAAACATATGTGAGCATAATCCTTTCCCCCCTCCCCAACCTCCACCTTTGCCAAAAACCAAATAACAACAGAACCAACACAACTGGTCTAAATGGGAAAGTCCCTCCTAACTTTGATACTCTCCCCAAGCTGTCTCTCAAAAGAGGTGTCTCAGTGTCTCCTTTCTTCCTGCACAGCCCATGCACCTGGATCCTACTGTGAAGGTTGCAGGTCCCTTGGAATGTCAGTTTCAGGGGGCCCAGCCCCAAAGTGCCAAGGCACCCAGACTTTGCCCCTCTGCCAGAACTGCATTTCAAAGGCATGAGAGCAGTCCTGGAGGGAGATCAAAGCTCTCTCAACTCAACTGTCATTAGAATATGTTCTTTACGCATCTCACTCGCTGGTGAGTGCCAACAACATATTTCCTAAATGCACTGGCCTGAGATGGTACAACTCTGTAATAATCTCAATGAGAGGGCTGTCAGGGCCTGTTTTATTGAAAGAGAAGCAAAAGGGAACTACATTCAAAATGCAGAACAACAACAAATCTCTTACATGAAATCATGGAAGGTTCTAGAAGCATAACACACTGGCTCTCACATTTTAAAGATGGGTAGTCTGAGGTATGGCTCACAGGGAGCCCAGATCAAGACTGACCAGTGTCTATTTCTATTTCCATTCAGAACAGACCAACTTCTCCCCTGCAGAAGTGGTAGCTGAGATCTTTGAGAAGCATCATGCCAAAGTTCTGCTCCTCGGGCTCTTGAGAGGTGTAGGCTGGTTATAGGGATGGTGCTGGTCATGGGCTGATGCCCTCAATTTGATGAGGGTTTGTCTGAGCTGAACCTGGCTTGGAGTAGGCTACTTCCCAGCTAGAAGCTGGTGACAGTTCTTTCTGGTTAAGCTAAAAGGCAGCACAGTGCCATAGAAAAAAAAACATACTTTTGTTTTTTCCTTGAGTGAAATTTATTTAAATATGACAGCATAACATTTAAATAGAGTACCTGAGACCCTTTACTCTACTTATAGTCCATGCAGAGGACTGTCTTATATAGGAAGACTCTGTTACTGTCATAATTAAATGTCCTTGGATAGAGTTCTAGATAGAATTGTTCTGGAGTGAAGTCTATTCTTCATTCAATAATATGAAAGTGGGGAATAAGTATATCAAAGTTTATTATACACATTTTTGTATTTACTATTTTCTTCTGGTATTACCACACCAAGAAATACCTAATTGTGGTAATCATTGGCCTTACTATTTTTTCAAAAAGCCACATCCTTCTTCCTTGTTTTTTGTGAGGAAGACCTGGGCTGAGCTAACATCTGTTGCCAATCTTCCTCTTTTTGCTTGAGGAAGACTGTCACTGAGCTAACATCTGTGGCAATCTTCCTCTATTTTATGTGGGATGCCACCACAGTGTGGCTTGATGAGCGGTGCTAGGTCCACATGCGGGATCTGAACGTGCGAACCCCATGCCAGTGAAGCAGAGCATGTAAACTTAACCACTATAACACTGGGCTGGCTCCGAAAAAAGCCACATCTTAAGAGAGAGACTCAATCTTTCTGGACCTCAATTGCCTTATCTGTAAAATGGGGATTATAAAATTCAACCTAGAAAGGGGAATATAAAACTTCAAGGAGGTGATAACATGAGAAAGTGCTGGAAGAGTGGCCAACTTATGAAAAGGCCCCAAGATGCACAATTCTCTTTCTGGATTGCTCACGAAACTAGAGGAAACTGGCCTTAGCTCCCCATGCCTGTTGTGTCTCCTTTCCATCAGCGAACTCTGCTTCCCATCACTGGACCAATGTGTTTATCTTCCTCATGGGTAGTTGCCCAGCTTCTACAACTCATAGAGCAAGTCCTGTAACATTGTCTGTTTCCAAATTCTGATTCCAGCCTGTCGTTCCCAAGGAGGATCTCAAGTCCGTGAACCACTACTCCACTTTCAAAACACACTAGACCATTTGAAAGTGATTATCAAATATAAAGATCAAAGCCACTCAAGGCAAGTCATTAAAGCAAGATAAACCTCAGAATGTTTATTGCATCCATATCCTTGTTCCAAATAACAAGCTTTCTCCAAGCTGTGACCAGTTCTAAAACCTGGATTTTCTACTTTTATCCCAAGGGCCCTAATGATCTGGACTTTATTCTCCTGTTTAGTTTCATTGTCAGAAATGCCTAAATCTGTCTCGCTTGTCTGTAAGAAGAGGCACAGAAAAAAAAAGTGCTTGATGAGTTTATTAAATTCTCAGAATCCTGAATGATTGGTTTCCAAAATAACAGCTTTTATATAGAAGCTTGACACACAATCTAAGAAAAATGTAACAGCATCAATCAAAGATCAATTGAAAAATTGGTCATTCTTTCATTCATTTATTGAATAAGTCATTCTTTCATTACCTCCCGTCTACTCTCCCCACCTCCCTCTGTCTGCCTGCCTTCATTCTTTCCTTCTTAACTTCTTTCCTCCCTGCATATAATACATTGTCTTTTCCTCTTTCATGCACCACCGTTTATTGAAATTCTATCATCTATTATACTTTAAGCTAGAAACTTGGCACCCAAATATGAAAGAGAAACACTTTTGATTATCAGAAAGTTAGCAGTTTTATGAAGCAAGTGAGACAAATTATCAGATGATCACAACATAATGAGATAATACTAATAAAGCCTACCATTTGGGTGAGTTTACTACACATTGGCACCATTGAAATTTTTTTTTTATATTATCTCTTTGAAGCTTTACAAAAACCTTATATGTTAAGTGTGAGTATCCCCAATTTACAGGTGAAGAAACTAGGGCTCTGTGAGGTGACACCACTCTTCCAAGATTATCCCCTCCCACTCATAAGTGTCAGAGGTGGGATATGGCCCCTAGTCTGTTGAACACTACAGACTATAACCTTAACCATGAGTCTCTTACCTTCTTTTATGATATGTGTTATGATAGAGGGGATGCTGAATGTGATGGAAGCACAGAGGAATGACATTTACCCAGCTGAAGGTCGGTAAGATATCATTGAGATTTTCACATGAAGAATAAACCTTGGTCAGATATTGGACCAGGTGTGGGAGACAGGGAAAATGGCAGAAGCTCCAGAAAGCCAAGAGGCCTGAAAGAGCATGAGAAGAGTGAGACACTGCAAGTCCTCTGGTATGGTTGCAAAGTTGGGAACATGGGAGCTATTTCACAAGATGCAGCTGGAAGCGTCAGCAATGGCCACATCAAGAAGGGTCTTGTATACTGGGTTATGGAGCTTGGACAGTGTCCTGAAAGCTGTAAGCAGACCCTGGCAGATTTTATGGAAGAGAATAAAATGATCTGGTTCATGTTTCCAAAGAGCTTTCCGGAAGAATGTGGAAGACAGTCTATAGGAGGGATGAAAGTGGAGCAGAAGGCATGGGCAGTGGCTTGTAGAAAAGGAGGCACATCTGAGAATATCCAAGAAAGGGAGGTATTTGTGCATGGGGAACAATTTGATGCTAAGCCGGGTGGGAGTGAGAGGAGATGAAATGATGGGTCCGGGTTTTAACTTGGTCTAACTGTAGTATTTCCCCTTTATGATTCTCAGATTCTATACATCAAAACACCTCTTAAAGCTGCCCTAAACTCTAGGCCCATCAAGAGAGCTGTCTCCCTGGGGTTGTGCCCCTTGCTGAGTCATGTGGAAGGTCAACCCTTAGGAAAACCTCTGGCCTACAGCTCTCTGTGGGATAGGATTATGATGAGACCAGGACATGGGTGCGATCAAGAATCCTGAGGATTTGGATGGGAGGAAATAAAGCGCTGATTCAAAGAGGCATCATGGATCAATGGAGAGGTCCTCAGACCTCTGGACCAATTTAAAAAACTGGAGTGAAAGTAGTGATTTTTAATTTTGACAAATAAAGCATTCAAAAGGTGAATGCCCCACTATCTATGATGTCTCTCATAAAATAAAATAAAGGATACTAGAGTAGTACTCCAAAGAAGAGAATAAAATAATCTCAGGATAAAGGACACTAATTTAAAATGAATATCTTTTACTAGGAACTACTCAGTTCTTTTTTTCTCATTTGCCTTTCTGAAAATAGTTTTTAGATACTGCTTGGGCAGAAGGCAAAGTGTCAGAACACCTGGAACCTGGCAAACTCAGCTACACTCACTTGGTGAACATGACTCCTCCTTCAGGACTAAGCCTAGAAGTGATTCTGACCTCTAATGAGTCGAGTACCCATCCTCTGTGTTCCCTCCGACCTTGGACTTCTTCATAACAGGACTCATCAAATTACCTACTTATCTACCCGCAGGAAAATCCATGAGGGCAGAATCACACCTATCCTGTGAAACGTTCATTATTGTACCCCCAGCACATAGCATTGTGCTTGCACACAGTAGACATGTACACACACACATGAATGAACAGTCCCTTCCCTAAGATCTTTCCCTGGGATTCTTCAATCTCTGCTTTGACGGCCCAGGAACCCAGTTTATTTGTTTTAAGGGAAGCCATTAAGCATGAAAAATACCCTGGTAAGGAAGGACAAGCAATAATTTGAAGCATGATGGTGTGTTCAAAAGCAGCAGAACAGTAATGTGACTATCTAAGGTCAAACCATTTCTTTTACAACAGAAGCATGTAGTTCCAGGGCACACAGCTATCTCTTCCCACCACCTCACTTTCTTCTTGGAGGATCAAAACCACGGTTGATAAATAATACAACTGACCATATTGAGCAGAATATACACAGCTCCCCGACAGCCCTGTGGTTTGTCTTACACTTGAAGCACAATTAAATAAAGACAAACCACCTCTATTTCATAAGTTTTAGCAGCCACAATGTTCTAGGTACAGGCAGTGTTTCAGGCGACTACCCAGTTTGGCTCTTTTAGCCATGCAAACCATATAACTGATGTGAAGATTGACTGAACAATATTATGTTTGGTTAGGATAGAGCAAGAATTACAACATCCTCACCAATATGTGTCAATATGGCAACATCTGGATTTTAGTTTGGACTGTGGCCACATACAAATCACCAATCCTTAGGCAAATAACAGGATTATCTAAAGTTAGAACTATACATTGGTTCTAGTAGATGTAGATCTTTTTGGATGACCTTGAACGAGTCTAGTGACTTCTCCAAATTTGGGTCTCTCCTGTGGTTAAAAAAAGAGATAGCTTTCAAAGGGTCATGTGACAATCAAAGAGTTCAAGTATGGAGAAATAACGCTGGAAAGCATGACACTGTATGTCAGGCTGTCAAAAGTAGAATTAAATTCAAATTGATTTTTGGAAAGAGGATGCCACATTCAGGGCCTGAGGGAAAATAAAATAGCACACATGCAGACTGCCCAAGGTGGGGTTCCATCATGAGGCTACTGCTGGGACTTGAGTAATGGAAGCAGGATTTTTTCAGCTTGTCATAGAGTATAATTGTTCCTTTTTTGCTAATCTGAACACATCATACTCAATTAAGATATAGGGGCTGATAAATATTTTGAAGGCACGGACTGTCTCTTATTTCCCTGGATGTCCCCAGTGTCAATGCATGGCACTATTTGTACCTTTTCAATATTAGGTACCCCTCCCTGCACCATTTGCAGACTGGCCAGCCCCCATAAGCCTGGAACCAGGATTACAACGTCTAATTTGAAAATGTCTGAACAAGAACAGATCTTAGAACTCTTCTACCCAACTCCTCCCATTGTACAGAGGAAGCATTTGAAGTAAGAGAAGTGACTTATTCTATGCTGCTAAGAAGTTACTGGAAATATCTAGTTATTTCCTTCCTCCTGCAAACCAGAGGCAAACTAGGTTTTTCTACCATTAATCCTCTTTGGAAAGAGCTCTCTGTCGTGTCTCTCTTCCACCCTCTGCAACATTTTGAGATACTCTGTACTTTTGTAGAGTTATAGTCACTATTTCCCTCTGGGGCATAAAAATAGTTCAGTTTTCAGAAGTCAAACTCAAGGCTAAGAGCTGCAAGTGGCTGTCGGAACTCAAAACAGGCTGGAATCACAAACATCAGAAGCTTGACACAGAGACAGTAATCACCTCACCCTCCGTCTTCCACTACCGGATGGCCAAAACACCCTAGAACATGGAAAAGGGAAAGAAAGAAAGAAACAGGGAAGGAAGGAGGAAGACAGAAAATACTCCTCCAAAAAAAACCCAGGGAAAGGGGAGCTGTTCCACTGATGCAAACAAACCCATGAGCAAAGCGCACTGCTGTTCACACACTAGGTTTGTGTTTCCAGGAAGTGAAAGTGGAGGTGCGGAGGTTCTCTCTCAGGAGGTGGAAAATTGGCAAGCTGTGAGTTTGAAGGTACAAGCTTAGCTATCATCAATTTAGGGAAATGTGTGTGAAAAACAAAATGTCCTGGAGTCTGTCCATTCGACTCTCCCTCACAGCCCCACCACTTTGTTTCCCAGACTGGAAGGGTGTCTGACCTAGCGCTGAGGCTGTCATGAGTGGTCAGTGTCACCAGTGGATGAAGAAAGGAAAATGAGAGTGCTGACTTGCCAAACCCCGGGTGGAAAAAACCCAACTGCCTCCCACTGAGGCCCTCGAAAGGGCACCAAGCGCTTCCAACTATCCAGGGAACTGGAGAAGGAAATACACATCTAGGAAAGAGCGGAGAGAGGGAGCACCTCAGATCCCACCATGTTGGGAGCCTCCCTGATGTATCCCTGAGAAAGGGTTCCAACTTTCACTTTAAACTCTGAAAGATAGAGTGTGCTGTGGCAGGGATCCCCAGCCAGGAGGGGCTTTACCCACCTCTTATACTGCTTAGTGAGGTCCTGGGCGTGTAAGGGGCACCCTCCTGGCTTCCAGCTCCTTCCCTCAGATGTGTGTGCATGAACTACTCAGTGAGCCCCATCCTGGGATCTCAGACATGCTTTGCTTTTTGTTGGAAACGCATATACTTAGTATGGCATAGTGCTCATCTCTTGGGAAAATGTATACATTAGCATTTAGTATGGGGAGGGCTTCCGGAGTAAAGAAAATCTTTTAAAAATGGAACGTGCAGGAGCTAAAATAAAAAGGTCCTTGGTAGTAAAGAGTGATTATGTCATCTCCAGCTCCCACTCCAGCCCGGAGGTTCTAGTGAGGGGGCTCAGAATCGAGAGGGGGCTGGGAATTAGGGGATATGTGTGTAAGAGGTCAGGAGATTTCCCAGAGACAGGAAAATCCCCCGCAAATCACCACTGTTATTTTGCATCCTCACTGAGTGCCAGGCGCTGTCCTTAAGGGTTGACCGTGTATTATTTCACTGAATCCTTTAAATCACCCAGTGCAGTTGACTGTGCTACTTTCATCCCCGATTTTACAGAGGAGGCAACTAAGTCTTCGATAAAGGAAGGGATTTGTTCAAGGTCACAAAAATGTTAAGTGGTTTAATTCAAATATACTCTGTCTCCAAAACTTGTGCTCTTATTTATTTGCTAGACTGTGCTGATCCTCCACGGTTGATCTCATGGGTCACCATTTTGAGCTCTTTATCAACCTCATCTTTAGGGGCCACGAACAGTTCTTCTCTTGCTCTCCATTCACACCTCTGTTCTGCTCTCAAAGATCAAAGTCACATGTGCACAAGGGTCACAGATGGGACCCGCGAGCAAAGGATGACTTTGCTCAGAAGAAATGCATGAGGAAAAGCCAGAATGAATCAGAGAAAATGGGACCATGTGGACAAGGCGCCTGAATATGTGTGTTTGCGTAACTACACTCAAGCAGGGTTGTGGGCTGGAGATGATCGAAAAATCTAAGAACTTCAACCAAATTGGCATGCCACCTGTTATGACCAATCCCAACACTGTCTGGGATTGCTCCTTGCGGAAATATGTCCTCTAATACAGTTAGACACTTGGGTCACTTTCAAAATAAACTAGTGTGCAAACTCAATGAGTTTGATAGAAGTGATATGGTCTTTATTTAAAAATACCAATTCTGTGGCCAGTCCTAAAAAAAAAGTTAATATTTTAAGAATGAAAGTAATCTGGGTAAATGCCCTCGGTGTGTGTACTGCAGTTTCATCCAGGCCTTCTTTATAATCCTGCAGGAAGGCAGTCTTGGTAAAACAATGCTGACAGGGAGGAGTCCATGAGTGCCCTCGAGAAGGCAGGAAACTTTTCCCAGCAAGGACAGTGTGCCACACGCTGGACCAGGTGTTTCACACAGATGACTCTGTTTCAGTTTCATGACATGCCACAGGATAAACTGTTCTCACCCAATTGTTACAAATGAGAAACCATCAACTTTTATTGAGAAATGGGCCAAGGACAGATGGCTAATGAAGAATGGAACCAAGATATAAACCCTTGTCAGTCTGCAACACCCATCATTCTTCCACTACAGCAGGCCTGACTCTGGTTATTGCTTTAATGAATATTAGTCACGTTAAATAAACTCTGATATTCTGATTATAAAATTCCAAGCAACTTCTTTTACATGATTACTGGAAAAGAATGAACAAAGTTACTGAAAAAATAACAATGTCCTCTTTCATCTGCATGCTGGTTAACTCTTCCCAGAACTCTTTCTGGGGTATTATTTTATGTGACCCTCAAGGCAATCGTGTGATCCAGGCAGTGAGATATTATTATTACATGACCCCTTTCGATAGATGTGGAAAGGGAGGCTCAGGAAGATTAAGAGATTGCCCAAGATTGCATAGCTAAGAAACTGCTGAACCAAGGATAGAATCTATTTCCCTTGAATTCTTTTTGCATTCTACATCAGTCTGATTCTTTGAGCTCTGCAACCTGAAGAGTAAATCGTGGCGTCATCTACCTGCATGAAGTCCCAGGGAGACTTGCTTCTTTCTTGTACCGCACCCACAGCTTCCCACCTCAATCTCTTTGCCCCCACCCACCTCTTTTCTACCATTACGAAGCCTGTCAATGTTGCAAGCCTGTTTGTAAAGGCTTTTTCACCAGAAAACTTTTCCTAATTTCTCCGAAACAGTGATCCTGCCTTTTCTCAGAGCTCACGTAAGCCTTATCGTCTGTGTGGTTCATTTGGAAAGTAATCATCTGCCTTCTTGCCGTCTCCTGAATGACTGTAACAAAATGTCATTACACCACAGCATACAAACACCTTCGGGACAGAGATTACATCTTAGATTCCTAGGGCATTCATCACAGTGCCTTGGATACTAAAGTGTCTTAACAAAATATGAGTGATGGGTAAGAATATGAGTATATATACTAAATAAAATTTTTCCAAGTTTTAAATTGCCAGCTTCTAAGATGCCAAGGCAATGTAGCAGGGGTTAAAATGCCTTGGGACTAGGAGATGAGACCCTGGATCTTGCTTTCAGCTTGGCCCCAGTCTCACTGTGAGGCCTGGGTCAGTGCTTGCCCCTCTTGGCTCAGTCTCCTGATCTACAGCAAGAGGGGCTGGACCCTCCACTGCTCCTTTCAGATCAGAGAGCCCCTGATTCCACGAAACTTTTCCAGATTTGGAGAGAACTTGGAGGAAGGAAGTATACGTTCCATGAGATCATCTCAGAAAAGAAGTGAGAGACCCCAATGAGTGAAGGCAAATCATTTAATGGCCTTGGTGAAGCAGGGGAAGAGACTGAGGAGGACTATAGATGCCAGCAGAGGGGTCAAGGAGGCTACTTCAAGGCTTATTGCAGCCCTTTCCAAAGACTTCCAGCAATGTCATCTTAGGTCCCAAAAAAACCAATATGGTCCTAGGGAAATGCTCTTGTTACATAAATAATAATAATAATAATAATAAAGAGAAGGCAAAGAAAATGGTTCCCTATGAGCTAGCAGTATGTAAGGGAAGTCTCTTTTTTTCTGTCTGCCTTATGCCATCTGAATAGATACTCGTGGACAAAGGTGAAGTTCACCTAATGGTGCCAGAGCTTGCAGTTTGGAGGGGTCCAAACAGGAACTTGGTGCACTTGTTGCAATATCCTCACGCAGTAGGGTGTATACAGCCCAAAGTGGCAACAGCCCCTGGATTTCCTGATACTGGGGATTTCTATTAATATCCAAGTTTTTCATTTTCTTTATAAAAAGGCATGTGAAGTGCATTCTACCTTGTTTGTAGACATCTCTAATGGCTGTAGAAGAAGTTCTGCCTATCTGGCTCATCTCCACCACTATAGAGAATCGCCAAGATTCATTGGAATGTCTTTTTCTATCTGGCCAGTCTGATAGGAAGCCTTTGACTGCTCACACAGACTGCTGCTCCTGGCTGACATGGGGGTCCTTTCACACCAGTGATTGCAATGGCATCTTCACTTGTCTGTCTTATCCATTAGATGGTGAGCTCCAAAAGGGCAGGGACGGCCTGGCACAGAGGGAGCATTCAGCAAATATTTATCGAGAGAAGAAAAGGAGAAAAAAAGGAAGGAAGGAAGAGATGGAGAGAGGAAAGGAAGAAGGAAGGGAGGGAGGGATACAGGAAAGAAGGAAGGAGGGAGGGAAGGAAGGAAAGAAAGAAAGAAGAAGGGAAAGAAATTAAGAAAGATAGAGAGACAAGGAGGAAGGATTTAGCCTGATATTGGAGTTTTCTGTGAGACAAACTGAATCCTTCTCTGCTTATGGTCTGGATCCCAGCCATACTGAACGACTCCTTATTCTCCAAGCCCTTCCACACCCCATTCCCCCAACTCCCCCTTGCTTATGCTGTACCCTCTGCACGGGCTGGCTTTCTCTGTGCTCTGGACATGTTCTGTCTGCTCACCCATATCCACTTCCAACCCCTCCCCACCCTGCTCTGTGCCCTCGGGAGGCTGGCCTCTTTGGGTTCCATCAACAGCTTCCTTTGCCTTGTGACTTCCAGTTTGGTTCCCCAATGGGAATCACTGGCAGGAGACTGGAAGGTGGAAGCCAATGTTAATGTAGAATTAACTCTCCCAGCTCCCTTCTGGCCAGGGGGCTGTTAGGTTGGCTACTCCTCTCTACTGAGAGTCACAGCTACTGTCAGGGAACACTCTCCACATAGCCACTCTCTCTGGGTTCCATAACCTCTCCCTCCTCCTGCCCCTATAGTCCAAGGATAGAAATAGCTCCCCACTGTTGCTGACTCTGGCTTTGTTGGGATACCTAAACCTTGCCCACACCATTTTGAATAGCCTTTCCTTCAAAAAAAGCCCCTCCTTCAACTCTCCTTAATTATTCTGTTTGAATGTGCCATCTGTTTCCTGGCAGGATCCTGACTGATGCAGGCTGCATCTCTACCTGTCAACGTGCTCCCCGTTCCTGGATGCCTACTCGAATCATGCCTCCACTAGCAGACTTGCCTCGTTTTCCCTAGTCAGACTAAATCTCTGCTTTTTAGGTCTCCTGCCCCACTATGTGCCTCTAATACCATAGGTCAGAGTTTCTTATGTTTGAATATGACTCTCCCACTAAAGCGGAAGCCCCTCAATGGTGAGGACCACGTCCCACTCATTGCAACATCCTCAGTGAAGAGCAGAGAGACCAGCAGGGGTAGACATATCCAATAAGTGCCTGTTAAAGAGGACAGATATAGTCACCACTTAGTTCCCTAAAATGACTTGGAATAAGATATTTGTAAAACCTTGGGCTGTGCAGTCTTAAGCCATCAAGGCTACCTCCTCCACCATTGCTATAATCCTCGCTATAGCCTAACTGTGCATGCCTCAGGTGATGGGGAGCTCACTCACCTGCAGAGAAGCACTCCCCTGGAAGGACCATTCTGCCTGGGGATGGCATAATCTGTTACTCAGCTCAAAGCTGCCTCGTGTAACTGCAACACTCTGGTCCCATCCACGGCTTAGAAACCACATAGAATACTTCTACTCTCTTTTCCACAGGACAGGCCTTCAGAGACTTGAAATGCATGTGTCATGGCCCTCTGGTCATGGCCTTGTGAGAATTTTATCATCCAGGCCAAACATTATCAAGTGGTTATATGATACAGCTCCCGGCCCCTCACTGTCTCAGTCCTCCTCTTTGCACACATCCTCAGTTAACTGTCCTTATCATGGCCTCTCAATAAAGAAAACTCACCACTAATGTAGCTCTAATAGTTTTGCAGTGGTTCATGGAAACCCAAGGCTGTTATCCAACTCTCTTCCAAACTCACTCAGTAAGCACTTCATAATCTCAAGCTCTTGGGAATAGTTGGGAAGAAGAGGAGAGCGAGGACAAAACGTGAAGGGGCAGGTATCTGTGGCCTCAAGGACGTCAGGACAGTGCTGGGAAGCTGTGCCACAGCAATTGACCAGGAGTCAGAAATTTAGAGCACCCTTAACCCCAATTTCACTACTAATTGATTGTGTGAGCTTTGGCCTCAGTTTCCCTCTATGGGGGATACGGAGTTTGGACCCAACGATCTCTGAAGATATTTCTAGATCTGACATTTGGTGCTATTATGACGTCTTCTGCAGCCATCTGCTAGGACTGGGTGCTCTCCCGTAACACATAAATTCCTGAGAACATGGACTAAAGGACTCAAGGACTATTAGATAAAGAATGAGTTTAAAAGTGTTAGAAGAATTGGTACTTCTCCGATGGAGTTTGCCAATCTGCCCAGCTGCATTACTGGTGGATCTTATTTTACTCCAGGGAACTGCTACATAAATTGTCAGAATGATGAATTTTAAACAGTGCTACTCCAAGTGGGCAGGGCATGAACTGTTTCTTACCAGTCTATGGTGCAATGAGTACAAGAATGGAAAGTAAGCATTTAGAAACTTTTAGAGAACTCTGACATCACTTCACCATTCCTGTGGAATTTTATTTTATATTAATTCATTTTGGCTGTATATTACAAAAGTATTGCTTTTCAACACATAGGAAAAAAAAATAAAACAAAACTGGTCCATTACCATAGATGGAGAAGTAATAAATTAAATATTGTCTTTATTGTCTTTACCCATTAAGAAAGAAAAAGAGACAGAGAGAGAAAAAGCACAGCCTGGATGAGAACTAAGTTCAGCTATTTATTAAAAATCACCCAGATAATGTCAATCTAATTTTCACTGCTTGTATTAAAGGCGCTTACCTTCTTTCTATCTTTCTTTTTCTCATTTCTTCCCTCCTCCTTCCCATTCTCCCTTTTTTTAAAGTCACAAAGTAAATACTTCTCTGCAAACTGCCACAGGTTTCTCTCTGCACACAAGAGAGCTGACTCAGCCAGAAAGCTGTCACCCCCAGCCCCATCAGGCTCACCCGGGGCACACGACTTTCCCAGCCAGCAAACAAACAGGCCGTGGCGTGAGTGGTCACAGCGCTGGCACGTGGCCACTCATGGACATTCTGGGCATGCTGTCTCGTGACTTAGAAAAGAGGAGGCTGTTGGAGCCTGCCAGCTCTGTCTGCTGATTGTGAGGGATCTGGGACCTGGGGCCCCGCGGCCCCTCCACACCAGCAGAGCATGCCTGCCCACTGAAGAGGCCAGCTGCCCTCGGTCCTGACCCAATCAGATGGCAGTTTTCTCCCAAGGCTTTAGTAAAGCCACCCTGCCTGTCACCTGTGTCCTTTAACTCTACTTCTTATTGTTCCTCGGACTTAAAAAAAATGCCTCCCCTCAGTGGGAGCTTTGGAGTCAATAAACCTGGGTTCGAAGCCAAGCTTTCCGTTTATTGCCTCAGTGACTTTGGGTAAACCCCTCCATCATTCTGAATCCTGCATTTCCTGAAGCAAAATAGAGCTAAGGGGTACTGAACAAACATTTGAATGAATGTTTGAATGAATGAATGAAACATCTGAATGAATGAATAAATGGGTGAATGACTTCCAACTATTTGTGGCCCTTCACCATTCCCCAGTACCACTCTGCCTGGGCACACAGGTGACTCCTGGGAGTCTAGCTCAGTAGGGCACCACTGCATTAATGCCAGAAGACTTGCATTTGTGACCTAGTGGAATGACTTTCCCGACCATTGACCTTGGCCGAGCCATTTCACTCTCCAAGGTCCTCTATCTCCCCATCAGTCAAATGCAAATGCTAATCCCGTCCTGTCTTCCTTGCCAAATTCCGTCAAAGCCCAAAGGAGAACAGAGATGAAAGTGCATTGTGACCTGGAAGGAACTGGCCACACACCAAGGCTTCTTCTCACATGGGCTGCTCATGCCTCTGAGCCGAGGTGAGAGTCCAGGGGCCTGCCTCGTGCCAGGAGGCTGAGCTGACATGCTTCCTGGCTTGCTGCCAGGCATGACATTCTCCAGCCAGCATCATCATTCCTTTGCACATAGGTATTTTGTCTGTGCATGGGAGGCCCTTGCTCTTTTGAGAGACATAAAGAGAAGAGTCAGCAGAAAACCTGCAGAGGTCGGCAAATGGGCTGGAGCTATCAGCAAGTCCAGGGTCCTGCGTGTTGGACAGAATGGAAAAGTTCAGCGAGAATCTGGGAGATCAGGAAAGTGGAGGTTGACTATCTCTTTGGGTTGGAACTAGTTCTTCTGGGTCCCACACTGAACATAGATCACCTATGGGCTCGCCTTTGGGTTTTCCTTTGGGGTTGCTGCTTAGAGTTAATGGTGCTAGGCAGAGACTAAGGGAGATTAGACAGAAGAACCCTCTTTCTGCCCTCTTCTCAGCAGTAGATGAAGAAGTTCTTCTGCCTCCGGTGTCCTCCCTTCTGCCCGGACCCAACTCTGAAGTCCACATTGTACCTAAGCCTTCTCCAAGATAGTCAAACTGCAAGTCAATTTTTTCTCTTGGATCGCCTATGACACTCCCTAAACCACAGCACATGCTATCTTTCATTAGACAAGTAATGACAAAGACTTACTGAGAGTCAACCAGCTGCCAGGCACTCTAAGAGAGACTGTGCTGCCAATGCTCTCTCTCAATCCTCAGAGCAGCTCGACAAAGTAGGTACCATTGTTATTCGCATTTTACAGATGAGGAAATAGCTTCAAAGAGGTCACAAGGTGAGGAAGTAGTATCGCTGACATCTGAACCCAGGCTGTCTGACCCCAGCTGATCTCCACTTCACCAGCACTGTCCAATAGAACATTCTGCTACAATGGAAGTGTTCCACATTGGTCTGTCCAATATGGTAGCCACTAGCCCCATGTAGCCACTGAGTACTTGGAATGTGGCTAGTGAAGCTCAGGAATTGGATTTTAAATTTTGTTTAACCTAATTTAAATTTAGTCACATGTGGCTAGAGACCACTGTATTGGATAGGGCAGGTCTAACACACTCTACCACATACTTTAGAATGCAAAGCAGCTCATGTCACCTAATATAGACTCTGAGCTCTTTGAGAAGACAGGAGTCTGAGCTTTCCTTCTTAGTCCACAGTAGACTCTCAATATTTTTGCTAGACTATACTTACATATAGTCCTCATGAGTACTTGAGTAATAGACTGGCCTCAGCAGGAGGCTGCCCTGTGAACTGGAAAATTCCCATAACTTCTATGGGTTTCAGGTGCTGTGCTGATAAAATCAGGGTCACGTTTAGCTCTTAACTGGGCATCATCTGCCCAGCAGGTCTTACCTGTATGGAGAGTCGGGGTCGAAGCATGTCTTGGTGACGTCGGTGATTTCAGGGTCACAGCACTCTCCGCCGTCGAAGTTGAACCGTTCATAGTTGCAGTCCATGTCGCACACCCCATTTTGCTGCTTCTTCACGAAGGCAGGGTGGCGCAAGTGGCGGCAGTCCCCACCATCGTGGCCGGTCAGTGTGTGGTTGCACTCAGGGTCGCAGTTCTCATCCCCAATCTTGCTGATGTCACAGTTGGCCAGGATGAGGCGGCGGCGCAGGGAGGAGTTGTTCACCTCCAGCACCTCCAGCTCCCAGGAGATGTTGTAGTGCTTGAAGGCCTCAGCCAGCTGCCGGTGCTGGAAGTCGATCTGCTGGCGGCTCACTGTGGGATTCTCATGGCCATCATCATGGAGGTTGACCACACGGTAGCGTACCACCTTGGGGCGGCGGAAACGTGGGAGCTGGTTGTAGCTGGCGATGACCTCTGTGTTGTCGCACAATGTCTGCCCACATAAAGGAGGCTCCAAGCTTGTGTCTAGAAGAAAGCCGTGGGCACCAGTGAATTCCACTTGGGGGCTGTTGCCGTCCTTCATGGGAGACCAAGCACGCTTCACATTGTCCCAGTTCTCCTGGAGGAGGAGCTGAGGTAGAGGAGTGTGGAGGCCATGGGTTTCCATGTCCAACAGTACCTCCCGCTGGGTCCTGGCCACCTTCCACAGACTGAAGCGCTCGATATAGCCCCGGTAGTTGTGATCCAGAGCACTGCCTCCCAACATGAGCACTTTACACTTCTGGGTTAATGGGCTGAATATGCCACCGACCTGCTCCCCAGACGTTGCCACCTGGGCACCATTCACATACAGTTTCATCAGCCGCCCATCGTAGGTAGCAGCTAGATATACCCACTGGCCTGGGAGGTAACTGCGGTGGGCATTGATTGTGGTCACTTGCCGAGCCCGGTCTGTCTTCAAGGAGAAGAAGTAGCGTGGGTCTCTGTTGCCTTGATCACTGATGGTGTGAATGCCCACGACCCATCCTCGGTCACGTGAGGTATAAGAACATTTGTCATATAGCCCTATGTGACCCCAAAAGAGAAAGATGAATAAATAAAGGATGGAAGAAGAGGGGATAAGTTATTTCTCTCTGATAAAATTTATAGCAGGATGTCCTAGATCAGCAGTTTCAAACTGTGCTCTGTGGGGTTCTGGCAGTTACTAATGGTGCCTCTGGGACCACCCGAAGATAGGGTGAGGGCTAGAGGAACTGAGAAGACAGGTGAATTGGCTTTAGGGGTTCTCCCCACAACTTTAACCCAAGTGGTTTGACTTACTGGTTTTTAACATGAAACACAGAGGAAAGACTTTTGTTTGAAGAATGTATTCTTGAGCAAAAGAAAACAACAACAACAGCAGTAATAACAATGAAAATGTGAAAACCTTTGATTTTGCAAAGCTGTTGGATGGGTGAGAGGATTTTCTAACTAAGAGGGTATTTTAAGCGTTGGGTAATATAGGAAGTGAGAAGAGAATCAGAGGAAGATAATAATGAATAGAAGATACTCATTTAGAAGGACAGCCCCTTTACAGTCACCATAACTTTGAGTGTACATCAGCCATTAGCAGTACTCAAATGATCGCTGGTGGCAAAGTATCCGGAAAGTTGGCCAGGAGAAGTGAAGGTCAAGGACTGCAAAGCTAGTGTTTCTATCTCCAACAGGAGTCCTGGAGAGCCCTGGTGTTCATCCCCAAAGAAAGGCAGTCATGCTGAATATCCAGGCTGGAAAGGTTTTTAAAGATTGCCACTTCCAACTCCTTCACTTGACAGGTGAGGGAGTTGAGATGCAGAGAATGGAAGGCATTTGTCAGGTTAGACAGGGTCGTTGACAAATCCCCTAAGACCAAATTCAGCTTGCTTTTCTCTAGCACTAAGGCTAGTATTAAAAACATAAAATAAAAGCATCCTCTTAACATAAAAAGATGCTGGAGACTCCTTCATTAAGTAAGGTCTTCCAAGCCCCTACGGCAGGTCAGCATTGTGCTAAGGTCTATGTACAGGTTAATTTATTTAATCCATGTAATACCCCCAAGGTGGTGATATTTATTATGTTAACAGAGGAGGAAATGGAAGGTAAAGGAGGTAAAGGAATGGATGGGTTTAAGGTCAACTGGTTGGTAAGTGGATCCCAGATCCATCAAACTCCGCAATTCACTGTCCTTTGCACTAGCTCTATAGTACCTCCCCTCCCTCAATGCCACCAGGGATCTGGATCACACCATCTACCTGGAGGTATCACAAGTTTTAGTTGGGTCTTTGGGAAAGTTCTAAGCCAGAAGCCTCTAGACTTACTCCGGGAACCCCGGGAACTCGCTTAGCAGATTCTCTCTGGATCTAATTATCTTAATACTCATCAACTCCCATTCCCCAGTCTTTCTGGAATATACCCAGTGTCCTTGGCACAGACAAAGCTGTTGGACGGGGAAGAGGACTTTCTAATTAAGAGAGTATTTTAAGTGTCAGATGATGTGTGAGGCCAGGTGGGGGGAGACAGAGGAATACAAGAATGAATAGAAGATGCTCGTTTAGAAGGACAGTCCCTACTCTCAGCTGGAGAATTGTTGCGGTCACCATAACTTTGGGCATTTATCTGCCATTAGTGTTCATCAAAGGAGCATGGAGAGCTTCCAGCAAAATCAATAGACAAGCCTCACAGTCTTTACTCATTTGTGGGCACTGGGGCCTTACAATTTGTGTAAATCTCTCTGTTAGCAGCTGACATGGATGGCAGTTTTGGCTGAACATCTAAGTCCACCTACACCTCTCTTCTCCCTCCCTGTCCAGCAGTCATAATGGCCAGAGTCTCCACACAAAGTCAACTTGCTCTCACAGGCTGGGCAACCTTGGCAAAGCCCCAAGTACCTCCTCTGGGTCTTGGTCCTCTGACTGGTAAAGAAAGGGATTGACTGAGGTGCCCCTCACATGCTCAGTCTGTGTCTGCTTTTCTGTGATTCCAGGTTTTCCAGTGGCTAAAACAGAAACTACTTCTTCCAAAAAACTTTCCCCGATAGTCCTGCAAGGACTGATCCTTCTCTCCTCTGAACTCATTTTACTTCTAGGAAACTGGACAGTTGTTCTCTGGTTTTGGAGTCCCTCCTAGGCTGGATGCTTCTAGAGAGTGATGACTCTGTCTGGGTTATCCATACCCTACCCAGCACCTTGCACCATGCATTGCCTACAGCGGGCACTGGGTCAGTGTCTCATGAATGAGCACAGGAGTGATTCTAAACAGAATGGGAGAAGAGAAAAAGAGATAGCATCAAAGGCACTAATTTATGTCTCCGTGGCTAAAGGACAGAGAAAATCAGAAGACAGACTGTGTTCTCGGTAGGGTAGAAAGAGCAGGGTCTTTGGACTCAGGGTAATTCTGAGGACAGCAATTACTAGCTGTACATCTGAGGAATCACTTCACCTCTGTGGATCTAAATTCTCTCATCTGTATCTCTCTTTAAGTATAAAAGACATAGCAGATACACTGTCCTTGGCATACACTGACTGTCCAAATGGGAGTTCATTTTTAAGACGCTGGAGGGTCTGGGAGTGATGTCAAGGATGAAAAGTAGGAACTGACTAGAAACAAAATACAGAAAGGCCAGAGAGAGAAGGTACCCTGAAGGTATCCTGACCGAGGTATCAAGAGCTGGTAGGATGAAGGCTTGAGAAAGCACAAGTCCTCCTCAAATCTATGGGCAAACCCTACTTCAAAATCATAAATCCCCATTGGCTTAGTGGCTATTAAGAGGCTGCATGTGAAGAGCTATCTCCCCACTGACCCCTCAAAAGCCAAAGCTCGACTCCAGATTTGGAATGAGTTGCCCCAGATCTATCTGTGGCCGGTTGCTAAGAGAATCAGCAGGAGCAAAGGTTCCTGGAGCCCCCACTCTTGTGTCCCCCACTCCACCTCTCAGCTAACCTTCTCTTCCTCCCCTGGCTAACTCCCTCCCTCTTAAACAGAAAACTCTTCTAATGAGAAAATTAACATCTGAAACAGAATCCTTTTTCCCTCTCTCTCTGTGCAGGTTTTTATTTTGCCAGGGACTCTCAGTCCCTGGTTTTCCTGTTGCCTTTGGAAAGCAGCTGGCTGGGCTAGCAAGGTAAAATGTTTACACATCTGTAGGGTGCCCTCAGTTCAGAACTTTCCTGGAGCTTGGGACCCAGGCTCAAGCCACCTCTGTTTGCAGTTGAGAGCGAAGAGGGAAGCAGTGAGGAAGACCAGACTCTGAGACACAGAGCCGAGGACTAAGAGGTGCCTTGGCCACAGGAGGCAGAGAGGAAGGGCAAAGAGGGTTTTCAGTGGAACCAGGAGGAAACACATTAATGGAAACGAGAACCTTGAAGCAGTGGCTTCAGAAGTTCAGAGGGAAATATTTACCTGGAGTGTAAGTGGTGAAAGGAAATCACTGAACTTCAATAGGGATGGGGAGAGGATGGTGGTGATGGGATTTATTTCTGCGTGAAAATAACTTAATCAACAGTAGCCACATCTCAGGGGGGCTGGGAGGGAGGCACTGCTGTATCACCAGCCCAGAACCAAGGATCTGGAACCAGAGATGTGGGCTAAGACTGCCAGATGACCTACCCTGGGACAACTCACACCACCCTTATGCTGCTGGGTCTCATTTCCTTTCTCTCAGAAAGGAGGGGCTTGGATTAAATGATCCCCGGCTACAATTTAAGAGCTCTTTTCTTCACTCTTAGAATGGTCCCTTGTAAGTAGGAGGTGCTCATAAATATGTGTTGATTTGAATCGGATGCCTCATGTCATTCCCAATTCTGGCATGCTTACGCCTCTCTCCTCTGTATCTCCATATGGTACATGGGGCAGTGCTCTCTGGAGGACGTGGGGTACCCCTCCTCACCTCCACTCTGTCCCTCCACAAGAAGATTCTCCAGGAAGATAGAGACACAGTGAAAGAAGCAGTTAGAGTCAGTCTGAAGTCAGCACCATCTGTGTGGTACTAGAGGTTGATCCCGGGGGACACATCCCCCCTTGGCAAGATGGAAGGCCACAGGCAATCCAGCATGCAATCTACATCTAGTTAGCTTAAGCCTGCCCTCAAAGCTACAGGCGCCTGGAAACAGCCAGGGAACATGTGGGAGAGCCCATTCACAGGCTGATGAGGTATCTGGAGCACACTGCACAGATGGAGAGGTTGAGGCACAGACCAGGAAAGGGGCTTGCCCTGGCCTCGTGGTAATCACCTGTCACACAAACCCTGGTCAGTTGGCCTTTCTAATGTGTCCCTATCTTCCTGCAGCTAAGCTTGCTGTGCAAAGGACTTCATATCCCCCCTACCCCACCCCTAGAAGCTTGATGTTTCTTTATTTTCACTGTCTATTTTTCTTCTCATCTACCCACTGAACCTCATCCCAAAGATGAACAGCATGTGTGAAGGAGGCAAGTCCAAAGGCAAAAGCTTGTAAGGAGGCTCCCAAAACCTTGGCCAGGGCTATACTGAGAGGATCTTCTAGGATTTGGGGTCACCCTCTAAGGATCACTTTAATGGCATTACCCCAGGGCAGCTTTGTGTGACCCTTCCATTCCACCCCAGGTACAGACAAATCTTCCTCCCATACATTCATCATACTCTTCTCTGTCTGAAAACTCATCATTCCTGTAATTACTCATCCAATGCCTCTGTTTCCCACACATATGTCAGTTCAGTTCGTTTCTACATGCCCAGCATCCAACACAGCTCCTGGTACCTTTACCTTTTATTTAGAACTATGTCCCATTATGCTCTACATTAATTTTCTCGCTTAATCTCACAACAAAACTATCAGCATTTCCCATTCTTCAGAGAGAACTGAGGCTCAAAGGGATAGTGGCTGGTCCAAGGTAACACAGCTTGGAACCCAAGCCTATGGGATTCCCAGGCCCAGGTTCTTCATCACATCACTGCATTAAGTGCCAAGTGCCAAACACTTTATTGTGGGCTGTTTGAAGGCCCCCTCCAAAAATATTTCTATAAGTCCCACAGCACCAACACAAGCAAGTTGAATTGAACTGCAAGCCAGGAAACAGCTTTCCATGTCATTCTTCTGCCCGGGTCTAAAAAGTTGACTAAGGATCAGCGGCTTTTTATTACTAGCCCTTAATCTGTTCTACTTGGCTCGCCCCACTTCACTGGGATCCAAGATTTGCCTGGGCCTGGTTGTCTATCTGGAGTTCGGAATGCCTTCCTGAGCTGGTCCTTCAGCACATAGACTTCCATCACCAGTCTCCTTGCCTGTTGGTTTCTGACTCAGCTTTGTTCCAACCTCCAGGGTCCATACTGAAATGTGTTTTGTCATGGTTGTTGTCACACTATTGGCTACCTCTCATTTTCTTTTCCATTTGTTATGGGCTGAGTTGTGTCCCTTCAAACTTCATATGTTGAAGTCCCAACCCCTAGTACCTCCAAATGTGAGTGGATTTGGTGATAGGGTTTTTACAGAGGTAATCAAGCTAACATGAGGTCCTTAGGGTGGGCCCTAATCCAATAGGACTGATGTCCTTATAAGAAGGTGAGATTAGGACACACACATACACAGAGGAAAGATGATGTGAAGAGACAGGGAAAAGACAGCCATCTACAAGCCAAGGAGAGAGGCCTCAGGAGAAATCAACCTTGAAGACACTTTGATCTTGGACACCTAGCCTCTAGAATTGTGAGAAAATAAATTTCTGTTGTTTAAGACACTCAGTCTTGGAATTTTGTTATGGTAACCCTAGCAAACTATATCACCATCATTCAGCAAGTTTTCCAAGCTCTACAACTGAAATCTTCAATGACTCTCTCAAATCTTTCTCTGCCATCTTTCACTGCTTTGTGCACAGTTTAGAATCCTTCTCTGCTTATGATGCATTGCCTTAATTTACTCAGTTCCTATCCTGAGCAGAGCAAGGTGCATTAGGAGAATACAAACCTTGGTGGTGTGGTCACCACGCACAGGCATGTTCCTCACGGGGGAGGGGTGTTTCTGTTTCAGCTAGAATGTGCTTTTCTGAAGGCCCTGCTGTGTGTTGAGCAAGTCAGTAGCTGCTTCTATGCCAAGGTGTCTCATAACCCTTACAACAACTTTGTATAACAGATGCTATTTACAGGTGAGGAAACCGAGACTCAGAGAGGTGAGGTTACCTGCTCAAGGTCACACAGCACTAAGCAGTAGGAAAAACTGAAATTCAAGACCCCTGATTTCAAGTTCAGTTCCCCCATAGACAAGGATGGCCTCAACCATGCCTCCATCCTGTGGGGTTTCTCCCTAGGATGTTTTCCTGGGATGGTTTAACTCAACACAAAATTAGCTGTGACAACATTTAACTTTCATCGCTGTCTGGGGAGGACGATTAGCAAAGGATGGCAAGTATATGCCAAGTTTGTATTATTATTTGTTTTCTCTTATCGGGAGAGTGGATGCGGAATGAGAAGAAACTCTATCGGGGTCATTTCTGCCTGTGACAAAGTAGCATTTTCAATTAAATAATGATAATGGTAACGAGCATTTGCTGAAAACCTCTATGTGGCAGTCTCTCTGGTAAGCACAGACATCCCATTTAGTGCTCATATGGACTCAGTGAAGTGGGCTTTCCTGAAATTCCCTTGACAGAGAAGGAAACTGAGGAGTACAGGAGCTAAGTGATTTCCCCCTAAGGATCCAAGCTGGAGAGTGGTGGAATCTCAGTCAGACTGACTCTGAAGCCAGAGCTCTCTTCCAGGATGCCTTCCTTTAATGGGAATAACTCTTAGCCCATCTCAAGGTTCTTGTGTCCCAGCTCAGCCACTACTTTGCAGTGGGTCACTGGAAAATCAGCCCCCCTCTCTGGGCTCCCTCACCTCCCTGACCTCTGAGATGGGAGGGATATACCACATGGCCATAGAGGTCCCTTCCACCTCAGACTCCCTGTGACTCTGAGATCCTGGGTCCCTCAGACATCCCAGTCTTGGTTCTTACTGTGGGAGATGTACGGTCGTGGAGGAGGGGGAAGAGGGAAGAGAAGACCATTTCAGGACCTCCAAATTAAGGATGTCCACTAGCTATGGCATGTCTTCCAGGGGAATACAGGCAGAGGTGAGAGGATGCGGGGATGAAAGGGGAAATTTAGGTCAACAATCCGGTTTCTTTCAGGACGCTAAAAAAATTAAAAGCTAAAGGTTGAGGCTGGCCCCTTTTTTGTTGTGTCTTGTTTTGTTTTCCCTTCCATGATTTAATGGCTGGTATCAAAGCCACAGAGGAATGCTTGAGAGAGCAATCCTATGCAAAGCTTTTATCCGTCTAAAGGAGAGTGATTAAAACAGACAGATTTGGGTTAAGTATACCCATGGTCCCTGCGCTTGGTTCAGTCGGGGGGAGGACCGCCAAAATGACCCTGGAGGACTCGGCAGCACCAGGCATTCAGAGGAAGGCTGGGATATCACTGAGAGGGTACCTGAGGGACTGCTCCTCAGCATCCTCATCCCTCCCAGCCCATCTTGGCTCAAAGGACTGATCTTTCAAGGAGGCTTGAAATAAATCACAGCTGGCTGGAGGCTTATCCCAAATTATACTGAGTTCTGGACATTCCTGTCTCCTGGTGTAGAGGCAGGTGCATCAAGGGTAACCCTTTGGAGGAAGTCACAAGGTCAAGATTAGCTCAAGTGTCTCCGATGAGCTATGAGTTGGCCATGCAAGTGAATGCGTGGGGCCAGGTTTCCCATTGAAGGACTGTATGGAATAGCTGGAAGAGATCCACGATGGCATCTGTGTCTGCGCTCTGTCTGTATTCATTTTCCTCCTGGGAACCACTGCCTAAAAGCCCTCTGACTACATGAGTCTGCTTACCTTTTTAACTAGCTGTGTGACCTTAGATGACTTCACTCAACTCTCTGAGCCTCAGTTTTCCCATAAGTACTCCAGGGATTAAAAAGTCTTACCCTGTATACTTCACAGATCTCTTTTAAGAGAGAAAAGAGATAAATGTCTGCATATTTCATTGTAAACTTTTTAAGGTGATCCAGATGTAAGGCAAGGTTGACAGGAGTATGCCAAAGCTTTATTAATACACGGGCTTATGTGGTGCATTTGGGATGGCAAAGTGCTTTTGAGGGTTCAAGATGGACCTGTGTTTTCCACTGGCTCTTGACTCTGCAGCCTACCTTCTTTACTCACACGTGAGCTGGCTATGCAGACATAGAAAGGTCAGGGTCTTACAGACCAACACTCGTGCATTCAAATGCTGGCTCAACCATTCACCAGCTATGTGATTTGGGAAAGTCAGGGCATCTCTCCTAGTACTAGTCTTCTTATCTGTAAAATGGGGATAATACTGTCTACCTCTGCTGCTTGCAGGGGGAACTTATGAGATAATGAACGTACCAGGACTTGGCCCATGGTCATGGCAACATAACAAGCGTTCAGCACGTGTGCTCGTGTACTGTGGAGTCTGATCTGTTGGAATTCCAGCTCCGCTTCTTTTTAGCTCTGTAGCCTTGGGCAAAATCCCTTCACCTCCCTGATAGTTCCCTCCGCTGTAAACTGATAATAACAGTACTTAACGCATAGTGCCATTTTGAGGATTTAGTGAGAGAATGCAAACACTTATTTGCATAGCACGTGATAAATGTTAACTGCACTTTTTATTGATATTAATAATAAATGTCTGTTCCTTTTCCTCAGAATCGAGACCATTTGTTTTTTTCCTTCTTCTGTGCTGTTAAACTTCAGCTTTTCTGACACTGTTCTCTGAAATAGAGAGACGTGTTCATTGCTCTCTTTTTCACACATTGTCAATGAAATTGGTGCATATCAACTTAAAAAAAAAGAATATGGGAGGAGGAGAGGAAGAAAGAGACAAAGCAGAAGGAGAAGGAGGGGGAAGAGGTGAAGGAGGGGGAGAAGGAGGAGGGAAGGAGGTGGAGGAGAAGAGGATGATTTACACATTTTTGTTTTGTTCACCCTTAAACGTTCCCATAGCACAAACCAGACCCTGGTACACTGAGTGGTGCTCATGTTAAAGCTGCCCTGGAGAGGAAAGCCTACCTTTGGTCATTTTGATGATTTGGACCTACGAGCTCTCCCCGTTCACTCACCAAACCTCAGAAACAATGATACCTCTTCTCAGGAAATTGTCAAAGACCACTGCATCCTGCTGTCCACATTCTTCACAGCTGCTCCAAGCCCTTACCCTTCATCATCCATGGAACCAGGCATAGTCAGGGCTGGAGGTTCCCTTAAAGGTCGCTAAATCCCCCCCTTTACCACCAACCGCCTGCTTGAATCACTTATACAACATCTCAACAAGTGACTGCTCATATTTCCAGAATCAGAGAACTCCTTGCTGTCTGAGGAAGGCCTTTGCACCCTTGGGCATTTCTCAAAGCTCTCCTAGAGTGAACCCAAATCGCTTCCCTTTCCTTTCCACCACGTGGTCCAGGATCTGGTCTTCAGGAACCCACAGAGTTATTCTGTGCCCCTTACCCCAGGACAGCACTGGAGATGTCTAAGGCTTTTGGTGGTGTTACCCCTGGCTCTTCTATTTCCCAAATTAATATCCCCAAGTCCTGCCTCATTTATTTATCCATTCACTGATTCATTCAACCCATATTCATGGGGCATCAACTGTATCAGGTCCTAGTTGGAGTCCAGGGTATGGAACGTGACCAGTCACAGGCTTCACCCTCTGGTGAGAGACCTGCTATTTCCTAATGCGAGTGCCAGTCCTCTGTTGATGCAACGTAGATACAATAGGAGTTGATACTATACAATTAGGAAGACCTATTATTACCATACCTGCCTCCTGACATTATCCCTAGGATCACTACTCTGATTTGTTTTAATGCCACTCAGAGCCACATGAACTTATTGAGAAACAAATAGAGTCACTATTCATGACATGCCATGTACAAGGCCAAGAACTTCATGTGCATCATCTTGTTGAATTATTACAGCTAACCTATGAGATAAGTTCTCTTGGTCCCATTTTATGGATGAGAAAACTGACACTCAGAGAGTTGCACTGATTTGGAAAAGGTCATTTGACTTGTAATAACATGAATAGCATTAGAACACAGCTTTCTGATTCCAAAGCCAGGTGCTTAACCAATGCCTTCTGTTTTCTAGGGATAAATAAGCAAATGTTCTTTTAAAATTGATTGAATACTTATATCTTTATATAGTCAATTTTTAAATCTTCCCCACATTGATTATATACTCTGCTATAATGATACAGGAAGCATTCTTAAGTTCCCTTGAAGTTTTAAAGCACACAGAGCATCTTAATTATTTCATTTGCTTCTTCCATAACTCTCGAAAGGAGGCAAAATAGGAATTACGATCCTGTTCACACAAATGGGGAAAGTGAGGCTCTGAGACAGTAAAGAGTACGTGTCTGTTCACTACTCTGCATCTAGAGCCTTCCATGTGGTGCCGAGGACATCAGTACTCAATAAATATCTGTTGAATGGATGAATGAATGAATGAATGAAATATATGCCCACGGCTTGTGAGAAAACCCAATTTGAGTAGATTTTGAGGTTTTGAACCATCTTTACAGCCCTGGAACAAGAGCCCTGACTTGGAGGCAGGAGTGAGCATCTTTGTGACACTAGGTAAGCCCCTTCTTCCACTTCTTGGCCCTCTGTTTTTCCATCTATACAATGGGAGGGTGGCATGAGTGGTCACTAGCTTTGTTGTGTAAAATACTAAAGGAGTAAGAAGGAGTCAGGAAAGCACAGTTCAGCTGTATGCTAGCTGGACTAAGCTGTGTGACCTGAGGCAAGTTGCATCCTCTCTCCGGCTGCCTTTTCTCACCTGAGAAAGGAGAAGACTGTGGTGAAACAACTTCTAGGAATTTTCTTGAAGATGTAAGCAAAAGATATCTAAATTGGGGATGGTAACACATGAACTTTTGCCCTGATTTGCCACGAATGTACTACTTATCTTGGGCAAATTCCTCTTCATCCAGGGTCACATCAGGACTTTCATGGACCCAGGGCACTTTTTACTTCCTCCATAAATATATATAATTACATTTTATGATTGCATTGATATAAAGATATATATAATCAAGAGGCTAGGTTCATTGTTACATATGTATTATTATTATATTAACTTTTTTCTTCTGATTTGAAAAGAAATTAAGCCCTTTTTATGGGCCCCTGAAAGTACTGTGGACCTCAGGCAATGCACCAACTGCGCCTAATGGATGAGTCAGCCTTGGGTCCACCTTTGGACCTCAGATCCTCATCTACAAAATAGCATTGGGAGGAGGCACTGAGAACCTGTAGCCAATCCAAGGAGTTCAGGGGGATGAGGAAGGTTCCCACATGGGAGAAACAAATGATGTAAATTTCATAACTGATGCAGGCCCACAGCAAGTTATGAAAAAATGCACCCCAGACAGTGTGGGCTGAGCTCCGGAAACAAAAGCTCCTCTCTCGGGTGAGCCTGCCATCACCTCATCCTGGCCCACACAGCCAGGGGTGAGCCTTTCAGAGAGAGAGATGGCAAAGGGAGATAAGGAAGGGATGCAGTCAGACAGGCAGATCCCCACTTCGCAGGGCTGGTGCCATCCGGAATTACCCTCCAATGCGGGGAGAGCAATGATAGCTGATGCTTGCAGAGCAGTCACTGCATGCCAGGCATGGTGCTAAACTCTTTGCATGGATTAGTTCATATAACCTTCACAATAATCCAAGCAGGGAGGCATTGTTATCATCTCCATTTTACAGATGAGGAAACTGAGACCCAGAGAAGCTCAAATAACTTGTCCAAACCTGAGTGACTTGCTGGCAAGTGACAGAGGTGGGGTTCAAAGCCAGGCAATCAGACCCAAGATTGCACGTTCTTAACTTCGAAGTTATGCTGCCCAGCCAGGGGTAAAGTGATCACATGAGGACGAGGGGTAGTTTTTAATTATAAGCCAATAAAGCATAATAGAGTAAGTCCTGATAGAGGTACAAGCAAACAGAGCTCAGAGGAAGGAACACTTGATTCAGACAGGAAGGCTCAGAGAAGTTTTCCTGGACGAGTGACATAAGAACAGAACCTTGCACAAGGAACAGGAATTTGGTGGGGGGAAGCGGGGCAAAGATCTTCTGGCAGAAGGTGAAGTATGAGCAAAGCAAGAGCTATGACATTACCAGAAGGTGACCCTGGAGATGGCAAGACATCTGCTTTTGATAGAACTGAAGGTGCGCAAAGTATTGGAAGGAAATGAATAGAGTAGATGGCAAAGGACTGTGAATGGCATGCCAAGAGATCTGAAATGTACTCCATAGACAATAGGGAATCTTGCGTGGTTTTTCGGGAAAAGAGTCATAGGAAATGGGCATCATTAGCTAGGGATTTCTTGATGTTTATCAATAGGGTCACAGAGCTGAAAGAACCAAGACTCATGTCTCTGGACTCTGTGCCCAGTGCTCATTGATAATCTGGAGTCATTCAGCCTGAAGACCTACAATGAAAAGCATGGAATGTAAGCAAAATTTTGAAGAGAGAGGGCTGATAGACTTTTGGATATTAATTTTCAATTGTTTTCACATCCACTAGAAAATAGTGAATTATAATTTAATTCAAAGGAGCTCTTTAAGGCTCCAGATGGATAAATGGTATTTAGATGCTCATTGGGACTTCCACGAGGTGGAGGATGATCTAGCTCAGCCTTGAGCTTGGTCTCTAGTTGATCTTGATCATTTACCTTCTGGGGCTTGGTTTCCCCATCTCCTCAACCAGCAAAGGGTGGAGAGTGGATCTCCAAGTTCCTCTCTAGCTCCGATAATCTATCACATAAACTCTTGAGGTGCAGGTATTATATCTCCTTTGACTCCACACTCTGAGTGCTTAGCCTGGGATCTGACACAAGGTAGACCCAATAAATAATTATTGAATACTTGGAATGAATTGAACTTTTGAACTTAAGACTCTTGTGGAATCTTTAGGGGATTTAAATGGAAAGTTTGGAATCGATGACCCTTTTTAAATAAGAAAGCATAAAAACAAGCAGATCAGTAACCCAGACAGGCTAGTATTTCCTCTCTGGCTATAAAAGATGCTGAGGAACTGAAAGACTCTGGAACAGAAGACTGATGGGAGGGAGGCCAAGGACACTGCAAGGTCAAGGGGGAAACCAAAGGTGAAAGAGCATGGAGGTGGGGACATATGTTCTAGGAGCACCAGATTATTCCATTTAATCAGCAGAATCCACGTAAGTCAATGATTCTCAACCAGTGGACATTTGGCAACGTTTCTGCAGACATTTCTAATCACAACTAGAGAGGAAGTGCTACTGCAGCTAGTGGATAGAGGTCAGGGATGCTGCTAAACATCCTACAATAAACAGGACAAAGTCTCATGACAAAGATCTATTCCAAAATGTAAACAGTGCTGAGGTTGTGAAACCCTGATATAACGAACTAGGAAAAGTTATGGTAGGAAATAATGTTTGGGGAGGAAGTTGAATGTGAGGGTAAGGAATACTGATCTGATCTAGAGAGGTTTGTGGAGGAGTGGTTAGAACGTGAACTTTGGAGACTGATCCTACCATTTACTTGCTGTGTGACCTTGGGCAATTCACTTAACCTTCCTGTACCTCAGTTCTCTCATATTGGAAACTAATATTATAAAAGTACCTGTTTTAGAGGGTCATTGTGAGGAGTTAACACAAAGAGTTAACACATGCAAAGTACTCAGAACGGCAGCTGGCACATGTGACGCACTAAATATGTTAGCTATTATCATTGCCATGTGTGGATAATAGGGAGCTAAAATAGACTCAAGTTTGAGAGAGTGGCAAAAGATTCCCTTCAGTTGCTGATAATCCTAGAAAAATGATCTAGAGCTGCATGATCATCATGTGACTATTACATCCACCCCATTAATAATCCCTCTTCAGTCAGTGTCTGCTTCAGATGACACTGCAGGCTGGATGTGTTTGGGTCGTTCTTGCTGTTTGCAAGCAACTCCCTGTCTGGGCTCTGTTTTCCAGATATCCATGAGGCCCAGGCCAGCATCCGACTGCCTCTCCCGTCCAGGTTCCTCACGGTTTTAATGAATAAGTGGAAGGAGACAGAGGAAGCCAGACATAAAGACAGATGGAAAGATGGAAAGGCAGGAAGCCTTCCACGAAAGCTGCTGCCAGTGATACACGCTGTTCACAGGGATTCCAAGGACAGAGTGGGGGCATGTTTTAGAGATTTGTGTGAGCTACTAATACTGTTCCCTGAAAGCCCTTGTTTGTAAATAGATATTTCTGCTGACATTGGGCTTTGTAAGGGCAGACAGAGTTGTGGGGGGAGGGTGTTAGAGAGAAAGGCAGGTTGTGTCCGCGAGCCTTAGACCATGTGTTTGTTGTTGAGAATACAAAGACTTCACTGTATTAAATGAAAATGCTTGTTTTACAAGGCGAGTGGGAATATGATAGGTACATGTCGAAAATGCTTCGGAAACTGAAACAACCCCATGCCACGAGGGCTTCCTGCTATATCATGCATCCAGGGGCGCACACAGATCATGAAGGCTCTGAATCACTACACAAGGACTTTGGGGGTTGTGGGCAAAGAGAGTCCAGGGGCTAAGTGACTGTTAGCTCCCTTTATGAAGCCTGCCCTTGCCCAGAGAACCCTGCCTCTATTTCTCATTCTCTATTGGTTTCCTACCCCTCTTGACCTAAGAGGAGAAGCTGTTATTGATCTAAAATATTAGTATAAAGGAGCCTCCAGTAGTCTAGACCCAGACTCAGAGCACTACCAGGAATACTAATAATTATATAACTACACAGCTAGAGTACTTTAATTTTTTCAAGGTAGTTTTCAACTTCTGAAGTGGGGTTTTCAAACTGCACCCTAGTAGAAGCAAAAGGTTCAGTGGAGGTGTCTCAGGGGATTTTTTTCAAGGACTCACAGTGGCATAAGAACAAGAATTGGAGCCTCCTAACTCTTGCCGAAGCTCTAGCATTGAGCCCAGTAAATGGAAGATGGAATGAATGGAAGGGTAGATGGATGAGGGCATGCACTGATGGAAGGGTGAAGAGGTGAAATGATGGAGGGATGAAGGTATGGAGGAATGTAGGTATAAGAGGAAGAGAGGGAGGAAGGAAGGAAGGATGGAAGGAAGGAAGGAAGGAAGGAAGGAAGGAAGGGTAGATGGTTGGATGGATGGAATAGTAGATGGATATTTGGATTCATAGATTCATGGGTAAAGTCCGCAGTGAATAATTATGGTCAGGACTACCTCAGGCCACATTTGACATGAACTTGCTTCACTTTTAAAACTCAGAGACCACAGTTTGAATAAACAAAGTTGTAGATTATATTTCTAAGGAATAAACTAACTTCTCCTCAGAGGGAAAAAAGTCCCAAATTCTATTTACTCCAACAAGGGTACAGATGAAGAAAAGTGCAATTCCTCAGTCTGAAATGACAACTCAACATCAACATTCTCATTTTCACAGATCTCCTAAAGTGTTCAGATTTTACAGCTGAGAACAGGCTTCAGGAAATGACCTCGTATGCCTCCTGCTTTTAGGCATTTAAGTCATCATTTGGGGGTCCATAGATCCCTTTAAGAAACTGATGAAAATTTTGGACACTCTCCCCAGAAAAATGTGCATAGCCTCAAATTTTTACAGAAAATGTCTTGGTCTTCACAAATCTCTTCAAGTTCTCCTAGATGAAGGTGCAAGAAACCCTCCTCTCCTCTGTTGATCTAAAATATTTCTGTTATTCAGGTATTTCAGTTGGGAATGGTATAAGCAAGGAAATTAAGGGTAATGCTATCAACCAAAATACTAAGTCCTAACTAAAATAATAACATAACATTCAACTCACATCATGAGAATAGTATAACTGAGATTCCACTCTTGGGCTCATGACATTTATTCTCCATCTAGAGGTCAGAGTGATCTTTCAGAAACCTACACCAGATCCTGTAACTTCTTTGTTTGAAACTCCCTGACAGCTTCCCAGTTCATCTAGATTAAAATCTAGATTCCATGACCTGGGCTGCCTTCACCTCCAGACACACACGTCTCCCAGCTTGCTCATCTGTTCCTTCAACATCCTGGACTTGCCCTGCTGCGTGGTCTATGCACTAGCTGTTCTATCTCTTTCTAGAACTTTCTTCATTTATCTTTTCATATGGCTTGTTCCTTTTCATCTGTCATTCAAGCCTCAGCCTTGTCACCTAAATCAATGTCCATCTACTCCAGTCACTCCCTATAGCACCACTTTTATTACTTATCATTATTAATACATAAATCCTTATAGTTGCTTACTTGTTTGTTGTCTGTCTCTCCTCACAAGAATACAAAGTCCAGGAGAGCAGGGACCTGCTCTGTCTTGCTCACTCTTGCATTTCTAACAGTGTCAGGCACACACTGTATATTTGTTGACTATATGGAGACACATAGAGGTTTTCTTGGTGTTGTCACTACTCACTGTGGGACCCTGGACAAATGTCTCCCCATTTTGGACTTCAGACTTCCCACTTACAAAAGGATAGTTTGGGCACTATCCAACTACAGGATTCAATGATCTGAAATCTTTGTGACCACGTTCAAAAGAGTTAGGCCCAAATCCCAGACAATATGGCAGGACAGAAGGAATGGTCAGGAGAACTGGGATCCAGTACTTCTCTGTCTCTAATTTGGGATGGAACTTGTGATAATTTCCTGGTCTTCTCTGGACATTAGATTCTCCATCTGTGAACTGAGGAGACTGGACCAGATGCACTGTGAATTTATACCATTTATTCATCTAGAAATCCACCCACAAATATTTGTAGAACCCCTGCAGTGTGCTAGCCCTGGGAGGGTGTACTGAGCATGGAAGACATTCCTGTCATCATTCTGCTCTCCTATCCTCTGGGAGGTCTCCAAGGCTCAGGTGAAGGTTGCAGAAAGAACATAGGTACATCTCACACAATTACACTGGGTTCTTCAGCAGCAATCTCTAGGGATGAGGTTGGAGAAGCTGAGAGAAAACAATGGGGGAAAGGACTTAAAGCCAACCAAACGGTACACTGGCTAAGCAGAAAGGAAGGGAGGCAGAGTGACAGGGAAAGGTGATAAGAAGATACACAGGTAACTGGTCAGCTTAGAGAGCCCAAGGCCATATCTGCCAGCTAATTCCATACCTAACATGCATGCGTTCACTGCTTGGCCTTTCCTAAGATCCATGATATCATGTCTCAAAGCACCCACTTCACTGTACCACTTTCACTCACCCTGTCTTCTCCCTTATTTGGAGCCATCTCCAATTCATTTAACAAAGTCTACTGAGCACCAACTGGCAGGGCTGATAAAGTGAAAAGGTAGGAATGAAGACCGAAGTGGTCTCTGCTCCTAAGGAGCTTGGAGATAAGTGGAGAGAGACAGAAAAGTATGAAGGCCATCACAATAGAGTGACAAATGCAATGAGAAGGGCATAGAAGGGGCTGCTAGACTTGATTTGGATGGTGATGGATTGAGTTGTCCAATCATTTCTAGTGTCACATTCCTAAAAGCTACTCTGGGTGAATGTCCTCAGTCAAGGCATGAATCAAAAAGTGTTTATTATTTGAATTTGATTTATGGTTCTACGTTTAAAATGACATACATGATACATCCACAAGCAAGACAAGGTGAACACTCCACATACATACACGTCACCTATTTCATGAACAAGTCTTCAACCTTTCGAGGTGGAAGGGACCTCTTATGCATCTAAAATCTCAAAGCACTTTCTAGCCTCCATAATAAACATGAGTGTTCAACAACACAGTGTTTCTGCCTCTGTGTTTCCCCAGGACTTTATTAATTGCTTAGTTATAGAAGTTACCATGATGTCATGCATCTGTTTACCAGTCTGCTTCCGCCACTAGGATTGGGAGTTCCTCAAGAGATGGAACTGTGCCCTGTTCTTTTTAATCCCAATCACCTAGCTCAATGTGTAATACACAAGGACATAAAAGTTGCTTGATAACTATCTGTTAAATGGATGGATGGATGGAAAGTTGGAAGGAAGGAAGATTTATCTCCTATTAAACTGCCATTTCCTATTAAATCTCACAGAATGCCTAGGACAGAGATTTGTCACATAAGAAATGCTTAAGGAAAGTTACCAAAAAGACTAATTCAGTGGAAAGATCACTGACTTGGGAGTCAAGATACCTGAATTCTGGTTTCATTCTTGCTGTCAACTTGCTGCTAACTTTACTCATTTAGCTTAATCTAACAAGTTAATTTGCGTGGGCCTCAATTTCTCCATCTGTAAACTGAGCAGATTTGATAAATCAGACTCTACCATCATTGGGGAAATGATGAAGAAGATATGGTATTTGTTTGTTTTTAGCAGATAAGATCTAATCAGCCCAGTGTGGCTGTTCTGTAACGGAGTCATCCTGAGAGCTTTATACCAGCTCTATGAGCCTTCATCGGCTCCAAGTATATCACAAATCAAGAGTATGTCACAAATCAGCCTTGTTCCTCCAGAGTCGTTCTTCTACTCAGAACCCCATAGTTCATGCAGCACAATCACCTACAAACGTCCCAGATTTGCTCAGAATGCATCAGGGCTCTCCTCAGAGGGTGACATTGTGTCTCCACGGAGCACGTTTTGGGGAACATGCCGCAGGCTTTGATTCCCAAAAAAGAAATCTAGAAATGTCTTTGGCAGAGAGCATCTTTGAAATAAGTGTATATCTCCCAGTAGACTACTTAAAGGTGGGAAACACTCTAGTGGATGTAAATGGCCTTTTTGTTCAAAAGTCACCTGCAAATAAAATATATTTTGCATATCAAAGATATTTCTTAGCCAATCTCTGATAACGTTCCTTTAAATTTTTCTTCCACCTCTCTCTCCCTTGATCCCTTTCTCCCTCCCTCCCTTGTCTTCCTTTCTCCTTCTACAATCTCTAAATATTTGCATTAGCCATTGGGGGCACCATCATCCAACCATCCATCTATTCATTCATTCATTCATTCATATATTCATCCTCTGATGGAACATTTACTGGACAGCCACTGTGTTCCAAGCAGTGCGTTAGGCCCTGTGGATAGAGATGACATTGAAGTGGCCTATATTTGAACCCCAGTTCCACCACCCTTTAGCTGTGGGGCCTTCAGCAAGTCATGTAACTTTCCAAACCTAATTCAGAGGGGTTCAAAGAGTAGCACTCAGTACAGTGCCAGCACACAGTAAGTGCTCATTATAAGCTAGCTGCTTTTATTACTGTTATTACTGCTGAGAATACGTACTCTCCCCCAAGGGTATATAAACAGTGGATAGAGGATTCCAGATCCCGAGGTCACCACAAGGTCTCACAAGACCAAGAGAAGCAGACGGAAGGGCCCCCCATCAGGAAGGAGGGAAACGGATGAAAAAGGCAACAGACAGGACTTCCAGGACACTCGAGGCCCAGTAAGACCCTGATAAGGGGAGAGGGGAAACCTGAGAGGAGAGCAGAGCTTGGGATTATGTGCTGCAAGGCATATACAAAACAAATGCTTTGCAAACAGGCTAGGGGCTGACTGGGGAAGACCAAGGCTGAAATGTGGCTTGGATTAGAAAGGCCGAAATGTGAGCTGAAGAGGCATTTAAATACGCTGCTCCCTCCCTTCTCTGTTTTGGAAGGCCAGGCTTCTTTTTCCTTCTGACTTCTTTGCTCAAGGGGAAATGGAATTAACCACTGTGTAATGTTTTTGAGTGTGACGCACAGGGTAGGTCATGTGCTTTGGTTACGTAATGCAACATGCCTGAGGTTCCTGAGCTCTTTCTCCCAGAATCTTTAGATACTTAGCCAGTTCTCTTCTTCAGTCATGCATTCACTAAACAAAAATACATAGAGCTCCTTTATAAGCCAGGCACTGTGCTAGACAGTGGAGAAGTTGAGATGACCCCAAATATACACATAATTAAATGTGATAAAGAATTCCAGGTGTTTTGGTACATGCATGCAGAGGGTATAGTGAAGACAGGTGGATAACGGAGGTAGGGAACCAGTTATACTTGGGCAAGAGTCAGGGAGGGCTTCTCAAGAAGATTAGACTCTTGAGCAGAATCTTATAGAGGGCTAAGTGTTCTGCAAAATGGTGCATGGGGATACAGGAGGCACACTAAGTAAAGAAAATGATATGAATAAAAAGTCTAAGGGATCTGGAGGAACTGCAAATAATCCCAGCACTACTGAAGGGCCTCTATGGAGGTGATAGAGTTAGATTTGCATTTTAGAAAGATCTAACTGTCGGATGTTGGAGGATAGGTTGAAGGCGGTGCAGGGGCTGAGGCTCAGAGAAGCGGGCATTGCAATACTAATGAAGTGGTCAAATCAAGAAATGAAGAGGACCTAAGCTAACAAGATGGAAGACTAGCTATAAAAACGTTAAGGAGGCAGGATAGACAGGAATTGGTGACTGATTGAATATGATGGGTAATATATCTAGAGTGGGTGATGTTAGATGAAGACACAAGGAATTTTGATGGAAAGATGCTTCAGCTTTGGACACGTTGAGTTTGAAGTGCATGCAGACATTTCCAGGGGACTGTTGGATCTATGAGTCTGGATTACAGCAGAGTCTGGAGATAATTGATGCTCAGCAGCAAAGATGGTAATTACTCCATGGGATGGGGTGCAAAGTCAGGAGACAAGTAGATCCAGCTCTGGCCTAAGACTCACAAGACAGAGAGAGGATCTTACTCACCTTGGTCACTGATTTGGACAAGTCACTTCCTTCATCAACCCTCAGTTCCTCACCTATGAAATGAATGGCTTAGATGAGTGCTGCTGACTCTCACAGACCTCAGTTCTTTGGACTGACATGAATGTTGCTTCACAAAACAGTACAGTGTGTATTCGTTTCTTATGTGTTCTGTCTATGTACTTTGCATCTCTTTGAACAAGGCCATTTTGTTCCTTATTGGCCTGTTGTCATATCTGCCTCTATTTCTCATCAGCCTTTGTAGCTGAAAGATCTCCAATCTCACTAGGAGAAATAACCCCTTCTATACAAACACATTTGTTCATATTCTGCCCAGCCACATTCATGTTTATAGAACGACAGGAATTAAGGAAAGAAGGATATGGGACAGATATAGGAATAACTTCTTGACCATAAAGGTGATAGGTATGGGTTAGACCAGAAGCTTCTTGAAGGCAAAAGGCTGGACCAGGGCACTGTATTTAGTAATATACTCTCCCAATCCAGATACTTGGATCCCAAGATGTGACCTCTCACCTCCTAGACTTTCTGTCTCTGTTTCCTCCAAGGGAACTGGAACCTGGGATCTTCTCAGATTCTCTAAAACTGAAACACGGTCACCTCTCCTACTCTTACAGGTTCTGTGGACACTGCGTTTATGGTAAATAATACTGGAAAACAAATTTTATTTCTCTTGTTTGAAAAAATCTAAGTGGCCAAAGTAAATGTGCTAGGTACAAGAAGTAGGAAGAGAGAGAGAAGAGAGGAGAACAAAAGGGAGCAAGAGGTATTTTATCCATGACAGTACCGAGGATGCCCAGAAGGAAAATAGGCTAACAGATTGCTACAGATTCCAGAGTCTTAGTATTTTAATTCATGAAATCATCTGATTAAAATGGTAAGCAAGACTAAAAGGCCAGTGGCCTACTCTGATGTCCAGGAAGTTGTCTGGGATGACTTTTATATAGTAAGAAATTACAAAATTTGAGTACTCTAACCATTAGCCAAGTAAGTGATCACTGGTAAGGTCACTCAGGGGATATTTATGGCAGCTATTATTAGTAATGTTATTAATGAGATGGTTTCCAGCTATTGGGAAGTACCAATATTCCCTAAATAATGTCTTCAGTCAGTCTTTGACTGAAATTCTACCCATTGGTACTTTGCTTTTTAATATAAAGCTTTCCGGGGAGACACTGAAGTATCTATGTCTATGGAAGAGCAGCAATCAAAGTTATCAGTCAATGATACCTCAGCAAGAAGGAACACCATGTCCTTTTTCGAACATAAGTATTGCCAGGGAAGAGGAAGCAGAAAGTGTGTGGGCTCTTGGCCCCTGAGGGGGACAGGCACAGGCACCACCTAGTGGTGGAAAATGCACCAAAAAGAGAAGAAAACTAGAACTATTGCCATCTTTGCAATTTTGTCTTAGGATGGTTCTGATTAGGATCATGGAATCCTAGGAGATCTCTACCAGAAGGATCCCTCATTGTTCAGGTGAGGGAAATTGGCCCCAAGAAGGAAAGTGACTTGTCCAAAGGCACACAGCAAGCCGGTGACTGAACTGACATCTCCAAGCTCCTAGTCCACTGCTCTTCCTTCTCCAACACACCAGGGACTTCCCTAGATGGCCTTGGGTCTACTCTCAGGTCTCCTTCAATGCCCCTTTTCATTACTGCCTCACCTCAGCACCCTATTTAAAACTCACTCCTCCTGCAACCCCACCCCACACAGTGTTCCCCAGATGCCCTTCTTTACTTAGCTTCATAAACATTCACCTAATGTTATGTGACCCGAATATAAACTCCCTGAGGGCAGGGATAGTTTCCTCTTCTGTTCATTGCTCTATATTAAGGGCCTAAAACTGTACCTGGTATGTAGCAGGAACTCCATAAATACTTGTTGAATGCCTGGGCAAGGGATGGACAAATTTTTACTTGTTTGATCTATATTTCTTAGATTCTCTGCAATGAGAATACATTGCTTTTAGAACATGAAACAATAAAGTGGTTACATTTCCATCTTTTATTTAGTCTTTGTTTTACATTAAGTTGATAGCAATGTATCTTTCCTGAGTGGTAAGGGAGGAAAAACTAATTTCCAGCCCTGCCAAAGGAGATAAGCACATCGAACTTATAGAGTGATTGAAAGAATTAGAAATAATGTGTGGCAACGGCCAGACACACATACCAGTATGAGTTAACGTTTACTGCGTGTTCACCCATGGTCTAGATTCCATCACTAAGCATTTTCCACATGGAGGCCCAGTTAATCTTCAAAACAACCGTATGAAGTAGGAGCCAGTATTATCCGCATTTTACGGATGGGAATAGTGAAGCTTGGAGATATTAAGTAACTCACCCAAGGTCACGCAACTAGCAGGTGGGTGAGTCAGGAACTCAAACTCAGGCAGTCTGACTGTTGAGTCCTATGCTCAACCACTACAAAATACTCCCTCGGTAAACACATGCGCCTTTCCCTTCTTTCCTGATGGTGTCAACTCTTTCTGAGATGAGGTAAGCACAAGGCTCTAGAAGGTTCTAGAAGGCTCCAAGGGCAATTGGAGATGGAGAGAAATAAAGAGCCAGAAAAATGAGAAATAGGGGTATGTGGAAATGTGAGTGTGTGTCTATTGTCACAGTATGTTTTAGAGTGTCACAATGACTGGCAGATCCTAGGGGATTCTTATGCACAGAACCAAGGATGCTAAATGCTTGACAGTGTGTGGGATGATTCCATGCAGCAAATAATGTCCTCACTCAAAAGCTTCCTATTGCCCAGCAAGGCTCCACGCCTTTCTTTCCTTCCCCTCAAGCTCTCCCAGGATGGCCAGTCAGCTGAGTCTGCAGGTGTGCAGAGAGGAGAGCAGAGGGAGCTCCTAGTGTCTGAAGCCTGAACTGCATCCTGACTTCCAGTTAATCTCCGTGTGACCTTGGGAGAGTCCCTAACCCCCTCCAAGTTGCCACCTCTGTATTTGGAAACCTACCAGCTCACAGAACACGCAGGAACCTGAGACTTCAGCTCCTCCTCTGACTCCCAAACTCTTAATTTCTTCAAACTTTTTATTATGGAAATCTTAAATCATACATAGAGGGACAGACAAAAAATGTATTGAAGTCGTTCGTTTCTGTCGCCTGGTTTCACCGTTATCATTCTGTCAACCTTCGTTCATCTACTGCCTTCCCCACAACATCTTACTTTTTTTCTGGAGCACTTTAAACAAATAAAACAGATATAACATCATTTTACCCATAAATTATTCAGTATGCATTTCTAACAGATTAGGATCTTTAAAAATACATAATAACAATATCATTATCACACCTTAATAAGGTTAACAATAATTCCTCAGTCAGTCCATGTCCAAACTCTGTAACGGAGCAGCTTACACATTCCTTCAAAGGAATCTTGTAGAATCACAAAATTTGAGCAGAATAAGATGAAGGAGGGGGAGGCAGAGACCTTCTCTTCCACCTCTCCCCAGGGGATCCCTAAGATTGTGGGGCACAGTTTGAAAGCCCTTATTCTACCCCTACCCCTCACTGTGTGGGTGTGCACCCTGAGAACACTGAGGCCCAGAGAGGAGCAGTTGAGCAGTCAAGGTCACACAGCAAGTAAGTGGTAGGTTTCAGTACGCCTGTGAAGTCCCAACATCAAAGGACTCCAGTGAGGTCACAGGTATGAAAAGATTTGCTAACTCGGTCACTATTTATCATCTACAGTGTGAATAACGATAATAAAGGCACCTTCCAGGAATGACCTTCATTGCACAAATCCCTCACATCCCTCACTTTCTGGCTCCTCCTACCACTGTTGACACGTGGACTGGGTTCTGATCTTGGCCAAGAGCTTCTGCCGCCATTGTCTCACCTGGTTCCTATGGCAACTCGTGAGACAGGGATGTTGAATGTAACCACACTTGAAACTCTCCCCTGAGGTTGAGTCAGAGGCCCCGGGCCACACAGTTCAGAGGAGGCCGAGACAGTACTTGAACTCAGAGCTTCTGAGTCCCAGTTTCAAGTCTTCAAAGGAGCCAAGATGCCAAGATCCACAAGTCAGTTCTCAATTGAGCATTTCCAATAAGTACATCAAGGCACAAAGCGGAGCCCTCAGTGCAGTAAGAAGAAAGATAAAGGGACATTGAGGGAAAGGAAATTAAATTCCATACAAGGGGCAGCAGATGAGGGGAGAAATAGGCACCTGCTGGATTCCTGAGTCCTTGACCATAGGTAGACAAGGCACAAGTGGCAAAAGTGGGAGTCCTCCTACCTGGCATACCTAGGGATCGTCTCTCTTCCTCATCTGAGACACCTGCAGCCAGTACTGGTTTCAAAGTGATCTCAAGGTGAGGGGGTTTTGAAAGAATAGGGATACACCACTTCTTGCAGGATGAGCCCAGCCCAAAGCGGGGAATGCCTTAGAGCTGAGTTTCCCTTCTTTCTGCTCAGAGAGGCTCCCCTCGCAAGCAGGTGCAGAGATTCATTTAAAATCAGATACATAGAATTCAACGGGCTAGCCCTCTACGGGAGTGTTAGTACCTTGAAAGAGGCAGTGGAAGGAGAAAGTGTGGTTTCACACTCAGGAATGGGTCTGGAAAAATGGAATGTCAGGGCCACAGCACCTAGGAGTTTGGGGTCAGCAGGAGAATAGAGAATGGAAGAAGAGTCCTTCCTGGTGCTTGGACACTCAGAAATGGGACAGTGAAATTTCTCTGAAGGCTGACCCACTAACCAGCTCAGTAGGCAGGGCAGACTACTTCCCCTTTGGGGCTCAGCTTCCCCATCTGTAGAACAGGGCCACATCAGACCACATCAGACAGGATCAGTGATTCTCCTCACTGGTGGTCCTTCCACACTACCTGAGGAGGCTTTGAAAAACACCAGCACCCAGGCCAACCCCAGACCCATGACATCAGAATCCCAGGATGCAGCCTGGGCATCAGGATGTTTTAAAAGCCGGTGATTCCAAGAGTTGCCAGGGAAGGCAACTACTGAACCACATGATCTCCCAGGCCCCTTGGAGAGGAGGCAGTTTGTGAATATAGTTTAATTCTTAGCCCCTGTGTGACCCTGGTCCTCAGTTTCCCTGTGCCATAATGAGCTGCTTGGCTCAGTCCGTGCCTGGGCTGTCCATGCGTGACTCACATTCCTGAGCCCCACACCTCTGAGCCTCGTTTGCTTTCCTCTGTGCAGAGGGGCAAGGGTGACGCAGCCTCCATCACCCCATCTGTCCACGTGAACGCTGCCTGGGAAAAGAAGAAGTTGGAGGGCATCTGGGGAAGGAGCAGAAGGCATGTGACAGTAGATGTGTGACCTGCACTCCACTGTGACCACTGTCTGGCCTCTGTTCCTGAGGGTGCATACTCCCCCTCGAGGATAACTGGTTTTCCTTTTCACTGGTCCAGCAGTTCTGGACTTCCTCTGGCTCTTTACCACCACGGAGTCAACCCATTAGGTCAAAGAAAAGGAAATCAAAGCACAAGGAAGGGATTTCAGGGGGTCTAATTGTTCCCCAAGATACACTGTATACTCAAGATAGACTCCCCCCCAGCAACTGGAGAGGGGAAGTCCTAACAGTGCCCAGACACACCCCACTGTCTGAAGGCCAAGCTAGCAAACTGGAAAAGGGACCAGACTGACTTACTGGATCCAGCTCCCCTTGACCGAGTCCCTAATCTGAGCTGGCATTGTGCCAGGTACTTTCTGCATGTTTATTTCACTGCAATATCCTGATATCATTATGCCCATTTTACAGATGAAGAAACCAAGGGATGGAGAGATGAAGTCTCTTCAGGCAAATCACACAGCAAGTAACCGGCAACAGAAATTCCAAGCCCAGCCTGTCTGAGAATTTGATGTGAAGGGAAAACGGATCTGCTAAGTCAAATCCAAGGGTCCACGTAAGATTTGTACCCATTTTTGTCCTCTTTAGTCTGTAGGTGTATGGTCTGCACACAGAGAGGCAGAAGGAATAGGAACGTTCTGCAGTGGGACTAAAGAAGGGAACAGGAGTCAGCTCTTTTCTCTCTAAAAAGACAGCTGAAGAGGAAACAGGCATTTGGGACTGGAGCTCATACCTGGGCTCTGTCAACCCAACGGCCTGTGGGACTTTGGACTAAGTCACTCCAACTTTCTGAGACTGTTTTTCCTCATTTGTAAAACAGAGGTGATAGATGATGCCCACCTCCCAGGTTGATTGTGATAGTGAAACTCGGAGGCACAAGGCAAGCGCCTAGCACAATGCCTGGACCTTGGAGGCACCCAGGAAGTGCTGGTTTCCTTCCTGCCCTTCAGTGTCCCCAGTCCATAAAGCCAAGACTGAGATCTTTGGAAAATGATGTCCAATAATAAGAGAGAAGTTTACTGAGTGCTTACTATATACACCAAGTCCAGTTCTGTGTACTTTGCAGGTGTGAGCTCATTTAATGAGATAGGTATTCATGCCATCCTCACTTTATAGATAAGGAAGCTGAAGACCAGAGGAATCAACTAGCTTGCCCAAGGTCACCCAGCCAGTTAGAGGCAGAAGTGGATTTCCACAGGTAAACTGACTACTAAAACTGGTTTTTAGCCATTGCAATGTTCTAGACCCCAGGTGTGACTACAAATCTTGTTGGGAGAGCCATGTTAGTATATAGACTCCTTGAAACCTAGCCTTCCCCTGTCACAGCAATTCTAAAGTTGGTAAAATGTGGGCACTCTTTTCGGGGGGTCATCTCGGTAGTAGGAAGTGGGGGCTGCTGACATGTAGAAATAAAAGGATTCCTTAGAGGAGCCAGGAAACTCAACAGTCCAACATTTAGAACAAAAGAGGAAAGCGTATTAATCAGAGGTGCTGGACGGGATTCAGGTAAATCCTTTTCTCCTTCTGAGCAGGGATTCTGGCACTAAGGGATGGGGGTGGGAGGAGGGCAGCACTTGTGGGGTCCACATTGCACTTATCTAACAGGTCAGGAGAAACTTTAACAAGATTAACTGCTGCTCAGGGCCCCTGCTCGATGGAGCAAATTGAGTCTATTGTTTTCTTTTTCTTCTGCTTCTTTCTCTTTCTTTCAAACGGGGGTGGGGGGAATGGTTGGGGATGATGGGCAGGGAGCTGGATCCCGCCTGGTATGGTACAAAAGCAAAGGGATGTGTCAGAAGGCCCCCCACCTCCAGACTTGAAAGGGAGCCCAAATTGCCATGCACGAAGGCTTAAGGCTGTGCCTGGGTGGTGGGTGTGTGGGGGGTGAGAGGTGATAGTGTTTTATCAGACAAGCTCTCTCAGCAGTCTAGGGGCTAAGGCCTCGAAGTCATGATGCTCAGGATTAACTCCTAGTTCCTGTCATTGAGGAGCTGTGTCATCCAACACACACCCCTCCCCCCTCCGGGTCTCTGTCTTCCTATTTGGCCAAAGAAAGAACTGGCCTGGGTGACTTCTGAAGACCCTTTTCACAGTAGCCTTAAAGGATTCCTAAAGACCACCTATCCTTGGTGGGCCCTCCGAAGTATCCAGCACACAGGCACTCTCTAACTTTGTCTTTGTTTTTGTCTGCATGAGCCTTTCCTTTTTTATTTATTAACACGTATATTTTTTCTTCTTCCCTTTCAGAAAAATAAAAGGCATGTTTTCTGAGCTTCAGAAGCAAACTGCTCCTGACTCCTTCCCTCTGCATCTCCGAGCGCCTGTCTGAACTGGTGTCAGTGAAGTTTGAACCGGGGCAGAAATAGCATCCCGGGCGGATCTGGGAGCACAGCCCGCCTACTAGGAGCGACAAGGCCTACCTCTGCCAGACGACAGACCCGGTTAACAGCACCGTAAAATTAGACCTTTACGAAAACCAATTGAATCCTGCAGCAAAGAGTGATGTCAGGCAGCCTGGCCTGACAGCAAGGCAGCAACCCTCTGCCTGAAATAGCAGCGCGGTCCCTGCTGAGAGATGCCTGCTCTCTCTCTCTCAAGATAGGTGACTAGGGATTCCTACGAAAGTGGCGACGCCCAGCCAGAGAGAGGCAGCAGAGGTCAGGCAGCAAACTGGGCACCCGAGGTCGCCGCGGGAGGACGTGGCTTGGCACCCACATCCCCACTGCCCACCTCGGGCCTGCCTCTGCCAGCCTGAACTTACCCAAAGAAAGGAGCTGAAAAAGTGCTTCTGCAAAGAACCCCTGTTTGTTTGCTTTTTAATTCAAGGAGAAGCAGGTTCTTTTTAGTCCAACAGTCTGCACTGTGTGGAGGATACGCAGAATGAGTCTTTTCTGGCTCAGGGCCAGGTGTTTACACACCGCCAAATCTGGCTCAGACTCAACTGGGGGAGGGAAAAGAAATCCACCAGAATCCTCGGGAGAAAAGCTCCTGGCTTTCTCGTGCTACACGACAGGCTGTGCCTTTTTTTTTTTTTTCCCCTCGTTTTGAGAGGAATGTTATTTCCACACATAAAATGGACCAGGCATTTTATACAAGCAATAATAACCTAACATCCCCCATCCAATTAAAGTATTTTACTGCACAATCTTTGTGTGACAGAGTGAATGACTGCTCAAGAGAACGCGTGTGAAGAGAGGCTCCTTGTCTGAATTACAGACATTTATAAAGCAGGCTCCTGTGGAATCCCAGGTGTTATATATTTTAAAAAAATGCATTCACTACCTTTTCATTGATGATACCTATTCAGCCCTGGGCTCTCCCCTCCGTAGGGGAAGCCTTCCAAATTATTGGTATGACAAATAAAGACTAGGAAAAATCAGATCTACTTTTTTTTTAATCATCTCCAAGCAGTAGGCTCTGTGCCTTTCCTACGTTCCGAAAGAGAAGTGAACATAACGACCACAGCCCTAAATTATCACCACCATCATTATTATTATGAATAAGGTTTCTCCTCTATACGTTATATATACCCCCACTCTGAGTGACTAGGACTTGGGGGCTAAAAGTGAATGAGCTCAGTTTCCCTCTCCTTCCTGGGGAAAAAAAAGAGAAAAAATAGCAAGTGATGACGTCAGATGTGGGGGAAAGTCACTTTCCTGCTCTCTGTCTGGTAGCGGCGGAGTGGGAGCTCTGGGGGCATATTCTTGGTAAAGCGCCAGAGTTTGGGTCCCCCGAAATGGACTTCATGTAAATAGGATGGAGTCAGCGCAACGTTTGAGAAAGCCCACGCCGAGACAGAGAGCAGCAGAACTGCCGGAAGAGCTCAGAGCTTTCCCCTCTAAGAAAGTGTGTGTGTAAAGGGGTGGAATCGCAGAACGCCTCCACACGTTTCCTGGCTCGAGTGAAGGGGGAACCCCTACTCTCAATTTAAGACGTCCTAGGACATGGCAAGACTGTTTGTGCAGGAAGGGAATCTCCCAGCCAGAAGAGGCAAAACTTTGCTTCTCTCCTCCAGCGCCGCCCCCCTCCGCCCCCCAGTTTTATTAAAGGCATTGCCATAGATTCATTTGGGGGGCGGGGGGGGGATGGATGTTGGAGCATTTCTAAGGTTTGCAACCCTTGCAAAGTGTCCGGTTTCACTATGGGTTTTGCTGTGGAACGGCGAAGGGGAGAGAGAGGGAGGGTGAGAGGGAGAACTCAAATTCATTACGGGCTCATAAAAGTCCCAAATGAGAAATGCGCCCCGTTTCGCAGCCGAGTCGGGGAAAGACTGGCGGAGTGTGCGTTAGGAAGGTCTCGCCTGAGCCCCGAGTGACAGGCAATGGGCTTTAAAAGCCAGGACATGGGCTGGCGGACTGTGTGTGTGTGTGCGACTGGGGGGAAGCGGGTGAATCCCAGAGGCGGCATCAAGCAGAGAGCAACTTTGGGGCACTTCGAGGACTTCTAAGTCCTGGCGATCACAACAACCTTGTCTTTGCAGGCTTTCAGCGTAACGCGGCCAAGCGAAGGGAGGTCACCTCCATTAAAAAGTCAAAGAAATCAATGGTCCCCGAGCCTCTTCACACATGCATCCCAACTGGGTCATCCTCCCCTCCATCTCAAACACAGACAGTACGTCTGACCATCCTGAACACGGTTTGCGTGCACTAGGCTCCCCGGGGACCAGCCTTCACTGACTGCGGGTCTCGGGGCAGCCAGGAGCGCTCTCCGTGCTCCTCCCGGGAGGTAGGCGGAGACGCCTTCCGAGTGCGCCCATTCCGCAGATGGGGCAAAGCGAGGCTCACAGCTCCCCTCGGGTGCCGCCGAGCCGCCGGCGGAGCGACTCCCGCACAGATACACCCGCAAGCCCCCGACCAGCCCGCCACCCGCGCCCAAGCACCCGTGCGCCTCTGGGGACACGGGGACGGTGCGGCGCCCACCCCGGCGCCCTCGCCTACCTGTGATCACCGCCGGAGATCTCTGGCCCCCCTCCGCTCGTAGCCACACTTGCAGCGTGAACGCGTCCCGGGGCAGCTCGAGGTCGGCCCGGAGGCGCAGCTGCTCGCCTCGCCCGCTGAAATAGAGCGCCCGGCTCGGCGGGCTCGGCTCCTCGGCGGCGCCCCTCGCCTCCCGCTGCTGCCGCCGCCGGGGGACGCGCACGGCTTCCCAGGCACCGCCCGGCGGCGGCGGCGGCGGCGGCGGCGAGGCGCGGCGGCCGCGGGCCGCCCGGGTGGCGCAGGTGGCCGGGCCGGCGGCGGGGCGCGGGGGGCGGCCGGCCCGCGGGTCTCTCCGGGCCCGGCGGGGGCGCTCGGCCAGCCCGCAGCCCAGCGCGGCGCTCAGCAGCCCCAGGCGCAGCACCCAACTCCAGAGCCGCATGTCCGACGGTCCCCCCCGCCCCCCCTTCGCCCCTGCACCGCCGCCCGGAGCTGCCAGCTTTGGGAGCCTCAGCGCCTCGACTTTCTTCGCTTCTTCACCCTTCTTGGGCGAGCCCCCCCTTCCACTTGCTTTTTTCTTTTCTTTCTCGCTTTCCTCCTCAAGGTGTGTGCTCCACTCCCCCCACCTTTGAAAAATACAGCCCAACTCCTCCTGGTTGGCAATTAATTTCTCTCCCCGCTCCTTTATCTGCCTTATTTTCCCCCTCTAACAGCTGGTTGCCTTCCTTCTTGTTTTATTTCATTTTATTTTATATGATTTCTCGCTCTTACAAAAAAAAAAAGCTCCTCTAAGACACTGTTTCGCTGAATTCCCTCCCCCCAAAAGATGCTCTAATTTATTTATTTTTTGCGTCCTTTATAACACAAGCCACAGCCCCCTTCTCCCCCCCCCCCAGTCCCCCCTCCCCTCCCTCCTTCTTCACAAAATGAAAGGAAAGAGGGGGGAAAAATCCCTCAGAAGATGAGTAAACAAGCGTATGCTAATCTGCTCCCGAGCGCTCCACCTTCCCAATTGAATGAGTCCCTGTTAAAACTGCGGGGATCATGACTAATCAATCAGTTTGGAGAGGCCGAGCTAGCCAGCCTTCCTTCACTTTGCCGTTTGCCTCCTTCGCTCCCGCCTCCACCCCCCCACCCCCCGCTTTTTTTTAAAGAAGACAATCTTAAAGTAACAATTTAATGAAATTCTGTACACACCCCCTTATGGTCCTCCCAGCTCTCCTCATTCCTGCTCCAAACACACATTCCTGTTTTTGTTTTGTTTTGCTTGCTTTTTTCCCCCTCCTTTACCCCCTCCCTATTTTTTTTTTTTTTCCTCCTGGCGGGAGAAAAATCTCTCTCTCCTCTCAGGATCCCCTTTGCACTTTGCTGGTAAACCTCATCCTTCCCTATAGCACATAAAGAGTCTTGAAACTTGATTCTCAGATTTGTTGTAACGCTGTCTCTTTCTCCCTCTAGCTCTTCACTCTAATCTTTCTCACTCACTCTCTCTCCCTCCACTCCCTTTCTCTCGCTCTTCTTCTTTCCCCTCTGTCCTGTCTTCCCTTTGCTCTTCTCCCTTTCCCTCTTGGAATTCCCTTAAAGTTAGCCAGTGATGAACATTCTCCTCTTCCCTGAGCCCCCGGTGCTGCTGGCTTCACTTAGCCCAAACGTGGTCTCCAAAGTCCTCACGGAGTGATCAGAAGCAACCAGAGGAAAGGCATTTTCCGAAGCTTTAGACTCAGTACAACTAGGTCTCTCAATGCTCTTGAACACTCTTAAAAATACTCTGTCGGTTGTTAGAAATGATTTTAGTTTTATATAAAAAAATGAGAGAAAAATATTAACCTGCCTTCTTTTTCAGCCTGAGGTATTCAGGTCCTTTGACACTGTTCAAGTCACAGGTAAGGATCTGACCATTTGCGGCTTTGTAGGTCTGTTTTGAACTGGGACATATATGTAATGTATTTTTGTTCTTCTTTTTCCCCCTCTTTATAGAACTCAAAAGCTCCCCCTTATGGCAAATCAGTTCCTTTTTTTTTCTCTCCAAGTGTTTAATAAGTCAAAATGAGTTAGCAGTGGTGGATTGCAAATTATGAGTTACCAGTCTGTTCAAGTAAGTTAGTGATAAAAATATGTGGTGTGAGGTTTGCATGTGGAGAGCATGCTAGAAGCCCAAGGTGAAATTAACTCCGCTAATGTACAGTATTCCTCCCCATGTGTTCCTGTCCTCGGGGCTGCTCCAGATCCTTCCTGAGAGCTGGGATCATTCCTGCACGCTTCAGGAAGAGTGAACACCCGTGGAGAATATGTGTTGGTGAAAGTATGCAGATTTGTAGAATGAGTAAATGACTCAGACGTCCCCTCTATAAAAACCAGAATGTGGTATGCAAGGATTATGGCACCATTCTGAAAACGGGAGATCTCGGATTCAGATCTTCTTGGTTTGGGAAGAACTTGCTATATAGTATTAAGCCAAGAATGTGTGAACTCAGTTTCTCCAGTCATAAAATGAAAATGGCATTATATCCTAAATGCGTTTCCAGAGACTGACTAAAAGAAGAGGCTCTTCTGTGCACAATGCCTTGGATAAGAAATTTGCCTAAGCAAATCTTCCACTTTCTGCAACTCCAAGTCTCTCAGAAAAGTCATGAGGTTGACATTCCATTTTAAGAAGACCTATGTTGAACTACATAAACTATATCCTGCAAGATCCCCGTCTTTGCTCAATAGAGTTTGGAGCATCACTGCTAAATCACTTCAATGGTGGCAATCAGGCATTTGGAAACTGTGTTTCTTCCAGGGGCTTCTAAGTCATTGTATACAATAGTTTTGAATATTTCTAGACATTTGGGACTTTTTCAACTCTCCCACCGAGAGCCAGAACATGAGAGTGATGGCTCCGAGTCCCCACTTACTCCAACACATACCAGTGCTATGCCCCAAGTGAGTTTCTTCACTAGTCCTTTACTTCCTTACCTTTACAATGGGGATATCTATTTCACAAATTCATTTTGAGGAAAAAATACACTTTGGGGTATAATATTGTGTATACTATAAAGGTGCTATATAAATACCAAATATCCTACTGTTGTTGTCAAGGACCAAGTGGTCCCTAGGTTCTTAAAGACAGACAAAAATTCCGAAGGCCAACTTATTTCTCTCCTGTGGCGGGCACAAAGAGGGAAGGACAGAGCAATCCAAGTCTTGTAGCATCTGGAGCTTCTTGACCTCACTCCCTAGATGCAATAGGAGGAACTGGCAAAGAGCCTTTCACTGGTCTTTTCATTGAACAAGCATCTACCAATCTACCCCACCTGTCTTGGAAGCCACTTTTATGTATGTATGTATGTGTTTGTTTTTAACTGAGTGAATAGAACTGGATGAATTGTAACACTTGGTTTGTGATCCACCCTAATCATTGGTCTGTGAATGACATTCTTATTTATTTACATGTAATAAGTAATACATCATATGCTGTTATCTCTCTTTTACTCCATCTCCTGATCTTTCATGGATTTGTCCCTTCTCCTTTTATCGTTTGTAATCAAAGAGCAATCATCTGAGAGTTAGATGACTCAGGTTCTAATTCTGACCTGTGTGGAATCTTTGACCTCAGTTTGCTCTTCTATAAAATGAAAGATAAGAGTTGAAGATTCCTAAGATCACTTCCAAATCTGAAGTGTAATGGAGCCCGCAGTTATTGGAGCATGGCAATAGTTCCCACCTAATCATCCTGTATTTGGTCAATTCTCCCCACTCCCCAGGGAGTCCTTTGTTTCTGGGGATTTTTATCCTAAAAACTACTTTTTGGAGCAAAAATAGTTCTCTTCCTCCACTCTTAGGATATACTCCTTTAATATTCATTTTATTTGGTAATAACTAAAAGCAAGATATTTTTCCAGGGAGGGTGTCAGGGTCTACAGGCAGTTGTGAGAGTGACACCTGAGTGGAGCCCTAAAGCTTGGGAAGGGTCTGAATGAGTGAGGGTAGTTCCAAGCATACATTTCAGACTCATACTGACCTGGGTTCCTATGACCTTCAACAAGCTGCTTAATTTCTCTGAGTCTCAGTGACCTTATCCTGGAACTGTCATGTGCTGTGTGACACATAGTAGGTGCTCAATAAATGAGCACCCTCCCTCCCTTTCCAGGGGTCTAAATTTTATGGTCCCTTGGGCGGCTGCCCGCTTTCATCTAGAGCCCAAGGTCTTCCTACTTCTTACTCCAAGCCAGAAGGATTGTGCTCATCTCAGAAGTCCTGGGCAAGCATTGTCTGTCTAGTAGAATCTGGAACTCGATTAGATAGGACCTGGCATTGTTCTTGGTGTCCTGTTCAAGACTTTCCTCCAAGATTAGAACCCTTCTAGGGCAAGGATCTTCAAGGGCCAGTTCTGTCCCCACACACTCCCCCACCAGCCTGAAGGGCTCCCTCCTCTGGGCTCTTGTAGAACTTCTTCTGAATTTCTCTGGGCACATCCCCAAAGCCAGCTATCACACTTAATCACGTACCTGCTTGTGTCCCCTTTCCATGTGAGACAGAGACTCTGTTGCATTCGTATTTGTGTTTCCCCAAATGCCTAGCCCAGAACTTTGCACACAGTTGCTGGTTCAGAACTGTTAAATGTATACATATGTATATATATATATAGAGAGAGAGAGATTTGTAAGTCTATGTAGACACATACATGTATGTATGTACGTGTACTTTTGATTCTCTAGGCTTCTTTAGTTTTTCCTGTGATGCCAATATATTCAGTGTTATGAACATATTAGTTTCTTAATAAATATTTAATTTCCTCATTTTTTCAGCCTCCCCTTTCCCAGAAAATGTATCTGTGGACACTAAGATAGATACACCAAAATTCACTAGCTGCCCAAGTGAGAGTGACTACAAAAAATATGGACTTTGGAATAGACAAAAATGGGGTTCGAATCCTATCTTGCTAAATAACGGTTCTAATAACAGCTTATGTTCGTTGCGTATGCACTATATTCCATGCAATATTTAAATGCTTTTTATGGGAATGATCCTATCTAATCCTCATAACGAGCCTACAGAAAAAGTCCAATAATAATCCCATTTTACAGGAAAAAAAAAAACCTGAATCACAGAGACTGACTAAATAGTGAAGAGCCCAGCCAATCTGGGTCTAGCACTTTCTATTCTAGCTCTAGGGGCTAAGAAGAATCACTTAACCTTTTGAATCTCATTTTTCATTTTTATAGATTTCATGGGGTTATCTGGGAGATTAAATGAGACGATGGCTATCATGTTGCATAGTGACTAGTACATATGTCAGTGGGTGTTGGATAAATATTAGATTCTTTACTTTCTCCCCAACAGTAGTTCAGTTATATTAATTTAACGCGTGTACTAGACTTGACAGTTGTAAGAATCATGCCAGCAGTAATAATAACTCACCTGCATGGGGCACCTACTGTGTGTTAGACACACTACTAAGTTTTTAACTTTTCTCTTCATAGGACTAGGGGGTAGGTTTGAACTTAATCTGTCTGAATTGCTCAGCAGTTTTCTGTCTATCCTTCTATCTTCTTAAATCATATTAAACAATAAATTTATTTTCAGCCCTGAGTATTTTTTTAGCATCTTCAAGCTCTGTCTGAAAAAAGTTAATTCCACGATGTAATAATTGCCTGTTGTACAAAGCTACCAAGAAAAGAGAGCCAGTGACCCCATTGTTTCCCTGAGATGGAGGTGGGCCAAGGGGGGTTAGGGACCACTCGGGCTAGAGGTGGAGCTGGTGAGCTCCAGGTGTTTCCCTCTGTATTTTTTGAAGCTTTGTGTCCACAAGTGGATAGCTCTGGGATGAACTAGAGTCCTCTCTCAGTCTTCCTGCAGGCTTTCGACTAGGAAGCTAAAACAGCAACTTGTAGATTCCAACCCTAGTCCTTTGATGCATTGCAAAGAGCCTCATTTTGTTCATCTCAGGTGTTCAAGGCATTTCTTTTTTTTTTTTAAAGATTGGCATCTGAGCTAACAACTGTTGCCAATCTTTTTTTTTGTTTTTTCTGCTTTATCTCCCCAAACCCCCGTACATAGTTGTATATCTTAGTTGCAGGTCCTTCCAGTTGTGGGATGTGGGACGCCACCTCAACGTGGTGGCCTGATGAGCGGTGCCATGTCCGCTCCCAGGATCCGAACCCTGGGCCGCCACAGCGGAGCACGTGAACTTAACCACTCGGCCCCTGAGGCATTTCTTAAGGTTAGAATTTGAGTTGAAGATGAAGATAACTCTTGACATTGCATTTTTTATTTGTAGAAAACATACAATTTTATGAATTTGCTATTTTATGTTTTTATTCTCCTTAGTCATGATACAGTCATGTGTTGTGCTGCATAACAACATTTCAGTCAACAATGGACTGCATATACAATGGTGGTCTCATAAGATTAGTACCATATAGCTGAGGTGTGTAGTAGGCTATACCATCTAGGTTTTGTAAGTACACTCTATGATGTTCTTGCAAGATGGAAATTGCCTAATGACACATTTCTTAGAACACATCCCCATCGTTAAGCAACACATGACTGTAATTAGCCATAATTTATTATGAGAGACACTATCTTGAGTGATTATGTATATTATTTTATTTAATCCTCAAAACTATAATCTGTAGTTTTTCTAAGCCCAATTTTGCAGATTTTTTTTTTTTAAATGAGGCTCAGTAAAGTTGATTGGATTCCATGACACATTTGAACCCAAGTCTATCTGACTCCAAAGTCCACATTCTTAACTGCTTGGTTAGCCTGCCTCTAATCTACCTTTAATCTTTCTATTGTTTTAAATTGGAATCAGGAAAAAATCTTCATAATCTTCTGGAAAAGGAAGCTTTGTGAGAAATCAGAAATGGGCAATGGTGGGCGTTCTCTGCATTCAGTTTCACGGTGTTTTGTTGAACGGAAAATAAAGCGTTTGGTAAGCCCTTCAGCTTAATTCCAGGACAAATGTATCTTGTGGCTTATTTGAGAAGAGGCTTTGAGTCACATAATGGACAATGCTTTCAACTCTGTTTTTTCCAGAAATTGCAGAATCACTGTCCAATTGGCCACTTTTTGTATCAACTGAGATTGGAGACGTGCAATTAATTGTTCTTCAGTGAAGACTTTTCCATGGGAAATTAATCGAGCAAAGCTTTCTGATGCCAATTAACACGACTTGAGTGCCTTCTGTATGCCATGCATGGACCAGCAGACACATATTCTTACAACAATTCGATTAGGTTGATTTTGCTTTGTTTTAAGACATTGGCAGCAGATGTTAGCTCAGGGCCCATCTTAAAAATAAAATAAAATAAAATAAAAGACGAGGAAACTCAAATTCAGAAAGAGGGAGCAATTTCACCCCAAATCACCTAGCTAGAAGATATATATCCAAACCAAAACTCCAACCTATGTGCTTTTCTCCAATCTAGTGCAAATGTCACCTTCTCCATAACGTTATTCTTTATTAAACATTAAAATAAATCATCCCCAGAGGATTATTGAGCTTTTTTCCTCTCCTATATTGTTGGATTTATGTCTTTGTCTTCCTTTCTGTGCCAGATCTTAAGCTTCTAGAAGATGAGACCTGAGTCTTCTGCCTTTTGAAATCCCCCCATGGTTCACGCTGAATGGGAGCTGAGTGAACAGTTGGGGAATTCCTTGGGACCTCCATAACTCCTAGCTATGTGTGACTTCCAGAATAATGCCCTACTTCTTTCATTTATCTTCACTTGAGTCCTTTGAATTTTTAAAATTCAGCTGAAAAAAGTCCTGGCTCATTCAGGAAACCTTACTCATGCCCTCCACCAATCAGAATGAATCTCCCTCTCTTCTGAAACTTTTTTGTGTCTTAACTTCAAACCATTCAGCCAGCACTATCATGCTACATACATCGTCATGTGAACATAACCCTACCTAGATGGCATATGGGGATGATGTTAGTATGTGCTGCACGAGCCCATTGTCACATATATTTTTTAAATTAGATAGTGCTTTACGGCCCGTTAAACCTGGCGCTCTCACTTTGCAGATGAAGACTCACAGAGAGGAAGGGGTTCCCCCAAAGTCACACATCCAAACCATTCCAGAGTGAGAATTCTCTGGTTTCCTGGTTGCCAAACCAATATTCTTTCTACTAAAGTTCTGCCTCTCTTATTGAAGATGATAATCCATATATTTATTCAACAATTATTTATCAATTACCAATTATGTGCCCAGCATTGCGCCAAGATCTGTCTAGCACTATTTTGTACCTCAAATTACTATCTTTGTCACTAATAGTTGAAATTTATTGTTTGCTTATATGTGGTGAGTGCTTATACATTATATCATTTAATCTTTATAACAACTCTACCTCCATTTTACAGGAGGAGAAAAAGAACGTTAGAACACTGTGTGAATTGGTAACGACCTGAAAACCAGGTACTCTTGCCTCCAAAGCCCATGTTTTTAACCTTTGGGATGAACTACAGCATTGAGAAATTTGAAAGTTCCTTCCAGACAACTGGAGATTTACTGTGCAGTACCCATAGCCTATGGTTAAATTCATGGCTACAGAGAACCTGCAGCGGCCCTCCATAGTGAAGTCAATGGGCATTTTTTGAATGAACATTGAGAGAGAATGCCACTCAAATCTGGGAACATACAGACCATTGTCTGACTTGGACCACATATGAAAGCACTGATTTTAAACAGTTACTAAATGATAATAACAACAACAATAGCCTTAGATGACCGACCTAGTATATGTGGACAGCTTTGTGCTCCTCAGAAGAAAGGGGCATATAATCTTACTGTGTAGTGTCATGTTGAGAAATGACAAATTTCCACTTGAATCTGTTCCTGTAGCATTCAATAAGGGCCATGAGGTAGACTAGACTGATTGAGAAGCACTCATAGGAGCCAAGAGTCCAGGCTCTGTTTTCACTTTTTCCACTTCGTCCCTGTGCTGTCTGAGATAAGTCCTCTCCCTTTCCGTTTGAGAATCTGTCAGACTTTGGAGGTAGAAAACTACCTTGTCAGCCAGCAAACAGCCAGCCAATAGAAATGCCCTGGTAGACCTCTGCTCTAGGACCACTGTCTGTTCTATTCTCTAGGGACAATGTTCTTTGTGATTGATTGATGTCTGTGACCTACCAGTTGTTAATCAACCCATGTTGATAATTCACATCTTGGAGGCTTGATCATCGTCATCCTGATTCCAATGGGAATCCCGCTAAACCCCCCGGATGATGTGTCCCCTAAGAGTCCTTCCCACTCAATTCTTCCCTGATTCTCATCAGCACTCTGGAGTCACTCCACATTACTGTTTAACACAGTTCGGAATGGTGGGCTAGCTCTTGAAGTCAAATGGGCTCTAGGGTTAGAAGTGGCTCTCTGGACAGCAGTCTTCCCCAGCCAGCCAGGCTTCAACCCACCAAAGGGTCTCAACACCTTGCTGAAACTGTCAGAGCCACTCCAGCACATATGTTCTCAAAGGCAATATTAACTTATCTTCGTGTCCCACATCATTATATTCACCATTTAGAGGAGAGAGAGGCAAGCACTGTCAGCCCAGAAAGATAAGTGAGAAAACCATTGGGTGGCTGTTATGGGCCCAAGTCACTCATCATCTTCATGGGAAACCAGTTAACAAACCCTTTGGAGAGAGAGGCAAAGTTGGAGGGAAATGAAGAGTGCCCACATTGGGCCCACGCAGACTGGGTTTGAATCTTAACTGTGTGGCTGTGTATAGGAGACTTAACCTGTTGGTGTCTCAGTTCCTTCATCAGTAAAATGAAGGCAGTAATAGTAAGATCTATCTTTTAGAAGGGTTTCTGTGAGGATTAAATGAATCAATGCACATTATGCATAAAGGGCTTATCTGACGCAGAGTGAATGCTCAAGTAGTGAGACCTAGTCTTATTTTAGTGGTCTTTCTCCTAAGCTTTCCCCACTCCTTAGCAGCACCCAGATAAAAATGAGTGTAGGGGGCCAGCCTGGTTGCGCAGCAGTTAAGTTCTCACATGCCACTTCAGTAGCCTGGGATTTGCCAGTTCGGGTCCTGGGTGCAGACCTACGCACTGCTTGTCAAGCTGTGCTGTGGCAGGCGTCCCATATAAAATAGAGGAAGATGGGCATGGATGTTGGCTCAGGACCAGTCTTCCTCAGCAAAGAGAGGAGGATTGGTGGCAGATGTTAGCTCAGGGCTAATTTTCCTTACAAAAAATAAAATGAATGTAGGGGCCTGCCTGGTGGCATAGTGGTTAAGTTTGTGCACTCTGATTTGATGGCCTGGGGTTTGCAGGTTCAGATCCCTGTCATGGACCTACACACTACTGTCAAGTCATGCTGTGGTGGCATCCCACATACAAAAGGGAGGAAGACTGGCTCAGATGTTAGCTCAGAGACAATCTTCCTCAAGCAAAGAGAGGAAGACTGGCAGTGGATATTAACTCAGGGCCAATCTTCCTCACTAAAAAGAAAAAGAAAAGAAAAAATGTAGCTTTCTCTTACCAATTTAAGAACTATTCATCAGTTGCCCTTTGGGCGCTAGGTGCTAGGCTATGTGCCAAGGATTCAGCTGACCCATGTCTTCATGAGCTTTCTTGTCTAATAATAAAACTAATGAACACACATTGAGAATCACAAGTGCTGGGCATTGTTTGCGTGTCTGCTGCATTAATGTATTCAATCTTCACAACAAAGTCCTGAGTTAGGTACCAATAAGGCCCTCCCTCTACAGAGGAAGAAATTGAGACCCAGAAAAAATAAACAACTTATCCATGTTGTTAAAAGATGATATTGCCACAATTCAAACGCAGGCAGTTTGGGTTCTGAACACAGTCTTCAACCACTCGGCCTCATAGCTCATTGCATAGGCAAGACATTAAATAATTGAAAAACAATCAAGTGTAATAGAAATGGGTTGGGATGGGCACACTGGGTAATCGCTTGGGGGGAGAGATAAAGCAAGCTAAGAGCAAGCAAACAGGAAAAAGTCAAAGGGACTTTTGCTTTGTCTGTATCGTCTGTCTTCTACATTTACAATGGAGGTATGTTTGTGCAAGAATTTTTGATTAAAAAGCATAGGAAAATGCTTAAAGGTGAATTAGCAACACAGACTCTTTCTATACTCAGTACGCTTTAGAGTTTGCAAAAAGGTTTTCTCTTCCATGATCTCATTTGAAATTTGGGAGTTCTTGGAAGGTGGGAGAAACAGAAGGAATCTTTACTAGCTCTACTTTAGAGGTGAGGAGATTAAAGCTCATAGCAGTCCATTGAGTGACCTAGGGTAAAACAGCTAAGAGCCAGTGAGCCTGGGATTTCTCATGTGCACCTTGATTCCTGAGCCTACTCTATCTTGGCTGGCTAACGCAGGTTCCCATCACTGCTACACAATAAAACATGATGTCAGGGCTGGCTGGTGGCATAGCAGTTATGTTCATGTGCTCCACTTCAGTGGCCCAGGGTTCATAGGTTCGGATCCAGGGCGCAGACCTGTGCACTGCTCATCAAGCCATGCTGTGGCAGGCATCCCACATATAAAGTAGAGGAAGAGGAGCACGGATGTTAGCTCAGGACTAATCTTCCTCAGCAAAAAGAGGAGGATTGGTGGTGGGAGTTCGCTCAGAGCTAACCTTCCTCAAAAAAAAAAAAAAAAAAACTATGATGACAATGACAATTATATGATAACTAAAATTTCTAGGGTGCTTGCTAAGACAATGCATTCTGCTAAGCTTTAACTTATCAAGTCTTCTCAATGCTCATTTGAAATAAGCACGATTCTTAGTCATACTTTCCTGATGGGGAGCCTGGGGTTTATCAGGAGAGGCTAACAAACTCACGGGAGGCTGTGAGAGGATTTCAGCCAAAGCCATTGGACTAAAGAGATTATGCTTTTAACTACTTTCCACTAATGCTTCCACTGCTAGTCATCAGAAGGAGAAAATAGAGCTCCACCACCTCAACGTCAAGGCCAACTCCTGAGGAAAGCTTTCTTGAACACCTGAGCAACTGTCCCGCGAGGATCCTTCTGACAATCACTCTATCCTTCTGCACCTGGGTTTCAGCATCTGGAAAATGGGAATAGCAATGCCTCCTTCACTTCACAGAGTGTGGGTATAAAAATGATAGGATCTGTTTTACCCGAAGTTCCTGCACAAAGGAATCATCCCCACAGAAGCAGCTCCCTAGCTTTGCAGTCTTGTGTCAATGCCCCCTCTGGCCAAGGAGGATGTAAGGATCTGGAGAAAGTTTGTGTCTTGGAAACAAGCTTTGGAGCATGACAAGCATGGGTTTAATTCTTGGCTCTGTCACTTACAAGACAAATGCCCCTAGGCGAATTACCTCACTTCTCTCTTGGTCTCCGTTTCCTCATCTGTAAATAGGCTTAAAATTACCTACTTCACAGCGTTATTGTGAGGCACGAATAAGATGGGGCACTAAAGCCCCTGGCAGGGCGCCTGGCCCAGAGTACGTGCTCAGAGACGTGGTTGTCTGCGTTAGGTATCTGTATCTCACGCCGCGCCTAGCCTATTGCCAACCCTCGCAACCCATGGAATGATAGACAGGGAGTTACACAACTTTTAAAGGAGCAATTCCAACCACAGACATTTGTTCCAAGGGATCCCATGCTATCCAAATGGACTCATTCATCCTCAGTCTATATTTCATGAGGGAAAAAGAGAAATGACATTCTCTATTTTCATTGGAACTTTTTCTTTTTTTCTCTCTCTCTTCTTTCTTTTTTTAAATTTCAGACTCCTGAGGGACCAGGGAGGCAAGGACTTGATGCAAATAAATATAAAATTGCTAGATTTCTAGCTGTCATTTTCTCTGAGCTGCATCATGTGTGTCTGCCATGCCAGGCAAGCAGAAAAGAAACAGAGACTCCCTTTTAGCAAGTGTACTTGATTTGTGTCCTTGATTTGTTCACTTACACGGCTGTCCCAAATTCCCTGCCCAGACATCATGCTCTGCTGTAAATACAGGTTTGTCCTTTTTGCTGTTACCAAGGAGGCTAAATATTAGTTTGATAATGGCCATAGAACCTTTGCAGGAGGTGCTGACATTCAGATCTGAAGAATGAAATGCTGCTTACTTGGGAGCACAGGCAAAGAATACTACTGGCCTCAAGTCTTTCCTTCCTTCCTTCCTTTCTCCTTCCCTCCTTCCCACCCCCCACCCCCCCGCCCCCACTCCTACCTCCCTCCTCCTCTCTGTCTCTCACCCTCCTTCTTTCTTCCTATGTAATGTGCCTTTATAGAAACAAAACATAGGCTCAGAAGTGAGGAGACTTGGCCTCCAAAGCTGACTTGGTTAATAGGCCACTTGGGACATGGATCTGCCTATTCCTCCTCCTGCCTGCCTCACAGGTCTCATGTAAATGACAACGGTTAAACCCACATTTACAGAGCCCTCACTTTTCTTCGGTAGACCCCATGCTGTAAAATTCACAACCGTTCTCCCTTGAAGTCACACAGCTAGTATTTGTAAGATGAGGACTCAATCCTGAGTAACTTGCTGTCTTTATCCACTAAGAAATACCAAGTACAAATTTACAAGTTTTCCTAACATAATATAAAGCTAGATAGGAATTATTATTATTAACAGTACTGTTCTAGGCCACAATGGGAACTGATCTACTTAAGTAAAATTACTTGATCTGATCCCTTACAGCTACAGTAGTTGTGTAATGAATATTTTCTATAACCTGCTTGACACGGTTGTCATTGTGTTATCGGACATTACAAATACGTCAATGAATGTCAAACCTCATTAAAGCTGATTATAGGGTTTTCTTTCTAAGTGCCGCAGAACCCAGAGTGATGTATTCCTGATCTCACCAGTATGGAAATTTTGATGTTCTAATGAAATTTCTCTAAAGATTCCTTACAATATTCTACTATAGTGTCATTGTTGAGAGAGATATCACTGAGTTAACAAAAACCATGGAAACATAGATGCCAAGAAAGGCAGAACTAGAAAGAAGCTTATCTTGTCCAACAGCTCCCATCCCCATTTTAGAGACAGCAAAGTGGAAGAACAGAAAGGAATGTCAACTAACCCTAGACTTTACTGGGATAAGTCCTACAAAAATACCCAATCTATTCTATCATAATTCTTGTGGACAGCACTAGTTCAGTTGAATCTTTTTGGTGGAACATGCTAGTGAAACACACTTAAAGCGTAGAAACATTGTTAGGACAATGAATACCCCCAGCTGGCTGTCAATCATAATAATGACACTATTAGGAATTCCATGACTCCTGCAAATGATGTGGTTCCCGTCCAAAGAATTACACATCTCTACAATGCAGAAGGAAGGTTGCCACACAGATTAACATGCCATTTTTAAAGTACTCCTTCATATTCCTTGTCCTTGAAGAGTGACTCTTATGCCCTTGATATTTTTTTCAAGGGATGCTCAGATTCTCAGGAAAGTTATGCCTGGACACTGAAACTCCCACCCCACTCAGATAGAATTTTGAGGTAATTATATACTGTTGTTGTTGTTATTTTTCTGGATTAATAAGCTCCAAACAACACCTTTATTTCCTGGGGGAAAGAAATCTGACAGCTCCAGATGGTGACCCATCAAAGACTGAATGTGCTCCTTGAATCCTCCTCCTTCATGGCAATAGGGCCCCTGGTGGGACAGACCGCCACTGGCTTGCAGCTTCCACAGAGGAGGATGGAAACACTGGCTGCTACCGACATGCCCACTGCCTGAACCTTGATGGGGAGAGTGGAGATTTTGTTAAAGATCAGCAGCTCATCCTTCATCTATGCCCTTGTCCCACAGGAACATAAACAGGACTATCTCTTGATTGAAGAAATGTTTGTTCATGATGTGGTTTCAGATACTTGCTTTCCATGTCCTCAGGTGGCACAGGAAAATGAAAAATCTCACCTCACTTGATTATTCTTCATATCTCTATGATGACACTAATTATATAGTCTAATTAGCAGGCTCCTGTCCGGAGATTGTGAGCTACTTGAAGAATGAGGGTAAATCTTGAAATTTGCTTGATTTTGTCTTTGGCTCAATGCTCAGTGCCTGGAACTTCTAAAAGGATGAAAGAGCCTAAGAATGAATAGATAAATTTGCTGATATTTTTTTAACACCAAGTGGTAGTTTGGACAATTTCAATTTCTTAATTTAAAAATACTGTATTTCAGGCAACTGGGAAGTAGTCTTTGCCCTCAAATACTTCGCAGTGTAGGGAGAAAGAAGATAATCTTGTAAAGAAATGTGTTCAATAAAGCATTAAAACTGCTCTGATAGAGGTGTACATGGAGTATTGTGGGGCCTCAGGGGACAAATGGTTAACTCTTAGATAAACAGTAAAGAGGGCAAAGATTAGGGAAAGTTTTAAAGAGAAATAAAACACAAGTTTAATCATATAGGGAGAAGGTTGACAATTCCAGGCAGAGATAACAGCATGTGCAAAGGTCCTGTGGAAGGTCTCAGATAACTTGAAACGTATAGTTGGGTTAGCTGACCAGAGTGTAATGTTCACATTGACAAAAAGCTGGAGAATTGCCCCTATGAGACATTCAGCAAGCTTGGATTTGATCCTGAGGCCAAAGAGAGATATTGAATGGTTTTATATAGGGGGCTGATATTATAAGATTTACACTTTTGAAGGATTACTCTGGTTATTGTTTGAATAATGGACTATGATAGACCAGAGGCCAAAGGACTAATGTCTACATGGTGAGCTCTGAACAAAGGTAACACCTGGAGGATGACAAAAATATGTTTAGGAAGTAAAATCAATAGGAATTTGTAATGGAAGAAGGATGAGACAGAAGGAGGAGGTAACTCTGGAACTCAATGAAGGGGTACTGCAGAATGAAGAGAAACTCATCCTTCATCCTTACTGGTGGTCTAGATTAAATATTCTTAATCAGGAAACCAAGGCCAGGATAGAGTCAGGGGTGGCCCTCTCTATCCCATTGGCAGGGGTAGATTATTCTTCAGTGCCAGATGGCGGCTAGTTTCCTATGACACACTCCCCATGTTCTAGAACAAGAATCAAATTCACTAGTCTTATGTACAACAAGGTACTATAAATAAGAGATCCTCAGGCATTTACAGGCCTCTCCCCAGGGCATGAATTCTCCTTTAAACACTCCTTATCCAGGAAGCCATCTGGCCTCCTGAAATACTTCCAATGACTAGAAGCTCCATAACCTAAGATGGTCCTATGTGAACTTGGGAAAGTTTAATGGTGGACATTAACACCCATAAGTCAATTTTCAGTTTACAAAATTCTGTTACCTATATTAAATCCTTTTAGGGTCACTACCATCATGCCAGGTAGGCTACGAGATTCCTTCGAGATCACCGCATCAGTAAGTGGTACCACCAGGTCTGAAATCGCCAAAAGGTGACCTGTCCCTCTGCTCCCACGATGCATATGTATGTGTGCCATTGCACTTAAACATCGCATCATCATTCTTTTCTGGTTTTATGTCAGTTTCCTCCATTTGGATGTAATCTCCTTGAGAGTGAAAACTGTTTTATAACTGCTCATCGCATACCTTGCTGAGGGACTGGCCCAGAATACGTAGAAGTTTAATAAATATTTGTTGAAAAACAACAACAGCGAAAGAACATCTTCAGATTCGGTCCTTTTGTTGAAAGGATAAAGTCTAAAATAACCTCCCCTGAAACGTTTGATCATGGCTTCACTCTCTAAAGTCATAGAGAAGAAATTGTTGTCATTCACCTGAGAATCTTTAATCATGCCGTGTTAATGCAACATTCATCGCCCACAGGTTTTACATATGGCTTCCACTTCTCTCTCCCAGTCGTAAACTTTCCTTTTTCCCTTTGCTTGTTCTGCTTTCTAAAATGTTACTAATTAATAGTGGGTGCAACAAATAGATCCCCCACCACAACCAGCTGTTCCCTGATTAAAAAAGCCTTGACCATGTATACAAGCCCTTGATGATTTCAAGAGACCAGAGGAAAATTGTCACGGCATCAGGGATTCAGTGCCCGACCTTCAGGCAGTGCCTAAGTGGTGCCAAACCATGTGGATGAAAAGAAAACCAAGATGAGTCAGTTGCCCAGATGTTTTGTTGTCGGGTCACCAAGGATCTGGATGATTGGAGGCCTGGATGCCAGAGTTTGTGTGGCCATGTGTAGCCGCGGCTTCAAAGTGAGCACAAACCTAATAAAGCCAGGACTGATTCCAGAACTGATGGGAGGTGACACAGAGGGAGGGGGAAAACGATTTGGGCAGAAGGAGGGGGTCCTAGTGGAGAGGAATTAGGTTCTCCGGCCCTGGGGAAGGGAAAATGCTGGATCTACCCGAGAGGCTGGTATCGGGGAAGCTCACATGGTCTTCAGTTGTCATGGTTAGAAGGAGGGGCATGGCACTAAACATTTACTGAGCTCTGTGCTAGAGACTGTGGGACATGCTGGGAGTAAGTGGTGAACAAGACAGCCACAGTATGTGCCCGTGTGTAGCTTAGTGTTTGGTGGAGACAAGGGACATTAGAATGCCTTGTGATGTGTTCCAGTAGGGAAGTACAGGGTGCTGAGGGGTCTTCGAGGAGGGTCACCTAATCCAGATCTGCAAATAGGTGTGTGTGCATATCGGAGAGCATTCCAGAAGGCTTCCTGGAGTGAAATCTAAGCTGAGTCTTGAAGGATAAGTAAGACTTAGCCAGGCAGTGTTAGGGGAAGCCTGTTTTCATCAAGGAAACAGTATTGTGAAAGTCAGGAGGTGAGATAATGAAAGATTCAAGAAACTGAAGGAAGTTTGATGATGAGAGGGGAGTGACAAGAAGTGTCGGAAGTATACCAGGGCCAGATGCTGTAAGATATTGTAAGCCACGTTAACACTAAACAAGTAGCGGAGTGACATGGATTTACATTGTCTAAAGGCATCTGTTGTACAGTGGAGAGACTGGGTTAGGAGGGACAAACAGGAGGCAAGGAAATCACTTAGGAGGCTGTTGCAGGAATTCAAATGAGAGATGAGAGAGACATGGACACATCCCAGGCGGCATTAATTGCACCTTCTCTGTTGCACCTTGCTCCCTCCCAGTGTCTTTTATGCTAGCACTTTCACTGCATCTTAATCCTTCATGTGTCCCTGCACATAGCACAACTCTCCATATGGGAGATGCTCACAAAATGGTTGTTGAATAAATGAACAAACTAGTTCTGGTCCTCCAACTTGGAAATTCTCATCACTTGTCTTCTCTCTCTCTCTCAGTCTCCTGTTCATATGAACAATTCTCAAGTTCTCAAAAGGATTGGGAGCTCATTGAAAGCAGAAATAGTAATGTCTCACACTTCTCAGATATCTACCAATTGGATTCCTGTTCGTAGATTTGTTTTTAACTTTTTAAATTTGTTTTTACTATCACCCCATGCCCAATGCATGTACAATCAGACCTACTGATTTTATTATCGTCCTTTGGAATCCTGTGATCCCACCATTGGAAGAAACTTAAATATCACTGAATCCAATCTCCCTAACAGTTGTAATAATAAATGTATTAAATGCCTACCAGGTACCAGGCACTGTTCCTCACTGAGTCCTTAGTGCTCAATAGAGGGTCAGTAGAATTGCATTTGTTCAGCACAGACAAGTTGATGAAGTTTTGAGAAAGATATCACATTTCTATCATAGGGACTGCTTTGTTTTCCCCTTCTAAATGTTTCACCCTTTCTTCTTCATCTTCTTTTCAACCTCTTTCCATATGGGATGAAGGAAGCGCCACACGATTGGCAGTGTCGTGGAAAGATTGGGCTCAGCCTTATAGCTAAGTCCTCATTCCAGATCTGCCAGGAATGCTTGGTGCGACTTTGGGCAATTCATTTCTATTTCCTGAATCTCTATAAAATGAAGGATTTGGACAAAGAAGTTACTAATTGCAAACTAGTAGTCCATGGGCTATGTTGACTGCTGGGTTTGGCCTATACAATATCCTTTAAAACACTTGCATTTAGTGCCAACATTAATATTTTTTATATATTGATTGCCAGCATATCAAAATCTGGATGCATTAAAGCCTCTCGATGATCATAGGGGGCATCAATCATGGGATCTCAGTAGCAACTTCCTCTTTAGGTGAAGCCTGGCCTCCCCAGTTCACTCTCCTGACTGGTGTCACTCATTTATCTTCCCTTCCTGGCCTTGGTGGGCATTTAAGTTCACTTCATCTGGACCATATGATCTCAAAGATCTTCTCCACATTTAAAATCTATGGAGACCAGTCCCTGGTTATGTAACATAGTGGGGAGCTAACATCAACTACTGATGCTTTTTTTCTCCAATAAAATCAACACTTTTTAGATGCATATTTTTTTTATTATCCTCTGAAGATATCACTTTAAAAAATCTTCGAGGGGGAATTGGAATAATGTGGAGAAATGAAATGATCATTTTGTCTGACTGCTAAGGCCCTGGCTATTTCTCCACTGTGCATGACCTGTTCACAAGATAATTAAGAGTAGTGAGTAGCATGAAAACTTGAAATGCAAGCCCACTTAAGTATGAGTCAGGAAGAGCTCTAGGAGGCCTGAAAGCATCCTTTGGCATCACCTAGCCCTAGCCAAGAGTTCAACAGCCATCCTTATCCCAAGGCATGGTCTGAAACCTGCAAGACAAGATGGACTTGAAAGACGTCAGAGGGAAGTCTCAAAAGCAATTCAAGTATCAGAAGTAAAGGCTAGAATAAGACATAAGACGTGCGGGCAGCAGAATATCTAACACACAGTATGCAATTAATGAGACAACATACATAGGGAAAATGTGTGCTATCATCTTTTGCAGGAGAGCTGCACAGACGCATGTCGAGAAGAGACCTGTATATAATGTAGAACTAGATCATCTCTTTTTTAAAAAGAGTTATTTTATTGAGGTCATTTTGGTTTCTAACGTTGTGCAAATTTAAAGTGTACATTATTATATTTCAGCTTCTGTATAGACTGCATCATGTTCACCACCAAAAGTCTGGTTTCTGTCCATCACCATCCACATGTGCCCCTTTACCCCTTGTGCCCTTCTCCACCCCCTTCTCCTCTGGTAACCACCAATCTGTTCTGCTAACCTACGTGTTTGTTTGTTTCTCTTCCACATGTGAGTGAAATAATACAGTATTTGTCTTTCTCTGTCTGACTTATTTCACTTAGCATAATATCCTCAAGGTCCATCCATGTTGTCACAAATGGTACAAATTTGTATTTTTATGGCTAAATAATATTCCACTATATATATATAACACAACTTCTTTGTCCATTCATCCGCTGATGGGCCCTTGGGTTCATCCCATGTCTTGGCTATTGTGAATAATGCTGCAGTAAACACAGGGGTGCATATATCTTTTCTAACTAGTGTTTTCATGTTCTTTGGACAAAAACCTAAATATGGAATAGCTGGATCATATGATACTTTTATTTTTAATTTTTTTAGAAATCTCCATACTGTTTTGCATAGTGGCTATACCAATGTACATTCCCACCAAGAATGTATGAGGGTTCCCTTTTCTCTACATACTCTCCAACACTTGTTATTTCTTGTCTTATTAATTATAGCCATTCTGACAGTGCGATGTGATATCTCATTGTAGTTTTGATTTGCATTTCCCTGATAATTAATGATGCTGAACATCTTTTCATGTGCCTTTTGGCCATCTGTGTATCTTCTTTGGAAAAAATATCTGTTCGTATTCCCTGCCCATTTTTTGATCAAGTTGTTCGTTTCTTTCATTGACTTGTATTAGTTCTTTATCTATTTTGGAGATTAAACTCTTGTCAGCTACGTGATTTGCAAATACTTTCTCCCAGTTGGTGGGTTGTCTTTTTGTTTCATTGATGGTTTCATTTGCTGTGCAGATGGACTACCTCTTGATACCATACCAGAAGGAGGGGAACTAATATTTGTGGCCACCTATAGCATATCATACACTTTATATTTTGTTATCCTATTTATTATACATCATAACTCTATAGAGTAATGTGTGTGTGTTTTACAAGTAAGGCTTGTTTTGCTCATAGAGGTGAAGATAATTGTCCAAAGTCATGGAGCAGGCCTTGAACCCAGGCCACCTGGCTCCATTCAGTACTCTTCCTGTGGCCCTTGGGCTGCTCTACCTTCCTCTAATTCTTCATTATGCATGTTTCTGACATCACCTCCCATTTATTCAGGTGACTTTCCTTCTGGGGCTATCTCAGCAGGGACTAGGTTCCTGGGGTCCTACTCTGCAGCAAACATACTCTCTGGTTTCTCACCAAGAGCGGTCAACTTGGGTCTCTGTGCTGGCTCTGCTCACAGGTGTTCCCTCCCCCTCTTTTTGGAAATATCTGAGCTCCTGATCTCATGCCAAATAGGAGGGAGAAGGTGAGAGACGGAGAGATTTCTGGCAGACTTTCCCTCTACCTGAGGCCCTAGTAGTTTGATCACACGCAGTAAGAAAGATAGGATTTCCCTGATTCAGCAGTGCAAAATGGACAAGAGTTGGCCTGAGTTTGTCTCCTGGTACAAATAAAGATGCAGGATGTATGAAATGATCTCATGAACTCTCTTGTCATTTTGGGTTTGATGAGCAGTAGAACTAGTCCCTGGTTTATATGGGCCAGAAGAGGACAGGTCTGTCACATTTTAAGGGGAAATGCAGCTGAGAAGGAATCCAGAGGAAGATGGAATGAAGACAGTGACCGTATAATCACCAACAAGCTGGATAGGGTAGGATGCTACCTCAGGACTCTCTCAGAACTGGATTTGAATTTTACCTCTTGCTTGGGTTTTATAAATTTTTTTGATTGTGGTAAAATATACATAACACAAAATTTGCCCTTTTAGCCATTTTTACACGTATAGTTCTATGGCATTAAGTACATTCACATTGTTGTGCAACCATGACCACTATCCATCTGAGGAACTTTTTTATATTCTCCAACTAAAACTCAGTATCTATTAAACACTAACTCCCCATCTTCTCCTCCCTCAGCCCCTGGCAACCACCATTCCTCTTTCTATCTCTATGAATTTGACTATTCTAACTATCTCATATAAATGGAATCATGTCATATTTGTCCTTTTGTGACTGGTTTATTTAACTTAGCATAATGTCTTCAAGGTTCAACTGTGTTGCAGCACTTATCAGAATTTCCTTCCTTTTCAAGGCTGAATATTATCCCGTTGTATGTATATACCACATTTTGTTTATCCATTTATCTATTGATGGATACTTGGTTTGTTTCCACTTTTTGGCTATTATAAATAATGCTGCTATGGATATGGGTGTATAGAAATATTTTAAAATCATCACAGATACATATTCTTTGAAATCAAAGATTAATAGCTAATATTATGTAGCCAAAAAAGGAGCCCACTGGACATATTGTAATGAAGTGAATAATTATTAGCCCAACGTGAAATTGGATGTTGCTAAGGGATTATGGGAAATTGGTCTTTCCCATTGTACCAGGAGTCTTTTTCTGAAAATAAAATGTCACTGTGTCCTTTCCTTCCTTTAAATATATCCTTTAATGTACATTAGTTTCAAAATAAAACACAAGTTCCTTAACATGGAGTGCATGGTCTCAGCCAACCTTCCCAATCTCATCTGCTGGCAGTCTATCCATGCCCAAGCTCCTTGTGTAACAATAAAACTGTACATGGAACATGTCCTATCCATGATGTTTTAGGGCTCTGCACTTCCTATTCCCTTCATCTTCACCTTACACAGTCCCTCACTATAGCACTTATGACATAGTATTATATGGTGGTCTCTTCCCATGACATTTCCCTGTGAGCTACTAGAGGGCGGGGATTTCACCTTATTCATTTCTACAATACTTGTATTTAGCATAGAAGGAACTAATGTTTTTCAGATGAATAACTGAATGAAATTTTGAATGTCTCTCAGTAGGTGAAACAGGATTTGAACATCATGATTGAGGACTTATTGTGCTGTACAAATCTCTTTTCAAGACACAGTACAAAAGAAAATATGAGTTCAGAAACAACTGAAGTCTGAAGGATTTTCCTCTGAGGAGTCAGACAAGAACTGGGATTGCCTTATGTTTTTTTCCAGCACATGGGCAGGAGTAGGTCACTGTAAAGGTACCGTGAGCTGGGGTCTGCATTAGAGAGGAAGGGAACAAGGAAGGGGACCCAAAGAGTAACAAGGTGTTTGCTTTAGATGGCCTTTCCATGGACATTTCATAATTCCATAAAACATATTTTAAATCAATTTAAACAGAATTTCCTGGTGACAAAAGACTAAAGGTCATGGGACAAGTCTTGCCCTCTGGGTCTTGGTTTACTCATTGATAAAATGAGAATGCTGCACCAGAGATTCTGAAGTGCTCCAGCTTCTGTCAGTTTGGAGCAAAACATCTTCAGTTTACGCACTTCCTAAGGCAATCCTGGACACCTTTTGTGGTTAGTTTTTTTTTTCCTTGTCACTAAGCTGTCTAGACTATATACCCATCAGTTTAATTTCTCTTCCTTGGCAGCAAAAGAAGTCTGTTTCCTCACCTCTCAGAGAACCCCATAGACATTCGCATCTCCTGAGCTCCCTTCTCTCTAGGCAAAATGCTCCCCAATTTCTTCTATCTCATAATTTTCACACCCATTTCCATATTGGACATGTCCTACTCTGTCTTTACCTTTTTCAAGTGGAGTACAAGGGGTGAGTCCCAAGATTCTGAGGGAAATCAGCATGGTAAATCTAGAGCCTGACTTTGATGTCTCTATGCGTAATGGCAGGTCAGTAATGTCAGGTAGGATTTCATCCAGAAGCTGAGAGTAGCTTGAATCTTAGGACTTGTGTTACTTGAGAGAAGAATAAAAGTTTCTAAGAGGAAAACCAGACAGGAGAGATGGAAGAAGACTTGGGATCTCTTTCTTCGTGGAGTCTTCCCAGATGAACTTTGTCACTTGTTTTATTAGTTTTATATTGCTGCTGTAAAAAAATTACTACTCCATTAGTGGCTTAAAAAAACACAAATGTATTATCCCACAGTTCTGTAGGTCAGAAGTCCAGTTTGACTTGGCTGGGTCTTACTAAACGTCCAGTGGGCTCTGTTTAAGGTCTCGCAATGCTGAAATCCAGGTGTCAGTGGAGCTGTGTTCCTTCTTGAGTCTCTTGGGTGAGGATCCACTTCCAGGCTTATTCAGGTTGCTGGAAAAATTTAGTTCCATGTGGTTATAAGACTGAAGTTCCTGCTTCCTTGCAGGCTGTCATCCTGGGAGGGTGGTGGGAAATGAAGTTGATGATGTAGGCAAGAGCCAGATTGTGCCTTGTGGGTGTTTGAATTCTATTCTATGTTCAATGGAAAATGATTGGAGGACTTATGCAAGGAAGGGACGTGGTCTAATTTGTTCATAGACATCACTCTGAACTCTATCTGAGGAATAAGTTGTAGTAACACAAGAGCGAAAACAGAAATACAAAATTGGAACCTATTGTAGTGGTTCAGGCAAAAGTCCATGGTGTCCTGGAGTCCAGTGATGGAGTCCAAGATCTAATCTCTCAAACACTACAACTTCAAGTTTCATGGCACAGTTTGAGGACCTCAGTTTAATTTTTGAAGCTACAGTACTAAAGAATATTTAATGCAATTCTGCATTTCAGAGACAAGAAGATGAGATCCAGCCTGGAGTAACTTGTCCAAGTGCACCAAGTAAGTTGGGGGCAGAGCTGTGATTACAACTTGTGCCTCTTGACTTCTAGCCCAGCCCTCCTTTTACTGCACTCACATGCTCAGAATTGGTCCACATCGAATATTTCACAAGCAATGCACTGCTCATTAAATTCAGAGACTTTTTTTTTTTTTTGACTGATGGAAGGAAGATATGCTGTTCTTGATGTTGAGGGTTGTAATAGGTAAAACAAAATTATGGATCAAAGGAAAAGAGGGCCTGTCTGCGGCTGTCGTGGAGGTAAGAAAGAGCTTCCTAGAAATATGCCAGCAAGAGCAGGACTGATTTACTCTGATGCCACCAGGATGACCTGGCAAAGCTGGGGCTGGTCCCCTACCAGGTACCCAGTGATGGGTTTCTGGAAGGTCAAAACTTCTTATGTATCCTTGTCAAAATCATAAGGCAGGATGCAGGCACAAAAACATGGTTAATTCATGTCCTGCTAATTTAGAATCTGCTATAATTAAGAGATGGTATATGTGATGCTAATGTATGATAGAGGCCAAAATAGTAATATCTGCTGTTAGTGGTAACAATGTATTATTGCATAATGCAGTCTTCCCTGGATTTACTCTTCACAATATCCTTTACTTATTCTTATTGATTTAATCTTACTGTGTCTGTGTAATTCGTACAAGCCACATTTGTGTGTGTGTGTGTATGATATACTAGTGTATATCAATTACATTTACATATTTTTTTTTTCTGTGGTGAGATCCTGGCTTTGTCTGGAGGGAATTTAGCCTTCTCCATGTATGCCTAATGAGGCGATAGATCTGGTAGACCCATAGGCATTTATTTGCATGAATTAATTTATATGAGATCCTTGTGTTTAGTTTTTCCTCTTAATGAAGGAGGAGAGAGAAGGTTGGTACCCTGGTGAATGCAGAGAGAACGGACACGGAGAAGAAAGAAGAGTTAAGAGTAGAAGAGGAGAATGGGGAACAAGTCATCTGCTCCTTGATAGCACCTTAGGTTAGTTTTCAATCAGAACTTGGGAGGAGAAGGTGGGGAGGAGAGGGAATCCAGGAGATGGAGAGTAGAGGATGTTTCTGCTTTCTCAGATGGGTGCTGACTCTTTGGAAAGAAGTGTTGGTGGCACAAGCAAAGCAATCTGTTTTCATGAGATAATTTGTGAGACTTAACTCGCAATAAATATATCAGTTAGCTGTAGCCACATAACACATCACCACCCCAAAAACCAGTGGTTTTAAACAATCCTATATTATTTTTTGTAAGTCTATGAGTTGGTTGGGCAGTTCTGCTGAATTGGACTGATCTTGATCGGGCAGTTCTTCAGGTCTTCCTGGGACTCAGGTGATCAGCAGAGTGTTGGTGAATCTACAATAGTCTTAGCTGGGCCAATACCTGTGCTCCACTCCTCTCCTTCTCTAGCATTCTGGTCCAGGCATGTTCTTGCAAGTATGTTTCCCAGCCTCTGCTTACATCAAGTTTATTATTATCTCATTGCACAAGGTCAGTCACATGGCCCAAAGCCAGAGTCAGTGGGTTTATTACCAAAGGATATGGACTCAAGGAGGAGTGAAACCTTTTGCAGTCTATCTACTGCATATAAACAAACTTTCTTAAGGCTCAGGGGATAGAGTTGAACAGAGATGAAGAGTGGAGCATTTTCCTCATTTCTGAGAGGAACACAGTTTAGCTTTGATGTAATGTGTACCATAGAAAAAGCAGCAGGGCTTGGCAACAGAAGGAGTTCTCTACCATTGCTGAGATGGTGGGGGAAGCATATGATGAGTCAGTTACTCCATGAGCAGAACTTCCCTGATGATCCACTTTGGGCATGTAGTAGGAGTAGCACATAAATCTTTGGTTGTGTATTTTGGGGGACCCTGGGATGAATCATCCTCAATAGGAGCACATTCCAGTACTGCATCTCTTAACGAGAGGGATGCATTCTGAGTAATGCACCCTTAGGTGATTTTGTCATTGTGTGAACATTGTAGGGTGTATTACACAAACCTAGAGAGTATAGCCTACTATGCACCTAGGCTATAGGTACTAATCTTACAGGACCGCCGTCGTATATATGGTCTGTCATTGACTGAAATATTGTTATGCGGCTCATGACTGTATTCCCATTCAGAGTCCTGTGTGCCATGTTAATAGTGAGCAACTGCCCCAAGTGAGTTTGTGTAGGAGACACCAACAAAGGGACTAGAACAGAAGGTCGAGAGTTAACTTACCACTGAGCATATGTTGACACCAAAAATAGTTGGAAAGAGACTTCAGCTGGATGGTGTTGAAGTCCTACCGTCATGTAGGTGGAAGCTTGAAACAGCAAAATTTGGGTGTTCACGTTATGGAGACCTCAGGCTGGTCTCCATATGGAACATGCTTCTTTATTTACATATTTATTTGTAAAGGCTCACATATTGCAAAATATGTTACAACCTAGTCTTCCTACCAATTAGGATAAGGTTTATTTCTTGAATTAGCAAGGTTTTAATCCCATCAACTTGAAATAAATAATAACTAGTGTTTTTTTATTAACATATTTTTTCAGAAAGTGGTATGGAAGGGTAAGAAAATATTCTGCACTGGCATCAGGCAGACCTGAATCAGTACCGCAATTTTACTTCTATGTGGTGATTAACATTGGAAAATTGCCAAATTCCTCTACAGCTCTATTTCTCATCTGTAAAATGGGAATAACCATTTCTTTGTTACCAGGTTGAAGGAACGATTAATAATAAAGCATGCAAAATATCTGACACCTCACAGATGTTCCAATAAATGTAGTTGTTTTCATCATTGAATATTTATTTCATGTCAAGTAGAGGCCAGGCATTGTCCTGTATGCTTTAGATTCAAAAATAGTCAACAGTCCCAGCATTTCACGTATGGATTCAACACACAAACAAATGAGTGATGATATGTCTGTCTCCTCCGACATAGCCTTGTGTTTCTTGAGGTCACAGTCAGTGCTGTGTTCCCCTTTGTTGACCCAGTATCTCCAGAATCTAGCATAGAGCTTGATAAGTCAGTGTCTCTTGAATTGAGTTGTACCATATCTTAGAAGTCTGTTCTTTCTCATCATAATTAACATAGAGTCTCACACACACAGAATAGCTGCTTAGTACATTTCAGAAGAGTGAACAACTGAGAGATCAAGAGAGAGAATGAAAAGAGGAAAGGAGGAAGGGAAAAGGGAAGGAAGAAAGAAAGGGAGGGAAGGAGGGAGGAAGGAAGTCAGGCAGGCAGGAAGGGAGGGCAGAGGGAGGGAGAATGGGAGAATGGGAGGAAGGGACAAAAGAAAGAAAGAGGAGAAATAAAAGAAAGGAGACTGAAAGAGAGAAAGAAAGAAACAAAGGAAGATGGAAAGAAAAAGACTCCTATTTCCATCTTTTCCACCAGAATTCTTGAATGTTTGCTCTCGAGAGATATTGCTGCCCACCTTAGATGGAAATACAGCTGTGGGAGTAGATGCAAAGGCAACAAAACGTAATTATGACCCCAGGCAACCTGGGGCAGGGATGGAGGGGAGGCCAGCTAATCCCCCAGTTCCCTATCTTCTTGGACTGAAGTTGCCTTTTTCTTTTTCTATTTTTTTAACCCTCTGATTGACAGCCAATCCCCCCTGCCCCCAGTACTCATGTGCGCTCATCTCAGATACCAAGCTCTCCCCCAGCCCCTTTCTCTCAACACCAAGCACAAGGGTAATTTATCTTCCCCTGGCTAAACCCCTCCAGGGATCTCCAATCTCCCACTCGCCTCACCCCCTGCTATACCCTATCCTCTCACCACCCAACCATTGCCCCCCTCAGCCCTTGCTCCTACCCCTCAGTTGTCAGAATGTGTGGAAATTAATTGATTCGGGAAAGTAGAATTCAGGGGGGCTGAAGTAAATCAAAACATTCCATTCATACTGCCCCAGCCTTCAAGGAGAACGGGATCTTCAAAAAAATCAAGAGGAGGAACTAGCACAGAAGGAGGTGGGATGGGGGAAGGCAAACCAGAGGAAGAGGAGGAGATCTGAAAAATTGGATTTAGGGTTCATGTATTAGAAATTTGGCCTGTGTGCTACTTGGGGTGACGTGGCTGCACGAAATAAATACTGTCTTGAGCTTTCAGTGAAACTATTGCCATATGTTGTGGAGCTGGAAAGTTGCCCATCCCTTCTCTGCACCCCCATCTTCCCTCCCACCCCCACCTCTGTTGATTCACTTAAGGCTCTGATTAAGTTTGGTGAAATCCATATCTTTGCCGTCATTTTCCTATATGTTACAGATGGACTGGAGAGGGAGGGCTTTCTGCCACCCAATGGAGAAGGAGGACTCTCTCCTTGCTGGGTGCAAAAGGCGCAGGAGTTCAAATGCTTTTAATGGTTCTTCTCTGCTTGTGCAGAACACTGGGAAACCCCAACAAGGTCTGGAGGCTGCCTGGAAAGAGTAAGGAGACAAAAATCTCTCCTGGATGGAAGAGGGGAGGTTGCAGGGAAGCAGAATTCTGCTCAATAGGAGGGAAAAGTGGAAATCTTCATAGCAATCAGGAACATCCTAAAATAAAGCAGATTTCCTCAGGAGTGAGAAGCTTTCTTTAACTCGTCATGTTTCAGCACACATGTCAAGATGTTGTTGAGGGAAATTATGAATTGGATGAAGGCTTGGCCTAGATCTATAGTTTACCAACTTTTATGGCTATGGAAATCTTCCTATTTGTTTGTTAATGGGTAAGGAAACTGTCCTGGAACCCCCAGCATAAAGAGCAGCAATGCATTTTTTTCTGGATAAGATCTAATATTTTCTTGATTAACATTTTCCTGATTGAATATGTCTTGATTAACATAAAAATGAGAAATCTGGAGTTCTGATATGATGACACTGTATTGATAAAGTACTGATTGACAAAGATATGTGGCTGTCTACAACAATGTTAAAAAAAAAAAAGGGGGCTGGCCCAGTGGCGCAGCGATTGAGTGTGCACGTTCCACTTCCGCAGCCCTGGGTTCACTGGTTCACATCCCGGGTGTGGACATGGCACTGCTTGGCAAGCCATGCTGTCGTAGCCGTCCCATATATAAAGTAGAGGAAGATGGGCACGGATGTTAGCTCAGTGCCAGCCTTCCTCGGCAAAAAGAGGAGGACTGGCAGCAGTTAGCTCAGGGCTAATCTTCCAAAAAAAACAAAAACAAAAAAACGAAAAACAAAAAACACTTGCCTTCGAGACTCTGGCTATTTTTTCATTGACAGAGATGATTGGGGAAATTGTGACCAGAGTTCTGTACCAAAAGCAGCAAACTTGGCAACTCAAGTGAACCCATTTGACATATCTTAATATTTAGCATAGAACCAATTTATTTATCATATAGCACAAAGTAAACATGTGCAGAATCCTGAAAACACTGGAGATCCATGGAACATAATTTTAAAACAACTGCTCTATGGATCTGTGAGCTCCCACTTACCTCTGAAGTTGCACACTTTTAAGAGTTTTGAGTATACTAAAGATAGAGGGATTTCTTATCTATGGAACAGGCTGAATGAATCTGGTATGTCTTTAGGAGTGTGGATTATCTTCATGGAGCTAACTAGTATTTAGGAAGCTACTGCCCTCATAAGGCTTGTGGAGATAGATAATCTTTTGTAAAACTAAGGTTGAGAAGCAACTTAGTCTAACATAACTGATCAAGGTAGGTGTTGTCAATAAATATCATAAGGGATAAGGAATAATCTCAATGTCAGTTCAAGATCCCCAGAAGCTGACCCTGAGGCAAAGGTTTGAGTGTAAGTAGTTTATTTGGGAGGTAATTTGAGGAAACATCAGTAGAGTCATGGGGAATTATGACAAGGAAGGGAAGGAAACCAATAAAGCAAGTTACCAGTGTGTGTGGGCAACTAGAATTCTTATCCCACCAGGGAACTCTGGGAGCCAGTGTTGAACATGCACTAAAAATTATCCTATGGAACCCACCTCACACTTACTAGGAAGCTAATATCAAAAAAAAACAAAAGAAAAAACAAAAGAAAACAAAATAACAAGTGATAGGAAGTAGAAAAATTGCACCCCTTGTGCACTGTTAATAGGAATATAAAAATGGTGTAACCACTATGGAAAATAGTATGGTAATTCTTCAAAACAATTAAACATATAATTACCATATGATTCAGTAATTCTGTTGCTGGGTACATATCTAAAAGAATTAAAAACAAAGACCCAAACAGATATCTCCACACTCATATTTATAACAGCATTATTCACAAAGCCAAAAAGTGAAAGCAATCCAAGAATTCATCCACAGATAAATGGGATAAAGAAAATGTGACACATACATTAAAATGGAATATTATTCAGCCTTGAAAAAGAAGGAAATCCTGCTATTTGTGACAACATTGGTGAACCTGGAAGACATCATGCTAAGTGAAATAAGACAGATACAGAAAGATTTATGTAGAACCTAAAATAACCAAACTCATAGGAGCAGAGAGTAGAATGGTGGTTGCCAGGGGCTGGGGGGAGGAGAAAATGGCAAAGTATTGGTCAAAGAGTACAAAATTTCAGTTATGCATGATCAATAAGTTCTGTAGATCTACTATCCTGCAGAGCCTGTAGGTAACAATATTGCATTGCATACTTAAAATTTCTAAGAGGGTCGGTCTTATGTTAAGTGTTCTTACCAATAATAATAATAATAATAGGAGTAGGAGGAAACATTGGGAGGCAATGGATATGTTTATGGCTTTGAGGATGGTTATGGTTTCATAAGTGCATACTTGTCCTCAAACTCATTGAATTATATACATTAAATATGTACAGCTTTTTACATGTCAATTATACCTCAATAAAGTGTTTTTTAAACAAACTATACAAACTTAGGACAATTTTTATACTTCTCTGAGCATTGATGCCTGCATCTACAAAATTGGGATGAGAATACCTGCAGTAGGTAATTGTCATGTTGGTCTGCCATGGAGAATGACTAGTTAATTTGGGGGACTTCACTGTGAGTTTTGGAGGGAAGGAGGGAAATCAGTGTGGGGCTCTGTATCCCCAGGTGTATCCTGGAAGGCACAACTTGGATCTTCCTGATTGGATGCTCCTTCCTTGGACTCTGGAGGTTGAGTGAGAGGTTCAGATATGAAGGAGTGAGGGAGAGGGATTCTCAGTTGGGGCAAAGGCGTCTAGGGGTAGAGATTGCATCCACAGGTAGTAGAGGCCTACAGAGGCCTCTGTGTCTGCTGTCCAGTGACAGCCTTGCTTAAGAGTGGTAGAGGTGACTTCTGTTATTGCTGATAAAATTCCAACTACTAGAGTTCTTGTGGGGATTAAATGAAATTAGATATGTAAGGCATTTTGTATAGCCTCTGGCAAGGTATCGCATGGTTGTTTCCCATATTTGACAAGCCGAAACTTTTGGACAGAGCTGCAGACTCTTACCTCTGAGTACAGGCTATTGGTTTTTTCTCTTTCTTGCGTCCATCCATCATGCCCCCTCTCCCACATATACTTCATGCATTTTTCCAGGAAAAACAAAAAGGTAAGCGTTCACAGAAATTTGCTCCATGACTAAATTCTATCCAGAAGAAGGCACTGAGTGATGGATGCTTAAACTTTGGTTGTAGTTCATTGACATCATCTATCATAATGGTTTTTGAACTTTTTTCCCCTTGTTTCTTACCAGTGGACACTTTTATTCCTCCCAGTGAAATGCTATATAGAATCCCAATGTGTGAATTAAAAGTTAAGTTGCTACTTTCTCTCTGATTTGCCATATATTCTTCTCACTTTCCAAGAATGACTTTCTGCATTGTATTATAATAATCTGTGCTCTGTGTATCCCATTTCCTTGGTTCCGCATCTGGATAACCCTGTCTCTGCCTCCATTTCCATCTTTACACCTACTGAAACGTATGCACATGGTAGACATTCAATGAAGATCTGTCAAAGGAAAGGATCCATAATTCGTAGGGAGCAGTGTTTTTATTTTTAGCTTAGTTACTAGTGAATTTTAATCCAAAGTAGCACTTTTTTGTTGTTGTTAAAACCCTCTTTATGACACCAGGGCAAAGGTGGAGGGGAAATTGGTGAGACTATCAGAAGACAGTAGTTTATGGTTGCATGGGAGCAGGGAAATACCAAAAACAATGCTAATTAGAGTTAAAATGACAATGCAGGATATTCAAGTTTCTTTCATTCTTGTATTTTAGAAGTTACAAAAATAGTAGAGAGTTCCAATATACCATTCATTTAGCTTCTCTCAATGATAACATCCTACGTAACCATAGCACATTGAGATAAATGAGAAATTGACATTGGCACAACACTCCTAAACTACTGACCTTTTTCACACTTCACCAGCTTTTTCATGCACTTTTTTGGTGTAAATTTTCTATGAAATTTTACCATACGTGTAGATTTGCACAGCCACTACCACAATGAAGACACAAAACTGTTCCATCATCCCCCAAAACTCCCTCATTCTGCCCCTTAGTAGTCACATCCTGTCCCAACCCTGAGGCTGGCAACCATGACCTATTGTTCATCGCTATGTCACTCTGCGAATGTTACATAAATAGAATCATAGAATATGTAACCTTTTAAGATTTGTTTTTAAACTCAGCCTAATGCCTTTGAGATTCATCCAAGTTGTTCGCTATATCAACAGTCTGTGCCTTTTTATTGCTGAGTAGTGTTTCATTGTATAGATGTACTAGTTTGGTTATCAGTTTTGTTGAAAGGCATTTGGGTTGTTTCCAATGCTTTCAAATTGAAAATAAGGTATATGAACATTCATATACAGGTTTTTGTGTCATAAGACATTTCTCTAGGGCAAATACCCAGAAGTGCCATTACTGGGTCACATGTCAAGTGTATGTTTAACTTTATAAGAAACTTGCTAAGTTGTTGTCCAGAGTGCTGTAACATTTTACATTGTCTCCAGCAATGTAATATCCTCTTGCTTTGCATCCTCATTTTCTAATACGATTGCTTGTTTTCTTACTGTTGAGTTTACACCATTATTTATATATTCTGGGTACAAATTCTTTGTCAGATAAGTGATTTGCATATTTTCTCCTGTCTAGGGCTTCTCTTTTATTCTCTTAATAGTGTCTTTAACAGAGCAAACATCTTAAATTTTTATGAAGTCCAATTTATCATTTTTTTTCCTTTATGGATCATGCTTTTGGTATCAAATCTAAGAATTCTTCACTCAACTTTAGAGCACAAAGATCTCCTCCTATGTATCATTTTAAAAGTTTTATAGTTGTACATTTTACATTTAGATCCATGATCTGTTTTGAGTTAATTTTTGTGTAAGATGTAAGGTTTACTTCAAGTTTCTTTTTTTTTGTTTTTTGGTTTATGAATGTCCAGTTGTCCCAAAACCATTTGTTGAAAAAGATATCTTTTCTCTATTGAATTGCTTTTGCACTTTGGTTCAAAGTAAGTTGAGCATATTTGTGTGGATCTGTTTCTAGATTCTCTATTCTTTTCCATTGATCTATGTGTCTATCCCTCCAACAATGCTTGTATAGATTACTGTAACAATATATTGTTTTAAAATCAAGTACTATAATTTTTCCAACTTTATTCTTCTTATTCAAAATTATTTTAGCTATTCTAGTCCCATATAAACTTCAGAATCAGCTTGTCTGTATCTATAAAAATCCTGCTGGGATTTGATAGGAATTGCATTTAACCTATAGATCAATTTGAGAAGAACTGACATTTTTACTTCTTTGAGTTTTCCAATCCATGAACATAGTATGTTTCTCCACTGAAGATATTTTTAAAAAAAATTATTTCACAAGTGTTTTCTAGTTTTTCAGCGACTAATACAGATCCTGTACGTGTTTTGTTAGACGTATTATATCTAAGATTTATAACTAAAACTTCAAGTCTTTTAGAACTATTGTAAACAATATTGTGTTTTTTATTGGGATTTCTAATTGTTCATCACTAGAATATAGAAATATGATTGGATTTGTTTTCTGTTGGCCTTGTATCCTGCATGTTAAACTCACCTAATAATTTTAGCAGTTCTTATGGAGTGTCATTGGGATCTTCCACACAGGCAGTTCTATTGTTCTTTTCTTAATGCTCTCTGTTAAGGAATTTCTTAGGGAGGTGAGGACTGAATAGAGTCTGACGCCATCACTATATATATTCTCTTTAAGGAGCAGGTATCTAAGATTCAGAGCCTTGGGTTCATACGGCAGAAAAAGACAGCTATCTAGGATTGGGAGAAACATTTAGCTACTACAATACTCCTTAGTCAAAGTGAATATAAGAAAAGGACTAATAAGGTCAGTTACACTTCACTTCATAAAAAATAAATAAATAAAAGCAGTAAAAGGAACTTTCTAGCTCTTATGACAAGCGCATTATGTTCAATGTGCTGGTTTCTAGATTGGGTCATGTGAGGTAAGCAGCTCCAACACTTCATTTAAATGCCACAACCTAAAGCCATTGTTCTCAGAGAGAACACATTATACGGTACTGTGTTGTTAACTCTTTTTTTTTTTTTGAGGAAGATTAGCCCTGAGCTAACTACTGCCAGTCCTCCTCTTTTTTGGTGAGGAAGCCTGGCCCTGAGCTAACATCCGTGCACATCTTCCTCTACTTTATATGTGGGATGCCTACCACAACATGGCGTGCCAAGCGGTGCCATCTCTGCACCCAGGATCTGAACCGGGGAAGCCCAGGCCCCTGTGAACTTAACAGCTGCGCCACCGGGCTGGCCCTGTGTTGTTAACTCTTAATGGCAACCTTGTATTTAAAAATGTCTTCTTAGTATATTATAGAGATTTCTTACACCTGATGTGGATTCAAGACCATCTCATTTGAAGACCTGGTTTTAGTCCTCCCTGAATGACCTTGAATAGGTTACTTGATTTCTGCATCTCAGTTTCCTCATCTGAAAAATGGGAATGGTACAAAATATTTCATTTTATATGTGCATTTCATCGATCCTTGTAATGCATTGAGGCAAATGTCTTTGTCCCAACTTTGCTAATGAAGACCCTCTGACCTAGGGAGTTGACTGATTGCCTTGCTCAAAATCACACTACAAATAACAGGCCAAGTGGAGCCTTGTGTCTAAGGGCTATTGGACTCTAAAACCCATTTGTTTAAATGTTAAACTATAGAAAGTCCCAAGTGGTAGAATAAAGAAGCTAATAAAGTATAGTGGGACCACAGAAGGAAGATAAGTGAGACCCTGCTCTACAGGGCCATATTCTAGCCTTGGAGAAGGGAGAATTATTTGCTAGAAGAAGCTTATTGAGTCACTGCGATTATATTGTAAACACGACCATTAACAGTGGGACCAAATGGAGACACCTTAGAGCATTTAAAAAACAGATATCATCAAGGTATTTTAATTTAATTTTAAGGGTCATAGATAGAATCACATTTTTAATTAGAAAAATAGTGTTCTCTGAACTATTTACAGAAATTTCCAGTAAATGGGAATGATGACAGACACAAGTATCCAGTAGAAATAGGAAAATAAAAATTTCATTATCTTTGAGAAATAAGCATGGGGCTAAATTAAGAGACATTTCAGTCACTTTTAATTTTTTTTACTATACTGTAAAAATAAGGAGAAATGAAAAGGTAAACATTGAGTGAATAGTGTATGCAGCCAACAATCCTATCAAGCAGATGCTTATCTCATCTTGAAGATAAGACTCAAGGAGGTGAATGGACTTATTTACAGTTGCACAGCCAGTAAACTAGTTGTGGTACTCAATTCCAGGATCCCTTGATTCCAAAGACTTGCTGTGTTCAATGCTTCATCCTGCCTCTCAAAGAATAAATAACACTTCTCCTGATTTTGATTCTGATTCTGAAGAGTGACTTACCAATATTTCAAAGGATTATATAACGGATACACCGTGTGGCATTATTACTACTGACAGAGCCAATGAATCATTAACATCTCTAACTGGGTGGTGTAACTATTCCTGCCATGGTTGTCTTGTCTGCTTTCCATCCAGAGTTTTGGATTAAATATTCATTCACCATTAAAATATTAATGCAGCCCCGCTGTTTCTGTAACAAATATTAATTTCTTATGGCATTTCCAGGCAAGGCATAAGTTATACATCCCATATCCCACAGGAAACTGCTCTTCTTCTGGCCCCTTTTTTTCATGATTCTCTTCACTCCTTTTGGTTGCAGGAATCTGGAAGGGAGCAGGAGGGGAAGAGGAGATTGATTTGTAAGAGCCCCTGCCTAGTCATTGCTTTCTCTTCTTCTTGAGGCTGTGTTGCCTCTGGTCTGGGGAATGCTCCAACCGGCAGTGCATGAAGCTAGTGGGACAAAGCAAAGAAGATCCCTATGATCAGAACCCACTGGGTAAGCTCAACTTCTAGAAATCCCTGAGTGTCAGGATTTCAGGATGGATCATTTCATCCTCCTTTATCATCTCAACCTCATTCACTTTTCCTCTCTCGGGACAAGGATCTATTTTTTTTCTTTAGCTTTCCAGCTATTTTCTCATTGGAAGGACACCGTATTCACATTTTGAGGAAAGGAGACAATTCACGCTGGAAAGGGCTCTACTTATAGTCTCAAAGTGGTTTTTTTTTTGCAAATACGGCACTCAGAATTATCTGATGGTGATTGTCAAAATGTCGATTCCATGGCCCACTGTAGATCCACTAAGTCAGAGTCTGGACAGGGGTCTGAGAAGCTTCAGACTTTGGAAGTATTGGGGTAACTTCAGACGTAAGTATTCGGTTAACTACGCTTTGATTTCAGACAGACTTGGATTTGAATTTTGGCTCCACTTCTTACTCACTGTGAGACTCTGGGCAAGTTTATGGTTTCCCTATTGATAAAAATGAGGATAATAATAATAATACATCAATCAAGGTAGTAAACTTCTCTATCACCTCCAAAAGTTTCCTCTTGTCTCTTTTTTATTGTTCTTGTTGTTTTAAAGCTATTTAAAATAACAAAAATAATACCTACTTCAAAATATGATTTTTGATAATTGGATGAGATGCCATATAGAAATCATTTAGCACAATGCATGACACATTGTAAGTGTTCAATAAATAGTGTCTATTAATATTGTTGATAGAATCAATTTCGTAGGTGAATAACTTGGCCTACTCCAACCAGTACACAGGAAAATGGTACCAGCTAGGCCTGTTTAGCTCTTTCTCCATAAGTGCAGGGGTATCCTTGGGATCTGAGGGACTTACAGGAAGCCATATAAGAATTTCAGAGGTAGAATTGGAGATCCAAGCAGCCTTATAGGAGGTCTCCAACATGTTCTCCATAATGCTTTGGTTTTCAGAATTAATTCACATTGGGGAGCTGAGAGAGAGTCCCTTTTCGGCAGGCTTTGCAGAGGGTAGATTTACTGGGCAGATACTCATGACTATTTCAGGTCCCTGAAAGTTGTTCCTTGCCCAGCCCTCTCCTCTTAGCACATCTCAGAAACAGTGCTCCCTGGGTTTTGCTGCTCCATCCTGCACCACTGGGATTGATTTAGGGGTTTTGAGGGAAAAGTCTTGGAATTATAGAATTTTAGGGTTTTAGGATTGAATACACCTAGGCAGAAATCTTGACTCCATAACCTACTAGCTGATTAGAACTAGCCAAGTCTTTTAACCTCTCAAATCCTTAGTTTCTGCACTTTTAAAATAAGGGTCACATTTTCCTTTATGTTATAAGGATTAAAAGAGAAAGATATAAAACATTATCAGAATAGTTTTGTACTCTCTTCTTACTCTTATTTCTAATTCTTTTCTTTTAGTCTATACTTTTAATATTTTTATCTTTCTTGCAAAATTGGCCAAAATAATTGCTTTAATTTATCCTTTACTCTTCATTTTATCTCCCCCTTGCCCCGCTCCCCCCAGCCCTTTATCAACTTTTCTAGGTATAGAGAGCTCTTTAAGCCAGGAGACCACAAGGTTAAATATTCCTTTGGGGTCAGAGCTATAATACTGAACAAACTTCACAGTCACTTACATGTCTGCTTTCTTCAAAAGTTGCCACTATCAACAACTACCCCCTCCCCCCCAAAGTAATAGTTATTTAGGAGGTTGAATTGTTATTAAATGCAGTTGGAATTTCCAGTGTGCCGTGGATGCAAAGTCAAACTGTTCCAAACTAGGGTATGTTGATAGAAATGGAATGTCTAGAGCAAAGGAAAGTCTGATTCTATCCTCCGGAACTCTGGTCAGCCCACAGCTGGAATGGAGTGTCCAGTTCTGAGTATGACACTTTGATGGCAACACAGACCAATAGTAACATATTAAAGAGAAAATTATTTTGAAAGTGAGGCAATGAGAATAAAAAGAGCCAGATAAGAGCAGGTGAAAAACTTGGACCATGAAATGGGATAAAGGATAAGATAAGATGATGAGGGATGGACTAAGATGTGATCATTGGCTTCATAAATTTGAAGGGGAAAGTGAGATTCAATATACTCTGTGAAACTGCAAATGGGTAAAATTAGAGTCAGGGATTAAATTGGGATAAATGGCTGGAATATATCAGAAACAATTTCTAACAACAGATGTATCCTAAGATGGAATTGACTGGCCCATGAGGTAGTAAGTTCCCACTTCTGCAGATCTTACAGCAAAGGATGGAAGAAGGGATGTTATCCATGTCTATCTTTTAGTATAAGTGATATTAAAAAACCTTAAAAATGCCTGAGATTCTATGAATGAGTCACAGAGGTATTGCACAATGAGGACCGTATTTCTCAAAGTGTGTTCCTCAGAATAGATAGGTTTTAATTTAAAGTTTTCACAATTAAATAAGTTTGAGAAATGCTTATTTGGCTTGGTTAAAAAATCTTTCCCGATGATTCATTTAGTTAATGAATGTTGTGACTATCCAAAAACATACAGACTATATAAAATGTTTCCACAATTTGTTTGATCATAGAACCCCTTCTTTTACTACGCAGTTTTTCCTGATAGAACACCTCATAATACTAGTGTACGGCAAATCCTTATGGAGGAGTAGAGTGGGCTTTGGAGTATGAAAGAAAAGGGCTCAAATCCTCACTCTGTCATTTACTAGCCATGTATCTTTGGGCAAGTTACTTTTATTTCTCTGAGCTTCCTTTATTTTATAAGCAGCACCCGCAACATTTGGAAGGTACAGAGCATACTACTTGGTACATTGTAAGAATATGATAAATGTTAACTGTCATCATCATCAACATTATAATCATCATCATCATCACCAATACTCTTGACAGGATCTGATAGGGGTTCTGCTTCTACAATAGTCTTTAGTTACTTGATATTTAATACTGTAAAATTTTTATGACATTAGCTTTTTGGAGATGAATTTGGCAGCATCCATTTAATTTTAAAATATGCATGTGTCCTGACTCCTCCAATCCTCTTCAAGGAAGTTACCTTGAAAAATATTTGTACATATGCACAAATATACCAGTACACTAGAGCATTGTGTATAACATCAAAGGACTAAAAATAATATGTGTCTATTACTACAGGACTTGTTACCAAAATGAAACAGAGCAAAACAAACAAAACTTTCCACTGTGGAATTCGATGTGGTCATTAAAAAGAATGATATAGATCTGCTGGTGCTAACATGAAAAGATTCTTCATGGCTGTATTCCAGTGCCTGTAGCATAGTGCCTGGCTCATTGTAGGCAATCACTAAATGTTTTGAAATACAATGAATCAATATGATGATATATTTCTGAGTGAAAAAAAGTAAGTTGCAAAACAATATCATATAAATTTTTGTATGTGTATATATTATATGCACATATACACATGTAGACACGTGTGTATGTATTTATAATATGCACATATACATGTATATGCACATATAAAATAATACAATATATATGGGGAGGGGTGTGTGTGTGTGTGTGTGTGTGTGTGTGTGTGTGTGTATCAGTAGCCTAAGACCCTTAACATTTGAAAGGTCATTAACCTTGGCCCAGATCTAAATTCCAGGTCTTAAGACTTAAAAGCCTTCTTCATGACTCCTGTAAGTTTTAGGACTTCCCCTCATGATTTTTTTTTTCCATATTCATGTTTCTACACATGCTCATGGTGCTTCCATTCTATCCCACTTGAACTTAGGATGCAAAACTCATAGCTTGTAGAGTTATTATTGAGTATATAGAGTGGCATTGGAACAAGTATGGACTTCTGCTACTTGGGGGCTTCAGTATCACTTCTCTCCCTTCCTCCAGCCCTCTCCTCTACCCTTCTAGACCTCTAGGTTAACAACCTAACTCTTGTGTTTGTTTCCTCCAGAATCCTTCCAGCCATACTAGGGGTTCCTATTTTCTTACTTAGGAGCTCATTTTCTAACTCAAACACATTGTCAAACAAATGCTTTTTATGCAATGTATTCCAATGAATACAGCTTTTCTCATCTAATTATGATTATAAATTTATACACAAAATATGAAAGGGTATACATCACACTATTAATCACAGTCTTTGGGGTTTGAGCTTGTAGAGATTAGGGTACATGATTGACTAAGGAATTTTACATTTTTGTGGACATATTTCTCTATTGCTTGCTTCTCTTACAGAGTATGTTTTATGTTTTCAATCAAATAAATAAAGGAGATATACAGTCTAAGTTCACCATTTTCACTGTCTGAGTAACAGAACATATGACAAGTGAGGAATTCAGCCTGTTGGGTGATAAAACACTGCAGAATGAGCAGAGAGACCAGCCCAAAGGGGACTTGACTCTATTCCAGCTGACAGAACTTTGTACCCCATGTGTTGGGGAAAGGGAGCTTGAGTCTTCTTGGGTGATCTCCTAGCAGAGACATACGAGCAGCTGAAAACCAGCATTTCTATATTAAGCAGATGTTGTGCCCTGAAAGTAAAAGCCCTACAATTTAGTCATGAGAAAAGCATGTTTTTCAAATAAAGTCCCAGCTAATACTGTGGTTATACACCTGCAAGTGAGAGCTGTGCTGAGAAGCTTGTCAGCAACTATCCATTATGCTAAATAACTGTGGAAGTGCTGGATACCTGGCTGCTGAGATAATAACATTGATGGCATTTGAACATTTTAGAGCTGTGACTAATCTTTGTTGCCTTCTCTGTCTCATGCTTGAAATTAAATACTTCTCTTTCTTTCAGGGAGTTGATTTCCGTAGAAAATGTTGCTAATTGATAGCCCTGAGGATGTGAAGTGGAGGCTCAAGAAGTCCATAGGGATGCTATTTCACTTTGTATCCTGCTCTGGCCTCAGAGGCTCATGGGGCAGCAGAAAAGGAATCAAAATCAGAACAAAGACAACAATGATAATAATGGCAGCTAAAATTTGAGTGCTAGGTGCTAAACTCTACAACAAAGAATTTTACAGGAAAGAAGTGATTAAACCCTTTCAACAATCTATGAGATTTGTCTTCTTTTTAATGCCCATTTTACAGGAGCAGAAACTGAGGCTCAGTTAGGTTAATCTGCCCAAGGTGGGTGTTACAACTTGACTGTCTCATCAGAATGAACCCTGATAAGAGCTGTTCACTCTACTAAGTGAACCGAGAAATTTTGGGATGCAAAGGATGCTCAGGAACAAGGATTCAATTTTGTTATTTTACAGGTGGGAAACTGACATCCAGAATGGTGACTGACATCGTGACATCACCAATCTGAGCTGGCTGTGAGAAGCCAGGAAACTCCCTCTAGTAGCTCTCTGCTGCTCTAGTGTATCACAGTGCCTCCAAAAGAAAGGAATTCCTGAAGATTCTTATTGCTTCGCTTAGCCCCTCCAACATCCAGGCAAATAGCCCTCAGCCTCTACATAGAGCTTCCCAGAAGACCACCTTTCTCCAAAGGAGAGAGGCTTCCACCTTCTAGAAGAACTTCCATTTGTTCCCCAGTGAGACTGCCCAAACAGATCAGACAGACAGGAAGAGGGCTGGCTCGGTGGCATCTGGTTTGGGAATGGGAACGGATTGCTGGCATGCTCTGAAAAGTCCATTAAATTTCACTGAATTATTCAGTCCCTTCCTTGCTCCTTCAGAGTGATCTGTCTTCTATGGTTCCATTCAGCTCTTTCCAACTCTCCAATCCTCAAGAAGAGAGTCATGCTTTACAAGCTTTCCTGCATAGCTGAGCACGGAAGAAAATTCCTTGATGAGACCAGCTTTGGTCCCATTTTATCTTATTTTAGCACAGCCACTGGAGTAGAGAGGTGACTGGGCTGGAGCGGAAGAGCACTTGTGTCAGGGAACACACATTTCTGCTCCAGTTGTTTTTTTTAAAAAAAGAGTTTATTGAGGTGTCATTGACAGTTCTCTCACCGTGGACTCCACAAACTTGAGCATACCACTTCATCCCTCTGGGTCCAACTTCTTCACCTATAATTTTACAAATGAGGCATAATATCACTTTAACTAACTCATATGGGTGTTGAGAGGGCTAAGTAGAAAGAAATAAATGCAAACCTGTTGTAAACAAAGAAGCACAAAATGCATATAAGAAAGATGTTGATTTACCTATTATTACAGCATTGTGGAGGATGAAACAATGGAGGGAAGGTATTCCAGTTTGTCTAGATTTTGTCTTTAACTTTTGTGGATTTTGAGACATCTCAAAAAATAAGAAAGCTACAATACATGTAAAACTGACTTCAAGGAATTTTAGATCATGAGGGTTTTAACTCTGACTATTCTCCTTAGCATCATAGTCCAGGCTGCTGTGTTTACTATTCACAGACTGAGTTCCACAGAGGTCCAGAGATCAAGGACTTACTATTTCATCTCTCTAGATTTTTTGGATATGAGTGTTTCTCTAAGCTATCATTCTTTCCAGCTCATATACACCTTTGTCTTAGAGGAAAAAAGACAATTAAGGGATCTGAATGTGTCACACATTTCAAATTACCCCTCTCAGCAGAAGGGTCATCCTGAAATTAGGCATGTGAAGCAAAAAACGTTTATATCTTTGGCAGATAAACATGAAATGAATAAACAGAGACATAAATATGATGAATATTGAATAGGAGCGGGTTAAGCAATTGACTAATATGACTCACTCTTACCTCATTCATATTTATTAAGAACAACAACAGAAATAATAATAGCCTAAGGAATGGCTCCTATGTGTCAGAGCCTTATTTGCATCATCTCATTTAATCTTCCTAATAAACCTGTGGTGTGAAGGTTAATATGCACTTCTAAGGGATGAAGAAACTGAGGATCAAACATATTACGCAATTTACTCAAGATTGTAAAACAAGCAAGGGAGAGAAATTTGCTTAAAAACCAGGACTATCTAAATACAAAACATTCCCATATACAACCAGCAGTGTTTCTCTACAGATGGACAGACTTCGCATGCCATCCATTCTGGAATTGTGCCTCACATATCCAACATCCATCAGATGGTCTTTGATTATGTTGAATTAGCATTGCTGCACAATAGACCGAAAAGCTGGTGAAATGTGAGAAACTTCAGAATAGATCAGGTTGAATGCTAAGAGAATGGAACCACTGCTGGCCTATAAATCATTAACCCTGAGTTTTCTTCCGATCTGGAGCATCATTGTATTGTGTGACCTTGAGCAAGCCACCAAACCTCTCTAAGCCTTGGTTTTGATGCCTTTAAATGGGGACAATTGTACCTGTATCACACATCTATCAGGGTGGTTCCAGAAATCAAGAGATGTCAGGACAAGTACTTGGCCATGGAAAGACATTGCTATTATTATTGCTTTTTATGACTAAGTATAAATGTTTATGATATCTCTCTCTGAAAAATAACTGTGATAAACTCACATAAGCAAAGGGCTGGGAGGATTGTAAGCAAAGACATGGGTGGAGTGGAGTAGGAGGCATGTGGGCGAGCAAGATGAGTAATATGGGCACTTTGGGGCATGAGAAATATTACAAGAGTTCATGGAGGGCTGAATTCAACCCAGGATAACAAGTCTGTGGGGTGAACTGAAGGTGAGACAGGTGAGCCACAGAAGTGGGTGTTGGGAGAAGTCAGAGATGGGAATGATTGACTCACCGTCTTCCTTCTGGATCCATCTCTTGGAACCACAAAGCAGGTGTTAACCCCACAGAATAGCTTGGGGCAGAAAAAAATAAGGCTCATTTAATAGATTTTTATTGAACACCTACTAAGTGCATGGGAATGGGGAGATGGTCAAGAGTAGCAATTATAAGAAGAATCATTATATGGACAATATAAACAATACATTATATGTATTGAAAAGTGATTAAAACAGAGCCTGGAAAAAATTCAGCTTTTAATGGATGATAGTGATGATAATGGTGGTATTCATTCGATGCTCAGGAAATGTAGAATATAGGGATGTATAATATACAGTCCCTGCCCTCAAGAAGCTCACAATCAGTTGAACCAATACTAGAGCAGGACAGGAAACACTTGAGAGGCAAAGAAAGACTAGACTTGGTAAATTGCTTGCAGAAATGGCTCTGATGTCCCACTCATTCCTGTATCAACACCTTTTGTAATGCTACTTGACAGCTTCCCTCATCAAGAGGTGGAGTCTCTCTCGCCAACCCTTGAATTTGGGCTAGCCTTGGGACTTGCTTTGCCAATAGAATGTGGCAGAAGTGACCCTGTGCCAGTTTTGAACTTAGGCCCAAGAGGCCTTGCACACTTCTACTTTCTCTGTTGGATCCTTGCTGCAGCCATGAGGACCATCCCAGGCTAACCAGCTAGAAGGTGAAAGGTACATAGTTAAGTCACCCCTGTTGCCCAAAACAACAGTTAGTGAGTTGCCAAACAATTAGTGAGGCCGTCCTAGACTAGCCAGCCCCAGCTGACCCACCAACAGACTATAAAAACATACGTGAGTCCACCTGAGCTTACCTAAGCCTGACGTGATCGGAACCTCCCAGTGGATCTAAGCTACTAAGTTTTAGGGTGGCTTGGTATGCAGTAATAGACAACTGATACAGGAACTGATATTCACGTACTACTATCTTCTATGACTGTCAAAACTGGTCTGTGAGGTTTTTGGTCATTGACCCCATTTTACATATGAGAAAAGGAAAATTGCGTGAGGTGAGAAGTAACCCATCCAGGGTCACAGGGCTAGAAATGGTAGAGTCAGGATTTTACCTAGTGTCTGAACCCAAATCCCATCTACATTATACTATGTCATATTATGTTAAATAAGGTGAAAAGATTGGTTTACTGGCTAATCAGGGTGGTTGGCTTTGGGATAAGAGTTGAGACAGGAGGACAGGCCATCTACCATTCAGGGGTGGGGCTCCTCGAAGGCGTGCACCAAAGTCTGAGCAAGAGAACACCAGGAGTGAAACCCACAAAGGTCAAATGAGATGATTCTTGTCTAACTCCTTAAACCACTAGAGAAAGGAAAAGTTGATCACAAACCAGAAACAGGTCAGGAACCATGATGGATTTCAGGAAGAAAGAGTGACAGAGGTAAGAGCTGGGGACATGGTGAATCAACATCTCCAACCAAAAAATATGTGACCTTAGACGGGAAAGAGGAGAAATGGTGAAAAATTAGAATATCATAGCCAAACTTAAGCCAGCACAGAATTTCCAGTAATCCCTGTTGCCCCTTCCAAGGAGAAAGAAATTTGAAAGACAAGTCTAGAACGAGTGTTTCAATTATCAGAGGCCAAGAAAAATCTGTGTCTTGAGCTATACTCTGAAATCCTTTATCCATCTCTTTTATTATTTCTTTGTTCAAGATTCTTTCTCTTGCTCTGTAAGTAGGCAAATTCTTCAAGATTTTCTCCTTGGATCAGTGTTACTGCTGCCCACCAATACGTCTGATTACATGGTAGGATAAACTTACTGGGCACATAGTAGGATGACACTTCCAAACTCTCTTGTGGTCAAGTGCAACACGAGATAGTCCTGGCCAAGTAGTTATTAAAGATAAGTAGAATGTTTCTCTTCCATGCCAGAGAATTTAATGAATGAACTTGAGACACACCAGAAGTGTCTTTCTTTCTGGTGCAGAGGCCAACAACATTAAAAGTGGTGGCTGCTCCACCAGTTTGGCTCCCCGAGTAACAGCAGTTAGTAAGGTCCCTCTACCCACTGATGATGGGTAAGCAATAAATAAACCCTTGTTATTTTAAACTACTGAGAATTGGAGGTTAGATGTTACGGAGCAAAACCTAGTTTGTCTTAATTAGTGGAGCCCTCTTCCCTTTGCTGGTCTAGATCAGAATTTCTCAGTCTGTTCTAGTTCTGAACACTAGTTCTGAGAAGGTTGTCTGTTAAAAGGATTTTTATGGTGAACAAACTCTGGGAAACACTAGCTGCATTATTCTCATCTTAGAAAATCCCAATAAACACTTTGAAGCAAATTGGAATATACTCTACTTAACTCTACCCTTGGCAAACCCATCTATTCTTAAGGTCTCAAACAGCACAAATATGCAGCTTATTTCTAAATATACAACTCTTACATCCTACATATCCTCACATGGAATATTCTTTTGGTGTCTCAAATTCAACATAGCAGATTCCAAATTCATGTTCCACTTATAACTCAATCAGTCTCTGTGACTCCCCTTTTTGTGGATGAGGTTGGGGTAGATTTTTCATCCAGGATTCCGTTTGAAAGTTTCCATGCAGCCACAAAGCTCAAAAAGGTGAACCAGGTCACCCTGACTACTAGCAGCATGTGCACCCAACGCATGTACTGAACAATGCGTCCTCTGTGGAGAGGTGCTCGAAAGTTGTGTGATTTATTTAGGGGCTCTTCTCTTGAGTTCACTCTTGTCAGTGTCATGCACGTTACACAGATCGTTGATTTCACGTGGGAGACTTTGCTTGCCTCTTTTCTACACAGACAAGGGTGGAGCTGAGAATTTACCCAAATAATTCAATAAAACAAAGAGAAGAGAAAGGATTAAAATTAGCATTAAATTAAAGCATTTAATAATCATTAAAAAATGCTACTTCTGGACTAGGCACAATGCTAAATGTCTTCCATGGATTTTTGTTATTTACTCCTCCCATTCACCCTATAAGGTAGGTATCATTTTTATCCAATTTTACAGATAAAAGAGCAAGGTTCAGAGAGGTTTAGCGACTTTCCAAAGGTCCCACAGTAAAGAAGTGGTGGAGCCAGAACAAGAATATGAGTGATATGACTTCAGAGCTGTGCTCTAGATTGCTTACTTCCTTATACTGTCTCCCCAAGAAACAAACGTGCTAAGTCTCTCTTTCCTGTTCAACATGATGCTATATCCTCTGTGGTGTTTTCATGTTTAACCCCCTAAAACTGCCCCAGGAGGCAGATGTGCTTATTCATGGGAAAACTCATTTTCAGAAAGAAGAATTAACTTGTTAAAGGTTCTCAGGTGGTAGAGATTTTGATTTCTTTAACTGGGCTGCTTCCTCTGGAGTCCTCTAGTCTTCCTCTCCTTCCTATTGATCTGGCAGGAAGTTTGCATAATCCTTCTCTTATGGCCAGCTCCAGTGGATTTTCTACACTCAGAAAGTTATGCTACTTCAGACGTCCGGCTAGTATTCACTTACCTGACAGGTATTTGTTGGGATTCTATTACGTACCAGGCCCTGTCCCGATGATGACGTAGGGCAGTGGCCAAAACGAAGTCCCTGCCCTCATGCAGCTCACATTCTGCAGAGTGAGAGACGATAAGCAAAGGCACCGAGAATTAATGTAAGATGAAGACAAGGTGAGCGCTAGAGAGAAAAATAAAGCTGGGTGAGGACAATGGAGAACAATGCTAGATGAGCTTTTGAATAGAATGGTCCAAGAAGTCTCTCGGAGGAATTGACACTGGAGTGAACACTTGAGTCAAGTGAGTGAACACTTGAGTCAATTCCTTGAGACACAGGATTCTCTTTTCTCTCTTCTCCTTGGTGTCTTTTAGCACTACACACACACGCACTTACACATGCACACACGCACCCACCTATCCACACACACATACACACATAAACACATACATGCACATTTGCGCATCTGCCTTCCTCCTCTGGTCCCATGGTTACCTCGGCATTCACAGCACGAGGCTACCTGTTCTCCATCCATTGTTCCTTTTGCAAAGTGGTGTTTCAGGATCAGTGTTCAAAGGCCCCACCCGAAAAGCTCATTAAAATGCGGATCTCTGGGACACAAGCCAGGACAGTCCAAATCAGTAGGTCTGTAGTGGGACTCAGGAATTATACTATTAATCTAAACCTCAGATGACATGGATGCAGTGTCAGGGGCCCAGCAGCTCATTGTCTGGAACTATTCTACCTCTGACACTTCAGAAAGAAAGAATCTGCTTCCAGACTAATGGGGTGGGTTAACAACTGACTTTGGAGCCAGCAAGACTTGGATTTCAGATCCTCTTATTCAGTTTCTCCACGCCTTTCTTATCTAATCTGTAGAGTGGGAAAATGATATCTACCTCACTGGGCTTCTGAAAAGATTAAATGAGATAATAGGTGTGGAGCATGCACTATTAAGCTTTTGGGGGGGGGGCTCACTAAGTCTATCTTAGTTCCTTATCTCTCTGGTGACTTTATACAACTAGTTCCACCCCTACCCTTTCAGAGGCCCTAGGGAAGCTCAGGAGACCCATAGTATTCTCTTGGCAGTTTGAAAATCGCTGACGAGAGCAAGAGTGAGGAGAGAACGACTTGCCCCAGTTACTCAGAAATCTAGTTCCTGAACCAGAATAAGAGCTGAGGTTGCCTAACTCCCAGATATTCTTACTTATTCATCCTTATTCTTCGTTTTAAAGCTATGCTTCCCTGATTTCAAAAAAAAAAACAAACAAACTGGAGTCCAGAGGGTGTTCTATTTAGAGGCATCACGTAGTATGAATATAGGTTAGGTCTCTTTATCACATTGCCTGGTCAAATTTCTGTCTCCATCATGTAGTACTTATCTAGTTAGTGCACGGCATTGGGTCAATATATATTGTGTCATACATATTTATATTAAATAAACATGTATTTATGTATTTTTGGAGATGTTAAGTTAAGCAGTACAGCCTAGAGATTGTGTAGCAGAATAGCCTAGAAAGATTCATTATAGCACCATTGTTTAGCATTATAACCTAGAATGGTATCATGTATTTTGGAAATGTTAAGTGAAGCAATATAGACTAGAAATTGGCACCACCACCATCTAGTATCAATCCCCTGCACACTAGTTCTGGTAGACTACTTTGGACAACTAGTCTACATTTCTTGAGCCTCAGTTTTTTTCCATATCTAAAATGGGGCCATGATATCTGATTCTTAGTGTGTGTGTGCGTGTGTGTGTGAGGATAGACGATGCATGTTTAACATATAGCACAATTTCTGGCTTATAATAGATATGGAATAAGAGTGAACATCATGAAATAAGAGTGGACATCTTCATGTCACACATCTCTACCAGAGTTTGAAAGAAGGGTAGGCCATCTAGGCTAACTCTTTGCCAGGGCAAGAGTTACAGAAACAACAGCCCTGATAAGAAGTTGACTGTTTATTTCATGAAGTCCAAGCCCCGCAAACTCAATCCCTTTCTAGGTAGTATCTGGTAGCACTCTTTTTTTCCAGATAGAGATGCAAACCTCTGCTTCTGAGGAGAAAACTTAGTTTTATCCTCCAGGTCTGTATCATTTTTACTGGGCAATGCTTTCTCATACAGTTTTCCACTGAAGATAACTATTTCAGGATCCTGTTGGCTGTCCTGTGAATCTGCACTTGGGCACTGGATCTTCATCTGCATCCTGAGCTGAGGTATGTAAATCTACTTTGCAGCCTTAATTCGTAACTTATGTTGTATCTGAAATTGTTTCACTGTCAAAAGCCTGATATTTTGAAACTTATCTCTCTCTAATAAGCAGGGGTAGCATTTGAGGTTTACCTGCATGGGGGCACTATTTCAGATGTTTTTAAATTTAGTTTACTTTACATGCTATTTTATTTAATCTTCACAAAAAGTGTTTGAAGAAGATATAGTTGCCATCATTTTAAATATGAGGAAACTAAAGTTCTGAGAGAGGAGTGGACCATGAGGTGGAGGGAAACATCTAAAATTTCAGAGCTAATAAATCTTTGAAGTCCAGGCATGTGTGACTACAAATTTCATGAGAGAAAATGTTTTCTTGCCTTACTTTTTTCCTGTAATATTCTCTAGATTGAGGAAATCTCTCCATTATTGAATTCAATACATGGTTAAGATGAATTTTCAATTTTATAGTTAGAGGCCCAGGGAATTGCTTAATTGAGTATTTTCTTCTTTTAATTGTAAAATATAAGGCAGATTCAGAAAATCACACAGAACAAATGTATGGCTTAACGAGTTATTATAAAACAAACCTGCCAAGGTCAAGAAAATGAATTTTGCACACTGCTCCAGAAAGCCTAATTTGTGTCCTGTCCTTCTCTCCCATCCCCTACAGAACTAACAGCTAACCCGACTTCCTTCTAGTCACTTCCTCCTGTTTCTTTATAGTTCTGTCACTCAAATGTGCATCCCTAGAGACTACACTTTAGTCTTTCCCATTATTTAGAAAAAAAAAAAATTGATCAGCCTTTTATTCTGTAAGTCCACCTTTTATTCGTAGCTTTCTCTTACACCTCATCTGTGGAAGAACCTAGAGCATTTGAGGAGTCTCTCATAGTCTGGATTTTGTGGGTTGCACACTTATGCCACAGAACAATGGTCCCCTGTCTTCTGTATTTTCTGCAAGATGGCATCTGGATTCCTAGGCCTGATCAGACTCGGTTCAATCCCTTTGGTAACACTGTAAGTGGTGATGAGTTCTCCCATTAGAAGATTCATCACTACAAAAGACACCTAATAGCCAAAGGCATGCTGAGAAAAAAGAATAAAGCTGGAGGTATCACACTCCCTGATTTCAAAATATACTACAAAGCTGTAGTAACCAAAACAACGTGGTACTGGCACAAAAACAGACACACGGATCAATGGAACAGAATCAAGAGCTCAGAAATAAACCCACAGATCTATGGACAGCTCATTTTCCACAAGGGAGACAAGAACATACAATGGAGAAAGGAAAGTCTCTTCAATAAATGGTGCTGGGAAAACTGGACAGCCACATGCAAAAGAATGAAGGTAGACCATCATCTTATACCATACACTAAAATTAACTCAAAATCACTTAAAGACTTGAGTGTAAGGCCTGAAACCATTAAACTTCTAGAAGAAAACATAGGAAGTACACTCTCCAACACTGGTAACAGCAGCATATTTTCAGGTACCATGTCTGACCAAGACAAAGAAGTAATAGAAAAAATAAACAAATGGGACTACATTAAACTAAAAAGCTTCTATACAGCAAAGGAAACCATCAACAAAAAGAAAAGACAACCTAACAATTGGGAGAAGGTATTTGCAATCCACATATCTGATAAGGAGTTAATATCCAAAATAATCAAAGAATCATACATCTGAAGTACTAACAACTAACAGCCCAATTAAAAAATGGGCAAAAGATCTGAACAGACATTTCTCCAAAGAAGATATACAGATGGCCACCAGGCACATGAAAAGGTGTTCAATGTCATTAATTATCAAAGAAATGCAAATCAAAACTTCAATAATATATCAGCACAGTCCGGTCAGAATGGCTATAATTAACAAGACAGGAAACAATAAGAGTTGGAGAGGATGTGGACAGAAGGGAACCCTCATACACTGCTGGTGGGAGAGCAAACTCGTGCAGCCACTATGGAAAATAGTATGGAGATTTCTCAAAAAATTAATAATAGATCTACCATATAATCTTGCTATTTCACTGCTGGATATTTTTCCAAAGAACATGAAAACACAAATGCATAAAGATACATTTACCCCTATGTTCATCACAGCATTATTCACAATAGCCAAGTCTTGGAAGAAACCTAGATGCCCATCAAGGGATGAATGGATAAAGATGTGGTATATATACACAACGGAATACTACTCAACCATAAAAAATGATGAAATCCAACCATTTGTGACAACATGGATGAAACTTGAGGGTTTTATGCTAAGTGAAATAAGTCAGAGAAAGAAAGTCAAATACCGCATGATCTCACTCATAAGTAGAAGATAAAACTATGAGCAAACACATAGAAAGAGAGATGATTGGATTGGTGGTTACCAGAGGGGAAGGGGGGAGGGAGGAGGGCACAAGTGTGTGATCATGGATGGTAATTAGTCTTTGGGTGGTGAACATGATGTAATCTACACAGAAATAGAAATATATAAAGACGTACACCTGAAATTTATATAATCTTATAAACCAATGTTACCGCAATGAAAAAAAAAAGATGCATCACGAATACTGGTCTTTCTTGTGATGTCCATAGCTGTTGATGATCATTGCCTACATCTGTTAATTCACTGAGGAGGAGAGGATAGTGATGCTCTAATTCTATTATTTCTTTTGCATTTATCAACTGAAATATTCTCATAATGACACACTTCCCATTACCCACTCTTTGGTTACCCAGTGGTACAGTTGATATAGGAAGGGCAGGATGAATTCTTGAGTCTTTCCTTCCATTTTTCAATTTTTAAGATGATGTATTGATCATATTCCCATCTTACTCTGAAGTTGACCAATGAGTTCTTTCCACCATGGATTTAAATATACTTGAAGAGATGAATTATTTTTTAATGTGTGAAGAAATAGAGATCATTGAAAAACTTATAACTTCCAGTGAGCATCCCAACAGACCTCTCATGTAATATTTAATAAGTGTTTGGGGACAAAACAGTCAATTAGAAACCACATTTGTATTTCTTGAGAACTTCATTATGTATATGAGACACTCCTTTCTTGAGAAATATTCCTACTTTCCAAAGGAGGACCCCTTCACACTCTTGATGGGTGAACCATTTCAAGGAAGAAAAAATTGAATGGGAAAGTGTTTTGTATGAAAACTAGTAATCATGTACAATTTTTCTTCTATCTCTTTTCTCGCCTCCTCCTTCTTCTTCTTGAGCGTCGAGTGTTGAGAATTTACTTGGAGTTTAATCTAATATAGACTCTAAAGTAATAGATAAAAAGGAAAGTTAGCCAGATCTCCTATGGGGCATCAAATTAACTAATCTCTACAGTTTTTTGACTCAAATTGGGACAGACAATAAAGAAGCTGGTGGGATGCTTGACTTGTCAAGCAAGCATTGCTATGTCATGCAGGCGTTGTTTAGAATCCAAGTCTTCATGAAACTAAGGACAGACATTGTGGTTCATACAGAAATTTAGAGAGCTAAATATATATGTTTCTCTTTTCTTTAACAATCCTATTGGTATTTATATTCTTGGTTTACTCAGTGAAAGAAGTTGAATATAATGGTGTCCTGGGAGGTATAAGGGATTTAGATGCAAAGAGATCTTGGCCCAAATCCTGCAGTCCACCACTTATTTCATGGCTGGGTTATTTTTGGGAAATTCCGTAAACTCTTTGAGTCTTATGTTCCTTGTTTGTTAAAAAGGAACATGCCAGTATACTTCACAGGGTCGTCATGAGCATTCAATTAGGTAAGATCTGTAAAGTGTAAAGCATTGTGCCAGACACAGAGCAAGTGCCCCAAAGATATTGGTTTCCTGCTTTCTTGTCTTTTGACTCTCAGTAAATCTTAAACATGCCTTTACTTTTTTTTTTCTCATGTCAAAAACTAATGGAATTGGAAGAATTAAGGTAAATGAGCATTTATAGTAATATTGCAGATAAAGAGTAAACAAAGAAACACATAAATAAACAAAAACTTTTTTCGTAAAAAGGAGATGATGTGGGAAGATGAAGGGGCTTTCTTAGGATGCTGTGAAGGTGAGAAAACCAGAAGGGAGGGAGCACAGATAAAGATGCAAAGAAGGGATGGTACAATCCATATACAGAAATCAGTTGTCAGCTGGATGAACTATGGTCAAAGGTGAATATAAGGATATAGGGGTAACTGAGGCTGGAAAGCTAGACTTGGGGAAGGGTGGAGGCACTGGTGTGACCCCAAGAAAGGATGACTAACCTCTCAGTGGGTAATGACATGTCTGCATCTAAACATAAAACATTAAAAAAAATCAAAATAGGTGTTTGGTGAGTCAAACCTAGGGAGAGATTCCTCAAACACTGGTGAGAACACCACAACTAAGGAAGGAAGAATATTTTTGGGAAGATTAATTATGTTTGAATAACGTTGTTTATTTTTATTGCTATAAAACAACCTCACGAGTCAGCTTTCTTCTGGCAAACAGCATCTCCACCAGGAAACACCCATGGATTTCTGTGCCTCACGCTGAGTTCCATCTGTTACCATATTACTCAACAGCAAATGGCACCTATATTTTCCCTAGTGGAAGATATATGTATTTCTCGGGATGTAAAAAGCACATTTCTTTTCATTTATTTCATTTCATAAAGGAGCCATCACAGTTAATTCTAAATATTTGAAATGTGATTGATCCGCCCAACCACTGCTCAGTGTTTGCATTGAGAAGAGATGCCTAACCTTTTGGATTGCTGGGAAACCACTTATAACTGAGTAGATGGCTTATCTGCAGAGGAAGACAGTGTAGGATGGTGAAAGAGGAACTGAGCTAGGAGTCAACACTTTTGTAGTTTTCTATGAGCTCAGTAGCAGGCTGGTTGGGTGACTTTTGAGAGGGTAGACTGCTTTTTCCAAAGGGCACAGTTTATGGACGTACTCTTGCTCAAGTTAAATTTCTAATTTTATCACTTACCTGTTATGCAAACTTGGAGTCTGTTCTGAGTATCATTGACCTCATCTGAAATGTTTGAGTAATACTAACTATCTGCATTACCAGATATGAGACATTTTGAACGAAGCTCTTGGTGAACGGGCCCACAGATGATGCTCATACAAGAAGAGTTTTCCTTTCCTCCTAATTTTTCTGGGTTTCTGCAACTGAAAAATGAAGGCAGTAATACCCTGCTAGTTATAAAGAGTTGCAGAATTCATATAAATACATTTTTTGCACATAGCTGAGAAGCTTTGCAAATTGCAATGGTATTGCTATTTGAAAATGTCCTTATTTTGGCATATTGTGGTGTTAGATAAATGGGAAGAAAAATAGGGATGCAAGCAGTTAAGGAGTGATTATGTGTCAGACACTATGCTCAGTGCATTTATTAGTTGTGTAAGTCAGGGCAAGTAATACTAGTTGCTGTAATAATCCCCAAATAAACATTTATGCTCTTATCACAGTCCCATGTGCCTGGAGCAGCATTTCTCCCTCTCAGTAACACCTTCCATCTCAGGCCTCCTTTATGACCTCAGAGTCCTCCAGTGGTTTTTTTTACATCCAGCTGACAACTAGAGAAGAATCAGTGAATAGCAGGTTCTGAGGTCCAGAGCTGGAAATGGCCTGTATCACAGCTGCCCCATTCTTTTGGATGTGTTTAGGCCCCAATGCCCTCAGTTAGATAAAATGGGGCTGGGAAAACTACTTATGTTCCCAGAAAGAAAATGAAAAATTTTGCTGAGCACATAGTTTTGCCTCTGCGATATTATCTCATTTAATTTTCACAAAGTTGTTGCAAGAGAGGGCTTAGTATATGTACTTGACGAATGGGATAACTGAGGCTTAGAGTTGTTAAGTCACTTGCCCAAAGTCATATAATTAGCAGTAGGTAGAATTGTGTCACTTAAATTAACTTGAAATACCCATGCTTTGATTTGGAAGCACAGACAGATGAAACTAGAGGGAGGCCCATTTGCATGATCCAGTTGAGTAGATGGGGTGAGGATCACCCAAAGAAATATTAAAATATTTATGGTTATGGGCTGTATACTTTCCATGTCTAGCCTCCCATAGTCCCACACAAATACTATAAGAAATAATCTTCTACAGAAATAAATTCACAGCAAAATTACAGTGCGTGAGAAATACTGAGATCCTTTATGTGCCTAGAACTGAGTCAGGGATACAGAGTACAGACAGCACATGAATATAATCCCTGGCCCCTGAAGGTCTCAGCCTAGTGGAGGAAATAAGATAAACTTTTAATAACACTTAACAAAAATGACATCATTAGGATAAGCAAACACACTTGCAGAAGGTGATATGAGCTAGTTTTCAACAGATCAGGTTCTGGGTGAAACTATCTGGGTTTCAATCTTTCTTTACTCCCCTTACTAGGTGTGTGACTTTGGGCGAGTTGTTTCCATTCTCTGAGTCCCAGTTTCCTCATTTGTAAAAGGAGAATTTTAACAGCTAATTCCATCATAGGGTCATGAAAAAGAAAAGAAGTTTATATAGACAGTTTCATATCCATATGATTTGGCTTAAGGCAGATGTTCGGGAAATATTCACCATCTTCTTCCCTTCATGTAATACATAGAAATAATAAAAAAATACTGCCATGTGTCTACTATGCCCTACTTGACGTGCTAGGTACTTCTAAGGATTGTTCTATTTAATTCTCACTAGCCCTTTCTTGAACAGGTAAAGTCGTGTGTCTGACATCACATCGAAGTGGTAGAGATACAATTGGAACCCCGGTCCTCCTCTTCCAAATCCACTAATATCACCTAGCATCATACTTTGGCAGTTTAGGGCATCGGCTCCAATCAATATTTGTGCTTTGATTCACTTTTCAACATCTATATTTAGGCACTGAGAGTCTTTTCTTGAATACTCTGGTGTTAGAGAACTCACGCCTCTCTCCAAAACTTATAGCATTTGTAAGGCAGCTCCTTGGTTAGAAATTTCTTTCTGTTGGGTAGAAATTTCCTTTCATATCACTTTCACCCATTGGTTATAGTTCTACTCCCTGGGTTCGCACAGAATAATGCTACTTGTTCTGCCTCAAGGCTACAACTTGAACATTTAAATACATTTATGATAAGCCTTAATTATTTTCTTCTCTGGCAAAATATTCCTGGTTTCTTCAACTTCTCTATGACATCTAGGCCCTTCACCCATCAGTATGGTGACCCCTGGACAGTTTCCAATTTGTCATTATTTTTCCAAAAGTACTGTGCCCAAAAGTGGAGGTGGTTTCCAGTTAGAGGGCAGAACATTGTCCAGCAGACTGTCCTGGACTCGACATTCTCATTCATAAGAGCCTGAAATTCCATTAGCTTTCTTGGCAGACTTATCCTGTCATTGCCCCATGCCTTCTTTGCAGTCACCTTATATACCTAAGCTGCTGAATTACAGGAAGTCAGGGCTGGAAGGAATCTCAAAGACCATTTTTGATAAAGGGTGAATTGAGGTCTAGTCACCTAGTCCAGTAGATAGAAGAACCATTCACACATCCTTCTTCCCATCTAGCGACCCATTCAACAAATACTTCTTGAGGTGCCCATTGTTCCTGTGTGCATGTCCCTGTGCTAACTACTGGGTGTACAGTGGTAATATAGAACAGAAATGCTCTCTCCCTCATGGAACTAGCAATCTAGAGCAGGAAGTAGGCATTAGTCAAGTAATCTCAAGTGAAACATATTATTTCACTCTGTGATGAGGACAGTGGAAGAAAAGATCAGGGTGCAGTAAAAGAAGATAGTGAGGAATCTGATTTAGCCCAGAGATAAGCACTGAGGACCCCAAATTCAAAGTCTTCTTTTTTACAACACAGCACCACTTTTTGTCATTTAATTCATTATATGTAACTAAAGAAAGGTGGCCACAGATCCTTTGATTCTTCTCCCACTGGGATGCAGTGTCTGTTTCCCCACCCCTGGAATCTGGGCTTTGGCCAGTGGAATATGGTGGAAGTAATGCTGTGCCAGTTCCCAGCCTAGCTTTGATGATGACTGGCGGATTCTCCCTTGCTCTCTCAGAGCCCTGAGCCACCATGTGAGTTTGACTGCTCTGCTGGAGATACCACGTAGAGAAACCTTGAGACTTCATGAAGAGAGAGAGAGAGGAACATAGCTAAACCCGACCTTCCAGACTTCTCCACCAAGAAGTCCCCCAGACCAGACCAGCCATTGGCTGAATACCATCAAGTGACCCCAGGTGATGTCACGTGGAGTGGAAGGACTGCCCATCTGGACCCTACAAAATTTCTGACTCACAAAATCATGACATATGAAAGAAGAGTTGTGGTTTAAGGTTTAGGGGTAGTTTCATATGCAGCAACCTTCAACCAGAATCTTGCATTTTCCACATTTTCCTTTTCCTTTGGGAAGTTTTGTTATTTCAGTATCTAGGAGTTCACAGGGATTTATTAACTAAATATGCATCTTACACCCATGCTGGAGGTACTGTGGATACAGTTACGGAAAAAAGAATATAGCACATTATTAAGAATGTGAGTCTGGATGACGGATCTTGATTTGGATCCCATCTCTGCCTTATTAGTTGAATAATTTTAAGCAAGTTTCTTGATCTCTATGAGTCTCCTTTTCACCATCTTCAATGTGGAGATAAAAATGCCTAACTTTATAAGTTTGCTGTGAATAGTAAAAGATAAAATATACATGAAAAACTTATTTTAGTTTTCTGGCATAAAGTGAGTGCTCAATACTGTATTTTTAAATCATTGTTAAAAAAATATGACTCTCTTCTTATGAATGTTACTTAATAGTGAAATTACTGAATAATGGGAGAGATAGAAAGAATCAGTGAATACAATGCACATCATGATGGAGGAAAGTATAGGATACCATTGTACTATGGTGGAATGGAAGGACATGTAATCCAGTCTTGGGGACAGTGATGAGGGAAGACTATGCAGAGGAAATGGCATTGAGACTTAGGCCTTAAAGGGTTAGCAGCAATTGACCAGGGGAAAGTGAAGGGCTGGGCAGGGAACTGTGTGCCAAACTCCAAATGGAGAAAAGCAATCGACAAGTTCAGTAAACTGCAGGCAGATTTTCACGGCTAAAGTGTGGTATTCCTGTTGCCCCAGATTTGTTGAACTTGACCCATTGGAACTTCTGGGACCCTGACTCTAGTCCAGTGTATTAACTATGCTTCTTATCCAATCCTCATTGCAGAACCTGAGAAGCATTACAAGTTATCCTCCTTTAAATTGTTGCTGAAAATTTTGAGGACTAGGCTTGCCCCTATGCCCTGAGGGCCCCATTAGAATTCTCCCCTAGACACATACAAAGAAACCTCTACAGAGGATGAGGTCAAACAGATATGAAAAATCATGTACAGAGAACACTCACTATAAAGGACACTGAACAGAAGAGGTACAACCCCAAGTACATGAGATAATAAAACAGTCAGGATATAAGTATATACACACACATACATAAGAATATATCATGTATAGTGTCTGTACGTATATGTATTTGTATATACATATATATATCATTATATATTGTAGTGTATATATATATATATATACACACACTTTACATGAGATTATAAAATCCAAGTAATTTTTCAAAAGAGAACTTAAAGTATAAAAATTAAACAGGATCTGAAATATATAAAGCCAGTAGAGAGTTTTAGACACAACTAGGGAAAGAAATGGTAAAACAGAAAATAAATTTTAGAAAATTGCTCAAAATCTGGCACGTTGATTCAAAGATTTAGAAAATATGAAAGTCAAGTTGTGAGACAGGGAGCCTGCATTGTTTGGTCATTCAGAGGTCATGTCTTCATGCTGCTCTCAATACAAGACTGAACACTGAAGGTGGACGGCTTGATAGGGCCTGGCCAGCTTCATTTCACTTCAATCTTCTTTACCCAACTAACGTCTTCCGCTCCTTGTCGTTCTTTTCACCTCAGACTGCCTTTACTGCCCTCCTAATCCATCCTTCTTGCCAAAAAGTGGCAGGCCCACCGGAGCTGAGGCATATTCCAACGCTAGGAAAGACAGGAGAGGTTCCAAGAACTACTTGAATGACTTAAGTAATAATGTATGTCCTAAAAAAGTGCAACAGCACGTTTCTGGAATATTCAAAGCTACATGGAGCTATAAATCTTTAACTTCAAAGTGTTCCCAATTCTGTCCTTATACTTAAAAAATTATTATTTTTTTCGCACGGTTAGCAGTCATCAAAGTTAAAGATGAACCAAACAAATAATTCTGTCTCCTTCAACCAGCCGGGATCCACAGACAACTTTCACCAGCGAATTAAACATTTGGTCATCCCTTAGTTAAAGTTATTTGTGGAGTTGTTATAATTTAAATCATTTTTACAAGAATTTATGGGCACTTAAACCAAGGTACCATCTGTAACATGCTTTATGGGCAACATAAATGATTCTGGGGCTTTCTCTTCTTTCCCTGCCTGTTCGCATCACAAAAATTCATATATCATATCCAGAAATGTTGAGCACATAGTAAATTTTCTTTGCCTGATGCTGCAGGTAGAGAATGGATGTACAAGAAGGTGCTGGCTTGGTACAGGGACTGATGGCAGGAAGAAGGGGTTTTATCTCTTGCAGGAGCAAGTACTGTTAAATTACACAAAAGTCCATGTAACTGGCTTTTTATGGACAATTGTTAATGGTTTAATTATAATTGCCAATTTCTCAAAGTAACACCTATCTCAAAGAGAACAAACAAGTTGTTAGCTATGATGCCTGGGAGGTTGTTATGGGATGAGTTGTGCCTCTGCCGAAGATTCTTATGTTGAAGTCCTAACTCCGTAGTATCTCAGATTATGACTGTATTTGGAGATAAGGCCTTTAAAGAGGTAATTATGGTAAAGCAAGGTTGTACAGGTAGGCCCTAATCCAATATCACTGGGGTCCTTACAAGAAGACGAGGTTAGGACACAGACACACACAGACAGAGGGACAATCATGTGAAGACACAGCAAAAAGTCACCATCTACAAGCCAAGGAGAGAGGTCTCAGGAGAAACCAAACCTGCAGACATCATATTGGACTTCTAGCGTCCAGAAATATAAGAAAATAAATTTCTATCAATTAAGCAGTCTGCAATACTTGGTTATGGCAGCCTGAGCTGACTAATATTGGGGCCAACAACATACCTTAGACTATGGCTGGAATGAGGGAGTTCAAGGCAGGTGAGGCACTCCCTCCATCATCACTAGGGCATCATGGGGGCTTGCAGAGCCCCAGAAATGAATGCCTTCTTAAGTTTCCACCTTACGCCCCTGGTTGCCTCACCCTTGTCCCAGCCCTACCTCAAACATTATCAAGAGACTGCGTAGAACCAAACTCCCCTTCAAACTTCACAATAGGGGTATTCGGACTGAGATTGTAAGTCCCTGGAAATTCCCTAGAGTTTCTCAAGAAAGGGACCTGTGTTTAGCCTGACAGGTTGTTTTTCCATTCATCCATTCAAAAAATTTTGTTGAGTGTCTACCAAGTTACGGGCATTGTGCTAGCTCCTAAAAGGGAACAGAAATCAAAAGACCGTTATTAAGTACCCACTGTGTGCCATCACTCTGCCAGACCATTAACAAGGAAGGCACTTCAATAGATCTTTGTTGAGTCCTTCCCTCAGAGAAGATGCTGAGCTCATCTCCGTAGGAGGGATGCAGAGTTGAAAGAGTCATGGGCTCTACCCACCAATGGCTTGCAATATTTCTGTGGAAGCAGACAAATCCACAGTACCTCTAGGCACAAGGCTGGGGTTATGAGAGAGAAGCAGAAATACTTCATAGGAGCACAGAGAAGGGAAACACATAATTTTAACTGAAGAGATTTGAGAAAATCTTGTAGAAGATGTGGGTTTTCAGTCAATCTTGAAACATTTAAGCAAGACTTCACAGAAGACAATGAGGAAGGAATCTGAGCTACAAGAATGGAAAGAACACCTGCTGTATGTGTTTCCCTGTGTGATATGTGCAAGGAGGGGAAGACTCCTGCCCTTAAGGAGGTATCAGTTTTTCTGGCAGCGGCAGGAGGTAGATAGTCCTGAACATGTTAAGAGTTGTACAAAGGGAGATGGAAAAGGCTTACACAGGAGGCGACCACTCCTGACCTTGATATTTGGGCTCATCAAGTTAACGTCCACGGATCTTTGTCTTCTCTACCATAAAAAGTGGGGGCTGTACTAACCCACTGGTTTCCAGACTTCCGGATTTCACAGATTAGCTTACTTTCAGAAAATCAAGAGTGGCGTGCAACATGTTCCTAATTTGACCAAGTCAGGACCTTAACATGCCCACTACACTCTAGTCTCCTTTTGCCACCCAGTGGACTACACCTAGGAGCCACCCCCAGGGTCCAAGGGCTGCCTGGCTCTGAGATTGGACCCTCTGGGAAAGGCAAAGCGAACTATTTTTGAAGATTCTCAAGTTTGTCATAGCTCCTAAATTGGTGGTCCAGGGGCTAAATTTGACCCATGGCTGTGCTTTGTTTGGACTACAACATGTTTTAAAAGAATTTGAATCAGATGCCAACATTGAAAAGTGGTGAGATTATAATAAAAATCCAGATTTCTCATTGCTGTTTTTTAAAAATGGAGTATCTGGCAACGTTGCCTGCAACAATTGCTGAGAACTGCTCCTCTTCCAATGTTGGTCCTCCAGTCCCCTCCCAGCGCACTGTCGCCCATTAAGTTACCTGCCTGGCTCCGAAGGGCATTTCGTTTGAAATCCCAGATTTCAAATATTCGTGGTGGGCCTTGGGCATCGGCACTCCAGTTTCATTAATGAATCTCAGTTCTTTTATTGCTGAAATGGGTATAATGTGAGGATTAAGTGAAAGGATAAGTATAAGTAGTTTTGAGGCTATAAGTGCTGGACCTGTGCAAGGTTATAATAGTTTATAGTTGATGGTGAGTTTGGGTAACTCAGATTCCATCTCATGAGTTTATTGAGCAAGCATTTGGGGTACTGGAATAAATAGGGAAATTTCTGCATTCAGGGACCTCAGGGTCTACTCAGCAGAGTAAGGTCAGAGGGTAGACAGGACAATACAGTAAAAATAGTGGCAGTTCAGGTAATAGTTGCCTCTGAGAAGGTGACAAAGGCAGAAAAGCTGGAAACTGCAAGAGAACATGGAAGCATCATCAGAAACCTAAGTCTGGTTAACCTTTATTATTGTTGCAGTGATTTTTATTATGCAAAATTATTCTGTACCACTGGCACCAAACAATGTAACAGTTATGAATTCCATTTACTAAAAGCCTGTTTTGTGCCAGGCATGTATTAGGGGCTTTATTCAACTTCACTCCAAACAGGTTTATTGAGGCCCAACCATGTGCCTGAAACTGGGAGTACAATGATGACCAAGGAAGGCTTGGTCCCTGCCCTCATAAGGTTGAGTGGGGGAGACAGACATTACAGAGTTATATACATGAAAACGTATTTTATCCTCAGGGCAGTAAGCGCAGAAGGAGCAAGTTCATGGTGCTATTGGGGTGTGTAACAGAGGGATCTAGCCCAGTCTGGGAGAGTCAAAGAAAACTTTCCTGAGGAAGAGGCATTTAAAACTAAACCTTACACATGTATAGGAGTTAACCAGGCAGCAGAGGCATGGAGAGGTGTGTAGACAGAGAGAGCAGATTTATACGTATTATGTATTTTAGGCCTTGTAAAGATCATTCCCACTGAACAGATTAGGAAACTGAGGTTCACAGAGACTGAGTTAAACCACAAGTGGCAGTGTTAGGATTAGACCCCAGGTCAGACCTCAAAGCCCTAAGCCCTTTCTAACTCAGATTACTTTCCCTTAGTTTGTCAAGCTTTTATTCTCTAGGATTTATAGCATTTCCTATAAATTAGAAAAGATAATAGGTGATTTTACTGGGACCGAGACATTTTTTTCCCTCTCATTACCCTTCAAGTCCTACTTGTCCTTCTCATCCTAGCTCCAATCACTTTTTTTAATGAATATTTGATTCATAATTATCTTTCCCTCTTCCCCACACCCTGGGATGATAAGCTTCACAAAGGCAGGGGTGTGCTTTTGTTCAATGTCATTTTCCTCATGACTAGCTTCATGCCTGGTACATAATAGATGCTCAATAAATATTCTGGGGGTAAAAATCAACAGATATAAAGCAGGAATCATTTGCCAGAATCTCTGAGAAAGGATTTGGACTTAAATTTTCCCCAGCACAGACAAGAGGGAACTGTGTATAATTTCCCACAAACAGAAGATCAATTTTTGCTGTGACAGCACAAGTCCATCCTGGTGGGGGAAAATAAAGTCACATGTTTGCCCCTGGTGTAAAGTTGTAGATTTTTGGCAGATGCATTCCGCCATGTTGGCTGTCAAGTATTTGTGTGCGCGTGTGTATTTTTTCTCTGACAGTCTCCTTCTGTTTTCGTGGAAAAACGCCAAAGGGATATGGGGGAGGGGAGAATAAAAGAAAGAGACATTCAGTTTCCATTAGAAGTAATCAAGGGAATTTCTTTATTAGAGGCAAAAGACTTTAGAAGCAGGCACAATAATAGGAGTGGAAACAGTGATATCATCAAAATTTAATCCTGCCAACAACAATGTAACGTCACTAGGCATTTATTGCGTACCTGCTGTATGCCAGGACCTGTATTAGTCATTTCTCCTTTACAAAACGATTCCTTTTAATTCTAGTGAACAACTTGTGTGGTCGGAAATATTATCTCCATTTTACATATGAAATCATTGAGCTGAGACAGGAAAAAATATAACATGGTCATGTTCATCCAGCTTGAAAATTGGAAGAGATATAATTTAAACTCAGGTTGATATGATATATATATATATATATATATATATATTTTTTTTTTTTTTTTTTTTTGCTGACGAAGATCAGCCTTTAGCTAACATCTGTGCCAATCTTTCTCTACTTTATATGTGGGGTTGCCACCACTGCATGGCTGATGAGTAGTGCAGGTCAATGCCTAGGATGCAAACCCATGAACCCAGGCTGCCAAAGCAGAATGAACCAAACTTAACCACTATGCCACTGGTGTAGCCCCTGATCTGCCAGTTGTTTTCCCTGTATCACACTTGCTCTTCCAAAAGATGAGATAGATCATTTTTAGGCTGTTTTTCATTGTTTGGGGAGTAAAAAGTCTTTGGGAAAGATGACTTGATTTCCCTGTTGACTTGATTCCTCAATGAAATTTCTATTTTATTTGTTTGAAGTATATAGTAAGGACTAAAATCCCAGTTCCACAAATAGAATAGTAGTAGAGTATTAAAATCAGACTTACCAAATTATCAGGTCTACACCTCATTAGCCAACCTCAAAAATACAGATTTTTTTTTAATGTGGTAAGTTCAAGAACAAGAGGTTGGGAGTCTAACAGATTTGAGCTCAAAACTCACCTGCACCATTTAATAGTTACATTATTTTGAGGACTAGTAATTTAACCCCTCTGAGTGCTAATGATACTCATCTCACAATCTTACAATGAGGAATCAGAGAATCAACATACCTAAACCTCTCATCTGCAGACAGGCAGTACCTATTCATCTCTCCTCTCTTTTTCTTTGAATTCTATCTCCAATCATCTATACTACCTTTCCCAACATATCCCAAGAGCTGCTCTCCAAACCTGCAAACTTTCATGTTGTTTTCCTTAAGTCTTTGTCCAACTAGGCACTACATAGCTCATTTAACCTTTCTTTTCTCGTAAATCAATCACACCAGCCCCTTTTCCTCCACAGAGTGATTTACTGTATGTCTTCCACTATTGGAGTAAAGCAGGATGTGAACAAAACTTTGCCACACTCATAGGAGTTGTGGGAGAAGAAAGATGTGGGCTCATGGGAAGATATTAGGAGCTTAACCGTCCCATCAGAGGTGGGAGAGGCTTTAGGGAGAACTTCCCATGACTCACCATGATCTTTCCTTATATTCCCAGCATCAGGAAAAATTCCAGCAGGCCAGTTTCTGGATCAGCACGGGATATCATAGTACAGACAAAGGCACCTAATCTTTCACCTCCCTCCTGACACGCTGCCTTCAAATAGAGGGGGATTTTCCTCCTTACACTCTGTCAAATGTGGTTTTAATCAGCTGCGGCCACAAAAAACCAAACTTCAGGATATTTTTTTCAGTTTCCATGCCTGAATAACTTTGCAGGGACCTACAAGAGACTAGTCCGACCCTCTAAGGTGCAAAAGAGCAGATGGAAAACAGGTGGGTTGTGAACCAAGGGCTGGCCACGTGCATCAGTTCTCACACAGGCAGTGTGCCCCTTGATGCCAAAGGAGACAGAGTCCCAGCTCTTAGCTCACCGCTGCCAACCCATGGCCCAAGGTGCTGCCAGAATGCTCTTCCGAATATGCAGCTTTGAGCTCTCCCCAAATAAACTCCTTCACCAGCTTCCTGTTGCTTAACATAAATTCAAGCTTTACTGAACTACATGAAAGTTCCCTAAATACACCGAGTTCTCGATTCCTTATGGCTTGATCACTCCATTCCTGCTTTGTCCACAGGCTAAGTCTTACTCATCCCTCAAAAGTCTTACTCATCCTTCAAAACCCCGCTCAGAATCGTCTCTGCCAGGAAACCTTCTCTGATCCCCTAGACTGGGTTAATTGCTTTTCCTCAGCATTTTCATAGCTTCTCCAGGTTTGCCTTAGGACATTATTCAATGCCACTATATTGTAATTATTTACTTATTGATCTATCTTATTAGAATGTGAGCAATTTGAGGATAGAAATCTCATTTTATTTCTCTGTGAGTCCCCCATAATTAACATGAGGTCTGACTCATATGTAAGGACTCCATATTACATAGCAATAAAAACACACGGGCTTGGAGTTGGATAAACTTGGTTTTGAGTCCAGTCACTGCCATTAATACTCCAGGTCACTGTGGGAAAGTTAATTAACTTCTACAAGCCTCAGTTTGCTCATCTGTAAAATAGAGATAACAATAAGAGCAACCTCACAGCACTGTTTTGAGGGCTAAATGAGATAATGTCTGCAAAGTGCTTAGCACAGTTCTTGGCACATGGTGAAAGTCATTATACTTACTATAAATATTGATTTTAGAGCTCTGCAAATGTTTCCTGGGTGAGTGGTTGACATGAACCATGACGGTAAATGGCTCTGACAAAATGGACTGATCCCAGAATTTTGCCTTAAACTCCATTGACCTAGGAATAACTCTGAGGCTTTGAACTGTTCATTAAGACTTTATTAAAATTATTTTAACCTTTGGTGGTTGCCAGAGCCAGACATGCCGGGGAGCTGAGGTTTGCCACAATGAGCTGTGTCCTCCCACTCATCCCCACCTCTGGCAGAGCCATAGAGGGGCCTGGGCTGAAGGCCAAGGGAACATACTCCTCACTCAAACCTGTACACTGACGTGTGTCTTCTGGAAACTGGAAGAAAGGCTCAGCTGTTTGGCAATTTTGGTGACACTGAGTCTTGTAGCTTAAAAATATCTACACACACCCACCTGACTCCAAAAACCTGGTCTGAACTCAATAATGAGCCAGTCTGACCTTGTGTTGCCCTCTAGAGAAGGTATCCCTGACTTTCATTGCCTGCCGTGTATGTAGGGGTACCATCAGAGCCACCAGTGATCCTATACTCTGGTAAGAGACGTGCGAGGTGTTCCTTCTATAACCACGAATCAGCATCACTGAGTGTTCCATCTTGAAGAGACATTTGACGTCTGCTGGCCCCACAGAGATAATCTCAGGACCTTACTGAGGGGTGCAGAGTCATTTGCTTTTCCATTAAGGGGATATGATGGTTCTACTTTTGCGGTTGTTTCTTCCTCTCTTCCCTTGTTCTTGCTTACCTCGAAGTAATGCCCCCTCCAACTTCTTTGCCCACAGTTCTGGTTGTCTTCTCTTAGCTCATCGCGGATCACAAAGTCAGCTTTACATACTCATTAGGATTGTGTTTCAGTAAGGTTTCTGAGGCTTGGCAATAGGCTCTGTGTGAAGACTCAAGGTATTAAAGGTATTGAACCATGGGTTTCAGACACCAAAGTCATTGTTACCTCAACTTTCTGGATTAGTAACTGTTTTTAAGTCTGATCTCAAGGTCCCTATTCATGATAGTGTTCAGGATTTGCAGTCTGTGAGACACAGACTACTCATCAGAAGGGGGAAGAGAGAAGATGGCCTTTAGTGGGAGTAAGAAGGGACAGAGCAATGGCACAAATTAGGATGGTTTCCCAGCTTGTGATAATTGTTCCAGAGTCCATATCTATGCTGTCCTCCTCCCTTCTTTGAGCCACCATCCAACCATCCTTCTTTCTTCCACCTCCCTCCTTCCCCAGCCTCAATAGCACGTAGTCTAGAGGTATGCCACTCAACACAATGACATGGCTTATGCTGAGACAATCAAGGTTCTTGACTGTGATTTCTTTTTAACTGAAACCAGGAGGAAAAACTTCTCCCTTTCTTTCCTTGGGAAGATTTGATTCTGAAAGCTGCTAATGGCTTCATGGGGAAACCATTCTTCTAGTTTTTCCAGTTCAACTCCTGTCCTCAGTTACATCAGACAAAAAGAAACCAACACCTCTCTCTTTTTGCATAAGTTAATTCAAATTGGTTTTCTGTCCCTGGGAACAAAAAGTGCCCTCATTAACGGTGTAGGAAGATTGAACTCAGAATTGAGAGAGGAGAATCTGTGGTTGTATAATGAATTCATGAACAAAGGTAAGAGGATGAATGGGACTAACAAGGGCAACATATTTAGAAGATGTCTCACGGAAATCCAAGAACCAGATCAGATAGTTGTGAAAAAAGTCTCAGTGGCTGACAAAGTCATAAGAAATCCATCCGCTTTCTCCATCTCACCACTTCCCAGCTACGACTGTGTCTTCTTGACATAGGCACCTGCCTGAATGCTGCTGGAACTTACCTTGCCACTGTAAGCTTCTGTGCCTTTGCTCACGTGGTTTCCATTTTCAGGGGTAACCTCTATTGAGAAGCTTTCTTGGATTTCTCCTTCCCCTTCTCTGTTGCTCCTCTATGCCATGTTTATTCCTTTTTGTGGCAAATCTTTACTCCCTGCCCGTCTTCACCACTAGACTCACAGCTCCTTCAAGCCAGTGATGGTGTTTTATTCTTCCCCAGGGCTTGGGAACTCATCAGAGAAACCAGGAAAGGAGAGGGAACTGAGATGGTTCCAAGAGACATTGTAAAAATGAAAATCTGATCCTGGGTCCTGGTTCCAGCAGGGCCTGTTCACATGCAGCCTTCCACCCTTCATCTTGTTATAATTCAGTCCCTGCATTAACGAAGGCCTGGGCGGAAGTGGAAAAAGTACATGGAAAGACAAAGAAAAAATGCAAGAGCTGTCAGATACTGCTTTATTTTCTTAGTAAGAATTTAGATTTTAACTTATTTTGGACTTTTGGTCCATTCTTCCTGAGGGTAAAAAACATCCAAATTTATTTTGTTTATCCAACTTTGTAAAAGTGATCTTATTTTAATTTAAAGAGCTCTTAAAGAATGCTGAATCCAACCAATTCATTTTATTGAAAGTGAAATTCAGACCCTAAAATGTGGAGATGACTTACTCTAAGACACTTTCCCATGAAGATGCGACCCCTTCTTATTTTTTGGGTGCTCCCTTATCACCACTGATCCGCACTGTGTTCAGTCAGCCTAGGCTATTGCAGCTCTGTACCAAGATTCCTTCCACGAGAACTTTGCAATACTATTCCTCCTCTAGAATACTTATTGTATTAGTTTCCTAGGGCTGTTGTAACAAATTACCATAAAATCGTGTCACTTCAAACAATAGACACTTATTTTCTCCTAGTTTAGGTGTTGAAAAGTCTAAAATCAAGGTATCAGCAGGGTTGGTTCCTTCTGGAGCTCTGAGGGAAGATGCTTTCCGTGCCTCTCTCATAGCTTCTGCTGACTGCCAGCAATTCTTGGTGTTCCTTGGCTTGTAGACAAATCACTCCAACCTCTCTGCATTGACTTTACATGGCCTTTCCCACTGTTGTTTCTGTCTTCTCCTTTTCTGTAGCTTATAGGGACACTTGTCATTGGATTTAGGGCCCACTCTAATTCAGGATAATCTCATCTCAAGATGCTTACTTTAATTATATCTGCAAAGACTTTTATTCCAAATACAGTTAAATTCTGAGGTTCCAGTGGACACATCTTTTTGGGGGCCATTATTCAGCCCACTACACTTACCTCTCTCTACCCTGGCCTACCTACCTTCTACTTGCCTTTCAAGTCTCCTTAGGAATGACTCCCTTTTGGAATGCTTTCCTCACCATAAATTCATGCTGGCTGGCCTTCTGTTCTCCAACAGAGTACCATGTTTCTTTATGTTATAGCAAAGAACATCCTACATTGTCCTTCTTTGTTGACTTCTGTGCTTCCTCTCCAGGTACTCCTTGAGAGTAAGTTCTCTGAGTGTCTTATTCTCTCTTGGTCCCTTAACTAGGACAATGAATGGCATGAAGTAGGTGATTGGTAAGAGTTTTTAAAAGAAGGAAAGAGCTGTCTTCATTTTCAATAGGAGATCTTCCCATAACACTTCAGATGGTAGGTATGAGAACCATTGGTGATGATGCTTACAGAAAGTCTTTAAAAATGATCAGACATTAGTAGGCAAGGTGTACCAGTGACAGACCAGGACTAGACTGAGGTTTTTCAAATCACCACTTGTTATGGGCTGAATTGTGTCCCCCGATCCAAATTCATATATTGAAGACTAAACTCCTAATATCTCAGAATGTGACTGCATTTGGAGATAAGGTCTTTGAAAGAGTAATTAAGTTAACATGACGTTATTAGGGTAGCCTCTAATTCAGTATGACTGGGATACTTATAAGAAGAAGAAATTTGGACACAGATAGTTACAGAGAGAAGACTATGTGAAGACAGAAGGAGAAGATGACCATCTACATATCAGAGAGAGGTCTCAGAAAAAATCAACCTGTCAACACCTTGATCCTGGACTTCTGGCTTCCCGACTTGTGAGAAAATAAGTTTCTGTTTTTGAAGCCACTTAGTCTGTGGTACTTTGTCATGGCAACTGTAGCAGATTAATACATCACCTAAGAGGAGAACTGCTCATGATGCATTGAAAAAGACGACATGAGATTTGGAGTTGAGTAGTTTTCTAACTACTTGGGCCAGTAACTCAACCTCTCTGAGTCTTATCTGGAAAATAGAAATAAGAACTTCTTCCTTCAGGTTTTCTGAGTGCTCTGACAATTCAAGTCTATTTATTCATGCATCTGTTTGTGTATTCCATAATCACATATGAGGTGCCTACTCTGTGACCATGATTATTTCAAGCACTGAGGATAGACCATTGAAGATGATCAATAGGTTCTCCACTCATGTGGCAGACACACTATAATGCAGAGAAACAGATATATCAAAAGAATATGCATGAAATATCAAGTAGTGAAAAGTACGACAATGAGAATCAAGGAGTGGTGTGATAGGACATGACTTGGGAGAGGTTCTTCTTGAGGTTGGTGATTGATTTAATTTGCTGCTAAAGTGTTGTAATCAATTTAATTCTCATTAAGTGCAAATAACAGCTCCCTCAAGCGAAGCTGTTTTTCTTTCAACAAAACAAATAGTTAAGTTTTGCATCAGTGTACTGTCTCACTGTGTGTGACTATTTCTCAGCTTACAAAGTACAATTTTACAGACAGTATCTCATTAAATCCTATCGATAACCCTGAGAAGTGTGGGTCAGAAGCAACTTCCATTTCCTAGGTGTGCAAATAGAGGACTACGGGGTTTAATTATCACACCTACCATCAATGACCCATCAAGGAGTGAGTTGGAATCAAATCACTCAGTTAACATTTATTATGTAAAAGCATGATTATCCTAGAAGAAAACATGGCGGGGGAAACATCATGACATTGGTCTAGGCCATGATATTTTGAAGATGATATCAAAAGCACAAGAAACAAAAGCAAAAATAGACAAATGGGATTACATCGAACTAAAAGGCTTCTTCACAGTAAGGAAACAATCAACAGAGTAAAAAGGCAACCTACAGACTGGGAGAAAATATTTGCAAATCATTTATCTGATGAGAGGTTAATATCCAAAATATGTAACAAACTCCAACAACTCAATAAGAAAAGAAGCAAATAATCCAATTAAAACAATGGACAAAGAACTTGAATGAACAATTCTCCAAAGAAGACACACAAATGGCCAAAAGGTATATGAAAAGATGCTCAACATCACTAATCATCAGGGAAATCCAAATCAAAACCACGATGAGATATCACCTCACGCCTGTTAGGACAGCCATTGTCAAAACGAAAATAAAAGATAAGTGTTGGTGGGGATGTGAAGAAATTGAAACCCTTGTACACTGTTGGTGTGAACATAAAATGGCACAGCTGCTATAGAAAACAGTATGGCAGTTCCTCAAAATATTAAAAATAGAACTATCATATGATCCAGCAATCCCATTTTTGGGTATATATCCAACAGAATTGAAATCAGGATCTCGAAGAGATAGGTGCACTCTCATATTCACTGCAGCATTATTCACAATAGGCAATTCATATATGGAAACAACTTACATGTCCATTGACAGATAGATGGATAAAGAAAATGTGGCTTATACATACAATGAAATATTATTCAGTGCTAAAAACATAGGAAATCCTGCCATATGCAGCATCATGGATGACCCTGGAGGACATTATGCTAAGCAAAATAAGCCAGTCATAGAAGGACAAATACTGCACGACTTCACCTATATGAGGTATCTATAAGAGTCAAACTCAGAATCAGAGAGTAAAATGGTGGTTTCCAGGGCTAAGGAGAGTATAAGAGTGTATCAAGGACAAGGATGATGATATATTTGTCCCTATATGCCTCACAACCCCCAGCATTCAATGTTGAATTGACTTTTTAAAAAATACCATTAACAATAAAGGTCACGTCTCATTTCCACCAATAGAAAAAAGATTTTTGCCTAAATGTATTTTTCTGTGTCTTCTCATTATCAAAACTCAGATTTAAGATACTTTTTATCATACGTTATTTTTTATGCTGAAGAATAACGAATTTCCCTTTTTTTCTTTTTTGTTAGAAGGAATGCGGATTTTATGCCAGCACCATTCTAAAGAATGGGGGTGGTTTGGGATGGGAAGAGAGAAAGAATTGTTTTTTAGATAGGGCAATCCAAGTCGACTCCCTTATATGTTCAAACTGAGTTTTCCAAAGAGAAGTGTATTAAATACACCCAATAAAACCGATTATTAAGAGCTAAACATTCAGAAGTTTTTGACATGATCTTGGCCATGTGGGGTAGTTTAACAAAGTGTATGTCAAGAAAATGTTTTGGGGGAAATTGGTGTGGCACAGCACCAACTGCAAAAGCTATATTCATAACAAATTAAACAGATAAGACATTCTTCTCCTGACGGAAAACCCTTCTCTAATCAATATCACATAAAAGAATTTTTTAAAAATATAAACTTTATACTTAGAATAATGAAAGGAAAGGAAATAAAATTATCCCATCCCACAATCTCAAGACAAAAAATGTGCTGTGTCATTATATAAATGCCTTTCCTCCATCAAAACTGTATTTTTAGCATTCTTTCATGACAGCAAATCTATCAATATCATCATATTAAGAGACTGAAAACCATTTTACAGATTAACTATGAGCTTCTATTTTGGAAATTCCAATTTTTATTTCACTTTTTAAATTTTTCTGTTTCTGTTTTTTTCCTATAAGATTATGTGATGAAAACCTTGTGTACGTTACGTGTGTCTGAATACTCATCCTTTCCTCCCATTTCAACTCCCCACCACGTATAAAACATCCTTAAAATGAAGACTGCTTGGTTAAAGTACTTACTTGGCATGAGAATATCACCTTATTTCCACAAGAATTATTTTATTAAATAATTCTCAAGAAACTACTTCCAGACAAAGCGCTGTTTAGGTTGCTGGCGACAGTACATGGAAGAATATACATATAGTTCTCATCTTTACAAAACTAACATTCCAGTAGCGGTAAGATTTGTAAAAGACAATGAAAACACTTCAATATTTTTATTTTCCCTTATCTCTGTGACTGTGTCCAGAGGCTAAGAAGAAATATATTTCATAAAAAAGTAAAATATAAAAACAAAAAAACACTTCCTGAGTTGTGGAATGCAAGATTTGGCAGGGTATTTTATCAAGAGGGAGAAAGGTGAAGGCTTTCTTCTCTTTCCCTGAAGAATAAGGTTAAATGAACCATTTACAAGTTTGCAAAAACTCGTTTTATTTACTCCAGAGCTTCCTATGTATCCCATCCTCTGAGTATTGCTATAAAATATCCTGGCAGCTGAATAATCATAGCAATAACATTTGTTGTATTTTATTTCACATGCCAAAATCACTTGATTATGTATCTCTAGGGGGGTGTTAGTTAGATTTAATAAGCAAGATGGCAAGCTTTATAGCTACTAGCCACATATGAAAGCAGAAATGCCACACAAGGGTGAAGTCTTAACAGGTATTATGAAGGAGGGAGCATCTCACAGTGCAAGGGACTACTGTTTATTGTGCACCTACTAAGTGTTAGCTGCAGTGCTGAGAATTTTCACAGACTTGTCTCTCTATTTTTCAATAGTAGCCCTGTAAACTAGGGTTCATTTCTAATATATAGATGAAAAACAAAGAGAGAGTAAATTGAAGTGGCTGCATTCTGACAATCAATGCATGACTGAAGCAGGGTTTGAACACATATCATTTCGTTCTCAATCCAGCCCTCTTTGTTTCTTCAAGTTGGAGTAAGATCCTCAAAATAGGAGATATTCATACAGAGACTGGAAGACCACATGTAGGGAATTTTATGGAGGAGATGAAAGCATTTGTTGGGGGGATAAGATAGATGAACTTCAAGTTCTGGTCTAATCTCAAGATTCCCTATTTTTTTAACTGTCAAAAAACCTTAGCAATAGCCCTTGCTACAAATATTTACACTCTGATCATGGACCAAAGTTCCCAGTTGCTACTATAGTAAGGATGTACTCGTCTTAGGCATGTAGGAGCAACCTGTATTCAAACTTGTAAAACCTTTGACACCAGTTTCTGTCTCTGTGTCTCTTTGCTTTGTTTAGTTAGAAAGCTAAATTTCTTTATCACCTATAACAGTTTCCTTTAAGTTATCCCCTTCTTTCCAGCTTACCATCCAATATAGTAATTTACAGTCTTCTCTTACTGCCCTTTTACACTGTGACCCTTGAAACAAAAGCATAGTGTCTGATCCTTTATCCAAGTGCCTAGTATAGTGTTTGACCTGGAGGAGTGACTCAATAATCATTTGATGAATGAACTGAGCGAGTTGGTATTAAGGGAGTGACAGGGTTGGTGCTCCTGAAGATTGTCCCAAGGCGAAACAAGCGGTGTGTAGAAATGCATGGATACATTTGAGTGAGAAAGTATCCCTGGTATGAAGAATTAAAAGAGATTAAGATGTGTATAGCAGAGAGTGTGTATTGAAGGCAATGAGATCCAAGAGAGAAATGGGCCTGTATCTAATAAAAAGTATCATTCTATATTCTCTTGAGAACAATGAAGAACTTCTCAGTGAAGGGTTTTAAGCAGTAGAGTGGCAGAGTCAAATTAGTGCTTAAGAATGACCACTGTGACTACTATGTAGAGAAGAAGGGGTGTCTCTGTACTTGTCAGGAGGTCATTGTAATTGAGGTGAGTGGTAAGAAAGGCCTCACATCTGCAAGATGGAGGGGAGGTGTCAGATACGAGGAAGGTTGAAGAGCTATCCTTACTAGGATTCTGAGAATAGTAGGGCGCAAGAGGTAGAGAATATGGTGTGTCAAGTATAACATCCTGGTTTCTGGTTAAGTGTTGTGTGGACAGTTCTACCATCCATTAGGATAGGGAATAGATGGGGAGGAGGATGAGCTCAGTTTCAGACATACCGAGTTAGAAATTCCTATGGAAATCCAAGTGAGAGCTATCTAGTAAACAGTGGACTATGCAGTTATGGAATTCGTTCAAAAAAAAAAAAAAAAAACAGGTGAGAAACTTAGACTTGAAACGATACAAGGGTTCACTGAACTTAATTTGGACTGAGACATTTAAATCTTTCTTGTGATATAATTGAAAACATGAACATTGCAAGAGGTTATCCCTGGACAAACTGGAAAACCAGCTATTACTGAGGGTTATATAGGTTTTACCAAGTATTCTTATTGTTCTAAAGAGCCTTATGGAATAAGGTGTTTATTTTTATTCAGGTCACCAAGACTAACTAAAATGTCACATTTGAGTACTCTAGACTAGAATCATATTGATTCATTGTAGTGATATGGGTTATCTCCAGGGGGAAAATGATTTATATTTATTAAATGCAGTGGGTTTGAGAGATTAAATTGTTCAAGGCAGAAGGACTATCAGGAGGAGAAAACAATAATTAAACTCATAATAGGGGTTCAATGAATGCATAAAACTTTATATATAATTAATTTAAGTTACAGTAAAAGTAAGGTTGAAGATATCAAAGATCTACTTTTCTAGAAAAATTTGAACAGAACAGAGGAAAGGTATAAGATGAAGATTTGTAGATCAGGATAGTCTGACCGTTTTTCAGAGAGATCAACTACACCTTCCCCCCTCAATTGCTCTTAAAAATCCAGACATAAAACAGAGCATGAAATCTGGTTGAAAAAAGAAATGGGTTCCAGAAAATTGAACTCAGAAAACCAAAAATCTCATAATTCCAATATGGCGCACAAGGGGAAACACAAAATGTAAATAATATTAGGATGTTCATCAAAGAAGAGGAAATTGGGAACATGTGTCATAACAGATCACCCACATCCAACAAGACAGAGATAAAATTGGGGGGCGGCCAAGAGGTTTCTACAAAACTCTAAAGTTGCACAAAATAGCTGAAGAATCCCAGGTTTTGTGTCCAGGGCAGACTGAAAGTTCAAAATCATTTAGGAAACCTATTCTTGTTGTATTGCCCTTTTCCCCTCCAGGATCAACAGAAAGCCCCTAGTTAAAAATGTTGGCTTCTAAACTGAGCCAAGCACGTTACAAAGACAAAAGACATTTGGTGAGCAATGGGTGCAGGAAGCTACTTTGACAAGTGTTGTTGAGCTGGGCCCCACAGGAGCTAGATTGGAAACGGTAGTTTTTGTTGGCAAAGTTGTGTCTTAAGCTCTTTGTGTCTTGGATGCTGGGGGAGACCGAGAGATTTCCCAGTGTGATAGAGTAATGTAAAAGAAACCATATACCTTGGCAGGCCCCAAGTATTTTGTATTCCCCTTGAGGCCAACAAGCTTCTATGAACACATACACACATGCACACACACACACACACACTCCCAGCATGCCTAAGCTATTTACATATCACTCTGAACTATTTTGGTTCCTCCTCTGGTGTCAAATCCATAAAAGAACATTTAAGTATGTGATTCTTTGGAATTTGGATTGTGTGGTCAATGGAAACCACTGTTTTAAATTCCCTGGAAACATGGGTCATGGATACTATATTTAAATAAATTTCAGAGTCATCAGGTGGCTGGATTTTTCCACCAATATTTTCACCTTGTGTTGAGTGATTCACATACACGCCCCTTGTTCCTCCCAACCTTCTGTAAGCAAATGCATCACAATCCTTACACTCTGATCCACGCACTGTCCATAATGATGTCAGAAGCCTATGATTTTTCCTTTTTTAAGAGAGAGAATTTTCCATGTGGGTTGAAAAAAAGGTAATAGGAAAAAGAGCAGGGCAAGATGTAGTTGCTCAGTCTCTCAGCATGGATGGTGTCAGTCAAGATGTGGTTTTTAAATTATCATTGGGATGCAAGGCCAACTTGGCCAGCAATGTCACCAGCCAGAAGTTAGGGCTGAAAAGGAGGCCAGGTGGCTAGGCTGAATCCTAAAAAGACATAGGGGACAACACCCAGGATATGACCATCCCTGATTTTGAGCATGTTGGATTTCCCTCAGGAGCTGAAGATGTGGTTTCCTTTCCATTGCAAAGCACCAGCAAAGTATATTTTGTACCTAACGGGAGGAACCACCACATGAGTATTGAGCTGTTCTTCCTGCCCCTTCCAGGATTCAGCTACCCAAGACTGTAGCTGCATGTGCTCTTCACAAAGTCCCAAGCAACGAGGATTTTATGAGCCAAACCCCAGGTCACTCCCTTGTCACCACAGAAGAAAGTGAGCATTCTGGTCTCCAATTCAGGAGTTTTTAAGGTTCTGTTTGTGGTTCAGCTGCTGAATCATCACCACCTTGGGCCTCATTACCTCACCTTCCTGTGATCAAATCTATAACCTTTGGTAAAAGGAACTGCGTGGGACCTCTTTCTCACCACTTAGCTAAGGGCAATAAGGCAGAATGTTTTCAAATGCTCTGTCTTCCCCCTTCCATATATAAAATAACTTCAGTAAAGCATGAAACTCCTTTTAGAGTCCTTTTTTCTCTTTCTTAGGAAACACTATTTCTTAGTAATAAATAAATACTTAAAAAAATAATTTACTCAGGTAAAAAAGCACATGCGCCTAATACAAGAAACACTTTCTCAGAAACAATATCAGGTGAGTCTTCCTTTTTTTAAATTTTATTGAGATCACATTGGTTTATGACATTTTGTAAATTTCAGGTACACATCGTTATATTTCAGTTATGTATAGACTGTGTAATGTTCACCACCAACAGTCCAGTTTCTGTCACTATACACATGTCCCCCTGACCCCTTTTGCCCCCTCCCACATCCTTTCCCTCTGGTAACCACCAACCCATTCTCCATATCTATGTTTTTTTTTTCCCCACATATAAGAGAAATCATACAGTATTTGTCTTTCTTGATGTGACTTATTTTGCTTAGCATAATACCCTCAAAGTCCATCCATGTTGTCCCAAATGGCATGATTTCACCTTTTTTATGGCTGAATAGTATTCCATTGCACATGCATATATATATATATCATGTCACACCTTTTTTTAAAAAATAATTTTATTGAGCTCATGTTGGCTTACAACACTGTGTAAATTTCAGGTGTATATTATTATATATCAGTTTCTATATAGTCTGCATCATGTTCACCATCAACAGTCTAGTTTTTATCTGTCACCATACATATGTGCCCTTTTACCCCTTTTGTCCTCCTCTCCATCCCCTTTCCCTCTGGTAACCACCAATCTATTCTCCTTATCCATGAGTTTATCTTCCACATGTGAGTCAAATCCTACAGTGTTTGTCTTTCTCTGCCTGGCTTATTTCACTTAGCATAATAATCTCAAGGCCCATCAATGTTATCAGAAATGGCATGATTTTTCTTTTTTAGTGCTGAGTAGTATTCCCTTGTGTGTGTATATATACTATATCTTCTTTATCCATTCATCCGTTGTGGGCACTTAGGTGGCTTCCAAGTCTTGGCTATTGTAAATACAGCTGTAAGGAGCATAGGGGTGCAAATACCTTTTTGAATTAATGTTTTCATGTTCTTTAGATAAATACCCAGAAGTGGGATAGCTGGATTGTATGGTACTTCTATTTTTAATTTTTGAGAAATCTCCATGCTGTTTTCCAAAGCAGCTGCACCAGTGTGTGTTCCCACAAGCAGTGTATGAGGGTTCCGTTTTCTCCACATCCTCTCCAACACTTGTTCTTTCTTGTTTTTTTAATGATAGCCATTCTGACGGATGTGAGATGATATCTCTTTGTAGTGTTAATTTGCATTTCCCTAATAATTAGTCAAAATGCCCATATTACCTAAAGCAATCTACAGATTCAATGCAATCCCAATCAGAATCCCAATGATATTTTTCATGGAAATAGAACAAAGAATCCTAAAATTTATATCGAACAACAAAAGACCCCAAATAGCCAAGGCAATCCTGAAAAAAAACAACAGAGCTGGAGATATCACACTCCCTGAATTCAAAATATACTACAAAGCTATAGTAATCAAAACAGCATGATACTGGCAGAAAAACAGACATGCAGATCAATGGAGCAGAATCGAGAGCCCAGAAATAAACCCACACATCTATGGACACCTAAGTTTCAACAAAGGAGCCAAGAACATACAATGGAGAAAGGAAAGTCTCTTCAATAAATGGTGTTGAGAAAACTTGACAGCCACATACAAAAGAATGAAGGTAGACCATTTTCTTACATCATACACAAAAATTAACTCAAAATGGATTAAAAACTTGAATGTAAGACCTGAAACCATAAAACTCTAAGAAGAAAACATAGGCTGTACATTCTTTGGTATCAGTCTTATCAAGTATATTTTTGAATATCATGTCTCTCAAGTAAGGGAAAAAAAAGAAAAAATAAGCAAATGGGACTACATCAAACTAGAAAGCTTCTGCTTGGCAAAGAAAACCATCAGCAAAACAAAAAGACAACCCACCACCTGGGAGAAAATATTTAAAAATCATATATCTGATAAGGGGTTAATTTCCAAAATATATAAAGAACTCATACAATTCGACATCAACAACAACAAAAACAAAAACAAAAGAAAAACTCGATCAAAAGGTGGACTGAGGATATGAGCAGATATTTTTCCAAAGAAGATATACAGATAGTCAACAGGCACATGAAAAGATGTTTGACATCACTAATTATTAGGGAAAAATGAGTCTTCTTTTACCGAAATTTCACCATGGGAGCAGAGGTAAAAAAAAAAAAATTATTTCCCATAGGATTTTACATAAATCCAGTCTTCAAGCCTGTGTTAAGTGTGGTTTATTAAAGAGAGCTACTTCCATTAGTTCTCTTTGCTGTCACTTGTTAGCCATGACATGGAACAGATTACTTGCAACCTCTGGTACACAAGTGGTTCATCCACAAAAAGGAGTTATGCCCATCTTATGATTTCTTGATGATTTTAAGGTGTAAACTTTAAGTCATGCTGCTTTATTCTCTAAGATCACAGAGTTACATCCAAATCTTCAAATCACTTAAGTTGTAACTCATTAATAGAAGTATGGAGCTGGAAATGCCCATCCTATGCAATATTCTTATCTTCAGCATCCCTGAATAATGCATGCCTGATGTCAGGGAGTGTACCAGACTGAGAAGTCTGCTTTATCTATCCATCCTTCCAGCCAGTCATTTACTCATTAAATATTTATTAAATGCATACTATATGCCAGCGGCTATAATTGTAATTGTTAGAGGTGTGCAAGGTAAATGACCAGAGAGGGTCAAATTGAGACAGAGTCGTTGTATTAATACTTGAAGGAAGTAAACTATGAAATGTTTTGGAGGAATAGCATTCAAAGTAGATAGAACAACAAATACAGGGACTCAAAGGTGAGAAGATGCTTGATGTGTTAAGGAAGCCAATGTTGCTGAAGTGGAGAGAGAAAAAGAAGACTGTTAGGACAGATGTTCAAAGAGACGATGGCACTGGGCAGAGCATGGAGGGCCCTATTGGCCATGTTTTGGACATTGGCTTTCACTGTCTGAGTGAGAGAGCTCACCTTTGGAGGGTTCTAAGTAAGGAGTGTTAGAATGTGACTTAAGTTTAAAAAGACTACTTTAGCTGCTATGTTGAGAACATTTTGAAGGGAATAAGGGTGTGGGAAGGTTAAACAGATCATGGACTATTGAAGTAATCCAGGTGAAAGAATACAGAAACTTGGACCAAGGGGTTAGCAGCGGAAGTGGTAAGAAGTGATATCATCATAAGCATATTTTAAAGGTAAAGTCAAGATGACTGATGGATGAGAGAGAGAGAGAGATCATAAGGTTATAACTATTTTGGTCTTAGAAAAGAAAAAAAATGGCATGTCCATGATCTACAATGTAGAAAATTATGCTATGGGTAGGGTAGGTTTGGTGCAGGTGTGATGGGGCAATATTAAGAGTTCAGCTCTGGACAGTTAACTTTAAATACCAAATGAAACATCTGTCTGAAGATATTAGGTTGATGGTTATAAAAATCTGGTATTCGAGAGTTTTATCACCAGGCAGCAGGGAAAATCTGGGACTTATCACAGAGATGGCGTTTTAAAGGCTCAGAAAGGGACAAGCTTAACAAGTGAGTGAGTATAGATAAAGAGAAACCATCCCAGATTTGAGTCCTAGGCATTCAATGTTTAGAAATGGAAGAGATTAGGAAGAATCTTTAAAGGGGACTAAGGGGCATCCAGAGAGGAAGGAAGGAGGTGAATGGAACGACTAGGTGAATGGAATGTCCTGCCAGACAATAAAGTGTTTCAAAGAGGAAAGAGGGATCATCCCTGTCAATTGCTGCTGATAAGTCAAGCAAGATGGCAATTGAGAGTTGACCTTCAGAGTTAGCAACATAGCAATCATAGCAATCATTGATTACTCTGATAAGAGTGGTTTTGGTGGAGTAGTGTGGGTAAAAGTTTGACTGAAATGGGTTCAAGAGAATATGAGAGAAGAGAAATTGGAAACTCTTTCGAGTTTTTCCATAAAGGAAAAGAGGCAAATGTGGGAGCTGATGGAAGAAAAAACAGGGTCAAACATTTTTTTGGTTAATGGGAGAAATAATAACAATTTTGCATGCTCAAAGGAAAGATCCTGGAGACAGGGAGAACTAATGATGCAGGAGGAAAGAAGGGAGAATTGCCTGAGAAGTATCTGTGACTAAATAGAGAAGATAATCTATTGAGGAGGTGGATATCTTGGTCTTGGCTTAGAAATATGAAGGAATTCAAGTCTCTTGATTCTGAGAGCTCCTCCTGAAAATTTAGTCCCTTTCTTAAATCTCCTAGCCTCCCATCCTTTCACAGATGGCTAGACCTATAACTTTTAGACATACTTCTTATGTCTAATCCCTTAGTCTATAGTAGGTCAGAATATAGATTGTTGGTATAGATGTAGGAGAGGTAGGTGGATGTGAGGGTTGGAGCTTATGAAAACTGTCTTCTGATTGGTTCTATTTTCTTCATGAAATATCAAACAAAGTTCCCAGCTGAGAGTGAGGATGGAGGAAGAGCTCTGGCTATTTCAGAAGAGAGGAGAAAATAAGATATGGAGAATTTTTGCGTTGGCTCAAAATCTGTCACTCAAAGTGTCACTCAGTGGTTTTCATAGTTATCTATATAGGTACTTTCCAAAGATTTGGAGAGGGCGTTCATATACCTCATGAATCACCTCTTCTCTATGGTTAAAAACTTTTCCAGCAACTGTCCCATGTAACAAGATTCTCAGAATTTTTATGATCTTATTCAGTTTTCTTTGGGACCCTAGGTTGTCAATATCCCTCTTAAAATGAGACGTTCAGAATTAAAACCAACGTTCTAAGTGTGTTCTGACTACATAAATGATCAGACACCCTGTTACACTAATCAAGTGGAGTTAACTTCGGAAATGTGACGTTGACTTAGGCTTCTCCTTCCACAAATCCATACCTAAATCTAAAGGACCATCCAACCTTGTGCCGTTGACTTGTTTCAGATTAAATTTAGTCTCACACTAACTCTTTTAAAATACGTCTTTGTTGGTTTCAGATTAGCTTTCTAGTCTGTCAAGGTCACTTTGAGTGTTAAGTCCTGGAAAAGAAAAACAGGTTCTGTTTTTTTTAGCAAGTACAAAACACTGGGGTAAGGTCTTTAAACGCATTCACTGAGTTCTCTACACAACATTTGAGAGAGATGTGGTGCCTGTTTTACAGAGGCAGAAATCGAGGTACTGAGAGATGAAGTTATTTGTCAAGTGTCGCAGAGTTAACAAGTTACAAAGCTGTGATTCAAACTCAGGAATTGAATCACCAGTGCCTCAGCTCTGTTTAATGCTCCACAGCTGAGAAACAATCTGTTTAGAAATCTTGTGGAAGAACTCAAAGTGGAATGCAAGTCTCTTGATTCTGAGAGCTCCTCCTGAAAGCTTAGTCCCTTTCTTAGACCTCCTAGCTTCCCATCCTTCCACAGATGGCTAGACCTATAACTTTTATATATCACTTTTTATGTCTAATCCCTAAATGCTCATGCTCTCTCATTCATTTCTGAAATATTAGTCACTTCCAGCTTAGTGCTATCTTCAGATGTAAAAAGCATTTAAACCAAATGGACAGGCATTAGAGAAAGTTCAGACACCTGTTGAAAGCTTAAAAGTTATCCCATATGTATCAATTTTATCTGTAATAAGCACATTTTATCTTTTTCTTTTTATAGTTGATGATGTTCTTTTTTTTCTACAATGACCATTCATGTTTAATTACAATGAAATCTTCCTCCTACCCTTGTCCTCATTACACACGTGCATTCTTAATATGGTTTCTAGAATAAACAATATGTTTCAAAGGCAATCCCTGGGTTCCAAAGGCTATGACACCCTTAACAAGTTCTTCCAACTTTTAAGCCTCACATGGAAATCCCAACTGTCCTATGATTTAACTTGTCAGATTGCTGGAATCAAGTCACTCATACATATTACCCCTTGACCTCCAACTGGCAGTCGTAGCCTTCTCCTTTGCAAAGAATGACACTTCTCCTGCTTGACAATCCAAACTGTCTGCTCACCGTTTGTGCACAGCTGTGGCAGCTGAAAGCATCTGGCATGCAACATATGGAATTTAATTTCCTGATATTTACATAGATTCAAACTGTTTTTACTCCAGACTTCAGACAATCTTTTTCAGCAGACCTTAAGGCAAAAGTTTTCAGACAATTTCATGCCCACCTCCTACAGTCTCCTGCTGCAATTCATTCAGTGAACAAGATGAGAATCAGAATGTAAGGTCTGCCAGTTCTTCAGCATGTTGAAAAAATGACTCCTTTACTGATTGACTTTGTTGTGTTAGTGGTTTACATCAGTTCTGTTTTCAACTGGGAAACTTGGAATTTTAAAATGTTTCCTCAGAATTTTTTAAAAATACATTTTTAGTTTTAGATTTACAGAAAAATTGTGAAGATAGGACAGAGTTGCCATATACCCTACACCCAGTTTTCCCTTTTATGAACATCTTACATTGATATGGTACATTTGTCATAATTAATGAACCAAATATTGACACAGAATTATTAACAAAAGTTCATACTTTATTCAAATTTCCTTAGTTTTTACCTAATGTGATTTTTTGTTCCAGCATCCCATCCAGGATACTGCATTACATTTTGTCATCATGTCCTCTTAGGCTCCTCTTGGCTGTCATACTTTCTCAGACCTTCCTTGTTTTTGATGACTTTGACAGTTTTTAGGAGTACTGGTCAGATATTTTGTAGAATGTCCCTCAATTGGGCTTTGTCTGAGTTTTTTTTTCTTGTGGCTAGACGGGTTTTATGTATTTTGGGGATGAAAATCACAGAGATAAAGTTCCATTTTCTTCTCATCATATTAAGGGTACATACTATGAACATGACATCGCTATTGATGTTAACCTTAATCACCTCCTGAGGTCCCATTTGTCAGAGCTATCCACTGTAAAGTTACTCTTTGTTTTCGCTCTTTCCATTCTGTACTCACTGGAAATAAGTCACTCCATATAGCCCATACTTCAAGAGTGGGAACTAAGCTCTACCTCCTTAAGGGCAAAATAATCTACATAAACTACTTGAAATTCTTTTACATGGGAGATTTGTCTCTTTGCCCTAATTTATTTATTCCTTCAATCATTTATTTACATCAATATGGACTCGTGGATATTTATTTCATACTTAGGGTTAAAATCCAGGACTATCTATTTATTTTGTTGCTCAAATTGTCCCAGCTCTGACCATTGGGAGCTCTTTCAGTTGGCTCTGTGTCCCTCCGACACACACTCATCACTGTGGGATTTGTTTGTTTGCTTATATTTTGAGTACTTCCTTACTTTCTGGCACTACAAAATGTTCCAGGTTCATCTTGTATATTTCCTGCCCCTGTCCTAGCATCAGCCATTTTTCTTCCTGGGGATTTTGATATGACGTGAATACTCCCAATGGGAAAGTTTTCACTGTGTATATAGTAGACACGGGTAGTGGAACTTGGGCCCAGGAAAAGCAGTTAGCAGGAGACAGGACACATGATTATGATCTCCAGTGTTTAATACTGAAAATCTTGTGCATCTGTTCAGTAAATATTTATAAACACTACTATGTTCCAAGCAATGAGATAATTAGATGTTGAGGATACTATAGTTTATGAGACCTGGTCCCTACTCTCAGAGAGCTCACAGTCTAATGAAGGAGGCAAACAAATAAGCAGGCATCACAGTACACTGAGTGAATGCTGTGGCAGGCAATCCCAGGATTAGAGAGGAGTACAAGAGAATCATCTAATGGAGGCCGAGAAGATTTTCCTGGAGGTAAACTTGATGAGTGAATTGAGGAAATCACATCCGTGGTAACTCCTTTAGGCCTCCTGATCTAACAAAGTTTGAGGTTTCTTCAAAGTATACGTCCTCACGGATCCTCCCTCTTTTAATTTGGGTGATTGCTTTATTTCAGGAGCTATGGTCAGTTAGAAGAATCTAAACCTTTCTGTCATCTCATCGTGAATGAAGAGACAGACCTCTTCTGTCCTTTTCTCAGGAAGGGGCTGTGTTAATGACTGAACTTGGAATATGCTCTTGAGGCACTCTGACTCTTGGAGATATGGAATCTCTCAAACCTTCAGATGGCTTCTGCATATGAGTGGCTGCTACAGTTAAGGGCTGTGAATATGCTTTCCCTATCTTTGAATGTCTAAAGCAACATTGTTTTGATATATGTTTACGCAGATTGTATTTTCCGAAGATGGTTGCAACAATTTCTCCCATCCCACAAATTCCTCTCACAATGTAACTTTGACAGCTTTCTGATGAGTGGTGGGTCTATGTTCTCTCCCCGTGAATCTGAGTGAACACATCACTGTGATAGAAGTGACGTGTAACTTCTGAGGCTAAGACAAAGGAGGAAAATTCCCTAGCTTCTACCCAGTTCTCCTCTGAGAAACTCACTTTTGGAATCCTGATGCCATGATGCGAGGAAGCCCAAATTAGCCCATGTGGAGAGGCCATAGGTAGGAGTTGTGCCTGACAGCCCATTTAAGGTCCTGGCTGACAACCAGCACCAAATGCAAGACGTATGAGTAAAGATATCTCCAGATTTTTCCAGCCTCCAGCTATCAAGTGATCCCTAGCTTATGAGTCTGTTCAGCTGACTCCTCAGACATCACAGAGCAGAGACAGATCATCCTCCCTTTTCCCAGTCCCAAAGAATTCATGAGAATAATAAAAGTTTTGTTTTATGTTACTATTTTTGTAGGGGTGGGCGGTGGGACAGGGAAGGTTGTTATTATCTGGCAATAATAACTGAAATAGAGGTAGCCACATTCTCAGCACTCCATGACCTTAATAGGAGAACTAGTCTTGACCTTTAGAAAAGTCTAGAACTCTCTCTTATAAGTACTCCTGTTATCTGGTTCCTTCCAGTTTGTCAACTTATAGTTTACTTTTTCAACGTCTACTCCCTCTCCTTAGTCATATACAAGATCAGATTGTGTTTTCTCATTCATTTCTATATCTTCAGTGTCTAAAACAGTGCCAGAAACTTAGTAGACACACATTAAATATTTATTGGATGGATATGATGGATGAATATGATTATCTTTTTCGGGAATTCTTGGAGATACAGTAAAACAAAATCTTACTTATACAGTAGTTGAGTAAAGTAGAAAATGTTTGTATTTCTTTAGCTATATAAAACTGTGGATAAATAATATTATGACATTATTTCCTACCTGAGAATTTCAGGTTGTTTTGGCTATCTAATACTATGTTACTATTTATCCTAAAATTTAGTGGTTTAAAACAAAAATATTTTATTTGATCATGATGCTGGGCTTGGTTTGGCTGAGTGATTCTTTTGTTTCACTTGTTATTGGCTGGGATTGGTCCAAAATGGCCTCACTCACATGGCTGGCAGTTGGTGTTGGCTGCTAGCTGGAAGCTCATCTGGGGCTATCAGCCAAGAGTCATGGTTCTTCTCCATGTGGGTTGCTGTATGTGGCCACTTGGGCTTCCTCATGGCAATTACACATCATCAATTCTGCCATATTCTATTGGTCAAATCAAGTGAAAGGGCCAGTTCAGATTTAAATGAAGGGAAAGGAACATTACCTCTTAATGAAGGACCTACAAGCTTACATTACAAGATAGAATTCAGGGTGGAAGATATTGTTGTGGTCAGAAGCGATATGATTGATTGATTGGTTATGTGTTAATTTGCTTGTCTGTGACCTGCCTTCCTGGGTTATTCTTTCAATTCCCAGAAGTATCCATTCTCCAGTTAGGCACAAAACAACTGTGCATCCCACCAAGTCTTCTGACTACAGTATTAGACTTCAAGTCAGAAGAAAGCAGTTTGAGTTCTGGATCTGTCATTTAGCCGCTATCTCTCTTGGGCTTATTACTCACCCTCCTGAAGCAAGTCATCTAGTTTATGAAATAATAATAATAATCAATATCTTATCAGATATCTTGGTTTCTCTGATGAAATGTACAATAATAACAGATTTTGATTGTTCTATACCTCCTATATGCTCGGCATTTTGACATATGAGGTGCATACCTTAGTTCTTCCAATCTTCACTATCTGAAATTTTCAGAACTTTGCCTCATTTTAGAGCAGCAAAGGTAAGTAAACAATCCAAGGTTAAACAGTTAGCAGTTGATCACGTTAGGCATTCAAACTCAGAACTGACTCCAAAGCTTATGATCCATAGGAAGAATAACCCCTTTGCTTTCAGCAACCCAAGATCTTAGATAATATGAATTTTGAAAAAAGTATGTCTGATAATGGACTTATGTCTACAACATATAAAGAGCTCTTGTAATTCAATAGCAAGAAGACAAATAATCCAATTGAAAAAATGGACAAGAGATCTGAATAAATACTTCTCCAAAGAAGATATACGGATAGCAAGTAAGCACATGAAAAGATGCTCAACATCATTAGCCATTAGGGAAATGCAAATCAAAGCCACAATTAGTTGACACTTCATTCCCAGTAAAATGGCTAAAATAAAAGAGGTAGACAATAACAAGTACTGGCAAAGATGTGGAGAAATTGGAGCCTGAATACATTGTTGGTTGGAATACGAAATGGTACAGCTGCTTTGAAAAACAGTCTTGCAGCTCCTCAGAAGTTAAACATAGAGTAACCATATAACCCAACAGTTCGCTTTCTGGCTCTATATGCAAGAAAAATGAAAACATTGGACCACAAAATACCCTATATACAAATGTTAATAGCACTATTATGCATACTAGCCAAAAAGTGGAAAGAACTCAAATGTCTATCAACCGACAAATGGATAAATACCTTTATCTACACAACAGAATATCATTCAGCCATGGAAAGGAATGAAGTACTGATAGATTCTACAACATGAACCTTGAAAACAGTATGCTAAATGAAAGAAGCCAGTTACAAAAGACCGCATATTGTACGACTCTATTTTAATGAAACCTCTAGAATAGGCCAAAGTGTAGAGATAGAAACGAAATTAGTGGTTGTCTAAGGCAAGAGAGTTGGGGGAAATAAGCAGTAACTACTAATGGACACAGAGTTTCTTTCTAGGATGGCGAAAATGTTCTAAAATTGATTGTGAGATGGTTCAACAACTCTGTGAAATATAGTAAAGGCCATTGAATTTTGCACTTTAAGTGAGTGAATTGTATGGTATCTTAATTATATATCAATAAGCCTGTTAAAAATAATACCAACAGACGTGTATTTCATTACCTATGTGTCAGGCACTCTTCTAGGCTCTTTATAGATAGTAACTTATTTAATCTTCACTACAACCCTGTTAGGAAGCAATATTATTATTTTCTCTGCAAAGATAAAGACAAAGGATGGCAGGTTAGATAATTTGCTGAAGATTATACAAGAAGGAGTGGGGCTGAGATTTCAATCTTGATAGGCAGCTGTAGAGTCTCCAAGCTTAATTACTATATCACCTCTTATCAATTATAAAATACATGTAATAACTCTATGTTTTTCCCTTTCTCTCCTCTTTAAATCTCCTTTGGTCAGAAACTTCCTCCTGCCAAGTGATTTGTAGTGGGAATTTTTGTTTATATGAGTGTCAATGTCATTCTGAAAACTTGTCATAAGTACCCATGTGTGTTCCCCTACTCCTAAAAATAAATCCAGGTAGCTGTAAATTAATATCTCCTTTGGGGCAGTTTAGACTGTTCTTTTTCAGTTTCTCTTCAGAGATCCCGACAACACTCTAGGACGTGGTGTGTGTGAAGATGATACAGCCATGTGATTTAAAAGGAAAGGTGTTCAAATTATATGATCCAGTATTTTAAACATGGATCGATCTTTGCTAGCTGCACAACCTTGGACTAGTTATTCTCTCTCTCTGAACCTCAGTTCTCTCATCTTTAAATTGGAAATGAAGACAATGCCTACCTGTATTGCTGTGATGGCACTGCTGTGGGCTTTAGCAGGTGTGACATGCTTGAAGTGCCGCCCACGCTCAGTAATTGGGAGCCATCCTCCTTATTCACCTTCAGAGCCCATCAGCATCCCAGCCTTCCCAGCACAGTTAGCAGAGTGGCAGAAAAAAGATCCTCCCCAAGCGCAGAGAGCACTCTTTTCTTTGAGCCTGGGAAGTTTTCTCCTCCCCAAATGACCAACTTAAACCAGATTGAAAACCTGGGGCAAAAACATGCTGTGACTGGGGAGAGAGTGCATGACGGGAGTTGGCTCATTCTCCCAGCTTCTCTAGAGAAATCATAGCGGCTAAGACGTTTAAACCACCAGCCAGAATCCCTGATTTAATTTTACTTTATAGTTCTAGGGGTTGCCTTGTTGTGGTTTCCCTATATCACATACAGATTAGCCTCTTCCCCCTGTGGAGAGGGGAGCCGGTCAGTGTAAACGTGTGTTGGCAGAGCACGCAGTAGCAGAGACTTTTCTCCTTATGCAGCCAAGGGTCTTCCCTGAGCCTTCATATATCCACAGGTAACGTAGAAATAAGAATCCACTTTTCAAGATTGTGTAAGGCTGTGAGAGCTGATGAATGACATTAAGTGAGCCCTCAGCCAGTGTTATTAGAGGTCCACCAGCAAACAGAAGCAGATGAATAGTATGCATAGGATGCTGGACTAGCTCTGCTGACTTCACTTTCACTATTCTGGCTAATAAAATTGAGTAAGCAAAAGGAAGATACTTTTTCTTTCTTGGTCTCAGAAGACATTCTGTAACATTTCTTGAGATATCCTATTAATTCTATACTTAGCTCTAGAATCCTAGAATATCTGTGATGGAAGGGAGAGTAGAGATGATATCACCCTCCCCATTCATTTAACAGTGAGACTGAGGCTCAGAGAAGGAAACTGACCTGCTGAAGAACACACAGCAAGTGAGTTGCAGAGCCTGGATTTGACATTTGCAATCTTGTCACTACATCAAACTGTTTCTGGGAAGTCATCTGGGACAAATTCAGAAAGGCATGATTGCAGTGACTGTAAAGGACAAGAAGTGTCCAGGGAAAGAGAACTCCTTTATTTGGCCAGAGGAGGTGTGAAGGTGGAGCAGAGGCAGCCTGCCAAGGGCCTCACTTAGGGTTTAAGCTTTAGTCCAAAGGCAGTGGGAAGCCATGCTTACTGGAATATAAATGACTTGAGGGCAGAACTCTAGTTCATATCATTTTTGTGAACCACTTCCCGGCACGGAACATCTGGCACACAGTAGGAGTTGAGGAGTGGTTGCTTGATGAGCCTAGATTTCCAAATCCAGGAGCCTGCATGGCTGGACAAACTTCCAAATCACTTTGGAGTTTGCTCTAGTAGAATAAATTCTGTAATCTATCAGCAATCATTCACTTTTCTAAGAATTCCTGAACATGGGAAAGTAAGTGTAGGAAAACTCTTCAGATGACTTCCTTCGGAAATGACATGGCCCTGTTCACCCACTGAGCTGGTAATAAGTAACCATTCCTGGTAGCTAGGGTATAGTGTGTGACTCTGCATAATGCTGGTTCCAGTGAGTGAAGTAAGTAGATGCTACATAAACAAAAATTAGTAGCCAGAGAGATTCTCCATCTGGCATCCGCTGCAGCGTCAACGTCTACCCTGCACGTACCTGTGTACCACCTGCTTTTGGCCATCAATACAGGGACATCTAGTGACATGCTGACCTTTGGTCATCCTCACTGTCTTTCTAAGTTTGTAATGGATTCTTTAACAACAGGAATTAGGGTTATCATGAATGAGTAGCCCTTGGAAGTCTAAGGGAGTAATGGTAATATTGAAGTGTGGATGCCTCTCTTCTAATGGAGGATCTGTGACTGAAAAGTTTAACTGAACTAAGATAGCAATAACTAAAAATAGCAAAAAACCTTGAGCTGGCCTCAGAGTGATGGTTTCCTAATGGAAAGGGAAAGTGCTCAACATTTTTCAGACTTTTTCTATGTACCAGACACTGGGCTAGGTGTTTACCTCTTATAATCCTATTTGATCACTGCAGTATCTTTGCAACATGAGAATTATTACCACCACAGTTTTGGGTCAGACGCCCAAGCTTCAGAGAGACAAGGTTCCATGGAGGTAAGAACCGTGTCTGTTTTCCTTACCACTATAAGCCTTGTGTATAGAAGTTATGTTAAATGACTTTCCCATGGTCATAAAGCTGGAAAGTTATAATACAGGAAACTGAATGGTGGTCCATGGGGTGTATGTGATGCTGTGTGTGTGTGTGTGTGTGTGTGTAGAAAGCCCCAGCTTGGATGATATCACTCCTTCATTAATAAACTTTCAATCACTTTCCGTTCCTCAAGTCTTTATTCTATCTGGTCCCGGTGATCTCCCCAGCATCATCCCTGTCCCCTTTCCTTTTCATTTCCCATCTTCCAGTTTCATTGGATTTGTTTATGTCCCTCCAGCATGCTGAGCTTGCTCTTGTCTTGCTCTTGCTGTTCCTCATGCTTAAAACCATATTCTACTATCTTAGCACAGCTAACCTTCCTCATTTTTCTGGTTCCATCTCAAATGACATGTCTTCAGAGAAGCCTACTCTGACAACATAATTTGTACTTGCTACTCAGCTACTTGCCATCATATTATTATTTTTTAATTTTTGTGCAATATTTGTTCCTATCTGAAATGAGCTCTTTTACTTATGCATTTGTCTGTTTTTTGTCAGACCCCTATCAGAATACTAGTTACATAAGAGCAGGAAATTTGCTCCTTTCTTATTCACTGTTATATTTCCAGCATCTAGAACAATTACATATAGTAACATGAAATATAGTAGATATTTAAAAAATATCTATTTCATGAACAAAGCAGAGAATAAGGAAACCAAAGGCTGACCATTGCCTTATAAATAAAGTCTCGAAACACCAGGCCCCAACTTTTTTTCGTTTTCTGCATGAGTTCCTACTATGATCTTCTATCTCTGCTCCTCTTCCCAATCTCAGCCTTTTCTGCAATGGACAACAACTTGCTCAGCAAACATTTCCCTCTACTTCCCTTCTGTCTCTCACTAGGGTCCTGGCATTACTGTGTCTCTTATCCCACGTCCAGACTCCTAAAGTTTCCCAAATGAATCACACTTTTCTTTCTGAGCCTTTCTTCTTGCTCTTCCCTCTACCCGGATCATCCTGTCTTCTCAGTAGCTACTCCATCCTTTCTGCCACACAAGTCATATAGAACCTTCTGTACTCAGCACTAATACCTCTTCTCTAGGAAGTCTTTTCTCTTCCTAAACGGTAGGGTCTCCCAGTGCTGCATCAGTGCCTACTCCATATTTATATTGTAGCATTTATCCCACAATGGAATTGTGCTTTCCTGTCATTTTCCTCTTGGCAGCATTTAACCAAGGGAAGAATGGATGAAAATTTTACCTTTGTCTCAATCCTAGCTAGAGTAGAAAAGTGACGATGAGATGGCTGCTCAGTAACCAAGCATGAATGAAGCAGTGAATGAATGAACATGAAAGAATGAATTAATCAACTCTCAAGAAAACATATCTCTGAATGTCTGACCCAGGATTCATTGACTAGTTACACACTTAGGGTGGTCAACTGCCCTGGTTTGCCTAGACTGAAGGACTGTCAGTGCTACAACTGGGAAAGTCTCACACAAATGAGGATGAGTCAGTGACGCTATACACACTCCACCTTGCAGCCAGTAGGGACTCCTCCCCGTCCTCTGTGAAGGAAAAGATTGCTGTTGCTGTAATCACCTCCGATGTACTCTGGGATCTTTTGGGAGTTCTCTCCCCTCACCATTTCAACTTTTTGGGTGGAGTTCTTGCTCTTGCATGCATCTCCCTTCTCTTTCCCATGCCAGTTTCATGTCCACAACTACTAGCTTTTCTGAGTGGACTCCTGGTCCTTTCCCTCACACCTACCCTCATCTCTCGTCTGTTTTATTCCATTTGGTTCCTTTTTTAGCAGAATAGTCACTGTCCTTGTAAAGTTTTTTAGATCAATAAAGTCAGTGGCTTTCAAAAAAATAAAAACAGAAAAAGAGATTGACCAGTGACAAGACAGAGAGATCCAAGCAGTGAGATTTTTTGGATTAGGTCGTGTCTCAAGAAGAACATTAAAAGGCAGAAGCACAGCCCTGCATAATAGCTCTAGACCCAAAACTGAAGTCTAGATGCAGGAACAGGGACCTAAGATCACAGTGGCATTGCCTCCAACGAGTCCTGATATAGAATTGTTGAACTATTGGGGTAGTGTGGTGGCATATGGAAGGGGCAAAGTGAAAACAGGCAGGCTGGGCCTCACGATGACTGTCTCTCACTGCCTCTATGACATTGGGCAAGTCATGTAACCTTTCAGTTTCCTATCTGTGAAATAGGTTTCCCATTGCCCAATGCAGAGTCATCACAGCACCTAAATCACTGCTGACACATAGTAATTGTTCTGTAAAGCACTATTTCCTTTACCACACCATGAACCAGATTGCCTCCAGAATCTGGAGTAGGGTTGTCCCAATGTGTAGGGTTAAGTAACTATTACATTTTCCAACCATGAATTAACAAGTGTTCTGGTCTGATGAACCATTGGTTTTATATATAATAAATATTGGGTTTGTGTAATGTGTGTGTCCTAACTCTAGTTTTGTGACTTTTAATAGCTCCCTTGTCACAGTAGTATGCCTGATGTGGTGAGGTTATAGAGACACCCGCAACTTCTCAAAAATCAAACAAAAAACACCAATGTCCACATAAAACACGTCATACCCTTTTGACTGTGCAATTCTATTTCTAGGAATTTATCCAAAGGAAATAACCAGAGAATGCATGTACAATGATGTTCATCTCAGCATTGTTTATTAGAGTGAAAAATTAGAAACATCTGAAAGGCTTAACAATAGAGATTTGGCTAAGTTAATTACATTTCAGACATTCAATTTGAATACCACGCAGACATCAAAAAACTGTGTCCCCTGAAAGTATTTAATGACTTGGAAACAAGTTCAAGGCATATTGTTAAACGAAGAAAGCAGATAACAAAACAATATGTTCAGTATGTTTCTAATTTTGTAAAATAGAAATTATGGAGGAAACAACAATAATATTAAATGATACCAGAAGTAGTATCATTAATGGTTGAGAACATAGGCTTTGGCATTAGGACTCCTGGGTTTAAATCCCAGCTTGAACACTTTCTGCTGCATAATTTTGGAAATTACTTTACCTTTCTTTGTCTCAGTTTCCTCATCGGTAAAATGAGGACAACATTTCGACCCACCTGAATTTTGTGAAAATTAAAATTAGTTTATATACAAAGTTTTAGAATAGCACTTAACACAGAGTAAATGTTACAGACTTGTTGGCTACTAGTTTTATTATTTTAAGTGATGTGACTTAATTCATGTTATTTTTTTAAAGTTAAAATAGACAAACAAAAAGATGAATTATATCTATGCAAATCCATTCAGCTAATAATTGCTTGAATTGAGATTTGAACCTAAGCCTGTGTGGCTCCAGAATGTGAGCACCTAACCATTATGTAATTCAGGAAAAGAACCGTGAGCCTTGGTTTTCTCATATTTGTAGGATGAGGGATAACTTTTACTTTCTTCTTTATGACTTTCTGGATTTTCTGAAATTTTGACAATAAATATGTATTGCTTTTATAACTAGAAAAATTTTTTCTTTGTACACTAAATTTTAAGTTATTTAAAATGAAGCAAGACTTTTCATACTCAATTACTGTCTTTATCAGCCAGTTAGCCAATCACTACTTCTGCACCACGACTGGGTGAAGGGTGAGCTTCGTGGGAGATGCCTCAAATAGTACAAAGTGTCAAATTCATAGTCACAGAAAACAGGTCACAGGCACTCGATAGTGCTGGCACAGAATTCCAGAATTAACATGAGTTCCAGAATCAGACAGAACTGAGTTCAAATCTCAAAGTTATCAACTACAGGCCCTTGGATAAATTTAACTGCCCTATGTCTCAGTTTTCTCCTCTATGAAACAGGATAATAACAGCTCCTCATGGTGTCCCAAGCAGTTAGAGCTCTACGTGGAGAGCTCATCACTGTTCCAGGTACACGGTAGGCCTTTAACTATTTGTAGTCATCATAAGGATGATTATTGAATTCTTAACTGTCTCTTGGAACTACTGAATAGCCCTACACTGATGTGAGGTTGGGTGAGTCCCAATTCCTAAGTACTAACCTTATATAGTGGCAGTAAATACAAAACCACCAACTTCTAGTTGGGTGGACTAACGTCAGAAAGCTCTCTGTGACCTGTTTCTAGATTGGTGGAAAATTTTGCCATTGCTGTTGAGTGTGTATCCCCCCTTTAAAGAACAAACAAAACACCAAAAGCAATAGCCTTTTGTAAGATGTTAAAAATACATCAAGGATTAAATCCTGCTTGCCTGTTGCTGATTTGAAAATGGACTTGAATGCATTCCTTACATCCAGATTGGATTACTCTTCTTTTTACTCAGCAACACTGCCAATATTTTTCTTTTTTTATTACTAGAACTTGTTCTGGGTCCAGAATACGGCATTAGGAATTATCTCTGGCAATACTGTAGCTCAGTCCTCTCACCAGCCTCTAAATCTCAACTAGCGTTCTGAATTTCAGCCGGAATTGATTGGAAAATTGGCCTTATAATGTGCAAGTGTTCAGATTTGAGATCAGTTAACACCAGACTTCTGGAAACATTGGCTGCCCCTTTGGACCAATGAGTGATGAGGTTTTTCTCCTTGAAAACAGAACTGAAAGTCATTCCTCTCTTCCTCACTCCTAGTTATTTCAGACTTTTAACTACTCTGAGAAGGGGCATACACACTGTCTCGTGCAGGCTTTGCATAGAGCAAGAAACTTGTTCATACGGAGGGGATCTCAGGACCTACATTCTCAGTTTACAGATGATAAAGTTGAGCCCCAAGGAGAATGCAGGATTTGCTGTGGTTACACCAGAATTTACAGAAGACTACATTCATATGTCCTGAATCATAGGCTAGCGTTGCTTTTTTCCCTACTTTGACATATCTCATTTATGAAAGTCTTTGATATCACTCCAAATGGTGGGTCATCTGTGGATTAACTAACTGTACCATTTTCTAAATGTGGCTCATATCTCAGCTGCATCTAACCCATCCAATTAATCAATGGGAGAACAAGGTACATTCACCATCTTTCAAATTATGGCTACCTCATAACTCTTTTGGTCCCTCACTGAGCCATTTTGCCATGAAAAGCAAATACAAATGCCTTCTAGAAGTTGCAAGTCTGCTTTGGAATGTGTGTTCTTTGTTCCAGTTGGACTGCCTTCCGAACATGGAACTATTCAACATCAGAATACTGCTTTCCTGGAAGTGGGAGAAACATATGAGAAGATGCATGCTGGCATCTTTCCTGTAATGCAAGCTCTCACCCATCCTAAAGTTACCCTTTCACACGCTACATCCATTTTAATTACGATGGCTGATGATCTGAGAAAGGCATCTATTTGGAATTGCGGACTGAAACTATAAGAACTAGGCAGCAGGAGCTTCATCCAAATAGAACTTCTGACACACATTGAGAGATCATTTAATTGCATGATCAATAAGATTTCAAAGAAAGCTTAGAAGGTCACCAACATCACTGTGGGATGTAGTAAACTATGACAGAAGGAAAAACCTGAGAGCGCTGCGTCTAGAGTCCAATCGATAACCACTAAGTTTTATCTGTGTCAAGTTTAAGAACATTCGACATCTGTGCCAGAAAAGTGCAAGGCAGTTATGCAAACCATCCAGCTGCTTCCCAGAACCCAAAAGTTCACTGAAGATCATCTGTAAAGGATACACAGAAGACAGACAGTGAAGGGACTCAACAATGCTACTCATAAAGGCTTGCAAACAAACAGATTTCCATGCTGGCAAGCCAACTCCCAAATGTTGCTTACAGCTGGGTAAATTTGACCTTCCAAGTGTTTGCTCTTCTTTGTCACCCATTTTAAACAAGAAGAGAACCAACGTAGGACTGCACAGAGGGAATTTTAGCATGCCAGATTGGTTAAGGGATAGGGCCGTTGGAGTTAGACTGCCTCAGTTGAAATCCCATCCCTGCTACTTAGTAACTGCATGACCTTGGGCAAGCTGCTTATGCTTTCTAAGCCTTTATTTCCTCCTCTGTAAAATGGAGAAAATAACTGTGCCTACCTCATAGAGTGTAGTGAAGATTAAAGGTGTTAATCTGTCTGAAGTACTCAGCATAGTAGCTGCACGTAGCAAGGACTCAATAAATATAAGGTTATTATTGAAATAGTTTCTTGCTTCTCACTGATCAAATGTTCTGAAAATACAACAACACATTAAATATATCTGGGCATATAGCAGCAAAGAAAGTGTCCAAACCAAAGATTGTTTAGCCTGATCATTATAATTGCTACCTCTTATTGGGAGCTTATTAAGGGCCTGGCACTGTGTCAAGTACTTCATGAATATTATGTCACTTATTCACCATGGAATGTTATAAGGTAAGTACTACTCCCCATTTTTCATACCAGCAACCAAAGCACAGCAAAATTAAGTAACTAACACAGAGTAAGACATTCAAAAAATAGGCTAAAATGTGGGATCTTCTGAGTTTACAACTTGTGCTCTTCTGAAGTCTCTTGTGATCATCTTTAAGTCCCCTGAGATCAGCTGGTGCAGTTTTGGTGCAAACAATGAACCGCCATCAGATATTGTGAGATATCTGTGTCATACCACACCAGCATGGCCCTTTATTGTATAACGGGTTCCACTACATGCAGCTTGAGCACTTTCACAGGAATAGAGGGGATGGATGTTTCTACACATTCATCCATTTTTAGGAAGATGGAACAGAGCAAATATATGGGCAAAGCTAAAACAGATGGTCTCCTTTTCCTTGAAGTTCTCTTTCCCCTGATGAGGCAAATTTACAGGGCTAAGCCTCAAAATAAATTCAGTTGAAGTGAATATAGCAAACATTTATAAAAAGTGGCACATCATAGACACTGTGTAGGGGGGTCAGCACAGAAAAAGAAATCATGTTGAGATTGCACACAAGGAAAGGTCTTGGAAAAATAAATAATCAACTATAAAATAACATATTAAGGCAGAGTGATGGAGAGCTTGGGCATTGGAAACAGAGAGACCTGAATTTGAGTCCTGGTTCTAAGCTTACTCAGTATGTGGACTCTAACACATCACTTTATTTTTGCATCTGTAAAATGGGGCTACTATGTAGTCCCTACTACACACGACTTCTAGGAGAATGAACTGGAAGAAAGCACATGAACAACTTAGTCTTTGCACCTAACTAGCACTCAGCAGTGTTCGTTGGGCATGATTGAATTAGACCACGGGCCTGGGTCCAGTCCTAGCTCTACCATCTATTGGCTTTTTGACCCTGAGCAAGTTATTGTGACCCAGAGCAAGACAACACTCTGCCTCAGTTTTCCTATATGTAAAATGGGATAATGATAGTACCTGCCTCATAGGGTGGCCACAAGGATTCAGTACGTTAATATTTATAAAGCACTTAGAAAAGCATCTGGCACATCATAAAGACTCAATTTTAGCTACTATTATTGTTGTGATTATTTTTGAGAGAGATAAGTAGCTGTAAGAAAACAGAGGGGCACTTGACTAAAGCTGCAGTGGGTGGACAGGAAAAGCTTCCTAGAAAGCAGTGAAAGTGAGCATATTCCAGGCAGAGGGGCAGGGTTAGGGGACTACAGGGACAAGGGCAGGACTTAGAGACAGCTTTCTTGGATTTCTCTTACATTCAGCCTTCAGTGGAGAGCGTGCCTCTCACATCTCTTTCTTTCACTCATTACAGTTCATGGGTTCTGCAGTTGGTTTGGAGGCAACTGCAGGCTCACAAGGGAGTGGGAGCGGGTAAAAGGAGAATGCAGCACCCCTTTCTGAGAAAGGGCTGTAACCATTTAGCCGATTATTTAGCATTGTGGAATGCAGTAAGGTCAGAGACTGGCTCACCTTTCACTGTAGCTACAGCTTCAATGAGCAGTCTCAGAAATTGCTTGAAGTCATTTACACCGGTGAATGCATATACATCAGGGCCTGGTTAAAGATTGAGAGGATAAGTCGATTAATAGAATTAATTTGATATATCCAGTATAATTCAGTGGAACACGTGGGCGCCCTTCAGAGTCCAAAACTGACGGGAGAGGAACAAATCCTTGTGCCAGCCATTAAAGAAGGATTAGTCGGCCTCCAGAAGGAATAAGCCGATGACTTTCATTCTTCTTTAGCTGTGTGCACAATGGATGTCTTGATAAATGGCTGTAGTATAAAAAACTTACAAGAAACTTGGGCTGTTGATTTTTTTTTTTTTTTTTTTTTTGCCGCTTTAGATTCATTCTGTAGTCACATCTGATCCCGCTGCCTCATTTTTGAAGCCAGGAAGGAATGGTCCATACACACATTAAGGGCATATCACCCTGGAGTGAAGAGTGGCTAGCTGCCTTGACTAAAATATGGGCTGGCCCGATACTGAGGCTGCTGGTGCGATTTGAGAAGCCATCCAGCCCTAAGAATCTAATATTTACTGCAGTTCACCAAGATGTCAACATCCTCATATTTTGCAGTTGAAACACGACTTTGTAGGAAGAAATGTCTAGTTTTTTGAAGGTGATTCAAAATAGGAGTAGATCATATTTTGCTAGGAGAATTAAAAGCTTCCTCCTTCATTCTTGTTCATTTTGTGATGCTCAGTTAGGGGGAACTTCTGGCCCAGAAATGGGTAAAAAAAGCTGAAAATGTTTCAGAATGAAGAAAAACGTTATTTTCACACCACTCTTAGTAAATACGATTTTTTAAGATGTCAAATCGGAACACTGGAAAGCTTTTCCAATCTGGGAAAAAGAATTTGCAAGTAAATGCTGATTACTCTTCTAGGGTAAGTATATCTCTGGCCATTATGACCATTAAAATATTCTATGTCACCGAAAAAAAACATTAGAGGGGAATTTCAACAAAAGGAAGAAAGTAAAGAAGAAAGGAAGAAACTATACATTTTCTATTTACATAAAAGGATTGCATGGCAAGGTTGTTTTGACTTTTAGGCATCATGCAAAGTGTCCAGCCTGGTAGATAGGAAGCACATGAAAAATGAACAGATGAAAAACAAGGGGATGTGCTTAGTCTATCTTGACCAAAATGGTACAAGTATTGATCTTATATTAACTCATGTTCTTAAATAAATTACCTTTCTTAAGTAAATTTCCCTTCCTCCTTGAAGACTAATTGTCCTCTGGTTTTTCTCCTCACCCCTCATTCAGTCAATACAAGTGCAAACCGTGGGGCACAGAGAAAGGAAATCCTGGGCTGACAGACCAGTTCTGATTGATCTTGGGCAGCTCCCTTCACCTCAATATGCCTCAGTGTCCTAAACTGTAAGATGAGATAATGATGTTTACCTTACAGAGTGGTTGTAAGGATTCAGTGAGAATGTTTTGACAGTAACCAGCATAGAAATGTGCATCTCATATTTTCAATAATTGTCCATCTCTCTTCCCTTTGATCAATATAGATCCTGTCTCATATTTAGTGCTTACATGTAGTCAGCACAAGCTTTGCATTGAACAAAGGTCTGTGGCTCTGACTTGGTTGACAGAAGTTTCTCCATGAGTTGCATCTGCTCCAGTTTGCAACATAAACGGATGCTGAGAAAGCCAAGGCAGTATTGCAGCAGAGCAAGTCCAGTCTGCCCTGGCCATAACAGGCCTGTTCCGTGCTATGACAGATAATAAAATCCATGTTGAATCCAAGTAGGTCAAGGAAGAAAGCACAGAAAGACAAAAGTAAGGAGAAAAAATAGGAGGCAACAGAGGGGAAAAAATAGAGAGAGGGAAAATCAATGTGTTTTTGAAATACTCTTTTAATTCTTTGGGAAGAAAAGACAGCAATGTTGAGCTAATGCCCCCAAAATAGATCTGAGCAAACATTTGCCAACAATCTGGAAAAGAAAAAATCTTTCCTGACACTTCTCTTTAAGTAACAGCGGAATTTGGGACTCCGGGCAGGGAGGGTGGTACTGAGGCCAGGCAAGGTCTTGCCCACACTGCATAAGGTTCTCTGAAGCACCACTGCCAAAGTTCAGACCTGGCTTGTGACAAGAAAACCTCTGAATGCTGTGGTTTGGATTTTGCTTGTGGCTTGATTTTCATATGTGAGGTCTTCTCATACCCAGGAAACCAGGCCTTGCCTAATCGAAATCAGACGGAAAGGCCACACACATCTGCAAGAACACATGCCATCTTGCCCTTCTTTACCATTTTCAAGGAACTCCCTTAGGAAGGGAAGAAAGAGGTGGAAACAGGAGGTAAAGGTGACAGGCCCTTCTTTTCTTATATCTAGACCATGATTTTACAAACTGAGTACTCCAGGTATGGTAAATGATATTAACGAGAAAAATGTTGTTTGGACAAATCGATTAGGGAAACGGATTCAGTAAAGTTAAAGAGATCTTTTTCCTGCAGGGCACAGTGATTTGCTCACGTGTGTCATCTAGGTTCTCGGTCATCCTGTTAATTCTTCTGTCAGTGTCATTTGACACTGTCGTCCACTCCTTCTTTGAAACACTTTCCCCGGTTAGCATCCATCCAGGTTGCCACCCTCTCTGCTTTCTCTTATTTCATTGTCCTCTCTTTCTCAGCATCTTTTACAGGCTTCCTCTTCATCTTCCATAGCTGGGGAGACTGGACCAAAATCTCAGGCCCTCCCCTACCTTGGGAATACTCACTCATTGAGTGGCCGCATTGACTTGATGGAGCTTCATTCCATGCATATGCTGATGACTCTCACATTTTCTTTTCTCTTACTATGGCCTCACTAATTATCTCCTGATTCATGTCTTTAATTACATAAATGACTTCTATCCTTGAACATCAATGGACATTTCACAGGTAATTTGTCCAAACCTGAACTTCTGATTTCCACTCTCTCCCTCTGCACTTCCTTCCCATGGTTTCTACATAGTTTTTCACTATAAGTTAATGATACCACTGTTTTCCCCATTGATCAGACCCCAAATGTAGGAGTCATTCTTGATCCCTTCATTCCTTAACAATCTATGTCCAATTCAAAGCCACATCTTAACTGCATTACCTTCAAAATATGTCCTCAGTCTGACTATTGTTACCACTACCATACTATTCCAAGGCATCATCATCATTCATGTAGACTAACTACTGTGATTGTCTTCTAACCAGGCTCCCTGGGACACTGCCACTCTCCACAGTCACTTATCAATGCTGCATGATTTGCAAAACAGATTTCAGATCATGTTACTTCTCTCTTCAAAAACCTCCAAAGATTTCTCATCTTACTAAAAATAAACTATGAACTTTTCCCCATATAATCTGATCCCTGCTTACCTCTCTGATCTCATCTGTTACACTATCCCCCTTACTCCCTTCCTTAGAGACACACTAGGGTCTGGCCTACTCTGAAATGGCCTAGGTTGGCCTCAGGGCCTTTGTACTTGCTGTACCATTGATCAGCACTGCACTGCCTCAGATCCTCAACTGGCTTTTTGCCACCAGTCAACTCAGTCACTAAATACTTTTCCCTCTCTGAATCTCCACTTTTCCCCCTGTAAGATGATCTCTAAGGAAATATGTTGTACTATTATTATATAAGAGAAATACTATGTGGGCAAGGGTGGAGAGGACCATGACTTGTAGACTGCAAAGTGTCAGGTCATGGAATGGCATTTGTCCCATATAATATGATTGATTCACATTATCAGTAACCAAATAAAACCTAAAGACACAATAGAAGTTCAGCTCTGTAATTCACCATGTCCTTTGTCATTTCAGTATAGAATATCTGAATCATTTCAATGTGAAGACATAATTTATTGCAAATCTGGCTCTATTTCCATGTTCTTTGTGAAGATATTTCATTCCTTGGTTAGAAGTTGAACTGAAATTGAACAAATGAATCATTTATTTGAACAATGACAATATTTCAGACCCTTTTCTGTGTAGTTCGTGTGTTAATAGATCTTCTCCTTGTGACAACCCTTTGAGGGGAGTATCATCATCCCCATTTTACAGATGAAGAAACTGAGGCTTGTGAGTGAGGCAGATTTAACCATGCATACAGAGCTAGTTAGTGGCATAGATGACTTTTGAACTCAGCTTTTTCTACCAAGTCACATTTTTTGCTCATGAATTTTAAGTATATTGGCAAGGAGGATTCTATCAATAGTAAGAACATTTGAGTTTGTATGCTATGGTTGAAGGCTCTGGGGCTTAATAAAAAGAAGGAAGGTCTTCATTTGCCTTGATTTTTGGTTTCTAAGTCTCTGAACACTCATAAGAAAGAATATATGACATTATGGCAGGATTCAAAAGATTAAACTGAGAGTAATGAGAGCATTTCTCAAGGAAGCAAATTTTCATTGGTAGCTGTCCTACATTAAGATGGTTTGCCTCATGAGACAGTGGTTCCTCCATCCCTGGAGGTTCATGATCAGAGACTGGACAACCTCTGGTAAGAGATGTCATAGACTAGATGGCCTTCCTGAATTACAAGAGCTGGACTAGATATTTCTACACAAGCTGGACTGGTTGTTGCTTAGGGATCTTTCAACCTTGAGACATAGTTGTTCAGTCAATACCAAATATTGTCTTAGATTGGTTTCCTCCAAAGGCAGAGTCTGAAATAAGTTCTGGGTCTTAGGCAGTTTATTTCTGAGGTAATCCAGGAAGTAGCAGAGAGAGAAACAGGGAATTAGGAAAAGCTAATCAATGGTACGTTATTGAGCTGATGATTATTGCAGTCCTGCTGAGATCCTTCAAGGAACTATGTGAACTGAGCCTCCATATACATCCTCCTAGAAGGAGGACAAGGAAATAAACTCTTCTTTAGAACCTCCTGAAGGGATGCAGCCCTACCAACAACTTGATTTCTGCCCGGTGAGACTCATTTCAAACTTCTGACCTCTAGAATCATAAGATAATAACTTTGTGTCGCTTAAGCAAATAAATTTGTGGTAATTTGTTACAGCCACCATGGGAAACTAACACATTGCCCTATTCCACTGCACTGCATAGCAATCTACGAAGTTAAATCCAAAGAGAATGAGCACATTAGTCAGATTTTGGCTGAAATAATGCTCCTGCATGACAAACAACCCCTAAGTCTATGGCTTAAAACAATGAAAATCTATTTCAGGTTCATAGATGGATAGGTTGATGCAATTCAGTTGCAGTATATACATTAATCCATATATCATCATATGACTGGGTTTAACTGAGCTTGACTGGGTTATTCTGAGTTATACTGGGCCATGCTGGGCTATAGACTTGAAGATGGGCTCAGGGCAGCTCCAAAATTTTCGTTGCAGGACCCAGGTTGAAGGAACAATGGCTGTCCGGGACATGCTGATCTCCTGTCAGAATGAAGAAGCTCCAAAAGGCTTGCAGAAATTTGTCATGCCTCCTAAGGTCTCGGATTGAAGCTGACACACTGTTACTTCTGCCTACATTATACAGTCCCAAGTAAGTCATAAAATTTAACCCAAGTCGTTGGGTCCAGGAATGACACTGCTGAAGAAACATAGCAAAGGCAGGAAGAAAAGGAATAATAGTAAACAAATAATATGATCTACCCCAGTCACTGGGGGGTGTCAATGTCTGTGAAGTTCTGGGCTCGCCAGTCTCCTGTACAGACAGGTCCCATGATGGGCTGGCCAAAATGGGTTGGGATTCCTAATGAATGGTCTAAATCTACAGAGATCCAATAGGTTACAGAGATGTCTAAACAAACTCTTAGAATCCTAAATTTAAGAATCACACCAAGAAGTATAATCTGATTACCATTTTTAATAGGGAAAAGTGAGACCTAGAAAAGAGAATGTCATTTTCCCAAGACCAGACAGTTAGTGGTAGAACTGATAATAGAGCAAAGCTCTCCAAAATCTCAGTCCAGGGCTCAACTCACAGCTTTCTTAAATCTGGAATCCTTCTCCTGGGTACCCCAACATCTTTGTTACAGTTCCAAGTCCTTCGGGGTCTATATTATAATAGCACTACTGAATTTAGAAAGGTGAGGTTGATTATTCCAGCATCAGACACACAAAGTCTTCATTTTTCTCTTCTAAAGCTTAGGTTTGAACAAGGCTTTATTTTGGCTGGAGCTAGGGAAACCCACTCTGCCTCTGCCTGAGGTTCTGCTTGGGTGTTGTAGAGTAGTGATTCAGAGGGAAAGTACCTTCCAAACCCACATGGGTTCCTTCATTTTTTTTCCTATGGCAGCAATTTTTGGACTGGTGCGAGATGCCCATATCGAAAGGGCTGGAGACATAGAGGTTCTCTTTCTGGTCATAGGTCAGGGAGGGCATCTTCAGGGGCTTTCTCAGATTTTCTTCTCCCAGGAAGCCTCAATTCTCCAGAGAAAGGTTAGGTCTGTTTGGTCTGTTTCTCATGCCTGAAAAACTCTTTTGTTAACTTTTTGTTCCTCATCACCATGGGGAAACCCTAGGTCCATTGTCATCTCCAGGAATCTTCTCCAATTTCCCTGGGCAGAGTTAATTCCCCACTTGTCTCTGCTCACATAGCACTTTATGCAGCGTCTATTCAATCACTTAGCATGTTGTTATTACGCTTTTTTCTTTACATGGCTACCTCCCTCACCAGATTGTGTCTTCTTCCATTGCTGGGACTCTATTTCATTTAGCATTACATCCTGAGACTTTAGCACAATGCTACCACATAGAAGGCATTCAGTAAATATTTGTTTGATTAATGATGGAAATTATTCTATTGCTTATTTTATTTTAGCCAACAGTTCATGATAACATCATGTAGTGAAATGCACACTCTAGTCGTTTAATAAATATCCATAAATAAATGCATAAAAAGAAGTGACAATTACCAACTGTCCCCTAGGGCCAATCTCTACCCTACACATATCATCTCAACACAGAGAAGAAGGCACACAGATTCACACATATCCATGTTTACACAATGAACAGAATAATAAAGCAGAGCTTGGTGGACATCATAATCTATTTTCTTACTAATGCAGACAGAAACAAACTAAAGAACACTTATTTGGAAGACATCTTTCCAGAGCTGTAGTTTCCAAATGATTTGTGTGTGCCCAGCAGTCAACCAATGAGCTCCATTTTATTGATCTAAAAATAAACAGGGAGTACTTCTTTGCCAAAAATGATCTCAGCTCACCTCTAGGAGGTAAAGCCTCCAAAGGAGTCATTTTTGTTGCTCAGCTGCAAAATGGAGGTAAGCTTTCTGCAGCAGTTTCCAATTAGCTAAAGGGATTTGGGGATGATTTTGGCAAACTTGACCTAGCTTTGGGCATGAGTTTGTTCATTTCTTACTGTGCACATCTTGCCATTTCTGAAGCTGTGAGTCAGGCTGATGTCAGCCAAGCAAGTAGCTGAACCAGCATGTCCAAGGAGATTGGAGGTATCCTTGGCAAGGGTCTTAGATGCTACCTACTAGGGGCAGATGTCCTAGAAGTGATGTCACTTTTTTCCTAATTCAGGTCATAACTCTACAACAGGCTTTGTGTGAAGATGTCAAAGTGGAATTATGCCCTGAGGGTGCTTTCTTAGGGAATGGTTATGAACCATATGCATGTATCTATGTATTTATATCTAGTTAGTTACTAGAGACCCAAGATATATGAATTCTAGTTCTTGCTCTGTCATGATTCATTGTGCAACCTTGGGTAAGTTCCTCTTCTTTTCTGGACCTTTGTTCTTCCATCTGCATCACGACTGTGTTGGAGAGGTAATCTCTAAGACCTCCTCCAGCAACTTTGTTCTCTTAATCATTGGAGAGCAATGGCAATATTTATTTTACTGCATCGAAGGAACTGATGTATCCTTCTGAGGACATTTGCTAGCAACTCAATGGTCTTGTTTTGTCTTTTATTATCACTGCCTCAAACAGGTCTGAAATTTATCAAAGTTCAACACTCTTGCCAATCTGTACTGGGATTTAGAAAGGAAGCTGTGTTGCCTTCTGCTGGTTGACTATGACCAGGTTTAAGCAGCATGGAATTGGGAACCAGAATCCAATGGGTGAGTGAAGTTTTGAAGATGGGGAAGCTTTATAATTGAATTCCAGATCCTAGATTGGAATCAAGTTTTTGAACAATTTAGACCTTGAACTTTTTGACAATTAAAAAAAGTCATAGCACCACTGATTTATCTGAAATAAACGTCCTTAGCTTTATCACTTAAGAACTGATGACCTTAGGAAAGTTACTTCCAATCTCTGAGGCTGTAAGGTATGGCTTTTGGGTTAGTCTCTAAGATCCTCTTTAAATGATAACTAAGATTCACGCAAGTGTTGCAGGTCACAAGGATATTCATGTTAACTTATTTTTTTCCATTTGGAACCCTTACAACATCTTCAGCTTCATCTCTGCTACTCTCCCTCAGGTATCACTATTGGTCTGAATGTTGAAGGGAACAGAAAAAAAATAACACAGGCAGAGTAACTAACTTTGATTGAATGCTTTCTGTGAACCAGGTCTAGTGCACTGTGCTTCAAATGTTTTACCTCCTCTAACCTCACACCAGTGCTGTGGTTAAAGAATTTTATTGATGAGGAAACCTACAACTCAAATCACATTTAGGAAGGCTATATCAAATAAGTTTATCCTTGGAAAAGGGAAATTACTCAAAGGCTTTTGACGGAAGTAATATTTTAGTCTCTTGAATTTGTTTTAAAATTCTATTTATTTTTGTGTGTTTATTTTTGAAATGAAAACCATAAATATTTTTGCCTAACTTTGATTTCAGGAGTTAATGGCATTTGGTACATAGATCTTATTTAAGCTTTTCTATGAATTTTTCTTAACTTTTAAGGATGGTTGAACAAGTCAAATCTAACGTACAAAATCAGTAAAATACTATTTCAGCAAGTGCCTTAGACATCAACTGGAAAGAAAATTGCACGTGGGAGAGGAAGTATCATGGGAATCTTTACTTCTTCTCTTTGTTTATGCTTTTACCTTCCCTCTGCAATGCCTTCCCCATTGGTCTCCACTCATGAAAACTTTGTTGAGGTAAATGATAAGTAGGTTGGTCTTTGTGGCTTATGAGACCTGAGGGTGGGTTGTGCTTAAGCTCCTAATAGTTATAAGGCCTTGGCTTTGTGCAGGCACAACATTAAGCTCCATAACGTCAGGATGCAAATAACCAAGCCAACTAATAGGGTTGCTGTTAGGATTCAATGAGAAAATGCACTGCACATGTCTCAATACCAGGTAAGGTTTTTCCCTCAAAATTGTGCCTCATCAAGTAGAGCCTCCTTTCATTTGAGAGCTTATGATGTTCTCTCAACTACTGTATTTTGAAGAAGAAATTTTGTTTGAGGAAGGCACATTAGCATGTAACTGTCTTGATTAGTTCTAGGGTTGTATGCTTATAGAAATCATCTAACAAAAGTAGTTACTAAAAAAAAGGCAATTAAATGTAATAAATACTTTGTAATTGCCCCATCCTGGGAGTGAAGTGGAGGTGGAGAGGACAGGTAGGTTGGAGAATGAGGTAAGAAGCAAGATGTCCTTACAATGATAAGATTTGTAAATAAACAAGCCCTGTAAACAGCATATTAAAAAGTAATACACTAAGAGGTTCCATTGTGAAAATCTTAATAATCATCTATAGGAAGAAAAAATATCCTTTCAAAATCATACATGAATGAGTGCTTTTGGCTTAGAGAAAAAAAGTCCCAGTGAACTGAACTATATATGGTTTAAAAAACTACTGAATCTGAAACAACTTTGAAGGAAGAAATTTTAAAAAGTGACCTACTAATGACCAAACAATATTGAAAAATGTATGTAAACTTTTTGAATAAAATTATTTTATGAAATAAAGGAGTGTGGAAAACAGTATATTTCTAAACTAACATATTATTTAACATAGTATATAATTTTTAAAATATTTAACTAAATGAATAAACTATACAGGTAGATATTCATTTAATCTACATTACTGAAATCAATATTTTCAACTTGGTCGAATTTGTTTTAATCTTCTCATTTGGAATGCAAGATTTCTGTACATCTGTGGATTCTTTATTTTTGGATGTATGTGATATAAAGTGCCTGCCAAATAGTGGTCTCCCAACAAAAGGCAGTTATTGTGGAAGAAGTAGTAATAGTAGTGGCCTGAAAATTAACCTTTATGTGAAAAAACTCTGACCCTCATAACTAGTTTGTTGATGACAAATAAAATACTGATTAGTGGTCCTTCTGTTTCATGTCTCAGTTGTCCTCATCCATTTCATCATTTGTTCATACAACGGTCAAATATATAATAACTGCTTAAATGTGCAAGGCTCTTAGCTCAGTGCTGAAGCTTCAGAGATGATCTCATATTTTAGTGAATTTATCTCAATATCTATATCAGGGTTAGCGAATCCGGGCACTATTGACATTTTGGTCAGATAACTCTTGGTTGTGGGTGCTGTCCTCGCAACTGTAGGATGTCGAGCAGCATCCCTGGCCTCGACTTCTAGATGCCAGTAGCATCCCTTTCCAAGTGTGACAACCAAAAATGTCTCCTGACACTGCCAACTGTCCCAGGTTGGTAGGGGGCAAAATTGCCACTGATCTATATCAATATATATGTATGTCAAGATGTCGTTTCCCTAACAAGAGTAAGCTCTCAAAGATTTAGAGATGTAGTTCTTTATATCTTTCCAGTGCCTACACAGTGGTACATGCATAATTGACATTTTACCATTTCATTGGAATAAAATTTTTTAAATACTGGTCAGTTTTTTAGAATCTAAAATATTGAACTTTAAGATCCGATATGTAACTTAGGTTTTGTTGTTGTTTTTGCTCTGAACACCTTCTCTTGTGTATCCAAGCATTCAGTCACAGTGAGCAGAGTCACGCATGAGAAACTGGGGCATATAAAAAAGAGATACAGAAAGAAAGAAAAGAATCTTGAGATTCTGTGGCCCTTGAACAGACTTCCAAATAGAAGATTACTTAAACACTCTGAAGCATTTCTAATTCTGACTAATAGGTATCTATCAGTATGAATCTGTAAGGTTTTGAATTACACAAAGTTTTAAAATAAATGCAGATTATCTTTTAAAGCAGATCTATCAATTTAAGCCAGAGTTGCCAAGAAGGTGTCTCTAGGGACATCTTAGTAAATAAAGAGAAGTGATTTGTGATAAGCTTATCTAGTAGTTGGTATGTAAAGTGCTCAAGAATAGCTGGTTCTCTTATAGTGTTTAAACATTCTTTCCAACGATATCAAAGTTATTTACTCCTAAGCAAATCTTTTCTCTCAGAAGAGTCCAGTGGTAAACTTCATTCATTCATATGTGTTGATGATTCACAATTGATGTACAAGTTTTCAAAAGGTTACAAAATTATAAAAGTAAATTCATAAAGTCCTGTTGAAGATGCTTTAGAAGAATAAAAACAGGTAAAAAAGGAAGATTATCATTTGACTTTAAATACTTGATTTTTAACCAATTTTAGACATTTCTATAGGAAGCACTCTCCTGAAGCTGGGCAGGGGTGGGTAGGGGAAGCTACAGATGTGGAGAAATTCTTGCCACATGTTTCATGGCAGATTTTCTCTACCAGCCATTTGGCAAGATCCTCAAAAGACAGATATCTCACTTTTTCTTACAACTTACACCCTATGTTCTAATATTTCTACTTATTAACACACCATCATAACTCAGTTTTTACTGTCAGGAAAACATCAGTGAGCTCCATTTTTATACCTCAGCCAGGGAGGAAAAGAACTCCCCTCACTCTATCACGGAGTACCCTCGTTCCTCTGTGAAAAGCTCCTCCTTCGTGACTCTCTCCTTTGTCCATGGGATTACACCCTGCCCTACAGCCATAGAGTGCGTCCTCTGAATCATTGACTTATTCCTAGGCTGCAGGAAAACTACTTCTAAATGCAGTCATGCATTGCTTAACGCCGGGATGCATTCTGAGAAATGCGTCATTAGGCAAACATCATAGTGTGTACTTATGCAAACCTGGATGATATGGCCTACTACACATCTGGGCTGTACAGTACTAAACTTACGGGACCACCATCGTACATGTGCTCTGTCGTTGACTGAAAAGTTGTCATGCGGTGCATGACTGTAGTCAGAAGAGGCCCTGTGGTGAACTGGAAAAGAAACAGATTACTGAGTTGGACAGACCTGGCTTTAAATCCAAGCTCTGGCATTTTCTAGCTGTATGACCTTGGCTATATGAGCTATATAACAGACAGAAGTGGACCTTGCCAGTACACCCTTTGTAAGTGCTCAACTGAGATGATTGAGTCATAAACATGGACCCACTGCCGGCCAATATCTTTTGGTCTGGGAAAGCATCAGAGTTGACATGAAAGAGGTGGTGATATGTGCTTTACAATTAATTAAATCCTCAGGCATTCTTGCAACCCCATTCATTCACTCATTCATTCATTTCCTTATCCAACATGTATAGTTACGAGCATCTATGAGAATCCATAGAGGATGTTATCATATAAGATCTTAGGACTCAATTTGTCACCATAACTAAGCTCTATTCCGTTCTAACACTATACATGAAATGGAAAACATTTTAAAACAAGACACCCCAGAGTAATTCAGAGCATATGTGAAATAGCCAAGAGCAACATAAGCATGGTAAGGGATGGCAGACTCCAGACCAAATGCAGAGAAAAGTCACAATTATCAGATCCTGGAAGGAAAAAGAAAGATGGGCATGCAGTCCCATATGGTTGGGAAATACCTTCTCTGGTGTCATGTCTTATGATACATGTTGAGTGAGTGGCTGGAAAAAACAAATCACGTGTTTCCCCATTTCTCCTCTTTCAAACTAGAAGGGCATGCTTAGCATGCACAAAACAGAAAAGGGCCCACTTGCCACTCTGCCTGTTCTGATGGATTGAGGACATCCAGGCTCCAGAGCCAGAGGTTACTAGGCTTTTTGCTCTGTTCTCTGGATAATCTAATTACTCAGGGAATAGAAAACCGTACGTCAGCCAGAGTTTTAAAAATTCCACCCTTTAGATTCAGCTGCCACCAGCTCCTTTGACTTATATAAAAATTGTTCCCCATCTCTTTCAGCCACGTTGTTACAAATTTATTATCTAGACTGATGATGACATCATCTGGAGAGGGACCAGGGCTGTGGTCATCCAGCTCCTCTTTCCACATTACATAGCCAGCTTCTTCTCTCCTCTTTCAGGTCATTAATTTTTTAAAAGAGGGCTTGCTTTAAATATCCAGAGTGGTGCTTTCAACTGTGACACAGAGAAGGTTTCCCCTTTCAGAGCCTGCAACACGTGCCTGCTTCTGATTGAAGGCTGCTTGCCCAAGTGGGCATTTGAGATCCCTCAAAGTGTCTTCTGAGAAGTCCTTGGTCAAAGTCATGCTAAAGACACTTGTTAACTTTGTTTCCAGTTTGTAAAGAGCGGGATAGCTGGCCTAGGATTATACATCATGGGCTAAAAATCAGGAGATTAGAACAGCTTCTTCACAGATTCAGTGCAGGGTGTTAATAATTCCTTTATGGCTCTGGATTCTTCTGTGTGAAACAGAAATGTTCCCATTGCCTATCTCCAACTTCCGGGATTGTAGGAAGACTTGGAAGAAGAAGCAAGTTTTGTAAAAGCACTTTGAAGCTCAAATATTCCACAAGTATCTGTTGAACACCAACTACACGTCAAATACTGTGCTGAGCACTAGGTGTACAGTGGTGAATAAAATAGCCTACATGGCATTATGAGACTTATAATATAGTTGGGGAGACATATGATAAACCAGTAGACATATAAATAAGTAAATAGTTACAAACTTCCAAATGCACTGAAAGGAGAGGAGGGAGTATCATAGCATAGAAAATATACCGGGGAATGGAGAGTCTGCATAAAGGGGTCCAAGAAGGCAGCTCTGAGCAGTTGACATTTATATTAAGGCTTGAAGGCCGAGAAAGAACCAGCTGTGCAGAAGGTGTGTGCATGGTGTATGGCATGTGTGTGTGTGTGTACACGTACCAGGAGGAGAGACTGGTGTCTCAGGCAGAAGAACCAATCTGTGTGAAGAACAGTAAGTGGGAAAGAGTTTGGTGTTCTTAAGGAACCAAACGGTGACTGATATAGCTGGAGGCCAATGAAGAAAGGGTTGGAAAGAGTTACCCACATGTAAGAAATAACAGTTCTATGTTTGGCAAGGAACTGAATGAAAATGGTTAAGCTAAAATGAATCCAAGTAATAAACTTAATTTTCCAATCAAATGACAGAACACTAAGGACATGTTGGCAGGTATTGAAAAAATGAACGAGTCCTGGAGCCTTGTCCTCAGATAGCTCACAATATGCTAAAGGATGTAAGGACACAAGAAGGAGCTATAAATGACTATAAATATAAGATAAAAATAAATAAATGCTAAAAAACGTGGATATAAAGTGTTATGGAGGACAAAAAGGAGGGGGACATCAGGCCTTTAGGAGTGGGTTTGCACATGAAGGGAAGCTACCTGGAGGAAGTGCATTTAACATGGTCCTGGAATATGGGTCGTATTTCCACCCTTGGTTCTGCCATTTGTACCCGTGTCATTGTCTGTTTTTTAACTTTATATTGAGGTATCTAGTGTAACCAGCTGGAATGTAAGAACAATTAAATGGTATGAGGTCAGGACCACTTTCTCACTCTTGTTTTCGTCCTTTTTTCCTGTGATAAACCAAAACACAGAATGCCAAAGAGTAAGGGGAAAGGAGGAAGGGAGCTCTAAGTCTGCCCCTATGCTATTTGCTCACGTGACCCCTTTTACCTGGAATGTTATGCCTCACCCCACCGTAGTTCTTGCCCATTCTTCAAATTGATGTGTGCCTCATTCATTCATTTATTTATCTACTCATTAAAAACATGCCAACCCACTATACCCAGTGCAGAATCTTCAGTATCATAGACACTCAATAAATACTACCTAAATAAAAAAAAGACGTAGACTAAAGGAAGTTATAGGCAGAGGCAACAGCATGTGCAAAGTCACAGAGGCATGAAATAGGTTATGAGAAATGAAAATTATCATACTTGGCTAGAAGAAAGAACATAAAGGAGATGCTCTAGGAAGATACGCCTAGAGTAATAGATGGGGACCTGATGATCATGGATCTTGAATTCCAAGCTGAGGATTTTGAATGTTGACCTCAAGACTGTGGAGCATCGATTGAAGGTTTTAAGCAGCTTAAAATAACAACAACAAAACAATAAAGGAACAAAAAAACACTGGAAAGAGCCACTCGATCTGTATTTCAGCTGTCATCTGCAGCACACTTACGCAATGTGAGGGAAGTCACTCTTCCTTTCTGAACATATTTTTGACATATGTAGAATATGCGTAAAAGATGGTCTGGCTTTAGTTTTGAAAACAAATATTTTATAGTTCCTGCTATTTATACTAATTTTATTTTTTTCTCCTTACCTCTTCAAGGCCAATGAAATAAGATTATTTTCAACCAGGATTTTAAGTCAAATACCATTTGTTTGCATATGGCTGCCAGAAAGTCAACACCTTAAAGTAAGGTGACCATAGAACTCAATTTACCCAGGGTAAATTGACCTATTGTCTGAGCTTACCGTTTGTCCAAGGTTTTTCATTTTTAGTAAAGTATTATTATTAATAGTTGCATTTAAATTAGCTGGAATGGTGTGGAAGACTTCCACATTGTGTTCTAGATTTCACTATGACCTCATCTGATAGAGCATGAGACACAGTGTACACTGAAGTCTTCCTTTGACTTAGAGTTAAGTCTGAATCACAATCCTCTGCAGCCCATTTTTCTTTTCAGGTTCTACATTTAAAATAACCAAGACTTCCCTTTTAGACTCAGCACATAGACAGGACTAGCTAGGAAAAGACGCATCCTTCCTGTGTCCGGAGGTGCTGGAAAAAGAATTCAACAGTGCCTTCCTTGTTGGCCAGTTCGTGTACCATGCAGCAATGCCATGACTCCTGCCTCAGGCTATGAGATGGAGGAAATGGCCAGGCAGATTAGTGAGAAACAAAAAGGTGAGGTATGTATGAAATATGTGTAGGAAATAAAGACTAAGTGATCCTTCCACAGAGTGGTCCGAAACACACTTGCTACAGGGGTTTTTGTGACTTATGATATGGTGTAAATCTACAACTATACGTTGCTTTAATTGTGTGGTAATGCTTTTTAAATTTGCAATAGATCCTTTCATTATCAAGAAAATTAAAAAGTGGAAGTCCATATTAAGTAAAACAAAAATTAAGTACCAATTTTCTGAATCTACTTCAAAAGATTTTTTAAAGGTTAGTTTGAGATAATCGCTAGATGATGATAACTGAACATGGGCAGTGGCAGAAGGGACCGTTAAATGTCATTTTCAGGTATCTAGATTTAGAACGACCATCTTGTGAAGGAGCTTCTATTGTTAGTTGGATAAATTTATATTCTGTACTGGATTGGAATGAAATTAAGAAGATGTACAATTTTGCAGCATCTAAGTTTAATATCATAAATTGATACACTTATTTGATGAGTTTTTGTCTTATTAAAATATTTGTTGAAAAACCATCTGGTTAAATTGAAGGGAAAAGAGAGAACCTGTAAAACATATTTGGGCTGAAGTATTTACACATTTTAATGTGAAAAAATAGAATTGGTAATTTCCTCTACTTTGTAAAAATTGTTCTAAGCTTCTCAGGTATCTTAGTATCTTCACAGAGTATTTTCTCAGTATTATGGTCTACTGGAAAGAGTCAATTGAAGGTGTCAAGGATTTTAAGTTTCTTAACTGTAGTATTGAGAAAGATTGCAAGCAATTTAGTAAAAATATCAAAACTAAAAAGACCATACTGACAGCAAAAAACATTCTTCAGAAAATATCAGTGATACCAAATCAGACACAGATATGACAAAGAAAGTCATTTACATTATCTAAATATTTACTGATAAAAATTATTCTTTCCTTTTCTCAGATAATAAATACGTGGACTTTAAAAATCACTCCTGAAATGTGAAATTCTGTTATGTTATAAAAAGAATTTAATTTTTGAAAATAACTTTTGAATAGTACCATTTTTTAGGTCTACTAGTACAGTAAAAAGATGTTTGCTGGTGAACATGATACAGTCAATAAAGAGGTTGAAATATAATGATATACACCTGAAATTTATATAATGTTATAAATCAATATGAGCTCATAAAAGTAAATAATTGTAAATATGTATGAATTAATTATATAATCAAAATAATTATATAATTGGTTTAATACTTTTAGTTTTCCTTTAGTGTCTTAGTGAGCTCCATAAATTATGTAGTTATTTTTTAAAGCCTCTTTTTCCTTTTTCCTATCTGTAGTCCCTCTGCTTTAACGAATGTGGATATAATCAAGATATTTTCCCCCAAATCTATTCCAGATACTGCCTCCCACCCCATGCCAATAGTTAATTATATTTGGAGACTCGTTGGATGATCAGTTCTCTGGAATGGAACTCTCAGTGGATGCTGGCTACAGTGATCCTACACAAATAACTTGCTATAGAGACTTCCTAATAGCAGAGATAGAAGTGCCTTTCCAGATTAATCCACCTTATTACGGCCGTGAATAGAGAGGTGGAATAGTCCCATGTTGTTTAGTTTCATCATAAAACAGCATGACTTTTCTCCTGTTTGTACCACAAGGGAATTACTTAAGTTTTGTTCTTCTTCCATTCGCATACATGGCTTAAGGATTCCAAGATGGGTCTGTATCTTAACTGTTTAATGTTATACTGATATCTTCTGTATGGGTCATCTCTTAATGTAAAACCACTCTAAAATTCAGAGGCTAAGGACACTACTTCATTTGCTCACAATTCTGTGGGTCAGAAACCTGGGCTGGGTTTTTCTCGGGTGTTTCTTCTGCTGATCTCACTTGGGGTCACTTATAACAACTGCAGTTAACTGACAATTTGATTAGAGCTGGAGAGTCTCATACGGACTCACTCAGGTCCGGCAGTTGGCAGGCTGTTAACTAAGACACAGCTCCAGCAGGTGAGCTTGAGTTCTTACATACTGTGGTCTCAGAATTCCAACAGAAACAAAGGGTGTAAGCTCTGATGCAGAAGCACTTTTCAAGCCTCTGCTTTTGTCACACTTGCTGATGTTTTGTTGTCCAAAATAACTCACACAACCAAGCCCGAATTCAAAACGTGAAGAAATAAACTCCACTTCTAAATGGGAGAAGTGGCAAAGACATATTGGAAAAGGTGGACATACAGGGATGGTGGGATTGTTGTAACCATCTTACCAACAATTTACTACATTGTGTAATTTCTGCTTACATTTAAAACATCTTAAGAATCAAATAATGGCAAAATGCTGATGTAAGGTACAAATAATATTTCAATGAGGCACATTTATGGGTGAATCCTTTCAAGAGTTGGTTGCCCCTATTTTAGTGGTGGTAGTAAATAACCCCTGCCAACTTTACAGTTTGTTGTGAATTAGATTGATATTGTGGATACAGAAATGCCTTTCTAAATCACCAAGAAGATGAGAAGGATGATCATTGATCGAAATCTAGCACAAACCGAACCACACCACTCTTGATATTCCATCCCTCACTAATTACTTGAGTCTGCATCTTATTGGCACTTGGAGTCTAAACCACGTATTTTTGGCCCTTAATTCTCTGCTGCTTTGTGTAATTTGTCAATTGCTGCATTCAACAATTCACAATATATGTGCTAAGAATCATCTAAGTGTCGTCTGGCTAGTCATTGGAAAGATAGGAGTAAATCAGGCATAGTCCTTGCTTTGGGGATGTTTATACTCTAGTTCTTGACCTTGACTAGCCAAACTATCTCAAACACACTTTCGGGGAGTTTGAAATTAGGTGTCCAGACTGGGCATCTGAGGAGCCAGTCATGATTCTTGGGCATCTCTCTTGCCCTGAATTGTGGTCCCCTCCCACCTCACAACTCTCCAGTCCTTATGGACACTATGAATGTATAAGTTAAACTTCCTTATTTACTTTAGCTACTAATGCCCCTCAGAACGACGTTTCCAAACCACTTTGGCAGAAGGGCAGATGCCATGTCTTATTCAATTCTGCATCCCTAGTCCCCAAGACGGGTCACTGGTAGATATATAATATATGTTGAATAGATGAAATAATGAATTGATCAGTATCCAATATTGCCACTAAATCTCTTGAATTAATTAGGCTTTCCTGGACTTTTATTACTTTTGTTCTAGGCTCATGTTAGAGACTGCTTTCAACCAAATATTGGTTCTATTAGTCACATCAGTATAAAAACTGGAAGCTTCAAGTGGATAATCAAGTTCTGTCATTGGAAGTGTGTAAGCAATGATTAGGTGCTGAATATACATCAAATGGTGGGTTCTAGTCCAGGTTCCGCCACAACATACCTGTGGTTTTTACATATATCACTTCCTCTTCTGGGTCCCAGTTTGCTCATCTATTAATCTCAAGATGAGGAAGTCATCTTAAGGGAAGCAATATTCCCTCAGACTCCAGCAGCCTGCGTTAGCCTTCCAGTGGGTGGATGAGGGCAACAAGGTTTCCAAGACTTAGATGATCTCATGCCCTCCAAATCACCATTGATGAAATTGACCAGGAGAAGGCTCTGTCAACTTTCCTCCTAATACTGCTTCCAGTAATAAATTTGGAGATATCTCCAGTAATGGGCGTGAGCTCAGCTTACTGGACCTGTTTTTCTCAGAATAGCTTTATGGAGAACTGCTCCTCACAGGGAGATGCCTGCTTTTATCACGCAATATATCAATGAGTGAATGACGGCGAAATCCTTGCCTTACTGTGCCAGCCAAATGGATAAACAGGAAAATACAATCATCTCACAGCCAAATCTCCACTGGCATTTATATTGCTTAAGGGGGAGAGGGAACACATGCTCGCATATTGTTTCAGGATCCATTCATTCATCCATCAATTGCAAGCTCCCTGCCTCCAGGCACTGTACCTGGCGAATGCTGAGGGGGTGGATTGGGGTGGAGGAAGGAGTCTGGGGTAAAAAGGGCAAATTAACTCTGAACCAAGTCCTCAAGGAGTTTATAGACAGGTGGAAGGGATAAGATATGCACAAGAGAGGGTTAATTTTATCCTTGGGCAAAGTCATTTTCACATTATTTGCTCTTTATTTGTTAATTTATTTATTCCTCTGGAAAGCTACAACTTCTTCAGGGCAAGGACAATGACTTGTTTATTTCTCTGGCTGTCTTAGTCTGGGCTGGCTGTCTCTACTTCCCTACCAGAACACTTCTCAGATTGGGTGTGGGGTCAACCATAAGCAGAAGCAAGTACAAAACACAGAGGTGTGAACACATTCAGGGAACAGAAAGGATGTCAATGTGGCTGGATGGAAGTGAGGGAGGGTCAAAGCAGAGATGAGGACTCAGATCACACGGGGCTTTAAAGGCTACTGAAAGCCGTGGGCTTTTACTCTGAGTGAGATCTCCTAGTCATGGTACAGCTCTTGGTGCTCAAAAATATGTTTTGAATGAATGTTGAGTCATATTCTTCATGCAGGGATAGGAGTCAAAATATCTAGGTCCTATGTCCAGTTTGCCTGACATTCACCATGATCTGTTTTTGTACTGGACAGGTGAGGGGGCTGCAGGTAGACGGAGTGTTAAGGCTCTCATAGGTCCTAACTTTCCATTCTACGAGCTGTAACAGAGGAACCAGCCAAGCAGACTGAGGCTCAAATGACTGAGAGATAGAATCAGCGATGGAATTAAGGCAAGGGGCCCTCTAAGAGTTAACACTAACCTTAGGCTTTGGAGGAAAAGTAGGAATGGGAATGCAGGATGAAGAGAAGGACATCCCAGGGAAAAGCAATAGCATACACAAAAGCATAAAGGATGGAGAACACGTTCTATGAACATGGAATAGTCAGGTATTGCTGGAGCAAAGGATATGTAAAAGAGAATAATAGGTGGACACAATGTACAGACTGTCGCTTGGGGCCAGATGACAAAGACCTTAAATGCCAAGTTCAAGTTCAGCAGAGAAAGAAGAACCATGGATGGTTCTGGACAAAATAAGTGGCAAAGCCAAGAAATCAACTGCAACCGAAATTGGTCTAGTAAGGGAGAGAGAAACACGTCTGGGGGTTGTTGTGATGAGGTCTGATCTAAGTCTGAGGCTGAAGCAGCAGGGAGACTGAGTGAAGGGTACACAGGAAATATGGAGGAAGGCAAATCCCCATGACTTACAAACACATGTATGGGGGCAAAGGAACTCTCCAAGCCCACGTTCTCTGCAGGTTTTCCTAATAATTGTTTATGTTCAAATATTAATCAGCATGACTTGTTCATTTCCTCTGTCTTCTTTCCTTAGGGAAGTGATTTAGAATATTTTGAAAACTCCCACACATTTAGAAATGCACATGAAATGTGTGCCATGGCTCAAGCAGATCCTTCTGAAATGCAAACTCTAAGCAAGGATTATTCCAAAGTGGCTGGAGTGCGAACATTTACCAGAAAGGCCTGGAGTAGCGCAAATGTCAAGGCAACTGAAAGGTGTTTTTTCATGTTAAATTGCCTTGAATTTTTCAAGCACAGGAAAAAAGAATGAGCTGCTCCTGAGACATTTTACTCAGGAGGAGCTATGTAATGTAGAGGTTAGGAGCAAGAGATCTGGAAATACACAATCTGGGTTAAAATCTCAGCTGCTATACTTACTAGCTGTGTGACTTTGGAAAAATCCATTAACCTTTCTGTGTCTCCATTAGCTGATGAGTGAGAATGACCCTTAAGGAAAGGAGTGTGAACACTCTATCAGGTCCACACACCATGTCCATGACTAGTCACAACTTGGGTGGTCCATATATACAAACACAAAAGCATATAAAAACATGATTATTATTGCCACTTAAAAGGCAATGTGGTGGGTAAGATACAATTTCATTCATCGTAACGTGGAGGGCACTGTCGCGAGCATCTAATATGTTGTGAACAAGGCTACACACTTGGCCTACCTTGCTAGGCAAGAGGACTAAATGTAGGATACATGACTAGTAAGTAGCACAGCTGGGAGATGAAGCCCAATCAAACTGTTGCTGCTATACTAAGGTATACCTTGGGAATCACCTGTTCAAATTCCTCACTTCACAGAGGAAACAGAAGTTCAAAGAGATTAAATGATTTTCCAACAATCCCAGAGCTAATTAATGGCAGACCTGGAACTAGAGCCAAGTGTGTCTGACTTGCAGGTGAAGGACTCTCTCCATTCAGCACCCTCTCCCCGCAACCATGTTCTCTCCAAAACGAACCCACACCTGAACTTAACTCTCCATAGTCTTCCCATTCACTGGTACCCACAGCATAATTGAAAAATCCATTTCTTTCTCTGCATACTCATTTTTCCCCCAAACAGCCCCTGGATTCTCATCCACGATCTCATTGTGAACTTCATGTACCAGTGGTGACAAAATCAAGACAGGGAGGTACCTCAGCTGCCCCTTAAGCTCCCACCGGACATGATTCACCAACAATAACATCCTTCCTGCCAGGCTGAATGCCACCCCTCACTTTCCACCTGAGGCCTGATTTTCCTGGGTATGGTTTCCTGGTTAGACAAACTTGTGTGCAATGTGTGGGATGGATGAGGGAGGGTGAAAATAGCCAAGCCACAAAAGGTTACTTCTAAGCTTAGTCTCCTGAAGTTCCAATCTCCTTATTCTTTTGTACTGAAAACCATGCTCTGTCCAGAAAAATCTGCAGAGAGTGGGTTTCTAGGTTGTGGGAGTAATTAACCTTTCCAGAATTAACCTGAAGCCAGAAAACACCTTGATGGGGGCCTGGCATATGATATATCCCTCTCAAATTAGAAGTCCAGCCTCCCAAACTTGGCAAGTGATTGCCACCTGCAACCTGCTCTGGTCAGACCACATCGAAAGTGTTGCATTTCATTTCAAACTCTGCATTTATTTTTCAAAATGAAAGTATATGTATTGATTGCTTCTTGATATAAGATGTAATTTGTGCTTATTTTAAAACCTTCAAGGAGTATTGAAGTATATAAAGTAGAAACTAAATGTCCATCACTCATGATTCTACTCCAGAAATAAACACAATTAATGGATTGCACTTGAAGACGTTTTCCTGTGTGCGTGTTTGACCGTACTTTTTCTTAGGAAAATAAAATTATACTAGTATATATAATATCTTGTAAGCTATTTTTGGCTTTCAAGGAAGTGCTTATCCTTCTATGTCAATATTTATAAATTTACTTTTTAAAGTAGATTCACTGATCTATCACTTTTTGATTCATTCACTGTTTATTCATTTTTCAACAGTATTTATTGAGCACCTGTTATGTGCCAGCATTATAGTAGGACTGCTGATTGAGGTTGTTTTGTTAATTGTAGTAAAATTGTACATAACATAAAATTGACCGTTGTAATCATTTTTAAGTATACAGTTCAACGGCATGAAGTAAGTTTACAATGTTGTATAACCACCACCGCTATCCATCTCCAGGACTTTTTCATCTTCCCACTGAAACTCTGTATCTATTAAACAATAGCTCCCCATTCTCCCTCTCCCTGGCCTCTGGCAACCATCATTCCACTGTCTCCATGCATTTGACTACTCTGGTAAGTGAAATCATGCGATATTTGTCCTTTGAGTCTGGCTTATTTCATGTAGCACAATGTTATCAAGTTTCATTCATATTGCAGCATGCCTGAGAATTTCTTTCATTTTTAAGGATGAGTAATATTCCATTGTATGTATATACCATGTCTGTTTATCCAATCATTCACTGATGGGCGATTGGGTTTCTTCCACCTTTTGGCTATGGTGAATAATGCTGCTATGTACATGAATATACAAATATATGTTTGAGTCTGCTTTCACTTCTTTTGGGTATATTCCCAGAAGTGGAATTACTAGATCGTAAGGCAATTCTATGTCTGATTTTTTGGGGAACTGCCATACTGTTTTCCATAGCAGCTGTACTATTTTACATTCCTACCAGCAGTGCACAAGAGTTCCAATTTTTCCACATACTCACAAAGACTTGCTATTTTCTTGGGGTTTTTTTGATAACAGCCATTCTAGTGGTTATGAAGTAGTATCTCATTGTAGTTTTGATTTGCATTTCCCTCATGATTAAGAATGTTGATCATCTTTTCGTGTGCTTATTGGCCATTTGTATACCTTATTTGGACACATATCTATTCAAGTCCTTTGTCCATTCTTTAACCAGGTTCCTTATTTTTGGGTTCAGCTGTAGGAGTTCTTTACATATTTTGGATACTAATCTCTTATCAGATATATGCTTTGCAAATATATTCTCCCAATCTGTGCCTGACCTTTCACTCTGTTGATGGTGTCCTTTGATGCCAAAAATTTTCGTAATTTTGATGAAGTCCAATTTATCTATTCTTTCTCATTGAGTTTTAAATAAGACATAGTTCTGTGTCTTTACGGGATTTAATTTTAGCGGAGGAGACATAAATTAAACAATTAATTACCCAAGTGCTTAGCTACTGATTGATAATTAAAACTTGTACCATGAGTGGATAGACCAAGCTGATCTAGACTATTTGGTGAGAGAAGGCTTCCTGAAGACCTGAAGGTGGGATCAACAGGACTTAGGTTGGCAGGAATGTTAGCAGTGTTGGGGGAGAGACTTCTGGGATAAACACAGTGATGTATGAAGGCCCTGAGGGAGGTGAGGAAATCGGAAACGCTGCCAAAAGGGCGTGAAGCAGAGTAAAACAGACTGGAAACAGATCAGACAGGGTATTGAAGGCCATGCATTTTATAATCAGCCCAATCTATTGCAAATAACTGAAAAAATAGCCTAACTCTCATTTGAATAAGAAAGTGTGCATGGGCAGGAGTGAGGGATGGGGGGTGGCAGGTGGGGCTAGGTATCAAGGAGTGTATTTGCTCATATTAAAAAATAAAAATAGTAGTAACACTACTTTGGGTGATAATTAGATCCAGGGACTAATGTCACGCTGCATAGACTCTTCTTAACCCTTAGGTCTATTTTCCACTTTATTTTGGCCACCTTATTGCATCCTGCAGATAGACTCTTTCCAAGTGTTAGGAGTTGAGAGGTTTGGGTCACTGATGGCACCAAACATCTTCTTAGCAATAGATTCCAAAGGAAGGAGAGAATTTTCCTCTCCTCTCTTGAGTGCATATAAACTTCTATGGCTTATCTCTGGCCCATATGTGACCCTCAGCATCAATGTCAGCAGCAGCAGCAGCAGCTTAGAACTTGTCATAAATGTAAATTTTTAGCCCCCATCCTAGGCCAACTGAATCAGAAACTCTAAGGGGAGGCCCAGCCATCTATGTTTTCACAAGCCCTCCAGGTGGTTCTGGTACACACTCAAGTTGGAAACCACTGATTATCTATCATTGTGACTAAGGAGATGAGGTACAGTGACTGATCAGTTCTTGGTGGTATGCTCACCTCTGTGGCCTGGAGAGCAAGGGCCCGTAATGGATAGAGCCACTATGATCTCCTGAATTATTGGGTATAGAAGTGCTTTCCAAAGGCAAAATGGGGAGTATGGATTGCTCTTACTAGAGCAGAGGAAAGGACACCAGACAGACTGAAATCTCGGATGTTCACAGCACCATGACAAATATCTGGGAATCCATTTCAAAGCAAGGGGAACCCACTGAAGAGTTTTTAGCAGAAGAGAGGAGCAATCAAATTTGCGTTTAAATGATAACTATGGTTGCTGAGTGGCATTTTGGCAGGGAATCAGGTGTGGACTCAGAGAGAGCCGGTAGGAGGCCAGTACGGTTGTCTAGAAGTGATGATGGACATGGTGGAGAGATGGAGAAATATTTTGAAAATGGATTCAACAGCACTCAGTGACCAACTGGACTTGGGGCATGAAGGAGGGGGAAATGTCCAGTCTGATTCCATCACAAGGCCTTGTATATGTTGTTCCCTGTGTCTTGAAATTCCCTTCTCTGCTCTCGTTACCTGGCAAAATGTTACTCGCTCATCAGACCTCAGCCTAAGTGTCTCTTCTCCAGGGAAACTTGATCCTCCAGCCTCTCTCCTAATGCTGTTTAATTTTCCTTCCTATCACTTATCACAGTTTAAAACGTTATATTCATTCACATAATTATTTCTTTAATATTTTAGCTCCTCTAAAATTCCGTATCATCTCTGAAAGCAGGAGCTGTTTCCTCCCAAGAGACAGGAAAGCTCAGTCATTAAGTCTGGAGCCAGACTGTTCGGGTCCATATCTTGGTCCTGCTACTGGCCAGCTGTGTGATTTCATGCAAACTACTCAACTTATCTGTGCCTCAGTTTCCTCACCTGTTAAATGGGTGGACTACTAGCCCTACCTCATGGGACTGTTGTGAGGAATAAATTAGGTAATATATTCAAAGCCCTTAGGAGAGTTCCATGTTTATAGTAAGCACTAGCTTAGTGACAGCTACTTCAATTGTTGTCTTTTTTTGTCCTCACCACCTCTCTCAGTGCCTGGCATCTAGTAGGCACTCAATAAATATCTAAAAATGAATGAGAGGTCAACAACAATCTTTCAGGTGTAACTGTTGAATGTGGGCACTAAGTACTGAGCAGAGGCAGTGCTGGAAGGTGAGCTTGGTCCAGAGGGCAGGCAAGGGTGTGAGTCAGTGTTTGACATTTCAAGTGGTGTCTGCCTAGGAGACTGTCAAAGAACGATGTTGAGGAGCATTTGGAAATATAAGTCCAAAGCACAGAATAGAGGCCTAAATGAGGGTTGCATTAGTTTCCAAGGGCTGCCATAACAAAGGGCTACAAACTGGGTGGGTTAAAACTAGAGACATTTATAGCCTCACGGTGCTGGAGGCTGGAAGTCCAAAATCCAGGTATTGGCAGGGTTGTGCTCCCTTCGGAGGCTCTAGGGGAGGACCCTTCTTTGCCACTTCCAGCTTCTGGTGGCCCCAGGCATTCTGTGGCTTGTGACAGCATAGGTCCAATCTCTGTGTTTTTCTTCTCATGGTCATCTTCTCTCTATATGAAATTTCCCTCTTCTTGAAAGGGCGCCAGTCATATTGCATTAGGGGTCCACTCTACTTCTGGTGTGACCTCATCGTAACTAATTAGATCTGCAACAATCCTATTTCCAAATAAATTCACATCCTAAGCATGTGAAGCCTGGGTTAGGGCTTCAACATATCGTTTTGGGGGACACAATTCAACCCAAAACTGGGTGACATCCACTTGGGAGGTGACTGGCTTTGGATGCCATTTAAAGTTATGGTAATAGAGATAATTATAGCCTAGTTATTGAGAGCACAAGTTCTAGAGTCGGAAAGATGTTGGATTGATGCTTCTGTCTACCACCTACTAGCAAAGACCTTGGGCAAATTGCCTAACCTTTTAAAGACTTATTTTCTTCACCTGTAAAATAAGAATAATACAAGTATTTACCTGTAGGTTTCTTGTAAATATTAAATGAGGGGATGATTGTAAAGTGCATGGTGTAATGCCTATCATGTGGTAAGCATTCAATAAATGGTATCTGTTAACTAATATTTTTTCTATGGAGACAATCTAACATGAGAAAGAAAGGAGCAAGGAATAAATCCTTAACCAGGAGGAAGCACTCCATTTTAGGTTAGAAATGGCAAAGGAGAGCAACTGGAATGATGAAAATACTACTTATTATCTCCTGGTGTTTAGGGTGCATATTTCTCCCAAGAAATTAGCCCTGTGCCTGGCCTAGGACAGGTGACTCAATACGAGCTTGCTGACTAAATTGAATGAACGTGAAGGACAATTTTAGCCACCAAAAGAGGAGTATTAAGGTTAAGTAGGTAGAAAAAGAGGACTGAAAGCTACCAAAAATCTCTAAAAGGCTCTGCTTCAGAAGAGAAATTGTATCTACTGTGTAAGTGTAGAACTAGAACTGGAAGGTGGAAATTCTAGGGCGAATCATTTTTCTCCATACATTTGCTGAGGTCCTCACTCCTTGATGCATGCAAGCAGAGATGGATAGCACCAGCCAAATCATTTAAAGAAGGTCTCTCTGTACTAGGGAGATCGTTGAATTAGAGGCTTGATGAGTTTCTTTCCTCCTATGATTCCAAATTGATAAAGAGGCCATAAATAAGGGACATTTATTAGATGAAAGGAACATAATAGAAACTATTTAAGAAAAGACATTGTGCAATATGAAAATTCCTTCCTCTCTAGTTTTAAACCCAACTCTATTTCCAAAGGCCAAAGGTACCGACCACTTATTTCATGTTACACTTAATCTCTTTTATGTTAGATTTTTATAGAGCAGGACAAGAAATCTTTGAGAAATACCTCTGGATTAAAACAATAATCTTTAATTCTTTAAGTAAAAGCTAATAGTCATGTTAATGTCCTTTAATTGAACGAGAGTCAAGCCAGGCTAGTAAAACAGACTTTACTTCCCATCCTTTTTAGATAAGGTATAAGATGGAGACCAATTGATGTCCAGTCACAAGGTAAAGTTTATGATTTTCAGAACTGTGAAGGACAATCTGGGAGAGGCATTGAAGAAACTGAAAAAAGAAAGCAGGGAGTCCCATACTTAAAAACCCCTTCTGAAGTGAATTCTAGAATGTGCCATCCAGGTCCCTTTTTAGGAATGAAAGAATTATTCTTTCAGTTGCTAGGAATGCTGCTGACCAACAGCTCTCAATTGTTATGCCTTTTAAAGAACTGCCTTCACGAAGCAAGGCCACCTTGACCAAGAGCGTCCTCCTGTCCTGGGGCAGCCCTCATCCAATGACTAATCAATGAAGGTATAAATAGGCCTGACCCCGCCCTCCCACCCCATTCACCAAGGGACAACTCTGAAGGGCCATCTCAACTTGAAAGCTCTCCCTGGAATTGGCCAAAGTTTTTGATGGACTTCATCTCAGCCACCTTCTCCCTCTGTTCAATCTTGCCTTCCCCTCCAAAGATGGTGGCTTTGAAATCACAACCTAGTAAACTTTCTGCATGCCAATCTCCATTTCGAACTCCACTTCCTGGCAAACCAACCTGCTCCACCTTCTTTGACTCCTTTCCTCCTTTCAGTTATCACCTCATTTTTCTGCTTGTCTTTACAGCAAAGCTCAAAAGATTATTTATATTCTTTATCCATTAATCCATCAGTGGATATTTATGTAGATTGCATGTCTTGCCTATTGAGAATAATGCTGTGATGAACACGCAAGTGCAACTATCTCTTTGAGATCTTGATTTCAATTCTTTTGGATAAATACCTGGAAGTATTGCTGGATCATATAGTATTTGTGTTTTTAATTTTTTGAGGAAGCTCCATAAAGTTTTCTGTAGTGGCTGCACCACTTATACAGACCTTGTCCCTAGAGTTAACAACACTGTACTATACACTTAAAAATTTAAGACGGTAGATCTTGGGACCAGCCTGGTGGCATAGCAGTTAAGCTTACACACTCTGCTTTGGCTGCCAGGAGTTCAGCAGTTTGGATCCTGGACGTGGACCAATGCACTGCTTATCAAATTGTTCTTGTCAAAGTCAATACAATTCATCTTGCCAAATCCAGTGATAAAACCTTAATCCTCATCTTAGTTCACCCCTCAGCAACATCTGTCATAACTGAACACTCCCTTCTTTTTAGGACACTGTCTTTGCTTAGTTTCTAAGACATCACACTTACCTGGTTTTCCTCTCCTCACTGAATGCTTCTTCTCAGTGTCTTTTGCTGGACCACACTCATCTTCCCAATCTTTAAATGTTGGGAAGCCCCAGAGCTCACCCTTGATTTTCTTTTCTTCTTTACCCATACTTATTCCCTGGGTCAGGTGTTGGCAAGCTTTTTCAGTAAAGGACCAGGTAGTAAATATCTCAGACTTTGGGGCCATATGGTCTCTGTTGCAACTACTCATCTCTGCCACTGTGGCACAAAAGTAGCCACAGACATCACATTAAAAAATGAGTGTGGCTGTGTTCCAGTTAAATGTTATTTATAAGAACAAGTAGTGGCCAGATTTGGCTCACAGGCTGCAGTTTTCTAACACCTGTTCTAGATCATCTCGTTTGCTCCCATAGCTTTAAATATCATGTCTAACTTCCCTAAATTCCAGATTCAGTTATCTAATTGCCACTTGACATCTCCTTTCAAAAGTAACATATACTGAAATAAATTTCATGACTTTTATCCATTTATTCCCCCCTCAGCCTATTTCTCTTTCCGTCTTCTCTATATCAGCAAATGGCATCACTCTCTTCACCAGACTAATACCATCCCACTACCTCCTTCCTCCATTACCGACTAAGTTCAAGACACAAACTTCTTCCACTTGGATTATTTCAATCCTGTTCAACAGGTCATTCTGCTTTACCTCTAACTCCCCTAGAATCTAGTCTTTATATAATAGCAAAAGGATACTTTAAAAAATCAAAATTACTTCTTGACATTTTGCTACTCAATATTGCCCAGTGGCTTTCCATCTCATTCAGAATAAATTCCAAACTTCTTATCAAAGCCCACAAGATCCTAATGCTCTGGCTTCTCCTCCTGTTTCTAGCCTTGTGGTCTGTTATGTTTCCTCTTGTAACCTGAACTTCTATATGAAAATTATCAATTAACGTTATTTTATGTGAAAACCTTCTTAGACATACATGGTTTTGAAGAACTTACCTCCTATTCATCTTTTTTTTTTTAAAGAATCTGTTGGAGGACATGCTCCAAAAAATTGAGGGAGTAAACCAAGAAGGAGGAAGATAAAAACTCAAGAAAACTTGGACCCACTGAAGAAAAGAGGAAAAAGGAACCACTAGGATGATGGAGATGAAAAATCTCAGGATGATATATAAATAACCAGCCCAGGGAAGCACTGTTCCACATAGGAGCCAAAAGACGGAGAACTCTGGAAGGGTCATATTCAAATTTAAAAAACTAGACCTGATTGAACAAAGTAGTGTTTTTGTTCACACTGAAAGGAGCTTTGCAATTCTATTGAAAATGCAGACTAACTTAATCGTAGGCACTTAAAAACTGAGAAAATTATAAAAGGTTCTTTTATAAAGGCAATTATTAACTCCAATAAAAACAAACAAAAAAAACTATACAAAAACAGAAATGTAATCATGGTGTAAAAACTGGTGGTCTGCTGGGTACAGTATTTACATAACTAAGTAACTTTATGGGTATAAATTCAATTTTAGCCAATAGAATAAAGAAAGTTTGGTACAGTGGCAAGATCTTTAATATAAGTATGCCAGGGACCCAAGAGAGTGTTTTAGGTATTATTGTGACACAATTATTCTTGGAAGGTCATAATTAGAGGATGTGTGAGGATGTCTGTGTCTTTTCACGTGAAAAAATATAAATTCTTATCTTTTGTAAGTATGAAATAAATGCCTACAACTGTAGAATAATCCAAATTTAAAAAAAACAAGGTGAGTGTTAAAATGTTGCTGCCTTTCCAAGAATGATAATGTAGGGTATAAAAAGAACTACTACCCTTTTATAAAAAAAATTTTCCTCTTTGTAAAATACATAATGTATTGCTTTAATAAAATTTAATGAAAAAAAAAAACTAAAGGAGAATAGAATAAATTTATCAATCAAATGAGATAATTCTGACTTTTCTTGGACGGGGCTGAATTTCTCTGCGCTCTCCAGCAAGCTTTTCTTTTTAAATAAGAATTAAGTGATATAACATGCAAAGTATCTAGTGCATAGTAAACCTTCACGAAAACATAGTTAATTCCCCTATTATAATAAATCAGAGGTAAAATTCCAAGTTGGAATTTTAGTTTGGTTAATAGCATTTATTTTGGTTATAAAAATAGATTAGTTTATGAAAATGCTTGTTTTCATAAAAGAATTGCTAGACTTCAGGAATGGCAATAGCTCTTCTGCCAGCTTCAATAAAATGGTGAGTAGACGCTCCCCTCCCCGTCCTCAGTCGTCAACTTTCTAGCATCCATCATTTAGTGTGCTGCCGAGAACCCTGCAGGAGTTCAGAAAACAATTGCCAACTGACTGTCTTGCTAGGATGAGCTATGGCACCACCAGAGACAAGAAAGTGAAATTGATTTGTAGGAGGCCAACTTTGACAAAGCACAATTCCATTGGGTTAGTTACAACTACTCAATTTCCCAAATAAAAATAAGGGACCTACTAAGGAACAAATTACACTTTTAAAGGAGTAAAAAAAAAAAAGAAATCTAGCTGTTGGATGATAATACAATTTTGCTTTATTTTATACATTTATAGAGAGAGACTGTGTTTCCTAAGATGTTGTATTCTGCTTTAGAAATATGCATTTCTTTCATGGAATGTATTCATTCATGAATTAAAGCCATTTCTTGCTTTTTTTCTGGAACTGGTGGATGCTGAAGCCATTTACAACTCACCAAAACATGATTGCTTGTGACTCTTGCTTAGAGAGCCCGTGTGTTTGAGAAATGTGCTCTTCCAAATATGATGTATTTGGATTGTTTCTTTTACTGATAATCCTTTCTGTTCCACCCAAGAATCAAATGCTATGGGTGACCTTGCTTTAATCCTTAGGTTTCTAAGAAGGAGAGTAGGGAGGGCTATTTGCAACCCCAGACATGATGGGAATCAATTATTTTATTCATTAAAAATGTATTGAAGACCTATATGTTCTGCTACTGGTAGATATGAGGATAAAAGCTTATGATCCCTGGCTTAACAGGGGTATAAGCACATAAACACATAACTGTAATATTCTATGCCAAGGACTACAATAAACACAAACAAAAACTATAATGGGAAGACTAAGACGAGGTTCTAACCAAGCTTGAGATCCTCTTTGCAGAAAGGAAAGAGAAAGGTTAAGTGAGAGCTCCCTTCGGGAGTGCCTAGCCCAAATCAGTCATGTGAGGGGCACATTGAACATTTACTCACTAATCTCAAGAAAGACCCATCAAGTAGCTAGTAGTAGTAGTAGTAATAGGAGTATTTTATTATTATTATTATTTCCATTTTTAAAAATGGGGAAAATAGATGTTTAGAGTGAAGTGATATCCACACTGGTTACTTCCAAAGCATTAAAGGGCTTTTAGACAAACAGCTATAAAATATCTCACCACCAACCCCCATCCCCCAAAATCTAACACAAATCTCTCCTTCTGTGACCTAAGCAGTTTTAGGGAGAAATGGAAATATTTAATTCAAGACAGTATTTTGATTAATTGGAATGAAAATATTCACTCTGGTTTGGTTGCAATAAATATTTATTGTTATTTACTTGGTGCCTACTCTAGATTCCTGGGGAATTTATAGATGGATAAACATATCTCCAGCCTCTGAAAAGATCAAGGCTATTGAGGGCAGAGCCTGGAACAATCAGCATGTCTTGTTGATTTTACCTCATTCTTTTCCATCTCCAATGCCACCAGCTACCATATTTTATATACACTTTTTTAGTAGTCTCCTAAAAGCTTCCTCACTTCATCTTTTGCCTCCTTTCAACCTGTTCAGTATAGCTAGAATGTTCTTTGAAAATACATGGCTGCACGGGCCAGCCCCAAAGGCCTAGTGGTTAAAGTTCGGTGTCCTCCACTTTGGTGGCCTGGGTTCTGTTTGCGGGAGTGGAGCACCACTCATGTGTTAGTGGCCATGCTGTTGTGGTGGCTCACATAAAAAGAAAATAGAGAAAGATTGTCAACAGATGTTAGCTCAGAGTGAATCTTCCTCTCACAAAGAAACTACATAGCTGCATTTTGATTTTTAAGAAAGAAAGTAAATGCATTTCTGATCCCATTCTTCTCTCTAAAACCAAGAGGAATTCAATAAACTTTATACTTCTCTCTCATTTTACACCTCCAACACACACACACACACAATGGCATATTAAAAGGGGTTAGACATGAGTTGGTGAGTCCTCCTACTAGTGACACTTCTCTCCCACCACCACTAATTTCCCACAAAAACCGAAAGAGGAAAAACTAACCTTATTCAACAATGATGGTAATACAAGAAAAGTCAGCATAGAATCTCCTGCAATATCTGGGAGAAGAAAGAGGAATTGGAACCTGATAAAAGACAGACATGTGAAGAATACTCCCCAAAATCTTGCCACAGATGAAACGATATCTGTCACCAAACATTTTGCTGCATTAATAAAGTGTAAACACAAATGTTTATCAATTAAGATCTCAGAAAAGATTTAGAGACTCAAAGAACAATAACAATAAGATAAATGAACAAAACAGTGAGGTTGGGAATAAAACGAAAGTGAAAAATAGAACCATCGTGAAACCTGCATCTCTTTTGATGGAAATAATGTTAGAGCTATAGAAGCCATGTACTGCAGACTTGAGGAAAGTGAGCTAAATAAATTAAAAGCAATTTTCAAAAATTAAGAAAAAAATCTTTATAGAAGACAAAGGAGATAAAACATACATACAATTGGTGGCACTGAGACTGCAATCAGGACACATGAAAGAAAAACAAAGTAAATAAAATATCTGAACATGTTACTCTTTTGTTTAAGACTTCAAAATACTTCCCATTCCTGACAGAACAGCCCAAAATCTTACTGTGCTGACAAATATCTTCATGGTATACCATGGTAGATGTGCCAGGAGAGGTTAAATAAGGACCGATGATGTAAGTTCTCATAATTTAAATAGGGGATTCACGCCAATGGGTGTGATGGGAAGCCACCGAGTGTTCTGAGAATTGGATGACATGATCATATTCATATTTCAGACCAGGAAGTCTGTCTGCTGGGGTAGAGGGTGAGAGGAGAGTGTAGGTTATAGGAGTCCTGTTGATTCTGCCCAACTTAAAATGAAACACACAGTAAACATCTAAGACAGGATTCTTTATTTGAAGTCACTTCTCCTGCCCTGAAATGTTTGTACAAAGACCTTCCATTAATCAAAAAGAAGGAAGGTTCTTCAGATCCCATATGAAGCTTCTGCACCCAAGAAAACCTCTTTCATTTGTTTCAGAATTCCAAGTTGGCCAAGGGTTAATTTGTTCATTTTGCTTTGAATTTGATGCATTTTCTCAGATGCATTTCAGAAGGTTATTTACAATTGTGTATAATTCATGGTCCATAAATACACCCCAAAGCACAACTTCTAATTTGGCGAATCCAAAGCCACTTGGCTAGAGCTTGCTTACTCTCAGACATTTGAAGAAGTCTTCTTTTGAGCGCTACCAGAGACTGTTCGTCCACGGAACCAGTGGCCCAGCCTGGGTTATATTTGTTGCATCCTACTCTTAAATGTTACAGCTTAAATGAAGGCTGGGAGGTTCTCGAATGCTTTGCTTAGCCTAGGCAGAGAATTCACACTGGTCTTAGATGAAATAAGAAGTACCTTTTCTCAGAAGCAACAAAAATCAGACCAGGTATGCATAAACCCCTTCACTTCTACAGTCTAGATGACTAGTTCCTTGAGGGTCAAGAGCACCAATTATGTAATCAGACAGACTATGCTACTTACTAGATATGTAGTAAGAAAGTGTCTGGCTCTGTTTCTCCATCTGTAAAATGGAAATAACAGCAACCATCTTTACAGGGCTACTGGGAGTATTAAATGAGAAAATGATTATAAAAATACCCAGTATTGTTCCTGATCCATGTTTAAGCGTTCAATAAAAGATAGCTATTACAATTTGTAAGATTATTCTTGTCATTACTGTCTCCCATGCTAATGTATAACTCACCAACTTGCACTTAGACGGCATTATATAAATGCTTGTCCAGTTTGATTTTCTAGTTACTAATAAAGCAGAAAATATGTTTTATCCAAAACAGCAGAGACAATACAAAATAGGTCACAAACAATTTATAATAATAGATGATCATATAATTAACATAAATTTTGGTAAGTCAATAGACAAATTATTTATTTATTTATTTTTATAAATGGGATACTGGGTAAAGATATTTGGGTGCAAAGGATGACAATCCTCAGATAAGGTACTAGAGTTTCCCTAAAGGTTTTTTCAGCAGAATATTAATTTAGCATTTCTTGAAAAAAGAAGCTATATTGTTTAATAAATGTAGGAGTATCTGATCGTTTTCTTCAAAGGGACTCACCAAAGTCTTAAATATCCTTTGCTGCAATGTGATCTTTAAGAGGCAGCAATAATGTGTATCATCTCCCAAACTTTTTGGCCTGGAACCATTTTTTACTCAGCATCTATTAACATCTCTCCTAACAGATGTTCTCTGGAAATCACTTTGGGGATTACTATACTAGAAAATAGAAAGGTTTATGCCCATTATTTTTTATGAGGAAATATTGTTAATTTCTGCTAAAGTTAAGGGGCCTTAGGGGTGCCTAAGAAGAGAAAAGATGGGGGATCTCTGACACTTCTACTCCTGCTTCTGATATAAAACTCTTGTAATAGAAAAGAAGCAAGCGAGAGAGATAACCTGGGTCATGGTGATCATTTGAGCTTGGAAGTCAATTGTCAGCATTCTGTTTGATGGTTATAAATTCCTTCATGAAGTCTTTAGCTCTATGACCATCTCAATGTGACCATGGCACATTCTGCCATCGGTCTAGTTGACACTGAGGAAGATCTGACCATGAAACAACTTTCATGTTATCTGGTACCTTTGAAGTCTGTCCATGCTTCATAAAGCATAAGATGCTGCCCAGAATGGAAAGACCAAATTCGTGAAATTTATTTATGAAAAATTCCTTTCTCCCAGCTATCCTTCTTATTATCTTGTTCCAAACGAACAAACAAAAAGCTTTCCTCTAGCCAGATTCTTCTTTTGACAGTCCCCTGGTTCTTCGCCTTGCTGAATCGTTTTCTAGGCTCAGCTCAACTCTCTACACTTGGAAAAGCACAGAAGGCCAGCTGCCACCCCACTAAGAAAGGTCTCATGACCTCCTGGAAATGCCTAGGTTCTTCTCTACAAACATTCCTATACCTTAAGCCCTTAGTTGTGTAACATGATCACAAAAGACAATCATGCCAATTAATGTGCTCATGTGTATTCCTGTGAGCAGCTACATAGACAGGACTCCAGACCTAACAGAACCACATGTTCTTGCCATACTTCATATCAATATTTTAAAGTATTATTATCAAAACTGAGTGTTTATGAAAAATTTAACAAAAACTCAGTGTTTAATGCCAACAGTCCTTATGGTCAGCTTGTAAATTGGTGATGAAAAGGTGCACCAATCCCCTAGATTCTGCAGGTTTTCAAGAGAAGTATTTAAATATTTAATGCCCAGGAAATGAGGACCATTGAAGGTTTAACAGGATATCCTTTGGGATCTCATTTATTAATTTAAAAAATATTTATTGATTACCCAAAATATGCCTGACACTGAACTAGGAATATAATGATAAAGAACACACAAACCTGGTCTTTAGTTTCAGAGCTTACAGTGAATGGAGGAGGGAGGGCAAATTAAATAAGTAATTACAATAGAGTACGTTAAGTGTTAAAATAGCTGTCGAAACAGGTCGATCTGGAGGGCCATGGTCAACTCTACCAGTTTTGCCTATGAGTTGGGGAGGAATACTCAGGGAAGACTTTCCAGAGAAGGTAACTTCTAATGTAAGATATGAAGAATGAGCAAAATTAACCCAAGCAAGTCCAACAGAAGGTGGCTTCCGGGTTCTCCTTCAGGTCTCAGTTTTTCTGGGAGCTGTTGGATTTCCAGCCCCTCCTAAGTGAGCAGGCCCACCCACAAGCCCAGCTGCACTGCCCTAGCTTTCTCCAGCATGGAAGAGATGTTGTCGGCAGCCAACAATTTATCTCTGTCCTGTTCTCCAGTGTAGAAGTCAAAAGCCTTAAATCACTGGACACACCCCAGGAGGGATGCTTGGGACCATATTATTTCAAGAACAGGAGGAACGTGAACTTTTCACTTGGGGAGTGGCACAAGCAGCCTCCCTAGGCCCCAAAGTGATTCCATGGAGCAAGGAAGGTGGACACCTGTCTGGATTGAGTGACTGATCCACACAGGGGCCCTGTGGCTGAAAAACAAATGCCCTGGATATTAGCTGGCTCTGATCCAAGAGCTCTAAAGCCCTTTCCTATCTGAGGGAGGCCACATCTCTCCCCGGCTGCAGCAATTTCCAATTACTTTAGGAGGAAGAAGAAATAGGGGAAATTTCATGACATGACAGCCAGTCCCCTCAGGGAGGCTTGTCTTGAACGCTTCTCACCTCTGAGCTCCTTGAGCCCTGCCCACCCACAGGCTCCTTTATGAAGTTCAACCAACAGAGCCCCCAGCCCCCACAGGGAAATGGCCTAATTAAAATCACACTTTGGGCCGCCAAATTGGATATTCTAGTCTCAGCTCCAAGAATTCCTTGGAAAAGTATCTAGAGTTGAGTGAGTCTTTCCCAGAAGGGACTTTTTCTTGTAAAAAAATGGCAAATTCAGCAGTTGGAGGGAGGGGGAATCTCGGTTTTAAATTTTCTGCTGGTCCATGGCTCACCCTTCTTGCTTTCCCTCTGTGCCCTTGTTCCCTGTTTTTTGTTATGGGGCTTCCATTTCCTCAATTCACATGAATTTTGTAAGAATGACAAGAGGGAAAATTCATCATCAAGCACCACAGGTTGTTAACGTAGAGATAGAAGGTAAGAATACCCAGAATGGCAAAACTTGTGCTTAATTTCTGACACTCCCTTTTAATAATGGGGTAAGGTACTTCAACACCTGAAACCATGGTTTTCCTATGTATGAAATAGGGATAGGCAGACACCCTCTAAGTATTAAAAAAAAGGATAGCTCATTTTTATAATCATCATGTTCCTTTGCATTACAGGAGTATGATCAATAGTTATTGGAGTAAGGTATGAAGCAATTATAAATAATCCTTGAATGCCTGCCCATTGGCTCTTAAACGTTAAAAAAGTAGTTTGCCTCAATAAGCCTCAATATTGTTTTCTATAAAAGAGGAATTTGGAATAGCCAATCTCTAAGACCCTTTCTAGCTCTAATATCCTAGAATTCTAGACTTAAGCAAAACTTGACTTTCATTGTTCATTTATCCATTCATTCAGCGAATATTTCAAATAAAATCTAGTGTTTATTCAGCCCTTACTGTCTACCATATACTGTGTGTTCATATAGTGTGTGTACACAGATAATCTCATGGAGTCCTCACAAAAATACAATTTATAATCCAAAAATATTTTATCTTCCTTTCTAAGGTTTGCCGAGAGTCTCATTCTCCCCTGTTCAATCTATCTTCTCTGGCACAGATATGACAATTTTAAATAAAGTTCTTAGCTGTATAATAGAAGAGAAAATAATAGCTAATATTTATTAAGTGCATTCTATGTGCCAGACACTGTGATCAATTCTTTGCATATTGTATTGAGCACATCTTCTGCACCATATTGGATTCTTTCAGTGCTACTTTCTGCTGACCCTCAAATGCTGGTACCACCTCAACTATCACAGCTCCTCCACAAGGGGTAGTGCCACTATGTCCAAGCACCCCTGCTTGGGTCTGCGTGGTTCCTGTCTCTCAGAGCTGGCCAGCAGCTTCCCTAGGAGGGTGAGCCCCCCACCCCTTGGTTGCCCATGCAAAGCCAGACTCACCAGCTGCATGTGCTGAATTTGAAGTCTTCCCTGCTACTTCCAGACTTGGATGAAATGCACAGCACAGGTTGGGAGATGAGGTTTTCAGAGCAGCTGTAGAAAAGATACAGGTCAGATACAGCCGTCCAGAAGTATAGGGTGTTAACTGTGAGAAATAAAATGCAGAGGGATGAGTCCTATTTCCTCACACAGACTCTTCTGATGTATGGATTCTCTATATTGACTGCCTGGCGATGACTCATATGACCAAGTGAATGCACCTGTTATGGCACTGCTGTATCTCTTCCTGGTTGATCACAAAACAGTGGGCAACATAGTAATGCATCCCCCCGCATTTATGTCCATCCTTCCATGCCTCCTTTTCCATTTCCCACAGTCTTGCTGCCCTAGTATTGCAGCTACCAAAATCAAGCATTAGCATTTAGTTCTTGCTTCAAGCTCTATTTGCTGGGGAACCCAGGCTAAGACCATACAATATCATATTTACTTCTTAGAACTACTCTATGGCATAGGAACTATTTTTATTCCAAATTTACAGAGAGGAAGAGCGTAAAGATGTAAAATGCACTGGCCAATATCACCAAGCAAATTGAAAGGACGAATTAACACTTAAACTAAGGACTGTCATTTCCAAGCCAACATTCTAAACCAATGTCCCATGTTAATGATAAAATAATTTGTAATGAAACATGCAATCAGTAAATATTTATTGAGTACTTCCAATGAGTCAGGTGCTCTTCTAGCCATTGGAAAAACGAGAGTGAATAAGACAAACACAGTCCTACGTGAGAATGAATAACAAACACAATAATCTCAGCGGTTTAATACAATAAAATGTATTTTTCATTTACATCACTGTGTAAAGAGAATATTCCTAGTCACCAAACTTATAGGAATAATAACAGAATCAAGGATAAGTTCAGGGTGGTATGAAGCCATATAGAAGGGGTCTAGACCATTAGAGGAATAGAGAGAAATGCTCTATGCTTAAACTGAGATTCTGAATAAGGATTAGGAATTGGCCAGGTGAAAGGGCTTGGTAAAAGTGTTATTTTTTTTAGGTTTTTCTTAAAATTAGTAGTTTTTTTAGAGAAGCTTTAGGTTTACATAAAAATTGAGCAGAAAGTACAGAAAATTCACATAAACCTCTTCTTCTTCTCCCTCTTCTCATAGTTTCCTCTATTATTAATGTCTTGCATTCCTGTGGTACATTTGTTGCAACTGATGAACCAATATTTATAAATTATTATTAATTAAAGTCCGTAGTTTACATTAGGGTTCATTCTTTGTGCTAAAGTGTTCTGTTCTAACAATCCCATGACAGGTGACCTGCATGTCATGCAGCATTGTGAAGTAGTTTACTTGAGCCTCTTCTAACTTTTCCTGTTTCAGTGTACGCATTAAGCGTTGCCAAATTTTCTCTCCCACTGGGCTGCTCTAATTATGAATTTTCACTTTTCAGAATCCATTCATAGCTATCCATTGTTTTGAGGATCAAGTCCCAAATCCTTATTTGCCTAGATTTGAAGTTCCTCTACATGCTGCCTCCTTCTCCAGGCTCATCTCCTACGGCTTCCCTAGTTTTTTCCCTACTACTCAAGGAAAATTTCGCTATTTGGCAATTACATAGCATAACTTATATGATTCTATTTTTTTCCTCCTTTTCTTTACTTAGGCCATTCCCGCTATTTGGAATACCTTTTCCCTCATTGATGTATGCTCGTATTTTGCCCATCCTTTAAGAATCAGCTCCAAAGTTACTTCTCAGATTTCTATGATTCCTCCCGTTGATGATCTGTCTCCCCTCCGGGCTCTCCTGTACTTAATCTTCGTGCTTCTTACAAGATACTAAGTACATGATGGCTTGTATTTTATTAAGTCCTTTTCACTCGTTATCTTCCCAAAGGTGGAAGCCAAGCTTACACATCTTTTTTGCCTCTATAATACTAAGTATAGAACTGCTCACTTAGCAATACATGTGCTCTGTCCTGTAATCAGGACCTTCTGTGTCTTTTCCCTTTCTCCCCTTAATTGGATCCTAAGACAGAATTCTTACATTGATTATACTAGGATACAGAATACAGAATGGCTCCCTCTGGTCTTTGTATCCCTGGTGCCTAGTAGTATTAATATCAGAGTGGACGCTCAATAAATGTAGAATGAAAGAATCAGTTCCTCTGTCTCTGAATCTACAGTACTCTATGATTCTAAGTTGCCCCTCTGCAAATTTCAACCTCAATATGGTAGTCGCTGTTGGTGCCCACACAGATTCCTTTCCATCCCTCAGCAGTTGAGAGTCGGGGTTGTTAACAGCTCATAGCACTCACAGAGAATTCCCCTTGGCCAAGGGTGAGTTACCGTATTCAGGAAGCCTATGAAGTAGCCCTCACCTCCAAACCCCTTGGAAATCATGCAGCCAAGAATTAACTAATAGAGGGTCCTAAAACTGGATCCCTTTGCTTTTAGATGGGGCAACTCTGTGGCAACCATGCTTTAGAGTAGCCCATTAGATGAGGCTGAAGCTTTGCCTAGCTTCTTCCTTTGCTGAAGTCCTTGTCTACCCATTTGCAACCCAAGGCAATAACACTGTGCATTTTACATTTTTCTAAAAGTTGCTTCTTCATATTACAGCTTCTATATTTCTTTCCTTTATACTTTTTTTTCCCTGAGATCACAGCTGAATCTCTACTGGCTCTCGGGGACCACGGAGCAATAATTCGAAGTGGCTTGGTAGAGAGTTCCATGGCAGAGGGCCAGTTCCCCCTTCCAACAGCTCAACCCAAAGAGAATGGAAGGAGAAAAATAGAGCACCCTGGAGGCAAGAATCCTTGAAAAGTCCCTTCTCACTTAGTGAGAATGAAAAAGTTCTATTCATGACTTTTACCACCAGGTTTCGGGCTCTGCTGAAAAACAACAAGGAATTTGGAATATCTGTTTAAAATGAGTGTAAATATTTACCCACATATGCTGAAATATTCTTGTGACATTTAGTCTGATGCACACTGCCAGGAGAGAAGCAACTGCTGAGCCAAACACAGGAATTTTTTTTTAAATCTTCCCTAGGAGTAGAGCAAACATTTGCAATGATATAAAATGTATTAAATTCACTGACCCTGGAATTCATAACTGGTTATGCATCAAGGACTATCATCTTGTTCAGAACCCCGATGTTTGCAAACTCCACATTCCCTGCTTTTCTCATTATTCTTCAAGAACATGAACAGGTTCTTCATATTATTATCATTATTATAATTAAACAAGGAGAAATGTATACACATATTTGTCTTAATATTGCAACAATCACTTTATGATTATAAACCGTATGCCTCTATTCTCGGAGTGCTTAATTGTTGGCAAAGGCTTTTTACTTTCATGATCCAAGACATAGTAGGCACTCAAATGTTTGTTGACTTAATCAATCAATCACACTTACTATGTGACAGACTCTTTGCTAAGCACTATATATGCATTTTCTCATTTAATAGGAGGATGGAGAAACTAAGTAGGGCAAGTATTATTTTTCATTTCCACAGTTGAGAAAACTGAGCCTCAGAGAAGACAAATGATTAGGAAAGACATTTGATTAACAAACATATTAAATATCTATTATGTAGCAGACACTGCACTAGGTGCTGGGAATAAATATATATATTATAGTATATATATTTATTTATATATTTATTTATTTAGCACAGTGGTAGGACCACAGGGAATGAGGCAAAATCCAGATCAAGAAAAGTTTAATTAAAGAGACTGAGATCCATGCTAAGACTGAGTAGGAGGTAAGTAGAAGTGTGCGTGTGTGGCAGAGGGTAGAGAGGAGGCTCATGCTTATGGAGAGCATCTCAAGCAGTGGATGTTGACATCATGTATGAAGTAACGGATGCATGAGAGACATTCCAGGAACCTTAAATGCTTGCTCTGGTTGTAACAGAGCAAGTATTTAACATGTAACAGGGGGCACATGCACGGAAGAATGGTGGAAGTTGCTCAGCTCTCAGATTTTGGTATGTTCCAACCATGAGGGGCTTTGAATGCCATGCTGAGGAGTTTGGATCACACAAACAGCAAATGGCAGAGCCAGGGCCTGAAATCCTTAGATCTACTTAGTTGTTCTGTCTGTCCTTTCCAGTGATGCATTCCCACTCTGTGTGTGCATGTGTGTGCACATACATGTGTGTGGTTATGTGTGTGCTTAGGAGTTCACATGCGTGCGTGATTTCTGAAGTTTTTCACTTTTTAAAATTATTATATTTTTGACATACGAAAAGCTGTACATAATTAATGTATACAGCTTGGTAAGTTTGGAGATAAGTATACATCCATGAAACCATTACCACAATCTATGCACAAACCTATATATCATCTCCAGAAATTTCCCCCTGGCTTTTGATTTATTTATTTATTATTGTTGTTATTATTATTATTTTGTCATAAGAACACTTAAAGATCATATTCCCTGCACTTTGCGGAGTGTGGGAGGAACTGGTAAGGACTGGCTATTCAACCAAGAGCAGTATAAATCACAGAAATATTTTTATTTCAAACACATTCAGTGACTTGAATCAAGCTGAGAAAAGTTATGTACAAAGACTCGTTGAAGATTCCAAAGAAGAGAGAAGGAATGTTTTTAATTGGATAAAAATATTTGTAAATTCCTTGGAGCTGCTAAAGTGTTTGGATGTTGTGTGTTCTTTCTACGTTGTTGGTGTTCCTTGTGGACGTATTTACCAAGATGCTTTTATTTATTTGTATTTTTAAGCTGATGATGCTTTGGAACATTCCATGAGGCCTGCTGTCCAAGTTGAATGGTCCAAGCTGAATGAGTTAGTGAGATCTGGAAGCGGAGGCTCTACTCCATCCCTTCTGCCTACAATCTGTTCCCCACTTTTTCATTTGGCCAATTTCCATTCATTCTTCAGGTCTCAGAGAAGGCTTTCCTGAATTTTACAGCCTAGGTTGGTACTCTTCATATGTACTTTTTTAGTACTCTGTACTTCTTTAAAGTACTCTGTAAATTACAATTATAATTTAAATAACCATTTACATAACTGTTTAGTGTTCATGTCCATTCTTTCTACCATTCCATGTAATCCCTGAGTATAGGGAGAGTCTGGTTTACTGATGGTGCCCAGTCTTAGTAGGCACTCCATAAGTGTGAGTTGAATGAATTAATGAAAATTAGCCTAAAATCAGGATAGATCATCATGACAGCCAATTTGGTGTTTAAGTCAGTCATTAACATTCAAAGGATTCCACTAGTGTTTACAAAGAATAAATTAACCTTGTGGTTTTAAGAATGATGGCTTCAATTAACATTTATCGATTATGTACTAGGTCCTGTGCTAAGCATTTGATGTGTATTTTCTCATTTAATCCTCACAGCAACTTTATGAGTCAGTAACAGTGGCTGAGACAGAGATTTATGCTCTCCTTCTATAATATAAAGTTGATGTTGAGAAGTATCCACTTGCCTGGGACTTTTTTTCCAGCCCCCCTTGCATCTAGGTGGGGCAGTATGAGAAGCTGTGGTCAATGAAACATGAGCAGAGGTGATGTGTGTCACTTCTGGGTTGAGGCACCTGAGTCTCTGGCATTCTGTGTCCATGGTCTCCCTTCTTCTTCTGCAGTGACTTTGGAGACAACAGGTTGAAGATGGGAGTCCCAAGGTGGAAGGAGACTGGGTTCCTGGACACCTGCATGGATAAATATCTCCCAAACCTGGCTCATTCACATTTGACTAGGATGTGACTAAATAATAATCTTTTAATTTGGTAAGGATGTCACTAGGATTTCAAGGTTTATCTGTTAGAATCACTTATTAAACGTTTGGCATTAATTATCCTAACCAATAGAGGTAGAGTTAGGATGGCCATTGTGCAGAGGAGGAAAGTGAGGCTTAGAGAGGTTAAACAATCTTAACCTCTCTAAGGCATCATTATTGATTTCAGGTATCAGTATTCATATGTGACAAGTACATTACATAAGTATCGCTAATACTCACGGTAACTATGAGAGGCAGATGGTTTATACCCGTTTTACAGATGACAAATTGGAGTTGGAGGGATGCAAAGTGACCTGTCTAAGCCTCTGTAGTTGATAGGCAATGGAACTGAGAATCAAGTCCAGGTCTGTCCAACTCTTTGCATCTCAGTCATCCTGCCTCTGGGCTCAAAAAGATCTGACTTTGTTAGTCTTAAATTGAGGCATGCATAATATCAAATCCCTCTTTTGCACTCTCCAAATTTATGCATGTTTCAAGTTCATGACCAGTAATATTGATTCTTTACCATGTCCTAGTGTTTTTATATACTGTCTAGCTTTTCAGGACCTTATAAGAATCTAGCCTGATAGACTGTTTCCTTCATTTTACAAATGAGGAGAATGGGGTTTGGGGAAAGAAAGCAGAACTTGCCTGAAGCTACTCGGTGAGTAGGTGGCTGACCTGAGATTTGAACATGGGTTGGCTAACTCAAGGTCAGAGGTGTTTTCATTATAACACTGGGACATGGGACTGAGGAAGACTCATGGAGGATATGGAGACTGATATTTGCAGCAGCGGTCCTCCAACATTACTGTGCATAAGAATCACCTAGGAACCTGTTCAAAATACTAACTACTTGGCCCAAATTCAGAGATTCCGATTCAATATGTCTAAAATGATAACTAGGAAGCCACTTTTTTACCAGCTTCCCAGATTAATGTGCTGCAGATAGACTTCAATTTTAGATTCTGCCAGCCATCAGGCAGGGCTTCCAGTCTGGCATTCAGTGAGGCTCAACTTTGAAATCCTTTATTGCTATTCCCAGCACTGATGGATAAAATGACACATCTCCTTCTGGAAGCAGGCGGAGGCCTAGAGCTTCCAGTCCTGAGCATTCTGCACTTGGCTTCCGTTCTCTGTGTCGATTAGGCCTTTCAAACCAATTACCATTATATATTGCTGAGATTTATAGTCCTTGGTATTTGAGGTTACAGGACTTCCGTTCTCAGGAAGAAGCTCCAAGCCATCACTTCTAATCAGCTCAGCACAATGTCTGATTTCCCTCTAAGAGGGCACACTGTTCCATTAGAGTATTAATAGCCAGGCAGAGCAGCCTCAATTGAAGTGCTTGGGGAAACATAAAAATTGGCTTTGAGGGGGCTCCGAATGTTTAAAGAACTATCCTCCTTCTTTTCAAAACCAACTCAATGATTCAACAAAAATGACTACAGAAAAAATAAATTCCTGACTTGCAATGGGTAGAGCGTAGAACATGGGAAGTTAATCTTTCCACAAGGTGGGCAAGATGGTCTTCCCTGGGCTTATTATGGTAATGAGGAGTATTCCTAAGTTAAAGGCATAAACAGTGTGTGACACTGTTTCTGAAATATCAATTTGTTTAATATTTGCTAAGTACTGAATGAAAGAGAGAATGAACAAACTGATGAATACAAGACAGCTGAGTGAATATCTTCCATAACCATTATTTAATTAATTTGTTCATCCATCCATCTATTCACCCACCCACACATAGTTACTCAAACAGTTGTTGGGTACTATTTGCCAGCCATTATATTAAGATCATTAGAAATTCAGATACAAAAACTAGATATTCTGTCCATAGAGAATTTATAGTTCTCTCGGGAAAGATGTGTAATGCTTCTGCATTGCCTATGGAATTAAGAATTTCCTAAGACCTTCTGCCATGTGCTCCTCGCCTACATTTTCAGCCTCATCCCGCAGTTCTTGTGTCACACATAAACTAGTTTGTGTATCTTTGCACTTCCTTCTTCCTCACACTAACATGTCTATCCTTTCTCTTTCATATCCGTGTTGTCTAAATTCTATGCTTTTTTTCAGGGATGTCAAAAACCTCCCTGTTTAAGGAAGTCTTCCGCGAACTTCTCACTAGGTAAAATAATTCCCCTTTCTGAAAAGGTCACAACAGTTCTGAACATTAATGGGTATAATTACTGTTTGCTCTATCTCACAAGTATTTTTGTTAATTGTCTTCCCATCTCATGAATTCTGAGCTTCTGTGATTAAACAAACAAGAAAGCCTCAATAATCTTCATAACCCTGTAATGCCTTGCCAATATTAAGGCTCAGAAATTTCAGTGAATGGAGTGGAGGCATCTTCCAGTAGGGTAGAATTATCCCGTAAGTCCTACTGTCAAATTTCTATCCTAACTCTGTTGGCAATAGCCATACTAATAACAATAGTGTTGATATTAATGACTTATTGACTATTTACTCTTGCTAAGTACTGGTCTAATTATTTTGCATCTTTATTTCACATATCCTAATGGCTCCTTGTTGAGATAGTTATGGTCACCTTCATTTTAGAGATGAGTATCTGCTGTCTAAAGTAATCCATGTATTGCCTGAGGTCCAGGTGTGTATGATCCAGAGTTTGTGCTCTTGACCATTAGGAGATACTCATGCCCTCTTTGGCCAGACTCCACAGATTGTAAGCAACAACTAGAAAAGCATTTTATCTTATGAGAGGTAGTTCCTGAGGTCATCCTGGTTCTGGAAGAGCAGGTGAAGAAGAAAAAACAATCTTACTTCCCCAAATATGCGCTCTACAATGCCATGGGGACAACCGAGACAACTAAATTAATGATCTTTATATTTCTTGATCTCGGCAAAGGCCACCTATGAATGCAAAAATGTTCTGGGATCCATTCCATAAAGAATATACTGCTTTCCTAGGAAGAGAATCCTCCTTCAGCCCCAGCATAATTTTCATTCTATTTTAAGATTTAGTTCTCTATATCCATACTCCTTTACTCACTCCAATAAGACAGCTGGTCTGGCTGAGATATAAAATTTTATGTGTGGTTCCTATACCCAGAGAAGTATATAAACTCCAAGTCAGAGAATTTAAACTATTTAGCACAACAATCCTGTTTACGTACCATACTACTTTACAAAACCATGGAAGTCCCCGTTTTTCAGAATCCTCAGAGTAGAAAAGACACGGTTACATGAAATCTGGCTTCCAATACAACACAGCTTTTCAGAAAACTGTATTAGTTTCTTCTACTGCTTTACCTTGCACACCCTTCCCTACAACAATAATTTTTGACATCCTCGAGGGTTGTCTTACACGTCTTTTAATCAGTGTTGGCTATCTACCATGAAACACTGGTACTACCATAAAGACCTGTGATACATCAATATCTCTAGCCTCTGCACTGTGGTGTTTGCACAAAGTGGTCCACACGAGCATCTTTGGCACAGATCTACACTTCTTTATCTGGTCTATCATGATCCCAATGTTATGTGGCAGCTCATCACTTTCCTGCAAAGGGAGGAGATTATTTCTTCCCTCGTTAGGGGAAGTCTCACCCCAGGGCTGCTTGGGTCCCAAAGTGATATAGAGCTTATTTATACAACTCTTTCCATTCTATCCACCATTTCACTCCCCAAGTCGTCTTGTCCTTCCAAGCTGCTTCTTTTTTTTCTTTTTGGGGAGGAACATTGTCCCTGAGCTAACATCTCAGCCAATCTTCCTCTATTTTGTATGTGTGACACCACCACAGCATAACTTGACAAGCAGTGTGTAGATCCATGCCCAGGATCTGAACCTGCACACCCTGGGCCGCTGAAGCGCGGGGTGTGAACTTAACCACGATGCCACCATGCCAGCCCCTCTTTCTTCTTTTATGATGTACTCTTTCTCAGCAAACCCATGGTCCAATCCTTTCTTATAATCCAGTTTTCAGCTCCCTTCTCTGCTCATCCCTTCCACACACAGAGTACTATGATATTTGTCTGTACATGTCTGTACCTAAGCTGTGGATGCTACCTTTTCTAAATAGTCTCCTTAGTCCCCAATTTATTAGGTTATGCAAATAGGCAAATATGCAAATAGACAAGCAGTGTGGCTTTACATCACATACCAGACTTCAGATCAGTTAACAGCACTCTTGCTATATTTACACTCCACATTTCATCAGATGCTCTTTGAAGCCTTATATAAAGCATGGCATGTATCATTATCCCCATTTTAAAGATGAATAAAATATGGCCAGCAAACATTAGTTGAGTAGTTATGATATGCTAATGACAGTCTGAGGAACTAAGGGTATAGAAGTGAGTATGCCACAGATGGCCCCTTAGGAACTAATAGGCTAATGAAGATGGCACGACTAATACCATTTCCTCTTTCCCTCCACCTTTCCTTCCTCCCTTTCTCCCTATCCTTCTTCCGTCCTTTTTTTCCTATTTTTCTTTTCTCCCTCCCTTCTTTCCTTCCTCTTTTCTTTCCCTCTCTCCCTCTCCCTTCTACTCTCTCTCTCCCTTTCTTAACTTTTTCTTTCCAACAGGAATTTTTGGAATACCCACCATGCACCAGGTTCATGCTAAATATTAAGGAAACACGAGGGAAACTAAAATTGACTGAACCTTGAGATTACCCATAAGTAGGCATTTTCATATGTGCTTTCATTTTTAACCTTCAAAGGAACCTTGGTCAGTAGACATTATTTTCACCACGTTTTCCTCCCTCTATACAAACCAGGCATGGCTAAATGACTTTCTCAAAGTCATACACTTGAGAGGGTGGAGCAAGACTTTCAATCCAAATCTGCCTCTAAAGCTCAGATTCTCTCACCTCAGGCAGCAGACAAAGCTCATAATCACAATCCAATGCAGCTGGAAGACTTGGATAAGGGAAGTGAGTACAAGACTCTGTAGGAGCAACTGCTACTGAGAGACAAGGAGGGCGGTGGGCAGAGAGAATTTACAGGGGGAAACTCTGGCCCAGAAAGGACAATAACTTTTCCAAGTTATAAATATGCGTGTCTGTTTGTGTGTGTGTGTGTGTGTGTGTATGTGAGAGAGAGAGAGAGAGAGAGAGAAACAGAGCTAGTGTTCAGATCTTCTAAAGTCAAGTCCAACCCACATAGCACATACCCGGGCTGCTCAATCTTCATCATTTGAATTTTATATTCTAAACTTGTAGGATTAGTTTCCATATAGGCCCAGGTGACACTAGTATCCCCTCCTTGGAAAATACAGTGGATCTTAAAAATTGGAGTGAATTGCAGCTTTTTATATTTTTTTGTATTAGATGTTTATTTCTGTGCATGCATGTTCATGGGGAGATGTGTTTCCCTAGAAGCCTAAAACATGCTCTGAATTAGTGGAGGGAAGCTCAGAGCCTACTAAGGGAAAAAAGAGGATGAGAAACTAAGAGGCAGAAGGCATGGGCAACTTTCTGTCCACTTGTGGCTCTGAAATGCCAAGAAGGGTTTGTTTGGGTGGGATCAGCTGGAAGAACTAGGAAATGGAGGAAGGATTCTGCTCCTCCACTGCCCCTGCTCAGCACATCTGTCCAGCACTGCTCATGCCTGCTCTAGCGTCTTCCCATCTGTTGGCCTGGCTGGTTCCTCCCTGAATTAAGGCAGTGTTCCTCTTTCTAAAATTCTCCTTTATATAATATAGAAGCTGGCAGACTCAAGGAAAAAAAGTTATCCACATCCCCACAGATGAATAAAAATCCGAGCCTTATTTACTTATCTTGCAGAACAAGCATTGGTTAGAGAAAGGCCAAAGGAGCTGGGCTTTCCCTTCTAACTTGAGAACATCTATGAAGAATCCACAAGTTATTCCCATGGAGTGTGGCAGGGTTTAGATGTTGTGACAAGGCCACATTGAGATCTAGGGTCCAATCTGGTCATTTCTTCTTGAATGAGAGGAAATCTTATTTCACTAATAATTTTGTTTTTGCTTCAAAGAATAAAACACATGGGGAAACTGCTAGGCAGGCAGTGCATCTCTTCTCTATGAAACTGGAAGATCCAAGTCTGAAGATATCACAGAATGATAAGAGCCACGTAAGAGAAGTCAGGAAATCTTGGTTCTGCACCTGGATAACTTCTGTCTATTCACTATCTCTCTCTGGCATTAGAAAAGGATTGCATTAGGTCAGACCAGAAATGGCATATGTCTGACTCATGTGCTGCCACCAATACCTTCCATGCTCGTGGCAGACATCACCAATCTATTGTGACCCTCTCTCATGATTTGCAAGTGTGGCTTCAGTATTCTCAATGAATTCCACTAGACAGCAGTTGTCTAGTAAACCTGTTGTTCATCTTCAGAACAGTTCATCTTTTATGTACTTTCTAGATTTTTTAAAAATTCTGTTTCCAGGAAGGAAGTATTTCTCTTCCTTCCACTTAAACATTTTCCTTTGGAAGGCAAGTCCCAGCCCCACTCAATGAGTGAAACCTACTTCAGCTGCTTCTTTTTCAGGCGTATATGAATTTATCCACAATAAACTTTCAGCAACTTTATAAAATTTGGAACTAGTGTAGATAAGAAACCAAATGTTTGGATACTGAGCCGAAAACCTTTTGAAGTGCTGCATGTGATCAGTCTGAATACAAACAGTCAGTTGGCAACCTCATGACAGACTCTCCAAACACCCTTTCTTCTGGTATTTCAGATCCACCCATGCAAATGTACAAGGATCATGCTCCACACAGGATACAGACCTTTTCAGCTTCATTGATCACTGTAAATTTTAGCACTAAAATGGATCAAGAATCAAGGGATGGAAGAGAAAAAGATTTTTTTTAAAAACAAGCTTCCCTTTCCCATATCCAGATAGGGGAGGATAGAATGTAGTGGAGAAGACGGAGATGGAGAAGCCCTGGTGTGCAGACAAAGCAGGAGTCCCAGGGTGGACTAAAAGTCGGGGAATGTGGATTTTGGTTCACGTTCCATCCCTGTCTTGTTATGAGACTCTGGACCTCTCTCTTCTGTTCTTCAGGTGGCCATCCCTAGCTGGTTATGAGCACCCAATCTAGCTCCTCTACCCTCTGATTCCATGAATCTGTTTCTTGGCTTCTGAAAGGTGAATGTATAATCCTAGGGTTCCTAGAGCTACTCTTGTTTACATTTTCTGTATCTTTAACTGTTAAACATTTGATGAGGCAGAGGAATGTTCCAAACAGCATCCTGTTGTTCCCTTCAATATTCCAAGAAATTAACTTTTCATTGTGTGTTCAGTGACTCTCGATTAAATGAACAGATTTCTGAATTTTTAATTTTTCCACTATAATACATGACCTGGTGCTTTTGTTGATAAACTTGCTTTCAGGTCTGCCTTCCTGGGTTTTCTCAATTCACTCTTTTCCACCAAAGTCTCACCACCCAGAATATTCTCTGTCTATTTTTCCTGTAGGTAAATCCTGTGCATCCTTTAAAGCCCAGTGTTTTGTCTTCTCTATAAAGTCATCCAAGATCAAATTCTTATCATCTGTTACACGCCTGATCATAGACAATCTTTTCATTTTTATTGTTATTTCACTCTTTTATCATTTGTCTGTCCATGCGTTTATTCCCCACTTTCCAATAGGATTTGAAGAGGCACAAATAGAATTGAAAAAGGACCCCTTTGGGCCAGCCCCATGGCTGAGGGGTTAAGTTCCCATGCTCTGCTTCAGTGGCCCAGGGATTCGTCAGTTCAGATCCTGGGCACGGACCTAGCACCACTCATCAGGCCATGCTGAGGCAGCATCCCATATAGCACAACCAGAAAGACCTACAGTTAGAATCTACAACTATGTACTGGGGGTCTTTGGGGAGAAGAATAAGAAAAAAAAAAAAAGATTGGCAACAGATGTTAGCTCAGGGCCAATCTTAAAGAAAATAAAAAGACCCCCTCTTAAATTTTAGGCACTGCAGTAGGTATGCTTATGTGTATGTTTTTTCATATATAATATTCATAACCACACCTACATGACATTATTTTTTGGTTTTTGAGTTGGGATAGCAGAGGAGAGGCAATTAAGGTCATACATCTAGTAACAGACAGAGTTGACCTTGAAACTCAATATCGTGTGACTCCAAAATGCATACTTCTTCTACTACCACACACTTCATCCTTTCTGCCACAAATCCTTTAATCATTAGGTGGAAAAAGTCACATATTAAAAGTTGGAAAAGAAGCAGCAGAGTTGGTAATGGAAAGAGAAAATAAAAGTGTATTTAAAGAAAATCTAAGTTAAGTAAAGTTATAGCAATTGAGTGCCAAAGTTAGCACTGAGTTTCCTGGAGGCCCACGCAAAGAGAGAAATATGATGGGTGTCCATCTCTTGGCATCTAGTAGAAGAAAACGTAGATAGATACACATGTGGTCCTGGATTTTACTTCTGAGATGAGAATGTCACGAAAGACACTGAGCAATACATTGGAAGATGTTCTCAGTAGCACTTTGATCAAGAGTCTAAAAGATATTCTGCAAACATCTGTTTTTTATAATAGCAGCAGCCTGGAGGAACACTGAGAGAATAGTGCTAAATTGTAATTCCAAATAGACAATTCTTTAGCGGGCTCAAAGAATATGGTCCAGGGATGCGACTTTCTCCTGATCTGGCTTAATATAAGGATAAAATGTGGAGAATTTTACAGTTAGTCAGTATTTCCTTGTGTTGGTAAAGATTTTGTTTTGTTTTCTCAAGAAAAATTAAATACATGATTTTTTCCTTAATTTTTAGTCTAAGAAAAATTGATAATTGTTTTATAGTTAGATAATTATGTGGCTGATTTGCAAAAGCTTGTTTATAAGACTCAGTGAACTGTATCTGTAAGTAGCAGGAAGTCGTGGGAGAAATAATTTGGTGCAGAAATTTATGGCTATGGAATTCTTTAGGGTGCAGGAAGTGGTCAATCAAGCCTTCTTTGAGGAGGTGACATTCAGCTGATGACTAATGAATAAGTAAGAGAAACCAAAAGTAGTAGGTTTAAGGTATAGAGACAGCTCAGAAGATGAAGTGACCACCTTTCTGAAAATGGGTCACAGTAGAGGTGACACTTGAAATAAATATCGAAGATTGTGTTTTCCCAGGAGGCAAGGGGGGAGGGCCTTCTGAAAGAGGACACTGCATATGCAAAGGCACAGAAGCAGGAAACATGAAATTGCAAATGCATATTCAGGTCATTTTAAGTTACTTTGTGTGGTCAAATCTTGCCCCTAGAGGAAAGGGGCCAAAATCACTCTAGACGTCAAAAGAGTCAGATGATGAAAACCTCATATGAAATGCCAAGGAATTTGGGTTTTGTTCTGAGCAGGATGGGGTTTGTATTTGAGCAAGACATTTGTGACTGATTGTGGAGAGTAGCTGGCAGGAGTGTGAAGCTGGAACCAAGGAAAATAGGGAAGATGCTGCTGCAGTGATACCGGCAAGAGATGATACAGGCAATGAATGATGAAATGAGAACTTAGGAGTTGGTGAGAGGGAGATGGAGTGAGAGGAGAGGGTAAGATTGAGAGATAGAATCAACAGAATTTAATCAATTCAATAGAATCAATTGAATTTAGTGAGCTGACTGGGGGAGGGGTGTCCGAGAGGAAGAATCCAAGATGACTGTGCAAATGCTAAGACCCATGGGAGGAAGAAGCACATCTGTCTTGAGGTCAACATCTCCCACAATCTGGACAGTGCCTGACTCATGATAGGACCCTGATGACCCATTGTTTAATGAATAAACATTTCTGGCTTGGGTAACTGGGAGAATAGCAGTGTTGCAGCCAGGATTCAACTAATGATGCAGAATTCAGGAGACTAGAGGATACACATAAGGCTTCTCTAGGAATAGAGCATATTCATCTAATTATTATAATAATGCAACATTTATTGAGCTCTTTCAATGTTCTAGGCACTTGGTGAAGCACTGTAGATTATGGTTTCACAATTAACAGTCATAACACCTCTATGAGGAATGAACAATTATTGTTATAGTCATTTTGGGGGTGAAGAAACTCAGGCTCGGAAAGGTTAAAAAAATCATCCAAGGTCACGAAACTAGTGAGTGATTTGGACCCAGTTCAGTGTGACTCAAAGCCTGCACTCTTAATCATGATGCTTGGAGATTGAGAGAGAACTTGCTCAAGTCACTTAGTAGGCGGGGGTTTCATAGGGACTAGAGCTATCTCTTTCTCTTATACCACATGTTTTGGCTGAGAAGTCTAGATGAAACCTGGTGATGACCTACTATAGGACTTATGATATAGATATGTGCAAGCCATTTTGGAGAAAATCCAAAACTATACAATTCACTGAGCAGGTGCCAGTAAATCCTCTGTTTGTTAAGTCTCCAGCCAATGAGCTGCCTAGTCCACTGACTTCACTATTAAAGATTGGAAGGTGTTAGAAGAAGAAAGAGGGGGCAATGGGTTGGATTTCCTTTGAGTACCAGAATAAAAGAAGTGATTTTATTTTTACTGTAATTTGCTAACAACCAAAGGATTTGGGAGCTGAAAATTATATTAGTAAATAAGAGTTTTCACAGAATATTGGCATTTTTACATGCTCAGTTAACTGCTAAGACATTTGGAAAGAATGTTGGGGTTCATTTTCTCCCATAATTGCAGATATTTGGCCCAATTCCAAGTGTCTTTATCAATGGAGAAGGAGACTATTTGAGAAGCACAGTCCTAGAAGCCATTGGAAAATTCTTCCATTAAATATCTCTGTCATTGACAAATAAAACAGGTGCACTGATAGAGGAACTTAGAGGATCAACAACAGTTCAGGGGTGATATTATCCAGAGCCAACCTTTACCTACGACTGTCCTTCCAGCCTCTTCTTGAGCATCTCATGTGTATACTGCTTCATTAGGAACCTCACTATGTTTGCTGGACAGTTCTAGCTTGTAGAGCCAAGTTCTTTTATTGACCAGGGTCTGTTAAACTGCAACTCTAGTTCTTTCCTAGGTTCAATGCCTTCCTCCACAAAAATGATTCATCATATATTGGAGGACAGTTCTTGTATCCCACGATGTTCTTTCTTTATAAGGTTTCGATATGAACAAATGAAGCCACCAATATAACAATAATGTAAATAAAAATAGCTTTCATTTATGGACCCTGTTCTATTTGTGCTCTATAAAATACCCTGCCTGGTATTTTATTTAATCCTAACTACAACTCAGAAAAGGAAATAATGGTTATTTCCATATTGTAGATGAGGGTATTGAGTCTCAAGGAGCTGTTAAAGGATGTCCCCCGTTGTTCAGGGAGTATATGGTGGTTCCAGAATTTGAATTCAGATAAGTCTGCTTCCAGAGATCAAGATTTTTCCCATATTCCAAACTGTCCTTTGAGTTTTACCTACTTTGACTTTTTTCTTCTTTCACTTCCTTCCTTTACACACATAGTTATATACTTAGAGAAGGAAATTCAGTTATGGGAGAAAATATCTTTACTCATCAGAGAGTTTTCTATCACACTTATTTTGAGTCAATTTTTAGGGAAAGTCATAATCAGATGAAACAGCTAATGTACTTCTTTCCTAATTAATGGCACTTTCAAGATCATCATTTGTGGTGATGGTAAGAAAACAAACATGAAAATAATCTGGGCACGCCAAGTTAAAACTATCCCTTTTAATTCCCCCCTAGTGGGGGTAGAGGTAAGAAATACTTTTATGAAGGCCAATTTGGCAATAGGTATTAAAACCTTTAACATTTTGCATACACTTTAATAGAATAATACATTCATTCTTTCGTCTGTATATCCAATTGATATTTATTTATTGAACATCTACTAGTGCAGATATTTTTCCTAGCTTTTTGGAGTATAATGATTAAGGATTTATGAAGCTTACATTCTAGTATGGGGAGACAGAAAAGTACCTTTATAATATAATAAAAGGATTTATGCTATGATGAAATTCAAGCAGGGTGTTGACAGGAGGGGGAGGGAGAGTGATGGGTGGTGAAGTATTTTAGAATGAATTAAGGGAGAAGCTCGTATGAAGATCTAGATCAAGAGTTTTCAGGAGGAGGAAAAGCCACTGCAAAGATGCTGAGGCAGGAATGAGCTTGGTTCATTCAAGGAACAGTGGAAAGGCCACCATAGCTGGAGCGGAATGTGCCTGGGGGACCATGTGGCAGGAAGAGGAGACCATAGAAGTAGGCAGGGGCAAGATCACACAGGACTCTGAAGGACATATGAGGACTTGATTCTAAGTGTTCTAGGAGTAGGAGATTGACATGATCTGACTTTATTTTTAAAAGATTTCTCATTCTGTTAAGTGGAAAAAAACCCTAAAGGAATCAAAGTAGAAACAAGGAAACCAACTGTTAAGCTATAGCAGAGAAAAAGGAGAGGTGGACTACAGTGATGGACTAGGGGGAGCTAGACTAGGGTGATTGACCAGGAGGTGATGTTCTAGAGTGATGGACTGGTGGGATGGATTAGGAGGAGGTAGACTAGGTTTATGGACTAGAGGAGGAGGTTCTAGGGTGATTATGAACTACGGGGAGAGGTTCTAGGATGAGGGACTAGGGAAGAGGTGGACTAGAAGGATGGATTAGGAAGAGGTAGACTAAGGTGATGGACTAAGGAGTAGTTGGGCTAGGGGGATGGATTAGGGGGAGGTGAACTAGGGGGATGGATTAGGGGGAGGTGGACCAGGGTGACGGTGTAAGGGGACATGGAGTAGAGTAGTGGAAGTGGAATTGGTGAGCAGTTCTAGAATTCGGGATAAATTTGAAGTTGGAGCTGGCATGACTTGCCAGATGATCTACCATGGAGATCTGTGGCACTGATTTCACTTCTAGCAATTTATTCTAAGGTAATAATCATGGACCTCCTCAAAGATACAATTGTAAGAATGTTCGTCGTTTAAAATGACAAAATGTTAGAAATAACTTGTATTTCTGAAACTTCCCACTTGGTTAAATAAAGTATGAAAAGTCCTGGAATGATACAAATCAAAAATTAACAGATATCTTGTATGGATAGTGAGAGTTTTCAGTCATTATTTTTATTTCTTTTTTTGTTTGTCTGAATTTTTAAATCTGCTTAAAATGAGACTGTTTTATTTTGTAAAACAAAAAAAAAGTCAAAGTTATGTTTTAAAAGTAAACCTGTCCTTATTTGACTGCACTTCTGCACAGCAGGGTCCACTGACTTTCCATTTAAAATGTGTCTCAAGAACTCAATTCAGTTGGACATCCTGTGAAGACTTCACAAATACTCATGATAGATTTACTGTGTAGCAATATGAGCCCAAACTGAGGTTGACACTGGGATTCATACATGTCTGGAGAGCTGGCCGGGGGCATGTTTATTTATATGTGTAGTTTGTACTGGTTGGAGGGGATGGAGTGGGGCAGGCTACAGAGAAAGAAGAAAGGAGAATGGTGTGGGAACAACTGGGTGGCTATGATGTGTCTGGCATGGTCCAGAGACTGAAGTTGAACGAGCTATTTATTCAAAGCTTTTGTGGGGCACAAAAATACAAAGAAGGCATCCTTGGTGCCTAGGAGATGAAACATCGCACAGAATGGGTGCAAATAATCTCCTCCTCATTGTAGGCTAGAACACAGTCAAACTTGGGCATTTTGAATATGCCTGAGAATGTAGAGAGTCTGGAAGTACCAGCTCTAGGAGCATCCTAGTACAGTAGTATCCTTGGAAGTGCTGAGAGTCCCTCTCCAAGTGGATTCATCATCATCCAACATAAAGAGGGGGTGGGGTAGTAAAGGAAGAGCATAGTGACAACTGCAGTGAATGGGCTTGTTTGTGAACCCATATATGGCGTCTCCTGCAGTCTTCAGAGAATTAACAAGGAGAGGTTTGAATATACAAAGGTATTTGAATATATGAAGGGCTCTGCCCTTTATAGGCAAAGGCAGTGTAATGTGGGGACACTGACGTTACAATAGAATAGAGTCTTAGCCCCCAAATCCTAGACATGGAGAGGGCACTGGAGGTTTTCTGATGTCTTCATTCCACCCCACAGCCACACAGAGAGATGGTCTCAGTCCCTGAATGGCTCCTTTGATGGGACCTACTGACACTTTTTCTGGTCTATCAAGGTAGTCTCATTTCTCTCCTCTCCCAGTAATGCTGTTTGGAAACATGGGCAGGGCTGTCATGGCTGAGATGCGTATGAACAGGGGGTGAAATCCAGTCTGTGCTCTATTCACCAAGCTGTGCGCCTGGGCTTGGTGAAATGATGCTGTCTGTTTATCTTTTCTTTAATCTTCCAAGAAAGAGCAATGTTAAAAATTAATTTGCCCTAAAGGATGCCTTTTCATTATTATTATTATTATTATTATTCACTAAAAGCTACCATGTGTGCTCAAGGGCAGTGCTGAACTTGTAATTCTGAAACTTCTGAAAAGGGCTAGGTTCAGTGACAGTCCCCACCATTCTATACTCTTTACACTGAAAGGACCCATGTGCAAAAAACAAACAGACATTGTAAGCAAGCTTTCTGAAACAGGCGCTATGGTGAATGTGTTCCAGTTAGGCTCATATAACCCACACAATATCCCTCAAGAGTAAATTTTATTCTAGTTTTATAACTAAAAAACAGGAGCTCCTAAAATCGTGGTTCTTACACCTAGAAGGCAGCAGAATGGGGGCACCAACTTATGTTCATTGTATACTGCTTCTTGGATTTGCTGCAGATAGTCCTCTTGGCCTTTATGATTGTTGGAGTCTTCCTGTTCCATTTCCCACTGGCTACTTTACTGGCATCCCCTCTCTTTAATTCCCTGTTTACTGTTTTTTCATCAATTAAATAAAATGTCACTATTCACCTTTGTCTTTTGGGGCACATAGCCTGTTACCAAACAATTTTAGCTCTGATAATCTTAGAAAAGCTCTCAACTTTGCAACAGAGCCATCTTTATAATACTATAGAATCTATCCTGTGGCAATCCCTTGCAGCTGTAAATCTTTGACTCTATCATTCAATTCCTCCACACATTCTAAGATATTTTAACAATTGCCCAACATAATTCTTTCCTCCTTTCAAAACAGCACTCTTCTATCCCTCCACTAGTGCCTAGCCCTGGGTCTATCCAATATTTATTTACAGCCTCCTTTTTCTCCAGAAATCCCAGTCAAATCCTATGAGCAACTTTCTTCTACATTTCCTTGGCAGACGTGCATACACACAGATGTACATGACTACATAGAACTTTTGTTTGCTTCTCCCTCTACAGCTGGTCTCCAATTGTATCTTGTGCATTTGTTTTCTTCCTTCAACTTGACTATAAACTCTTTGATGGGCGTGCTGTGTACACAGAAGTCATGCAATAAATGTGTGATGATTGATTCAGTTCTTTTGTTACTCAGTGCCCCCTGCCCACTCTCTGCCTCCCCCTCTCTTGGTCACCTGGTTAAATAGGCTCTTGATAAATGCTTACTGAATGAAATAATGAACCAGTACCAACTAAATATAAGGTGTTATTGTAATAATTGGCTGGGTCAGGCAGATACTTGGATCCCATGTGGAACTCTGTGGCAGCCTTGGAATGCCACTGGATATATGGAGGTCTGGCAGAGAGCAAACTGTGGTTGGATCTGGGCACAAGAGGGTGCGGGTGGGAGTGGGAAAAATTGAGCAGGAGACATTATGTCTGGGATGAAATGGAAGGTTTGAGACGGGAAGGAGGCAGCTGAACAGCAGGCTGGCTCTTAGTATTGAAAAAGCAGGTGTGCAAATCAACAACAACAGGAATAACAACAACAATAATAATAATAAAGTGATAACATTAAAAGTAGACTGTCCCATGGTTTGATGTTAGTTTAATTATTTTCTGAGGTTGCCAAATCTTCTTCCTAGATATGGAACCTCAAATACATTTTTGAAAAGAAAAAAAAGAATCTTAAAAGTATATTAAAATCTAATTAATAATATGCATGCTGGAGTACTTGGTGTAAGAGGGTGATGATTACAACCCATTTTGAAATTCATCACAAATAAAATGGATTAATAGAGGGAGAGAGGTCTGGAGATGGCTAGACATGCGGTAAGGCAAGGACAGTAAAATCTTAACTGTAGAATCTAGATGGTAGGTAAATATATGTTGACTGTAAAAATATTTCAATTTTTCAGTACTTTGAAAATTTTCACACTAAAATGTTGGGAAAAAATGTATTGTGGAGCAATTGCTTCAGTTCCCTTAAAAAGAATAATGCTGGATCCTGCATTCATCAGAACAAAACGTAGTTCATTAGGTAGAATTTTCCAGAGTGGTAATAATAATAAATCTCCATATTTATACAAGGTTTTATAGTCCACAAACACAAAGTGTGATGACTGAGAGAATAGACTCTGGAGCCAGACTAGTTGCTTTCTGATGCTAGATGTGGACAAGTCATTTAACTTCTCTATCCCTTGGTTCCCTCATTTGTAAAACTGGTGTAATAATTCTTCTTAGAGATGTTGTAAAGATTAAATAAAACAGTAAATTTAAAATGTTTAGAAAGTGCTAGAAAACTAATAAGCTCTATATTAATGCTAGCTATTATAACTATAGTAATAGTTATAATTAGATCTTCCCATTTGCTCTTTGAAATAGGAATAACTACTCTGCTTTACAGCTGAAGAAACTGAGGTTTAGAGAGACATCGCTTGTCCAAGAGCACGTAGGTTAGTCAGAAGTGATGCTGAGACTGAACTCAAGCCTCCTTTGCCTCTTGCAAAATATGCTTCTCCCTGTCTCCCAACTCATATTCAAATGTTCAACCAACTCCATGGTGGAAAGAAATGCTAAGTGCCCAGCAGAGTGCTTGGCAATGGTAGGCACTTAAAAAGTAGATGAATGATAAAAGTTCATCTATAGCACTCACTATGTCTGTTACCCTGCTAAGCTCTATATATTGTCTCAAAGTATCATTATAACAGCTTTAAGAGCTTAGTTTTACTACCGTTACATTCCAGATGAAAATAGAGGCTTTAGAAAGGGTGTATTGCCCTAGATCCCACAGCTAGTAAGTTTGAGCCACAGATCCATCTGGTTCCAAAGTCCACGCATTTTAAACAGCACAGCAACAGTTTCATGAATGAAGGGAAGGCTGCTTCAAAGCCTAGCTGAATGGTAGAAATTAGGAGACTCAAGCCATTTTACCCTTAATCCACAGAGCTCCCCCTGGGTCCTTCTCATCATAGATGCATTGTATTACTAGCAAATGTGAATGTTTTGATGAATTAGGCAAACACTGCAATTGCCTGTACATTGCAACATCTTCCCTTCAAAGGCCAGGGAATGTAGACTGTACGTTCTTTGTCCAGCTTGTCTGAATGCGTCAACACTGTCTGGGAGGCACAGAGGTGGATGCTTTCCTAGCAGGGGTGAGGCCCCTCCTGCATGTCCAGCTCCTGTATTTGTAACATTGCCATGTGCTGTACCACTAGGCCAAGGAATGAAGGGGCCCATGGTCCCAGCCACCTCAGATTACGCAAGCCAAGAAAAATGTGCAAATCGCATGAGAAAAGCAGGCAGTCCCCAAACATCTTTATTTGTTCATTTCTGTGCCCTGACGCTTTGATTGCAGTCTTGCACTTAAAAATTTCAAGATAAGTATCAGCAGCTGGACACTGGGTAAATCAGAGGCACAGACTCTGTGTAAATACTGAAGTTTCGAAAGCATGAACTTATGTCCAACAGCTTGGAGCACAGGACCCAGTGGGAAGGGAGGGGGAGTGGTGTTCTGGCTTTGGCAAAGTCAACCTTCTGAGAAACTCATGGACATGTCTGTACATGCCTGAACTTGCCTGACAAAGCCAAGAAGAGATGTCAGGGTCTGCCAGATCCAGATACAAGCAGCCTGCTTGCTCGGAACCAAAAAGTAACAGTCAGAGGAAGTAAAGGATTAGGATGAAGAAACAAAAGATTATGGGGCTGAAATCTGTTAACAGAGCAGAAGTTGCAGTGTGGGTAATCGCGAGGATGACAATAAAGTAAGCTGCCATCTATTGAGTGGTAACCATTAACAAGATCTCAGGTTAGACTTTTTACATCCATTCACATAGTTAACTCTACCAGTCATCCTGAATTTGGACTGAATTTGCCTCATTTTATAAATAAAACTTAAAAAAAGGAAACTGACACTTAGTGATAAAACAGCTATCTCAAGGTCAAGGACTATCAAGGAAGAAGACATAGGGTTGCAACACATGCCTGCCACATCCAAAGACCAAGGACTCTTACGCTGAGATGCCCATGACCAATGAGCATGAATTTAAACAAAGAAGAAACCCAGAACCTAAATCCCCCCACAGTTAGAATAAATAACAACCATTATACACCATTTTACAGTTATCAAGGGGTTATGTAATCTATATGATGTACAGGTATTGGCTGTAGAAGAGGTAAAAGTGCCAAAAAGGGTTTTGCCTCTAGGACAATGATATTTCATATACCAGTTGTAAATTCTAGCCAAACACACCCGTTGTTTTCCCTTCCTGACAGAAGTGATCAGGAGGGGGAATTTTATTTGAGAAGAGCAAACAAAAAACACAAAACAAAAGAACCCCAGTAGATGAGAGAGAAAGAAATCCTCTCTTTAGGGGTTAAAATAATGGGTTGGACCAATCTCTTAGCATAGTATAAGGGGAGATGAGAGTTTGCTGATAAGATCTGTCAAGGGCATATCAAGAAGATGGACTGGAAAAGTAGGGACAATACTGGGTGTGATAGCATCTTGATGAGTTCGGCTAAGAGTATAGATAGGTTGGTGAGTAAAATTAGAATAATGGGTAAATTAAGGTTACTGATACCACAGCTATGCTGTGAAGGTTAGTGTGTTATTGAGGATCCTTTGGTTGCAAATAACAGAATCCAATTCAAGGTAGCATAAACAAAAAAATGTGAGAACTAATAAAAGCACACAGAGATTTCTCTTGGAACAGCATGTGCAAAAGATAATGTAAGTATGGGAAAGAAAATTCAAGGTGGCTGGGAGAGTAGGGAGACATGATGCTGGAGGGGATGACAGAATCCAGATCCTGAAGTTCTTTGTAGACCCCAGTAAGGCGCTCAGATTCAATTCTAAATGCAGCAACGAGCCACAAAAGGAGAAGTGACATTGTCAAGGAGCAGGAGAATGGAATGATTAGATAAAATGATCATTCAGTCTGCTGTACGGGTTAGAGAAACGAAAGTGCCAAGGGTGACTGTTGATTTCTTGGTTATGAATGTAGTAATGCCATTAACAGTGATAGGTAACATAGAAATGGGAGATATGAGGTAGGAGGAATAGGCTAATGAGGCATTTACTTTGGGACAGATGGGTTAGAGGTGATTGTAAGTCCTCCAACAGATATTGGTAGACACTCAGATGTATGCCTGTGTTGTTCAGAAGGAATATTTGGGCTGGAGTTACAAATGTGGAGTCGCCAACACAGGTGCTAACTGAAGCCATAGCAATGGATCAGGACATTTGAGGGGATGATAAAAGAGGAGAGAGCAGGGAAGAGAGTCTAACATGGAACCCTAAAAAGAAACAAAAATGATAGTTATGGGTCAGACACATTAAGAGGAATGCCTTCAAGTTTTATAAGAGCAGCCAGGAAGATAAGAGGAAATTAGGAGGAAGACTACTTCGGGAATGGCAGAGTAAGGCTCTCTGAAAATCTACTCCTCCATCAAAGCAATGAGAACACTGGAAAAATTTCAACTTTGTCAGAATTCTAAAAATTAATCAAAAGCTTGCAATAATTTGCAGAGTATTTATTGAATAAAATCAGCTGAAACTTTATAAGAACAGTGAGTAGCTTTGTGGCATTTTAACATGCCCTATTCCTATTTTCTTCTTCAGAAACAGTAGTCATGAAAACCAACAGGCTCACAATCATGGTAGCTGTGAAAACCACCAGCAGCCTAGTAGGGACAGAGTTTAGAGAACTCTGAAAAGCCCCATTCCCAGAAAATTATCACTATTTGGTCACCTCCTGGAATACCCCATTCACAGGGCTTGTCTTTATTGAGCCTGACTCAAAGATTCCAGAAATGTAAGGTTATTTTAATATCTAAAAGTCAATCACTGTAATATACCATATGAATAAAGGATAAAACCCTCAAGATTATCTCAATGCACACATATAAAGGACTTGACAAAATCTAATACTTTTTCATAATAAAACAACTCAACAAATTATGAATAGAAGGGAACTTCCTCAACCTAATAAAAGGCATTTATGAAAAACCCACAGTTACCATCATGCTTTATGGCAAAAGACAGAAATCTTAAGATCGGGGAACAAGACGAAGATGCCTATTTTCATCATTTCCATCTGACTTTTTGCTGTAGGTTCTAAAAAGGACAATTAGTCAGGAAAACAAAAAAACAATCATCCAGATTAGAAAGGATAATATGCAACTATCTCTATTTATAGATGACAGGACTATTTATATAGAAAATCCTAAGGAATCCACAAAAAGTATTAAAATAAATAAGTGAGTTCAGCAAGGTTACAGGATCCAAGATCAATATGCAAAAATCAGATATATTCTATACACTAGAAATGAACAATTCAAATGTAAAATTAAGAAGACAACTGGGGCTGGCCCAGTAGGGTAGTGGTTAAGTTTGTGCTCTCCACTTAGGCGGCCTAGGGTTTGCAGGTTCAGATCCTGGGTGCACACCTAGCACCACACATCAAGCCATGTTGTGGTGGCATCCCACATAAAATAGAGGAAGATCAGCATGGATGTTAGCTCAGTGACAATCTTCCTCAAGCAAAAAGAGGAGGATTGGCAACAGATGTTAGCTTAGGGCCAGTCTTCCTCGCAAAAAAAAAAAAAAAAAAAAAAAACAGTTCATTTACTATAACATCAAAAAGAATAAAATATCAAGAAATAAATTTTTTTAAAGTGTAAGATCTGTACTGAAACTATAAAACATTGCTCAAAAAATTAAAGAAGACTTAACTAAATAGAAATATATCCCATGTTCATGAGTTGGAAGACTTGATATTGTTAAGATGGCAATACTCCCCAAATTGAACTACAGATTCAATGCAATCTCTGTCAAAATCCCAGCTTCCTTTTTTGCAGAAAAAAGCTGATCCTAAAATTAATAGAGAAATACAAGGGACCTAGAATAGCCAAAAATATCTTGAAGAAGAAGAGCAAAGTGGAAGGACTCACAATTTTTTATTTCATAACTTACACCAGTGAAACAGTATTCAAGAAAATGTGGGACTGGCATGAGGATAGGCCTATAGACGAAGGAAATAGAATTGAGAATCCAGAAATAAATCCTTATGTTTATAGTTAATTGATGTTTGATAAGATTGCCCAGACTAACCAATAGGAAAAGAATAATCTTTTCAACAACTGGGGCTGGGACAACTGAATATCCACATGGAAAAGAATGACGTTGGACCCTTCACCACACTGCACAGAAAAATTAACCTAAACTGGACAATAGACTTGAATATTAGAAAAAAAACTACAAAATTCTTAGAAGTAAACATACTATTAAATCTTCATGACTTTAAGTTAGGCAAACATTTCTTAAATATGACACCAAAAGTATAAATGAAAAGAGAATAAATAGATAAACTGAAGTTTATCAAGTTTAAAAACTTTTTGCTTCAAGGACATCATCAAAAAAATAAAAAGACAACCCGCAGATTAGGAAAAAATATTTGCAAATCGTATATCTGATAAAGGACTTATATTCAGAATATACAAAACTATTACAACCCAACAGTAAAAAAAAAAAACAACAACACAATTTAAAACTTGGCAAAAGATCTGAATCGACATTTATTTCCAGAGAAGATATAGAAATGGCCAATAATCTCATGAAAAGATGCTCAACATCATCAGCCATGAGGAAAATGTGAATCAAAACCACAATGATATACCACTTCACACTCACTGGGATAGCTAATATTTAAGAAAACAGATAATAACAAGTTCGACAAGGATGCGGAGAAAAATGGAACTCTCATATGTTGCTAGTGGGAATGGTAAATGGCACAGCTGCTTTGGAAATCAGTTTGGCACTTTTTCAAAATAGTAAGCAGAGAGTTACCATATGATCAAGCAATTCTACTCTTAGGAATATACGCAAGAAAAATGGAAACATATCCCACATAATAAGTTTTACTCTGATGTTCATAGTAGCATTATTTATAGAAGCCCCAAAGTAGAAACAACCCAAATATCCATCAACAGATAAATGGATAAACAAATGTGGTATATCCATATAATAGAATATTATCCAGCCATAAAAAGGAATAATGTACTGATATATGCTACAACATGAATGAACCTTGAAAATATCGTCTGTGAGAAAGAAGTCAGTCTGCAAAGACCACATTGAATGATTTCACTTACATAAAATGTCCAGAATAGCCAAAATAAAGTATATTAGTGGTTGCCGGGACTGGGTTGAGGAAGGGAATTGGAAGTGACTGCTATAGGATATGGGGTTTCTTTGAAATGATGTAAATGTTCTGGAATTAGATAGTGGTTAGAGTTGCACAACCCTGTAAGTGGACTAAAACCCACTGAATTGTACACTTTTAAAAAAAGGTGAATTTTATGAAGTGTGAATTATATCTCAATAGAACTGTTATAGAAAAAACAGAGGAAATCAGGAGACAAGGTGACAACAGTGTCATATGCTGTGAATAAATATAGTTATATAAGGAATGAGGAACATTTATGGGATTTAACAACAGTGAGATCTTTGATGAACTTGACTAAAGATAGTGGAGAAGCGGGACAAAGCAAATTTGATTCATCAACCAGTATTTATGAATTGCATATTACATGTTAACATGTGTCATTGGGATGAGGAGTGAATGAAGGGAAGGAAGCCAGGCAGTAATGGGTGGAACTGAAAATGGAGGATGAGAAAGGAAAGACTGAGAGTACAGACAATCCTTATACAAGCTTGGCTGTGAAGGGCAGGAAACAAATATGTTAATAATCAGGAGACTTAGATTTAGGTTTGTTTGCAGTTTGTTAATCTGGGAGAAACTTCAATATCTTAACATGGGTGAATTTGTCTCTATTTAATGTTTATGGGAACAAGCCATGGGAGAAAGAGGGATGAGGTTGATGACACATACTCGGGAGGAGATAGTTGAAAGCACAAAGTTCTGGAGAAGTTCACCAGACCACTGACGAAGGAATTATCTTTAGATAGAAAGGAAGAGACATAAGCAAATTTTTTGTGTGATAAAAGGAACAGAGGAAAGATGGGTGTAATTGCAGCTTATCTTGAAGACTTGTGGGAGAACATTGGAGGAATTCCCCTGTGCTGCCTTCTATTGTAAGGGAGAGTTCATCTGTGGAGAGGCAAGAAAGAATTGGTGGAGCTTCCAAACACAAGTGGAGGTGGTGAAATAGTTACAAAGAAGGAAGACTGAAGTTACTAGTGTATAGGGGCATCATAAAAGATTGCCCTCAGTGTTGAGGGCTCAAGTGAGGTTTAGGACCACCAATTTGTTGTGGCTTCAATCCACAGTGACAGGCAATTTTTTTATCCCCCCAGCTTTTAGCAGCAGTGTTCAGATGGCAACACCAATAAGGCAGATCTTTGCATTTATCCAAGACAATTTTCCTAGAGAGATCAGTGAATGTTCCAAGGTGAAGGAAATGAAACTACTTTATTGATAAAGGAATCCTTTAAAGTGAGCCGCCAGAATCTAAGCTGTGGGAAGGAAGTGGAGTCTGGCATGACTGATAGGGAGAAATTAGAGGGGTCAAAGAATTGCAGGTGTTTCCATCCCCTCTGCTGATCTGTTTTTAACTCCCCACCCTTCCCACTAGGCTTCTCCTTTTATTTCTTCTCCTTCTTAAAGAGATGGTTGTTCAAAATTGCTTTTCTGCCCAGTTGGTTATGTTCTTGATGGATGAGTTCATTGGTTCTTGGAGATCTGTTAACTCACTGGCAGTTGGATAAGGGTTAGGCCAGTTTAGTATTCTACATGGTCAACTCATGGCTTGGCTTTAACAGAGATGTTCTTATTCTATCTTAACAGCAACCCTGTCCCATAATTGAGACAAAAAGAAGAATCAACTTGAAAGCACTAGGAGAAACCTGAAGGAAGTTCCAAGAGTTTGGGGATAACTACACTACAAAGTACAGGGTTAGAATCCAGGCCTTCCTTGTTAAACTCTTCTCCATTCCATGCTGATAGATAATTCAATTTTTATATGAGTACACATACATTTGGTTCAGCTCAGAGAGTCCTACTTATTTGGAGGAATGATATTAATCATAGAAAACTCTTTAAAAATCGTAATCCACCATATGTTTTAAATATAATTATAACTATCATTATAGTCCTTCCTTCATTTTCTAGGCCACCTTTTCAACATATTCAGTCATTACTCCCCTCCCCTCACAAGCATCTTCTTTAAATTACAACCCAAATATGAGCTAGGAAACATTCTACGCATGATATGAGAAAGGTCACTACTTCCAAAGAGTTTAAAATCCAACTGGGAATATAAAACATATCTGTATATATGCCTGTTTGAGTATATAACATATACTGTGTTGGAAAGAGTTAATTAATGTTAACTTTTTCATTAACTTTCATGTGATGACACAGTTCTTCTAGCAAATTCGTTTGAACATCTGCTTCCTCTAGTAAATTAAAAACCAACTAAATTTTCCGTAATCTTATTATATCCACCCAATATTTAGATGAAAATTTCTACTAGTCTCTGAAAATGTGATGGCAGGAATTGTGTCATTTAGTTATCTTCAAACTTAGTGTTGGTGCCGAACAAATGTTTGCTGATTTTAACTGAAAGGTTGAACCAAAACAAATACTAAATCTTAGTACAAATGCATATCTGTATTTGCTTCGATATATCTGTTAATTTTCTATCATTGAGACCCAAAAATTCTTCACTACTTAGTAACTTTGTGACTTTAGGTAAGTCACGGAACTCCCAGATATCAGTTTTCTTGCTTTTGAATGGTGATCATGCTTTCTGCTCTCCTTACCTTAAGGGGTATTCTGAATATCAGCTAAGTGAAGATTTTATGAATCCAGGTAAATGCGCAAAGCTGTAAAGGTTTATGGACAGCATCATTTACTCAGAGAGAAGCACAGCATAAAATATTATTCGACAGACTCATAGGCCTGCTATGATCTTTTACTAACTGTCACTTTATAGGTAAAACCAGAAAATATTCAAAGAGGATGGTGAACACACACATGCACATACATGCATGCGCATGCACACATGTTCTTTTGAGGAGCCATTAGATCATCCCAGATATAGGTGAATCTAAAGAGACTAAGAGATGAATCTAACTATGGATGGCTGTAATCTATTGGTCAGGTAAGAAGAAAACAAAAGTCCTTGAATGTTTTTATTCAGACACTACCTTCAAACATTGGAGTAGAAGATAATCAGAATGTATCAACCTTTAAATGAGGATTTCCCAACCTCTGCAATTTGGGCCTGGATAATTCTTTTTTGAGGGGTGAAAAGAGGATGCCCTGTGCATTGTGGGACAATGAATAGCATCTCTGGCCTCTACTTCCTGGATGCCAGTATTACCCCCAACAGTATGACACCCCAAAATTCCTCTAGATGATGCCAAATGTCCCTGGGATGGGGTGTGGGCAAAATTACCCTCAGTTGAGAACTACTTCTTTAAATAACGTGAACCAATACTTTCATGCAGTGCTTTGAAAAGCTCTTTTAAGTAGGTTATATATTAAATTCCCCACAACAACTAAGGCCTTGATAAAGTAAATGACTTGCCTAAGATCATACAGCTGGGACTCAGAGAAGCCAGCATTCAAACTCAGTCTTCTGCTGACCTAAATTCCTGCCAATGCCACTGCTCATCCTGCCCCGCTATATTATATCCTCTCAGGCAGAGACTTGAAAAAGCCAGTGTCCTAACCAAGCAGTCCACTTCCTAGTTCCTCACAGATCTGTGAAGGGACTTTGGAAAGAGAAAAATATCCCAGACTCTCTTCCCCTCTCTTACTCATTCTGTCTCTTACTCATTCTTCTCTGATTAATGAGACAATGAGAGTCTGACTTCTAATGAGCCCTGTTATTCTACTGGACAATTAGGATTAAAGATCACTGTTTCCATCTTGCCTGGCAACTCTCTCTCTTTTAGACTAACTTACTCTTAGGATATGTTTGCTTTTCTCAGCTGTTTTGCCATATGATAAGCTGTAAAAGAGATTTTGTTCCCTATGAGTTTATTTTTCAGCTGAGCCAAAGCTAGGAGTTAGGGTGACCAACTTATCTTAGTTTGCCTGGGACTTTCCTGATTTTAGCACCGAAAGCCCCCAACCCCAGGAATCCCTCAGTCTAGAGTTGGAATTATATTCCCCACATAACTGACTGGTGCTGTCAGAAACCTGGAGAAGTTAGGAGGTGAAAATAGAGTCCTCAAATTGGTACGGAACAATCAATTCCAAGACATTAGCCCAGAGAGAGAAATCTAGGAAGGGACTATCACTTATTTTTAATAAAGTGTACTTAAATGCAGAGAATGAGGGAAAGAGAGAAAGCGAGAGTGAGAGAGAGAGAACACGCTAAGCTTTCCACAGTAACTCTAAGATGATTTAGGAAATGGATAAGTCTGACTGCGTTGACATGTTGACATGATAGTATGCTGACACGACTTGTATGGATAGATGAGAGATTTCTTTACTGTAGATTCTAATTTAGAGTTAAAAGTACTCATTCATTTTAGTCTCACAAAACCCTATAATATGCAAAAAATATGAATCAATATCTCCAGTTTCCAGACAAGTAAATCAAAGCTCATTTGAGTACGTCCCTTGAGGACACACAGCCATTTAATGGCACAATTGGGATTTGAACCCAGATCTGTTTGATTCTAATCTCTCCTCTCTCCCATCTCACCTCTTTCCCTCCCTCTCTATAGCGACATCTAGAAATTTCCATTTTCCAAGGGTCATAGGCAGCTATTAGTGTCCTTTAAATTCCTCTGAGGAAAAAAAGAAGTCATTAATAGGTTTTTTACTTAATTCAATTCACATTCAATTAATATTTATTGAGGGTCTTCAGAGGACTTAAGACTGCAGATGATTCTTAACGAGGTGAAGTGTGAAAATTTCAATCTTCCCTGGTATAAGAACTTTGAAGTTTTTTTCTGCTTTGCTTTTGAGGGATTCTCCTTGCCTCAGTGTATGTCAAAGTGCGTTCAAGGGGAAAAGGGCTTCTTTCCTGTTATCTAAAATACTTACAGTATTTTACCGTGGGATATTAATGCGCTATTAATCCATCCAGCTCTAATACTTGCAGACAGATGTGTGACCTGCTTAGAGCACGTTGCTGAGTGTCCTACTGCGTTCAGGCACCTTGGCTTCTGTCTTCAAGAAGCAAGAGTCTAATCAGAAGGGTGGGGATGTTAGTGACTTTAATGCAATCTGCAATTCCCTCTTTGCTAGTCATTTTGATATTTCAAATTTTTGAGAACCTTTGGAGTACAAGGGAAATGATTGCACTGGATTTTAATTTCCATGCTTTCCAAACTCTGAATTTCTCTCATCTGTTCTTTTGTTTATTATGTCATTCATTCAACAAGTATAATGGAATTAGGGGCAGGAGACACAAGGATAAATAAGGCACAGCCCTTGCTCTAATGGAGCAGACAATCTGGTGAGGCAAATAAAGAAATAAAAATACGGAGACAGCAGAGAAGGTGTAACAAGGGTATTTTCAGCTTGCAATGGAAGCACTTGGGAAGAGCACTTAACCCGAGTCAGGAGAAGCAGGGGAGATACCTGTAGAGGTGACATCTATGACAGCTTATATACAGGTGCAGGATAAAGAGGAATTATTAGGGTGGAGGTGCATTGGGAATGGGGCATGATCAGGTTGAAGGATCAGCACATGCTAAGTCACAGGGTTAAGGGAAAATTATGCCATTCAATAGAAGCAGTGGAAACTTATTCTGAGTAGAGAATACGATGTATTAAAAGAAAAGGTGGCAAGGAGTGAGGCTGAAAGGGTACCCAGAACTAGAATGTGAAAGACTTGTTTTACATGTTAAAGGAGATATACCACTGAAGAGTGTAGGCAAGCGTTAGATCTGGTGCCAGGGTTGATTTTGAGAAATATCCCACATGCTTCATTGTGGAATGTCAATGGATAAGAAGCAGCCTCAGAATATCCAGTTTAGATGAAAGGCAAAAATGCGTTGGACCAGGGCAATGTTGCCAGGATAGAGAGAAGAAGGCAAAAGAGGTTTTTTTGGGGGAAAGAGCCATTTTTTACACAAGGAAACAGGCCAGTGGTGAAAAATTGTCTTGCACACGGACCTCATTGGAGGGATGTCATATAGAACTGCGATACAGGTCAGAGGTTTTGGAGATAGACAAGAATTCCATCTCAGCTTGGCCACTTACTAGTATACTTGTGACCTTGAATGAGTGACTGCAACTCTGTGTACCTCAGTTAGATCATGTGTAAAATTAGGATAATAATGTAACTACCTCACGGTGTTGTTTCAAGGATTTGATGGAATGAGATATAAAGCATTTAGACCAGTACCAGGCACACAGTAGCTACTCAATAAGTAATCACTATTATCCTCATTGCATCTTTTCCTTCTTTTACCCTAACCTGGCCTCCAACATGAGGGGTGGGAGTGTGGGTAGGGGTTGTTTATTTCCATTCAGTTAAGGAAACCGGGGAGAGAGGTCGGCTGGATTCCCTAATTTCTTAGAGTGGAGCATTTGCAGTACTGAACTAAAGAGTTGAGCTATTTTGAACGTAGTGTGCTCCTTCCATCCCACGGTTGTCCCCTCTCCTGTGGAAGTGCCAACTTCTCTACCCCGGGTGGGGCTTCCCCTGGGATTTTTGGGGAGTCTTTGCTTACGGACAGATGGAGCCAAAATTTGGTGTTGCTCCATTGTGGCTTGCTGGGCAAGACCAGGCATACATCTTGTTCTCCCTGAAGCTGGTTTTAGCTTTGACTAAAGACAGTAAAGCTAGCGCTCAGGAGAACATGAATGGTGCCACATCATCAAGAAGAGGGATGAATCACTCCTCTGGGGGACGCCCTGGGACAAAATGAGATCACAAGAGATAAGGCAGATTCAGGGAGGGAGGGCTCTCTCTTACCATGCCTCCCAGCCTCCAAGGCACAACAAGGTCTCTTTTAAGGATCCACCCTGCATTTTTGCCCTCACAATTCCCTGAGATAGTAGAAGAGACTGGATTACATCATGTCAGACCTGGGAAGACCCTAATAGACCATGTCATTCAATGACTCTTTATTTTCAGATGTGGAACCTGAGGCCCAAAGAAAAGGAATTTACTGAAGGCCTCACATCAATTTCATTATTAAAAGTGAAACAAACTACCTCCCTGTTGAGTAAAAACGATTAATTGCCCCTGCTGTGTGCTAGCTTCCCATAGCAGTTCACTGACTCTCTCTCGTGGTATATTTCTTTCCTACCTGGTGGTATAAATATGTATACATTTGTCTTTTTCTCACCACTAGCCTGGTGAATCCCTGGGGGATGAGGTTCACTCTTTTTCACCTCTTCATTATCCATAGTCCCAAACACAGAACTCTGCACCTGACAAATTCTCAATAGTTAGTTACTGATTATTAATAATGAGGAATGGAATGCTGGATCTCAGGCCACATAAAGTCCACATTAGAAGGGAGTATGCTTGAAACTATACCTCTTAAGCAGATCTAAGAACACCATGTTAATCACTTGCTCCACATTATTTTATTTAAACATTGTTGGGATTTTAGGGGGTCTCCAGATTCTGAAGTTGCGTCACCAAGTTATACAAAGGAGTTGGGCAGACAGAGAGCAAGATGTTGACTTCATTACTGAAAGAGCTGTTTGAGAATGTGCGAGGAGTTCTTCCAGAGCTAGACAGAAGAGTCCACCTGGTCATAGCAGCCCTGGACATCCCCAGGTCTCTTGGGCACATCCAGGGCCTTTACTGCCTAGTTTATTGCATGACAGAAGGCAAACCAGAGCATTGGTTCTCAACAAGAGGGAAGGGCTGAGCTATGAATTCCTAGTTCTTCATCCTAATTAGATAAATGAAGGGTGAAGAGAACCTAGAAGTGTTTGCTATGGGCATCCATCCACTTGGAAACACACAACCCATATTCCCAACTATCATAGGAAATAGATGCAATTAATTTGCCCTTTTTACAAATGGCAAAGCTGAGACTCAAGGGGCCAGCCGGTGGTGCACTGGTTAAGTGCCCACATTCCGCTTCAGCGGCCTGGGGTTTGCCGGTTCGGATCCTGGGTGCAGACACGGTATCGCTTGGCATGCCATGCTGTGGTAGGCATCCCACATATAAAGTAGAGGAAGATGGGCACGGATGTTAGCTCAGGGCCAGTCTTCCTCAGCGAAAAGAGAAGGATTGGCAGCAGTTAGCTCAGGGCTAATCTTCCTCAAAAAAAACAGCTGAGACCCAGAGAGTATGGAATCCACTCTAGATCACATTCTACGTAAACAGTAGGGCCCAGATGTGAAATCTGAATTGTCAGAAGGTCCCAAAGGTCTAAGCAATGTGCTATATTACGTCACTGCCTCTTTCTCCAAGGTGGTCATTCCAATTTCCTGTGTCAGCTAAAAGAAAATTCTTTAAAAGGATACTGATTTATTAACTCACTACCTTTATCCGTGGGGTCATTTTGCTGGCATTTGAATGGAGATGGATGAGGGCAGAGTATTGGCAGGGCTCTGCTGTTTGAAGTGCAGGAGAGATTTTCTTTGTAGCTGAAGAGGTACAAAGAATGTAAATTGTGAGAGCAAGGAGATTGGTGGACAATGTTCCCCTGGAGAGGGTGTGCCCCTATTATGTGTTATTGAACCAAATGATCTGGGTAAAGACACCTCCACTCAGTCTTCCCCTACCGGCCACTGGTCCGCCTTAAAAGTAAAATTGGTGCTTTGTACAGAAAGAATAAGTACAAAGCAAGATTGTTTTTGATCTCTTAGGGGTCAGGAGTTATAACTAAACTAATCTGCCTGACATTTTTTTATACTTCTCTGAAAATATCCTCTGCTCATAGAGGGCAGGAACATAAGAATCCCCTTCTCTGTTCATGTCAACTAGTGTTATATCTGACAGGACAGAGCACAATACAACTGCAGCTGGAGGAGGCTGAACACATGGCAGCTCATGTCAAAAGACTCGTGGAACCCTAGGAAACACATTTCACCTTTCAAAGCCTCTTTTCCCTCATTGATAAAATCAGTTGATTTCTGCCTTGACCACTCATGTTGGAAACCGTGTTTGCAAAATAGTAGGTTAAACTCTAGAGCAGAGTAGCATTAAAAGCACAGATCTTAGAGGTAAGCAGACTTGGTTTTAAATCCCGGCCATACCGCTTATTGGTGGCTTGACGTTGTGTGGTCACTCAGCTTCTTGGAACTTCAGATTTACCATATGGAAATCATGGATTATAATACTTGCCCTCTGGCTTCTTCTGGGGATGCATTAAAACAATGTAAATAAAACACTTTGCACAGTGCTTGACACATAATAAATGCTCCCTAAATGTGGCTGATTTCATTATTATGGTAATATTAAACACTATTATTAATGACTAGTAATGGTCTTTAGTAAATATGTATTTATGGAGTAATGTAAACAGAGAGACTTTATGAGAAGGAGCCTCATAAAACTCATTTTTAAAAGCATTCTAGAGATATTCAAAAGAACTCCTCCCATTATATCCACATGTTAATTTTTCAATGAGGAGCCAGGAAAGAAATTGATTACAGCCTGAAAACCAGCAAGTAACTGTTTCCTCTTGAGAACTGATGTTTGAATCTTGTAACTGACTGCGTTTCTCTCTGTTTTCTGTGCTAGGAAGCTCATATTTAAAGCAGGACAATAAATTACCACTTATGTAAATACCCTTTTATTCAAGCACTTGTTATACCCATGAGAACACTGTGGCCCCAAATGATTATTTTATATATTTGACACAATTGATCTTTCCCTCAAATTTGGAGATCTTTTGTTCCTTCACAAAGTACTCTTCTGAAAATTCTTTCTCTTTCTTCTGTCCTGGCTTTTTGCACTCTGATGCCTCTTATTCTCCATATTTTTAATGTGCTTTACCTGAATCATAATATTTAATTCTCCCAGAAACACTCTGAAACATGATTTACTTCTACCTTCACTTTACAGAGGAGAAAACTGAGGTTTAGAGTGATCTGCATCTACCTAATAGACACCTATTTCTCCCGCTGTACTCTCTCTGAATGATATGATAAACCTCCATGTGTTTTGAGCAATAATGTGAGCACTCAATGGTACCAGATTTGCACCTTCAGTTCTGAACTACCTCCTGAGCATGAAAGTATTATTTCCAAATGACCGCCAAATAACCTACAGACACTCTAGATTAAATATGTTGAGTATCCCTCACCTGGGAACCATTTATTTTACTGTAGACTCATTCGTGCCTAACAGAATTAAATAATTAATAAACTAAAAATTTTGAACCTTCACCCTGTTCCTGGCACTGTGCCCTGTGTTTTAAATGGGTTCTCTCATTGACTCCTCACAATAACTTTATAAAGTAAGTTCACCATTTTCTGTAGCTGAGAAGTATATCATTTGCCCAAGGCTACTCATCAAGCGTCAGTTGTAGTCAGCTGATTGTGTAGAAGAGACGTTGAAACAGTAGCCTTTCCTCAAGAGTGTGAGCCAGAAAACCTTATCTTTCAGTCTTCCTTCTTCCTTCCTGGTCACATCCAATTAGTTATCCAGACCTGTAATTCATAAACCAATGGTTCTCAAACTTGGCTACACATTGGAATCACCTAGGGAGCTTTACAAAGTATTGGCACCCTGCCCCTGCCCCTGCCCCAGAAATTCTGATTCAATTGGTTTTGGCTGTGTCCTGGGTATCAGAAGTCTTTAAAGGTCCCTGAGTGATTTAATGGACAGCCAAATTTGAGAACTGACTTTAACACTCTATACATACTTATGTCTTCCTCCATCGTCTCCACTTCCCCTGACCAAGTGTTGGTTTCATCATCTTTTCTCAGATGTTACAAGGTCCCCTATCCAAGCATTCTGTCTATCCACCTCCCTTTTTTTGGTAAGGAAGATTGGCCCTGAGCTAACATCTGTGCCAATCTTCCTCTATTTTGTATGTGGGATGCCACCACAGCATGGCTTGATGAGTGGTGTGTACGTCCATGGCCAGGATCCAAGCCTATGAACCCCAGGCTGCCAAGGCAGAGCATGCGAACTTAACCACTACACTGCTGGACTGGCTCACTGCCCCCCTTGTTTTATCCCCTGACATCCATACTCCATGATGAGAGTCAGAGTGATCTCAATAAAGCACAGATCTGATCAGGTCACTTCCTAGATTAAATCTGGCTATGGCTTCCTATCGTCCTTAGGGCAAAGTCCCAGATCCACTTTCCTCTCTTTGTTGTACCTGCTAAGCTCTTTCCCCTGAGTAGATCCCACACTACCTTGGCTCCATCCTTTGTTCCTGCTGCAGCCTTCTGTAGAATGAAGTCTTCGCCATCCTGTAGGATTAAGTTTAGATATCGTCTCTCTCTGAGGTCTTCGTTGGCAGATTCCATCCTCATGAAATCAGTTGCTCCCTCCTCTGTGCTCCTAAATCACAAACCTATTAAAACACTTATAATTTTATATTAATGTGAGCTTTGCTAGCTTGTGAGCTCATTGAGGGCAAGGGATGTTCCATTCATTTTTCTCCCCTATGGAAACAGCACATACTATAATAGAATTATTATAAGGATTAAGTCATAACAGTAATTGAAAAAACAAAGAAATATATTAATAAACGGTTAGATGACCTTTTCCCATGTGACTTCATTTGGGTTTTTTCTTCCTTCAATTCAAGTAAGATAGCTCCATCCCCATGAAAGATTTCTAAAATTGTATCCCAGGGTTGGGAACCAGGAGAAAAAGAACCGGCTCCTGGATTTCTTTGCAAATTGTTGTAGAGATGTTGAGAAACTGCCTTAGCCTTTTGACACCACAGTTTTCTAATTTGTAAAATGAAAACAATAATAATACTTACTCCACAGGGTTGTTAGGAGAATTTAATGAGATAATAGATATAAAATGTTTAACTTCATACCTGGCGCACAAGTAAGTACTCGACAAATTTTTTTGTTGTTGTTCCTCATGAAGCCTTCCTTGCCTATGCCAAACCTCACTGATGTCTCCCTTTTCCATACTTATTTGCATTTATTTACTCAATAAATATTAATTGAAGGCTCAATATGTTATATACACTTCTCTGAAGTGCTGCAAATGTAACAGTGGGAAAACCAGCAGAAAGCCCTTCCCTCAAGCAGCTTACTTTCTAGTTTGGAGAGAGAGAGAAAGAGGTAATAAACAAAACAAATAAGATATGTAGAATAAAAGATGGTAGTAAGCTCTAAGAAGAAAAATAAAGCAACGGAGGAGAAAAGAATATACTGGGGTAGGGCCGCAAATTTAAATGGAATGGTCAACTCCGTCCTCCCTGAGAAGTCACATTTAGGTAAAGATCTGAAGGAGCTGGGGAAATCAGCCCTGAGGATATCTGGAGGCAGAGTTCCAGGCAAGGGGAACAGCCAGAAGGCCAGTGGGGCCAGAGTAGAGTGAGGAGGGTGGGGTGAGATAAGCGGTGATGAGTTCAGGGAGGGAACATGAAGCAAGATGGAGTAGGACGCTGTCAGTTGTTTTAAGGTCTTTGGCTTTTACTCTAACTGAGACGAGAAACCCTTGGAGAATAGTACAGGAGCAAACTGACAGGTTGCCCGGGTCAACCTGGCCGCCAAGTTAAGACCAGGCTTATAGGGCAAATGCAAAGGAAGGGAGAACATGCAGTAATCTGGGTGAGCTTGGATGGAGACTGGCACCAGGCTGGTAACCATGGAAATGGCGAGGAGTGTCTCATCCCATGATGTACTTTGAAGGTAACTCAAACCAGATATCTTGTAAGATTGAGTGTGGGGTATGAGCAAAAGAGAAGGTTTTTTTGTTCTGAGCAATAGGAAAGATAGAGCTGCCATGAACTGAGACTGGGGAGTCCATCACAGGAGTGCATTTGATAGGAAAAGATGGGGAGTTTAATTTTGAAAATGGTAAATTTGAGACATCCAAGAAGAGATATCAAGTACCCTGTTGTATATACCAAACTGAAGTTTAGAGAAATGGTTCAGAGTGGAAAGCAAAGAGCTGTTGGTGTTCAGATGATATTTGAAGCAATGAGAGGGAACAACATCACCCAGGGAGTGAATGCAGATAGAGAAAAGAGGCTAACCAAGGACTGATTTCTGAGATACTCCAATATCAAGACATCAGGTGGAGGAGCAGAAGTCAGCTAAGAGACCGAGAAAAAGATGACAGTGAGGAGCCAGCAAAACTAGGAGAGTGTCTATGTTGTCTTGAAAGCCAAGTGAAGAAATTCTTTCAAGGACAAGGGGGCAATAAACTGTATCATATGTTGCTAATAGGTGGTGGACCTCAAAATGAAGACTAAGAATTGACTATCTGGTTTAGCCCTGTGAGTGTCAATGATAACCTTGACAAGAATAATTTTGGTGAAGAGGTGGAGGTGAAATTTGGTTGGAGATGATGAGGGGAAAATGGGTATGGGTGGAGAGCCTATTCACCAGCTGTGGGGCATTATACAAGTGCCCTACAGGATTTGAAGGAACCTCAAATCCTTCATCCCTCACTCTGGTTTTCCTTACTCCCTCCTTTACTCCTTCCCTCTCTACTTTCCTTCCTTCCTTCCTTCTTTCCTTCTTTCTTCCTTCCTTCCCTGATCCATAAAGTGGGATAATAATATCTATTTCATGAGGATTTTATGATGTTATGTATGTAAATCATGACAATATGTGGCATGTCCTTCCTGCCCTTTCAGGACCCTATGTCTTGTTCCCTCAGTGACTCGGATGGGATCAGCCCAACTAGGCACCCATTAAATGCCCACTGATGGGGATGAATTAGGCCCACAAGTCTCCTTCTGGCCCAGGTACCTGGTTATTTGTCTGGATCAAACAGGAAAGCACTCTTGTTAAACGTGAGGACAGAATGCTGGAGGCCACCACCGGCTCTTCAGGAAAGAACGCTTTGGCTCAGAACTCCATGGAGCTTCTGACTGTAAATAAAAGTTGCAATGGCTTCTGCTTGGAAGTGGGGATAGGAGGTTTGAGAATAAGTGCACTCTGTCCAGGGCAGCCTCCCGCGGAAATGATTTCCGGAGCAGAGTGCCAAAGTGCTTTCGTAAATGACTCTGGCTCACCCCTTTCCCTATCTCCTGCCCTGTGTATGCAACATTTATAAAAATAAACATCTGCAGGAGGCATTTGGGAGGAGGCCAAGGTGGAGCACCCAGCAGAGGAAACAGATACACCAGAGAACTTAGAACTCCCAAGAAGAATATTAGTTTTCAGAGGAGGGAACAGAAGGACCCGCGGGTATAAGGGAGGGTGGTGGGAGGAGACAAATGTGTGAGTTTCTGAGTTTCAATTCAGTCTTCTCTCAGCTTCTCCTCTCATTCACCATCTTTTACCTCATCCTTTTCCCACTAGAATGCATGATCCTTGAGGAAAAGGACCACCTTTTACTCATTTTTGGGTTTGGATTATTTATTCAGAATGACACATTTATCAAGCGACACTTGGTGCCAGGAACTCTGCTCCTACAACCATGTCTATCATGCACTAGATGTTCCATAATTAAATAAGCATTCCTTCATCCTTAAGAGTTAGTACCGCATTGGCTTCTCTCAGGTTAGGAAAAATGTCACCTCCTCCTAGAAGCTGCCTCTTCCTCCTGCATGCTTCATATCTCTTCAAATTCCCCTCCCTTTCAGCTCTGTAATAAAAGCTCACTGAGGGCAGAGCTTTGTTTTGCTCACTTGTATGTCCCACTGCCTACAACAGTGCCAGGCACATAGTAGGTATTCAATTAATAGGAACATGTAATTAGCACCCATTTCATGGTCTCTAAGTCAAATATTTTGTGTGTGTCTCCAGTGCTGGACTGTGAATTCTTTGATGGAAGATATAGTGCCATTTTTTTCTTGATTTCTTCATTTTCTGGCACAGAAGTTACTCCATAAATGTTAATGGGATAAATATGTAAACAAATCTCTCTCATTCTTTTATGAGTCTCTTCTAAAATATTCTGCTTGATTAAACAAAATGTATAATTTTATTAAATAAATATGCATTCCATAAAACATGGGATAATGCAGAGGACAGTTGAAAAGAGACTAGTATAAAATAAGGGCGGTATAGCCATCATGTTCATCATTATCAGCAACAAATGCTTGCTGCTCTATTCACCAATTCAGAAATATTTGTTGATCTCCTACTATGTGGTGACACCATGTGAGGTACCACAGAAAGAACGGAGATCAAGAGGTTCAGTCTTTGCACTCAAAGAAATCAAAGGCTAGTGCCAAAATAAAGGTACTAACGGGGGCTGTGGAAGAACATAGTCCAACCTAGATTGATGTCATCAGAGAACTCCCAGAGGAAGGACCAGTAAAGCTAAAGAATGAGTTGGAATAAATCATGCATTCAAGTTATAAGTAGCCTGGCACTGGGCGAGAAGTAGAGAAAGAGATGAGGAGGGTAGGAAGAAGTTTGCCCAGGTAGATGGAACAGCATTTATTACAGCATATAAGCAATAGAGTGAAAGGACGTTCAGGAAAATGACTGAAGTTCAAAACGGCCAAAAAAGTAGATTGCCAATGGGCAGGGGCATCAAGAGGAGAGAGAGCACAGGGTTGAGGGAGGCATGTCAAGTGGAATCCTGTTAGAGTCGTATTTCGCTTAATGTTGGGGACATGTTCTGAGAAATGCATCATTAGGCAATTTCATTGTTATGTGAACATCATAGAGTGTACTGAAGGGGAACAAAAAACACCACCCCAAAATACGTCTCTTTAACATGAGGATTATTTTAGGCTGATTATTTTTATGAAACAAGAGTCAGAAAGTTTTTCTTATTATCTCTCCCTTCACTGCCTAAACGAATTCAGATTAAAAAAAACCCATCTCGGGCTGGCCTGGTGGCATAGTGGTTAAGTTCACACACTCGGCTTTGGCAGCCTGGCGTTCACGGGTTCAGATCTTGGGTGCAGACATACATACTGTTCACCAAGTCACACTGTGGCAGCATCCCACATACAAAATAGAGGAAGACTGGGAACAGATGTTAGCTCAGGGCCAAACTTCCTCACCAAAAAAAACACCAGTCTCAGGAAGCAAACTATCACATTAGCATAACATGAACTAGGTGGTAGACAGGAAGGAGCCTAGAAAAGTGTATTTGTTGGGCTCCCTTCTGTGTTCCTCTATTTCTGTGTGGCCAAACACTCGTTATCCAAATGTTTGCTCCCTTTCACCTACCTATGTATTTCTTGCCTTCTCTTTGAAGTCCCTGATGCTCCCCACTCCCAACATCTTCTGTCTTTTGCTGAGGATGGTATCAAAGGTGAGGGCTTTGGCCATTTTGTCAAGATACTCACTTTTCCTTCTCCCATGTATAGATGTTATTAAACTTTTGTTTGTTTTTCTCTTGTTAATCTATCTCATGTCAAGTTAATTCTTAGACCAGCCAGAGGAACCTAGAAGGGTAGAGGGAAATTTCTTCCTCCCCTACAATGCTTACACAAACCAAGATGGGATAGCCTACTACACACCTAGGCTATGTGGTCCTAATCTTATGGGACCACTATTGTATATGTAGTCCATTGTTGACCAAAACTTCTTTATGTGGGGTGTGACCGTATTTGTAAGCAGTTCAGACTTTCTTTTCTCAACACTCATTCCTGTATTTTCACACCTTTAATTTTCATAATCACACAGAGGCATCAATAAGATAGATAATCCACTAGAAAGACTGGTAAACTGATGTCCAGAGACCCTGTCTGATAAAAATCTCTGGTTACTAGAAGAACTGGACCTAAATTCCAAATCCCCACACTTTCAAATGCAACTCACCGCACTAGGAATGGAAATTAGATAACATTTCTCATGCCTATTATAATTATCCGGTGATGGATGTCTGGAGTCAGTGTTTGTGGAAGTATTCTGTGGTCCCATCTGCCTCTATAGGAAAGAGAGCCAGGCTGGATTCATGCTGTCAGCCTTGGGCGGATGAGGGGGAGAATGCAGCCCCACCTTGTGTATCTGGCGTTTCCTGCAACCACATTGTGAAATTTCTCAGTTACACCACACAGACCTCTATTTCTTGGTGAATTCTTTCTAAATGATTATGATTCTTCATTTACCCTTTTTCCTCATTTGAGCATTTCTTTACCATGACACACACCAGAGATTTTCCTAGAAAACCAGAAAACTGCTAGCACAGGCCAGTCAGACTGACGATTGTGAAATTCTCTAAATTCAAAAATGGCTCATTTGAGTCAAGCAAACTAGAGAGAAATCTTACTACAGCTTCCCCCATCCCCAGCTCCGACTTGTGAACTAAAAGGAATTGGGATGGTCCAATTACAAATATCTCAACAGTGATTTCCACCTTGAGATAACTGCTTGTTCATTGCAATGTGAAGCACTTAAGTTAACCCAGCCTTAAATGTTGAAGAGTTTGTAGAAGCCAAAGTGTCAACCCTCCCATTGTAGGGTATTGGTACTTCAGTGTAGGTACTTATCACATACTTCCTCACTTCTAATTTGATGGCACATTTCACTTAGTAGGTATTCAGTAAATTTTTATGGAATGAAAGAAGTGAGGAATTAATTGATGAAACAAATAGGTAAATAAATCAAGGCAGAAATGAATGACTCTTATCTAGTTCTAATTTAGCTTCTTGAGGAAAGGAACAATGCATTTTTCATTTCTGCGCTACCATGAAGCCTATCATAGTATCTGACACATAATGGTTTCTCAATAAATGCATATAGATTAACTGGAACATTAGCTCCCCTACTAGAGTATGTGCTTCTATATATTGTGGACTATGTTCTGTAAGTTTGGAATATATATACATATATCATGGATATGTCTCTCTATATAGATGTTCTCTCAAGATCCTGCCATAGCACCTGGTACTTAGTAAGAGTAGATCAAACAATGAGTGTTTTATATCATCTTTGCAATTCAAGTTTCTCCATAAATGTTTCATGGACCATTTGTAACAGAATATAAAAATTAAGTAGGAATAATTCCTGGGTCCCATTCCAAGACCAATCATGGGTATTTCTAACAAGTTTTATGGGTGGTTCTGATGCACAGAAGTTAGACAACTACCTTCTAAACCAAGAGCTACTTGAGGGCAGGAACTAGGTTTATGCATCTTTGATTCTCTCAAGTGTAATGCAACCTAATGCCCAGAACGTAATGGGTCTTACTTATTGAATGGAAGAGCTTTCAGGGGTAGCTTTATGCATCTTTGATTCTCTTGAGTGTAATAAGCGTAATGCCCAGCACATAGTGGACTTTACTGATTGAATGGAGGAGTTTTCAGAAACAATTTCTTCCCAGCTGTGATGATTATCAAGCTGGTGACATTTCAACCAAGCTAATCAAAGAAGCAGATGATTCTACAAGGGTCAAATTGTATATCACAGTTGTTTTCTCCAACATGCTTCTGAAAATTAAGAGAAAGTGCCTCAAACTTTGTGGAACTATGGGTTCCCACCACTCCCTACACTCTGAGGCTGGATTTAAGGAGTATGCTGCTAGTGTCATTATTGTAAGTCTCTAAATGCAACAATACTACCTAATAAATTAATTCTGATCAGATTCCTTGGAAAGAGACTCTGGCAGAGATTTACATGTCAGAGGAAGTGCTTTTGGGAGATAAACCTGTGGGGAGTGAAGGTGCTAGAACTGGGCAGAATGAGGAATTGAGTTGTGATTCAGCCACAACAGAGGCCTCAACAGATCCCACGGGGAGCCCTGGAGCTTGGTTGGCCCTGCAGAATCATTCCATATGAGGTAAGTGGGCCATGCCTTTGAACCCCACATTAAAGAGTCATTCACCCTGGGACCTTGGCTGAGGAGGCTCCCCTCCATGGAGGACAATTGGTAGCTGGAGAGCTGACAGTTACCAGCAATCTCAACATCTGGGCAAATGAGTCTTTTAGCCCTAACAGAGGGTATCTGCCTGGCACACCACAACATCCAACATACCAATTCTCTATAACTATTATCTCTACAGAATTCATTGTTTGAAGATGGTGCAGTGTCTTGTAGTTAACCATAGGCTTTGAGGTCAGGAATAACAAATCGGAATCATGCCTCTTCCCTTTACTTGCTAGATGACCCAGATAGGTGGCTACTTTTTCCAAACCTCAGGTTTTCCTTTGCAATATGGTGATTGACAAAGCCTGGCTCTCAGGAGATAATACATGCAAATAACCTCTGCCTCCTCACCTTTTCACCTTAAAGGTTATATAACATCAGTTTAGCTTTCATTCATTCATCAGTCATGTTTTGATCAGTTTGACTAATTGCATATCCGTAAACTAACATGACTTGGGGGCAGGTAAAGTTGCATCCCCTGAGCATGTTCTCAAAATTGTTGCTTTTTGAAAAAATAAATTTCAAAAGCAATATATCAACAGGTTTTACAAACATAATGAAAAGTAATTGGAGGAAGCAATATGAAATAAACAATCATTTCTTTAGCAAATATTGGAGCACCTACACCCTGTGCCAAACCTGTTCTGTGTGCCTGGAATCCATCGGTGAACAAAGTAGATGGTGCTCTTCTCTCTGAGCACATCTTCTAAAAGGTATTTACGTATTTAAACAATTTAAATAGATAGAGAAATACATGTGTCTTTTATTTATTTATTTAAATTGTTTAGATAGATAGATAATGTTAGAAAATTATAGGGAAAAACGTGGAAATTTTGAGGAAGGATGCAAGTTGTATTTTCAAATAGGATGGTCAGGGTAAGATTCACGGAGAAAATGAATGAGAGTTCATTTTTTTGAATGAGAGTTGAAGAAGATGTGGGAGCCAGCTTAGCAGAAAAATATTTCAAGTCAAGCCAGTGCAAAAGTTCTCTGGCAGAAGCACGCTTGTCATATTTGAGGAGCAGAAAGGTGTCAAACTGTGAGACTAGTAGAGAAAGTAACCAAGGTGTAGCACAACCTCTCTACTAACCTCTCTACCAACCTACAAGGAAGGGCCTCCTCTCCCTAGTCGTTCCCTGAGTCTCTACTCAGATGGGGTAACCCCATGCTATTTTATATCCCTCTTCATTTTCTAACTTCCCACAAAAACAGCAAACTATACATACCATGGCATTTTACTCCAGCTATCCTCTTTTTCTATAGAAACCACATCAGTGGATTCAGTCTGGAAAAAATCACCAGGCTAGAATAAAAAACATACATACATATAAAATCTAAGTTACAAACAAGCCTGGAACTGACATCTCAAATGAGCTTCCAAGAGAAAGCTCAGGGCTAAGTCTTCATCTTATTTTAGCCTATCAATGGAAATCACTAACAGAAAATAATCTCTTATATTTCCACAACTTGAAAGTTTCATTATGGAGTAGAATTTAGAAAACAGAAAGAAAAAATAATTTGTGGTGTAAATAACACTGCCACTCAGACATCTTCTTCTATGATCTGGAATCCATTTGGATTGAAAATTTTGGTAGAGGTGCTCAACACAGATTGGTTCTTGTTGTTTGAATTCATACTCATAACTCAGCTTTAACATCCTGAAAGGATTTAGTGATGAATCTCACAATCTCGTAGAGAAAACTGTGCAAGATTAAAATCTTGACTTTACTATCTTCTGAGATCTCATTTCTGGGTATTCATGAGGAAAGAAAATTCTGGATCCTTTCCCCATGTCCAGGAGGAGCTACACAACATCAGTCCTGAAAGCCAGAGTTTCACGATCGAGATCTTTATCGAGATCTTCGCTGACTGTGGTTTGGCTCATATAACAGGATTTCGTTTCTCTTGAAAGGCCTAAATGGTGTTACAGTACGGTCACACGTTGCTTAATGACAGGGATACCTTCTGAGGTAAGCATAGTTGGACGATTTCCACATGAGAGCATCACAGCGTGTGCTTACCCAAATCTAGATGGTATAGCTACTACACACCTAGGCTATATGGTACTAATCTTATGGGACTACTATCATATATAGGGTCCGTTGTTGACTGAAACATCATTGTACGGCACATGACTGTATTTCTGATGAACCACCCAAAGCACATTTTTTATCTGATTTTTACCCAGTGTCTCTAACAATAGCTTTCACTCTGCTACCAAATGATCATGATTTTGGCTAAGACTCTTAAAATTCCTGAGACTCTTCACTTATCTGCAAAGAAGAGTCCTATACCTAGAACGTGAAGACAAAGATTTGGTTCCCGGGTCTGCTACTTATTAACGCTGTGACCTAAGGCAAGGCATTTCAACTCCGTGCTAAAAGCTCTTCATCTGAGCAAGCCACTTCACAAAATATTATGGCATTACATGAGCTTTGCAAAATAACTATGAAGTTATCTTGAAATGAAAGGGGTATTATTAATACCTGTTGCTGGTGGTCACTGAGGTCTGCTCTCTGCTGTAAAGTCCTCTGACATCTAGAGAAGTCACTTAAATTTCCCTAAGCCAGAACAAAAAAGGCACTCACATACACATTTTCTTATTCTGCTCCTAGGACGGGTGTTTCCTCGTGTGGGGTTAACCCCTCTGAGGCCCAAATCTATGTCGTATGGCTCTTGAATCATAATCCTGTTCTTCACTAAGAGAATCAGTTTATGTTAATAATTAAGAACCCAGCCTCTAGGGCCGGAAAGTTTCCAGACTCTTTCACTCAAAGCTGCGTGACCTTGGGCAGATTCCTTAACTTCTCCAAAGACAAATTCTGCAAAGTAGGAGTAAGAATACGGTCTTACGTCATCGCTTAACGACAAGGGCGTGATTTCCTTGTTGTGCAAACATCATAGAGTGTACTTACACAAACCTAGATGGTAGAGCCTACCACATAACTAGGCTATTTGGCACTTGTAGGACCACTGTCATGTATGCACTCTGTCATTGACTGAAACTTCATCATGCTGCTTGTGACTGCATAGTACATTCTAAATAGAATGTTGATTGGATTTAATGAATTAATGTGTAGACTTGTTTTAGCATAGTGTCTGACACATAGCAAGTGCTTAAGGCTGATTAATATTATCATTGTTGTTAATATCATTATATAACTATAAATATTATACAGCTATATTTTTAAAGTTAGACACTGAAAATCAACCTGTCAAGGAAAATCTCTCTGAGTCATTAAGGTGGCAATTTCAACATGACTATACTATTGTTAATATCTTTTGCTTGCAGATCATCTTTGATTTGATTTTTTTTTAAGAAAGTCATTCCAATGCATTATCCTGATCTGTATGTGAAAAAGAGGCTGGGGATGGAGATGGCGTCAAACTGAACCATCAGAATTAACTGAGAATCCATTGTAATTAAAGTGCTGGGCTAAGAATAGAATTGAGGTATTCGGACTCCAATCAATATGTACTTAAAAGAGAGAGAACTGCCAAGTGGAAGGTAAAGGAATTCTATGCCAGAAATGATGCGGGGTCGGCGAGCCGAGGAGTCGAAAGAAAGATTTCTTAGACTCTTAAGATCTGGCAGTAGTGCTCTTTTATTTAGAGAATAGTATAGAATAGCATGGGGACAGGACCCATGGGCAGTCAGAGCTTCTACTGCCACTGCTTCTGCTGCCCCCGCTGGCATGGGGACAGAACCCACGGGCAGGCAGAGCCGCTGCTGCTGCCCCCGCTGGCATGGGGACAGGACCCATGGGCAGGCAGAGCTGGTGCATGGGGACAAGACCCACGGGCAGTCAGAGCTCCTGCTGCTGCCCCGAGTTGAGGGTTAGGGCTAAATTTAAGGCATAGGTATATGATTCATCTCTTTACAAGACAAAGGAAAGAACATGAAAAAAAGTTAAAATGGTATCAGTGCAGGTGGGGTCTGGTCATTGGGTGATCCCATGACTTTTAGACAAGAATCAAATCGGATTAAGTAAAGGTTAGAAAGGTTAGATGCCACCACCCTAAACCAGTTACATGAGATTGCCAGACAGCAACCAACTTAAGTTCTTGCCTTCCCCATTAAGAGCTTCTAGGGACAAGGTCATCTCTCCTCTTCTTCCTGGTACTTAGAGAGGGAGGCACCTTTTACAGATAGAGATTTACCTTACAAATGTAAATGTGTCCCAACAAGGGCAAGTTCCATTCCCCAGAGCCTCCTTCCCTGTCCCAGTTTATCGAAAGCAATCAGACCAAAACAGTCCCGATGCCAAAGAGACATATCTTGGGGTGGCCAATTTCAGGTCCCTACAAGGTCATCCCCCCTTCCTTCACAAGTGCAAATGTCTCTCAAAAGGGCAAGCAAAATTCCAGTCCTCGGAGCCTGCTTCTCATCTGTAGTTTTAAAAATAACCAGCCTAAAATCCTCATCAGCAACAATTCTACCACCAGGCACACTGTTCCCTCCAATCTTGCTAACAAAACACACAAATAGAAACCACCAGAAACTTCTGGATCCAGGTTGCTTTCACTCACTACTCCCAGTTTGCCATGCCCTCATTACAACCTGAAACTTTTCCCCCCAAAGATTTTAAAAAAAAAAGCTTGAAGTTTATATAAGTATTTGTTGCAATACAGAACCTCATGGAATTTATAGTCTCACAGATTTCTGTTTGAATTTCAGCTCTGCCATTTACATTAGCTGTGTGACCTTGAGAAGGTTCTTAACGTCTCTTAACATCTTCTCCTCCAATCCAATGTGGTGATTAAAAGACCTGGCTGAATCTACTGTCTCTTGAGTACATACCATGTACCAGGCAAGGTGAGAGATATTTGAGAGAGACAGAAAAATCTACAAAGTACACAGAATCTAACCTTAGGAGATATTGTGGGGGGAAGGTCTATCTCCATGTGTAAATAGCAACACAAGGGATACAAGCATTAAATGGTTAGATTCGAGAGATAGGATAGAAAATTCAGACACATCAAAATGAAAGTCTGTCCTCAGGCACTGAAAGTTACATTATCGCTTTGCCTCCATCTGCCTCAGTTTCCATATCTATAAAGTGGAGAAAATAAGACCTATCTGCAGGACAGTTGTGAGGAATAAATGAGATATGTATGTAAATCATGCTGCATTGTTTTCTCGCAATGATTACTTCATAAGTGACAGTCATTTTTTTTATTATCGTTGTTATAGTGGTTTCACCTACCAATTGCAGCAGGAACTCAAGGGTGGGTTTGGAAGCATTTAATTGCTTTTACAAATTGTTTTTCTTCCTTTTGTTCTGTTAAGGAGATGCAATCACCAAGCACCATGGACCAGACCCAGCCTCACCACAAGAGCTCCGCCTATGACCTTTGCCTTATTTTTAACGCTAAGATCTCCTGTCCAGGAGGAGCTTAGGCCTTATTACCAAAATCTGCCGTGTATGTGGAAGCACGTTTTCCAGCTGAGCCTGCACAAATGAATACTCACCTCACCCTTTTGAATATTCATTCCTCATCTGAAATAAAAGTCCCTGCTTCCCTTTGTTTTGGGTCACCATGACTTTGGAAGTGATTCCGCATGGTTTGCTATTTGCTGCAAATATTCTGTACTTTGTGAGACAAATACTTCTGGAGAGTCTGAATTATTCGCCAGGAGGTGAACCCACTTTGGCTCAGTAACAGTAGTAGTAATAACATGATGGTGGTTACCTGTTACTTAAGGGAACGGGGGAGAAAAAGGTGCATAGATTTCCTAGATAATGGGTGCAACCTGAGGAAATGTGTTTGGGCTGGAACCCAAGAGGTAGTGTCAGGAGAGTGGCACTGAATACACACGAGTGGACAGCACTTTATAAATGGAAGAATCAGAAAGTCAATGTTGAGTCTGCACCCCACCTCCAGTCTCCACTCCTACACTAGTAAAGGCAAAACCAAAAATAGGAGAAGGTGCAGATTTTGATTTACCTCAAGACAGTCCTTTTCCCTCCATCTCTATAGCTAGCACTTTAAGCTAGTCCTCTCTCTGGAGTAGAAGTTCCAATCAGAAAAGAGTGGAGGAGAAAAGCTTCAAAAAAGGCATCTCTGAATGCCCCTTGGACGTTTCCACAGGTTTCTTTCTCTCTTGGTGTGAGAGTTGGTGGGGCATAGAGTTCCTGTACAACAACAGGGTAGAGTGGAATAGGATGCCAGAGCATCAAAATAGGGCCCAGCAAGTTTGTTCAGGTCCTTCATTTTACATTTGGGGAAAGTGAGGCTCAGGAAGAGGGCAACTTGGATAAAAATCACACAGCCAGAAGGCAGCAAAGCCCGTAGCAGATGAGAACCCATGGTGCATGGCTCCAAATTGAATGCTGTTTTTCCCTATGACACTGTTGTTCACCTCCACAGAGAGTAACACTGGAGTATAACAAGAATAGAACTGAAAGACTTCTTAGAAACCCAAGGCTCCTCAATTTATAGGTGGGAATACTGAGTCCCACAAAGAGAAATGGACTTCTCAAGTGGTAGCAAATGGATGGCTGAATTAGAATTACAATGCAAGCCTCTGTCCCCAGTGTACTTTTTGGTACCCACTCCCATACTTCTGCAGAAAGCCCATGGCTGGGGCACCATGGAAGAGGTCTCCATTCCTCACTGTTTTCTGTGCAGAGACCAGGAGTCAGCCTGCGACGGCCTTAACCTGCTTATGGTTGGCCATGCCCCAGGTTGGCTCAGTGTCTCTCAAGTGGCGATTCTCATGAAATATCTCACAAAAACATAGTGGAAAGGAATGAGCTCTTTTATTAAATCTGTTTTAGGCTTGTTACCTACTGTCCTATCTTGGCCAGTTCAACATCTTCCTCAATCTCTTGGCTCTTAAACATGAGGTACAGGTGCTGAGCTTGGGAGTCCAGATGGCTCCAGAACACTGACCCCAGGGCAAACAATCACCCAGGTCTTTTTTTTTTACCTAGAGCACATATCAGCTGAATGTTCCTGGCCAGAGTTGCTGGGAGAGACAAGCCGTTCAGCTCCTTGGCCAGGTAGCAGTGGAAGAAACACAACAAACAGCAGCATCTGGAAACATGTAATCAGAATCGGCACAATTGCAGGGGAAATACAGAGCAGTGTATTAAATTATTTCTGCAACTATGGCTCTGTTTTTAAAAGGGGAAAAAAATAAGCACACACAGTGTTTCGTATTTCAATTTTAAAATAGGAAGGCTTGGTTTTTAACGTCAAACACATAGTTTGGAGCAAGGCACGCAGTTGGGTTTATAATTTATTTTCACGTGCTTATTTATTTATTTATGGTTAGCTGAGTTCCAAAAAGGATTTGAAGCAAAGGATTTGTAATTTTTTCTCTTCCAAGTTTGGTCAGGCCAAAAGTTTTCATTGACCAGCTTATCATTGTGCTGGAAATTTGGGGGATAAAAGAAAAAGTGTGATTCTTGGCTTCAAGCTCTCAATTGTATGAAATAAGGATGGAATGATGATGATTATGATGATGCACACAATGTTACGGTTTATCAAAATATTATCACATACTGTAACCTAAATAAACCTTTTCAGGTGACACTGTGAACAAATAGAATTTTCTCTGGCTTGTTCATGATTAAAGTGACACTGAGAGAGGAAAATTGCTCTTTTTTTCCTGGAACCAAACCTGGAATCTCAGGATGTTTGAATCTGAAATCAAGGCCTTGATTGACCAGTGTAGGCACTAAGAAAGAAGAGAGGAAAAAAGGCTGAAATAATTTAGGAAGGCTTTATGAAAGGCATGATATATGGACTGAGTATGAAAGATGAGTAAGATTTTGGTTTTGGTGGGACTGAGAAAGACACAGCAATGCAATGGAAGACTTCCTTTCATTTCACAAAATGTACTAACGCAGTTTATGCATACCCTATATCAACATGGTGCTGAATACCTCCTGAAACACAGCCACTTGCCTTGCTTCCAGGCCAGAGAGGCCCTGCTGAAGGCTCAGAATATCCTTATGGTTACAAAGCACAGCTCTCACCTCTTCCCACACGAAGCTCTGGCTTTGGCCATGGTTCCCATTGGGCCTGCCATAGTTAGAGCTACAGAAGCTTCAGCCATGATAGGATTCATGGAGCCTCTGGCTCCAAAGATGGGCTGAGTGGTACAACCCAAAAGTAATGCCCACAGGCTGGACTTTTGTCATTGGAAAAGAGAAGTGGTGAGGATGCCAGTAGATAAATTCCTTTTTCCATTTTTCTATCCTAGCTTTGACAGGCTATTCTGAGATAGAGTGGTTCCATGTGGAACCTCTCTGGAGAGGTCCTAAATGACAAGCAACCAACTGTGTTTTTGTGAGAAGCTGTGGCCAGCTTGTTAACACACTATCCTGTAATGGAGTTCCCTTGAAATACCTTCCTTGCTTGTTTCTAGAATATCAGACTCTCCTTACTTTTCTTGTTCTTCCTGCTCACATCATCTCAGTCTCCTTTTCTCGTTTCTCCTTATTAGAACCTCTTAACATTGAAATGCTCAGGTTTCAGTCTTTGGACCTTTTTCTCATCCAGGATCAATTTTTGGAGGGAGGAAAATATTCCTATTGCCAATGAATCTCAAACATATTTCTCTAGGTCAGACCTGTTTCCTCACCTTCAGACTTGTGTATTCAACCACCTACCTGACCAGTATCTCCACATGGATGTCCAATCAGCATCTCAAATTTAACAGGACTAAAACCAAACTATTGTCTTCTCCACACACGTTCCACAAACAAATAAATCTTTCCTGTACTTTCTCCATCTCAGAAAATGACCATTCCAACCTGCTGTTGCCGGAGTCATCTTGGACACTTTTTTCGACCCACTCCTCTTTCCCCTACCCCCACTTCTAACCCACCAGCCCTTCCAGAATCACTTCACTTCTTCCTCTTCTGCAATTCTCATTCTGGTCCATGGTTCCATTTTCTCTTGCTGAATTACCACAGTAGCTTCCCAACTAGTCTCTTTGCTGCTTCTCTGTTCTCCTATTTTTCAACTCCACAGACTGAGTGGTTCTTTTAGAACATAAATCATATGACATCTCTCCTTAGCTTAAAAAACATCTTAAATTTTCCATCTTACGCAGAGCAGAAGCCAGTCCTTAAAATGACCTACAAAGCTCTCTTTGATCAGCCTCTCCAAAACTTCAAAAACCCTTCCTTCTCTCCACAACAGTTCTCTTGGCCTCTTTACCTGTCCTTGGCATGGAGGCCATGCCATGCTTGCTTTCGTCACAGGGCCTTTGCACATGCCATTCCTCAGCCTGGAGAGATCATTCCTTAGATATATTCCTGACTCCCTTCCTCACCTCCTCGGTTCTTTGCTCAAAAGACTCCTTTTCAACAAGACCCATCCTGACCATCCTATTTAACATTACCACAGAATGATATTCTCCTTTCCCTGTTTTTCTTTTTTTTTTCTGTGTAACACTTCCCCCATTCAACATGTTATGTATTTTACTTATTTATTTGGTTTATTGTCTGGGGCCCTCCCTCAGCCTCATACTCCCAGCCCTTGTAATACTGTCTGATACATGGAAGGTGCTCAACATTTGTCAAATGAATGAGCAATCTATTTACCCTGAATGCTCTGTGGTTGTCTTCCCTTTGGGATCAGAATTTCCCACCGGCTGAGGTGATGAGAAGGGTATGGTCAAATATCTTTGTGATCATCACTTGTGACCCCAAGAACCTGAGCAGAAGCTGCATCTGCCCTGTGCAGGAAACTACAGCACATCCTTTGCAGCATGACCCTGACTCTCCTCATTACCAAGGAGGTAGCAAGAGCACCAATGTCAGCATAGCCCAGGTTATAGATGGTGCTCAGTCCCTTCCCTCAAGGAGCTTGCTCATGGGGTAGGTGAGACCTTACCAAGCAGCTGCTATAGTGTGCTGGCTGCAATGAATTCTAGAGTGCCATTTGTGCATGCAAAAGGAAAGGAGTAGCAGTTGGAAAAGGCTTTAATTTTTCATTTGAGACAAATCTTAATGTGGTATTTCAACAAGCAGAGATGAGATGGAAGGGGGGCATTCCATGCGAAAAAAATAAAAAGATTGTTACGATGAGAAGAGGGAATTCTGGAAGCTGTGGCTGAGCAATGGGCTTTTATTCAGGTTCTGAGGGGCAGCATTACGGGTGGGCCCCAGGATCAACAAAGACCTCACAGAGCCAGGCACTGGGCAACAGCTGTGAGATGATCACAATCCAAAATTCAGCATCTATTGCCCCTGTCTCTATCCCAGAAGTCTCTTCACTCTGAGAAAGAAATACAGATGTCAAAATGTATCCATGAGGGAAGTAAACAGTTTTGTATGACTTACGTACAGGTGCTGGTTAGTGATGAAGGAAGAAAGCAACCTTTATTCTTACTATTACTATTATTATATTTAATTGACAAACCATGGCTGTTTGTGTTGAGCGAAGGGTTCTTGTATGAATGACCTTCAAAAATTATTGATGCACATCTGGGATCTTGTGTATAGTTTACAGAAAATTTCACTTATGATTTACTGATTATTGCTCCCATCCCCTCACCCTTTAAAGTCTGGGAAAGCTAATGCAGTTTCTGTAGGACAAGCAATGTGTACTACAAAATATACTTTGTGGCTCTGTCAGTGAGCTGATGTACTGCTAGAAGCAGAGTGTACAACAATTCATCAAAAAACAGCCTCTGCCTTCAAATAACAGAGAGAAGGATCTAGAACTGGAAGACCAGAAATTTGAACCCCAGCCTTGCTTATTTCTAGCTGTATGAACTCAGACACCCTTTCCTACCTCAATTTCCCTTTCTGTAAAATGGAGATAACACTAATGCAATTACTAGGAAGATCCAATGAGATAAGAGCCAATGACGAACAGTGATTATTAAATTATAAATGTTATTTTGTGTGGCTCATCCATCCATGGAGGTGACAAGGATATGACCTATATAATCAACATGCTATTAATTGCCCCTCATCTTCTTCAAGGACAAAAAATACTAACAACCTTATATGCCTTTTAAGGAAAACAAACATTTTAATGGGCTTGCGACAGCTGTCTTTAAAAAAGTTTTTTATTATAAAATATTTCATAGACAAATAGATGAAGGATTCATATCCAAATTTTAAAAAAACCTGAAAAATCAATAAAAATAAGTCCATTAAAGTGGGTAATGGTTATGGATAACCAACTCACAAAAGAGAAAAACTTAATGGCCTAAAGTCCTACAACTTATGAAAATATGCTCCACCTCATCAGTAATCAGGGAAAAGTAAAAAACAAAAACAGAAACAAACATCTATAACAACATCAAAACAGACCACTTTATATTCATCAGCTTGGCAAAAATCAAAAAGTCTGACATATTCTTTTGATAATTCAATAGATTCTAATCATTCTGAGTCCTGTGTGTTTCAGTCACTTTAAAGAACCTCAGAATCTTTTGTGGTCAGAGGGGTCAGGGGTACCATGATTTTGTTTATATGAAGTTTTCCATTTTATGTGCAAAGTTTTGCAAACGATTCACTCAATAGCTAGCTCTGAGCACAGTCAAATTAAAAACTTCACTGTTCCCAATCTTGCTACCAAATGTTTCCTCTTTCTCCATCCTCAACCTTGTTGATCGCTCTGGATATCTGTAGGTTAAGAAAAGCTAACCAGGGTGTTACCAGTTGCTTAGCACTCTGTGGGTGTACCTATTCAATGTATTGAGATAAAAACTAAACATTTCATTAACAAACAATTAATTTTGTTTACACCGCTTCAACCCTCCAGGTTTTAAGACACTTTTCAAAAGGATAATTTTCCCTGCATTTAGTGGGACATCGGGCTCAGTGACCTCTCAGATCCTTTGAAACATTAGGACTCTGTGACTCCACAGTATTCCAAATGCTCTTTTATTATTTTACAAATTGCGCTTAATGTGAAGTTAGAGGATTTGTGGGGAAGATTGGCCAAGGAAGGGAGAAAGAATGGAGGGGGGTAAGGGGAGGTCAAATGGTCCCAATTGTGTGTCAGAATCCTGTAAAAGCAGCCGTGGGGCCCAGATGAAACCTTTAGAGGATTTAAATAGTAGCATGTGCACAAAGTTAGAGTCGAGACACATGTGCTTTGCCAGAACACACATCTCAGTCTGCACATCAGGCCAGCAGCCTGGGAGGTGGAGTCTTGTGACCACCCTTAGACGCATATGTAGCTTTCTTCCAGAGTCCCCTGGGAATCTGCCCCCACAGGCCTCAACCATCCTGTCCCAACATGGAACATTCCCTCAAAGTCCTGTCTCCTGGGTGTTAGAGTGGGTACCACTTGCACAGCCGTGCTTTGGGACCATTCCCTCTCTCTTAGAAGAGGCTGCTGGGACACACATTTGGCTCCATGCACTTCTGGGGATTGTGTCAGAGCCTTGGGAGGAAAGAATAAGGTCTTTGAAAATGGGATTATTTTTGTGGCTGTTGCCCCTTCTTCCCAGAGAGTGGGGTGGGATGAGCATGGGGAGAGGGAAGGTGTGTTCAAAGTCAACATCACTGGCCTGGGAGTCAGCAGAATTGCTTATCTTAATGAAAAAATGGGAATAACAAAGCCATCAATTAAGAAAGTGATTTATTTTGTTCATTGTACATAGTACATTGTAATAGCTCAATAAATGGCAATTATTTAAAAATACCTCATGGTAGGTAAGTCCATCAGGGCAAGATTCTGTCTTGCATATCCTTCTTACTGTTTGTGAGTACTCTTTATTGAATGGCTAAATGAATAAATTTACATAAAAGAATCTGAGTTCTAGACTTGGCTTTGCCAATTAAGTGGATATGTGAGTTGAAGGAAGTCACTTTCTCTTTCTGGAACTCAGCTTCCTCCTCTGTAAAATAGAGAAAGGACAAGGACACTACTGATCACATGGCTTCCAATTACAGTCCCATCACAATGTCCTCCCTCTCTGAACCCATTCAGAGAATTCAGTTCTGATTCCTTAGTCTCACTTACAGGACCTTTTACAGGGAAAATACCTACTTATATTTTCAACCTTATTTCTCACCAGCCTCCTACAATACCTCAATGCTTGAGATGAATCAGTCTAATCACAATCCTCTAGATTTCCTGTGTGTTTCTTGCCTCTGGACCTTTGACTCACAGAAATTCCTCTAAGGGCTTTCTTCTCTTTTCTTCATCCAATTGACTTTTTCTTACTATTCAAATTTCAGTATTAATCACCTTCTCCAGGGAATAGCCCTTACTACCCTCCCCAACCTTGCACATCTAGGGTCGGGTAGGGGCCCCTCCATTGTGCTGGCAAAGCTCCCTGGGCTTGCCCCTAGTTTGACATGGGCCACGTCTAATTGTGATTCTCTAGTGTTGTGTATTTCTTCCTTTTGAGACCAAAGACTATTTTATCTTCCTCTGTGTCCCCAAAGACTTCCTGGTGACTTTCTCATAATAGATGATCAATGATGATTCTTGGACTAAACTGAAATACTATCCTCTGTATGCCGCTGGGAAGAAATTGCAAGCTGTTATTTTATAATAGGTGCACAAGAATTCCTCATTTTTATAAAGTTAAAATTCTTGGAAGACACATCCAAAATAACATGCTTCATATGTTGTCCGGCTGAAGAAACACATAGGGAAATTTTCAAAGTCTGCATGTTAAAGATAATGTATTGTGGATATTAATCAAAGAAATCTTAACTAAATTGGAGTCAGGAAGGCCTGTAGGGGGAGCTCTCATGCCCTATCACACATTGTCAATTACACCAAACAGGAAGAGGCAGAAGCTTGAGTCTCAGACCGGAAGGAAAACTACTTTACTCCTGAAGGAAGGTATCCCTCCCCACCCAGACACAGCCCAGCCGACGAGAAGCTACTGCAGCCTTGAGCTGCTGCTTCCCCCCCGTGCACTTTCATTTAGAACTGCCTCTTTCTACTCTCCCTTTTTCTCGATAAAGGCAGTTTCTCTTCTTTCGTTTCCAGATTTGCCTATGGTTTGCCATAGCATACACATCCTGAATTGCAATTCTTTGGGCTATTCTGGAATAAACTCATTTTGAGATAAAATAACAGGCAAATTTGCTTTTTAAGTTGACAGTATCATTGCATGGTAAACCGAAATGATATTACAAAGATACGTCAATGCATTAAAGTGGAAAGTCAATTATGCTTGATATAAATGGGGAGGAGGAGGTTAGGAGAATTATTAAATTGCTATAGAAAGATAAGAAAATTTAAGGATTTTTCTAAAGGAGCATAAAATATGATACCCATGTTATTGAGACAAAGAAAATGCTATCACTGGAAATATTTCTTAGAGCTTTCAGCCCAGAACAGTCCTGGTGAGTTTTATGTGCCATAAGAGGAAATGGGATGAGGTTGCCCTTATGATGATTTTAAAAAGTCCTGTCGATGTTTCTTAGGGTGAAGTGCTCTATACTTGTGAATTTCTTGGAATTCCAAGATGGCCATGGCCTATGTTTCTGTGACCCAAGGCAGCATAACTGCAAGGGTCTGATATGGATTTCCTGATTTAGGTTCAAAAGTCTGATTTTTTAAAATAGTTCATGGAAGTTAAAAATAGCCAAGATGACTTCAGGGAATTATCCTTTAAAAAAGTATTAGATCTTTAGAAAGTGCCAAGTCTGTTTTTTTCCATCTTATCATTGGCATGACCATTTTTGCAGTCTTAGTAATGACACTCCTTTTAAACTTTAGTCTTCGTGATGAGGCCCTTTTAGGAGAGAACCAAAGGCTTCTTATATAACTCTTCAACTAAAGAGCCTGGGGAAAAGTTGAACTTGATATATGCTACAGAAACAGCTAATAGTGCAGCAAAAACTAGAGAGTCAGCCTGCACACTGGTTTTAGGATTGGGGAGTATGCATGTCAACAATTTAGGACTTTGCTTTTCCTTGACTATTTGGTTTAATAATTTCATCAGCCATTTTCTTTGTTTGATCTCTTTTAATTCATATTGTGTTTCTTTCATATGTTATGACATTAAAAACCAAAATGTCAGAACGGACTATAGATGCCTTAGGCACAAGTTTTTCTTTTTCAGTTTTCTCCTTGTTCCTGATTATGTAAGGAATAGAAGTCCAATGAAGAAAAGGTGAAAAATAAAGAAAGTTCTAAAAATAATATAAAACAGCCACATACCACCAACCAGAAGGATGTGTTTGTGCACACACACAATATTATACATATTTTGGCCTATTTCTTCCTAGTTTTTAGTCTGTGCTTCTTATTTTTGTCTTTACATACTACTTTTACAATTTTATATTCAGCTTTTTTGTTTGCTTATATAGTACTGGTTTTTTTCAACTTCAGATGAGGCATATAATTGAGTCAATATTACTTTTTATTTCATGGTAATTATCATTGAATCTTTCAAGGTCCCATCCTTCTTTTATTTTACTTTATACTTTATGATCCATTCATTCCCTCTGCCTCCTCCTGGTCCCTTTCTTCCCCAAAGCATTCAGACTAGTGTATTTGATGTTTCCTTAGATATATAGTCAATCTTGAAAAATATTTTATATGTATACATTTTTATTTACATAAATAAAATTGTAAATTTCTGTTTGTTTTATTTTATTGTATTTCTTAATTTATTCAATAAATACTATGTTTTTAATAGCTAATCTTATCCCTCTAAGTGCATCTAATTTATCTCTTCTGACTGTGACTCTACTCCATTGTGAGTATCCTCTCCTTTTTAATTTATCCAATCTGCTGGTAATAGACATTTAAGTTGGTTCTATCTCCCCACTACCACACATATTTTATGAATAAATTTGTCATGTACATGCCTTGACAAACCTGCATATTTAGTAGCACTTTGTGATCTCTTATGTGTTAATTTTTCAGACTGTTTCATATGTCCTTGAAAGAAATGCATATTCTCTGTTGAGTATAGGTTCTATATGTATATATTAGTTTGTACCTACTAACTATATTTTTGCAATTTAAAAAATATTTTTGCTTATTTTTAGAGTCTACTTGATCCATCAGAGGAATGTGTTAAAATCTCAATATATAAATTGTTGCCACATTTATTTATCCCTATAGTTCTGTTAGTGTTGTTTATTAATTTTGAGTCTATCTTCTTAGGTATATATACGATTAAGATACATTGTATAAGATACATTGTTTCTTTTTGATCTATTGTTCTTGTAACTATTCTGTTCTTTTATGCCCACTTTCATCTCAATTTATATTTACTTGTTATGAAAGTTGCTACCTCAGTCTCCTGTGGTACATATCTTTCTTATATATATGTTTCTATACCTTTATGTACACTATTTCTACCCCTTTGTTTCAAAAAATTTCCTCTGAAAGATAACAACTTAGTGAATCTTGGCATAAGAAATACAATCTGAAAATATCTGGTTTTTGAGCAGTGAATTTAAACCATATACATTTAATGTATCATTGTTATATTGGTATTATGCCACTTACTTCTGCAAATTGATTTTGTACTTTCTATTTGCCATGCTTTCTTTCTCTTTTCATTTCTCCTGTCTTACTGTCAATAGAGTAAATTTTATTCTGCAGTTTTGAAAGTTATACATTCTATTGACTTCTTTCAGATAATTAGAACCAAGTTATTAAGAATTTTAACTATTTTGTTTTTATTTTCTCATCACTTCTCAAGACTTTCAATGTGTGTATCTTCCTCTGATCAAGATAAACACTTTAGCCCATTCTCTTCCTCCTTAATCTTGCCCCCTCCACCTCCTCATTGTATCATATGGAATTTTAGTCTGAATTCCTATATATTTGCCTTTTCTTTACATTTTTATTTGTGGGAGAGTTATCACTGTCTAAGACAAGAATTTTTCCTAAGGTAATTAGCTAACTTTGTCCTCCAGAACTTCCTCAGATAAATAATTATCTACTTGTAATATTTCCTATGAAAGTGTTTTCAAAGACAGTATTTTTGTATTAAAACTTCTGAGGCTTTGTATACCTGAGACTAAGTTTATTTCACTTTTACATTTGAACTTGATATATGAGTGCTTTTTAAAAACACTTTGAAAATATTTCTCCACTGTCCTCTTGAATCCAGTACTGCACATGGAATGTTGATTTTAACCTGGTTTCCTATTCCCTTGTAAATCATGTATTTTTTTCTCTAGAATAGGACAGAATTTTCTTTTTTTTCTGATGTCTTTAATTTTACTGTACTATGATAGGTTATTTATTTCTTTGTTTCTTGTTTATTTCTTTGATTTCTTTACCCACCTTATTTAGCACTTTGAGAAGTTTCTATCTGAAATGCCACATTTAAAAAAATCTGGGACATTCTCAACTGTTATTTCTTCAAATATGACCTCCTCTCCAGTTTTTCCTCCTTTCTGGTACTCCTGTTACATGAATACTGATACTTCTTCTTTCTTCCTCCACATTTCTTAGCTTAAAATAATATTTTTCATCTTTTATCTCTTCCTGATGCCTTCTATTAATCTTCTTTGCTCTGCTTCTCCAGTGGACCATTTATCCTTCACTATATCCATTCTGTCATTCACTCATTATGAGAACTCTATTTCAATTATTTCATTTTGCCTGCCTGATAGCTCAATTTTTAAAATAATTTATTTTCTTGCTTTATATTCTTAAGAGACTTTCTTTTCACTCTGGGTATGACTTTTTATGCTTATGCCTATCTTCTTAAACAGATCCATATTTCATGAAGGCAGAGGCCATGTCTTATTCACCCACTTCTATATTTCCGTGCCTGACAAATATAAGGAATTCAAACAATATTTCCTAAATTAGCTAAATTATTGCATGAAAGAAAAGATAAATTGTAATCATTATGTAGCTTTTCAAATGTTTTAATGAATCTTTAGCATTTTCAAAGCAGATTTATTGATTACTCAGAAAGTTTTCTCAAGTTCATTCTGCCAAAATTTTATATGCTGCTGAGTTTCTAGTACCTAGAATAGCGTCTGACATATAGTAGTGGCTCAAAAGATATTTGTTGAATCATGCGTGAATGAATAAAAGATAAGTTCCATGAAATAGTTCCATGGTGCAGTGGACTGAATGGTGGCCCTGAAAATGATACATTCACCTTCTAACCTCTGGAACCTGTGAATATTACCTTATATCACAAAAGACGTGACTCAGTTAAGGATTTGGGGAGGAGGAGCTTGCCCTCAATTATCTATGCGGGCCCTGCATACAGTGACAAATATCTTTATAAGAGTGAGTCAGAGGGAGAGTCAACAGACACACACAGGAGGAAACAACGTGATCATGAGGGCAGGGCTGGAGTGATGCAGCTCACGCCGATAAATGTCAAAAGCCATCAGAAGCTGGAAGAGGCAAAGCACAGATTCTTCCCTAGAGGTCTCGTAGGAAGGGTGGCCCTGCTGATATACTGGTTTTGGACTTTTAACTATGAGAATTGTAAGACAGCAATTTTCTGTTGGTGTAAGCCACTACATTTGTGGTAATTTGTTACATCAGCCACAGGACGCTAAGAGGCATGGTAAAATGTTTTGGAAGCCATTTATACAATGGTCCCACTTCTCACCCTTTTGAGATTTGTAATACACATTAATATATTAAAAGATTTATAAAGTCTGTGAATTTATTTACGTCAATGTTTCAAAACTCTTTTTTTGAAACTGGCATTCCTTCCTTCTTGCTTTCCTTACAGCACTTATAGCCTGTGTGACTATGGGGCTGCAGAATGCACTTTGAAGAATATTGAGTTAAATATTCTTCACCCTACGATTAGGTCAAAAATAGTTGCAAAATCGTAGCATATTGTATATTATTCTTAAAACAATTATACATTGTTAATGATACTTGTAAATAACCATATTATGGATTGCATGTTTTCAACAGCAAAATGGACTTCGTAAGATATCATACATAAGACAAAATAAATTAATAATCTGAAATTTCTACACAAATTCCATTACTGGTACTTCACACTTTGCGAACATTAATAACATTCTGTGTAACATATAGGTCAGCATATTTCTTATACACAGCTCCAACAAACGAATACTTACATTACTGCCATTTACCTAAAGACATCAGATTGTTACTCCAATAAGCAGGCAACTGAAAACTGTACTCCATCTACATATCTATTATAGTTCACAATAAAGTAAGGGTAATTATTTAAGTAAGGACAAGAAATTTCAATCCCTAGTCTATTGCATTTTGGAAAGAAGATGTATTTTAAAGACAGAAATGTTAGGGATGAAATGCAGCAGAGTGTTGTCAAGCATTTCCTAACTCAGAACACTTACTTATTAATTCGGTTAACAATTTTTGGACAAATATTTGTTGAGATGCCTTTGTACATAATAGGCATTGTGGTAGGGGCTAGTTTCATAAACAATAGTGGAAAATAATTTAAGGAAACATTGTCTAGTTAATACCAAACATTTATGTTTGGAAAAACGGAGGTTCAGGGATATAAAGAAACTTGTCAATTGTCACATAGTAAGTTAATAAAATAACAGGCTTGAACTGTAATAATAATAATTTAATAATTCTACTGAAATAATGCAGATATAGTCAGTTTATGTTAAGGATGAGAACAGATCTAAATGCTACTCTCATTTCTTACCCAATCATTTAAAGTTTATTGATACTCTTTTCTTGTCCTATAGATGGTTTATCTTGGTGAATGGTCTGTGTGTACATGAAAAGAATGTGTTTGCTGTTGTTGTTGGGTGGAGTGTTCTATAAATGTCAATTAGAGTAAGTTTGTTAATGGTGTTGTTTGAATCTTCTACATTGTTACTAATTTTCTGTCTACATGCTCTATCAATTACTAAAAGAGTAATGTCGAAATCTCCAAAATGGGTTTGCATGTTACTCTCTGCATTCCTATCAGTTGCTGCTCATACGTTTTAAAACTCTGCTATTATGTGCATACACATTTAGGATTATTAACTTGACTGTCTTTATTATTACGAAATATCCCTCTTTATCTCTAGAAATATTCAATTTTCTGATGTCTGTTTTGACTGACATTAACATAGCCACTCTAGTTTTTTATAGTCAATATTTGCATTGTGTACATTTGTTTCACTTTTATACCTTTAATTTTTTACTTATACTTTTAGTTTTTAGCCTATATGTGTTTTTAAACTTAAAGTGCATTGCTTGTAGTCAGAAATTGATTGGATCTTACTTCGTTTCCAATATGATGATCTCTGACTTTTTATTGGAGTGTTTTTAGCCTTAGATCATTCATGTTTAATGTAACTATTGATATGGTTGGGTTCAAGACTACCCTGTTGGGATTTGTCTAATCTACCCTTTATTCTTTTTTTTTGCTTTTCTGCCTTAGCTTGGAGCAAATGAATGTCTTTCAGTATTACGTTTTATCTCCAATATTTGCTTCCTCAGGTCACTCTGCTTTATTTTCTTTAGTCCTTGCTCTAGGGTTTACAATATGCTTCTTTGCATTATTGCAGTCTACCATCAAACAATATTATACCAATTCACAGCATCCAATATCCTTTTCCCTTCTTTACGTGGCTAATTCCTACTTTTCTTTGAACCCTCAGTTCAGGCATCACTTCTTCCTGTCTCCTGGCCATTTCTCCTCTTCTGATTATCCAAAGCTTCTGCTGGAGTTCTGTTCAAGTTATGCATTTACTGGACATAAACTTGGGTAAATACTTAACCTCTACATTCCTGTTTCCTCTCATGTCTTTAAAAACAAGGACACATCTACCCCTTGGGGTCAATACAAGTATTAGAGAGTGCACTCAATACGTATTGGCTATTATTATTATTCTATATTATTGTAGCTTTTTCTGCATGTATTATAATTTTATTTACTGCTCTGTTTTCTAATCAACCTGAATGGCAGCTCTATGTCTTACTTTTTTTGTATCCTTAATACCAGATATGTGCTAGGCTTTCAGTAAATCTTCACTGAATAATGCAAGGAAAAGAATCTTCTTTAGGAATCAAAAAATCCAGCTTTGCAACTGATCTGCTGTGGTATCTTAAGCAGGTCCCTTCTCTTTATAGAAATGATTGGTTTGGAAGATGGGTAAAGCCTCTTCTAATTACATGGTACTATTAAATCCATCAAACTATAAGATGACTTGCTTTGGTGATTTTCGTATTTTTCTTTGAAGGCTTTATTCTAATTCCAGGGACTGGTGCCACCCAAGTACAGGATCTCAGTAGTTCCCTGACAAATCTGGGTGCCCCAAGTACTGAGTGGAGTGAATCTTCCTTAAGCTGATAACTCCTCCAGCCTTAGTCCTGACTCCTTACCAGTGCAGCGCTTGAACAGACATTGTCCCTGCTATTTCAGCAAGGCTTGAGAGGCACATTTATGATTGAGTGTCTCCAAGTCACAGATAGAGAAACTGTCACCTGTAATTCTCACATGTTAAGGTGACTACAAGTTGAGCTGACAGAATGAACAAGGCCTCCTTTCTCACTTATTTTGTGTCCCATCTCCAGCAACCCAATTTTTTAAAAAAAGATTAAGACCTTCCCTGAACTAAAGCTCCTGAGACCTTTACAATTGCTGGCAGAAAGAAGATTTTCCAGTGGCAGAGAAGCAAAAGATGCAGTTGTCCCTTATGGAAGATTTCAAGAAGTTGTACATGATATTTTGAATCTAGCAGCCCCGAGTTCTGCATGACTGAGCTCTGTCACTCAGTGGTTAAGAAATTTATGATCATCTCTATGCCACGGTTTCCACATCTGTAAAGTGCATATAATATCTACCTTGTATGATTACTGGAAGAATTAAACATGATACATTCAAAACCTCTTGGTCAACTGTAAATTACCAATAAACATAAATTATAGTTAACTGAAAGAGTCAAACTTTGATTTGCATATTTAGCATCTTTACAGACCACATAATTCCAGTTTTTACTCATGGGATACAGATCATATTGAAAATAATGTAAATTTTGTTTAAACGTTTTAGATCATACAGGGCTTTGGGAACATTTTTGTGAATGGAAATTTTCACTGTCCTGGAATAAAGAGAAGCAGAGGGAATTGGGTTTATTCTAATTTTGCCCCACCGTGTTTTCTAGAATTTGAAGTGGTAAGGGGAGTTGTGCTAATTAAACACACACACACACACACACACACACACGCACAATTCCATCCTTCAGCTTTATATAGTTACCATATTTCTCCTAACATGAAGGACAAAAATTAAAGAAAGTTATACAATTTGGTTGTCAAGTAGGGGCACTCATACCAACCCCATAAGGTTGTTGTGACGAATAAATGAACTAGATTTATGTGACTACAGCTTCAAATAGCCACATTATACACAAAGGTGCATGGTGAGTGTGGGGTGTGAAGAATCATTGAGGGCTCTGAGGTCAAAAACCCTGAGTTCGACTTCAGCCTCTACCTATTGACCTTATTGTTTCTGCATGATCTAAGATCTACCTCTTACAACTTCACAGTTCCAGCGTCCTTGGATATAAGCTGTAATATCCCCACCTGCCTCGCAGGGCTGTCTTGAAGAGAAAGCAAGATGATGAATATAACCTTGCTCTATAACCAGAAGAATGTTGTGCAAATGTACAGTAAAGAGTGAGTTCTACTCTAAGTATGAGAAAAGCAGACGGACCTTGAATTCTCTGGGGAATTATTCCCCCCTCCAGAGAAGCCTTGAGGAGCCAACAATAAGGCTTAGCCACTAGAGACACAGAGGAAGAGTTCATTACCAGGCTGCAGCATCGTTCACACCCTGTCTTGGCACCACTGCGATGCTCAGCCTAATGATCTCGCAGGTCCAATCAGCAGCAAAAAAGAAACAAGCTCTTGCTGGAAAGATGTGTTCCTTTGCAAGAGGAATCCAGCACATCATCCATCCTGGGTTGGGCGCAAACACGGGTCTCTCCTCAGTCTCAGCTGTGTCAATTTGCACGACAGAAAGGGATTAAAGAAACAAAATTTCTGCTTTGAGTACTCAGCCATCCCTGACTTAAAAGAGGAAAGAAAGCACACAAAAGGAAGGAAGTAACTGGCCTGGCCACTGAGAATACATTTCCCTTTAATATTCATGCGGGTGACATTCAGTGGCAATAAATGTAGACACCCATTTTAATGAAATCTTAGGAAGAGAATAAGAACATCCAGAAACCTGACAATACAAATCACATGCTAAGAATTCTATGTCTCTTAAATGTGCTATTTTCTGTCCCATCCATGGAAAACGACATTAAACCTTTGGCATTTCGTTTATGTTTTCTGTGCTCACGACACTTGATGCCTTTGTTTTGATACCTTTGTTTTCTAGGATGAGCTCTTCAAAGACACAGGCCACATCTTCTTCATCTCCTTATTACCCTGCTCAGCACAGGAATGAGCACGAAGAAGCTGCATGGGGTGGGGGGAGCTTTCATGGGGGACCATGCACTTCTGGCTACCACTCTTCAGAAAGGACACTGGAATGCAGGAGTAGATGGAGAAGGTCCTGGAAGCCACGTCTTGGAAGGACCTATTGAAAGAATGGAAAGGGCTCTAAACTAGGAGAATGGAAGTTGGGGTGGTGATGACAAGGCACCAGCATGAGAACTGGTCAGCTGAAGGCCCTGTGGCTTGAGAGACAAATCTAGAGCAAAGTTATGGGAAGGGAGGATTCTGTACATACCCTTGGAAATGGACCATCTCATTTAGTACCCTTCTCCAACGGTGGTTTTTCAGGGATCTTTACCTGTAGGGATTTTAAAATTTTGGATCAGAAAATCTGATCCACTTTTAAGCATCACTTATTCTTGTCTACTCTTGAACACCACTCAGATTGAGGGTCCCAGGTGAGGTTATTTGGCTTATATAAGCATTAAAATACAAAATGGTAAAGAAGCTTCATCTGGGCATGCGATTTGTTTTTTTGTTTTTCCTACTGAGAATCACTGATTTTTTCCTCTGGTGGGAGAGAATTTTTCTAACACAGCGTGATGGCATTTCTTTTTCCCTGAAGTCTCAACTTCAGAGCTTTCCAAAGAATACACATTCCAGATTCAGTCATCAGGGACCCCTCATCAGACAGCCAATGTTTTGGACGAAGGAGCCCAAACAGAAGTAGTCGGGGAGAAAGTTCAACGGCTAACAAGCTTCATGACAGGAGGGTGTTAGATGATCTAGAACTGTAGCATGTTAGGCTCTGAGGGAATTTTAGACAGGGGAACCTGAGGCCCAAAGAAAAGCAACTTTCCCAAGGTTCCTTAGAGAGTGATAAGCTTGGTATGAGAGGTAATCCCTGTGTAATAGGAAAGTAGAGTGGTGTCACACGATGACTCTGTCATCGGACTTCAGAGGCCACTTGTCATCCCTAAGAGTCAGAAGCAAAACTGGACCTTGAATTCTGGATTGGAACCAAAGAGGAGACAAGGGTAAGGAGAAAGACATTCCGAACCCCCTGCTCAACCTCCATAGTGACTTAAAGTCAATGAGTGAGTTCGCAGTGAACCTATCACAGCAGGGCAGTGCCCTTGGGCTCCCTTTGTCACCTCCTCAGTATCAAACACAAGGCAAGGCTCCTAGTAGGTGCACAGCCCAGCCCCTGCACCTGGTAGGGTCCCATTGACCATTTGTTAACTGAGTAAATGAGACATAAAGGAGAAAGTAATTTTTGCCCCATTAACTTCTAAAAATCTAGTCTGAAGATTAAAAAGAAAAGCTATGAAGGGAAAGGAAGCTAACATGTATTAGGAATTATAAATGAGTACTCTATGAACTGACTCTGGGACCGTGTATGTGGCAAACAAAAGAGACACTATCCCAGCCTTCATGGAATTTACATGCTAATTTCTTGTTCCCATTTCAATAGAGGAAATTATTCTTTAAAAAACATTGATGTATTCCACACTTTGCTAAATTGAGGGACAAATTCCATGATCTGGGTACCTACCGACCGGTCATGCATTTCCCAGCCTGCTTAGTGCATGGGAGATTTATGTTCTACACCCAAACTCCCTGGGCAGGCGATGCCTTGTCTCTAAGCCTCAGTGTCACCATCTGTAAAATGAGCAGATTTGGATAGCCGTCCTCTTAATTCCCAGGTGTAGAGTACCCGGGCCTCACCTGGGAGCGGGAAGAAGGTTTGCGGTATTTCCCTTTAATCTGCAATGCCACCTTGTGGTTATCAACAAGGACCGCACTAGAGACAAGCAGGCTTTGGGATGGTCAGGAACACAGAAGCCAGGTCAGAAGATGACCAAGGGGAAGGAGTGCTTACCCTTCCCTCCACCTGAGGCTGGATCCAATGAACCGGAGACAGGAGTTTTCTTTCAAGCCCAAGACTCACAGCCCTTGGAAACCTCATCCTGCTTAGAAACACCAAGAGTGATCTCTCATGACATAGTTTGGGGCTGTGTGGAGGCTTGGAAAATGTGTCCGCCCCCATCACTCGGCACTTACATGCCCTTCCTTAAGTCTGCTGGATGATGACAGATGGAATGAGGCCGGGGCAAGACACTTGAGACAGACAGAGAGAAGACGAGCCAGTTTTCCAGGCCTAGCTCCTCTTACTCAGGCTATGGGAAAAGTATGTCGTTGTTTCCAGGGTCCTGGAGGTCTGAATATTTTCAGGCTTCTGATTCCATTGACTTCTTCTTATAACCACTTTTTTTTTTCCTCATGGATACATTATAAAAAGGAATTGAGACATCCCGGGGAGGCCATATAGCAGGTCCCTGGCCTCAGTGACACACCAGCCAGCCCTAAAGCCGTGATAGCCTAGTTCCAAACACCAAGCTGCAGATTAGAATTGACTGTGTATGGAGCTCTCAGTAGAGTGAACTCAAGTGTATCTGCACTCTGATGGTAAAGAGACCAGGCTTGCAAGAAGAGAGAGAGCCAATTTGAAATTATCTGCTCATTAAAAACATCCAGAACTCTGAAAGTTCATTACTTTGAGATAGGAAGTGATGTGGCACCACCAAACAGCAATGATGACAAAAGCATCAGCTAAGAAATCTTCCCTCTGTACTTGGCACTGAGCTAAACATTTAACATGCATTATTTTATTTTACTAATCCCCATAACAACAGTCTGAGGTAGCTAGTTTTATTATTCTAATTTTTACAGTGAGAAAAAAACAAGGTTTAGTAAAGAGAAAGTAACTTAACCACGATCTCCCAGCTTGGAAGTGGTGTCACCAGGATTTGAACCTCTTCTCTAACTCTAGGTCTCATGCTCTGACAACACCCAGAAGAGCATGAGACAGGGAATCCAAAGACTGCTTGTCTGGTTCCCACTCTGTCACCTTGAAAGCTTGGACCGGTACTCAACATCTCCAGCTTCTGGTTTCCTTAGCTCTAGAAAGGAGATGACACAACAGCATCAGACCAAAGGCAAAGCTCAGGATCAGATCATGTTGTCCGGTTCTTCCTAAAATCTGGGACGATGTTTTGGGATACATTGGTGGGCACTGAAGCTGAGGCTTGTAAACCAGCACCCTAAAAGAGAATTTGGGCAACTAGCTTGTTTCATTTTCTGTGAAATCTATTAAAAATTTCAGTTTGGAAAACTGACCCTTCATTTCATCCCAGCTTCCACCTCTCTGTACTGACTTGCACCGGGTCAGTTGCCTGCCTGAACTTGGTGGATATGTGAGTCGGCAACTCTTAGTCTGAGCTAAATCCAAGGTTGGGTACATGGGTGATCAGAGTGTAGGCCATGTTAAGGCCAACCTCACTGCCAAGTTGCCTCTAGTACAGTTGTTCCCCCTTATCCATGGGGGACATTCTCTAAGACCCCCAGTGGATGCCTGAAACCACAGATAGCACCAAACCCTCTATATACTATGTTTTTTCTACACATACATACCAATAATGCAGTTTAGCTTATAAATTAGGGACAGTAAGAGATTAACAACAATAATAACAAAATAGAACAATCACAACAATATTCTGTAATAAAAGTTACCATCAGGGCCAGCCCAGTGGTATAGTGGTTAAGTTCACATGCTCCACCTCAGTGACCCTGGGTTCATGGGTTTGGATCCCGGGCATGGACCTACACATTGCCCATCAAGTCATGCTGTGGTGGCATCCCACATACAAAGTAGGGGAAGATGGGAACTCATGTTAGCTCAGGGCCAATCTTCCTCACAAAAAGTTACTGTAGACCTTAGCAGGCTCAGAATATGATTTTTTTCTTTCCTTATTATGTTGAGAACTTTCACCTTTTCACTTAAAAGAAGCACTTTATGGCTTTTCTTTGGCATATCTGAATTGCAAGCATCACGACTCTTTTGCTTTGGGGCCATTAATAAGTAATATAAGGGTGACTTGAAAACAAGCCCTGTGATGCTGGGACAGTTGATCTGATAACCAAGATGGCTACTAAGTGAGTAACAAGTGGGTAGCGTATATATACTGCAGATGTGCTGGACAAAGGGATGATTCACGTCCAGGGAGGGATGGAGCAGGAGGGTGCAAGATTTCATCATACTACTCAGAGCGGCACACAATGTAAAATGTAAGACTTGTTTATTTCCGGAATCTTCATTTAATATTTTCAGACCGCAGGTAAGTGAAACCACAGAAAGCAAAACTGTGGATAAGGGGAGACTACCGTATTCTTTATTACTATTATTATTATTGTTATTATCATTAAGACATGAGTGTCTCAAACTCTGTTTTCTGCTCTGAGTAGCTTACAAGTAGCTCAAGAAGAGGTTATAATATTGTAGAAAATATGTCGACGTAGATTTCAGATGACCTGAATTCTAATCTAACTTATGTGATTCTGAACAGCCTTAGGAATATCCCTGAGCTTCAACTTCCCCATCCATGGGAGGTTTAGAGTAAACCTTGCAATTTTCTGTGTTCCTGAAAAACTGACCCTTCCATTCTGATTGGGCAAGCAGTAATTTTCTATCCTCGCTGCCCATTCGAGTTGTATTCTTAAATACCTAGGTCCCACACACAGACATTTAATTGATTCACCCATCCATATTTCTTAAAAGCTCCCTAGGAGATTCTAATGTGCAGCCAAGATTGAGAATTAGAGGATGAATTTTGAAACAGATTATCTTTCTCTTAAAGGACAGAGAGTTTAAAACAAAACTGCCCAAAGTTAAAAAAAAAAAATTAAGTGATAGGTTCAAAATCAAACCTAAGACTGTCTAAGTCCAAACTCAGGTTCTTCTCCATTATACTCACCACAGCACAGTACTTAAAGAACCCAGTCCCTCTTTTCTTAGAACAAATGCTTAAAATACTTTTTAAAATTCTCGATTTAATAAACAATGTGTAGCTTGTAGAAATAATTATGCTTCGGCTTTTCCTGAGTTCTCTAGTTCCTGACAAAAATATAGGTGATATTCTCTAAGCAGGTCTTTTGAATCTCTTAGGTCTCATGATCTTAGTTCCAAGGTGCTAGACAATCTTCAAAGTGAAGTGAGAAGCTAGAACTAGATGAGAAAAGTAAAGAAAATCCAGTTGAATTTCAACAGTTAGCTGATTCTTACATACGAACTGAAAAAATCAAGCAGCACTTTTTAGATTTTCTAATCGGTTAAAAAGCCCAGATTATCCTCATCCAACGAAAGAGAAATGGCTCAGAAGTCAGTTTCTGCCGACACCTGCAGCTTTCAGCAACTGTATTCTCTGCTTCGGGCCCCAAATCCATCCGTCAAATCACACCGGCCCGTTTGCAAATGCTCTCTGGCTTCACAAGGACTCTTCTCTTCATCACATTTATTAAGTAATAGAAAATGAGTTATAGTTATTACAGAATATAAAAATTATATTCAGTAAGGTGTCCAAATGAGTTTCTTTGGCTAGAACATGAAAAAGGAACCCTGGCTGACTTCTCTCTGTGCCCAACAATTGTGCCAGGAGGTAGAGTGTGTTGGGCAGCCCTTTCTAGAAAATTAGCTGAGCACTTTAGCTAATTAAGCTTCATTTCTTCAGATTTGTTTGCTGAGTGTCAAATATGTGCCTGGCCCTGTGGTAGGACAGTGTGACTTTGGACCAAGTACTTAATAATTTTGAGCCTCTTTTTCCTCATCTTTCAGATGGGCATAATAATCTCTATATCAAATGCTGTAAATGACATAAGAAATATTAAAACTTTGTCAATCGTAAAACAACATTTGCAGTTTCTTTTTTTATTATTACCTTCTTCCCTCCTAGAATTATATTTAAGATGGAGTCGTTGGTATGCAATGGACAAATGCTTATCTGAGGCAGCTTGAGATTTCTAACTCACTTGCAAGGGGAGCCTCCAATTTCTCCCATGCCATTTTGATTGATGTTTCATTCTATGTGACTCTGATAAAGGCAATTAAAGTTATGTTTTTTACCCAGTCCCTCACAAGCTTGGTCTCCTCTCTTCACCTCTGTGTAAATTCTCAATGCAACATTAATAAACCTTAGGGATATAAATCTTTCCAAGGTAGTGGTTTGTATTCCTATGGAATTACAGATCTTAAACTTGGGTGATTCCTTACAGTAACCAGGTCTAATTTTCCAGCTAGTTGGGAAGGAACTTGGACTATTTGGCTGGAGAACAGGAGATCTAGAGAGCCCACTGGAACTACCTGTAAGTATTTCAAATTTTGACATGGAAGAGAGATCATGCCTATTGCTGAGATGAATGGATTCAAGACTAAGTGGCAAATTGCAATAATGAGAATGATGACACATTGGCATGGCTGCCTGGGAATTCATTGAGTCCTCTGTCTCCGCAAATACTTAAATAATAGCTGTATTAAATAACACTGGGGGTGTTACCTGCTGGGTTGAGTTGATTCAGTTGTAACTCATAGCATCCAAAATACAGGTGTGCTGGATATCTTTGGTTTGTCCTTCCAGACACACTTTCTAACTTTCTCCATCCTTCTCTGTGCTCCAAGTGTCTTATCACTTTGGGCTTCCTTGCTGTCTAGCTTCTGATTAGATTCATCCAGTGGTGAACACAGTCAGATTAGAGGGAGGGAGAAGCATGAGGTCAGAGAATTTATTCCACCAGCTCCCTGCCTACAGGTTTGTCATGAGGTTGCTGTGTTCCTTGGATGATGGTCACAGCTCCTTTCAGGCAGTCTTCTCCTTCTGTGTGGGTCTTGGTGTCTCAAGGGTCTTTTAAGCACTCCTTCCTCCACCCTTCAGTTCTAGATGTGATGCAAGCATCCTGCTGGCTCTGGGCCTGGAGGCTGGCACTTAAGCTTGGGGTTTCCATATACCCTTCCCTCACCTGTGTCAATAGTTTCTTTACCAAAATTCTCCTTAAATTACCCATCTTTATTTCTACCGGGACTCTGACTAATCAAATGGGATAAACAAAAGATGAGCACATAGAATTTAGGAATAGGAAGACCTCAGAAGTCTTCCTTTTTCCATTTAGAGTTTTCCCTTAGCCTCATGGATTATAGGTGAGACCTGGAGAGGTGAAGTGACACAGGAAATTAGTGGCAGGACCAGGATTAAGAATTTATACTTCTTGACTTGAGATCAGACACCTCAATCCTCTCCCTTTTTGCCTCTCTGAATACTAAAGAAGAGTTTGTTGAGAAGTAATCCGTTTCCAACCTGGCAAACCCTCTATAGGCCAGTCATCAATGCTAGCATCCTTGGTGATAAATCATGTTGACAGCATGCATCCCTGATGGGAAGAGATGAGAATTGCACTTCATCTCTGAGGTCTTCCTCCCCAAAACCCCAAACCCCAGTGTAACCATGAGAAAATCATCAGACAACCCACACTGAGGAATAGTCTACAAAATGCCTGACTTGTATTCCTCAAAACTGTCAAGATCATCAAAAACAAGGAAAGTCTGAGAAATTGTCACAGGATAGAGTCATCTAAGGAGACTTGCCAACTAAATGTGATGTGGTCTCCTGGATGGAATTCTGAAACAGGAAAAGGATATTAAGGAAAATTGATGAAATCCAAATAAAGAGTGGTATTTAATTAATAGTAATGTACCAACATTAGCTTCTCAGTTGCGACGAATGTATCACAGTAATGAAACACGTTAGTAGGAGAAAACAGGTAAGGGATATACAAGAGGTCTCTGTACTATCTTTGAAATTTTTATGTAAATCTGGCTGCTCTTCAACCTTCAAAGCCCAAGTATATTTATCCATATTTAGAATTCTCAGAATTTTGGGTTTGTACTTTTTAAAACAAAATCTATCGACTTTACTTTCTGGTATTTGAAAGGAAAGAAAAAAAGTTTAAATGTATATTTTTAAAAGAAGATATCAAATATTCTAAAGAAAATCACATTTTGTGAATCAAGTCCAAGGATTAAGTTTTCCTTAAATTGAACTTGGGATTTAAAAAATAAAAGGAGAGAGTGTTTGACCAAATACATTTGGGATTTTTATTGACTGTGAAGTGAAATAAACCCAGAATTCTTCAAGATGCAGACAGAGATCTGTAACTAGTCTGACTCCTCTTAGACCCTCTGGCCATCGGAAGGTGTAAGAAGCCTAAGGTTCACCAGCTTGTCTGGGCAAGGAGGGAGGTCTCTATAAATCCAAAAGCATGGAAGAATGGGAGGAGAGGGGGGAAAGAAGAGGTAAAGGAGGGAGTGACTGGAAAGGAGAGGAGCAGAGAGAGAGAATAAAAACTCTAATGCCTGGGGCCGGACCCGTGGCCAAGTGGTTAAGCCTGCTTCACTGGCTCAGGGTTTCCCAGGTTCGGATCCTGGGCGTGGACATGGCACTGCTCATCAGGCCATGTTGAAGTGGCGTCCCACGTGCCACAACTAGAAGGGTCCACAACTAAAATGTACAACTATGTACTGGGGGTATTTGGGGAGAAAAAGCGAAAAAAAAAAAACTATAATGCCTGACTTGACAATATATTATCCAAGTATTTTATGAGTATCAGATATGCCTCCAAGGTTTTGATAAAGGCATGTTAAGTAGGGTGGCCATATAATCTATCATGAAAGTGGAATGCTTTTGAGAGTGAAAGAGACTGCTGCTAATAATGACACCAGGACAAAGATCTAAACCAAGACCTTCTGGAGCAAAGCAAGACTTATAGGCCCTCTAGTTATAGGGGAAATAAACTAGTATACCTTGAAATGTGAAGTAAGAGTGACATTCAGTTTGAAAATACCATCTTGTCATACCCATCACAGCAACATCCCAGTAGTTATCAGAAAAGCATTTTTTCTATGATGAAATGCTTTTGGCAGCTCATCCATGCTCTGGATGTAAACTTTGACGGTTTGCATCACAATGCGTATGTCTCATATATGGTGATCATCTGGGCAAGCCATGTTGCCTCGATGAGTCTCAGTTTTCTCTTCTATAAAATAGGACTATAAATTGTTCCCTTTCAGAATGGCTCTGAGGACTAGAAGCAGTGTTTGTGTAGCTTTTAACAAGGTTTTAGAAGACAGGTAATGATTGACAGCTCCCAAGGTTTTCGACGAAGTTATCACCAAAATCAATCTTCCCTTTTCTCTTCATTTATTCATTCATTCATTTATCCATTAATTAATTGAGAATTTATTGAACACGTACTGTGTTTCAGGGACTAAGGTAGGTACTGGTGATAAAATGGTGAGTAGCACAGATGTAGTGTCCCTGCTGGAGCTCACATTGTAGACCTGGATACGGCACTCAGTTAGTTACTCACTACATATGGCTACGAAGGAAAACTGGAGAGCTATGAGACCTTGTGTCAGAGGAGCCTGCTTTAGGCTATGCGAGAAATCTTCCTAGAGGAAGGGAAGGCTAAACAGAGATCTGAAAGATAAGAAAGCCTTATCTAGGTGAAGACAGTGCAAGGAGAGAGGGATTTCCATGTCTATGGAACCACTTGGACAAAAGCACAGGATCTCTTTTTCCCACCTTTCAGGAGCTTGGTGTCCTCTTCCATATTCACTCCTCTCTCTCTCTGAACCAGCCATCTGGTTGTCAACCAATTCTGCCTTAGTGAAAGGAGGATTAAGTCATCAAACTATAGAATTCTAGAAATTAGGAATTTTTGTATTTCAGAAAGGGCATTATACTAAGTGGCCTTTAAAGTTCCTTTTAATCTTGACAGAATAAAATTCAGTGGACAAGAAAATTTCTTGATGGCCATGACATTTTGGGGATATCTGTGTAGCTGAAAAGAGGGATAGGGGTAAGGGAGAGACTGAGGTGGGGAGAATGATTTGGAAGTTGCTATGATACTGTGGGTGTGAAGCGACAAAGGTTTCATCTGGTTTCTTGACATTGGAAAGGAGAAGAGAACCACAATTAAAAATAGTTAAAATGAAGACTCAGTAAGTCTTTGAGATTCCTTAGTTATGGTGATGAGTCCAAATCTCTGCATTTGGGATCCTGAAAGTAGAGTGGAAAAAAATGGGAAGGAGGATATAAAAGAGTGGATTTGGGAAGACGAAGATGAGTTTTAGATGAGGACTACATGCTGGTGGAACAATCATGTGGAAATGTCCAGGTAGCTGAATACTTGGAAGACACCTTGATATGGGCATTTTGAGTCTAAATTGGGATTCTGTATGTGACCTGTGCATTCTGGATAGCTTTCCACTTAAGAGCCAGTCCTCAAGCTTGGAGAATGTGCTTGCTTTTCTTGGTTCTGTTGTTAAGTATCAAGGTAGCTTGGTGCTCTGACTCGAGCGAATCTAAGCTAAACCCAATCCATGCTACACATTGTCTAGTAACCTTGAGCAGTAACTCTTTATCCTCAATGTAAAATGGAGATATTACTTATTTCATAATTTTCTTTTTCTTTGAGAACTTAATGAGATACAATGTAAAATGTCTAGAAAGAAGCCCAGGCACATAGAAGTTACCTAAGTATACTAGGAATAGCAATTTAGTATTTTATACAGACTACAATTTTCAAAATATTTACCCCATATGCTGCATCACTTATTCTTCACTATTAAAATGGTATTAGGCCATTTTAAAGATGGGAAATATGAGACTCAGGTAATCAGTAACTTGCACAGCTTTTAAACGGTATGGCTGAGACCTAGGATTCCAAATCTTTTTTCCATTATGCCGTTATGCCTCCAGCAGATCAGGGACATGGGAGCTGAGAATTCTCAAGAATGCCATCATATTATTAGATGTTCTCTGGGAGCTATATACAGTAGTTGTGCATTTTAATGGATATGAAATTGAATGAATATCGAATAATTTACATTATTTATAAATAATGCAAACCCAAATATAATCATGTTTCCCCTTATGGTTTACATTTTTGTGACGATTTAACAGCCTTATTGAGGCATAATTTACACACCATAAATTCCACCTATTTTTAAATGTGCAATTCAAGAATTATTAGTAAATTTATGAAATCATGCAACCATCACCACAATCCAGATTTAGAACGTTTCATCCACTTCAAAAAGGGCCCCTTGTGTCTTTCTTTGTAGGCTTATGTTTTCTTGACATTTCGTATAAATGAAACCTACAATATGTGGTCTTTCATGTCAGGCTTTTTTCACGTAGTATGTCTTTTGAGGTTATCCACTTGGTAGCACGTAGCAATGGTTCCTTCCTTTTTATTGCTCAATAATATCCCATGATATGGATGTATAACATTTTGTTTATCCATTCACGAGTTGACAGACATTTCCATTGTTTCCATGTTTGGGCTGTTATTAATAATGCTATCATGAACATTCACATGCCAGGCTGTGTGACACATGTTTTTATTTAGGTATATACCTCAGAGTAGAATTGCTGGGTCATATGGTAAGTTTTTAAGAACCTGCCATATTGATTTCCAAAGTGACTGCACCACTTTACATTCCCAGCAATAGGAATTGGAACAGGAAGATTCCCATTTCTCCACATACTCACCAACACTTATTATTGTCTGTTTTTTTGATGGATGTGACATGGTATCTCATTGTTGTTTCCACTTGCATTTCCCTAATGACTAACAATGTTGAGCATCTTATCAAATGCTTATTGGTCACTTGTTTATCTTATTTGATAAAATGTCTATTAAAATATTTTGCCCATTTTAATTGGATAGTCTTATTATTATTGAGTTATATGAGTTAATATTCTGGATAAAAGTCCTTGATCAGATATAAGATTGCAAACATATTCGCCAAGTCTGTAACTTGAATTTTCATAATCTTTTTTCTTTTTGCAGTAAAAATATTTTAATTTTGAGGAAGCTAACATTAATTTTTTTTCTTTTATGGATCAAGCTTCTGGTGTTATTTCTAAGAATTCTTTAGTTAATCCAAGGTCATGAAGATTTCTTCTTAGGTTTCTTGTAGAAGTTTTACAGTTTTAGCGCTTACATTTAGGTCTATGATCTCTTTCAAGTTATTTTTTGTGTGTGATGTGAGATAAGGATTGAAATTCATCACTTAATGGTTAGAGTTTTACCTGTTTTTTCTCTTTCTTCTTCAGACAGTTTAGTTCTATTGTGTTAGTCCTTTCAAGAATAAGATCACATCAAATGCTTCCTTGTTTTCATTTTTCCTATGCTTTGCCCTTATTTTCTTCCTTCTACATTTTTTATCTTTCTAATTTTTTAATTCAATGACTATCTTTTTCTTCAGTTTTATTGAAGTATAATTGACAAGTTAAAGTTGTATATCTTTAAAGTGTACAACTTGATGTTTTGATATATGTATATGTGTATTGTGACATAATCACCACAATCAAGCTAATTAATATATCCATCACCACACCTAGTTACCATTTTCTTTTTTCTTTCCATGGTGAGAACGCTTAAGAACCACTCTCAAGTAAAGTATACAATACCGTATTGATAATACGGTATGGTTAACCATCGTCATGGTGTACATTAGATCTCCAGAGCTTATTCATCTTATAACTGAAAGTTTATACTTTTAACCAAAATCTCCCCATTTCCCTCAACCTCCAACCCCTGGCAACCACCATTCTAGTCTCTGCTTCTATGAGTTTGACCATTTTAGATTCCATATATAAGTGAAATCATGCAGTATTTGTCTTTCTGTGTCTGTGTAATTTCACTTTTCCTAATGTCCTCCAGGTTCTTCCAGGGTGTTGTAAATGTCAGGAATTCTTTCTCTCTCTTTTATTTTTAATCTTCTTTTCTTCATTAAGGCTATAAATTTCCCCCAATAAGTGCTTTAGCCATATCACACAACATTTAATAATTTGTGTTGTCATTGTGGTTCACACCTCAGCATCTTATTTTCCATTAAACATTCTTAACTAATAATTTAATTAATTTCAGTCTCCCAAATGTATGAGAAGAACTTTGGTTATCTTTTTGCTATGAATTTCTGTTTTGCTTGCAGTCTGGTCACTTATATAATGTGTTCTTTTGGAAGTTCCTTAGAATTCTTGTGTGGCCTAGTTTATGAAATATTCTTTAAGGACATTTCATATCCTTAACTATTCTTTTTCCTTCTTTGCCTACCAGTTTCGGAGAGAAGTAAATTAAAATCTCCCACTATAATTATGAATATCTAATTCTTTCCTTATGATTAGGTTAATTGTTACTTAATATGCTTTAAAGTTATGATGTTAAGGGCATATACATCCAGGAGTTTTATGCTTGAGAGGGCTTCCATATCCAGGAAGGGGATTATCATTTTATTCTTAATTAATGCCCCTTTTAATTTCAAATATGCTTTTTGTCTTTAAACTCTTTCTGTGTAAAATGAGTTTTCTTATTCCAGCTTTCTTTCGGTTCTGTGTGCCTTGTGTATCTCATTCTATCTTTTCATTATTGACATTTCTCTAGTTTTTGGTTTTACTTGAATCTCTTGTCTACAACATTATCTGTCATTTTTTAATCCAATCTGAGAATTTCTGTCTTTAATCAGGTAAAATGAGTACTGTCACATTAATGATCATGACTGACTTTTTGAGTTTATGTCTATCATTAGACTATGTGTTCTGTATTTAATATATTTTCCTTCATTTTTTTCTCTTTTTCTGCCTTCATTCGGATAAATGAAATTTTGTTCATTCTCTTTTATTTCCTCTACTAGTTTTGAAGGTATATGTATATATATTTATACATACACACACACCTAGCATTTCTGTTTTTTAGTGTTTACTTTTAAAATGTTAGGATGCATATATAACAACAAAGTCTAAAGTTTATCAATATCTTTAAACTCCTGCCAAAGAATTCAGAGAGTCTAGAAAATTTTATTTTGTTCATATCACCCAGTCTTTCATGTTATTATTTTGGAATACTTTCTTTCCACCTTATTTGTAATTACCTCAACGTAGTTATTATTGTTTTTGTTTCTGTTTACTCAGATTTACTAGCATGTCTACTAATTTCTTTACTCACCATTATTTTTTGCGCATCTCTAATTCCTTCTGGATACAATTTGCTACTTTCTGAAATACATTCTTTAGTGACGTTTTTTGTGATGATCTGTGTCTTCAGTCTGCTGAAAATTTATTCAATTTGCTGTCAATCCTGAATGACACTGACGTCTTAGAGAGTCATCAGCTTAAAATTACTCTCCTTTGGCGTGTTGAATATATTATTTCATTCTAGCTTCTATTGTTGCTGATAAGTCTACTGAACATCTAATTTCTGTTTTTGTTTTTGATATTATTATTTTTTCCTTTGTCTGCTTTTTCAGATTTTTACTGTGTCTACAGTTTCACTATGTTGTGTCTAAGTGTAAGTTTATTTCTATTTTTCCTCTTTCATACTAGCGGTGTTTTGTTAAACTGATGTCTCATATCTCTTTTCAATTCTGAAAAATTCAAAGGTATGAATTTTCACTTCTTTGCCATGCATTATCTGTCTTCTCTTTCTGGAACTTCTATTCATTCATTCATTTTTTTAGCAAATATTTCTAGAATACCTTCTTGTGCCACATGTTGTTTTAGGCAGCTAATAATATATCCCCAATATAAAAGATTGAAATTTCTAATTTTCTGCTCCATGACCCTTTACCCCTTGTTTTCTTTATTTACGTCTGGTTATATCTCCGCTCTGTAATCTAGGTAACTTCACCTGTTTTATCTTCCAGTTCTTTACTTCTCTCTTCAGCTATGACTAGTCTACTATTTAGCCTAGACACTGATTTTTTTTAATTTAATTTTATACACATTTTTCCTTTATAAAATCTATCTTTTTTCTAATTCTAATCATTCTTTTTTTTTGGTAATTTCTTGTTCTTTCATTTTAATTTATTTCCTTCTATATCCTCTTTAATCATTTTAAATGTATTTATTTGATAGCCCCTTTCTTATGTTCTGTAATTTCCGTTCCTGGGGGTATTAATTTTCTGCTTTGTTGTTTCTGCTGATCTCCTATGTGGTAGATCATTTCCTCAAGTAATTTGCTTTTTGGATTATGTGTTTATTTTCCTTGGTGGTCTTTGCCCCAAACTCTCCCCATCTGTCAATGGGAGGCACATATCTCTTGGATTTTGCAAGTGTCTCCACAGTGCAGTTTCTTTCATTTATTTCTGCCAAAACCACGGGGTTTACAATGGTATTAGAGTGTTTTTTGCATTATTTTCCTCACTTGTGATCCCTGCACCACATGAATAACATAAATTCTGACCCAACATGCATGCATGTCACATGCTAGTTTTTTCCATTTCTCACTGTAGATGTTTTTCTTTTTCCTCCATGAACATAGGCAGAAGGTAAGCTTTCTTGCTACTTTATTGGGCTTTTTCTTATTTTCTGGATCCTGCAATCTTTCAGGGCCCTGCCTTTAGGTATAGCACCTAGTTAAAGTTCTCAGGTCCTGCAGTCATAACTCTATACTTTCTCTCTCTACAGGGAATTCAATTTCTATCTTCTCTGTTATCTTTTTAAGTCACCATTGTATTAACTTGAAAGCATATGCATTTGGCTCAGATCTATCTCTTAATTCACATCTTTCAGAATTTGTTTATTTGTTTTAATCTTAGCTATGTACCACTATATTATTACTGTTCTTATAATTAATGCAGCATTTCTATCCACATGTTCAGAGTAAGTGTGGGTCTCTGGAGACTCAGCCCATGATATTGCTAGAGGTATGAAAACAGGTCAGAAAGAGAAAAAGGCTAACTTCTGGTTTTTAGCATGCCCACAACAGAGCCAGGTCTCCCGGCTCTTGGCTTAGTCCTCCTAATTCCACCATAGAGTGAATGAGTATCCACATGCCTTATTTACTTTATACTTCCTTCCCCCATAGCTTACTTTCACTGCCACTTTCCAGCTATCCTGTCTTTGTCACCACTTTCCTTCCAAAGATTTTTTCAAATACAATTTCTTAAGCCAATGCTTTATAAAGTTGTGGAGCATAATATTACATCTTTAAAGCAGTGGTCAGATTTCTGCAGGGTGCCATGTAATAATTTAATACTCAGTAATATATACAGTACAATAATAAATTCCCCAGCTCATTTCTGGGATGGCACTTGAATAATCTAGGAGAAAAAACCTACAGAAGGCAAAGACTCTTTGGTGTGTAATTTTATAATAAGAGAAGTGCATTGCCCAATGCAGTAGCCGCTATTTGAACATTTGAAATGTAGCTACTAAGGCTAAGGAATGGCATTTTAAAATTTTAATTTTAACTAATTTAAATTTAAAGTTAAAAATGGGTGCTCAATTCAATTATTAAAAATCTTTCAAGTATATTTGGAAGAGCTTTGATATGGGAATTTCCTTTTCAAACTGTGGATTTGATGGAATCTAAATATAGATCAGCTATTTCTGATGACAATTTAGTGTTCAAATTAAGATGTGCTGTAAGGGTGGGGTAAACTGCCATCTCAGTTTGCCCAGGACTGTGGGGCTTTCCAGGATGGGGGACTTCCAGGGCTAAAACATGGACAGTTCCAGGGAAACCAGATGGGCTGGTCACCTTATTTGAGGGCAAAGACACACTGGATTTCAAAGATAAAGTATTTTTAAAAAGAATGCAAAATATTTCGTTTATATTTTTATGCTAATGACTTGTTGAAGTGATAATATTTTAGACATAGTGGGTTAATAATATGTATCATTAAAATTATTTCACCTGTTGCTTTCTTTTTTTTTTTTTTGAAGATGAGCCCTGAGCTAACAACTGCTGCCAATCCTCCTCTTTTTGCTGAGAAAGACTGGCCCTGAACTGACATAGTGCCCATCTTCCTCTACTTCATATGTAGGATGCCTACTACAGCCTGGCTTGCCAAGCAGTGCCATGTCCACACCTGGGATCCGAACCAGCGAACCCCGGGCTGCTGAAGCAGAACGTGCAAACTTAACTGCTGCGCCACCAGGCCAGCCCCTTTTTGCTTTCTTTTAATGTGGCTACTAGAAAAGTTAAAATGATTTCTAGTACACGTTATATTTCTTTCTATCTATCTATCTATCTATCTATCCATCTCTCTATCAATCCATCTATTTACTGTGAGCACTCAAAGTTTGATACCTTGACTTATAAAATCCTTGAGTATATCATACAAATCTTAATTGATTTTATATCTCCAGTGTCTAACAATTATTATTTTTCATTATTGTCTTTTGAGCTGGTACTATGTTTTAACCGCTGTGCTTTCCTATATTCCTAAATTCTGTGGATTCAAATAGAATCGAACCTTTAAAATAGCCCAGTGACACAGGTAACGTCACTCTCTCTCCATTTCACATATAAGAAAATTGAGGCACATAATGGAAAAATCACTCTCCAGTGGTCTTTATTCTACTGAGTGATAGAGTGTCTGATCTGAATGATAATTCCCACCAAAGTGACTGATACTCTTCAACATTAACTGTGGTCACCAGGGCTCTTCATGGGCATTTCTGTAACTAGAGTTTATAGTAACACACAGGCAAAGAAGTGAAAACAAGGAGCATTGGGTCGTCTGGACAGGAGCTCCCAACCAATAAATGTTAATAATTAAAATAGTCAATATCTTTTTCTTTTTACTTTGAGTTTTACATTTAGTGTTTGTGAACACCTAGCTTGTGTCTAGAGAAGATGTTCATCTTTCTAATAGACTGCTGCCTCCTGGCTCAGGCTTTGCCGTGATCAAGAACAAAAAGTTAATATGTTCCTTGTACATAACATATGCCAAAAACCTATGCTAAGTGCTGAGCATGCATTATTTCATCTCATCTTGACCTAAGCCTTGTGAGTAAAGATATTATTATTAGCTCCCTTTTATAGCAATATTTTGAAGACTGTATCCTTCTCAGTCATGCCAAAGTATTAATCTGGTTTCATCTGCTTACAGAACAGAAATTTTCTGCCTTCTGAAATACTGAAGATGTAGCAGATGCTCTCAAGATTCTGGGTCCAGTGAGTCTGAATCTTGTTTAACAGAATCTAGCCCTATTTTGGCTTTATAAATTGCATCTCCTGGGGGGATGTCTCCAATGACCTGAAGATCACATTGTATTTTCCCATTGACGCTATTACAAAGTACCACAAATTTGGTGGCTTAAAACAACACACATTTATTCCTTTATAGTTCCTGAGCTCAGAACTCTGAAATCAGTTTCCTTGGGTCAAAGCCAAGGTGTCAGCATGGCTTTGTTCCCTGGGGAAGCTCTCAGGGGAGAATCTATTTCCTTGGTTGTTCCAACCTGTAGAGCTGTGATTCTTGCATTCTTTGGCTCACGGCCCCTTCCTCCAGCTTCAAAGCGGTTTTGGGTCTTCAGATCTCTCTGCTTCATTATCTCATCGCTTTCTCCTCTTCTGTCTCTGCGGTCAAATTTCCTTCTGTCCTTCTGTGTCTCTCTTATTAGGTCCATTGTGTTTACATTTAGAGCCCATCCAGATGATACAGGATAATCTCTCCATCTCAAGATCCTTAACTTAATCACATCTGTAAAATCTCTGTTACCATATGAGGTACATTTCACAGGTTCTGGGCATTAGCACATGAACATCTTGGAAGAGCCATTATTCACCCGACTACATACACCTAAAAACAGTATCTACTTGTGCATGTCCATGATTTCCACAATAGTTATAAAAATGAGCATAGGTGAATCTTTTAGAAAAGGCTAGATTCTAAGCAGCTGTACAAAAGTCCATTTATGAACATGTCCAAAATATTGTGAAACGCCTTTGTAAAGTTAAGTTTCACAGAACTAGAGACATTGACAGTATTAAATTGAAATCATTGTTTCTTGTTAATTCTCTTAAAATATATATCCACAGATGTTTGCATTTTGGCTTTCTTCATCACGAAATGTTATAAAAATATGCTACTTCAAACAGGGCACATGACATAAACTAATTGAAAAAAAACAGTGGATGAGACTAAAATTACTTCATGTGACTGTTTCATCTGCTTGTGGTGGATATAGTCAATGTGCTTTTCTCTGGTGGGCAGCCTCATTTAAAACTTATGAACACATGTAATTTGAAAATTCTTTAGCAGAGGAGCTTCTGTACTTGTGACAGTAAACTTATAAGACACTTATTGAAAAGATGCAGACTGGTTATAATATGTGAGATCTTGTCAGGCAAATAAAACATTATTTATGCTTATAGTCTACTGAGAAATTAATAATTTATCTTAAACTGTCGTGCATCCATATTGGACTTTTACACGTTTCACTGTGCAATTATTCTATGCCCAAATGATCCCCATAGATACCTTTGGGGGAAAAAAAAAGAGGCTACTGAGAGACAGAGAAGTTCAGATTAATTCTCAGGTTTCTGGGGTAGTTACACCCTGAGAGAGATTAGAACACAGAGATCTTGCAGCTCCCTAGTTACAATGCTCTCTTTGAAACTAACCTTCTATGTAAGCCATTCTGAAATGACTTTTATTACATATTTTCTCTAGCATAATTTAAGCATTCGGTTTACTTGTCTTAAAGGAATTGGGAAGTTCTATTATTAGATAGATGGAGAAGTAAAGACACAAAGAATTCAACGTATTCAATGTAGAATTCACTTGGTCTTTGAGCCCCTATCTTTATATATTCAGGGGCTTCAACTCATTTAAGTCTTGGCTTAAATATCACCTTCTCAGGAAATCTTACCGTGTTCAATTTTTTTTCCACCAAACTTATAGAATTTACCCTATGAGGGGTGTGTGTGTGTGTGCATGTATAAATAAATTATATATATGTACAAATAAATTATATGTATAACTTGTTGTCTGTGCCCCATGCTAGAATGCAAACTCCACGAAGCAGTGATTTTTGCATTTTTAGTTCAATAATTTATCCCAAGTGCCTAGAACTGAACTTGATCCATAATAGGTACTCAATAAAATTTTGTTGAAAAGATAAATTTCTGAATTTAAATTCTTATCCAAATAAGTGAGTATGCCTTTGATAGGAATAATAATTATGAAAATAGCCTCCTAAATTTCAGAATATTTTACCCTTAAAAGACAACTTTCATATAATTTGTTCCCATTGTAGAAGTGAGAGAACTTAGGCTCATAGACATGAAACAGCTTCTCCATGGTCACTCAATAGTTTGGATATTATAATACATGAATATGTATGATATATATATTTGGTTATATTACATAAAATAACATGTTAGGATATAAACATAAGTGGTCCTTTTTCCTCCAACACTACTTGATTAATGAATAAAAATTCACAGTTGTAGCAGAGTCTTTTCCCCCTTCTGCATACAGGGCAGGGTTTATGCTTTCACTGAAATCTGAGAAATAAAAGATAATAGTAGCCCAGGGGGCTGATTTTGACATGTTGTATAGGATAGACATTTCTATTAATATTTACCATGGAATAATATGTACTCACAAACTTTCTCTGGCTCACCCTCCCTTCCATCACCCTACTAGTTTCCTTCTGTGCTTAACAGTTCAGATTACTTTTGGGATAATTATCTGAAATAGGACAGAGATAATTCAACCAGCCCTCCTCTCCACCCTACTCCTAGAGCTGAAATGAGACTCAATATTAGACACTAATTCTTATTTCTCAGGAAGAACAGAATGAAACATTCCATTTGCCAACAGTGTCCACATTGATTAATCTGCGCTCATGTTGTGGTTAGGTCTGCAGAAAAGCATGTGGCCATATTTGCATAATAGTTTGCAAACTTCTCCTACTCCTCAGTGGGTGCATATTTACACCACAGGTTTCATGCAGCTGAGATGCATACTCTCCAGAGTGACAGCAGAAGAGCTGCAATCATTCATGTAGGGCAATTTTGTTCTACAAGGGGCAACAGAAAGACCTAGCTCCTTCATTTGACTACATTCCAAGTAAGGGCCATTATTGTGGTGTCTTCTGGTTGATGAAGAGGGCTGACATTTGTTGAATGCCCAAAGATTTAATAAACTCATTTACATTGTCGAACAAATGGACAAAAAAGCAAAGCAGGTGTTATGTGTCTTGTTGAATGACTGAGGAAATCATGGCTTAAAGACGTTAAATAATTTGTCAGTGTCAAACAGCTACTATGTGTTGAACCAAGACTTGAGTTCAGATCAAACTCCTAAATATTTATACTACATCTCAATGCCAATCTTTTTTTTTTTTTTTTTCTAAACCCATACGTGCTTTTATGGAAGAGAAGAGGGGCTGGAGGAGTTATCATTTGCAGTCTCTGCCTAAGAGTACGCTTGCAGAATAAATATTCAATAAACACAGCACTGGAAAGTTTTAAAGGAAGTTCATATTTTGGGGATGCATACATTTATTAAGCACTCATAATGTTTCTATGCATTCCTACAATACATAGCAGCAAATTGTCATCTCTCGATGCTGTTATTGGGAGCACTTGGGTTCTCTGGGAGCAGAATACAAATAAACAAACAAAACAAAACAAATACAAAGTACCAAAAAATATGTTTTTATTCTGTCCAAGATACACCATGCAAGGGAGAAGTTAACTGACTGGAACTCAGCTGTTGATGTTCATGTTAATATTCTACAAACCTGCTAAGAATATCCTTCCTTTTCAGAGAATTCTTTGCTCAGATTATTCTAAAGTCTGTAAAGAAGGAGGGAGAAAGTTGTAAAGTTCCCATTCTCAAATCGAGCCTGGAAAGTGGCTTGACCCAGTGAGTGGAAGCCAGTGAATGTGATCATGTCAGAACTGGAGAGGAGGGGAGGAAGATGTCTGAGGCCACATTCCTTCTTTAACCCACATCAATTCTTCCGGCTGGATCATGGAGTTATTGAATTTAACTATAAGTAGGAGTAATAAAATCCCAGACCGCAAGAAGACCATTACTGAATAGCTACTCCTTGCACCACCAATACCACTGGCATCACCTATAAACCACCTCAACACCCCTACTCCAACATTTACCCCAATAAGTATATAAACACAATAAAAAAGTAAGGCAGATTAATGAGGTTAGTAAAAACTGCTATAAAGAAAATATAATAAGATGATGTGGTAGTAATTTGGGGTGGGATAAAGGTTACTTTAGCTAGTCTTACCTCGGATAAGGCCTCTTTCTTTTGATGATACTTGGACTTGAATGACTGATTATAAAGAGCTATCCATGAAATCTTCTGGGATAAGAATTTTCTAATAGAGGACTTGGCACGTGCAAAGTCCCTGAGTTGGGTGTAAGTGTAACATATGTGAGAAAAAGAAATAAGACCATTGCAACAAAGGGAGAGAATGAGACTAGGTGAGTACTGAGAAGGGTCATAGGTGACCTGGTAGGTCACGGTGACAACTTAAGATGTATTCCAATTCCATGGGGCTATTGTTGGAAGGATTAAAGAAAGAAGATATAGGATATGACTTACACTTTTAAAAAAGATTGCTGAATAGAAAATGTAGTAAAGCATTGCAAAGGGGAAAACTGGGGAGGACAGCACCCATGACCAAAAGGGAAAAAAAAGAAACATTTATTTAGGAGATGTGCACTGTCATAGTGGGAAAAGTTGGTTGAGACAGCAGGCTGACTGGGGAGTGAAGGATTTACAGTATTTCAGTCCAAGTAGAATGTGTCAAATGAGCCATAGAATTGATGCCATTACCTTCTTTACATGCCATGAAACATTTGTGCTGTGACACATTTGTACCTTAAACCCAGGAATGAATCTACATGGAATTATAACATGTACACAAAAATGTGGCTGGTGGTGTCCATGACTATGCAAATAGAAAACAGGAGAATGATAGATTGAGAGAGTGAGCTATAAAGAGAAAATTTCAGCCACTTCTTTTAATCTTGAAGAGTTTTGGAAGGGATTGTATCCATGTGGGCCTTAGAGAGCCACAGAAATGTCAAACGCAACCAAGATGGAAACATTGGGAAGAAGGAATAAAAAAAAGGGAGAAATGAATGGCAAGGAGAATGGGAAGAGAGGTAGAAGAAAGAAGGAAAGAAAAAATCAATATGTATGTGGCAGGGAACAGGATAGAGACCTACAGCAGTAGATTTAAGAATTCCTTTCTCTTTCTAGAATAATGTATTTCAAAGGAACCCTGGATGTCAGAGTTCAGAATACTAATAACAACAATTACCATTTTCCGTGTAATTTTTATGTGAAAGGCATTGTGTTAAGTGTTTCACGTGTCAAATGGGGAAACCGAGACTTTGGGAGGTAAGACAACTTATCCAAAGCCCCACAGCCATTAATTTGTAAATTCAAGATTCCAATACAGATTTGTCTAATCCCAAACTACTTCTCTCACTATAAATTAGTTTTGCCTAATTTTGAACTGTACATAAATAGCATCATACAGCATGAAGTCATTTGTGCCTGGCATATTTCCTCAACATTATGAGATTCAGCATGGTTTTGCATGTTCCTTTTCATTGCTATATAATATCCTACTGTATGACTAACACATTTTAGAGTTGATGGATACTTGGGATATTCCCAGTTTTTATTATTACGAGTCACACTTCTATGAACTCTCCTGTGTGTATCCTTTAGTGATCTTGTTCACTTGTTTTTCTTAGTATATACTTAGCAGTAGAATTGCTGGATCATAGGGTATACATATAATCAGCTGTAGGAGATGCTGCCAAAGAATGTTCCAAAGTGGTTGTACAAAATCCCTTCATTTTTACAGATGGAAAAAGTGAGGTCCTTAGAGAGAAAGGACTTACCAAAAAAGAGAGCTGAGCCTGGACCAGAACCCATATTGCCAACTTTCCAAAGCTTAGTGCTCTTGCCAGCACAATGGCCCACTCCCCTTCCCTCTTCGGAACCATTCAAGTAAGAACTTGCTTATTCATTTCCATTATTGGTCTTCTACCTAAAATGTTTTCCTTCCTCTTCCCTAAAAATCCAGGATAAAATTCTCTAAGCAGAATCAATTTTAAAACGACAAAACGAAACAAAACAGTGTAGCCATTTGTGGAAAGCCTGTCTGATGGGAAAACCAGACAGTTCCTCTGTAGGTCTTCAGTGTACCCTTGAGTCAGCTGGGATTCCTTAGCAAGTTTTGTTATAAAGATGAGTCATTGGCTTTTGACCACACTTGAGAATAAGTATCGCTGCATTAAAGAAGGAGTAGCAGCATTTTCCAAAAATCCTATTTCTCCTCACTCTCTTTTTTCTGGACACCATGATTTCTGTATTCATCTCAAGGTGAGAGAAGCAGCCAATTCCACTAAACAAGCCATAACAAGCCAAATCTCTCATTTAAGCACACTACAATATTCATATATAAACATATATATTTCACAGCCTTACAAAAAGGAACAAAACACAGTGGACAGTTTCATTTCCCAGTTTTTTATTAATTATGGAGAAAACAGATATGCAAGATCCAATGTGTGTGTGTGCGTGCGTGTGTGTGTGTCACTGTGTTTTCATTTTAGAGAACACTCTAGGGTTTATTCACTATTAAAAATCCATACAAAGCAAGTTGATTTTATGGACAAATAGGTAGAGTAAAGTTTTGTAGGATCTCCACCCCTGCTCAATGTCTGATGTTTTAATTTTCCTTCTACTGAAAAGCCTATGTATTTTTCTGCTTTTATTACAATCGCCAAACAAAAAATTTACCCAGTTGTTCTCTCTCTGAATCTCTGATGTTCCCTCTGATCAGTAACATCCGTTTTGTAGTGGAGATATTCTAGAAGAGTAATTTTTATTTGGGAAAACTGATCTAACACGTACCACATTAATTCAGTTGTTTCAGTCTTTCATTCAACAAATAATTCTCAAGCACCTACAATGTGCCAAAGCCCAAGATGCATCGTTATAATAGAATTATATTTTGTGTGTGTGTGAATTTGCTTTGAAGGAGAACATTATTTAATGAAACTCTAGCTCTCTTTGTGATGGCACACTGAGTACCTGTGAAAATATTTCACACATGTGACAGCCACTTACAGGACTGTATTAAGACCGTATTTTAAGTAACTTCCAGTCTCAGTAAGAAAGGGCTGCAACTGATCAGTATTATCTGCTAAGAATAAGTGAGTGGATGAAAGTGTATGTTTGCATCATCATTTAACTGAGTTCTTGCAAAGAGGGATTCAAAAGATCACAGCAGACGGAGATAGAAAAGCCATGAGTGGGTAGTTCAGCAACCACGGATCAGACTGCATGTGTCTAGGAATCCAGAAAAAATTCTCAGCATGTGAAGATATGGAGTTGGGTCTTGGAGGGATTTGGGACATGTTCATCATCATTTTCATTCCATTCCCATTCTATAACTTCCAAGATAAAAACACTTCAGCAAATGCCTGTCTGATCTGCACATTGCAAAGTAGAAATGTGTCAGATTAAAGAAAAAGAGATCTGGATGTCTGTCTATGAGACCTTGGGAAAGTCGCGCCTCACTTTCCTGAAATCAGTTTTCACTTCTGCTAAGAGAGGGATTGGAATTTGATGATCTCTGAAGATGCTTGGAGAAACGTGCCTGCTTCTTTCACACAGCCTGCTAAATAATTGGAATATGGGCTTTGCCTAACACATCATAAGAGTAAGCAGAGTTCCCTCTTTCCAAGAGATGGTCTGTAGAAGTCCTCATGAGCCCCTTTTGGGTGAGGAGGCTGGCCCTGTTCAGCAGATGGACCCAGATTGAAGTCAGGGGTTGGTGAGTCATTTTCAGCACACGTTAGTTATTCAGGTGCATTTGCATTGGACTCTGCAGCTGGGAACTGGCCCCAGAATCAGAGATTGTTTATTTCCATGGACGATGGATGTCCCAGAGCTTGTTGAGAAATAAGAAATTTATAAATTGTTATGTTCTACAGCTGACAGCCTTCTCCCTTCTCTTGATGATCAACAGCCTCTCAGACAGTCCCTTGTTCCATTCTAGAGGAAGGGAATTTGCTGGATTGAACACTGACCAGGCTGTCCTGCCTGGATTGGGAGTTTAATATCGATTTTCTCTTTTTACCTTCATAACAATCCTGTGAGACAGGTATAATTATTCTCATTCTAGAGATGTAAGCATAGAGACCAAGAAAGGGAAAGAGGAGTAGCAAAGTTCCACAGTTAAGAAGTTTGGAGCTAAGATTGAAACCCAGAAGTGCCATGTTCTTTAGCCTGTATTATATAGCTTTCATCCTGGAAAAGATCACATATTCATACATTATTGCATTTTGGGTCTTACGATTACCTTCTGAAATTGAGAGGCAGTATGAAGTTACATCTGAAGGCTGGAGAAATTGCAATGAAACTTAATATTCACATTTTCTTTTCTTTCTGTTCCTTTTTGTGGAGCAAGACCATTACTATGTATGTGTGTAACTTACGGCCAAAAATACAATAGGGTTTAGAAATGTTGGTGGAACTAAACTAAATTAATTTTGTGTCCAACAATAAGATTATTTTAAAGCTTCTGTTGATGTCTATTATTGGAGTAAATTTGAATTATGGTAAAGTATAGAGGCAAGGATATGCTTAGGTGATAAGAAATGATAAAAGAAATACAAAGTAGTCATATCGTGACTGCAACATAGAATTTTTTGAAAATCAAGAATCTCACATTTCCAGTTATTTGCAGGAAATAATTAATGAAGTCTTGAGCTAATCTTTGAGAATTAAGTTCAGTGGAAGACTTGCCAGGTTCTAGAAGCCATGGCTCTCAGTAACCTGAATCCTTACACAGCTCTAGGAAATCACGACTTTTCCAAACCAGCTACCTCTAATTACCCCAAGATAGATAGATCTATCACCCATCTACCTAACATTGAAAGTATCTACAATGTTTTTTAGCATTCCCATGATGGAAAAAAGGAGAAAAAGAGGGAAAAGGACAATTTGAGGACAGGCAGTACTAGAACAAGCTTATATGTATTTGGAAATATGGAATGTAACTTTGTGGCAGAAAACTGCTACTGAAGAGGCCGCTGAAGGGAAACAGATGTCTCCACGTCTCTGGCTCAAATGACTGAAAAGATGTGAGCTCTGAGGCAAAGCATTAGCAACAATTGCATTCTGAAAAAATGCCAACCTTGTAACAAGTCTTAATATCAAATAGTGTTTGTCTTCCGTATTTCTTCTTCTTTTCAAACATATTTTGGCTCTTCTAGGTCTTTTGCATTTCCATTTGAATTTTAGAAGCAGTTTGTTAATTTCTACAAAAATTCTTGCTAGAGTTTTTATTGGGATCACATCGTATCCATAGGTCAATTTTGGAAGATAACATTCTAACGATATTGAGCTAAAAAATTGAAGGACACCCTCTGTGTATGTTTAGAGCGTTCTCTCTGCTACTCTGTACTGGGAATTCTAGCCACCTCGGTCTTCTGGGATTCTCAGCTCCATCTCCTCAACTCAGGGAGTCTTTTTGGCTCAGACTGTGTTCCATTTCCTGCTGCTATGCCTGGAAACTCTCTCAAGGTGGCAAGCTGTGACAACTGGAGGGTTCACCTTATGTGTATCCTGTCTCTGAAAGACCACTGTCCTGTGTTGTCTGATGTCTTCAAAACCATTAGTTCATATACTTTGTTTGTTTTTTCATTTCAGTGAGATAAGGTCAATATGATCTCTCTTACACCTTGGTAGGAAACCAAAGTCAGTAAATTATCTTTTAATGAAATTTAATAAAATAGGGTAAACTATTCTATTGATATATGTATTTACTAAGTCCAATGTTTTGCGTTCCTTTGTATTCCTTCCTTTCTGGTATTATTTTCTGTCTGCTTGCCTTCAATTTTTTAAAACATTACTTCTAGAGGTAGTTGGCTAGAGATGAGTTCTTTCAGCTTTCTTTTTATCTGTAAAGTTCTTTATTTTGCTTTAATTTTTAAAATATTTTTACTGATTATAAAATTCTAGATTGAAGATTGACCATTTTTTCATTCATATCCTTTAATAATGTTGCTTGGTTGTGCTCTGAGTTCCATTTTTCCTGATGAGTAGTCAGCATTATTCTTATCTTTGACCTTCTGTACATACTGTGTTTTTTAATTTGTCAGCTCTTAAGATTTTTCAAGAATGTTTTAAGAAATTTGATTATGATATGCCTTAGTGTAGTTTTCTTTATGTTTCTTCTCCTAGAGGTTTTTTGTGTTTCTCAGATAAGTGGGTTTATAGTTTTCATCAAATGTACATAATTTTCAGTCACTATTTCTCCAAATACTTTCTTTTGTTAACCCTCTTCTCTATCCTCTCCTTTGGGGACTCCAATTACACGTATATTCAGTTGCTGCCAGTTGTTCCATAGCTCCATAATTATGATGGTATCTGTCATTTTTAAGCCTTTAAAGCTACCCCTTTTGTGGTTAGTAAGTACCTTGTGGGGAAATACTTTGAAGTTATTCAAATGTTCTGTTTCTCATCATTGCTAACTGTAGTATCAATTGATGCATACAATAATTATTACAATGGTTTTTGGCAAATGGTAATTTCCTATTTCCCTCATTCCTTTTTACATTTACTAAATGTAATTCTATGTGATAGGCAGAATAATGACCCCTCCCCTCAAAGATGTTTACATACTAAACTCCAGACACTATGAATACATAATGTTACATGGCAAGGAAGAAATAAGATTGCAGATGGGGGCTGGCCCCGTGGCCGAGTGGTTAAGCTCACGCGCTCGGCTGCAGGCGGCCCAGTGTTTCATCAGTTCGAATCCTGGGCGCGGACATGGCACTGCTCGTCAGACCACGCTGAGGCAGCGTCCTACATGCCACAACTAGAGGAACCCACAACGAAGAATACACAACTATGTACCGGGGGGCTTTGGGGAGAAAAAGGAAAAAATAAAATCTTTAAAAAAAAAAAAGATTGCAGATGGAATTATGGTTGCTAATCAGCTGACTTTAAAGTAAAGAAATTCTCCTGAATTATCAAGGAGGTCCAATGTAATGACAAAGGTCCTTTAAATGGGAAAGAAGGATGTGGAAGAGTTAGCGTCAGGGTCACATGATGTGAGAAAGATTCTATGGGCCATTTCTGACTTCAAGGATGTGGGGAGGTAGAAGGCACAAGCCTAGGAAGGCAAGAAGTCTGTAGAAGTTGGAAAAAGCAAGAAAATGAAGCATCCAGAAAAGAATGCACTCCTTTCAACACCTTGACTTTAGCCCACTGAAACCCATTTCAGACTTCTGATCTCAAAATTGTCATTTTTTAAAAAAATTTAAAATAAATTTATGTTCTTGTAATCCATTAGATTAGTGGTACTTTGTTACAGTAGCAAAAGAAAACTAATACATTATACCATAAAGAAGAGTGATCATTTCTGTCCATTATTTATTGACTCATTCATTCATTCCCTTGCTCATTTATTATATCAGTATGGACTTGTGGATATTTATTTTACGTTTTATAATTCAACACTACCATTTTCTATTTTGTTGCTTGAGTCATTCCTGAGCTGACCATGAGGAATTTCTTCAAATTGACTCGTATTTCCTTTCAATATGTCTCCATCATTTGATGGAGCACTTTCTCCCTCTCCAGTTCTTGCACTCTTAAGCCAACATTATATTGACCTCCATGAAGCAGATTTTACATATTTAGTTGCTTCTGAGCATTACTGGTGAAATTGATGCTGCCAAAAAAAATAGCATAGTCCATAAAAAGGAAAGATATTAAAAACCACATAAATTTTCACATCTTTAAAAGTTTGATTAAGGATATTCATAGTCATTCATCCCTAATGTTTGGAATTGACATAAAAGGCAACCATATGAGTTCCTGAAATGTCCTTACTTCACAAGTGGGATTGACATCTTATACCATAATTTCATCTCATATTTCCTTCATGTCATCATTTACTTATGCCTTTACCCTAAAAGGAAATCAGAATAAACGAGTCCAACACTGATAAAAACTCATCATAGCCAAAGCTTGAACTTAAAAACAAATAAATCAGTAAGTATTAACCATACAGTCCAAAGTATTTTTGCTTCATTAAAATGTACCTTTTAAAGATTCAGTTAAATATGTATTTAGAGTTTATTAATGACTTGAGAAGTTGAAATATTAGAGGCCACTAAAAATTTTTTAAAACATCTATGATTCATCTTTCCAATTAAAATGTATGTAAATGAGAACATGACATTTGATTTACAAATGACTTCTCAGAAATACAGCTGTTGTACTGAACAAGGCTTACTTGCAGATCGGAGAAAAATATATACTGACAGCTCAGGGATAGGACTCTGGTGAACTGTAACTTTTGTAGGCTGCCCTCATTAGTTTTTATGCTCTTAAGTAATGATTTATAGATTATTAGGTTGTAATTCTTTGACTATCCCTTTGACAAAATAAGTAGCCCTCCAGGTTTTCCAAAACTCTCACTCAAAAATCTAACTCAGTGGTGTTTTAGGTATTTAAATAAGAGGTGACATCATTGATCTATAGAGAAACATTCTAAGGCAAAGCACTGGTACTTTCTTGGATAAAAAATGAAAAATAGAGAAAACAGGTCCTTGAATAAGATGAGAAACAGACAAAGCAGGCCGGGCAACCACTCTGTGAGTTAGGGAAAGCTCCAGAAGGCAAACCCAACTCTGAAGATTACAACTTCAGTGCTTTTTACCTTACTACAGCTGAAGAGAGAGGTGGGAAAATATCACAGGATTTGGGAGGAGATAACATTTCAGGTGGGTCTTAAAGGATAGGTAGAGTTCTGTCTGGCTGACAAGGGCAGCATGGAAGAGGGAGCAGAGGCAGGAGCTTGATATTCCACACAGAAAGTCAATGTGGAGCAAAAGCACAGAAATGGAAGCTTTGGGCACTTAATTCAGTCTGACAAGAGTGATGCCAGAAAAAGAACGATGAAAAATTGGAATTGTAGACTAAAGTTAGATTGTGTCAATCCTTGAAGGACATCCTCAGGGTGGACTGCATTGCTTGCCTTCCCAGAATCTACTGTACCTCTCCACAATGATTCATGTTGTTTGGCTAGAAATGCCTTTAACTCACACTCCCGGGGTTGGTCCCGATTCCTCTAAACAACAAATTACGGTAAGCCCAGATACCTTCCCAGAGTGCTCAAATCAGAGATGATGTTGAACTCAAACCTAAGGCAATCAGCTCATGACATCTCCATAGACCCAGTGACTGCTTCAGAGGTGGGTCCACAGCTTAAGATGGAGCAACTGGAAGAAATCCTTGACTTGTCTGTGTGTCTCTGTATCTGGATGGTGTGGTGGAGATAGGATACCTAAGACTGCTTTAAGCCTTGTGCCAGCATGAAAGAAGCCAATTAGAGAATAAGACTGACATTTGGAGGGGAATCAGGAGAGTAACAGAGGAACAGAGTTAAAGTCCTGACCAAATTGCTCCCAAATGGCAAATCACCTCTGGATTTTTCAGATAGGTCAAAAAATATATTCTTATTATCTTTTAATGTGATATGAATTTGTGATTATTTCTTGCAATGAAAGGTGTCCTGACAGACTTATTATTCAGAAAATAAGGCATCTTTGAAGGTTTTCAAACACAAATAAAGAGTAATCAGTGTGGTGTTTTAGGAAGAACATTCTGATATCTCAGTGGAAGCCGGACTGGAGCAGGCAAGTTTAGAAGCAGAGAGACAGAGCATTGGAGATGTTATCACCCTATTTTGGATGGGAGATGAATTCTAACTTCAGGTACGGCAGTATTAATATGGAAATACAGAGAAATTGAGAAGTATTACCAGAGTTGAATTGAAGAGTCTCTTCAATGTTGACAGCTAGGTGAGAAATATTATTTTACCTATAATTTATGCTCTGTTTATTTTCCTCCATAAGTGATGGAGTATCCTAACGTGAATTTCCAAGTAAGCTATACATAATTATTGTTGTTTATGTAAACTTGGCATGGAAGTAATAATACCTGGAACTCCATTATTTTAGACAATCCTTTGTTCTTTTCCTGGGGTCCAATTGTGGTGGAGTAGCAACCATAGGAGTGAGAGGGTAGGGGGAAGAAAAAGAAAGACAGAGATGGAAGGAGAGATGATGGGTAGAGAGAGGATCCAGAGTTGGTGGCTTCCAGAAACATACTGATCCCAAATCGCCTAACTAAGAGAGAAACAACAAAAACAACAAAATGGAGTGGAAAAAATAATAATGGCATGGTGAAGATGAGATAAAAATATGTAATAATAATAATGGTGATAATCATGATACTGTAGGGGAGGAAAAGGATTCCTCTACCCGTTCTAGGTCCTTCTGGCTGGGCTACAAATTAAATTGACACGAGATGGAATAAGAGGAGAAGTTGTAACAAAGCTTTGTAACACGCATACATTGGAAAGACCCAGGAAAACTGGGTAACTCACCAAAATGACTGAAGCCACCACCTTAAATACAACCTTCAGCTAAAGACAAAGGAGAATGTTGGGGGTAGTGGATTGGGGCTTTAAAGGGGAGGAAGTCAATTTACATGGAAATGGAAAAGCGAAAGTTTGGTAAACAGAACTTTGACAAGAATGGGCTTAGCAAGGACCTTCACACTCTACTGATACCCAGAGATATCTATGGTGATGGCCTGTCCTGTGTACAGGCCTTTTATCTTAAATTTCTTTCAGGCACTTAGAGGGGGACGTGAAAGTTTCTTTTAAAATCTTTTGTTCTTAAAAATAAACCCAAGAGACACATTTTTGGGTGGCCAATTCTGATGCCCCACAATAAAGCTAACAAAGCGACAATATTTATCAAGAAGTTACCACATGTTAGCCAGCGTGTAAACAATTTACATGCTCTATCTTATTCAACCTTTACATTCACCCTATGAACTAGATGATAACAGCCTTAAAATGGTTAAGTAACTTGCTCAAGACCAAACGGCCATGAAGAGTTGGAGCTGGTGTTGAAAACAAGTGTGTCTGATCATACTGTTGTAGAAACCAGATTTTTAGAAAATACCACCCAGGTCTTTATCTCCTTAGTTGAGTCTCTCACCAATGACACATCAGCTCCAAACTTATAACATTTTCCTCCCTTGTGCTCGCCTCCTCTACCCATTCCTCTTTCCTTAGCTTTCCTCCACATCTCCTTTCAAAAGGCTAGATTTAGCATGGAGATTCCAACTTCAAATGCTCTCCAAAGACATCATTGGCACCCATGCAAGAACTTTGTTGGTGAAAGGGAGTGAATGAAAGCAAGACAAGAAATGGTCAAGGAGAGAACAGGCCAGACAAACCAATGTCCTTCCACAGGCACTCAAGTAATTAAAATAAAAACAATTACTCATATCCATAGAGCAGGTCAGCACATTTTTTCACAGAACAAGGGAAATGCACAACTCCTAAGAGGCAGTGATATAAATATTTCAGCTGATAGTACATCCAGGACCAAGAAGGTAAAATAAACTAGATTTAAACAAACAATTTGACACAGAACTGCAAAAGGCATTGTGAAATTCTGCAAAATTGCAGATCCGATTTCCCTGGAATATACTTCGGCCTAGCAAAACCTTGACAATTATTCATGTTGGAGGACTAGGCAGAAATGCAGACAATGGGAAAACAAACACTCAGTCATCGGGTTTCAGAATGCCGTGGTCTCCAGAAAATGCCTATGCTTGTCTCTTTTTCCCTGAAGCCTGGAGCTGGCCTCCTGATACCTGTATCTCCCAATACGTATCTGGCCACTAAAAATAAAATGTGGGTTCATGAGAGAGAGGGTAGAAAGAGTCACTGGTTGCAATAGCTTTTGCCTTCCTATTGGCCAGAAGGAGGTCTCTGCATCTTTGGACTTCATGCTGAGTTTCTTTCAGGTTTTCTTTGTTGAGAAGTTACCATTTTCCAGGTCCACAGCCACTCAATGCTGTTTGTTTTTCTCTTAAATGAGACCCTGAGTTACGAAGTTGTGTTCTTCGCTCTCTACTGGCCAAACATTCAGATTATGATTCTGAAATCTCAGATCTGATTCACACCACTGCTTGGCATCCTTCTATAACCTCCCAGTGTCTTCAGGGCAAAGTCCAAATTTCTGAGCCTGGCACAAAAAGTTCTCGTGCTCTATCCCTGCTTAAGTCTTCAAACTCATTTCCCAGAACTTTGTGGACATTATCAGCTGGCTGGATTGTTGTACCCCTAGCTCATTGTTGTGACTGATTTCCAACCTAGCACACGTCTTTACTCTTCCACCTTTGTCCAGCTGGCCACTTCTCTCTAACGCTTTAGCCTGAGTTCAAGAATTGCTTTGTGGAAACTTTTCTCATTCTCATAGGCAGACCTTGGAACTGTTTTGTATATACACGATTTCAGGTTGTTCATACCTCCACTCATCCCTCGGGATACTCTATCATTCCTTTCTACTTACAAGTCAATTTATTCCCCAACGCTACGCCTCCCAGGGCAAAGGCTGTCTGTGTGTTATTCTTTACTGTGGTCCTAGGGCTCTGCATTCTGCTTAATGCAAAATCAGGGCTCAGAAAATAGTTGTTGGCTTCAGAAGCTTTAAGTCTGACTTCACTTTTCTGATAATTGGAACTTTTTAAATTCACTTTTCATTCATTCATTGAGTAAATGTTTATTGAGCTTCTCTCATGGGCCAGCCTTCATGCTAGGTACTGAGGACACAATGGTGAGTGAAAAAAACAAGGCCCCTGTTCTTATGAAGTATACTGGCTGGAGGAGGAGTCAAAAATTATTCCAATAATACCAGTGATGAATGTACAGCTACAAATGAAGCCCCGGAGGAAAGGCTGTTATTACAACACTGTGATTGGTAGATTAGTGTTGGTTCCATGGAAGAAGTGATGATGACACATAGATACCAGCAATGATTAGACATTGATAATTTGGGGCCTGGGAGAGGGAGCTTATTTCAGAGAAAGGATTTGGAGAGGTCAGAAGTTTTGTGATGAGAGGGAGTATGGTTCATTTGAATGAACACAGTGATGGGGAAGAAACATCTAGACCAGAGGTTCTCAACTGGGGGCAGTTTTACTCCCCCAGGGGACATGTGGTAATCTGGAGAAATTTTTAATTGTCATAACCAACAGTGAGTACTATCTAGTGGGTTGAGAGCAGAGATGCTACTAAGTATTTTAGAATGCTCAGGATAGCCCCAAAGAATTATCCAGTCCAACAAGTCAATAGTGCCAATGCTGAGACAGTTAAATGTAGTAGAATCTGGTATCAAATGAGACTGAGGAGACAGACATGGGCAGGCTATGAAAGTCTTTGTAGCCCATGTAAAATAGTTTGGTCTTTAAGAATAATAGGGAGCTTTTAAAGGATTGAGGATAGAGAGATGGCATTGTATGGTTTCGTTTTATTAAAAATCACCCAGGCTACAGTATGGAGACGCATTGGATGTCTGTCTGATCTTGGATCAGAGAGGAACAAGAATAGATAGGAGAGAACAGTTAACAGATTTCTGAGTATCCAGGCAGGATAAAATGTTTTGGACCAGATTTGCCTCCACTGTAACTGTTACCATCCATTTCAGTTCTTCCACTGCTCCTATAACTCATTATTTCTCTTATTTATATTTATTTCTTATTTTTCATTCACATCCCATCCTCAAGAGTGATGCCTGTTCAGAAGGACCACCATGCCTAAAAGATATTGTGGAATATCTTATAGCTGGAAAAAAATATTTAATGTCAGATAGTCTAAATTCTAGTCTGATGCTCAAATACTTTGAATGCTAACAACCATGGGGAGTTTAATATTTCCCAAAGCAGCTGTATCCTTTGGAAGGACACAATTTACACCACATTCTTGCCAACCAGTGGTTTACAGGAAGCAGAGGAGATGTCTTCACATAGCATCTAAATTGTTTCATGAGACATCACCCAGCTATCTCTCCATCCTTCAAAAATTCTCCGTGTTCTTCAACTCTGAGCACTGGCACTAACTTGTACCTCTCTTAACATGTCATCCTGTTTCACTGCTCTGTAGTTTGCATATGCTTTCCCTCTGCCAGGAATGCCCTCAATCTGCTAACCATGTCTGTGTGGTAAACTATGAAACATCCTCCACAATGGTACTTGGCCTACTCTGAATAACTTCACCAGAAACCTTCTGTTAATTAACCTGTACCACTGTCCATTGCATACAATTATCAAAGGAGAATGTGAGTTCCTGGAAAGCAGAATGTTTTTCTTGTTCACCTCTAGTTCTCAGTGCTATTCACATAGGCTTAGTCACTTGATAGCAATTTCTAGACCTGGCATGGGCGAAGAAAGGCTCCTTCCTCCTTTGTTCCTTTGACCTAGGAAGTTTCTCCTAATTCTGCCTCTCAGTCATACTTGCTTCTTTGTTACCGACAACAAGAATTGGCCTCTCACTCCTAATGTAGAAGGTTGCCTCTACTTGTCTCATGGAACTTCATGCTCTGGATGGTCACTATTTTCTGGAAGACATGTCATCTGGGTCTCAGGCTTCAGTTCCCCTTTGATTTATAGCCTCCTTCCAGCTCACATCTGACTCCTGAGATCCCTGTGTACAGCTCACATTCTGGAGTTTCTTGAGCAATAGACTAAATGAACTCAGAATTTTGGAGAGATTCTTATTTCTCTCGGTTTGCATTTTGCTATCTACAAAACAGAAAAGAGTGGTGTGTGTTCCTGGATTATTTCTCAATAAGGTCTGTTCAAAAAGTTATTTGGTGAGAATTTCTAAGGACTCAAGCCCACTGAGATCTACTGGATCAAAATCTGCATGCGTGGGAGTTAAGCATTTGTATTTGGAGAAGCGTTTCCAAGTCATGCTGGTCGTCAACCCTGGCAGAAAGCCACCAAACAAGAGTGTTTCCAAGGTGTCTGTGATGGGCACCTAAGCATAAAACCTCAAAAGTTCTAGAGCTGACTGATGGATAGAGTATTATTTTGAGGGGGCCAGATTTCAGAATTCCCACTTCCTTCAAGTGTCAGATAATCATTGAATATATTCATATGGAGGGTCACTTCTGCAATATTCCACACTGAGCCCAGTCCACCCAGAAGACGCAGCAGTGCTTTAAACTGCTCTGGCTAATGTTTCAAGCTTCTACATACAGCTTGTATTATTTGTTAAAAATTCTATCGTTAGTGAATTATCTTTTCTTATTTGCTTCTCACTCACCTAAATGTGGTACTGTTTCCTACAAGTTTCTCAGATTGCAAAAAATAATTCCAGGGACTGAGAACATACTAAAAAAGTCAAACGCTACTGCTAAGAAAATGGGCAAAGTGCAGCTGAAAAATTATTGAACTCAAACTGAGTTCAAATTCTGTATCCTGTGGTTATTTGCTAAAGTGTTTTGTGGAAAATCAATTTACCTCTGTGGGCTTCAATTTTCCATCTGTAAATATAGTTTACCAGTTCTTAACTAATTGATGAAGCTCAAGGTATTCATGAATTTAGTGAATTTTTAAAATGATTTTATGAATAGTGACGAGTGTGCTTTTTTCACTTCAGCCCTATCTGCAGGAGAAGATCCATAGGTAAAGCTAATTAAATTTAGGGTATCGACGGGGACAATGACCAAAAAGTAAATAAGTTAAACAGTAATGGATAAGTTGTAAGATCTCTTCTTCTATTACATTCTATAGTTACATTGACCTATCTGACTTAATTCAGAAAAATCTAGTATTTTTGGATTTCAGACACATTGTAGCTATGAGTGCATAATGATGAGCAGACTTGGAAATTGTATGGGCATAGTCACTTTGGGGTATTAAATCATCGAGTTTAAACCAAAAGTCATCTTTGGTGCTTAAAATATTCTGTATTTTTGTTCCTATCAGTTCGTGTCACACCATCTATGCTTTTGTTAAGTTTTCCATAACATTTACTAAAGTGATGATAACAGACCAGTATCAACTCAGTAACAGGATGAAGAATTAGTCAAAACAAAAGCTTTCCTTTTGACAGGAATACCACAGTAAGCTTGGAACATTTCCAATTCTTGGAACAGCCTTAAAGATAGCGGGGGTCATGAATTGTTATTCCCTTCTATCCTGAGGGAATCTGGGGTGTAAAGCCACATGCTCAAAGTCACATAGAATAGCAACACTGAAGTAGTTAGTTTCTGACTCCACAGCACTGTTCAGTCTGACAGATCAAGGCCATTTTCTGCATCTTTCCCCATCACAGTTGATAATGTCTCTCAGAAAGGAAAAATGTAACATCTTTTAAGGATTCATTGTGTTATAGGCAAAAGAAGTAACTAATTAATGAAAACAACCTACTTCTAGTCCTTTCTTCTAGTCAGAATCTTGGAAAGTCTAGTTCTGTCTTCTAGATAATCTTTAACCTCTCTGAAGTTCGATCTTACTTAGAAGTGGGAGATGACTATAGTTACCTCTTAGGCTGTTGGAAAGTTCATTTAGGGCAAAGTCAAGTCTTTCTAAAGATTTATCTCCAGCGCTGAGTATGGCACCCTACACATAGCAAGTATTGAGTCAATACTCTTTCTGACTACCTCCTATCCCCATCCTCATTGACCAGCTGCCTTTAGGAGCCAAAGTCATCTCCAAAATGTCATAGGGTATCAACTGACAGAATATACACTCATGCAATTTTAAAATTTCATCTCCAAATTGTTTTTTCCTCCTGATTCTCTCAACTGTGTTTCTCTCCTAGAGAACTGCTTATCCCCACAGTCATTTCAACCCCTTTGTCTCACGTTCTCTTGGTACTTCCAGCTGTTTTTCCTCATTTCCTATTTGGCATTCACATTCTCCACTGGACCTGAAGGACTCTCCAATTCATTGGTCATTGATTATCTCAGGTCATTAGGCCCAGTCTGTGAAGAGTTTCCCACCTAATCTGGTTTTTGAAAACTCACAGTTACCTTATCTGGGATGAACCCAAGTAGCTCTCATTAGACTCCATCAGAAAGCTAGCAGGAGATAGGAGGAAAACACTTGGGTTTCTTGGCTCATCCAAGACTGACCCCAGTGACTATCCAATCAAAGTGCTTTCTAGCCACATACTTGGAAACCCTGTGAGTCAATTTCTCCCTAGGTATCAACAGATATATGCATAGAGTTGATTAATATTAAAGCCATCATACCATATTTATATTTTTTAATAGTGAAACACATAATGGATGAGTAATAGTGAGTAAAAGATCTTCAGTACCTTTCCAAGAAAGCTGAAAAAAACTACTTTGCTCCAAAATACCAGAACACATGATTTTTTTCTCTATCTTAGATGAACCCAACCCAATTTCTCTATTTTGATTCATTCTTTTCATTTGTTTAATCATCATTCACTTATTTGTTCATTAAAAACATTGAGAGGAGGGGAGATATCTATTTAAACAGACAGTGTACCAGACTTCAGGCGTTTACAAATAAATAAGATACTGTTTTTGTCTCCAAGGAAGACAGACTTAGTGTCTAAAGACAGACATGCACACAAATAAATATCCACACAATGAAATAAGTGTGACAACAGACATGTGTACACCATATGAAGATGGCATTAAGGAGTGAGTGGTTGTTTCTTACAGCAGACTGTAAGGAAGTAGTTCTCATTTAGGTGATTTGATCTGCTTTTTGAAAATGCAATAATTAAATAATGGAAGAAATTGTACTGAAGAAGTCATCTGAGATGTCACCATGAAATAGGGCACATTATAGAGTTCAGACTTGATCTTCTAGAAAATAGGCAGCTACCGGAAAAAATTAAATAGGGTTGAATCCATTTAGCATGCTCACTCTGACAGCCACTGGGGGACACAAATGGGTAGGAAAGATAGAAGAGGCAACAAAGAGGCTGGCCCGGTGGCACAGTGGTTAAGTGCACACGTTCTGCTTCGGCGGCCCAGGGTTCACGAGTTCGGATCCCGGGTGCGGACATAGCACCGCTTGGCATGCCATGCTGTGGTAGGCATCCCACATATAAAGTAGAGGAAGATGGGCACGGATGTTAGCTCAGGGCCAGTCTTCCTCAGCAAAAGGAGGAGGATTGGCAGCAGTTAGCTCAGGGCTAATCTTCCTCAAAAAAAGAAGAGGCAACAAAAATAGTGAAGGGGTAGGAACAATAGCTCAGGTCAGGGATGATGTGTGTCTGAATCAGGGAAATGGCAACAGGAATGAAGAGAAGGTGATGTGTTTTAAAAGCATTTTAAGGTGTAAAAATGATAGGATATGCTCATGAACATATACGAGAAGTGAGTCAAGGAAAAATAGAGTATGGAACCCATACTTAGGACTGAAATGTGGTTCTTAGATATAAGCATGGCTCAGAGTCATATCAAACTGTTTTTATTCTGACAACATTCCCCAAAAGACAAGGTAGTCTATTTTCTGCTCTATAACCCCATATCTTATCCTGCTTTGGTCATAAGTGATCTTTCCAAAATAAAAATTAAAAAAATCCCTCTGGCAGATGACACCCATGTATAAATCACTTCTTGGCCACTCCTTTGCTCTCAGAATTAAGCCCAAGCTCCCTAATATGGATTATACATTGCGTGATTTGGTTTCTGCTTTCCTTTCTAGCCTTATTTCCTCACTATTTCTCCATTCCAATTCCATTTCCTTGTGCACTATGATCCAACCACAGTGTTTGTGCATCCTCTCCCTTTCCCCTATCCCTCAAATGCAGAGTTTATTCCATATCTTCTCTCCCTAGGCCCTTTACATTGACTTCTCAGTTACAACACTTGCCACACTTATTTCTGTTAAAAAATATTCACTAAGCCCAGCACTATACCGGTGGCTAGGGATACATGGATAAATAGCGCCATCTAAGTTGTTACCATCTTATAACTTACTCCCTAGCAGTAAAGGCAAATATTAAACAATCACAGTTGGGTGGGTTATTAAGAAAAATATTTTGTACTTTGAAAGTATAGTCCTTGAGATTAACCAAGCCAAGGGTCGTTTGTACTGGATTATGACATAATATAATATAATCATGGAGAAGGGAGCTTGGGTAAACATTCTTCTTGTGACATAGGTCAATTTAAGGCTAAGGGAATACTAGAACTCAGGGACTACAAATGTCACCACAAATGTCATGATTGAGACTCACCCATTTGAAGCAGGGACAGGAGCTCTGGGAGCCTGTGATATTTTTTATTTATAATAAGAAATATATATTTGATCTTAGTGTCTTTCCTGGCACAGAAAACCCTTGCAATTTCCTGTGATAAGAGCCATAAGGTGTCTTTTGTTATGCGAATGAGGAGACTTTTGGAAAGCACATAGGTGACTAAAGGATGGGGGCTGGTAAAGGATGGGGAGCCAACCAAGTGGTTAGAGGGTTGGAACTTTCAGTACTCCCCACCCCTCAACCTTCTGAGAGGGAAGAAGGGCTGGAGGTTGAATCCATTGCCAATGGTCAATGATTTAATCAATCATGCTATATAATATAGCCTCCATGAAAACCCAAAAGGACAAGGTTCAGAGAGCTTACAGGTTGGTGACACATCCACACTGGGAGGGTCATGGACCTCAACTCCGTGGGAATGGAAGCTCCTGAGCTCAGGACCCTAGATCTGGCTGTATGTCTGTACCCCTTACCATATCAGTTAGTCAATGAAATGGTAAAGGTAAGCAAGTGTTTCCCTGAGTTCTGTGAGCCGCTCTAACAAATTATCTGTGAGCTGCCCAAGGAGGGGGTCATTGGAACCTCCATTCTATAGCCAGCTGGTCAGAAGAACCTGGGCTTTCAGCTGGTGTCTGAAGTGTGTATGTGTGTGCGGTGGAGGGGGCAGTCTTGTGGGAATGAGCCTTTAGCCTGTGGGATCTGACACTATCTCCAGGTAGATAGTTCCAGAATGGAATTAAATAGTAGGACACCCAGGTGATGTCGCAGAGAATTGCTTGGTGTGGGGAAAAGTGTCCTCCACACATTTGGTGACCAGAAGAGTCAGAAGTGAAGTGTTTTATGTGAGTAGTAAAGGAGACTCACGGGGAAGAAACACACAGTAGGGAAGAACTGGGTTTTTCCCTACATAGAAAGGAAAAACTTCAGGTTTTCCCTTTCCAGAGTTCTAAAGCTAGGTCAAAGTTTCTGGGCTGATTGATGTCTGACTTGAGGAAACAGAATTTTGCTCCATGCCCGGCCTGATTGATTGGCATCTAGAAGCTGCTGTAAATTTTGTCCCTATGATGAACTAAGGGTCTGAGTTGCATTTGTTGGTGTAGAATGGACTTTCCAGTGCATTCATACATGGACATGTGGGAAAGACAAATTCAAAGGAAACAATTCAAACTTTGAGAAGGAATCATGGGTACATTGCCAATCTGCCTGTGGCTCTAGCAGAGAAGAAGCTTGCATGAAGATTGTGTGTATCTTAAATTAATGAGTAAATGAATTAATGGATGAGTAAACAAATACATGAACTAGAGAATCAAAGAGTGAAAAAACTATGAAAAAACAGTATAAGTACATAAATGAAAGATCAGTGATTAAGAGTCATGAATGAGTTAATGATAATCAAATACCAGTAAGTTGATACATGAGTATGTGAATGAAAACATAGGAGAGGAAGAAGTGAATAAAAAAGTAAATGAATATGTGATTGACTAAATGAATATACACAACAAACATATTAAAATCAAGTTTTCAAGAATAAAAGAATACAAATCCCACATTTTGTAGGAATTAGGACTCAGACAAAGGATTAGACTTTTCTGTGTCTACAAAGTCAAAGACGCTGAAGCGAGCTCCCACTTCAAGAACAGTTTAGTTCTGTGACTGTCTGAGGTTTGACCGTTCTATTGCTCCTGAGACTGGAATTTGGGGCCTTCAACAAGATAGCCTGGACTTAATGGGAAGATCTATTCTCCTACTTGGCTCTGCTGGAATGAGAAAAATGTCGGGAGCTGGGGTCTGGCTGTTACCAGGAAAGACCAGGTGGGCAGCGCAGCATCCCACAAGGTATTAGATTCATACAACTTAACTTGCAAATGTACCAAGGTCTGTTTTTTAAGCCAAGAAATCTGTTTGTTTCAATATGAAGTGAAGTGCCTTATTAAAATAAATATATTTTTTTCTCAAACTCTCCCAGAGATGGAGCTATAAACCCACTGCCTTGGTATTAATTTGCACTGAGAAATAGAACTGCCAAGGTAACTGCAATATTCTCATGCAGGATAGAGACTCTCAAATGTGGTCTTCAGGCATCCACTTCATTGTCTCTGGGATATGTGATAAAAATGCCCCTATGGAGTCAGGATATTTGGAAGTATCATCAAGAGTCCTACATTTGAGAACTATTGATGTAGGCCCACCTCTTTGGCCAGGTAAGTTGTAACTGGAACATCTACATTGTTTACATTCTTAAGAAATGGTCCTCAGCTAAGAGAGCTTGGAAGCCCCACTGTACAGAACCCTTTCAATGGGAGGTCTGTTGATCAATATGCTGTCTTCCTTGAGAGGTTCTTGAATGCATAAGTTCCCTTCTATTCGTTTCCATTGATAGCCTTACTCATCCTTGCTCCGGCCTGGAAATTTTACTGTCCTGTTTTGGTAGATTTTGTTTGCTTGTTTGTTTTACTCTGGGGCATTCAAACATGGGAGCTCTAAAATTTAATCTCTTCTTTCTAGTGTTTTAGTGGTTATGTTAAAAATTACATTCATAATTAACAACGTCCTCACTTAACAGCTAGTTTTATTCCCACATTGAACAATATATGGACTTTAAAATGCTTTTACTCTTCTTACTCCTCTCCAATGCATGTGTTATTGTTGTCCAGTATTTAAGCTGCATCTCTGCTGCTTTTCATTTTTTAACCTCAAGTTAAACACTATCATTTTTTTCAGATAGTCAGTGTTTGTTTGAGTATGCCCAAATGTTTGCTGTTTCTTTTCATCCTTGATATTATTACTTGGATTATTTTTTTTTCCATAAATACATCTATAAATTTCTTTCATGAGAATTATTCATAAGCTATTTATTGTTTATTTATATAAAAATGTCTTTATGTCAGCCTCATTCTTAAAAGATAGTTTTGAGGGCAATACAATCCAATCAATTTTTTTCAACACTATGGAAGTATTTTACCATCTTCATCAATTACTGTAGTTCTAGCTGATTTCTATTTCTTTTGTCATTATAATTTAAGTGCCATCATCCATACATTTATTTTGATTTGATTTGTTTAAGAAGTATTTTGATTGAAGCAGTCTACTACATTGGAAGAAGCTTAGGATTTGGTTACATAACCTATTTGATCTTGTTTGCTGTCTCTGCAAACTAGAGCTGTTACTATCTTTTTGATAGAGTTGTCAGAGTTAAATTAGGTGAGCTAGAGTGGGTAAAATGGGGGCCTTTGGTAGTTCGTCAACTGGTTGTATTTACTACTAGAGAATCTTGTGTATTTCATTATAATTATTTCATAATGTCTTTGCAGGGGTGAGTTCATGGAAGGTGGTCAACAAACACGCAATGATTCAGTATTCAAGGAATCTCGAGTTGGTACAAACATATAAGCAATTTCAACTCTGAAGTGGCTAGACATTCCAGATGCACTGACATAGAGCAAGAAGATGGGTAAGAATGATCCATGAAATGCTCAAAACACTGTAAAACCTGGCCTTTTTGAGTAAGGACATTTGTCAGCTATTGGCTAACCTTTGGCATGGAAAATTACCCAGGAGTCCTCTCAAAAACACTACGTGAATACATTAGGCTATGTTACAAATAGTAGATAAAATAAACATGCTGGTATTTTTCTGAGGGCTTTTTTATGCTTTCATAAATCACAACATACCTTTATTGTTTTTAAATTTAGCAAGTGTAACTCCCCTTGGCTTTGGAGGATGATGATGTAATGGTAGTGATTAATACTATAATTATAGCTTAAATTTCTACAATTTGGAAACTGTAATGGTTTACAAAGTCTTGGCTTGCTATCATCTACAGATATTCTGACTACCACATACTTCAAAGAACTATAAAGGTAGAAACCAGTTTCTAATAACTGTGCTTCAATGAGGGCCAGAAACAGAAGAGTCAACTTAACCCAAAAGGAACTGGACGCCAGAATTTTGGAGTCAAGATATAATCACCTTTGGACTCCCAGTTTTAGGAAGGATAATTCTCTGCACTTGTAAAACGTAGAGGCGCATATATTTAAGGATTGGAAAAGGCTCATGGAAATAATGCTATTCCAATCCCTCTTCTCACAAATGAACGAAGTGAGACTTGATGAAGAAAATAGACTTTTCAAAACTTTACAATAAATTAGTGGCAAAGCTGGAGGTGGAGCCTAGGTAATCTTATTGTCTTCCTGTTGAGAGTTCTTGATTACTCTGGATTTCACAGAAAGAACCCTCTCACTGACTATGCTCTTTGAAGACTGGTGTAAAGGATTGGAAAAATCATAGATTCAGCTCACATTGACCAGGGCTTGCAATATACATCAGAAACAATATACACACTGGGAACCAGAGATGACTTGAACATAGACTCTGCCCTGGCAGATTGGAATAATAATAGCTGAATACATTGGACATTATATGCTGAACAGCATTCAAGTGCTTTACACACACACACATACACACACACACACACATACAAGTATACGTATATATATATCCATTTATGTTTACAACTACCCCAAAAAGGTGAGGCACACATTGAATACTCAAAGCACATTTTCAGAATTAAATAATATTATATCATTTCAATTAAACATTTATTTTGAGATAACTGTAGATTCACATGTACTTGTAAGAAATAATGCAGAGAGATTCTGTGTACTATTTATCTAGTCTCCCTCAATGAGAGCATCTTGCCATACTACAACCAGGAAACTGACTTGATATAATCCAACTATATCGTTCAGATTTCCAAAGTTTTATAAGTACTTACTTGTGTGTGTATACATGTGTGTGTATTTAGCTCTATGTAATTTTATCACATATGAACGTTTGTGTATCCACCACCCATCAAAAAATAGCAGTTTTATCACCATGTGTCCCTTATATTGGCCTTTAATAAACACATCCACCTCTCTCCTTCCACCACCATCTCCATCCCTACTCTCTGGAAACCACTAATCAGTTTTTCATGTGCTTAATTTTCCCACTCAAAAATGTTACATAAATGGAATCATACAGTTATACTGTGTGATAGCCTATTGGGATTAGCTTTTTTTTCACTTTGAGATTCATCCAAGTTGTATAAACAGTTAATTTTTTTATTGCTGAGTAATACTCCATGGTATGGATGTACCACAGTTTGTTTAACCATTCCCCATCAAAGGACATCTGGATTGTTTCTTGTTTTTGGCTATTACAAATAAAGCTGTTATGAATACTCGTGTACAGTTTTTTATGTGGACATAAGTTTTCACTCTCAGACATAAATGCCCAAAAGTACAACTGCTGGGTCATATGGTAATTGCATGTTTAGTTTAATAAGAAACTGCCAAACTCTTTTCCAGAGTAGCTGTGTCTTTTCAGATTTTCACCAGCCATGTCTGAGAGATCAGTTTCTCCACATTCTCACCAGCATTTGATATTTATTATACTGTTTTTGATAATGTAACTGAGACACAGGACAGGCAAGTAACTCCAATTATTCATTCAACAAGTATTTGTTGAGCTGAACACTATTCTATGTGCTAAGGATACAGCTGCAAATAAAAGAAAATTCTCTGGCCTTGTGGAACACATTCTAATGAGGAAGGCGGGCAATTCATACAAGAAAGGCAAATAGTAAAAACTGCAGTATGTTACATAATGGCGAGCTGTAAAGACAATAACTGAGTAGGAAAAGAGAAGTAGGACATTTTTGGATAGTATCTTAGAAAGGGTTGCCTGTGAAGGTGACTTTTAGTAAAAGCCAGAGGAAGTAAGAAGACCAGCCTTCTGCACATCTGCAAGAAGTACATACGAGGCAGGGAGAACAAGTACATAGCCCTGATGCTTGGACTCACCTTGGTGACTTTGAGGACCTCGAGGGTCTCCAGAGGCTGGAGTGAGGTGATGTGGTATGGGAGGTAATAGATGGACAGATCACTTAAGGCCACGTGGGTTTTGGGAATGCTTCTCCATATTCCCACCATAAGAAGCTTTGCCATAAACATCTTTGCCACAAGCAGTTTTGCAGCATAACTAATTGAACGTAAGGCAATTTTTCCATAAAGTGAAAAATATGAGAGGGATCTTAAAGAGGACATAATGGAAAGTGACAAATTAATAGTAATATTTAAAAGAGTTTGTCGCAAAATATGAAAATACAAAACATATTTGAAGACATGTAAAATGTGTGTAGACATGGCAAATACAGTGCAAATATCTGATTTTATTTCGTGTCATTTGTCTTCCAAGTCTTTCATTCATAGTATCATACTTTTCAGGCTTGTTGATTCGTCTCCTCCTTGGGCATCACACTTCTTTCTTTTTCACTCAAATGTCTTCATTCATGAAGAGAAGTATCAGTTTCCAAACAGGTGCGTATTTGTAACTGAGCTTTGCATTGCATTGTGACTGCAAGGATTTGAAAACTGGCGTGGATAGTTTTCTAGGATAGTATGTACTCTGGCTGGACATTCTTATTATTTCATGCTTGTAGTAACTTTTATCACCAAAATGAGATGAAGCTATCAACCAGTTATTATCTTTTTTATGACAAAATTGCTTTATGGACAGTTAGTTATTTGGCAAAAATGTTTGCAGCAAAAATGTTTACGGCAGATCTGCTATGGCGAGAATACCAGACACATTTGAGAATAACTTTAGGTTTTACTCTGAATGAGACTGAGAGCCTCCGGTGGGTTTGGGGCACAGGAATAGCTTCATAAAACTGTGTTTTTACAGGCTCATGTTGGCATTTTTATTGAACATCCCATAACTAAGAAGCAGAAGAACCTGGAAGACCTCAGGCTCTAGTAGAGAAGAGGCAAACAGCATTAAATAACAGTACCACATGGTAAATGACCCTCTGGAGAGGTTATGAACAAGCTGAAGGAAAGAGGAGGAAGGGACCACCCCTACTTCCCTTTGCCTCCCATCTTCCTACTCATCAACTTTCAAGTGGGGACCAAAAGCAGCTGGAGATCATCACTTCCCATCTCTCTCCTCCGTCATTTTCCTGGATCCCACTTCTCTCTGCCTCTCAACTCTCTTCTCTTTTATTCTATCCTTTTTCTAGATCTTTTCTTTAAAGAAACAAGGTTAAGGGAAATCTGTAAATCTTTACTCTAAAGGAGACTCTCTCTTGCCTTTCTCCTTCTGATAACTATTAAAACGATAATATGATAAAATGATAACATGAATGTATCGCTAACTTCTCCCACTGCCAACTCTAGAGGCTCAGAGAACACCTCCTGTTACTATTTTCCCATTTGTTGTTAACTACAAAGACCCTTTTGCAACCTACTGAGACAGAGACTACTGGACTGTGAAATCAATCAATTAATAATGCCCACCTCACCTACCTCACTGGGGTGTAGTGAAGATCAAAGGAGATAGCATGTGTGAAAGTGTTACTAGATGATCACATGTGAGATTATAATTGACCACTATTTTAAAAATAATTTGTTTACAGTAATTTCAAACTTACAGAAAAGTTGGAGGAAAAAACTGAAGAACTTCTGTACCCTTGGCACATGGCGTATTGGTTTGCTAGGGATGCTGTAACAAAGTACTACAGACCGCATGACTTAAACAGTAGAAACGTGTTGTCTCACAGTTGTGGAGCCTAGAAGTCTGAAATCAAGGTGCAGGCAGAGTTGGTTCCTTCTGAGGGCTGTGAGAAAGGGTCTGTTCCAGTCTTCCCTACCTAGCTTGTAGGGGCCATCTTCTTATGTTTCTTCACGTTGTCATTTCTCTGTGCGTGTCTCTATGTCATTATTTCTCCTCTTGTGTGGATACCAGTCATATTGGATTAGGGCTCACACTAACGACCTCACTTTAACTTGACTACCTCTGTAAAGACCCTATCTCCAAATAAGGTCACACACTGAGTTACTGGGGGTTAGGACTTGAACATATGAATTTGGAGAGGGAGGACATAATTCTACCTGTAGCACATGGATTCCCCACATTTACTCTCTCCTGTCTTCTCTCTTCTTTCCATGCCCTCATCGTCCTTAGTCTTTTTCCAAATCCTTCGAGAGCTAGAGCAGATATGATGCCCTCATGACTCCTTAATTCTCCAGTGTGAATTTCCCCCAGGCAAAGACACTCTCTTACATCCTCACCAAAAAACTCTCCAATCCCAACATCAACCTTGATAACAGCACTACCATCTAATCTACATACCCCATGCAAATTTCACCAGCTGCCCCAACAGTGTCCCATTTTTCCTTCTGGCAGAGGAACCTATTCAGGATTATGTTGCTTTTAGTTGTTAGATCTCATCACTTCTTCAATCTGGAACAGTTGCTTAGCCTTTCTCCATCCTTCATGTTCCTAAAAGCTTTTAAGAGCATAATCATTTCATTTTGTAGGATAACCTTGAACCAGAGTCTGCCTGATGTTTCCTTATGACCTGATGTAGGCCATGACTTCTTCATAAGAATTATCACAGAAATTACACTGTTTTCTTCTCAGTGATTCACATCAAGAGACTCGATGTTGAATGATTTTACTGCTGGTCATATAAACCTTGATCACCTGGTCATAGTGCTAACTGAAGTCACTATTTTTCCTGTGTAGTTGATCAATATGTCCAGATATCCAGAGATTACCCTGACATCTTGTTTTTCCCAGAACTCTACCTATTTCCTTAACATCCATCCTTAACTTCTGCCTAAACCAAACCCAACTATCATGTTTGCCAAGTGGTGATTTTTCTATTTCCATCATTCCTTCTACATTTCGTGGGCATTTTACTACAAAGAAGAAATATCCCTTCACTCTGTTTATTTACATGTGTGTTTGCTTTTTTGTTTGTATCAGTGTGGACTCATGAATTCCAATTAATTCAATGAATTGCTATATATTTCTACCACTATTTATTTTGATGCTTAAAATGTCCCATCTTTGGTCATTGGGAGCATCTTCTAACTGACTCCTGTGTCTTTTTGATACATTTCATTATTCTTTGAGTTTCCTTAATTTATGGCAAAACAAGATAGCCCATGCTTATCTCATAATTTACCTTTCTTAGCCATGGAATCAGCTATTTCTACAAGGACTCATTATTCCTTTTAGTGGAGAAAGGGATTTTAAGCCAAGATCACATGCCTGTTCAGTGTGCTCATTGCTAATGTCCTGTCTTTGCTCTAGAAACCCTCAATGGGCAGACGTAGGAAAAAATATATGTATGTAAGTATGTGTGTGTATATATATATTCATGCATATATATATACTTATATGTATATATACATACATATACAAGCTTATGACAATCTCTCTGGTTGTTTCAAACATCCACGAATTTGTTGTCACTCCTACTACAAAAGGGTAAGTTTATGTCCCTTTCCCTTGAATGTGGGTTAACTTGTGACTCATGTGTAACTAGATGAATGTGGCAGAAATGCCACATGATTGCTGAGGCTGGGTTAGAAAAGGCTATGCAGCTTCCACCTTGTTCACCAGAATACTTCCGTGGGAGCCCTGTGTTAGCATGTAAGAAGCTCAACCATCAATTCCTAGAGAGGGATTCCAGATGATTCCAGTCCCCTGTAGTCAGGTCACCCCCAACCATCAAGTGTTCTCTGCTGAGGCCCAAGACATCATGAACCAGTCATCATGGAGCCTCTTGTGCTTGCCTGGATTCCTGACCCACAGGATATGCAAACAGAAAAAGTGATTGTTTTGTGCAACTAAATTTGGAGATAGTTTATCATATAGCAATACATAACTAGAACAACTGCCAGTTCTAGTACCTCAGGGTTCTTTCTAGATTTCTTCCTTTCAATGTTTATAAATTATTTTTCCAACATTGAGAGAACTGGTTGTCATTGTTCTCAAAATATTTACTCATTTTTGCTCAACCATTTGATTTATTTGCTTAATGTAAGCGATGTCCCAACCACACTGGCTTTGTCTTCTGCTCCTTTTCTGCCCCACTGGCCACTGGGCACACCACTACCTCCGTGTACTCTCCCCGCTGCACACACACATCAGCACCTCCGGGCAGCCAGCTGAATTGATTCCTCTGTGCCCCCACTCCCATCCCCACTCTATTTCCTTGCCTGCAGGACATGCTGATGCCTCTGCAAAGGAAAGGAAGAGGGAGGGGAGATTTTATTATAGCTGTAAGGAAGCTCAAGTTCCAGATTTAGACAACAGTTGGTAAATTATAGCTATATGGACACTGGTATAGTGTCCACTCTGGTTCAGTATATAAAAGACATTTAACAGTAAAACCTATCGTGAGTGGGTTCCACTAAACACTTCCCTAGCTGGGCCCTCCACCCTCTGACGTTCAGCTTCTTGCTTATCCAAGGGTCTGCTTTTCGTTTCAATTACATATTGTCTCATTAGAGCTGCCTTTCATTGTCTCTGTGAGTTTTCAGTTTGCTAAGCTAGTTTCAAACTGAGGGCCGAGAAAGCTGGTAAGGAGAGCATAGCACGCTCTTCTTGGATACCTCCCAGAAGTACCTGGACGAGACTCTACGACAGACTGGGGATTGCACAACAGTGGGTGGGAGTGAGAGCCAGAGGAATTCTTTTTATTACGCACAAAATGACCCTGTTTTTACAACCTTAAGAGCAGCTCGTGTAATACATACGCACTTCGAAAAGGAGAGTGTTGTTTATCAAATGTGTAGTCTTTCTTTTTAATGTAATAGAACTGGATTTGAATCCTGGTTTGCATTTTACTAGCTCTGTAGTCTTAGCAGAATCATTTCCTTCTCTTAGTCTTAGGTTCCTTTTTGACAAAATAAGGACTAATTCTTATCTTACGGAATTGGCACCTGGAAAATTACAGAAGTGTTCTTAGACTTTCTAGAGTGTTTTTCTGTTTTTTACAAAGAAAGGATCTTAATTAAACCATTTTTTGTCGTTTGATCCCTGTAAGCTCTATGCTGTGTGGACTTCTGGTTTGTGTTCATGTGTATTTCCCATTGGAGGTTGAGTCTAGAGAAAGAGGTTCTATTCCTTACTCCATAATAGAGCCAAGTTCTCAGTGTTTGTCTTTGTGGAAGACCCTTCCCAGCCGAGGCCCTCAGCTTCCCACATCTGTATTAAAAGATTCGATCATTTTAGATTCCCAAGTCTGAGTTCCCATTAGAAGCACCTGGTGAAATTTTCAAAAATACAGACTCCTGTGTTGTCATTTAGACTTAAAGAATCAGAATATGCATAGTTGGGGCCTACTTTTCTGTGTTATTCAAAAGCTCTGATGTGGTTAATGATGGAGCCAGCCCAGCTAACCCCCACTAGATGCTCCAAAGATGGTCTTAGAGAGACAACCGGCCATGGTAACTAAGGGCTTTGTTTCTGGGAACAGATGAGCATGGGTTCAGATATTAGCCCCTCCATGTACTTAGCTGGGTGACCTTGGGCAAGTCATTTAAACATCTTCCAGCCTTGCCTGTAAAGTAGAGATAACAATAGTATGATTTGTGTATAACCTCTGGGTTAGCTCAGAGTCCCCCACGTGCACACTGGAAATTGATCCGATTGCTTCAAATTCCCAAAGTGGCCTGTAGAAGTCCAAAGACCTGCCCAAGGTTTGTAGATGCCCTGGAAGATGTTTAGTTTCCCTTGGGATCTGATATTCTGCCTATAACCTTTTCCGCTCGCTGTGTTGACCTAGGCATCATTTTCTCCTTTAGTTTCCATAACGGTAACAACAGAATCACTCATCCCAGCATGCATAAGTTTGGTAGGCTTTACTGGAGAATTTTGGGGGCTCCCTGAAAGGCTATGCACAGACCTCTGTCATCATCAGGCTTCCTGCTTCTCTATTTCTCTCTTTTATTTTTCTCCCACTCACCCTCTCCATCTTGCAAAGTCCTGGGCACCCTAAAAGCAGGGCTTTGTAAGTTTTCTCAGGTTTTCATACCAAACATGCACATCCAAAGCTGTCCAAGTTTTCAGAACAAACCTCTTTCTATCTGACAGACCCTCCTTTGAATGCAGTTGTGGTTTGGGGATAGCAAGCAGACACTCTTGGTTTGCTGTCTGTCTTTGTTTTCATTCTTGTTCCACATGTAAAGCCCCTAGCACAGTCCTGGCATCGGTGGCTTTGTGATCATATGTGACACAGCTCCCCAGATGCAGTCAGCCACTCTCTCCTTCTGGAGATGTTACTCCCTCTATACCTACCCAGGGTACTCACATGTCTTCTTATGGGAAACCAGCTGGTATCAAATACTTTGCTCAAATACAATTTAGTCTGTAAATACACCATAGCAGGAGAATGGTAGCTAAATAGTAAGGGTTCAAAAGTCTAAAATCTGGTTCTACAACAACAGTGATTGCTAGCAGTAATTGAGTGCCAATCAGGTACTTCCCCTACAGTTTCTTTCATCCTCTCAAGCATCTCCATGCTTTTTTTTCCCATAGAAGGGAACTGAGGTTCAGGGAGATTAAGTGACTGAGTCAGGATTCGAAATCAGGGCATGTCACTACAAAACCTTAGTTTGTTCTACCTTATCACATTCTCTTATGAATAATTAACAGAGAGGTCTGAACTTTGTTACATTGCGAAGGTGTTAACTGATCTAACAGAGGTGTCATCAATACACATAGAAATCTAATAATGAAATAATTGTAATTTAATGATAATGCTTTCTTTGTTCTTCAGTAGTTAAACTTCGTTGTACTTTATCTGTAACTTTATACAGCATGCCCTTGTCAAAACATAGACAATTTAAAAAAGAAAATAAAAGATGATTCAATGTTTTCCTGCACCTTAGTGACTAACTTTACATAGAACTGATTAACTCTGTAGATTTATCAGGAAAAATTGTATCTTGGGAAAAATGTAGTTGATTCACATAGTTGAGGCTTTGTGACTCAAATAGATAGATATAAATATTTGTGGCAATTCCTAACTTAACAATTCTTAATATAAACTCATGAAAACCAGCATTGTGCTTGAATTTCTCACTTGTAAATTCAGTTTGGAAAAAGAACAGGTAGAGAGAGGAATAAAATGGAAACAATACGTGGAAAATATATATCAGAAAGACTTCAGTCATAGATACAACTGACATTTATATATTACTTAACAGCCTATAAAATACACATTTATTGGCTCATTCCCTCCTCATAACATGAGGAAAGTCTTATTTCATCATTTAATGGATGAGAAAACTTAGACTCAGAGAGCTACACAGGGTTGCTCAAAATGACTCAGTCAGTAAAGGACAGAACCAGGAATTAACCTCCAGTCTTCTGTCACTAAATGCTATGTTCTTGACATTATATTATTTTAGAGGGAAGCAGAGAAATAAGCAAGTATAAAGTTTGGCTATGATCTACACAATTTTTAGTAGGCCAAACCTCACGTTAACCAATAGCAAGAAAAAAAAACAAAAACAAAAACAAAAAAATCCATAGGAACTGTGGTTCAATCATGCATTCAGTTACTATTTATTTATCTCCCACTATGTGCTAGGTAAATGGCAGTGGGTGTCCAGGAGGGAACAAGACACAAGGTCCCAAGCTGCATGGAGCTGGCAAACAGACAGGGAAGGTAGCAATTAAGTAGGAATAGGCTTTGCTCAGTTTTACATCCATTAGAAAGAGTAGAAAACTAATGTTTAGATCTATGTTGATATAAGTTTACCACTGTTTTTATCAGCAAATTCCAGGATGAGAAGCACGTGCAACCCCAAGCCGCCCTATGTGAGGGTCTGTAGCAACAGCATAGACATCTGCTGAAATGCAGCATCTGCCCGCTCTTCTCCCACCCTGTGGTTTCCACGGTCTTATGTGTGACAGTGGTACCTTTTGTTCAAACACATCAAACATTGATTTACCCAGGAAGGTTTACCAGAAACTTATGTAATATAGATACTTGACACGTTACTGTTTTACATTTTTAGTCAGAAAAAAAGAGAAAAAATGCTTATTGGAGACTCTGCCACCAACAGTCTCTAGAAGCTTAGGGAAATCCATTCCCCCATTGCCAAAAACTTCAATATTTAGCACAGATGAAGTTTCCTATTTTCAAGTTTTTCTTTTAGTAAATTTTCTTTAATAAATGAACTGTATTAAAATACTTTTTTAGGTATTGATGTATACATACAAAACGATATTTGTAAGCTTTATGTGTGGATAATGCCTAGCAATATAATCAGCACTTTTAAACCTAGCACCCAATGCAAGGATGAGGACATGACCTTGGATTCACATCTGTCTGTGCATTCTTCCCCTTGCCATCCCTCCACTTTATTGTGCATATGGAAATATTTTAAAAAGTTAAACCCTATTATGAGACTTCTAACAAAAAATAATTCTTTGCCCCTTCTCACCACCGAGTCTTACTTCCCTGAAACTCACAACTTCAACACTTGCAAAATATTTCTTTGGGCCTTTGCTTCCATTTTCTCTAAACTTTGCAATATATATTTTTAGTCTTAACTCTGGACATTATTCATTGACTTTTGACTATGTAGGCTGAAGATTTGGCTGCTGTCTTCCAGTGTGCCCCATTGCCCATCCCCTGTACCCACACATAAGCACAAACATTTTCCTTCCCTTAACTTTTCAGGGTAGTTCTAGTACAGCTGGAATTAAATCAACGTTTTTAGTGTTTATATTATTAGACAATGTAAATATTTTCAGAGCTGAGCCATGAAATAAAGCATAATTATTTCCTTTCTTTGTATAAATTTTCTTTCCCTCGGGTTTAAAATTGCTTCAATAATCCATTTGTTCAGGGATTTTTTAAGCCTCCAAATATCCACCAGAACATAAAACTTTTATTATTTTGGTTAAAAAGAAAACAAAAAAAGTATCTATGTATGGTTGTATGTACATATGTTTCTGTCTGTCTGTCTATCTGTCTATCCATCTATCTATGTATTCTATTCTTTCCCTTTGGAGATGTCTCTCCTGGAGCCCACCATCCTTAGGCTCTAGTCCTGACAGGCTACTAACTGCTCTCTAGGTTTTTCAAATCGTCTCCAACCTGGGACCTTGCCTTTATCATCATCCTGTGGATGCCTTTAATCTTCTCTCCAGTAGCGAAGGCACTATTTTCTGAATCCCATCCTTTTTTTGTTTACATTTCAATTCCTTATTTTATTGTGACACATGAACTCCTTGTGTAAAGTTGACTTTTTGAGTCTTTGCATATCTCAACCTGTGCTTATTTTACTTTCACATTTCAATTAGAGTCTGGAAATTAAATGTTAGAAATGCTTTACAATTTTAAAGACCTAGCTCCATTTTCTTCTAGTGTCTGGTGTTGTGTTGATAACTGTGATAATATTTTGATCCCCAATACCTAATGGAATATTTTCTCAACAATATTTTTCAGTTCAGTTGGAAAATATTTTTGAGGTGCAATCATGATTTCAATTTCCAGTAACTTCTTTGTTCTCAGGTCATTCCTTTTTATAGCATTATATATTTTTTTCTGGATGTGATAATTTCTTTTGCAATTATTATGAGCCTCTAAGTACAGTTTTCCATTTTGGGTGTTGTCCTTTACGGTAGAACCTGTCCTCAAATGCCTGGGAATACTAGACTATCCATTTACATTTAGGAATAAAGAATAAAAATCTGGCATGGGTAGGGTTTGTTGATTATTGGGTTGTCCTGTCTGCATGGTGATCTATTAACAACCCAGTTGTTTCACTGGGATCCTTAAAGTCATTACCTTTCATTTATTCATTTATTCCTTTGGGCCAATCAGGATCTCCAGAGAGGAAACCTCTTCCACCCCCCAACCTCATCTTCTGTCTGCCTTTTAGTTGGCTGAAAAGGGTAGGGAGGGTGTGGTCACCATCAGAATATCCCCTTCATTTCCTTGTTTTCAAAGTGGCATCTCACCTCTACCCTCTGCTTGACTGGCTTTTCCACTTTAAAGCTTCCCTCATTCTAAATCCCCACATAATAAAATTCTTGCCTCCTGCTAGGGTCATGAAGGAACAGTTGCCTGGCTACACAGGGTGTGCAAGAGCATCTGGGCATCTAACTCCTTGTGTAGATTCTTGCTCAGTCTGTGTTTCCTGCCCTACGCCTTCCAAGCTATCTAGTACCTCCAATTTTTGAGCTTTTCCAGGGTTCTATGATGCAAATCAGCTTTTTTTTCTTTATTAGGATCACTTTTGAAAGGGACTCAAATTTCATGATTTTCCAGTCTATTAGGTCAGTTATTGCTTATTCATCTGCTTTCCATCTTGTTGTTTCCATTTTGTTAATGTCTCTTTTCTAGGTTATCTTGTCTCTGGTTCTCTTCACCCTCATGAATTTATACATTTTAATTTCAGTATTATTATTTTCATGGTGATTCAGAAGGAAATATAGAAAAACACATATGCTAGATTACCATTTTAACTGAAATTCTTCTGTTCTTTATTCACATAATACAAATTTGTATAAGGTAAATTACGCATTGCAAGCTATTTGAATAACATGACTATAGACTAAGATAATGTAAATGTATTATCTCCAGAAGTGCAGAATGCAGTAGAAATCCTGGAACTCCTTCCTTTGTTGTTATTTCTTATGGTAACTACTCTATACAGGCATTTTTAAGTTTCATCCACTTTTGCAAAAACGCATGACTCAAGCATATTAAAGACAGAGCACATGATTTTACAAAAAGTGCTTGTGAATGTTATGCCAGGAGAAGTTCAGGGATATATGAGAATACATGAGAAGGCACCTTAGGATCTGGAGGAGGGGAGTCCTTCCTGAGGAAATGACTTTTAGTTGAGACATAGGGAATGAGTAAGAATTGCTCAGGATAACTGGGTTGAGTTGTGTGTATGTGTGTGTGTGTGTTTAGTGGAGGTGTAGAGTAGAATGGGTTGGGGAAAAAAGTGCTTCATCCAAAGGCCAACATACTTTGAAGAATTTTGAGATGTTAAGTATGGATGGAGAACAAAGAGATACCACTGGAGGATTTTTAAAAAGAAGACCACAAAAATCAGATTTTAATTTTAGAAATATATCTCCAGCTCTAAAATACAGAACAGACTGTACAGGAGCAAGAGCAGAGGTTGAAAGTCCAGATAGAAGACTGCTGTTGATACCCAAGCAGGAAAAGATGGGATCATGGTATGCTGATGGTGTGTTGAAAGAAATGGATAAATTTTAGAAGTATTAGATAGGGGAAGAAAAGAGATTTGTTAATGGATTAAATTTAAGCTAAGACAGAGAGGGAAAAGTGAGGATGACTACTCGTTCATTCATTCATTCATTTGGCGTGAAAGCCTGAGTGAAATTTACTTCCTAAATGAACCGTGTGGTAAATCATATTGAGAATAGGGGATTATCAATAATGCTGATTTTGAGATACCTGCAGGTCATTCAAGTTGAAATTTCACATAAGAAATTGGATGTGCTTTGAGGCCATGGGTCCTTCCAGACTGCATGTACATCTGGAATAATCAGCATAAAGGCTGTAATTGAATCCGTGAGAGTAGATGATATCACTCGAGAAGAGCATGACTGTTGAGAAGAAATATGAGCCTGAAATTCATCTCTGAAGAGAACCAGCATTTAGAGGACAGGTAGAGGAAGAGAAGCCTCTGTGGGAGTTTGAGACAAAGTCACTAGAGAAGTGGAAGGAAAACAAGTCAAGTGAGTTATCAGTGAAGCAAAGAAAAAAGCATTTTCAAGAAGAAAGGAGGGTTGATTAAATAAAGAATTGAAAGATGCCCAAAGATTCAGCAACAAAGAAGTCAGTGATGACCTTGTTGAAAGAGTTTCATCGGAGCGGTGGGAGAAACCCAACTGGAAAGATTTGAAAAGTGGCTGAGAAGTGAGGATACGTAGACAGCTGGTGTAGGCAAGATTTTCAAGAAGCCTGGCTAAGGAGAGGGAAGACAGAATTGGAAAAGAAGAGGGGAAGCAAAAGGCAAAAGAGAGGAAACAGGATTGTTCTAGATTGTTTAGAGGGAGAGAATTAAACATGTTAAAAATGATTGGAAAATTCCAGTGGAGAGGAAGGAGTAGAGAATGAGACTGGGATGTGGCTAAGGGAGGAATTTGAAAAGTCAAGAAAGGATTGGGGTATGTAGCACAGATATAAAGACTATCTTTTTTTTTTTTTTTTTCTTGACATAAACAGAGGAAAGGTGGGAGTATGGTGCACATAAAGCTAAATTTACAGGTCAGGTTGTGGGATTTATTTCCAATATTTTTATATACTTGGCAAAAGGAAGTGATATAATCTGCAAGTATCATGGCAGACAGAATGTAGAAATTTGAAATAGTTATGGAGAAAAGGAAAAGTAAATTAAGGAAACAACTGATTGAAGAGTGAAAGGCTAAGCTGACACCCATGATCACTTTTTAATCTTTTTAATGACATCACATGTCTGATGTTATAGAAGAAATGCTAGCTTTGGAGACGGAGAGATCTGGATTTGAATTCTGCTCAACAGTGTGACAGAAAGTAAATTAATTAAATTTCCTGAATCTCCATTTGTCATCTGCATAATGGGGTAATTTTATCTGCTTGGCAGAATTGAGCATTGGCAGTCCTTAGCACACAGTAGCTATTATTTTTATTAATACATTCTTCCTTTTGATGAATATCCAAGATGCGTTTTGTTCCAAGTTTAAAAAAAAACATATTCTCCAAAACTTACTAAAGACATTTCCTTTTTTAAAAAAGGAGTCTGTCAGTGTTTTCCAGTGTGTGTTCTTCAGGGATATTAATTCCTTATGATACTAGTTACCCAGCCAAAACAGTTTTAGGGGTCAAATATGTTTGAAAAATGCTTCTTTATATTTACATTACAGTAAAGAAATGGGTTTCCCTACTATAAGACTTATCAGTGTCTTTAATATACCCATGTGCATTATGAATTTTCATAAGAAACATATAATGTGTGACGGTAACCAAGGTCTTTGGATCTCGATTCTCTTTTTTTGGGACAACACAACGGACCAATGTTCTGTAGAAACCTTCAGTAAACATTCCTGCTGGTCAGATAACTCTTTTAAGAAGATAGACTTGATTATTGGAAAACCCATCAAACTGTAGTAAAGAGATATCTGCAAGCCCATCATTGCAGCATTATTCACAATAGCCAAGATATGGAAACAACCGGAGTAGTTGGCTGATGGATGAATGGCTAAGGTAAATATGGTGTATATATCTATACAATGGAATATCATTCAGCTGTAAAAAGAAGGTAATCCTAATACTTGTGACAACATGGATGAACCTAGAGGACATTATGCTAAGTTAAATAAGCCAGACACAGAAAGACAAATACTGTCATCTCACTTATATGTGAAATCTAAAAAAAATTGAACTCATAGAGGCAGAGGGTAGAATGGTGGTTGCCAAGGACTATGGGGTAGAGAGAATGGAGAGATACTGGTTAAAAGGTACAGACCTTAACTTATAAGATAAATAAGTTCAGGGGATTTAATGTACAGCATGGTGACTATTGTTAATAATGCTGTATTGTATACCTGAATTTTGCTAAGAAAGTAGATCTTAAGTGTTCTCATCATACCGAACAAAGTGATACATGAGTGATGGATGTGTTAGTTAGCTTGATTATGATAACCATTTCATAATGTATAGGTCTATCAAAACATCACATTGTACACCTTAAATGGTAAATCGCTCTCTTACCATTGAGAATCCTGATGTGAGTGATTAGTTTACCTATTTGTTTTTTCATGTGTTTATTCTTTCACATCTTTCTTTTGTATGTGCATTCAGTAGTGTCCTGAAACTGGCTTGTGTTGCTTCACAAGAGACCATTGTTAAATTTTCAGGAATTTTGCAGATGAGTTGACGTCATGTTGATAGCTTGAAAACGACCATGGTGGGAGTATTTACACCACCAAAATTGGCAGACACTACAAATCTGTGCTTCCATTTTTGGAGAGCCAGTTGCTGAACATTTACCAGCACATCATTGAAATTGAGTTGAGAGAGTACTATATTAAGGTGAATCTGACATGTTTTCTGCACTCATGGGGATTGCTTTCTGATGAGGAAAAATGAGAAATGGGGCTAAATAAACATAAAACATGAGAGTTATTCTTAATAATTATAGCAACATTTAGCAAAAACTTGCTATGTGTTGGGCATTGTTCTGAGTGCTCCTTATGCCCTGTCTTATCAAATTCTTAAAACTGACTGGGTGAAGTACATGATGTTATTATCCTTGTGTGTTTAACAAAGAAAGAGGTGCAGAAAGTGTAAGTAACTTCTTAGAATTTTTTTTGTGTGTGTGAGGAAGATTGGCCCTGAGCTAACATCTGTTGCCAATCCTCCTCTTTTTGCTTGAGGAAGATTGTCACTGAGCTAACATCCCTGCAAATCTTCCTCTGTTTTATGTGGAATGCTGCCATATCTGGCTTGATGAGCAGTGCTAGGTCCACACCCATGATCTGGCCAGTGAACCCTGGGCCAGCGAAGTGGATTGCATGAGCTTAACTACTACGCTACCGGGCCGGCCCCAACTTTTTAGAAATTTGTAGTTAACAGGTGGTAGAGTCAGAGGTCTCACTCAGGGTGTCCAACTCTGACACGCAGGCCACGAGCATTATGTTTTATCACATCTTCCATGCATTAAGAGATGGTCAGCTAAAGTATTGTGGGTATTCTGATGCAGTAAAGAGAGGATACAGAGCTGAGGAAAATGGCAGCCTTTTGCAAATATTTCATTTGTTCTTCCAATGAGGAGACAGCCTTTTACCCCCACCTGCACTGCTTACATGAGCACAAAGGAGTGAGCTGAGGTGAACCAAGTCATTCTAGGCCTAAACTCCAATTGTCCTTCTCTCTGGCCTGGAGCCAGATCCCCTGCTTCAGTTCGTGTCGTTTTTCTCTGAGGTATGCACAAAGCAGAGGTTACTCGTGTCACATCTGTTCCTGCTTTGTGGGTCCATTCGAAAAAAAAACAAAATCACTGACTTTATTTTCCAAGAGAGACCCTTTAAGAAAGGCCGGATGCAGGGTGGCCAGGAGGGAAACCTGTGTACGTCCTTAAAAGCCATCCTTTCAGCTTTAGCATTCGTAAAGCATACCTTGGCATATATGTTTAGACTCTAATGATTCCCCTCCCCCCGACCCCTGTTCAGGTTTAGAGTTTCAGAAACGTCACAACGCTACATTCCTTCTCTGCAAGGAAAATCGGACCTCTATGTCTGTATTACTCATCCATATGCAAAATCTTCACCGATAGGATTGACTTTTCTATGGTTCTTCACCAGAACAGCGTCTAGCTTTAAAGCAGCCTTGTATTTTTGAGTCCTGGTCTTCTAACTAAAAGGCTTTCTCCTGCTAAGAGCCTTTGTTTGAAATGAATAGTGTTTTTTGGGGAGCCTTGTTTCCATGAGTCTTCCATATCATCTTATATATTCTCTCTTTTAAAATACTCACGGTACACAGCTGGATATGGTTACAGGCAAATTCTGTGCCGACGTGGTAATTCATTTTGGAAAGCAAAATGAAAAAATGTGAACAATTTTCAGGGCAGTGTGCACATGACTCCTTGAAATGGGGCATCCTCTCTGGCTATAGGGCTGATTTCAGAAAACCTGGATATTCTTTTCTTCTTCTCTTGCGATAGATTGGCAGTAACTCCTTTTGTAAGTAGACATGTAAAAGCCTGATGGTTGTGTAAAGCAGGATGCCTTATCCTTGGGGTGGCTATGGAGCTACTGAACGGCTAGCTATGGAGTGTCATAGTGTGACCTGTAGTTTCAGGAGGCCCCTCTGATAACTCCGCGGAGAATGAGTTAGAGGGGGAGGCACTGAAAGGGGACATCAGAGAAAGGATGAGGAAACAGGACACTATTTACATCATCACCAGATTTCTTAGGAGTGAGGCGAGGTCTTCCTTCCAGTCAATCTTGACTGCCCTACTTGAAATAGACTCTTGACTCTGAACTTACTGTGGAGGGGATGTCATACCCCTGCCTTAGTGCCCTGGGAAGCTAATTCTCTTTTTATGTACTTATGTCTTGTTTCCTCCACTATGTACTGGAAGTTCTCTGTGCGTAGGAAATGGGTTTTGCAATTATACATCTCTTCCCGTACAGGCCAATGCTTTCTATGCAATAAGTATTTTAAAATATTTATTTATTTTTGTGAAATAAAAATTATATATATTTTTGTACAACTTGATGTTTTGATATGTGTATACACTGTGAAGTGATTACCGCAATGAAACTAATTAACATAACCATCACCTCACCTTGTTACCATTTGTTTGTGTGTGGTGAGAACCTTTGAGATTTACTCTCTTAGTAGATTTCAAGTATACTTTATTATTAACTATGCTTACCGTGCTGTACATTAGATCTCCAGAATTTGTTCATCCTATAACTGAAAGTTTGTGCCCTTTGCTCAATAGCTGTCTTACCCCCCAGCCTCTGGTAGACACCATTCTACTCTGTTATTGTGAGTTCGACTTTTTTTCTCTTTCTCTCCTCCTCGCCCCTTTATTACCCTTTGAACAATCTACACAGGCCATCCTTGATCATTTGATATGCTAGGCACCTCTCAGTTCTCCATCTGCATTTATTTGTTGACAGAGATCCACACACTGGAGGCAAAATACCTGAGTTTCTATTTCCACCTCTGTAACCACTCTTGTAGGACTCATGGTAAATCATTAACCCATCTGTGCCTCAGCTTTCTTGTCCGTTAAATATAATTATTAAATTAAATATATGCTAAAGGCTTGGAACAATGCCTGGCATGTGTTAGGCATTTAACACATATAATTTTCTTTCCCTTCCCAAATTTTCCTACCACCTTTTGGTCTGTCCCATACCAGCTACCTCATCTCCCTTTGTCTTTGGCAGCTCTCATCCTTGCTTAGTACCAGGAAATGAAATAAATTAATAAAAAGCAATTCTAATTTCATAAAAAAGACATACTTGGTTGGAAAAGGGTGATATTTTGTTGTATTACACCACCTGACTATGACAGTTGACTAAAATACAGTGCCACGTCTTCATTTACTGGGCCAGTTACTAAGACATGTTTATGTCCGGCAGCAATTCATTTGAAAACAAATTGATCTTCTCTAAGTGGAATATGGTTTACCGAAAGAAGAGGACAATTGGAAAGAGGGTTATGGAGTGCCATTCGTTATGTACTCCTCAGTCAGAGTAACCCAGAGAGAGTGTGTATGGGTTTATTTATTGAACCCCATTTATCAAATACTTCAAGGCTCAAGATCAGGCAGCAGGGGCTGCTGGTAACTTTAAGGTGAAAGATGGTATCTTTGAACCAAAGGCATCGATCAAGCAGGGAAGATAGACATGCTAAAGCTAAATGACAATGCAAAGGAAAGGTTTTCTGCTGTGAACACAGGATACTTTGAGAACACAGGGAAGTAAACAAGACACAGAGACGGCTTCTTGTGGTGTGATGAGAATATGAATGGAAGAAATGAAAGCTCATGTCATGTCAGCACTGGAAGGACTCTTAGAAGTTATTTGGCCCAAACTCTCCTGCTATAAACTAGTTACTCAAAGGCTAGAGAAATACCCAAGCTCAAGTACCACACACTAGGAAACTGGAATGAAAATATTTTCAATTTACATATGTGTCTGTGGGATATGGGCACATGTTGCAGGTTGGGTTTGCTGGGAGAAGACACTGAGATGGAGTTTGGAATGCAAGATGGTCAATAGGGATCAATACCTGTGAAAGTAAGAGGGAAGGTATGGGATTGATAGAGGGAAGAAGTTGCACAGCCATGCTCACCGGACCAAGGCTCAGCCAGTCCAGAGGGGAGCTAACAAGTGTCCCACATTAGGCCAAAATGGCAGAGAGTTTGTACCCACCTCTCTCAGTCTCTAGATGCAGACTGTCCCAGGGAGCGTGCGAACTCCATGAGACAGTTCTCTGCAGCTGAGGTGGACCCAGAGTTGCTGACAGGGGAGGCTCCCTGCTGACTGCATTCCCAATACCTGGGTAGCATGCTCTTCCTCAAAAGGGGATGTGGGCAGCACATCTCTGTGCCTATCAGAACAGAACTGGATTCAACTTTTATTAAAAACTTCCTACGTGCCAGCTACTGTGCCCAACAATTTTTATATACATTCTCTTATTTGATTCTCCCAGCTACTTTTTGAAGAAAGTGTCATCGTGCCATCCGTAAGTTCACGAATTTATGGGCCATAGCCCAAAACCACCTTTCAGGTGATCATCCTCAAGGGTCTGAGAGCATTTACTAGCATCATCCGTATCTGAGATCAGCAACAGGCACTGCAACAACCATTTATCTGAGGATGGAGCTGAGACAGAATCAGGCTATGATTTTGTTTAAGACGAACTACCGAATCTGAGTCAAATGGGCCAGTGTCCGGGTCAATTCCACTTCCTCACCTGAGGAGCTTCCAGTGGTCCCTGAGTGAACAGACAATTTTTATATTTATGTTTGTGGTAATTCTGATGGTGAATGAATTGGAGAGCACTATACTTTAACGCATATGGACACAATACTGCAGTTAGAAAGATCAATAATGTACATAAATTCATTCTGTTGATGGATTTTTTCTCCCAAATGGACTGTGTGTTGGATTCAGCTATGGTGCCCCAGACTCTGTGTGAATCAGGTTGCTTATGGGGTACAAGAATCCCCTGCATTCTATGGCTTTCTATTTGGCATGTTTAAGTACATTGGATAATTTGAATTCACAGCCCATATTGTGCGGAAGAAAAATGAGACTTGGAGTGATGCCTCATCCAAAATCACACACACACACGGGTCAGAGCCAGTATTTGAATTTAAGCAGTGCTCTTTCTTACATACCAGAGGCACTTCATAATGTGCAGGTTGTGGCTTTCTTGGAAAATCTCATGGATTCTCTCCCTGACGGGAGGGGGACTTTGAATAAACACACGCACGCACATACACACATTTTTGCTTAATTGCAGGTGGTGTATACACTCTAAAACGAGAACTCTTCACTTAAAGACACTATGGTTAGCAGTCTTAGAGGTTCAGAAATCAGATTGGTATAGAATCACTTCTATAATCCGATTCCTGGGTAGAGAGAGTAGAATTGGCAGAGAACAGACTAAATGGGTAGGGGATCCATTGTAAGAGAGTCAGTGAAACTTGTAGGAAAATTTCACATCTCTTCTATATTAGGAGAGGCTAATATTCTTGGAATAAAGAATGAAATCATGGGCACTTAGAAGAGAGCTCCTAATTTTAAAGCTAATGCATGTTCTATTAGCTGCATATGTCAGAACGCTCTGATTCATAACTCCATGAGGCCCAAAGCTATCTGTCCCAGGAGACAGCAGAAATAGAAAAGAAAAAAAAGATGTTTTGTTATGTCTTTGGCCAGGCCTAGATACTTGGAAATGTTTGTTTCATATGACTTGCAGTTCTTTAGCCATCTTATCCTCTACATACAAACCTGCTATGACTACCTAAACCCAAGGCACCTCTTTTTTCCTCTTTCTTAAACTATTAGGAGAACTCCTCAGTTCTAATTTGCTCTCTAACTCCCTGCCTTCAGATCTCCCCACTTTCTTTTATATCCTCCATATAAATCTTTACCAAACTCAGGACCTCCGACGCAGGCTGCACCTGCAGAACTGGCTAGAAGTACAGAATCCTGGGCCACAGCATGGCGAACGCAAGTTTTGCCATTGAGCCTAGGCATCTGCATTTAGAATTAATTAATTAATTACTTCATTGATTCTGTGGCTCTGTCACGTTTGAGGACTTTCTCTAAGATATACCAGTCAGCTTTCTAGAGTTCACTAACCTAGAGTGTACTAAGCTACTTGTTCACAGTAGCTCTTTAGCACCGTGAAAGCCTCAACACAACTATCTAGGCTTTCATGGGCTTCCACAGGAAGTCCTACCACAGCCAGCATTTTTTGTTTCTTAGATATTTTACTGAAGATTTATGAGGTTCTGAGGAAGAGTAATATAGTATAGCAACAGCATTTCACTTGAAGTAAACCCATTAGGTGTGTCTCCTCTGCCAAGGGTCTCCTCATCTTCAGCCCCACAAAGGACACTCCCATCTCTTGATGCTGCCTCTTCCTCCAAGCAATACCAGTCTTTGTTCTGGTCTTCCTCTCACCTTAATTATGCAGAGGAGACTCTCTTTCTTATGATACTTGGCCAGGAACCAGGGCTGACTTCCAGTGTAAAGGGCGTCTTTTAAAAACAAAGATCTCTCCCTCCAAAGTAATTCATATATCAATGGTCAAGAGAATACATAGCTCCCAACTCATTACAAGACTATTAGAGTTATATCCTTTACATGCCTCACACCTTACATGTCCCCAACATAATCTAAATGATTCATTCTCACCTGTAGATGCATGTTATTTTTATCTCAGGAGTTTAAAAAAATACTGATGCTTACGTTCCAAAATAGACCATGAAATACATTTGCCCAGTATAGATATTTTTCAAATGTTCCCCAGATGACTCTGATGTACAGCCAAGGTTCATAGCTACTAATTTAAAAACATTCCAGACTCCTACAGCTGACCTTAGGTCCCTTTCATGATTCAGCCTTAACCTTCATTTCCAGTTTGATGACCCTCTTGTTTTCATCACACTCTCCCTGTCTGTCATAACTCTAGGAGGTCTCCTACTTGAAAAACAAAGAAACACAGAACCTTCAAATATCAATTAAAATGCCACTTCTTCCATCAAGTCACTCCTGATTCTCACCGTGTGAAAGCAATCTCCTCTTCTGAACCCTCCTCCCCTTTCATTTTATCTATGGTGCATATATCGCAACAAGCCTGTTCTATCTCATATTAAAGTTTTCATATTCATATACCTTCCTCTCCATCATCCCATCAGCATTCTTTATTATAAGGCATTAACATTAGCATTTGTTCTATTTTAGTTGCTGTACTAATACAACCTGCATTTGATGAATAGTGTTATTAATGGAAAATTTAAACATCCATCACACTACATTTATAACACTTAGCTTCCCATGCCTTACAGGAGACAGCAAAATTAGGTGTAAAAATGGTAAAACCAAAAATAGGTGATTTCAAAAGTGACAGAGATCTTTAAACTTTGCAGCTGAAAGGACTTTAGCAATTACTTCCTGCTATCACCTTATTATCAGTACAGATCAGTACAACAAAGACCAGTGATTGAAAGGAATTTACTAAACTCATACAAACAGCAGAGAGCTGGGATGAGATCCCAGATGACCCTGGTAAACACTCTGGTGCTCTCTCTACTTTACCAGGTCAAATAATTTGCATTAAAAACATCCATAGAGGGGCCCACCCCATGGCGTAGTGGTTAAGTCCAGCATGCTCTGCTTTGGCTGCCCACGTTCATGGGTTCAGATCCCAGGTGTGGACGTACACCACTTGTCAAGCCATGCTGTGGCAGCAACCCACATACAAAATAGAGGAAGATTGACACAGATGTTAGCTCAGGGCTAACATTCCTCAAGCAATAAAAGAGGAAGGTTACCAACAGATGTTAGCTCAGAGCAAATATTCCTCACCAAAACAAACAAACAAAACATCCATAGGCATAGTTATTTTATAACCCAAGGAAGTTTAATCTGAAAGTAACTAGATGATGCCATACTCTGCCATAGGGCTGAGGAAAAGTCAGTTTTCATACAGGGAACAGCTACAGGTTCTTTGTCCTCGTTATAACCATCACTGAGCCTGCCAATCCACTTTGGATGAAATCCTGCCATTAATATAGCTTAATTAATCACCAACACATCTGAATGCATCAAGCAAACAAGAGTCAATGCTCCAACTTAACTTGATGCTTTGAAATCTTTCCTTGGAACCCAGATAGAATTTCATGTGTTGTGATCCAAGAACATGATTTAGCTGAACGAAAGTAAGACTAATTAGAACTCTCTATATTCTAAGCATGATGCATGGTGCTTTAAGGAAAACTGAAATGTCTATGTCATGGTGAATGCCGTCTTAAAACTTCTAATCTAGTTTGGGGAAGATCCACACGAATATCCAGTTGTTCTACAACAAGGCCAACTGACAAGTATAAAAATAAATTATCTATGGGTGTATGGTGAAGAAAAATCTTCGATATTTAAAACCAAAATTGCCTTCTCAAGAGAGCAGGGCCTGCCAAATGAGAAGCATTTTAGTTGTTCAGAGCATCTTATTGGGTTTAAATATACTAAGAAGACTTGGAGCTGAGTTCACTGATAGGAACTATAAAGACCCAATTCACTGAATTTACCTAGAGAGCAACATTCTTACCTAAAGCCTTTTACTTCACAATTTCCTTATTTTAGGAGTCTTACAGAACCTGCTTTTTTTTTCCTTTAAGTATTTAATTGTCACATGAACTATAAGAAGAGCAAAGTGGAAGCATTAACTCGGGCCTTAAACAAAACAATAGCATTTGAGATGAAATTGACTTTATATTATGGATTCCATGCATGAAATTATTGCTTGAATTACCCTTTACCCCAAGGATTTTCCAGGTCTACTAACAAAGTCTTTTACCAGGGAAGGGCTTTCTTCTTTATACACCATTTGTCCTTCTCGATGCTTGTTGGGTTTATGATGCATTATCTGTTATGATCTCTGAATAAAAGCCTCTGCCTCATACACTGGGCTTTAGTCATGGCTGAAAGCACTATGGAAATTGTTTTTTTTCTCCCATTATCATTTATCTTTTCCTTTACTGCCCTAAAGAGGTGCTAACATGACTCTTAGCAATGGAGGGCAGTTTTTCTTATCTGGGTCTAGGTTTCAGCATGCTAATGTAAGATATTAGGGTGATACTAAATTATCCTATTTCCTTAAAAAAATGACACATAAAAGGTATTTCACATGGCAGCACCAACCAAATCAAATCTGACCCGCCCTGCTAGTGACATTTATGGAGAAACAGGGCTATTGTTGGCTGGATGCAGAGAGGAAAGTGTCTTTGTCATATAATTGATATTCCCAAATCTTATAAACATCATGCTCTCTAGAGAGCAATATTTTAGAGTCTGGTGAGCTCATGTTTTGTTCACAAATTTTAGGGACTTGGTAAGAGGATTTGGAGTTCTGGATATGAGGCAGGCTTCGGAATACCAAATATTCAGGACTGGATGTTTGATTTTCTGTATCTTTGTGAATGCAAATTCAAATGCCAAGATTTGAATCAGATATATCAGAAGGGTAGTTTGATTTCTGAAATGATGTAGAACAGCAATTCTCAATCTTTACTGTGCATAAGAATCACTCAAAGAGCTTATTGAAACACCAATTCCTGGATCCCCAACCAAGAAGATTTTGATTCAGTGGGTCTGGGGTGGGGCCCAAGAATTTGTATTTCTCAGAAAACTCTAGGTGATGGAGGTGTGCTGGTCCACATATCCAAATAATGGTAGAAGCTATTTAAGTTAGGTGACAAAATGTCAGATGACCATTTTTTCAGATGCACATTGTTTATTTTCATAATTTTCACCAGAACTAGCCATCTTTTGCAAGGAATGCTTTTTCTCACTTGTGGAAACTAGTCAGGTATGTTGAAGTCTCTCGGATTTTCCACCTGTTTTATTTCTCGGGATCCTCTTTCATTATCTGTTGGTGTGGCTCATTTTTTAAGCCTCAGTTTAAAGAACAGTTCCTATGAGAAGGCTTTCCTCTCTTCTTGTTTGCTATGTTCCCTCTGTAGCATCCTGAGCTTTCTCTATTATTCACCACTAATTTTTTATTTAACTGTATGTCTTATCACTTAGATTCTAATCTTCATGAAGTTCTAAACTTTCTCTGAAAGCTCACTATTACTTCTTCAAAACCAAGCAACAGGATTAGCACATGGTAGTTGCACTGTATTTGTTAATTGTATGAAAGAGCTCAACATTTCATGTAAGTGGTAGGAGAGTAATTGATGACATTCTGGAGAAGAAGCAGAATGTTATAAGGCCAGAGTCACATAATCCTTCAGAAATTATCTGGTTCAACCTATCTGTTTTATTGGTGGGGAATTGAGACACATAGAGAAAAATAGGACTGGTCTAATATGATCTAAGTAGTGCTCACTGCATTCCTATCTCTTCTCCCTAGCCCCGAATTTGTGAAATCTGAACATACTTAGAGAAGACAAGAATTCTATGTCCAAATAGAGACTGAATTAAATTCAAGTGACAAAGAGGCCACTTAGCATATGTGTTCTCCAGACTTCTCTACCTCAAGAGAGTGTGAAGTGAGGGCACATTGCTATTGTTGACCTGAAATTGGCTAGCTCATTGTTCCTTCTAACATAGTAGCTGTAAGATCTCAGTTTGGCTCCCCTCCCCGCCCCAAGAATCACCATGCTATTTCTGGGTGTCATAGGTCAAGTGCCCTGAAAAGCAGACTTTCAGTAGAGATTTGCATGCAGGTGCTTTATTGGGGAGTGTTCTCAGAAACAGGTGTACAGGAGTGAGAGGAGCAGTAGTGGACAAAGAGTCAGACTGAAACTTGGTAACATATGAGAAAGAACTAGAACTCAGTTCTCTGGAAATGATCAGAAATAGAGGGACAAATCACCTCGCTTAACATTGCCCTCTTTTTTTACTTATTTAACTGAATATTCACAAGATAGGCCAAAATGATGTCGCTTTGGAATAGATTCCTACAAATTAGTAAGGTTCTGGGAATAAAGGGGATAGGGCTAAAATATGTTGAATACTACATTATAGGTCACACACACATACTCATTTATTTATTACCATAGCTTTACAGGGTTGGTTTTACAAGGTAGATCAGAGATAAACACCTCTTATTAGTTAGGTAAAAAATTGAGATTAACAAAGGCCATGAATTTTTCAAGAATCTCACACATCTACCCAGTGGAGTAGCTAAAAATTTAACCTAGATTTGTGTAATAGTATAAAAGCCCATGGTTTTAACTGGAGTCAGTGGCCAGAATGGTGAGGAGACTTGAAACCTGCTATATAAGAAGCAGTAAAAGAGACAAAGGGATGTCTAGCAAGGAGTATTTCAGGCTCTGAGAGAAGGGGAGAAATTATGAGCATTTTCAAGTTTTTGCAAGGCTATCATCTGCATGGAGAAAAGGTCAGTATTGAGGAGGACCAGGATTTCAGCAAGGCAATTGGAGTTGAACATTAGGATTGGCATCCTGATGACTAGAATGGTTGAAAAATGTGGCGGGGATGCCGGAGGGAGCAATAATCACATAATTATTCAGCCCTTACTTTCATGCGTAGGAGAAACAACTGGGAATGTAGCACAATCATCTAATACACCACAACCGTCTGCTCAAAGAACTTACAGTTTGGTAAAGGGAGATAGGCTATCAAGTAAGTGCCTTATTATTGCAGACACTCAAGCTGGACACTCATGTGATAGCCCCGTTGGTGCAGAAACCAAGTATCCAGTGAGAATGGTCAAACCCAGAACTTCCAATTGTATTTTGCAAAGTCCAAGTGTTTCCCAGCATGTCAACACATGGCCAGAAGGAAAATGGTTCTGCAGTCAAATAAGTTTGGGAAACAATTAAAACCAAATGAGTTTCTTTTCTGCTAGACTTCTCAGGGCTTTGGAAATGGGCATTATGGATGTCTAAGAAATTAATATAGCAGGAATTGATTTGTAAACTTACTAGATCAGGAAATCCCTTTTCCATGGAAACCTACTAATACTCAGTTGAGGGAATGCTGGTGAGGTGATAACCTCTGACGTTCTCTCTCATCCTGAAATTCTGTAATTCTTCAAGCACCAAATGAGCCAAGGAACTTAGAATTTAGTACTAATCTTGGAATGAATTCACTGTGTTTTCTTAAACAATTTCCTTCCTTTTTCTGAGCCTCAGTTTAGTGTTGCTGGCTGAAGAAATTATTGCTGAGACTTTTCACCTCCAATATTTTGTGGTTTTATGGAGGCCTCAGGGCATCAAAGAGGAGTTTCACCTACTTGACAGTTCTCTGGGGCCTGCCGTCTTCTAATGCTAGCCAGTTCCCAAACTGGTGGCTTTGAGTGAGTGCATATTGTTTTCTGGTTCCTATGCTCCTGGATAGCAGCTTGAGGACAGGAAGCCAGAAGGACCTCCCATTCTGAAGGTTTCCAAATTAGTTTTGCAGACCTCAGCAATTCAGAGTGTTTGAAGACACTGCAGAGATGTGAAGTTCTGTGGTTGACCCCTCTCAAACAGTACATAATTCTGAAAAACTTGGAGCTCCTCCATAAAGCCATATTTCAGTTGCACATTTTAGGCATGAGATTTCAGCCAAAAGCCATAATATAACACTGCCGAGGTTTTTTTTCTTGCAAAAATGTGCATTTGGACAAAACTTAGGAACCTAAAATTACAGGAATTGAATGTACCTTCTATGTTAACCAAAGTGCTACAGATCAAATGATAAATCACAGAAAGGTAGAGCTTGATGTCTTCCTAGGGGTTTCCCAGTCCATATAAGAGTTCAATCTTCCCTTTATATCTGTGAAGTCATTGCTTAGCTCCTTGATCATACTTATTATGAAAAGCATGCAATTTCTGAGACAGACCAATCGAAATCATACATCTCTTATCATTAGGATGGTTGTCTTCTCTTAAAAGTCTGTCTTCTGTTATAACCCATTTGTATTTCCCATCTGAAAATACAAGGGAAAAAAATCTGTTCTTTCACCTCTAAAGTGATCTTGAGTTTTGAAGATAAAACAGCTTCTCCCTCCACCATCTCTAAAGAGTTTCAGTCATTCAACGTAAACATTCTCTATTCCTTCATTGGAAGTAATGTGAACAACCAAATAAAGCACTGCCTTTGAATTAAAAAAGTCCTGGAGTTCTAAAACCTAGTCTTGTATCCACACATTAATGACTTTGATCCCTGAACTCTCTACTTAATGTCGATGAGCCCCAACTTCCTCATTCTAAAATAATAGGCAATGATAACTACATCACAGGATTGTTTTTGGAATAAATGAGGCAAAGCACATGAAGCCTTCTCCATGATGGGCAATCAATATACTCTACTTCTTCTCTCTGCTCTGCATTGGCTGTTCTTCCCTCTTTATACAAACCTGATATGTTATGATATGACCCTATAGCCCTTTATCATGCAACACTCCTGCGTGTCTCCCAGAAAGCCCAGGGTCTGCAGATAAATATAATTCCAGGTCAGTTGCAGAGCTGGAGTCTTACCTCCCTGGTTTTGGCCATTATACTTCTATTAAATTCAACTACTCTATATATTAAAACATCTCACTTTTCCTCAGACATTGTAATGCAGACCAAAGAAAGAAGACCTTGAATATTTTTCAACACAATATTAATATTGGTGAGAGTGAATTTGAGGAAGTCAAAGCAGCCAGTGTGCTTGGACAATAACTAATTTCTTTAAGGATTATTTTATTATGCACTCAGTGTTCTGAAATGCCAATATCTGCAGATGCAGTGTGATTACTTTGCCTTTTTCATCTCCATTATTCTTTAAGAAGAGTGATCATTTTTCATTATGGAGGAAAAACTTGTATGCTCTGGACTAACATAATAGAACAAAACAAAACAACAAAACATCGCCTCTCCATGAGGTCTGACGTCAGATTTAATCATGCTGGAGGCAACGCAGGTCAGTGGACTGGGATGCAGTGGCTGGGTCTGGCCCCAGCTTGCACTGAATTGATGTGTGGCCTTGAAGAGCCCAAGCTTGGCCTTTTGTGATCCTCAGTGTCTCTCATCTGATCATTAAGGTGTAGGACTAGGTGATGTCTAGGGACAGTTTTACCTCTTTATTTCTAGTGTTTACAATAGGAAAGAATCTAATCAAGGGAGCTACACCCAATGGCCAGTCTGAAAAGCTTTCCACATAGGAGCGGATAACAACCATTCAGTCCTAGAGAAAGCATGGAAACTGCAGGTGGGAACTGGAAGCTGGGGAGGCAAACATTATCTTATTTTAATCCGAGAGGACAAGGCAACTTGCTCACGATCTTTGCAAAACAAGTTACTTGCCAATTAGGGACCAGAATGGATGCCTCTTAACTCCCAGGATGGCTGTCTTTCTGTTTTATCCCTCTTTTCCTGGAAACTACTCAGATAAAGACTTCCTCATTTCTCTAGTCTCATCTGTCTACACTTCTGCCTGGATAGTAAATAAAGATGTAGAAAATGCTGGTATGGCATTCATAACATGTCACTTTAAGATGTCATGCTGCAACAGAGGCTGATGCCTTGAAACTTAGCTCTTGCTTTAGATAACTTTTATATTTGAAAGCTTTTCACCCCTCTCTTAAAATTATTCTATGACACTGTGAAAATTCTCTCCTCAAACAGTTTTCCAAATTGTGTGACATAAACTACAAATCTATGCTTTGAATTTCTCTTACAAAATGTGTTTAATTAAAAATATACACTGATCTATCATGGAAAAAATATAAGAGTAAGGAGGATTCAGAGTTTGACTGTTGACTCGGAAGGTTTAGAGCTCTGTGACCTTGAGAAAAACTTCACCAGAATAAACCTGTTTCCTTATATAGCAAGGATATAAAAAGCCTCAGTTTCCTTATATAAAAGGATAAAGTTCCCATCTCATGGAGATGTTGTAAGGCTTAAATTAGATGGGATATTAAAATCCCTTGCATAGGGCCTGAATGCAGAGGATCGCAATAAATGCACAATAGGTATTGTAAGTGAGGTTTGAACCAAAGCAGAAGTTCATAAGCAGTACTTCCCATGTCTTTCGGTGTGGTTTATTTGAACCATCTCAGGTAGAGCCCCTAATTCCAAAGAGGTATCTGAAAAAATCTTTCAATGAGTTGAGTTTACATTTGAGAATGTGAACCCTCATTAGCCTACAAAGCAAACTCATCCACTCTTTCTACTTGAAACTTCTTTCATATGATACAGTTCAATTGTACACTAATTTTTATATTTCCTTGTTTTTTGACCCATAAAAAGAAAATTGTGAAAATGCTAAACGTCAATGATGGTAGACATACTCTTTAAATCCACCAAATAGACATCCATCAGGAGAGTTGGTAAGGGGACAGTAATATCTGATTCATACCATGTCAGTCCTTGGTCCAACAGAGAAGAGGAAAGAAAAATATTCCTGGTGGTCCTAAGTGTCAGTGAGTCAAAGCTATGTCAATGGCTCACCAAGGACATCTGCCTGCAACAATGCAATTAAACAGGTGGATGGCGGTTGGCAGCTTTCAGAAACATTTGCAAACGTAGCAGGTTATTTAAAGCAAAACATTCACTGTTTCTTTCCCCTTTAGTACCAGAAAGTTTCAAGAGAAGGCAGAAAAAAACACACAGAGAGCTTCAACTCTCCGTCAGGCTCCACGCCAGGTTCTTTAGTCATTATCTCATCATTATGTCACATGAGCTCAGTGAGTTAGATATTCTGATGCTCATTTTACAGATAAGCAAGTGAGCTCAGAGAGGAAAAGTCACTGTTTTCAAGTTCTCATAGCTTGAAAATTAAATCTATCTTAAGCTTAAAATGATTCTAGTAAGATTTGAACTCACAACTCTTGGTTTTCCTGACTGGAATTCTATTATTTAAGCTTTAGAGTCATAGGGGCCTATAATTTAGAGATTAACTTTACCATCCCTTTTGCTAGTTTGTTGTCTTATGTGTCACCTTTTCCATGTTCATGTTATTGTTACTGTTGAACCTGCTTCAAGTCTTTGATTAATGCCACCTTCTCAACAAGGCCCACACCATCCACCATAATGAAACTTGCAACACCTCTACCAGCTCACAGAGCCCACTGGCCCTGTCTACGTTATCATCTTTTTCCACAGCTCTTTTTAATATAGAGTAAGCTATACAGTTTTATTTTTTATATTTATTGTTCCTTGTGTCTTCCTTTGGAATATCAGCAACAAAAGGGCAGGGAGTCATGCTTACTTTTGTTCACCAATGTGTCCCCAGCATTTACAACAATGTCTGTCATATACAAAGAGTTCAATAATATTTGTTGTGTGAATTGCTAATTAAGCATGTCATTCTATCTATTGTTTTCAAATGTGACTTCAGAATCCTTCTCAACACAGCTTTATGGTTAGCCACTACCATTGATCTGAGTTACAATATTAACTGAAATTTAAATACTGTGTCTCCATTTCCTTGTCTGTAAAATGAAAAAGGAGGTGGGCCCATCTACCATAAGCTATCAGGAGGACTTAATGAATTAACATATGTATAGCACTTATCTCAGTGTATGGTCTGTAGTTGGCACTCAATTTTTTCTCACTATTATTTACTGGCTTTCATTTTTCTGGCTTATAGGACATGTATCTAAATAGTTCTGGTTAAAACACATGTAAGAATCTATATTATCAAGAGTCACCTTGATTTCCCACATCATTTTGTTACATGAAACTTAATACAACCCCATCAAAGAAGCCTTTCTCACTCCTTCAACGCAAAACAATTTGTTCCCTCATTTCAGTCACATAGTACCTAGCACCTACAAGTCTTTATATCTTATCTCCCAATCGTGTATTTATTAGCTGTTTGTCTACAAGATGTGAATTCTTCTAGAGCAGGGTCTGTGTCTTGTTACTTTCCCTACTCCACTTCCTCAGATGGTATCTGGCTTACAGTATACACTTAGTACATATTTATTACATGATTAACATGATTACAACATTAGCATGTGGGTAGCAGGTGAACATGAACATTACTAAATTCAATCTCCAGTATATATGGGGAAACTGAGGCTCGGAGAAGGGAAATGAATCAAAGAAATCATACAGCTAGTTGTTATCCAAACTAAGCCTAGATCTCATTTTTACAAACTCTAAGTCCTTCCTGGTATAACATTTCCACTTTTCCATTAGATATGCCTTGACATAATTCATTAACTTGCCTTTCTTTGCTTTAATTTCATGGTTACCCTTGAGGATGCACCTCTATTAAAAGTCAAGTTTGCATGACCACCTGTTTTTTGGAAACAAATTCTGGATAATTTTACTTAAAGGAATCAGAATAAATAGTACACAGAGTTGACAATTTATAATATCTAGCCTGCGATTGAACTGACTAACCCTTGGGAAAGGTCGAGTCACTAAGTCTATCCTAGAATCAAAGACTTTAGAGTTGGCCATGTGTGCTTAAGAGGAGAGACACGGTCTCCGTTGAATCTGTTCTTCTTCCAGGTTGCAGCCAGAGCCTTATGTGTACTAAACCTTCATTACACATTTGCTGCCTTGAATTGCATCTAGTCCAACCTTCCACAAAATGTGGGGATCTCTACTGCTTGCTTAACTGGCCAGTGTTGACCCAACTTCAGCTTCCCAATATCCAGGAACAGAGCACTTACTACCTCCTGGGAATCATTGTGGGGCTGTTAGCTGCAGTGAATTTAACAGAGAAATGCCTCATGATAACTTTGACCTATTGGCCAGAGTTCTCTTGTCTGGACCGCAAAGCACATTACCATTAAGATCATCTTATATTTGGAAATGGTGACCACTGCCTCCGTGTCCCTCTATCTGCCCCTTCACCCCCCAACACACATACCAATACAAGTCATCTCTCCTCCAGGCAAAATGTCCTTCTGGTTCAAGCTATTTTCATTGGGTAATGAACCAAAAATATTTGGTCCCTTTCTTTTCTTTGATGGCAAAATTCCTTTGAATTATTATAAAAGATTGTTTTTGAACTCCCCAAATGAAAGGGTGAGTTGACCAATGACAAACATACCACTCAATGGTGCCTTTCAGAGACAGTCTCATTCCACATCATTTAAGTGGTATGTGGGAAAGGAAAAGGAAAAGGAAGTAACATTTATGGAATACCTACTATGTTTTGGTCACATTACACTGATTAAGTCCTGGGATCTTTACAACACTCCTTTGAAGTACATATTATTGTACCCCATTTTATAGGAGAGAAAACTGAGACTCAGCAGTTTTAAGTAACTTACTCCAAACCAAACATCTAGAAAGTGGTAGAGCTAGACTTTGAACCCAAGTCTGTAGAATTTCTCAGGCCATTCTCCTGGCATTCTGCCCAACTGTCTCCCGTTTCAGGGTGCATAGCTGTGGTCAAAATTCTATTTCTTTTACTTGCCATGAATACCACCCACGAACCATAAACAATATGGTCTTCCAGTAAATCTGACATGAATTTACTAGAAGGGCCACAATTGGCCAGTTGAATGATGCATCTTGCCTAGTGGTCTGTGTCTGAACATGGTCTCAAAGAGTAGAACCATGTGATCACTGACATTCTGTGCAGGAGCCCTAGAGAAAACCCAAAACTAAATACCTTACCCAGCATTTTAAACTGGTTCCCCTCATACAGTTTTCCTCTCTATGAATGACATAGCCATTCTCTTGTCACTCTCCTCCGCACATCTAAACTCTCACTGCCAATTCTGCCTACAAAAGTCTTCTTGTATTTGCATCCTCCTCTTCATCTCTATTGCATTTGTCTTTATTAAGATTTCCTTCCTCATTCATTTCTACTCATTACTATAGTCCCTCTGACTTGGTCAACCTAACTGCTGTCATGTTTATTCCAGTCTATCCTCCAAATTGCATCCAGAGAGAGATCAGAAAGAGATCCAAGTGTGGCACTTCCCTCTTTAAACAGTCTTCAGTGCTGTTCAGGGGAATAGTCATCATATTTCCATTTTCGGGAGACTCTACTAAAGTAACATACTTTGCTACTTAGCCTAATTTTATTCTATCCTTCCCATAGAGGAGAATTGAGTAAACCAATTGCTGGGTGATAGAGTTTGACCTTCATTTTTTGAATGAGTGAAGCTAATCTATTGAAAAACCATGAACACTAAGAATTTGCTTGCTCTTCTCTCTCTGCCAGTGATCAGTGTGATGTAACGCACTGTGACTTAGGACATTCTAAGATAGGAATGCATCCAATACTCCTATTCTGTAAGTATTAGTCAGCATAAGTAAGATTTGCTGCAATAACAAAAGGCCTCCCACATCTCAGTGACTTAAAACTGTAAATATTTATTTCTCACTTATGTTGTATGTCCACGATGGGTAAGCAATAGCACAGCTTCATGTCATCTTCAGTCCAGACGCAGGCTGATTAATTAGCTTCTATTTGGACCATTGTTTATCATCAGGGCAGAAGGGAAGAAAATACTGATACAGCAAACCTCTCACTGACTCTCAAAGCTTCTCACAGACATATGGCACTTTTGCTTACATCCCATTGGATAAACAAGTCATTTGGTCACATCTGAGTTAAAAAGAGTGGAGTGTTATATCCTGTCACAGGTAGGGGTAACACAGAGAAGGGCACCAAATTTGAATTAATACAATGTCACAATACACAATACCACACCGGGAGCTCTCCTAAAGTCTAGACCAGAGGGTGAAACAGAGAGCATTAACAAGCCTATTTAGTCCCATACCTTAGCCAAATCATCTAACTTAGTATATAGTCATTTAAAAGAAAAAAGATGGCATTTTGAGCTGATGCACAGAAAAGGGAAGAGATTTGCTTTCCTTTGCAAAACTTGTGAGCTTCAGAGCAAGGACTAGAAGCTAAAACTCTTTCCACTAAATCAGATTGCTTCTCAAGCTTCATTACCTACGTCTGGCCCAAAGTAGGTGTCTAGTACACGCTTGTAGAATTGAATCAAATTTATATGACCCACTGGTCAATCTATCCCTGAAATGCATTTTTTTCTGTTCAATAAACACAGTTTCCACCTGTGTTCTGTGGGCTAGGAAACTCCACGGCACTCTTAATGCTGAACTTCCACAGTAAATAAATCCCCTACCCTTCATCCAGTCTGTCCAGACACACATTTTGATTCCTATATTGGTGTCATATCACCAGACCCTCAAAACAATAAATGAAAAACAGACAAATGTCTTAGGAACAGGAAAAGCCTCCACGTGCCACCCCTCATTCTTGGTTTAATGTTAATCCCATTTCCCTGCTTCTAGGCCAACAATCTTCTCCCTCAAGCCCCAATCCTTTCCCTCTCTGGAAGAAAGACTAGGTATTTCTTGAATTCGTTTAGTGTATTTTTCCTTCTCTTCAGTCGTCCTCCCTAGTAACGTCTTCCATATGTCTGTGAGCCATTGTGTTAAAGAGCTCTGCCCAGAGTCCTTATTTATTCTGAGCAGATTGGAATGGCAGCCTTAAGTCTGGCATTTCCTCACGTTTGACAGCTTGAATTACAGACTTTGGGTACATTTAACGTAATCCATTCATGTGGAATGGCTGTTGTTCCTCTCATAGTAGTTTGAAAATATAAATATTTACAAACCCTAAGACAAAAGCTCTTACTGACAAGGTCTCTAAAGCAACAGCTCCGTGGACAGAAACCTTTCCACTTAGAGTTTTCCACTGACAGTCTCAATTCTCCTGGGTCATGTGCACTCCATTTAATGCTAATGGAATCTTAGTGAAATCACTGGAACTTATCTTTCTGTGTGTCCAAAGAGGGAAAGGAACAAAGTGAGAATATGGGGGACAGATTTTCTCAGCAGGATACAGTCGGCTAGCTCCTTTAAGGCTAGCCAGAAATGAAGTTCCAGGAATTGAAGAGAGTGTCTGACTCTATGGGAATTCCAACTACTTGGGTGCTTCTCTGTTCCAGGTGCTATGATAAATACTTTGCATACCATAATTTATTAATAACTCGTACTCTATTTCATTGACGTAGAAATAATGCTTTGAGAGATAAATAAGTTCATCCAATATCACACGGCAAGTGGAGATTCTGGAGATTTGACCGCAGACTTTGTCCTTTCAGAGAGGCCAGGAAGGACAGACAAGGAAAGTATTACGTGTAAATTAGTTGAATGCAGGTATAACAGGTAACTGCATAAGTCTACATTGCTCAGCTATTTTCTCTTAGCTACACATAGCCTACAATAGCAAAAGTCTATCACCTCCATTCATGCCAATTTCCTTTCCTTTATTCATATTTAATCATCCCTTTTAAGATCTATCATTGATATTAGTTGGGATTGGTTTCAGTTGTAAATGATGGAAATAATAATACCTTAAAGGGCCAGCCTCGTGGTGCAGCGGTGAAGTGCACATGTTCCACTTTGGCGGCCTGGGGTTCTCCGGTTCAGATCCCAGGTGCGGACATGGGACCGCTTGGCAAGCCATGCTGTGGAGGCGTCCCATATATAAAGTAGAGGAAGATGGGCATGGATGTTAGCTCAGGGCCAGTCTTCCTCAGCAAAAAGAGGAAGATTGGCAGCAGTTAGCTCAGGGCTAAGCTTCCTCAAAAAAAGAAAATAATAATACCTTAAGATAAGACAGAGGATTAGTTCTCCATTTTAAAGCATATTGATGGAAGGAGGTCTGAAAATGGTATGATAGCTCTATATCAGAGACATAGGATCCTTTCACCTTTCCACTCCACGTCCATTGAGTGTGTTCCTCATTCTCGTGGACCAAATTGGGTGCTATGATAACACTCATCAAAACCTTGCTCCAAGCATCAAGAAGGAAAAAAAGGAGATGAAGGGCACATAGCTTCCTTTCTAAGAAGACTTTCCAGAAGTGTCCTCCACACACTCTTTCAGTTTACGTCTCTTTAGCTAAAACTTCATTGTATCATGACACCTAGTTGCACAAGAGGAAAGAGGATGGGAAATGTAATCTTATAGGTGGGTGGTAATGTGCTCAGCTGAAAGTTGTGTCTCAATGTTACTGGGAATGAGGCTATGAAAACTGGCCTGGTTGACAGACATTAGGACCAAAAGTAGAAATCCTAACTATTACTCTAGAATTTTCGTCTTGGCTAAAGAGGACTTTAACAGAATGGATATGGAAAAGCAACTAGAAGTGTTTGGCTCTTCATATTTCAATTCGCAGGTTAAGTACTACTCTAAAGTGATAGAAAGAGTATTGGGCTTTAGCATCAAACAGACCTGGGTTCTATACTGTTTCTCTCTATGTAAGTAGTTATGGTATAGACAGGAATATAGATACAACTGAGCTACTTGAAGAGTGGAGCCAGATGTGAAACCGCTCCTATCTCATATAAATCCTATCATAACAACAGTGGATAGTAATAGAGTAGCATTTTTTGTTTGCTTGTTTTTTGGAAGCTAAGTAAGTCAAAGGGTATAACTGACATAGTCTGTTAGAGCTCAGGGTCTTAGAGAACCAAGATTTCAGGGCACAAGACTACAAGGAAAGTGAAGATGCTAGAGCAAAGGCTGAGTCAGTGTTCGCCCTGCTCTAAACCCAAGACACTAACTTGAGGCAGAAAAAGATGAGGAGCTTGCAGATGTGCCCTGCATACAGGGAAGGTAGAAGAGAATCTTTGGAGAAAGTGAAAGGGCTTTGTACTTTTAAAATATTCATGTAAAAACAGGGTACAAAAGTGGAGCCACCTGGGTACATGGACTAGGGGTCCAATCTCTAGGTATGGAGGCCAAGGCCAATTAAGGAGACTAGCCCTGAGCCCCGACAATAGAAGGTCCTGAAGGGCACCAGACAGGATGGGGGTGGATGGCAAACAGTTGAAGAACTGAAGTTTGGCCACATCCTGGAGAATCTGTGGTCAGTGATACATTAACCAGCTTTGGCCTCACAAAGTTTTAATTGGAGTCATTTCCCATGAAATGTGGCCAAGGAAACTGTAAAAGAAAAAAAGGGATGAAAATGAAGAAAAACCAAAGCCATTCAGTGGGGACCCAGTAGATTCCAGGACCAGTGCAGACAGAATGAAAGCCCATGGGAATTTAACCCTTTGTCTACTTGGATTCTAGAGTGAGAATTTGATTCATAACCCAGCCCCACTACTTGCTAACTGTAGACACTTGGGGAATTCTATCATGCCTCTGATCCTCATTGTTAGGAGATTTAAAAAAGAATGTCTGCTTCACAGCATAATTGTGTGCATTATATGAGATGAGAGATTTGAAAGATCTTTGCAAGCTGTGAAACATAATATTCATGTGAGCATCCAAGGCAGAGTCGTTGCAAAATAGCCTTCCTTCTATTTCTGATGATTCCATACTCAATCACTTTCTAGAGCTTGTCCTTGTTCTAATATGGTCAATTTATATTTTGCATTTTTGGTGGCTTCATAATACTCACAAATTTCTTTGAGCTAGTACAGTCAACTCATGTTGTCTTATAGCTTAACACCTTGCCTGTTGAATAACTTTTACGAGAATGGGGCTGTGAAAGTTGGTTGAGGTGACAACCATTTAGACAAACACTAGAAATATTAACTATTATTCTATACTTTCCATCTTAGAGAAAAAGGACTTTAGGAGACTCTACCAAACTTGACTATACAATGCCACAGAATAGTTCTACATATGACTGCACAACTTACCAATGATAAAGAGTGAGAACTCAGAAATCCTAATCCTGATTAAAGTTTGAGTTTGGAATCAATGAGCATTCCCTTTATTAAGATAATATATTAATGATTTTAAGACATTAATTTAGTCATGAATGTGGTTAAAAAAATCAAAAATCATAGTCAACTTCAAAATGAAATTATAGATTATATTTTAAAATTGATATACAACTGTGTTAACATAACGTGTTTACAGTAAGTTCTTCCAACAATTTCCTAAAAAGTAACACGGATTTATGGTATATCTAGTGATCTGTGATTTATCTAATTTTCAACCTCTCTTGGATGTCACTCAACTCTAGAGCAGAAGGAGAATGCTGAAAATGTAATTTGAAGAAAGTATGGAATGGAAATCTTTGAAATAGAAAGAGTGCGCTCATGAGGAAAATACTATGAGAACTAAAAGATAAAAAGAATATCAGAGTTTGGTTTTAAGTCTAGTCTTTTTATTGATTAGCTGAGTGACCTTGAGAAGGTTATATATACTCTGTGAGACTGAATTTTCTGATCTGGAAAGTGATATTCACAGTACCCAACTCTGGGTGCTATTAATAAGAGTAAAAATATACAAAGGGCAGACTGCCTCCTTTTGAGTCTCTGCTCTGCCATATGTTACCTGTGTGACCTTGGGCAAATTCTTCATATTTCTGCACCTCAATTTGTTCATCTATAAGATGGTAATAATGCTAGTGCCTGTAATGTTTGAATGGTGTGAGTGTTAAGTATGTTAAGTATTAATACACATCAATACTTAGTGCCTGGTACATATTAAGAGTTAAATAAATGATGACTACTAATGTCTATAGTACAGCATCTGACATATATTAAGAGCACAGTCAATTGTAAATATTGTATTTATTTGAGAATATTTTCTGTTTTATAATCATAGCATAAAGTGGAAAGATTAAACCCATTTCAGAGATGAAAGACTAAGGCTCAGCAGCTGGGATCTATTGGAATCCCACAAATACCTAGAGCCATACCTAAGCTTTTTAAAATTCCAAAATTAAATATCGTCCCATATAAAGTATTCGAGAAGTCAGGCAGGCCTTCTGGTTTCTCTAAGAACACACTATTTCCATTAGAGCTTTCTCATCCAAAATTTCAATCCCCAAATTGAAAAGGAAAGTTACTGCTGTAAACTGACAGGTCAGAATTCATTCCACTTGTCTAAGCTCTTAAGTTTCATATATATGTATACGGAAGTTAAATATATTTTCTTGAATGTGATTTATTGGGACTTTCTGACAAGGTTCAAGAGGATCACTCAAAATATACCCTTGCACTGCGTGCCATAATCTAAACACGGGAAGGAAAGTTTGAGAAAGCAATTCCCCAGACGGTCTTGCCATCGGTGAAATCACAGTATCTTGTGTTTGAAGCATTGGCCTCAGTGGTTCAACTTGCCTTAGAATTGACATTGACTAAAGTTATTATACGTTTGTGGCTTATCTGGTTTACATTAAACACCCAAAGAGAAACGAATACATCTATGGCGTCAGTGGAAGACAGAAAAATGGCATTAGGATCCAAGCCCAGGGGAGGCAGCTCTTCTCAAGGAAAGACTTAAGTAGAATTACTTCCTTTCCTCTTCTGGGAGACAGGGACAGAAGTCAAATGACTAGGCAGGGGATGAGAGCAAAATAAGAGTAATCTCAATTTAAAAGACTGTCCAACTCTTGTGGCCTTTATTTTGGGCTACCTTGATTTAGTGATGTTCTGCATTGCTCACTACCATGAGGGTTACTTTCCAGATTATGGCACTCTTGGGGCCATGAATATCAGCAGATCCCTATTGCCCACCAAAGCCTTAATGTGCCTTTCAAGGATTCTGTATCGAGATGCTTCCAATGGCAAATAATTGCAAACTCAAGTCAAGCTGGTTTAAGGGGGATTTATTGGTTCACGTAATATATAAGTCCAGAAACAGTACTGCTCTCATGTGAAGCTTAACCCATTGGCTCAAAGGAAAATATTAGGACACACTTTTTCTCTTGTTTCATTTCTCGGCTTTGCTTTCTCAGTGGTAGCTTTATTTTTTGTTTTTACACTTACTTGCCCCCTGGTCCCAAGATGACTGTCAGAAGCTCCCAGAGCTTCACGTTTCCTCGTCCACATGCAGGGGGAAAAAGAGTGCATTATCGGGGGCCAGTCCAATGGTATAGCAATTAAGTTCACACATTCCCTGAGGCTGCCGGGGGTTCGCTGGTTCAGATCCCGGGTGCGGACCTACGCACTGCTTGTCAAGCCATGCTGTGGCTTGTGTCCCACATATAAAGTAGAGGAAGATGGACACGGATTTTAGCTCAGGGCCAGTCTTCCTCAGCAAAACGAGGAGGATTGGTGGCAGATGTTAGCTCAGGGCTAATCTTTCTCAAAAAAAAAAAAAAAAAAAAAAAGAGAGAAAGCCTTATCCTACAGTACACATTGAAGAGAAAGAGGTATTCTTGCATAAAACCAATAGAAGAGTATCTTTCTTTTACTCCCACCGTCTAACACCTCTGAACCAATCATTTTGAGTAAGGAAATGGGATACACTGATAGGTTTAATCAGGACCTGCCCCCACAGACCTGGGAGTGGAGCTAATCCTGTCAAATCTTCAGGCTCAGAAACGTGGAGATTGGTAGATTGGATACCAGAGAAGCAACTAATAAGTTTCTTCAACTTCTAGACCCCACCAATTTTTTCATCCTTACCTCCCATTTTGGATTGTTCTTTCCACGCATACTGAACTACTTCTAGTTTGGCAAGCACAATTTTATCTTCCAGCTTCTGTTCCATTCTGCTTTCCTCCTGAAATGCCTTTCTTTTTCCATGTTTTCTAAGTCATATCCATTCTTTAAGGCCCAATTCAAACAAGCTCTCCTCCATGAAGCTCTTCCATATTATTCTCAGCCGGAAGTTCTTTCTCTGTCACCTTGTTTCCAACAGCAATTTATATGTCCTAGCTTTATGAGTCTGATACCTTTGAACCTTGTATTCTGTCATACTGCATGATTCTCTTCCGGATGCTTCAAGTGCTTTGAGAAAGAAGGTTGTGCCTCCCTTGTCATTCATTGATTCCCCTTAGAGTGTCAAGTCCCTGCGCTGAATTTTGCCAGGAGATCAGCCAATGGGTTATGGAGGTCATTTTCCTGATGACACACAGTCTGTATATTTCTATTACTATCAATAACCTCACTCCTACTTCTTTGAGAAGGTCTAAGGGTTTAGCATTCTGGCAATTTGTTTATCTAGTAACTGCTTCTTCACCCTTCCCAGCTAGTCCGTGCAGTGAGCTTGTCAGCTGACAGCAAAAAAAGCACAAAATCAGAAACTTAGCAAGTATTTATTTTTTGCTTTTCAGAATCATCCCTAATACAACAGCCTTGGGCCATAAGTCAATTATTTCTGGATCACAATAAAGCAATATTTCCCTTCTTTTTCACTCTCTTCTTTTTCATAACATCACTCTATTTATTTTTTTTAAAGATTTTATTTTATTTTATTTGAGGAAGTTTAGCCCTGAGCTAACTGCTGCCAATCTTCCTCTTTTCACTGAGGAAGACGGGCCCTGAGCTAACATCCATGCCCATCTTCCTGTACTTTATATGTGGGGCACCTACCACAGCATGGCATGCCAAGCAGTGCCATGTCCACACCCGGGATCGGAACCAGCGAACCCTGGGCCACCAAAAAGTGGAACGTGCGAACTTAACCACTGCACCACCGGGCCAGCCCCAACATCACTCTATTTAGATGACATGTATCTGAGAAAGGGGAAAGAAAAGTATTGGATGTTTACAGGAATGAATGCTCTGTAAAAGAAGAGACTGTTGGTAGTGTTGGAGCATAGGATAAGTAGAGGTAGAGATAGGGGACATACCACAGAGAGCTTTAAACACCAGGTTAAGAATCAAGATCCTTATCCAGGAGGTAAAGTGGGGCCATAGACAATCTTAAGCCAACAAGTGACCTGATCACATTTTTTTCGGCTTTTGGGAGTCCTATCGGTTTTCATATCACAGGGAAAAGAGTCCCTTTTCAGTCAAATTTTGCTGTATTGTCTTTGACTGTATCATTCACAGATATCTCCAACTGAGCATGTTTAAAATAAAACTCTGGCTTTTCCTCCAGAAGCATGGCTCTCTCTCTTGTCCTCTTCATCCCAGCAAGTGGCTCCACCATTTGCCTTGTTTCTCAAGCAAAAATCCCAGAGAGATATTTCTGATTCTGTCCTGTCTTTGATGCTACATACTGATCCATAGATGAGTCCTGTAAATTCTGTCTCCACACATATCACTGAATCCATCCATGCGTCTATCTCTGGATAATGGACCGTGTTTTAGTCCAGAAGCTCCTGGATGGCTATGATAGTCATCCCACCATGATTTCCAGGTCCCTTATTATCCATCTTTAATCTCTTCTCCATACAAGGCAATAATCTCACCCCTGACTCTTTGTCCCACTTCAATTTTCTCCACTCTTTCCCTATTCAGCCAATTCCTCAAACTTATCCAGGTTTTTCCTCCCTCAGAGCCTTTGGATATGCCATCCTCTTTGTTTGAAATGTTCTTTCTTCAGTCTCTTCATAAGGCTGTACTTTTTCATCTTTGACGCCTCAGCTACATTAGCGTATCCTCAGAGTGGCCCTCTCTTACTGCCCTGTCTAAATGGTGAGCCTCTGTTATTCTCTATTTTAATTCCTTGTTCACAATGTTTATCACATATTTGATATGTGTGCTTGTTTATTGTCTTCATTTTTATGTTTTTGTGTGTTTCTGCCCTCAGAATGTGAATTCACAAGGGCAGGACTATGTCAGCCTGGTCCTCATTTTATCTGAGCCCCTAACCCTGTTGCGTGGTTAGAGCTGGATTAAATACCTACTGAATGGAAAGAATTTCTGTGAATTTATGCCCGTCTATTGCATTTCATAGGACGTTTATTGAGTCTAAGCTCCCCTTGAATATGAAAACAGTGGGTAATTTAAACTTCTTTACTCTCTAAATAACCAATGTCTCCTTTAAAAAAGGATTCTTAAGACTTTGTGGGATTTACGGTTCCCTCACCACCAGGAAACATCCTTGATGAAATTGATGAATGCACTTGAGGCATATCTTAAGAAACAGAAGGTTGGAATCTGTGAAAAATGACAATTTGTGCCCTTATATGGCAAACCAGACTTTGCCAAACAAAGATTCTGAAATCCACAGAGTCCTTGTGGTCTGAGATATGCCACTGCGATTCACCCAGTGACAGTGAACAGTGTTTTCCAGGGGATGGAAGCTTTCAGCTCGTTCTCTAGGTCCTTTTACTCTGAATCCTTTTCCCTAACAGCGGGTTTGCCAAAGTCTCAGTGTCTTTTACTTCTATTCAAATTCTATGCACTATTTTCATGAGAGAAATTACTCCATCTCGCGCTTCCTGGGCTGTCAACTTTCTACTGACAAATCTTAAACCCAAGTTTCTAATCTCAATCTCACCTTCCAATCAGGTCTATTTTTCCATCATCCTGCATCACAGACTCCTAATATTGCTCTGCAGTCTAGACTCAAAGCTGAGTCTGAAAAGTCTAAATCTATCATCCCCACCTTTAAGCCTCCGCTGTACAATTTGCGGCATTCTCTCATCAATGTTTTCTGTGCACACAACCTTGTATTTTCATCTCATTAATTCCTGTTGTTCGTATATAAACATATGGTAGTGGTGAATGTTTCTTAGTCTCATTTTACACAGTTGTAAAGACTGTGCACTGCACAACTCTAGAGGGTGCCATTTATGCTGTAATCCCTGTGACTGGTACCCTCTGGAGTTGTGCCTGGAAGTATCTCTGAATCTCTTCTACTTTTTCCATCTTCTCTGCCAAGCACAAGCCTGTACATTGTGGGCATCAGGAAAACGCTGTTAACAGACTATTTTGGCCAGTGATGAGGAGGTAAAAGTGTCAGAGAATGTCAGATCCACACCCTAAATTTTTTTTACTAAATTCTGTGAAACACTTGCCGCGTCTCTCCTCATGTAGCTTGCTCCATTCTGAAAAGACTGTGTTTATGTTAAGTGTTGTCAATTTATCTCTTCCTTCCTTATATAATCCTCCTATTGTGAGAGTAGCAAGCTCAACAAAGAAATGTGAAGCTGAATAGCGGTTATTTCCTGATGGGTCTGCACGGAGATTGGTCACGGTGGTTACTCAATCAGAAAATTGGAACGTGGGTTCCCTGTGCTGAGCACTTAGATAACATATTTACAGTAGTGATTGGCAGAGTGCTCTCATCCAGAGCTGCTCAATGAGGAAACCCAGAGCAACCTGTGTCCTGTTGCCCAGCCCAGCACCTGGCACTTGGTAGTGACTCTCCAAACATAAGCTGAATGAATGAGTTGACGTTACCTTTGCAATGGTGGAAACGTCCTTGGATAATTATCCCAAAGCTAACGTAACTCAATAGAAGAGATCTGGCTGGGAAACTAACTAGATACATGACAATGGGCGAGTCATAATTTTTAAGAGCTTTAGGACTCTTTAGTTACAATTTATACCCACTTAGATTTTATGCACTTGGATTTGTGCCTTTTTACTATTTGGATTTTACGAATCTGTACTTATTGTAATATTTAAGGGTTTCTGCAGTAAAAATGATACATCTTTTTGGACACTCATCATAACTAAGTTTTGAAATAACTTGAGCATGCACATAATTCGTTATCAATAGATGCGTATTAAGTAAACTATTAGAAAAAAGAATATTGAAAATCTTTTTTGTTTTTACATCCTCGTCTTACTTAGTGTTCCTGGTAAAGATTCTGGCACATGATAGATAGTCAGTAACTTCATGAGTTAACGAATGAATCAATAAGTAAAAGTTGCATCTCTCTTTACTAGTCAGAGCTCTTTGAGGCATTAGGTACAGCCATCACAGAGCCTAGGAGAGTCTTTGAGCCATGTGGCCGTTCTAGATGCCTTGACAAGAAGGGGAGATATGGACTTAACTGGAACTTGACAGTAACAGTTAGTGTGATTGCATATTAAATTAAGCTTTGAGCTTCCTAAAGGGCAGAGCAGAAGGGGCTGCCAATACATTAAGTGGATCTCATTGTCTGCTAAAAAACAACATAAGAGAGTGAGTGTATGAGGTCATATGAAGACATCAGGGAGAGGAGAAGTTCATGCTGGAACATCTCCAGGATCTCTTCCAACAGTAACCGTCTAGACTATCTGACTCTATGGTTTAGAGTGTGTCTGTATCTATAATGAGACCCACTTAAAGCAGCTCTGTGATTTAGGATATTTCACTTTAACTGCTACCCTCAGTTTTCCCAGAAGGAATCGCCCCAGATCGTCTAGAAACTCTCAGGATTTTTCAGTGTTGGTCAGCCACCTGCCTACATGCCAGTGATGCTCCCAGACTGGTCTCTTCCCATCCTGTTTTCTCTCCTTCCCCATATCTTTTCCTTCCTGCCTCCCTTGGGTCCTTTCTCCCACTCCAATCTTTTCACCAACAATTTGTTGAACATCACCCATGCGTCAGGTTCCACATCAGGCAACATGTCAGGCATTGGTGACATAAAAGTCATTAAGACATACCCCTTCCTCCAAGGTGTGCTCCAGCCTTTCACACCTCTGCTAAAATATTCCTGCTTGTAGACCACACTTCCCAGATGTGAGCTGCATGAGAATAGGACAGTGGCTATGTGTTAACAGCTGTATCTCCATTACCCAGCACGAAAGCCTGACTCACCAAAAGCACTCGATTCCTATTCGTTGAACAAATAAATCTAAGCTAATGTCTTAATCCAATGTTTCCCCAATTATTCTGCAGAACACTAGTCTGGGGATATACTCTTTAAAAAAGGCAAGAGATTGTTGATCTAATGTGTTGGGGCATTACAACATCCTCTATCTCCTGCTAAGAGAGTCACAAAGCATATGAACTTATTAAAGGCTCTGAGAAGTCCTGTAAGAATGAAATATGTTTAACCCAATTTATGCCAATTTTTCCAAGTTTATTGGCCCATAGAAATTTATGTTGTTAATGTAACATCACATGGAGCTAGTAATCTGTGGAAATTGTCTTCAAAGTTATTTCCTTTTCAGAAGTGAAGCAAATGATGGGAAGCTGATGGTGGACACATTTAAGGATGGATAGTGCTAAGTCAGATCAAAGCCCCTCAAGGAGCTTTACTTGATCTTTTCCAGTTCTTTACCCTTTGTTTTCTTTCCAACACACTTCCTAAGGACCAGAGCCCCAATTCCTGTTCATTCCTTTATCTCTGCTGTTTCCTCCTGAAATGCCCACCTTCTTCCTCTCCTTGCTCCCAACTTCCTCTTGTCACCTCCTTTCCAACAGTCATCACAATAAAAAATCCTGTTCCTAAGGCCTGGGTCAGATTCCTCCACTTTTTGAAGACTTCCACAGCCATTTCCCTTTACAAGCCCTCCCACCCCTCCCCAGTGTCCCCAAGAGGAAAGTATTTCACCCTCAGCAGGTGATTCAGCAGTTCTTATTCCTTTATCTATTTATAATATTCCAATGGCACATATCAGTTTTGTTCTCTGTATAACGACTTGCAAATAGGAGCTTGTCAATAAAAGTGGATTTTGGATTAAAATCAATATTTTATTTTAGTAGATCCAAGCTGTCCTGTATCCTCCCCAGTCCCCGAGACAATTCCCTTCTAGTTTTACTAAAAATTGGGTGATTTTACCAAACCGTGACCATAAACCAGTTTGGAAATTGACCTAAGCCATTTCCCAAGTAGTCTGCTACCCATATATATTCAGTTGGTGCTTCTATATTGGTGTGCCATTTTTAAGATACTATTATTCTGCTCTTATTTAGTACCTTGCAAGCAGCAGGAACAGTATGCGTCAGCCATCCATTTCATCTACAACCAATGTGCTTCCAAAATAAAAGGACACTTTCCCTTACTGACCCTTGAGTTTATGGCTTAAAGTTATTATTTGAATATATAATTTACAGGAAGAAGCCATCTATGGAGAGTATATGATATATCGATTTCAAGTTACAAATCTTCACAGATTAAAAATGGCTTCTATAACTTGTAATTTCATGTTATTTCTTTATTCTAACAGTTTTTTTTTTAACTTTGGAAGGAAGGAATATTTAAAATAAAGTATTCAAAAACCCAGGGCTGCAAAACGATGCCAACAAAAGACATTTTGGAGAAAGTTTACTACAAAGTTAACTTTGAAAATGCCTTGGAAGAAAATTATGCCCCATAAATGGTATGAATAGTTCTTTGGGTTTTTTAAGTTATGATCCCAGAAGGATTTTGGAATAAGAGGGCACATTTTTCCCCCAGTTTTAGAGAAAAAAGCATATTAGTTCTGCTAAGCCTTTATTTTCCATTAGTACTTTAAAATTTACAAACTGTTCTCATTTGATCTTCCCAGGAGCCTGAGTGGTTGGCACAAAAGTAAAAATAGCTACCATTTACAAGAGGCACTATTCTCAGAGATTTGCCTCATGGATACTCAAGCGGTCCTTTGAAATAAATACTATTATTACCATTTTGCAGATGGAGAAAGTGAGGCATAGGGAAGGTAAGCAACTTTCCTCAGGCCACACAGGTAGTTTGCGGGGAGAGCTGAGGTACAAACCCAGGCAACCTTCCCTTACAGGCTGTGTTCTTAAGCCATGCACTAGACAGTCTCCTGAGACCACAGCGATGCCCATTCTTCACAAGTTGCATGAAGAAAGATGATACGTTGACCGCTAATGTGTGGCCTCTTGATGGGCAAAGATCAATGTAAAGGACCGAATCTCTAACAGTTCAGAGACCTTGGGGCCTCTCAGCCTACCTGAATGGGGCCTCCTCTACAGATATAGCACAGCAAAATTGTGTGTCTGGTCAAGGAGTCACTTTTTAAGGGAAGGTGACCCTAGAAATTCCATCTGTAGATCTATAAACAGGAAGCAAAAGCCTGGAAAACCAGATGACTTACCCAAGACCACTGAGCTCCTAGATGGGAGAGCTGGGACTGGAAAGTAAGTCTGCAGATCTCTAAGTCTGGTGTAGTCCCCTTTTCTGCGTCTTCCTCTTCCAGCATTTGCCTAACTCTGTACAGCAATCAGTCTTCCCTCTGCCCCTGGCTAGACTTGATCCCTGTCCAACACCCAGTTTGCTCATCAGAAAAATGAGAAGAATCAAACCTACTCTGCTCAGTGGATTTTGAGAATTAATGATGCAGAAAAATGCTGTAAATTAATGCTATGAAAATGTACACAGAGCAGCCCTGCATTTTTCCAGAATCATGGTGGCATGCTATGTTCCACAGAAGTAGATTTTCCACATTACTGAACTATTTATCATACATGTATATATATATATATATCCCAGCGTTTCCTAAAATCTTTTACTCACCATCTTTCTGAACTATACCTCTGCATTCTTAAGAAAAATAGATACTAAAATACACATTTCCCACCTACAGAGGTTTGCAGTCAAGGAATAGAGACAGTTGCCTACAAAAGAAGTCTGAGTCAGGTTACTAAGAGGATAATTGAAAGAAGAACATGAAGACAAAAGAGAAATGGCGAATTCTCACCTGGAAAATCTGGGGAGGGTTTCAAGAAAGAGGTAGCTCTTATGAGAGTGAGAGATAGGATTTTGGTAGGTTGAAATGAGGGCAAGAGACATTTATTCTGGGTGGAAGAGGCTATGGAGACAAAGGCGGGGCAGTGAGAAATGTCAGCCATGTTCAGGGAATAAATATTAATTTAACAAAAAGATCCTCAGGGTTGCAGTGGCTGTGCAGTGAAAACGAAGTCAGAAGCCAGCCAGACCTCAGAAGGCCTTGCATAACACGTTAAGACAGGTGGGCTGTTGTCCACAGGCAGACGTTGAGGACAGAGCTGACTGGTTTTGTTGAGCAGAGCACAGTAAGATCAGAACAGGGAAAGCTCCTTAGGAGGCAGTAGTGCAGCCAGATATGGGTAGGGAGACCAGGAGCGGACGACTACAGGGAAGACAGTGAGGGCGAGATTAAGGCAAAGGCAGTGGGCTTGGGAATGAGGGAAGAGGTGAATGAGTCTGACTTTCAGGACATTCTCAGTGGATGAATAACAATATTGTAAGTCTCCTATCTGTGAGAGGGGCTCAATAAACAGACTCTGTGTGTGTGTGTGTGTGTGTGTGTGTGTGTGTGCGCGCGCGTAAAGGAAAAGAGAACGAGATAGCTTGCAATTTATTTGGGCATAATGACCATTTCACAGGAAAGATCTGGATGCTTCAGAGCATTATCAATAATTCACCTGGTTTCTGGCAAGCTTTCAAAACACGTTATAGGTTTTTATATTATTTACTCCTTTGCCTAATGCCTTTCTCCTCCTCTGTTATCCCTACCTCAACCTTGAAATAAAACAAAACTGTAATTAATTTTATAGCATGTAGAAAAATAAAGTCCAGGGAAACGTTCCTCATTTCCTGGAGGGCAGTGACTCTCAACTGCCTGAAGAAATGGAAAATGATTTTTACCATCGCAGGGAGAAGAAAAACAGCAATTTCCAATTAAGCTGTTTGCTCTCTGTGTTCAGAAGGAGGAATGAACTGGTTTAGACCTCTTTCTATAAAACAGAATTAAAATTATGGTACAAGGTAGAGGACATGAAAAGGACATGATGCAAAATTATGAGCAACACCAGGGCGTAAATAAAGCAGTCAGCACAGGGCCTGGCTCAGTGTGTGTTGGTGTTTTTCTGTTTTTATCCCCCAAAGATTCTGAAAATGAATTTGTTGGTTCTGAGACTCTGAGGAAGTCAGACAGATAATCCCATTGAATTATAGGGACAACAAAATACTCCCTCAGGATGCTGGCAACAGATCTCATGACGACTTTTTTCTAACTTCAGAGACCTGGATGTATGAATGAAGTATCTATTTCTTTTTTTATTTTGGAAAAGAATTAGGCTTTTGAACAAATAGTACAAAATGTTCTTGTATACCTTTCACCAGACTTTTCCAGATGTTAACATAGAAATAACCTTGGTACAATTATTGGAATTATGAAATTAATATGGATGCCAGTCTATTAACCAACCTATAGACTTTATGTGAAGTTTTCCACTTGTCCCATGGATGTCCTTTCTCAAGCCTAGGATCCAAACCAGGATTATGCATTGCTTTTAGTTGTCGTGTCTCTCTAGTCTCCTCCAATCTGGAGAGTCCTCAGTCTTTTTTTTTTTTTTTTTAATGATGGTGACACTTTGAAAGAATATAGGTCAGTTACTTGGTAGAATGCCTATCATCTGCTGTTCCCTCATACTTAAATTCAGATAATGTATTTTTGGCAAGAATGTCATAAAAATGATGCTGCGTCCTTCTCCTTGTATCGCATTGGGAGGTAGATGATGTCCTCATGTTTCTTTATGGACCATGTTAAATTTGATCATTTAAGTGGTTTCTGCCTGGTTTACCAATGTAACATTACTATATTTTCTCCCATGCCTCTAATAAGTATCTTGTGGGGAAATAGTTTGAGACATCCTGTCTCTCATCATAACTTTGCCCATTAATTTTAGTTTCTTTTGACGAATCTTGCCAGCAACAATTTATTGCTGTGGTATTCACCAAGTGATGATGTCCTTCTATGTGTCTTCGTTTATTAATTGGAATTCTAGTAAGGAAAGAGCTTTCCTTCTCCTCCACTTAGTTATTTATTAAATTACTTATTTATATCAGTATAGAACAATGAATATTTTGTTTATTTTATGGCTTACAATCCATTAATATCACTATTTATTTTGTTGCTTATTTTGTCATGAAATTGGCCATTGGAAGCTCCTTCGAGTTGGCTCTTATGTCCTTTTTACATGTCTCCATGATTTTTGGAGCATTCTCTTATATTCTGGCACCATAAGTTGTTCCAGGCTCATCTCATATTTTCTGTATCCTAATCTTGGAATCATCCATTTTCGCAAGGAGTCTGTGTACAATTTATTGAAGAATGGTATTTAGAGACCATTTTTGGGCTCTAGGTGTGCTCATTGTGACTTCGGTGTCATTGCTTCTAGCCCTTCTCAGCAGATAGAGCTAGAAAATATAAGGATGCATACATACACACACATTTATCTATTTTACATCTAATTATCTGTATATATACATATGCATGTGCAAGAGTGTGTATACACACACACACACACACACACACGTGAGTTCTAATACCTCAGACTCAAATCCAACAGTACAAAGTTTCTTCTCCTGTTAATTATAACTCCTTTCTTCAAGAATGAGAAGCTTGGATCTCATTATCCACAATGTATTTGTTTTTTGTTTTGTTTTTGTTTTGAGGAAGATTAGCCCTGAGCTAAGTACTGCCAGTCCTCCTCTGTTTTCTAAGGAAGCCTGGCCCTGAGCTAACATCCTGTGCCCATCTTCCTCTAGTTTATATGTGGGACGCCTACCACAGCATGGCATGCCAAGCAGTGCCATGCCCACACCCGGGATCCAAACTGGTGAACCCCAGGCCACCGAGAAGCGGAACGTGTGAACTTAACCACTGCACTGCCGGGCCAGCCCCCACACCATATTTGTTTATTTGCTCAATCCTAGAATACATATAATTTCAGAATTACTAACTCTGTGGAAAACAGCTTTACTAACTAGAATATAGTATTGTGTACAGTTATTTTTGTCATTAGCTTTGCAATTTATAGTGAAAATACTGTTTTCCAAAATTACTGAGGTTAGTCCTTATTTTCTTCACCCCCTTTGCTGTGATGTTATTTATTTTTAATGCAGTTGTTTCATCTGTTATTGTTCGTATTCCACTTGAGATTTACCTTCCTTCCAAATCCTGGTGTCTGTTTGCATGTATGTATGTACGCATGCATGTATGTATGTATGTATGTATGCATTTGGTGTGTGATACACTATTCTGGTTCTAAAAGTAGGAACTTTACAAGGAGGAATATTCAAGGAAATGTCACTTGCCCTTCATTCTTCCAGCCCATCCTCTCATTCTTTCTTATTCACCCTCTAGGCAGTCAGTCTCATTAGTTTCTGGTTTACTTTCCTGTATTTCTTTGTGAAAAAACATGCAGATATATGTGTATTAATTTATGCTGCCTTCTTTATTACATGAATGATCATATACTAGAAATATTACAGAAGAGTAAAGCACCTATTTTTAGTGTTTTTAAGTACAGAATAACCTGAAGATATAAAACTGGAGAATGTAAGTAGACAGTTATTGAATCCACATAAACATAGGGTCGTAAGAATGAAAGGCAATAGCTAAAAAATAAAGTTACTCAAATGTCAAGCTAAACCCCTTCTTACAGCTTATACAGCAAGGTTTGTATATGTTCTTCAATAATTGAGAATCCAGAAGAGTTGGACTACAGAGCCAGCCTTCTGCACAATTATAACTATTAACTTATATATGAGTTATACTTTATAAGTTATAAAGCATTTTGGGATACATTATTTTACTGGGCACTCCCATTATCTTGTGAGGTAGCTGGAAGAGGTTTTCTCATCTCCATTCTACATATAGAGACATTGAAGTTCAGTTAGGTGCATATTTGTCTATCATCCCCTCCAGATGGTGAAGCTCCTGGAAAGCAGTGCATTGTGTCCTTTTAACCCTTCTAATGCCTAGCAGAGCTACCGGGTACATATGGAGTGACAAGAAAATGCTGATTGGATAAGATTAAATGGTAAATCCAAGACAAATAGCCAGTCAGTGGGGAGGTCAGGAATCGTAAGTGCATTTAGTGATTTAACAAGCACTGAGAGTTCAACAAGCATTGAACACCTACTATATTCTTGGTACTGGGAATAGAAAGATCAATAAGGAAAGGGCCATGTTCTCAAGGAATTCACTATCAGTAAAGACAGATGCACAAACCTGCAGTTACAATGTGATGAGCATGTTATGGCACAGATAATCATTCTGGTATTCAGAATGTACTTTTGAGCACATCTGGCCCTTGGGATCTTGGAAAAACTAAGAGTTACTCCTTCTGGTATAGGCACTCTTCTTGGTGCCTGGAATATTTCACCCTGTCCCTCTTCTCCCTCTGTATTTCACCTGTTCTCACCTGTCTAACTCATTCTTAGTCTTTAGGTCTGATTTTAGACTTTGTTTCCTCCTTGAAGATGCTCTGATTGTGTTTGGGTTTGAGGATCCTCAGGTGGAGTTTGCTACCATCCTGTATTTTCTATACCCAAGTATTTTTTACACTGTATAAATGCTGGAAGAAAAAGGTTGCATTAATCCCTGCCCTCTTGGAACACTATCTGATGGAGAAGACATGGACCACATTACTGAGCCTCAGTTTTCCTGCCAAGGCAGAATGGAGTAGTCATTAGGAGATTTAAGGTCAACTGACTTGTTGGGAATCTGACCTCTGTTCTTCCCCAACCATGTGATTTTGGCTTTAACCTCTCTAAGTGTCATTTTCCTCTTCTGGAATTTAAGAATAAAAATGATACTTATTTCAAAGTTTTTGGTTAGAACTAAATTGAATATAATAGTAAATGTAAAGTGCTTATAAATGTCTTGCACTTAGAAAATACCTGTGAGCTAAGAAAGCATCTGTCATTATTTTGTCCTTTACCAAACCACTAGACTCTAATCATTGTGATGTGTCCTCTATCCCAACCACCCCACAAGTTTGGAACTAGCAGTCAGGAAGAACACTCCAAACACTGCCCATTTTGACTCATAAATATTTTCACTTGACTGCCTCCAATTCTACTTCTAGATTGTGGCTCAGTGTCTGTCTTCTATCTCTCTCCAGAAAGTCTGATTCCAGTATTCTGCTTAAGTTATCTCTATTCCATTATCCTGGCCATGACGCCAATTAAAATGTAGACCCAATGAGATTGGAGCATCCTTTTGATTTTGATAGCAAACATCTATGCTAAAAGGAACACAAATGCCAATCCATATGCCTCAGAGCCCCAGAATATCAGAGTGGGAAGGAATCTAGAGAGAAGATCTCATTTCGCAGATGGAAAAAGCTGAGGTCATAAAGCAGATCAGCAATATTACCAAGATTAGAACTCAATCTGCTGTCTCCAAAGATTGAATTCTTTCCAACCCATAAATGGGCACATGAAAAGAACAAATCAGATCACTGAATTTACCCTTTTCAGACAAATTAGTTCAAATTCTCTCCTGGTATATAAGCATGAAAATCCTTGGGAAATCTAAGCCAAATTTATTTTCTCTTTTGGGACCTATCTCTGAGGATTCAGAAATAAATAAAGAAGATTTTGGAAATCCCAGTGCTATGAACTGAATTTTATCTCCCTCCACCTTACCATATTTTTTTAGTTGAAGCCATAACCCCCAATGTGACTGTATCTTGAGACAGGGTCTTTTAGGAGGTAAAAGTCAAATAAGGTTGCAAGGGTGGGCCTCTAATTTGATAGACTGTGTCCTTCTAGGAAGAGGAAGACAGCACTCTTTCTCTCTCTCTGTGTCACTCTCCCTGCCATGTGAGGACACAGTGAGAAGGCAACTATCTACAAGTCAGGAATAGAGCTGTCACCAGAAGCAAACCTTGCTGGCTCCCTGATCTTGGGCTTCCAGCAACCAGAAATGTGAGAAAATAAATTTATGTTATTTAGCTCACCCAATCTATGATATTTTGTTATGGCAGCCTTAGCTGACTCATATACCCAGAATTACATCCCATATGCAATGTGAGGGCATTTTGTCTTTAACAGATATAACTTATAGTTGACTTCTTAGAGACGGGGGAATAGGGTATGAATTTGCAATGACATTATTTTCTCCAATAAGTGCTCTCCAATTCTGCTAGAATTAATATCAATGAATCCAGAATGATAATGCTAGGTGAGAGGTGACACAGGGAAGAGGGAATTCAGAATTAATATTATATGGTATTCTCATTGAGAGAGTCAGTGTTGGAAATGACAATCATCAGAACTGGGAAGACATGTGAGGCAATGATGGAGAGTCCTTGTATTCCAGCAGCAAATGGGCATATCTCGTCTCCTGTTCTCCCACCGGTACAGAACTGCTCCCAGCGGGACACTGGGATTCCTCACTCTGGGCTAATTTTAAGTGAATCAAATGAGGTGGCCCTCTGCCACATCCCTCTGGAAACTATTTGAAAAGCGAGCAGATCTCATCTTTTGAAAATGTTCCCTGAGTAATGGAAACATGAGGAAGGGGAATATACTACAGACCCCGGATGCATCTTTCAACCACAGTGGAATGCAATATGCCAGACATACTTTTATAGTGGTCAGGATGGACGTGGGAAAGATTTGGGGGACTAGAACAATAAGCTTTGCTGTCATCTTAAATCACTTTCACCACTAGATACTCTCAAGGATTAAATGACATAATGCTAGGTATGTTGAGAGGGGTTTAATCCCACTTCAATGCAAGACATGTAGATATTGTTACATGGTTCCTACCATCTAGGTGAGAGACTAGAGTTTTCTACTTCTCCTATAGATACTACAGGGTGAGACTAGAAGAGATGAATTCAGTTTGGAATCATTCTACCCACCAAATTGTGTAGAACTGTAGTCAAGATATCAGACAAGGCCTCTCTGAATCTTGAAATTTTGATCATATTTATTTCATGCCCTGGATTTACACTCACATCCAAAGCTGATGCCAAGATTTCTGTGAGTTCCTAGTGAGATTTTGTTCTCAATATCATCTCTGTCTCCTGGCTTCAGCATCTATAGGTGCTTCCTTGTACCACATCTTGTTAACTCACTTCTTTTTATTTACCGTGAAATCCCATGACGCAAGTCCCTCCCAAGTTTGATACTTAACTATCTGGAGGAAAGACAAGAATGTATTCATTTATTTATTTATTTATTTAATTTTTTTTGAGGAAGATTAGCCCTGAGCTAACTACTGCCAGTCCTCCTCTTTTTTGCTGAGGAAGCTTGGCCCTGAGCTAACATCGTGCCCATCTTCCTCTACTTTATACGTGGGATGCCTCCCACAGCATGGTGTGCCAAGCAGTGCCATGTCTGCACCCGGGGTCCGAACCAGCGAACCCCGGGCTGCCGAGAAGCCGAACGTGCAAACCTAACCGCTGCGCCACCGGGCCGGCCCAAGAATGTATTTAAAAGGCAGTACAGCCAACAATTTCCAAAGGTATTCTAGTTTGCAGTTTGATGAAATATTTTCAGCTGTTCTACCACCAAAATATTGTAACTAACATTTTACCTCATAGTCTCAACCTATTTTGATCTTTCTGCCTCCTGTCTTTAACACCAGCCCCATAAGCCCACCCCTGGCTCTTATTTTCAGAATGAAACAAAAATTTATCCTAATTTAATTCAGCATGTTGGGGGATCATATATTGTTGCATTAAAACTATTGCCTTTGGATTTTTCCCTCCACTGGGACATTCCAATAGGGTTTATCAAGGTATTTTTTCATAAAAACAGGAAAGATAATTCTATCCCTAAAAGGAATTCTGGCATCAGAGTCCAAGATAAGACAAGCAGTCCATTCTGCTGTATTTTCAACTGCTTCCCTACCACTCTGATCTCCATGGACCAGGGTGGTCAAGAGTGGAATTATCTGCACCTAAGAACAGATCCTGTGCCAAGGCTAGACCGTCACTGAAAAGCAGCCACAGACCATAGGCATCTCTTTCCTCTGTCAGGCTACTCTTCCTGTCTCACTTAGATTACTCCTTGCTTTGAAGAGAGGTTTTGAAGTCTTCAGTGAAACGTAACTATCAGTTGGGAATCTGTTGTGGAACAACGGAAAGGCATGTCCCCGTTTACTCAGGATGACTGCAGTCTTAATTCTATCCCTCCTGCATGGCCAAGGACTTCTCTCAACCTCATTTTCTTTTTTTTTTTTTTTGCATCTGAAAAGTAGGATTAATAAAGTCTATCATGTATGGCTATTAGGAAGATCAAGAAACAAGTGAGTTTAAAGAATGCCTTGTAAGTGTTTAATTGTATATTGTTAATGTTATTTATCATGACTTCATTGTAAATCATTCCTATCATCTTAAAATGGGTTGTTTTAAATTTTAGTGCTTCAGGATAGGTGGGAGAGAGATGCTAGGAAAATTAAGAGCTGATTGGAAGAAGCCCACTCATCTTTTGGAGGGCATCTGCTTTACTCAGTCTATCTATTTGAATGTTAATCTCATCCAAAAACACCCTCAGAGAAACACCTGGAATAATGTTTGTGCAAATATCTGGGCACCCCATAGCACAGTCAAGTTGACATATAAACCTTACCATTATAGTACCATAGGGATTGCAGAAAGTCTGAGGAAGTGCTCTGGAAGAGAGGTAGATGGGGGAGCCAATCTTACTGGAGTGGAAAGGTTCTAAGAGTTCATCTAGTTGTAGGTTAATTTGCTTACTTAAAAGATGAGAAAACTACGTCTGGGTATGGGTCTTGGGTGTATTTACACAAGTAGAGTGTCAGGGCCCAGATGCAAAGCCACAACATCTAACCTCCATTCCAGCTCCCTCTCTCCCACATCTGTGCTTCTCCTTTCCCAAGGAAAAACTCCAATTGTGCATTAATTCTTCAGGGTAGAAGTTTGCTTTTTGTTTTATAAGTGTATATTGAAGGGACTGAAATTTCAGTTGAAAATGTAAAGCTTTTAGATTTGAGAATTCGTATTCCTATTAGAAAAGTTTGGGCAACAATTTATGCCTTCTTTCTTTTTGACCCCTCTGGGATTGGAGTAAGATTCCAGAGCTAGGAAGCAGGCAGGACACGTTCCTTCTATCCTAAGCAAATGACTCACAGCATCATGGAAGCTCTGGGTTAGAAGGCATTAGAAATGCCATCTTATCCACCTCGTCCCCTCCATACACAGAAGGTAGTAATGCTCCCTAAAATATCTACCAGGTACCTGCCCATCTGAACATCTCCAGAAAGGAGAATTGCTGCTCATTTTCAGAAGACCCATCATTTACCAAAACCAGCATTTCAGAGTTACTAATTCCAACAACCACCGTATGGGACAATTGTTATCATCTATATTTTAGAGATTCGAAAATTGATCCTGAGAGAGATGAGATATTCGGCCCAGAGTCCAGGGCAAGTTGGTTGTAGAACTGCTGTTCAACCCAGGCATATTTGTCTTCAGTGTAGTAGTTAGAGATTTCAGCATCAGTTGGAATTGAGTTTGGCTCCTGAGTCTTGACTTTTTAACTGTGTAGCCCTGGCCTCAAAGCCTATTTCCTCATCTGAAAAAATATATATAAAATAAAGAACTAAAAATAGTACCAACTCTAAAAGATTTCATGAGAATTGAGCTTGTCTTTGTGAAGTGCTTTCCATGGTACTTAACATGCTAAGTGCTCAGTAAATGATGGGTGTTATTAATAATATTATATCCATCTATTCCTCTGGGCCACAGTTTGCCCATTTATGAATGGACACATCTGGACTAGAAGTCTCCAGACTCTTTCCAGCTCTGATAGTCTATAGCTGTGTGCTTGACTCTCAGTACAGCTATCAAGCCTAAATCTAATGCAGTGTTGTAGACAGTTGGTTTGGCATAGACAGCCTTCATTCACTTTGGGAACGCATGATAGCAGCAGCTCTTTTCTTCTGTATTTTATATCCCACATGGCAACATAGACAAAATCCCTTATTACACTGCCTTCAAGACAGCCCAAGCTTTAGGAAAACAAACAGAGGCTTTAGAGTGTTCAACTAATCAAGATTTCTTCCACTCCTGTCTTGTGTGGGATAGGGGTTCCTAATCAGAGTGAGTGACAGGCACATCCGTTCAGTGGGTGAGAAAAGAGAGCTCCATCCGGTGCATTTCATTCATTCACAGCCAAGAAGAGGATCCCAGTCAGAGGTGAAAGCAATTCTGCCTCCAGTTGTACCTAATTATCCAGCAGCATAAAGGTGTGTGATGGAGGCGCCTGCCCAGTATCTGAAGGCAGAGCAGATGTTTTCAATTGCTCCCTCCCTTGTAATTCTACCCTGGAAATAAGAAATCTAAAACCTGGAAAATAATAAGAATACATGAACCTCACAGAGGGACATACACAACAGAAGAAGATGAGCACCATGGGATAAGAGAGTGGATGCACTTAGATTCATTGCATGGGAGCATTTAGGAATAATTTTTCCAATAAGCTCACTACCCAGGGACACAATTGCACCTCTAAATATCTTTTAATTGAGGAGAAAATATGGCAGGTTCTGTTGAATGTATTTCCTTTTAATAACAGAAAAATACCACGATTTCTTTATGATGCCAGGATTGAGCACTGGGCCAACACTTGTCTGAGAAGCTCTGGTATTCAAAGAGAGTTGGTTTGCAAGCAGAAAATATTGATGAATCCCAGAGAACATAGGGTTTATCAATAGTGCCATGTATTAAGCTTTCATAGCATTCTAGAAGATTTCTGAAGACAACCTGAAGTCAGTTTCACTGAAGATAAGAACTAGAAAGAACCTGAAAATCTGAGGGATCAAGTAACTCCAACATATCCATCTTGCAGATAGGGAAACTGAGATGGAGAAATTAAGTTGCCTAAGACCAGAGAACAAGTCAGAGACAAAATAGAACCCATACTATCGAATTTAGGGAAACCTAAAATATATGGGTAGATAATCATATTTGTCTCTCATATAGTTGAGTGCATTAATTTGAAGGATGATTAAAACAATTCCAATTTCAGTCTTCAAGCTTATATAGCAAATGATCAATACACCAAAGAAAGAGAATGCTAATTCAAGAACGTAATGCCATCTTTTACTTTCTTCAGCCTTGCTCTGTCATAATATCAAGAAAACAGTCAGCCTAAAAAATGAATCTAATGTCAGATAGGAATCAGCACCTTTGAAAAAAAAATGCCACCAGGGAAAAGTAAAACATTAAATAAATGAAACGTTTACATTTCCTTCTTGAAAGGAGGCAATATGTGGCCTCAAAAGAGGAAGGTAGCTCATGTAGTAACGAACTGGGATTTGAAAACTGCTCTAAATGATTCAGAATATCTATTTGACATCATGGAATCCTATGCTTTAGGAGGACGTTGGTTGCTACCTAGAGCCATTGCATGCAATGCAGCCTCCCATCCCAGTGTAGCATTCAAGGAGTGCAACAGCTCAGCATTATTTTGAATCCTTCCATTGACACAAAACAACTAGTATCCAACACATGTAGCTGATAGAACTTTCTTCCTTGTTTTCAGCCAGAATTGGCCTCTCTGGAGCTGAACTTGGTCACTGTTGGGTTTTCTGTGACCTCTAAAAGCAAGTCATGCTCAACAACTGCCTTTTAGATGGCACAGACTGGAGATCATGTGCTTCCTAAGTCTTCTTGTTTCCAAACCACCACCCAGCCCTTTGCACTTGGAAATCCTCTGCAGTATTGGGTGATGTGATGGTTAATTTTATGTGTCAATTTGGTTAGGTTATGGTACCTATTTGTTCGGTCAGCACCAGTTGGAATGTGAATACTTGCGAAGGTATTTTTTAGATGTGATTAACATTCAAATCATAGCCTTTCAATCCTCCATAATGTGGGTGGGCCTCATCTAATCAGTGGAAGGCCTTAAGAGCAAAGACTGAAGTTCTCCAAAGTAGAAGGAATTCTCCTCAAGACTGCAGCATAGAAATCCTTCCTGAGTTTCCAGCTTGCTGTCCTGCAGAATTTGGACTCAAGTCTGCAACATCAACATCAACTCTGACCTGAATTTCCAGCCTGCCAGCCTGCCCTCTGGATTTCAGACTGCAGGGTCCCCACCCTCATGTAAGCCAGTTCCTTAAAATACATCACTTTCTCTTGCTGTCTCTCTCACTCTTCTCTTTCTCTTTTTCTCTCTCTGCAGCAAAGGTCTTTTCACAGTCTCATTTCTAGCCTGTTGCCCATATTGTGGATAACAATGCTAAAAATGACATTAGCTTGAAAGATGAACAGAGGGTGTTTCATTTCCCTCTAGTGATAGAGTTGGCAAAAGTAAAAAGCCTCCCAGGTGTATAGGGATTTAACATTTACAGATGATTCTCACAAATGTTTCCTCAGAGGATCCTAACTTTCAATTGCATAAGCTAGACGCTGACTCCATTTTATGGATGAGAAAGGAAGCCTGGGCATATGAAATGATTTACCCAAGACGTCTAAGCTCCTGAGCAGCAGAACTCCAAGTCTGATGTTCTCCCCACCATCCCTTTCCATGGCTTCCTCTCAGTAAGTAGACAGAGGAGCAATAGATGAGATTCTTCTGTGTCTGTGCTGCTCGCTCATGGGAATCTGACCCATTGCGACCTGGAAAGGCAAAAGGAAGACCTCATTCAGGGTCAGATCATGCATTGCCTGAGGTTATTGTTCTCCACTTCAGCCTCAAGAACTCTAGGAGATCAATGAAAGTATACATTGGGAAATAAAAAAGGCATGAGAAAACTTTACAAATTGGCTAGTTTTCATTTCCTGTTGGCTTTTCCAGCACATTCTTGGCACCAGATGAGAGTAATGTGGTAATGTGGTAAAATGTCTCTGTGAGACGCTATCCATTTAGAGACGGGGGCAATGAGACACCCTAGCCCTTGATGCCCTAAGGGCTTGTCTGGACATCCTGAGGTTTACATAGTAACCAATGTGGTCGACTTTTTGTCACATCAAATAGGTTTGCATTTTAGAGAATCTCAAGGCGTCAATGTGATGGCACTATCTTTATTGCCGGTGCTGGCTCTGATTTGGAAATGCCAATAAAGAAGCTTTGCTTCATGCTTACTTGATGTGTAAAGAAAACGTGCAAGCTTGATCTCGTCTTGTCTTAAGTGGCATAATTACCCATCACGGTATGGGTTTCACAGGATTAGAACCAGTAACAAGAAGTCACACTGTGCCCTACTTTAAAGAAAACAAGTGTCCAGGCCCTGAACTTGGAAAACAGATTCAATAAGAGAGTTAAACCTCACATTTGAAAAGGATTCCCATGTTATGATGTAATAGCAGCAGCTGTGATTTATTGAACACCTACTATGGGCCAGGTATTTTATAGACGTTATTTACAATTCTCAATTCTCATAACAACCCTGGAAGGCATGTAGGAGAAAACTGATACTTGGTGAAGGGAAGTAACTTGCTGAAGGTCACATAGCTAGAAAATATCTAACCCAGGCAGGCTTGTCCAGCAGATGTTTCTGCTACCACACTGAAGCGTTTGTCTTCAGATCATATATAAAACACACCAACTATTTGCAAAGGAGAAACCTCCTCTCTTTCTTTCTCTCTCTCTCTCTCTCCCCCTCCTCTTTTTTTCTTTCTCCCCTCTCTTTCTCTTTCTTTCTCTGTCACATACGTACACACACACACACACACACAGAAATTCTTCCTATTGAAATGGAATTTAAATGAAAATCCTGACAAAAAGGGCTATTCCATCAAACAAAGCATACTTATCTTTCAGGATGTAGAAGGTGGCTACAGTTATGTTAGGTGTTCAGTTAACATTTGTGAAATGAAAAATGTATCATTTAGTCAAGTGATCTAAAGCATTTCATCTAAGACCTTCTCTTCTTACCACCCATCAGATGTATTTCTAAAAAGAAAGGCATTAATCCTTTCAATAAGCGTGCACAGAGCACATATTCTGGACAGATAGTTCCAGGAGCTGGGATATAGATTTCTAGGACAGAGCACCCTAGCTTCCAGAGAGGCGACAGTCCTGCAGCGAAGACAGACTTATAAACTGACAATACCAGACAGTGGAATCAGTCTTCAATAGGTGCACGTGGGGCCAAAGACAGCCTAGCGGAGGACTACGTAGATAGCCACAGAAAGACAATGAAAACCTGGAGGGCTTCAGTGCTTGGCCAAATGTAGGCTTCCCTTGTTCTCTCATGCTTGTTCTCATTCAAGTAAGACTTTAATTGTGGGTGATTCTAGGTTTATCTCTTAGAATCATGAGACCATGGGACCAGGCAAATTTGTAGAAGATTTAAAAATCATATTTCTGGTTTTGCCTGTAGGATGGGCTAGAGAATTGAAAACTCCACAGCTACACAATATTTAGAAACCCAGATATAATATGAAAGGTCCTTTGAAATACACAGCTGAATTCACAAGAAAATAAGAGAAATTTATAAGGACCAAAAACAACCAAAGAAGGAATTGAGATCCAGATACTGAGCAAATAAGTGGATGCTGCAGCTGGCCTAGGAAGGTGGGCTACAGGGCGGGGAACAATGAGGGGCTGTTGATGGGGTCCAAGGAGTGTAAAGGTTGGGATTAAATGCCCCCACAGGATCAGCAGAGGAGGTTTTGGGCCTGCTCGTGGGTGGGAGTTGAAATTTAGATTTCTGCATCACGCCAGGGCTTTCAAAATTCACCGATCAGTTAAAGGTGGACTAACCCTGAGTCTGCCCTCCCGAGGCATAGTATCATTGCTGGCAGTGTGTTCCCGTGGAGGCTGGGAACTTACAAGCGAGTCTCAAGTATGCTGTTTTCTTTTTAGGTAAATACTTTTACATGTCCTGTATCATTTTCCATTAAAGGAAGCTCATCTCTTGTTCTTGGCTCTTGGTTGGAAAAAATATAATGAGAGATTTCGTAATGATATGAAATGCTTTTTGATAAAGTTGTCCAAATGCTCATTAGAAAGATTGGTTCCAATTTACTTTCTCTCCAACTGTGTATGACAAAGCCCATTGCTATCCCTCCTTACCAACCCCCTGGTACTAGACAAAAAATATTTTAATCTTTGCCAATCTATTAGAATAAAGTAACATACCTCTTTAAATATAAGGTGCAGGTCATTGGTTTTTTATGAAGTCCAACATCCCTCCATACGTGTTTCAAATGTGGTTGTATCACTTGTGAATTATTATTACATGTCTATGCATCGATTTCCTTTTTTCAGTTCAGCTACTTCCCTTGTTTTTCTTGTTGATAGTTAATTATAATTAATATTTATACAGCATGCCTGTCTCAGTGTCCTTTTCAATGCTTGATTTGCCACTATTCACTTAATCCTTATAATAAATCCTATAGGGTAGGAAGTATTATTGTCCCCATTGATACAGAGGACAAAATGAGTTCAGAGAGGTTGAATGATTGATACAGAACTTAAAGGCTTAACCCTTCTGTTTAGTATGTCTGCTGACTCTCACACATGTAGAATTATTTTATTGTGTGCTTTGTAATTAAAGATTATGAGCTCATCTTCAGTGAGGTTTTACCTGAGAGAATCCAGCAGAACCTGAGATGAAAGCATGTCCTCCCAGAGATTTTCTTTTTTTTTTTGAGGAAGACTGGCCCTGAGCTAACATTCATGCCCATCTCCCTCTACATTACATGTGGGTTGCCTACCGCAGCATGGCTTGATGAGCAGTGCTTAGGTCGTACCCAGAATCTGAACCGGCGAACCCCTTGCCACTGAAGTGGAACATGCAAACTTAACTGCCGTGCCACCGGGCCAGCCCCCTCCCAGAGATTTTCATTTGCCTGTATTAGATATTCTGGATATTTCACTGGTGATTTTAAATAGCATTATTGAGATATAATTTATGTGCCATAAAGTTTACTTGTTTAAAAAAGTATACAAATAAATGATTGTTAGTATATTTACAGAGTTGTGGAACCATCACCATTATCTAATTTTAGAACATGTTTATCACACCCAAAAGAAACCTTGTATCCATCAGCAGTTGTTACCCACTCTTCCTCAACTCACTAATCTATTTACTGTCTCTATAGATTTGCCTACCTGGAACATTTCATATACATGGTATACACTATATGTGTTTTTTGTGACTGTCTTCTTTCACTTAGCAAAATATTTTTTATTGATGCTGTTTTTATTTTTTGCTGAGGAAGATTGGCCCTGAGCTATTATCTCTGCCCATCTTCCTCTATTTTATATATAGGATGCCTGTGACAGCATGGCTTGATAAACAATTCTAGGTCTGTACCCAGGATCTGAACCTGCGAACCCTGGGCCACCAAAGTGGAGCAGGTGTGATCTTAACCACTGCTCTCCTGGGCCAGCCCCACTTAGCAAAATATTTTTATATTACTTTCTCAGCATGAGGATTAATGGACAATGCTAGTTATATAAATTAAATCCTCAAACCCACATGATGCTCAGGTCCATATTTATGGAATCTGGGGTTGTTATCACTTCCAGTTTCTTGTACCTAGTGGGAAGGCTATTGTTTCCCACTGGGAATGGGGATTTAGAAATGGAAAAGGGGACTTTTTATACCTTCAGTAATCCTAATTCTAAGCAGTGGTATCATTCGCAGCAATTTGTTCCTGTGGGGAGCCTGGGGACTGGGAAGTTACACCTGGTATGGGGTATACTGTGTTATCTTCTTCTTTAAGTAAATATCTCTGTATGTTTTCTGTGTCCCTTTTCATTAAAGTAACTTTACATTCTCTGGGTCCATTGGTGTGTTTCTAATGATTACAGCACTATGATGTGTGTGAAAAGCACATTGTAAGAATAGAGAATATTTCAATGATATAATTAGCAGGTTAACCTGATAGTCATGATTACAACTCTTCTCCAACAATTGGTGAATACCAATTTGTTCATCATTCATTCCTTTGTTAGATATTCATTGAGCTCCTTCTACAACTAGTCACTCTTGTAGGAGTATGAGCTATGTTACTGAGTAAAATCAAGATCCCTGGCCCAAGAATGTTAAGTTCTAGGAGGAGGAACTTTTTCAATTACATATACAAATTGAAATTGTAGAATCTAGCTGACTAATTTAAAAGAAATAAAATAAAAAAGTAAAATGTCATACCCAGAATCACGGAGTGGTCCACCTAGATCGTCTTAGGTCTGTCTTACCTATGGCCACTGCCCAGCAGAAGCAGACAGCGAGAAGTACCTGAGAGTTCATATCCTTCCCGGTGGCACTTACCAACGACACATGGGTGCAGAGTGTGAAAACCCAGGTCCTTTGCCTTGAGACAGAGCAAACACTCAGGAGTCCCATGCTCCAGAGCTCCCTGTGGAACCAGGCTGAGATGGGGACTTTACTTGAAATCACATCTTTGCTTGATTTCATCCCATCCCTCTCCCGCTTCTCCCTTATCAGTCTCTCCTGGGAGCATTTCCTTAATAAATAACATGTGCATAAATCCTCATTCCAGACATTGCTTTTGGGAAAGCTAACCCAAGACATAGCATTAGTAAAGGATGGAGCCAGAATTTCTGTCTCTGATTTCTGTATCCAAATTTCATACATTCTATTTTATACCACAGAAGGGAGGAAAATACGATTCAGAGAGCTTCATACTTTTTCTTAAGGTCGTGCATCTTGTAAGGGACTCAAATTTAGTATTCTAAAAGCCAGTGATATAAGCTGTACCACATTGACTTTTAAAACTTAGCAGAGTGAAATAAATATATATCAATGAGCTGCAAAGATGTCTCATAATATCCCAATCAGAATCGTATTTATACTCTGAGTCTCAGTTTTTACATCTATGGAATTAGGACACTACTGTTTTCTTCAATATCTTTTTTTAAAATTAAATGGAATAACACATGGAAAGTGCTTGGCATAGCACATGACACATAGCTAGATGCTCAGTGTATGCTGTCCTTCATTGAAGAGCCAGGGTAAAGAAAATTTAACCAAATAAGGATTACAGTGATCAAAATTGTTTTGACCAACCACAGGATTTTCTTGAAGCAAAGCCTCCATTTCCGGAAAAATACTGAAAAATAACAAATAATGCTGTCAGTTCCCCATACAAAGTGGACTACATCAACGTCTCCATGGACCTGGTGGGTAAATAACGGAGCTCATATGTTCAGAAAATTTCTTAATAAAGTCCAACCCCTTCCCAAAGAAGAAAAGCCATGGAAGACAGGCATGCCACATTAAAACTGCAGCGACCCAGCTAGCCCTTCCTAACTGCTAAGTAGGCAATTCTCAGGAGCTCGGGAAGGAAATCCAGAAGGATATAAACATGAAATGAACCAAGCATGCAATTGATTTTCTGTTCTCTCTTTTTTTACCTTCTGTTTTGTTTTGATGTGTGTGAGAGTGAGTGTTTGTGTGTGTGTGCGATATTTATTTATTTTTATCATCATCAGGACATTAGTACTCAGAGGGAGGAAAATGCCTCTTGAATGAGATGTTTGTAGGGAAAATTACAAGGGAGAGGATGCTGACTTTGACCGAGCAGTGCCCTCTGAGGATTGGGGTGGATCAGAATGGCTTCTCATGTTTTCTCTGCTCCCCTAATGGAAGTAAAATAACAACATGAAATAGAGGGGATGGAACAGCCAGCAGGAGGATAAATACCAAGGAAGCGATGTAAACACAGCCCCCAATTTCCCCAGCGAGTAAGAGAATGAGGAATGTGTTATTTATCTCTCTTTGCAATCTGCAAGGCAGAGTATGGAGCTGCACTCCTTTGGGAGTATCTTCTATAAATAATCAAAAAATTGCAGGATAGGGGTTTGAATGAAGTGAAAGGAACCCAGGAGACTGAGAATTTCTCCACATTCCAGGTCTTCATACGTCTCTTCCAGGAAGCCTCTCTTGATCCTTCCAGGCCTTGAAAGAACAAGAGCAGGCCCTTTAGAACAGAGACACTTTAGAAGTCATTTACTGTGCCCACTCCTCTTGTTAGTTTAGAAAAATTGATGCAATCTACAGCTAAATGACTTATTAAGATTGCCCGGCACCTGCAGGTGACTAAGTACTGTGGATTCTAGAAGTAAGCCACCTAGCTTGAACCCTGTATTCTTCACTTATTAAGTGTGGTACCTTGGAAAAACTACTTAACTTCCCCAAGCCTCAGTTTCCTTGTCTGTAAACCTGGGGTAAAACTCATAATAATTCCTGCTTAATAGTGTTACTATAAGAAACAACATGATAATGTACATGAAATTCTTAGCACAATGCCTAGACTATATTAAGAGCTCCATAAAGCCTAGAGATTATTCTTCTAATTGTTATTGTTGTTAGTCATTAAGAAATAGAAGTAGAAACTAAATTCAGGTTTTTCATCTTCAAATCTATCCTTCTTTTCTCTCTGCTCAGTCGTTTCTAACCTATGGATTAAGATTTCCTAGTTTTTCAGCTAATTTCAAAATTTCAGTATAAAATACCTGGTGACATATGTGTCTGATGCAATTGGGTAATAGGTTGCTTGTGGAATTTTTCAAACCAGGCCTCAGCTCATACAAATCCAATATGCTTCAATAAATCTTAGGCAGATAAACATGGACCCATTTCATCAGATATAAAGAATACTGATGGATTCCTTGGTAAATGGAGTCAACTATCTTTGACAAAGTGTTTGATGAATATGAATTGAAATAATTAAAAGCTATCCTTGAAGGGAAACCTTGATCTTTTTTAGGAAGGGCAGGGCTAAGATGAAAGGGGAAGGACTTGTGGAATCAGTGGCCCTTGTACTGGGATTGACGAACACATGGGCCTTAGATGAAGAAAGGAGAAAAGAGAGGGCCTTCAAGATGGGCCAGCTGCATAAGCAGTGGTATTGAGGACTAGCAGAAATTGCTCATAAAAATATTCTTTAATCTTTAGGCTTCCTCTTAAAAGTCATTCCTTCAAAGATGCTTTCCTCAATGCCTCAATTCAGTCATGTCCACTTCTTTTTTCCTCTCTCATAGCATCCTACAGTTTTCCCTTGAAGCACGTTATTATTATTTAAAACTGAAAATGTATTTGTGTATGTTGATGGGAGTTAAGTGGGTGTACATGTTTTCAGTTAACAGCAGTCTCCTCCATTAGGTTATAAGTTTGCCCTATGAGGGAAGAAATTAGACCTGTTTTTACTTATAATTATCCTTGGTGCCTAGCACCATGCTTGCCTGACACATTGTAATGCTATTAAACATTTCTTCACTGGATGAATGAATAAATGTTTGAATGGGACAATCAAGAGACCCTCCTGCATAGAGGGAGGTGTTGTGATATAGAGAAAGGGAGACGGATGAGGAGTAAGACAGATTACTTTGTCCCTGTCCCCATGAGGACCAAGGATAAGTCCCTACCCTTCTTTGAACTTCTACTGTCTTTTCTGTAAAGTCAGAGTTAGAGCTGAAGCCACTGTATGGGTTGTTCTAAGTTTGTCTGATTTTCTGATTATTTACTTGGAAGTTTTGCATTTTACTAGCTAGTACCCATTGGCAAGAACACAGATATGATGGTGCATTCTAACATGCAGAGAAACGATAGTAGAGGAGTTTCTTTCTTTCTTCATTATACAAATATCCATTGAGCACTTGCTGTGTGCCTGGTTTTAGGGGAGGCAGAGTTGAGTAAGACATGGCCCCCGACTTTAAGTAGCAGAGACAGAAAAGAGGAAGAAAAGGATGGGGATTAAAAAGGCCAGGAAGAAGGAGGAGGTGGAAGAGAAGGAGAAGAAGAAGAGCAAGAAGGAGGAAGAGAGAAAGGCATTTTATCCAGCCTGGTGCCAAGTGTTTTATGCATCTTACCCCATTTTACAAATGTTGAACCTGAGGTTCCAACAGATTAACTGTAAAGCTGGGGGTGGGCCCCGACTCAAGGCTGGCTGCTCATGATCTTGACACTGGGGTCCGAATACACCCCTGCCTGGTGAAAGCACAAACAGGTGAAGAGGCAGTTCCGATGACATGATGAGAACCTTGACTGGGAGCTGTATTGTTTGTATTTTCAGTCTGGGATGAAGGCCCTGCTCTCTTATTCCTCTGGGGTCTCCCTCTCAGGTCCTCAGCATGCTTACCCTTCTCCTACACTTGGCAATAAAGAAAAAAAGGAAAGCTTCCCACAGCCAACTCCAGGGACAAATACTGTTTTCTCCAAAAGGTACAGAAAGAGAGGAAGCTTGCAGAGGCATGGGCCGTAGACAGGGTGGGGAGATGGCAGGAGAGGATCAACTGAAGCCTGAAGCATTTTGGCTCTTCTCCTTAATTCTTCCTTCTCTTCTCTTCCAGCTTTTAAGTTTCATTCACTGCTTCAGTGGGATTTGGGGATTGGAGTTGTAGTCACAGAGGTGCCAAAGGCAAGCTGATTTTTCAGCTTCCAAGGAAAACAATTATCCTAATCTGGTCTGCCATCCCTCCTTCTCCCACAACAGTGGAAATTCACTGGGTTCAGAGAGCGTTTTTATAGAAGAGACATATTGCTTTGTGTGACTGCTTTGCCTAAACTTCATTTCCTCCCCACTCATTGTATTTACCACTGGTTTACCAAGTGTCTACCCATTGTTCATATAACTAGCATTTCCTGAGCCCTGATTAGCAGCCCTGTGCTCAGTCAAGGGTGTTAGATATGTTATTTCATTTAGTCTGCACAATGACCCACAAGGTGTATATGATCATAATCCTTATTTATCCTGAAGAGTTAAGTAACTTGCTCCAAGTCACGGCTATTAAGAAGAAGAGCCCATATTTGAACTCAGGTGTCCAGCTTCAGGGCCTGCGCTCTTAACATGTTACTACATAATCTCTCAGCCACAACCCTGTGTGTTCATTATCATTCTGTCCTTTTTATGAATCTTGAAACCAAGGCACAGAGAGCTGAAGCGATTTGCCCAGGTTACACAGGTTGAAGATGGCAGAGGCAGGATTTGAATTCTAGGCCATAGGATCCCAGTGTTCATGCTGGACCCATCACACCAACCTCTGAATGGAGGGTGCTGTGCCAGAGTGGAGGGTGACCAGGGCCGGTTTGTATTTCAGAGACCATTCTGGCTGGCATGAGGAGGGCAGCCTGGTGCAAGCAGCGTGGATGTGCTGGGAAGCCATCCTTCTCATATCCACACCAGGGCAGGGCTGCAAGATTCTCCTTTCTGATTTCTTTCTCCTTCCAGGATGCTCCCACATGTTCATTTCAGTCTGATTTCAATCATTGAACAAGAAAGTGAAAAGGTGAGATTTGCCTCACACACTGCATTTCCCTAGGAAACACTCAAGCGCTTTTAGAGATTCACATTTCTATGATTTCAAAACCCTACATTTTTAAGGGCTCTGAAGTCGGCACCAAATGATCAGGCATGGGCCTTTCTTCTTCAAAATTGCTAGAAATGGACATGGGATGTTTAGGGAGGTGAGTTTCTCTTTCTGGGTTTCAGTTTCTCAGAACCATTAGGTAAGGGGATTAGATCAGATTTGAGTAACGTTCCTCAGAGTAGGTAACAGAATCACCTGTGTGTGTGTGCGTGTGTTTTCATGCAGACACCTGCAGCCCCAACTCAGACCTACTGATCAGAATTTCTAGAGTTGAGGTAAAAATCTGCCTTTGAAATTAGCAGCCCAAGTGATGTCCACTGAAGTTAGACTAAAGGACTTGTGATTCATTGACCCTCATTAAAATTAACAAAAAGGAAGAGAGAAGAAAAGAAAGAAAGGATCAAGGAAGGGAGAGAGGGAGGAAGAAAGAGTGGGAAAGGAAAGGAAGTCACACTCCCAGAAAACTTCAATTTCCTATTGCAGCTATGGAAAAATAATTGGCAAGGTAGATGGTGAGTGGAGAAGAATTGGTGGTAGCCATGAATTGGTGAAATTTTAAGTGTATGTGCATATATACTGATATATAAAGCAGATTTATATGCATGTGTGTATATACATATATAGTCATGTGCCACGTGCAATGCTTCGGTCAACGATGAACCACGTATACAACAGTGGTCCCATAAGATTAGTACCATATAGCCTAGGTGTCTAGTAGGTTATATCATCTAGGTTTTTATAAGTACACTCTATGATGTTCACAGAATGGCAAAATCACCTAACGACACATTTTTTGCCACATATCCCTGTCATTAAGTGACCCATGACTGTACGTATATGTAGTTCTTAGTATGGCATCCAAAGCATAGGAGAGGCACAGCAAACCTTGTTGATCTTCAGTATTTCTCAGTGACAATGTACTTGGAGCTTCAACTTCCAATTGCCCCCCAACCTCAAACTCCTCTTCAGGACTGGCTGCGTAATCTGCGGGGCCCAGTGCAAAATGAAAATGCAGGGCCCCTTGTTCAGAAATGATCAAGAATTTCAGGATGGCAGTGGCAGAACACTAAACTAAGCACAGAACCCTACTAAGCTCAGGTGCTGACTGCACAGGTGGCGCATCCCTGAAGCTGGCCCTGGCCTTATTAGGATTGCTCAGGCCCACCTTTGTATTCTAATAGCATTTGATTATAACAATAACAAAAATGCCATTGAGACCACTTTTTTTGTCTTTTGTTGTATAGAACTCTACCCCTTCTTTTAGATTATTAACTACTTGAGAACAGAGATAGTTTGTTGTCATAGCTGTAGACCCAACACACAATGCAGTTTCATATCATAGTTGCTAAATAGTGCTTTGCTGGATTGACTCACAGAAACAAGGGGATGGGAAGAATTACAGGTGTGCAGGGTGATTTGAACCAGATTCTAGAAAGTCTTAAATGCTAGGTCTGGGTGTCTAGACTGTATCCAATGGTCAATGAAGTTCCATTAAGGATTATTGATGGGGCCAGCCCCATGGCCTAGTGGTTAAGTTTGGCACGCTCTGCTTCAGTGGCCTGGGTTCAGTTCCTGGGCATAGACCTATACCACTCATTGGTGGCCATGCTGTGGTGGCAACCTACACACGAAATAGAGGAAGACTGGCACAGATGTTAGCTCAGGGTGAAACTTCCACAGCAAGAAAAAAAAAAGGTTTATTGTTGTGGCTTCATTTATGTGGCTTGAACAGAGTGGGGACACCTTTTGTTCTGTTCTTCTCCAATGACTCATGATATTGCGATTTATAATAAGAAGTATATATTTGATCTTTGTCCCTGTTTCTGGTACAGAGCTCCTAAAACTCTTGGAATTTCGTAAGTGACCACAATCATAAAGGTGTCATTTGTTATGTTAATGAGGAGACTTTTGGACCACACTTAAGAATGGGGGCTGGTTGCTGGGAGGACCAACCAAGTGGTTAGACAGTTGGAGCTTTTAGTCCTACGCCCTGACCTCTGGGGAGGGGAGAAGGGATAGAGACTGAGGTGAATCTTCAGTGGTCCATGATTTAATCAATCATGCCTATGTAATGAGGCCTCCATAAAAACCCAAAAGGACTGGGTGGTGAACTTGGGAGTTTTGGGGAGAATGTTCTTCTCTGAGAGGGCATGGAAGCTCTGTACCTCTTTTTCATTCCTTGCTCTATGCATCTCTTTCACCTGATTGTCCCTGAGTTACATCCTTTTATAATAATTGGTAAGCTAGTAAGTAAAATGTTTCTCTGAGTTTTGTGAGTCACTCTAGCAAATTAATCAAACTCAAGGAGGAGGTCTTGGGAATCTTTGATTTATAGCCAGTAGGTCAGAAGCACAGGTAATAATCTGGTCTTGTGACCAGTGTTTGAAGAGGGGGAGGGTGCAGTCTTGTGGAATTGAGCCGTCAACCTGTGGAATCTGATGCTATCTCCAGAGAGTGTCAGAATTGAGTTGAATTGTAGTACACCCAGCTAGTGTTGGAGCATTGTTTGGATGTTTGAGAAAGCCTGCCTCCACACATTGGAAATTGGGTAATTGGGTCCAGGAACCTAAAAAGGCTCTAATCTCTTTACACTTATATATAGAGAGATATATAGATATTATAGATAATTATATATAAATATAGATATGATATATAATTTTTAATCACATGCATTTATTTTTCTCTGATTATAACTGGTGTATAAGTTAATTGAAGAAAATATAGGGCATAGATCAAGTATAAAGAAGAACATAACGTTAAAAAGAAACAACAGGCCCAAAATGGAGTCCTCTATGCTAAGCCCCACCAAGATTTAATACCTAGTCTAACTGTGGTTTCAGCCTCTCCCAGGAGTGGAACTTTAAATCATTCAGTCTGAAATTTTCTGATAAACACTAGTGAGGTAATCTGCCTGATAAGAACTCCTGCCGTCCCCTAAAGAAAGGTGACCTTGCCTGAAATAATCCACTCTTCTAACTTCTTTGTCCCACCCTCTTTCTCCCTATGAAAACTTTCCATTTTGTACAACTACTCGGAGCTCCTTTCTACTTGCTCATGGGACGCTGCCTGTTTCACGAATCGCTGAATAAAGCCAATTAGATCTTTAAACTTACTCGTTTGAATTTTTGTTCTTTGACAACAGAAATGACCCATAATCCCAAATGAGAACTGTTCATATGTTAGAACATTTTTGTGGAAATATAGTAAATACATATGCTATAGTAGCAGACTCACTCCAGAGATTTATTAACATCCATTAAGTTAATAAGCCCTTGCTATTAATCCTGGAATATGTAACACAGAATTCGCCAAACAAGAAGCAGCTGGATCCCAAGTCTACTTTGCACTGTAGAATGTCCTCCCTTGTGACTTTTTAAAAACAGTTATGTCGCACTTACCGTGAGCCAGCATTGTTCTCAGCATTTTGAAAATATTAACTCACTTAACACTAATAACAATTGTATGGGGCCGGCACTATTATTATCTTCATTTTATAGATGAAGAAACTAAGGGCTAAGAAGACTTAAGTCATTTACCCAACTTCATCCTTTAAAGCGCTCATATTTGTTACCATTTTTCATTTTCTCTGTGGCCTCCTGTTAAGGATGCTGTGGTAGGCAGAATAATAGCTCCTCATCAGAGATGTCCATGTCCGAATCCCCAATACCTGTAAATATATTACCTCATATGGCAAAAGGGACTTCTCAGATGTGATTAATAAGGATCTCGAGATGGGAAGTTTGCCCTGGATTATGTGGGTGACTCCCATGAAGTCACAAGAGTCCTTATAAGAGGGAGGCAGGAGTGTTATTAAAGTCAGAGAAAAGATGCAATAACAGAAGCAGAGGTTGGAGTGGCGTGGGACCACGAGCCAAGGAATGCAAGCAGCCCGTAGAAACTATAAAAGGCAAGGAAATAAATTCTCTCCTAGAGCCTCCAGAAGAAATTATAACTCCACTGACGCCTTTTTGTAGCCTGTTAAGATGCTTTTTCAAATGTTTGACCTCCAGAACATTAAGATGATAAATATGTGCTGTTTTAAGCTACTATGTTGGTGGTAATTTATTACAGCAGCACTAGGAATCTAATACAGTTAACATCTAGAATTTATATCCTGTGCCTTTGAGGTGTCACGCAGGGCCCAAGTGACCTCCACAGGTGCTACATAAATCATTTATTAAATGAGATGATCTCAAACATCTCTTCTACTCCTCCTCTTCACCTGGTATTAAAACGACAGATATAAGTCACACATTGCTTAATCATGGGGACATGTTCTGAGAATGTGTCTTGAGGCAATTTCATAGTTGTGGGAACATCATAGAGTATACTTACACAAACATCTAGATGGCGTAGCTCACTACACATCTGTGCTATACGGTACTAATCTAATGGGACCACCCACCGTCCCATGTATACACGGTCTGTCATTGACCGAAATGTCATTATGTGGTGCATGACTGTACATGTAAAAACACACATATATAGACACATATTCAAGTTTATGTATTTATCCGGTTTTCTATTTAATATTACTTGATAATTTACCCATGTTATTAAGCATTATGTGCCAAGACCTTTCCTCTGTCTTTGAGTTTCAGGAGATGCTCCAAAGACCCAGATCATCAGTTGCCATCTGTTAATGTAGGATAGGGTAAGACCTGTGGACCCAGTCTTGCCACATGGCTTATCCTCCTCAAATGGGGACAGAGGAGATTCTAGATGGTTGACTCAGATAAAGGAGGCTTCAGAGGATCTTACATGCACCCTGGACTTTGGTGAATTTGGACACAGGAACTTAACTAGTGCCTGAAAAGCCTAACAGGGAGAGACTTGCTGAAGGAGTCAGGCAGCTAGGAGTGGGGGTCGTTGTTGAAGTCTCACTTTCTACCATGATGGGGGAAAGGCACATATGTCCTCTGGGGCAGACAAGGCAATAAGCCTCCAGGTGTGAAACGTACTCTGCTCAAAGACTGCCTGCAGGGTGAGGAACCCCAACAGAGACACTCTGTATGGGTGGAGAGATGGATTGCAGGGCTGTAGTGTGGTCAGAAATACTCATCCTGAGGAGCATTGGAATTAGAGATCATCAGATGGGTGATTCTGGGACTAGAGTGGGAGAATGCCTAATCACTCCCACAGCACCTCACAAAGGAAAGAGCCAGGCTCTGAACACATGCCACAACGTTGGCTTTAAATTGTGCTGGTCAACAGGATTGCCTCTATCCTTCTATCACCTTGTGAAAATTTTATAAAAGACATCCCCTCCTTTTGGAGGCAGCATAGAACTGGGTGATAAACTACATGATAATTTAAAAAATGTTTCCTCTGGTGGACGCAGCTCCACATAAGAGCACATGGCTTCCCAAGCAGAGTGAATTAGATTCCTTGCTCCGTTGGCTGGGTACCCGTGTGCAGTAGGTAACCCAAGCAACTGTATGTGGCAGCCCTGGTGGGAAAGTAAGACATCCTTTGCCTTTTTCCTCTGTTATCTCACTCTAACCCTTTTTCCATTCCAGGAGGGGTCAAAGGAGTCATGATGGCTTGGGGAAGAGGAACAGAAGAGCATGGCGGGGAAATGTGAAGAGGTTGGTGACAAGTCTCTTTACTTTTCTATAGGTTTTCTAATTATGTGGACTAACCCTTGGGAAAGCGAAATTTTTTTAATTGGCTGAGATTGGCTTCAGTTCTACACTGAGCTGGGAAATGAGATTATATATTAATACCTGACAAAGACCAGAGAAATTGTGGGATCCCCTTGAGACACAAGCCAGGAGCATGGGAAGAGTCAATCTACAGAGTAAGTTAAAGAGGTAATGACAAAAAGAAAAGAGTTACTTTCTACTTGTGCCTACAAGTCAGTACATTCAATATGCCAGTCACAAAAACTGTAAAATAGTGCCTTTTAAACAGATTATGAAGAGCTCTACCAGAAACCATGATGTGTTGGTAAGAGCGTGGGAGGAGAGGGGCTTAATGGTTAGGTCTCCAGGTCTCTTGTTCCCACTTCAGCTACAGCAGGTCATCAGTTTTATTTACTGGGCTTCTTGTGAAATTTCACTTAAATGGAGGTTTTCACAGTGGAAAATATTTGAATATTACTAATGTAAGCCATAACTTTTAACAGCTGCATATAATTAAATATGCCTTTTATTGTTGCTGACTGTATCCACATTTAACTTACTGGACTGTAAGATTATTTTAAGAATAGAGACTTTATTTTATTTATCTTTGTATCTGCGAGAGTGCCTAGAACACAGGAAGTCTCTATATGCTTGCCAAATGAATGAATGATTCTGCTCTGACCTGCCCCATTGGAGTTACAAACTCAATGATAATTTATTTTTTGTCTTCAGGTGGTGCTAAGATTCCAGCTTGATAGGAAGATGGACTATATTTTAATCCTTATATTTCATTACATGAAAATAGAGCTTTGATCCATCTTCTCTCTAGATACAAGATTTGGTCACGCAAAAGCAAGCAGCGTAGGCCATGATAACTCATAATAACTCCAAGTGCCTCCCAGTACAAAGTGCCACTTGCAGAAGGAAATTGGTGATTATCGGTTGACATGAAATAGAAAATTATTTCATGTGAATTGATGCTGGATGGCTCCATTTTTACTAAGAGAGCACAAAATGGTTCGGTGCACAGGAAACATTTAGCACTAAGTGAACTGACATCGATTGGGCTCTAGGGCAGAGGTTCATAAAGGAATGTGGGAACTGGAAATCCAGAGGAAGACCAAAGTTGTCACATTGGATGAAGCCAGCATGCCTGCCTTTTAGCCTCTAATTCCTGTGGGATGCCCTGGAGTTAGGGAATTGAGAGGCTCAGCCCTGGGGCTGGTTGTGGAATGTTGTAGAAAGCAGGTGTGGAATTTCGTTCTTGTAATTACTCTCCCTCCAAATTCTCGTGTCCTTGTGTAATCTATTCTTGGGTTTGCCACTAACCCACTATATGACCTGGTGCCAATTGCTCCTCCTCTTTGAGCCTATTTTCTCATCTGCTCAATATAGGGACTCAAATTGGCTTTTTCAGTGAATTTTTATATAAACCCTGTGCTAAGTGCTCAAGAAATATCTTATTAAATACTCACTAAATCCCTGCAACACAGGTCCCATCATTTTCATTTTGTAGATGAGAAAATTGTGGCTCAGAGAGACAAACTGATTTGCTCAATGTCAAGTGGTCAGTGCATGGAGGAACACTCTTCTAAATCTATGTGTACCTTATCATAGAGATAGTATTACCTTATCATAGAGATAGTATTAGAAACATTGTTCTATTCTTAGGAGAGACCTGAAGTCATACTTAAGCTGCATGCCTTCTTTTTATAGAGGAAAGAAATCGAAGTTAAAAATCTCTTGCCCAGATTCAAATTTATTATATATTTATTATGGATGAGGCATGCTGATCTTTGGGCCACAGTTTTCTCAACTGTGGCATGCAGAATAATGTCCCCTGAAGGTGTCCAGGCCCTCGTTCCCAGAACCTGTGAATATGTTACAAGGTAATGTAGCAAAACAGACTACCAATGTGATTAAGGTTAAAGACCTTGAGATGGGGAGATTATCTGAGACTATCTGGGTGGGCCCAATCTAATCCGTGAGTCCTTAAGAGTCAAAAAGGAAGACAGAAGAATAGCCCAGAGAGATGCAATGTGAGCAAGATTTGACACCCTGTTGCTGCTTCGGAGATGGAGGGGGCAAAGACAGGTCCCCAGCAAGTGAAAATACATTTAAGCGCTGCAGCCACATGGGACTGAATTGGATTTTCCCCTAGACTATCCAGAAAGGAAAACCAGGTTTCAGCACCTTGGTGTTTACTCTGTGAGACTCACGCCAAACTTTAGACCTATGGACTGTATGATAAAAAATTTGAGTTCTTTTAAGCCACTAAGTTTATAGTGATGTGTTACAGGAGCAATAGAAACGTAATGCATCACCTCTAAAGTGAAAACATCAAATTGGGCGGTATCAGTTTTCTTCTAGATTACTAGGGCAAGCATGAGGAGGCAATGAGAGCAGGAGCAGATGAACTCTGAGAGAAAGAGACTGGAGAGAGTGAGAACTCTGCTTAGAAAAGAGGAGAACTGTGAGAACATCCTGAGATCCTAAAAGCTAAGGTAACACGGGGCTAGAGGGTTCCTTGAAGCTTGTGTTATAAGAGCACTTTATGCTGGGCAGAGTCTAAAAGAAGGACATCATGCCTTATTCTTGGAACTGACTTAAAAGGGAAAAGTTCAGAAATAAACTCAAAATCCCTGGCCAAAGACAAATTAAGTGCGACAAGGAATCTCTAAATTGCTTATAATCTACCCTAGTCTCTCGGGAAGTGACACTGAAGTCTGAACTGAATTACGCTGGATGAGGTTGCCAGACTTGGGAAAAGACAAACACTGATGAATTCAATGTTATTCAGCAAAAAAAAAAAAAAAAAGGAAATTTTCTCCAGTTTGAGAAAAAAATGAATAACTTGTAGGCTCTCTTATTATCCTTAAGCAAACCACTCTTAGCTGTAATCCTTTATTGGCTTTGAAGCCAAATATCCAGGGATCTAAGATGGCTAGTGGACGTTTCTAGAGAGAAGGTAGTGTTGCTGTTAGAGAGAGTGCTGTGCAGTGGTCTGAGCTCAGGCACTGAGAGCCCAGTGGACCTTGACCTGACCACTTCAGCTGTCTGCTTTTTCTCACTCAGTCCCCTTTTTATTTACTTCCCTTGTCCCCATTCTCAATCATCAGTAAAACCCTTCTCATCCTTTAAGAGTCAGTTCAAATGACACCAGTCTCTGAAGCTTATCAAATATCATCTAAATGTTTATCACTCCCAGATTTTATCTCTACCCAGACCTCTCTGGGAGCCAAATTCATATACTCAAGATTCTGTTTGATATATGCACTTGGAAGTTGCAAAATGTACGTGTCTAAAATGCTGACTCCCCTTCCACCTCCTACATAGTCTACTCCCAGTCTCTGCATCTCAGCAAATGGAAACAAAACCAACTCAATTGTTAAAGCCAAAATCCTTGAATCATTCTTCAGTCCATCATTCTCTTCACTAGCCAAAATCAGTCCATTGGTAAGTCTTAATAATTCCCCATTCAGTATCTACTGTAAATAGCCTGCATTTCTAATGCCATCACCATAGCCCAATCCACCATCATTTCTTACCTGGACTATATGACTAATCTCATAACTGCAACACTTGCTTCCTCTAATGCCCTCTGTTATCCATTGTCTACACAGAAGCCAGAGAGATCTCTTAAAATATAAATCAGGTCAGTCATCCTCATAAATATTTTCTTGAATGAATGAACCCATCAAGCAGAATTAACTGATTCCTCCTGTTTCTTCTACAAAACTTTCCTTTTCTTGATCATCTAGCGTTTGTGTAGTAAGCTCACTCTTTGCAATTCCCTTGCAATTTCCATGCAAACTGTATATCCCTTAACCCCTACACTAATACTTTCTAAGTTGATAGATCTAGCTTAGTGAAAATAAGACTCAAATGGGGAGGACTTATAGTACAGACAAAGAATCCAACAAAGTTGGGGCAAAGTGATATGCTCAGGATCAGAGAGGAAGCAGCCACACCAGGACTGGAATGGGCCTCCTGACTCTTAGTCCAGTGCTCTCTCCACCACACCTCGCTAATCCCTGGCCATAAAGACATCAGGCAACAGAGTCTTCACCTTAGTAAGTGACATCATCCCTTAGTTCTAAGAGGGCCACATGTCATTTCCTTCACCAAACACCCAATTCTGTGCTAGTTTCCATTCCTATTAGACACTGTCTGGAAAACATGAAAGGATGGAATATTTTCACACAAGACCAGAACTCCAAGTTGGTCAAGGATAATGCCTCCAAAGCACTTAGGTTGTCTGGAAAACACACGTAGGTGCTCAAAAGTGTGTGTTTTTATGGAGAAGGATGGAGGTTTTAGAAGTTGGTTTAGTACAATGGAGGTTTTCCTAAAAAGTATGTGGAAGGCGATGATCTATGAAGTATAAGAATGAGCTATGGAAAGAAATCTGTCTTATAAGACCTTTGGTAATAAGAGAGTACTAATTTCATGTATTTCTTAATGATCACATGACACGTTAAACCATGGGGAAACCTGTTACTGAGGTTCCGACAGGATACCCACCAATGCCTGAGATATGTTGACTCTGTATGAGCTTCCCTTCCTGTTGTTCCACAGTTGTGGAATCCTACAGAATGGATTGGGTATGGAAAGGGTGAATAAAGAGGATTCAATGAGCTGAAAGTAGCCAGAAACATCATACTCCTGTGGTATGATAAAAGTAAGATAAACTGATGCATATTACAATTTTTAAGTTTCTGCAAAAATTGATTAAAATGGGTCAGTGCCAAACCAGCAGTAGTTAGCAGTGCTTCAACAACAGGAGCTGGGGAGAGACTTTTGTAGAGAAAAGGAAGAAGCAAAGAAAGGAAATTATCTGATTGGCTATAGCCTAGAGCCTAGTTGGTTGTTGTGATTGGTTGTCCTTAGCGTTTTGATTTCTTAACCTTGAGGCATTTACAGGCTTAGATTTTGGTTTGTTTATATAGGCTGCCATAGCATTAGAGCCACATCAATCTAATGGCCTCCATGTTTAACTGATTTAACAATTTCCTCCTTTTGGTCATCCTCTGATACATGAGATTGACCAAAAATTTGTTATTAGCAACACTCTAAGTCACCATCAGAGTTAAGTTGCTCTTGTCTCTGTGAAACTCATTGGTTATGACATCAGATCCCTGGAAGAATTGTTTTTGCTGTTCATCTCGTTTCTGTTTCTCCAAGTGCTATGAGACCATCTGATGTCCTGCTGATGGCTATGAATAGGCATTTAACACTTTGAAAGAACATAGCATAACTGGGGAGACTACAATGATAACTATTAGCAGGATAATATCTACAGACTGAAGTATACTGCTTAGCCAGGGCCCCCACGAATCAAACAAGTTAGTATCAAATAATCCAAAGAGTGTACGTGAAGGAGCATCAACCTGTTTTAGCCAAGTGGCTTGTTTGTTAATTTCTTATATTTGCTGCAATACCAAAAGTGCTGATCCAAGTACAGCAGGAGATATGTGCTATGGCACAGACTCCTCCTTGTTCAGCCAATAAGTAATGTAAAGCAATTCTATCATTCAAAACCACTTTAGCAAGAAAACCTAGGATGTTTTGTTGTGCAGCTATGACCTTAGCAACAAATTCAGCAATAGTTGCCAGAGTTAAGGAGCGTTGTCGTCCCATGCATTAACAGAAAAACCAAGTCGTGAAAAGGCAAAAGGAATAAAGGTTTTGTATTGGAGATGAAGATCTTGATGTATGATCCTGGCAGAGTGGTCCACTATAAGATGTTGTCCGCCTTTGGCAAAGAACCTCCCTGGTCAATTTTAATTTTAGATTTCCAGCTGGTGTGATGTTTCAAGAGTCTATAGGAGCCTTTTTAAATTGAGGGATATGGACTCAAGGTTCAAGTACCTGAAGTTTGGCAGCCATCTGGGTAGTGCAGAGCACCTGATATGGTCCCTTCCAAGGAGGTTCAAAGGCAGTCTTTATTCTTAGTGATCCCAAATCAGAAGGGTTGAGGAAAATGGGAAACATTAATTTGGAGAGCTGTAGCCAGTTATTTGAGGAAACTAGAAGAATTCAGGATCCAGTTCAGTTTATAGATATATAACAAAACCTCAAAGACAAGGAATGGAACTAGAATCTGATATCCACAAGGTTGTGATATCATTTTCTAATGAAATATAATGTTTTTCTCTACAATCACCCTAATTTCTATCAAATATATCACAGTAAGACTAATTTGTTTGCAAAATAAGTCTAGTCTCATTAAACTTGGCCTAATTATCTACATAAGTGAAGAAAGAACAGTTATTGACCATACAGGCTCTTTTCAAATCTGCTTTGCTGGACCTTTTCATAAGGTGTCTTAGATTGAAATTTTAAAAGACTTTCCAGGCTAAGAAGCCAGACCAAGAATGCACCATTAGACTTTGCCTGGAATACCTACAGATTTGGGTAAATTACTCCCTTCTTGAGGTCCCTAGGACCTCAAGAAGATATCCTGAGGTTCCTGAGCCTGCCAGGAAGTGACTTTCCTTATTCAACTGGTTAGACTGCTGCAAACCCTGTAAGCATGGTACCAGGCTGGTTACTCCAAGGGGCTTTTATTGGCTCCATAAAGTCAACCTTAGTTCCTTAAAACTATCTAGCTCTGTCTGATTTTATGCATATTCTCAAAAATGACATTCCAGTCAAAGCCTTGGTAATATAAGGAATCTTTCCAATTGTGTCTTGTTATTAGGAGAACAGATTCTTACTAAACTTATGCAAATAAATATATTGCCAAAAAGTTTCTGCATTCTAGAGGGATCAGGTAGAAAGAAAAAGTAAATTTTTCAAATTTGTTTATAGAAATTTACTTTACAAAGTTACTGGGAAGTCATAGATAGTTTGAGAAAAGAGAAAAAGTTTTCCTTAAACCTGGAAAAATAAAACATGAAGGAACCAGCAAAGAAAGAAATTTCAAGGAAAATGTTGTGAAACTAATTATAACCATACTCATCAGTTCATTCAATCCCATATTTTTAATTCTTCTCCCGTCCAAATGCAGTTTTTCCATGAGTTCCAGAAATTCTTATCCAGTTCAGTTCTATAATCCTAAAGTTATCAGAAACCTATATCCTAGAGTACTTATCAGAGTTCTTTCCTTGAGTCTGTCTGAAGATGAAGCAGTTCTGAAAAAGCAGCAGAGTAAATCAATAACTGTAAATGACAAAAAGACTTAAACAAAATGGCCATGGTTAAAGATCTGATTAGAGTTCATTTAATAAGGAAATGTAGTTACTTTCATCACAAACGATAATTTAGAATAATAATTGGACAATGGGAGTATTGACAAATTTCTAGAAACTTTAAATAATTTCTAGAATGCTTATGTTAGTTTCCTATAGTCATCATTGAGCATAAAATCCAACGTTTAACATCACTTCTTATTTGACAATGCTTCCCATGTTATTTAACATACAAAATAAACTTAATTAGTTTAACATCTCTCTTTTACAATGTGAGAGACAAATCCTTTGAGATTTCCCAGGGGCCCTCTGTGAAATCTGAAAGTTACTTAGAGGTCAAAAAGACTCTATTTAGAATTTAATTTTGGGAAGTTGTCAAAATGTTAAAAGGTTTGAACATTTGACTAAATAAGATCTCAATTATTATGAAATAATATTTAATTACTTATTAACTAAAATGACAATAGAAAATTTTAAAAGCAAATACAGAAGTTTATATAGTTGTGAACAAAACTTAGCTCTTTTAATATTGAGAAGATTGGGTTTTCTTAAGTAATCAAAGATGTGATAAAGACAATAAATTATTTTGGTATGACACAAAATCTTTGCTTTCCATGTAGATAACCCAAAAGGTTAAAAAACACCTTTCACGATCACTTATCAAGAATACACCAGTAGTCCAAGAAAAATTTGTCCTTTGAACAGGGAGGAAACTAAATTCTAATTTTGCACCAGTGCACTTTTGATATTAAAATTCATTCTTTAAAAACTTAAATAAATCCATTCCAATTTTAGTCAGTTTGACCCCACAAAAAATTCCTTTCCCACAAATCTTCTAAACTTTTTTTATCTATTCAGGTTTTGTCCTATGTTTTTTCTTTCTCTCTCATTCTGGAACAACCAATCATTCTACTTTCCTTACCTATTCATACACAGTTGTTTCCTTTCACTGTATTACTTCTAAGCAGTTTTAATTGCATGTATTTATTAGAATTCTTAGCCCTTAGACTCCTTTATTCCTAGTTAAAATTAAAAAGTAAGCAATTGTCAACTGTCTATTACCCTAGCATTTTGTGGATTGGCAAATTTATAAACACATTTCACAATTTCTAGAAGTATATTCTTCCTCATAGCAAATTTTTCAATGTGGCACAAAACAGATTTACTAATAGACCCAAATATCTTTAGTTCCTCTGTAAAAGGAAGCCAAAAGTGGATAAACCTATGTTCAGCAATTAATGTTTCACTATTTTATCTTACTTGGAAATGATCTGGATATTCAATTAACATCCATCATTTAACTTATCTCAGTATAACTTTAAAGTTTCAAGTTACCAAAAAGATTTTGGAAACAATTTTTAAGTAGACTTACCATAAAGCATAATTTGTGTCTAAAAGTTCACTTATAAACTATCTTACTTACAGCTATTTAATTGACTTCTTCTTAACAATTATGTTTAGATTACTCATGAAAATTTCATGAGATATTAAACAGCTAACCATCATCTTAATTTATCTTCCTTGCTGACAAACTGTAACAGAGATAACATGAGCTTCTTTGACTTCTAGTAAATCTAGGTAGGATAAAGTATAATATTTAATGCTGATAATTCTAAAGACATGCCTGTTTCAATTAAACCAACAAACTTAAACTAGCTTTTATTTACTAAAGATTATCTTGGATCACATGAACTTAAAAAGCTTTTGGGTTGGTTTCTATATTTCTGAGAGTATACTTGATTTATATAAATGCTTATTTGTGTCTAATCCAATTAAATAGAGCTTTTAAAAATTACTTTTGGCAATACCATTGGAGGCAGAAAAATATCATACATCTATAACACACATACATAGACATACATAAGCATACAGATGCAGAGATATTAAAACTTTTATTTAAAAATTTTAGCCATGAGACAGGTGCAATAATGCAATGTTTTTTATTTCCCTCTGGGTACATAGTGTCATTTTAGCTTAGGGGAAGAGGTCTTAAAAAAAAGTTGCTATCAGGCTCTGACCATTAGCTTCCAATTTGGCCAACTCCTGACTATAGAGCCACTTAAAAAAAACAAAACACCTTTTGAATATTGAATATCTTGCCAGGTTTCAGCCCGGACAAATAGTAAGTATTCCTGGCAGTATTGAACAACCACACAGACACAAGAGTTCCCCAAAGAGGATGGAAAAGATACTACTCTCCCAAGATCCAGAGTCACTCCCAAAGATAACGAAAAGAAAAAAAGACAATTCCCCTGAGAACTGGCAAAAGTTGGTAGGACCCTAGCTGCAAATGAAGTGCAACCCACATTTCTGTCTGGCAATATTTGGGGGGGCCACCAACCTGATGGTTGCCAAGCCAAGAAGAGACAATGAGACAAACGAGACAATAGCTGTCCCTGGGAGAGACAGGATTGATAAGCTATGGTTTTATCTGCCAATCTGAATCTGGATTGGCACGATTTTGCTAAGAATTTTTAAGCCTTGCTGGCTTCTGCCAATTTTCCCAGGATGCTGCCTGCAGGGTCCAGAGGGAGAGTGGTGCCCCAGCAGGTCTCATCCTGGTCACCAGAAACTGTAGATGAGGAAGAATAATTTTCCCTCTATCCTTTATAGTGAGTGCCTGGCTGAGGCATCCTTTTCTCTAGAGCGCCTCCCAAATGGATCAGCTTGTCTGAGATGATTCCAAGTTCTCCACCGTGGTCACAGTAATTCAAGATTATCTTTGATAAGGTTAACCTACTTGTTTAGCTTTAAAACACAATTTTATTCACCTGAGGCCTCACACTGGACCCAGTCCAGTTTAAGTCAGATCCAGTTTGATTTCTAAGTCAGACCCAGTCTGAATCCGGAACCAGTCAGGTTTCTAAATTGGACCCAGTCCGACGGTAATCCAGTCCGGTTTCTAACCCACCCCGACCCCAGACCCGGTCTGGTTTTTAAGTCGGTCTCAGTCTGACTTCAGCGGGTTTTGGACCCAGTCCAGAAAAAGAAACTTCCTGTAAGGTCTGAAAGTTCATGATGGAAAAGCTGTGGAGCTGGGGTCCAGGATCCCAGAGGGACTTACTCTCCAGCTCCAGAGCCAGGAGGAAAGCAGCAAGCTCAGAGCTCAACAGGTACCTGCACCTTGTTGCTTATCCTGGGATGAGGCCGGGGAGGAGGCCCTCAGGGCTCTCCTTCGGTTCACCTCTTCTGTCACCAGAGCTGCTGAAAGATAAACTGAGGCATATTAACATTTTTAAGAATTTACTTGAGCAAAGGTCGACTCCAGTCGGGCAGCACCAAACCAAGAGTGGTCAGGAGTGCTCCACCGACAGGAGATGGGGAGAGACTTTTGTAGAGAAAAGGCGGAAGAAAAATAATGCAATTATTGATTGGCTATAGCTTAGAGCTGCTTGGCTGTTTGCGATTGGTCATCCTTAGGTTTCAATTTCGTAACCTTGAGGCATTTACAGGCTTGGGTTTTGGTTTGGTTACATAGCCCTCCATACCATTAGAGCTGCCTCAGTCCAACGGCCTCCTTGTTTAATTAATTCAACAGTGTCCACACCTCAGCCAGATGGAGGATGATAGAACTGCAAACTCGACAGTCAGAGACAGCCCCCAAGTTCTGCTCCTACTTACGTCCAGCGTGTGACTCAAACTCTCTGAGCCTCTGATCCCCCAAATTTAAAGTGAGGAGCTCAAAGTATACTAGAACTCCACAGAGCATATCCCATGGAACATCACTTCTCAAGATGCTGAAATACGGAATCTGTGGTAAAATGAGTGTGGTAGACGTTATGACACACATAAGACTTTATGATTCATGATGCATATTAGCTATCAAAAGCCCCAATGAGTCCTTTAGCGGTGAAACTCATTTTTCCATGGAATCACTTAAAGGCATCCTGTAGAAACAAGGTCCTAAAGAATGTTTTAGGAAAGACTGGATGAAGGACTTTTCAAACATTTCTTTGGGATTTAATCTATGGTCCTGTGGAGAGTACACCATGCTTTGTGACTTGAAATTCCAGATAATTAATTCACATTCAGTGTTGGCACTTTTCCAGGATTTTTTCTTTTTAATCTTACTTTCCACTCTTAGCCAATTGTCCCATATATTCACTTATTTTTGTATGTATTAGGACCCTTTTAGTCTCTAGTTACAGAAACCTAATTAAAACTATTAAAAAAAAATGAATGTGTTGAAAATGGATCTTTTAGCCTATAATACCTGAAAATTTCAAGGATAGTATAGCATAGTGGCTTGTCTCAGAGATGGGCACCAGGAACTCTCCCATCTCTGTATCTTCATGTCACTCTATAAAATCAGAGAGTGGATTCTATTTCTCCTACCTTTGATTCTGTTCTAAACTTGTGAGTTGCTTTGGCCAATAAAATGTGGCAGAAGTGACCCTGTTCCAGTCTGGGTCTAGCCCTTAAGAGTTTTGATTGCTTCCTTTTTTGCTCTTTTGGAATGCAGGACCATGTAAATAAGCTGGAGCTAGACTCCTGAATGGTAAGAGAACACTGAAAGAGAGGAAGAGGGAGGGAGGTGTGGGGAGAGGAAGAGAGGGCCCACTTGGATGAGAATTGAGGCTCTGAGTGAGGCTCCTGGGCTGTTCTAGCCCCAGCCAAGCCCCCAACTGAATGAAGCTCCCTTATTGACCCCAGTCAACACCATGTGGAGCAGACGAACCACCAGCTGATCCAAAAATTAGAGAAATTAATTAAGAAATTGTTGTTTTAAGCCACTGTGTTGGGAAGTATGTTAGGTAGCACTAGATAATTGAAAAAAAAATTAGCGCTACCATAACAAAAATATAAAATATATGGCATTAGCTTTGGGACTAGGCTGAAAGCAGCGGCTAGAAGGGTGGTGAAGAAACCGTTAGTGGAAGACGTCAAAGAAGTGTAGAAATTGCTGTTGGAGACTGGAAAAAGGGTCACCTGTATTATGAATGGAAGCATTATCACCGATAGTAAAGTAGAAATTTTACAAAGAAAAGGACCTAATGAACTTGTGAATCTTGCCAAGGACATTTTTAGGAAGAATATTGACAGTGTTAATTGGCTTCTTTTATCTGCTAAGATAAATTAAGGGAATGGAGAAATAAATTACCAAAGACCTGTTCAGTTTCCAAGCAGAATCTAGAGAAACTATTTCCAGTCTAGGACATACAGGGGTGGAGAATAAAACCACTTTTCACTCCCATCTACTCCAGTTGGCATAGGAGTAGAAAAGTAAGAATGGCCCCAGGGAAATATCAAATTCTGGGTTCAGTTAGTGAAATGTGAGGATGGGATCACGATCAAATCAAAGGTGTTGTTATACGACTCGTTATTAGGACACTGGAAGTTCTTAAGTTGTTACCTTTAAACTTTCCTCAGACAGTCCATGGTTCTGAGAATCTTAAGACTATTGTCCCACACCACCCCAATTCAAAACTCATAGTAGAGAAAGCTCTGATTTGAAGAGATGTATAGGTGTGGGGTTATCTAATGGAGCAGATTATAATTTGGTACATGGAGAGCTCACAAATTTTTTTTTGTTTCTTTTAGTCTAATTGTCCCAATCTCTTCTTAAACATAATTTTATTGAAGTAAAATTTACATGTAATAAAATTCACCAATTTTAGGTGTACAGTTTGTTGAGTTTTGGCAAATCTATATAATCATGTAAACGCCACTAAAATCAAGATAAGAACATTTTAATTGCCCCTTAGTTGTCAAACCCCTCTGCCCAGCAAAGATTTGTGACAAATACAAATTTTCTGTCTGTTCTATAGTTTTGCCCCTTCTAGAATTTCTTACAAATAGAATTATATAGTGTGTAGGAATTTGTGTCTGGCTACTTTCCCTTAGAATAATCCTTTTGAAATTCATCAATGAAATGTAGTTTGTTCCTTTTTATGGCTGATTAGTATTCCATTGGTGTGGGTATACCACAATTTCTGTATGCATTTATGAATTGATGGGCATTTGAGTTATTTCTGCATTTTGACTATTAAAAAAAAAGCTGCTGTAAACGTTTGAGTATAGACTTTTGTATGAATATCGGCTTCCATTTTTGTTGGATAAATACTTAAGAATGGTATTGCTGGATTGTATGGTAAATCTATATTTAATTTTGTAAGAAACTGCCAAACTACTATCCAAAGTGGCTTACCATTTTGCATCCTCACAAGTAATGATTGAGAGTTTCAGTTACTCTACATCTTCACCAATACTTGTTATTGTCAGTTAAGATAGTAATATCCATTCGGTCAGTGTATAGTGCTATCTCCTGGTTTTGATTTGTATTTCTCTAATGACTAATGATGTTGAACATCCTTTCCTGTGCTATTGGCCATTCCACTTTTTTAAACAACTGAACTGTTCGTTTTTTTGTTATTGAGTTGTAAGGAAAAAAATATATTTATTGAATGTAAATCCTTATCCAGATGTATATTTTGCCAATATTTTCTTCCTGCTTATTCTCTGATTTACTATCTTTATTTCTTAAAAATGTCTTTCAAAGAGCAACATTTTAAGTTTAGATAAAATCCAATTTATATATATATTTTTTGCTTTGATTTATGATTATGTGTCCTAAGAAATATTTTTCTAAACAAGCATCAGAGAGACTTTCCTCCTATGTTTTCTGCTGGAAATGTTATAGCTTTGACTTTTTTGTTTAGCTCCATGATGCATTTCAGGTTAACTTTTGTAATGGTGTGAGTTAAGGGTCAATGTATTTTTTTTTCCTTTTTATCATGGATCTCCAATTTCTCCAACACTGTTTGTTGAAAAGACAGTCATTCACCTATTGAATTACCAAGATACCCCTTTCAAAAATATATTGGCTACATATGTGTGTGTCTATTTCTGGATTTTCAATTCTGTTCCATTGATCTGTATTTCTTTGCTTATGTCAATACCACACTGTCCTATGTCTTTATAGTAAGTCTGGAAAACAAGTAGGGTAGGTGCTTCAACTACATTGTTCTTTTTCCAATAACATTTTGGCTCTTCTAGGTTATTTGCACTTTCATATAAATTTTATAACTAGCCTATCTATTTCTACAACAAGTCCTGCTGGGATTTTGATTGGGATTGTTTTGAATCTATTTGATGAAAACTGTTATCTTAATGAATTATGTCTTCTCATCTATGAACATGGTATATCTCTCTAATTATTTAGGTCTTTTTAAATTTCTGTCAGCAATGTTTTGTAGATTTCAGTGTATAGTCCTTGCACATATTTTGTTAAATGTATCCCTAAGTATATCATAATTTTGAAGCCATTGTAAATGGTACTTTTTAAAATTTTAATTTTCAGTTTATTGTTAATATATACAAATAAATTATTTTTCAAAAAATAATTTACTGAAGTGAAATTCACACAATATGAGATTAAATGTTTTAAAGTGAACAATTCAGTAGCGTTTAGCATATTCACAGTGTTGTGCAACTATCAGTTCTATCAAGTTTAAAAATATTTCCATCATTCCAAAGTAAAATCTCTTACCCATTAATTGGTTTCCCCCACTTCCCTTCCTCTCCCAGCACCAGCAACAGTCAGTCTTTCTTCTGCCTCTGTGGATATATCTATTACAAATATTCCATATAAACGGAATCATATTGTATGTGATGATTTGTCTGGCTTTTTTTGCTTAGAATAATGTTTTTTAACACTTATCCACATTGTTGCATTTATCAATCTTCATTCTTTTGTATGAATGAGTAATATTCCATTGCACGTGTATACCACAATTTGTTTATCCATTCATCTGTTGATGGACATTTGGGTGGATATTTGGACCTTTTGGCTATTATGATTAGTGCTGCAATAAACATGTGTGTACATGCACTTATTTGAGTACTTTTGTCAGTTCTATTGAGTATACATCTAGGAGTGGAATTGCAAGGTTATATAATAATTTTATCTTTAAATTTTGTAGGAACTGCCAAACTAATGTGACTGAACCACTCTGCATTCCAAGACATGTGCCAGGGTTCCAATTTTTCCATATCCTTGCCAGCACTTGTTATTTTCTTTTTCTCTCTCTCTCTTTCTTTTCTTCTTTTTTAAATTGTAGCTATCATAGTGAATATGAAGTGGTATCTTATTGTGGTTTTGATTTGCATTTCCCTAATAACTAATGATGTTGAGCATCTTTTCATGTTCTTATTGTCTATGTGTATATATTTTGATTTTTGGTATGCTATGTATATTTGATATGATAGCTTTTAAATAAAGAGAGACATCAGGAAAGATATAGATAAAATTCCAAGTGGGATTATACTCTGCTGTCTCGCTGGCATGAGCTCAAAGTTAGAACAATTCGTAAATTATGGGCAGTCAAATACATAAATTGTGCTACAGGTGGAAAATATTTCAAACAGGGCTTACAGCCTGACTACCCATTTATTCATCCACTTGGTCGTTTGGAAAATATTCATTAAGCAGAATTAAAATAACATTTTGTATTTAGAATAACATGGATTCAAACTCCAGCTCTTGAATTTATAAACTGATTGGAGTAAATAAATTGTTTTCTCTGATTTCCAGCATAGTGAGAATAATCATACTTACCGTATAGGATTGCAATAAAGATGAAATAAGATCACGTTTGTAAGGTGCTAGCTGAAGGACAGAAACATGTGAAATAGTTTGAGCTTATCTTATATAAGGAGGGAGTTTGGATGAAAAGGTGGAAAAGGTGCTCACTATATCCTTCAGTTCCATCTCCACTTGAGGTAGCAGAGAACATAAAACACTAGGATACTCAGTAGAGAGCCAGATAAGTAGACGGTTTGCATTGTAGCCACGATCTAGGGCTGACTTCACTTTCTTCATAAGGAGAGGAATGAGTGCTGTTATAGTTAGAGGTGGGGATTGCATGTAAATTGCAGTCTGTTTTACCTCTAGAAAGATGGCCAATAGTGAGCCATCACTGTGATCTGATTGGAGTGTGTCAGGCATGTGAAAGTTAGCTTTCAAATGTGGAACTGGGATTAAAAGATTGAGAATATTGAATTGAGGTGGAGTCAGCAAATGGACCTAATGTGTGCCATTATTATCCCCTCCTGTACTTTGGCAGACATCACTATAAAATCATGGTGTTCTTTGCTATTAAGCATCAAGATCTTCATTAGTGCAGGATCAAATGGATATGACACCTTAGAAGAAATATACTTCAACTTTTGTTTTAGATATAGATGGGGATAGTAAGTAAAGTTTCCACTTGTTTACCGACTTCAATTAAATGATGGTGGCTCGATCATGGTGTAGAGGAGGATTTTGATGTTTTCTTCAGACTTTCAAGAAAGAGAACTATTCATGATGCCTGTTCTAGTGTATTTTCAGAGGTCCTGGAAAAGCATTTTTGTCCCTAACCTTCTCTCTCACAATGCTTAACATCAATTTAATTTATTTATTCAAAATGACATGCACAGTGCTTAGTCTGTAAAATGACGTCTACTGAATTTGGTAAGAGTAACCATAAAAATAAGCATCAGATGTCATGAGAGAAGCAAAGAGTGATATCACAACTAGTTTACTGGAAGAGGACATGTCACAGGATTCTTCAAAGGGAGTAAAACTTGAACTGAGCCTTAGAGAAGAAGGAGTTTATGAGATGAAAGAGAGAGAGAGGGTGGTATTCTATACAGAGGGATTGTCTGAGCAAATACTGGAAGCCAGAAATACCACAATGTATGAGAGATGCCTGGAAAAGCCAGTTGTGCTGGCACATAAAGGGAAAAGCAAAGAGTGGTAGGGGTGAAGCTGGACAAGTTGGCTGGGACCTGTGTCAAAAAGCTTCTTGATTGTTATGCTAAAGTATTTGTACCATTCCATAAAGATGGGAAATCATGAAAATCATGAAAGTAATTAAGAACAGAAGTGACATGATCAGAATTGTGTTAAGAAAAAATATCACTAGTTGCAACACCCACTGAAGCACCAATTAGAAGCAATAATGGATTTGGAAGCAGCAATCTGAGCCTCTAGTTCCTGCTTTGGAACTAAATCATTACGTGGCATTGGGAAGACAGGTTCCGCTTTCTGGATCTCAGTCTCCTCAGATGAGAAATGATTGGGTCAGACAAGCTGATTTCATTTGGACATTATACATATAATGTTTTATACCAATCCGTTGGTAACTGGCTTATTTAATTATCTATTCCTCAATTGCATCATTTAAATAATAGAATCATCTCTGGGTTTCCTACTATGTATAAAGAAAGAGCATAGTATAAACAAAGTTACAGATCATTTTGGAGAATGAGAAAATAAGCAAAGATGGCAAGTCATCAGTGTGTTTTCTAAATAAATAGCCCATAGAAAATGGGGAAACTGCAGGTTTAATATGACAAAGAGAGAGTGAGGATAGAACTGTGTCACCTTTTTCTCAATTTGGAATTCTGGACCCTCAGAGCTGCAAGAAGTTTTATAAATCCCTAGTCCCATGGTTTTTTGTTTCTGTTCCTCAAAATTTAAGTATTCTATAGAGGTCTCTGGGGGACCACCTGGTGGGAGGATGAGTCTTTTTCCTCCTCCAATCAGAGGAGTTCTAGTTTTATTTATTTTTTTGGTAGTCCTGGATATCCTTCCTTCTATCCTTCCTTCCTTCTTCTTGTCTTCCGTATGGAATATTTCCTTCCCATTCCATGTTATTCTGTTAGGATTGGCAAGCATGCAGCCTTGTCTCTTTAACAACAGAGGTGTGCCGTTCCATTGGACTTTCTCAGAGTATAAGAGACAGGGACTAGGGGTAGGGGAGAGAACTGTTCCCTCTTCCTTTCTCTTCTAGAACAGTCTTGCTACCACACATTGAGGGTCTGGCTGAGAATGAAGCCAAGTAGATATGGGTACATGGGCGGTAGAGAGATGCATCTCTGATGACAGTTTTTGATCCTTGAATCAGCCATGTCTGACATATTTTACTTCTTTTCCCCCTGTTTTACTTTGAAGCTTGTTTGAATTCCATTTCTGCCACTTGTAATGTAAAGAGTTTTGAGAAGTATTTATATATGAGGATTTCATGTATGACTTTCTTTGAGGAAAGATTTTTTCCACTGTTTTTCTCTGACAAAATATAAATTTGGGAACCACTGATCTCATCCAATGTAATTGTTTACAAAGGAGGTAACTGAAGGAAAATACAGGATCACTTTTCCAATGTTACACAGCAAATACATGGCAGATCTGGTACCAGAATGCAAGTTCCATATTTGTTTTATCGTTCTGTCGGGTTTGGAGCTACTTCTCTCACTCTGATGTATCTGCCACGTGCATAATTCTACCACCCATCTCCACCCAACATCACTGTAACTTCAGTATATTGATAAAAAATATTTCCACTGTCCAATAGGGAAATATTTGAGGAAGAATACTTATCCATCCCAACAGAGACCTAGCAAAGACTTCCTACATTAGCCACACACAGAGTTGTGTTTAGCAATAGAGGAGGAAAATGTGCCCAATCAACAAGACAGTGTGTAAATGACCCTGCCGGATTCTTGGAAGACCTTATCCCCAACAGGGGCAGTCCAACTTGGACACTGTTAGTGGTTGTATCATCTTGATACTGGAGCACCACCTCCTGGCTATCTTAAAAGTTTAGTTTGTCTTTTCTAGTCAAAGAAGGTTTAATATTTACTGGAAATTTAAGATTTTTGAGCTAGAAGGGCCTTTAGGAAGGCCATTACTTCTATTTATGGATGAGGAGACAGGCTCAGAGAGGAAAGGTATCCTTCCCATGACCCTAAGAGCCAATTAAGAGCAAAGCTAGAATGAGCATGCAAATGTATTGACTCACTACCTAGTACCTAATTCTGTGGTTGTACAAGTTGAGGATTTTTGCATATAAGAAACTGAAACTAGTCCTGAGTGGGAGGGAGTGGGAAATGAAAATATGTGAGTGCCACTTACAGAATTGAGAGGTTTATTGAATAATTGGGTTAGAAACAAGAAGCAATTAGCGATCTAGGTAGAAGGAGATGCAGGCATTCTCTTTAGGACATCATCCCAATTCAATATGAGTCGGCTTCGGATGTTTCCCATTCTTATGTTACTGCACTCAAGATTTAAATCCAAGGAGATGAAGACTAATTGGCCTAGCTTGAGACACATTGTAAGAAAGTATGAATAAGACCCCCTGACTGATAGTTCCATCAAGACTTTCTAGGAAGTACCCCTATAGGGAGAAGTGTTTTCCCAAAGGAAAATTGAGTGCTATTCCCAAAAGAAGAGGGAAGGGATGCTAAGGAGACAAAAACAAGAGATATCCACTGCAGGAACAAAGTCAAGGACATGATTCAGGCATTTCCAAAGTAGAGTCATGAAATATCTGCTCAGAGACCAGAACATGTATCCACATTTGGAGAGCTTTCTCTGCATTGCAAATGGCTTAACTCCAAAGCATGGAAAACTGTTAATTAAGCACCTCTGTGTATCTGATGCACCTCTTCCTCAGTATTGTTTGTTCCACTGTTGGTTGATCTCCAAGTTATTTCAATTTAACTATTTCAGGACCTGGGGACAAGGTGTTATATACATGACCATTTAATCAATACCTGGTCCTTCTACTAATGGAAAATATCAAGGACTCATTGGAAACGCTCCAAAACCACAGCAGTTTTCAAGTCTCCTCCTGCAAAAAGGTGTTTTTTTCTACTATGTGTGAGACCCCTTTTAGGTCAAGCCTTCTCTACTTTGGCACTATTGACATTATGGGCTGGATAATTCTTTTTTACAAGGGATTGTTATATCTATTGTAGGATATTTAAAAGCATCCCTGGCCTCTACCCACTAGATACCAGTAGCAACTCCATAGTTGTGACAGTTAAAAATGTCTCTAGATTTTGCCTACTGTCCCCTGGTTGGGGGGGAATTGGTTCTAGTTGATAACTACTGATCTATATGTTTGGAGATGACTCCAGGGATTCATCTGTGTCCTTTGATTACAAATAACAGGAAACTGATTCAGTTAGCTTAAACAATAAGAAAAGCCTATCGTCTAGTAATGTGAAGTCCTGAAGTAGCACCTCTCCTGGGTCATTTAATTCAGTTTCTCTTTGATGACCCAAGGATCTGGGTTCTTTACATCAGTCTGCTTTGCTCTCCTCAGCATGTTGTGTGTATTCCAAGGCTCACTCCCCCTCATGATCATTGTTGTAGCTCATCTAAACATCTCATCCAAACATAACAACATCCTGTAGAAGATGACACTTACTAAGTTTTCTTTTTAAGAATGAAGACACTTTTTCCAGAAGTTCATCAGAAAACTCCCCCACATCAACCTCACATTTCGTCAACAGGAATTCTGAAACATGTCATGCCTAAACCAAATGATGGTAACCTCACATTTCGTCAACAGGAATTCTGAAACATGTCATGCCTAAACCAAATGATGGTAAAGGAAATGAGATCACTATGATCACCATAGGTTTTACTTCAGACCAGGAGGTAAAGTCAACTTTCCTAAAGGATCGATACCTGTACAAACATCAGATTGGGTTACCAAGGAAAAGGTGGAATTGGATGTTGGTGGTAATGGTGTGTGATTCAGCTGGCTTTGGATTGAGTGGCCACTTCTTGTCCATTCTTCTATGGCCAGGGAAGATGAGATCCCAACCTTGCTGTCTAGTTCACCTATGGATATGTCTGCCCTTGGGTCTGGGACCCACCCTAAGTCCAATAAATTGTGGTCAAGGGTTTACATGGTAGAAACAGCAGCTTTCTATGTGGCAGGGACTGTGAGTGGGGCATTGTTCTTCAAATGGGGCTTGAGAAGCTGTTTGTACCATGATTGTGTGCCCAATATGAAATTTTCTCTCCCATTCATCTCATATATGTTCTTGTCTTATTCATTTATTTGTTTATAAGTCTGTATTGAGTGCCTACTATTTGTCAAGCCCTTTCGACACAGAGATGAATAAGACATAGAGCATAAATCAAGGATTCCATAGTCTTGGTTTGGATACAGAAGTATAAGGGAAGATTTACAAGGCAAACTAGGGTAGTCATGTAGAAGTCTGTCCAAGTACACATACAGCCATTAGAGAGAGCCTGGGTAGTGGAGCAAGAGGAAGGAAAGGCATCTGAACTCCTTAAGTCAAGGAATTTCCAGTGAAGGTTGCAGTGATTAGTAATAGCTTAGTGCAGCTAACTACTCGAAGAAATGTGCCATTCTACCTGGAAATCTGTTAGCAGGAAAGTGCCAAACAGTGGCATTTCCATAATGAATTGGTTTATAAAAGGTAACCTTTTTTTTTTTTTTGCTTTGAGTTTCAGTCTTTAATAATGATAAAAGTAATAATAGAATTACTTTGCATTCTAATACTGCCTCATAGTGCATAATGCGCTTTCATATCTGTTAGCAAAATTCATCTTTGTATCAGTGCTATGAGTCCTACAGCAGAGCTGTCTTTATCCCCATTCGAGATGGTTTTACAGGGGAGATTAATCCCCATCTATCCTAAAATGTGTGCAAGGTAACATAACTAGTAAACACAGGAAGATGAACTTGAACCCAAGACCTCTGGTTCCGTATCCACTCTTTATTCTACACCATATGCTGCTTAAAACCCTGTCTTTCTTTCTTGATAGAACTAAAGCCATAGGTTATTAAGTGGAACTAATATGATACTCAAGTCCTGTCCCAGTTAGTATCAATATTTTAAAAGTTTGATGATTATAAAACAAATGCAAATTGACTTCTCTCAGAAACACATACGTTGGGTCAAAGTAAGCTAAGTGTCCTAGGTAGAAATCATCAGGGACCTACTATAATAGATAGATAAGAATAATCTGTAACTAGCATGTCATCTCTGTATGTATAAATTGTGTTTTAAAGATATTGGGAGAAAGTTTGCTCTCTTAAAGAGGTTAAATATTGCTGCCAGCCATCCTGTTTACACTGTTAATTTGCTTTCCAAATCCTTTTAGCCAGATAAAGCAAAGGTAAACTTCAGAATAGGCCCTGTACAAATTATCACCGATTCTAAATTAATGAGCTTTTTGCTTTATCTGAGTTGCAGAAAGACTAAACAAATGTGCTGGAATCATATGTTTTCTTTCCATCTGAAGGGCTATATTCCCTTTTAGCAGTATTTCCTCTCTTAGGAAATTCATGAGGTCCACTGGTTTAAAAAGTGCAATGTTTCAGTGTAAAGTGGACAGCCAGGCCCACCCCCTGACTTTCTTCCTTCTACCTCCTGAGTGGTTTTGTTCCACCCGGTAGGTGACTAAGCCTCACTTACTGATTTAATCTCATTTTTCCATTTCCAGATTCACATTTGACATCATCAAACACTAATGTAATTGTGTGTGAGGTCTTCTTTTCTCTACAATTGTATGATGAGAGGAAAAGCTCTTGTCAGTGGGAGTGGCATCCTGCATAGTTTAATTAGAACAGCAGTGATTTATTGTGCTCCCTATCCTGTCATCTGGCCCGCTTGAGTCGATCTAAATCCTGTCTACTATTCTTTACCCTGACTTATGCCAGGACTTTGGACCCACTATTCCCAATTCAGGGACTTTGTAACAATGGAGAACATTGGATCCAGACAGATACTTCTTTGATCCCAGCTCTGCACCCTCAGGCACCTTACTTCCCCTCATTAGACTCAATTTCCCCATGTGTAAAATGAGAGTATCCAATGTGATTAAGATCTCTTCAAAATATTCAAAATGTTTTACTTCCACTTTGCTAAATTTTTGTCAGAGTAGTATTCTTTAATTGCCCACATCTTCACAACTACTTAAATACTGTTCAGGCATTTCCCAGAGCAGTTTAGAAAATCCTAGCAGAAATGGTTACCTGCTAAACCCAATGTCGCAGGCACAGAATCCAGGTCATGGTATTCTTTTGCAAAATGTCTGATGGTATCTATAGTGTAGAAAGCAAGGGTTGGTTTTATGGCAGAAAGCGGATAAACTCTTCTACTTGGAAACATTTGCAAGGAGAGCAAATGTTGATTATTGAAATTTATCCTTACCTTCCATTATGACCAGACTGAATATACATGTTCATGATTCAGACGTTTTTCCTACCACCTCCGAAAAATTCATTTTTCACCATTTACTATTCCATGTGTATCACATACGTGATGATTTCAAAACCTAATCAAACCTATGTATAAGTTTGAATTATTTTTCTCTTTCCGAAGAAAACAAAAATAACAACAAAGCAGCAAGTTACAAGCACATACACTTTGTAAAGTCTATTTGCTCTCTCTTTTTCAGAATATTTTCTTCAACAATAATAGACAAACAAGCAAATAGCAAAAGAAAGAAAGAAAAAAAGAAAGGAAACCAACCAAACAAATGCAAATCCTTAAAAACCAACTACCACCACTAACAACAACAGAAAACACATGGCTTCAAACACCACCTATTGCAAAGGACTCTTAACTCCATAGACCCAGGCCAGATCTCTCTCCTCCTGGGCTTCAGTCTTGTGTACTTGGTTACCTCCCAGACATTTCTACCTATATATCCCACAAGTACTTCTAACTGAAATGCTCAAAACTGAACCAGTTTCTATCCAAACCTGCTCCATTATCCACTTTACCTTATCTCAGTGAACGGCAAAACCAAGACGAAAATGTGGAGCATTAATTTTGACTCCTCTTTCTGCTGAGCCTTTCACAGTAAATCATTTCCCAGGTATTTATGATCCTAATATCTAAGATTTCTCAAATCTACTTTCCTTCTATCCCTGGGATCTATCTACCTTTCTGTCTGTCTGTCTCACCACCATCATCTTTGCAACTCTCTTCTTCTTGGTGGTTTTACTTGCTGATCCGTGAGTTCTCTACATGGCAGCTTCAAAGGTGAATGGGATTCTGTTACTTCTCTGCTTAAAACTCCTCTGTGGTTCCAACTGCCCTTCAGATAAAGCCCAACATATTTACATGGCTTTCAGGTCCGGATGAAATCGGGACCCTGATGACTGTTCTCATATCACTTTTACTCTGCTCACTGCCCTCCCTCAAATCTGTAATTCAGTGTTCTCAAAACTGAATGCACCTTAGAATCTCCCGGAGATATTTGGAAAAAAAATTAGATACATGCCTTCCTTCCTAAGCACAAAAATGATAATTTAGTTGGTCTGGATTGAAGTCATTCATTGTTTTACAAGAAAATAAAAAGATCTGGGTTCGAACCACCATTCTGTCAGACAATAGGAGTGTGAGGAACGTTACTTAAACACACTGAATGCTGGGTTCATTATTTGTAAAGCATAGAGAATACTATCTGCTGATAGAGTTTCTGTAATAATTAAATTTGATAGAATATGTCCATTTCACAAAAGAGGGGCCAGAAGACAACTTTGGTAAAGAGCACTGGCTTTGGAATCATCAAACACACACAATCAAGACTTAACTCATATGCCTAATAGTAATGGCACCTATTAGGCAGGTTGCTTAAACTCTCTCAGCTCAGTATCTGTGCCTTTAAATTCAGGATAACATTATTCAAACTTAAAGCTCATAACAAGGATTCAAATATTCATGGAAAACATTTATAATATGTAAAAATGCTCTCTATAGTTTTGGATATATGTATTACACTTCTCTGAAAAGTTGAAAAGAATATATAAATTTTAGGTATTATAATGGAATCCATTATTTTCATTATTATACCTCTATTTGCATAATTTACCCCACTTTTTTAATAACTCTGTCATTTCACCATAAGTACCTATGCAATATCAATTACTTATTTTATGTGAAGCTTCCCACTCTAAAAGGAAGTATTATCCAGCAACTAGTGTTTTAACTTGGTGTCAGTGAAAGCTCCAAGCAACCATTTGATGATCAGTGCTAGCAAGTGTTATCAGCTTCCTCCTGAAGTCTCTTCTTTTTTTATCTGACTACTCACGCTGCTATTGAAGACCTTTGCAGCATCTGTCTGATATTAATGCCATCTAAAGATCATGTTGGCTCATAATATGCAAGTCATTCTTCACACTGTTCAATGTCAAAAGATGCTTCTTTATTGATTCTGATGTCACATGTTGAGAAATTAGCTGGCTGCATTTTCTGAATGGGAGTTAATGCATTGATCATGCCCTTGATGAGTGGTCTTATTTTTCTGGACTTTTGATCAGAATATGAGGGCAAATGAGATATTTAGGTGTTTATTACAATACAGCACTTCAAGATGGAGCATTACACTTTACATGGAAGGCATGCTTAGCCAATTTATAAGTGACGGTTTTGTCTTGAGGGTAGAGAGAAAATAGTTAGCATCAGAGTCAGTATCGAGAGAAATAGGAATGGAGTGGGGCCAGGATGAATTGTTTCTAACAGAATAATATTTAGCAGAAATAAATTTGAAATCCTGCTGTCAAGTTCAAGTTACTGAGCCCACAAGAACCATTTGAGGAGTTGTCTCTAAGCAGGAACACTGATGGAAAGGGCTACGATCAGTTGACATAAGTTCAACAAATCAAGATACAGTGTGCCACCAAGAGAACAGGAACAAGCTGACCTTGATTGTGTACTCTGTTGGATGATCACTACCAATTTGTTTAGTCCTCACAACAATCATTTGAGATGTATTATTTTCTCCATCTTATAGTTGGACCACTGAGGTATGGAAAGGAGAAAAAACACTTTTATAAGTTTATAGATTAAGTGGATAAACCAGAAATAAAATCCAAGTAAATCTGATCTCTAAATCCTTTCATTCTATTTGCTTTCCTTCTTCTGAAAGTCTATATGAGTTCCACTTCCAGCCAAGATGGAGTAACAGAGAAAACTTACCTTTCCACCTAAAGCAACAACAACAAACAGACAAAATGCACGAAATAATGATTTTCAAGACACTGGACATTAGGCCAAAAAGGTCAGTGATGACACAGTTAGATGAGCCTTACAATTTCTTCAGCTGGCTGTCTTGAGAAATTTTCTGGGCCATAGCACAAAGAGAGGAAATACAGACAATGCCCCATGGACTCTCTGAATTGAGGTGATAGAGTGGTGAATTAGCGGAGAAAAAAGTGGTTAGTGTTCATGGAATGGAATATTGGTGAGCTGGTGAGGAGAGAGCAGCATGTAGAAAGGAATTCACAATATGCAGAGAATTTTTCTCTAGTGTTCAGTTGACTAGTGAACATTGCTTGCATGTAAGGAAAATACTGGAAACTGAGGGAAAACAACCAAAAAAGTTAGAGGAAACAGTACTTGATATTTATTCAGGACCAGAAATAGTGTGGTTTCCCATCAGCCAGATTAGAAAACCATGTGATTCATGGGGCGTTGGGTAGAAAATACAGAACGGGCTTCCCACAGTACTGGGGTACAATTAACCCTAGACTGCAGATTGTTCTGGTCTCAACTATAAAATCTTAAAAGTAAGACACAGAACTAGCTTAACTGCATCTCAGAAAAAAGCTAATATTTATAAGTATATCAGTATATCTAGCCCCCAATAAGGTAATATTTACAATGTTTATCATCCAATATAAAATTTCCGGGCAGGCCCACCTGGTGGCACAATGGTTAAGTTTGCACATCCCACTTCAGCGGCCTGGAGTTCGTTGGTTTGGATCCCAGGTGCACACATGGCACCGTGTGGCAAGCCATGCTGTGGTAGGCGTCCCACATATAAAGTAGAGGAAGATGGATACGGATGGTAGCTCAGGGCCAGTCTTCCTCAGCAAAAAGAGAAAGATTGGGGGCAGATGTTAGCTCAGGGCTAATCTTCCTCAAAAAGAAAAAAACAACTACCAGGCATGCCGTGAAAGAGGAAAATATGACCCTAATAAGGAGAAAAATTAATCACCTGAAACAAGAACTGGCACAGATGTTAGAGGTAGCAGGCAAAGGCGCTGAAACAGTAAGAAGTCGTGCAAGAAGACAGTGGAGCAACATCTTTAAAGTACTGAAATTATAGTTTAAAAATCTGTTGACCTAGAATTTTATGTGCAGTGAAAATGTATTTGTAAAACAAAGAAATAAACAGACATTTTCAGGCACAGAAAAGCTGAAACAATTCACCACCACCAGACCCAAACTAAAATAAATGTCAAAGGAATTCCTTCAGACAGTAGGAGCATACCAGAATGAAGTACAGATCGACACAAAGGAATGAAGAGCACCAGAAATGGTAGCTACATGGGTAAATAGATGAGTTTTTCTTACTATTTAAAGTACTTTAAATGATCATTGATTAATTAAATAAAAATAGTATAATGTGAGATTTATGACATATGTAAAAGTAAAATGTGTACCAACAATAAATAAAACTCCAAAGGGGTAAAGTGACACAATATCACTTGAAGATAGACTGATATGTTAAAAATACACATCCTAAAGCAACCAATAAAATCACAAAATGTTGCAATTTATAAACCAACAAAAGAAATAAATGGAATCCTAAAAAAATTAATCCAAATATATGAAGAAAAAATGGAAAATGGGAGCAAAGAACAAATGTGACAAATAGAAAACAAATATCAATTTAATTAACAATGATGAATTTAAGGCTAATAATATCAATAATTGCTTTTAATATAAATTATCTAAATACCCCAATTAAAGGCAGACATTTTCAGATGGAGGAAAAAACAAGATCCAACTACATCGTCCATCACTTAACGATGGGGATACGTTCTGAGAAATGCCTCGTTTGATGATTCCATCGTTGTGTGAACATCGTAGAGTGTACTTACACAAACCTAGGTGGTATAGCTCACTACACACCTGGGCTGTATGTTACTAATCTTGTCGGACTACTGTCATATGTGCAGTCCATAACATTGACCAAACTGTTGTTTTGCAGTGCGTGACTGTATGTGCTGCTTATAAGAAACACACACTTTATTAAATATAAAGAGACAAATTGGTTAAAATGTAAAGGATGTAAAAAGACATACTATGCTAGTGCTAATTAAAAGAAAGCTAAAGTGGCTGTATCAATATCAGAATAAGTAGATTTCAGAGTAAAAAATATCGCAAGGGATAAAGAAGGTCATTTCATAAAAGGAGGGAATTCATCAAGGGGACATGACAATCCTAAACCTAATAACAGACCTGCAGTCTACACGAAGCAAAAATCAAGAGAAATACAATAAAAAGTAGACAAATCCACAGTTGCAGTTGAAGACATCAACATCCATCTCTCAATAATTGATGGAGGGAGAAGACACAAAACAAGAAGAAACTTAAAAGATTTGAACAAAAATATCAAGCAATTTGACTTAATTGACTTTTATAGTACACTTCACTCAACAACAGGATGATGAACATTCTTTTCTGGTGCACAAAACGTTTTACCTAGATAGACTGTATTCTGGGCCTTGAAACAAGTCTCAATAAATTTCAAAGGATTCAAGTCATCCAAGTATGTTCACTGACCAGAGTGGAATTAAATTAGAAAGATATCCATAAAATACAAAAACGTCTGGTAAGCAAATAGCACACTGCTAAATAACCATAGGACAAAGAGGAAAGAAAAAGGTAAATTGGAAAAAATTTTGAGCTGAACAAACATAAAAACAATCTATGAAAATATGTGAGCTACTGCTAAAGCAGTTCTCAGAGGAAATTTAGAGGACTGATACTTAGATTAGAAAAGAAAGATCTCAATACAGTGATATCGGGTCCACTTTTAAAAACTGGGAAAAGAAGAGTAAATTAAATCTAAAGTAAGTTGGAGAAAAGACATGCTAAAAATCAGCTTGGAAATCAATAAATTAGGAAACAGAAAGATAATAGAGATAATCATTAAATCCAGTATTTGTTTCTTCTGGGATATCAATAAAATTAATTAACAGTGCAAGACTTAGAGATATAGACAGAGACAGAGACAGAGAGACAGTGAAAGACTGAGAGACAGAAAGAAGACACAAATTATCATTTGTGAATGAGAAAATTGACATCACTATAGATTTTACAGATACTGTAAGAATAATAAGGGAATATTATAGAAACTTTATGCTAATAAATTCAACAATTAGATTAAATGGAAAAATTCCTTCAACAGAAAGTTCCCAATTTCATTCAAAAAGAAACAGATAAAGCAAATAACCTACATCTATTGAATAAATTGATTTTGTAGTTAAATATTCCACAAAGAAAACCCACAAAGAAAGTCCCCAATGGCTTTGCTGGTGATTTTACCAAATATTTATGGGAAAAATAACTGCCATTCTACATGACCTTTTCCAGAAAATTGTGGAGGAGGGACTATTGCCCAACTCATTCTATGAGCAAAGCAGTATTCTTATCCCAAAACCAGATAAAAACATTACAAAAAAAGAAAACTACATTCCAGTATCCCTCATGAATATAGATACAGAATTCTAAATAAACTTTTAGTAAATAAAACAAACAATATAGGACAAGGATAATGCATAATGACCAAATGAGATTTATTCCAGGAATGCAATATTGGTTTAATAGTTGAAAATAATATAATTCTCCCTATTAACAGACCAAAAAAATAAAAACATGATCATATCAGTAGGTGCAGAAAAAGCGTTTGACATAATCAAATATTCATTCCTTATGAAAACTCTCAGCAAACTAAGAATAGAAAGGAACTTCCCAATCTGATAAAGGGCATCTATAAAAAACAAACAAGAAAAAAACCCCAAGAGTGGTGAACATGATGTAATCTACACAGAATTCGAAATATATTACAATGTACATCCAAAAGCTACATAACGTTATAAGCCAATGTTACTGCAATTAAAAAAAACCCAAGAAACAAAACAAAACTAAACTAAAGCTAATATTGTACTTAATGGTAAAAGACTGATTTCCCCTAAGATCTGAAACAAGAAAAGGATGTCTACTCTCACCATTCATTTTTGACACTGTACTGGAGGTTGTAGCAAATATAATAAGATAAGAAAAAGAAAATATAGATTCCTAGATTGGAAGAGGGAAAGTAAACTACCTGAATCTACAGATAACTTCTAAGTAGCAAATTTAGTAAAATTTACACCTCCCAAAATTAAAACCTGGACTTAATAAGTTAGTTTGGCAAGTTTGCAGGATACAAGAATAATGCAAACAACTAAAATTTTAATTTATATATCAGCAACAAAGAGTCAGAAATTCAAATTGAAAAAAGAATACCATTTACAATAGCATCTAAATGTGAAATACTTAGGGAAGAAATTGACAAAAAACTGTACGCTGCCAATCCCACAACATTGCTGCGAAAATTAACGTCCTAAATAAATGTAGAAATTAGTTGTGGGTCAAAAACTCAATGTTATTAAAATAACAGTGCTCCCCAAATTGATCTATAGATTCAATGCAATCTAATTAAAAGTCCTAGCAGGCATTTTAATAGAAAAATCTTTTATAGAAAATGTATTTAAATTTATATAAAATTGACAAGGAGGAATTAAATTAATTTGCTTTTTCATCAGCTTAGGGCATGGCATTTAAAAGATGTTTCCTTAGTGATTTAGTATGTAAATGAACAAACTTGTTAAGAGTGATAAATGGAAACTTGAAGACAGATTTAGAATCATTAAAAGACATAACTTTAGGCTGTCGCAGTTATTGATTACAGATTGGACTTCTTTTGGGAGTTCAGATTTGTATCAGAGGAGAGAAGTATCATTAATTATTAATAGTAGGATCTAGGTGATGAGTATATAGGTGTTCAGTTAAAAACTCTTTAAAGTTTTCTTTATGTTTGAAAATTTTTGTAACATAATGCTTGGAAAAAATCTCCACCTTTGGGATTTCTTAGCCTCTCACTGTAAGCTCTGGGGAGAATCTGAGACCTCCTATTCTCAGCCAATCACTTTGGGGAAAATATACTTGTTTAAGAATGATGAAATTAAAAATCTCTCTTCCCAGGGCTGGCCCCATGGCCGAGCAGTTAAGTTCACACACTCTGCTTCGGTGGCCCAGGGTTTCGCCAGTTTGGATCCTGGGTGCTGCCTTAGCACCACTCATCAAGCCATGCTGAGGCAGCATCCCACATAGCACAACTAGAAGGACCTACAGCTAGAATATGCAACTGTGTACTGAGGGGCTTTGGAGAGATAAGAAGGAAAAAAAAATCTCTCTACCATATGCAGAATCCGTTGGGAACTGTTTTGCACTGTGATTTTCTTATCACAGAACATCTACTCACTCTCCTATTTGAAGAAGTGTCCCTGTCCATCCTTATTCTCCCCCTACCTCCCTATTCCTGCTTAGAAAGCAAACCAAAAATTGAGTAACTATCATGCCAGGCACACTATACTGAGTGTGTTCCACATTTTAGCTCCGTTTATTTTTAATTTACACTTGTATTAGTCAGGGTTCTCCAGATAAAGAGGACCAAGAGGCCATATGTACATATATATGGGGACAGGGAGGGATTTGGGTGGGACTTGGGGGTCCAGGGAGGAGGGGCTGGGGCAGAACTTGAGGATGTGGGGAACATACATATGTGTGTGTGTGTGTGTGTGTGTGTGTGTGTAAATAAACTTATTATAAGGAATTGGCTCACACAGTTATGGAGATTGGCACCTCCCAAGATCTGCAGGGTAAGTCATCAAGTTCAATTCCCAGGAGACCCAATGGTTTAGCTCTAGTCCAAGTCCCATGGCCTGAAAATCAGGTGAGCAATAGTGTAGTTCTAGTTTGAAGGCCAGCAGGCTTTTGACTAAGGAAGAGTCAACGTTTCAGTTCCAGTCTGAAGGCAAGAAAAAAGCAGTTGTCCCAGTTCAAAGGCCATCAAGCAGCAAAACAGCTGATTTCCCAGTTCCAAAGGCCATCAAGCAGGAAGAATTCACTCTTATCATGGGAGGGTCAGCCTTCTTATTTCTATTCAGGCCTTCAATTGATTGGATGAGACCCACCCACAATAAGCAGGGCAATCTGCTTTATTTAGTCTACTAATTTTAATGTTAATCTCATCCAAAAAAGCCCTTAGACTGTTTGTGAAAATATCTGGGCACCCCATGGCCCAGTCAAGTTGACCCTTAAAATTAATCATCACAGTACTATTAAATCTTAGGAAAGAGATTTTCACCATGGCAGCGCCAGGATGCTCTTAAGATGTCATATTTGAGCAGAAACCTGAATTCACTGAAGGAATGAGCCGTAAGACTTTTGTGGAAAGAACCTTCCATTCAGTTACAACAGGAACAGCAGTTCCAATGACTATGAGTCAGAGAGTGCTTGACATGCTCTAGGAATAGCAAGCAGGCTGGAGTAACTTGAATGTGAGTGTGTGTTGGAAGCAGTGATGAAAGAGATCAGAGATATAGCCAGGGGTCAGATGATGACTGGCCTTGTAGAACATCAAAAGGACCATGGATTATATTCTATTTGTGACAAGTAAGCTCTAGAAGAATTTGAGCAGGGAAGTGACACGAAGCGCTTTGAGAGAAGACTCAAGAGTGAGAGACAAGAATGAAAGCAAGGAGATCCATTGAGAGTTTATTTCTATAATTCAGTGTCATTTCTTTGAAAGGAGAATGCAGAATGTGCCCAGGTAGGTTGCAGTAAATGTCTCAATCAGAATGGTCCTCACCATATGGACAGCGTAATGTCCCATGTACACCTTCCTTTTGGATTCTGGACTGAAAGGTGGAAATCGGCAGATGTCAGAGTCATTTACCATCCTGATCTCAGAGGGCAGATGCTGACTACCCTCAGGATTTCTTTTGTAGCATCAAAAGCTGCAGGCTCATTAGCCTCAAAACATGTGAGCCACCACCACAAGTCAACTTTGATTTAGAGCAAAGGAGCTGGCATTGCTTAAAGGTGAGGTCACTGGAATCAGAGCCTTGATGAAGTTTCTCAGAAAGAAAACATTGTGCTGTGTTTGTGTCTCCCTCACATTCCTCCTTCCCTCTCGCCTCGCTTCCCACCACATGTGGGTTGGCTGTTCCTGAGGCCCCAGGGATTGAACGAAGGTCATTGAATTTAAAGCATGTCAGAGTCTACACAAAGTCAGGGAGAAGTTCCCTCAACCTGGGCACAGTTTTCCAAGGAAAAATCCTCTCTATTTAATGGAAGAAGGAGAGTGAGAGAGGACGCCACTTCAGCCTGTTATAAAAAACAGCGCTTGATGTATATTCATGGAATTCAGTACATAATAAGGAGGCTGATTCTCCAGCTGTGAGTCAGAGTCTGGCTGATGTAAATTGATGGAGGGAAAAGCTCCTGGAGGTTTATACGCTGGGAGAGTTTCCAGGACTCTGTCCCTTCGACAAAGGCTGCAACCGGAGGGTCGGGTTACCTGCATTCAGGATCAGCCTACCCAGAGGAATCATACAAGCCTGAGCTGGTCACTTTTTTTCTTTGGCTTCAGTTCTCTCTTCTGTAAAATAAGGGCAGTGATATTATTTCTTCTGTAGGGTTAATGTGAGGATAAGTGGTTATATAGATGGGAAAGAGCTTTGTAAACTCCAGTTGTGACCAGTGTAAGTTTATTTTACTCTCATACAGTTCAACTAATATTTATCTTCAAGGCCCACTCAATGTATGGCCCTGTTCTGAGTCTGGGGATTGAACCACAATGAGGTACCTAGCAGAGACAGAAAACATAAAATTGTTTTGTTTGCATATAAAGGTGAACATATTGATGTTTTTTAAAGCTTAAACAGTTTCCCTGGTTCCTTAGAGATGAGTTTGAACTCACCTTAGGAGCTAGCTATTTGTTATCTATCCAAAACTCCTTCTTCCTCCAGGCTTTCCATCTCAGAAAATGCTTTCATATGACACTCACCCAGTTGTCCAAGCCAAAAGCATAGGAGTCATCTTTGATTCATCTTTCCTTTACTCCCTCTGCATCTAATCTGTTCGTCTGTCCTACTTCCTCCACCCACAGGATACATCCTTAAACCTCTCCTCCCCTGTCCATCTCTACTGCTGCCATCCAGGTACAAGCCATACCCATCTCTCACCCTGCCTATCACAATGGTTCATCAATTGCTTTCTCAGTCTCCAGGATTATCATCTACCCCGTCTTTTCTCCAAAGCAGTCAAAGGGATTTCTTAAAAATGCCATATCATTCCCTTGATTAAAAGTATCTAATTGTCTGGATTGCAAACTCCTTAGCTTGGCTGCTCATGCCCTACATGATTTGGCGTCTGTCTTCACTCAGAGGACAGCTCATACTGCTCTCCACCTATTTACTCTGCTTTAGTCACATCGACATTCATTCTGTTCCTCAAGAGCCAGTTATTCCCACCTCGGGGCATTTCTTCAGCTGTTTCCCTGGGTGGAAAAGTTCTGATCCCAGGTCTTTGCAGTGCTGCATCCTTCTGCTCAGTCGAGTCTCAGCCAAATGTCTTGGCCTCAGGGACACTTCTCTGACCACCCAATCTAAGGACCATCAACCCAGTCACTTTCTCACTGTGCTGCCTTTTGTTTTCCTGGTGTTTATCATTATCTGCAGTTATCTTGTCCATTTGTTTACATCTTTGTTGTTGGTTTTCACCTATACCAGAAGAAAACCTTGAGCCTATGAATGTGACCTTACTTGGAAAGAGAGTCCTTGCAGATGTAATTAAGTTAAGGATCTTGAGATGAGATCATCCTGGATTACCTGGTGGGTCCTAAATCCAATGACAAATGTCTTTATAAGAGACAAAAAGAAGACACAGACATACAGAGGGGAAGGTGATGTGAAGATGGAGGCAGAGATTGGAGTGATGTATCTATAAGCCAAGGAATGCCAAGGATTGCTGGCAGCCACTAGAAGCTGGGAGAAAAGCAGGGATTCGAGTCTATCTCAGAGCTTCCAGAAAGATCCAACACTGCCAACACACTGATTTCAGACTTTGGGCCTCCAGACCTGCAGAGAAGAAATTTCTGTTGGTTTAAGCCACCAACTTTGTCATAATTTGTTTCAGAGGCCCTTGGAATTGAATACACCTGTGGTTTTTTGTTTTTTTTTTTTCATATCTTATAGCTGCTTCAGTATACTTTTCTTTCTTTAGGTTACCTTCTAGTCTCAAGATGTGCCTCAACAGGGAGATTCTACACATACTGGATAGAAAAGGAATGAAAAGAAAATGGCTCATATCCGATTGCTATTTTTCAGGCCATTTCTGGATCAGTTGATTCCGTTACACAAACAAGAGTTCTTAAAATAAATTTCCTGGGAAAACTAAGGGGAAGCACCCACAGCGAATTGCAAACCGTTGTTCCAGTTGCTTTTTGTAAAAAAAGACACAGGCCACTGAAGTGATTCACAAATCATGTGATTTTAATACAGATGATACCATACAGAACTTCTTTGTTTACTGGGCCTTTCTTTCACATGCGTGATTTCATTTTGTTCCCACATGAAGCCTATATTTTTTCTGTTATTTTATTCATGAGAAGACAGTAGTTCAGCGAGTTACCTGCCCAGGGTACCATAGTGAATATGTCACAGAAAAGGAACCTAAACCTGCTTCCTTGCTAAAATGCTTTTACCACTATGAAATAAAGGAATCGCTGGCCCTTTTTGGTACAACCGCCTTGTTTTAATGTTGGAAAAGTGACTTGTTCATTGAACTCTTAGTCGAAGAGAGGTCAAAGATAACTGAAAGGATTACATTCCACGCTCTTGCTTTTCTTATCTGGTCTGATGTAAAGTATTTTCTGGTTAAAGGGAAATTATTGTATGAGGTATTGTGGAATCCAAAATTGGGATTAAAGTCATAAAACAGCCAGATGTTTTGGAGCAAAGCCTCCAAGCATGCTAGAGAATGTAGAGTGATGACCGCAGTCAGCCACATTAGAGACCCAGAGTTGGAAGAGGAATCTCACTCTTCTGGTTTGTTCCAATGGTCATATTTGGGGTAATAACTAAAATAGGAGTAGGGGTACACTTTACAAGTTTATAACATTTGTATCATCTTTTCCATACTTTATATCTCTGAATCCCTGTAGCTCTGGGACATGGAAGGTATTGTCACCATTTTACAGATGAGGAAACTAAGGGTTAGAGGGGTCCGGTGACTCTCTCAGGGCGACACAGCAGGAAAGGCTTAGTGCCTGGGATTCTAACCCAGGATTCACATCCTTTCCATCAGTCTTCAGAACAAAATCACACTGTAGAGGTAAAATTGCTTCCTGTCAATAGACCGAAAGTTTTACAAAGTGTCACCTGCAGTTTGGACTCAGCGTGACAGAAATTATTAATGCCCCCAAGGAGCTCACAGTCAAGTTGAGGAAAGGCAGAAAAAAGCCTCAACACACTACTTAAATTACAACTACCATTCTGAATACTTATAATTTTAAAAGTCCGTAGTTGAGTCTTTTCCATGAGCGCTCCACAACGAGGCACTTATTCTGTACCATCTGGGATGCCGCTTAGAAACAAGCAAGTCCTGGGTGATAGCAGTTGAAACAATACAGATATTTATTAACTGATTTATCCAGAAGACTGGTAATCAACAATTCCAGGGCTGGTTCTCTGGCTCAATGATAGTATCAAGGACCCAGGTTTTCATTAATGTGCTTATTATCTCATGGTTTTAAGACAGCTTCTATAGCACCAGCCCCCACATGCTCAAACTAGTGTCCGAGGGCAGGGTGAAGGGTTCTATAAGAGCCTCTGTCTTTTTATCAGAGACTTACTCTGCGTCCAGCATTGTGTTTGTCTAGTTTTTGACACACACAAGAAATAACATTGAGAAAATTGTGATATTTTCTAGACCTTACAGGCAAGGCACTTGAAGGATTATTTAATTTACCCAAGATTTGAGCCCAGAATTAAAACTCAGGTCTAAAGTGTTCCAAAGTGTGGGCTTTATTGCACCCAGATGCTATAAAAGCTGCTTTGCTGAAAGCTGTCTTCCCCCTCAGTGAAATTCAGCTAGCAGTCAGGAATTTGTAGGCCTATCACATGGCAGTTCAAACTGTTGTACCCCTTCATGTAACAGATGAGGACACCGCAGGTGAGAAGAAAGGGAATCTTCCAAGTTCATGGCGCCATTTAGTGGTGAGCCAGACCCCAGACTCCAACTCAGGTCTCCTGCTCTGCTGTCTAAAAGGCTTTCCCCTCTTCATCCCTTGATTTACTCTCTTTCAGTCTAGGAGAGGACAGGTCTAAGGTGAGCATGTGCCTTTATATCTCAGTGAGCAGGTAGGGGGATGGGGGTGGACTGGGATATGGATTACTGTCACATCTCAGGCAAGACTAAAATATAAGAATTTTCCTCTCTCTCCTATAAGAAAATGCCACAAAAGTATCCATTTCAAGATGCTGTCGTCTTGCTATGCAGGACTCAGGGGTGAAGGGTAGGAGGGAAGAGAAGTCTTTCAATCTATATTACCAGGAAAACTCCACCACTCCCTCCCTTTTAAACACTCCTTACGTCAGATGAGAGGCTGTTTATCATTTATCTTCCCTCCTTTCCTCAAGACCTTCCCTCCTTGAGGGCTAAGTCAGTGTGGCTGGACAAGGGCAAATGAGCTGGGACAGTGTGCTTCAGTTTGCCCTGGCTGAAAGGATCGTTTCGCTAATGTTCCTTCAATTCTTTTTTGTTTTTCTCTTGTTCTTGGCTATGCTGTTGTTGCTTTCTCTGCACCATCTTCTAATACCTTCAAGACTCATGATTCTTTGGTTTTGACAGCAGTATTCATTTAGCTTAGACCCAAGTGGGCCTCTCCTATGTCCTGTCTCCATGCTTCCTCAGATGTAATTTAGGAATTGGGATGGGCGGTGGGAGAGAATGTAATAAAGAATTAGGCCTCCATAATGGAAAACTAAAGCCAATAATATTTTCACATAAGTTCTGAAAATCTTAAACTATAGGGCCTTTGGACTATGTAGCAGGCATATTGGGGTCTTAAATCAGACTAATTTGCCAGACAAATTAGATAATTAACAAAGATCTTCTTAAAGGGTCATTAGCAAAGTTAGATCCGAACATGTGACAATTACAATACATGTTTTTCTCATAAAACAGCCAATGTGATGACTGGTAATTAACCCAGGAACTGACAGAGCATTATTCCTTCTGTTCCTCTGGCAGGCAGAATTGTGCCACAATGACAAGAAAAGCCCAAGAGACTTTTGATTTGTTAAGAGTATATTAACTTCATGTATTTATTATTTATACCACACATTTGTCCTACCAAAATGTATCTGGCATTTCAATGATAATAAAATAAATGTTTTGTAATCTTATTTTATTTCTCATAATCTATGGTTAAATGATACTAAAGAATGTCTCCTGGTTATAGAGATAATACGTCTCGTTTTCTTTTTCATAGAACAGGTGTAGATAAGATATTGTTTTATTAAACTGAAGTTAACTGAGTGTTTGTTCAGCACATACACTGTGCCAGACATGGGGCTAGGTGGCTTATATTTATCTCATTTAATTTCCCAACAACCTTATGAGGCAGTTTTCATTAATGCTATTTTATGGATGAGAACTCTGAGCCTTAGAGAATAAAATGATTTGAATCAGATCCATCTGATTTCCAATCCTATGCTCTTTCTTCTACACCACTGTAAATATGTGTGTGTGTGTGTGCGTGCACACACACACACACACATTTACCAACACTCATATGTGCCCATTTATCTTTGCACTGAAGTTCTTCTGATTTGACATAGGGTGGAACATGGGAGCTGATTCACGTAGATTGGGTCCTTCTAGGGTCACACATCCAGAACTCACCACACATAAACCACACCATATTGTGATCCTTCCCAAATATCTAAATATCTATGTGAGACACCTACCTTCTCTCTTTTTTTCTCAATAAAATGTCAAATTTAGTTAGTCAAGTTTACAGAACTTTAAAAAGAGGAGGCTACGTAGTGCAGGAACTTAAGAAGCATGTTTCAGTGGGGTTTTGCCCTATGGAGACAAATTTCAGGGAACATCCTCAATACAGATAAAGTCCTGCAGAGCTGAGGAAGTCACCAAACTCTTGTTTCACAACAGAACTTTTATACCTGGGGTGAATATTTCCAGCTTGAAAGACTAGACACTCCCAATAGGTGTATTTCCTTTTGAGGGAGTTGCCAAGTAAAAATTGATCATTTTTAAGGTGTGTAACATGATGATTTGATATACATATGCATAGTGAAATGATTACTACAGTCAAGCTAATTAACATATCATCTCCTCACATAGTTACATTTCGTGTGTGTGGATAGTGCACCTGAAATCTACTCTCTTAGCAAATTTCCAGGCTTCAGTACACTATTATTAACCATAGTCATCATGCTGTATATTAAATCTTTAGGCTTATTCATCCTACATAACTGCACTTTTGTACCCTTTGACCAACACCTCCTCATTTCCCCCACCTCTCTGCCCCTAGTGACCACCATTGTACTCTCTGCTTCTATGTATTTGACTTTTTTTAGATTCTACACGTAAGTGAGATCATGAAGATTTTTTCTTTGCTTGTCTGGCTTATTTCGGTTAGCATAATGTCCTCCAGATTCATCCATGTTGTCACAGATGGCAGATTTCCTCCTTTTTTAATGTTAAATAATATTCTATTCCAGCCAGCTAGCCCGGTATGTATCTATCACATTTTCTTTATCCATTCATCTCTTCAGGGACTCTTAGGCTGTTTGCATGTCTTGGCTATTGTGAATAATGTGGTAATGAAAATAGGAGTGAAGATGTCTCTTCGATATAATAATTTTATTTCCTTTGGATGTATACCAAGAGGTGGGATTGCTGGATCATATGGTAGTTATATTTTTAATTTTTTGAGGAAGCTTCATACTGTTTTCAATAATAACTGTACCAATTTACATTACCACCAACTGTGTACAAGAGTTCCCTTTTCTCCATATCCTCACCAACATTTGTTATCTCTTCTCTATTTGACAGTAGCCATTCTAACAGGTGTGAGGTGGTTTCTTATCGTGGTTTTGATTTGCATTTCCCTGATCTTTAGTCATGTTGAGCATTTTTTCATATGCTTATTGGCCATTTGTATGTATTCTTTGGAAAAATGTCCCTTCAAGTCCTTTGCCCATTTTTCAATTGGGTTGCTTTTTTTCTGTTGAATTGTATGAGTTCCTTCTATATTTTGGATATTAACCTCTTATCAGACATATGGTTTGCAAATATTTCCTCCCAACCATGATTGCCTTTTCATTTTATTGATTGTTTCCTTTTCTGTACAAAGATTTTTAATTTGATATAGTCTGACTTATTTATTTTTGCTTTTGTTACCCAAGCTTTTGGTGTCATATCCAAAAAATCAATGTCAAGGCCAGTGTCAAGGAGTTTTACCCTATGTTTTCTTTATTTCTTTTTCTTTCTGATTGCTCTGGCTAGTACTTTCAGTACAACATACAACATAGTGTTGAATAAAAGTGGAGATAAAAGTGGGCATTCTTCCTTATGTTGGATCTTAAAGGAAAAGCATTCAGCTTTTCCCCATTAGTTATGATGTTATTTGTGGGCTTTATATAAATGGCCTTTATTGTGTTGAGGAAATGTCCTTTTATATCTATTTTATTGAGAGTTTTTATCATGAGTGGATGTTGAATTTTGTCAAATGCCTTTTCTAGATCTATTAAGATGATCATGTTTTTTATCTTTCATTCTGTTAATGTGATGCATCACATTAATTGACTTGAGTATGTTAAAATCAGCCTTGCATCCCAGGGGTAAATCCCAACTTGTCATGATGTATAATCTTTTTGATGTGTTGTTAAATTCAGTTTGCTAGTGTTTTATTGAGGACTTTTGCATCTAAGTTAATCAGAGATATTGTGCTGTAGTTTTCTTTTCTTGTGGTGTCTTTGTCTGGCTCTGATATCAGGGTGATGCTGGCCTCATAAAATAAGTTTGGAAGTGTTCCCTCTACTTCTATTTTTTGGGAAGACTTTAAGAAGGATTGGTATTATTTCTCATTTGAGTGTTTGGTGAAATCAGCCATGAAGCCTTCTGATCCTGTGCTTTTCTTTGTTGGGATGTTTTATTATTACTGCTTCAGTTTTCATATTTGTTATCAGTCTGTTCAGGCTTTCCATTTCTTTTTCATTCCGTCTTGGTAGGTTGTATGTTTCTAGAAAGTTATCCATTTATTCTAGGTTATCCAATTTGTTCTCATGTGATTGCTCATAATAGTCCCTTATGATTCTTTTTATTTCTGAGGCATCCATTTTAATGTCTCCTCTTTCATTCCTCATTTTAACTTCTAGCCTAATGGCCCTCATTGTATGGGCTAGCTGTGAAGTCCTCTGAAGACAGTTAAGAAGAAATGGTTAAAGTTCATTTTCCTTATAGCTAATGGCAGATACAACCATGATTATGATGGGGTGACTGTGGTGGTTAACTTTCTGAGTTATTTAAAGTTTATCATTTTCTGTAGTTTATAGGTACTATAGGAAGGCAATTAGACTGAATTGAGGATTACTAACAAGATACCATTTTAAACCAAAAGCCTTTGTGCATCAGTACAAGTGTGTATAAGGGTAAAATATATACAATATAAAAATATAAGATAAATAATATATGTTTTCCTTTTTTCTCTTGGGTCCCTATCCCACCTGTGCTTTGTATGTGTGTGTGTGTATGAGAGATTTTTGATTAGAATCAGGTAAAGCACAGTCTCTTTCCTGGGCAGAAAAACCCGTATTGATTTTTCTTTATTGACCAATCATACATTGCAGTATAAATATTTATGATGGCTGCACGTAATAAAAAAATAAGTTAAATACCACAGAGGAAAATGAAATGTAAATGGGAAAGGATTTCTCATGGGTAATACATCACTTTATAATCTTACGTTACTCTGAGAGGCACCCGACGGCTTTCTAAAATCAATGCTCAGATGACAAGACCTCCGTCATCACAAACAGACATTTACAATTTGGTCTTGTGTCCTCTTGGGGCTCACTCGTGTCAGGTTTATTTGGCGATTTAGCAAGTGAAATACAATATATATGCAAAGCCCTTCTAAAGTGGCCAGGTGTTTAAATGGAACGCTTCTAATATCTTGGAGCATTTTTGTAGATCTCCCAAATGTCAGAGTTGAAAGGAGCCATGGAGATCATTATTCCAAGGCTCTCATTTTATGGTGAAAGGAACTGAGGTGCAGAGAGGAAAAGTGCTGGCCTGAGGTCACACAGCAAGTTGTTAGTTGAGCAAAAATTTCTTGCAGCTCCTAGTTCATTGGTCTCTCCTGATCGTGTCTCTCTTAATTCTGGAGAAGTAAGGGTGGTTTGAAGAGGGCACGAAAGGATCTAGTAGGAATAGAGTGTGAGTAGGTCAGATTATAAAAGGCATTTTTCCTCAAATATTTAACCAAACAGTGTTAAAATTGCAAAGGGCACCATAAACAGCAGCTCAATCTCTTCTGGAGTTATTATTTACTTGATTAGAATATATGGAGGCAGCTCTTTGGTTTGACATCAATATCTGTTTTGTCTACCTACTGAGGGGCTTTGAGGTCGAAAAGGTCCTTAAGTGTTGGTGACAAAGATCTTTAAGGAAAAGCGGATGCTCACCATCACCCTCTTCCTCATTCTTCAGTTTCCCTGAAGCAAGGAGCTTCCATTTTTGTAAAGACAGACTGCTTTTTGAGAATTCAGGGTGGTGGAAGATGGGAAACCCCAATAAATAGCATCGACAGAGTTAGAGACATTAAATGTACAATGTGTATGTCTTTGCGTGTGAACAATATTAGTAAAATAAAATTTGTTTTATACAGCTAAAAATAAACTATGTATTTATCTTCTATTGTACTATGTATGGGGAAGAGAAAGAGAGTATAGGATTTTCAATTATCCTTTCTATTATCTTTCAGTTTCTTTACAATTATTGGAGCAGAAGGTGTACAAGGTCTCTCTTCCCTGTCATCAACCTCCCCAAACACACTTACTGAAGATGCTTCCCAAACTGCAGATGGGTATGAAAAGATCTCAGAGAGAGAACATCAGGGATCAGACATATATCTAGACTGGGTAGATTTCAACCTCCTTATTCAAAACTGCCATGTTTGTCCTCAGAAACAAATCCCTTGTCAGTGAAATATGTGTGTGTGTGTGTACATGCATAGGTATATATATGTGCATGTATTTGTATATGTATATTTTTTTTATTTTTTAAGGAAAGGGCAGAAGAAAAGTAACAGCTGCTTTCATGCATTGAAAATGCAGCTATTCAGAGTAACTTGAGTATTCATACCAGATCAGCAATCCGATGCAGTTTGAGATTTGACAGAACTCCCTCAATAGCTCTAAAACCAGAGTCCAGATGATGAGAAGGATACCTGATGTTTGAATTGCCTTTGCAACTACATTTTTTAGGGCTTTCAAATTGCTGCTTGCTAACATTTACAGTTCTCTGCAGCCATAATATACCACCATGGGATTTGAGAGGAGATCAAAGAAGCAGGAAAGAAATTGCTATTCCCAAATTCTTACCGGTAAAAGATCGGTGCATGTCAAATAGCTTTTAATGTCCACAAACTCAGTTCGGTATACACAGAAGGCCATTTCCATTAGTAAAACCTACACTTTCTTCATTGAAAATCTGTTCGACTGCAAAGAGGAAAGAAATTCTGCTGTGAATCTTAATAGTTTTAGACATTAGCCTTCAAAGGAACTTTCTTAACTTTTCAAGTCCTTTTCCCATTGGCTACAGAATATAAGTGTGCATTTTGTTAAGAAAACTTGTTCCACATAAGCCACTACTTTTACTTAAATAATTGGGGTAGGTGCAGAAAAGTAGGAGATTTCAAAGGAAGGATTCTTCATTTTTGAAATAAGGGTTGACAATGTCCAGAACAGCATATATAGCGTATGTTACCTCTTATCTAAGATCCACATATGCACATTTATAAAAATAGAAGAATATGCACAAATAAACAATTAAAATGGTTATCTATAGGGAGGAGGGAGAGGACAAGTAGAAGTTACAATAAAATCTAGCTTTGTCTGAATATATCTCATTTTGTAAATATGACTTTGGAGCCATGCAAATATTTTAAATATTTAAAAAAATAAATCAGAAATGAAAAATAGCAATCCATAAAACTCAAAAGCAAAATGTAGCAAATGGATCTAACTGTGTGTTAAGTTGCTTAGCTTAGCTAAGCTACACTTAGCTACACATGGAAGACATTTTAATTGACTATGAAATATGACAATGTAGTAATATATACCAAGGACAAAATAAACTGCGAAAAAAATCGTATTTGTTTTCAACAATTATATTGATAGTAATAATGTTGATTTTCTTATTCTACTACTGTTGTCTACTATAGTTGGATAAAGCAGATAACTACTTAGGAATCAAATTTTTTTAGCAGATGAAATAAAAGTTTAAAATCAAGATGTTTAGCAAAACCACAACTCACCTAAATTTGATTGGAAATAAGGAAATATTTTCTCTTAAAAAGATATATATTTCCTAGTTCTGTCCAATTGAAAAGGCCAATAAACAATGTCTGATCAGTACTGAGCAGCAACAGTGAACATCCTTAGTTCCCAGGTGGTTGTAGTCTCAAAATGCCGTTTCCTTCTAAAAAGATAAAGGGCACCTTGGAGAAATAATTAATTACTTCCAGATCTAGGGTCAGAAACATAGGAGATGAGGCTGGGACATCTTATCGTACTCAAAAGCAAGTCTATCAATGAATGAGCTTGTGTCAAAAGGGCTCAGGAGCTGCCCTTGGAGAAAATGGGACATTTGGGCCACAAAGAGAATGATAAACTAAACAGATTAAAACATATAAAATATTTTATAATCCATGAGCTCATAAAGATATTTTTTAAACAAAAATTCCAAACTCTCATTTTTTACTTTTATCAGAACCAGCTTCCTCTGAAAACTATTAAACATGGGGGAGAATCAGGAATTAACTCATCTTTCCCATAAGAATGTACGTTATGTATTCAAATAATGTGGAAGGAAAACCCTTCTTCACAGAACAATTGCAGCTATTAAATGTAGCAGTAAAAGAATATCAACATTTTGCCTCTTCTAATGAAATAATGAATGATCATCAATGGTTTCTCAAGCCTTAGGTAAAAAGCTGATAAAGAGCTTTAAAATAGATGCATCAGACTGAAAACACCTGAATGTACTCATCACTCTTAACATCACAGGAAGAGATGGAATCAGACAGTCATTTTCTTTTGATGTGATGCAAAGGGAACTGCAGAATACCTCCTGTGAAGTATTCTTGCCAGAGAATTGAAATAAATCTTATCAGTTCATAAAAAATAGAGGACAAGAGTAAATTATCATGCAAGAACACAGTCTAAAAACCCAGAATCAGGAAAATTCTGCAGGAACAAATGGCCAAGTTTCTTCAACAAATAAATTACATACAGGCTCATGCACGTACACATGTACATACACATACACGGAGGGACAGAGAACCTGTAAATTAAACTAAATTTAAGAGATATATTACCCAGATTAATTCTTTTAGATATTGTTTGGATCCTGCTTTGAAAAAATATGGTAAAATTATATTTATAATGCCATCAGAGGAATTTGAATATTGTCTTTTTGGTAATGTTAAGGGAAAATTGTCTTTTTTTTTCTGGTGTGATCTTGGTATTGCAGTTATATTTTTAAAAAGAGTTCTTAACTTTAGAGATATATATTCAAGTAGTTATGTTTGAAAGGGTAAAATTTCTGGCATTGGCTTCAAACTAACGCAGTAGTGTGTGAATGTATGGGAGTTGGGGAGACAGTTGAGATGAATGAAACAAAATTAGCAATATACTGCAACTCTTTAAAGCTGAGTAGTCCTTTTACTAGCCTTTCTATTTTACTAGGCTTTCTATTTTTTTCTTCTTTTCTTGCTGAGAAAGTTTAGCCCTGACCTAACATCTGTTGCCAATCCTCCTCTTTTCTTGCTTGAGGAAAATTAGCCCTGAGCTAACAACTGTGCCAGTGTTCCTCCACTTTACATGTGGGTCACCGCCACAGCACGGCTGACGAGTGGTGTAGGTCCCTGCCGGGGATCTGAACCTGTGAGCTCAGGCCACCAAAGCAGAGTGCGTGGAACTCAACCACTATGCCACGAGGCTGGCCCCCTAGTCTTTCTGTTTTTGTATATGTTTGAATATTTCCATGATAAAAAGTTTTTAAAATGCTAGAGTAGGGGTTAACACAGAGTCTTTAAAATACTAAACTACACTATGGCATTAGTACATTTTTAAGAGCAAATAACAGAGACCCACTCAAACCAGTTTAAGGGGGGAAAAAAAAGGAAATGTATTTATTTATATTACTGAGAATTCCAGAGATAGAGCTAGCTCAGAAACTCTGAAGGTTCAAATGTCTACATGTTCCCTGTCTTCACTCTTTCTCTCCCCTCCTCCCTTTTCCCCCACCTGCTGTACCTCCATCTCTCTTGTTTCACCATCCCCTGTTTCTCTTCTAGGCTCTACTTCCTTCTGTTTCCACCTCATTTCTCCTTTCTACCACTACAATCACTCCATGAGAAGGGAGTAGAGAAGCATGGCTGGAGACAATGCCAGTATTATACAATCCCAGTTTAGCCACTGCTGGAACAAAGAGACAGATTCTCTCCCAGTGAAAGTCTTATTGGTTTTGGGTGCAGAAAGTTGAGTTGAGTTGATTGCACTTCCTAGTCGTGGCTCAGTCACTTCTAGTCCATTTAAGGACCTTCTCTAGTTGACTTTATTCTAATTTTTGTCTCTTTCATCCCTTATCCCTACTAGCATTTACTTCCCCTGATCCTCACCAAAAATATTGATTCAATTTTTTTTGTTATATGTCCTTCTATATATGAATATAATTGTAAAATACATATTGTGGTTTTGAATGCATATATACATGGCTATAGATCTCATCTGAAACTAATCTCTGCCTTTAAAACTATGTTTCTTTAAAAAAATAACTAATTCTATTGGAGTGTATTTAGATACAGTAAAATATACAGATCTTAAGCATATAGTTAAATGAGTTTGACAAATGTACGTTCCCATGTAATAGACACCCTAATCAAAACATAGAACATTCTCATCACCTCAGAAAGTTTCCTTCTGTTCCTTTACAGTAAATCCCCCAATTAGATGCAACCACTGTTCTGATTTCTAGTACTATAGATTAGTTTGCATATTCAATGAGCTTCACGAACGTGGAATCATACAGTACGTACTTTTTATGTCTGGATTTTCTTACTCAATGTCTATGAGAGACATCCAAGTTTTTGCATGTATTAGTAATTTTTTAATTATTATTTTACTGCGAAGTAATATTCCACAGTAAGAATATAATGCCATGTTTATAGTTAGGTATGTGTGTGCATCTAGTAATTTGCTTCTGACTGCTTCATAGTATTCTGGACTATGCATCTTTCATATTTCACCCATTCAGTCCCATGGTCATGAACATTTAGGTTGTCTCTCATAACCTGCTAGTGCAGATAATGCCATGACAAACATCCTTGAGTGCATACCCTTTGAAAGCTGTATGAAAGTTCTTTGGAGCTTATAAAACGTTCTTAATTTCATTAAAATTGTTGCACTGTAGAATGCTCACATCAGTTTACATTCCCTTCAGCAGGGCTTACAGACACCATTTCTCCATATGATGGCCATGTATAGCATTAAAATAAGCTAAATAATGTTAACCAGCTTTCAATATTTAGAGCAGGGCTTTCCAATAGAAATTTTTGTGATAAAGGAAATATTCTATATCTTCAATGTCCAAACTAGCAGCTACTAGCTACACAGGGTTATTGAGCACTTGAAATGTGGCTAGTGTGATTGAGGAACTTCATTTTACATTTTATATAATTTTAATTAATTTAAGTGCAAATTAAATAGTCGCATATAGCTAGCAGCTACCAATTTGGACAGTGCAGATTTAGAGTCAACCAGGATGATGAGACTGGACTTAGTTTCTGAGGCAAGTGGGGAGTCACTGGAAAGGGATTCAAAAGAATGACACAGTACAATTTGTGTCTTAGAAAGATCATCCCAACTGGGTGAGGCACGGGTGGAGTGGAGTTCAACAGAAGTCAGGAAATATGAGTTGGGATGATGTTGCAGTGATCCTAGCTAAAAAAGATGGTGGCTTGCATAGGAGCAGTGGAGACTAAGAGAACGGACAGAGTCAAGAGTTTAAGTGGAAACAGTGACAGGACCTGGAGGCCGACTTGAAATGGTGGATTAGAAAAAAGAATCAACAATGAATTTCAAGTTTCTAGCCTGGACCAGATTCGTGGCCATAGATAGTTTGTAATGAAGAAGGTCCCAGCAAATTCACAGGGAAAATCACCCGTTGATCAGCAGTGGTGATGGAAACTTAGTCAAGGTCTTTTGAGTCATGAAAAGATTGTGTGTGGAGCCAGATTGTCTCAGGGTCTGGAACCCCATCTGTATCTGCTCTGGTTTCACCAAGGCTCATGTCAAAGGTCACCTAATCTGTCCCACACCATCTTTTGCTCAATCACAGGCTGACAGAGTTTAGCACAAGAGGAATGAAGCAACCTGGAGAAACTTGGAAGTCTCTGGAAGTTCTGAAGTTGACACAGAAGGAAAATCTGGGAACTGATAGGCATCCATTGTTTAATGTTGCAGGCAATTAGTGATCAGGAGCAGCTGCTATGGTTAAACTGTTAAAAATGCCGAAGTAAGTGAAACAGAACATATGGGGTAGGTTTTATCTCCAAAATACTGCTTTGAGGAAAATATTGACATAATTTGTCTATCATATTTTCCCCCTTTGAAATGATTTGCATAAGATTTCCTAGAAATAGGCTCCATATGCATGTTAGTAATTTGGTGGAAGAAATGTAAACTCAAGCTCATTGAAGGAGAGCCAGCCAAAAGAGGAGTCATGAGTCTACCACTGGAGCTAGATAACACCTCTCTTTGTGGGAAAGGTAGATTGTCAAGGGAAAGTCAGCAAAGGGAAAAGGAACTAGGAAATGGATAGTTAGTGAGTCCTTTCTGTGTGCCAACCACTGTACTAGGCACGTTGTGTTGTCTTTAATAAACTTTCTAGGCATTTATTAGCAGCTCCATTTTATAGATTTGAAAACTGAGATTTAAATAGAAGAGGTAATTTGCTCAAGTCACACAGGTAAAAAGTGCCAGAGCCAGGAGACAAACCAGTTTTATTTGATTAAAAAATGGCTCTTCTCAGACAAAAAATCCACCTCTGGACTTGAACAGGTGTATTGATTCTCAAAGTGTGTTGTCTGGACTAGTAGCATAGATCTCTCCTGGGAATATTTCGTGACTGTCAATCACTTCAGACCTACTGAATCAGAAATTCTGGGTGTGGGGCCCAGAAATTTGTGTTTTAGCAAGCCTTCCAGGTAATTCCAGTGCATGCTACTGTGTTGGAACCACTGGATAAATGAGATTTAATTAATCATATAAGAAGCAGGTACCCAGGAATACTACAGTAGGAGGAGGTAGCTGGGATGATGCAAAGAAATATAATGCGTATTTTCTACACAAAAATGCAGAACATTATGGGAAATGTGCATAACTGAAATGTCAACAATTCAATTTAGTGGAAAGAATGCTAGATAAGTGATTTTGAAATGTTGTTCCCAGTCCCAGATCTGATACTAATGTGCGGATTGGCTTTGGACAAATCTATATATTTTCTTTTAATCCCAATTAAAATGATAATGGTGGTAGTGGTGACACCTGGTACATTTTCATGGCCCCTTAGAGTTTGCAATGCCTTTGCTTTATTTTAGAGGTAGGTGGAACAGTAGTAAGCCAAAAATGAAAGTTCTTTGCTTAGAAAATATCCAATATTCCTTCCAGGTTGACATTCTAGTAGACTTTTCATGTAAATAAGCTGAAAATATACAAAATTATAGATGACCAAGTCAGTGGTTCTCAAACATGATTGCCATTTAGAATCCCCTAGGAGCTTAATAGAAAATAAAAAACATCCAGGCCTCTCTCCAGAGCAATATACTCTGCTCGCATCCCACATATATATATGCCATATATATAGAGAGAGAGGTGATTATAATATGCCTCTAAAGTTGAGAATTATGGCGCTAAATACTAAGTGAATTTAAATGAAGGAGAAATCAGAATGGTCAGCAGTAATTTTAGGCAGAGGTAGGATGACATTCTAGCCATCCCTCTTCAGTGACTCTCTGTCATCTAAGGGGAAAATCTAGTTTACTTAGCCTGGAATTCAAAGCCTCCCATGCTCTCCATCCCAACTATATTTCCTGCTTCCTGTTCCACGAATCTCTTCCATAAACTAGCTTTAGAGTTTTAGACTCCTTGCGTTTTCCAGCTCTACCCAGAGCTATACGTCCTCTAGAGTTTACTAGTGCTATTTCTTAGGCCTGGTTTTGTCTCTTGAAAGCATATCCATCCTCCACAGCACAATTCAAGTGTTGGATCCTTTATGAGTGCTTCCCTGGCTCTGTCATCCATGAGCATCTCTCCTTCCTCTGATGGCATATCACATTTTGGATATTGTATCTGTCAGGATGTTATTGATTGCATAACAGAACACTTTGTCTCAAATAGCTTCAATAATAAAGACAATATATTATCTTAAGTCCTGAGGTAAGATGACTGCAGGTTAGTTAATTTAATAGCTAACAATGTCATAAAAGACTCAGATCCTTTCCACTTTCCCCATCTTCCCACCTAGCTTTAGTTCCCTTGGTAGGTGTAAAGCAGCCACCACAGTTCTAAGTGTCACTCCCAGATATAAATGTATCCAGCAGGTGAAAAGAACTTTTGTTGATGTTGGTTTCTTTTGAAGAACCAGGAAACCGTTTCAAGAATCTGCCCATCAGACCTCTTCTCATATTTCATTGGCCAAAAGTATGTCACATGCTCATTCCTAAACCATTCACTGGCAAGGGGGCTGCAGTTTCTGTGACTGACTCACTGAAGCACATGTTTAATGGAAGGATTTCCTGAGCAAAATTGGAGTGCTCTGAGAAAGGAGGAGTGATGGTCCTTGGCAAATGATGCTTGGCTACACTGCTGACCCCTCCTCTCAAGCGAGTAGGCCCTTTCAATTTATAAGATTGTTGTCTGTTTCCGTGTTTTAGTTTTCCTATTAAACTCAAGTGTCCTTGAAGACAGGTTTTTGTTTTATCTTTAAAGGCATGAGCTTTGGAATCAGATACACCTCGGTTGAAATTAAGGTAACTAACTCATTCCAATTTGCCCAAGGCTTTCTTGATTTTAGCACTCAAAGGCACATATACACAGAAACCCCTTAGTCCTAGGCAAATCAGGAGAGTTGGTCATCCCAGTTGAAATGTCATCTCTACTGTATACTGGATACATGATTTGGAAGTCAAGTCATTTAATCTCTCAGTGTTTCATTCAAGAACTACTCCTTGAATGCCAACCATGTGCCAGACACTGTTTCGGAAAGTTCTCCTTGTTTTTCTGACCACTCTGGCACTAGCTCTCTAATTTCCCGCAATCGTGCTAAAGCTGCCCCGGGACTGCCTTGTGTGTGACCCCCTCTCTGCACCTCATCATTCAGAGATGATGTCAGAGGAAGCCTTGCCGCTGACGAATGGGGCTGACGAATGGGGCTTGGGAAATCCCCAGGAGTTTTCAGACACTGTTTCTGGCCTGAAAAACAAAAACACCCGTGAAACAGCCAAGGGTCCCAATCTGCTCAGGGAACATGCTGTCCTCTCCTCTTTGTAGGGCCATTTCTTGGACAAGCAGCGGCTCTGTTTGCTGGACTTTTGGCCTCGTGCAGTCACTGGGAGGCAAGGCACATCTCGCAAAAACGGGCCAGTGAAATGAGGTAATTGCGACTTTCGATGAATGCTATTTCTGTCTCCTGGGCAATGTTGCCTGGGATATGAAGAACGAGAGCTAGTGTGTCTGACACGTTATGGCTCTCTCCACAAAGTCAAGATAGATAACACAGGAGTGGGAAAGCCCCTCCTGTTTTCTCCTAATGATGAGTGAATGCACCATGCAGATACTGTTTTCAGAGGAGACTTATTCCAGGTTGGAAAACCCTTCCAATTGTCAGAACTTTCCCATTTGGGCTCCAAAGCTGTCCTTAAATGTGATTTAATATAGCTGTATTGAGCATAGTCTATGTGCCAAGCATGTTATATATGTCATCCATTTCCTCTTCACAAGGACCCTCAGAAACAGACACAGTTAGTATTTCCACTGTAGAGAGGAGCAAACTATGACTCAGAATGGTGAGATCCCAGGACACAGCCCTGACATGTGCAAGCCTAGGGTGAACACTTAAGTCTCCTCTCTCGTAGCTAGAGCTCTTTCACCCCACCACTGTTAATTTTAGCCATTTGTGTTGGATTATTGCCCCCTGAAATATATTTTATTCTGTAACATTCTGCAACGTTCTGCACCAGAGTACAGTGACAGCTCCGACTGCTTGACTCGGACCTCTAATTTTCTCACAGATTGTTTCTGTTTGTTTGGGTTGCGTTTTTTGTTTTGCGTTTGCTCTTTTTGTCTCCCTCATTGGGATTCAGTTTCCCAGTACTCGTTGGGGTTGTCTGTGGATCTACCTTTCAGATTTCCTCACCGCTATTCCTCATTAAATTTTTAGTTTTGAGTGTTTTAATAAATCAATGAGATAGTCAGACATCATTAAGTTATTGTATAAAGTAAGTGTAAATATGCTCTACTCTGGAACATTAGGGGCTATTACATGGCAAAAAGACAGAGATTGGGTTTAGTAGGCACTTTTGCTTAACCATGAGAAGATACTTTTGGTTAAGAATATTTGGTGAAGAATAGGCCTTTTGGCATTAGATTTCTAGTACAAGCTCCTTTATATTCTAACTCTGAGACTTTTGGCATCCATTTAGCCTCCCAAGATTCAGTTTCCTTATCAAGAATATGGGAAATATGTATGTGAGTTTTTTCAAATATTACAAGACGTAATGTATGAGGAAAAACTCTTGGCAAAGTGTCTCATGCCTTATCCAAGCTCTGTCAATGATAGCTATGCATTATTATTGGGGGTTGTTTATATTCTTATGTCAGCTACTTAGAAGACTTTCATTCTCTATCCCTAGGTCATAGGCTGTGTTAGAAATAGTTATCTTTTAGGGGGCTTGTCCGGTGGCTTAGAAGTTATGTTCGCACCCTCTGCTTTGGTGGCCTGGGGTTTGCTTGTTCAGATCCTGGGTGCAGACCTACACACCACTTATCAGGCCATACTGTGGAGAAGCTTCTAGAACTAGAGGACTTACACCTAGGATATACAACTATGTACTGGGGCTTTGGGGAGAAAAGACGAAAAGAAGATGATTGGCAACAGATGTTAGCTTAGGGCCAATCTTCCTCACCAAAAAAGCATAAAAAATAAGTTAATAGGAATTTTTTAAAAAAGAAAAAGAAATAATTATCTTCAAATAAGTGAGATATTGTGCTTATAAATGTGTCTGCATAAAGATTTCATGCCCTTTCTTGTCCAGGGAAAGATAGAGAACTACAGGTGTGCCATCAATTCCTAGTATTCAGATGGCCTGAGTGCAAGCTTCAAGCTTCAGATGTGCCCAGGATTCAGTCTCCAATCCCTTGCCTTGTTACCCATTTCCCGCCGCTTCTCTGCTCTCTTCTATCCCTCAATTTCACTGATTTTCCAATATTGAGCAATTTATGCATCTCTTTTATATCCTGACTTTTTCTAACCATGCCCTCAGGGTCTTACCTTCCAACCCAAGGAGTTAATCAAGGTTTTGATAGACTAGACAAAACATTTCCCACCCCAGGAAGCATTTGTGTGTCAGCTGTTAGGTTAATGTATATATTTCCCCCCTCTACAGTTAGAAGAGAAGTGTGTACATAATCCAAGAGGTTACTAACTGCCTGAGCCACATTTAGAGGCAGGGAGGGAAGTTAGGGCTTCACTAAACATATATTATTTGAGCTATTTGAGCTGAACCTTAAAGGATGAGATATCCGGATAGTTAGTCCGAGGTCCTCACTCTCCCTGGTGCTATTTCAGGCCACAATGAGATAGACCCAATTAGGTGAGCTCCCAGCATGCTCAGAGGGAACATTCACCACCAAGGACCATTAGAGTTAATAGAAGTTGCAAAATCAGTGAAGGGCTCATGAAGGGTGAGGATGGGACGTGTTGCTAGACATTTACTCTGAGTTGAAAATAGTGTTGTGCGTTCATTAAAACCACATGAAAACAAAAGACCCTCCAGGAAGTCCTGGTAACCAAGGTCATCAGTATTAAGAAAGCATAGCCCTAGTCCCTGGGCAGACATTCTGTCGTGCAAAAGCCTCATTTAGAAACATTGATGAATTGATCTATACCTTTTTTTTTTTTTTTTGTAATGCTTAAAACACTGGTTGTTGTGCTTATATAATTGGAAGGAGGAGGAGGCAGGAAATGGAAGGGAAGCCATATTATTCATTCAGAAAGTGCCTTTGAATGAGCAAAACAAGGGCAAAACCCATGGGAGAGAGGGTCACAAGAGTTTTGTTTGTAGAAGAGCCAAACAGGGAGAAGCAGGGGTTTTATACTTGGAGAGGATATCCGAGTAAAGCACAGGAGGTATAGCAACTAAGTACTACAGGTATAGTATAGGCGATGTTCCTATAGGTCTGGCCTTATATTCATGTCAGCCAAAGCAGCAGACCCTGTGTCTGCCTTAGGTCCAGCTTCCCTCTTACCCACCCAGTCGCCCGCACTATAAACTTCTGGATCATTTTTGACTCCCCTTATCCCTCTTCACTCTCACTCAACTAATCTCCTAGTTCTATAAGTTATTCCTCCTAAATATGTCTCTATTCTGTTGAATTCCCTCTCTTCCTAATGCTACTACTCTGACACAAGCCCCATTTCTATTTTTGCCTTATTGTCCTTGCTCATTCCCTGAACTTTGACTTGCATTCATATCCCCGAGGATGTTGTTAAGTTGCAGATTCTGATTCGGGAGCCCTGGAATGAGGCCTGGGATCCCGCATTTCTAACAAGCTCCCAAGTGATGTCTATGCTGCTGGTCAGAGAAGCTCACTTAGAGTAGTGAGGCCTCAGGGGCAGAGCCAGGTCTTGAACCCTCCATAGCCCGTGTTCCTACACTCCTCCAGGCAGCCTTCTGAAGGGTTTGGGGAGTAGACTTTCTCTATGGGACTCCAGAAGATGAAACAAGGACCACTGGATGGAAGTAAAGCAAAAATCTCGATAGCTGGAAGATGATTCTGACATCAAGAGCTGATGGACAATAATATGTGCTGTCTTATGAGATGAGTACCCCATCATTATAAATAGCCGAGCAGAGACCAAGCGATATTTTTTCTAACATTTTACTATGAATATTTCAAGCATAAATGAACATTGTAAAAACTGTATAGTGAATACCATATGCCTATGTCCTAGATTCTACAATTAGCATCTTAGTATGCTTGCTTTATCCCATATCCATTCATTCATTCATCCTTCTATTTATTTGACAATACAGGGTTGTTTTTTATGAATTTCAAATTAAGTTGCAGACATCAGTGCGCTTCCCTCTAAATATGTTAGCCTGCATATCATTTACTGGAGTTATGCATTCATTCCTTTTTTTGTGGGGTGAAATTGACATACAATGGATGCACAAATCCCAAGTGTACCATTTGATGAGATTTCACAAATGTATGTACCTGTGTGAACCAAACCTCTATCAAGATATAAAACATTACCATCATACCAAAATAGGTTCTCATGCCACTCCACAGTCAGTCTCCACCCCTATCATCCTAGAGGCAACCACTCTTCTGAATTGTTTCCGTCATAGTTTAATTTTGCCTCTAGTAGACTTTCTTTTTTTTTTAATGATAGCTTTATTGAGGTATAATTCACATACCATACCATTCACTCTTTTAAAGTTGTATAATTCAGTGGTTTTTAGTATATTCACAGATTGTGCAACCCTCACCACTGTCTAATTTCAGAACATTTTCATCACTCCAAAAACAACCCCCCTACCCATTGCAGTGACTCCCATTGCCCTTCTCCCTCCAGCCCCTGGCAACCACTTGTCTACTTTCTCTTTCTGTGGAGTTGCCTGTTCTGGCCTTTTCATATCAATGAAATCACAGAATACATGGCCTTTTGTGGCTGGCTTATTTCACTTAGCATAATGTTCACAAGGTTCTTCCATGTTGTAGCATATATCAGTACTTCATTTCTCTTTAGGGCTAAATAAAATTCCATTGTATGGATCTATCACATTTTGTTATCCATTCATCAATTGATGGACATTTGGGTTGTTTCCACTTTTTAGTTATTGTGAATAATACTGCTGTAAACATTCATGTGTAAATTTTTTTGTGTGGACATGTTTTCAGTTCTCATGGGTATATACCTGGGAGTGAAATTGTTGAGTCATATGTTTAATTTTTTAAGGAAATGCCAGACTGTTTCTTAAAGCAGCTGCACCATTTTACAAGCCCACCAGCACCAGAGGAGGGTTCTTATTTTTCCACATCCTTGTCAGTACTTGTTTTTTTCTGTGAGATGTATATGTATATAAATACATCTGTATAAATATAAGTTCATGGGAGAAATGTATATTCAGATCCTTTACCAATTTTAAATTAGGTTATTTGTTTTTTTATTGTTGAGTTGTAAGAGTTCTTTATATATTCTGGATACTAGATCCTTATCATATATATAATTTGCAAATATTTTCTCTCATTCTATGGGTTGTCTTTTCACTCCTTGATGATGTTCTTTGAAGCACAAAAGATTTTAATTTTGATTTGTCCAGTTTATCTATTTTCTTTCATTGTTTGTCCTTTTGGTGTAATCCAAGATCATGAAGATTTACATATTTTATTCTAAGAGTTTTATAGTCTTAGCTCTTACTTTTAGGTGTATGATCTGTTTTGAGTTAAGTTTTTTGTAGATGGTGTGAAGTAGAGGTCCAGCATTACTCTATTGCATGTGGATATTCAGCTGTCCCAGCACCTTTGTTGAAAAGACTGTTCTTCCCCACATTTAATTGTCTTGGCATGTTTGTCTTTCAATGGAGTTTTAAAGTGAAATTTAGCATACTAAAAATAAGTATATTAGAATAACTAAGAGAATGTTAAAAGTTAGAAACAATAAACGGGGCTTGCCCTTGAAGTAATCCAAATGGTAGATTGTAGGAAACAAAATAGGTGGCAAAACACAGATGAAACAACTGGATAGTTCTGGAGGCCAGAAGTCTGAAACCAAGGGATCGGCAGGGCCTCATTCCTTTTGGAGGCTCTAGAGGAGAATCCTTCCTTGCCTCTTCCAACTTCTGGAAGCTGTCAGAATTCTTCTTGGCTGTGTCACTCCAGTCTCTGCTGCTATCTACATATGGCCTTCTCCTCTGTGTCTGTATTTTCCTCTTCTTCCCTTATAATGACAATTGTCATTGGATTTAGGGCCCACCTGGGTAATCCAGGGTGATCTCATCTCAAGACCCTTACTTATATCTTCAAAGATCTTTTTTTTCCAAATGAAGTAACACTCACAGGTTCCAGGGGTTTGGACATGGACATATCTTTTGAGGGACTACAACTCAGCCCACTACAGTACATGAAACTGGAGGACAAAAATGAATCATAATTGCAGCAGAATGCAAACAAATGAAGCCCTTCTGAGTGTTAGGATAAGAGGTCAGGCAAATGTTGAGGTCAGAAATCCTGGCTAGGATTGTCTATAGGTTAGAACATGGAATGTAAAGTTAGGCTAGGCCAGTGATCTTCAAACAGGAATTGCTGGAGGCACATGGAAAAACAAGTAGGTTTGAAGATAATCGGTTTCCATATCCTCTTTCCTAAAACTTATTCCTTGAAAAGGAACCCGTGTCCACAATCACTCTTCTCCAGGTTTACATAAGACAGGTATGCTCCTCACCCGTGCCAAGGTTGACTTCGGCATCACCACACAGATGAAAGCCTTCCCTGTGATCGAGGAAGACACCATGAAGCCCTATGGCTTCCTTCCATCAAGGGTGAAGGATGGGAGTAGAAATAGTGTGTTTTGGCCAATCTTAAGATTTGTAAAATGAGATTATGGTAGAAGGAGTAGTAGAAGTAATGAAACTTTTAAAGAATTTCTCTTATTTCCCCCACTGTTGCCAAAGAATGTCTCGCTCTTCAGGGAGTGTCGCTGGTAGGCTCTGGGCGCATCTCGGTGAGAAGTGAGACCTCTCCAGAGACCCAGACACTGGTGGTGGCCACTGCTGCAACCCAGTATAGGCGTGCTGACACAGGTGCTGACCAATGCCATTGAAGTTCTTTCCCTGGCCTGTTAGCCCTGGGATCTGCCACATCCCCCTTCTTTTAGACTTTCATATCCAGTTGCTCTACATACTTACCAACATGTGGTGGTGTCAACAGTTATTTTTTTAATTTGGGCTATTCTGGTGGGTCTAAGCAATATTTAACAGGAATATGGTAGCAAGGATTCCTGTAGAATGAAGAGCTTGGACAAGAATGTCTCCACAGAGCTCAGAGCTTCTGGCGTTCCAATCCAAGTTATATGCACCCCTGTATTAGTTTTATATTCCTGCCGTAACAAACTACCACAAACTTAGTGAATTCAAACAATACACATTTATTATCTCAGTGTTCTCTAGGTCAGAAATATGAGTAGACTCAGCTGATTCTCTATTTCAGGTCTCGCAAGGCTGAAATCAAGCTCCTGGCTTGAATCCTTATCAGGAGGCTATAAGGAGGAATTCACTCCAAGCTCATTCAGGTTGTTGGCAGAATCCAGCTCCTTGATGTTGTAGAACTGAAATCCCTATTTCCTTCTGGGCTGTTAGCTGGAGGCCACCATTAGTTCCTAGAGGTCTCTTTCTAGCTCTTGCACATAGCCTCCTACATCGCAGATCCAGCAATTGTTTTTGGATTGGTCTCACCTTTGCAGTCTCTCTGGCTTACCCTTCTGCCACAGCTCTTCTACTTCTAGCTCAAGAAAGTTCTCTGCTTTTAAGAGTCCACGTCATTAAGACCCACCTAAATAAGCCAGGATAATTTTCCTGTCTTAAAATCTGTAATCTTAATCACATCCACAAAGTCTCTTTTGCCATGTAATGTGACATATTCACATGATCCAGGAATTGGGACATGGCCATCTTTGGAGAGCTGTTATTCTGTCTACCACAGTCCCATTAGGTGACTAACGCCCCCACTTCTGATCCATGAGGAGCTTTGGAATTTCGAGTTGCATCCTCCATGCTCTACTGCAGTTTTTCCCCCTCTATCAACATTTTGTCAACTCTGATTAAATGCTTCTGGCATTTTATATAACTGGATCAAGAACAACTTAATGTGGAATACTTCAGTTTCACTTGGTGGTTATAAGAGTGCTACTTCATAGGATTGTTGTAAGAATTCAACCAGTTAATTAATACAAGTAATAGCATATGGGATAGTGCCTGCCATGGAGTAACTGCTCTGTAAAAGCAGTAGTTGTGGTCCCCAGCTCTGCTAAGGAACCTTCATGTGGCAAGTCACCATTCCTCCCCAAGCCTCATTTTTTCTCGTGTTGACTGTTCCTCGTTTGCACCACCATCCTTTTCCTTTTTCCCCTCTGCTCTCTTACCAAGGCTGACTTCTATGTGCTATATCAGTGAGGTCTCTTGCTCACTGATGTTCACTTGGGTTTGGCTAATAGGAGGCACTGACAAGAGGTTGAAGCGAGGGAGAAGACTGAGACTGGGATTTTTATTCTGCTGTTCCCTGTCAGGCCACGTGAGAGCATGGCTAGCCCCTGTCGGCGGTCACCTCCTGTAAACATATTTTGCTCTCTCTAGAGTCCGGTAACACTGTTCCCTCCATTCACCCCATCAGGCACCTGAGGGTGCTAGTAGCTCCCTGCTATTGCTAGTCTCATGGTGCTGCACCATCTCTTGGTGGTTCCTCTGACCCTGATCATGCCTTCATAAATCGTTTCTGCATTAACCTCTTCTGAAATATCCCTTTTAAGTGTGCCATGTTGATCCTGCCTGAAAAAAGTGGGGATATACTAGACCATTTCTGTGGACCCCTATCTATCTAAAATGTTGTAATTCCTTGCTTCTCAGAATTTATGAAGTCTCCATGATCAAACATTTTTGAGTGATTTATTTTTGTAGAAGTGTTGAAGAACACACAGAAGTAAAGACACAGTAAGGGCCCTCAAGATTCTCACTCTTTTATCATTCATTGAAAAATAATTAATTGTGCACGTGCTAATGAGAGAGAAATGTCTTAGCCAGCTCTTTACTCTTCTTATCACCTCGTTTAATACAACCAAGTCTCTTTTCGTCTGAATTATTATGTCGAGGAACAAGAGACATGTGATGAACATTTGTTTTCTGCTGGGTACTTCAAGCACCTCTCTTCAGTGATCCTTTCAGGAACCCTTAAGAGAAGAGACTGCCTCCTTTTATCAGGTGAAGAAATTGAGGCTCATAGAGACAAAATAGCTTGCTTTTCCAAATTTGTAATTCTAGAGAGAATTCAGATTCACTTCTCTTTTACTCAAGTCTACAACCTTTCCTTTAACCAGGCAGTTCTTTAAAGCCTCAGCTATTAGGATAAGGATTCAGTGACCCTGGCCTTAAATTCATTGTTGATGTGTGAAATCAGCATGAGACCAGGCACACGGAAGCAGTGAACATGTTTTGGTTACATGAATGACTGGGTGAAACAACGGGTGAATGAACAAATTTTTGCAAGTGAGATTCACCGTCGTAAAGAAATCAGAGGCAGACACAGGTTGATACAAAAGGGAGCCAGAGCCAGGGGCTAGGATATTGACTAGGACTCCTGGGTGAGAGTGTCTCCAGGAGGATGAGGTACTTGGTGAAGCAGGGTTGGACAAGCCTCCACCGCCACCCTCGAAGCCTTTCCTACTGCCAGGCACAGAATGTTCCCATGCAGGGGAGTTACCTGTTTCAGCATTTTTCAGGATTACATCTGTTGTCAGGTGGATTGACAGGGATTATTCTTGTTGTTATATGGTTATGAAGAGAATGCCAGGACAGGGACAAGACACAGTTCTTGCCTAGAATGATAGCGTGACAGGACAAAATCTCACTTCACCTCAGACATGCAAGGAGGTTCTCAAAGATATTTCTCCCTCCATTGGTAATGGCCATATTATTAACATGCGTAATTCTTTCCATAGATTACTATATTTAAGCCTCATAATTGCTCTGTGAGGTGGGTATTATAAATGGATTATATCCATTCACAGATTGAAAAACTGAGCCTCAAAGTTCACACAACTCAGGGTCACAGAATGGACAAGTAGCTGAGCTAGTACTGAAGAACAGGCGTGTCTGACTTCAAATCCTTCCTCTTTACCCTTCATCAAAATATCACAAACTGTACTAGTTATTTGCATTTGTCTAGTCTTTTAGGATAAGCATTATTTTCTGCCAATTACTTTTGCAATCTTGTATGAATTTAATTCCCTTTCTGGACACTTAACACTTTGATGACCGTTTCACCTAAAATGTTGTAATCCCTCATTGTCTCTCTTCTCATTATTTTAGCTAAATTTATATTTTCTTTCTCTGAATTCTCAAGGTGCATCTAACTTGTATAGTGTATTAACTAGAGCTCTGCATTTCAAGTTAGAAAATAAGGGCCACAGAGCTAACCCACAATTGACCTGGGTAGCCTTGGGTGAATAATTTCATGATCTATCAGTGCAGTCACCGATCAGGTGGATGTAATTATCTCTGTCCAACCTAGTTCAAAGGACTTTGGGGGATCAAATTAGAGAATGGATTGAAAATACTTTGTAGACTATAAAGAACGATAAAGATGTAATAGGCTGGTAGGTTATTTTTATGATTTTACCATTCAACATAATGTGTGTGGTTTTATTTTCTCTCTCAATCTTCAGTCTATCCTATGAATTAGGTAGGGCAAGTTTGCTTATCCAAGATTTGTAGATTTCTTCCTTCCTTCTTTCCTTCCTACCCTTTCATCCTTTGCATTTTCTTCCCTCCCTCTTTTCCTTCCTTGTCTGCATTTCTTCCAAAAACACACTTTAGGTCTTACCATGGACTTGGCACTGTGGCACAGCATACAAGGCCAAATAAGGCATAGCCCCAGCCCTGAGGAAGGTTATAGCTGAGAACAAAAAGTAGATACATGACAGGATCAAGAGAAGTGGATTAACTAAAGAATATGGCAAGGTGACTGCAGAGACAAGCTGGACCCTCACTTTCATATTCACAAGACAGTCTTCTTTCTACCCTTTTATAAGCTTCCTTTGGGAAAAATGCCACTTCAAAACCAATGTCTCCAAGGGCAGAATCTGGCTTAAAGGAGAAGGAGGCCATTAAGCATTCATCGAACACTTATACATGCAGAACATCGTGCTGTCTTCCCATGTTGCCATAAGTACCTTTATTCCAAGGATAAAGACAAAAGGTCTAGAAAGATGAAGTACTTTGTCCCAAGTCTTAGAATTAGAAAATAGAGGAGCTCTGTTTCTTTTCCAGGTCAGTCAAACTTCAAATATGTCTAGGCAGAGGCATCTTTAAGCAATATAGAAAGAGTTAAGTGAAAGCAACAGGCTAGATTTTATAAGCTAGTAGGGTCTGTCCTTCACAGTCTTAGGGCGTCAAGCCTTCTATATCTGCTCCTTTAAAATAGCCATGGATTATTATTAATATGGATATTTTAGCCAATGTTTCCCTTCTTTGGAGCTGTTCCATTTGGTGACTGTCTGGGGATACAATTACATAGACCTGTCGATGTCTTTTGAAATTGTCCTAAAGCCTTTGCTTCAAGTTGAACAGAAACCCACTCCAGCTCGAAGGAGCAGCCTATGGAAAATTCCTGACACTGTATGTTCTTGTAATTTTTGGAACACTGTAAATATTTGAGTCAGTAGATCTTAATCCATAAACACAGCTGTACTTAAAAAACCTTGATGGGGAGTTATTATAATTTAAACAATTGGGTAACAAAACAAATCAATGTTAATCATTTTCGTTTTCTAAGGACAATGGACTCAGACTTCTTATAAAACTTCCATGATGAGCTTCGCAATTGCAGCCACAAATAAACTTAAAAATGCTAAGATAAATCATTCTCAACTTTTTAAGAACATTGTAAAAAGAAAGTGAGGTGGGGGAGGGCCAGGAAAAAGAAGAAAAACAAAACAATTTTGAGCAAGACCCAGGCTCTCATAGCCTTAATGCACACAAGGCCTCTAAAGATAAACATGAAGAGAGAAAACCCTCTCTGAGTTTGCCGTCTCTCTGTCTAAATTATGTTATGAATTGCCATTATTCAGGAATTATTCCTGTTTCCATCAGAGCTACCTTCAGCTCTCTTCACAGACTTTCTCTTTGCTGCGTTTTACAGGAAGGACTCAGAATAACCAATTCGTTCCTATGAGATGTATTGGGTTCTTGTGTGTCAATCACTGTGCTAGCCTCTGGGGATAATGTGAAGATCAGATATAGCTCCTGTCCTCAAGGGGATCCTAGTATAAAATCAGAGACAAGAAATTGCCACAGATGATATCTTTTTAAATAAATGAATAAACCAATGTTTTGCATGATCAAGATAAAGAGAAGGGACTAGAAAGACTTTGGAGGACATTTCCAGCTGGAAAGTTGAGAATGGTGTTTGGCAATAAGGTTGTAGAATCATTGGGGTCTGCATGGAAGAAGAGACATCTGAGCTGAGGATGTAAACAAGCAGAGTTTGGGGATGGGGTAGGGAGGACTCCAGGCAGAAGGAGCTGTTTGATCAAAAGAACAGGGCTAGGAAACAAAGGCAATAGTTTGGCTTAAGTTTAGGGAAAATAAAGGAGACCAGTGCCTGAGAAGGTTGACAGGGCAAAGCATGAACTGTTGTGAAGGGCCTGGGATTCCAGGCCTGGGAATTTATAACCTCTGCTATAGCTGATTGGGAAGCATATCCTTATTTTGGTAAAGACTTGACTAGAACTGGGATATAAAAAAGATTCATCTGGCAAAGTATAGCAATAGATTGAGACAGGAGAAACATAAGGTGCAGAGACCTAGGGAAAGGATGAGACCTTGGATCATAACAACAGCAAATGGGTGGAGAGAAGAAAACTGATGTGAGAGGTATTTGAAGGGTAAAATCGGAATGATTTGCTGAGGGATTGGATATGGGGCAAGCCAGATTTTATAGACCAAATTGAGACGAAAGGTTTCAATTGGAAGAGGCCCTTAGTATTAGAACATTTAGTGTTTGAATTCAGTCCAAAGCACTATTGGGGTTCCAAGTTATTCTTTTTCTACATGTAAGCGACAAGACCTTAACTTTCCCTGGGGTATACATGAATGTCCTTTCTCTTCCTTCCGCTCTTGTCCATTTCCTACAGGACTGTGCAGCACAGATATCATGACCATAGCTGTGTAAGGATTCACGATGGACTGACAGTCTAATTTATTCTCTCACTTGCTTTGTTTCCTGTGAGCACCTTAGCCAGTCTGAGAAGAGAATACATGAATAAGGTCTTCTGGTGCTTAATTTACAGAAGACACAACAGAGGTGCACAAAAAACACCCAAGTGACTAGCCTAGGGTCACATATTTAAAAGCAAAATGGGAATTAAGCATTGGTTTGAATGGTAGTGATGGAAGGAGATTGGAGATGAGAAGTTGGAGATGAGAGGGATAAGAGGGGAGGGGGCCTAGACCAGTAAGGAGACTTGGATTCTTCTCCCAGTGTTAACACTAAATCGCTAAGTGACAGTTGAATCACTTCAACTTTCTGAGCTTTAGCTTCCTAAGAGCAATGTGCTTTGTAAAGAACACAGGATATATATAATTATTAGTAAGATTGTTATTTAATTTTCCCTCTCAGCCTGGGGATCTTCTGGTGTTTATACTTTACCTAACAATTTAGGGTAATTCTTACTTTATAAGACAGAATTAATGATTATCTCAATTTAAAAACATGGGAGGGAGGCAAAGGTTAAGAACTTTTACTTAGAACCTGCTAGGAACCTGGTGCTTTTCCTGTACTGCCTCTTGTGATTATCACAATGCCCCATTTAACAGATGAGGACACTGAGGCTCAGGTATGTGAAGTTCTATTCTCTGTAATATCTATATTACAGTAGAGGAGTCTGTGTGAGTAGTGAATGGAGAGCAACACTTCAGTGTATTCTTCTCAGTCAACTGCTGCCTCACGTGCACATTTAACTTTGCATTTATTAAGAAGCTACTATGTGCAAGGCTGTACTAAGCACTGGACCCGTAAACACAACTACAGCACCAGCCTGGAGTCAAACATCCTTTACATAGCGTATAAGGCCTTGCATGGTCTAGACCTTGCATAGTCGTCCTTCCTCAACTCTCACCACTCCCCCTACCCCTACCCTGATAGTCCCACATCCGCAGGTGAAGTTCCTCTAATGTTCTCTTTCATTTGTTAGGCTTACTCATTGCTTTTCTGCTCTTCCTAGAACAATTTTTCTCTTTTCATCTGGGTGAAATCTACTCATCCTTCATGTCTCAGTCTAAATGTGACTACACAGAAAAAGCCATCCTAACTCTCCTAACCAAGTTAGATCTCCAAGAAAAAATTTCTCTGTGCTTCTCTTTCACAATACTTGAGGCACTTCAAATTTTTATAATTGTTCATTATTATTTGACTTCCTCTTTCGACTATAATCTCATTAAAGGCAGCACACCATGACTCACTCCCTTCCTTCCTTCATCTCTCACTCCTCCCCTCCCTCCTTTTCTTTCTCCCTCTTTCTCTCTTTCCTTCTTTCTATATTGGTGGCATAGTAGAGTCACAAAATTACTTAATGACCATCTGAATGACAAATTCAATGTGAGGTACAAAATTTTTCTAAGACCAAAATACTGAGGGAGAGTTTTGGTGGGTGATGGCAAAATTAGGAGCCAGTAAAGTTTCCTAGAGAAAGTATTTAAGTTGTATGAAAAAACTGCACATTTAATAAGACTCAAAATTAATATGTGGCCTTGTGTGTAGATTCTTGTCTTCTTCATTCCAGAACCAAGTTCTAGCCTTCTGTCTCTACATTTGGTGCTCTTTCTACCACCTCCTACATCTATTAATATTCTAATAGAGATATAGAAATGAGAGATGACTATGAGGTCGACCAGGTGTTCACAGTGAATCTAGAGTAGGCAATTAAGTCTTGATCTTAGCCTCAATTGAGACTTCAGTGTCCAGAGGAATGGGCACATTAGAAAGGCTACTACAGAGAGGGCCATGAATGAACCAGAATTTACAAAAGGGAGATGGGTAGGATGTAGTCAGAATTTCATAACCTGCCCAGCAGAATGTCTCAGAGACCTAGCTAGAGGCTCTATGGCCAGCCCACACTCCTTATCCAGTTCCCGGAAGCCCCAGTTCTAAACTCTTTTCAATTTATGTCAGCTTTACTTCCTTCTCCCATGGATCTGGCTATGCCTCACCTGAAGAAGAAAGCCATTCAGAAGCCTCAAACCATTTCATTCCTCAAATATGCAACTAATCCCTGTCACTCAAGCCCAAACATTTTCCCACCACTGAGATTAAAGAGGACTCTCCAAACTCATCCTTGCCCTCTGGCGCTACCTCCCTTCATTTCTCTGCTTCATTGCCTCTCCATCTGTGTAAATCACATTGGAAGACTTCGCCTTTTCTCTCTAGTCATGGACTCAGAATTCTTTTTTGGACGCTGAGCTGCGATCTGGCAGACTAAGTGATGCCTCGATGTTCATTCTGAGACAGCACATGAAGATCATACAGTGTTAATGGGGTGAATTCAAGTGAATAAAAATAAAAAAATTCACTTACTGTCAAGTTTAATTTTGGGGTTTTGGGAGGAAGAAAAATCACTCATGTCTTTTAAGTCTTAATCTGGGGTTTTGTGCTCATTTTCTTTCGTTCTATTATTTGTTCCAGTACATGCATTCATAAGATGCTATAGAATTGTACAATGGGAAAAGTCTAAACATAACTTCAGAGCACAGAGGGGAAAATGGGTCTATGTAGCACAGTAAACCTAGTGCTAGTTTAAGAGTCGGAGCAAAATTTGAACCATTCCATACTTCTCTTATTTTCAGGTTTTTTTCCACTTGTAAAATATAAGAGTTGAATATGAGACAATATGAGAGTTGAATCAGCAGACATATGAATTCACTCAGTACTTATATTCAATGTTATTATTTTTCCCAACCCTTAGTAATAGAGTAATCTTGAGCAGATTGGTTAATTTCTTCATGTCTCAGTTTATTTATATATTATATATATCTTTATATATATATATATATATAAGAAGTGAGGAATAAATAAGTTAACATATGTGAGATGCTTAGCACACTTGTTGATACTCAATAAAGTCTAGTTCTTGGTGGTTTAGTGGTGTGGTGGGGCCTGGTGATGATGGTGATAGAGGTGGTGAGGTGATGGTTGTTTAGTTTGGGTCTTAGATTTGATAGTGTTGGTGGTAGCAGTCATAATGGTAGTGCAAATTTTATTGGTGATGGTGGTGGTGGTTGTGGTAGTGTTGAACTTTTGGTGCTGGTAGTAGTGGCTAGGCAATGATGGAGATGATGAGGTGATAATGAGAGTGGTGATGGTGTTCTTCCACAAAAGTAGAGGCAATCGATTCAAAAAAGACGAATTTAACCTCAGTCACAGTCCACAATTCTGCTGGCTCTGCCATAAGTTTGCAATTCAAATAGAATAATTAAGGATATTCCATAAAACCTCCTTTCTTCTCCAGAAAATATAAATTAGGTGTCCACAAAGTTGTGAAAATAGTTGAGGATCCTTTGAATAAATGAATATCCATTGAGTGAGAATCTCCTTCATTGATTCCATAAATTGCAACCAGCTCTGAGCTGGGATATTAAAATATCTGCATGATTAATAGAGAAAGCACTAACTAAACTAACTCAGTAAGAAACCTCCCTTGTCATCTTCCCTTATTATCTACTCTTTAAGGGCATTCTAAGCAAAATTAACAGCATATGCAAAAGCACAAAAACATGAAATGTCATAGCCTATTGTGGGAAAGGTGAGGAAGTCAGGGGACAGGATCACAAAACAGATGAAGAAGCAGTAGATGGGACTGAAGAAGTTGATTGTGGCCAAATCATGGTGGTCTGACAAGTCTGGCTAAGGAATACCAGTTCTCTCTTTGAGAGCAAGCAGGAGCCTTTGTAGACGGGCAATCTGATCTTCACGTTTTCAGTACTTTATTTAATCTGCAGTGTGGAAAAGGGATTGGTTGGAGGCAGGGTACTGGAAAGAGCAAGACCAAAATGTCATAGTAGTTTAAATGAGAAGTGATGCATCCCAAACTGGGAGGAGGCTATCTAGGGAGATTTAAGAGACATTTTGGAGCTGAAACTAACAGGCTTTGGAAACAAGGAATGAAGTTGGAAGAGGGTGTAGGAAATAAGAGAAAAAGACGAACCAAAGAAATTACTGCTATTTCTATTTTAGGCATCTGCTGCGATTAATGAAAAGAAGGCTGAGGAGCACTGTGATGCAAGAGATCTGGCAGCAAACACTCAGGAGCTCCTGATGGCCAAAGCTGAACCATTTGAGCAACAAAATAGAAAATGATAGTATTGGATTATAATCCACAGAATAAAATAAATATCCATGGGTTCATGAGGATAATATAGGATAATAGAAAATATTTGATTAAATAGGTAGATGGGGGTGAATGGACAGTCCTTCCTTACATAAAATTCACATGATACAAGTAGAAGGAAAGAGAGAAGTTGAAATTTAGGAGTGAGCAAACAGCACAGGGATACTTGTTGCATAAAAGTTTTACTAATGGATGCTAAAATTAATGAGTGAAACTTTGAGGAGAAGAAAGGACAGATGAAGTCGCAAAGTACCTCCTCCAAGATATCTCCTAACTACAAGGGCGAGAGTGACAGCAGCTTTGTACTGGAGCAACCCAGCAGAAATCACCTTCTCCAAGGGGTCAACGGTAACGTCCCCAGTGATAGGACACAGAGGTATCATAAACCTGGTGATATGATGCACTAAGGAGGATACAACATCACTTTTGACCCAAATGCAGAGCCTCAGTCCAGTTACGTGAAAACACTAGACAAACACAAACTAGGGGCATTCTACAAAATAACTGACCAATACTCTTCAAAGGTATCAAAGTTGTGAAAGACAAAGAAAGACTAAAGAAGTGTTACAGACTGCAGGACACTAAAAAGAAGTAACAACTCAATGTAATGTGGGATCCCGATAGGATTATGGAACAGAACAAGAACATAAGTGGAAAAACAGGTAAGATTTCAGTACGGCCTTTAGTTTAGTTAATGGTGTGGTATCAATGTTAATTTTCTGGTTCTGATCATTGACTCTAGTTATAGAAGATGTTAACATTGGGGGAGGTTGGTAAAGGATATATGGAAACTTTGTGTTCTGATTTTGCAACTTTTTAGTAAGTTTAAAAGTAGTTCAAAATAAAAAGTTTTTTTTTTTTTTTTTTTTAAGATACCTGACAACAAACTGGCTGTTTATTCTGAGTCATTTTCTTGGAGACAGGCATCCTGGTTCCAGAACTTGCTCTTCTGCTCACTTCTTGTGTGATTTAGGGCTTCTAAATCTTCTCTGGTCCTCCTTTCCACATCTCTATAATGGGATGATGATATTTTACTTCTGCACGACCAGCAGGCTGACTCAGATGGTCCATGGCAGTGCCTCCCTCTACTTGGGAATCTATGCCCTATTGTTCAGTTTGAGATAATACTGAATTCAAGTCTAGAATCTTTTACTGGCCAGCTATGAGGCCCTGGGCAAGTGATTTAATCACTCAAAGATTAATTTTTTCCCAGTCTTTAGAAAGAAGCTAATAATAGTACTTAATTCATAGGGTTGCCGTGAGGATTAAATGAGATAACAAATAGGGAATGCATAGCCCAGTGCCTTGTACATGGAGAATGCTTAAAATAGCAGTTATTAATATTTTCCAAATTTTATGTTCCTAAAAGAAGCTAAGGAAAGCAGTACTGAATCACGCTTAGGCACAGAGACTCTGAAATGGTAATTTTGTTAAATTCTGTTGAAAGAAGGCAGCTTGCCTGTAGTCAGTCAGTCATCGCTGACCAAGTGAGGTTTCAGGGCGGAGGGTAGAGTTGGGAGTTTATGCGCTCATCAGACTGGCTGTAGTGGCTGCCCGTATTTTCTTCTCCTAGGCCCTTTGCCGTCATCGTCCGCATCCCTCCCTGGCACGCCCTGACATTATACATTTTGGGTAGAAAACAACCTCAGACAAGGTACTGTGCCCAAACGTGGTTACAGAGTTAAATTTAGAACAGACGGACAGCCTGACTTCATTTGGCTGCTGAGCTCCAAGTCTCACATCCAAACCACAGTGGTTCTCTATGCGTTCCCAAAATCAAGGGGTGGAGGAAGAAGAGCCTTTGAGAAACTCCTACCTGGCATGCCTGTTCTCCTTCTGCAGGCGCTGGTCCCCAGGGGCCTGGGCACTAAGCTCATTGTCCTTCATATTGGGCTGGGCCTTGGGTCCACAGAGCAGCCCTAGGGTGGGCACATGTCTCGGCAGCCAGGTTTCTGAAACAAAAGATGAAGGCCAGACTGGCTGCAAGCTTCGAGAGAGGCTGCCCTTCCAACCTGATGGTGAATTGAGACTTGTCCCTCCACGTGCCCATGGCCACTGCCTGAGTCACAGCATCTCTCCGGGGATTATCACAGCCTCTGTGCAGGCCTCCCCGGGTCCAGTTTCTCTCTCCTCCCTCTGAATCCCACCAGCCGCAGTGCCAAGAAGTGGTTTGAGGAGAGCCCCCAGGATACCTCATCACTCTTTCAAGCCCAACCTCCCAAATCATTCCCAAATCCATGCACAATTTAATAAAACCAGCTCATTAGCTGAGCGTGTGCTCTGTAGAAATATGTACATCACCACTGTTCTTCACTTTACGGTGCAAACCTGATCTTGACATTCCTCTGGTCCCTACTGCCTTCAGGATACAGCCCTGCCTCTATAACCTGCCCTTGAAGGCTCTCCATGATGCTCCCCTGCCTGTTTTCCCAGTCTCTTTCTGCACTGAGTCCCACCCCACTCCACAGGCACATGCTCAGTGCTCCAACCGTATGGAACTATTTTTACTTCCCAGCATAACTTGCTCTCTTGCTTCCATCCTATATTCATGCTGAGCCCTCCTCTTAGAATGCCCTTCCCCAATTTATGACTAGATCATAAATTGTGGATCAGGGTTCGAAACCTGTACACAGAACCCACTCTTAAATGACATTGGGGGAGTTTTTAGAAATCAGCTGGTCTCTACATGTTATTCACAAGCACTTTTGTCCCGAGGATGCTGGTAATAGTTAATTAGTACTTCACCAGGTACTACGCATCCTGCTGATCACTTCACATGCATTAGCTCACTCTATACTTGCCAGAACCCTGCAGGGAACTAAGTTGTATTATTCCCATTTCATAGCTAGAATAACTAAGTTCCAGTGAGTTTAAGTAACTTGCAAAGAACATAGTTGTAGAAAGGAGGGACTTGGGATTTAAACGTTCTGTGCTCTTATCCACTACACTATAATGCCTCAGATCAAGGCCATATTCCCCCCTGATTTACAATTGGGACAACTGAATCCGAGAGAAGGGACTGTTTTTCTCTAGGACAAACAGTGAGTTTATGGAGAGAAAGTAAACTCTGTGTCTCCTATTTCCCAGACTACAGACTTTGCACTGGCAGTTTCTTGAAGGAAAGGAAATTAACAAATGGCTCCCTGGGCATTGACTTGACATTACTATTATTTCTGTAGCTGGGTGGTCCATGAGGTAGAGAACTTGGAAGGAAGGAAGGCAGTCAGCTGATACCTGAGTAGAGTTCGTGCCCATGAAGATCCTATCAAAGCATTCCTATAAGAAGGGCCCCCTCAAGAGTTACAATAAACTTCATTTTTGACCTTCTGGCCTTCATCTATAAAATGGGAGAGCAATGGCCTCTTTCAGGGTTGCTGTAGGATTAAATGAGATATTGCACATAAAACCCTTAGCATGAACCCTGACAAAACACACTCAATAGACAGTGGCTACCAACCCTTGGGGCACCTTCCTTCCAAGATGTCAGCCTAAGCAGTCATGGAAAGAAGACAACGTAGAAGATTTCAAAATTGAAGAAACCTTAAAGATCTTTTAATCTGAATTCTTCCCTTCACAAGCGCAAAACTGAAGCTGTAAGGGAAAAAGATAGAATCAGTCTGGGTCTACAGGTTAGTGGTGCCAGAACTCAAAGGACTGGAAAGCTGGTCTCCTGACTCTAGGCCGGTACACTTTCTGGTGCAGCATTATGCCTCTAAGGGCTCACAGACTGCACAGTCCTTGCTAAATGGACAGGGAGAAAACCATCAACTGATTCCAGTCCTGGTCTTTTTTCTGAACCATGAACCTGAATGTGAAACTTAAGAAAATTTCCAGTAGATACTGCTGCCTCTAAAGTATATACTTATGAAGATAAAAAGTGTGTGTGTGCATGTGCCTGGGTGTATGTGAAGAGAGAAAATAGCAGGAAGTTGGTATGCATGTGTGTAAAATGAGCATGAATTTATAGTAGGGCCTGAAAATAGAAAGTCTTTGTCACATCCTTCACTGAGCATGTCACAAACACCTCTATTGTTAATTCAGAGAGTTCTGACCTTTTTTCATGTTCCTTTCACATGCCAAGGCTCATTTGCATGACAGCCCCTTGGATGCATTTTTCTTAAGACAGGATTTAGGGCACCAATCTTCTTTCTTTCTTCTCCTCCTTTCTTCCTTCCTCTTTCTTTCACCACCTCCTCCACAAGGTCCCCTCCTGCTCCTCCTCCAGCTCCCTATCTCCTCTCTCCTCCCTCCTTTACCTTTCCTTTGGTCAAAAGGATTAAAAGCCTGGCCCTGGCTTCCTGTCTGGATGATCATCCAAGGACATGCTTTGCAGGTAGCAAATGAAGTCGTGGTTCCTAGATGCCTTCTTTTTTTTTTTTTTTTTTAGATTTTAAATAGTAGCTAGAATTAATTCTACAAGCATTTATTGAGCCTTTACTATGCCCCAGGCACAGCACGTGTTGCTTGGGATATAAGAATGAATAAGACTCTGTTTCACCATTAGCGTTTAAAATCTAGTTGGGAAAATTATCTACACTATATCCGTGGACTGATTAATTTTTAAATTTTTTCACCGTTTAAACCTTTATTATTGCCCATCCAAAAGTTATGACAAGTGTCAGGCACTGTAAATAGATAAATAATACATGCTTTCAAGGAGCCCACAATGTGGGGGAAAGGGATCCAACCATTTCTAGTGGATTTAATTTGATAAAATCCCACAGTGAGAAAAATCACAAAAATACTGCCCTCCCAGATGGGGAAATCGTCTGTGGTACCCTAAAAATGTCAATTTTTTTCAGTTGCAAAAACAGTAGGATTCCTGAGAAAATATAACACTGATTAGGCTGTGAAGAGAGTTCTGGGCTATTTGAGCCAGCATTAGAAGTTGTCTTTTATTTCTTCTTATATGGAGATAAAGCAACCATGCCCTGTATAACTCCTGAGATGAGAGAAGGATCCATAGATGGACCCACCTGGAGTCCTGAGAGGGATGCAAGCTTGGAGTCAGAAGACCTAGAGTGTAGTCTCTGTATCCACTTGGCTGATTTTACTTAACTCCCTTGGTCCACAGTTCTCTCAACTCCGATGAGAACACCAACATTCGCTCCATTGACAAAGCCTAGTATTCAGTGCAGTTCTGGACACTATATATGCATTATCTTTTCTTAATCCACATATCAACCCCTAAGATATTTACATAATATCTCTATTTATTAGTTTAAGATCTTGGATCTTTGATGAAATTGAATAAACTACTTGCCCCAAACTAGCCAGCAAATAAGTGGTGGAACTGAGATTCAATGTGCAAATATATGGGATGGCCTATATGAACTCTGAAATATGAGTTTTTATCATTAGCAAAATCTAATGTTTATTAATTCATGTGTCACAAGATGCATTGAATGAAAAAGCCAAGATAAATAAAAGCCAACTTATATGTTCTCTTTATGAAAAATACATAAACACATTTTTTAAAGTTTTGCTCACATTTTCAAAATGAAAACTTATTGCATTACCATAAGAAGTATATACTCCAAGCTGTATAAAGAAAAAGTAGTCTTCTCCAACCCCTTCACTCCTCCTTCCTTCCTCACCACCCTTGAAGTAACCAGCATTAACAGCCTGGTGTTTGTCTTTATTTTTAACATTTAGCATTCCTTGCTCACATAAGTCACCACTTAAGAACTCCTAAAAGTCACAACCTGTCAGGAAAGATTCAAGTTACAGTCTGTGAATGACCTGGGCATCAGCCAGGGAAGTGGGAGGTAAATCATTCATGAAAACCAAGAGATGACCTACAGAACCAGGACCTAATTTGTCTGCACCAGAGCCTGCTAAAAATCCTTCCGAGTCTTTCCAGCAGGAAATGTGATGTGGCCATTACCAGATGGAGTGACCTGACTTGAGGGCAGTCTGCAAGGATTGTGTCCAGGGAGGGTTTGTGTCTAGGGCTATTCAGGAGCATTCACACTTGCTTCCTTGAATTAAACTGCACAAAACTGCATAGAGCTGGTGACCATAATGACAGTCACAGAACGGAATCCTTATTGCCTCTCTATACCCCATTCCTGTCACCAGAGTAGCATGATTTATTAAAATAAATATTTTCTACTTCAACTCCCTTCCCTGGTAGCTTCCTGTCTTTTCCTAAAGTGTTTATTAATATCAAGCTAGATGTTGCTGTTTTTATACCATGCTAATTGATTTCCAGATCGATCCCAGGAGCTACCATGCTTTCTGGGAATAAGTTTTAAACAAGTTAGCATCACCAAGCCTGAGAAAGTGTCTTCAGTTGCAGTCAGTTTCCCACCCGGGTGGTAGAAAGCTCTCAAAGAGTTAATGGGCCCCATTCCTAATAGGGCAATCAGGGGCTTGTTTGATCCCACGTCTAATCACTTCCTAAGTCTCCATCCCATCACATAGACAGATGAATGTGTTGGGGCCTAAAGTTTGCTGTGGAGGGCAAGTGAGTCGTAGACAAACTTCCTCTCTGAAGGGTTCATTGAGGGAGCCAATTAGGCAGGGAGGAGGTGCTATTCTGCATGCTCTAATTACCCAGGGATGTGAGGGGTCAGATCAGAAGGCTGACCCCCACAAGTAACACACAAAACGCCTCAATAGAGTTTTCGAGGCGGGAAAACTTAAAAGCCGGCCTCACGTCTGCCTTAGCAGCTCTTTCTCAAGAATCCAACAAAGGTTGGAGCCTCGGACAATGGCCTGGGTCCTCCCATGTACCACCTCAGGGACAAAGAGGGAATGCAATTGCTAAGATCCAAGAGGCCGAAGCTGCCGCCTATGCCGAGGGAGGGTGGGGAAAGTGTGGCAATTTCTAAAACCTGATTTTTCCCTTGGTCCAAAAGAGGAGCTTTTGATCTCTAAAAAGGGGTGAGGAACACCACCAAAGAGAATACAAAGCTTTCCAAATGGAATACAACGTGAATTCATTAGCTTTATTATTATCATTTTTATTTTAACTTCTCCAAGGCATTCGATGCTGGGACTTCAACATTTAAAAAAAAAAAATAGGGTTGGAGCTCCCTGAAATGCACCTCTGCTACCTGGTGATATATACATCCCTTAGGTGGCCAACTTGATCTGTACATTTGATAATCCAAGGTGGTAGGTTGGAAAAGAGAGCACTCACAAATATAGCAACCAAGTTAGATGCACCCTGGACTTTTGGGTAAGATGGAAACAATGTAATCTAACCAAACCCTCACATCTGTAAGGGCTTAAATTCTGAAAAAAGAATGTGGACCTGCTTGTCCAGTGATCAAAAGCAAGTCCGTCGCCAATAGGAAGTATGTTGTGGAACACACACACGCACATGCACGTGTTTAAATGTGTACACACAGATATTAGTTTTATATGTCTGGAACCTATTTGTTTTCGATTGACTTCCCTCAGTTGAGTTCTTATTAGAGAATATTCCAGGGTTGAAATTCAGGATAGGAAAAAGGGAGTAACCTGTTTTGAGAAAAGTTAGACTGTTTTGGAGTAGATAAAGAAAGTAAGATTGATGAATATCTTTTGGAGCTCCCAAGTCAGGAAGCTGGGGGTCAAAGGACAGAGACAAAAGTGACAATTCAAATCCCTGAGGTCACGGTGGCACATCTCCAAGGAGAAGATTAAATAGGGACCGAGGCACCAGACTTTATCAGAAGAAGACTGACAGCCAGCAGCCTTTGCCTTCACTCCCTGGGGTGAGAGTCCCTTGCCTTGTGCCTCAGCTTCATCATCTGTAAAATGGACCAAGGATACTGGATGATCTCTGAGGACCCTCCTTCATTCACAGTTCTATTCAACACTGGCCACTCAGGAAGCTAAATTTGGATCATTCTGGACAAATCTGGACAACCTATGCTCCTTTGCCTTCTTTCTGAGTGAGGGCTCTTCTCACCCACATGAATCTGACCAGTCGCTTCTAACCTCCTGACCACTCTGCGTGGATATCCCACATCTCTCAAGATGCGAATGCATTCAGAGATAAGAGAGGACGAGGAGGCCTCATACAAATCAACAAGGGGCTAGAGAGTAAGAAGTGAGGAAGAGAGAGTGTAAATGGAGGGAAATAAAAGGAGGAAAAGAGGGATTTTCTTTATGAATGTTGCCCCCATTAAGGTCCGAGAAGCACGTGGTGGAGTCCTGAAGTGTCACTTTCATGACCACAGAAGCCAAACACGTCAGCGTACAATCCAGGGAGAAAATAGCATTGTATTTCTTCTTCTTCTCTCCTCCTCTGCCTTGGCACTGCACTTAAATTAAATGAAATTAATTAATTTATTTAAAAGAAGTAGCTTGCTGCATTAATGATGATGTTGATAACTGTAATAGTTAACAGTTTTCAATGTGCTTATTTGTTGCAAAGGACTCTGTTTACTCTGGGTAAAAGCTTTTTTTTTTTTATAAGTGAAGAAGTGGAGGCTCTGCCGGGTTAAGTAACTCATCCAAGGGAGCTTAGCAAATAAGTGGCAGGGCCAGGAATGTTGAAAAGAGTTTAGACTCTAGATCTCAAAAGACCTGTTGGAGTCACTGGTTTTCTGCAACTTGCTAACTGTGTGATTTTGCGCAAGTTATTTAAACTCTTACAGTCTCACTTAATTTCCTCCCTTTGAAAGCAGAGTTAGTAAGAGCTCCGTCTCAGGACTCAAACAGCTAGATATGGATAAAGGTACTAGCGTATGCCTGGCACATAGCTGATGTCCAATAAACATGAGCATCTCTTTGCTCTTTGCCCTTCACTCTCTAAAGTCTGATTTTAAAATAATTAGCTCTATTACAGTTTTGATCCTGAAGTTCTATAATCGAAGCACTTTCTTGGTGCTGAATCAACACCCAAGAAGCTTCATTTTCCCCAAGCCTCTGCCTCTACAGACACAAAACTCAGACAATACACACTCTTTCCAGTCGTTGAAAGGGATATGGCTTTGGAGTAATAGAGGGAAAATATATCGTGAGTAATATTAACAAGAAACCTCCATAAAAGTTGGCCCATAGCTTCTAAAATTCTTGTGGTTTATCATCTAAATGGAAACTTGGTCTCCCTATGGTAGATGGCAGCATTTTAGGGCCCATCTTTCTACAAGTCACTAAGGATTATTGATGGAAAAAATTAGAAGATATCATTTCAACCGAGGATAGAGACACTTAAAGAAATTTACCCAAAGAACATCAAGAAACAATATAATATCAGCAGGATGTCAAAGACCTCATAATTCCTATTTGTGAATAGGGAATATGGAACTGAGAGAGGTTTCCAAGTGTCTATTAATTCAGTACGTTCTGAACTGAGTGGCAAGACGGCATGAATTGCCATCATCCGTCTGTGAATCTTTTATCTTGGCTGGCTTTTGAGAGAAATACATCTTCCCCTGGAAAAGTGAGTAACATTAGAATCCTCCATCAACATTGCTGTTTCTTTTCTAACATCTCTGATTTTTTTTTCCCTGTTGCTGTTGTTAGAAAGCGAAGAAAAGTGATGGGCAATTTGGTTCTTGGTTGTGAGATGCTCCGTGCCTGTCTCCTTTGGAACCCAAGGATTTGCTTGCACTTTGAGGCTGATGCTTAGAATTTCCAGTCTGGAAGAGAAGTGAGTGACTATTTGGTCTGATTCTCACCCACCCCTCTTTTTGCAGATGGTTAAATGAAGACACAAAAAGATTAGCTGTAGAGACGCAGTGTTGGAATTCAGGTTTTCTGACTCCCAACCTGATGTATTTTATATATAATATTCTGCTCTCCTCAAGACTAGATAATTTAACTTGGTAGTGGAGAGCATACAGCCAGTTTATAGGACAGCTGCTCTCACTACTCACAGCTTGTGAATGCAGCCCATGAGAGCCCTAACTCATTGTCTTGTGAGCAGCTTTTCATACCTTATTTTATATGAATGGGAGCAAGAGATAGACTCAGTTGATCAACAGGGCCAATTTTTATGAATAGATCTGATTAATATAACTCGTAAAATATTTTGTTTATCAATATGTTCAAGGTGATATCCCTATTGGGGACTAGAAATAGTGTGGGGGAAAAAAATAGTGTGATTACAATTGGCCCCTTCTTCTACGTTACCATTGTGTTAGTTCTGGCTCAGGTTAGTAAATACCTGGACTTGTTCTAGAATACTCTGCCTCTGTCCCCCATAATTTATCCAGTCATTCATTAATTAATGTTATGAGTTCAAGAAATGTGTTGGTATCCAAACTGTCTCCTCTGCCTCTCTGTGGCTCCTTGACAAATGGAGTAATCAGAAGGAACGATAATTTGATGTTAACACAAATGCTTCTTTAGCACTGGTTCAATAGTGGTCCACTGAAGTTCCGTGGGTACAGAATTTGACTCAGCACCAGAAAGAACCTGTCACTTTATAGCTATTCAGAATTGGGAAGGGGAGCAACCTTGTGAAGTAGAGGACTCCAAGTGAATGGAAGCATTCAAGTAGAGACTGGATAACCACCACTCTGGTGGGGAGGAGATGGCGCGGTTAGTGTGTTAAGAGCTTAGTCTTTGGAGTCAGGTAGAAGAGGCTTTGAATCTACCACATCCCTACCTTGAGATTTGTGTTGTTTACCTAGGCTGTGCTAGTATCTCCTGGGAGCTTGTCAGAAATGCAGAAACTGGGGCCCCAGCCCGGACCTACTAAGTCAGAACCAGATTTGAAAAAGGTCCTCAGGCCATTCATATGTACATTAGAGTTTGAGAAGCACTGGCCTAGGCTTTCTATACCTTGGCTTGGTTATTTATTCATTAAAAAAGTGATGATAATATCTACCTCTCAGGTGTGCTTCAACAATAAATCGACTCATGTTAGTAAAGGTTTTAGCAGAGTGCCTAACAGTTAAATACTCAATAAATTGTAAGTGCTATTATTAGCCTCTCTATAGATGAATCCAGCACTGGGCTGGAAACTGTACTAAGTTACTTCTACGGGCTCTTTATTACTCTAAGACCATGTGATGCTATAGTTTTATTTCACATATTTTGACATTTTGGGGTCAAATCACTACTCCAACTCCCACACCAAGAATATAAATATATTTGGAAAAATCATGTGATATTATGATATGTCTGTTAGGCAGATGTTCTTCCTGTTCCCCCACACCCACGTTGTAAAAGGACTGCACTGAACATGCTTGACAGCAAGCGTTTCACTTCACTCATCCATAAATATACGTTTGGTGGGGAGTGGGAGCATGTAAAAGCTGCATTCCATCAATTTTACTTAGTCTGGGAACCAGAGATCCTCCTTTCTTGCTGCTACTGAGAGATCCTATGCTGTCTACAGTGTGTCATTCTCCAGTTGAAATTTACATTGGTCACACCTAATGCAAAGCATTGTGTTCAACACTATGCAAGAAAGAGAAACTTAAGAACACGGTTGATCTTGAAGAGTCCACAGGAACATAAACCTGATGACATCACTCCTCTCCTTAAAGCCCATTAATGTTTTGCTATTGTCCCAGAAGTTCCAACATCTTAACTGGACCTATAGATCCCTAAATAATTTGCCCCATGCCTACTTCCCCAGTCTTAGTGCATGCTTTCTTTCCTCTGTATCAGTTGTCTACTGTTGTGTAACAAATTATCCCAAGATTTTGTACCTTAAAACAATAAATATTTATTATCTCACACAATTTTTGTGTGTTAGGAATCCAGGAGAAGCTCAGCTGGGGAGTTCTGGCTCAGAATTCTCATGAGGTTGCCATCAAGAAGTCCTCTGGGGTTGCAGTTATCTAAAGGCTTGACTGAGACTGGAGGATCTATTTCCAATGTAACTGATTCATACACCTGTCAAGTGAATGTTCATTCTTGGCACGAGGTCTCAGTTCTTCCCTATGTGGTCCTCTCCATAGGACTACTTGAGTATCCCCATGACATGACAGCTGGCATCCCCACATACTGACTTATCCAAGAAAGGGCATGGTACAAGTTGTAATGTCTTTTAGACCTGGCCTCAGAAGTCACACACCATCATTTCCAAAATACAGATTCACTCTCTTTAATGTAGGAGGAAACTACACAAGAGTGTAAATAAATACCAGGAGACTAGAATCATCAGGGATCATCTTGGAGACTGACTACCACACTTCTCATGCTCTAAGTATTTCAGTTGGTCAGTTCACATCGAGGTCTCAGAACCACCATGCCCTCTTTTGCCTCCCAGCCATGACACATCGTTTCCTCTACACGGATCTAGGTTAACCCCTTCTCATCCTTCAGTCTACGCATCAGATGCCATTTTTCCTGAGGAGTCTTTCCTAAATCTTTTCCCAGGCAGTTCAGGGGCCCCTCCTGTGGGCACCCAGTATCTCCCACAGTCCAGGATTTTTCACAGTAGACTGTAATTTTCTGTTTTTGATAGTTCTTCCTGCTAAACTTAAACAGCATTAGGATACCATTCTAGTCCCAGAAACTTGGCCCGTACCTACAATTTAGTAGATGCTCACTAACTACTGATTACGTGGAAGCATGGGAAAAAAATAGAGGTGATAACATTAGGTTTGTCGTGGAAAATATGTTGGACTTGGATTATAGGAGAGAAAAGGAAGGATCTGCAATATGGGGGTGGGGTGAGGATTGCTCTGAGCAGAAGTACAGTGTCACTCTTCACTAGAGACCAATAGTGTCCAAACTCTGAGACACTCTACCCTCAGTCTATCTCTTCAAACTTTTCCTTAGTTTTGACAATGGGGGTGGGAGATGTATCGATCCATCTTTAGTAACTAAGGTTAAGAAGTTTCATCTAAGGAGATAGGAACATAGAGGAGAGAGAAGGGAGAGGTAGAGAATGAGAGAAGGACAGAGGGACAAGAGAACAGATGGGTCAATACAAAGTTGACGTATTTTGGTAAAGCAAAGGATTCAGATAGAAAAGTTCTCTCTTAAGGCCCCTCTTTAAATCATGGCTCTGCCATTCTCCGTCTGGGATATACAGAAGCTTCTAATTATAGTTGGCACATCTCAGATCTGCTTGAGACAATGATCCGAGCTGGTATTTCCTGGATCCTTCTGTAACCTCATCACCTAACATTTGACTTTCCTGGGCCCTCCCCAGGGGCAAAGGCCAGGATGCTACATGGCCTCTGTCATCCCCACTGTGATGTGGGCTCCAGCAGCTCCAGCATCCACCTTGCTTGGATGCCACCAATCCATGGATTCTCTAACTGCTGCCATGATCTCTGTAGGTGTGAGATGATGCTAACTGGAAAAATTGGAGAATTATCTTCTTTGGAGAACGTTATGACCAATGAGATACAGCAGAAGGTGAAGACTAAACAGATAAGTTGCTTTCCCTTCCCCTTCCCTCAACTGTGAATAACTTTTCTGATACGTGATGATTCCATACAACCTTTCCAGAGACATCCTCCATGAGCTAGCCATCAGCTGTGAAGCCATCATTTTGAGAAGTTGTGGATAGCTCAGTAATTCATCATCTTGTGTTTTCCTTTCCTTCTTCCCTGCTTCACTTCTCTTCCCCTCACCCCACCTTTGGGGTAGAAGTCCCAAGAAAGTATTAGAATGTAAGCATTGCCTCAGGCTCTTGTGTTTGAAGGAAAGAGGCTTTTCAGTGACCCAATTAAGTGCAGCTCTGTAAAGAAAGTCCAAGGAAAAGGGGGGAAGTTGTAATCATTGTGAATAAAGAAGAGAACAAAGGGACGGACCCTGGAAGAGGGGCACAGTGGGCCCTGGGCAGGGTATAATGTCCACAAAAATGATAGTGAACCATGAAAGACCTTATAGATTATACTTTGTCATGGAAAATAGTGAAAGAAAAAGGACCATGTCCTGTTCTGTCCACAGAGCCTCTACCATTAACCGTGGGGACATTCAGTGCCCTAAAGTCTCATGTCACTAGTAAAACTTAACTGGGAAACAGGGCTATCCATCCTTATTTGTCGGTAACTCACTGTATGACCTTAGGACATGTCACTTCCCACTCTGCCCTTTAATTTTTTTCCTCTTTTTTGAAAAAAGAGATTGGGCTAAATCAGCAGTAAGATTCCTTAGAACCTAAATTTTCTTTCCTAATTTGTCTTAAAGCCTCAAATTGCCCAAGATTAACATCTGTATGGCCAGGCTTTAGATGTGTTTCAACTAATAACACAGAGGCAGTGACTAATTTCTTCTTCAGAGCATAGTGGCCTCTCTGGAGGGTCAAATGCACAGCACTGCTTTCCATCCTGGTGTGCCATTTAGGAACACCCAAGGAAATAGAAATGTGAAAGGTCTTATGTAGAGGCCTAATTTCACTCCCATTTAAAATTCAACAGGAACATGCTTCAGAGGCAGGGCACTGGGCATCTGAGCCAGCAACTGACAAATTTAAACCAGCCCATCCACCCCACCACAGCCCAATACACACATGGAGTCATCCTGCTTCTGTCTTTTCTCCTTCTTTCATCTTTCCTTTCTCTTTTCCTTTTTCCCTTCCTTCTTTCATTCCTTCTTTTCTTCCTTTCTTCTTATCTCTCTCTCTCTCCCTTTCTTTCTTTCTTTCTTTCTTTCTCTCTCTCTCTCTTTCTTTCTTTCTTTCTTTCTATCTTTCCTTCTTTCTTTCTGTCTTTCTTTCTTTCTGTCTTCTTTCTCTGTCTCTGTCTCTTTCTCTCCGTCCCTCTCTCTCTCTTTCTTTCCTTCTTTCCTTCCTCCCTCCTCACCTCCCTCCCCCTTCCCCTTCCTCCCTCCTGGGAAAGATTATGAATGTAATGAAAAATAGTGGACATTCAGTGTTGGCTGTGAGAAAATTGGTCAAATGAAGGCATATTATTAGTTTCTATGATTAATGGAACATCCCATCCCTCAAAATGCAGTGAAATGTCCAAAGCTCTCAAAAACTCACTGAGATGCTAACTCCCTCTAGATCCAGAGTAATTGGAATTCATTTTTCTGGCTTGTCAACCTTGGGTATCCTCAGAGTTGTTAGAACAGCTGAAGGAGCAAATAGGGAATCCATACACCTGGATCCCAGTTCTGCAGCTTTCTTACTAAGTGGCCTTAGGCACATTCTTTCACCCTCTGGCCTCAGTTTTCTTCTTAAAGAAATGGTCAACTTTGCAACAGTCTTCAGATTTCATACCAGGCTTGTTCTTTTTGGGACTCTGCAGCTCTCCCTGGGATGATGAAAGCTGTTTTACTTATGTCAAAGTTTCTAGCTAGGTAAACACTGGTGGAAGTATATGATGAGGGAGAAAAGCACTCCTCCAAGTGTTTGGTTTTACAGACACAGCAACCCCTAATTTGTTTGCATTTCCCTTAGTGGAGTAAGGGAACTTCAGGAGGAGTAGGTGAGAATGAGGCTCGTTAGTCAGACCTGCATTTCTTTCACCTTTCCAGGAAAAACAGAAAAAGCAAGAACTTATCTCTGGGAACTTCTCTCTGTTCTTCCAAGAGAGTCAAAGACAACGTGGGGTGCAGAGAGTGGGTCCTGAAGGGAACAGCTAGAGAAGATAGCGGAGAGAGAATGGAGACAAGATGAGAGCTAGGAAAGCTTTCTTCACGGAAGTCATTTAGGTAGTCAACTGTACTTCATTATATTCTCAGTTAAATGCTAAATCACATCCATCAACTGAGAACAGAAAGAATTCTGATCATTCCTGCAATGTGGCCTCTTGGATATTTTTCTCCCCCATGCAGCACCTGACTTGGAGAAACAAGATTTGGGTTTGAGTCTCAGCTCCTTCACTCTGAGTGGAGGACCTCAGACAAGGTTACTGCACCTCTCAAGTATGCATCAAGGATCTACAATGTGCGAGACTTTGCTAGATCCTTTGGAGCTGAGGTTGAATAAGACATAGACTCTGCACTCACAAAGGAAGCAGAGAAAATAAAAAGTAAAAAAGGCACAAATAAAACTGTAGTGAAATAGGTGCCATAGTACAGGAAAGCACAAACTAGTACCTAGAGGAGACAACTTAGAAAGATACTCAAGGAAGACTTCCTGGGGGAGGCAGTATGAAACCTGAAAGCACACAGGTGTTAGCCAGAGAAGTAGGAAACACAGATGAGTGAGGCATGGGTAGAAGTGAGGAGAAGTTTTAGTCTGGTTGAACACAGGGTCTCATGGCTTGGGATGGGATGTAAAATGGGCTACCATGGGAATCCAATGAAAATTGAGACTAGAATAGAGTAAATACTACCAATATTCAGATCACAGATAAGCAACTGTAGTCAGGTCATGAGTAATCAAATGTATGAATTTGCCCTACAGACTCACGAAATCATTGAAAGTTTCAACACACGGGGTGTGTGGAGGGGGAAGTGCTATGATTTGACTTTTGTGTTACCCAGTCTGTTGTGTAAAAAGTGGACTTGGTGGGACCAAACTGAATATACAGAGGTTGGTTGGGAGGCTGGCAATGATGATGGCTTGAACTGGGATGGAGGCAATGGAAGTGGATTTCAAGATCAGAAGAGAGACTCTACAAGAGATGGTAATTGACTGGATGTGAAGCTGCAGAGGGAAGGAAAGGTGTCTCTCTTAGATGATTGGATGAATAGCAGAGGCTTTCCACTGGATCAGCTTACCCAAGAAAACTGATGGGGAAAGAGGGAGGGTTGAGAGGTGATTAGGCTAGTTTTGAATGTGCTGAGTTTGAAGGGCCTGTGGAATATCACAGTAGTGATGTCAAGTTGGTGGATGGATATGTCTCAAGCTAAAATTCAGAGCAACACAAAATAAAAAATTGTTCTTGGATCTCAGTTTAGTAAAATGGTGTTAATACTATTTACTTTCTGAAATTGAAGTGCAGACTGAATGAGGTAGTGAACCTGAAGATACTTGGTAAAGTTTATGGTACTATACAGCTGTAAGATGTTTCTTGTTAACTGTAGAACCCAAGGGCATAAATAATAATTTGATTATATTCATTGCATGATCTATACCAACAGCACTGTTCTCATATATGACCTTTGCCTAAAAGAAGCTCTTTAGTGCTTAGTCTAGTTTTGCACATAGAATCCAAGGGAAGAAACTGGGCAGAAAGGAAAGGAAGGAATAAAAAGGAAGACAAAACTAGAGGCACATATATGAAGATATGGAGCACTTGATACCTCAAGCATTTGCTTGGTACCTTCATAAGTATTTGCTTAACTGTCAAAGAGATCCTGATGAATGGAAGGAACATTGCTGACTTAATAGATTCCCCTCTCCTATCCTCACCTAAAGAGAGCTTAAGTCATCCAGATAAGTTACATATGGACTGGTGTTTTCCTTTTGGTTGCTAGGTGTAGGACCCTTCTGCAATTTGCTTGGTGAGAACAACTGTAACCCCCAATGCCAGTACCACTGTAAAATGAAGTGAGACTGCTCAATAAACACCTTTTCTCTACATACTCATAATATTTGATGAGAAGGAGGGGATGACTCAGCCATAGACTAAGAGATGAATAAGTATCACCAGCCCCACTCAATTATAGGGCCAGAGGGAAAGGCAGTGTCTGCAAAAGTCAAAACAAATTTTCGAAATAGTTTCTCTTCCAGCCTCTGAAAAACCTGTTCATTCAATTCCCTTTTGGTTGATGACTTTGGCTTCTGAGACAGGGCCTTTCTCTGGCAGCCCAAAGCTCTGACAATCCCCCAAATGTCAGGGTCTTGGAGAGCTCCTTGGGGTAAGGTGTCCAAAAGAAAAAGGCTCCCAAGCCTCAGAATCTTTGCTGAGCTCCAGTTTCCAAAGCTTCAGTCTCCTATAGAGACATTGTGAATCGTTGGAACTCCTCAACCACAGCCTCCTGGGTGTTCTAACAGCCTGGGCTCCTTCTATGCAGCCTTGTAATGATTAATTACGGCCAGCCAGCTAGGTTTCATGGGACCCCGCTTCCACAGCAGCCACAATGAATTTAACTTGGCCATTTGGAACAAAAGACCCAGCTCAGACCCCGAATGCCCTTCAAAAGCCTACCTCAAAAGGAAGGCTTATTATATAACAGGCATTCCCGTCCCTTCGTCTCTTGAATTCAGAGTAGATGAGAGAGATGTTTTAAGGCAGGAAGTGTGATGGACAGGGCCATTTGGTCTAGGCCGTAGTTGTAATCCCATCTTTAGCCCCTACTGTCTGTGTGATCCTGGTCAGGTAACTTGTCTTCTCTGAGCTCTAACAACCCTCTAGCGGTTATGGGGTGGGGTCCCTGCTCTATCACATGATAGACGGGAAGCAACATGCTCGACAAAGTACCTTTGACTTCCTCTTCTCCAAAGCTGTGCACAAAATCCCATAAAGTAGGGAATAGTTTATCACAGGACCTTTTGTCTGGTGACCCTGTTGGAACAGTGGTAATTCCCTGTACATGTACGTTTTACCCATCTCTATGTTTTCTGCTCAAGCTCTTCCCTCTGCCTGGACTGGTCGTCCCTCCTAATATACCTGCAGCATCACCTCTTTCATCTATAGTCTCTGTGTCATCAGGAAACATCCCTTCTCTGTGCTCCAAAAGCATCCTCTGCTTATTCCACTAGTGACCCTCAGCACTTACCAGATCAGTTTACCATTATCTCTTTATCTGTTTCTCTCTGGCATAGAGGAAATGCTCAGTTAATATTTGTTTATTTGAATAAACTTGGCTCATTTCAAGAATAGACCACTTTATAATCATAAAATAACGAACTTGAGTAACCCACCAGCGTTTACAAAGCACGTGCACTCAAGCAAGCCTAACAGCACCTCTATAAAGCAGGTAGTATTAGCCCCATTTAATAGACAGAGATACCAAGCGTCTTAATTAAACTAATACAACAAGTACATGACAGAATGAGATACAAGCACAACTGTGTCTGGCTCTAATTGCAGAGACCTTCTTTTAAGGGCTGGTCAGAAGCTCTCCTAAAGGGCAAATGATTGTTGCAGATAAAGGTTCATTGAGTGTCTTTTACGCACTAGTGCTATGTTAGGTGTGGGGAAACAGAGATGAGTAAGACTTGAGTCTCTGGCCACAAGAAGCTCACAGGTGAGTGAATAAAATTAATAAAAACAGAACTCATTCACCTGTTCAACTCGCCTCTCCTGAGAACCCACAGCATTCCCGGCATCAGGCCATGTGCCCATTAAAAGAGAATTTATACTGTGGTGGGAGAATGAGAATTAAATCCTGTTACAATCCAAGGTTGCTCATATGACTCCACATTTGTGCAAGTTTGAATTTTATGTAGGGAACATTTTTTAATCAGGGAAAACAAGTTAGAGGGGGGAAAGAACAAGAGAGGACACTGCTCACCTTTACTTCCAAAGTAGAAGAAAAGGCAGAGTGGTGAAACCAAGAAAATGTTTTTGTTTGTGTTTTGTTTGTTTGTTTTTTCCTACAGAACATCTCAGAATCTTCAGTACGCACATGTTTCTTGAGATAATGAGTGGAGATGGGGGGGCTGTATTCAGGATTTCTCAAGAAGTATTTTCTGAAAGCAAGCATTGAGACTAGTGTTTCTAAGAAAACACTTTGATAAGTGTTGAACTTCTGGACTCTTAATATCTCTTGAGCTTCATCTGTGGAATGTTGACAATTGCGCAGGTGAGGAGGGGCAAGGATGAGAAGAAAGGAGCATATCTAGAAGGTACTTTGGCAACATAACAATTAAGCAAAGGCAAGTCAACTCCACCTGAACATTGCTTCTTCTGTGGACAGCTGTGACAACCACACTTGATATAAAATGAAAACAGTTCCGTCTTGTTTGGGGCTAGGAAACCTTCCTTATAAGGTTGATGCATGAATTGAGACTTGAGAACCATCTACTCAGTTCCCATCAGGCTTCCCCAATGGAGACACTCTGACAGTATCTTCCTGGACCCAAGATGACGTTGAGGAACTACAGATCTCCCTCCGTTTTGAACCATGGGGAGCCACCTATTGTACTGGAAAGAGCATGGTGTTTGAAGTCAGTTTCCCCATCCAGCAAATGGGGATAATAACATGTCTTGTAGAGTAGGTGTGAGGATTATGTAGGCTAATTCATGGAAAGAATCTAATAAAGCTAGACACATTATAGACACTCAGTAATGGAGGCCATTATTAACTGCTACTTCCGCAAGAAGTTGAGACTCCTTTACTATTTTGCAAGATGAAGCACCATCTTCTGACCCGACAGAGCAATACCATTTAAAAGCCCCTGCTGAGAATGAAGGTCCAGCATTCATCTTCAGTAATTAATACATGCCCTGGGGAATGCTTGGGATTGGAGATGGGAGGGTGGGGGACTGTTTTTCCTTTTTGATTGAATGTCTTTTTCATGTCAAGCTATTCTGAATGTCATGGAGAGTTAATGAAGACATGTTGTACATCCACTGTAAATGCAATAAAAGAGAAAATGCAACCAATTCTACCACTGTCTGAGTGATCAAATCCTCAGTTACACTGGAAGTGCAGGGGAAGAAATGAGAGCTGCGTTAGAAGACAGATGGGGATGATGCTGGTTACAAAGGCAGAAAGGATGGAGGGGGATTCTCTTCTGTCTTTCCACATCTCTCCTCTTACTTTTTCTTACTTCTTCAACTCCCCCCTTCCTCACTGGCTAGGGACAGGGAGTGGACATCACTGTCTGTACCCCGTCTAGCACCAGATCATAAAATCAGTATAATTCAGTCCTAATAGTGTATACAGAGTGATGGTCTCTGTATTTTTCTTACCCCCACATAGCAAGCTTTCCACGAATAATCTAAAAAAGAAAAGCAATACCTGTTCCATCAGTAGCTCTTGCTGCTCAAGGGCTGGCCTCAAATAACAGATGTGAAGCTCTTCAGTTTAGCAGGCATTCACAACACTTGAGATATCCAACTGGGAACAATCTCCCAGTGTTGGGATAAACCAGATGATCTAATGCCTGAAGACCCCCCCCCCCCAACTCCCGCCCATCTCTTATGTATATGATACATCTGAGAAATGGTTGAATGCATTTTCCCCAAAAGCCTGAGCAGGGCACTCCTTCTTTCATGAGACAGCAATTTGGAGGGACCCCAAGGGGGTGGCTGAGGAGGTTAAGAAACTCTGCAAAATTGTTTGAAATCCTCTGGAGAAAAGTTTCCTGCATAAATCTTAGCAATTATGATTCTCTTTCTCTTAAAGAAAGAAACAAAGAAGAAAAAAAAAAAAAACAAATCCTAGATTGATTTCTACAGTGTGGCTATAAAGCGTGCTTTTTTTCAGAGGAACAAAGTGATCTCCATTTTTAGGGAATTTTTAGTTCCCCTCTGCTCTTCTAGAAAGGATCTGGTATACTTCAAACCGGAGGAGATTGAGTCATTAAAAGTGATGGCTCTGCTTCATACCCCAAGCAGTCCCCAAAGAGAGCACCACAGTTACATCAGATAAGGAAGTTCTCTCCTGAGGAGGAAAGGGTGCATGGTTATAATCTCATTATTTTCCGCACAGGTTCAGGAGTCAGAACTGAGTTCAAGTCTTAGCTCCTTCCTCCTTCAACGTAACCTCTGTGAGCCTCAGTGTTCTCCTTTGTCCAGCAGTGATGATACCAATAATAACAAATGCCCCTCCCTTGTGAGATTATTTATTTGTGTGATAGTATTTTCGAGGGGACTATAATCATCAACTTACTGCAACCATGTTGACACACTATTCAGTGTTTTAACTCCACTTCTACATGGTAAAAAAAGAATCAGGTGTCATTTCGGTGTCCGTTATTCTATGTACATTGTTGCTTCAAACTCTCTCCCTTGTCTTGAGATGCATTCGACCACCCAGGAGGAAGCGGATCCCATGGAAGTCCACTCACGTACTTAAGATCCCAGAGGCAGTAAGATGCAGAGGAAGGAATCAAACCCAGTTCCATCTAAATCTAAACTCTTTAACATTCCCACTTCACAGTGCTGCCCTGAGCTTGGAATGTACCCATTCACTAAGTCATTCATTCATTCAAAAACTAATTATTCAACAAATTTAGGAGGGGATGCAGATTAAATATGTAAAAGCATTTTAAAAACTGAAGTCCTATATGAATATAAGTTATTATAATGAGGGTCTGAAAGCCTGTCTGCTTTCCCCAATACTGTGAATGGGAAACACATCAGAATCCACATCCCCGATTCTTCATCCTATGGCACAAACCAGTAGAAACCTGTCTTATAACCCACTGCTTTATAATCCTTCTCAAAACCATTAGCTCTTCAACAGAATCAAAATGTAAACTCTTGGGTTAATTGTATGGCGGCAAATGAGGCAATGGAGAAAACTGTCAGGAAAGTCAAATTAATCTCCTCTTCACATGTCCCAGAAATCTCCCCCCATCCCCCGATGCCAGCCTGTCGTAGAATCCTGTTGGCTACGATCATAAGATCATATCGCCTAGCCATCTAGGATAGTTTGCTAGAGAAGCAGTGCTCAAGTAGAGTCAGATAAGGATTGGGAAAACTCAGAGAGGGTAGAAACTATAGGTCTCAAAAGGTTCTGTTGTACCTGAGCCAGGTGATCAATGTCAACATCAACGGCAATAAGTCATGTTGATCATGTGTATTCTAAATATGATGTGATGAGAATGGCACATTACTTCCCCAAAACCCAAGAGAAAAACATCAGACCAATCCCAATTTATGGACATTCTACAAAGTACTTGACCAGTACTCATCAAAATTGTCAAGATTATTAGAAACTAGAGAAGTCTGTGAAACTGTCACAGCAAAGAGGAGCCAAAGGAGACACGAAGATTAAATGTAACAAGGTATCCTAGATGCGATCCAGTAACAGAAAAGAGACATTAGGTAAAAACTAAGGCAATGTAAATAAAATATGGACTTTAATTAATAGTAATGTATTAATATTGGCTCATTATTTGCAGCAAATGTACCATACTAAGTCTAAGTAGGGGAAACTGGTTGTGGAATATACATTTATTTTCTGTACTATCCTTGCAATTTTTCTTAAATCTAGAATGGTTTTAAAAGTAAAGTTTATTTTTTGAAAAAGGTACTGTTGTCATGCAAAGGAAAAATGGAAGCCAAAAATGATTTGATTTAAGAATAACCAACTCTCTTGTTATCCCTTTAGGCACTGTTGTGCCTTGTTGTCTCTAGAAACCGAAATAATTTACTTCATTTGACTTGTGCCTTGTCTTGATCCAGAAAATGCTTCAGGTGACTTACAAGAAGATATAAAAATTAAAAGTTAAGAAGCTGTTACGGGGCGGGAGCTGGGAGGGGAATCACCTGGCATGGGGTGGATAGACAAGCTTTGGAGTCAGGTGGGCCTGTGTTTCTGCTTTGCTCCTTAGTGAAGTGACTTGCCTTTCAGTAGCTCTATTTCCTCATCGGTGATGTGTGTTTAATAAACAGTCAGGATGCCGTAGGCAAAGTTGTAAGCAACTTAACAGATATGTCCTCAACAAATGTACTGCATTTTTATACTTTGAACAGAGTGGCTTTTCCATGGCTGAACATCTCAGAGCTATTCCAAGACCCCACCAAGGGATCCAAATTTGAGTGAATGTTGGTTTAGCCAAAAAAAAGTTTCTGGAATATTTGGAGTCCCACCAAAATGTCTTCCTAATGGAACAAAGTTTTCTACACATGAAAGCTTTTTCATCAATTTTAATGTAAATCCCTTCATTTTCTAGATCATAAAACTGAGATGCTTGACCCAAGGTCACACAAGGAATTGAGGGTACAGAGCAACTTGAATGTCAGTGTCCCAACCGCTAGCTTGTATCTTTTTCCCACATAACAAGTTACATCATTTTCCTTCCAAATATACTTCCTGTACAATCTTTAAAATAAAGGAAGAATAAGAGATATGTGATTTAATATTTCAGTGTTAGGGATTAAAGATTTCTTCAAGCATGGAGGTGCTGATTGGCTGAGAAATATGCACCACACTTTGTGGATCCGTATTAATCAAAAAAGATTCCTTTATGACATATTCTTGCAATAAATTTGAAGTAATAAAGAAACATCTCCTAGGTTTGTTTTGTTTCAGTTTTATCCTAGCAACAATTAACACAATAGTTAAGAGAATAGACTTTGGATCCAGGCAGATAAGGATTAAATCCTGGCTCCTCTGCTTACCAGCTATGTGACCTTGCTCACATTAGTAAACATTTCTGAGCTTCACTTTTGTTGTCTTTAAAATAGAGGTAATTGAGATACCAAATTCATAAGGTTTATTGGGAATATAAAACTAAATACCGTATATACTTCATAACAAAGAGCTTGGCCCATAATAAACACTCATTGAACTACAGTTATTGTTGTTGTATTATATTCTCTCTTGAGAAATCACTAATTTGTGGTTCCCAGGGAGGTACTCAGCATAGCAATAAGGCACTGTTGAGTCCTTTTGACTGGGCATTGGGAGACCTGGTTCCTTTTATGTCATTCATGCAGCTTATTAATTATATGATCGGGTCAACATATTCCTTCTCTGGCCCCACGTTGTCCCATATATCAGATAGAGCATTTTATATTACAAACGGATAAAGACTGGTCTCAAATAGTCTTAAACCAAACATGGAAGTTACAGGTTTAGGTAATTGAAACCTCTGTAGGTAGTCTCTCCTTTAGGCTCAGCTTGATCCAGGACTCAAAATTCATCAAGAAATCTGTTTTATTTCCTCCGTTGCTCAAATCTGTTTTCCTCTGTGTTGGCGTCATTCCCAAACTCCACATGGTGGCAATATGGTTGACATGAGCTCCAGAGCTAAATGCCCTCAACTTCAATTTCAGTGAAAAGAGAGCTATTTTCTTTCCTGAGCAGATCCAAAAAAGTCTTAGGCTGATTCTCATAGGCACAAATTGGGTCACATGCCAATGCCAATCTTGAGCCAGTCACTGTGGACAAAAGGATAGGACACAGTACTTAGCTTAAACTTGGGTCATATGTCATTTCTGGAGATGCAGGCCAGATAATCCTGTTCAAAGAGCCAACAGTAAGAGAATGGGTCCTGTATTAGCTTCTGTTGCTTTATAACAAATTACCACAAACTTGACAGCTAAAACAAAACAATTTTATCTCATAGTTTCTGTAGGTCAGAAGTCTAGGCTCAGTGTAACTAGATTGTCTGATCTGGTTCTCACCAGGTGGAAGTCAAGGCATGAGGCAGGGCTGTGCTCTCACCTGAGGTCCAGAGTCCTCTTTCAAATTCATGTGGTTGTTGGCAGAATTCAGTTCCTTTTGACTGTGTGACTTAAGTCCCTATTCTCTTTCTGGCTTTTGCCCAGGGATCATTCTCAGCTCCTAGAGGCTGCCCTCAGGTCCTTGCCACATGGCCCTATCATCTCACAGTATGGCAGTTTTCTTTTTTCTCAGGGTCAGCAGAAATGTTTGTGTGACACTTCACCTTCTCTTAAAAACTCACCTGATTAGATCTGGCCCACCCAAGACAGTCTCCTTTTTGATTAACTGAACGTTGACCAATTACTAATCTAATTATGAGAGTGACATCCGATTATATTCCATTGGTTCTGTTACACAGGGAGTGTGTATGAGAACAGGAATATTTGGGACTATCCTTGAATTCTGTCTACCACCAAAGGAAAATGGGAGTCTGGTTTACCAGAGGATATTAAAATGTCGGTCAGCAGGAAAACAAAATCTCCCACTTCCCCTCAGAAAAACAAAAGCTCTGGGATTGGCCCAGATTATCTCTAACATCCCTTCCAATTCAAATCATGCTTAATTTTTTGAAATCAAATGTAGAATCGAAATATTTTCAATGCAGTTGGGGGAATCAGCAGTGACTTTGTATGAAAGTCACAAGAAATAGAGGGCAAATTCTTTAGAAATATCATCCTCTTGAGTGTTTTCTCAGCAATTTCTGCAATCCTTCCCCTTTGGGGGGCATCTCTTGCCCACCTCATTAATATTTTCTGACGTGCTGTTGACAGCTCATTTTTTATCAGACTGGGAGGACACAGTCTAATCTAAGACCCAAGGGAGTTAAAGGGGCCTTCCTAAAATATGGCCCCGGCCCAGCCAGCGAGTCACCTTCCCCGAAGTCTTGGAGCTTGAGCTATGGTTTATCTCTGAGCCCTTGTTTTTGGCAGTGGAAAAGGAGGATGTGGTCAGGATCGCAAAGGCATTACTCAGAGCTGGTTTGGTTCAGAGGAAAGAAATAAGGCTGAGATCTATTCCCACATGGCTCCATTCCTGTCTGCAAAATATTCCCAGAGGACTTCCTTAAGGACCTTGGCCTTAGTTAGACACTGACTGACCAGCAGAATTTGAACACAGATCTCCCAGTCCTGGCCTTTCCCCATGAGTAAGTGCAAGAAAGACATGAGAGAGCAAACCACCTCTTCCTTGGGAACAAAGCTCTCTACAGTATCTCAGGTTCACTGAGGTGAAATTTTATAAATGACTGAGCATCTGCTATGAGTCAAACTGTGCATCTATATCCTCTATGTCCTGGCTATCTATAGTAGAGGACCAGAGAGGGCCTCTGTCATGGAAGAATTAACAGTCTACTGGCTGAGATTCAGAAATACATTTGGAAAATTCCAGCACACTGTGAAACGTTGTGATAGAGGGAAATGCAAGATACAGCACCTAATGTAAACCAAGGCAAAGGGATTCACAGAAGGCTTTCTGGAGAAGGTAGTACTTGAGTTGAGCTTAAGGAACAGAAGGATGTTAGCTAGTCAAAAAATGAAGGTCAGAAAGGTATTCTGAGATGAGCAAACAGCATAAGAAAAGGGTCTGATGTGTAAAACATCCAAGTGCATGCAGAGGAAGATACAAGCAGGTTGAGAGCATTGGGATATGAGCTTGGTTATGGTGGGACAGGGGTGGAGAAAGAAGCTATACAGATGGGTACATATGAAGAGATCAGCAGGAACAAGGTCACAGAGAGTATTCCATGCTACACTGAAGAGCCTGGTCTTTGTCCTGTGGACAGTAGGGGATCCCTGAAAGGTTTTGAGCTGAGGGATATTTGTTTTTTGTGAATTCCTCTATCTGTAGTGTACAGAACAGATCCAAGGCTACTAGGTTGGAGATATAGAGTGCTTGGCTCTCGGCTGTTGCAATGCTTCAGGTAAGGGATGATGAGTGTCTGAGCGCTAGCAGTGAGACCGGAGAGAAAGAAAGAGGCTTAAGAAATAGTTGGGGCATAATATCTGCAAGATTGGTGATAGATTGCTTATGGTGTCTGATGGAGAGAATAGCATTAAGAAAAATGCTCAAGCTGACTCGCTCTAATCTTTCCTTTTTTGGGGGGGCGGGGAACTCAGAGTGAAGTTCAAACTACATTTATTGAGCTCCTATTTTATTCTAGGCCTGTTCTAAACACTTGCATATACATAATCACATTTTATTTCCCGACAAACGACCCTGTAGGACAACAGATAAGGTGACAGAATCTTGGAGAGAGAAGCGACTTGTTTGAAGTCAGCTAGTAGCAAAGGCAGAAGTAGTTGGCATTTGTTTCACAAAAGAGATGGACTTTGCTTTAGTCATAGACAATTGAAATGAGGATTGTATAAACCCAAAATGCATATATATTTTTTTTGGAGTCGTTCCAAAGAGAAGCATAGTGGAATAAAGATGATAGCTTTATGTAGACCACTATCTTTGTCACCAACCCCTGTGGTTAAATTTGGAAACTTCCAGACCACTGTTTTTCAACCTTAGCTGTTTACTGGAATTACCTGGATAACTTTAGAAAATGCTGCTGCCTACATTCTATTCCAAGAGACTCTGATTGAATTGTTTTGGGATACAGCCTGGGCATCAGGATATTTAAAATCTGCAGGTGATTATAATCTATAGCCAAGACTGAGAATCATGAAGGCATTCCCCAAAACAAGCAGCAAATGATCTTCTCTGCTGAATCCTGTCTCTGACCCTAGCTCCCTTCTTCTGCCTTAGATGGTATGACTCTCACGTGAGCATAAGAGCATGGCCCTCTCCCCCTGCTACAGCCTCCCCACTGCTGGTGGTCCCATGTTCTTGGCACAGATGGATCTGCTACCTAATTGCCTGCTTATTTGTCAAGTGATTGTCCCTAGCAGATGTTCCCATGTGGGGATTTAGAGGCCAGCATCTGTACACAAACAGCTGATTGCATCACTATTCTGCTTTTGATCTAGCCCTAATGGGGCACCACCCAGGTCATGGACGACCTTCCAAAACTGACCTGAGGATAATTTTTTTGATCCCCTTTTTTCACTCCAAACCCTCTCTTTCAATCATCTTTAGTGGCTTTAGAAGCTCTGTATGCATACTCTTGGATGTCTTTCTCGCTCTGATTTCTTCTTCTTGTTTTTGTTGCTGCTGCTAATGATCTTTCTATTAGAACCACAGACCATGACAGGAGCTTCTGTATCTTTGTAGTACAAATGTGGTAACTGGAACCCAGAGAGGAAAATGACTTGGTCATGATCAGGATACAGCCATTCAAGGACAGAGCTGAGTTTTAGTTCTTTTATCTCTTATCTCCATTATCCTATGCTCATTAGCATACTCAGACTCACAGAAATATCCATGGGTTCTATGGCTGGTTCTGAAACGTCCCAGCTATGTGGCCTTTGACAAATTACTTCACTTCAGCTTGCAAGAGAGTAATCATCTATGTCTCTCAGCATCACTGTGGAATTTAAAAATACTGCCTATAAAATACATAGCACTGTGTTAAAAGAGTAGTTAAAAAACGTATGCAGACATGATGTAAAATTAGTGATGATGTTTAGCATGATGACTCAATGCGCAAGCATATGAGTTAGATATTCTCAAGTTTGAATCCCCGTTATAGCTACTCATTAGCAGAGTTTCCTTGGTCAAATTACTTCACTTCTTTCAGTCATCATTTCTTTATTTTAAAAATGAGAATAAAAGTAATATTACCCTCACGTGGATGTAATATTATTGAGTGCTTATTATGCAGCTTGGCACATAGTGAGAATTAGGGATAATGATGAATATTAGGGATGATGATGAGAAAGAAGGAGAATAAGAAAAGAACCACACAAGGTTTGCTATCATTTAGAAAGAGCACTGCATGAGAAGTCAGGACACCTGATTTTTAGTCTTAGCTCTGAAACTGACTTGCTGGGTGATCTCTGATAAATTCCTTTCCATCTCTATGCTTCAGCTGTCTTATCAGAAGGACTAGGTGGTCTTTGAGTCTGCTTCCACACTGTGATCTTGTGTATCCCAGCAAAGTTCTCCACTTGTCCCCCAATTCCCTCATCAGCCAAGGGATGTGACGTGCCAGAGTCCTCTGTCTTCATAAAATCACCTGCCTTGGGTGTCTCCTTCTCTGTCTTTCTAGCCTTTGTGGTGTGGCCTCATTCCCAATGCCTTTGAGTCTGTAAATAAGGAGGCAGTCTCGCCCTCTCCTAAGACCCCTTCCTTAGATATGGGGAGAAGGACTTGGGAACCCAGCCTTAGAGATGAACCCGTGAGTGCTTTCAGAGATAAGCCGTGAGCTCCTTCTGAGAAGGCAGGGCTGTCAAGTGGAAACACTGACAGCAGCCTCAGTTCCAGCCATGTAAATAGTATTACTGCAAAGACATATATTTAGCATCTATGACATCAGCTTGATTTACCTTGATTAACGGAGCAATTTGCTGTACATTTTTCCAAATGCTGTAATCAATTAGAACTCAAAATAGATTAGAAAACCCTCTATGGTGTGGCCACAGTCCAAAAAGGCTAATCCATCATAAAATATATGTGTATATCCTTTTCCAACCATACAGTGAATAAAGATTTGTGTCTGGGAGGAACTCAGAGTGGTTCAGGTTTGTACATTTGGGTACTAAGCACTTTTGCCATCAGCCATTACTGAAGGCAGATCAGGAGGAAAGGAGCTCTGTGACGCTACTTCAGTTTCGTGCAGCTTCTCAACATCTTTCTACGTATAGGCTCTTCCCTGCTATCCCCACAGTATGTTTATAAAAGACTGGCTATAGACCCCTTGTAGCAACAAGATAGGTTCTAACTCCTTAGAATAGCATTGACAGCCCTTTAAAATCTGGTCCCATATTATTCTTTCAACTTCATCTCTTTCTCTGTCCTTATACATGTACTTTATCATCATCAAAGTTCTCCAAAAATATATGCTATACTTCCTTCAACTCTGTATTTGCTCCTGTGATTCTCTCAGCTTGTGATATTAGAATGAAGAACTAGTGTTTATTGAGCATTTAGTGTAGACAAGGCACTGTGCTAAATGCTTACCATACGTTATTGCACTTAATACACTCACCCCATAATACCTGAGAGTTCAAACACTTGCCTGAAGGTATACACAAGTAAGTGGTGATACTAAGATCAAACCCAGGTCTGTCTCACCCCAAAACCTATATCCTCCACCTATATCATTCCTTCATATTTTATGCTTTCTTTTCTTTTCACTCCTTCCCCATATCTCAAGCTCTCACAGAGTTCCTCTGTCTGGGAGGAAAGATATTTCTTATACTTAATGACAGATGTTAGGGGCTGAATGTGTAACCCATTCACAGATGAAATTAATCCATTTCCAATCTGCTCATCCTACAATGACTGATTGAGTTGCTACTGCAGGTAAAGCACTCTCCTAGGCCCTATATATGGCACAGTGGAACGGAGCTTTGTTTAAGGAATGGACATAATAAAGTGCTGGTTGACAAATGACTTAGGATAAAATTCTAGATCTTCTACTAACCATGTGTGTAATTTTGGGTCTCTCAGAATCTATACTTCATTGTCAATGAATAGGAATAATGTTATATGCATTGCTGTCGGTATCAATTGAGTTGATATAAAAATACTAAAGTGCTTTATCAAGTGTTGTTGATCCTACCTGGCACCTGCCCACACAGAGCTCGTGATCTAGTAGCTCATTCTTTAAATTGCATGTAAAACTACACTATAGGCTACAAAGCAGCATGAATTCCTGTTAATTTTGAATATGAGTTAGAGGAGAAGTGACTCTAAAATCGTTGGGATTACTGCCTGGTTCTTCACGACGTCCCCAGGACTTCATCAAACACCTGGGCCATAACTGGCCATCAGAACACACATACGTATGAATAAATACTGTTGTTATTGCAGAAGCACCAGAGTGAGAAGGCAGAGGCCTGAGCTCTGGTCCCAGCTCTACTCCCCACAGTCGTTAGTAAGTAAATTCAACCACTTGTGGCCTCAGTTTCTTTATCTTTAAAAAGAGGGTATAAAACCCCTGACTTCATAAGATTGTTATGTGAAGCAAATAAAACTGTCCACATGGAAGTGCCTTGTAAACTGTAAAGAAATGTATATGTATAAGGGGATGAACAGGATTGACTTGCATTCTTAAAGGAACACATAGGCATGTAAGTACTGTGCTCTGACACTCTCAGGGGATTCCCATCCAAAAGTCTGCAATTCAAAGTCCAGTGGTTCATTCCAGTTTTTACAAATAACCATTCACCTTCTTGACCTGACACTTAGCAAATGAACCACAAAATCCTCCAATCCACTGCTTAGCGTATTCTTGGCAGAAAGGACGTTTGAGACCAATGAATCCAACACCCTCTCCCCTCAACGCACACCCCTGTACTGATGAACAGAGCTGACCCACAGAGGCTGGAGACTGTATCTTTCCCCCTGCCCCAGCAGCTGGCTCAATGCTTCACCTATTATATAATCATTAACTCTTTGTTGAATAAGGGAATAAATAAACAAATTACATGATTTGTTCAAGATATCCTCAGGAGCTAACACAGTACCTGACCCATAGTAAGTCCTTGCTTATTTGTTTACCAAATGAGCAGATAAGTAAGTGGTCATCTAGCAAGTTGGTAGCAGCTCCGGGACTTGGACCTCTTACCTTGCAATCCATTTCCCAATATATCGCATTAGTATTCATCCTGGCTTGCATTTGCTACTAGTGGATTTAAGTTTGTGCATTTTGCCTCTACATCAGCTATTCTAAATTGTTAGAAGAAACAAGGGACCATTTCTTCTGCTTCTGTGTCTCTTGGAACATGGGGCTTGAGATTGGTTATCCAGTGGGTAATCAATAAGTACATCTTGATTGTTTGAACCTGGGCGAATTAAAGAGGCTATTTGGATTGTGACTTCTGAGGAAGAGACTGGGTAGGAAGTGCTTTGTGTGGTCTGACAATGTATTTATTTATGAGACTAAATGTTTATCTAAGTCTCCAGAAGATCTCTGGCTTCATTTTGGTGTCTGTGTGCATTTTCCGTGCTCACAACAGCGCTATCCTTTTGGGGTCCAGCTGGGCTATGAAGTAATAAACAGACATAAAAATTGGCTCACTCCTTGACAAGAAGTGGGAGCAACCCAAAGCCTTTAAGAAATTCTTCTCTGAGTAGTGAATGCACCAGCATTCAGCTAGTTCAAGTAGGGTTCAAGTAAGCACTCTAACTTTGTGAAAGCTATTTATGACCAACACAATGAAACCTCTCTACCCATTCAGTCACTGGGCATTTGAGATGTAGTTGTTTTCCTTTCAGTCGGTTCTTTGACAGCATTCAACAACATTGGGTTACTTTGACAACTTCAATAACTACTTCAGAGTAGAAGCAAGCTTCCCTTTTTGTTTCTTTAGTATATCCCTTTGCCATTTCAGAATTGAACAGGGGCTAATACAAATCAATGATCATACTTGATTCTGAATGGCAGAACTGAGTAAGTTCAAAACCACTATCTAAAATATCTTACTGGATCTTTTGAAGAGGCCAAATCACTTTCCAAGGTTCATCACATCTTATTGCTTATGACACTTCCTTCAAAAGAATCCTGTCAAGTCCAGAAAATTACCATACTGAGACACTTGAGTTGCAACTGGTAGACCATTCATTCACCAATCTCTTTGTTTCAAGTGTACTGAATAAATCAACTTGGGCCGAGAGTTACAGTAAGTAGTAAAAACTATGGTCTATGCTCTCTAGGAGCTCATGTCCTGGCATGAAAAATGAACCTGAGTATCCATTTCTATGGTACCAGTTAGACAGTGCTCACTGACACAGAAGAGGACACATGGTGCCCCAGCAGCTCAGAGGAAAGGGTGGCCACTTCTAGAGGTGGGTAGGAGGAAGGAGATGGAATTGGGAAGGCTTCATGAAGCAGGTAATACTTGAGCTGGGCCAACCTTGTGTACGCAATACTCATCAGTTATAAATGAAGGAGGCAGGAGGAAAGCATGGTCCGTACCAACTAACTGTACTCTCTTGCTCCACCGATGTCCTGGCACTAAGTGTCTACCCTCTCAGGGCCACTCTTGGAAAAATAGTAGTAACCAAATTTACTGTGTGCCAGATATCATTTGAAGCACTTCACACTCTCTAGCTGCTTAACACAAAGGTATATGAGGCAGGTGTTATCCTCATTTTTGTGGATGTGGAAACTGGAGCTTAGATAGAATTTGAGTCATTTGTCCAGCATCACAGAGTTAGTCAGTGGACTATCTGGGCTCCATCCCAGTTGTCTCCTACTCCTTAACCTACCTTCTGAAATAGCATGCTAACCACCTCACTGGTCAGATGGTTTAATTGTTCCATGATTGAAAGGAGGTAAAGAGAGTAGGGAGTTTGTGGAAGTACCTGGGGAGATGTCCTCTGGGAACTCTCCCAAGGCCATGCATACACTCCATAAATATGCTTATGTGAGATGGAACTCCCAGGCTCCATCATCTGAGCCCATCATGAAAGAAGAGGCAGAAACTCACATGTGTCAAGTGCTCATTTTATCCCAGATTGCACAGTGGTGTTTTAATTCACCCCCTCAGGTTATCTTTGCAAGGTGCCTTTGGACAATTGACCATTTCCTCCATTTTTAGATGAGAAATTTAAGTCTTGTGCAGTTTCAGGATGTGCTCAGTTTCCCACAGCCATTGACAACCAGGGCCAGGATTCACAAGTAAGATAATCTCTCCAAAGTCCAATTTATTTTTACTGTCTTCCTCTGCAGACTCCCTTCCTCTATGTTCTAGAGCATATGGCATGATGATCATGATGAAAAAGGAAAATAAAAAAGGGCAGGGAGGAAGAAGAAGGGAAAGGAGATACCGAAAGAGAAGGAAGAGGAGGAGACAGAGGAGAAGGAAAAGGTAACAGAATGTGCTTACACACAAGTTATGTACTTTACAGAAGCTCTGAGGATTGAGGGATACTCACTAAGACAGGACGCAACATTAACATTCAGGGGACATGTTCTGACCCTGGATTTTGAACAAGAAGGACCAGAGCATGAGAACGAGTAGGGTTTTCAGTGTTTTGAGATGCCAGATTGGACACGGGAGGGAAGGCTGCGTGACTAACCTGGAATAGCAATGGAGTTGCTTGTTATATAGCAATTTGCTGAAATATCCTCAGCATGACTCCATAGTCTTCTTACCCTGAACATCCACTCTCTTTGTTTATTAAATTAAATGATGAATAAAAGGTCCAGGTTTTTTCCTATCAGCCTGGGGGATTCATTAGTCGAATAATGATTGCCTTCACTTCAAGTTATGTTTTCATTGTACTTGTTACTTGTCTTCTGAGCTCTGGCGTCATTGGAATGAGGTTTGCATCTCTGCAAGGTCCGTTAAATCCCTGTACTTTACTGACAGCGAGCAGCTCAGAAACAAAAAAAAAGCTTTGAATCTATAACATTATGTCCCTGCCTCCTTCTTCCTTTTCCTCTCCTCTCTAACCCCTCCCCTAGAGAACACCAGAGAAATAAAAATAAAGTCATAATTAAGAAAAGGACTAAGAATAAATTCCATGCATTTAACCAAAGTTCCATCTCTGAACCCAGGAGGATTGGTGCATAGCTGTGGTTGTGCGAGAGGAAGCACTCGGGGAACTCATGCTGTCCTTTCAACACAAATACAGCTCATAAGGAATAGTTTATCACTTAAACCATCTCTTTAATTCTGCAGAGTAAAGGCAAGACCTCAAAAAAGGCTCAGATACCACCACCACTACCACTGGGGTCTCCCATTTCTGGAGTCCCTCTGGCCCAAATAGCTCAGAGCAATTCACAAACATTTATTGACGGAACCCCATGACCCATCTCCCAAGTGAATACTTTAATATCCCATTCTTCAGAGGGCAAAATGGTAACATGGAGAAGTTCAAGGTTTTTGGCTGCCTGCCATGCAGAGAAAACGAAATTGTGGCTGGATTCTGAAAGAAAAGCATCACCAGGTGCACAGTGGATTATTCAAGAAATGTGGTGAAAAGAGCACTGGGCTTCAAGTCAGGAACCTGGGCTCTGATCCTGGCTCTGTCACTCACTTGCTGGGGGATGGTGGCCAGGTCAGCTCCCCTCTCTGGGTCTTAGTCTCCCCAACTGTAAAATCAAAGGTTGAACTAGAAGACCATAAAGCCCCTTCTCCCTCTGAAATGATGGAGCTCTACATCCACCCAGCCAAAGCACTGTGACAAATGTGAAAGTCAGAACACTGTGACTCCTAAACCATGCAACACTCATTCATGCTGGAAGTATTCCTCTATGCCTCTCCAAATCCAGCTCTCCATTCAAAATGTGGTTCCACCCATCCTCCTACCGGTAGTATTCTGACTTCTTGTAGCCCATAGGAACTTTGCAGTCTTTAGAACTCTTGATTACTTGCTTTTCCACATGGGAGGTGCTCAATAAATATTTACTAAATTAGCACTTCTGTGTAGCTTAATCTTTAATTCATCTGCCTTCATCTGACTAGTGAGACAGTAAGGATCATGAGGATAGAGTAAGGAAACTGCTTGTTAAACCTTAAATGTCTCAAAAGATCTTAAACCTTAAGTATCCTTCAATAGATGCCTTTTCTGTATCCAGCTGGATTTTAAAATCCTGATGATACATGTCCGGGAAAGTGGTGTTTAATGTGCAGGTCCAATTCAATGCAATGCAGTTCAATCTGGCAATTAATTATTGATCATCTACTCTTTGCCAAAAACTATACTAAGCATCTGGAGTTACAAAGATTTCTAAGATTTAGTTCTTGTCCTGGAGGATATTCTGCTCCATAGGGGAATGAGGCAATGAAAAAGACTACTACTGTGATACATTAAGATTAGTTCAACATCAGAAGTAATTACGAGACAAATAGAGGGTATGAGACAAATAAAAAATAAAAAGACCAATTACAGCTCAGATTTCCGGTGAACTTACTTTACCTTAGACCTTAAAATAAGAAAGCTATGACATAAAGATTTCAACTTTGATGAGATTTCACACCACAACGTTTACTTGGTTATTGCGCGTATGTTGGGGGGGAGGCAAGCTTCATTAGCGGAAAACTTGACTTAGACACTATTTTAAAGGATAATATGGTTGGCATGATCATAGTTTCCAAACTAAGGGTTACCAAGGTGTAGACCAGCTTTAATGAAAAGTACGGCATTTGAGGTAATCCCACGGCTTCACATATAGGAATATTTCTCCTCCTTCCTGGCTTGGTTTCCTGACATACAAAGGGGTTGGTTACGTGAGATAATCCCAGTGATCCCTTCCAGCTCTGATATTCCGTCCATGGAACACAGACAGTGTCTTCTCTGTTGCCTCCCACAACACTGACTGTTGGACTAAGGACTAGAATGGAAGATGGAAGGCAGGGGTTGTTTTCCCCCTCCAGGGACTCAGAATTTGGGGGGGAGGTGAAATTCAGAGACAATTAGGAAAAAAGACAGGGAGTAGTACTTGAGGAACTGTCATTATAAGTTGATTGCTGAGGATGTAATACAGGTTTTTATCTTATGCAGTGACATGAATATGACACTGATCATCAGACGTCTCAGGTTCAAGTTGTAGCATTTTAGTTGAATAGCTTGTAGATTCTTAGGAATTCACTTATTCTCTTGAGCTGAATTTTTCCTCTGTAAAATGGAGTAAGTAACGTTGACCCTAATAATTCAGGTAGGTTAAATAAAATAATTGAGAGAGACATGCTTTTTAAACTATACAAGGCTATACAGAGGTGGATTATTGCTGTTTTTATTGCTATTTTTATTATAAAGAGGTGCAATGCATTAACCATTGATGGTATTATGGATATATGTAGCAGAGTAAGAGAGGAGGAATTTGGGATAAGGGAGTCATCAAATCTCCTGGGATATCCTTTCATCCTGGTATCGGCTGTGAGTCTAACCTCTCCTCTTTCACAGAGCAGTAAGCAGAAGCCGTGAAGTGCTGGTGGGCTCTCGCAGGCCCACCGATCTATACACTCAGAGAAAAAGCTGCTAATAATTTCCAGCTCACCCTGGAGCAGAGACACACATAGCAGTGTGATTGCTCATGGCCGTAGAGGGGCCTCCACTAGTGAATTTATAGAGGGCTGGTCTGCATTTTTAAGCAAGATAACTAAGCCTCTAGAGTTCACCCTGAATATTTAAAAAAAAAAAAATCTTTACAAGTATATGAGTCGCACAAGCTGGGGTTTATGTAGAGATTTAGGTCTGCTGATGTAGAAGGTAAATTTTTAATTCACACAGAAGATGGAAACCAAAGTAAACCAAAGCTGGGATATGGGCACCATCTAGTGGGTGTGTTTGGCCAGTGCACATACCGGAGGAGAAAGGGATGGTCAGAGGAATTGTCTGCTCTCGGAGCTTTGGGGAGGTTCTGCAGTGGCAACAGCACCTATAATGAGAGCCTTAGCCTGAAGCTCTGGTAGCCATCATGGGTGAACACGTCTATACTACAGCTAGAGGCATCATGAGACACTAGATCATGGAAGCGATCCAACCAGAAACCAGACACTGTCCCTTTTCAGACTCTGCCACTGGACAAGTCACTCAACTCTCAGTTTCTTGGCCTATAAAAAGGGGACTGTAATGGCTGCTTTGGAGAGTTTATGTTATAATATAATTTTAATCTGCATGCGTTTGGAAAAGTGTCTAATAGGGAACATCACATCCCCTGTCATCTGCCTTAAGGTATTGGCCATCAATACCTTAGGTTTCCAAATAAGAAAATGAGGCTCATCTATTTAGTGGTTTAGTGACACAACCAAGGTCACATAGCCAGTAGGTGACAGAACTGGGGTTTGAACACAAGTTTAATATGTTCCAAGGCTCTTGTTTACTCCACCGTACACACAAAAAATTTGCTTTTTCTTTCCCCTCTTCTTTTTCTTAAGATGAACTTTTAGGTACTATCATGCACCTGGCTTTGTGCATACACTATTGTATTCAGCTTTGAAATAGAGGTATCATCACTTTCCTTGTACAGATGAAGCTGAAACTCAGAGAAACTAAATACTCTACCAAACATCAAAAATCAGTGAGAAAGCTGAGATTCAGACTTTCTGATGACAGATCTACTGCTTGAATCCTCCCTCCACTGACTCATTGACTCATTAGTCATCTCTAATTTTGAAGAATGTTTCTGTTTATATTTACATCCCAAGAGTTACTTGTTTATTTAAATAAAGACATCTGCTTTTGTTAAGGTCCCTGGCTCATCTAATGGTCATTGGTTTCTCTGCCCATAGTGGGGTTGAGTGTTAGCTTTAGTGTACAGCCTTGTCTCTAAAGTCCCCTACTGCTCAGAGGAGAGTGACCTGCCTCATGAGGATTGGAGGACAAGCTGGCTGGATAAAGAGAAGGTCAACACTGAGCCCATGAAGGAGCCATTTCTCCACAGTTAGGTTTAAAAATGGAAGCTGAAGGACCTTACGAAGACAGCCAGTGGGAAAGGTTAGGAAAAGAAACACAAAGGCCTCTCCTGTTTCCTTTAGGTATGTGTGCCTAGGGGGACCCAGAGACAGAGAGCCTGAGAGCAGTTTGCTCAAAATCAGTGAGAGAGCTTGGCAAAAATCAGTTTCCTTCACTCCAGAATCCCTGACAGAACAAGATATTTTGCTGAAACCCTTAGTGTCTGCGCCAGAGAGATGAACTTGTCCATGTTGTAAAGAAATTGCTCTGTTTGGCAGTTACCTCCCTCTAGTGGTCAGATTGCCTTCAAGCAAGAAGTTTATGACCACATCTCAGAATTAAAGATCTAAACATAAAAATAGGATGCTGTTTGACCAGGGCTCATCTTGTGTGGTCAACCAGACAGTCTTAGAGGAGTATGATGACAACAGTCATGACAACACAAAATACCAGGAGTTACTTGTATTCTGGTCTTTGAAAAAGTGTGCTGTCTGAAATATATTTTTTAAATTAAGTTTCTCTAATTTGAGATATACATACACGTGCATATGCACACACACACACACACACACACTCCTTGGAACATAATTTAAGAAATGCTGATGTACTGTTCTTTTTCCTGCACCATAACATTAATTCCCATTTTAAAGATGGGGCAGTTGAGGCCCACTGAAGGACAGTCATCATACAGGGGTCCAATGCAGTGCTTAGACAATGACCATGTCTTCTGGAAGTATGTATCAAGACAGGGCCTCCATCAGCCTGTGTGCCTGAACAAACGATGATGAGCGGAGACCCATGCCAACTGGTAATAGACTGTGGTGAGAACAAGAAGTAAACTTTGTTAAGTCATTTGACCTTTTGGTTATTTGCCACTGCAGCATAACCTCACCTACCCTGAATAATACACCGCATCTTCCGTTAGCTAGCTTCTGTTTTGCTACCCTCTGGGTTAAAGGGTACAAGGGACAAGGAGATCGACCATTTCTCCTGCCTGGTTGACTTCTCACTCTCCAGGTTTAGTAAAACAGTTCTTTTTGTTTTTGTGTTTGTTTCTCTTGAGGGTAATTTCCTGCACTCCTCAGAGATTGAATACCCCTCCTCTGCAGTTTTCTTGACCCCAGGCTTCTCCAATTCTATTCTAGGAGGTCTCTGGAATCTGTCCTCATTCTGTGGGCCTTCATAGGTACACCACCAGTTTCCTTTTGCTGAGTTCCAGTTCCTCCATGCAGACCTATTGGACAAGACCCACTAAGACCCCACTTAGTTCTTTTTCTCACTTGGCCTTCACCTGTTCCTTGGGAAACAGTCATAGGTTCTTTGTCCTGACAGACTGTAACTGCAGGGCAGTCGCAATGCAGCAGCTTCTGCTGGCTCTGCTCCAAAGCAGCCAGCCAGTCCTCCTTTTCCCTTCTCCGTTTACTGGGTTGAATCCAGACCTCATTTTCAACAAATCTCCTCTTGATTTTGTTGACTTAAAAAAAAAAATTTGTTTAAATTTCATTGCTTTTTGTTCATATCATTATTATTTATTTAACGCCTCAATTCTATTTTCTTTAGTCTTATAGTTTTCTGTTAGACGACTTCATTATTGCTCTACAGCCATTTCCCTTTTCTAATATGATTATTTGAGGCTAACGTATCTCTTGAAATACTATTTTCATCATATCTCAGAGTTTTGATAGGTTAGTGCTTTTATTACACTAATAGCTTTAGTTTTACTTTGATAAAACTTTCTACTACATATTTTTTGTTTATTTGAGTGTTTTTAAATTCCCAAATACATGTGATATTTTAGTTAATACTTTTTTAATTGATTACTAACTGAATTGTTCATTGTAGTCAAAGAACATGTGCTGTATGATGCCTATTCTTTCAGATAGTTGAGTATTGCTTTATAACCTAGTATGTATAGAGTGTATATGTGGTTAAAAAATGTGTATTCTCTAATTGTTGGGTATATGGTTGGCATGTGAAATACTGAAACAGTTATAAGTGCAGATTCCAGAAGCACAATGCCTGGTTTCAAATTCCAACTCTGCATGCTAGCTGTGTCAGTGGAGGCTAAGAAAACTGGGCAGATAAATTAAATTTTCTATGCCACAGTTTAAGCATATATGAATTGGGACTTATACTAATATCTATCTCATACCATTTTTGAGAGGATTACATTTGTTAATGTGTAGAACAGTGCCTAGCATTTTGGAAATGCCATCCATTATTATATGTTCATTAAATCAATTTTATTGATTTTGTTGTTCAAATCTTTTATGTCTTTCGTTTTGTTGTGTTTTTACAATAGGAGAAAATTATGTTACCTCTCCTAGTTTCTTTGTGCTGTACTCTAGCATTATTTTCAGAACTATCCTATAAATGTCTCTTGAATTATGCCTAATCTGCTGTTTAATACGTCTACTGAGGTTTTAATTTAATGACTGTATTTCTCGTTTCTTAAAGTTCTGAATTGTATATTAGACCCAGGCCTTTTTTTTGTTTGTTTTAATGTGCCTCATATGAGAAGGGGAAGGAGACAACTGGTCACTTTCAACCTTGTTTGTTAAATTTTGAGTTAATTTTTTGTATGGTGTAAGGTGGAAATCCAAATTCATTCTTTCTTTGTGGATATCAAGTTGTCCCAGCATCATTTGTTAAGAAGACTATTCTCTCCCCATTGAGTGGTCTTGGCACCATTCTCTAAAATCAATTGGCTATAGCTGTTTGGGTTCATTACTGGACTCTATATTCTATTCCATTGGTGTATTTGTTTATCCTTATGCCATTGTCACACTATTTTGATCACTGTAGTTTTACAGTAAGCTTTAAAATTGGAAAGTGCGAGTTCTCTAGCTTTGTTCTTCTTTTTCAGTATAGTTTTGGCTATTCTGGACCCTTTCTAATTCCATGTGAATTAGAAGATTAGCTTTTCTATTTCTTCAAAAAGAGATCATTTAATTTTAACTGGGATTGCACTGAACATGTAGCTCACTTGGGGCAGTATCACCATCTTAACAATATTAAGTCTTGCAATCTATGAACACAGAATCTTTCCATTTATTTGGTCTTTTAAAATTTCTTCCAGCAAGGTTTTGTAGATTTCAGTGTACGAGTCTTTCACTTCCTTGTTTAAATTTATTTCTAGGTATTTTATTCTTTTGGATGCAATTGTAAATGGACTTGTTTTTATAAATTCCTTTTGGGATTTTTCATTTCTAGTGTTTAGAAATATAAGTGATTTTTGTTTACTTATCTTGTACCCTATCCCCAAATCTAAAAGGTCATCTTTTGTCATTCTGGATACTTTTGGGGAAAAGAAGGTTAGAAAAATCTTAGAGTTTGGGGCCTTGAAATAAATATCTCCAATTATAACCAATGATTCTTAAATTCACTAGTATAACTGAGCAAGATGTGGTTCTCAAGCAGAAGAAGATGGTAGGAAAGGGAGAGGAAATGTTGTAATGGTCTTAAAGGTCTAAATCATGTGTGTTCCTCTGCTATCAGTAGAGGTATCTAAGGAAAGCTGACAAGATGGAAAATTTCATCAGATCCTGCCTGCTTGGTCAATGGCAAATCTCACTCAAAGTTTGAAAGACTTAATAACAAAAATGTTTCTGTCCCTTCTCTTTCCTGGAAAGGGCCAGACATTTTCCTTGAAACTAGTTCTCATTGCCAAATAGTAGTTTTAAAAACTGCTTTTTAAGATCATTTTTCCCTGTGAACATCAAAGAAAAAAAACTTAGAGCCAGTTTTCCAGGTTCCACATGAACAGACATTGAAACATACACAATTCCTTACAGAGGTATTCCCTTTTATATATGTAGAAAGAAGGAGAGAAATAGAAAATCACCATCAAGACACCACAGCAATAATTACTACAGGCAGGATCCATCAAAGGATGCTAAAAGGGGTCAGAGAAAGTTAAACAGACATGGGATATTTGCACAACGTCAAAGAGTTTACCAAAATAATACATGATTATAAAGTGAAACTACGAAGTTTACAGTGAAGAATGCCATCAATCACTCACCTTAGCCAATGATCAAGGTTAACACAATCAGTAATACATATTGACATTATAACCCCTGGAATGATGCAGTAAGAGCCTTGTAGAGTCTAAACCATGTGCATTTCTCTGCTTTGAGTGCAAGGACAGCCTCACAAAATGGAAAATTTCATCGGATCCTGCCTGCATGATCTCGGTTGGAGGTAAATCTCACTCAGGGCTTGGAAGACTTATTAAAAAGAAAAAATTTTCTGTCCCCTCTTTTTCCTGGTAAGGGCCAGATATTTTCTTTGAAATTTAATTTATAATAGCATCTAAAAGAATAAAATACCTAGGAATAAATCTAAGCAAAGAAGTGAAAGACATGTACACTGAAAAGGGGCAAATCACCTCTCTCCTTCCAATAATGCAAAACCTCAATCTAATCAAGAGAAAATATAAGAAAACCCAAATTGAAGGATGTTCTACAGAGTAACTGACTGTTACACTTCAAAAGGATTAAGGTCATAAAAGACAAGAAAAACTGAGAAACTGTCAAGATTAGGGAGGTCTATGGAGACAGAACAAGCAAATGCAATGTGGGATTCCAGATTGGATCCTAGAACAGAAAAGAACATTAGTGTAAAAACAAGGGAAATTCAGTAAGCTCTCTACTTTAGGGAATAGTACTGTACCGTGGCTAATGTCTTAGTTTTGCAATATCTTCTGATAATGTAAGATACTTACATAACGGGAAGCTGCGTAATGGGTCTGTGAGATCTATGCTATTTTAGCAACTCTTCTGCAAGTCTGAAATTATCTCAAAATAAAATAAAAATTAACTATTAAAAAATAAATGTACATAGAATTAAGAGGGTATCCTTACCTTTTGTAGCCCATTCCTCGTGTCCATGTTAAGAAATTCCTGATGCATCAAAGCAGGGTGTCTGCTGGGGTTGGAGTTTGACTAAAAAGGATTAGCTATAGCTCTGTTTGTGCAGAAAATAGCAGGCTGTTGATAGCCTTCTCATCACTCCCCTGAAAAATCAAAAGAGTAATGCATTTAAAGATGGTGTATCAGATGGGATGACCATCATGGGATGGCCACTAATGTTGCTGTTGTTTATATTTTGAATGGACAGGAGATTATGTGGAGAGGTTGTAGTACTGCATTTAACAGAAGTACTACAGTCAGTAGGAAGAGGTATATCTCCTTTTGTTTTTCCTGTATGTATGGGCTTTTTTTTTTTTTTGAATAACACTGATCTGGATTGAAGACAGAATCTTCCATTTAAAGATGTGCAGCTTTGGAAAAAGTATCTAAGCTTCAACTTCCTTCATTGGAAAACATGGAAAGCAATATAAGACCTTTCAGGACTGATGGAAGATTTACACGAGTACACAGGCACTCAATTGCTGATTATTATTATTAACTATAAGCACATGGAGAGAGCATACAGAGCTTTTGTGAAAATGTGTGGTAGGAGGCCTCCCAAGAGAAATGCAGCCAGTGCATGCTTGTCTTGGGTGGATAGCAAGCTGAGTTTTAGCACACAGTTGTCTCCTTGCTGGGGGATCCATTTACAGAAATGACCTGTGCCATTGTATGCAGTTAACAAGCAAGTGAATAATTTGGATAGACTCTGAGCTCAAAGTGAAACTGAAATTCGAAGAGTTGGGCTCAAAAAAATAAATCAAAGGGACACAAGGAAATTGTTGGAAGTGACCGATATTTGTATTACCTTGATTGTGGTGATAGCATCACGGATGTATGCATCTGTCCAAATTCATCAAATTGTGTACATTTTTTGTATATCTGTTATACCTCAACAAAGCTGAAAAACTGAACTGAAGTTGCTTTGTTTGAACCCAACTTTATTAATAATTAGATTAAAAGTAAATTGTCTAAACACTTCAGTTAAAAAGGCAGAGATTGTCAGGGCCAGCCCAGTGGCATAGTGGTTAAGTTCGTGCCTTCCACTTCGGTGGCCTGGGGTTCACAGGTTCCCATTCTGGGTGCAGACCTAGCACCGCTCATCAAGCCATGCTGTGGTGGCATCCTACGTAAAATACAGGAAGCTGGCAACAGATGTTAGCTCAGCAACAATCTTCCTCCCACCTACCAAAAAACGGGCAGAGATTGTTAATTTATATAAATTTTTTAAAAAAGAAAAGTAAACAAGACCCAACTACTTGGAAAACAACCCTGCCAGGTTCTTCTATCAGAGGAGCAAGTTCATATAAAAAGGAGACACTTTGAACTATCTTATCTTTATGCCTCAAAACATATGTTAAATAATGCTGTTTTCCAATGAGGTCATTTGGAGGGGTTGGCCTAGAAATCATCGTATCTAGGTTTGAATTCCAATTCTGCCAGCTGTTAGCTATGTGTCCTTGGGAAAATTCCTTAACTTCTCTGTGCTTCATCTTCCTCAGCCATAAAATAGGTATATAATAAGCCACGAGATGATGTGGTTATTTAATGAGTTTATATATCTTAAATGCTTAGAACAGTGCCAGAAATAGAATCAGATCACACTAAGCTATTTATTATCATATTTTAGGAGAATGTGCTTGAGAAAGCTCTGTTCCCAGCTTATCTGCAGGCTGAGGATATACTAGCCTTGATCATATCATGAATCTACTGGGGTGATTTTATATCAGCTCTTAGGCGGTCTGTGCCATTTTCAAATGGGAACAGGAGTATCTGAGTAAGCCATCTCACCGAGCAAGGCTTAAAGAATTCATTTTGATAAGGCCAAACAAATGATAATGTTATTGGCATATACTGTTACACCTAATCATAACTCTGAGAGAGTTTTCTTAACCTTCAGTATTTGGTTGCTAAAACATGAGCTAATCTGGAAGACTAACATAATCAGCCATCTGTGACTCAGCCTTGAATGTCAATGGCTTTTTACAAATGGGCTCATTTTCTGTTATATTCTTGCCAGTGTGCACTGGCTGGCATTATTTTTACAGTTCAACAAATATTTTAAGTAATTGATAGGTACCAATTCTCCCTGCTGGACAGAGAAGAATAATGGCAAATAAGTTACTTACAGCCTCATGTATAGCTGTGTTTTGCTTTAATTTCTTTTTCTAAAATGGTTTTTTCATCTATATGTATTTACAGTCATGCACCACATAACGATGTTTCAGTCAACGATGGACAGCTTGTACAATGGAAGTCCCATAAAATTAGTACCATATATCATCTAGATTTGTGTAAATGAACTATATGATGTTTGCACAATGTCAAAGTCGTCTGACGACACATTTCTCAGAACATATCCCTGTCGTTAAGTGACACAAGACTGTATATTTAATTCCAATAGTGTAAATTCAGAGAAAAGTGGAAAATCACCTTTGTGTTTCCATTCAAATATAGCTACTCAATATTTTGCCATATATTTCCAGTATTTTTTTCTAGGCGTATATGTGTATCTTTTAAAACAAGCATCATTTTATTCATATGGCAGACACTGACCCAAAGACACCATTAGTTGCCATCCCAAAATTTGTCCCCACTATCTTCTGGCTAACAAAATCCCAGTTTAGTTCAGATCAACAAAATGCCCACTAAATAGTCTCATTCCCACCATTTTTTCTAATTAGGCCTGGCCATGAGACCATCAGATGTGAGACCACCTCAGCTGTGTGCCACATGGACTAAGAGAAGAGGAAGGCTGGTTTCCCAAAGTAAATTTGGAATATTGACCCAGAGGAAGGGGAAATGAATACCAGGCAGAAAGAATAGTAAGTGTTTACCCTCCTCTGCTTGACATGACTTATAACTTCCCACTGCCCTCCTACCCCCACCATCCAGCCACAGGCTGCAAGGTATTCTCAGAGATACTTATTTCCAGTCAATAAGAGGAGGAGGTCACACAGATGTAAGCGACATTTAGATAACAATGCATCTTCAGCTTCCTTTTCTACCACCTGCCGGATGTCCTGGCCTATGCTTTTCAACTCTCAGGTATACAGAAAATTTCAGTAATACAGCGATCTCTAAGTACAGAAACAGTTGAAGTCTTTGGGCAGAACACTTTGAGGGCAAGTCAGGCAGAAGAGGAAAACCCAGCTTGAGCCTAGCCTTGAAACAAAAATGTAAGCAGATAAAACAGGCCTGCCTAGAGTTCTTCTAATTCTTGCATCTTTATTCCCCTCTTTAGTTAACATTTTAATTTAATCATAGCAAAAATGCAGACAAAAACACAAATTATAAATGTGAGGTCCAGTGAATTTTTACAAAGTGAATTCACACAGATAATCCTAAACTGGTTCCAGAAGCTGGATATTACCGAAGGATCCTCTTTGTGCTCCGTCTAGTCATTACCTTCTTCCTGTCAAGAATAACCACTATCCTGACTTACAATACTGTAAATTGTTTTGCCTGTTTCTGAACTGATATGCTCTTTTTGAATCTGGCTTCTTTTGCTAAATATTATGTTTGCGAGATCCATGCATGTGTCATGACTATATAGCATTCCATTTTTTGAATATATGTTTTTCCATTCTCTTATTGATGAACATAGACTGTTTCTGGTTTGGTGCTATTAGAAATAGTGCTTCTATGTACATTCTTATACCTGCCCTGGATTTAAATATCTACCCAGGTTCTGGGTCATAGAATATGCATGTGTTCAGGTTTGTTAGATAATATTGAAGTGGATATGCCACTTACATTTCCACCATCAATGTATTTGGTTCTCAATGGGGCAGGGGGTGATCTTTCTCTCTTGGAAAATATCTGGAAGCACTTTTGGTTGTGATACACTGGGAGCGTGGAGAGGGTAGAGGGGTGAGTGCCACCGGCATCTAGTGGGTAGAGGCCAGGGATGCTGCTAAACATCCTACAATGCACAGGACAGCCCCTACAACAAATAGGACCCAAAGTCTCAAGAGTGCTGAGGTTAAGAAACTCTGTCCAATGCCACCTTTACTAATGTCTGTTCTTTTATTTTTGCCAATATGTTGGTTGTTTAGAGGTATCTTGTGGTTTTGATTTGCATTTCTCTGATGATTGGTGAAATTGTGCTCCTTTTCATATATATATATTTTGTTCTCCTTTTGTGATGTGCCATTCAAATCTTTTGTCTATTGCTCTATTGCATTTTCTGCCTTTTTTTAAATTGATTTGTAGAAGTCCCTTATAAAGTCTGTTAATAAGTCTGTAAGTCTGCCCCATGAATCTATAGATCAACTTGGGGACAATACGCATCTGAACACTACTAAGCCTTCCAATTCATGAATATAGTATGTCTGTCCATTTATTTGGGTTTAATTTACTTTTAGATGTGTTTTGTTGTTTACCTTTTGATGTCTTGGACATCTATTACATTTATTTCTTGCTGTTTGTGGTTTTGTTTGATCAAATTTATTGATAGATATTTTAACAACTTTGATGAGATGTAATTGAACTATAATAAATTGTGCACATTTAAAGTGTAGTATTTCACAAGTTCTGACATATGTATACAACTGTAAAACCATCACTACAGTCAAGGTAATGAACATATCTATTGTCTCCCAAAAGTTTTCTAGCATCCCATTGTAATTCCACCTCTTGCCCATCCCCTTCCTATCCTCACACCCGCATACCACTGATCTGTTTTCTGTCACTATACGTAAGTTTGTGTTGTATTCAGAATTATATAAATGGACTGCTACAGTATATGCATTTTTCTGCTTGCTTATTTCATTCAGTATAATTATTTTAAGATTTATCCATGTTTTGGTGTGTGCCAATAGGCTGGTCTTTTATATTGCTAAGTAATATTCTGTAGTGTGGATACACCATAATTTGTTTATCCATTCACCCTTTGGTGAATATTTTGGTTGTTTCTATTTCTTGACTATTACAAATATAGCTACTAAAAATATTATAGCACAAGCACTTGTGTGCATATGCTTTCATTTTTCTTGAATAATACCAATGAGTGGAATGGATAGGTCATGTGATAGATGGTGTATGTTTAAAGTTTTAAGAAATTGGCAAACTGTTTTCCAAAGTGTATGTACCATTTTACATTCTCACCAGAAGTGCATGAAAGTTATTCCCTGTCATTGTTAATACTTGGTATTCTCAGTTGTTCTAATTTTAGCCATTGTGGTAGATATAGTGATAGCTCAGTGTGGTTTTATTTTTCATTTCTTTTTTCCTTTTTTTTAAAGGTTAGTGCCTAACAACCGTTGCCAATCTTCTTCTTTTTTCTTCTTTTTCTCCCCAACTCCCCCTAGTGCTTAGTTGTATATTTTAGTTGTGGGTCCTTCTAGTTGTGGCATGTGGAATGCTGCCTCAGCATGGCCTGATGAGTGGTGCCATGTCCGCACCCAGGATCCAAATCGGCGAAACCCTGGGCCACCGAAGCAGAGAGCGTGAACTTAACCACTCGGCCACGGGGCCGGCCCCCACTTTTCATTTCTTTAAGCACTAATAATGCTGAGCATCTTTCTGTGTACTTATTTACCAGATATACACATTCTTTGATAAAGCATCTTTCAAAACTGTCATATTTTTTAATTGGGTAGTTTGTTTTCTTATTATTGAGTTTTGAAAGGTTGTTATACATTATGGATAAAACCTTATATATATGATTTACAGTTATTTTCTGGAAGCCCACATCTTGTCTTCTCATTCTCATAACAATGCCTTTCAAAGAGCAGAATTTATTAACTTTGATGAAATCCAATTTATCCATTTTTTTCTTTTATTCTGTTGTATCTAAGGAATCTTTGCATAACCCAAGGTCACAAAGATTTTCCTCTGTGTTTTCTACTAGAAATTTACACTTTTTGGTTTTACATGTAGGTCTGTGGTACATTTTGAACTAATTTTGGTATATGATGTGAGATGTGGATCAAAGTTAAATTTTTTGCATTTTCATATGTAATTTTTCTAGTAGCTTTGTTAAAAAATGTTATCCTTTTTCCATTTAATCGTCTTTGCAACTTTGTTGAAAATCTAATTACCATATGTGTAGGTACTCAGATGGACTCTGTTCTCTTCCAGATTGATCTATTTTTCTGTCTTGATGATGATACCACATTGTCTTGATTAATGTAGCTTTATAATAAATCATGAGGTCAGATATAGCATAAGTCATCCAAATTTGTTCTCTTTCAAAGTTGTTTTGGCTACTCTAGGTCCTTTGCATTTCCTTATGAATTTTAGTCAGTTTCTATAAGAAAAAAATATGTTGGCATTTTGATTAGAATTGCTTTAAATCTATGTTAATTTGGGGACCGTTGATATCCTAACTCATGGATATCATTTGATCAATAAACATGGAATACATCTACGTTTATTTAGATCTTCATTATCTCAACAATGTTGGTAGTTTTCAGTATACCTTGTCTTGCACATCTTTGTCAAATTTATCCCTAAAAGTGTCCATTTTTGATGTTATTGTAAGTGGTCATTTAAATTACAATTTTTAATGGTTTGTTGCTAGTAAACAGAAATACAATTCATATTTATAGATTGATTTTGTATCCTCCAATCTTGCTAAACTCAGTTGTCATTCATAATAAATTGTTTTAGATTCTATTTGATTTTCTACAAAAATGATTATGTTGTTTATGATTAAAGACAATTTTACTTCTGTTCCAATCTGGGTGCCTTTTATTTACTTTCTTTCCTCATCATACTGGCTCCGACCACCACCAGTATAAGATGGAAAAGAAGGGCTGAGAGCAGGTAGCCTTCTCTTATTCCCAATCTTAGGAGGAAAGCATTCACTCTTTTGTGATTAAGTGTGATGTTAAGTGTAGATTTTTGGTAGAAGTCCTTTATCAGATTGAGAAAATTCTCTTTTATTTTTAGTTTGCTGAGAGATTGTTGTCAGGATGAACTCTGGAATTTGTGAAGGACTTGTTCTCCATTTATTACAACAATCAATTTTTTCTTCTATAATCTATTAATATGATGATTTACATTGATTTTTTGAATGTAGAACTGGTCTTCAATTCCTGGTATAAACCCCAGTTGACCATGATGTCTTGTCATTTTCATATATTGATGGATTTTATTTACTAAAATTTTCTGAAGAATTTTGCATCTTTTTCACTAGAGATATTTTTCTGTAGTTTTCCTTTCTTGGAATATCTTTGTCTGATTTTGGTATCTGTGCCTCATAGAACGAGTTGGGATGTGTGCTCCACTCTTTAATTTTCTGGAATATTATGGTGAGATTTCCCCGTTAAAGCCATCTAACTCTGGAGTTTTCTTTGTTGAAAGGTTTTAAAATACTTATTCAATGACTTGAACAAATATACGGCTATTCCAATAATCGATTTCTTTTTGAGTAACTTTGAAATTTCTTGTCTTGCAAGAAATTTCTCCATTTCATCCAAGTTGAATTTATTGACATACAATTATTATAATTCCCCTTGTTAACCTTTTAATATCTGTAAAGTCTATAAAGAAGTCACTTCTTTCACTTCTGATTTTGGTAATGTCTCTACTTTTTCCTTATTATTCCAACTGAGGTTAATATGTTTTATTGATCTCAAAAAAATAGCTTTTAATTTCATTGATTTTTTTCTGTTGATTTTTTGTTTTCTATTTCACTATGTTTCCCTAAGATATTCATTGTTTTCAAAAGGTGTTGATTTCTATAAAGTTTTCTCTAAATATTGTTTTCTCTGCATCCTACAAATTTTGATATATGTTCTTATTAATTTCAAAATACTTGTTAACTTCCCTTTTGATTTCTTTTTTGATCTATTTGTTATTTATAAGAATTTTATTTAATTTGCTAATGTTTGAGGATTTTCCAGATGTCTTCCTATTATTGAGAACAAATATAATTCCATTTTGGTCAGAGAGCACACCTTGTGTAACTTGGATCCATTTGAATTTAATTTGAAAATTTAATTTAAATTGAACTTGATTTATAGTCCAGAATATAGTCTATCTTGGTAAATGTTCTTTGTGACCTTGGAAAGAATATATATTTTGCTGATGTTGGGTGGAATGTTCTATGACTATCAATTAAGTCAAGTTGGATGATAGAGTTGTTCAAGTATTATCCATCCTTATTTATTTATCTTAGTGTGTTTATCCTGAATGATTTTGTGTTTACTGTTTCTCTCAATTATTAAGGGGAGAGTAATGAAATTCATTATTGTAATTGTGTGTCAAGTTTTGTGTCATGTATCTGTTATTTGGTGCTAATTTTTTAGAATTTTTATATCTTCTTGATGAATTGACTCTTTTATCATTATGAAGTGAGTTTCTTCATCTCTAGTAATATTCCTTGCTCTGAAATAAGTTTAGATTAACATCAATTTTAGCACTATATATTTATTTTCATTAGTGTCAGTGTGATATATAATTTTTTATGCTCTGTACATTAACCTGTTTGTCTCTTTGCATTTAAAGCAGTTTTCTTGTAAGTATGTAGTTGGGTTCTGCTTTTTAAACTGATCTGACCAGCCCTGACTTTTAATTAGGGTATTCAGACCATTTATATTTAATGTGATTATTGACATTATTGGGTTTAAATCTATCCGTTCTTGATATTTGTCTTCTCTTTATTCAAACTGTTTCTTGTTCCCTCTCTCAAATTCTGCTCTTTTGGAAAGTATTTATGATTCTGTTTTGTCTCCTTTCTGCTTATTAGTTATAACTTTTTCTTGAATTATTTTAGTGGTTGATTTAGGGTTTATAGTCTACAACTTTAATTTATCATAGCCTGTCTTCAAGTGATATTATACTACCTCATGCAGAGCATAAGAATCCTAAAACAGCCTACTTCAACTTCTCCCTGCTGGCCTGTGTGTTGTTGTTGTTGTTGTGATCCATTTTAATATTCATATGTTACATATGTTGTAGATACCACCATATTGTCTTTGCTTTATAGAGTTGAATATGTTTTAAAATCATTTAAATAATGGTAAAAATTCTTTATATTTACTCATATAATTACTATTTTTGTAATGCTTCATTTCTTTGTGTAAACTCATATTTTTGGTTAGGCTAAGGGACTTCCTCTAACATCTCTTGCAGTGTAGATCTGATGCTGATATATTATTTTAGCTTCTTTGTTTGTGTTTGAAAAAGTCTTCATATTATCTTCAACTTTGAAAGATTTTCTTTTAATTTTTTTAAAGCAAGCATTTCTATTTGTCAATGAGGGATATTTTTAAAGATTTTTTTTTCCTTTTTTTCTCCAAAGTCCCCAGTACATAGTTGTATATTCTTCATTATGAATCCTTCTAGTTGTGGCATGTGGGACGCTGCCTCAGCGTCGTTTGGTGAGCAGTACCATGTCCGCGCCCAGGATCCGAACCAACAAAACACTGGGCCACCTGCAGTGGAGCGCGTGAACTTAACCACTCGGCCACGGGGCCGGCCCCCAAATTTGAAAGATTTTCCCTGGTTGAAGAAAAGTTCTGGGTTGAAAAGTTTTCCTTTAGTCATTTAAAGATATTGATTCACTGTTTTCTCTCTTGCATTGCTTCCAGTGAGAAATTAGCAGCTACTCTTATCTTTCTTCCTTTCTATGTGTCATATCTTTTTTACCCTCTGGCTTTTACGATTACTCCTTACCACAATTTGTTTAGAATGTGCTTTATTTACTTCATGTTCTTTAGTCTTGAGGTTATGAGCTTTGTGAATCTCTTTATTGATAGTTTTCATCACATTTAGAAAAACTGTGGCCTTTATTTTTTTAAATATTTCTTACCCATTCTCCCACCTTCAGAGACTCCAGTTACATGCACTTTAAGCCACTTGAGGATTTTTTAAGCTCACCGATGCTCTGCTTATCTTTTTCCTCTTTTTCCTTCCTTTTATTTTGAATATTTTCCATTGCTATATCTGCAAGTGTACTTGTCTTTTCTTCTGCATTGTTTAATTTGCTGTTAATTCCATACAGTGTGTTTTTCAATCTCAGACATTGTAGTTTCCCCCTCTAGAAGCTGATTTGGAGTCCTTTTAAAAATATCTTCCAAGAGAATGAAAAAAGCCACAGACTAGGAGAAAATATTTGCAAAACACATATCTGATAAAGTACGGGTATTCAAAATATGCAAAGAACTCAATACTAAACAATAGGAAAACAAACTATCCAATTAAAAACTGGGAAAAAGCTGAAAATTTCTCAAATTTAACAAAAAGACATAAACATAGGGTTCAAGAAGTTTAGCAAACCACAAATAAGATAAATACTAAGAAACCCACACCAAGATACATCATGAAGAAACTTCTGAAAACTAAGCATAATGAAAAAAATCATGGAAGCAGCCAGATAAAAATGGCACGCTATCTATAGAGGAACGCCAATTCTAATGACAGTGGATTTCTCATCTGAAACCATGGAGGCCAGAAGGAAGTAGCATATTTTTCAAGTGTTAAAAGAAATGTCAATCACTAATTCTGTATCTAAAACAAAGGAAATGATAAAAGAAGGAATCTTGGAGCATCAGGAAGGAAGAAAGAACAATAGAAAGAGCAGAAATATGGGTAAATACAGTAAAAATTCTTTCTCCTCATAAGTTTTATAAATTACATCTTATGGTTGGGACAAAAATTATAACACCATCTAATACTCAAGACTGTTATATTTAAGAGTGGGAAAAATAAAAGGACCTGAAGGCAAGATTTCCACAATGAAAGGATCAGTCTGTATGCTGAAGATTTGGGGAGGAGTCAAGAATAGGAGGAAAAACAGTTACGTGGCTATTACAGTGATTCAGATGAGACATTGCAGTGGTTTGGGCAAAGGTTGTGGCAGTTGTAGTAACAACGAGTGTTCATATTCTGGATTTATTTTTAAGGTAGATCAACAGAATTTCTGCAGTTAGGAAATGGGAGGGAAAGATGCTTCCTCTTATTTTGGCCTGAGATGTGGAAGGATGGAGTTGCCATCAGTTGACATGTGAAAGACGACAAGTGTTACGATTGGAGACTATAAGTAAAATCTTAGGAATGTTCAATTTTATCTGTCTATTACAATTCTAATTGGAGACATTGAGACACCAGTTGCATATACAAATCAAGTTCATGAGAAAAGTCTGGGCTGGAAATAAGTTTGTGGGTTGTTGGCATATAGATGGTATTTAAAGATAACAGACCAGAAGATATCATTGCTAGAGTGAATGTAAATAAAGAAAACAAAAGAGCCAAAAACTGAGTCTGAGGGAGGCTGATTCCAGCTTAAGATATGAGGGAAAACACTGGGAACCAGGGAAGTACACTAGAAGGGAACAGTGAGTTAGGAGAAAAACTAGAATAATATGGTGACCAGGTGAGTAATGGTAACTGGAAGCTGACAAGGCCCTAGCTCAGCAGGAATTGCCTCCAGCAGACGGTCAAGAAAGTTCAGGCTCAGTAATATATTGTGATTTTTCCAGAGAAATGAGTCACCTACCCTTATATGAGAAATGCATTTTTTAAAAGACAAGCAAGTCTAAACAAAACTCATATTGATGTTCAAGTAGAAACCTGGAACCTTATATTATGCTAAAAAGTAGAGGAATGTTCATAAAATGATGGGATTTTATGAAAGGGAAAAGAAGCCAAGTCGAAAGTGTAGTTTGTATGACAATAATAATGCACGAGATTTTGACAAGTGTACTGTGGTTATATACATGGCTTTCTTTGCTCTGAGGAAACACACTGAAATAATTAGAGTAAAGGAGAATGATTTCTCCAACTTACTCTCAAATGGTTCAGGGATAATATAGTCATTGATGAGTCTTATATTTGGGAGTCCTTTATACTATCCTTGCAACTTTTCTATAAGGTAGAAATTTTATCAAAAAAATAACTTTTTTTTTATTAAAAACAAAACTCAAAAGAGAATCAAAAACAACCAAAAACTCTAAGCCCTAACACAAAATTCTGCAGACCAGGTTTTTCCTGTGTACCCAGAATACAACCTCTTATGTAGTTCTGTATTCTTATTTTTCAAAGAAAGCACTTGAGACCTCGAGAGTGTAAGAGGCCCAGAATGTGCAAAGGACTTATCCAAATGGCAGAACCAGTCAGTGGCAGAGACAGCTCTGACAAACAGGCCTCCTGACCATTACCCCCACCAAGTCCCGCCCCCACTTCCCCCAATATGCTGTTGTTACATGGCCAATCTCCTTTTTATTCTCTTTTGGTATTCTGCATTCTACATTATTACAAATATTCAATTCTGGAACACATACTGGCATTTAGAAAAATAGATGAGGTGTTTATCTGCCAATAAAAATTAATTTTCTAAATTCATTCATCCTGGTGCATGTTTAGAACCTAACAGGGCCCACTATCTTTAATTGGACTCAGTATTTGACTCCTGCATAAGATGTTAGCTGGTGTTGGATTTCTGAGACCATTTCTGATCAAGATAACATCTTCTCCCAGGAATTCAGAGCCTGAGCATCTGGGGCCAAATTAAGGACTTGGAAAACTGAAAGCTACCAATAATGCATGCTCCAGTTGGGGAGAACATGTTTAAGATGACTGCTGTATGACATAAAATATTGTATTGTTTCTTCTTCATAAATTACTTGATGTGTGGATGAGAAATCATTTGCTGAAAGCACTTGGAACATTTTACCTACCTTGGAAATGATATAGAAGTTCCAGAAAAGAGACTTGGCTAGTCAGGATGGTTTTGTTTGCTCTTAGCTAATTGCTGAAATATGAAGAAAAAAAAGCATCAGGTAAGGTATAGAAATATTGGGGCTTCTCAATTTATTTATTTATTTATTTATTTTATTTTTTTTTTATTTTATTTTTTCCTTTTTCTCCCCAAAGCCCCCCGGTACATAGTTGTGCATTCTTCGTTGTGGGTTCTTCTAGTTGTGGCATGTGGGACGCTGCCTCAGCGTGGTCTGATGAGCAGTGCCATGTCCGCGTCCAGGATTCGAACTAACGAAACACTGGGCCGCCTGCTGCGAAGTGCGCGAACTTAACCACTCGGCCACGGGGCCAGCCCCGGGCTTCTCAATTTAAAACCTGATGTTTATGGATATTTAAAATGAATGACTTCCATAATATTTTGCAAAAGAAAGCAGGCATTTCTCTATCATTTCCACTCGAGCTGACTGAAGCTTCCAATATCTCAAAATCTAACTTCATACTTTCTGTAAAGTATTAAACCAGATATCATTTTTCAGAATGATTCAAGCCCTGGACAGGGTAAGCACTCTCTCCTTATGACAGCGAGGTACTGATAAGCATTCTCTGGAAAGGATGAGTTAATCAGTTGTAAATCAACAGAGCGTTTAACAGCTGCCCTACGTGGCTCCTTTCTATGCTTATTTAAAGTTAACAGATTGTTTGAGTCCTTACTAGGGCCAACATATTGCACTAGGTCTTCTCTGCTATCTCGGTCTTCTCTATCTTATCACCTCTTTTATTTATCTGATTATTGCATTCTACATTGGAGGGAAACGTCTGTGAGATCAGACCTCCATTGTATCATCACTGCTTTATGCCTGACATCTAAGCACATCCCAGTAAGCCTTTGTTCAACAAACAACTTCTCCAAGCATCTGCAACAAGCCAGGCACTGCCTATCTGTGAAGCCGTGCGGTGCAATGGTTAGAAATATTAGCTTCAGCTGCCGGGAGCTAGATTCTGACTGCACCACTTACCACCTTTGTAACTTAGGTGGGCTTTTGTTGAACACCTTTCTGTGCTTCAATTTATTCATCCCTGTAAATTGGTAAAGTGGTAGTATCTTTCTTTTTTTTCTAGATTTATTGAGATATAATAGACATATAAGATTATGTAAGTTTAAGGTGTACAATGTGTTGATTTGATACGCTTATATACTGCAAATGATTACCACTGGAGCATTAGTTAATACTTTCACATCACATAATTACCATTTCTTTTTTGTGAGGAGAACATTTAAGATATACTTACTTAGCAACTTTCAAGTGTATGTATATGTGGAGAAAAGGGAACCCTGTGTACTGTTGGTGGGAATGAAAATTGGTTTAGCCACTATGGAAAACAGTATGGAGGTACCTCAAAAAATTAAAGATAGAACTACCTATGATCCAGCAATCCCAGTTCTGTGTATATATCTGAAGGATATGAAAACAGAATCCGGAAGGGATATCTGCATTCCCATGTTCATTGCATCATTATTCACAATAGCCAAGATAGGAAACAACCTAAGTGTCCATCAATGGATGAATGGATAAAGAAGATGTGGAGCATATATATATACACACACACACATAATTCAGCCATGAGAAAGAAGGAAATCCTGCCATTTGCGACAACTTGGACAAACTTTAAGGGTATTATGCTAAGTGAAATAAGTCAGACAGAGAAAGACACATACTGTATGATATCACTTACAAGTGGACTCTAAAAAAGCCAAACTCATAGAAATAGAGACTAGAATGGTGGTTATCAGGGTCTTGGGGGTGGGGGAAATGGGGAGAAGTTGGCCAAAAGGTACAAACTTGCAGTTATAATATTGTTTTATTGGCTTGAGAGTACCATTATTATGGGGTGATATAAGGCCTTACCTGAAACAGAATGAGTGGTCAATAAATGTTAGCTGCGATAAAAAAATATATATATATATTACTAGCTCAGGTTGACCGATGAAGGATTTGAACTCAGAGAGACTAAGTAACTTTTTAAGAACACACGACTGGGGAGAGGTAGAACCAGTACTTGAACCCATGTTGATCTGGTTGTGAAGTCGTGGCAGCTTGTGCTAACCTCTGCTGTCTGCCCACTACATAATCCTGGCAACACTAACCTCCAGCAGTTCCTAGTCTAGGAGGCATACACATAAATGACTCTGTCAAAGGGCAAATTGACCTTCCTGCTACAAAGGAGAGTTCACAAGGCTCCCGGAGTAGAAGTTAGTGAGAGGTCATCCCATTGAAGGTGCTCTGGGAGCTTCCTGGAAAGGGAGAGAGTTGAACTGGACCAGGGGAGAAGCCTATCAATTGTCTTTCAAAAATCAAGATTCTCTGCTTCCAAAGCCATCCCCAATCCATCAGTCTAGTAACCCTATCAAAAAAGGAAATGAGGCTGCCTGGGTAATGGTTTCCACATGTTCTTCTTTTATATGGTCGTAGGTTCCAAACCACATGCATAGGCAAAGAAGCGGAATGAGGTCATCATCATTTTCATTTGCTCCTTTTTGTCTTTGCCGCTGGACTCTGTCTCTCTTCTGTCTACAGTGGCCTGTGGTGGGTACATAATAATGACTGCTCATGTTTATTAAGCCCTTACTATGTGCTGGGCATGGTTATAAGATCTTTATATGTAGTAACTCATTTACTCCTCATAACTACTAAATCAGAGAGGTATTAGTAGTATTCCTATTTCAAAAATGAGGGAACTGGGGCATGGGGAGATGAAGTAGCTTGCTAAGATCACACAGCTAGTCAACGAGGAGGCAGAGTATGAACTCAGGGTGCTGGCTGCAGGAGCCTGCATACTTAAGCCCCAAGCTCTCTCACTGCCTCTGTGAGCTCCAGAATCTTTAGGACAATTAACAAGTATTCCTAGAGCTAGAGATGGGGCACATTTAAGGCAAGTTAAGTCTCCTTGGAAGTTTCTCATTGGCAGGACAGCACCTCTCCTTCCTTTTGACCCTCCTTCCTTGACCCCAGTGTACTAAACAGCAAGTTGACCATTCACTGAGGGTGCCTGAGAAAGAGACTGACTATGTATTACACAAAATATTGTCTTGAATATCACTAGAGTGGCCAGCATGGTGGCACAGTGGTTAAGTTTTCAAGTTCAGCTTCGGCAGCCAGGGGTTCACCGGTTCGGATCCCGGGTGCAGACATGGCACCTTTTGTCAAGCCATGCTGTGGCAGGCATCTCATGTATAAAGTAGAGGGAGATGGGCACAGATGTTAGCTCAGGGCCAGTCTTCCTCAGCAAAAAGAGGAGGATTGGCAGCAGATGTTAGCTCAGGGCTAATCTTCCTAAAAAAAAAAGTCACTAGAATGTGTCCCTGTTCTTTCCCTCATGTCACATAGGAATCATGTGAGGACCAACCCACCTGTCCTATCTAGTTTTACCATCTCCAATTCATACTCTCCTTTTCAGTTGGATTCCAGTGGGAAACATTTGGCACACTCAAAAAGTGAGTTAAGGAGAGTTGAATGAAGCAAGTAATTAGGGAGAAAATCCATTACACCCCAAGACCTTAAGGGGCAGGGGGCAGAGCATAGTTACCAGAACCTAGTGAGAGGTGTGGTTGTGGGAGAGAAATGGTCATTGTAAAGCTGTGGTCATAGTAGGGAAGCACATCTACTATCAAGACCAGTGCCATCAGGTGGCAGGGGTGAGATGAGGGATAAATACCCCATCCTCTCTCTTCTCCCATCTTCTGATGCCTGTTGGAAACCAGAGTGCCAGGAGCCCAAGGGATTAGTCAGTACAGACTGAGAAAGGATTAGAAAGGTTAAAGGTCACTAACCAGCAGAGGTTATTTCTCCCTAATTTTTTATGTTTAGTTTCTTTATTTTATTTTATTTTTTCTTTCTTTCTTTTTTTTTCTTTTTTGGTGAGGAAGATTGTCCTAGAGCTAACATCTGTGCCAGTCTTCCTCCATTTTGTTTGTGGGACACCGCCACAGCATGGTTTGATGAGCAGCATGTAGGTCTGCGCCCTGGATCCGAACCTGCAAACCCCGGGCTGCCAAAGTAGAGTGTGTGAACTTAACCACTACTCCACTGGGCTGGCCCCCTGTTTGGCTTTTTACAAATAATGTTATAATGAACATCATATGTATATCCTTGCATACTGGACTTTTAATTCAGTTGGATAGATGGCTAGTTTGGGATAGTCAACTCAAAGGGTTTTAGAAGTTTTGAATGTTTATAGATGCTACCAAATACCTTACTGAAAAAGCTGTAGCAATTTCATCATCACTGTATATACACCTTCATCAGCAGTAGATGTTTTTAATCTTAAAATGTGTTGATCATATTGGCAAAGATGATGAATTACTGTTTTCTTTTGCCTTTCCTAGATGACCAGTTAGATTGAGCATGATTTTTCAAGTATATAATCAGATCACTTCTGTGAATTTCCTGTTCCTGTTAGAGATATTTACTCCCCTTATTGCCAATCTTTATTTCATTTGTCTGTCTTCTTTCTTTGTGTATTCTTTGCTGTATATAAGGTTTGGATATTTTTTGTTTGTTTACAGTCAGATTTCCAAAATATAAATCTGACCTTCCTCTTAAGACCCTTCAACGACTGCCCCTTGCCCCCATTAGCTCTTGTCCTCTCTCAAAGATTAATTTCAACATTGTCTCCTCTGCAAGGCAATCCGTGTTCCTCCCTCTACTGTCTCCCTAGATTGAGGCATAGATGGCTGTCAGGCACGGAGAACTGGAGTAAAGACAAACGATAAACGTTATGCCAGGGGTGGGAAACATTAAGATGAATAAGCCCCTGTACCTGTGTCCCCAGGGCACACTGTTCTAGTGGCTGAGTTTCATTGCCCACATTGAACAGAGCAAGTATCAGCAAAATATTAACAATCCTCACTTTGATTTTTCTTACCAGCAGTCTTCCCAGAAAAGAATCAAGGAGGTGATTGTTCCCAGAAAAGCCACATGGCATTTGTCAAAGTCCCTTCACAGGGACCTCAGTAGGCCAGCTGCAACATTCTAAGGTTACTCCAGAGAATCATACAACTGCAATGAAACGTCCTCCAACTGCCACTACCAGTATGACATTTTGATGTCCTCTGGCCCCGGGGATCCCCCATGACAAAATGAAGGGGGCTTCACTGCAGAAAGACGCACTGTTCTGATGGGTCGCTTTCTCAGCAGGCCCGTTTCCCCATGGCATGATACATAAATACACATTGGAAATTTTAGCCCCATTTTTTATGACTATGGAGATAATATCCAATAATCCCATCTGAGTACATGCTGCCACCTCTACTTTAAACAAACCCAAGCATGAAAGTTCAGACTTACAGAGCAGTGTGATATTCTTTCCAAACTAATTCAAATAAAAATTAATTTGCCAAAAATTCTCCAAATAGTTCGTTCTCTGTTAAACTAGGATTTGAGGAGTGCTGTGTCAGAGCACACAGTGGGAAGAGCACAGTTCCCTAGGAAGACCTAAATAGGCAAGGGACTCCACCACTCTGAGCCTCAGTTTCTTCATCTATAAAATAGAGACAATGTTTATATTTAAGGGCAAAGGTGAGGAATGAAAGAGTGCATGTTTAGGAGATACCCAGCACAGTAAGTGAGAAACTATAAATAAATGGTAGGCAATATTTCCTTTAATATGTTATAATGGAGACTCTTAATCTAGTCTCCATTTCCTCCATTGTTCTACATATGGAAGAAGACACAAAACTTCAGGCCAACTGGTTCTGGTGCAACTTCTGGCATTAAATCATTTTATTTCTTTACCTAAACTCTGTGTATTTCCAAGAATTTGAGATGCTCCGTAACCAGCAAATAAGACAGCCCAATAATTAAAGATCCATATAATCAAATGTGGGAAGCTACATTCACCAAATTCTTTCTTGGAGGAAGTATTTCTTTGGGAAAAAATAATGATAAAGCACCCCAGGTAAGATGAGGTTAATTGCCATTTAAGGAGATGAGCATAACCACCCCTTTCTGGTGAACCCCCTAATAGGTATAGGTCTATAATTTTGGAGAGTGGTAATAAGCAGAGGATTATCTGAATTTGTTTTAAATAATGCAGAGGTAATAAAATTCAAGTTCAGTTGGTGACTATTGTTGTTGGGGAATCATGTGAAGAGAGAGTCTGAAAATGTTATTTGTTGCTTGGGAAATAGAACAAAAAGAAAGATATTCTAGTAGTGAGTGACTAGTGGAATGAAGAGAGAAGGGGCGTCCTCGGGTCTTACAGGACTGACTGTCTAATAGAGCTCTATGTCAACAGTTGTTCATCAAGAGTGTAATGGAAAGAGTGGGCATAAACCATAGAAGAACAGGAATTATAGATGTGTTTCAGTGCTTGGGAAGGAAAGAGCAAGAAGACAATGTTCCATTGAGTTCATTCTTGGCTGGAACAAGCTAACTCCTCTGTACTGTACTCAACTGCAATCACCCTCTCTTTCCATTTTAAGAGAAAGAACTGGATGTGGTGATGGGTAGATGTGCAGAATATTGGAGTTGAAGGGAACTTGGACAAGGTGGTTGAGTAGAAAGCATGTGAGCTTGTGACTCCAAAAATGTGTGTGAAAAATCTCCAGTTAGGCACACACTAGCTGGAAGAGTAGAAAACTTTTTAAAGCATTCTGATTCTCATTTTGTTTATCTACAAAATGGGGACAGCAATACATGCTCTGAAGAGATGCTGGGAAGATTAGAAATAATATGACCAAGGATCCAGTCAAGGTGGACGGTTAGTGAAAGACAATTATTATGATATTGACCTCCTCTGTTTACCCTGTCCTAAGACTCATCCTCTGAATGTAAGTGTTGAATCAGTAAGAATATATACTCAACATGCAGGAATCCTTTTAAATTTTTTTTGAACCATCTGAAGCCCTTGCCTATGTTCTGTGCCACTTGGACTAAAAAGGTCATATCCTGCACCACCGAAGTATTCCTCAGTTTTGGTCTCCATTATCAGACAAGCACTTGGAATTTTTTCCCTTTCATAGGCTGGACATCTTTTTAACCTTCTGTAGAACTTAAAATTAAAGATAAGCACTGGGATGAATTTCTATGAGATCAATGGTCTTTTTGATTTGTAAATATGGCACTTAGGCAAATTAGATTAAAAAGAGAAAGTAATTAAATTAATAATCTCTTTTTTTGTGCTAGTGTGAGAAAAGACCTAGAAGGTCTAAACAACACTGTTCCAAGCAGTTTGTCCAATTAGCATTGATATTAACAGCTTGTGTTCTTCTAACAGTACGCTTCACAAATCATCTTCAAAATATATCTTAAAAAAAATAGATTAAGGAGACTCCTATTTGCTTCACAAACCATAGAGCTGCATTATCTATGAAGATGAGTTTTCCTATATATTTGAAAAATCTTGAAGGGAAATTTTTTCTGTTTGGGTCTTAAATGGAAAAAATACAGCTTGAATCAAAGTGTTGTATTTAAATGATATCTTTTCCACTTATGGGTGGTTATAACTTGGGCAAGTTATTTAACTTCAGATTCACAGTTTTCTCATATGAAATGAAGATAATATTCTCTATCTCATAGGACTGTTGTAATTATAGAGCACGTAACATGGCCCTACATTCTAAGACAGGCTTCCACCTCTTATTCTTCCTTTGCCACTCTCAGTAAATTTCTTGCTATAGACTAAAGGCTCAGCTCCTTACTTGACCTTCAAGATGCTCTCTGTATTCTTACCTTGGCATGCCTTTTGCACAGTTCTTATTTTTTGTATCCTACATAGACCCAAACTGAACTACTCACTATTTGCTTCGCATACCCCAGAAGGTCCTAACTCATGTCTTGGCGTTTGCTATTTTCTCTGGCAATCATGTCCTGTCTCCAGCATATCAAAATTTTTCCCTGCCTTCAAGATTTAGGTTCAAATGTTTCTACTTCCTTGACATCTTGTAATTTCCCCTGACATCCTCAGACTGGAAATGCCTCCCTTTCTTCTCTCAATCCTCACAGAGTTCAAGTCAACATTCATTGATCATGTGCCAGCAGTGTGTCCAGCTCTGTGTTAACTATCAGATATATAAAGACAAGTAAGACACAATTCTTCTATAACAATGAATCAGATATGATTTCATGTAGGGAAACTTAACAGAAAATTCTTAGAATAACAGCATATCATCTTCTCTCTTTTCTTATTTATTATAAATAACGCGATTTACTGCCTGGACTAACATAGACACTTTAAAAGAGTTAACCCTTATGTGATTAGTATTATTCCCATCTTAACAATGATAATAACAAAAATCTAAACTTTGGAAAGGTTAGAAAACTTGTTAACCTCTAGGTTTTATAACTCAGATCTATTTGACTTTATGACTCAAACTACACTACCCATTTCTACGATTTCATATTAAATATGAAAAAGGCATTCCTTCTGAACTTAAGGAGGGCTCTTTTTCATTAGAAAGAAGAGACTGAAATTGTGATACCCAGCAGTTGAGGGGCCACATTTAAGTAATCTGTATATACCTCCATAGCACTCAGCACATATTTGATACTGGGTTAGCAGGCAGAGGTGAATTTGAGATATGACCATTGTATCAGTGAGGCTAAGTTAAGTTATATTGCTGTAACAAACAACTTGAACTCTTAGCACCTGACAGCAACACAGGTTTAATTTTGCTCACATGGTATGCATGCCCATTGTAGGCTTCTTCTAACCAGTATTTTGGCTGACAGAGTAGCCGACCCGCTGCATGTTGTAGTTTTAGGTAAGAGAAGAAAACATCTCTGGATGGCTCTACACTGAAAATCATTGGTCCCTCAGGACTTAGCTCATTCTTTGTTGTTATTGCTGTTGTTGTTAAATAAGAATCTTTCAGTCATCTAATATGTACCAAGTGACATGGTAATCATTGGCAATAAAGCAAAGACTAAAACAAACAAGGTACCTACACTCCAGCAGGTGAGTTCAATATTAGACAAATAATTACCCCAAAATTCTTCAATTACAATTGTGATAAATGTTGTGAATTAGATGGTGCTATGAAAGTATATAACAAGGATACCTCATAGTCTTAGAGTTTAGAAAGGATGTCTCTAAAAACACGATATATAATTGGATACTGGAAAGAAATGGAAATAAGCCAGGTGAAGATGGAGGTGATGGGAGGGAAAGGTAAGGAGAGTAGAGTAGGATCTGGAATCTTTCCAAATGTACTTCCCCGGAATTGTGTTAGCTGTCGCTTAAAATTATGGCCCAAGCCCACTGCTTCTGTGTATTAGCACTAGTCATATCCTATTAAAGTTTATGTTGTTAGAGTGGCTGTGTGTTCCCTTATTCTAGACTGTGTTTCTTGGATAGTATTTTGTTTTCATCTCTGTGTTTTCAAGGTATGGGACTCAATACATTTTCAGAAACCTTTTGAAGTGATAGAACATTATAGCTTGCTAGGCCTGTAGAGCAAGCTGATATTGAATGAAATTCCAATTTTTGAAAACATATCATGTAATATATAAAAAATTTTAATATAAATCAGCACAAAAAATTCCACCAGAATTTTATTTACCTCTCCTCATCTTGTTCTATTCTCCAATATATTCAATATTTCATAAAAGCAAGATAATAGTGTTCTCATTTGTCTGTTCAATTGTGGGCACCAACAGATGATTCCTGGTGCATTTTCTTGCTGAGTGATATTAAGGGAAAAAGAAAGTTATTAACTTTTAAAAATATAGTAGAGGGAATATATAAACTAAACTAAATATCTCTTTAATTTCCAAAAAAAGGAGATTTATATTCAGAAATGCATAATTCCACCAATGAAACACTAAACACATGAAAACAGTTAATACTGTTGGAAAGCTGGGGTGTTGAAGTATTGGGAAATTAATGTTCCACTCATTCATTTTCAAAAAATGTTTGGTAGGACTTATCCCATTTAGCAAGAGGAAAAGAGAACTTACACATTTCTGGCAAGAAAGGGCTTCCCAAGTTACACATAAATATTGATATTGGCTTTAAGAAAGTGAAAAACACACACAAAATCAAATACAATAGACATATGGAAGACTTTGAGGAGCTTTATAATGTTGCATTCAATATCTTTTCTCTTAAGGTAGATTTTAATCAACATTTTTGCTGTTGAGGATCAACCAAGCCAGCAATTTGGCTGTCGATTCAAAGAGCATAGAGATTTTTTTTAATGTAGATTTTTTTAAAGATAAAATTAAATTCTGAGAGATTCACAGTCTTAAGATACAGTTCCATCAGGTTTGACGAATGCATCCATCCACGCAACCCACATACCTATCTATAGAATATAACTGTCAACCTAGAATTTTCTCTCCAGCCTCAGTTAAAGTGTCCTCCAGAGGCATAACTACTCTGGATCTTTTTCAACATAGATTAGCTTTGCCTCTACTAGGAATTCATATAAATGGAATCATACAGTGCATTCTCTTTTGTGTCTGGCTTCTTGTGCTCAGCGTATGTCTGTGCAATCCACCCATGTTGCTGAACATATCAGTAAGTTGTTGTTGTGTTTATTACTTAATGTTATTCCATGATATGAATAGACCACAATTTTCTTATCCATTCTAGTTTTAGGCTATTATGAATAAGGTTTCTGTGAATATTTTTTATGACTCATTTGGAAACATAGATTTTCATTTCCCTTGGCTAAACACCTGGAATTGCCAAGTCACACAGTAGAGGTGTATTTAATTTTATAAGAAAATATCAAAACTTTTTCCCAAAGTAGTTCTGCAGTTTTACACTTCCACTAAAAATGTATGAGAGTCTGATTACTCCTCAACCGCACCAATATTTGATGTCACTGTTCTTTCAGTGGCACATGATTGTGGTCCCAGTGTGCATCTCTCAGATGATTGATGGTGCTGAGAACTTTTTGTGTCCTTGTTGGCTATTGATACTCCGTCCTTTGTTAGCATTGCTGTCATAGATGCTTTTATCATATTGACAAAAGTTTCTACTTTGTGAAAAGTTTTTATCATGAAAAGGTATTGAACTTTTTCAAATGATTTTTTAGAATTTATTAAGATATTATTATGTGTTTTCTCTTTGACTCAGTTAATAGAGTTAATTTCATTGCTTGATTTTTAAAATATGAAAGTGACTTTTTCTTCCTAGGGTAGAGGTCACTCAATTTTTTTTATGTAATTGTTGTATTCACTTAGGTATTGTTGGATTCAATTTGTTAATATTTTGTTCAGGATTTTTTCTCCTAAGTTCATGAAGATATTGGTCTATCATTTTATTTACTGAGAATGTTTTTTCAGGTTTTTCTCTCAGGACAATGGCCTCATAAAAGAAGTGGCGAAGTGTTCTCTCCTCCCCTATTTTCTGAAAGTTTGTGATTGCTATTATTGATTCCTTAAATATTTGATAGCATTCTCCAGTAGTAACAGCTGAGTCTGGAGATTTCTTTATGGAAATATTTTTGACAGTAAATTCAATTTCTTTACAAGAGTGGTTGTCAAAGATTGGCATGCATCAGAATTGCCTAGAGGGCTTTTAAACACATATTGTTGAGCATTGTTTCAGAGTTTCTGCTTCACTAGTTTTGAGGTGAGGCGAAAGGATTTTCATTTTAATACAGTACTGCATGATGTTATAGTCCTGGTTTGGGGACCAGACTAAAAACAATGGCTTTAAAAGATACAGAGCTTCTTAGATTTTATATTTCTTCTTGAATTTGTTTTTTTAAGTTGTGTTTTTTCAAGAATTTTTTCACCATTTTATCTAAGTTGAATTTATTGGCATGACATTGTTAATAATATTATCTTACTCTCTTTGTAATATGTTTAGGATGTTTAGTGATGCCTTTTCTCTTATGATAAGGAGAATTTAGGTTTCTCTCTTTTTCCTAATGAGTCTTATTAGACATTTATCAATTTTTTATGCTTTTCTGGAGACCTAGGTTTGGCTTTGTTAGTTTTCTCTATTGTCTTTCTGTTTTATTGGCTTCTGCTCTTAATTTTATGTTCCCTTTATTTCACCAATTTTGGGTTTATTTGTTCATCTTCCTAAGGTAGAAAGTTAGGTAGTTGATTGTAAAGCTTTTTTCCATTCTAATATAAGCATTTAAACTATGTTTTTTTTTCTCTAACCACTGCTTTAGATGCATTCTAACAATATCTGACATGTGTTCTTTCAATATCATTCAGCTGATAATAGTTTCTACTTTTTCTCATTATTTTTCCATTGACCCAGAGTTATGTAGAAATGTGGTGTTTAATTTCCATGTGTAAGATATATTGCTAGTTATCTTATTTTTATGACATTGAAATTTAATTTTGTTGAGATCAATGAATAAAGTCTATAAGAAAACAATTTTTTTTCTAGGTCATTTAGACTTTCTCTAACCCAATATGTTATCTGTCTTGGTGAACACTCCAAGTGAAATTGAGGAGAATGTGTATCATGCAGTTGTTGGAGTAGTTTTCTGTAAATGTCAGTTAGACCAGTGGTGATTGACAGTGTTTAAATCTTTTACAACTTTCCTGACTTTTTTTTGTCGTGTGTTTTTTTTTCAGTTTTAGTGCGGAGAGAAGAGTTAAAATTTGCCAGTCTGGTTGTGGATTTATTACTTGTTTATCGCTTTTAATTTGGTACATAGACATGTATGAGTTCATGTTTTTCTAATGAGTTGACCCTTTTATCATTATAAAATGTCTCTATATTACTCTGGTAATACTCTTTTTCTTGAAGTCTATTTTTACTAATATTTATAAGATCACTCTAGCTTTCTTGTAATTAGTTTTGGTGAGTTATGTATTTTTCCATTGCTTTGCCTTTTATTATATTATTAGTCAATGGTTTAACTGTAGTTTCTATCTTTAGGTGCATATACGTGAGTAAAACCATATGGACTTTTTATCATCTATAGGCTTGGGCTTCGTCTCCTATGGTGTAGAATATGCATCCAACATAACTCTAAAAGAATCACAATGATTTCATTAGAACACATTACCATCCATCATCAATCCTACTATATAAGCATTTACAGATCATTAGAGTGGTTTAGTACTGGTCTTATCAGTTAAAATCTATTGACTTGTTCTAATATTAGGTACTGTTTGAAGAACTTTATGGGCAATAAATTAATTTAATCCCTATGTCAACCCTATGAGGTAAGAACTAAAATTTTCCCTAATTTTCTTTTTTTTTTTGGGGGGGGGGGGAAGATTAGCCCTGAGCTAACATCTGCAGCCAATTCTGCTCTTTTTGTTTCTGAGGAAGACTGGCCCTGAGCTAACATCCGTGCCCATCTTCCTCTACTTTATATGTGGGATGCCTGCCACAGCATGGCTTGACAAGCAGTGCATAGGTCCACACTTTGGATCCAAACTTGAGAACCCTGGGCCGCCAAAGCAGAATGTGCGATCTTAACCACTGCACCACCAGGCCGGCCCCTAATTTTTCCTAATTTTGACTTGAGGGAACTGAGGCATAGAGAGGCTTAAGAAACTTGCCTGAAGTCACACAGTTTGGGAATGGCACAGCAGGCTTTGAATCCAGACATTCTGGCTTGAGAATCTTTAGTGAAGCGTTAGGGGCCATAATGCATACATTTTTTGTGAGTAAGGAAGGAGAGAGACAGGTGGAGCCAGAAGGAAGGGAAGGAAGAGAAGGGGAGGGATGGAAGGAAACCAGTAGGCAGAGGGTGTGAGGAAGGAGGGAATTGTCAACAGCAGCAAATGCACCAGAGAGACCAATCAAATAGTAATAGAACACAATCATTGGACTTGGCAATTGAAAGGTGACTTTCATTAGAAGGTCTCAGCCGAGCACAGGAGGCAGATGTACATAACAGAAGGATGAGAAATAAAGTGGAGGTGATGAAGTGCAGAGTGCAAACTTCTGAGAAGTTTGTATGGAAATGTATTTGTGGATGAATGGAAGTGGGAAAGGGTTATTGTGGTTTGTTATATTTTTGTTTGGGGGCGCCTTGTGTTTTAGGATGAGAGAAAAGTGAGCGTGTTTCTGGGCAGACAGAAAGGAGCCAGCAGAGGGGGAAAGATTTGTGTTTAAGCCTGATTGCAAAATAATTGTGAAGACCATCAGAGCTACCTAAAACACACAGAAAACAAAACAGAGGAGTGCACATCTTGGAATGGGAGGTGTGAAACCACTTCACCTGCTTTTCTAGATGTTTCTCACAAGCCCCCTTGCCCTGGCGTTCCAGACAGACCCTGATTCCATAGTAAAATGCTAGAGACACATCGGAATCCGTTTCTGTGACGAAGCCGTCTGCTGATGAATTAAGTGTGAATGAATCAGATACAGATGGACTGAATTTCATGAAAATAAACATGAATTACAAAATTGGAAGAGGAAAAATCACTTGTGCCAACTGAAAATTGTTTGGAACGTTAATTTTCCAGCCTGGCTCGATATTACCATCCATCCCTTTGCCTCCTTTAACCTGCTCCCAATTTGCATCGATGACATTTGTCAGTACTTTGGGGCCTTTGGAATGGGTCTGGAGAAACCATGGAGGCAGGGACTGCTGGGAAGCAGTGATACAAGATTTGTGTAGGCTTTTATTAGTCAGCATGGGGTCTGTGGGGATGCTGGTAAGAAATGATTCTGGCATGCCTCAAGGATGTCCTTCCTCCTTAACGAGACAGACTCAGACATGGCAACATATCAGAATGGAAAAACCCTTGGGCCTCAGAGTCAGACTGACTTGGGTTGGAATCTTGGAAACACCATCCAGTAGCCATGTGCCCTTAATCAAGTGGCTTCACCTCATAAGCCTCAGTTGCATTATCTGGAAAACGGGAATAACCAGTGCCATCTATCTCACAAATATTAGGCTTCAGTGAGGCTGTGCGTTCACAAAGCAAACAGAATGTGCTTGACAAAAGCTGTGTATCCGGAAAATATCAGCTAGTCTCTATGCACAGGGAATCACAGAGATCTGTAAAATCATATAAAAAGTAGAGCAGTGGTTTCTAGCTTAAGGCTCCTGAAGTAGAGACTCTCGGGATGGGACTCAGAAATATATTTTTTCTAAAGCTTCTTAGCTGATTCTGATGATTGATTACGTTTAAGAACTAAGGTTGGGGGAAAAAAGCCTCCATGTATCCAGTGTGAGACTAGCTTCTGGGAGACTGCTCCTGCACTCTGGGTTATTCTCTGCTTTTCTTGGTTCTCAGCCTTGTGGGACCATGTGATTCCACAGGGAAAAAAAAGTTTAATTATAGTGTAATTAAAATGCTAGTCCCAAATGATGATGTGGTCTTTCATTAAAGACCTTCTCAGAGGGAGGAAAAGGGAGTTGTTGAAGGCACATGGGAACAGGCAGCAGTTTATCTCAGCTGAAGACCCAGTGCATCACTTGTAGCTCTAGAAAGTAGAAAACTTACCTTAAATATACAATTCCTAATGTGTTCTAAAAGCAGCTGCTCTTAGGGGTAAATGAAATAATACAGAGAGAGCACCTTGACATTCAGTAAATAATTGCCCGTGTGTGACAATTAATAGCCCAAGTATAGCACCGACTGGAAGTGGCCTTGTGACTAGATTTTATCCAGTCAGACATAAGCAGAACTGTTGGTAGAGTTTCAGAGAATGGTCTTTAACAGGGGTCTGCTCAGCCAGCATATACCTTTTATTCGATGCTCTCCCCCTTCTTCTTGTCTAGACCATGACTGTAATACTGGAAGTGGTTCAGCTACTTTGGTGGAAAACACATACTAAAGAAGGGCTGAGCAAAAAGACAGGAAGAGGAGCCGGCCCCAGGGCTGGGTGGTTAAAGTTCTGCATGCTCCACTTTGGCAGTCCGGGGTTCACGAGTTCGGATCCCAGGCCGCAGTCCTACACCCAACTAAGCCATGCTGTGGTGGCGTCCCACATAAAAAATAGAGGAAGACTGGCACAGATGTTAGCTCGATGAATCTTCCTCACCAAAAAATAAACAAAAACAAAAAACAGGAAGAACCTGGGTTCCTGTTACCATCTCCAAATAGCTGTAGAAGCTCTGGATTTCTTACCTCTAGATTTGTTGTTGTATGAGAATAACAAAACTCCTGATTTATTTGTGACACTTGTTTTTGGGTTGCTGTTACTAGGAGCCAAAGTAATTCATGATACATGAGTTATAAAACATCATAGAAATTTTTTAGTTCAAAACACTATAGGATAAATACTTCATGATATCACTTATGGAATATCTAAAAAAGCCAAACTCATAGAAACAGAGAGTAGAATGATGGTTGCCAGAAGCTCAGGGGTGGGGGAAATGGGAAGATGTTGGTGAAAGTGTACAGACTTCCAATTATAACGTGAATAAGTTCTGGGGACCTAATGTACCACGTGATGATTATAGTTAACAGTACTTTATTATATACTTGAAAGTTGCTAAGAGAGTAGGTCTTAAATGTTCCCACCACATACACACACAAATGGCAATTATGTGATGTGATGGAGGTGTTCCATAATGCTACGGTGATAATCATTTTGCAACATATAAGTCTATCAAATCAATAGGTTGCACACCTTAAACTTACACACTATTATGTGTCAATTATATTTCAATAAAGCTGGAAAGAAAGAAAAAGAAAAAAACACCATAGAATATGGTTTGCTTTACAAGTTGGGAGTCACTTTCTGGGACCCTGAAGGAGATGGATTCTAATAGCTAGGTGAGGGAAAATGAAGGGCCAATGCTGAGCTGACTTAGAGGTAAGATGACCAGGAGCCAGGGACACTGAGTAACGTCAGGCACTGGGGCCTGGTGTTGGAATTGGTGATGAGAAGAAGGCTATCCACTGGGGTTTGAGGGAGATGGAAGTAATCTGAACTTGCCTAAGACAGATGGACGATCAGCAGGTGGAATGCTTGTGATGTCAGAAGACGTATCAGAACCATCAAACTTGGCTTTAATGCATGCCACAGAAGAGTTATCCAAGTAGAGAAGCTTTCTAGTGGAAGAATTCCCAGGAGCTAATTGTTCAGATATCATTTCTTCATCTATAAAATAGAACATTTGCTACCTATCTTAACAGAGGGAAGTTATGGGAATCAACTGAGGTACGTGATGTAAAAGTCTCCACCAAATGGATATAAGGTATTATGATCAGTATCTGCCTTTCTCAAGGATCCTCCTTTATATTATGGTGATCTTGAAAATAGAAAAGGCTAAAGAAGAAGAAGAAGAAGAATTGCTCTTTGTTGATTGTCTACTATGTACCTAACACTCGACACACGTTAGTCTAATCCTACAACAAACCCTCGTAGTAGCTAATATTTTCTTCACTTTACAGACAGAAAAACTGATTTCCAGAGAGTTTAAGTGACCTATCCAATATCACAGAGTAGTAAGGAATTCATCTTAATGGTGAAATTTTAATATAATGACCAGAGATACAGTCATTCAACTAGCATTTATTGAGTACCTACAATGGAGCAGTCCATTGTTCTATGTGCTGGAGATGCAATGTATATAAAAAGAAAAAATATTCTGATTCTATGGGGCATTCAGTCCACTGGGATAAAGTGTGTTGCAGAGATCTGGCTGATGCTGACGGGAACCTACCATGAGGGAGGGCGCTTCCTCTCTGCACTTAGAGGTAGGAATCTAGATGGGTGGCCACTTATTTCAACCTCCTTAAATATCTTGCCACTTCACCTTGGTACTTAATTTCCTCATGTCTTGAGGCCTGAGTCAGTAGGAAAAGGGAGGAATCAGAGGTTAGCATTGTCAGTTGGTGAGACCATTAGCAGGGTGACATCAGCAAGGACCCAGGCACTTCAGCTCTTTTCACATCAATCTGGGACATGTGGGTATTCAATATATACTTGTAACATGTCACTGTGAGACATGAGATCAGTGATGTGCTCAGTTGTGCCTGTTTCTTCCCAATTCCATGTTCAGTAAAATAGACCATGGGAATTAGCATAGACTATAATCAGCCTGTCACCACCACCACCCTGAGCTAGTTTTTAAACATTTACCAGCACACCACTAGACAAATATCACCTCTCTCTGAGGCACAGTTTCTCCATCTGTAAATGGGGTAGGAGGATGCAATGATTTGAAAAACTAGAAGTCTGGGTGATGTATTAGGAGAAGCCATCGTTTGGAGCAGTGCCGACTTGGATTAAATTCTAGGTGCTGGCCATGCATTAACTATGGGACCTCCAGCTAGTTATTTGCCTCTCTGAGCCTTAGTTCTGTCCTGTGGAGGTGAAGCTACTCACTCCTACATCATTAGGTTTTTCTGTGCATTCAATGTAATAAAACATAAAACATGGGGGATGCAGAAACTAGAATTAGACTTTTCCTATTCTTATCACCTTCATGAACTATGAATAAAAGAAGGAATGAATATATAAATATTCTTTTTCAGAGTTGCCTTACCTCTTTTCTGCTTGGGTCACTTAATTTCTTGGTGTTATCTAATAAATACCCATTATTTCCTGTTGTTTTTGTTATTAGCATGTGCTCTATGTTCTTACTCCATACCTATAATATTTTTAAAGGATTTTCTAAACACAACATTCTGAAGCCAGTTTCCTTGGAAGGGACAAGTGAACATGAATTTATTCAACAGCTGTTTGGTAGAGGGCATTGCATTAGCGTGTTTCATATTTCGCTCATTAAGCCCTCCAATAAGATAAGAGTGGAGTCTACGTCTCAGAGAGACATTTTCTTTGGACGTCTGCAGAAGCATCCGTGAACCACCAGGGAGCAGTAAATAGCTGCTATTCAGGATTTTGAAAACTCCAAGCACCCAGTCCCAGATTACTGCCTTTCTTTCGGGATACACCATTCTGGCAAATGATTGAGTAAGTCTTCCACGGCTAAGTCGTCACCTGAGGGTAGATGGTGAAGGGAGGGACCTGTGAGCCACAACAGTATGTCACCTCTAATTTTATGCATGCTGCTCATAAGAGCTTCAAGGAACTGAGTCAATAGGGATATAATTTTCCACGTAAGCACGGAGATAATATATTTATGCCACTGCTTTTTAGAGAAAGGGAAACTGAGGCCCAGAAAGAGACAGACTTATCCAGGGTTACCCAGTGAGTTGGCAGCAGAGGTGAAGCCAGAACCTGTGGACACCACGTTCACATAAACTGCCTTGTTGACAAGTAGGTGCCTGGGTGTGAAAGATTTTGTATTACTCTTACCTGGTATTGTTAATGAGGAGACTGCAACTTTCCTTCATGGTGGGTGGGTCTTTCCATCCTGGGACTATTTAGAGGGCTTTGCATTTAGTACTTTCATTTGCATTGTTGTTAGATAGCCCTGAGTTCATGGCTTCTCAATAACAGATAGCCAGGAAGCCAGATAACATGTAAGTGGACTTATCAAAGGAAAACTCAAATGTCTTTTTCAGTAATATAATTCTTACAGCTACAGATTCTTTTTCATGTTGAATAAGGTACCCAGAAAGGACTCTAGCAGGAATTCAAAGCTTTCATTAATTCTTCCTTCTTTCATTAAAAATGAATAAATTACTAGATAGAGTCCAACTCTGCATCAGGATCCATCTTAGAAATGGTGGGCATGGATAGAAATAAGATGCAATACCTTAGGATATAAATGAGATATAATTCCTGCTCTGAACAAATCCGCAGTTTACTAGTACATCTTGGCAAGGAACTAGATAATTGCAATGCAGAATCATAAATTTTATTGTGGTAGGATCTATACCAGAGGTTAAATTTTTGTTTTTCTTCCTCTTCTTCAGCAAGATTTATGCCAGGAACCCACTTTTGACTCACCAAGAGCAGTCTTTCAAGGGGCAGGAGCAGAGTAGGATGGTACCTTGGAAATATAGATGCACATGTAGATGTGTTGGAATCACTTGATGAGTCTCCACTGGAAAGGTAAATCACTCTTGAGTCACTGAGGCTCGAGTCTCTCAAAAAGGAGCTGAGAAACTACAGGCACATCTTTCGGTAGGATGGGTGTATCACCTCTTCATATAGAGAAAGAACAAGCCAGCCCATGTGCGTGAAAAATCTGCCAAATTTCCTCTTAAGCCGATTTCCAAGAAGAGAAGGGCACAGGGATTCTAAGATGCCGATCCATCAGATTTCATAATTAATTTGACCAGAATTCTAGGGTCTACCTGATAACCTGAGAGAGGCCTGGGTATGGGCTTGAAAGAACTGAGCATGAGGACTTTCAAAAGGAGAGCCCAGCAGTGGGGGCCTCTTGTCGTTGCCTAGTTCAGAGGATGTGAGCACATTCTCCCTTGAAGAACCATAGCAGGTGGCACAGCGATTGGACAAGGCAGGCTTTGTGGAAAGCTGAGCCAGCGTGGCCTGTCAGAGTGAGGATTAGGGATTTCCAGAGGCTTAGATTTGGCAGTTAAGAGCCGTGACAGAAATGTTCATATCTGACACCACTCCTCTTACTTTGTTGTAGAGATTGGACTGACTTCACTTTGGGGTTTCATAAGCCCTTGTTTTGTTTGTTGTTGTTACTTTTATTATTTTGCTTGTTTATTTTTAACAGTTTTTGGGGCAAGGGTACTCTATAAAATTGATACTGTGCAATAATGAAGTAATATAATTGAGTAATATCCAGTAATGATGTAAATGGGGATCTGAGAGATTAATTAATAAAATAAAACATGTGTGACCATTTTTCACTCTGAGTCCAAGAAGCGATTCATAGAAGTTAACTGATACTGGAGATGTCGTTTGCTATGGACACATAGAGGAGACATCCCAACAATGGCCGCACCAGGTGTCAGGAAAGGCTTCCCAAGGAGAGAGGTCTGAAAATTAGTGCAGGTGAACTCAAGAAAATGGTCCAAAAGGGGAAGTCTGGGCACTGGGCACACCCTGCACAAAGGCACAGATGCCTGAAATCGTATCCAAGTCTCAGGTCTTTTTCATTAACTTTGTATTGTTGTGGAGGTGGGGGAGGGGTGAAGAATCAAACTTATAGACCAATGGAGGGAATCATTTTATTTTATTCTTGTATGTTTCATTTGCTTTGTTTTGTTTTGGTTTTGGCATACTAGATTTGAAATGCCGTGTGGCCAGAGCGTCAGGTTCATGAACAGAATGAATGGAAGAGGCTGGTGGTCTTGTTCAGTGGGTTGAAGACTGAGAGTGTTCCATGGGAAACACTGCCAAAGAAAGACTCTCTTGGCTTCTGAAGAATAAAACCTCCGAGTATTGGGGACACTGAGTGGTACCTCCATCCTGAGCTTGAGACCTCCAAGGAGAGAGGGGATCAGGATGTGTGTAGTCATTTCCCAGACACTGTTGATTTGATCTTCATAATTATCTATGAGGTAGACAGGGCAGGACTATTCTCCTTTGACAGATGTGGAGCGTGAGCTCCTGAGGAGGGGATGCCTTTCAGTGAGGAATGGAAGCCAAACTCACACCAGCACCTACAGGTGAGAAAAACAAATTGTGTTCTCATGCTTTCCCTCATTTCCCATCTCTTATTGCTTCTGTGTATGTCAGCTTTGTTACAGATTCTGCCTTCAAGCAATTTACTGAATCGGCTTCAAGCTGTTTCCCCTTCTTCATCTCCTGACACCCATCGCATGCCGCCCCACCCTTGGTATCTTACCTAAGTCACATTGAATAACTCTGAGTTCTTTGTAACCATCAAGTGCACTCTCAAATCTAGCCCTTCAACCTCAGCTCGTTTTCTATCCACCCAGAAAACAGTTCTTTCCATCCCCATCCCTATTACTGGAGAACCCCATTATTTCCTCAGGTCTTGGCTTAAATGTCATCTTCTGGAGAAAGCCTGCCCTGACTCACATGGAATGGCGTTTGCTTCTATGTCCTCCTTATGCTTTCATAGCACAATTCTCCCTTCCATATCACCCATCACAATGTTTTGGATTTGCCTGGCTATTTACCTGTGTATCTCACCAGAGAAATAGACTCTAGCAACTAGTAAACAGGGTCATCTTATTCTCTGTCATCTCTCCAGAACCAAGCATGGCATTTGACAAATGATGCATGTTCAAAAAATATATTGATTGGATGAGTCAATAAAGATAAGTAAACAAAATAGTGCAGATAATTTGTGAGAATTTAAAGGGAGAAGCGAGGAATGTAACAATGCTCCAGTGTAACACCTGCCCATGTTTCCATGGCAGCTTGGGGCGCCTCAGTTCTCTCTCTCAGCCGTATTCCCACATTCTGCCCTTGCTCAAAAGGTCAAGCAAGGTCTGCTCAAGCAAGGAGCCCATTTTCCTTTGGAAAATATTCACTGCTCCTATTTTGCATTCTTTTGCTTCTGATGTTGTCACTGAAGCCAGAAACTTCTGGGATCTCTATTAGCACCAGACTGTGTGAAGAGACTCCAGGCCAGAGTTGCAGCTGGGAAGAATGCCCCTGGTGTGAATGGAGCTGTTCTGAATGCATGCAGAGAGAGGAGGCGGCGTTTGCTCTTGCTGTGAGCAGGCGGGGCGATCAGTATAAAGCAGATCGAAGGAGACCCATGTATGTGTTCAGTCCCCCAAAGGCAATGGGGCACTGTAGAAAAGTGAGTTTAAAATCTGGAGGCACACATCCCACAATTAGAATGCAGGTCTGCCACTAACTATCCATAAGACCTTGGACAAGGAATTTATCTTTTCTAGCTCCAGCTTTAACTGTTAAATCAGGCTAATATCAATACCTAACCCTGGGCATCTTCTAAGGATGACGTGAAGTGATTCTCATGGACTTCTTAGAACAGTTCTGAGTATTTAGTAGGCTCTCTCTTTCTCCCTTTCTCCAAGTCAGGATTCTCCTGAAAAAAATAGAACCAACAGGAAGGGGAGAGAGAGAGGGAGAAAGACTTTAAGGAATTGGCTCATGCAAGTGTGGAGACTGGCAAGTCCAAAATCTGAAGGGTGGGCTGGCAGGCTGGAGACTCAGGTAAGAGTTGATGTTGCAGCTTGAGTCCAAATGAAGTCTGCTGGCAAAATTCTCTCTTTCTCAGGAAAAGTCAGTCTTTTTCTTATAGCCTTCAACTGATTGGATGAGGCCCACCAACATCATGGAGAGTAATCTGCTTTACTCAAAGTCTACTGATTTTAATGTTAATCTCATCTAAAAAATTCACAGAAACATCTAGAATAGTGTTTGACCAAGTGTCTGAGTACACTAGCCTAGCCAAGTTGACACAGAAAATTAACCATCACCCTATCTATCTATCTGTCTATCACATCAAATGTATGAATGAATGGGGATTCCACATCCTTTAAATATAGCATGATTCTACATTTCTTAAAATTAACACAGCATCAGAGTCCTTCATTTCATTTATTCTTCTATAATAAATACCCAAGAAACAGTGACTTTAGTCTCCAAGCCTCTACCAAGAATCCACTATATTAAAGAAGTCTACATGTTACTAGTTCTCTGCATCCAAAAGATGTACAACAATATCCATTAAAGGAAAAGCCTAACCTGGTTATCTGAAAATGTGGACAACAGCGGACTGTGCAATAATTGTACCAATTAAGGACTATCCACTACCAAAAATGGTGATACCAGAGAAACTCTGATTATTTATCCTTCTCACTCCACCTTCATCCATCCGTCAAGGGTGTCATCTCCCAGGGACAGCAGGGTCTAATGAGATGGAGAAGTCAGACATGTGTACAGCTAGTACTGCTGCCAGCTGGAGAGCCTGGATGCATGTCTGCAGTAGATAAGCCCGGGCTCTCACTCCTGTAGGCACATCAGTATCCAGGGAAGCTATTCAAGCATTGAGCCTTCTCCAGGGCCAATGCAGGGAGTGCTGTTCCGGGTTGGCTAAGCCACTTGGACTTCAGTCTGGCAGTATACAGCTCATCCTCCTTCTCTCTACAGATATAACGGGGCTTGACTTCCTAGCCAACCAAATTGGAGTCATGTCAACCTTTCTTTAAGTCCTCGTAAAAATGTATTTACATCAAACAATAGATATCTCTCAAATCTAGACATTAGGTGTAGAACTGACTAAAAGTCTCTGTTCTTAACTCATTGGACTATTGTTTTACTGACAAACTAAGACATCATCTACAGACTAGCTATAATGTGCACTGACCTTGGTATGCTGTTATGTCCATATCTTTCTCCTACCCAGTCTGATTGTCCAACCCCCTTTGTGTGGTAACAACATCCCCTTTCCTAGGGTAATATTGTCTCTCAATCTATAAGGTCCTGATGGGAGAAGGAAGATTGTCATTCTTTTAGCTTCCAATTCCATAAACACAGAGAGACCTAGGTTGGATTATTAATAATACTGGATCTCAGTGAACAGAGAATGGCCCAAGGAGTGTGTGTGTGTGAGAGAGAGAGAGAGAGAGAGAAAAGAAAAAGGCGAAGGAGAAGGAGGGAGAGGAGCAGGGTGAGGAGGAGGAAGGGGAAGCGGAAGAAGAAGAGGAAAAGGAAGAAGTAGGAGGAGATTCTTTAAGATTTAGAACCTGCGGAATCTACCACAACTGAAGTCAGTTCCACTCCCTGGAAAGCACAGACTAGATTAGACACCTGTGTGTGCAGTGTGTGTGTGTGTTGGGATTATAGATGATTTACGTTTTCTGTGGTTTCATTTTGAATTATTTTTTCTAGATAAAAAAAGAAAAATACAAACAATAGAAAAAAAGATGAAATAAGTATATCCCAACAGAAGGAATTCAATGTTGCAATTCAGTAACTACTATTTATAGTATGAAATTAATAATATTAAGTGATAATGATGATAATAGTAAATAAAAAGAGTAGGGAAGAATCTCACGAATGTTATGTTGAACTATGGAAGCTGCATCTCAAAAAGTGCCTGCTACGTGATTCCATCAATATAAGGTTAAACAGGCCAAATGAATCTGTCAGAAGCTATGGTATCAGAAGTTAGGAGAGTGATTACCCTTGGTGGAGAGTGCTGGAAGGGTATAAGAGAGAGGCTTCTGGGTAGATGGCCACGTTCTGCTTCTCATCTGGCTGCTGGTTACGAGTGTGCATTCAATTTGTGAAAATTTATCGAGCTGTGCAACTTTGATGTGTGCACTTTTCTATACCTATGTTATACTTCAATGGAATGTTAAAAAAATTTTTAGACAAACCTTGTCCTGTGTCACTTACATCAATTTTTCAGGAAAGATGGCTAGATTGTTCGTGTGTACTCAAGGGGAGGATCCCATAAATTTGTTGTGATGTAATTCACATCTTCTTTTTTAACATTCCAAACTAGTCCTTACTGGTTTGAAAATTAATGACTTTTGCACTTGTGTTCTTCCACGCTTCATTTTTAGCAGTTCTCAGCAAAATGCTTCTGAATCTACCCTTCTCACAAATTACTGTGGCGTGAAAGGCATGTTTTTCTGGGCCTTATCCATGATCCACGCTCTGCTTTCTCTGAATGATAACATAGGCCTGCCCAGTGGTTTATGGAGAGAGAGAACAGTAATTACTGTGCTATTCTTTTGTTTACAGAAACCTAATTGAACTGCATGTATATAAAATGTCCCCAGATTTTAGATGTAATATGTGTAAATGTAGCTAGTACAGCAAAATATTATTGTTTTAACAACCAGCTTCAGTTTCCTCTTTAGGGAGTAAGTTATCTTTTACTGGGCAAAAGTTCCCTACTGCATGTCTGTGATAGAAATCGAGGTCCCAGGGGACTTGATGTTGGCTGGTTCCAGGAATTCAGAGGAAAAAGGCAAAGTAGCTTTTTATAAGAATGGGGGAGGAATGCATTTGTGAGCCTTTGGAGAAAGGGAAGATAAGAGAATGAAAGAAGTTCAGGAAGGATGAGTGGATGTCCTTGGTGGTGTGAAGGGATATTTTTTAAAGGGAATGATTTCATTACTTGAATTAATCTGATATAAATCCTAACTGTAAACTCCACCACGTCAATGGCTGCCTGGTGTGGATGGGGTTTTGTGGAATCTGAAGATAAGGCTGAGTGTCTCACTAAAATTGACATCATGCATGTTATTGGAGAAACAGAACGGAGAAAGAAGGAGCTCAGAAGGCAGAGGAGGCCCCACGAAATGAGCCGCTGGGTATCTGTTGAATGTTTGGTTAGCCCTTCGACTTCCACACCCATGGAAATGCACAGGTCATGCAATCAGTGAGGAGGGAGGAGGAGGTTCAGGCAGAGAATCCAAATGACAGCTGAGCTACATGCATGTAAAAGTGAGTTATCTTGAAATCACGCTTCTCACCACGTTGCAGGTGGAATTTTACTGTTATTTTAAATATATACAGCAGCTCAATTGTCCTCAACACTTTTGTAGAAGGGAGAGTTGTGTTTCCTTTCACAAAAGCAAACGGCTCATCACAGATTCGAGAATTTACAGTGTGCACCGCATCTTGTGTTAAGTGCTGGGGATACAGTGCTGAACAAATTACATGTAGGGCTGGCTTTTGATTAGGCTTATGGTCTAGCAGAGGCAACAGCAATGAAACAAATTATTGCACAAGTGTTATGTACTATGAAGGAAGTTAAGATCCTATGGGATTCTGTAACGGAGAGTGCAAACTTTGGGGGAAAAACATCACAATATCTCAAAGAAGATCAAGATGGCAGACGACGTGCATCAAGTTGCCCTAAAGATAAATAAGGAATGGTACAAAAAGGTAGAGGCACTCACGTGATAGAAAAACCCAAACTGGGTCATCCCAACCCATTTTAGGTAGCTATTTAGTAACTTAATAATCAATCAGATTTCCTTGCACACTTGTCTCCATGTAAAATATAAAAATGGTTTGTAATGAATTTTTGTGTTATATTTAATTAGTAGTAAGAAAATTACCCTCAAGTTTCACCAATAATTCTTTTTATTTTTTTGAGGAAGATTAGCCCTGAGCTAACATCTGCTGCCAATCCTCCTCTTTTTGCTGAGGAAGATTGGCCCTGAGCTAACATCTGTGTCCATCTTCCTCTACGTTATATGTGGGACGCCTGCCATGGCGTAGCTTGATAAGCGATGCATAGGTCTGTGCCTGGGATCTGAACCGGCTAACCCCAGGCCACCATAGCACAGTGCACGAACTTAACCACTACACCACCGGAGCAGCCCCTACAAAGAATTCTTTGAGAAGTTATTCAACCATTAACTTTGTCTTTCTAGAAACAAAATGATATTTAAAAAGTGGTAAGGGAGCTTCTTCTTGATTTAACATCAAGGTCAAAGAAATAAAATTCTGTCATTCTACACCTTAAGCATCAAATCTTCATACAAACAGATAACATAATATGATTTTTAACATTAAAAATCTGTGTTTAAAGATCTAAAAATATGACAGTACAATCAGAGACTTTCCCCATTAGAATGGCAGTATTTAAAAGTATAAAAATAACCAATCATGGCAAGATAATTTCGAAAGAGGAACACTCACTGAGAGTTTAAATCAGTACTCTTTTTTGGAGGAAGAATTTATTTAAAAAAATTAAATTTCGTCTATCCTTTTACCCAACAATTTTATTTTTAGGATACTATGCTCAGATTTAGTTTAATGTTTACATAAAATAAATATGTAAGAAAGTTTTTATATTGTAGCACTTTTTGTAATTTTTAAAAATGGCAAGACTTAGTGTCCAAGAGTGGAGAAAGGGTCATGTTAACCTGCAAGGATTCTTCCTTTGAGAACAGGACAGCATTGACAAAAAGTAGATAATTGCAAAGATATAATATTAGCTGAAAATTCTTGAAGAGCCAGAACTATTTATAAATCTGTGCATCTATATATCTATCCATTTTCTAGCCCCACTCATCGTCAAAGAATCTCCAAATTATATGAAGATATATTTACGTACTGTGTATTGTGTGTGTGTGTGTTTGTGTGTACTTTTATTCACGTAGACACCAAAAAGTCTAGAACGATAGGTATTCAGGGGAGCAAGCATTCAGTGACATTTATACCTTTTCACCTATGTATTTTGGTGGAGCTTAAACTGTTTGAATGAGCATGTATTTGTGATTTTTCATTTAATTAATAAAAAAAAGAAAGAAAAAGGGAAATATATCTGTTGTCTCTCCTGGTTGTCTTCATGTGCCTCTGGGTGCAACAGCACAGTCTTGTTTGCTTAGAGTCCTCTCTGTCTGGAGAGCAGAGGTGGCTTTTATTTTTTTTTCACCCTGTACCTAGCACCGAATAAGTGCTCAGTAAATACTTGGGGAGTGGACCCATGACTTCTCGGCATAGACTAAATATTTCAAAAATGTATAAGGAAACCCAGAAACAATATAAATGCCCATCGTTTGGGAACTGGTACAATATATGGTTTATCCAAATAGCCAAAGATAGAATAGCATGCAGCTATCAAAAACTACTGTTTTATAAGAATGGTGACTAACCTGGTAAGATGTTCAGAATATATTGTGAAGTTTAAGTTCCTAGATGCAGTGTACACATGGACTCAAGTTGGATATTGTAAGAGGGAATGCTCCCTTTCTCTCTTGCAACCATCTACCCATAAATGTTCTCAACTGGGAGAATGCCAACAGGAACACCTTCAGCCTTTTCAGAAAGAAACGTAGCTATTCTGTTTTCTGAGTGTGATAAAGAGTCTGACTCTACCTTTCGACATTTGGCTCCTGATGGCTTTTAAGTCTCAGTCTTTCCTCTTTTTTTCTGCCCCACATCCTGGCAAGATTATAAGAAAGCCTGGTGTTCCCTTCCTTGGGGCCAGTGCAGATTCGAACCATGCAAGCCCCTGTCCACACAGAGGAACCCTCATCCCACCTGCCCCTTGACCACAGTAACAACCCCAAGCCAGTCACCTTTTCCTGCATTCTCAAGCTAGTCTTCAGACCAGCTTGGGAGCCTGCCCTGCTCTCCCCAGAAAACTTAATTATATAAGTAAGTAATTTTTTCCTACCTTCTTGGTATGTTTGTGGTGTCATCAGTCTCTACATCTAAAACAAATTTTGGATGGGGTTCCATCCTGTTTCTGCAGGGTGGCTACAACACTGATCTTGACGTCCATTTGGCTGCCTCCCAATTTTGAAGTAAGTCTTAGCTCCCAAACCACCCGTATATATTCTGTACTGTGAATCTGGGATCTGGGCTTTGCAAACCACGTCCCTCCTTTGCCACCTCTCCTCCCATTAGGCTCTAGAAACAACCTCGGTCTGGAGAAGGGTGAAGGGGCTTGTTCCTTCTGGATTGCTTACTTTTCACGTCAGCCTGGCTCTAGTAGCCACTCCTTAGTCACGTAAAGGCAGTTAGTTCTAGCTTCCAGACTTTTCCCCACACACTCAGAACCAGTTTCATCATGCACCCTTAAAAGGACCAGCTCCAGCCAGGCTCTGTCCTTCTTGGAGATCTAAGTCATAGCTCTTGAAGCTCCTCCTCCAAGCTCCTGACATCCCAGTCCCTGCTGGCCAGTACCCACAGGGCCGCTCCTCTGAGCTGCTGTGTCTGGATAATCCCAAACTCTTCTCTTTGTCCCTCAAACCTTGGTACCTGCTTCCTATAGTTACTTTTTTTTTTTTTAACCTTGTTTATTCTTTTGTTTTTCTCCTTTTTACTTCTCCAATTCCCTGTATTAAATTCTCTCTGTGAAAATGATTAGTATGGTTTCTGTGTTCCTGATTTGATCCTTCCTGATACAAACTGAAACTTGTACTAATGGGTGAGGCTGCTTTGTACCAAACTTTGAAAATAGGCAGTCACCTCTCTCTACCTCCTAGATTTGAAAGAAGAGCTTGGGTTCCTCTTTGACTTTCCTGCTTCCAAGTGCTGAGAATACCTGGAGATGGGCTTAGGGTCCGCCACTAGAAGTGAGCCCCAAGTCCCACTCTTCACCCTTTTTCCTCTGTGTTCTGTTCTTTGTTTGTGAGGCAGGCACCATTGTCCATGCAGCTATTTAGGTGAATACATTCAGATGCAATTCTCTGCACAGTAAATCTGAGGATGTAGGTCTGGTGAGCAGGACTCCTCGTTGACATCAGATCTCAGCCACATTCTCCAATCCTGCCTTAATAAAGAGCCCCACAGGTTAGAAATTATTAAGCCTCTCTTAGCATTGGCTCCACATTTGACTCTTTGTGCTTCTTCCCAATGCTTCTTACAAAGGAAGAGTATTAAATGAGTGGTATCCTTAATTTCCAATGAGCAAAATAATAGTAAAAATCAAAGCGAGAGACTAGAATAGTATTCCCCAAACTACAAGGAACAATCATTATCTCCGGATGATTTTTACAATTTTTTCTCTTTCATATCTATCTGAATTTCATTTATAATTAACTTGCATTATATTTCTGTTAAAGAAAGATTATAATAAAATTCAAAACTGAGAAGAAACTAGATCTAGAGAGAAATTACACTATGGGAGGAAAAACTGAATTCTCAGAAGCATGAGATTTATAATCAAGTCATGTTGCCTCAGCCATGCCCTCAGTTTCTTGTGTATCCTCCAGGCCAAGAGGAGAAATAACGGTCCAAAGAATACAAGAAGAAATTAATCAAAAAGGCACACAAAGGGCTCATTTAAAACACATTAGCAAAAGAGAATGATCAGGTAGGGAATGGAAGGAGATGTGAGCTGGTGAAAAGAGGGATGAAGAGGAAGGAAGAAAGAGCACAGATTTTGTATGCGGCAGTGTCTGATCCTCCACCATCTATGGAGATTTCCTCGGAAAAGGAGGTTGGCTCCTGGCCCCAGCTGGCAGCTTCTCCAATCTTGCTCTCATGTCAGACATCTGTCAGCACTCTGCGAGGACCATTGGAAATCAAGGCCATTCACAGTTTGTCTTGGACCTCTTCAAGTCTTCCCACCCCTACTAGCTACTGAAAAGGAGAGGGGAAAAAAGTTATAAAGTTTCTCTAGCCACAGTGAGAATAGCCAAAAAAGAAAAGAGAACAAGAAGGCATTAACAAAGGAGACGTTCCCAGGACTCCTCATTGTCAAAGCCTCCATTCATTTATTCATTCCCTCCAATATTTATCGAGCATCACTGTGTGCCAAGCAGTGCAGTAAGCACTGGCGACACATTATTAATGCCAACCTGAGTAAGGCGTTCCTTATCTTCCTCCATGTTCTTCCCCCAATCAAGCTTTAGCTCCTGGGGACTCAGCCCACATCCACCTCTCTTAAAATGCTCCCTTTCTCCTGAGAGCAGAATGTAGATCTTCCCTAACCTGTCCCTAGATATCTGGGAAAGGAGAAACAAGACAAGCAGACTTGTCTTCAATTTTCTACCTGCAAAGGGACATGTATCTCACCAGCAAAACTTTCACCTGCTTTTTCATTGACTCTGAAACTTTCTCCAACTTCAAGAATACGTAGTTGAATTAGGTATTATTCTCCAAAAATGCATACATACATAAATGCTTTTCACATATTGGTGCCTTTGTCCATGCTGTTTTCTCTGCATTTTCCTTTATTTTTTTTCTGTTTACTGGCAAGCTCCTAATCAATTTTTGTTTATTTTTTCTTATGAAATATTCGTATCATATATACAGAAATATATCTAATGTGTGTAGATAGTAGATAGGTAAAGGAATACTAAGAAAATAACCATGTATATTCTACCCAGCTTCAGAAATACAACATTACAGAAACTTCGAAGCTGCCATGTGCCTTTCCCTATGTGCTCTCCCAACCTCCAGAGGTGACCACTATTCTGAATTTTGTGTTGACTACCCCTCATTTTTCTGTGCAGATTTTCCCACCAATATATTACTCTCTCTGTTGTGGCTGTTTTATACCTTTCCATAAAAGAATTATCCTACATGTATTTGCCGTATGAATTACTACTTTCATTCAACGTTAGGTTTTCAAATTAATCTGCATTGATTTTTGCACTGTGGTTCATTCATTTTTCTTTCTGCTGTCTAGTATCCAGTGTAATACCTAAACTGCAATGGATCCATTCTATTGATTATGGGAACTTGAGACGTTTCATTTTTTACTGGTAAAATCAATGTTGCTGGAAACATCCTTATAGAATGTCTCCTGATGTACACGTACAAGTTTCTCTAGACTATAGTCCTAGCAATATAATTGCTGAGTTAAGGGTAGCTAATGTCAATTTATTTTCAATGTGTTGGATCAGTTTGCATTCAGGATAAGAGAATTACTGTTGCTCTGCGCCCTGCACAACAATCAATATTGTCGGACTTTTTCACCAGCTTCAAGGGTATGGAATGGTGATCTTATTCCATTTTATTTGGCATTTTCTTTATAACTGATGAGAATGAGCATTTTTTCAAATGTTTATTGGTTATTCATGTTTATGCTTTCATGAAGTGTCTGTCCACGTCTTTGTTCACTTTTATATGTGGTTGCATGCTCTACACTTCATACATTCTAGAAACTAAGAATTATTTTTGTTGTTGTTAAATGTCGCAGATTCCTTTTCCAAATATGTGGCTTATATTTTTACTCTCTTTATGATGACCGTTGATGAACAGAGATTCTTAATTTAAAAAATAAAGTTAGCTTTATCAGTCTTTCCCTTTTTCATTTGCACTGATGTGTCTTTTTATTTTCATGCTTAAAGGTCACACATATGTTCCTCTTTTCTAAAACTTGAAAGATTTGAATTGATTTTAATTGTAGTGTAAAGTGGCCAGCCCCATTTGTTGTATATCTGTCCTCTCCTCTATCATTCTGCAATGCCATTTTTGTTCCATCCTGTTTATATACATGCCTGTCCCATCTCAGCTTTCTGTTTGATTCCATTCGTTTACATGTCTATACCTGCAGCCATCTGAACTGTCTTAATTGCCGTGCTTCAAACAAGTCATGCTATATGCCTGGGCAAGTTATCCCATCTTGTTTGTCTTTTTCAGGAGTGTCTTGGCTTGTCAGCTGTTGAGTACAAATTTCAGAATTAGCTTGCAATTCCACAAAAAAAGAAAATCCTGTGGAGATGTTGATTGGTATTGCATTAAATCTATTAATTTGGGGAGAATTAATAACTTTAATAGACTATTTCAATGCATATGTCACCTCTCTCCACTTATTTAGGACTTTAAAAAAAATCTCTTTCAATACAAGATTTTTTCCCTAACTTTCTGCACAAATGTCCTGCACATAATTTGTTAGATTCATTTCTAGGGGCCTTGTCTATTTGTTATTAGGAAATAATATTTTAATTGAATTGTCTAGCTTTTCCTGGTACAAGAAAGCACTTGAGTGTTGTATATTAATTTTATATTAAGCAAGCTTCTGCTGCTTTCTTATTTTAAACATATCTGTCTTTCAGATTTCATAGAGCATATGATGAGCATTTTTATTTTTTATTTGCTAGTTTAATTTGATTAATTAACTAATTAATTAATGTTGCCTTTCTGAGATGATTAGTACATTGTTGAATCTTGTCTGGTTCTTGGTTTCATGGGGAAAGTTATATTTTAATGTTTTACCATTAAGCATGAAGGTAGCTTTACAATCTTTGTAGATTACTGTATGATTCCTTAGTTCCATTTGCCAAATATATAGAGTTCTTCATATTCTCGGTAGATGATGGAATAAACCCCCTGGCCTCCTCTTGTTGCACAGGGCTATGTGACTAGTTCTGACTGATGAGAAGTGAGCAGAAAATTTCATGTCCCTTCTAGGTCAGAGCATTTACTTTCCCATTCAAGACTCTCAGAGCTCTTTCCCTCTAGCGTGGTGACTAGTAATGTCCAAAACTTGCTGCTTTTTTAGCCTGGATCCCCAAGGATATACAGTTAGCGGAGGTCCCTACTGATCCCCAATAGATATTTAGTGTGAGTGAGAAATAAATCTATGTTGTTTTGAGTCACAGAGATTTGGAGGTTGTCACCATGCTGTATATAATTTAACCTGTAACGAGCGATACAGAATCCTGTGAGACTAAGTGGATTTACTTCTTAGGAAAATGTGTGTACAGCAAAGGAAACCAATCAATTGAGTGAAAAGGCAACCTATGGAATGGGAGGAAATAATTGCAAACTATATATCTGATAAGGGGTTGATTTCCAAAAGACATAAGGAGCTTATACAGCTCAATAGGGGAAAAAAAAAAAACCGCTCCAATTAATCCCGTTAAAAAATGGGCACAGGATCTGAATAGATATTTTTCCAAAGAAGACATACAAATAGCAAAGACATACATGAAAAAGTGCTCAACACTGCTAATCATCAGGGAAATAAAAGTCAAAACCACAATGAGAAGTCATCAAATACCTGTTAGAATGGCTTTTATAAAAAAAAAAACAAAGGATAAATGTTGGTGAGGATGTGGAGAAAATGTAGCTCTTGTGCACTGTTGGTAGGAATGTAAACTGATACAGTCATTATGGAAAACAGTATGGATATTCCTCAACAAATTAAAAATAGAACTACTACATGATCCAGCAATCCCACTTCTGGATACATATCTGAAGGAAACAAAATCTGTATCACACATAGATATCTTCACTCCCATGTTCACTGCAGCATTATTTACAATAGGCAAGATGTGGAAACAATCTAAGTGTCTGTCAATGGATGAATGGATAAATAAAATGTGATATATTTTATATATATTCTAATATAATATTTATATAAAGTTATTTATTTTTCATTTTATTATATAAAATTACATTATATTACATATATATATAATATATGTATAAAGGAATATTATTCAGGCATGAGAAAGAATGGAATCCTGCATTTGTGACATGGATAAACCTGGAGGACATTATTTTAAGTGAAATAGGCCAGAGGGTGAAAGAAAAATATTGTATAATCTCACTTATATGTGGAATCTAAAAAAAAAAAAGGCAAACTCATAGAAACAGACTAAAATGATGGTTGCCAGTGATTGGGGCATGGGGGAAATGGGGAGATGTTGGTCATAGGGTGCAAACTTCCAGTTATAAGATGAGTAAGTTCTGGGGATCCCATGTACAGCATGGTGACTATAGTTAATAATACTGGATTATATACTTGAAATTAGTTAAGTGAGTAGATCTAAACATTCTCACCATACCAAAAAAAGAGAAAGGTAACTATGAGGTAACAGATGTGTTAATTAACTTGATTTTTGTAATCATTTCACAATGTATATGTATATCAAATAATTACATAGTACAATTTAAATATATACAATTTTATCTGTCAGTTATACCTCAATAAATCCGGGGAGGGCAATATGAAAAAATAAAGCACTGCCCTCTTGAGAGTTCACATTGTTATTCACAAATAGAGGTTAACTTGTATTGAATATTTTTTTATTGAAATTTACTTTTATCCTTAAATATGTCAATATGATAAAATACCTTAATGGATTTTGTAGTGTTGAATGGACTTTGTTGTTTGGATTACAGTGATAATGGATCACTGCTGGGTTTAGATGATGACTCCATCACCATAGTTATCACACTGTGTGGTTCGTTATTTACTTACTGATTAAATCTTTTTAACTTTATTGGTTCACTCCCACAAACCACCTTGTCCCCCCCTAGTAGTACCCATGCCTCAACTTTATGAAACACTGAGCTGGATGATCTTCCAACCCAGTAGATTTCAAGGCTCCTGTAAATGATACAGATGAATGCTGACTTCAAGAAGAAAAGAGGGCTTCCTGGAAGCGTTGGGGATTCTCAGTGAAGTCATGTGCTGGGAATAGTAGAGAGATGAACTTTAGACTGTCTGGGACTGTCTAGCTGAATTCTAGAACATGGACTGGCATAGTATTAATTCGATAAATATTTATGAGATAATTAAGTTTACAAGAAGGCTTGACCTGAATTAGATGTCCCTGAGATTCACTGTATAAATTTTGGACCACTAGAGAGAGCCAAGTAATCAGTTTCTACATTCATAGCATTAGTTGGCATCTGACGAGACACTCAGAATGAACTTACTATGTGCCTGCAGTTACTATCTCACTAGTATCAAGGTTGCTTATGAGAATGTAGTCAGAATTTTATGGCAGAGTCATTAGGGGCAAGGACTTTCTCCAAATAGTGTAGTACCTATAAAGAACACTAAATATATTTCCTAAACAGCCACAGTGCTTGCTTACTCAATAGATGAAATATTCAAAAATTCAATGAGCCACTCTTTACCTGGCACTCTACAGTCTCTTGTGGGTGGGGAGCTGTTTGCATGGCTAGCTTATCCTAGGAACAGGGGACAGCTTGCTTCTTTCTGTTCCTGTTTATTTTGCAGCAACTGAAGTATTTCCAAACAGCAGTTAATGAGAATTTCAGAGACACTGGACTCTCTTGGAAAAGCAATATATTCCACAGACCATGTGAGTTAAGATTTCAAGCATGCAAGTAGCATGTTTTCAGTGGTGCCCACTCCATCCAGGATGACCCAGGCAACGTCTTTCTGTGTTGCAGAGTAAGAGGCATAGAACAGGAGACCTCTACAGTCTTGGCTAGTAGGCACAGCGGAAGTTTTATTTTTTAAATGGTTCTCTGTTAATCCAAAAACATATCTGACTCTTGAAGAATCTGCTTTCTGAGCCAAGGAAGACATGATCTAGATATCAATTGTTCACTTTTGACATATAATCTCATGTTTCTAGTTTAAGATACTTGAATTCTAGTCCCAGATTTGCCATTAATTTACTGTCTGACCTTGGGCTACATAGGGATTCATCTGGGCCTTAGTATACTATGATAAAAAGGAATTAAAATGATACAAAACAAAAATGGGATTGAATAATCACTAGGATTACTTCTGTTTCAAAGATATGCTGCTGTAGAATGTGACTGACATCCAAGAAGAATTTTATCAGCTACACTATCTAAGAGGCTACTTTCAGGAGCAAGTCTTCTGTGGGTATTAATTTTCAAAGATAACCTCTGATTCATGCCCCAGACATGGGAGGAGCTGGCTGACGTGAATACATACCTAGGGAAATCAGTGAGTAGGGTGGAAATAGGATATTGGGATATTGCCCAACTCAGCCACCAGTGCACCTCCAAAGCCTTTGCATTAAAAAAAAAAAAGATTGAATTTTGAAAATCCTAAAGGCCTTTCATCAAATAGAACAAGAGGAGGCTAAACAGCTAAACAGAGGTTAAACAGGGTGGCGCTGGTGGGGGGAGATTAAAAGACTTGGGAGTTTCAGAGGAGCAGAAATCATGGCTTGAATTTTAGACCACTGAATATTAACTCCTGAGTCCACCATTTTCTAGCTTTATGTCACTGGATGAGTTGCTTACCCAGGGTCAGCTTCGTGGGCATGTGACCTGTCCAGTCCCATAAGGCCCTGCACTTAGAAGGGCTACACATTTGTTTTGATATTCTGCTGTTGCCATCTTGAAATACCCAATAATTTTTTAACAAAGAACCATGCATTTTCACTTTTGCCTGAGTCTCGCAATTATTTAGCCAGCCTTGAGCTCGACCTTTCAGAAACTTGGCTTCTCCATCTCCAGAATGAGAATAGGGATATTTGTTGTGCTGGATCATAGTGAGGATTGAGTGAGATACTCATGGAAGTTCCCACCGAGCTCAGTGCATGATGTGCTAGCTAAATAAATGCTAAATCTTGTTTTCTACTTCAATCTATTTCTAGAATAAATCTAACTGTTCTTCTTTAAAAGGAGACATAAGACCTAAGGGTTTTTTTTTTTTTCCTTCTCACTTTATTTTCACAGACTGATGCAGTCCAAATGTGGAAGCATAAAACCATCTTGAATAAAAACTGGTTTGGGCCAGCTCAGAAATATTAACTAAAAGAAAATCTCTCATGCGCTTGCAGTTGGTTCTGGGGCTTCACGTAGACTGATAGCTCTGGTAAGGCCTTGAGAATTTCAACAGTACACTGCCTTTCAAACAGTGCAGCGTGCCCCCCAACAATAATTAACATTGAGCTTGACCCTTTGCACATCTTTTCTAGACAAATAAGCCCTTAAATGGCCAATATCTTACTTCAATAGATCTTCTTAGGTTATGGGGAAAATATGAGTTGTTACTATGGAGAAGTTGCATCGTTTATTTCCCTTGAACTCTCCATTCTCAACACTATTAGTTTCTAAAGAATGTGAGTTCTTCAATTTGAGAAGAGGTCTTGTCTCTTCACCTCTTGCTGAAGAGACTTTGCTGAATATCTTTTGTTGTTTGATTTAGTCTCTACCTACCCATTTTATTTATTTTAAAATAATTTGACATTATAGTTATATAATTGCATTCTTACCTAGAATGGAGTGGAACTGGGTGACAGTTGAGAGATTCTAACAAAATAAATAATAAAATCATAATGATAGCTTGTATTTAATGAATTATGTACCAACCTTCTCAAGAATTGAACATGCCTCTTATTTTATCTTCACAACAACCTTATAGGGCATGTGTTATTACCTCTCATACACAAATGCAGAAGATGAGGTTTAACAAGATGAAGTAATTTGACCAAAGTCACCTTAGTTGCAGCACTAGACTTGAATCCATGTCTACTGAATTCCAAAGCCTGAATTTTTAACCATTATGACATCCAAAGCAAAAATATCAGATATATGAAGGACTCACTGTAAGGAAGGAGAAATGCAAATAAATTGTCACTCATTCATTCATTCAGAAATGCTATTTATATTCATTGAGCATACTGTGAATCAAACGCCATCCGAGGCACTGAAGAAACAGTGCCTAGAATAGATATAATCTTCACCTCAAGGGGCTTAAAGAATGAAAGGCATAGCCACTCAAGTAAGTATATTATTTGAATTGTGCTAAATGGTATGAAGAAGTGTAGGATACTTGGTGAGTGTATAACAAGAGAATAAGTCCCAATCTGACGCCGCCCAACAAAAAGGTCTCCTTGAAGAAGTGATAGTAGTGCGAAGGCCTGGAGGATGAGTAGGGATAGATGGAAAATGGGGTGCACTAATCCTCAGGGTCTTAGCCTGAGTCACTGTGTCAACGGAGGCATGAATTACTGGGGTGGGGATTATGAGCAAAGCTGCAGGAGGACACAGACAGGGAGGGCAGTGGGGAAAGAGATCAAGGGATCCCTTTTTTGGTATTCCGAGCCTGAAATGCTTGTGATGTAGTCAAGCAGAGTGTCAGGTGGGCCTTCTTATATACAAATCTGGAACTGAAATGAAGACTCTAGGCTGGAAATGCAGATGTGGGACGAGTGGGCAGAGGGATGAGATCTTGAAAAGCTGGACTGTATAATAAGAAAAGGGGAAGAGAGTAAAGGAGAAGAGAAAGAAAAAAATTAGGAGAAAGAAAAGGAAGAAGCAGAAGAGGGATGAAACTGCACTGACAAATTCCTACATTCCCTGAAGAAAGCAGAGGCGTTTGCAAAAAGGATGAGATGGAGCAGCCAAAAGGGTGAGGGAGAACCAGGCAAGCGTGGTTTCCTTAAGAGGATATTCCAGGATGGGAAGAACACAGGTGGAGAGATTGGGTCTTTGAAAGGTGTAGTGCTACATTGTCCTTTGTGATAAGTGGGAAGGAGAAAAAGAAGATAAAGACACAGGTAGACACGGATGTTGTTATGTTGTAATATAACATTTAAGTACTATCATGGAAATGTGGACGATGTACCAACAGACCTAGAAAAAAGGATTACTCAACTCCGTGGAAGAGAGGAGAGAGGACAGGATTAGAGAGGCAGCATTGACAATGAAACATTTGACCTGTGTTTTGAAAGATGAGCCTGGGCATTAACCAGGCTGGTACTGTTGCCAGAATTAGCAAATAGAAGTGGACAATGTCTCATGCAATACTTATCACAAACTTATACTAAAATATTTTCTTCTGTCCATTTGAAATTCATGTTATACTGGGTATCCTGTATTTTATCTGGCAATCCTTTAGGCAGAGAAGTTAGGAAAAAGCACTCCTGCCAAGGGTACAGCAAAAATATAAGCATGAGCCTTGATAATGCAGGATGTATTTTGGGAACCACAAATAGCTTGTAATAAGCAAACTGAGAAGTTTCCCCAAAAGATAGGACCACAGAGATATTCCAGGGCCATAACATGAAATTGCATGTGTGTTTACAGGCTAACATGAAGTGAACAGTTCTGTCTGAAGTTCCCGAGGTAAGTGAACTAGTTTGGCCTGTAGATAGATGTCGTATAGGAATGGGAGCATACATTGTGGCCAAATATAAGGAATGAAGGAAAGCATATATTTGTTGAACACCTCTGATGTGCCAGTCCCTGTTCCAGGCTCTCTCTATATGCAGATAGATATAAATACAGATGTAGATATATATAAGTATAGATATAGGTACAGTTACAGGTATAGATATCTTATTGGTAGATACCTATATCTCTATCTATCTACATCTATCAATTATCTATGTAGGTAGATACCTATATCTATATCTATCTTTCCACCTGTTTGTCTATCTATCTATCTATCTATCTATCTATGTATCTATCTATATCTATCTATCTTTCTATCTGTCGTATCATTGATTTATTAAAAAATCATAGATAAAGAAACTGAAGTCCAAAGGAGAAGACCAACCTGCCCAAGATCACACAGAAGGTCTGTGGAACATTTGATAGTTCCAGCTCTTAGTCCAAGGCCCTTTCCTCTGCGTGAGGGATTTACACAATCATAAGGATTGCAGTTTCTCTCAATAGGATCATGGGACCATATGCAGACTTACAATATGCTTTTCAAGGATGAGAACTCACATTGGGAGAAGTAGTCTGAGTCTTCTTTCATAACTCTCTTGATACTTCAAAGGATGCTATCACCTTCATTGAAGCCAGTACACGCACATCTCCTTCCCTAAATGATCACGTCTCTCTGGACAGTCCTATCCTGTTTACCAGAAAACCAAACAACTTTGAAGATCTAAATACATGTAAGTTCTTTAAAAGTTTAAACATGTTTCTTCCCCTTGAGATTTGTGTGTGTGTGTGTGTATACTCAGGGTTTCCAAGCCTTGGCCATTACCTCAGGGAATAAGACAGCTTGTTTTGGCTACAGTTTGGGAACAGCACAATTGAAACGTTGCTTAGATAAATGACACAAACTCCACCAGTGATGTCATGGCTTTGCCATGGAGCTGTTGCGAAGGAGTCCATTTAAGTTATTGAAAAGGAATCCTTAAAGGGACGCTCTTTATCTTGGGATTTTGAGAAACTGGACCTTTATTATAAGCTCATTATTTTAGATAACTTGACTATGACCGCAGTTCAGATTATTCTCAGAAATACATATTTAATGTCTACTATGTACCTGGCATGGAGTCTGGTGCTAATAATTTTGGAATGAATTAAACATTATCCCTGATATCCCTCCTTTCTCTCCTGCTCTATGTTTTGCTCCACCACTTCATCCTGAATTTTTTGTTGCTTTAGTCACTGAAAGACAAATTATAGTTTGTAGGAAATACCTCTTAATTATTATATTTCATGAACTCCAACAAAGTTCTGTTTGAGTTCTAAACTTTCTTGAAGGTAATGAGTAGAGAGCTGGGGGCAAAGGTAATTTCAAGATAATATTTTTTTAAATCCTGTGACAAAAATGGACTTAGAGCATATTTTTGGTCAGGTGGTAGTTAATTGGGTGACTATTATTGCCTTAATGGCTTTTTGAATATCTGAAATAATTTATAAAGTGTTGTGATAAGGGTAATAATAAACACAAGATGGTGTATGGGGACTAAAGAGGAGCTCTTGATTCAGGTTGGATCAAGGAGTAGGGGTGAGGATATATGACAGCGAAGTCTTCCTGAAGGAGGCAATGCCTGAAGAATCAGAAAGATCATTTTAAAAGAATAAAGAAGAGTGATGCCCCATGCAGATAAAATCCTTGGATAAAGCCATGATGGTGTAAAACAGCAGGGTGATTTTAATGTTCTCCAAGGCCAGCTTTACAGATAGAATTTTACATTTTACAGCTAGAATTTTACAGCTAGAATTCCCATTTTACAGCTAGACTCCCCAGCCTCCAGAGTGGGGGTGTGTGTGGGGTGTACTTGACTAATGTTTTAGAGCAACTCTCAGAGCAGAGACCAGAACACTAGCTTCCTGACTCCAAATCACTTGTTTTCTATGCAAGTGTGAGATATTTGTTTTGCATGTTTAGACCACATTCCAAGACTTCATTGTTGGTCAAAGTTCCTATAAACATTCCAGTTATCCCAAGCAAAATTCCTCTCCACAGGTTGCATGCAATGTCCAAGACCACCCTCTTTGTTAGATGAAAAATTCATTAGAGTTTTTTACTGGATGAACAAATCATAGAGTGTTCTAGCTTTCTAATGGAGATGGGTCTTAGTGTTATTTTGAGAAATTTTTTGGAACAACTTTAAATTTGACCTAAGTGGGAAATTTGAATTTGACCCAGCTTCCTCCTCCTTCTCTCTCTCCTTCTCTGATTTCTCCCTTGCTACTTCATTCTCAAAATTTTGTTGCTCTAGTCACTGAAAGACAATTTATGTTTTGAGAGAATAGATAATTTAATTACCATATTGCGTGAACTTCAAGAGAGTTCTATTTGAGTTCTAACTTTCCTAGAGCTCAGATTAAGAATGCAGGAGGTAGCCTGTTTGACCTTGAGCAAACCATTTCTTTGGTTTCATTCTTCTTATCTGTCCAGTGAGAGAGATTGGATTGGCTGGCTTTTCGGATTCCTCCCAGCCCTAATAAATTTTGTTTTTCTAAGTCGCTGGCAGAAAGATGGAGTTTCTTGCAACTTCTTTTAAAAACTAAATATTTTCCAGGAGTTTGATCTAAGGAAGAGGTAATTTCTCAAGCACGAGCTTGCCGATGGCTTGCACAATCTTCTCCCTGGTTCTTCAGCCAAAGAACATCACTGTCTTTTCCCACCTCTTGAAGCTCTCTTCATTCGTCTAGCATGGCTTCCTGTTCTCCTTGGATGATTTTCCATATTTCTTCGGTGGCCAAACAAAAACAAAAACAAAACAAAACCAAAAAAAGTATTTTTACAGTTTTGTGGAGGGAAGCAATTTGAAACACAGCTATTGATATTTAAGCTTTCTAAAACAATTTCTCAACTCCCCAAGAAAGTTTGTCATGGTCTCCCTTTTCTACCATCTGAGGAAAAGTATCCCATGGCAAAGCAAAGATACAGATATAAGAGTGGAACTAATTTCTCATTGGGGATTGCTCTAAAATGGAATTTTTTTTCTTCTCTCATCTCCAAATGTGGTAACAAAATGTTCCAACAAAGCTAGGTGGAAAAAATGTTGACATCCTTCATTCCTCAGTTATAAGATCACCAACACCCTTTGGAGAACTGATAACACACTTAAATTAGTTTCCTCACATTAAAAGAAACTCTGTTTTCCTAGTGGAACAGTTGGGAGGTTCTGGGAAAATGCTCACAGAAATCTGCCTTACATGCATGCTATAGTATAGTCATGACTGGTTTCCTCATTTCATTACCTCTGACCCCTTACCTTTTCCTAATAACCTTCTGCTTCAAGTTCCCTGAATACCAAATGATGTGCCATGTCTTTGTCCAAATTTGTTCATTCATGAGGGATGCCCCTTCACCACCTCGTCATCCAGCCCTTCCTGGACGAGTCCCTCAGATCACTCCTCTTGAGCATCCTAACATCCAGAGTTAAATTGTCATCCTAACTCCAATTCCACCTCTATTGTGACAGTAGTTACATTGCACTCCAATTACTTTAAGCATCTACCTTGCCTGGAGGACAGGGTCTCCATTTGATTCATCTCAAAACACAGTGTGTGCCTAGCTAGGCTCTAAAGAGCACTCTATAGCACTTAACTAAGAACCAGTCCTTCCACACAGTAGAGCTTCAGCACATGTGTTGAAATGAATAATAAGTTAATTTTAACTAGAAGGTAAACTGCATTGTTTTGTGAGAGTGTGACATTTTTGTTGGATAATTTAATAAAACATAAATTTGCCATTCAAGAACTTCAGGGTTTATTTCATAGAGAGTTGGCTTTTCTCTAATTAAAGATTTTTTTTCCAGTGAGTATGAACTTTCTGTTATGCAAGATGTTAAGTTCTAGAGATCTGCCATACAACATAGTACCTATAGTTAACAATATGGTATTGTACACTTTAAAATATATCAAGATGATAGATCTCAGGGCTGGCCCGGTGGCACAGCAGTTAAGTGTGCACGTTCTGCTTTGGCAGCCTGGGGTTCGCTGGTTAGGATTCCGGGTGTGGATATGGCACCGCTTGGCAAGCCATGCTGTGGCAGGCGTCCTACATATAAAGTAGAGGAAGAGGGGCACGGATGTTAGCTCAGGGCCAGTCTTCCTCAGCAAAAAGAGGAGGATTGGTAGCAGATATTAGCTCAGGGGTAATCTTCCTTGGAAAAAAAAAAAGATAGATTTCATCTTAAGTGTTTTTGCCAAGAAAACACACACACACACACACACACACACATGCACATGAGAACACAAGGAAATTTTTGGAGGTGATGGATGTTTAGTACCTTGGTTGTGATGATGATGTCACGGATGTATGCATTTATCCAAACTCATCAAGATGCATATGTTAAATATGTGCATTTTTTGATATAAATTATACCTCAATAAAGCTAATTTAAAAATAGGTTTCAGGGGAAGCGAAGAAGTATAATATCCTCTTGCTTATCCCAAGATGCCCTATCCTAGGTAGGAGAGAGAGAACTCTGGAGCGAGGGTCAGCAGCCTCAATTCAAATCCCCCACTTAATACTGAATTTAACTCAGCTTCCCCACTGGTAGAGAGGAAATAAACCACCTGAGAGTGTTATTATGACAAGTAATGTGACACTTATGAAAACATTTTGTAGATGTTAAAGTAATTTGCAAATATTAAGTCAAAGTAGCGTTTCCTTTTTTCCTATTGAGCTACACAATCTATTGTTGTATTTCTTAACCAGAGGAAAATTGGAGGATGTGGCTAGCGGAAAAAGTACAATTTTCTTCTGTCCTTTTGTTCCAAAGCGTGCCTATGGCTAACTTGTCTTTTCAGCTTTACTGAGGTATAATTGACAAACAAAATCGCATATATTTAAAGCGTACAATGTGATGATTTGACATGTATGTTTTGTGAGATGATTACCACAGTGAGGTTAATTAGCACATCTATTACCTCAAAAATTATCTTCTTTTAATGTGCTAAGAACACCTAAGATCTACTCTCTTAGCAGATTTTCCTATGGCTAACTTTTTAAGCTGCGAGAGATGGTTATAATGAGCAGTTGGCTGATCATATTGCAAGGCGCTGACACATTGTCTGGTGTTTTGGAAAGTATTAATTGAAGCTTGACTTAACTCAGTTATTAATTGGAATATTCACTGGAATAGATAGGTTTGCTATCCAGTCACACATGAGTGTTTGATCTTGTTTATTTCTTTGTAGTGTGGATAAAATTCCATCTTCTACATCTCTCCCCATACCCTCTTTAGATTCCTCACAATTCACAGTTCTTAATACTCTGTATATTGAAAAAGGATTGTTAAATTGCAGATATTCCACAAGCTGTCCATATGCCTGCATGTATTAGTGTTTTCAAGTCAACAGTGGCTAGTAGAAGGCAGTTGACCTAAGTATGCGTCCTGGCTCCCCTACTTTCTGGCTGTGTGACACTAGTCAAGGAGTGTCTTTTTTGTTTGTTCATGTGTTCCATTTGCTTAAATGGAAACAATACCTGCACTAATCCAAATATTGAAGCAGGGAGAAAAATAATACCCTACCGCATCTTCAAGTCAACCCATTAATCATTTATTGGCACATCCTTTTATTAAGCAAACCTCTATTACGGGAGCCCTATACTGGATATGCTGTCATAAGCAAAGAGGACATGTTCCTGGAATAGACTAAGACCCACCCTGTATCTTGGAGATTGGACAGGGTCCTATATTAAAAGAAGTTTGTGATTGAGAGGCATGCTAAAGTATCCCTTCCAATGGTGGGTCAAGATCTGCTTCAATACCTTCAATGATGAGCAACTCTCTCCCTCTCATTTCCTGAGCAATCCCTGCATTTTAGATCATTCCTTCATTTTGTGAAATGGTCTCCCAGGGACTCTCTTCATTTTCCCAAAATCTTAGCTTTTGGTGTCCCACAGAACGAAGTTTCTACTTGGCAGTTATATCGCATATCATGTAGCTCTTAACCACTAGGCAAAATTGAGACAAAGGAACCAAGGTGATCCTGGATGTCAGTGAAAATTCTGACACAAGACAAGTTTGTTTTCAAAAGATTCCTGTGATGGTTAATTTTAGTGTCAACTTGCTGGACCATGGTCACCCAAACCATTGATCAAACGTTATCCTGAGTGTTTCTGAGAGGGTATGTTTGGATGAGATTGGCATTTGAATCAGTAGAGTAAAGCAGATTTCTCTCCCTGATGTTGGTGGGACTCATCCAATCAGTTGAAGGCCTGAAAGGAACAAGAAAGCTGAATGAGAGGAAAGTCCTCCTACCTCACTGCACTGAGCTGGGTCATCATTCTTTTTCTGCCTGAACATCAGCTCTTCTTGGATCTCGAGTCACTGGGCAGGAGAAGGTCTATATGGATGAGAAAGTTACAGGCTTGATACTAGGCTAAGACATCTGGACCATCTCCTCAGAGCGTGGAAAGATTTTGGAGAGTTTTAATCAAGGAATAGATGTGTCTGATTTGCCTTTAGAGCGATCACTCTGGCAATTATGTGGGTTACGGATTGGAGGAGACCGGACTAGAGGTAATTGATATCCCACCTTCAATACATTGATTGATTTCATGTATCCTGAACACCTGTTGTGTGACAGGCATGTTGCTGAGTGCTAAGGTTGGGACAAGGATGAAGGGTGGGATCACAAGAATAAATCAGATGATTTTTTTTGTCTCCCATGGATCTCACAGTCCAACCTGGTAACGTTAAGTGTCATGTTCTCAGGAAATATTTTGATATTTTTCCCAAGCTTAATCTTAGACTCATAGCAGTGTCTCAATAATATGTGTGGACTAATGATTGAGCAAATGACTAAATAAATTAAGGTATAGCTATCAGTCAGAGTCCGAAGTGTTGTGTGAATCGAAAGTTTGACAATTTCAAAACCTGTTTCCATTTACAAGGAATTTTCTTATCCTCTACCCAATGTGATTCTCAGAAACCGCTACAAAGTAGGTAATCTTTTTGATCATACTCATTTATTAATGAGGTAACTAAAGCTTTAAAGAAGTTTTTTTTTTATTTATCACACAGCCAAGAAGCGTAGACTTGAAATCACATCCTCTAATTTCAAATCCATTTTTATCTTCATTAGTCTCTCTGTAGCAGTTAAAAATATGCATCCACAAAAGTAGTTTATGGAGAGATTTGAGCCTGTAATAGCCTCCCCAAGGAGGTACAAAAGCAGAAATAAATAGAGGAACTCAGAAGCCAATGAGCTAATCCGTGCACAGGTTGCTGAATCACCCTGGCACCAAATCGGCAGGCAGGTGAATTTTCCCTTCTGTAGCAGAACTGATGTATCTTATAGGAGCTTAAATGGCTTCTTACAGATCTCTGTTCATGGCTTCCCATGGAGTCATTCACTTGTTCATTTACGTACTCATTCATTCAGGATGTCGTCCAGCATATTAAAGCAGGCCAGGTCTGGAAGGATGATCTCACCCTGTCTGGGGAACTCAGACCCTGGACTGTGATCTGGAAGGGATTTACTCTCCTGTAAATGTGGGTCAGGAGGCCTCGAGGCAGCAAAACAGAGGCTACAGGCCAAGGAGCCCCTCCTGGCGGGGTGGATGGCCCCTTCTGAGGCAAACATCTGGATCCTATGTCTGTATGTCCCAACCCTCCTCTGGCCCAGGGCACTGCGCCTGTCTTTTCTAAGTTCTTGAAATAGGAAAATTAACTCAGATTCCACTTCCTTGCACTGAGCCGAGTAATTTCACATAAAAGGTAAATTCAGTCCAATCGCCAAAAAGATTCTCAGCTTTCCAACCCAGTTATGTGAGCCCCAAAGTGACATATTAATAATGAAGGAAATAGGGCTTTGAAGTAAGAGAAAACAGAGCACAAATCCCATGCTGAACTGGCTGTGTGAACTTTACCAAGTGACTTATCTTCTCCAAACTTTAGTTTGCTCCTCTGAAAGATGGAGAAAATGTGAACCTCACAGGATGGTTGTGAGTATTAAATGGAAAAATAATTAAAAATAGTAAGAACAGAGTCATTTGTTGTATAGTAGACCCTGTCCTACTTATAATTTCTAATTGAATCATTACAGAAATCATTTGACTGATGCACCCTGAGACTGAAGGATGGTATGTGACTTTCCTGAAGGTGGAAACCACATAAGTGGTAGATCCAGAGTGCAAAGTGAAACCTGGTACATCTGACTCTACAGTCCTGCCCATCAGCTCGATGACATATGATCTCTGTGCTCCTCTCTTTTGCTGTTTTGCTAGCCTCCCTTTCTCTATCTTTCCTTTCTTCATCAGTAAAAATGATCATTTGGTCTGTTTATAGCTGAACATACCTAGGCTTGTCGTCTGAAGCGAATGCAGCCTGACATCAACATTCTGTGGTTCTCCTACTAATGAGTCACCTAACCCAAGTCATGTCACATATTCGGCGCCCAGTCAGGGTTCATCTTTATTTCTTTACAACTGACTCCAAGGTAAAAGCATCTCCAAGACTTTCCCCTGGCTACCAGCAGCAATGACTGTGTAGATGGGAGGGTATTCTCCTTGCGATGGAGAGGATGAGCAGGTACTGGAGCATGTGGCTGCAGGAGGTTAGATGGTATCTGGAATGCTCATTGCAGTTTACCTGTGTGTCCTGTGGTGACATTTTCCATCTGTTCTCTCTCCTCCGGGTTTGGTTCACAGCCAGCAGAGGTCTGGGCAGGCACTAATACCAGTGTGCCCCTTAATGCAATATAAACCAGAAGAAACAGGAGACCCTCTCTCCACCCCCACCTGCACTTAAGGCAGCAACTGGAAACCTGTCGGGGAGGTGAACTCTTTGGATACAGATCCTTCAGCAAAGAGACTGTGATGCCACTTCACATCTGTTGTAACTCTGCGGCCAAATCCCGGGAACTGCCCTCTTTGATGCTTTTTGAATACCCCTGACTCTCCAGGGAAGCCTTTATTTTACGTTTCCCAGAGTGGGAACCACCAGTCCTTTGCACATCCACTCCTTCCACCTAAGAGCCTGGGCTTAAACCATTTCCTCATTGTTCTATGCATCCATATTCACAGTGTCACTTGGAGGATAAGACAGTCAAGAATGGATATGGATGCCTTAGCAATGACGATGGCCTGACAAGGACTGGATGTGGGGTCAATTAGAACCAGGCTGCCTGGGGTGGGCAGTTGGGGTGAAATATGACAACAGTCTAATTATTGCTAGGTTAGTTTTCAACATAAGCTGAAGGTCAGTCCTTTATGCAACTATGCACTGAGAATTCTGTATCATTCACAATGTGTCATATGATGGTACTAACTACCACAGGTTAAAAATGCATACAATTCAAAATGGTGGAATAGTTAATGCTTGTGTGGCCCAAATATATTTAAAATGCTACTTTGAAGTGGGAAATGTGAAAGAAGTATCAAACTTTAAGGATAGAAATTTGAGCCTGGGCCAGCAACTTCAGTTTAAGAATCCTCAGGATATTCTGTGGATACCCCTAATCCCTTTTTGGGGGGCAAATGTGTGTCAATTTATCTACGTTGGAAATATTTCATAATATTTACTGTAAATAAATACAGGGTTTAATGAAAACATGTATATTGTAGAAAGGAAAGCCACTTTCTTTGTAAAGCATAGAGTCAGGTGTTTGCAAGCATAATCTAAGTAACTTTAATAAGAATGTGTGAGAAAGATCTTTCCTCTACCAATGTAGAAACAGTTTCAAAGAAATTTAGGGGCTGGCTCAGTGGCGCAGCAGTTAAATTAGCACGTTTCATTTCAATGGCCTGGGGTTTGCCGGTTCGGATCCTGGGAGTGGACCTACGCACCACTTGTCAAGCCATGCTGTGGCAGGTGTCCCACATATAAAGTAGAAGAAGATGGATACAGGTGTTACCAAGCGCCAGCCTTCCTCAGCAAAAAAGAGGAGGATTGGTTGTGGATGTTAGCTAATCTTCCTCAAAAAAAAAGAGAAAAAGAAAATAAATTAATCTATTTGCTTGAAATAACACTACTTTGGAAATTATATCTGTCAGATCTGGAAACCTGTTCTCTTTCCATTTAATAAAATCCAATATTGATGATGGCCTTTTTCAAGGCCCTTGAATTTTTAGCTCCTTGCTGAGGAGCAATAGGGAGGCAGAGAATTGGGCTGATTTCCAGATGCATACTCTCCAACAAAGAAGTTGCCAGCCAGTTTGGAAATAGATATCTGCTTGTCTCAAGAAGGTCCACCTCTTGGCCAAGGTCCAGAGGCCTGGTGCATGCTATTCTGTGATGGTTTCCACCCCATTGATGATGGGTTGTGTCCTGCCTTGTCAAAAAGACATCTGGGCACCCTGAGTGCTGGATGTGGTTGTCTCTAGAACCTGAAATTAGTAGCCATCTGCTGAACAGCACACCTCAGTGGCTACTCTGAAAGGAGCTCCAGAGACAGTGGAAGTGGGATGGTCCTCCTGGATCATAAACGAAGACAATGTTCCCCACATTATTTTGTCAGACCCCTCCCTTCCTTGTCAGCCAGTATACTCATGTACCCCAAATTTCCCTTGGCTAATGGCACCCTGAATGTTAACCTTCTGAGGGACCAATGAGGAGATGCTTGGTAGGTCTCTCCGTCCTGCTCTTGGTTGCTAGGAAATTGAATCCTGTCCCTCTACAACCATGTGGTCTCTCTCTCTCTCTCTGGATTTTGGAAACAAGAGTATTAACTTTAAGCTTTTATTTTTTGCCTTTTATAAGATTCATTAGCTTGAGCAGTTTGTTGGACAGTGCTTGTACCCCTGTTCAGAGCTAGATGACTCCAGAGGTTTTATGTGTCCCAGATTTTTAATTTGAGTACTGAAAGCTGCTATTGTCTGGACCTTGTGTATGAAAGGGGAAGTGGAGGAAAATGTAAATATGGTTCCCTATTGATAGAAGCCTATTGAAGGTAAAATAGTGGAGGAAAGTGCCGGGAGGCAGTACTACATGCTAGGTTGTATGGCAGAAGAGCAGTGTCAGAAGACACAGTTGTTCAAGACAGCTGGCTTCCTGCTTATCTCTGATTCCAGTGACAGAGCCGCAAAGGCTCACTGTCTCACTAAGGAAAAGAGCAAGGTTAAGTTCACAGGTGTGCTAGTTGTAAAGACAGGGCAGAAGGGGCAGGAGTGTTGTGAAAAGTCTCTCTGAAAACCTTAGAAACCAGCAAATTCAGCATCGCTGTTTTAGAGATGAAACAACTAAGAATATGCAACAAGAAACAGAGAACATGATCTTAAAAAGTTATGCATTCATACATGAGCATTTAATATGCGCCCCCACTTCATTAATGCATTTATTCACTCAATTCATATATTTCACTGGAACAAGCGCTGGTACAGGTCCTGCTGAGGATTCAACAGTGAGCAAGTTCTTAGACATGTGTCTTAGAGTTTAGTAGTGGAAAAGGGCAAATAAAAGAAACAAATGAATAATAATCTCCTATTATAGTAATTACTGTGAAGGAAAAATAAAACTAGGGTGCTGAGAGAGAACATTGGGCATAAAGGAAATCTCCCTAGACAGAAGTCCTTTTCAAGAACTGAAAGATGAGAAAAAACTACCCATGTGAATCTCAGAGCAATAAACATGCCTGGAAGAGAAAACACTTTGTACAAAAGCCCTGAGGGAGAAAGAACTTGGAAAGCTCCAGGATCTGGGCAAAACTACCATTTGGCCACTGTGGTTAGAGCATGCTGCCTTGAGAGACAGTGGGGAAAGATGGGGTTGCAGAAATAGAAGTGGGATCATGCATGGCCTTGAAGATGATGAATGCTATTTAGAATTTTATTCTACGGGTATTGATAAGTCACTGATTTTCCACTTACCTTTTGAATAATGAAGACATGCATATGGTTCACACATTTGGAAATTTAAGAAGGTATATGGTGTAAAATATCCAGACCACCTCTACCTGATCTACGCAGTTCCCACTCACCCTATTCATCACAGATCAATGCTGTTATTAGTTTCTTCAGCATCCTGCACATAAAAGAAAGCATGCACACACACTTCCTAGGTATGCTCCTAATTTACACACTAAATAGAATACCATACACACTGTTCTGCCACTTGTTTTTATTAGTTAACACATCTTGGAGATCTTTATAAGTATAAAGACATCTTCTTCTTGATTGTTTTTTATAGATATGGAGCACTCAATCTCACAGATGTGCTGTGGCTTATTTAACCAGTGGATTTGGGGCTATTTTTAGTCATTTACTATTACAAACAATGCCAAAGTTAATAACCATGGACAATCATCATTTTGCCGTGTGTATAAGTATATCAGTGGGATAGATTCCTAGAAGAGAAATTTGTGAATCAAGAGGTACATCTTTTGTTTGGTTTTATTCCTGAGTAGATTTATTTGTTTTTTTTCTTTTTTTAATTGAGGTAACATTGGTTTATAACATTATATAAATGTCAAGTGTACATCATTATATTTTGATATCTGTGTAGATTACGTCATGCTCACCATCCGAAGACTAATTACCATCTGTCACTGTATGTATGCGCCCAGTCACCCCTTTCACTCTCCTCCCTCTCTGCTTCCCCTCTGGTAACCACCAGTATAATCTCTGTATCTATGCAATTGCTTGTTGTTTTCATCTTCTATTTATGAGTGAGATCATATGGTATTTGGCTTTCTCCCTCTGACTTATTTCACTTAGCATAATACCCTCAAGGTCCATCCATTTTGTCTCAGGTGGCAAGATTTCATCTTTTTTATGCCTTAGTAGTATTCCATTGTGTATACATATCACATATTCTTTATCCATTCATCTCTTGATGGGCAGTTAGGTTGCTTCCAAGTCTTGGCTATTGTGAATAATGCCACAATGAACATAGGAGTGCATGTATCTTTATGCATTCGTGTTTTCATATTCTTTGGATAAATACCCAGCAGTGGAATAGCTGGATCATATGGTATTTCTATTCTTAATATTTTAAGGAATATCCATACTGTTTTCCATAATGGCTGCACCAGTTTGCACTCCCACCAGCAGTGTATGAGGGCTCCCTTTTCTCCACATCCTCTTCAACACTTATTATTTCTTGTCTTGTTAATTATAGCCATTCTGATGGGCATGAGGTGATATCTCATTATAGTTTTGATTTGCATTTCCCTCGTAATTAGTGATGTTGAACATCTTTTCATGTGCCTATTGGCCATCTGAATATCTTCTTTGGTAAAATGTCTGTTCATATTTTTTGCCTATTTTTTAATTCGGATGTTTGGTGGTTTTTTTGTTGAGATGTATGAGTTCTTTATATATTTTGGATATTAACCTCTTATCAGATATATGATTTGCAAATACCTTCTCCCAATTGTTAGATTGTCTTTTTGTTTTGTTGATGGTTTCCTTTGCTATGCAGAAGCCTTTTAGTTTGATGTAGTCCCGTTTGTTTACTTTTTCTATTGTTTCCCTTGCCTGGTCAGACATGGTGTTTGAAAATATGCTGCTAAGACCAATATAGAAGAGTGTACTGCCTATGTTTTCTTCTAGAAGTTTCATGGTTTCAGGTCTCACATTCAAGTCTTTAATTCATTTTGAATTAATTTTTGTGTATGGTATAAGATAATGGTCTACTTTAATTCTTTTGCATGTGGCTGTCCAGTTTTCCCACCACCATTTATTGAAGAGACTTTGCTTTCTCCATTGTGTCTTCTTGGCTTCCTTGTCGAAAATTAGGTGTCCATAGGTATGTGGGTTTATTTCTGGGCTCTCGATTCTGTTCCACTGATCTATGTGTCTGTTTTTGTGCCATTACCATGCTCTTTTGATTACTATATGTTTGTAGTATATTTTGAAATCAGGGAGTGTGATGCCTCCAGCATTTTTCTTTTTTTCTCAGGATTCCTTTGGCTATTTGGGTTTTTTTTGTTATTCCATATAGATTTTAGGATTCTTTGTTCTCTTTCTGTGAAAAATGCCATTAGACTTTTTATAGGGATTGCATTGAATCTGTAGATTGCTTTAGAAAATATGAACATTTTAACTATATTAGTTTTCCAATAAGAGGTATATGTTTTTGAGGATGTCATGAGAAATGGCAGAATAGGGAGTTCCAAGAATTGGTCCCCCCACTGAAGTAACCACAAGGGGCCAAAAGTGACAGAATAAGCTTTTAAAGAACTCTAGAATCCAGTAAAAATGTTACAGCAGCAAAGGGAGTGCTTAATGAAGAAAAAGGCTGCTACATTTTGGTAAGAAAGTGTTGTGGTGCTTTTGCTAACCTGTCTAACAACCTTCATTCCCCAGCTTGGTGGCAGCCATGGGGAGGGTAGCCCACATTTCGGGTGTAGCTGATGATGCCAGGGGGAGGGGAGAAATACAGACTTTGTTCACAAAAAATTGTTGTGTATTTTGACCTATATGGCAGTTCCCTAAGGCACTACTGCAGAAGCTTGCCTTTGTTTCATCCCTTCTCACCCAGGCTAAGTGGCATCTGTTGAAAGCATTAAAGATCAATTACCCATATCCACCTAGGACAAGGAATGACTTATGGGGCAAGCAGAAGACAGACCGTAAAGCCTGGAAAGAAGGAAACTGAGAAGGAAGATTCTTGTAGGTATAATGGTTTGAAAGGCAATAGCATATACTAGGGAATCTCTAGTCCAATGTGTATTCCTAGGGCTGGACACATACTCTGCAAAATCCCAAGAGTACCCTAGGCCTGCATGTCTTGCTGATTTCTGGGCTCTTGAAAGCCAGAGGTGAAGGCTAAGGCAGAGTTCTAAGCACACTGGCAAAGCACTGAAGGGGTGCTCCAGTTCAGAGCCAATCTGTGAAGAAAGACTAGGAGAGTATTTAAGGAACTCTCTGTCAGGTCACTGACAGATTACTGAGATTATGAAACAGAGACTTTAGAGACCACACATGACAAGGAAAATAGTCTTTACAAAAAATAGTTTAGAACAGTTACTAAACAAGTAGATGACTGCAGCCTTCACCAAGCAGCAACAGCAAAACCCTAGAGAGGGGGAGACGATCCAGTTTCCAGAGTTGCCACATTGTAATACTCAAAATGGCCAGTTTTCAACAAAAAAATATTACAAAGCATACAAAGAAACAGGAAAGTATAGCCCATTCTCAGAGAAAAAATTAGAAATTGACAGAAACCCTAAAGGAACTCAAAAATTGGACTCAGTTGTATTATGTATTTACCCACATAGTTACCTTTACCAGAGTTCTTTATTTCTGTATTTGAGTTACTGTCTACTGTCCTTTGCACCTGAAGAACTCCCTTTAGCCTTTTTGTAGAGAGGATCTCCTATTAAAAAACATGCTCGGAAAGAATAAACAAATGGGACTTCATCAGACTAAAGAGCTTCTTCAAGGCAAGGGAAAATAGGATTGAAACAAAAAAAACAGCTCACTAATTGGGAAAAAATATTTACAAGCCACTTATCCGACAAAGGGTTAATCTCCATAATATACAAAGAACTCACACTGCTTAACAACAAAAAAACAAACAACCCGATCAAAAAGTGGGCAGAGGACATGAACAGACATTTCTCAAAAGAAGATATGAATATGGCCAATAGACACATGAAAAGATGTTCATCATCGCTAATCATCAGGGAAATGCAAATCAAAACTACACTAAGATATCATCTTACACCCTTTAGATTGGCAAAAACATCCAAAACCAAGAGCGACAAATGTTGGAGAGGTTGTGGAGAAAAAGGAACCCTCATACACTGTTGGTGGGAATGCAAACTGGTACAGCCACTATGGAAAACAGTATGGAGATTTCTCAAAAAGTTAAAAATAGAAATACCCTATGACCCAGCCATCCCATTACTGGGTATCTATCCTAAGAACCTGAAATCAGAAATCCCAAGAGTCCCTTGCACCCCTATGTTTATCGCAGCATTATTTACAATAGCCAAGACGTGGAATCAACCTACATGCCCAGAAAATGATGATTGGATAAAGAAGATATGGTATATATACACAATGGAATACTACTCAGCCATAAAAAAAGACAAAATTGGCCCATTCACAGCAACGTGGATGGACCTCGAGGGTATTATGTTAAGCAAAATAAGCCAGTCAGAGAAAGACGAACTCTATATGACTCCACTCATAGGTGGAAGTTAGTATATTGATAAGGAGATCTGATCGGTGGTTACCAGGGAAAAGGGGGGGTGGGGGGAGGGCACAGAGAGGGAAGTGGTGTACCCACAACATGACTAACAAAAATGTACAACCGAAATCTCACAAGGTTGTAATCTATCATAACATTAATAAAAAAAAAAAAAAAAAAAACATGCTCAGCTTTTTTTTTTATCTGGAAACATCTTTATCTCCCCTTTAACTTTGAAGGATAGTTTTGCTAGACATGGAATTCTTGGGTAATAGCTTTTTATTTTCTTTCAATATCTTAAATATACCATCCTACTGCCTTCTGGCTCCTGTGGTTTCTGCTGAGATATTGTCCATGCATCTTACTAAGGGTCCCTTGTTCATGATGATTTGCTTCTCTCTTGCTGCTTTCAAGATTCTCTCTTTGACTTTTGATAGATTTGGTATAATGTGTCTCATCGTGGATCTCTTTGCATTTACCCTTCTTGGAATTTGTTGAGCTTCTTGAATGTGTAGATCTGGGAAGTTCTCAGCTATTCTTTCTCTAAATGCTCTTTCTGTTGCTTTTTCTCTATTCCTTCTAGTACTCCCATGATGCATATGTTGGCATGTTTGATGGTGTCCCACAGGTCTCTACAAAATCTTCAAAACATGCTTAAATCTTTACTAATGCATTTCTATGGGAAGAGTCTTCCCAGGGTCTCACATAATTTCTAAGATCTGTTCCTAGAACCAGGCATGCAATAGGATAACATACATGGGGATGCAGGAGTGCCAGACAGGAGAATATGCGTCCCCCAGAAATTAGCAGAAATTGTTACAAGAGCTCTGGACTTTCACAGGCTGTGGTACCATGAGAGAATTCATTCCAAGTCCTCTGGTATAGAGGGCCCCTTCTGATAACTGAGTGACATCAATATCAAAAATGTCAGATAGTTGCTAGATACTAAAGAAAAAGTTGCAATGAATAGATGAGAACCAAACAGAGAAAACGCTACTCAATAAAGTAGAGAGCAGATGAGTTCAAAATAGAGGGGGAGGGTCAAGTCTGTTTAAATCTAGTACTAAAATAACTTACTGAAAATGACTAGAGCCTGAGCATAATTTCCAAAACCCTGGAATAAGTCTGGGTGAGAGGAACTGAATTACATTATGTGATTACAATAATCCCAATGACCTTTCATTATCTCTTCTGTTTGGATGTATTCTGCTCCATCTTCCTCACCACAGTTCTACCTGCCTATTCATTGACAGCTTGATTCCTCTGCCTACATTCTCAGATGTACCAGAAGGATGGACACTCTCAGGGAGAGCCCCTTCATTCACAACATGAACCGACTGAGGTTGTTCTAGGCTAGGCCCTATACTGGGTAACGGAGATTCAGAGATAATTGAGACATAGTCCTTTCCATGTTAAAACTGAATTTATAGTAAGAAAAGTTGCACAAGTACACAAATATAATCCTTCCTTGAAGAATTCAAGAAAGTTATTTATTCATTCTTCAAACCTTTATTAAATACCCACAGAGGTTCAGGCATTGTTCTAGGATGAGAAATTCTCTGGAGAGCAAAATTATCAAAGTCTTTGCACTCATGGAGATTTCTTGCTCTGTGTGCTTGCAGGAGGTGGAGGAGCATACGCAAATCAAGTAAATGGGTAAATAAACAAGGTAATTTTAGACTGTGTGAGGATTACGAAGGGAATGCAGCGTGTGTTAATATGGCTAGAGTGCAGCATTAATCTGATGGAGGAAGAGCTACTGGTGAAGTCATGCTTCAAATGAAGTCTTAGCAGATTTATATAGATAAGTCCTTACACGTGTGTTTACAAAACAATTCAGCTCTATTATTTACTGTTTATAAAACAATATTAGTCTCTTTTACAAACAACGTCAGCTCCACTATTTTCATTGGATCTTCACAGCTAACACATTAGAGTAGTTCTGTTGTGGAGCCTCAATTCTTCCCATGAGTAATTTGTAGTATTATTTTTTTCTTCAGAATCTTAATTTTCCCATCTGGAAGCAAAAAAGGTAATAAATCCCTACCTCACAGTATTGTTTGAAGGTTCAAATTATTGAGATGCAACATACAAGAAAGTGCTTACCGGTAGTACCTACTAGATTTCAATAAATGAGAGTTGGATCTAAATCAGAGAGGTTATTAAGGGTCGACTATGTGTTTGAAACTGTGGTAAGTCCTGGACCTCAGTCTCTAGAAACATCCAAACGGACGTAGGATGTCCCCATATCAGAAATACTTCAGAAGAGATTCCTGGGTTGGATCGGGCCACTACATTTAAAATTCCAAGGCAAGGATCCACTTGACTTTCCTATTATACCATTTCCAGGACCCAGTTAGTTGTCTAACTAACTATAGATATCTATAGTAGATAATCCATAATTATGAATAGTATGAGTGAGTGTTCAATAACTTTGAACTGATGCCTTTGACTTCTCCACCTCCTATTGCTCTAAAATACAATTCCTAAATTGTTCTGCATTTTCCCTAAACTAGCATTTGGCAAAATAAGTGATTCTACAGCTCTGCAATCAGGCAATACCTGTGCTAAAGGAAGAGAGGTGCTCCAGGACACGCCCTACCTCTCAACACACTCCTCTGAAGTATGGGGAATGTATATGTCCCAATCAAGGTACTACTAGCTTCTAAAGCCTCTGGAAGATTAGATATTGATTAAAACATACTCATGGAGTATTTAAGAGCTCTCGCCAAGCACGCCCAGGAGCATATGAAAACAAAGAAATATATACCAAAATGACCTACTCTAGGAATTAGGTGTTCTCCAGGAAAGAATTCCAGGATGGTTGGTTTGGGATGATTTCTGTTCACTTTCTATAGAAGAGAAGCACTGTTACTTTATAGTGTTATTTGTTCTGTGAGAGCCAAAGGCTTACCAAGCAATATTCTTAGAGGGGGAGGTCATGCACACAATTTAAAGAACATCAAAAATGCAAAATAATCTTCAGTCACCATATATTTCAGCATCCTGATGCTCAGAGATTTCTTGTATATTTTCTCAAAATAAAAAATATTAAAGGCTGGTCCTGAGCAAAAGTAGGAGCAATTTCCTCCCATAAACTTCACACAACATTTCCTAAACATCACATCAGAATCACAGAGCCATCCCAGAAATTCAGGTGGCCTTATGAAGGACTTGCTGGAGAGCGTATTTATTTTTTTATGCTTTCACAGTCTCTGCAGAAACAATGTTGTATGTACAGAGAAGTACCGGGCATATTTTGCCAGGATCTCTCTGTGGGGTTCCATGTCGCTTTTCAAAATCTTTGTTTACATTGGAGTATAGTTAGATTAGATGATTGAAACCAGAACTTGCAACGGCTACTTGCTGTTTGAAGAGACCAGACACCTGGCGACTGAAAGCTTAGGCTCTTGTCCTGGCTTCACCACTCCCAGCTCTTAGATCCTGGACACAACTGCTCATCTCTCTGAGCTACTGTGTCCCCCTCTTTATCATGGGCATGATACTACGCACCTCACAAAATTGTGAAAATTAACTGATTAATAATCATGAAAGAGTCTTAATAAATCTGAAATAAAAATCAAAGCTACACATTTTGTTATTTAAGAATTTTAAATTAAAGGCTCACACCTAACTTGCAGATTTTTCTCAGGACTCATGATGCGAATCAAATCAGTGTGTGTATTATTTCCTCTCTCTTCCATTCTCTACACATAAATGAGACTCATCCTAATCTTTGAACCCACTGTTTCTTCTGTCAGGCATACTGTCCCTGAACCTCCCTCTCTACACAAGTCCCACTTATCCTTTGAATCTTAGTTTAAATACCAAATTTCCATGAGAACTTGAGATTCAAACCAAAAGTAGAGAGTGGAAGGATTTCCCCCAGTCTAAGTAATGATTTAGGTACATGTGTTATATCATATACTTACCATTGTCTTGAGATTTCCAAATGCAGTGGTTCCATATGAAATTTTGAAAATTAGAACTCCAATGAAAATCTTTGGAAGTTTATGAGTTTTGCTTGCTATTGAGCTTCTGTAAAAATAGCATTACTATTCTTGTTCCTGGATAAACACTGATGTTCCTCAAAATACTAGCTAATCTTTAACATGGAATGCCATTTAAGGAATTGTACACTAATTCCATCCTTTTGAAGAAGACTTTGCTGTAGACACCCACCAATGTAATTTCTAATTAACATTTAGAATAATTTTTAGTCCATACCTCAAAAGTGGCACCCAGCCTCGAGATGAGAGCATGTCCCTGAAGGACAACTAAAATACAAAGCTGCATTTTGCACCAGTGTCATAAAAGGATGCTATCAGGCATTGTCTTGGCTCAGAATTCAATTAGGGTTGGTGTGAGAACGGTGACATCACTCTCCACCGGAAGACAGCCAGTGCAGAGGTGGCTCTCTGGGCCCGATCAATCCATATGCAAAGTCACTTGTAGTAGTTCATAGATTACTTTTTGTCCTGATGGCTGCGGGCAAGATTCCAGAAGGAGAAGAAGGGAGTCACTCACTTCTCCATTTCCTCGACCACCGCAGAGACTACGCAGTGTTGATTTTGGCCTAAAAGGAGCCAAAGTCTAAATCTTCTCATGTCAGACTAAAGTTTGGAGAGGGGAAGTGACCTGGCTAAGGCCCTATCATTTGTCAAAATGACAGAGACAGTACTGAAATCTGTATTTTTAAGGTCCATTGCATGGTATGGAAATATGAAATTTATTGTTGTCTTTTCCTAAAATGTAATATCAATTATAATTGTTCAAAATTTCCCAGACGTTCCCTTTCCTTGTCATATTTCTGCCTCCCGTAAAGTCTTCTCTCATTTCTTATTAAGTAACATCACAACCATAACATCCTACCTTCAAATAACAACTTCCCCAGAAGTTTCTATGTCCAAGCCTCTATCCTTTTGATTTTTGCTCTTCTCTTGGCCTGAATGACCCTACTTGACAAAATCCTTTGATGTTCACCTCAGATACCACATCTAGCGTTCATAGCTCCTTTAGTTGATGAGGTTGTACCCTTAAAGAATGGTTTATATTTTACTTCAAATAATAATCATATATTTTCTTTTCCCTCCCCCTAAAATATAATCACCCAGAATCTGAGAATTGTGGTTTCTTCATCTTGATCACTTCTGCACTCACTGGCACCAATAGTCATTCTATACATGTGTGTTAAATTTGAATCTGCCACTGGCCAAAGTCATAGACAAGCTAGTAAAAAAGTAGAGTGCAGATCTTCTGAGCTCTGTTCTGGTTCTCTTTCCACTCCAGCTTGAAAGTTGACTTTGACTTAGACGTTGACCTTGAGTGAGGACGTGTTTCCTATCCTTGGCTTCACACAGGATGCTCCAAGCCAGCAGTGTATGGCCTGAGGTACAGTAAAGGATGAAATCATCCTCAGTTGCTCTGGAATCTTGAGAGGTCTCACATCTGGAAGTCCCAACTGCAGAGTCCAAACTCTCCATCTACAAGTCCATCTGGAATTTTGAAATTCACGAATGTCCTTGTCAGCCCAAATTTTTGCTGGGTCTAAACACAGTTTCCACACCACGCCAAATTGCCCCTCTCATCCCGCCCATCAAGTTCTCAGAATAGTAGTGTAGCAATAATTATTTCACTCATCACTTGTCCACATCTGAGATGTAATCATGCCCAGCTGACAGGAACATGCAGAGAAAGACGCAAGGGCAATAAGATACACGGCAGAAAGACGCAAGTCTCTGCACCCACATCCAGTCCCTATGACTCAAAGGCTTAAGCATCAGAAGCTCTAACCAGTTTCATCATTCCTTTCAGAAGCGTAGTGGGGTACTGACGTGAATTGTTTGCAATTTGAAATTAAAATTTCGGCAGTTTCTAATAGGAATACCATATGACTTGCCTGAGAGAGATGGGAAACAGGACACTTCTCCCCCAGCTCTAGCCTAGTATTAGAGCTTCGTGGACTTTGGTGGCTGGCTAAAGACATGTTCGAAAGATTTATATGGGTCCTTAGAATTTTCTGTCTATACTGGGGCCTCTTGGCAAACCTTTTCCACTCTCTAACATGTATCTTCCCGAAATGTCTTCCTGAGAATACCACTTTCATGAAATGTGAATAAATATTTTGAAAGGAAAGATGATGATGCTAAATAAATTTGGGAAACACTAGGTTAAACCAAATCTAACCCTCTCCACTACTGCTTTTTATCTGAAGAAAGCCTTTATTATGATAATATAGTTTGTAATTGCCCCAGACGACAGACTATGTGGCTTATTTGACCATTAAAACACTTTTTCCAGTAAGAACTAATAGTAACTGGAATACATTAAAAAAAAAAAAGAAAAGAAAATAAACAATAAAATGATGCAGTCCTGCAATTCTTTTCTTCTTCTCACCCCAACCTTGTGTAGTCATTTGTCTCTTTTACATCCTCATCTCTGTTTTACTTCCATTTAGTTCATTTCTTGATTTTATTAGTTCATTTATAAGGAACTACGTGCCAGTTTTTTCCTTTCAAAAAATCCGTTTTGGGGGCCAGCCCAGTGGCATAGCGGTTAAGTTCATGCATTCTGCTTCAGCGGCCCAGAGTTTACCAGTTCGGATCCCAGGTGCAGACCTACGCACTGCTTGTCAAGCCATGCTGTGGCAGGCGTCCCCCATATAAAGTAGAGGAAGATGGGCACGGATGTTAGCTCAGGGCCAATCTTCCTCAGCAAAAAGAGGAGGATTGGCAGCAGATATCAGCTCAGGGCTAATCTTCCTCAAAAATAGAAAAATCCATTTCAATATTGCCCCAGTGTCTTGTTCTGAGGTAGAAAGAGCAATGGCCTTGAATTCAAGCAAATATGAGTTCAAGTCTTTGCTCTGAGTCTTACTAACTGTGTGACTTGGAACAAATCTCTTTACTTTTAGTGGCTTCAGCTTTCATTTCTGTAAAATGAAAAAGAAAACATCCAGCTGTCAGGATTGTTGCAAGACTGAAAAAATATATATATGTGAAGCACACCAGATCCTTATTATAAATTTATGTGAGGCACTATTTATATTATTGCTATTGTCATCGTGTTGACAGCACTGTTTGCAATAGAAACAGAAGAACTAAAATGCCTTTGAAACAGCATACCACATAAATGTAATAAGATTTATCAACACTGTTTTAAGTCACGAGGCACAGTCAAAAGCTTTTATACTCTCTACCTGCCCCACAAAAAATTATTCTAATTGTCGTTGCTTATTTGTTGCTGAATTCCCCATCTAGGGGATTGTAGTCATGAGGTATGCAGGGATATCGAACCCCTCAATTCTTGGGGTAGACAGAGCCGTTGAACTGGTCACTTCTGTCCTCAAAGCAGCCTCTTCAGGTAACCCCAAGTTTTCTATGAATATGACTTTTGGCTCAGGGCACCATGATGTAAAACCATGGAGTAAAACACACCAGTTAATGTCATGATGTCAAAAACAGTCATGATGGTACAACCAACTCTTGTCAGGTGATCAGTTTGAACATTTTGGCTTTATTCAAAATCAACCAAGGCTCAAGCCTTTTTGCCTGGGAGACTGCTTGTTTGGGAGTGTGGCTTAAGAATCATGCTTCATTAGGGAGTGAGATTAGAAGACCTGGAAAGACCCTTTAGACATTGAGATAACTAGATTTTATAAATTGACCCCAACCTCTGGCCATCTGCTTGACCCTGAACTTTGCAATCTCTCCTTTTCCTACTTTATAACTCAGAAATAAAGGCTAGAGCCTCTTACACTAGGATCAGTTTGCCCCTCAGTGGGAGGTTGAGGTCTAACAGACAAAATATGAAGAAAGTTAAAATTTCCTGGGAACAAAGAGGTGACTGAAGGGCTCTCTGGTTCGTGTGGCTTGGTTTGTGTCAAGAGTTTTAGAGCCAAAAGGGTTTCAGTTAGAATCCCAACTCTAGGTCTGTCCCTGAGCCCTACTTATCCGTACTCTAAACTGAGATGGCCAAATGAGCAACTCCAGTGATAAATGTGAGAAAACATGGGAATTGTGTTCTTCTGGTCTGGATTAGGGGAACTGGTTTGGGCAAATGGAGACTGAGCCAAAAAGGCAGCATTTCCAACTCTGGCCTTACTTCTGGCCCCTGCCTTTTCCATTTTCACATTCTCACATTGGGGCTCAGACTGAGGAGAACGTGCCCTGGAGACTAGTGGTTTCCATTAGAACACAAGCTCAGCATTCCACGGTGGGATTCTCAGCCCCAGCGCACATTGGCCCAGACTCTACAAACCCCCAACCCCACTCCCCCCAACTGTTATCAATCCCCACGGCATGGCTTCTTGCAATGTATTGTTTTGTCTGTCCCCCGTTGCTACAGCAATCTGAAAAAGATTTATGTTTCCAATTCTCTGAAATGGAGACATCTGCATGCAATTTTGAAAATCCTTGTCAGGGTCCTCGTTTAAAGTTTTGATCAGCTCTCTCTGACATATGGACAGAGTCCCCAGAGAAGTTCAAAGGGAAAAGACCCCTCTAGGCAAACAAGTGCTTCCCATAAGGGCAGCCTGCTTGTGGATTCCTGTCCCCCATGGAATGAAAGCTCACAGCAAAGCTCTCAATGCTCAGACCCAAAGTCCATCCCCCTACCCTGACCCCAGCCCAAGATGGAGAGTGGTCAAATAAAAAGGCTCATATTAGGACCCCCTCGAAGTTCACTTCTGTGAAGAGGTTGTCCCCTACATTTCCATGTGAGTTCTATAATTTCTTTCCCTTAAACATGCCTCATTTTGAGAGGTGACAGGAGGTGACATTATTTAGTATTGGACAGCAGGTATCCTGGGTTTTGCTCCTCATTCTAATGAATCATGTGACCTTGGGTGTAAGAATCACGTCTGGGCTTCGAGTCTCTCATGTGTAAAATGAGTGGGTGGGATGTCCGTGGCCTCTTTCAAGTCTAAAATAAATCTATGTGTAAAAATTAGCCAGAAGAGGGCCTCCCACACATCTGCTAACCCCGGGGAAAAATTTACCATTTCAATCACTCAGCTATTTCTGGGATAATATTAGGAAGGACTATTTTTCAACTCCATGATGGAGTGGAAGATTATCTAGATCTTAAAGTCAGGCAGATCTGAATTCAAGGCCTTGTATGCCACTTTTGGGGACCGTGAGCTGGGGCAATTTCTGTAAGGCCTCTAGGATATTGGCAGCAACTGTATAGATAATTCATGGGAAGTAGGTAAAGTAAAATATGCAGAGTACAGAGCACAGTGCATGGAACAAAGCATCACTTATGTAATTTCCCATCCCTCTCCTTTTGTCAGTCTATCGATCTTTCTTCCCCCAAGCTATCCCAAATCCAAGCATAAACTGACATTTAAAGCCCTTAATGCATGTGTGTATACATAGGCTTACATGCATATATACAGCTGAGAAGTCATCCAAGCCATACCCATAGCATGGCTTCTTACTTAATTAGGGTTAAAACTTTTGAGAAACAAAGGATTTTTTGTTTTTGTTTTTGTTTTTTTAATGAAACATAGCCTTTCTTTCCCCCCAGGGGCCTTATAAAATATATTCAGTTCTTTCTTCGGTAGCTGAACATTCCAAACCTATTTTTTCCTTGCATTTTCAAAGACAGCATTTATGTTATTTTTACTAAACTTAATATATGTAGTATATTGATGTTCCCATCAGTGCAGGGCAGCTGTTTGCTCCTACACTGAATATCCCCACAAGAATGAGCTCCCTGAGATGCTCTTCCACATTCCTCACACCTTACCCTGCTGTGAGCTGAGAGCTATTATGCCTTTCACTGCTGTCAGATTCCTCTCCTTGAGCAGTTCTTTCCTCTCCTTCTAATTTGATGCTTCTCATTTGTGGCAGGCCAAATGAGTGGAATTTTTGTTAAAATAGCAATGCATGGGCTCTGGCACCATGAAAGTTTGGGGGCTTTAGTTTGGTTTATAAATAACATCTGTTTGAATGGTTCTGAAGCCTCCTGTTTCCTTTCTCCTTTGCTGTGTCCCAGATTTATGAGATTATTATAAAAGTAAATCTTGGAAGGGTATATTTTCACCATAATTATGACTCAAAGCCCATGACTTTTAAGTGTTAGCGTGTTAGTTTCCTATTGTTGCAGTAACAACCACACACTTAGTAGCTTAAAACAACACAAATTTATTGTCTTACAGTTTCAGAGCTCAGAAGTCCAAAATGGGTCTCACTAGGCTAAAATCACGATGTCAGCAGGACTGTGTTCCTTGAGGAGGCTCTAGAGGAGAAACTGTCTCCATGCCTTTTTCAGTTTCAGGAGGCTGCCTGCATTCCCTGCTCATGACCCCTTCTTCGACTTTCAAAGCCAGCAACATGCGTATTCAAATTTCTCTCTCTCATGTCAGCTTCCACATCTTCACATCTCATTCTATGACTCTAAAACTCCTGCCTTCCTCTTATAATGATTCTTATGATTATATTGGGCATACCAGGGTACTCCAGGATAACCTTCCCATTTGGATCCTTAACTTAATCACACCTGCAAAGTCCCTTGCCATGTAAAACATCAGATGCGCAGGTTTCAAGGGTTAGGACAGGGACATATTTAGGAGGTCTTTATTCTCCCTTGCACAATTACCAACATAAGATCACCCTAAGCAATCTCCATTCCAGTGTGCTCCCTCTTGCCTACCCAAACAACATGGCAGCCTGGGGACTGGCCTTTGGGATACTTATCTAACTAGACTAGGATTTTTACTGGGCCAACCAGGAAGACACTTCTGGTCCCTCTCCAGCTTTAACAGTGTGGGTGCCTGACTTCCTTTGGCTCAAGGTCCCAAAGTGAATCTTCTCCTTCCAGTTCTTGTTAAAAAACCAAGAGGGTTTTCCCCTTGGAACCCATTCCAGGCCTATGTAGATATAGTATCTCTGTCTGGAAAAGTTCCAAATGGCAGTGAAGGCAGAGGGACAAACACAGCGCCTAGCTCTGTCTGGCCCAGAGTAGGCCGACAAACAATATTTATTTTTCCCATACTAGGAAAACTGGGCAAACACCCCCAAATTGAGGGCTTCCTTCCCCCTGGTGACTGATTCAGTAAGACTCCTATAAAGGGGAGAGTATACAATAGCTAATATTTACTGGTTTCTTTTTTGCCAGACATGATAAGTGTGGATACGTATTTTCCCAGTTACTTCTCATGTCTACCCTGTGAAGTTTATACTATTATTACTCCCTTTTTATAGTGAAACAAAAGCTCAAACAAGGAACTTGACCATGTTCAGCCAACTAGCAAGTCTCATTTTTAAGATCCCCCACTATTTCCTGATCTTTCAAAAGATTGACTACTCCAGGGTTTGGTCCACATAACTCTTCTTTACACTCACTCCTTAGGTGATGGCACCCAGTCCAATAGCTTTACACACTGTTTATGTACTAAATATCTTTAAACTTAAATCTCCAGCCTGAATCTCTCCAAGGAACTCCAGACTCATATATCCAACCACCCATTCATCACTTTGATTTCAAGGTCCGTTAGACATCTCCAACTTATGTCCAAAACAAAATTCTGTTTCCCGCCCCCCCAATGTTCTCCCCCCTCCTCTGGTGGTTTTCATCTTAAAAAATGTCACCATCATTCAGTGATTACCTTTTATACCCCTACATACTATCCATCAGCAAATCCTATCCTCTCTACTTTCATATTATATATAGAAGCTAGGCACTTTTCACCATCTGAGTCTAAATGGTGATGTTTAATAGAAACATAATGTGAGCCACTTATGTGATTGTAAATTTTCCAATAGTCACATTAAAAACTTTAAAAGAAATAGTTGAATAGCATATTTTAGTAATGTATTTTATTAATATATTTAATAACATTTTATTTGAGCAAAATATTATCATTTCAACATGTGTTCAATACAAAATAAATATTAGTGAGGTATTTTACATTCTTTATTTCCTACTAAGCCTTTGAAGTCTGATGCATGTTTTACACTTACAGCACATCTCAGTTGGAATGAGCCACATTCCAAGTGCTCAGTCACCATATTTGGCCAGTGGCTTCTGTGTTGGATGGTGCAGAGCCAAGAGCATACTCCCCCTAAAATTCTACAGTAGCTTCCTCACAAGTTTTGGTGCTTCTGCTCTTATTCCTCAAAAGTCTATGATTCACACAATAGCTTAATTGGGCCTTTCAAAATGTGCATCAGATCTTGCCACTCTCTTGCCCAAAATATCTCCAAGGCTTCCCATTACGCATAAAATAAAAATCCAAAGTCCTCCATTATCTGGTTCCTGGCCACCTGCTTGCCACAGTTGTCTACTCTGCTGCTCTTTCTCACCATGCTCCACTGTCTGACTCCAGCAGACACAGCTGATGCTCCACCCACATCCCCTTGGATCTCTTCATTGGTTCTCTGTGTTCACCCTCCAGCCTCTGCGAGCCATACCCTCTAATGACTGACCCCTGCGGCCTTCTTTAAAGGACTACCCTTGGAGTCTAGAGGAGTTTCCTTCCTCCCTGGCTCCCGGAGGAGCTGTATAATCTCCAGGGAAGATCAAGCTAAGGCTAGGACTTTGCTGAATTCTCACCCGTTCCTGTCCTGTCTCCTCTGCTCCCTTACAGCTTGCTCCTGAGAGCACTTCCTTGATGAATCACTTGTAAGGGGCTCTGGGCAACCCAACCTAAGCCCACTGGCCTTAGACCCTCTCTTGCATCAGGGCTGCCTTTGCACTTACTATTCCTCAGCCTGGAACCCTCTTCTCCCAAGGAGAAACACGGCCTGCGGCTCCCACTGTGTTTGGGTCTGCACTCAAACATCACCACCTCCAGAGAAGCCTCTTCTGATGTACCTGTCCATTTCTCCCTGTCTCCTTCTCTGATTTCTCCACATATGTATCACCATCTGACATATTTTATATAAGTGGGTTTTGTTGTACTTTTTGCCTGTTTCTTTTACTAGAAAATAAAGTTCATGAAAGAAACAACCTTGTTTTATTCACATAGCATCTCCAAAACTCAGAAGTATGCTCACAGATGCTAATGAGTATTTGTTGAGTTAATAAATGAATGCATTCATGAATGAATGAACTGATGGAGGCAGGACCAAATGAGACAGTCTAATTCCAGAGTTCACACTCCATGTGTATAAAAAGCCTAATCCATAAAGAGTGTTTCAAACTATTAGTGTGCACACACATACACATATGCTCTTCAGTCAACATTTGGCATCATTCATTCTATATGATTAGTGCAGCACACTCACCCTGCAACAACGGAAATGGCCCTCTTTCTTAGGGCAAAGAGAACAGAAGCATACATTATTCTCCTGAAACCCCAGCAGCTATTAGGAATCTTAGCTTCTTACTTTCCAAACCCATTTGTGATTCCAACTAACAGTGCAAACAGCATTAACCAATGCCAGACTGAATACATGAAAACTCAAGTTGAATAAATGAAATAAATACAAAATGCCTAGCCCAGTTCTGGCACATAAGATGCCCTCTATTCCCAGTAGCCAGAATGATCATGGCAGTTATTCGCACGCTGACATCTTACTTAAAACGTGAGTTTGTAACTCAGTTATATCAATGTGATAGATTGAGGTCTGGTGGGGAGCAGAGCTGGGACTCAGAAGGGGAAGCTGGTAAAATATTCATTGCCACGTTTCTGGGACTTTATGTGCTGAATATTGACCACTGTAACCTGCACAGCGGAGGCGAGAAGCAACAATGAAGGGGAACATATGATTTCCCTGGAGTAAAAGAATTATCTCTGTGGCTTTCGTAACAGAGCTGCTTAGTAAACTTTGGTGGTAGTTTGCAGCCTGTCTGAAAATACTTGCACATTCTTCCAGTGCCCCGGCCAATATTGCTTTTGGAATAGAGATTTTTGGCAGATGTGAAAAAGACAACTGAAAGAGCTTAGAAATGAGCTTTCTCCTGTGCTAATCACTCCAACCTTTTCCTGTTTAAGTAAACCAACACAGGGAGCATGTGCTCTGTCTTTAAATGTCGACTAGCTTGGGAGTCATTTGACTCACCAAGGAAATGCAACCAAATGATAAAAGGATGATTGTATTAAGATTGTTAATATTAGTATCAAAACCGCAAGCAACATAACAAATGCCATGACATTCTTGGGGAGATGAATATCAACTATGTTCCCACTCTACCAAGAAATTATGCTCCTGGGAAGGAGCTCCAGTGCACAAACTTTCCTTCTGTTGCCTGGATGTTAAGTTCTCAGGATATGGGGGAGTGGTGAAACGGGCACCTTGAGGGTCATGGGTATTGTCCTATTTGCTGCTGTAACAAATGACCACAAGCACAAACAGATTTTAGTGGTTTGAGATAACACAAATCATACTGTTTGGGATATCTGAAGTCCAAAGTGGGTCTCACAGGGCTCAAATCACAGTGTCAGCAGGGCTGCATTTCTTCTCTTGGCTCTAGGGGAGAATCCATCTTCTTCTTGCCTAATTGAACTTCGAGAGGCTACCCTCATTCCTTGGCCTTGGCTCCTTACCCATCTTCAAGGTCAGCAGCATCTTCAGATCTCTCTGACCTCTGCTTCTGTCATCCTTTCTTCTCTAACACTGATACTCTTTCTAATAAGCCCCAACAGGATGATCTAGGATAATCTATTCATCTCAAAGTCCTTAATTTAATCACATCTGCAAAGTCCCTTTTTCCCAGTAAGGTAACATATTCACAGGTTTCAGGAATTAGGATTCAGACATATCTGGGAACATTGTTCTGTCTACCACACCCCCCTCAATAGCACCTCCCTTATTCCTTCTGTATGTTCTGCTCTTTCTTCTGTGAACAGCACCCATGAAGCACAAGGGAGCTGCCCAGATACCGTTCTAAGATATTGGACCAAACTTTAGCCTGCCTTTCACCCACACCAGGCTGTGTCCATAAGATGATCCCAGCCCCTGTGCTGAGTCTTTGCTCAAGAAAATGCAAGGCTGGCAAACCTCAAAATGTCATCCCAACCCACCTTGCCAAAAAATTTTCAGTAATTCTCCACTTTCCTTCTTCTTAATTTTCCCTTTCCACACATCCCCCTTGTCACCTTTTTTACTCCCTCTTTTCACTTCTTCATAGTCTCTTTTGGTTCCCTATCTGTTCTCACTTTTAAAAATCATAGTTATGGGCCAGCCCAGTGGTGCAGTGGTTAAGTTTGCACGCTCTGCTTCAACAGTCTGGGGTTTGCCAATTCAGATACTGGGCGTGAACCTACACACCACTTATCAAGCCATGCTGTGACAGGCATCCCACAGATAAAGTAGAGGAAGATAGGCACAGATGTTAGCTCAGGGCCAATCTTCCTCAGCAAAAAAAAAAAAAAAAAAAGGAGGATTGGCAGCAGATGTTAGCCCAGGGCTATTTTCCTCAAAACAAAACAAAACGTAGTTGCCTTTGTCTTAGTTGGACTTGAGCTCAGTCTTTACTGGAGTCTCTCTCCTCTGCTGCAGTAGTCTGAATAAAATCTGTCTTTCCACCTTTAACGAGCATGCAGCTCTGTTTTTCCTTTGGTGCCTCTATCACAGCAAACATAAGAAAGGGATCTGATATAAGCCTTTCTGTGATTTGGAATCTCTGTGTTTTCTCATAGAAATGTAGGTCAGAGTTTTTGAGATGCTTATAGAACAAGTAAACTTGCCAGTTTGGCACAATTAGCAAGAGAGGAGGTGTTTTCCAGGGGTCCTTCTAGAACCACAACACTTAGCCTTTGCACCAGGAAGGGGAGGATATGGATTAGGCTTTGTAGAAGGTTATTAGAGAAGCTTCATGGAAGAGATGGAATTTGAGTTAGGACTTGAAACGTTATCAGAATCTTCTGGTGGGGGAATGAAAACGATGAAAGGATAGAGGGGTGGAAAGGCAGGAGAAGTCTTAACAGTGGGTCTGGTTCTGCCCAGGTATTGAAAGTCAAGAGAACTAGGAGGCACATGAGAAACCTCCTCTATAAGAACACCTAAAAAGCCCTGATTTTTTTTCAAGCACCATTTCCCTTGCTGATCAGTCACTTTGAGAACCTACCCCTCCTTATTCTCTGTTGTTCTGTTACTCATTCTTCATTTATAATTTCGTCTTTACAAGGCTACCACAAGTGTAGTTGCTTATATTCTCCACTGAGATACAGCGTCTGTTGGTGCTGCCACCACATGGCGGGACAGTAGTGTCTGGGTTCTAGTCACCTGTGCTCTCTTCCTCACAGTGTGAGGGATAAAAGACGCTAGGCTCCCAGTGACTTGGAGTTAAGGACCCAATGCAGCTTTGTTTCTACTGTTAATAGTATTTGCTACACTCGGATTCCAGGAGTAGAAAGGATGGTAGATTCTTGGTCTGTTTTATTCTGAATATTTATTTCTGCCAAAATATTTCTTCCATGGTCAGAAAAAGAGTAGAATGGTAAATGTAACAAGTACAGGCATGACTCCATTCTTGATGACTAATCTACTCCAATCAAGACTTTCATAAGAGCAAGCTTTACTAACAACCATAGGAATCAACCTTCAACTGAATCCTTTATGACCCCTTGTAGTCTTACAGCCTGGCCACCAAAAAAGACCCCAGCCGAGGGGTGTCACCTTCTTAATGGGCCAAAGTTACTTCTCTCAAATGCTCTCACATGTAATTAAGAGATAACTAGTTGTCCAGAAAGAGATATGCATTTATTAAGTTTCTTAAAAAATTAATAAAGAACCAGATCTGTACATTAAAAGAGGAAAGGAGATTGTTTATTTTCTTCTATTGTCCATTGTCTATAAGAGAAAAATGATAAAATAAATATAATACCATTCTTTTATAAAAGCACAATGAGCACATAGGGAAAAAAATTGCTAGGTGATCAGGGAAGGTATTTCAGAAGATGTTATATTTAAAGTGATTCTTCGTGGTGAAATAGTATGAGCTCGTTAGGTATAGGAAATAGAATTACGAAAGAATAAAAGAGTATGCCATATTTGTGAAATGCTGGTAGTTCAGGCCTTTGGATTTTGGGTGCAAAGGGGTTCTTAGTGAGAAATCAAATTGGCAAAGGAGAACAGGATGGCTCATGAGAAATCCTGCATGCTGCCTATGAGATTTAAACTTTATCCTGTAGGTGATGAGGAGCTCCTGAAAGACTTGGCACAAGGAATGACTGTGCCAAGATTCATGACTAAAAATGATGGCTTGGTCAAGTAGTGTGAAGGATGTTGAAGAACGTAGTGAATAGTGAAGCATAGAGACCGAATTCCAGGCCTGTACAATAGTCCAGCGTACTGAAAATGTTAATGGTGAAGAGGAGTTGAATATAAGAAAAACTGAGAAAGTGGAATGGAGTCGACATGGAAACCAATTGATTGTGAGGAATGAGAGAGTGGGGGAAATTTTTGGTTTGCATTATTGGGAAGCATTGGTACCAGCAACTGGATAAGAGGTAGTACATGTAAAGGTTTCTCCAGAGGTGTATTACACCACTAACTTATAGAGTTGTTGGAAATAGCTCTCAGGACTGGGTATGCCCCACAGCCATTGGAAGGCTGTGACTTCTTGTAGACCCACTTTGTAGGAAGCAGTCACCTCCTTGATGCCTACAGTGCTTAAATGGATGGAAATGTACAAGCAGATTGTCTGGAAAATATTTCATCATTAGAAGTGATCTAACCGTGAAAGTGTCTATTTGGAAACAGTCACAATTCCCAGACTCCTTGAAGTCTTTTCCTTTCAAGAGGAAAGTGAAATAAGCAATGCTAACTTCCACCCCACAGGGGCAGGAATTTTGCAAGAGGAAATGCTGGGAATACTAATTCTTCTAAGAAAGTGAAGACCATCAGGGATGGCAGTGGTCCATGGAATCACTCCTTCTAAAACTGAAACAAAATTGGAATGGAATCTGGCTGGAGTGCAGTCTTCCACTGGCCTGATAATGTGAAGTCCTCTGATTGATAACTCTGAGACAGACAATCGAAGAAAAGAGACCAGCCAATTGAGTGATACAAAGTTGTTCTGACTCTTTAAGATATGTGGGCTCATTGCAAAATGGAAAATAACCAAATCCCAGAGCTGTGTAGGTCACAGCTTAGAGATGAGCTTCTTTAAATCTTATTTTGGAAAAGAGAAAGTTGGAATCTAGGAGATATTAAGGGACTTGCCAAAGATCAAGTAGTAATTTGGAGATGGAGACTGGTTGACTCACACAATGGACAGAATTTGAAGGCCTTGAATTAGCATATAACTAGATGCCTAAATGAGTAGTATTTATTGTATACTTCCTCCATGCAGGGATGTATCCCAAATGCAAGACAACTCAAGTATCAATGATAAGTTCAGGTCAGTTCTAGAATAATAAAATATTCTTGGACAGGTTGGGTACAGTAAAGTTTTTGTTACTAACATCTGTCTTCATTATTTAACTCTATAAATCAATTCCTCAACGTATCTTCTCTACAATAACATGAACCCTTCAAAGATCCATCAATACCTTCAGACACTATAACATTATCATTATCATCATCACTGCTAATGTTTATTCAGTGCTTCCCACATGGCAGGCACAGCGCTAAATGTTTTACAACCGCTATCTTATCTAATCCTCACAATCATTTTAGGAGACTGGTGTTATTTTATCCCCATTGTATAGAAGTGAAAAGTTAAACTCAGAAAGAAGTAATGTGTCCAATATCACATAGTTGGTACATGGCAGAGCTTTCATTTAAGACTGTAAGAGTTAGATAGGGCTTTGGGGCCATGTCTGCCAGACCTCTGCTTACTTCTCAGCAACAGCACATTAATCCAGCTCCTGCTTGAACTCAGTCATGGGTGGGGTTCATTACCACTAGAACAATTTATCTTCATTTCAGACATCTGTAATTGCTCTCCCTTATAATGAAGCTGAACTCGGTATCTTTGTAGCATTTAATCATTAGTCCCGGTTACGTTCTCTTGAGACCCACATAATAGTTCAAATGTGTCATCCATCTGAGAGTTGTCCAAATATGTGCAGACAGTCCTCTCTCCAATATTTCATTTCCTTCAGTTATCTTTCATATGTCCTGACCCCTGAATCTCTTACCATTTTTATTACTCTCTCTTAGAATTTCTCTTTCAGTTCAGGATTTCCGAAAAACTCCAGAGCTAGACCAACAGTCCTGTAGAGAGCAGAATTAACAGCAAGACTTTAAAAGTGAGTACTCTTAATAAAGAAAAGAATATGTGCAAGAGATCATGGTTAAATCCTAACTTTGTATTGTGCTTTAACTAAGTCCCTTAGCCTCTCCAAACCTCAGTCCTCACCTGTTACATTGAGATAATGATATCTCATTGTCTGTTTATTAGGGACAAAATAAAATAATATATACAAAGAATATCATATTGCCTAAAACCAGAAGATCATATCATGCCTAGAGGTAATAAGCATTCAAAATGATGGTTTAAAATTATTGGTAAAGGACTTCCATCTCTAGGAAGATGGAATAGACTTACTTTTCTCCTGGTAAGTACAACTAAAAACTCTAGACATTATACGTAAGACACACATAAGTTGACTCTGAACGTGAAGAGAGGAAGGCAGACAAGCCATAAACCTCAGGACTCAAGGAAAAACAGGATGATGCATTCTCTGGGTTTTCTTTTTGCCTCATATTTCCAAAACTGGGAGATGAAGAAGCCAGCAACCTGGAAATACCTATGGATACAGACAAAAAAAGCACCCCAAAAATCTTCTTCTCTCAATCAAAGGCCCAGGAAAGGGACACACTAGCAAGACATAAAGATTTTAGGCAATAACCAACCTACTACAGCCAAACACCACAGAAAGTCTATGGACCACCCACACCCACACCAGCAAATGCCACACAAGAAGTGGCCTAGACTTCCACCCTCACAATGCTGTAACAAAATACCCCAACACCCAAGATTGGGGTGATATCAGACAAGGCCAAGCTGGGAACAGAGAGTAAAGAGACATCCTACTTGTGTCACTGGAGACCATCTGGGATCCCTGGATTTCTACTCCAATCCACCACTCTCCTCCTCACTGGGACAGTATCAGGGAAAGCCTAGCGGAGAGTCAGGACTTTCACAGTTACCCAACAATCATGAAGATACCCTCACTGCAGTGTCCATGGAGATCACATAGGGAGCCAGACTCCTGCCTAGCACTAATATTGAGGCTCCCACTCTTGGGTATCAACACAGACCAAGTGAGGAAACGACTTTTACCTCCATCTGGCAGTAACTAGGTAGTGCTCTCTCTCCCTCTGCCAGAGCCGTGTCAGAGAAAGTCAGTTCTTATGTAAACAGCAAATTTAAATAAGGCCCAGAGTTTTACAATATAATCTCTAAATTTCAGTTGAAAATCAGTCATCATACCAAGAACCAGGATAATCTCAAACTAAGCGATAATCGATATATGCCAAAATCAAGATGACAGAGTTGTTAGCATTATCTGCCAAAGATTTGAAAGCATCCCTAATAAAAATAATTAACGAGCAATTCCAAACAGTCTTGAAGCAAATGATAACAGAGAAAGCCTCAGCAAAGAAATAGAAAGTCTTCACAAAGAAATAGAAGATATAAAGAAGCAAATGATAATCTTAGAACTGAAAAATGCAGTAACTGAAATGAAAAACTCAGTGGATGGGTCTCAACAGCAGAATAGAGGAGACAGAGGAAAGAATCAGTGATTGAAGATGGAACAATGGGAATAACCCAGTCTAAACAGCAATCTGAAAATTTACACAGAGCCCCAGAGATTTGTGGGACTACAATAAAAGATTGAACATCTGTGTCATCTGAGTACTGGAAGGAGAGGAGAAACAAAGCAGGGCTGGAAAAGTATTCAAAAGAATTCCAACTAAAAATATCGTGAATTTGGCATGAGTCATACACCTATGGATTCAAGAATCTGAGCAAACCGCAAACAGGATAAACCCAAAGAAACTCATACCAATACACATCATAATTAAACTTTTTAAAACTAAAGACAAAGAAAAGACCTTGAAAGCAGCCAAAGAAAAATGACTTCTTACCCATATGTAAGAAAACAATTTGAATAACAGTGAATTTTTTTTTATCAGACACCAAACATGCCAGAAGGAAGTAGTTCAATATTTTTGAAATGCTTGAAAAAAACCAATTGTCAGCCCAGAATCCTATATATACTCAAAATACCCTCCAGGAATGAAGGGAAAATTAAGAAATTTTCAGACAAAGGAAAACTAAGAAAATTTGTCACCAGCAGACTTACTCTAAAAGAATAGCTAAAGGAAGTTCTCCAAATAGAAAAAGAAAAAGAAAACCCTGGAACATCGGGAAGGAAGAAAGAACACAGTAATGAAAAAATACGTGTAAATAGAATAGATTTTCTCTCTTTGAGCTTTCTAAATTATGTTTGACAGTTGAAGCAAAATTTTAACACTGTCATATGTTTCTAAAGTTAAAAACATAGAAAAAATATTAAAGGTAGAAAAAAATATTAAAAGCAATTATAAATAGGAGAAGACAAAGTGACTTAAAGAGAGATAAGCTTTCTCTACTTCACTTAAGCAGGTAAAATGATGACACCAGTAGACTGAGATAACTTACCTATATTATAATATAATACGTAGGGAAATCACAAAGAGATACACTCAAATACACTCTCGATAAATCCAATTGTAATTCTAAGAAATGTTCAGTAATCCACAGGAAGGCAAGAAAAACAGAGTGATAATAGAAAACAAAAAGTAAAATAGCAGATTTAAGTCCTAAAATAGAAAAAATTACAATAATGTAGATGATCCAAGTACACCATTTAAGATACAGAGGTTGACAGAATAACTTAAAAAATATGGGCCAGCTATTGGTTGTCTGTAAGAAACTTACTTCGAATATAATGATATATACAGGTTAAAAATAAAAGGATAGAAAGGATATATCATGAAAACATTAATCAAAGGAACACAGGAGTGGCTATATTAATATAATATAAAGCAGACTTCAGGGTGAAGAAAATCATCAGATCTTATATAATGAAAACCAAGAAGACATAGCAATCCTAAATGTGTACACACCAAACAATTGAGCTGCAAAATATGTGAAGCAAAAACTGATGGTACTGAAAGGAGGAATAGACAATTTAACAACGATAATTTAACAATTATAGTTGGAGACTTCAACACTCTTTTCCCAATAATTGATAGAACAACTACACAGAAAATCAAGAAGCATATAGAAGAATTCACAACATCATCAAACAATAGAATCTAATCAACATTTAAAGAACACTACATCTAACAACAGCAGAATACACCTTCTTTTCAAGTGCCCATAGAACATACACCAAGATAGCTCATCTCCTGGGACAAAGACGAACCCCAACAAATTTTTAAAAATTAAAATTACCCAATGTTCTTTGACCACAATGGAATCCAACTAGAAATAAGTAACAGAAAGATAAGAGCAAAATTTCAACACCCATCTAAATAGTCCATGGGTCAAATAGGAAGTCTCAAGGACAGCAAAAAGTGCATTGAACTGAAATGAAAATACAATATATCAAAATTTGTGTGACACAGCTAAAGAAGGGCTGAGAAGGAACTTTATAGCATTAAACGCATGCATTTGAAAAGAGGAAAAGTCAAACTGAACCCAAAGCCAGCAGAAGGAGGGAAATAATTGGGAGGAGAAATCAATAAAATTGAAAACAGAAAAATAATGCACAAATCAATTGAACAAAAAAAATGAGGGGTTTTTTTGAAGAGATCAATAAAATTGACAACCTCTAGCGAGACTGACAAAGGCAAAAAGACAACACATATTAACAGCACCAGAAATGAAGTAGGGGAGATCACTACAGAACATGAAGACGTCAAAAAGATAATGAAGGAAGGGCTACAAACAACTCGACGCATAAAGTTGTTAACATAGACAAAGCGGACCACTTCCTCAAAAAACACAAATTATTATTCAGTCTGAAATAGATACTATGTATAGCCCTACAAATATTCAGGAAATTACGTTTATAATTATAAGAGCTCACCAAAAAGAAATCTCCAGGACCATATGGTTTCACGAGAGGATTCTACCAAACATTTAAGGAAGAAATAACACAAAATCTACATAATCTCTTCAAGAAAATAAAAATAGAGATAAACTGCAACTCGATTTTATGTAGCTAGTAGTGTGCTCCATGAAGGAAAGGCAGACTTTTCAACAAACTGAGCTCAGCAGTTATCCAACTGCTCCAGTGGCAAAAAATGTACCTCAACCTGTCTCACACCTTATATGAAAGTAACTCAAAGTGGATCATGGACTTAAATGTAAAAAATATAAAACTATAAAATGCTGATTTAAAAAAAAAAAAACCATGGGAGAAAGTCTTCACAAATCAGTCACTGTAATCTAGCACACCAGCAGGTTGAACAGAAAAATCAAATGATTATTTCAATCAATGCAGAGAAAAACTTTGACAAAACACAAAACCCATTCATGATTAAAAAAGAAAAGACTCTCAAAAAATTGGAATAGAGGAGAACTTTCCAAACTTGATATAAAGCATCAAACAATAAATCTACAGTTAACCTTATACTTAGGGATGAAACACTGAAGGCTTTTTCCTCTAAGATTGGGAACAAGGCAAGGATGTCTGCTCTCACAGTGCTGAAAGTACTAGTCAGTGGAGTAAAGCAAGAAAAGGAAATAAAAAGCATATAGACCAGAAAAGAAAAGGTAGAGAATGGGAGAAAAAAATGTAAAACACATATGCAGCAACGTATTTAGAATATATAAAGAACTCTCAAAACTCAACAGTAAAAAAGGAAACAATCCAATTAGAGAGCATGGGCAAAAGTCATGAAAAGACATATTTTTTATTTTATAAAAAAGAGATATTTGGGTGGCAAATAAATACATGAAAAAGTGTACTATTATTAGCAATTAGAGAAATGCAAATTAAAATCACAATTAGATAACACTACACATGTATAAGAATAGCTTAAATGAAAAATAGTGACATCAAATCCTGGCTAAGATGCAGAGAAGCTGAATCAGTCATACTGAAATGTAAAATTGTATAGTCACTCTGGAAAAGTTTGGTAGTTTCCAAAAAACACTAAACATTTAACTATCATATGACCCAGCCATTACACTCCTGGGCATTTAGTCCAAAGAAATGAACACTTATATTCACACAAAAACCTGTAGACTAATGTTTATAGCAGCTTTATTCATAATAGCCTAAAACTGGAGGCAACCCAAATGTCCTTTGGCAGGTAAATGGTTAAACAAATTGTGGTACATCCATACCATGGAATACTACACAGCAATAAAAAGGAAAAAAACTATTGAGACATGCAACACTCTGACCACAGTTGAATTATACCAAGTGAAAAAAAGCTCATCTCAAAAGATTATATACTGTCTTATTCCATTTATATAACTTTTGAAATGACAAAATTCTAGAAATAGAGAACAGATTAGTGGTTGCCAGGGGTTACAGTGGAAATAGGGGCAGGAGAGAAATGGATCTGCTTATAAAAGGACAACTTGAGGGATCTTGGGAGTAATGGAATTTTTCTGTATCTTTACTGTATCAATGTCAATATCTTGGTCATGATATTGTCCTACAGTTTTGCAAAATGTTATCATTAGAAGAAACTGGGTAAAAGGTAAGTGATATCTCTATTATGTTCTACAATTTCATGTTACAATTGCAATTATCTCAAAATTTAAAAAAATAATTAAAAGTTTTCAATAAGAATAAAACATATCGTAATTCCTTGAAAATTATATATAATGTGTCTGCGACGTATGTTCTGTATTAACTCAAACAGATGTTTCCCACTATGATCTGGTGGGTATTTGTAGCTCTTACATAGAAGAAGGAATTTGTCATCACGTGCATTTGGGAAATCCTGGCTTAAACATAGTTCTCTTTTTCAGGAATTCTCCAAACCTTTATTATACTTATCTGTCTTGTGATTTTTCAGCTGATTGGTAGAATAAACATGACTCTTCCTAATTCCTCAATCATTGAGAATTGGCTTCTCCTCCCCTTCTCCCAAAAACACAGGCTCAATACATCAAAAATAACATTTATGAGACCGGTGTTCCATGGAATTCACATAAGAAAATGCCAATGTCTACAGAATATTCTATTTGTTACTCTGGCTTAATAATGAACATAAGGAAATTCTAAGCAGAAGCAGTAACTTATCAGAAGCCACAAAAGCATAAAATAGTATGGATCTTTGGAGTTCTGACTGAGGACAGTGGAATATGCAGCGGGCATGTAGGAGGTACATCTGGAGGGGTGTCTAGTGGCCAGATCATGAAGAGACATGAGTGCCAAGCCAGGGAGTTCGACCTTTGTTCTGGAAGCCATAGAGTCTTTACCTGGACCCCTAGGCCCATCCTTTTATTCTACGAACAAGAACATTGAGAGAGAATTATCAGAATGACTCATTTCACTATAGCTGTCTAGATTTGACTTTACGAATTCTAAAACTGTGAGTAGAGCTTACAGACCATAACATTAGCCTTTAACTTCAGTGATTTCAGAGCACATGTAGATAAAATCAAAACATGTCTGCATAAATTCACAGTATCCTGTGTGGACTGGGAAGTCATTCTTCCTCAAATCTCCTTATTCTGCAGATGGGGAAACAACCCCAGAAGAACGGATGCAAGATAAAATCCCGTCTTCTGTCTCACAATATGAATCTCTTTGTATTTTCTATCCTTTTTTTCTGAAGAGGATCCTTAGCCTGCAATCAAACAAATATAGCCTTGCACCTGAACTTCTGGAAGAGATGGCAACCCCAGGATTAATTAAAATCCTACCCACTGATTAAAAGTATTCCAAGCACTTCAGGCTCAGTAAGGAAAGCTTTTCATCATGTGACCTCAGTTAGAAAAATTTGGTAAACAGCTCCCATTTCCAACCTGTATTTTGAGAGCAAAAGAGCAGATCTGTCAGGGGGGAGGAAAGATGGGGGCTGGCATTGGGGATTATTTTCCTGTGGCTTTGGTATAAAATAATCTGGTTTGAATTGTTGTAAAGTACAGAAATAAACGGCATTCAGCCGTGGATCTTAACTCAGCATATCAATTTGAAAAAATGTTATTTTTCCTTACAAGTCAATAGAGCATCGTGTTTGGCAGCTGGGCCCCATTACCCGAGTCCCCGCAAGGGAAATGTCTGGTCAGGCATTATTTACAATCCCAAATTTATTTTTTTAGCTAAGGCCTCTCGTGGCTCTGTCCAGATTTCAAGTGACGGCCATCAAACCAAAGTCCTTTACACTCTGTCCTGTCATGTCGTAAGCTTTCAGATCTTAACATCTTTAATACCAGAGACTACAATAAGTCTTCTTAACCAAAGTTAAGAAGTACTGGAGATTTTTGTTAATGTATTCCCTGGCAAGGAACAACTTACATAGGCTAATAATAATTTATCCAATGTTATTATAAATGTTCAAAAAACAAACAGGAGTGATTGCAAACTGGTTATTGCCATACAACTGGTGCCAGATGATTACAAGCAAGCCAGAAAGGATACATACGCATTACACGCCATGGCGCTCCCATGTCTGCACACAAGACCATCTGAATATACTAAGTCTAGAAGTTTCCATGGCTCTGTTTTTATCTAAATTTGACCTCTTTGGACAATGAGACAGATTGATCAGCTTCTACTAGAAGAACCAGGTCTCTGACATAAGGCTGTGTCTTTATGAGACCATCACAATCAGGTTTTCATGAATGCCATGCCTTTCTCTAAGCTTCTCTTAATTCCACACAGCCCAGAGAGAGTAAAGAAAACATCACCGTGTAAGCAGAAACACCTGAGTTCAAGCCTTTACCTGTAGCAATGGTTATCTTCAAGCAAGTTACTCTTACTTCTTTAAACTATCTCCTCAGTGGTAAAATGGAGATAAGGTGGTCTCTTTTGATGATCCTTGTGAAGATTATGGGATTATATTTGGAAAACTTCTGGCTTTATAGAGGATGCTCAATACATATCCAGTCCTTTTCCCCTCCATCCAAATTTCCCTCAAGGAAATTGTCTCAAAGCCCTTTGTCTATAATAGTCCTTGTATTATTATTGTTTATGTAAACCATGAGCTCCTTGAAGACAGGCAGTTCCTTGGTAAATGCTACAGTAGATATAAAAGTGTGTTCTTTCCTGGTTCTAACACAATGAGTCTCATACAGTAGAAACTCAACAAATGGAGTAAGTAATTGAAGGAAGACCCATTCCATCCCCTCTATTCTGTGCCTTGGGTTCTGAGATTCCTGAAGGCAGGGACAGTGTCTTATTCATCTTTGTACCCCCTATCCTTAGCACAGTGGACTGCACATCCTTGGTGATCAAGAAATGTGTTGCCTTGAATAAAACTTGATATTTCTTAGTCCTCTTCCACAATCTCTGATTCTGTGCTGGGTGTATAGCAAATACTCAGTAGAGTTCAGCAAATCATTTTATTTAATGAACTGACAGAAACTCTCTAGAAAGCCCCAAACTCATCACCCAAGTAGTGTGCCATTTGAGAGTTACATGGACACACCACATTCATTTCTCCTATCTTCAAACATACCCAGCTTGTGTTGCTTTAATTTCATAGGTTGGAAGATGGAGAGGCCAAAATACACACTCAAGATCATGAGGGAAACCTTAATATGGCCTGCCATGCTCTTTGCAATGTTCTCCCTCTGGCTGCATCTTCCCCTGCAGCTCACTCAACCTTCCCTGTGTTCCAGCCACACTGCCCTCTCCTGCATCGATGAACTTGTGCGAGCAGTTTCAGTTGCCCATGGTGTCCTCATGCTCTGTCTGCTAGACAATCCTTTTCCTTCTGCAAAACATGACATGAGATGCACTTCTTCTATGAAATAGTCTCCCAAATTCTTAGCCAAGCTCAACAGCCCCTCCTCTCTCCATTCGTCATGACCCCACATCACACTTCACAGCACTTAGCTTCATAACCTGCTCTTTAGTAAAATCAAGAAGTACTTGAGAATTTTAATTCTAGGGCACAGCAGTGCCTGGCACATAGAAGATGCTTGGTAAGAATTTTCCAGATTCAGTGAAGGAAGCATAAGTGAGTAGCCAGGAAGAAGAGGAAAGAGAAATTGGCTGAATAAGAAAAAAGGAACAAGTAAACAAAGGGCATATTATACAATAAATTAATTTCCCAAATGCCTCAATTTGAGACATTGGTTCTTTACTAACTTGAAATAGTGATACAAATATATGCTGTTTACCCATGGAAAAACTCTTTGATTTAGTGAAAAAAAATCTTAAACTTTACTTACTGGCAAATTTCATATTTTGAAATCTAAAAGCTCCTTTTCCAGGAAAGCTTTCTAGCCTGCTTGTGAATATTTTAACCATGGCAAGGTGGAAACCAGAAAGCTGAGGAAAAAAAAAATGCTGTGTCCATTAGACCAAAAAAAGAGAACACTTATGCCTGCAGTTTACTTTTACTTCTCTCAATGTTTCAAGGAAATTTCAAAACCACCCAAAAAGAAGTGAAATCCCAGATTAGGCCACATTTTCTGATTCTTCAATTATATTGTAAATTCCCAGTTCCAGTTCTAGTAATTTGTCAATGATCTGAGGATAACACATACCCACACATGCTCACACACACTCAGTCTTTCATGAGTCACCTTCAGCTCAGAGCACAGTAGCTAAAAGGATAACACTTTTTTTCTGTCTGACATTTCAGTTCTCTACTTGAGAAATATGACTGCAGTTGGATTAAGTTTAAATATGATGTCAGGTTTTCCACTGCTTCATGAGAAAAACATGTTTCTCCTGAGTTTAAATAGTCTAATTGTGCTTACTCTTGGGTTAATTCGGGGAATTCCTGCATTCTTTGGCAGAGAAGGGCAAACAGCAGTGTCTAGTGTAGATGATAAGAGGAGAGGAGCACTGACCAAGAGAGATGTGTCCAGAGCTGTACTTCTTCAAAAGAGAGTTAAGATACATTTGGGTCGGAGGAGCTGGATTGGAAATTTTAGAGACCATACAGGCAGAATTTTTATTGGAAAATCGAAAGGACAGTCATTTTCGTGGGAATTGTATCTTTCGCACCTAAAACACTGCATACAGTAATTGTTCAACAAACATTTGTTGGGAAAATAAATGGATAGGTGATATACTGCCTCACCAGGTAGAGGTTGGTGTATATGAATGACAGGAACCTCAAGAAAAGGAAATCTTGCACCATGATGGAAGCTGCCCTTTTATTTTTCCACCAAAAAGTGCTTTTGAGGAGTACAAAGATGAACTATATCTCTTTTGCAATAACAAGAAACAACCCTGGAATTGTTGATGAGGACTTAGTCCAAAGGTCGTTGCCCTTCTTGCCCTCCCCTCCTCCACTGTTCATAAATACCACTGTCCTCACACCAGCCACACTAAACAGCTCTGTGACCTCAGGCAAATTCCTTAAAATCACTGAACCTGAGTTCTGTTTTTGTATGTGGGAATACAGGGCTCTTTCTCTGTTTGCACTATATATTTCTCCTCATCCTCTCTCTGATTGTGAGACTTTTTTAAGGTAATGACATCAATGCTATGTTATGAGAGGTTATTAATATAGTGCTAGAGAGTTTTATTTCTCTTGTTGGTGAGCCAGTCTAAAGAAGTGAGGATCCAGGCTAAACCTGACTAGGCTGCCTGAAAACAGATGGTAATGATAAGATGTTTTGGGAGGCTGTGAAGAAAAGAATGGGGAAGAAGAAGAAAGAGGGAAGACAAAGAAAATGAGATTTCTGAGTATCCAACTCAGATGATCTATGGAGATGAGTAACTAACAATGGTGCATGCACTTGCTTGTGAGTGGTCATAAAGAGAACTGGCTTCTTTCTGGTACTGAGCAATCCAGACATTTCAAGGAAGCATAAAGTAAGTTGTGCAAAATGGAGGAAAGAGTACAAGCTCACTGTGGTAGAAATTAGTGACACTTACTGTATCTGGTTTTCTTCTCCTTCCTGGGAATATGGGAAGACTTCCCAGATTCCCTTGTGGTGAGGCTGAGGTCATGTGACTAATTTTGGCCAATAGGCTGTGACAAGTGTCTTCCAATGGGAGGCTTTAAGATGCAAAGCTGAGGTCTCTATACTTTCTCTTCCCCTGCTCCAGCAATCAAGGAAAACGTGTTGATGGTAGAGCCGCAAAGTAGGAGTGCCCTGCCTCCCTGCATTGCCACATAAAAAGCTGTCCTGAAGAGTTGCCTTTGCCCCATCAGACTTCATATGAGTAAGAAATAAACTTTTGTTGTGTAAAGCCATTGAGATTTAGGGGTCTATTTGTCACCGCATCACAGCCTAGCCTATCCTACCTGGTTCACTTAACTAGTACTTGTGAGGATTAAATGAGAATGTATTTGTCAAGAGTTCTGGAAGTGGTAAAGTATGCTTAATGCTAGTTCTTATTAAATTTGATAAAAGACTTTCTTGTGGCAAGTTTTTATTACCAAATATCTCTATAAATAAGTGCTAAAGAAAATGTTCCAGACAATACTAGCTGTAGTTTTTCAAACAGAAGTTGTGTCACATTTATGATCAAGACATGTATGATGGCATGATAAGAAGGAGCACACATTTTGGAGTCTAACAGACTTGCACTCCAGTGTCACCTCTGTCATTTACTGGCTTGAGATTTTGGGTAAGCTAATCAATTTCTCTAAGCTTTGTAATTTTTGTCTCTAAACTGTGGTGGTAGGAGGTGTGGGGAGACAGAAAAATGCCTTGATTGGATCACTGTGAGAAAGAAAATGAAAATTTATGTGCCCATAATAAGTGCCTTATACATAGATCAAATAATTTAAGTGCCTCATACATAGATCAAAAAACTAACAGTTTGTGATATTTAATTAACATTAAATATTTTCTGATTACTTATTTCTGATTTTCTGATTATCCTTTGGAAAACAAAGAGGAGAAAAAAGTGAGAAACAAAGGCACTAGATGTTTCTGGTTATGATCCACCTTAAGAGAAAGTTTGAGAAGGAGGTAGCTCTCTTTCTTTTGACGTTCCATTGGCCAAGTCCAATGTTGACATTACTTAGTTAAGAATACGGACTCTAAAGATTAAATTATATTTAGGCAATTAAAACCAGCCCAGCTGAGTGATGTGAGTAAAGATTGTCTTCTAGGGCCAAGATGTAGCTGTCATCAATCATAAACAGACATAAACCCAGGACGGAGTAGATATTTTCAGAAAATATTTATGTCGGTTACTATGCACTTGGGTTTTGTGGGATATGTCTATTTTTCCAACAGTTAATGACATGTGGTATTTCATGTGCTCAGGTTAGCTCTTGACTGTTTTCTCTTTCCTTTTTTTCTTTTCTTTCTTCTTTCCTTTCTCCATCTCCCCCTTTCTTTCCTCCTTCCTACCTTATAATGACCTACTGCCATATCTTTTGCCTACCTATCCCCACTTTTGGATACATGAAATGGCCAGTACTCTTAGATTCCCCCCTCATCTCCATTGCTGGCTTTGTATTAAAAAAAAAAAAAAAAACCTTTATAAAATTTCAGGAAGATCATTAATATCAGCTTCTTAGTTGTTTGATTTCACTGTCTTTGATTAGTATTCCATTTTAGCCCTGGATTCCTCAGTAACTTTTTAAGTTTGTCTTCAACTGATAGCATAGAAATAGTGAATAGAAACTTTGGGAAGATTTCAGAATTCTTTTTATATATGAGGAATCTGAGACTCATTTTATGTGATCCAGAGCTACTGCATTGACACAGGTTAGACTTAGAGTCCCGGGATTCCAGTGACCCTATTTCTCATCATAATTAGCCGTACCTACATCTCCTGTGGGGTAAAACATGCTTAAAAATGCACAAGCATAGAGCAATTTAAGAAGCACTTTTCTTGATCTGCTTCTCCAAATAAAGTCATCTCTGTCAGCTCAATGACCTCATAATTCTTCAACTTAATACCTTTTCCAGGCTAAAATGAAACTTCTTTGGGATTTTTCAGTCCTTTATATTGTAGCATGATTTAATTTGTGATGGTCTTATGAGACTATTCCTGGATGGAAAAAGAGCAGAAGAGCACTAATCAAGAAGGGAAGAGGAAGTCACAAATACCAAGTCTTTGAGAAGACATAGCAAGAGCAAATTTTCACCAGCTTTTGCCTAGAGCCAACCCAACACATTTAACAGCCATATTTATATTTGCTTTTGTTTAATTATCAATTTTTTCCTACTAAGTGAAATTCACTATCCTACGTACTGAGGTAAAACAGAGTTTGATAGGAAATGGTTACAAACTTCTGGGACCTTACAGCTAAGAAGGCATTCTGTCTCATGTAATTTAACTAATGCAGTGATAAAAACAGAATAAAATGCTTACAACAAGGGACATATACTCAACACTCTCAGGGAGTAGAGAGATTGATTTTAATAGGGAAATGATGGAAATGGGAAAGGATTCCTGGAGGATATGACCTTTAAACTGGACCTTTTAGAGTTAGCAACAAGGAAACAGAATTTTGAAGCTGAGAGAATGTCATACCTAAATATCCATTCAACATCTTACAAATATTTCTTGTGCTGTTTGCTGAGCCCCAAAGTTATAACAAAGAAGATATAGTCCCTGGCTCAGGAGTTTTCTGCCTCATATAAGCCACTGGAGAAAACATTAATTTAATATGAAATAGCTGGAAGTGAACAAATATACTTGGTTAGCTTATTTAGCTCAAGGCAAATGGTCCATCCAGTTCGTTCTCTATAGATGATACTTCTTGGATAGTATTTTCATTTTTCTTCAATAAAGGTAAAGGAGACAGCCTATAGGGAGCAGCCTTTCTTGTTCATATCTATTTTCCTTTCCTATACTCTTCCCACTTGAAGGTTGGACTACAGAGGTGACCATCCTTCTCTGTAATGAGTTTCCTCATCCTTCTTTTATCAAAAGCTCTCCACCATAAGTTTTGATGGTATAATCTTGTTAGAAAAAAAAATGTTCTTTGGAGCCCCAGCCCAGTCTCCTGTTGTTTAGGTACCATTCCTGAATAGCAGATCCAGGTTATGTGGTTTATGCCTGGATGCCTTGGAATACTTGCGTGTTAATGCTCTGTGACATCAGGAAAGTCATCATACTTCTCTGTGAACTTCAGTTTCCCCACCTGTAAATTGAAGATAACCTGATGCCTTCAGGGCAAAGGGAGTTGATTCTTTCTCGTGTGTGTGTGTTTGTGTGTGTGTGTGTGTGTGTGTTTGATTTGTGGAGGAAAAGCGGCTTCTCTGAAAATTAGAAAATCTCAACTCTACCCCTGGCTGTATCCCTATTTTGTATTGAGAAAATTATGGTATGCCTTGTACTGCCTGAGTCTTCTATTTAGGGGACAATACATGAAGATTAAATGTAAAACTGATCAACAATATAATCTTGTAAGCCAATTTGGTGAGGGGAGAAGAGTAGAAACAGGCCAATTGACTGCTTGACTGAATGATTGATTATTCGACTCAATTGACCAGACTAATCAGAACCATCCATCTAGTAGCCAAGTGTGTGAGCACATATCAAAACAATTTCGGAAAAGGACTTAGGAACATCTGCTTATTTGGGATAATGTAGACAAAATATGATTGACTAAATGCTTTGATATCTTTTAATCTTAGTTAAAGCTCTTAGAAAAAACAAAACTATAATGAAATCCATGGGCTTAAGTCTTGGAGAGTAGACAAAATTGTGTCTCTACATATTTATTTAAAAATTGTGATGTCCCTTCTATGATCCAAATACAAACTCAGTCATTCGTGTTTCTTTTTTCTTTATATGAAAGAAAAGGGACCATAACAATAATAAAGATAATGAAGAAAAAGCAACGAGAAAGAAGCAGCCCTCTTTTCTTTTCTTTCTGCTCCACTTAGTATGTCTTATCTCATTCTTGGTACTTTGTTTTCTCTCTCCTTGCTCCTTCTCCAGACTAACTTTTGGATTTTCTTTTCCTGGAAGAGAATTCATCTCTCTTTCTCTTTGGTCACTTTCTGAATCCCCACAAACACACTCTGATAGCTCAGCTCGCATTACATCCTCAACCTTGATTCAATCATCAGTGACCTCTGACTAGTTCACAGCTGTTGGGACTCTTAACGTGTGGGTAGAGAGGAGGAGGAAAGGTGAGCAGACAGCCTAAGATGTATCTACTATAAGTTATTTGACTCTGGTTACAAAGCAAATTCACTCTTGAATAAGGATTTGAGCTCAGGTATGCCTGGCTCTGAAGTCCAAGATCCTTTTACCACACAGTGATGCCATTGCGCTTAGTAGTTTGTGGAAAGACCATGAAAGTTACCCCATACATAATAAGTATCTAGACTTTTTCAATTAGGGAGACCCAAGCTAAATCAAACCTAGACAGGATAGGTATTTACTCAGATCACTAGTGTTGGGTTTCTGCGACACGATTAGCATGCTGATAAGCATGATAATAATAGTAATGATAATATTAATAATGATAACAATCCACATTTATACAACCGTTACTATGTGTCAGGCTTTCTCCTAAATTCTTTACATGCATTAACTCGATCAATCTTCTCAACAACCCCATAAGGTCAGTATTATCACGTGATCTCCCTTTGATAGATGAGAAAACTGGGGCACAGGGAGGTGAGTGGAAGTTATTAGGCATTTTCATCTCACTCAATCTTTTATTGGAAATTTTAAAAAGAACATGACAAATTAATTGTAAATAAGACAAAGTAAATATGACCTACTAAATTTATGGCACAGAGAAAGACTTTTAACAATTACCTCATACACAGTGCTTACAGTTCACTATGTGCTTTATTTAAAAAGAAAAAGATAGAATCAACTGAAAACTGAAGTCATTGTCCCACATTTGTGGAATCAGTTCTCCAGCCTGTGGTATTGGTCTCTAATGATTTGAGCAGAGGGAAGACATTGAGTATTTGAGTAGTATATATGTTTCCTGTGGCTGCCGTAACAAATTACTACAAATGTGGTGTTTTAAAACAATGAAGTCTATTCATTCCACAGTTCTTGAGGCCAGAAGTCTGAAATCAAGGTGTCAGCAGGACCACACTCTCTGAAGTCTCCATTGGAGAATCCTTCATTGCCTTGTCCAGCTTCTGGTGGCTCCACACATTTCTTGGCTTGTGGCTGCATATGTTTTCCCTTCTATCTTTGGAGGTAGAATCTACTCACTTAAGGATCCAATCCTTACCTTGATTACATCTTCAAAGACCTTTTTTCCAAATACGGTCATATTTACAAGTTTTGGGTGTTAGGACATGAACATATGTTTTTGGGGGCCATCATTTAAGTTACTACAAGTAATTAGGGAAGTTCTTTCAGGGTTTCATATGAAACTTAGTGGTGTTCAAGATACAGCCCTAAATAGCTCACTTATAATGCAGGTGATTCCCATGTGCCTCACAATGATTGCCCTGGGGCTATTATCAAAAAAGGGACTCTGACATAGGAAAATAAATGATTTTGAGCTTGAGAGAGGCTTGTTTTGACTTCATACAGCAAGAATAGAATAGACTTGTAAGCTTCCACTTTCTCCCTCTAAAATGAAATACTAACTTTCTTGACTACAACGTTGAATTGGCAAAACACTCATTCAGACTTAATTAAGATCATATGTTAAAACATATTTTCCCTCTTTTGACAGTCTTTAAAATGTCATTTCAGATATGTGAACTCGGCAAAAAGAGAAAAATAAAACTGGGAAAAGTGAGTAAGATTTTTTAAATGAAAAAGTGAAATAATTTTTAAGGCTAAGGACAGATTTATATATTACTTTTAATATTGGAACATGCAGTCTCATTTGTCTTCTACATTTTTTAGATTACAGATTTCTAAGTGTCAGAAATCTTAGAATCTCAAGAAATAGCCATCAATTTAAAATTCAAAATAGCTGGAGTCCTTAGAGGAAAGATGCAATTATGGTTGGGAGAATATAACAATGCCTTTGAGACATGACCTGAAGATTTATGTGAATATCTATTGCTGTAGGCTGAATGTTCGTATTCTCCGAAAATTCATATTTTGAAATCCTAACCCGCAATGTGATCGTATTAGGAGGTGTAGCCTTGGGGACGTGATTAGGTCATGAGGGTGCAGCTCTCATGAATGGGATTAGTGACCTTATAAAAAAGACGCAGAGAGATCTTTCCCCTCTTCCACCATGTGAGGACAAGAAGAAGATGTCTGTCTACGAATCAGGAAGTGGGCCCTCACCATACACCAAATCTGCCAACACCTTGATCTTGGACTTCCCAGGCTCTAGAAAGCTGAGAAATAAATTTCTGTTGTTTATAAGCCACCCAGTCTATGGTAATTTGTTATGCAGCCTGAACGGACTAAGACTTCTATGCATCTCAAGTTGGAATGTTTGCAAAGTGGTGAGAGCTTGGTAAGATTCTAAAGCATTTTGTTCCTTGTCCTAAGGAAACAGCATTTCCCAAAGAGTGGTCTATAAAACACAAGTCAGCTGCATAATGTCAGTTCCTTGATTCTAACACATGCCCCCCCCCCCCCCCATTTTAATGTCTCTGAAATTAGGTTCCCTGTTACACAGTGTCAAATGATATTTTTTAGCCACCAGGCTTTGCTTGGGCAAAGCTTAGCTGTGCATGAGTAAGGCCCTTCCATCTGATGATCACTTCCGTCAAGTTATTTGTATCTGTTGGACCTCATGTGGCTAAATTTAACTTGGGTCCTCAGTTTTTGCCTCTAAAAGATTACACTTCAATGTTGCATTGAAATGAAACATTTTTATGAAGGCAGAAGGTTGACAGTCACAAGACAAGTGATCCAATTTAAGGTGGTAGACATTGCCAAATCTCTTGAAGTAAATCATAAAATGTTGAAAACTGAGAGAAGTTGATGTGATTTATTTAGGCATTGGACTGTTTTATCTGTCAAAGGCTTCCAGCTAAATTTCAAAAGAAACTGATTTACTTCGAGAGATACATACTTAAATTAAGTATATAATAGGAAATGCAAATAAAACTCTAAGAGGCTTTCATATAATATAGAATTATGTCAGTCCTGAAGATGCTAAAGAAGTCAATATGATGAGCATAATTTATGAAAAGCAACATGTCAATCTGATGTAATATTGAACGCCTTAGGATGATGGAAATCTTCCTTTTAGGATTTCCAAAGGTGTATTTGCTTATTAAAAGCTCATAAACATCCTATAATAAAAAAAATCTACTTAGCTTTGTTTTTACCATCATTTCCAAATGTATATGAAACTAGAGCACCCCCAACTGCCACACACACATACACACACACACATACACACAAACCAGTTACTACCGCTTACCAATGCAGCATCCTGGTGAACATACCTTGAGTCATGTTACCCTAAGGAGTAGATTATTATGATAATTTACCTGATCCTCACTTTTGTAAATAATAGAGTCATAGATACCATCAAAAGAATAAAAGACTATAATTCAGAAGACGCTACTGCTATTTTTTCATTAATTTGCTTTATGACCAGGAGCAGGTCCCTTCTTCCCTGAGTTTATTTCCCCATGTTTTCAATAAATTTATTGGTTGTACAAAATAATCCACAATTCCCCTTACTGCTCTACTCTTCTATCCTGCAATGAGGTCTGTTAGATGAAGAATAGAATATCAGCTTTGGTTACACAGACACTTCTCTCATTTCTAAATCTTTTTGCAAAACATAAAACCACAACTTATTCTGTGGTTTTCAAGAATAATACATGAATTTATTTGATACTTATTCTTTTAGATTAGTCACTCTTCCAGTGCCACATTCTGAGAGCGCTATGCCAACCATCACAAGGAGAGAGCTATGAAATAAAATGTACCACGTGGTGTTCATTTGTCAGGTTCCTCTCATGTGCTGACCCTATTCTTTGCATTGAGTAGAGTCATCTGAGGCCACAAGAGGAGCTCTTGAATTCTCGGCCACATATTCTACTTTGGTGGCAATAGTGTTAATGGTGGTGGTGCTCCTTCTTCTTCTTCCTCATTGTTATCATCATCATCACCATCACATCTCATCTCCAATCCACCTTCTATATTAGTTCCTATAAGATTTGATCCTGCATGCCCCTACTTAACACTTCAAATGCTTCCCATACAGCCAGGGATGAAGTCCAATCTTGCGTGGTTTATCAGACCCTTCATTATTACGAGATCTTTTTTTCCTCTCCATCCTCATCTTGCCCTTTTCCCACCAAACAGTGTACATTCCAGCTGTGAATGAGCCGTGTTCAGTTCCCTGAATGCACCATCCTCTCTTTTATGTCTAAGCTTCTGCACATGCGGTTCCTTTATCCAAGGATGTTGTCTCCATCCCCACCTCTCTCCTTACACTGCCTCCATTTGGTTATTGTTTTAATATGGTCTGATTATCGTTCTAGAGGTAAATCTTCTGGGTAAATTGATAATGCCTCAGTCACCAATACTGCATTAGGCAGTCCTCCTGTCAGCTCCCACAGCATCTCATACTTTCCCTAGTATGGCACTCTCAGCACTGTGTTGTAATTGCCTTCTTTCTTATGTTGTCTCCCACTAAATTTCAACCTCCAGTACAGCTTTTCAGCTGGATAATTTCAGATGGTATAGGGGGCCTGTGAAACTCCGGGGCTGTGTTCAGCAGTGTGGCCAGGTCTGAAGTCTACTGTCCAAATCATAGATAGGAGAATATGAAGGATACAGCCTGTTTAGAGTCATTGTGGGTGACATGACTTTTCAATCCCACCAATACAATGTGATAGCAGGACAAGTATCCAACAGTCACTGCATACACAAAGCCCAAACATCTGTGACAAATGTCATGCTTCAGAAATGATCCCCAGTTGCCCAAGGAATGGCTTCCCCTGCAGAGTATTCTTATCTGCAGATCTGAAAAATTTTGTTTACTGTTCCAGCTTCTCTCTGACACACTTGTGGACTGACCACATGTCTCTAGTGAGTTTCTCTCCCTTCCTGTCACCAAACACAGCTTTCCTTTTGAAGCTGCAAATCAAGCTAACTGCCTGACAGTCTCTAGTATTATAACTGTGCACACCATGTGTGAAGGTCACAGGATCTAGAAAGCAAGTCTTTTTTGTAACTCCAATGTATTAATAATGTAAAGTTTACTAATATAAAGATAATGAAAACAATTGTGACTTTTTTAAGAGTCTGCTATGACCTAGGCATCTGAATACACTATATTAGATAATCCTTGCAACAATCCTGCAAGTAAGCATTTTGCCTCATTTCACAGATGAAGAGACAGGCTCTCAGGGGCTTAATGGTTTGTCCACAGTCATGAAGCTGCAAGTATCAGAACTGGTATTAGAAACCACATCTCTCTGATTCCAAAGCCTGTGTTCTTTCCACTCCATGAAGATGATTCTCAGTGTTTCAGAACAGAATATCCAGTACTTGCAGAGTCAATAAATAAAAATGATTTATTTGGAAACACTCCCTTTTCATCTGCAGTGGAATTGAATAAAAAAGATCTCTCCTTCTGGGCCAACCATTCTCACTGGTCCCTGAAGTGAAGGACCGCCCTGCAATACCAGCCGGGACACATCAGTGGCAGATAAGTTCACTGGGACTCGCCACCCCCTCTTCTGAGGAACGTTTCCTGAATAACCCTCCCACCCCTACCCAGGCAATTCTTTCATTGTCACCTTCTAGGAGCTGACAGACTACTGGACCTGGAGTTAGGCAGATCAGAGTTTAAGTCCTAACTCTGCCACTGAGCACTCAAATGAATCGGGTGACCACTAAATTACTTCATCCAAGAGGAGATGGGGCTCTCACAAGGTTGGAGAGGGAGCCACATCCGTGAAATAATGCATGTGAGAGAACCTTGGAAACTATAAAAGTACTGAACATATTAAGGCAGTATTATTGTACCCTCCAAACCAGTAGTCAATAAAAACTTAAGACACTAGGATTTCATGTAGACATGTTGGCATCTAAATCATCAGCTCTTTAGGAAGGATGCATGGTCTCATTGTTTCTCTGTTTGCCCCTTACTTAACCTCAGGGCCTTCAACCGAAGAGCAACTCCATAGTGATTTTTCCCTTGAGACCTGCAGGGTGATGATCACAGCCCGTGCTCCGCCACCAAGCTGGAAGGAAGTGGCCTCTCATTGCTCTGCAAACACTAAAAAACTCATGGTCTGAAATCTTCATCTGTCCTTTGAATCTGCTGGCTTAGTTTGGTTTTATTTTTGTTTTTTTCTATAACATGTGCGTAATAATGTTACCAATGAACATTAATTTGTGCCAGGTAAATTGTACTTCACAAACATTATCTAATTTAATCTTTAAAGCTACCTCACATCTTATTATTGTACAATAAGTATTGCCATTTTTACGTGTGGGTACACTGAGACTCAGAGATGGTAAGCCCCTTTGGTTCATCAAGACTCCCTGATGGAGAAGGATCTGAACTCGGGGTCCCAGACTCCAGAGCCCTTACACAGCCCCTATATCTTGCTGGCGGGTTTTCTACATTTTGACTTGCAAGTCAGAGAACATGGTTTCACTATGATTATTTTCTCCAAAGAACAGAGACTTGCACGGAGTAGTTGTTAAATTAATATTTTCAGATTCCTCATCTGCAAAAGAAAGATAGTAAGGGTCCCTACTTCATGAGGTTGTGTGAGGATAAAATGATGACTATACTTAAAATACTTAACAAAGTGCCTGCCACAGACAAACATTCAATAAGTAAGTGGCTATTATTACGTATTCTCTTTGAATGTTCCTTTTCTTATTCTTTTCCCTCCTCTGGAGCATAATATCCTCAAGCATAGTGTCAGTACTAACATTTCCTTTATTTTTGGCCCACATAGGAACCTGTACCAGATCTGTCACCCACAAAAGATGTGAACAGACAGATGTAAGATCCAGGAGGTCTGCTGGGATCTGACTCACAGGGTAATCAGTGTGGGGATCAGAACCGATGACCAAACAGGAACAGTTCCTTCACAGGTGAACAGCACTCTACGGTTTAGAGTTAAGCAATACAGCACAATGGTTGGTGACATAGACTTTGGAGTCAGCCTGAGTTAAAAAACAAAATCTGGTACTTTCCTTGATTCAATAAGTACAAATTAAGTGCTCCCTCTGTACCAAGTACTAGGAAAGAAATTTCACACTCACTAGCTTTGTGAACTCATGCAGGTCAATAAATTCCCCAAGCCTCAGTTTCCTCATCTATAAAATGAGCACAACACAGTCCATCTCACAGTGTTCTCAGCTTTATAGGAAACAGTATATTGACAGTTCTTAGATAGTGTTAAATGATTGACAGCTCTGTTTAGCCTCTGTATGTGACCTCTTTACCTCATTTGATTTTCACAATAATCTTAAGCAATATTTTCATTACCATGATCCCCATTTTTGGGATGAGGAAATTGAAGAGACTCACTTGTGCTTCCTACCTTGTGGGTGGCCTCAGGGACTAAAGGGAAAGTGTAGGTGACAGCAGGTATTTATCAGTCCTTTCTGGAGGAGACCTAAGGACAAGGGAACTGGGTAGGTTGCCCAGTGGCTGCAGAGGAGAATATTATCCCAGCTGTCTCTAAATCTTCCCACCAATGAGTCCTAGAGCACCAGACATGGCCACATGAGTTTGCTGGGCCTCCAGGAGGTGAATGGAGGCAGGAAATCTGCCAGCCTTGGCCTCTTCCCTAGGAAAGTTCTGCCACGTCTTGTTGCCAACTCAGACGCTTGTCATATTACTCATGCATGTGGGATCTTCCGCAAGAAGCCGTTGGCTCCCCAAAGGCTGGCAGGGATAGGAAGGCACTGAAAACCCAGAAATACAGACCAGCAGTGGGAAAGCCTGGCATAAATTTGGGGGCCTGCTAGGCTCATCAATGTGTGTCAATTCTGGGCAAAGCAAGAATGGTCTCCTAACGTTGGCATCCTAGGAGTTGGTCTGACAATCATGCCATGGAAGCCAAGCACGATGCTAGACACTGTGTGGGGAGCAGGAAGGGAGGTGTCTTGGTCTTCTCAGGCTACCAGGATGAAGTACTGAGTGGCTTACGCAACATGAATGAATGTTCTCACAGTTTTGGAGGCTGGAAGTCTGAGATTAAGGTGCCAGAATGGTCGGTTTCTGGTGAGAGCTCTCTTTCTGACTTGCAGATGGCTGCCTTCTTGTTATCACATGGTGGAGAGAGAAAGAGCAAGCTTACTGGTGTCTCTAGTTATAAGAGCACTAATCCTACCATCAGGATCCTGTCCTCATGACTCATCTAAACCTAATTACAACTCAAAGGCCCCATCTTCAAATACCAACACATTGGGAATTTTCTTTGAGGGGCGGGAGTACATAATTCAGTTTATAGCAGGAGGTAAGCATTTGATTGCTTTTTGAAGTCTGCTCAATTTTGGCTGATGCATTTAAGAGGAGCATTGACAAACTAGGAAATGCAAAATCAGAATAATACTGTCATGCGTCACTTGATGACGGGCATACGTTATGAGAAACATTTTGTTAGGCCATTTTGTTGTCATGCGAACATTGTAGAGTGCACTTACACAAACCTAGATGGTACAGCCTGCTATATACCTAGGCCAAATGGTACAAATCTTATGGCACCACCATCGTATATACAGTCCGTAATTGACTGCAACGTTGTTATACAGCATGTGACAGTGAAGGATCATAAAATCATACTATACAAGAAAAAAAAAAGTCTCCATAAAGGAACTACTGGGGGCCCATACTAGTGTAACAGAAGAAAACAGTTACAAAAGTACAAATTGTTAGGGTGCTAACAGAAAAATACTAGAGCCCTTGTTACAAAATTATTAGGGTGATAGTGAAAATTTAAGATGATATTTACAAACATTTAGTATTTTTATTATAATTTTAGGGTACAAGTTGTATGATTACAGTGTCGATTGCAAATAGCAGGAGTGATCATTGCAAATGACTACTGTATTCCTTTAGTAAATAGCACATTAAAACTTAACCCTTCTGGTCAACCCTTCTAGTAATATTCAAATGATTTCAGCAGAACGTTTTCTTTTGTCTGTACTCATAGATGAGCAACTATACACTACTATTCAGTATTGGCCTTTTGTAGCACATAAATCAAACCCCAAGTGAACCCTTATACAAGAGAACTTAACTCATTTTGGGTTGAGGTTAAGGACCGATTTGAGTAGCTGAGAAAAGCCATAAACCATTCTCTCATAAAAATACATAAATGGGCAAATCTTGACATATGGTTTTAGAGTTTAGAACATAGAGAGTGTCATAGGCTTAGATAGTATTATAGTTGGTGCTCAGTGATTCTTTGTTGAATGAATAAATGCATAAATATTGAAACTTGTTTTATCTGAGGGTAAGGACATTTTATATGTAGAGTTGGGTACCGCTTTTCCCTTCTGAGGCAGAGGCTCTTTCCAGAGGTTTCCAGGCAGACCCTGTGACATCATTTGGGCTCTGTTGGGCTCTCCTGGGTTTAGCTTCCAGCTGTAGGTCTGGATCGGGTCTGTTTTTCCTGTATCATTCTGTAGCCCACGCTAAAGGGGCAGTGGACACCCAGGCCACGTGCTCATGGTGATGACAGAAGCAAAAGAGAGCATGTCACGTCATGTTGACAAGTCAACAGCCCAAATTCATGGAGGGGGCATATGCTCCAGATACCATGAGGCCATAACAAGGGTGTTGATGGTTTATATTATTATAGGGGAATGAAGAGTTGAGAACAATAATTCAATCTGCCAAACTCCCTCCCTTCTAGTTACTTCACAGACTTCACAGAGCTGAGCCGACGTAGAGCATGCTGAACTTTAACACTAGGCCATCAGGGCTGGTTTGAGCTGAGTCTTGAAGGACAAATTGAAGGAGGCAGAGAAAAATGTCAGTCAAGAGAAACAAAGATGAAGAACGACAAAAAAAAAAAAGAAATGAATAAAAGAAAGCAAGAGAGGGAATGAGAGAGAGAATTTGAAAAAACTAACAGGTAGGACATTTTTGATAAATAGTATCAATTTTTGAGGCCCCTTTGTTGTTTGTTTGAGAATTCCTTGAAGTTCTGAGACCTGGATAGGAAGCCAGAAAACCTGGATTTTGTCCCAGTTCTAGAATTGTGAGTACTTAGTCAAAGTTCTTCCCCTCTCAGTCTTGTTTCTCCATTTGTAAAGATGAGCGATTCACCCAAGTGAGGTCAAATAGCCCTTGTAGCTTTGAGAATGCTCATATTCTGATCCATCTGGAACCAAATGGAGTGATTCTGGAGTCCCCCTCTAGAACCAGGAGAGAAACAGTGATTAATCAGTTGTGTATCTACCAACATAGCAATGGGGACAGGCGATAAATAAGATGACATTTTTCCAAAAGAGAGGACAATCTGTCTGGGAGATTCATGATGGAATGTTCCCTCCAGATTGGCCCTGGAAATCCCTGAGAGTAAAGCATTCTCACCTCCAAAATTTTGAAGGGGCAGGGGGAGGGCAAGCCTGTATCTGATGCCAAATACGTAAAGTTCATTCCAGTTAGTTAATGGAATGTGCAGCTTGAAAATACAGCAACTTGTTTTTCACGCATTTCTACGGAGCCAGCTCCTCTATTTCCATTCACATCAAATGACCTCAGGTCAGCAGAATACAGAATGGACGACCCCTGCCAAGACCTCCAGTGGCGGAGGCTAATGAGGCTCTGGGGGAAAGCCTTCAAAGAGTCCACGGATATTACTTTGTCTGCCACTGAGACTTCTGACCAAAATGAAGCTGGACACCTAGGTTGGGCCAGGCACTGGGAAGCGTGAAAATGCTGCCTTAATGACCACTGACTGTGGATGCTTCTGTAAGCTACTCTTTGGAGAGCTTACCTGGTTTGGCTGAGGGGCTGTGCCAGGGAGAACCACTCCTGCCTAACTCCTCTGAGGAGGTAGGGGAACCGAGAAATTGGACAACCTGCTTATCACCCAGCAACATGCAGAGGCATCCAAGCACTGAAGAGACCTGGGTTCTGGCTCTGAAGCAGCCCCTGGTTTCTGCATGATCTCGTACAGTTACTCTCCCTCTCTGGTCTCTAGTATTCTCAGTGTTAAAGAAGGAAGTTGGGTTGGCTCTGATGCTTTGGGAATACAGAGAAGCGAGCTTTCCAATAAGCAGCTAATATGTGGCTGAACACTTACTTTAGGCTGCTTTGTGTGTGCGTGTGTGTAGCAACTTTATAATGGAGGAAACTAAGGCTCAGAGACAGGCATTTCCTAGGGTGAGTTAGTTGAGTAAACAGGGGCTAGGCATATTGCTAGGTTCAGAAGACGGAGGAATGAATAAGGCTCTGTTCCTTCACTTGAGGAGTTTCCAATTGGTGGCAAGATAGACCTGTAAAGAGATAATCATAGTGCAATATGGTGGGAGAAACAGAGGACCTAACACAGCTGATCGGGAGAGAGATAAATAAGGCAGGAGCAGGAGCAGACCCTCCTCCAGTCGGGGGCAGGAGAAGACCCTGAAATAGAAGCTTTGCCAGTAGGAAAAGAATTCCTGAATTGTCTTGTGTGATGATTATGGGTTTTCTTTAAAAAAGAGAGAAGTGGCTAGGCAAAAAGATAAGGGAAGGCTTTCCAAGACAAAAGGCAAAACGTAAGACATGGAAATGCAAAAGAAATAGCATAGTATGAACTGGAACTGGAAACCATCTGATTGCCTCAATGTTCTTGGAGTACAAAATAGAAGGGAATGAAACAGTGGCTAATGTGGGCTCAAGTAAATATCTTCTAAAAGCAAATGCATCCTTCATCCATTAAACCACTCTGCCTTCTATTTCATTTTGCTTGAAAATAACTTATTTTATTTTTAGTAACATTTCATATATCGAAATATTTCATAATTGGGCCGGCCCAGTGGCATAGTGGTTAAGTTCGCGCACTCCGATTTAGCAGCCTGGGGCTCACCAGTTTGGATCCTGGGTGCAGACCTCCACACCGCTCATCAAGCCATGCTGCGGCAGCATCCCACATAGAAGAACTAGAAGGACTTACAACTAGGATATACAACTATGTACTGGGGCTTTGGGGAGAAAAAAAAAAGAGGAAGATTGACAACAGATGTTAGCTCAGGGCCAATTTTCCTCACCAAAAAAGCAAAAAACAAAAAAAAGAATAAAATATTTAATACCCATATGCCTACCATCCAGTTTAAGAAATAAAACATGGCCAATGTAATTATAGAGCCTTGCATTCCCCACCCTGAGCATGCCCATGGAGTGCAAATTCATCTCTCGATTGGCATCACAGTAATTAAATTCTTGGAAATGAGTATAAAATTTGAATTTTATTAATTTTATTGCAAAATCTAACTGTCACATGGACTGGAATATGACTGTCCCTGAAGTCAGTACATTCCTTCCCTGTACCAAGCTACAGGGTACACCACATCTTAGTCAAAAGCCAGTTTGTCAGTTAACAGTTAGAGATTCCAGGCAGTCTGACCTGTTTATTCTTTCCCCGTGGCTAACTCCTCATGAAGTGTCAAATTATAGACAGATGTTCTCTTGGTAAATCTGGAGTCAGAATCCAAAATCTAATGGCACAAACTTAACGTACCCTGATTCATATCTCCTTCCCTCCCTTCTTTCCTTCATTCTCCCCCTCCTTCCTTCCTTCTTTCCTTCCTTCCATTCTTCCTTCTTTCCTTCCTAGAGTTGCAAGATAAAATACGGAACATTCAGTTAAATTTGAATTTCGGGTAAACAGCAAATAAATTTTTAGTATAAGTATGTTCCAAATATTGCTTGAGACATGCTTATATTAAAACATCATTCATTGTTCTTCTGAAATCCAAATTGCACTGAGCATTCTATATTTTTATTTGCTACACCTGGCAATCCTATTGTCCTTTCTTCCTTTGGCAGATATTTATTGAGAATCAATCATGTTAGTGAATGAGATTTTTTTCATATTTTCTTGCTACCCAGAACCTTTTGGATTCCCACATTATGTTTTCAGAGATTTCTAGCTTCATGAATCCTGTCTCACCAGGGTAGGACTGAAGGAATTCAATTTTCCAGCTCCCTCTGAAGCTGGGTCACAAGCAAGTTGCCTGCTCCACCAATGAGACGCACCCTTACTAAACTTTGGTTGGAAAGTCAGCAACTATGGAAGGAAATGCCATTCAGAGTCCCTTTCTTAGCAAGGAGGTGTCAGAGGCTTCCAGCCTCTGGTGGTGGGAGTATTTTTACGGTCAAGTCTGGAGGTTTTCTCTGTGGAGTACTCACCAGGGCAGGGGTAGGGACAGAGGTGTCCTCGTCATCTCAGTTCTGCAGCATGGTTTGGAGCATTATTTTCTGGAAGTTCAGGCCTGAACATGATTCTCCAGCAACCAATACTCTCAATAATACTGCAGACTTCCTATCCTTTGAACAGCTGGTTCCTGCTTAATCATTCAGAGTTGGTCTTTGTTGCCTACATGTAAGCATCCTGTTTATGCTAAAAGCTCTGTAACTAGTGAACACACACAGGCCACATGATACTTGTAGATTCATGGAGGGGGTAGATATTAATTAAATAAATACAGAATTAGAAATGTTGATAATTCATAATTATCTCTATGAAGAAAAACTACACTATAAGAAGTGACAGTGGGGGAATCTAACATCAATTTCAAGGGATTTGATAGGAGTCTCTAGGTGGATGACATAGAATAAATAAGATGTTTCTCCTGAAGACAGTGGGAAGCCATCAAAAGATGTTAGGTAAGAGCATTGCCTGATCTAATTTGTTTTGTTTTGTTTTAAAGTTTACTCAGTGTGTATAATAGATTTGCACTGGGTCAAAAGTAGAAGTAAGAAATTCTTCCCCGACTTCCACTCCACTGTGGCCTGGACTTGGTGACTCACATCCAAAAAGTAGAGTATGGAAAAGGGAAAAACAATAGCTTTACAGAGCAGAAACCTGGCAAACACATCTTTAACTAAATGGTCAAAGGTTAATGTCGCCAGCTGCTCTAGATGAAATGTTTGTACCCTCCTAAAATTCGTATGTGGAAACCTAATCCTTGATGTAGTGATTGGAGGTGGGGCTTTTGGGAGGTGATTAAGTCATAAAGGTGGAGCCTTCATGAATGGGATTACTGCCCTTATAAAAGAGACCCCAGACAGATCCCTTCCACATGAGGACACAGCTGTCTATGAACCAGAGAGTGCACCTTAACCACACGCTGAATTTGCCAGTGCCTTGACCTTGGACTTCCAGCCTCCAGGACTGTAAGAAATAAATTTCTGTTGTTTATAAGTTACTCAGTCTGTGGTACTTTCTTATAGGAGCCCAAATGGACTAAGACACCAGCAATAGGCCATGCTGATAATAAGTAACACCTGATATGATGAGAGACCAAGGGAATTTCTTTGTGGAATTCTTCCCCTAAATCCATACTCAGTCTAATCGTGAGGCAAACATCAAACGCAAAGTGAGGAACATTTTACAAAATACCTTCCCCCAGGCACTCCTCAAAACTGTTGAGGCATAAAAAGTAGGAAACGACTTAGACACTGTCACAGACCAGAGGGGATGAAAGGGACATAATGACTAAATGCAATGTGGTATCCTGGATGGGATTCTGGAACAGAAGAAAAACTTCCATGTAAAAATTGGTCAAATCTGACATCCCAATCAAACTTTAGTAAGGATGAATCTCATTGATAGAGCAGGTGACCTGCTGGTGACCCAGCTTCAGAGGGTCCTGGGGAAGTGAATTCTTTCCATTCTAACTTGTGAGACAGGATTCAGATGTGGTCAAATTTGAACAAAGTCTCGAGTTTAGTTAATGATAATGTACCAATATTAGTATCTTATTTATTTTTTTTTTGAGGAAGATTAGCCCTGAGCTAACGTCTGTGACCAATCCTCCTCTTTTTGCTGAGGAAGATTGGCCCTGAGCTAACATCCATGTCCATCTTCCTCTAGTTTATATGTGGGACGCCTGCCACAGCATGGCTTGATAAGTGGTGTGTAGGTCCGCACCCAGGATCCAAATTGGCAAACCCCAGGCGACGGAAGGGGAACATACGAACTAAACTGCTGTGCCACTGGGCTGGCGTCTTAGTTTCTTATTTTTGACAAATATGCCATAGTAATGTAAGATGTCAACAATTGGGAAACTAGGTAAGGGATTTATAGTAGCTCACTGTATTAATTTTGCAACTGTTCTATAAATCTAACATTATTCTAAAATAAAATGTTTATTTTTTAAAAAGGAGAAGCAGGAAAACCTGTCAAGTGACTCTTGCAGACAGTTGTCTAGGCCATAGAATGAGCTATAGTGAGGGCATTAAGATAGACAGAGGGGGTGAATCAGAGATTTATTTTGAAGACAGAAGTGGCAATTCCAATATGTCCTTGTGACATTAGGGGAAAGGCTTTGTAACGCTAGGAGAGCAAGGCCCAGAAACAAAAGCCTCACGTTGGTCAAGGCTTTACTAAGTGACTAAGTGTCCAGTAACACACACCAGATGTGTGCATGTCCCAAGTCCTGATAGGTTTCCAATCCTCTAATTCCTAGGAAGAATAAAATCCTGCTTTTTTCCTAGTCCCAGAAGCTCTCCCTCTAAGCTTCTTATTTAGCTGAGTTATAAGTGTTTAGTTTTTCATTTGCGTCAAATAAATTGTTGCCCACTGTGAGCTGGTGATTCAGCCTGGGTGGGAAGTTCCCTCCTGCTCTAGGGCCACGTGCTTGTTAATTTGTCATGCTTCCTAAGCAATTATGGCCTTAGGAATCCCTTTATTTATCCTGTAGTTAATGGCAGCAGTTCCACCTTCAATTATTAAAAGGCTGAGTGGACCTGAAGTGTATGTCTTACTTCTCAATGCATTATGGATTTGATGGATAACTGGAAGGAGACCAAGAAGGGGGTGGGGGTGGGGTGTGTGTGCACGGGCAGAGGAGGGAGTCGTGGGAGGGGGTGGAGACACAAACTTAGCAAGTTTTCCTCAAGCCCAGGGTTACTTCCTTCAAGGGGTTGGCAGGTTGTTATAGTGTATAAGCCATGAAATCCAGCATGGTTACTAGATAGAAAAGTAAAAGGCCTGACGGCCAGGAAACTGAGATATTTGAAAGGGTAATCCAATAACAAAGGTAGGGGAGTGGACCTATGTTCTTGCCTCTCCATTCCTCCTCTATCCATGTTCTGTGAGGTTTGGATGAGGCTGATCTCACTCCTTGATAAACGGGAGAATTCCATCCTCCATCCACAGGCAAGGATACAAGGATGGGACAAGGAAGGTCATATCTGGAAATTTTGCTGAAGATGTTGGAAAAGAGACATTCTTTCTGTTGAGGTTGCCAGTCATCAGAGCACCAATTCAATAGCAGAAGGACATGGGCAGTGGGATAGTTAACAAATACTGGGCTTGAGGTAGGACAAGGGGAGCCTTATGATGAAACGATGAGCAGGTGGTAGCCTGACACTTCTAGCATCCAGCTTTACTACCCCAGGTTCTCTCATTATGAAGTTAAAGTCTGTTTGGTGATAAAAGCAGTAGATCTGGATGCAGAGTGAGACAGGAGTATAATCTGAGCTCTGATAGCCCTGGATCCAGCCGTGCCTAAAGCCAAATATTCATTCCTTCAATGTATATATATTTTTGGTTGTATGAACTAGTGTGTTTTGTTTGTATTGTATTTTATTGATTTGTTAAGCTTCTTAACGTGATAAAAAAGAAAAGTAATACCTTCCAAATGCTTATGAATGGTAGCAGAATGTGGCACTTTGTCATTTTGATTATTTTAGCTAAAGAAAATTGAGAAGCAGATATAAGAAAAGCTTTCTTCCTCCCCCTATTTGTCTAAAAGCCCAACATAAATTTGTCAAGGTACCCCCCTCTCCTCTCTGCCAGGAAGGATAGAAGTTAAGGATCGGAAACAACTCTAGACCGTTAGCATCCCAGACATGGCCTCAGAGGAATTTACACAACGAACCTTACTAAAACTAGCCCTCTCTGCCATTAGTTTCCTCATGTATTTGCCTTCCTACAATTTTCCACCCCTAGAAGATCAAAGTTCTTTTCCTTTGTTTAGTCATTTCTCTAAATGCATTGTTCTTTGCTAAGATGCTATATAAGCTCAAGATTTAACTACCCCTTTGAGTTACTTATCACTAAGTCCTCCCATGTGTATATGTGATGCCCATGTTAATAAGCATCTGCTTATTTTTCTCTCATTAATCTTTTATCAGTCTAATTTGCAGAGCCCCAGCCAATGAACCTAAGAAGAGTAGAGGAAAAAGGAAATTTTTTCTCCCCTACACCTGCTGAGCCCTTCGCGCTAACCCTGCCAAGAGCTTATGTATAATTTCCCCTTTAATCCTCATACAAACATTGGGAAGCCTTATTTATCTCATTCACAGGTAAGGAAACTGAAAAATAGAAAAGTTAAAAATCCACCCAACTTACAAAGAGCTTAAGCAACAGAGCAGGGATTCCACCCAAAGCCAGTCCTGCAAGTTACAGCCTCACCCTGCGGATGTTTTCTTTAAGGACCAAAACTGTTTTTCCGTCTTTAGAGTAAGTTATTTTGGTGGAACTAAACAATTATCCAGTTCTATGATTAAACCCCTTTAGTGTCTCCCAAATCTCTTCTCCATCTCCACTGCCAACACCAAACTCAAGCCAAGACATCCTCTGAGAATCACGATGATGGCCTCCTGAATAACCTCACTCCTCCTGGTCTTCCCTCCACCTTGTTCTCTGCATCCAGAATTTATTCTAATACAGTTTTAATCCCTATTTTTTATAGTATTGTTTCGTTTATGGATTTTATTTTATTATGAGGTCTTCAAGGACAAGGATTTGCTTTCTTTTTCTCCATGCTGGATGCCCAGTGCCTATGAATGTTTCATGCTCCTGGCTCGGTGTTCTCATTCATTCTTCTATTTCTAAATACATACCTTCTCTAGGCTAAAAATGCCCATATTTATATGTCCAGACTACACCTCTTGCCAAAACTTTGACTTTTATATCTGTTGATTTGGTTTTTGCACTTGTATATCTAATCAATATTTCAAACTGAACGCATCAAAAACCAAATTCCTGATGCTCCCCGAGAACCTCTTCCTTACTTCCCTCCCACAGTCTTCCGCCTGGAACTTGGCTCTTGACAACCCATGCTTCCAAATGCTCAAACAGAAAACATGAAGTCACTCTCTGGACGCCCCCCTTGTTCTTGCATACCACTGCCAATCAAGCAGCAGATCTTCTGGTTCCCACTACAACTTCTGACCATACTCACTCTCTCGCTACAATCCAAGTCACCACTGGTTTTTCTTCCCAGGTTCGCCTCCTAACAGGTTTCCCTGCTTCTGTCCTTGCCCCATTTCAACCCCCAGGAATCCTTTTAATCAGAAGGCTGAGCACTTCATGTCTCTGCTGAGAACAATCCAGTGGCTTCCCATCTGGCTCAGTGTAAAAATGGAAGCCCACACAATGGACTGCAGGGTTCATCATCTCTCTGACTTCACCTCCACTCGAGCCCTGTGGGTTTCCTTGGTGTTCCTCAAATACATCAGACATTCTCTTACCTCCAGATCTTTGTCCTGGCCTTTCCCTTTGCCTAGAATGCTATTCCCCTGGATATCCACGTGGCTTTCCCCCTCACCTCCTTCATACCTTTGCCCAGATGCCACCTTCTTAGTAAGTCTTTCCATGTCTGCTGTATCTAAACTTGGCACCTGCTCCTTCAAGGCAGGATGTTTGCCTGGTTTTTCATTTGTTTGTTTTTGTGTTTGTTTGTTTTTTCTGCTCCATCTCCAGTGCCTATATGTGCCCAATATGTGTTTGTTAAATAAAAAGTACTAGATGGTAAATATTTAATGAGTGAGTGCACACATAAATAAATCTCACCTAATCATTGATGGTTCTCCATTGCCCTAGAATAAAGTTCACATTCATTAAAGCACAAGGCCTTCCAGAATCTCATCTTTGACTGTCTCTTGATCTTTATCTCTCAACAGACACCACACTGCAACTCACCTACACTCACATACCCTGTGTCCCATCCACACTTAAATATTTACTTAAAGTGCATACAAAGCCCTTTCTGTTTTCACATTCCGTTGTGAAGTCTTCCTTGGCCTATCACATTACCCCCAGACAGGAAGGATGAGGTTCACAGGACTCCTCCAGCACCCTGTTCTTCTCCCTTGTCACACTCACCATACTGTATTACTCTGCTATAGTTTTCTGCTTCTGAGAGGTCTCTGAGTGAGACTCTGACATTGCTGGGAGGCAAAGGACGTATTTTTCTGGCTACTGTGTCTCCAAGCCCAGCACAGTAGCCAAATCTGTCTGGCTACTTGCTACCAATACGTTTTTTCACTGTAAAACACTGCCTGCATCTCATCTAACCTGGAATACACCCACCTTTGCACCATGACAAGTCTGGCTAATCCCAGTCTCATTTTCTTCATATGTCAAATGAGAGTGGTAACAATAAAAAATGAACATTTCTATCCCTCTAAGCAAAGCAAAACTCCAAAAGTTTGAATAGCTTTAATGTAAAATTTTAACTTTAATGTGTACCTTTCTGTTTGTTTTACTTGAAAACTAAGTAGATTAGTCATTACACACTTTTATTTAGTCTATACATAACACTCGTATGAATAGTCATTGTTTTATTTAGAAGATGAATACTAAAACATAACAAAATGTCAAGTTGACCAAACACGATTAACAGAAGTCATGCAACATGCAAATGACATTAACTGGCGCAGTCAGATTAAGTCTTGAGAAGTGATTATCTTTTCCTCTTGGAAAGGATTCCCTTCACCCCTGGCCTGGGCTCTCCTCTCAAAGCCTTTGATCACTCCTCTTAGGTGTTTAGGATGTAGGAGACATCAGCCCAGATCATGCACTGATAGGCCTGCCTACTTGAGAGCTGGGCACCCAGAGGTGACGATGCTCTGCAGACATGCTGGGGAAGAAATCGTTTTCTTTGGTGGCAACTATCTGTTGGCCACTGAGTGTTGCATCAATGAAAGTGGGAGTGGCTGAGGATGTCAAGGAGGCAGAGTCAGTATTCACAGGCCTCAACTTCTGCTCTGGAAATCCTATCAGTTGGACAATCAATTACCTCTTTCTCCCATTCAGATCCTTGGCTTTGTTGTAGACAACAATCCTTTGACCAGATGGCTGGGGGCAGGGAGGGTGCACAGCAGTAATGGCATAGGTTCATGGGGAAGAAGATCCTGAGTAGACTTATTCGTTTGCCCCTGCCTCTCAGGTCTTGGCTTTTCATACTAAGAGACTTATGCCTATGGCTGGCCCATCACATGTGTCTAAAACTTTCTTCTAGTTGACATTTCCAGTCATCATTTCCAAATTGGTGACGTGTTGAAATGTCTCCTTGGGATATCTGCAATTTGTTCTTAGAAATGCATGGGAATTGTCTGCTCATTTTCATAACTGATGCGAGGACCAGGCTTAGTCTGCAAGAACAGTTCCCTGATCACAGTTTTGATTTTTCCAAGCTGGAGCTCCAAAGTGCTTCAATGAAATTGTCATGAGATCACAATTCAGAAAACCTATGTTTTCTCAAAGACATTTTAGCTCTATGAAACATTTACCCTATATTGTATGGTTGGGAATATAAAATCACATCATTGTTGTAAAGCTATAGTGATTTGGGAATAATAAAGAATTCAGTTACCTGTGGTTATTGGATGCTAACAGATCTTCCCTGTTCTCTTTGTCCTATAGGAAACTTAAACTTCTTAAACCAAGAGCAAACCAAGTGTCCTCAAGCTCTCTTTCTTGGGGAAGCTTTCCTTTCATATCCAAATGACATAATCCAAGCTCCAGGATTGATTGTACACGGGAAGGCTTTCCTGTTTCCCAAACTTTTCTTAGAATCGCTAGGAAGTGGTTATATTGTCCACAAATTTATTTTGGTTGGACCATTCCCTCATTCCAGGTCAATGCCCTCAGCTTTTCCTCCTTCACCTCTGGACATTTTGCCATCATCTCTCTCTACTGCTGTAGCTCTCTCTTTACCTCCATGTTTGGAGGTAAAGTTATCTCACTTTGTTCCCTTAAGTACTTGAGACAATGCACTCAATTTTATCAAACTTAACTAAGGCTTGAGCATGATGAATGACAATACAGAAAAAGAAACCAAACATCCCTCTCCTTGAGTGCCCAGCATTTCTCTTTACAGGACATCTCCTATGGTCATCTTTCTCCCTAGCAGATGTTTTAGTTCCCTCTTTTGAGATGTCATGAAAAACTGTCCCTTTTCTCAAGTCGCCTCTTTGTGAATCGGAGACCTCACCCAGCCATCTCCTAACTCCACTAGAAGAATGAAAAACATTAAAATCAATGAACATCATCATAATCCCCGAGAGGTGTACCCTGCTTACAATGAACATCATGCATTTGAAAACCTTATGGTCTAGGCTAAGCATCAAACTTTCACATTACTGCTTTGGTTCTAAACATTGCCTAGAACAAGAAGTGAGAACTTACATCTCTAAGGCTCCAAAGGCTCACCCAAGAGCCTCCTCCAAAAGAGAGATTTCGTCTTTCTCTGCAAGAATGCAGAAACCCCCCACCGATATTGTTCAACTAGCTTTCTGGGGGTTAGAGAAAAGGTGGCATCCTGCATCCAACATTAGCATTTGGAGGGCTTTCTGATCCTATGAATAAGCAGATTTATGAAGCTGAATCGTTAGGTTCTGGGAATATAGCAGTTAGCAAGACAGACTCAGATTTCAGTCTATGAGATGTCTACACAAGAAGCCAAGCTGCTTTAGTGGCCGCGATAAGTACCATGATAGGGCATCCCGCTGGGCTGTGGGGTCTCAGAGGAATAGTGCTATGTCTTATAAAACCCAATACACTTGAAGGCTGTGGCTTGGAGGTTAAATTTCAATTAAACCCCTTGAGTTTTGACATTTGTCAATACAGAAATTGCTTAAAACAAAAAAAACTCACACCACCAGAAAACTGTACACTCTACCTCTTAAAGGTCCCATGGCATCTTGGATACTAAATAATTTTTGTGAAACAGTCTTTCTCAGGAGTTGAGGAAATATACAATATTTGTTTTAAGCACCTATTGAAGGCATGTTCTTAGAAATAAAGAAAGGGGAGTATCTGAAATAAAGAATGGCTGGGCCCTGAAATGATGAAATAGTTGAAACACGATTTAATATGTGTTATAGAATACACAAATAACTGCATTTTCTAGAGAGCAGCAATTCTAGATTTTACTATTATGTTTATAAACACACACAATGAATATCACTGTATATATGCATTTTTAGCATCTGTCCTATTATTTGTAGAAATATAACTGTCCTATTATTTATAGAAATATAATATAAAAATAATGGAAATTATTTATAGAAATATAACTTTTGTCATCAGATACACTCCTTTACATATTTGATATGTAAAGTCCCCTCCAGAATTTAAACTTTCCACATGCTGTACAAGAATGTCTGGAAAACACTCCATTTGAGGCTGGTCATGTGCCTGAGCACAAGGACTCTCCCAGCCTTGATGTCCTGGAAGTGCAGAGCACCAGCTCTGGCTGTATATAGCTTAGTCCAGCTAGACATCTTGCCTGGGTTACGGAATATTTAAGCAAGTCAGAATTTCTACTGGATATGTGATTCTAGATAAGTGTCTTCCTGAACTTCCTTGGCCTCAGTTCCTTCACTTTTAAAATGGTGATAAAATACACACTGTGGTTGAGAACATTAAGAGGTACTATAATAAAATATATAGTGCCTGACTCATCATAGGCACTTAATAAATATGTGCTCTTTTCCTCCATTCTTTTATAAATTGTGAGTTTTTATGCCGTGGTGCCTTGTAAAAATATGCTCATAAACTGATGTTGCTATTTGAATCCTTTTACTCCTGCAAAAGGTATTAGGAAGTAGTGGATCAAAGAGGAGATCTTTGGAGTTAGTTAGCCTTAAAGAGTGGAAGAAGATGATGAAGAAGATGGACAAGGAGGAGGACAAGAAGGAACAGGGGGAGAAGGAGGAGAAGGAAGAGGACGTGGGGGAAGAGAAAGAGGAGGAGGGGAGGAAGGGGAGGAGGAAGAGGAGAAGGAGGAGGAAGAAGGGAAGAGAGAGGACTGTATTTTGAAAACAAGTATCTAGATGAAGATCTAAGGTGGAATTCTAGCTTTGTCCCTTACTAGCTGTGAGAGTTGTTTTGTGAGAGGGATTTTGAGTTAACTTCCTTGAACCTCAGTTTCCCAATAAATAATGTGCAGTTAATGACTTCTTTCTCATTGTGTTCTTCTGAGGATTAGTTGTGAGAATGCAAGTAAAGTACTCAGTGTACTTTCAGACGAGCACCATATGCCCAATAAAAGGCAACTCATCTATTATTGCCGTCATTATTTCCACTATTGACATTATTATGCATCATTGTGTCCAATGTTGACATTATTAAATATTGCTTCTTGTGATTAACTCTCCAAGAAACCCTGTGGATTAGCACAATAAATCTATTATGGTCCCCAATGATCCACTTTAGTGTCATTTATCCATTCATTCATGGGAAAGATTACAGCCACTCATGGAGTTTATGTCTCAGCTGATCCCAGGGCTTTGAAGGTAGACAGTGACTGTCCAATTAATACATGTTATGGACTGAGGAATCAGGAAAAGTTCAGCGTGGAAACAGAGCCTCTTTCTGTCTTTTGCATTCTGCACACAATTTGCTCATCATTCATTGCTAACCACCATTATTCTAGATCTATATATAAATATACATATATATCTTTATATATAAGTCAATGTCTGTTCCTTTATTTTGGTTTTATTGTTGTTTGCTGATTTATTTCTGTATTTTGTTTGTCACAAAAGGAAAACAGATGTAAGACCAGATCTTGAAGCCAGAATAGACATTGGCAGAGCCACTCCATTCACTGTAAGAGCTGGTGATAAAGGAAATTTTGGTGGCAAGTACTTTCTAACAACTGCCCCATAATGGACTTACAGAGAGAAAATGGAAAAGAGGGGTTTTGCATTACCTCTGACTGAAAATTCACCAGACTGTCTAAAATAGAGAAGAACCACAAGCTGTAAATTATACCAGAAACATGATATACATGGGTCTTCCAGGTCGTGGTCTTCCATAGCCCCAAGCTGTACACACACCCTAAAGGGAAATGCAGTTAAACGCTCAGAGGAAACTCATCTGTATCTTCTCATAGGAAGAGACTTTTCTAATAAGTGATAACTGAGGCTTAACCCCCTCTTTAAAGTGTCAAAACATTTTTAAGTAAAATATTGTAGGTGAAAGTCAATCTAAAATAGACTGTGCACCTCTCTGATGATCCTGCACTAATTTAACTTTTTGTTAGTTCAGGAACCCGAAGTTATCTTGCCCAGGGAGGTAAGTTTCTTTGTCTGCTTTGCTTTCATATTTTCCTCCTCTATTCTCAAGTTGTGAAGTCTTCTATTGACGTTTTCACCGTTTCTGACAGGTCCTCTTCCTTTTCCAAGTCACTTGTATTTAATCTGCTGGGGGATGAAAAAAAAAAAAAAAAAAAAAAAGCTAACAACCAAGCTTGGCTAAATAAAGTGTGTTTCATCAGATTTCATGAGACCCAGCAGGACAGCCAGAGGGTTTGTGCCTTCATTTATGAAATTCCATCGACAAATATTCCTTGGGCTCCCTTTGTGCAACCCCTTGTGTTAATCCGTGGGCTGTGACTTGTTCTAGGCAGAAAAGGACATTGTTCAAGGGCTGTAACTTTTTAAAGACTGTATTTCCATTTTCAGGAGCCTTTTCAGATGTCTGAGTTTATGGCTGAATTGTGAATAATCGATACTGTTAACTTCTGCCCTCTGAAGATTTCATTAATTACTGAACTACCCTGCCTCTCTATGCCTGGATTCCCAGGGCTCCCAAAGCATCGACACACGTAATCTTTCGTTTTGATTCTGCATTTGAGGTTAGCAAGGTCAGAATGTTTATCCACTTCTAGAGCATAGGGAAAGGAGACTCATAAGCTGTGAATCATTTAAATTACTTTGAAATATCAAACTAGAATTGACTCTTCACTTAGGCAGAAGCTCCGAGCCTTTGTCCAAGCCTCGAAGAAGGAGAAATTTTAGTCTCTTGTTACCATGCCTAAGGTCCCATATTGGAAATGGCACTGGCCCAGGAATCAAGAGACTTGGATTCTGGTCTGAAATCCACAAGAAACTCACAAGCAAACATCTTTGGGCCCCAGGTTTGCCTCTTTTACTCTGTAAAATGAGGATGACCATATCTGCCTCAGAGGATGAAATGATGACATATTTTAAAAAACTATTATTAAGCAAATTATGTGACCAAACCCCACTGCAGCCTTCAACCTAACCAGACATAGAGCAAATTTTTTTCCTCCATTTTTATCAGGGTCCTGCCTGCCAGTTTACAGACCTCCCTCCCTGCAGGAGGCATTAGTGAAGCCCAAAGATAATAGAGACACAAAGAAGCTGTCTGCAGAGACTGTCTCTCTGGCCTCACCATTCTCCTCATTCCTTCCACACTAGGCTGGGCAGGAGGAGCAATTCTGGGAAAAACTACGGTCGTTCATTAGAGGCCTCCCTGGGAACCTCGGTGTGTTTCTCTCTTGCTGGCCGCTGGCTGGCCTGAGGTCACACACAGGGAAGAACACCAGCTCCAACCAGACTCTTTGCAAGAACTTGAGTGATGCGTGCTGAAGACTAGCAGATGTGTTTTGTCTCTTTCTGCAAAGGCTGAGTCCAGACACCCGCTCTCGAGATGTGGGGCCTCTCTCAAATGTCCTAACAGCAAGCACTCAACAGTCCGTCAGTAGGGGAGGACCACATGCCATAGCCATTGTTTTAAATCTGGAGATGTAACAGAGATAAGGGTAGTTAAGAGGCTGGAGTAGACTAGCAGGGGGTAGACTCCAGGCTCTGACACTTTCTAGCTAATTTGTGTGTGTGTGTGTGTGTTTTTTTTTAGTTGAGTTCATAATAGTTTACACCAATGTGAGAATTCAGTTGTACATTGTTTCTTGACCGTCACCACATAAGTGCTCCCCTTCACCCCCTCTGCCTCCCCACCCCTCTCCCCCTGGTAACCACTGAACTGTTTTCTTTGTCCTTGTGTTTGCTCATATTCCACATTTGAGTGAAATCATCTGGTGTTTGTCTTTCTAAGTCTGGCTTATTTCGCTTAGCATACTTCCCTCCAGCTTCTTCCATGTTGTTGCAAATGGGATGAATTTGTCTTTTTTATGGCTGAGTAGTATTCCATTGTGTGTGTGTATATATATATATATATATATATATCTCACATCTTCTTTATTCAATCATCAGTCGATGGGCACTTGGATTGTTTCCATGTCTTGGCTATTCTGAATAGTGATGCAACGAACATAGGGGTACATATGTTACTTTAGATTGTTGATTTCAAGTTGTTTGGATAGATACCCTGTAGTGGGATAACTGGGTTATATGGTAGTTCTATTTTTAGTTTTTTTAATGAATCTCCATACTGTTTTCCATAGTGGGTGCCCCAGTTTGCATTCCTACTAGCAGTATATTAGGGAACCCTTTTCCCCACACCCTTTCCAACATTTGTTATTTTTAGTCTTAGTGATCATAGCCATTTTAACAGGCATAGGTGGTATCTTAGCGTAGTTTTGATTTGCATTTCCCTGATGATTAGTGATGTTGAACATCTTTTCATTTATTGGCCATCTGTAAATCGTCTTTGGAAATATGTGTGTTCATATCCTCTGCCCATTTTTTGATCAGGCTTTTTTTTTTTATTGTTCAGTTGTGTGAGTACCTTATATATTATGGATATTAATCCCTTGTCAGATATATGATTTTCAAATATTTTCTCCCAATTGGTGGGTTGTCTCTTTGTTTTGATCCTATTTTCTTTTGCCTTGCAGAAGCTCTTTAGTCTGAAGAACTCCCACTTGTTTATTTTTTCTTTTGTTTCTCTTATCTGAGAAGACATGGTATTTGAAATTATCCTTTTTAGTTCAATGTCAAAGAGTGTACTACCTATATTATCTTCCAGGAATTTTATGGTTTCAAGATTTTTCTTCAAGTCTTTGATCCATTTTGAGTTTATTTTTTTCTGTATGGCATGAGATAATGGTCTAGCTTCATTCTTTTGCATGTGGCTGTCCAATTTTCCCAAAACCATTTATCGAAGAGACTATTCTTTTTCCATTGTGTGTTCTTGGCAACTTTGTTGAAGATTAGCTGTCTGTAGATGTGTGGTTTTATTTCTGGGCTTTCAGTTCTGTTCCATTGATCTGTGTATCTGTTTTTGTACCACTACCATGCCATTTTGATCACTATGGCTTTGCAGTACATTTTGAAGTCAGGGATTGTGATGCCTCCAGCTTTGTTCTTTTGTCTCAGGATTGCCTTAGCAATTCAGGGTCTTTGGTTGCCCCTTATGGATTTTAGGATTCTTTGTTCTATTTCCGTGAAGAGTGTCATTGGGATTCTGATTGGGAGTGTATTGAATCTGTAGATTGCTTTGGGTAGTATGGACATTTTAACTATGTTTATTATTCCAACCATGTGCATGGAATCTCTTTCCATCTCCTTATGTCGTTATCAATTTCTTTCAGTAATCTCTTATAGTTTTCATTGTATAAGTCCTTCACCTCATTGGTTAAATTTATTCCTAGATACTTTATTCTTTTAGTTGTGATTATAAATGGAGTTGTATTCTTGAGTTCTCTTTCTGTAAGTTTGTTATTAGAGTATAGGAAAGCAACTGATTTTTGTAAGTTGATTTTGTACCCTGCAACTTTACTGTAGTTGTTAATTATTTCTATTAGTTTTCTGATGGATTATTTGGGGTTTTCTGTATATAAGATCATGTCGTCTGCAAATAGCGAGAGTTTCACTTCTTCATTCCCTATTTGCATTCCTTTTATTACTTTCTCTTGCCTAATTGCTCTGGCCAAAACCTCCAGTACTATGTTGAATGAGAGTGGTGATAGTGGGCATCCTTGTCTTGTTCCTGTTCTCAGGGGGGCGTGGCGTTCAGTTTTTGCCTGTTGGGTTTGTCATATATGGCCTTTATTATGTTGAGGTAATCTCCTTCTATCCCCATTTTGTTAAGAGTTTTTATCATAAATGGCTGTTGGATCTTGTCAAATGCTTTCTCTGCATCTATTGAGATGATCACATGGTTTTTATTCCTGAATTTATTGATGTGGTGTATCACGTTGATTGATTTGCAGATGTTGAACCTTATCTGTGTCCCTGGGATGAATCTCACTTTATCATGATGTATGATCCTTTTGATGAATTGCTGAATTCGGGTTGCCAAAATTTTGATGAGCATATTTGCGTCTATGTTCATCAGCAATATTGGCCTGTAGTTTTCTTTTTTCGTGTTGTCCTTGTCAGGCTTTGGGATCAGCGTGATGTTGGCCTCATAGAATGTGTTAGGAAGTGTTCCATTTTCCCTAATTTTTTGGAATAGCTTGAGAAGGATGGGTCTTAAATCCTCTTTGAAGTCTGGTAGAATTCCCCATGGAAGCCATCTGGTCCTGGGGTTTTATGCTTTGGGATGGTTTTGATTACTGTTTCAATCTCTTTCCTTGTGATTGGTCTATTCAGATTACCTGTTTCTTCTTGATTCAACTTTGAGAGATTGTAAGAGTCTAAGAATTTATCCATTTCCTCTAGATTATTCATTTTGTTGGCATATGATTTTTCATACTATTCTCTTATAATCCATTGTATTTCTGTGATGTCTGTTGTTATTTTTCCCCTTTCATTTCTAAGTTTGTTGATCTGAGCTTTCTCTCTTTCTTTCTTTGTAGTCTGGCTAGAGATTTGTCAATTTTATTTATCTTCTCAAAGAACCAGCTCTTTGTTTCACGGATCTTTTCTACTGCCTTTTTTGTTTCAATAGCATTTACTTCTGCCCTGATTTTTATTATTTCTCTCCTTCTGCTGAGTTTGGGCTTTGTTTGTTCTTCTTTTTCTAGTTCAGTTAGGTATAATTTGAGATTGCTTATTTGGGAGTTTTGTTGTTTCTTAAGGTGTGCCTGTATTGCAATGCATTTCCCTCTTAATACGGCTTTTACTGCATCCCATATGAGTTGGTATGGTATGTTATCATTTTCATTTGTCTCCAGATATTTTTTGATTTCTCCTTTAATTTCTTCAATGATCCATTGCTTGTTCAATAGCATGTTGTTTAGTCTCCACATCTTTGTCCCTTTCTCAGCTTTTTTCTTGTAATTAATTTCTAGCTTTATAGCATCGTGATCAGAAAAGATGCTTGTTACTATTTCAATTCTCTTAAATTTATTGAGGCTTGTGTTTTTTCCAAAAATATGGTCTGTCCTTGAGAATGTTCCATGCACACTTGTGAAGAATATGTATTCTGCTGTTTTTGGATAGGTTGTTTTATATATGTCTAGTAAGTCCAACTGGTTTAGCTTTCACTTAATTCCACTGTTTGCTTGTTGACTTCTGTGTGGATGATCTATCCATTGATGTGAGTGGAGTGTTGAGGTCCCCTGCTATTATTGTGATATTATTAATATCTTATTTTAGGTTTTGTAATAATTGCTTTATGAACTTTGGTGCTCCTCTGTTGGGTGCATAAATATTTATAAGCATTATTTCTTCTTGATGGAGTGTCCCTTTGATCACCATATATTGCCCCACTTTGTCTCTCTTTACCTGTCTTATCTTGAAGTCTACTTTGTCTGATATAAGTATTGCAACACTTGCTTTCTTTTGTTTGCCATTAACTTGGAGTATATCTTCCATCCCTTCAGTCTGAGTTTGTGTTTGTCATTGGAGCTGAGATCTGTTTCCTGGAGGCAGCAAATTGTTGGGTCTTGTTCTTTAATCCATCTTGCCACTCTGTGTCTTCTTATTGGAGAATTCAATCTATTTACATTTAGGGTGATTATTGATGTATGAGGGCTTAATGCTGTCAGTATGTCACTTGTTTTCCAGTTTTCCTGCATTTCCTTTGTTTCTCGTCCTCTATGTTTTGATCTACCTATTGAATTATGTAGATTTTTATGACGTGTTTCTTTGTTTTCTCCTTATTTATTCTTTGTGTCTCTGTTCTGCTTTTTTGTTTAGTGGTTACCCTGAGGTTTGTATTCAGAATCTCGTGTATAAGATAACCCATTTTCTGATGGCCTCTTATTTCCTTAGTCTAAATCAATTCAGTCTCTTTCCTCCTCCCCTCCTAAATTGTTTTTCTCACGTCTTATTCCATCTTGTGTTGTGAGTTAGTGGTTAAAATGATAGGCTTATCTTTGGTTTTGGTCTTTTTCTCCCCTTTAGTTTAATGCTATATTTGAGTATTTGCTATCCTATTCTGATTCTGTCTACCTATTTATCTCATTACTTTGTGTTTTGTGACCCCTTTCTCCCTTTTTTTTTTTCCAGGTATGAGGCCTTTCTTGAAGATTTCTTGTAGGGGAGTTCTTGTGGCTATGAACTCCCTTAGCCTTTGCTTGTCTGGGAAAGTTTTTATTTCTCCCTCATATCTGAAGGATATTTTTGCTGGGTAGAGTATTCTTGGTTTAAAATTTTTGTCTTTTAAAGATTTGAATATATCATTCCATTCTCTCCTAGCTTGTAAACTTTCTGCAGAGAAATCTGCTGAAAGCCTGATAGGGGTTCCTTTATAGGTCATTTTCTTCTGCCTTGCTGCCCTTAGTACTCTTTCTCTGTCATTCAATTTTGCCACTTTTACTACTATATGCCTTGCAGTAGATCTTTTTACATTGACACATCCAGGAGATCTGAAAGCCTCTTCCACACAGATTTCCCTCTCTTTCCCTAGGTTTAGGAAGTTCTCTGCTATTATTTCTTTGAACATGCTTTCTGCTTCATTTTCCTTCTCTTCTCCTTCTAATAACCTATAATTCTTATGTTGCATGTCCTCATTGAAATGGATATTTCTCAGAGACTTTCTTCATTTCTTTTTAGTCTTAATTCTCTCTCCTCCTCTGTCTGGAGAATTTCAACAAGTCCATCTTCGATTATGCTGATACACTCCTCTATGATGTCCACTCAAGCATTCAGGGAATCTGTATTTTGTGTTATCTCTTCCAGTGTGTCTTTCATCTCTAATATTTATGATTGATCTTTCTTTATAGTTTCAATCTCTTTTGTGAAATAGTTCCTGAACTCATTGAATTGTTTCTCTACATTCTCTTTTACCTCCTTGAGTTTTTTGATGATAGCTATTTTGAATTCATTGTCATTTAGATTACATATTTCTGTGTCCTCATGACTGAATTCTGACTACTTGTCGTTTTTCTCTGGTCTGGAGATTTGCTGTAGTGTTTGATCTTGCTAAAGGAGGTGGGTCAAATCTTATGCATCCTGATATTATTTGGTTGCAGTTACTGCCTATCACCACTGGGTGGGGGTCAAGAGTCATGTATGCTGAGCCTTCTGCCTTCAGCCAAGATCCCAGGCAGCGGAGCTGGTGCGGGGTGGGGAGAAGGGCTCTTTCTCCTGTGTGCTCTCAGGGCTTTCTTGCTCTGCTTTGGCTATCTTGTCTCCTGGGTGTTGGCTTGATGAGGTCACCCCCAACGAAAACTCTCCTCCCAGTAGAGGTCTTCCATCTACGCTGCGCAGGCCCTCAGGGGTCCTTGATGTTCCCGGGAAAAATGTCCCCTCCCCCATTCCTTCCCTCACGGAGCCTCCTGTGGTCACAGATCACAGTCTTTAAGGGAGCCAAGTTCTCTCTTACCCTGTTCCAGCTCCTGCAAGGGGGATTCCAGCCTTGCCACCCTCCATCATGTGGCTGCATGTCTGTCTGACATTTTTGTGTTGTGTTAGGATGTCCTCTGTTGGAGTATGGATGCCCCTTTTCATTGTATGTTGGAGGGGAGAGAGACTGGGGCAAGTTCACTCCACCATGATGCTGACGTCACTCTTTAGCTAATTGTTTTAAATGCACTTTCCTTATCTCTAAAAAGGGGATAGCCATCTTTTGTAAAGATTTATTGAAATAATGTTAGTAAGATGCACATGAGTGTGTGGCACAAAGCACATGCTTCTAACTTATTAGTTCCCCTTCTCCCACCAACCTCCCTGGCAGATCCAACGGAAATCACTCTCTTCCCTGTAAGAGGTGGTAATAAATGAAATCTTCTAGGCAAGTTCTTTCTGAAAGTTGCTCCATAAAGAGCTTACAGAGATGAAGATGAGAATCAGTGTGTTTTTTGTTTTCTTAGTTGTTTTTTTCCCCACTGCCTCTGATGGCATATTCATCAGATTGCCGGGAATGGATAACTCACCAGTGTCAGTCATATTCCCACTGCCCTGGTTCTCACATGCCTGTCCTGCCTTCTCTCACTCCCTACCCCAGGGAGGAGGGGGAGGAGGATGTGTGGAGAGGACCAGGCAGCTGCTCACTCCCACTCAGAGGGCACCCAATGATGTGAAAGGAGACAAGCAAAGACAGGGGATGGCCAAGGCTGGTTCCCTCTCTGCCTTCAGGAACCAGTCCACCTTCTTATCTGAAGCCCTGAAGAACCCTCCTTGCCTAGCTCGGCTCCAACCTTCTGCAAGGAGCTGTCACAGTCATAGTCACCACCTGTTGAGGGCATTGAGCAGAAGCTGGGGTTGTAAGTAAGTGTGGTATTCCACAGATCTATATGTGGACCTAACGATGCTCTGGGGATGCTCCTCTCTGAATCAGGAGACCTTTTAGTGGCACAGAAATAACCACAGCAGTTACAATTTGAGTACTTATGATAAGCCATCGTATTGCAGTAAATGTTTTATAGCAACTACTGGTATTTAAGGACACAGAGAATAAGGGAGATAAAGCAACATTGTCAAGGGTTACACTAGAAAGTGACAAAATCAGGATCCACACCCAGTTCCGGCTGAATTCAAAGTTGGTTTCCCAAACCACTATCCTATTTTGCTTCTCTCAATTGGTCTGGGTAGGTTTTGTAGTGTCCTTCAGCCCTTAGCCTCACCAGCTTAAAAAGAAGCAGCATCTTCAGAGATGTGGAGGATCTTGGTGGTGCCCTCTGTTTCTCACATCCAGAGAGGCTCTGCCTGTGGTGTGGCATGGTGACCATCACGTCACTTCTCTGAGTCTATTCACCCACTAGTCAGAGGGAGATGGTACTGGTACTGGCTCCCTCCACCTTAACCACCAACCCACTGCGAGTGATCCTGAAGAGATTAATGAGATGTTCTAAATAATGTTCCCAGTGTGGATTCTGGCACAGAGAAGGCATGTTAATTCCCTCTTCCTCTTGCCTATGTCAAAGGACAGACTATGATCATATTTTTTGGAGAAGTTCACTGTCTGCCTATCATTAAACCTGTTAGGTTTCTGACTTTGGAATTTTTAAAATAAATTATATTTAATAAAACATCAAAAAATTGATGGAAGATAAAAGGAGATAGATAAAGGAATGGATAGATAGAGGGATGGATAGGTAGAGGGATGGATGGATAGGTGGATGGGTGGATTAATGGATGGATGGCTGGGTGGAAAGATGGGTGGAGAGACAGATGATAGATAGATAAGAGTGTAGTGGTGGAAGGTTTGAATATTTTTCAGGGATTGGTGTAGTGAATAATGTTCTATTTTTAAAAGAATTCTAACAAATAGTAAACATGCTAGAATGTTCAAGGAAACCTTGCCACAAATTTATTATCTTTTTAAGAAAGGAAAAGGAAATCTGTTTTAGTTTTAATTTTTGTTATTGCTGTCTTCTTTTCCACATCCAGCACTGCAGTGACTTAGAGACTCTCTGCCATACATGCCTCAGGTCACTGATGTTTGCTGTAAGGTTGCAAAATATGATGGTCCATAGGTGTGGTTTTGAGCAGCTGTTAGTAAGTTGGGGAGAAGAGATGCAGACAGTCAGTGCACTGCTCTTCTTGCTTTAGGAAATCAAAACAGGAACCGAATCTCAATAATCATTAGCAACAAAGCTGAGAGAAATAGTGTGAGATTGGGAATTTAAAAGAAAAAAAAAATGTTCTTCTTTGTTCTTTTTCATAGTTTCCAAGCATTCTCAGGTCACAGTGCCATGTGGCTAGTGTGAGAGGAGGAAGCCCTGCTCCACGCTGTCGCTGAGAACTAGGCTTCTTTCATTTCACAATGCTTCCATCCTCAAAATGGGTCTCTAGGGGTGCTGCAGAAGGGGCAGAGTTTAGAAGATCACATGTCAGGTTTTAGGGCCAGTCCTGGAAGTGGTGCCGTTGCTTCTGGACAAAATGTAGACATGCTGTGCTAACCTCATTGCAAAAAAAGAATGGGAAATGTCTTCCTTTTCCTTTCAACCTAATCTCAATCCAGCAGCCAACGAAATCATTTAAAAACATCATTAAATTATGCCACTTCTGTGCTCAAAACTCTTCAGAGGTTCTATGATTGTTGCAGAGTAAAAGCTAAAGTCATTGCAACGACGTGCATGGCCCACTTGATATGGCCCCATTACTTGCTAACCTTACCTTCTACCTCTCCCCCCTCACCAGCATGCTCCAGCCAAGCCAGGCTCCTTTGAGTCTCTTTCTTTGCTGTGTCCTCTATCTGGATAGCTCTTACCTGATGACTCTATCCCTTACTTCCTTCAAACTCAAATTCTCCTTTTCAACAAGGTCTACCATGATCATCCTATTCAAAATTTTAATGATCCTTTTACCCAATATGTCTGATCCCCTTTACTTTGCTCTCTTTCTTCCAGATCTCTTAACATCTTTTATCTAGTATTTAAACCAGTATTATGATTATTATCTGTTGTCTGTGTCCCCCACTCCCCTAGACAATACGCATCCTGAGTTGGAAGTCATGTTGCACAAGAAGGTGGGTGATGGTCAGGAAGACATTACACATATTTTATTCTATATTTGGCCAGAGGGGCAGATATTTTTGTCCATCTTGTTTTGTGACATTAGCCAAGTGCCTAGAATCCTGCTTGCAAAAGGGCAGGCACTCAATTCATATTTGCTGAAGGAAAGAATGAATGAATTGGAGAATTATGCAACAGAATCAAATCAATGAACTCAGTGAAAAAGCCCTGAGACACTGTCCATTTTTCAAAACAGATTCTAAGTCCCAGACTTTGCACTTAATAGCTCTGGACCTTGGTAGATTCACCGCCTTTGCAATGCTCCATTTCCTCTCCTGCAGAATGAGGACTTTCACCGTATCTATTTCATCTACCTGTCCAGGTTGCTATAAACATTGAAACACTGAACAAGCTACATATGAAGGGGCATAATTTTAACAACAGAAGTACTAATTACCATATCTAGGGATATGATTTGCTAACTCTGCTTCTCGCACAAAAAAATATATGTTGCTCTCATCTGATTTCTGATTGAAAATTGGTAAGAGTCCCTGGGACGATCCCGAGGATATGCTGTCTGTCCACTGCTTGCCTAACTATTTCTGCTGAGAGCCAGACTGCACCTAGTTGCTCCCATAGAGAAGCCCTACAGAGGAGGATTCAGGGTTCTCTCTTGAGACACACAAGGCAACTGGAGACACACCAGGCCAGTGCTGCTTTTCGTGCCCCTACTGGGACCTTCTGTTCAAAGACTTGTCTCCTCTCTAGTCAGGAAACAAAGAACCCTTAGCCTGTCTGACATCTCCAGCTTTGCTGTCCACCAGTGCAATCAGCTTGAACTGTGAGGTCTAGTCTTGTCTGGACTGATAAGAAATAAGCAATGGTGATCTTTAAGTCCTTGTTTTGACTAAGAATCCTCCCCTTTCCTCTCTGTTGCATCTAGAGCTCCAGGAGGTAACATTGGAGATTGAAGCTTTCTTGTGCTTTATCCATCCTCTGTGAGTCCGCATCCTCATGTAAAAGTCTGCTCACCTGGAGGAGACCCAACCTGCTTCAACGTCCCCCTGGAACTTGAATGTTGACATTTAACTGGAGGACATCAGTGTCGAGAATCTTAGTGAAATCTATGGCTACTTGCCATGAACAGATAAGGATTGTTTGTAGCTGCTTAAAACTGAATGAGTGCCTAAACATGCTTGAAAAAATGTGTTCTTCCAAACAAGATTATTTTTCTCCATATGGTTCTATTAATACTACTTATTGTTTGATGTGGGAAAATTACCATTATCATGAAGGAGCCCATCTAAACCACATCCTATCTAAGTAATCATCTATGCTTTCATTTATGAAATTAGAAAATTTTCCTAAGAAAATTGCTGTCCCCAAATTCCGACTTTTATGATGATTTTTATCTATGGTCTGTTGCCCTTTTTCAACCCCATCAACTTGCCTTCAGCAAATTGTTTCTCTTTTCTCTTGAAATCTGTCCTTATTAAGGAGAATTTATAAATCCTAAGGGAAGTTTCAGAAAGGGTTTCCAGAGGCTATTTATAAACCTCGCAGAGTCATTAGTTGATTGAATAGGAAAGTTGGCATCTTGCCCCATGATGGGAGTAAGATAAACATGGTCAAGGTGGAAGGAAAACTGCCCTCCAGGACCAAGCTCTTGGCTGAAGACCCCTTCTAGTTCACCCAAAGCTCTGAGAACATCCCAAAAGGAAGACTCTTAAATAAATACATGTTCCCATCCATGACCGCCTCATTCCTGGCTGCTTCTTGGAACCCCTGAACTGAAAGCCCTGGAGAGTCATATCTGGAACTGTGGACAAACTGATTTCAGGGGGTTTCCATGCTACCGGAGTGACGTCTGGGCAACAATAGACAGTTTACTCAAGGACATGCCCCCCTTTCCTGTTATCTTCACTCCTCTGTTTTCTTAAATAGAACCGGGGAGTGTGGGAACAGACATACATAAATCATTCCCTCAGCCCCACCAGCACTGTTCCTACCTCACAAACTCACTCCCTCTCTCCATGCTTCTGACCTGAAAAGCCTTTATTCCAGCTCCTAGCTATTGAGTTCCTGCTCAGTAGTACTCAGGGACCAGGCCCTGTACTCAGAGACTTCCATGCACAGCATCATTTAATCCTCAGATACCTTATAGAGTAGCTTGTATTATTATGGCCATTTAACACAGGAGGAAGCTTAGAGTTTAAGAGACTTATCTGAGGCTGCACAGCTAAAAAGTGGCAGAGAGTGCCTCACAATAACGCATGCTTCTTTTTTCTTATCTCGTCTCCTTGAACTTCCTTTATCAGCTACTTGATAAGTTCTTGGAGGACATGTAGGGGTCTACAGTACATCACAACAGCTGTGTGACCTTGAACAATCCCTTCTTCTCTGAATGTCAGTTTCCTTTTCTGTAAAACAATATGATGGTGTTAAGCTTTGTTCATGCTCCAACATCCTTGCACTCTAAGGATGGAAATCATGGCAGCAAATGACTTGTAAAACATGCCAGTTTGTTAACTCTCACATACCTGCTTTTACTAAGCCCATTGTGAAGTTACCAGCTGGGAATTCTGTGTGGCTCAGAAAGAGGGCAGATTGGGGACATCTTAGCCCATAGGGCAAGAGAAATAAGTCCAGATGCAGAGTTTTGTTACTAAATATTTTTCTAATTTTTGAAAATTAAAAAATACTGTTGGCCTCTGAGATAATTAAGGTATAGACTCTAGAACTGGGTAAACTCTAGTTCATATTCTGGCTCTGTCCCTGGCTGCTAGTGTGATCTTGGGCAAGTCACCAAAGTCTTGGGGAATCTCTTTACCCGTCTGTAAAATGGAGATGCTAATAACCATGCTTCCCTCCCAGGATCACTAAGAGAATCAAATTGTCCCCACAGATAGGGTTAACCTCTGACTAGCCCATCACAGCCTGTGCATGCAAGGCTCACAACTAGATATCAAACATGCTTCCTTCTTTTCAGCCATCGAGGATTGACCTCTTATGGGCATAACTCTAGACAACAAAAATAGTCAAAAAATGATGAGAGGTGATTTGCTTTCTTCCTCAAAAGCCTGACCATTAATGGAATTAGCCGAGAACAGAATCTCTCATGCCTTGCACTTGCTCTTCTGAGCCAGCGAGACCCAGGAAGTAATGCCCTTTGAAGACGTTAATTCTGGTTTTTCGCCAATGACTTTAAATACTTATTTGATCTTGAGCTTCTTAGTTTTGGACTGAACGTGATTTGGAAGGTCCAATTAAATTTACTACTCTCTCCTCTCTTGAAGCAGATTCTTCTTTGGATAACCTTGAATAAGAATGTCAAACAAAGACGTATTCAAAAGCCCTGCTTTCCTTTCCAAAGCAATGGCCCCTGGTGGGACAGTAGTCTTGACTTTTATTTGAATCTGTGTCTCTAGGCACAGAGGGAACACGCACCAGAAATGTGCTTTCCCAGCATGCTTTGCTTCAGGGTCATACCCTCTTGGGTATTAGTCATTCTTAACTCATAAGATCAAAACTAAAGCTACATAAAAGCTAAAAATGGATGATTTGTCACCCAGCAAGTACCAATAAAATTTAACCACATGGAAAGATGAGTTAAGCCAAGCCTGTTTTTCTCTTAAAGATAATTCCCTCTGATGTCTCACAAGTTACCGTGTTTGTTTCGCTACAAATCCATTTTGACCCAAATAGCCCAGCCCTGCCCTTCAGGCCTCCTTTATGAGCCCACAAGTTCTTTCCTCACAGGAAAATCCTGCTACATGCTTCTTTGTAAAGAATTGTGTCTTCTGATTTGGGTATGTGCCATGAGTCTGAGTAGATCATGATTGGCACCAGCCACCTGCTGCTGCCCACACATCCAGCCAGCACATTTACCAGTCTTCTTTCTAGCCCCTAGCTCCAAAGAAGACCATCCCAGATGACTGCTGACACAACAGCAAACTCAAGCCTGGTTTCCTGAGGATTGACCCTGTGGAGAAGATGAAACCTAGTCCTGGTCCATCTTTTGACAAGATTACCTCAGCTTACCCTGTTGTTGATCTTCACCGTGGGAACAACAGATCGTGTATAGACTTTGACTATGAGTATTTTTATCTTCTATGTTACTTAATAATATGAATAGACATAATAAAAACTCTTCAAGCAAAATAATTATTAACACTAACACTAAACAATATTGTTAGGTAACACTAACAATAGATTCAGGTTTCTACTCATCATAGCTCTGATAGACGTACTACTAGAAAGATAACATTAATAAAATTAATAAGAATAACATACACCATACGTTGAAAGCTCACTCTGTATCAAATTCTCTGCTACACATTTTTCTTGGACTACCTGTAGATAGCTGTGAGTGGACCGTGTAATCTTCATTTTACACATAAAGAAACTAAGGATCCAAAAGGTTAAATAACTTGCCTGTATCACATAGCTAATAAAAGCCAAGGCCAGGATGAGTACCCAGAGCTGAGTGGGAAGCCCATACATTTAACCACCCTGCTTCTCTTTTCATCCATGTGGTCAGGTAAACCATCCATGAGAAGAGGGTGAGGTTTGGTCTTCTGTCTTCATAGAAGAATCAGTGTAAGGGAAGATTTGAGTTGCACCTAAAGCCTCCAGTTCTACTGGGTTTGACTATCCACCCTCCACTCTCACCAGTGCACACCTGAATCATCCTATAGTGAACAGTCCTGACTGAATGGTAGATGCCATTTGAGCCAGATAAATGATGTGCCATTATTATATATTTTAGGAAAATGGAAGAACTTGGGATGTGTGATATTTTCAATCTTATCCTTGTTTTCCTTTAAATGTCAAGCTTTATTGTTCCCTCAACTCCGTCACCCTCCTACTGCCCCAGGAGTGGGGTTGGCTGAGACTCTGGACCCAGCTGCTCAGCATCTCTTGCCCCTCCCAACACATGGTGGAGCTCAGCCAGGCCTGACATAACCCTTGTCTGTTAATCTAGGGATTGAAGGAAGGAAGGAAGAAAAGAGGAAGAAAGGGAAGGAGCGAGGGAGCAGGGAAGAGAAGGAAAAAGTAGCATTTTTTAATAATAGTAGTTAACATTTATTGAATTGCACAAGTTAGCTAGGGAATTGCACTAAAAGCTCTACATATGTAATCTCATTTAATCTTTCCAACAACCCTAATGCAAAAGAGGAAGATGGCCGTGCTGAGGTTAAGAAATTTCTCTAGGAGGCCAGCCCTGTGGCATAGTGGTTAATTTCACACACTCTGCTTCAGTGGCCCAGGCTTTGCAGATTTGGATCCTGGGCGTGGACCTACACAGTGCTCATCAAGCCATGCTGAGGCAGCGTCCCACATACAAAATAGAGGAAGATTGTCCCAGATGTTAGCTCAGGGACAATCTTCCTTATCAAAAAAAAAAAAATCCATTAAAAAAAAGAAGTTTCTCTAGGTCACATGGCAGATGAGTAGTGGAGATGGGATTCAGACCCCAAGCTGGTTGCCTGGGAAAGTACATGCTCTACCACAAGGCTATAATGCCTCATAGGTGGCAGGTAGTATGCTAGACACTTCACATTATGCCGTGCACACTGCTGCAGCACTTCATAGAGTATGTAGTGCGTGTTCCTTTCCTCTCTCAACCTTTCATTCATTCTGAATCTTTAGTGTGATATATAAGGCCCTGCATGATCTGTCATTGGCCTGTCTCCAACTATGGCTCCTACCACTTACCTCTCTCATTCTATCATCTAGCCATGTTGGACTGCTTATAGACTGTCTCACCTCTGGTACATTGTCACATGTGATATCTTCTTGGAGCACCTCTTCCGGCTCATTCACTTATCTCATTCCTTCTGTGCTTTCAACATTTGGCCTAGGAGTTGCCTCATCCAGGAGTCTTTCCCTGGGTTGCTCTAAGTTTGCCTTACATGCCTCTTTCATGTACTTCCTCCACATCCTGAGCTTTTCTCCACCATAGTACTCATTGCACTACACTATGCTTGTGGGGAGATGTGTCTGTCTTCCCCTCCCTTTCACCTTTGAAGACCTTGAATACAGAGATTGTATCCTATACTGTATTGCATCCCACTACTGAACACAGTGTCTCATGCACAGTAGACATTCTAAAGACATTCCTGAAATGAACAAATAAGGCTATGGCTTGCTGGCTGGATAGTTGGATGGAAAAAAATTTGAGAATTCTTTCAGATGCTAAAGCTTAGGCAATGTAATAAGTCACAACCCCTGACGACCCCAAAGACTAGAGAGAGGAAAGCACAGTAATGAGCAAGACCAGTTAGGAAATAAGAGAAGCATGTTGTAGAGAAACGACAAATAAATCTTTATCTTACAGCTTATCGAGTTCAATGCTCTTGTTTTACGAATAGGGAAATTGAGGCACAGAGAAGGCTGTTGTCAGACAATGCATTATAGTCAAGTAGAGAATAGAACAAGGTCTCCTGACTGCCCATCCAATGTTCTCTATTCTTTCCTCATCTTGGGATGCAAGGAATGGGATGCTTTCCACATGAAATATTTGTTCTAATGAGGAGCCTGGGTTGAAATGGATTCCTCTTAATGAGAGGAAGTGTGTGGAATGCCAAAGCCAGCAGAGTTTGGCCAACAAAAGAAAGTAATGAGAGCTGCAGCTAGAATTAGACTGGGGAGATAGGAAGTGCATCATTCCCTGGAGAGGGAGTAAGACACAGAAGCTCCCCAAATATATGACCCAGCATCACAAGACGCCCAGAACTCTGGGTGACCTCCCCGATGATTCTTGGTTGTAACACATATATATAATTTAAAGTGAGCATAAAGAGAGGGATGAAATTAATGAGGACGATTTGATTCTAGAAAGCTCCATGAGTTGGGTTTGAAAACATTAAACTCTGATTTACGTGTCTGATAACACGGAGATCACTCCATAATCTAGACCCAGGTGTCCAGACTAGTATCCAAGGAATGTTATACTGTAAGTATTTATTCGTTGTCTCACCACTTTACTGCTTCTTCCCCCTGTACATTCTCCACAAAGAATTCAAAATGATCTCATTAAACTATAAAGCAGATCAGTGTCACTTTGCTTTTTAACATCCTTCATCTGTCACACTTAGAATGAAATTTGAACTCATCATAGTGGCCTGTAAGACCCTTAGTGATCTGACCCTGACTACCTCCCTATTCCTCTGCTCTCCTCCCACCTCACTAGGATGCAGCTACTGGCCTGGTTTCTTTCTTTTGTTCTCTTTGTTTTTCCCTAACACACCAAATTCTTTCTTGCCTCTGGGTCTTTTTACTTGCTGTTCTCACGACCTGGAACATTCTTCTATCTAACTATTCATAAGCCTGGCTGTTTTTCATTTTTCATGTTTAAGATCAATGCCAAGTCCTCAAAGAGGCTTTCTCTGCCTAGCTTTGCTGAAGCAGCTCCTTGCTGCCATCCCAGTGAGCTACCCTCTGCTTATTTTCTTTGTAATGTTCTTCATGATCGGAACTCACTGTATCTACGCCAAGGTACATTCCTAGAGGGCACTGGCCTTGCCAGTCTTGTTCACCACTACATCTCCTAATGCCCAGAAGAGTACCCATCACCTAGAAAGTTATCCTTTGTATTTGATTAATGAATAGATTAACAAATTCTTATAATAGACGTTTACTGAGTGTCTACTATGTGCCAAACATTGTGATGGGCACTCTGGGGGACAAGAGATGAATTAATCTTGGCATCTACTAGGAAGGACTTTACAGACTTATAGAGAAGATGATTCTAGTAATTGGTAATGAACACATACAACTCCAGTATATTTTAGACGTGGCTGGAGTCATCAGAGAGAGAGAGAGAAAATGATGTGGAGTTAAACTTACCCAACGTTACATATCAAATGTATTCAATAATAATAATTTTTAAAAGATGTGGGGGACTGTATGGGAGAGGTTAACTCCAGACAGAGTCAGAGCCTGGGAGAATAGGTAAGATTTTCACAAAGTTAGAAAGAGGAGGGTGAGATTGCTTGCTGGGCTGTGAGCTCAAGGAGGACTGAGATATTGACGATGGTGTTCATTGTTTTATTCTCAGTTAAGAAAGGTGCCTGGCACATAAAAGGGATTTGATGAATATATGTTGAATGAATATACAAATCCATAAATGAGCTTATTGCAATAACCATTTCTACAGTATATTAAAATATGCTTGTGTCCTCTTAATGGGAGAAACAGTCCCCTGTTCTTGTCCTATTCGTGTATAAGAAGTCTCCTTTCATTTCTGGTAGAGCAAGGAAGCACCCTCTTCCCCCACTTGCACCCACTCGAATTCCAGGATTATTGCTTTGGCAATGAATTAGCATGGAAGGAAAAGTCAGCACTCCCCCCTCCACATCCTGTATCAAAGAAGAAATGGGCGCTACAGTCCCCAGGTGAGAAGGGACCTTCCTGTGCTCTGATCTGACTGTGGCTGTAAAGACAAATAAAGATGCCCCGACGAGAGGCGTGGCTATGAAGATGAAGAAAAGCCTTTGCAATTTCTGCTCTACAGGAGCCATCTTTAACAGTTTTATTGACGTTCAATTTACATACATAAAATTCCCTAATTTCAGGTATAAAACAGTGATTTGTAATGAATTTATACAGTTTTGTAACCATCACACAGTACAATTTCAGAACCTTCCCATCTCCCCAAGAATATCTCTCATGGCCACTACCGTCCCTCCCCATTCCTACCCCAGCCTCAGGCAACCAATAGTCTGCTTTCTAGCTCTATACATTTACCTTCTCTGGACATTTCATACAAATCGAACCACGCAAGTCCCCATCATTAATTTTCATGTCAAAATTTTGTACCTATTTGTTATTTTGAAGGAGAATTTGAGTGTAATCCTCTTCTTGCAATGACTTACACATCCTTTTTGCACCTCAGTTTCTTCACCTATAAAACGGGATTCTTGGTACTCCCACACATGATCAAGTCATTCAGTGCCATGCCTGGAAAATAGCACACGCTCGATAGATCGTGATTGTTCTCGTCGTTATTATTATTTATTATTATTATTTTATTTTACCCAGCACAGTTCAGCAAGGCTGGGATAAAGAAATCAGAAAAGGGAGTCCATGGAATCCCACACAAATGACACATTAAAAGGAGAGGAAATATTTCCATTCAGATTCTAGCAGAAGAAAAGCTTATTTCTATTCCAGGGAATTCTGTTTGCCTTCTTTCTTTGAGGTAGAGGATGTGGATGCATGTGAGCAGCCGTCTCATTCACTGCTGATTTACCGCCAAAGAAATGATTCTGGAATCTGAGTAGAGGTGAGTGGTGGGAGAGGGTGTTTTTCTGTTTTACTAGAAATGAAAGGAGACCTTTAATATGAGATCCAAGTGACAAGGACAGGGAACTGGTATTTCCATTAAGCAGATTTAGTAGTGTTTTCATGTCTGACTATGGCATATCCATTAACAGGAACATTGAAAAAATCCGTTTCTGTATTAAAAACTCTTGTGGAAATAAAGGGTTTTTTTCTTTTTTTTTTTCCTGAAGAAAATTGTTTCTTCCTCCTTTCAAGCTAAAGAGCGAAAATATATGGTCTTTGATTTGGAGTCAGGAGACCAAGGTTCCGCTGCTGGTTCTGTCCCTGGAGTAGCTGACTTTGAGTAAATGAGTTCCCCTCTGTGGGCCTCAGTTTACCTCAGCTGTAAAAAGGAGAGGTTTGACCTCAGAAGCCCTTCTCTAAGGTAAGACTCTGTGGTTCTAAGGTGATGTGGTTCTGACAGTGAAGGCAAGGCTGATGATACATGGAGAAGAGCACAGAGCCACAGACTTTCCTCCAATAGCATGCATTTTATGGACCAAAGGTTTGTGTTGGATGAAACTTCCGTCCTCATAAATTGCAGCACATTTACAGTTTCTTTAGTTTAAAGCAGGAGTGAGCAAACTATGGCCTGTGGGCCAATTCCAGCTCTCCTCTTTATTGGTAAATAATGTTTTATTGGGACACAGCCGCACCCATTTGTTTACATACTGTAGATGGCGAAGCCTAAAATATTTACCGTCTGACCCTTTACAGAAAAATAATTTGCTGATCTCTGGTTTAAAGAATTAATTGGTTTTATGAGCCACTCTAAATAAAATTTAAAAATAAGTACATTATATAGTTGAGCAGTTTCAGAAAGCCCTGAGTAGTGGCTAATGTGGGCTGGCTCAGGTAGTGGAGCTACTAACAAAGAGTTAAGAGAAAAGAGCCAGTACAGGATGATGATGATGAGGAGGAGGATGACGATGATGATGACATTTACTGAGTGTTCAAGGAAACAAGATAATGGTCTAAATACTTTATACTAATCTATTTAATCCTCTCAACTATCATCTCATTATCTCAGCTTTATAAATGAGGAAAATAAGGCCTGGGAGTTTTTAGAAACTTGACCAAGATCATAAAGCGAGTAAGTCTTGACTTGGGATATGGGACTATATGGTTTGGTATAATTTTTATGTTATGGAAGCAATCCAGAGAAGGAAAGGAGCTTGCACAAAATCCTTTATGACAAAGGAAAAGGACACTTAGGCTTCCTGACTCCATGACCAATACCCGCGCCCTCGCAGCACACACTAGTCCATCTGCTAACTACTGGGGGATGTGTGTACCTATGTATCACCTATCCATTGTACCGACTGCTTCCAGGCTATTACATCCAAGAGGATAAGAATCACATCTTCTATTTCTTTTCCTAGAGCCCTAGCATGTGATAGGCATACAATAAATGCCTGGTTATAATGATAGCAAAGTTTACTGATATAACATGATGTTACAAGAAATTATTTTAGCACTTTGCATGGATTACCAAAGAACTTGACACTTTGGGTCCTTAAAACAATCCTGTATGTTAGGCATTCTCATTATCCATAAACATTCCATACAAATGTTTAAAATGAAGGTATGGAGGCTCAGAAAGTCAGTGATGTTTCCATGGTCTCAGAGCTAGTGAGTGGTAAACCTTGGATGTGAACTTGGGCAAATGATCAGGTTCTGAGACCTGGTGACACTGAGTGTGGTCTGCCAACCAGCACGCGTGAGTGACATCACCTGGGAGCTGGTTAGGAATGCAGAATCTCAAGCCTGCTGAATCAGGATCTGCATTTTAACAAGGCCCTCAGGTGCTTTGTGTGCACATTAAAGTTTGAGAATCTTTGCTCTAAATCAGATGCTGTGCTCTCTGTTGACTGAATAAGAAAAGGAGTAAATGAGTGGTTGCTTTCTGTACAATGTCAAGAAGCAAACCGGTCAGATAAAAATCATGCTGTAGGGGAAGGGATCAAAGTGTTCATTTCTATAAATCAAACCTGTTCCAAAGCTGAATGCTTTTTCTCTAGATTCTGTTCTGATATTGTTGCCCCTGCAGGCTCCTAAAATCACCTTACTACAAAAGTCTGAGATCTATATTTATACTCTTGGCTGCATGATAAATACAGAAGCAAATGCTTCAGGACTGAGTAATAGAGCTATAACCAGGCTGGACTTTGCTTGTGACGCACCCAATGTGTGTTTTTGGGCAACAGGCAGAGGGAAAATTGCCATCTGCTCAGTAACCTTTGAGTTTCCCGAAAATCTAAGCTTTTTCCAATTCCTTTAACGTGAATAAAAATACACGCTTAAGGCGATAGTCACTTTTGCCCCTGGAAAATGCCTCTGACTTTCTAGATATAGTCATAGGTGGCAGGGGCTATAGGGACTCATTCGACATGGTAGGATTATTTTGTGCTTGGTTATCTTTTTTTTTCCAATTTTTAATAAAAATTTTCACCAAATAATCAAAATAAGTTTTTTTGGCCTACATCATCTCTCTTCACCAGGCTGTGAAAACAACCTCCACCCCTTTGACGAGATGGGGATCTGAGGAAGCATCTTACTGCCACTTCACTTGGAAGGTGGCAAATGACAATTACCTCCCTCTTTTATAACCAAGTCCTTTGGGTCTTGTGCTGAGTCCTCTGACCCTCAATTTTCTCAATGGTCAGATGAAGATAGTGCCACCTACCACTATCGGGTCTCGATGAAGGTTCTTCTCCTTCATCACGTTCAACTGTTCGCAGAGCCACTGACCTGGTGGTTTCCAAACATTCCTGAAGACAGCAATACCCTGTGAGCCTATAAATCTTCATATCCCATTCCCAAATAATCTACTACGGAGGGTTCTATTAGATAGTAAGACCCAGAAATGCGCATTTTAAGGATGCTTTCCAAGTAATTTAACCCAGAGGGTCTCAAAACCATAATTTGATATCTCTCTCCAGTGGTTCTTTGCATTTCTCTAATACATCGTCCAACTCCCTAGGCAAATATGAGTCCCCACAACAGGTTAAGCTCAAATTTGAGATGATGCCTTAGCACTTATGGGCAAATCCCATAGTAGGCTCCAGCCCCTGGAATACCAAACCAGGCTGAAACATATGTGGGGAAAAAGATCACAGAGGTAAGATCAAGGCTTTGAAAGCTTTGCCTGGGGCTGGAGTGGTCCTGAGTTAAATGTACCCATCTGAGTCTCAGATCTTAACCCAGCTTGCAGGTGATTGGGCCAACACCCTGTTGTGGCATTGTGGGACACCCCGGAGCATGTCCCACCACACTGCTGTGAGGGCCTTTCCTCCGGGAACCCAACTATAATTAAAATAGCAGCAGATTCCACTCAGTTTGTGGAGTCTCACCTTGACTTCTGAACAACTGGACTTGGTTGGGTGACTTTTTGCTTGCAGAGGTGGCTGCTCTACGTCTGTGATCACTCAGTTGACAATCACTCCAAGACTGTCTGCATATCATCCTCATATCCTTCTTGTTTTGCAGTAGAATGGCAGCACATCCGTGTATTTATTGTGTAAATGCAGATCTCAGGTCAGGCGCATATCTTACCTCACATTCTAATGCCTAGGCTGCGTTCATATTCATTTTTCTCTTTCCCACATCCCAAATCTTTCCTGTCTTAATCAAAATAAAATAATTTGAGGAGAAATTTATGCTGTTTCCATATATCAAGATCCAAGATGAAGAGTTTACTTGCGGTTTTTTCACCAATTTGAATCCACCCATGCATACTGTCTACCAGGTTTTAGATGCAAATAATTGTAATGACATGAAAATTAAATTATTATTTTACTAATAATATTAATGCGCTTAATTATTGAGTATCAATACACTATGTTAAACAGTTTTCACATGTTATGTGATTAAATTTTACAATAATTTGGCTACATCATATATTAGTTTTCCTATGAAACTTGAAATTAAGAGGTAACTGTCATAGATTAATTGACAAACTCAAGGTTTGAACCCAAGATCGTCAGGCACCAGAGGCTGGTTGTTGTATCACCATTACTTTGCTTCTCCCAGAGGGGAAAAATGTGATATCTGAACTTGATGGAGAGGTCAAGCTCCAGTTGAGAATGGCCACAGAGTAGACCACTAACTTACTAGGTGTACTGTGACAATCTCCTCCCTTGCCCAGGCCCCAGAAAGTTATTCTGGTTGACCACCAAACCCCTCACAGCTCTAGCATTACATGAATCTTTTAGCTAACTCTAGGATCACCCTGTTGGAAAGGCTTGATAGTTTCTGGTCTTTTTATGACCCTTTAGAAAAAGGATAAAGTTCTACTATGATTCATGAACCTACGTATTTTCCAAAGTGAGAAAAATTTGAGAACAAAGAGGGGTTCTATTAATAATTACACCTGGATATTAGTCAAAAACTGTGACTGTCCTAGGCAAACCAAGAAGTATGATCATCAGAGCTACGATATGCTTCTTTCTCTAAATTCACAGCCACTAGCTGAATGTGTTCAATGATATGAAAGATCAGTATCTCTATGAAGAGACCAGAGTGAGGGAAGAGAGCCAGTGGATGGGACAAAGTTATTATTTCTACCAGAGCAAGATGGGAGGGGTGTGGAAATGAGACATTGCAGTAAGAGGAGATACATGCGGAGGAGTATAAGAAAAAAAATTCCTAACTTCTCCACTGTGCATTAAGGTTGACCCTGGACTGTGGAGACTCTGTTCATAGTTGTGACATACACCAGAGCAAGATTTTTCAGCTTTCTTGTAATTCTATCCTGAGGCATTGCAACGGCTGCTTGCCTACTTTTCTCTTTGAACAAAGACTGTGTGGGGCTGACCGATGTGTCAGCTACGGGCAGGTCGTATCTTATCTCAGAAATAGAAGGTGACAGCTAACCCTATTTCAAACAGTCCCTCAAGCAATGAGGTCACAGGAACATGCCTCTACCAGATTCAGCAACTGGAATGGAACAAGCTTGATCATTAACTGTGGATTATGAATTGCTATCTCGACCTTTCATATTCAAGGTGCCAGCTCCTTTTTTTGAGGGAATGTAAATTCTTAGCAGAAAGGACACATACACAGCTGCCCTCTGCCTCTCCCCCCTACTCTCAGCCATCCTTTGAAGAATGAAGCACACATAGTAAGAGAGTAAAGTGACCCAAACCTTGTGTTAGGCTTTGGGAATTCACTGATAAAGAAGACATGATATTGCTTTTGAAGAAATTAATCCTTATTTAAAGAAACAAATAGATACAGAGTAAATTCAATATATCACCATCTTTTTACAGAAATTTATTCCATGCAAGACATTATACATATATCTCATTTAATCTTCATACCAACGCAGTAAGGTTTTATCATCCCAGTTCACAGTATCTCAAAACACACATTGTAAGTCACACAGCCAAGAACTCAATAAACATCTATTTCATTCTACACTCACTTTTCTGGTCATAACCTCCAATGAATTCTCATTTTATGGGAAAAGCCAAAGTCCTTACTATGATCTAAATGACCCTATTGTCCATTTGCCAAATTTGTAGGTTTCCCCTTAGTCTAGATACATGATGGGACTGTCCTGCCTCATTCCATGTTTTGGGTCTATTCCAGTAATCAGTTCAGTCCAATGAGTTAGGTGAAGAAGTAATCTCTGTTACCTCCAGGTTGTGTATTGCATTGCCAAGGGGAGACCCAGGGGGGATCTGTTTTGTTTTTTTTTTTTCATATGCCAAGGTTACCAGCAATATTACAGATATTCGTTGCTCTATTGTTCTGGGTCCTAGAGTGAGGAAGACAGTGAGTATGTGGGTGGGAGCAGAGGCCCCTCTTGGCCCATGATGGACATGAGGTTTGTGGGAAAAGTCAATGAGATTCCAGAGTTGTTGATTAGTGCATTATAATCTAGCCTGTCCTCACTGATACAGCTGCTTTATATTTTTCCCTCAACAGATCACAACTCATCTTGTTATATAATTTACTTACGTATCATGATATTTTCTGGCACCTATACTAAAATGCTAGATCTGTGAAGACAAGGAGTCTTACCATTTTTGTTCACTAATATATTCCCCAATCCAAGAACAGTGCTCAGCTCCTTGTAGGAATCCAATAAATCCTTGTTGAATGAATGTAAGAACAAAGCTACCTCATACACACCTATGAGTGGTGAGACAGACTTAAGTTCAGGGTGCTAGTGAAACCCAGAGAAGAGATTGACTCAAAACAAGCCTGGACTCCTGTCTTTCCCGTGTGTGACCCCAGTGTCTAGTGAGTGCCTTCAGCATTGTGGGAAATCATCATCCGATTGTGGAGCTGTTACAGTGAAGAGCTTCCACTGTGGTTTCCATAACCAAGTGGCTCACCATGCACACATGTATTAATAATTATCCACTCCTCTAGTGGTGAGAACTTCATCCGCCTCCCTGGAGTCCTAGTCATGCCTTAGTCATGACCAGTGACTCAGCTGCATCCAGCTTTCCCCCAGGGACATTCCTGTCCTCCTTTCTCTGTATTCATTCTCCTCCTTTCTCTTGTGATTCACACCTCACTCAGGTGTGTCTTGGACATTTAGCCCCAAATGACTCCTGCCTCCTTTCAGAAAAAAAGTAGCTCTTTTTGTCCCCACGTTGGTGGAGGCATTTCTCTCAGATTTCAGCCTCTGGAAACCTATGTACAGACAGGTGTATCTGTCAAAAGATTCTAATGGAGTCATGCCCTTCTCACCAAAATACCTTTGCACACTGCAAATAAGGCTGACTTCTCTTTACCTCTGAATGAGTATGCTTCTAATGGATGTCCATTGATGTCCCTACTGACATCTAAAGCACAAAATTTCAAATCTGAACACATATCTTTTTATTCCTGAATTCCTTCCCTATTTTGGTGTTGACACCACTGCCAGATACCCGAGCTTTCTTTTTACCCTACTTGCCACCTTTACCTAAAGTGAGGAAAGAAGATTATATGTATGGAATTGGCTCATGTGATTGTGGGGGCAAGTGAGTCTGAAATTTGTAGGGCAGGCCAGCAGGCTAGAAATTCAGGTGAGAGTTGCCATTGCAGTCTTGAGTCCAAAATCTATAGTTATAGAGCAGGCCAGCAGCCTGGAAAGTCAGGTGGGACTTATATGTGACAGTCTTGAGTCTGAATTCCTTCCTCTCTGGGAGACCTCGGTTTGCTCTTAAAGCCTTCAATTGATTGGATGGGACACATTATCAAGGATAGTCTCCTTTATTTAGAGTCATGGATTATAAATGTTCATAACATCTACCTAATACCTTCAGTCAACATATAGACTATTGTTTGACCAAGGAACTGGGCACCATAGCCTAGCCAAGTTGACACATAAAATTAACCATCACACCTCTACATTTTTAAATCCATTCCAGACATTGTTAATCAATCACCGCACTTTCCAGATAAATTTAGATGAGTTTTCATGATGCTTCCCCCAGTAACACTCTTGCGAGCCATCATCAATGGATCAGTTCTGGCAAGTGAGTTGAAACACATCTCTGGCTTTTAATTTTAAAAACAGCGCTAGTCCTGCTTAATGACACTTCATTGCCTAAGATTCCTTAGGCAAAGCATGTTTCACAAAACATAAATCTTATAAGGTATTCTGTGAAAAAGAGATGTGATCAAAAAGGCTTATTATAATTGACGTACCATGTTTCTCCTCCAAGATCTCAAGAGCTTCCACAGGAATCAAAACAATTACAAATTGATAAGCCAGCTTTTCCAAAATCTATTTGACCATTCAAATTGTTCTTAACAACGTACTCACTAACAGTGAGGAAAACACATTTTAGGAAATGCTTGTCACTCAAAGCCTTTCCATATCTAGTATCAACTATCTTTCCAAACCAAGTGTCTTTTGAACCAAAGTGTTCCTTGAACATTCCCTACATTATCTACATCCTGCTTATCCCTCAACACGTTCAATTAAAACCGTTCCACAGTATCTGTGCCAAAATCCCTGCGGCAGAAACAATGCTATGTGGGCAATGGAACATCTCTTGTCCTGGGCACACAGAAAGAACACATTTCCCAGCTTCCTTTGCAGTTTTTTGGGGCTGTGTTACTGAGTCTGTCCACTGCAATGTGAATCAATGAAGTAAGCCACTTCCAGGCCTGGCTCCTCAACCTTTCACTCTATCCTCCACTCGCTTTCTTTTCTGTGGCTAGCAACGTAGAGCTCTCAAAGAGTAGAGCCACATGATGCAAGAAGCCTGTATCCTGAGTCACCGCTTAGAAGAGAGCATTGCTAGCCCCAAAAGAAAGTGAGGAAGACATTCTTATTAACATAATAAGTTATTTAGTAACTTATTAACAACTCTAAGTTAAGCCACTGATATTTTGGGGCTATATGTCACAGCAGCTGGTGTTAATTATCTTGACTACTACATTCTTCCATAAAGCCTAAATGATGCCTTGGCTGGAGTAGACTTTTTCTTTCTCAGACCTCCATAATACTTTGGCCCACTTATAATAGTTATCTAGCTCTCATTAGAATGATTTAGGTTGCTATCGTATCTCTATTCCTAGACTTTGAGCTTCTTGAGGGCAAGACTCATATCTATTACATCTCTCTATCCCCCCACCTTACTTGGGGAGTGAATGATTGTGGAATAAAAGATGACGTGACGAGTATTCACATTCTAACATGAAATTTCATTGTGATAAGGCGAAGCTGTGAACCTTAAGGGAATTTAGGAGCTATAGCATTTGGCAGGGACTCTCTTTTGCCAGCTAGATAGGCAGATCCAATTGACTCACACTCATCCCTATAGAATTCCTTGGTACTTCTTGATGTAGAAAACCAGACTAAGAAGTGGAAAACACTCAGATCTTGGAATTAGAGAGTACTTGGCTGAGTCCCAGTTCTCTCACTTGTTCCTCTGACTTTGGACAAATGACTTTACACTTTTAAGTCTCAGTTTCTTGTCTTTAAATCCGACAGTAATCCCTACCTTATGGGACTGCAAGGTGGATTAAATGAAATCTTGAATGGAAAGTACCCAGTAGAGGGCCTGGCACATGAGTAAGTGCTCAACAAATGGCAGGTCCCTCTGTCTGGGCTGTTGCCGTTGACATGTCAGCAGGGGCCATCCTGGCTTGGGAAGCACGCCAGAGCCCTAAAGGAAATTGGATGCCATATAAAACAGGGTTGATTAAATATGATTTTGCAGCTCCTGCTGAGAGATGAGCTGCAATGGAACAGCTGTGTTGTTTTATTGGAGAATCAAGGATCAAATGTCATGTGAAGTCCTCTTAAAAAGAATCTAAAACTAGTTATGATGCTACTGAGCAAGTTTGTTTAGTAAATAACATCCTCTCTCAAAGAGCCATGGCTAAATGGTGAGGTTGGAACAAAAAGTCCATAGCACTTTTCCTTTTTCGTTGGTCCTGACAGATTAAAACAGCCATCTATGGTGCTTGCCTGCTTCAGGCTGAGCTAACGCAATATTGATGCAACTCTCCTTCTCTGTGGAAAAATGACCAATGAGAGCAAAAGAGTAGTCTAATCTTTTACATAAACATGTTAGAAACGGGAGTCCCTGGATGGCAATGGAAAATGGAAAAGTAACAGTGTATTCCTGTAACTGCCCTCCTTCTTCGTTTGGAAGCGGTTATAGAGAATGGAAGGTTGATGAGAAGGAGACATAAGTGGGATCTGTTTTCTCTCTAGAAGTGTCAGTGAAATGCGGCAGAAAGCTTATTCAAGAGATCAGGGTTCAAGTCCTGGCTTGTCCACTATGTCATCTGAGGTAAATCTCTTCCCCTCTCTGGGCCTGAGTTTCCCTGACATAGGAAGAAGTCACATTGGGCAACCTCTAAGTCCTCTTGGAATTCCACTAAGTTTAACTTCCAAGGATTCCTTTTCAAGCATTCCTTGAGCTAGTGGGGAGAATTAAAATGGTTACATGTGAGATGGAATTAAGAGACTTAGTTTAAGAAGGAGCATTTGGTCTGGAAGGAAAATAATAAGAACATTGGTTCAGTTCTCCATTAAAAGATAACTATCCAATTTGAAGTAACCAAATGGAACAAAAAGACGATAATTTTCAGTCTGTGGAACTTCTCTGTGTCTATCAAAGTTTTTCTTCCTAATTTCCTATATATGCAAAGACCATGGTAGGAAGGATTCTGAACCAAACCCCACAAATCCTCTCTCCTCAGATGAGTAAGAGCCGGCATTAATTGGGCCTTCGTGATGTGCAGGCACTACGCTAAGTAGTTTATAAGCTTTAGTTCATTTTTCCTCACCACAGCTATAAGGGCGTAGGGATATTATTCCCATTCTACTAATTAGAGACCAGGAAGTCAATTGCCCAAGGTCATGAAATCAGGGACAGCGCTAGAATGCAAAGCCAGCTCCTTCAGTTGCTCTCACAGAAGAATTGTTCTATTCTGTATGTCTCCTGGTGTCCTTCATTTATTCCTTCAACAAATGTTTACCAAAGGGCGGCAGCGAACTAGATGCTACGCTTTGATTCTGTGGCGAGACTGGAAGGGCTCCTGTTCTCAGGGAACTGGTGTTCTTGCTGGGAGGTGGCAGAAAATAAACAAAATCACAAAGAGAAATATAAGAAAGACACCAGATAATATTAAGTAATATGTAGACAACAATCTTAGAGTAAACGTAAAGAGGGAGTGGGCGGCTGCTTCATGTTGAGTTGTTTGCAGCATCTCTCTCTGAAGATGTGACATTTAAGCTGCGACCTTGGGAAGAGCAGCTGACCTCTCTGAGCATCAGTTTCCCACCTGTAATATATAACATCTGTAATAACAAGATGTGCTCAGACGAGAGGATTTTTGGAAAGGAGCAAATAGAACTGTGAAGGTTAATAGCTTGATACACAGTAAGATCTTTGCAAATGCAAGGGTTTTAACACCCAAGTTCTGCATCCCTATATGAGGTGATTTTACACTTGAAAATTTAGGATGCCCTGGCATGTAGTTGAGCCAGAGTAATAATAATAATAGCAAAAGTTTACTGAGTGCTTACTATGTGCTAGACAGTGTTCTCAAAACTTGCATGTACTAAATGATTTAATCCTCTCAACATCCGCATGGAAAAAATACTGTTGTTAGTTTTATTTTATAGATACTGCAACCAAGCCTCACCAGAGAGAGTCAGTTGGTCAACTCTATGCAGACAGCAAGTAGTGGACCCAGGCTGTGGACCCAGGTGCTGTGGATCTTGAGACCATATCCTCAATCATCACACTTTCTGTTTCATATATAATTGTGTTTGAGCCCAGATCTCCAAAAGCCTCTCTCAGCCTACCAGGAGTGAGTAGAAATGCTTGGGAACACCACATTGCTCTTGCACTATTCAGTTTTGTACTAGACATGGTGACCTCAGCCTGGAAGATAATCTGTCTGGAGGGCAAATACACAGCACTGCACTTTCTCCAAATGATTTGAAATCCTCCCAGCACTCAGTGAGCTCTAAGAATGTGCTTCATCATTCTGCTTTGGTGGGCTAGGGTTCGCCAGTTCAAATCCCAGGTGTGGACCTACGTACTGCTTGTCAAGCCATGCTGCGGCCGGTGTCCCACATATAAAGAAGAGGAAGATGGGCATGGATGTTAGCTCAGGGCCAGTCTTCCTCAGCAGAAAGAGGAGGATTGGCAGAAGTTAGCTCAGGGCTAATCTTCCTCAAACATAAACAAATAAATAATAAAAATAAGAATGTGCTTCATGATAAGCACAAAATGATAACAGCAAGCTTCCTAAAGTAGTGAGTTCCCCACAACCACAGGTGTTCAGATAGAGACTCGATGGTCCTTTGTCAAGGGTATTGTATAATGGACCTTGCATGTTAACAGGAGCATTCATCTAGGATCGCTTCAGAGCTAAAACCCCACCCTCCTACAGAGATTATTCAATAAGGGTCTTCTCTGCCTTTCTGTGCCCATGGATGAGGTAGGAGGCTGCCTATAAGATAACACTGTGCTGCTACCCCTCCTGCCTTCTCAAGTATACAACCCATGTGTGTCTGTTAGTCTCAACCTGGAAATCGCCGCTCCTCTGATTTAAGGCACAAAAGACTTCAGTCAGAACAAAGTTGTGATCTCTGAAAGGAGGTACTTTATCAATGACAAATAACAGAGCTGCCGGCTCCTATGTGAGGTGTATCCCTCCAGGGGAAATACAGGTATCTAAACAGGGAACAAGGAAGACTAGCTGGAATGGTGAAAGGGGCAAGAGTGGCGTCAAGGTCAGGTTGGAAGCTAAGGATAGAAATTGAGAAGCTGGGAGTTAAAAAAAATTTTCAGAGTTTCATATTTTGCTTAAGGCCACCCTCATCCTTCTAAAAATATCTCTAAACCATAGGAAATGTTTTCAGATATAAATTATAATCTGCAAGAAAATGCGGAGTCAGGAAGGAAAAAAAGAGAGCTCTTTCTAGACATTCCTGCCCATTCTAAAAGAAGGACCCTTGTACTCACAGTCCAAGAGGGCGAGAAAAAAACAGCAGTTATATTTTCCACACATCCAGGAAAGGGTCTCGTTTATAGACTCAAACATGTGGCTCAGAACCAGGTTTTCATTTTCTTTTATCTTTATCTGTGTCAATTCACAAATGTCAGTCTGTGCAGGGCCATCGAAATGAAAAATAAAGGTTGAAAGTAAATTTCCGAAGCCCAAAGAGAAGGGGCTGGCTCTGCAATCTGAAGGGCTGAGTGGAAAGAATCCTGTTCCCTGAAATAAGGGTCAGACCTGAGGTGATCCTTAAAGACCCCATGCCTTCATGAGGAGGCAAGAATGGCCATGATCGCAGAGTCCCGGAAGGAAACAGACACCCCAATACTGGAAGTTGCAATTCTGCACTGAGGGTGGTACTCAACAGAAACTCAGGGTTCCGAGCTTCTGTTTTTTTGAATGAGTTTGAGGTATTTGCAAAAGCTTAGGTATGTGACTAAGTATAACATGTAAAAGAAAGTTAAGCCTTTTTCTGTATGGTGGTAAAATGGGAGTTCGAAGAGCTGCAGGACATGGGGCTACGGGAAGCTTTGTACATCTTCTAAGACATTTGAAGTCTATCACAAAGGTAAAGAAAACCCATTGAAGTTGTTTGATTGCAAAAGTGGTAAGAGCAGACTGGGAGCATTGTGGTGGGAACAGGGGAAGGCAAGCTTAGTGGCAAGGGGGCTTATCTACTGACATCTTAATATATTTTGAGGAAGGGATTAATATTTGGTCTGTCTTGTATTTTAACAAATGGTACCTTTCTGTGTTGTATCAAATAGTGTGGGGGTCCCCCAAGGGCATTGACAGTTTATTATGCTTTTTTGTTCAATATTCTTGGTGTCTCTAATTCTTTTAGATGTTTTTCGGCTCTAATCTACACTGTGACCAGAACAAGAAAGCCTTAATTCATACCATCTTTTGATGACAAAAGACAAGCAAGTTTGTAATTTAATAAATGCTGTCAAAGCTGACCTTTGAGATCAACAACAAACATCTCATAGCCTGAAATTTCGTCCTAGGCACTTGCCAAGGACATTGGAGAACATGATACCTTGGTTCTTCTGCACATAAAGTCCTGGGCATGCAACTTTCAAACGCGTGCCCCAAGTCTTTCCATAAAAGATAATTGTGGAGCTCTTTCTTCTAAGATGTGAAGACAGTTAGAATGATGTCTCATAAAAAAGCCGTGGCTTGTCAAGCTGGGCCCAACATGTTGGGAGATAGCTTCTTAAAATGATGAATTATATGAAAATTAACTTGGGATCAGCCAGATGGAAGCTGTCGCCTAATGCATTTACCGTTGTGGAAGAGCTGCCTAAAGGAAGAAATGTAGCGAGCAGACCATGGAAAACTTAAGCCAGAGTCAAACTCAAGCCCTCGTCTCTGATAAATGACAATACAACATGTCCCCTGGATACTAAGCCATGTCAACAAATAGCAGTGCAAACATGCTATCACTCACACGCATGTCTAAAGCACGTGTGTGCGCTTCCGACATACTCTTGTCCTGCCTCATTTGTAAGTTAGTGTTTAAAATAATCAAGGGAATTAGCTAAGTTGTTTGGGTAACCTCTTGAATAGTTTGGCACTTGTCATGACTAGTTGGGACCTCTCTTGTTTGTCTCTGTGTACTTAAGAGAGACAGCAAGAAAGAGCATTGTTCTCATGTCTTCTCTGTGTTTACCAGCTTGGGGAACTTAGACAAGACACTTTGTCTCCCAGAGCATCAGTTTCCCCTTCCGAGAAATAAAACATTCACACTTTAATATTCCTCTAAGCTCTGAGAAAGACCTCCAGAGAGTTATGGGCCAAATGATCCAGTCATACTAAGTGACCACAGAGTGTCTGATCCAATCGATGAAATGTTCACTCTTAATGTAAATGTTGATTGGAGCCACACAACTGTTGCTTCAAGACATCGCTTGGGACTTTTGAACTTAGGCTCTCTCCTGCTGGAAAGAGATGGCCGTGTACTCCTTGGTTTACTGTTTACATCCTTTTCTCTTTCTTGAGGATAATAGTTCCACAAATTTCTTTTGGAGAACTGACCCTCTGCCATTTTTAGTTATGCATTTTCGGTAGGATTGACTCGTCCACAGCTCCAGACGTAGACCTTGACTGATATGTGCTAATCATCTATGCTAACCATCCACCTGGCCACATGGTTGGTTTAGAAACGGGCATGTGACCCATTTTAAGCCAACAAGATGCAAGGAGGCATCTGCTGAGGACTTCTGGGAATGAAACTTTCTCTCACTTTAAAGAGAACTAATGAGAGTAAAGTTCTTTCTATCCCTGTTTGTGAATAAACGTGCAGACATAGAGCATCTGACCACTGTCTTATATCCACCTGATATTCTTTTTTTTTTTTTTCCTGAAGAAGACTGGCCCTGAGCTAACATCTGTGCCCATCTTCCTCTACTTTATATGTGGGACACCTACCACAGCATGGCTTGCCAAGAGGTGCCATGTCCGCACCTGGGATCCGAACCAGTGAACCCCGGGCCGCTGAAGTGCAATGTGAGAACTTAACCGCTCTGCCACCAGGCCGGCCCTCTACCTGATATTCTAAGATGGTAATGAAAAGGTAGAAAGCACAGAAAAGAAAAAGGCAGAAAACAGCCTTTGGTCATCATGTTGAGCCTCTGGCGAGAGCTCTACAGAAAGCCTGCCTTACCTCTGAACTTTTGGATACAACCATCAGTAAATTCTCTTAATTATCTAAACAAGTTTGATTTATTTGTTATATAAAACCAAACAGTCCATTGAGTTCAGTGGTGAAGACTACCTCATACCTGAATATCCTCTCTGCTTGTCAAACTCCATGGCCCCAAATAGCTTCTCTGTTAGGAAGTAAGTTTCACGGACAGATCCCAGACATTCGGCAAGTCTCTTCATGTTAAACAGAGCCCTGTTTTTCTTTGTGTATAGAAGATGATTCTTAGCTAGATAGTAAAAAATATTTATGCAATACTACAACTTAGTCCAGCTAAATCTGTGTGATTCAAACAAAGGCTTAGGCAAAACTGTAATTTGGTTATTGGTAATTGTCTAACAATCTACACAAAATAGGATTATTTCTGATCTGAGTATTAGGGGGCTAGATAAGATGATTAAGATTGTTGCAAAAGACAATGTCCATGAGACTTCAGCTTATGATGTCATGCAGCAAGAGGTCAGGGTTGCCATATCCAGAGGCTTCACATGTGACGTTTTGATATTTTATTTACTATATGGCTGATTATTTTTAATAACGTAAGAAAGCATTTCAACCCTATGCTCTGGAGCAGACAGCTTGGGTTGGAATCCCTGCTCTGCCAATTCTGGCCATGCATCCTCATGTGAACTCAGACTTTCTCCTCTGTGCTTCTGTTTTCTCCTTTGTAAACTGAGGATAATAGACTTGCTCCTCTCAAAGGGTCTTTGGAAGGATTAAATCAATTACCACTTTCAATCCTTAGAACAGTGCCTGGCACAATATAAAGACTCAATAAATGTGGTTATTCTTAGTGGTATTTTAGAAAACATCCAAATTGTGAGATGGCTTCTTACTTTAAGTGATTTGTTCTGAGTATCCCAGCAGAAATATGGGAACTGTACTATGAATTTTATATATAAAGACATTAGATATAAAGGATTGCAACTCATGACACCCCTGTGCCAGGATGTTATAACCTGTCTTCCAGGTGAAGAAACTGGGTCTCAAAAAGGTTAATACCCATAGATGATAAGGGATGGAGACAGGATTGGAACCCCTTTCTCTCTTCATGAAGGCTTAAACCACACACATTCCATTCATTTGCTTATCCACACTGGATAACTTGACAGTTTCTGCCTTTCTTTGGTCTTGACGTCAACTTGCCTTATTTAGTCTACTCCCAAGAATGAGTCCTCTTCTGTCTGGCTCCTTCTCCTGGTTCCCCATATTCCCATTGATCGCAACACATGAAGGAAGATGATTCCTGTTGTGTCAAGCCCCACACAAGGCATTGGGCAAATCATTTGTTTACCTCAACCATATGATCACCTAACACAAAGCGGAAGTTAATTTAAAATCAATTAAGGACTCATCATTGCCCTCAGAATAAACCTCATTGATCCAAGCAGTCTTTCAATAAGTATATACCAATGCTCTAAGCACTGAGCTAGTTCAAATCCCTTAGATGAGCTGCAGGCCTGTCAATATTTGCCTTTTGTTGTTTTTCCAGCCTCAGCTCTTGCTATACCCAACTTTGTACACCAGCTTTCATGCAGTCCTTGCCATTTCTTGCTAATCTCCAGGTCTACATATGCTGTTACTCCTGGCTGAGATCTATCCCAAACCCCCACGTCCTTCATTTACTTATCCGTCAGGCCTCAGCTCAGACAGCTCATCCTCTGTGCTCTGACCCCTGAAAGGAGATAGGAGCCTGGCTCTGTATCCCAGCCCTGTCCCTGTACCACCATCCCATCTGCTATAATCTAGCTAAATTTTCTGCTTCCTTATCTAATCCTCCACTGGAAGATAGCATTCATAAGAGCCGGGATGATAATTTTTTCATATCTAAATCCTTAGCAGTTAGCAGAGTGTTTAATATATGGTGTAAGCTTAATAAATATTTGATTCATGAATGAATCGGCTATGTGATCTTTGAACCAGTGATGGTAGGTTTGAGAGGAAGGGAAGACGCTATTGGGAGTCACCATCTACCTCTGGTCACAGAGGCTGGAGGGAGCCTAAAAGACAACAAGTTTCAAGGGATCCCAGTAATCAATCCATTTAAGTTGAATCCCTGATGCTTGCGTGCCTAACTGAACAACATTGTAATACTCTTGCCTGTAACTCCCTAAGAAATCATGTGCTTAGTCACAAACTCAAGAAAAAGACTTGGCTTAGGGTGTCCTTTAAGGGGAAAATAATCTGTCTCTCTGAGCAAATTCCACACCAATGAAGAGAGTGGAAACTTGGGGAAAAATTATTCTTAAGGGAGATGAATTGGAAGAATGAGTAAAGTTTTTCCAAATTCCCATGAGTTGTGTAATATTTTTTAAGGTCTTTGTTGGAAACAACACCTCTCAAACCTGATTGTTTTAGGAAAGTTCGAGATCCAAGAGCAAACCCAGCTCTACCTACATCACAGAATTTCATTTTCTTCTGGCTTCAGTGAATTACAGCAGCAAGATTTAATTGAGCATTTACTATGTACCAAAAAAATAGCATCAGTGGGTAATTATTCTTGACACTCAATACTTTTCGTAAATTATCTCAGTTTTCCCTTACAGCAACTGTATGAAGTAAATATCATCACTTTCCTCATTTTACTGAGCAGAAACACGAGGCAGAAAGAGGTTTAGTAGCTTAGATTTGAAATTTAAACCTGGGCATTCTAGCTTCAGAGACTGCCCTCTTAACCAGTTGGCCTTGGTCCCTGGTTTTCATATAGATCTTGTCATTTAACTCTCACAATTGCCCTGGCAGATGGTTTATAAATGAAGAAGCTATCATAACTTACCAAAGAAAATATACAGATGGCAAGCAAGCATATGAAAAGATGCTCCACGTCGTACGTCATCAGGGAAATGCAAAATAAAACGATGAGACACCACTACACACCTATTAAAATGGTCAAAATACAGGACACTGACAATGCCAAATGCTGGTGAGGAAGTGGAGCAACAGGACTTTTCATTCACTGCTGGTGGGAATGCAAAATGGTCCAGCTACTTCGGAAGACAGTTTGGCAGTTTCTTACAAAACTAAACATACTCTTAGCATATGATCCAGCAGTCATACTTCTTGTTATTTACCCAAAGGAATTAAAAACTCATGTCCACACAAAAACTTGCACATGGATGTTTATAGCAGCCTTATACAAAATTGCCAAAACTTGGAAGCAGCAACGATGTCCTTTGGTGGGTGAGTGGATAAATAAACTGTGCTACATCCAGACAAAGAATATTATTCAGCAGTAAAAAGAAATGAGCTTTCAAGACAAGGAAGAAACTTAAATGCGTATTACTAAATGAAAGAAGCCAAACTGAAAAGGCTACACACTGTGTGGTTCCAACTATTTGACATTCTGGAAAAGGCAAAACTGTGGCGACAGTAAAAAGATTAGTGATTTCCAGAGGTTAGGGGAGAGACGGGGATGAATAGCAGAGCACAGAGCATTTTTAGGCTGTGAAAATACTCTGTATGATAGTATAATGATGGATACCTGTCATTATAAACTTGTACAGACCTTTAGAACATGCAAGACAAAGAGTGAACAATAATGTAAACTATGGACTTCGGATGATTATTATGTGTCAATGTCAGTTGTAATAAATGTACCACTCTGATGGGGAATGTTGATACTAGGGGAGGCTAGGCATGTATGACATCAGGGATATCTGGGAAGTCTCTGCACCTTCCTCTTACTCAATTGTGCTTGAATGTTGAACTGCTCTGAAGAATTAAAGTCTTCATTTTAAAAAATACCCAACTTTTTGAGTTCAGCCAAAAATGTACAGGAAGGTAGCTTTCTATGGGCAAGGACTGCATCTTTTCTTCTTCTCTGCTACAATTTCGTCTCCCAGCACCATATCTGCCACATGGCAGGCACTCCATATGCCTTCTTTGGTTACATAGAAAATGCTTCATTGCTTCATGGCCTTTGCTGTCATCCCAGTCAATACCATGCCAATCACTCACTGGTACCAAACAGAGTCTCACCAAGGGAGTTAGGCAGGTCAAGATTTTATTAAAAAAATAACTCAAAGGAGTACTTAGAAGTGGACTTTTAGAGGGGAATGAAGCTAAAAAAATAGAAGATATCATTTGTGTCTGTATATTGAAAACATCTGGTTAAGGAGACATCTCAAATTTTGAAAAAAATCACCTAATTCTAGAAAGCTATAGGACTAGAGACATCTGAATCTTGTTCTTTTCCACTGGAAATGTAGGCTATAGGTGCATGTCTTTCTGCACGTATAGCTATAGTAAAGTTTCTACAAAGAATAAATAAGAAGGAGGAAGAGAGGGAGGGGAGGGCACGATTCCTATTCCCAAAATTCAAAACATGCTTCATCCTGCTCTCAAAGCTCTAGTAAGGTCAAGGCTGCCACTGAGGGGATGTGTCTGTCAGAAATTCCTTCAACCAAATCCAAGTCTGGAAATTAGCCACCTCCATTCCTACGGGGACTCACAAAGCCCCACTATGTCAGCAAAGTGTCCTTTCACTAACAGGCAAGTCTGTTCATGCCATTTCTAAGAAAAGTTCCTCTTTGAAACAAGAGACTGAAGAGTGGCCTCAGCCCAGAGTCTGCCCTTATATCATAAAACTAACACCTCAGCCCTGACAAGGAAGCACAGAGTTTTATGGGTAGATGAATAATGGAATTGCTTGGTCCACCCAGAACAGTAACTGTCTGCTCAACTTGTGAATCTAAAGACCTACTGACATGCAGACTCTGGAGAAGCCTTCTCTGAATACCAACCACTTTTTCTAGTCTAAGAAAGTATTTCCAACTAGTTGTCCCCCTCAGATGGCACAGTCACAGAGATATAAAAAGTAAATTCCAGTGTAAGGGGGAGAGAGCAAAGAACGTTCACATATTTGGGAGTATTGTGCCCTCAAGTGTCCTGGTGATACTGGCAAATGTGCCTCCTTCTGTCCCCTGGCAAGAGAATTTGGAAAACTAACATGTACTAAGTTATATTGTGTGTTGGACCCTGTGCTAGACGCTACATGTGCCAACTTGTTTACACTCATTACAAACCTACCAGAGAGATGTTTTTCACCCCATTTGACAGGACATTGAGATCCAGGGAAGAACATGTTCACAGTCACAGAGTAAGTCAGTGGTAGATCTTGGATCTGGACCAAGATCCAACTGGCTTCAAAACCCACACCCTTCACAGCACACCTTTCTGCAAGAAGAAAACAAAATGAGTTGTGAGAGTGAACCTAGCACTAGAATATGTAACTTTTAGTGGCAATATTAGAACAGGGATTATAAATGTGAGTCCCAGTCCTGGCTTTGCCACTAGCACACTCTGTCATCTAGGCCAGCGTTGAATTTCCCTGGGCCTCAGTTTCCTCATGTGAAAGATGAGGGTTGGGTTTGCATGAAGTCTACTGACTTCATGAGGAATAATGGATAATTGTGGGATAATGATTACTGGACAATTCCTTTGCTAACGTTCAATCATGTTTTAATAATCACATTTTTTGATATGCTTAAATCCAAACTGTAACACATGTTATGCAATGCGATATATTGGAAAGTTGTTAGGTTTTTCTGTAGGACGTTTATAGAAACAAATTTTTACTGGACCCCTTCTTAGCCTTCCTACAGCTTTCTCATCTGTAATATGGTGTTCGTGAAACTGATCTCACGTGTTAGTAATTTAAATGGGATGATATAAGTAAATGTGTGTGAAAGTGTCTAGCAAAAAGTAGGTGCCCAATGAGGATTAGCTAACTGAAGGACATGGGAGGATTATAAAATTGAGCCAGTCACCTGATGTCAGAGATGGAAAGTCTTTTCAGGCCAGAGTTACGGGGGGAAAAAAAATTTGCAGCAGATATTTTAGAACATAAAAATATGTGCATTGGAAATATGTTTTTCTCTATGCATTGCAGAGTTAACACTATGACCCACTTTCTCCAGGAAGAGCTCCTGGGTCTACATACCTTCTCTCCACAGTGAGCCTTCTTTTCCTGACACCCTCTCACCATCACTCACTCTGTCACTGTTCCGCTCGCTGTGGGTGTGCCAAGTGGGAGATGACTTTGTGACTGCACTCAAGCTGCTTCATTTTCGCATTTGCATCTCACAAGGCAAAGTAGAGAGCAGGGCCTGACTTCTGTTAGGTATGCAATAAGCTACAGTATTCTTGGAGGAGGGAACTTGTCTTACTTCTACACACATTCTTCAGGATGGTAGCACAGGGCATGGTGTGGCATCAGCACCCAATGAATGTGTATTCAAATAACGGATGAATGATTCAGGAGTTTCCCAACTGTGCTTCACCGTCAACATGTGTTTTCTATCACCTACGGTAAAGAGTCCAAACGCCTGAGGCAAGCATGAAAACTGCTTCACAGCTAGCCCACATCTACCTCTTCAATCTCATCCTGGCCGTGCCTCTGAAACAACCCTGTGGTTCAGGCAGACCAAACTGTTTGCAATTGCCGGGCATACGATGTTACTTCAGACCTCCTTTTCTTTTTTCTCTGCTCATATTGCTCCCTCCCTGTGCATTTCCTCTCCCCAAACCATGTATCACCCGTGCACACCTGAAAAAAGCATTCTCACCTTTGAGGACTCCCTCCAAGCTTATTTTTCTCTAGAAAACATTTCCTGAAATCTACTCCCCTGGTAAAATTGACTATCTCTACCCTCTCCCAACCCACGACTCCATTGGGCTCCCTATTACCAAAAATACATCAATTCTCTTATTTTTTTTTCAGTAGTATCTTTTCCCCATGTGACTATGGGGTCTTTTAAAGCAGTGGCCATTTACAAATATTCTTTGTATTCAGAGAGACCAGTACAGAGCCCAAAACACAGTAAGTGCTCAATAAAAGGATCTAACTTATTTGCTTATAAGCACTTGCTGGCAACATTTTATGTTCCAGGGACCATTCAGGGACTGGGGAAACAAGAGCAATCCAGTCCAACCATGGGCCTTGCCTCCAGATGTAGTCAACTAATCACTCAAAAATGCCCAATTAGAATTATGACAGGTACAAAGGAGAGATGAAAGTCTATAAGAGAGAATTTGACCAGTGGACAGAAGTAAGGAGAACTTCCCCCTGAGAAAATAACACTTGCAGCGAAGTGTAAGTAAAAGTCATCAAGTATAGGAGATCAGGAGAGGAAATAAATGAATAAGTCGTTAGGTGTCCAGGGCAGTGTGCCTTCTCCTAACATACCCTGAGACCCTGGGGAACAATCCTTATCTCAATGTGTGCGTTTTGAAGATAAGATGAGAAAATGTATTTGAGGGGCTGGCTCCGTGGCCGAGTGGTTAAGTTCGCACGCTCTGCTGCTGCGGCCCAGGGTTCGGATTCTGGGCATGGACATGGCACTGCTCATCAGGCCACGTTGAGGTGGAATCCCACATCCCACAACTGGAAGGACCTGCAACTAAGATATACAACTATGTACAGGGCAGGGGATGGGGGTAGATAAAGCAGAAAAAAAAAAGAAAATTGGCAACAGTTGTTAGCCCAGGTTCCAATCTTTAAAAAAAAAAAAAAAAGAAATTGTATTTGATGTACTCTGCACAGTCCTTATTATAGAGTTCCTGCTCAATAAATGCTAATGCCCCTAATCATTCTCTCAATAATGACAGGAGATAGAATATATGGCTCCTTGATAGGAGACCCCAAGGAATTGGCTCATGCTGAGACATAAGAAACTCATTACTCCCTCCAAGTATGAGGGTAGTTGACTTATTTCTGACCACTCTCTCTAGATTTATTGTGTTTACTTGCCTGTTTATTTTGTTGGATTGAGATTCAGGAGATCGAGAATTTAGCCTTCAATTCTCCCGTTGACTTATAGATAAGTCCAGAAGTTGAACCTGATGATTGATAATGTTTCTTTCATATGGAGTCCTCTTCTTTCTTCCTTCTTTCCTTTCCTCCTTCTTCTCTTCCTCATTACTTCCTGTTTAGTACTACATTAAGCCATACCTACTGTGCAGAAGGTGCTGGGCTAGGTACTGGGAATACAGGGATGACCAAGGCAGATATGTCCTAGCCCTTGAGCTCCACAAGGGCTAATGGGAGAGACAGATGTGAAATATAGCTAAGGAATTGCAATTGGGATAACCACAAGGGAGAAGATCAGGTTACTATGGAAACATGTAACATGAATATGACCTAGTCTGGGAGGTGGAGGAAATTATGCTTCAGCTTCATCCTAAGAATGAGTAGGAGTTATCCCAGAGAAGGGTTGGGGGAAAACCTTTCCAGAATGAGAGAATAGCATTTGCAAAGACCTTTAGGAGAGAAGAATGCCTATTAGAGGGACTAAAAGATATGGTCAGCCTGGCTGAAGGGCAGATATTAAAGATAAGAGTAGCTCCAGAGACAGAGAGGACCTGCTCATGCCAGGCCTAATCAATCACATTAGGCAATACGAAATTTACTTAAGAGCAATGTGAGTAGCATGATGTCAAGATCCCTCCATCTGCTCCTTGAAACCATGCTTTTAAGGCATACCTCATTTTATTGTGGTTTGCTTTATTACTCTTCACAGATATTGCATCTTTTACAAATTGAAGGTTTGTGGCAATCTTACATCGGGCAAGTCTACTGGTGCATTTGCTCATTTCGTGTCCCTGCATCACATTTTGGTAATTCTCGCAATATTTCAAACTTTTTCGTTATTATCATATTTGTTATGGTAATCTGTTATCAGTGTTCTTTAATGTTACTATTGTAATTTGGGGGGGCGGGGGTTCCATGAACCATGCCCATATAAGACAGCAAACTTAATCAATAGATGTTGTGTGTGTCCTGACTGCTCCACCATCTGGCTATTCCTTCATCTCTCTCCGTCTCCTTGAGCCTCCCTATTCCCTGAGACACAACAATATTGAACTTAGAACTATTAAAAACCCTCCAATGGCCTCTAAGAGTTCAAGTGAAAGGAAGAGTCACAGGTCTCTCACTTTAAATAAAAGCTACAAATGGTTAAGCTTAGTGAGGAAGGCATGTTGAAAACCAAGATAGGCTGAAAGCTAGACCTCTTGCACCAAACAGTTAACCAAGTTGGGAATGCAAAGGAAAAGTTTTTGAAGGAAACTAAAAGTGCTATGCCAGTGAACCCAAGAATGACGAAACAAAACAGCCTCATTATTAATAAGAAGAAAGTTTCAGTGATCTGGATAGAAGATCAAACCAGCCACAACATTCCCTTAAGCCAAAGCCTGGTCCAGAGCAAGACTCTAACTCTTTTCAATTCTGTGAAGGCTGAGAGAGGTGGAAAAGTTGCAGAAGACAGGTTTGAAGTTAGTAGAGGTTGGTTCATGAGGTTTGAGGAAAGAAGCCATCTCCATAACATAAAAGCACAAGGTGAAGCAGCAAGTGCTGATGCAGAAGCTGCAGCAAGTTATCCAGAATTCTTAATCCAGAATTAAGATAATTAATGAAGGTGCCTACACTAAACAACTGTAGATGTAACAGCCTTATATTGGAAGAAGATGCCATCTAAGACTTCCATAGCTAGAGAGGTGAAGTCAATGCCTGGCATCAAAGCTTCAAAGAACAGGCTGACTCTTGTTAGGGGCTAATGCAGCTGATGACTTTAAGTTGGAGACAGTGCTCATTTACTATTCCAAAAATCCCAGGGCCCTTAGGAATTATGCTAAGTCTACTCTGCCTGTGCTCTATAAATGGAACAAAAAAGCCTGGATGACAGCACATCTGTTTACAACATGGCTCATGGCTTACTCAATATTTTAAGCCCACCGTTGAGACCTACTGCTCAGAAAAAAAAAGATTCCTTTCAAAATATTACTGTTCATTGGCAAGGCACCTGGTCATCCAAGAGCTCTAATGGAAATGTACAATGAAATTAATGCTGTTTTCATGCCTGCTAATACAACATCCATCCTGCAGCCTACGGACCAAGGAGTAAATTTGACTTTCAAATCTTATTATTTAAGAAATACATTTTGTAAGGCAATATCTGCCATTGATAGTGGTTCCTGTGATGGATCTGGGCAAAGTAAATTGAAAACCTTATGGAAAGGATTCACCATTCTAGATGTCATTAAGAACTCTTGTGATTCACAGGAAGAAGTCAAAATATCAATATGAATAGGAGTTTGGAAGAAGTTGACTCCAGCGCCCATGGATGACTTTAAGGTGTTCAAGACTTCAGTGAAGGAAGTAACTGCAGATGTGGTAGAAATAACAAGAGAACTAGAATTAGAAGTGGAGTCTGAAGATGTGTTTGAATTGATGCAATCTCATGATAGAACTTTAACAGATGATGAATTGCTTCTTATGGATGACTAAACAAAGCAGTTTTTTGAGATAGAATCTACGCCTGGTGAAGATTATTGAAATGACAACAAAGGATTTAGAATATGACATAAACTTAGTTCATAAGTCAGCAGCAGGATTCGAGAGGATTGACTCCGATTTTGAAAGAAGTTCTACTGTGGGTAAAATGCTATCAAACGGCATCACAAACTACAGAGAAATTGTTCTTGAAAGAAGGAGTCAATATATGCTGCAAACTTAATCATTGTCTTATTTTGAGAAATTGCCACAGCAACCCCAGGCTTCAGCAACCACCCCCTGATCAGTCAGCAGCCATCAACATCAAGGCAAGACCCTCTACCAGCAAAAAGATTATGACTTGCTGAAGCCTCAGATGCTATTTAGCATTCTTTAGCAATAAAGTATTTATTAATTAAGATGTGTCATTTATTTTAGAGATAATGCTATTGCACACTTAGACTACAGTATAGTCTAAACATAACTTTTATATGCACTGAGAAACCAAAATATTTGTATGACTCACTTTATTGCGATATTTGCTTTATTTCAGTGGTCTAGAAACAAACCCACAATATCTCCAAAGTATGCCTGTATTTCTCTAAAAACCAATAATTCATAGGAGCCATTTCCTTATTTTTCCTTTCCTCTCCCGCTCATGCCTGGAGTGACCCACCCTAGATTTCCTCCCAGACTCCATCAATAAGGCATGATTGTTAGGAGTCCCCACTTGAAAAGTTGCCCTTGGAGCCTAGTGCAGCTGATGCTGCCCACCACATCCCTGACCCAAATGTGAATAAACCGGGAATTATTGGGTGAAGCCTTTCCACTGGCTATGCCCCCAGCTATGCAGTTACAGTGGGAGAACTGGCCCCCGAAAGTAATCTTGTCTGCCCATCGAGGAGAAGCTGAGTCAATAGCCCCATTCATGGGCCTGCCCACACCTCCCAGGTCTCCTTCTCTCCAGAGATATATGGCAGGATATCCATATAGGCAGCTGTCAGTGGAAAACCATGGAATGAGTGGGGTGGGTGGAAAATATCTTTTTTTTTTTTTTGCAAATTTATGGAAAGCAAATACTGCAGTTTTCCTCCCTCATGATGCTAAATATAACAGGTAACAGATCCTCCTTTTAAAACTTAAAACGAACATTGATTTTTTTCATAAAGAAAGAATAGCAAAAACACAAGAGACAGGCAAATCTGCTATAATCATTGAGTATTCATTCAAAGGCCAATTCTTTCTAGCTAGACCCAAAAACCACCCATGCAAAAGAGGGCCAGCATGCAGTCGTTAACTCAGAACTTAGTATTAACAGTGACATCTTCATGTTTAGCACATTCCTCCCAAGGCTCCAAGTCCCACCCCAAAGTATATTCCTTTTCTCCTTCTTTCTGCACAGCAAACCCATTTCGTTGTGTACTCGTAGCCTCTAATCTCAGTCTCTCCAGATCTGCTAGTGCTACTTGATGTTAATGAGATAAAAACACAATTTTAATAAAGATTAGTAACTTTAGTCCATTCCAGGATTTCTCAATCTTAGCATTATTGTCATTTTGGGCAATTGTTGTAGGGGCTGTCCTGTGTATTGCAGGACATTTAGCAGCATCCTTGCTTCTACCCACTAGACGTCAGTAGCATCCCTTACCCTTTCCACCCAGCAGCTGTGACAACCAAAGATGTCTCCAGGCATTGCCAAATACGCCCTGGGGAACAAAATCATCCCAGGTTGAAAACCACTGGTCTGTTTTCAGACTAAAGTGGTAGTATCACCTTCCAGCACCCCAATCAAGAGAAGACCACTCTTCTGCTCCACCATTTTGCTGCTAAAATGTTGCTCACTTTTGCCTCTGCTGTCAACCTTCTAACTAAATCCAGCAGTCTTATTTTCTCTTCAGTCTCTCCTCTACATCAGAAACCTTTTGGGTTTTTGTTTGTTTGTTTTCAAAATCCTCTTTGAGATTCCTTCTGACTTAGGAGGCAGTATAGCACAGCAATCGAGGCATGATATACTTTGAAATTAAAAAGAAACCACGTGTGAATCTTACCTCTGCAATTTAATTGCTATAAGACCTGCAGCAAGTGATTTAACATCTCTAAGCCTCAGTTTCCTGAGTAACATGAAGAAAAGAATGTTTACCTTTTAATGTTCTGTTGAGAATTATATAATATAATGTGAGTAAACCCTTTCAAAGTCTGGAATGCAGCAATAACTTAGTAAATGGAAGTTGTCATTAACTGGCATCATGATTGTTCAACTCTCTTGTTCAGATGGTTCCCTCCTCTTTTTCCAGTTTAGTCTTCCTCCTCTGCTTATCTTTCTTTTCATATTCACATATTTTCCTAATATCAATCCATCTCTAAATCGAGAACAAGCAAAAAGTTGCTCTATCCTTAACATTCCCTCTGAAGTCTGGTCCTCTGTTTCCAAATGTCCAGAAAACTGCTCTATTTGAATGTCATGTATTACATCCAAAGCAGAATGTCAAAAAGCAAACAAGCTTGAATGTATCAGGGATGAATTAAGGATTATGAAGAGAAAGGCAGAAGCATGAATTGTTTAAATGACTCAAAGGAGGCCATGGTTCTCATCAAAACAAAACAGATATCAAATCCCTTCAGGGGCAAAGTCAAGATTTAATATGATCATAGCAATTTTAGAGATACACTAACAAACCGCAGGGAGTCTAGAGTAAAGAATCTGGATTGAAGAAGGATCTGACGAGCAATCATCAACCCAACCAACAAACAGACATTCCCTCTTAAAGTCTAATTACACATAGATGTTTAAATTGCCTACAGTATGGTGAAGGAAGCACAGCTGTCTCTACCTCATTGTGGAAAGAGGGGTCAGGAAAGCTACATTTAACTGATATCACTTAAGAACAAGTTAAAGAATGACATATGTTAGAAATTGCTGAGATGTTTCAACCGGAGAAAAGATATGTAAAGACAAAAGGTATTTAAAAGATAAAAAAATATATTTAATAGGGCAATTGTAGCAACAAGATTCTCATATATTCAAGTATTTAAGCTTATTTGATGTGGTGTGATAAGGCAGAACTAATAGCAATGAGCAGAAAGCTCACGGAGTTGTTTTCGATTTTACAAAGGATACTCTTGCAGCAATGGGAGATTTCAGTTAGAAGAGTTGTTTAAGGTTAGTTCTTTCCCAGGCATCAGACTTTGATGAGAGAGTAACGAAGCCTTTATGGCAAATATCTTCTTAATGTCTGTTTGAGAGTTGGGAGGTGGAATTATGGTCAATAGATGAAGCTTCTGAGTTGGTTAGACTTTCACTGAACCCTGGACTCTGCCACTCACTAGTCATGTGGTGTTGGTTAAAGTGCTTCCCTATCTTTCCTAATCTGTAATAAGTTTCCTAATCTGTAATCAGAGATCAGGATACTTATCTCCTTGGGATGGTTAATAACAAGATTAAATTAGCTCATTTAAATTAGTTCATTAATTCATTAAATTAGTTCATAAAGCATTTAGCATAGTATGTGGAATGGAGCATTTGCTCGGTAATTGGAACTAGTCGTTTTAACTGTATTAGAGGTGAATCTTGCCTAGGGTATGGTTGGCCTAGGAGAATGGAAAGAATTCAAATCCCGGTGAGTTTTGTACTCTCTAGCTCCCTCCTGGAAACAATGAAAGTATAACCCAGATGTTGAAAGATCAGGACTCCAAATGGCATGCAGGGGGGAAAGCATTCTGTTCTTTTCTCCATCGCCAATTCAGACATATTTTGGATGTTAATTATTTTCCTGGGAATGGATGTAATGTTGAGTTGGCTCAATGGCTTGTCTGATTGCTCTCCAATAATAAAAACATCCCCCAGATAGCTCAGTTCAATGATTAATATGTTCAATCCTATGGATTTATCACAATTTTAACTTCACTTATAGTTCAAGTTTCTTTCTTCCCCAGATATGGCCTACAACAGGTTTGGTGCTCGTAGTTGTGTTTCTTTCTTTATCCCCATTGAGAGCTTCTATTCCTCCTCCGGGATTGAAGTGGAAGACTGAGAAGAGACAAAAGCCAGGAAAAGTCTCCTTTAATCAAGGCTGATATAATCTGACATTGGTTTCCTTTAGAAATAATGGGGGATAAAAACTGAGATTAGGTTCAGTGGATGCTCAGAGCTGGCACTTTCTGGTGGTATATTTTTTGTGTTCTTTACAGACAGTCCTCCAACCCTCCTGGATATCTCACATTCAGTTCCCTGCATGTGGGCCATCTACAACTTCTCCTTTGGCCTCTGGTAGTCTCATTGAGACTGTCTTTACTGGGGTCCCAAACTCATCCAGAAGTCCCTTTGGGGAAAATATTTTTAGGATGACTCCTAGCCCCCTCTTTTCTGCTGACCACCATCTGGTCCGTTAAAAGTATATATTCTTTGCTGCAGTGAACTCTGGGAGAGCAGGTCCTTCCCAGTAAGACTGCCCCTCTTCATCTATCACCAGAACAGATACCAGGCACAGTTTTTCTCCATTAGGCTTTAACAAGCATAAGTCCAGGATCAGCCACTGTGCCTACAGATTCCAGTCTCCTTAAAACATTGCCCATTCAACCCGAAATGGGGTCGAATGAGCTCTTACCTCCCCGCATGTACAAGAGGCCACATCTCTAACAACTTTTTCCGATTAAAACCTTTTTCACTTTTCAAATCTTCTCTTCACTCACTTTCTACCCTCCGGGTGAATATTGGGGCTAATGGTCAGTTAACCTTTGACTTAATTCTTTACAAGTTCTGCATGCATCATTGAACACAACACTCTAGAATGTAGAAGAAGTTGGCACTATATATTCTGAAACTAACTCACAAAAGGTCCCGTTTTAACATCTCATTACAAAAAAACAATCTTCCAAAAAACCAAAGTCGCCATTGCGTAGAAGTCTTACAGCGCCCCTGAAAGTTGTGTGATGAGGCAGCACCATCAAGAGGATAGAATCTCAGTACTCCACCCTTTAGTGGGTCCAAGGCAGAGCTGAGTGGAGAGTGTGTGGAGAGGTCTTTCCAACCTGTGAGCCCTTTATCAAAGTGGTGTGAGTGGCTAAGGATCTTTTCTTTTTTGTATCTGCAGACAGAATCTCTTCTAATATTTTTCTTTTTTTTTTCTTGAACTCATAACATGTCAGAAGGATAATCATCCATGGCAGGCCCACCATCTAGTGTGGACTGCCGAAGTGTCACTTGATCCTTGACAAAGGGTTTCATTAGAATTTCTACTGTTCCTTTCTCCAGAGCTTAGGAAAGGGCCTGTGGTGTAGCAGAGAGCAGATGGAGTTTGGAGTTAGAGAAGTCAAGGGGCAAAGTCCAGTTCTATCACTGCCTCGCTAGGTGACCTTGGGAATAGGGCTTAATATTCATGTGTACATTATTCATTCATTCATTCTATTCAGAAACAGTTAAGTTCCACTATAGGCCAAATACTCTGCCAGATTCTGAAGGACGGTGAGTAAACATACAAAAACACATAATCCATTTCCTTCCCAGAGCTTCCAGTCACAGGGTGATAGATACAAGTCCAGAGTCCAATGATAGAACTCTTGAAAGAATAATATAGTTCCCCTTAGTTACATATTTTAGAAGATAGAAGCATATCCCATCAAATGTGAGTCCTGATGACCTATTGATGACCTTTGAAAAGGTTAAATACATAGGAAACTGTTGTGTTGTGAGTGCAAAGGGCATATTGGTGTCAGATGTAATAAAAAGCCTATAGAGGATGAGAATTGTTAAGCTCTGCAGAACTCACAGTTATATTTCCTACAACATCCTCCTTTGCTATTGATTTTGGCTTATTACTGTATTGAGTAGTCCAAGGGCATAGTGTATATTTCTTATTTCCAATCACCCTTTCCTCTTTACTCTTTTTCCCTCTTCACTTTCCTTTCAACCTAATTCTCCTTGATCTCTATTCTACCGTTTTATTAGTATGACTTCTTTGATCAAGAAAAAATGTCAAAGATAAACACATTTTTGAAACTAGCCGCTACCCAGATGTCACTTCTCAATGAAATTACAGTCATATAATGTAGGTCATTTAAAATACAAAGGCTTATTTTCGTTTACCTTGAATTTAACAGAAAGTAGAGCCCAATCTCAAACTAAAGGAGTTACTGAACTTGAAATAAAAGTTTCTTTGCAAAAATAGATTCCACTTATTGAAATTCCCTCTAAAGTTAAAGAGGGGAAATATTACTTAAAATGTTGAGATTGGAAACATTTGTTAAAATTATGTGTTTCCACACTAAATAGTATCTCTTGAATCCTTTCCTCATTTTGTGATTTTAAATACTATTTTTCATCATCAAGTTCTATAATACTTTTTCTACTAAATAACAATAACACTCAGAGTCATTAATATTAGTTGCATATTTATATGGATTTAAAGTTCACCTCTAATCTTTTTTACTATGACTTCTCTACTCCTAAGTTTTTTTATTTCATCTCTTCCTTGGGTGCACTTCTTCATCTAGTGCCTATTCTTTTACTTCCAAGGAAGTTTTACACATGCTGAAGGTTGAATTTCTCAGGTCTGAAGATGTATATCTGTGAGCTTAATATTCCAAGGACACACTATAGCTGGATATAAAATTAAGGAGTCTACTTTCCCTCCAAACTTTATGGACACCATTCCACTGTCTTCTGGCGTTACATGTTGCTGTGGAAAAGCAAACAGCAAGCCTGAACTTTTTCCTTCTATGTTGTTTATTTCATTAGTAGTAGTAGGAATAGTAGTATTGGAATATAACAATTTCCTAAGATCTGTACTCATCTTTCTATATAAAAATTTCTTGGCAGAGGAGACAGTGATGTTTCTTTCTGTTAAATCACCTTTATTTTATAAAATATTTCCTTATGTGATTTTTTTCAAGCACAACCTAGTCCTTTACTATGTTTTCAGTTGAGTTCATTCTACTTTAGGGACTTTCATGTGGCTTTCATCTCAGTACTACTTTAAGTTTTTTCTTTGGTTATTTCTTGAGCTCTTCTCACTTTCTATTATTTAATTTTTACAATTCTTGCTTTTTGGCTTACAGTTCATTATTTTTTATGCAAGAGCAATATCAAGGTAACTAATTTCCTTGAAATTACTGGGAATTGGAAAATTATTTGCTCCAAGTCTTTTTTATACTGAAGTCACATTGGTTTATAACCTTATATAAATTTCAGCTGTACATCATTATATTTTGACTTCTGTATAGACTGCATTGTGTTCGCGACCAAAAGTCTAGTTTTTATCTGTCACTGTACATGTGTGCCCTTTTATCCCTTTCACTCTCCCCACTCCCTCCCCTCTGGTAACCACCAATCTGCTCTCTGGATCTATATGCTTGTTTGTTTATCTTCCACATATGAGTGAAGTCATATAGTAATTGTCCTTCTCCATCTGACTTATTTCACTTAACATAATACCCTCAAAGTCCATACATGTTGTCACAAATGGCATGATTTCATCTTTCTTTAATGGCTCAGTAGTATTCCATTGTGTGTTTGTGTATGTGTGTGAATCACATCTTCTTTATCTATTCATCCATTGATGGGCACTTAGATCGCTTCCAAGTCTTGGCTATTGTGAATATTGCTGCAGTGAACATAGGGGTACATATATATTTTCAAATTAGTGTTTTCATATTCTTTGGTTAAATACCCACAAGTGGAATAACTGGATCATATGACAGTTCTATTTTTAAATTTTTGAGACATCTCCATGATGTTTTTCACAGTGGCTGCACCAATTTACGTTCCCACTAGCAATTTATGAGGGTTCCTTTTTCTCCACATCCTCTCCAACATTTGCTATTTCTTGTCTTTTTAAATAGCCATTCTGATGGGTGTGAGGTGGCATCTTATTGTAGTTTTGATTCACATTTCCCTAATGATTAGTGATGTTGAACATCTTTTTACATGCCTCTTGGCCGTCTGTGTATCTTCTTTGGAAAAGTGTTCATATCCTCTGCCTGTTTTTTCATTGGGTTATTTGTTTTTTTGTTGTTGAGATGTAGGAGTTCCTTATATTTTTTGGATATTAACCCCTTATCAGATACACGATTTTGCAAATATTTTCTCCAAGTTAGTGAGCAGTCTTTTCATTTTGTTGATGGTTTCCTTTGCCATGCAGATGCTTTTTAGTTTGATGTAGTCCCAATTGTTTATTTTTTCTTTTGTTTCCCTTGTCTGAGGAGACATTATATTCAAAAAGATGCTGCTAAGACTGACATCAAAGAGCATACTGCATATGTTTTCTTCCAGCAGTTTTATGGTTTCAGGTCTTACATTCAAGTCTTTAATCCATTTTGAGTTAGTTTTTGTGTATAGTGTAAGATAATGGTCTGCTTTCATTCTTTTGCACATGGCTGTCCAGTGTTTCCAACACTATTTATTGAAGAGAATTTCTTTTCTCCATTGTTTGTTTTTGATTAGTTTCATACCATTGTGGTTGGAAAAGATGCTTGATATGAATTCAATCTTCTTAAATTTATTGAGGCTTGTTTTGTTTCCCAACATAAGGTCTATGTTTAAGCATGTTTCATGTGCACTTGAGAATTGTGTTCTTCTGCTTTTGGATGGAAAGTTCTGTATATATCTATTAAGCCCATCTGGTCTAGTGTTTCATCTAAGGCCATGGTTTCCTTGTTGACTTTCTGTCTGGATGATCTATCCATTGATGTAAGTAGGGTGTTAAAGTTCCCAACTATTATTGTCTTTCTGTCAATTTCTCCCTTTAGGTCTGTTCATAGTTTCTTTATAAACTTTGGTGATCCTATGTTAGGCATATATACATATTAATAGGCGTTATGTCTTCTTGGTGGAATGTCCCTTTTATCATTATATAATGACCATCTTTGTCTCTTATCTTTTTTGGCTTGAAGTAAGTGTCATTAGAGATAAGTATGGCTACAACCATTTTCTTTTGGTTGTCATTTGCTTGGCGTGTCATCTTCTAACCCTTCACTCAGCCTATGTTCATATTTAGAGCTGAGATGTGTCTACTAGAAGCAGTATATTGTTGGGTCTTGTTTTTTAATCTATCCAGCCACTCATTGTCTTTTGACTGGTGAATTCGATCCATTTACATTTAGAATGATTATTAATATATGAGCACTTAATGTTGCCATTTTATTTTTTGTTTTCTGGTTGTTCTATATTTCCATTGTTTCTTTTTCCTTGTATGTCTATCTGCCATTTCATTTTGGTGTTTTTTGTGATGTGTTTCTCAGTTTCCTCTTTTTTTATGTTTTGTGACTCTGCTCTGATATTTTGTTTTGTGGTTACCATGAGTTTTGTATAAAAGATCTCATAGATGAGATAGTCCTTTTTCTGCTGATAGCATCTTATCTCCATTAGCCTGTGTAGGTTCCATCCTTTTCCTCTTCCCCTTCTACGTTTTTGCTGTCACAAATTATCCTTTTTTGTCTTGTGAGTTGGTCACAAAATTGAAGTGGTTATAGTTATTTTTTAAGCTTTCTTTCCCTTTAGCCTTTATGTTATAATTATATGTCTACTAAGCTATTCTGATAAAGAGTTGCAATTTTCTGGTTCTGTCTGTCTATTTATCACCTTGTTCAAAAAATATCTTTGCCTTTTTGTTTCAGGTATGAGGGCTCCTTTCAACATTTCTTGTAAGGCAGGTCTAGTGATGCCCTCAGGTCATCAGTGCCCTCCTTGTGCTGTGTGTGCCTCTGAGGATGTTGGTGCCTTGCTATGTACAATGTCACTGCAGTCTCAAATGTTGCCATGAGGGTCAACAGACTGCAAACTCCCTCAGCTTTTGTTTGTCTAGGAAAGGCTTTATTTCTCCTTCATATATAAAGGATCACTTTGCTGAATAGGGTATTCTTAGCTGATAGTTTTTGTCTCTCAATATGTTGAATATATTATTCCACTCTCTCCTAGTTGTAAAGTTTCTGCTGAGAAATCTGCTGATAGCCTAATGGAGGTTCCTTTTTAAGTTATTTTCTTCTCTCTGGCACCCTTAATATTCTTTCTTTATCATTGACTTTTGACAATTTTAATATAATGTGCCTGGGAGAAGGTATTTTTGCATTGAGATAATTGAGAACTCTATTAGCTTTGTGTACTTGTGTATCCAGTTCCATCCACAGATTTGGGAAGTTCTCAGCCATTATTTCTTTAAATAAGCTCTCTGTTCCTTTTTCCCTCTCATCTCTTTCTGGGATATTCATTGTCCTTATGTTGTTTTTCCTAACTGAGTTGGCTATTTCTCATAGCATTTCTTCATTTTAAAAAAATCTTAGTTCTAGCTACTCTTCCACATGAATCTTTTCTAGATTTCTATCTTTGAGCTCACTAATTCTCTCTTCCATATGATCTTCTCTATTTCAAATGCTTTTTTACTTTATTTTTCATCTCATTGTCTGTGTTCTTTTTCTCCAGAATTTCTGTTTGGTTTTTTGTTCATTAATTTTATTCCTGAGCTCATTGAACTGTCTTTCTGAGTTTTCTTGTAGCTCGCTGAGTTTCTTCCCAACAGCTATCTTGAACTCTTTGTCAGATTTTAATCTGTGACTTCAAGTTTGGTTTCTGGAGAATTGTCATTTTCTTTCTGTGCTACCATGTTACTATAATTTTTCGAGCTCTATAATGGTGCTTGAAGAGTCATTCCTCTGCCAGCACATTTGTGGTAGTAAACACCTTTCTTATTTGGGAAAGACTTTTGTTACTTGGTTCTGAGCTGCTTCTGGTTGTATTCGAGAGCCTTCACTTTCCACCCTCCACTGCCTCTGCCAGAGGCATCATCAGTGCCCTCTTTGTGCTGTGTGTGCCTCTGAGGATGTTGGTGCCTTGCTATGTACAATGTCACTGCAGTCTCAAATGTTGCCATGAGGATCAACAGACTGCAAGCAGCTCTGCTGCTTCTAGGGTAGCCTGGGTCTCATGTTCCCCCACTGACCTCCACAGGTTCAGATGCTACAGCGACGTGCACCACCTGCACTGCTGCTCTTGGGTTATCTGGAGGTTCTGGCAGCACTGCTGCCAGGGTCGCTGGGTTCACAGGTGTCGCTGCCACTACCAGGGACCTAGTGTCTTGTATACAGCCCCTACTTCTGGTAGGGCCAGTGTTAGGGGTGCCACTACTGTGGGCTAGATCATAGGTACTGCTGTGGATCCTGAAGCCTCAGGTCACAGGTACCACTTGCCACTGCTGGAGGTGAGGGGGCACTGAGCTGTGGGTGCTGTTGCTGCTCCTGCAACCTCTGGTCTCTGATGTTGGTGCATTTTTTGAAATCTCAGGGCAGAGCACCATCACCACTATTGAGAGTATCAGCATCTTGGATGCAGCCCCTGCTGCTGGAAGGACTGACATCAGAGTTGCTGCTACTGGGGGAGGGTGTGGCTAGGTTGCTGGCACTTCTGTGTTTCTTGGAGCCTCAGGTCATAGGTGCCCCCTACCGTAGCTGGGGGAAGGGCAGGGGTTGAGCCTTGAGTGCTGTTGCTGCTCCTACAGCCTCTAGTCTCCAGTGCTGGTGGGTGCACTTTTTGAAACCTCAGGTCAGGGCACCACCACCACTGCCAGGGGTATCCGTGTTTTGGATGCAGCCCCTACTGCTGGAAGGGCTAGTGTTGGAGTTACCACTGCCAGGGGACAGGGAGAGGACTGCCCCCGTAGTACCACTGCCTCTTGGAGGCCCAGTACACCCACCTTCAGATGTGTAGATATATAGATCTCTCAGGTGTTCTGGTCTGCCATGCAGGGAGTCCCTTGTTGGTCATTGAATGTTCTGCTTGTTGTAACTTAGAGGGAAGAGACAAAGGGAACAACTCCCTCCATGGTGCTGACATCACCCCCCATTTTCTTGAACTCTTCCTCCAATGATTTTTACTCTTTTTTGTTTGTTTTTCATCCCTTTGACTATTCAGTGTCTATGCATAAATTTTTATGCTTACTTCTTTCTGACAATTTTTTAAATATGACAAAGTATTGGCTGAATAATATTGTGCATGGTGAGAGGTGCAGAAATAAAAGATGAGAGGGAAATTATTTGAAGGTCGTAGGCATCTTTAGGTACGCATCTGGTTGGTTTCCCAGAGCACCTTCACCAAGTTTGACGTTTCCATTGCTGGGGGCAGGTGTCCATTTTTTCCATTTTGAGTATTTTGGAGATCAAGTTGATTCCCATACAAATTCCAAATGTCACAAGCCTTCTGATTTGTGATCTGGTAATCACAAATTTTCATTCCATTTTCATTCCATCCTTCAATTCCTCTTTCTTGGAGATGGAGTGACAAGACTAGGTGGGGAAGGAAGAGCTGTTGAGCTAAATCATAAACAATTACTGATGCTGTTGTATACAGCCTGCCTCTTCCTACAACATTGTCTCTCTCTTCTTCCAGGATTGCCTACAATCTTAGATTCTCACGCCTTAATCAAAGGATAACTGAAAAGTCTTTTCAGGATTGTGACACTTCTAGGAAAATCCTGCACCCAGTTCCAGGTCCAGGGAATCACAGTTATATTTTCAGCATCCACTCCCTCGCCACAGACCAGATTTCACAGCACTGTTTAGGAATACATCAAAATGGGTGGTTTGGGGTTGTAACTATTTCCAATTTCACTGAAGATAGAGTAGAGTTTGTTTTTCCTTCTGTTTTTCTTTCTTTTTCTTGTTATCATTTTCAGAAGATTTAAAGGAAGGATTTTCCAATGTTTAAACCGAAGTCTCTTCTTTGAATGCTCAATAGACCTCAAGTTAAGAATGAACCTCAATGCCCTTACAATTTCCATTACTCTGCTTCCAGCTAAAGAAAAGCCAGAATGAGTGTGTGAGGGAGGTATGGAAGCTGTACCAGTGATAAGAGAAGAGAAGATGGAAGCTTCATCTTGCCAACACGGTTTTTAAGAATCAGGTACCCTGGTGCACTCCTTCTCCTTGCTATGAATCTTGTTATTTACTCAGCCTTCTTCATTGAAAGATGACCATTTTGAAAGATACATATTTTTTTCCTGTGTTTAAAATAACAGAGGAGAAAATCAACCTCGAGTTAGTTCATCATGCCCTTCTCTGTGCTAGTTCTGTACTTTGGACAAACTCCGCCATCATATCACTTAGAAACTGTACCTCTTTCACTAGCATAGGAGACCCTCCAGTGCCTGGCACAAGTCATAACACACAGTAATGCCCAAATGCTGGGCAATCAAGCAAAACAGTTCAAGGAACTCATTGTGCAAAGCAAATCTCATCTTTTCAAAGCTAAAGTCTATCTCTTCCCAAACTTCTCTCTCTCCCCCTACAGCTTCCCCATATAAGTTCCCCCTTTCCAGAGATAACCAGGGCAGGAGAAGCTAGTTTGCTATATGTGTGCAGGCAGCACCACGTGAAACAGGCACAATGAAACGATTTCCTTAGACCTGCAGTTTAAAGCCTTTTCTTTTTTTCCATTTTTGTTCAAGGCTCAACTGTCCAACCTTGCCCAGGCCTAAAGCAAAAACAAAAAGTCGAATGAAAAGTTTAAAACCGATATGCTCAGAATCTCCATCCCATCTCTGAAGGCAGCCCCTGGAAAGCGTGCGTCACCTTTTTGAGTAAAGCCATCTCTCCTCCCTTCTTTTTCCTTCCTCCAAGGCTCTGGAGCCAGCTTTGGGTGGGGCCCCCCCTCCCCACAGAGACCAACTTGCTATTTTGGGGATTTTATGCTTCAAAGAGTCTGATTCTGATTGGGTTGCAAGTTAACTGGAAATTTAGCCACAGAGAGTGGCTCCCGGCCAAGAGGGGCAGCTTGCACTTGACTGGGTATTAGAAGGACAACTAATACTTAAGTGCTTCTTCATCAAGCAACCTGGTCCAAATCTCAAATCCTGGATCTGCCAGTTTCTAGTCATGTGACCTAAGACAAATTGCTTGACCTCTCTGAACCTTTATTTTTCTCATCTGTAAATTGAGCTTAGTAGCACCCATTTCACATGATCATGCATGCACAATAATTAGCATAGCTTCTTCCACACAGATTAAGCTCTCAAATACTAACTTGTATGCAAAATCTCTCTCTCTCTTTCTCTCTCATGTGTGCACAAGCACACACACATATGCACACAATGATCATTTACTGGGTACCAGCTGCTGGACTAAGTATTGTGCCTGTATCTTTGTTCAAGCTCTATGAAGTTCGTATCTAGTACCATGATTTTGCAGATAATGAAAGTGAGACTCAGAAATGTTAAGTCATTTGCCTCCGATGGCACAACTAGTAAGTAAAGGAGTGAAGTGCAGATTTGAATCTAGATCTCTGACTCCAAAACCCATGTTCTTAGATGCTCTGGCTGCTTCATTTCATATCAGTAACCCAAGATATCCCAAGTTCTCTTCCCAGCCCAAATCAAAGTCTCCAAATTCCTGTATATCAGATTGAGAAAGGGCCATTGCAAGGAAGCCCCCACATTGACCAAGTCACCGGATATCTCTGTGGCCTCATGCAGGAGGGTCCCACTCCTTGATTATCTCTAGCAGAGAACTTCAGCTCATCACTCCCTCTGTGAAGGATTCTCTGACTCCCTCTATCCCACAGTTCAGAAAGAGTTAGTGCCATTCTTTTCTATAGTCCCGAAGATCTTTGTCATTTCTCTATCTCAATTAGTACTTCTAACTCATCAGAGACTGTTTTAATGTATCTGTCTCCATTCTTAAACTGGTTCCTGAGAGCAAGGTCTGTGACTTATTTGTACGTTCTCCACCTGGTATCCAGAAGATGAGAGTAAATGAGTGCTGAATGAAAGATCACACAAACAGCTCCTCTTACGCAAAAAGTAGTCACATAAGAGGTGCTGTGCCAAGCACTTTCCATATGTTCTCTGGTTTCATTCTCACAATCATTCCATAGAGAGGTACTGTTGTTGTCCTCATTTTATAGAGGAAGAAACTGAGCCTCAAGGTGATGAAGCAATTGATCATGATCTTACTTAAATGGTAGAGTGAGGCAATACACCAAATTATGCCCCTCTCCAAGGACATGCTCTTTTCCTTGATCCAAAGTCAAAGAAGAAATTAGCTTTCTCTGTGACATACCTCATCACTGCACTTTAGATCTCACTCTCACATGTATAAAAAAGGCACAACCACACTGAATGGCATCCCACAATTAGGCTTTTACTTCTTAGGGTCACTGTGACATCTCTGTGCTACACAACCTCTTCTTAACACATACCATTCCCTTCTCTGATCCTCTACAAGAGCATCACTGTAAATCCTTGTCTGCTATTTCTTTAATCAAAGACAAGGAATGAGGCCTGAGATGTGTGTCCAAGGAGACAAAATGCCAGAAAAGGGGAGACAGGGCTGGAAGGAAGGCAAAAGGCCATAGAAGGATTGAGGTTGAGGGCAGCTCCGGCCATCCCCTGCCGTTTGAGGGCAGTCCAGAATCTGTGACTGTCAGCAGCGAAGTGAGCAAGGCCAAGGCCCTCCCTGTCTGCCTCTGAGATCATCCCCCAAGTACTCTGCCACCCTGGCTAGCCAGGGATTAGCCCTGTCTCTCAGGAAGGCATTGCTACTGCCTGGCTCTGTGTCCTGGTCCCAGACACTGAGACAACCCCAGAGCTGACTCAGTTGTCCCCTCCTTCAAGCACCTTCCACAGTGGGAATTGCCTGTCCTGTCTACTTGTCCATTTGCCTCTCACTGAAAAGAGTCCCATTTATTGCTGCGGCCGAGCACGTTGGACAGGGACTGACATAGCATCAGTGCTTGGTCGGTGTCTATTGGCTTTAGAGGAACCAAGGTGTGGAGAAGAAAGCACAGACTTCACAGTCAAATGCACATGGATTCGAATACTAATCCTGCCACTTAGTCTCTAGGACACCATCTCCCCAAGGCTCCTTTATCTCATTTGCAATTGGGAGTAATAATTCCTCTGATTCAGCATCGCCTTGTGGATCCCATGAGATAATCCAAGTAAAAGCAGTTTATAAACAGTAAAATGCTGACCAATAAGTAATTCTCATTAAAATCAAGTAATCTAATATCCCATTATTAAAGCTGCTCATCTTAGATGTTTCTAATTGGAGACCCATTTTATAGAGTTTGGGTGCACAGGCCTCCCAAAGATTTGCCTTATGCCTTCCGTGTGCTTGGAAGTGGCCCCTTGTGTTATCATTATATCTACTGCATTCATTCATCATTCATTCATCTATATTACTTCATTCAGAAACTACATATCACTTATTCTTTTCCAGGCTCTGTAACAAGTTCAAGAGATGCCCCAGTGAGCAAAGTTGTCATGGTTTTTGTCTCTTGGTGCTTGTAGATTAATGGGAGAGAAGGACATTACACACATAATCATTACACAGTTTATCATAGTTGTGATAGTGCTAAGAAAATGGAAAGGACAGGAAATCAGGGAAGTATATAGCAGAGGGTGAACTGTGTGTGTGCAAGTGTGTGGTGTGTCTCCGTGGTAGTAGGTTTGGGAGGCAATGCTTAAAAATATTTCCTGAGGACTTTCCTGAGGACCTGTCAACTAAACAGCTAAAGAATGAGGAGGACATAAGTGGGTTAAGTGTCTACGTGTGTGTGGCATGCGTGTGTGAAGGTACGGCTCTGGGGCAGGAGGCGAGGGTAGTTAGACCAAAGCTTTCCAGAAAGAGGGATCAGGTTGGCAGGGAAAAAAACCACTAGGTAGGAAAGGGCTTAGCACCTTGAAAGCTGTCTGGGGGACAGACAGGAAAAGACACTTTCTGTAAAGTCTGAAGTCTGTCTCACTTTTTCCTATTGGGTTATACCAATTTTCCCAGCTCTATGAAAGAAAGGAGGAAAAGAAAGAGAAGGTGGTGGGAGAGGAGAGGCATATGGTCAAGGAGAAGGGAGATGAGGGAGAGGAGGAGGAGAAGATGGAGACTATTGCAATTCCTTACAATTTAACAGCATTATTCTTTACAGAACTTTATCACTTGCCACCTGCTTCCCTGTCTCATCAGTGGCCTTGTTTTACTCCATCATTTGGACTAAAAAGATGGGAATTGTCCTAATCTCTCTCCTCTTTATATTCAGCATCCAATTATCATTGCTTCTACCCATGAAATATATCAAATCCAATGCTACCTCCTTCCTCTCACTGCTCTGTCTACGTTAGGCCAGACCCTCAGCACGCTCCAGCCTCAACTGTTACAACAGCCCTCATCCTTAAAGAAAAACCTAAACTCCTTTGCTTGGCACAGGGTGGAATTCAGAATTTGCAGGGCTCAGTGCAAAATGAAAACATAGAGCTCCTTCTTAAAAAATTAAGACTTTCAAGACAGCAATAGCAAGCATTAAGCAAAGTACAAGGCCTTTCTAAGTACAGGGTGTGTAACTGAATGGGCTGCATGCCCAGGGAGCCAACCCTGCCTGGCACTAATGGCCCCACATGAACCAACCCCTGGCACCTCTCCTGTGCTGTCCAGATTATGTATTTCTCCCCAGTAAACCTCACACTCTATCACGCCTTTTATTTGCACAAGCCGCCCCACCTGGACTCTCTTTTCCATCTGGATTAACTACTTCTTACCCACCAAGCTTCATCCCAGACACCGTCTCCTTGCTATTCTGCAGGGCATATGGCCCAATTCTGGGTTCCCACAGCCCTGACCTTCCCTTGCTAACAGCAATTACCGAACCTCCCTGAAACTTTTATTTCGCATTTCTCACCCAGATCTTGAGTTCTCCAATGAAAGAGATGAGGTCTTCCAATTCTAGACCATGAAGGCCCAATATTGATCATTTCTGGCATCTGTTGAGTACTTACTTAATACCCTAAACTGTGCTAAATAATTTATATGTGTCATCTTATGTGATACATATTATTATAGTGGAAGTAGCTTACTCAAGATCTAAGAAGTGGCAACTAGGAAGCGGCAGAGTCAGTAGTCATTCATAGGAACCTGTGAATGTTACCTTATACGGCAAAAATAGGATTTTGCAGACATGATTAAGTTAAGGATTTTGAGATGGAGAAATTTTCCTGGATCATTTGCCTGTGAATGAAATCACATTTATCATCAATGCATGCAATCAGTCACACATGCAATCAGTTTGGGTGGATCCTTATCTTACAAGGAGATTACAGACAGAAGAAGGAAAGGCGGTGTGATCACAAGGGTACAGACTCAAGTGATGTGACCACAAGCGAAAGAATGCCAGCAGCCACCAGAAGCTAGGAGAGGCAAGAAAGTCTCCCCTCGAGCCTTCACACAGCCCTGCTGACACCTTGATTTCAGTCCAAGGATACAATTTTGCTCTTCTGGCCTCTAGAACTGCAAGAAAATACATTTTTGTTGTAAGTCACCAAGTTTGTGGCAATATGTTACAGCAGCTACAAAAAATTAATGTATAGGATAAATGTTTATTTAGAAGCATGATTGAGTGAGTGGTGAATTCATAGAAGAATGAATTGTACAGTGGATGATTCTCATCAAACACTCACACACAAACACGCATTTGTACACACCCAAATTTCAACTTCCAGGGTAAGCATTGCCCTCATTGTACATATGAAGGAATTGGGGCTAAGAGTTTAAATGGCTTTTATAAAATCACCAGCTAATGGAAAAAGTATCTGGGAGTAGACACCAGGCTGTCTGACTCCTAGTTCTGACCTTTTTCTACTATAACTCGGTTTTTCCTTTCTCAGTAGGGGAAGAAAAAAATCAGCTTAAAGGAGATACAACCTATAAGTAAATTTTCTACTTCAAATTTTGAATCTCCGCATTAATCCACACCTATGTCCACCTGATGTATAATTAGTGGGAGAACAGCCCACAGATCCTCAGCTACCACAGCTGTGAACCCCTTGAGGGCAAGGACCACCTCTTCCTCATGCCATTACTCCTGGTCGCTGGCACAGTATTTGGCAGCTAGCGATACTTGGTGAATGTTTGAAGAAAAGAAGAGGTGAATCAAAGAAATCCAATACCAGACTTAATAAAAATTGTGAGTTTAAGCACCTTTTTTTACATTTCGTTATGAATTTAGATACCCAAGTCACTAAAATATTGGTAAAAATAATCTTCAAACAAGCCGAAAATATTAGCTTGTAGTATGATTCTAGATGTGTCTGTCTTCACTCCTAGCTGAGAATGCTTTCAGAGGAGACAACGTGTTTCTAGGTCTCTGTATCTCTCATCTCATGGGAGGTGTTCAATAAACCAATATTTAATATAACTAAAGACATGATAAGATCCCGTTCCTCTGCCTTGAGCAGGCAAAACTTTTACGCTTCTGGGACACAAATCTGACTCTTCTCTTCCTATGACTTGGTGTGACAGTTCCAATTTGAATATAAGTAGTAGTTGTATCATTTCAGCCACCATGCATCTCCATCACTGTATGTAATTGAAGGATAACACTGGCATCCTCAGGGAGGAATTACGTATGGAAGATTCATGCCTTAGGGATGTGAAGTTCCCAGTTGAAAGCCCTCTGTTAATTTATAGGAGGTCATAAATCAGCAGGAAAAGAAACATTGGCTCGCAATCCATGGAAGGAAAAAGACATCCTCCAGGACCAAATGAAAACCAGGCCTCAAGCCTAAGGATGATTTAAGACCCTGGGCTCAATTATATGTCCCTGTCTGATTTGGATTCCTTGAGACTTCTCTGCTTAGACCAGACGAAGGGAGGTTTTTGCACTGACCATTGACCATGAATTGAGAGGGATACAAAATGTTATTCATCTAGCCATACATCACCAACAGTGCCATTTCTGCTAAGGATAGTGATGCCATGCATTGCATCATTTACCATCGGACCCTGCCAATTGGCTGCAACCATCATCATCCCCTTGGGCCAAGGTTTGTACTTGTAAAAGACAGCTTGCATTCAGATACTGATTTAAGACTGGCTTCTTAGCCTCGGCCAAAGTATTTAGAATACTGTTCTTGTGGGCTGGAAGGAAGAAAGAAAACAGGTGCAAATAGCCTATGCTGTATTTGGGGTGGTGGTTACCCAGGTATAAACAAAAGTGGAAACTCATCTAACGGGATATTTCAGAACTGTATATTTTATCATATGTAAAGTTAGGAAATGCCAATGAAATTGTTTCAGCAAAAAAAAATGGTTATTAAATTATTAGAAACTAATTACGTGGAAATGTAACTATCTCCACGTAGTTTATGATTTCTGATCAGGGCAAGAAATATTTCCTGAGAACCTACTATTATGGGTCAAGATGTGTGTTCAATGCTAAACATAGGAATTCCCTGCCCTCCAGGGGCTTCTGGGCCAGAGGAATAGGCAAGGCACGTGAACAGGCAGTTATAATAGTTTGATAAGCGCTGTGATGGGGAAACATAGCAGGGGCTATGGGAGCAAAGAGAAGCCGTTCAACTCAGTTGGAAGGCAAGGGTAGAGTCCTAAGGCTTGAAGGATGAGTAGAAGTTTTCCAGTCAGAATTCAGAGAGGGCAACTGGAATAGAGAAAACAGCTTTAGCAAAGGAACAGACAGCAGTGTGAAATAACAGTTTTGTGTTTTAGGATTTTTTTAAAATCATTATGAGTAGTTGGGGTGGGAGAGGGTTGTTGGATTAAAGAAGATGAGGTTGGAGAGGGCAGTCAATGAGACTGGAAATGTTAAGAAATAAATTTTTTCCAGATGAGAGTTTGTCTCAGCTGAGCTAAAGGAAAGCAGACTGGAGGCTGTGTCCATTCGGGTGGACATGGGAACAGGGAATATTATTTTGTTCTATTTTACCCATTGACATGGCAGAATAAGAAAAGAAGATAATGAAGACAGCACTGGACAGGAGTGAGTGAGCTACATGGAAAGCAGAAGACTTGGGTTCCAGGTTTTTCTCTTTCTTGAAACTTACTGTGTGACTTTGGGTAGGTCTCTACCTCTCTGAGCCTGTTTCCTCATTAGTCAGTTAGAGTTGATGATAGCTACTTTACAAAACTAGAATGAGATGCAGGGATATCGGGTAAAGCACTTTAGATATTATAAAGAGTGTTTTTTAAAATAAGTTTGCTTATAAAATTAATGAGAGAAGCAGAAAGGAATTTAATATATAAAAAGGAATCTATCTATACAAAGTTCTTTCCAACTTTTAATTTCCATGAACCTGGCAGATGACCTGTGAGTGGCCCATAGGAAGAGGGTCATGGAGATTTGACTGCCTGAGTGGAGGCAAGAATACATCAAGCTAGACATTCAGAGAAGAGTGTTACGAATATTCAAGAGAGGAAAGAGGCGGCATTGGGAAAAGCAGGCTGCTCAAGAGCGAGAGCAGGGGATGTTTTGAGAGCTTGATGAATTTTGTGAACTCTCTACAAGGTTCTTACAAATTTCACCAGTGTGGTGGAACATTGAAATCATGTCACGTTCCCTGCTCTAGGGCCTTCACACCAAGTGGGAGGCAAGGCTATAATTCCCTGGGCAGAGTCCAGGAGTGGGCATAGCATTTGGCACCGCTGAGTCCCCCACAGGATATTAAGAGACATTGAGTGCCTCCCCTGTGCCTCCACTGACCCGTCTTAATGTTCTGTTGAGACTCAAATCCTGTTTGTAAATGGAAGACCCCCAACCCTCACAGGGGTCCCCCTTTGCTGTTCTGTGGGAGCCATCCAGTCCCGTCTAATTGATTGATTCCTCCGGATACGCTGACGGTGGTCCCAGGGGGAAGGGGGTCTTGGCAGGATATCCCCCCCCATATTCTTAGCTCATTTGCTACCATGGCCTTGCCAAGTTTTGCTTCCCGTTGCATTTCATCAGATCATTCCTTAGTCTGTCTCCTTAAGGCACATTCAAAGAATCTGAATTGAGTTTCAGTCAGCCCCTGACTTTCCCCAGAACTCGTTGTTAAGGAACTCGCCTACAAAAGGCAGCCCGGGCGCTGTCCCAGACTCCAACCTCCCTTTCCTCTCCTCCTCATGCTCCTCCTCATCATTTAATTAATCCCCAGCCAGTTTTCCTCGGTGGCCCCTGCTCTCCTGGTCCCTGGGCAAGCCTTGCATATCCTGAACAGCTATGCCAAGAATCTGCCCATCAGAGACGTTCTCTTCTGCTCACTGCAGCCGTGAGACTTTTGTTTAATTCTCTCTGGATTTGGAAGCAGTTTCATCTTCTGGAGAAGAGCATATGAACTCCAGTCTCCAACTTCCTCTATATCAAAGCCCGACCCCTTGGGTAACAGGGCTGCTACAAGTGCCACCTGTCAAGTGCTCCCATCCACCCAAAGCAAATCCTTCTCTGAGACAAAGGAGAGAATTAACTTGCAATATCTTACATATAAATCATTTATCAGAGTAAGTGAGTACAACCTTTGTTTCCACAGCCTTCTTTAAGCTAAGAGGTTGCTAGCAAATATTCTCTGAAATATCCACAAGAACTTTCAAGATGCAGCTTTTGGGAGCATGGGAAACATCTGCCTATCAAAAGCAACCGAAATAAATCCCTCATCTGATGAGTTATCTCGATCCCCACTGCTAAGACTCTAGTCTAGGCCACTGTTAGCTCTTACCTGACCCACCCTGTAGCATCTCACATGGGGTCCCTGTCATCCCCTTTACACATCTTAATCTATTCTCCACTCGATAGCTACAGAGACTCTTTAAAAATGTATATTACATCTCACTTTATCCTATCTTATCCTCAGTCAAAACCTCCTTAGAATAAAACTCAAACTCTTTAGTCCTGCCTAGAAAGCCCAATGGTTTTCTTCTTGCCTACCTGTCTAAGCTTGACCCCTGTCACTCTTGGTCTCATCCACTCTGCTCCAGCCATTGCAGTACTTTCTGTTTCTCAAATTCCCAAACTGATTCCTTCTTAGGAGCCCTTACAGTAGAAGTTTCCCTTTTGTGGGATAGTCTCCCTTCTGATTTTTATATACCAGACCCCCTCTTGTCATTCAGATCAAGGATCTTCAGAGAGGCCTCCCTTGGTCGCCTAATTTGGATCTGACATATAGTATTAGGTTAAGCCATGTGAAATTGCTATTTCGTAGGTTAAACATTGGAAGTTTCATGAGGTCCAACCTAACCAAAGCTCCACACATATTTGTCTTGCATGAATAGTGAGTTTTTATGCATGTTTGTGTTGTTCACACTGTTTTTATATAGTGTGTAGCATTATGTCTGATACACGGTAGCTATTTAATAAAAGGTAGTTGCTACTACTGTCATTGTTGTCATTGTCATCATTATCATCATCCTTCTAAACCAGGAAGAAAAATGTAGGAGACGAGGAAGATATAGGAGCAGGGGAAACCTCAACTTAAACTGGATTGGGATATAGGAGACAAAGCGTCTGAGCTTGGATTTTCCATTGTTGCCAAACTGTAATCTGGGATAGAGCTGTATCTTTGGGAAATAACACAAGGGTTGGATTTTCAAATAGACCCACAAGAAATGAATATCTTTCCAAGAATGAAGTTTATGAATAATTTCAAAGCTACAAGTAGTCACAAGGCACAGGGAAAGCAGGGAGAGGCCAGGGCTGCCAATGCCACTTCCCAGGTCCTTTCTTGCCACATTAGGACTTGCCCTGATCCAGATTTCGCATATAGGTCTCTAAAAATGTATACAAGCACATCACTTGCACAAAAGCCAGCTCTTTTGGTCACAGAACATCTCTATTTCATAATCCAGTAGTTACATAACTTACATGATATTTTTTTAGGGAGCCATGCCCCATAAATCCTTAGACTCCAGGTTTATTTACCATAAGTAATCCTAGAGTGATAAAGTATGTGCTGCTAAAAGTATCCCAAAGATAAAAACTCTGTCACTAATAAATACCATCAGTGGTTTTCCCTGGAATCCTTAATAGCATATTTACAGGATCTGACCATGTCACATTTCTTTTCCTGGGGCATCCCAAGGAAAGGGAAAGAATCTTGCAAGCCTGTGTAACCCTTTCCTTCCCACTTCTGTAGGCTATGCTTCCCTCATCTGTGAAATGAAAACCTTGCTCACCATATCTGAGGACCCAAAGTGTTCTAAGTCTCATTGAACCCACAATAACTGAGGCTGTTCCCAGTCACCACCTGTACCAGGCAGAAGCTACATAAACAGCATGTAGTACAAGGGATTCTCCGCCAGGGGCATTGTTAAACTCAACCCCAAAAGCTCCTTCCTACTTAAAGATTACTGAGTAAATGGGGTGTAATGAAAGGCATGTGAGCTCTGGAGTAGAGAGGCCTGGGTTTGAGGCTCAGATCTAGAATGTAATGGCTATCGGTCCTTGAGAAAGTAGCAAAATGTGTCTATGCCCCTGTTTTCTCATCCATTAGATGGCAATCATGAATTATAGGTGAGATGATGCATGTCAACATCAAGCACAGTGACTGGCATAAAGTAATTGGCAGTGATGAAGTCATTCGTTCATTTTTTCCCATTGTATGCATCTACTCTTTCACAAGGCCTTTCTTTCTACATTGCCCACAGTGTACAAAGATAGAATAGGATGCTGGGAGTTAGGCACTCTCTCGTGGGCAGCACAGATAGACCACTAGCCACGCATACCTCTTTCTATCCCTACCCTCTTGCCTCTGGCTCCAATTCCTTGCACACACAGCTTCCTAAACTACAGATCTGAGCCACTGATTTGCTTAAAACTCTCCACTAGGTCCCAATCAGTTTAAAGATAAATCCTAAACTCTTCATCCCCTTGAGCAAGGCTCTCAGTAACTAGGCTCCTGTTTGCGTCTCACTGACCCCCAGGGTTAGTGAGGGTAGACTAAGTGCTGCGGCAAATAATCCCAAAATTTTGCACAATAACACAATAAAAGTTTGTTTCTCATTCATGCCTCCATCTAACATGGGTTGGCTGAGACAAGGGCGATTGCCCTGGGAAAAAATTCAGAACCCTTATTTTCTTTGGTCTCGCGGGTCGCTCTCCTCTCTAGGTTCTCAGAGTTCTCTCTGTTGGCCAGAATATTGGGAAAGAGAGAAAGGATTGCTCATGGAAAGTTTATGGTCCAGACCTAGAAGACATGCATATCACTTTCTGTCCCATTCTATTGGCCAGAAATGAAATCAGAATATCTTTCTACCCAACAGCTAAGGAGGCTGGAAAATTAGATATTGGGGGATCAATAGCATTCTTTGCCCTATTCCCTTACTACTGACACTGGAGCAACTCTAGACTCCTTGTGCTCATCTGCCACACCATTCAGGTTCATACCTCTGTGCTTTTGACCCTGCTTGTCTCTCTGTCAGTAACACGTTAGGTAATCTCCTTTTTATCCTTCAGTTCTTATCCAAGCATTGCCTTCTCAGGTCTACCTTTATTGGGCCCCTTCCTTACCCAGAGATAAAGCCAATTGCTCATCCTTCTGAGTACCTCTAGACTTTGCCCATACTGTCCCTCCATCCTGTGGTTTGTACATATGCTTGCCTCTCTTCTAGAATTCCTGCTCCTTCTGAGCAGAGGCCTGTGCTAATGCCTCACTGTGTCCTCACCATCCTGCACACACCCCAGAACGAGTGAGCTGCTCAGTGGGAAATTGCAATGATACTCAATCTCCTCAGAGAAATAGAGCTGAGTGTTACAAGCCAAGTTGAAAGTCAGACCACCTGGTTTTGAAGCTTGATGCTGTTGCATAACCTTGATCAAATTGCTTACCTGCTGAGTCTCAAGCACCTCATTTGTAAAGTCAGAAGAACATTAGCTCTCCATATCACAAGATCACGAAGAGTGCATGAATTAATGGATGGAAAGCTCTCGGTATGGGGCTTGCTACACACAAGGAAGACTCCATAAAATATTAGCTATTGCAATTTTATATCCTTCTGACCTGCTTTGTGGATGAGAGAAGAAATGCTCTGCCCTGACTTTGAGCAGTCGTATATTAGGACAGGGAACCTCTTGCTGTGGACACGTGGCCCCCAGGGAGTGACTCAGGCATGCCAAGGCCTTAGTGAGCTCTCATGGCCCTGGAAGGGTTCCTTGAGTGAGGTCTGGCAGGGGCAAGGAAAAGCTGACAAATTAAATGATTTAGTCTGCTCAGCAAAGTAAACGTGGCTCCAGGAAGTTAGAAGTAACTCAGAATGGAAGCACCAACTGCCACTGGGTGGAGGAAATTTTTTTTCCAAATTCAATTTGTTTTCACTTGAGCTGCTTCATTGCATCAACACAGCTCTTTGGAACATTGGCTAAAGTCCCTGAAAAAGTCTCCCTTTTTAAGTGTTTTTTTCCCCCCTCTCCTCCCTAGTTCCTCAAATGCAATAAAAATTAAACACTTGGAAACCTAGAGAAAGCCCCCCACAGCACCAGGTCAGCATAGGTGTGCACCAGGTATGTGCTTGCAAATTGGTTGGCAAAGATGGGACTGTAGGTTTGGCCATCAGTTGCCACAAGCAGCGCAGTGACTGCAGTTAAATCATTCGCCAGAATGGCCCTGCAGTTGATAAATGACCTTCTCTTCACAAAGACCCTTTCATCCAGGTCAGTCTTGTGTGAGGCCCTCAGTGTCTCCCCATTGCAGCCTCAAGAGGAAGGAGGAGGAAGGAAGTAGATCCTAGTCTGCAGCAGCACAAAAGGTTTCTCAATCAAGAGTTCAGGTTGCAACCCCTTCTCTGCTTACGCATTCGGGCAACAGACACCCTCCACCAACATGACCGGGACAGGGGCCCAAAGCCAGAATATGTCAGGGGAGTTTTCTTCTTTATTACCTGGAACTTCTTTAAAAAGAACAATAAACCAGAGAACCCTGCTTGTACTGGTCCTTGCAAGATTCTGAGATGACCTAACCCTTCCAGTTCAGAACCAGCTCACTCCAAACCAGATCTTGTTCCTTCTGAGTATGAATCATCCCAATTTTAAAGTTTCAGTTCTCTCTGTTGGAGAGGAAATATATAATGTCAACAGAAAAGATCACATAAAGGATATTTTTCTTCTTTTCTTCCTTCTATTACCTCCTCACCTTTTTTTTTGTTTTTATAAGAAGCTGGCAGAGCTGACAAATTAAGCAGATTTTTCCACATAGGGAACATAAGGATTCATTGTAAACTGTATGCAGGAGTTAACATGACTATGGTGGCCTAGTTTAGGAAGATAATTTTACTTAATTTTTCTCTCTAAATTCTTAGTTATTTAATGCCTAAATATGTGAAAAATTGTCTGCAAAGGAATAACGAAAGTATAACACCACTATTTTCTTGGTTTTTGCCAAGAGACCAGTACTCTGTTGTAATCCTCACACTATCGTGTAGGATCTCTTTGTTTAGAGAAAATTGCAAGTCGAGAACTTTGTTCAAGGTTGTCCCACACACAGAGCATCGCAAAGCCATCAATCAATCAAATTTCAGCTTTTCAGACTTTAAAGACCACTGACATCTGTAACTGTGTATCTCTTTGCCTCACCATCCCCTTCTTCAAGATGGCAGCATGATTTGCCTCTTGGGGTTGTTAGAAGGATTAAATGAAATCTACTTGAATGAACCTATTCCTCTTACATTTTATGTGGTTGTATATGAAATTCTACCAGCATAGGATCTGAAGCCTCAGTCGTTTGGAGAAGTTCAAGGAGACAGAATGTGAGGGGACAGGTCAAGTGGGGGAGCAGAGTTCCCCTCGACTTCCCTCCACACCACTCCCACACTCTGCTTTGCTGGCAGTTAGCCCTGCACTAAGCATGTCACAGGACTAGCGAGGAGGCTTGGTCCTTGGACCTCTCTCAATGGCTGCTATATAACTGCTTCTCAGTAAATGTTGGTTGAGATGTCAGCTGAGGTCTTCTTGACCTTTGAGATCTCAACAAAATTAGCTTGACACCTTCCCCACTTGTGCAACCTATGGACACTCAAAATCTTTTCGAGTCCTTCGGCAAATTCCCAGGAACCCAGAATCCTCTTGTCTCTGAGGGTCTTATGCCAAGATGAGTATCTCTGTTCTAGTCCATAAAGACCCAGCCAGGAAAAAAACAAAACAAAAAATGAAAAAACCCAACTATTTCTTTGAGTCTCTAAAAACTCCACTTGGACATTCATGAGAAGAGTAGACTTTAATTCTAGGGAGAGGAGCCCCAGAGGAGAATCTCTGTCACCACAAGGAAAACAACTGTCAATGGGACAGAATCTCATCAGTCAACAAATGTCCTCTGCCCATCACACTACCAAGGTATTTGATAAAACCTTCATAGCACCCAATATCAGCCTCTCTCTCCATTTTGCTGACTTCTCCATTCCCTTTCTCCCTTTCTTCGTCTCATTACTCATCTCTCACTCATTTCACTTAAGGAGCAAAATTGATAAGTCATGTTCCTATCCCACAGAAAGTTGACACTCTCATCTATAATGGTTTGGCATCTGTCAACACCCACATCTTGAAGATCTCACCCACCCCAAAAGGACTTATTAACCTCCACCCACCCTTCTTCCCAGGAGGCATGCCAATGCTGGATGCTAAGATCATTAGATAAATAATAACAAAATGTCTATAGTTCTTACGTTGCACCAGCCACTGCTTTAAGCATGTTGTATCCTCACAACAACTCCATAAGATTGTTATTATTGTATTCCCATTTCACAGATGGGAACTGAGGCACAGAGAGGTTACACAACTTGCTCAAGGTCACATAGATAGTGGTAGACCCATGATTCAACCTCTGGCAGTCTTGTTCCAGAGTCTGTGCTATTAACTTCTATATATACTCATCAGATAGAGAGAAAGATGGACAGCCAGATATTTCCCTCTCCCACCTCACTACAAAATGAAGAAATGCATTTATTTACAAAATAAATGAATGAGTAGACTTTGAAGCAAAACTTTGGGGTTTTGGAAAATGTATAAAACATAAACAACAAAAAGTAGGCCAGAAACTATCAAGGTTAGAAACAATAGTAAGATCTAAGAGGGGAGTTTCAGAAGGAAGAGAAGGAGCCCCTGGGGCAAGCAGTCATCAGGAACATTGACCAGGCTCTGGGAAGTTCTGTGCAGGGGTTAAGTTGGGTCAGGGAAAGGCTGTGTTTTAAATCTTATAATCTATCTCCCATTCCTGCAGGAAAAGCATCGTGGCCACTGAGCAGGCTGCTTCCTTTTGAAGGCCCTTCAGGGGAGATGGAGGTTATAAAGAGACAGGAGGAGAGAGCTTTTCATTACATAAAGACTCAAGTTGCTGCAGAGGAAGGGCCCCTCATCAGAGAAGTCAACTCAGGAAAGTTTCAACTTCCAAGTGCTCTTTGTTCTAACTGGAAACCACCGTAGTGTGTCTAGATCTGGATGATGATGTCTGTTATAAGAATACAACTCTCTCATCCAAGTTCAGCCGACTGCGTAAGCAGGGCTGGGGCGTCTTAACGAATTGAGGGAGTTACATTTCTCTCCCCCAGCTCCTCTTTCTAAACACTTTGCTCCTGTCAACAAAGGAAAAGTTAAATCATCCTGAATTTCCAGATCCGTTATTAAAGAAGAGAAGGAAAATCACTCTGATTAGATTCTTTGACATTTACGTTGTTTAAAGATCTATCTTGAGAAATAACAGTCTCATTCGCTAAAATTTCATCTTTTCCATTTGGCAAACTCTCATACCCTCACCTTTCCTTCCACCCAGATTAAATGAAAGGTTATCTCATTAAGCACAATACTTTCTTTGTGGGCTCCAGCGTCACATATATGCAGAATTATAATGATAATAACAATACTCTTTATTAAGTTCTTACTATTTGATTACACCATGCTAACTGTTTGACAGGCATGATCTTACTGAAGTTCTAAGACAGCTCTGAGATGAATAATATGGTCCTCCCTTTATAGTTGAAGAATCTGAGGCTCAGAGAAGGTCCCATGAGCAGTGAATGCCAGAACTTGGACTCAACCCAGGTCTGGCTGATTCCAGAGCTTTAATTACTTCACTAATTGCTCTAAGACTGGGCCACTACCACTGGTGGAGAATGCAGCAGAGCTCACTGGCTCCACCACCAGACTATGTGCTCACTTATCTGTCCTAAGAGGACTCCCATCACCAAAAGCCTCTGTTTACTCTATTTGCGTCAGTGACGTTGAGTCTGGAAACTCTTCTGGGACCCTACCCATTCAAGCCACAGGACAGAGCACTCAAGTGGAGGCTCTTCTTCCTCCTAACTCCCATATCACTATAGGTTGGGAATTTGTGTCCTCCTTGCTTCTAACAGCCACTTCTGGATTAGATTTTCTCAGTCTTTCTATATGGTTCCTACCCATTTGAGGTGTTTGCCTTATAGTTCTGCCTTGCTATCCTCCTTAGCACTGTCACTTGAAGACCATCTGTCCTCGTCACTCCTCTTAATTCTTTAGAGATTCATCTCTGCCTTCCACTCTTTCTCCTTACCTCATGTATTGCTTATATCTTTGGTGACTTCAGCATTGGACAGTGCAACATCTTAGCCATTAGGATCACTTGCCCTCTTTATTTGCTATGATCTCCATCTCTCCACTTGGTCCCTATTATCTCAACTCATTTATCCTCAGGATACCTCATTTATCCCCAATATTTCATTTTATAGACTTTCTAGGAACCTCCAGTATACGGACCTCTCTATTTTCTCCTCATCTCCCAGGACTCCCTTGTTCTCACTTCCTTCATTATCCAGCTAAGCTTTCATTGACCTTCACAGCAATTACTTTTCTCAAAATCCTCAGTTTCTTGCTTTGTATTGATCTTATTGTGAGTTCTGTGTAAAACTCAAAACTTGGATTAACTCAATTTGCTATCTTCTCCATACTCGCACTTGGGCTGCTGGGTAGTTGTGGGGAAAAATAAATCACTCTGAATTCAAAATAGTCTTAATTCATGGTCCCCAACCTTAACCAGAGCTTTAATGGTGCCCAGGAGTCCCATTATGTTTCTATAGGCCGTGATTTTCGCTTCTCTGAGGCAGCTATTTCAAACTGTCTTCTCTGCTCTAAAACACAGGACCCCCACTTCTCCCTTGGTCTCCATATGACCTTGCCTCCCACCAGAAAAATAAAAGACGTCAATCAAAACTCCCTCAACTTCCTGCCATAAAACTTGCATATTTGTATCTTCACTCAGCCCTCCTCCTCGCCTCTTGACGGACTGGAAGGAATATCCTTTATCTTACCGAAAACTGGATCCCATCCCTTCTTGCCTTCTCAGGAATGTTACTCCATCCGTCTCTCCCTCTCTACTGCCTGCATCCCATTAGCATGTGGACATGGCAACGCCTCCAATCTCCAGGTCCTCCTCCAGATTCCACACACTCTCTTCTCTTTCACGGAGAAGGTTCTCTAAGGTGTCTGTATTAACTATCTCCATTTCATCACCTCCCACTCACTCCTCAGACCTCTGTATCTGGCTTCCCCACCTTCACACCACTGATGAAACACTTGAAAAATCGGCTGATTATCTCCATTGAATGTGCATTTTTCACTTTTCATCTTTCTTGACTTCCCTGCAGTTTAACATGATGGTCACTCAAAGCATTCTCTTCCTTTGACTTCTGGGACATGGTATCCTAGTTTTCCTCCTACCTTTCTGGCTATGCATTCCTTTCCCTATTGTGGACCATCTTGTTTCAGGTTTTCCCATCTCCCTGGTTGATCTCGTCTTCTCTTGTGATGGCGCCAATGTATTCATGCTTCCTAAACCTGCATCCCTATTTATGGTCAGTTTTCTGTGCTTCAGACTTTTATATTCAATTATATTCTACAGATTGCACCAGGATGTCTCACAGGCACTTCACATTCAACATTCATAAAACACCCCCACCCCATCTTTCAATAAACCCATTCCTTTTGCTCCTGCATTTTAGTTTCAGTGAATAGTGCCACCATTTGCCCAGTTTCTCAAGCTAGAACAGTAACAACATCCTTGTCTGTGTGCTTTGCCTCAGCTCCCATACATAACGATAATTAAATTCTCTGAATTCTATTCCTCAGCTATATTCTGAATATACCTGCCTACATCTAGTTTCAATTTCACCCACAGGCCACTACCTGCTCTCTTACTCCAGGTTCTAGCCACGTTACCCTCCCTTTGGATTGTTACCCACATGCCCCCATTCACTTAACATATTCATATTCTTCCAGAAAATTTTCATTTTGATATCACCTTTAAAAGAAAGCCTTTTGTGACTCCAAGACAAGACTGGTTTGGGTACCCCGTCTCTGAATACCTACAACATCTTGTGATTATCTCCATCATATTTGTTACTAGTTCATAACTTTGTCTTGAACAGTGAGCCCAGCTTTTGGAATAATTATCACTTGATAATAAGTGATCATTCAATATTTGTTCAAGAAATGATCTATTTTTATTTTTTTTATTTTTTTTTAAGATTTTTATTTTGTCCTTTTTCTCCCCAAAGCCCTCGAGTACATAGTAGTATATTCTTCGTTGTGGGTCCTTCTAGTTGTGGTATGCAGGACGCTGCCTCAGTGTGGCGTGATGAGCAGTGCCATGTCCGCGCCCAGGATTCGAACCAACAAAACACTGGGCTGCCTGCAGCAGAGCGCACGAACTTAACCACTCGGCCACGGGGCCAGCCCCAAGAAATTGTCTATTTTTAAACTATAACTTTGTTTTCTATCAGTTGTGCAGTGACATATGAACATATATTACTAAATGAGTGTATGACTATTCTTTTAAAAGTCAGCTTTTTTGAGTTATAATCTACATAAGATAAAATTCACTAATATTAAGTGCAAATTTCAACGAATTTTGACAAATGTATGCAGTCGAATAAGCAACACTATTAATGCAAAAAATACTTTCGTGCCTCTCTTCAGTAAATCCCTTCTCCTCTCCTTGAAGCCCCTGTAAATGCCGAAATTGTAGTTTTACCTTTCCTAAAATTTAGTAAAATTAGAATTATATAGTGTGTAGTCTTCTGAGTCTGGTTTCTTTCATTTAACATAATGTTTTTAAGATGCATTCATGATATTATGCACTTCTGTAGTTCATTCATTTTTATTGCAGAAGAGTATTCCATTGTATGCATGCACCACAATTTGCTTACCCATTCATCAGTTAAGGGATATTTGGATCATCTCCCATTTGAGGCTGTTATGAACATTCAGGTACAAATCTTTGTGTGGACGTGTTTAGATTTCTCTAGAGTGAACACCTAGGAGTGGAACTGCTGGATCACATGGTAAGTGTATGTTTAACTTTATAAGAAACTGTCAAACTGTTCTCCAAAATATTATGCATTCCCGCTAGAAACATTTGAGATTTCTGTTCTTGTACTTCTCACTAAAACTTAATGTCAGTCTTTTTAACTATAGCCATTATAATGGTTGTGTAGTGGTATCTCTTTGTGATTTTAATTTATATTTGCTGATGATTAATGATGTTAAGCATATTTCCATAAGTTTATTGGCCATTTCTGTCTTCTTTTGTGAAGTGTCTTTTAAAATTTTTGCCTATTTTTATTGAGCTGTTTATCTTCTTATTTTTCAGTTGCAAAAGATTTTATATTCTGGATACAGTCCTTTGTTAGACATATATATTGCAAGTATTTTCTCGCAGTCTATAGCCTGCCTTTCCATTTTATTAACATTATCTTTTGAAGAGTAGAAATGTTTAATTTAGATGAAGTATAATTCATTAATTTTTTTCTTTTGTAGTTCATACTTTTTGTATCTTATCTAAGAAAAATTTTCCTATTCCAGGTAGCACAAATTTTATTCCTATATTTTATTGTAAAAATTTTATACTTTGAGCTACTACATTTAAGTCTATGATCCATTTCTAGTTAATTTTTGTATAATTTGTGAAATGAGGGTCAGTTCATTGTTTTCCATATCAATATCCATTGATCCAGCATCATTTGTTGAAAGTCTACTCTTTCCCTCATTAATTACCTTGGCACCTGTTTCAAAAAGCAATTGATATGTATAAGTGAATTTATTTGAAGGCTCAATTCTGCTCCATTGACCACTATGCCTCTCTTTATGCCAATATATTAATTACTGATATTTGATAGTATTAATTAATATAATTAATTAATATATTTGATAGTAGATATTGAAATCAGGCAGAGCAAGTCTATGACCATTGTTCTTTTTTAGAATTATTTAGGCTAGTCTAGGCTTTCCATTTCTTTGTAAATTTTAGGATCTTCTTATAAAATTCTACAAAAAAAGTCCTGCTGGTAAATTGATTGAGACTGTATTGAATCCATTGATGAGTTTGAGGAGAACTGATATCTTATTAAGATATATGATCTATTAACATAGTATACCTCTTGATTTACTAGTGTCTTTTTATGTAAAATGTTCTATAATTTTAGTATACAGTTCTTGCGACTACTCAGTTACATTTATCCTTAAGTATTTTCTGGTTTTTAAACTACCATAAATGATAGCTTCTGAATTTCAAATTCTCTTTATTCATTGATAGTATATAGAAATACAATTTACTTTTTGTGTATTGATGTGTTTATCTTATAACATTGCTAAATTTACTTTTTAGTTCTAGTACCGTTTGTTGTAGGTTTCTTGGCATGGTCTATGTATTCAGTTATCTTGGCTGAAAATAAAGTTAACTTTTTCTTCTTTTTTTGATATGTTGTAAGGAATAATTATGTTCTTTCAAATGGGTTTTTTTGATGATCAGTCAAGTGCAGACATAAAATAACACCACAGAGAGGTATGTGAAATTAAAGAATTTATTATACTCACAAATCCTAGAAGAGGGAGGCATGGCTCACCACTCAGGGGGTCATATGGGAGGAGCTCTAGGGAGTAAGCTCAACCAAGCAGGTGGGGATCAGAAAGAACGCGAGGACCCGTAGGCAAGTGCCTTTCTTGGGGGTCAAGATGGAGCACAAAAGCAAGAGGAACATGGCAGTTTTATTGGTGCATTTGAATGTCACTAGGTCACAGTCAGAAGAGAGCAAGAGGGTAGCTTGTGGCAAGGACAAGCTTTAGCACACCTGTGCACCTGTTCACCTAGATGGGGTGCTCACAGCCTGTTTGTGAGGATGTTGAAGCATCAGGAAAATAATGAAGTTGTAAAAATTTACAATACAACCTTTTATATTTTTCTTGCCCTACTGCATTGCACAGGACTTCCAGTGCAATGTTGACGTCATCAAAGTAAACAATCTTGCCTTGTTCCTGTTCTTATGGAAAAGGCATTGTCTTCCACCATTAAATGTGAGCTTAGCTGTAGGTTTTTCCTGTAAGTGCCTTTCATCAGGTTGAGAAAGCACCCTTCTACTTCTAGTGTTCTGAAGAGTTTTATCAAAAATACATGGTGAATTTTTTCACTTGCTTATTCTGTATCCATTGATTAATCATTTGGGTTGCTTTTCTCTTTTACTCTTTAAATATGGTAAATTTTGTTGTCTTATTTTGATTGAAAAATAAGATTGCATTTCTGGGGTAAATCTCACTTGGTCAGGCTATAATCTTTTTTATATATTGTTCTATTAAATTTGCTAATATTTGTCCACGATTTCCATGTATTTTTTCATAAGGAATATTGCTCTTTTTTTTATCAGTATAAAACTGGCCTTGTAGCATTCGTTTGGAAGTGTATTAGTTATCTACTGCTGCTTAACAAATTGTCCCGAAACTTAGCAGCTTAAAGCACCAAATACTTATTACTTCACGGTTTGTATGAGTCAGGAATCCAGGAGTAGCTTAGGTAGGTGGTTCTGGTCAGGATCTTTCAAGAAGTTGCAGTCAAACTGTCTACCAGGGATGAAGTCAAATGGGGCTGGAGATTTCACTTTGAAGTTCATTCACATTCTCTACTCATTCACAACTAAGACTGGCTGAAACCTCAGTTCCTTGCCATGTGGGCCCTTTCATAAGCAGCCTGAGTACTCTCAGAGCGTGGTATATGGCTTCCCACAGAGTGACTGATGAGAGAGAGAGAGAGAGAGAGAGAGAGAGAGAGAGAGAGAAAGAGAGAGATCTGTCTCGTATAACCTTATCACAGATGTGACTTAAAAATGCCATCACATCTGCCTTATTTTATGAGTTATACAGACAAAACATGATACAATATGAGAAGAAGTTACATAAAGGGTGAATACCAGGAGGTGGGGCTCATTTTCCTCCTGTCTGCAGCACTTCTTGTAACACGTCTTACAGTGTAGATTTGCTAGGAACAAATACTCTCAGCTTTGTTTTGTCAAAAGACGTCTATTTCACCTTCATTTTTGCAAAGTAGTTTATCTGGGTATAGAATAATAAGTTACTATTGTCTTTTTCTTTCAGCCTTTTAAAGATGGTATTCCACCGTTTTGCATAATTCCTCTTGCTTGCATAGTTTCAAGCTAGTTGTCTTCAATTAGTCCTATCTTTGTTCCCTATGCACTGTACAATTTTTCTGACTGCTTTAAACATTTTCCCTTTAATATTTATCTTTAGACACTTGATTATGATTTGTTTATTTGCCTTTCTTTGTGTTTATCTGGTTTTGGATTCACTGAATTTCTTACACGAATGGATTAATGTTTTTTGTCAAACTTGGAAATTTTTCAATCATTACCTTCTTAAATCACCTTCTTACATTCCAATCACATGTATTTAAACCACTTGATACTTTCCAACAGATCACTGAAGTTCTGTTCATTTCTTTCAGCCTTTCTTTCTTTCTGTACTTCATTTTGGATAGTTTCTATTGTTATAGCTTCATATTAACTAATATTTGTCCACAGTTTTTAATCTGCAGTTTATCCCCTTCTGTGAAATTTTAATTTCATACATGTTTTTTACTACTGAAAATTCCATGTGATTTTCTTTTATATCATATTTCTCTCCTCATTATATGTATGCTTTATTCTCCATACTTGAGTATATGAAACATATTTATGAAAGTGTGTTTAATATCCTTGCCTGCTAATTTCATCATTTTTGTCATTTCTGGATCTGTTCCTATAGACTGATTTTTCACTGGGTTATGGGTCCAAGTTTGCTGCTTCTTTGTAAGTATTGTATATTTGATAATTTTACTTATTTTGTGTGAGGAAGACTGGCCTGAGCTAACATCTGTGCCAATCTTCCTCTACTTTGTATGGGATGCCACCACAGCATGGCTTGATGAGCAGTGCTAGGTCCACACCCAGGATCTGAACCTGTGAACTCTGGGCCACCAAAGCTGAGTGCACAAACTTAACCACCACACCACTGGGATGGCCCTGATAATTTTACGTTTTTGAGTACCATATTTTTTGTGCACTTTAGAAGAATGCTAGTTTTTCTTATGTCAGGCAGTTAAGCTACTTGAAGATTGATAGGATTCCTTTGAGTTTGTTTTTTTACTCTTTTCGTGTGACTCTAGAATAATCTTTTCTTTAGCATTAATTTAGCTTAACTTCCAAGTCGTGACAATTCTGGGATCTTGAATGAATGCCTCCTGTATTCAACAAGGCCCTTCCATTACGGCTCACGGGGACTCAGATAACATGTTCAGGAATCATCTAGCTTGAAATTCCCCAGTAATTTCTTTGCCCAGAAGTTGTGCCTTGTCTAAGCTTGATGCTTTTACTCTAAGCCTAAACAGGTTTGTATTCAGACAAGGCACCCTTCTGATACTTTTTCTTTGCTAAGCTCCCTCCTCTCGGGAACTCTTATCTATAAATTTTAATGAGATTGGCCTCCCCAAACTCCAGTCTGTTTTATCTACCCAGCAAGACCATTCTTGCTATCTGGGTTGCTCCTCCCTATGAGACATTCTGGAAATTGCCTCCAGGCAGAAAGTCTGGGTGATTAGAGAGTTTACTTCACCTGCTTCCCTTCTTGCAGGATCCACAGTCCTGCATTGCATGTTGGCCAATGTGTAAAAATAATTTTCTATACTTTGTCCAGTATTCTAGTTATTTATGATAGGAGAGTAATTCTGGACTCCACTACTTTCTCATAGCCAGAAGCAGAAGTACTAATACATTTTTAACTACTTCCAAATTTAAGTTCCATGATAGTAAGACATTTTCTTCCAGATCAAGACAATGGGGGAAAGGTGGGTGGAAGGCAGGTGTCACCTCATAAAGGAAAATATGATATATGGAGACCTTCTATTTAGATCAGAGGGGAAAGGAAAATCCTGCTTCTTCTGGACAAAAGGTTAACTGGAGAAGGAGAGAGAGATAAATGGGCATATGGGTGTCCCCAAGTCCTTGTTCTATATGATAAAAGATTATCTAGCATGCACTGTCAAATTCCCCTTTTTCCTGTGTTGTATGAACACCGAAATGAAAGTCAACAGACCTGATATGATGCAAGGGGTCGGAGTAATGAGCCCCAAAGTAGAAGCTGTAGAGTAAATAGTCTAAATTATGATCCAAATGGAGACCACGAGAGAGTCTCAGAGGAGTTTTGGTACCAGTAAGAGCTAAAGAGCAGCTGAATCAGCATGGAGAATTGTTCTGACTCTAAGTGAGTCAAGAAAGAGATCACCAGACTTAAGAATAAGCCGGGAGTTAGCAGGAAAATCACTAGAAGTCCCAAAACATGAAAATGTGATGGACAAACTCTCCCTCAGTGGATACCAGGGCAGACACTACTGAAAAGTGCTGTGAGGCCAGGAGAACCCATTCCTCCAAAGCTATTAGCTTTTCCCTCATAAACCAAAATGAGAGAGGAGTGTGGGGAAATGAAGGAATCTAAAAGAGTTGGTAAGAATCACAGAGAGTAGAGAGACTGAAAGAATACCAAGAGGTTGTTTAAATTATTAGATTAAACTAAGTTTTAAACTAGTATGGATTAAATTTAATTTAATTTTTTTTTTTTTTTTTTTTTTTGGTTTGTGAAAAACAAGAAGGGGGATCAGTATGATGAAATAAACTAACAATACTAACGATATTTTCTTTGCATGTCTGAATTGTGATGTGAGTAAATTTGCAGTCCCCTTGCCCACACCCCAAAATATAAATATGTAATTCTTACAGCCATCCTGGAAGGTGGTATTATGATCCATGTTTACAGATGAGAAAATTGAGGCTCAGAGAAGTTAGCTAAAGTTAGAAGTTACATGACTAAAGTACGTTGTAAACTGTCTTGTGTCCTTATGAAAACTCCTTGTGGTTCCGTCCCCAACACTCAGGACTTTCTTGTCTATCTCTGCCATCCCCTCTTGTACAAACTCTTGATCTGGACAAGAGTTTTTGTCCCACTGACTCATACTTGGATTCAAATCTCTTCCAATGCCCTTCAGGATGATGGTTTAGTTCGAATGCCTTTTCTGTTTTATGATTTTATCTCTGAATGCTGTATTTTGGATTCTACTTGGGACCCTGACCAGTATCCCACTGGTGAACACTGTTCTTCTAACTCCTTCACCCCAATACTCAGCCCCTCGGCCCTGGCCCCAGTCTGCATGCTGACCCCACCACTCAGAGTATTCCAACTGTGAGGATCCAGAACTTGAGCTTGGAGATGCCTGGTCCTAAAGCATCTGATTCTCCCTTTCCTCACTTTGATTTGTAGAACTCTTCTCTGTCCCCAGCATATTGTATTTATTTAAGCAACTTAAATTCACCTCCTAGGACCTCATATGTTTTGATGTGTGTGTCATTTCAACCAAAAAAGCACAAGGCAAGAAAAATAATAAAATTCTTTGTCTTAAACCCCAGAATCCAGTTTAGGAGATTTCTTCCTTCAGTTTGCACCTGAAAAAAATCTCAAGGTATTTGGGTGTTAAGAGAAGGATGTCTGTCAGCCCGTCAAAACAGTGCAGTGCAGGGAAGACAAAAGTTCTCAGATTTCCTAAGCAGAACACAAGATCTACACCTTGCCACATTTTCCTGTAGCTGCCTTAAGCAATTCCTACATCACAGACAACTGCTTAATGCAATCATGTTTAGAACTGTCCTCACCTATGCAGTACCCCTATGCAATATTGTGATTTAGAAGAAATGCATGTATTTGGTCATTCAGATGACCAAAATATATTTCTCATTTATATTTAGTCTTCATCCATAGTTCCTGACCCACAGCTCCCAAAACACTTGGAATTTCCTGAGTGACAAGAGCAATGAGAGCATCTTTTGTTATGATACTTGGTCTCTTGTCATCAGTTCCTAAAAATGCTTCAGGCCCATAAAGATGAAATTGGTGTCTTGTTACTCATAATCAATCCATTTCCACAACAACTGGGTTTATGGTGGTGAAGGTGACTTTTGGAAAGCACATAAGGATGGGAGTTAGTTGTTAGGGAAACCAACCATGAATACAGAGTTGGAACTTTCAGTCCCACTCCCTGATTTCTGCAGAGGTAAGTGGGGGCTAGAGGTTGAATCAATCACCAGTGGCCAATGAGTGAATCAATTATGCCTATGTAATGAAGCCCCCATAAAAACTCAAAAGAAGAGGGTTCAGAAAGCTTCCAGGTTGGAGAAGCAGACTGCTTCCATGTGCCACAGTGTTGGACTCTAAGCTCCATGAGGACAGAAGCTCATTTGTTCCAGACCTCGCCCTATATATCTCTTCATCTGACTGTTGATTTGTATTCTTGAATATCCTTTGTAATAAACTAATAATCTAGTGAGTAAATGGGTTTCCTGAGTTCTGTGAGTCATTCTGGCAAATTAAGTGAACCCAAGGAGGGGTCATGGGAACCTCTGATTTATAGACAGTCAGTCAGAAGTACAGGTAACAACCTGGACTTACAATTGGCCTCCTAAGTTGGAGGGGGTTGTTGGAACTTCCAATTTGTAGCCAGTTGTTCAGAAGCACAACCTGGGCTTGCGATTGGCATCTGAAGTGGAGGACACTCTTGTGGGACTAAGCCCTTTAGCTGTGGAATCTGATGCTTTCTCCAGATGGACAGTATCAGAAATGAGTTGAATTGAGTTAAATTCTTGGACACCCTGCTGATGTCCACACCAGCACACACACACACACATTAGAATTTGGTCCAGGAACCCAAGAAGACCCTACCAGTTAAGAATAAGACCAGAACCAATAACAAACAGTGTTTCTTTGAGGCCACAACCAGATTTCTATGCAACCCAGTTCATTTCTTTTAGGTCTATACCCTTCTACATAAGAGTAACCTGAAGATTAAATGAGACCGTGTTTGTAAAACCCACAGCACAGTTTTGTCACAAATTAAATGCTCTGATTGTGGAAGTTCCTTTTTCTTTGCGTGTATGTCTGTTGAAGTTGTGGTCTGCTTATGTTCTACACTAAGGTGGAGAGGAGAGCCAACACTGGATTAACCTGTCACAGCAGCCATCGAGGGGAAGTCGGTCTGAGCATCTAGCTCTATAAGCTAGTCATCAGCAATCAGGAGGAACATGTGTGACTTGCATTGGAAATGGTGACATGACATGTGCTTTCAAGAGTAAACCTAGAAAAGACTCTTACTTCTAAGAAATGACTATCTGCTCTGCCCAGATCCTCCACAAGCACCCTTAGTTCCTGCCTCCCCAAAGCTTCCACAGACCCCCAAAGCATCCCACTGTTTCGATCTGTCAAACATTTGCATGAGTGATTCTCTGAGTGTAAATATTACCTTAAAACTCATGTCCAGTCACCACTTCCAGAAAGACTTCACTTACTTTGATCTTGGACCATGTGCCTCACATTTGTAATTCCATAGTGCACATCTTTACCACAACGTCTACCACATTGTATTATAATTACGTATTTACTAATTTATTTTTCTCACTGGACTATGAGCACCAGAAGGGCAGGGACTGTATTTTGCTCATTTCTGTATTCCCAGTTCCCAGCACAGTGGCACACCTTTGGTGGTCAAAACGTGAGTTAGGGAAACCAAGGTGAAAAAGAGAATCATATAGCATATATAGCATATAGCAAATCTTCAACAGAAATGAAGATGAAAGGAAGTCAAGGGAAGGAGAGAAAAAATAAAGAAAGGAAAGATGGAGAAATGAATATAGAAAAGGAGGGAAGGAAAGAGGAAAAGGGAAAAGGAGAAAAGAAAGAAGGAAAAAAGGAAGGTTGATCTTTCATCTTTCCATTCCTTAGAAGCCAACTTCAGGAATCTACAGTTCTGGAAATTTGTTCTTTCTTTACAAGTTGACAATATCAGTAGATGAGTTTCTTGGCATTTGATAACTCTTTTGAAAACTGGAAATGTAGAGTTGGAATAAAAAATAACAAAGGTGGGTAGAGAGGAATGAAATAGTAAATTTATAATATTCCAAAGGCATCATTCCAGAGATAGGAGTTTTGTGCTGGTTCACTAGTCTCATCTATGGAAGTGGGGCATGGGAAAATGGACTTACCTAGGGTTCAAAAGCTAGATTTTCTAGTGATATTTGTTAAAGGCTGATTTCTTCAACTAATTTTCATCAATGTCATGTCAACACCACTCGGTACAGTAGGTTTTTGGCCTCTGGATGCTATCTGTCAGTACTAACCAACATGGGAACTAATCCAAACCAGAGAAATAAAGAATCTCAGAGAATGTCACACAACAGAAACCATTTGCCGGGATTTAAAAACCACGTGGGATTTTCAGAGATAAAGAACAATTATTTTTCAATAAAATTTTGAAAGACCCTGAGCAATCCCAGCAGAGTTTGGGTTTCCCACTCATTCTCAAGTAGTCTTACTTATTTTTTGTTACATCTGCTGTTTTCTTTAAAAACACAAATTTGAATCTTTTTCCCCCTCGACTAAAAACCTATCCTTGGATCACAACCCTATAAGATAAAATGCAAAACAAACTCCCTTATAACTTGACACTAAACTGTATTTGGGGCTTTATCCCCTACTGTTTTCTTTCTTGTGCCATACATTCCCACAAAGTGGCCTCTCTAACATGTTATAAAAAATATCTGTATGGCTTTTTTTTTTTCATATAATTTCCTCTTCCTGGAATATCCTCCTTGTCTTTCTCTACCTACCTAACCTAATACCCTTCAGTGTGTACCCTTCCCAGAAGACAATCTGGCTTTAGTGTACTCAGGAATATGAACAGTGGAGTCAGCCCAGGTTTTGAATCTTCTACCTAATTATTGTGTGTCCTTGGGGAATTTGTAGAGACTGTCTTAGCATCAGATTATTCCTCTCCAAAATGGTGATAATAATACTGACCCCAGAGAGTTGCTGGCATAATCCAATAAAATAATGTCTTTAAAGATCCAACATGGTGTCTTGAAAATAGTGTTTAATATTATATTCTTTATATTATTTTTCTTATCATCATCATCATCACCAGTGTCTCAAGGTTGTTGGTTTGAATAGATAATTTAAGTGCAGGTTTAGCACTGGCATTAGCACTAAGAGATCAATGAATGATGATAGCTATAATCACCATCATAATAATTCTCATTATTATTATACTTAACAAACTCCACTTGTTATTAATCAACACTCTTCCTCTGTTAGTCTTACAGATGTGATTTATACCTACCTTTACCATGGTACTCAAGGTAACATTTCATAACTATCTATTTAGGTATCTCCCTTCATCTGTGATTTACTCAATGGCAGTCCTTGTTCAAGTTGACTGTGTATCCCTATAGCTTACTACCAAATGAGCTCCTGATAACTTGAACGAGTTCATTTTCAACTCATTTTGAATGAGTAAACAGAATTAACGGTACACATTGAGCCATCCCCACTGTTTTTTTTAATTTTGCCTGTTAAAGCCTACATCATTTATTTGCTAAATGACTGTCTAGAGTGAAGAGTATAGTCTATGAGCACTAGAATGGGACAGAAGGCTCAAACCATTCGCCTTAATAGCACCATATTCTCAAACTGAACTAAATAGGCTCCCTTAAAAGTCATCTAGAGTTTCAAATACCCCCAAAGAGTCCTTGATTGCAACTAGCAGGATTATTTGGAGAGACTTGGAGCTTACCCATGCGTCTTCTCCAAACACTCATTACCAATTCTGGGATGAGTTCATAGGAACTCACCACTGGTCATTAAATGATTCTTTCAGCGTTTCAGGATTTGGAGCCACCATCCTGCTCCATGGAAAATTTTAGAGGAAATTAGATTATGGTTGGGAACATTGGCCAACTAGATGAAAGGGAAATAAGTGTATTTAATAAATACTCAGCTTTGTGGCTTCTAGCAGCAGTCCACGTTTCATGTGTCAAAAGAGGGAAAGTATTAACTCCTTCAAAACCTCACCGAAGTGAGTTTCAGAGCCAAAGTTTAGGTCCATTTTCCATATTCAAATAAAAAACGAAGCCCCAAGATAGTGCATGATAAGGTTTTTTAAAAGTACCCCTAAAGTAAGGTAAATACCACAGAAATCGTACATTTTGCTTCCTGCCTAAACTCAGTATATTATTCTCAAGAAGGAGTACTTTACTGGAATTAGTAAGGGATGTGGCTTCAGGCAGACCTGATTTCAAATGTTGGCTTTGATACTTGCATAAATTACTTTGCCTTTCTGAGCCTAATTTTTCTGACCAACAAAATTAGAACAAGGTTTTTCATAATATTGTGATGAGGAATAATTGTGAAGTGTTGGTGAAAATGCTTACCACAATGCTTAGTATTCAGATGCTCAAATACTACTTTCCTTCTCATTTTTCCTTAGCTCTTAGAGCATTCCTAAACATAAAGTCTTGTGAGTTTGTGCTGTGGACAATCCAAACATATACCAACGCGTTTCTAGATTAATTCATAAAAATGTAGAGACAAATTCTACAAAATAGAAGAATATCATCTATGTATACCCATTGCTGGTTTTAGTGGCAATCTTATTTTCATAAGTATAAGATTGTACTGAGTCCTTGATGCACATGGATTGAGCATCTCACTAAGAAGCACTAGCAGCTGAATATAAGCATCATACATTACATCAGAATTACAAGGGATTATTCACTTTCCAAAAGGCTCCTTTACTTTACATAACGAGATTAACCACATGATTCACTTTAATAGTGAGTTCCCCATGTGCCTACAAAGTAAGATCTAATTCTTAAAAACCAACATTAAATAACTTTCAAAAATGGAGTCCCTGTGTGAAACTAAATAATGCTTTATGAAGTTAATTCAAACAAAGTCAATCGGGTTGGCTAAGTGTCAAAAAAGGCATGCTAGATGATGAGACAGATTCCCCTGACGAAAAGCTCTTAGGTTGCATGTTTAGTGTTATGGAAAGACAGACTCATCCTTTCTACAAGGTCTGTTCTTTACACTTACTAGTGATGGTGGAGATAAACTCAAAGAACGAGGAAATCTTAGTTATTGATTGTCTTTCCTGTGTACCAAGTCTAATATATGTGTGACGTCATTGAATTCTCCCAACAAACAGATAAGACAGGTACTATTATCATCATTTTGAATATTATCATCGTACAGAAAATGAAATATTGAGATGTCAAGATCACTCAGCTAGTAAACACCTGCCCCAGGATCTAAACACATTCCTTCCTGTCCTGCTCCAATAATCACATCCTCTCCTCTACTGCACTGGGCTTTATTGCACAGGATTAAACGAAACGGTTCAAATAGAAGTTCTCTAGATGTGCAGATAAGGGACATATTATTGCAATTTGGGAATTAAGGAAAAATTTGTAGTGACGTGGTGTCTGAATTGGGCTGAAAAGAAAGGGGAAATGTAAAAGCACAAATTTTAAAATTTCCAAGCATATTCCTAGGAGCTGATTCAGGTGAGAGCACAGACCCTGAACTTCAAAAATCTACCAAGAAAAATCTAGATTCACTGGCTAGACTTGAGTCCCAGGGATATTCCAAGACTGTCAAATGAAAATCATCAATGTTTAAGGAAACATCAGTTTAATAGTAAATTAATCTGTTAAAATATAAGGGGGAAATGCAGTAAGTAAACAATTTGTTTCTAGTGGCCTTTAACAGCCCTTGAAGCTCTCCATTTCTCCAGAAATTGCTCTATTCTTATTCAGACATATTGGCAGTAACATCAAGTCTTCAGCCAAAGGGAAGGGACTGGCCAGACCTCATTAGGCTGCGATTTCAATTAAACATCATAAAGAAAAAGAGAGAGTTGACAGCAAGCAGGTTACAGAAACGGGAAAACATTTATCACTGGGCAAGCAGCTTGGCCTTCATGTTATGTCTTATGCCTGGCTAGTCAAAGAAACCCTTATCCTTTGACAAAGTTGAGGCACGTTGCCTGTCAGAGAGGCCCAGGGTAGCGAAGCATCCAAGTTACTTCATGAGAGCCCTGACCTTTTCTCAGCTTAAGCCATCAACCAGGACTCTAGGGCATTCGAGAATCCAGCATCAGCTTCCTGCCTTGGAAGCACAATAGTTCAATGTAGGACAATTTCTTCTCTTTTCTTTTCCCTTAATTCCCTTTCTGAATCCTTTTTTTAGTATAAAAGTAAAGAAAAATCAAAGACCATTAAAAAGAATAACTAGAAAAGGAGGAAACTGAACATAAGGAAGGGGAAATAGAAGAACGAAGATGTCAAAGCACGAGTAGGTATTTCTTTGATGCAGTGTATGAAGAAATAAATGAAGCTGAGGCATAAATAAGACAAAACAAAATGAATAAACAAAATGTGTGTGACTGGGAGCTCTGTTAATCAGAGATTAAGATATAAGGAGTATGTTAACCAACAGATAGTGTTGGATCAAACTCTTGTATGTGCTGACATGGAGTAATCATGGATGGCATTAGGGTCTCCAAACCTTGGTGTGGACACAGTGTAGTAAAATGGTTAAGAGCATGTGATTTGGAGTCAAAACTGGATAAGAATCACCATTTACCACCTATGTACACTTAAGCAATTTATTTAAATTCCATAAACTGCTTTATTATCTCTAAACTGAGAATAGCACTATATCCCATATGATTTTTATATCATGTAGTATTATGCACAAAAAGTGTTTATCACAGTGTCCAGCACATAGTAAGCTACCAATTTAACTAGTTATCATTCGTGATATGTTGCTGTGGAAGGTGATTAAGATATTTCTTTGACTTTGCTGGGAATTTAACTGCCATTGCTAAGATGAGTAGGCTAAATGAAAGATACCTAGATTTTTTTCTACTTAAGGATCCCAGTTAATTCTCTGAAAGCACAACTGGAAGAGCAAGGGCGTGTCAAAAGAATAATAATTTGTTTTACATTGGGAAAAGTGCATCGACAGGTAATATAATTAGAGTCCGATCTAAGGTAGAATATGATTTTTAGGTTCTAGCACGTATGGGGAAATAGTAGGTGGTACACATATCAGTAACAATGTAACATAAGTATAGTCATAACAGCAAAATAAAAATCTCAGGTGTTTATAAATAAATTTAAAAATACATATATGTAAAACCTTAAAATGTTCTTAAGAAACATAAAAGAAAACAAAATATATGTAGAGTTGTGTTGTTTCCATGGATGGAGATGTTAAAAATCACAGAACTATTAATTTGACCTAAATCATCCATATATTCAATGACATTTTAAATAAAATCCCAACAAGAATTTTCCTCTACGACTCTACACACTTATTCTAAAATTCATCTGCATATGCACACACCAAAGATTAGCCAAGATAATAGTGGAGGAAAAAAAGAAAAAATAGGAGGTAATACTTAACTGCTTATCCACTAAAACATATTTTAAAGACATAGAAATTAGAACAGAGGATATTGGAGAAGGGAGAGGAAGCCAGGCCAATGGAATGGAATTTGGAGTCCTTAAAATAACTCAAATACATGTGAGAAACTGGCATATGATAGAGGTGGCATTGTAATCCCTGGGAGGGAAAAGAAAACTCAATAAATTGCATAATTTTCCGTTTGGAACTCACTTCCTATACAAAAATAGCGAAGTAAAATTGTAAATGGGAAAAAATTAAAAGAAAATGTAGGATAATAATTTTTGACCAGAAGATAAGAACCAGATTCCTTGGAAAACTCTCAAAACAGCAGTTTATAGGAAAACGTTGATAAAACTGACTGCGTAAATATTAAACTGTTCTTCTCTGCAAGAACACCATGAAACATACTAAAGAAAAAACATGGCAGGTTTAGAAAAGATATTTGTAATATATAAAACCAGCACGGATTAGAATCCTGAATAGGTAGAAGAGTTATATTTCAGTCTAAGTAAACTAACAATATAACTTAAAAGTGGGGAAATGATGGAAACAGACAATTCAGAAGAGTCAATGAACATATGAAAAGATGATTATGCTCACTGGTAATAAAGGAAATGCAAACTGAAGCAACAGTGAAACACCATTTCACACCACACCGTTTGACAGGCATTAAAAAGTCTGTCAACACCAACTGTTGGTAATAACATGAGAAAACCAAACTCTCATACCCTGCTGGTGGGAGTACAAATTAATACAATCACTTTGGAGAACAATTTGGCTTTTGCTAATGAAATTTAAAATGTGGATACCCAGTGATTTAGCAATTCCACTTTAGAGAAATCCTTGCCCATAGGTACCAGGAGATCCAAGACGTTCATTGTATCATTACCTCTTTGCAACGGAGAAAAATTGGAAACAACATTTATGTCCTTCAACAGGGAATAGGGAAATAAATTGTGGTATATTCATATAATTTACTATAATATTAAAAATCAAAATGAATTAATTAGACCTATGTGTAAAGACATGAATGGATCTCAAAAATGCAACATTGAGCAGAAAAAGGAGGGGAAAGCAAGTCGTTAAAAAGTATATAGTATGAAATCATTATGTAAAAATATTTTTAAAAACAGCAACTACATATATTATTTATGGATGCATTTCCTAATAAACACAGAAAAAAGGGGCCACAAAATTCATACTGGTGATTGCCTCTAAGGGAAGATGATAGAGGAAAAGGGAGCTTCAACTTTATCTGTAATGTTCTATACTACTTAAATAAATCAATTGTATGGTGAATCAAATTTAACAATTATAGTTGGGGCGGGCTTCCAAGAAAAAATCTGACTCTGCCATTAGAATATAAGCAATAGGAGCTGGCCCAGTGGCCGAGTGGTTAAGTTCGTGCACTCCACTTCCATGGCCTAGGGTTCGCCGGTTTGGATCCTGGGCGTGGACCTACACACTGCTCATCAAGCCATGTTGTGGTGACATCCCACATAGAAGAACTAGAATGACCTACAACTAGGATATATCACTGTGTACTGGGGCTTTGGGGAGAAAAACAATAAGAGGAAGAATGGCAACAGATGTTAGCTCAGGACCAATCTTCCTCACTAGAAAGCATACTTAAAAAAAAAGAAGAAGAATGTGAGCAATAGGAGGAAGAGAGTAATTTTATTTGTGTATTTGTTTGTTTTCTGTTCTCAGATTATAGAAGGTACTTAATCACTGTTGGTTCTCCTCTCACACGTATTGAAACTCAGAGTATTTCTAGGACAGAGGGAAATGCAGAGAGGAGTCAGATACCATCCAAGTTTCCAGAAAGCTCAAAATACATCAAGGTAGTAGACATTAGACATCACATGCATGCATGCACAAGTGCTCACTCACACACAAACACTGCTTGTGCATAACCACGACTCTAAGTTGCCACAAGCCAGAGAGCTAAGGTTCTTTTAAGGCTAGAAGGATATCACCTTGTTCCTTCAGTCTGGGATCTCTTTGCATGTCTGCTTGATCTGCTTAGCCCAGCTCTTCCCAAGGCCAAGCAACACTTCAAGTCACTCTACTTACCTGTCTTCCACAGTCTACCTGAGCACTTTCCAGGGCTTCATTTCATCCTTCACTCAACGAACATTTAATAAATTGACCAGGATCTCCACTAGGTATTTTAGATATACTCTCTCTCTCTTAATCCTCAAAATAGCCCTATGTGGTCAGTATTTTAACCTTGTTTTTTAGGTTAAGAAAATTACAACACACACAGTTAAAGAGTCTTATCCAAAGTCACACAGTTTGTAATTGGTGTAACTGGAATTCAAGCCTAAGTTGAATGACCCCAAAGATAAACTCTATAAAGAGACCTGAGAATACAGTTGCTGAACCAGCCTCCTCAGCTACCACTTCATTTAGAGCTTCGTACCAGACACCATGGAAAGAATAAAAAATAAGTAAGACACAGTCTCTTTTGTAGAATAGCTTGGGATCCAGTCGTGGGCTTAGCTCATCGGAGGTATATGAACCCTCTTTATACCGGGACGTTATGATTCAGCCATCCTACATTCTCCTGCAGGCTGAAAAAGCCCACTACCTTTCATCTTTGCTCATAAGTCTTATATTACAGGCCTTTGCAGTTTCCACCAGATTCCCACATCCCTTTTGAGTTTGGGGGCCAAGAATTGATCACAGCCCTGCAGTGAGGGAAAGGCCTGTGCTGTCTCACTCCAGCCAAGAGCTCCCATGTGTGGTGTAAGGGAATCCCCTTCTTGGTGCAGCCTGGAGGTCTCAGTGCAATTAACATTGTTTGCAAGTTGCAAGAAGTCACACCTAAAGCCTCCCTGTTGATGGCCAAGCCCTGATGAATTTCTCAGATGGGTTGGATTATTTTTCCCCATGTGTCTACCAGCAGTGTCTGCTGAGCTCATCTGTAGCAGGAAGCAGGATCAGTGAAAACACCAAGAGAGAGGGTAGGGAACAGGTCCTCCCAGCATAGCTGGAAGAGTAAAACTCAGTTCCTGGATGTGCTCTGTTAACTAAAACTTTAAGTTTAAGGAAAGCCTTTTTTCTTTCTTTCTTTTTTTTTTTTTTTTTTTTTGCTACATTGACCACCACATTTGGAAAAAAATAGCCAACGCTCCATCCCAATGAACCACACAAATGCCCTCGTGGGAGATTAATCATATGTCCTTTAAAAAAATGGCAGGGTGCTGCCTCTGTGCCAGTTGTGTGAGCAGCAATCATCTTGCATTTTTCCGCCTGCCTGACCTGGGTGGTGGGTGGTAGAGGGGGCTGTGGAGGCGGAAGTGAGGCACTCTGTGGTTACTGCAACGCAGTGGTAGTGATTGTGGAGGCCACACTGGATGTCAGATGCCAGCTTACATCTGCAGAGTCAGCAGGAAAGAGAAAGAACTAAAAAAAAAAAGTGAATTCAGAGATATTTGACCTATAAGAATCCTCAGGGATCTCATGATCCACGGGTCCCCAAACCTGTGGGACAACAGCATCACCTGGGAAACTTTTGAAAATACTGGTTCCTGGAGTACACACCAGACCTACTGAATCAGTCTATAATTGGGAGGCTACAGAGATATTTTTTGGAACCACTCTTGAGCCTGGTACCTTCATGACATAACCAGAGAAACTAAAGCTAAAGAGGGAGCATGATCTGCCCATAGATAATGGCAAAGTTTGTCAGAAGCCAGAGCACCTGACTCCAGCCCAGAACTCCCTGGCTGAAGTCTCTCTTCTCTCTAAGCTCATTGTCTCCCCCTCCTCCACTGTTCCGGTCTCAAGGAATGATCCCACCAACCACCCAGAGCTCAAATCAGATACTTGAGAATAATTATCACTCTCCACATGAAACCCATGCCCAATATTGCCAATTTTACTAATTGACATTGACTGCATAGGTCCCCTTCCCTACCGCACTTCTCCAGTTTAATCAGCACCATCTCTCACATGAACCACTGCAACAGCCTCCTAATGAGTACCTCTACCTCTGGTTTGGCCACCCTACCCATTCTCCACACTGAAGCCAACAAGATGTCTGTAAAGCATTAAAGCGTGAGTCTGATCTTGTCACTCCCCTGCTTGAAACCTTTCAATGGCTTCCAAAGAATGAAGACCTTAAGACTTTGACCTGACTTTCATAACTGACCTCATTTTTTTTGCTATTCCCCAACTATCACCTCACATCTCCTACAACACAAAACTTCTATTCCCTTATACATACCATTCAGTTTCATAACTGACCTCATTTTTTTTGCTATTCCCCAACTATCATCTCACATCTCCTGCAACACAAAACTTCTATTCCCTTATACATACCATTCAGTTTCATGCCTTCACTCATGAATTCCCTCTTTTGAGTGCCTTTATTCTCTCTCTCTCTCTCTGTCTCTCTTACACACACACACACACACACACACACACAAACACATTCACGTATACACCATATCTTCATTCTATAAGACTTAAACTCAGTGCCCCCTATGAGAAGTCTTCCCTAATCCCAGCCCTCTGGGTTAGGGACTTTTTCTCTTTGCCTCTGTAGTATCCTATGATCTCCCCCATTAGACCCTTTTTCAGATTATATTCAAAATATTTCATGTTAATTTCCTCTATTTCTCTCTATGATGTGAGCTCCCTAGCACCAGGATTAATTCTTCATTCACTTCTATATTCCAAGAATGAAACACATCACCTATTGTCCTGTGAGTACTTAAAGTGTTTGTTGGCATTGTTAGCACTTAAAGTGTTTGTTGGACCAAATCAACCTCCTGAGATAGATTGATGAACCTAATTCTTAATGAGTAATTCTTAATCACTCTCAACATAGGTTGTTTCCTATGAAATGTAATTTGAGAAGCCCCAGTAACCCAGCCAATCCTTGGCCACCTGAAGTAGTCACTGAAACTCAAGTCTTCTGCTCTCCCTAGCTGCCTAGTCCTCTACAAACCAGATTATAGGTTTTTGAGCAACGTCCTGCGGTTGGACAAATAATACCTCCCATTTGACTAGAAACTCTACATATATTTGATTATTGAGTCTTTACAAACACCTTGAAAGGGAGATGTTTTTGTTCTCTATTTTACATTTGAAGAAATAGGCTGAGAGCGAATATATCTAAGACTACATAGCCATTGTAGGGTAGAGCTAAACTTCAGATCAGATCTGAATGTCTCCAAAGAACCCACTCCAGCAGTTGACATCATACTTCTCTGGCTGGTGTATGGCTTGTCAGAGGCAAATTCAGAAAACAAAAGAGAGCCTTAACAAATGAGCTGAAATATCTCCCACCCTAGAAGATTCCAAAGGGTTCAGCCTAAAACCCCAGTGAGTTTCCTTCTTTCTGGTGCCTGGGTCCTAGAGAAGAGACACTTAGATTCAAGCCAGCGAATTTCTTGTGCAGAGGTTAGCCTACATAGCTCGTATAATGTCCTAGAGGATTCATGTTAGGTAGCCACCTGGTAATGAGGATCCCAAGCAGCTCGGCTCTTGAGAACACCTTGATCAGCTGCATACCCATTTAATCATGAAGAAAGCAATGGTTATTTTCAACTGCATTTCATGTGACCCTCTCCAGCCTTTCCGTCTCTCTGCCCTTGGGACCCTCCCCACCACAGCCCATCCCATGTTGCAGAGATTCTCCACACTCAACATACTGATATAATTTGAAGCCACAAGTTCTAGGTTTTAGTCATAAATTTGTCAATTTCTTGCTTTGTTATCTTTGGTGAGAAAAGAAAATTGACTTCTTTTTAACATTTTCCATATGTGAAATTAAATTACACTTATTTTCCTTGGTTCTTTTAAAAAATGAAAATACCAGGAATTGAGGACCGTAGAGGGAAGCAAGTACTTTAATGTGTGGATGGTAAGGATTCAGTACAAGTCTTCTGGAGAGTGACTTGATAATGCCTAGAAAAATCTTGAAAAGTGTGTGCACTTTGACTTAGAAATTCTGCTTCCGGGGCTTTCCCAAGCCAAGGATTTCAAGCCATGGCCCATAAGGCAAATCCAGCCTGCTAACTGTATTTGTAAAGTTTTCTTGGAACACAGCCACACCCATTCTGTTAGTGTCACCTATGACTGCTTATATATTACAAGGACAGAGAGTTGAGTAGTTGCAACAAAGACCACATGGCCCACAAAGTCCAAAATATTTATTATCTGGACCTTTATGGTAAAAGTTTGATCACTCCTCTTATAGAATCATGAAAATGTCATTGGGTCATTGCTGATTCGAGTGACTTGTGTGGGCCAACCACTTGCCTCTTCAAATGATAGAGCTTTCACTCCCTTGACCCCAAGCATGTGGCCATAATGTCTTTAGGTTTTCAGGCCCAGAGATCTCCAAACTCAGCTTGTTTAGCTCCATCTGGAGCCCAAGGGGGGGCCCTCCCAGGGATGCTGTGTCAGAAGTAGTAGTTCAATCATCTGCTTGCCTAATGCTCAGTCTTCTTCCCATCCTAGAATGCCACACAGGCTCCTACTTTTTTCCCTTATTTAGATATTCAAAAATAAAAGTTCTCATTTTCCTTCCTTCCCTGAACTCTTTCAGAGAATCAACATCACTATAACAGAGACAAATAAGATTTGCAAAGCTCATTTCCCCTCACGAGGAGCATCAACTGCCTCTGGTGGTAGACCTCACCTTCTATTTTGGGAAAAGGAGCCACGTTCTTGCCTCGAAAGGGAATCCCCCTCCCGAGAATGACCATAGTAGCTTCTGCCTTTTTTTTCATGAGAGGAGAAAAAAGATGTTAAATATTTAACTTGGCACCCTGTTATACATTTATTCATTTTACAATTGAAAAAGTAATAAGGCTATTTCAAAAAAATAATAAAAGGAAACGTCTTGTTCACAGGTGGTTTTGAGGATCACTTAGAGTATGCAAAGAAGTAGCTTTTATAAACTCTAATGTGCTTATTATTATTAATAAAATTTGCTATTTCAAGACAGCCAGTGATTAATATTCATTTTGCAAAATTTATCTTTATAACCTGCCATAAATTTCATTTAAAGAATTAAGCTCACCCGAAAGCAAATCCCACAAAAGGAATAAACCAGGCATGCAAATAAATGAGTACATATGCTTCATTTTCTCCCCCAAAGGATATCTTATGAAACTTTAATGAACCCCTAAAACAGATAAAAACAGGGTTATTCTTTTGAACATGGCCCTATCCACGAGATATCCCCCAATTTGCTAAATTGGCCCACAGGACATCTCAGAAAGACTCTTGAGATCTGCAGAATTAGCAAAAAGGGAGACCTGCCAGTTCTGTAAATTATGGAAAGTTGACACTGGAAGAAAACTTAGGGAACATTTTCAGTCCATTCCTCATTTTGCAGATCAGGAACTGATTGCTCACAGTCTCAGAGAGCCCACTGGTGAATGGACACGGGTTCAAACTTAGATCATCTGCCTTGAAAACTAGACTCTTAGCTAGCCCCTCGCCTCCCCACAAAAAAATCAGAAACATTCCTGAGATGTAAAGTGAGATCCACCTGGAGAAGGCACAAAGATTTTAGGTTCACAAACGGAAGAGGCGCTACCTGACCCTCCTGAGAGCTTTTAAAAGACCAGGTCACCCTACACTGAGAAGGAGGCATCCAGCACCCACAGAGCTGCCAGGCCCCACACCATTCATCATTCCCTTCTGAACCACTTTCCAGACCTACACTGGACTCTACTTCCTGACAGGTTGTATATCATTTCCGTCCCTGAGCTCACGGTTCATTTTTCTCCCATTTATGGCCCTGCTTTACCCTTTGGCAAAGCACTAACCACACTTCTCCTGCTTTGGCTGGTCCAACTCAGGCTGTAAACATCAGCACACTCATTCCCGATGGGTGGTCCCACCAACACCTTTATCCTCTGAGCAGGACTTGGGCAAGACTGAGAGCCACTCTTTCTTGCAAGACCAGATCCCTACACTGTGTGGAGGAGAGGTTCAGGCTCTACTTGTCTCACTCCCCAAGGGCACCCATTTGCTGAATTTTGCCCTCACTGGAGGGTTGTTACCCACAGCATCACCAGCAGATGATTCACATACACACAAGTAAATTTGGGCACCTCTGACTCTGCTGGCAGGATCTGCCCTCATGCTGATAATTAATATCACTTGGCACTTACAAAAGATCTTTCAGCTTTGAAAATTCTTCACAAGTACATATTAATTGAATGGGCTCACTGTCTCCAAATATTTTCACTGTATCTTCCAAGACTCTGGGTATTTATGCAAGCTACACTCATACCCCATACAGAACTTTCAGCACTGACTCTGTCTTGGGAAGCTGACAAGAGCTCAGGGAATCCCGACTTATCCAGCTTGCATCAGGACCCCCATAGGTTATCCAGGCCATATGACTCCCTCTAGAAGAGTCTCAAAGGAGCACTGTTTCGAAGAGTTTCAGAGAAACAGAGATGGTATACATCTAGTTTTAAATTCAGAAAGATTGGAATTCAAAATCCAGAACTCCCATTGGGAAAAATACCTAACCTTGGAGCCCCAGATATTTCGTAGGTAAAATGGAGATGATAATACTTGAATGAGTTGTTATTATGATGACAGGTAAAGAATGTGATGGGTTCAAGGTGATGCCTGGCACATAAGGGGTGATACCTACTGATCATTTAATGTTTTATATGATGTAACTTACAAAACCCCATGAGTTAGGTCTGATTGCTAACATCAGTTTAAAGATGAGGAACCTGAGGCACAGAGAGATTGAGTAGCATGTACCAGACCACGTGGTGAGTAGGTGGTCGGCTGGGATTTGAGCCTGGACAGCCTGGCTCCAGAGCATGACCTCTGTGACCACACTGCCCCACCTCTTGAGAGTGGTACCCAATGGATGGCAGTATCAGCATCACTATCATACCAAGAAGGGTGGCCAAGCTCTTCTGAATTAGGGATCCAGATAAGGACACATCCTGTTCTCTGTTGCCCTATGCCTTGGACCTTGGTGGTTTTCTTGAATTTGGGCAAACAAAATCTTATATAGGTTTTACATTTTCTGGAAATAATAGTAATGATTATCAGAAAAAGTTTTGCATATATATTTTTCTGTTTTCAATAGTTCTTGGCCATTTGTACAAAGAGAAAATTCATGGAAACAGGTTATCTGAGTTGAGCCCCAGCTCCACTCTCCTCTTCTCCTGCCTCCTCTGTGGAAACTATTTTCTCACCTATAAAAGTAGGATCATAGCATCTTATCTCAAGGGAGTACTGGAAAGGAAAACAATGATGTTAAAGTTCTCTATTAACTCAAAAGTTCTCAGAGTCCTTTGCAGCATTGTTTGTGAACATCCTCCAAAAGAGTGATTTACTGAGACAAATGTCCACTTGCAAGGAAGTGGGCATGAGCATCCCATAAACTCTCAACCCCACAGGGTCCTGAATTTATCCAAGCTCCCTAAAAACCGGCATTTCTGTCTCATTCTTCTCTTTGGCAGAAATGTTACACTCTTTATCTTGTTCAATTAACCTGTTTGGTGATATTTACTATTGCCAGATCCTGTGTGAGTATGCAAAAGCATCAAGATGAATAAAACACAACCCCTGTAAGGGTAAACCCCACTACATGATAAATGCAATGATGGCAGAATTGTTTCTTAAGAAATAGAGTGATTCACTGTTAGGGGAGTCAGGAAAAATTCAAGGAGAAGGCAAACTTCTGGGCTGAATTTTAATGATTGAACAGATTGAATGGAGGTTTGAGGAGGCAAGTGAGGGTCCAGGGCTGAGAAGGGCCTTGCTGGCACAAGGAATATATGCGGGAAGGGATGTCGGCATGAAGCATCATGATGTGATGGGAAAACTGCTAATACTCCTGTTTGTTATACTCAATTATGCCTGGGAGGGGTGATGCTGAGTGAACAGATCTATATCTGGAAGGACCTTGGATGTCAAAACTCAGAAGCTTGGAATGACATTTCTTTCTGTATTCAGAATGTACAGAAATGTTATGTTGCCTGGATAATGTCCCTTGGGATCCTAGGAGTCACTGACCCTCTTACACCTGGTTCTCTGACAGGACCCTTCTCCTCTTCACTGAGTAACCCCCATCCAGGCCCTGCGTCCGTTCTGCCCTCCCCCTCCATCACCCCCCACCCCCACCGCCACCACCCACAAGCCACCCACAAGGTACCTGAAATGCTTACAGCAGCAGAATGTAGGAGCTGCTCCCCGGAGCAGTGGAAAAATAAGCTGCTGAAAGGTTTATTTCCATGCTCAGAATATTTTTACAAAGCAAATCCACAAGGCTTGTCACCACACACTCAACTATTTTTGAGCTTCCTGACCAGAACCTCTGGATAGGCCTTTGGGGACAGTAAATGGCGGCAGGGAGGTGGGAGTCGTTCCTGGCTTTGGGTAGGCTGGGTCTTCTGGGAGCCCTAGGGTTTGGTTTGGCCAACGAACACTTCTGGGGGAGGGAGCGGGGGTAAAGGGGAAGCAATTAGCCCCCTTGTCTGTGTACCTTATTCATCTTCTATGACCAACAGGATCCCTAACCCCTTGCCTTCCAAGGGCACAGGGGCTGCCAAGAGAAATGAAGCTGAGATTTTGCCTCCCTCAATGTCTCTGTGTCATGGATTCAGGCCACAGACAAGGGGGCCTTAACTGGTTTTGTACCATACACCAGGCCTGGGTTGTGACTCAGCCAAACAGATTTCTTTCTCTTCTCCCACACTGACCAAAGCCTCCGCCACTTGGGGCTGGTGGGCGGATGGCTCAAAAGCCAGAATGGGCAAAGTTGTGTGGGTGACAGGGCATTCTCGGAGTTTCCGACAATGATGTTTCTCATCTCCTGAGGTCCCGAAGCCAGTGCAAATACAAGGTCAAATGAAAATGATCCAGGTTTTTCTCGGAACTAAGGTTGACTTTGTCACATCTTGTGTAAATAATGGTGAAGTGTGCCTGTTTATAAAAGAAAAGAAGCAACAGCACATTTATCAAGCTTAGCAGGGGTCCTCAGATTGAATTGGTGAAATAATTTCAACAAAAGTTTATCTGCATGTTTTAACAAAGTTTAAGATGTGTGTCACACATGTTCCTCCAAATAACCTGGTAAAGCATGCCAATGGCATATTTCTCATTTTGCAAATCAGACAATTTATGCAAACATTTAAATGTCACAGAGTAAATACCAAGATGCAGATCTTCTGAATCTTAGATAAGGTTTTATAAGTAGATATGGTACAGAGTATACTGAAAAAATTTTAAAAGGTATGTTAAGTAATAGAAGTACAATGACTAAGATTTCTCTGAAGCTCAGAGAGGTGAAATGAATTGCTGAATGAAACAAAGCTTGTAAATGGCAAAGCCGAATTTCAAATTAATTCTGTCTGGCACAAAATGTGTGGCTTTTCCTCCCTTCTATAGTTTCTCTGTACACCTTTATTTTTGTTGATGTTCAAATTTAATACTGCGCTCCCCATCTGGCCTACTTTTGAGGTTTGCTGGAATGTGGGGGGGCTTACCTGCTCTGATTATATTTCTTTTCAGCTAAATCAGGGGTCAGATATTACTATTCTGAAAGGTCATAGGCCATTGCCCTCCTTAGGGGCTATTTCTCTACATGTCCCTGCCCCTGCCCACCACAGTGCTCCTGGGATCTCCCCTTTCCTCTCTACTCTCTTCCTCAATTCCACAGCTCCTACTAACTGTATTTAGTCATTTTAGCTACACAATGAAAATTACCTTACTTTCTTAAGCAAACGATGCTAGCTTGCTTTGTCACATCCCCCCTCCTTCCAACTCTTCATCTCTAATCAAAACGGAAAAATCTCAATCCGTGACTTCTTCTTAAGAATGAGAAACATTTTTCAGAGGCTCTTGGAAAGTGTCACTGCCTGGTACCAAGTCCATCCCTAAACCAAGCACTAGCAAAGGGAATGGGCAAGAAGAGCCCAGTATGGATTTTCCTCTAGAGCAAAGGATAGGATCATTCTCCCTGAGCCTTATTGGGTGGGGGTGACATCTGAAACAGAGCAGAGCTGTAGGTGCAAGAAAATGTGAACGCGCTTAGTATATCCATACTTTTTATTAGTAACAATCCACAAATATTAGCAATTCTTTTTTTACAAAAGTTTATTTCTCAGGCCAGCCCAGTTGCATAGTGGTTAAGTTCATGTGATTCTTTTCAGCAGCCTAGGGTTTGCTGGTTCAGATCCCAGGTGCAGACCTACACACCACTCATCAAGCGATGCTGTGGTGGCATCCCATATACAAAATAGAGGAAAATTGGGACAGATGTTAGCTCAGGGACAATCTTCCTCACAAAAAAAAAAAAAAGGAAAGAAAAAAAAGTTTATTTATCACTTACTCAGAGTCTGATGTAGGCCTGGCAGCTTTCCTAGATGGCTCTCCTCCAAGCAGTGATTCAGGTATGCAGACCCCTTCCATCTTGTTTCTGCCAACTCAAAGCCTCCCCTTACAGCTTCAGGGGTGAAAGGGGAGGGGAGACACATTTGAGACTTAACCATCTCCCCAGAAAGTGACCACATTACTTCCACTCACATTCTGTCAGTCAGAAACAGTCACGTGGCCAACCTAAGTGCAAAGGATCCTGGGAAGTGTCAAGGAGAACATGGGTATCAGTAACTCTTGCAGGTTATGGCGCAGTAGGGAATTCACAGAGCCACGAGTGTGTTTCCTTCAGCAAGAGAGTCATCTCATGCAAGTCCCCACTCTTCACAAAACAAAAAAAAGATAGAAGATCTGAGGTTATAGTCTCTTATTAAATCTGCAGCGGTTCCATACCAACTCTTCAGGTCAAGTTCAATGTATAAAACCTGTGCTTTCCTCTTGGCCCAGCCCCTTTCCTCCAGCATTTACTTAAAAATGTAGATAATGGTGTGGAGGGCAGAGAAATTTTTTTTTCCATTTCCCAAAGCAAACACTAAGGTTTAAAGTTTTCTTTTTTTCTTGTTACCCACACATCTCCCTTTATCTCCTTGATTTAATATTATTAGATAAGTCATACTCTAACAGATCTTAGTCTCAGAATTCCGTTTCCCTAAATTAAAAAAAAAAAGAACAAAAGCAATTCTCCAAGCGGTCTTTTTTCCAAATAAAGCTCTTCTTCCTCATCATTTTCTCTCTGTTTTGGCAGACAAGCAAGAATTATGTCATAGCCTTGCGGTCTGCGTCTCTTTCACTGAGGTTTGTCGAAGATGGAGCGAAGAATGAGGAAATTTGGATGGTTTCCAGTTGAATGCTATGGTTTTCTTCCTGTGGTGGCTGTTCGCCTCCAGAAAATCCTAGGGAAATCCAGTGTGGGCCGTGGTTGACAGGAAATTCAAGTTCCAATTCTGTCCCCAGGAGAGAGCAGGCTTTGTTGCTTAGCCACAGTTAGTGCAGAGGAACAGGTCCCTTTGCTTGGGTCAAAGATCCCAAGACGTTATCAAGCTCTGAGTGCACAGGGAAGACCCAAGACCAAGAACTGTAAATGGAAAATTGTGAGAAACAGCCTCTAATTCAAACGAGTTTTTCTCCAGTGGATTTTGAATTTTCCAAAGTGGCATTCTTAACCCTGCCCTGTCATCACTGAAATGACCATTTACCTCCATGAAAAGACCATGGACCTCAATGGCAGGCTGAAGTTAATCAGAAGAATTGCATTGGTAGCCAGCAAGCTCTGGGAGCTTGAGCAAAACAGTCACCTCCATGGGTCTGTTCCCTCACTGAGCACTGGAGGAACTTTAGGGTCCTGTCCAATGTAAGGGACCATATCTCATGTACGTCACTGTCCCAGAACTTAGCATGTGGTCTGATTCTCGAGACTATAATTAATCCTTGTGGAATGATTCATGAATGAGATTCCATTAGTCTGTTCAGGCTGCCATAACAAAATACCACTGGCTGGGTGGCTTAAACAACAGAAATTTATTTTCTCACAATTCTGGAGACTAGAAGTCCAAGATTGAGGTGTCGTTGGGATTGGTTTCTAGTAAAGCCTCTCTTCTGCCTCAAGGATGGCCACCTTCTCACTGTATCTTCACAAGGCCTCTTCCCTTTGCATGTGCAGAAAGAAAGCAAGATCTCTGGTGTCTCTTCCTCTTCTTATAGTAAGGACACCAGTCCTATTGGATTAGGGCCCCTCCCTTATGATATCATTTAACCTTAATCGTCTCCCTACAAATGCAGTTGCACTGGGGGTTAGCTCTTCAGCATGTGAGTTTGGGGGTGGAAGGAGGACATAATTGAATCCATCACAGAGATCTAAGGATGTCTTTCTTTAAATCTTGTAATGGAGCAATATGGTCTTAAGTCATTGCATTTGTATTAAGGAAATCTAGGTAGGCTATATATGCTATTTTCATATGGTTTATTATCATCAGCATTATCAAATATAAATAATTGCCACCCGAAGTAATTCAGAAACATTTAGGTGATTGAGGTTTAAGAGAAATTTAAGGAGATTTTCACTGTAGAGAGCATCTGCTAGCCTTGGGGTATGATCATCTATTTCACACTAATTTTGTCACAGAACTTAAAATTAGATCCCTTTGTGTAAAGACTCACAAAACAGTTTTTCTATCTTGAAATAATGTCTTAAGATATGTAGAGATTGTTTGTTTGATATTTGTAATTTAATTATGAAAGTTTATGAGGACCTTGTGACTTTACTAAAATTGATCTGTGCCAACAACTTGATGCACAAGGACCCTACACTGTTCAAATATAGGTTCAAGTCACTGACTGATGATGGATAAAAAGGAAGAGAAGGAGAGTATGTGTGTGTGTGTATGTAAGAGAGCTAGAGAGAGAGACTGAGATGAGACAGGAGCAAAGTACATTATTTATGCTCTTGTGAAAACTGCCTGTGAAATTTAAATGCAGGTGTCATGTCCTTAGAAAGCTGTTCTGATACTGATCAAGTTTGCTCATGTTACCTGTGTTGTGGAATCATTTAAGTGCAAGGGAGATCCCCAGGTGCAAAATGTGATAGAAGATCTTCTTTCACTATCAAATGAAGGTGAAGGTAATTATATTAATATAAAATAGATAATGATTGTATTGGTATTAATGTAATATATTCTAATCTTTAACATTTAAGTGTAATGCGATTTATTGTTACCGTTACAAATCCTATCTGAGAGTCTGCTGCATTTGCTGAAAAATCCACTACATCTCACATGCATTTTGTATGTCATCAGGGACAATAGCTGAAACTACCCTCCAATATTTTTGGCAGGATATATTTTATTTTCATGATAAATTAATTACTTCTCAAGTTTATCTGAAAGCAGATGTTCAAATTCACCTTTGAGGGCTGATTGTGCCTTTTTCTAGGGGAAAGGGGGACTCAACACTTTAATGAAACTTTTGCTTTTCAAAGATAAGGTCAATACCCCATTTTACTTCAAGACAATGAGGAAATAAACTGTTCTTTGTGTAATAGCATGAAATTGGTCATTATTGTGTGTAAATGTGCAGTTCTGCAATTATTTTCCCTTTCATGAAAGCCATTGTGTGATTTTTCCTTTCACAGGGAGCTTCAGATGAGTTCTGGACTAAATGCAGGGGGTCCTGGTGTGGTAATGTACCTTCATATGGTGATTGCTTGGGCCAGACAATTTGCAAATTTTAACCCAATTAATTAATTTAGCCCTTCACATTTTAACCCAATTAATCCTTGCATTAACCTTATGAGGCAAACTCTATTAGTGTCTCCTCTCTACGGAAGAGTAAACTAAGGCACAGAGAAGTAACTTGCCCAGGGTCACACAGCTAGTAAGCAGCAGAGTCTGGATTCAAACTCAGGCATCTTGATGGGCACTCTCACTGAGAAGAGGCTAGCTAGATTTTGCATCACAATGACCCACTGATAGTGGGTGCGTTGGGTGGGTAGGCGAGTGGGGATAATAAAATAGATAGGGGATGGCCCCATGGCGCAGCAGTTAAGTTCACACACTCCGCTGCAGTGGCCTGGGATTCGTCAGTTTGGATCCTGGAAGCTGACCTACACACTGCTTGGCAAGCCATGCTGTGGCAGGTATCCCACATATAAAGTAGAGGAAGATGGGCATGGATGTTAGCTCAGGACCAGTCTTCCTCAGAAAACAGAGGAGAATTGGCGGCCAATGTTAGCTCAGGGCTAATCTTCCTGAAAAAAAAGAAAAAGAAAATAGACAGCCAGTTGGGAACCCAGTTGAAGGGATTTCCAGTCAAATGGTCTTGGGTAGGGTTTCAGATAGACCCATATATTACCAAAATCCATTCTAAGGCTAGTGGCACTTATTAATAAGAAAGCAAATTTTATTCTTCTATGGATTGAGTGCTTAGTCAGTGCTAAATTTACATGCATTATCTCATTTATTCCTTAGAACAGTGTAGAGTATCATTGAAGAAGGAAATTAGAAATCAACACACGATAAGGTGTGTAGGGTTTCAGCCTCAGAGCTTGGTGCAAGAGGGAAGAATCCAGTGAATTCAGACACAGGTTGGAAAGTAGTAAGGTGGATAGAGGTGAAAGGTTCATGACTCAGGTTAGGAAAGAGGTGAATGGGTTCTCAGATTCTGGCAATGTGGATCATGTTGATCTTGATACATTTTAAAGACAGGACTGAGCTTCGAAAATTGACCAAATGATACAACCAAAGGCTTCATGTCATAATCAGGTAGGTTTGGCCCACTCCATAGAAGAGGAAAATACTTTCAAGGACAGTGGTCATGAAAATCTTTGTTCTTGGCGTTTTCAGAGGTGACGATAGGCAATTTCATTGTGTCATCTTCGAAAATGGAGACTTGTTTTAAGCATCTTGAAAGAAAAGGCTCAAAGAGGAACATACAACATCTATTTATAATTAGGGAATTGAAACAAGGTTGAGAAGGTTACAAGATTATAAGAACTCTATTTTTCATCCCTCCATTAAAATAATAGCTCAATTTAATTTCATGCTGAGACAAATCTAACTTTGTGGAAATTTTAGATCTGATGTCCAAAATATAATCAACTTTAGGCATTCATAGTAACCTATGAATTGTAGTTAAAAAGATGGAAAAATAAAATAGGGAATTAAAAATAAACATCAATGACACTCAAGTGATTTCTTTACTGGATCACAATTTTTCTACATATTTGAAAGGAAACAAATATAATTGTCTTTCCCTTCTGTGGGTATCATGCAAGCATATCTATCTATCTATCTATCTATCTATCTATCTATCTATATCTATCTATCTATCTCTATCCACCACACTCATCCATATACATATGTACGCTAAAGTACATAGTATTGAAAATCAGAATCAGATCAACTAGACCCCCGCCCTTAAGGGTACCAGCTAATGCTCTAGTATCCAAGGGGTTGCTAGGCACGGGGAGAAAAGGGAGTGGGTAGGAACAACAACAACAGAAAAAACAGACTCCCCATGGCAAAGCTTCCCCTGCAGCAATAATGAGCCAAGTTGGAATGTTGGAAGCGCACTGAGCTTTAAACAATGAACCCATTGTATCTGCATCTCAGACGACCAGCCTCTCATAGGATAACTTGGGCTCCCAAATTCTCCTAATGTAGAAGAACATGAGTAACTCAGCATTTTTTTAGACAGGCTCTGCTTTCAACCTGTCTTCACGAGCCCCACACTTTGCAGAGACACTCAACTCCAAGATCTATGAACTACCCCTTGCGTTGATGAATGAGCTGTTGCCAACTGTTCACTTTACCCTGCTAATTTCCTCCACAAGACACCTCAGAAAATTATTGCCGAGCAGTTTTAAATTTGCTGTTCTCCTGTGACTCCTAAAGCTGCTATCCACCTTCCACGAGCTAGACTCCTCATACGTATAGCAATAACTAAGGGTTGCCGCTACAGAACAGATACAGAAAGATGCCTCCAAAACCTCAAAGATTGCAACAACTTTTCAGAATTCAACTGAGAAAATCTACACTTATTTAGTAAGGCACACAAGAATTTCCTGCTCTGGCCTCTATTTATCTTTCCAGCCACATCTCTTGCAACCCCCACATACATGCATGTTATCTTCCAATCAGTCTGGGCAACTTACACTTTCCTGAATACATCACACCTTCATGTGCTTCCTGTCACTTCACAGATGTTCCCTCTGACTTTAATGCTTCTCTCAGCCCATCACTCACCTAGTTAACACCTACACCTCTTCAGTCCTTGGCTGAGGCATTTCACCTACTCTTGGAAGCATTTGTTTACTGCCCTCAACTACCTCCAAATTAGCTTCATTTTTATTCTTCCATATTCTTCCACTTGCCTCCTCTATCCCTTACGGAAAACATGTACTACATACTTTAGAATAGTCGATCCTCTATTATAGAATTCAAAGCCATCATCATTAATTTCCTTCTCTGTCTCCTCTGTGGCAATTGATGGACAGAACATGTCTCTTTCATATATGAATTTCTAGGGTCCTGTCTAGGACTTGGCTCAGAGTTGAGACTCAATGTATGTTTGCCAAATTAATGGAAGAAGGAGATGGCATGTGAGAAATGTGATTGATAAGCCTCGAGAAGCTCCCAATTATAATCAAGATAAATGCAATAGATCCTCTGAAATGGAATATGACCAAATCTACTTCAAATAGTACACACTAGCTGAACAGATCCACTTCTTCAAAAGGATAGATGTTTTCATTTGCACTCTTATTAAGTTTTTATGATCTAGCTGTAATTTCCCGTCTAATCTTATCTCATACTCTACCCTCCTCTCCCTCAGAAAATGTTTCAGCCAAGCTGGATTTCTTTTAGTGTCTGAATGTGCCATCTTCTTACTTCCTTCCAGCCTATCCACGTTCCCAATTCTACCCAGTGCTTCCCTCTATTCCAAATCATAGGCCTTAACAACTTCTATTAGTTTTTCAAGTCTCAGCTTAAACAAGGTCTCCTACTAGAATAGAAGCCTCATCCAATACTACAGACCAGAGTTAGATGCACTTCCTCTATCTTCCCATGAAACCCCACATTTTCTTCCATAACATTATTTATCACATTGTATTATAATAGTACATTTACTTTTTGTTTTATCCATTGTGTTTATTTTATATCCCCAACATCTAACAGAGTGCCTATCATACAGCCAAAGGATATGCAATATTTTCAGGAGGTTAAATGATAAAATTAGGGAGGAGAAAAAGAAGGAAGAGTAACAGGATGTTTTACTGGGATTCTGATTCATTTTTAGTTAGGTCCCCCAAAAAATGAATGTCCAGGACTTGGAGATTTCAAAGTGAGATGCTTAGCCATGTATGCAGGACTGGAAAAGGAGGTGGCTTACAACCTACCTTAAAGGAATAAGTGATTTAAGTTGAACATTAGAGATGGGTTGTCACTGAAGCATGCCTTGAGCCTTACCTCCAACTCCATCCCATGGCAGGGCTTATTCTCCCATCACCTCAAGCTAAGTGAGTTTCAAGACTGATCAAAGAGCCTACACATCTTCCCTGTAAGTCTGGGGGACACTCAGAGGGCTAGTGACTGACCAGACTGACAAGCCTGAGAAATCTAAAGAGGAGGAGGTTGGCTGAAGCAGCCTGTAGCAACCGAGCAGAGCAGATTTGGAAGTCATTGCACACTGACTGGTGATGGGTCCAAGGAAGGAAGCAAGCTAACCAGGCAGGAGCCATGTGAGCAGGCTTTGTTTAAGAGAAGTACCAGGAGGGGTGATAAAAACCCAGCAGAACTTGTGCAGAAGGTGGTGGTCCCCTATGTGACCACCAAGAGGGGATGCATTTATCCATGTCATTCATGCAGGAAAGAGATCCCCTGAAAAAAATATGAGGGCAAAGAGAGGTCTCTAGTTACACATATAACATCCTATAAAAGAGTCACCTTTAAATAACTCCTGAGGCCAGAGAACACTGAAGCCAGCTCACAGCAATTTCTGTCTCAAAACCTTTGCCTGCCCAGCTCACCTCTCCATCCCTGACTCAAATTTGCTCCTGAAGGAATCATAAACAGAATTTTCTACAAATGGGAAGGAGAATTAAAAGTATAAGAGGGAGAAAGAGAATAAACACAGCTGATCAAAGAACCCCCACGCTTACCCTCTTACCTCCTGCAGGCTTCCTAAGCTAAGAAGAGAGAAAACTTAAACTGTAATGAAGTTCAGCATTTTGACTGCTAAAGGGGCTGGACATTTTGATTACTGAAACAAGATTGTATTGTGGTTGGAAATGGATAGAGGCCACGTTTTCTCTGAGGGTAAGCAGTTTAGCCATTGGACAGAGGAGTCAACATGGGGTCCACAGGTGGAGCTCTGAGAGAAAACACAGTCATTTTCTGATTGCACCCCACCTATTCTGCTCGTGCAACATGCTAGGGACAGAAGAAAGGAAGGGAGAGAAAGTGTTTCAGGATAGACCTTCTTCCATCAGCATGATCACACCAGATTTTTGGTAGTTTTGTCCCTACCTTAGAGAAGGTCAACCAGGAAGTCATGGGTATTTCACATAAGCCAATGAGAGCCTTGAATTAACCCATTTTCCACTCTGTATCTTTAATCATTCTCTCTATATTAGAGTTTTAGATCCCCTTGCAAACATATCTGTGTACAATGGAAAGAACCAACTGACCACCTGCCGTGACCGCTGAGCCCACGAGGTCGTCACAGTTCTTTCTGAGTATAAATAGTAAAGTGCTGTTCTGCTTCAGACTTTAGTCACTTGCAAATGTGTTTGAGGTGAATGTGTTCCGTTGATCACTTCTGGGACAAAATGCAACAGGCATAGAAAAGCTGGGCTAAAATTTAGAACTCTATTGTTTCATTCCAGTGGGCATCTTTCAGAGTCTCAATGTGTCCACTTTTTAGAGAGTTCTCCCCTTAAATTCCCCTGATATTCTTTTATAATCTGACTTAAAAAAAAAAATCACTGCCGTTTTTAAGGTCTTTTAATGGCCCGGAGCTTTGCATGTCATCTCTTAGTTGAGCATTACAACACCCTCTAAATTAGATATCAGTGTCTCCGTTTTACAGATGAAGCAACCAAAGCCTAAAAAGGCTAAAGAGCTTCTCCAAGAGCTCAGTTAGTAGAAGATAGAGCCAAGAGTCAACCTCAAGTCCACTACACCCAGTTGCCTTTCTTCCTGGATTGCCTCTTTGGCAAGAAGGGAAAAGAAATTTTCTGATTTATGAAAACCCCATTTCCTTAACTCTGGACTGTAGAAAATCTGTACCCACCTAGTCATAAAGAGTGGTCTCCTACCCTGCCCCACACAGTTCAGCAACCTTTCCGAAGTTATTTCAACATTTGAATGAAAGGCTAGGAGAGCTCCAACCTAGGTCAATGCCAACACGCCATTTTCATCATTCTGTGGTGAGCAGCTGCTAGAATCAGCTGAAGCTGGCAAGTTGCCCTTACAAACCAACCCCTTAAAGTGTTAGAGATGCCCAGGATATCTTGGCGCAGTCCACCTGGACATGGAGCTTTCCAAAAGAGAGCCAATTGCCCTATCTGACAAGCAGGGATAAGATTCCAAGAACTCTTACCATATCCAAAATAATTTGGACTCCAGTTTCCAAGAAAACTGTCATCATTTGAATCCATGGGGTATGATTACAGTAGAAGAAATCCCCTGCCTTGAGAAAGTCCTGGGATCAGCAAGAAACATTATTCAAGAATCTACATGTTTCTTATCTAAGTTAATTCTGCTAATGTTTATGGATTCTCCTTATGGCCCAAATACCTATGAATCACATTGATTGTTGACTTTTACCTCCTTCCCATAGATTTAGGCTGAGTAACTAGTATTCTTTTTGGCAGACAATGCTTTCTGGAAGCACAAAAAGGCTTCTAAAGAAAAGTCTGTGTGAGGTCTCATCAGAAAAAAAGGTGCAGCTACTTTCCAATTCACAGATTTTAGAAAAGATGGTTTTTTAATGGCTCTTTAATAAGGTGTTCCTGTTGGGGCTGGAGTAAAGTTAATTTTCAATGCCCCTCGGAAAAAGATCAGAGATGCAGTATAATATTCCTGTGTGGTAATGTTTTTATAATCCAGAAAGTCAAGGAAACATAAATTTATGCATATATTGCCCATTTATTTGCACTTTATCATCCACTAAACCAAATATCTACATTAAGCAGAGCTGCTTCCAGGGAAGAAGACTCTTGAGATTAAGAGTCTACAAAAAATAAAATAAAATGAAAAATAAGAAACAATCCTCCCCCTCCCTGCAATTTTAGCTTCTTAGGGAGAGTCCTAAAACATCAGTGTTTTTCATGGATTTCTCCCTGTCCAGAATGTTCTCTCCCAACTCATCACCCATCAAGACCTAGATTAGGTCTCCCCTCATATAGAAGTCTTCCCTAAATACCTCCACAACTATAGAGCCCCTTCTAGGTTGGTTTGTTTGTTTTTCTTTAACAAAATAGTTAATACATAGCGTGTGTTCTTTTTGAAAATCATTTCATAAGTCAGTGAAACTATAAGCTTCTTGAGAGCAGAGAAAAGGGACTGAACTAGGGGTGAAGTTCCAGTTTTCTCCGTGGCTTTCCATGTGATTTTAAGTAGATCACTTTTCTTCACAGCTATACCATTTTTTCTCATGTATAAAGAGATCATTTGGTTTCCAAGGCCCCATGCAACTTTCATATTCAACGGTTTTGTGATGGACTATATCATACTGGTCATTATACCCATCTCTCCTTACCCGGTGTATAAAGCCTACCTCACCGGTCTGTAACCACCAGGAAAGCAGTGATCCCATGTCCAACTTCCTTATTTCCAATGCCTAATACTGTGTGACACGGGGAAAGAGCTCAGAAGATATTCCATCGAATGAATGAATACATACTTTGTAAATGAATCGACCTTTAGTAAGCACATAGAATATTCCAGACATAAATGTGCTTTGCCTATGTAGTCTTCACGACACAAGCCAAGTAGACACAGATATTCCAAATTAGAAAGACAATTGAGATTCAAAGAGAATCAGTGATTTCTTCAAGGTACCACAGCTGGTGGCCAATCGACACCCAAGTTGGTGTGGCGCCTATGCACGCGCTTTCTTTTCACCACTACACCAAAGACTCTAAGCCTGTCTGAGAAACAGCGAGCACACCCACGCTGCTATATTTCATGCTTCTATAAGGAAAGGGCTTATTTATGCTGATCTGATGGGGATGGAAACAGTACTCAGCCCTAATTTGAGGAACGAAGAATTAGGGGCGAGGTTGGATTTCCCAGCCAACACTCCCCAGGCAAGTCGCAAACCCAAATGAAGTTGCAAAAGGATCCGGGAAATAGCACACATGACGAGATGATGGTTCTTCAGGTTTGTGATCAGGAAAGCCTGAGGCTCCTGCTACTGCTGCCAGGCCTGCAGATTAAGCTTCTTTCTTTCTTTCTTCAAAAGCAAGAATACTGAGCCCCTAAACTTATTTTCTTTTAAATGCTATAAGCCTTTCAGGAAACAGCTTTCTCTGGGAACCTGCTCATTACAGAAAGCCCCTTGAAGAAGTGCCAAAATGTAGTTAGCTGAGAGGCGAAAAGGGAGGGGCAAATGTTGGGTTGATTCAGCGGAGCCATTCGATGGTGAAAGTGCCTTTATCAAGGGAGCAGAGAATAGCCTGGCGCCTTCTCAACCATGCAGAGCACACAGTCTCCTGGGAAAGGAACTCACATTTGGGTGAACTGCAGCTGGAAACAGAAATTCCTGAAACTGATGGGGATGTTGAACTTAATAATTACAATAATAGCTCCCATATAAGGAGGACTCCAGGCCTTGGGTTAAGAGCTTTCTATTATATTTGACCTCATAGCCACTCTGTGGATAGATGTAATTACCTTTATAGAGGAAAAAATTGAGTCTTGGGGGATAGAAAAGACTTGCAAATATTACAAAGCAAGACATGGCCAAGTCATTATTTTAACCCTAGTCTGACAACAAAGTTCACATTACATTATCTCATCTTTCAGTGTCCAAGTGAATTCTAGATCTTCAAGGCTAATTTAAAACAAAGCAGTGTCCAGGATGGAGAAAGTGGAGAAGAATTTACATGAGGTAAGATTTCACGTTTGACAACCATGAGGTTACTTCCTTTGAACAGTGAAAAGGAAGGACCTGGGGCTCTTGGTCCATAACTACTGTCACGCCCCTGCCTTAGAGTTTATAGACATCAATGAGGAAGGTGCCACTTATTCCTGAGCATCATCCATGTATGTAGACACAGAACCTAAAAGCTTCATCCTTAGAATCATGTCTTGAAAAGTTCCTTGAGGAAAAACAAAAATGTGGGGGAGGGTCTCTTAATGGAAAAGCAAAGATCTTGAGCTTTTGAATTGTATAATTCTGGCTGGTTACGTACCCAGGTTCTGATACGTATTAGTTCTCTGTCTATGGGAAAGTGGATTAACCTTTTAGAATCTTAATTTCGTCATCTGTAAAAATGAGTCTAAGAAGTATTTACTTTGGAGGGCTCTGTGAGGTCAGAGAACTTTCTAAAACAGTGGCTAAACAGAGTTATCATTGCAAAGCAATTCCTGTGATTATTGATGTGTTTCATGGTTGTTGTTGATATTATTCTTGTTATTGTTGTTATTATTATTATTTCTATCCAAGGAAAGATAAGCATACAAGCACACTGGCATGGATTGATTCATTTACACTAAGTAATAATTGATGATTTAAATTAAATCCATAACGTTAATCAAAACAATGACATGTGATATTTACTGGGTGATTACTATGTGACAGGCGTGGTTCTAAGTTCTTCCACATGTCTTACATCATGTCATCCTCACAGCAACTTCATTTGGTAGTGAACAAAATATTATTCACCTAGAAGGTGAGGAAACTGAGGCACAGAGAAGTTACATAATGTCTTCCAAAGTCACAGAAGTAGTGAGAGTTTGAGCCAGGATTCAAACCCAGGAAGTCTGACTCAGGCAAGTTTCCCATGGGCCCCTAAGAGTGGGAATTATTTACACCATGTATTTGCAAACTAGGTTCTGCAGATTCCTAGGAGCTGCCAAATGTGGTAAGGGATGATCTACAGGAGATGTGCTCCAAGGTCTTCATAGCCATTTCAGCAGAGTTGCTGTTATTTATTTTATATTTAAAATTTTCACAAGAGATCTCATTTAAATAAAAGATTTTGTGGCTTAGAAGCATTAAATAATTTGGTCTAGAGAGAGTGTGCTTCATGGGGTATACGTTCATGGGATACTGACACAGCTAGAACAGAGTGAGGACCCCACAGTGATGCGGAAGGAACACATTTAATACAGTGTTGGCTTTCACATAATTTGTACAAGGCCTAGTCCTATTTATTTTGGTTCTGACAGGAGGTTCTTCTCAGTTGGGAGGAGTATAAGGTAACTCAGGTATGATAGCCTCTGCCCACTCAACTGGGCACTAGATAGCCTGAGCGTTTCAGCACTCTCTTCATGAACAGCAGCCCTGCAGCTAAATTCCTAGAGGCCTATGTCTCACAGAGGGAATGATAGTTTGGGCCCCAAAGCTGCTTGGTTGGCAGACCTTGCTGGTGTAGCCAGTTGATGTGAGTTAGAATGAATCATCATTATAATCATAAATTTTATTATTCTCTTTTAACGCACACATAATTTAAAAGTACTTTCAGATACATCTGTACTTCTTGAAATTTCTCCCCAAAATACTTATTTAAAAAACAGGATTAGGGTGAATTCTGAGGCAGGAAATGCCTTCAAAGGAATGGAGGGATATCCTTAAAGCAGTAATCTCAAAAGTTCTTTGCTGTCTGGTGTTATATCTCAAAAAGTCAAAATGACTGCCATACACATCTAGATTCAGATTTTGAGAAATCCACTCTTTCTTCCTTTCATACCTAATAGTTTCCAAGTAGGCTTTAAAAATTATCGCTTTTATTCTATTTTTCATTGCAGGATGAATTTTTTTTTTAGTGTTTGCTGTTGTTGTTTTGTTTTGTTTTCACTTTTACTAATTTTATCAGTATATGTTTCCATGAGCAAAATACAATGAGAAGTCTCAAGTGGCCAGATGACTAGGAATCTCCCCAAAGAGCTCAGCAAGGCCAGGAACAATATCATTTCCTACACATTGTCCTTTTTTAAGTAATTTTGTCAACAAAGTTTTTCCATTGATGTCCCACATGTGAGTGAATTAATGAGGACCAATTTCACTCCATGTGACATTGTCCCCAGAGGACCCTTAGTGAATTCAGTGTTCCATGCTTCTTCAAGCATTGAGAATTAAGGACCCTCAGCAGCTCACCTTGGTTAGTTTATTCAGAGAAAGAAGAATTGACTTCCTTTCTCCATGAGCCTTGGGGACAAAGGAAACTCTGGCTGGATGATTCTCCATCTATGGATTCCCAAGAGGAGGCAGGGGCTTGAGATCTTCTCCAAGTTGTCGTAGCCCTCCCCAACTGCAAACTCTCCCATACTATAGGACAAGGGGCTTCAGGGGCTGATCATTTACTCATTAAATGGGTGAATCATTATCTCCCCAAGTCAACTCCTTTCACTGTGTATATTTGGTTAATAAATGGCACCATTCTGATCCTAAGGTAGCCAAATTAAAAGTCTATGGTAGGCAGGGCCTCCTCAATCTCTTCTCCTTTGCCATACAATTCCAACTGGTCATCCAGTCCATTCTCTTTCCCTGGCCTGTCCTACCTCCTCCATTGACTGGGTGATTGCTGTAGCATCAAGGCTCTTTTCTTTGCATACAAGTTTGCTCTTCCCACCCATTCTCCAGGCTGCAGGCATAAGGAGATTTCCCAAGCATTCATATGACAGCTCATTCTGCTACATAAGCGCTTCAGTGACTCTCCATTACCCGATGCAATGCTTTACAAACATTTTAAATTGAAGAACCTTTTCTTCAAGTGAAAGTTACAATACGGAGTGGAAAAGAGATAAATTAGAACTGCTCTGGTTTAACTTAAAGAAGAGAAGCAAAGTACTAAAGCATCCCTACAACAGAAATACACACACACACACACACATGCACACAGAGCAGGCCTGATCCAGAAACAGCTCCTATGGAATCAAAGGAGTCCAGGTTAAAAATCACTGTCCTACAGGTAGTATCTGAGCTCTCAAAGCTCTTAAGACAACACATATGCTGTAGCAGACTTCTCTGGCAACAGCCTAACTCTCAGCTCACCTGCAATTGGAGATCTCACCATAGTCGACCATTTCCACTCACCTGATACTGCTAAGGCCCCTTGTCAACTGTAACAATAGATCTTTTAAAATTTTGCCCAAGAGCTTTCTTTGCCTCACCACAAGCTGAGTCACAGTGCAGGCAAGCACAGCCCAGAAAGGCCTCTGAAGTTAATGGCTCTGGGACCAACAATCAACTGATGAGGAAAGGAGCTACTGGATACATAATGCAGGTACCTGTCTTTCAGGTGAACAATTGTGAATGGAATTCTGCATGCTTTTCAGAGGCCCTGATGAAATGGAGCCCCATTGCTTCATGATGCACCCTCACATTGGCTTTTTTCCTTGCTTGACTCCCTGCCCCAGACAATAGTCCCAGCAATAAAATTGAAAGTCCTGCATCCCAGGAACCCCTTTAGTTGTGGGCAAATCAAGACAGTTGGTCATTCTATGATTCCCTTACAAATATTCTCAGCCAAGACTTTATCTTGGGCTCTGCTTTTGGGGAAACCTAAACTAGGATATATGAGTCATGTTGAAAAGCAAGTCCTGTTGTTAGGACCACCAGAACTGAAGTCAGTTGAAATCTTAGGCATCTAACAGCTGTGTCACTTGTCATGGGCAAGTTGCCTTGCTTCTCTAAACCTCAGTTTCCTTATCTGGAATATAGGGATGAAAATAGCGACCTCTAGTAGATACGGTTATCCATTTATCCCTTTTCCATATTATTGGCTGGGCACATGGCTGCCCAGAGTAGACATTGCATTTCCAGCATCCTTTGCAGCTAGGTACGGCCATGTGACTAACTTCTGGACAGCAAGATTCAAGCAAAAATATTGTGAGGCAACTTCCATAAAGCTTTCTTAGAACACAGCTAGGATATTCCCATGGCCCTCTTTCTTTCACCCCTTCTGCCTTGCTGCTGACAAGAATGCAGACAAGATGTCTAAAGCTAGAGTAGCCAAATTTGGGTATGACATGCCCTGGGTCATGGAGATGGAGGAACAAGAAAATAGAAGGAGCCCAGATACCTGAGACCTTCTTGGACCAGAGCCACCATTATATTCCTGAACTCCAGACTTGCATATGGAAGGAAAACAAATTTGTATCTTGTTTATGTCACTGTTGTTCAGGGGTGGGGAACTGCAAATATTATTCTCAGCCAAACGCAATCCTAGTTGAATCACTAATTCTTTCCATTTTTGTGAGGATTACAAGATATTTACTGTGTAAACCATTTAGCATGATGCATAGCACATAGTTGGCATTCATTATTGACTTTTCAGTTATGGTGGGGAGAGTGATGGGGTGGGGTCATGGAGACCATCAAGGACACTTAACTGAGAGCAGTTTCCCATTGTCTTCCGTTCCCCAAATCTACCCCCAACCAATCTTCCCAGTCTAGTCTGACACTCCTTCCCAAATACGGCAGACTACTCACATCTTGCCATTCCCCAAATATACTACAAATACCTATTCTTCCAGATATTTGTAATTCTATTCTTTCTGCCCAAACTATTCTTTCTTGTCTATTTCACCTTGTGACTCCGATTCAGGTTTCATGACTCTGCCGACCTCATTTCTCCAGTGCCCCAGGAAGGACTAAGGACTTAGATCTGTGCTCCCACAACACACTGCACACCACGTCCTCCTCCCCTATGGCATCAATTACATTGGATTCCCATTAGCTATAAGCATTCTCCTGCCTGGAATCATTTCCTTCCGACACAGGCTTCCTCACTTCCTGGACACCACCCCAACTTCCGTCCATTTTTTCTGCTTCATCAGAATTCAATTTCTAAGTATGATATGCATCTTGCAGTGGTGCACCTAGTCCAAACTTGACTCATATCAGAAAATGCAGTGTGCCATGATCATATTGTGGTGTTTCTATGAAAAAATGTGATATCCAAAACATAATGAGCAGTGCCTATGAGCCCTTATTAAGGTGATTCAAATGATTTGCTTTTGGAAAGAAACCTAGTGGATGAAGATAAATGTTCCGAACTGTTTTTTACTCACAACACTTTTGACACCAAGTGTATAGTGTCTTTTCCAGCACCACTTCTCCAACTCTCCAACACCAGCTGAGTGTCCTACAATTCAATTCAATTCTGACACTATCTTCATGGAGTGAGCATTGGATCCCATAACTTAAGGACTCAGTCCCTCAAGACTGCCCCCAATTCAGATGCCAGTCACAAGACCCAGGTTATCACCAGTACTCTGATTGACTAGCTGTGAATTCAGGAGTTTCCCACAACCATCCCCTTCATCAAGTTCAATAATTTGCTAAAACAATTCACAGAACTCATAAAAGCACGTTGCTTACTATTACTGGTTTATTACAAAGGATACAACTCAGGAACAGACAAATGAAAGAGTTGCACAGGGCAAAGTATGTAGAGATGTGTGTGGGGGACAGTGTGCAAGGAACTTCCATACCTTCTCCAGGTGCACCACCCTCCCAGCTCCTTGATGTGTTCACCAACCCAGAAGATCTTTGGACCCCATCTTTTAGAAGTTTTTATGGAGGTTGCATTACATAGGCACAATTGATTAAATCATTGGCCAGGGTGATTAACTCTATCTCCAGCCCCTCTCCCATCCCAGAGGTTTGGAGTGGGACTGAAAGTTCCAACCCACTAATCATATTTTGGTCTTTCTGAAGACAAGCCCCCATACTGAAGCTCACTAGAGGCCCCCAGCTATCAGTCACTCATTGGCATACAAAAGATACTCAACACTCCAGAGATTCCCACCAAGAGTTTTAGGAGCTGTATGTCAAAAACCAGTGACAAAGACCAAATATATATTTCTTATTTATTACAGTGATTTACTCCTCCATCTTGGTCAACTAGTATAAATTACTTCAGAACAGTGAAGACTCTACTCAAGGATGGATGCGTAGAAAGACTCAGAGCTAAGTTTATAACCAGTGCTTTCTTATGCCAATGATAATACCACATCACAAGTCAGCCTGCAAGGCAACTCATATCATCATCACATAATAATGGTAATGATAAGAATGACAACCAGAGCTAATATTTACTGAACATGCATTAGATGCCAGAAAAGATACTAAGCACTTCATAATGATTATTTCATTTTGTTCTCACTTTATATACGTATATATGGCAGGAACTCTTTCCCTTCTCATTTTAAAGATAAAGAAACAGATCTGGAATGCTTAGTGACTTGCCTAAAGCCACAAAATGAATAAGTAATAGAGCAGGAACTTGAGCACAAATTCATCAGGAGAGAAAACAAAAGCTCTCAGCATTCTGCCTGAATGCATTTCCATGAATATAATGCCCAGCTCAAATTTAGCTTTCATTGTCAACCTCCTCCAGGAGGTTGCCCCTCCTCTGGGCAATCGCACTATTAGATACACCCCTCTATTAGACCACTCACCATGTTGTATTATAGTTATTCGCATAAATGTCTGTCTCCTCCACTTGTCTGAGTGCCAATTGAATCACATTGTGCACTGTTTATCTTTGCATGTCAGGGCCTGGTAGAACGGCTTATACAACATAATCATTCATTCAATTTAACAAATAATAATAGGCACACAATAAATACTTCTTGAATTGGAATGGGTCTTGGTCCCCCTACCTGTAAAATGGAGACTGTTCTCTCCTATAAACAGAGACAAGTCCCATTCTTTGATGCCAGGAAATTTTCGAGACTTCATGAGCCAATACATGTGTGCAACTGGCAAGGAACATCTTGGGAAAATGCTACCCTATTATTACAAGGCACTATTGAAAACGGACCAAAAGAGAAAATTCCTGCTGTCCTAACATGATCCAGCTGCAAGAGACAAGTTGTCATTACACCAGTGGAAAGTTATTGCCTCTAGACTCAAAGCTAGTAAATTGGCCTGAGGACACAGGGTACAATCTTTGTTGCATATTGATATAAACTCTAGTCATACTGTGGAAATACACACTACCCCTGCGCGGGGGAAGCTGCCATTATGTCTCGTCGCCAGGTATGTAATCAGCTTCTGGTGGGCAGATTGCCAAGCTGGCCATCTGTGTTGTGCTTGGTTGCTAGGGCACGGGCAGGGAGCTCTGTAGTGTCTTGCTTTCACCCTAGCCACGAAGGCCTGGAGCAATGACAAAGATTGCTTAAAGTGCTGGAGCTCCAAGGAAATGTACGTTTTTGGCTTAATTCATGCAACTTGTATTGAAGACCAGCTCAGAAGACTGGTATTTTTTTACAGGCTCTGCTGCTGTGGGACCCTGGGTTAGACATGTCCTTCTCTGAGCATGTAAATGTCCCCACTTGAGAATAAGAAGGACCCAAAGCTCAGTGTTCCCCAAAGAGAGTCTGTGTACCCATGGCGGTATGTGAAATGTTTACAGGTACTACATGGACAAACTTGTATATATATCAAATACATTACCATATCAAATACTTCATATCACATAAGAAATTGATTAGAGTGAATATCAAGGAAATAGTTCAGTTTTTTAAAGAGAATCGACATTAGAAAATATGAATACTGCTAGAGGTGTATGTGGAAATGACGGAGACTGAAAGGGGAGCACAAATGACTGGAGTTAAACTAGTTGGATAAGTCAGATCTGACATTCTAGCATTTGACTGTGCAATTCTATCACCAAAGGCTAATTGGAAAAATTATCTGGACAATGCAAACAAAAGTAAATTTATTCTGAAAATGACTCCATGTATGTACACCAACTCTATCAAAACAAACGTTTTTCTAATACCTACAGAACATAAGACACTAGGCAATGCATTATGGATATGAAGATGAAGAAAACAGAGTCTTGGCAGAGTCTAATCAGGGATACAACTGGGAAAATAAATATCTTTAATTTAATTTAATTTACTGTAATGTTTATAATAGTGTGAAATGACCTGGGAGCCATGGAGAGAATATCAACTCTTCTTGGGAGAGAGAAATAGTTAAAGAAGTCTTCACAGGAGGTGAACATTGAGCCAAGCCTTGAAGCTTAAGTAAACCTTATCTGGGCATATAAGAAGGAGAAGACATTCCAGGCAGAAGGAAAGGCATGTGAAAAATTGCCGAATGTCAAATCTTGTAGGCAAATTATATTTTCTTACTCTATATTTTATGTGTCAACAAAAGAAGCTATGTAAACATTTTGTGCACTTCATAAGTGAGAGAACCAGATGTTGGAGTTATATACATTTCCAAACCCATGTACTGTCTACTCTATCATATCACATTTGCCATTCATGTCCGAAACCTTGCCAGTATATAGCTATTGATAGTATTTCCACCATATATATTCTTAACCCACCAAGTGTGAAATACTAATCAATCTAAGAAGAAATAACGAGATCTACTTCTTAAAGGTTAGTATCCCCAGTTGGAGGCAATTTCTAGACTTCACATTACGTTTCCTTTTTAAAAAATCCTCTGTACAATAATTCCCCAAGAAGTCTGCGTTGGTTATTTTAGAAAAAAGCCAGAATGTTCCAGAAAGACTCTCCCATGTTCTCCTTCCAGTTTATGCACAAACACATTTCTCAGAAGCAAGGATAATGGAAAGATCCCATTCCTGGGGAAAATTTCATTAAAGACAAGGCAGGAAGGATGCTGAACTGTAGCATTGATTCTTAAGGCCCTGACATTTGGGGATTCACAGTTGAGGAATGCTCCATGAGACCTTCACTCTGTGAGGACACTTAATCCAATTAAGTTAGAAAAACAAGACCTCCACAATTCTTTCTCCTACTCTTTCAAGTTTTGATTTGAACAACCAAGACAAAATGCCTCGAATTCTCTGCATTTGACTTTTAAAACAAAAGGGCTGATTTGAAATAAATATGGCTATGGTTTTGTTTTCCCTATTCACAAACTAGCAACTATTCTAAGTCAAGCCAGATGTGGCTACTGACTTTGGGTAAGTACATTTCACCTTGAGAATGGGAAGTTGCGTGGAAGCCAAATATGAAAAATGTTAGTCACCTGTGTATCTTCTTCGGAAAAATATCTGTTCATATCCTCTGCTCCGTTTTCGATTGGGTTGTTTGTTTTATTTGTTGTAAAGTTGTATGAGTTCTTTGTATATTTTGGATATTAACCCCTTATTGGATATTTGTAAATATTTTGTCCCAGTTGGTGAGCTGTCTCTTCATTTTGTTGATGGTTTCTTTTGCCATGCAGAAGCTTTTTAGTCTGATGTTGTTGCATTTGTTTATTTTTTTCTTTTGTTTCCCTTGCCTTAGGAGACACGGTATTCAAAAGGACACATCGAAGACCAAGGCCAAAAAGTGAGTGTACTGCCTGTGTTTTTCTCTAGGAGTTTTATTGCTTCACGTCTTTTATTCAAGTCTTTGATGCATTTTGAGTTAATTTTTGTATATGATATAAGTTAATGGTCTACTTTCATGATTTTGCACATGACTGTCCAGTTTTCCCAGCACCATTTATTGAAGAGACTAGCCTTTCTCCATTGTATTTTCTTGGCTCCTTTGTCGAAGACTAGCTGTCCATAGATGTGTGGTTTTATTTCTGGGCTCTCAATTCTATTCTATTGATCTGTGTGTCTGTTTTTCTGTCAGTACTATGGCAAACGGTCTTATTTCATCCCTTCCCTCAGATAATGGAAATCTGCACACTCTTCTAAGGTCTTACAAGTGGGGAGAGTGACTTGATTGGTGCCCTTGGTGTCCACAGTGACAGCTGAGGAGAGATTTCTATCACCTTTTCCCCAAAAAATGTATCTGTCAATAGCATCAAATCAAAATGGCACCAGATCTGTGCCATGGGTAGGGGCCAATTCTGGAGCAGTAGAAAGAAGCCACAGAACAGAGATGCTGCTATTTCAGATGAGGGTTGGGCTTCGCCCCAGGAGATTTTGTTTCACAACCTCATTGAAGACAACTTATATGTAGGTATAGCCACCAATACGGATTAGAGGTATGAACAGCCTCTGGTCTTGAGATGGACAGTTTCTTGGCCTCTACTTTCAGGTCCATGGAACACAGGGTTGTCAGTACAATGAAGAAAATTTAGGTTCATGGATCAAACTCAGTATACCCTTCAGGGAAGTAGGGTCCACCCCACAATCCAGTCTCATAAGAAGAAGCATTTCAGAGGAATGGATTTATAACCTATAACTTCCCTCTGCCCTGGGAACATTTAGCCTTCCATCTTTAGTTACCCATAACCTCTGCACATATTTATCCCCCTTAGTCAGCAGAGATATTCTTTATTGTACCCATATGTGACCAACGTATGTTTCTTCATTAAATCAATAACGTCTCATACTTTTCATTCTAATGTTAACACTCTTATCACCACGCTGCCTCAGCATTTAGTTTTTCATGCCTTTGTACTGAGTATCTTGTTCATAATGGTCTTTATTCACTTTGTGTCTTCTATGCACTGTAAACTCTTGGTTAGTTAAGGCAATGCCTCATCCAGACTTCCTCTGAGCCCTGGTTGGGTCCTACACCTTCCTTATCATGGCACTTATAATAACATTTAGTTTGATCTCAGTGAACGTAGACTTCTTTCTTATTTCTTTCTGTATTTTCACTGCTAAGACGGGACTTGATACATGTTATTGTTATTTGCATTATCAGTTAGGTTGCTTTTAGCAGCAAGTAGCAGAAAATCCGGTTTAAATTGGCTCAGTTAATAAGAAAATGTACCAATTCAAATAATTGAGGGTCAAAAGGTGGAGCAGGCTCCACCTGTCTCAGGTTCCTCTCCGTTGTGTCTTCTTCATCTTCAGGCACGTAGCCAGATGGCCACAGCAATCATGAGCCTCATACCCACATACCTTAACTTACAGAGGAAGAGAGAGACCGATTCTTCACATGGCCAGCTTTGCCTCTCACATCATTTCCAGAATTGGGCCTAAGTCAATTACTGGAAAGTGTAGTGGGACTACCCTGAGATCTATCAAATCTGGCCCCAGAGCTAGAGATAGGGTCCCTTTCTCCTGCAACGCACAAACACTGCTCAACTAGGGGTTCAGCAGGGGTTCAGCTAAAAGCAGCTACTAGACTTGTAGTGATTAAATGAACAGGGTTTACTTCTTCACATAACAAGAGCTAGGTGCCTGCTGGTATTAATTCAGCCACCTGAAGTTATCAGGACTGGTACCTGTGAGATTCGCCCACAGGTGTGGTCTTTTTCTCATTCATGTTTCAGTGTGGGTTATAAACAGGAGGGATTGAAAAAATGAGTAAGTGCATCAAAAATGCTGCAAGTTTGGTTTTTCACTGTTGGAGAAGGGATATACAAACATGGAGAGGGATGAAGGGCCAGCCTGGTGGCACAGTGGTTAAGTTCGCATGTTCCACTTCAGCAGTCCAGGGTTCTCTGGTTCAGATCCCAGTTGCAGACCCACACACTGCTTGTCGAGCCATGCTGTGGCAGACGGCCCACATATAAAGTAGAGGAAGATGTCCAGGGATGTTAACTCAGGGCCAATCTTCCTCAGCAAAAAAGAAGAGGATTGGCAGCAGATGTTACTCAGGGCTAATCTTCCTCCAAAAAATAAAACAAAGCTATGGAGAGGGATGAGACTAGAATAAATCCCATGAAGCGGTGTAGATTGAAATGGAAAGTGATGAGGTGAACTCATGCTTTTTAATTTATGTAAACAAATAAATATACATGGATGTAGATTATATACGTGTGTATGTATGTTCTATTTCTGTCCCTTAAAAGGACCTAGAAACGTTGGTACCCCTTTCACCACGAGCATGTGTATTTCTCAGTTTCTATACACTATTCTCCATTAAAAAAACTAGAACACCCAAGAGTAATGGCTTATCCATAGCTGGAGAAGGGAAAATTCAAGATAAGTCTGGAACATCTTATATCGTTAAGCAAGGAATTGCTGAAAGAATTATGGAGACAAGTCAAGATGCCAGCTTGAAGGGGCTTCACTGGCCAAGTCTAGGACAATTTGCGAATCAAAATAATGATATTTACAGGTTGTAACCTTTTGCGTAAAACAGAAATCCATTAATCTATGCTTATATAAATAAATGGGGGAGAAGGAAAAGCTCCAACTTATGGTAGAAGACTTGAAGTATCAATCCCCAAAATACATTTTTATTAATCATTAATTGATGAATACAAAATACTTATTAATTAGTCTCACAGGAGAGAAATCTTATAGACATCTTTAACCAAGTGATAAAAGTTAATATCATCAGTAATGGACAAATTTGCATTTGGTGCCTAGTGATATGATGCCATGAGAAGAATATTTGGTAGATATTACTGCTAACAACTCACAAATCATGAGGAAATATCATACAACTCCAACTGAGGAACATTCTACAAAGTAACTGACCTGTCCTTTCAAAAATGTCAAAGTCATGAAAGATAAAGAGAGACTGAAGAATTGTCTCAAATCAAAGGAAAATAAAAATACATGACAACTAAGGGAACACATGTCCTGGATTGCATCCAGGATATAAAAAGGACATTATTCAGATATCAGAGAAATTTCAAATGGGCATATGTATTAGCAAGCAATATCGGGTCAATGCTAACTTTCTGATTTTGATGGTTGTACTGTCTTCTTGAAGGAGAATATCCCTGCTTTGAAAAAACACAAACTTATGGAGCTTATTTGCAAATAGTTCAGAAACAATAGTATATATGAGTGTGTGTGCTGTGTGTATATAAGAGAGAAAGAATGCTAGGACAAACGTGGAAAAATGCTAATGATTGAGGAATCTAGATGGAGGAAATATGGGAGCTCTTTGTCCTATTTTGCAACTTTTCTGAAGTTAAAAAAAAGAGAAAGAATAGGGAGATGGATGTTGCTTAGCAACCAAGAGTGTTGATGATAACATACATCTCAGGCATCCTAAGGCAGACTCTACTTGAAACATTGCACTTCTTTGTATTTCTGAGTCATAAGGACATTATCCCTGAAGCCAGTCAAATATAGAAAATACATTCTTTTACCACACTCCACTAAGTATCGCTAGGAATCTCCGGGACCCTTTAAAATGTTCTGCAAATCTGTCCTGGTTGTCACTTTTTGTATAAACCAGTCATTTGTCTCCAGATCACCATCTGCTCTTCAACAGGTCACCCCTTTCTCTACTGAGATGATTTCACCCATGTTGCAGCTGCTCCCCTCCCTCGTCTTCCTGGTATGGCCTCCTCACCTGCCCATGAGATCACTGAAATCACAGCTTGACTGAGCCCAGCTGTCCTGCATGGAGCTACAATGGGCCCTGGAGTCTAGAAGGTTCTTCCTTTGCTGCCTCTGAATGTAGCAACTACTTGTTCTGAAAATCCAACCTCAGAGACAATTCCACCAAGAATCTTGAGAGAATACTGCAACTCTGAGCGCAGCCCCAACTAATTTTCAGGGGGGTGAAGGACAGAATTTATCTTTCCCAAGAACAACGGGTAGGTCACAGGGGTTGAAACTATTCACCACAAGCCAAATCTAGCCCACTGCCCATTTTCATATAGTCCACTAGCCAAGAATGCTTTCTGCACTTTTGAACGGTTGGGAAAAAGTCAAAGGAAGAATAATATTTTACGACCCATGAAGATAACATAAAATTCAAATTTCAAGGTTCATAAATATTTATTGGAATACAGCCATGCTCATTCGTTTACATATTGTCTAGGGCTGCTTTTGTGTTATAATGGCGGCATGGAGTCCTTGTAACAGAGACCATCTGGCCCACAAAGCCTAATATCTTTACTACCTGGCTCTTTACAAAGAAACTTTGTCAATCTGTCACCTAGAATGGTTGAAAGAGCTGACGAGCATGGTCCCTCTTCACACAGGAACAAAAGACATAATCTCTTCCTCCTAAAGCAAGTTCATATCTCTACTCCAGGAAAGTATAAACTATTTATAACAACTTAAATGCCAGATTTTTAACCTAAAAATTATCTTAAGTTTCAGGTACTGGAACTGTGATACATTCAATGCCAAGTAAACATATACTGAGCTGAACTGAGTCTTTAGGAGTTGGGATGCTAGGACTTGGTTCCCAGCTGAGTCTCCAACACTTGTCGAGTAATTAATCCAGATCACAGTAGGACCTTAGTGAATGACACCTAAGCAGTAGGAGCCCCCTAAATGATGGAAAGAGGAGAGCTGTAGGGGTGGTAGGAGAGGAGGATGTGGTAGGGGAAGTGAAGTGATAAAGTAGTACCAGCTGAAGACCTGGGAATTTCTAACCGAGCTCAGGAAACTCCTCTGCTTTCGGTGCAACTTGCAGACCCACATACTAAAGAAAAAAGCCTCAATTCTATTTTGACCCTTATCTCCATAAGATACATTTCTGATGTTCTTATTATTCGAATTGAACTTAATAGTCAGACATCTACTTCAAAACTGATGCCCATATGATCTTTGAGTGAGGTTTAGTGCTTACATTGAAGGAATATTATTTATATTGGAAATGAATCCAGAGAGAAGAAATTTAAATCTGCTGACAGCCACCAAAACACTGGGGCCCTCAGCCATACAGCCACAAGGAAGCAAATTCTGCCAACAACCTGAATGAGCTTGGAAATGGATTCCTCCCCAGTCAAGCTCCCAGATGTAGACACAACCCAGCCCACACTTTGATTACAGCTTTCCGAGATCTTAAGCAGAGGACCAAGTTAAGCCTTGCATGGACTCCTGTTCTACAAAAACTATGAGATAATATCTATATGCTATTTTTTAGCTGATTAATTTGTGGTGATTTGTCATACAACAGTAGAAAACTAACACACTGGACAACATTCCTATGTCTATTTTTCTCTCCTCTAAGATGGTAATTTTCTGCTACTCTGACCAAGGTTGTGTCTTCAAGAGCCAGCTGTGTAAGAAAGAGCCCAGGAACTCTTCTGGACTGATTTACAGACGCTTTCTTCAGCAGTCAGCTGTAGAGACTGCTGGAGCATCTGATACCTGAGTGAGCCCAGGAATGGAGCTCGCATGTGCTCCTCCCTCACTCCTTGCCTACCACCCATCCCTGTGAAAACATAAGAGGGCAGTGGAAGACCAAGCTATGGGTACGGGTGACAGTATGAAAGGAATACAAATGACTTTACATGTGTATTAAACCTGAAAAAGCAAATGTTGTTTGTAGGAAACACGCCACCCCTATGGTAGAGAAGGAAATGTGTGATGTTTGGTGTCTGAACATTTGTGTATTTCAAGACTTGGCTCCGCCATTTACTGTATGATTAGGTCCTCATTACACGAGGTTTCTGAGTCTCTTCTTCCCACTGTAAAAGGTGCATCATAATAATAACTGAAACCATTTTGCCACAAAATATTTATTGCACATTGTCAGTGTGTATTAGGCATGATACTAGAAGCCAGGAATATATGAATAAATGGATGTGGCACCTGCCCTCAAGACTTGGAAGAGATTATTATGTAAAAAATGAAACTACAGAGGGAAATCAGAATCTTTCCTTTTTCACATCTGTAGTCAGTATAGGTGCCTAGGATATCACACAGTGGTAGCCAGTGTTTGTCTACTGAGGGCCTGGGTAGTGCAGAAACTTGCTAGCTTAAGAACTGGCGATTAAATTGTGCTTAAGGGAGAGGACAGCTTTTAAGTAGCAAATCTCTTGTGGGTTATTTTGTTATTAACAAGTTACACTGGCCAGGGCTAGGATAAAACAGCTAAACTGTTCTACTCAGAAAATAAACCAGAATCCTGAAGAGGGAGGTTCAAGGTACTCCAAAGGAGGAGGGAGGAAGAAGAATCGTTTAAGAGTGAAGATTGTGCTGAAATAACATCCATCCTGAGCTCTAAAGTTAGACACACACCCTCTTAATGTGGACTGTCACTAAAAGTCTGCTATCCACAGCTGCCATGTGTGAGTTTGGGGGAGATGGATTAAAAGCAGCTGTTTTCCAAGTTCTGATGAATGGCAGAGGGTGGGAGAGGCTGGTGGGGAAGCAAAGAGTTGGAGAATGTGAGAGGCAGGAGAGTAGCGCCAGAAGTGAGGATGCAAAACAAGAGCTCACCTGCCTGAGTCCCTGGAGGTGGTCCCATGACACCTGGGACCTTGCCATCTGTGAGATGGGGCTTTGAGCCAACGTATACCTTACTCATAACAAACAAGGTGACCCCTCTAAGCTGAAGAGCTTGGGGACATGGACGACTGATACTGAAGAAATAAGCAAATGTGTCAAGGTGTCAGCAGCAATAGAGGGAGGTATACGTGACTCAGTCTGGGAGAAAGGGGGTTGCTTTCTCTTTCTGTTGTCACCAGTGAATCACTTTACAGGATGGAAAGAAAAGCTGACAAAGAGCATCTAGGTGTCCTAGGTGTCATCTAGGAAAACCATCAGGGAAAAATGATGACGTCAGAATCTCTGGGATCAGATCAGCACCACGGTAGGAAGGAAGACCTCAAAGGGCTTTGCAACCATGGCTCCCAGACCAGAAACAGCCTGGAGGAGTGAGAGTGGGGAAGAGGACCTGCCACTCCTTCTCTCCAGAGGGCTGTTTGCTTCCCCCGCCCCCTGCCCTTTTGTTTTTTTTAGTCTTTACCTGATGCCAGAGACCTGATCCATCTACTAATTCTTTTCACTGAAAGACAGGGGAATTTTTTTTTTTAAAAAGAAAGATAGGAAAAGAAAAGAAAATAGAAAAAAAAAGGAAAGGCAAGCAGAACACTCATGTGAACGTGAGCATGTTTGCAGGGCCGCAGATCCATCTTGGAAAATGCTTCTTTGGAAGAGAATTTTGGTGCCAAATAGTTGAGCTGCTGCCAGTCTTTTATGACTCCTTCTTTATCATTTCCCCTCGGATGAGGCAGATCAAGACAAATCTGCATTCCTTCCCCTATGTCTGGGGCCTGCTCCTAGCCTTTGTCAGCTGCTGGTTTGCTGAGGCTCTTGGGTTTGAGAAAACCCGCCTGGCGGCTCCATGTCTGTTTGCAGCAGCACTTGTGCAGATGGGGTGTCATCTGGGAGCCATGGCAGCAGAGACACAACAAACAAAAGCAATCACTGGCTTTCAGGGGTGAACAGCGAAGTGCTCCTTAGCTCCCCAGCACTGTTTATGAAGTATCTGAGTGGCCATATATCCCTGGTCCCCCAAAGCCAGACATTGGGCAGCTGTTGCAAATTCTTCCTGAAGAGATAACACATAAAATAATTCAGGTTGAGCTTGACCATAGGACCATGAATGTCTCCTGCTGCCATTGGGTGGTGACTGTCCCAGTATCCTCTCTAATATCTCCCCTTTCCTTCTTTTTCTTTCTTTCTTCCTTCCTTCCTTTCTTCCTTCCTTCCTCGCTTCCTCCTTTCCTTTCTTTCTTTTTTCCTTCCTTCCTTCCTTCCTTCCTTCCTTCCTTTCTTTCTTTCTATCTTTCTTTCATTCTTCTTTCCTTCCTTCATTCCTCCCTTCTTTCTTTCCTTCCTTTCTTCCTTCCTTGCTTCTTTCGTTCAATAGTTGAACAACTGATACATGCTAGATCCTGGGATTAGAATCAACAACATAACAGAGAAAGACACGGTTTCCATCCTCACGGAGCTCAGAGCTGAGATGGAAAAACATACAGACACATGACAAGTTGCCTTTAGTATGGTAAGTAACACAACAGGGCTGTGGGAAAGAGAAGAATGATCCCCTAATTAAGTCGAGGATCTTCAGTGAAGGCCTCCAGGAGGGAGTAAGCTCTGAGCTGCGCTTTAAATTATCAGTTAACTGAATGAAGAAATGGGGTCCAGACGTCTTCCTGGAAAGTGGTAGAATGTGTGCAGACAGGGAGGATTGAAAAAGCATAAGGCTACTGGAGAAACTGGACAGCAGCTTAAGTGTAAGGCATACATGGTTGAGTGTGAGGGATGGGGCTGTAGACTCAGGCAGGAGTGAGAGCATAAAACGGTATGTAAACTAACAGAAGGATTTAAGACAGATGATCCAGTCTGCATTTCAGAACGATCTCGCAGCCAATAGCATGAAGAAAGATGGAATGGAGGAGTGGAGGGCTGAAAAGAGGCCATGCACACAGACCTCTATTGAAGCACCAGCAGAAATGCTCTGACAGGATAATTTGTATGTGTTTAGCAGTGAAAGCAAGAATAGCTCTTGAGCTAATGAGCCCACAGAAAGAGGAGAGTCAACTCCCCTCACAGTTAAATTCTGATCCATTTTCTCATATATGAACAGAATCCATAATGCCGGTTTCATTCAGTCTTCCAATACTCAATTTAATTTAATTCTCATTTACTGGTTACCTAATTTCTGCCAAGCCCTGTTAGAGATACAGGGATATCAACGTAAAATGGCTCATACTTTGTCCTTTCATAGCCTAATAACTAACAGCTATTTGTGGTATTAAAATACAGCAGTCAATACCTTAATCCATTCACTAGTTTCCCCCTTTTTATAATTTGTTTTCATTTGCAACATCAGATTACAGGAAAATAAAAGAAACTTAAGAAGTTTGCTGAATGCTTTGCCGATTAAATTATCAATGGAAATGCACATGGTTTCTGTGGAGTCCAAATGAGCTGGGAGGGAGGCTAACGAGAGCCAGGCTGAGTGCTCAGTGAGAAAGGGAGATGTGCTCTGTCTCTGCTTGCTGGTGTCCTATTGTCTGGTTTGGCTGGAGTTCTGGACTGTGGGCAGATAATGGTGCTGCCCAGCTCACTGCCACATAGAGCTAGGGGAGGTGCAGGCTCTGCAATGGATGCTGGAACACCCAGGTGGCCCCAAAATAATCTTCCTTGAAAAAAATGGCCCCAGAGAATTTTGTTGGATTATCATATATCTGTCTGAGTTTGCCATCCAAGCCCAAAGGCTCAAGCTTTAAAGAATGCTCCATTTTAAATCTCTCCCCCTCTATCTGATAAACGCACATTCATTTTTCTAACACTTTTCCCGTATGGCCTCCCCTGAAGGCAAGAAGAAATCTACTAAAGAATTTAGCACATCTCCCTTGTAGTAGGCAATATGATGCTTATGATAGTTTAGAATGATATGCAAAAATAGATAATAAAATGATATGTACTATGTGCACTATATTATCCAGTGTATGTTATATATAGGATGCAAGATAATAGGAAGTACTGTATCTTTTGTTTCCTTGACAACGTTGGCCATGAGACTATGAGCTATTTGACTATAGAGCAGTGGCTTATTCATCATTGTAGCCTTAGATCTAGCAGCATCTAGCAATTAGTAAGAGTTCAGGGTGTGTTTTTGATAAAGGAAGAAAAGGAATGGAATGGAAAAGGTGAAGGAAAGAGAAAAAGGTGGGAAGAAACAAAGGAAATAATTATCTCCCCAAGAACCAAACTCTAGTTTTCTTTTAAAAATGTGTTCCGTATCTCACTAACTCAGGCCATCTCCCTCTTAGGGCTTTGGCACTTTTTCAATCAGATATCAAGGGAAAAAGATAAGAATGCAGGATCCCTGTCTTCACATCTTCTCAAAAATGGTCTAGATTCCCTCATTTGTTTACTCCCACTCCAGGGGAGTTGGATAAGGAAACTAATAATTATGCATAAAGATAAGGGTCATTATTCAAGTGTGTATGAAGTAAGATGTAGGAGAAAGAGCGGGGAATAGCTAATTCTTCCCAGGAAGACCCGAGAAGGAGTATTTGAGATAAGTTTTCAAGGCTAAGCAGAAGACAGCCTGAGAGGGAAAAGTATTTCAGAGAAGCTGAGCCTCACCAGAATGAATGCTAAAGCTTCCCAGCATAGGGTCTTCTTTCACCAGGAAGAGCCTGGATATTTTCAGCAACAGTTATACTTGTAAGGTGGCATCATTTCTTCAGAAACTATATCCTTGAGGATTGATGTTGATGGAAGTTTTGATTCACAAACTGAGAGTTCAAAGTCCAACTTGCTCATTTTGCAATTGGAAAATCTGAGGAACAAGAGGTAAACAGACACATTAAAATTCATTCACAGCTAAATAGAGACAGGGCCAGAATTGAAGAATTGAAGCAAGATTCCCTTAAGTCATCCAGAGGGTAACAATCCAGCCAAATACAATACCCAAGGGGGAAGCCCCCACCCAACCTAGTGTGTCAGCACCTATGTCCTCTAGAGATGATGCTTCCTATTCTGCATGGCCTCCCACTGAAATGATTTCATTAACAACAAAAGCCAATGTAACTAAGCTTTTCCAAAGAAGATCCAAAATTCTGGGGAAGAATATAGACTCATTAAAAAATATCCAAATGTGCACGCTGCCTCTGCCAATTTCTAACTCTGTGTCCTTTTATAAATTTACTTCTGTTTCTCTATCTCCTCATCTGTAAAAGGGGAGTGTTCATCCATAACTCAAAGACCTATATGAAGTCCATGATATACTGTGTGAAATAAAATAAGCACAATTCCTAGATGTTGTAGAGGAGGAAGAAGATTCCTCTACTCTCTAGGTCCTTCTGGCTGGTCTAAGAATGAAATTGACATGAGACAGAATAACAGGAGAAATTCAAACAAATTTATTAGCATGTATACGTGGGAGAAAGCCAGGAAAACTGAGTAACTCACCAAAACGGCCAGAGCCACCACCTTAAATACTATCTTTAGCTAAAGACAAAGGGGGATACTAGGGGTAGTAGTTTGAGACTTCAAAGAGAAGGAAGGCAATTCACATGGAGATGGAAAAGCAAATGTTTGGTAAATAAATGTTTGCCATGCCTTGCAAAGACAATAATACACGGAGAGGACTTTGATCAAATGGGCCTTGCTAGGTTCCTCCCTGTCTAACACACTTGGTTCGTATTATACTGTAGTTATCTAAGGTGATAGCTCCTTCCTGGAACAGGCCTTCTATCTTAAATTCTTTTAGGCTTTTAGGAGAAAGGTCAAAGTTTCTTCCTAAGTCTTTTGTTCCTAAAAATAGTCAAGCTGAAGAGATACATTTTGGGGTAGCAAATTCTTGTCCCCCACAATGTGGTGGGCTAAATGATGGTGTGCAAAAACATATATCCATATCCTAATACCCAGAAGCTGTGAATGTGACCTTATTTGGAGAAAGGGTCTCTGCAGATGTAACTAAGTTAAGGATGTTAAGATGAGGAGATCATTCTGTGTTATCCAGGTGGGCCCGAAATCCAGTGACAAGTGTCCTTAGGGACACACAGAAAAGTGGAGGAGGAAAGGCAATCTCAGACGTAGAGACTGGAATGATACAGCTACAAGCCAAGAACGCCTGGAGCCACCAGAGCTGCAGGAGACAAGGAACATCTCCCCTAGTGCCTCTGGAGGGAGCATGGTTCTGCTGACGTCTTGATTTCACACTTCTGTCCTCCAGAACTGGGAGAGAATACATTTCTGTTGTTTTAAGCCACTAAGTTTGTGGTAATTTGTTATGGCAGCCAAAGGACTCTAATACAGTAACTAGAAACTAGAATATAGTAAGTGTTCAAAAACTATGCATAGTTTCCCATCTCCATCTTCCAGAACCATCATTATGAAAGCACAAGTGATGCCTTTGTGCCTTTCCTTTTGCTTTTTCTTAAGCTGGGCAGGAAGGGGAATGGGACAATAAGACATTTGCTCCATGAGCTCTGTCTGGGCCCCAGTATGAGCTCTGATATCCTCTAGCTAGGACAAGTGGCAAGAATAAAACTGAAATCATTGTGAAAAACCCACCCCAGATTGGGGAGGCAGAGGGGAGGAAGATGGAAAAACCAGCATCAGACTGACTCCCTTTATTGAACTCTAATATTGGAAGGGAGAGGGTATTTCAACACTTTTTTTTCCATGAGGCCTTTTCCCTGAGGATAATATGGTGGAAACATCTCTGGACCAGGTGTTGTGAGCCCTCACTGTCCATTTAGACTCTGCCACAAACTCACAGTATGGTCATTGCTTGTAGCTCCTCCTTTTTGAGCTTCAGTTTCCTCATCAATAAAGTGAACATTTGGTGCCATAACTTTTTGATGGGGAAAATTAAAAGGCAACAAGCTATTGCCTACTTTAAATTACATCTGGGTAATTTGACTCTACCATCTATCTAAACTTCAAACACAAAAATGGAACATAATTCAGCCAGCTATTCGGATATTTGTTTTCTTATGCATTCTACACTCCCCATCTTGGGTAATAGTGCTGTGCCCATCCCTCTGGCAGCCAAGGTCCTGCACAATCTCCCAATTCGCTTCTTACAAACATTATGCTTCAGCTTCACTGAATGATTTTCCACTTGATACTGTTTTTCTGCACATACATGAAATCTTTAGAGACATCCCCACACAAAAGGTCAAGTAGCCGCAGCACTCCTGATAGAGGTCAGTCCTCACTTTTGCCCAGGCTCCTTGTACATTCCAAGAAACCCAGTGCAATCTTAACTTCCAAGAAACAGAAGAGATCCTTGTGGGGAATTTAGGGTCTTAGTCACAAATTACTCAACAGTGAATTCTGTATTGTGATTTCCCATTTCATAGTTCAAATCCGATCAATTTGTGTCATAAAACGTTAGAGTAAAATGAAAACTTATGGGACATCTTCTCATTTTGCCAATGTGGAAAGCCAAGGCCCGAAGAGATCTTTTGAGATGCCCAGCCACACACCATAAGTCAGTGACAGAGGAGGGGCTAGACCCGAAGATATCTAGAGACATATCCTGCAGTCTTTTTTAACAGTATGACTGTTCAGTGTCCTAGCAGCAGGGAGCTTCAATGTAATGGGGTTTGTATGGAGGGTGTGGGGAGGTTATAAAATTCTAAAACCAGACATGACAGCCAGTACTGGGACTCTATCCTTTGGGATGAACGGTGAAGAACAAAGTATGAATTGAATTACTACTTAGCTGGGATCCGTTAGTATAGTTCTTCTCAACTGGAGATGGGGGAGGGAGGGTGTTCCCCAGGGAACATTTGACAATGTCTGGAGACATTTTTGATTGTCATAAGGTGGGGGGGGGGGGGGTTGGGTGCTACTGGCATCTAGTGGGTAGAGGCGAGGAATGCTGTAAACATCCTACAATGCACAGGACAGTCCCCCACGACAAAGAATTTTCCAGCCTAAATGTCAATATTTCCAAGGTTAAGAACCCTCTACTAGGAATCTTTCCTACCAAGACAGCTTCTAACGAGATCGATATCCTGGTAACTTATCTCTGCTAGAAACTGAGAAACAGTCAAGAGTTTGGGGCATCATTAATCTAGGATTTCAGATACACAGAGACTTGTAGTCATTTCTACAGAAGTTAAAAGAAATTGCTATTAATAATCAATCTGATAGCATAATTTTTAAAAATTATTTTGAAATTAAAATGTATTTAATTTTTAAATTAAAATTAAATTAAAAAGAATTTTAAAAAATCTGCTCAGTACCTTTTTCCCTCTTTTTCCCTCCTTCTGATAATCTATCTGTGATAGTTAACTTTATAAGTCAGCTTGTCTAGGCCACAGGGTGTCTGGATATTTGCTCATACATTATTCTGGATATTTCTGTGAGAGCTGTTTTGGATGAGATTAACACTTAATTCAATAGGCTGAGTAAGCAGATTACGCCCCCTAATGTGGGTGACCCTCATCCAGTCAGTGGAAGGACTGAACAGAACAGGCTGACTTCCCCCAAGTAAGAGAAAATTCTTCCTGCCTGACTTCCATTAACCAGGACATCAGCTTTTTTCCTATCTTTATAAATATATATATGTACCTCTTTTGGATCTGTTTCCCTGGAGAACCCTTACTAATACAATATCCATCTGTCCCATGCTAAAAAGAAAGGGCTGTGATGGAGCCCAAGCAATCTTAGTAATCCATTCCCTTCTACCCGATGATTGGCCCAAGGTTAGACAGGAGACCAGAGTCAATCAAAATTCTTCCTTGAAAGAGATATACAGGAGATTATTGGGAGATTTTCTCTCTTTGCTGGCTTGGAATACTGAAATAATACGAAGCTGGGCTCCTGGTGACATCTTCCTGATTATACGAAAAAGACCTATGTGGAGAGGGAGAGAATGCAGCCATCAGAGATGACATACAGATGTAAACTGTGTGTTCGAGTTATAACGGGTGTCAGTGTAGGTGCCCAAATTCCTGGTTCTTAAAGTTCATCCTTGGGGACTCTGAGCTACCCCAAAATCCAATTGCAAGAGCCAGTAAATGCTCTTTTTTGGCATACGTTGATTTGAGTTGGATTTTGTCACTTGTAGTGGAAAGGGTTCCAGCTAATAAACTCCAATTTATGGAGCACTTAGGAGTCAGCTAAGTGTTTTCACATTTGGGATCTTATTTGAGCCTCACAAACGCCTATGCTGTATATAGAGAGAAGGGATGGGGGCATCACCTCACTGACAAACTGAAAGCCAAGGTGGCCAAACGAACAGCACCCCCAAGATGTTGAATGCCATGGAACCTCTCCCTGGGAAAAAACTGTACATTCTTAGAGTCCGAATGGCACAGTAAGAGGCTATATAATAAAAAAATAGAGTAACAGTTAACACATACAGAGTGCTTACCATATGCCAAGCTCTACTCTAAGTGCCTTGCACATACTAATTTGTAAACCTGCACACAAACTCATAACAATAGGTGCCATGATTTCCTCTACTTTGCAGGTGAGGAAGTCAGAGCGTCTGTGTAAATTGCCAAGGTCCTCTAGATAATTTGGGACAGCACCAGGATTCAAACCCAGAGTCCCCAAGCTCAACCATGGTGCCCTATTGAGTTACAGAGATGTTATGAAATTTGACCCAAATCCTGTCCACACATGCCTAGGAAGGCGTGGAGTTAAGATTTGAATGCTGAGCCAATTGACTTAAATGTCTTGATCCTACACTGACATCCAGGACTCCCTGTCAATCTAGAGAGTGGCCTGTAATGCAAGGATTTAAACCTAGCTCTTCATATTCTAAGGCTGGTGCTGATGCCTTCTCATATAGTTATTTAGTACATATTTAATGCACACTTACGGTAGGTCAAGCTCTTTAGAAATTTTTTTGGAATGAGGAATGGGGATGATGCACAACGAGACATTGAATCACAGATCTATTCTTCTCCCTGAAGAAGATGAGATTCATACTCAGACACAGCTTTGGCGATTTAGAAGCTTGGGAAGGAGAGCCATCTGCATTTTATTAGGGAAGGACGAGAAAGCTCCTTTCATCAACCTCAGAAGCCAAGTTTAAAATATGCTAGCTCACAGTTCATAGCAAAAATTGGAGCCGTCACACCAAAATCCCTTTTGTTCCAGGTGCACATGTGGTGAGAATGGTGAGACTTGTTTATTCCATGGCTTATTAGTGGTAAATGGGGGCTGTGGGTTTTTGTTCTGTCCCCCTTTCTGTCTTGCCACTGGAGAAAAAAAAATAAACACCAGAACACTTTGGGTCCCAAACACATGGCTTTTATAGAGATAAAAAATTCTGTATCCTTATTTTGACAGAAAAAGACATAATATTTAAAGGTGAAATAAATTTCAAAATTTTTGGAAATCTGATACGGGAGAAACAAATATAAAATGAAGATGATTTCCAAAGTTCTCATAAATTTCAAAATCCTTTGTGGATCATCTTCATTTCTCAAGACTTCTGAAGTTTTTGATACATGTTCTTACTAGGAATATCTTCATTTCTGGGACTTCAGATTGTAATCTGTCACTTTGAGACCAAGACTGAGCAGAAGGAACATCATGTACTTACACATATGAAGCCCAAGGGCCAGGCCTACAGGGTGGGGGATTCTCCAAGGCTTAAGGTGACCAACAGAAGCAGAACCTTGTCCCATAAAAGAGCATTTGTCAACTTTAAGGACAGAAGCTTGTTTGTCTGTTTCCTTATAGTTAATTTCAAGAAGGTGCTAATGAAAAGAGTTTGGTAAAAGAAATACCTTAAATTCCTTGGCCAAATTCATCTTTCCCTGAACACTAGATATTTTCCCATTCTTTTTTTCTGTGTGTGTGTGAGGAAGATTGTCACTGAGCTAACATCTGTGCCAATCTTCCTCCATTTTATGTGGGATGCCACCACAGTGTGGTTTGACAAGCGAGGCTAGGTCCGCACCCGGGATCTGGGCCTGCAAACCCCGGGCCACCATAGAGGAGCGTGCGAACTTATTCACTATGCCACTGGGCCAGCCCCTGTTTTCCCGTTCTTAAACGAGATGAGGAAGTTGAGGCTCTGAGGATTAAATCATTTACCCAAGGTCCAAGAGGTAGCAATTGGCACATCTGAGAGGATGAGTTCTCTGCATCCTTAAGGCAACTCAAGTTCATCATCTCTAAAGCTGAGCATATTGTCTCCCCCAAAGTGCCACCTCCTCATGTGTTCTCTGTTTTGTGTTTGACAGCAATGTCCACCAATCATCATGGCTAGACATCTGGGGTGTCTCATCTCCTGTCTCAACCAAACACCAACTCCCCAGATCCTATTTCCATACTCTCCTTGGCCCCCCAGTAATCCCATCCCTCATGCCTACCTGGAATATTGCTAAACACCTCCCATCTGGTCTCTCTCGTCATCTTGTTCCCTCCTCCATGCAGCCACTAGAACAGAATAAATGTAAATTCTACAGTGTCACTCCCCCTCCCAGAGCCCCTTCACGTATCCATGCCACCTACAGGATAAAGTGCGAGCTTCTTGGCTGAGCACACAAGACCCTGTTCTTCCTGGTCCTGCCTCACCTCCTCAGCTCCTCTCTCTGCGCTCACACTCCGCCTCATAAACCTCCAGGACCACAAATTGATTGTGGTCTCCCCTCGTATACGACGATGTTTCTCATCTCTGTATGTTTTCCCAGGTTGTTCCTCCCCCTCACTGCTCTGCCTCCTGCTCATCCTCCATATGGTTCACTCCTCTCTTCCATTAAGACTCAGCTTAGTCATCCCTTTCTATTGTGTGTGTTTTCCAGAAAGCCGTCTGCTAAGCCTTACAAGCCCCATCTTGAGGGTGCAACTTGCCTGTGCCTCATGACGTTTACCATATTGATTATCCTGATCTCTGTATGCATCTTCCTCCTCGGTTGGAATGTTAGCTCCTTAAAGGCAGCAATGGCCCTGCTCCAGATCAGATGCTTCTAACAGAATAAGCCCATGATGAGATCCCCTGTCACCTGCCTTACATAGACTTGCAGTTGGTCCATTGGTGAAATCTTTCCTGTCTTTGAAACAAACAGCAGCAAGTCATGTTCTATGTGAACAGAAAAAAGGAAAATAAAATGCCATGAACACCTCAGTCTCTGGCACATCCTTTAAGTATATCTTCCCCAAAGTCATTTAGGAGGAAAAAAATGCCGAAGACGAATCTCACTGGATCTTGCATTTTTTTTTCTGAATCTCTTTGCCTGTCACTCTTTAAGTAAGAGTTTTTGTATATAAAATGTCAAATCCATTTTATAAGGTTTTTTATTTTTTGCTCTTTCTGATTTTGACTTTCATGGCCTAAGAAATAAAAAGCTCCTTATCCAGGCACTCAAGGACCTGCTTAGTGTGACTCCAAGCTGCCTGTCTAGACCTATAATCTGCCCTTTTTGCCATGGAATACCCCACATTGTCCCAGCCCTGCACTTTCGCTCCCAGCCCTCTTCTCTTTATTTCTTCTCTCACACTCACAAACAGCAGATGTGTGTGTGGGGGTGGGGGGAGTTAGTATACAGTCTGAACTCATGTGATGATAATATCTCTCCCATCTTCCTATAGGAATAGAGACATAATCCTCCTCCACGTAGCATTGCTCAGCTTTTTCTCCTAAATCTTTTCTTATTATACAATCCATTATATGGCTCAGGCTAGACTTACCTAATGCTCTGTCCCTCCTTCCCTACATATGGATGAGAACAATGCCACTCTCACTTGGGGAAAGAGAGCTAGGATTTACCTTTTCCTACTATGTGCTGGATGCAGCACACAGCTTGTGTCTTTTAATATTCCTGGCAACCTTCAGAAGTCAAGATTAGTCCTCTTTTAAATTAGAGGAAATGAAAGCTCAGAGGAATTAAGTAGCTAAAGTTTTTCAAGCTAAATTAGAGTCAGGATTTAAATATGATTGCTTGAATCCAGAAACCTGTTTCTCCCCCTAACAGTGTGTCAATGAGGTTGTAGATGAAAAAAATTCTGTGACTAAAGCTTCCTATAGTCATAAAGTTTCACTGTCACCATTGTAACAGGGTACATTTTATATAGTAGCATCCTAGGAAAAAAGCGTGGTAGTTAGAAAGAAAGCCAGGGACTTCCATCCAGCATCGTAATGAGCAAAAGCAGTGGAAAATGAAGAAGAAAAGGAATTGAGTCTGGAGATGGGATGTGTCAAGTTATGGTATTCTCTTCCCAAGGAAAGGGGTGGTGACACATGGGGCGGTGACACGTGGAGCAGTGCAGTCCTGGAGGAACAGGGTGTGGCTGCAAGGGGTTTGGCAGGGTCGTCTGAAGAGCAGCAGGCTTTGTAGTAAATGGCTATGTTTCCAAGCATCTGAGCCATGGGAGCATCTGGCCCAGAAGATGTTCTTGGAACCAGGGACTTCAGAAGAAGGCAAAAATAAGGAAAAGCTAAAATAAATCATAGGCTCCATGTGTCAGGGCTCACAGGAATGCTTTGACTTGGGAGCCACTTTTCGTGTTGGCACGGGAATTTTCCACAGAGGTCCTATCCCAGGCTGCAATTTCTTACTCGAGAGTTATTGGGAATCAGAGATGGGTTACAAAATAGGGAGACTATATTTTGCCACATTACCTTGGAAGCCAACTCTACTTAGTCTCTCTTTACCAGAAGAGTATATGTCAGTTATTTACCCACAAGTCTCCCCACTCACTCCCAGCTGTACTCCACGATCCTGGAACTAGGAGCCTGCAAACTACATTTCTCAGACTCATTGCTGGCTCCTTTCCCATTAGGTTCCCTTGACAAGGGACTAGAAGGTGGCAGGATGAAGGAAGCTCTCTTGCTAGTTCCAGATCCTGTCAGATACCTTCTGGAAGCAAGATATCTGTGGTTCCATCCTCCAGCCTCCTTTGGCACTCCCAGTACCCATGGTAGGATGCATCATTAGAGGTACCGGCATCAGTTGGCCCACCAAGGCTAAATTCAAGTGTTTAGTTCACATTCTCAGTGTTCTGGCACTAGCCACAGCATACCTCGCTGGAGTCTAAGTACCAGCCTTGGGGCACCCCACCAAATGTAGCACTGGCTACAGGGTGCCTCTCCCAAAGGGTGAAGCACCAGTTGTGAGATACGCCCACCCAGAGGTATGAGAACCAGCCACGCGGGGATCCTATTTGTAGTTCCTAAACTCTCCTAACACCACCTTTCCACTTCTTCCTCCTGCTTGGAGGATGGTAGCTACTTCCTATAGTTACTAATGTCTGGGTTACCTAGATTCCTAACTGGAACCTGATGGATACAGAGGGCACCCACATCTTTAAATGCAGTCTTATCAAACCTCTTACAAGGACAATTATATAAAAATAAAATTTTAACATCTTTTTTAAATTTTTTTTGTAGGAGAAGATTTGCCCTATTCTAACATCTATGCCAATCTCTCTCCTTTTTCTTCCCTCTCCCCCCGCCAAAGCCCCAGTACATAGTTATGGGTATAGTTGCAAGTTCTTCAAGTTCTTCTATGTGAGTCACTGCCACAGCATGGCTACTGACAGGCAAATGGTGTGGTTCTGCACCCAGGAACTGAATCTGGCCACCAAAGTGGAGCAAGCTGAACTTTAACTACTAAGGCCATCAGAGCTGGCTCACATTTTAACTTCTTTAAAAAAGAAACTACTCTGTCAAATTGTCATCTCTGTCAATAAGAAGAGAGAATATACTAGCCCTGTAGGTACAAGAGTTCTGATTATTCATTCACTCTTGAACAAACTTGATCTGGACCTCAGCAGTATACCAGACAAAGTGCCCCAGGCTCTAGAGACACAACTTTGAATGAGCTATGATCTCTACCCCCAGGGAGCCTATCATGGGAAGAGAGGTCAGTTATAATGCCTCAGAAGAGGAATATATCAGAGCAACCAGAGGTCAAGGTAGGACAAAGGAGGAAGCCTGTGAACTTTGCAGGGAAAGTCACTCCTTACCTGAGTCTTGAAGGGTGCATCAATCTTGTTATGGTTGTTTTTTCATTGTATGGAGCAGAAACTAATTTGGGAGAACTTAATCTCAAAAAGTAAATGTTGGGAGTGTAAGAGTAAGCCCTGAGGTCATAGAAGAAGGCTAAAGATGGGAATAGATGGAATCCAGGCAGCTCTAGAGGGTACAGTTGGCAGAAATTGTCTGACATCTGCCAGAATGGAAGGATCCATACATTTCATGAATGCTCCTGGAGAGAAAGTCCAGTTGGGCTAGATTAGGTCAATGCCCATTCTATGACTGTATCAAATAGGTGAGATGAAGGATCCAGCAGAGCATCCCTGGCCACAATAGGGGAGATACAATTCCCAAAGGGAAATCAAAGTGCCCTTGAAAGAGGGAATAGGGCATAACTAAACCAAAAAGTGGTGGGAGGCGACAGAAAGGTGTTCACTGCAAAGATGAGCAGGAATTTTCTAGTTGGACAAGAAGAGGATGGTCATCCAGGCAGGGAGAGGAGCATGAATAAAGTTGGTAGTGAGAAAGACACAGTAAGGGAACATAGAATCCTGAGATAGCAAAGTGACACAAGACTGTCAACATAAACAAGGAGCAGAGGATGAAAATTCTTGTGCATGGTGCTAAAGAACCCACCTTATCATCTACCAGATCCAGGAGGCAGCATCAGATGGATTTCAGCAGGCCATCTACCTCTTGACATGATTGCAGATGTGCATTTTTGCCTTTTTTGGTGGAATGAAACATCTGGAGCATCATAATCTTGACAAGAAAATTTTCAGTGGAATGGAGGGGACAGAGCATGGTTGGATTGAACTAAGGAGAGAATGGGTGGTGATGAAGTGGAGCTAGGGGAAGAAGATGCTGGGTGATTAAGGACTAAGTTATTGGCACACACTCAAGGTTGGGTTGGAGTTCAAGAAGGGCAAGTTCATTGGAAGCTCCAGAGAGGATGTAGTGCTGAGAGAACATGAACAATTCACTGTTGTAAGAAAAGGGGCTATCAGTGCCTTTTCTATTTATCAGATGCGGAGGCAGGCCAGCCTCAAATGCAGAGAAATTACTTTGTAAAAATCTTTTTAAAACAAATCATAAGTTCCCATAAACTCCTAGACGTTAGACTCCAGCAGGACAATGTCTCTGTTTTAGTCATTTCTGTATCCCAAATGTCTGATATCAAGTAGACACTCAAAGCAACCTTTGGAATGAATTGATTGATTTGTGGAATGATAAACTTACAAAAGATCACTTATGATATGTAGATAATTATTTTAAATTACCAAAATAATATATGGTAAGAAGACGTAATTAAACCAATGTGAGATACTTTGATGACTGTTCTGCAACTTGCTTCTTCTACTTAACATACTGTAAGCAGCATTCTCTCTCAGTTTAGCACAGTTTCAAAATCACAAAATTAAAAAGCCAGAGAACTTGAGATAAGATTACACTACATACTACTCCCACTGTGTAGCTGAACCACTCATTAATGGCTCTGGAAGTGCAATGATCAAAGAGGTGAAATGACATTTCCAAGATCACGCAATGAGTTTATAGCAAGACAGACTCCTCCAGCCAGGTGTCCTGACTTCCTCTGAGGGCCTCTGGCATTTGTCCCCATCAAGATTTGGAAAGGAAAGTTGACTGCCTGTCAGCACCCAAGGGCCAGACTCTGGAAGGTGAGGAAGACCATTCTGAAAGGTATGCTAAGGCAGAGGTTTCCATAGAGAGCTTTTCAGAGAAGTCTGAAGGGAGAGAAACCCATGGGTTCATGCAGAGCAGTTCAGCTTTTACTCGTCTAAAATGTGGAGCTTTCAGTTGTCCACATAGTTTTGGCTGCTGTTTCCCCTTGAATCCTCTTCCATGAACTCTGAGGGTGCTAATGATACCAGCTCAGCACAAAGTTGACATGAGGGAAGCCATATTGTAGAAAAGAAACCACATTGTAACTTTGAGTGACCTCTGATTAACTCACCCAGACATGCTCTGTAGATTTTATGGCCCATCTCAGCTGCTGCAAGTTGATAACTTTGTTCTTTTGAGTTCCTTAGGAATGTGATGACTCCCAGGCAGAAAGTCTATGCTGATAGCCATCATCAAGGACAACTGAATGATGGGCATTGCTCCAGTCTCTGATGCATGTCCAGTAAAACAAAAGACTATCAGGAACTGAGACCAGATGTCTGCCCCCACCTGGAGATCAGATGGAGGCCCCACTGGGATTAGGTCTATTTTTTGGGGACTGTTAAAATTTGGGTTGTCTATACTTCTATCCTTCTGGTCAGATACTCAATTATAAAATGTGCCTTTAGATGTTGTTCCAAAACTGTTGAGCAAGGCACAAAATTCTAATAATGCAAAATATCAGCCTGAAGCCGGGAACAAGATAATATTTCCAAATAAGGGTTAAATAGTTTCATTCCTCTAACCCAGATCTACGTCTCAATTCATCAGGAAGGAGCTGGATTGGTTGCTCCCCTAAATGCCTCAAGAATGAGGAATGAACAAAGAATAGGAGGATTGAAACTGGCAAACAGTTAGCCATTGATGACTAAGTAGTTAGTAACTAAAGTTTTTTTTCCTTTTTGCAATTACTGATTATAGCTTTTAGTTGTTCCCACACCCATTGTTAACTGTGCTGCTTAGGCAATATGGTGTCTGACTCCCGCCAGGTTCCTATAGATAACGTCTCCCTGGAGCCTGGGTCACAATGATAATGGGCGTGTGAGTTGTTTTTCAGGAATTAGAACCCCTTTTCCACTTCAGGCCGGTTGAGACCACCAACCCATCAACTGGGCCCATGCAGATGTCTGATAAGCAACCACTTGACTTCAAGAGGCTAAAAGCTGCACCCTCAGATCATGCTCACGCTGTCATTTTGTGAACACGTGTCCTTTGAAGAGACATGGAGTCTGACTACACTTGTGCAGATCGTCAATTATGTCACCTCTCCTCACCTGCAATCACCTATCTCCACATTTCAGACCACCTTGACCCCTACCCCATATATACCCCTGAGTCCCTATTTCAGGGAAGCAAATGTGAGACTCATGCTCTCACTTCCTTGCATGGCTGCCTTGTGATTAAACTCTCTCTCTGCTGCAATCTCATCGTCTTGGTGTCTGGCTTTCCAGGGGATGGGCAGAAATGAACCTGGTGCAGCTCATCACAGGAAGAGAATATGATAGATGACTCAGCAAGGCTGGGCAGGGTGTCAAGGAGCAAAAGGCACTAACTAGCTGAACAGGTAACTGCTGAGACTAGAGGTGACTGCATGCAGAGATCAGTCATCAGCCCTGCCAGCTACCCAAATGCCTAAATGCCCTAAAGGGAGGAAAGGACCTGACATCAATACATCCAGGATTTTATCTGTTGATGCAAATAATCCATAAGTAACCTATAAATCAAAATCAGGGTGAGTTTATTATGAGCCAGAGTGAGGATTATACCCAGAAGGATTTAGAAGGCATTCTGGAGAAGCGTGGGATTCAGTACGGTCCTGTGTCTTTTTAGAACAAAGCACATACATTAAACACACCCAGGATACATTTTTATCAAAATTTCAAAGAGGTGTTCAGTTGCAAATTAGTAGGTCAACATGACCCTGATGACAGGAAAGGGACTAATGGGGCATTACCAATAGGGTGTTACCAAGAAGGCATAGGAGGGGAAGTATGCATTCTTATCTTAAGAGAGTGCATTCTTTACTTTAACGGTTAAGCAGATGTACAATGTACATTTGATAGGCCCTAAGTCAGGCTTTGCAGTTCAAGTTGAACTAGAATAGTTACCCTATATACCTTGTAGGGACCTGAAATTGGCCACCCCAAGATATGTCTCTTTGGCATCAGGATTATTTGAGGCTGATTGCTTTTGATAAACTGGGACAGGGAAGGAGGCTCTGAGGAATGGAACTTGCCCTTTGTTAGGACGCATTTACATTTGTAAGGTAAATCTCTATCTGTAAAAGGTGCCTCCCTCTCTGTACCAGGAAGAAGAAAGGAGATGACCTTCTCTCTAGAAACTCTTAATCAATACCAAAGGCAAGGACTTAAAATCTACATTTTATTGTGCTTCTCTGGTAACCTCCTGTAACTGACTTCCCACCCCCTCCCAACGTTGGCATCTCCTTAAAGATTAAGTATCTTTCTTTAGGCTGGGAACCGATTGCAGCGCTCATCTGTGACCCCCCCAGCCCGAAGCAACACACCTGCCACCCCGTGGTGTTCACTGAGACAGCAGACCTATCTGCCGTTTCCATCAAGAGCTGTGCTGACAGAGCAGCCTCATGACTATTGTAAAAAGGACATTTCCATCATATGTGAAACACCCTGTTTGGGGTATATAACCACACTGTGCACCCCACTTCTTTGGTGCCCTTTCTTCCTTCGGGAAAAAAGGCCCTGGGCCATGGTTCCCCATAAAGCTTTGTTTAATTTTCTCTTGCTATTCTGTCTCACGTGAATTTAATTCGTTCTCCAGCCAGGAGAACCCACATTTGGGAAGAGGAAATGTCTTCCTCCCCTACAACGTCAATATGTGAAAATCTCTTGTCATATCCAATACCCTTTCTTTCTAAAAGCAAACCCTCACCAGCCAGCCAGGAATGCCCTCCATTTTCTTCCCATATCTATTTGCAGAATAGTGTAACCAGAAAACTCTGCTAAGGTCAGATGGGGGAGATCTCATGGAAGGGGACATGTCAACCTTGTGGCTTAGCCAGGTAATAACACTGGCTTCAGTCAACCCCTTCCCCAGAGTGTGCCTGTCACCAGAGCCCCAGGCTCCCCCCCACGTTAGAGGCTAGAGCTCTGATTGTGGCCTCCTCTCTGAGGTTACGTAAAGGAGGCTGTTATTTTGAGGACAGCTAATAAAATCATCAGGGAATGACTGCTGCATGTTCCCCACTGTGTTACTTAAGTACAAGTGTTGGAAAGAGGAGAAAACGTAGAGTTGGGTCAGAACACTATTTGTATTGACAAATAAAAATGGCAAGTAATAGGATATATTGGAGTATATGAGGAAGCCATTTGGTGTAAACCTAATTCAGCCTGACCCTGTGTTGCCAAAAGGGCCTGACTGAGGCCATTGAGCATGCATTGTATATCTGCTGTAGACATTCCCTATGGCAAGAACAAAGGCCCTTGAGATAAAGGTGCAACTTCCCTCCCCCTCCCATCGTTGGCATTTCCTTAAGGATTAAGCATCTTTCCTTAGGCTAGGAACTGATTGCTGCACTCACCTGTGACCACCCAGGTTGAGACAATAGACTTGCTTCCTGCTGCGCCCGCCAAGATAGCAGACCCACTACCTGATGTGTCCAACAAGGGCTGTGCCGACAGGGCAATCTTGTGACTATTGTGGGAGGGACATTTCAATCTTATGTGAAACATCCTGTTTTGGGGGTATATAACCACTCTGCATACCTGACTTCTTGGGTGCCCTTTCTTCCTTCTGGAAGAAAGGCCCAGGGCCATGGTCCTCACATTTTAGCTCAGAATAAACTCTCCCAAATTTTCATTTATAGATTGGTTATGGATTATTTTCGTCGACACTATCTTCTAGCTTGACCAAGCCATTGCTCTCTCTGAGCCTCAATTTCCACATCCATAAAATGGAGTCCTCTTTTACTCCTATTGAAGGCCTTTGTTAGAAAAGGAGAAAATTAAGTAAGACACCAAAACTTAGCAGGCATTTGGCTACTGATTCTTGTGATATTGTGATTTATAATAAGAAATATATATATTTGGTCTTTGTCCTTTGTCTGTTTCTGGCACAGAGCTCCTAAAACCCCTGGAATTTCCTAAGTGAGGGAGGAGATCAAGGTGTTTTGTTATATTGATGGCTTGCTTTTGACTTTTGGAAAGCACCTAAGGATGAAGGCTGGTTGCCAGGGGAACCAGCCATGTGATTAGAAGGTTGGAACTTTCAGTCTCACCCCTTCCCTAAAAGAAGAGAAAAGGGGCTGGAGACTGGATCAGCAGCCAATGACCAATGAGTTAATCAATCATACTAATGTAATGGAGCCTCCATAAAAACCCAGGAAGGACAGGGTTCAGAGAGCTTCCTGGTTAGTGAACATCTGTAGATTTGGGGGGAGTGGCAAGCCCAGGGAGGACATGGAATACCATGTCATTTCCCCATACCTTGCTGTATGCATCTCTTTCATCTGGCTGTTTCTGAGTTATACCTTTTTAAAATAAACTGGTGATCTAGTAAGTAAAATGTTTCTCTGACTTAAGGCATAGGTATGTGAGTTATTTCTTTTCAAGACAAAGGAAAGATCATGAAAAAAATCATTAAAATGGTATCAGCGCAGGTGGGGTCTGGTTATTGGGTGGTCCTATAACTTTAGATAAGAATCAGATCGGATTAAATCAGGACTTCCTATGCTTCCTGGAGGATAATATAGATCAGTATGTAGGGCAGGGCACCTTGGGCTTCTCCCTGGGGCAGAGGCAGCCTTGATCTTCATCATAACCACCACCCCCACTGAACCCATTTGGACCCAAAATCTTTTGGGGATATGGACAATGGTCAGTCTTCTGTAACTACTTCTGGCTGTACAGGGTCATAGAGTTGTCCCTAAATGGGGCCATAAGGGTAAAAGTAGGAAGTTCAGTGGACCAGAAGGTTGAGCCCACAGAATCTAAGTCTGACAAGGTATACAGATCCTCTTGAGATGAGAGAGTCATTTGATGAGAAGTGGTCCAGAAGGTGAAACTTCGTTGACATGCAGAAGATAGACAACTGTGGGGGCCTGGAGTTGGTCACCCCAAGATATGTCTCTTTGGCATGAGGATTATTTGGGGCTGGTTACCTTTAATAAACTGCAGACAGGAAAGCAACTCTGAAAAGTAGAATTTACTTACCCTTTGTTAAGAAACATTTGCATTGTAAAGGAAATCTCCATCTGTGAAGGTGTCTTCCTCTCTGTACCAGGAAGAGGAGGGGTTGACTTTATCTCTAGAAACTCTTGGTAAATCACTTTGGAAGACAAGGACTTAAATCTGCATAATCTGGTAACCTCCTGTGACTGACCCCCTCCCCCACCCCCAACATCCTCCTTTGTCTTTAGCTGAGGATAATATTTAAGGTGGGGGCTTCAGCCATTTTGGTGAGTTGCTCAGTTTTCCTGAGACTCTCCCATGTATACATGTTATAAAGCTTTGTTTAATTTTCTCCTGTTATTCTGTCTCATGTGAGTTTAATTCGTTCTCCAGCCAAAAGAACTCACAGTGGGTAGAGGAAATGTCTTCCTCCCCTACACAATGAAATAGACAACAAATTATAATAAGAAATACAAGCAACATGATTAACCCAATGAATAAGGCTTTGATAGTAGTCAAGAGACCAGGACCTGATCAGGAGTCCAACCAATCACTTAGGGATAGGGTAGGGTCAGACATGGATTTAATTTGGTTGCTCATATCAGATAAGAAATTTGCTTAGGACTTCCATGTACCAGTTGGGCAATAAAAATCGAGGAAAGGTGATTGTACCAGTGGAAGACAGAATGGGTCCAGTGTTGTTGTAGGTTGGGTAGGTTAGCAGGAGGAGATATAGTAAATGTAGTTGTACCTTGCATCCAGACAAAGCCTAGTGTGCATCATCCAATCCAACCAGGTGGCAGCCAAGGCCATAAGTTGGAGCCACATAACCACTGAGTAACATTAGGGGCTAACCAATGTATGCTGGGCCATCTATCCCAGTCAATCCCAAACCAATCAGTATTTTTTAAGGCTATGATATGAGAACACATGTAACAGGGAATTTGTCCTATAGGCCGGATTTGCTATTAGGCCACGTATCACAGGTGTGATTCATTTGTTCCCCAACAGAGTGGCCTTTTGACTGAATTGACCACTAGTAGGAGTGAGCAAAATATATTCATCCCAAATTTGCTATAGTCCATCCTATGTATTGATAGGTTGGGGACTTTACCTTAGGAACTTGTTGTTTATGATCCACCTGTGAGAATGCAAATAGTTAGTATTTGGGCATTAGAGTTGAAGGAAAAGGTTTGATTGTGGCCAGGGAACTCCCGGTATCAGAGATGGATGGCCACAAGGAGACATTATGATTAGTAATAGATGAATCTTGTAGAAGAGAAGAGCTAGAATCTAATATCCATGAATGAGTACCATAGCTTCTACTGAAATATAATTTTTCTCTCTAAAATCACCTCATTTTTACAAAAGATAGACGAATTAAGATTAACTGGCTTGCAAAATAAGTGCAGTTTCAATAAAACTTGGTTCAATTATTTATATAAGTGCAGCAAGAATAGCAATTGATCATATAGGCTCTTAAATCTGCTTTGCTGGAATTTTTATGAGGAATCGCAGATTGAACTTTAAAGACTCTTGAGGCCAGAAAAGCCAAGCCAAGGACTTGCCATCAGATTTTGCCTGCAGTACCTACAGATTTGGGTGGACTCCTCTCTTCTCGAGGTCCCTCAAAATATTTCAAGGTTTCTTGCACCTGCCAGATAAGCAAGCTTCCTTACTTACTGGGTAAGATTTCCAGAATCTCTGTAAACAACGTACCAGGCCAATACTTCCAAGTGGCTTTATTCCAGAAAGTCCAATCTTTTTCCTGAAAAGCGGTCTTGTCATATCTGAGCCTGTATGTTTCTCACAAATATGACATTCCAGTCAAAGCCTTGGTAAGATAACCAATGTGTCCTGTTATAAGGAGAACAGATTTTTATTGAACTTATGCAAATAACTATATTGCCACGAAATAACCGTACTCACTCACAAAGAGTTTCCAAATTCTGGAGGGATCAGGTAGGGAGAAAAAGATAAATGTCTCAGTTTTGCTCATACAGGTATCATTTCACTAAATTGCTGAAAGTCATAGTTAGCATAAGAGAAAAGAGAAAAAGATTTCCTTAATTGTGAGAAAACAAAACAAAACATCAAAACAACATTTCAAATAAAAGTCATAAAAAATTATAATCATCCTCATCAGTTAACACAGTCCTGTATAATCGATTCTTGAGCTTAAGCTTCTGTTAGCAGATTTATGAGCTCAGTTTCACTGTTAGAATTCTGTACTTTCTTACCCAGTTCAGTTTTATAATCTGAAAGTTTATCAGAAATCTATATTCTAGAATCCTGTGTCAGAATCCTTTCCAGGAATTTCTCTGAAGACAAAACATATTTGCAAAAGCAAAAAGCATCAGAGTAAAACAGCAGCTATCTGCAAATGGACAAAAGACTCAAAAGGGCAATTGACAAAGAAACTTGACTACTTCTGTGACATACAATGCTTCAAGTTAATAACTGAAATTATGACCAATAACAAAGACAGATCAGAATTTTAGGAATGCAATATCATTTTAAGACACCTATATCAATAGCATTTACCCACATAATACCACCTAAGAAAGTTTATCATCACTTATTTGACAATGCTTCCCATGTAGTTTAATAGACCAAATAAGCCTAATTAGTTAGTATTTTCCTCCTTATAGGAAGAGAAAGCAAATTTCTTTGAGGTGGCTCAGGGGCCCTCTGAAAATTCTCATAGAAATGTTCTTCCTTCTACCAGGTAAAAAGAAAGACTTCATTCAGGATTTGAATTTTTTTTGAGGGAGAAGCTTGTCAAAAATATCAAAAGATTTTAAAAGACTTGTTCAAATAGTGAATAACACTCACTGTGAAACAGTGCTCAGGTATCCATTCAAAGTGACAACAGAAACAGTCAAAAGCAAACAGCCAAAAAATTTTAGAAGAGACCTCTTTCTGTCTGAATATAGGAAATTATTTTAACAAAACATAGATTTTCTGTCTTTTAGGTAGAGTTAGAGCAGGACAAAAGTTCAAGAAAATTGTCCTTTGAGAGAAAACCAAATTTTAATTTCTGCACCAGCTTATTTTTAACACTAAAACTCATGTACTTAATTGCATTTACTTTAATCTCAGCCAACTTGACCAGGCATAAAACTCCTTTCTGAATTTCTCTTATACAAACCTTCTACAATTTTCTTTTACATTCAGAATTTGTCCCATGCTTTCTTTCTTCCCTTTTAGTACATTAGGACAAATTTCTCTTTCTTAACTGAACAAACAAAAATACTTCCATTCCTTATACCCTCTTTACTGAAAACATACATTTTAACGTCCTTGTATACAGAAATGTTTTCCTTATTAATTTCCAGTAGCTTTAATCACATATATTAATTAAAACTTCTAACTCTTAACAGACCCTAATAAACACTAAAAAGATAAGCAGTTATGAATTGTCTTTTATCAGCATTCTAAACGCTTCACAATTTCTAGAAACATGCCGCTTTACAGTAATGGACCCAAACACTTTTAGCCTTTCTGCAATAAGAAGCCAAAAGTAGATAACTTAGATATGTTTAGCAATGTTTCAGTGTTCTATCCAATCCAAAAATGACCCAGATACTCAGATTTTTGTCATTTAACTTAACTTGGCAAAACTCAAGATTGTTACCACAAAGAATTTGGAAGCTGTTTTTTCCCCCAAGTATACAGACCATAAAAGTTATTGTACCCACAAACTCTTATCCACTTTTATCTATTTAAACCATTTGTTTCCAACAATTATGTTCAGATTGCCCACAAAAACCTCATAAGATATTAGACAAAACTAGCCATCATTTAAAGCTATTATTTTGCTGACGAATTTAACAGACAAGGTGAGCTTACTTGACTGGTAAACTCAGGCTCTATGCCTGCATCAAATCCAAATACCGACAACTCTGACAGCAAGACTATTTCAATCAAAAGAACAACCTTAAATAAGCTTTCATTTACCAAAGGCTAATTCACATCACGTTAACTTGAAAGACGCTGGATTAATTTCTACTACATTTAGAATTTATGTAAGTGCTTACTTTAAGCTAATTAAACAGAGCTCTTGATTTTGGCCATACCATCCGGAGGTAAAATACCATACACATATAACATACAGACAGGCACACATACACAGAGTCTCCACAGCTATTGTTTTAAAAATTACTGCCATGAATCAGGTACAGTAATACAAAGCTCATCAGTTATGAATCCAAACTTTGCTTTGAGGCTTTTTACCAATATTTGTGGAGAAAACACTCAAGATGCTAGATTTTTTGTCAAGGGCGCACTTATGCTTATGGCCATTTTTTCCTTTCCCCCCTTTTTTTTCTTCAATCTTAGGAATTAGAGATGGGCTAGATAGTCCCCAGAGGATTTTCAAGCTCTTTGAGATAAGGGAAGTGGGTGGAACCTGAGTGCCTCTAGAGCTGCTTTCCTAGCCTTACAAGGATTTTCCAAGGACTGTTGCTGTAGATTTCTCAGAAACTGGGTTGTAACTCAAATGACATTCTAGGTTGACCTACCTGTCTAACTACATTAGAAAGGCACAGAGAAACCCCTCAAGTTTTTTCCAAGATGGAGTTTCTGGGGCATAACCCATCCAATTGAAAGTGTTTCTAATTAGTTAGAATGCACCTGAGCAGTGAGTCTCCGGGGATGCTTGGGGTGTTCCCCATGGCAATAAAGCTGGTGTCCAACTAACAGAGGACTGGAGAAGGGTACAGAACCCGATTGCGGGTGTCAATGTAGTTATAAGATTTAGTCAAGTCCCGCTCAGCCCAGGCACTTTGTCTCTGAGCCAGCACAAGGTGAGCAAGGAAAGCAGGAGACAAAGGCCTGGAACTGGCTGGAGGCTGAGGCTCCCAGTGCCAAGGTTGAGAGTTAAGTCCCTGGCAAAAGCATTTCTAGTTTTCGATTACAGAAGGTCTAGGTTCTGCTTAGGTCCAGCCTTAACCTCGACTTGGTGACAACAGAGGAGGTGATGAATGAAACACACAAAGAAAGGAAATGAGAAGATCAGGCATCACCCTCATGGCCTCTTCCAGAGGGTTATCAAGATAAGAGTCACCCAACAGTTCCCGTGTAGGGGCACATAACCCCAGCAGGATAGTTCACAGGATGAATCACAGGTCTCCTACCCTCACAACCGACTGAGCAGGTGTGTAAAATACTCAACGAGTCAACCTCAAAGAGAGGGCACCCCACTTGGGGTCACCAGAGTGATCAGGCCCAGAAACCCAAAGTTGGGACTCCCAGGAGTGGAGCCTTTTACTCTTTAAAGATTTCTTTGTTTCCCAGCTGCCAAGCTCAAAAGGAGACCAAAATGGCCAGTGTAAGTCTAAGAGAGATGAAAGAAAAAGGTCCATTACCTTGAAAATCCCACCTGAACCTAGGGCAACATCCTATCCATCATTCCTCCTGTGGGGTTCCTATAGCAAGGGGTGATGGGGGCATCCCTCGGCATTGCATCCCTTGTATACCTTCCATATTATGCCTGACAGTAATAGGTGCCTGGTGAATCGTCCTCAAGATAAAAGAAGAACTTTGAGAGATAAAAGAAAAGAATCCATTACCCTGAAATCTCCCCTGATGGGGCTCCTATAGCAAGGGAGGATGGGGGTATCCCTTGTATACTTTCTCTAATATGCCTGGCAGTAATAGGTGCCTAGTGAATGGTCCCAGAGGTAAAAGAATACAGAAAAACAGCGAGGAATTTTCTGTCAGTCTGGGGGACATACTACCCAATTGCAGCCTGGAGCCATTCTCCCAAGAAGGGGTTCCCATACTCAACCAAAGGTTAGAGTTTGGTACTTTCCTTGAACCAGAGTCCCAATTAGGACTTTCCCGTGCATTGAAGTGTGGTCAGGAGCCATAGGGAGGGATCTCAATCCAGCTTTAGGAAAAGAAATCTGCCAGGGAGTCTTGGAGATTGGAGACCATCCTAATGACTTAAGTGGTCGACCTGTGCCCATGTAAAATTTATATATTAGAGGCAGCATTAGGAAGGAACGGATTGATTCATTCTTCATCACCCTGAGGCTTAAGGTACTCATTCTTTTCAAGCTGAATGCCAAGATTTGCCCCATAGAGTAGCCATGGGCAGCAAACGTGGATTCATACACCTGTCCGAGATGGTTCCCAATGGAGAAGTGAACTTAGATCCATCCTTGAAAAAGAGAAAGGCACAAGGAAAAAAGGGCAATTACCAGAACTTAAGCTCACAAGACGATGAAGCAAGATCCCTCTACGGGCCACCAGAAGAAATGATGTGGGCTCAGTGAGTCGAGAGTTGAAAGAAAGATTTCATGGACTCTCAAGGTCTGTCAGTAGTGCTCTTTTATTCAGAGAATAGCATGGAGTAGCATGGCGACAGGACACATGGGCAGTAAGAGCTGCAGGCATGGAGACAGGACTCATGGGCAGTAGGAGCTGCAATGTGTTGAGGTTTAGAGCTAAATTTATAAGGCATAGGAATGTGAGTGATTTCTTTACAAGACAAAGGAAAGACCATGAAAAAAAATCATTAAAATGGTATCAGTGCAGGTGGGGTCTGGTTATCAGGTGGTCCTATAACTTTAGATAAGAATCAAATTGGATTAAGTCAGGAGATCCTATGCTTCCCCAGGATGATATAGATCAGTATGTAGGGTAAGATGCCTTGGGCTTCTCCCAGGGGCAGAGGCGCCTTGATCTTCATCAGCTAGTGTGAGAATCGGATTGAATTCTCAGACAACCTCCTGGTGTCTGAGAATTGCTTGGTGTAGGGTGGAAAGCCCTACCCCCCAACACACACACGTTGGAATTGGGTCCAGGAACCCAAAATAGTACTTGATTCTCATCCTTCAGTGAATTAACCCCGAGGATAGCAGAGTGACTACCTAGGAAGCACTTTATATTTTTAGCAAAAGAATAAACTGTTAATTCTGAGTTTTTAAAATTATTGAAATGCTCACACTAAGCTAAACAGTGGGAATGTGGCAACGTACAGGTTAACGGATTTGCCCGTAAGGACATAGTCAAGGAGAGAATGATAAGTTAAGAGACAATGAGAATCCAATATCGTAAGTACTTTGCTCATAAAAGTAGCAACTGCTAAGGGAACACAGATGAGGGTCACCTAGGTCATCTTCCAAGATCGGGGAAGGCTTCCTGGAGGAAGTGATGTCTAAGTGAGGAGCTGAGGGATACATAGAAGTTAGACATGTGAAAGGAGAGAAAGGATGATGAGAGATGTTCAGCCATTCATTCATTCATTCATTCAATAAACAAGTCTTGAGCACCTAATATGTTCTAGCAACTATTCTAAAAACTGAAAGGACAGTATTGAACATGACAGACAAGGTCTTTGATTTTATAGAGTCGATCTTCCAGCTGGTTGATCAATAATAAGTAATTAACAAAATATCAGCAAGCAACTCATGCCATGCAGAAAATAAAGCAGAGTGCAGTGGAAAGGAGCTGTTTTAGACCTCGTAGTCACAGAAGACCACTCCTGGGAAGTTCCATTTCAGTTAAAACCTGAGAGAGGAGAAGAGGCCAGCCACACAACCATGTGGACAAGTAATATGCAAGTAAAGAGAAGTGCTAGTGCAAAGGTCTTAAATTCAGAGCAAGCTTGGCCAGTCCTGGCAGCCTAGTGGTTAAGTTTAGCACGCTCTGCTTTGGCAGCCCAGGGTCGGTTTCCGGGCGCAGACCTATAGTGCTTGTCTGTCAATGGCTATGCTCTGGTGGCGGCTCACGTACAGAAAGAGGAAGATTGGCAACAGATGTTAGCTCAGGGTGAATCTTCCTCAGCAAAAGAAAAGAAAAGAAAAGAAAAATCAGAGCAAGCTTAGAATGTTCCAGGTGCCAAAAAAGGCAATCACAGCTGTCATAGTGCAAAGAAGACATGAACTGGAAGAAGGAGGCAGGACCAGTTTTTCTAAAACCAGGCAGAGAATGGAGGATGTTTGAATTATATTCTAAGTATAAAGGGAAGGCATTGGAAGTTTTAAGCAGGTGAGAGTTGTGATCTGATTTACATATTTAAAGACCACTTTAATTCTTGTAAGAGCATAAAAAGCAATATATGCAAAGGCTCCAGATGAGAGAACATGGTGTATGTGAAGGAAAAAAAGAAGGAAAGGAAGCCACCTAGTGCAGCTGAGAGAGGCAGGAGCCAGGGATGATCCCGGAGGTGTTGACCGGGACCCCACGCTCCAGGGTCTTGGATGCTGTGACAAGGATTTGGACTTTAACTCTATGCGATGGACGCTCTGGAAGGATCTACAGAGGGAAGTCAAATTTCTATTTTAGATGCACACCAGTGACAGTGATGGCTCCAGAAACTAGAGTGTGGCTCAAAGCCTTCCTCGCTCAGGGTCAGCATCTCTGTTGAGTAGGTAACGTGCGCATTATAGGAGAGCATGAGTGTGCAAAGGAGGCGCTCTGCATGTGGAAGGAGGGGGAAGCTGGATGCATACAGCTGCAGACAGAAAAGTCAGAAAACCCCCAGCAGGACCCCCATGGCAGCTGTGTGGACCTCTCCTGGCTCTCCCAGGCCATGGGTGCTCTGGGATTCCACACCCCCTTCATTAGGATTTCTCAAAGAAACCACAGGTCAGAGCTGGGAGAGATGAGAGTGATTATTATCTCCTCCAGGCCTATCATTTTGTAGATGCAATTAGTCTCCTTATTTTCATGAGCCATATGGCTCCGAGGTTAGTTTCTCCAGGGCTCAGCCACAAAGACTGGCTAGAATTTTTTTTTTTCAGTCTGAAGATATTGGCTAAAATAACTGTCTCTGTCCCCACCACAAATAATCTGCTTTTGTCCCTCATTCCATGAAAGGCCAGGAGTTTTACATTTGATTTCCCATGACATGACTTTCTCCTGCAGCAAGCAGGGGGCCCAGATATGGGAAGGTTAGGTCTCTGAAAGGCCTTGCCATGGCACAGTGCAGGGACAGTCTGCCTGCAAGAGGCCATACCTTTTGCCAATCAGTTAGACGGGGAAATAGGTCATGTCTGCAAGGCGCAATGTCCTTCAATGGATCTACTCCAATTCATTGTTGCTTATATTTGTTTGCAGGTGAAATCTGTGAAGCATTGAATTCGCTTGTTCTCACTGAGCCTTGAGATCAGTTCTGACAACTCTTTATATTAATTACTGTCTATTTAGTCATCTGCAAAACTTTACGGAAGACGCGCTAAGTGCCAACCTCTCTACTTGTCACTGAAGACGTAATGATAAAGACATGACCCTGACTGAGGAAGCTTGAGATTTAGTGATTTTTACTGAAATTGAGAAAACATGAAACAAACATTAAAATCCTAAAATACATGAACTTCAACCTCACCCTTTCCTCAGAGATTTGTAAACAGTTTATAACTAATTTTACAGTATCTAGGAGAACAAGTGTAGTTTTAGCTACAAAAGAACTGGAGTTTTAGTGGATACAAAGAAATTATTGAGCCTGGAGTCTTTTACTCTTGGTTTCTAGGACATATCTTAAATGCTGAGTGATTCCTTGTTGTTATAATATATATGGCAGGCCTGGCAAAGGGGGGTTGCAGTCGGAAATTAAGTTTACATATAAGAATAATGGTCACATTATTCTCATTTAAACCATCTCTATTAGCCCCATTTTATTAACAAGGGAACTGAAATCTAGAAAGAGTCAAAACTAGCCAAGTTCAATCAAGCAATAATTTCCATCATCCTCAATATTGTCATCCCCATAGTAATTAATGTAATAGTCAATTACTGCATATTATTATAGTAGTAGTAATCATTCACTCATTTATTTACTGACCAAACATTCACCTAATACTGCTATGTACAAAACTTTGAAAAAGACACTGTTCCTGCCATCAGGGAGCTCCCAGCTCCATAAGTTAAAAAAATCTCTTCATCAATTGCAAAATATTAGATTGTTTCACCTTTTGGCTATTATGAGTAATCATGTGCTATGAATATTTGCATACAAGTTTTTGTGTGGACATGTGTTTTCAAACAATGGAATATTATTCAGCTATGAAAAAGGACTAGAGTACTGTTACATCCTATATGAATGAACCTTGAAAATATCATGGTAAGTTAAAGAAGCCAGAGACAAAACACTTCGTATTTATGATTCCATTTATATAAAATAGCCAGAATAGGGAAAATCCATGGAGACAGAAAGCAGATTATTGCGTTTTTGTCAGGGGTTGAGAGGAGGGTGTAGGGAGTCACTGCTAATGGGTACAGAATTTCTTTTGTGGTAGTGTAAATGTTCTAGAACTGGATAGTAATGACGGTTCCACAATTTTGTGAATATACTGAAAACCACTGACTTGTACACTTACAAAGGAAGCACTTTATAGTATGTGAATTGTATCTCAATAAAACACATAAATACACTTAAAAATAAGTGTGCTACAGAGTTCAGCATCTTACATATTTTGGATATTAAGCCTTTATTGTATATATGATTTGCAAATATTTTCTCCCATTCTGTAGGTTGTCTCTTTGCTCTGTTGATTGTTTACTGTGCAAAAGCTTTTTAGTTTGATTCAATACCACTTATGTGTTTTTACTTTTGTTGCCTGTGCTTTTGGGGTCATAACCAAAAAATCATTGCACAGACTAATGTCAAGAAGCTTTTTCCCCCACTCACAACTAGAATATATAACTATGTGCCAGTGGTGTGTGTGGGGGGGGGGGGGGGAGGGTTTGGGGAGAGGAAGAAGAAGAAAAAAAGAAGCTTTTCCCCTATTTTCTCCTAGTAGTTTTATGGGTTTCAGGTCTTAGGTTTAAGGCTGTAATTCATTTTGAGTTGATTTTTGTCTATGGTGTGAGATAAGAGTCCAACTTTATTCTTCTGCACATGGATACTTAGTTTTCCCAACACCATTTATTGAAGAGACTGTCCTTTCCCCATTGCATATTCTTGGCACCCGTGTCATAGATCAGTTGACTGTAGATGCATGAATTTATTTCTGGGATCTCTGTACTGTTCCCTTGGTCTATATGCCTGTTTTTATTCCGGTGTCATACTGTTTTGATTACTACAGCTTTGTGGTATATTTTGAAATCAGAGAGTGCAATGCCTCTTTCTTTGTTATTCTTTCTGAAGATTGCTTTGACTATTCTGGGTCTTTCATGGTTCCTTATAAATTTTAGGACTGTTTTTACTATTTCTATAAATAATGCCATTGGGATTTTTGGTAGAGATTATGTTAAATTTGTAGATCACTGTGAGTAGTATGGACATTTTAACAATGTTAATTCTTCCAATGCGTAATCACAGGATGACTTTCCATTTAGCTGTACCTTCTTTTATTTCTTTCATCAACATGTTATAGTTTTCAGTGTACAAATCTTTCACCTCCTTGATTTGTTTGGTCCTAAATATTTTTTCTTTGTATTGCTATTGTAATTGGAGTGTTTTTGAATTTCCTCTTCGGATGATTCATCGTTTGTATATAGAAATACCACTGATTTTTGCATGTTGATTTTGTATCCTGCATCTTGACTGAATTTATTAGTTCTAACAGTTTTTGTTGAGTTTTTAGGGTTTTCTACATATATGATCATATCACCTGCAAACAGAGATACTTTGACTTCTTCCTTTCCAATTTGGATGCCTTTTTTTTCTTGTCTAATTGCTCTGGCTAGGACTTCCAGTACTATATTGAATGGAAGTTAGACAGAAATTATTAAACCCATTTTATAGGTAAAGAAACTGAGAACTTCAGAGATTTAGTAAGCTCATACCATTACTGGGAATTTATAACAGTCTCTCTGACTCAAACTGCAGGGCTCAGCAAACTTAATCAACTTTCCATTTCACTCCGTAAATAGATGAGATTGTATCCCCAACCTCCAACTTGGACTGACTCCCTAGTCTACTCACTGAGCAGACACATTTCTGCTCTCTTCTTCCTCAGGAACATTGGGCAACCCCCTCTGTTGCCATGGCAAACCTTGGGCCATGTGGCCTCACTAACAAAGAGCTGCTGTGCCCTCTGACTAAATCCTGCTCATAAAGTCTGATTACCACATGCAAAACCAGCTTGGAAAGGCTCCCTGAAAAATCAGCTGGCTGTCTTCATGAGTAAAGCTTTTTATTCTTATAATTTAACATTTTCTTCAATTACCAAAAAAAAGGGGCAAATTTCCATATTCTGGTCCTCGCTGACACTCTCTTAGAGACTCTGATTTCCTCGGCTCTCTTCTCACTTGCCAAAATCTGCCTTCCCGGCCATGTGGTGCCAGCCCCCTTCATCATCTCTGGCTCCTTTCTGTGGCTTAAGAAAGATATAAAGATGGCTACTTAGGGTGACAGGAAAGTGTCAGGAGATAGCATGAAATGGTAAGTTCAGGATATAGTTTGCAAGCAGAGCTGGTGGGTCCTGTTGATGGAGCGAATGTGGGAAATGAGGAAAATAAGCAACCAGGAGGAGAGTGTTGCCAAGTCCTGATGAGGGAAAGACTGGGAGAAGAGCAAGCTTGGGGCTCATAAAAATCAAGAGGTCTGCTCTGTGCAGGTTAACTTAGGCCTACTTATTAGACATCCAGGTAGAAATGTAGCATAGACACTCCAGATGTGTGGAGCTCAGAACACCGTGTGAAATAAAGACAGCCATGAAACACACACAACTTTGAAGGATTATATATATGTATTGGATGTCTAAAATGTAGGATGTATCATAGGAACCTAGGAGAAACGAGGAAGAGACCAGGTTACAAATGGTTCTTTGTGGTCAATGGATATCTACTGAAGGTAAATTTTTAGTCAGTTTGTAACTGCACATGAAAGTCACAATCACATTTTTTGAAAAGGTCTGAAATTTTATACAGAAACTTCTTTTTGACATCCATCTCTTTATTCTGGTCTCTTCTTCTTCTACCTAGAGGAGGAGGGCCTCTCAACCTTGCTACTCTTGACATTGGGGGCCGGATGATTCTTTGCAGGAGGTGGCTGTCCCGTGTACTGTAGAATGTTTAGCAGCCTCCCTGGCCTCCATTGACTACCTGCCAGTAGTATCACTCCTTCCCCCAATTGTAGCAACCAAAAATGTCTCCAGACATCGCCAAATGTCCCCTGGGGGCAAAATCGCCCCCAGTTGTGAACCACTGACCTAGTGTTAATCCAATTATCTGTTTGGTTTAGAAGTTCAAGGATGTATTTCAATATATCTACCTGCACATATGTTTACCAATAGAACATATTCTTTTTTTTTCTTTTCCACATAGGTACTGTTATGTTATATGCATCAATTTTTAGTTTGCTTATTTCACATGCATATGTGTTTGAAATACCTAAACATGCTGGTACATAGAAAGCTATCAGTTTTTTTTTTAAATATGACATAGCATTCTATAGCATGTACATATCACAGTATATCTATAGCTATGTTATTGGACACTGAGTTTGTTTTTTATTGCAAACTAATTTGCAACAAATGTCCTAACAAATATTTCCTTATGCACAAGTGTAAATTTTCACTCAGGCAGAGAAAAGTGGAATTGTTGGATTACAGAGTACATGCATTTTTAATTTTAATAAAATGACTTCATGAACCTTGTTTATAAAAATAGCTGCAATTATTCTCGCCCTGTATCCAGGCTCTGTTGCAATATGACTTTGTGGCTCCTCCCATCATGAGATGATGTCATTTTCTCCACCTCTTGGAGTTTGGGCTGGCTCTGTGACTCACTGATCAATGGAACACAGCACTGTACAAAGAACCCGGAATGTGGGGCTGCCTTAGACACAGTCTTGCCCTCAAGGTATTGCAGTCTTGACCCAAGGGACAGTCAAGTATACAGGAGACAAGGCCTTAGGGGTTCTAAGGCAGCAATAAATAGACAAGGTATTATAGGGGGAGGCATCAAGGAAGTGAGTCAGGAGAGCAAAGGGGTTAAATGTTTCCCAGGGGAAGCCGGGTCTTGAAGGATGGGAGGGCAGTTGCTGATCAGTCGTGTCAAGAGCTCATGCAAAATGGGAACCTTCCGCTTCAGCTTCTCCCAGGACAGAACTGATTAATCCCAAAGGCTCTGGCCCTCCTCCCTGTGGATGTATCAGAGGGAAGGCTGTCAGATACCGAATACCACTAATGTGGTGAGATGAACAAGGGTGGGGTTATGAACTAATTTCCCATAGAGGAATCCAGCGTTAGACCAGCCTGTCAGCCCAGGAAGGAAGGGGTCTATTGAAAGTGTATGATTTTTTTTTTCTAAACATAAAACATATTTCACATAATTTGCTTAAGCAGGAATTAAAGGGACACATTTCTTTGGGATAAGGGATATTGGAGGCAGATTGGTTTTGGCTGTGGGTCAAATCAGAGGGTGGGAGGCAAAATCTTAAGAAACTTTGGGAAACAAATCTGGAAACTTCATCCTTCTCTCCCCCTCCCGTTGTGCCAGGATGTCTCCTTTGACATCTGAAATACCCTGTTGCGCTATTCATCTCCTTACCAAAAAAACTTTTTCTGAACTACTGCTCAGCGACACTGCAGTTCCAATCAGTGGAGCGGCTGGTAAACCCTTCTTTGTTTTCCTCGCTCCCACCCTCTCCTCCGCCCTTCTCTTCGTTGTCCCCCTTTCTCTTTTCCCTTGAGGGTTGTTTTCAATAGGAAAGAATCATGTCTTTAAGAAGCACAAAGACTCTAGTTAATGGTTTAGTCATTTTGGAGATGAATAACAGCAAAGCTGCCTTGTATTCCTGGTCCGAACTTCTGTGGACATGAGGAAATATGTGTTGGACAGTATTGCAAAAATGTTTGAGATACAAAAAAAAGAAACAGACAAACTAACTAAAGATCCAATAACATAGATGTAAATAAACTGTGATATAGCCCTACTGAGTAGTAGTGTGCCATAAAAAAAACCTGACAGCTTCCTGGGTACCAGCATCTTTAGATATCCCAAACACAAAGGTGTGTGAAATATTCAAGGTAAAAATTGATGCATATTATAGAAAAGAAAAAGACAAACAGAACCTGTTCTACTGGTAAATATACGTACAGGTAAATGTATAGAAATAGGTCCATGAGCTTCTACAAATGGACGATACTGGTTACTGCTAGATCAGTGGCTCTGAACTGGGAGTGATTTGTTCCCAGGGTACATTTGGCAACGTCTAGAGAACACTGGTTGTCAAAACTGTTGGGAGGAGGGATGGTGTTACTGACATGTAGTGGGCGGAGTCCGGGGATGCTGCTAAACGTCCTACAATGCACAGGATAGCCACCCCCAGCAAAGACTCATCCAGTCCAAAATGTCAGTAGTACCAAAATTCAGAAGCCTTCTTGCTCTGGGTAGACAAAGAAGGCATAAGGATTAGGTAGATGTCAAAAAGAAGTTTATCTGTAATGTTTTAGACCTTTCAAATAAAACGTAATTGTGCATTACTTAAGAAATTGCAAATTCATTAAAAATTAACCTTCAGTAGATTTCCATTGACCCCAGAGGACCCTTTATTATTTTGCCCCTGCCCCATCTCTCCCAGGTCCCTGTCACACATCTCACATTTTAGGCATACCAGAGTATTTATGTAAAGTTTCATGTGCTTCATAATTGCCTTTTTCTTTTTCTCCACATGATGATCCTTTAGCTCAGACAGCCTCTCTCGATCTTCTTTGCTTAGTGAAATCCTATTCATCCTCCAGAATCCAACTCAAGTACCACGTTCTCTGTTCTTCCCAGGTGAAGTTGTTCTCTGCTTCTTCTCTGCCATCTGCACAGTGCCTAGACATCTGGTATTATAATTAGTCCTCACGACTCTGATGAGGGAAGATTCATTCTGCAGAGCGAGTCCTAACTCAGTCAGCTATGGGGGACATCCTGACTTCCTGCACACCCCACCAAAACACAGGAAAGGACAGGTCACATGTCACATGAACTTTCACATATGAACCCAATAGAGAATCAGGGATTCTCTCTCTTAGTGCCAGGCACACACCTCACTTTTATAGATGTCACACACTCAAACTCACACTGGCACGTCAGAGATTGTAAATACATGAAGTGGGTATTGACGGCGCTCTGGCACAGCCCCATCCAGAGGGGCAGACTTGGATGTCTCCTACTGATTATTGCCATGTAGGCCCTGTGCTGCCAGATCTTCCAAGATAAATCAGAAATTCAGAATTTTATTGTAAAATTTCTCAATCAATCTAAATCAAAATTGCATAATCATTCTGCAAGTGAAACAATAATGTATCAGTGGATCTGCTCTGTCTGAAGGGCTACTGATTTTTAAACGCTGAATTACAACTATTCATAACTGAAATTCCTAAACTGGATAAATAAAGAAATGAGAATTATAGACTAGAAGATAGGCACCAAGACATAGGAGAACCCAAGGCAGGTCACACATCACACTATCTGTAATGTGGACACCCACCCTTCAGAGAAACATGGACAGGTAGAAGTCAGACCCTTGTCACCACCAGATAAGTGACACCTTCTCCTGCGGGGATGAGTAAGTGAAGGGGCTAGTGAGAAGAACCTGTTATTTCTTCCTGAAACTTCTCGGATAACAGATGGTCATTATTTTATAAACTAAGGTAGATGGGAGCAGGAGAGTAAGAGAGAGGATATGTTTTCCTACAATAATGGTACTAAATTAGATTCCCTTTGAATATGACTCTGTAATCCCATGAACTGTTTGCAAACACCCAACTCTCAGGTTTGTCAAATGACCAATAGACAGACATCACAGAGGACAATTATTCCAGGCTTATGCATGAAGTTTTCTTTGGTCCCAGTTGCCTCGAGAACCACACTCCTTGGAACAGAATCATGATGGACCAAGTCCAGATGATCTTTTCATCTCGTCGCCTTCAAAACCCAGCCAAAGTCAGGAGCCAAATGAGGGCAGGAAAGGGGCCCAGGCCTCAGTTTCTGAGGGATCTGCCACAACCATGCCAAGTGTCTTTGGAGCAGACTCCATTCTCCTATGTCTCCAGTGGGATCCGTGGTTTCAGGATCTTGGCCGCTGGCCTTGGGCTTTCCTCTCCGTGCATATTACATGGAAAGAGGGGAGATGGACTCATGGTGGAGCCCATTCGGACAACTAAGAAGGAAGTGGCACATGATCAGATTTTTCTGACAAGGGGAGACTGTAAGGTACACCCCTCCACATGTAACACACTGAAACATGCACCTGTTGCCATGGAAACCTCATAATGCAGGGTGGGTAAATGCAGCCTGAATAGACCGCATCCAAAATGCTCGCTGAGGCCCACTGCTTTCAGTCCCTTTCATCACCAGAGCCGGAGTCCAGCTGGAGCCAGAATTAGTGATGGGTAAAGAACTCAAAAGACTTCTGGTCCCCTTCCAGGGCATCTCCGATTTGTGTAAAGTCTCTTGGGTTTGGAAGACTTGAGTGGCCGAGCTGTCCCGTGAGAGTCGCGGCTTCTCTCTTTCTCTCATCCTGGGCCACAAACTAGCATCTCACTCTGGGTAGGGGGAGTGGTGTGGAAGCTAATCAAAGCAGCTTTTAAAAGACTTTCAGGGTTTGCAAAAAAAGGTCTTTTGGGTAAGGACCAGAGCATAATTTTGCTCCCAGCCTGTTTTCCTTTTTTTCTTAAACACACACAGATTGAGCTCGACTCTACGGCAACAAGGTTGGAACAAGCAAAAACCTTTAAACAAAGCTATTAAACATGATTTTCATTCTCCAGAGAGAAGCAGCAGCTATGGGCTGTACACAAATCCAGAATGCTCATAGTTCTGTTCTAAAGATTTCATATTAATTAGAGTAAATAAAAACATTTCTTTCCTCTCCTTTCTCCAGATGTGTTCAATCAAGGTACATGAAGACAGTAATAGCTAGCCAGAGCCCACCTATATAGCTGAACTATATTTCTAGGTTTCTAGGATAACATAAATAAATATAGAAGTGGCAAAGGACATTTAACAGGAAATATCTCAGGAGACTTTATGGACCACATGGAATGACCCATCCTGTGGGGACAGCTAATGTGTCAGATCAACTGAACTCAGAGAAACTGAGTTTGCAAAAACTTTATTTGCTTCAAAACCGTAATGGCTTCCCATCTCTCCTCCCTTAAATGTCCTTATGCTCCTCACAGAACACTTACTACCCTAGTCCATCTGGATGGGGCCAAGTAAGAGGCAACCTTATCAGAAAGTCAACAATCATTTCCTTTTTCCTGAGGTGTCCTATAAATCCTGAACTTATATAACAGACAGGAGAAAAGAAATATTCTTCATTCTTCCCATTTAGAGACCTGAGGAAGGGGATGTTGTGATGTTCTGGAGGTGTATTTGTTTAACAGACTTTCCAACTCAATTAGCTGGGAATAAGATGGGGGAAGGTACAAAATAAAGCCAACGTGTAGATGTAGGGTTTTCCATAGACTTCTGCCTTGAAGAGTGCCATGATTCCAAACGAGGGACGGAAACAGGGCCTGTCATCATTTTCATTTCACAGACAAGGAGACTGAGGCTCAGAGACGGCAGTGTCTTTGTGAAAACCAAGCAGCTTTATTAGCCACTCGCCATGTGTGCCCAAGCATGCGACAGCATCTCATAAGGGCTTGTCCCTCATCTTTCCAAGAAGATTCGAAGAGACAAGTTATTTGGCCAGTTTATATATGTAAATGTTAGCGATGTGGATGAAATAATAAAATGTCTACTTAAACATTTAATTTATCAATTAAGTTACCATGTATATTTAAATTCGTAAAATTATAAATATATTTAATCATCGCCTTTTCTTCCGACTCTCAGTTTTCATGAACTTTTACACAAACTCCTGACATCAAGATCCATCCATCATAAGTCATCTAACAGCTTTCCAGAGGCCATCATCCTTGCATTTATCCAATTCATTTGAGGTCTAGTTTTTTTTTTTTAAAAGATTTTATTTTTTGCCTTTTTCTCCCCAAAGCCCCCCGGTACATAGTTGTATATTCTTCATTGTAAGTCCTTCTAGTTGTGGCATGTGGGACGCTGCCTCAGCGTGGTTTGATGAGCAGTGCCGTGTCTGCGCCCAGGATTCGAACCAACGAAACACTGGGCCGCCTGCTGCAGAGCGCGCGAACTTAACCACTCGGCCACGGGGCCAGCCCCTGAGGTCTAGTTCTTTTTTAATCCATAAACCACAAGTATGGATTTGCCTAGCAATAGAACACTGTTTATTTCTTTTTTAATTTATTCGGTAGACATGTATAGTCTTGAGTTCCACAATGCAATTCATCAGGAATAATTGCAAAATACAATAGATATCTTTGCCTCCTGCTTTACCATTTGGTCAGGTAAAGTTTGAATACATATTCAAACTCTGCATTGATTTAACGTGTTTTCACTAAATGATAGTTTTGCTATTAAAAATAAAGCAATTAAGAGATTGTCCATAAATCTGTGAGACTTGTCAAGTCTTGATTATAAGATGTCTTCTCTTTGCCAAGATAGAATTTTAATGGACATAGAGCTGTGTCCTTATATGTGGGCATACACAGCTCTGTGGCAAAACTGCAAAGGGATTACAATCCTTTGGCTTCTGGTTAGGAGTTAATGCCACTGCTCAATACCATTGATGGACTACAAGCTTCTGGAGGGCAGGACAGAGTCTTATTTATCTTATCCAGGTCCTAGCACAATACCTGACACAGAACTGGTTCTCAATAATTGTTGAATAAATAAACAAATTAATTAAATCATTAATCAAAGCATTGCACATTTCTTCAGCATACTTTCTGCCCTTGATTAAGAAACTGAAGGGGGTGCTCTAGAATTCTAAATATAGCCAAATTGCCCTCTAAACTGAAGAGGCACATTGTTTCATTTCTTGTGACAACCCTTTGTGTTTTTATTTGGACAGACCCATATCGCAACATCTCAGAGGTCACGCACACCATCCCAGCTCACTAAATAGCAGAAGCGATCAGCCCAGAGCCAGTCCAATGCTTAGTGGCCATAGTAAATGGTCCAACAAGGCGGATGCCAAGAATCTGGCTTGAGAGCTCCTGATCTCATGGACGGGTCCCTCAAGGAGAACAAACCCTTGTTCTGGTGCATTGTCTATTACAATCCTGCTTTCCAGCCCGCAAAGCCACCCAGAATCCAGTCATCTCCGCACACTGGAGCTGGTGCTGCCTAGGTAAAAGCCTGCAGCTGCAGCATTTTTCTTGGCTTTGCTCACCTGTGTGATGATGCAGGGATGGTCGGGAGAGTTAACACACAGAAAGTAAGACAGGAACGGAGGTTGGGGAGAAGGAAGCTCCCGACTGCTGAAGTTGTTTGGCCTGAAGCATCAGAAAAGCCATTCTGCGATCCTGTTACTGGGATGCAAGAAGGAGACGTAGAGGGAGCAAATCCGGCTCCGGGCAGTTGTGAAATAGGCTAAGTTCATAAGAAGTATTTTCTCTTCTCCCTTCAGGGAGAACTGCGAACTCCCAAAGGTGCCCTATCACCGTCTTTGCTGCCGGGAACAGAAAGCCCAGGGGGCTCACCAAAACCACCTCGCATCTCCTCAACTTCTCCTACGAGTCCTGAGTCTCCCTCCTGGTCCAGAGTCTGGCGAAAGGACAAACAGATTTGGATTTTCCTTTTTCCTTTGTATAATTAGCTAATTCATTCCTGGTTCAAAGCACTTTCACAGACATTTTAGTAAGAGACGTTTACCATCATCTTTCAGGGTTAGACTGGGCAGGGATTACACTCCCATTTTAAAAGTGAAGAAATCAATTTCTCCATGTGCCCTCAAAACTTCCAGGATGATATTCATCTTGTTAGGATAACCTATTCGCCAGTTCCTGGTCTGGCCTCTGGCTCCCTCTCCAGCTTGTCTTTCCTTCATGCCATCCTTCATGCTGCATTAAAGTTATGCTGAACTGCTTGTGGTTATTTGAAACTATCATATTGTTTCACACCATGCCTTGACTCATGCTTTCCCTGATCTCTGGAATGCCTCTCTCCCATCCTTTGGTTGGTAGAGACATCTGGTCAACGACTACGCATGCTTCAAAATTCAGACCAGACATTGTCTCCCGCAGAGACGCCTTCTAGGACCCTTTTCCTCTCCCAGGCTGATTAAAAGTCCCTGGTGTTTACCCTTAGAATACCAATCATCTCTTTTTGGAGAGTTTGACGGTTCACATGTCAACTTTTCCTCATCTGACTATGAGTTTCTCAAAATCCAGGAATATCATGTTGCAAATGATAGTATGTTCAAATCAACTTGACCTGAATTTTAAAAAAATAACAATAAGATAAGGGATTTACTGGCTTGTAACTCAGTACAGTGCTTAAGGCACAGCTGGACCTAGCAGCTCAAGCAAGATCACCAGAATTCCATGTTTCCTAGTATCTAAGTTCTACTTTCTTCTCTGCAGATTTTATTCCCAAGAAACATTTCACTCCACACAGTGGCTCCTAGAATAGAATAAGCACATGTTTGAAAGGCACAAAGAAGTTTGTAGAGAAAGTCAAAAGCTAGAGTAAGCAGAGCCTGTGGTCATGGTGAGGCTTTTGGATTTTATAAATACATTGGGAATTCTTCGTAGATTTAAACACAAGAAATAGATATATGCTAAGGCAATCACTTTTGTTTCTATTGGAGAAAATGAATGAGTGAGGCAAGAGTGGGAAAAGTGTCAGCAGCTATGAAGCTGTTATAAAAATCTAGGGAGCAAGAGCGGTGGCCTGAACAAAGATGATGGCTATGAAGATGGAGAAAACGGATAGAGCCAAGACATGCTTTGGAAATGAAAACTGGAAGATTTTATCAAGGATTGAGCAGACAAAGTGCTTATGGAAAGACAGAAACCAAGGATGACTTTTATATTTAGGACTTGAGCAACTGGTGATAGGAGTCTCTGGATGAAGAGAAAGATTGGGGGGTGGGAGGAGAGTGGATAGCAAAGAAAGGAGGAAGTGTGTTCTGAGGTCAGTCAACAGTTCCATTTGGATGTGTTAGTCATGAGACATCCAGACGGACTTCCATTTAGTTCGTGCACAGACTTGTCTGCCCACACCTGCCCCAGATCTGGGTCTGAAATAGGGTTATCTAGTGGCTCACTAGGGAAGAAAAAGAGGTGGAAAATTTGGAGAAAACAGACACTGTGGTTAACAAATAGAGGTCACCTTTTAAGTCTTAAAGGTTTCATTGGAGGGATTCAGACTTAAAGATAACCAGATAACCAGATCAGTGCTGTATTACCAGCTCTGCTACACATTAGCTGTATGATCTCGGCCAATTCACCTTCCCTTTCTGAACCTCAGCTTCCTCAACAACACATGGAGAAAATTCTGTGTCCCTCACTTCCAGGGCTTTTGTGAAGATTTGCATGTTAAAAGGTATTGCAAACTGTAGAGCAATAAATATCTATAAATCAGAATTATGATGTTTTAATATACACACAGACATCAAAACCAAAGGAATTTTTAAATAAAAGCGAGCCATGTCAGAGAAATTGGGCACATTCTTTCTTCAGGCCCTAAACCTTTGAAACAATCCCAAGAACAACCTCAGCCTTCTGGTGTCAATGAAACACTTCACTTACTTTTATTTTTTCACTCTCCCAGCACCCCCCGTTAGTTGCTTACAGTTTGTCCCTTGTGGCTGATGCTAAAATGTATTTCTCCCCCTCTATATACTAGTTTCTCAGGCTAAATCCATTCCACTTGGCTGATGGAAGAGGCCAGACGATATCCGACATGGCTTTCCTCCCCCAAGACCCCAGGGATCTAAGAGATGAGCTCCGGTATTTTGCCAACATATGACTGAGGACTGGAACAACCACCTGTGAATTGAACATTGTAGGTTTTATTTTTTTATTTTCTTTTCACAGCAAAGCCTGGGAATGCCCAAGAAGGGGATGAGATCATCCGTCTCGTCTGTGAGCCGCATGTTCTGCAGGTCTTCTCGTTCCACATTACGTCATGCTGGAAACAGAAAGTGTCTGGACATTCCTTACGCAATCGGCAGGGGTGCGAAGTGAGGGAGACACTGGCTGCTAGAGATCCTGATTCCCCAATTCTGGTCACATCTGAGTATGTGGGCTCTCATTTCTGCCAAAAGTTATAGAATGCCTATTAGGGGGCCTGTGTTTTTCGATGTAAAAATAATCTTGCATATTCATTCATTTAACAAATGTTTGTTTTGAGTGCTTACTAAGTGTTGGGGATACAGAGTGAACAAAACATAAAATTCTGCCTTCATGAGGCTAGCATCCTATTGCAAGAGATGGCCAATTAACAAATCAACACGTAAATATATGATACAATGTTAGATAAGTGCTCCAAAGTAAAAATCAACAAGGATAAGGGGAAAGAGAGTGATAGGATGGCTGTTTTGGATAAGACAAGCAAGGGAAGTCCCTCTAAGGAGGTGACATGTGAGCGGAGGACAGAATGAATTGAAGGATTCACCAACAAACATCTCTGGAGGAAAGGAAGGAATCTCCAGGCAAAGAAGAGGAAGTGCAAAGGTCCTGAGACTAGAAAATGTTTTAGTAGAGAGGCTACCATTTTTCACACCCATTATCTTGGAGCCTCCCTGTAACTCCATGCTGACTCCAGGAGTGACGCTTCTCATCATACAGGTGGGAAAACTATGTATTCAAGAGGCTGTCAGTTCACCTTCTCTGTGATCCAGTCCTGATATATGGTCCACAGATCCAGGCTTCACTCCACTCTGCTTTTGTTTAATTCACCATGTGCTTTCTGTTTAATATTCTTTCTATAGAAGGAAAATTAAACCAAGAGTTAGGTGATTGAGGTTAATAGCAAAGAAAAGGAAGAGGAAAAAAATATCCCATTTCCTCTCTGGTTTGCATAAGAACATTGAATGTCTTACATTTGAAGAAAAAGTTCTGGGACAGTCTATTCAGCTACGTCCTTGGTCATGTTTAATGCTCTAGCCAGTTGACAGTTATTCTATTGTGGTGCCAAGTATGTCAGGAAACCACCATACTTTCTGTGGACCAAAGTCACAGGCTGGCTGCTAACATGTGCATTTGCATTCAATGTGAAGAGTTTGCTCCAAAGAGACTTGTCTCGGCCTTTTGTCTCAGCCCTTCATAATCATGAATAGATACTGTGACTCAAGCAGTCACTGAAAGCCACTTTCAAAAGGTGCTTTTACAGGAAGCCTTTGGGGAAGCTTTCAAACTCATACATTTTGCTAATAATCAGGACCCATTTTCATGAAGGTTAATGTATTAGGGCTCTGGTTGGATCCATAGAAAAAAGTAGGAAATGGCAACAAAAGCAAAGGGAAGTTAAGAATGAAGGAAATGGGAAAATGGCATTCATTATGTACCAGGCACATTTAGTCCTCATCATAATCTTGTAAGGTAGATATTGATGTGGATCAAGGCTGCCCCAGGGAGAGAAGCCCAAGGCATCCTGGCCTACATGCCGATCTATATGGCCCAATTCATGTCTAAAGTGATACAACCACGCAGTAACCAGACCCTGCCTGCACCAGTACCATTTTAATGACTTTTTACATCATCTTTCCTTTGTCTAGTAAAAATAAGTCACGTACCCACGCCTTATAAATTTAGTCCTACCCTCAACACATTGTGGCCCTTCACTGTCCATGGGTCCTGTCCCCGTGCTTGCAGCCTTCACTGCCCATTGGCCCTGTCCCCATGCTTGAAGCCCTTCGCTGCCCATGGGTCCTGACCCCATGCTACTCCATGCTATTCTCTGAATAAAACAGCACTACTACCAGACCCTGAGAGTCCAAGAAATCTTTCTTTTGACTCCTCAGCTCTCCGAGCCCACATCAGATATCTTTATCCCTATTTGGTGACAAGTAACGTGAAGTTTATGAAGAACCAGCTAAAGATCAAATAGCTAGTGAATACCTTAGTTGGGATTCAAACCCAGGTTTAGTTTCTCTATACTATTCCATTTTCCACTGCCTAGTTTTCTCTCTGAAAAGTCAGAGATGTTCTAAAAGTTCCTGATTTCTGGTGCCTCCAGCTCTATTAATTTTTTCAATCATTAAAAGTCCAAAAGACTGACATTTTTGCTTGGTACCCACAAATATCTAGTGTCTCCGTATTTAGACAGAGGATAATATCCCTTTAAAACCATCCTTCCAGAAAGATCTGGCCCCAAGCTCCTGGCTCCCATTTGAGGTTGCTTAATGGGGATTCTATATATATAAATAGCATTGGGTAATCCTCAAGGCTCCTTGCTGAGTGACCGCTGATGCAGTCTGAGGTTTGGCTGACACTCTTGCAAGAAGCGTTGGAACAGACTGATATGGGCTCCTTAGAATGGTGGCCTCTTTACAGAGGAAGTAGAACTACTCCCACTAAAAGGGTTTCACAAGTTACTTGGATTCATCATGTGACCTTCTATGTTATGATTATCTGTTTACATGTCTGACTTCCCATTTGGAGTACTGGGTGTCCCTTCAGAACAGGGACCATGGCTTAATCACTTCCGTGTCCCCACAGCATTCCCCACTGTTGGCACTCAGTCATATTTTAGGAAATGGATGTCAGTTATCTGCTGCTGCGAAACAAACCGCTCCAAATCTTTGTGGCTTAAAGCAACAACCATTTATTTAGCTCACAATTCTGTGGGTCAGCAATTCAAGGCAGGCATAGCTGGAAGGTTCTTCTGGTTTCTGCTGGGCTCCATCATGAGAATGCGGTTAGTTGTGTTCAGCTAGGCAGCTCTGCTTCTGAGTGTGGCCGTCCACATGTCTCTCCTCCTCCTGCACCCTGGCCCAATTTTGTTCCCATGGCATGGCAGGGATGCAAGAGTAAGAGAGGGAAATAGCACGCCAAGCTTCTTACAGCCTAGACTCAGAACTGGTGCATTATAACTTCCGTCGTGTTCTATTGGACGAATCAAGATATGAGGGCAGCCCAGATTAAAAGAATGGGGAAATAAAGTTAAACATCACATTGCAATTGAGGTGGGATGAGTAGACAATCAGGGCCATTTTTTCAACCTACCATAAAATATTTGCAATGAATTAAATGCATGGTATATCAAATTATGAGATATGTTCTATCTCTCACTAAAATTAATGCCCCCCATAATAAATAACTGACTTTCTAACCTGGAAGGAGGAGATGGAGGTCACCAACCAACCCAGAGCATGAGATGGCCCATGTTCTACCCTCAACAAAGGCCAGAACATGGGATTCGAAAGAGCGTATGCTCCAAATTGGGATATTAAAGTTCACGGGTTTTGCTTTGTTTTGGTTTTTCCCTTGGGAGAGACCTAATTGTCTGCCTGGATTTCAATTAATAGTGCCAACTCTCTGCTTTACCCTGAGAGGCAGTGTTGGAAGGTTTGGTGAAAGAGCATATGTTTTGAAGTCAGACAGACTGAATTTCAAATTCTGGCTCCTGCGTATTCTAGTCATGTGCTCTGGTGTAATTTCCCTCACCTTTCTGGGTTCGTTTCTTCCTCTGTAAAACGGGGATTAATAGGAACCATGCATGACTGTTGTGGTTATTAAATGAGATAGTATATGCATAACACTTAGTGCCTGACACAACATAGGTGACAAATAAATATTAGTCCCCTTCACCCTTTGCCTCCCTTAGCCTTTGCATTGCTAGAGGACACCTTCCCATAATCTAAGGCAGGAAGATACTTCTTGAACATTAACGTAAAATGTTGTTCTTGGGAAAGATCAAATCCAGTGATAAACCTCGGGCATCATTTTTACTTAAAAATTAGAGTAAGTTATGAAATTTAACTGAAGAGCAGTTTAAACAAGGATTTCATATTAAAACAAGTACAAATGTAAATTCCTATCTGGCAGGTATTTGATTAATAAGACGTGTGGCTTCAAAGAAATTTCCAGTGTGCAGGAGTCCACTTTAGGCTTGACCATATGTATGTCCCCATAGCTGCAGAGCGATTGGAGGAAAAAGCTTAAGAATCAAAGATAGGGTAATATCTACTTAGAGCCCAGCTTGCCACCGGGGACGACTCCGAATGTTGCTCTCTCTGGTTCCACGTCTGCAATTAAAGAAAAACGCCCTCTGTTTTTTCTTCCATTCTTGGCCTTTCATTTCTGAGAAGAGAACTGGCCAGCATCAATTTCTTCTTTGTTATATTCAGTGTTGCATCTTCCAGCCGAACCTCCCCCACCTCCCCCACTTGTACCTAATACTTACTTCTTCCCCTCTTCCAACATTCCAGAAGACTCTAGTGTGATTTGTTGAGCTTTTAGGTAAGCCTTGACCACATGAACATTGCTGGTAAAAGAGCCTGACAAGGGGAATCCTCTATAGTCTGCAATGTTTCTTGCCCAACAGAGCTTCTGCTTTCTGAGAGAGCTGTATATTTCTTGCAGGTCACCTTTATATGTCATTAACATTCAGCTGAAACTCCCAGACATCAGTACAGATCCACCTCAATAGCTGTGATCACCACTGACATGGTATGCATCAAATCCTGTCCTTTTGACACAATGAGGTCACCAGAGAATAAAAGAACTGGACCAAGAAATATGGCTTTAAATCCACTCACACAGACACCTGTTCAGAGCAAAGAGATTCTGAAATCAGTCAGGCCACATAGTGGTGCAGTGAGAAGCTCTGAGTAGGGACCCAGAGCTGTACTGATTCACATCCTACCCCCTCATCTCACTGACCAGCTGTGTGGCCTTGAGTAGTCATTTCATTTCTCTGTGCCTCAGGTTTCTCCCTTGTGCAAAGCAGGCAATAATGAAACGTATCTTATAAGATCGTTGTTGGGACTCAATGAATTAACCGTGTAAAATGTTTCAAAGTTGCCGGTCTACGCAATGATTTGCTTCTTGTTAATATTTGCAGTTCCAATTAATTGATTGCTTCATGACCTTTTGGCATCTCAGTTTACAAATCTAGAAAATGGAGATAATATTTCTCTCGAGAGATTACTGTAAGTATTCAAGGTATGTTACACTCAGAGAATAGTAGCTGCTGTTATTAGTAAAAGCAATACTTGTCATCACCATGAAGTCAATAATCAGGATAATGATTCTCTGCAGCAAACGAGGAGTTATTTTTAAATATCAAATCATAATTGAAAATTAAGTCTTAGGAATTTATTACATAGAGAGACAGACGTGAGAAGTGATGGCGTTAGAGGTTAGAAACTAAATTTGTGTTACTAGATTCTCCACTTAGCAGGAGCAAGTCGATGAAGGCGCCATTTGACTTCTCTTTGTTTCTCTTTCCTCGTTGGAAAGACTGGAAAAATACCACCTACTTTGCAAGACTGTTGTAGGATTAAATGGGATACTATGTAAAGCGCTTGGCATGTTGTGAGAGCTCAATAAATGGTAGCTACGCTAAATCAAAGGTCTAAGACAGAAAAATGACCTGTAATTTTTATTAATATGAAGTGATTGGGGAAAAAAACCCTCTGATTTATCCTTGTGAGCTTGGCCCTGGCTAACTTAATGAAGATGGAAGAGAAAAGAGGACTGAGGTTTAGAAAAACCAAGTAGACAGAGTGTGGAGGGAGTTTCGCTGAGGTTAGCTATAAGGAATTTGTGGTTTGATTCGAAAGACTTTGGTTTTATGAGGTTCGAGGGCCTTTTTCAAAAGGAAAACCAGATGTATCAATGGAAAGTTCATGCAAACAGTGCTTTCTTCAGCAAATGCTGCTTTGAGTCTGATTCTGCGAGACTGCAGCCGGGTCGGGGAGGCGGGGTACCGTGAAGAGGGAGTCTGGAGTTCCTTTTAAAACTCATTTGGTCCAGTCTTGCCTACCCTCAGTGATGTTCTCAGATGGATCATGAGACTGGGACTTGTAAGCAAAAAGCCCCAGAACCACAAGCAGAGGTATGATTCCAATATAGCCCAGAAAGCAGTAGGCCTTCCCATCTCAAACCCCTGCTTTAAACTTTTGAAGAAAATTGGCTTTTCTTTCCCAAGAGTCCAGCATCTTCAGGCCCAAGGCTCTCTGAGACAGTCAACAGGGATGAGTTGCTTCCCAAAGTCCCTTCACCCTAAATGCCGGGGAGGTAAAGGAGATTCATGAGACAATAAATAAGGTTTTAAGTTAAATTTCTTTGCCACCTAGACTGCAAAGATGATGAATTTTCTAGTGGGTTTATCAGAATTAACTGGCAGGCCTCATGAAAAGGCTTGGAATTATTTAAAATATATAAGGAGAAATCATCACAAAATCCATGATATAAATGCATATAGCCTGGGTGCCTGTTATGAGGTATGGTGCCTGGCATTTTCCATCCACTATCTACTAAGTCATTAAATGAGTTAGGTGTTATCTCCATTTCATATGTCAGGAAAGGAAAGTCCAGGGACATCTAGAGACTCGCTCAAGTCTAAGTTTGAATCTCCCAGTCTATGTCCTTGTCATGACACCACATTCATCTCTATGTGGTATGCTTAGTACTGATAGTATGTGAGATAATTGTGGGTGGTACATGGGGAAAATATATTTCCATTTTAAAGGTTATGTATACATTGTATGTGTATCAAAATAGGCAGGCATATCAGAGATGTGGTTTCAAGAAACTAATGGCTTAGCATGAGGCTACTTTTACCAGAGTCTATTTAAAGAAGACTATTCAGAATTTGAAACATGGATATGGAAAAAGTTGTGAAGAATGAGCAAAGTGTGGGAAATGCTATCCTAGGCCAGGCTGCCCTCTGTGTTCTATAAAGAATGGCCACAGGCTAGAACAAGTGGGATTTCTCAGAAAATCTTGGTCAATTTGTCAGTCCCCTGACGTCTGCCAGCTCCTAATGACTCCACCATCCCCTCAGAACCTGGAGCTAAAAATCCAGAGATCGGCCTTTTTCCTCATCTCACTAGCTGCCTTGGTCAATGTGGGCTGCTATAACAAAGTAACAGTTTAGGTGGCTTATAAACAACAGAAATTTATTTCTCATACTCCTAGAGGCTGGAAGTCTGAGGTCAGGGTGCCAGCATGATCATGTTCTGGTGAAGATCTCTTCCACATTGCTGACTTCTCTTTGTGTCCTCATGTGGTGGAAGGGGCAAGGAAGCTCTCTGGGGTCCCTTTCCTAAGGCACCAATCCTATTCATGAGGGCTCCACCCACAATGACCTAGTTACCTCCCAATGGCCCCACCTCCTAATACCATCACATTAGGGGTTGGGATTTCAACATATGAATTGGGGGCGAGGGGTATACACAAACATTTAGTCCATAAGACTGGCAAAGTCCTAGGCATTCTAGTTTCTCCTCACCATCCTTCCTCAGCATCCCAATTTCCTCTAATGCTTATACTCATATGCCCCCTCCTCCATCTCACTACAGCATTTTAACTGGTCTCCCCAACTCTAATCTTACTAGAATGATCCTGGAAAATCCTAAAATAAGCATGTTACTCTCTGTGGTAGGCTGAATAATGTTCCCCCTTAAAGATGTCTACATTGTAATCCCCACAACCTATGACTGTGTTACCCTACCCAGCAAAAGGGACTTTGCAAGTGAAACAAATTTAAGGATCTTAAAATAGGAAGATTATCCTGGATTAGCTGGGCGAGCCCAATGGAACCACAAAGGTCCCTGTAGGAGGGAAGCAGGTAAGTCAGTCAGAGAAGGTGATGTGACTACTGAAGCAGAAGTTGGAGTGATGCGAGGCCAGGAGCGGAGGAATGTTGGCAGCCTCTAGAACTAGAAAAGGTAAAGAAATGGATTGTCCCCCAGACCCTCCAGCAGGAATTCAGCCCTGCCTATCCATTTCAGACTTCCCACCTCTGGAACCGTAAGACAGCCATGTGTGCTGTTTTAAGCCATGAAATTTACTACAGCAGTAAGAGGAAACCAATACAATCTTCTGTCTGAAGCCTGTCTTCCCTTTTGCCAAGATCTAGCTTCTTCATTGTAAAACAGGTCTTGATGATATAGCCCCTCCCACTTCTCAACCTTATCTCTTAATCCCCCAGTCCCCAAATTAACATTAATAGCTAATACCGTACGTAAAAATACTGTATCCCCAACACTATACCAAACATTTACAAATATTAATTCATTTAACTCTGACAGTAGCATCCAAGGCAGGTATTATCATTATCCTCCTCTTAGAAATAAGAAAGTAGGGGCTTGGAAAACTTACATGACCTACCCAAGGTCTAGAATTAGTGGTTGTGGCAGAAAGAATTAAATTCAGGTTGATCTGATTTCAGCATCTCTGCTATTAAACACTATGCTATATCAATCTTAGAGTTCTCAGAGAAAAACCCGCTGTTTCATATCCCTACAAATGTTATAGCCAAGAATCAAGCCATGAGATAGGGTCAGGAGAAGCTGAATAAACTGGAGAGAGCAGGATTCTGGAAGAGAGGGGGCATAAGGATATTAGCAGAAAAAGTGAGATACAAAGTGAGCGCAGATGGCTTGGAGATGGTGAGGACTGGGTGAGCCAACATTGGACATATGCTGGGCTATTTATTTTATGGGACCCTAGACATACTTTCTGGCACAGGAGTAAAATCTTAAAGGGGCTGCATCGAGGTAGACAGCCAGATGAGTACAGTCAGGACTCAGGGCTAAATTCTTGTATCTTTAAACCCATTCTTCTGCCACCACCTCTTAGGGACACTCATCAAGGCTGCTGTGACCACTTCCTCCACTTTACTTGAAAGCAAACAGTTTAAGAAACAGGGAAAAGTAAGCAAAGAGCCAGAGAGGAGGTAATATGGGATGGTGATTAAGAAGACTGACTCTGAAATCAGGCAGCCTGTGATAAAGGACATAGCTGAGTTTTGAATTCAGATTTTTTTTGGTTCTAAAGCACATGCTCTTAGTCAATTAACTCTGTGAATATCCATAAAACAAAAACATGTTAACTCTGCTAATCTGAATGACACACATAGAAATTCCCCCTTCCCCATCTTGGCTCTACAATTGATCAGAATAAGAAATCTGATATATCTATTTGAGATCAGAAGTACAATAAGCAAAGTTTTAAGTCAATGAAGGATGCAGTCCAAGCCAGGTTCATGCTGTGGTCCATTCTACAGATCCAAACAGCTTTGCCCAAACTTGAGTATGACTCCTTTGCTGAAGGAAACGTATGTCCACCTCTGACTCAATAATGGGGAAATAAAGAGAGGAGTGTCTTTAATTGGGCAAAGTCTAAGCAATTGGGGGGAGGGAGGGTGAGCACCTCCCGATCCCACGGACACCAGCAGCCTCAGTCTCATATCTTTGGTGATATTCCTATACCCTTATTCATCTACTACAAGGATATTGAAGTGATCTCTGAATTTCAGACCTACCTGTGGCGTGGATTGCTAACTTTCCTAAGTAGCCACTCTCTGGTTCTTGTAGAGTAACACAAAACCTGATTTATGTTTGGGCCCATTGCTGACCAGAGTAAAGACTACATTTTCCAATCGTCTTTTAGGTGGATGTGAACATTTGACTAATTTCTGATGCATGGAGTAAAATCAGAAGTGTTTTGTGAAAGCTTATGAGACTCTTCTTTAAGAGAGTGTTGAACCTTTGGTCTGAATGTTTGAGTCCACCCAAAATTCATACATTGAAATCTTACCGTCCAGTGTGATGGTGTTAGGAGGTCGGGCCTTTGGGAGGTACTTAGGTCGTGAGAGTCGAGGCCTTGTGAATGAGATTAGTGCTCTTATGAAAAAAAGCCCCCACAGTGCTCCCTAGCCCTTCCACCTTGTGAGGACACAGCCAGAACTTGGCAGCCTACCACTCAGGAGAGGGCCTTCACCAGAACCTGACCATGCTGGCACCATGATCTTGGACTTCCAGCCTCCAGAACTGTGAGAAATAAATGGTTGTTCATAAGGCACCCAGTCTATGGCATTTTGTTATAGCAGCCCAAACAGACTGAGACCCTTCTCTTAGCTATCTTTATCATCGCTGCTTCTATCTTGCTGCCCGGATATGGGTTTGGAACATGAATTTGAAGGTCGTACATAGGGGTTGCTAGAAAGACCTTGAATTCCTGAGAACAGCCACTATAGCACTCCTGGACTACACAACTGCAGACTTTTATATGAAAAATAAATTTCTATTGTTTTAAAACCAATATTAATTTCAATTTTCCCATTACTAGCAGTCAAAGCTAATCCTAAACTATATAGCAATCACGTCACTCTTTGCTTAAAATCTATGCATGGTTCCCACTTGACCTCAGAAAAAATTCCAACCCCCTTAGTGAAACATTTGAGGCCCTTATAACCTGTATATTTGATATCTTATTTTAAGCTTCCCATTTATGCTTTAACAAACCAGCAATACCTAATAATCTCTATTTCCCTAAGTATTCACAGTTTGTCCTGTTTGCATCTTTTTATGCATATTGGTTAACTTCTGCTTTGAATGTCAACTTCATTTGTTTGACAGAAAAGTGTCACTTCCTCTGACAAACCATGTCTTACCACTTGGACAAACTCATGTGCTCCTTCTACTCTGTTCCAATTGTGTCTGATAATCCCATTAAGTCGCTTCAACACAAACTATGAGTTTATATTTCTGACTCCACCAGTAGACTGTTTTCCCAAGGGATGGAATAGTGTCGTGTGCATCTTTGAACCCACATATGCTGCCAGGCACACAATAGACGCTCAAAAAAATTCCTTTTGAGTGAATAAATGTTGATCACCCAGCCATCTTTCAGTGCTAACCGACTGCCTCAATATAACTTCTCAAGTCTTTTAAACTAAGCCTTTGGAGTCCATCTTTATGCAGATCTAGGCTATGCCACCTATAAGCTCTGTGACCTTGGGCAATTTTTTTCTTCCATTTCTGAGTATTAGTTTCCTCTCCTTTAAAACAGGAGGGGAAAAAGCTTACTTTATGGTATTCGGGTATTATTATATATAGTAAGTACATAAAACGTCTAGTTTGACTTAATATCAAACCCCAGTAGATGGCATAAATTATCATTATTCTCTAGGAAAGTTTATGCGACTTAGAGAAATCACCCTAAAAGTCACCAGGATTCAAAACAAAAGAAACATGAAGAAGCCCACCAGAAAGCTGGTGGCACAGGTAGACTTACATAGGGAGTAAGTGATGGACTGAGCATTTTGGTCTTTGATAAAGCCCTGACTGAGCCACTAGATTGCTATGAGATCATGAGGAAGTCACTTCCACCTCCAAACCTAAGTGCCTCCATGTGTACAGAGTTGAAAGTGCTCAGATGACGTCATAGGACTAGTTTGAGTGTCTAACGCAACTTCGAGCAGCACGGCCTTTGGTCCAACTTTACCATTCTTATCCCATCAAACCACACAAATTTTGCCCTTAGATGGACTGCTCTGACCAGTCTCCCCACAGCCCCCGCCCCCTACTCACCACTCTTTTATGGGAAGCAGGATGAGTTAGTTGCACCTTCGGGCTTTGTCTGATGATGCATGTTTGTGCAGTGTGGGTGATTGGTTTCATATGGCCACACGATTGGGCAGCTGGGGACATCTGCTTATATTTAGCACACAAGCAAACTTTCCACAGTCAGGAATCAGCATGCTCTTGGCCCAGTAGGGCTTGGCCCCTCTAGGCTGCATAAGTGGGAGATTTCGACTCGTGTCCTGGACGCACATGTCAAGAAGAATAACCTAGACATGAAATAATTGGGGTGAAAATCAGGACTCTGGCATCTCTGGGTGTATAAATTGCCTATGGAAATGGGGCAGTTAGACAGGAAGCAACATATCACACTGATGAGGATGAGTAAGGGAGATCCTGAAATATGCTTTGTTCCCACAGGGAAGTCCATGCCTCAGGGATATTGACCCACATAGAAAGGGATGACTGTCTCAAAAATAGCCTCAGCGTGTGGCTCACGCTCATCATGGGAAGGGACTACATGCTCTGTATGATGCTTGTTCCAAGACCTCAATTTTTGCTCCATTGCCATAGACAACATGCATAAGGGAAAGAGCACTGGTCTTGGAATTATTTGACCCAGATCCGTCCTCCACATCTTCCATCACTCTGTGTATCCTTGGACCAGTCATCCTGCTTCTCTGGGCAACAACTACCTTATCCTCAAAAGGAGGCTGTTTGGGATCAAATAAGATGCTCTCTGGTACTGTTTTATCAAATGTGAAATATTATCCAGATGTCAGGAACTGTTGTTACTATCCAAAGAATATCTCAAGATCTTAAAGAGAGAAGTAAATATATTTTATTTTATCAGCCACTATAGAACTCACTCTACAGATCTCCTGAGAGATGGTTGTCCACTTTTCACATCAACGTCCCGTCTCCAGGACAGGTGTCCGCAGCCTTGTAGAACAGTCAGTTCTGTTCTCTGAGAGCAGTGGTCATAAAGTCATAAAGTCCTGCCAAAGTCTTCTTCCTTCCCATCATGGAAGAACCCCTGGGCTGCTTTCTCTCCTCTTGAGCCAGGGGAATAAATGTGCTTCCTCTTTCACAAGAAACACCTGGAAATATCTGGAAATAACAATAGGAGAGAAAAGTCATAGACTTTGCTGCCAAGTAGTCCTAGGTTCACGTCCTACTTTTCTGTTCTTCATCTGTGTGACTTTGAGAGTGTTGCCTTAACTCAGTCAGCCTCTGTGTTCCCATCTGTAAAGGGGGATCTGATACTGTATGGACATGGTGAGCATTAAGTCAGCTGATGTCTGGAGAGTCTGACACTGTGCCTTATCTCGTAGTAGGTCCTCGGTAAATAATAACTATTAAGCTGTTGCCATTATTGACCTACTTTTGCTGTTATTACTGATACTTTTCATATTTAACACACGTGATTCACTAAATGTTCAAAAGGGCCCTTCCACAGCTTGGTTTGGGTCATTAGCAAATCATCTCCTTGCACGTTTACTGAGCTTGTTCTCTGTCCCAGCCGCTGTGCCAGGCAGTGTTGAGGGTTCAAAATGGAAGAGTTCCCTTTGTGAATGAGAAACTGTCAAACCATGGCCATGTTTCCAGGGTAACTGATGTATGGTAGAAATGTACATGTAACATGGAAGTATAATGGAGACCTTTTAGTTTTTCAAGTTTTTCCCCCTTTCCTTTTAAAATTATCTGCAAGATTTCATGTTGAGATTATTTGTTTGATCTTGCAAAGGTCCATAACAGGGCTGCTCATACCCTTAGGACAAACATACAGAGAATTAATTGGCTTCCTCACACTCCATAACCTGTGATAATTTACTCTAGGCCTCACTCTACTGAGATAATCATTGCAAAGAATTGCCACATAATAACGATTATTCTGTAAGAGGCCAACGCAACTTCTAAAATGTTGGCCAGATACTTTCAGTTTAAAATATGGTCATGGTTCCTCATAGCCACTAGCACCAAATTCAAGTTCACTCTAGTGGTCCCCAGGCGTCTCTTACTCTTGCCCTTCAATGCTTCTGAGCCTCACTACTGACCACTCTTTCCCCCTCTATACCCATCCTCAGCACCACACCCAATATGCAGCCTGGACTCCAACTGTGCCAACTTCCTGCGGCTCCCTGAGTATGTGTTGCTCTTCTACCGGTCTGTACCTACACACAGGCTCATACAATTTCCTTTTCTTGGAAAACCTCTTCTCACCTTCTCTGTCTGCACACCTCCCACACATTCTTCTTCAAGGATGGGCATAATCGTAGATGTTTATAAGAATCTATCCCCAAACACCCTAATCCTATTTAGGATCCTTTCCCCCAGTGCCAAAGCATCTGATCTCTACCACCATCTTGCATTTACTCCATTTTTTAATGTAATTCTCTATTCGCTTGTTCGTCTTCAGACTGTGAGCTTTGTGGGAACAGGGGTCATGGCTTATTCGTCTCTGTGTCATTCACGACATTGCATAAATGCCTTCTGGATGGATGAACAGAAGCACGGAGAAATGCATGAGCAGTTTCCAGAACAATAGGTCAAAGGCACACCATCTTTCTTCTCTGAATAATGATTACATAAGACCCAATAAATCACCTAGTACCCTCTGAAATATCTTGGCCATAGTCATAAAGAAGCCCAAAATGGTTGAAATTGACCTGTAAATTGTCAAATTTAATCCTAAATAGTTTACTCCACTTGACAGCCTTAAAAAAAAACAGTTATGCCTCTTAAATTTTCATTTATGTCTAGACATTCCAAAGACTCCACATGACAAATGGTCCTTTGCCACTCACCTTATGCTGTAACAGCTAATCCTAACCATGTTCAGAATTCTGCTCTATGTTAAAACTTTTCAAGCAACAGAAATTCTGTTGGGAAAGAGAAAGAAAGAAAGAGAAAGAGAGAGAGAGAGAATGAAATGGAGAGAGAGAGAGGAATATGGCTTAATCTTCAATCTTTTATGGGGATATAGTGCAGTTGTCCAGACCCACTGGTAACAAAACTCCAACATTTGGTCTCCCCCATGAATTCTTATTGGCTGTTTCTGGGCTCATTAATCTCCCTCGCTCTTGTGGAGGGCTGCTCTTGAATGAGCCAAAAGAATGTTCTACTGAAAATGCCGTAATGGTCTCTCCAGGTGTAACTGATTCCTGCTGTGTAGACACCAAAGCTGCATTTCTCTATGTCTCCAACACACACAAACTTCTATCTGGCTAGGTTTTTTTTCTTTTCGTGAATACTGTTTCCACGATTTTCCAAACCTAGCAAAACTTCATTAACCTTAAGCTTCCAAATCCTTCTTGTTTACATAACCTAGGCTGACCTTTTCTTGCTATCTTTGGTCTGAGAGAGGATTTGACCAACACACACACACACGTGCATCATGGTGTGTTGCAAACTACCTCATGAGGACAATCACGTTTTCCTCTGCTTTGAAAATGCTGATTACAAAGCTCTTTTAGCTGCAGAGCACAGAGTTGATGGCTGCTTCATTGTTAACTTATGCTTCTCCTCAAAGAAGCACCCTCTGTCTAAGACACTTTATCTAAAAGAGCCCCTCTCACTCTACATCCCTTTTCCTCTATTTATTTTGCATGACTGCACTTACTGAAGGAAGGTCCATGAGAGAGGGAACTTTGACAGTTGTGTTTATTGTCACATATCTTGAGCCTAGAATTCCTGGCAGCTGATGGATGGATAAATAGATAGATATTAATATGTTTATATATTGATTAGATAGATGCTAGATAGAAATCCCCATTTGACTCTACTGTGGTTTAGTTCTTACAAGCAATGTGGCCTTGGAAAAGAGACTTAATGCCTTCTTGCCTCAGTTCCCTTATCTCAATTCTTCCCAGAACCCACAAGCCTCCATATTGGGTACTAGGAGGAGAGAAGGACTCAGAGAGGAGATCTGAATGTCCCTGATCAAGCTGGCCCCTCTTGACTCATCAGCTTCACCTCTTAACACTCTCTCCACCATCACCAGGCACATGGACCTTCTTTCAGCTTCTGGAACATTCCAACATCTTGCTCACTTCAAAGCTTGGCCTGGGACAGTCTTAACACCTTTTTTCAAAAGGTGATTTCAAAATCGCTGTACAAAAAGAGAGACCTTCCCTCCATATTCTGCCTGAAGACCTCCAGGCACTCATTTCTGTCTTTCTCATCACTTTGTGTGCTTTCTAACAAAACCATTTTGCAGTTGATGTTTTCTCCTGACAAAACTATAAGCACCAGGGCAGGAGGCATACACATCTTATCCAACGTTTTTGGATCCCAAGGGTCTAGAATCATGCCCGAAACATAACAGACATTCAATAAATATCTGTTGAATAAATAAACGTTTCTGAAGACGATTGTAACTACCTTATAAAATTGTCTGAAAATTTAAACAATGTCATTTAGAGTGAGGCAGCCATGGAGGCAGCATCCAAGAAAAGTAAATTTCTCAGCAGTGTGGCTGGAACAGTGTGTACTTAATAAACACTACCTGTTATAAATACAGTATTCTTGTTATTATTAACATCTCTTCATCAAAGTCTCTGGTTAAAAACTTAGCTATTTAGCTCAAATAATTATTTGTAGTTGAAATTTAAAATATCACATTAAAAATGGTATTCTCAAAAGTTTTGCTGTTTTACAGTTTGACTGCTATTGACAAAAGCCATTTATTTTACTTGATATAGACTGGATAATTGAGTTGTTGAGTAAGACCCATACTTTAGGATTTGGCCTACATTTAATGCCTTAACCCTTTATGCTGATCTACAATGAAATGTTTGTGTCAGGCAAAATGTTAGGGTCTGAACTAGGTTTGCTATTCCAAATTGGTGAAAAACATTACAAGGGATAGCCCCACTTTCATACCCTCCTTCTACACTTTCAACTGATTAAGCCTCAGTTCAAACACAAAAGAAGAAAACCAGAGGCAGAAGCAGCCTATGAAATGATGCCCCTGGGTCTTTGTCTCTGATGTGAGTTCTGCATGGCTCCCGTTCCCATGTTGCTGGGCTGTGAGCCCTGCCTCTGCTCTCAGTGGCTGACACTGTCTTGGCCCAGCTGCTGTGCTTTGCTGGCTCAACTAGGTCTGACACCTGGCGGAGCAGATCCACGTACTGACCCCAGAAAGTAGCAAGGAGACTGTCCTGCTGCCAGGAAAGACCTGTGCCTTTGGGTGCCAGGAGGAGAGGAAGGGCTCAGAGAGTTCTGGATGTCCCTTTAATTGTGCAATTTAGCATTTGACAGCATCAGCCTTTCCACTGTTAAGCCAACTTGCAGAGTTTTACAAACAAGTTGCAAAATGGATTCAAGTCTGAGACCTGAAGCAGGTCCTTTATCAGATCTCTGCCTCCCTGGAATGTAATTGGTTTCCAAACTTGAAGGGAGGTGGAGTGGTGGGGGCAGTCCATTTAACAGTTGAAATTGGTAAAAGAAGAGAAAGACATCAAAATGTGCTTTCTTTTCAAAATACGGCTTCATTTATACAGTCAACTACTCCTTCGTCTGCTAATTACTCACCCACTAACATCACTTGCACCCTGTCTGGGTCCCCTCTGTGCCTAGATCACTCCTCTGGCGGAATGAGAAGATCAGAACCTTCCAGGGCTGCAGTCTTGTGTTCCAAGACCTGTAGAACGTCTTAGGAAAATACAATTAATTGCTAGCTCTGGTGGTCAGTGTTTAAATAGGACAAAGAACACAACTGAGAAAGCACAGGAGTATTTTTAGGTCTAGAAATAGCCACCAAACTATTTTATCAAAATGCTTTAACTTGTTTGGTTTCCACCTGGTCTCAATGTTTTGTCACCCAACACTCATAAAAAAATATCCTACTCCTCTCGGTAGAAAATCACAAGACACTATGCATTCCCATACATCAGAATATACTTTTCTCTCTTTAATCCTGGACAAATCCAAGATGGACAAAGACTCAGAAGTATTTTTTTATAGAAATTGAAAAACATCATACAGTCAAATAGCTAGGTAGGGGCTGGGGAGTTGCCTGCGGGGTTGAAGAGGCTGAGATGCGTGTGTTCATTTGAACACCACATTTTAGCATCACCGTGGGAGCTGGAGCATTGTCTGGGGTGCATTTGATGTCACACGGGTATTTGTGCCTGTGTGTTTGTGCAGAAGCGTGCACATTTGTGCATGTTTTTTCCTTTGTAAAGCTGCAAATTTGATCTCTGAGTTGCGACAGCCTCCGGGATACAGAGGCAGCTGCTTCCCCGGCCTCCTGTGTCCCAGCAACAACTCGTCAGTCAGCCTGACACAGCTGTCTTCTCAGCTTCCTCAAGGATCCTTTCCTGATAACCATTCACCGGTCCCCCCAAGCATCCTTGACACTGCCACACCACCCTTTCTTCAGGCTCTGACAGGCTACAGCTGCTCAGGGATCCAGCTGGGGTGCAAAAGGCTGGGAAATTGCTCTGTGTAGGCAGCATAGGGCAGTGGAGGGGGCCGAGGAGTCAGGAGATCCAGGCTGTAACCCAGCTGCTACTTACTAGCTGAGTAATTTGGGGTGCACTCTATCTCTCTTCAGGGCATCGGCCTCCTGAGCAGTCAATTTAGGGACAATGGTCCTTGGACAGGCCTACTCTCTTGGTTTCTACAACAGCCCAATGAACTGGGCAGGGCTTTATAAATGGGACATCTTTTAATAACCAAAAGGTGTTATATTAGTAGTGACACTTCAAAACTGGGGCAGGCTATTTTATAGGCCTTTTATTATAAATGATTTTACTTATACAGTACAAAGTATGTGCTGTCGTAGGATGTTTTGAACCTGGAAAAAACCACACAGATCTTCTCATCCAATCCCCACCTCTTAAAAAAGAAACAACGACAACAACAGCAACAACATGCCTTTCCAGGTCTGCAAGATGGTTTGCGGGCATAGAGATGACATTTTAACATAAATCTCATTGTGACAAAATTATTCCCTGTTCAATTTCCTTTCAATTCTTGTGTTTACTTCAGGGAGAAAGCCTGGTGCCACCTCGCCTTTAATATCCCTTAAACTCGTGTTCATCTGTCTCGTTAACAAAGCAACAGATACCTTAGGCTTAGTGTTTTCTGCAGACAACATTATTTAGATAGGAATTAGATTGACAAAGAAATTAAATTTTGAGTTATGTTTTGGCTACTGATGTTTATTGTCCATTTATAGCATAAAAAATTTTCCTATTAAAAACTTATTTAAATGAAAAGAATGAAGCATTTAAAGAAATACATTAATATGTAATAGACATTTGCCACCATATGGATGGACATTGAGGGAATTATGTTCAGTGAAATAAACCAGGGAGAGAAAGACAAATAATGCAATAATGCATGGTATCACTTATATGTGGAATCAAAAAAAAAAAGGCAAGCTCATAGAAACAAAGAGTAGAAAAGTAGTTTCCAGAAGCTGAGGGATGGGGGAAATAGGAAGAAGTTGGTAAAAGTATTGAAACATTCAGCTATAAGATTAATAAAATCTCAGCATCTAATGTAAAACATGGCGACCACAGTTGATAATTCTGTATTGCATAATTGAAATTTGCTAAGAGAGTAGAACTGAAATGTTTTCACACAAACAAAGATACATATGTGAGGTGATAGTTGTGTTAACTAACAACATGGTGGAAATCCTTTCACAATGTACACATGTATCAAATCAGTGATGTACATCTTAAATATCGTACCATTTTATTAGTCAATTATACCTCAATAAAGCTGAAAAAATACGTGATAGAATTGACAGTATGCAGATATGGCAATAATCATGACTTTGTATTAGCTATTGATTGTTACATAATAAAATAATGCAAAACATAATGGCTTAAGCAATGATAAGTGTTTTTATTTCTCAGAATTTGGTAGGTTTGGAATTTGGGGCAGTTCTGGTTTAGGGTCTCTCATGAGGTTGCAGTCAAGATGCCTGGCAGAGCTACAGTCATCCTAAGGCTCAAATGGGGCCGGGGATCTTCTTCCAAGGTGGTTCATTCATGCAGCCCACAAGTTGGTGCTAGCTGTTCCTTACCGCATGGGTCTCTCCACAGTGCTGCATGAGGGGTCTCATGACATGGCTGTATGTGTACCCCCAGAGCAAATGATCTGAGTCATCAAGGTAGAAATGGAACGTCTTTTATGGCCTAACCTCAGAAGTAACACGCTGTCACTTCTGCAACATCTAAATCAGCCCTAAGTCACCTAAATCAGCCCAATTCAACACAGGAGGGGACTACACAATGGAGCAGATACAGGGAGATAAGGATCATCTTAGAGACTGGCTATCACACTGTGATACATCAGTGACTGAGGTTTGAAAGACACTGTTTTCAACCTAAAGCTACAAATCTACAGAGAGGGCAACTAAGCATCAGAGAAGGGAGGTGATGTGACCAAGTCCAGGCAAGCATTTTTGGCAGAGCCAAGGTTAGGATTAAGAGTACCTTGTCCCCAGCACAGGGCAATTCCCACCACATTGCAAATGCTGATGCTGCCTTTGGCCTTTCAAATTTCAGGAAATATCAACCCTCTCTCAGGGCAAGACTCTGCCTCCCCAGCCTCTAACAGGAAGCAGATACTGCAGCCAATTACCAGGCTCTCAGAATCCCCATCCAGGGTTGGGTCCATGAATGTTTGCTGATTCTGAAGACAGAAAGCGAATCTAGTGTCAAAGATCATCTACCCCGGAGGTTGAAACTGACTGTCCACAGGCTGCATTCAGCTCACAGATATGTCTGTTTGACCTAAACAGGGTATTGCTTGTTTGTTTTCACTTTTTTAATGAGTTGCTAATTAGATGTGAAATCCAGATATTTCACATAAAAATCTAGATTCAGGCTTTCCTTTGAAATAATCAGAAGTGTTGACAACGCCTGGTCTGTTTTTCGGCACAGTAACCATGTACCAGCGTTGTTTTAGCTACACGTGTCCCTTGTTCACCGCAGTCCCGGCTATTCCTCTGCTTTCTTAAATTCCCTTCTTTCTTAAATTCCTTTCTTAAATTCTTCACAAGCCATTGAAGTGACTAGCGTTGGCTTTACCCAAGTCTCCCGTTTACAGGTGGGGAAACAGGCCTTGACCGTTGGTGGGCTTATATCTATCAAATGACTTTCTCAAGACCACATGGCTGGTAAGATGTATGGCAGGGACCACAGCTGGTAACTTTCCTACCTAAGCTGACATTCTTCCCCAAACACCCCTCTGCTTCTTTCACCAATAAGCTTAAAAATAACCACAGGAGACTCAGGATCGTTCAGCTAAGGTGACTCTCTTCCCCTCACTGCAGTCTGAGGCTGAAGGGTGGTCTCATGTCACACAGCAGAGCAGGGGATTTCAGGAAAGAGGACCTATAAGGCTCAATTCCAACCCATTGCCACAGAATGAAAAAGAAAGTTAAAAAGTTTACACATATCTCCATTCTAAATGAAGGATAGCAAATAAAGGCTCGTAGATAGAGAAAAGGCAAGGACAAAATGACTTGGGGCCTCTAAAAGATTGGCAACAATCCTCAAACATCACAGATTTCAGTCCATCCAACCACCAGGGCCCCCCCCCATTGTAAATCTTTCAATTTACCATTTATGATTACTAAAAATAATTTATTTTAAATCTTTCAAGGAAGTTTCTTGCTCCCCCATTTCCTGACCTTTATGAAGTCATCATGTTGGCCTACACATGAAAGCCAAGTGTTTGAACTAAACTGCATATAAAAATGGTGGAAGAAAGGGAGTGAGGGAGATTTTGGCACGCCGAACGCTCCCCGCGAGGGATGATCTTGAAAGTCAGGCTCAACAGCTGCTCTGGTGATCAATACGCAGAGCTCAGATTCCCCAGCACCAACTGGCTTCAGCCAAGGTCACGGGCCTGTGTCCAAATGCTCTGAACCACATCTGCTTCGGAGCAGGGAGGGGGGACTTTGCTTCTCCGGGGCCCCGGAGCTCAGATCAGCTTTCAGTTGCGAACCTGCAAGGATCAGCAAGTTCGAGAGATGGGGATGCATTCTAATAATCACCATAGAGACACAAGCCACGGCAGAAAGTCTGTGCCACTCCCCAGCAACATGAAGGCGCGGTGAAGGGATGTCTTTGTCACAGAGCACTCGGCATTCTGACCCATTTCCTCTGGACCCTTCCCTTTCCATACTGGAATCCCACCACTTCCCACTTCGTCACTCCAAGAAGCTCCGGATTTCCTTAATGAAATTCAAGGCTGAGCCCCAGGGGCTTGTCAGCTGATGGTGATGCTGAGAGAATGATTCTTTCCTCTATGTTACATGTAAATCAGGGCTACCTCTGGACAGCAAGGAAGGAATGGATGAATGGGAGAATTGCATCTCCTTTCATTTATTCATTCTCCTAATATTTGCTGGGTGTCTATGATTTGCTGGGTGCAGCGGTTAAGGACCAAATGAGTGAGACGTGAGCCGTACTCATAAGAAGCCTCAGTGTAGGAGGAAAGATTGATGAAAAAGGAAATGAGATAAGTGTTATCATATGGGGAGTAGGGTAGGAGAATAAAAGTACATGGAAGGAGGAAGAGGAGAGGAAGTGATGTTAGAGGGAGATGAGAAAGATCAGGAGAATTAAGTACAAATAAGACAGAGAATTGAAATTATATCAGATGGACAAACAGCCTGAGTGAGCCTGGTGGTGAGAGGAAGCAAGACATATTTGGAGAATTAAAAACAACTCCATATAAATGGAGGGCAGAGTCTGGGTGAACAAGGGTCTTTACATGTCTGGTAATGCACTTCCACTCAACTTCAATAGGGACACCTTGAGATGTTATAAACAGGGGCATGATCTACAGAGAGTCAGAGTATAGGGAAAACCATTAGTCCTGCCAGGTAGGAAAAAAACCCACATAGCTGGCCGCAAACCCACCAAAAACATCTCTGTGAATGCAAAATAGAATAAAAACAAGTAAAGAATGGGCTGAAGGTACAAGCCTCTGGACCCTCCATCGGAAGCCGGCAGAGGCCTTCAGGATTTCTGCTCCTGTGGGAAGAACAGGGGAGAAAGTTCAACATGGGACAAGGCGGAAGACTCCAGTCAGGCTCCCTGCTGATTGAGATGCCCTGTTAATAGGCAGAGATGAGAAATTAAATGCTGAGGTGACCATTGTCTGGGGCTATCATCACCCGACAAAATAGGCCGGTGAATGCACATCCATCCTTGCAGCCAGGAATCCAGCTGAACAAAGCCACATGCTGCCTGATGTTCCAGGATCAAAATATCCCCACTGTGTCCAAGGAGCAGGAATCTCAACCGTTGACATAAAACACAGTTCTGGAGAGCAGACCCAGCGTCTGTGGGAAGAAAACATCACAAATCTTGTAGAGAAGCGGGAAAGAGAACAAAACAAAACTCCTTCTACGTAAGATAAACCTGCAAAACAAAATTATAAAACACAGCGAGAAGCTAATCTTAAAAAAAGAAAGCCCAGCATGCGATCAAATACCAAAACCAAAACCAAATAAAAATTAAAAATAACAGCAAACCCTATAAAAATCAAGAATCAAAGCGATAACCAGAGATCAGCTACAAACAACGGAAAATTTTGTAATCTCGTAAAAGTCTTTCATTAAGGAAGGTCGTAAGTCTCAAAAAGATAACAAAGAAGAAGAAGTTGTGAACCAAAGAAGGTAAATAGAAGCAGGACTCATGAGTAGAAAAAAAGAATCTAATAGAAAATCTGTAAATAAAAAAACAATAATTAAAACAATTTTTAAAAACTCAATGTAGGATAAATCTACATCAAACCAGAAGAGTAAGGAACAAAAAGGAAGGAAGAGAGAAAAAAAAGTTTAAAGATAATGTCTTTCATCAAATTCAGGACTCCTTTAATTTTAATATGTACCCTTATTTCATGTACTATTAAAAAAGAAAAAAATGCTGTGGTGATGAACTTTTGATGTGTCAACTTGGCTGGGCTGAAATAGTCTCCAGGTAGTCAGTCAAATGCTGATCTGATGCTATTATGAAAGGCTTCTGCAGATGTGATTAAGGTCCCTAATCATTTGATTATGAATTAATCATAAGGGAGGTTACCTTGGGTGGGCCTGACCCAATCAGGTGAATCCCTTAAAAGAGATTCTAAACAGCTTGTGCCTGTGAGGTTCTAGCCTGCTTGTGATCCTCCCTTTCCGTGGACTTCACACTTGCTTAGGCAACCCCCACAATTGTGTAAGTCAATTCCTTATAACAAATCAATCTTTTTATCTATCTATCCATCCATCCATCAAAATATCTGGATATGGATGTAGATAGTAGATGATAGAGAGAGAGATAGAGATATTCTTTTCTATCTGGATATGGAGATATATATATTCTTATTATAAGAACACTAATAAGAAAGCATTATACTACAGTTTAAATAGCAGTTGTATCAATGAGTTCAACCAAAGAAAGAGAACCACTGGGGCCGGCCCAGTGGTGTAGTGGTTAAGTTCATGCACTCTGCTTCAGCACCCCAGCATCCCACATAAAACAGAGGAAGATTGGCACAGATGTTGGCTCAGTGATGATCTTTCTCAAGCAAAAAGAGGGAGATTGGCAATGGATGTTAGCTCAGGGCCAATCTTCCTCACACACACACAAAAAGAAACAGAACCATGTATAATACACAAATATATATCCTATTGGCTCTGTTTCTTTGGTTGAAATAGATACATAGGGACATACGTACATATGGATATAGATAATCTCCATCTATCTGTCTGGATATATATGGATAGTATATTAACAGTGAGAGTGAACTACACACGATAGTATTGATGAATTTCACAACATAATGATGAGCCAAACACAAACAGACGCAAAAGAACATATGATTCACAAACAAGCACGATGAATCTACGAGACTGGAAGTCCTGGTAGCAGTGACCCCAGGAGAGGGGTGGAGTCGTGACTGGAAGGCATGCTGGGGAGCTCTGGTTTGGGGCTCGTGTTCAGTTTCTTCATTTGAGAAGGAGTGAAGCAGGCTACACAGTGTGCTCACTTCGAGAAAATTCATTGATCCGTACAGTTACAACGTGGGCACTTTTCCGTGTGTCTGTTATTCTTCAATAAAAGTCATTTTTGAAAAATGCTGCTGGTTGACACACTGAGTTCTGAGGGTCAAATGACTTCTGCTGTGGAAAGAAAAAGGCATCGCTTTCATTGTTTGGGGCTCTGCTGTTTACGAAAACCAAAGAGCACGCAAATGTCCTCTCTTCTCGCGATACTTCGGGATTCGGACTTTGTAAATGTGTCTAGTGTGACATGAGAGGACCAAAGATTTTGGATTTGATTATGCATTTTTTAACGTACTGCTTATTGTATATGTTTTGATATATTTAGAGAATGTAACTCCTTCTTAGAGCTTTTATTGTTACCAGTTAAGGTTGGAAATTCGACCAAAATACTTCTAAACTACAAACTATCAAATACAAAATCCACAATAAGGGATATAGTTTTAAAAATATGTGTTTGGAAAATTAACAAATACTCTTAAATATCAAAACTTCCGAGTTGCCAAAAAAGGAGTACTTAATGGAAAATTTATTTCCCTAAAGCAGATTTATTAATAAAAAAGGAAGACTGAGAGTCAAAGTTAAGCATTCAACTCAAGAAGGTAGAGGAGGAAAAACAGTAAAAATTGAAGAATGGAAGGAAGTAAACAGTTGATATTTATGAAAGAGAAAGCAAAGAAGTAAAAAGAGGATTAAATAAAACCAAAATCCTGTTTTATAAAAACACTCACAAAATAAATAAAACCTCAGCAAAAATGAACTAGAAAACAACGAGATCACAAATAAAATACATAGTAACAGAGTGAGGACACAAATAAAGGTAAAGAAGAGAATACTTTTAAAGCAAATAAAGTACTACAAAATTTATGCTAATTTTTGTAAATCTTTCAATTTTGTATACTTTTCAAATACACAATTTTGAAATGTAGCAGAGATAAAAGATGTTCTGGAAATCTTATAAATTACCAAAATTTACTCAAATACATATCAAAATCCTGCACAAAATTAGAAATTAGATAAGTTTACTTAGTAGTCAATGTTTGATGCCAAAAAGAAACTATGCCCAAATGAATTCATTGTCACTTTTTACTAATCTTCAAGGAGCAAATAATTCTTCCCTTGTTCAGAATGTAAAAAGGCAGTGCAAGAGTAAAATATATAGTTCAATTTCACTTGTAAATGCAGATGCAAAATAATAATTAAATATTTTTAAATACGCAGAGTAGCAACAACAATATCAACAGTAACAATAACAATGAAATGTTACGTCCACGTTGTGTTTATTACTGGCCTGGGAATGCAATGATGTTTCAGTGGTATAAAATCTATCAAGGGTAATCCATGATTTTGGAATATTAATAACAGCATATCATCTCAGGTGAAGAAAAATCATTTGATACAATTCAAACTTCAAATATGAAGAAAACTTTAGAAAAAGTAGGAATAGAAAAAATTTCCTTGTGTATATAAAGGCTCCACCAAAAATATGAAATAAATGTCATTATATTCATCGTCTTTATTAAATACTTATTGAGCATTTAGTTTGTGGTAGGCACTGTTCTAAATATTATACATATATGTATATACATATATAGAGAATATATTTTGTGTATATATATATATATATATATATATATATATATCCCAAGTCACACAACTTTTAAGTGACTTAAATTCAAACCCTGTCAACCCCAGAGCTTGCATTTTTAACCGCTATGCTGTATGATCTCTCTATGATGGAACTCTAGAAACATTCCCTTTAAAATCTGGAGGATCAAAGGAGGCCTGGTGTCATCCCTACTATTCAACACTGTCCAAGAACCTTGGTCAATGCAATAAGAAAAATAACACAGCCTTCACCTGCAGACAATATCATTAGAAAATCCAAGAGAATTACAGATCAAATATCAGAAAAGATAAGAGAATTCTGAAAGTTACAAGATCAATTCACAAATCTACTAGCGTTCCCAGACAACAGCGCTGCCAATTAAAAAATGTAAAGATACTTTCATAATAGCAAAAGAAACTTCAGGTCTCCTATAAATAATTCTAACAAACATGTAAATAAACTTTTAGGAAAAAGTTTTAAGAAATTTTTTAAGGAAATAAAAGAAAGCTTGAATAAATATTTATGGAAGAGAAAATTCAGTATTAAAGAGGTCCCTGTTCTCTATCAAAATAATCTGTCCTTTTGTTGCAATTTCAACAATTTCAGTAAGATTTTCATTTCATTGAAATTGACCAGCCAGAACTTATATTCTTCATATAGAAGAATAGAGAAATGAACAATTTTTGAAGACAAATAAGAGTACCAAATCAGATACGAGCCTTATTGCAACGGTAAAGTATTCAAGAAAATGTGTTATTAATACAAGAGGAAACAAACAAATCAATGTAATAGAATCAAGCACCTTGAAACAGATTATGGAAACTTGGCATTATTAGATATGCCATTATAAATAAATAGAGAAAGGATAGACTATTCAATAAGCGGTGCAAGGACAATTGGCTTTCCATCTGGAAACAGAACAAAATTAGAACAGTCTTTCAGAGCAAAATAAATTACAGGCAGATTGACGATCACAATGTAAGAAGTAAAACTTTTATAAGCAAATGATAGAAAAACAACTCTTTGACCTCAGAATTGAGGATTTATTGAACCAGACACGAAAGCTCAAACCATGAAAAGCAAAAACTTTGAGAATTTTGACTACAGTAAAACTAAAAATCTTCTGCATGATAAAGACACTACAAAAATGTAAACAATATGAGCCAGACTTGAAGTCATTTGCAAGTTTTGGTCAGTTTTTAACTGACAAAGTATTAATACGCAGACTACACAGGGTAAAAATCTCTACAAATCAATAAAATAAATACTAAAAATACAAGACAAAAAATAGTAAAGACACAAACAGGCAAGTCATGAGGGAGGAAATCCCAGCAGCCATAAGTACATAAAAAGATAATTATTCTCACTGATAAATGAAAATTAAAATGTAATAAATAAATGCAAGAAAATTATTCTCATTAACAAGTGCAAATTTAGAAAACCAGACACTTTTTCAAAGCCATCCGATTGTCAATATCTGACAATATCAATTATTGGGAAGGATATAGGGAAATGGAAACTCTCATAAAGTACTTTGAGAAGGTAAATTGGTATAACAATTTTGGAGAGCAATTTGACATTTTCTAGTAAATATAAACATGGGCATACTATGTGACCCGGAAATTCTATGTCTAGGTATTCACTCTACAGGGACAAAATGCAAATACACACAAAGAGATGCATTCAGGGATCCCTAGCACAGTGTTGTTTGTAACCAGGAACAGTTGAAACCAATCTCTTATCAATAGGAGAGTAAATAAATTAAACTGTGAGATATTCACATAAGCATGCTCCACACAGCAATTCAAAATGAATAAACTTTATCTACGTGTAACAACATGGCTAATTCTCAAGATACAATGTTGTCTTGAAAAAAAAGTTGTTTTAATGTACTTAAACTTGACATAAATTGTATCAATTTGCAAAAGGATGTGTGTGTGTGATACAATTTATGTCAAGTTTAAATGCATGGAAAACAATAACATTACTTTTATGGATGAGTGCATGTAATTTTAAAAGTTGCTAAGACTAAGTGATATGGTTTATTCATTATATTACTTGATACTTTTCCATATGTTTCTATTATTTTATGATACAAAAATCTTTTTATAAATGAAATGAATTAGAGGAGGCAAGCATCTAGGCTGGGAGAACAATTAGGTCATTCACTATTTTAGGCGAAGCACAGTAGTGGTGTGGACCACGATGGAAGGATGGTGGCCCGGTGGGAGAGTGGGGGAGGGAGTCACATCTTAGGGAACATCGCCAACCAAGACCAAGGGCAGAAACCTATCCCCAAACTTCAGTGATAGCAATAGTCAGTGTATAAGGTCAGTGGGAACATTCCTGTTCCTCCCTCCATGAACACTAGGGAAATAAAAACTCAACACACATTGTTAATTTAAAAACACGTCCTGGGCCTTGCTTGTACTGAGAGTTTTGTAAGAACTTGGTCAAAGAGGAAATTTACTCTCCAGTAAACAACAGCGGGGAAAGTCACTTCTGAGTTACTTCTGAGTTCTGATAAAGTCAATGCTGTGATTTTGAAGTGAAGCAGTAGACCAGGGATCCATTGACCAGGAACACAGAGCAGTGTGTTTGGAAAGACTCATGTAGATGCACAACATACTCAATTCAGAAAGAGGAAGGGAGTCTTAGACTACCAAAATCTTGGCTGTCGAAGAGATCATTCAACCCATTGCTCAACCTTCAAGCAGATCAAAGGCTGAATCACTCATATTAGATGCTATCTGTTCCCTTTAACAGTTTCACAAAAGTAGTCTTGCATCAAATACACCTGTATTCAAATTCTGGATTTTCATTTATGAGCTCTATTACACAAAATTACATATATGCATCCGTAAAGGCTATAGAAGGCTCTGAGCAAGTTATGTAAATTTTCTGAGCCTCAGTTTCCTCATCTGTAAAATGGGAATGATAGTAGTACCTCCTTTAAGATTTGTTATGATATGGAAATTAAATACAATATAAAGTCATCCAGTGAATTACAAGTGCTCAATAAACGTCGGTTGCCTTAATTATCATTGCCTTTGTTCACAGTGGGGATTCATTGAGGTAAAGTACGGAAAGTTTCTAGCACAGAAAAGGAATACAACAGGTGGTTAATAAAGGTTGAATTTGTCTCCTCTTGATAAGGTTGAAGTAAAGCCAATGAAAACTATTTTGAGGGTAAACTAGGCTGAATATATGGCAAAAGGAAGCTTGCATGTGTGATTAAGCTGAGGATCTTGAGATGAAGATATTTTCACAAGGGTCCTTCTGAAAGAGGGTGGGACTGCTAGAGTCAGAGGAAAGAGATAGAAAGATGCTATATTGCTGGCTTCAGTAATAAATGAAAGGCCATGAGCCAAGAATGCAGGTGACGGCCAAAATCTAGAAAATATAAGGAAATGGGCTTTCCTCCAAAGACTTCAGAAGAAATGTAGCTGGCTAACACCTTGATTTTAGCCCTGGGAGACTGATTTTGGACTTCTGACCCCCAGAGCCGTAAGATAATAGATTTGTGGGGGTTTTAAGCCACTAAGTTTGTGCTATTTTGTCACATCAACAACAGGAAACTAGTACTGAGTGTTACATCAAAAGCAAAACATTCTCCCCCATGTTGAGATCTTATGTGCACCCGTGTGAGTAGGGGTAAGTCAATGTTTCAAGGTCCAGCATCCTAGGAATACGTACGAGGTCACAAGTTCATCAATGGGTAATGATAATGATTCTTAACTATTCCCCAACACCACCATCAATTCCCAATTACTTAGTCTTTACTTTTCGATTTTCTCCTGTTACTGCAAACATTCTCAGAAACAGGTTCATCTGTCCCTCTTTGAAATCCTCTATGAACAAACAGTTTTAAGAGGAAACTTACTAGTGCCACAGATGCTGGTACCCTTGGTGAGAGCCCTGCTTCTCTCCCTGTCCCTCTTTTTGTCACTGCCTTGCTCCACAAGCCCTGCCAAATGCTGTCATGGAGCTCTGGCACTAGCGGGAAAAGAAATCCTTTGAGCAAATTGCCAAATTTGGTGCCTATTCCTGAAACAGCACTTCTTCATCCCAGAATCAGAGTTTTTTCATAAAGATGATTCCTTCACCTTTAGATTTCACCCTCACACTCTCTCATGGGGCCAGGCTGAGTAGAAATGAATCATGACATCTCTTCTCTCAACTTGGCTTCACTTTTCTCTCCCCATACCTCCCCACTCACCCATATCAGAATGTCTCCCTCTTCCTCCAGTTAAAAACTGAAGAACCATTCATGTATAACAATTATGCAAATAGACGTTCTGTAAGGAGGGGTAGCACTAACTCCACTTGCCAGAAACACATGAATCCCAGGTCTGGCCTCTGCAAAACATTGTTTTACATAAGTATAGACGTGCTCCACTTCTGAGCACATCCCCTCACAAAGACCTCTGGCTACCATGTGTACTGACCAAGATTAGTGTGAATAGTCGGGTTTCAGGATTTTTCCAGAGGGTCTGCTTTGGATAAAAAAGGATAGTGTTCACTACAGATGTCCCCCCACCTCATGTCCATTTCCTACTGTGCTCTGATTTCTGCTTGTAAAGGAACCAGGTTGGCAAAGGATGAAGATAGTGTCTTTTGTAGAAGATGATCCTGGAGCAGGAAGCAGCACGTTAGACACTGTGTTTCAGACTATCAGGCTTTCTTCTGCACTTGGAGAAGTTCTTTAAGTGAAACTACACTGACAAGGCAGTATGGAAGTCTCTCTTCTAGTAAGAATAAACACATCATCACAGAACTTGGTATTTCTGCAAACTCTGATATTGAGGCACTAGAGGAGTCTTGAAACATTATACCCTTTTCTTCAACCAAGCTCAAAACCCCAAGTGAGAAATAAGACAGAGGAATAAGGCAAAGGAGGACCAAAACATCACCATGTTCGTGTATCTGATATCAGAGACTGTGGCTTCTACCAATGAACAAACAGGACCCCAGGATTAGACAGACCTTCCTACCAAGTTATAGTCAATCCAGAACCCAAGAGTCTCTCCCTCGATCCTTGAAAGGTCAAGGTAGAAAACACACTCCCTATGGGCAGCTCATGCCCAATGAAAAAGGATGAGGAAAATGCAAAGCTCTGAGTGCCCAGTTCCTGGTTTCAAACTCACCAAGTGGAGGGAGCCCCTCCACTCCCCCAGTCAGAATGAGTGTGGGTGCACAGACAGACCAAGAGTGTTATGCCAATGAAGTTCCCTCCACATGGAGCCCTACCCCCACTGTGGCAGATTATGTTCTTTTCAAAATACCCACTGCCCCTCTCTACTGGGCCCATCCCTCTGAGACTATTATCTTTCCTGTGTCCATGAGACTTGCTTTGGTCAGCAAGATGTGAATTGAAATGACATGAACCATTTCTCCCCAGATGCTTTGAGAGCCATTGCCACCTCTGCCATCCTTCCTTTTTTTCTGCCATAGACTGTCATGTCTCAGACTTGGCTTCTCCATCAGTCTTGGTCCCAGAATGAAGAAACAATAGAGTAGAATTGCAGTCATCCCACAATGGATGTAAGTTTGAATGAGAAACTAATATCTGTCTTTGGAGCCAATAAGATTTTGGAATCAACTGATATCTCAGCCTAACTTATCTTACACTTAGAGATACATGCAGGTCCCTCCCTGTCACAACACTCACAGTAACCGGCAACTTCCCTTCCAACCTGGGTCTCTATCCTTCCCTCTATCCATCCATTCTGTGAGTGTTGACTGGACACCAAGCCCTGTGAGAGGCATTAGAGCTGTAATAATGAATAAGACATGCCAAGTAGGGGAGCTAGTCATGTCAAGACATATCTTGAATGGAAAGTGGTGAGTGCTATGTCAGAGGAAGATCCAAAGTACCAAGAGGGCCCAGAGGAGGAGCGATGATTCAGACCAGCTTAGGGGGTCAGGAAAAGTCAGGCAATCTCCATAGGAGCCCTTAACTCCAGGGCCCTCCCATAAAGTGTGGCTGACACAATAGACATACCTTGTTATTGTCCCTATTCTCTGGAACACAGACTCAGGTGAAAAAGCAACCAAGGTATTGGGTGAATTGCCCAACACATTAGGATATATGTCAAATTCCAAGAAACGCTGTAGGAATTCAGAGGAAGGAGAGAGAGTTTTCATCTCAGGCCTACGCAGGAGGTCTTTGGGGAGGAGGCTGGATTTCAACTGAGCAGTGAAAGGTGAGTTGAATTCTCCCCAGCAAGGGTTGGTGCAGGCAAGTCACTTCAGTAGAAGGAAGAGAATGTGCAAAGAACCAAAGACAGGAGAGTGAGCTCTATTCCAGAGGCGCTGTGTGGAATAGGGAGGCAGTGTTCATGAGGGGAACAGGAAAATTAGACTAGTAGTGGGGCCTCAGAGCCAGATCCTGAACGCAAAACAAAGGCCTAAAGCCCTTAGGGCTCAAGAGCCACTGAGGTTTTCTGAATATGGAAATGACATGATAGAAAAGGCATCCTGGAATAATGGGAAAATGCCCCTGGTCTTGTGGAGGATGAAATGGTTGGGCCAGATGGAGATACAACAACTTATTAGGAGGCCGCTACATGTTCTGGGAAAGAAGTGAGGGGTCCTGAGCTAGGGTGGGGGAAGTCAGGAGAGGATGGAACAAAAGTGAGAGGTCATCAAGGAAGGATCCATGATTCATGGTGTAGGGGTGCTGACAGCAGCCTGCGCAGTCACGGAAGACGGCCCCAAGGGGGCACTAGAGTTGAGTCTTGAATAATGAACAAAATTCAGATCAACTAAAGGGAGAGAGGAGAGCAATATAGGGAAGTACACCTTTTGAGGGTAAGGAGTCTAGTTTGACTAAGTAGAGGATTTCCATAGGGGTGCAACTGAAGATGAGGTCAGCAAGTTAAAAACAACTGTTCTATTTAACATATACAGCCCATGTGTCTTCCTTCTCTTAGTCCTCTTAAGAACCCTAGGAGTTCTCCACTATTAACCCATTTTACAGATGAGGAAATGAGACAAAGAGATTGTATGTAAACTGAATACAAAATTTGTGGGGCCTAGTGCAACCTGAAAATGTGGGGCTTCTTCAAAAATTATTAATAATTTCAAGGCAGTGACAGCAGAGCAGGGAGCCAAGCACAAAGCCCTCTGTGCACCGGGCCCTGCGTAACTGTACACGTCACACACCCGTGAAGCCCTGGTGCTTCTGGTGCCGAGCGTCCTAGGTTCACAGAGCAAGAAAGAGTCATGGCTGGAAGTCAAGTTGTTCTCACAGCAACCGAGGAAGCAGGTTGACGTGGGGGATCCAGCAGCCTTGGTCTCTGAGTCACTACAATGAGTAGACACCCCCATGTAAATGAGAGCAAAATATCTCTTTGTTCTAAGTCACTAAAATTTGAGGGTTTACTACTGAAGCATAATGTGGCCCATGCTGAACGACACACGAAAGCTCAGAAAACCCTCACGGCCCTTAAATTGGAAAGCTAGGTCTTCACCTCAGACCTCCCACACCCCATGGTCTTTCTTGTACGTGGATGTCTTCCAACTGCAGGTCACAACCTGTTCGGGGGTCATGAAACCAGTGTATTGGGTCACAAGCAGATTTTTACACATGAAGTCATCTAACAAATAAAATATAATAGAAACTGTCTTTGTGTAATACACAGTGTAGGGGTATTTTTCACAAAACTTTTTCCGGTGTATCTGTATGTTTGCAGTCACAATATAAAATTTACTTCTTACCATGGATCATTGTCAAAAAATTTTAAAAGCCACGGCTCTACATCATGCTTTCAGCACAGGAAAGGAAAATAAGTCTACACACATCACTCCAATGACATGGAGACTCATAACTCCTTTTAAAATTAGCTAAATGGGAGGAAACTTGGGTCCTTATTGCCAACAGAGTTAATGCTTGGGGCTTTACAGCTTCCCAGATAGGAAGCCTTCCAGATTTTATCCAATGAGAAGCTCAAAGTTTGTAATGTGCTCCTTTAACTCGGTTAATCCTCCATCTCCTCCGTTCTAATTCTGACTCCGCCTCAAAAGAATGATGAAGTCATCGTTTCGGATACAGGCAACAAAGTTTCATTGTCTTTTGATGCAAGCCCACACATTCCAGGCACAGATGTGCACAGTGGGGCAACTACTGAAAAGCAGACAAGAAGCCACTCTGTCACCAGCATTGGGCCTGGCGCCAGGCGTCTTCCTTTCTTCGAACCCATGACGGGGCTGAGGCCCTCAGAAGTGAGTCATGGAGGAACGCAGGCATCTGCCCACGGAGGGAGACCCATTTACTCAGGGAAAATATCTGCAGGCAGTCTTTGTGCTTTGCTGTGCCAGAAGCTGTTAAGCCTGATTCACACCACTGCCACTGTGGGACTGAACCCCCGCTGACGACAAAAAGAGCACAGGGAAGAAGCGAAAATAGCTTATTTTCAATGACTTGCTGAAAACTCCCAGATGTGAGCTGCGATGGCCGTGTGGTGCACACATTTGGGCTCTGAGTATGGATGTTCTCTCTAAATATCCCCCTGCTGCTCAGCAAATTGAGGTAAGAAGGACATTATTAATCATTTAAGTGAAAGTTGGGTTTCTGCCCCCCTCTTCTTTCACAGGTCCTGACTCCTGGGAGTGGGGATTTGAGGAACATCATCCATGATGTTTTTCTGGGCAACAATCATCTTCCCCTGATGTAAGATGGCTGCGCCGAGCTTGTCAGGTTTCCAGCTCTATAATGTGATTTGAGTCTAGCCATCTCTCGTTGTGTTTCGAGACCACCCTCATTTCTGGCCAGGATGTCTCCATAACCTCCTCACAGTCTCCAGACATTCACTCTTGCCCCAACCGCTTCTCTTGCCACAGAGTGATTGTCTTAAATGCAAATCTGATCAGCTACTTTCTCCCTTGAAATACTTCAGTAGTCTTAATGGCTCCCCCCAGGATAAAGGCCAAAGCTTATCAAGGTCTGGCCCCTCCCACTGTCAGGGCTCATCTCAGGATCTTCTCCCCTTGCCCTCTGAGGGCCACACCACCCTTTCTTAAGTTTCTAGAACCCAGCAGGTTCTTACCCACCCCTGGGCCTTTGCATCTGCTATTCTTGCTGAATAGAATGTCCATTCTTCCATATTGTTAAACCTAGTCACCCTTCCATTCTCAACTGAAACAACACTTCCTCAAGGGACCTTCCAGAACTCCCAAAATAAACCAAGACACTCCATATTCTCTCCCATCATCTTACCCTTTTCTGTCACTGCCCTTATAAAGGTATATTAAAAAGTATGATTTGGAAAGTCTCTCTCCCACTAGACTAAGCTTCACGGGACAAGAACAATGTATGCTTCCCCTCTATACCCATTCTTAGTGTGTGATGCCTGGTACATAGCAACTAATACATAAATATCTGTTGAATAAATGCTAAAACCCCTTGAAAAGACTTCTCCGAGATCTAAATGCTGGCAAAAGATGCCTTTGTCTCAGGAACTATTATTTTTCTAAGAATAAGTGACTAAATCTGTCTCCCTTTTTCAGTTTGGATGCTGGAAAAATCACAGCCCCCCGTGAGGTTCAAATACACCAACCCTATGCATACATACACGGGGTTTGCATGTTTGTGTTTTCTCTTCCCTTGATCTCGATTTCCCACTCTTAATTACACTTTCTCAGGGTGGGTTTTTGCCATCTTAGTTCATAGTGAAAAATACCATATGATACTACATTGCAAGCCTTCATGGTAAAATTCAAGATGGTAAGCACGCACTCAATTCATTAAGGAAAGACGTGGAGGCAAATACGTATGTCTTAGGTGTCTGAAGATCTTTCAGATTCAAGGTGTGCGAAGGGAATAGACCAACTGCCCTGGGAGTTAGAGGCCTGGGGCATAAGTCTACACTGCAGGACTTAGGCACGTGAGTCTTCAAATGCTAGACTCCTCACTTATGAATGAGAAGAACTGTTGTGCTTAATACACAAGGCAGTTGAAACATGGTATGACAGCACTTTGCAGTCTGCAAAGCAAACACACACATGCACAGAAGAACAGATGGCTATGATGGGGTGGGGGAGATTTGGTGAGACTGCATGTGATTTCAGGGCTAGCTCATGGACAAATTTTCAAGTGAGTCAAGTTTCCCATCGTTGCGTTTCTTCTCTCCAGCCTCTCCTCCTGGGTCTTACTCGTAAAGCTGCTCGATGCTATCAGGCTCAGAGGCCCCCACTGGGGCACGTTTTCCTTCTACTTCCTATTGAGCTCCACCAGAAACTGTCAGTCCTGTAAAAGGTTTCTCTTAATTCTCCCAAGTCCTATAGACGATAAATTCATCTGGTAAATTAATTAAAGCTAAAGAGGACTGACAATGTAGAAAGAAAGATATTTGAACACTTAGTCTATAGCATGATGGGGTCTATGGTGAGGGAGGCCCAAAGAGGAGGTCTATAAAGGTACACAGGCTTCTCAAAGGAAGGAAGGAGATTTATGCCAAGCTCAAAGGGCCATAGGAGTTATCGAAGTGGAGGAGGAGAAGGAGAAAGAGCCTGTGAGCAAAAGAAATGTCCAGAAAACTGAAGGATGGGTGTTAACTTTGGCTTATATTTCTACCTGCTAGTTCTGGAGCACACTGAAGCCTGTATCTCTGATAGCCCCAGAGAAATTGCAGGATGAGAGTATGGCAGGGAGCTTCCTGAGGCAGGGGGCTGTCTGGCTGCAGAGAAAAATTTATCACATAGGAAGCATGGCAATGTGGGAGCCATGCTCAAGGTACATCTCAAGACCAGGGGCTGCAGGAGTAGGAGGAATTCACTAGTACAAAGAGCTGTAGGGCAAACTCAGAATGTGTTCAATGCCTGTTTCCTCTGGGGTCTAGCACCTGTTATCCCTCTGCCCAAAGGCCAACTGGGAAACATCTCCCGAAAGATTACCAGCCTGGATCAGGGCAATCCAGCCAGCAAGGCAGATGTTCATTCCTCTCTTCAAGTCTGTGGGAATAAGATTCTGGCATTTGCTATGTACCAGGCAGTGTGCTACGCATGGAGTAACTAAGAAAAAAAAAAAAATGCAGCGCCTGCTCTCAAGCAGCTCACAGCTAATGAAGCAACAGTCAAGTAAAGTGGCAGTGACAAAGCAGTGAATATGGAAAGGAAGGACGCAGGAAGCATGGAGCCAGGCATCAGGGAAGATGTCCCAGAGAAGGGGCACCTGCGCTGGCTCCTGGGGGTTTACAGCGACTCCACACCACCAAGGATGGGGGACCATTCTTCCACCCACAGCAACAATCCTGACCCTCCCAGAATCTCCAACAAGATCCTCAGCTCTTCTTGGAAGATAATTTGACCACATGAGCCAGGAATCACCGCTGTTATGAGCTGAATGTTTGTGTCTTCCCCCAAGTTCAATATGTTGAAATCCTAACCTCCAACGTGATGGTCTTGGGAGGTGGGGCCTTTGGGAGGTGATTAGGGCATGAGGGTGGAGCCCTCATAAACGAGAGTAGCGCCCTCATGAAAGAGACCTCAGAGAATTGTCTTGCCCCTTCTACTTTGTGAGGACACAGAGAGAAAATGGTCATCTGCGAACCAGGAAGCAGGCTTTCACCAGACACAGAATCTTCCATCTTGGACTTCCCAGGTTCCAGAGCTGTGAGAAATAAATGTTTGTTGTTAAAGCCACTCAGTCTACTGGGGCCGGCCCCGTGGCCGAGTGGTTAAGTTCACGCACTCTGCTGCAGGTGGCCCAGTGTTTCGTCGGTTTGAATCCTGGGTGAGGACATGGCACTGCTCGTGGAGCCACACTGAGGCGGCATCCCACATGCCACAACTGGAGGGACCCACAACTAAGAATATACAACTATGTACCGTGGGGCTTTGGGAATAAAAAGGAAAAAAATAAAATCTTAAACTACTCAGTCTATGGTATTTTTGTTATAGAGCTTGAACCAGCTAAGACACTGACTGTGATCTTCGAAGCAGCCGAGGTCCAGAGCACTCAGGCGGTACTTAACACTCCCATCAGTCTTCTTGTCTTACATCCTCAAATAAACAAGAAACTGTGGCCAAGGTTCAGGCCGTCTACTTTTCCTCATCTCTTATGATCTCTTCTGGCTCTAGGAAGATTCTAGGTGCTTTATAAATATTTGTTGATCTGAAATGAGTTGGTTCCAATTGGTTAGTCATTGATCTTCACTGTTGGTCAGGGAAAGCAAGGTGTCGTCTGGTCAGCATCTTGCAGGAACATCATCAATACGCTTTGGCATCAAAGAGGCCTCAGTGTAAATTCCAGCACTGCCACTTATCCCCATGTGACTTTGGGTGAATTACTGGAACTCTCTCTGTCTCATTTTTGTCATGTTCAACCTTTGAATAATATCCCATTTGCAGTGCTGTCAGGAGGATTGGACGTGACAGTGCTCTCATGGTACAGTACAGAACATGGTAGGTTCTCAATAAGTATTTGTTCCTAATAATAATGGTAGCAAAAGTAGGTTGATCCTTCAGTATGTACCAGGCAGTTGGCTAAAGCATTTTAGATACATTATCTCATTTCATCCCCACATTGACTCTATAAGACTGGACCGACTCTCATGGGAACAACAAGAGGGAAAACTGGGGTTCAGAGAGGTCAAGTAATGTGCTCAATGTCACACCCTGCTCTGTGTGGAGCTGCACTCTAAGCCTGATTCTCTCTCGCTTCAGAGCCCGAGGTCTAATCATGACCTTGAGCTGCCTCACATATGGTCTCCATCGCTCCCCATAGTGGGGAACATCAAGATCACGCAAAGTTATACCTCTTACACAAGGTCCCACCACGGATCCCTGGCCACTGTGCCATGTTGAGAAATGCATTCTGGTAAAAAGGCCTTTCCATCACAGTTAGGGAACAGGCCCAACATCTCCAGTCCTTTTTATAACTGGAAATGGTGTGTAACTGCAATTCATGGAAAGTCTCAACAATGCATGACACCACAAGTTTTCTCTTACCAGTGACTTAGCTTTTCCATTAAGACCCATGAGGGAGGGACAGCAACAAATTCCAACATATCCCAGCACCCAGCACAGAAAACCCATCCCCAGGAAGGTTCAGAGGTGTCAGAAAACACATTTGGGCTCAGCAGTTGGCTTGAGAATAAAGTGATGCATGGTCTGGTTTTTGTCTCACCACATCCTGTCAAAGTATATAATTTGTAGGTCATGCCCATGAGGGCATCTGGACTCTGTCACTGCCCCCAGGATCTATGCCAGTCTGGGCGAGCTGTCAGAGTTAAAGAATCTCAGAATTAAAGTGCAGCTTAGCTGTCCAAATTGATGGAATGAAGATGGATAACACAATACCATCGTCACTAATATTCACAGAGACTTCCTAAGTGACAGCATCTTGGCAAAGAACTTTGCATTCATTCTCTCGTTTAGACACCACAACATCCTCATAGAAAACAAAATATCTCAATTTTGTGCATGAAAACAATGAGCCTTAATAATTTGCCCAAGTAATATGAAACTTTTCTTTAGCCAGTCGTTCTGACTCCCTACCTTCTCAGCAGATAATATCCATTTGCTATTGTTTACGATCCTCCTCCTCTCTCTTTATCATCTTACCCTGGCAGGGTGAATGTTGGATGAAAGATATAGGCAGACACATTTTTGGACTATCCATTCTTCCAAGGACTGCGTCTGGTACTTATTATACATCTTCCAAATTATTCCTCACAAGACTACATGTTATCATTTCCTTTTTATAGATAAGGATAATGATGCTCAATAAGGGTAAATGACTTGCCCAAAGGACACATGGTGTAAATGGGAGCATCTGGACGCCTCTGACTCCATGCCCATGCTTTTTCCACTACCAAGAGCAAGCTAAGAAAAAGACAAAAAAGCCTAATCATAAGCCAGACCAGGGGCCTAGGTGATTCACCAATTAGATGATATATCCTAGGAAAATGCGGCAGTCTGTTTCCACTAAGATGTCTCTCTGTCAAAGGGTGTGACCAGAAAACAAATGGCAATATGGCAAATATTTTCTCCTCATTGGTGGGCTATCTTTTTGTTTTGTTGGAGGTTTCCTTTGCCATGCAGAAACTTTTCAGTTTAATGTAGTATTTTATCAAAAAACATGAAAACACTCATTTGAAAAGATATATGCACCCCTGTGTTCATTGCAGCATTATTCGCAATAGCCAAGACTTGGAAGCAAGCCAAGTGACCATCAATGGATGAATGGATAAAGAAGATGTGGTGCATATATACACAACGGAACACCTCTAGGCTATAAAGAAGACAAAATTGTGCCGTTTGCAACAACATGGATGGACCTTGAGTGTATTATGCTAAGTGAAATAAGTCAGACAGAGAAAGACCAATACTGTATGATCTCACTCACATGTGGAAGAGAAACAAGCAAACACATAGATAAAGAGAATAGATTGGTGGTTACCACATGGGAAGGGGATGGGGGAAGGCAAGAAGGGTAAATGCACACATGTGTATGGTGATGGATGAAAACTACACTTTTGGTGGTAAACATGATGCTGTCTATAAAGAGGCTGAAATATAATAATGTACACCTGAAATTTACACAATATTGTAGACCAATGAGATCTCAATAAAATAATTTAAAAAAATAACAGTATAACAAAAAGCAAAGTTTAGAAAACTGGTGTTGATCTTCCTGAACCTCCAAATAGCTGAAGATAGGGGAGAGGGCTTTGCATGTTTGTTTGTTTGTGTGTGTGTGGTTTTTTTTTCTTGTTGATTGGCCCTGAGCTAACATCTGTTCCCAATCTTCCTCTTTTTTTTTTCCCTCCCCAAAGCCCCAGTACATAGTTGTATATCCTAGTCATAAATCATTCTAGTTATTCTATGTGGGATGCTACCACAGCATGGTTTGATGAGCGGTGTGTAGGTCTGTGCCCAGGATCCGAACCTGCGATCCCCAGGCCACCGAAGCCAAGCATGCAAACTTAATGACTCAGCCACGGGGCTGGCCCAGACTGGACCTATTTGAACTGAACCTCTGATTCATTGCTTGATTCCTTCACTCATATTTATTGTTTGCTTGTTTTGTGTCAGACACAGTATTAGGTCTAAAGATGTGAGAATCTTCAGAATGCAGTGCCTAGCCCAAAGTAGGAACTCATGTACTGCTTAAGGAGGGAAAAAGGTGAGGGAAAGGGAAAATAAATGAGACTCTCCCCGTCTTCAAAGAGCTCAAAGTCTAGTGTCAACCTGAAAAGGAAACCAACAATGCATAATAGCAAAGATAATTATTAGATGTCAGTTGTGATGCAGAAGATGAAGGAAGAAGGAAAGAGAAATGTCATGCAAGATGCCCCAGAGGAAGTGAAGCTACTTTCAAGCTGAGATCTGGAAGAAACATTTAGGTTGAACCTAATTCAGAAGTTGCAGGAACAAAGGTGTTCTAGACAGAAGTATGTCAAAGTCCAAGGTGCTAGGATCTCTTCAAGGGCTCAGGTAACTCAGAGAGACTGCACTAGAGATTGTGGGTCTGTAGGTGGGAATGCACAGGACAGCATTGTTGAGGCAGGAAGAGACGTGTCGAGAGATGAGCCTGGAGAGATGGACATAGGCCAGGTTTTAAAGCATATGGAAACAGAATCTAAAAACATGGACTTAGAATAGCAGAGAGCCATGAAAAGATTCTCGGCCAGGTTTTAAAGCATATGGAAAGAGAATCTAAAAACGGTGACTTCTTAGAAGAACAGAAAGCCATGAAAAGATTCTTAGCAGAAGTGAAATGTCTTTAGATTTGTCTGCCACACGTAGAATGGATTGGAGCAGTTGAGGCTGGGAACAGAGAAACAAGACGAGGCTACTGTCAGAATCCAAGAGAGAAATGTTGGCCTCAGTTAAGGCAATTTCAGTGTCAGAAGTTTCATGGTCCAAACAGGATAATTGGAGATTCTTCCAAATATTCTGAAGACTTAGCAGAGATTCTGATGCCAGAATTATGGTGTACCTTTTATAATTATGTACCTTTGTGGACTCAACTTTAATTCTCTCAAATTCAATAAGGACAACAATGAAAATTCCTTACACTTACATAAATACCATAAATGACAATTATTCCTACTTATCTTATACCTAGATAAGTCTACTATCCTGTAGGTATTCAATAAATGAAGATTCTCACTTGTTTTTCCAAATAGACCTTTGAGGTAGGCAGGAGAGCTATGATCAGCATCTCCATTTTATAGATGGGGAAACTGAGGCTTGGAGTTGAGTGGCTAAGTGTCCCAGAAAATTCCAGAGCCGGGAATGAAACTAAATTCTAGGCAGTCATAGCCAGGTATTCTATCTACCTCCATACTGGAGTCTGAGGGCATAATTCTTTGTACCTACAGAGGGGAATCAGAGTTTGTGAGTATCCTAACAACAGTTGAACTTAAAATGTATTTTCCAGATAGGGTTTTAAATGTGGATTTGTAGGCAAGCCACACAAACACAGCTGGGAGGCAAGAAGAAAGCAAAGGAGCTCGAAACACTTTAAGGAGTCAAAACATCTAAGATGGTCTATCACCCAAAGCTCCAAATATTCAAGTCAAGCTGAGTCTTAATCTTGCTCTTTGTGTGCCAAATCTGTACTTGTGTGTATTTATTCCCACTGACAACAAGTGAGGGTCTGGTCATTGTCCCTGTCGCTGGCTCACTCGCCCTGGTCTCTGAAGACGCCAAACTCCACACATGCCATGAGTCTATCCTCACAACTAGCACGTGCTGAGGCACTGCTGGCCACCAGCAAGAATTTCTCAGGAGTCTGGGCTAACAAGCTCTATGTCCTGGGACACAGCATTAGGAAACACACAGCTGATGAAATCCATCTTTCTACCTCCTGAAAAGCTACATCCTGCCAGGAGCTTCTTGGCTCTGGATATGGGCCTCTTCCCTCAGTCTCCCTTCCTGGACCACGTGGAGATGAAGTCAGCCTCCTGGCTCTTCCAGCTCATCTCTGGCCACTCAGATCAGCCCACAGCTCTCCCACACCAAGCGAAGTTGGTGACTGGCCACTAAGAAGAGGACAAGTCAGGATGGGGAGGTATACTAGAAGGAACAAAGAGCAGAGTTTGACCCTACTCTGGCTGTTTGTGGTGCTGTTCGCCCATCCCATGCCCCTTGCATGGAGGATTATATACCCTCATCCCGTTAATTTTGGAAGAGTCATGCGACTTGTTTTTGCACAAAGAAGCGTGAACTGAAGAGACACATATTACTTCTAGGAAGAAGCTTCTAAGAGCCAATGTGCACTTGCTGCATTCTCTGTTGCCTCTGTCAATGCTCCAGATACAGGCTGCTCACTTAGCTTGGGTTCCAGACTGTGGCTGAGGTGGAGCAAAGCCAAGATAAGCGAAATCGGCCACAGAGCATGATGAAAGAATAAACCCTGCAGTTTCACATTGAGATTTAGGGGTCACTTGTTACCTAAGCGTAACCTAAACTATCCTGACTACCTCTGACTACCTTTGTGCTCTCCTTCTTCAACCCCCTAAGGTGGGTCATGTCCTCCCTCTGTAGGTTCCCTGAAACAGCCTCCTGTGTGTTCCCAAATGCTAACATCTCCCAGAGCGTATTGGAACTTGTATATGTTGAGTATCTGTCCACCAGTCCCCAGGTTCTAGGCTGCTTGATCTAACCCAATGCAGTTCCTAACATAATAGACCTCACTTAATAAATGCCTATTGAAATGAACTGAATTTATTTATCCCTGCAATTTATGTTCTGTGTTGTCCCTTCTTTGGGTATAACACTGTGCCCTACACTTGGGAGAAATAAAGACATAAAGTAAATACCAACGGTGGCTTCATAAAAATCCCGAGAGGTCAGGGATGAGTATGCAGAAGACGCTGTTGGTTGGCTAACCTAGCACGTATTCCTGGTGGCATTCTCCCTTCCTTATCTCCTCCATAGAAGCTGGACAGGCAATCAAGAGTGGTCCTGTAATTTGATTCTAGACAATGAAATACAAGTGGAAATTTGCTGGATATTCTAGGAAAACTTTTGCTTTTCTGAATGTAGATAATGTCACCCCTCCCTCTTCTTCCTGACCTGAAAGTGAATGTGATGCCTGGAACGGTGACTGCCAACGGGAGATGGTTATGGGAAAAAAGAAAATGCAGACACCAGCCTTGACACTGTTAACACCAGACTTCCTGATAGGTAAAAGAAAAATAAACTCAGAGTTGTTTTTCCCATTGTTAGGTCTTCTGTCCCTGGAAACCAAACACATCCTAACTGATACAGGAAATAAGTTGTTTGTTTTGGGAACATCAACCTTTGGCATCTGCCTTCATTGTCTACTTCCTCCTGATCCTTCAAGACTCAGCTTGGTCACTGTATCCCTCTGAAAGTTTACACTTTGTGTGTCAAAGCTTGAACCCTGGATCTATTCTTCCTGGATCAGTGAAATGAACCCATTTCTAAGTGGATACACTTACCACATGGATTTTTTAGGAAGGTCTAGTTGTATTCTGTACACTTCTTCCTAGTAACAAATTCTGCTCAGATCTTGATGTCTGCTAGGTGTCCCCAACTAATCCATTCTCTCTAGATTGCACATTTTAAGCTCTTCCCATATCAGAACTTGAATATCCCATCTATAGACTGCCAGGGGCCTGGCTGTGACCTGGGGTCAACCTGAAACACCAGGCCAGCAGCAGGATCTCCAGGATCTACCACATACTCCAGGTTGTTGGATATGTTCAGACCCAAGAGACATTTATGAGAATGAGTCTTAGTTGTTGTACCCAGGGGAAAATTCTTGAATATTTTCCCAAGAATCATCTCTCTCCAGTTCTTCCCCTTGGCATCAGACTTGAAGTAAATGTGCCCCTTGTTTGGCTCTTGCAAGAGCTGTCAATTACACTGCCCTCCAATCAAGCAAACCCTTCCCCAGTTGGGTCATACCAGGAGCCATAACATGTCTCAATGTGTGAAATGGTCTTGGAAACTCAGGACCTAGGCTCTAATCCCCACCACAGAAGATATAGAACAAAGAAAACAGTTCACATCAAGAAGAGGGTAGGAGTATAAAGACATCTTCCAGATCCTTGTATCTGGAGATCAAGGTAAAACCATGGTTAAAAGGCAACCTATAGACTCAGATAACCAGCACTGCAATGTTGGCTCCAGCACACGCTAGCTGTGGGACCTTGGAAAAGTTAAACAATCTCACTGTGCATCAGTTTTGCATCTAAAAAGTGGAGATTATAACAGTACCTACCTCATAGGTTGCAGTGAGGATCAATTAAGACAAAAAAAGTAAAAATGCTTAGCATTTTGTCTGGCACATAATAATTGCTCAATAAATTTTAGCTACCATTATCAAACTACAAAGATAGAGGTAAACTGATTGGTCTCTAGCATCAAAGCTGGGAACTGCCGTGACCATTTTGAACACGAAAAATGCATGCAAGTAGACAATGAAGAACAGGAATCAGGGAAGAGGAAAAAATAACGTCTATAAAAATCAGATTGGTCAAAATAGAATTGTGAAAGCTAGATCTGTTAAGTCATAGGAAATGTCTCTGGCAGGGGATCAAGTACCCCAATTTGGCAAAATAATTAGACTGCAGACTGGAAACAAAAATGACTAAAAGGAAAAGAAGGTTAGCTCAGCGTCGTCGTAGAGAGCGCTTCCTCATTGCACAACGTGTTTTCCCTGGGATGAGCTCAGTTTAGGATGAAGAATTTGGTCCCCTCCACAGAGATGCTGAACAGCTGCAATTCATTTGTAGTTCTTGTCAAGGAGGTTGGATACAAGAAGCTGGGGCGGGAATGCAAGGATGTGATGTTTGATAGAGGCCATATTCACCAGGGGACCATGCAAATAAGGTAAATCTGAGCATCCATGATTTCCAGGCTGAAATGTAATTAGGAAATCTTCAGTGTGTTGAGATTAACTGTTTCCCCTTGGAACCGGTTACAGCGCATCATGGTGGTGTTGTGTTGGCTGGATGCATGGGTCTGAGCCCAGGGCTGGGAGCCTGCTACCTCCAGCTAACTTGCTAAGTGACCTTGAGTAAATGCCTTCCCTTCTCTGGGTTTCAATTGCCCCAAATGTAAGGTGAGTGAGTTAGACCACTCCAAATGGCCTTCCAGCTTTATATGGGCGTGATATGTGGCCATAAAGAAAAATGAGTAACTGACAATTGTTGTGGTTTTAAGGGGCCCAATAAATGACACCCTTTCCCTCTCCCCAAATTCAGAGCCAACTGAGAAATTGAAATTACAGTCATATTTAAACTAGACAATCCAAATTTCAGCTTCATTAGGTGAAAGTTTGGTTGGAGAACATGTTTTAGGTAGGAAAATTATGGGCTTCTTAACACGGTACCTGAAATTAGCATATGGGAGCACCTAGTGGAGGGCAGCCCTGGATAACCACTTGTCCTCCCCAACTCCTGCTCCCACCTGGCCGACCCATTCTTTAGCCATACGGCAGAAAGCAGACCAGAACATAGCCCCCTCTGCAGGCTGAGACTTCCAAGAGAGGAAGGGGAAATCAGCGAACCAGTGGATCTCAAACTTGAGTGGGCATCACAACCAGCTGGTGGGCTTGTTAACACACAGATGGCTGGGCCCACCCTCAGAGCTTCTGATTCAATCGGCGTGAGAATCTGCATTTATAACATATTCCCTATTGATATTGATGCTGCTGGTCCCAGGACCACATTGAGAACCACGAAGCTCAGGTAAGTATGCTCAGCAGCTTCTCTCAAACTCATCAATCTGCTCAAGTCACTTCTCCCTCACTGCACGTAAGACGGGAGGAAGGAGCACCTCCAGAGTCTTTAGGGACTCCAGTAGATATCTCTGCACACAGAGTGAGGGATGAGTCTCCCAACATCAGCCATTAAGTTTTTAGCAAAACTTATTCATGGAGTACTTATTGATTTACCGACAAAAATAAAGAAAAAATAATGCTATGCTTATTGTATTAACTACAAGAATTGATAACGCATTAGAATACTAGTATAATTCCTAAGAATAGTTATATTACTCTTCCAGTTAAAATTAAAGTTAAATAATTTTCAATATGTTAGCCTACAATGAAACAGCATAATAAACAGGGCAGGAGGAGAATGCTTACAATTCTTGTCCTTGAAATTACAGCAATGTTGAATTAGACATTGCCCTGGACCTTACACTCTGCTACTGATTTCAACGCTTGGCAATCTTCATTAAAGAAACATCAAGGGGTTTACTATCTTCTGGTACTCCGTGTGCTGGCAAAAGTCTTTGTACTAGGAGTTGCAAGATCAGGATTATAGTACACCTTGGCTATTTTTTTTTTTAGTTGAGTGACATTGGGCATGTCACATCCCCTCTCTTTTTTTTAATTATTATTGTTTTTTAAAATTATTTTATTGAGGTGATGTTGGCTTCTAACATTTTGTAAATTTCAGGTGTCGCATCACCTGTCTGAGCCTCTTTCGTCATCTGTAAAGATCACAGGTGATAAGACCTGTAGACAACTGGAAGGTACTTTCTATTTTTGGATGATATATTTTAGTGCTTGTCAATTGGAATCCCTTAAAATCAAGGAATTCATCTCAAGTAAAGCAGAAAAAAATCAGGGATGCTTAGAGACAATGCTAACAAAATGCTGCCTGTCAACTTGGCCTTCTTTTCAGCCTAACTTGATTTGATTAAAGGGGAAGATAAGAGTCCTTCTCACCCTCAGGTCTAGAGCTCTTTATGCTAAACAGGCAGCTGGAAGGAGTTTAAACACTTCTCCAGCTTTAGAATTTCTCACGAAGTTGAAAAAGCCAAACCAAATCAAAATGTGTCATCATCAAACATTCGAGAGGAATAATTTCCATCATGTAATTACTAGGAGAGCATGATTTCTCTGCCTGCTTAATATCTACTAGCAGGATTTGGAAACAGGTAAAGAGGAACCAGTAGATGGGTCTCCTTTTATCTAATGAAGCTGACATTTGAATTCTCTTCTTTATATGACTCCAATCTTAATTACGCAGTTGGTTCTGAATTTAGAGAAGGAAGAATTGTCATTTACTGGGCCCCTTAAAACCACAGGAATAGACACATTTGTTTACGTTTCTTTATGGCCACACATCATGTCCATCTAAAGCTGGAAGGAAATTTGGAGTGGTCTCACTCATTCACTTTACACAGGGGCTAAGTGAAGCCCAGAGAGGAGAAGGCATTTACTCAAGGTCACTTAGGAAGTTAGCTGGAGGTGGAAGGCTCACAGCCCTGGAATAGAAATAAGGAGGTACATCAAGGGTCACTTTAAAACCCATTAATCAGATGAGAGTGTGGGTTGACTGAGACTTTGCGTTCCACGCCCACAGATAGGAGCCAGGTATTAAGATTAGGCAGAGCACGGAGGTTTGGAAGCTATTTGAGTGGAGGCCCAGGCATGGATAGAAGCATGGTAGCAAAGGTGGGTGGTGCTAGAGAAAGAAGAATGCCAAAGACACAACCCAGGGGAGCCAAAAATTTAAGAGACAGAGAAGGAGTGGTCAGTGCTGCCCAAACCAAAGGATGGTACAAACAGATGCCACAAAAGTCTCAGCAAGGACAAATTAGCGTTATCCATTTCAGTGAAGAGGTCTAGTTAAATAAGAACCAGAAAGATGGCCACTGGGCTTAGTAATATGAAGACTGGATTGACCTCAGAGGGAACAGGCTCAGAGAAGGGGGTGGAGGGAGGAGGCTGATTAAAATGAACCAACAGGTGGCTGTGAGATGAGGAGAGGTAGTGAATATAGACTCTGCAGGAATAAGTTTAACAGACCTTGATACACAGTATGTGATCAGAAGCATGGGAATAGAGGAGAAAGAAAGGAATAAAGGAAAAACAGGGGAAAGGATATCCCAGGATGAGAAGAAAACGCCATGCAGGGCACAGCAGAAGGATGAAGAGGCTAAGGTTTCTATGGAACTCTTTTAGCTAAATTGATAGTCATGTATTATTCAAAGACACATATCCATGAATTAAATTACAAGCCAGAAGAGACAACAAAGAGAAAGGTCTCTTCTCCCTCTGGACAGATTCTTTGCATCTTTGGCACATTATCTATTCAGTCTAAATATTTATGGAGACAGCTTTATTTGGAGTTGTACCATCTCCTTCAAGGGATGTAAGCAACATGACGAAGAACCAGAGACAGAAATGATGGATGTAGGATGCATGGCGGGGTGGGTGGGAGTGCTGGGGCCACAGATTCTGAGCACTATATTTTCCAGAGAGATATTTTCATGGAATCCGACCTTATGGGCAGGAATGTGTTGATCTTAACCCAAAGCAGCATCTCAAGTTGGACAATCAAATGATTCATTCGCCATGAGCTCTGTCTTTGTCTATGTGTTGATGTCACAGTATCGTCAGTGATACCTACCAGAAAGGAAAAGATTGGAAAGCCTTTCCCCATCCACTTAACTGCCATCCACTTTCTGTGACCTACATGGCCTGTGATCTGGGTCTTGCCTACATCTCTATCCCCACCTCTTCCCGTGGTAACCCTCACTAACTCTATCCTACCCATACTGGCTTTCGCTCTTCCTCAAATACACCAAACCAGTTCTGACTCAAAACATTGGCCTTGTGTTTTCCTCTGCCTAGGAAGTATTTATCAAAGATATTTTCAAGATTCTTCTCCATTAGTTCCCTGATCAAAAGACATCCCCTTGAAGAAGACTTCCCTGGCGACTCTTTATAAAATAAAGCCCAATTCCATATAACTCTTTAGACCTTTGCCTTGTTACATTCTCCATCATTACTGCTACTTTGAATATGTTATTTATTTATACGTTCAATCTCTCCCACTAGCCAAAGGAATATTTGACTTTCTTAGTGCTGTATTCCCTAATACCTAGAAAAGTACCTGGCACAGAAGAGGTAGCCAATAAATATTTACTGAATGGGTGAACTAATTGATTTAATTAATTAATCCTCCAGGGAGGCCTCTCCATTTTCCCAGTCTAGGCACTCATCTCTGCTTCTACCACCCCAGGTATTATTTCATATGATTGTAGAGTGTATTAAAATGAGCTGCTCTCATGGCTGGCTCTCCCACTTGTTGGTAACTTCCTAAAGCTCATGAACCATGACTAATTTGTCTTTGTGTTTCCAATGTCCTGCATGGCATCATTGTTTACTGGACTAAGGGGAAAAGTTTGACACACCAAATTCTGATAAACACCAGCCAGAAAAAGAGTAGCGGGACAAATGGTGAACTCTTGTGATTTAGCAATGACTTGTTCAGAAGAAGGAGAAATGGCAATGCCATAAATTGCATTTTTTTAAATCAACCAGCAAAATATATAAAGTATCCATTTAGAGCGATGTGCTGGTCAGGAGAGAGTATTTTGAATCGGGTGCCAGCCAATCTCTATTCTAGCCATTGCTTTGGTGTGAGTCTTCCCCTTTCTGGGACCATTTCCAACTGCACAGTGAGAATATTAGATCCTGGGATGTGGAAGGTCCTTCTAACCTTGATGTTTCAGGATTCTACTTACCTACAACAGTGAATAGTGCAACGGAGCAAGAAAAATATGAAGCATGCCTAACCCGGCTCTGCAGAAAGGCAACTGTGCAGGATTTGTAGTCAAGCACATTTGGGTTTACACTCAGACTCTGGAACTTACAAACTTTGTGAATTTAGGAAAATTCATTCATCAGTCTAAGCCTCTATAAAATGGAAATGATAATTCCTAGCTCCATGCTCAGTTAATGATAGCTTACTTTGCACTTCTGCTTCATATACCCCATGGCTAGCCTTTTAAGTCCAGCTGAGTTAAGAACCAGAAGATTCTTTTATAAATACCACCCTAGCAATTTAGATATCTCAAGTGCTGCTGCAGCTTCAGCTGAGCCCAACACGGGCATAGACAGCCTCTTTCGCAAGGCTAAAGTTTTCCAGGACTCCCCTTGAGGCCTCTGAGCAGACTCTATTTGTGTTACCCGGGAAGTTTCTCGGGCTGTTTCTTTTGCTAGAATTCCATGGTAAACATTCTTACAGATGACTTACCGCCTGTCACAACGCTCTGCAGCTCCCTTTCCAGAAAGAATTCCTGCAGAATGAAGTCAGTCTCTTACTAACCGCGACTTCCATTTTTTTTCACCCCTTTTGGTCTTGTTGTGAAGATGCTGAGCAACTGCCTCTGGCTACATCAACGGGTCACTTCTAACAGCTGTGGGAGCAAAATGTTCCAGCAGTCTAAGACAGAGCCCGGAGGATCCAGGGAGATGAAGCACAGACTCCAAATCCAAGCAGAGGGCCATGGGGGGAAATTCCAAGTTGGTAGATGCAAAAACCATGGAGTAGAGTCAATGGGAAGTTCTTAGGAATGCTTGTAGAGGATTGGGGAATGGATAAGGTGCTTGTCCTCCTATAGACATCCTTCATTCATCAGTGGCCCCGTGATACATGGAATGACGTTTCTTCTCACTATGCTTCCAAAATGTTGGCAATCCTTAGAAGAGTTGAGCTAAGCACTCCGTGGAGTCCATATAACTCCTCACTCAACAGGGTGGCAGCAGTTCCCTTTCCCGAGGCATGTGGGAGAGCGAGCCAGGAGCTCTCAGATAAATGAATCCCACTACTGTCTTCGAGAAGACCATGAATGTCTCAGGGAACCTCACGATGTGTGCACAGGCACACCCTTGTCTTATGTTCTTTTATTGCTGAACTATGAATAAATTTGATAAGTCACTTATCTTTCATCTCACATAGCTAATGCTTGCTGCATGATGGAAGCAGAGATAAGGGTTTAACAGATGCAACTAAAGACTCTTAGCCACCCTGACTTAGGAAACGTTCCCTATTTTTATCTCCAGTAGATAATAATTTCCCTATGACTTCTTATTAAAATAATATTTCAGAAGCAGCAACAGAAGAACTCAATTGCATTCAATCAACCAATCCTCCACAGACCTTTACAGAGCCCCTGGGAGAAGCATAAACTCTGAAGTCATATTACCTGAATTTCAACCCCTGCCTCTTGAGCAAATTGCCTAACCTCTCCGAGCCTCGATTTTCTACGTAAAATGGCAATAATAACAGAACCTATCTTCCAGGCTTGTTGAGAGGATTGAGAATCAAGACATGTAAAATAGAGCCTGAGGAGTAGAATTTCAATTGGTGTTAGCTATGATTTTTAGCAGTGGTAATAGTAATAATATAGAAATAGTGGTTGTATAGCAGTAGTGATAATACTAGTAGTATAACAGTATAGTGATAGAGTAGTATAATAGCACTAATGCTATAGTATAATAGTAGTGTGAGAGTGATAATACTAGTAGTCATGTAGTAGTAATAGTAGTATATTAGTAGCAATAATGTAACTGTATAGTGGTAATAATAGTAAGAATGATATAGTTATATAGTAGTAATGGTGGTAGTAATATCATGCTAACATAACACTAAAAATAGTACTATAGTAGTACTAGAAGAAGAAGAAGTAATAGTATTAAATATGCTAGTAATAGTAGTAGAATTTGCCAGGCATCCATCACGAGGCCCTTGCCCTTAAGGAGCTCTTATCCTCCTCCAGATTCCCTGAATGTCCAGGATGAAAGGGGGCTTCACAGGTCATCTACTGCATGGTGCACATCATATAGGTGAGAAAACTAAGGTCAAGAAAAGTGAACTGTCCCACACAAGATCATCTGAAGAGTTAATGTCAGTCTGCGTTCAAATTCTAGTCCCCTTACTCTCCCTCCAATGCTCTTTCCACTGGCCCATGGAGCCGTTTGTAACTCATTTACACATCTCCTCCTGCCACCTACTCACTCAGATACTGACCACACGAGAAGCTAAATCCTCTCCAATCATACGAGAAGCTAAATCCCCCAAACACGTCATGTTCTCTGCTATCTTTGTGCTTTGTCAGACGCCTTTCCTTCTACCTTAGGGACACTTTTCGTCTTTGCCCATCTTGGTAACTCCTATTCATCCTTTGAGACTCCTCTTCAAAATTTTTCCTAAGTTCATCCTCTGTCCTGGTCCCCAGCTGTGTTAGGGCAGCCCTCTTCTTTTCTTTTGTAATTCCTTATAAGGTTTACCCTAGCATTTATTACACAGAGTTGGAAAATATTTTTTAGTTGGAGGCATTATTCTAAGTACTTTACAAGTATCACTTCATTTAATCCTCATAAGAACCCCTGCGAGGCTCTTAAAATTGATTTGTCTCATCTGCTTTCCAGGCCATTTGTTTGTTCCAAAAATAATTATTGAGCACCCACTATGGCCATGTATTAGGCACATAATTCTGAACAAGATAACTTTGCCCCTGTCCTCAAGAGGCTTATAGTCTAGTGGGAGAGACAGGTAAGGAAGCAGCTGATTATAATAGAATATATGAAGTCTTGTAATAGGAGGGGACCCTGAGAGCACATGGAAGAGGCACAAACCCAACTTGGGAGGGGGTGTCAGAGACAGCTTCCTGGGGGATGTGACATCTGGGCTTGGACTTGAAGAATAAGTTAGTTGGATGGAGAGAAAGCAGAAAATGTTCTAGGGTGGAAAGAAGTGCATGATCAAAAGAGAGAAGGAGAAGAACACAGGTAGGAAAAGTTGAGGAAGTGGGACTCAGAGAAGATTAGGGTCAGGAGAGAAGAGCTGTCAAAGATGGACTTGAGAGGTAGGGGCAGTCAGCAATGCAATGCTCTGCAGGTCATATTACTTGGTTGGCTAGTAGCATAGACCATGAACTCCTTAAGAAAGGGATTCTATCAAATTTACTGCCACGTTCTTCATAACCAACCAATGTCTAACACAGAGTAAATACAGTACTTGATAAGTACTTGTCAAATATTTGCATGAGTGAACAACGAATAAAGAGCAGAAAGATTTGGAGAAATGCCTTTTCTTTTTCTTCTTCTTCTTTTTTTTTTTTAAGGATTTCTGTTATTTCAGAGGGACAATTTCATTTCATCCCCAAATACAGCAAGTACAACCTATTTGAGGCACACAAATTGTAGGACTTTTTTTTTCTAAAGAGTTCCCCAAATATTTTCAGTTTCATGGAGCCAGACTGGGGCCATGTGTTTGGCATTTTCTAGATGGGAGGAAAAAAAGCAGATTCCAGAGAAGCATCAAGCTGAGCCCAAGTGATAAGAGAAATAACTAGAGAAGGAACAATATTAAAAGAAATTTTTGAAAATACTCACCAGTACATAAATCATCCTGTAATCATGCTGTCCTGATTAGAAAACCAAAATAGAAAAAAACTTATTTTCTTCTGTGCTAATATTTCATCATAACTGGCAGTTCAAAACCCCTGGGAGCCTGGAGTTTGTGGATCTTCGAGTTGGGAGCTGGAAGGACTGATCTCAGAGCATTACCTTACAGCCAGTTCTCAGGGAAAACCACAGCACGGAGTGTGGGCTTCCGGACACTTGTGGAGACCTCTCATTCCAGCACAGGGTTTCAAGGAGGAAACAGGGCTCCCTCAGGGGGTTGGCAGACAAAAGAAATAGTTAAAGGATAAAGTCATACCAGGTAATGGCGCCAGATCTCAAGTAGCCCTGAGGGTCACTGGCTTGGGACCAGGCTGTCAGAGGTCCGTCAGTCAGTCATTTATGCAGGACCCTCTGTGCCTATGACTGTACTTAGTCAACTGAGACCACAGTCCCTGCTCGACACTGGTTAGCTTGGTGGGTAGAAAGAGAAGAGACTCTAGAGATACGTAGATGCAGATTTAAATGCTGGTCCTATCACTATGCATGACTTTCCAAGCTAAACCTCCAAATTCTTACCTGCAAATTTAGAAAAGAAAAATACCAGGAAAACGTTGTTGTAAGAACTAAATGAAACCATTTATTTAAAGCATGATTCCTTCCGCACGACATGACTGTTAAATATTAATGGTCTTCCTTACATTCACTCACTGTTTACATAAGTGTCTTTTAGAATCTCCTTGTTACGCAGTTCAGAGGACCCAAAATTTGTGCAAATGCATATAAACTAGCCCTACTGCTTGTCACTAGTTGAGTAGTATTTTATAAATACCTGACATTTGGGAATTGCTCACCTGGTGAGGGCAAGGAGGAATATCTGCTCCTGTTGAATGCATCACGCTCACCTGAAAATGTCTCTGATGACCGCATCCCCCACTGCTTGCAAAAGCCTTTAATATTTTTGAGTTTAAACTTTGAAAAATCAGAATCCTAGTATCTAGAGGACAGGCTTGGGGTCAGTCAGGCCTAAACAAAAATCTCAGTTCTACCAATTACCAGTTGTTTGGTATTGGAAGTGTTATTTAATCTCTGAGACTCAATTTCCTTAGCCATAGGTGAGAATAATCTCTCTCTATAAAGTTTAAATATTAAATGGCATCACATATATGAAATTGTCCAACACAGGATGTGCTTATTGACTTCATTCACTCATTTGCTTATTCATTCAACAAACATGTGTCAAGCATCTCCCATGTGCCAGGAGGTCCTTTAGGGACTGATGGAGTCATGAAGTAAACAATGCTCCTCTCCTTTACTTGGATAGAGGAGGAAGGCAATAAAAAGATAGACAAATAGATTTCTCTCAGCTGGAACAAGTGCTATGAAGAAAAGGAAGCAGCGTAATAGGATGGACAGTGATAAGAGTGGTGGTGCTAGAAATGTACACTAGATTCTTTTCTCTTTTGCTCACATAGTGCTTTTTTTGTATCCCAAACTCTCTCACCCTCTGACCAGGGGCCCCCAGGAAGGATGAATAAGAGGTTATAGTCTATTGAATTGAGTCATCTGACATCCCTTAAATGAAGTTGTGGACACCAATAGAAGAGTACATGGCCATCAACAGGATGGAGAGTTGGGGTGTCCCTTGGAAACCCTTGGAGACTCACAGCTATGCTGTCTCTGGGCTCGTCATAGTTGACACTACAGAAGCAATTCTTGGGGGATGAGGCTTCCCCCCAAAGGAGGCAATCCTTAATAATGCCATCTTTGTTGCAGCAGAACATCAGTGACCTTGTTCTGAGCTGGGTCCAAGTTGAGGGAAAAGAAGAGAATGGCCAGCTGTGAAAAGATCAATTTGTTTCCCATCCACTCTTTCTTACCGTCAGAGAGGCTGGCTCCCCACATTGGCTGGGTCTGTCGGGGACAGAAGCCAAGTAGGGCACAGACTGAAGAAACACCCCCTGTTCCCACTGAAGCAGGAGCATTCAGGCTTCTGAGCAGCGTCTGCAGCATTAGCCATCACCCAGCTGTACTGCTTCAAGAAGACACAGGTTGGGGTAGCCGAGAGGGATACCTCAAGCCTAATTCAAAGCCATAACTATTCAAGTCCTCCTATTATTCACATCTGAAAATACCCAGTGTTAGCTTGCCGTGGGAGAGCCGGCATTCCCATATACCATAGTTGGGAATGTAAATTGGTGTGACTTCATCAGAGACTCATTTGGCAGTAGCTATGGAAATTGAAAGCTTTGTTGCAGTCAGTCCACTTCTAGGAATTTACCCTTCAAATGAATTCTCAGAAGAGCCCCAAGATGAATGCGCAAGGATGTTTAGTGCAGCATTGTTTGCACTAGCAAATGTCTGGAATCAATTGAATATTACGCTGTAGCTAAAAAGAATGTAGCACATGTAGATTTATGTGGAAAGAGATCCAAAAGATAAAGGAGGAAAGGAATAGGCCGCTTTGTATGGTAAAATCCACTTGTTGTACGTAAAGTCAATCCTTCTAACAATGTCTATGTCCTCTTTTACCTCTGCTTGTACTTCTGTCTAGCCCCTCCCCAATCCCAAACTTCGATAATATTCACATGGCAAAAGGACTCGTGTAGGGCCCTATGGGTGTGCAAGATGCTAGGAATGAATGGATACCATCGCTAGATGTAAGAGTAACAGACCTTGCAAGCCTCTATTCATTCTACTCTGTAGAGCTATTTTCCCAGGCGAGGGCGAGATAGAAGCGATAGCCAAATGAGTTGTGAGTTGCTTATATGGTTTATGAGTTTTCCTGAGCTCCCTTTGAATGGGCAACTAAGACCATACTCTTAGTAGTTTCAGTCTCTTTATAATGGATGACCCATTTCCTTCTTTCAGCAAACAGCACAGAGAACAAATGTGAAAGAATTTAAAAGTTCCCGAAGAGAAAGAACAGTTCATATTTGCACAATAAGACTTTGCTCCCTTCCAGCTCTAAAATATCCCAAACTTTTCCAGTTCCAAATGTTACCAAATTCAGAATGAGCACCAAATGTTGAAGAAAAAATAAGTAATTCTGTATATCGTCCCCCTAATTAGCTGTGGAATTTTGATAGAGCTTCCTTCTCTCACTGGGCTTCAGCTCTCCCTGTGGTCAATGTGATATGGCCTATGTACTTGGACCAGGTCAGGGATGGCAAATACAGAGCACTAATGCCATTTCTCTCCCTGCTTCCCCCAGTAGGCATGACCAGTCAATCACAGCATTCTTTTCCCCTGGATCTCAGATGAGTCCTCTGAATCCTTCTTGATAAAGAACTCTAAGCAGTCACTAACAATTAATCCAAGTTGATACAAAGAGAATGCTTAATTCCCTTCTCCAGACTAGATGATATCTGAAGTTTATTCCAGATTTAACATTCTGTTTCCATAATTCAAGGATTCATTTGAATGTCAGGTCATTCATAAAATCAACCTAGACTGATAAAACACTAGTTAGTTTTTTCCACTTCTGAGTTGGAGAATCTGGTCCATATACATCAATATGAACTTGACTTGTAACCACTGTGCATCGTTATCTCATGATTATTGCCTATACAACCATGCTGCCTCTCTGGGGAGACAATTTAATTATAGAAAAGAGATCTCATATAGCAATTTTCAAACTGCACTACACTGTACTCCCAGAGGAACCCCAGGATTTTCCAAGGGCTCTTGGTGGCAGATAGTTTTAAGGGAATTTTCAGATTCTCAACTTTCATTTTCACTCTTTCTCAAGAGTCTGAATTCTCAAGAAGCAAGAACTTGAGCAACGGGAAGCCTCCTTTTCATAAATACCTTTCTCCCGCTTTACAGAAGGAAACCATCCCTCTTACTTATCTTGAGTTGCCTTTGGGTATAAAAATCTCTGGGGGACCAAACAAAGGCACAATTCAAAATTCTGTCGTAACTATTGAGAAAGTGAATGACGAATGATCTAGGAACAGATCATTTTGCAAGTCAGATGACTTCCAGTGCTTTGGTTAAAACAAAACTGAAGGAGAACTTAATTAAAACATCAGTTGAGAAATCATTAAAGATGCTTTTTGAGAATATCCCTATGTGATTTTTGGCATATCACCTGGTACGAGGTTATAACACTGTTATAACAAAAGTCCTTCTTTTTTCATCTATTTATTTGTGTGAATAGGTTTCTCAGTGCTTACAACCAAAAAATGAAAACTAGGAATAGAATTTATATAATACCATCTCATGCTAGCAATATTGAATATTCCTCAACAGACATATGATCTAATCAAAAACTTCATCCCATTCAGAGAAGTATTTCTAATAAAACTTTACGTTTCATGTCATAAATATTTATCAAAATTTTGATAAAGGTATAATGGATCGGTCAGTTGAGTACTTTTAACAATTGTTACGATAATTTGATACAGAACAAATGTTTGTGCTAGAACATTACACATACATAACATTAGAAAAATTTTAATATCAATTTGTATAATGTTTTGTTTCAGAGGAATATGATAACATGATCAGTGCAAGACTTTCAAGTATAAAAGTACACTACTTAGAATAAACTGTGGAGGAAGTGGAATGGAAATACACATTTAAGGAGAAAAAGGAACTATGTAAATTTTCAACTATTAAGGAAGATCTTATTCATGTATTTCTTAATGGGTAGATGGTAGTATCAAATCACTATGGAATTTAGATTTCATTAAATCTATTTAAAAGAGTGATGAGACAGTTTTATTTTTAAATGACTGTAATTTCAATACTCTTGCAGCTATATCCTTGGCAACTATTTAAACATGCAATAAAAACATGTCAACTTAAAAAGGTACATAGTTTTCCGGGATGATTTTAGAAGATACAAAAGCAAACCCTTGAAGACTACCATACTTAATACAGTGAATTCTCTTGGGTGATTATAACAGGGCAGATCAAATGGTAGATGTTCAAGGGGATCCCATTTGCTGATGAACTACTCTGTGTGCAGGAGGTGAGGAAGACACATTTTCTAAGTGCAATTGTTCTCAATCAAGTTGGGCTAAGACTGGACTAGATCTGGGCCTTCTTGTCAATCCCAGTCCAGTGTTCCTACCCCTGGACCCATGCTGCCCTTTGTAACCAGATGTCTTAACTTGCATTAGGAAATCAAAAGATTTTTAAATTCTGAGTCTCTGTTGAGAGTTCTCTCTAATTACAGTATATAATGTTGGTGCCTTGGAGTCAATGCCTTATCTAGTGAACATGAGCAAAGTAATAAATATTTGTATAATGTCTTAGAATGTCCTTTCCTTCTTTGGTTGATTGCAGGTGCTCTCCTTTCTGGGCAGATTGCTGAGCTGGGGTGAAGGCAGGGTCAGGAGGTGGTAGGAGGGAAAAAGCATGTCATCTGCCTACAGTCCCTTCAACTTTAAGTGGGGTTTACTTATTCATTACTCATTCAGTAAACCTTACCTAAACACTCACTCTGTGCCAAGTTCTGGGTTAGGATATGGGACTTCCAAGGCCAAGAAGACACAGGTTCTGCCCTTGAAGAGCTCGCACAATGACAAACTCATGGACAAATAATTAAGACACTCTGTAGTAAGTGTTATATTAGAGGAACTATCAGGGTACTAGTGATCAGAGAAGATGGGGTGATCAATTTTGCAAGAGGTGGTGATATTTGAGTGGGGTCTTAATTAAGAAGTCCCAGCAGAAGGCACAGCACACATTTCAATATGGAAACATATACGATCATGACATTTGAAGAATGGAAAGTACATTGTGGTGAAAGCAGAGGTTAGAGCCAGCATTTAGGAGGTGAGGACAAGAGATAAAGCTCAAGAAGCAAGTTGAGGATAGGTCACGAGAGGCCTTGAAAGCCTTGCTGAGGCATGTGGAGTTTGAACTTGATCCTTCAAGCAATGGGAAGCAGCATGACTAGATCAGGATTTTAGGGTGATAATTCTGGACGGCCATGGGTTAGAAGATGTTAAAAATGCCTAGCCCAGCCCTGGATACAAAGAGATTCTCCAAAAAACCTTGGTTGACCTCTCAACTCCCCTTTTTCCCTTGAATCTGGGACTTCCCAGCAGGGATCTGAATCTGTGCGTCCAGGAAATGTTTTATACTCAGAAGAAGAGGAAATGAACCAAAAATAGGGTAAGAACTCTTCATTTGTTTTATCAATATTTATAAGATGTTTACTCCCTTGCATGTGGTTCTACACTTTTTTTTTCTCTGCAATAAAATTTTCAAGTAGGAAAGGGTCCCTCCTTCTAATGTGGACATTAAGTCACAGATGGGTTAAGTAACTAGTCCAAGGTCACATTGCAGTAAGAATTAGACTATTTACAAACCCAGGCAGTCTGGCTTGTATGCACTTGACCATTGTACCATCGCTCTGTAAGTATTATGATTACTATTTTACTGTTATGGACTGTGAGAATAACAACATACTCAAACACTGGGAAGAGCATCTCTAGAGATGAATTTGGCCTACTCTTGGTAGGGGTGAAGGGTTTCTACATAGATGTATTCACAGGCCAAGTCTGGAGATGAATGGAGCCTGGACACTGTGTCCTGCTGAGGCCAAGCTCACAAAGGAGTCATTTTGCCACCATTGCCTCTATTCCTGAGCTGGAACTACCAAGGTCAAACAGTGGTCATCCTCACTCTTCCCCTAATCTCATTTTAGTGCATGCCATTAGCATCCACTGGGCTCCCCATCCAGTATGCTGCTTCTCTCTACTTCAGTTCTCACATCTCATCAGTCACCAGACCCTGGCAAGCTTGTCTTTAACATCACTAAAATCTTCCCACTTCCCTCCAACTCTGCAGCTCCCACCCTGATCCAAACCGCCATCATCTCTTGCTGAAATGACTATGACAGCCCCTCACTGGTTTCCCTAACTCTAATTTGCCTTCTTCTTAATTCTGCTTCACACGGCAGCCAGGATGATATTTATAAAGTATGACTCTATCCTTGCCCCTGCCTCGTTGACACCTTGGAATGGCCTCCCATCACCTACCTATAGGAGAAGAGTTTGAAATCTTTCATGTCTCTCACCAGCCCTACCCCCGGCGCTCTCTCTGACCACTCACCTTCACTCTGCTAATGTTCAAGAATGCGATATGCTGTTTCTCATCTCCACAAGCTGGTAGGGGCAGATCCCTCTGTCTCTCTCCTACTCCTTCACTTCTTACTCTTTCCTCCATAACTCTAAATCATATTCAAGCTTCTGTTCAGGTGTAACCTGAACAAGCCTTTCCCCAACCCCCACCCACCTCGATCCTCTCTTCACTCTATGATGGCACTTTTCACACTGGATTACAATTATCACTCTCCTTGTTTGTCTCCTCTTCTGGGCTATAAGCCTCTTAGGGGAAAGCTCCCTGGTTCATTTAAATTCCTCACTGCCAGGAACAATGTGAGACACATAGCAAGTAATCAGTAAATATGTATTAAATAAATGAATAAATAACCTCATTATTGTCTTCACTTGTAATGGATGCTATATGTTCTCACAATAGATGCTGTGTATTTGCAAACTGGATGATTGTAGAAGTTAAATGAGCTTGAACATTGTCATTAACTCATTAGGGCCACTCAGCCTCTCTCTCCTTCATCATCATGGCTTCCTCATCTCCATGGGACCACATTCCCTTTAGCAGGGGGAGCAACTCATCCAGCTAATTAGAAACAGGGGCTAACAAACACTCCCTCTGCAATTTTAAAGGTCTGAACAGACCTTCCAACTGTGGATGAGAACATGATGGATTTTTCACATCTGCTTTTCCAAAAACAGAAAGGACTCCACTTCAAGCTCTTCTAACATTTCCTTTTGGCGGAAAATTTTCCAATACGGTGGGCCCCAGAGTGCTGACTGGAAACCACTTCCTCACTCCTTTCTCCTTCTCCCTTACACACACACACACACACACACACACTTAGAAGCAGATGTTTGAAGACTTTCTGAAATCAGGGATTGACCCAAGGAAGGGTTGTGTTTCGTAAGCTGTTTCATCAAGAGAAAGAGACACTGGGCTTGCTAAAGGTCAAGAAAGAAGATGAAAAGAGACAAAACACATGGTGGTCTAGATGCCCAATCCCTTCCCACATGGTGACACACAGCATTTGGGAGAAGTTTTGCAAATCTCATCCTAAAATATATCATGATGTCATTGAACATTCTTTGTATCATGATGAAGCACAGAACAATACACGTCCTATGGTAAATGCCTATGGCAGAAGCCCAAGATATTTAACGCTCTGACTCGTCGGTTACACCACTGTTGAGCTTTCCTAGTATTTTTTTACAACATAAAATGAGCCTTGGATGGAGATGGAATTCTTGGGTAGGGAAAAGAAAACTTTGAAAGATTTCAATAAAACATTTTTTTCCTACCATTTTCAGGAATCATTATGCCATGCTGATAGAGTAAGCGAGCTAGATAAAGACATAAATTGTTCAGCCCTCCAAGAGCTTCACATCTAGAAACCCCCATTTGTTCATTTTTAATATGGAACTAGTAACATCTGCCAACAGTCAATTTGAGAAGATTCCATGAAATTGAATTTATAAAACAATTATCACAGTGCCTGGCACATGTAGCCTCGTAATAAATGTTACTAACCTTATTTTATAATCTCATGAGAGAGGCACATACTGAAGCAATTATTTAGAATCCAGGCAAAGTGGGTAATCAAGAAATAGAGATATAAGTAAAATATAGAGAGACATTCTGAGATAAATATTGAGGAATGATTTACAGAGCAGGTGGCATTTGGGATGAGCATCAGAAGATGAAATGGCATTTTAGATAAGATGAGAAGGCCGTTTTCCCAGAAGTCTGTGTAACTGAAGCACATCATTTGAGTATGTAAAGAAAAACTTCATGGCTCAGCTAGTTACTATTGTGTCATTTGTTAACATTATCAAATCTTTTCCATGTGGCTCTTCTTTCTATCCAAAAATAGATTATTAACAAGAAACTGAGATCCTAGTTCCCAGAACATCTCCATAGTTTGTTTCATCCATGAATGCTGATGGGTAGAGGGTGTTAAGTCTCTGTCTAGTGACTATACAGTGACTCAATCTTCTTCTCTGGAGAATGGAAATAGCCATCACTTTCCCAAGAATGGAGGGAGAAAGGACATCATTTTATTGGAGAATCCTAAAGGAAACAGAAAGTGGTATCCAAGTGGGTAGAGAATCAGTGGCATCTCCGACACTCACCACGGCTATGAGAGACTAGAATGAGTAGCAGAGATTGTATGTCGACTACAGTCACAAGGGCATATGACTTGAGGAAGTCCCTAGCCTAGTGATATGCACACAGGTGTGCTGGTGGTGCCCAAATCACTATGGATGAGCAGCAAGTTTTCATCAGGGCCAGCCATGGCCAGTTCCATTGTGTGCCATGAAGCTTCCTATTCCCAAGTAGACGTTGCCATCCTTCGAAGGTCAGAAAAGCTGAATAAATGCACACTCCTTAGGTGAACACACAGTACTCATCATGCTCTGGTCCAGCCATATTTCCATCTCATGGATCCCATGCCCACCTCTCTTGAACTGCTCACCACTCCTGAATGCTCTTCAACAACTCCTTGATTTTGCACATGCTGTGTCTTCTACGAGAGCATCCTTCCCCAACTGATTTTCTTTGAGGATGTTTCAAAACTCAGTGTAGAGATAAATCAGCTAATCTTCCCTCCGACCTGGGTTAGATGATCCTCATCTAGCATGTCCCTACCTCAGTCACAGAACTCACAACCCTGGATTGTAACAGTCCTGTTCCTTGTTTCTTTCACTTCTGACTGTGAGCTCCTCAAGAGCAGACACTGCATGTTTAGGTCCTTGTTGTCTAGCATTGTATGAAGTATGCTCAAATGAACGCTTTTGGAATAAATGTATGAATGATTTGATTACAATATGGGTAGATTCACATGGATGGAGATAAGAGGGCCCCAGTGATCTTTCTTCCTGAAGAGTTCTATTTTCATCCTACAAATTGATTGACCTGGTCTAGCCTCCAGGGAAGTATTGCTCACCACTCTGACCCTAGCCCATCATTGTTACCAGGAGGGAGGTCTATATGTAGAAAGAATTAGTCATCAACTGAAAGGTGAGATCTGAGAGGCACAGCCAGGTCTGTTACCCACCAAAATTTCCCCAACATCCCTGCCATCTCTGCCAAATTCAAGAACATGTTCAGAAATCCCTTGGGACTGTCTAGCTATTCATAAAACTCCTTTCCTCACCTTCTTAAGACACCCAGATAAACTATATTTCCTAGCTTTCCTTGCAGTTAAATGTAGTCATGTGATTGAGTTCTAGCCAACAGAATGTCTCTACTGCCTCTGATCCGTAATCCCACTCATGCAATTCTCCTTGCCCTTTCCACATCTGCTGGTTTACCGCCAGCAGCCTCCACGGAAGTCTCCGTGGAAGCCAAGATGGAGAACCATAGATGGAAAGATTCCGGTATCACTGCTGAAGGAGAGCCAATCCCCTAGCAGGGCTTTACACGAGCAGGATGTAAACCTCCATTGTGTTAAGCCACTGAAATTGTGAAGGGTTTTTTTCTGTTACATCAACCATTGTTACTCCAATAAATATATTCTCTATCTGCACATGTCACCCCTGAGCTGTAGCACTGTTCATCAGAAAAACATAAGAGCAAGGATTCTAAGAGGATGGGCCACAAGGGGAGCAGGTGACACCCGAAGCTTGAGACAGAGGCAGCAGCAGCACGGCCAGGTGTGAAATGCATGCGCAGATGAGAGATGGGAGGCACTAGGAACTAACTTCACCTGTTTCACCTGGTCGCTAAACAGCAATGCCAAGAGGAGTTCTAGATCCTTCCATCACTCCTCAGTGACTGGGAGGTCTTGGATTAGCTATGCTTTCTGAAAAGATTAGCTCTCGCTTCACTAGTAAGAGGCATCTAACTTAGTGGTTAAGACCCAGGAATTGAAGGAAGTGAGACGTGGGGTGAAAGCCTGCCTTTGCCACTTAGTAGCTCTTGCTCTTGGGGGAGCCAGCTTCACTCACCCTCTCTTACAGTCCTGCGTTGCTTAACGATGGGCATACGTTCTGAAAAATGCGTTGTTAGGCAATTTCGTCATTGTACGAACATCATAGAGTGTACTTACACAAACCTAGATGATATAGCATACTACACACCTAGGCTACATGGGACTAATCTTATGGGACCACAATCATCTATGTGGTCCATCGTTGCCCAAAATGTGGTTACACATCACGTGACTGTATGTCTGCTCTCAAGTGGAGATGCTAATCTACATATCACTGTTGCAGAATTACATGAGATAATACTTCTTAAACATAGAACATACTACTTTGAATATTGCAACTTCTCAATAATTAGTACCCATGGTTACTCTTGTATGAAATATGAATGCCTTCAAGATTTCTATCATTTATACATTTCTTTTAAGAAAGTTACTGAATACTTACCACCTGTCATCATAAGCACAAGAAATACACAGACAGAAATATCCAGTCCCTGCCCTCAAAAGTGGATACCAATATCCTTTCGGCTTTTTTCCGTTTCTCAGCTTTCTTTCTTTTGATAGGCAGAGCTGCAGAGAAACTCCTCTCCTCGCCTGTCTTGGATGAGTTTGGGTTTTGGAAGGTGAAAGGCCAGCCCAGAGAGCACCAGGCAACTGTGGTTCTCTCAGAGCCAGAGCTGCTGTCGATGTAATCTGATCTGGCCACAGAGAATGTGACTAATCGAAACCCCATCTGCTGTGAGGTTTCCCTGAATTCCCAGGAGGGCCCAGAGCAGGATATGAGGCGGCTGTGATGGCGAGGTGAGGGGGTCTGCGCGGAAATGGTGAGATCCCCCACTTGTAATGTGTCTCACCACAGGCAGGCTGGCGTGGGTCTCCCCCAGCATGACATCATCCTGGAGCTCACCCGGGCTCACACATACTGCTCCCTCCATGCGGGAAGGGGACTTGGAGTGTGCTGGTGTGTGTGAGCATGTACGTGTGGGGTGTGCATGTTGCATGTGCACACACGTGTGTGGTACTGGAGGGTATAAACCAGGATTTCTCAATCTTACCCCTGTTAACATATTTGTGCTAGATAACTCTTTGTTATGGGGGGCTGTCCTGTGCATTGTAGGATGTCCAGCAGCATCCCTGGCCTCTATCCACTAGTTGTCAGTAGCACTCCCTCTCGAGCTCTAACAGCCAAAAATGTCTCCAGTCATTTCCAAACGCCACCTGGGGGGCAACATCCCCCCTGTTGAGAACCACTGGCATAAACCTCTTCTTATTAAAGGCAGGGAAAAGCAGTTGGGGGAAAAATAAAATATAGTAAATCTCCAACTCCTTATCTACTTTTAGAAAGAAAAACTGAGGAGGTGGCTTTGTTTGATAGTTCACATGATACTTATTCAGAAAGAGAAAAATCTAGTAGCAATAATAATTATCAACTATTTAGCACTTCCTATGCCCTAAACACGGTTCTAAGCACTTTATCTCACTGACTCCTTACAACAGCGCAGGATGTAGGTGTTATCTCCATTTCACAGATGGAGACACTGAGGTTCGGGGGGCGGGGGGCAAACCGTCTTGCCCAGGAGCATGCAGCTCATACACAGCTGAGCTGAGATTTGAATTTAGGTCTGCATGATTAAAAGTCCCAACTCAGAGCCATGGGGTTATCTTAGTCCATTATTACGGAGATGTCATGCAGCATCATAAAAATTTCAAAGTCTATGATTTAAACCACTGAGTATTTAATAAAAACTTCTACATTCAGCATAAGGCTAGCCAGAAGGTGGGTGGATTTGAGTGAAAGAGTCAGACTTTCCATGCCCTTACTTAAATGAGACTAACCCATATTTATAAATCAACATCAGATAGTACATAATTAACCCCTAAATTGGTGGTACGTGTCAGAGGCATATAAAGTAAATAGTGTGCTGAAGAGAAAGAATATATTTTAACGACTGTGTTTCTAATCTGTCTCTGAGTCGGGTGGTCCATATACTAGGAGGCTCCTCAGTGATGAGTTGGAGTTGAAAGCATGTACTTGGCATTGGATGGTTCTGGGTTTGAGTTCTAGCTCTGACACCTGCCAGCTGTGTGGCTTTGGGCAAAGCACTTTACAACTGGGAGCCTCAGCTAACTCTTCATCAAAATGGAGACTAAACTACTCACCTCTCAGGACTGAACTAAGACCAGATAGTGGGAATCAATGCAGAGCATCTCACAGTCACTCGGCTTTTCTTTTATCACATTCATTGCTGTTGGTAATTATATGCTTATTTGTGGATTTGTGTGTTTAAGGATTGTCTCACCCATGAGTGTGAAAGGTCTATGAGAGCGGGAACTATGCCTTTTTTAATCTTTGCCTCTCCAGCACCTGACGTAGTACTTAGCACATAGTAGATACTCATTTAAAATATGCTGAGTGAATAGAAAATATTAATTCATCCTTTCTCCTTGCATTTTCTTCTAAGATAATGAGTTTCCTGACAGTGGAAGTATTCAAGCAGTAGAAAAATTAGATTTTTTATCCCTCCGTGTCCTTATCAGGGCCTTTTATGGTGGCTCCCAGGACAACACATATCACATCATTTCGTAATTACCTGTTTCTGCACCTGCCTCCCACAGGGGCTATAAACTCCTTCAAAGCTGGATGGATCACCTTTTAATCCCTGTGACATGGTCCCATTACCTGTGCCCAAGGGGTGACACATGTCCATGTCCAATAAATAAAATGTGTAAAATGAAGACTGATGCCTTAAAGGACATCCATTGACCAAATTAGAACTCAGACAAAATTCCACTTGGATATCAGCCAACTCATTAATTCTAGACTTCAGCAACTCTAAATACTGCCAACTCTCCTTACACAACATGCAACGATCAGGAACAAAAGATGGGGGCTGTTATTTTATTGTTCCAGACAAACGTAAACAATCAATAATCCTGTATTGAACTAAATTGGCATTTTTACAAGGAAAAGTTGTGAAGCAGATTTTTCTTATCCAAGCTTCCACTTCAAAAATGATTCGATTCATTCATCAAACAAATATCCATAGCGTCTTACCATGTGCCAGCCACTGTTCAAGGTGCTGATTAAATCCTGTTGGCTCATTTAACACCTAGAGAATGATTTTGACATTGGGCGCTCTTCTTAATTACCCCAAGGAAACCAGATGTTCCTATTGGATTGTTAGGTTAGACAGCAAAAAGGAGGTCAGAAGTTTTGGAGACCTCTTCATCCTCTGGTCTCAGCGCCTTTGGAGAAGAGAATATCTGATACTCAAAGGAAATAGTTAACTAAGCCACAGATGCATCCTAGCCAGAGGGTAGCCATCAAAGCAGAATACAAGGCACCAGAAAGTTTCGCATACCTGTAGGTCTCATCTCTCCAACCATCACTCAACTTCCCTGAAAACAGGAAAAGCTATCACTTCATTTGGGATTGTTCTCCGTGAAAGAAAGAAGGAAATTAGCATTGTCTGTGGCTGGCCACAGCTGGTAGCTTTATGTGTGTAGCCCAGTAGTAGGTACAATACTTACAATATTGGAGGATAAGAAACATCTCATTTCTTCGTTTCTCTTCATTTCTCTTAACCATGCCATTCTGCTCTAAGCCCTCATCCAAGAAACTAGTAACCCATAAAATTAAATAGATAAATAAAAATAACCAAGTAACTGGTAAAATTCAATCTCAGCTGTGCTGGGGAGTTGTCCCTCTGGCATACTGGTTTCTTCAGCAGTCCAGGGGTCTTACATGGCCCAGAACATCTGGGATGCAGTTACAGGCCTCGTTTCTCTCCAGCCATGGCAAATATCATCATTGTTCAAGCCTGCACTCCTAGAAGTGAGTGGCCATACTCTTTACATACCCAGTTAAGGGGCTGAGATCTTAGGAAGGCTGATTTCATTAGTTAATCTAATATGTAAGTGTCTTTTTTGCAGGTCAAATGCAGTTGAATACCAGCAATTTCCTATAAACTACCTACTAGATTAACTGTGCAAACAAGATTACAACTTTCTAAAGAACCAAAGTACTTCCACTTCCTTTAAAAGCATCCATTGATTACTAATTTCTGCTCATTAAGCCAGGCTCCCAGAAGATCTCTCATTGGCAAGACTATACTAGCTTAGACGAGCTACTGGCAGAATAGACTTCAAAGTGAGCGCCCCTCAGCTGGTCTTCCACAAAGCAGCTGTTTCACTGATTCATCCTAGCCCCCACCCCCTCCTGTCCATGGGGATGATCAAGGCTTCACCGTCATTTCCTTATAAAGTGTTTCCACAGGGGAAATCTTCTATCATCTGCCTCAAATGATGAGTCATGCATCTATACTCACTGAAGAGCACGCCCCACATACCATTCATCTGCAAGTCGAGTCCAATCCTGGCCCAAGAATTTAGAAAGCCTTTGAACGTCTCTAAAGAGGCCACTTTCTGAGACAGCGCCTGAAAGATTTGCTTGGCATCTCACGCAGGGGCTCCTTCGGTCTCCAGATACCACAGCTCCCTCTGATGAGATCACTGAGTGAAATGGAAACCAGAGCAAAGCGGAAGAAAGGGACAGGGCTCACGAATTGTGCACAGAGGCATGGAGGGAGTGGGGAGTCTGGCATGTGTCCGTGTGTCTGCTTGCTCGTCTCGGCCACCTTTTTATGTCTTTTCTATCTAAGCAGAAGAAGCTTGATTTTCGTGAAGGATTTTTTAAGCAATAAACTCCTTTGGGTTTTGTGGGTCTTAGAGAAATCTTGGTACAATGCTTCCTCCATGTGAAACATTGCTCCAAGAATAAGCAGATCTGGATTTTAGCCTCAGGGGACCATAATTCACAGTGTGTGGGCAAAGCGGGCAACTGCTCTGAGCCTCCTTTTCTTATCTCTCACTTGAGCACCAGGATCTCTTAGCTCTTTCAATTTGACAAAGTGTGCTGCAGATGAATCTTCTGCATTATTGATGAGCAGCTACACAGATAAGGCTGACACTTATGAGGGTCAGGCTGACTCTGGAATGATAAGGATGTAAGGTTTAAGTCCAGTTTTACTCCTCTCTCTGGGCAAAATCATTCAACACCGCAAAGCTCCCACATCAAGAGGCCACTTCAAAACTGTCAGGCTAATGGTGGAGGTTGGAGCTCCCGCCAACTCCCCTTTCCTTCCCTGTGTTCCAGCCAATGCCTAAAAAGTCATATTCAAGGAGCTGCAACAAGAAGATAGTCAAAAATCTAATGAGATGGAATTCCCGTTTTTAAGACCCTGTTATGCACGAGGTAGAGAAATCATCCCATTTAGTCCTTGCATTAGTTTCTTGTGGTTGATACAACAAATTATCACACATTTAGTGGCTTAAAACAACAGAAATTAATTTTCTTACAGTTCTAGAGGGCTGAGCCCAGAATGAGTTTTATTGGGGTAAAATCAAGTTGTCCACAGGGCTAGTTCCTTCCCAAGGCTCCAGGGGAGGGTCTGTTCCTTGAGTCTTTCACTTTCTGGTAGCTGCCAGCATTCCTTGGCTTGTGGCCACATCACTTCAGTCTCTGTTCTCTGGTCACATTGCCTTCTCCTCTCCTGTAGTCACATCTCCCTCTGCCTCCCTTTTATTTGGTCACTTGTGATTGCATCTCCTTATGTCACAATCCTTAATCATTTCTGCTATGTCCCTTATGCTATGTAAGGTAATATACACAGGTTCTGGGGAATTAGGACATGGCTGTCTTGGGGGGCCATTATTCAGCCTACTGCAGCCCTGTTAACTCTGTGAAGTGAAGATTCTCATTCTTATTTTACAAAGATACAGATGGGACTCACAGGAGGGAAGGAATTCGAGACATTTCATGCTTTAAGAAATGGCAGAGCTGGGATTAAACTCAAGTGTGTCTCCTTTTAAAACGTGAGCGTCTTCTGTTACACCATTGTGCCCCATAAGACTGATAAAATAATACTCTTCATAGATGGTTTCTGCAGTGGAAGCAAAGAGCCCAGTATTTTGACCTTCCATCAAACCATGCATCGGCTACCTGACTTTAAGCAAGTCTCTTGAGCTTTCTTCACCTCGGTTTCCTCAACTGTAATATGGGGATAGTCCAGGTGTGAGAACTGAAATAATGTCACTGCTTCGTAACATTATAAGCAAATATAAGTGGGTCTATTTGCTGCCACTCCTGCTCTTGGAAGGCTGCAGGGTAGGGAAGGGGGAGAGGTAAGACTTCCCAGTCAGGACAATGGCCAACCCTGAGGTGCCACCACAGGAGGAAAGCGATTCTCATACCTCTGTGATACCAGCCCATCAACCTCTAGGGCCTGCTGAGGGAGCTTCTAGCTCTAAGGCAAGTCATACCACACAGCTGACTCCAAATAGGGGAGAAGCCCACTATTGAATGGATAGGCAAAAATAGTTCCACTTTTCAAAGGAAGTTAATATTATTTCTCCGACATAAATAATCTCTCAGACAAACACTCAACTTCCCTTTCAGGAACATACTCATTTCAAACAGTTCATGTGTGTGCATGTGTGTGTTTGTGTGCATGCGTGTGTGTGTTTCACATGTGCATAGCAGGATGGAGAGGAAATATATCATGTTTGAATAAACACAGGAAGCAGTACTCTCAGTTTGGTGAATCTGGGAGTCTCAAGGTCCATAACACAAGGAGCTATATATTTTTTCTATGCCTATACATTTTTAAATTAACCCTTTTTATTTTAGTGAGCACATTTCTGGAATTTAGCTCTGAGGTTATCTTTTCTATCATTTAAAAATAAAAACATAAAGGTCTAGAGTAGAATAAATGACCTACCTATAATAACCAATGGCCACCCTTTTGTGATTACTTAGAATGTGGCAAGCATAAACATTTGACTAAGTATATTTCCTTTAATCCTGAGAATAACTCCAGGAAGTATCGGTTATTCTTGTACCCATTTTACAAATGAGGGACCTATAACAGAGAAGTTAAGTAATCTGCCCAAGGTCCCACTCCTTGTTATAGCTACTGAGGGGTTGAATTAGTATGGGAAGAAATCCACACCAGATACTTCCAAAATTCCAGCATCAGCACAGACAGACGTGGACTTTTCACTGCTCCCTGCTGCCATAGTACCCAAAGAAACATAACCAAAGCCCTTCTTGCCTCATTAGATCTTCATTTACAAACTCCATAATCACTCAGGGCAGTCCCTCTGAGTCCAAGAACACCATCTTTGCCTTTGGGTATTTGTTAAGTTAAATATATACGGTACCACCCCCAATTATAGGAAGTTGGGCTGGAGTCTACAACTTGGGTTTGGATCCTCTTGCTGCCACTTATGAATCACATGTCTTGGACAATTTACTTAGTCTCTCCGTACCTCACAACCCCCAACTGAAAAATGGGAATAATGATAGTATCTATCCAACAGGCTCGTTGTAATGATCACAGAACTAAATACATGCAAACTACTTAAATAGTGTCTACATCACAGGAACTGCTCAATGAATGCGAGCTGCTGTTATCAGTCACTGTCCACAAAAGAAATCCAAGAAAAACCAAGGAGAGACATCAGGAAAAGGGACAAATCACACTTCCTCACGCGTGTCTAACTCAGCTGTGGCAAATCAGTCAAAGAAATTCAATCTGCATTGGCTTCAAAGCTGTGCATTCCCTCTGTGACCTGTATAAGCCCAAGATGGCTTGACTCACTTGTATTCATCACTGCAGCCTGGGCTCAGATCAGAAAACGTGACCAAAACCCCCTCCCAGCCCTCTCTAGGGAATACAGAACAGACCTTCTAACTTAGAGCCGGCTAATGCTGGTCTTTGAACTCTCCCTCTTCGCCCTTTGGCCTCCAGCTAAGAAGCAGTCTTTAGCAAGTCTTAGCAGACAAGACAGCACCAGGGGGCTTAAACTCCCTTCTCTCCCCTGCTAAGTCCCCCAGAGCCCAGAAATACTTTAGACAGAAGCTGGGACTCATGAATTCATAAGCACAATACAGCTATGCAAAGTGTGACCTTTCTACTGGAATTTTTGGGAAAAAATTATCATTCATCATCAAAAAATCTGCATAGGCTATCAAATTTACTGAGCACTTTCCTCTCCCCTCTCTTACTTAGACGTCCCACCAACTCTGGGTAGTACATGAGGTAGGGATTTTTATCCACCTCACTAATGAAGAATCTGAGTTTCAGAGAAGGAGTATGATTTTCCCAAGCTAATTCACCTTGTCAATGGTCAAGGGGATTAAACCCAAAACTGCTTGTGCCAATCTTATGCCCTTTCCACATCTTCCATCATTCAGCCAATCAGTTGGTCAATATGCCATTCCATGGAAATGTTATTTGACTTTCTAGTGCTTTGGGATGGAAAACACAGTTCGGGTCCTCAGGGAGCTCTCACAGTCTCATTGGGGAAATGGATGAGTAAATCAACGATAACAATAAAGTCTTTAATTATCTAATAAATCATTTCAAGAAAGTCTTATTGTTTACCTCCAAAATTGGCCATAGATTATCTGCCATTCTAACAATCAGGATATGCAGGAAGGATATTCAAAGTAATAAACAAGTGGCATGTTCATTGACATAGGCACCAACCATAAATAGATGCTGGCTATAAACACATATGTTAATAAGCAGATAAAAAGGTACAATGCCTACTCTTAAAGTGTTCATGGTCTAATGGGGCAAGTATGAAATGTGCTAAAAATGAAAAATGGAAGTCTAGATGAGCATGGGGGGGGCCCCTCTCTCTGAATGTAAGGAGCATTTCTTAGGGGTATTATGAAGTAAAATAATATAAGAATTTGCCACATGGATAAAGCGGGAGGAGGGTTATTCCAGGGACAGAGAATTGAATGTGCAAAGGCTCAGCAGCCTTTAAATTATTTCTTCGAATTTTTTACTCAAAATTTTTAAGTTGCCAAAATCCTTAAGGATTGCTTATTTGGTAACGAGGACATTAAAAGCCAGAGAAGGGAAGGCATTTGCCCAAAGTCACACAGGAAGTTGATGCAACATCAGTATTTGAACCCACTCTGAACCAAAACTCTTTCCACTCTGCCATGCTGACCAGAAATCGACGTTTTGGTCGATTGTGCAGCTCATTTGCCCTATTCCATCAGTCAATGAAGCTCTCCTCTGTCTTGCCACTCATTCGAGGACCAATGATGTCTTTGAGCTGTTTTGTCCTTCGATATCTAAGGAAAAGTGAGAAGAACACTGAACAAAGGCTTGCAGACAGCAAGTTGGGGAATCTTGACTCTAAACAAATACATCTAATTAAAGGACTAGCTTATTGTGTTGGACTAGAGCTCCTTCATTGTTTTGGGAGAGATTTTTGGCAAATATAGAGTCACATGGGACTTCTGGATGGGAGTTAGCACACCAGATGAATTCGAAGAAGGAGGGAGGAGGTTGGGTGCAGCGAAGGAGTGGGTCAGCATGGGTGGGAATCAAGGGATCCCATGAGAAGTAGATGCCAGACTTCTCAAAGAAATGGACACTCAGCTGCCTCAGACAATGCCAGTCCTGGCCAATATTCCACTCACTGGCTGATCTATAGGGGAAAAAAACATATTACATTTAACAGACCTTCAAGGACATAAGAATGATCTCACCCAAGGTGATCCCCCATGCTCCCTCTGGCTTCCAAACCACAGTCTCCACCAGCAACCTGTGAATGAGGATCGCAAACAACCAACAACAAAATCAGCCTTTGGCTGAGAACTCCGTGCAGAGGTGGTGTTTACAAGCATCGGCTCTGCCTTCTCATGCAGAAAAAAGTGCTTATAGTACTGCGAAGGGCACGATCGTAAGAGATCAGATGCCAAGAGGTACGGCCTCTGCCAAACAGGAGGATGAACAGCTGTGAATTCCACAAACATCCTCTGCTGTAATGTCTAGCGTGGTTTACTTGCTCAGTTCTGACTGTGATGACCATCTGCATGGAGGGAAGCCATGGAGGCCTTGGTTAAGTCATTGCCCCTCTCTGGGCCCGCTTTCCTTATCTGTACAATGGATGTGTTAGACAATAATCTAGTTGCCCTTTTATATTCCGTGGGTGAAAAAGGAAGAATTTGATTATAACGTACAGCATGTCAAACATTCACTTGTTCCTCCGTTACTTCATTCATTCAATAAACATTTACAAAACTTCTACAATACCCAAGGCTCTATGCTAGGCACAGAAAAAGTAGGGTTAATCACTGTCCTCTGGAACCGAGAGTGTAGGAGAAAAACCTAGACATATATATACATCATTGTACTGTGTAGAGGCAATGAATTTCCTAACAGAGTTACAAAATGCTGTGGTGCGTGGAAGCATTTCTTATAGAAGAAATCTAGGGAGCTTCATGGGGAAATTAGACCAGAATTGATCTCACTGGATCCGAGGAGGTGGAGGTGAAGACCCTAGATAGAGCACAGCATCAGCAAATTGGAAAGCACACGGTGTGTGCAGATCCATTTGTCTGGAACGGAGGCTGAAGAAGGTCCAGGGACAGATAGAAACAAGCCCTTGTCTGGGCTCCCCTCAGTCAAAAGCCAAGGTGTGGCTTAAGATGCCACATCACATAGGTTTTGGAGAAAATTCATTTTATAAGAAGCTGCTTCTAAAGATTCATGAGTAAAACTCACTTCTCTATGCTGTTGGAATGTACTTCTATGATGGCTCACTGAACGCTTAGTAATATTCTTGTTTGATTGCTCCACTGGCCTGTTTCCTGCGTCAAGGACCAGTCTGGTCCTATTTGGTTTTGTTTCCCTGTGATTGGCTAAGCCACTTGTAGTAGGCCCTAATCAATGATCGTGGAATACTACGAGGTGGGAGGTTGGGTTTGGGACATTCTCAGAAGAAACTATATTTATCACTCAGTTTTCCAACATGCTCTCTTGTCTCATTTAAATACACACACAATTGCAAATATATATATAAATATATTTTAAGATTGTCACCTGAGCTAACAACTGTTGCCAATCTTTCTTCTTTTTTTTCTGCTTTTTTCTCCCAAAATCCCCCCAGTATATAGTTGTATATTTTAGTTATGGGTCCTTCTAGTTGTGGCATGTGGGACACTGCTTCAGCATGGCTTGACGAGCAGTGCCACGTCCACGCCCAGGATTCGAACTGGGAATACCCTGGGCCACCCCAGCAGAGTGCGCGAACATAACCACTCGGCCACGGGGCTGGTCCTGCAAATATATATTGATTATATATTATATGCAAGTGTAAGTCTATATGACATGTATTATATACTCTTCCAATATTCTATTCTGTAACCCAGGAGATAAACTCAGTAGTCTTCACAAAGCCAAGAGGCATGGAAGCATTTATTACTGATTGAAAGACACAACTAGTGCTACTGAAATATGCTTTGGCTAAAACACAGATTTAAAAACTTCCAAAACAACCAACATTTGAATCAGCCAAAACAGTTCAAAAGTTCAAATGAGCTGTTTTATGACATGACTATGTATGGGCTTTCTTGCTGTCTGGGAGGGTCACTTAAGCAGAGAATCCTAGAATATCAGAGCCAGAACACCCTAGAGATGACCTAATCTTGTCCCACTTTTTTCAGATGGGGAAACTGAGGCCCAGAGCAATAATAATAACGAGTGTGAGGATGATATTATTCAATATTGAAAATAGGTGGATAACGGAAACCTCCATTATTGGTAGTTTATTTAAAAAAATCAAGGATCTCAGAATTAGCTCTATGGAAAAAGGAATATATCTTCCATATTCAAATATGGCAATGGTTTTTATATAAGTGGCGTTATAATCTAATAGGGCATAAAACATGGTTTAAATATCATCTTACAATGGTCGTGGGCAGTAATGTGTAATAAGAAGAATTATGGAGCCCAGTGTAGTAACCTAAAAGCTTCCCAGGTGTATTCCCTTAGTGAAGCTACAATGCTTCTCTGACCCTCAGTCTCTTCATCTGTAAAAAGAGGGCAACACTCATGCCATCGCACACGGTGGTTGCAAGGATGTAATGAAATAGTGTCCATAAAGTACCGTGTACAGCTCCTCATATAGACTTGACAAAGGAAGGTCCAACCGTAGCTACAGATTGCATGAGACTCATTTCTGTCCACTATCACGAAACTGTACGCTGTGACAAGCTCAAGCGTGGGTGCGTGCCCCGGGCTCCTCCCCACTCCCTCAAATGCCTGTGTGTGCCTGTGGGTACTCATTGCATGCTAACCACCAAACAAATGGATGACTCAGAGCTTGGCAAGTATCCACAGCAGGCTGGAGAGCTAAGACACAGCTTATGTCTCAAAGATTAAGTTGTTACCTTTTTTTCTCTTGTGATGGACACCGTCCAGCACTGAGAAGAGACCTCAGAGACCTTTTCCCAGGAGATGCAGCTTCAAAGACGGGACCATGCGCTGGGCATGAACAATGTCAAAAAGCTGCTCCCCTACAGGGCACTGGAGCTGGGATAATGCCGCCTCCGGGCAGCTGGGCATGGCTGGCTCCCACAGAAGAGAGGCCGGACTGATCTGTGCTCCAGGCACAGTGCCCACCTGCTGAGAACTAATCCTGGGTTATCTCTCTGCTGGCCCTGGGAAACTCAAAACGCCCCAGGCTTTTGAAGGGCTTTATCTCCTCTTTCCAGGAACTCAGCTCAGCCTCTTTGCTTTCTCCAAGGTGCCACTGAGCAGCAGCTGCCCAGAGCACAGGCGAGCCCTGGTGGCATTTCCAGCCTGCCTGCCGGCGTAGCAGAGCCAGAATCAGAATCGTTCATCCTGCTCCCTCTTGCTCCCTGGGCTTCTGTCTCACAATTAGAAAATCCGTTTGGGGAGCGAAGCAAAAATCACACTTCACTAACAGCTGCTCTGTGTCGGGAGCAGGAGAGGAGGGAAGCGGGGATTCCTCCTTTCGCCATAAATTGTATGCAAATGGGCTCCTTTCTTGGCAGGGAGCAGGGAGTGAGTGCGTCTTTCATGAGCTAAGCCTGTTCCACTGGGAGGGCTGTTCCTTTAACTCACCAACTGAAAAAGTGGGAAAGGATGTCTGGAGGCGAGGCGTCCCATTACAGAGGAAGGAGCTCGCTATATAAGCCAGCCAAAGCTGGCTGCACTGGCCACAGCCTGCCTACTGTCACACGCTCTCCCGCGCGCAGACACACACCCGCCTCTCCTCCGCACAAAGACGGCGCGGGCGCGGGGTGACACTGGGGGGCAGCGCACGTGGGAGCCCCGCGGCTGCTCACATCCAGGTGCTTATTCCATGGAGCTGGTTCGCTCAAGGATCTAGGTGTTTCCCAGTTCCGGAAAGGTAAGTCCGTTTCACCGCCATCACCAAAGATCGTTATAATATACCGTTTGCATTCCTGTTACCAAATGGGTTGTGGTTTCATAATGATAAAACCTTTGCTTTATCTTCGCCGCTGGCAAAGTGGGGTATTTGTTATGATCAGATGCACCTTGCTGTTTCCTACTCTCCCCTCTTCCAGTCTTGTACATTTTTGTCTGTTTGTTTTAGTTCAATGAGTAGGCATACACGGAAAGAACTTTTTGTAAAGTTTTTATCTCTGCCGCTCTTCAGAGGAATAGCAAGGATTTTCTCTTAACTCCTTGCCTGGCTGATTCACCTGTGAATATTTTCCTTGGAGGATTAGGGAAGGAGAGTTTCAGAGTGGAGTTTATTCGTGGCCGGACTCTGGGATGGGTTAGGGGGAGACTGATAGTGGATTGTAGAGAGAACAATAAAATTTTATGTCTAAACAGCCCTTACCTTACAGTTTACAAAGAGTTTTGTATCCACCCCCTCCTTCCACAGCATTCCCTCTGTGGTCAGATGTGGAAACGGCCACGGGCTGGGGCACAGAAGCGAGAAGGTGACTCCTAAGGCCAGATGAACAAACTAGAGACTACAAGATGGAGGTGGTGGGCACCAGCTTCCGTTCTGAAGGGCAAGGGGACTCCCCGTGAATGCCTCTTGATTCACTGACCCTTGGTCTGGGGACATGTGCATGTTTGGAGTGCTGAGAGGCAGCAGTATCCCATATCTTTCTAGAATCGCCTCTCCCTCCTCACCTCTCATCGCAGAAAACCCTGAGAAACAGTTTCCCCCAGGGACGGGAAGCTCTACTTGGCAGTCTGTGGAAAGGGCACAGGGGTTCCCCGTCCCATTAGTATTGTAAGGAGATTAAGAGCTCAGGTTTTGAAGCCGGGGGTCTCTTTGGTATCCCCTCCACCACCACCAAAGATGTAACATCTTCGAGCCTCAGTTTCCACTTCTCTAAATTGGGGACAATGACTTATATTGTCATGATGAGGAGAAAATGAGGTCTAAAGAGTTGAGTAGAGTGAGTGCTTAGTAATTGAAATTTTGGATAATCAATGTCATTGCCAAAAACTGCCATCACTTTGGAAGTTAAAAGAGGCATTTAGCCAATCTTGGATTGTTTCTTGTGGGTTCCCCACCCCTCTGCCCCCCTCCTCTTCTTTTTATCTCACCTTGTCTGAGGGTGTCTCACTAGGCTGGCAGGTCAGAGACTTAGCTGTATTTTACAATCAGGAGGTTGTGTTGGCACAAGTTTGGAGAAAAGCGAGCAGCCTGGGGCTGGATATAAATGTCGGGCTCTGATTCCAGAATGCACAAGGTTTTGAGTTTGGGTATTTGCAGACGGCCATAAAGCACCATGCTGCCGGGGACTCTGCAAATGCTTTCCGTCTAGAGGGAGAGTGGGACGGGGACACCCCCCCCCCCCCACCCCTTGAAGAATGAATGCCTCTTTTTCATGTTTTGGTGGACCTTTTTTCCCTTTTTTATGGAGCTTTCCCATATGCGCTTTAGAAATAAAAACCTGCTGCCCACCCCAGCCAGCTTCCTGCCCAGTCCTGTGATATGGCAAGGCCAACTCAGGACTGGGGAAAGGTTTGTTCAGTGCTAAAGAAACATGTGGAAAGTTTGCTGGCATCCTGTGCATCAAGCCCTTTGTGGTAGAAGTGAATGAGTGCACTTTGACTCTGTGCGTTTCAGGGAGGTGACAACATTTGGGGGGGTGGCGGTGCACAAGAAGAATATTCTCTGGTTTGCTGGAACAGTGTGAATTGGATAAGGATTGAAAGGGGTGTTACCAGGTTGTACTGCCTAAAGTTTTTTTTTCTATGCTTTGTTTGAAAAATCTATCTTCCCTATCTTATCTTCCACTAACTGCTCCGTCCCCAGCCCAAAGGTTGCTTACCTTCCAGCCCTCGGCTTTGTGGTCCATAGAAAGAGGATGACCATCTTTGTCTCACAGGGCTCTTGTGATATTCGAATGAGATCATATATGGCAAACTCTTGGCATAGTACCTAGCACATAGTAACGACTCACTAAATAGAGGCTTTTCTTGGTATTCCTGTTTATCAATTTACAAGGACTTGGCCAAGATGAATGTTCTAAGACCATGGTTCTCAAACTTATTTTTAGCAGTGGAAATATTCATTAACTGAAATTGAAGGCAAAACCCCAATAAACAACAGGTAAATTTGGAGCTGTGTTGAGTGAAGAGGGGATGGACGGTCCAAAACTCACCCCATTGCTCTCAGCCTCTGGGACATTTCCACAGAATCCTGAATGACACCAAACACAGTGAAGAATCACGAAGCCGGGTGTTGTGTTTTCCAGGCTGCAATTTTGCACTTCAACAAGGATTTTTGACCCTCTGAGTCTCCATCTGTAGTAGGAGTTAGAGCAGCTCCTCAAGTAGTGCAGTAGACAGGAATATATGTGGGAAGCTTAAAATGCTCAACAAAGGATGATTAATTAATTTTAATGATAACAATAACCAAAACATACGGAGAGCCTACTCTCTAATCTATAGGCCCTTTGTGTACATCATCAAACTAAATAGCCACAACATGTCTCTAAGAGTGGTACCTATTGGACAAAGAGATGGCTCAAAGAGCGGAGAGAATGAGTAACTGTTCCAGAGTTCGAGAATTCGGATGAAACCTGTTGTCAGACACGGGTCCCCATGATCCCCAAGTAAGAGGCACATTCTGCCACGTTTCTTCTGAATGCTGCTGCTTCTTGCACTGCCTTTAGAAAGAAAACACTTCTTTCTGGGCTAAATCTGCCCTTCCAGCCAGACTGTGGCCACCCATAAATACAGCGGTAGCCTGATCATATAACCAGAATGGAATTTGGAAAGGGAATTCAAGCTGACAGAATGAAAAACATATCCCCCTTAATCCTACCCTTTCTAATGCTCACAATGAACTAAGAACACCTATTTTCTCCTCCCCCTGGATTTCTATAGACATCCAGCCATATTTTCTCATAGGAAAACACATCCAGCTGACCTAAGCACAAGTCCCTCCATACTGAAGCTAGATGTGTTTTCCTATGAGAGTAGCTGGAAGAGTAGAAAGCAGGTAACAAACATTTACTTGACTCTAGATATATAGTCCCTTTGTGATGAGAAAACACTCAAAGTCGTTAATGTTGAGGCTAACTACATATCACATATATGATAGGAGGGTTTGCCTGTGGTTTCTCATCTAATTCTGACTCTACCACTGCAAGTTATGAATGACTAGCTTCATTTTATGGACAGCGAAATCAAAGCCCAAAGAAGTTGGGTGACTCATCTGAGGGCTTTCCACAAGCGAGGAGCAGAGTTGGATTTGAACCCAAACTTTCTGACTAAACCCTATTATTCTTTCCACTCTGCTTCATTGCCTCCTGAAGTCAGGCTGGGCTGACCTCATAGAGAACTTTGAACGGTGACTTTCAGTGATTAGCTGAGGTGGTAGAGAAGTCCCCGACTGGCATTCGTGTCTATCAATTTTACAGAAAAGCCCTGTGTATATCGTTTCTCATGATGCTCAGAAAAGGTCAGCTCATGGTGGTGCAATTCTCTGCCTGGAAACAGAAAAGTTCAAATTTCAGCCCCAGAGAGAGACGAATGACACTAGAGGTAACAGTCGGGTCATTACTGCTGATTTCCATCCCAGAAAAGTAGGCACACACTTCACTGTGCTCTCCAGGTGGGAGCTCTGATTGGGAAGGCAGGGCTGGACCTGGACCTGCACCCTCTCTGAGAACCAGGTGAACTGAGCACCTGATTTTAAAAGGTCTGATGGGGAGACAAAGCCAAATTGGTGTGCCCAGCCTCAGAGCAGTGAATCCCATGACAATGAGGAAATGCTTGTAGGCTCTGAGTCACAAATTCCCCGGAAGCCTTAGAGATGAGAGTTTATAACTCAATCACCTCTCACTTTGAAAAGATCACAGGGAATCCCCTTGAATCTAATCCCAGGCCAGTTTGAACACCTTCAACATGTGGGAAACATTAGATGAAGGCTTCCTTTCAAGGAGGGAAACCCTCTTAACCTCCTACAAACTCCAGGCAATAATTCCACCCAAGACCAAAGACAGTGGTGGCCTTACGTACCAGAAAGGGGCCATACACACCTGTGCAGTCTTGGCAGAGGAGAAAACTCTACATGCCTACCTGATTCTAACCCCAGTGACCAGACTGTTTTTTCAGTTATGTCCTTATGCTTAGAAATCCTTTTTCTCTTTCCTTCCTCCTTGTCTCATATTTCTGGCCTCTATTTAAGTTTAGCAACAATCTAGTTCAATACTATCATTGCTCCCTTGGACTCTCCATCATGGAGTAAAAGCAAAATGCCTACGCTGAAAGCAGATTGTGAATGGAAAATTCCTTCCTTGTGTATTTTTAGTCTATTCGCAAGTGGAAATGAAGAAAAAAATTTCATGCCAAGTATTATTCCCATTTTTCAGATAACAGAAGAAGTTAGAGACAGCAGGCTACTTGCTAGAGGAATATTTACATTTTTAAAGGGTAGAGAGGGCAATGCTTAATACAGAGAATTGTCAATGGTGGACTTTAGACAAGGGAATAATTTGGTGGAAATAGGAGGGCTCAAATTTAATGACCCAAGGATGTCTTAAGGGGTAAAACCATTCTTGGTAGGTAGACAAATAAGATGGCAGAGACTGAATATTGAGTGCAAGTCAGTGTATTTTTATTCACGACTCTAGCCTACAGCTGCATCATAAGGTAGCTCTGGCTAATAGCATTGCACTGGGAAACTTTTCTAGGCATGCAGTGCGACATGAACACATGTCACCTCACTGCAAAAGCAACACGTCACAGCCAGAACAAGAGAGCCCACAGCAACACCAGACTCTCTGCCAGCCAGAGACCCTTAGGAACATTACAGCCAGGGAGGCACCAAGTAACAAAATAAAAACAACAATATTGATGATGATAATAATAATAACAAAGCGTGTGAGTACATCCAGACAAGGAAGCCATGACTTTCCAGCTAGGGAAGAGACAGCCTGGGAGAGGAAAATACTTCAGAAGCTTTGATGCAGCAGAGGGCACCCACCTGCTGGGAAGCTCAGGAAGTGAAACCAGCTCATGTGCTCACGTAGGAGTTGCCCCAAGGGAAGCAGCCCGCTCTCTGAGGTACTTATGTCCTGGGTCCTGGGATGGCCACACAGGTAATTCAAGGCAGAGATGTCACAGAAAAGTGCTCTAACTTATAGATAGATTGTTAAAAATAAAATCTCCCTACCCATAGGTTGTTGAAACTAAAGGGGCTCCTGGGTAAGCACTAAGCCAGGGGTTTGGAGACCGGATTTAAAAGGTTCCTCTGAGGTGATCTGGGCTTTGCCATGGAGAGATGGGGAAGCCAAGCACGGGCTCCTCTCAACCTTATGTCAACCAAACCCCTCCACTTTTATCTGTTTTCTACATTGAGCCTCCTCATAAAATGCCATTTGATGAAAGAGTTCTGTGGCAAAAATTTTTCTACATTGCTGGTCTGGTTTAACTCTCCTCATTTGAAAAATGGTGAAACTGAGACACAGAGACGGGAAAAGTCTTCCTAAGATCTCATGCCAGTTGGCAACAGGGTCAGGACTGAATCCTAGGTCTTCTGACTCTTGCTCTTGGAAGCCAGGGTTCCTGGCGTCAGAGTCAATGCATTTTTTAAAAAGAAAAAATTAACAGTCTTATTCTCTGGGCAGCCTTCACTCACATAGACTGAGCCAAGGAGTCTTCTGTATTAGTTATCTATTGCTGCCTAACAAATTACCACAAAACTTGGTGGCTTAAAACAACCCACATTTATTATCCTACAGTTTCTGTAAGTCAGGAACCCAAACACGGTTTAGCTGGATGTTCTACCTACGGTCTCTCATGAGGATTGGCCAGGATTGGGGTCTCATCTGAAGACTCAACTGGGGAATGATTAGCTTCCAAGCTCACTTATGTGGTTGTTGGCTGGATTCAGTTCCTTGCTTGCTGTTGGCTCAAGGACACCATCTATTCCTTGTGACTTGAGTCTCTCCAACATAGCCATTTGCTTCGTCAAAGCCAATGAGAGAAAGAGCTGGCAAGCAAGACAGACATCACAATCTCGTGTAGCCTAATTGTGGAAGTGATGCCCTATCACCTTAGCCATATTCTATTGATTAGAAGCAAGCCACCAGGCCATCTCACACTCAAGGAGAGAGAACTACACAAGGACGTGAATAGCATGAAGCAGCATCATTGAGGCCTGTCTTAGACTTTGCCTGCCACTGCCTCCAACACTCCAGTGTCACTGATTTCTGACCACTTATCAACAACAAGTTCACCCAACCCATCTGCATTTCTATTGATGAACAAACAATAATTATAGTAGTCACTAGGGTGGACTGAGTCTTATTTAAGCTTCCTATTAATTTACAAGGTGGAGCCAAGTGTTTTGAATTACATTTCATAGTTCATTGGGGTGCCATGATTCCTCTCAAATATCTTCCCAGGGCAAAATATTTCAAGGCAATGACTTCAAATGTATTTCATTCAAAGGCAAGAAATTCAGAGTGACCAAAACTGAAACTCATCCATTGTCCCCATCCCCAACTTATTTCTCTATCAGCAGATATAATGAAGACTAAAATCTAGGATTAATTCCTTCACTTTTTCTACCTCTCTCCTTACTACCTAACCATATACCAAATTTTGTGGACTCTACTGTCTTGACAAGTAAATCAGTTCACTGCCTTCCCAGCTTCACCATCATCATCCTAGTTCAGGCCATGGCATCTCACAGATGGACCACTACAACAGTTTCTTTCCCCATTGGCTCCCATCCCACCAACCTTCCCTTTCAATCTATTCCCCAACCCTGGCTTGCACAACATTTCAAGCCCTAAAGATTTCCAAATGGTGCTCTTCTGGCCACAGAAGCAATTCAAATCCCCAGCCTGGCATTCAATTTTTTCCATGATCTGGCTCCTGGTCTCCAAACAGACCTTGTACTTCAGTTCTAATTCATGCTCTTCACATCAACCATTTCATGTTTTTAATGCCCTGGCAAATGCCATTCCCTCTTTCCTCGAATGTCCTTCCCTATGTTTTTCACTTACTCATTCTCCTTTCAAAATTCAGTTCAGGAACCATCTCCTCCAGGTAGATGAGATGTCCCTTTACTGTCATTCCATTTCGCCTCATGGTTTTTTTCTGTCATTCCTCTATCATCCTGGAATTGCCTGTCTGCTCAGAGGTCAACTCCTCCTGCCCATGAAGTTCTTGAAAGGAGTATTTGTATCTGGCTTACATGTAATCGAACACAACTGGAATAAAATTAACCTTCAACAACAGACAGTAATCCATGCTGTGTCCCAGATTTGGACTTCTACTTTCTCACCAGAGATTATTCAGAAAGCCCAGAATTTGAAGTTGTTTTCATGCTTTGCCCTCTAGGCTCTCAACTTTTCAGAGTGATATCATAACACATGACAGGAAGAAGCCAGTCCAGCCCTGGGACAGGAAACGGTCTCAGGACACAGACCTCAAGGAATGTCCTTGCTTTCGGAGGTGGCCCCCAGGGTCAAAGCATGCACTGCCTCAGATTTTGAAAAACCAGTACCAAGGACAGAGGAGGCCTGTCTGGGGATTTAAGGCTGAGTCACAAGAGATAGCAGAAAATCTGGAAGTTATAACTAGGATCAGTCTATAACTAGTGGGAGGATAGAAAGGACTCAAGGAAAGGATGGAGACAAAGAGCTCTCTGTCTTAAAACATGGAGAAATTCACAGCCCAGGGGAAGAATTGGAAAGTGGTTAAGAGTGTGGCTTCAGTATCAGAAAGTTCTGGGTTCAAGTGCTTGCTATGTGATTTTGGCCAAGTTATTTAACTTCTCTAAGCCTCATTTTCCTCATCTGTATTAATGGCAAAGTTGTCTCTACTTCATAAGGTTATTTTGATGGTTAAATGACATAGTTAAAGTGCATTGATTAGCACAGAAATTGGCACTCAATATCAATGTTCTATTGTCGTTGTTGTTGTTACCTATTGTTGAAATAGTTCTTAGTAATAAGACTCCACCAGAGAAGTAGCTGCCAAAAGTGTGTCCTGTGGAATAGCATTCTCATAAGATGCATCTAAAAATGTGTTCTGTGGCCAAATGAGTTTGGGGAACACTTGAGAATATGTCCCATTCTTAGAAATTCATGGCCCACATGTTCATTCAATACGAGGTTCTAAGGGCTGGAGATACAGGAGAAAGCAAGACATGCAAGGTCCTTTTATTCATGGAGCGTACATTATGGTGGAAGAAAGTAGGCAATAAAAAGGAATCAAAGCTTATAGTACAATTTTAGGTAGATACTTGCTAAGAGGAAATACTAAACACGATGAGGCAACAGACAATGACTGGTGGTGCTGCTTTAGATAGGGTGGGATGTGGAGATGATATTTGAGCAGAGATCTGAAAGAAATGAGGAAATGAGCCTGTAGACAGTGGCTAGGACTTAGGATTTTATGCTGAGTGTGACAAGGAGCCAATGGGAGATTTTGGGTAGAAGAGTACGTGATTGGAAAAATCCTGCAGCAGTTAATCTATTCAGATTTGTTTAACCCTGTATCCCCAAACTTGTTTGACTACAAAATACCCTTTTCCACAGGGCATCTACCTAAAAACATCTTAGATTATCGTCTGGTAAATTCTTCACTGGAGCACAAAGCTTTGTGGATGTTAAAAGCACTGTAAATTTGTTCTCACTCATCTAGACCTGGGGTAAAAAGGTAAACGAGCCACTTGGGCTAAAAAAGGCATGCCCAGAGTAGGAAAACCTAGCTCTAGAGGTAGAGACGAGTGGAGCATCACCCTAATTAGCCACTCTTTTTGGCTAAAATGATCCACGAGCACAGCCAAGCTTCAACAGACTCTGGAACCCCATCGCAGGCCAAAGGAAACTCGCCAGCATCTGCCCAGAAGCTAATAAGCGTTTGCAAACAATGCACCTTGGCTTAAGCACGCTCCAGAGGGGAAGTGTGCAAAACTTGAGGGCCAGCCAGAGACTCTGAGAGAAAGACAGAGGTCAAATATTTCAGTGCTTACACGTGGCTAGCCACCAGATTGCTGTGGAAGATCTAGGAAGTGGAAGGTGAAGCTTTCTGCTTAAGCTCTGATCTCCCTCTTTATCAAGCAGTGCTAATTGAAGTTTTCACCTAATATGAACTGCAGGAAGTTGCCTCATGAGTCACCCCAGAGTAGTAGCTGAGAACACATATTTTAGAGTCACATGTTAGGTCTAAAAGCTGGCTTTCCCTTTTAATGCAGCCGCTGAAACTCCCTGAGTCTGAATTTAATTTCCAAATAGGCTCACCAGGGTGTCATGACAAATGATAAGATAAATGATAGCATGTATAAAAAAAGCATCTAGCATAAAGCTTGGCATAAATCAGGAATGTGGTAGGTTCTCAACAGGACGTTGGTTTCCTTCCTGTCCAGTTCAATCTGTATGTGGTTTTATAATAGTAGTTGTCATTTATTGACTAACTGCTATATTCCAGCAGGGTCAGCAAAGTCCCACGTGGCTGCCTATTTTTGTAAATAAAGTTTTATTGCAACATAGCCACGCTCATTCATTTATGTCATATCTGTGGCTACTTTCTCTACAATAGTGGAATCGAGGAGTTGTGACAGAGACGGTCTGGCTGCAAAGCATAAAATATATACTATCTGGTCACTTAAGAAAAAATGTACTGACTCCTGCCAGTCAGTGTGCTAAAGTTATATACATAATTTCTCATCACCACAGCCTAGCAAGGTGAATATTATTATACTTATACATATAAAGAGATTGAATCAGAAATAAAAGTTCATCCAGTAAGTCTCTCTAAAAACATAATGCCAAACTGTCTAGCTGTAGGAAGCTTAGAAGAATGGTAGAAGAGCTATTCATTTGTATGACCCATCTTGATTTGTCCCTGGCTACCTCTGACTTTCATCTCTCTTGGGCTAATTTCTTGACTTTCCTGCCACATGCTGAATTTAATGATCCTGTCTAGAAGGGATTTTCCCCCTTTTCTTTCTTTGTTCTTTTGTTCATTTAACTCCATTCTTTCAAAAATAAAAGTTGTCATTTCAAGACCCTCTGAAATGCTATCATGACTTGATTAATTTCTTGGAAGGCGTATTTTTTTTTAAGTCAGTACATATCATGAGGCCCAATTTTCCAGAAAGGAGAGATTCTTAAGCTCCCCTGTCTGCTACTTCTCACTTTATCTCCCTCTCACTTACTCACTTTCTCTCCAGGCCAGACTCAAGGAGAGTAAGCTATTTCTAGGGGCTTTAAAGACTTGCCCGAGACATGAATATTGTAGTGCATTTGGCTTTGTGCCTTCCCTCAAGTTCAAAACTGTAAATTCAATCATCGTATACACCCCCAATTCCCCAACACCATCCTTCCAAGAGGTCCCATTTTAGGAATCCAACAACTCTACTTACATCAATGATGTTGGATTCCCCTCTGATATTTATTGAATAAATATTGTTTAAACTAAGCAATAAACCTTGCCTCAAAAGATAATTTGGTACAGCAGAAAAAGCATAGAGTTTGGAATTACAAGATTGTGTTTTTAATTCTGAGTCCAATAATTACCCTCTGGGCAATTTATTTAAATTCTCAAGCCTTCAGTTCTCTTAACAGTAAAATACGAACAATGCTTTCAAACTTATAAGGTTGGTGTCACAATTAAATGGCATCTGTAAAGTGCCAGGTACAGGATAAATGTCAAACTAGTTGCATCACTTTTAGTTTAAATTGCTAGAGAGCCTTCATCCTGGAGCATCATGCTTGTCATAGACAGGTCATAGGTATATCATTACTCCCACCTCATATGAGGGAGATGAAAAGAGAAAGGGTCAGGATTTGTTCCAAATCTGCACTTCTGCCATTGTGTGCCATCAAACCCAACCCTGTGACATAATTCACACACAAAATAATCAAGTAAGCTTGGGAAACACTCTATAAACTCTCGCCTTCTTGGAGATTTCTAATGAACATGAGCACATTAAAGACCCTGGGAAATCCTGAAGTAAAGAAAGTTGTGTCATTTGCTTGGTTTAAAATAGCATTTTCTGAACATGTTTAATTAGGAATTCTTTCTCCCATGCATTAATACCTGTCAACATGTTGTGGATTACACATTAGAAAATGCCACTGAAAGTTACACAGCCAAATTAAACCCAAGTCAAGTTTAGAAACATCTCTATGCTTCAGACTCATGTGCAGCTTCTCCTTTTCTCTCTGTAAGTCGTAAAGGTCCTTCATTGGCGATAGTTATTCTGGACTCCGACCACTGCTTCCTTTTGAAGTCAGTTCTTTTAACTTAGTCATGCAAAAGCCACCCTTTGACATCATTAAAGGATAGCAGCAATGCTGATGGTAAGGAATGAGATCTCTGACACATGAGTCAGATTACTTCAATTAAATTCCTCTCCCCCTTTCTAGTTGCAAGGCCTCGAGCTGTGTGAGCATCTCATCTGTTTTCTCATCTGTAAACTGACAAAACTAAAGGCAACTATTTCAGGGATCTTGGAGAGGATATAATAAGATAATCCATATAAGACACACAAAGCAGTTCCTGGCACACATGTATTCAATCAGTGTTAGTTATTATCGTAGCATTTAAATGGCCCCATATTGAGAAAGAGAAAGTAGACAATGAAAGTATGTTTGCCTTGCCTGGGATCACACAAACTACTTACTGGAGTAGTCTTAGTGTTCCCTGGAAGACCAGTTTCCTTCTTCCAGTCTTAGAGGCATATTTTCATTTCGGGAGTCAACTTCTATCAAAATGGATCAAACTTTATTGAACTTGATTCTAACAGGCTTTTATGATCGTCAGTGATTCCATCTGGTTCCTTCTGACACAAGCCTCAGTCAAGCAGCATTCCATTCATTTGAATATCAGCAGATTAGGCTGGAAAAATTGCCAAAGCTATCCAGTCTTGCTATGCCAAATATTTGGCACACATAGCAACACTCCCCTACTTCTGTACCCATGGTAGACATTGCTAATCCATCACAGCACCTTTCCCCTTGAGTCCAAACATGGCCACAGAATCTTTCTCAAAGCGGCTCCAGGCAGCCCCATCAGCTAATTGAAGTTGACACATAAACTGAAACTTAACTGCCTTCCCAAACCAATTCAACCTCTTAACCAAACCTTGAAAGACCTCTACAAAATTATTGTCTTTTTTTTTGAAACGTGTTCAATGTCATGGAGCTCCCTAACAGGGGAGGATGAGAAGAAAGAGGAAAGAAAAGGAGAATAGATACTGACATTTGTTGGTAGCGTTTATGATTAATATCCCAGGCATTTATAACTCCATTGCCCCATTCACTGTCTCCAACAACCCTGGAAAGATCTCCGTTCAACAGCTAAAGAAGCCACGGTTCAAAATAGTTATAGGACTTTGTCCAAGGCTCCCCAGCGGGTAAGCGGAATTTGATGTCAGGTCTACCTGATTCTAAAGGCTGTGTTCTCTTCTCTCCCATCAGAGTGGCTCCTTAAGAGTTTTCAAGGCTACATCTCTGGCATTGGGTGGCCGACAGTTTCACAAAGGCCACCATGTCACAGAGCCCTTTTCAGAAAATCTCTTATTTAGGGTTGAGTTATAAGTCCATCTATAACCTGTCCTTCTTAGATAAATCTCTTTCATTCTTTTAACCTGGGCTCAAGAACCCACTTTCCAATATTTGTGAAAGAGTCAACGAGATTGCTTAAAATTCTGGACAAAGGCCAAAACAGAGAAGGTCATGGTTCCGTTGGGAAATGAATTCAAATCTATTTTTGAAACAATTTTCCAGAACCTTATAGAAATCTATACTGTTGCCACTTGGTCAGACCCACTTTTTATTTTCCTTGCAGTCTGGGCAAGACATAGAAGAGAGAAAGCAAGCGTTATGCAGAGTTTTTATTTCAAAAATTGAAACCAGACCACGCCAGGGAAGTTTGTGGTCTGAGTGTATCAATGGATCTAGTCATACTTCATCTGAGCTTTTCTTAGGTATACTAAACCACAAATATGAATCTCATTATTGTGTCTGGATGGAAATATTTTATGGATTAAGATTTGTGGGCTTAATTTGGTTGGTAATGAAATGTCTGTTCGGGGGATGGGGGAGAGGAAGCCATGAAGCATCACGAATGCTTAAGCCAAACAACTAAAGAAAGAAACACTGAGTATTTAGGGAGTTTGTACTTAATATTGACCATTTGACTTGGGTCTAAAATGAAATCCAAAATTAAGTTTGGTAGAAATATTGCCAAATTAGCAATGGGCCATGTATCACCAGAACCAAAGACACTCTAGAATTGGAGCCACACGCACTTGTTTATTTTACAAGAGAGTGGATGTGAGTTGCCTAAGGTCACACAAGAAGTGGTTGTGTGACTCAGAGCTCATCTTCTAGCTCTTCAATCTATTGCATGTTTTACTACGTGGCCCCATGAGAGCCTCAAATCTTCAGAAGCTTAAAAATAAGTGATAAAAATCAAAATACAAAAAGAGAGAGTGACCTAAATTTAACAAACAATAAATATGGCAATGAAATTGCAAGTGTCACTGACTAATAACCCAAGATGCTTCTTTTTTTTTTTTTAAAGATTTTATTTTTTCCTTTTTCTCCCCAAAGCCCCCCAGTACATAGTTGTATATTCTTCGTTGTGTGTCCTTCTAGTTGTGGCATGCGGGACGCCGCCTTAGCGTGGCTTCATGAGCAGTGCCATGTCCGCGCCCAGGATCCGAACCAACGAAACACCGGGCCGCCTGCAGCAGAGCACGCGAACTTAAGCACTCGGCCACGGGGCCAGCCCCCAAGATGCTTCTTTCACCCCAACACCAGAGTTCGACACTGAGTATATCCCAGGCCTGATCAAGTCCATGCTGTGCCAAAGGTCCAGTCGAGTTTACCTTGCTCATATAGAAAGCTTGTGTCAAAGCAGACATGCTGGGCTCTCAAGAACTTTTGGGGTGTTAACTAGAATCTCATGGGAAGAAGTAAGGTCTATCTTGGCCACTGTTATAACCCCATGCTCAGTGTGGTGTCTGGCACATAGTATGTACTCACTGAATATCTAAGTGAATAAAAGTGAACTAAATCCAGGAGTGCAGCGATGATGAATTCCTTCATACATCTTGCCTTAGGAGAGATCACAGGAGAACTAATTACATTAGGTCTATCAGGAAAATAAGAGTACTTGTTCATTCATTAATTTCACAAATATGAGCACCTGCTGTATGTAAGTTCAAAATCAAGAAATATGTTCAATTTTATTTTATTCAAATATAAATATATTGTGCATTTACTGTGTTCCAGACACAGTGCTTGGTGCTGGGTTTTAAGAGATGAATGACTCAGGTGCTGGCCTGATGGTGTAGTGGTTAAGTTTGCATGCTGTACCTCAGCAGCCTGGGGTTTGTGGGTTTGGATCCCAGGCACGGACCTAGCACCACTAATCAAGCCTTGCTGTGGAGGCGTCCCACATACAATATAGAGGAAGACTGGCACAGATGTTGGCTCAGCAACAATCTTCCTAAAGGAAAAAGAGGAAGATTGGCAACAGATGTTAACTCAGAGCCAATCTTCCTCACAACAAAAAAAGAAAGAAAAAGAGATTAATGACTCAGATATAGTCCCTGCCCTCATGGAACATAACTGTCTATGTATAGTCTAACTGTATGCGTTCTAACTACATAAGGAGTAACCATATGTACACTAACTGCTTACAGTCTAAGATAAATACAGGACAGAATTTGCTGATTGCTCTAAAAGAGGAAGATATACATACATCATAAAGCCACTCAAAACCATTTTTAGAATGCCATATGATACAAATAATATCAGATCAAGTACTGAGAGAATTCAGGAGAGGGAAAAGTTACCTGAGAAAATTTCTAATAATAGATTTCTTTTTTTGAGCTTTGTCTTGAAGCACAGATTGATTTGTCCACTGGGAGATGGCAAAAGGGCTTTCGAGGAGCCTTCGAGGCATCTGGATCCTCTCCCAGTGACCAAGATAGGACATCTGCAAGGTGTCTGTCAGTGTGTTTCATCACCATAGCACCCACAGGATGTCTGCCACTGTAGGGCCCTCGTTCCAGGGTGTTGATAGTATTCTCTTTTGAGCCAAGTGTTTGAACGTTATATAGACAGAACTTGGGTCTGGTCTTGAACCATAGGTCCTTTCCCTGGCCCTCCAGCACAAAGGGCTGTATAAAATGGTGGTTCAGAGCACTTTGGACTCAGATGGACCTGTGTTCAAATCCTGACTCCACTACTTAATAGTTATTCTATTCTAATTATTCTGTGCTTCAGTTTCCACATCTGCAAAACCAGAATAAAGACACTACCTCATATCAATTTGTGGGAATTTGCGGTTGGAGATTTTAAAATGCTTAGCACAGGCTTTGACAAGATAAGCACTCAGTGAATGATACTCAATGATATCTTTATTACTTTTATTATTATTTTATCATTTCAACCTCTTCTTGATCTTTCAAGGCCTTTTCAATTAATGTTCAGTGATTCTAAGCCTTCCTCCTCCAGGAAGCCCCCTGTGAACTTCCAAGCTCAAAGGAACACTTCTTTCCTCTATTCCTTCATTCAGACCAGCACTGCTACTGAACTTCGCTGTGTATGCACTTCTAGTTTGTGAGACTTCTGGAAAGAGAGGCTAGACCCTTACTCTGGGTAGTCTCCCCAGCACCCAGCATACATGCAGCACATAGTAAGTAGACAGCAAGTAGCTCTCGCAAGAATCTTAACATTTCTACTCTTGCTATTGACTTAGGAGTGTGCACCATGTTCTCAATACGCAGCGACACTTAAGAATATCACCAATATTGAATCCACAATACATGGATTTAAAATCAATTGTGTCTTGTGACCATTCAGGAGGAAGTTATAAGCTTTATGATTATAGAGAACATGCTTAGCTTCTTCATTGTTGTATCCATCATGCTTAACTCAGGGCTTGGCACATAGTAGGTATCTAATAAATATGTACTGACAAGATGGATAGTTGGATAGATGGATGGGTTGATGGATGGGTGGATGGATGGATGGATGGATGGATGGAAAACTGAAGAAACTGCACAGGACCAAGAAATCTGGATATCTCTTAACACAAATGCTCTCCAAGATCCCATTGCTGATATTTGTCTCTGGGGACTATTATGATGACCTCAGACTAAGAATTACGAGAATCCTTTCATATGCATTTATTTTTGAAGACCTCCCAGTGGCCTTCAGGAAGAGATAAACCTCAATCAAATTCATTGACCAAAAAATAGGATCTCTGGGTTTTAATATTAGCTGGTGACCTTCTCTGTGTGTATCAGTTCAGTTATTCTTTTTCATGTCATGTTATATCTCTACTTAATTGGACGTGGCTGCCTGGAGTGATGTACTCACAACAGTTCTGAAGTGGGGCTCCACAAAGGTGTGTAGGCATTGATTAGCAACATCTGCCACGTACACCAAATCTGTGGGGGTGCCACAGATTTGCCACCCCTGGACTCCATGATCTCCTACAGTTGCTTCTAAGCCCTGCTCAAGTCTGATTTTGATTTTACAATCCCATGTCTGTCTGCATCGATGGAAAGTGCTGAAATACTGAGCCAACATTTCCCGTCAGGAGCAGTGTCTTGAAAACTAAACCGCAGGCAGCCTGTTCTGGAGAAAGACCTGGCTGAGCAGCATGGACAACCATCCCAGTGGCAACGCTGCCTCTTGGCCAGGGGACTGGTCTCCCAGAAAGGAGCTCCACCCTAGGCTCGTGAACTTGCTTTTCCTGCTACTGAATTAGAATAGATAGGCTAGGAGGAAAACCAGGAGTGTGGCCACAGCCTCCTCACCCCCTAAGGATCTCAGAGAATTCCTGACTCCTGACAAACTGAAACACTGAGAATTACCCACTTCCAAGGGAAAAGTGACAGAGGGCAAGAGGGAGCTCCCCAAAATTCCCTTATGAATCCCTCATCCTTCAGAGACTAGCCTTCCACTGTCTCTTTCAAACAAAAGACACAAATCACATAATAACAATACACACCTGCTACCTGTTACCTCCTGTTCAGCACTGTCCTAAGTGTTGCGCCTGCATTATCTCATTTAATCTCATTTTTTCTCACTTGCAATTGAAAAAACTATATAATAGTGTTGTCACTGTTGTCATTTTACAAACAAGAAAGTGGAGGTGCAGAAAGACAGTGTTACATATCTAAGGTCATAGCCACTCGATGGAACCATATGAAGTTGCCCCTATCCAACCATCTTTGGCCTATGGAAATGGAAATCCCATATGATTCAAACTAATAGCAAGTGGCAGAACCAGAATCTATAGTATTTGACTAATTCTAGAGCAGATATCTCAAACATTACACAGCCTCTCCTTGGAGATTTGTCGGTTTTAGCATTTATCATTCTTCCCTTTCAGTATCTCTTTACGTGTCTGTTTCCTTTACTAGACTGTGAACTCATGGAGAGCAAGAACTATCCATCACTGGACTGAAACACCTCACTCCCTCTTGGGTTCTCCCATGGCCTGGTCTTAATGCTCATTCAACTCGCCTCTCTTGAATGCAAGAATGAATGGTTTTAAAAATGAGTTAATCCTCAGGACACTAAGATGATTGCTGGATCCACTAGCATCCTAACTGGGAACCCATTAAGCCACCGTGCTACCTAAATGGATAAGCACTTTTCAGTGCTGGAATTTAAACATCTAGGTCCTGTAGGAGCTTTGGTTTAGCAGCAGAGTTTTCTCAATTCTTTTAAGACACAGGTTGTGCTGGACTCACTCAAGGGTAAGGATCAGATGTCCTCGGAAAAAATCCACACTTAAGGCTGTTTCCTGGCTCCTCTCTCCTCCTGACACATTCCGAAAAGGAATTTATGGATGTTGGGAAGAACAAGGGGTGAGGAATTTCTAGAACCTTTAAGAACGCCCATGTAAGCAACTCCATGCATAACTGACTGTGCACAATAAAATTCTCTTGCCTGTGAGCAAGAAGAAAAATTTAGTGTGAGCTGCCTCATGTGTTGCCAAAATGATGTGGAAAGAAATTCATCTGCATTTCTAAACAGTAGGAATCCTCCTCGTTCCCCCAAACCTAGGATATTTCATGTACATGCCTAATAAACAAGATAAATATATTCTGTGAGCTACTAAAAATGAAGTCATAATAACTAATTCTGAAATATGATTCTAAGCAGTTGGAAGTTTTATCTTTATCTAAAAGTGATGTTGTTTATTCTCCAGCTGTGACCTAGGAAAAAATCCAAAGATTGTTGATTCCTTTAACTAGCAATGGTCTTTGTCGTGTGGCGAGTGCCTAAAAATAAACGTTAGTTTATTCCATGCCGCTTCCAAAAGGTTAGCTACCAAACAGTTCTACTGGGGGGGAAAAAAAGAAGATTTGATAACAAGGGGCACCTTAAAGTATAAAATTATTAACCAAAAGCCCTTGGGACGCCGCTGCCATGATACTCCTCTACTGACCGTGATGGTTTCCCTGCCTCTTAAATGAAGTGTAACCTCAGAATAATGTTCTGAATAAAAACCTATAATGCCCAAATCTGGAGAATCATCCTACTCTGGCAACGTCTAATACCGAAGAAATTGAAACGAGAACTAATTTTTATCTTTCATCAGTAACGAAATCCTAACATCTTAACACCCTCTCCTGCCAAAAAAAAAAATAAGCCTTCAGGATCATTGTTTTTTTATTTTTTGGGGGGGTCAGGTGCCATAAATGTGCCAGATATTTGGAGACCAAAGTGCTAAATACAGAAGCCTGCATTCTGCCTAGTTATCTCAACTCATGATACTGTGAGCAGTCAGGCACCTAGACTTAGGGAGACGTGACATTGCTTCCTAGGCAGCAGCTACTCTGCACATTGACCTTCAAGGCTCTCCTCACTGTGATTTGACCAACTCCACGTGCTCTCTCCTTTCCACTCCCCTACATACGTGTCTTTACACCTCAGTAGAACTAGACCTCCAGTATTCCATACATGTTACCCACCTTTCTCTAAGTCAGGCAGCTACAAAGGGAAGCTGCTTTATTTTTTTATTCTCCTCATCACCCATGTCTTCCAACTCCCTTGACTTTTCTCATGCTCTTCCCTCTTTCTAGACTTCTGTAGGCTTCAAATTCTACCCACCTCCTCAGTTGTATCCGTCTGCGTTTTAGAATCCTACCTATCCTTCAGGTCCATTTCAGATGCCATCTCTTTTGAGGATTCTTTCTCGAGCACCTCAGAAGAATGTAGCTTCCCTCCACCTACGTGACCAATTTCTCTTGTTTTCTATTACATCATTATTATAGTCATAATATACTTCCCTGATGCTCCCATCCCCTACCATACATTAAGCTCCTAGTATGTACCTGGCACCATGCTAGTAGCTTAATATATTTTCTCACTTCATGCCATCCTCCCACAACACTGTGAAATAGAGACATGTATAGCCATGTAGGAAATGAGGTAAGTGAGTCTCAGAGGGCAAAAGTGAATGGCTACAGGCAACAGCTACTAAGTGGAAGAGCTGGATTCTAGCACAGGTCTGTTTCTCTCCAAAGAACAGGCTCTTTCTCCCGCACTCAGCTGCTTCATCAACATAATTGTTTAAGACTGCTGAATGAAATGGACTGAGTCCCTCAAAAACTGCGGAGCAGAAGAGTGCAGGGTCAACAAAAAATGGACAGTCATGAGTTAACTTTGACAAGGTCTACCAGCTCCCAAGAGAAGGGTGAGGCAGAGTAAGTCAAGATGTTAGGTGTGGACAGAGTAGATCCTGGAGAAATCTATCTTTTGTTTGATTTGAGGAGAAGAAACTCATGGAGATCTTGGGACTCAAAGGTATTCAGAGAGAGGAAGAAGAAAAAATTTCCTATCTCAAAGGTAGAATGGGGGGAAAGGATGCTGACCTGGGACAAGGTAGACATCCCTTCATATTTGAGGAGGATAGTAACCATGAACACCATTCTCCATTGGTACCTGGATGTGTTTGAACATGTAAGGTATGGAAATTACAGTGCACATACCTATTTGCTTATGTTCAGCTGAGTTAATGAAAAGTATCATCTTCTCTCTCTCGTCTCCTGGCAACTGCATTGGAGGTACTCACCCATTTTCATTAGACAGGAGACTGAACAATAGCTAACTTTCTTAGAGACTCTCTTTGACCTCTCTGAGCCTCAGTTTCCTCATTTGCACCATGGGCTTAATATCACCAAGCAGCCCTCTAAACCAGTCCTGCTCAGTAGAACTTTCTGCAACGATGGAAATGTCCTTTATCCACACTATCTGATATTACAGACAATATTAAGCACTCGAAATGTGGGTAGTACAACCGAGGATGGAATTTTTTATTGTACTTAATTTTAATTCATTTTAATTGTAATAACCACTGGTGGCTAGTGGCTGCCATACTGGACAGCACAGCTCTAGACTAACGAATTCAAAATTTTATACTTTTTCTTGAGTTTAAGTTTTCTACCTTTTCTCTCATGGGAAAATCTTTATGATAGATTTTTTACTCCAGATTAATTGTGTTTTGAGAAGTTAACAGGAAAGGAGGTACCTAAAGAAACTCACAAAAACAATTCATAGCAGTTTCTTTGGCTCCTGATAAAGATAGAAAGCAAAGTCTGATCCACCTGTGTATTTTTCTGCATTCAGCATATGTGCTGAGACTGGGTACAGAGCAGGGCAATCTGCATTGCTTAGAAATAGCCACTTTGTCCTGGATATGTGGCCCCAACAATCTGTGTATTGAGCCCGTACAAAGGCTGTGCCTCTTCCTACTCTCCTCCTTTGCAAACATTGATTCACCAGATCCTTTAATCTTACCATAAAATATAGATAGATGGATAGATAGATAGATAGATAAATTGATATGAGTATAAATATAGGTTTGTTGTTAGTGCCGTTGAATCAATTCCGACTCCTAGCGGCCCTGTGCACAGTGGAGCAGAGCCCTCCCTGGTCTTTTTGCTCCAGCCTCTCACCTTCCAGCACTATATGAGACAATGCTCCACTGCTATGCATAGGCTTTTCATGGCCAATTTTCAGGAGTTGGTGGCCAGATCCTTCTTCCTAGTCTGTCTTAGTCTAGAAGATCCACTGAAACCTGTCCACCATGGGTGACCCTGCTGGTATTTGAAATGCTGGTGGCATAGCTTTTAAGATCACAGCAACAGGCAGCTGTCACAGTATGACAATCCGTGGACAGGTGGCGTGGTTCTCTGACTGGGAAACAAACCCAGGCCGGAGCAGTAAGAGCACCGAATCTTAACTACTAGACCACCAGGGCTGGCTATAGATAGTTATAGACATAGATATGGAGATAGAGATGGAGATGGAGATGGGGATAGAGATAATCTCCAGGCCGTATTTGCCTGAGATCTTTGAGAGAGACAGTCTCCACTTACTCAGAACTCTTATCCTTGCTTAAAAAAACAGACGAGCATATGCCAAAGTAAGAGGTTTAAGAGTTGGGAGAAAGAAAATCCTAAAAACTATGAATTGAAGTCTCTATTTTTCAGTACAAAAGCTTCCCTTTATTGAGCTCTTGCTGCTGCCAAAGACCATACCATTCCATGACGCACGTCACCCCATGCACTTTTCACAACCATCCTACGAGGAAACTCGTATCACATTTTATCAATAACATGACTCTGCCTTACAGTAGTAGATAACACCTTTCTCAAGGACAGGAAGTAGTTGAACTGTGAATCAACCCAAGACAGTTTGTCTTTAAAACCTATACTCTTCAGCACTATTCTATTTACATTCCAGAACCTTGGAACCTGCTATAGTCTAAAAGAAGCTCTTTCTATTGGAGAATTCCAACTAGAAAAATATTTCTCCAGTTGTGCTGAAATTTGTCTTCTCGTAACCAACCCTACCCTTACTCCCAACAGACACACACATCAGTGCTTGTTCTGTCCTTTGGGGCCACAAGGAGCAAGCCGGCTCCTGCCTCCCCAGGATTTGTACATGATAGTCATGTCCCTCTCAACCTTGGCTTTTTCAACTACAGGATAAATAGGCACAAGTCTGCATTCCTTCCTCCTACAAGATATTTTCCAGACCTCCCATTGCCTGGTCACTTCCTATAAAGATAAGAATCTACTTGTGCATTTTTAAGAGTCACTATAGAATAAGTCATTCAGTCTGAAACTTTAAAAGACCTGCTGTCAGAACGTGATTCTTCATGTCTAACTTAAATATCTCAAACTGCGATCTAAAGTAATTTTCCCTAGATCTATCCTCAAAGGGCACGTTAAGCAGCCAGTTGTCTGCTTGAGAATATTTTACGTTCTTAAAGGTTATTGTTTGCTCCCTATCTTTTTTTCTCTCCGGTGTACATAGTTCCAGTTCTGGTAAATGTATCTTTATAAGGTTTACCTCCTCACCCATCAGTGATTTCTGCAAGTCCTCTTGGATCTGGATCCAAGTTGCTGCTAAGTTTAGGACTGGATTCCATGAAGAGGTCAAACTCAAGCTTAGGCAGAGGGAGGCTCTTGGCCTGGTCATGCTAGGCTTTGTTCCTAGGAATGCAACAAAATAGAAGCTACTTTTTAATGTATGCCTCCTACAGGCGGACTCTGTGCTGGATGCTTTACATACAGATTTTCAATCCATAATTTCCCCCAGAAGGGTTTTGACCCATATTTTACAAATGAGGTCATTTGAGGTCAAACGAGGTTGAGAGAGGATAAATGGCTTGCCAAAGTGACCAAGCTAGTGAGTGTCATTTGAACCCAGGTGCCTCTAATTCCAAAGCTTAGGCATTTTTTATCACAAAGATATAATGGATCTTTCCCAAAGGACAAAAACATCCACCTGTCCTCAGACCACCATGAGCCAATGGGAAATACATAGCCCTCAAGAATTCCATTTCCTTCCTCCAAACAACGCAGCATTTGGCTGTGCCAGTGCACATCTCTTACACTCACAGTGAAAAATCCTCACTCAACCCATACTCTGGTCATTATTACCCTAGACTCACTGCCTTGGAGTCTCAACCAGCAACTCTCCTGGCCTTTTAGATGGAAATTTAAGTCATTTAGCAACACACACAAAAGTGTTGGGTAAAAGTCCAAAAGCATTTCAAACTTGGCCCATGGCCCTTTCTCGTGAAAAAAAAAGAGAGAGAGAGAGAGAGCTAAGAATTGAGGGGAAGAGGGTGGGAAGGAAGGATTGTGGAAGGCAAAGAGAGTTAAAGCAATTGCAGTAGAGTATGCCATCAATAAATATTTGTCCAGTAAACAAATAAGATGAGCTATGCTGGTTTGAGAACTTGCCAAGTTCTCCTCTTCATAATAATTTGCATTCAGTGGGCCTGCCTACATCCCAGATCCACAAATTCTTACTTAGGAAACTAATTTGAATGAGACAGCATACTCAGAAGTTTTTTGTTTCTTTCTTTCTTTCCTTTTTGCCTAACCAGGGAGTAGATGCCGTAAGTAGCTATCACATGGATAGTTGGTAAAATATCAAATATGACTATAATTAAGATGTGGTATGGATAGAAAGTTCTTGATTAAATCCACAGTTGTGCTTCCTAGGTCCCCAGACCCCTGGCCAGCCCTACAGAAATGCTTCTCAGTTCGATTTTCCCTGCTACAATCCTTCTCCAGGTTTTGCAAAGACTTTCCCGTCATCATGAAGGAGGTGATCATTTGCGATCATATTGACGCATTCTATCATTGGGATAAGACCTTCCTTGGAAAAAAAATTGGAAAGCCTCTTATAGGATAAGCAATGTAAATACCACATCTAATTGACATAAATAGCTAACTTAGAACGTGTGAGTGTAAGCAGCATGGGCATGGGAAAATACCAATTTGTGAAATGACTGATTAAAAAATAAGTAGCTCTCAATTACATTCTTGAACAACGGTCAGGTGTATTTCCTAATTAAAGAAGACTATAAATGACTTCATACTATGTATAGATCATTCTCACAAGATTCAAGGAATATTTTAGTCAGTATTATAACCACCTAAAGTTTAACCATGTCTTCCTATCTTTACTCAATAATTTCTCAGCTGCCTCTGTCAACTCCCTGTAGTGTAAACTCTTGACAGTCTTTTTTTTTTCTTCTAATGCAAGTGCCTGACTTAAGCTTTGATTACAGAGGCAGCCACTTCAAAGAGGCATCCACTGCAAAGATGGCTATCTGGAATAAACACATTGCCAGCCACAGACTAGATAAAGAGCCAGGCACCTCCCCCCACTGAGGCTTCTATGTTTTAGAGATCTCCATTAATTTCAATAACTGACCATTTGGGCCGCTTGGTGTTTCTCTTCCCACTTTTTAAATTCCTGCTCTTATGTTTTAAATTCACCAATAAAGAATGAGCCTGCGAAACCCTGGGCCCCCACCCTAGACCCCAATAAAAGCAGAAGCCCAGGCCTGTGCTCTCTCTCTCCCCCATGGCCTTGCTCTTTGGCCCCAGGTATGCCTTGTAATTTCCATGTCCTTTAAGTAATAAACCTTTTTTTCCCAAAAATTTTCTGATGGTTATTGTGGAAGGGCCTCTTGCAATCATAATAAGAGTCACAAGGGCTGGTCCAGCCACAACATTGGTTATTGATAAGCTGAGACCAGCACACAACACTCCCCTTTCCTATGCTCCTTGATTGTCCATACAGGTGAATAGCCGTAAGACAGCTTAACAATGTAAGAACGGCTTCACAATAGCATATTCTCCTCTATACTCTGTATCTAATCATTTTCATTCTTTAAGGATCAGCTTAAATTCCATCCTTTCCAACAGCCATGGCCTACCACTCTTGACAATTCCTTTTACATCTTTCAAACTCCATAATCACTTATATCCTATACTACAAAATAAATGATTTACATTCCTTCTTGCTTTGTTCCTTAAATAGTAAGTGGATGATTCCATTTTCTTCTTAATTCTATTGTTAAGCCCTCTGAGGGTAGGCCCTTGGTCTTATATTTATTTCTACCATCCAAAGAACTCTGATTATTGTGGAAAAAATGTATTCGTCTGCTTGGGCTGCCATAACAAAATATCACAGACTGGCTGGCTTAACCAACAGAAATTTACTTTCTCACAATTTGAGAGGCTGGAAGTCCCAGATCAAAGCACTGGAAAATTCAGTTCTGGTAAGGCCTCTCCCCTTGGCTTTCAGATGGCCACTTCCTCGCTGTGTCCTCGCATGGCCTTTCCTCTGTGTACAAGCAGAGAGAGAGAGAGAAGGAGAGAGACCTCTGATGTCTCTTCCTCTTCTTACAACACTATCAGATCAGGGCCCCAGCCTTATGACCTCATTTAACCATGATTACCTTCCTAAAGTCCCCGTCTCCGAACATAGTCACATTGGGGGTTAGGGCATCAACATATGAATTTGAGGGGAGAAGAGGACATCGTTCTGTCCTAATACTCAGTAAGAATAGTATAAGTACTTGTTGACTGGAGAAGACATCAGAGGCTCATACACATCCTTTCTGAGCCATCTCTTCCCCTGAATCATAATTTGGACAAGGGGTTCAGGGACACTCTGTCAGGCTCTTCTAAAAACTTGACGTTTCAAGGTTTTGGAAGTAAATCAAGGAGAAGAGAAACTGAGGTTCAGCGAAGTAGAAGACTATTCCAATAGCCACAAAACTAGTAAGAAACTCAGCTGGAATTAAAACTCAGTTTCCTTCTAGAGTCCTTCATTTTAATCTCTGCCTCTGATAGCAGCAGAGAAGCAGCAGATGGTGTTAAACTCAGATTAGAGGGTCAATAATAAGAGGTAGGAGTTATTGAACATCTACTGGGACTATGGCCGTTACGTCACTATGAGGGTCACTCAGTGTGCACATCTAGCGAATATTGAAGAAACTCATGAATACATGGTTTCAAATTAATGTTTTCACTTACAGGATTATTTTAACTTTGACAGTAGCCATTATGATCTTCACCATATGGCAGTGAAATAAGACCAATAAAAGTTACGTATCTTACCCAAAGGCTAGAGCTGAGATCCAAACTCGCATCCGGTCTGTCTTATTCCAAAGTTTGGCCCTTTCTTCTGTACCCTGTTGTCTCGCTAAATTTCTAGAAGTTGAATAGTGAGTGAAATCATTCCTTCCAGTTTGCAAAATTATTTGAGAGACCATTTTATATCAACCCTACAGTGAATATTGAAGGAATATGAGGAGAGCATCAAACGCAGGAGATATAAAATCAAAATTCACTTGGAACTGCAGATATTCAATAGATTCAATCAGCAGTAGATACTCACAAGGTTGTTATTTTCTTTGTTTACTTGTAGAAGAGAATTCCTTCAAGAAGATCAGAAACGACTGATTTGGGTTCTACTCTGTGCTTCCAAATCCCCAATTCTGCCTGATAGTGAGACACTCTAGGACTGTAGAACCCCAGAAACGTCCAGCCAAACCCACTTCCACCATGGGGGCCATGACTCGGCTGTTGGCAGGCATCTTCCTAGCTTTGCTCGCCCTCTCTACGGAAGGTGGGGTCCTCAAGAAAGTCATCCGGCACAAGCGAGAAAGTGGGGTGAATATCTCCCTGCCAGAGGAAAACCAGCCAGTGGTGTTTAACCATGTCTACAACATCAAGCTGCCGGTCGGGTCCCAGTGCTCAGTGGATCTGGAATCAGGCAGTGGGGCGAAAGACCTGGCCCCGCCATTGGAGCCCAGTGAAAGTTTCCAGGAGCACACAGTGGATGGAAACAACCAGATCGTCTTCACACACCGCATCAACATCCCCCGCCGGGCCTGTGGTTGCGCAGCTGCTCCTGACGTCAAAGAGCTTCTGAGCAGATTGGAGGAGCTGGAGAACCTGGTGTCTTCCCTGCGGGAGCAGTGTACCACAGGAGCAGGCTGCTGTCTCCAGCCTGCTGAAGGTATGAGCTGGTCCAGCCCCTCGCTGTACAAGTAGGAGAAATGATGAGCATGGCAGGGTCCATCAGTGGTTTTCAAAGTGGGTTCCCTGGGGAACCAGCCTCACCACGTGTTCAGTGAAAAGAGATTTTATGGTCAAATAAATGTGGGAAATATAACCTTCGCTGTTTTGCTCTTGGTGACAAGTGTTTCTTAGAGGAATTCTCAGGCTTCTGGGAAGTCTTCCTTCAAGAAACCCTGTTCCACTCTAATTACTAGTTTCTAAGACTTATTTGACCATGAAATCTACCCATTCTTCACCCCAAAACTTATGAACATATTATGAAATTCCTGACTCAAAGATCACTCTCCGAAGGGTGCTAATATAGCCCCATCACCTCGTTGTACAAGTAGGGAAACTAAGGCCCAGAAGGAGGGTGGGATCCCTCAATGTCCTTCAATAACTGGCCGAGATAGGACTTAATCCACAGTATTCCACACCCCTGTGTTCTTACAAATGCACAGTGCTGCCTATGGTCCTCACAAATGTGCAGTGCACGTTCTGCGGGAATTGGAAAAAACAGTTCCGTTTAATGGCAACAACAATGATGATGATCACAACTATGAATTGAGCCCCCTTTATGTACCAGGCACTGTAATTCATTAACTCATTTAATCCGTCCAAGAACCTTGAGATAAGGTTAAATGCCCCCATTCTACAGATGGGGGAACTGAGACTCACAGAAGTTACCCAACTGGCACAAGATGACACAAAGACTAATACGAGATGGGAGCTTTGAATGTGCCTGTGTCTCCAGAACTCGTGGTCTCCCAGTCGTACCTGGCCACATCCCTGTTTTGAGGAATTTTGCCACTTTGGAATTATGTCTTCAGCTCCGTTCCCTCAAGTTGATAGAACCACAGGCGTTTCAACAGCATCAAACTGGAGGTGAAAATCTCTATTTCTGCCACTCAGAAAAAATTACCAGGAAGTACTTGGACAAATTATTTCAAGAGTAGATCTAATCACCATAAATGGAGAGTACTATAGGACATACTCCAGGTTTCTAAGGCAGAAAAAAAAAGTTTTCTTTATGCATAAATTAGTTTAATTCCCACCCCCCCCCCCCCCACCGTCAACTACCTGGCAAAATGCTGATGGAAGTTACACAATGGAATTAACACTTAAGAGTGAGCGGGAATAGTTGTTTAGAGGAATGCTATCTGCTATCCAATAGAAATATAATGCGAGCCACACACATGATCTGAGATTCTCCAGTAGTCACATTGAAGAAATGAAAAGGAAACAGCTAAAAATAATTTTAATCGTTTATTTTATTTAACTCAATATAGACCAAATTATCCATTTTTCAGCCTGGAATCTGTATAAAAATGTATAAAAATTAATGGCTATTTTACATTCTTTTCTTTCACACTGTCTTTGAAATCCAGTGTGAATTTTACACTCACAGCACATCTCAATTCAGGCAAGCCACCATTCAATCGCTTAATAGGCACGTGTGTCCAGCGGCCACCATACTACACAACACAAGTTTGGATTCTCCGTTTTCAAACCCACTTTTATTTTTAATTGCCTTCTTTCCTGCTGTCAGGAAGGAAATAAAATATATTAACACAACTAGATCTAGGTGCAGAAAAACGGAAATGAGTTTCATTTCCTCTCCTCGGGCTCCATGGAGATCGCTCCAGTTAGTCCGAGGAGTTAAGTGAAGACATGAGATAGACCTCAAAGAGTGGAGTCATGTCGGTGCTGACCATGTATTCCTCAGGTTCACTCCCACTGTGGCTTCCGGGAAAGAGAGGGAAAAAGAGAGAGAGAGGCACAGGAGTTTTGTGGGGACGTAGCCAAATCGAAAGTGGTCCTGACCGAGTTAGAAAGCCACTCCTTCACTGCCTCATTTCAGTTAGGGAAAATTAGAAAGTTGGGTCACGTAAAGCCGTCTACCAACTAGAGTCAACCCAAAACACTCTGGAAGGGAAAATAACACTACACACAGCAGTAGGTTCTTGATGTCCTCGTTTAACCCTGATGCACCCAAGGAAGTGGGCTCTTAGTCCCGCATGAGCAATGAAGAAGCTGAGCTTCAAAGCATGTAAATCCCTTTCCAAATGCAGCACCGCTTTGAGTCAAAGAGGCAGAATTGAGTTCAGTTCAACAACGATTTCTTGTGGGAAACAATTGTTCTCGAATGTTCCTCCTGGAGAAGCAGCAACACAGCCCAGCACACTGCTTTCTACAAGGCAGTGATTCAGAATCACTGGGGTCTTGGGACTACTTGAAAATTTGATAAAAACTATGGATCCTCTCCCCACAGGTGGAACACACGCACACACACACACACACACACACAGAGCTACACACATAATCCCACACCATCTTTGCACATGAGTCTACAGTTTCAGAGAGTGCAGCTTAAGAATTCCTACCTAGTGTAACTGGATGGGAGCTCATCTGATTAAACGCATGAAGCAATTAGTTCTCAAGCCAGATGAGGCCTGAGGATGCAACCATGCTCTGGCTGAATTTCAATCTGCGTTTGGCGGGTAGAAATCGAGAAATTGAGAATTGAGCTGAGAGCATCTATTTTCTTCGTTGCAGGCCGCCTGGACACCAGACCCTTCTGCAGTGGCCGGGGGAACTTCAGCGCTGAAGGATGTGGCTGTGTTTGCGAACCGGGCTGGAAAGGCCCCAACTGCTCTGAGCCCGAATGTCCAGGCAACTGTCACCTGCGAGGCCAGTGCCTGGATGGGCAGTGCCTCTGCGACGAGGGCTTCACCGGGGAAGACTGCAGCCAGCTGGCCTGTCCCAGCGACTGCAATGACCAGGGCAAGTGCGTGAATGGGGTCTGCATCTGTTTCGAAGGCTACGCCGGCGCTGACTGCAGCCAGGAGGTCTGCCCGGTGCCCTGCAGCGCGGAGCACGGCAGGTGCGTGGACGGCCAGTGCGTGTGCCAAGATGGCTTTGCCGGCGAAGACTGCAATGAGCCCCTGTGCCTCAACAACTGCAACAACCGCGGGCGGTGCGTGGAGAACGAGTGTGTGTGTGATGCGGGCTTCACGGGCGAGGACTGCAGTGAACTCATCTGCCCCAAGGACTGCTTCGACCGCGGCCGCTGCATCAACGGCACCTGCTACTGCGAAGAAGGCTTCACGGGCGAGGACTGTGGTCAGCTCACCTGCCCCAACGCCTGCCGTGGCCAGGGCCGGTGCGAGGAGGGCCAGTGCGTGTGCGATGAGGGCTTTGCCGGCGTGGACTGCGGCGAGAAGAGGTGTCCGGCCGATTGTCACAACCACGGCCGCTGCGTAGACGGGCAGTGTGAGTGTGACGACGGCTACACAGGAGCTGACTGCGGAGAGCTGCAGTGTCCCAACGGCTGTAGTGGCCACGGCCGCTGTGTCAATGGGCAGTGCGTGTGTGACGAGGGCTACACCGGGGAGGACTGCGCCCAGCTGCGGTGTCCCAGCGACTGTAACAGCCGGGGCCGCTGCGTCCAGGGGAAGTGTGTGTGCGAACAAGGCTTCCAGGGCTATGACTGCAGTGAAATGAGCTGTCCCCACGATTGCCACCAGCACGGCCGCTGCGTGAATGGCATGTGCATCTGTGACGACGGCTACACAGGCGAGGACTGCCGGGAGCTGCGGTGCCCCAGGGACTGCAGCCACCGGGGCCGCTGTGTGGACGGGCGGTGCGTGTGCGAGGACGGCTTCACCGGCCCCGACTGCGCAGAGCTCTCCTGCCCGAGTGACTGCCATGGCCAGGGCCGCTGTGTGAACGGGCAGTGTGTGTGCCACGAAGGCTTCACAGGCAAAGACTGCAAGGAGCGGAGGTGTCCCAGCGACTGTCACGGCCGGGGCCGCTGCGTGGACGGCCAGTGCATCTGCCAGGAGGGCTTCACGGCTCCAGACTGCGGGCAGAGGTCCTGCCCCAATGACTGCAGTAACTGGGGGCAGTGCGTGGCAGGCCGCTGCATCTGCAATGAGGGCTACACAGGGGAAGACTGCTCAGAGGGTTAGTACCAGTGCAAACACTACCCTGATCTCCCAGTGTGTGTTGGAGAATTAGACATTAACTAAAATACATGCACACACACGCACACTGACTTTTTGAAGGGGCCCTGGTAATTCACCTGTTACAGGGCTACCTATTTGAGGGCTTGGGGGCTCAGAAAGGTTATGGAATTGTCCCGAGGATGCACAGCTCACACATCCCGCAGCTGGGATTTGAGTCTGCCAAACTCGTTTATACTGACTTGAACATATAGTGCCTAAGATGAGGTAGATGGAAAGATAACCTCCCTTTTGCTAGACATCAACCATCTTCCCTCCTCCCCACCGACAACAAACCAATCGTAAAGTAAATCCCTCTATTTGGATAGAAGTAAAAGTTCAGCTAAATTGAACGGACAGTGAGATTACATAAAACAAAGATCAGCTAAAGACTAACTGTTGATCCCCTGTGAGGCAGACCCATCTCTTAAATCATCTTTCCTTTACTGTCTTTGATCCTGAGCATTGCGATGCCCTTGGAGGGGCATTATCGCGCAGTTAGCACAGGTCATGGTACACACTAAGTGCTCAGTAGACAGGGGATGAGTGAAAATACGACAAAGACCCATGATGCTCAGGTTTAATGAGGGTCTTCTTTGTTCTTCTTCCATCCACCCATGTTATACTGGTTGTGATGGGGAATTTCTGCCTTGATTAAACGTATCGATAGATAAGAATAAATAAATGGCTTTATGTTTTACGTGGCAAAGGCAGGGAAGCCTGGTTGGAAGGAAGCCCAGGCTGGTGGGGAGGAGATGTGAGTCCCAAATTTGATGAGAGAAGCAGAGTTGGGCAAGTCCCTCTGCCACACTCACATCTAGAAAATGAAAGAGTTGGACCGGATGAGCCCCAAATGCCCTTCCAGCCCTAGGGAACTAGGACTTGAAGTTGAGAGCAGGGAGCCAAGCTCAGGCTGCACTTTTCCATGCAAATGGCCTGAATCTGAACTGAGGTCCAGGGAGTGGATAAGTTGGAGGGGTCCCTCACAAAGAACCCTGAAGGGCACACTGCAGACCCGGAACTTGAGCATGAAGGCAGAGGACGGCCACCAAAGGTTTTAAAGATGGATCACAGCTGGGGCTTCCTGATGAGCTCTGCATTTTAGGAAATGAAGCTGGATTTCAGGCTTCAGAGACTGGCAGTGCAAGAGACTGGTCACAGGAAACAAACCTGGAGAGAATGTATGGGGAACGTAATTGATCTGTCCTTTCTTATTCCTACCAGTGTCCCCTCCCAAAGACCTCATCGTGACAGAAGTGACGGAAGAGACTGTAAACCTGGCCTGGGACAATGAGATGCGGGTCACGGAGTACCTCGTCACGTACACTCCCACCCACGAGGGCGGCCTGGAAATGCAGTTCCGTGTGCCCGGAAACCAGACATCCACCATCATCCAGGAGTTAGAGCCTGGCGTGGAGTATTTCATCCGTGTGTTTGCCATCCTGGAGAACAAGAAGAGCATCCCCGTCAGTGCCAGGGTGGCCACTTGTGAGTGAACAGAAGCCCCTGGGCAGCCCCAACTGCCCTCCACTCACCCAGCGTACAACCCGCCCCATGAGTTACTGCCTCCCCTTTGCCCCCATACCTCTACGGCTGTCTTTCTATAGTTACACCAATTAACCTGGAATCCAGTTAAGCCCATCGAGTACTTTTCAAAAGAAACTCTTCATTTTCTACAAAATACCCCTCCTTGCTCTCCTGTCTCTTTGCTGCCACAGAGAATCATTACAGGTAACACTTAACAAGTGTTTACTCTGCGCCAGATTTGGTTTGAACCACTCTGTGTATCATTAAGTCACGTAACTGGCGAGAACCCTATGAGACAGGAGCTATCGTTAACCCATTTTACAGATGAGAAAACTGAGACTCTGAATGGCTGGGCGTCTCATCCCAAACCACGTGGTTAATAAGGGGTGTAGATGGGATTTAAACTCTGGAAGTCTGGTTGCAAATTGATGCTCTTAACACTCTACTGTACACCTACCTTTCTGTGGTGCTCACTGTCTATATATACTTAACATATTATAGCTAATATTAATATATATTATATATAACATAATTGTATGAAAATATATATACATATTTTTTTAAGTAGAAACATTAGGGTTCGAGTTATTCCTTTAAGAGTCCAACATCGGTACCATCACTCCCATATCTGCGAAGGAAATTCTGTCTAGAAATTGGTCATTTTTCACTTAGTAACAGTATCATTGGCTGCCATGTTTTAAACTTGTGCTTGGTGCCAGGAACCATGGCCAACAGTCTACATGGAATACATCACTCAGTCCTCAAAACATTCCCAAGGGTCAGACATCCTTACCTCCTTCTCCCGTGTGAAGAAACTGAGGCTCAGGGCATTTTTTGTACAACTTGCTCAAGCACAGAAATGTTGCAATGGTGGAGCTTAGACGGTAGCCCACGTCTGTCAATGTCAAAGCCTGTGCTGATATTGGGTTATATGCAGTTGCCAATATTTAATCATAGGGTTGGTCCTTATATTAATTTTCATGCTGCCTCACAGTAGACAGCATCCCGGAAGAACCTTTAAATAGATGCTCTGCTGATCAGGCCCTGACTATGGCAGTGGACCCACAGGGCTTAGTGGAATTCTGGCCGTGCTGCCCCAACACGCATGTAGCCATCTTTACCTCCTCTCTGTGCTCTTCCTGACAGACTTACCTGCACCTGAAGGCCTAAAGTTCAAGTCCATCAAGGAGACATCTGTGGAAGTGGAGTGGGATCCTCTGGACATCGCTTTCGAAACGTGGGAGATCATCTTCCGGAATATGGTAAGGAGCACAGAGGAGCAGGCATATTTGCCCATGAGGATCTAAAAGATGCTCAGAGCTTCTGCAGACTTATATCAACTCAATTTCCTTAGCTTTGGGTGGGGGAAAAGGCTCTAATTAGCACCCTGTGTGTTTGTACATATATTATAAGTGATTTTAATAAGTCAATAAGCATAGCACTTAAGGCTGAGACCTAAATGAATAGATGTTAAGTCATGCCTAGGTTCAGATTGCCCCTCGTAGTCCTGCAAACCTCTACTCAGAGGCAAAGAAGAAAGGAAATGGTCTCTCTCTCGAAATGCCTCCAAGCATATCAGAGATTGAGCATCCCTCCTCTCTGGGCCTAAAAGCACACCTGAGGCAAGGACGTGGGTTCCCGAGTTCCAGCCCAGGCCCTGCCACTAGCTGTGTGACCGTGGGATGCTCACCCGACTTCTGTGATGCTGGCCTCTGAGTCTTTCAAAGGAGGCGTTGAGCTTGTGGCTCCAGAATTGCTTTAGCTCTCACATCCTGTCACCGGAGTTGAGTGTCCAAGGAGTGAGTAGAGAGGTTTACAAGAGGGAGATACGAACTTGAGAGAGATCTTTATCATCTCTGTATCCTATACTGATCAGATGCCTAGTAGATGCCTAGTGAATAGACGACGGAGTAAAAGAGGAATGAATGAATGCGGAATGAATGAGTCACACAAATGAAGAGGTCGGCACCTCCTTTAGGTCTTACAAGGTGCTCCTATCTTTCAGAATAAAGAAGACGAAGGAGAGATCACCAAAAGTCTAAGGAGGCCAGAGACCACGTACCGGCAAACAGGCCTAGCTCCTGGGCAAGAGTACGAGATCTCTCTGCACATTGTGAAGAACAATACGAGGGGGCCAGGCCTGAAGAGGGTGACAACCACCCGTGAGTATCACCATTAACGCCACTGATACGATGACAAAGCTAGTGTCCCTCACAGCACCTCTCGTGGAAATCATGCCCTCTTACAGAGCATCTGTATCAATTAGCTTTTGCTACCTAAAAAACAAGCCCCAAACATAGTGGCTTAAAACAATAGTTCTGCACAGTGATGATCTGGGGTAGGGCTCAGGTAGGCAATTTTTCTGTTCTTGACTAAGCTCACTTATGCATCTGTGTGGGCTGGGGGCTGGTTGACCTAGGATGGCCTCAACCAGGATGGTAACTTTCTGCTCCCTGTCTCTCAGGCTCCAGGATGCTGGCCCGGGCCTGCTCACATGGCAGCTGAGCAGGCTCAAAACTGGCACTATGTTACTTCTGTTAAAGCAAATCTCAAGGCCAGTCCAGGTTGGCGGGTGGGGAAGCACCCCTTAAACACCTCTGTCTCTTGATGAGAGGCACTTCAAAGTGACATTTCAAAGGGGCACGGATACAGCAAGATAAATAATTGAGACTGTTGCAAACAACCTACCACATCATCTAAGTTAATATTGGCACCCAGTCCTCTGAAAAAGATACGGCAAATGTTAAAGTCACTATTTTTCAAAAGTAGAAAGTGGGGCTTAGACAAGCTAAATCAATTTAAGGAACACCACATGGTTAATACCATCTGGGACACAATTTGAAGCCAGGGAATGGTTTTATTACTTGAACCCCATTACCACTAGCATTGACTAGGTTCTGGTTTATGTAGAATGTTGATTCCATGTCTTCAACAGGAACCTAAATAAAATGTCACTCAATACTAAACATGTCAGAATGTCTTGAGGGTGGAATAGGATTCAGCACAACTAGATCAATTTGTGGGGAAAAAAAATCCAAATTTGGCATTGATCTACCAGAAAGCAAATTTTTAGAAAGCAAAAATAAATAAATAGAATTGTTTTGCATTGCCATTTGGGAAAACCTCTTTATCTTCTTCAAGATAGCATATGTGCCAACTGTTTAAGAAATTGATTCTTCTTGGTGGAGGGTTGTTGGAAAAGTTAAATCTGTTGACTAACAGCAAGAAAGAACATCTTGCATTTAAATGTTTGCACATTTTGCCAAGCTCAGAGCCAATTCGTGAGATTGTGTCCTTTATAAGCAAGTGTTTTTCCATCATCCTGACAACATCTCTCTGTGGTAGGTAGAAGGCAGGTACCAACAGGAAAAAAATTGTTAGATCACCAGAAAGGCATAGAAAAGATGAAGCAGGTGCTTATTTGCTACAGAGCAGGCACCCTGAAAAAACAAAAGGTACTTCTTTCATCTGTCCTTTTCATTTTAATCTAAATTTGGGGATCGGCTCCTTAGTTTCTTCTTATTGCAGGACAAACATCCCAACATTTGGAGCTCCATAACCACACAAATACCAACGTTGAGAGGCAGATGTTTACCTGTTCATTTTGCTGATAGCTGAACTCTTTCCAAGTTTAAAGGACTTTAAAGGACTAGTACCGGAACATTTTGGCTCCTTCTCTCTAGTCTCTATATAAAGGTTTTATTCCAAACATTTGTGGCACTTGACTGTTTTTGAGAAGCATCTTCATTTAAAGGAGGAAGAGCATGGGCTTTGGGCCCAGACGGTCCCGAATCTGAATTCCGGCTTCACCCCTCACCATCACCTGGAGCAGGTCCACTTCTCTAAGCCTCAGACCTACCCTCTGAATAATGGGTTTAATGGTATCCTCCTTGTGGGCTGTCATGAGAGTTAAGATGAAAATAACAAAGCATCGTCCTTGGCACAAGGCAGTGTTAGTCTCCTCTATTGAAGGGTCCTGAATCCAGGGGGAGATCAGTGTCCTTGACTGAATCCCAAATTCGTTAATGAAAGGGTGCTAATAAAGAGAGTAGGTATGGTTTGGATGCTTGCTGGTACCTACAAGAACACAGGACAGGTGCTTCTCTGTTGATTTGTAGCGTCCTTTTCATTGTGCATTTTATAGGTTCATCATTTGTGAGCCAAGACTCACTCATGGACACCTAGAATTCAAAAAATAAACTCTGCAGGCTTCTCATAATCAGCTATGAATCATTCCTCCTCCTCCTCATTTTCTGTACAAAACCAAGCTCCTTTCATTTGATATTATTTCCCCAACCAATGCTGAGAACACAAACTTAACTATTTTTAAAAATGAAGATGAGACATTGACTGAGTGCTGGCAAGTCTTCATTTTAGGCATTTACTGAATGCCTGGTGTGTTTTAATGTTTGCATTAAAATTGTTTACATAATTTTAAAAAATAGAGTTAAGACATACACGAGGAAGCCTGACTCTATGCTGAGGATCAAGAAAGATCAGAGAGATCCACTCTGAATGAATGAATGAATGACCCCATGCAAACTGAATAGTAGAGTTTGAATAAACTGCAGAGAAATCTGTTGAAGAACAGTGAGAAAAGTACAATATTGGGATACTCCTATTTTTAATTGTAGTAAGAACACTTAGTGTGAGAGTTGCCCTCTTAAATTTTTAAGTTTACAATGCAGTGTTGATAATTCTAGGCACAGGGTTGTACAGCAGATCTCTAGAATTCAATCACCTTGCATAACTGAAACTTTATACCGGTTGGGGAGAGAGTGTGTGTTTACCTGATTGCAGTAGGGTCAAAAAGGCTTCTTGTTAGGAAGTGACATTTAAGTCAGATTTTTAAGGATGGATAGGAGATTTTTAGAGGGGATCGGGGCAATCTGAGGAAGAAGAAACAAAGGGACAGCAAGTGCAGAGGCCAGGAGGTGAGAGACAGTAAGGTGTGCTCTCTGAGCTCTGAGCAGCCTGCTGTCAGAGCAGGAGACACAAGAGTGGATGGGCAGGAGGTGAGTGACAGGGCCAGAGGAAGGCCAAGATGAGGTTACAGAGATGTGCACAGCTGGAGACAGCCATGACTTTCTTGCCTGAATTCTTTTTATCAAAAGTAACTTTCCATACACTGCAAGACAGTCCTTGCCTCACTTTTCGGCTTCAAATTCTGATGGAGAAGTTATCAGCCATCCAGGGAGTCTTGCCTAATTGAAAAACCAGAGAGACTAAGTCAATGTTTTCTAAATGAACTTGTCCCTGAGCGTGTTTCTTCAACTTATGAGAACAGTAATGGTAATAGAAACAGAGTAACGACCATTTATCATGTAACTGCCATGTTCTAGGCTCTACGATACATGCTTTGCAAGCATTATCTCCTTCAATATTTGAAAAAACAACAAATCTGACAAGGTAGCTGTTATTATCCCAACTTGTAGCTTATTGAATAGGAAATTGAGGCTCAGAAAGATAAATAAGGTCAAGTGGTCAGTATGCACATAAATGTACATGAACTGACCCGGATGGCTGCAAGCTCCCTCTCTGCTCACCCCCTGGCGCCAGCCTCAGTCTCTGAAACCACTCTGTCTTCACCCGTCACAGGCTTGGATGCCCCCAGCCAGATCGAGGTGAAAGATGTCACAGACACCACTGCTCTGATCACCTGGTTCAAGCCCCTGGCTGAAATCGACGGCATCGAGCTCACCTATGGTGTCAAAGATGTGCCAGGTGACCGCACCACCATCGATCTCACACAGGATGAGAACCAGTACTCCATCGGGAACCTGAAGCCAGACACGGAATACGAAGTGTCCCTCATTTCACGCAGGGGTGACATGTCCAGCAACCCGTCCAAAGAGACCTTCACGACAGGTAACAGGCCTTCCCCTGCTCACTTAACAGGAAAGGAAGGATCATGATACTTCCATCCCACGCCATGCTGGTGTGTCTTCTAGGCTCCTTTTCCAGTAGGGAAAATAGAAAGGGGATTTTCATTCCTTTAAATGCTATTTTAAAATATTGTTGCAATTGATGGATTAATTTTTCAAAGAAAAAAACAACCCCAAATAACCTTTCAAAGCAAAAAATATATATATAGTGTGTGTGCATAGAAGATGCTGGACTGACATTTTTGGTAAAAGTTCTGATTCCAATAAAATTCAAATGAATATTTTAATAATAAAATATAGTATATGGAAAACATGAATGACAAGGATGCCTCCTAACCTCTTAGCCTATGGCATTCTTTTAGAAGTACCAAAATGTCAATCATTCATTCCATAGATATTTTTTCAGAGCTCAGTAAGCACCATATGAGTTAGTAGAAATACAGTAATGAACACAAGAACCCAGTTCTTACACTCATGGAGCTTATTTGTAAGTATCTGTGTAGTTTTTTTAAGCACAAAATTGGAAGAAAATATGAATGGTTAAAGTATCACACATTAATAATAGGAAAAGTGCCAAAAAGGTAGTATTTGTTTACATTTGTGCATCAGCTGTTGACAGCGATGCGTGTGGGGGCGATTTTGTCATTTCTCTCCAGTGACAGGCTCCTTTCATATCTTAGTTTGAATCATTGAAGAGTCCCACTCTCTTGGTTCCTGGTGTTTTCAATACAAATGTCGCTTCCTCTCCCAAACAGGTCTGGATGCTCCCAGGAATCTCCGTCGTGTCTCCCAGACAGACAACAGCATCACCCTGGAGTGGAGGAATGGCAAGGCGGCCATCGACAACTACAGAATTAAGTACGCACCCATCTCTGGAGGGGACCACGCTGAGGTCGAAGTCCCGAGGAGCCCACAAGCCACAACCAAAACCACACTCACAGGTGAGCTCCACATCCTCGATCCTCCAAAGAGAGAAAACAGTGCAGTTCCCAGCAATCTTTTTCACTTGGACTTCAGTGAGTCAGTCTACAGAATGTTCCAGACGCTGAGAAATTGTCCAGGAGCAAGCTCAGGGCCATGTTTATGGTCCTCTGTTCCAGTTTTTGGCTAAATTTCAACCTGCACATTCTCTTCTAGGTCTGAGGCCGGGAACTGAATATGGAATTGGAGTGTCTGCTGTGAAGGGAGACAAGGAGAGCGATCCGGCCACCATCAACGCGGCCACAGGTGAGGCACACCTGGATTCCCACCACCACTGGGCTGGCACTGGCCAACACAACAGGGTCCAGGAGGCAGAAAACCTGCTTAAAAGGAAACAGTAGACGCCCAGAGGAGAAAGGAGCCTCTAGGATCATCTAGCCCAAATGTCTACATTTACAATACCATCAGCATCCTGCATCTAAATGATGCCAACACCACTCTCTCTATGCATAAAGGAGATTTTTTAGGAAAAAAACAGACTATAAACATCTACACACTTTCTAAAGTTGGTAACCAATTCCAATTTTTATGAGCCATTGACTAATCAAAACACACCTTGATGGGGAGTTCTCTTAGAAAACACCTAATTTTTATTGTATACCCTCCTCATACAGATTATAAGTGGCAGGAGCACAGTTTAAGGTAGGTGTTGCTCATCCCATTGCATCTGGCCCCTCCAGTCTCCAGATGACGACGATAAGGGGCTATATGATTAGAAGCCATTGATTCTTTCCTCAAGTTTTTTTCTGGAAAATTTGTATAAAAGAAAGCTCTTCCCTCTACCTCTCTGCCAGCCTCCTCCATATCTCCCCCAGGTACTGTAAAGAAAAGAGGCTGGTGTGCAAAGAGGACACAGCTTACACTTCATCAACCTTCCCCATTATGCAGGATCTGATGCTGAGTGCTTACATACATAATCTTTTTTATGTTTTCATTTTGAAGTAATTGTAGATTCACATGCTGTTGTGAGAAATAATACAGAGAGATCCTGTAAGCCCTTGGCCCAGTTTCCCCCAGTGGTAACAACTGTGTAACTATAGAACCAGAACTATCACAACCAGGACATTGATACAATCTATCAACTTCATTCCCATTTTACCAGTTTCACCTGCACTTAACTTTTGTCTGTGTGTGAGTGTATTTAGTTCTGTGCAATTTTATCACGTGTAGATTTTTTAATCCACCTCTACAGTCAAGACAGAATAGTTCCATCACTAGGATCCTTCTCATTACCCTTTTCTGTACCCATAGGCGCCTCCCTCCCTCCCTCCCTCCTCCTTTCTCTAACTCTTGGCAATCACTAATCTGTTCCTCATCTCTATAATTTTGTTATTTTGAGAATGCTATATGCAAGGAATCATACAGTACGCAACCATCAGAGATTGGCTTTTTTGCTTGGCATAGTTCTCTTGAGGTCCATCCAAATTGTCTCTTGTATCAATAGTCACTTCCTTTTAAATGCTCTGAATGAGTAACATTTCATGGTATGGATATACTACTATATTATGTTTAATCTTTCAAAAAATCCAAGGAGGTCATGTACAACAACAGCATTTCACAGAGGTGAAAATGGAGACTCGGGTGGTTGAATCACGTGGAGCCACACATCCCCTGTGCAGCGGAGCTAGGACGGTAGCCCAGAGCCAGCTTCCAGCTCCGGAAGCAGCCCTGCCTTGCAGCCTAAAGAGGAAAGCTTATCTCTCTGTTTTCCTCCCAGACCTGGACGCACCCAAGGACCTTCGGGTTTCTGAAACTGCGGACACCAGCCTGACTCTGGTGTGGAGAACTCCATCGGCCAAGTTTGACCATTACCGCCTCAACTACAGCCTTCCCTCCGGCCAGCCAGTGGAGGTGCGGCTTCCCAAAGCCACCACCTCCTACGTCCTGAGAGGTCTGGAACCTGGACAGGAATACCCCATCCTCCTCACCTCAGAGAAGGGCAGACACAAGAGCAAGCCTGCACGTGTAACGGCATCCACAGGTGAGGCCAGCCTCTGAGCTCCCTGCAGACCCTTTGTTGACTCTGAGGCCTGCGGACCCGTCAGCCAGGTTGTCTTCATCTGAGAAAACCAGTTGGAAAGACATATGACTTTCTCTACTCATGAATCCTCTCAATTCTCCTCTGAAAGAGCTACTCACTCTTCTTTTCCTCTTGTCAACTGATCCAGTGAATTTCTCTTGCTGGGCAATCGATAGTGATTTTGAAATATTTCTTCCTAGAAGAACTCAAAGCATCAGACTGTGTTTGTCTTTGTTTTCTTTTTTTAAATGTTCTGCCTTTCACAGAGCCTTTTAAATTGTTTCTTGTTCTTTTTCCCCCTCTTGAGCCTAACAATTAATTTACTTTGCATTTTATTTCTTTTCAAGATGACCAAGAAGTTGGTAGTAATGCTTTGGTGATTTCCCATTAAATGATTTTATTCCAGGTCTTTTGCTTTCCTCTAAGGTTGTCAGAAAAGTTGCATATGGTCCTTGGAACTTCTACAGAGCCCTTCTCATCTTCTCTTTTCTCTTAGTCATTAAGAGGCGGACTTCGTTTTTCCATGACAGCTTAATCCTGACCTCGAGTCTCCCTTCAAGCCCAATGATTCTGTTCTAGATACCTGCTGCCATGTTTCCTCAATAGCTAAATCAAAAAAAAAAATCAGAAAAAAAATCAGTTCTTCCTACATGAACAATATGCACATTTTCATTTTGGCCCCCAAATATTCAAGAGATATAGGTGGAAAATGTTAATGCTTCACAGTTTGACAAGTAATAGTCTTTAGTTTCAATTTAACTCATGAGTATTTGTTGAGAACCCACTGAATGCATTGTAATGTGCTGACCTTTGAGGGGAAAGTCGATCACGTACTTAGCACTGTTATTTTGACTCGTGTGCTCCTGCTCACAATCCTTGGGAAAGACTCAATGTTCAGAATGTTAGATGAAAGTTAATCAAGGAAACAGAATGATTGGGGAAATCAGGAGCAGCCAGAGAACGTGTCATGGCAGCAATGTTACTCCAGCTGACTCTGGATATGCAGAAAAGGAGTTGTAATGATGGGCAAATTTGGAAATGCCTCGAAGAGTCTTTGTCATTTATGAATACCTTCACCTGCATATAGCAGAAATCTCAAGTAACAGTCACTTAAGCAAGGTGGAAGTTGGTTTCCTCTCTCATCGAATACATCTGAGGTTAGGTGGTTCAGGGATGGCACAGCATTTCCAAATTATCAGGGACTCAGGCTCCTTCTGTCTTTTTGTCCCACCATTCTTAGTCCTTGACTTCCACTCTCAAAGTCACCTCCATGTCACAATATGGCTGCTGCAGTACAGCCTTCACATCTGTGTTCTAGGCAGCATGAAGGAGGAAAAACTGAAACCAAAAAGGAGTACCTCCTAGATGAGTCTTTCTGGAAACCTCACTAATGACTTCTGCTCACATTTCAATGGCCACTCCTAGCTATAAGTAAGTCTAGGAAAGGTAGTCTTCTGGCTGAGCACATTGCTGCCCACATAAAGTTGTGGTTTTTTGAAAGGAAGAGAGAGAGAAAGGATATTTGATAGACAAAGAGCAGCCTCTTCAGAGTCAGAAGTGAGCTCAGGTGGTCAATTCTATTGACTGCATGGCCTGCTTCCCACCCAGCTATGAGATGATCATCAAGGATGCTCTGGAGGGGTAGCTTAGTCATAGGTGAGGGAGGGCAGAAGAGGACCAGGAAGAAATAAATCTATGGTAGAGATCTGAATGTTTCAGCTTTATAAACGTGAGCTTGTTGTAAGGTATCAAGGGACAACAAATGAATGAGAAAAACAAAAGAGAGGGAATTTGTCCCCCTTCCCCGTCTCCTTCTCCCTCCCCCTCCTCCTCCCCCTTTTCCCCCCACCCTCCTCCTGCCCCTCCCTATTCTCCCCCTCCCCCCCTTCTCCCCCTCCCCCTCCTCCTCCTCCAGCTTCTTCTTCTTTTCTCTCTCTCTCCCTTTTCACTTTCCCTTCAATTTGACAAATGCTGTATCAGAGAGCCCCCCATCTCCACACAATCATTTTACCCTCTGGCTATAGCCCGGTTATCTCTTGTCTCCAGTAAGGAAGCCCCAGGCCTCAGCAGCTCAAGGAGATGAAAGCGAACCACAAACTGGAATTACTTAGTCTCTGACTGAGAGCCCAGTTTTGGCATCTCAATGGCTCAGTGGTTTTGTTGCCCCAGCCAGGCCTCCTTAAAGCTGTTTCAAAGACATCGCGTTGTATATTTAAAGACTTTCTTCATTACAGGAAAAATGTGCAAAGTCCCTTTCAGTGACTCTTCCCCATTGCCTCCAGAATATTTCTCTCTATGGCTTTCTCCATAGAACTATTTTACTTTATTAAAAGTGGGGTGGACGTTTCTTTCCTTCTCCTGAATTCTCTTTCCACGTCTCCTACATTTCCTCAGTCAATAGTATATACAGCCATGCTTCATGCTAAGTTCTGGGGATACTAGATCAATTAAGACAGATCTGTGCTTCCAAGGAATTCGCTTTCTGGTAAACAGACTGACAGACCCCAACACAGGTCTCCGCTCGCTATAATTGGCTGTGCAGAGGGCGCAATGAGAGCACAGGATGCCTCTGGGCATCAAGAAAGTCTTAAAACAGGAGAAAGCTTTTGGACAGACACATAAGAGGCAAACAGGAGTGTGTTATGGAATATGTGAAGAGGGGGCAGTCCAGGCACCTGGCCTGGGTAAACACATGGGAAGAAAAGAGAAACAGGAAATGTGAGCGCTCTTGGGAGAATGCACCATGTGGCTATGAGTCCTAAAATGTCAAAGGACTCTAGGTTCAAACCTCAGAAGAACAGGACTCCCAGTTCTGCATCACGAGATTCTTAATAGCAGAAGTCTGCAAAGTGCCACTCGTTGTCTGTGGGTTTTATGGAGAAGATGCAGAATTGGCTGCCCCAAAGCGTTTTTCCCATGGAATTCCAGGGATCTAGCCATGGAATTGAGCCAAAGTACAAGTCTTTTCCTTGGTGTGGCATCAAATTAAAAGTGTGCATGACCTAGCTGCCCATCACATCTGAAATAAAAGCCAAGGCCCTACACAGACTACACGGCCCTACAGAATCTGGCCCTTCCCAGCTCTCTGACCTAGCTCCCACCACTTGTCCCCTTGCTCATTTCACCATGATCCCTCTAGCCTCCTCACTGTTTCTCAAGTATGCCAGGCCTGGTCCTGCCTTGGGACCTTTGCACATGCTATTCCTGCTTCCTAGATACCACTCTTCTCCAAGTACTTCACATGACATCTCCCTCATTTCACTCAGCCCAAGGGATGTCTCAAAAGACTTCTCTGGCCACCAATCTAAAATGATGCCCCCACCCTGATTTACCCCTTCATGCTGCTCCAGAGTTCCTCATTGCCACTTCTCTGGCCTGATATTATTCAGTAGCTGGCTTATTTATCTATGGCCTGCCTCTCACTACCCATCAACATGTAAGGACTCTGTCTCCTTTATCCAGGGCCTCATCCACAGTGCATCTCCAGTGCTTTGAACATAGCCAAGCACATGACAAGTGCTTCATGAGCATTTGGGGACCCCAGCCACTCCAAGGCTGTATTTCCATTGTATCCTCTGGCCTTTTCCTTCCACCTCTGCATTAATGACCCAAATTCTCTCCCTTAAGGATTAAGGGAAGGGAAGTCACTCTCTTGGGGTCTTCGATTAAGCTTACTCTGGATAGAAAAAGAAGGAAAGAAGGAAGGGAGGGAGGGAGAAAGCGTAGGAAGGATAAAGAAAGGAAAGAGAGAAAGGAAGGAAAGAGAGTAGGAACTATTTCTGTTAGCAGTGAACAAAATTAGTGTGTGCCAGTATCTCCCCCTTCTCGACCCCCTGTGTTTGTACTCTGATGAACTCAACGAAACCTTCCTTAAAGTGGAGGCCATGAATTTGCTGTGGGAGTAATGGACACAAAGCAGGGAGGATGTGTAGAAATACAAGGCCAAGCATCCTTCCAAACCAGCATGGGACTCAACAGTGATCCGCCAGGAATTCTCATGGGTTTGGGAAGCAGAAAGGTGGAAGTTTGTTTTTAGCCACAGCTACAAGTAATAAGAACCTTCTTCTCTGATTTACCTTTCTTTTTCTCAAGGAGCAAACTGAAATTTATTCAAATATTTATCCATCCAACAAATATTTATTTCATACCTGCTAATGGGTCTGGCTATGCTGGTATACAGAACAGAAAGATACATCCTGCCTCTCAAGCAATGATGCACATTGCGATGAGAAAGAGAGAACCAGAACCAAAATTATAAGAATGCAACTAGCCTGTTTTGGGGGGGGAGCTACAGGAGAACAGGGGCAAATAGCCATTCCAGACCTGAGCAAAGAGAATGAAGGGTGTCAGAGAGGCCCTTGGGGAAGAGGCTTGGCTGAGCCCTGAAAAAGGAAAAGTGGCTGGGTGAGTGCAGGAGGGAGTAATGACATTTTTAGCAGGAGGAACAGCATGTGAGAAGCTCAAAGACAGGAGAAACTTTATATTAGTGAAATACAAGTTGTACAGTTCTGCTGTATGAGGGAGCGGGAGAAAAACAGGTTGTGAGGTTAGAGACGTCATCGCGACCATCCTCAGAGGGCAGTGATTATCATGCTAATGGGCTTGGGCTTCATACTTGGAAGTGTTAGAGTCATTGAAAAGTTTTAAGGCAGGCAAGGCTTTTAATTTCAATTACCTTAACTTTACAAGATGAGATCAAAGCAATTTAAGCTACGCTTTGGGGTCCTTTGCTTGAATTTGACTATCCCTCTGCTGTGGGAAAATCACTCTCTCTCATCAGTGAGCACTAAAAGTGGATTCCTCATGAGCCGGCACTTGGTCCTTCCTGTCTACAAGGTGGTGGAAATCTAAAGATTTAAAGTTGGCACAGCCAGAAATTCCTCCAGGCCAGCTGGTCAACCCACCATGAGCACAGAAACGGGATTTCGAAATTCTGATTTCCCAGGCCCACTGACATTGTTCAGAGGGTAGCTGCCAGTGCACAGCTGTAAGAAAAAGACAATAGCCTTTTCATAAAGAAATGCCAAGAAATTCAGTGTGGAACTATACAACGGAAACGCTGGGCTTCTGGGGCAGGAAGCCCACAAGCGTGTCCTTGGCTGTTGAGATGTAAAGTCTGCGTTTATGTGGAACCTCTTGGTCCTCACCTCAACTATCGTCTGCTGTATTGTATTCCTATTATTCCTTCTCTTTTCATAATTCCTATCCTTCCCCCTTTAATTTATCTACTGATTTTTTTTCCTTGGAGGTATACCTTTTACTTATCTGACTAGCATTTGTTTAATGAAGCGGTTTGGGTGGGGCAGCAATCACCCACTACAGAAACCATCACAGCACTGCTCACTAAGTATAAACTGATGCTTTTTCTTTATTTGCCTCCCCCCAAGAGTGGAAAAATAGCCAAAATTTTGGATGGAAGGATCATCACCATGATTATTACTATTTACTGAGCGACACAACATTATATGAAAATTACTCTGTCAACTCTATGACCAGATGATACAGGATGTGAGGGATGTTGTATAATACTATCAGGGGCATATAAAAAAGCTGATTCAGGGGCCAACCTGGTGCTCAGTGGTTAAGTTCTCACGTTCTGCTTCCATGGCCCGGGGTTCGCTGTTTCAGATCCCAGCTGAGAACATGGCATCACTTGTCAAGCCATGCTGTGGTAGGCGTCCTACATATAAAGTAGAGGAAGATGGGCACGGATGTTAACTCAGCGCCAGTCTTCCTCAGCAAAAAGAGGAGGATTGGCGGCAAATGTTAGCTCAGGGCTAATCTTCCTCAAATTAAAAAAAAAAAGCTGATTCAAAGAGCAAAGATGGTTCTCAACAGAAAGAGACGTTCCAATGTGGATCCCCTCCCCTCCTCTCTCCATCTTTACTGCAACAGCTTAATAGACAATCCGTCATCACCTCCTCTCTGCCCCAGTTAACTCTCCTTGCATCTTTTACAACCTGGCACCTGAAATTTCTTTCATGGAAAAAAAATATGTTTTATGTCAGAATAAGAGAGATAACTTAAAAGGCGGTTACGTGGAGAGGAAAGACAGTGAATTTAATTCGTATAAAAGGGAAAGTCACCAATGTCAGCTAAGTTCCTGACAAGCAGTTTTGACAGTAGGAGGAAAAAAACAGGAAAGTGGGATAAGACAGGGAGTCTATGGGCCTTAGGATCAATTTCCTTTACTTGACAGATTTTCTTCAATTGGCTTTTGTCCTGCATCTCTTGATGCACGAGGACTGCTGGAATGTTTGAAAAGGACACGCTCTTGAGTTTAGTTGTGTTTAAATCCCAAAGTCAAGGAGACAATTGTTATATCTGGAGCACTGCTCCTGGCCTCACAAAGGCCAGGGGTTTAAGAATGCCTGATTCTCCCTTTCTTTCCCCAAAACTAGATACATCACTTTGAGTTTTGGGTCCTCTCTTTCTCATTGAGACCATGTTTGTATCGTTAAAAACTGCTATGGGGCTTTGGGTGTGAGATTTAGGACGTGAATTTGGGTTAAATGAACTACACAGAAAGTATTCAAGATCAGCTATCACAAACGTTTTCTGTAAAGGGCCAGGCAGTAGATATTTTAGACTTTCCAGGCCATATGGTTTCTGTCACAACTACTCCACTGTGCCTTAGCAGCCCAAAAGCTGCCATCAATAATAGGTAAATGAACAAGCATGGCTGTGTTCCTATAAAACTTTATCTATGACACAAAAATTTGAATTTCAGATATTTTCCTATGTCATGAATTATTCTTGTTTAGATTTTTTCCCCAAGCATTTAAAATTATAAAAGCTGTTGTTAGCTCAGCTAAGCTCGTTACCAAAATAGGCAGCAGGCCAGATTTGACCCTCAGATCATATTTTTCTGAACCCTGTTCTAGAACAAATAGGATTTGAAGGAGTGTATGCTTTGCCGATATGAAGCAATTAGGAAGGAACGTTCCCCAGAACTTAGAAAAGTCTGAATTAAATAAATTCTTGGAAAGAAACATTGTCCCCTCTGAAAGATATCTTCAGTCCAATTATAAGCTAAGATTTTCAAATGAGAAGCCTGCTTTAATGGACACATAGGGCTCATTTAAAATTAGCAGCCAATGTGAGGCATGAAAAGAAAAACAATTTGTTATTTTAAATAAACTCAAGACGGTTCTTCCTCTGTTGTTTACAAGATCCGTTTCCAGAGAAAATCCCTTCTTCCTAGGTCATGCAAAGTCCACTTAAGCTCAGCCCTCGCCAAGTGATCACCTTGAAGGCATGTTCAGACAAGTGTTTTGACGGTACTTTGCGCATTTAAGAGATGAATGAAGATGGCGCACTCGATTTTAATTGAGCTCAATAAGCTCTGTCTCTCCCAGCGCCAGTGTTTCTTTTTGTCCAATAAGGGACAGTTTTGCAAAGACCCATCGCCTTCCTTAGTTCAGCCTTGCTTGTACTGTGTAATTTATGCCTGATCCTTCTGAAGTGGTTTATATAAACTGATTTGAGCCCCGGAAACTGACAAAAATCCCAACATAAAGAGACCATAACACAGACCTTCCAGAGGACACTGAGAAAGCATGAGAAAGAAGGGGATCTAAGAGAAGCCAATTTTCTCAAAATACCGAAGGCTCGACAGCTCAGACCAAGAATGAGGAGAATAGCCCAAGGCTGTTCCTCATGATCTCATCTTTACGATGACAGACACTTTCCAAAATGGAAACTGAAGCCCAGAGCATTACGAACATAGACATGTGGGGTTTTCTAAATCCACAGGACACTGGTCAATAGGAAAATACCTTTTCCAAAAGACAAATCCAAATACGCAATATGGCGAAATCAGGCTTCTATTGATTTTTCAGTCGGTGTGTTTTGGCAACAGCACCACTGGGGGATGCGGTGAGTGAAACATGGCACTCAGGCCCCCGTGGTCCTTTAGCACTGGCAGCCAGTTTGCCATTTCTGGGCTCCCAGAAGGAAAGTGTTTTGAGGAATGGTTTAACTGACCCCGTCTCTGTCATTATTCAGACCACACCCCTGAACTGGAAAACCTCACGGTGACCAAGGTTGGCTGGGATGGCCTCAAACTCAACTGGACCACAGCTGACCAGGCCTATGAGCACTTTGTCATACAGGTGCAGGAGGTCAACAGGGTGGAGGCGGCTCAGAACCTCACGGTGCCCGGCAGCCTGAGGGCAGTGGAAGTCCCGGGCCTCAAGGCCGCCACCCCTTATAGAGTTACCATCTACGGGGTGATCCGGGGCCATAGAACACCAGTGCTGTCTGCTGAGGCCTCCACAGGTACCTCTTACCTTTCTTTCTAGCTTCTGTTTTTTTCTCCTAACAGGAAACTGCCCGAAGATAATCAGACACAGCTCACTTTTGAATGGACTCATTTGGCCCCAAGTTATAGCCGCTATGGTGTGTAATAATGGGAAGCCATCAGGCTACGCAGCTCCACAGGCAGTTTTCACGCTGCACCCCACGTGAGCAAGGCCCTTTGGAGTTCTGCAGAGCCCAGCCTGGGGACTGTATACATAGCCCCAATGGCGGCAACATTTAGCTTCACCAACAGGCTCACCCCTGGCATTATACTCAAAAGGAAAAAAATCAACCCCCAAATTAATTTCCTTCTCTACTGGAGGTTAAGGCAATTCCTTAATGAAATAAGATAAATATTTTCCTATATCTCACCCTCTTTGCTCTATTTCTCAAATTCAGGAAGGCTGCATGTTTATCTAAAGAAAGTCACATTTTTTTAAGTAATGTAAAGCCTGTTCTTGTGTTAAAGATGCCCTGGGTCTGGGTGCGTGAATTGATCATTAAACTCGTTCTTTGTCCTTCTCCAGGGGAAAGTCCCAATTTGGGAGAGGTCACGGTGTCCAAGCTGGGCTGGGATGCCCTCAAGCTCAACTGGACCGCTCCGGAAGGAGCCTATGAACAGTTTCTCATTCAAGTGCAGGAGACTGACAGAGTAGAGGCAGCCCAGAACCTCACAGTCCCAGGAGGACTGAGGTCCGTGGACTTGCCTGGGCTCAAAGCATCCACTCGTTATAGCATCACCATCCGCGGGGTCACTCGAGACTTCAGCACAGCCCCTCTGTCTGTTGAAGTCTTGACAGGTATATTGCACTAGTTCACTAATCTGCTTCCCCCCATTGTCACTACTCAGGGGGGATCAAAGCTCTTCCCTCTCTAAACTGGGTTCATCCCCTAGCACCTTGGGAGAATACCGGTAGATCACCCCTGTGTCCATCCAAATGTCACATCCCTTATTTGGCCAAGTCCTAGACATGGCATGGTAGCCAATTCCATGGAAAATTCCACCTATTCTTCCTTGACAAAAGTGAGAGGTGACTTTTCTTTCAAAGCAAGTTTCAGACATAATATCTAAGAAGTTGGAAAGCACAATTTGCAAATGGAAAAAAGAATTGGTCTGAGCTCATTTTAAGAATACACCAAAGGACTCCCCAAAGCCCCATTTGTATGTCAAGAATGGAGGTTATGAACAATTCCTAGAACTAGGCTTTCATTCCCAAAGGTTGAATAGAAAAACCCTGGCTTTAGTGCCAACAATGAGAGTGTGCTCACTACCCGCCATAAATCACGCATCTGTAATCAACACTAACCAGACAACTCATCCCATCCTTGGCCAAGACGCCACCTCACCTGAATCCCAGCATGCATGCAATCGCCTTTTTTAGTAACTCAGCAACTCTGTGTCCTTATGCAGAGGAGGTTCCAGATCTGGGAAACCTCACAGTGACCGAGGTTAGCTGGGATGCCCTCAGACTGGACTGGACCACCCCAGATGAGATCTATGAGCAGTTTGTCATTGAGGTCCAAGAGGCTGACCAGGCCAAAGAAGCTCACAGTCTCACAGTTCCTGGCAGCCTGCGCTCCGTGGAAATCCCAGACCTCAGGGCTGGGACCCCTTACACAGTCACCCTGCACGGCGAGGTCAGGGGCCGCCGCACTCGACCCCTTGCTGTCGAGGTCATGACAGGTATATGACCCTCCTCCCACACCAGGGAAGTACTTGAGCCAGTCTGTCTTTGGAGTAGAGAAAGTTCTCTACATGGCAGCGCTCTATCTCAATGTTGCAGGCACGCAGCTTGAACACTGGCTCTAAGTGAGGAATGTCTGGGTTGGAATTCCACCTCACTGGCTGAATATTCTTGGGTGTGTCATTTGGCATCTCTGAGCCTTCTTTACTCATCTTCCAATCAGAGATCATACCCCAGCTCAGAACACTGTCATGAGCAGTAAACGAGATGGTGAATGCAAGTGGTTAGCAAATCGCCCAGCCTATAGTACATATTGAACCGCTGACAGCTAAATTGATCAGATAGCAACACGTCGTAACAAAAATAGCATCAACAGGTGGGCTGTGGCACAAGCATCAGGTTAGAGCTTTCTACAGAAATCTTATCATGAGTGGCCTCACTAATCGCCATCCAACTTGTAGTCAAATTTCCACAGAATAACCTTTGAAATGAATTAGTCATCTGCTGAAAGTATCCAAGTCACTCTCCCCTTAACGGACACTCAAGGCAAGGACGCTGCCAAGAAAGGACAGCCACATTTGACTTCAATGTTTTGCATTCCATTTGGGGAGGAAAAACAATTCATCTCAATTTGTCCTCTGAAAATATGCTGCTCCATCTGTGATAGAAAACTGTGCTGTTCATGAGGTTTCTAGAAAGAGCTTTAAAGGAGGCTGTGAGCAAATGGGCCAGAATTTTGGTAATAGGGTTTTTATGCTGGGCCCTAAGCCCATACCTTCTCCACATATCCTCTATTTTTATAATGCCTCCCACAAACCTAATTCAGACAAATTGTTTTGCTCCTTGTATACACCAAATAAATTTGGTCCTTGCTAGAAACTACACATAGTTCCAAAAATAGGAAAGGTTTCTTTGTAGTTCACCTAAATTGGCCAGATTATTGTTGTCCTGTGTTTCCTGGAATATCTTCAAGAGCAAATGGGGACATTGAGACATATGTGATCTGGATGCAAGATGCTAATGGTCTACATCTGTAGTTTTTGAACTTCTGTTTTTAGCAGCTCCTTTTTAGAACTCCTTTTGCACATGAAATCTTACAGGGAACTCCACTAAATGACAGAAATGAACAGCATTTCGTGGTGAGCTGAGGAAGGAGGGGGCTGCCTGCACCCACGTCCCCAGCCCAGTTCTTCCACGAAAGCACTAAGTGAAACATGGTCTGCATCCAGCTCCTCTGAAAGGCTGGCTTGCCCAGACTCTCACAGGGCACCGAACCCTGGGATGCCTGAGAACAAGTCCCTCACACCTTTTCTGGCTAAAATCTCTGCAGATATTTTCTTCTCTAATTTCAAATCCATGGCCACTTCAGCCTTAAAAAGAGAGTCTGAAAGACTGCATTTAACCCTGCGCAGCATTCCTCTAAGCAGTGGGTTTTTCCATGTCTAGAAGCCAAACTTTCTAAATCAGCAATAATAACTACTTTAAATTTCCTTCCTGCGTTGTAGAAAAATAAATAGTGGGCCCTGCTCTGCACCATTTATTGAGCAAAACATAATCACTTTTAATTAAAAGTGGGCACTTGCCTCATGCAAATGGCCTTGCTCCGTGATGCAGCCATCCTTCATTCAGACACAAAGTACTGGCAGAAGATGGGGGAGGGAAAGAATCAAGCCAAGGATCTGGTATAAAACCTTTAAGCCGAGAAAAGTCCAGAGATAAAACATCGGGCTTGTGCCAATCTGAGACAGCATATGCTTTATAAATGCAGTCAGAGAGCATGCAGCCAGCAGTGAGATGACCTCTCCGATGTCAAGTAACCAAATGGAGCAGGTAATTCTCTCCAATATGATGGAGAAGTTACAAGGGCAAACATCTCAACAGGGATATATATGTTAGGCTGCCACTTATCAGGCACTCACTATGTGTCAGGTATGATGCTCAGAGGTTTATAAATAGTATTGTTCCATCATCACGCAATCCAATGAAATGGTGCTGTCAGCTTTTAAAGGGAGGAGAGTGAGGCTCACAGATGAGCTGGGTGACATGCCCAAGATTACACAGCTAGCAAATATCAGGGTTGGAATTCTAACTAAGACCCAGCTGCTTCCCAAGCCTGCATTTTGAACCAGTCCTACTCCCTTACTCTGACCCACGATCCCACGTTTTCCAGTTGCCCTTTGCGTTCTGGCCGTGCATGCTCAGAGACTTCCCGGTGGGTTGTGCAGTGATCCTGATGGCACTGCCATTTCAAGGATGAACAATGCAGATGTTGCCTTTCCGATCATTTTCAATTCTTGGGGAAAGCTGTGGCCAGGTTACCGCAGTTCAAACTGGAAATTTCCAGAGACCAAGAATGACACACACACGCACGCACAATTCTCTCGCCCCTTTCTTTCTTCCCTAGAGGTGGGCTGTGGGACTTTTGGTTTCCTCGTTTTTGGTTTGCAGAACTGACCAGTACCTCTCTGTCCTTCTTCAGAGGAGCTCCCTGAGCTGGGAGACTTAGTCGTGACCGAGGCTGGCTGGGATGGCCTCAAACTCAACTGGACCGCAGCTGACCAGGCCTATGAGCTCTTTGTCATACAGGTGCAGGAGGTCAACAGGGTGGAGGCGGCTCAGAACCTCACGGTGCCCGGCAGCCTGAGGGCAGTGGAAGTCCCGGGCCTCAAGGCTGCCACCCCTTATAGAGTTACCATCTATGGGGTGATCCGGGGCTATAAAACACCAGTGCTGTCTGCTGAGGCCTCCACAGGTACCTTCTTCTCCCTGTCAATTCTCTCCCCCAGGGTTCCCTGCTTTCTCTCCAAGAGATTGTAAGGGGAGTCAGCTTCTCTCCACATCAGAATCCCTTCCTTGCTCCCCTTAGCTGCTGGCTGTGCATGCTCAAACACCTCCCTATGGGCTGTGCCTTGGTCCAGATGCCTTTGCCATCTCGAGAATGAAGGATGAAGATGTTGCCTTTTCTGACCTCCAGCCTCCAGCCTCTCCCAGACTTTACCGGCCCCATCCTACAACTTTATCCCTTTTGAATGATGGCTTTCTGTTTCAGAAGACACAGTCTGATGGTTTTAATTCTCTTCTCCAGGGCTTGGATATAACTACAAGCTGACCCTTCCCATGTGTGCATTCTGGTGGAGCACAGATTATTTACTTTAGAGAGTCTTTTTTGCTAGTTGGAAAATGGTGCTTCACTATCCCAAATCCCTCATGGGCACTGTGGTTCTTGCATTTAAAAGAAATGTTTTAATTTAAATGTTTCTTTAAAAGGCACTGAGTATAATAAGAGAATTGAATTACCCTCCTCCGGGCAATTCTCTCAGATACTGAGTCATTGTTAGAACATCAAATTAGCTAGACCAGAAATGAAAAAAAAATCACACAATTATGATGGAGACAGGAGCAAAGAAAAAGCCATTCATTAGTGGAAGTACACACAGCAGCATTTGAAGCAAGAATGTCCTAGGCTACGAATGTCGAAGATCTGATGCCCTTTTCGCTCTCTTCATCCAGAGTTGCTCCCTGGAGTGTTGGCCTTTGGATGGCACACTCCCAGCCCAGACCCAGGAGGGTACATTATAGTTTGCTCATGATTCTGCCCCAGTGCCAAGGCAGCCAGTGTTTCCCCCTGAGCCAGCTAAAGTGAGCAGCCTTCCCCAGTGCTGTTTTCCATTGCTCATCTTCCTATGTGCCTCCATTGGTTTGAAGCTCAGTAGAGGCTGTGTTGTTTGCTTTTGCATATATTGGCCCCATTTTTAGATAATTATTGCAACTAAACATTCATGTAAACCTGTCTATCCTGGTTGGTTCTAGCAAAAGCATAGCTTCCTATTTTAGCCTCAATCATTTCAGTAACTCTTGCTGAGATAAACGTACAGCATACGCTCCGCTGCGTGAGTGGTGACCCCAGAATGCCTAAAAATTGCAGCTGAGGCTCGATGCACCCAGGGCTTTTTCACTTGACACCCACAAACCATCCCTTCCCAGTAGGCAGAGAAATCATTTGCCACTTGTGATCTTTTCTGTAGATCTTGTGGCTTGGGTGTTTTTAGTGTTTTTATGTGCTTTTTTCCTTTTTAATGATAGCAATATTCTTGCTTCTGATGAGTTGGTCTGTGGGGGGAAGGGCCCTAATTCCATCTAATCTATGTTTCACCAAATCTGTTGAGATGGGAAGGCCTTCTTCCTTGCTAGAGAGACAGCACTAGTTTTTCACAGCTTGCTTCTGCCTGCTCTCTGCATGTTTTCATCCTGTTGCTCAGAAAAACACTGTAGGACCGTCTCCAAGATAAAAGGTTATTTCTTGGCTGAATAGGGTTCCCTGACTGCCTTGTCTTGGCTCAGCTCAATACTAGCCTTCTTGGCCCACATAGAAGCAATTAAGAGAGGACAAGCTATTTTAGCAGAATATGAAAATGGCTGGCCCTTGTCAGAAATACGACAAAAATACCGAGAATGACACTGACAAGTCACCACTTCCCTTTAAGTCACAAAATCAGAAGCTTCAAGGTACCACCTTGGGAGGATAATTCCGTCAGAATTATTTAGTCTTCATTTGAATAGATGGGAGTTCCCTCAAAGCAAAGGATGACTGCAGGAGGAAGCCAAGTAATGTCGGTCTCCTGAGTACAATTCAAGAGACTGGAAGCTGCCAGCACTCATATCTTTTGACTGATGGCCAGCATCCCCGAAGTGGGGCTCCTGGAAGCATCTGGACTCAGGCACAGTTCCTGCTGCCATCCTTCAGCACGTCTTCTCACACGCAGGATCTCAACCAGCCTGACTATGTGTGGCAGCTCCAGAGCAGGGAAATCTAACTACCCTGCCTTCCTTTTTCTATTCTTCTTTTAACAAACCCCCTTTTTCTCTCCCATTGGCACTGACTGGTAACACTGCTTCATTTCGCCATAACCCTGAACTATTAGATCTTTCTGCTCAGCTATGGTCCTATTAATAACCTCAATCTTAAAACACAAGCCAACCGATTAACTGAAATTTCTTTGTTTCTTCTCTCCTACCCCTCCTTTTTCAGCCGGAGAACCTGAAATTGGAAACTTAAATGTTTCCGCCATAACTCCTGAGAGCTTCAATCTCTCCTGGACAGCTACTGATGGGGCCTTCGAGACCTTTACCATTGAAATTATTGATTCCAATAGGTTCCTGGAGACGATGGAATATAACGTCTCTGGTGCTGAACGAACTGCCCACATCTCAGGGCTCCGCCCTAGTAACGATTTTATTATCTACCTCTCGGGACTTGCTCCCAGCATCCGGACCAAAACCATCAGTGCCACAGCCACCACAGGTATATGTGCATTCTCCCACTTCTAACACCCTTTCTCCAGAGTCTTCTTTACAGGATGAAGCCACTCCTCGCCCATTGAAGCGCAAGCCACAGTGCGTTAACTCTTCCGTGATGCTAGGCTGGAGCCTCTTTAACGTAACTCTCTTCCAGCAGCAGCCCAATTGGTGGACTTCCATTAAGCCCTTTGCCTGATTTATCACTGACCAGGACATATTTGCAGCATAAAATATAGTTTGGTCTAGATTGTCATATAGAATCTGCAGGAAAGAATTCTCCCCTTCAGTAACTGAAAAGCCATATTGAGCATTGTCCTTGATTTAGAAAGATGTCAAAGAGGTCTTAAAAACTTTATTTTGTGTTATCCTAGTGTCTTTGTCTTCCTAGTGCCTTTGGCTTCCTAATACCCAAATAGCCCAATGATTTAGTGAAATTGTGTTAGTGATGTTATTTTTTTTTTCAACTGGGACAGTGATGAGAAAGAGCAGGCATTACTCATCAGAGGAATACAGGAGGAAGCCCTGCCATCCGGATCACCCCAATTCCAACGCCACTTCTAGGAGAAAAGACCACAACATGACCAGAACAGTGAATGGTAGATGGCAAAAGTAAAAGTAAAATAGTTGTGTTTAAACAAAGAGCTTGGTTAGTGAAAGCATAAATTACTCGCACTTTAAATTCATGGTCTCTGTGACATACATACTAAGGGAGATGCTCTGTGGTCTGCAGCAAAAAAGAGCTCTCTGTGAATTTAGAAAAGAGAGGCTTCGCTGTTCCAAACAGCATTCTTAGCACATTTAGGACAATGCCTTCTTTTGACAGATAAAGTAAGACATCACAAACGGAAAAAAAAGTTACTTGTGCAATAAACACAGGAGAATTTCTTCTTATAGTGCACCATCTCATATTCTGGAGAATTCAAGAAAACAGTTGACATGGTAGTATCAAAATTACCCATCATTTCAGTCATGCATGATTGAGAGATAATCTGTCCTCATTCTACATGAGACTACAAATTGTTGTCAGGGTGGTCCACAGAAAAGGCAGAGAGCCAGCATTAGCTCCTTCTCGTCTCAGCCATATTAAAGTGTGCCAAATTAGTCCACCATATATATTTGTTTCTCATGGCTCAAATTGGTTTTCAACAAAGGACAAGTTCCTTTACCAGAGGGTAAAGTCTAAAACTTTACAGATTTAGTCTTATGTGTTTTGATGTTGACCTTATAATAGTATTTTACATTGACACGCTTTCATATTTTTTTCTTCTTGCTTTAGTAGCCGAACCTCTCCTTAGCCACCTCACTGTCACAAACGTGACCTGGGGCAGTGTGTCCATCTCGTGGGAAGCTCAGGAGTCTGCCTTAGATAGCTTTCTTATAGAAGTTAGGAATTCTGACCACCCCCAGGAGACGGTGGTACATTCTGTGCCTGCAGCATCTCGCAGCTCAGTCATCACCAACCTCAAAGCATCTTCTAATTACACTGCCCACCTTCATGGGCTGATTGGCGGGCAGCGTGCTCAGACCCTGATGGTCCAAGCAACCACAGGTATTTCCCATGATGAGTTCTTCACTCTTCATTGATCTTTCTCTGAGGAACATTCCAAAAGGTCACCCGCTACCATTTTTCATCCTCCTAGTTCCTCTGCATCCTTCTCAAATTTGATAGGGCCACTCAAATCAGAGTTTTAAAACTTTAAATACTCTCACCCCAAATTAAGGAAGTTCAATGTCAACCTCCTTTTCCTAAATATCCATTCACATCTGGAGTTGCTCTGCTTGTTTGTATAGAGTTAACCTGACTTACTTTGGTTGAATTTCTAAACCATCCTTTCATTTGATCTTGAGTAATCATTTCCATTTCCACCCATTATCATCTGCCTGTGGTCTTTCTAATCAAAGTTTGCCTGCGTCATATTCAAAGAGGTCTATGCATGCCATTTTTGCTTCCTTGGTCAGGATGTTCTACATTCTCTTTCTCTCCACCAAGATTTGAAAAGTGATGCCAGTAGCATGCAGAGAAATGATCCTAAAACACACCCCAAGAACCACATGAGAGGACCCAGTGGTCTCATCTTGTTCTGGAGATTTTTTTTTTTTTTGCTTGCATTCCCTACAAACAGACTGCTCTTTTTGACATTGACTCTATCAAGCATGTTTTGTCAACCACTGATGTCTGTCACAACATGTCGGGGTCTTCCTTTCCTCCATCATCTTGTCCAAATCTTGGTGCGTGTGGTGAACATTCAGAGCACTAAATTTTTGAAAATGTCTATCTTTCCTGGGAGCAGAACAGCGTGTCAAGGAATTGTGTCAAAAGCTTAGAAGTGATGAGAGAAAAATGCCCCTAGCTTGCATGGAACACTGACCGCCCCTAAGTACCATTCTCTTTCTGAGTTCTTTCTTGCATCTCACTTTTCAGCTTGGTTGAACCTTTTGGGAGACAGCTGGAGGTAAAGCTGACCTTGAGGACCTTGGTCTTATTCTGCCTGGTGAAGGTGTTGGCACTGCCAGTCTCTGTCTGGTAGCATGAGAAAAATCCTAACATGCATTCTTAATTCAGGAGATTGCTTCCACAACAAAATAGAGGGCAAACAGAGTCCCATTATTACTTTGGTGAGGTAATTTGCCAATGCTGTGGCTGAAAATGATCGCATCATTAGCTTCTCAAACTAATTGCTAAGTAGGAACTCCTTTGCCATTACCTACAGCTATGTTCTGCTTCTGAGCCAGATCCTTTTTGTCCTTAGAGGTTTAATGGCATTGAGTATGCTGTGTGGTTGTCCAGTTAAAGTTTATCCTTCTTTCCTCCAAATGCTGGAGTTCCAGCAAGACAACTCCCAAGTCCCTGGAAGTAATAGTTTGCTTCCTCACAACCCTAAATCCCGGTCCTAGTACCTCAGTCTTCCAGGACTGTTGCCTCTCTCTAAAATACAGTCTGAGTTGAACTTATTTTAATGTTCGTATTATTTGATAAATGCACATTTAGGAGGCCAGACCATGCACATGCCCATTGAAACTAATAGTACAGGCCCCCCACATTAAAAAGGAATTGCTCTTATCACTAATTGTCTAGACTTTAAGGGACAAGAGAAACTTAACCTCATCGGAACCATCCATCTTTCCAAATTATCCAATAAGAGAATTTTCCTAATCAGAAAATGCAATGCCTAACTTCAGGCTTTCCTTTACCTTTTGCATGCACCAGGCATTTGTTAATGAAAGCCATTTTCACCTTGACAGTATTTAGGCTGAGAGGTAGGTTTTCCCATGGTGGGTAAATACTATGGAGAATTTCTCTTGTATGGATGTCAGCCTTTAATGTCTACAATCCAAATAGATCAAAAGAAGACTAAATAAGGAAACTGCAAAGTAGCATTTTCTAAGGCATGCTCAGTGGAACACCAGCTCCTTGAGATGTTCGAAGGATATTCCTTAGAAAAGGTGCCCATTGATCCATAAGTCAATGAAATGCTGGGCTAAACTAAATTAAATAGGTTTCTTTACAGAACTAGCATTTCAGAGCCTGCTAGCATGCTTTGTGAATCTCTAGGGTAAGATATAATATTCAGTGTTTCACCATGAAGCTGTCTTTTCTTGGAACATCTGACTCAGCACTCCACTACAAACCTTCGAAAATACAGCCTAAATACTCTTTACTTTAATCCTACCTACCACTCTAATGGCTTGTCCACTTTTCTTCATACTTAGCTAGCAAATGGTCATGACTATAGTTAAAAAGAAAACAAATTCACCTCTGCAGATAAAGCAGTATAATCTCTAGGAATATACTCAATGCAGGTGTAGACACAGCCTAATATACTACCTTTCTGCAAATGTTTGGAGGGATTGATACTTTCATGTTCTGTGGCTACATTCTGGAAAAGTCCACAGCTTCTTATAATAATATCTCTCTTTTTCTCTCTGCCCATGTTCCTTCTCCTTCAGAGCCAGAGCCACAGTTGGGCATACTAATCCTTAGCAATATTACTCCTGACAGCTTCAACGTGTCATGGACCACTCGAGCTGGGCCTTTTGCAAAGATTGTTATCAATGTTAGTGATTCTCAGTCGCTCCATGAGTCACAGCAATTCACAGTCTCAGGAGATGCACAGCATGCTCACGTCACCGGCTTGGTGGAGAACACTGGCTATGATGTTAGTGTGACAGGGACCACCTGGGCTGGGGACCCCAGCAGACCCCTCACTGCCTTTGTCGTGACAGGTACTCATTCAAAGGTTCTCACTTGTCTGTTTAGAATTCTGAGACGGGGTAAGGGGAAAAAGGTGATAGGCATTCTAAAGGGAAATTCAATCCTAAATACATTATTCACTCCTTATATAAACCTCCAAGTGAAAAGAGAGCAGAGACTACTGCAAAGAGGGGTCTTTCACAGCCACTCCTAGGAAATGGAGACAGTGTACTCAACAGTTGTATAAAGCTTCCTAGGATTTTCACACCCAGTTATATAGGCTGTCTGAGCCAGAGTTTGGAGATTCTGGCTAAAGAGTGAGTTCTAAGTTAACAAAGGCCTAGGGCAGGAATTTTGTCCATAAATCATGCTAGGTAAGGCAGTCCATAAACGACCTGTCCCAGAAATATAGTAATTTATCTTTTTCTTGTAAAAAATACTTCTTCTGAAAATTAACATCTACGACAGATGAAGCTTCAACCTAGGATAGCAGAGAAGTCCCAAGTTTAAAACCTTACCCATCCATTACACTTGACTTCTAACTTCTCCTTGAATTACATAAAGAAATGGTTTTCTATTTTCTCTCCTGAGATTATCCTAAATCAGTGGCAAAGGCTGCAAATGGTGTTGATTTACCAAATCTCTAGCCTGAAAAACCTCAGAAAATATTTAGAAGTCCCTTGCCTCCCACTAACGATAATTTTCAGGAGACTGACTTTGCTGTCTGATTCTCACATTAAACCAGGCCTCTCCCAGGGTCTAAATTGCTGTAAATAAGATATATTAATAAGTTCAATTAAATATTTGATTGGAGACAGCATGGAGTCCTAGAAGGCCAAGATTTTGAGATCAAGCCTGAGTGGTTTCTAACCCTCTCCCGTGTCTTTTTAGCTGTATAACCTTGTCTGGTTCTTAACTGCTCTGAACCCCAATTTTCTTATGTATGAAGAAAGGATACCCACAGGTACCTCTGGCAGCCTTGTCACAGGCATTAAGTGGATATGATGAAATTTAACTGCCTGGCATCCAGTAAGCATTTTACAGAGGCTGGGGCCTTTCTGCGGTCTTCCAACAGTATGAGGAAAGTGGTGTTCTTAAAAATAAGGAACAAGCCTAGATAGAAACAATAGACCTATGCAATCATGGCTTTTTGATTATTTTTAAGAGAACATTGGACGTGTTTTAATATGAGATCAAAAGTGTTTAGATTTCCTGTCTAGTTATGTAATGTGAACTCAATCATTCAGAGAGTCTTCAAATGCAGAACAAGGTAATTCCTTAGTGGAGCATTGGGGGAAGGGAGGAGGGAGCCAGGACTCGAGAATCTCTTTGCCCAGAAGGGGAGGAATGGCCAGCCGCAGATCCCATCAGGCCTTTACTTGTAGCCTCTTGCCTGATCCCCCACAGAACAAAGAGAAGAAAGGGATGCTGGGAGAGCTGATCTTGGGAATCCTGGATGCGGTTACAGCATTGTCTCCGCTAATCCTTGAAGCGAAAAGCTTCTGCGTTTTAAAAGAAGCATATTCAAAAAAGAGAAAAAAAAACTGAACATGAGAGACTGTAAATAACAAGCCCTTAATTGACTAATTAGCCTGAATGCACTCTTTTTCATTGGAATTCCTTTGCTTTGATGGCATGGAGGTGCAAAGAGGCCAGCTATCAAAGAGCAACTCCACTTCTCTAAACAAAACTCTGCAGCAGCATTTGAGACTCTTGTCTTGCAGACAAGGAAGCCTGTTTGCACAGTGTATGTGATTTCCTCTTTACCTTTGATAGAGTTATGGTTTGGGGAAGGTCTTTACATGGTAAAAAAAAAAAAAAGTCTCAAAATAAACACCAAGTGTTTCAAAATAAGTACAGGAAGTCCAAGCTACAACGAAAACTTAAATCTCTGCTTAGGGGATGAGGGCATTTGTTCACTTGTTCATTCAGTCACCAAACACTTCTTTTTAAAATATTTTTCTTTACATCCTGTGGATTAAACTCTGGGCATTGAGTAAGGTCGTTTATCTCTTTGGAAGTTTCCATTTAGCTGCAATGGAAAAGAAGGCTTTAAAGTCTATGCAGCTCCAGCAGTTTTGGCCGTGGAATTCCCAACCCCATGCCCCTCCGATAAAAAAGAAATACATTCACCATTAGTGTGTTTTGTCTTACTTGAGGGGAGATGCTGGACATTCCCCACTAATCCTGCTCATGTCTCAGAAATTGCCAGCACTGATGGGGTTGAATAATTAGACGTTGGCATAGGGTGTGGAAAGAACATTGCACTTGGAGTCAGATGCTCTGGGTTGTATCCCAGCTAGGTACCTAGTAGCTATGTGATGTTGGGTAAGCCATTTATCTCTCTGTTTCTTTAGATGTCATGGGGGTGAGAGAGCAGGTAGCTATATGTACTTTACGGTGTTGTTGTGAAGATTCCATAAGATAATGGACATAAAGCCTTGTCAATTGGGAAGTATTGACAGAAACTTAGCTGATATAAGCTCACATTTTTGGGGAATCCCGATGCATGGAAAGATCCCTTGGCACCTAAGAAATAAGAGTGCCTGAGATATAGATGTTTGGTTAATGAATGAACAAATGATGACGACAGAATTTACTAAAGATTCAGACCTGTCTTTAACTCCTAACTTTATCCAGGAAAATAAATAGCAAAAGAATCAGTAAATTCTTATGGCTCTTCCTGGGCCATAACCTTAACTTGTTAACTTTGATGCATGAAAAGTCTTACCTCTTCCCTTTATCTCAGCTTACGAGAATGTATGTCACTAATTGGTCTAATCAACAGGATTCAAAATGTGAACTAGAAGGAAATAGAAACATAAGAAGTGTAGCAAAAAGAAACATGTTTTCAAAAAAAAGAAAAAAGCTGTTTCCCTTCAAGACCAGAAGACAGTGGGAAGTAGAGAAAGTGGTCCAAACCCAACACAAGATATCCAATTTTATAGGGGAAAATTCATGGCCTTTGGAGTGAGACTCAGCTAAAAACCTTGCTCTATGACATGCTAGCTCTGTGGCTTTGGTCAAGTCAACCAATCCTGTGAAGCTCAATTTTCTTACCTGTATAATGGGAATAATATCTATCTCATAGGCTTGTTAAGAGATTTACACAAGATAATGTTGTTTGGCATCAAGTAAGCTCTTACTAAATATTCATTTCTGAGCCTATCACACATTTAATGATTGACTGGGTATCTATCAGCGTTCGTGGAGACTTGTGCTATCCCAGAAGAGTCAGTGCTGCTAACCTGAGTTATTTTCATCCCTCCCTTCTTTCAGAGGCCCTGCCCCTTCTGGAAAACCTAACCATTTCCGACATTAATCCCTACGGGTTCACAGTTTCCTGGATGGCATCGGAGAATGCCTTTGACAGCTTCCTAGTAACGGTGGTGGATTCTGGGAAGCTGCTGGATCCCCAGGAATTCACACTTTCAGGAACCCAGAGGAAGCTGGAGCTCAGAGGCCTCATAACTGGCATTGGCTATGAGGTTATGGTCTCTGGCTTCACCCAAGGGCACCAAACCAAGCCCTTGAGGGCTGAGATTGTTACAGGTATTTTGATTCAAGTGAGCCATTTTCTCCTCTTCCTGGTTCCCTTCCATGTAATTCATCTACCAGATCACCATGGTTTTAATATCCCTGTCCATGTTCTCTACTTAATCCATCGATGTGGCTTATTCTTTTATGTTCCCTTCAACACTTTCCCTTGTCTTATGTCTCTAATGAGCACGCCCTTCTCCCGCTCCAGAAATGAGAAGGTCGAAATGTTTCCACTTCGTGTCCCAAATCTTCTAGACCATGTCTTGTCCATTGCTCTTGTGTGCTTACTCCACATCACCCTCCCCTGTGTTCATCCTGGCTGGTCCTCAGCTAATTTCAGCCTTCTCAAAGGAAATATACCAAAGAGTATATTTCAAAAACTTATTTACAACCTTTGCCCTCTCAAAATCTCAACTGTGACCTGATAAACTTGCTGCGTGGGCTTGTCTTTGGAAAACCAACTGTGAATTTATTATATTGGTAAACACTAATATCATAGAGCTTCTCCAACACAGACTAAATCCATAATATTCTAAAGGCTAATAATTCCTAGAGAAAGGTAGCATTAACAACTTTAACCGTCAAAAATCTGTGTTTCCCAAAGTCTTTCTAGAGATTACTGGCTCCATAGAATATTCAAAGGTCCCACTTGGTGAAGAAGTTCCATGTTCAAATAAGTTTTGGAAATACTGAGTTACACATAGTTTGACAAGATCTTGGACCACAAGGCTTTGCAGAACGTCCTAATGTGCATGTGCCTCTTCAAGAGTGAATTACCCTGGCAGTATTTCCCAAACTTATTTGACAATGGATACCTTTTAAGGAAGAGGATCAAACAGGAATAGTATACTCTGAGTGCACTTTGGGAAACTCAGGTCAAAATTTACCTTGACTTTGAGTTTTGTCTAGTTAAGGCAATCCAAGATAATACCTTGAGTCCAAAGTATGTAGCACAAGAGGTTCCAAGCCTCAGTTCTGCCATCCGAGTACTCATCTAACGGTTAAAAAAAGCAAACAAGAAAGTCAAGAATAGGAGTCTTTTTTAGTAAAACAGCTCCCAAAAAAAGCAAAAAGACTATAACATTTACAGCAGTTTAAAAGCCATTTTTCTCAGGATCAAGGGAAATATAATCAGCAGTATCATCATGGGCAGCTCTACAGATCGTTAATGCTGGTTTATTTGTCTTTTCAAAAAGAAAAGAAAAAGGTCTCGCAGAGGATGGGCACTCAGCCACTGGAAGACAGAGAGCAAATGTAAACAAGTTACTGGCTTTGAACTTGTTTAATAATGCATGGGTGGGGCCAACGCTGAGTCCAGATGTGGATTTATAGAATTGCTTTTAGACAAAATTCACATATGCAAGCATCCACTTGGCTTATGTTGAATGTGTCAACTCCACCTTTCCCCTCTCCTCGACCTACTAGATTTGTTCGTGTTGAATAATTTTATTTTTGTATCTCAGGACACTTGTGTCTCTGAGAGCCAGGACATCACCACGTATTGATACTCCCACTGGAGAGAAGTTTGCACAGGCTGGTAAACGATGTTCTCTTTCCTCCCTCCACCATTTTCTCCCCCTCTAGAAGCCGAGCCGGAAGTTGACAACCTTCTGGTTTCAGATGCCACCCCAGACGGTTTCCGTCTGTCCTGGACAGCTGATGAAGGGGTCTTCGACAGTTTTGTTCTCAAAATCAGAGATACCAAAAAGCAGTCTGAGCCACTGGAAATAACCCTACTTGCCCCCGAACGTACCAGGGACATAACAGGTCTCAGAGAGGCCACTGAATACGAAATTGAACTCTATGGAATAAGCAATGGAAGGCGGTCCCAGCCAGTCAGTGCTATAGCAACAACAGGTACCGTACATAACCAGGAGAAACCAGAGAATAGTCACAAGCTTGGGGTCTTCTTCTCACAGGGCTGGGAAATTACAAGAGCTTCAGACGCAGACAGGCTTGCATTCAGATCTTGGCTCTTTTGATTGTAGACAGACGACAGACGATTTGGCTAAGTCTTTATGCAAAAAGAGTATGATACCATTTTCTGAATAGCATTGTGAGGATTAAAAGAGAGAATTCGTAGAAAGTTCGTAGTGGAGAGTCTGGCACATAGCAAGGACTCAGCAAATGAGAGCTATCCACGTTTTCAGTATTGTCGTTAACACATTGAATTTTGTAATTTCCAAAGACTTTCCTTCTACCTATTATCTCGTCATTTTTTATCCACAGATACACTTCTTTGTTCTTTGGTCAAACGTTCAAATTATATTAGGCAGGGATAATGGAAAAGTGGTACCTCCACCTATAAAAATCAATATTTATAAAATGCTATGTGTGAATAATCAGTACCATGATGGGGAAGGGAAAAAAGAGGAAGCTGGCAAGGTTAATAGGCTGTTCTTCATGAAGCTCACTAATTTTGTCCGATACTCATAGCAACTCTAAAAGGCACTAGAGGGAGAAATGAAAACCGTTTTCCACACTGAGTTGTTTCAAGGAAAAAGAGGAAGATGGTGAATAACATGACTCTTTAGAATAATAATACTAACATGACTCTTTAGAGGGAAAAGGAAAGACTTACAAGAGGTGGGGTGAATTCTCTCATGAAACTGAGGGAGCTGGAGAAACAGCATTCACTAGAGATGGCTGCTTCAAAAGGAACCAGAGGAAAGAATCACAAAATCACAGGGAGAGGTAAAAGGGATCTGAGAAATGATGCAGCCCAGCCTCTTCTGTTTGTGCATGAAGAATCAGAGGACCAGAAAGGTGAAGCGACTTGCCTAAGGTCACACAGCCAGACTTGGGGTAGAACCCGAATGTTGACTTATTTTAGTACTGTTAAATGTTAGCAGGCTGGGTGACAGATAACCAACCACCAGACCTACCTGCCTTCTCTGACAGGCATAGCATAACACTAGCCAAAACCTTCTTCTCTTTGTCTGGAGACGGGTATTTTATGATGTCAAATTTCAGGACCTAATGAGCTCCAAGAAGCCACCTACGGAAATCATCATAATCGGTATTTGCAGATGTGGAGGGGCTGCTGAGTCCAGGCAGCAGTTCAGTCAGAGGAAAAACCCTGTTTCTAGTTAACTCAGACACCCCATCCCCGGGATGTGGGTCCTGTCTCCTCCTCCCTGTGGCTTCCCATAAAACAAATGGAGATCAGAGGCAGAGCCCGATTTTGACCTTGGTGTATAAACACTGCTTTTCAAAGTTTACTGCTGATCACTGATTTTGTTTTGCTGATCTTTTTTTCTAGAGGCCCTGCAGCTCTAAAGCAAAAAAGGAGAATGAATAATCATGAGCTTTTTTTTTTAACAACAAAAGAAAAGACAAAGCAGATCCTTCTCTTGCAGAAAACTTTTTCTTTGATTTCTTGCTCTGAGGCTTTGTATTTCACAGCCAAAGAAGTATGCGTGCGTGTGTGTGTGTGTGTGTGTGTGTCTATGCATGCGCGCATGCATGCACGTTTGTGTGCCCACGTGTGCCTGCACGCCTGTGCTCCAGTACTTGGGGAGGACAGGAGAGGTGACCCTCAAGCGTAGCAGACTGATGTCTAATTTCCATCTTCCTGTCATCAGCTTTACGAAGTATCTCTTCTGCTTTCTCATCCTCACTTCTCTCTTTCCTCCTTTGCACAATTGTCAACTCTTGTCTGTGATGGTCCGTTCCTCTTTTTCCTTATAAAACCTGCTGTGGCTCCTCCTCTCGTTCACAAAGTGCCTCTCCTTGAGCACAGGCTGCCAGCCCTGAGGGCCCCAGGCAGCAGAGAGGGTGGTGAGGGGCAGCATAGCCTAGTGGTTAAGCCTGCAGCCTCTGGGCCTCTGGGCAGGTTACTTGGTCTAATCCTGGCCATACCTCTTACCAGCTGTGTGACCTTGGGCAAGTTTCCTTTCCTCTCTGAGCCTCAGAGCCCTCATCTGGCAAATAGGTTTTACCTCAAAGGCCAGCCGTGATGTTTAAATAAGATCATGAATGCCAACTATTTAGCAGAGTTTCCTTACTCACTGTAACGATATTAGCTATTGTTGTGTTTGGTTATTTAATGTAAATTTTATTTTTAATGAACTACTTGGATCAAAATTCAAAGTTCAAAAAGGATGTACAGTGAAGTCTCTATTCTACTGTGTCCCTGCCACCCAGGTGCTCTGTCTAGAGGCAGCCAATGTTACCACTTTCTTCTGGATTGTTCTGGAAATATTCTATACAAACAGACAAAATTAGATATAAATCTAAGTTCTTTTTTTGAATGCTTTTTGGGGCATATAGTTAATGTACCCACTCTTACACATTGTTGTTGTGGAGTATGTGTGTGTGTATGTGTGTTTCTTGCTTATTACTAGATCTCAGAGATTCCTCTATATATGTTATTGATTTAACCGTTCCCCTACTGATGGACACTTAGGTTATGACTTTTCTCCTCCTTCTGTCAGTCAATCCCTGCATTGGCAATGGCTCCTCTTCCCCTCTGTGGTTTGAGCCACTGCTTCACAGTAGCCTTGGTCCCCTTTTGGGAGGCCCAGAGTTGCCAGCCGCTTCCTTTCCCTCTGGGGAGTTAAATGCCAACATTTATCTGTGCACCATCTAGAGGGTCCCCATAGTTCAAAATCCAGCCATGGGGGAAGACAAATTTGTCATTCTCTTCTAGAGGTTCTTATAGGCCACCTCATGGGACTAGTGAGGCCCCTGAAATGCTTCCATAGCCTACCCCCATTGCTGCCCCCAGACATACACCTCTTGAACTCCCTTCCACCCCCGAGACCAATGGGGGTAGTCAGTGCTCCTTCTCCCAGCTCCCAGAACATGTCCCCTCCCATCTCTTCCCACCTTTCCTAGCCAGGCAGCCTCTTGGCTCCTCTGCTCAGTTCCAGTTTAGATGCCCATGAAACCACACACCACAGAGTGGCGGTGGCATTATGTCTGGGGGCCTGGCTCAGCAGGTCTGCAGAGACCCGTGCTCGGCAATCCCCCCTTCTGTACGAAGCAGGCTCTTTATGCTGGCTGCCTCCAGCTCTGACTCCCATAAAGCATGAAGACCGTAATCCCCAGTTATAGAGCACATCCTTATGCCATGTGCAGAAGGGTGCTTGACACACTCTACCTTACTGAATCACTGTGACTCAACCAGACCAAGTGACTGCCACTTTCAGCCCCATTTCACAGACGAGGAAACTGAGACCTAAGAGGCTAAGGTGTTTTTAGCTGGTAAGGCCAGAATGGAATTCAAACCTAGGTCAGTCTAACTCTAATATCCTTGCTGTTAAACCCTACAGGCTACAAGAACTGTTTCCTTAGTTTAGCATAGGACCTGACACATATTAAGTGTTCAATAAAAATACGTTGAAGGGGAAATGGTTTTTTAAAATGATTGTCAATGGCCGCATAACTAAAGACATTTGCCCCAGAGTTGAGGAGGCAACTTTTTTATGCCGAGAGTAGTTAGATAGAAGCCCTCTTTGAACACCTTGAGAGTTTCTATCAATTCCAGGTGTTTCCCTGATGGAGTTTTTATTGAAAATCAAGAGTACCACTTGGAAAGAGAGACAGAGGTATGTCCATGCCTGGGTCTCAACTTTTCAATGAGGATGATTTAGTTTCTCTGTGAGGCTTTATCTCCAGGTTCCCATTGGCCATCTCCTCTGCCATAGTGCTGGAGACTCGGGACCCTATTTATGGCAGAAGAAGACATGCTAAAATAGCAAATAGTCTTCCACATCTGGCAAGGTCTGTTGACCAAAAATATCATGCTCATTGAGCCTGGATTCCACCACCACTGTGCCATTCCTTCGGGTTACGAATGGCTATCTTCATGCTGCCGCTTCATCACGCACATCCTCAGGACTGCATGATGGCTGACATTACTAGTTCTTATGGTTTCTAAGACATGGCAGAAAATATTTCTGTTTGCAGATGAGGACACTGGGATCTGGAAGGGAAAGCTGTGGCCATAAGATACAGCTTCTACCCTGTGTCGGGACTTGCACCAGTGACGTCTTCAGTCATGCTGAAAGCCAGAGTGGACCAGGCTGGCAGCAGGACAGACTCAATACCTGAGTTTATACACCTCACTGGGGTTTTTTGCTCCACTGGCCTCATCGAGATCTTTGCTGGGGACCACCTCAAAATCCAGGGTGGCCCATGGACAAAAGAGTCATATGCAAAAGAAAAGAAAGGCAGGGCGATCCTGTTTACTGAGTTCTTACTGCGTGCCAGATTCTGGGCTAGGGTTTTTACATCATGATCTCTGATAATCCTCTAAACATCCCTGAAGGTGGGTACCACTTTTCCCACTGACCAGATGAGGCTCCCAAAAGTGAAGGGACCGGCCCAAGGTTGCCCAGCCTCTCCGTGGTATTTGGACAAACAAGATCTTTCAGGCTCCAGAGCCCTTGTGGTTTCCAGAGCTTTCCAAGGGGTGGGCTGGGGATGGCTACCAGGTCCCAGGAGAAGGCCATAAAGGAGAGAAAAAGACAGAAACGGAGAGAAAAAAATCCTTCCCGCAGTGGGCTGTGGGTTTTAGAACTTAATGATCAACGTGGGTTGGAGAGGGGAAAAGATGAGGAAGTGAGCTCCCTGGAGACCTGAAAATTGTTTCCTGCATTCTCTGGTTAAGCGTGGTCAGCTGAAGAGGGCAGAAACTAAGCCAAAAAATACACCGAGAAAAGCCAAAGGAAAGTGGGTTCCGGGGGAGGTATTTACATAAACTGCCCCTGGGACATGGCTTTCCCCGAAGGTAGACCCCACGTCCCCACGGTGTTTGCTTTGGTGATGGGCCTGAGGTGGGTCGCCTGGCTTGAGACCTCTATCCAGTTCTGGGAATGGGTTTGTCGAGGTTAGTTTCTGTAGGCACAATATTTCCAAATCCTGGAGCTGCGTCAGCTCCGCAGCCCAGTCCAGGGACCCAGAAAGGTCACAGCAAGAGAATGCTCATTGGAGAACTGAGCCTCAGTTTACTCCTCTGTAGAATGGCTACAACCACACCATCTTCTCAGGGCTTTCTAAATGAGGATTAATCCTTATAAATTGCAAAGAACTGTAAGTTGTCAGGTTTTGGTGTCATTTAATAAAAGGAACTAGAAAGCAAAGATTTGAAAAAATGCTAAAATTCAAACAAAAGGAGCATGGATTCCAAGGTGTGAAACCACTGACCCTCACTTCCTTAGAAACCAGCTGTGGTGTTAACATCCTCCTTGAGTGAAACGAAATGGCTGTCCTACCTGAACGAAAGAATGGTTGTTTCTATCATGTCACAACTTGACCACAGATGGCTACACTCTCCATCCCAAAGGCTTAGCTTGTGTGCAAACTCTAGGGGCTGAGTTTTCCTGGATGAGGAATCCAGGAAGAATCGTTGATGAGCAAATAGTCAACTATCTAGTTAACTAGTTCTGGATTTTTCCTGTGCTTTCTCCTTGACAGCTATGGGCTCCCCAAAGGAAATCATTTTCTCAGACATCACTGAAAACTCCGCCACTGTCAGCTGGATGGCGCCCACTGCCCAGGTGGAGAGCTTCCGGATTACTTACGTGCCCATTGCAGGAGGTAGGGGACTTGGAGGGGGTAAGGGTGGGGAACCTGGAGGGTTTGGGGGGAATAGGAAAGAGAACCTGATAGGTCCATCCTCCCAAACATCATGACTAAGGAAAACTACTTCCTCACGTTTGAGACCATCCAGATAAACTTCATTTGTAAAGTGCTATGAGATCCTTGGAAGAAACGACCTTGCAAAGGGTGATTTTATGAAGACCCTTTCCAGCCTTGAAATTCTAAACTTCGATGAGAACTAGACCCCCCGATATTATTTTCACATACTGACAGAAGACGCTAAATACGTTGGCCTTTTTCTGTTTGAGTACACGCATCTGAAAGCTGATCTTGACCTGGATATATGTGAGGTTTTGCCCTTGGGTCCCCAAAACCCGTCTGTCTCAGTATAAGATGAGGAGTTGTGTCTCAGTAGAGTTGGGAGTTCTGGTTCAGAGCACACGGGCTATAACAGAGACCACGGGGAAAATGTGAAGACATTCCATCAGGTGGTAAATTCGCCATTCGAGGAAGAAGGTACAGAGAGGATGGTTGATAACCTCTTCAGGGAAAGGCGTACCATCTCTATGGGGAGTTTGACCAGCACATGCACAAGCTCTTCATCAGCCCAGAAATTCAAAGAAATATAAATTTTAGATTTTTTAGTACATATAAGAGCACAAACTTGACTATGACTATCTTCTTTTCTTACGTAGTAGAATCTCTGCTGGAAAGGGAGTCCGTATTTTCCTAAGCTAAGACAATGGGTTAACTATATCAGATATGCATTGCATGGTGAGCTTCCCATATTCTTTGTGGGAAAAAATAAATAAAATTTGCACAACATGCTAGCTCTCTACTGAACGGAAACTTGTCATTTTTAGCACATTGTGACTTCGTGTTTTTTCCTCTTCTGGCCCGGTTTTTGGCATCTGCAGGGATGGAAAAAGCATTATGCAAAAAGTAAGACCTTTTCTCTTATGCCAGAGGGTAGGAGCAAATGAGAACAAGTCGAGAAAATGGTTGGATAAAGATATCGTTTCATTTCCAAATCGGAGACACCCATTCTTGGGGCAACGGTAAATTTTGGTGGGGTTCACCATTCCTGATTTTGCTTTTCCTGTGTTCCAGGGACTCCCTCGGTGGTAACTGTGGATGGAACCAAGACTCAGACCAGGCTGGTGAAGCTCTTACCTGGTGCGGAGTACCTTGTCAGCATCATCGCCATGAAGGGCTTTGAGGAAAGCGAGCCTGTCTCTGGATCATTCACCACAGGTATTTATCTCATCTTCAGCATTATTGCTCATGACTCAGCAAGTGGAAAAAAGTTTCCATTTAGGAAATTCTAGTGGAAAGTGGACTGGATGGACCAGAAGCCTCATCCCCAGCCTCTTATGAGCTGGGTAACTTTGACTGCATCCTTAACCTCCCTGGGGCTCCGTTTACTGGGGTGGTACAGAAGTTAGAGGCCAAGTCTAGGAGTCACGCTGACCTGGGATTGGAATCCCAAGTCTATCTCTTCTAGATACATGAGCTGTCAGTTAATTTCTCTAGAGTCTAGTTTCCTTCTCTGTAAAATGGGTGCAATTCTGCTTTCTGTGCAGGGAGCTATAAGAATCACATGGAAGAATGTATATAAAGCATCTGTAAGTGTAAACGACTCTACACTACTCTACACGTTAATCCTCCTCCTTCCCTTCCCTGCCTAGGGCTGGGACCATGGTGAGGCTCCTTCCAGGCTGGTGCTGCCCCAGGCATGGAATGGTGACGGCTATAAAGCACGACTCTCCATTGGGCAGCTACTGTCTTCCAGGCGCTGTTACTAAACTCTCCCCTGTCATCCCCATAGCGATTATCATTCCCATTTCACAGAGGAAACAAGTGAGACCAGGGAAATTAAGTACCTCAGCCAAGGCCAAACTAGTAAATGCAGGAAGCCAGTTTGAACTTAAGTTGGTCTGACTCCAAATTCTGTGTTCTTCTAAAATAAGGGATTATTTTCCTGTTACAACCTGATTTGTACAGCACACTGGAAGGAGGGGGAAATAATGAATTGCATTGAAGGAGAATGAAGTGGAAAATTTCTCTTCAGACAGCCCTGTCTCTAAACAATTTACCCTTTGATATATGAACAATTATCTAGCCTAACCCATTAAGGGATCCAAAGAATGGGCCTCATAGGAAATTTCAAAAATACCCTAATAACTAAAAGAGTTAATAATATGCAATTAAGACATCCCATCTGAACGCAGAGTCCTGTGTACCCTGCCACACAGGCTCTTATTTCCCCCAAAGAGATCTTTCATTCATGGATTCTCCACGGCAACGGATTGCAACAGCTGGATGTGTTTCCTCCTGAGGTCCTGTTGCCCTCCTCCATTAAAGGAGATTCTGTACAGGCGTGATGAAGCAGGAAGGAACTCAGAGTGGACGATGTGGGCCCCCAAAATTACTCTGCCACCTCCTGACTCCTTGGCCAATCATTTCATCTCTTGATGCTCAGGAGCCCCATGTGCAAAATGAGCTGATGATGGCTGCCCTCCATCCTCCCAGGGCTTCCATCTTGGAGAAGTTGAGTCATAAATGTGAACACAAGAGGGAAATGGTCATATTTAGGTTGGTTTCTAAGAAAGGGATGTTGGGTAGTAGTAGTGGTCAATTAAAAGGACCAGGACCCTGTGAATATCCATCCTTTCTCTGTATGAATCATTTGGAAATTAGATCTAAGACTCCAAATAACTTTAATAGTCATATGAATAACAACTGCAATTATTGAGCGCCACCCTTAGCACATTTCATGCACATCATCTAGTTCATCCTTACAGCAGCTACTCTTTGACAAGTGAAGAAGCAAGGTTTGGAGAAGGGAAATGACACAAGGGCACAGACACTAGACACTAGAGAAGCCAAGGTAGAACCTGGGACCATCAGCCCCCAGAGCCTGGCTCCATGTTATCTACAGGCCACCGGACCAGAGCTGTCACTCAAAGCCCAGGAAAGCCTGGGGCAGCCTTCACTCTGCAAGTCTCCTCTGTTTTTGTAAGTTCTTTCCCTGGGGAAAGTGATAGGAACTACAGTGATAACCGTTGTTATGTGTTCAGCTCTTTCCAGTTTATATAGCACTTTTCTGTCTATAATATGATGTGAAAATCAAAATAACACTCAGGATAAAGCCAGACAGAATTGTTGTCCCCCTTTTACAGGTGGGAAATAGAGAGCCAGAGTAACCTGGCCAGCAAGGAAAGGGGTCATGACTCAAACCCAGGCCCATTCTGGCTCCAAGCTCAGGACTCTGAACCGTGCATGCAGCTGACACTGTGCCCCAACACCAAGAGTCCAGGAGCAGTGTTCACAGCAGAGCAGCTGCGCTCTGATGTCCTACCCCATGATTGCCTATCTCTCCAACACATCGCCATCTTTCTTTGCAGCGCTGGATGGCCCGTCTGGCCTGGTGACAGCCAACATCACTGACTCAGAAGCCTTGGCCATATGGCAGCCGGCCATCGCCCCCGTGGACAGTTACGTCATCTCCTACACAGGGGAGAGAGGTAAGGTCATGTCCAAGATCCTCCCTACTCTGAGGAGTGACTGTCCTGCTATGAACTCTTCCCGCTTTCCTTTCTCCATGCTACATTTGGTACAAGATGACAAAAATGCGTGAGTAGGTTGTAAGGCCAGCAATGTCCTGTGGCTCTCAATTGCAACCTCAGAATAGACTCATGGGCTGGGGCTGGGTGGATGGGTGTGGAGGGACCTTGTCAGGGGGTGACAAGGGAGGCCTTATCCATACTCCTCTGCTTCTTGTCAAGTGAAAGGGCACAGACAGTGTGGTTCTGTCAAGGGAGTCCTGTAGGCCATTTAAAGAAAAAACAGAGAGTCCATCTCCAGCCTCCACATTTCCCCCGCCTTTTCCTCATTCTTCCTCTCCTGCTAGTCTCTCTGCCTGTCGGTGTGAGTCACCCTTTCCAAACAGCACTCTTATCTCTTACAAAGGATTCCAGAATCTAAACCTTAAACAGGCTACTTCAGGTGGCTCTGGGGAGCCCAGGCTTCTCAGATGCCACAGAGGAGGCCAGTTTAGCAAATTTGATTGAGAAATCAGAAATCATTTCTCCCTGTCTTTGCAACCGTCTGTGCTGATTTACTTAGTTCACAGATCAAATGCTTGTTTGGGGCACCAGCAAACCACGGCCACCAGAACGTAAAGTCAAATACAAATGCAGCAGAGTAGAAAGAGAGATTCGTTTTCAACAAATGAATCCATACTTTTGTAATGAGCTAGATTTTACTGTTTTAACCCCCAAGCATATGTAAGTTTCATATTTTAGGCTTCAGTATTTTTTACTTTGAGTACTAATATGAGAGGGCACCGCAATCTGTGCCTGGGGCCTCTGAAAATCTTCATTCAGCCCTAACAACCACCTACGAGAGCTCTTCGGAGGACAGAGCAAGTTGGTGGGTGGTGGGGAGGAGAGATGTTTGGGTTTATTCTTTTTACTTTCCATTCTTACATATTCCCTGTAAGCAGCCTCTTCCCAGGCGGGGAAGATGATAGTGTGTCCCCCAAAATAAGTTAGAGTGTAGTTCCTGGGAATCGTGGACATCGTGGATGCAGGCCTAGAAAAGAGCCTGGTCCACAAGAGGAGGGAGTTAGGGATGATGAGTAGGCGGCCAACTAGTCCCAGTTTGCCCAGGACTTTCCCAGTTTTATCGATCTATGTCCCACGCCCTGGGAAATCCCTCAGTCCCGGGCAAGCCAGGATGGTAGGGCACCTATGATTAGGAAATAAACACATATCCTTGGACATCATGGTTTGATGTCCACCATTGGACCTGACCCAGCAGGGCTGAGAGGCAATGATCATGCTGTTGTGTCTGTTGCTACCCAATTTTTGTGACCCCCAGCCTAATAATTTGACAACATTCGGCAATTTATAAAAGGATGGGTAAGTGAAAAAGAGGAGAGAGCAAGCAATGGGACTAATTAAATTTGGGTGGCCTGAGGCTTGGAGATGTTGCCTGCAACTCTCTGGCTGGTCCCTGTGCCTCAGCTGCAACGCCGTCCCAGACGGCACCATGTGGAAAAACTGCCTACCCCCAAGTCCTCTTCCCTCTGATTTGGTGCCTGGAAAAATCCAGTCTCCGTAGGATAAATCCTTTGTATATGAGATGAGTGCTCACGAGAGAGGAAGGGGTGTGAGCCACTTCAGAAATCAAATCTGCTTTTCTGCAGGGTCACTGAAAGTTTCTGTGTTAGAAGTAGGTGTGTGCGCTGTGTGCCAAGTCCGCTGATGGCTCAGACAGGGAAAGGTAACGGCCTCGGGGTGTGTGTTTCATGTTCAGTGCCAGAAATTACACGCACGGTGTCCGGGAACACGGTGGAGTATGCGCTGACCAGTCTCGAGCCTGCCACGGAATACACGCTGAGGATCTTTGCGGAGCAAGGGCCCCAGAAGAGCTCAGCCATCACTACCAAGTTCACAACAGGTACAAGACACCCAGAGCTGGAGGGCGCCCACCCACAGACTCGGTCTTAAACAGGAACCCTCTATACTCTTCCTTCTCAAGTCAGGTCCTTGCAATGTGATGACATCAGCATCAGCTAAACTCACCAGTGCCCACTCAATCAAGACCTTCAGAAATACACCGTTTCCTTTTGAACTGAAATGACCTTGTTCTCCCCACGGACTAGGAAATGATTTTAAGAGAGGGATTTTTAAGTGGAAAACCAGTCCCCATTGGCCCTAAAGCCGGTGTTTAATGATCCATGTTCTAGGCAGGGAAATATTTTTAATAGCAAGATTTTTCAGTCAAGTTTTCCTAGATGTCCGCTGGGTTTTTATACATTGAGATCTTTTTTACAAACTGCAGCAAACCAGGGAAATGGAGGAAATGTCCTTTGAGCAGTGGTGAGCGCCAATACCAGTATCCATCTGTCCTCTTGTTTAGAAACAAGGGGGGATTGTAATTATGTTCACAGCTGTGTCTTTCTCCCCAAATCCAGCCAAGGCCCGGCAGGACCATGTTGGGCTTGGGAAAATGTGGCCCTTAGGATGAGATGAACCACAGAGAATTTATGTCTTTAGGATCACATAGCTCAACCTCCTCATTCACAGATGGGGAAATTCTCTGCCCAAGGTCATATAGGTCAATGGTAGAGAAAGGACTTGAACCCGGGCCTCCAGATACCCAGCTGGGATTTTTGTCTACACTCACTGACTTATTTGACATTGAGTGTCTTATCTTCTCCAGACCTCGATTCTCCAAGAGATTTGACTGCTACTGAGGTTCAGTCGGAAACTGCCCTCCTCACCTGGCGACCCCCCCGGGCGTCTGTCACTGGTTACCTATTGGTGTATGAATCCGTGGATGGTACAGTCAAGGTATCTGGAAACATATAAATAACTGCCAAGCTTGCTGGTTGAAACATTTACACGATCCTCAAAGTAGGGAAGAATTATCTGGGTGTGTTTCTTTACCCAGTGCATCTGGGGAGCTGAAAAAAAATTAAAAGGGAAAGGACGCCATGCCAGACTTTCTGAATCACATGCTCCAGCGTCTCTCATTTTAACCAGACTCCAATTTTGATAACCAGCCAAGGTCGAGAACACAGCTCACAAGACTTGAGGACATTTTAGGAGCTGAACTCTCAGTCCTTTAATGTTTTATTGAACAAAGGCCAACAGCTTCTTCTGCATCTTTGCCATATATATTATCTCACAGATGGCATCATTCCATTATATATTGAAATATATATCACCAGGTCCTTATGACATCAACTGTTAATACTGTTTATAAGAATTGTTAATGCTATTTATATTCGTTACCCATGAACTTTTTTCTTTTACTTTTAAATTCGAAATAACTTTAACCCTTCACGCAAGTGCAAGAGATTTTCTAAACTCTATCTTCTAAACTTGTTATTGAATTTTTAATTTCAGGCCTCATACTTCATATTTCCAAGATCTTTTACTTATTCTCTGCACATCCATCTTTTTCTAGCATCTTGTTTTTGTCTTGTGTATCATCTTTTCTTTATCTCTAAGAATATATGTTATTGGTACTTTTTTTCTACAACCTACATAGGGTTTTTTTTTCAAGTTTTTCTTTTCTGTTTCACTGCTGCTGTTGGGTTTGGTTTCATTGGATTTGGGTCTTTATCTTTCTTGTTGAAGACTTCTTTCCAATATCCAGTGGGCCTTTTGTACCTGAGCCAAGAAGGAAATAGCTGGTGAGGAGTTCCAATTGCGTAGACAGGGCTTCTCGACTAGGGGGGCCATGGTAGAGTGATTTGGGGGTACCCAGCAGTTTTATGGGGGGACTCCCAAGTATCAGCACTGTAAGCCTTTTCTCAAGCTAACCAATCTCCCTGGAGGATCCTCCAACTCCTTCAAACCAGGCTGCCAGGAGCTCAGCTGGAGAAGGTACAAATCTTCACTTCTTCCATTTCCAGTGTAGCACCTTGGCCTCCTGCATAGCTGGGCCTGGTGGGTTTGAATCCAGAGTCTCCTCTCTGGCTCAGCCTCTCCAGAAAGTAAACCTCAGCCTTCCCTCTGGACTGGGAAGGACAGTCCAACAGACTGTTGGGGGATGGGGAGATCTGGGCATCTGTTTCTTATACAAAGCTTTTAAACAAACCTTAGTTCATCCAGGCCCCACCCCACACTGACCTTCAAAGGCATGTTTGCTTTTGTACACATTCCATTCCTGAACTTGCTGGGCTCTGTGGCATTCGTCAACCAGCCTCTGACAGGTGCTGTTCGCTTAGTTAATTAGCCCCCTCAGCTGTCACTCCACCATGCACTTTCCATCTATCAAGATTCTCTTGACATTGCATTCACATTGCTGTCTCCTCTGCCATTTCCCACATCTTTGTGGGTTTACACTCTCTAGCCCATTACTCTCATTTTGGTGATATCAAAAGTGAACAGAAATAAACTGCATTTCCAATCCATCATGCTTAACCAGAAGTCAACACACATTGCTAGTTACTATCGTGGCCCTTCTTGGAGTTGGTCGAACAATGAACTAACTCAGCGTGTGGATGGAGGAAAGCCCTTTGCCTTCTCTGGCTGTCAGTGTTCACATCTGTAAAATGCACTGGACTCACCAATCTCTGAGTTCCCTTCCGGTCAGGCGTTCTAGGATTCAGTGTTTACCTGAAGTCATAAATCTCATTTTGAGTTACCTTAATCGCCTAGAAAATAACTTTGTACAGCAGCCTAGAGAGCTGATAGGTAATTGTATCCTGAAGTAATTCAATAAGCACAGCTTTGTAACTGATAAGTGATCCTTCTTACGTAGACCAGAGCTGGGGGCCTCACAAAGGTCACTGGGTCACTGGTATCAAATGGGACCTTCCCTCGGCTTACATCATGCATGTCCCAGCCCCAGCTTTCTATGTTTCACTCAAGAAAGTCAATTTGGTACAGGAAGAAAGAGTCCTGGACAGGGTATTGGGAGGCAGAATGGAAGACCATCCTCTGCCACCAACCAATTATGGAGTGAATGCAAGTGTCTTAGCTTCTCTGAAACTCAATCCCAGCCTCCCATTCGAAAAACCAGGATAGCATCACTTGCCCCATTCTGAGGATGTGAGAGAACCTTCCAGGGGCCTCCACACTGACTCATTTCTGCCTAAACCCAGTCGGCTGCATTTGCAGGATGTGGAGAGCACTCTTATGTTTGGTTTGCTAGGAATGTAGGCTGAATTCCAATCCCAGAAACCAAGGTCATCTGCTAAGTAGTGATCCCCTGGGTATTGGAAGCTGGAAAGAGGGTTTGAAAAGAAAGAGGATCTCTAGCAAACTCAAGCCGATCCCCTCCTCTGGACAGCAGCACAGTGACCAGTCACAAACGACAAGCATAGGCAGTTAGGTCTCACAGCAGCTGCACACAGCCACCTCTCCTGGAGATCTCTGTTCTAGAAAAGAGGTACGATGGTCAGCTCAAGCCTTCATCACGCCATGCCTACTGAGCTATTATAATAGCATCCTGACTCAAGAGATGCCCAAACTGACTGCATCTCAGTCATCTGGGAGCTTCCAAATATGCACCTGGCCAGGCTCCCTTCTGGCTCTCACAGTCCTGTCAGTCTGGGATGGTCTCAGGCATTGTATCATTTTAAAGCTTCCCAGAGGGCCATGACAAAAAGCCATATTTAGGGCCCACCAGCCCAACTGGTCTCAAAGTCTAAACCTTTGTCTTTCGTGTGATTCATCTTGCCCCCAGATGAAGCTGGGTTCATGCCATTCACTTTTTCAAAAATCTTTCAGGAATCTCTGTTCCTTGTAATGATAAGCTTCAAATTCCATAGCTTGACGTTTAAGGTCCTTTGTAATCTGGTCTTAGTCCATCTCTTCCGCTGCTTCCCCAGCTGAAGTATGGTTGAGGTAGGTCATTGTCTCCTCACGTTATTTTAACTTACTCTGCCCCTTCTGGCCCCAGGACCTTTGCTTGTGCTGTACGCTCCCCATCTCTGACATCCCGGAAATGAGCATGGAGCCTGTGCACAGAGTGGGGCTCAGTGGATTCTTGTTGAATGGATGAATGATCTGTATGCATCATCTGTACCCTGAGGATTTATGTGGCCAAAAGCTATGATATTCTTTCTTCTGCCCTTAGGAAGTCATTTTGGGTCCAGACACCACCTCTTATAGTTTGGCAGAGCTGAGCCCATCCACCCACTACACTGTCAAGATCCAGGCATTGAATGGGCCCCTGAGGAGCAAGCTAGTCCAGACTTTCTTCACCACAGGTAAGGGGCTCAGGGAGCAGCCGGGCCACAGCCGGGCTCAGGCGTCCCAGGAACAGGGAAGCTCCCCCTGCATCCTGCCACTAGGTGTCTTCTGCAGATGGCAAATGTGCACGCTGTTCCATTGGTGAATAAGAGGAAGCAGCTGTGTGTCCCAGAGGGCTGAGAGTGTAACAGAGTGTATCCCAGCACTGCCTCCCGCCCTTCACACTTCCCTTAGCCACTCTGCACACACCTGCTGAGGGAGGTGCAGAAGCAAAGGGACCTCTTAGCCAGATCTTATGCCAGGTGCTGGGAGTACAAAACTATGAGTGTGCCCTAAAGATGCTCTCAGACGAAGGCCGTGAAATAAACGAGGAAACAGCTGATGAGGCAACCTCAGATGAAGATAAAGTGCAATGAGGAAGTCGAATCAGAAAAAAGAACTGCTATGACCATGACTTCTCCCACCCACCTGCTAAGCACAGTCCCACGTCCATTTCTGTCAAGGTTTTGCTTGCATCACATTATTGAACTTGGAAATTCCCTGGGAATTCTTGTTTTCTCCCTCTAAGATTCCCAAGCTCAGAGCAGTTAACTGACTTCTCCAAAGTCCCAAGGCAAGGAGGGGGCAAGTTCAGGAGGAACACCCTTGTCTTTGGCTTCAGAATCCCTTAAAGAGACCGAGATGCACCTGATAGGGCTGATAGCACATCCTGATCCACAGCGAGCCACCACTGGGGTCTAGAGACCTAGCCATCCTGGCCAGCACCTGGGTGCTCATCAGGTGCTGCCTGGCTGCTCCAGGTAGAGCAAGGTCGACCTGACACATGCCCCTCCAGGGGCTCAGCTCTCCTCCACCGATGTCATAGGCAGCTTCCATCAATAGAAGAGACTGAGATGGGCTATTTATCCATAACCTCTAAGCCTCATTGCATCTCCACAAAAATGGGACTATCTGCATCTTGCAGATGAGGGAACAGAGCTTCAGAGAGGTGCAGTGGCTTGCCCATAGGCATCTAGCCAATAAACAGTTGAGCTGTGATTTGAAAGCTCCTACCCTAGTCTTCCAGCTCCAAGAGAGTCATTCCTTCTCCTTATCCCGCAGTTGGACTCCTGTACCCATTCCCCAGGGACTGCTCCCAAGCGATGCTGAATGGAGACACGACCTCGGGCCTCTACACCATTTATCTGAATGGCGATAAGGCCCAGCCGCTGGAAGTCTTCTGTGACATGACCTCTGATGGGGGTGGATGGATTGTGAGTGTCACCAAAACAGACTCCAGAGCTCTCAGGCATGGGGGATGGGGGTAGAGGGCGCGAGGGGGAGCAGGGAGGGGTGGAGGTCCTCCTTGTGCACTGTGACCCCCATGTGCATGAAGTGTTGCAAGATAAGGCCTGTCACACAGAGCCACTCAGGAATTATCTCTTAAACAAAGGAATGGGAGAGAAACTGGAGATAAAAAACAGGCTAAAATAATTTTCTTGTAATTTATGTCCTCAAAAAGTTTGTGATGTATAACATTGACAGTGGTCATCGAATTCATTACGTGTATTAATTAGCACTGACTATCTACCAGGCACCATGTGAAGAATTTTACATGAATTATTTCAATCCCATTATCATATGAGCTGGGTAGCATTTTTTTTAATCAACAAACAATTTTTTAGAGCCAGTTTTAGGTTCACAACAATATTGAGCAGAAAGTACAGAGTTCGCATAGAACCCCTGTGTCCCGCCCCCACGCATGGCGTCCCCCTCTATCAACATCCCACACCAGAGTGGTACATTTGTTACAAGCAATGAACCTACATTGAAAATCATTCTCATCCAAAGCTGGGCAGTATTTTTAATCCCTATCTTTCAGAAGAGAACACCAAGGCTCAGAGAGAGGAGGTGACCTGCTCAGAGTCACATGGCAAATAGTGACAGAGAGAGCTATGGACCGGTGCTTTTCCCACGGTCCAATGTTTCATCCTCCCAGAAAGATGCCTTCTCTTTCTTTCAATAGCTTAAGTGCGCTCAGATTCATTGATTATGTTTACAGGTGTTCCTGAGACGCAAAAATGGACGTGAGGATTTCTATCGAAACTGGAAGGCCTATGCTACTGGGTTTGGGGACCGCAGAGAAGAATTCTGGCTTGGTAATGTAGCCCTGCATGTTTGTGTCGAAAATACCCATTTCTACCCTCCTTGTTGTTTGTCCTAACCTTCAGCAACCTATGGGAGAGAAATGGATTAGGAAGAAACAACGGCACTGGTAGTAGACACAGAATTTCAATTTCTCGAGAGAGAAGATTTTAAATTCTCTGAGTCATTAAAAATAAAATCTAATCAGGGAAGAGCCAACAGCCAGACCTTAAGAATAAGCCAAGCTTTAATTCATTCACTGGACCATTTCTAGAATTGTCCTTAGTGATATCGTTAACTGCCTCCATCCTGTGCTGACATAGGTCCCTAGGAGCCATAACCTCTAAGACTCATAGCATCCCCACAAAGTTCAAAATTCCCCTCTTGACACGGGGAAACAGAGCCTCAGAGAGGCTATGTTTCATGTTCATTGGCATCTAGCCAATAAGCAATAGAGCTGCAATTTGAAATCTCCCAAGCCAACTCTACAATGCCATCATCCATCCATCCATCCAAGCAATTCACTCTTTCCAACCACCTACCTGCAAAGGGCACTGTCCTATGCCCCAGGGCCTGGGCCAGGGAGTCTGTCCCCTGATCATCCATTGCCTTTCACTTGTAAGGTGGTTTATTGCTTAAAAAGGGCTTTCTCCACCCTTATCTCCTTTGATCTTCACAATACACTAAGAAGTGGGCAGGGCAACCAGATTGTACCTGACGCTCAGAAACGTCATGTCTTGCCTGGTGTTGCACCAGCACAGAGCAGACCAGGCTGCAAACCGGGGTCTCTGCAACACAGACTTCTCTAGGGTACACCCAGCCACTGCTCTTACCAGGTGGAGTAGAAATGATGGCCCCAGTCACTTGTGCGTCTTTGGCAATATTGCCTGTCATCCACAGGGCTGGACAACCTGAACAAAATCACATCCCAAGGGCAGTACGAGCTGCGAGTAGACCTGCGGGACCACGGGAAGTCAGCCTATGCTGTCTATGACAGGTTCAGCGTGGGTGATGCCAAGACGCGCTACAAGCTGAAGGTGGAGGGGTACAGCGGGACAGCAGGTATGGGACAGCCGCGCTTCTAGCCTCCGAACCCACAAAAACCTTCTTGTGCTTTCAGCTAGTTCCTCCAGCCATCATTCCTTCCACCATGAATCCATCCACTTATTGGATCAACAGATACTTGAATCCCCACTAGGTGCTAATCCAGAGGGTCTGCCATTGAATGGAATCGGGTAGATATCTCCATCGTGAAAATAGAGCAGGCTGGAAATCAGGACCAATTTGTAGCTACTGTCACTCAAAAAAATAGGTCTTTCTCTTATCCATTTTTAGATATCAGTTTTAGACTAAGAGAAAAACAGACTCTCAGGCGTCTTAATACTCATCTGACCCAGTGCTTCTCAATGTATTACGTACATGTGACCCGCCCTGGGATTCTGTGAACGCGCAGCGGCTGACGCAGCATGACTAGGGTGGAGTCAAGGTTCTGCCTTTCCTACGAGCTCCCTGGAGATGCCACTGTAGGTGATGTCACTAGTCTGTGGGTGGCACTTTGAATAGCAGCCTATCCACTCCATCACCCAGCTGTTTGAATCTCATCTTAGACATCACCACCATGTGGTCATCCCAGCTCATCCTGCATACCCTGTGACCAGAAGCTCACTCTCTCTCAATTGGTACTGTCATTCCTTGTCTGGTACATAATGTAGTTCAGGTCTTAAAAGTTGCCTTTGGCTTGAAATGACCTTTGTGTGGTTTTCTGGCTTCAGCTTAGAGGAGAAATAAATAAGGGAACTATGCATTCAGGCCTACTAGGAGGCATCTTCTTTTGCAAATATTTCAAGTGCATCACCCCCATTTTAACTCTCATAAAAGCATTCCAGGAAGACATTGCTATTATTCAGATGAGGAAACTGAGGCTCAGACAAGTTTGGTAATTTGCCCAAGGTGAAACAGCTTGTAGAAGGTGGACCTGGGCTACAGGCCTGGCTGAGACAGGTGGACTTGGTAACAAGAAAGGATGAGGCCAAAGAATGTGACCACCCCATGCAACCCATGCCCACTTTGGGATGATTTCTAGTTATGTTTCTGAAAACAAAAGAGAGAGATGTTATGGGATATTTTCAACCTCTCTGAGCCATGAAAGAAACCATTCATAAAGGTGAAATTCCCCAGTTTGCCAAAAGCCAGGCTCAGTCTGAGGAGGCACCCAGCTCTTTCGAGATCATTCTGGTCTGGAAAAGAGACACCCAGGGGCAAAAATTGTTTTCGTTCTTGCATCCTTCAAAGAATTGCGACATTTTATTACCTGGCAATAAATACCTCCCTGGTTGAGATGGCTTCAGGCAGGAAGGATATTGTTACACGGAAAGCAAAGCCAGGGGCAGCAGGCATGTGGCCTCCACCCGTCTCTGTCTAAGGAGTGAATGAGCCATAATACGTCCCTTTGCTAAGATAAGCCCTGAAGGCTGTGTTCTCCCGTGTATGTTGCTGGCAGCCAGCCCTCCACAGCAGAACATCTTGTTTCATCAATATCTACCTGCTATTCTCAGTTAAAAAGGCACCTGGGTCCCTCTGACAACTTGTTCCAAGTATCAGGGTAGAATGCCTCAGTGTCTTGAAACTTTGGTGCACAACATTGGCCAGGGGTTGGTAGTGAGGGGACACGGAAAGAAACGGCACTTAAATGCTCCTAAAATTCACTATATTAAATTACAAACTAGATGCTCAAATAGCACTCTATATAAATGAGCTTCTCGTCTGAGAATCAGGGAACACTGGTCCCATGAACACTTTGAAAAATAGCTGTACGATACGCAGGCTCTTTGGTGACAACTAATATATGAAGAGTTTATTTCTAAGTATGGCTCTGAATACTTGAATTTGGGGAAAAAGCACACCATTATTAAATGCAGATTTCTCACTCTCTGAGCTCCTTTATGGAAAGGGAATGCAAAAAGATCATAAAAACAACAACACTCCTATTTGTATCCTACTCTGCCTGTTTAGCATATCCATGGTCCCTGCAGTATCCTGAGATAGACTGAATCCACGTGCTAGGGTCATTCTTCAGATGAGAAACAGGCTCAGCAAGAGGCTTGACTTGTTCAAGGTGGCAGCTCGGGGGCGAAGGAGATGGGACTTGAAGTTGGACCCTCCGAAGCCACCTGCAGCCCTCTTTCTACCCGTTGTGCTGGTTGTATCAGAAATGAGTCTTTGGGGTGACACTCATGTCCCATCCAGGCATGTGTTTGATTCTAATCCTGGGTCCAATGTCCAGAGCCAGCCCACCCGAGGACCTTTTCATTTGTCACCCCTGGCTCTGCTCTTCACGGCCCACAGGAAACACTGGCTGGGATTTCTCAGTCCATACTTTCTCTCTCTCCCAGGTGACTCTATGGCCTATCACAATGGCAGATCCTTCTCCACCTATGACAAGGACACGGACTCAGCCATCACCAACTGTGCCCTCTCCTACAAGGGGGCTTTCTGGTACAAGAACTGTCACCGTGTCAACCTGATGGGGAGATATGGGGACAATAACCACAGTCAGGTGAGTGGACGGTGAGGACCCAGGACAGGGCTAGGGAAGCTGGCTGGAGGTGATGGGCAGGCCAGTCAGCACCTCCGCCCTGGCTGAGACCGGGAGGCAGGAACCACAGGTAGACGACACACATTTTTTTCCCAGCACAGCAAGGAGAAATCTCAATGACACTGCAGGGCAGGTAATTCACAGAAACAGCACGTGTTCACCCATGAACGCTCCCCAGGGATCACTGGTCAGGTGAATTCCAAACATAGATAGCTTTTCTCAGACAAAATCTTTGTGTGAACCCCCAGAGGAAAGCAGCTAAACGTGGAAGCCACTTAGGGGAAGCCAGGGTGATGAAGGCCCGGGACACCGCCTCCTCACCCCAGTCTGGAGGCACCTCCAGAACCCCAAGAACCCCTTGGAACGAAGACCGCAGACTTCAAGTCTTGTCTTTTTATGAATCATGAGACCGAGGCCCCGAGAAAGGTGACGTCCTTGAGGTCACAGAGTGAAATTGGAGGCAAAACAGGACCTCCCCACATCCGGCCCTTGGCGTTTCTCTGTGCCACACAGGATGCTGTAGCTTAATTTCCCCAATCACAGAAACAGATTTTTGAGGTCCCCTTTAGAAATAGGTGAGCAGAACAAGTGCAATCATCTCCCTTAGGCTGAACTCTGGTGCACCAGCATGCGCCCGAGAAGTGGACAAAGTCAGGTGGTTTCCAGCTACTTAATCACAGTGGAGCCCCTGCCTGGTCCCTTCTCAGAGGCCATCCCCACCCTGGGGAGGAGAGAGGGTGCTCACACACGGCCACCCAGACTGATCCCTGGAACTCAGGGATTCCTACCCAGGCTGCTCCCAAGGGGTCCTGGGGGCTTTGTCAAAAGCCACAGGCTCTAACCCCACCTTATAGCCCAGGGATTCGGATTCATGGTCTCAGGTAGGATGTAGCATCTTGTCGTTTTGCTTATTTGTACTTTATTATCGAGGTTTTTTTGTTGTTGTTGGCATTTGGTTTTTTACCGGCTGCTCTTCCTTATTAGTAATTTTCATACGAGTGTTTATGCTTGAGGTAGCTGCGAGCAAATCATCATTGTGCCTTTATAGGGAGCTCTCCCCACGGCACCATTGCTGATGCTCTACAGGGCACTCTCAGCTCCTCCAGCCCAGGTGCTTGTCACCTTTACCCTGTGAGGGGACCAGGACGTGGCTATTCATGCCTGTTGGACAGAGGAGCCAAGAGCTGGAGGACACGTTTTGACCCCGGTTCTGTGTTTTCCTGTCTTATTGTGTTGCCTCAATTACACCTCCGCTCTGAGCACCATTGGATTGCCTTTATTACCTTGTCTCCTAACACTAGTGCAGTATGAAGTGCTTCTGAAAAAAAAAAAAAAAAGCCACATGCCTAAAGGAAACTTCTTGTTTCATCTTCCATCCAATTTTGGAAGAAGAAGGAGATGACAAAAAAGGCCACAATGCAATTATGGGAGTTTGGTCCCAGCTCTGGCTCTGCTCCGGTGCTGTGTGGCCTGTGTGAAGTCACTTCCCCTCTCTGGTTTCAGTCTGCACCATAGTGCAAGGAGAGCTTGCCCCCAGCTCTATCAGAGGAAAGAATGAGGACACAGGAAGGCGGCACAGGACCAGGCTGTCAGGCTGCACTACCTTACCGTAGCTGCCTAATTACAGTTGTCCCCTCACAGCCCAAGGCAGGTTAAAGAGAAGAGGGAGTGCATGGAGTGGTGGCTCCTAGGAGCACCCTCTGAAGCTGAACCCCTCACCAGTGGGACAAGGGGCCATGTGGAACTGGATGGGCAGACTCTACCATCTGTAGACTCTGCTAAAGAGTCAACGTGGGACCAGGAGATCCAGACACACAAAAAAATAGTCTTTTCTTAAAGGAAAATCTTCGGCCAAAATTCCAAGGATATTTCTCCCTGTTTGGGATTAGTAAAGTAATATTTATTGAGCACCTATTATGTGCTGAGCAGTGTGATGGCTCCTTTACAAACTCATTTAATCTTCATACATACTTTCAAGGTTGACATTATCAGACCTTAAGAAAAACAAAAAAGATAGTGAAACTGAGGCCCAGAAAGTTTTGATAACTTGTTCAAGACCATTTATCTCTCAAGGAAGAGCACTAAGATTTAACCCTATATGTTAAGTTGCAAACTTGTGTTCCACCTGTGTTCTCTCTGCTGTTCCATACAAACCTCTATTAACACACTCCATAGAAATCCTGTGAATTATAGACTTCTCTGCGTGTAGCTACTCAATTCTGTAACCTCCAATCATGACCTGAATTCCTTCGGCACCTATTCCTAATGTTGCCAAGTTTCACCAACCGCCATTTTGTTTCAAGATGGAAGATCAAAGCTCAATGCAGTCAGGTGACTTCTGACCAAAGTAAAAAATTGGAGTCATATTCAGCCAGCCTGTTTGAAAGTTTTGACTACACAGGTCAATAGACAGATAAGCAAAAGACAGTTGTCAACTACCAAATGGTCAAGTTGAAACAGAACTCGTTTTGTTCCGTCTACTAAACTGCAATGGTCAGTGAACCCCTAGCCTAATGGAAACCAATCTGGAGATCTTTTTTTTTTTACAGGGTGTTAACTGGTTCCACTGGAAGGGCCACGAATATTCAATCCAGTTTGCTGAGATGAAGCTGAGACCCAGCAACTTCCGAAATCTTGAAGGCAGGCGCAAACGAGCATAAATTCCAGGGACAACTGGGTGAGAGAGAAGTAGGGCCCAGAGAAAGAAAAAAATTTTACCAAAGCATCGATACAATCAATCTAACCACCAAGCCACACCTGGACATTTGGCAGGAGTTAAAGTTGACCATGGATCATCAGGGCCAAAGGCAGCAGCACTGTCCTGGCCCCCCTCTGCGGTGACTTCCTTCACACCAAAGACGACAGTCTCCAACCTGTTTCCGTTTTGTTGTTTGAATCAGCAAAAATCTTCCAGTGACAGCATCGCCATGGTTTTCCTTCTCTTGGGTGGCTCTGGGAATGGGAGAGGGGTAGGCTGTACAGTGGTAGTTTTAGGACTGTATTTTACCCAAAGCTATGTAATTAATTATCATTATTTTTGTTAGCAATGAGTCAATGTGTGTCATTGGAAGCCGTCCCTTTTTTTACATTTCATACAACAGAAACCAGAAAAGCAATACTGTTTGAATTTTAAGGATATGATTAATATTATTAATATAATAATGATGATGATGAAAACTAAGGGTTTTTAAAGAGATCTTCCTTTCCCAAACACATCTGGACAGTACCTGATTGTATTTTTTTTTTAATAAAAGCACAAGTACTTTTAAATTTGGCTGTTTCAGGCCTTTCATTGTTGAGCCTGAATTCCACCAAAGCCTATGCATTTGAACAGAGGGAGGGATGTTGGAAATGAAAGGTTAGGGAGGGATGGTGGTCAAGTGGGAGGGGAAAGAAAGGCAGACTAAAGGCTGGGAGGACGGAAACACTTTTTTGAGCAAAGTTGAACAAGGTTGGAAAAAGCTTACAACTTAAGTTTCAGCTTCTTGCTCAACATTTCCAAGACTAATCGTTTATGGTTTAAAAGATGTTTTTATACCCATTTTCTAATGTAATCTTGTTACCGCACCGGGTTTGTTTTTGCCTACTGCCCGGAAAGCCAAACACCGAGACGCCGAGATTGCAGCAGAGAGAGGGTTTACTCACAAGGCAGCCACGTGAGGAAGCAAGAGAATGAGTCTCAAATCAGATTTCCAGAAAAGAGGGACTCAGGGATATTTATGGGATAAGAGGGAAAGGTGGTCTGAAATGTGGAGAGAGGTGGTTGGAGGTGAGGAGAGGTGAGGTAATTGATAATCTGTACAAGCGTAGTCAGACTCCATGCCTCTTCATAGGATGCATGCTCACAAAATGGCAACATTAGTATGATCTGAGGATGGAGGTTTTAGCCTCTTGACTTCAAAAGGTCATTTATCAGACATCTGCACAGTCCCAGTTGATGGGTTGGTGGTCTCAACCAGCCTGAAGTGGACAAGAGGTTCTAATCCCTGAAGAACAGCTCAAACATCTGTTACCATGGTGACCCAGGCTCCAGGGAGATGTTATCTACAAGAGCCTAGTGGGAGTCAGACAACAGCATATTGCCTAAGCAGCACAGTTAACAATGGGTGGGTTAAATAGCTAAAAGCTATAATCCGTAATTGCAAAAAGGAAAAAGAACTTTAGTTCCTAGCTGCTTAACCATCAATAGCTAACTGTTTGCTGGTTTCAATCCCTCCTATTCTTTGGTCACTCCTCATTCTTGAGGGATTCAGGGCTGCAACCGATCCAGCTCCTTCCTGCTGAATTGGGGTGTAGATCTGGGTTAGAGGAATGAAACTGTTTAGCACTCATTTGGAAATATTCTCTTGTTCCTGGCTTCAGGTTAGCATTTTGCATTATTAGAATATTGTACCTTGTTCAACAGGTTTGGAATGACATCTAAAGTCACATCTTATAATCAAGTATTGGACCAGAAGGATAAGAAGTATAGAAAACCGAAATTTTAACAGTCCTTGAAAAATAGTCCTAATCCCAGTGGGGCCTCCATCTGGTCTCCAGGTGGGGCAGACATCTGGGCTTAGTTCCTGACAGTCTTTTGCTTTACTGGATATGCGTCAGAGACTGGAACAATGGCCTATACCCTGATCTTTCAGTTGTCACGATGCTGACTATCAGCATAGACTCTCTGCCTGGGGGTCATCACATTCCTAAGGAACTCAAAAGAACAAAGTTATCAACTTACAGCAGCTGAGAGGGGCCATAAAATCTACAGAGCATGTCTGGGTGAGTTCATCAGAGGTCATTCAAAGTTACAATATGGTTTCTTTTCTATAGTATGGCTTCCCTTATGTCAACTCTGTGTTGAGCCAGTATCAATCTTCTAATAATTCTATGACATAGATGAGGTGACAGTTGTTCTCATGCATAGGTTAAAATCCCCAGAGGCAGACCATGTGAGTTCAAATCTTGGCTCCACCATTCCCAAGTTCCCAAACTTCTCTGTGCCTCAGTTTCCTCATCAGTAAAGTGGGGATATTTGCACTTCTTAATTTCATAACGTTTCGGTGACAAATAAATAATATCATCCATATGAGGCCCTTAGCATCGTGCCTGGCATAGATAAAGTGTTAATAAGCATTAGCTATCACTACTGTCACTTTATATATGATGAACCGGGGCTCGTAGAAATACAGTGACTTGCTTAATTGGGTAATTAATAATAACGCTAGGATTTAAACCCTGGCCTTCTGGCCCGAACATTCCTTCTCAACCTCAGGCCCCCTGATGAAAATCTTTCCTTCTCTGAGGAAATGTGTGCCATGGTGACAGAGTACAGGTTGCAGAATGAGGGGTATGGGGGAAGTTCAACTGGATCCTTCATCAGGTTCTTACAATCCCAAGTTCTTAGAACTATAAAGAATGCCTGTCAGGAATATCTTCTTCTCCTCCACTCTAAGCCCCCAAAAATGAAGAGAGCCCAGTGTCCCCCAGCCTCGGCCTGAATACACCTAGTGATGGGAAGAGCTCATTGCCCAGCAAGGCAGATCTCTTTGTACTCAGCAAGTGGGAATCAGAACCACACACTACGCATATCTCTTTTAAAACAAGGGTGGTGGGCAGGAGAAGCAATTCCCAGTTCATTCTCAGAGGTGTTTTCAGCAAATTGACTTATTTCATGAAAATGTTGGAGCTGATAAGCCTCATTTAAATGGAATGCCATGGCTCAGAAGCGAAGATCAGAGGAATTTATGGCTCTGGCCAGATCTTTTGCTGCTGGGTTTATCTTGCTTTAATAAATGCTGTCATGTTATATACACAGTTTGCTGTTCCAGATCATAAGACTTGTTGCCTGCAATTCAGCCATAGCAACGCTCGCCTTGCTGTGTAAACCCAAACAAACGGGCTCCTTGTAACAACCAAGCCTGAAGTGGGAGGCTTAACCCTCTGCCGGCTGCTGACTTTGGAGACTCTGAGCCCCAGTCATGTTTCCTCCCCAGAAATACAGATATAACTAAGCTGGTAAGGTATTCCCCAGAAGCAACACAAGAATCAAATTCTGATTGGGGAACAAGACATATCAAACAGGAGTCCTTAATCTTGGCCTTGAGAAAGCAATAGAGGCCCCCAAATAGGGACAGGTAGGGAGAAAGGCCCAGGGCCATGACATTCAATGCCTCACAGTGGGTTTCAGATGCCTACCCACCATGAGCTCTGGTCAGAAGTGTGAGCTTGCCATTTCTCAACCACATCCATCAGTGGCTGACTCTGTGGCTTTGTCCATGCAATCTCCTCCATCTTGAAAGTTTTTCTGAAATTCTACTCCACCCTCAAAGTCCAAGCCCACTTCCACCCCCCACGAAGCGCTCAGTAGCTCTCCATTGAGAATTAACTTCCTGGGTGCTTGGTCTTCTCTTTGCCCCTCCCTCTTCTGCTCTCCTCCCTTCTCCCTGCTCTGCATCCTTCAAGACCACCCTGTGTGAATTCTATCAATGGACTCCCGTGCCCTCAGGCTTCTGGTTGGGTATCAAAATGGGCAGCCCATGGACATTGAAGAGAGGACACTGGTGGGGTGGTGGGGATGGGGCATGGTGAGTCAGGGTACTTATTTTCCAACTCCATCTTTCTAGCATCATGGTGGGCTGACAGCTCCTATCCCAAGAGAGTCACAGCACCTGGCAATTGGCTGTCTCCACCTAACTCTCTTTTTGGCTTTCAGATACCTGCTCCCCCCACTTGCCACTTCAGGTCTCAGGTCTTTGCACCTTAGCTGCTTCTAGACCTGGGGATCCGTGCTAGCCCTTGTGGTTCTCCTCCACCTGCCCACACATTTGAAAATAGTCCCTCGACTTTATCTCTTCTCGGGGCCCTGACAGCCGTGCCCACTCTCGGGGGTGCCTCGGCACTCTGTACCACCATTATAGCTGCCTGCTTGCCTTACTCCATTTTTCTGCTCATGCCTCCCACCATGTAGTAGACATTGGTCATTTAATGGCTTCTCGACATCCAAACTCCTTTCTAGTTTGGAGAATTTCCCATTATGTGAGGACACTGCTTCCCTCGGTGGAAGCCACAGTAGAAAACACTCTTTCCTCCTCCTCGGGGTCGCCAGGACATGGGTGCATACCTTAGGCTTTGTCCACTGGATACCCGCGGAGGGACTTTTAAACTTGAGCAAGGAATGCAAACCAAAGAGCCCATGAGGCTGGCTTTCCCGCCACCACCATCGTGGTAGCTACGACACAGCCTCGTCCTTTGAGACTACAATCGAGCCAACCTTCACCCCTTCTCGGTTGCCCCTCCCAAGCCATTCTCTTTCCCACCATGCCTTGCCAGCTCCAAAGTATCTGAGGGGCTCCTTGTGGGCTGTGCTGATTGGTTCTCTTCTCCCAAGATGCTTGTTTCCCTTTTCATTTAAAAGTCAGGACTTTTCATTTAAAAGTCAGCACCTCCCTCCCCATACGCCCAGCACTAAATGAACAAAATAACCACAAGCCGTGCATTCAGGCAGCCTCCATGCCAGGGAGAAGCTGGCAACAGAAAAGCCAACGTATAATTGCAAACTTAGAGCATGCCTTGGCAACAAATACAAGACACTATGAGAACATTGAACAGACCTGACTGGGAAGGGCATTTGAACAGTCATCTAAACAATTAAGGAGGGGTTAACCAGTGAAAGAGGCAGAGGCAGAGGGTGAGGGCAGACCCAGAGGCTGCCAGGCTGTGCAGAAAGAAAGCCAGAGGCACAGGGCAAGGGAGGCTGCAGTGGCAGCAGGAGCCCAGTCCTGCAGGTTCTTCTGGACCAGAATAAGGATTTTGATCTTTTTTCCTAAATGCAATGAGAAGCTGCTAAGGAATTTTAAGCAGCGAAGTATTATGATTACATCTGTTTCTTTAAACCATCTTTTTGTCACAGTTTGAATTGAGACCTGGAGGTGCAATCTGGGAGAGTCCTTGAGGAGGCCACTGCGGGAGTCCAGGAGAAAGGCGATGGGGTTTGTGTAAGGGTGATGTCGCTGAGATGGAGCATATGGTTTGGAGAGATGTTTAGAAGGTAAAACCTGCGGGACTTGGGGTCCCAGGGGACTTCTCCACGTTCGCATCTCTGTTCCTGAGCTGCCCTGAATTCCTGCAGGAGATCTTCCCTAGACATGAGTGTCACTTCAACTAGGCCAGCCTAATTAGGGATGTGTCATTCAGGCCCCCAGAGATGGGGAGGGCTGCCCAGTCCTGGAGCACCAGGGCGTTGGGTCGGTTGGATGGGGGAGTCAGAGAGGGCTCCCTCGAGGTTACTGAGGTTAGACTGAGGACTGTGCGATGCCAAGGGGAGGCTGTGGCTGGATGCGAAGGGCGAAGGTGGTGCAGGGCCTCATCTCGAAGGCTGTGTGTCCTCTGAGCACAGCCGAGAGCTGCTGAAGGTATTTAGGGCAGGAGTGACATAATCGGGGTTGCAGTTTAGAAAGCATACTCCAACCCTAGAAAGACCTTCACCCCCCAATCCACCTGTGTCCTCTAGCCTCAGCGGGGTGCAGGGCTTTCTCCCCTAGGCTCCCGGCCAGGATTCGGGCTGGTGTGTTATATTAGTGGCCAGCAGAGGGCTCTCTCCCCACGTCCTCCTCCCTCCCCCAGAGAGCCCGCAAATGAATTTAGAGCTTGGAAAGGAAACAGGAAAAGCTCTCCTCTTGAGAAATCACTCCAATTCCACCAAGACTGGAAAATAGATTTCAACGTGTTACAGAAAAACACACACACACACAGTCAAAATAAGTAGCTCCAACATGAGCCCAGCACATTTGCAGTTACAGGTTAAGGAATGCATTTCAGGGGTGGGCCCCATGGCATCGTGGTTAAATTCACGCACTCCCCTTTGGCAGCCCCGTGTTTGCGGTTTGGATCACGAGTGTGGACCTACACACTGCTCATCACGCCACACTGTGGTGGCACACATACAAAATAGAGGAAGATGGGCACAGATGTTAGCCAGCATCAATCTTCCTCACCCCCCACCAAAAAAAGAAAGAAATGCATTTCAGAGCAGTGAAATGACTTCCCCCAAGTTCACCCAGCCTTGAAGTGCCAGAGCTGGGACTAAAACTCAGGTCTTCTGACCCCTTAGGCCACAGGGTCTGGAGGAGCATCCATCTGCATACTTATTCCTTTATCCATTCTTCCATTCCGCACACATGGAACACTGGCCATTTGCAGGTTCCCTCATAACACTCGACAGTTTGCAAAGCCAGTGTGATCATAACAACTTCTTTCAAGCAATTGCCTTTGTAGTCAGAGCTGAGCTTGAATCCCAACTTTTCCAATTACTGAATGATCTTGGCCTCGTCTCTTAATTTTTCTGAGTATCCCTATAAGTGAGAATGAGGAGGACCCACCCTGATAAGAATCTATGAGAATCTAAAAGAGAAAATGGACAGCACCCAGCCTGGAGAAAATGCCAACACACGTTTCTCTCTAAAGTTGAGAGATGTTTGTCCAAAGCCGAGCACCTGGGTAAAATACTTAAGACAACCAGCAGATGGCAGCCTCTCCTGGCTTTAGGAGGGCACTGAATGGCGGAGCCCCTGGTGGATGTGCTGATGTGGACCGGCGATGCCAGCTGGGCTCCCAGGCTCATAGAGACAGGAAAACACCTTTTCCACCTTCACTCTAATCCCTCTCTCCACAAGGGGTTCAAGCTGCCCAGAGGCAGCAGGTCATGGCAGGCCACCTCTACTGTTCTCCTCTCCCCCTCTGCTGAGCAAAACCTCCCGTCAACAACCACAAACCTTCTTGCTTATCACCTTTTGCAACTATATACTGGGGTCGCAGGATAGGAATGTGGGGACAGGGAGGGAGGGTTTCTGGCTCACGTGTCCACTGCCCACTCAGATTCTTCAAGGACCACCTGGCCGGGAACACCACTCTTCTCTGGCATGGTTAAGGGCTCCACCATATTGGTGTCCTATCGCTAATTTACTTTCATTTACTAATCCTTTATTGTTGGTTGTAAAGGGCAAGCTCACACATTTTCTACCGCCCTATGCTTGTTCCTATGGCTTGTCACTGGCCCCTCAGCAACAAGGCTTCTGTTCCCCTTCCCTGCTGTTGAACTTTCCAGCACAGAGTGAGGCGCATCTAGAAATGGGGACCAGTTCCTATTGTTTTACTTTCTCTCCGCCTCGAGAGCCTGGTTTAGATAGCTATCTTTCTAATTATCCTGGGCAGCATTGAAAATGAAGGCAAGGACCCTGGGTCCTCAGCGCTTGCCTCCTAGAGCCAGTCTATACTCCAAGGAGTTGCAGAATGCTCCTTTTGAGATGCTGAGTCATGTCATCTCATTCTGCTGCCCCCAAACCCTCCACAGCTTGCCTTCTGGCTTAGAGCAAAGCCCAACATGTTACAGTGGCCTTCAAAATCCTGAATGCTCTGTCCCTGGATACTCCACTGACCTCGGCCCCTCTCTCATGACGCTCTGGGCACGTCGGCCTCCCTGCTGTTCTTGACCCCAAGCTAATACCCTCCCAATGGACACCCTTCGCCTGAGATGCTCTTTCCCATGCGACACATGCACGGCTCACTTTCTTGCTTCCCTCAGGTGTCCCCCCAATGTCACCTTCTCAATGAGACTTTCCTCACCATCTTCCGTAAATACACACGTGTAAAAACACACGCACATACTCACACAAGCCTTCCCACGCCCCTTCTTTATTTTTCTCCATGGCATATATTTCCATTGAACATACTACTGGGTTTACTTATTTATGTCTATGTTTCCTAGAAATCAAGCTCCATGACAACAGGGACCCCCTGTGTGTCCCATCTGCTGTATCTCCGGTACCACAAACAGAGCTGTTCTGTTGTTTCTCAGTCATTGCTTGTTAACTGAATACACGATCAGACCCAGGAGAAAGGCAAGCAGTCCTTCTTAGCCTCCGGACTTTCTATTTAATTCGTTGAGTGTCGGCTCTGTTCTCAGATCATCATTTTAAGCGGAAACAAACAAACTCAGAGAAGGAGTGATTTTCCCAAAGCTGCCATGCAACCAATACGATTCAAACCCAGTTCCTGCTCACACGCATCGTGACCACAACAGGACAGAGCCTAAAAGTGTGATTTAAAGAAACAGCAAAAGAAGTGCTCTATCGAGAGCCCGGGGCAGCAGCCTCACCCAGGGAGAGACAGGCTACGAGCTGAGATTGTCTCACAGCCAAGGAGGGAGAAATCCAGCAGGACATTTATAGGAAAAAAAAACCCACCACAAATATCAGTCATTTCAAAGACAGGGCATGGTACATGTCCAAGCAAAATCACTTCTCCAGGGACTTTCCATGCACGTCGACTCTCAGAGAGCATCTCCCGATTTTGGATCAGTGCCCTATCGCCCCAGCAGACTGAGAACCGTTATTTCTCAAGGACTGATGGGAAGTGAACAAAATTAATAACCTCTCAAGCCTTTTATTTACATGAATTAACTAAAAGAAATTACTAAAATGATAGGGAGAGAGAGAGAGAGAGAATTTTCCAGGTATGGCAGGAACATCACTGAACTGGAGTCAACTGGTTGTGGTTTCAAAAGCTTTTCCAAAAAGCGCCTTCATTTTCCAGTGCAAAATGAGTCCTGGATCGTCCCCAGAAGGATTTAGCTTCTCTGAGCATCTATTTCCCGACAATCAAGGCTTCCTAAGCAGTTAGCAGAGCAGAGAGTGGAGCAGGCCCCAGATGTGTGAAAGAGGCACTGCAGACCGAACTCAGCGAGGCTGAGGACCATGCTCCACCTGGACACCCTTCAGGTGAACATCAGATTCAGGTTTGAAAAAGCATCTATTTCCACCCAAAAGCCCGGTTCCAAGGTAGCAAAGAGCTTTCAACTCAGTGCAACACAGGGTTAGTTCCAGAGCAGTCTACAAATTCCATGACGGCGTGGATTGTTCTGCTATGTTCACATTGTGTCCCCAGGGCTGCATCCATGATGCACAGCACTTGAACACAGTAGCTACACAATTAAGATTTCCTTATTAAGGGCCTGGCCGGGTGGCGCAGCAGTTAAGTTCGCACACTCCACTTCTCGGTGGCCCGGGGTTTGCCGGTTCAGATCCTGGGTGCAGACACGGCACCGCGTGGCAAAAACCATGCTGTGGTAGACATCCCACATATAAGTAGAGGAAGATGGGCATGGATGTTAGCTCAGGGCCAGTCTTCCTCAGCAAAAAGAGGAAGATTGGCAGCAGTTAGCTCAGGGTTAATTTTCCTCAAAAAAAGAAAAAAGGTTTCTTTATTAAGAAATTAATTTATGAGGGGCTGGCCCCGTGGCTGAGTGGTTAAGTTCGCGCGCTCCGCTGCAGGCGTCCCAGTGTTTCGTTGGTTCGAATCCTGGGCGCGGACATGGCACTGCTCATCAAACCACGCTGAGGCAGCATCCCACATACCACAACTAGAAGAACCCACAACGAGAAATATACAACTATGTACTGGGGGGCTTTGGGGAGAAAAAGGAAAAAATAAAATCTTAAAAAAAAAAAAGGAGGAAACTCTTTAAAAAAAAAAAAGAAAAGAAATTAATTTATGATAACTACCTGGAAGTTATTGGGAAGGTTCTGAGGTCACCACCAGGTCCATTTGAAAAGAGGTTTACACTCAGTTAATAGATGTCTTAATATACTTGTGATCCTTAGAATGGAGCATATTCAGACAATCATTGAGAAGATTAAAACCTCACCTCTTTAGTGAGAGAAAATTGGAATAATCTCTGTCCAAAAGGGACATAATTTGTCTGACAATCTCTGAAGGTCTGTCAGGGAAAGGAGAGAGCTGACTTATTCTGCTGGGTGACAGAGAGAAGAAGTAGGAATTGATGATGAAATCTACTTGAGGACAAATTGCACTCCAACAAGAAAAGAACTTCTAATGACCAAAGTCATCCGAAGGGCAAACAGGCTGTCACAGAAGCAGCGAGCACCTGATGTGGAAGCATCGTAGGTCTTGGTGGTGCTTCAGACATTGAATAAAGTGGTTTGTAATGTCTTTCAGCCCTAAAATGGACTTACTCTGCACCTCTGATTCAGCTAGTTGTTTCATACAAGGTGTCTAAAATGCTTCTGCTCCAAATTTTCAGTCTCCAGCCTGAATCTCAAATGCAACAAGAGGGCAATCATGAAAGAGTTAAGACAACACAAAACACGTGGCCCAGTGGGGAGAAGAAGGTGGCCCCTTGAGGAAACAGGAGAGGGGATAAAAACAGAATTTTGACGGTTCCACTGCACAGGCAGAGCCCTTCGTCCAGGCAACACGTTGAGGAGTCATACTTAGAAGCTGGCAAAACCCTAAACCTAAAAAACCTAGGTTTAATTTGTTTCTCCGAAGCAAGCTCCTTACAGAGAAAGGAATCTGCTGCCCTAACCATGACCTGTTGATGGTGAATCTCACTGCCTCCTGGGCCAGGATATTTACAGCAAGAGATTGCTCAAGACAAAATTTCACTTTCTAAACTCCACTTGGGAAATTATAGGAGGCTTGTGCAAAGATGCAGTCTCTGAAGGAGACCAGAAGTGTAAAAAGAGATGTAATGTTATCATTCAGCTCTCAATCTATCACCACCTGATCCTTTTTTCCCCACTTGATCTAAATACCAAGAGCACTCAAATGGAATTTCAATGTCGTCATGTACATCATAAAATACATCTTTTCAATACTAAGGATTGAGCTTGACTATAACAAGACCACTAGAAGTAGAGTCAGGGAATTGCCTCCCCGACCGACTATGTGTGTGTTGGGGGCAGGAATCATTTCTCAGCAAAACTCTTTATCAGCAACACCTGGCCAGGAAGACAGCAAAAAGCCAGATCAATGAATGAATGAATCATCCATCGATGGTTTCAAGGTCTGGCTCTGCTACAGAGCTAGCAGTGTGACCTTGGTTAAGTGACACAACTTCTCTGAGCTTCAAAGTTTTTCATTTCTAAATCAGAAATAATAATAGCTACATGGTGTGATTGCAATAAATGCAAAAATGTGCATAAAGTGTCCCAGAAAGTGATTAGCATGTAGTAGGTACTCAGTAAATGGTCGGCCCTCTGTACTCCCTGGAACCATACTTCACACAAAGCAAGTGATCAGTAATTGATCAGCTTGGCTGATCAATGGCTGCAACTAACACAAATGCTCTCATTTAATTTAGAAGAAAGCACAGACAGGTGAGTTCACATGACTTAGGTCAGGTAGCTGCTCCACGGAAGAGCTAAGGGCAGAGGGAGGAAAGGAAATCTAAAATGTTAAGTCTATCTCTGCCAACTGTGAGAGGCAGCGAACACTTATATTTGTCTTTTGTTTACACCATGATTTCTACTGTGGACTTTCGGCTCTGAAAAGCAAAGTCCCGGATCTTCTAGAGAATTCACACAAGAGTCACACTTTTAACAGCTTTTCATTAGTAAAGCTGGACATACAGATACAGTAAACTGTACCCAAAGTCAGTTATACCTAAAGGAGCTATATAATAAATTCCTATTGTGTCTAGTCCCGCTTCCCTGCTCCCAAGGAGTTTATTCCTGCAAATGAAGATGTATTTGATGCTGCGACCAGGAAGTGAAGTATATGCCATCCAGCATGTTCCCTCATTGCCTTAACTTCAAGGAAAGGAAGGACAAGTTCACGGCCCACTTATTACAATCATTACCGCTCAGGTCTGTGGCATACTTTATTTCTTCTAGTTCCTTCCACTGATCTCTGTTCTCTTTTTCATCTCAACGGTCCGATTTTGCTTTTTGTTTAATCCCTAAACCATTGCAAATCTTTCTCCAAAAAGGTAAGATAGAAGAACATTAAAAACATACAGTTGCACGCAGATTCCCACTTTGGACTCCCCTGGTTTGAAAACAATACCTGACTCTCTCCTTCAGATTCACCATCTTTAAACAAGGGATGATGTTAAAAACTAATAACATGGAACACTTGTAATAGCTCCGGGTACAGGCCACGCACTGTTGTAAGTGCTTCCCATGTAAGAAACTCATTTAATCTTCACAAAAATCCAACGACACTGGTGATATCACCACGTCCATTCTACAGAGCAGGAAACTGAGGCTCAGAAGGTTAGGTAACTTGAAAACCACACTCTTGAGGAGGCACTTTATTTAATGCAATTAGAATTAAAATGGAATGCTTTAATTTAGAACCTCATCTTCTGGGAACCATGAAGACAGCTGTGAATATAATTAATACACTGCAAATGCTGGCAATGGAGCCAGCCCACACAGTAAGAGAGCGATTGTCATGATAAGGAGTAAATTCCAGCGTCCTTCCTCTGTTCAGATTCCACTATCAGCAACTGCAGAGCCTGACTGTAGAAACAGTGACAAGCCAAGAGGTTATTTACTGTTGTAACTGGGTTGGAAGGAGAAAAGATCCATAAGGTAAAAGGGCAGCACCCTAATGTTTTCTTTGCCTGCAAGGCAGACACATCACTTGGCAGGCTCTTTCTGACCTAATGCCTTTCCCGAAGTGTGGAGAATTGAGAGAGGATCATGAGATCACTGTGAAGGGGAAAACCTGCAGCCTGAGCTCCTGACCACAGCCTGGAGGGTGACTCACACTGCATCCTGGCGAGCTGGTCCTGCTGAGCTGGTCTGATGGAGAAGTGGCTGCTGTCACCTGTGACTCGGAAAACTATGACCAATGGAAGGTACTGCCCTGCTGTTCTACATTCCAGAGACTCCAGAATCCCAGGGGCACTGCAGGCTGCTTTGCCTTTGGGCCAAAACTCAAAAAGAGCCTCTTTCCAAGTCCTGGAATCTCATCCCCGTCAGGGTTTCGGAAGGAACTACAGCCGATGGAAATGCGTCTTCACTGAGGTGTGCACAGAAGTCGTCACTTCTCCCACCTTCTCACAACTCCCAGTGACATCATTCCTGTGGCCACACTGAGGGAGTGGAACCCAGATACAGGAAGTGTCCTTAAAATGGCAAAGCGAAACTAGGAGGTGCGTCTTGTCCATTCCCAAGAAGGCCTCCTGCCAGCCTGACAATGTCTGCAGAAATAGCGCTGGCTGGACCTTCTTGTCTCCTCCTAAGTACCCATTTCCTGCTGCCTAGTTAATTTCTGCAAATAGCTCCCTTTGCGTACTGTGCCTGACTCCGACATCTTCTACCCCAACCCCTGATAATGGATCAAAGCTTTAGCACTCCTCTGGCGCGTACTTCTTGGACTGGTGTTGACATTTGACCCTCTTCTTCTGTAATGACCCCAGCCCAAGTCTGGTGCAGGTCTTGTGTGAATGGATCCCGACACCCAGAAACAGGCATGGGCTGGTGGATTTTAAGCTATCGGCCAGGCTACCAGAGAAGGGTCACAGAAAGAACAGTGTCATGGGACGCAGAAACCGCAGGTAGGCTCCTTCAGATGGCATGCCAGGAAAGCCCCTTCTGAGAAGGTGACATTTGAACCTAAACCTTTAGTGATCCAGTGCACAGTTTGTGCAAAAGGCCCGAGTGGGAAACAGCTAGCTAAGTAAAATGGCTCCAGCAGACGCTTCTAGGGTCCTGCGTCATTTCTGATGTCAGCGTAGCTGCAGGGGACAGGCTCTCCTCCAAGCACGTGCCTCTAAGTCTCCCGACTGCTCTGCCTCAGGGCTTTCTCCAGAACCTGGGAAACCCACTCAGATCTGACCCAGGAACATTTTCAAAGTGGGAGGTGGGACTTCCTTGGGGACCCTCAACCAATGAGGGACGGGAGCAGTGAATGAATGTCCCAGGCCCCTCTCCTCCTACAGGAAACTCCAAGGCTTGCTCTGTGTACCTTCTCTCAGGGACCCCAGTTGGACCGTGGCTCACTCCCCCCATCCTGAGATCATCTCCAAGCTCTTGACTCGGGCTCTGCGTTAAGTCTGAGAAGCTGAAGAAGCAGCTCATTGTGGTTCTAGTGAGAATCCAGTTGGTGAGGTCAATATGAGCTAGATGGTGAACAGGCCATGGAAAAGCTTTAGATTTCAGATTTCACTGCCTGGGTGGTCAAGATGGTGGAGCCCAGCCAGGGAATCCAGCCAACAGGCCTTCAGGTGGCCTTGGTGGCTGGGGATCTGACATCACTGGGGCTAGAAGGAGTCTTTGGTCCTCTGCTAAGCCAGCTAAGATTCAGGGAAGGAATTCGGATGGGCAGGCAAGGGACACTGAGGCAAAAGGCCACTCATCAAAATGGGGCCACCAGGGAAGCCACAAGGTGAAGTTCTGACTCAACCCTTATGCAAGTGCCAAGAACTCATCTCTAGCACGTTGGATATGGCATGAAATTAACCACAGCTTTCCTGAGTGCTGCCAATTTTCAATCTGCTAAGCAGTTTTCATAATGAGCTCATTTCGCCCTCAAAACAACCATATAAGTCATTCTCCCCATTTTATAGATAAGGAAAGCTAACCGATCTAAGCACTAGAACCAAGACTTGAATACAGAGTTATTGGATTCCAGATTCCATGCCTGGTCAGTCAATTACCCTGCCAGGGTCCAATGGTGCTACAGCCCAGGGTCAAGGTCAACAATGGATCCTGCAGATGTAAGCTTGGTGGCTGCAAGCAGGAGGGGCTGGGAGAGGGAGGAACTTATTCTTGGCATCAAAATGCACACAGCATGGGTTCACCAGCATCCCCTGGGGAGAGATGCTCCCTGTGCTTTAGACTCGCAGCAGCAGTGACCATGTCCTATGCAATCAGATTGCAGCCACGCTTCCATTCCTGAGGAATGTTTCTCAAGTTTGTCATCTATGTCCAGGGCCTGAAGGGAAAGGACTCCAGGTTGATGTGGGCAGGATGCTCAGCTCTTTATCATTTAGAAAAGAAACCACAGCCATACTTATATCTGCAGGGCATGCTCACGTTTACAAAATGTATTCTAGTGCTTGAAATCATGATGCTGGGGATGGGCAGAGCAGGTCGTCTGATTCCCATTTCAGAGAGGAGTGAAAAGAGTCAAAGATGTTGAAAGGCAGGACAGTGTGGTGGAAATACCAGCTGCTGGCCGTGGAGCCAGGAATTCCTGCTCTGGCCCAAGCTCTGCCCCTGACTGGCCTTGACTCACCACGAGCTCCCTATTCACCTTGGATGCTGACTTTGCAGGTTGAGTGTTGGAGAGGGAAGAAGCCAAAAAGGGTAGGAGCCTGACTCCCCGAACAACACCACAGAGCTGAGATCAAAACCACTAGTAGCACTGGACCATGATGCGAGCAAGCAATAAATGTTTATAGCCTTCTGCCACAGAGCATATGGAGTGGTTTGTTACAGCAGTTAGCCAACCCTGGCTAATACAGTCCCTCTGCAGTCAAGGCGGCTTTCTCCTCCAACCTCAGTCCAGTGGATTCAGCATCACTTGGAGCTTCCATCTGGTGCTTTCCAAGCTACACTTCATTGACTGCACATTCCTTGGTTTCTGTGTCCATTCCTGCCCCTGGTCCTTGCCCAGTACCCTTCTTCATTGCCCCTGAAATCAATGAGACAGCAAAGCCATACACTACTCAGCTCTCCGACCTGTCAGAGAAGAGCCAGTCCCATCAGACAATCCAAAAGCCAGACCAAAGGGCACCAGACTCCGTCACTGGAGACCCAGTACTGACTTTACCTTGGCTTCTAATTCACTAGGTCACCTTGACCACATTTCTTGAGCACCCAGGTCTAGCTTTCCCATCTCTAGAATGAGGAGGTTGGCCTCCCTGATACCAAAGCATCCTGCTAACATTTTAGGATTCTAACATGTAGATTCAAAGCCCCAAGAGAGAAGGATGTGGGTTAATTATTCAAAGCTGTGGGATAATTAATGAAGGTGATTTCCCCAAACTCTGAAGGAAAAAAGATTTCATCGAAGGGGAGAGAATTCTTGAAGCTGATGTCACGTGTACGAAGGCAAAAGATCAGACGGTTTCCTCATTAGCAAATCCCACTGTCTGAGAGGTCGTGGAAGAGAATAGAGAGGCCACAGGCTCTGGATTTGGAGAGACCTGGGTTCGAATCCTGCCTTTACTTCTAACTGGCTGTGTGATGGCAGGAATTCACTTCACCTTTCTAAGCCTCTGTTGTATCACTTGTAAAATGGTATATCTCAGAAGGTTGTGATAACTAAATGAGACAATGATAGTAACACACATCGTAAGTTGCAGCAGGAAATTCCCTTCATTCTCATCTTGCTAGGCTGAGGAAGGAAGTTAGTCTGGGAAAACAGGGGGAGGAATGGAGGCATTCCATTCATTCACGTATCTGTTCATTTACCTCAAGATTACGTAGCAGTCACTGGCAATACAGAGATGAATAAAACATAGCCCCTGACCTCAAGGAATTCAGCGTCTAGGTGGAACGACAGACATATAGACAGATTATTGATCCCCTAGTGATAACTACCTCACACAAGCACAAGAAAGCCAGCACTTCCACTTCTAGAAGCACACCATAGAGAGAGAGACATGGGTGTCCATGGAAACGTGTACAGAGATGTCCACTGAAATTCTCACTATAAGTGAAAAATTAGAAAAAGAATGTCCAACAATAGGAGAGCAAAAAAATGTATCAGATGAATAACTAGAATCAACAACACATAGTCTCACAAAGATTGAGTAAGAAATGCAGTTATCAAATTATATATACACTTGGGTACCATTTGATTAGATTTTAAAACACACACGACATATTTTGTATTTTTCATAGATGTGTATAAAAGTATTTTTTGAAAGAACTAGAGGAATCCACATTAAACTCGTGAAGCTGGTTGCTTCTGGGGAAGGTAGGAAGAAAGTGGATTTAAGGATAATGGTCAAAGGGGACAGTAATTTCACCTGTAATGTTTTGCTCGTGTTTAAAAAGACTAGACACAACTAGGACAAAGTCTTAGCATTTGTTAATTTGGAAAGTGGAAATGTGTGTGATATTATTCTTTATACCCTTCTGTATATTTTAAATTTCTCAAAATTCCACAAAGAAGAATGATGCAAGTGTCTTCCCCTTGGTTAACTTAAGTTGACCCTTGACTCAAGATTGGAAGGCCATGGCCAGATGGCAAGATCAAGGCTGGTAGGAGTTAGCCAGTGGTAGTGGAGGATCACGGAGTACATAGGTTAATCATGCTACCGTTGTCTGGGAGTCAGCATGAAACTGCTTTGAGGAGACGAAGACCTAGCTTTTACTTGTGGATTCACCACTTAGTAATATAACACCATCATGAATGTAATCATACAACCACCCTGAAACATATTGCTTTGTCTAATGAATCTAGTTCTTCATGCCAGTTAGCAGATAAAATGTAGACTTTAAATTCTATATAATTTATACTTAGTTTGAGCCAATAATGTAAATAGACCCGTTAGGAACTTCTTAGTCTCCCTAGGAGAAAAAAAGGTCAATCTCTAAAATGATGGTTTTCCACCTGCCATTCCCAGTCCTCTCCAAGATGGCACCCAGGTGTGGTTTATGCAACCTTACGGTGGAAGGGAAACACTGGGCCCCAGGGCACAAAGCCCGTTGGATGTTAGTGTCAGAAGTAACACTCAGTCTCCCTAATTGCAGACTGAAGTCTGCAACATGTGAAGCTTGAAGTCTGCGGTGTTTCTCTTTCTTTCTCTTACTCTCTCTCTCTCCTTGAGCAAAGTCCAGATGCTCCCTGGCTAACGCAGTCCCACCATCTCTAGATTTTTTTGAAGTCTGGCTGTGAGTCCCATTCAGCCTCAGCCCAAACGGCTTCTCATCTCTCTAGCCTTCTCTGCAGAACTGCCTTAACCCTGTTCTAATGAGACCTTCTATCCAGCACCCCACCCCAGCACCCAGCTGTCCACAGAACATGGGAGCCAAGGGCAGCTTGAGAGGGCTAAAGCTCTAAGCCTTCCTCAGCCTCACAGACACTACATTGCCATGTTTATTTTGAGTTGGCTGCCCTGACATTAGTATGGCACCCTCTGAGGTGGCTCTGCCTGGCAGCTCCCCAAGTAGAGACTGGAAGCAAGACCCACTCTCTGTTCTGGATGTTTCCTTCATTTATATAAAGCACTTCCCTTTTTTTGGTCAAATGCCAGGATAGTTCAATCCCCTCTTCTTCCCTCCTAGACTTCCCCTTTCCACAAAACCCTAGGCTGGTGTGATGCTTAATTTTATGTGTCAACTTGGCTAGACCATGGTACCTAGATCTTTGATGAAACACGTCTGGATATTGCTGTGAAGGTATTTTTTAGATGAGATTAACATTTAAATCAGTAGACTTTGAGTAAAGCAGATCGCCCTCCACAGTGTGGCTGAGCCTCGTCCAATCAATTGAAGGTCTTAAGGAAAAGACTGTACTCCCTCAAGGAAGAGGAAATCTTGCCAGCACACTGCCTTCAGACTCAAGCTGCAACATCAACTCTTCTTGAGTCTCGGGCCTGCTAGTCCATCCTACAGATTGGGATTTGGACTTGCCGGCATCCACAGTCACATTAGCCAATTCTTGAAAATAAAACTTTCTCTAATCTCCGGTGTGGGCAGGAGTCTCCATCCTATTGGCTCTATTTTTCTCTGGAGAACCATAACAACTACAGCTGGTAAAGGGAGGGGCAGAGTTTCCCTCGCATCAGGTCTTCATTCTTCCCAAAGTCAACCTCACACCTGAACCTTAATGGTATACAGGGGCACACGTTGAGTCCTCTAGGCTTAATCTTCGATATGATAAATGGGAGATAAGGAATTTAACAAATCCTTTTCTTCTCTATAAGACCCAGTTTGCAAGGCTACGCTCTTACTAAGGAGGTCAGGTACCTGTCCTCCGGGATAATGAACTTAAAGGAGGTAGAAGGCTGAAAGGAAACCACGACTCAAAGGGAGAAATGGAAATTGGTTATTACAAATTTTTATTGCCATTACACTCTGTGATCTTGGGCAACTCTTTTCACATCTCTAAGCTTCTATTTGTCTCACCAAGTTGTTCAACTAATCAAGATATTATTGTTATCATTAGTAGTAGATCTCATTTTGGGAGATTCTACCATGCACCTGTCACAGTGCAAAATTGAACTGCGATTATGAGTATTGGAGTTTGGTGTTTTGCATGGATGGCGTTGGATGAATGTAGTCAGAGTTCGGGGCCACGGTTGGGGTGGTAGTGGGTAGAGGTACAAAAGATGTCTTAGATGGCCAAATCCTGGCTGGGTTGTAAGATCCAGATGGAGGGTGGAGTTGGGACTAGTGTGGGTCAGCAATGACAGGACCAGTGATTAGAGGGCAGTTGGATCACGCTGGCGGAACAGAGAGTTATGACCGAAACTTCTTCCCACACCTCTTGTCCCAGATGATGTGATCCTAGTAAGTTTGTCTTTGATCCAAAGAAACACCTGTGCTGGAGCCAGTTTTACCTTCTGCCCCACCAGGTAAGGAGGGAACGTTCTAGCAACTTCACCCATGGAGTCCGGGGAGGATGGGAAATTCCCCTGGAAGCCCAGAATGAACCGAGGTCAAACTCTGGGCTTTTTCTGAGCAAACATTTTGAGAGAAACCAAAGTGATGATGATGTGGAAGAGCGATCGGGGCTGTCCCCTTGCACAGAAGCAAGGCTGTTGAAAACACAGGGATTAGTACAGATGAATCATTGCCAGGTCTCTCCCTGAGAGCGTTTGCTAGCGGCAACCCAATAAATACCGGATCTCCGAAAATGCTGACAAGTCACCCGCCGGGCCTGGGAGTTAAGAGAGATCGCTTCCGAAATTGGTGGGAGGAGAAAGCGGGCAGTGGAGACACGGGGGCGTATCCCCCCTCCAGAATTTATGTTCCTCCTTTTGCTAAGATAACTTCCTACTCTTTCAGAAGTGTAGGTGATTCTAGAATCTAGATGAATGGTGCCCCAAATCCCAACCGTCTGTCCCTCCGGTGTGGGTGGGAATGCATGTCCCCCTTTGACTCCTGCCCTTTGACAGCAAGGCAGAGTATGCTTGGAGGCAAGAGGGGCAGCTGCCTTGCTTTGGGTTATTAGCAGTGGGGACAAACTAAAGGTCTTTGGAGCACTGCTTCAGACAGAATCTAGAGTGAACAGTGCTCTAAAAGAGGCAATAATCCATTTAATGTCTTGATTATGGTAGTGGATACACAAATCTACACAAGTGGTACAATGTATAGAACTAAATACACACACACACAGACACACACACAAAGAAATGAGTGCAAGTAAAATTGGAGACATCTAAATATCATCAGTGGATTGTATCAATCTTAATATCCTGCATTCAGTATTCTATCATACTATAGTTTCACAAAATATTACCATTGGGGAAAACCGGATAAAGGGTACACAGACTCTCTCTGTATTATTATTATTTTTTTTAGAAAAACAAATTTATTGACATGACTCATGGACCACACAACTCACTCATGTAAAGTGTACCATTCAATGGCTTTTAGTATTTCACAGAGTTGTGTATCCATCACCACAATTTTAGAACATTTTATTATTCCGCCAAAACTCCCTGCATCTTTTACCCATTACCCCACCGTCCCCCCATAACCCAAGCCCTAGGCAACCACTAATTTATTGCTGTCTCTATAGATGTTCCTGTTTTAGATATTTCATAAAATTGAAATAATAAAATAGTTGGTCCTTTGTGACTGACTTCTCTTAGATAGCATTTATTGTAGCATGAATCAATATTTCATTTCTTTTTGTTGATAAACAACATTCCATTGTCTGGATATACCGCATTTTATTTATCTATTCATCAGTTGATGGACATTTGGCTTGTTTCCACTTTTTGGCTATTATGGATAATGCTAGTGTGAATGTTCACTCACAAGTTTTTGTGTGGACACATGTTTTTAATTCTCTTGAGCGTACACCTAGGAATGGAATTGCTGAATCATATGGTAACTCTGTGTTTAACCTTTTGACAAACAGCTGTACTTTTACATTCCCATCAATTTCTCCATATCCTCACCAAAACTTGTTATTTTCTTTTTTTACTATAACCATCCTAGTGGGTGTGAAGTGGTATCTCATCGTGGTTTTGATTTGCATTTCCCTAATGATTAATGACGTTGAGCATCTTTTCACATGCTGATTGGCCATTTGTATATTTTCTTTGGAGAAATGTCTATCCAAATCCTTTGCTCAGTTTTTGAGTTATTCACCTTTGTATTACTGGTCTCTGTGTCACTTCTTACAATTGTTTGTGAATCTACAATTATCTCAATAGAAATTTTAATTTTTTTAAAGAAAAGATATTGGGGGAAAAAATGGAAAGGAATTCAGGGGCAAAAAAGAAGCTGAATTTCACCAGAGTATATACCAACGGCGAGCAAGCACATAAGAGATGTTCAGCATCATTACCCACTAGGGGAAAGTAAGTTAAAACTGCAATGAGATATAACCACACATTTATCAAATTTACCAAAGGAAAAATTAGTGACAAAATCATATGTTAGTGAGGCTGCAGAGAAACTGGGTCACTTGTATATTGCTGGTGAGGAATGCAAAATAGTACAGCCATTCTGGCAGTTTCTTATTAAAAAAATAAACATGTAATTGCCATACGACCTAGCAATTGCACTCTTGGGCATTTATTCCAGAGAAATGAAGACTTATGTTCACACAAAAACCTGTGCAAGGTCATTCATAAAAGTTTTATTTGTAATAGCCCAAAACTGCAAACAACCCAGATATCTTTCAATAAGCGAATGGTTAAGCAAACTGTGGTCCATCCCTACCGTGGAATGCTGCTCAGCAATAGAGAGGAATGAACTATCGATACACCGAGCAACTCTCTGAATCTCCAGAGAATTAAGCTGAGTGAAAAAAACAATCTCAAAAGGTTACATACTTTATGATTCCGTTTATGTCGCATTTTTGAAATGAGAGAATTATGGAAATGGAGAACAGATCTGTGTCTGGCTTAAGTCAGGGATGAGATGGGTGCAGGAGAGGGAGGTGGGTGTGACCACAAAAGGGCAACACCAGGGGATAGGTCTGTGGAAATGTTCTGTATCTTGATTATAGCAACATCAGCATCCTGGTTGTGATATGGTACTGTGTGATACGGCAAGATGTTACCAACAGGGGAAAGTGGTGAACCCAGTAATACACCAGATCTCTTGGGTCTCTCTATATTTCCTCTTACAACAGCGAATCTACAATTAGCTCAAAATTAAAGTTTATGAGAAAAAGAGAAAGGCACTGACTTCATGGATCTACTTACAGTTCTACCAGTGAATAATTATGTGATTTGAGGCGAATTAATCTTGTCAGTCTTTCCACCGGTAAAATGAGGAGAATATCTACTCATGATTGTGGTAGGGGTCAAAAGAAAATAAAAGTGAAAGAACTTGTAACTAACAAAGCAATTACTACTACTACAACTATATCTTGAATATTCTCTGTCTTCAATATACATCCCTTCATGGATGCCTCAATGTCAGAAATGTCCACTCATCATCCTTTGACTTCTCCACTGATAATGGAGGCATTGTGAGTAAGGGACCAGAACACACTCATTCATACAAAGGCAGGAGTGAAAGGTGTTTGCTAACATGAAAGCATTCCGGTGCTTGGAGGACTCAAAGGTGGAAGGAAACAGGCCGAGATCTGGTCCCTCATCAAGGCCTCTCAGAGAGGAGGGACAGGAGAGGAGCCATGCTGAATCAGATCCCAAGTTTTATGGACTTTTGGTACCTGGAAGTGGGGACTTTTGCCCGACCTACTTGAGAATAAATTTACTCTTACCCTTGTGGCCCTGGACAGGTCACCCCTCCTCCCTACCTGCTAACCGGGAATAACCACACCTCCCTTACAAAGCGGGTACGAGGACCGCCCACATGAGATAATTCAGTGTTTCCCAGTTCCCAAACTCCAGTCATTCCTGCACCAGTGTCCTCATTCCCACCAAATTCACTTAACACCAGAATTGTCATTTATTTGCTATTTTTTTCATAAATCAGCTCTCTTCTTTACTTAAATAACCTTATTTGCGAAAAGAAACAAAAGCAGATGCACATTTGTTCACATTTTAACATCTTTGAAAGCAGCCTGCTTCTTACACTCAGTGATGTAGGATGGTTTAATTAGCAGAATTATTTTTATTTCTTAGTGGAGTATAGAATAATGATGTCCTTGTAATCAGCAACATTTTAGATCCTATTAAATATGGAATGTCACTTCTTTAAGTAGAAAACCAAAGTTGCTTGTTAAAAATAGAAAGAATCATTTAAATAAATACATTTTATTAAATTACATTTTAATTAATTTTCCAACATAATTAAATTTCACCTAGAGTGTGCTGCCTGCAAATACGTTAGCCTGAGGCCTGCTTCTGATCTATTAAAAAAGGGAAATTTAGTGAGCAAAGAGGGTTGACGATGAGTTGCTGGCACCAGACTGATAGGATCTTCATGAAACAATATAGTATATAATTCCATGTTCCTCATAGTCATACTGTGAAGCACCTAAAACTACCTCCATTAGCAGCAAGTGTCTGCCCTTCAACAGCACTGGGGAAAAAACAATGAGTAGCAGACAAGATCTGTGTCCTGTCACTGCTTCTGGGAACTGGAGGCAATACACATTCCTAGGAGAATGGAAGAGTACAGTTGTAGTGGTTCCACCCTGAGACATGTGGCAGTGAGAAATGTCACCTAGAAGTACATCCACTGACGTGGATAGAGTCTTAAATAAAATGTTGAGTAAAGTGAGAAGAAACTGAATGAGGTATATTTCACAGCATCATCTATGTAAATTAAAAGCTTATACATTCTGGGGCTGGCCTGGTGACATAGTGGTTGAGTTCGTGTGCTCTGCTTCGGCAGCCTGGGGCTCACAGGTTTGGATCCCAGGCACGGACCTGCACACTGCTCATCAAGCCTTGCTGTGGCGGCATCTCACATAAAATAGAGGAAGATTGGCAACAGATGTTAGCTCAGGACCAATCTTCATCACAAAAAAAAAAGAAGAAAAAAGCTTACACATTCACCATACACACTACACACTTTTAAAAATATACACATATCCTTATGATGAGGTAAGGGGAGGGTGGGAGAGGGGACAAAAGTGTGGGAAAGAAAAATAATGCTAATAAAATAAAAATGAAACAAAAGAGGCTGTTTGGACCAATGATGATACTGTGCCCTGAGATGCAGTGTTGGAGTAACTCAACTATCTGTATAAAAAAATAAAAACATACGTGTAGAGCTCCTATCAGCATCACATAGGTACACAGTAGGTACTCACTGAATATCAATTGTTTGCCTTTAGAGTAATCTATAAAGGCTGTCTGAAGTGTCTTCAAGAATTCCGAGTGGTACTGAATTCCCAGTGACTGTCCCTTGGTAGATGTCACACATCCCCTCAGTGGTCCCCTAGATTGGTCCTGGTCCCTCCCCCCTTACCCACACACATATCCTGGACTCCTCCGGTGCAGGATGACCCACCATCAATAATCACCCCTCCCCCAACACCATGAGGCATCCAAAGCCAAGCTAACATCCCTAAAACAGACTCACAAACCCTAAGGGTTGATTCAGGTGGACATTGCTTAGTGATTGAGTCCCACCATCCCATTGTACAGATGGGAAACTGAGGCCAGAGAGGGGCAGAGACTTGACAGAATCACACAATGAGTGAGAGGCATTCCATAACTAGAACCAGGTTGCTTTCCTTCCACGTATGCATACATCCTCCCCTCCCAACACACACATGCTCTGTAATGCCCTTTATCTGACCTACCAATACAGACCAGCGGCAAGCCCATTGAGATAGAAGTTCCATCCTTGATGGGGCAGATATTCATGTCTAGGTTGCTGCCCACCAGGCACTTGGGGACTGAGACATGAGGAGGCCGGGAAATTACTACGAGGGCAATGAGTGCCCCGGTAGACTAGACAGAAGTAAAAACAGCCAATGGCGTCATTTCTTAATACCGTTATCACTAAAAATGATCTATTCCTTGGAAGATAAAGGGTAGAAAGTCAGGCCTGTGGGCTGCCTAGCATCTTTGCCTCAGAGAGAAGGTTTTTGCAGATATAACAAAGTGGCAGTCAGGATGGGTGGCAGGGACATAAGGCATTTTATGAGAATGGTCTCATATTCCCAAAGTACATACTATGATCTCCTTTTTACAGATCCTAAGAGACTCAGAAAGGCTAAGTAACTTGCCAAAGTTCATAAAGCTAGCAAGGGGCTAGAAAAGGATTTCAACACGGAGTGCTTGTTTCCAAAGCCTGAGTTCCTCCCCTACACTTCTTCCTTAGACCCCAAGAGGAAAAGAAGAGGTGCTGTGGAGGTTCAAAGAAGAGAGAGAGTTGAGGTTTGAAAGGCAGGGGGGTGGGGGGAGGCGGGAATCCAGGAGAATGTCATGTGCCTTCTTCACTTGACATAGGTCTTAAACGAAAGGTGTGATTTCCACAGGTGGACCGGGGGAGGGCACTTCAGGTGGACAGAACATACAGCAAAGATGTCAGGCTAGGAAAGCACAGTGAATGCTTGGTGCGCCAAGCGGAGGGCTGGGCTAGTATCTCAGAGGTGTAAAGTAAACAGAGACAGGTCAGTGTGAAGGCTGGCGCCGTGCAGACGGAGGGAAGCACCGGCCATCAGGCTGAGGGGTCTGTGTGCCTACAGCGGGCACTGCAGAGTTCGTGGAAGGATTTTAAGGTGGAACGTGCGTGCAGCGGTACCCCATCTCCCCAGAGCCTCTGAGGCTGAGGGAGGCAGGAGTCAAGAACACAGGTTTTGGGTCAATCGGACTTGAGTTTGAGTCCTAACCCTTGCATGAGTTAGCTGTAATCTTGGGCAAGAGGTTTATTCTCTTAGATAACACTTGGAACAGGTCTGGTACACAGTAAATGCTCAATATGAGTTACCAAGGATGATGAGGAGGAGGAGGATGGTGATGATGATGATGATGATGATGATGATGATGAAGGCATGATGACAACAAGAACGGGGAGGAGAGAGAGATAGAGGAGGAGGAAGAAGAGAAAGTGGAGGGGACGAGCGGGAGAATTTGTTGTCATATAGAGCAGAGGACAGACTTACTGAAGAACAGGAGTCACTAAGTCTATCCAGATGGCAGGATTCTGAGAAAAGGCCTGCAGACATGGTCAGGAATCTCTCCATGGCCAAGACTCTTGTCTTCTGCTTTGTCCCAGTACCTTGCTGGACCTGTAAAAAAACAATAAACACATGCTGAGAAACTGCACATGCTAATCACCAGGCTAGACACTGGAGACCCTAAAATGAATTAGACTCCACCCCTGCCCCCAAGGACTTGACAGTCTAGAGTGTGGGGGCAGCGAAGGGCCCAGACAACCACCTAAAGCAGAAAAGCCAACCAACCTGACTGCTAGGTTGGGCTTCAAGGGAAGAGTTGGGTGCTGGGGGTCGGGGGAGGGGAAGGGGATAGGGGAGGAGAAGGGGCAGGGGCAAGAGGGCACTTCTGAGTGGAGGCATCCAGGAAGAGAGAGAAGAGGCTTTGGCTCACCGGATCTGAGAGAAGAGTAGAAAACCAAGTGTGAAAAAAACAGAAATTGGGCAGTTCCAGGGTTCTAGATAGCAGAAAATAACCAGTAGCTTTGACCATGGCTTGGAATGAATGTACTCCAACTGTTTTTCCATCTTTCTCTTTTTCACTCAGGATTCAAAGTCCTGAAGGTCCATTCTTTGGTTTCAAGAAGGCAGGACATCAGGAACTTCCATCATGGGAGCAGGTTCATTTCCAGAAAGAAAATCCAGTCAGTTTTGCCAAATGTGAGGAAAAGAGAAATTGCAAAAAACAAAACAAAACAAAAAACCAATAAAGCCGACTATAACTGGGGCAGGCACAGCCAATTTACCATGCAGTCTCCTTTGATTTGGTTCAAAGAGGCAAAGTGCCCAGTTTCAAGTCCTCTTGCCTCCAGCCCAGGCATCCTTACAACTAGGAGTAGCTGTAAGATCCAGTTCTGGCCAATGAGATGTATGCAGAATCCAATGGGTGGAGCTCCTGGGTAACCTCTTTAAAAGGAAATGTCCCCTTTGGCATGTGGTCCTTCCTTTGTTTGCACCTGAAAATAGTCGTGATGCCTGGAGGAGCAGCAGCCATCCTGTGCCCTGAAACTGAAAGCAATGTTCTAGGGCTGCAGATGGGAAGGTGGAAGGACGGAGCCTGGGTCCTCGAGGACTTTACAAAACCACTTACTTGATAGGAGAGACAGGGTGAAACTCCAGCCGTCTGCCTCCAGAACCCACATGACAATTAGGTTAATGACAGTGTTTGGGGTCAGGGGGTTGGCGGAGGTGGTCTCCTTTCACTGGAGTTCAGCTCTCAAATGACTATGCAGGAAGCTTCACCTGACCCCCAGAATAAGTCAGGATTCCCCCATTTTATAGATTGGTGGCTCACCAGTCATTTCCCTCCCAGCAGTTACCACAATTATTCGTGTCACTGTATAATGCCTGCGACCAGTGCAGACTCTGAGTTTGCAAGGACCCAGTCTTTATCTACATATGTATCTGTATCTATATCCGTATCTGTAGCTTTGTCTATATCTATATCCATATCCCTATCCACATATCTATGTAACTAAAACCATTGTGTCCCTGGTTCCCAGCATAGTGCCATGTATAACATAGGTCCTCAAATCTTTGCTGAGTAAGTGAATGAATGAATGAGTTGAATGAAAGTCATGGGTTGAAACCATATCTTCAGGCTCCTCCATCACCTTTCTTTCTCCTAAGAATAAAATATGAATAAACAAATTGGGGATTCCTCAGTTCTTTACAAGAGCGCAGACATCTCCGAAGCTTCAGGGGCTCATTATTCAATGTATTCTCTCTTCAGGGACTTCCTTTCAGCCTCGCCTGACTTCTCAGGGCGCACACGGATTCTAAGGGCATGTCTGTCTTCCTCTCTAGGAGGTCTTTGGTGGATGGTGAAGAGGTTGGTCCTGCCTGAAGTCTGGGGATCATGTGGAGTGTCATTAATGAGATTGTCATGCTCTGCACCATTTTCCTGATGGACCTTCTGACTGTCCCCTACCACCACTGTTCGATCCCTGGGGCTGGAGGCAGGAGGTGGCGAGCTTTTGCACAGCTCTGAATCAGGGCTGCTTGTGAGTCATGCACTGTCAAAGCCACATCAAAGGCTGGAGTTGGGTTGCCGGGTCGACATTGAAAGTCCTCAGGAGCCACAGCTCGGGAGGAGGCATGGGGCTCCTGAGCAGCCGCTGGCTCCCTGGGGGACCAGGTACTTTCCTGAAGAGAACACATCATTCAGCTCTTCCTGTGCTTTTACTGTAAACTCTTGGTTTATTACGCACCTAAGAGGAAGGACAGAGGGGAAGAAAAGAGAGAAAGAGACAGAGACATGGGAGGTTTGATTTGAGAGAAGCACAGCAAACAGCAACAGATTCTTATATATATGTTCAGAGCTGGGAGTGACAAGCCCCTATCTGAGAGGTAGAGACAGAGGCCCAGAAAGGGAAGGTGGTTGCCATGGACCAGGAAGCCGAGAGGGCAGGGATGCAAACCCACTCCTGATCCTCTGCCAGTGCACTTCCCACACATCTGGACAGCCACTCTTGCTGAGACTCCTCTGGAATCCAGGGCCTTCAGGATAAGGGAGACCCTCAGGAAGGAGGGGAATCAGCTCGATGTCCTGAGGGCCACGCAGCTCATGGGACAAAGGCGCATTAAGACGTCATCCATTCTACTGGGTGCCAGTCGTTGCGTCAGGCATCTTAGAAAACAGGAATGAAAAAGCTAAGATCTCTGCCCTTCTGAGCTCCCAGTCCAGTGGGGGAGACAGACACATGTGTAGCTCAAGCCGATCCAAGATGATCTGGAGAAGGGTTAGAGGAGCCGGGGGAAGGATCGGCGGGTAGGGACGGGAGAAACGCTGTGTCCGGGAATCAGCATGGGGTTCCTGGCCTTCAGGGTGAGTACGTGTTCACCGGAGGAACAAAGGTCACCACGAGCAGAGGGACACACGTAGCAAAGGCCTTGAAGTGGGGAAGTACAGGCGGGTGTCATGCTGGTGAGTCACCCCTGTGACTGAGGCTTAGCTTGTTCCGAGGCGACCATTACAGAGAACTGACTAGGAAGGTAATTCCAACTGGCTCTGAAACTCCCAAAGCCGGGAGCCTGGCCTTGTTCACGTCTGAGTGCCCAGCAAGAACTGGGTGCTGGATGAATGGCAGTGGGGCTCATTGGTGACAGCTTCCGACCTTAACAAAGCGTAATAACATGGTAACGACGTCATCTCCTACTACCCGGGAGTTTGTGCAGAAATCTCCCGCAAAGACTGCCTACAGAGCAAAGCTATCTAATACCCCATATTCTGAAGCATAGAAATTCCATGTTAGTACTTGAGGACAGGGGCCGATATGACCCCATCACTCATCTCCCAGAGGATGAAGAGATCAAAGCGCTGGGGCCTTTTCAGAGAAAGTAGTTGCTGCGGTGCTCTGCTTATCCTCACCCTTATGCCAACATAGAGGAGGAAAGAGGGATGCCCTTTCTCCTGCTTCAGCCCAAATGGAGGGCCCTTCAAGAGGCTACCCACAGGGCTTGACTTGTGATGTGATGGTTTTGAACTTTGTGGGGAAGGGAAATGCTATTGACTGGACCCTTCGCATCTCAACTTACTTTACTCTCTGTAGGTCCAAATTTGAACATAAATAAAACTGTTTGGAACATATCTGCAACATGTCTTTTCACTCATGGAATGATCTGCAGATTTATCTTTGCTGCTGCGTAGAGATCTAGTTCATTCTATTTTGACTGCTATCTGGTATGGCAGCACGTTTTATTTATGCACCACCTGCTTAATTTTTTTTTTTCTAAAATACAAACGGAATGCAAGATTGATACGGAAAGCTTGGAATATACAAAAGGGGATTTTTTTGAAAGCCTGTTATGCAGAGCAGGGGTTTAGACAAATCAATCTGGCTGCAGCGTGAAAGTCAGATCGGTGAGGCGGAAACAGGAGGCAAGAAGAAAGCAATCCCAGACGGAGACAACATAACCCAGCCGCGCTGTGATGACCGGGAGTCAGACTTCAAAGCTCAGTGGCTCAGATTGCAAACCCCAAGCTTTTTTTAAAGATGTCATGTACTATATTGGCAATAGGGTGCCTGCCAAGACATCAAACAGGGTATCTGTTGAGGGAATGGATTTAAAATGTATGCCAGTCACTCTTCTATTTAGATACGAGAAAAAAAATCACCTAGAAAAAAGTTTTCTTGGCTCCCTGAGTTACATAAATGTGGGTGATACTGTGTGTCAAGGAGAGTCAGGAACAGAATCTTGTATTACTGCATCAGAGCTGTTCCTTCTGGTGACCGGTTGTATACAGAGCAGCTCACTAAGAAAGAGAGGGCTCAATTTGTATAGGGAGTGTGGGGTGGGTCTTCTGGGAGAGAAGGGACAAGAGGCCTCCAATGCTGCTCACTGAGATTTGAAGTTAGAAAGAACTGTTGGACTCAACAACAAAAAATCAAACAACTCAATCAAAAAATGGGCGGGGGACATGAATAGACATTTCTCCAAAGAAGATATATGAATGGCCAACAAGCACATGAAAAGATGCTCATCATCACTGATCATCCGGGAAATGCAAATCAAAACTACACTAAGATATTACCTTACACCCGTTAGAATGACAAAAATAACCAAAACAAAACGTAACAAATGTTAGAGAGGTTGTGGAGAAAAAGGAACCCTCATACACTGCTGGTGGGAATGCAAACTGGTGCAGCCACTATGGAAAACAGTATAGAGATTTCTCAAAAAATTAAAAATAGAAATATCATATGACCCAGCCATCCCACTACTGGGTATCTACCCAAAGAACTTGAAATCAGCAATTCTAAAAGTCCCATGCACCCCTATGTTCATTGCAGCATTATTTACAATAGCCAAGATGTGGAAGCAACCTAAGTGCCCATCAACTGATGATTGGATAAAGATGATATGGTATATATATACAATGGAATACTACTCGGCCAAAAAAAAGGATAAAATCGTCCCATTCACAACAACATGGATGGACCTTGAGGGAATTATGTTAAGTGAAATAAGCCAGATAGAGAAAGACAATCTCTGTATGACTCCACTTACAGGTGGAAGTTAAACATGTAGACAAAGAGAACAGACGAGTGACTACCAGGGGAAAGGGAGGTGGGGGGTGGGCACAAAGGGTGAAGTGGTGCACCTACAACATGACTGACAAGCAATAATGTACAACTGAAATCTCACTAGGTTGTAAACTATCATAATCTCAATAAAAAGTTAAAAAAATAAAAAAAGAAAGAACTGTTAGGGGTAGAAGGTAAGGCCAGGAAGACCCATATCTAATCAGAAGTTCAGAGAAAGGCAACAGACATCAGAAATAAAGTTACCTTGAGCCAAGGGAGACACAGGCTAACACATGTTTAAACTGAACACAGGGAAGGCTGGTTCAGGAACAGCACTCAAGAGATGTGGGCAAAAATGCCTAGGCTTCTGGATATAGTTGAAGAGAATGGTTACTCTGGAGACGAAGTACAATTTACAGGCTGGACGAGGACCAGGACATTTCTGCAGACAAGAGAAAGCATCACAGGGCTCTGCAGGACTGAGCTACTACAGCTCCGCTGTGTGGCAGGGAGACGCAGGTGCTCAGAATCCAGCTCTGTCTCCAGGCTCGAAATTTAGAAAGAGACTGATCCTCATTGAGCAAGTAAGCACCTAAGCTTCCTGGAAAATCTGCAGAAGTGGGGAAGTCTGAAAAAAAAAAGGCAATAACTACATTTGCTTCTAGTGGGTATGTGAGCTCACAAGTGTGACTGAGGAGTGTGACTTTATTCATATCCTGAGCAGGTCATAATGATGTTAGAAACATCTTTTTGCCAAACTATCAAACTCTGTTTTCATATACTTTCCCTAGTTTTCATTTCAAAGTCAAAAAAATGGGAAGTCATTGGCCAATGTCATCTCCATCCACCACCCAAAAATAGCTTAAAAAAAGAAAAAAGATACAAGGTTATTTGCTTATTTTTGTGAAATTTCACACATGCATTATTCAGTTAATATTGAATTATGACGTTCTGGGACATCAAAATGTGGACAGCCGCAGAGAAAAGCATTTAGTGCTAGCAACTGCTTAATATTAAGGTAACTCACTTCCATGATGGTTTGTATAATTTGCACAAGCAAGCATAAATATAAAAGTTCTTATTCCTTCTTGCCTTCTTTTGCACTCTGTTCTCTTGCCACCTGCAGTTGAATTAAAGAATTTATAGTAAGAAATCTAGTACTGATGTTGTCCTACCCCACTAATCTACAATTACAAATGTCTTTCCTTACAGATCTTCCTTGACTTATGATGGGATTGCGTCCAAAATATCATTAGGTCAAAAATTTATGTAATACACCTAATCCTCATAGCTTAGCCTAGCCTACCTTAAACAAGCTCAGAACACCTAAGACAAAGCCCATTTTATAATAAAGTGTTGCATAGCTCCCATAACTTATTGAATACTGTGCTGAAAGCGTAAACAGCATGGTTGTCTGGGTACAGAATGGTTGTCGGTGTATCGATTTTTTACCCTTGTGGTCGCGTGGCTGACTGGGAGCTGTGGCTCACGGTTGCTGATCAGCATCATGAGACAGCATCATAGGGCATTTTGCTAACCCAGGAAAAGATCAAAATTCAAAATTTGAAGTATGCTATTTCTATGGAATGAGTATCGCTTTTGCAACATCAGAAAGTCGAAAAATCGCAAATTGAACCATTGTAAGGTAAGGACAGGCCGTACTCAGATGGAATGAGGTAAATGGAATTTATGCAGCTGGGTGTGACTTCTTGCTCTGTGACTGATGAGCTCTGTGACCTGAGGCAATTGCTTAAACTCTTGGAGCTCGTAAATGGGTATAATCAAGTAGACTTTATACTAGGGTCGCTCTGGGTGTTATAGGAGACAGCATTTCAAGGAACATGGTGGGCACACAAGAATAAGTAGTGGAGGGAAGAGATTTGTGCCTATCTGTCTGGTCTTCCTCATTCCTCTCATTCCTCTGACTCCACCCTGGAACATCCAATTTGCAGATTACATGCTGGGCATGAAATGTTCATGAGGGACAGTGGGCGGCTGTGGCAAGAGGTCCCAAACATTCCTCCTAGGCGTGCTCTCAGCGGGCATACCCAGCACCCACACAGCCCTGGGGGAACCAGGCTCCAAGCTGAGGGCCTCCAGTCAGGTCCCTTGTCCTCCAAGATAAGGCGGAGATCCCCACATGCCTATACCTCTTCCTCAAGCCATCCCATGGAGCTAAGTAGCCCCAGCACTTAAACTGGGTGTGGGCTGATTATCTTCATCTATGTTAATATCAGTCCAGGAGACATTTGAAAAACTAAGTATTCTCTTAATGCTGTGCATTTGAACTATTTCCCAAACACGGGTATATCCATGATCTCTTTTGGTCTTTACAATAAACCTATGAGGTTCACTGGGTCGGTACTGGTATTTCACCTTTGCAGGTGAAGAAACTGTAGTCAAAAGTTTCTTTACTCATGGACACAAAATTAGTAAGCGGTGAGTGGGAGAGGTAAAGTCAGGCCCAGAGAGCTCTTCTTTACAGAGACCTATTGGGTCAACGGCATACTCAGCCTATACACCCATGCATGTCCCCGGGGACCAGCAGTATGACTTATTTTAGTGCCTGATCACTGTGTCCTGTCATATGCCCCATAGCTTACCCACTCCAACTCACTGTGAGTGCATTTACTAGTGGCCATGAGATTATTTTAAAAATGTGAGAAAGAAAAAAAGAAAAGCAATTATAATCTTTTGCATTCATACTTCACGTTAATACTTGGTACAGCTGACACACTCCCAACTCTGTAGAAGCTTTCGTTAGTGCTTTCCTGAACTGTACAGAAAAGGGAAGGTCCCCGGGACAAAGTCTTTGACCTCATTGGCACTTCTTTGAAGCTAATATCCTGGATGTCCCAGTATGTTCTAGGAGAGAATTATGTTAACTCATTTTTTTCATCTGAAATTAGTACAGTAATTACTTTAATGAACAGAAAGACATCTTCATTAAGAAAAAAATTTAATAATATGAAAAAGTATAAAAATGAAATAACCCACAATTCCACGGTATGTATGCCTGCATATATGTGTGTGTGTGCGTTTCTATGCTTTTCTTTCTCCTATGCTTAGGAAGCTTGTGGCCCCAACTCTATTCCACTTACACTCACTCTCCTTGGGCAGGAGGATCATTGATGCTCCTGTTGCTTCCTTTCTCCTTATAGAGTGTAATGTGGGGACACCATAACTAGGAATCTTATCTGGCCAAAGATGCAGAAAAACTGCTGTTTCAAAATTTCCTCTGGTCTTTCTGGAAGCATCATGGGGTCCATGGCTTTCTGGTGGTACCCCTTCTTTAAAAGTAGACTGGCCCTTGGGGACTGTCAGTTCCCCAAAGAGACCTCCATTTATCAAGGTAAAGTTGAGTTTTCACTGGCAACGTAAGGGAGAACACCACCTTGAAAGAGTCTTCATGTGTCTCAGAAAGGGGAGCTCAAGGGTGACATTTATAAGGTCTGAGGATGCGGACTTGAGTGTTTCAGGTAGATCTTTGTCCTTAGAGCTTAGACTTGGAGGACATGGAAAGGCCGGAGTCCTGAGGGAAGTGTTCCTGTATAAATGGTTGTTTGATAAGCAAAAGCCAGCTGAGCAATCAATCTATTGTCCTTGGAAGGGTGGTGTTTGCCCAGATGAGCATCCAATTTTCCCAAACAAGATAAATGAGTTTCATGAGGTGCCTGAGGTTAAGAATGAAGTTATTTCCTGGTTTACAGCTTTATCTTCCTGCACAAGAATTTTCTAGAACAACTGGTAAAGTCACATTGGGCCTCAGCTCCAAGTCCTGAACATTGAGCTCTAGGAGTGCAGGTGTCTCCCTTCACAGTGGAAACCAGAGGATGAATCAAGAGAGGAAAGACTGCTCTGTATACTCACAGAGCCCTGCTCCCATGGTGGAGAGAGATCTGTGCCAAAAATGCCCCGTGGAGGGAAATGTCCACTGTGCACAGAGACTGGGCTGTGAGAACTAATATTTGTGTCAACATGGAGTATGAGACTGTGTTTGAGTGGTGTGTGTGTATGTGTGTGTGTGTGAAAGGAGGTGGAGGAATCAGGAAGAATCATCAATTTCCACTTTCCACCGGCAAGATAATTTAAAAATCACCAAACTTGGATAATCACCAAACTAGAGGAAGGGGCGTGTGGTTTGGCAATATCTGGAGCTATGTTGGTCCTCCCAACTGGGAGAAGCATGCCATCGGCATCTCAGGAGCAGATGCCAGGGATGCTTCTCAGCATCTTACAAAGCACAGGACAGCCCTGCCTCACTGGCAGCGAAGGACCATCCAGCCCACGATATCAAGAGTGTCAAGGTTAAGAAACCCTTGCACTATAAGAAAATGAAGATTCACTCTGAGGACAGATGAGGCAGGGGAGAAGTAGGGAGAAGAAGATGGAAAGCGAGGACAGAGACCACGGGGGGACCCTCTGGGAAAGAGTCAACTTAAAAAGATGGTTGGAAACATATTGTTAGCGATCATTTATGGCTCAACTTTGAAGTGAAGCATTTCCCTACATCATTAAATATTCTTCAAAAACATAGATTTTGCTGGTTTAATAATACCCTCACATAAGCCTGTACCATAACTCTTTGACTATTTCCTTATTTTTTACAGCCAGAGTGTTTCCATGTTGCTTGTGGTGTCAGTAATAGAACAATGAACGCTTAAATAAACAGATCTTTGTGAACATCAGATTGTTTCCTTAAATTCTTAAGCATAAAGTTGTTACGTGAAAGGATGTACACATTTTAAAAGTCTTTTGATACGTCTTGCCAAATTGGCTTCCAGAAAGATTCCCCAGTAGACATTTCCACTAGCAATGGTAGAGAGCTCCTGGAGATTTTTTTCAACCTTTATGCTAAAGGCTCAGTCACAAACATAAGAGAGATTTCCACCTGATCCTTCTTACTTCTCCTTGCAAAGAATGTGTCTACTTAAAAACATTGTATACTACAGATGTGTCAGCCTTCCAGATCTCAGTTCTCTCTTTTATGAACTTATTGGACGGTGAGAAAGCAACCGTCTCCCTAACCATATCCTAGAAGTGGGAATATTTTAGTTTTACTTTAATTTCAAGTGATTCCATTTGAAAAGAAAAAAGACCAATCAGTAGGCATCTAATATATGGCCCCCACCTCCAGCTTTCAAAATGGGAAAAGCAAGATCCAGAGAGAAGCCAAGTTTGTCAGTACACAGAGTCAGGGAGAAGTTGAAGCGACAATCCCAATCTTTTATTCTCGGTCCAGTGCTATTTCTGCTGAGTTTGGCTTCTGAAAGATAACATTTTTAAAAAAAACAATACCTCAATATGTGACATTTTTACAGATAAGGACTTGCTCTCAGAGGAATTAAGCATCTTCCTCTTGATGACATAGCTGGTAAGTGGCAAACTGGATTCCAACCAGTCCTCCCTGACTTGGCTAGTTGGTCTGGGCATCTGGTTAGACCTCAAATGATGCAGAAAGTGGATAATCTATGGTCGCTTTTCCATAGGAAAACCTCAGGGGAGAAGATAATGTTCTCTTTCCTATTCGTGCAGACTACACTACTGAGTTAAATCTGCATTAATTACTTAGCAAATTCCCTTTATAACAAAGTAATTTATGCATGCATACCTTGCTGCTATTAGCCTTGTTAACACAATCTACAACTGTATCGTCTTACAGCGTGGCCACTGGCTGCATGTGCTTAGTGAACACCGGAAGTTTGACTAGTTCAAATGCAGACGTGCTGTAAGTGTAAACTACAAACTGAATTTCAAAGACTGGGTATGAAAGCAGAAATGTAAAACTTTAACAACTTTTTACATTGGTTACATGATGGGTTTAAACGAAATATATTATTAAAATTAATTTCACCTGTTTCTTTTGCTTTCTTTACTGTGCCTACTATAAATTTTAAAATTTCTATGTGACCCACGTTATGTTTCTATGGGACAATCCTGGTCTACAGTACTCGCTAATTCAAGGATTCCCTGGAGGTAAAGGATGGTTTGATATCCGATCATTCAAACTGTAGATAACACCTGGAATCCTAGACTGTTACGTCTGGAAGGAACCCTTGGCAGAGACTTCTAATTGTTCTGCGATGCCCATTCTTCTTCTCTCAGAGTGACGGAACTCCAGTTTTTAGGGTCCATCACTGAGAAAAGAAGAGAATGGGCATTGCAGAACAATTTTACCCAGTTTTTAGCTGGCATTGTAGCAGGTAGGAATAAAAACTATATTCCCCAGTCCACTTTGCAGCTAGGTTAGGCCATATGACAAAGTCCTAGCCAAGGGGATGTGAGTTGAAATGCGGTGTGCAGCTTCCAGGTTGTCCATTTAATCAGTAGAGGTGGTATGTTCTTGGCTTTTTATACCTTCCTGCTTTCTGGAAAAACAAAAGGATCCTGGGTCCTTGAGGATTTCTTAGCAACATCTATTACTTAAGACCTCTGTATAAGGAAGAAAAGCATTCTTATCCTATTTAAATCACTGTTTTGTACAACTAATCTAGTCTTAACGCAGATGCTGAAGACCATTTTTGTTTAATACTTCTATATCACAGGAAAATTATATATGAGAGAGGGCTAGAGTATGTCCTAATTCACACAGCAACTTAGCATGAGAGCTGGGTCTTGAAGCCAAGACTTCCAACTGTTTACCCTTCCATACTATTCATTGCCCTCAGACGCCCCATCCAATTACAGAGTCTATAAAAATACATTCCAGAAGATAACCTATATAAATGAACCATACAGCTTTGAATCCTGAAGATAAGAATCTCATTCACTCATACAATTGTTGTTTTAAACTGCTTCCTTGAAACCTCAATGATTTGTGTAAACTATTGTTGATGCAATAACAGCTTACTTGAGCAGGAGACAGATAGCCATAAAGTAAATTTATCAGCAACATCTTGCTGGAGGCACCAAAACAATGAAATGTCACCCCGATGTCACTTGCTTCCTCCCTGCCCTTTAAAATCCAGATAAAGTTGACTCAAATCATTCACCACATGCTCCGTGGAAAACCAACGCCTGTCAGATTTCTGATTTCCAGGTAGGGATTGCATTCTTGATGTCTCCAAATCTGGGTTCCTGATTCTGCAAGTGTTGTTTACTCCACATTGCTACAACCCAGACATGAAATCCAGCCCTTCCTCAATTTCCACACACGTGTGTGTGGCATCTTGCACAAAGAGCTGCCAAGTGGAATACACCTACTTGAAGATTTATGTAGGAGGTAGAAAGAGTTACATCACAACTTTGAGGTTAACATTAGGCATCTCTCTAGTGAAACTTTCCTCTGGCCACCCTACCATGAGGGAGTTTCCATAGGATGATCTTCCCAGAGTTATCACCAGGCCACAGAGACGTTCCATCCACATGTTCATAGACCCAGGGAGCATGAGTTGGAGAGCAGAGCACGGGTTTCATTGAAGCCCCCACCTGCCCCCTCAGCCAGCCAGTTTGAGCATTGGCAACCTGCAGCCCCTGCGTGTGGTGGCTCTGGCTTTCCCCCCTGTAGTCCTCAACCATACACCATCTCTCTAGTCCCTCCTTCCCCATTCCTTTGTATGCCCCGATCTCTCCTCTCCCTCATTGATATATAGAGATCTATCTCTTAATTCCTCTTATATTCCAAAGCTTGACAGCTTAACCATAGTTTTTCTTTTTCTTGAGCTCCTACCAAGCCCATTGGGGGTCTCACCTGCCACTCAAAGTGACTTTCCAGATGATCTTTCTAAATAAGAAGATCCCTTCATAGATGAATTCTCATTCCAGCTTTTAGGATAATAAAAAGTTTGCTAAATTCAAAAGCAAAAATATATGGTACCTCCAGGCTGTTTCATTTACAGAAGGAGACATACAAATAGATAGATTTCCCTGAAAAGCTGGGGCTGGAGTCACTCTTTGGGGTGGAAGGGATCGCAAAGTCCTGTCAAATGCCGCATCTGGTAGTTGTCTCTCTGATTGACCTCTGACAAGGGGCTGACCAGCCTCTGCCTGATGGAGAGTCATTCTCTCCCAAGGCAGTTCTGACTCGTTGTACCTGCCATTGTTGGACCTAGTTCCATCACAGGATGGGGAGAGGTGATACCTTCTATGGTTCCCATAGAGACAGGTTCAGATGTTTCAGCATAGAAGGTGAGAATCTTCACACTTCGGAAGCCACCTAAATCTCCAGCCCTCTCTGCCTCCTCTCTCCTCTATGTAATCTACTTTTCACATCTCTGAACTTATTTATGTTGTTCTTTCCGCCTGGAATTCTCTGTGTCACCTTTCTAAGCCTGGAAAAGTTCTGTTAATCCACTTCCCCAGGTACTGTAGTTCATTTGCTCCTTTATTTTCCTGGAGCTCTCCTACATATCTTTACTATATGGCACACATCAGACTATATTGGGATGTTTGTTAAACCCTCTGTCTTTCCCTATTACATAGGAGAAACTGCATCATCTGCTTCTCCAGCTCTTAGCACAAGGCCCAAGGCACATTGCATAATATACATTGGTTTAAATTATTACACAATAACTGTGTCCCCTCTTCTCCAGGACAGCCTTCAAATACATGAAGACAATGACCTTGCCCATCCTTAGTCATCTCTTCTCCCAGCTAGACTCCTAGGGTCTTTCACCAATCCTTCCTTTGCATGGACCCTGGCCCCCTCTCCATCCTTGCTCTCCTCCCTTAGATATGCTCCCATTTTTCAAGGTCACTCTGGCAACTAGGACTCAATGTCATACTCTAGAGCCAGCTCTGCAGGTTCTCAAGAACCTGCGCATGGAAGAAGTGACTGTGCTCATGCAATTTTTCAGGGGTGCACTCCCCTATCAGAGAAGGGACAGGGTTCCTTGGATTAGGCATGGCCAGGCCCCTGGGCCTACATCAACAGAAGATGGGGCTCTTGGGTACACTTGCCATACACCTGGCCTCCTCTGGAGTCCTCACAGCTCTGAGCACTGTCCTGTGCATCTGACTTGTGCAACTTCCAGATTCTTTTCTGCATAAGTAGAAAGAGATTTACATTTTTTAAATAAAATCTTATCGTCTCATACCTGCCATTTCATAAAGTTTTTTTTTTCATGCAAAAATTATGCTGTGCACAAACACTTTTCCAGGTCATTAAAATACATCTAACGTCGGGATTCTTAACATAGTGTCCTATGGACTGGCTTCAGGAAAATTGTGAAACCCTCTGAAATTTCTGGTTGCAATTTGTGTGTATAAGAATACACGGCTTTTAACTAGGGAGAAGATCTGTGGTTCTTGGAGTTTCAAAAAGGACCACAAACCAAAAATTAAGAACAACTCATCATCGTTTTGATTGGAGACAATATTTCCCTGTATGATTGTGCCAGCTTTCTTTTTAAGTCCCCCATTGCTGGACATTTAGGCTGTTTCCACTTCATTACTATTACAAGCAATTCTGCTAGGGATGTTCTTGTGGATACATGCGCTCATATCCATTCAGCTCTCCTTCAGATGAATCCCAAGAACTGCTTGCCTTTTAAGGCATTTCTCTGGTTCTTGTTTGGAGGTCCCAGTTTTCCAGGTCCAACCCAGGACCATCTCAAGCTCTGCTCTGCTCAGCATCTCAGCATCATCTCAAGTCTGCCTTCATCCAACCACTCTTCACTCCAGTCAAGTCACTTCCCAGCAAGCTCCTCTGGCTTCTTTCAGCTTAGGCAGCCTCACTGAATGGATCTGAGATGGAGCATTGCACTTAGTCTCAAGAGGCTTGGGTTCAAGCTTCATCTCTGTCACATATTATTTCTGCGATGCTGGTCAGTTCACTCAAACCCTCTGTGTGACTCAGGAAGATAATTCTTGCCCCGCCTGAGTATACGTGCCCCATTTACAAGTGAAGAAATTGAGTCTGACTTGATGTAACTTAATCAAAAGATGACCTTCTCTCCACCCAGGGCCCCAAGGGACAGGTAAAAACTTAGAAAAGAGGCATTTCCTGGAATTTCCTTACGAATTATCTTGCCATTTCCCTACTTTCCACCAGAGGGATAATGCAAAGCTCCAAATTTCCAAAGAAGCATCTAATGAAGTGAAATTATTTGAGTGAGTCACACATCCACAGTGCTATTCAACTCTGGATTTATTGGCTAAGAGATCATTTTAAACTTTCTCAAAAAAGACCAATCTCCTTCAAACTGAAAACTTTAGGGGAAAATCTCCAGGTGCTCTTTTTCATCCTCTTCTCTACAACGAGTTATGTCTGCCAAAGGACTAGGAGAAGACCAGAGGGTGAGCCCTGAGCCACAAGAATGCATCTGCTGAGACATGTAACTGGGGAGAAAGAGAAGAAGGTACTGCTCTCTGGGCAGAGTTCCGTTCATAATGGCAAAGTTCTAGCCTCACAGCCTGGTCTCCTACAAACAATCCTAGATGTCCCAAGAGGACAATGGTGTTACCTGCTTTATGACCACACTAAGTAGATTATAGATTTGGCTAATGTAACATAGACCCAAATTAGCAATGGTTTAAACAAAGTTAATGCGTCATTTCTCTTTCTAAGGCTAGGGTGGTGCCTCCATAATCATCAGGGATGCAAATTCTACCCTGTTGTTCTGTCACTCTTAACACATCATTTCCTTCTTGTGGCCAAAGATGGCTGCTCCAGCTCCCACGATCACGTCTGAATTCCAGTTAGCCAGGAGTGGCAATGGAGAGGGAATGCTTTCTCCTATAAAGGGCTCAATTTGCAATTGGAGCACATCCCTTCTGCTCAATTTCATCAGCCAGGACTGAATTACATGGCCTCATCTACCTGCAGGAGGGCTGAGAAATGTATTTTTATTCTGGGCAACCATATGCCTAGCTGATGCTCCTAGCTACATTTAATTTTATTTAATAATATATGAAATTAAGCATTGCAAGTGTTTCATATATTGGCATTCTCACTAAATCCTTATGCCAGATAGTCATGTGTTGCTTAGAGCATGCATCTTAAATTTTAATACACATGTGGATCACCTGGGGTTCTTGTCCAAATACAGATTTTCATTCAGTAGTGTTAGATTGGGGCCTGAGATTCTGTATTCTAATAAGGTTCCAGGACATGCCGCTGTTGCTGGTGCTCATATCACATTGTGAGTAACAAAAGGTCTTAGATAATGGGAGGTGTCTGGAGGGAGGTGGGAACTCCACAGAGCTGAGGGAATCCCACAGTCCCCTCATGCCTTCATTAACTTTCAGTGTATGTTTTAACATGCAGCAGTTTATGTCCAATTAAGGCGATTTATGGAAGTTAACTAAACCGACCATCACAAAGTGGAAAAAGAGCTTAAAAATACTGCTGTAAAGAACAGTGGATTGAAGGTATAGCAACTTTAACTTTCAAAATGCACTTTCGAGGCTGGCCCCGAGGCCGAGTGGTTAAGTTCGCGTGCTCCGCTGCAGGCAGCCCAGTGTTTCGTTGGTTCGAATCCTGGGCGCTGAAATGGCACTGCTCATCAAACCATGCTGAGGCAGTGTCCCACATGCCACAACTAGAAGGACCCACAACAAAGAATATACAACTATGTACCAGGGGGCTTTGGGGAGAAAAAGGAAAAAATAAAATCTTTAAAAAAAATGCACTTTCAAAAATGCAATAATATCAAGACCTGTCAGAATCGACATTTTCCCTGATCCACATACAAGTTCTTTGTTAGCTACATGACAAGATAAAAGATTGTGAAAAACTGGAAAAGTCAGCCAAAAATTGGAAGTATCAAGCAGATTATTTGCAATAAGACTTCCTCAATCTTTACCAAAATCCTGACAAAATACATTTGTTCCTTATGATAATTACTAATGAAAGTATTTCAAGTAAGTCATTCATATTAAATGATCCTTTATAAAAGGATACATGCACGAAACTTGTATTTTTTTTTGGATGCTTCTAAAATTTTTCTCTTTTACCTTCATCAGTTTGAATATGATATGCCAACATATGGTTGTCTTTATATTTATTTTTCTGGAATTTGTAGCACTTCCTGAATCTATGGATGAATTTATCTTACCAATTTTGGAAAATTCTCAGCTGTTTATCTCTTTGCTTGTTCTTCTGACCCATTCTCTCTAATTTTGCCTTTGAAGACTCTGACTACATATATATAAAAACTTTCCACAATGTCCATATATTTCTTAATGCTCCTTTTAGTATTTTCCATCCTTTTTGAGCTCCATATTTCAGCCTGAATATTTTCTACTAAACTCTCATCCAGTTCACTAATCCTCTCTTCTGCTATGTCCAATCTTCTGTTGCATGTATAGTTCTAAAACTTCTATTTCATTCTTTTATATACATTCTAATTCACAGCTGAAAATGCCATCTTGCATTTATTAAAGATATTAATTACAATTATTTCAGTCTGTATCTGACAAATCAAAGAGCTGAGTCATCTATTGGTCTGTTTCTATTGATTGTTACTTCCTTGTGGTCTTGTTTCTGGATATGTTTGGCAATTTTTTTATTGAAAGTCATTGGGTGTAAAAATTATAACGTCCCTTGATAATGTAATCTTTTTCCAAAGAGGGTTTGCTCTGCTATAAGCAGCTTAAATGGGTTCACACCACACTAGTCCATTCGTGGACTGAGGTAATAAAGTTACTATTGAAGACTATATTTCCCACAAAGAAGACTTTGAGACAGAGATCAACATGCGAGAAGTTTATTAGAAAGTGATCTTAGATGAACGCCTATGGAAGGCAGGAACTCAGGATTGAGCAGAAGGAGAAGTTGGGCTATAATGCACTCTCAACAAAGTCCTCGACAAACCCCACAGAGAGCTCCCTAACTGAAATGACCCTTCCGAGTTGTCCTGCATTGCAGCAATGGGCCAGACCTTTAGATCCCCACCTCAACCTGCCCTTGGATGCAGTCCTGGAAAGGAAGCGTGATCTTGGGTGAGGCAGCTCTTTCCTGCTAAAGTCAACTCTGGAGATGACTGACAGCTGAGTTCTATCATCAACAGGATTTCTAGCTTCTGAGGAAGGAGGTCCTTCAGTCCTGAAATGACATCTGGGGAGCATGTCACAGCATCCACTAGAGTCCACTGCTTGTGCTGCTTGGATCCACTTCTTCATGTAAGTTCTAGGAAAACTACAGCCCCTACCACACTGCAGTTTGTTTTAGAGCTTCAAGTGATATTCATCATTCCCTCCTCCACTATGCATTCTAGATTTCCCCTCACCCTCAGCTAGAATCTCTGCTAGTCTTGGTGGCTTACCTAGTGATATGACCCACTCATTCTGGAAGGGTCTGAGGCCATGGTCACCATGTCCTTCTTAGACCATGACTGTTGCATTTGTCCATTTGCTATCAAGACGCAAAAGAACACCAAAAGAATGCCAAAGTGGATCACCTCGAGACCAAACCTTCCTTCTTACTGCCACTGAGCAATTCCTCTTCCTTATAATCAGAAATAATTACCGCTATCAGGATGGTGACTTCCCTTCTTGCCTGATGGTCCCTTGATATAAGGAGCTCAAAGCACCCTGAAAACAGTTAACTTCTATTTCAATGAGTCTCTCCCTGTGTTCTCTTGAAAGTACTCCCCTTTGCTGGAAGACCTCCAAACACTCAGAATTCAGATTTGCCATAAGGGATGCATAAGTTCTCCAAGTGAAATACTCCCATTCTACCCACTTCATTACAAGTCCATGTATTCTACCTTTTGAGGACACAGTGACATAACAAAGGTCATTGATTTAGAGTATATACTGCATCCTGGAAGATGACAAATCATCCTCACCCCAATGCCTCAGCTGCATCTTCAACAAGCCATTCCAGCACTCTTTTGGGTGGGCAGTGTCTGGATGGAGTGGAATGATATATAAGTGAATCTCTAATGCCTCCTTAACTGTAAAGTGTGTCCCTTTGTCTGATGCAATGTTATGTGGGATCCTGTGGCAGTGAACAGAGTCTCTAAGCTCCCAGATAGTGGTACCAGGTGAGGCCCTGCAGACAGGAAAGGCAAATCCACATCTGGAATAGGTGCCTATTCCTGTGAAAGTGAATCACTGCCTTTCCAAAGGAATCTTCATAGGGTTTGTCTCCTACTCCCTAGAGTGCATATGTCTTATCAACCCCTCTAATGTACAGTCCTTGCTCATATGGTCCGACTATTATAACATCATGAATATAAGTATGATTTTCTTCCTGATGTCCAGACAGCTCAGATTTCCTCACACTCTCTTATGACAGAGGGAAGGAGAGTTAACATAGCCCTGGGGCAAGACTAAATGCATACTCTTGTATATTCCAAGTGAATGCAAACTGTACTTCATTCCCTTTTCTGATACGGATGGAAAGAACACATCTGTCACACCAGTGTACACATGCCATGTATCGGAGACCCTATAAATTATTCTATAAAAGATACCATATCTTGCATAACAGCTGCAATTAGGGTTCTACTTAAGTTGAGTTTGCAGTAGACTCTGTCATCTATCAGGAGCCGTCTGACTTTTGTAAGGGTCACACTGATGAATTAATGGAGATATAATGGGGGCCACCAAACCCTATGTCCTTTAAGTCTTTAAGCTGGCACTGATCTCTGTCACTCCCCACAGTACGCAATATTGCTTTGACAATACAAGGGAAACTATAAAATATTTTGAATGGAATAATGAAACAAAACATTTCAAAATTTGTGATAAGTAGCTAACACAGTGCTTAGAGGTAGAAGCTTAGATCATTAATTTTGAACCCTTTTTCTTCTCTAAAATAAGTGTTTAAAGGTAAAATTTCCCTTTAAGTTCCAGTTCAAAATGTCTTCTAGTTTCCTTTGCATTATTTTTTTGACCCATGGATTATTTAGAAGTGTGTTGCTTAATTTCCAAATATTCAGCAATTATCATTTTGTTATTGATTTCAAATTTAGTTCTGCTCTTGTCAAATGATATACTCTGCATGATTTCAGTCCTTTTAAATTTATTGAGAATTGTTTCACGGTTCAGCATATGGTCTATCTTGGTGAATGTTCCATGAATTTTTGAAAAGAATGTGAATTCTGCTTTTGTGAATATTTTATAAATGTCAGTTAGGTCAATTTGCCTGACGTTCAATTTTTTTATATCTTTAGTGTTGTTTCTGTCTAATTTGCTGTTAGGCATAAGAAGAGGAATGTTAAAGTCTCCAAATACAACTATGGATTTGTCTAATTCTTCTTTCAGTTCAGTCCATCTTGGGATCATATATTTTAAAGCTCTGTTAATTGGGTACAATTTAGGATTGTTGTGTCTTCTTATGAATTACCCTCATATTCTTATACAACCTTCCTCTTTAGTCTTGGTAATATTTCTTGTTTTGAATTATACTTTGTCTCATATTAATATAGCCAGTTCATCTTTCTTATGATTAGTATATATACATTGCATCTTTTTTCAATACTTTTAATTTTAACCTACCTGTGTCTTTATTTTCAAGTGGTTTCCCTATGGTCAGCACATAGTTTATCTCTCATTTTTATCCAGGCCTTTTCAGAATATTTACTATTTATATTCAATATAATTAACGACAGAATTGGGTTTAAATTTAGCTTTTTGTTATTTGTTTTGAATTTGACCCAAATGTTCTTAGTTGCTCTTTTTCTCTTTCACTGCCTTCTTTTGGATTAACTATTTTTTTTATCATTCTATTTTAACTCCACCATTGGCTTCTAAGCTATACTTCTCTGTTTATTTATTTTTCCACTAGAGTTTACAATATACATCTCCAACTTACCACAATTACCTTCAGTTAATATTATACCACTTCACAAATAAATTAAAGACCTTTTGATAACATATTTCCAATTGCCCCCTTCATGTACTTTGTGCTATTTTATCACAGAATTTATTCTCACATAGGTCAAAATCACTATACATTTGTATGACTTTGCTTTATTAATTCATTATTTTTACAGAAATTTAATAGCAAATAAAAAGCTATTTTATATTTACCATTTCTGGAGCTTTTCATTCCTTTCTGTAGATCCAAATCTTCAGTTATCATTTTCTTTCCATCTGAAGAACTTATTTTTTAACATTTCTTGTCATCCAGGTCTGCTAGCCAAACTTCTCTCAGATTTTTTTCTGAAAAATCTTCACTTTGCCTTCATTTTTGAAGGATATTTTTATCAGGTATAAAAATCCAGGTTTACAGTTTCTTTTTTTCTTTCAGCACTTTAAAGATCTTTTTCCATTCTTCTGACATGCATAGCTTCTGATGAGAAATTAGATTTATATATTTGTTCCTCTATACATATATTTTTCTGGCTGTTTTTAAGATTTTTCTCTTCATCTCTTGTTTTCAGAAATTTAATAAATATGTTCATCTGTGTGGTTTGCCTTGTGTTTTTCCAGCCTGAGATTTTTTGAGTATCTTGGGTCTGTGGATTGATTTTTTTAATGAAATTTGTAAAATTCTTGGCCATTATTCTTCACCTGTTTATTTACATATAGGAATTTAATATGTGACAAATGTGTTTTTTTAACTCAGTGGCAAAAAATATATCCCATGAAATAAAATGATTTGGAACAATCGTCTATCCCTTTATTTTTTTGCTCCACCTAACTCCATTCACGAAAAATAAATTGCTTTTGTATTAACAACCTCATCTAAAGAATAGAAACGTAAATGTTTTCAGTGAAAATAGAAGGATCAGTTTAGGAAATTAGCATAAAATATTCAAGTTATTGTCCTAGTAAAACTTGTAGTATTTTTATAAAAATTACTAGCCCTAATAAAACTTAACTGTTGGCCAAGTGGGTAGGTATCCCCTGACCATCCCCCAGATCAGATCTGCCATGTCTGATTGCGAAGGTTATTGTACTCTTGCTCAAAATGCTTTTTCAACAGCGTTCTTTGAAAGAAAATTTATGAAGGCAATGTGCTTTTTTGAAAATATTCCCTGTATTCAGTTCAGCTGCAACATACAGTAAAACAAAAACAATAACGTGTTAAACAAAATAGAAGTGTATTTCTCTCTCAAGTTTCTGTTAACATAAGCAGTTCAAGGTTTGTATAGAGGCTTAAATATCATCAGGGACCCAGATTCCATCCTTCGTACTGCTCCGCTGTTTTCAACATGTAGCTTCCAGCTTGTGATCCAAGCTCTAAACAGCTCATCCGCATATCTACTTTATCTCAGCCAACCAGAAGCAGAAATAGGAAGGAGAAAATCAGGTCCCTCCCTATAAGAATATTTCCTGAAAAAGTGTCAACACTAATTCCATGTACGCCCCATTGGTCAGAATTTAATAACATGGCTACATATATAAAAGTTAAGTAACTAAGTATTTTTTATACCCCTCTTCCACCCTACCTTCAACTAGTTCTGTGTGTAATGAAATTCTGTTGGCTTAATTCCTACAAATCACCAATACCATTATTAAGCTCCTCCTAGAACTCAGCATCACATTATATACAATGAGGGATTCCTGAGTGTTAGAATGAAAGAAAACTTTAGACATCATTCAATCCTTTTTGGTTGACAAAACTGAGGTCCAGAGAGAAGGGACTTACCCAAGGTCCCTCCTTCTATCTCTTTGTTGACAAGGACTCAGATCTCTATCTGCAATCACTACAGGGTGTGTCAGGACTCTGAAATTCAAGAAGTAAAAGCTGAGCTTCCCTCAGGATTCCCCTGCTGTGTCTGAGTCAGAGGGAAAAACCCCTGGGGACAGCCTGCAACTAACAAAGCTGCTGCTGTAAGAATGCAGCTTGCTAGACACTTGAACTTCTCACTATTAAATGGGAATTGATCTGACCCAGACTGCTGAAATAATTTTCGAACTAGCCACTGTGCCTGGAAAGAAACCAGTTAGTTGAAATGCGCTGGATTTAACTCCAAAACTTACTAGCTGTGTGCCTTTGAGCACATTGCTTAACTTCAGACAGTTAGAAATTTCAAACGTGCCAAGTCTCCAACTTGGGCGCAATCATCTGTATACTATAGTACTGAAAGGACCTGGCGAAATATCATAGATAATACCTCTAGCACAATGCCCAGTACTCAATAAATGTAATTTTCATTCACTTACATTCATGTATCATTGCTTCCAGGGAGAAGTTCCTCTACCAAAATTATCTTGAATGATTCAACCGCTTCAAATCCTTCAACAGTTCCCAATCACTTACAGATGGAAGTCCAAACCCCCCTGGCGTGATTTTCAAGGTCTCCTCTTTTTAAAAAACGGAATCTTTGGCAGATCAAAGGTGGAACTAGAACCTAAGTCAACTGACTCCTGTTCTAATAATCCCTGAACAAATAGCTATAGTAAATGTAGTAAGTTCTACAAGAAAGATTAAGATAGAGCACAGGGGTGGATGGGGAGGCCCATTTGTCATATGATGCTTGCATCTCCTCAGCCATTCATTTCCAGGGATTGGAATGCCTCCTAAAAGATTAACCATAGTCATCTCGGGGTGGCAGAGTTGCAGGTGGTTTTTCAGAATTTTGTTATCATTTTGAGTATTTTTCAACAGCAAACATTTTTCATCTGCGTAATAAAAGCAAAATGATAATGACAGTAATATGTCTTGCCAATAACTGAAGATTAGGTAGGCAAAGGAAGTCATGAATGAAGTCATCAGGAAGTTGTGAATGACGTCAGATATTAGTAGATTTAATGACAAGATAACCCCAGCGGTCCTTAGGGTCATAAGGAAGTATATGTTGCACAGAGAATCACCACCAGTTTATTCTGTCTCAAGTCTCAAGGTCTTTTTTCTATTTCTGAGACTTTCTGGCTATATCTTGAGGCAGGACTTACCGTTGAAGGGCACTCCTCAGCTCTAAGATAACCAAGCTCTAACCCAACAAGAGATTAATATCTGAAATATATTATAAAATCACACAAGTCAGCAAGAAACAGACAGCTGCCCCCATAGAAATATGGTAACAGGATATGAACAAGTCAATTTTCAGAAGAGGAAGTCTGAAAAGCTAACAAGCTTGTGAAGAGAGCAGTTAGAGAAATACAAATGATATTTTGGCCCTCGGAAAAATTATAAACATTTTGCACTAGCAAGAACTACAAAACTGTGTTTAAAAAAATTTAGTTGGCCAGGCGGTGGAGAAAGTGGTTTAGGGCACTGTTGGTGGGAATGTAAAATAGTGCAGCCGCTATGGAAAACAGTGTGAAAGTTCCTCAAAAAATTGAAAGTAGAACTATCATATGATTCAGAAATCCCACTTCTGGGTACATATCCCAAAGAATTGAAATCAGGATCTCACAGAAACATCTGCACTCCCACATTCAACGCAGCATTATACACAATAGCTGAGATATGGAAACAACCTAAATGTCCATCAATGGATGAATGGATAAAGAAAGTATGATATACATCCAATAGAATATTATTCCATCTTAAAACATGAGGATAATTCTGCCACATGCTACAACATGCATGAACGTGGAGGACATTATGCTGAGTGAGATAAGCCAGTCACTGAAGGACAAATACTGCATGATTCCACATATGTGAAGTGTCTAAAATAGTGGAACTCATAGAAGCAGAAAATAGAATGATGGTTAACAGAGGCTAGGGGGAGGGGGAAATAGGGAGCTGTTCAATGGAGAAAAAGTTTCAGTTATGCAAGATGAATAAGTTCTAGAAATCTTTTGTACAACATCATGCCTATAGTTCAGAATAATGTATCATACACTTAAAAACTTGTTAAGAGGGTAGATTCCATGTTAAATGTTCTTACAAAAAAAAAGTAGTACAATAATCCAAAGAGGAACAAGGAAATTTGGGGAGGTGAAAAAAAAGCCAAATAACAAATCAGGATTAGCAGAGATGTGGGAATGTAGTGGTTATCATGTTCCAGGGGCAGGACATCCTAGACGGTGAAATTTCAATCCTTAGTCCCATTACAAACACCCATATGCAGAAATCTCTCTCCAGGGTATAAAGCACAAGAAATTCTCACACAGGTTCATCAGAGGTCATGCCTGGGGATGTTTATTGCTGCATTTCTTTTTCGGAGCAAGTGGGAGGAGGGCATGGAAAATAATTTTGATGTCTATCCCTGGAAAGATGGGGAGCTGAAAGCAGGTTGATACACACCATACAATACTACGAAACATCAGGCAGGAGTTCAAAGGAATGGCTTAGATTATTGTCATAGCAACATAGATTGATCTTAAAAACATTGCCCTTGACAGAAAAAAGGAAAACCAGAATGGATACATTTATCAAGATTCAAAATAGATGCATATAAAATAATAAGCATTATGAGAGAACTTGTGCACACAAAGAGAGGGACATAAACCCAATGGCATCTTTGGTCTCCACTCCTCCCACGTCCGCTGTGCATCTACACTTTCCACGCCAACAATGCTGAACTGCTTGTAGTTCCACCAACTCAGCATGCTGTCTCACTACTGTCTGCCTTTGTACAAGCTATTCCTTCCCCCAACCTTCCCGTCGAGCTCGCTGAGGGATGGGCACACTGATTCTTACTCACTATTGAATCATCAGAGCTTATAGCTTGCTATTTGGTGCAGAATAGCTGCTCAGTAAATATTGCTGACTTAAACTCAGTTTGGGCAGCCTCAGCAGGCCTCCCCTACACCACAAACCCACTCCATCCTCTCCCAACCTTTTTGTGCAATAGCTACAGCTTGTTGAGCACCTTCTAAATCCTAACTCTATGCTACTATGTGGAAGGCACACACTTGGGGGTCAAGATTCTGGGAGCTCCGTATGGAAGAAAGACTGGAGGTATAGAAGTTCCATATGTTGAAATTCACTTAATGTCCCCACCCATTTTCTGTAAGGTATCCCTTCTTCCAATTGTACCTGGTAGCCCCCAGTCCAGAGCCCCAGTGATTCACTCACTTCAAGAGTAAGCATCCAGCTACATGCCAGGGCACAGAAGAATATGTCACCTGATGTGGTTGCTTGGGGTGATCCATAGGTCCCTTTGCTTTTACATATTTCAACCAGTCCTCCTCTTTTAAGGTCCAACTTCACCATGTTAATAAGTTCTAGAATCCAGAACCTTTCTGGGGCTTTCGGTTGTAAATCTCTTTGCTGTCCTGCTTCTGCCAGCTGATGGATCAGACTTCTCAGGTCTGCTAAAACCAATTGGACCAGTTGTCCATCTGCTTTCCAGCATTCAGTATTCTTGTCATTCTTTCTTCCCTTCTTTTTGTCCTTGAGAGTTTATGCTATACATTATGCTAACAGTTCAGTCACTGTCATTTTATTGATGTTTCCAGAGAGAACAGGGATGAAGCAGTGTGTTCAATCTATCGTCTTTAACCAAAAGCTTCCAATTTTCAAATAATTTAAATGGTTGAAAATTTCTTGCTTAGTTTGAGGCTAAAACAGGCCACTTGGTAAGATACACCTCCTATTCTTATTTTTACACAACAGGTCTTCAGATATTAGAGAATACTTTGATTTCCCCCTTACATTTTATTGCTCTCTTCTCCAGGATAAAGACAAGCCTTGCCTCCAGGATTCATTAAAATTATTTTATTGTTGAGCAATAGAAACTACACCCAGCAAGCACACAAAAAAGGTTGAGGAGAGATGGGTGCGTTAGAAGGAAGAATGAGGAGATAACTCAGTTGCCTACTGCTAGATCGGCGGTTTCCAGTGTATGGTCCCAGACCAGCAGCACCAGCATACCTGGGAACTTTCTGAAATGCAAATCTCAAGCCCCATCTTAGGCTTACTGGATCAGAAACTCTGGGGGTGGGACCCAGCAACCCACGTTTTAACAAGAGATTCTGATGCACATTCATGTTAGAGAACTGCCCTAGGATCAGCTATGGCCAAGGCTGCAGGGAGATTAACAACAAATCTGGCCGCTGTGTTGCAGGCCACCATGTTACTTGAGAAGGAGCGATTACAAACTGGAGATCCACTCGGTTGACATCAATTACACTCCAACCTCCTAGTAATTAATACTCCTATGGAAGAAACAGCCGACTTCAAGTCAGTCTGTGTTGAAAATGACTCCCCTCCATTCACGCTTTAGTCTCATGATTTCACTTGCTCTCTCTCTGCATCCTGTACATGAGTGTCTATACTAAGAGAGCTGACCCAGATCTACAGCATCCTCTCCCTTGAGTATCCTTGGTGCTACTCATAATCACAGGCTTAAAAACAGCTTTGTGCTGAAAGTATGGCTGATAGCTTTCTGAAGAGTTTGCCCTCAGGAGCTAATACTCTAAGGTTTTTCACTAAGAGGTAATCTATAACAAACACAATGAATCTCTCACCCTTGGTTTGACTTCATCCCATCCTTAGAAAATACAGAGGGAGATGCACCTCAAAGGAAAAACTCCACATTGATACCTGAGTTACTGTAATTCAGAAAAGCTTCTAAGAAGTTTCAAGAGGAGAGTTGAAAAGTCATAAATAAAACATTATTTTTTCACAGGGGCATTGCTTCTTGCCCCTGACCCAACTTGCTCAGAGGGCCACTAAGATTCTACAGTACCAAAGACCCAATATATTGAAATGAAAATACTGATTTCAATTTGAGGGTCTACTGTGTACCCAGCAACGTACAAAGCCTTTACATATATTATGCCAATTCACTTTAAGGTTACGACATTTTTGAGTTTTACCCTCATTTTAAATGTACAGAAGCTGGGCTTCAGAAAAATGAACAGCTTGATCAAGCCCACACAGCTGGTAAATAAGAATTAAACCCATATCTATCTGCCGGCAACATCCACGATGTTAACCACCTGCTGCACTGGCTCCTTGCCCACACAGAGCTATTTCAAAAAAAACCAGTTCTCAGTTCAGACAGGACTGGATCACTCCAAAACTATTCACAATTATTCTCTGCCCAGAACACACTCCCAATTTCTCCCACCAACCAACGATCTTGTCTGCCCAACAAATTACTGCGTTTCCTTCAAGACCCAGTATGGGATCATCTCTTCTATGAAGCCCTTCCCACCACCCAAAATCTGTCAGTCTCCTATTTTATTCTACTGCTCTTTGTTTACCTGTCTATCTCTCCCACAAAATTGTGAGCTCTTGGGAGGCAGGGTTGGCTTGATCTCTTGCCTCGCTAGCACCTAGGACAGAGCTAAACACATAGGATGTATTTAGTAGCTATTTGTTGATTCAGAAAATAAATTGAATGAATGGATAGATAGATGGATGGATGGATGGATGGATGGATGGATGGATGGATGGATGGTTGGATGGATGGATGAATGGATGGATTTCAAAGGGAAGTGATAGCAGCAAATAGATGACTCTAGTGTTGATAGCTCAAGTGCTAACTAGGGCAAAACCAAAGCTATTTATCTGCAAACACTGGCACTTAAGCCAAGTGAATCTTGCCCTTGCTGTGTCTTTATATCTCTGCCAATTTTGCATGTCTCCTATCTCCCTCTTTTGCCCCTTCCTACTCCTTCTCCTTCTCTCTCTGTCTTTCTCTCTTCCCTCTAAACGCCTATAATATAGAACTGAAATCACACTTGTAATATTTTCATTTGTTGTAATGTATGATTCAGATATAAATAATGTTCCCCATTCTTAATTTCAAAATCCAGTGGATGGAACATTTTTGTAATGTCTAAAAATAAGATCCAAAACACAAACACCCACAACTCTCTCCCTTGAATTAACACTATACAGTAAATTGATTTTTTCTTTTTCTTTTTTTTTTTTTTTGGTGAGTCAGTGACTATCAATAGGAAAAAAATTATCCAACTCTGTTCAATGGCAGGAATTAACACAATTTCAGCACCTACTAAATACTAGCAATTAATCATATATAAGCATTAATCATATATATACAGTAATTAATCATATATACAAAATATGTATATTAATCATTAATTTATATTAGTCATTACATATACATATATGTGTGTGTATATATATGCGTGTGTGTATGTATATATATTCTCCATATTCTCTTCTCCATTTATAGGAAGACAACTGAGGCTCAGAGAGCTTAAGTGACTGTCCCAATACTACCCAGTAGGGAAGAGGGGGAGGTGGGATTCAAGTTCAAGGCCCGTGGTTTCTCACTAGATTAAACATTCTCTTACATAAAATCGAAGAGGCCGTATTGGTGGGTGAAAGGCAGAAGAAATGCCCCCAGCTAAAAACAAAAACCTAGGATTAAGGAACACTTTTTCAAGGAGAATACCAACGTTAGTCGGCCATGGTTTCGTAATCACGGGTGTCGAGCTTGCAGGCTGACACTTCCTATGATTCAGCTCTGCCGTCTTGCTCTGCTCTTTACGAAATTAAACCACATTTTAGAAAAGGAAATAATATCAGACTGATAATAATTTCTGTTTAAAATCTGATAATTTAAAACAGAGGTGAAAACCAATGGAATGACATAGATTTTTATCTCCCCTTCTGGTCACAGAAATGTTGAGTGTGAAAAATTTTGAATTCCAAACTCCAGAAACAAAACTTTCTTTGCTGGCTCTGGAGGTTTCTCACATTGTTTCATAATCTACTCACCCCACACCCCCACTTTCACAAAGCCTGCTTCCTCTTCTACCCTCAGCGCATGCCATGAACCCTATGGCATGCTATAGGGAGGGGGCCCAGAGGAGAGAGGAGCCTAGGAGTCCTTCCCTGCATGGGGCACTTCTGAAAATGTCTAAACATCACCTCTCCTTGATTCTCACAGGCTGCTCTGAGCTGAGCAAGAGAGAGGAGGAAGCCAGGCAGGATGTCAGCCCTGCTTGGGTTCTGAGAATTGTTACCTGGCCATACTTTTCTCTGGCTTGAACCATAGCAGCAGGCAGGGTGGAAAGTGTAAGAAAAGAAAGTGCAGCTGATACTCTTGGGGAAGTCGTCAGAGTGAAAGCAGGTGGGGTCTGCGGGAGACCTCAGCTCTGGCCAAGGCCACATGGGTCTGCTGAAGCTGCCGGGCCAGCAAAGCTTCCAGGACCTATCCTCCTGTCCAGACTTTGGGGAGTCTTGTAGCATCAGCATTCATTTTGCACCTTCATTCTTAAGAAGTCACTTGTCCCACTAAATGTGAGTCTTTCCCAAGGCCAATCCTAAGCCTCTACTCTTCTGGGTGGCATCTTGACAAAGTTTCAGAGTTGGTACACCCTTGTGGTTGAACACATGCTATGGATTAGCTCAGATCTAACTGCAAATGCTGGGTCTGTCTATTGCTATCTATGTGCCTTTGAGCAATGAACAGTCTTTCTTCATGTCATCCTCTCTGTGAGAATAACTTCCTAATCTCTGTTTTCATTCATTACCTCTAATATAGACAACTGTTTGCTAAGCATTTCCGCTTGGATGTTCCTTTATTGCCTCAAATACGACAAACAAAGACTATATCTATCTTTCCCATCCCACCCTCCCAGATCCGTTTTACTGTTCTTTATTTCTGCTGATGGAATCACCACTCATTGAGATTCATTTCTGACTCCTCACATTGAATCAGAACATAAGCCTTATTGATTCTTCCTCCCCAAGCTCTATGAAATCCAACTCTTCCTTTCTCACAAGTTCTTGTCAGTTCATGACATTTTATTCCCCTACATGTGTAACTCTTTTCAAACTAGCCTCTATACCACAGCCAGAAAAATTCTTTCTGAAATCACCTTGACCAAAACACCCTTCTACTACCTTCGCCACCACCATCGAAAAACCATCAGCAACCTTCCAACTGGAAAAGACTACACTCCTTGGGCTGGTGCTCAAGGCTTTTTATAATCTGGGCTCAGCTTTTTACAGCAGCCTCTGTCAGGGGTCCCCACCTGAAGCCTCTGTTCTCATCAAACCATTTCACTCAACATGTATTCATTCCATTCACTAAATATTTGTAAGTTGCCCACTTTCAGCCGGTCATTAGGGATAGTGAGTGAATAAACAGACACGGTCTCTCTGTAGTGGAGCAGCCGGGCTTTAGACAATTAACACATGTGTAATGACAAATTGTGAACTCCTGGTTAAACATGACAGATTGACCACAGCGTTTAGATCTTTTCCTCCCCTCAATGAAATGAACAAGAAAAATGTTAAAGGTATAAGTGGACAAGAAATTATAATCAAATTTTGGAAGACAGGATATAGAAAGATGAGCAACAATTGGCTCAGCAGAGTAAAGAAAACTTAAACTTAAAGAGCCGGGAGAGGTGTGTATTGTATTGAACATGATCAGTCACGCACCCCGCAGAACACGTGCAAGGCAAGGCTCTCAGAGACAGAATGTTCCGGGGAAGCGACGGGTAAGACATGAGGCTGCACATCTGGACACGGGAAGAATGCAACCCTTTGATCCCCTCTCGGCGCAACAGAGTCTGAGGCCACCCTACAGGCAGAAGACAGGAGAGCTAGTGTCTGGAGAAATTGTTTGAAGAAGATCCAGACTCACCTCCATCAGGCACGGAGCAGGACAGAGACGAGGCGTGGGGTTGAAAATGATCATTCCAAGACACATCACCGTGAAATGTCAGAACTTCATGGATAAAGAGATGAGCCTAAAAGCTCCTAGATGAGAGGAGGGGAAGAGAAAAGGGTCCTATACGAAGAAGCAGGAATCAGACTCGCAATCAGGCTTCTAGCAGAAATGCTAGAAGTTGGAAAATAATTGGAGAAAACCTTCAAAGTTCCGAGGAAACTTTTAGTCTAGAATCCCTTATTTAGCTACACTACCAACAAGCATAGAGGGAACATGGAGACATTTTCAGACATAGGAAGACTCAGAAAATCTACCTCCCATACACACCCTCTTTTTCAGGAAGTTACTTGCGAACGTCTTCCAGCTAAGTAAAGGAATAAAGCTTGAAAGAGGAAGATGCAGAGACCCAAGAAATAAGGGGTCCAAAACAGGAAAGCAGCAAAGGGGAATTCCAGGATGCCAGCAGGGCAGGAAACAAAGAGAACAATAGTAGCGATAGCACGGGGTGGAGGGCTCCAGGACAAGAACTGAAGGAAAAAGAAAAATAGCACACATTAATAGCTGATATATTTTATCATTTAGAGCAGGGGTTGGCAAACTCCACTTGTTTTTGTAAATAGAGCTTTACTGGGACACAGCCATGCCCATTCACTTACATATTGTCTGCAGCTTGGTTAGATATTGCCCAAGACCGTGTTCCTTCTACAACAGCTGAGACGAATAGTTGCGACAGAGACAGTCTAGACCAAAAAGCGTAAAACTTTTACTATATAACCCTTTACAGAAACAGTTTGGCAACCCCTGGTTTAAAAGGGAAAAAAATTACAGATCTGATGGAATGGGTGAAAAAAGATGAGAATAAAGGTAGGGGGAGAAAACCCCACCAACTGGAGGTAAAGAGACAATTATTAAGTCAGGAAATACAAAGTTGTACAAGAAAAGAAATGATCATAGAGCACTACTTGGACTCTGCAGTGAATGATATTTGCATGATCATAAAAACACAAGTGCTGAATCTGATTGATCAAAAAAATGTGATATAGAGAGACAGCTCGGGGGCCTAGTGGTTAAGTTTGACGTGCTCTGCTTTGGTGGCGCCATTTCAGTTCCTGGGCGTTGACCTACACCACTCGTCAGTGGCCGTGCTGTGGCAGTGACCCACGTGCAAAATAGAGGAAGATTGGCACAGATGTTAGCTCAGGGTGAAACTTCCTAAGCAAAACGACAAAAAAAAAATGATATAAATATTAAAGAAGAAGAGAGGAGAAAGGAAGAGATGTATATAAGGTCTAAATTTTCATCTGCTATAGCAGGAAGTCAATAGAAGCCCGACACTGACAAATCAATAGATAACAATTTAAGCATATTTGCTAGAAATATAGATGCATTTACCATAAGAAATAGCTAAAAGAGTTCAAAAGTGATTTGCCTAGTGAGCAGGACCCAGCGAGGTGGGGATTCGTAAACAGGGCTCTGTTGTTTTCATTATAAACCTTTCAATACTTTTTTTTAAACTGTGTATACGTATTATTTGATAGAGTGGTAACTGGTTTTCAAAAATACACAGTCTGAAAAGTTACAAAAGATAATAACGGTTATGAAACCCCAAAACAAGATGCCACAAGGAAGAATAAGGGAGGTGGGTAAACTATAAATTTGCTTTAGTCTTCAGAGAAGTGGGTTCTAAGGAGATGACACTTAAGCTGAGAACTTGAAAGCCAGCCAGCCAAGGTGGGGATTGGGGCCTCCAAGACAGATGGATCAGTATGTGCAAAGGCCCAGGAGTGAGATCAGACATGATGATTGAAAGGACTTGAAGTGGATGGAATTGGCTGAGAGGGAGATTGCAGATATAGAAGTGTTCAGGGGCAAACTAGCAAAGAAAAGAGATGCTGACGCCCCCACAAAGCATCCCAAAGGTACCACTGAATCACTGGCTGATGATACAGCCAACAGATTCATGATAACATGTTACAAGACTACAACCAACATTTGGAGCACATGTCTTCCTTTCATGAATTTGGCATAAAAACAGATTCAAATCCACAACCTAACAAAAGACATTTCTATACAGTCAGAAAGCTGAGCCAGACTGTAACCCTTTCCTTCAAGATGACATGTCAAACTCATCTCTAAGCAGTGAGGGGACTTCCCAACCTCCTGGTCAGCTTTGGAAGTGACCTGCCATTTTCAAGTAAACTCTCGCTCCCACACAAGCCCACTCCATCCTTTTAATCCCCCCTAGAATTTTGGATGCAGGATTACTTCCAGTCTTTTCTCCAACTCCCACTTGCCTCTTTTTAATCAAATCCAAACTCTTGGTCTTTGCCATCGCTTGATTGACTTCATAAGTGCCCTGTTCTTCACCCTCTCATTCTGTTCCAGGTGTCTCGAAGTAGACTTGGGTCTTTCAAGGAAGGACCCAAGAGATGCTTTGTCCCTAGCTTCATGAGGAAAATGGACTCCAGGGTGACTTTCCCCAACATCACACAGCAAGCTGATGGTGAATCAGGGCCACAATGCAGATTGCACAGTTTTGGTTTGTGGGGCCTTCCCTTCAAGACTCTTCAGGAAAAAAAGCTATTATACACCTACGGGCAGGAATCTGAGACTGTGAAATTCCAAGAGGTGGATTTTCTCTTTTTTTCCCCTGTTAAAGAAATTGTGATTAATATTCGGGAAAGTGTGTTCTAGTTACATTTTACAGTTCATGCCTTTGGGTTAACGTGTACCCAGATGCAATTATTTTTGTGAAATAGCACTTAAGTCTCTGCATATTAACACTTTCTTCCTTGAGAAACAGCAGGAAGCCGCCACATTATTGCTGCTGGCACTTTCTTGTAGGAATTACTAGGGATTAATTACAAATTATTTTTATTGTACGGGAACTAGCCAGCACTGAATTGATGATGTGTTCTAAACATTAATTTAGTCAGTGGTTCTCAGTCATTTTGTTCTCAAAATGCCTTTTAAAAATTGAGGACCCCGAAAACTTGTGTTTGTGTGGGTTTATCTATAAATATTATTAGAAATAAGAACTGAGAATCTTTAAGAATCTTTACTCATTAATTCATTTTAAAATACCGATAAGCCCACTACATGTTAAGATAAATGATATTTTTACTTTTAAAAAGGCTATAATTTAAAAAAGACAGTAAGAAGAGCGGCATTGGTTTTACATGTTTGCAAATCTCTTTCATGTCTGGCTTAATAGGAGACAGGGGGATTTTCATATCTGCTTCTTCCTTCAGTCTTTTGCAGATAACACACATCACGTAAGTGGAAAACTCCACTTTTACTCATGAGAAAATGAGCTTGAAAAAGATCTAAAACATCTTGGTATTATTGTGAAAACAGCTTTGAACTCACGGGCACCCTGGAAGGATTCCAGAGATCCTCAGGGTCCCCGGACAACATTTTGAGAACCACTGGCTTAATTAAAATTAAAAAGCAAGATGGGGCTGGGCCTGTGGCCAAGCGGTTAAAGGTCTGCATACTTCATTTTGGTGGCCCAGTTTTGTGGGTTTGGATCCCAGGTGTGGACATACTCCACTCATCAGCCATGCTGTGGTGGCATCCCACATACCAAATAGAGGAAGATTGGAACAGGTGTTCGCTCAGGGTGAATCTTCTTCAAGCAAAAAAAGAGAAAAATGGCACAGATCTTAGCTCAGGACCAATCTTCCTCAAGCAAAAAAAAGAGGAAGACTAGCAACAGATGTTAGCTCAGGGCCAATCTCCTCACCAAACAAACAAATAAATAAATAAATAAAAAGCAAAATATGTTTATTTATTCAAACATTAGTGTTTTCACATGAGAAGTTTCACCTAATCCTCCTAACCAAGCAGGGAAGAAATATGTTTATATCCCATTACATATAAAAAAGTGTTAGTAAAGACATTGGTGAATTTGTTTTTAAACACTTGGATGCATAAACCATGACTTAGGGTCTATGGAACTCTTTGGGTGGACACTCAACGGCCAAAGTGATGTCACTCAAAAGTGATGGACTCACCTTAGTAAGTAGTTCACTCTGTCCTCAGATATTCATTGCAGGGAATTCATTTGGATCCATTATTCAAGAGCTCATCTCAATTCTATTTCATCTGTCTCGTGGAGATTGCTACTTCCAGGAAGCAGACTGTCTTATCTTGGTGCCTCCTATTTTCTTGTTTGTACCACTTTTAGAAGGCAGACAATGCCCTAAACCTGGCACCTGCTGAACAAAACGATAGTCGTGGCAATAATCAGCTGAGCAAATACCGATGTGCACCCCACTGAGTGCTGGAGGTGAGGACGGAGAAGACAGCCACGGCAGGAAGCAATGAGTACAGTGCAAGGACTGAGGTTATGCGGTAAGATGGAACTGGTTTCCAATCCCTTTCTGCCACTTCCTAACTGTATCACTTGGGTAAGTCGTGAGACTCCGTGAACCTCAGTACAGGCACACCTCATTTTATTTGGTTTTGCGTTATTGCACTTCACAGATGTTGTGATTTTACAAGACACTCCATCAGCGAAAAGATGACAACTCGCTGAAGGCTCAGATGGTTGCTAGCATTTTCCAGCAATAAGTATTTTTTAATTAAGGTATGCACGTTATTTTTTAGACATAATGCTATTGCACACTTAATAGACTGCATAGTGTAAACATACGTGTAAACATAACTTTTATATGCACTGGGAAACCAAAAAGTTCATATGACTCTCTTTATTGCTGTACTTGCTTCATTGCAGTGGTCTGGAACCAAACCTGCAATGTCTCCAAGGTATGCCTGTATCTTCACTGGTAAAATAGGATGACAATGTCAGTCTCCCAGGTTGTTGGGAAGTTCCTATAGGATAAGGCATGGATAGTGCCAACCGCTGTGCCTGATGCAGAGTGACAGCTCCATAAATGGCAGCTACGATGATGTGGACCAGAGTAACGATGATGCAGCAGGATTCCTGATGTTGGCACAGCCAGTTGACACAAGGACCCACAGAAGGGCTTCTATTCAGAAGCTCCAACCTCCCTTCCCCTCTCTGTCTTCCAGCCACAGAGCCATCTTTCAGATCCTCAATTATATCAGGTTCCTCCTAGCCTCAGGGCTTTCCTAAATGCTATTCCCTTTGCCTGGAAGTGCTCTGAACCCTTCCATATGCACAATCACCCAGTCTGTCATGCATGTTCCACAGCCACACTCTCCGGGTTTTACAGAGAAACCAACAACTGGAACCGTTTTCTCTGACACCCCTAACCAGTCTCCAAGGATACAGTCCACACCGAACTATTTGCTTGATGCCAGATTGTCAGTTTACCCAGAAAACATGCACAAGAGATTCGCTCTTCCTACACGGTCTGCCCTGGATTTTGATTTTGTTTCCCTTTCCCTCTCCCCTCTCTCTTCTATAAATTCTATTTGGAACTTTTGTTAATTAAAATGATTGATCCCTTTTATCTACAAACGAACCGTTTGCCGATAATTCACCAAGTTTCTCTGCAAAATTCTTTGACATTCCTCTAAAAAGGATGAGCCCCACTAAAATTCTGTAATTTGCCCAAGTTCACACCAGTTACACATAGAAAGATAAGTAGACCTCTCTCCCAAATCAACAAGCTAAAAATTAGCAGACTGCAGTTCACTTTTGTTCTCAAGACTTCTGTTTTATTTCATTGAAGATGCCTGGTTTTGTTCCAGCATATCAAAAATTAGCACAGAAAGGGAGCAGATAAATAATAACACATTTCAGACCACAGCCATCATTTCAAAGATAGAACAGCTACTGTGAGATTAATGAAACCACAATAGAAAGAACTGAATCCCCATAATGGCTTCCGCAGTGGTTTTCTGATTACTGCCTCACACTGTCCCTCTTGGATCTGTCCCGCCACGTCCTGCTCAATTATATTTCTAAATACAAATCTAAACTTGCCATTCTTCTCAAAAATACCCAACATCCCACCCCTGCTCACAGCCTAAAATCCCAAATTCTTACCCGGGTATTTGCATCCTTCTGTGATCTGGCTGCATCCCACTTTACCAAACTTCTCTCTCTCTCTCTACTCCCCTACTTCCTACCTACAAATGCCAGGTGGTCCATTGCAAGGCTCTCTTCATGAAGGAAGCACTGAATTGATTTACATTCAGACTCAAGTTTCTTATGTCATTGGTACACAGACCAGCTACTTTGAATAGCACTGTCTAACACAGTTCTTTTTCCCTGGGATGCCTTTCCATAATCAATATCTAAGGTCTATCTATCCTATAAAGCCCACTTAAATGCTGCCCCCTCCAGGAATTCTCCCCTATTCATCTCCACTGAAAACAATCTGTCATTGGTGCTCCCTGTCTTACTACTTATATTGTGTCTTATGTTAGCATTCTATATACCCCTATCCTAACTCTTCCAGCAGCCTACTTGATGGAAGAGTTAGGCCTTATATGTCTCTATGTGTGCCTCCCTCTCACCCATACTCTATACAGGTTCTGATTTACTGTGTCAGTTAGTGACCGTAAGCATAATAGATAAACTGATGAAATCTGATCATGACACTGTAAACTCCTAAACTCCTAAAATCCTTCAATGGCCTCCATTGCACTCAGATTAAATCAAAACTCCCTAACAACAGCTACAAAGCCAGGTGTCATTGTCCCTGTCCACTTCTCCAGCCTCATCTGGCACCCCCTCTCCTTTGTCCTTCCATATATGTCTCTCCTCTATGTGTCCCTTGAACATACAAAATTCTTTCTGGCCTTGGGGCCTGCACACAGGCTCTTCCCTCTTTCTAAAACCCACTTCCTCCCGTTAATTTCCTGGTCCACAATTTCTGACATCTCAGGTTTCATCTTAAAAGCCACATCCTTAGAAAGACCCTCTTAGATATACATCAGTCAGGGCCCTGGCAGGAAACAGGTGTCACAGACCAAGTGGGCTAAAATGATCATAAAAGAGCCATATACAACAATATGGACAGAGTTGAGGGACACCAAGAAGAGAGAATTCAGTGCCCCACGGCTAGCAACAGGCCTGAAGCAGGAGGGGAGGGAACATGTGCCAGACCCTGGTGGGAGTAAGGGTAAGAAGAAGGCTACCTTAAAGAATCGGTGGCCTTCGATAGAGGGTTGCAACCAATCAGGATGACCAGGTAGAGAAGGAACTATGGACATAAATACCACAGCCTTGTTCTTCTCCCATTGTCCCAATGGGCAATCCCCAAATGGGAGCAGAGGAGCTCTTAAAGGCAGTCCATGCAGGCCAGTCACACAGGACAGGTGCAGAGGGTGGGAAGAAGGATGGCAAGGGTGAACAGAAGCCACCCGGCACACCATCCATTCTCAGGTAGACTCTCTTGTTATTCTGCCTCATAGCAACCTGTTCTTTCTTTTCTTAGTATTCAATAACATTTTCACTTCTGTATCTTTTTGCTGAATGCCTGTAAGCAACTTCAGATCATAAATTTCACAACCACGAGGACATGAGCCCTGGTGATGTGCTCACTGCAGCTTTCCTAGAATCTAGCATGTAGTGGGTGCTGAAGAAATACTTGCTAGTGGATGCATGAGCACAAGGAACAGTCAGAGACACAGTAACATGCGTGATTATACACGTACACATCTCAGTTTCAAAGGGAGAAACCTCCTCTACCGAATTAAGAAATGCTAGGAAATGTCACATCAAAGTCAATTCAATGAAAACAAAATGCTGCATAGAAAATCAAACTCTAACTTCAAAAAGAGCTAATCGTTTTCTAAGAAGAGAAGAAAAAAGTCTTTCTTATTAACCTGCTCTGAAAACACTCTGAGCCAGGGTAGATAAGCTATCTCTATATTTTACAAAATGATCTTCCCCAATCCACGTTGCAGATTTAAATAAGGTCAAGTGGAAGTATTCCTCCTTGAAGTCTGTTTTCTGCAAAACTCCAGTAGCTACCATGGCCAATTTTGTAGTTTCAAAAGAAGGAAAGTTCTCGGAAACTCTAAATTCTCTCTGCCTGATCTTGGGGTTTTATGCATCTTCTAAAAGCCTAGATTTCTTTGAGCTCTTGTGGTAATATTATGAGGAATCCAGACACAAAACTTTTAAATCAAATTCTCTATAAGTTCATATTACATGGTAAGTGTATTTCATAGACAGCTAAATTTGATATCCAACCAGAAACTTCCACGTGCTCATCTCCTCTGTTCCCCAACACATTCACACTTCGGTGAGAAAAGGGAAGTCTTTTTCCTTATGGCATTTTACACAATACAATTCCAAATACTTCATCTTTCTTTTAGTTCCTCAAATGCACCATGTGCCTTGTTCTCTCCAACCACAGAGCTTTTGTATTTGTCACTCCCTTTTATTGAAAGATGCACCCCACTTTTCTCTAATTAGTTATGTAAAATGGATTTATATTAATACGATAGTCTCCCCTTAGCCGGGGTTTCACCTTCTGAGGTTTCAGTAACCTGCAGTAAACTGTGGTTTGAAAATATTAAATGGAAAATTCCAGAAGTAAAAAATTTATAAGGTTAAAATTATGGACCATTCTGAGTATTGTGATGAAATCTCATATAGTCCTGCTCCATCCTACCTGGTACATGAATCATCCCTTTATTGGATCCCCAACCGTAGACATCGTCTGCTCCTGACATCCAACCATTGACTCATCACGGCTCGATGATCCTCCTTCTGATGTCTCACCAGAAGGTCAATAGTAGCCTAACACTACACCACAATGCCTACATCATTCATTCACTTCGTCTCATCACACAGGAATTGCATCAACTCACATCATCACAAGAGGAAGAAGGGTGGATATAGGACAGTAAGATATTTAGAGAAAGAAAGACATTCACTTAACTTTTATTACAGTATATTGTTATAATTGTTCTGTTTTATTATTAGTTATTGTTAATCTCTTACTGTGCCTAATTTATAAATTAAGCTTTATCACAGGTATATACGTATAGGAAAAAACATAGTATATATAGGGTTTGTTACTATTTGTGGTTTCAGGCATCCACCGGGGGACCACTGTACCTAGAGCATAGAATGATTGTGAGACATCATCAAGATAAGAAGATAATTGAGATAGATCACATAAGGTGCACAGAACAGCACCTGTCACATAGCAAGATCTCAGTAAGTGTTGTCGTCGTCATAATTAATGGTTACTTTACTTCCAAATTATCCTTCAGATGGCTAATCTAATATTACTTACTCCAGGAAGATTTTACGTTCCCCTAAATTAGATTGGATGCCCCAATTATACCCATTCATTATACTGGGTACCTTTCCTTCATAGCACTAATTACAATCCATAATTAGGTACATTTCAAACAATCATAAAAACAATGTGTATGTCCGTCTCAAGGCATCCCCCAGAAAAAACATCTGTTAGGATTTGTGCAGCAAGCAAGTTTGTTATTGGTCACCCTTGTATCTCTAGTTACTTGGAAAATGTTTCACACTTAGTGCTCAAAATATATGTTATATGAAAAAATGAACAGACAGCCTCTTTCCTTCTGACTGGTACCATAATCACCACACTTTTCCATACGTTTCCTTCATGTTCATTATTTTAAGAGCTCTAAAGGAAACTGATGCAGCAAGAAGCCACGTGACCAGAGACTGCAGTTCCCAGAGTCACAGGTGGGCCAGAACTCAGGTATCCATATTCTAGTCTTACAGTGTTCCGGGTATAGGCACAAAATGGCAGAAAGTCTCTGTTGGGACTGAATGTTTGTGTCCTCCTCAAATTCCTGGTATTTGGAGATGCGGCCTTTGGAGGTTATTAGGTTTAGATGAGATCGTGGGGGTGTGGTTCTCCTAATGGGATTCATGCTCTTACAAGAAGAGACCAGAGAGCTTGCTCTCTTTCACTCTGCCCTGTGAGGCACAGCAAGAAGGCAGCCATCTGCAAACCAGGAAGAAAGCTCTCACCAGAACCAAACCATGGTGGCACCAGCCTCTAGAGCTGCAAGAAATAAATGTCTGTTGTTTAAGCCACCTAGTCTATGGCATTTTGTTATAGAAGCCTAGCAGATTAATGCCATCTCCTATGGAGGGCAGGAGTCGGGGTGGGGGTACTTTGATGACTCATGAGGCCCTCAGCCTTATCTGAATACTTTCCTATACAATTAATAAGGCCAATTTTTAAAGCGTAGTTCTGAGAAAGCGTGTGGGGAAAATGCTTAATATTCACCACACTATTTCTTCTTCCTGAACATATAGAAAGACTACATTTCCCAGCATCCCCTGCACTCAGATTGAGGCCACATGATTAGTTCTGGCCAACAGAATGCAGACAGCAGTGATATAAGCCATTCTAGACCTGACCCATTGAATATCCCTTGTGCAATCTTCCGCATGGTCTTCCCTCTCCACAGTCAACTTAGGGGCCACAAGGGCTACTTGTCACCCATAACACTCCACATAAATGAGAAATAAATACTTACTTGATTAAATCACTGATATTTCAGGGCTAACTTGTTACTGCTGCATACCTAGTAGTATCCTGACTAATACAAAGAGGCAGAGTGGAACACTGGAAAAAGAAATGAAGAGGACAAGACTTTGAGGCCCAACTTTGTCATCAGCTTATGATGTGATGTTGGAAAGTCATCTCCTCTCTGACTCTGAATTTTCTCATCCACATTACTCAAATGTGAATAGGTCACCATGGATGCTCCTTGTTTTTGCCGTATATCCACCCGGAAACTGGACTCAGGGCTTCATTACATCCCTCTCTCCCACACATATACACAGCTCTAAAAGTAATGGTAAATCATACCATTTTTACTGAAGACTTTGCTATGTGATAAAGTGGGTTATACTGGGAGTGACCATATATGTTATGGCTTGGCTGGGATAGTCCCTGTTTATACCTATTGTCCTAGAGTAACCCAGTGTAATTATTAATACAAGTCCCCTTTGCCTCTTTGGCATCATGGTTTAAAGACAAAATTACAGGGTAAGCTAGTTATATCACACAAAATGTATAGCAACTCTTACCAGGCATCTCTCTGTCATACTCTTGTTATCCCTCCACCATCCTCCACAGGTCTTCCCTGGGGTCCTTTACTGGATCCTCTGCACCCAGCTCATCTGCTGATAAGGAGCTCAGAAAATATGCCAACTCGTAACTCCTCATATTTCATTGCTTCAAACTAGTCACATGGCTCTACCCTAAATGCAAGGGAGACAGATTATTGGAGACTTCATGGTGACCTTGTGTGTTCAGAAACAAAAAACAAATTGGTGAGTATGAGTAAATATTTAACCAAATGCCTTGGCTTTCTTTATGAGTTAAGCTCAAAGCACTATTCCCTGGAAACGATTTCCAGATAAAGGTGGAATGACATTGCTAATGGGGAAAATGACCCCTGATTGATAGATTTGGGCTTCTCCCAGTGCAGGACCTGGAAGCTGTGAAAACAGATATTGGTTCCTGAGGAGCTTGGGGCTTTTAAACTGGGGGGGGGGGGGGGGGGGGTGTCCTTCTATCCAAGTATGGAGTCTCATTACGAGGACAACACCTGTGTTGTTGGGGGGAGAGAGACAATAGCCCTTGGACTGCCATGCAGACTCCCACTGAAGAGACACTTGATGCGGCTCTCTTGGCCCACTGTGTTTCTTCTGCCATGTTCTTCTAAGTGAAGTGGACCTTTGTGGTCTTGTAGGCTTGATCATCTATCCTCCCCATCAAAGTATGGCTCTTGAAAGGACAGCATAAGCGTTACCTGGAACTTGAAATGTAATCAGCCCGACTCCAGACCTACTGAATTAGAATTGACATTTTAATGAGATCCTCAAGCAATTCGTATGTATAATTAAAATTTGAGAGGCAGTAGTAGAGACAAACCCAGGTCCAGAAGAAGTGGCCTCACAGAATGGGCGTAACAGTGGACACTAGCCAGTCTCTGTCGCTCTTAAGAACCTCTTACTCATGCCCAGATCAAATTAATATTCATGTATATTTTCCTCTTGTTGTTTCTAGTTTTTACTTGTAATCCTTTAATCACAACATTACTGATGTTCTCCAGAAGGCTCTGTAAGAGAGATTGGGTCCTTTTATTTTAACCTACAGCTAATTAATTAGCCCTCAGTCCCAATGCAGCCTGGGTGACAGCTTCCACAATGTTGCAAATGTATTAACTTTGGGCTTGTCAACCTCCATCATATCAACGCAAGAGAAAGAAGAAAGAAAGGCAGAGCCTTGTGGTCTCCGGAGTGGGGGTTTCCCTGATTCCATGAAGTCCAAGAGAGCCAGGATCCTCCAAGGGGCATGCATAGGGAAACCAAAGGCAGGACTTCATGAGAGGAGCTCACTGCCAAGAGCACCTTGCCAAGCCATGGCTGAGCTCCACTCCTCTAGGGACCGGGGAGTCATCTTCTAAGGTTTTGCCAAACTGTCAGATGAACCCCTTAGACTAATACTTTATTTGCTCTCAGTTCCCATAGAAGGGGTTCAGCCTGTCTAGCTATTGGAGAGCCATGCTGACATTTTCTGACATGAGGACAGAATAGGATATCCCAGAAAGTAACGTTACACAGCAGGAAGAAAGGGGCACACAGGCCTGTCTCAACCACTCTGCGGGCTGGTTTCAGAAAGAGAAGTTTAATTTTATTTCTTACATATTCCACATTCCCTAGATAGAGGTAGTGAAAGGCAGTACACAGTATTCAGACAAGAAAATAATAGATTTTCCTATAACCTATGGGAAACTTCTGATATTAAAAAAGAAAATAACAGTTTGACATGAATTCAGTATGATCCCAGGGTATGACTGTGTTCTTCCCTCTGGTACAGATTATGGACTGTTTCTAGTATTTTCTTACAAAAAGCAATACATATTCATCACCAATTTGGGACAAAGAAAAATATATAACAGGAAGATAAAAGAGAGAAACATGCTTGGTAAAATTGCAGCTGGGACACGAGCAGGAGGGAATAGAAGAACCCAAGAAGGAAAGGGATGCATGAGAAAAGAGAGAGAGAAAGAGCTTGGGAAGGGAGAAGGGAGCAATGGACATCTTGGTGATTTGATGGGGATGATGGAGGAGGAGTTTTCTTGTCTAGACACGCACTCAGTGGTTTATTCAGCTAGATTAGCGTCTAGCACTTCAAGTCAACAAAAGAAAGACTCAGATCCTTTCATCAAATGTAAACCAAGTGCCACTTCGTACCAGGAGGTGTTCTAAGGTGTTTTCAACATGATATCAATCTTTCAACCACTCCCAAAGTGAAAAATGATTGTTGTCACATTACCAATGAAAACAAGTGAGACTTGGGGTGCCTACGTGGACCCCCTCCCAAAGGTTCAAGCACCTATCTTACTGTGAGTACCCAACAAACGTTTGTTTTGAGTAGAAGGAAGGGAAAAGGGATTGAAGTCACATGCGTATTTCCAGGACACCTCTGAATGCTTCTCAAACTTTCACACTCTTCTCTAGCTTCCCTGAGGACAGACTTTGAAAAGAGATGCTCCACTACATATTTTCCCACTTTTAACAATTTTTGTGTTCTCCTCCCGTCATTACCGCTCTGCAGAGGCTCACGTTCTGGCATTTTCCATCTGCGAATTCTCCCTTTCTTTGCACAGCTGAAAGTTTGATGTTAAGAAGGCAAAGCCAGGTTGAGACTTATTCTCTTTCTCAGTAAAAATAACAACTATACAAAACAAATTGGTGCATTCTGTTGTGGTTCACACGTGTTCTCGCTTACTTATCCCTTTCTAACTGAAAATACGTGGCACTGCACAGCTAAAGCACCAGCTCAATTTGAAGTAGTTCAGTCGACGGATAAATCGAGTTTTACTTCAAAACCAAGACCCATCGAGCTTCAAATTTCGTAGAAATTGAAAAAAAAAAAAGTTAGCCCACTTTAAAGAGAAAAGAAAAGGTCACTTCCTGATTTTGCTAACATCAGGAAACAACACTTTAGGACATCTTTCGTTGTCAACCTCCACCCCCAGTACAGTCAATAAATCTAGCACAATCGGAGGACAGAAGCTGGATTCTACGTGCAAAATGTTTGAGTAATTCGGAAATGAGCCATTCTTCTCTTCAAAGAAAACAGATCCTGAACTTCTGAAATGTTTCAAAATTTCTCTCTCCCCACCTCCTCTCTCTCTCTCTTTCTCCCTCCTTTCTCCAAATAACATTTGTTCACCTAATTCTTTGCCCATCAGTTACGTTCCAGGCACCATTCCAAGAAGACACTGATTTTCTTACTCATCTATGTGTCATAGTTTCTGTCTGCTTCTTCTCCAAGATGTGTATGTGCATAGACTTGGAGGGAAGGACTGCAGAAGGACAGAGAGCGGAATTTGCAGGATGGAAGGCAGCAAGAGGGAAGAGATGAGGGAGAGAGTCAGGCCTGGTATCTCTTTTCCGGGACAGGCACATGTTTAGACATCATTTATGTAAATATAAGAAAAAGGGGGGGGGCCTTTAAAAAAAATGGTGTTTTCCCCAATATTATGTATTTAAAATGGGTTTATTAGGTAAATGTACAGTTTAAACATTTATTCGGAGCCAGCAAAACATGCTGTGTTGTCAAGGTGCTTATAGAGTAGCTGGAGACAGAGAGTTCCAGGTAGCTACTAAAGTACCGGTAATATGATTGCGTAGTGGTTAGAGCAACTTGCTCTCCTGTCAGGCAGATCTGTGTCAGTATGCCAGCTCCATCACTGAATAACAAGAAGACCTTGGAAAAGCCACTTGGCAGCTCCAGGCCTCAGTTTCCTTACCTGCCAAATGGGAATTTGCACTTACAGGATAATCATAAAAATTAGGTGAAATTACTTATGTAACGTGCTTGGCACACAATACAAGCTCACTAAATGTAGGTGGTGGCTGTGATCATAAAATTATTATTATTATTATCATCGTTATTGACTGGAAGTAGAAGCATGCTATGAAACCCTACAAGGAAAAGAAGGATGTATTTCTTACTGGAGTTTGGGAGTGGAAGCTCGGAAAAGAGACAGTATTTGAATAGTGACTTTAAAAAAAAAAAAATGTGTTGAATTGCCGGAGCAAGAGATGTAAGAAAGGGCATTTGATATTGCGGTAAGGATGCTGCCTGCACAAAAATGCAGTTGGGTAAGGGATAGCAGGCTCAGGATGAGAGAAAACAGTGTACCTGGAGAGGGGGTAGGGTTTTAGTGGATCAGAGGCTGAAACCAAAGCTTAGGGAAAAGCTAGGAAGGCTTGCAAATAAATGTGGCCAGGATTCCACAGGCAAAGGGAGATGCTGAAAGATTTTAAACCAGAAAAGGACGGGAGTGAACGATCTGGTAGAATTTGGGTGGAGTTTTACTCATTAACTTAGTGTCGAAGTCAAAGAGTTCATCTCAAGGAAGACTCCTAGAAAATGAGATCAGCTTGAGTTTTCCCACTTTGCACATATAGCGCCGTGAAATCGCCTGTTATTGACATCAGTAATGTTATATTATACTGTTCATTTAATGGCCCATCTCACTTACCCAATCATAAGCTTCATGAAAGCAGAGATGATGTCTGTTGTGTTCATTGTTATATTGACAATGCCTAGTACATAGTCAGCTCTCAAACCCCAGAGAGATGATGTACCATACAGCACATCGTCCTGTCTTTTCTGTAAACAATACCAATTTTTTATTGATGTGGAAGGATCTTGTGTCAGCTTTGCAAAAGAGCACAGACTCATCTCTCTTCTTTGAGTGACAATAGAGTTCTTAAGGACCATCTACCTTAAGAATTTTCTAGTCCTTCAATTCTACTGGAAGTGCCTGGAGGCCAAGAAAGTGATGCTTTTTCTTTTTCTTGAATCTCCAACTTCCCTAATATTTGTTTATCATCAGTTCTGCATCATTGAAAATGATAAAACTACATTTCTTTTGAAACGTTCCATTATTTTCACTTGCTGAAATTGGCTCTTATTCTAATTCGTTGCAATGGCATGCTTTCAATTCACAGATTACAATTATCTACCATTTCAGAAGATGTTATATATTTCAAAGCACTGACCCAACGAGCGAAGGGCCCATTTCTCCATTTGAATTCATCTGCTTTTCACGATCAAAGAGAGTTGTGTAACCTAATGTGTTTTCTTCTTTGCCTTGGTTACCAGGAAGCTCAGAGCTATACAGGTTGTGTTCAACTGCTGAAACTGTCATCAGCCAGGATTTCTTAACCCATTCACTTTACTCTCTACCTTCACATCTTAGCTCCTACTTTTTGCTTTGTTTTAATGGCTTCACTTCTTCTATATCTGTGTATTTATTTTAAGTTGCCTCAAAACCTTTTTAAAGGCAGGAATAACATACATATGTATGTATGTGTGTGTGTATATGTATATATTCATGTATATATGTATAATAAACACATATGCACATATCAAATACTGAAAGTATATCTATTTCCCAGATATCTTCTGCCACACATTTCTCAGCTCCTGTGTCCCCTCCAGTAGTCTATTTTTCCACGTACCCATTAGAACATCCAGCTCCTCTCGAGTTAGTGGATCTAAAAAATAAACTTCCCCCATGAAAGCATGAGTTAGCAATGTAAACATAAGTGAAGATTTTACAGACGACCCTTAAGAAATACGTTTCTGTTCTTTTCTCCAAACCCCTTCTTTGGTTAACCTACTATGAGTTAATTTTAATAATCTAAACCAGGAGTCAGAAAACTTTTTCTGTAAAGGGTTAAGACTTTGTAACAGTCTAGACTTTGTGGACCATGAGGTCTCAGTCACAACAACTCTAGTCTGCCATTGTATTACAAATGCAGCCATGGACAATGCGTAAACAAATGGACATGACTGTGTTTCAATAAAACTTTATTTATAAAAATATGTTCTGGCCCATGACCCTAGTTTGCCGGCCCTGATCCAAACCTTACCCCCTCGTATCTGTCCTCACTGGATCCCTCTCAGTGAAGTGTCACTCCAGCCAACTCCAATGTGCCATCTATTCAAGTTAGCTCAAGCATAACAGAAGGTTCTCCATTTAATGGGTCAGAATCCTCTCTCATCAGTTGGCAGTTTCATCACATATTTTATGCTTGAAAAATACCCTGTGTGAGTTTCTCCTCCTCTCACATATACCAATAGTTTTAAAAAATATTTCTTTCTACCACATACAGTGATCACAAAACAAATTTAGATAAATATTAAAAATATATCAGCATCTGTATAAGCTATGGTATCTTTATAGCCTATAGCTATACTTGAGGTTAGAAAGAAGGTTCAATCAAAGGGCAGAAAAACAAGTCTTCATGCCAACATTCCTCAGCCACGTGACCCTGGACAGTAATCTTTCTATGCCTCAGTTTTCTCGTCTGCAAGATGGGGGTAGGAGTTCACCCGCCCAAAGGCCAGTGTCTGGACCAGAAATCCCTTGGAAGCGCTCTCTGGAACTTAGGTCATTTCCCAGAGTAGTGATTTCCAAGTGATTTCAGGAATGAGAATTCCCCGGGGTGCTTGTTAAAACACAGATTGCTGGACCCCGGCCTGAATTTTGATTCAATAGGTCTAGGGTGGAGCCTGAGAATGTGCAGGACCACCTAGTTCTGCTCCTGCTGGTCCAGGGATCACACTTCGAAAGCCACTAGTCTCCATGATGGAGATCCCACATGCCCTCATTTGAGAAAGTAATGGCGGAGCAGGGCTGGAGAGGGGTGTCATACAACAAGTTCTTCTTCATTTTTTCAAAATGGAGTTCCTTCTTGAAGGAATAACGAATGAGTTTTGTGTGCCCACTAAGTCTCAGACACTGCAGCCACACCTCACTACTATTCACAGGCCGAAAGGAGGCAAGGGGTCACTCTCACGGGGCCATGTTGGAACATAAAGGCCAATGGGCAGCCAGGTGAGCCATCTGGGGAAGGATAGGGAAATGGGAGACAGTGGAGAAGCGTGAGGCAAATATACCATCACACAATTCCTTTGTATAAGCCAAACTTCTAGAACTTTCTCTTTCCATAAGCACAAAATCAACACAAGCATTGACTGAGAGTCGATCATACACAAGCCCAGTGCCAAGTAAGGCAATGTGAGATGCAAGGAAACTGCAGACTGCCCTCAGGGACTCTCCATCTTATGTGTTCACACACTTGATTATCATATGTCAAGACAAACAGATAATTAGATGCAGTCTTACTTAGTATGGAGATAGAGGGTTCTGGAGAGAGGAGGTTGGTGGACTTGAGAGAACTGGACAGGCTTTCCCAGAGGAAGTGAGATAGGCTGGCAGGGTCCTGGATGGACAGGAAGGATCTGAAGTAGTGGAAGGGTGAGGAGAAGATGGCCAGAAGCCTGAGTGCGCCTGGAATATCAGCAGAGGGGATGAGAATGAGCATAGGGGACGTCTAAGCCTGTCTCTACCCCTCCTTATGTGAACGCCCTCAAATCATTTCCATTTCTTTGTCTCAGTTTCCTGATCTGAGGAACAGGAGTTTTGAGCTAACTTGCAAGTTTCCAAACTTCGGGCCATCTTGGAGAGACCCTGGGCCACTCGAAGGTAAATGAGCAAGCTGGGCTCGGCCCTTCTTCTGGTCCCACCTCTGGTTCAGCCAGAGAAGCTCTGCGTTCTTACATTTTTCACCCCTTGTTGAGTTTCACTTCCAGAAAGGATTTGAGAATCACTCAACAAGAAACTCTGTAAAGGCTTTTTCCATTTGTGTATTGGGTGGCTGAGTAGAAAAGAGAAAGATGCCAGTTAACACAAGGGATGGGATCGCTGGGTTGGCTGGGCTAGCTTCTGGAACAGCTTGGCAGCAGAGGGGAGCTGAGCCCAATGGGGACAGGAATTAGGGACCCATTGAAGGTTCATGAGTGGAAGAGTACCACAGGGAGGTGAGTGAAATAGGGCCACGAGTGCTGGAGAAGCAAACTGATCTGAAAATCTCAAGAGCCCAGAAGGCTCTGAGTAAAAACAAAGGGTGATTTTTCCCCCTTGTCAGCCTTCCCTCCCAGGACACTGTACTGTATGCAAAGCGGGTAACTGTAAGACAAACATTTTTTTCCACTGCCCTTCTCAGCCTCACGGGCCTTCAGAAAGACCTGCACTTCAAGCAAAGCCCTTTTATTTTTCAACACCCACAGCTTCCATTCAATAATCACAAGTTTTCCACTTTCATCAAAGAGACTGAAGAGAGAGGCCGAGGGAGCAGCCTATTCTCAGCAGCTCTGGGCAGACTACAGAGCCCCCGGCTACCCACTCGCTGCCCGTGCCCACCACAGGACACAGCTTTCTCCCCAGAGCAGCCAGGGACACACACCAAAAAACACTGGCTAGCTTCATTCCCATCTCGATTACCAGACCAAATGAATGCATGCACCTACTTCTTCCAAAACCAAGTCCAACTTGGGATCAAGGGGGCCTCAGTTTCCGTGACTGTAAAGTGGGTATATTACCTACTGCTCTATTTAGCCCACAAAAACAATTTACCTCTTGATGGCTCTTCCATCTCCAGGATCTATGATGTTACGAGGTCACTGGGAAGGAATATCCAGACCAGCTCCTAGTGTCTGACCCAACTCGAGTGATGCTCAGCAGTTTGGGATCTGCGCAAGGCAGCATTGGGAATCCTCCAAGCTTGGTTTTGGACACAGGACATTTCCCCAGGAGGACGTGGGATTTCTGCTGCCTCTCAGAGATATACTGCAGCCAAAAAGGGAGCAGAAAAAGGAGGGGTGCTACAAAGAATTGGGGACTTCCAAATGAAGTCTTCAAAGAGCCCTACCGGAGGCGGCAGCGACGCAGTGATTCACATTTTAAATGGTGTTTGGAAGTGGAGATGGTTAGTAACCACAGATGTGACCAGCTCTGTCCCACAGGGAATCTATCTACTGTATCTATCTAAATTCCAGACTGGGCCCCAGGGGAATATCTAACCGGAATGGTCCAACACCCTCTGCCAAATCTATTCCCATTCATGAAGTACGCTTACATCACCATCTCACTTGTTCTTCACGGTGGCTGTCAGCGCAGATGGGGAAAGGGAGGGGCATAGCAATTTGTACAAGGCCTCAAGACCAATAAGGGTCCGACTGACATCGGACCTCAGGTTTTCAGCCTTTGAGTGCATAAAGGTTGGAGGATTTAGCATGGGCTTGGGGACCAGCCAGGTATGACTATGCACCTAAGTTATTTCATTCATCCATGGTTGTAACTTTGCTTGAGACGCTTTTCACTTTCTCTGATCCTCAATTTTCCCGTCCGTGAAAAAGAAAGGTTACCTGCCTCAAAAAGCGGAGATGAGGGTGGAGCGAGGCAGCGTGAAAAGCTCCCAGCACCGTGCCCGAGTCAGTAGGGGTTCAATGGTGGCAGTCAAATACATACACACACCACACCCAATAGGCACCACACACATACACACAGAACATGCACCACACAACACAAATGCACACCACACATGCACCACAAACACAAACCACACATGCATCACCCACATGCAGCACACGCAGACACCACATACCCACCACCCACACCTAGCACACGCACACACTGCACGGAACACAGCCCCTCCCACATTCCACGCCACACTGCTTCCCCACCCTCACCCTCCTCGCCAATTCCTTCCCCTTTTTATGAGTTTTATAGCAGGTCCAGGTTTATCTGCCAGTTTCGCAGATCCCAATACACCTTGTAGGAATTTTTGTTCAGAAGATCAATGTTTCCAGACTCCTGCTTTCAAACAATATCTTTGAACCTGTCCCCACACTGCATACTGCCACAAGCCTGTCCCCCTTTGGATAAATCTTCACATTTTCGGGCTCTTCCTTCCCAGATAGCTGGCAGCATTTCCAGTTTTCAGCAGAAGCTGATCGAATCAAACTGAAGACTTTTGAGTCATTCTACTGCGGTCCAAGGAATCCAGTCTCCCCAGGACATTCTCTGATGAGGTCTTCTGAGCCGCAGGCCTCGCAAAAGAGAATGTGCTGTTTCTCAAGCAGGAAGGCGTTTTGTGGCTGAGTCTAAACTGAAACAGGAGTTTCTTTGTGCGCGCACACACACACACACGCGCGCGCGTAGGGAAACCGTCATTTTCCTACTCGCGCCCTCTGACATCAGCCACCTTGTCTGTAGCTACAGTTTCTCTGCACTCAGATATTAATCCCAGGAGGTGAAAAATGAGCCTCTCCCCCACCCTTGCTGCCGCCTTTCGCCTCACGCCCCCAGAGAAGAGTTTCTTCACCAGGCAGCCGGTGAAGGTTTTTTTCCAAGTCACATGATCCAGGATACAGGGGAGAATCCTTCTTGGAACGGAGATGGGCCCAGAACCGAATCAGATGAGGACAGATAAGGTGTGATGTGGGGGAGACTATATAAGAATGGACCCAGGGCTGCAGCAAGCACTCAACCGAGTGGCCCCTTCTCAAGACGCAGTCATGCATGTGCCAGGAGGCTCCGTCGCCAGCCACTTGGGAACCACCAGGCGCAACTACTATTTCACCACGGCCACGCTGGCTCTGTGTCTCGTCTTCGCCGTGGCAACCATTATGGTGTTGGTAGTTCAGAAGACGGTAAGTGGACTCCTCTTTCTCGCCTCTCCTTTCTTATTTATGTTCCATTTTCCCCAGAGAGAGAGCCTTGGGGATAAACTAATAAATTGATTGAGAGCCAAAGCAAAACATATATCATGTAGAGAAAGGGAGAAAAGAAACGGGAACTTAACTCTGAAATAGTTTGCATTTTTGAGAGAAAAATGTGGTGAGCTATCATTATTTCAAAACTTCCCTGTCTTGTATAAGCCAAGAGAAGGGAGAGGAGCTATCAGCCTCGAGAAATTAAGATTTAAATCTTGCTGAGCCAGCGACTTGTACCAAGGAAGGAGGCCATAAGGAAACCTGATAATATATTTGCCCAACTTGCTATCATGGATTCAAGGTCTTCAGATCAGGTTCCAAGGATCTATATTTTTGGTCCAAATGTTCCTGAGATTTCTAAGGCTTCATCTATAACCAGGAGATTTTTTAACAAGGAGCTAAGTTTCAGAGGCCCAGGGCTGTAAAGGAAGGAGGCAAGAGAGAAGAGCAGGGCTACCTAAAGCTTTGGGCATTTCAGTGTTAAAACACCAAGACGAATTGAACGCTCCCTCCGTAGCCACTGCTTTGAACAGCTTAGGCTGTCACAAGAAACAGCACAGAGGCAGAACGCAGAAATGTTTTTAACACCTGTTCCCTCTAAGACTTCTCAGAATACTAAAACTACAAGCAATTATGGGTACACATTGTGGAGTCAAACTGTTGCAGGAAATTTACTTCATCTGAAGTAAATGGTAAGATTTGTCACCAAAACAGAAGAGATGAAGAAGGAAGCTTCTTTGTATTTTAGGAAAGGGGTGTTTACAGAGAATCCACCAGTATGTGTTTTATAGAAAATACTGCACTGATAGGATATACTGCTCATGAATTGTTTTAATGAAGTAAAGTTTTTGTTAATTTTGATAATTTAAGAACTCTACCCCCACACCCCCAAACATACCCTGCCAAAGTGAGAACATTCTGTTGATTCCTTTATTCTTCCCATTTTTCACAGTATGAAGTCCTGCAAAATGTGTTCTGGTTTTCCTTTAATTCTCAGGCTGAATGCTCTATAGCTTATCGATTGCTAAAAAGAACCAGGCTTTAAAAGACTTTGGTATCTCTTTCTCAAGTGTCATCCAGCTTTGAAATTTAAATGAAGCTCTAAGGCTCATATCTCTTAGAGAAAGAAAACAGAATGGCCAACATTTGATTTAGATAGTAGAATTTAGAAAACTCATCACTTAATGGGCTCATAGACATCTACTAAAAATAGTGCTCTTGAAAACATTCCAGGGCACGTTTTTTTCTGTAGAGGCTCTATAATTTCTGTAATTCTAATTTGAAGTAAATCAGAGGTGTATCATTTTATAGCAAGGGCCAAAGAAAAGAAATTGAAGTGGACTTCTAAAATTTCTTTAGTTAAGCTTGAAGGGAAGAAAGAGAGAGAGAATGAATGAAAGAAGGAAAGAGAGATGGATGGATGGATGGATGGATGATTGGATGGATAAATGGATGGAGGGATGATGGATGGATGGATGGATGGATGGTTGGATGGATAAATGGATGGATGGATGATGGATGGATGGATGGATGGATGGATGGATGGATGGATGATAGGAGCAGGGGGTTGGGATGTGATTGTGATACATAAAGCTACAGACACCTCCAGAATGGTCCTTATTCAAATCCCAATTTTAGTTAAACTAATTCTTTCTATAAAGGAACTGGAGTGGATCTTTCTGCTTCGTTTTTGTAAATGTGGAAAAAGAATAACAGAAAGAGAACAGGGCTTGAACTAAGTCATCCTGAGAAACGGGTAGAGTCAAGAATGCTTGATTGTTTAATGAGAACAGCATTCCCTTTGCCAATACAGACAGCAACAAAGCACTAAGACATTGTGCTCCTACTCTTCTCTTGGAAGCTTTATCTTCTTGTGCACCTGTTTCCTTGACTGACCCCTCGTATTTGGCTATGTAAAGATTCACTTCACAATCTGATTGTATGGTGTGGTGTGCTGTGATTTCTTAGCCTGAGAAATATCAGTTACTTACTTAAAAGCTAAGGCCTATAATACTAATTGTGGTAGTCAATGTTAAGTGTTTTACACATTTCATTTCCAAGAAATTATTCAGACATTAAGTGTTGTAAGAGTCAAGAAGAGCTATCCCCTTGAGCTTGATTTGTCATGGGAAACTTCCTGTAGCAAGAGGGAAAGCAGGCTAACTTTAGAAAAGGTAGAACTTAGACCAAGAAAAAGACTCTAACAGGACCTCTGGTAAAGAAATCCCTGCGAGAGACCCAAGGAACTTAACCTCACATCCCAATTATTAAAAAAAGGAATCAGTTGATGGCTACATAGCACTCTATGTGTGAGGTTGGATGGGGGCAGGGTTGGAGAACCATGAGAACGGTTTTTGGCCTAACAAGTCATAGTTCTAGGTAAAAAGGCAAATTTACAGACAAAATTTAAAACAAGATAAGTCATAATATATAATAAGTGATGGAAGGTAGACACATAGGGCCACCATAAGACCACAAGTTAAGGAGACAGTGTTTTCCCAGGTTTAGGAAAATCTTTTCTGGAGATTAGAGTTTCAGACTAGCTTGAGAAATGTGTACAATTTAAAAGAGGTGGAGAGGGAAATCAGAGGAGGGGTCCCTCCTGGCCAATGGAGCTGTGTGAGCCAGAGATGGAGAAGAGAAGATATAGACCATGTGGGAAAATCAAAGATCACCCTGAGGTTTGGCCTGAAGATCAAATAACTCCCAGGTCAAACTCCTTGGGAGAGACAAAGAAGGCACTTGGGTTTCAATCTCAAGTATTTATTGAGCATCTACACTGTGCAGGACGCTGTTCTAAGCAGTATGGATACAGCCTTGAACAAAGCCAACAGAATCCTTCTTCCATGTTGCTTCTGGAACTTACTGTCTAGCAAGGTCTATAAAGTCTCTATAGAGGTTTCATTTTGTTTTACTTACATTTAAACCACTATATTTGTTATAAAATATTATGTTCACATGGCTTAAGAAAGGTAAACAGTGAACAAGGAAGAAGAAAGAAATCAAAAATCTGTTATACCCTCTCCACTCAACCACCAGCCCCCCTTCCCTGAGATAACCACCATTGACAGATTCTTCCATGTCCTCCACAAAAATCTGTGTGTCTACAAATATATAGTACACACATGTCATTATAGTAAACTCACAATTTTGCACCTTGCTTTATTGACCTGACAGTGTATCATGGAGACCCTTCCATGCCAATACATGGAAGTCCATCTCATTCATTTGAAGAGTCATAGAGTGTTCTCTTGTATGCCTGCTTCATAACTTTTAGAGAAGGATGCATGTTTTTCTTTAGAATTTTTGCTCACTCTGCACATCTCCAAGTATATCTGTGGGATAAATTCCTAGTGGTGGGAATAGAGTGCATTTTTCACTTCAATAAATACTGTCAGTCATGGGGGCCGGACCCATGGCCGAGTGGTTAACATTCCATGTACTTCGCTTCAGAAGTCCAGGGTTCGCAGGTTTGGATCCCAGGTGCCAACCTACTCCCTTCATCAGCCACGCTTTGTGGAGGCATCCCACATACAAAGTAGAGGAAGATAAGCAGCATGTTAGCTCAGGGCGAATCTTCCTCAAGCAAAACAAGAGTAGGATTGGCAATGGATGTTAGCTCTGGGAAAATCTTCCTCACGCACACACACATACACACACACAAACCCAAAAAGCTGTCAGCCAGCCTCCAAAGAGATTGTACCAATATACTCTTGAGGGAGTAAAAGTCCTACCAACAAAGACGCACCTCTTAGTGTCAATATGGAAAGAATGAAAATTGATTTATTATTGAGTAAGCACAACATAGTACACGCACATATGTCAGGATGAAATGCCACACAATTTATACAGTGAAGCAAAAGGAAAAACTATAAAATTTCTCTTATCTCTTCCAGAGACAGAAGTTTATATAAGGAGATGGGCTGCAAGATTGACACTAGAAGTCTTTACATTTCAAGGGGCTCTGAGGTCTTCCATCTTAGGGACATCTCTGTGTTATAAACCCAGAGAGTGGGCTTATCCAGTCCCTGGAGAGATTTATTTACATTCCAAAAGGTTGCAGCAAGGACCCAGGATCATTAAGTTTTCAAGGAGAATCTTTCTAGAAAGAAGAGAAAGCAGCTGCCACCTCTTCCCTTTATTAGCAAAGAAAATTCCCTTTTTTAAAAATTTTATCCTTACAGTACCACTTAGTGTCCCCACCAAGAGTGGAGCTGAGCACCTCTGAAGGGGTAGTGATTGTTGGAGGTGGTGGTATGGTTTTTTGATTTGCTTATAAGCTCAGATAAAATATCGGGTGAGTTGAAATGCCCTGTGATGCTTCCTTCTACCCAAGTTACTCTCTCCAGTGCATTCATTTTATCAATGAAAAAAAATCCACTGAGAATCTTTTCAGGGGCAAGCCCTGTGCTGGGCTGTGAGGGAAGGGCCCCCGTGGACAGAGCAGAACCTCTGCTTTCTGGGACTTCTCTAAGTTGGGGACACTTAGAGTTTGAGTTTGGGGCAGAATGACACAGAATGCCATAGATCAGAGGAGAGGAAGACAATTTCTGCTTGGGATGAGAGACGAGTTTGCAGAAGAGCCAGAACGGAAGCTGAGCCTCCTCCAAGAATTAGAAGGATCATGCCTTATGCCCAAAGTTTTATTTTGAAAATTTTCAAACCTGTAGAGAAGTAGAATGGTAAACACCCATATACTCTTTCACCTAAATTCGCTGTGTTAGTATTTTTCCATATTTGTGCTCTTCCTAAAGTATATATGAAAGTAAGTTGCAGACAGCGTGACTTTTTGCCCACGTCTATCTCAGCACCCATTCCCTACTTACAGCAATGCCGTTATCATGGCAACGAGAGTTAATGTTAATTCAGTAATATCATCTAATAATAAACAGTCCATATCTTAATTTCTGCACTTGTCCAAAAATATCTTCTATAGCTGTTGTGCCTTGTTTTGTTTGGGTATCCAGAATCCACTCTCAAGGTCACACACAGCATTTGGTTATGTCTGTTTTAATCTAAAACACTGCTATTTCAAGCATGGTCCTGGGAGCTTGTTAGAAACGCAGAATCTCAGGCCCCATTCTGGACCTACTTAATCAAAATCTGCATGTTAACACGCTCCACGGGTGGTCTGTATGGACATTAAAGTTTGAGAAGCAATGATGTAACAATCCCTCCAGCCCTTTGTCGTTTCTTTTTCATGACATTGACATTTTCGAAGTGTCTAGGCCAGTTCTGTTGCAGAAGAGTTCATTTTTGGATTTTTCATAGTGTTTACTCATGATTATATTCAGATGAAACACTTTTTGGCAAGAACAGTACATAGGTAATGTTATATACTTCTTATTGTAGCACTGTCACAGGCTTAGGTCAGACTGTCTCATTATAGGTGATAATGGTTAGTCACTTGATTAAGGTAGTGACCACCAGCTAGCTGTTTTGTAAAAATGCTTTTTTCTTTCTTATTAGTAAGTAATCTATGGGGTAATACTTCGAAGACATAAAAATTTGGCTGTTCTTGATGATCCTTCTCCGAATCAGCTAACGCACTGAGGCTTGAAGAATGATGAGTACCTAATTCTATCATTCCTTCCACCTTAATTAACTGGAATTCTTGAAGGGTGGAGAGCTCTCCATTGGAAGGATGGTGGCAGGTGGAGGTGGGGCAGGGCATTCCAGGTCAGGCAAAAGAGTGAGCAGAGGCATAAACCCAGAGGAAGGCAAGGTGTCAGAGGTCAGTCCAGACTGCACAATGGGGCAGCGGGAAGTAGACCTGGGTGGCAAGACTCATTGATTGAGGAAGGTGAGAGGAGAGGATGCCACTCCCATCAGCAGACTAGAAAGATTTCCCAAATCCATTTATGAGCCCGGCTCCAGACTCATCCTCCTGTAGCCATCCCCCCACTCCCTGGGGAAGGAAGATCTGAATGCCTGTTGAGTAATATCTTTAAGCCCTTGCTATTCAAACTGTGGTCCCCGGCCCAGCAGCACTGCATCATCTGGAAATGCAAATGTTCATTAGAAATGCAAAACCTAAGGGCCCATCCCAAACCTACTGAACCAGAATCAACATTTTAACAAGATCCCCAGTGGCAGAAGCACTGCTTTAAGCCACTCTGGTCCAATTCTCACTTTCACTAACCATACCAAAACAAAGGCTGCCAATAAAAACATAGTCTTTCTCCTCCCCAGGAGACCTCTATGACCTCCGTCCACTTTCTCAATGAGTGTCAGGAGAATTTTCTGCCCCAGCTTCATCCTGCCCTCCCCTAGAGAGGCAGTCGAGCATGACTTTGAAGAGCATTGCCTTCCAAGTCAACACCCCTGATTTTGAATCTTTTCCCTGCAATTCACCATCTGTAGGACCCTTTGTAATCATTAAGTCACTTCTCTAAGTCAATCACTAGCTCTTGCAGTAAAGATCAAATAGAATAATACATGTAAATCATTTAACCCTGGGGGATTAAACACCCTCATCAAGTGCTTAATGATCTTATCTTGAAAATAAGAGACATTCATGGCAAAGGTCTCAGTGGCCCATCTTACAAGACAATGTGAGACCAGCAAGGAAAGGAATGGGGACCCTCCCTGGCATATTCCAAACATTAGTTGCCTTTGGCCATTTTCAGTCAGAGAGAGTATCTTTTGTGAAAAGTAAATTTGGGAGCTGATTGCATCTGCACAGCGTTGCTCTGTGAAAAGAAATGAGCCTTTCAAAGTATTGGGACAAATTAAGCACGTCATTAGGATCAAGGGAGTAACCAAAATAGCTGCCATTTTCGAGTACTTGCCAACACTTTATGTACAATATCTTATTATGTCCGCAACAACCCAGTCTGGGGAAGGATTATCAGTCCTCTTATCATGATGATTAAAAGAAACAAGGAAACAGAGTTCTCGGCAGGGAAGATGAATGGGATCAGGTCACTTCACCTGGGAATGAGCAGGTTAAAGATGACCTTCTTCTCTCCAAACACAGAAACATTTTTGGGGATACTCATCAGACAAGCAGAGTCTGAAACAAAAGTACACCCAAGGAAGTGTAGCTGGCTGATAACCATGGAGATGAAGTTTCCTGAGCTACTCAGTGGCGCTGAGAATGACAACCTAGGAGGGTCCATTTGCTTGTGCTGTGTCCAACCTAGGTACTGTCTACCTCAAAGTCAACTCACTTGGTTCACACTTCCCCAGCCAGGACCCAGATCCCCAGGCAAGATTTGGAAGAGAATTCTAGGACTGGCCAAAGAGGAGTTGATGGATGGCACTCAGCATAGTGCCTAAGGGCATAAACAGTCCTCAGCAAATTTTAAAAGTTATCTCTTTATACCCTGCTTTTCCATCTCCAAATGCAAAGACTGCTAATGGGAAGGGAGAGGAATGAAGAATGAGCTTTTCTATCCCTGGCTCTGAAGATAGCATCTTCTCGGTTTCCTCTTCTGTAAAACTAGCTTGATGGACTGAAAGATGTCTAGGTTCCTTTCTGACTCTGATTCTCTGATCTTTTCTACCATGGGTATCCAGGGAAGCTATGGAGACCTCATCCAGGGAGCTCTTTAAGAATAGTCACACTTCTGTCCTGGATGTCATGGGCCCTGGATGAAGTTTTAATAAAAGACTTCTTTTCTGTACTAAGATGCTTTGGTTTTGACATCCTCCTGCCTGAAGTTAGGAAGCCAGGAAGCCCTTAAATGACAGACAGAGGCCTCTCCAGCTCCCATCTAAATTAGATCCTCCTCCCAAATATTCTCTCTTACAACCTTGTTACCCAGATGTGTTCTGTGGGCCAGGAGCATCAGCATCACCCAGAGCTTGTCAGAAATACAGACTCTCCAGCTCCACCCAAACCTGCTGAATCAGAATTTGCCTTTTAACATCTCCCCAGGTGATTCATATACACACACATGCACCATCTTGAAACGCTTTGACTCTTTTCACTGTGGTTCTTGCCACAACTTGCAGTTCTAGTTATATATTTATTTGCACATTTTTTTTAAAGATTTTATTTTTTCCTTTTTCTCCCCAAAGCCCCCCGGTACATAGCTGTACATTCTTCGCTGTGGGTCCTTCTAGCTGTGGCATGTGGGACGCTGCCTCAGCGTGGTTTGATGAGCAGTGCCATGTCCGCGCCCAGGATTCGAACCAACGAAACACTGGGCCGCCTGCGGTGGAGCGCGCAAACTCAACCACTCGGCCATGGGGCCAGCCCCATTTATTTGCACATTTTTAAGACAGCTTTAATGACTAAGCCATAAAGTCCACAGGATGTCTTCCAAGGACTAATGTAATGCCTGGCACACACCAGGCGTTCACTCATCGTGTACTGGATGTCTGAATCTCTGGTATTGTGTCCAGCTGCTGGTGGCAGCTGGGTTAGCTCCACTGGGTTTCCTCTTCCAGCATTCTCTCCCTGTCCCTGGAGACTTTTCTGGGCAGCTGATGAATTCAACAGTCTTAGCACCACATTTAAATGTAGAAGTTTTTCTCTGTGCATTCACACAGTCACCCTTGGCCGTAAATGAGGTGTTTACTAAATTTTGAAATGCTGTTTGTTGTCTCACAGAGGCAACATGGAGGGAAATTTTTCGATGTCAGGTTTTCCTATGAACTGCATGCGTAACTGAGAGACCGCAAACATACAGCATTGTTAGTTAGGTTCAGAGCTTCCAACTAAAGCAATAAAATTATAGATGATTAGAAAAATGAGGGAAGGCTCTTCCAAGATAAGTTCACTCTCTTTCCCCCGAAAACTTGAAGACCAAAAGTTTATATTGCCTTCCGCCAGCTCCAGATCAGTGCTATGCCAGAACTTTGCTGTCAGGAGACGTTCTGGACTCATGACAACTCCCCTGGGGTAGAGAGGAGATCCACTTCTCAGAAAACAAGTTGTCAGTGGAAGGCAAAGGACAGAGCCCCTAAGGAAATGGTGGAATAGAAGAGGACCTCCAGGTGGTCCTAGGTGTTTGTGCGGAAGACTAAGAAAATAAGATGGGGCAGCTGCTAACTTCTTGCTCTGGCAGAGGTTGGGAAGTTGTTTTTATCCTTTAAGTGCTCACACCTCCCTAGGTCTTTATTAATATTTCAATCCAATGTGCCATAGGAGATCCCAAACTGGACAGGTCAAAAGATGAATAAGGCATTTCATTCCTTATTGGCAGGACACTGGAGGGTGTCTCCATGGCTGAGGTGGGGAGAAGGGGGAGAGAGACTAGTTAGTCTTGAGGAACTTGTTAGAGCTGAAGAACTGTGCCCACCTGCTTCTGCTGACCACATACTCAGAGCAGCCCAACAAGACCTCTCTTTAATGCCATCTAATCCCCCAGCCTGGGAGGCCCCCCATCAAGGGACATCTGCTTCCATGAACCTCCTCCTTATCTGTGTAAATATTTCTCTATATATATGTATGTTTGTAATAGAATAAATAATATAAAATATAATGTGAATGTATAAGTATATAATATACATCTGTGTTTATTTATAAATATTTAGACATTATATTCAAATATAAACCTGTGATAAATCCACGAGGGCAGAGACAAAATCTAATTATTTATGGTATCCTCACAATACTTAGCATATAAACATTCAATTAATTCAGAATTTCCAACCACAGGAGAGATAGAAATGTACCTTCCCAGGTATGTTTACAACCTACTTTTGATGAATCAAACATGGAAAAAAAAACGCATACATTTATACACTTGATTGTTCTTATGTTGACCGAAGGAGGAAAAAATAACACATGTGGAGGTTAAAAAAGACAAAAAGCGCTGGACTAGGAGTTAAGAGTTGCAGATTTCAGGCCCCTGAGTTGCTGTCAACTTTTCCTTTTCCCTCTCTCAGCCCCCAGTTTGTCACCTGTGAAATGTGGCTAGTGACCCTCATCTTGCATCCCTGATAAGTAGGTTGTCAAGCAAAGAGATGGGAAAACCCTTTGTAAACTAAGTCAGTGAATTAATTTTTAAAAATTTAAGGGTCAGATGGAATGTGAAATCTAAATTACACAGTACTTTGAGGACCACCAAGATGGAAGAGAAAAAGATGAGTGGATTCAGTTGGATGTCATCCTCATGTTGCTTCTTTTTTTTCTTCCTTCTCTTCCAGGACTCCATTCCCAACCCACCCGGCAAATTCCCCCTGAAAGGAGGTAAGACCTTGGAATTAGGAGTAAATATGTACTGAATCATCCTTATCACACCACAGTTGATTAAAAACCAGAAACAGCAGGACAGTGCCCTACAGAAAAGGGAGCGGAGGCGGAGGTGGGAGCTGCTCAGGGCTGAGCTGATGCATCTTGATTCGTCTGAGTAGTCTCTGATCCACACCCTCATTCCCACAAGTCTCCCACTAGCCCTCAACTCTCCCACTAATGAAAATTCTACCTGTGGCATGGGCTGTTGCGTGGACATAGACAGGAATGCAAAGAAGTGTTGTGTTAAAAGCTTGAAATTTGGAGTCAGGCAAATATGGGTATGAATCTTGGCTCTGCATTCCACCTGGGAGCCTCAGTTCCTCATCTACAAAATGGGAATAGTAATACCCACCTCACGAAGGTATTGGAGAAGCCAATCAGATCTTGTCTGTAAATTGCTTGGCATGGCAACCAGCACACAGTAATCGTTAAGTAACTGGTAGTAGCCAAAATGCATAATGAAGTTGAGGATCTGTGAAAACAGACCTCCTCTCCCCCGCATTTCCTATCAGTGAAGTCACTAATTAATGCGCCGTCTCTACCAGCCCCAGAGAGGGGATGTGCAGTTAGGTTAACACTGAAGATGAAAAACTTTGAGATCATCCGGTGAATGTTTTCAATGCAGAGAGGAGGAAAAGTAAGACCCAGTGAAGTGTCATGTCCAAGGGCCTATGGAGCCAACCTAGAACTCAGATGTCCTCATCTCTAAGTTCTTTCCACTCAAGAACATTAACCCATTCCAGTCCTGTAAACTTTAGAACCCAGACAGCAAGCACAGCTGGATAACAAGGCAGCTCAGAGAAAAAAGGAGGAGAGAAAGAGAAAGTAGACGTGCCATCATAAGTACCCAGGTAGAGACACCAGGGCATCCTTGGGACCAGAGGACACAAGTGCCTGGACACAGCTCCTCACACCAGCAGCATCGCACTTGGAGTTTCCATCAGGAAACCTTTTCTGCTATCTGTCACCCAGAGACTTAGCAAGTAAGGGCAGAAGGACCCAGACACACAAGCCTTCTGGATCTTTCAAGTCAGACTGATAATCACAGCTTTGTCAACAATGTCTTAATCGTGGCTAGAATTACTTAGCACATGACCCCAATTCCCACAATGCCTCCCACTGCAGACAGTCCCATTCACGTAAAAGGGAGAACGGTACAATGCAGAGGTCAGCAAATTTTTCCTGTAAAGGGCAAGATAGTGAATATTTTAGGCTTTGCAGGCCGTGAGGTCTCTGTTGCAGCTAGTCAACTCTCTTGTTGTAGTGCAGAAGAAGCCCAGGCTCTGTGCAAATGAGCAGCCATGGCTTCGAGTCCATAAAACTTTCTTTGTATAATGAGGAGGTGGGATGGATCTGACCCACAGACCAGAGTTTGCTGACCCCTATCATGGAAACCCCACAGGCTTGGAGTCAGAACATGTGACACATGTTCTTACAGAGCCTGCAAAAATCCAAGTGCACTGAGTAAGTGTCACCTTCCCTTCCCCACTCCCATCGTTCCGCCACCACATCCACTCAGACTTTCCAAGACCAGAACCTTTCGTTTTTTGAGAGGGGGAGGCGATCTTGAACAGGAACATGATCTCAATGAGAAGGACAGTTTTGGTGGGGCGATGTGACTTCAGCCATTCTGCATCTCAGTTTCCGCACCTCCACATGGGTTACCAAGTACAGGGGCTCCAAGCAGCGGTTCTGGCCCTATAACGGCTTTCACCAGTCCAGAGTGGAGGAGGAAAAAGAAGGACAAGGCAGCCCCCTTTTCCCATAGCCAAGTATTTTTAAGGTAAGGGGCGCTTCTGTCCTCTGAGAGTATGTCCTTTCCTCAAGTGGTAAAATGTCATTTCTTTTACAACATGAAGTTGATATAGACAGGAGTCAAGTTGGATTGCTTTTTGTCTGAGTTACTTTTCTTTGTTTGTTTTAGTGGTCACAATAGGCAAAATCAAAAGATGCCCACTGTATCTTGGTCACTGAATTTTCATTTTGGGATCAATTTCTTTGGTCCGTTAAATCCAAAATTTGGGGAGCCATGGATGAGATCATTTATCAGCTCCCTTCTCATCTGGGCCATCACTGTAAATATCAGAATACAAGCCAATCCAAACCAACCTCAGTTCACAATTCAATGTCTCAGCAACCAGACAAAAAAATGCTAATAGGACCCTCCACTAGGGCCATGACTATTGTTAAAGACCCTCCCGTACCGCCCTTAGGTTGAACTTTGCCTCAATCCTGTGAGCAGGCAACGTGGGGATTGGTATTCCCATTTTGCAGATGAGGAGCTGGAGCCCAAGCAATCAAGATGAGTTGCTAAGGAGTTGATAGCAGAGCAGGAGTCAGAATCTCAGGTCCCCTCTCTCCCCCTGCGTGATGTGCTCCAGCCATGAAATGTCAGTGACCTGCTCTCTGTGGTCCTTGGCTTTCTCCTGCTTTTAATGCAAGTCCACACTTCTCTCAGCTGGCAGACTGCAGACCCGGGAGTAAGGGGAGGTGGAAAAACACCTTGGAGCAAGACCTGGGCTCCAGAACTGACCTTGGCACCTGCCAGCTGTGTTTCTCTGAGCAAGTCTCTCCTCCTCTCTGGGCCTCGTCTGTAACATCCCAGCGACGTGCTAAAGGAGCTGGAAGGTCCTTCCAGCTTTGACACTTTATGACGCTGGAATTCTCTCATTCAGTATCTAAATCTAGAAGAAAAAGTCTAGCAATAGTCTTGAGGGAGTCTGAAGACACAGCCTCCTCCCCCAACAAGCCCTCTTAAATGGGCACAAGCAGCAAACTGTCCCTTTGAAAAGCCATTGCAAGCCCTTCTGGGCAGAAGGGAACCCCTAGAGGAGCATGTAGTTTGTCACTGGGAAACATGTGGTTTGTCGCTGGGGCGGACAGGGACAGAAGCCAGACTTTTTCCAGGGACTCTTCTGTCACCAGCTGATGGAAATCATCCACCGTCAGCGGGAAGACAGCAGCAGCCCCGAGCCCAGGAAGCAGGGCCGTGTACACACACAACAGTAACTTCACACCAGATGACACTTAGCTGCAGGGGAATCCACGGAAAACCAATCCTCTTTGTAACGAAAGGATTTCTGGGTCCCAGCACAAGCTGCCCATTCCTTCCCAGGAGACTGTCACGAGACATTGCCACCTCGTAGGCACTCCATTGTGCTTAGGACTCAGTGGACCATTCCAGGGGTTCAGCTGGGACTGTGGGCCAGGAAGGGGCCTGGGAGAACCTTCCACCACATGCTTCTCCTCTCATCAGGAAAATGGGGTTAACAAGGACTCCCACACAGAGCCGCCACGAGGGTGACATGGGGCAGCAAATACAGCTCTTGTCTGCCACGTGTCTGAGCCTATGTCCTTTGGACACAGGGTCCGCTCTATTCTTTCATCTCCGAATAAAATGGCTCCATCCCACCCCAGATATATGGTGAGGAAGCCAGGAGGGCTGCTTGTCAGCTCGAGGCTTGTGCTGCTTCTCGTCCCTTCTTGTTCCAATTTTCTGCTTCCAGCTCATTTTGAATCTCGCATGTGCTCACCTTACGTGACTTATTTGCCCAAATCACAGAATGCAGACACTTTTGCCTTGATTTCCCCAGAGTTCCAACAGCACCCCGCCTTTGCGTCCAGCAAAGTTCCTAGCAGGATTTAGGGGACGCAAAGAAGCTGGGTGGGGGGCAATGCACTCCATCACAGAGGAAGATGCAAACAGAATATCAGACACCCTTGTTCTTGTAAGGCCTCTGCCACTCCAGCCACTGGGAGTTTCTGGAGAGACAGGTCTCCTCCCTGGGGCTCAGCCCTCCGCCATGCACACTCGCCCACTCTCCTTCCTACCAGTTTGCATGTCCTTTTCCTCCCCTCACCAACACTGCAGAGATTCAAATTCTACTGACTTTATTTTGCCAAATGATTTTGGTGGCCTTAATCTCAGGACCAGTCCTTCCCAACATCCCAAAAACTGAATGACAGGACTTCTCTGCACTGGAAGAATTCTGGACACAACTTTTAAATCAGCTTTTCCTTTATTCCCTCACTATGTGCGGATGGGGGCCTGGCAGAGTGAGAATAATGAATAGTGACGGGCGTCCGCTATGTACCAAGTGCTGGACTGAATGCCTTGTAATTCACTCATGCCATCCTCACAATGAGCCCCAAGGATAACTATGAGCCTTGTTTTATAGGTACAGAAACTGGAGCACAGAGAGGTTTACTGACTTGCCTAAGATTGCACAGCTAGCAAGGAGTGAGACAAGACCTCAAAATCCAGGCTGACCCACCCTGATACCCCTTGCTTAAGTGGGACTGTCCCACCAGATGCTTAGTAAAGCATGACTGTGCTTCCTTCCGGCGCCCCTACCAGACCTCCAAAGCTGGGAATCCTTCCAGCACTCTTTGTCGCTTCCTCAGCACCTGCTCCCGTGGCTGTTCGCTTTCTTGTCGCTGAAGCCTGCTCTCTGTTATCAAGCTCTGGGGCAGAGAGGGTCCTCAGGGTGACCACACACATGGGTCTGCATGCGAGGTGGACTGACAGGCTGCATAAGCGGCCCATGGCAGGGGATCCAGAGACTGAATTTAAGCCCTGGCTTTGCAGCTGAGGAGTCATGAGACCTGGAATGAGTGCTCCCTCCCCTACAAACGCCAGTTAGAGGAGGTCTTTCTTTCCTGTGAATGTCACGTGGCCCCTAACATCCAGAGGTTCCTGGAAGCCCTGACACATTGAAACAGTGGATAGACTTCGACCCCTCCGTGCACTCCCCACCCTCGCTTGAGTTCCATCTCCAGCTGAAGACGAGGTGCAAAAGGCGAGAGCGGGGTTGAACTTTGGAATACCTCCATTCCAGTCCTGGGACTTGAAGCTCTTCCTTTCCCTCTCAGGGGCTGGGGTGTCCTGTTTTCTAGAATACATGGAATGATGGGGGTAAGCCAGATGACCTGACCCAGGCGTGGAGTTTGCTTTGAGTATCACATTCCAGAAACGGAACAAATAACTTAGGATTCTTTGGCCATTTTACCGGGCTAACAATTTACAATTTTTGTGCAGCTTAGCTGACTATTCTCCTCCTCCCCGCTCACTCCCCCTGCTGAAAAGAAAATGTGGGCCTTGAAAGAGATCAAGGAAGGTTGGCTTTCTAATTGTACCTAGCGAACCATCCCCAAAGAAACAATAAAAGGTACCCATTGAAGGCAATGAAACAAAACCACAGAGGCTGGCCACTCAGCAATCCCCAGCTATCCCTGGTGTCACATGGCTGTGATCCAGATGGTCACAGCGCCACCACGACCCTAAGACACCAGGACACCACTGACAGCAGAAGAGGCAGGCGGAGAAGCAGCATCCTCTCCCCTAGAAAGACTGAAGGTGAGCATCCGAGCCCCCGCTTCTGTCAGATGGATTGATCTGGATCTAGATTGCTCAGTCCATCAGTTGTTGCTTTTTCTTTTTCAAAGCAAGAGGGGGGACTCCTGCTCAGGGGGTAAATTGCTTTTCAGATAGTCACTGGCCTCAAAAAGTCGATTTGCTTCTGCGTTTACTTTGAACACACTCCTGAAAACTTACTCTTGAACTGTCCTTTTCTTAAGGCAGAGCTGACAGGAGTCAAGACTCTCTCTACAAGAAACAAATTAGAAAATAGGCCACTCAGAATAAAGCAGAATAGGGCCCTGGGGATGCCGCCCAGAGAGCTAAAGCCAGCTCTGCCTACCCCCCACCCCCCTGCCACGGAGGAAAGGAGGGAGGAGAGAGGAGATGCAGGGGGAGAGGAGAGAAGAGGAAAAAAATACTCAGCTCACTGAGAAACGGATTAAAATTTATACTTGAATTTAGCACATACAAATCACGTCTCTAAATTCAGAAGAAATCCCCATCTTTTAAATACTTTGGGGAAAGAAAAAGGAAATAAAGAAGAGAGGTGGAGGGAGGGGGGCGGGAAAGCAGGCCTATTCCTAAAACTGGCTTCATTCTATATTTCATCCAAGTCGCTGACACCACATGTGTCAGCCTCATGTCCACAAGCCCAGCAGAGCAAGCCCTGGACCGGGAACGGGAGCCAACACTTTCTTGGTTTACTTTGGGCAGTGGACATCAGGCTCCCTGCTATGCATGATCTCATTTAATCCTCCCAGCAACTCATCAAGGGAGGTTATTATTATTCTCATTTTCAAGAGAATTCAAAGAGGTTGAGTGACTTGTGCAAAACCACACAACTTAGTAAGTAACAGGGCTGGAATTTGAACCCAAGCCTGTTTGACCAGAAGCCTAAATTTGTAAGGGCGCTGTCATCCTTCTGCTTCTAGAATTGCTGGGGGGGGGGGGGGGGGGGTTAAAAAGTTATATAAAATGTTAGCAGATCTCACCAAATGACTCTAGACTCACCTTACCTTTTAAATTATAGACTTCAGAGGTGCTTCTTAAATACCCCCAACGATATTAATTCAACTTGCATTTAGTATAAGTGAATTCCCAGGAAATACCCAGAGTCAGATAGCTTTGTCGTACATACTGTAACAAGTCAGGATTGAAAAGACCCCCAAGTCCTGAGGAACCTTCAAGGATTCAAATGAATTCCAACTTGTTCTTGATTTGTACTTAATGATCACCTTGTATGTGCTTAATGCTGATTGCGCTGGGATGGGTGTTCCTTAGACGCTGTTTGCAATTCCAGAGTCGCCCAGTGTCCTTGGTCTAAGAAATAGCCCATCTTGGAGTTTCTCTGTCACTGGTTGGCCTGGTAGCATCAAGGAAACAGTCAACAGTTGAAACTATCCTTAGGTTACAGATTCACTTTGATTCCAAATTCTGCTCATAATGGAGAGACTGTCCCCTAGATGTCACTGTTGGGACTCTCCTGGGTATTCCACCAGAGGAAGAGAACTAAGGAGCCAGGACAAGGTAGATGCAGAGTCATTAGGGTAATTCTTCTCCTTCTTGGAAGGATTAAAATATTTTCAACAGAGGGAAGGGGATTCTGAACACTTCCTGGAAGCATCACTTGGCCTCAAACACTTATGTATGTAATTGAACTCCTCTAATCATTCAGATAATGCCATGAGCTTTGTTTAGTGAGCATTTCATCCGCCAGATCACCTTGCAAAGAAGCATTGCTAAGCTGTGCCACCAAAACAACTAAGAAAAGAGGAGGAGAGGAGGAAGGGACTGCCATTTGTTGAGTGTCTCCTCTGAGCCACGTGCTGCCCTGGCCACTTGACACCCACAATCTTATTGCATCTTTGCAACTTCCATACATTTGGTTGATTGCTACCATCTCCACTTCATAGATGCAGTAACTGAGGGGCAGTAAGAGGAAGGGAAAGGTCAGAAGCTAAAAGCCTTGATTGGAACCCAAGTGCTCTATTTGAGATGCACTGTGTCTGTCTTGTCCTGATACCAACCTGGAAGGTTCCTGGCACTCAGACCACATACCATCTGACCGGAACGGTCAGTGTGGTTTGTTTTGCTATCTTGGGCATTGTTGCATCTTAATGGAAGCCTGATTGTCCCCTGACTGGTGACTTGGCAGGGTTCAGCACAGAGGTCTAAAGTCATCTCCTGGCATTCTCCTGCAAGAGGGAGCCCAGAAGGCTCTTTAGTGCTTGTTTTCCCAGCACCTCCAGCTGCCTCATCAGTTTTCAGTCCAGCATGATGGTGGCTGCAAACCCACTTCTTCCTACACTTAGCCTCCCGCCTCAATGCAAAGACTAAAAAACAGGGGACAGAACCCTGGACTGGGAGCCAGGAGCTCAGTGCTCTGAACCTAGCTCTGCCACAAACCTACAGTGGGTCTTGGGTCAGACCCTCAATCACTCTGGGTTCAGTCACCCCACTCACAAAACTAGAGTCTTGGTTAACTTGGCATCCGATGGCCCTTTCAGGTCTAACATTTTGAGATCTCAAGGCAGGGTCCCGTCTTCAGGTTACCACTATTCTGACTTCACAACGTGATCCTTTCAATCACCTTCAACAACATCTGTCTCTCCCTGTCTCTCTCTTCTGTGCAACTGGCCAGAAGGATTTCATTGGCACATATTTCTCTCCAGGCTTCCAAACAAAGCCAGAGAAAGGTCCTTGATCCTTCTAGAGGAAGCCAAATCTTGGGAAAACAACTACAAATCTTGCCCATCTGAAGGGCTTGATCCTCAGAAGAATTCACAGAGTACTTGAGTTGTCCAAAAGATGGAATGCCCCACAGAAGAGGCAAGGAATCTTGATCTCTGTTCCTGCCTCTGTCACTAACTCATGGGGTGACCTAGGACAAGTCAGCCATGGGGTAGCATTGGGGAGCACACGTGTTATGTGGTTACCAAGCCTGGACCAGGTAACCTCTCAGTGAACTTCCATCTCTCTGAATCATACAAATCCTCACAGACCCAGGCTTTTCATAACTTAGATTGTCCCCAGACCTAAAATGTTCTGTTCTACCACTGCAGGTGTCTGGAAATCTGAATTTGTGGAGATAGTCTCCTAGCTGGGGTAGATCAACATGCCCACAAAGATAGGCAGGCTGAGCTGGGACCGACTTTCCGTCCTTATAGCAGGCCTGGCAGTGCACAGCTAAGTCTAGACAGCCTGAGAGAACAAGCAGGGCCCTTCTAGATCATCACATTCACACTGCTCTTCTCAAGCGAGGGACACGAGAGCCCAGAGAGGGGAAATTCCTAATTCTAACTCCAAGGCCATCAACTCAGCCACGACCTGCAGACAGTTCTCATTTCCCCCACCCAAGCGTTCAGTTCTTCAGACTCAACCCCTCCAGACATCACATTCAGCTGGGAAATGAATGAAACAGGAGTGTTTTTTGCTCCCTATGTTCTCTGCATTAAAAATTCCAGGGACCTTACAGGATTCCAGCCACATGTAGCCCCAGTTATTTATGTTACTCCTTCCCGTCTTCGTAACCAAAAAAGAAAGTCATATCATGGACTCCCAGGGGGATGCGGAGACTCAAGCCATGTGGCTGGTATCCCATGAAATGTTCATCTCACTCTTGACAAGAGCTTCATGACTCTGGAAGCAGCCCAGTGCATCTTTGAGCAGCACTAACTGGTCAAACATTTGAGCTGCCAGCACTGTGCCTTACAGCGTGATTTCTGTGTCCTTCATGAAGGTCTTCCCATGGCCTCATCTGAGAAATGGGGACAAGAGCGGTGGTAGCTATTAGCTGAGGGCATCATCTCCTTAAACTTCCACTTGGAGCCTTAGTGTTGGGCCCCACGGAGGAACCTGCACCGTCTTCCTGCTGACAGCCTTGTCAGGTGTTAAGGCCAGCAATTGTGCCCTCCTCGGGGCTCCTCTCCAGATTCAACAGCCCCATTCCATCAACAGGCCCTCCAGGATCCTGGTTCCCAGCCCCCTTCCCTTAGCCAGCTCCAGCAATGTCATCCTTAAAGGGGCCTGTCGTGTTTTTCCTTTCGCTTGAAACCATCTAAGAGGTTCTTCAAGAAAAACTAAAATACGCCATGCCATTTGACTTCAGGAAATGCAAATGCTTCAAAATAAGTGTTTTTTTCCATCCTTGGGTTTCTCAGAATTACAACTGAGGTCAACCCACCAAACATGCAAAGACCAAAGGGGAAGAAAAAAAAGAACTTGTATGTGTGAGAGGCAAGCCCAGGCTTGTACTTCCACAGCCACCTGTTTACAGAAGCTCACCTGATAGACGCCACCAGAAGTGGCCTGGTGCGAGGGGGCCTCTGGCCAGTGAGCAGAGCTGTTCTGGATGGGATGCGCTGGCCTCAGCTCAGGGCATGAGTCTTATCCTCCCTTCTAATCTAACCTAACCTGTAGAATGGATGGGAGAATGTGGCCAGGCGTTATTCCAGCCTGGAGGAGAAAGGCAAGCCAGTATCCCCATCACCTCACTCACGCCATAGGAACTTACCTGACTTCCAGAGAGGGAAGTAGGAGAGATGGACTAGATGACCCAATTCAACAAACATTTACTGAGCATCTTCTGGGCTGGTCAGGGTGGATGTATAAACAGTAGTCGCTGCCCTGAGGGTTCACGGTCTACTGGAGGAGACAAAAAGGCAAACAGAAAGAAGGGTCAGACCAGGCTTCTTAGAGGAGATGACTGCCCGGCTGTGCTTTAAACAAAGAATGATTTGTCCGGTGAAGGCAGAGGGAAGAGCAGGTGTTAAGATGGAATGGCAAATCAACACGGTGTGTTTGGGGGCACCACGAGCCCCCAAACTCCAGTAGAGTGGTCAGCAATCCACTTGGGCCTTAGGGTCAGACAGCCTGGGCTTGAATCTCCGCTCCACCACTGACCAGCTGTGCGAATATCAAGAAGTCATTTCACTTTCAAAGCCTCAGTTTCCTCATGTACAAGATAGAAATCATTATAGTACCTTTCTCACGGGGTGGTTGTGAGAATTAAGTGAAATAATGCATGTGTCATGCTTAGCAGAGTACCTGGAAAATAACCATCCCTCACTACGTATTAGCCATTATTTTTACTAGCACTACTGCTACTATTAGTGTAATTGGCACAGAGAGGTCAAGGGAAAGAGGGAGGTAAGGATGGGACCAGAGAGGTCAGTAGGGATCAGAATACAAGGGAACGCGAATGCCATATAGGGGAGCTTGGTTCTGATCCTCTAGGAACAGCAGAGCCAGGAAGAGATTTCAAGCAGAGAAGAGATGCAGTCAGATGCACCTCTCTGCGATTCCTTCTGACTTGATGTTCCACACCCCAAAAGAGGAAGACGGGCCAGGGGGACTCTCAAACAGTAGTCATGGTGCATTCGACAATAAGCAGCCCTCAGTGTTGTGCTGCTGTTCTACACACCCCAGGAGCGTGGGCTGTGGCCTGAAATAGGCAGGACCACAACACTAGTTGGAGAATGACTGAGAGATGTGATCAAGAGAAAGGCAGCTGGTCTACCAAGCCCCCTCCCCAAAGAGACCTTTGGACCAGAGTCTCTTTCTGGGTTGAGGGCAGTTAAGGATGAAAACTGCCCGCCCCCTTCTCACTTCTAGCAGTGAGCTTGTTTAGACAGTAGAGGGAACTCTTGACTTAGCTTTCAACCAGTCCAAGGCCCCATGGCGCTGTGAGGAAGGCTAAGAGGGATCTCAGGCCTGGGCAGAGAGCAATGGAGAAGATTGTGAGCCCAACAGATGCTACTCAGAGATCCAGTGAACAAACACACCAGGGTGTGGCTGCTTCCACTGAATGTGTCTGTGGCTGCCTAGTCCCTGATGGATGGAATGAACGGGGACGTCATCCAAAAAATGTCAACGTCAGGTCATAGATCTCCGGTTTTACAGCGTGGAAACCAAGGTCCATAGAGGAGAAGGAATTTGCCCAGAATAAGTTGAATTCATGAGTCGTTGCAGAAAATGTATGACTTGGTTCTTTGCATACAAAATACTTACTATAATAAGAAGCTAAACCACTACCACCAATGGATACGTTAAAAATATCTTTATTTCTTAAATACCATAATGACATAGACGTTGTCTTTTCCCCCTGCCAGAGAAGCTCCAGACAGCAGACTCCCTGCTTAGATCTCTTTGATCCTATATCCTCTTAAAAGTGAATGTAAGAATGTGTTTAGTTTCACTGTCTAGTAAAATGGCCTCCAGGAGGAAACCTGCCCTTGGGAATCAGAGAGACATGAGAGTCAATCTCAGTGTTTTCCTCAACTTGCTTGACCTTGTATCATTGACCATGTCTAGGCATCAGGATTAACCTTGCAGAGTTATTCAGAGAATTAGATTAGCTGAACTCTGTAAAAGTACACAGACCAGTACCTGGTACACTCTTAAAAGAAGAGTAGCAGTAATTACTATGAGCTGTATCGTTCTGACTACCACTGCCTGGCTGAGTGACGTGGGACAATGTACTTAATCTCTCTGGTCCCCAGGCTATTTTCCATCCGTCAAAGGGACTTACTAATACCTCTTTCATTGAGTTGCTGCCAAGATTATGTGAGGTGAAATATGTAAACACGTAAAGTGACAAGAGTGACACCTGGCACATATAGGAACTCAGGTCATACTTGTCTCCTTTCTCCAACTTCCACAGTCTTTTGTAAAAGCCCAAGTGGAAGCAATCGATTGAAAAAACTCCTAAGGTCCTTGATGGCAAAATGAGAAATGAACAAGTTTTCCTTTTGCTCCCCAAATGGAAACAGAAGAGTAATTATCATCTCCATCAAAGCGTCAAGGGAAAAGCCTCCGGTGTCTCCAGTTTCCAGAGCAAAGATACTTAACATGTGGTCTCCTTATTTGTAGGAAATTGCTCAGAGGACATCTTATGTATCCTGGAAAAGGCTCCGTTCAAGAAGTCATGGGCCTACCTCCAAGGTCAGTAACCAAATCTAGGAACCGTAAGCGTATAAGGGCAACTTCCTGTGGCCTTGCTGAAACTTCTAAGCCAGAGGTCACAAGGGGAATCCCATGGCCAATGGACATGCTTGTGGGTTCTGTTTAGGCTGCATGATATTTTTGTAATTTGAATTTTAATGCCTTGAGGGGGAAAGAAGAGAGCGTTACTCTCTCCAGATACAAGCTCCTCTTTCCTCAGTCTCATTCACTCCCTCATATTGCGTCCCTAGCCTCTGAAGTCATTCACATCCCACCCCCACCACCTCTCTATATTCAGCCAAGTTCAAGTTGTGGACCAAGTGCACAGTACTTTTCCTCATGCAAGGGAAGCAGGCTCTAATCTCTGTCTCTGTCAGGTTATTCACCAGGGATCCACAAAATTGCCTTGTCCCCAGACTGACAGCTTAATGAACATGCTGGCACAGGGCCTATTTGCATACTGGAGCACGCTTCAGGAAAGAGGACCCTCATAAATGAAATAATCAGAGGCCCTTACACTGGGAAAGATGAGATACGGAGGAGATGGCCAAGATGCGCTGCATAGCCATTCTGCTCATTTGAAAAATTCAATTTTGCAGTTAGATTAGTTCTCACTCTTCAGCTGAATTGCAGCGAGGTTTAAAGGGAAGCCATGGAAGTAATTAAAACTAACACACCAGCTTCCCAGCTCTGAAAGTCACCCTGACCCATCAGCGCTGATATTCATTTATCAGGTCTCAGAGAGACTTGGCTTCCGACACGAACACATCAGCTTAGAGGGTCTGCTAATTCTCTGCTTTTCTAATAATCCTGGCTGAGGAATGCCTGTTAATGTGCACTTCAGGGGTCTACACACATTTTTTTGGCTGCCCTTTTAAAGAGAGGAAGACATTCAAAAATTCAGACAATGAATGGTTAAAGGATGCATCTTAATGTGAAAGTTCACAGTCTGAGATTCTCCTGGACGTCTTGGTGCCTAAATTGGTTACTAATTGAAGAAAATTGGATGTCCTAGCTCTGATACTCTGTGCAATGTCTGCCAAACAGTAGTCCCTCATTGATCAAATGTTCATTGACTGATTGAATAAATGAACTTGATAGTCTGGAACTTATGGAGAATACAGTTCAGGAGCTTATACCCTGAAAGGAGAAGATAGTAATTATAATAAGAAGAGAATAACATAATGTAATAATTCAGTGCAAAACAATTCTATAGGAGATAGAGATCTAATATCGTGTGTGTTCTTATCCTCCAGCTTTAAGCATTAGAGAAAAGGGAGAATAATGGTTTTGTACGTGTGCTTTGGTTATTAAGCAGCATCTAGAAGGAATAACATGGAAGATATTCCAGGCAGTTGGAATAGCAGCCAATATTATAGAAAACATGGGTCTTGAGTGGAGAACCTTGAAGAAAGACTTCAAATTTTCCAATCTGCACCCGAAATTTGCCCAATAATTCTATTTTTCTGTCTTTCTCTTTCCAGCGTCAAAGCACATCAACAAAACCAAATTGTCTTGGAACAAAGATGGCATTGTCCATGGAGTCAGATACCAGGATGGGAACCTGGTGATCCAGTTCCCAGGTTGGTACTTCATCATCTGCCAACTGCAGTTTCTCGTGAAATGCCCAGAACATCCTGTCGACCTGAAGTTGGAGCTTCTCATCAACAAAGATGTCAAAAAGCAGACACTGGTGACGGTGTGTGAGTCTGGAGCACAAAGCAAAAACATATACCAGAATCTCTCTCAGTTCCTGCTGGAGCACCTCCAGGTCAACACCACCATATCAGTGAAGGTGGACAAATTCCAGTATGTGGATACAAACACCTTTCCTCTTGAGAATGTGTTGTCCATCTTCTTATACAGTAGCTCAGACTGAACCATTCTCCTGGCCTTCAGGAAGAAAGCAGCTCTCCACCATACAGTACTTCCTCCATCCAAACACTTGGGCAAACAGAAAACTTTAGACCAAGACTGAAACCACAAAGGGTTCAAGACTACGCTTCTCCTTCTGTCTCTTGGGAAGATACAGCTCCAGAGTCAAAACTGTTTTGAGTGAAGTATCTTTCAGACAGAAGGCAGGGAAGTAATGTGGTGTGGTGGACAGAGTCCCCCACGAGAAGCAGAAGGGCTCGATTTATGCCCCAGCCCTACCACTAACTCACTGCATGACCTGGAGCTACCCCTTTCCCCTCCTTGGACCTCAGGATCCACGTCCGAGAAATGAAGGGGCTGGATTTGAATCTCTCCAAAGTCTCTTCCATCTGAGACCAGGCTCCCTCATCACAGACCTGCGAACTAAGAATCAAGGCAGTGTTCCAGAAGCCCCCAACTCAAGGAAAGGCCCCCACACCAGTATAAAACCAACCTCATCTGGCTGCATGTCACTTTAGCAGAGTCAGAATTGAACGACAAGGTTCAGGGTACCTTGCCAAATGGTGTGAACTGTAGGATCTAAAATGCGAAACAAAAGAACTGCCAGCTGACCCTCCCGAATCTAAGAGGCCATCTGAGCAGGCTTGACTCCATTCCAGTTAAGACTGACAGTAAGTCAACAGCAGATAGCCTTTGTTTCTTGTCAGGAAGTGTGTGCGTGCACTTGTTGCTCAACCAGCGTGCAATGGTCAAGGTGATGTGGTCACTTGGTCAGGGAATAGCTGCTGCCATCTCCAACACGATATTTCTCTGTTCCCTGCTTCAAACACCTCTCAGAAAACCATTTCTGTGGAGAGTTTTTAAGGCCCACAAAGTTGTCGATAGACAACAAGGACCCTGAAGATGGCAAAAAGGACTTCTGAACAATAGCAACTTCCTCTCCTGACTTGGGTAGCCAGGGGATTTCTCTAATTACATCAATCTTTGCATTTGACCATCATCTTTCGAAGGGACATCCTATTTGTTTGAAAGAAGGACCATTTGACTTGAAGTGTGAGCTCTTGAGGTTATGCTTCAGAAGGAAAAGGGACTTTTAACTGCTGTGCAAAAGACTGGAGAAAAATTTTGCATTTTTCTCAAGAAGGAGGAGAGAAAAGAAAGGAGTAGGAATTCAGAGAAAGACTAAAAAAAGATTGAAAAGAAGAAAAAAAAAAAAAAAAACCCAGGCGTCGTGGAATGGATGAGAGGGACTTGGGAGAATAAATTGGCGAAGGGACAATTTTAAGCCATTTGCTGACGGGTGTGCTATGCCAACCTCCTCCTAGGTCTGCTCTATGAAATATTCAGGAAAGTCCACATTTCTCTTTAACACTTTCCATGAGTAGATTCTCGGGGAGGAGTGGGCATTGGAAGAGGTGTTGAATTCAGCAAGCCAAGTGGTATGTGGTAAAAACATAGACAGGTTTTAAGGACCCAAAGCTAGAGAAAAACAGGGCATGTGGCATTCAATTTATGCCCTAACCCTGTAGGACAAGTGAATCTTACTTAAAGCAACTCATGCATTACTGAAAAGGTATCTACAATCTAAACACAGGCAAGCTAAGAAAATTTTCTACCGTCTCATATTCTAACTCGAGAAAGATTCCATTTTCATTTTTCACCAGCCATCCTCTGAGCAGAGGTACCTGATTTTTACATTGGGAGTGGTTCCTCATGTCAGTCTCTGTCAAGTGATGCTCTGAAGGCCAACAGCTGAAGACACAAGGGGGTAGAGCATTTAAAGGAATCTTGTAGCAAGACAAAAATATGAAAAGAGGACAATCATTAAGAACTCAGTTGAAAGATACATAGGGAGTGGACATTCTAGGAAGTTTAAAACTAAATTCTGTTACTCCCTGAGGGTTAACCAGCGCCTGGGAATGTTATGAACCAATGGCATCATCTATGCAAGTGAAACAAATAATTTTTCTAACTGGGAACCCAGGCTACCTGAAACAAATGCCTCTTTGGTGAAAACGCAACTGGAACTCAGTAAAGTGAGCCCTCCAACCCCAACACACACACACACGCGCACACACACACACACACACACACAGAGTATGCTTGTAGAACCTGTGCTTGAGGAAGGTGATGGGTGAGTTGATGAAAAATAGCAAGTCAGTGTAGACTAAATGTATTTCTGCCCTTGGGAAAATTCACAGGACTTTTTTCTGCACATTTGCTAAGTTTTTCTTCACCCAGTCTCTCTCTTGCCCACCGATGCCTCCTATAAAGCCCCTATCCAATTCCTTCTCAGAATCTTCCAGTCACACAAAGCCTGGCTCGGAGAATGGTCCAGTACCCAAGAAGGGTTGATATGAACAGTCTCTAAAGGGAGAAAGTGCTGAAGGAAACTGGGCAGAATTTACCAAAGAAGGGAGCCCCCCAGAATCCCTGGAATACTACTGATTATTCTGGAACCAGGGGACAAAGCTTTTAAATTAAGAGGATAAAGCAGTCAGTCAATGTCATCTCTAGAAAGATCCTGAGAGATCAGCTAAGCCAATGTTTGAATGGAAGCCCAACATGGGGCAAGGACTGGTCAAGTCCTCACATGTGATTTGTGACAGAGCAAAGATTGAGCCCAGCCTCCCGACTCCTGTCTCCATTATTTCCCACCAGGATTTTCAGTCCTCCTCTGTAGGCTGTCTGTAATTCCCCACCTGACATCTTTCAAGTCTTGCACTGGAATAGTCCCCAGCATTCAGGGATTTCCTCTGCTTTGTCCCCACTCCAGTCACTCTGGGATCATCATTTTATCATGACACACAGATGGTCTGTAGATTCAGGACATGGTCAAATCACAGAAAAGGGTTAGGGTCTCATGATATGAAATTCTCTCTCTCAGAAACTGAAGAGATATATGATATGGTCAATATTTTTTCAAATAAAAAAATTAGAAGCTTGTTGTTTTAACTTGAAGTTATGCATATATGTGTGTATATGTATAGAAAATGCATGTATGTGTATTATGTACGTATGTGTATTATACACACATATATGTACATGTACATATCTGTGTATGTGTGTGTATATATATACTTTTCCTTAGCAATTGTTTTACAGGTCATCTGCTTAACCTAGGATCAGGGAAATAAGTCTGAATCTTGCTCTGGCATTGCAAAATTGATATACACTCGTATTTATTTTTAATTATGAAAAGAACAGAAAATAATATTTTTCCCATGCCTCATCAGCTTATTTAATAACTATTAATATTTTGCTATATTTTCTTCTGCCTCTTTTAAAAGAGTAAACAATACAGATTGAGCTAAAGTCTCACTCCTCATCCATTTCCCTACGCCCTCCCCAGAGCCATTCTCCGGACGTCAAGGCACCCCCTTTGCTTATGTAATTTTATATTTGTTTTTCCATAAGAATATGTAGTACAATTTTGTGTGGTTTTTTAAATTTTAATAAATATCATGCTTTATATAATATTCTGTGGCTTGACTTTTTTCATGTAACATAAAGTTTTTGAGATTTATCTGGACTGATACACGTAGGTCTCTGATTCACTCATTTAACTGCCATATACTATCTCATTGTTTGAATATACCAGTTTGCCCACTCTCTGGCAGATTTAGTTTGCCTCCTGATTTTGTTGCGATAAGCACATCTTCCTGTACAGCTCCCACCCCTTGTTGCTATTTTCTATACAGCAAAAATACTCTTTAGAAATTATAAATAGTACCCAAGAGCTACTGGCTGGTGGCGGTAGATCTCTTTGTGGTCACAGCTCATGAGCTGGAGCTTTGGAATCTGGAGAGCTCCTTCCATCTTTCCTAAGAACTTCTCTGCTCTGCTCATCCGTCCACATTAAGCCCTGGGTGTCAGTGTGGGGCCAGGCCCTCAAGCCAGGTGTCAGTTTATGATCCAGCATGACGGATGCTATGGCTCTGACAGGATGCTGCAAATCAGTTCTAGTCAGTATGTGTTCAAAGTGTGCCTTTCCAAAGCTCTCTGGAAACGAGAAATACCAGAGTGCAAGAAGGACGAGCACAACCCCAGAAGGAAATTTCTCCCTCAAGATCAAAGGTCTGTGTTCCTTGGGGTCTGTTCCAGACTTCTTTCTCTTTGCATTCCACACTCTCTCCCTGGGTCACTTAATCAACTCCCACGGCTCCAAATGTCATCTTCTTGCCACTTACTTCATAATCTATATCTCCAGCTTTGATTTTCTCCAAAAATCCTACCCCATGGATTCAGTAGCCACTGGGCTCTACCCATTAGTTCTTTCTGAGTTCTTGCAATGGAAGATGGATGCTCAAAGTCTAGTGCAGTGACTCTCGAGGTTTTTTTACCATGACCCAGAGGAAGAAATGCTTTACTTTGCAAACTAGGATGCACACACACACACACAAAACCCTAAGACAAAAGTTTCATTAAGTAATACCTACCCTTCCTATTTGTGACTAAGAAAAAAAATCTTGTGACCACCTGAACTGATTTTACGATGCTTTCATGAGTCACAACCCAGTTTGCAAAATATTGTTCTAGGGTGACTTTCTCTGCTCCAGAAGTTGGAAAGCTAAAAATAAACTTTCCTTATTCTCTTACAGCTTGGGTTCTAGAATAGTTTAGTCCAAAATGGACAAGATCTTGGAACATTTGTCCATTCAGCTGGCAAGCCCAACTGTAGAGGCATTTGGATTTTCTACCACTGCATTTGCAAAGGTCCCAGTGTTCACATACTAGATCAGCACGTGTGGCGAGTCTGGGGGGAGAAGAGGAGCATCCATTCTGCTGACATGGTCTGTTGCAGATTCACATTGTTTCTAGAACTGGCAGCAGCAGCAGCTTCCTGATTGTGGTGGTTTCCTGTTCAAAACAGCGGTGTCGCGGCTCTAGAGGGGGCAGGTTCCTGAGTGGAAGATTATTGAAGAGACGGCAGCTACCACAGCAACCCTGTTCATAGGAGTGGGGTAAGAGGCTACTTCTGAAAGTTCAACCTGGATTCTGTTTCCTCAGCTCTCTTGACAATTCTACAAGCCATTTTAATACCCTGTGATAAATGCCTTCCTGCTAAACAAACTGGAGTGGTGTGTTCTGTAACTGATCCCTGATGGATTCAATCTCAACATGTACAAAACTGACCTCAAGATACTCACCCCAAACTTGTCACTATTCCTATGTTTTCCATCTTAAGGACAGTCTCATGACCCTGCTTTCCTATTTCCCATCCAACCAACTTCTGTCCAACTCATCCAGTTCTCTGGTCCCATCCACCATCATCTTACTTGCTTACTCTCATCACCTCCTAACTCACATCCTTGTCTCCCGCCTCACTCCTTACAAATCCCATCTCCAGACAGCAATAATGACTCTTCATTGTCCTCAGGATTGATAGCAATCATGATCGTTTATCAAGCTCCTCCATGCTATGCACTTTTCATGTACTCCCTCACTTAATCCTCAAAACAGCCCCATGAGGTAGGCATTATGATCCGCACACTACAGACAATGACACTGAGACTCTGAGACATTGAGTAGCATGGCCAATATCACACAGCCAGTGGGTAGTAGAGCTGGGATTCAAGTCCTGGTCTGTGAGCATCCACAATCCAACATTCCATGCTCCCCAGTCATTAGGAATCAGCCTTCCTAAAATCTACGCTCTTTGAGGCAGCTCCCTCTCCATCTAGATCCTGCCTTTCTCCCTAGCTTCACGCCCAGCTCCCACTTCCTTGCACTGTACGTTCAAGTCCCATTGAACTTCCCCCAATTCCTCAAGCCTTCCGTGCTCAGCCTGGCCACCAGATGTTTGCAGATGTTCCTCCATCTGCCTAGAATACTTGTTTCACTCTCTTTTGCCTAGTTAACTCTTATCATTGTCCTCATTCGTCAGAGATGTCTTCCTGACTCTTCTGGCCTTACGTAATTCCATTCTCTCTTCTTCCACACTTGCCCCATCCTTAAGTGCGTGACACTATACTGTTCACCCTGGTTCCTATATAGTTCCTCTCCAACATCCAAACTCCTTGAAGGCAGAAACCCTATCAATCTTACTCAGCACTGGGTCCTCACAGCTCAGCCCAGCTCCTGGGACAGACTAGACAGCAATCAATAACTATCTCTTAAAGGAGTAATCAAAGAAAAATCTCTTTAAACACAAGCCCCATTCTAAGGAAAGGATACCAAATAAGCCATCCAAAAAATTTAAAAAGGAATAAAATCTCCTTATAAAATACAGAAATGTGGATCAAAAGCCCCCTTTTTCTTAGGAATGCTTTTGAGCATTCAGGAAAGTCAAAAGGCTGCCAAAAGAAAGGCGGAATTTTCAGAAAACAGAATCCACCTGTGCCATCTGAGAATCTGGAAGGGAAAAAGACAAACTTCACTTAGTTTATTAAACCCCTTCTCTGAGCTGGATGTAGCATATTTGCCATTTAATCCATTTCTCTTCCTACCCCTATCAGATAGCTCCATGCTATTCTAATCATTTTGTAAGTGAGTATACTCACCCTAGAGAGTTTAAATCAAATTTTAGTGGACCTTAGCATCAACTAAGAAAGTTTTTAATGCCTGATGCCCAGCTCACATCCCAGACCAATTAAATTAGAATCTCTGGGGTTAGAACCCAGACATCAGGATTATTTTATGTTCTCAAACTTTTAGCTAAATTTGAGAGTCAGTGGTTGAAATCCTTGCTACTCAAAATTGTGTCCTGGACCAGCAGCCCTGCACCACCAGAGAGTTAGTTAAAAATGCAGATCTCACATCCACCCAGACCTACTGAAACAGAATCTACATTTTAATAAGATGTGGGAGAGATTTGGGGACACCCAACAGCGTGAAGAACGCTGGTTTTGATGACTTTCCCTGGTAAGGGGAGAAGATTGTTCTGAATCCATTATGCTTCCCTGCTTCCCCCCAAGTTGACTTTGGGAAATGGATTCTCCCTCCCCTTCTGCTGTTTATGCAAATGTGAGAGTCTAGACACTACCAGAAGCATCATTAAGTCATCGTGACGGGATTCATTTGTAATTATCGTCACTGAGTTTTTAAAACTTGCTTTAGGTCTAGCTATCTCCCTCGGGAATCTTGGGCAAGAACCAGGGCAAGATTCTGACCACTATGTTGAAAGCTCTGGACACAGTCCAGTGGGGGGTGTACTTTCCCTGTGGCCAAAGAAAGAGAGAAAACAAGTCTGGGGGTGGCAGACGGGAAAGAACAGTTTGGAAACCCGAGTTTGAATCCTAGCTCAGGTATATTCACATGAGGATCCTGATGAGTCATAAACACTTTCTAAACTTCACTTTCCTCTGTTGTAAAATGAGAAACATGATCCTTCCCAAAGCTATGGGGAGAACAAGCATACAGTCAGCTTGAAAAGTGTTTAAAAGGAAGGTATTTTATTATATTCAGTATCCGCGAAAGAGGTTGACTGTGGGAGAGGAGCAGGAAAAAAATCAATGGCAAGTTTAAGAAGAATGAAGTTTCCTCAAACACACTGAAGCCAACTCCCATCTGTATCCCGAAAAACCAGCCAGGGATGATTTCAAACTTTAGGGAAACTGGCCTAGAAAAGCCAATTGAATATTTGGGAGACAGAGTATTGAGGGTCCCTTCCCTGTGTCTCCTTCACTGCAGCACTGGTCACACTGGAGTGTTGGTGTTTGCATGTCTTTCTTCCCACTTAAAATGGAGTGCCTCGAAGACAAGAATCCGCCTCTGAACTCAAGCCTCTAGGCTGTTGTCAAGCACCAAGTCAGCACTCAAGAATGGTGTAGATTTCACTCACAGCAAGATGGAATTACCAGCTGAGGGTACCAATTAGTTAAGAGCACGCTGAATTGAGGTCTGGTCCCCTTTCACCACCAGAAGGTTCTAAGGGAAAACCAGCTGAAACATCTCATTCTTCCATTCCCATTGCTGGAGACACAGATGACATAACTGCCACGACCTTCTGACTTCTCATTCCACTCTCACGACTGGTTTCATTTCACTGGCTGGCCTGATGCAGCCAGCATCAGACACGGAAGTAGTCAAGGGCACAAAGGCCACAACCCATGATGGGATTGACACATCAAGATGAGGAAACAGCAAGAAAATGCTTAAGGAGCTGAATTCCTACTGCCGGAGTTACATTCGTGCACTCAACTACGCAGCCCTCAATTGTGTCTGATGTTTTCATGCTCCTCCTTCATTAACCAGGGTGTGTTTATTTAAATAGCTTTATATTATATAAATATATATAACTGCTTTAATTACTGAATGCTTGCTTACCAAGTTCCAGGCATCATATTGAAGACTGTAGTCTATTTCATTCCCACAATACCTTATGAGATCGAGATCACCATTCCCATGTTACAGATGAGGAAAGAGAGGCTCGAAGAAATGCATAAGCAAGTCCAAGTTTAAGCAGCTTGGAAGGCAGATGTAAAGGCTGGAAGTCTGACTCCTGAGCCACATCCCTAACACGCTACTCGGCACTGCTGTGAAGCCAGCTGACTTGGCACATGCTGGTTCCTTTGTCCACAAGGCCCTTGCCCGCCTTTCTCAGCTTGGTGAATTTGATGTTATTCATAAAATCTCAACTCAGACATTATTTCTTGAGAACTATTCCATGGGTAAGTTATACATCCAATCAGGACCTTGAATCCTTACCTCTGTCTAAACCCTTATCACCCTGTACTACAATTGTATGAGGATGTGTTTGCCTCCCTTGTTCGACTGCGGACTTCTTGATGACTTAGTCCACTTCTGCCATGGTCTGCAAAAGAAATTGATACACGCCTCCAAATTATTTTGGCATGATCCCACACCATTCACACCCTAGTCTGGCCTCTGATAGGGACACTCTTCCCTTGAGGCCAGTGACTCTACAACCCTGAGCCTTCATGCTGGCTGCTGCAGAAATGCTGGCTGCTTGCCTCTTGGTCACTGTCACTTCCAAGTGGAAATTCATGAGCTTGATGATACCGATCACTCTAGGCCTGACTCCACAGGACCAGGACACATCTTACTTCTACAACCAGAATTACCTAGGGCTGTTGGTGTCTTAGAATCTTGGCCCAACTCTCTCTAGCCCCAGAAGAGAGACAGAAGTATAACCACCCCCGTCCCAAAGTGCCAACTCATTTCCTGCCCAGAATTAACCACTTCCCAAAATGAGTGACTGTGTGAAAATCAATTCCCTTCAGGGGAAAACCCCACCCCCACCTATTGTCATCTTACCCTATGACCCCAACCTGACAATCATCCAACAGTCCGATATTGACATCCTCCCCAAAGTTTATATGACTCACCCTTATCCGTTGCCACCTCATTGTTCTAGGACAGTTTTTGACACACAGTGGGCCTTTGATATATGGTTGTTGGCTAAATGAAATATTGGATGAATACCATCTTAGATGTCTGCATAGTACTTTAGAGTTTGCAAAACCATTCTTTCAAGTGACAGATGAGGGGAACCAAGCTGTATTCTCAGCTGATAAGGGACAGAGCTGGGAGCCCCTGGGGTTCTGATTTCTTGTCCAGACTATACTACATTCTGGGTTCAGAAAACAGCAGCCTCTGGGGCTTCTATGTGTATTTGTAAATAAAGTTTTATTGGAACACAGCTGCATCCATTCATTTACATACAGTCTGTGGCTGCTTTTGAGTTCCAGTGACTACAAATTGAGTACTTGCGCCAGAATACAAGAGAGATCCTATGGCCCACAAAGCCCGAAATATTTACTATTTGGCCTTTTATGGAAAATGTTTGCTGCCACTCATGTGTTATTGGTGACTCCATCTATGTTCCGATATACATACGCACATACCACACACACACACACACACACACATTCTAAATTCATCCACAAGGAGAACTTCGTGGCCTCTCCCTCGGTGTGAACTTCTCAGTATCATCAGTTGTAAGAGGAGAGTGCCAACAGTGTTGAAATCGTGCAGAGAGTATGTCTGTGAGTGCTGAGGAAGGGGTTCCACGGACCAACACTGGGCTTTGACTTTGAACTTGTTAGTAACCACTCCAACAATATAGGGAAGTAACAAACTAGACAAAGAAAAGACTTCAGAGGCACGTCCACCAAAAGAAGTGAGAAAGGATAGCTTCCAACAAGAGGAGACAGCAGAACCATGAAAACCAGAATAATTTTTAAAATCACAACCTGAACCGCTTAGCTCAGGGATGAAAGCCACACACACTCTTGTAATAACACAATTCAGTCCAATCTCCAATTGTGCTATGGTGGCTGACACCATAAAATAGATTTCTTGTATTCTTATAATTATCATTATTTAATCTTGATGACTTGACTGAGAGAAAAAGCTGCCTGGAGTTTTCTAACTTCAGAAGTGTGAATGAACCTTTGAGGACAAAGAAAATTTTGTTTTTGGAAAAACACATTAAAGGCATTTTTAGTTTGGCAAAAACAAAGCAAAGATCGTGTCCTAAATAAAAGAGGATTGAGATGTGAGCATTTGAACTTCTTTATAATAATGAAAAGGTTTTTAGTGGAAATGTCTCTTTCTAAAATATGGCTGCAGAATGTACTGCTTCAAGAATATTATCCTTTGCTCTTGGATGTGTGTGTTTTTCTAATCAGCCACCCAGGAGAGTTTGGAAGCAGAGACCAGAGGGTGACTGGAGGGATGTGAAAATGTGTCTTCTGCTTACACTAGTGAAGGGGATGTAAGTGAATTCCCTGTGAATTGTGGAACCCTATATATGGCTATTTTCCAGACTGAATTATCTAGACTCCCAGAAATATATTATCAGACATAGGGTCCTACTCAAACAAAGGTCCAGGGAGCCAGCCCCGTGGCCAAGTGGTTAAAGTTCCATGCTCTGCTTCAACAGCCTGGGTTTGCAGGTTTGGATCCCAGGCCTGGATCTACTCCACTCATCAGCCACGCTGTGGAGGCACCTCACATGCAAAAAACAGAGGAGGATTGGCATGGATGTTAGCTCAGGGCCAATCTTCTTCACCAAGAAAAGATCCCGAAACACAAAGGGCTAAACCCAACACTGCAGGTGAGAGAACATCGTAGGTCCTCCACAAAGACAAGGTGTCATTACTCTTCCTGTCTAAATCTCATGATTGGTACTTATGAAATACTTATTGATTTGAAAAGAAGCTGAAATCACCTTAACAAAAAACTTCCTATATTGAATTTTTTCCTTTTAGTTCAATCGCTTTTCCAACTGAAAACATTCTATCCAAACACTCATTAAATGAGCTATATATGTGTATATTTTTAAAATAATTAACTCAAGACTGCTTTTCCATAAAGGGTTAGCGAGAATAGCATTCCCTTTGAGAAAATATGTCGCATAGGGAATAATTGTGAAAGACAGAAATTTAGTGAGGGTACTGACTAGTTCATGAATTTGGATTATTTCCAACTTTTGTTGTCTCTGGGATTTTTTACAACCCTGAAAGTTGTCGGAAAATGATAGCAATGCAAATACTTCTTGTCCATAAAAATGCAAATTATGCCCCATGCAATGTGACTGATTATCATTCTGTGGATATTCACCAGTTTTGCAAGTTTTCCATCTATTTGTAACCCCCTCCCCCATCCAGGAGCATCTATTAGCATCTCCAGAGACCCTTCTTTAGTAAACATTGGTCTATACCCTTTTCTGCAATTGTTAACTCAACACTGCCATATATAGACATGTACATATATGCACACGCACATATACACACATTTGTGCGTATATCTCATATTCACACACACATACACACACTAGTGATTGCAGTACAGATTTACAATATTCTGGTGGTCTACCTATTTTTAAGTAGTATTTTTGCTGAATGAATATGATTATTTTGGTATTTTTAATCCAAATATTGAAATATAGAAGAAAGCTAAATCCTGCATTAAAAAGGAGACATTATTGTCCCCATTTTGTTGATATAGAGAAACTGAGAATCAGAGATGAAAATTACCTACCTCATCAATAAATGGAAAAACCAGGGCTCCAATGTAGATTTTTGACAACTAAATTAGTTTTCATTCTATTTCTTGAGAGAAGCTTCCTTCGTCTCTTTATCTGAATTCTCGAGGAAGTAAGATCTTCGCATAATAGAGACACATCCATTACGCCCGAATATCACCACTTCAGAAAGGATCAGGCTAATGGTATTTCAGAAATATAGAAGAAAAAAAAATACCGAAATCCCAATGTGATCATTTTGCTATTCTACTGCAGATAGTAAATTTGACTAGAACAAAGGAAAGCAAGAAAACTACAAGACCCAGATGGGCTTTTATAGAGCTTTAAAAAACTAATTTGAAAAACAAGTTATATGTACCCCAAACATCCTGATAAAAGTATGAAATGACATATTAAAAAGCCCAATAAATGCAATAATATCAGCTGATGATAATAGCAAAATATAATAAGAGCATTCTATGAGCCAGGTATCAGTCTAAGTTCTTTTACATCCAAATGACTCTTAATCTTCACAAGTATCCTCTGAGGTTGGTCCTGTTACTCTCTCCAATTTAAAGATATGGAAATGAGGCCCTGAGAGGTTAATTTACTTCCGGGCCTGTCAGGAGAATGTCTAGCTAAAGGGTAGAGCTCCTGGAATAACTGCGGGGTTTGACTTTGTTTGGAAGGCTCACCCTTGGCGCAAGAGGGAAGAAGGGGATCCATAGAAAAATTAGCTGTGCAGATGTAGCAGCTCCGTGGGAGAAGCTCAGGTCTTCAAGGAAAGGTATTGGGCAGTTTCTGTTGGGGGATGAAGCCTCGATAAGGCGCGGCAGGCAGATGGAGAAGAAGAAAAAGGTAATGGAAAGAAGACAGGATAAGCAGAATAAGGAAGGATGCTCAAATGGCTCATGAAGATCGTATCTTGAAAATATCTTGCCTTAAAAGATTTTTAAAAATTCTTTGTGACAAATTTGTTTCATTTAAAAATAATACAACAGAAAAATAAAAACATCCCTTGATACTACCCTTGAAGTTTCAGAGGTAGGGGAAGACAATAAATAGCAAGCCCTTCCTTTCTGCATCCAGGCTCTGGAACAAATTGAAAAGTAAACCAAGGATTAAGACAGATGGGAAATTAAAATATCAACTTTGTGATTGTTAAAGTCCACACTGGAGGGTGTAGCTTAGTTTAAGAGCCAAATTTTGGGCCAGATTTGCTAACCGAATCCCAGATCTAGACAGGCTTGCCTGTCATAGCATCACTGAATCCTGGACAGGAACAGGGGTCCCCCAAGAGCAAGATAAAGAGAACAGTTGAGAGGAACATGCCCACTGCATTCTTCCCAGATAAGTCACTGCACCATCCCTGTGGCAGAACGAACAAGGGCACAGAGAGACACAAAGTTATACTAACTGAGTTTCCTTCATGTGAAAGAAACATCTGGATAAGAGAGGTGTTCCTCACTAATCTCCATCATTCTTTTAAATAGTTCACACCAAGAAACAAAAAAAAATGTATTTACAAAAGCCTGCAATTAAAATCAGACTCACTGGTGAAATATAGAGTGTTTGCCCCTAGGCTGGTAACAAGACAAGGATGCCCATTATCATCACTCCTATTTGGAAATCTATTTGGAAATGCAAAGAACCTAGAATAAACAAGACAGCCTCAAAGAAAATGAGCAAGTTGCAAAACTTATACAATCAGATTTCAATTTACTATAAAGTTAAGATAATCAAAGCAGTGTGATCTAACAACAGATCCACACATATACGATCATTTGAATAGTGGCAAAGTCTCAGTGGAGAAACAATATTCTTTTTAATAAACGATGCTAAAACAGTTGTATGAAAAATGAACTTTTACCCCCTACCTTGCATCATACATAAAAATTCATTTGAGATGAATCATCTACCTAAATGTAAATAATGAAACAATAAAGTTTCTGCAATAAAATATAGGAAAACACTTCACGATCTTGAGGTAGATAAAAACGTCTTCCATAGGATATGAAAGACACAATGATAAATTGGTATTCGTTTAAAATAAGAACTTCCATTTATCAAAAGATACCATTATGAAAATGAATAGAAAACCTCAGATATTTTGGAAGATGTTCGCTACGTACATATGACAAAGGATTCACATCCACAATGTATAAGAAAAACCTATAAATCAATTGAAAAGACCAATCTCATTTTTAAAGGGGCAAAAGAATTCAACAGGACTTCAAAAAAGAGAATATCCACAAAGCCAATAAGGTGTTTGGCATCGTTAGGAGTCAGAGAAATGGAAATCAAAACCACAATGAAATACCACATGCGCCAGAATGGCAAAAATTGAGTTGAGTGACTATATCAAGTATCAGTGAGGATGTCAAACAACCGGAAATCTCATCAATTTCTGGGAGAAGTGAAAATGGTACAATCCTTTTGGAAAACTGTTGGGCAATATCTACTAGAGCTAAACATATGTTTGCCCTATGACCCAAACATTCTACTCTTAGGCATATTCCTAAGAGACTTGAGGTCATATGTCCACAAAGAGACACGTAGAAGAATGAAGCAGCTTTATTTACAATAGTCTCAAAATGAAACAACTCAAATGCCCATCAACAGAAGACATGATAAATAAATAGTGGTATATCCATACAGTGTAGCGCTGGGAAGCAACAATGGGGGGAAAAAGCTACTGCCCCACACAGTAATATGAATGAATCTCAAAGACATTTTGTTAGGCAGAAGAAGACAGGCACAAAAGAATACATTCCATTTGACTGCATTTGATGAATGGAATACACTCACGAATAATTGTGTTTATATAATGTTCAGAACAGGCGAAACAAATCTGCGTTGATCAAAGTCAAAACAGTGTTTATGGCAGGGGTGGATATTGACTGAGTATGAGGGAAACTTCTGGGTGATAGAAATAATCTAAATATGTTCTGAGTGACGGTTACACAGGTTACATACATCTAGGAAAACTCATCAAACTGTTCACTTAAAATTTGGGCATTTTTACCTCAATTTAAAAATTAAATTTAGAATACTTTAAAGAAGTTCTTTCTCTCTATTGATCTATTAATCTATCATATTTCATTACACTTAAGTCTCTGTAGATTGTAAAATGCATCATTAATTTCTGTACCACCAAGAAAGAAAAAATACTACTGTCAATTAAACTGTAACACACCACACATTGTAAGATACATCCTGATGTCAGAGCAATGAACAATGTAAGTCTTAGAATGGATGAAATACACACACACACACACATATATATATATACCTACATATTTTCTTTTATAAAAAGTGCAGTCATGTTATATACATTGGCCTTTAATTTACTTTTTAAAAATAATATAGCAAATGGGGCTGGCCCCGTGGCCGAGTGGTTAAGTTCGCGCGCTCCGCTGCAGGCGGCCCAGTGTTTCGTTAGTTCGAATCCTGGGCGCGGACATGGCACTGCTCATCAAACCACGCTGAGGCAGCGTCCCACATGCCACAACTAGAAGGACCCACAACGAAGAATACACAACTATGTACCGGGGGGCTTTGGGGAGAAAAAGGAAAAAATAAAATCTTTAAAAAAAAAATAATAATAATAATATAGCAAAGACTTCCTTTCATGTTAATGCTTATAGATCCATCTTTGTTGCTATTCTTCATTCTTTTAAATGACTGTCTAGTATTTATTTGTAAAGAGGCAATTTTCAAACCATTTCTCCAGTGATGAACAGGTAGTTTGCAGTACTTTGCTATTTCAAGTACTGCAATCAACATCCCTGGAAATATATCTTTATGCACCTAAAATGTAATGAGAATATTTTGTAAATTAGATTCCTAGAAGTGGATTTGATGTCAATAGATACAAGTATTTAAGATTTTAACAGCTATCATAAATTATCCTCCACAAATTTTGAGCCAGGTCACTATCCATCCAAGAGTATATAGTGGGGTACACCTCCCACACTTTCACCAACCACAGGTACTACCAATATTTATTATTTTTGCTAATCTAAGGGGGATTAGATGACATTGCACTGACATTTTATTTGGCATTTTTAAAATAACTTAATCACATATCTAGGCTGAAAATTGCCAGAACAAATATGCACTAGACTCTAGAAATAATATCCTATAAATTAAACATGTTTAAACATAAGCTACTCACCGCGCTATAGGGAAGACTTTTGTTTTGAAAGGGGTTGGGATTGCTTAAGGTTTTGTACCCAGGGGTATCTGTCCTGTCCTCAGCCTTTGCTGAGATGGTTCTGGGTAGCTTCTTAAGGAGAGGAAGCCATATTCGACAGCCAAGTCATCATCACCTGGCTTTAGAGGATTTGACCAAGGATAGGTTACGCCTGATTGAGCCTACAATGGTCGGTTACCTATGAATGAGTCTGGTTTGAAAACTTGGCTCTGCAGAGACAACAGGGAGTCAGTGGTGCGCGTCTGCATGCTGCTTTGCCATCCCCTACTCTAACCCACTCCCTCCCCAACAGACCCTTCCACTGGAAACCCTACTCTGGAGTCAGCAAACATCCATAAATCATCAACTTTTCTTGGTAAGTTCTGTTTACCTTTTTGCTTTAGTTGGAATCTGGCTGTTTGGAGACACCATTTCTCCTGTAGCCCTCTCAAGTGGAAGGGGATTTGTTCTCCCACACCCCACACCATAAGAGTCTTGAGATGGCATAGGTGTTCTCCTTGTTCCTCGTTTGTCCTTAAACACTCTCCTCCCCCTTATTCTTACAAAACACTCAGGGTCCCGTGAACGCATACCCTCTCCTGTTGCTATTATCTACCAACCTTCTGACCATTCCATTAGTCCTTAAGGACCTGAGCTCCTGGCTCAGTTTTCCTCCTCACCCCAACTCCTGTATCATTCTCACTGGTCTCAGCATCCACACAATGAACCATCCAGTGCCCTGGCATCTCAACGCCTTTGACTTTTCCTCCACTCTATCTTGGCTACCCACTCCCACAGTCGCATCCTGGATCTCCCCACCAACAAAAACTATACATCATCTAGGAACTATCAGCTGAAACACCTCACACCCTGCCGCCACCTCCCGTCATCCCAAATCACATGCTCCAAAACGGCCCCCACCACTCCCGGTACCACAACTCTTTGACCTTATCCTTCAACCCCCACCATTTTCTCAACATCCCTTAGTCTCCCCTGACTTCACTTCCCTTCTTGCCACTCTCCGTTCCGTGAACATTCATTTCATTTACTCTCTGGCAAATTCCCTCAACTTCCTCACCCACAGCCCCCTCCATCATTCTCACCTGCACACACCAGGCATCTCCCTTCTCTGAGGCTGTTCTCGAGCAGGTGTGTTTTGCTGGAGCAAACGATCACACAACTGAGCTGACAAGGTTCACATTCATGTCGCAGTCTCAAGTATCAATGGACTCTCACAGCTGCCCAGGGACCTGACCACCTCTCTCTCTCATGGGCTCTCTTTCCCACTCACTTGAGGTGAATAATTTCTCTCTCCTCTGCCTCCCACACCTCCTCCTCTATCTACAGTTTCAGCAGATGATCTTGCCTCATACTTAGTCGAGAAAAATACCAAGTGACCAGAAGCAAACTTACCACCCATGCTCAAGCCTACAGTATCCGTATTCATGTTGTCCTTCTTTTACCCTACCGTGATGGAGGAAGTGTGTGTAGGCCTACGAAAAGCCAACCCTTCTCTGGGGCTCTGAATCCCATCCATGGAGTCATCCTTGCCTTCCGAAGGACTTTACTTCCTTAGTTTTTCCCTTTCCTGGAACACGGTCAGTGTCCCCCTCTCTATTAAATCATTCCCATCAACTAGCAAATGTGCTCTAGTGCCTGCCTTTATCAAAAAGGCAGATCTCAACCCCTCCAGAGCCCGCACCATTCCGCTATCCCCCATTCAGAGCCAAACTTGCCTAGAGTTATCTACATATAGAACTTCCAAGTTCTTATTTCCCCTTATTGCTTTTTTTATTTACACTTTTTTCTACAAAATTTTAAAATACAGAGAAAAAGTCAGATATTTATTATATTTTTTTAAGTGAATTAAAAGGAATGAATTAAAATCCATGACAGAGGTTGCTACTATTGTGGGGATAGCAGGACAAAGTCAGCAGTGTGGGACAATGGGAACTTTAGCTTCAACCTTCTACTCTTAATACTCTCTACTCTGGCTTCCAGCCCCACCACTCAACAGAAACTGCTCTTGTTAAGATCACCAATCGACAACCTCGTGTTTTGGAATCTAATGGGCGTCTCTGCGTCCTCGTCTTACTCAAACTCTCAGCTTTTGTCACCGTTGACCACTCCCTCCCTGACAGCTGCTTCTCTCTCAGCTTCCACAACACTGCAGTCACCTGGTTTTTTTCTCCCACGTGACTAGAACATCTTCCTCAGTCAACCACCTAGCTTCTTCCCAGCTCCCTGAATTTAGGCTCTTTGAGGATCTTTCTGGTCTCCCTCTATAGTCTTTCCCTCCATTCTCTCTTCCATGATGATGGCTACAAGTGCTATCTACATGCTACAACTGTCAAATTTCTATCTCCACTCCAGATAACTCCTCTGAGGTCTACTCTTCCAAATTCAACTGTCTATTTAACATTTTCCCTCTGACACTTCAAATTTAAAATGTCCCAAACTCCTTATTTTAACACCTATTCCCTGCACCACCTCCCATTGTCTAGACCTCCTCAGTGTTATCCCATCAACTTGACTGCTCAAACTAGAAATCACCCTTTCACTAACATCCAACAGCCAAGCAACCAGGAACTGACTTGAGCTACCTGCTAGTAAGCTCTTATATTTTCCCTCTTTTCTTCATCTCTGCTGTCAGCACTGTAATCCAAACCATCATTCTCACCTGAGTTACGAGAATAGGCTCCTGCCCGTTGTCCTCTCTTTCTTACTGCCTCCTCCTCACCCCGATGCGTTCACCACCCATGAAAAAGGATCCTCTTAAAATAAAAATTGGTTCTTGTTGGTTTCTTGGTCTCTCTCTTTTCTCTCTCTCACACACACACATGCGCACACACACAAACTTTAAAACCCACCACTCTCTCATTAAGTTTGGAATCCCCAGAACGTAGCTCAACATTGGCACATAACAGGAAGACCATAAATATTGGTCAGATAAATCACTGAAGTGGACAATCAAGGCATCCTACGATCCTTTGAAATCCAGGCACAGTGAGCTCAGAAATTGATAACAGAGACAGAAACCAAACCACACATGTAAAGGAAGGGAAAATAACAGCCAAGAAGTAGTAGACAATAAGGAAAAAAGAAAACCATCAGAATTGGAAAGTGTTTGGCATAGTGCCTGATGCTTAATAGATACGACAATTGCCAAAGAGAAATTTGTTGGTGGTAGCTGAAACAGTGCCAGTAGTCAAGTGTTCTGGGAAGGTCTGGAACTTTCCAGTACCCCCATGACGAGCCAGTCTTTTGGAAGCCCAGCTGTGTGACTGGGATTCCATTCTCCCTTATTCTCATCATAGCCCTATAGCAGGCTGAGGGATCTCCTGAGTCCCCTGGGGTTTGGCTTGTCTATCCAAGTTGTACTCTGATATTGAGTACTACCTGAGTTGACCTGGGCGAGTCTCTGTTCTTACAACTGAAAAAATAACACACAAAGAGAGTCTGTATGGTCCCTCCCAGGGCTGATGTTCTGTCTTGTTCACAACTCTGCCCCTGGTGCTGGCACGTAGTAGGAGCCTGCATAGTATATGTTGACGTGGATTCAACTGACCAGAATGTTCCAAGAAATTGATTAATTCTGGATTTTTTTATGATTTTCCCCTTTCTCTTAAAAGAGAGAATAAATTCTGGTCTATTTTACAGCTAATGAAGCTCAAATGCAATGTGTCCAGACATGAAGTCAGTATTAGAATGTTACTTGGATAGATAACCCAAATTCCAGGGAACTCTTAATGGAACACGTGTCAGGAGTGCCCAGCACATGTGACTTCATGCCATACCATGAATTTTCTAGCAGGAACCAGTAACACGCTTACACCCCAGGAAAGCTGACCTACCCAAAGCACCTTTCATTGCTACCTTCTAAAAGGGCCTTAAACAATCACCTATTGTTGTTGTCTTACAAAGGAGGAGACTGAAATTCCTGAAACTAAACCAAGGGATGCCAATGAAATCAAGGCAAATGTAATGGTTGAGGCTTCTCAATTCTCTCATCTCTGAATTTCCATCCTATAGCCTCTGGACTCCCAATAGTGTAGCTGAACATTTTACGGAACCAGTGTGATGAGCTGGAAACAGCCTGGGCATTAGAGCCAGAATTCCAATCACATATCTACTTTTTTTTTTTTTTTTTTTTGAGGCCTTGAACAAGTCACTTCACCTTGCTGAGTTTGTTGAATCATCTGAGAAATGGGTATAATTATGCCAACCTTGTAATATGTTTGAAAGGATTAGAGGTAGTATAAGTGAGCCACTGCTGCTTGGCTCACAGTAGACATTCAATACTGTGAGCAATACTGTGAGTCTACTGGTAGACTTCTTTCTCCAACTTGACCATAAGATCTCTAGGACAGCTTTTAATTTCCTAATTTCTTTATTTTCTACATTTTAAGTGCACAATAGCCAGATGTGACTTGTGGCTACCATATTGGACAGCCCAGGTCAATGCTAGTTTTCGTTGAAGAAATTATTAGACTATTTTTAGGCTTAAAATATGGCACAGTTTTGTCCCATTGGTGTTTTAAAAAAGGTTTATTCTTTGTTTGTAGAGTTCAATACACTTCTACTGGAAATATCTTATAAATTATGTTCACATCCTCTTTATCTTTATGTTTATATACACTGGATCTACCATAGTTCCAAGTGCCAACGGTTTGCATAGAAAGTTCTTTCTCAGGAAATGAGGGTCATAAAGCACAGAGCTGAGGGGTAATACCTCACCCAGAGACCTGCTCTCTTTCCCAAATCTTGGATTCTACTTTTGACTCCATTTGACACAATGAAATACTGGTAATTTGTCTCTTTGTTACCATCCAGGTATGTTAATTGTACTTTAAAATTTAGCTCCTTAAGAAACACTTCTTTTCTTCTTTCCCTTAGGAGAACAAGGCCAAAATAATAATAAAATAGAAAGGCCATAAAGATGGATTAACAAAACTAAGCTAGAACAGCAACCAACGGACACACCAAGGAAAGGAGAAAACACCCATTGGGACCAAAATTATAAGGGGAAAATAATGAAAGCCAATTTTTATTAAAATCTTAAGTACATCATTTTGTCTACTTGTCAGAACAGCTTCACGAGACAGGTACTATTATTATTTTTACCCCCATTTTATGAATGAAGAAAATAGATCCTATAGAGAGTAATTCACAAGGCCAAGACCATACAACCAAACATGTTGTTGAGTCAAGAAGGTCAAGCTTCAGAGCCTTCCTTTCTTTAGAATGTCAGATGTGATTTCTTGAATGCTAAGCTTGTTTTCTAAGTCCCTGACCAGATCCTGTTCAATTTGGCCACATAACAAATATAGCTCTTTCTAGATGCACTTCAACATTTAGCCTCTATAAACTAGGTGTCCTTTGTCTAGTAAGATGCGAAAATAATGTCATTATAGAGCCTAATATTTTTGCAAAGTTCCAACTGGAAGAGCTCAACAGATTAAAGCACATCTTTCTTTGAACACGTAGGGAAGCTAAGGCCAAGAGAAGGCAAGGAGCTTGCCCAAGGTCACACAGCAAGCCAGTGCCAGAGGCAGCTCAAAGTTCACATTGTCTGGTACCCAGGAGGAGAGAGAGGAAGAAGTAGAGCCAAGTGGCATCTGAAATGTCTTCCGGCCCTGTGATCTCCCAAAACGTGGAGTCCATGATTTCACAAATGGAAAAATACAAATACTTTCCCCAGTAAAAATGGCGTTGATTTCCCTGTGGGATACTTCGCATTTACTCAGAAAGTTCTTGGGAACAATGAGAACCCTAGTGTAATTTTGTCTTTCAGCTTCTTCCCGAAGATTCCAGTTAAGCAGAGCCAGGAAAATTACTTCCCACGTGGCCTCAGTGGGCTACTCTTAACATTTCCTACGATCCGAACAGACGTTGAGAGGCCAAAGCAGCCACAAATTTTTTTTTTCTTTTTGTCCAAAGCTATGTCCCCTATCAATTCTCATGCTGTATTCTTGGCATGTTAAAACTAGAAAAACACCCTTAATGGAGCCAGATGTGATTTTCCTTGCTGATTCTGGGGCTATGGAGAATATGACGCAACTGAAGGAATAATTATGGACCAAAACTCTCTTAGTTTAATTCTAATTATTATTGGTTTATCTTTATTTTTATAATTTTGTTGTTATTAAATTAGGTCACTGCCAGTAGGGCCTGAACAGTGGTATTTTTTCAAAGTTTCCCAGTGTGCAGCCTCAGGGTTGGAACCATTGGTAATGGGTTGAGTTATATTTCCCAAACTTGACTATAATTTAAAAAAAGAAAATCACCTGGCATGCCTAATAAACATACAGAACCCCAGGTCCCTCCTCAGATCAGTACATCTTAGATGGTGCCCTGGAATCTGTGTCCTTAACAAGTACTTCCAGATAATTCTTGTTATTTGGGAAAGTTTAGGATCTGGCAAGTTTGGAAAATACTAAATGATGGAATCAACTTTTAATCACACCCCAGAGAGATATCTGATGACCAGTAGCCTGGAAGATGTAAGGAGGTTTCCATTAGCTAGAGAAGAACACTCAGTCTTGGACCAGGAGTTCCCCTCCATAAGACTCCTTCTCCATTCGGACAACCTCTTGCCCTTCCCTACATCCCTACACAGTGAGCAACGATCTCACTTCCACCAGCCTGCTCAACTCTTCCCCCACCCAGCGTGGCCCCTTCCACTCAACTCAGCTCTCTTAAGCCTGCCTGTTCTTCTGGGTTTAAAGCCAGTCCCAGAACTGCTTATCATACCAGCCCACACTGATTTCTCCCTTCACTGAGCATCTGCATCATGAGAGTTGCTAACGGTGACACCTTAACTGTATTCATCCTGACTTGCTTCAAGATTCCACACAGGCGTCTTGCCTCCCTAGATTGCAAACTCCTTGGGGGCTGTGCTAAGACAAGAATCGACCCTGAGTACGGCTGCTAAAGGGAAAGCTGCAGGAAAGAGCGCCAAGGTTAAGCTCCGGGAGGGCAGGCTGTCTTATCCCCATTGTACCCCCTATTGTCCCCTCAATGCTCCATCCAGCACTTGGCACATGGCAAGTGTTCAATAACTATCCCTCAAATGCATGAATAAATAAATGAATATATTTCAAGATGAAAATATTTCAGCACATACACAGAGTTAACATTGTGATCTAAGAAGCTAATTTAGGTACAACTCATGACTCGGGTCTGTTAAGTCCTCCACACCAGCCATTCTCACATGTTTTGGTCTTAGAACCTCTTTCTCTCAAAAATTATTGATGCTCTTAAAGAGCATTGTTTATGTGGGTTATACCCACTGGTAGGGACTGTATTAAGAATTAAAACCGATCATTTAAAGGATATTTGTTTATTTTAAATAACAGTAATAAACCCATTACATGTTAATGGGTTAACACAAATAATGTATTCTTATGACAAGTAACTATTTTTCCAACAAAAATAATCTAATGAGAAGAGTGGCACTGCTTCACATTTTGCAAATCTCTTTAAATGTTTAGCTTAATAGACATCACCGGGATTCTCAGGTCTGCTTCTGCATGCAACCTGTTGCCTCTAGAAAACTCCAGAGAATGAGAATGAAGAAGTCAAACAACATCTTACTAATGTTATGAAAATAGTCTTGGCCTCGTGGACTCCCTGAAAGGGTCTTAGGGACCCCCAGGGATCACCAGACCACACTTTGAGAACCATCACTCCATACATCTCATAATACAAGTTCTGCACACAGTAGGAAAAATCAATCAAAGGATTTGTTTTCCTGCTTTGAAAGAGATATAAGGATTTACCCCAGTAGGATAAATCCCTACCCTAGGATGTCACAGCAGAGAAATTCGAATGCACATTCTCTTTAAATGACTGGAATATCATAGACATTAAAATTCACCAAAAGCTTATCTTCTTGAAGCAGAATCTTCATAGCAGCAGCACGAAACCATAGATTCTGTAACGTTCCTTCTAACTAGTACCTTATCATCTTTCTGCATCTTTGTGCCTGCCACATCAGCAGGAGTTCTAGCAAGGAAACCAAGGGTGGCATAAAATGGTAGATGAGTGTAGTTTAATTCTCCTAACTATAGACGTAGCCAAAACTTTCCCCCATCTAACATTTCTCCTTTTTGTCCTCCTGTTCCCTAAAGCTTAAAGTTGTTGAAGAAGTAATTTATTCATGGCTAAATAATATATATATTATATATATAATATACATATTGCATGTAATATATTGCATGACTTCAAATTGACTACTTATCCCCTGGGTGGCCAGTAGAAATATAGCTTAGAGTTCACTTCAGGGTAAAGTTCAGAAATGCAACTGGCTGAATTTAAATCCTGGTTCCTCCACTTACTAGCTGTATGACTTAAAGCAAATTACTTAAACTTTCTTGCCTCAGTTTCCCCATACATAAGATGAAAATGATCATTGTACTCGTCTCTTAGAAGTGTTAGGAGGATTAAATAAATTAATACACATAGAGTGCTTAGAATAGTGCATGACACATAGTAAATTATCATAACTGTTGGCTATTACATATCTTTTAAAGTTTCTTAACAGGAACTTGAAAAGTAAATTTCTACAATTGACCTCATTCCTCATAAGTTAGCATGACTTATAAAGATTTATTGGCAGTAGTAATTTTAAGACTGAATTCACATAAAATAGCCTTACATGAAAAGGATCCATTAATTAAGATACCATTATGAGTCCTCTGCTAACAAATTAAAAATGAGGCGTGAAAATCCGTACTACAAACAGACTGTGGAAAATGCCTCCTTTTCCAAAAGCATTTGTGCATAGAGTGGTAATTTGCCTTGCTCTAGCAAGTGCTAAATGGCAATTAAATTTAAGTTGACCCTTGGGTTAATTGTACACCGAGAGGAATTGTTAGCGTCAAACATCCACTGAGCACTAACAGATTCAACAAGCACACAGTGAGGATCGCTCCACATAAACCCTAGAGACAATGAGGACATGAGCTTACACCAGACAGAGTCCTCCCTCAGGGACAAGGCGAGTTCCTCGCATATGGAGCAGAGATACAGGCAAAGTGTCCTCAACACTCATGCACGAACAGTAGAAATGCTTTTGAGAGCAGGAAGAGGTGGTCATTCTGATGTGAAGAATCTGGGAAGACTGTGCCAAGGTGGTAGCTCTTGAGGTGGATGCCAAAAAATGGCTGAGATTCCATCAAAAGGACATGAGAGAAAGGGAAACAGTGCTAGCAGAAAGCAAGATTGGACACAGTAGACTGATCTGATAAGAGCGTAAGGCAAGAGTGAAAAAGGCTGTGTTTGGAATTGGTGTAGCAGGTCTTACATGCCGGGCTGGGAAGTCTAGACTTGACTCAACAAGCAAAAGGTCAGCCTTGGCAACAATGGGTATAAAGCTGTGTCATCCATACCATGGTGTTTTGTCACTGATATACTGCAGGATGGAAGAGAAGGAAGGCACCAGAGGAGAGGAAACCAATTATGAGGCCATGGCAACAGTCCAAAGGGAGAAGCGGTCGGGGCATTCGCGACAGGAAGAGGAAAAGAGGACATGACATTTATTTTAAAAGAAGAATCCAGAAGACTGGGGACTAACTAGATATTGGTGGGAAACTATTACGTGCTAGAACAGGGCTGTGTGTATAACAGAGAATTTTTTTAATTGAGGTCACATTGGTCTATAACATTACATAAATTTCAGGTGTACATCATTATATTTTGACTTCTGTATAGACTGCATCATGCTCACCACCCAAAGTCTAGTTGACATGCATCACTGTACACATGTGCCTTTTGCCCTCTCCACACCCTTTTCCCCTTTGGTGAAACTAATCTATTCTCTGTATTTATGTGTTTGTTTATCTTCCACATATGAGAAAATCATATAGTATTTGTCTTTCTCTGTCTGACTTATTTCACATAATATAATACCCTCCACGTTCATCCACGGTGTTGCAAATGGCACAGTTTTGCCTTTTTTATGGTTGAGTAGTATTCCATTGTGTATATATACCACATCTTCTTTATCCATTCATCCATCAATGGGCACTTAACTTGTTTCCAAGTCTTGGCTACTGTGAATAATGCTGCAATGAACACAGGGGTGCATATGTCTTTTCAAATTAGTATTTTCATGTTCTTTGGATAAATACCCAGGAGTGGAATAGCTGGATCATACGATACTTCTATTTTTAATTTTTTAAGAAAGCTCCATACTGTTTTCCATAGTGGCTGCACCAATTAACATTCCTACCAGCAGTGTACGAGGGTTCCCTTTTCTCCACATCCTCTCCAACACTTGTTAATTCTTGTCTTTTTCGTAATAGCCATTCCGATGGGCATGAGGTGATATCTCATTGTGGTTTTGATTTGCATTTCCTTAATAATTAGTGATGTTGAGCATCTTTTCATGTGCCTGTTAGCCATCTGTATATCTTCTTTGAAAAAATGTCCATTCAGATCCTCTGCCCATTTTATAATAAATGAAAGAATTTTTGAGACGTCCCCAAGAAGGTATAATTGGAAGGCATATTGGACTCAGGAAAAAAAAGAACTCAAGACTACGTGATTCAGAATAAAGGAATAGGGAAGGAAATAATAATCCCCTAGAAATAATAACCAAAGACCTCTTATAATCAATAAGAAAAATGAATACACCAATAGAAAAATGGGCCATGGATATGAACAAGCAATTCACAAAAGAAGAAATTAAAATGGCCAAGAAATACAGAATAAAATACATAGCTGAATTAAAATGCAAATATAAACAAAAATATGAGATATCCCTTTTTGCCTCTAATATTGACAAAAAATATAAAGGTTGGAGAGGCAGATACTATTGGCGGCCTACCAACAGCATCCTCCCTTGCCAACAGAACTCTGGATTTGCTCAGTCATCCAGGCTTTTCCAGTCGGCTTTATTTTTCTGGGTCCCAGCTCAGTCTCATCCCAGTAGGGAAGAACCTTGATTAGGCTGAGCCAAAATTGGTGGTTCCATTCTCTTTATCACTGATTTACTTTGAAAGGGGCATATTCCAGTTCTGGCTAATGATATGTGATGGAAACATACTGAGAAAAATAAGAAAAGTTTCAGGAAGAGCTTTTCAGATCTTAAAAAGAGAGCTCAAGACATTTCAATACCCACTCTATTTGCCCCTAGACGCACAAGGATGCAACACCTGGAGCTGCTGCAGCTATATTGAGAAAATGAGGGGACCCAAATAACATGCTGAGAATGGCATAGAGGAAAGGCAGAAAGAACTTGGTATTTGATATCATTCAACAGTTGAATTAACCTATTTTGGAATCTTCCGACCTTGGGATGTCTTGTGATGTAACAATTTTTTTTAAGTCTTATTAATTAAGCCACGTTACTTTGGGGTCTTAGTGTCTTGAAGAGCTTTCAATACCACTTGAGCTAGTTGTGAGTACAATTTCTACCCACATAGTAGCTACGGAATAAATATTTGCTGAATGAGTGAATGAATGCTTGAGGCCTATGAGTATGACAGTGGGAAGTACTAAAAGGATCAGAAACTTCAAGTTGGAAAGGATCTTGGAAATCCTATAGAATTTGAGTATGTCCAAATTCACCCAAGGAATCAGGGAGAAAATGGAAACTAGAAGAGGTTTTGGACTTCCCCAGACCAGCCTCAATCTAACTCACCACTTTCCCCCAAGATTGGTACTCCCAAGATCTTAGTTTGCATTTGGCACTGGTTGAGCCAAATAAGGTTGCAGAGTCAGGATCTCCCCTCATGAATCCCAGGATTTCCTACTTGCCAAAGGCCCCAAAGACAGTAACCCTGAGAGAGGAGGAGTCTCCACCCAGGAAAATTGGGAAAGGCCCCAAACCTGACATGCACAGAAAAAATCCCTTCCTTCATTCTTGCCTGGGTGTTGCAGCAGAGATCCAACTGGGAAAGTATGCTGGCAGTGGCCCTGTAGGTTCCTCTTTCATCACACAGTTTTGTTCAAATCAGTTCTCTTAAAAGTTGTAGATTCCACCGGTGAGCTGATGAATGTATTCACTTTCTCTCACAGAAGCAGCTCTCTCTTGTGCCCTTTCAGCATTCCTTCCAGATGAGGCATCTTTTCCCTTTTGATTACTGCATAATTCTCTTGGATTCTGCAATTGGACATGAAATAGACTCTGTCTTCCCTCCAAATTTAAAAAGCAAGTGTTAGTTAACTATTTGTAAAAATAAAAAAAGAACCTTATTTCATCCGGAGGTCAAAATAAATTCCATGGGATTAAAAATCTAGATCTTAAAAAACTCTAAAAGCTTTAAGAAAAATTGAAGTGAATATTCACAACATCTGGTAGTCGTAACACAGTTTCTAAATATGGTACTAAGGGTAGAAGCCACAAAAGAAAAGATGAATGGGTTCAGCTATAAATTTTTTTTTAACTTCTGGAGTGGAAAACGAAAGCCCAGGAGCCAGAAGTGGGAAGATGGCCAACTTATTGTGCTGCTTTTACGTCTGTGGGTTAGCTTTCCAAACGATAAAATAATAACGCAAAAATTTAAACTTCTGAGTCCAAAAATATTAAAGACAAATAATATACTAAAATGAAAATGTATTTGCAACATTTATCACAGACATAGGCTATTGTATTTAATATGTGAAAAGCTAGTAAATATTAATAATGCCATGAAGACTTTTGTTCAGAAGTGAGCTTTGCAGACAAACAGGTCAAGTTAGCTGTTGGGCTGCCTCTTGCCACATGTATGACTTGGGCCATGTTCTCTCTTTGCCTCAGTTTCCTTCTCTGCAAAATGAGGATAATGCCCTCCTGGGGTATAATAAGAAAATATTTGGTCTTTGTCCCCAGTTCCTGGCACAGAGCTCCTTAAAAGCCTGGAATTTCCTGAATGTTAAGGGTGATAGAAGTATCTTTTGTTCTAATGAGATGACTCTTGGCGGGTCCCTAGGTAGCTTCAGGGTGGGAGCTGGTCGCTAGAAAGAGTAATCCTTGATTAGAAGCTTGGAACTTTCAGCCCCACCTCCCAGTCTCCAGAGAAGGGGGACGGGCTGGAGATTGAGTCAATCACCCACAGGCAATGATTTAATCAATCACACCTAGGTAATGAAACCATCATAAAAACTCCTAACTGACAGAGCTCTGAGATCTTCAGAGTTGGTGAAGACACCAAGGTGTTGGGAGGGTAAATACCCCGACACCACAGGAACAAAGGTTCCTATACTTAGGACCCTTCTGGACCTCCCGCTATGTACCTATTCAGCCGGCTGTTCACTATATCCTTTACAGTAAACCGGTAAGAAAGAGTAAGTAAAGTGCCTTCCTGGGTTCTATGAGCCATTCTAGCACCCCGTCGAACTTGAGAAGGAGCTTGTGGGAACTTCCAATTTATAACTGATCTATCAGTCACCTGATCCTTGTGACTAGTCTCTCCGAAGTGAAGGCAGTCTTGTGGAATGGAGCCCTTAAACCTGTGGAGTGTGACGCTAATTCCAGGTAGCTAATGCCAGATTTGAATTGAATTGTAGGACACCTGGGTGGTATCAGAGAGTCAGAGAAGTGGTCTTGGAAAAGACACTATATATTTGATGTCAGGAGGAAAAAACCTCTTACCTCCTCACAGAATTACCGCGAGAGTTAGATGAGAGAATTGATGCAAGACATTTAGCAACTGGTGAACCTCGAGAAAATATTAGTATTATCACTGCTACTAGAAAAAAAGATGAACCCAGCAGTTGTAAAATGGACAAAAGTCATTAAAAAATAATTCTCAAAAGAAGGAAACCAAACGATCAATCAACAAATAGGATGTTAAACTTCATCAATCATCGGAGAAATGCATCTTAAAATAAGATGCCATTTTCTACTCATTTAATTGCCAAATATGAAAAATAATGGCAATGCCCGGTGTTGGCAAGAGGCCACTTCAAGGGTAGTGTAAATAGCATGAACTTCCTCAATGGCAAAGAAGCGACCTGGACCAAAAGTCTTACAAATTATATGCATACTCCTTGACTTCACTATTTTTTTTCTGAGAATGTATCCTAAAGAAGGAAAAAAAATCATAAACGTGCACAAATATCTATCTGTAAAAATGCTCATTGTAGCATTAGTTACAATAGCAAAAAAGAAAAAAATAGAAGCCATGTAAAAGGCCTACATCCAGGGGAATCATTAAGTCAATTACGATCCATCTTTAGTAGAACATCACGCAGCCATTACAACAAAAATATTTAATGACAGGAAAGGTTTTCATGACATAATAAGTGATTAAAGGGAGGTTATAGAAAAGTTTGTATAATATTTGAAATTATACACAGTCACACTTGTTTGACAAATTGTAACGGTGTATATCAAAATATTCTAAGTGGCAAAATTATAGGAGGTGGTACTTGCTCCTTATTGGTAAATTCTAAAGTATTTACAATAAATAATTACTTCTGAAATGATTTTTTAAGCAATAAACTTTTTAATGCCATTTTTACCAAGCTATCACAAAGAGTGAAAATTCTAGAACCTAAGAAAAAAACAATTATTCTAGTGGTTCTTCTCAGCCTACTCTCAGTTATTTTTTTTACTAATTCATTTATTTATTCTTTCAATCTTTATACACTCATGGTGATTGTCTGAATGACAGACATCGGTCCAGTGGGATCCTTGTCCTCGATGAGCTTCCAATTTAATACCAATTTGGGACCACGGGGCAACAGAGGAAGGTGGAATCAAGCAAAGTCATCCACTGGGTGGGGAAGGTGGACTCATGTGGAAGACTTTGCAGAAAGAGCCCTGCCTGAGCCTCATTACCAGCTACAGTCAGCCCAGGAGCCAGCCTGATGGAGACGGGCATGTGGCAAGAGGCAGCCCAGGTGGAGGGCACAGCTTGGGCAAAAGCAAGGAGGCATGAAAATGCAGACACATAGAGGTCGACGTGTCCAGAAAGTGGGGTGACTATAGGAGAATAGTAGAGAAGTTGATTTGGTCAAGAACCGGTTTGGTATTTTTCTCAATTTATAAAAAGAAGTCATAGAACCTTGTAGAATCTCTGCCATCCTGTTCATATTTGTGAATAGGGCGATATTAATAACTCTGTCCCTGGGGGACTGACCTCAGTGCCCGGAGCTAATGGCTCCAAACACCTTCTCCTTCAGAGAAGACCTACGGAGGCCTTGGTGGTCCAAATCTAAGTGGGAACTGGCCATGAGTAGGGAGGGTCTTAGTCAATTCAGCTGTTATAACAATGTACCTCAGACTGGGTGGCTTATAAACAACAGGTATTTATCTCTTACCATCTTGGAGGCTGAAGAACCAGGATCAGGGTGCCAGCATAGTCAGGCTCTGGTAAGGCTCCTCTTCTGGGTTACAGACTTCTCATCGTATCCCCCATGGTGGAAAGAGGGCAAGAGCCTATTCCCATTTGCGAGAGCTCCACCCTCAGGACCTAATCACCTTCCAGAGCCCCCACCTCCTAACACATTGGGGGTTAGGATTTCCACCTATGGATTTTGGAGGGACGCAAACATTGTCTCCTGCAGGCAGGTTGCCTCCCCAGGCTCCTTCTCTCTTGTAAAAATTAAAGCCATAAAGTTTTCTGTCTTGTTAAGCATTCTATCCACCCAGAGTCAGCCACTCCACTGAAAAGACGGAAACCATAAGTAGAATTTTTGGCAGAGCAGTACTTCACCAAATGAAAAATGATTGCATAACACTCCTTCCTGCCACCACCCCACAACACGCACATTTTTATTTCAGGGGGAAAAAAGACAAAGAGAGGGGACTGGAATTGGAACAAGAATGGAGCGGCCTTCCAGGAGACGTGTGTGTCTGAAATCTCTCAGTCAAGGGTGAGGAACATCTCCCGCTTGGGGCCAAACCCCTGCGGGGGCTTCCAGTCTATTTCACTTGAGCCTGGGCAGGGCTAAGGTTTGTCACTGTGGTTGGAACCCAAAGAATAACCTCCCTTTCCCTCTATGCCCAGCCCTGACTGCCAACAACGCGCCAGGCCCTGTGCCCAGCCAAGGCTCTCCAAGGAGCCCTCTGGGGAAATTTGGAGAGGAATTTCAGAAACCTCCTGCTGCAAACAATGGTTGCCAAGTTCATCAACAATTCAAAGGTGATGAATAATAATCAAATCTGCCCCTTTCTGAGCTCTGGCTATATGCAATCACTGGGCTAGGTGGTCTGCAGGCTTATCTCATTTAATCCTTACAACATCGCTGTGCAGCAAGATCTATTATTATTATCGTGGTGGTGGTGGTTGTTGTTGCTGTTATTATCCCTACTTTGAGATGAAAAAGCTGAGGCTCAGAGACATCAATTAACTCATTCAAAATCGCAAGGCTAGTGAGTGGCAGACCTAGGATTCTCCTCTTCTCCCCACCTCCCCTCTCTTTGTACCCTCCTCGCCGCAATCTACTTTCTGGTCTGGATGAGCTCTTTGTAGTTTCCCGAAGACGCGAGGCATTTCCCTTCCTCTGCTCCTTCGTTGAGGCTGTGGCCCCTGCTCGCTCTCCTGCCCCCTTGCTCAGTTCCCTGTCTCCTAGCCATCATTTAAGACCAGCCCCACAGTTACTGCGACCAGGAAACCCTCCTAAACCTCAAACTCCTCAGATTAAATTAAACACAGAGATATTTTTGCTCTTCTCTGAACATGCCACAACCATGCTTATCTCTAGGTTTTATGGATATGATTTTCCCCCCACCTAAAACAGTCTTTATTCACAGGCACACTGCACTCACAAGCATGCACATATATGCACGCACATGCACGCTCACACGCACGTGCAAAAACACCTCTTTCCCCTAATCCTACTCATTCTTCAGGTATCCTAGGCGTCGGTGACTCTTAGAAACCATCCCTGAGCCATGCCCACAGCCCCCCTCCCCAGAGGGTGGTATCTCTGCCTTGTAGCCCCACGCGTGGGGCTTCCTCTATATCACACTCCTCAGATTGGTTTGTGACTATTTCCATGCCATGATTGAACTCTTAGGGCACCAAATATCTCATTGTCCCCTGACTCAGAGCTGGGCACATAATGGGTGTTCAATAAGTATTTGTTGAATAAGTGAAATGCTCACGCTGCCTGCTTCCTTCTTGCCTGTGCCCCTAGACTGGGGAAACAGAATTATGTGTTCCCATGTCTTGTTTCCACTTTGGTTGATATTGTCATTGAAACCAGAGGCCCCATAGCTCTATCTCAGAAAACAAAGACTCTTGAAAGAATAAAAAGAAATTCTTGCCAGGAGTGCTTTTGAGAATGAAACACACTGGGGTAGACAATATCATTTTTCCAAAAATTAGAAGCAACTTGAGGTGCAGGGGAACATGAGTCAAGAGGAAGAAAGAAAGATCTTACTGAAAATTGAAGCTATGATCCTACATCCAGTCATCATGGAAAGGAGCCATTTATTTACAGGAAATGCTCGCATGAAATACTCCTTCAGCTGCAACGCTTCATGGTGATATAATCTTTATTTTGACATTAAGACGCTTCCTCTTTTTTGTTTGCTTTGGGAAATTGTATTAATTCACCTCATAGTCGCTGTGAGAAGTTCAACTTATATATCGTGCTTGTAATCGTTCACCAATTGACTTGGGATCTCACACCTCTTGTCATTTTTAATCCAAGTTATAATGAAATGGTTCAGGTTTCCTTGGAATCAGGAAAAGACATTTGTAAGGTTGTTCTTCCTTTTATAGATTGTGCAGTTCTAAGTGAATTATTATATAAGATTCATTTTTAAAATTCCATGAAAGTTAACATCAACAGCAATAATTTGTGTTGATGGTATGTACCCTGAATAGGACGTGGTGAAGATGACGCTTTGCCTCTGTGGTCCTTCCTCCCCAAATCCCATAACCTCAGTATAATCATGGGAAAAGCATCAGACAGACTCCAATCCAGGGATATTCTGCAAAATATCAAATACGTCTTAAAACTGTCAAGATCACCAAAAACAAGAAAAGTCTGGGAAAAAAGAGGAGCCTAGGGAAACACGATGACAGTGTAATGTGATACCCTGGGTGGAATCCTGGAACACAAAGGAACTTTAGGTAAAAACTGAGGAAATCTGAATAAAATATGGACTTTAGTTAATATTGTATCAGTATTGATTCACTAATTATGACGAATGTACCATGCTAACGTAAGATGTTAACAATAGGGGAAAACTGGTTGCAGATACATGGGAATTCTCTGTAACATCTTTGCAACTTTTCTGTAAATTAAGAACTATCCTAGTGGCCAGCCCAGTGGCATAGTAGTTAAGTTTGTGCACTCCACTTCTGTGGCCTGGGGTTTGCGGGTTCAGATCCTGGGCGCGGACCTACACACTGCTCATCAAGCCATGCTGTGGTGGCATCCCACATAGAAGAACTAGAAGGACTTACAACTAGGATATACAGCTATGTACTGGGGCTTTGGGGAGGGGGCAAAAAAAAGAGGAAGATTGGCAACAGATGTTAGCTCACGGCCAATCTTCCTCACCAAAAAGTATACCTTTCAAAAAAAAGCTATTCTAAAATTTCTAAAATAAAGGTTTATTTTTGTAAAAAGACTCAATGCATAGGGGCTGGCCCCGTGGCCAAGTGGTTAAGTTCGTGCGTTCTGCTGCACGCAGCCCAGTGTTTCGTTGGTTCGAATCCTAGGCACGGACATGGCACTGCTCGTCAAACCACGCTGAGGCAGCGTCCCACGTGCCACAACTAGAAGAACCCACAATGAAGAATATACAACTATGTACCGGGGGGCTTTGGGGAGAAAAAGGAAAAAAAATAAAATCTTTAAAAAAAAAAAAAACTCGATGCAGAATCATAACTTTTTTCTATAATATGTCTTTCCTTTCTCCCAACTCCATAATGAACATTGTCCTAGTTCTCTTTTCTCCATTTTTCTTTTCCTTTCCTTGCTTTAAAAAGCATAGTGCTCAAGCCACTCCTTCAAGTGATCACATAAATGGCCTGTAACAGGAGGCTGAGAACAGCTGAATCTACATAGCAGATTGATTGGATTAATGCTCCAATTCTACATGTGTTCCTATATCGTGCCCTTTGTCATGTGCTTCTTAGTTTATTTCTCCACCCCTTGAATCTGGGCTGGCCTAGTGACATGCTAACTCTAGGTTTGGCTTACCAGCACTAGCACTTGCCTAATGAGAAGTTAACAAACAGGATGCAATCAGAGTCTTGAAAAAGATCTTGAGCATTTCAACTTCTGCCATTGCCATGTGAGCTGACCTGAGCTAGCCTGCTGGAGGATGTAAGTCATGTGGAGCAGAGCAGAGCAGAGGCACCCAGCCTAGATCAACCAATAGTCGGCCCACTCTCAGACATGTGAGTGAGCTCATCCCAGATCAGCAGAGTTACCCAACTGACTCATAGCTGACTGCAAATGCATGAGCACGCCCAGCGAAGATCAAGTCTACCCCAGATCATCTGAATCCCACTGACTTCTGAGCTAGATAAATATTTCGTGGTTGGTTGCTATACACTTTTGCGGCTGTAGATGACTGATACACCCAACTAACACACAAGCGTTGGTCCATCTCAACTGGGGAGAGATTCCTTGGTAGAGAAGAGAGATGAGAGGGAAAATTCTAGGAGCTTCTTCCTCCAGAAGAAAAGAGCACTAGGACCCCATGACCTGGGCTTTAGTTACCAACTCCAGCTTCATCTTTGACCATTTCCAGCATTTATCTTTACACTCGGTAATACCAAACTCCCTAAATTTCCCTACCAGTATGAGGAATCACTCTTACATAGTGATTAAGCTTGTCAGGCTCTGGTGTCAGACTGTCTGGGTTCAACTCACCACCATCTAGTTGGTTGTGTAAGCCTGGGTGAGTCACCTGATCAGCTCCTTCATGTGTGAAATGATGACAATAATAGCGTATATCTCATAGGGTTGTGAGGTTCAAATGAGTGTGTAGGTGTAAATTGCCTAGAACAGTGCCTGGTCCATACAGCATGTACTCAGTTAATGTGAGCTAGTAGTAATAGTAACAGCAGTAGTATTCTCAGACTAAGTCACCTTCCCAGAATGTTCTGTCCACTCTTCTTTACCTGGATAATTTCTAAGACTCTGGTTATCTCCTCCAAGAAGCCTTTCTTGGTCCTAGCACAACCCATCTTTGTACCCCTCCTTTGAACTCATAGAACCCAGTGCTTTTCCCTTCCCCTAGAGCTCGGGACATGATTTTGAAATGATATCTTTATGTTAATTGCCTTCCCTTCTAGGGTGTAAGTTTTTGAGGACAGACTCTATACCTTGTTGTTCTCTAAGTAACCCGAATATCAGATTCAGAGCTACAGGCACTATGCCTAAGATCTAAGATGAGATTGTCTAGAACCTCCATCATTCAACCTGGGGAAAGCTTGGGGACTTCTCCAAGCTTTCGGACAATTCCCAGGGAACTGATATTTTCATGAACGCTCTGAGTCCCAGCTTCTCTCAACTGAAACAGTTCACTTTATGCCCCGTCCTGCTTTCTAATGTGAACTTTCTCTCTTCCTTAAAAGTTGACGCAGATCTGGAATTTGACTCACTTCCTTATTTGCAGTACGTGAGCTCACAGAACCTTGATATGTACAGAAGACTTTACAAGAGGTTTATGGAGATTGTGAGTGAAGATGGGGTTATATTACAACAGCCCAAGCGGGTTACAATTCTATGGTGGACGACCCTGGTCTTCAAAAACTTCCTCAGCTGCTGCTTCCCTACCGACACCAGCCCTTACGCCTCTCTTCTCTTCTCACCCTTCTGTACCCAAACTCCTGCTGACTTCTTATACAGAGTCCTTTAACTCCTTCTTTTCCCTTCTTTCTAACCAGGGCCCTTGGGGAGGGCTCACTCACAACCCCAAGTCACACTTATTAAATGAAGTAACCTCCCTAGGATCAATTCTGGGGCAAGTTTCTAATTCTCCTTTTATGCTACTGCCCAGCACAGCACCCAGCTCATGGTAGGGACTCATAAATATCAATTTAAGTCAAATTTTCAGGAGATGTCTAGACAGACTTGGCTTCAGAAGAGACTCAGAGAAGAAACAGAAGACAATAAAGCCCAAACCATAGACTGAGAGTTTGCTCATGATTCTTATAAACCTTAGTCTTATTAAACTTTTCATCATCAGAAAGGAAGAAATCGAATTCACACCAAGCTGTAGGCAATGTAGGGCAGTAGTTAAAAGCAATCTTTGAAGTGCAGAGGACCTGGGACCAAATTCTGGCTCTGTAACTAACCAGCACTATCACCAAGTTATTTAGCTTCTCTGAGCCCCAGCCTCCTTTGCCGCAAAATGCAAAGAGCAGTACACAGGGCATGGCCTTGTTGGAAAGAGTAAATGAGATGTATGCAAAATGTCTCACATAGTCCCAGCCCATAGTAAGCTCTATATCAATAGTATCTCTCATCTAACGAGGAGATTGGGGTCTTCATACGTAGGAATCCCAGGAAAGAAAGAAACCCTAAGAGATATAGAATAGAGAGCCCTTAGATGTCCATTAGGCATCATCCGTTAACTTCTCTCCTCCACATCCAGACTGGTGCAGTTATGCACCTCCTAGGGAGAAATGAGAAAATGGTCCTCAAATCATTTCCTAGTTCAGTGGCTCCAACGAGGCTCCCAGTTGAGAAAGGCTGGAAGAGAGGGAGGCAGTTCTAAGGAGCTGGATTTCCAAATACAAGGTGTGAGACGGAGGGTTTCTTGTATGGTTGAGGTCTAGGAGGAGAAGAATGATCTGGAACTTTAAAAAGTTGAAGACCCCTGTGATCTCCTCACCTAACTCTCTCCTATCATTTCTCTTCTCTCAGAAAGCCAAGCAGGGTCCCAACAGGAATGGATTCAGATTCTTGGAGGACCCACCATGTAGACTTTTTAACCTCAATTCCAGTTATGTTTATACCTCACAGACCATTGCTGTCCGGATTTTAAAAGGCACACATTATACAACTTTTAACTTATGCCAATAGACAAACCACACTTCCTAGAGAGCTCAATGAATGCCATATATGCCCAAATACAAGGCAACCCCATAGGGATTGCCCCATTTTCCCCAACAAAATACCAGTAGGAGAGAGAGCAGTAGAGATATCAGTATCTCTACCAGTAGTAGAGATACCCAGTAGGGAGAGACTCCATTTTCCCTGACAAAATACCAATAAAACAAGATTTGTGGGGCTGGTCCCTTGGCCTAGTGGTTACACTGGGCATGCTCCACTTCGGCAGCCTGGGTTCTGTTCCTAGGCACGGACCTATACCACTCATCAGAAGCCATGCTGGGGCAGCTCACATACAAAATAGAGGAAGATTGGCACAGATGATAGCTCAGAGTGAATCTTCCTCAGCAAAAAAAAAAAAAAAAAATTAGTCAAGCTGAATATAAAACCTTTTAGGGATCCACAAGAAATAGTCATATTTCTATTCATGATATTTAATATAGCAATTAAGTTATATAAACACATCTAAAAGAATCTGGTAAAATTTTATTAATGTGGAAATACTGCTTTTTCCCATGCTCATGTATATTGTAATAAGACTTTATTCCAAGTCTTCATTTACATCTTCAACATCAGTGTCTTCAGCATCACTAGAGCCATTTGAGTTGTCCAGCTTAGTTTCCCAGAGTGTATCACCTATACTTCTGCTTAAGGGCTATTAGTTAATCCACAAAACATACTCACAGCCCAAACATAATCCCAAGCAACAAGTACCCATTTTCAGAACATTGGAAGAGTTTGTTTTCCTTTGTCTTCTGGTGCGTCTTGTGATATTCAAAGCACAGCCACTTAATTCTGCTGTTTCATGAAGCCATCTGTTACACTTCTACTCATCCTTCACATTTGGGAAGGCAGAACCCAAGAAAAATTATTGAATCTGCATTTGATCCCTTTGCCTCATTTTAAATGACTACATCAGCTTACTTCTGTAAACATCTCAAACTTGCAACACTTGAGATCAGCTCAGGCTAATTGTCTTCCTCCAACACTATGTTGATGATGGAACAAAATACGTTGTGAAATCATCCTGTAATCTGAGACGCTCCACAAGGACTTGAGTATGAAGAAACTCTCTTTTCTCAGGGGTAATCAGGGAGAGAGGGGCGTGAAGATCTTGCCTCATATTTGGAGATACAGCATAACACTGTTTATAAAGTCTGTTTCACCCTATGAATAGCACAAATGTGATATACTCTTGGTGTTACGAGTTCTGAGCTGTTAAACCCTTATATTTAAAATAGCACATATAAATTCTATATTTTTTTAGCTTTTGCTTAAACTTTAAGGCCCTCAACATGTAAATAAAGTCTGCCTACATCAGCCCCTCTCTGCTCGTACAAAGATCTCCATCCTTCTTATCTTGCCTTTTTTGCTTTCTCATTCACCCCTCAGAAATTCATTCATTCACTCAAGGAACACTTTGCAAGTCCCTTCAATCATCAAGTGTTTCATTAGCTCATGAACATCAAAAGACAGGCTGACCTCATATTGCCACCAGTCAAGGGCATTGAATGCCAATTCATTTCATAATATTTGTCATTTTCCTTAAACTTGTTCTAATTTAAGTAGAGTTGAGTAGTTACTCTTGCTCTATAAAAAGTGCTTAAGTCGGGCTCCTTTATCAGTTTTCCCAACTTCTTAGATAGCTCTCAGCATGACCCAAATTGGAAAGGCTGGAATGAACCCCAGATTGGAAGGGAAATCAGGATCCTGGCCTGGCCAGAGCAGCAAGTTCATGCTGAAAAATAGTGCGAGAGAAACTGACCTGGTATTTGGACATTATCTTTTATGCAATGGGGAGCCACTGAATAGTTTTTCATTGATAACAGATGTTTAAAAAAAATCAACAGGCCATTTAGCATGGTAGTTGAAAACATAGTCTTTTGAATTAGAGAAAATCTACACTCAAATCTGTTTGCCATTTAATAACTACGAGATCTTGGACATCTCATTCCCCATAAGCTTCTGTTATTTAAGTAAACATAATAATAAACACTTGAAAGATTTGTTGAGTGGGTTTTAACAGACACTGAATATAAAATGCTTAGCATGGAACCTGGCATATAATAGGTGATTAATAAATGGTGTTTGTCAAGTCATATTACAAAGCCACGTTTGGGGAAAATTAATCTACTTGAGGTGGGTATACATGATGCATTAGAGGCAGGGAGATGATTATAATCTACAGGAAGGTTTAGATATGGCTTGGAATCCTACAGATTTGTGATGAAGAGTACAGATGGGACAAGGGAAAGAAGAGACTGAAGATGACCCAGATAGTCAGCCCAGCTGACTAGGGAACATTAGTGCCTTTCAGAAGGAATGTCAGGACAGAGAGAAGAAAAGCATAAACTTGCTTTTAGACACAATGAGTTCAATGAATAAACTTTCAATGAGACACAATGGTGGCAGTATAGCCAAGGCAATTTTCACTAGAAAGTTGAAAACATGAAACTCTTAGGAGGTAAGTCACTGTCAGAAAAAGACACTTTGGAAAAGCTTCTATTTAGACAAGAGTTAAGATGGTAGAAACAGAATTCTCCACCAGATGGGATAACTGAACCACGTGGACTTGACCAGACAGACTCTCGTACACACTGGTTTTATTCTAGTTTGATTTTCCTCCCTGCTCAACTCGAAACTCCAAAAGAACAGAGACTGTGGACAGGAATGCTTATCACTGTATCCCCAAAGCCAAGCTCAGTGCCAAAAATCTACTTAGAGTACGCTTTCCTCGAATGTTGGTCCTCTAATCCATCAGGCACAAGATAATCAGAGAGATCACAGCGAGTTCAGCTTTAATGCTAAGCATTTTATATTCCTTGTCTTTTAAAATCCACTCAACAACTCTTTGAGGTGTATATTATTATGTTATCATTGTGTTCACCTAAACAACAGAAGCTTATGCAAAATGAGATGTCCAAGTTCTCGTGGTTATTAAGTAAATGAACCTGCTGTCGTCTCTCTGATTATCTCATGCAGTTTAGAAGCTTTATTCCTCCCTTCCCAGGTTTTTGATTCATGTAAACTAGGAAAATGAATTACTAGTAGAAAAACTCTTTCAGAACATGGAGTTTTCCTGGGCAGCAGAATTGCTGAATGGTCAAACTGTCCCTGATGGGGAAGAGCTGAGAGCTGCTTGTGGGCAGGGATTTCAAAGGAGAGGGGGTGGAAGTAGTCAAAAGCAAAGAAAAGATCAAGAACTCTGGAGAACAGAAATACTACCAGTTCCTGTGTGTGGTTCCCACTTGGGGAAATGGCTCCGTTTGCCTGGATTACTAAAACGGGACCCTCTTGGGGAGTTCTGTGGAAGAGGATCTAGCTATGTCCCTGGTGGAAGAGAGAGGAAGGCAGCCTGAGGAGGAAAACCAGGTTGACTCAGACTACACCTGCTTTGGGAGCCTCTCCCTGCCAGGTTGGGACTCTCCATGCTCATACCTCTCCAGCGATGTGGGTGCTTTCCTCTGTTTCTCCTCTCTACTCCCAGCCTGCCATTTCCCAGTGCCAACATACCTCTCTCATCATCCCCTTGGAATGAATGCCATCTTCTAGGCATACTTTCCAAGTGGAGTCAATATTCACCACTCTTTACAAATGTCAAGAGGAGGAGAGAAGGCTGCCATGGCAGGCCCAAATCTTCAGATAAATGAAAACCAATCACATCTGACGGAGGCTGTGGTCAGAGACATTCAATGATCAAGTTTCCCAAGGGACTTTCCTCTTGGCTTCAAGGCTTTTCAAGATGTTTCTTCCACCATCATGATTGGGAGAGTAACTCCAGCTAGCCTAAGGAAATCAACATGACATAGATCAAAATGATTGCACCCCTTCTTGCACCTGCCAAAAGAGTTCTATGGTCTATTTCCCAGCCAAAATATAAGCTTCAGTAAATATCCCCATTAGGCAACCTGGGTGTGGCTGCACAAAGTATTCTAGAATGGCCTGACCTTGCCCTTAAAGAAGCAAAAAAATTCCCCAAACTATTGGCTTTGCTTCCCTTCCCCAAAAAGAAGGATGAAATAATAACGCATCAGACACCTCCGCTCTAACATCAAATCTGCCCCGTGGGGTGTGGAACAGACCCAGCTTCACGATTGGCTGGTCTACAGCGGAGGTGACTGCCAAAAATAGGGATTTAAATCACAAACCCACGCGGGAAACCACAATTTGAGGAAACTGTGTACACACCTCTCTCCCAATCCCTCTGCCAGGAAAGGGGAAACCATCTGTGAACAGAGTCCAGGGCCGCTTTTCCCTCTCTGTGGCAGTGGTGCATGTGACAATTGGTGACCAATCTTGTTTTGAAAGAGGGGAGAGAAAGGGAGTTTAACCCCAGAAGTGGAGGTTACCAGGCCTAGGCAAGGCCTGGGGATCTCAGGAGAGCACGTGTTTGTCACCCAGTTTTCTGAACATAATAACCAAGAGAATGCTCTGGGGACGTATCAGGGAGGTGCTAGATCTTTGAGTGTCTCGCCAGGTCCAACGTCGACTCCTTGCTGGTTCATAAGCTCCTTGAAGGCAGGGCTCTCAAGGATGGTCCACTGCTGGATCCCAGGCACCTAAGACAGTGCCTGGCACATAAGATGCCCTTGAAAAAATTGTTCTGATAAGTGAATAGATGCTTCAAATTTGGTTTCTATTTGGAATTAGTGATTAATTTTAACAAAAGACACCTGGCAGATTATTGATCGACAGCAACCAAAGAGCTTCTGGAGGTGAGAACAGATGTTCAAGGTGGTCCAGAGTTCCAGTGACTTCCATTTCCACCACTTTTTCAGAAAGAGCAATGATTTGGGATCAGACAGATCTGGCCTCAAAGCCTGGTCCTACTACTATCTCTCTGGGCAAATTCGAGCAAGTCATTCCACTTCCTGAACTTCAGGTTTCCATCTGTGAAAGGAGGACAGTCATCCTTACTTCGTATGGCTTTGGTGAGGATTCAGTGGAGCAGGGCATGTCAGACATCTAACGCAGTACCTGGCCCAAAGCAGGCGTTAAATGTTTTATACCACTGCTGGTGTTATCATCAGCCCCCAGCTAGAGGAAGCGAGGGCAAATAGTGAGGGACCTCCTCATGTCTATTATCTCCATTTCTCTCTAGACACCATAATCTCTTCTGCCCAAGTTCATGCTGGCAGGAAGGAAGACCAAGCTGGGCATTGAGGATTCTAGAGATCCAATTACTACCAGCTTCTATCTATCTTAGCCAGTGCTGGGCTAGTAAATTTCATAACTGGCTCTCTGAGGGAGAAAAGGGGCCTTGATTTGCAGCTCTTGCCAATTTCCATGGTGTAAACATTCTCCCTCATGGCCAATTTCAATCTGTCAATATGATGTCACAGAGTCAGGAAGAGAAGAGCAATAATACATCCCTATAAAATATCTTCACCCTTCACATACATTAAATGTAAATAACCTCGAGATTATAGAAATTGCAGTAATAGTAAAATGTAGCAAAATAATTAAGAAGTGGTGTCTTGAGTATTTCTTACCTTTGTTTTCATGATAATTGATTTGCTTATAAGTTTACATAATTTTCAATAATGGCTGTGTTTCACAACCAGCTTGCAAAATTCTTGAAAATTTAACGAATGAGCCAGTGTGGGCACACTGCTGATTCTAGCCTTCTCTGCCCACAGTATTGGTGTCATAAGAATGGAGTTTGGGTGGATGCAGTGGGCCTGGACATGAAAAGACTCTAGTGGTTAGAATAAGACTTCCCCAGAAGTCAAGGCAACTTTCAGGGAGACAAATTCTCTTTTGACCTTCTCTTAAAATCCCTCCAGGAGAAAGTAGCCATCCCTTGGGATCCTCAAATGAGGAGATCACTTGGTTCCCTATGTCCAGGAAAGATCCAGTGCAAGTCAGCACACTGGAATACCAGAGACTTAATCTGTAAAGTTGGAGTGATGGAGCAATGTTTGGAGAAAAGAGCGTGGGCCATCAGCTGCCTCTGTCACCACGTGGCTCTGTGGCTTTGGGCAAGTGATGTCATCTCCCTTAGCCTCATTTTCATCATCTTCAGAATGGGGACAGCACCTACCTCTAAGTGTGGTTGCAGGGTTGATGACAACATGTGTTCCAACTGGCTTTGTGAACTGCGAGGCATCGTAAAAACGTAAGGCATTGCTTCTATGTGAGGAATGAGACAGACACCTGGAGTGAGAAAGAACTGGGTGGAGAAGGAAGGAGGAAGAAGGTTGTCAGTTTAGATGGAGGGCGGTGGAAGAAACTTAGAAGAGGTTTGGAGTGGGAGGAGGATAAGGGAAGTGGGGGTGAGGGAGGGTAGCAAGCAGCCCATTGGATTTGTAGTCATTGCCTCAATGTTTTTCCAATCCTCTAGTCACACTCACTTGAGCAGGTTCTGCCTAATTTATTAACAGTTCCTGTTTTCATCCTAGGATAAGGGTTTTACATCATCCTTATCACCACAAATGGATTCTGGCTTTCTTAGCCTCTACCGTATGCCCTTGCTGCCCCATCTGGACACCACATCATGGATGGAACCATCTCAACTGCACCATAGGCATTAGAATTATCTGACTTCCAGAGCTCTATTTTCACCAAAATCCTTCCTGAGCTCAACCATGTTTCTGTCTCTAACTGGCATGGAGTGTGAAATACTGCTAGGCCTCAGAAGAGAAAAAATGAAATCAATTTCAATCAAGGCCACAGCTTGCTTTTGTAAAGCCTTCATTAATCAGGCATTTTCCTGAGAGGATTCTTAAGACAGTCTCTTTCAAAGGCACTTCTTTCTCTGGCCAAGGTGGGGTAGAAATGGGACTGATGGGAAGTGAACATCTTCTCATTACAGGAGGGACCAAGAGGAGACTGGGCAATCTCTTAGTGAGCGTGTTGTAGAGGCGTCGAGAGCATCCAACACGTTGGCTTCTCAGGGTTCTTTCAACCTTGAGACTCTCTTACAATCCTTCAAATAAACCCAGTCTCAGATCCCGTTCTTCAATTTCACAGCAGAGTTTCTTCACCCTTTAGCAGGGCTGTTATGGTAACTTGGAACACTCCTTCCCTCGCAAATATACCCGGCAGTAAGATTATAGATAGTCTACAAAATGGAATTCCTTACGAGGTCACTCGTTTCCCATGGTATCTCCAAATCTCAACCACAGTTACGCTCCATTTTAGTCTTTGAGGCCATCAGAGAAATTGGGTTCAGAACTAGTTAACTTCATTTAACTTTATAGATGGGGAATCTGAGGCTCTGATGATCTCATCTCTTCATCTTTTTTTTTATCTTCCCCCGTATCCTGTCTCCCTGGCCTTTGCTTTAATCATCTCTCAACTGGAAAGGTGCCACAGGCTTCCACTGGTGGCCCTGCCACCGTCCTCCTGCACCTCCAGCTCATCCTTCGCACAGAGCTGGGAAGATTGTTCTGAAATGCAAATGTGGCCATGTTGGTCCTCTGCCTACAATTTTTCCTTGACTTATTACTGTCCAAAGGTACAAAAGTCCCAATGAGCCTCTTCTACTGGATCTTTTGATCTGTGCCCTCCCTTCTTCCCTGCTTTCTTTTCCATATAGCCAGTGCTAGAGCTATGCCAAATCACAGTTCATTGCTCAAAGACACCATGCTGCCTCATACCTCCGTTCTTTGTGAAAGTTATTCTCTCCTTCAGGAACAGTGGGACCTGACCCACCATAGCTCCTATTCTACCTAGTAAAGGTGGCTTCTCTTAACGCCCATCTCAAACACCACCTCCTCTTTAATACCTTCCCAGAGCCACTCAAGCCAATTCAAGCCCCGCTTCCTTTTGCATTCCCACAGAATCTTGTACACCCCTCTATCTCAGCAGTCATCATTCTCAGTGGCATCTTCATTTTACCTGCCTGCTTCTCCCACACCTCTGAGGGCTGAGACTGAGTTATACTCATCTCCATCCCCCAGAAGGCCAAAAACAATGCCTGGTTCTTCTAGAAATGACTTGTCCAAGGTCACACAACTAAAAGAGGTCAAGCACGAACTAGCTCCTGATAAACTCACTTTTTCGCTTGCTTTCTCTCAACAGTTTTTGTCTTCCCTCATTTTCCTTCATACTCTTTTGTGGACACAAATCTGACCTGAACAACCCTAATTTTCACTTTAGGTTTTACTGATAGGCTTTTCCAAGTGCTGCTCTCTCTGTGTCTCCACCTACCTCAATCGTTCCTGAACACTGCTCAGAGCATCATTTATCAGGTGGGCATACGACACCAGCCCCAGTAAAAAGTTCTGGAAAACACCTCAGTCTTTGCCACTTGCACATATTTGATCTGGGTACAATCCACCAGTCTAACCACCTGGCAATGTCTTTGGAATCCACCCTGGTGCACAGCTGGTCCACTATGGTCCCAGAACAAGCCTATCTGGATATTTTCCCATACAGAGACTTCAAAGAAAGAAAAATGATGAAAGCACAATATTTTTCCCAAAATACTTTATATCCATTACTGAGTTCAATCTTCTTCACATCCACTCATCTCACCCACTTCATTTTACAGACCAACCAGCAATCCAAAGAGGGTAGGGTGCTTGCCCAAGGTTGCACAGTTGGTTATAAGTAAGACTACAGATATCTTCAGGGTCTTCCAGCACCAGTCCTTAAGGTTCTTTCCCCTTCTCTAAGAACAGTGGCTTCATTCTTTCTTTCTTTGTTTTTCTTTCTTTCCTTCTTTTTCTTTCTTTCTTTCTTTCTTTCTTTCTTTGTTTTTCTTTTTCTTTATTTCTTTCTTTTCCTTCTTTCCTTCTTTCTTTCTTTCTGCTCCTACTGTGCACAGGGCACTATTTTAGGTACTGGGGACACAGTGACAGCAAAACAAAGTCCATGCCCTCTTAAAGCTTACATTCTAGTCCTTGTCTGATTTTTTTATGGACCCATCTGAATCACAGGAAACATTTGTTTGTCAAAGAGGCTGCAAACAAAAGGAAACACAATGAGTTTAGAATGAGAAAACCAAAAGAGATTTGACTCCATTGTTTTGGGGCTGCACAATGTACCTTGATGCTCTGTAAGGCAAGACTCTGGTTGCCAAGGAGAATGCCTCCAAGGAAGACATAACTAGCTGGTTTAAAACAAGTTTTTGGGGGAAAAAGGTAGAATCGGGTTGTAGAACTCCACGTATTAAAAGTCAAGGCACACAATGTAAGAATAACCAAGACTCTTTTTCTTCCCAAATCACACAGCTTGACTTAGGAATGCACTGGGTCTCAGCCCCAAAGAACCCAAACACGAATGGATTACTACACAGGTGCTTATTTTGCTTGAATGTTTTAGTCCCTTTCATCCTCTGGTTGGCTCAGCTCCTGCCAATCACAGGCTGGATTAAGTTCTGACTGGCCACGCCAAGTCAGTGTTTGTCAACCAAGAGCTATGGTTGTACCAGGTTATAGATAATCTTACATATCAGGTAATCTAAAACACCTGCTGCTGAGTCCCGTGTGAAACTGGGCAGTCTTTCCCCTTTCCTGAGCCTCAGTTTCTCTTTCCAAGACTAGATGGGCATTGATCTATGTGAGCTCCATGGACTCTGATTAGTTAAATGTTCCTGTACCCCATATTCATTTATCCAGTAGACATTTGTTGAACCCTGGCTATCACCTGTCACTGTGCCAAGAGATGGGGACACAGCTGTGCCTGAGACAGACCTGACCCCAACCTTCACAAGCTGATTCTTGTGTATTTCTCTTTGGAACACAACAGAGGCCTCTGTCTCCCATAGGTTGCTCATTCTGCTTCTCAGTGCAACAGCTATTAGTAGTCACCTTTGTACAAGGCATGGCCCTGGTGTACCAGGAATTCACAGTTGAGTCTGTTATGAGGCCTTTCTTCAAGGAGCTCAGAGGAGTAGAACATATGTGCATACCCAGTTCATCACATAAAGTGTCAAGTGGCTGGAAGAGATACAGTGAAAATGCCATGGGAGATCAGATCAGAGAAAAGCAACTTATGGTTCCACTATGATGTAGCAAGCACCTGCTTCGATTGAACACAGCAGTGCTAAGTGCTTTTATAGATATGGCCTCCTTGGATCTTCACAGCAACCACATTGCTGTCCCCAGTTTACCCATAAGGAAACTGAGGCCCAGAGAGGTTCAGTAAAACTTGCCCAAGACCAGAGAGCAATAAGTGCTAGGATTCACACCCAGCTCTGTCTGCCTCCATAGCCCCTACTTTATGCCATATGAAGTTTCCTGTTTCACCAGGCATTTATTAGGGTCCACAGTTTTTGGCTCCATGTTGAGCTCTTACAGATAAAGAATGAAGAAAAAACTGACTTCCAGTCTCATCACTTGGGTCTGAAAAAATGTGACTGACCCCACCCAACTTTTTCACACTTGCAGGCATGGCAGTGTAGAGAAGAAATTTGAATCAGGTGAAGACAGGCATGTGCCGAGTAGAGGAAGAGGGATGTGATGGGGGCAGGGGGAGCAGGAAGCTGTGATGCACAGAAGTGTTACTGAAAGTTCCGTCTCTGATCCTGATGCGAATCAAAATAACAAGAACAGAGTCTTGGGTGAAAAAGGAAAGGCTTTACTTTGCCAGGCAGAGAGAGCAAAGCAAGGGTCAGTGCCCCAAAATTTGTTTGCTCCCCGTTAATAAACAGGTAGGGGCTTTTATTTGGGCTTTTAGGTAGGGGAGGGGGTGCCATGGCTTTCTTGGTCAGCATTTTCCCATGGGCTTGTGTCTGCGGCTGCTTCCAGTGGAGGAGACAAAGGATTTCTCAGAGGAGTGTCCTTGGTTCTTTATCTCCATGGTGGAAGGTAGACTCTGACGACAGGAAGCCGAGGAGCTAGGTTAGGGAAGCTTCAGTTCCTTGCTATTCTCTGGACATTAGTTTCTCTGTGAAAGGACTTCAAGATCCTGTGACTAGCCACAACTTTAGTGGGAGCCCAGCGTGACGTCCTCTGGACTTGAACAATTTGTAACTTCTATTTAGCTCTATAGCTCAGGGACTCAGAGGTTAAAGAAACAAACATTTACATATAAGTGTAACCAAAAGACCCAGGGACCTGGGAATGTGTGCATTTAGTTTGAACCCATATGTGCTGGGTTCACTGTAGGGGAACCAATATCAGGGCTGATATTAACCAAGGGCCGGTAACAGAAGAGGGGCTCCAGGGGGAAAGAGTGTATGGTGAAATGAGGCTGGCTGGGTGCTTTGGGTGCCCCATGAACAACTTTAATTAGATCTCACTGCAATTTGGCTAAAGATTAGTCTGAAGTCCCCGAGGCCATACTGGGCAGGATGGAAGAGTGATGGATATGAGTCTGAATCAGAAGTTCACCCAGGATAAGCAGGAATTGACTCCAGCACGCTCAAGTCTTAATAGAATTTAAATGATCCTCAAGACATCAACTGCCTGAACAGGAAGAGATCTACTTACTAAGATGAAAATTCATTTTATTTTAGTCACAAAAGGTGAAAACCCTGCCAAGAGGATGACTTGGGGCATCTGAGATTTTCTGAAGCGACTTGTGGCTTTAGGTAGTTAGAGGGGGAGAATGGTCGAGGGGGCAAGAGCCGTGCTTTGGAGTCAGCCAAGCATGAATGGAATGAAATCCATTGACTCTGCCATGTCCTCACTGTTGCAACTCCGCAGTTTCCTTCATCTCTCTGTGCCTCAATTTCTTCAGTGGGAATAGGGAGGAAAGACTACTGACCTTTCTCACATCATTTCGGAAAAATTAAGCGAAATTACCTATGTAAACTCACTTAGCAGTTTGCTCACACCAAGTTAGCACTTAATAAAAACATATTGGCCAATGGTTTCTGCCAAATTTGATCAAAAATAGCAACCCATATATCCAGGGAATTCAGTGAACCCCAAGTAATATAATTACTAAGAAAATTACTGGGCACATCATATATAAATTGCCAAAAACAAAAGATTTTAAAAAGAGTCTTGCAAGCACCTGGAGGGGAAAAAAGACACATTACATGCAAAGATAGAGATTGTCAATGATAAGACAGCAAGAGCAGCATTTCTGGGTCCTTTGGCACTCCCAGTGTGGCAATGCAGGACGCAGGGGCCCCCAGAGCTCACAGACACCAGTGGGCAAAATCTAGGCTTCCTTATAGAAGACATGGACTGGGCACTGCAGGCCTCATGGCTCTGTAGGGTCCTTCCTCAGCCCCAGGACAATGCTGTCCAAGACACAGAGCCCACACCCCACACTTCTTTCCTGGAGGAAAATAGGAGGAGGTCCTCCATACCCAAGTTCAGACACCAAGGTAGAGATCTTCTCCCTTTTGGGAATTACCAATATGGGAGCTCTTTCGAGAATTAACACCAAGACCCAGTTCCTATTTCTTAGACCCTGCCTAGCAGCTCCAAAGACTACGCGTGGTTGTATGTGAACTTAAGAAGTGTTCTTTACCTTGCTGAGCCTCGGTTGTACCCATGAGCTACCTGGGGATATTAATCCCTGCCTGAATAACCTCATTTGAGTGTTGGGCAAAATATACCCCAAAGCATTGCAAAAGGAAATATCTTCAAATGGAAGGGAGAGAGTATTTCAAATAAGTAGAGTGTGAAAGAAAAGCATCAACCAATAGAGTACAAAACTCTAAGAGTGAGTAAGAAGAGAAAGTCAGGGAAGGAAGCATGTCTAATTCATTTTGGTATCTTCAATGTCCAGAACCAGGGAAGGCTTCATACATGACAGTCAAGTGAAAGACTACAAGAGTACAAGAGTAGGTGACCTACAGAATGGGCTAGTCTCATATCAGAGGGAAAGAAGATTCAAAAAGCAATTCAATCCAAACATTTTTAAATACTTACTTGTATGCAAGGCACTGTGTTAACTACTGGGAAGTCGCAAAGATAATAGACAAAATAACCAGTCGAGAAGCAAAAATTCTCATAGGTTATTGGGAGTATATACTGATTTTATTTAAAACCCTTTTGGAGGACTCTTTGGCTGTAATTATCAAAATTTTAGATTTGCACATCCTTTAGCCCAGCAATTCCACTCTGGAAATCTATCCTAGTGAATAAAGACTGAAACAAACAAACAAAAAGTTAACACAATAAATTGTAACTGATGTTAAACTAACATGAGTAACTTGTGATAAAGAGAAAACTAACCATCTATTAGACACTTTGTGGGTGCTAGGTGCTATACAGGCATTATTTTATTTAATCCTCACAGAAATTCTTCTAAGGAAGTACTATCATCCCAATTTAGCATACAAAGAAACTGAAGCTCAGGGAAATTATATTATGCCTAAAGCTTTTTTTTCAATCTCAGTTTGGTCATTTATAATCAGGAGCCCGATTTCCTTGGGTCCCCGGCTCCACCACTTCTAACTTTGTTACTTAATGTAAATTTGTGTCTTAAACTCTCTGAGGCCCAGTCTTCTCATCCATAAACTGCAAACCTTCTTCCCATAGTTGCTGTAGGAACTAAGAAGATAATAGTTGTTCTAGGACCAGCCCTAGTGACCATCCAAAAACAGTGTCATCCTTGTGATAAATTCACACAGCTATGAAGAGATGGAGCTGGAATTTGAACCTATGTCCAAAGCCCAGGTTCTTTCCTCTAAATCACGTGATGGGAAACAACCCCAGTGTGCAACTCGATACACAACGGCAGACTTCACGACCTCCAAGGATGGGGAATTTCCCAAAAGGATCTAGCTGCTCCAAAAATCTTTCTAAACCTAGCTCAGTGCCTCAAACTTCTACTATTAGTTTCATTTCATTGGGTTCAAGCTCAGTTGAAAGCCAAATGTTTGTCTTGGGAGCTAAAGTAAACACATTGTTTCTTGCTAAAATGTTATGGTCCTAGTTTTACATTAGATGGTTCTTACCAGGCAGAAATCAGGATACAGGAAGTGTCAAATGAAAGACATGTAAGTTTCAATGAAATAAAAAAGAAATGTCAGGAAAAGTCTATAGGAAAGACTTCCACCAAGGGTTGGACAGACATGGGGCTAGGCTCCCAGAGTTAGGCAGCACAGAGTGAGAGAAAGAATACCAGACTCTGAATCAAGAAACTTGGGTCATAACTGAAACCAATAAGTAAGTTGTAGATCTCTACTATATAGCATAATGCCTATAGCTAACAGTGCTGTATTCTATACTTAAAATTCGCTAAGAGAATAGAGCTTGTGTTGTGTTGTTACCACAAAAAGTTAATAATAATTATAATCATAATAATAAGTGAGGTGAGAAGAAAATTTGGGAGGTGATGTGTATGATTATGGCCTTGATGGTGGTGATGGTTCGTGGGTATATACTTGATCCCCAAGTCCTTTGTGTTGTATACATCAAATATGTACAGCTTTTTACATGTCAATCATACCTCAATAAAGTGGTTTAAAAAAAAAAACAAAAAGAAACTTGGGTCAATAAGGGGTCTTACTCACTCACTCATTGTGTGACCTCAGCTAAGACTCTTTCCTCTTCTGAGCCTCAGTCTGCCCCTCTGTAACAAAGGGCTCAGACCAGCATTTCTAAGCACTTTCTAGCTCTGACAGTCTAGGCTGCCAGGAAAGGAGAACAGCCAAGAAGTGACTGAATGAGACAGTCCTCCCTGGGGCATGTTGAGAAGCTCTAGGGAGCAACCCTAGTTGGCCTGTGGAGACAGGCCATCCTGGGCAAGCAGAAGCCTGAATCTCATCACCTCACTGTAGCTGCCAGGCCACAGATCCCCAGCCTGAGGTCTGAGCTCACTCCATCTCCCTGATCATTCCTGAGACCACAACTGAGCTTGGAAGGATCCAAAACATTCTGGACTTGCATTATTCAGTGACTTTGGATGAGAAGGCTGTAATCCAGGGAGGTCAAGATGATTCCCCAAAGTCAAGCATCCTGACCTTGAATTCACATAGAACTTACAAAAAACATCTTCAGTAAATGGCAGAGCTGGCAATGAACTTCAAATCCAACTGTCATCCAGTGCCCTCTTGGCTCCATCAGAAGGACTCCAATTCTAATTCCTCTGGGGCAGTGGTTCTCAATCAGGGCTGATTTTGTCCCTACAGGGGACATCTGGCAGTGTCTGACAACATTTTTGGTTGTCACAATTAAGATAGAGGGTGTACTACTGTTATCCAGTGAGTAGAGTCCAGGGATGTCACAAAACATCCTACAATGCACAGGACAGCCCCCTCACAACAAAGAATTATCAACCCCAAATGCCAGTAATGCCAAGGTTGAGAAATCCTGCTCTAAAGCATACCAAAAGCTCAGCCGGTTTTTCAGGTTACATCATCAGAGAGACTCATGAATAAATTCCCCAACAGCTCAGCCAAAAGTGAATTACCGGTCATATAGCTCCCAGCTCATTGACCCTCGCCGTCTGACATTTATACTACAAAAAGGAACGTAGGCTCCTTGTCAGGTACTAAGATGGCTTCTTATCTATCTTAATGTCAAAGATAAGGTTACCTTGAGTCATATTTCCACCGAATAGGATAGTCTTCCTGTTGAATTCCTGGAGATTTCAAGATGGGAAGGGGGCCTCCTAGAGAGTTTCAGGACTGGACATAGATTATTCATTTGTTCAGTTTCTATAACTCACTGTGTTGGTTTCTTTCCGTTCTCACACCTGTTTAACTTATGCAACACCACGTATCATTCATTTATGCTACAGAAAACATCCTATACTTGCTGCCCAGAAAAATTGTAGTCTGGTGGAGGAGACACACTTGTCCACAGATGGTTACAGTGCAGCATATTATTGCCTTGGTGGGGAAGCCCTGAGGAGGTCTTTGACCAGGTCTAGAGATCAGAGAAGGTTTCCAAGGGGAAGTGAACTCTAAGCTGAGGCTTGACAAGAGTTATCTAGGCCAAAGAAAATGTGGCAGGAAAGTGTTCTAGACTAGGCAAAAACATATTCAGATGACTAAAGAGAAGGGAGAGCATGGTGCCTTCAAGAAATTGTGAGTAGTTCAGTATGGCTGAAACTAAGAAAAAGGAGAGAGACCAAAGGTAAGGAGTACAAGAAGACAGAGCCAGAATGAGAAGAGCACCAGTACCAGTTAGGGAACCGGACATTTTATCGTGTGAATAAGGAGGTAGAGACCTGGTCAGATGCACAGCTGAGAAGCATCCTTCTGGCTGCACTGTCAGGACAGATGGGAGGACAAGAGTAGAGGCAGCAAGACTTGTCTGAGAGCACCTTCAGCATCCAAGGGAGAGGTACGGTGGCCTGGCCCAGGGAAAGGCAGAGAGGATGAGGGATGCAGACAGATGCCAGGGGATCTTAGCAAGTACAATGGACAGCGCCTGGTCACTGCTCCGCCATGGGAAGTGAGGAGTTGGGAGAAGTCAAGAACGATGCCCAGAGTCCTGGCTTGAGTGACTGGGGTCACTGAGAAAGGGGATGCAATGAAGGAGCAGATTAGGGGCAACATGACTATTTCAGTTCTGGTTGCATCAAGTATGGATTTTCCAGCAGCCTGCTCTCTATGCTGCTCTGGAGCTCAGAAGAAAGGTACAGACACTCAAGAGAGGGTAGGACCAGGAATGAGGTGATACACTATGGCACAAGGTTTTCATCCACCCCAGGAACGCTGACACCACACCCAGGGCTGCAGGGAAAGAATGAAAGAAATGTCAACAGTGTTCTCCATTGTTGTTGACAATATAAATTAGTTGGAGAAGGACCTGGCACGTCAGGTGTGTCTCTGCCTCATTTCATCCTCCAACAACCTACAAGGCTGGTATTACCCTCAGTTGACCAAGGGAAGAAATGGAGCTCAGTGAAGAAATGATGGTCAGCTCATTGGCGTGGATATTCCAAATCAGGTCTGCCTGGTTCCAAATTCTGTGTTCTCACTAAATAAACCATAGTGCCTTTCTCTTCAAAAGATCACCCCTGTATTTCTAAACTTTTAAAGGGGTAAAGCATCATAGGCTCTGATGTTGGGAAAACGTGGGTTCAAATCCAAGCTTCTTTACTTATGAGCAGGTCAATACCTTTGTTTGCAAAGCAGAGGATATTCATTCCCACTTCACAAGGAGGTTATGAGGAGTAAATAAGATTCCAGCATAGACATCTCTTAGCTCTGTGGCTGGCATAAAGAAGTACTTGACAAAGGTGATCAGTATTATTATGTTTAAGTACTCTTAAGTCAAGGGTTCTCAACCAAGGTGATTTTGCTTCCCCGCACCCCCCACCCCAGGACATTTGACAATGTCTGGAGGCATTTTTAGTTATCACAACTGAGGGGAGCGGTACTACAGGCATCTAGTGGGTGGAGGCCAGGGTGGCTGCTAAACATCCTACAATGCCCAGACTAACAAAGAATTATCTGTCTTATAGTGTTAATAATGCCCAGGTTGAGAAATCCTGCTTTAATTTAATACAAAATACCTAAACTGGGAGGAGATGAAATCCATTAGATTAGAGATGGTCTAATCCAATTTATCCATTTCACAGAAGAGAAAATGGAAACCAGAAGGGAAAGGGACTCGTCTCCCAAGGAAGGATTGGATGGAGGGGAAGAGGCCACTGCTGATTAAGAGCTGGCTTTCTCGAAGCTTCGCTGTGAGGATGTTTCTGTACCCTCCTGCCATCCATTTCTGGAGAATGGCTGGGGCAATTCTTTTCTGTCCTCTTCGAAAGGGAGAAAAGATGGTCCAGTGGGGTCCTGGGCGAGGGCATCCTGGGTCAGTCCCCCTGGTGGCCACACCCCAATCCAGCAGTGTCTGGCCCTATTAAGCATAGCGATCAGGAATACGTGTTGCATAACGTGCCCAGCACTTTACGAGCATTACGTCATTTTCTCTTCATGACACGTGGTTCTATTGTTGTCATCCTATCGTGGCTGATGAGGACACTGAGGCCTAAGGAGGCAACGTGGTTTGCCCAAGGTTACGCAACTGAGGGATGAGCAGGGACTGGAACCAGGTGGTGGGGCTCCAGAGTTCACACGGATCCATCACTTAAGGCTGTCACCAGCGAGACTCCAGCCTGGGCCTGCAAACCCATCGTTCCCTCCAAGTTTATGGAAAGCAGAGCCTGCTTCCCCTGAATGCAGGGTTTGGGTGTCACCAAAATCCTACCAAGCCAAATCACCAGAAGTCACAGTTCACGGGATTAGCCCATTCTTTTGGTACCCAGACGAGAACCACAGATCTGGGTGGTTTCTCAGCCGACTAATTTTTCTGGAGACAAGAGAGGGGGTACCAAAGACCTGAGGTCACGCAGCTAGTTTGCAACTGGTTTTCCTGACTTGTCTGTTTCACATTTGGAAACAGACAAGAAAAAGTAAAAACACCAACTCTGAACGTTGCCTTCTCAGGAGTGAGCAGAGGCTTGACCTCGGGCCAGTTTCCTTCTGAGACAAACACATTTTCATGAAGTGATTCCCCAAAAGATCTTGGAGAAAAGTTTTCTTGTCTCCTTCCTCTGCCAGCCAAAGCAAATGAGACTCTGGCTTGTTAAAACAGCAACTGAAAAGGGGTGAGTAGAACTACAGAATGGAAAAGAAAAGCTATTTACAGATCTCAAGCCCAAACAACAGTTTCAATTCTGTAAATTTTCAAGCCGGAACCCAAAGCTCCACTTTCCTTTTTAAAGAAAGAAAGGGATACTTACTTGTTCCCCAATTTCCCTTCAATAGCAGCCATCTTCCAGCAAGACTGCTTTTGAGTCATTCATTTACTCTACAGCTCATCTCATCCCCAAAGGGATTTTGAGGCAACAAACAAAAGTATCACAATATTGGGGGCGGGGGTGGTAGGGAGGAAGAAATCCAAGTTATGAGCAAATCAAAGTCAAATAGGAAGATGAGCCAGGGAATATCAGTAAACATAATGAACAGTTGCTAAAAAGAGCTTCCTAGTAGCTAAGTCAATGAGGAAAATCAATCCATTATCAGGTTTGTAACGTCCATAAGAGAAAAAAAATATTAGTTGCTCAGGAGAAAAAGCAGATTTTTCCCTGACATGATGTGAAAAACAAACTTTCACTATTTAAGACACTAAGATTTGGGGAGATTATCTGTTACGACAATTAGTATTAATTGTCTGACAAATATCTGCCCCTCCACCACCCCCACCCACCCCTTCCCTTTTGCAGGCACTCAGTTAAGTGTTAAATGAAGGAATGAGCATCAACTCCAAGTCAGGCTTTCTGATTTCCAGGTGATAGCCAGAATCTTGCTGTTAGGTCGGGAGGTTACACCTTTTCTTCCCTACACCAGAGTTTCTCAATCTTGGTAACACTAACACTTTAAACTGAACAATTCTTTATTGTAGGGGTCTGTCCTGTGCACCATAGAATGTTTAGCAGCATCCCTGGCCTCTACCCGCTACATGCCGGTAGCACCCTCCCCAGTTGTAACAACCCCAAATGCCTCCACGTATTGCCAGATGTCCCCCAGTTGAGAGTCACTACCTAGACCTATGACCTAAAAGAACAAATTCTATATTCCTCTCTCCCAGCAATGCCTAGCACCCAGGACACACAGCACACATCCAAGATACAATGGAGGAACAGAGACAGGATAACCACAATCAACGCTCCTACTTGGAAAGAATGGGAAACAAACAGGAGTCGCTGATGTGGGACAGTTCTGAAATTCTGCTGGGCAGACTTCAAGAACATTCCTTCTCTGGATGAGAGAGAGGCTTTGAATCTTCCCTCAGGGCAGCTCATGCTTGTTCATTGTTCCCACCACCCCTCGGTCCACCCTTTGGGAGCCAAGATCTTCCTTGAACACCTATGAAGTAAGTACCAGGGATTACGGCCTCCTTGGATGTTTCATGGTTTTCTTAGTCTACTTTCTGTTCATGAAAGATTGACATCCCAAGAGTTGTGTTAAGCCTCAAAGATTTTCTAGACCAGGCTTGTGGTTTCTTTGGCATTGCATTTCACTCAATGACATAATAGGTTTCTGATCTATTTCCAGGGACCACAGCCAAAGTTCTTTTTAAGATATAGTTCTCAAATCTGTCCTTTTCCTTGCTTTTTTTACTTTCTTGCTTCTCTCTCTCTCTTAAGCTAATGGCAGCTACCTTGAGACTATATGGAAAAATCAATGAGAAGTCTGCTCTTTTCATTTGATCTATGCCCTGAGTCATTTTTCCAACTGAGAGGTTTTTTACTAGGCCTTTGCCACTTAAATTCTTATTGAATTCCGTCTCGCATTGTGTGGTATCTAAAGTAGTATGCTATTCCAACTTCAAGGTTTCACATTTCCGGACTCTCTCTATTCTTCGTAATTTCTGCTTGTAATCCACCCCCTGATTTCCTGAGCTTATCTCATGCTTGTAATACCTTACCAAATACAGCCACGTCACCATCATTCTATTTTCGTATCTCTTCCCCTGGAATGACGAGTCCAGTAAACACAAGGTCTGCTTTTTCAAGCCATCACAGGGGACCACTTTACAAATACCTTCTCAGTGAATACTCTGAGCCCCATCTTCCCAGTTCATCTTCTCCAGCTCAGTTTCCTATTTCCTGTCTGGGATCACTAAGCTAACATCTTATATTTTATGTTTTTGTTACAGAGCACTCCACTTCTGATACCAATTTCTGCATTAAAATAATGAACAGTATCTGTCAGAACAGGCAAATCCTAAAATTTCAGTGGATTAATACAATAAGGGTTTATTTCTCACTCATTCAAAGTCCAATGAAGATAGGCTGCCCTTTTCCATCTTGGAGCTACAGAAGAGCCAGCTGCTTCTGGACCCCAAGCAATAACAGATGAGATTTTTTAAAGGCATTGAAATGATAAAGATCCAGTAAGACCTGGATAGAAAGATTAAATTAAAGGTGTGACACACTGTGTTATTGCTCCCAAATTTTCTCTGCCCCTTTCTGAGGGCAGAGTTCCCTTCCCCACCTCACTGGCATAAGGCTCTGGCCAATGTAACGTGATTGAAGGTGATGTGTGTCGCTTCCGGTAGCAGTTTTCAGGACCATGGTATGGAGACTTGGGTTCTCTTCAACCACCATGATCGGTAGTGTTTTAGATAGAGGCTGCTTGATCAGCCTGGGTCTTGGAGTGCATATGAACTGGAACAGTTGTTCTGGCCAGCGATGAATGGACAGTGTGAGCAAGTGATAGAGTCTCTCCAGAATCTTCTCAGGTACCTATGAACGCTCCTCTCAACCAGGCTCTGACTTTTGAGCTTTGATGTCCATCTCTGCATTATTCAGTTTTAGCAAGAATCCTGCCAAGTCCGTTTAGCCAGAATCCTCCACCCTCCATGTCTGATCACTCCCAATATCTAATCGGGTTCTTTAGCCTCCATCATCCCCCAGGTGATGTCTGACCACCCTGGCCTGCCTTCCGGTTAGGTCAGTTTACCCAGAATCCCCCTTACCCCTGATGTTTCATCTTAGTAATTTTCCATCGAGTGATCCCCACTCCAATCCTTGGCTATAAATTTCCACTCGCCCATGCTGTATTTGGCGTTAAGTCCAATCTCTGCTAGTCCCCACTGAAGCGGTCCCTACACCCATTGCAATAGGCTCCCCTTGAATAAAATCTGCCTTACCACTCTTTAACAAGTGTCATGAATAATTTTTTCTTTAGCAGTTACAGTATTATCTTTCTCTAACGCAAGAAATAAACCCTTGTTCCCAAAAGCCCCTGAGATGCTGGGATTCTTTGTTACTACAGCATCACTTAGCCTGTCCTGACAGAAAACACCAGTGAAGGAACTGCCGAAGAACATGGTGGGGACACGGTCATCATCATCAACAACCTGAAGAGCCAAGTGGAAAAGCAGGACTAGATTTGCTCCTGGTTGATCCCAAACTGGAAGTCACAGGGAGGCAGCTCAGCCTAAGGAAGAATGTTCTGAGAGTCAGTACTGGGCAATCAGTCATCACAGGTAACTGCAGACTGCAGACGTGCAAGCAGAGGGCTGGGATGGGAGGATGGGAGATGACACTAAGGCGTCTTCCAGGGCTGAGATGCTGTGATTAGAGGGAAGGTCTGTATTGTCGGTACCCTCGTTCCTCAGGACTTCTACCTGTCAGTGAGGAGAGCACAGAGACTCTGAACCATCCAGCACCTCAGCTAAGTCAAAGAACCCGTGCGCCCAGGGAGCCCCAAAGGGCCAGGGTGCAGCCTTTCTCAGGAAGTTCATCTGCATTTTCTCCATTAAACACAGCTATTCACTGGGTGTTCGTGTCATTGTCCCCTTTCCTCTCTTTGTCTTTGTCCCCATCTCTCTGCCCCTCTGATTGTCTTTCACCATCCTGGTTTCCATGTGCCCCTGGACTTCCCTGTGTCTTTGTATTTTTCTTTTATCTTTGGATATTTCTGCCTCCATCTCAGTCTGTCTCTCTGTTTCTGTACGTCATTTCTCCCTGTTTCTAATCTCCCCTCTCTCTCCCACATACATTGCCTCTGTCAACACACCACTCAGAAGTTTTTCGATGAAAAACAGCCCCTAAGAAACCAGTCTTTGGCCTTCTCTTGCGCCATAACTGGTACGAAAACCATTTGCTTCTTCAGTCACATCTTCGGTCTCTTTTTTTGTCACTTCCTTTTCAGGAAGTGGAACTACTCCCCTAACCAGACATTACTCATCTCCAGCCCCAACGGCTGAATCCTTGTGCCCTTCTCAATTCCAAAATCATCGTCTCTGGCCCTGGTTCCAAGGCAGCGCCTTGCCTTTCTTCCCTGCCCGAGCTCTCTGTGCAGTTCCAGAAACATTCCCCAGAAAGGCCGTGACAAGGGTGTGGCCGCTGTGAACTTTCTTGGTGTGTGAAGGGTGGAGGTTTACAAAGTCCAAATAGAATGTCCCTGACCACAAGGAGCTGCCCAGCCCGCTGCTGCAGCCTCATTCCTGTCCTCTCCCACACTGTCCTCTGGATGTGTCTAATGGCTCCCGCCTCCCACCTTGGCTCTCAGCCTAACCTCTACTGGCCGCGCCCTCTACACGTGGCAGAGTGACAGGGTGGCAGAGGGAACAGAGCACAGCCCCAGGAACTTGGTCTGCCTTCAACTTCAGCTTCAGCTCTACTGCTCACTTTTGGGGTAATTCTGAGCATGTTGCATCACCCTCTGTTGCCTATTTCCTACTCTGAAAAGTTCAAGTCATAGTGACTATCTGCTGTGGTTGTGTGAGAACCAGGTAAGATTGCATCCAGAAAGCTCCCACTGCAGAGCTGGAGTAAAGATGGTGATGGCAAAACATTCATTCCCATGCTACCTCTTTACCACCCAAACTCCATGCCCATCCTCAGCTTCAGGGCTGAGCTGCAGCTAGTACGCACAGGGTCAGCAATACTATTTCCTGCCAGAGTCTACTCTGATGGATCAGCAGACGTGAAGTTCCAATTGTTGTTTACTTTGAATATCTCTACCCTCTGCCCCCGCCATTGCTCCCCACTGTCTGTCTTCCATCAATATCCGTGAAATCCACTTCAAAGTCCAAACCAAACCACCCCTCCTCTCTGACCCTTGACCTCTCTTAACAGTAATAACCTGTGCTCACTGAGAAGTCCCACTCACTGGGCACTGACAAGATGTAACGCATGGTGTTCCCCCAAACATTTATTTGGCATCTACACTATGCCCTGAACTTGGGAGATCTAATAATGAAAAAGGCATAGTCTCTACCCTTGAGATGTTCACAGGCTAGTGGGCAGGAGAGCGATGTAAATAAATCATGACAATGCAATGTGAACTGAGGTGTGGTCTGGACATGCTGCGGGGAGGGCGCTCCGACTTTGCCTGGGGCTGCCACCAGAAATGCAAATCCATATCTTAGCCCTCTGCTCTCTTATTGCAAGATCCACTCAACCCAATTCAGGACTAAGGGCCAATACTGTCCGTGTTGGGAGGTAGGGCTACAATCACAGACTAAATAACGGCGATCTTCAGCCTCAGCTCTGGGCCGTCACATCTCCAGCTCCAGTTTCTGGTTGAGTCTGAGCCACCAAGTAGATACCTAAGGAATGAGGAAATGCCCACACCCACAGCCAGGCTCCACAATTTAGTGGCATTCTTGGTCGAAACCGAGTAATAACGTAAAGGCCAGAGAAGGGAGAAAAAGTCCAAGGAAACAGTCGGGCTGTTTGGTCAAGACTTCAGGGGCTCCATCTTGCTCCAAGCTTGCAGACACTGTCACCACATGGTTCACCCCTCTCCCTCTGCACTCCCTTCCTTCACTCCTGGGCCTCTGCCAACCCTCATTCCACCTGAGCACTCTTCTCCCAACCAGAGCATGTCATCTCTCTGGAGACAGGCCTCCTAAATTCTTACTGTAACCAAATGGTCAACAAATACACAGTCATAACTCCAGGCCCTTTTAAGGGGATGCTTCTCAGGTTTAACAATGAGAGCGGGTTCGTCAAGACCTCAGCTCCCTGGCAACATCAGCTGCCTGGACCAGAATCAAGAACTAAGAAGAAAATAAAAACATTTCCCTGTGGAGACAAAGCAGTCACCCTGAAATCTCTGTCCTAATGCTTATCCACATGAGTCACTGGAAAGTCTATCAGGATCACATGCAGCATCCACTGACTCTCCTTTCTTGTCTATTTTTGGATCTCAGAAAGACAGAACGGGGATTGTCATAATCCCCGGATCATGGCACACCGTCTTCGCAGTCCATGCTTAGACTGCTTTTTATTTAGTCGGTTAATTAATGAGTTAGGACGTTATAAGTACCTATTAACCCATGATGTAAAAGGAAAGCCAGGAGCTTGGGGGTTTCATAGGATGCCATATGAAACCCTTCACAACCACCCACCTCAGGGTACCCATCATCCTGAGTCCTGTGTTCATCATTGCTTTACTCTCTTTTTAATTACTTATATCTATATGCATTTGAGTGTGTGTGCGTGCATGTGCTTGCATTGTTTTTAACTTTATGTAACCTTTGCTGCATATAATCTATGGGAATTACTTTTTCACTTTATATCATCTTGCTAAGATTCATCCATACGGAGGCGTATTGCCATTGTTCCTTCATTTGGCTGACGGTACAACACCCCATTGTGTGGCCCTGCGACCCTTTAGTCATTGCCTTTCCTGGTGACAAGCATCTGATGTGCATCCAGGTTTTTGCTACCATGACAACTGCTACAACAAAGGGCCTTATATGTACCTCCCGTTGAACACGTGCAAGAGCCTCTCTTGGGCCTGTGCCTAGGAGGGGACCAGTTGGCTCCAACCTGCTTGAGAATTTTGATAAACCGAAAGGGAGCTAGATCTAAGCAAAGCAGAGAGAAAGGGAGTATTGAGGAAGAAAAGAAGAGAGAATCCTAAAAGCCTAATTTGGAGGCACACTCAGCAGATGGGCAACATTGCTCTGTGTGATTCCATGGCTGCAGGGGACCCGGGCACAGACTCGGTGACATTCACCATGGAAACTGGAATGACCCAAGCACAGCTGCATCTGCTTTGGGATCCCACCAAGTAATGTAAATGAGGCTGTTGTTCTAGGAAATATCCAATCCTGGCAAAAATGGGTGATGTATGGGACCACCTCTACATAGAAAGAGCATCAAATAGGTTCATAACCTTCGCCCTGGAGATGTCCCTGCTGAGACTCCAGGCAAGACCCAAAATACAAAAAAACAACTGATGCTTTATTAATAAACTAATAAGAAATGATCCAAATGCATTTTAAGTAGATGTTGCTTAAGTGGACGCCAGCACTTCACCTGAGAGAAGTTTTACGCCGTCCTTCACAACTTGATTCATGACACGTTGCCATTCAGTGAGATGAGCAGGAATCAAAATGAGATATACAAGGTGATCCCAAGGATGGTTTAAAAGAGAAGCATAGAAAATTAAATTGGAAAGAAATACTTTTAAGTGTGAATACCGCTTTCTAGAGGGTTTGGAGCAGAGATCAGAAAACACCACCCATTGGCAAAATCGAGTCTGCCTACCCCTGGTTGTGTATGGCCTGCAGACTAAGAATACTTTTACATTTGTAAATGGTTATATAAACACCTACATGGAATCTTCAATGTTGCCTCTTGGCTCACAAATTCTAAAATACTTCCCATTGACCCTTTACAGAAAAATTTTGCCAACTCTCAGTTTAGAGAGTGTGAATAATTATTCCCCACCCTATTTTTTTTTCAGTTCCCCAAATTCAAAATATGTTATTTTATCCTCAGAAAAATTAAACTACTTTAAAGTGTAAACTATATTTTAGAAAGGTTTCCATTCAAAATGGTTGCAATTTTTTATGTTGGTCCTTAGAGGGCTGTGTGTCAGTCATTGAACAAGTCTTTCATCAGATAGCTCCTTTCCCAAGAGAACCAAAAAGGGGAGGCCCTGCAACCATCAACAGCTTCCCAGGAAGGTGCAGCTGTGCCCCAGATTCACACTCTTGCAGGAAGCCCATGGATGTTGCACAAGCCAAAACACACTTAGATGTCAAGAAGTAATTACTCAAAAATAACCATTTTTCCCAATTTGGGAAGCAACGGGGAAAACGTCGGCTTCCCCATCCCAGCCAGCCATGTGACTCCTTCCTTGTGCATCATGGGGAAATGGCCATGGTACAGTCTGGAAAAAGGGTTTCTCAGCAGACAAGCGTGTAGAGATGGGTTGGGGGGCACACCCAGTGGGCAAAGAGAAGACACAGAGAAGCAGAGAGATCCTGAAAACATGAATGCCAGAAGCATCTTCAGCAGCCACAAAGTTCAAATCCATGGCCCCACTTTGCAGATGGAGAGAATGAGGCCTGAAGAGCAGAAATGATTTAGAGTTATCTTTCCTCAGTGAGACCAGGTGCTCTAAAAGACATCAACTCCAATCATCTCTCCAATAATTAAATTTCCTCTAAAATATCCCCAGGAGGTGGTTATTCGGGTCCTGTATTTACTCTTGGGATCGAGAGCTCCCAGCCTTGGAAGCAGCCTTATGGACAAGTGAATAGCATTGACGGTCTCAAAATTGAACTGAAATATGCCTGGCAGTGCCTCCTGCTCACTGGCCTATTTCAACTCACTGGAGGCCACACAGAATTGTAAAATAATAATAACAACAACAATGATAATAATGCAAGATCACGTCCAAAATCCAAAAAGCTCTAACAATCTGAAAGCTGTTATGATGCATTTGGCAGCAAAAGCTGAGCTGAGGTCATGTGTGTGGCATGTCCTTCGTATCTATCCCACTCAGTATGTGTATGTTGGGCTGCAGAAACATTTCTGGGTTTGATTATAGGGTGCTGCTCCAGACCCCATCGAGAGTGTTACGTAATAGAAGATATATAGAGTGTATTATTAGGGTAAACCGTATGAAATTACTACTACTGTAGGTCAAAAATGGTCAATATTGGTGATTTCACATCATTCAGCTTAAAGCTTTTCTGAAACCCGGCCCTAAGGACTCTGGAACAAGGACTCGAGGACCTGTACTCAAAAGATTAGCCTCCACTTTGGAGCACTAACTATGCGATAGGTGCTACACCAAGAGTGACTCTCAAATTAATATCACCACTCAGGCCTCTCCCTAGGGCCCCAGATCATCATTCAACGGCCTCCTCATCTTGTCATCGCCACTTGGTTGTCTAAAAGCCACCTTAAATGTTGCAAGTCTTGATCCGAGCTCTCAAGCTCCCTCCCACAGTCTTCCCAGTGTCTTCTGAAGGCATTTCCATCCTTCTGAGGATCCAGCTAAGAACCTTGGACGCAGACTTTTGTCTTCTCTTTCTCTCTCCCCCCACATGCATTCAAAATATTTCCGGAATCATCCTTTCTAGTGACCCTCTGCCTGCACTCCCTTCAACCCACCGTCATGTCTAGCCTGATTATCGCAGTGGTTTCCGGACTGGTCTCCCTCATTCCATCCTTCTCCCTTCAGGCTCCTCTCAACACAGCAGCCAGGATGATGCTTTTGAAGTGAAATCAGAAACTGCCACCCTTCTGCCCTACACCTCCCAAAGACTCCCCACCTCAGTGAAGAAGCTAAGTCCTACCCACGCCTGGAGGCCCTGCACGGTCAGCCCCCTCCGATACCACTCTGACCTCATCACCCCTACCTCCTCCTCACTCACTGCTCCAGCCTTCCTGGCCACCTTGATGTGGCCCCCACTCTCTTCTTTACTCATTGCTCCAACCATCCTGGCCACCTTGAAGCTCCTTGACCATACCTCCTTCAAGGCCACAAGCATCCTTCTACCAGACACCCACAGGGCCTCCCCTCACTTCTTCAGGTCTTCACTCAAATGTCTCCTCTCACTGAGGCCTTTTCTGACCACCCCGTTTTAAATTACAACTAAAGTAACTCCTTATCTTCCATCTCTGTTTTTTCCTAAAGCTCTAAGACCATCTAATATACTATAAATTTAACTTACGTCCTGTGTTGACTGGCCATCTCCCTCCCCACTGGAATATAAACTTCATGAAAGCCGGGATTTTCGTCTGCTCTCCTCACCGCTGAATCCCCAATACCTAGAACACTATCTAGTCAGCACTCAAGTGCAATAACTCATCGTTTACCTTGGAAGCGATTCACCGTCTACCTGGGAATCCGCTGAGAATCCAGAAGGAAGCAAGAAGTACCTTGTAGCAGCCAAAATGCCTATATCACCAAAGAGATTATACAGATGGCAGATAAGTGCGTGAAAAGATGTTCAACATTGTTAGCCGTTAAGGAAATGCAAATGAAAACCATAGATATCACGGTACACCTACCAGAACGGCTAAAATGAAAAAACAGTGTTAACATCAAATGCTGGAGAGAGGGCACAGAGAAGGCATTAGATCTTTCGCACATCGCTGGTGGGAAGTAAAATGATACAACCACTCTGGAAAAGAGTGTGGTAGTTCCCTACAAAACCAAACAGGTGCTTATGGTACGACTCAGCAATTCCCCTCCTGGGTATTTACACCGGAGAAATGAAAACATGTTCTCACAAAAACCTGCACACTGATATTCATAGCAGCTTTACTCATTTTAACTCAAAATTGGATATAACCCAAACGTCCTTCAGTGGGCAACTGGTTAAACAAACAATGTTATACCCATACCATGGATTACCATTGAGCAATCGAAGGAAATGAACTCCTAATCATGCAATAATTTGGATGAACCTCAAGGAAATTAGACTGAGTGAAAAGAAGCCAACTTCACAAGGATGCAGACTGCATGATTCCGTTTACATAACATTTGTGAAATAACATAATTATCGAGTCAGAGAGCAGATTAGTGGTTGCCAGGGGTTAAGGGATGAGGAAAGAGAGGGTGGCAGCTGCGACCATAAAATGGAGCATAGGGGATCCTTGTGATGGAGCTTTTCTGTATCTTGACCGTGGTGACGGTCACACGAATCTACGCATGTGATAAATTGCACAGAACTGAATACATGTACACGAATGAGTACATATAAAGCTGGCGGAATCTGACTGTCAATGTCAATGTCAATTTCCTGGCGGTGATGTTACACTATGGTTATGCAAAGTGTTGCCTTTGGGGAAGGAGCACCGAGTAAAGGGTCACAGGGTCTCTGTATTATTTCCTACTGCTGCATGAAAATCTACATCTAGGGCCGGCCCAGTGGCGCAGCGATTAAGTTCGAGCATTCCGGCGGCCTGGGGTTCGCTGGTTCCGATTCCGCGTGTGGACATGACATCGCTTGGCATGCCATGCTGTGGTAGGCGTCCCACGTATAAAGTAGCGGAAGATGGGCATAGATGTTAGCTCAGGGCCAGGCTTCCTCAGCAAAAAGAGGAGGATTGGCAGTAGTTAGCTCAGGGCTAATCTTCCTCAAAAAATAAATAAATAAATAAATAAAATAAAATATTAAAAAAAAACAAAGAAGAAAATCTACATCTACAGTTATCTCAAACAGACGTCTATGGGTCCATGCCCCAAAACTCTTATTCTCTTCCCATAGGACCTTCCCCAGGCACAAACTCAGAATCCGTTGACCTTGCTTTAAATAAAATTGTAACAATTAGTTATCACGTTTTGCAAATAACCAGATACCTTAGAACAGGGAGAGTCGGCTCGAGTTCTCAAGGTCACACAGCAGAGGAACTAAAAGCCAGGTGTCCAGATTCCCACTCCGGTGTTTTTAGTATTCACCATCTTTTGAGGGCTTCTCATATTGTGGATGATAATATGGATCTCTTCATTTGAACCCAAACATTTACCACTTTTAAGACCCTGGTTTGATCAAGCACACCAACTTTCTGTAAAAGAAATAAAAGAATAAGAACATATTCATAAACCCCTTCAAGACGATCCAATATTAAATGTAATTACGTGTTTAAAAGTTACAACAGCAAATATTTTTTCTGAAGGGAAAGTTTCTCACTAGGTTTGTTAAACCAAGAACGTGTAACCAGGCAACATAAAAATCATCCTGTGCTGGGACTCTCTGGAAATATATCAGATGCTTATTTCAATAGATGTTGCTTAAGAGTCTATTACGTGACAGTCGCTATGTTAGGAGCTACAGCCACAGGGAAGGGATGTGACCTAGTACCTGCCCTTTTAGATCTGATGATTTAATTGGGGAAATGGAAAAATAGTCAATCACAGTCTAGTATGAAATAGTCAATGATAGAGGACAAATGAGAAGCTACAAGAACACAGATGCGTATCTCATCCAATCTTGGAGGCAGGGAGATGCCAGAAAGCTTTCTGTATGAAGTTTTGAAAATAGGAGAGCGTGATGATATGAAGGGAAGAGACTAGAAGCTTTCACAGTGGAAGCAACAGCATATGCAACAGTGGAGCTGGACCATAACGCTTTTGGGAGAATTGAAGCTTGGCAAAGTAGCAAGAGATGAGGCTGGACATTGGGGAGGGATGGTGGTGGGCACAGACCAGGTGGTGAAAGGCCTTTCTGAGTAGCCTGAAGGGCTTAGGCTGTGATGGATGCAGGCACAGCAAGGGAATGGAGCCATCAGTCAGACTGGTTGCCACCACATGCCACAGCACATCCTGAAGATTTCCCCTCTCTGTAACCCATCTTTTGGCAGGGTCCTCTACTCTTTTCCACTATTACCCTCCCTAAGCTTCAAGGCCTAGTCGCAATACCACCTCTTTCTCCAGGAAGCCTCCTCAACCCCTACCGGGAAGGAATGACCTCCTCCTGAGTAGAATGGGTGCAGGTCTCCGCGCACGGGCATTATACGGCAGCACGTGCCGTGTGGTGCAATGGTTAGGAAGCTCTGGAGCCAGCCTGCCTGAGGCCTAGTCCTGGCTTTACAGCATACTCGGTATCCTTCCCTTTGCTCACCTGTCAAGTGGGAAGAGTAACATTACTACATCAAAAGGTTATCTCGGGATTGAATCATTTCATGGGTGCATTTAACTCACTTAGAAGAGTGATAGCACAAAGTAAGTGTAGGCTTCATTACAAGTTGTGGTCCGCATACACACCCAGCTGTGACAAGGCCAATTACTAGTGCTCAATTAACTTTGGACTAATCAGAGAGTAGAAGTCAATGTCCTCCTGTGACCAACAGTCACCTCTATGACCTCATAGCCTTTTTTGGGGTTCTGTTGTTGACCCTTGGTCAACACAAGCAAGAAACACATTTTCCTTTCACAGGCAGTTGTAGGGCAGAGGCAAGAATCCTGAACCATGATTCAGACGAACTAGATCATCTTCTTAGCTTCTGTGTCCTAATCCTCAGATGACCGAGGGCAAGTGCCTTCGCCTTCCAGAACCTCAGTATTCCCATCTGTGCAATGAGAATGAGCTCCTAGGAAGCTCAAAAAGACAGAGAGCTTGGCAGCATTTTGCAAAGGGGTGACAGAAAAGTGTTTTCCATTTCCCAGTCTGCAAGCCACACCTCCCCATCCCTCACTTTCACTTCCAGAAGGAGCACACTCCCCAGACTGGCACAGCTGGCAGGACTCCAGCCCAGGGAGCAGGTAGATTGTAATTAGCCCCACCCACTGACTTGATGAATTCTTTTTTCTCCTCCTCCAGGGACTTTCCTAACTTCCTTCTGTAAATGAAGGAAGGAGCACATGAGTACATTGTATATAAATATGCTTGGGAAAGATTTCTCCTTCTTCTTTTTTTTTTTCCTTAAGCCAAATTTGGTTTCTGTTGTAGGCGGTGCTTTCCCTAGCAGGGCAGGGCGTAGAGGGTTGTGGAGGGGGGAGGGAGAGAGGCCAGGGGGAGGAGTAGGCAGCGATTAATTCACCCCCTGTGACAGCTGCTCTTGTATTTAATGGGGGGTCTCTCTGGCCAGGAGGACTCAGAGAACTCTCCAGGACCGGCAGGAGCATGGCAGAGCATCTGGGGCTGGGCTTCGGGGAAACAGCCAGCGTGGAAATGCTGCCAGAGGATGGCAGCTGCGGGCCCCACGCCAGAGCCAGGCTTGCAGCCAGGAGGAGCAGCAGCAGTGCGTGCTGGGCCCTCACCTGCTGCCTGGTGGCACTCCCCATCCTGGCGGGACTCACCACCTATCTGCTTGTTGGCCAGCTCCGGGCCCAAGGAGAAGCGTGTGCGTTCCAGGTAAGCAAGACTCCTCGCTCACCTGGGGGACCCTCTGCGAGCATCTGACAGCTCTTGCAGCTCTGACTTGAGCTCCTTGATCCATCACACCCCTCGCTGCCACATGCAAAGGCAACGTAGGATGTGAGGGGCACAGAGGTCCAGTGTGGGTTTGCCTCTCAATATTTCCAGGGAATGAATTGTCCCTTTTTATGTTTATTTGGGAACAACCTCAAGCCACATGTTTTTAGATAATTATGATCGTGGTACACTGATAATTTGAGAACATTCTTTTTCTTAAAAAAAAAAAGGAACTCTTTAAATTACATAACTAACACATGGTCATTGAAAAAACTTAGAAAACACAGATAAAGGATAGAAGATAATTACCATTACCTGTAACCCTGTAGAAATAACCACTCTAAAATGTTAACATTTGGGGGTATATAGTTTCATATTTTTTAACAAGATGGCATTATTTTGAGTCTCCCAGGACGTTATGATTTTATTTATTGTTAATAAATTCACAGCAGCGTGAGGCTATAGATGGTTGTATTATATTCCTGTATGTGTATGTGCAATACTTTATTTAATCAGCCCCCTTTCTTGGGTTTAGAAATAGTCTTTTTCGATGCTCAAGATAGAATCTCCTGCCGGATTGTCTATCTCTCAGGTCCTGCTGGGGGCAGAGAGTAGGCCAGCTGGGGGGTCTAGGGGCACAATGGTGCAATGGGGTGGGGGGGTGACAGGTGTCAAGGGGAAAACCTATCATTCTGGACTAGGAACATCAAAAAGCTTAAAGTCTGAAAGATGTGCCATTCAAGTCATAGTCTTTTCTCAAAGATGCTCCTGCATAATCTGGGATGACTGATTTAATCATTTCAGCCCAAAGTATTACATTCCAGAGGAGGAAACAAGCTTTTCCATTGGTTTCATTGGAAAGCTGCCTTCTAAGCAATGCTGGCCAGCCTCAAAGAAGAGAAGCTGTGAGCAAGCCACTGCTAACGTGTAACTCTTACCGCCCCATGAGGGTCAGCCACAGACTGTGATTCAGGCCGCAGCATCTATGGCCACATGCCATCCTTCAGAAAGTGTAGAAATATGCAGATGACCCAGGAATGCTGTTCATAGTAGAAGAGAGCTGCAGGGCATGGGAGGCTGTCACCCCAAGACCACCAGGAGGCTGGTCCCTATAGAACCAAAGTGCAGTGTCCAGTTGACGCTCTGAGACTCTGTCCCTCTTTAGCCAGAAAAAGATGGTTGTTCTTGAATGAGGCGTTGTGTGGCATCCAGTAAGTCAGCTCTCCTGGGTGCCAAAGGGAAACACTACCTCTGCCCAAAACAATGTCTGAGATCCTCTATGTTGGCAGAAGCCAGAGAATGCATCTGTTGACTTAGGAGACCATCGAGTGGAATGGCACGGTCCAGAGGGGTCCGATGACTTGAGCAGTCAGGGGCCAGTGCCTGCCTTATAGTAGGACTCAAGAGAAAAAAAGGTTGATACTGTTCACTCCGTTATAGTTAAACCAAGCTGCCAGGAGAGTGGCCAGGTGGGGACGTTTGGAGCTGTGGTTTGGCCAGGCTGTGTAACTTCTTTGTACGTCAGAAGAAAGAAAAGAGAAAGGGAAACACGGGTGAGGCTGGAGCACATGTAGCAATCTGTGTCCTGAGTAGAAACAGCTGGCCCGTCAGAGAAGCAAGCTTAAAGACAAACGTTTCAAGAGTTCAAAAGGGGTTCAAAGAAGGGTCTGTCTGCTGAGATGCAGACAGATTTAAGGGAACTTCAAGGCCTGGAAGCATCCTGGGGTCAGCAACAGTGGGAAGCCCATCACCACCCTTGGCCTGAAGGGGCAAATGGAGGGAGGAGTTTAAGAGGAATGCAAGGAGACCTTAAAATCTGGATAGGGCCTGCCCAGGGGAGCTGACGGCTGAGTAGAGGACGGCCGGCGCCAAAACAGCAGAGAGGGAGAAGGAAGGGGGGAGCAAACTGCTCTCCACCCCAAGCCTCTCATCCCATCGTCCAGACTCGACTGGAACCCAAGCTCATAGGAGCCAGGGAGCAAGTGTGCCTAGGGGTCACACTAGCGGGGAGCAGGGCAGGGCCGGGCCGAGAAGGGCACAGAATAGATCCAGAGGGGCTAACAGGGAATAAGCAGCCCAGAGGAGATGGGATTTCTGGGGGAAACCAGTCACTGAGCAGCGCTTGGCTGGACATAACAGCAAAATGTCACGGCTCTTAGACACCTGAGTTTAAACGCCAGCTTAGCTACCTCTACCGTGTGAAAGAGGCACGTGGCTTCATTCCTTTGAGCCTGTTTCCTTTTCTCCCAAAAGAGGATACTAATCTCAATACTCCAACAGCACTGATAAGGCACGAGAAGGAGCAGTTTGTGTGATGGGAATGTGGGAGAGGTACATGCACACGGTGACTGTGACGTGATTCTCACGCTACGCCGGGCACCAAGCAGCTACCGAGAAAACTTGATCTTGGCCAAGTTGGATGTGGGAGACTGACAAGGAAATAGGCTACACGCTGTGGAATTCCAGAAGTTCTCCTAGTCCAACCCAGGGAGAACAGTCGTTCAGGGAGAGCTTCCTGGAGGAGGCGAGGAAGGTACCCATGGCTAGAATGCAGTGCCTGAGGTCCAGGCCACCAACCTCATTACAGAAAAAGCCATCCGACAGCACAGGCCACTGCCAGTAACAGGTCTTTTCAGGTCATCCAGCCTAAAGCTGGAAACCAGGCCATCTGACCCCCCCGCTCTGTGCTCTCCTCTGCAGTGTCAGGCTGGCCCTCCAAGGGCCGCAGGAAACGCGGTATCAGTAATATCATGGAGGAAAGCACACAACTGTCACCAATGACTGCTCCTCGTTCCCATGGCAGCCTCCCAGCGAGGAGCTCAGAAAGCACTTCATTTCCTCCTCAGAATCGCCCGCTTGGAACTCCTGGGCCCGGGGGCAGTTAGAGCCGCCCGTGTTTTGCCAAGGAGAGCAGAAAGGATCAGAGAGGTGGCATGGCCTGCTCATATTGGGGAAATATAATTGAACACAAAATCTTCTCCCAACCCAGAAATCCCCTCCACCAAGGTAGGAGAGAAAGAAAACATTTGTGTGTGTGTGTATGTGTGAGGAAGATTGGCCGTGAGCAAACATCTGTGCCAGTCTTCCTCTATTTTATGTGGGATGCTGCCATAGCCTGGCTTGATGAGCTGTGCGAGGTCCACACCCAGGATCCGAACCTGTGAACCCTGGGCCACGGAAGCAGAGGGTGCGAACTTCACTACTATGCCACAGGGCTGGCCCCCAAGAAAACACTTTTATTATTGAATAAGCGTTAAACCAGAAAGTGATGCAACCATTCCATACATGTTCTCAAGATAAACAAGAGCTTGTCCTCAAGCAAGAGGCCTTAACAGCATCATTCGTCGCACACGGTTCATCCTGACTTCCCCTCGGAATTGGGGTGGCCATCTGGGTTAGCTAATCGGCTTGCTCAGGCAGAAAAGCAAACTTCTCATATCTTTATGATAGGAGGTAGTTTTGCAACTTGGAGCAAGATGCCTACCTAAGTTAGGCAGCTCCCTTCCCACAGAAACTGGGAGACGGGGGTGCTCTATCTCTTGATGTTCGCATTTCAGAGAGATGGCTCCCAGGTCTGGAGAAAGAAAAGGCATATCTAGTCTTCTAAAGCTTTTATGAATGTTTAAAAGAGAAGAGAAAGTGCTTAAAATTTTTTGAAAGTAAATGCTCTGGGGAAAAGGAGGGGAGGGTAATCTCTTCCATTATTTCCAGCAGGGAGAGCTAAGTTTCCTATTTTTAATTTGCATTTGTCCTTATGATCTAGAATCCATAGTTAGTAAGACCTAGATCCAGAACGTGCACCCAGATCTGTCTCCCCCAAAGTCTGGAATATTCTACAAGGCGGGCAAATACAAAGCCCCACTGTGATCTGCCTGAGTAGACTCCGACAGCCGACAAATAGCAATAACCACCTCCCCCCATTCCCTTTGTGTCCCAGCCTTTGTTCCCTCCTCCTCTTCATGTCCCCCCACCCAGCCCCACAGGCCTCTTCTTCTGCCCACAGCCTCCAGCAAGGTCCATGGAATCTGAGATTCCATTCCCACAGTGGCCCAGGCCCAAAGTCAACTCTGAATCAAGAAGAATTAGGAGAAGAGGATCACCCAGCCCTTCAAATGCATTCACAGCCCAGAAGAGTAGGCTCAGCAGCAGAGGATAAGCAGATGATGATAACAGCAATCATAATGACATGATATTAACTCCCATCTCACGCTTGCAGAGAGCTCTCACAAACACAATCCTACCAGACAGTCACATCCACCCAGAGATGCAGGCCCGGGGTGAGCACTCATGTCTGGCAGATGCGGAACCTGAAGCAAGAGAGTCAGTGTGAGCGCCTGAGGTCCCGAAGCTGCGGGGGATGGAGCTGGTCTCGGAAGCCGCACATCCAGGTCTCTTTTGGTTTCCACGTTGTCTTCGCACCACCTCCTTCCCACCCACAAGCAAGCCTTGTGATCATGGACAGCACGTTCCATCTGCCCTTTTGACGGATGAATGACTGGATCCCCCTCGTGTGTTGGGGACACATAGGGAATTCTATTTTACAGAATCCTCTTGTTCCCTAGGCATCCCCAGCACACAAGGGAGATCCATTCACTCATCTACAAAAAGAGCAAAGGGGAAAAGGGGCACATGTGTATGGTCACAGATGGCTACTAGCCTTTTGGCAGTGAACATGATCTATACAGAAGTCAACATATACTGGCATACAGCTGAAACTGACATAATGTTATAAAGCAATACGACCTCAACAAAAAATAAAAGAAAGAAAGAAATTCTGTGAAGGTGAGGCTGGCTTTGATTCTCCACACAGGAGCCAAAGTGAGTCTTTGAAAACCATCGCTAAATAGTGTCACAGCCGTGTCTCTGTAGTCTCACCCTGTACCATCTTCCCTCCTCTCCCTGCCCCGTCACCAGCCTCTTGGCCACCCTGGCTTTCCTCAGTTTCCCCAACGCTCCAAGTGCTCTCCTGGTCCTGGTCTTTACCTAGGCTGTTCCCTCTGCCAGGATCACTCTAAGGGACTTCCTCATGCCGCCTTACAACAACCACAGGAGGTTGGCATCACTAAGAATCTTTTCTAATCTAACATAGAGGAGTCAAGACTTGAGACAAGGAGGCTCAAAGGGAAGAGAGTGAGCAAAGCACAGAAACCTCTCTGAGTTTGTTTTCCCATAATACCTCCTGACTGAAGTGCTTTGCGGATTCCAGGTAATCCCATAAAACCCCCAGGGAGCACCTGGCAGGATGAGCACCAGGTGAGCGTTCCTGTCCTTCCCTAAGTAGAAGAGGAAAGCCCCTCACAGATTTGTAGAAACGAAGAGATGGAAATGCCCTTCGTCCAGAGGTCAGCAACGTGGACCCATGGGCCAAGTCTCACCCACTGCCAGTTTTTGCAAATAAAAGTCTTATTGAAACACAGTCACGCCCCTTCGCTTACGTACCACCTGTGGCTGCTTTCACGCTACAACAGCAGAGTTGAGCAGTTGCGACAGAGACCGCATGGCCTGAAAAGTTAATATTTACTAACTGGCCCTTGGCAGGAATGGTTTACAGACCCTTGATCTCATCTAATCTCCTCATTTTACAGCTGAGGGAACAGAACATCAGAAACGAGAAGGAAAAGTCCACAGTCACCGAGCAGGTCGGGGGCAGAGCCAGAACGAGATTCGATTTCTACGGTCGGGGGCCTCATTCTACCAGAAAATGAAACCAACTCATGCTTGCCTGGTCCCTAGACTAGACATTGGAAAAGCCACAGCAACTGGCATAGGGATGTTCTAGGTTTTTATTAACAGCAACAAAAACAATTACCGGGAGTGTAAAAAAAATTTTTAACTGGAATCTTTCTTCAGGGGTTGTGTAAGGAAAGAGGTGACGTGATAAACTCATTACCCAGGTCAGTTGCAGAGCAGAAATCAAAACTAGATTTGAGAAGGTTTGGGATAAATGCTTTCAGGTGAAGTGTCCATAAATATGGCATCAGCTAAATGTGTCATGGTGTCACCAGGCAATGGAGAAGTGCAGCTGCCACTGTTTTTAAAAAGCGAGGCATCTCCCTATGTAAAGAGAGAGGAATTCTCTAAGACATATCATTAAGCAAAAAAAGCAAAGGGCATAATAGCGTGTAGAATATGGGCACTTCATTTTCTGGAAACACAATACATATTCACCTAGATGAATGTGTTTATAAACGTGTAGACTGTCTCAGGAGAGGACGAAAGAGACTGGGAACTCTGCCAGCGTCCCGGTGGAGGAACTGGGTGGCTGGACGACAAGGGAACGGGAGACACATTTTTAAAGCTTGATCCCTTTGTACAAAATGGATATGTTCCCTATACAAAGAAAAATGGAGACAGTTAAGTGTTTTAGGATCTTTAGACTCCTGGAGAATGTTAGGTAGATGCTCATCTTGGAAAACTCATGGGTCAAAAGCTCAAATCCAGATTGAATTCTGGCCTAGCTGTTTCTTAGCCATGTTACCTAACCTCCCTGGGCCACAGCTTCTTATATATGAAATGAGCTCATTAGAAGTAAAGTACCTAAAGTGTCTGGCAGGGGTGGGGGGGGTTAGTAAATGGTAGCAATTATTATTATGATGACCAGGGAACTGCCCTGCTCATGGAAATTATGTCACAGAAGACAACTTCTCTGCCTGCTCTGCAATCTGCCATTACCAGGCCAGAGAGCAGGGTTTGGCGCTGGAGAGCTTTGCTTGGTCTCTGATATTTGTGATCTGTGTCTGTGCCTCCTTCTCCACTCTGTGTTGTGAGCTTGTACCCCCAACCCACCCTCCAATCCATTCTTTACCCATCTGCACTGGACCACAGCCTGGGCCTTCTTTGGGCCCTTCGTGGCTTCCACTGCCCTCAGGATGGGTCCACAGGTTCTCCTGTGGCCCACAGGTGCCCTAAGGCCAGGCTCCCATCTTGCCCAGCCTCTGCTCTGGCACACACAGGTGTAACAGAATGCACAACGCTGCCTCAGCCCCAAGCCTGGCAGCCCCTAGAGTGAGCACTCAGTACTGTGCAACGAACTGTCAGGGATGCCATAGAAGACACTGCTTCCCGGGGTGCACCACTGTCCCATCTCTGTCCTTCCCCTCCATGTCCTACTTCTAGAATCATCTACACATATTCCCCCACGTCCTCCATGGTCCCCTCCAATCTCATTTCCATCCCTTCCTTAAAAATCCCTGCAAGGCTCCTGGCCCTTGCTCTCTGCACCCCTCCTCCCCACCCCCCACCCCCACGATGCCCCTGAGCCTCTCCACCCAGACCAACCAGACCCCAGAATGATGCCAGCTCAGTCTTCAGAGTTACAGAGGATTCCACCACATCACAGCTGTGACCTTATAATAACTTCTTATATCCAGACACCACTCTAAGCTTTTTGCTATTTAGGGTTTTGAAAAGAGTAAATGAGATCACACTTAGAAATTCCTTAGCGTGGCGTCTGACATATAAACACGTGCAGTTTATGTTTGCCATTATTGCTACATGCACCGTCTCAGGGAATCCTGGAAACTGCACCATGAGGAAAATATTATGATTATCTCCATTCTAGAGATGATGAAACTGAGGCTGGGGAAAGTTAAACCACGTGCTCAAAAGTCACCCAGTCAGAATGTGACATTGGGATGCAAATCCACCATATATGTTCCTCCTAACCACCAGTCTAGTCTGCTTCTGGTCTGAGCTCAGAGAATTATTTACTTCCTGGGGTGGTCAGGAGGATTTGACAATGACACCCTGAAAAGTGCCTGGCACATAGTAAACCCTCAGTCGATGCCAGCCCCCTTCCTCCCCTGGGGGCACCTAGCTGTCTCCAGCACACAGAAGGCACTCACTGTTTGCTGGATGGAGTGAGGGATGGAGGGAGGCACACAGTCCCCAATTTCCCTAAGCCTTACACTCCCCGTCTATAAAACGGGAGGTGAACACCCTCTCTCCGTAGCACTGTGCTCAGAGTTCAGCAAGGAGATGTCCAGAAAGCTGTTGTCATAAAGTAGACGCTCAACAGACAGGATTTCCCTGCCCCCCTGCACCTTGGGTGAGCCCTTTTATCTCACTCAAGCTGTTTCCTCTTTTGGAATGAGGATCACAGTGATGATCCCCTTTCAATGTGGTCTAGAGGAAACTGACAGTTGAGGTAAATTGCAAAACCCTGAGCGTGCTCAGTGTCACTGCCCCTGCTGTAGCCTCAGGAAGTCCTGGCAGCCCTGGCAGAGGAGCCCAACGAAGGGCAGAGAAACCAGAGGCGGTGAAGTTGCGTGCAGAAAGACAAAGGACCAGAGGGCGAGCGAGCCGTGGGTGTGAATCCCAAACATTCGCGGCAGCTTGGAGCTGGCAATGCCAGGATGCATTCCTTCCCCTGTTAAAATAAACATTACTCCATGCCCAGCACCGCGATCTCCCACGTCCTCACCTGACAGGCCACACACTGCCGGGCTGTGGCTGCAGAATGGCTGCAAGAGGTCATCTCCCAGCCTGGTGTCCTTAATGAGGCCCGGCAGCAGCCAACAGCAACAAGCTTGGGTTTTGCAATGGGTGGGGAGTTCATTCCATTCCCTCCACCCATTTGCATTCTGAAAGGGCGGAAGTCTAGAAGCAAACTGTGGACTGAGGAAGCCTCTCCTTTTGGGCAAAGGAGGGGGCCTCTCGTGCGCTTAAAGGATCCCTCCCCATCTGCCGCTGGTCATAAAAACACACAGGTGGCTTCTGTTTGTCACTGAAGTGATGAAACCAAAGGGAAGCTACGTGGAACCAACAACACATACCACAAGCATTTATTGAGGCCAAAGAAAAAAGGAAAATGAATTGGATAGCTTCTTTATGTGTGTGGTCTTTCTAAGCATCACAATAACCCTAGGAGGAGTCATTGTTTGCTTTTACGGATGAGGAAAGAGATCCACTGAGGTTAGGTGACATGTCAGGCCACTAGGAAATAATAGAGCTGGGATTTCCACATCTGCTCAGCTGCAAACACCACATTCTTTGCTCTGCACCACTCCAAATGTTGCATGCAAAGCCCCGTCCGGTGCACCTTGGAGGATGATGAAATGAAATAGCCTTGGAATAAAATATTTCCGGGTTGGATTTATTCCTGTGCCAGTACAAACAGAGAGAAGCAAGAGGAAAGGATAAGGAGGCAAATGTCTGTGTATTTCTCCCAGAAGTGCCGGAAGGACGTGAGGGTCATAAAACATTTATGCCTTTGCAGTTGCGGCATTTATGACGGCAAGAAATGGATCTCTCTTCCTGTTTATGAATATACTAGACAGTGGCTACGGAGTACAGGAGAAAGGCTAAACGGGCTGTTAGTTAAAACACACTCAAGGGATTTTTCTGGGGAAATGCCAATAAGAGAATCTCAAAGACCATCTCGCTTCAAATTCCATCATCCACTGTGTGTGCCCAGTTCACGTTCATGGGGCTCCTGATATGTGCCAGGGTCTGTACTTGGTCTAAAGGTTCAGAGCTCAAGCGCTCTGTTTACTCTTTGATCTGTGGCTTACAAAGGCCATAAAAAAAGTGGCACCCTCCTTTGGGAGTTGCTGGAGTATTAGTTGAGGAGCACACGCAAATGCCAATAGGGGACCTGGTACCCAGCGAGAACTCAGAGAGTGGTCTCCTCTTTCCCTTCATCCTGCCTTCCTCCCCGTTTGACAAATTAGAGTAATTCCAAAAATGCCTATAGCCATAGGTCATAGTTATTTTGAGTCAGGGATTACCAATCAACATACGAAAAATAAATGAGAAGGGAAAAAAAAAAGAAAATTAAATAAGAGTGAAAATTCTCCTAACTATAGGAACTAAGGGGAAAAGGAGCAGCTTGCTTGGCTTGGGCTAATGAATGCTGATGGTAGCAGACATCCCCCTGTCCACTAACACAGCATGCCCATGGCATACCAATTTGCCTCTTCTGGCTCTGACTCCTGGCCAACCCTTGCAACTTTCCACAAACATTTCTAGACCCACGACTTGGCTCCAAGCAGAGCCTGATGAAAACCTTTAGAGGCCCCAGGACTAAAAGATTATGGCTACCCACCTCTCCATAATTAAAATTTTTTTAATTTAAACAGAAACTCAAAATTTTGCATGTATTCTAAAAAAAAGGTCTCTCTCCTAGTTTTTCGGATTGCAAAATTCTGGCTAAAGTCACTGAAGCTGGATCTTACTGCATCTTCTGCTCTCTTTTCTGTCTGCCTGTTCTGCCTGCCAGACAGACCAGCTCTTTGCCTGCATGCAGCTTGAATTCTACTGGAGAGAGAAAAACAATAAGCACGTAAATAAATAATACCACTGCAGAGAGTGATAAATGCTCACGAGGGAAAATAAAATTGGACCCTTGTTTTCAGCCAGTGATTAGAAAAGGCACTGAAGGGGGAATAAATGATGTTCTTTCGGGGTGCTCTTGGACTCCAGCTCTATTCAGATTTGGAAGTTAACGTTGTAGTGACCAGTGTCCCTCAGGAGCCACCATCTCCTTGGTGCCCCAGAGTAACCCAGAATCAATGGAGGTGAGTCAAGGTGAAGGACAGTAAGAGGTTTTATTGATCTAGTGTTGCCAGCAACCATCTGGAGAGCAGGCATTGAGCCGGCTCAAATACATAGATCTTTCCCCAAATAAGCTACTCCTTCTTCCTCTCAAGATTCCTCTTCATTCATTCCTGCTTCCTATCACAATAATCTTTCTCCCACGGTCGACAGAGCCATCATCAAGAGAAGCAGCAACGGAAGGCTTTAGATGTTGTTCTTGGAAAGAGAGTCCCAGAGGACGTTCTTCTTGGGGACTCTTGGAATGTCGTGGTCTTCCCATGCTGTGTTAGGCCTCCTGACTCTTGCATAAGCTGTTGGTCTTGTCTGGAATGCTCATTGCCTTTTATCACCTGGCTAATACCTGGGAGACCTCTAAGACTCAGTTCAGGGTAATTTCCCCTGATTCCCCCACTCTGGGCCAGGTTCCTGTTTTCTGAACTCTGTGTTTCCCCTCTGTCATAGTGCATGAAACTACTGATACTTGTCCATCCGCCACACCAGATAAAGAGCTTGTCCAGAAGATGTAAGGTTCAATGGCCCAGGGCTTGGTCTTCCGGAGTCAATTGACCTAGGTTAAAATCCTACTCCTCCACTTTCCAGATATAGGACATTGGGCAAGTCACTTCACTTCCGTGAGCCCCATTTTCAAGATTAGGGTGAGAATAGCCTCTACCTTAGAGAGTCCTTGCGAAGCTGAAGGAGATGATGCCTGTGAATGGCTTAGCATAGCACAGTGTCCCATCTCATTCAAAAAACAGTAGCTACCCTTACTGCATTTTTCAGGTTCCTTGAATCATTCACTGTGGTTGCCTCATGGCTGGAGCACAGAGGACTTGGAGAGGAGTAAATAGCGGGCAACAAGACTTGGGGGGTAAATTGGGACTTTGAATGCCAAAATAAGTATTTGGGACTATCTTGATGGCCATGAGGAGCCATGGAAAGTTTTATGAGCAGAGTTGTGTCTCAATAAAGTGATGCTTTAGAAAAAGCCCCCTGAAGGCAGGCTGGGAGATGGATTAGAGAAAAGGAGAAAGCAGAAGCAGGAAGATCTGTTAACAGGCTGTTGGGAGAATCCAGGAGAGCAACGTGCTGGGGCCCGGAGTAGAGGCACAAAAGAGAAAAACTCCCAAATAGAAATGACAGCTTGGCTTCATGGAAGAAGAAAAGCTAATTTCTGGCCTGGTAACCGATGGGAAGCAGTAGTGGTGCCATTAATAGAGTTAGGAAGCAGAGAAACAGGAGCCGGAAGTCATTCGAAGTCATTCAAAGACAAGATCTTTGCCCTTAAGAGGGCTTCCAGTAGAGCTCAGGTTGCCTGGCTTGGGAGTAAAAAGAGCCTGACTGTCTGGGCTCCAACATGATCACTGTTGTCACAGAACTGCTACAGACCTAGACTCAAAAATGGCACGGCTACATTCACCTGACCACACATATGGGTATAGACACACCCATGCACACAATACCACAGCACAGACACATGTAGATGCACAGGTGCAAAAACACATCGATTCACACACTTTCCCACTGATGGAGCTGTCTTCTGTCTTACTCACACAGACACACAATTCCTCATTCACAAGTACACTCTCACACACACATACGGGTTTTAAGATGTAAATCTGATCAAGCGTCCCTGGTTACATGAGGATCACCATTTGTGGGGACTGTGTAGTTACGAGAACCAAATCAGAAGACTCTGGGTTGAGTCAAAATCCTATCTGAGAAGGTTTTTTGGAAACATTGTAGAATGTAAGATGGTGATTTTATTGCTCCTGAGCTTTCTATTCAGGCATGTGAGTGGCGGTGCCTTCATTTCCATGCATTCTTTGCACTGACTCATACATTTTCTGAGTGGATCGTTATCTCAAAGCTGGGGGTTATCTAGGGCTACAGATGCTGTTATTCCCATTTTACAAATGGCGACACCAAAGCTCAGAGAAGAAAAGTGTCTTGATCAAGATTATCATGTTAATAAATGGTGGAACTAGGATTCAAATTCAGGTCTGTCTGCCTCCAAATCAATTACCCGTCCACCAGCACATGATATCTGAAATGGCTCACAGACTAGGATTGTAGTGATGAAAAGTCTTCATCTCTTGCAAGGGAACAAGGAAGAATTGTTGAGGCTGCTGAGAAGGAGAACATAGCCATTATTTCTTTTTTGGTATCACTTTCTTAAAATAGCTCCAATTTTTAAATTGCGGTGAGGAAAAGAAAATAAAGCAAGTGTCATTTTTCGTTCAAATAACAGAAGCAATGACAAGATGTCAGAGTGCTCTAAAGCAGAACAAGAAAAGCTCTTAGGATAGAACCTTCAAGTTGAGCTTCAGAGACAAGCATAAGAGAGAGAAAGCTCTTTAGGGATGCTGGAGGATGAAAGGGGAAAGCTTGGGTACCAGATTCCCATCCCCAAAATATTTCACTCCCGTATCCTTCATCTCAGAGTGACCGGGCAGGGTAGCAGCAGCATCTTAATCATTCCCATGCCATGGGAAGCTGTGTGGGTGTTGGGGTCAAAAGGACCACAGATGGTCTGAGCTATATCTTTCTTTCCTAACAGACTCCAAGAGAACAAGAGTTTGGATCTTCACATCAGCGAGCTTGTAAGTGTGTTCATATCTGATGCCTTTTCTTCTTGGGAACAAAAACATATCTAGTAGTTCTGGGATGTAGGAGGTTCAGAATGTTGTAAACCCAGAGGAGAAGTAAGGGTCTTCTTCAGTCACTAAGAAGGCAAAATGGTGCCGTGACCAAATTCACAGCCTGTGGAGTCGATGGTCTTTGGGCAAATAATTTCATCTGTCTGTCTCAGTTTACTCACCTATCAAAATGATTATAACAGTGTCTATCTCCCAGGGTTAGTCTGGATTAAATTAGTTAATTCCTATAAAGGTATTAGAACAATGCCTAACACATCAAAAGTACACAATGATTTTTCCTTTTTATCATCGACAGCATCATCTTTATCACAAAGAACACATTCGTCTATTATAATCATCCCTGAGAACCAAAAGGAAATTCTGGGGTCTTCTGGAGAAGTGACAGGGAAACAGCAGAAGAGAGGAAAAGGGACGTGCCAAGATCACATAGCTACAGACTGCTTTCCATCCAGTTCTGTCAGGCCATCCAGTTGCCTCAGTGTCTATAGTTAAAGGGACCATGAAGAAGGCCAAAGGCCAATCAGCTCCCACAGAAGCAGTGGGAGGAAAAGAGAGGCAAAGTGAACTGTATTGAGCACCAAGCATGTGCCAGGAATCTTCTGAGAACTCTCCACCCGTGGTAGGAATTGATGTGCCCACGTTAGATGTGAGAAAACAGAGTCTCAGACAGGTTAGATAGCTTGCCCAAAGTCACAGGGCCAAGATTCATTTGTATTCAAGATTCCTTCTCCTGAGGCTCCCGTCCCCTCAAAAAACCTGCAAAGATTAGAACTGAATCAAGCTGGAGGAGAGGAATGATTCTCTCCGGTTGCGGGTGCCACGCAATCCCCAAATTACTGTCTTCCCTTCAGCCACCCTCTGACTCAGCATTTTTCTCCCATCCTTACAGACCTTCCTCCCGAAGCCGGTGGAGGTGGAGATAAGCCGAGGGCACATCTGACAGGTAATTCCCCCTGCTGTGTTTTGCAGGAGACTAAGGGCCAAAGGTCTGGGATTTCTTTCAGAGTGTTTGCCAGAACTCACTCTGGGAGCTTCGATTTGGAAACCACACCCCCTGGTAACAGACTCCTCCTCTCAGTTGAAGGTTTTCAGATGTCTTCCTCACTTGAGGGGTCCAAAGGCAAATGTCTAGTGGTGTTTTCTTTCAGAATCTATTAGCCTTCTTTCTTTTTCTACTGTCGCTCTCTTTCATTCACACACTCAGTCATTCAGGAATGGCTTTACTCAGACTCAGAGATTCACATAATTCTAAATCTGGTCAAAGATGAAACATCCCCTGAGTTGCCAATTTAGGAGTCCATCTGTGCCCTATTCAAAATGAAGTTATTGGACGTGTACATTCGGGTAGGTAGAAAAGTCCAAAGGATTTGCATTGATTTGAAGACATGAAGAGCAATCTCACAATATCACCAGTTAGCCAGCTTCCCAAGTTTACTATCAAAATTCCTAGCATCTCATGCCTAGAGTTGCATATCCATCTAAGACTATGAAGAAAAGAGCAAGACTGTGCAGAAGGATGTGCTAAAAAGCCATTTGAAAACTAGAGCTAGAAAGCAAGCCTACCTTCCTGACCTAAAGGAAAATTTGCAACCCACGGAGGGATATCCTTGTGCCCAACACATTTGTCTTAACGTTTAGCCAAGAGGAAACTGTTTGTGGTGAATCCTGAGTGAGGATTAAGACCAGGGAGATGTCAAGTTGCCATCACTTACCACTTGCCTATAAGAATGGGAGGGTTTGAAAAGGCTGGGTGGGAAAATCCTCAAACCTGAGTGTGGAGATGCCAACCCTCTTCCTATTGAATGGGGAGAATAGAAATTGGAAAGGGAATCTAGTTTCTACTGAGCTCCTAATATGGACCAGGCAATGTGATTGACGTGTCCCAAGTCACACAACTAAGAAGCGCTGAGATTCAAGCTCGACTCTTAGAACTGCACTGTTTCCGTGACAACATACTTCTTACCCAAACTCCCCCTTATTGCTGTGTTGACATTGCTAATTACATATCAATTTGGCCGAACTTCCTTTGTCTAGAGACTAAGTGATTTTTGCCTTTGCACCATCCGAGAGGATTTTTTTTTTTCAAATCTACAGCATCATCCGCAAAGAAGGTTTTGAGACTATCAGAGGTGACTAATAAAATGCCTTTCACAGATTTTGCAAAGAAGCAACAGAGCTCTCCAGGGGCCACTTAGTGCAGAGGCCAGGGGAGACCACACACATTCTGAACATGTGTCATAATTGCAAAGTAAACCATAGTCCAGTCAGCAATGGGAAAGATGCTTTAGAAAAATCCAGGAACCAGGTTTCTGGTCAACCACCAAGGGCGAAGGTTGCTAAATGCTTCTTTGAACATAACCCATCCCCAAGCTGTTGCTGACAATACATGATGGTGATTGCTATGGATTTCAAAAGCAGTTGTAAGAAACTAAAATAGGTGTTTATTTTTCCTGAAAATTATTGGTTGTATTGCAGATTATCTTATTTGAAATCAATGGTTTGATTTGACTCATTTTTTTCTGCTCCAGCTGCTTCATAAAAGCATTCACTCATATGTTCTATGTAATGTATATTTGTAAGTAGCACACCCATAAGAACATATTAAACTATATAAAATGAAATAAACTTACTTTTCAATCCGTCAAAATGAAAGATGCCAGTTTATTTGAGGAAAGAAAATAAATACGTATTGAGAACTGCTGTATCCGGCCATCGTAATAAAAATGTTCATGTCTCTTTCATCCACTTGATCTTCAGAACAAAACTATGAGGGAGCTTTACCTCCAGTTCACAGACAGGAAACTGAGGATCAGAGACGAGAAGGAAACCACATAATTGATTAATAACCCAGCTTGCCCTAGGGTCAGGATTGAAACGAGGCCTAATTGGCTCAGAGCCCTGGTCCTTTGCATTCCACGAGTCAATATTACATTGGCTTATATTTTTGCCCTATTGATGTGGGAGAAGGAATTCCAAAATGTTCTGGATCTCTGGCTCCTGCCTGTTGATTTTTTAATTACTGCCTGCGTTTCAAGCGACTTTGGACCACGTCGTTGGGAGTGACAGGGAGCATCTGGCTCTCTCAGGAAACATCCCCTCTTTGTAGCAGAGCACATCTGAAACAAAAAGGCTAATAAATGTGAATGTACTTTAGAGAATATTCTTCATAGCTGGGATTTTATACACACCATCTCTTTCCATTCTTTCCACAGGTATTATTATCTCTTTTTTTTTTTTTAAGGAAAGATATGTCAAATAAAAACAAATCTTGACTTAGGAAGGAGAGAATTTACTCAAAAGGATTATTGCAGGGTAGGAAGCAAGGAAAGGGAAGGGACTATTGCAATAGGGAGAATGCTCTGGCCATAAACTCAGCAAGCGTCTGCAGAGTTAGGCTAAAAGGGTTTTTCTTTCATTGGGAGGCATAAACAAAGCTAGAAAGAGCCAGGTGGGGGTAAGTGGAAGAAAAGTTGGCGTGATAGGATCAGAGAATGTCTTACCCTGAGGCCAGCCAATGCTGGGGAGAGATTGTACACAAGCTGAGGCTGAGAGCCGGGCAAAGCTCAGGAGGCCAGAGGAAGGAGACAAGCTTGATCAAAGTTTGGTTAACAAGCGTGTTGTTCCAATGGCTCAGGGGGAACAAAACAGTTCAGCTAATCCCTTAGGAGGCAAAGACTGGGAATTTGGAGGGTCTGTTGTCTGGCCTTGTCATAGGTAAACAAGGGGACATCCACCAGTCTTACTCACGTCATTTGGGGAAGAGTGGGTCTTTGCAGTAAACTGTTTTCCAAAACACAAAACAGCGAGGCGATTTCTTAACATTCACTGTTTTTCAGGATCACAGGGCTTGGGTAAAATTCAAAATTGTCAGATACGAAAACTCAGGCTCAGAGAGGCAAGGTTTCTGCCCCCCGTCCCCTGCCGAAGATGCTACTCTCTGAACAATGTTTCTGTCCACTGGCATACCCTCCACTCATTCCTCCTCAAGGAGCTTGGTAGCTCTTGGTTTTATTCAATCACGTTACTCTTTGAAAACCATCTGAGGCTCTTGAGCAAAGCTCACAGGTTCTGACAACGCAAATTAAATCTCTCTCTTGTCTTTGCAGTTGTGAGACAAACCCCCACACAGCCCATGAAAAATCAGTTCCCGGCCCTGCATTGGGAGCATGAACTTGGCTTGGCCTTCACCAAGAACCGGATGAACTACACCAACAAATTCCTGGTGATCCCAGAGCAGGGAGATTACTTTGTTTACTCCCAGGTCACATTCCGGGGGACCACATCCGAGTGTGGCGAAATCGGCCAAGGGAGCCGACTGAACAAGCCAGACTCCATCATCGTGGTCATCACCAAGGTAACAGATAGTTACCCAGAGCCGACCCAGCTCCTAATGGGAACCAAGTCAGTGTGTGAAATAGGCAGCAACTGGTTCCAACCCATCTATCTAGGGGCCATGTTCTCCTTGCAAGAAGGGGACAAGCTGATGGTGAACGTCAGTGACATCTCCTTGGTAGATTACACAAAAGAAGATAAAACCTTCTTTGGAGCCTTCTTGCTATAGAGGCAGGATGGACGTCATCCTGTGAAGGTCCTCTGGCTCCTAGCTCCTAATTTCTTTTCATATGTAATTATAACCAGAGGTTTTCCTGGAGCGTTCCACAGAGACAGTGGTTTAGCTATGAAATTTAGGGTCCATAAGTTCACACTCTATTTGCCTTCCTGATGACAATACTAATTGGAAAAAGGCAGAAGAGTGCAGACCTATAATTGTGGTTGCTTGGAAGAGTGGTGAGTTTCTAAACGTTAGAACACTGATCATCAAATGAACAGATGATCTACTCGGAACATTTCCACACCTTCTTACTACGTGTTGTCACCAGTGGGCCCAATTATTGTGCAATTTGATTATGAAGTATTTGCTTCACTTCAGGAGCCTTGAACAAAATCCAAAACCCTAGAAAACAGTGTAAACCCTTCAGAGGTGAAATCCTTAATCAGTTTCCCCAAGCACATAGTTTAATGCCTTGCTTAAAAAATGAAAAGAAAGCAGGTATTTCTCAAGAACATTCTCAAAAGAAAGAAATTGGTTTTCACGCCATCTATGGCAAATGAGAAAAGTTGCCTTTCCCTTTATCATGTACGTGGGCATCAAAACAAGCAAGTATGAGTTCTACATGCAGATCAAAAACACAACAATAGCATTTATTCGGCATGATTTTCTTGAGCACCTTTCATGTTCTGGAAACTCTCTTAACCCAGAAGACACTGCGAAGAACAAGAAAGACTCTACTCAAAATCACTAGATGGCTCCTGGTCAAACATCACTCAACATACTCCAAGGACAGACTCCAAGTCCTCAAAAATGTGTCATCTGACGCTGTTACATAAGATTTCTGGAGCTTTCCTCACTGTGAAAGATATCCAGCCAATTAGGTCACTCACGAAACTTGAAGACAGATTTCTAGCTAACTAGACCAGCTAGACAACAAACTTGCTGGATGCCAGGAAACAGTGGACTTATTCCTTGGGGAGAAAAAAAAAAAGTCATTCACCAAATCTGGAAAAGTTCTTCCACGTCCGCTCTGAGGTCTGATTCACGACTTTATTTGTAGAGTGTTATATGGGTATTTTTCTCCTAAAATATTCCAAAAGATTTAAATATAGGATTAGCTGATCAGCCGAGCCACACTTTCTTCCCTGGAGGAGAGACTGAACACTGAGCAGGTCCCTCCTATACTTCCATGAGTTTACGTTCTCTAATCTGTGTGATTTTCCTGCATGGATATGTCATGGATGGGAGGGGCAGTTCCGCTGGCTTAGCCTATGCTGACTTGTCTTAAAGCAGGAAGCCACCAATTTGTTTCTCAAGATCCAATGTGCTCATGGGGATGAAGCACGTTAACTCTGAGCATTCTGTGAAGTCTGAGAGCATGTCAGGATGATGTGGAGAGTGATCTTCAGCATCTTGGCCTGTATTATAAATGCTCCCTATTGTAGGAGACCTCACGGATGGGTCTAAAGGCAAACTTGGCACCAAAACCATTCTTAGCCTTGTTGCCAGGAGAATGTAGAGGCACAGAGGTGCGTGATGGGGCTCCTGAGCACAAGGATTGCTTGATCAGTACTTGATCAATATCTGTTGAGTTATAATTAAACAAAAATTAGTTTCCGGTTCCTCAGTTGGGAAGTTAAGACTCCAAGCCCTTCAGCTTCTCAAAACAGTCAGCACGAGGCTCAGCTGGAGCACAGAGAAGGGTGTGGTCACCTCCACCTGGGTGGGAAGAGTCTTCAAAAAGGAAGTGAAGCCCGGGTGACTCGTGCAAGAAGGTGGGCGGACTGCAGATGGCCTTGGGGAAAGGGCATCTCAGACGGAGGAAATACCCTTTACTTAAAGCAGAAAGCAAAGGTTTCTCAGTAACTACAAAACCAACTTGAAAAGAGAATGCTCCCACAACCGACTCCTAGAACAATATTTGTTGGTAGATCAGGAATGCTTTCTCAACGACCCTAGTGTGGTTCCATGATGCGAACTACCCCTCAGTGAGAAAATAAAATGCTCTGTCTGCATTTGCGTGAGAGAGCCAAGCAACTTGGGGTGCAAGAACAGATTTCCCCTGGAGAGGCCAGAGTGACTTGTTCACTTTCTCCTCCAATAAAAGGAACCCTTCTTCCAAGGCCTTCAAATCTGCCCGCTGTTCCATAGGAAATCTGGTGGATTTGGAGTTTATCCAAGAAATGGGAATTCCCTACCCTCCTAAAAGACTTGAGACTTCGGAAAAATCCCTGCCACATATTTATTTTGCTCCTGTCATAAGCTTTTTATTGAAGAATATATTGTGCTCAAGTTTTTCACTGCTGAATGTGTTAAATTCTCTATGATATATTACAATATATGTTTTACTGTTCAGAAAAGCCCAGCCAAACATTCATAGTAGGCCTCCAGTCTGAATCTTTATTTCCTAGACATTATTTCCATGGCGAAAATTAGTGCACTCGTTTGAAAAATGAAGTAGGAGAAATGGTTTTTAGGAACATGTGATAGTTCCCTAAAAGGAATCAATGGGATGCATTCGAGGATTTGAAAGGGAAGAAGCAGCTTATGCGTTTTAGGAAATAGTTAATTTAGGGGGAAAATGCTTTAGTGGTTCAATGTCTCTCGAAAGGCTGAATTCAAATCAATTCCACAAACATTTACTGAGTACCTATTCGCCCTGGGGACACAAAGATAAATTAATTTACTCTCAGATGTGTTTATTCTAACTGCTCAGCACCTCCACTGTCCACAGAATCTTTCATTTATTTTGGTTGTATTAGCTAATTAACTAGCTAACTTTAGGCACATGGATATTTTCTCATTACGAAAATGGGTGCCACTTGATGAAGGATGATCATTAACAAAATGATTTGTGCTTAACTCTAAGTGGTTTTTTAAATAGCTACCCAAGGACAATTTTTCACAAATAAAAGGGGGGAAAATAAAGAGACCATTTGCTATGGTGGAATCCATTATTTAAGCCACACATAGAGAGAGGTTATTATCTGCTGGACTCGAGCTTGGCCATCAACACCCTTGAAAATGTTAGAACTTTATGGATGACCCTAGACGTGCTTGGACAAGCCTGTGTTCCTCAGCAAATACAGGAACCATAATCAAGCATGGGGTCACTAGCATGTTGACCCTAGTATGGTTTAGATATATTTGGCAGAAGACAATTGCTTAAGCTACTAAAATTCCTAAATTTTTTTAACTAAGGTACAGTAGAATGTGAAAAGGTGCACTTTCACATCCTGAAAATGTCTGGTTCGGTTCAATAACATGGCATGCCAAAGCCCTTGGCTCCATTTCAATCTAAGCTACGTCACGCTGGAGGAAATTCCACCTCCGTGCTCGTCAGTAACCCTTCTGGATTATAAAATTTCAACTAGCTGTCTGTGCACAAGGCACGTCCGTTGCCAACATTCTCTTGCAAGGTATTTTCCCAAGTCCTTTCCCAATTGTATTTCCATGATTGTGACATTGGGGATTAGTTCTTTAGGACAGGGCCATTTATATTCTACACCTTGCAAAACATATGCAGAAGTCTCTGGCCTCAAGATTTCTTACTCTCCTAGGGCTCAGAGTCCTGGAAGTGTTTTGCCATTTTTAACAGAATTTTTTTTGAGTGTGCATCACTGTCTTGGATATTAACAGCGATTGCATCATCTCGGGAGCTGATCCACTTCAGTGGACGGTTAACCCCTGAATCCTTTAGCTCCAGTAGTGAGAAACTTCTTCCATGTCTGCCTAGGAGGATCCTTTCACAGGATCTGAAAGTGCAACTTTTCACATTCTACTGTATCTTAGTTAAAAAATCTAGGAATTTTAGTAGCTTAGGCAATTCTGTTCTGCCAAATATATCTAAACCATGCTAGGGTCAACATGCCAGAAGAAAGAGATACGGCTGACGAGTTCCAGGTATAGGGTCACCATTTCTGACTTAATACTCAAAAGAACTTTCTACCCAAAAATAGAACGTCCCCAGATAGTGATTTCTCAGTCCTTGGGGATATTCAAGCAAAGGGCTTATCTCATGGGTTTTGGAGAAGCCACGCTTTCATTGAGGTGGGAGGAGGGACTGAGCTAAAGGATGTCGGAGGTCTTTTCCAAATCTCTGATTCTGTGGCCGTTTTCGACTGAATTCTGTGAGTTCTATGTGATCATTAAGAACTTGGCAGGCCTTCTCAAGAATTCAGTGGCTTCCGGCCTAGAAGTGGTTGCCTTTTCCCACTTGTTCAGAGCATGTCTGACATAAAATGAGTCTGAGATCTTGCCCAATAGAGGATATCGTGGAATTTTAGAACTGATGGCATCTGAGAGCTTATCTACTCCAAGTTACATCATTTTAAGGATAAAGAAACCCAGACACAGACTGATGACACAAACAGCCCAATGCCAGACAATAGGTAGTAACAGTGTTGAAATCAGAATTCATATCTCCTGACCCCAAGCCCAGCAGTGTTCCCATTTCATCCCGGAATCAGTTATTTTCTGAGCATCTGTCACATGACAGCACTTACTTAGATGCCGGAGAGCCAAGACGAGAGGGAACACGACAGGCAACTCCCCATCTCATGGGGATATATTCAGGAGGAAAGAGACACTCAATTTCAAGTAAATAAAGTAGCCGAATGTAACCAAATGATTTTATTGTTAAAGTCATTAAAATATGTAACCTTCCCCTCTTTTGTTTTGGGGGTGTACAGATGCAACATATCTAGGTGTTTCTGTGGTTTAAGTGATAAGCCCCATGTGCTTTCATTGATTTTATGTTTTATGTTAAAACATCACAACCCCAAGGTAAACTGCATATTGTATGTTGTTGGAATGAACTTAACTGGATGCCTCCCATGTCTTCAGGCACTACTGTGTGAATTCCAATCTCTGTGAATGAAACGTTGTATGTGTTAATGTATTTAATAGATGTAATTTAATAAATCGGTGTCGAAAGCCACAGAATTTTAATAACCAAGTCAACTCTTTTGTTAATCTGTTCCTTTCTTTTTCTTTCTCAGTTAAAGCCTCTGGGCAAGTTATTGGGGTCTTAAAAACGCATCTAGTTCTCCATGTACTTGAATGCAAAATGGCAACTGATTTTCATAATAAATCTTATAGCAAGATTATGTGAAACCCCACAGCTGGTGCCACTCTGGTCAGGTGAGGGAAAGAGAAAGAAGGGAATTGCCTGAGTTCTTCTTATGAATTAGGAGATTCTGTAGTTAAGTGGCCTAAATTCGTATTGAACAACCCTGGAAAAGAGAAAGAGAGGCCAGAGAGAGCCATGTTAATACTTGATGGAGCCGAGTTCCCACCCAGGTCTCTCTGACACTACACCCCACTGGCTCTCAGGAGAACAGCAGTCAGCAGGAATCCAAAGGGTCCGACTCATCCATCTCTTTCCATTTTCCGAAGCGGCAGTTGGAGTCACCACTAATGTTCAAATGATATTAGATGGGGACCATATTAAATCATCATTTCTGTGGGTCAAAAATAGTCACATGTGGATCAAAAATAGTCACATAGGGGCTGGCCCTGTGGCCAAGTGGTTAAGTTTGCACTCTCCACTTCGGCAGGCCAAGGTTCCCCAGTTTGTGTCCTGGCGTGGACCTATGCACGGCTCATCAGGCCACGCTGTGGTGGCGTCCCACATAGAAGAACTAGAATGACCTGCACCTAGGATACACAACTATGTACTGGGGCTTTGGGGAGAAAAAGAAAAAACAAGGAAGATGGGCAATAAATGTTAGCTCAGGGCCAATCTTCCTCAGCAAAAATTAAAAAATAGTCACATAGAAATTTTGTTTCTATCAGTTTCCATCTGATAGTTACAGGTAGAACCAGACCAGGATTAAAGAAAGAAGAGGGTAAGGCTCTCCTCCAGAGCATCAGTCTCAAGTTGCCCTCCTAGTGGGAAACCTGAGAACACACTGACGTCCTTCTGAAATTCAGTTCTCACATTTAGCTTGTACCCACTCCTGGGAGAGAGAAGAAGAAAACATTTTTTACACTTGTGGAGAGAAATACATTATTTGGCCTAAATTTATTAAAAGCCAAATATCACAAAAGTCAGAATGCCAGTTTTCCAGATGAAAACTATTGTTCACCTAATCTAGCTCACCACAGACAACTTTTTAGATCAAATCTCAAAAGGACACTCCATTCCTAGGAACTCTGGAGCAAGGAGACAAAACTAACCACCTCTCCTGATGTGTATCCAGTTGTCCACAGTGGATATCCAGTGTCCAATCAGAGCCCAGCTAACATTCAGTTGGGATGTCCAGGGGCGGTGTCTGTTCTGATTTGTTAAACCTGATTCTGATTGGCTGATGCTCATGCCACCAGGGTTATTAGCTTTTTGACTACCATCCCTGTTGACATTGCTTCCCCTCACCCACACACACCAAAATAAGCAACAATAACAACAACAACAATAGTAATAATAATGCTCCTGGGTAGAATTGTAGAAAGTGGTTCCGGAGGCAACAGACCTGTGTTCCAGGCCCAGGTCTGCCGGCTGGCAGATTCTGAGGCCTTAGGTCAACCACTTCACTTCTACAAATCTCAGTTTCCTCCTCTGAGGACCAGGAGCAGAGGTGGATGAAGTGAGCTGAAGTCCCTTCCTTCTGCAGTTTAGAAACAGGTCTCAATAACTCTATGCTTATAATGCTTGACTTTCAACTGAGCTTCCCTTTTTCAGGTAGCTTGGGGGAGAGAAGCGGGTTTCTCCAAGAGAAAGCAAAATTCCCCATGTACCTTACGCGGCAAAGCTCTCCGGTTGGCACACGGGGACTTTTCACCCCGTCAGTGCAGGAAATGGAAAGGTAACGGGGACTGAGGTGTAAAAGTCCAGGGTGGGTGAATGCTGTTCCATCTTCACCACACTCTTCATTCCCCTCGCTCCCCCGGCCCCTCTGACTTTCCACGGGGCTTGGCGGCCCACTCACCATTCCACGGAAACCAGGGGACCATACCCTCACAGGCGAGTGCTGGCTTTCCCACCAGGACTTAGAGCAGATATTTCCTGTGTTCTTACCTTATGTCAGACATCGGGCTCTGCTCTTCACAGAGTTCATCTTCCTTCAAAACGCTATGAGACTGGCATTATCATCCCATTTTACAGATGAGAGAAATGAGAAAGTCTACTTGCCCAAAATGACTCAGCTAAGCCAGGATTCGAACCCAGGCAGGATGAAAGAGCCCAACTCTCAGAGTTTATTTTTAGCAGTCAATAACAATAGCGAACGTTTATTGGGCACTTAGAGTGCTGAGCGCTTTACCTGCGTCATCTCATTTAATCTTCAATCAGAACCGGATTTCCTAGCCACAGTCAGTAAAACACATCTTCTCCCACAGAGATTGGCATTCCCAGTGGTGAATGGCCAAATCCTCAAAAGATGAATGGTCTTCCATTCAGTGCAATAACCATTGGGTGAAAAATCACTTTAACCCAAGCAAGGACCCAAGGATGCCCTCCCTTCCTGAATGCCAGGTCCCACTTGATGTCCCATGCCTCGTACCTATAATAGGAACACTGGCGCCATCACTATTGTGTCAGGCCAACCTTACCCAAGCTGGGGCGCCCCAAGTCTGGCCCTGTCCAGCCTTCACACAAGCCCCAGCTCCCAACCACAGGATCCCCTGAGTCTCTTCTCTACTGGCCCCAGGGTCCTCTGCAATATCACCACCCACCCAGGGAGGCCTCTGAAGCTCCATTTTGGTTTGTCTCTATTCTGCTTTTGTCAACCATAGGAGGATTTGAGCACCTACCCTGTGCCAAGCATGGTGCGACACACTTTGCAAACGTAATTTCCTTTCAGCATCACAAAACCCTGGAGAGTGGGTACGAATATCATCATGGCTATTTTGCAGAGAAGGAACCTGAGGCTCCGTGAGATACGGTGACTTGTCAGATAGCCACACAGCCAGAGTGATAAATCTGGATTTGGACCCATCAGTTAGTCTCCTTCCAACCTCTCATCCACTGTCTTGTTCTGCTTCTCTGCTTTGCCTGTGTCTCTGCCTCTTGCTCATTGTGTGGTCTTAGGCAAGTTGTCTAACTTCTTTGGGCTTCAATGAGAATCTCTAAGTTCACTTTCAGTCCTCAGATTCTAGGATCCCAGCTAAGCAATGCCAGAATTGTCATCACCCCCATATTACAGATAATAAGGTCACGTCCTGCTTTTTAGGGAGACCTCCTACCCAGAGTTCTCTCCTCTCTGGGCTGTGCATTCATCCCAGGGGACCACAAGATACCCTCATCAAAGACTTTCCCAGATGGCCCTGCCTGGAGCTGAGCAAAGCTGCTTGACTGGCTCCATGTTTGTTTCATGCTTTTCAGGGCAATAGTTCTCAATTTGGGCTGCATATTGGCAGGAGTAGGGGATGAGGGTAGATTTAAAAGCCCAATGCCCACGCCATACCCCAGACTAATTAAATCAGAATTTCCAATAGTAAGTGACAGGCAACCGTACTTTTTAAACTCCCAGGTAATTCCAATGTGTAGCCAGAGTTGAAAACCAGTATTTTTAAAGCACTGGCACATGAAGCAAAGGGCAGGGCCTTTCAAGGTAGACAGATCTGCCTTACGTTCTTGGCTCCATCACACTCCAGCCATGAGTCTTCAGATAGCTGAGTCAGTCTACCTGAGCCTCACTTTCCTCATCTGCAAAATGGGAATAATGTAGAAGCTGCCTCATGGTGCCCTGGGGAGAGTGAAATGAGATTACGTCCATGGAGGCACATGGCCCCTGGGCAGTGCTCCATGAACAGCAGTGATTCTGTCAGAAAGTGACTTGAAAATTCTGCTGTCTGTCTTTTTTCTCTTCCACATTTAAGGAAGCAAAACCAAATTATGGAAATTATAAGATCATAATGAAACGAGGCAGGGTAAATGATGGGCCGGGGCCTTGGTTATTCATTCATTCAACTGATGCTTGATAAGCACCTTTGCTGCATTAGGTGCCTGCTGGGTGCTATGAGTGCAACAGACATGGCTATGGGGTTCCCCAAGCTTCCGTGCTGTTGAGTTGCAATTGTGAGGGGAGAACGATAATAACACATTGTGATAAGCAATCTAAAGGAAACAAACAGTGTAGGAAGATAGAGAGCAACAAGGGGGACCCACATTCCATCTGGGTGATTCAGCGTGTCTGATTTAGTTAGCATTTGGACTTGTGACTCCACAACACAATGACTGACTGATAGCACGAGTGACTCACTCAGTGGGTACTGCTAACTGGTAGGACCTTCAGGGGCAAAGAAGAAGATGACCAAGCACTGGCCAGCAGCCAGCTGTCCCTGAGCCAAAAGCAAATGAGTTGCATGTTGGATTCTTCTGGCATGGCTGATGACAACCACCCCACCAATCCCTAGCACTCCACTCCATGCTCTCAGATGGGAATCATTTCTCCTGTAGCCACTGCACAGGGATCCAGAAATCCTGCTATTTTTCAGGAATGACACCCAACTGGACTTTTCTTCCCTCTGTGCTAGGGAACTCTCCTGGGTTTTGCCCTTGCCCTAGGAAACACAATCTGACACCGTAAGAAAAGTATCCCTTTTCCCAAGAGTTTCACAGGGAGGAGAACAGAATCTGGATGACAACCCTCGTTTCACAGAGAAGTAAACTGAGGCTCATTGAGGAAACTATCATGCCCAAGGATTCATAGGAATAAAGGGAGCCATTCTGATTAACTCCAATTCTGTGTTCCCAGCCCTATGGTGCCTCCCTAGAGGATGCAGTCTGTGGGCAAAAGGGGCAGAGATGCCCAACTCTGAGAACATACACAGCAAAAATAAATCCCTGTAAGTGCTTGTGGATTTGAGGCAGGCAGCAACAGAGGGGTAAGTCCCCCATGCATTGGTACCTCCTCATGTCTCCAGGACACTCTCCCTGCCCATCTATTCATGGGCACCAACACTTCAGGGGCATCCACATCTTCTACCGTGTGTCCCAAGGCAGAACCCAGGGTCGTCTTAGACTGATCACACTCCATTACTCCTGACATTAATCATTACTAAAGTTGACCCCATCTGTCCTTCTTTATTTCAACGTCTTCCTCACCAGTCTCTCTGCCGCAAGCAAAGCTCACTCCAGTCTATCCACTTCACAGCAGCCAGAGTGGTCCTTCTATGACACATCAAGTCATAGAGGTGTCCTGCTTTCAAATGCTCTAGTGGCTTCCTATCCTCTTCGGGGATATATCTAAGCTTCTGAACTTGACATCCAAGGGCCTTCCTGATTCAGACCCTATCAGTCTCTCTGCTGTAGCAAGTACCCCCTCCTCCCATGTTACAGGCAGTCGCGTGCTGATAAATGTTTAACAACCAGCTCTCCAAATTAAAGCCCTGGTTGGTACCCTTTGCTAACATTTGTGGTGTAAGTATTTCCATCATGACCAATTTCAAGCAGCCAATGTGTTGCCACTGAATGAGGAGTTGGGAGAAGATGCATAGTAGCCAACCGTTACATAATATTTCCACCACACGGATACTATAGAAACAAATAACCTCAAGAGGATTTAATAGTATAACGTTGTGATAATTGGGAAGTGATAAGTTTTGAGTATTTGTTACTTTTGTTTTAATATGAGTTATTTCAAAGTAAGTTTACATAATTTAATTTTTAACCACAGCTGTGTTTAATGACTGGTTCACAAAATTCCTGAAAAGTTAACATTCAGCTCTTGCAAATTGTCACATACTGGCTCCAGCACCACAGGTTAAAGTGTGGCTTTTTCACATTCCTTGGCCTCATTTTCACTCTGGGGAAAGCACCTGCGGTCCCCCTACGTTGTGGTGAACTCCTATTCGTTCGTCAAGATTTAGCCTTCCCTGAGTGACCCATGCAGCGGCTCCCACGGACACCACCACCACCCCTTCCCCCAATTACAGGCTCGTTGTCTCCTAGTCTGTCTTTCCCCCATAAGATGGTGTCTTATTCACTTTTGGGGACTGAGCATCAAGTGGAGCCTAATAAATGTTTGTGGCACAAGCTATTAAACATAGTTCCAAATGCAGAGTCCCTTCCTGTCAGCATTTGTCTTCCAATTTCCACCTGGAAATTAATTATCATGAGATCTATCCATTCCTATCTATCCCTGGGGATCCCACCCAGAACCGAAACAGGCTTTCGGTGGGGGCTGAAAGCAGGTGGGGAAAGTGGAGGGAGAAGGTTCCGACCCAAATCTGCAAAATAAGTGTTCATCAGTTATGTTTTTGCATAAATATAAGTTCAGATACCACCCACATCTCCCCCTCCAGACCAACTCTCCCTAGCAAGAAGGAGAGAAACTCAGAATGGGAGGAAGCTAGAACAACCAAGCAGCTGATCCCAGAGCCCATTCTGGGATTGGTCCAGAGCTCCCTGGAGAGAGAACCGTTGAGCACCTGCCACACAACAGGCTCCAGTGGCTGCTTTTCACTTACTCAATTTTTATTCAATTCTCACAATAATCTTATGAATCTGGAATTGTTACCTCCCATTTTACAGCTGAATAAACTGAAGCTGGAAGAGGTGCTGTGACTCTTCCACAGGCCCAAAAGGAATGAGGTGGGGAGGCAAGATTTGAACTGAGATCTGTCTGATTGCAAAAAAACATGCTCTTCTATGCTTTCTGTAAGTCATTCATACCTCAATAAAGTGATTTTTTTAAGCACTTTTAACCACTCTAACAAAATATACTGTTCGTTTCTCCCCTGTCCTCTCCTAGAAATAAAGGAAGGAAAAAAGAAAGAAATAGAGGAGTAGGAGAGGAAGGAAGGAAAGAAAGAAAGAGGGAAATAAAGAAAGTGAGAGAGAGAGAAAAAGGAAGGAAAGAAAGGAAAGAAAGAAAAAAGGAAGGAAAGAAGGAAAAGAAGGAGGGAGGGAGGAAGGAAGGAAGGAAAGAAAGAGAGAGAGAGAGAAAGAAGGAAAGGACATCTATCATTACTAATAACCTCCCCGAGTCGGTCATGACACTAGGTACTCTACCTTACGTAGAAGATAGGTATTAATATTCCCACCTTAAACATGAAAAAACAGAGGCTTAGAGAGCTTAAGAAAATTGACCAGTCCTGCACATATAATAAAAAAGAGAACACAGTTTTCAGAGGCCCTCTTCTTTCTGTGGTTCACATTTCTGAACTGATACAATCTTCTAATTCCACTTCCCGCTGCAGCCGGTCCCAGGAAATGGCTTAAATAGAAATTGATATCTCAGCATCAACTTGAAAGAATGTAAGTAAATAAATAGTTGCAGAAGGACCAGGCTAATCATTAGGATTATTCAAAGAGACAGGAAAGTAGCCCCTGATTGCATCAGACAGATGCTCTAAGCACTCTTCCGTGGCCTTGTTAAATGAAGAAGGAAGCTAAGAAGAGAGTTCTGAAAAACACTGGACATTCCCCCATAGTTTCCCAAAGTGAATCCCAAAAGGTTAAATGTGGTTTCATCACAAGCGTGGGTGTCAATTTCATAAAGGAGGGGAGAAGAAGCCGTTCACGGGGAACTTAAGACTTCTTTCCACAAAGGTATGCTGGGTGAACTATTGGCCCCAATTCAGAACCACAAAGAGAAGGAAATGAAGCCCCATGCAAAACAGCATAGGAAAGCCCAGGCCAAGAGGCCAGAGACCTAAGATCTATGTGCTGTTCTACCATGTGTCCTTAGCCATGTCATATAACAAAATAATTGTGCATTCATTCAACTAGTATCAAGCACCAAGTTCTGAGCACTACTCTAAGCTCTGAAAACACAAAGATAAAGATGACATTGGGACTTCCAGCTCTAGCCATGGCAGAATAATGGCTAAAGGACTTACTTCCCTGTTGTAACAGCTGTAAAACTGGACAAAACATATAAAGCAATTGCTTTTGGGTATTGGACAACAGACAACATAGGGCTGTGGTCCTTGAGAGAAGGGAAATATATGAGATGTGCTCCACATTCACCTGAGCTTTCTGCCTGTGCAGTTTCCAAACAGTGGCCCAGAAAAGTGGAACCCAAAGAAAAAGCAGTCTTACAACATAGAGGAAACAGATACCAGGTTTGGGGACTGCAGAGGCGGCTTGAATTTGTAGGGAAGGATACAGGAAAGAAGGATGTTGTGTAGAGAAGCTACAGAAATCTTCATGTAGGCCTCTTCAGTTGAATATTAAACTAGGCAAATGTCAAAGCAACATAGAAAACAGCTACAGAGGGTCTAAGAGCTGATTGGAGATTACAGAGATCACACACTACTGAGATAAGATGGAATTCTTGACCAGCTAGAGTCAAGACAGATGACGGTAAGCCCGGGCATTCAGTTGAGACCCTAGAAAGCCCGTGTTTAGGAGCAGGCTACACTACACTACATCAGTCTCATCCTAACAAGCCCTTAGAACAAGTCTTAGCAGGATCAAGCTAGCCAGAAAAAAAAAAAGAAAGAAAGAAACTCAGCATCTTTTAAAGGAAGACAACAAAAATCCAGGCTCTCAACAACACAGCATCCACAATATCTAGCATACAATAAAAAATTACTAGACATGGAAAAAATTCAGGTAAAACGTGACACATAACCAGGAAGAAAAAGAGGTCAATAGAAACATACCCAGAGATGGCAGAGCTGCTGAAATTAGGAGACAAGGACTTTAAAATAGCTATTATAAATATGTTCACAGTTTGAAATGAAAAGATGGAGATAAGAAGTGAACATCAAGGGACTGTCAGTAAATAACTGGAAACTATAAGAACAATGAGAGGAAAATCGTAGCTCTGAAAAACACCATATCAGAAATTTTTAAATTCACTGAATGGGCTTAATAGCATAACGTACATGGCAGAAAAAAAATTATTGATGAATTAGAAGACAGGTCAATAGAAATAACCTAAACTAAGACATAAAGAAAAAAAATACTGAAAAATTTTGGAGTCTGAGAGACCTAAGTCCAGCATATGTTTAATTAGAGTCTCAGAAAGAGAGAAAAAAGAAATTGAAGCATAAAAAATACATACAGAAATAAAAGCCAACATTTTCCAAATCTAATGGAAAGCAACAATCCATGGCTCCCAGACACTCAATAAGCCACAAGCAGGATGAATATTTTAAAAAGAAAGAAAACTAAACAAAAGCACATCGTATTCAAATGAACAAAGAAGAGAAACATCTTAAAAGCAGGCAGAGAAAAAAGACACATTACATTCAGGGAAACAACAATAGGAATGACATCCAACTTCTCAACAGGAAAAATGACAATGGAATAACATCTTTAAAGTGCTGAAGGAAAAAATATATCAACGCACAATTCTATTTTGAGTGAAACTCTCCTTCAAAAATGAAGACAAAATAGAGATTAGATTGTAGCATGGGAAATTGGAGAGAATTGGAGTCGTCTAGCCTCGTCCGTGGGTAAAATAAATCAGGACGCCCAAGCCCTGATGTTAAAATCTCAGAGAATGAGAGAGATGATGATGAATTTCCTGACTCATTGCAGAAGGGCAATTTCTTCTAGGTGTTCATCCAGAAATAGCTTTTGCCTACCAAAAAGTTTGGGAAACTTTTTCTGGGGAAAACAAAAGATAGACAAAAAGGCACATTTCTTGGGGGTGATGAGGGGAGAGACACAGCTCAGGAAACTTCTCATTGTTCAGTGTTCCAGCCTATTGTGGTACAGAGGAAATCTGGACAAGGTTTTCACGGAAACAATGAGGTAAATGTGACACTGTCTCCATGATCACAAAGTGTTGTGTGACCTGAGTAACTAGGATTCCCTTTTTAAAATACCCCAGAGAATTTCAGGAGGGGAATTTTCCTGTCATTGACAACATAGCAACAGAAAGGAGCTACGGGCTTGATGTCATTTAAGGAGACCAAGGCATTCAAGTCATTCATTCACCCAACATTTGTTGAGTACTTACCTTGCACCAAGCAATATTCTATATTCATTAGACTATAACCATTAACAATATAGGCAAGGTCTCCGCTCTCAAGAAGCTTACATTCTAGTGGAGTGGGATGGAGAATTTTGTGAAAACGTGATTTTGGATAGTGTCCATGCTATGTATGGGCAATAGGAGCAGTGGGCAGAGGGATGAGGGCAGAGACAGAGATCTTAAACAAGAAGATGATGATGATTCTAAAATAAATGAAAAAAAAATATCAAGTGGAATGGATGTTGAATGCAAAGATCTCAATTGTGCTCCTAGAAGTCATCAATTCTCCTCAACTGAAGTAGTTCAGCATCTGGGGTCCAGTGCTCCCGGATGGATTGGGGCCTCTTCCTAATTCTACAGCTAAAAACCCACTAGTGGAAGAATCTCCAAATCCTGAAACTCAGGAGCTGGATCCCTGGAACAAGTTGGTCTGGATCCGTTATGGTTTGACAACCTTGGCGCGGACACTTCAGAAGGTCCCATAGGCCCTTTTGACCACAATCCCGAGCAGCAGCTCTCTCGGGGGACAAATGCACTAACAATTCAGCCCCTCCTGCAGCTCGTGCAGCAATAGGCAATCGCTCCAGATGAGCAGCCACACGTAGGACCTCTCCTAACACTGAGTGAAAAAATACTAGATCCCATATTGCCACAAGCAACGTGACGTGAGTCTGCTCTTGTCTCAGAGAGCCCGTTGACCATCCCTCTCATTCATGTTTCTATCGGTAGTCATTCAAAGTGGTCCGAGTCATGACTCATCAATCACCTCCTTAGTGAAGGAGGTAATCTCTTTTGTTTCCTTCATAGTGCCTTGCCTAGTTTATTTTTATGTGTTTATAAGGCAGGAGCCTCATCTGCCTTTTCATTGCTGAATCCCAACCCCTGGCACAGTGCCCTGAATATGGTGGGCACAAAATGGAAATGTGTTGAAGGAAGGAATACTCAACCAGAAAGTGGCTTACTGAAGGGAAGAAATGCAGATATCATACATAGTTAAAAATTTGCATTGAGCAGCTTTATAGTTTTTAATTATAGTCAGTCAAAGACTTTAAATTTTAAGTTGAAATTGAAGTAGAAAAATATAAACATTTTACAAAAGATGTTAATTCTATTCCTGAGATATACTAAAGTGACGAAACATGTAAAAATATTGTAGCATAAACTCCATCACAAAAAAAGTCTTTAAAGCCAGAATATATCTACAGTTTTTCCCTCTTAATAGAGAATTCCCTGTATGCTGAATTTTAAGCATACATGAATTTTATTTTGGTAACTTTAAGAATTTGAATTTTCATTTAACTGAATGACTCCGGTTAGGTGATAGTTACAAAAAGGAGTTAAACTGGAGCAGAAGAATATAATGTTTTGGAATGAAAGCAATTCTTAGCTATAGCAAAGCCTGGGTGAAGATGGAGAGAAATGAGAGAGTGTAACACAGAAGGAGATCCAGAAAGAGGAACTCCAGATTTTCTTGACATTTGTAAACATTTGGATAGAAGACCAAAACACACACACACAGACCACACACACACACACACACACACACACACACACCCGGGTGCCTCTTGAGATGTGCATTATCACAGAAACAAATTTACAAGCATCGTGTTGGAACTAAGAAGGGAGATGGGAAATGTTTCTAATAAGCAATGTGAATGCTAATTAGAAATTAACAGCATTGGATATTTTGATGGGCAAGGCAGAATATAAACAAGTAATTACTTAATAGAGGGACAAACTACTTCTAATTTCCCTAAAACATTATTCATTTTGTCTTTATGTAGTGTACTGCTTTTGCTCTTCTGTTTCCATGAACATAAAAATACTGAAAGGGAATAATGAAGGCAAATGAAACCATTTAAAAATATACAAACTAAGAAGAATTCTTCAGTAGATCTGCATTGAAAGAAATGTTAAAGTTCTTTCTTCTCGTTTGGGAGAAATGATACCACAGGAAGCAAAGATCTACCCAAAAGGAATGAAAACACCAGAAATGGCAAACATAAGAAGGGCTATAGGAGGAATTTTATCTTATTTGTTATTCTTTTAAAAGACAATTGACTATTTAAAAGTAGAAGTCGGCAAGATCCGACCACCAGGCCAATCTGGCTTGCTACCTATTTTTGTAGAACCCACAAGCTGAGAATGGCTTTTATATTTTTTGATGTTGAGTGGTTGGAAATGAATCAACAGAAGAGTAATATTTCACAGCATATGAAAAATTATATGAAATTCAAATTTCAGTGCCATAAAAAAATTTTCTTACAACACAGCTATGCTCATTTGCTTAGGCAGCGCCTATGGCTGTTTTGGCACAAAAATGGCTGAGTTGACGAATTGCAACAGAAACCATATTTGCCACTCCCATCACCGCTCACTGATGTGTAGGTCACTATAAATGACAGCGAGGCAGTTACAACTTAACAGCATTTTGAGTTTCATACTTCTCTCCATAACGCCCCTTTTTTTATGATTACTAGCACAAACTCATAATATTAAAAAAAGAAGAGAAAAGTGGACTTTGTCTCGCTTTAAGGCAGGGTGGAATGTGGATTATTTTGTTGTCAAACAGGTAGCAACACGGTGTGTTTCTTACTCAATGGCCCTTTAGCTGTGCTGAAAGAAGACAATATATGTCATCAGTCATCATTACCATAGGAAGCATGTGTCACAACATTCCCAATTCATGGGTAGCAATGGTCAGAAAAACTAGAAAATTTAAAATAACAAATCTCCTCCTCACAGAATAATATCTTCACAAATATAAAAAGCGCAAATGAAGCTGCAATCGACGTAAGTTTCCAAGTGGCTCATTTGTTAGCCAAACAAGGGAAATCATTTGCCAATGGGTAGTTAATGAAATCACGTTTGCGGAAGCTAAAGAAATGTATCCAGAGCAGAGAAAATAAACAAAACCATTAAGCTTTTGGCAAGAACAGTCGATTGAAGAGTTGAGGACGTTGGGAGCAACATTGATAGTCAATTAAAAAAACAAAGCAAATGATTTCTTTTCCTTGGCTATTGACGAGCTGACAAATGTTACCAGTTCTACTCATTTGTCGTTTATTCAAGAAGTCACTGCCAAATTGGAAGTGACTTAAGAATTGACCCCTGTGAATAGTCTTTGTGGAACAACCACAGGTAAGAATATTTTCAAAGAGGTTGAGAAAACGCTCATTCAGTACAATTTGAAGTAGAATCTGCCAAGATATGTTCCAACTGATGGTAAAAATGTATATGGAGCTGAAAAGTTTTAGTCCAAATTTACAAAGCTTGTGAAAATTTGAGGTGTTTGAGGTCAATGGTCTATTCATTATGTTATTTATCAGTAGGTACTTTGCCGAAAATATTTAAATTTCTCTTGTGTTATTAAACCAGTAGCGTTATCGGGGAGTAAACTGAAGTGAATGGGAGTGAAGTGAATGAAGTTCCATGTCAGTTCCACAAATTTTTGCCAAAAATAAAAGTGAATATCTTGCCTTGCCCTACTATAGAGCAGTTCAATGGCTTAGCAGTGGTAAACTCTTACTGCAATTATTTTTTAAGCTAAAGGATGAGATTGAAATTTTTCTGAATGAGGAGAACTTCCCTGGACCACGATTGTCCAGCCCTGAATGGCCCTGGAAGTTAGAATTTTCTGCAGACGCTCGATCATGTTTCTTAATGAATTTAACTTGAAATTACAAGGCAGCACAGCATGTATTTGTGAAACCAGTACTGCAATAGTCATTTGACTACAGCTATCATTGTTTGAATAACAAATAATATCAAGCTGCTTTATGCACTCCCCATGCTCTCAAAAGTCAAAGCAAGAAGCAGATCTCGGGGCCGGCCCAGAGAGGTAGTGGTGAAGTTCGTGCACTTTACTTCAGCAGCCAGGGGTTCGCTGGTTCAGATCCCAGGCGCAGACCTAGCATTGCTCATCAAGCCATGCTGTGGCAGGCGTCCCACATATAAAATAGAGAAAGAGGGGCATGGATGTAAGCTCAGGGCCAATCTTCCTCAGCAAGAGTAGGAAGATTGGCAGTGGATGTTAGCTCAGGGCTAATCTTCCTCAAAAAACAAAACAAACAAACAAAAAACCAAGAAGCAGATCTCCACTCTCACACAAGTTTACGGCATACATATTTTCTGAACTCCAACTACAGTTCCAGCAGCGTTTTTCAAAGCTTGATGTAAGTGCAAACAACATGTCTATATTTCAAAATCCGTTCACGCAGTTGAAGAGCTCCCACCTAACCTTCAAATGAAAGGGGTCAACCTGAATTGCAATAATGTGCTGAAAGGAAAATAGCAAGAGAAGAATCTGATCAATTTTTAAAATGTCTTCCAAGTGGTGAATGGTAATATGCTCAATTACCCTCATATATTCACGGTTTCATATATTCATTAACTTCTTTTCGAAGATAAAACACGTAAAATCTCATTACAGATCAGCATTCACAGATGAACGTTTGCAATTGAATTTGATAAGAGAGAATATGAACTTTGAACTCCAATTAAGCAAAACATTATCCTTGAAAAAAGAATTCAGCTCTTCTCATTAGTCAACCTACATTACTAGAAAAGAACTCAATATTTTTTATTTTGTCAATAAAAAGTTGTAAAAATTTGTTTTCTTTCTTGTTGTATGAGAACCTAAGTAATATCTGATTTTACCTTTTGGTGCACAAAATCTAAAATATTTACTATCTGGTCCTTTACCAAAAAAAGTATGCCAACTCCTGCTCTACACTGAAAACTAGGAAACAATGTTTAGAGAACTTGAAGACCTCAAAAAGTGGAGAAACTGACCACTTCTTGGGCCATAAAATTCAGTATTGTTAAGATGTCATTTCTCCCTATTATTGATTGATAAATCCAATATAATCCTGATTACAATCCCATAGGCTTGCTTATAGAAATTGATAGGTGGATTCTACTGCATAAGGAATTGCAAAGGACTTAGAATATCCAACACAATCTTGTGAAAGAACATAGTTGGAGGACTTACCTTATTTGATTTCAAGACTTATGATAAAGACATGGTAATTAAGACGATGATACAAAGATAGATAAACAGGTCAGCAGAATAGAGTAGAGAGCCCCAAAATACTCCCACATTTATATCTTGTATTGCTTTTTTATAAAAGGCCAAATAATTCAAAGGTGAAAGAAAAGTCTTTTCTACAAATGGTACAGGAACAATTAGACATGTATATGAAAAATAATAACTCATATCATGCATCAAAAAATTATTTGAAATGAGTCACAGACCTGGATATAAAAACTGAAAGTAAAGGGGCATATCTCCCCAACCTTGGAGGAGGCAAAGATCTTCTATACAGGACACAGGAAGCTCTAATGATAAAAGAAAAAATAATTAAGTTGGACTTCAGAATATATGAAGAACTCCTACAACTCAATAAAAAAAGCCAGACAATCCAATACAAAAATAGGCTGAGATTTGCACATATAAGTGGCCAGTAAGCACATGAAAAAGTGCCTAAGATCATTAGTCATTAGGATAATGCAAATAAAACCACAATGAGAAACCACAGCACACCCACTGGAATGGTTGATATTAAAAACGCTGACAATAGCAAGTGTTTTCAAGGATATGGGCAATTGTAACCCTCACACGTTGCTGGAGGGGGTGAAAAATGGTACAACCGCATTGGAGACCTGTTGATGGTTTCTTATACAGTTACCTTGCATGTCTACCTATGACCCAGTAATATCACTGCTAGGTACTTTTCAAGAGCAATTAAAATATATAGCCCCAAAAAGAATGTATTCAGAAGACTCCTTCATAAGAGCTCAAAACTGGAAACAACCCAAATGTCCATCAACAAGAGAACGGATAAACAAACAGCGGTATATTCATACAACAGAGTACTACTCAGCTTGCAACCCCATGCTGAACCTCTAAAGCATTATGTTGTGTGAAAAAGCAAGACACAAAAGAGTACGTATTGTATGATTCCATTCATACGAAGTTGTAGAAGAGGCCAAACTAATGTATAGACCAACCACTGAACTCATTGGAGAGGTCAGACTGCAGCCCGGGAGTCTGGTAGGAGGCCATTGCAGTGGCAGAGCCCCGACTAGAGTGGCGAAACGGGCATGGGGAGAGCCATGGATTGACTGAGAAGGGAGATTAGGGAATTTTCTGGAAAGATAGAAATCTTCTATATCTTGATACGGATGTGGGTTCCACAGCTGCGTTTGTCAAAACTCATGAAACTGTACACTTAAAACCTGTGCATTTCACTATATGTAAATTACACTTCAATTTTTTTTAAATGCCTTGATATTGTCATAAAGAGGTTTACATTCTAATCTGCCAATTCCTTCAGGACAGGCATGGGATGCTTCTTTATCATCTCTCCATTCCATCTGTCGTTTCTCCTCTCTGGTTGGGACTCCGCCACTGCAATGGCCTCCTTACAGACTCCCAGCCTGCAGTCTGACCTCTCCCACGAGTCCAGCGGTTGGTCTGAAATAGAAATATTCCAGCGTTCTGCTCTGTTGTCCTTAGGGTAAATCTCGTCTCCTGGCAGGCGTGGTCCTGTGTGATCTAGCTTCTGCGTACCTGTGCCTCACCTCCCACCACTCTCCTTTTGCAGTTCTGATTTTGCACATTGCTCTCCCTGCTTTTAATGTTTTAAGGGTCTCCAGCTGGCCCATGGACTCAGCATCAACTGAATTTCAGAGCCATTCTAAGCACTTGATTTCACAGACCATTACAAAATGGAAGTCTCCAGAGAACGTAGATCCTTGAAGGTTTTTCTGTAAGGAAAACTTTCCGCTCTAGTCTGTTAAAAAGCCGAGAAATGAGCATCTTTGCAAAGGAAGCCCCACTGTGATCGTAAATCTTAGAAAAGTTTCAACAGGAATAAACGTTGGGAGCTCTCATTCACCGTGGTTACGTGTACAAGGTCTGGAGCCAAACTGCGTAGGTTCTGCTCTCTGCTCTACCATTCCCCCGCTGAGTAACCATGGGCCAGTGGCTTAGGATCTCTAAGTTCCATGAGCTGCATGACCAAGGGCAATGGCTCAGACCCTTGGCCTCTTCATTAGCAAAACGAGGATGAGGATAATGAGGCTTCCTCATTCGATTGTTGAGAGCATTAAGTGACACCCCCCACCAATAAACTGCTAAGCACCCTCTGAGCTCTCCGAATGTTATCAATTGTTGTTATCTTCAACTCAGAATTCTATCCCTGTGGGCTGAACACTATCTATGCGTTCACATCCTTCCCCTCATTTGTGCAAAATATTCCAGAAGGAAAGTCTAAATTCTCTTGGGAGATATCAGCTCACAAATGGTTTGAGTCAGCTATCGTGGGCAGGCCTGTGTGTTTTTTTTTCTTCTCTGCTAATGTGAGCACATTTCCAACTTATGTAGTCTGCCATGTGGACCCAAGACCATCAAAGCAAGGTAATTTAAATGTTACCACAAGGGTGAAATGAGAATCCTGGAGAGAGGAAGATAAGGTGCCAGGTGCTTCTCCAGCCAAAGGCAGTTTTGTGAAATCAACGTTAACCCCTCAGCTCCTGTAGCAAAGTGGGACCTCAGAAAAGACATCCGTTATTGTTTCATTGTGTTGGCTCCCTGCCCTGCTTCTGTCCCATTGCAGCTGGAGACACACAACACATACACACACATTCACACACACATTTACCCCCATGCACACACCTACATATGCACACATATTCACAGACACATTCACCCCACGTGTGTGCACACACTTTCACACACACATTCAACATCCCATATGATGAGAATTTTTAGGCTGGTTAATTTTAAAGCTACAGATGAGAAGCAGGCTCTGAGGAGTGGAATTTGCTTGCCCCTTTGTTGGGAAACATTTACATTTCTAAGGGAAACCTCTATCTGTGAAGATGCCTCCCTCTCTGTGCCAGGAAGAAGGGGGATGGCCTTATCTCTAGAAACTGTTAATCAATGCCAGAGGCAAGGACTTAAGTTGTTTACTGTCTGGCAACCTCATGCAACTGACGCACCCCCCCCCCCCCAAATCCTCCTTTGTCTTTAGCTGGGGATAATATTCAAGCGGTGACTTCTGCCATTTACTCAATCTGGTTTGATTCTTATCTAAAAGTTGTGGGACCGCAAATGCCCAGACCCTACCTACGGGCACTGATACCATAACTTTTTTACATATTCTTTGTCTTGTAAAGAGATAACTCACATACCTATGCCTTAAATTTAGCTCTAACCCTCAACTTGGGGCAGCAGAAGCTCTGACTGCCCGTGGGTCCTGTCCCCATGCTATTCTATACTATTCTCTAAATAAAAGAGCACTACTGCCAGATCTTAAGAGTCTAAGAAATCTTTCTTTCGACTCCTTGGCTCACTGACCCCGCATCACCATACACGCACACACGTGCACACACATACACACACATGCAGAGACTGAGGAGCCCTTGCTCTTTCTCACAGGGGACCAGTCTCACATACCAGCAGCCTCACTGCCCTATACTCTTGGAGAGGGAACAGAAAGACCCAAACTGGTCAGTTTTGTTGCTTTTGCCCTTGCTTTGGGGGTTCAAAGGATGCTATGGGGTGGTCCGATCAAGTGGAGGAGTAAAACTAACTTAAGGTTAGAGCTAAAGATCACTCTCCTCAAGCACATCAATTCTAATACAATAGGACCGAGAGTGAGGGTGAAAGTGCACAGTCCTTCTTCCCAAAGAGCCTTGTACTTTGTTCCCACAACATTCCATCGCTTTGAGCCACTCAAAGATCCCTCAAATCTCTTTGACAACTCAGTGCCTTTGCGTGGGGTGTTCCAAAGGTCTGGAAAGCCTTTTCCCACCTTCCCACCCCTTCCCATCCCTCAGTCTCCTCTGGCTCACTCCTACTCACTGTTTGGGACTCAGATGAAATGCCCCCTCTTCCAGGAAGCCTTCCCTGACTCCACACATGCCAGCTGGGTTAGCTTCTCCCTCTTTGCTCCCTAGCAGGCCTGGCTCATCCTCAGCACCTGCCCACTCTGCTGTGTCATTTGTGCTGGCCTCTTCCACTGGGCTGTGAGCCCTGCGAGGGTAGGAACAGTGCTGGCTTCACCTCTGTGTCCCGTTGTTTGTCCCATGGCAGGAGCCTACTGCACATTTATGGAACGTGTGTCTTGATATTTGCAGAGGTAAACAGAAATGGGAAGCTACTGGTGCATGGCCACTTTCCGGTAAATTTTGTTCTGATGTGTTTGGACTGAAAACATGAGGATCTCAGGGCTAGAAACCCAGAGACACTAAATGGCATTGTCCAAAGACATCCCTTTGGGTTAAATCTTAGATGATTAAATCTCTTTTTGATGCCTCGTATCCAAAATGCATTTAATGAATAGTTATCTAATGAGCAGATGAATGGATGAAGTGACTGACACCACCAGGAAGTGAAGAACCCTGGGCTGTAGGATAAGGGATCCAGGGTTCCCGTTGTCTTTGGGCCATGGATTCACTGTTTGAACCAGGGCAAGTCCCATCCCCTGCCTGAGTCTTAAGTGTTCTTATCTGCATAATTAAGGGATTGGACTAGAACACTGCTTCTCAAACTGAGTTCCACGGAGCCCTGGGTGGCCACGGAGCATTTTCTCGGCCCCTACGGAGCAGGAGGGGACTCTGCACCAACTGGACGTGGGGTGCCCTGCCTCTGCCTCTGCTGGGACACCTCACTTTGACGCACTATATTTTGACATTCTGCCTGATATTAGGGACAGAACATGGTTATACTCCTAGGGAGAACAGAGTCTGAGAACAATTAGATTAGACGCTTTCATTCAATAAGTGTTTATTGTGCCCAATACTGTTCTAGGCACAGGGGGGATGAGCCAGACACAAGAAAGGCAAATCCCAGCCCCCTCAGAGCTGACGTTCTTGGGCAGGAAGACAGACAATTAAGAAATAAAATAATTTTCAGATAGTGATGTGTCATGTGATCAAGGATAATGGCGGGGACCTCGTTTGGATCGGCGGGGGTGGGGGGCGGTCAGGGAAGGTCTTTTTGAGAAAGTAACCTTTGAGCTGGGACTTGTATGAAGGGAAGGAGCCAGCCATGTAAAGATCTGAAGGAAGAGCATTCCAAGCAGAGGGAACAGCAGGTGCAAATGCCCTGAGAAGGGAAGAAACTTAACATCTTCCAGGAGCAGCAATGAGGACAGTGTGGCTGGACCCAGAGCTGGAGGAGAGGGAGGGGAAGAGAATGCAAGGAATGAGAGAGAGACACGCAGGCCATGGCAAGGAGTTTAGTATAGATGAGCTTGAAGGGCCAGATCTTTAGAATAACCTGAAAGGAATAAGATGCCCAGCCTGGTGGAATAAGTCTAGAATTTTCCATGTAAACTGGAATAGACTTGAAGGTCTAAATGGAGCAAAATTTTAAAATCAAGGAAGGCATCCTTTGACAAGTGGTTTTGAAACATTCATTTATTTAGTCCAAAAGAGAAGAATCTCATAGTTAGGAATGATAGTTTTCAGAACCAGGAAAACATGCTCTATACCTAGGGCAGGTCCAGGAAGAAGTGCAAAGCTTCACTGCAGGGCCTGGGTGTGGTTTGGGGAGCTCAGTCACTACACTTCCCTATTGAAAAGGTTAAAGAAGCAATTAAGAGCATTACAGAAGCTAAAAATTTTAAAGGACTTTTGGGTGAATACACTCATTTCCTTAGAGGTGATGAAGACATCTCGGACCTGGAAATGAAATCTACAAGGTATAGGGCTTGGAAATTCTAAAACCAGACACCGCTATAAATTCAAATCATCTAAAAAAAGAGGGAGGCTTTTTTCTATTCGATTATTGCTAAGGGATGTAAGAGACAGATCTTAAATCCAAGAGGTGATGAGAAAATGATGAGTCTCTCTGTGTACAAGAGTAAGGAACCGCCCAGTCCTGTCTGATGTCCCCTTTCTCAATGATTCCCTACTCAACTGGAGCCTCAGCCAAACACTTTTCCTCCATTTGCCCTTGTATTTTATCTGTATCTCACACACTTCTTACAAGGTATAAATAGTATATAAGGCACTAGCCAGAGCCTGGATAGAGTAGGTGCTCAAAAAAGAAATGGTGGTAGTGTTCAGTTTCTGACATGATTTCTGAATTAAACAATTCTGTTGTGTTTATTTAATAGTAAGCTTCCTTCTCATCTAACCAGAAGAATACATAATTAGTATTGTATGATCTTAATTTCCCAACTTGTAGACACTTGCTGCCAAAGGGGATCAAAAGGAGTGGCTGCCCACCAGAAACACACAAGAAGGGGTCTCCAATTGGGTCATCCCAATTTTCAAAAGCGTGATCAATCAGAATCTCTAGGGTTGGACTTGAACCTACATATTTCTTTAAATCTTTCTATGTGATACAATTTATAACCCCTGGTCTAATCCTTCCTAAGGGGAATAAGTTGACCCAGCAAGCACAAAAGGAATGAGCCCGTGCCCTTGCTTAAAACCCTCCAATGGCTTCCCATTGTGATTAGAAAAAAATCTCCACTCTGGGGATTTGCTGACCGTGGTCAACCAGACCCTGCATAATGGGACCCCACCTGCCTTTGACCACTATTCCTACCACCCTCCTCCAGGGAGTCTCAGGGACTTTGCATTTGCTGTCCTCCTGCTTAGTATTCTTCCCAGAATTTTGTGTGGCTCACTCCTTCCCATCAGTTATCTCAGCTCAAAGGTCACCTTCTTGGAGAGGCTTTCCCCTACCCTAGTAAGCCTGATCTTCACCCCTGCTCCCATCACTCTCTCCGTTGCTCATGTTGTCCATAGGTAGCACATACCACCATCCCAAATCATGCTTGTTTGCGTTTATTATGTGTCTCTCTCCACCCCCACCAGAATGTAAGCTTCTTGAGAGCAGAGACTCTGCCTATGTTGTTAATGATCATACTCAATACATATGGAACACAGCTTGGCACAAGGTAAGCACTCAACAAGCATCAGGTAAATGGATGACCTGAATGCATTGGCCTCCTAAAATGATGCCAAGCCCACAGGTCCTTTCTGTTGATATGCTGTGAATCGCAGGAATATTCCCCTGCTGAAACTCACCGGGGTATTTTAACAAGGGATTGAAAATCCTCATTACTCAGTTCACACAATGCTTAATGAAGCTGCTTTCAGTTTATTCAATTAAGAACCTTTTTTCCTCTTGACCTTGCTGATTTAATAGCCTTAAACTCTGAGAAGTTAGAATAAAAAAGAAAAAAAAAGCACTTCAATGGCATTCTTGTTAGCAGAAACAGCTTGATTTAATCCTATAAATTCATATTTCTCATGGTTGTTTCTATAGTGCAAGGTGGTGAATTCCTTGCTCCCAGGACTTCAAAGCAATAATTACACTGTGAGTCCAAGATCCTTTCCAAGATGTATTGCATCTGCATATTGCATAATGCAAATTCAGCAATTTGCTGAAGTACAGAAGACAATGTGCAGAGCTGTGGTTTCAACATGTTAATAGCACAGCCCTTTATTTGAATGAAACGTAAGATGCTTTGAAAATCAGGCAGTCAGTGGGCAAGGACCCAAGCTGCCATGGTTACCGCCTGCCAACCCCAAATCAACAAGTTAGAGCATGTGGAATTCTGCTGGTCATTCCACTGGGTGAACAGATGCGATGCTGCTGGATCCTTGGAGGGTGTCAACCCACACTTCCTTTAAGAGTGTGAGCTGAAGGCAGCTCCATCCTTTAAAGATATAGATACGCATTGTCCATACAAAATGCCCAGCAAATGGAGGACAGTGTTGTTCAACCTAAGGCAAAGCAGCCCCACTAGAGATGAGCTGGCACTGCTGCCCATGTTGAGAGTTGCTCTCCAGAGCCGTGCCTTCCGAAGGGGTTTTCACAGGCTGACGTTGAAATCTCACCCTAGTTAGGATGAGATTCCACCATATAAAAACAGATAAAGCAGAGCTGCTCTGAAGTGATGTGGGAGAAACTCCAAGGGCCACCCCCTCCCCAGTGGAGCCCCCTGACCCTTCACCTGTCTAGACACCGAGTCTTGGTCCTTCCATCAAATGTGTGTAAGGTGTGGTGCCTGCCACTGTGAGGGCTGCCTGAGATCACAAGACTAAACAGGCCTGGCGTGTAGTAAGAGCTCAATAAAGGTGTGTCAACCTGTTAAGGTGGGGCTGCGGGTAGATTTTGAAGGATATGTTGAGACAAAAAGAACAGGCATTTTGGTTGTGGGAACAATGTGAAAAATACAGGAATAGGGAGGAGAGTTGGATATTTAGGGAAAAAGATGAGTTTACCGGGGAGAGAGAGTGGCATCGAGCATCAATAGCAGATAAGACCAAAGCGGTAGGTTGAGCTGCATGTGGACCTCCTGAGTCGGGGCTTTATTGTGAGAATTCTAAGAGTCAATGATGCTCTTAGGCAAGATGGTGCTTCTGGGAGACTCCTTTCTTCTAGTGTGCTTCCTGCCCTGGTGGCTTACTGATGTTTTCCATTTTCAATAGCATTTTATTTATCTCTGGCTCAAAGAGAGCAGAAAAGGATGAGGAAATGAAAAAGAAGAGGTATTTTAATGAATATTTGTTGAGTATCTACTATATGCCGGATCTTATTGGAAGTCCTGGAGACACCATGGTCAGCAGGACTGACAGATCTGTGGTCTCATGGAGATAAAATTCTACTGGGGGAAACTGGTAACAGATCAACCACTACATGGAGAACTAAGATTCAGTGATGGACTCAGGAGTGACTGGGTGAGCAGAGAGGAATCAACTATAGTTGATCGAAAGAGAGACAATTAGGCACAGAGAATAACTAGTATAAAGACTTTAAAGTATGATGAGCTTGAAGTGTTCAAGGAACCAGGAGACAGCCAGTGCAGTCCAAGAAGAGTGGGGATGGGGGAGGCAATGTGATAGGAGATGAAGTCAGAGAAAAAGATAGGGCCAGACCATGAAGGACCCTGTACAAGAAGAAAGAGTTGGATTTTAACCTACAGGCAATCAGAATCCATTATAAGCAGGCAAGGTAGTGACACAATCTGAGTTATATTTTTGAAGAGCAAGCTGCCTGCAGTTTAGAGAATAGATTGTAGAGGTGCAAGAGTGGAAAGAAGGATACCAATTAGGAGACTGGATGATCCCAGGTACAAGAAAATGGGGCTATAGTCTATGCATGTGGATTCAAGAGAAGGGGATTATTTTGAACCACGTTTTTCAAATACATCCGACATGATTTACTACTGAATTGGGTGTGGGAGGTGAGGGGAAGAGAGAAATCAAGGTTAACACTTAGTTTTCTGGGCTTTAGCATCTGGGGGGCTGTTGTTGCCATTCAGATGGAGAAATGGTCATGGACATATGAACAATCCAGAGTTAACCTTTCACTACATAAATTTTGGGATGTCTTTGAACAGTCAAGTGGAGACGTCGGACAAGCAATGGACAATAGGAATCTACAGTCCCAGGGAGAAGTCAATACTAGTCAATATGTTTGGGAACCACCAGCACAGAGATATTTTTTAAGCCATGGGGCTAAATGAAGTCATCTAAAGAGACTGTATAGATATAGATGGAGAAAGAAGCCCAAGACCATTCTGAGACATCTCAAGATTTAGAGGTTGAGTAAAAGAGAAGGTAAAGGCAACAGAAGTATCAGCCAGGGAGGTAAGGAAAAAGCCAGGAGAGTAGGCGTTCACAGAAGTCAAGAGAAAAGAGCCTTTCAGAAGGAATGCTGCTGAGAAATCACACAAGGTAAGACTCAAGAAGTGACTACAGGATTTGACAGGAAGACCATTGGTACGCTTGATAAGCTGTGTCTCAGTGTGGCAGTGGGGATCTGTTTCGGTTATCTGTCAGTGAGTAACAAATTACCAAGTGCTTAATGCTTGGAAGGAACAATTTATTATTTCTCACAGCTCTGTAGGTTTACTGGCAGTTCCTCTATGCACAAGATATTGGGTGGTGAGTGAGGATGGTTACAGTCATCTGGAAGCAATCAGGCTGGACCGTCCAGCGTGGCTCACTCAATAACTGGAATTTAATGTTGGCTGTTGGCTGGGAGCTCCACTTGGGTTGTGGACCAGAGTGGCTACATGTGACCCTTTCTTGTAACTTGAACTTCTCCCGGTATCTGGGATCCGAGAAGGAGTGTCCCAAGAGGCGCCAGTCTGTGAGACCCACCCAGGCAGAAGCTGCAGGGCTTCTTATCAGCTCGCTTCAGAAGTCATGGAACGCTGCTGCTACCACGTTCTATTGATCAAAGTAAGCCCAGAATCAAGGGGAGGGAAAATAGACCTTGCCTATCAATAGGAGATAAGAAAAGAAGGTGTAGCCGTCTTTAATTTTCCACACATCCACTGCCTGACAGAAGTGAATTGAAAGAAGTTCAAGTGGGGAAGAAACCTCAGACAACTAATTGCCTTCACTCAAGCTCACAAACTTGGCTAAAAAAAATGAAACCGAAATAAATCTCATTCTGACCCTACTAGCAATTCTTCTAAGCTCAACTTCCAACTTACAACGTACCAAAACTGAGAAATATACTATAAGGTAGGAATAAAAAATAAAATAGTAAAAGTACTAGAAGAAAATATAAATAAAATACTTATGCATATAAAGGTGGAGATCTTCCTAAGAACTCCAAAAGTAGGAACCATACAGTAAAAGATATTTGGACTAGATGAATATTTTAAGTCAAAAACTAAGACTTAAAAAATCAACCAAAAACTAGGAAACATTAATAAAATTACTATTTAAAGAATTCTCACAAGTCAAGAGGAAAAACAACACTCCAATGGAAAATGGGCAAAGGATCTACGCACAAAGAAAACAGACAGCCAATAAACAGATAATAAAACGTTTAAACTTCACTGGCAATCAAAGAATGCAAAAAAACTCCTTCCCTTCTCAGTGGTAAAGGCCATCAACCTTGCTCAGCCTCTTGTACCTGGGGGCACACGGAAGGTCTTTCTCCAGGAACTAGACCTTCTTTAAAGCAGGTCTGGGGGAATCTAGCAACTCAACATGGTGCTATCTTTACTGCAAACCCAGTACTACCTGGTAACCTCCAGTGACATGAAAATATGCTGTTTCAGACCAGTCTGTTTCATCCAGAGAGAGAAAACAAGTGCCTAGCGTGGTGTGCGCGTAGTTAACATCAGTAGTTGCTATCTTCGTCTTGCCCTCAGACTCTTTGAAAAAAGAAACTATGTTGTTAAATTCACTTCAGTTCAATATAACAGCTAGCAGTGAAAGACTTTATGGCCACCAGATACAGGGCTAGCTATTATCTCAAGCTTATTCCCAGTGCAGGAGATAACAGGGAACCAGATGGGACAGGAAAGGAAGGAGTGAAGAGGGCCTCACAGGCAAGTTCCTCAGCAGAAGGGACAGCTGAGCTGCTCCTCCCAGGCTGAATGAGAGTTAACCTGGTGAGGAGGGTTTTAAGAAGAAGAGAGCCCAGGAGAAGGCCTGGAGGTACGAGGCAGGCTGGTGTGTTTGGGAAACTGGAGGGGATGCGGAATGGCTGAGAGAAGATCACAGGAGTGAGAAGGGAGATGGAGGGGCACAACAAGAGACGAGGCTGAAGAGGTAGATGGAGCCTGTAGCAATCATGGTCATGATTTTGCACTTTCTCTAGAGGGTCCTGGAGAGCCATGAAACAGGGGAAGAACCTGATACGACTTCCAGCCTGGAGAGATTACTCTGGCCACACTCAGGAGGAAGAATTGGAGTCAGGGAGACCTACTGGGAGGCAGTTGTGGTCATTCAGGGAGGAGCTGACAGTGGCCTGGACTAAAGTGTTGTCAGAGAGATGGAGCGGTGAATGAAGACCAGAGATATGAAGAAGGCACATTCATCTGTATATCTTCTTTGGAAAAATGTCTGTTCATATCCTCTGCCCATTTTTTGATCGGGTTATTCTTTTTTTGTTGTTGAATTGTATGAGTTCTTTATATATTTTGGAAATTATATACGATTTGGAAAAAAATTATATACGATTGGAAAAAAATACGATTTGCAAATATCTTCTCCTAGTTGATAAACAATGAAAACTACTCAACCTTAAAAACAGAAGAAATCGTGCCGTTGGCAACAACATGAATGGACCTTGAGGGTATTAGGCTAAGCAAAATATGTCAGACAGAGAAAAACAAATATCATACAATTTCACTCATATGTGGAAGATAAACAGACACGTGGATAAGGAAAAGAGATTGGTGGTTACCAGAGGGGAAGAGAATGGGAAGGGCAAAAGGGGTGAAGGGACACATATGGTTGGTGACGGATGGTAACTAGACTTTCGGTGGTGAACAGGATGCAGTCTATACAGAAGCCAAAATACAATGATATACACATGAAATTTACATGATGTTATAAACCGTTGTGGCCTCAATAAAATTTAAAAATTTGAAAAAAGAATAAAAAACAAAGAAGGCATATTTAGCAGCCCTTGACTGTTGACCGACAGTAGTAGCTGGAAGAGAAGGAAGAGTAAGTACGATGTCCAGGTTTCTTGCTTGAGCAACGAAGTGTGTGATGGTGCTACTCTCAAAGCTGGATGACCCTGGGAAGAACAGGTTAGGCTCAGGGGATGGGAAGCTGGTGTATTTAATATCCTACATTATTTACATACTGCTCACAACAACCCTCTAAGATAGATAACACTCTTCCCACCTCATAATTGGGGACACTAACAGTCTGTGAGGTGAAAGGTCTTAAAGTCAAGGAGAAGTGGAGCTGAGACAGAACTCTGCTTGACTACAGGGGCCCCTAGGAACAAAGGAAGCCCCAAAGGCCAAATTCTCGAGACCAACTTGGGGCTGATCACTGTTAACATCACCCTGGAAGGCCACACTTCCTGTTTCAAGGAACAAAGGAAGAAAATCCAAGAGATATCACCCATAGTCATTTCTGTCTATCTCAAATTCCCCACCAGACAGGGCTGGGGCCTGGACTTCCTTCATCTCCACCGCACAATTTGCCAGCCCTTCACCCAGGGTTAAAATGGTCCCTGTACATAGGGAGGTAACATCAGGCGAAAGGGAGCGTTTCCTCTTGTGGGAGAATGGTCCCCACCCACCCCCTAGCCTCACCTGGCACACCCATGGTTCGTCGGCCACGGTAGTCTTGGTATCACAGCAATGTCCACTCCCCTCGCTTCTTCAGGCAATTATGCAAAAATTATGCAAAAAGGAAGTAAAACACTACCAAAGTTACTAAACCACTTCTCTCTGCTCAGAGCTGAGCTAGGTCAGTCCATGTTCGCTGACGTCTGTAACTTCCGGACTTTTGAAGTATGCAGGCCTCCACTTTCTCCATCCTCAGCAAATGCAAACAATCAACCACTAGACGCGTATCAAACACCTACCATTCGCCAGTCATCGTGCCTGACACCATGGAAAGCTCAGTGATGAACAAGACGCATGACAAGCCAGCGCAGTCTTCTGTATAAGTCCCAAATGAAACCCTAAATTCAAAAGATGGGGAAACGTAACATCTTTGAGCATCTACTATATGCCGGGTACCATTTTGGGGCTTTCCATGTAGCATCGCATTCAGTCCTCACAACAAACCATGAGATGGAAATGATTTTCCACATTTTATATACGGTGGGAGAGGAAACTCAGTGTGGCAAAGATGGGCAAACCTCGGACAAACTCATTTCTCTTCATCCTATTCATTCATCCTATTTCACAGAAATTCATCCTATTTCTCAAAAGCCATTGTTATGGGTATGATATGTGACCAATAGGAGTTAACGTGTGCCACTTCCAGACCAGGCCCGTATAAACCCTATGTTATACTTCACTTTCCCTTTTCTATTTTTCGTACCAGGAGAATCCTGGAAGGCACATGTTGAAGATGACAGAGACTCTTTTGGTCTGATTCTTTGAATCATTGCATGGGACACGATGACCCCTTATTGGACTTTGAGTGAGAAATAAAATTTTATTGGGGTAAGCCACCAAAGTTTAGGGATTTATTCCTTACTGTCACTAACATTCATTAAAGAGTATACTGAACTTCAAAGTCAAATTACTTGTACAAAGTCAACCAGCTGGTTAGTGGCAGAGAACAGATCTGAATTTAGGTTTACCTTATTCCAAAGCCACTATTCCACACATTTTGCCTGTAGGTTTGGGTGGTCTGGAGAGGTCTCCTGGAAGAAGTATAACCTCATTGCGGCTATATAGCAAATAAGGAAGATTTTAAAAGACGGAAAGAAGGTGACAATGAAAAGGGTCAGGGAAAGGAGGGGCTAAAGTATTCTTAAAATCTGAATGGAGGAAGGGTTCTATGCTGGAGAATTATAGGAAAGAAAATTTGAAATGTAGACTGAGCTGTAACAGTCAGGACAAGTGAGGTTACATTGCATTAACAAACAGAATCATAATCTCAATGGCGGCACACAACCAGAGTTAATTTCTGGCTCATGCTATATGTCCAGTGTGCTTGACGCACGTCACTTCTGGTCATATTTCTTTCTTTTCTTTTTTTGTTGTGAGGAAGATTGGCCCTGAGCTAACATCTGTTACCACCTTCCTCTATTTTATGTGGGATGCCACTACAGCATGGCTTGACGAGCAGTGCTAGATCCATGCCCAGGATCCGAACCTGCGAACCCCAGGCTGCTGAAGCAGAGTGCATGAACTGAACCACCATGTCACCAGGCTGGCCCCTGGCCACATTTCTTTTGTCAAAGTAAGGAATATTACCATGCTTAAACTCAAAGATGGAAGATGTACAAGTCCACCATATACTCAGAAAGCAAGGATCTGAAAATATTTGATAAGCAGCACTAACGGCTCCTGCAGGGTCAAAATGGGAGGCTCCTAGGTATCGAAGTAAAGAAATATAGGTTCCCTTGGGAAATATTTTTATTAGAGGATTAACCATCTAGCTCTTATCAAAAGCAGGAATTCTTACTTTTGCCAGAGACGGGGCAGAATTACAGAGTCAAAGACCGTCTAGAACTTTTGGAAAGACAGTTTGGATATACATTGGGAATTTTAGGAATGTGCATAGATTTTGACCCTCAAATTCCTTTTATATACAAGAATTGCATAATATTTAACCTCTTTGAAGTCAGACATATATGAAACTCAGATCCAGACTCTGCCACCCTCCAAGTGTGGGACATTGAACAAACTGTCTAGTCTATCTAAGCCCTTTTAGTCTATAAATTGAGAACAACAGTAGCAGCACCTCATCAATTTGTTTGAAGGTTATACGATTTAACACATGTAAAAGCCCTTAGTAATTTCTTTGAAAAATATGAGCTGCTAAACACACAAGAATTCACAAAGGTAAACACATTCTTTTTTTTTTTCTTTTTTTTGAGGAAGATTAGCCCTGAGCTAACATCTGCTGCCAATCCTCCTCTTTTTGCTGAGGAAGACTGGCCCTGAGCTAACATCTGTGCCCATCTTCCTCTACTTTATATGTGGGACGCCTGCCACAGCATGGCTTGCCAAGCGGTGCCATGTCTGCACCTGGGATCCGAACCGGCGAACCCCAGGCCACCGAGAAGTGGAACATGAGCACTTAACCACTGCGCCACCGGGCCAGCCCTAACACAGTCCTTATAGCACTATTTGTAATAGCAGAAAATTTGAAATTCTCTAATGTTCTGTCAATGTAAAAATTATTACGTGTGTGCAGAGAGACAGAGAAAGAGAAAGAATATCAAGTAGTTATTTTTAACAATAAGATAGAATCACATATATTGATGTGGAAAGATATCCTTAATCTAATGTGAAAGTGAAAAGCAAGTTGCAGAACACAATGCATGGTTTGATTTCAAGTATTGTGTATATAGATACGTCATGAGAAGTATATTCACTTGGGATAAGTCCTATAAAAATATTTTAAAGATTATGTCATAGAGAGTGATTGGTTGGGAGTGGGGTGCTATTTTAAATCAGGTGTTCAGAAATGACCTCTCAGAGCTGAGCTGTGGATGAAAAAAAGTTATGTATAAAAAAGAAATGTTGGGCCGGCCTTGTGGTGTAGTGGTTAAGTTCATGCGCTCCTCTTCGGGGGCCTGAGTTTTACCGGTTCGGATCCTGAGCACAGACATATTGCTACTTATAAAGCCACGCTGTGGCAGGTGTCCCACATATAAAACAGAGGAAGATGGGCACAGACATTAGCTCAGGGCTAATCTTCCTCAAAAAAAAAGAAATACATGACACAGCATCCAGATATTTTTTTGTAATACCATTCTCCAATAAAAAGAACTAGCACTCCTCGGGGAAATGGAGAAATGGTTGGTCCTAGGGCTGGGGAAGAAAATATGAAAGATGAGCCTGAAGCATCTTGTAGTTCCAGAAAGTAAGAAAATCCTCGAAAAACAAAAAGATGGAAGCATGTCCAAGGGATAGGAGCCAATTAAAAGAGCTCTCAATGCCCGAAGTTGGAACAACTGGGCAAAAAAATAAATAAGGCAGTACTGGATTATACCCCAAAGTGTAAAATAAACATGTATGAGTCCATACTCATATCAATAAATGAGTGAGTAAATAACACACATGGGACAACAGACAAATCTCCTATGACAAAAAATTCCAAATAATTTATGCAGATATTCTGCCCTCGAGGAAGTGGAGTATAACTCCGTAACTCTTTAAGTGTGGGCTGAGCAAGATGACCTCCTTCCAGAAAGCAGAGTACGGAAAAGGGGAAAAAAGGGTAGCATTCCAAGAAAGACTCTGACAAACATTATTTCAGCCAAGTGATCGCACTTAACATCATCAGTCTTATCATCAGATCGGTCATGTGGAAACTGTGTAGCCTTGCTATGATGTGATGGGAATGACACCCTACCTCTGCGGTCCTCCTCCCCAAACCCCTAACCCCAGTCTAACCATGAGAAAAACACCAGACAAACCCCAGCTGAAGGACATTTCTCCCAAATGCCTGACCAGTCCTCCTCAAAGATGTTCAGGTCGTCAAAAACGAGGCGAGTCTGAGAAATTGTCACAGTCCAGAGGAGCCTGAAAAAAACAAAAACAGCCAAAAAACCACCAAATGCAATGTGGCATCCTGAATGGGATCCTCAGTCAACAACAGCAACCAAAAGACATGAGAGGAAAACCAAGGAATTTGAAAACATCGTAGACTTCACGTCATACGGTATTGATATTACTGCGTTAGTTGTGACAAACGTACTATTTTAATGGAAGATGTTAAAACAGGGGAAATTGTACTATCTTTGCAATTGTCCTGTAAATCTAAAACTATGCCAAAGAGATAGCTTATTTTTAAACAATTGAATTCACGTCCATGAACAGAAGAAATAAACTGTCATACAATGGAATACTATTCAACAATAAAAAGGAGCAGATGAATGATGAATGCCACAACATGGTTGTATCTTAAGGATATTGTACTGAGTGAAAGAAGCCAAGCACAAAAATTCCATACGGCATGGTTCCATTTACAGAGCATTCCAGAATAGGCAAAAATAACCTATGGCAATAGACATCAAATCAGTGGTTATTTGGGTATTACCAATAAGGGGAGAATTGACAGGGAAGGAACATGAGGGAATTTTCTGGGTTGATGGAAATGTTTCATGTTTTGATGTGCATTCATCAAAATTGATGGAATGGTACACTTAAGATTTGAATTAAAAATACATATTAAATATACATATTATAAATCAATTAAAAATATAAAAGTAATTTAAAATATATAAAAATCAGTTTAAAATGTCTATTAAATTGTGGAAAAAAGGGAGGGAGGAAAGAAGATGTAGTCACCTGTTTGTGAGGCTCAGGATATGTGAATTATAAGAAAAATTAAAGTTGTATCTAATTCCTTCACCTAGAAAAAAGTATTTGTTTTTAACCTTCCAAACACATACATAACAAAAATGAGATTATACTACTCGCGTTGGTTTGTAGTCATTTTCTAAATTGATGATGTTTCTTGTAATTTGTCCTACAATAACATGGCGCCTACTGGGGTACAATGGCTCTGTACAATACAATGGTATTTTCTAACCTTGTATAGATATGGCAGACATTGCTAGTCGCCTCCCCAGCGGTCTTTGGACTAGGGGTTATTCCAAGGGGTACTCGGGCAGGGACAGTCTTAAGGACATCAACGAGTAGATCATCTCTGTCCATTTGGATACTTTCCCCAAACCGACCCTCCCGGGAATGCATCTTTGGTCAAAGGAAGACTTTGAACTCACCTCTTTCCCACTTTCCCTTTCAAAGTCACTTTTTTCCCACTGTACAAAAGAAAGACACACTTTTCATGCATCCTGAATATGATTATCTTTATTATGGTGCAGGTTGTCAAAGGGACAATTCAAAACTTTGGTGTCAATGTTGAGACCATCAGTGAAGCTATTGATTGGATAACAAATTGATTTGTAAGTCAGGTCGTTTCCAATTCTTGTTCTCAACAAAATGGAAGGAGTGAGTTGTCAGCTGGCAGAGGATTAAAAATAATATTTGATGGTAGCCCCTGTGTGATGTTTGACACGTACCTCAAAAGGGTTTAGGGAACTGTGTGTCATTGCCTTAAAATGATCCCTTCCATTTCCACTTATTTATTTATAGAACAAGATTTCTCAATCCTTGAATCTACATAAAATCAGAAATATAGTTGATGGTTATGCCCACACTCCTAGCATTGAGAGGCATCCATAGACACATAAATTAGTTCTTTAAAAGCCTCATTGCTCTCATCGAGATACATTTTATGTTATGTATTTGCCAAATGTATGCTATGTTTATATTATTTTAATCAATTGTGTAGTATCAATAATTGTAATGAAAATGCAAGGAAAAATTTTACTGCTTTAGAATCTTATAGCCACATGAAACTAAAATTAAAATTTCCATTTCTAAACATATTGTTGTGACTGAGAGGTAGGACAAAGCGATCAATTAAAAAAAGTTCAAGCAGAAAAAATACATATAAAAAAAAGCAGTAGAGGAAGTAGAATGAGAAAAAAGAAATGATGGAAAATTTCCAGATGTTTAAGAGCTTGTTCGTTTATTGCTTTTAAATGGAGGGTGGTGGCTATCACACCACAATGGTATTTTCACCCCACCATACCTTAAAGGTGATATGATAGTTTTATTTTTCACGTCAATATTTACAATGGGCCAGAAATTGTATCTTTCACATCCACATACACCTGTGATAAAAAATATTTTTAAGAGATAAACCAAAAGTGTACAAGATGGTTGATAATTTTTCAAAATTCTTTTAAGGGATATGTGAGCAGAAATGTTTGAAGGCCATAGGCCTATCCAATACTCATTCTCTCTTTCTTCTTTTTATTCTCTATACCAGAGCTGCAGGCAATGTGCCCTGCTGAAAATCCCCCCTTCTGAGTCTCTTTGCAGATACACATAGGCAAGTGACTAAGTTCTGGCTCACTTTTGCCATTTCTCCCTTCCACATAGGGTGTGAACACAATGGCTGGAGCTCCAGCAGCCACCTTTGACCGTGCACTTCGAATAGCAGTACTAAAAGAGAGAAGGAACCTGGGTTTCAGATGACTTTGTTGCTTCTCCATACCAACCCCTAACTACCCACCTCCAGATTTCTTTTAGGTAGAGAAAAATAAATCCATGCGTGTGTAAGTCACTGTTATTTTGGGGTTTCTGTTATACGTGGCCAAATTTAACCCTGACTGGTAGAGGGGCTACAGCACGCTTATCAATCAATCAATTGGTTGAACATTTATTTTTTTTTCCAGATTTTGCTGTTTCTTATAAACAATACCGTGACCCTTATCAGATGCATCTTCAGACACATTCATAGCTACTTCTCTAGGAGACGGTCGAACAAGTAAATTCTGGGTCAAGAATGTTTTGATACATTGACATTTGTTTCCTTCACAAGGGTTAATTTACGCTCACATCAATAGTGGACGAGACTACAAGAACACCACATACCTTCACCACCCCGGGTAGGCTTTTTTTCTTAAATATTGCAATTTAATAGAAAGGGAAAAAAAAGGTTTCTTTGTACATTTTGATAAATAGTAAAGTTAAAAATTTTTCCCGTTTATCTGCCACTCAGCATTCTTTATTTTTAGAAATTAAGAAGAACTAAAAGTATTTTTGCTCCAGATTAAGTTAAAGTGGGAGATCTGAGGCAAGGCTACCTCTGGGGTCTCTGTTTACGTATAGCTCCATGGCAACAGGGAAGTCGTCTGTCTTAGACTGGGTGCAGTGCCTGCACATAGTAGGCACTCATGAAATAATTGTTGAATGCATGAAAGCTGCTATCTTACTACATGGCTTTGAGCCATTAATTTCCTGCTCTGGGCCTCAGTTTCCTGGTTAAAAAACTATCAGGATGGGGCAAGTCTAGGTCATGGTCTTTTCCAAGTACAACAATTTTATATTCCAAGGGAGCCAGCTCCATCCAAGAAATGCCCATAGAGTGTCAGACGGGAAATATTCCCTTCCTTCAGCACTATTCCTACTTGTCAGAGGGACCAGAGGCACGAGAGGATAAAACAGAAAATGAGAATTTAACATTTCTTTTTGCTCCTCACCTTCCACGTTACTGGAAAACAAAAGCATCACAAAGGCAGGAAGAAACACCAAGAAAGTCCCTCCCCTCCTGAGTGTGCCCTGTGAGGACCGGAGGTAGACCCTACCTCCACCTCAACATCCGTATCCTCTTGTTCTGTTGGAGGCCAGACTTTGACGTCAGAGATGCCTGGGTTTAACTGAGTGTTAGTGAGGGATAATGATACCAATCTGGCAAGATCAACTGAGATGAAGCATCTGTTCAGCACATGGGAGGGACTCAATCAATAGTAGTTCCTGGGCTGGTACCCGGTCCCAAGCATCGTAAGCGCCAAGCAGCTGTGGCAGTGGTTTTTTCCTAGAAAAGCCCCCACAGTGGGATTGGCCATGGTTTCTGACTACAGAATTTCAGATTCTCTCTGGGCCTCCTGGAGATTTTGAGAGTTTCCTACCCTTTCAGAAATTCCTTCGCTACTTCAATGAGCCAGGGTGGATTCTGCTGGCTGCAGCTTAGAACTTGGACCATTATAGCTCCCGTCACCCACCGCATTTTACAGATCATTTAATTTAAATTCCAAAAGAAGAGCTTCATTGGAAAGAAGTTTTAGTCTATCCAGGCAGCTCAGCTCCTACCCTTGACTCTGTCTAATATGGATTCAAATTTTGCCCTAATCAGCTTGTATATGAACTGCCCCCCTCAGCTCAACCTCAGTCCCTTAGAAACAGAGGCAGCCTATTGAAGTCCAGAGGAATGAGTGGGGATGAGGAGGTAAGGTCCTGAGGCCACCACTGGAAACCAGCGTGGCCCAAAGTGAGTCCTTTCAACATCTGGATCTTGGTTCCCTGGCCTGTGAAATGGGAAGCCAGCATCTGGCCTGGGGACCTCATGTGAGATCAAAAACACAATTGATCTGAAGACCCCCTGTCAACTGTAGACCTAAGGGGCAACTTCAATACTGTCTCTATTCATCTACCTCCCCTGGAAGGCAAGGACTACGTCGTTTCTTTCCCCTTCCAGGGCTCTTAGCATCGTGATCAGGGCTCTGCCACCAGGGGTAGGGCCAAAACAGAGGTCCTATCGCCCTCTGGTGGATTTAAGTGGGAAGGGTATGGTTTTCAAATGGGTTACAAAGCCACAAAAACAGAACTCATGGCATCCTGGAATTCCAGAAGTGAAAGGGATCTTTCAGACCATGTAATCTAACATCCTCATTCACACATGTGACGACAACAAAAGGCCCAAGAGGGAGAGTGACCTGCCTGAGGTCATACCAAGAGGAAATGTCAGTGCCAAGGTCAGACGCCAGTCCCTAATGCCCATCCAGGGCCAAGGTCATTCTCTCTGACATGAAACACAGAAACCCTCATTGCTTGTCATCAGCGTCCCCATGTCCCTGAAGTCTTGGCACAACTCAGCCATGCTGACGGCAAGTAGCACTCAGCTGAACCCCGCCCAAGATTGGGTAATTTCCCCACCCAGTTAATATTGTCAAAAAGTTAGGTTACTTCTCTCTAACACCTACCACGTTAATGTTTTGATTTTGGTACAAACAAACCGAGCTATAACTACAGCAACTTCCTGGAAATGGAGAAAGAAAACACTTTCAAGCGTGACTGGATAATTCTCAGAGAAAAGAACAACAGAATACCTGATTTCCCCATGAGATAAAGAAACCCTTTATTTCAGACACTAGTCACTCCCACAGGTAGATGTCCATGAAGATAGAACAATCCAGAGGCGTTAAAAATCAATCAACACAGCTGCCAACCAAGCGTGACTTACCTAAGACCTCACATTCTAATGGTGCCCAATTAGCCATCTTAATGCATGCCCAAAGAAGGGGGTCGTGTTGGGTCCTTGCAAAGGAGAAGAAATGTCTTGTTCAAGGGAATTCCTAGAAGTCTTTGTTTTAGCCTCTACATCCCTTTGGAACTTGAAAATCCCACAAAGAAGATTTCATCCCAGGTAGGGCTCAAGTAAGCCACCTGAGTTCTGTCCCCAGACAGAGCAGGGACCTTGAGTGAGTCACGTGTTTCCTCCCACTCAGCTTTCTCCTGGGTAATAGGGCACTATCTGGCTGGTCCTGCCAGCCTTGCAGGGTTACCGAGAGGACCTAATGGGCTTCATCGCAGGATCACAGACACACAAATGTGCAGAATTTCAATCACCCACGATGGAATAATCTGGGTGTTCTTCTCATTTCTTGACCAGACCCTGAAACTTAGCCTGATTCAGTGCTCTATTTATTTATTATTATTACTCAACAATAACATAGCTAATATTGAGTGTTTACAGTAGCACTATTCTAAGAGGTTTGCATGGATTCACTCAATCCCCCCCGGAACTCTATAAAGAAGGCACTATCGATTATCCTCATTTTACAGATGGAAAAACTGAGGCTGAGAGAGGCTGAGTAACTCACTCAAGGTCAAACAGCTTATAAATGGAACATTCAGAATTTGAGGCCAAGTCCACTTGATTTCATAATCTATACTCTGAAATCCAGCCCAACTCACTCCGAAGATTATCTGAGCAGACGCAGCCCAACTTCTGTACCATCCTTTAGCTAAATCCCAGTAGGGGTTGGGATGTCAATCAGGGATTGAAGGTCAAATTACAAAAGGTTTTGTTTAAGTTTGAGCCCAGTGTCCTCCCAAAGGCACCTCTAAATTGAATTTTCATGCTCATTCTGAAGATTTTTGTCATCACTCGGCATCCTTCTAGCAACCTAGGTGTCTATGTGTAATCAGAGCCAGACAGGAAGTGACCTCACATTGGGAGCACATTTGGTGTTTCCCCCGTCTGAAGGCAATTTGATATTTTTAGGAAGAATAAAGGCTTAGGAGTCAGACAGACCTGGACTTGAGACCCAACTCTGCCGTCCCTGAGGCCTGTTTGACCTTGACTATGCATCGGCTCTGGGCCTCATTCTCCTCAGCTTGGAAAATGTGGATAATAATAACCTTATACTGTTGATATAAGAATTAATTCACACCCAACTGTGAGTATCTAGAAGTGTCTGGCATGCACACAGTAGGCATTCAAGAAATGGTATCAATTAGTAGACAATCAGCCTGACAAATGCAGAGACTTGCTTTCCTTCTATGCCAACGCCAGTAGCCAGAGATGACAGTGGACCTCAGGGGAGGGGACAAACATCTGTGGCCTGCAGCATCATGCAGTGAGATGCGCATGGGCTTTGGACTGATTCCCAGTTCTGTTGTGTGATTTGGGGCAAATTGCTTAATTTCGCTAAGTCTCAGTTTCCTTCCCCATAAATGGAGGCAATATATCTTCATTAGATATTATATACCCTCATGTTACTTACCATCCAGTCAGGAAACCAGGAGATAGACACAAAAATAAAAGGGAGATTAGAGTTTCTCAACTAAGAACTTTTAAAGATACTTCAATGATGTAAGCTACTGAGTTAAAGATTCTGAACTATGTTTATTGTTTTAAGAAATGAGATCATTACAGGAAATGCTAATAATATAATAAAATATCAGCCTTTCTGGAATGTCTTAAGACTGGGGTACTAGAGTTAAGATTTTTAGACAGTTTCAAACAAGAAAAAAATCCATTTGTTTAATTTTAATCAAATAGAGTAGAATTATTTTCAAGTGTATTTTACATTTCTACACACCCTTTAAATTTTTTTAATTATAAAAGCATCGCAGGTACATACCTAAGAAAGACCCCTGTGATACACATTAGGAGACTTATGCAAGAAAGTTCAAAACATGGGCTGGCCCCATGGCGCAGTGGTTAAGTGCGCACGTTCCACTTTCGTGGCCCGGGGTTCTCCGGTTCGGATCCCGGGTGTGGACATGGCACCACTTGGTAAGCCATGCTGTGGTAGGCATCCCACATATAAAGTAGAGGAAGAGGGGCACGGATGTTAGCTCAGGGCCAGTCTTCCTCGGCAAAAAAGAGGAGGATTGGCAGCAGTTAGCTCAGGGCTAATCTTCCTCACAAAAAAAAAAGAAAGAAAGTTAGTTCAAAACAGCAGTGTTTATAACACAAAAAACTGTAAAGAATTCAAATGTCTACCAACAAAGAATGAATAAATTATGGAATATTTGTACAATCGAATAGTATATAGCTGAAAAAAATGAAATTATAGCTATAAGCAACATGGAGGTATCCTAGAAGCATAACATTAAATGAAAAGAACCAACTCATGGAACCCTCCATGGAAGCCTGGGAGTGCTGCTATAAAGCACAAAGCACAAGCAACCCTAAATTAGACCACGTTTAGGGTCCACAGAGAAGTAGTAAAGCCACACTTTTTAAAAACAAAGAAATTATTGTTTTCAAATTTCAGGGTAGAGATTACCACTGGGAGAGAGTGGAGGAGTAGGGTTAGGGAGCAGCACACGGATCAATTCAATCGTTCTGGAAAAGTTCCCTGCTGGGCGGTGGGCTCACCTACTTCACTATGATTCTTCGTATTCACTGTATCTATGTCTATACTTACAGATGCACACATGCATATTACATAGAAACACTTTTCAAACCCATGCTACTCAATGTTGGGCTAGAAATCTGATGTCTTTGCTCCTGATCCTGTTAATGTCTTAGGAATTGTTTTCTTATGCCTACTTCGTCAGCAGGTTGTATAACTCAGTTACTGATTAAGAAAGACATCCACCAAGGACCTAAGACTAAGGCTATAAACTTAATTACAGGAAGAAAGCAACTCACAAGGGCAGTCTGCATGTATTTCTCCAAAGTCAGGTGAGAGGAGGAGATTGTCACAGCTCCGGAATCCAGAGGGGAGTTTGAGTTCACATCCACGCCAGGGCTATGAAGACTAGTTTACCTCCACAGGCCAAGCCTGGACTGAAGTGCACTCCCAAAGAGGTCAATGCACTCTCCTGTGTTACAAGCAGATCAAAGAAAAGTCACAGAGTTAATTTACTCAAGCTAACGTTAAAAAAAAGTAGCACAAAAGTACCCTAGACTGGGTGGCTTAAAGAACAGAAATTTATTTTCTCAAAATGCTGGAGACTAGAAGTCCAAGACCAAGGTGTTGGCAGAGTTGTTTCTTCTGAGCTCTCTCTCCTTGCCTTGCAGACGGCTGTCTTCCCCATGTGTCTTTGCGTGGTCTTCCCTCTGGGCATGTCTGTGTCTAATCTCCTCTTCTTACAAGAACACCGGTCATACTGGAGTAGGGCCCATTTCAATGACCTAATTTGACCTCAGTCACCTCTTTAAAGACCCTACCTCTAAATACAGTCACATTCTGAGGTCGTGAGAGTCAGGACTTCAGCATACGAATTTGGGGGGGAGGGGGGGGACACAGTTCAACCCACAACAGTCACCAAGGGCTCCTTGGAAAATGATTACTTTCAGATTAGGACAGTGTTGTCCAAGAGAGTTCTGCATAATGATGGAGATGTTTTCCATCTGCATGGTCCGAAAAAGGCAGCCTCTAACCACATGCAGCTATTGAGGCCTTGAAATGTGGCAAGTGCAACTGACGAACAGAATTTCTTATTTTAATAAATGTTAATTAATATTAATTTTAATTGTCACCTGTGGCTAGTGGCTACCATTTCAGACAACTCAGGATTAGGCCAAGCATGAGCCCAGAGGAGGCATCCATCACAGACAGGCTGGAAAAGATCAGAACACTAGAGCAGAAGGACTTTTTAGAGACCACTCAGGCAACCCACCCACTGCCCAGAGTATTGGAGGCCCGGAAAGGAAAAGGATTTGGTGCAGAGTCCCAGAGAAGCATGAGAACCTTTTGGTCAGTTTTATCTGTTATTCTTGCTTTTCTTCATTCAAGTCCTTCTTTGACATCCTCAGAGCATTAGTTTTGTGTCCTTGATCTATTGCCCTTGTCAGTAACCAGTAGCCCCCACATCTTCCTGCAAAATAACAGCTCCTTCCCATCTCAAGGTTCTTACACTTTCTGTTCCTTCTGCTGGAGTCTTGTCCCTGGAGATCTTTTCACGCTGGCTTCCTTCTTGCCATCCAGGCCTCAAATCAAACATCATCTTCCTCCATCACCCTGTCCAAACTAGCAGGCTCCCCCAATCTTGTTGGCTAGTTTTATTTTTATCATGATACCTCCCTTTATCTGATACCATCTTGTTTATTGACTTGTGGTTGATTGCCCATTTCCCACTCCCCACCCCGACCCTACTGTGAGCTCCACGAAAGCAAGAACCTTGTCTGTCTTGCTCGCCACTTTATCCCCAGTTCCTAGACAAGGGCTAGATCCCCAATAAATATTCCATGAAGGATAGATGAAGGATGGAGGATGGAGAATGGATGATGGACGGATGGATGGATGGATGGATGACTCTTTCTCTCTCTCATCCTGAGAACCACATTTGAGAGGGCCCTGGCATGCTTTAAGTCCTAGGAAGCGGTAAAGGCTTCCATCCCTACTCTCTTAGCTTCTGCCCTGTGGAGAGCCAGCCAACAGTGGGGGCCTCAGCCAGCCAACAGAATCAAGGAGATCAGATTGCACCCAGGAAACCCAAGAAGCCATTCACAGAGGCATTCACAGAGTAACTGATTATCTGTACAGAGTCCCACTGCTTGCTCACCCTCATAGCCTCATCTGAACAAGACAGCATCTTCACGGAAGTCCCCCTCCCTGGAGTGTGGAGAGGGTGACCAGGTGTGAGTAAAAGCCACAAACCTAACAGTTTGGGGCACCCAACCTGGCACCAGGCACAAGAGCTATAAAATCACTCCTCCTCTCTGATAAAATAATTTCACTCTAGGAGTGTTCCCCAGGAAATAATCCCAAAGGGAGGAGGGGTTGGTGAGGAGGGACATTTTATAGGATAGTGTAGAGTTAAAAACATCTCAAACACACGCGACAGGAGAACAGCTAAGCAGCCTGTGTGGTACATGACACAGGTGCAAAATCCCTTATCCAAAACCCTCAGGGTCTGATATATATTGGGAATCAGAACGTGTCCAATTTTAGAAAGCTATATGTTGCTTCTATCCTATTGTGTATCATGCCCAGCAGAGTCTGGGGCAGCATCCCACACTCACACACGGTAATATCTGCAGCAAAACAGATGCAGAGTCAACCCCAGTGGGATAAATAAAAAATAGAAAGAGTCTCACATCAGTCCAGGGGAGCTCAGGAAAAAGAGTTTTCCCAGAAAAGCTTCTGCTTTATGGTGCATCGTAGGTTTCAGAATTGCAGACAAGGGATGAGGACCTGAATAAGAGCAAGAACACAACACACACTTTTAGGTTGATGAAGAGGGGCCCTCCTTATGTAATGATACTGAAGAACTTATCTAGGAAAAAGAAAAACAGAGCAATCAATAGAATGCGCTCCACCAACCTGTAAAATACACGCTAACAAGGACTGGGGGAGGATGGGAGCCACGGGAGAGTCGGTTGGTCCATTAAGCTGTAAATACACAGTTGAAAGGAAACGTAAGGATGGGGCAGGGAGAGCAGGAGAGGGCAGGGAAGAGACAACAAGGCCATCAGAACTGCTGCCTTCTCCTTGACCTTCCGCTCTACCCAGGGAGGAAGTGGGGTGGTGTGGACAGAGGGCCAGGAGCCTATGCAGCAGTCAAGAAAGAGGTCCAGGGCACAACGATATGGCGTGTGTTACAAACCACGTGCGAAGATTCTTAGCAGGGCCTCTGCCGGGGGCACCAAAGAAATGTTCTCCCCAGGACCCAAATCCATTCTCAGTGGCTCCATCCTACTGCAGTGAAAACCTCAGGGGACTCTGTCCACATGGGACAATGTCGGAAGTCCTGTTGGGCGAAGCGCTGACCTGCTGTTCTGCTGTTCTGATGCAGACAGAGTGGGTGGAAGCAGTGATGCTGAGAGAGTTGCTCTGACCTGGACTTTGGAAAACAGGAGCGTTCGTCCTGGGTCAGCTTTTGAAAACAGCCCTTCAAAGCACACGATCTCCCTCTTCAGCCTCTCCTCACCCCGAGAAAGTGAAACCCCAGAAGCTCATTGATTTTTCTTATTGTGGTAAGAACGCTTAGCATGAGATCCACCCTCTTAACAAGTGTTTAAGCGCGCCATGCAGCATTGTTGACTATAGGCACCATGTTGCACAGCAGGTCTCCAGAACTTATTCATCTTGCGTTACTGAAACTTTATACCCCTTGAACACCTCCTCATTTCCACCTTCCCCCAGCCTCTGGCAACCACCATTGTATTCTCTGCTTCAATGAGTTTGATTATGTTAGATACCTCCTATAGATGAAATCGTGCAACATTCGTCCTTCTGTGACTGGCTTGCGTCACTTAGCACCATGCCCTCCATCCATGTTGTCACATACGGCAAGATTTCCTTCTTTTTTAAGGTTGAATTACACTCCATCGTATGTACACAATGCATTTTCTTTATCCATTCATCCTTCGATGGACATTTAGGTTGTTTCCATATCTTGGCTATTGTGTATAATGCTGCATTGAACGTGGGAGCACAAGATATCTCTTTGAGATCCTGATTTCAATTCCTTTGGATGCATTCCCAGAAGTGGGATAGCTGGATCATATGGTAGTTCTATTTGTAATTTTTTGAGTAACTTCCATACTGTTTTCCATAGTGGCTGTACTGTTTTACATTCCCACCAACATCCTTTTGTTGTTGTTGTTTTTTTTATAATAGCCATAATAACAGGTATGAGGGGATATCTCATTGTGGTGTTGATTTGCATTTCCCTGACGACTAGTGACATTGAGCACCTTTTCATATGCCCTTTGGTCATTTGTATGTCTTCTTTGAAGAAATGTCTATTTAGGTCTTTTGCCCATTTTTAAATCTAGTTATCTGTTTTTTTGTGATTGCATTGTAAGAGTTCCTTATATCCCCTGGCTACTAACCTCTTATCAGATATAGAGTTTGCAAGTATTTTCCCCCATTCCATTGGTTGCCTTTTCTCTCTGTTAATTGTTTCCTTTGCTGTGCAGAAGCTTTTTAGTTTGATGTTGTCCCACTTGTCTACTTTTATCTTTGTTGTCTGTGCTTTTGGTGTCATTTTCAAGAAATCATTGCCAAGACCAATGTCAGGAAGATTTTCTTTTGTGTTTTCTTTTAGGAGTTTTATAGTTTCAGGTCTTACATTTAGGCTTTAATCCATCTTGAGTTGATATCTGTGTATGGTGTAAGATGAGGTCCAATTTCATTCTTCTGGATGTGGATAACCAGTCTTCCCAACACCATTTGTTGAGGAATCTGTCATTTCTCCATTGTGTATTCTTGGCACTCTTGTCAAAGATCCATTAGTCCCATTGATCTCTATGTCTGTCTTTACACAAATAAATGAATGGCATCCCATGTTCATGGATTGGAAGACAACAATGTTAGACTGTCCATACTGTCCAAAATCTATAGATTCAATGTTATTCTCATCAAAATCCCAATGGCATTTTTCACAGAAATAGAAAAAACAATCCTAAAATTCATATGGGACCAAAAAAGACTCTGAATAGTCAATCTTGAGAAGGAAGAACAAACCTGGAGGCATCACACTTCCTGATTTCAAGATACATTCCAAAGCTACAGTAATGAAAACAGTATGGCGCTAGCACAAGCTCTTCTGTTAGAAACCCTCCTGCTGACAGCCAGGAATTGAACCGCAAGGTTATCCCTGCCAAGGATGGGAACTTCAAGGCTTGGCTGGCATCATCTATGTATTACTTTCTGCTGCATCTTTCCCCAATGTCCCTTGGTTACCCATGGGGATGCTCCAAAGATTCCTGGGATTGAGACAAGAAAGTGCTGGGGCTCACCTGCTGAAGACATATAACTTATCTGCAAATGCCTCCTTGGACAGAGAAGTGGAGAAGAATGACAGCTCTGTGGTTACATGCAGGAGCATGGCAGCCAAGGTGCCCAGGTGTGAATTCTGGCTCATCCTCCATAGCTGTGTGACCTTTAGCAAGCTGCTTAACCTATCTGTGCCAAAGTTTCCCATCATAGAAGGGATAATGATAACATCTACATTATAGAATTCTATGACAAGCACAGTACTTACTTAGCACATGATAAGGGCGTGGGGGAAGCCAGCATTCATGGGCAGTGTGCCAGAGTGTGAAGACTGACTCTACTGCCGTCTGAACTCCTGCTTATGCCCAGTTCCTACCAGCTGGGCCCCTCTCTTTGACTTCAGTTTTCTCAAACACAGGAAACGTCTGCCATGTCACAACAGCCCTTGGATTTGAGGATCCAGAGCCCAATTTCTAGGGGAGGAAATTGACACTTATGCAAGAGAAGGGACTGGCCCCAAATTACAGAGGTTCTTAAACGAGGCAAGGATTTGAACCAGGTTTTCTGAGTCCAACATGCAGAGTTCTTTTCACAGCACGATTGTTCCATAGAAAAATCTTTTTATGGGGAATCTACATCCTTGGAAGGGAAAGTTTGATTTTTAGAAATACACAATAGACATTTGAAGTCAAGACTGGTGAGTAAGCGCGATTTGCAAGTAGACCACATAGAAACCTTGAAATAGACCTTTCAATTGACCTTGAAATAGAAAAACAGACTTTGGGATCTTGGGCAAGACTTGTTGCCAAACTGGGCCTCAGTTTCCTCATCTGTAAAATGAGTTTGTTGGGCAACATGACCTTGAAGGGAGCTTCAGGAAAGGTTTGAACAATGGCAACCCCAGTGGCCTTATGCTTGTTGCTGGATATATGAGTTTAGTTAAATGTTGTTTAAATCATTGTTAACTTTATTGCACAAATGCTTCCGAAACCACCAAGACAATCACTCTATTTTATGGAGAAAAAGAACAGGACTGGAGAGGTATTAAATCTTATTGAGGAAAAATAACCCTCAACCTGCTTCGTCCCCAGAGATGTTCTCCCAATTTGTTTGTTCAATGACATAATCGGCAACATCTAAAATTAGCCCCCGGGTTTCTTCCCTCTTCCACTTCATCATCTCTGAGAGGTTCTATAGATTGGAGAATTGCTTATAATGATGATGGAATAATTCATTTAAAAAATCACGAACTGAGAAAATAAGTTTACTACCTTATCTTTGAATAGTTTGGGCCTAAAAGGAAAATTCTGTCTTCCACCAAACAAAGGGAAAAAAAAGCAATTATCCGAGAGGAAAATGCCCAGCCCATCAGTCTGCCTCTGGAAGATGGAATTCATTGATCAGAGTCAAAGTTCCAGGTCTAGGAGGAAAAAAATAAAGTCCCCACATCATTAATTTCAATAGAATCGAAAATAATGGGTGCAGCCAGGCAAAAATACAACGAAATCTAATGTTCTCGGTTCTCTGAGTTACCTGCTCGCAGAGCGCAATGGGGTGGAAGACACGCTCCCATTTCCAGCTGCTCAGAAGGCTTCAAAGCCTCTGGGCTTTTTTCTCTTTTAATTATGATCTATTTCAAATATTGAGTAAATTGCGGAGAATCATACAATAAATACTCACACTCTAACCCAGGTCAATAAATGTTGATATTTTACGCTTCAGGGCATTTTAAGGCAATAAAATGTCACAGTCACTTCACCATCCGCCCACCCTCCTGCTCCTCTTCCTCGCTCCCCAGAGATAACCACTCTTCTGATATGGGTATACGCAGTTCCATACACACTACATATGCGTTGTTCTGTATGTGTTTTTCTTGTTTTGGTAAAATACTCATAATAAAACTGACCATTTTAATCATTTTCAAGTACAGTAGTCCCCTCATCTGAGGTTTCAGGTACCTGCGGTCAACCACGGTCTGAAAATATTAAATGGAAAATTCCAGAAGTAAACAATTCCTAAGTTTTAAATTGCATGTCGTTCTGGGTAATGTGACGACATCTCGCGCCATTCTGCTCCATCCCGCCCGGATTGTGAACCATCCCTGTGTCCAGCGTATCCACGCTCTATACGCTACCGCCCGTCAGTCACTTAGTAGCCAGCTCGGTATCAGATTGACTGTCACTGTGTCACAGTGCTCACGTTCAAGTCACCCTTATTTTACCTCCTCCAAGTGCAAGAGCAGGGATGCTGGTAGTTCGGAGTTGCCAAAGAGAAGCCAAACAGTGCTTCCTTTAAGCGAAAAGGCGAAAGCTCTCAACTTAATAAGGAAAGAAAAAAATTATATGCAGAGGTGGCTAAGATCCACAGTAACTTTTATCACATAATATCATTATGATTGTTCTACTTTATTATTAGTTACCGTTGTTAATCTTGTACAGTGCCCAATTTACAAATTAAACTTTATCATAAGCGTGTATATATATGAAAAAGCATAGCATATGTAGAGTTCAGTCTATCCTCGGTTTCAGGAATCCGCTGGGGGTCCTGGAACGTTTCCCCTGTGGACAAGGGAGGTTGCCGTACAAAATCCAGTGTCATTTCATATATTCACAATTTTGCGCAACCATTACCACTCTCCAGTTCCAGAACATTTTCGTCACCACAAAAGGAACCCCTGTACCCTTTCAGCAGTCACTCCCTCCTCTCCCCCGCCCCTAGCAACCACGAATCTTATTTATATCTCTACAGATTGGCCTATTCTGAACATTTACTATAAACGGAATAATACAATCTATGGTCTTTTGAGTCTGGCTTCTTCCACTTAGCAGAATGTTTGCAAGATTCATCCATGTACCATGTATCAATACTTTACTCTTTTCTATGGCTGAATTGTATTCCATTTCGTGGATATACCACATTTTTTTATCCATTCGTCTATTGGTAGGCATTTCAATTGTTTCCACTTTTTGGCTGTTATGAATAATGCTGCCATGAACATTCATATGCAAGTTTTGGTGTGGACAAGTGTTTTCAATTCTCTTGGGTGTATGCCTAGGAGCAGAATTACCGGGTCATATGGTAACTCAGTGTTTAACATTTTGAGGAATTCCCTGTTTCAAAGACTGCATGTTTTTCTATTGATATCATCCTACATCTGCTTTTTCCACTCACCATTACATTTTGGAGAGTCTTCCAATTTAATATTTAGCTGTGGTTCATCTATTTCAATGGTAGTAGAGATGCCCTTGCATGAACAAAACACTGTTCACTTGTCATTCCCCTATTGAGGGATATTTAGGCTATTCCTCGTTTTCTACTACCATAGATAACACTGCCAAGAAGGGGGTTTCATAGGTTTCAGTGTATGGACCAAATCTGCAGAGCAAGAGACCCTCACAGACCACTCACTGTACCCATTCTTAGTTGACAGCCCCCCAAATCTCCTAGGGTGATGGTGCTGGGTTGTAGGTGGAGCACTGAAGTGAGCGAGCTGAAGAGATGCGTCAGACCACGCCCCCAAAATAACTAAAGCTCTCAGGGCAGAGGGTGGCCCGCCTATGATTATTCCCAGTTATTGGCTGCCCTCCCTGGGAGAGGATTATCCATCCCTACTCCCTGCTCGGCTACCTGCGGTGCCCGCTTGGAGGAGGGCAGTACAGTCCCTGCCCTGCCCCCACCCCAGACACCAAGCTTGGCAATGTGATGGGCGTAGCCTCCGGATGTGAGTGGTAACGATGTCAGCCATCCCTGCCTCTTCCCTCTGGCACAGGAGTGGCACATCCCAGATGTGAGGTCAGCTTCCTCAGCCTGGACCCTGGAATGAAAAGACACAGGAGCAGAGCCACAACTGGTCCACAGGGACCCACAAAGAAAGCAAAGCCAACCCCTATGGCTGTAAGCCTCTGCCAGGTTGTTGATGTTCATCATCGTAGAATAACTTAGCAAAAGCTAATGCAAGGGGTCTCTTTCTTGTCTTTACCCCAAATGAGCTATCTGCAGTTTTGACCTGAACGTCCACTGGCCTAATTTTTAAACCCTCTTACGCATCATTCCAACTAAAATGCATTTGCTGAGTTCGGACTCTGCTCATTATCTATCCTAAAGCATGGGATTGAAAACTTGGAAAATAATAACAATAGCTCACGTTCATGAGTTTCTGCTCCTGGCCAGGCCCTGGCGCCAGCGGCAGGTCATCTGTCCTCATGTCACCCCAAGGCGGCGAACATCACCACTATCTACTTTTTATTGATGAAGAAATGGATGCTTCGAGGTATTAAGCAACTGTCCTCAGGTAACACTTGATCCAGCAAGAGGCAGCTGGAGGAACTGAACCTGAGCACGCGCACGCCGCTGGTCCTATAAGACGCACAGCCCACCTCCTATGAGCTCACAGACGCGCGGTGGAGAAAACGTCCTCCTGTGCCGCCACGGCTGTTTGTCTGTGCCCAGAACTCGGCAAAGGCAAGCCAGGCAGACAGACACAATTCCTACCCTGGGGGAGATGATGACACAGAAAAAAATTTTTTTTAAATACTAATTTCATTCGATGAATATAAAACATCCAGATTAGGCAAATTCATAGAGACAGAAAGTAGATTAGCAGTTGCCAGGGGCGCGGGGTGGGAGCACGGGAAGGGACCGCTTAAAGTGTGTGAGGCTTCCTTTGGAGATGATGAAAAATGTCTGGAACCAGACAGCAGTGATGTTTGAGCAGTATTGTGAATGCGCTAAATGTCACTAATGGTAAAATGTATGCTATGGGGTTTTAACCACAATAAAAATAGAACTAACTGTGTACATGGGTATCATTGCAATGAGTGCTGTAAAGAAAGCCTCTAGGGAGCTATCAAGCCACAGGACGGGAGGCCTGCCCTGGTCTGGGGGATCAGGGCTCCTCCTCAGAGGAACCCACTGCTGCCCCAAGGTCTCAGTGCCCTGGCGGAGACCCAGCAGGGGCAGGTCCCCACATATCGGGCCCCCGGGAGCACTGCAGACCCCGCTCCCAGCAGTTCCCACAATTCATAATTACTTACTCATGTGCAGGACGCCTTGTTAATAACTCTTTTGCCCACTGGAAAGCAGACATTGATTTAGTCAGTCACCAGGTACATTTCAAGCACAGAGCCCGTGGAGACATGGTGGTGGGAACAGTGACAGAGTCCCTGCCCTAAGGGGGCTCCGAGCCTAGAGGAGGCACGGATGATGAGCAAGAAATCAGCTCAAGCAGACTGCTGTGTGGGAGCCAGCGAAGGAAGCAAAACGAGCCCCAGAGAGAGAGAAGAGGCAGGCACCATGGATCCGGCCAGGTGCTGGGAAGGAAAGGAGTGAGCCATGCACGGAGCAGGGAGAAGGGGCTCCAGCAGCAGGAACAGCAGGGACAAAGGCCTGGAGGCTGAAAAGCGTTCGGCACACTGGGGTGATCGACAGGAGGCCCCCAAGGATGGACTGTCAGGGGAGGAAATCCACAGAGCTTGGATGCAGGGGAGGGTGTGTATCTTTTCTCTGCTGAAAAGGGAGCATCTGGCACAGTGTCTCTCATGCAGTACGTCTGTACTGGGAGGGATGGAGGACAGAGAAGCTGTTCCTGCGAGCTGCAAGATCTGGATTCCAGTCCCAGGTCTCTTCCCACTTGCATTACGACCGACCTCAGGCAAACCCCAGCACCTCTCTGGGCCTCAGTTTCCTCATCTGTAGAATGAAGGGTGAGAAACCAAAGATCTAGCAGGGGCTGCCATGTCTGTCCTTCCGCTCGTATGTTGGCGAACTCCCATGGCCTCTGCCAACAGCCCAGCCACAGGGTGTCCTGAGAAATGGAAGATGAGTGCAGAGGGGAGACCAGAAGCTACGCCTTTCTCACAGAAGCCCTCGCCACCCCGCTCCACAGGGAGCTCCCGGCACCTGGTCAGCCCCGTTCCTGCAGGAGGTCGGGAAGCCAGCCAAATGCATCCTGAAGACCCTACTCAGAGACTCTGGAGTTGGAAGAAGGGACCGTGGGGGGTCTCTGTGCAGCCCCCAGGAAAGGAGGCTCACCTTTGCCAGACAACTGGCCTAATAGAAAGTTCTTTCATTGAGCTGAAATCTGCTTCTTGGAGAGTCCACCCCCGGCCTTCATTCTTCCCTGAGGAGCCCACAGGTCCCTTTCTCGCTCCTGAAGAAAGCACAGACCTTGGAGCCACAGGCCTGCGTCTGCAACAGACCTTGCAACTGTGAATGGCCGATTACATCCTTCGTGTAAGATGAAGATGATGCTACTGATGCTGCTGTTGTTAATATTATTTTAGATGATGCCTCTTAGTGCTTACTACATGCCAGACAATGCTCTAAGCGGCTTTATTTCACTTTATTATCACAAACAACACTGTAAGATTGGTACTTTATCCTCCATTATACAGAGAAGGAAAGTGAGGTTCAGAGACGCTAAGTAACCAGCCGAAGTTCACACAGCAAGGAAGTGACAGAATCTGGGCGTGTAGCAGTGTCTGCCTCTCCAAGTCATTAGCAGAACCAGCTGAGCTAGATGACCTAGATGAGATCAGCATAACTAACCTTCCCCAAGTCCTTACTGTGCTGAGCACTTGTGGTGAGCAGAATAACAGCCCCTCAAAGATGCCCCCATTCCTAGTCGCTGGAGCCTGTGAAAAATATTACTTTACTTGGCAAGAGGGACTTTGCAGATGTGTGTAAAGTTAAGTACTTGGAGATGGGCGGTTATCCTGGATTCCCGGTGTCTAACCTGGATCGTCAGTCCAAATCACGCGTGTCCTTGAGAGCCGAGTCCCTCTCCAGGCTATGTTCAGCCAGTGTGTGACCGTGGAAGAAGAGATTCCAACAAACGCGCTCTCCCCGCCCCCGTTTCCTTATGACCGTCTCTTGGCTTTTATGTTTAGTGCTGTGGCAGCCGGAAGTCAGTTCTTCAGAAGGAAGCCTCACCAGCAGCCCAGGCCCGGTCCACGGAGACTCGAAAGTCATCGGTCAAGGTGCAGCCGGGACGCGGAAATTCTTCAAAGCTGCCCAGGGATTCTAACGGGCAGCCCAGCTTGCGAACCACAGGTCTGCAGCAACGTCCCAGGACACCACCGCTGACTTTCATTCCCGTCCTGCATGAGCGCACTGGGGTCAGAGCCCCACACAGGCTCCCTCCAGACGCGTCCAGGAGACAGGAGCTGCCGCTGTCTGCTCGCCTGCTCGCTGTCTGTCTGTCTGTCTTTCTCTCTCTCTCTGTTTCTCTCTCTATCTCTGTCTCTCTATCTCTGTCTCTCTGTCTGTCCATCTGTCTGTCTCTGTCTCTCTGTCTTGGGCTTTTTGTCTCTGTCTCTGTTTCTCTCTCTGTCTCTGCCTCTGTCTCTGTCTCTGTCTCTGTCTCTGTCTCTGTCTCTCTACCTTTGTCCCTCTCTGTCTCTCTGTTTCTCTTTGTCTCTCTCTTTGTCTCTGTCTCTGTCTCTCTCTTCTCTTCCTCTCTCTGGCAGAAATACCACAGCAACTCTTGCAGGCTCCGGGTCCTGGACAGTAGTATGCCCTGGAGTCAGCAACCCCCAAATTACTAGAAGTGTCAAGTTGGAGAAGCCACGTCCCCAGTGAGCAACCAGACAGTACACTTCTACTGTCATAGCATCTTCCACATGAGGCTCTTTATACTTTCCTTCCACCCTTCGACCCCACCGCTGGCTCAAGGCACCCATGTCCCATTTTACAGACAGTAAAGCCTGGACTCAGAGTGACAAAGGCCTTAGAAAAGCACAAAGTGGTGCTAGAAATCAGGTCCCAACACCAGAGCCCAACTCGTTCACTCCGCTGATCTCTCTTGGGCCAGCTCCTTACCTCTCTGAGCCTCAGTTTCCCTGTCAAAGAGAGGTCATTGGCAGGACCGAGAGGGTAAAGCAGATGCAAGCCAAGAGCTTGTGAGTGAGTGGGAAGAGAACTTGGCCTTCCTGCTCCATCCTGAAGCCTGACGCCTCCGGGGCGGCTCTCCCAAGACAGCGCAGGAGCAGCTCTAAAGAGGAGTAAAAAGACGTGTAGGTTTTAACCGCAGTTGGTGCCCAGACTCAATCGAACATGGTCAGAATCCCCTGGAGGGCTTGTTAAAGCCCAGAGTGCCAGGTCCCACCCTGATTCCATAGGTCCAGGGCGGAGCCAGGGAAGCTGCATTTCTGACCGTCCAGTGATGCTGCTGCTGCTGGTCCAGGGGCCACCCTTGATTGAAGCCCGGTGGGGACACTGAGGAGGGATTTTGACAGCTGCTCACACACACACAAATCCTCCTTCGACATCTCTCGCTCTCCACAAGTCCTCTTCCTCATGGTGTCCGTTCAAATCTCTGCCCCCTTTCCCACTCATTCCCACTGTTCAAATTCCAGAACATTCGTCCACAGAACCTGAGTCAAATTTTTTTCCCTCCCCCAGCCCTGAAAGCTTCTGCCCTGCTCCTCTCCACACGCCAACGAGCAACGCCAACCGAGGGTGCTCCTTGCAAAACAAGGGAGGGATAAGTGGGGCCGGCGGTGTTAATTTCATCATCTTTGTCCTCTCCTAAAACATGACCTTTGGGTTTATTCAGCCAATAAAAATTTGTGAATTATGCACTGTGTGTCAGACATGCCCCGTGGATCCAACAGTGGACAGAGGGCCTGTTCCTGCCCTCAGGGAGCACGCAGTCTAATGGGGTAGGGGGAGGCGGGGGCACAGACAGACCATGACAACAAAGAGAAGTTGCAGTGCCGTGGGCATTTCTGTGGTGGGAACTGTGGGGGCCCAGAAACCAGGATGAAGTCACGGTTCTCAGGAAGGGTCGTATCTAAGCTGACGCCTGAAGGATGAGTATGAGTTGGTCATACAAAGAGACAGAGAGAAAAGTTTCCAAGAGAAGGGAAAGGCACATACAAAGTCCTAGAAGCAAGAGAGAGGGGTGGAATATTCAAGTTACCAACATCCACCCACCAAGGAAGAGACGGGCCTTCTGTGCAGGCCGGGAGAACGTGTGAGTGAAGAGCCTGGTTTCCTAAACCCCAGGGAAAATGATCTGCAGTCAGTGGACTGGCTTCTGTTGGAAGGCGGACAGTAAACAAACCAGGGTTGGTCAGGTGTGGTGTCTAGAAAAGGAAGGACAAGGCAGAGTCACCCAAGACTACCCAGAAAGTGTCTGGGTCTCCCGATCTCGGCGCACTGGGCTCCTCGACAGAGGTGTGCTCCCCCGCTCACCTCACTTGGAAGGGAAGCTGCAGAGGGCTCTGGGCACATGGACCCAGTGGTCCTGCCAACAGCCCCCGAGGGGCTCTGTGGTACACACTTCTGTGCTTCCCGGACGAGGAGACAGAGGCGCCAAGAGGTTACGCAACCTGCCCTAGGTCCCACAGCTGGCAAGTGAGGCAGCTGAGATGGCAGGCTACACAGGCTGCCTCCTGTGGGTGTGTTCTCTTAGGCACAGTGCCTTATTGGCTGCCGAGCAAAAAAAACACACGCACGCTTTCTCACTCTCCTTGCTCCCATCCCAGCATTACCATTCAACCTGTGGACAAGCATAGCTGCGGGGAACAAAATACTGCCACCCAGCAATCCCAGCACAGTCCAGATCACAGAGAGGGTGGGTTCTCATTGGAAATTGATCCCTTGGGATCAAGTGTATAGATATAGAGATAGATATAGATGATATAGATAGATATGCGGGTATATATATGTATGCACACAGACATATATATACAGGGTGGGTGTGTGTGTATATACCTAAATACCTGTATACACACCTATACATCTATATCTATATGTATATACCATTCTTCCTGTGTTGGTTGGTCTGACTCTGGAGCTGGGCGAAACTGATTTCACATTCTACCCCTAGTCACCATGAGCTGTATTGTCCTGGGCAAGTCAGAAACTTCCTGAGCCTCCATGTCCCCGCTTACAAAGTGAAGAGATGGCAATGCTCAACCTATGGGGCTACTGCAAGGAGGAAGCAAGATGGTATGTGTACAGCCCCAAGCGTGTGCCTGGCAGAGGGACAGAGTCCAGTCAAGGGAAGCTGTGTGATTTTCATTCTCAGTGGGCTGCCCCTGGGGTTTCTGAGCTCACACAGCTGAGGGCTGAGGCCACCAGCCCCTTCATGGCACTGTCACCAGGATGATCGCCACTTCTTGGGTACCAGTCTGGGTGTCAGCAACCTCATGAGGCTCATTCCCCTCTCTCTCCTCCCTTCTTTGGGCACCTCAAGGATTAGAATCTCCGCCCCCACAATGCGTGTGAGAACTAAATGAGACAGGTGCATTCATTTGCCAGGGCCTCATAACAAAGTACCATACACTGGCAGCTTAAACAACAGAAATGTATTTCCTTACAGTTCCGGAGGCCAGAGGTCCAAGATCAAGGTGTCGGCAGGATTGGTTCTTTGTGTAGCTTCTCTCCTTGACTTACCGATGGTCGTCTTCTCCCTGTGTCTTCACATGGTTCTCCCTCTGTGTGCGTCCATGTCCTAATTTCCTCTTCTTATAAGGACACCAGTCATATTGAACTAGGGCCCACCCTAATGACCTCATTTTACATTTGTTATCTCTTTAAAGACCGTATCTTCAAATACAGTCATAATCTGAGGTACTGAGGTACACATGCATTTGGAGGGGACACCATTCAGCCCAGAGCATCAGTTACATAATGTTCCTGGTGAAGACGTTGGCATATAGTAAGCACCTAGTAAGTGATGACGAGGGTAAGGGTGATGCTGGAAATCATGACTCTCGACAGACTAGGAACCACTGCAACAGGGTGACCAGCCACAGCTCAGTGCCCATGGAGAAGTCCCTCTGGGTCAAGGAGAAGACCTGGGATTTGGGAGGCCATGCATCCTAATCCTTGCAGGGTGTCCTGTCCAAAACGTCCATAAGACATTAGGTCCACGCCAAAAGGTCCTTGAGCTTTGGTCCTGTCCAAAATGTCCATGAGCATATTTGGTCCATGCCAAATGGTTTTGGACAGGACCAAATGTCAAGAACCTTTTGGCATGGACCTAATGTCTCCATAGACATTTTGGACAAGAATAAATATGACCAAATATCAAGGACCTTTTGGCACGGACCAAATGTCTTATGGATGTTTTGGACAGGACCAAACGGCTGATGATCTCACCGAATAAATTCATGTATCCATTGACTTTAGAGTTAGAACCACATGGGTTCGGCCCCTCATGACAGCACTCACCAGCTGGTTGGAGACCCTGAGCAAATTGCTAAGCAAACCTAGCGAGCCTCAGCTTCCCTCACGTATGCAGGTAACAACTGACAAGGGCCTGGTAGTGAGAGGGCCCCAGGACACGCTCTTCTCCGTCTGTGAGCAGGAAGACCAGGCTTCCGGTCACAGTTTGGCCATCTACCAGTGACAATAGTGGACAAGCCACTCTCAGGGGCTCAGTCTCTTCAGTTCTTGACTGGGAATGATAATCCCAACCTCACGGGGTTGTCGTAGGGTGGAAATGAGTCAAGGTGTGTGAAAGCGCTTTGTAAACTGCAGAGTGCTCTGTACAGGTCAGCTGTTGGCCTCCTTTCAGGATGCAACACTTCAGAGGTTTTTATGAGAGGGCACTCACACCCACACACCCGATTCCAAGAAAAACGCAAGAGGAGGGGGCCCTGTGGTTTCATCCTTCATGACTCACAGAGGCCACTCCTGCCGAGTATTCAAATCCTGTGGCTAGAGGAGCTGTGCTTTTTGACTATGCAATCGAGTTTGCTCACCACTCCCTAAGGCTGCAACTCACACCCACTCCTCTCTGGTCCAGAGGGAGGGAGTGGAAGGCTGAGATGACTGTTGTGCAGAAGGGATGCCAAGGATGTAAATAGAGAAGGCAGGAGGGGCATGAATCTTCTGGTTGGTGAGAGAGGAGAGGATGCCCACCCCTGACAGCAGGAGATCCAAGTAGGAAAGTGCAGGAGGTGCCAGGAGACGCTACCTAGGGGTCAGGAGAGAAATAATAAATGGAGATGTCACCTACAGTGATGGTAGAATTGCAGATATGACAGCCAGAGACTGGAAAAGAGAAGAAAGAAGACGAAAGAGAGGGAACAGAAAGAAAGAAGGGGAAGGAGTGGGAGTAAAGAGCCAGACCTCAGAGAACACCAACACTTAGGATGTTAGGAAGAAAAAGAGCTCGAGGATTAGACAGTCGAAGCGGTCAGAGACAATGAGAAGAGCAGACCCACGAGGGACGGGAAGGTTTCTCGAAGATCCATCAGTGCTGGGGAAGTTTCTCAGTCTGCTCAGGCTGCCATAACGAAAGACCGCAGACTGGGTGGCTCAAACAACAGAACTTTATTTTCTCACAGTTGTAGAAGCTGGAAGTCTGAGACCAGAGTGCCACCATGGTGAGGTTCTGGTGAGGGCTCTCTTTCCGGCTTGCAGACGGCTACCTTCTAGCTGTGTCGTCACATGGTGGAGAAAGAGAGCTAGCTCTCTGGTATCTCTTCTCATAAGCATGCTAAGCTATTGGGTCAAGGCTCCACCCTTTTGACCTCATTTAATCTGAATTACTTCCCCAAAGACCCTGTCTCCAAATACAGTCACATTGGGGGACAGGGTTTCAACATATGGATGTGGGGAGGACACCATTCAATCCATAGCAGGAGAGCGGAGGCGGCATGACGAGGGAAGATGGCAGCCCAGTGGGGGTGGGGGTAGGGGGCATCACGGCATCACACTGGGCCTAGAACACACACACGCGCACACACACACACACACACACACACTGCCAAGGGTCTCCACCTGGTACCTAGAGCCCTGTATCCAGACTGCCTCTACCCCTGCTGGAGGTTGATGGGACAAGCCCCTGCTCTCTCTAGGCTCAGTTTCCCTGTGTCTACAATGCAGGAGGGGAGGTTATTCCCCAAGACTCACAGGATACACCATCAGCCTCTCACACAAGGGGCCAACACCCCTGGGGCTCAAAGAAGAGTCGAACATTTTTCAAACAGGACCATCCAAGGCAGAAAGAAGGAAGGACAGATAATACTAAGGTTAGAGACTTGAGACCCTCCCTTAAGAGCGAAGGTGCCTGTCTCAGCCAGCCCAGAGCAGCGCTGGAAGAAGATACCTCTCCCAGACTTTGTGACTTAAGAGAAGACAGAGGGGGCTGCATTCCCCCCACCCACCCCCCCCCAAGTTCAGCTCATTTTGAAATAAGAACTCGGGTAACTTTAGTTTAACTTCGAGAGCCACCATCTTCTCCAAAAAGGTCGGGCCTTCAAAGCAAAGGCTGGCTCCCATTTCTTTGCATGTTTAATTAGGGGAAGATGGTTTCCAGGATGTGACTCTGTGGGTCTCAGATTGTCACTCATCCCGCAGAGACTGTCTGGAGCCCACGGCTATAGGCCCAGGTCATGGAAGGGCTCCTGGCAATGGGAGAGATGGGGTGGGAAGGCTGAGGTTGGGGGAAGCACGGGGGTGGAAGGAGCTCAGAACAGGGGTATTTCATGGAGCCTGGGGGTGGGGCATGGGAGAGGACCGCGAGCCTTCCTGGAGGAGCTGACATCTGAGCTTGGAACTGGAGGAGATCTACAGGGCATGGGGGGAGGGCAGCATTCTGAGCGGGAGCGAATGCATTTGACCCTGCTCCAGGTTTGGGGAAGAAGCCTGGAGGGACTGGCAGAAAATACTCTCATGGCGTTGATCATCACCCACCTTTATGAGTGCCCCCTCCCCTTCCGGCTTCCCCCTTTGATTTACTTTTTGTTGAGACAATAGAGTTTTACCGTTCAGTTTCACAAGCCTTCAGGGCACACGTAAAATGAGGTTATAAGAGTTTTTAGTAGAATTGAAGGGAGAGCAAAAATTATCTATCTCATTTTATAAAGCTATTATATCCTTGATACTTAAACCTCGCAGGGATGGCACCATAAAATAAAGTGTAAGACAAGTTTAAATATGGCCATGGAATTTTTTAAGTCTTATATTAAATGCTAGCAATGTGTCAAAATATCTTAGGATCAAGTATTACCACAAAGATAGTCCTTCAGACAATCCATTAATGTAACATATCTGTTATGGCCTGAATTGTGTCCCCCTCAAAATTCATATGCAGAAGCTAACCCCCAACCTTACCGCATTGGAGACGGGGCCTTTAAGGAGGTCATCAGGGTTAAATGAGGTCATAAAGTGGGGTGCTATCCAATAGGACGGGTGTCCTTAGAAAATGTGAAGACACCAGGGAGGGACACACACGAAGAAAAGGCCGCTTGAGGACACAGGGAGACGGCGGCCGTCTGCAAGCAAAGGGGCGAGGCCTCGGGAGAAACCAGCCCTGCCGACGCCTTGAGCTTGGACTTCCAGCCTCCAGAACTGCAAGAAAATAAATTTCTGTTGCTTAAGCCGTCCAGGCTCTGGTATTTTATTACGGCAGTCCAAGCAGACTGTTACAATACTTCACTCCTGTTCTGTTTTATTATTACTTTTTATTATCCCCCACACTTGATACATATCAAACTGCTTAAAATTATTACTTCCAGGGCACGAGGAGGAGGGTGATAAAAAGAATACAGCCTGGCGCATGGTGAGCTCCGAATCAGTGTTAACTAATATCGTCGGACTGAGCGAAAGAAGCAAGACGCAGAATGAGTTTAGGTCAACTGAAAGCACAGGTGCGCATGTTCTGAAGCACAGGTGCGCATGTTCTGGTAACACCTGTGCCGTGTGTCTTTTAAATTTATCTAAATGGCACGTGCAAAGACATCTTCAAAGCTGACTGTGTTCAAAGTTATTTTTAATTTATTTCATTTAATTCTTACAATTGTTTAAGATTTATCTATGTTGGGATATCTCGTTTGTGGATTCCGACTAATGCATGATATTTTAGCATGTGCCTACATCACATTTACTTTTCCATTCCCCCAGTGGTGTACCCGGGACCTCCTTCGTCCTACTACAGAAAGCAAGGCCTCAATGAAGATGTTTGCATGTGTTCCCTTCTGGACCTGTGTCGAGGACCCGGCACGCTCACCATGAGACTGCTGGATCCTTCACTGTGGATAATTTCTCTTGACTGAATTCCACCTGATGGCTCTCCAAATCGCTGCCACCAGGGGCGTGCAACATCCCTGGTTCCCCACAACCCTGTGAACACTTGGCGTCATCCAACTTTCTAGTGAGTATAAAGCAACAGTTGACTGCTGTGTTAACTATGTCTCTCCAATTATTATTGAGTTTGAGCAGCCCTACATTTATTTATGAGCTATTTCGGTTTCCCTTTCTGTGAATTGCTTGTTTATACACTTTGCCCAGTGCTCTATTGGGTTTCATTTCTTTTTATTAACAATTTATGGGACTTCTTGTCTATTCTAGGTTTCAGTCACACGTGGGTTTCAGATGAGGCATCTGTGGATGACATTTGTCTATAGCAGGCTTTCTCAGTCTAGGTGCTATTGACATTTTGGCCAGATAATTCTTCGTTCTGGGGCTGTCCTATGCGTTGGGGGATGCTTAGCCTCTACCCACTTAGAAGCCAGTAGCATCTCCCATGCAGTTGTGACAACAAAAATGTCTCCGGATACTGCCAAATGTCCTGTAATGGGGGCAAAATCGCCCCCACTTGAGAAGCACTGGTCTATAGGCTATTCCCCACCTTGGATGTTGGTTATCTAATCCCATTGATTAGAAATCCATAATTTTGGTTAAAACTTAAATTCATTAAGTTTTCATCTTGCGCTTTGTGTTGGGGGATCTTGTTTGAGAAGCCCTCCTCACTCCTAGGTTATTAAAATGTTTACTCAGCTTTATTGTTTAGGCTTCAACGTTTAAGTCTTCAATTTCTCTGGAGTCCACTTTTGCATTCTGGGTCAAGTAGGATCCAGTTGTGTTCTGATATGTGTAGTCAGCCAGTTTTCCAAAGCCATCTACTAGTTAGTGGGACCTTTCTCATTGATCTATGAGGTTGTATTCATCTTATATCAAGTTCCCATATGTGCGTGCTCTGTCAACAAGCTCTCTATCCTCTTCCTTTGGGCTGTTGACCTGCCCTTCCATCAGAACCACAGTCCATGACTGTGACTTTTTTTTTTTTTTGGTAAGGAAGATTGCCCCTGAGTTAACATCTGTGCCAATCTTCCTCCATTTTGTATGTGAGACACCACCACAGCAGGGCTTGATGAGTGGTGTGTAGGTCCGCACCCAGGATCTAAACCTGCAAATCCCCGGCCACTGAAACGGAGTGCGTGAACTTAATCACTATGCCACCAGGCTGGTCCCTACTATGACTTTTACTATATTTTAATATCTAGGAGAGCTGTCCCCCACTTTTAAAAGTTGGCTCCGCTATTTGCAGATGTTTATACTTATTAATTTCAGAAGAAGTTTGTCAAGTTTCTCAACATAATCTATCTGGAATTCTGATTGCAATTGCATCAAATTTATAAATTAATTTGAAGAGAATTGACGTGTGTGCAATGTTATATTATTCTTCCATGAATATGGAATAGCTCTCCATTTATTCCAAACTTCCTTTTATGTTCTTTAATTGAATTTAGATTTTTATTCTGTAGAGGACTTCATTCCTAGATAAACTAATTTCATCCAGGTAAAAATTACTACCTAGCAAAGGAGGAGGGGCCATGTAGGGGTTGGGGGCCAACAAGGTGTGGTTGCTTCCAGCTAAACCATCAATGACTGTGATTTTCTTTCAGTGAGGATAATTCACTCTTTACAGATGAGGAAACTAAAACAGAGGCCAGGAGACTGATGTTGAAAAATGAAGGCACACCTTAATGCAGACCCACACAGAAGGCTGTGCTTCTAGAAACTCAGCAACAGCATCCCAACCTGTCAGGGGGGCTATAGCCACAGTTGGATCCGTGTTCTCCAGGCTGGTGGGTGCTGCTCAGGGAGGCTCTGTCCCTATGCCCTGCAGCAGGGACAACCTTGATGACTGGAGCCCTGTGTGCAATCAGCAGTGGCCCAGGCTCGCACTCCCACTCATAGCCCTTTGGTTCATACTCACCAGCCCAGCTGTTCTTCTGGGGATGCCACCACATCAGGGAATAAGGACACAAAGGACCACGTGGAACTGTTTTGAGCAGTGACATCACAGAAGCAAGGGCAGCCACGAACTGATTTGGCTCTTGAGCAGAACTCATCCCTTATGACTAGGAAAGTCCTAGCCATTTGGTGGGGTTAGCATGGAGAGGGGGAACTTCCTGCTAATCCGGGCAGGGAGAGCTCCTGCAATTAATTTGAAAGATATTATAAACAACCCAAGTATCCATCAACAAGAGAATGAACAAATAAATTATGGTACATCCACACTGCAAAATACTATACAGCAGTGAAAAATGGGTGAACACCCGTATTCACGTGTAGAGTATCACGTTGGGTGAAAAAAAGCAAATTTCAGAAAATCACATGCAGTATGACATAATTTAACATAGTTTAAGAGCATGCAACACCATGCTATCCATTGTTCAGCGATACATACACCCTTCTGCAGCAGAAATATAAGAGAAATGGTTGGGAATGATACACACCTAATTCGAGGAATTGGTTCCTGGTGGTGTGAAGAGGTGATAGGGAGGAGGCGATAGGGAAGTGAGGATACCCAGGGGTTTCCACAGTGTCAGGAATGTTTTGTTTCTTAGGATAGGTTGGGTTCACCCATCTCACATGATGCTTTAGGGCTTTTTGGTTTTAAAATATATTTCCTAATAATTTCTTGTGACCATGTTTATACCCAAAGCCGTTACCGCAAAGCATAGCTATGATATTTGTCGGTGAATCTCTCTCCCTTGCTGAGGTGCAAGGACACACCCTCTTGAGGGCAGAAGCACCCAGCTCAGCTGCTCCCAAACTTCTGGCCCACTAGGTTTGGGGGTAATTTTGTGACACACAAACAGAAAACGATTACGAGGAATCACTGAGTGTTCTTGTGCAAAGCAAGGACACTACCAAAGTGGTATTTTACCGGGCTGTCTTGCGGCCTTCAAAGACCAAATAGCTAAATTTGTTTTTTGATCTGCAAAGCCCCAGGTGGTTAGCACAAACGAGCCCGAGCCCGGAAGAGCCTGCAGCCCCAGACTTCGTGGGCGGGGCAGGCAGCTGTCAGTAATTTCACTGCAGCCCCAGGAGACCACTCTGGGTCAACTCTGCACTTTTTTCAATCAAATCTCCTTGCCTCAGAGGGAGACCCCCTGAGGACAGAAAGTAGACCTGGGGCTTCTCTGCCAACCTCGAGGGCTCAGCTAAGCATGGGAAAGGGGCAGCTGATGTGTGATGCTTCAGAGTTGAGGAAAACGTCCCCATCCTGGCCGGGAGATGCTGTGCAGCCGTAAGGACAGAGTGGACACGAATGGAACAAGACCCCTAAACTTGCAGCTCTCTTTGCAGCCTGGTAAGAACAATTTCAGGTTTGATGTCCTGTTTACCATCCCAGACCCGCGCTTCCGGTTAGCACAGAGGTGAGGGTTGGCATAGTAATGGGTTAAAGGGACACTCAAAAGAGAAATAACCGAAAAGGGGAAAAATACACAGCATTTGGCAAAGCAACGGAAGCCATCTTTTTCCCTGGGCTGCAGTTTCCAAAGCTGATTTAAAAAGAAAGCTCTGCGTCAGGTGGAAAATGGGCTTTTCCCTCAAACGACCTCTGGAAATTGTCCAAGAATGGCACACTCGGTAACAGGGAGAGAGGGATGAGGTTGGCGATGGAAAAAAGATACCGTCCCCTGGGTGGAAAATGTGTGTCTTCATTAGATGTGCTGTTAGGAGCTCAGCTCTTGACTGTGGCAAGGGAGACTTTGTGCTGGATTAGGAGTAATCGCCTCAAAGCTAAAGTTCGCTTCCCTATTTTTGCGGGGTGGAGTAGAGGCGAGTAATCAATTCTATTTGGGCACAGGTCACACTATGATAAGAAAAAATGCCCTCCCCCAACAACAATAAAAAAGCATTGAGAGAGTTGTCTTGTTTGTTTGGGGTGTTTCTATAAGATAAAACATTTTAACAAAGATCAAAATTTAAAAGACAAAGGAAGACAGAATTTTACCCCAAAGCCAGAGGCCTCAGCTCCATCCCTTAGAAGCTCTCTAAGGATGGCCTTCATGCGCAGATGCAAAAGCTGAGGCTCAGGCAAGGGAAGGCACGGAGCCAAGCTCATGCAAAGATGGTTGGCAGAGCTAGAACAGAACCCCCGTCCTGGAAGGGGGCAGCACCCGTGAAATATCTGAGTCTTCCCAATTCACATGGAGAATGAGCGTGAGCGTGGAGAGCCGTGCATCTGTTAGCGAGTACAGCCATTAATCTGCTTGGGGACAGCCTACGAGGCCACACAAGTTGCTGCTAAGGGAATGAGGACTGGAAGATGGGAGCCAGCAGACCCAACAGAGCATGTACACAGGAGCAGCATCTGCATCCCAGGAATTGAGTTTTCTCAAGCCTGGGCCCAGCACGGACTTCCCCAGAAGCTGAGCCTGGGGACAAATCAGATTAGAAATAGGGCAGTGAGTGCTTCTTGAAAAAGCAGCGGTCCTGGACCGAATGACAAGGCAGCAGCGGGTGGAATGGCTCAAAACCAGGGAGCGGCATGTAAATCCAAGCTCTGCCCCTTCCAGCTGGGGGACCTCGGGCACGTCAGGGCATCTCCCAGCCTCCATCTCCTCCGCTTTCAAATGGAGACCACAAAAAACAAGTCAAATCAAACAAAAGTCAACAAAAATACCATAAAACGCAGATCATAAATACGCATCGTGCAGTGAGCTTAAGGTATACAAGAGGGGCTTAATAAATGTTATGAACTCTTGAATCCTGAGCTAAAAAAGAAGAAGGGAGAAGACACCCATGCAGGTACACACACATCCCCTGCCCAAACGGAGGAGACTGAGGCTGTTTGTAGACCGTCCCTTTAGCTGCCTTAATACAGACCCATCTCCTGATGACAGAGATTTGGGACACACCTTCAGTCTTGACCACCGAACCCGCCTTAAGGTCACCCACCAGACTCACCCTCTCCCACGGGCCAATCTCTCCAATGGGCCAGTAAAAGCCCACTGGGTCTTGAAACCATGCTACCCCATTCCTTCCCTTCCCCCTCATTTAAATCTTGCCCAGCAATGCCAAGGCCAGCAGAGAAGACAGCGCAAGAGCGTGGGTCCTGGAGTCAAGGAGAGATGGGTTCTAATCCTGCCTCTGCTTCTAACTGGCTGCATTAACCTGGCGCCCCCCTCTCTAAGTCTTTATTTCCTCATCTGTAAAACCACAATGATAATAAATACCTATTTTGCAGGGTTGTTGTGAAGGTTAAAAGAGGAGAAGTAATTAAAACCCAGCCAGCCAGTGTTTGTGGGGGTTGCTGCTATTAATATCATAGACCCCGAAATCAGGGTCGGCTGCCTTCCCCAGAGGAGGTGGCTAGATGCGGTGAGTCTTAGAAAGTCTGCCTCCACAGAGTCACAGCTGTGTGCCCCTAAGCAATTCACTTAACTTCGCTGAGCCTCCATTTCATCATATGGACGATAGATAGAGTGCTTTCCAGAACTCAGAAGCCTTCTGTAAAATCCAGCTGAGAAGATGGAAATAAAAGTGGTTAGAGAACTCGATAGCATGACTCCATAAAGGGATAATTATTATTCAGGTGTGACTGGACAACTGTAATTCTAAAACGCTTTCATCCCATAATTACTCAGAACGCGGGCAGAAAAGATGAACATTAGCAGTGGGAGAGGGAAGACAAAATCAAAGGCTTTCGAAACCTCTAATGGCACAAAACTCGCTCGAAATTTCATCTTAACTGTTTTTCGTTGCTATTCTTATTTTATTTTGGGTTGAGGGTGTTTTTTTTTGTCATTTCCTGAGAACATTTGTCTTTTTCCTTTTCTCTAATGTTACTAAGCAATACAAATACTCCAGTTAAGAGGTGTCACAGGAACAATCACGCCTGTGATTTGTCAGGAGCCAAAATCAAATGACATGAGACAGCAAAGATGAGGTTGCTCTATAGCAATACTGGTCGTCCCCACGAATGGGATGAGCAATGCTCAGAGCCACTTAGGAGCACCAATTCCAGAAGTTTATTGTCTTTCTAGGTCTTGAAAAGTCCTTTTCTGTTTGTAAGTGATTTTTCATATAACACCTCCTTTTGCCCTCTCAACAACCCAAGAAGGTCTATAGATTAGGATTCATCAGCGCCATTTTACTGTTGGGAAAACTGAGTCTCAGAGAAGTGAAGTGACCTGCCCAAGGTCACCTTGCGAATGAACAGAAGTGAAGACTCGGTGTCTTTCAAGCCCTGTGCTCGAGGGCTGTGTTCCCAGGCCTCAGAGCAAGAGGGCCGAGGGTGCCCGTCCCCCGACAAAGTCCCCTACCCAAGGTGGAATTCAAGCCCTCCGTACTCTCATGGGGGAGCAAATGTGACTCAGTTGCTCCAGCCTGACTCCCCCACCCCCGACCTCCCCCCGCCCCCACCCACATCCGAGCCCCCGCCCGGTGCCAGGGATGCCCAGCTGACCGCAAGCAGAGCTGTCGACACCTGTTCCAGGCAGGTCTGACTGTAGCTGGAAAGCCAGAACGTTCTGCCCCACAGTTTCCAGATTCTGACGTACACACCGGCTGCTCACCTGCTCACAGACCGCGTCAGCAGGTTTCCCGTAAAGTCATCAGCTCATAGCTTCCAGCCCCAGCTCCTGATTAGTCATGCCCCCTCCCCTATCCCTTTTGATGCGGGAATGGAGGGACCCCAGAAACGAGGGAAACCACAGTCATTATTTGAGCCCCACAAGGCCCTCAACATTTAGGCAGCAGCATCCCAGACATCCAGAGCCTGAGAAGTGGAAAACCCTTCAGAGATGGGCATCTAAGCCGGGGATGGGCAAACTTCTTCTGAAAAAGGCCAAGAAGGAAACATGTTAGGTTTGGGCCGGCCCAGCTAGTCTCTGTCACATAGTCTTTGCTTTATTTTTTTAAAGCCCTTTAAAATTGTAAAAACTATTCTTAGCGCAGGGGCCATGCACAAACAGGTCCGTGGCAGGCTTTGGCCTGAACGCCATGGTCCGCAGATGTCTGATTCCTCTAGCCATCTCTTTGCAGGGAGGGAAAAGACGAGGTCCAAAGAGTGTAAGGGCATTTGCACAAGGTCACTCAGCGATAGCGGATGTTGCTCACACTCAGATCTTACTCCTGAGCCACTCTGCCTCCAGAATTAAGAATGCTTTATTTTATTCTGTTTCTTCCAAAATCCATCAACCCCTGGTTCTTAACCAAAATGCTTGATTCATTGCCTTTTCAATGTTCAATGACGCAAACGCTGAATGTGAATGCAATGGGGGAAAAAATGTTATTTAAAATCAAAACTGGCTGTGGTTGTTTCTGCCTTCCAAGGACAGGTGAAGTGATTCCTATCCGAGGGAAGAGAAATGTGTGTGGTGCCCTTTTGTCTGGAAGCTGGTAGGGAGAGAGAAAGGAACAGATGGACATTTCAAAGCCTTTCCCCGGTTCTCTTGAACGCATGCAAAGGTGGGGCATGTTAAAGAAGATTGCCATCACTTTAAGGGCCTTTGACTGTGCAAGGGGGCCCCCCTAGGCCACGTGGCCTGTAGTATCAGCCTAAATTGCTGTACTTGATAAAAGGAGCGGACTCGGGGCAGGGGGCTAAGGAGTGAGTACGCAGAGGGAGTTAGAGGAGAAACAGGCTGGCAGAGCAGCATGACAGCGTGGGACAGACAGAGCAGTATGATCTGGAACGGCTGAGGTTAGCATTAAGTGATTTGCATTAATAGCTGTAAACCACCTTCACACCCCTCGAATGTCTTTAGAGTGTGCCGCACGCAAAAGCCTTGTGTGAGCATTTTTATTGCTTTCTGAACCAAGTGAAGAAGAGTTGCTGGGGAAAGTGGGGCAGACGAGGTCGGCACAGACGGAGACAACCACAGCATGGATGCACACCCGGAGCAGAGAAAGGACCTCAGAGCAGGGGTGCCCAGGAACCTCTCTGCACTGCAGAATCGCCTGCCCAACATCCTTTCCCCCATCTTCTTGCTGTTGGGACCCCAATTCTGGTTGGGGCCACAAAATGCCCAATCCTATTCGAGATCCTCATTTTCCTAGTTTCCCTTGCCCCTAGGAAGGGCCATGAGACATCCTTCTAGTTGTAAGATACGGACAGCAGTCTTGTAGGAATTCTGCAAAAGTGTTTCCTTCTTGATAAAAAGGAACAAACATGGCTAACACCGTCACGTTCTATCTTGCTTCTTCCTTTGAGCACTTACACTACACCAGACTGCAGGAGCCATCTTGCTCCCGTCTGTCCAATAGAACTTTCTGCGATGGTGGAAATGTTCTACATCTGCACTGACTCAAGACAGTGGCCAGTAGACACTTGAAATGCTGCTAGTGTGACTGAGGAATGGAATTCTTTTTAGTTTTTATTTAATTTGAATTAATCTAAGTTTACATAGCCACATGCGGCTAGTGGCTCCCTTATTGGACAGCTAGAACTAGAAGATTCTAGGATCTCTGACCCTGATCGTGAGCCACCCACCTCCAAACTCCTTGTTCTGGAAGAAAAATAGATCCCTAATTTTTAGGTCACTGTCAATTGAGTTTTCTGGTACCTGCAGCCAAATGGCTTCTAACTGATACTACCAGGGACAGGGGCTGGCAGAGCCCCAGGGCTCCCACTGTCCATGGGACAACATTCAAGGGATCAACCTCATTTTATTTGCATCTCAAAGGACAGTTAACATCAGCTAATGTCCCAGTTAGAATATCCCTAGCAGAAGGGAACCCTGGAACAGAGTCTGCCCCTCCCTCAACCAGATCCTCCCTTTGGCCAAGACACAAACGTCTAAAACAACCAAGGTTGGGAGAAGCTGGCAGCCTAGGAGCAAAGTGGAGGGTAGAGCTAGAGGTGGGGGACTGCCACGTCCGGCCTTGGGTCCTTTCCCTGCCACCCTCCCCTTGAGCAAGTCCCTTCCTCTCTCTGAAGTTCGTACCCCTTGTGTGTAAAGTAGAGGCTATTCAAACTCTCCCTGCCTAGCTCAAGGAGTGATCCTAGGGCTCGGCTCAGAATGGATGGAAGTGCATTTTGTAACAGAAAAGTGCTGCTGAGGAAATCCTGGAAAAGACCATTCCTGGGAAGACCGGAGGCCTCCAGGAGTCCCACTGCCAAGTCTGAGAAGCGGAACCACCTAACATCCTGGTCTGGTTGGCTCTTCAGGCTCAGATTTCATCTTTAAGTGACAGACAGTTCCACCAGCCTTGCTAAGGGCCAGAGAGGGGGAGAGGGGTGGCCTGGGGCTGGGGGAGCCCTATTCTCATAAACAAACACGGGGCAGGCACAAGGCACCAACCCCTGAGGGACACCTCCGTTGGTACCTGGAATGAGTATAGATCAGTACCCTCAGACAGGTGCGACCTAACCGAATCCTCGTCACTGCCCCGGGGGAGGCATTTCTATTCCTCCACTCGTGATGGGTCAAATGCTAACACAGAAGGAGGTGGAAGGTCAGCAAGGCTTCCGGGGTAGTTTTGAAGTGGGTAGCTGGGAAGAACTGGTTCCTTTCCAGGGAATGTAAAGAGAGAAACCCAGGGGACCAGTGTTGGTGCGAAACAGTTTGGACCAGAAAAACAGCTTCTAGGCTGGCAGTATAGACAAAGGGCTACATACCCCCACCTTCAACCCTTTTCCCACCAACAGTGCCAAACAGACTCGTGTTGTAGTTAGCTATATATTCTTAAAGGATAATTTCTAAAAACAGGTGTGGACAGATCTTCGGGACCCCTCTCCCTGCTCTAACAGGTGAATCCAGCAAGCAAACTGCACAGGCTTGAAGTCAGTACAATAAAAATCTGTGCTGTCCCATGCAGCAGCCATGCAGGATGTCTTCAGCCTGTGTTAGAATGACGATGCGACCCCTCAGCTCGTGACTGAAGACGCCGGCTGGACAGATGCACAACAGGAAAAGATAAAGGGTAGCTGGCTCTCATGTTTCCCAGCTGCATGTCTTAGAGATTGAGGGAACAATTAACAAACCTGGTCCTCACCTCCCTCCACACATCGAGAGCATCAGCATCTCTGAACTGGTCTGAGGTATAAACACGGAATTCTTGTTTATGTCACCTTCGATGTATCACCCAGAGCAAAGGCCAAGTGTACTCTCCCTTTTTTGACATATATGAAATCGAGTTGTAAGGTTTTTTTTTTTCTTTTCCCCCTCCCTGCGCATACACTGTTTGTGAAAGAGATGGAACAGAAGCTGTGCGTAACCTCACACCCCTGGGAGCAGCTCCATCAGAGGGCTCTGCAGAACTGTTTCCCGGGGTTCCACCTCCTCACGCTGATTGTTAAATAAACTCCTCTAATATCATCTAGACTCTTTACTTCAGTTGGCACAGATATAATCGTGACCCTCGTAGAAAGATAAAATAAACTTATATCAAGGATTTTGCTCATTAATTAGTGAGGGAACCAGTAAGGTGTCACAATGGGTCCCAAGAATCACATATACACAAACAAGAAATGCTGGAATGAACTTATAAATAGATGCACGACTGGCTTATTCCACAGAGGGTGTGGTAAGCCAATTATATTTCCACCGGAAAAACATCACGTGTGTAACCATACACAAGAACCCCCTGCATTGCCCTCAGTTAGCTACCAGTTAGGGTTCTGAAAGAACTCAAAGGCAACGAAAGGCACAGAATGCCCATAGAAACACCTAGTTTTCCACTGAAGACACCCTGTAATCTTTTTGGTCCATTTCAAAGTCATTCACCATCTTTCCTGCAACATTCAAGCATACCTCTGTCGTCTTATCTACTGGATCCACGGTTGTCCGTGGGATCACCCCTTGAAGTGGATGCCGACATCTGGGAAGTTAGCCGGCCTGTTCTGGAGCTAGGGAGAGCTGATGTAAGCAGTAAGAGGACACAGGATTCCTGAGCTCAGAACCTAACACCCAGGACTTTATTTTACAGAAGCAGAAACAGGCCCAGAGAGGAAAAGGGATTTTCCTAAAGACACAGAACAGAGTGGGACTGACGCTTTCTCCCCTACAGCACACACTTTTTAAGGCAGAGGGGCTGAAAAAGGGGGTGCTGGGGGGCTCCCTTCCCCCCCCACCAGCCTGGGAGAGGGACCCCTGGAGCCCTCCCCACTCCCCCTCCCTGAGCCACATTTGCAAAACAGAGGGAGTATTACCACTCCCTGGCTGTGCCTTGTGAGGTTCAAATGGAACGATTTAGACAAAACGCCTCATAGCGGGTGCTCCAGAGAGATCTTTTCCCTTCGTCCTCCTGGGTGGCCCTGTGACCCCAGGGCTGTGACAGGAGTCATCAGGCTTTTACTCCCCCAAGGAGTTACAAGACATAAAGACAGCAGCTTCTTGCCCAAAATGAGTCACAAGCCCTCCTTTCTGGCCCAGATTCAATTAGATGGGAATGGCCTCAGGCCACAGCCACATTTCCTGCCCCAAGTCAGCCCATCATAACATATTTTGAGGAAAACACACACACAAAAGGAAAGTACCAAAAAAAATGAAGTCTAACAGTCCCATCGCCCACCTCCCCCGACCAGGAGGGGCTCTGGGGCAGGGTCAGTGGCCGGGTGGTAGAGATGGCCACGCAGCAGTGGGAATAGGGGACGCAGAGCCCCAGAGAATAGTACCCTCGGCACAGGGAACCCACAAACAGACACTGAGTTCGTTTCCCAGCAGGGCGAAGTCGGTGTGACCTTCAAACAGCCCGCAGGGCAGGGCTCTGCACATCTTCTGGGTCCTGGTATGACTGAGCATCCGTCACATAGCCGTGTTATGAGCAACTTGGTCTCAGTTCTCGGCCACATTCTCAATTTCGGGGCATCCCTGATTTCTCTGTGCAGAGAGATTCAGAAGAGGCCCCAGGCTAGAAAGTGGTGGCGTTCTGTTTTGTTTTTTTCCAGCATGCACACTCACACCGACATACCAGGGGGACTTTCCCCTTCTCTGGAAGGAAACTTGGCCAAAGCATCCAAGTCAGACAGGAGAGGACACGGAAGCTTCAGGATCCGGTCCTCTGCCTCCACCCAGGTCCACTGGAAAACCCACCGCAGGCAGAATCCTCGCCCTTCCGGGGCTGGTCCAAACGTAGAGCCCGAATGAAGGCCCTTCACGTTTCTCTGACAACTGGAAGCTTACCCATCATTTTTGTCCAGTCATTTGAGAAAATTTGACCCTATTTTTACCAGATGAGAAAAATGAGGTTCTGATAGCTCAGATGATTTGACTGGGGACACACACAGCTGAGCCAGGACTAAAACCCACATCTTCCATCATAGATAGCAGTTGTAGCACTGGGGAAACTGAGGCCAGAGAAGGGAAAATACTTGCCTAAGGCCACACAGGAGGTAACCAGTAGGGCTGGGATTGGAACCTGTGTCCCTCTTGGGTCAAAGGTCTTTTCATTCTATGGCCTTGCGGCTCCCCTTGGAGATCTCTGAGGACAGAAATTCCATCCGTGGCACCATGGGCATTTCCTCTTAGGGCAAAGATGGGGAAGAGTTTTCCTCTCAGCTGGATGGATTGCCATGGCTGCGTGGAGCTCTTTGTTGAGAAGACGGTGGGTGCCCGTGAGCTCAGCAGGAGAGACCACACTTGAGTATTGCAGGGGGACTGGTCACACTCCACTTCCTGTCCTGGTCTGCATTCATTTCCCTCTCTTTTCTGCCATGTTGACTGGCATTACTGTGGGCAGAGCATGAAGGTGACAGGCACAGTCCAATCTACAGCTCGGCCAATTCCTTGAGAATGCAAATAAGATCAGTGGACATATAACTCATGAGCCCCGCCATCTTTAAAAGAATTCTGATCTTTTTTGAAAACACCAAAGGTCTGAGCTTGAGGGTGGACTCAGCCAGGACTTGCTTCCAGCAGCCCTGGAGGACAGTAAACAGGTGCCCTGTGGGGAACAGCTCACCTGGAGATCAATACCTCCATTCTGGGGGGGGGCGGGTGTCATTGGGATTTTCAATTTGGAGGTCATATTTGAAACCAGTACTTGTTGTCTTACATGCTATGACTCTGAGGAGGAGCGGAACAGGGGCTCTCACTGTATCTCAACTTCCTCTGCTCTGGGAGGTGAATGGCTGTCTCTTGGAGCAGCTCCCCAGTGCCTCCCGCTAAGTGAATATAACTGGATTGCTATTCCCAATTCTTCCCTGCCCGGTCATTATTATTAGGACTACATATCCTTTTGCCTTGTGAGTTGACATTACCTCTGAATAGTAGCCCGTCAACACTGGACTTGGCCATAAGACTTGTTAGAGCCAATGGGACACGGAGGGAACGGACAGAGTGCCAGTTCCACACAACAGCCTTCAGAGGCATCACACGTTTCTGCTCCCTTCTCTTGTGCCCCTGCTATTTGCCATGATAAGAGTTTCCCCCAAATAGCTTCTGTCCCCTCAGTTCAGGTTCTAGAATGAAGACATGTGGAGCAGACCCAACCGCCCTACATTCTAGAGCCATCCCTGAGGATGCAGGCTAAGCCCCACAGAACCACATGAACTGACCCACAAATCTGTAAGCAAAATGTGTTCTCATGAGCCACGGATATGGTGCGGATGTTTGTTATGCAGCATTATCAAGCAAAAAAAAAAACTAATACAGCCACAGAGACTGTTATTTAGGTTATTTCCTCCAAAACATAATCTCTGATTTAAATCAATATTTTTATACCATGAAATAACAGACCAATGGACAACTTTTTTATTTATAGGGATCGTGGCATCTAGTTTGTACATGAGTCTCTTATGAACTTGGAAAAAATGAGTCAGCTCCCAAGACTAATCACTATTCAGGGGATAATCAGGGGTTCAAACCAGGGCCAATAGCCAGAGATATGAAGAAAAGATTCACAAATAAGAGGACAAACAAAAATACTTCAAAAGTCCACGCATTGCTGAGATGTTATAGATGATGGAGAGTTTGGGGAGTTATGTTTCCTCACGACCCCTCACACATCCCTGGAGGATTTAAGAACAGAGGTTCTCAGATGTCAAGCATGGGTCACGTTTGCAAGAGGTGAGCAAGAGTTCAAGCTTCTTTTGTAACAGCAGAGCCCTGTGTTTGAACACCATCTTCCATGTAACTTCAATTTATGAAATTGATAAGGGTGGAGCTGCTCTGCTGGAAGCCCGTGCAAGGGGCCAGGGCCCTTTCTGTTCAGCCTTTAGAGAAAAGTGAGGATCTTGAGATTTATAGCTGACCTTGTAGATATCACCTAGGGTGATATCTACATGGATATCAGTTTTAGCAGTGGGGAAACTGAGGTCAGAGAAGGGCAGATGATTCTACAGACTCCAGTGAGAGAGCCTTGGGATTTTAAGGTCTCTGAAGACACTCCAAACGCTAGCCCCCAAAGCCTTCCAAGCCAATAGTCTGGAGGTAGTCATTTTCATCCTATTTAAGAACACAACATATAAAGAAGTAGTCGTGAATCTTGATACCAGAGGCATGCTCAATCCTGGCCACTGTCAGGGACCATTGCTTCTCTCTAAACAGGTGAGACTCCAGCTGCAAGGTTTTGACTCAAGAAATCAGGAGATAAATCTCAAGACCAGCTCTTGCATTAGAAGCCATCATTCTGCCTGCAGGCATCGTTGTCCCACGTGAATCAAAGTGACAGGACCAGAATCCTTGGGCCACACTCCTTGTATGAGTTATTTGGCCTCTGATGGAAGGAGATTTGAGGCATTCCCAGGAGCCCTTCCATGTCAGAGCTGTCAGTGCCCGGTGCCGACACCTTCAATCTCTTGCCCATCCTGAATTCATAATAAAGTGAAATCACAAACCATGCACCAGGACAAGGAAGGCATCTCTTCGACATCTGAGTGTAAGCCACAGAGGAAGCGGATACAAGGATGGACACAGAATGAGACAGGCCCTGGGTCTGGTTAACAAACTTCCAAAGGCTAAGCTGAGCGTGCTCAAGTGAGGAGGGAATGAAATAGCTATGGCTCCACTTTCCCCTGGGGCAACTTTATATAACATCGTTTTCTCTCTTCAGAAAGCAGATACAGAAATATAGTTTGAATTTGTGCCTCTAGAAACTGACAAGTCACCATTTAAAGAGACATGAACTGTGTAGGATGGAAGGAAATTATCTCACACAATGTGTAAAGAACCAAGATGAAGACCCAGTGTTCCTGGTGGCCCCCTGAGACTTGTAGGCAAGTCTCTTTCCTCTTCCAGGCGTCAGTATTCCCCGCAATTTAAAGGTGGGTGAAGGACCATAACGAGGATCAGAAAGACCCATTTCAGGCCTCTAGAATTCAGCCCTTCAGAAATTGGCCTGCTTTGGTGCCCTTGACCTTGACTCTGAAAACCCAACAGGATTTGCAGGTGCCAAGGAATCGGATCTCATTTTGCTTGCATTTAAGCTGAGTAAGCAAAAAAGCATTTACTTTGTGTTGGAGATTCAGGAAAATTGCTAGAACCATTTTTATTTCTGCAACAGGAGGAAAATGACCAAGTGAGTCGTTCATCCTAACACCATCAAAACAACTTGAGGGTTTTTTTCCCATCTTTGAGGAAAACTTGGCTATACTTACACTAAATCTCTTGCATCAACTATTAGGAACTTTAGAATTATTATTAATTTTCACATTAATAGTGTTTTACTTTAATTTTCACACTAACCATCATTTTTATGCTAGCCATCATTTTATGATTTACATAAATATTTAAGCATTATTTTGAAAGTATTTTTAAAAACTAACGATAAAGGATCTTCAACGTATGGAACAAAACTAAATTACCCAATTTATTAGAGCTAGGGGAATTTTCACCTTCTTAAAAAATATATTATCAGGAGCTCAAACAACCATGAAGACTAGGAGAAAATGTATTCTTTAAAACTTTTTTTTTTCAGCCTTCTTCCTTCTGACAAGTCCTACAGTGCTTAGAAATTGCCCAAGAGAAGCTAGTATTTCTGGTGTATTTTTTTCTGACTTGGCAGAGGCAGGACTGAAACCCAGGACCCTTCTTTCCCAGTTTAGTTCTCAGGCAGCAGCTCAACTGTCTTCATGTTATGAATTAGTTATCTCTGAAAAGGCTTCTCGTCTCCAAAACAGACTCTTCCCAACCAGCGGTAAAGCTTGTGAAGCCTTTCACAATGACTCACTCAGAAGCAAAGATTCCCCAGCACAGAAGCAAGTCATGAAACAAACACCCCACAGCCTGGGTCTGTGCCAAAGCTCCAGGCCCCCGTGTGCCATGGGCAGTCCCCAAGCCAAGATGGCCGCACAGTGGCTAACCCCAGAGAGCATTAGAGACTTAGGGAATTGCCCTCCAGTGCTTTCTTTCCCTTGTATTGGACACAGTGAGTAGAGCTTCCTTCCCCATCTGCCTTTTTTCCTCTCTCTTTCCATCCATCCCTCCCTTCATTCAGTTATCCATCTGGAGTGGACTGGATCCATTAAGGCCCCAATTCTCATCCTGCCCCATCCCCATGCCTTTGCCATGTAACAGTAAAGTGTCCTTCTCCTCTGTCCCTGGGTCCAGCCGGGGCACTTGCTTTGGCCAATGGGATGTTAGCAGACGTGACACAAGCAAAGGCAAGAAAAATCACCTGTGTGTTTGCACTCATCACTTGTGGCCTCCTCCATTGGGATGGGCCAGCCTGTTGGGAAATAAGAGACATCTGAAGCAAAGTCAAGTCACCCCAGAGGTCCCAGCCATGGTGACCCTAGATCACCCAGTAGCCAGCCAACTCCCGAGATGTGTGATCAGGCCCAGCCAGTTTCAACAGAGCTGCCCAGCTGACAACCCAGACACATGAGCAGTAAAGAGGCATTGTCATAAGCCACCGAGGCTTTGTGGTTCTTTGTCCCCCAGCATTATTTTGGCAATAAATAACTGATCCAAGATCCGACAACATTTGCCTCTGTCTTCTACATCCTATGCTGAGTTCTGAACCACGGTGAAAACTCAGTCATGGTCCTCCCTCATAGGGATCCCAATCTGCTGGAAGAGATGCACAGAACGTCTCTTTATCTAGGAGGATCTTGTGCCACCGTCCCCCAGCAGAACTCCCAAGACCTAACATCTGTCCTCTTAACAATAAGAAAACTGATCTGGAAGCAGAATGAGGTAGCGGGGTATCAGTAAAGATAAGATCCAGGTGCAGTCAACTATTTTTCAAAAAAAATAACAGTTGTTAAACACACAGTTTTTATTCTCTCATATAAAAAGCCCAGAGATGGGTATTCCAGGGCTGGTGTAGTGTTCTGCTCAGGCTCCCAGGAGCCTGCTATCTGGATAGTCCCCCGTCCTCAACACATGGCTTCCACCTCACAATCCAAGACAGCTGCTTAAGCTCCAGCTCTCACTTCCACATTCCAGCCAGCAAGAGAGAGGAAGGACAAAGGAATGTTTCCAGAGGTTGCACAGGATGCTACTACTTATTTGTCATTGGCCAGAGCTTAGTCTCACAGCCAGTCTCTACTGCAAAGAAGACTGGAAAATAAATCTTTATTCCAGACAGTTACATGCCCAGCCACAAACTGAAGGTTCTATGATTAAGGGAGATATGGAGGATGGAAAGTGAGAAACAATTAGTAGTTTCTGCTGCGAGGACAAACAGGTATCACACATCTGGGATCAAATAGACTTAGATCCATTTCACAGCTCAACCAGGGGCTCAACTGATAACCTCGGGAATAGTCTTTCTTCGGGCCTCAGTGTTCCCACCTGTACAATGGAGGCAAGGGAGACAGTTGGTCTGCACCGTCTCTTAATCCCCTCTGGCTCTTTCCTGTCCAGAATCACAGAGTGAAGACTCTGAAGGGCGTGGCCTTCCATGAGATGGTGGCAAAGATAAACCTATTTACACATCCAGGTGACGTTCCCCCTTCAGGGTGACAGCATCTAGCGACCCAAGGGGCACATGCCAAGCGCAAACCTGTGTCGAAGAAAGAGACATCTTCCTGAGCTCGCTCACTGCTACTTTTCAAGTGACAGCAAAGTGGCTGTCTGGGGGTCTAGAAGCTTCTAAGGCTGACCTTAGCTGTAACCCTCAGGCACCTAGCTGCGGTCAGAGAACAAAGATCTAATTATATTCTATCGGTCAGCTCCTGCCCCGGAGCCATTGCCAGGAAGCTGCGACCCAAAAAGACTTGAGGAGGGAGCAGTCAGATGCTTAAAACGCAGCCAAGCAACGTGACGTGGCCCTGTGTGGAGTGCGAATGGAAAACCGAAACATTGTCATTTACTACCATCAAATTATACAGCCCACACGTGCACTTCATAAAGGGGGAAGAAACCTTTGCTCCGAGTCTAATAAGGGCTTCTCCAAGTCTTATAAAGCCTTATAATTCTGTGACAAAAGAAACGACCTACTCCCTGCCAGCAACGACAATATCATGCGGCTTTCAAACCTTATAGAGTAAAAAAGTCCGTTCCGTCTAATATATGTAATAACCTTTTCTTCCCAAATTAGCCTGTCTATGGCTTTGTGTTCACCTACTTTGAAATCATGGTTATTGGATTTCCAGTCAAAATTATTAACCTTTTATAAATCAGACTCATTTAATTTATCACTCAAAAATCCTCTTACTTTAAAATGCAAGTATTTCTCTCTCCTCATGGAAGGAAATAATTCAAAATGGCACTGAAGCCCAGGGCCAACAGAACGCTCCTCTGCCACAAAATTCGTGGCTGTCCTGAATTTTGTATGAAACGTATGAATAACAACAATAAAAGAGCAACAGTAGGTCTTAAGGGTTTACTCTGCACCTATTACTTTGAGTTCAGTGTCTCAAGGAATCCTTCAAGAACCCTGAGAGTTAGGTGTTACGATCCCATTTACAGGCACGAACACTGAAGCTCAGAGAAGCTGCATAACGTGTATAAGGTCACACAGCCGAGGCAGGGCTGAGCTGGGATTTCATCCTAGGCAGTTTCTCCAGAACAAAGCACTTAGTGCAGAGCCTCATACATGTTACTATTATGCTGACTCCCCATAAAATGAGTCTTGCCTGTATTTGGGCAAGGTGGTCCCAGGGATTCCTACCCACAGCTTCCGGCTGACTTCCACGAAAGAAGCCCATAAGCCCTTCTGGAGACTTCCAGCATCCTCCCCAAAGCGAGAGGATTTGTCTTATTTTCCTGGTTTCTGAGAATGTTGGATTTCGCTTTTCAGCAAAACAGCCTTCAGAAATAATCTCTTCCCTGTCCCTGGGGAGTGAGCACACTGGCTTGAAATCAGTTATAAGGCTAAGTGGAGAATCACGGTGAAAGGCGGGGCCTCATCTTGCTAGTCTCCAACCTCAGTTTCCAGGGAGCAGCTTCTAATTCATCCAGTTGGAGAGATGACTGACAAAGCCAGTCCAGGGGGCGGATGTTAGAAAGCCGCCAGATGTCGCACGTGGAGACAGCATCCCTTCCGACGCCGTGCCTCTGTCCAGGAGCAGACAGAGAAAACATTGCAAAAAGCGATGGGGGCACATCGGTAGATAAAGCTACTGATTTGGAAATCCTCAATCTCTCTTTCTCAACTGCTTTTTAATTTTTTTTTCCCGGAAGAATGTGTCTCTTGTCTTGTCACACGCTTCTTTTCTGTCCCCCTACAGCTTGGCACTCCTTGAGGGTATGTTTTCGTACATCCCTTCTGCTTTCTTCTTTCAAGCAGTGAGGCCACCATAAATATAGATTCTTACTCAAATCCAATCGAAGTGTATTTGGGCAGCATCCTCCATGGAGATATGGCACTGTGCTGGGATTTGTAATATAAAGAGACAACTAGTATTGCTGTTCAGAGGCGAAAAAAAAAAAAAAGAAAAAGATGGAAGCTTGAGCTTGCTCCTTTATCTTTCAGTCAAGTCACCTCCATCTGGGTCAGGTAATATGACAGAGCTTTGTGAGCACAAAGCTTACAAAGAGGCAGCCTGGTGTGACATTGGGGGAGACGCAGATGTCCTTCCAAAATGTACCACATGGTGCAGTTCAACAGCAATTTCACAGATGCCAGTTCTTCTCGCCCTGGGCAAGATGGGAATCGTGGGTTCCCTTTCAGAGATGAGTAAAGGAGTCTCAGAGAAGAGAAGTGACTCGCCTGAGTGGGAAAGGCAGAAGTCTGAATCCACCTAAGGATAAGTAATCTTTTGGGCCATGCACCTCGCAGATGATTTGGTGGTAAGACCAAAGCATCCTTGGAAGGAATGGGGAAAGCCCACATTTTGACTCTAGATGACATGCTACCCCACACTGCCCACAGCCCCTTCTTCCCTACCCACTCTCCCAAAACAGGAGGGAGAAAGAACGAAATTCAGCACCAAGAGGGAGTGTCCACCAGGTGTTCCTGAGAAATGACCAGCAATGACTGTGACACTGTTCTGTGGACCCCTCTCAGGTGACAGGGACTTGTAAAGCTTTCTCTTTGGAACCCAAGTCCTTTCGGTTGCTACCCAAGAAGGCGCAGAAGGAAGCTCTCTGGCTCTGCTCCGCAGCAGATAATGTCACTGTGAAGTTTCACCGTGATAAAGAGATGACTCAGTAATTACTCAGAGAAACCATAGCGTTTCAGAGATGTTCTCCGGGACCACAGCAGGTACGGTGATGTGAGCTTCATCTTCTGCTGCAGCCTTTGCATTTAGTGTCAGATCTGAGTAATAAGTGACACGTTAAATGACTGGTGACAGTATTCACCCTTCCTTCCTCCCCACCCCCACCACATTCAGAAGTCAGTCAATGTGACAAAATTTCAATACCAAAACCTTCACCGAGAACAGTGAAACTTATTCTCTCCGTTTTCCCACAAGTCTCAAATTGATACTGGAAATTTTTTTCTTTGTCTCCAGTGTAATCGAAAAATGTTTTTATTTAGAAGCAATCCAAAAGTCAAGCCTATCTTTAGAATGTGAAATTACAGAGGATTTTTCCAAGAGGTTCTTCAGTATCTGTTATGTAAGAGCCACAAAAGGGTTTTATTTGTGACAATCACCTTGGGGCTTTGAAGAGGGTCCGGGGGTTAGCATTCCTGGAAATTGAGAAACCTAAATCCTTGGAAAGAATAAACTGAATTTCCAGCTCAAAAAGTATGAACAAGAGGCAAGTTTACATTCAGAATGATGCCCTTCCACAAGCTTCTTAGAAAGGAAGCACAAAGCCATCCCAGAACATTTATTATAAGGTCACAGATATAATGTTGTACATCAATCAGTATTTCCTAAATGCCATTTATTTACATATCATTGTGCTTCAGCCTATTATCTTTACTATTATTTGCTTAATATTTTTCCCTAAGCCATTTCTTTTTTTTTTTTTTTTTGAGGAAGATTAGCCCTGAGCTAACATCTGCTGCCAATCCTCCTCTTTTTGCTGAGGAAGACTGGCCCTGAGCTAACATCCATGCCCATCTTCCTCTACTTTATATGTAGGATGCCTTCCACAGCATGGTTTGCCAAGTGGTGCCATGTCCACACGCGGGATCCGAACCGGTGAACCTGGGCCACCAAAGCAGAACGTACAAACTTAACCACTGCTCCACCAGGCCAGCCCAAGCCATTTCGCTTTTTAACACTAAAGCAAATGTACACATTACGACCATAAATGGAAAAGGTCAACAAAAATATAAATACAATAAAAACAAAATGACGTACTTAAATTCCAGTCTGACGCTGTCACCTGCCAAAGGCTCGGAGCCTGTTGGCTGTTTTCTTCTTGTTATAAAGAGAGATCAGCCACATGTATGCAGGCATTACAGAGGCCGGCACCTAACTGAGGCTTCTTTCTTTATATAATTGAAAGGATTAATACGGGAGCCGCTCTCTGATGCTGTGATCCAATGCTACATCGTGTCATGTCCACGTGTGACCCTAAGTCATCTCACTTCCCACCAGGAAATACTGTGTTAAGACCTGCCCCCAGCAAACATCCCAAGGTCTCTAACTGATCAGAGCTTTTGTTCAAACAGACGTGGGTTAAGATAAGGTGAATGAGTGAGCTCAATCTTTCCTCTCCTGTGGACGGTTCTTTATATATCTAAGGGGATCTCATGCCCTGGGTCTCACTCAACAGCTGTGTAACAAAACACCCAAAACTCAGTGGCAACAGTCACTTATCACCATGCCCTTGTCTGTGAGTTGCACGGGGGTCAGCTGCTCTCAGCTGGGCTTAGCTGGGGTGCTTGTCAGGAGGGACTCTGATCTCTGTCTCTCATGTCCCTTCTGGGACTAGTGGGCCAATGGAGCACATTCTTTCATGGCAGCAGCAGAAGAGCAAGAACAGAGGAAGCAACATGTCAGGGATGTGAAGGCCTACACTCAAAACCCTACTACTGTCTCTTTAGCCCACAAGCCATTGACCAAAGCAAGTCACTTAGTCAAGTCCAAAATCCAAAGCAGAGAAATACATTCTACCCACAATGATGCCGTGGCGAAGGTATGACCATGGCAGGAGCAAAGAATTGGGACCAACAATGCCATTGCTACCCCCCATATCGCATTTGATCTTTCTGGAAAGCTTCATATGACTGTACCTTACAATATTAAATGCAACGTGCTCAGAAGTAAATTTAAGTTCTTACACTTACAGTTAACTGATTCTGAACAAGAGTGGCTGAGAACATGTAACGTGGAAAGAATAGTCTTTTCAACAAATGGTGCTGGGACCACTGGATATCCACGTGCAGAGTAAGGAAGTTGGAGCCATACCTCACACCATATACAAAAATTAACTCAAAATGGATCAAAGACCTACATGTAAGAGTCAAAACTATGAAATGCTTAGATGAAAATATAGGAGTATTTCTTCATGATCTTGGGTTAGGTAGTTGGTTTGTTAGATATGACGTCAAAACACAAGAAACATTGGGCCAGCCCTAATGGCCTAGTGGTTAAAGTTCAGCACACTCTGCTTCAGCAGCCCAGGTTTGGTTCCAGTTGCAGAACCACACCACCCACCTGTCAGTAGCCATGCTGTGGCAGTGGCTCACATAGAAGAACCAGAAAGACTTACAACTGGAATATACAACTACGTACTGGGGTTTTGGGGAAGGAAAAAAAAGAGAGAGAAAGGAAGACTGGTAACAGATACTGGCTCAGGGCCAATCTTTCCCAGCCCCAAAAACACACACACACACACACAAGGAACAAAAGAAAAAAGTTAAATTGAACTTCATCAAAATTAAAAACTTCTGTGGGGCTGGCCCAGGGGTGCAGCAGCTAAGTTGACACGCTCCACTTTGGCGACCTGGGGTTCACTGGTTTGGATCCCAGGCGTGGACCTAGGCACCGCTGTTCAAGCCATGCTGTGGCAGGCATCCTACATATAAAGTAGAGGAAGATGGGCATGGATGTTAGCTCAGGGCCAGTCTTCCTCAGCAAAAAGAGGAGGATTGGCAGCAGATGTTAGCTCAGGGCTAATCTTCCTCAAAAAAAAAACTTTTGTGCTTTAAAGACACCATCAAGAAAGTGAAATGACAATCAACAGAATGCAAGAAATATTTGTAAATCATATATCTGATAACAGTCTAGTATGCAAAATATATAAAGGACTCTTAAAACTCAACAATATGTGGACAATCCAACCTTTAAATGGGCAAAGGAATTTAATAAGCATTTCTACAAATAAGATATACAAATGACCAACAAATACATGAAAAGATGCTCAACATCACTAAGCATTAGAAAAACACAAATCATAACCACAATAAGGTACTACTTCGCACTCTCTAGGATGGCTAAAATAAAAAAGGCAGACAGTAACAAGTGTTGTCAACAATGCGAAGTGAATGGAGTCTTCATTCATTGCTGGAAGCATTCTAAAATGGTACAGCCCCTTCTGGAAACAGGTTGGCAATTTCTCAAAAGTTAAACATAGAGTTACTCTATGACTCAGCAATTTCACTTCCAGGTATATATACCCAAGAGAAACGAAAACATATGTCCAGAAAGAAATTTACACATAAATATTCATAGCGGCATTATTCATAGAGCCAAAGAGTGGAGACAACCTAGGGGGTCAGCCCAGTGGTGAGGTTTGCACTCCGCTTCAGCAGCCCAGGGTTTGCAGGTTCGGATCCCAGGTGCAGACCTAGCACTGCTCACCAAGCCATGCTGTGGTGGCATCCCACATAAAATAAAGATTAGCACAGAGGTTAGTTCAGGGCCAATCTTCCTCACAAAAAAGAAAAAGTGGAGACAACCTAAATGCCCATGAACAGATGAACAGGTAAACCAAATGTGGTATATCCATACAATGGAATATTATTTGGCAGTGAACATGAAGTGAATGAAGAACTAATACATGTTACAAAATGGATGAACCATGATAAGATTATGATGTGAAAGAAACCACACACAAAAGACCACATACTGTATGATTCAATGTATATGAAATGTCCAGAATACGTATATCCACAGAGACAGAAAGTAGATTAGTGGTTGCCAGTGGTTAAAAGGAAGGGAGAATGGACAGTAGTTGCTAAAGGGTATAGAGTTTCCTTTTTGGGTGATGAAAATATTCAGGAATTAGATGGTGGTGATGGTTGCACAACTCTATGAATATACTAAAAACTACTGAACTGTGTACATTTGAAAAGCATAAATTTTATGGTGTATGAATATCTCAATAAAACTGTCATTTTAAAACACTGAATTTAGAAAACAATTAATTAGAAGGCAAAAGTCATGAAGAGAGACCTTTCACCAAAGAGGATGTATGGCTGACCAATAAGCACATGAAAAGATGTTTAACATCATTAGCTACTGGGTAAAATGCACCTTAAAATCACAGTGATACCAGAACATATCTATTAGGATGGCTAAAATAAAAAATAGAAAAAAAAAAAAAACCCACAGTGGAGAAGGTGAGACAAATAGGACCACGCATACACGGCCGGTAGGACTCTAAAATGGCGCAGTCACTCTGGAAAATAATTTGGCGCTTTCTTTTAAAACTAAAGTGGATTTACCATACAAGGCAGAAATAGCACGCTTGGGCATCGACCGCACAGAAATGAAAACTTATGTTCATACAGAAAGTAGTACACGAAAATTCACAGCAGCTTTCTTCTTCATGGCCCCAAACTGGAAACCATGCATCTATCGTCCAGTGGGTGACTGATTAAACAAACGGTGGTACATCCCTACCGTGGATTATGAGTCAGCAATAAAAAGGAACAACTACGGATACACGCCATAACTGGCATGAATCTCAAGGAAATTACGCTGAGTGAAAAAAAAAACTCAGAAAGATACATACTGCATGTTTCCACTTATGTAACATTCATGAAATGACATCACTACAGAAATGGAGAACGGATGAGCGGTTTCCAGGAGTTAGAGATGGGGGAAGAGGGGGTGGGGTGGCTGTAAAGGGGTGACACAAAGGAGCTTTGTGGCGATGGTAGTTAAGTGTCTTGATTGTGGTGGCGGTTACATGAAGCCACACACGTGCCAAAATTGCACACAGCTACACACACATACACACAAGTGCATGGACGCCTGGTGAATTTCGAATAAGCTCTGTGGATTGCGCCAATGTTAATTTCCTGGTTTTGATATCATTAGTGATGCGAGACGTTAACACTGGGGAAGTCGGTGAGGGGTTCATGGGACCTCTCGGCACATTTCTTTGCAACTTCCTGCGAATTTGTAATTATTTCAAAATAAAGTTTTTTCAAAACCTAAATTTATCCTTATTCAAAATCTGCTCCTCTTCTTGAATTCTCTAATTTCACATCCACAGCTGTGACAGCTGGAGACACAGGCATCAGCCCAGGCTCCTCCTTAACCTTCACTGTCAACAGAAAACAATAAGAATAATAATAATAAGCAACATTTATTGAATCCCTCTTCCCTACAGGCCCTACCCTTACGGCCTTCCATGGCTGGTCTAAGGTATCCCTCATATCAACTCTATTATTGTTCCCACTTTAAAGATAAGGAAACTGAGGACTGGAGAGGTTAATGGCCATGGCCAAGGTCATATAGGAGGTTAGGAAGCCAGGCCCACGGGGAAGGAAGCAATCATACCACATACACTTGAATGACAAACCAACCCCAACCAGAAGACAATCCCCTCGGCTCCCCAGGCAAAGATTTTTTCAAGTCTTTTGGCCAACACAAATGCAGAAACATTTAGTGCTCTGCGTGAAAGAACTAAGCCTCTATGTACATTGATTCAATACATTTTATGTGTTTACAATGGCATATTACATAAAACACATTAATTTGGAAATATTGCTGTCCTCACTCGCCCGCTTTCTAAGACAATTTCATTCAAACGCGTCACACACATCTTTCACTTCAGCATCTTCACGGTTTTCAACTCACACAAGTTTCCAGAGTAGATTATTTCCTTTTCTAAGTTATTTGAAGAATAGTCCTTTTGAATCCATGTACAACGCTGTTCCTGAAAAGCTAAAAGATCCGTTCACACAGCATCAAGAAAATTTAGGGTTTTTTTAATTTGAGCTGTCGGTCGGTGGTTCCAACGCTGTCCGAGAATTAAAATCATACTGCATTATAAACTTCAAAGTTGCTAAGAGTCTAGATGTTAACTGTTCTCAACACAGGAAAGAAATGACAATTAATTGACATGATAAAGGTGTTAGCTGACACTACCATAGTAATCATATCACGATATGTAAGTATCAAACCGCGTCCTACATCTCAAACTTACAGAATGATGTGTGTCACTTAGATCTCAACTGTTTTTTAAAGGGGTAAAAAGTCACCTGGGGAGCTCTAAAAACTACCAATGCCCAGAAATAGTGATTTTACTGGCCTGGAGCGGACACTGGGCGTGGCCCTTTTTTAAAGTTCCTCCTGCGAGGCTATGCACAGCCTGAGCCGAGAACCACGGCTCAAGTGGATCATTGGCAAGCTCCACAATGTAATTTAGTAGTTGGTTCTCAGGCTTGGTTACCTAAAAGAACCTGGAAAGCGTAAAAATACTGATGCTCAGGCTTGCCCTCCCCAAGGATTCCAATGTATCTAGAGTTAGACCCCAGGGCGTCCTTAGGTTTCCCAAACACCTCGGATGAACCACACTTGGAGCCAGAGTTCAGCAGCTGCAATATGACCACTTAGGAGTGTTGCTTTATAAGTGAGGTTTAAAGGACTGTTAAATATTTGCGATGGTTAGGTCATATCCTCCTCCCACCTCAACTCCTACCGCGCCCCCCCGCCCCGGGACTTCCAAAACGGTGCTGAATCTGTGCTTTCTTCTGTATCTTTTGTCTCAGGTGACCTCCATAAGCATCCAAAGAGAGCACGGATTGAGAACATTTTAACCTAATTTGGCTTCCCCAAATAGTACTTGGTTGTCCTAAATAAAGGAACTGAAAGTGTGTCCCATATGGTGAGAGATTCTGTGAGGACTCAAGAATAAAGCTTTCAGGTACATTCCTGAAAGATCGACTGGGAAGAGAATGTTCCTTTATTTTTGCACGTATCATTAATAACAACCATTTCTTGCATGTGTTCGACAGCGAGGCACCATGTGAAATGTTTACCTGATCTCACTTAATCCTAAAAATATATATAGGACATTTAATTATTACTATTCCCATTTTAAAGAGGAAGAAATCGAGTCGTGGAGTCCATTTGCCCAAGGTTAGCACCCAGCTGGTGTGCCAAGACCGAAGGCGGACCCAGGTGGTCTGCGTCCCGTGCCACGCTGCCCCCTTCTGGCCCAGCCGTCCTCAAGATGCCTTCACAAGAGGCACCAGGATTTCCGGTCCACTGCCCCAAAGGACAGCACGGCATCATGAAGAGAGGGGAGGACCACTGGAGAGAGGTCAGCAGACCTCCCCCCTCCTCCCCGCCTGTGGGGGCCAGTCACACCCCCCCAGTCCACAACATTCCTGCTTCCGGCTCTGTGACGTCACAGACAGCCTCCCCTCCACTCTGCCAGCTGCAGGTGAGCGAGGCTCAAAGGTCAGACCTGAGAGCCGGAGGGGGATTTGTTCGGTGCTTAAAGGGACAACATCTCCATCACTGCTGGGCACCTTTTCGCTTTGCTCCAGGAAGCAGACGCCACCCCTAACTTACCTGGACCCCTCTGTTTCTCTCTCTGGGTCCCAGTCTCTCCCTCTATGGCTGAGTGACCCCTGAGGGCTCCTCCAGCTCCAGAAGCCTTCCCGTTTGACCTCACTGATCTTTCTTGTTCTGGTCCAAGTGCTGTGGGGTCACTGGAGACCTGAAGTTCACAGCCCACTAGGGATAACCCCAGGGCCCTTTTCTTTGGCTCCTGCTTCCATCTAGAGGAGGGCAGTGGTAGTGCAGGACACCCCACACCGCACCCTGCCCCAGCCAGATTCCTCCTACATCACCACCATCCACGTTATTAAGTACTTACCGACTGCCAGACACCGTGCTCAGCACTTTCCAACATTATTTAATCCTCACAACCACATTCTAGGGTAGATACTGTTATTAGCATCCCCATATTACAGATAGGAAAACTTAGGTTCAAAGAGATTAAATTCTTCTAAATCTCACAGCTAATAAGTAGTAGATCTTTAAGAATTATATCCCAAAGAATGTGCCTGTAACCACTGCTCTGCTCTCCCTAAAACCTTTCCATTTCTGAAGAGGGTCCAAAAGTTCATAACTCTTTGCTGCCAACACTGGGAGGAGGAAGTGGTTCTACTCCCTCGTTCTCGTGAAACGGCTGGGTGGAGGAGGTCTGTGGAAAGTGTCGGCGCTAGACTCAGACAAGGCTACGTTTCAAATCTCTGCTGCATGTTAACATAGGATAATACCCAAGGTACTCATTATACGTAAGCTGCTTTAGAGGAAGAGACCACCATTCCATAGGTGAAACAAAAACAATTTATTTCTCGTTATACGAGAAAACTATGCTTCTATGACAGAGTCTCCGAGCAAAGCTAATAGCTGATATACACGGTCTTTAGGGAGGTGTCGAGTTGATGGACAAGCAGTGGTATTTCAGAGGGAGGAGTGCTTAGGAATGGAAACGATCAGCTGTGAAAGTGTAACACTGTCACGTGTCCATTGCTTTCAGGAGAGCAGTCACCAAGATGAGTTTCATTAATAGACCATATGGGTTTAAAACGGGTTCTGGTGACTACCTATGACCATAGTTGCAGAGTAATCGGTCTTTATTTAGGAGTGTGGGAACTTCTTTTTTATTCCTGGTCTCCCCCTTTTGGCCTGCCTTCAACCAAAGCTGCAGAAGAGAGCCTCAAGGACTGTCCAGATCTTCACCACTGTCGCTGAAATTCCTTGAAGACACAGTTCCATTTTCCCACTTACAGAGATCTGTTCAGTTTGAGCATCAGCCAGCCTGAGGTCTTCTTGTTTTTGTCTTTGTGGAACCCTATGTTGAGCCAGTGGCTGCAGAAAAGTATTTGACCCTCTGGACAACAGCCACTGAATGACTATGGGGCAAACAATAATAATTAAAAGTATTTTAAAAAGAGTCTGAACGGCACTCTAGAATCATGACCCACGATTTCCGAGGCGTGACCAAGAAAAGAAATTTCAGATGATTCCCTGGGTCTACTTTAGACAGCCAAGTTGGCTTTTCTTTGGGTTTACATGTAGATTAACCTCACCTGTGGCGTTAATCCAAGTGGAACATGAAGTGCGAGCAATGGTGCATACTCCCCTTGATTAGTCAAAATAAAATCCACAGGTATTCTAATATCCGTAATTACTTGAGCTAAGGATTTTCAACTGGTTGGTTAAGTCCCAGGGCATGGGCTGCAGTATTTGGTGAGGGAAAATGAGCAAGTTGTCCAGCTCCTATCGAGAACTCACCATCCTCAGAAGTCTACTCCACCTGTGGGTATTCCTGCCAATGCTGTGTTCAAGAAGATGTAGTCCATTGAGGGTCCTTGGGGGACCATACTTAGAATGGTCCCAGTATTCGTCATACAGAACAATCAGTCTTAGTCCTAGTTGACATTGAAGAGTCTGATTTCCATATAAGAAACAAACTCTATCAAGAAGCAAACAGTATTTTTGTCCATCTATATGATCAATTCCCTTGGGAGTTTAGAGGAAGGATAGGAAAGTGTTGAGTGCTAAGTTCTCCTCAGAGTGGCATCACTGGGCAGATTTGGATGGCTGTCCTTCCACCATTATGGAACATGAGTTCCTCCAGTGGTCTTTCTGCTCATAGCAAATCCGTGTCCTTATCCACAGGCTCCAGATTCTTTAAGAACAGAGGATCTTTTAGTCCTGTTTTATATTTCAGGAGCCAACTGTTTTATCCAAGAGGCCATAAGGTTATTTCGATTTCTAGTTAAATATTTAGGACTCTTTGAAAATGATTAGGAGATCTAAGTTGGCAATTCCCATTCTAATTTATTTTATCTAAGTCCTCTATTTCAGGTCTGAACCTGCAGCAAAAAGAGAAGAAAAGGCCCCCTTTACTTAAGGTGTTGGTCTGCCCTAGAATGTTCTTTGAAAGTGTCCTGAAGTATATTCAATCTTCTATTGATTCATCTTGATTTTGTTTGCAATTTGGAATCTTTGCCCAATCTACCCTGAAGAGAAAGGTTTTATGAAATAGTTTACGTGGTGTGTTTCTTATTCTTACCTTCTCAAACCCACTTTTTTGAATTATGCGTGTGGCGAGGGGTTATGGAAATCTTCTGGTCTTTTCCATCTTGCTGCTTTTAAACATTTTGCCCCACTGTTGAAGGTCAACAATTAAGTGAATTAACTGGTACAAGTACAATAATTCAGGGCAATAAGTAACAGAGTAACTAACAGAATCCTGAATTATGCAGCAACTTCCTGTCATTCTGAAATTTGGGATTATTCTAAATATTTGCCTCCACTCAACTCTCACCCGGAATTTAAACTCAGCCTCTCTAGATCCACCTTCTGATATACGAGTTTTAGGAGGATATTGTGCAATGTTCATTATTCTTTTCTAGAAAAATGCCCCAGGAAGAAAGCTTACTTAGGCAGTTGGGGAAAGAAACAAGAGGAGAGTCAGTGGGCGGTTAAGAAAAAGCTAGGTGGAGAGAGAAAGAGAGATGCAAAGAAAGGAGGTTTCAGAAGGTTTGTGTAGGAGTGAGACCTTTTTTTTTTTTTACTTTCTTTTTGAGCCCAGAGCATACCAATCAAAGAAGCCCTCTATTGAAGGTCTGGTGTTCTCATCTTCTCTTTTTTCTAGAGCTCCTCTTGAACCTCTTATTTTTGACACTGGAAGTTTGCCGTAATGGCCAATGGAATTCTAAGTCATCTAGCGAAATTTTGCTATTTATTAGGATCAGCACAAGACAGTGCACGCAGCGGGAGTATATATGAGAAGCAGGAGTTTTTCCAGAAAGAGGCAGCAACTTTAATGTAGATGAGACCATGACAAACAGGAAAGAACACACTACAGTTTGTAGTTATGCATGGTGTCTTGAATTCCCTGGCCAAGGAGAACTTAAAGGAGTCCATAGGATCCACGACCTGGAAATCACTGACTCCAGAATATAGGCTGAGCAAAGTGACCTCCTTTCATTGAATTAACAAGACAGAACATGTGCTCATGCTTTGGAGGGACTCAAGGCAAACTCTTAGCAATTAGCTTTATACAAATTGATCACCAGTCTAACAGACTTCCAACCATTGGTTCTCAGGGCTGACTTGTGGGGAGGGTTTGTCAGATCCATGCTTCCATTCCTTCCTTATGAAACACTTCCTTCTACATTCAACATACACAAGGCAATCTAGACCAAAGCAAAACCCCTGGAGACAAGAGTTTATATAAGTAGAGGAAGAAAATTGAAACTAAAGCAAGCAGCACAATAAGCATATTAATGGCAAGTATATTTGCTAAATGGGGCATCCTAAAACAGAAGATCTAAATGCCTTATATAAATTTCTATTTGCTTATAAATCCTAAGAAAATATAATAAATTCATTAAGGAGAGCTCAATGAAATACACCAGAGCTCAAATCATGTTGGAAAACTCACTTGGCAGCAATCCAAAAGACAATTAGAGATTGGGGCTCAATGGACGCAGTGAGTACCCCTCGTGCTCCAAGGATCCCACAGAATGGGGACATCTGTGTGTGTCTAGCCTGCTAGATATATCTGACCACAGTATATAAATCGTGCTATGTTGAAGAGCTTATGTACAGGAAGTTAAAGATTTTGTATTCATTATTAAGAAGTCAAGGATAAAAGAAACAAGGCGGTCAGTTAGGAGGCGATTTCCATCATTCAGGCAAGAGATGATGGTGGCGTGGACCAGGTATAGCAGTAGAGAAAATGAGAAGCGAGTCCCATGAGGGACATAACTCACAGAGTGAACTGGGTATTGTGACGGACATTAACCAACACCGTGATAAGAATTTCCTATAAGGGGGTTTGCCTCAGAAAGGGGAGTATGAAGAGGAAGCATCTAGAGACCAAAAAAAAAAGGGACTAAAACAAGGCTTTCTGATTCTGAACCATCAGAACTAGAAAGATCTTTGAGGAGATCAGCCAATCTAACCTCCTTTTATTACCGATGAGAAGCCAGAGACCCAGAGAACAGCATGGACTTCCCTAAAGTCAGGCAGCAAGGTAGTGGCAGAACCAGGACCTAAACCTACAAGATGGTGCCTCATGACCATGTTCTCCGTGTTCTCGTGGGACCTGGACCAGCCGGAATAATTTGGAGCCAACAAGCCACATAAAGGGAAGAGACAGGAAATGGAAAGACTATTGACGTGGTATTTATTGCGTACCTGGTACCACAGGTACTATTCATATACTTAACCCTTTACTTCTGCAAAGTAGGCATGATGAGTCCCATTTTCCCCATGGTAAAAGTGAGACTCAAGAAGGTTAAGGAATTTACCCAAGAACGTGCACCTGGGAATGAGGAGAACAGAGATGTATCTACCAGCTGACCATGTTCATGTGCACTTCAGCATGAGCTGGGCTTTCGCTGCAGTGGGACCCTCTCTGAAGCGTGAACACAGGTAAAGGACTGGCATTCTTCAGCCACAGTCTTCTGTTTATTTAGGAAACAGCCCTGCCCAGGGAGCTGGCTTCAAATTCAAGATCAACCGATCCAACAAGGCACCCTGCAGGCAAAGCTGGCAGAGTAGACGCTTCAACGCATTTCCATGGGTAAGACGATTTTGGATAGAATGGGGAAATGGCCAAAAAAAAAGATGGTGACCTAGGCAGAAGGGCCTGGACCTGCTGGCCGTGGGGAGCTACAGAAATTGGGGCGAGAGGGGGGCTATTATACCTTGGGAGAGGCTGCCCCAATAAGACCCCCAGCACAGTAAATTTCCAGTGGGCATCTGGAATTCAGACCTCAGAACCCACAGCCCTCATTCCTTTTCCTCCTACAGCAGCCCACCAAAACCTGGCCTCAAAGATCTTCTGTCTGTGCTGCAGACACTGTGAGGAGCCCCAGTCCATAGATGACTCCAAGACCTCCAGTCAAACCCAAGAGCAACAGTCAGCGATCCACAGTAGGTACCAGACAAGAACAGCCTGCCTGGCTTCTCTAGACCTTATTTACTCATCTCCCTCCTGCTGAGAGACCCTCAGATTCGCTTCAGTTTTTGAGTGATAATTCCAACCTAAAATGAGGTGGGGATTGGGGGGCTAAGGACCTGAACCAATAAACAACAGAGCTTAAAATCTTCATCCTTAGAGTGAGATCGAGGGGCCAGCAGTATCAGCATCACCCGGGAGCTGGTTAGCTCTTTCAGACCCCACTCCAGACCTACTGAGTCAAAACCTGCCTTTCAGCATGACTCCCAGGGAAACCTGAAGGTGCATTACAGTTTGAGAAGCACTTGGCTGAAGGCTACAAAGACAGTGGGGAAGATCTCTGCCTTTGGGGCCGGGGCTGCTTCCAACCAGCTCTGCCACAGAATTGGGCAGGTCACTTAACCACGCTCTCCGAGCTTCAGTTTCCTGACCTGTAAAATGGGGATATTCATAATATACTCTTTCTTTCCACTGTCCTTGGGAGGAATGAATGACATAATATATTTAAGCACCAAGCACAGGGCCAGAACAAAGTAGAGATTCAACAGATGTCCACAAATGGAATTTATATACGAGTACTCGTCAGGAAGGACAGGCTCTGCTGTTGAAACAAATGAGTCTTGAAATCTCAATGGTTTACAAAATGAAAGTGTATTTCTTGTTTACGCAAAGTCTCGTACACATCAGCCATCCTTCTCATCCTCGGCCAGGGCATCTGGAACACATGGGTTCCAAGGCTGCCATGGCAAGGTCAGAGATAGAGAAAGAGAGAGAAGCATCCTGGCCTTCAGTCTGCAACTATGTCCTTCCTGATGATCCAGGACAAAAGGTCAGAGTGGAGAAGGCTGGGGGGTCAAAATCAGCAATTTCAAACAGAAAAAAAACAGCATCATTATTGTCAGGATCAGGCAAAGCCAGGACTGACAGGTACACAGTGGGGTGGTGAGTGGTAGGGGCAGGGGGGCTGGCCAGGCATCTGGCACAGTCCCACTGAGAGATGGGACAATACAACGTCAAGGAAAAAATTCTCATGGCATATTTTGCCAGAAATCCATAGGGAGGGTCTTTAAAATACTTCCCCTGGAAGGAGTTTCACAATAAAAACCAAGAAGCTTAAAAACAACAATCCCTTTTTCCAAGATAATAATAATGATCATTATGAAGTGCCTATTACAGGCAAGGCCGTGTCTGGGCACCCGGGGCCCAGCTGTGATCAGATAAATCGTCGACCGTTTCAGAGCTTGCACACCAGGAAAATGTTAGGATTGAATGCCTACGATAACTCGAAGAAGTGGTCATGATTATCCGAAATGGATGCATCACCTTGCAAGTCTGAAAACAGAGGCAGAGAGAGGTGAAGCAATGCACTCGAGGGACGCAGCAGGTCAAGGCCAGAGCCGTCTGCTCCATCACACCACACCGCTCAGCCTGTTGACAAAATCTTACACTTCCGGGAATCTACAAGTATATAAAATGCAGCCTTATATACAACAACATTCATCACAACAGTATTTGTAGTAGTGAAATTCGAAAACAGTCCGAACATCGAACAAGAGAACATTGGTTAAGTAAATCTTGAATTATTATAAAACAGAACGTTATGCAACCATTATTTCTTAAAATGTAGTGACATGAGAAAAATGTTTATAATATAATGGCACAGTGGTTAAAGTCGCTTCAGTGGTTCTCAGGCTCGGATCCCAGGCACAGACCTGCTCACCACTCATCAAGCCATGCTGTGTTGGCATCCCACATACGAACTAGCGGAAGATGGGCACAGATGTTAGCTCAATGACAACCTTCCTTAAAGCACAAAGAGGAAGAATGGAACAGATGTTAGCTCAGGGCCAATCTTCCTCACCAAAAAAAAAATATATATATGCATAGGAAAAGACTGGAACTGTGATAATATCTGAGAGGAGGGGGCTTTGGGAAATTTCTTTCCTACTTCCTATTCATAGATATTTCCTAGGTTTTCTATAATGGATATGTATTATATTTATAAAAGGAAAAAAGAAAATTTTAGTTTTTAAGAAGAATACATACTTTGGGGCCAGCCCATGGTTGAGTGGTTAAAGTTCCACGAGTTCCTCTTTGGCAGCCCGGATTCGGATCCCGGGCGCTGACATATTCCTCTCAGCCACGCTGTGGCAGTGTCCCACATACAAAATAGAGGAAGATGGGCACAGATGTTAGCTCAGGGCCAATCTTCCTCAAGCAAAAAGGAGGAAGATTGGCAGCAGATGTTAGCGCAGGACAAAATCTTCCTCACCAAAAAAAAGCAAAATACATATTTTGAATCCAATACCTGCCTATGAGGGGGAGAACTCAGAAGACTGAAGGAGGTAGATTCAGGGACTCCCCAACCCATACTAGCCACCACTGGCCCGTGTGCACTCCTTGGAAGTCGGCAAAACGCCTTCGCTGCCGTCATTTCCTCTGAGCCTCCCCACATGACCACGTGCAATTATCGTTGCCAGGTTTGCAGAAGGATGAACTTGGCCCACAAAATCCCGAGCACACTACAGCAGCCTCCTCCTTGCCTCCGGGACGACCGCTGGTCCATCCAGCAAAGACAGCCTCCGCTGTCAGCAGCAGTGAGCTTGAGGGTGAGTGCCAAACTGAGATCCTAACCCTGGCCAAGAACCCCGAGGGGAGGGGCCCTGGTCCTGATGCCCAAGCTCCAGTGATATCTGAGCTAAGCTGGGGGGGGTGACAGGAAGGATGGACGGACCACTCCTATCAGGAAGCTAGAATACACTAGAGAGGGTCTGGGGGCCTCAAACCCGCCTGTGTGATGCTCTGAGCTGGGGATGACATGAGGGGCTCTGGGAGGAAAGAGCACACCATGCTCTCCTTCCAAGTCCTTGGGGCATTGTCTGAGATGTGTCTTTTGAGTCACTGTTTGCTTAATGTCTGCTTCGGCCACCAGACAGTAAGTTCCGCGAGGGCAGGGGCCACGTCAGTTTGGCTTCCCCCCAAACCCAGCCAGGTGCCTGGCAAGGAAAGAATGCCAGAAAATTCTCGTGGATTGAGCATACTCCAGTTGGGGGAGAAATGCCTCTGGGTCGTGGAAGGACAGAAGCCCAGTCTTGGACAGCGGGCACATTCAGGAAGAAGGAATGGAGTCACATGGCTGGGCACCAACTGTGTACCTGGGTGACCTCACATAGCTCAGAACGCCCCACGAGGCTGAATGTTGAGAGCAAAGGATCAACGAGCGCAGCCATTTCAGACTTCCCACAAGCTAAACTGTCTTTGGCAACAAAATCTCACACAAAGTCTAAGTTTTGTAAAAGAACAAAGGGGTCGTGCTGTAATTGAATTGAGGATGGGGGGCGGGGAGTCCCACTAGCTCATCCATCCCCTCCATCTCCCCTCCCCACCCCCCAGAGGCTCCACGGAACCGAGTTTTCAAACCTGCCTCTCATCATACAGGGAAGGCTGAGGCCCACTGGGGGGAGGGGCTTTCCAAAACCAAGGAGTGGCATTAGTGTCAGAACCAGGATGGACCCAATTCTCCCAACTTTCCAAGCCACTGCACTTTGCAAGACACCCTCCCATTGCTGAATGCACCAAAGGACTACAAAACGAAACCTACTGCAGAAAGTTGTCCCTATTACAAAGGACTTCCGCGTCCCAGGCTGGAGTCCGCTTGGCTCGCACGGTAATGGAGACAACGTGACAATGACCCGGGATGGAGGCACGCAGGACAGTCCAGCCAGGCCCAATGCAAAGTCTTTGCCCGGCATAACTTTTTCCTTTTTTCTTTCAGATCTGAATATACACGATTCCCAAAGAGGTTTTTACAAGAGAAACCTAAACCGCTACTCCCGGGATCACTGGCCCTTCCAGCCCTGCCTCATTGGGAGACCCTGAGCCTTCTAGTCAGCAGCCCCACGCAGGTCTCTGAGGCTGCACAGCGGCTGGAGCGTCTCCAGGAGGAAGAGGGCGGCGCACAGAGGTCATGAAGACGGATTCGGAAACTCCCCCAGGAGGAGGAGAAGATGTCTGAGCCATCCCCCGTGCCGCGAGCAAGAGTCACTTCCGCTCCTGAAAAAGCCACTGCAGGAGGAGCTGCCTCCAATTAAAGTCCGTGATTGCATCCCAGGACTGGGTGCCTCCTCTTTTCCCCTCCCCCTTACCTAGGAGTCTCTTCCAAACGGTGTCTTATCGTTTTGAAAAATACTGTCACATCTAACTAACCTAAAACAATTTTTTTTAACTTTTTGGACAGCTTTTTATTACGTTTGAAATAATATCAAACTTACAGAAAAGTTGCAAGAACGGTACAGAGAACTCCTATTTACCTTTCACCGAGATTCACCCAATCTTTACGTTTCCTCATTTGCTTCATCATTTCGTCTCTCTCTCTCCGTCTGTTTTCTGAACCATTGGAGAGTGAATTGTGCTCATCACGTCCCTTTACCCCTAAATCCTTCAGTGTGTATTTCCTAAGAACAAGGATGGTCTTGTACATCACTCCAGCCCCGTTATCAAAAGCAGGGAATTCAATGTTGGTACATTCAGATTTCACTAATTGTCCCAAAAATGTCTCATAGCTACTTTTTGGCCCAGTCCAGGATCGAATCCCACATTGTGAATTGCTTGGAATTGTCGTGTCTTTAGTCTTCTTTAATCTGGAACGGGTCTGTCTTTATCTTCAAGAGCTATACATTTCTGCAGAAGACAGGCACAAGTGTCTTCTAGAATGTTCCTCAATTCGTGTTTATCTTTTGATTAGATTCCATTTTTGCATTTTGGGCAGGAATACCACAACAGCCATATTGTGTCCTCCTCGTTGCATCATATCAAGAGGTACGTGGTGTACGTAGGTCCCATTATTGGCGATGTTAACTCACTTGGTTAAAGGGCTGTTTGCTGCCAGGTTCCTCCACTACGAATTACTATTTTTCCCTTTGGAATTAATTAGTAATGTGTGGGAGGGGGATACTTGGAGGCTCTGTGAATATCCTAGTCCTCATCAAACTTTCACTCACTAGTTTCAGCACTGATAAAAGATTCTTGCCAGAACCATTCTTATGATGATATTTGCCAAATAGTGAATTTCCCAATTTCATCATTCCTTCTACATCCATTAGTTAATCTTCTACCGCAAGGAAAAGCTTTCCTTCTTGCCCTTTATTAATTTATTGGTATGTTTGTTTGTTTATATAAATTCAGATTCATGAAATCCTTATTTTATTAAAGTGGCTATAATCTACTACTATCATTATTTATTTTGATGCTCAAATTGTCCCATATTTGACCAATGGGAGCCCACTGGAAGCCAGCTCCTGTGTTCTTTTGACATGTCTCCATGATTCTTTTAACGCTCTTTTTTAGCACACAAGGTATTTAGACTCATATTTTCCCCATCTTAGCCCTGGAAATAGCCATTTCTTCAAGGAGCCTTGGTTTTTCTTGTAAAGAAGTGTTTTCAGAAAGCAAGAGCTCAGCCTTAGGAGTGCTTGCTGCTACTGGGGCGTCATTACTTTTAGGCCTTTTCAGTGGACAAAGCTAGGAAATACACAAATACACATACACATATGCAGATATAAATTCACAAAACACACAAACACAGAAAACAAGGGAAAGAGATAACAACAAACAGTAGTTCACACTCATATCTCCAATTCAATCCAACACCATAGAATTTATGCTGGTTTCCCCTTTTCATATTTGTAATTCCTTTCGCCGTGAAAGACTTGGATCCCACTATCTTCTATATATTTACTCATTTGCCCAATCCTGAAATTAGTTTCAGAACAATTGCAGCTCTTTTTATCTGTTACCTAAAGATTTATATCCAAATACTGCAAAAATTATTTAAGTTACTTCTTTCTCTTTTCCCCCTCCTGGTGGTTATATCATTCCTTTGAAATAGAGTTGGTTTCATTTGCTTCTGTTTGTATTTAATTTTAGCATTTTCCCCATCCTTGTTGATCTAATTTTGGGGGTATATAAACCATGAATCTGGTTCCAAAGTCAAAACAATACAAGAAGGTACATACAGAAGTGTCACTCCTCCGCCAAACCCTTCCTCCTTGTTCCCACTCACGTTGGTTTCTGGTTTATTCTTCCTGTTTCTTCTTGCAAAAATAAGCACATGCACAAATATTTCCTTTTTTCTCCTTCCTTAAAAGTTAACATACTATAGAAACTCTTTTCTACTTTACTCTTTTTAACTTTATAATAGATCCTGAAAATCTCCTCATAAGAATTCATGGGGATCTGATTCTTTATCCGTTGCATGGTTCTGCATCGTGTGACCGCACCATAGTACCATTGAACCACTGGGGCCCCAACTGAATAGTCTATTCAATTACTCTCCTATATGTGAGCACTTAGATTATTTTCAATATTTTACAATTACAAACACTACTGCAATGAATAGCCTTGTCCACGGATATTTTTGTAATGGATGGTCTACCCTTTAGGGTTATTTCCTAAGTGTGGACTTTTGAGCCAAATAGTCCACACATACATACATATTTTTGTTAGATGTTGCCAAATTCCCCTCTAAGAGTATATGATATATGAGAGTACCTGTTTGTCCTCACCAACTTTTACATTTCTGTCAACCTGACAGGTAAGAAATGGTATCTCATTTTGGTTTTCATTCACATTTTTCTTACCATGAATAAATGAAGATCCACATCTTTTCATATATTTAAGGGCCATTTTTACATGTTTTTGTCAATTATCTGTTTATTTCTTCTGCTCATTTTCCATTGTCTTTTTTCCTTAATTTTTAAGCATTCTTTATAGACTAGGAATATTAGTTCTTCACATGAGATAAAGATTACAAATAATTTCTCCTGTTTTCCATTTGTCTTTTGGTTTTGCTTGTGGTAATTTTGGACTTGAAGTCAAATTTATTAAGATTTTACTGCGTCTGGATTTTGGGTCATAGTTAGAAAGCTTTGCCATGCATTCAGTTTTTAGAGGAATTCGCCCATGTTTCTTTATATGCTGCCATGGTTTTATTTTTTACATTTAAATCCCTGTTCCATTTGGCATTTATTATTATGTCTATATGAAGTATGGATCTAACTTTATCTTTTTTCCAAATGTTTACATAGTCATTCCAACACATTTATTTAAAAGACCATCTTTGGCCTAGTCATTTGAGATGATACTTTTTTCTTTTTCTTTTTTTGAGGAAGATTAGCCCTGAGCTAACATCTGCTGCCAATCCTCCTCTTTTTGCTGAGGAAGACTGGCCCTGAGCTAACATCCGTGCCCATCTTCCTCTACTTTCTATGTGGGACGCCTGCCACAGCATGGCTTTTGCCAAGCCGTGCCATCTCTGCACCCGGGATCTGAACTGGTGAACTCCGGGCCGCTGAGAAGCAGAACGTGCGCACTTCACCACTGCACCACGGGGCCGGCCCCTGAGATGACACTTTTATCACTGTATATTAAATTTTCATACATATTTTGATCTCTTTCTGAATTTTCTACTTTATTCCACTGGTGAGTCTGTGCATCTGCTGCTACCATCTTGTTTTATTCTTGCTTTTTTTTAATATAAATTTTATTATCAATTGTCTAGCTCCATAAAGAATATTGCTGGTATTTGCATTGTGATTGTGCAAAATTTAAAAGTTAACTTAGGAAAAATTATAAATTCACTTCGGAAGAACTGACACCTCTATGATACTCATTCCTTAGCCACAAATGGCTTTCCAATTGGTTCAAACCTATTTCTTTGTCTTTCCGGGCTATTTTTTAATGTTTTTAATATGAATTTTGCAAATTTCTTATTAAATTTATTCCTAAGTATTTTATCCTTTTGTTGCTGTTGTAAGTGGAGTTTTCCTCTCTCGTGATTGCGCATATTAACACTACTGAGTTCACTGTGTTAATTTCATGTTAATTTCCCTTGTGGCTTGTTGCTGTCTGAGCTAGTTTCCTCACTGATTCTCTGTGGCTTACCAGGACTACTATTAGACCATCTGCAACTAGAGATACTTCAGCTGCTTCCTTGTCTAATCCTTCTGTCTCTGACTGACTGATCTGGTCTAATTGCAATGGTTAATAGCACCAGCACAACGTTAAAGAGTGGAGATAGTGAATATCTGTGTTTCATTCCTGGTTTGAAAGGAAATACGTCTAGTATCTGCCCATTAAGTAAGAAGCTCATTTCAGGACAAAGAGAGGTAGAGAGAATACCATGTTAAGAAAATATCCATCAATTCTGTTTTCTTTCTTCTTTTTCCCATCATCTATGGGAAAAAAATCACACACTCTTTCTCCTGATACTGAACCAAATTTCCACTTCACAAATAAATTCCCCCTGATCGTGATGTATTATTTTCATAATATGGAGTTGGATTGTTTGCTAATATTTTATTTGGTATTTGTATCAACATTGATAGGTGATAGGTGACATTGCTGTGTAATTTTGTGTATTATCTTTATCAGACTTAGTTATCAATATTATATACTTGCTCTGTAAAGAGAATTTGGAAGCCCTCCTTCATTGTACATGCTCTAGAATGATTTATGTGGCACTGGAATTCTCCGGTCTTTGAAAGATTGGCAAAATTTCCCTGTTACCTTTTGGGAGGACAGTAGCTCCTTGATAAATTTCTCTGTTTCTTCTATAGAAATTGATAGCATTTTCTATCTCCAAAGCAGTCACTTTGATAAACCGTATTTTCCTAGGAAAGTATCTACTTCATCTAGTTTTCAAACGTATTTGCATAAAGGCATATAAAGTACTCTCAAGCTTTTTAAAAATTTCTTTTGCTTCAATGGTTATTTTCCCCTTATCCTTTCTAATTTTATACATTTGTGCTTTCTCCCTTTTTCCTGATTAACGACATAATATTTCTATTGTTAATTTTTTCAAAAAAAAAGATTTTATTAATTAGATCTATTGTTTTTCTCTACTCTGCGCCAGTGATTTCTGATTTTAATCCTTAGTCCTTCCTTTTCTTGTACACTGTTTTGATTACTTCATTTTTTCTAGCTTTTTGAATTGGATATTTATTTCATTCTTTTATTTTCTTGATCCAAGTGTTTAAGGACTATGGTGGGCAGAATAAAGGCCCCCCAAAAATGTCTTCGTTCTGTTCCCTGGAACTTGTGAATATGTTACCTTACATGGTAAAAGAGGATTAAAGATGCCACACAATTAAGGTCACTAGTCAGCTGACCTTGAGATGGGGAGACAATCCCCCATTATCTGGGTGGCCCCTTCTATTCACATGGGAGGATCTCTGCAGCCCAGCCCCAGGGCAGGTTTCTGCCACCACGGTCCAGAGGCCAGGACAGAAGGAGGAGAAGTGGCAGCAACAGGTCATACACCAGCATCCCCTCCCTGGCAGAGAAGGAACTAAATTGGTGGAACCCATTTGTAAAGCAATTTGACAACATCAACACTGAACCTTTAAAAAAGCCTGTCTCTGACCCACCTCACTTTGCCAATTACTAGCTGTGTCACATTGGCCAATATTCCTACTAGAGTGTCTGTGCCTGTTTCCTCATCTGCAAAATGGGTACAGCAATGGTGTCTCCCTGGGGCAGAGCAAAATATGGGCCAACTCTTCACCCTCCTCTGCCATATCTTCTTGGGTGACCCGTACTGTCTTCCCCCTTGACTTTGGGCTCCATCACGTGACTTGCTTTGACCAATGGAAACTTAGCAGGTGAACACCAGTAGGGGCATAGAAATGTGTTTTCACAATGGGGCTTTCTCTGTTACACCTCTAGAACCCCCACGAGAAGAACATGCCCCAGCTAACCTACTATTCCATGAAGGATAAGAGGTACGTGAGGCAGAACCACTCCAACCAACCCAATGGGTACGGTGGACAGCACGGCATCATGAAGAGAGGGGAGGACCACTGGAGAGAGGTCAGCAGACCTCCCCCTCCTCCCCGCCTGTGGGGGCCAGTCACACCCCCCCAGTCCACAACATTCCTGCTTCCGGCTCTGTGACGTCACAGACAGCCTCCCCTCCACTCTGCCAGCTGCAGGTGAGCAAGGCTCAAAGGTCAGACCTGAGAGCAGGGGGAGGAATTGTTTGGTGCTTAAAGAGACAATGTCTCCATCACTCCTGGGCACCTTTTCGCTTTGCTCCAGGAAGCAGACGCCACCCCTAACTTACCTGGACCCCTCTGTTTCTCTCTCTGGGTCCCAGTCTCTCCCCCTATGGCTGAGCGACCCCTGAGGGCTCCTCCAGCTCCACAAGCCCTCCCGTTTGACCTCACTGATCTTTCTTGTTCTGGTCCAAGTGCTGTGGGGTCACTGGAGACCTGAAGTTCACAGCCCACTAGGGATAACCCCAGGGCCCTTTTCTTTGGCTCCTGCTTCCATCTAGAGGAGGGCAGTGGTAGTGCAGGACACCCCACACCGCACCCTGCCCCAGCCAGAATCGTCCTACATCACCGCCATCCACGTTATTAAGTACTTACCGAGTGCCAGACTTCAATCTTTATGTCACTCAACCCTCACAATATTCTGGGGTAGGTTTTACCATCCCCTTTTTTCAGATTGGAAAATTGAAGTTCCAGGGGGTTAAATTGCTCTAAATTACACAGCGAGGTGCAGCAAGAAATTACATCTCAAGTCCATCTAAGCAAAAAATGCATGCTCTTGGGCCCAGCCCAGTCGCGTAGTAGTTAAGTTCACATGCTCCACTTCAGCAGCCCAGGGTTCACAGGTTCAGTTCCCAGCGCAGACCTAGCACTGCTCGTCAAGCCATGCTGTGGCAGCATCCCACATAAAATAGAGGAAGATGAGCACAGACGTTAGCTCAGGGCCAATCCTCCTCACAAACACACACAAAAAATGGATGCTCTTAACTGTTCCTCCGCTCTGCCAAGCTTCAAGTGGAGCCTTTCCATTTGAAAACCACCTGGCATCAACTCTCAGAGAAGAAGGTGGTTCTGAACATCTCTCCTGCCTGGAATTGTGTGATGGTGAGGCCGTGGGCAGTGCAGGCTCCGGTACCAGACAAAACAATGTAAAAGTCTCAGCTGCTCCTCCTGGCTGCAAGACCCGAAACAAGTCACCTTCCTGAGGCTCACTTCCGCCCTCTGAGAACTGGGACAGAGGCCTGCCTTGTCCAGTGGAGATGAAAGTTAAAGAACCTCATGCAGGTCAAAGGACCTGCCCAAGATGCTCAATGAATGTCGTTGTCCTTGACACCTGGGCTGTCTCTCTTCCCCTGTTAACTTCGGAGATTGAAGTCACCCAGGAGAATGAGGTAAGTCCAGAATGAGGATGTTTCTATCCATTTCCATGGGCAGGGAGTGAAACACCCACTAGTGGAAGGGAGAATGGGGATGACATTGGGTATGTTGTTGCCTCAAGGTCAGAGAAGGCTTATGTGTTTGCCACGCGACACAGAGAGGGCACCGCCTCTGTGCAAGGCTGAGCACAGGGATTCAAAGGGAAACTGGACCCATCCCTGCCTCCTTGAGAACGAGACTTTCTTGCTCATGTTCACTGCCATGTCCCTCACTGGTGCCTGGCACCAGGAGGGCCTCAATAAATAGATGCTGAACAAATTTTTTAAATCACAGATTGCAGTCTAGACTCTCCCGGGCTGATAAGTGGACAGTAAAAATATAGTCCACTCAACAAGTATCTATTGAGCACCTGCTCTGAGTTAGGCAGATGCTGGGCAGTGACAGGAAGAGCTCGATCCAGGGAAGCCCAGAGGTCTGTGGGACCACAAGGGAGAGGCCCCTGATGCATTCCAGGTGTAAGAGATGGCTTCCTGGAGGGAGGGACACCTGAGCGGACTCTTCAAGTGTGATGGGAGAAAGAGTGAGGAGAGAACATGGAGGTGGAGCAAACGGCTTGTGCAAGGGCACAGTGGTGACACAATGTGAGCAACTTGGGGCACCGCCAGCAGCCCCTACAGCCAGAGAGAAGTGAGTGAGGCTGGGGGTGAATGAAGCTGGCAAAATTGGAGGGCCAGGTCACGAAGCAGGTCCGGGGAGAGCAGGGGAGCCACAGAGGGTGTGAGGCCGAGGGACCAGATGGGATTTGCGCTGAGGGCAGATCTTCTGATGGCAGGTGGGCCAGAGGGGCAGTGAGGAAGCTGTGGGCACAGTGGTCCAGGTGACGGGGGTGTGGTGAGGGCGTGGGATGGTGGGTGACAGATGATAGAGGAGATATTTACGACATAGAATTAAAACGCCTGGATGAATGTTGAAACGTGGAAGGAAGGGAGGAGGGGGCAGGACGAGAAGGGGGTTCCCCATTTCTGGCTCCAAACACAAAGAGAATAGTGGGACCTAACCTCAAAATAGGGAACATGGGAGGAGGAGAGATAGGGCTGGGCTGAAGAGGGTGGGGAAGAGAGGGACCGCCACAGCAGATGGCCCAGAGCAAACCTATCAGTCGTCCTTAAAGCCATCAGTCAGCTTGGCGCTGGGTGAGGCGAGCAGCGTCCTAAGGGCTGTGAGGTTCTTGAACAAAAAACGATTCACCTCACCCTCTGCTGCTTCCTGGGGACAGACAGCACCTGCTTGTGCCCAGGACCAAAGTCCAACCAAGGCTCAGGCTCATCCCACCATTGCACAGATGTTCCTCCACGGCCCACTCTATGCCCTGCCCTGGGGATGCAGGAGGGAACAAGGGAGACCGACTCCCTGCCTTCGTGTGGTTGACGCAGGAAGGACAGAGCACATGAAATAAAGAAATTCTAGGACGCGCTAGGATGTGACAAGAGCTGTGGAGAATAACGCGGGGAGGGGGAGGACGGAGGGCCAGGGAGGGAGAGGAGGGATGGCCGGGGAGAGGGAGGAGGGAGGGCTGGGCAGAGGGAGGAGGGAGGGCTGGGGAGAGGGAGGAGGGAGGGCTCAGGAGGGGAAGGAGGGAGGACTGGGGAGGGGAAGGAGGGAGGGCTGGGGAGGAGAAGGAGGGAGGGCTGGGGAGAAGGAGAGGAGGGAAGGTCGGAGAGAGGGAGGAGGGAGGGCTGGGGAGGGGAAGGAGGGAGGGCTGGAGAGAGGGATGAGGGAGGGCTGGGGAGAGGGAGGAGGGAGGGCTGTGGAGAGGGAGGAGGGAGGGCTGGGGAGGGGAAGGAGAGAGGACTGGGGAGAAGGAGAGGAGGGAAGGTCGGAGAGAGGGAGGAGGGAGGGCTGGGGAGGGGAAGGAGGGAGGGCTGGAGAGAGGGATGAGGGAGGGCTGGGGAGAGGGATGAGGGAGGGCTGGGGAGTGGGAGGAGGGAGAGCTGGGGAGAGGGATGAGGGAGGGTTGGGGAGGGGAAGGAGGGAGGGCTGGGGAGAGGGAGGAGGGAGGGCTGGGGAGGGGAAGGAGGGAGGGCTGGGGAGTGGGAGGAGGGAGAGCTGGGGAGAGGGAGGAGGGAGGGCTGGGGAGAGGAAGGAGGGAGGGCTGGGGAGTGGGAGGAGGGAGGGCTGGGGAGTGGGAGGAGGGAGAGCTGGGGAGAGGGAGGAGGGAGGGCTGGGGAGGGGAAGGAGGGAGGGCTGGGGAGAGGGAGGAGGGAGGGCTGGGGAGTGGGAGGAGGGAGAGCTGGGGAGAGGAAGGAGGGAGGGCTGGGGAGGGGAAGGACGGAGGGCTGGGGAGAGGGATGAGGGAGGGCTGGGGAGAGGGATGAGGGAGGGCTGGGGAGAGGGATGAGGGAGGGCTGGGGAGAGGGATGAGGGAGGGCTGGGGAGTGGGAGGAGGGAGAGCTGGGGAGAGGGATGAGGGAGGGCTGGGGAGGGACGGGTGTTGAAACAGGGTGAATTCAATCCAGTAAATAGTCCAGAAGGCCTCACTGGAGAAGGTGGCCTTTAAGCAAAGGCTGGAAGGAGGGGAGGGAATGGGTCTCGAGGATCCCTGGGACAGAGCACTCCAGGCCGAGGGAAGGGCACATGCAAAGTCGGTCACGTTCAGTGGGCTCGAATGCAGTGAAGGGGAGCGGGGGGGTGGGGGGGTGGGGGGGTGGGGGCAGCAGAGGGGAGCAGGCGAAGGCAGTGGGCAGATTACAAATGTTTTCAGGGGAGGCCCAGAGGAGGACTTCAGCTTTTGTCCTGGGTGACACGGGAAGCCACTGGGGGACTCTGAGCAGAGTGACGTGACCTGACTCATTATAAGAGGCTTCTGCTGCACTGACACTTCATGAAGATGGGAGTGGAAGAAGCAGGGGGCCGGTGAGGAGGCCACTGCAATAATCCAGGGAGGAGTGGGAAGCCTGCGCCCAAGGGCGAGGCCATGGACGGAACCCAGTGCGCAGTGAGTGAATACAGCCGCCAGGATGGAAACTGCCAGAGTCGGGCTTTGGCCCCAGGGACAGGGGCCCAAGAGCAGGAGATGGCCAGGGGCCTGGAAGGAAGAAAGGAGGTTGGGAATAAGACAAGGACTTACATCCTTGGGTCATCAGAGCTGGAAAGAGCCTTGGAGAAATGGTGCAGCCCAACTGGTACCTGTTACAGATGGGAGCCTAGACTCAGAGACAGGCATGGACTAACCCAAAGCCACACAGCAAGCTAGTGGCAGAGCCAGGACTTGACCTGGCAAAGCTGTGTTGCATTGTCACATTCCCATAGGACCAGGGCCCGGCTGCAAAGACTGGAGCCAGTGACCTACATGAAGGGAAGGGAATGGAAAGAGAATGAACGCTGAGCCAGCACTTGCGTTGCCTGCCATCACAGTGGTCACTTTATGTAAGTTTTTTTATTCCTCTAAGGTGGGCACCATTCTTCGCATTTTCCAGGTAGAAAAGTGAGGTTCAGAGGTTACAAAATTGGCCAACAGTACACACTTAGCAGAAGCAGGGCCAGCCGGGTGGCTCAGCGGTTAAGTGCACATGTTCCACTTTGGCGGCCCCAGGTCCACCGGTTCGGATCCCGGGTGCCGACACGGCACCACTTGGCTAAGCCATGCTGTGGTAGGCATCCCACATATAAAGTGGAGGAAGATGGGCATGGATGTTAGCTCAGGGCCAGTCTTCCTCAGCAGCAAAAAAAAGGAAAGAAAGAAAGAAAGAAAGCAGAAGCAAATCTGCCTCCTGGACACAGGTGTGTCTGTGGGCGCTGCGGTGCGTGCTGGGGTTCTGCTGCCACAGGACCTGGCAGAGGAGGGACTGGCAATTTTCAGCCAGTCTTATTTTCATTGAACAAACAGCCCCGCCCAAAGAAGCATGCCAGACCCCAAAAGCTGATTCAACAAGGTGCCCCTGCAGGTAAAGACTGGCAGAGTAGAGGCTCCAAGTCCTTTCGTGGGTAAGAGAACTTTGGACGGAAGAGGAAGGACTGGCCAGAGGTAGGCCCAAGGAGCTGGGTCTGGACCAGCCAGCCCTAGGGAGCTACAGGAGGTTTGGGAGAGAGGAGGGCTACGGGAGAGGCTGGTCCAGTATGACCCACTGCTTAAATAACAATGGGCTTCTGGGACTGCGGCTGCAGAGCAGGGGGCCCAGCGCCCTCCTCTCCCCCCACGGCCCACCAAAACATGGCATCCAAGATCTTCTGTTGTTGCTGCCAGGCCAGCGAGGGGCCTCCAACCACCGTTCGCTCCCCAAGAGCGTCCCACCAGCCTCAGCCTCGGGTCTTCAGTAGGTTCCAGTTGAGCGGGGGGGGGGGGTGGGGGGTGGGGGGGGCGGTTGACAAGAAGGCCTGGGTTATTTCTCTGGACCGCGGTCTTCCTACCTTCCACTGGGGCAGCCTCATATTTCTTTCAGCCCTTTGGGGCTGCAGAAGGGGACTAATTACCCAAACCCGCCACAATACAGCCTAAAGATTATATTAGTTATTAGATATTAGTTAAGATGACTAGCTTTAGTCCTGCATCCCAGTTAAATTCTGCCTCAGCCCCTTGCTGAGCTTGAGCACGTCACGGAACCTCTCTGAGTTCGTTTCAGCATCCTCCTCTGCAATCTGGGGACAATGACAACCCACTAGCTACGTTTCAGGTTGTCAGGAGGAGAAATGAGGCAACGTATGTGCCTAGAATTTGGCCCCACGTGAAGAAGTCACTCAACAGATGGTAACTGTATATGCGTGTTACTCAGGACCAGCTGGGCTGAGGTTAACAAGTAAACTCTAAAATCTCAATTGCTTAATCCAGTTTGGGGTTATTTTTAGCTCAAGCAAGCAGGATTTTTTTTAAAGCCATTAATAAGACGAGCAATCCCCGAGCAGGCTATGAGCAAGACTGTTTATTGATGCGTAAGGCAAAGCCCTTCCCAAGGATAAATATTTTCCTTCACTCTTTCAGATGTGAACAGAGATTCCTGCAAAAACAATTTGCAGAAGAGACACCCACACCACCCCTCCAACAATCGGGTGGTGAAGGGGTGCATGCTTGGGAGACCCTGAGCTTTCTAGTCAGCAGCCCCATGCAGGTCTCTGAGGCTGCACAGCGGCTGGAGCGTCTCCAGGAGGAAGAGGGCGGCGCACAGAGGTCATGAAGACGGATTCGGAAACTCCCGCAGAGGAGAAGATGTCTGAGCCATCCCCCGTGCCGCGAGCAAGTCACTTCCGCTCCTGAAAAAGCCACTGCAGGAGGAGCTGCCTCCAATTAAAGCCCTTGGTTGCATCCCAGGACTGGGTCCCTCCTCTTTTTCCTTTCCCACACTTTCGAGATCCCCTTGAATGCGGAGCAATGAGAATCTAGCATCTCACATAAAGAAATGTGGTTTTATCGGTCTAAAATATTTTCAGTCACTCCTAACCAACCTAACAAGGAAATGCTTAGGAGAGGCCAGTTAGTGGCAGAGGCAGCTAGAAACGGACGCCATCCTAAAAGCTAGAGCTGGAGGGCACAATTCTGGTCGCCACTGTGGCCTCTATTAAGGTGCTCAGGGCCAGGGTGACAGGGAGCAGGTGACACAAAACCCTGCAGCCAGCAGCCCTAGGGTGATGCAGTGAACAGCCAGTGCAGATTTACAGAGCGGTTTGTGCAAAAACACAGAGCATGCGGGCAGGAGCAATACTCAGGGACCCCAAGGGGCTTCCGCTCTAGCCAGGGAGCCGGGCACAGAAGCATCTCACTTTCACATAATAGGATACCACTTTGGGAGCAAAAGAACGAGGAGCATTTTGCCACTGACCTGGGGTTGGGGAAGGCTTCCTGGAAGAGACGGGGCTTGAGTTTTCTGAAGGTGGAAAAGGAATTAGCCCAGCAAAGCGGGGGGTGGGGAGGGATTCCGGAAGGAGGGAACAAAATAAGCAAAGCAGAAAATAGAGGCACAACCTTGTAGGGGTATGAGGGAAGCGAACATCAACGGGTGGAATGACCACCGTGAAAACCTGAGGGTGGCGCGGTGGGAGCGGGGGAACAGAGCATCCTCACGAGCCTCACATCCAGGGATCGGAGCTCGGCTGGCTCCTGAAGGCACTGGGGAGCCACAGAGGAGTTTCAGGCCGCAAAGCGACATCGCCAGACTGCTCACATTTGCAGTAAGAACGCAGTGAGTTGCTAAGAAGACAGCTTATCATAGGAGCTCTCCCTGTGCCTGCCCCCACCTCAGAAAAGAGGGGAATAAAGGAAGTCACGGGACTGACGGCCGCCTTCGCAACAGAAGCAATGAACGCCAAGGACAGCTTCCAAAGCTTCCAAAGGAAAATAACCGTAGCACCCCAAAATTCTCTGCTTACCAAAAATCTCTTTCAAAAATAAAAGCAAAATAGAGACTTTCAGCACCCAAAAACTCAATCTGTCACCAGAAGATCTGAACTGGAAGGGAAATGCTAAAGTATTTATTTCTAAGTATACAAGAACTCCTACAGTAGTTCTAGGAGAATGACCCTAGACAGAGGTGTGCAAACGCGGGAAGGAACACAGAGTAAGAAAGAAGTAACAAATAAAGAATAATACAAAGTAAACATGTGGATACACCTGAATGAATACCGACTGCATACAGTATTAATAATAATGCCGGCTGCAGTTTGAAACAGAGAACGGGAATCCGTGATGACAAGAGCACAACAGGCAGGAGGAGGAAGAGCTCTCAGGTCTTTGGATTGTCCAGAAAGTGGAGGAAGGAGTCAAAAGAGATTTGAATAAGTCAAGGATGCACGTTGTAACCTAGGGGACCACTAAAAGAAAAGAAAACACAGTCCTCATAGGCTAGCAGAGGAGAAATTTAAAACAAAACAAAACCCTAATCCAAAAGAAGGCCAAAAAGGACAGAACAAAGAAGACCAAGAGAGTAAGTAGTAAGATGGTACATCTAAGCCCAAATGTAATGTATCAGTAAATATACTAGATACGGCGTAGTAAATACTCCAGTTTAAAAATAGAGACTGATTTTTTTAAATCTGATATGCCCACGAGAGGGCCACCTGAAATATAAGGATGCAGGCGGCTTGAAAGTAAAGGATGAACAGAGATTTATCACATAATTAATAATAGCAGATTTTTAAGGCAAAAATCTACTAGAGATAAAGATGGACGTTTCATAAAAGGGTCGACGCATTAGGAAGTTCTAACAGTTCTCTATTTGTATACATGAAATAACAGAGCAAAACTTGTCAGAAGGGAACTTAAATATATTTCACAGAAAAACTTGTGCCATAACTGTTCACACCGGCATTATTCAGAGGAGCCAGAAAGCGAAAACCACCCACATGGTGAAGGGATAGACAAAATGCGGTCTAGCCACGCCGCGGAATATTATTCAGCCATTAAAAAGCGACAAAGTACTGGGGCTGGCCCCGTGGCCGAGTGGTTAAGTTCGCGCGCTCCGCTGCAGGCGGCCCGGTGTTTCGTTGGTTCGAATCCTGGGCGTGGACATGGCACTGCTCGTCAGACCACGCTGAGGCAGCGTCCCACATGCCACAACTAGAAGGACCCACAACGAAGAATATACAACTATGTACCGGGGGGCTTTGGGGAGAAAAAGGAAAAGAATAAAATCTTTAAAAAAAAAAAAAAAAAAGCGACAAAGTACTGATACATGGATGAATCCTGAAAACATTATGTTCTGTGAAAAAAGCCAGACACAAAAGGCCACATGCTGTATGAGTCCATTTCCAGAATGGGGAAATCCATAGACATAGAAAGTAGATTAGTGGGTGCTGCAGACTGGGGAGGGGGAAGGGGGCATGACTGTTAACGAGTAGGGGGTTTTTTGGGGGGGTTGGGGGGTGACGGAATTCTTCTAGAATTATATAGTGGTCATTATTGTGCAATCTTGGGAATATACGAAAAACCACTGAATTGTAACCTTTAAAATGGAGAATTTTATTGTACGTTAATTATATCTCAATTTTTTTAAAAACTTGGCAGAAGTAAAAGGAGAAACCGAAAGTCTACACTCATAGTTCGAGGTTTTCTTCCCTTGGTCACTGATCAGATAAACCAACACAGTCAATGAGGACATGAATTTGAACAAGTAAGGAAGCGCTTAGAGCCAGCTTTTAGCAGACGCAGCAGCGGCAAGGCCGTCACGAGGGAGCCCGTCCTGTGGACCAGTTTTGTAGCTCACAGGCATTGCCTCAGTTATGCCCCCTATTGTCACACACTCCCTTAATAGATGAGGAAATGGAAGCAGAAGAGGAACAGAGAGGGGAAGCATCTGGCCCCAAATCACCAGCTTGCTCTTAACCTCCCCGCTGACTGTCTCCTGGTACTGAATTTCAGAGAGATGGGGCTAGAATCTTTATTCACAGAAATACGCCCCCGGTGCTGGAGTCACTGAGGTCTCGCACAGAATGAATGGACAGTAACTGCTAATGACCCACACATCAACAAAAATACACATCGGGCACCTACAGTATACAAGACACAGAGTTTAAAAAAAAAATAGCCACAATTTATTCAGCTCTTACAAAAGCTTGCAACTCAAAGTTGCAAGGCTTTTACAATTTTGGTGCCACTTAATCTTCACAATGACGTATGAGGTAGGTATTCTTACCCCATTCCACACAGGAGGAGTGAGACCCAAGGACGGGCAGGACGCTGCTCCTAAAGTGGCGGAACTTGGATCTGAGTGAATGTGCCTCTAGAACGCAAGCCCCCTCGCCACGTGCCCGTGTCACTAACGCAGAGCATTCAATCTTACAGCACCTCCTCCTTTGTGGACTCTGATCTTCACAGCGACTCTGAGATGCAGGCAAGACAGAGGTCACAGAGTCTTCTCAACGAGGAAACTGAGGCACAAGTGCAAAAAAAAATGTGTGTCATGGGCACCCCTGAATGCCCAGCCACCAGGTGAGACCATCGGAAACTCTAAAGAGAGGGAAAGGCAGCAAAGAACACACCAAGGGCTCTTTAAGGAAGCCTTAAAATGGAAAAATGGCTGTTTTGCCATTTAACGCACACATTTTTATTCTGGTATTACACTTACCGGGGTTTCACGGTTAGAGAATAAATATGGGCCTTTACTGATTGCATTCACAGCTCCTATTTCCTCTGAGGCAGGTGAGAGAGACAGTGATCGCCTTCATGAATAATTCTCATTCAGCAAAGCTGCCCTCAGAGAAATGCCTAGAACAGCCACTTGCAAAGGGCTGGTCTACACACTTGATTTCTCTTCTCCAGCCCAGAGAAAGCAAACAGATTAATCTCTTAACAGGGCAAGTCACCGGCATGAGTACATTTCATGTTCACCAGATCCACTTATAAAGGAGTGAATTGACACTCAGAGAGGTTAAGTGACCTAGCCAAGGTCACACAGCTAGGAAGCAGCAGATCTGGGATGAGAATCCAGGTCTCCTGCTAGCTAGGCCAGTGTTCCGTCCAAAGGAGCAGGAGGTCTGGGACACCTTGGCCGTGTGGGGCTGCAGGACCTTTCTACACGTAGATAAAGGCAGAAGACAATAGATAAACAGGCCAAGGGCTAGATGGAGCAGAAAAAGCTGGACATTCCCAGAACTTTGGCTTGGAAGAGCCATTAAGAATCTTCCAATCTACCCATTATACAGATGGGTGAACTGAGGACCAGCCGAAAGTCACACAGTTAGAAGGGGTGGCTAAGGACCAGAAGCCAGGTCTGTGCCAACCTCATCATTCAACTGAATAGAGACAGCAATTGGCAAAAGCTACTACGGAGATGACAAAGCACTCAATCCACAGGATTTTTTTTCCTGTAGCAGGTCCAGATCATGCACAAAGAGGACAAGGAGCAATCTTTGTCTTTGAGGAGTTTATAGTCTAGCTAGAAAAACAGGCATGTGCACAGGAAAATAGAATCAATAACTTAAAACGTCAGTAAAGGCAGCGGCTACATCAAGAATTTACAGGAGGCAGAGAGGAGCAGGGCTGGCTGTATTGAAGGCTTCCTGAAAGAGGGGTAAGTAACACTGGGCTTTGAAGCATGCATAGGAGTTCAACAGATGGAAAAGAATAGACATGTCAGTCCAGGAAAAAGTTTGACCTCATGAGGGAGTTTTGTGGGAGATGCAGCCAAAATTGCAGACGAAGGCTGGGTCTTAGGGGCTAGGGAACCCTTACATGCCAGGCCAGGGCTGTGAAATTGGGGCCTATGGAATGAGGGATCTTCGAACTTGTTCCGAAACAGAGAACCTGGAAGCCTGAGCTCCCCATGGAGCTCGGCGAGTGACAGATTATGCTTCCTTCCAGGAGCGTGTTAGTGTCAGAACACAGGGCCGTTGCTCTCCACCTGCAGTGTAAAACCACAACCACCAGCAGCCTGCCTTTGAACCAAATACGTCCTCCAGTCAGCCAGCCTCGCTCCTGTCCAAATGTTCCCATTGACAGCTGCGTGCTATTGGTTTCTTTCCTCCGTCCCTGGAAGACTGTGTGCCCGCAGACAGTAAACACAGGTGCCACTGTTTTTCACAGAATACAGAAGAAGAAAAACTTAAAAATGGAGAACATTCTGCCACTTGACTTCTTTGCTTCCGATTGGGAAGAGGCAGTCTTATCATTTTAGGGGCCCGAGGCAATGCCACCAGGAGCAGTGTCCTCCCGAAGCCTCCCTTCCCCATCTGACACGAAGGGGCTGGAGATGGGAGCGTCTCTGAGGCCGAGCCTCGGACACGTGTGTGGCCCCGTCAGGTCATCTTCACATTTCCTGGGTGTCCAGACAACGGAAGGGATGGGGGAGAAGCCTTCCATTCATGCCCGTGGTTCCCAGCAGCATAGAGTGACTTGGCGCGGGACCAGCCCGGCAACCCTCAGCTTCCGGAAAGGCCAGGGCTCCACGTGGTTTGTCGACAAGCCACTTCTGTCAAGAGTCGCAGAGTGACGAGACACCCCCATTGCTGACGTTACTGACAGCCTTCGGAGGGCCCCCAGACGCTTCTCTCCTCCCCGAGGATCAGCTCCCGAGGCCTCGCTGACTTCCCCCCTTCAGTCTCAGAGGAAGATGAGTCCCTTTGTCCTCAGGTCACCTGGCCAGGAACGGGCAGCACCCTGTGCCCAGGATGTGGGCCTCTATGAACTGGCAGGGGCACGGAACCCTCGGGGAGTCCATATGACGTGTGCCCCCTACCTCGGGGAGCTGGGATGTCACCAGGAGCCGGATGTAGTAGCCGCCGAACACCGCCAGCAGCTGCTGGGCCATCTCCTGCAAGAGGCAGGGAGGAGAGTGAGGACCACAGAGCAGCATCTAAGGCACGAGGGCAGAGCCGAGTGGTCCTCATGCCCCCTGGACCAGCCGCGATGCTCACTGGGAAGAACCCACCCAGAACTTCGCCTGGGGCCGTTGGAAGATGCCTGGCCTGGTCTGGAAGCCCTGCTTCCCAACTCCCTCTGTGGGGCTCCTGCTGCCTCAGTTTCCTCATCTCCGAGGCGGGTAACCTAACTGCTGATAGGCAATAATATAGGCACAAAAAAGCTATGGAGCCTCAGAGCACTTGAGAAATTACTACTGATTTCTCCCAGCCAATCACACACAGACACAGACTTCTTCACATTTCAAATGTCTATGAGTCTATAATGCGTCAGCTCAAGGTAACAATGCACCTGAAGATGATCCTTAACAAACGGGGCCGGGGGAAGCACCCCACGACGGCAGGATTCTTCAGTTCAGACACGGTGCCTGCTGGGTTTCCCTAGACAAATACTCCCACTGTATTAAGAGTTTGCTTGTAAAAACTGGATTTGTCACAAAACGACAAATCCTGTGTGAGTCCACTTATACAAGGCGCCTAGAGCAGTGAATTCATAGAGACCGAAAGTAGAAGGGAGGTCACCAGGGGCTGGGGAAGCGGGAACGGGGAGCTTGTGTTTAATGGGTATGGAGGTTCAGCTTGGGAAGATGGAAACTTCTGGAAATGGATGGCCGTGATGGGTATACAACAATGTGAAAGTACTTAATGCCACTGAATTGGACACTTAAAAATGGTTGAGGTGGTAAATTTTATATTTGCATGTTTTACTGCAACGAAAAAAAGTAAAAAACAGAATTTAAAAATTGGATCTAATGCATGCTCTTAGTAACCCAGGCCAGGCCTGGCGGTCTAGTGGTTAAGATCCGGCACTCCCGTCGCTGTGGCCCAGGGTCGTTTCCCCATCAGGGAACCACACCCTCCATCTGGTTGTCATACCGTGGAGGCTGCGTGTAGCTGTGATGCTGAAAGCTATGCCACTGGGATTTCAAATACCAGCAGGGTCCCCAAGGTGGACAGGTTTCAGTGGAACTTCCAGACTAAGACAGAATAGGAAGAAGGACCTGGCCACTCACTTCCAAAAAAATTTGGCCACGCAAATCCTGTGAACAGCAGTGGAGCATGGTCCGACACAGTGCCGGAAGGCGAGAGGATGGCGCCAAAAGACCGCGCCGGGCTCCGCTCTGCTGTCCACAGGGTCGCTAGGAGTCGGAATCAACTCAATGGCATTAAGAGCAAAAACTTATTAACACATTTGGTCTCGAAAGGTCTGTTCCCTGGTCTGGCAGTCAGAATTTCAGGGAGAACGTTTCAATTCCTCATGCGTGGCACTGAAGGTCTTCCGTAAGACTTGTGTCCAGTGGGAAGGGACTAAAGTAAGGGGGCTACATCAAGGATGTGCATGTCAGTAGAGTTAGTGACGAAGAACAGGCTTTCAAATCAAAAAGGCCGAGGGAGGGGGCCGGCCAGCGGCCAAGTGGTTAAGATGGCGTGCTCCGCTTCGGCGGCCCAGGATTTCACTGGTTTGAATCCTGGGCGCAGACATGGTCCCGCTCATCAGGCCATGCTGAGGCGGCGTCCCACATGCCACAACTGTAAAGACTCACAACTAGAATATACAACGACAGACTGGGGCGCTTTGGGGAAAAAGAGAAAAAAAAAAAAGAAGATTGGCAACAGATGTTAGCTCAGGTGCCAATCTAAAAAAAAAAAAAAACAAGCCAACGGGGAATTTCAGCTCAGCCACCCTGTGACAGAATCTGAGCAAGTCTGTTCCCCTTGCTGAGCCCATTTCTTCATCAGTAAAAGAGCGGAAATCATAGCATCGATCTGCATGAGCTGGAGTGAGGATTAAAGGAACTCATGGATGGAAAGCCCAGGCAGAACCTAGCGCTCGATAATGTCAATGTCGTTCCTACTATCATTATTCAAAAAAGCAGAAATGCCACCTAGTTCTGCAGGATCAGTGTTTCCCGTGAGCCAGCCTTTGTCCTAGAAAATACTGAAAACTTCAAAGAGCCTACCGCTCACGAGCTCAGATTGGTCTTCTCGCCCATCTACGCCAAAATCAATAACATAAGAAGAAAGAACGGTGGCCGACAGCCTGGCCTATTGAGAAGCCGCAGAGCTGGCCGCTGCCCTTGGCTTTGTCACGTTCTCCGCTGCTCTGGGACCTTGAGCAAGTCAGCTGACCTCTCGGAAGCTTATTTCACCCGTCAAGGAAGACGGGGAAATACTCCATACCTCAGAGGGTCTGCTAAAGGATTTTATGTGTAATAAAAATCTGTAAAAACATAAGAGATCATTACAACCATTTCTGCACCTTTCACGGACACCGGGTTCCCACTGAAATATGACGGTCCAGCCCACGCTGAGACCTGGGCTCTGATTATATCTTCCCTATAAGTTATGAGGGCAGCTACTTTAAAAACCTGTGCACACGTACTAAGACTTGATATTCATGACGGGAAATTGTATTACCATTGATGTGAATGAATTTGAAAAAATAATTTAAAAGACCCATCGTATTTAATAGGCTATTTCACACAAACCCACACACGCGTGCTGCAATAAGGTACGTGACCTTATCAATCTTTTTTCTGTTCTTTAAAAAAAAAAGTCAATGGGATTCAAGTGAAGAGATTAAGACATTTATCATTTTCTCTTGAAATAGTCCTATTATATGCAGGCCCCCTTTGGACCTTTAATCTTCAAATTTGTTGACTGAAAAGAAAATGCCAGTGCTCTCTGGCATCACCCCATGACTGAGGCCACCCCTGGGGGCCTGTGTCCCAGACACCGGGTCTGCCCCCACCACGGGGAGCAGAGGGTAGCACAGCTGTGAACTGCATTAGCAGATTCCTGGTCTACCAGCACGCGGTCATCCTGGACAGCTCGGGTGGCAGGACCCAACAGAACCCTGAGGCTGGAGGAACTGGACTTCAACAGAGATGCATATAAGATTCAAATATCCCACTGCAATTTAAGTAGATGGATGGAGAGACGACTGACTGATGAACGGATTAAAAAATGGCCCAAATACTCATCAACATGTTCACAGTTCGGCAGCCTATGACCCACAGACATGTAACTAACATCCAACAAAATAACCAAAAAGACTATCCAAGATATTTTTTAAATGGGTGAAAAAACTGATTCCTATAAGCTATTTTGTGCATGTGTGTGTGAGGAAGTCTGGCCCCAAGCTGACACCTGTTGCCAATCTTCCCTTTTTTTGCTGAGGAAGACTGGCCCTAAGCGATCTTCCTCTATTTTGTATGTGGGACGTCGCCCCAGCATGGCTTGATGAGCAAGATGTAGGTCCGTGTCCAGGATCCAAACCCGTGAGCCCTGGGCCACTGAAGCGGAGCTGGTGAACTTAACCGCTATGCCAGCGGTCTGGCCCCTCCTATAAGCTATTTTTTAAAGTGTTGGGGTGAGGGGAAAAAATATAGAAAACTAGTCAGCTAAAAGATGTGCGTGGTCCCTACCAACTCAGGAAAGCCATGTCCCCCGGCATCCAGAACCTGAGACCTGCACACACACTGCCAGCACCCCGTGGGGGAGGGGCTGGCACCCGTTACCTCCGGCTCAGCCTCGGGAACAAGCTGGTGGAGCTCGGTCTGCATGAGCGGCCTCTCCTGGGGTTCAGGCCTGCTGGGCAGGAGAGGAGCTTCCTCCATCGGGTCCTCCGGCTCCTCAGCCGCGGCGGGGCTCACCCCGGTCTCCATGACAACGCACAGCTGGCTCAGTCTGCGTCTCAGCAAGGACTGCAAAGGAAAGAGGGGGGCTCGGGCGGTGACCCAAGTTGGGTGGGAGGTGGGAGGCAAGTCGCTCCCCGAGCTGCAGACCCACAGAGCACAGATGGCTCCACCTACAGACCCAGATGCTGACCTCACGTGGATCTGGACCCAAGCCACGCTGGAGCCATCAGGTCACTCCCTACACAAGGACGCTCTTTATTGCCTCTGGGGCACTCTTCCCTTCTGGCTCTCATTTGCTCTTCAAAGCACCCTGGGATGTGGTCTCTTTCTCCATATCTTGCAGGTGAGAAACTGACGCCCAGAGGCCTTGCCCAAAGCCACATGGGAACGACCGGGCGGGGTCAGGGCAAAACCAGGCCCCTGACTTCAAGACCGACTCCAGCTCTTGTGGGGCCCAGGAAAAGGCTGACCCCCGGGAAGGAGGCCCAGGCTCAGGGACAGGCGGGCTAGGCTCCAAACCGGCATCACCCATTGGCTGTGTGACCAGGGGCAGCTGGTGACTGGAGTTCCAGAGCCTCGGTTTTCTCATCTGGAGAATGAGAGCAAAAGCTCCCTGTTCTTCTTTATAAATGGTAGGAAGGCATTTTGAACAAGTGAAACTACATGGTACTTTCCTCCACAGGATCTTTATTATCATCATATTATTATATTATAAATACATACTCACTGTAGGAAATGTGGAAAATGTGATTAGCTAAAAAGAAGGAGATTTGGGCCAGCCCTGTGGCCTAGTGGTTAAGTTAGGCACGCTCCGCTTTAGCAGCCTGGGTTCAGATCCCAGGCACAGACCTACACCACTCATCATCGGCCACACTGTGGTGGACCCACATACAAAATAGAGGAAGACTGGCACAGATGTTAGCTCAGGGCAAATCTTCCTCAAGCAAAAATAGGAAGATTGGCAACAGATATTAGCTCAATCTTCCTCAGCAAAAAAAAAAAAAAAAAAAAAGGAGAGGATTTGTTAAAATGAGATTAAAAAGTCAAAATTCCCTAGGCAAAAACAAGTGCTGACTCCACATAGGTAATTCTTCCTTTCAAGGAACTTTCCCTTAGACATTTCTCCAACACTGAGGTAATGCAATCTATATACTGTGGCCTCCTGGTTTATTTTCTTGTCTGCTGTTTCACGTAAGGTGACTTACCTCTTGGTTAGTCTTCATTTCTTGAACATGGTCAGCCAAGAACTGCACACAGTTCTCCAGGTCGAAGTAGACAAACCAGAGCTGGGGAGAGAGGACCCCACGATCGCTGAGGCTCAAAGCCAGCCCGACCTCGAACCTCCAGCTCCTGCCTCCGCTTGGAGGCCAGCCCTGCTCAGGCCGACTGGGCTTAGCCTGGTCCCTGGTGGGGGCGTAACATTCTGCTCTCTCTCAGAGTCCCCATCCGTGAAGCTTCCTTTGTACACTGGTAGAAAAATGGCTTTGTGTGCAAATTCAGAAAATGTCAAACTCTATTCAAAATGGCTGCGGCCCCATCTCCCACGGGTCACGGAGCCTCCCAGACAGACCCCAATCGTCCCGGATGGCTCGCAGCCACCTGGAGCCACCACCTCCATTCTCAGGGGGGGAGGTGCCCTTCTGCCCAGAGCCCAACATGCAAACGAGTGAAACCCTTCAGAGCCGTCCCCCCACTGCTCAGGTCAGAGAGAATCCACGTGGGCGCCATGGGGGGCAGGGAGCGGGGTGAGAAACCATCACCTCACCCTTACCTCCCCTTCCTCCTCAACCTCACAGCCCCCAGAAAGCCAGGTCACACTCAGCCAGGCCGACATCTCCACGTTCACGCATTACAACATCTTGTGGGGTCCACACTGCCGCACATCACAACCCGAGCTCTGTAAGAATCTGCGGGCCCATCTCCCACCTCCACCCACCAGCCCCTTCCTCTGGATCCCAGAGCTCCCTCCTCCCAGGGACGGACCCCCGAGACCCAGGCGCACATCTTTCTGCCAACTAGTCTCTCCCGCTGTCTCATCCCCAAGGATATATTTTTTAGATGAATTTTTTTTTTACTTTTTATTATGAAATTTGCCAAACATACACAAAGGAGAGCAAATGACGTCATCAACCTCCCCCTCCCCACCATCTTGGTTCAATGGTTATCACTCCACGGCTACTCTTGTTTCATCTCTACCCCTGACCACCACTCACCCTTGACACCTCCACCCCCACCCCATTGCTGGTGATTTTAAAGAAAATCCAAGATATTGTATCACTTCATCCCAAGAGACTACTTTGAAACTGAAAGAACCTAATTATTTTAAAAGATGTGGCCATTCATTTGTCATCCATCCATTGACGCCTTCAACTAACACTTGCCGAATCAGCCCTCTGTGCCAAATGATAAAGAGGATTTAGAGAAACACGAGGCTGAAAGGACCCCCAGATTCAAGGGGCTTCCAGTCTAAGATGTCACACCTGAACTGCCAGAAATCTTGTGATGCCATCGAGCTCACCCCCGGGGCTGGGTAGGATCCCCTGACACCCTAGACCGTCTCAGGTGTGCTGGGCTCCATCCACACAGGGATCCGTGCAGGTCTGCGCTCTGCTGCAGCCTCAGCGCCTAGAACAGCGCCTGGCACACATCTGAGGATGAACAGGTCGCGCGCACAAGGAGCTTCTTCCGGGGCCCGCCCGCACGCCCACCCCGGGCTCCCACAGGGCGAGGGGTAGCAATAGGCGGAGGTGAGAAAGCAGATGTGATGCTGAGATTTAGCTATTCCTGCCTGGCAGAGCTCAGCCAGATCAGCAGCCCCGGGCCTCACTCACCCCGCCCATGTCCCAGACCTCCTGTGTGACCTTGTCCTAGTCACTTAAGGTCTACCCACTGCCCTTGGGGCAAAGCAAACATCTGAGCCAGGAGGACAAGGCCTTCGAGTGCGACCTGCCTCTCCAGGGACCTGGCCTGAGCCCTGGGGCCACTGGGGGCTCCGCACAGAGGAGGCCCCATCTGTCTGCTGAATAAACGCGGAATGAGGAGTGCGGCGAGGATGGTCTCTGAGCTTCCCTTCCAGCCCCGGCCTGTGGAGGCTCCAGGCAGCTGGTTAAGGCCCAGAGCCAAGTCTCCAGGAAGAAACGCTGGGGCTGGGAGGGAGGGAAGGGCTGCCGAGGCCATCCCGGAAGACCCTGTGCAGACAGGAGGACACGGGCCACCTCTCGCCACCAGCCCAGCCCAGCGGGCCCTCAAGGAGAAGTCACCCCGAGACAAGTACCTGGATCACGCTCTGGCAGCCTTCCACCGTGTCCGTCACCCCCAGCAGCAGCCGGTGCCTCAGGAGTGCTCCGTTGGCGGCCGCCAGCCTCAGGTCCGTGTTGGTGTTGGCCTGTAAGACAGACGCCCACCCATGGCCAGACCTCCATGCCACCAGGGAGCTCTGGGCCCCAGTAATTACCCTGCACTGTCCCATCCCTGGACGCCATGGGACACCCCTCATCTTCTAGACACACACAATGCCTCCCCGATAAGACGAGATCATGGGGTTGTTGGGACAATAAATTCAGCTGGAGCCCGGCTCTGCTACTTCCTGGCTGTGTGGCCCTGGACAGATTACATGCCTTCTCTGAGCCTCGCTTTCTTCAGCTGTAGAATAAGGACAGAGAGTGTCCCTGCCTCTTAGGATGTGGTGAGATTTCACTGAGATTGTGTGTAGGAACCCAGCGCCTGGGACACAGTCGGGGGCAACAGACGTGTGTGGGGGGAGGAGGGTTGGGAGGGGGTTAGACGGTCTGAACGTTGGTCATGTAAGTAAACACCCGCTCTGTCTACACGGCACCTGCTCTCGGAAGTACCTAGGACAGCGCTGGTCCTCAGAGGAGGCTCTGGGAATCCATCTCCTTCTTTCCCCACCCAAAACAACGACGTCAAGTATTTAGTTGACAAAGCAGAAGCGAAGCAGGCTGGGAAGAAGAAGGGTATGAAGACCCTTGGTTTGGGAGAAGGCCTCTCTGAGATGCAATTAGAAGGCAGCCCAGTCAAACACCATGGTCCCCAAAAGGGGCAGGACCCCAGGAGGGAAATTCTGGAAATGTGAGGTCCTTTTGTTCATCACAGGGATGGGATGGGCAAGGCCGGCACTTAGGGACGAGGACTAGGGATGCTAAATGCGTGCCTTCCACTGAAGGTCGTGCCCCACGGGAGAGAATCCCGCAAGCAGAAGACCTGCCTCGTGGCCTTCCCGCACCCCAAAGGCCCCACCGGGCATGAATGCAGCGAAAATCTGCTGATAATTCTCCGACCGGCCAACTAACTCCATTTTACATAGAAACCTAAAGTGAGGTTTTTTTAAAGAGATTTAAATATACTGAATTTTCCAGGAATGCCACTACTGTGCGAATCGAGGCGAGATTCTGTTTTGTTTTTCCTAGAACATTAGTAGGGGCCGTTCACCCTTTCAGAAACCTGTGTCACCAAGGCCCCAACCCTGACTCCGGCTCTCACCACCTGCGTGACCTCGGGCAAATTACTCACCACCTCTGGCTCCGTCTCGTCTCCACCCTGGAGATAATATCACCCCCTTATATTCAGGGTTAGAATAAGGATGAAATGAGTTAACCCACGGAGAACACGTGGCAGAATGAACACTCAATGCATGTCAGCTAACGGTATCATGATGACGACGATATTGAACTGAAATCATCATGCCTTCCACTGCACCATGTTGGCCGCAACTATCTTTAGGAACTTCCCACCTGCTGCAGCAATGTGCTCCACTCTGCAGGGGACACAAGGCAGGGTCTCGCCTGCCTTCACAAGCCTTCCAATCCTGAGAAAGGCTAATAAGGCCCCAAACAAGGGGAAACCAAGGCAGTGTGTGCAAAATGCTGAGGCTCTCAAAGATGTCACGTGATGCAGGTAGGACACTAACAGTAAGAGTGACAACGGTTGGGGGGGATCTGCATGGTCCTGAGTGACAAGGGATCCAAGAAGGAACAAGAGCTAAGGCCCAAAGGAAGACCTGAGGGGGGCTGTGTGACCACAGACTAGAGTTAACTTCTCTGAGCTTCGGTTTCCCCCACTGGAAAAGAAAGTGAATAATCCTAACAGTTAATACTTAGTGAGCATTTACTTTATACCAAGTAGTATCATATTGCGTGCAATAAGTCATTTAATTCTCCCAATGACCCTATGAGAGAGCTACAATTACGATCCCAACTGACAGATGAGCAAACTAAGGCCCTGAGAGGTTAAGTGATAAATTACCCAGCTTGCAGAGCTGGCCAACGGCAGAGGTATCCTGCCTCCTTGTCAGGTTGTTGTTGGGCATAGGATTCAGGCCCCAAACAGAGAGCACAGAATAGGTGCTCATTAAATGATGGTCATTACTAGGAAGGAAAGGACCCTGGAGGGGCTCCCAGAACGAGCAAACAGCGATGACAGGAGCGCCTCTCTGTACCTGGGGCCTCCGTGCTGTACCTGGAAAGACACGGGGTCTTGTTCCTCTCTGTGTCCTTCTCTAGGACACTGCCTGGCACTTGCTGGGCTTCATAAATACCAGGTGAACAAAGACAGGAGGGAGAGAAGGAAGCAGAGCCCAGGAGGCACCCTCAACGGCATCCTTGAAGCACCTGCCAGGAGCCAGACAGCTGCCTGCTCCTGCTAACACACAACACTTTGCTCTTTCCCCTCCCCAAGAGAAGTTTCTGGCTGCAGGAGCGGCCAGATCAATTTATTTTTTATAGGCCAAGCATAAGGGCCGTGAAAGCTCCAACAGAGCCCAAGGGCAGCGTTATTTTGGCAGCCTCGTTGCAAAGCCCAACAAAGATCTTTTCAGAACGATTAAGCCATAAGGTTCCCGTTTGTCTCCGTGAGCACAGACAGCAAACGGAATTCACACCCCAAACCCGGACCACACGGCCCGACATGCCACCCTCTCCCCCAGAGTCAGGCAAGGGCGGAGTGTTTGCAGGTCTCAGGGTCCAGCTCTGTGCCAGCTGCTGGTGGAGCCTCCTAAGCAGCTGGAAAGACAGCGGAGGTGCCGTAGGCAGAATAGCGACCCCCTAAAGATGCTGAGTCCTACTCCCCAGAACCTGCAAGTATGTTACGTTACATGGCAAAGGGGAATCCAGGACGTAGATGGAGTTAAGGTTGCTAATTAGCTGATCTTAAAATAGGGAGATGGCCCCAGATTACCCAGGCAGCCCCATGGAAGCACAAGAGGCCTTAAAAGTGGAAGAGGGGGGCCAGCCCAGTGGCGTAGTGGTTAAGTTCACATGCTCCACTTTGGTGGCTCGGGGTTCGGAGGTTCAGATCTCAGGTGTGGCCCTACACACCACTCATCAAGCTATGCTGTGGCCAACATACACATACAAAATAGAGGAAGATTGGCACAGACGTTAACGCAGCGACAACCTTCCTCAAGCACAAAGAGGAAGATTGGCAACAGACGTTAGCTCAGGGCCAATCTTCCTCACCAAAAAAAAAAGTGGAAGAGGGAGGCAAAAGGTTCACAGTCAAAGATGTGAGAAGGACTTGACCCTCCATTGCTGGCTTTGAAGATGGAGGAAGGAGCCACGAGCCAAGGAATGCAGGTGGCCTCCAAGAGCTGGAAAAGGCAAGAAAACAGATTCTGCCCTAGAAGCTGCAGAGAGGATGCAGCCCCTCCACGTCAAACTTCTAAACTACAGAACACTGCGATGATAAACTGGTGGTGTTTTAAGCCACTCCATTTACAGGAAGCCGTTCCAGCAGCCATAGAAGGCCAACACAGTAGGGTCCGGACTGAGAACACGGCTTGGAATCAGAGCATCCCGGCCCTGAATTCCAGCTCCGCCATTTACTGGGAGCATGACCTTGGCCCACTCCTCCAGCCTCCTTGGAGCCTCAGTTCCCCATCTGTAAAATGAGTGGCAAAGACTCCACCCAGAGACCTCCTGGGGGGTTTCAGGAGTTAACCTGTGCGAAGCCCTTAACAGCCGAACCAGCACATGCGAAGTGCTCAGTAAGTAACAAAAGACACTGAAGAAGCAGAACACGATTGTGAACCACACATTAAGCCGGAGGGACCAATCTCCTTGGTGATAAGATTGGGAGGCAGAGGGCTCGGGCTTGGAAACCCCGCTCTGCCACTCACAGGGGGATCTAAACTCTCGGACCAGCCCCGCTCTGCCTCAAAGGTCACTGCTGGGGTTAAACAAGGCACAAGCATCAACAGAGCACGAGGTGAGCATCCGCCCGCCTCTGCCTCTGCCGGGGGCTCAACCTCAGGCACCTCGGGCTGCGAGGTGGGCTCCGGACCCCCTTCCTCACTCACAGGGCGTCGCGAGCATCCGGGGAGACAGGAGGTGCATGAAAGGGCTCCGTGAACTCAAAGCGCCCTCCTGCGCCTCCCAGACGCCCTTGCGACACAGCTTGCTTCTAGAAACACAACCCACAGGGATGAGACAGGAAAAGCAGAGGATTTAATCCCACATGTGATTTGATTTCTTGCAGTCCCTGAGCACCTGGGCAGTGAATTTCCACGGTGGGAGAAATTCTTCGACGCAGGGAAAAGAGAACGCCCTGCCGTGGATCCACCTCCCACCCCGATTCCAGAGGGAGCGTGGCCGGGGTCCCGCGACCTCTCACCTTCCTCTGGTGTCTCTCGAAGATGAGCACGAGAGCCAGGGTCAGGCTGACCGCGGCCAGGGTCACGAGCAGCACGGCCACCCAGTGGTTCCCCAGGGCGAAGAGCTGGCTGGTGGAGTAGATGTTTGCCCACACCACCACATAGAACACCTGCAGGGGCCAGAGACGGAGCGCGCTCAGAACACCTGTCCTGACGAGGCAGCTGCATTCACAGGGCCAAAAGGGACGGATGGGGGTCTGCGCGCGGAGCCCTTGGTCCTCATGCACAGGACAGGCCTGAGAATAGCTGCCCCGGATCCGTGCTCGCCCGGATTTTAAATAAAACAGAAAAGGGCAGGGGGCTTGGGAGTAAGATAAAGCAGAGTCAGAAGCCCACGCTGGTCCTTCAGCTGCTGTGTGGGCTTGGACGAGGTGTCACAGCTCTCTGAGCCTTAATGTCCTCATCTATAAAATGGGGTAATACCTAGTCTGCAGGGTTGCATCAGGGTTAGGAAGATAACATACGTGACAGCACAGCACTTATCAGGGAATTAATAAATGTTGATGGCCATCCCTTTTCCTTCCCTAGGAGCGGGAGGTGGGAGTCTGAGTGCTATTGGCCCATTTATGCACAGAGAGGAAGCAAGTCAACACGGTGAAGAAAGATGCTGAATCCAGTCTGCCCGGGTTCCCGTTCTGGCTCCGCCATAGGTGTGTGTGTGCGCAGGTGTATATGTTTATAGGTATGTGTGTGTGTGTCTACACAGGTATATAGGATTAGAGCTGAAACGGACCTATCTAGTGAACAGGAGAGGAAACCAAGTCCCAGAGGGGAGGAAAGTCTTGACCCAGCCAGACACGGAGTCCAGAGCCTCAGAGGTGGGTCAGCGGATCCCCAGCCCCCAGCTCCGCCCTTGGGAAACCCTGCCTCCCCTCCGTTCCCCGGGGGCCTGGTGACAACTCTCTCCTGTAAGTTTCCCCTCCCCACAAATCCGGGCCCCTGTGGACTGCTCTCTCCCAGGCAGCTGGGTCACCAGCCCCCACATCCCATACCCACCCCTCCAGGACAGGAGGCCACGCCGATGTCAGCAGGGCCACGGGGCCACGGCAGGGTCCGAATGCGGGCCGCCACCCTCCTTACCACAGCAAAGGCCAGCCGCATGGGCCGCGAGTTGTAGATGATGTATCTTCTGACTTGGGGCTCCAGGAGGGCGCTCTCGGCCAGGCTCCGGTACTGGTCGGCGGGGACCTGCTCGGTGCCCAAAGCAAAGCAATGATCAGCCAGGAGAACCACTCCCCAGCTCCCTCCCGCCAGCGGCAAGTCACTTCCAGGTCATGTGACTATCGTGTAGGAGGAAGAGCAGGCTCGTTCTGGGCTGAACCAGGAGGCCGACTGAGGGGCTCGGAGCGCTGGGTGGCAATCCCAGGGTGTAGCTGCTGGCTCAGGGAAGGCCCAGTATCACTGGGGAGGTGGGCAGCTGAAGACCCAGGAGGACATCCCGCACAGGGACGCCCACAGCCCCAGGCTCAGGACCTCACAGCAGACCCAGGAGAGCCTAATGGTTAAGGCACAGGCCCTGGAGTCAGCCAATCCCAGGTCCAAACCTTGGCCCTGCCACTCATGTGCTGTGTGACCTGGAGCAAGTTACCCCACTTCTCTGAGCCTTGGTTTCCTGCTCTATAAAATGAGGATAATAAGAGCACCCACCTTGTAGGGGCGGTGTGCAGATTAAATAAGCTAACAATTGTACTGGCATATGGGAGGAGGCCTAGTGGCTTCGGGAAGAGAGAACCAGGCAGGTGGGACCTTAACAACACCAATAGCTACAATTTATTGAACATTCACTTGGTGTCAGAGACAGTGCAAGTGTTCCTCAAACACTATTTCACTTAATCCCCACAGAAGCTCTGTGTAACTCTATTCATATTGCCCTCATTTTACAGATGATGAAACTGCGGCTCAGAGAGGTTAAGTCACCTGCTTAAAGTCACACAGGCAGTGAGCCGCAGAGCCGGATCTGCATCCACATCTACGGATCTTGGGAGCCTATGCCTCGAGTCACGATGCTTGAAGGCACTGCATTATTATCTAATGAATTTATGTACCCTTTGCTTCACATATGCAGTTCCCTCTCCTAAAATGCCCTTCCTCCTGTTTACCCAGCCAACTCCTATTTTTCCTGCTAGATCCCAGATCAAGTATCTGCTCATCTGGGAAGCTTTCACAACCACGGCTTCCCCAGGCGGGTTTATCGTTTTCTCCTGTGCGTGTCCTTGGCGTCCTGCACGTTCCTCCACGGGAGCATTTATGTCACGCTGTCCTGAGCTATCTGACGCATGTCCATCGCCCCCACGGGGCTCTGGGAGCAGGGTGAGCACAGGCAGTGGGTCCTTTTCACCACTGAATACTGTGCCTACCGCCCAGGTTCTTGGCTGGCACAGGGTGGGCACCCACACCACACATCTGTCATGTGAATTCATTGGGAGGAGCTGGTTCTAAGACATCTCCCTTCTATCCCCAACCACATTGGGCACGGAGCGTTTCATAAAGATTCTGTGAGTAACGGCATGAAAGGATGGATGGACGGACAGACAGGTGGACGGACGGATAGAAGGGAAATGGTAGAGAGCCAGGAAAATCGCACCCACCTGGATGCCCCAGGTCTGCAGCTGCTCCTCAGCGGCCCCCAGATCGAAGGCGATGGGCGCACAGGTGTTGTCGATCCGGAGAACCGTGAGGACCTGGCCATTGTGCAGCCCTGGAAGCAGACCAGAGGCTTCGTGTGGCCGAGCCATAGGACCCTGGATGAGCCCAGAGCCTGATGGAGTCACCTCCCCTGGCCGTGAGAACCTTCTCATGGCAAAAAGGGACAATGGCTGTCTGCTAATCCCTATGGGAGAAGGACTGGACTGGACCCAAAAGCCCCCAGGAGAGGGAACCAGGACCAGAGCGTGGAGGCCAGTAGGACCCAATGCAAGGCTATATGAGGATGAACTCCCCAAGAATGAGAGCTGTCCACACACAGAACGCGAGGTAGTGAGGTCCCCATCACAGGGGAGGATATTTAAACAGAGACTGAACAACTAACTACATTGAGGAGATGACATAGCAGACATTGATTTGAGCACTGCAAAGGAAACTCAACCAAATAACTCGGACATCCCTGGTGGGCTCAGAGGCTAAGTAAGAGATAACCCACTGGGAGCCGCCTCTGTGGCCAAGTGGTTAAAGTTCCTCATGCTCCACTTCGGCGGCCCAGGTTCACGGGTTCAGATCCTGGGTGAGGACATACTCCACTCATCAGCTACGCAGTGGAGGCATCCCACATACAAAGTAGAGGAAGACTGGCAACGGATGTTAGCTCAGGGCAAATCTTCCTCACCAAAAAAAAAGAGAGAGAGATCAAGTGTGGAAAGCAGAACAATGAGGTTCCAAAGATGTCCCCACCTACTCCCCAGGACCTGTGAATATGTTACCTTATGTGGCAAAGGAGAATTAAGGTTACAGAGGGACTCTGGGTTCCTAATCAGCTGGCCGTAAATAGGGAGGTTATTCTGGATTATCTGGGTGGGCATAATGTAATCTAAGGACCCTTAAAAGTGGAAGAAGGGGCCGCAGAAGGGTCAGGAGGACGTGACTTCAGAAGAAAGACACAGAGAAATGGAACACAGCCAGCTCTGATGACAGGGACGGGGATCCTGGACCAAGGAAGGCGGGCAGCCTTTAGAAGCTGGAGAAGGAAAGGAAAGATTCTCCCCGAGCCTCCTGCAGGAAGGCAGCCACTGACCCGGTGAAACGGCCGGTGTCGGAGTCCAGCCTGCGGCACTGCAAGGGAACAAGGGCGTTTTGTAAGCCCCTGTGTTGGCGGTTACTTGTTACCGCGACCACAGAAAACGAAGGCACTGACTTATGGGCAAGCCCTCCCCGGGGGATCTGCACCTCCCTGAACACTTTAAAAGCATAAATTGAGCTTAATCTCAAAGTGAGTACGTCCAGCCAGGCTGGTCATGACAGCTATGACAGCTCTCGCCCTGCAGGGCTGCAACAAAGCCAAACCACGAGGCCAGGCGAGGCCGGGGAGGCAGGGCAGAGGCTGAAGCCCCACCAGCCACTGGCTCTGAGTAAGACCCTCCAGACCGGAGGATGGGGGTCTCCCTCCACATGGGGTGAGGCCCTGGGAGCCACCAGTCAGCAGCCAGGGGCTGTGCGGGACCCCGCCTGAGACTAGGCTCCCCGTGTCCAGCCGGGCAAGGCTGGGGACTGGACCTTGTAACACATTTTCCGTGGCCCTTGCTTAGAAAATGAGGCAGCACTGAAGGGACTCGACCGCAAACACGTTCCCTGCTGGCCGAGACTCCGGTCACCTCCGAACGCAGCGTCGGGCAATACCTGAGGCTTCCAGGCCAAAGGAGGAGCCTACCTCGCTGGGCATCGCTGGCCCACCCACTCCCTCGACCCCTCACGCCGTCCATCACTGGGCCCTGCCAACTGCGCCAACACACATTGCCTCTCTCGGCATCTTGGCGAGACCCACGCAGCTCTTGGCATCTTCACCACACCCCGGGGTAAGTTAGCTTCACCTCTCCCGCGCAGGAGTCTCCTCATTGGCTCCTCCAAACCTACTCTTCCCTCATACAACCCATTCTCCACATGGCGGCCGGAGTGCAAGTCAGGCGATACCAGGCCTCTGGTAAAACTTCCAACAGCTTCTCGGTGCTCTGCTGGGAAAACCGACCCACCTCACCAGGCTCCCCCAGCCCTTAGAAGAACCAGCCTCCCGCCAAACTCACCTTGAGCCACTGGCCTTGTTCTGGGTCTTGCTACACCAGCCTCCTTTGTTCCTTGAACAGGCAGTGTTCTCTCCTACCTCAGGGCCTTTGCATATGATGTTCCCTCTCCCTCGACCCCTTCCACCCAGCTTCACGCAGTTAAATCCTATTCATCATTTGTATCCCAGCTCATTAATCACTGTCCCAGAGTCTCCCCTGATACTCTAAACTCTCAGATCAAATCCTTCTGCTAACCCTGCGCATAACTACTGCTCTTCTCCTTTATGCTCATCAACGATGAGTACATACCATGCAATTATTTGATTCTGTATGTATACCATTACTTGATTAAAGTCCATTGTCCCCGTCAGACTCTACACTCCCACATTGGTTTTGCACATCACTGAATCCTCTGGCTGAGTTCAGTGCCTGGCATACAGTAGGCACTAAATAAATGTTTGATGTATAAATGAAATAAGATGATAGAACTCTGGTCCCCAAGCCTGATAGGGTTCTTTTTTTTTATACCTCAAGGTATGGCCTATGATCTCAAGAGTGCCAGAAAAATCCTACCCCCTGCCAAAAAGAATTTTATTTTGCTTTCCCTTTTTTTAAAAAAACATCTTGCAAGGGGTGAGGGGTATGGAGGCAGGGTGGTAAGTCGGGGAAAAACACACGCTAGACAGCTTGGGGTTCAAACTGTAGCTCAGCCTCTCACTAAGGTCACCCTGAAGAAGGAATGTGAACCCGCAGCCATCCACTCAGAGGAGTGTCACACCCCCGCGGAGGCCTTACAAATAACAAGGACGATGAAAATAAAGCACGTGGCGTGAAATGGGTCTGATTAAGCAGCCGCTAGTGTTGCCATACTTAAAAGCAAGCTTGTCAGAACTCAAAAGTTACAATAAAGCAACAGTGATGTCGCTGGACTTGTTTTTACCCTCAGCCACCTGGTTCTAGAAAGGATGTACGGTGGCTTCACAAAAAAAAAAATGTGAAAAGACAAAACTATAAAATTCGACTTCTATGGATGGCCTGGGGCTCAGGCCCCACAGTCCAGATTTCAATTCACCCTCGGAGAGCCCGCAAAGCTAGACACCACGATCACCGAAAGGGAAGCGGAGCCTCTGAAAGGCGAACAAGAACTCGGCCGGGGTTACCAGGGGAAGTGAAAGCAGGGAGAACAGGCAGCGAGCGCTCCAGGGCGGGCAGCCAGGCCCCGGGCCTCTGACTGACGGTCACAGCCCGGGAGGGAAGCCCACGGGGCTCTGGACTCCAGGCCGGGGGTCTGCACCGCCTCCCCGCCTGGCTCCTCACGTACAGAGGAAGGCACCTGCCCAGCCACGCAAAGACATTTCCCCGCGTCTCTGTCTGCCTTGCGAACCACAAGTCCCTGGAGTCTTGGCCATGATCTCTCTGTTCATTAAAGTGAGAACAGCTAGCCCTCCACTTAGAAATACTTGTTTTTACACCCAGGCCAGGAAGAATGATCTGAAAAGCTACCAAAGAAGTGTGTGTGTGTGTGTTTGTGTGTGTGTGTGTCTGTGTGTAGGGGAGAGCAATTTCCTATAAAAGAGCAAGAACTGGCTTGCCAAAAACTGCTGGAGCAATGTCTTCAAAGTTCTGAAGGCATATTATTTCCTTCCATTTCATTCTACTGCCCTGCGTGCGTGTGTGTGTGTGTGTGTGTAAATTGCTTTCCTAATAACAGCAATGATAAAAGAAACTCGTTTGAAGTCGTCAAGTTGCAGACCATGGAAGGAACCAGCCCCATTTCTGTGGCTCCTACAGTTCAGAATGCTGTCTCCCCTTCCCACAACCAGCCACTCATTCATTCATTCATTCAAGAAAATACTTATGGAGCACCGACCCTGGGCCAAGGCCTGTGCTAGGGACTGTAGACCCAGGGATGAACGGGACAACACAGAGTGCTGCCCTCATGGAGCTTACATTCCAGTGGGGAAGCCGGACACTCAACCCTTTGTTCCACAGGTATTTAGTTAATCCTAGACCGTGACAAGTGCTATGAGGAGAAGGAATATATCAGAGGGTCCTGACTTTGGCCGGGCCATCGGGAGAGGATTCCCCATGGAAGGGCTATGTGAACGGCGCTCTGAAGGGAGGATGGAAATTAAGCAGGGGAAAGGAAGCAGAGAAAGAGCAACACAAGCAGAAGGAACAGCAGATGCAAAGGCCCTGAGGCAGGATGGCATGGCAGGAACTGAGAACGGGGGCAGCAGGAGCCCATAAGGCAGGCCTTCCAAGCCGTGAATGATAGATCTTCACGCTAAGCCCAGTGGGAAACTCTGAAGCAGAAAGTGACATGGCTGGTTGTGCATTTTAAAAAGATCTCTCTGGATGCCACGTAGAGAATGGAGGGAAGAGGTGAGGAGGCGAGGGGATCAGCTAGGAAGCTACACCAGAGATCCAAGCAGAGTGTGATGGTGGCTTGATCTAAGGAGCTGGTGACAGAGAGAAAGAGTGGAAAGTCCAGAAACTGGCCTGGAAACATATCTCAAAATGCCCACCCTTACGTCAAGGCCCTTCTGTGCCCCTCCACTCCCCTCGTCTCAGTCATACTAGCTGAGTCCAGCTCAGCATCCTCGGGGGAGAAGGAGGGGAGGAAATGAAGGGTTATGACCTTACCTTGCCCCCAGCCGGGAGGGCTCCCCCCGGGCAGGGCGCTCCAGCTGGGGGAGGAGGGTGGCACGGGGCCTGCCGCCCCACCGGGCTCCATCTGCGGTTCACAAGCCATAACGGAGAGCCAGCTGGGTTTCTACTTCCTCTTCTCAGAGCTGTGGCTCATTCTGGAGCAGTCGGCTCAGCCTCGCTCGCCTTTGGAAAACAGCACGAGAAAGAGCTTCAGGACGGGGGCCGGGCACGCCAGGCTCCCTGGGCCGTCTAAGGCTGAGGTCATCACAGGGCCAGGGAGAGCCACTGGCATCTTCCCAGAGACTTTGGTCTTTCCAATCCTGCTGAGCAACATTGGCAGCGGGAGTGAGGAGGAGGAACTCAGATCCCCCAAGGCCTCGGCTGAGAACGCCCTTTCTGGTCTTGGGCCTTCTCCAGCTCAGACACATCCAGGGACCCACACACGGAGAACTCACGAGCTGGCCAGGCCCCACCCCCGGGCATCCAGGACTGCCGATCCCTTACAGGCGACCAGCCACAGGACACGTATATTGAGCATGAGGAGCCTTCGTCATACAAAGGGTCTCAAAGAACTTCCCCCGAGACATTGCAAAATAGCAATGAAAACCATCAAGATGGTGGGACACATAAATTAACAAAAAAAAAAAATGACCCATGAAGAATAAAAATAACCAGATACTCAGACAATGAGGTCCCTAGCAGAGGTGGTGGAGGGCTATGTTCAAGAACATGGACTCCAGGGTCAGACTAACCCGTTTAAGCATCATCAGTTCCATGACCGACTAGTTATCTAAACGTGGGCAAGTGGTTTAACCTCAAAGAGCTCCAGCTTCCCTGTATTCAAATAATGGTACCTTCCCCACAGGGTTGCTGCAAAGAATCGATGGGAAGAAACCTGCCAAGGACAGACCACAGCATCTGGAACAAAGGACACATCCCATAAACACTAGCCCTTATCGCTGCTGTTTTGAGGTTTGACACAGTTGCCGTGCCTGAGCCAAGAATTTGGTTTTGAGCTTCCAGGTGGCCAAAGCAAAAATGGAAATACTGTCCGTGAGACAGTTCCTGTTATCCATAAGGAGAAAAGAAAAAGGAGGATGAGGGGAGCAACGCATCTTCCTGGCGGTAGCCTCTAAAAGACCTCAGAAAGGCTTCTAAAGTCTTGGGAGCTGGGTCAGTGACAGCACAGCAGGCATGTCCCTTACCCACTTTGGTCAGCAAAAGCAGAAATGCCCTTCATGGGTATTGTCTCGATGCCGAAACGGAGTCTCTGGTGCCACCCACTCCAGCTGGAACCTGCACACTTAACCTCTGTTATGTGTCCCCCTGGGGCCCTCAGAATCACCCCCCACCAAGGAAAATCATGCCTAAGTCCCTGGGTGACACACCAGCCCTGCCAACCACCTTGTTGAAGAGTCTACTGGAGTCATCTTACGCTGCCATGGTTCTGAATGCTGGTGAAGACAGCAAGTGTGCAGTCGGCACACATCTGCTTGATTCAGAGCTGGCCTGAGGGCTGACCACCTACCCTCAGGTCCCCTAAAGGGGGGAGCCTGACTCACACGCCCTCACCACCTTCTGTTACTCTTGGTCCTTGACAAAGGACCAGCTACGTAATTTGTGGGGCCCAGCACAAAATGAAAAGGTGGGGGCCCTTGTTCAAAAATGGTGAGGAATTTCTAGATGGCGACAGCAGAGCGTTAAACCAAGCGGGGAGCCGTCCTAAGTGGGGGGCCCGGTGCGCACGAGCAGACAGGATGCACCTGGAGCCAGCCTTACTTTAAGCACCCCCCCACCAACCAAGAACATACAAAAATGGGCCTTTCACCAACACCGACCCCACACCAGGCTCTGAGGCCAGAAAGCAACAAAAATCATGAAAAGAGCAAGGACTTTAGCACCAAAGAACCTGAACCTGAATCCTCGCTGGGCCACTCACAAGCCGGGTGACATTTGCAGTCAAGGTACTTAACTCCCCGAGCCTTGCTGTCCTTATCTGTAAAATGGGTTCAGGGTGGGCGACTGGCATAGCTGCTGCAGGGATAACGGTGAGACAGGAGCGTGATGTCTGGTACCCCGGCCACCGAACAGACCCCTTTCCTCCCAGGAGAAAAAACTGAGGGTCAAAGATGTGAGGGGACCCGTCCAAGGTGGAGTGGCTAGGAGGTGAACCCAGGCCATCTGGCTCCAGAGTCCTGTCCCTGAGCCCAGGTCCCAGGTCTGGCTGTCTCGGAGCCTGTTCCTTACACCACCTTCAAAAAAAACCACAGTGGGTCAGGAAAGACTGCATCTCCCAGCGGGGACCCAGCAAGAAATTCCAGTCCGCATCTGAGATGCTGTGCTCCGGGAGGGCAGGGACCAAATCCCCCTCACCTAGCCAGGTCCTGGCCCACGTGCGGCCACTCCCAAATACTGCTGAGCATTTACCAGGCAATCGTGTCACCTTACTTCCTTCCTCTTATCTTGTACCCCCAAGGGGCATGAAAACAACAATAGCCCAAGGATGTCTGCCCGGCCCCCAGCAATCATCTAAGCCCTTTCCTGCCTCCTCTGAGCACCTGCCAGGCCCACGAGGTAAACAGAATCCTCAGATCCATCATCCAGACAAGGAACGCAGGGACATCAGAGCTGGGAGCCTGCAGCCCAGGGAGCCAGACTGGAGCCCCAGAAAGGCCCGTGGGACCCAGGAGCCCATCCTCCCTTCTCCAGGCAGGAGGGACCACCCACAAGCTGGAGCTGCCCAGTCTGCATGGAAGAGTCCATTGGTGGCAAAATCCCACAATTAGGCACTGTCTTCCAGAAGAAATCCCGGCACCCCAGTTGGCCCAATTAGCCTCCCACAGCGTCTGCATCAGGAGAATTCATTCATCCACCTGAAGGCTATTTCGTGTCATGGCTGAAAGTTACCTGCACAGTCTTGCCACTTCCCACCTGTGTGACCTGGAGCAAGTTACCGCTCTCTGCCTCAGTTTCTTCACATGTAAGTGGGGATAATAATGGGAGCTTTAGGTTGTTTCGAGGCTTAAAAAGTTCATTCGTGTAAATTCCTCTGAGCGGCACTCGGCAAATAGGAATGACCAAGGAATACAGGGGTCACCACTTTTACCCCACAGACATTTCCTAAGAACCACTGGGTGCCAGGCCCTGTGCTTTCTCGACTATAAAACCAGAAATAAAATCTTAAATCCCTGTTCAGCCCTCTGGGCTGGGGATTACCACCTGGTGGGAAGGATGACCACAGAGAAAGAGAAAGAAGAAACAGACAATGACCCAACAAGATAGTCAGAGGGAGGGAGCAGTACCTTGGGGTGGGGGAAAGGCCTGGGAAAGGTGGAAGTGGGAGAAGGGGCTGCCAACGAGGGAGAGGGACAGAGCAGAGGCCAGGACAGGCGTGAATAAAGGCGAGAAGAGGGGGGCGTGGAGTAAGCACAGCCCTGAGGCACCCGAAACTAACCAGTCATCCACTCTGTGTCCCTAGTTCCCTCTGCGGAGTCTGCATTTACCCAGAACTCCCGATTATCCACCTTCTTAAGCCACGCCGAGCCCCCGCAAGGGAAGACAGCCGTACCTTCCGCCGAGCCAGGGTCCCCACTTCAGTAGACGCTGAGGGCCCCGTCTCCCCAGAACCCAGGTCCCCCACTGAGATTTGTGCAGGGGGTAAAGAGGGAGAGAGAGAAAGACCTTACAGTTTTCACAAGTCAGGTTTTGTTTTTGTTAAAATGGAAAGTCCCACCAGGGGTCCCTAAGGGGGGCTGTCCCAGAAGTGCCGGGGTGAAAACGCCTTGGAGACAATGGGTCCAAGCACTCCACTTTACAGATGAGGAAATTAAGACCCAGAAACGAAAGTGAACTATCCAGGGTCAAGGAGCCGGGCCGGACGGCGCCAGAACGGAAGCGGGCCCCTTGGGGCCGGGGAGGTCCCTCCACACCTGGCCTTGGGCAGCGGTGTCTTGTCCCAGGCGCTGCCCTCGAGTCTTGTCCCGGGTCTGCTGCCTCGGCGTCTCCTTGACCCCAGAAATCACCCCACCCCCACCCGGGCCCCGGCCCCCGGCCCCCAGCCACGGGCTCACAGCAGCAGCGGCCCGAGCGGCTCCCACGCACGACCCGCGGGGAAGGGGACCCGGGCGCACGGCAGCACCCTGGTGCGGCCCGCGGCGCCCACCCCAGGCCGGGATGCGGCGCCTGGGAGCCGGGCCGGCTGAGCCCGCGCGCAGACACTCGGGCGCGCGTCCCGGACCCACGCACACTCACCCGGCCGCGCCGCCGCCGCCCGGGGACGCGGAAGGTCCGGCCTCGGCCCCTCGGCCCCGCCGCCCGCCGTCCCTCGGCCCCTCCGCGCCGCCCGCCGCGCCCCGCCCTCCCGGGCCCGCCCCCGGGGCGCGCGCTCACCCCACCGGGAGGAGCCGCCCGGGAAGCTGGCCTCGAGGCCCGGAGGGAAGGTTCTCCCGGGGCCGCGCCGGAGCCGGGCTGGGAGCCGCCTTTCGTCAGCCGGGCAGCCCCCGGGGCCGCGGGGCAGCGCCTGTGCGCTCGGCCGCCACGTGCAGCGGTCCTGGGGCGCCTGCGCCCCCGCCGGGGACAAGGGTCCCGCCCCCCAGCCCCGGTCTCCCCGTCCTGAGAGCACAGGCTTGCCTCCGAGGTCCAGTCCCCGCCCAACACAGTCACGGGATCCGGTGGATGGGGCAATGTTGGGGACCAGAAATTTCTCAGGGACTTGCTTTTTAAGGAAAAATTACATGGGCACCGTCTTGGGAAGCGCATCGGTGTGGCGATCAGGCCGCCTGAGCTCTCGGCCAGCTCTCCCTCCGATTTGTAGGTCATCTTTGGTCAAGTATTTCACCTCTCTGTGCCTTAGTTTTCTGTAAAAAACAGATTGTACCGTGTCATGGGATAATGTAAAGCTTTAATGAGATAACGTGTGACGTGGTCACAAGTGCCAGATAGCATAACTGCCCGCTGGATGCTGGCTACCACCCCCACCACCATCACTCAGGATTTCAGAGGCATCTGCAGTGAAAAGGACCCCTCCCCTGAGGAAGGCGCTAACCTTGTTTATTTTTCCATGGAGCACATACGGATGGATGTGCACACGTGGGTATTGATACAAAAGGGAACCTATTCTATTCTGCTGGGGACCCTGCTGTTTGATTCCACCAAGTTGCTTGGTGGTCACATGATGCCAGTAGACTCCACCCTGCCTTACTGCTAAACCTCCATGCATTGTAAGAAAAGTCTTTCTTTCCTGTGCCCCTCCCCAGTGGGGACACAGAGGGGGTTCCCACTCTTGCTCACAGGCCTTGCCTGTATGGTGGCCACAGTGCTGCCTGTGTACATGCCACAGCCTGCGTTGCTACCAGTGGACTTGCTGAGTCAGATTGTGGATGCATTTCTAATTTCAGCAGGTATTGCCAAAGTGCTAGGGGCCTCTCAGACCACAGGACTTAGCTGGCAGCTTGCTGGGCCAGAGGCGGGGGTGGCATGCTCGGGGCCAGTGAGCAGTGATTGAGGAACTGAGCAGTGACAGATAAGGCCCAGGCGCCCTCATTCACCAGGCAAGTGAGGATCCAGGCTGTAGGACACTAAAAGTGAGGTTCATTCATTTATTCATCCACAGATGGACATTCGGCGCCTGCTAAGTGCCAGGCGTTGTACTGGACAGCACTAAGCAAGACACACAGGATCCCTAAGTAGTTTGCCTAATTCCCCAAAACACGATTTGGGGGCATGGGAGCAAGAGGCCTGTGAGATGTTGGAGCTTTACTAACTGCTCATAGGATACTGAAAGGGATCCTGGGACAGACGTGTGGCCGGGGCAGTGTCTATATAAACCCTGCTCTTGGGCAAGGCCTCCTTGCTCCGGGAAGCCCGATAGCATACCCCTGCCCTTTCTGCCAGGCTGCCTTCACTCTGCGTTCTCTCTGCTGGTCACTCCAGCACGAACTTAGGTATTGACACATCCAACTCCTTGGCCAGGGAGGCAAGAAGACGTGGGCCCTTGGAACCGGCTGACCAGGCTCCGCCGCTTACAGCAGGTGACCTTGCACAAGTCGCCTCACGTCTCTGTGCCTCCATCCCTCCTTTATAAAGGAATGATAGCAAACCTGCTCAACTGAGAGACTGAGAATGAAACGAGGTGATGAGGTGCCTGGCAGAAAGTGCTCAGCACAAGTGAGTGGCACTCTTGGGCAGCAAGGCAACATGCCTTTTGCATCTCTGAAACTACAGCCCGTGGCAAGGCCTGGCCCTGTGGCGTGAGGGAGCGGGCCTCCGCGTCGAATGGAGACAGGTGAATAAAGTCCAGTAAAGGGGGAGTCATGTCTAGCAAAGACCCTGGAAAGCAGACTTGAGGAGTGCCGTCTTGATGGACTCACAAGGCTGTATATAGTGGGCCCACGCCCCTGCCCACCTCCAGCCTGTTCTGTACTGATCTTTACCCACGCTCCTCCAACCTCTAAAAGGCAGAAGCTCCAGGAATGCAGAACATCTCTCAGTTCCTCCTACACCCCGTGCTCTCACTTCCAGTTCTCAGTGGTTGCCATCCTTCTCCATCGGCAAGTAACCCCCAAACCCCATCCCCACCTCACCACCTCATCTCAGGTCCCAGCTGAAAGGGCCCTTCTTCTGGGAGCCCCTTCCTGTCCTGCGCCCAGGCCAGGCCCCATTCTCCTAGTGACCCTTGCTTAACCTACGGCCACACCTAGCACACTAGCACACGGTATGGTCATTGTTCAATGTCCCCACTCCCAAAGAGAGAGCTGACCTTTGGGGCATGGGGCTGTTTCTGCCCATGCTCATAGCTGGCCCCCAGCACCCTGCCCTCTGTGTGTGTCATAGCATCTGAATTAGGGAATGAAGAGCTATGATGAAATCATCAGGGCCTCAACTACAGATAAATCCAAATAGCCACAAACCCCAGCCAGAGCCCCCCCTTACTCCGCATTCGCGCCATCTGTCCTCTTGTGTTTGCAAGGGCTGCAGACCCGTGCCTGAGGGCTGGCTGCCAACTGTCTGGCAACCTGGATGAAGGAAGAGGGACGGAACTTCCTCCCAGCTGGGCAGAATCTTCAAGGGTGGCAGCAGACGGTCTGGGGAGAGCCTCAGAACCACTGGATGAGTCAGTGAAAAGCAAAGAGTAAAAATAGGTCCTGTGTTTTGGAACCAGCCTGCCGGTTACAGGTTCACTGACTTTCTCTTTCAGAAACATACTGTTTGAAGCGACGCCACGGCCTGAGCAAACTGAAGTAAATCAGACAGCAATTCGGGCTGGGAAGTCAGGTGGGCCGGGGTTCCAATCCAGGCTTTGCCACTCATTCGAGAGTGGTTTGCCACTCAAAAGGTGTTCCCAAAAGCAGCTCCCGCAGCACGCTCCACTGCTAACGGCTCCGTGACACTGCGTCCAAATCCTGGAAGTCACATCGTGCAGTGAGTGCTCCACTACGAGACACGCTCATGAGAGCTGGGGACTGAAGGCACAGCTGTCCTTGTCAGGAATGTGCGGGCAGTAAGACAAGTCACATGCTGTTTATCAGGAAATTGGGTCAAAACCCGAAGAAATACTCTGAATTCCTGGCAGTAAGGCCACCGATCCCCCTGAGGGGTCGGGGATCTGTTGCTACGCTGTGTACACAACCACAGACGGGTACAACAGGAATAAAATGGGGTAGGGCCCGAAGACGGAGAACTCCCATCTGGCTGGGGACGGGAAGGAAGGGCAGTTGAAGGTAATCGAGCTTTAAACCAGCAAGCTCAACCGGCCGGTCTTTAATAACCCACTCATGCTCCCTCGGAACAACCAGCCTCGCTTCTCTCCTAATCTTATCTTCAGCTGCTGCCATCTGTTCTAGAATGCGGCCACTCTCCCCTTTGCAGGCTGTTTTCAAGTAGGAAAAAAAGGAGTTGAGTGCCCCCAGGCCCTCGAAGCCCACTGATCCCCATCAGTCATCCCCCTTTCCTGCCCCCCCACAACACAGTGAGCTGTGTATGGCCTTGAATTCACACTTGACCCAGGAGCCAGTCAGCGTCATTCGCAATGTTTTAAAAGCCAGAGAAGATAGATGTTGACACGATCTGGCAGCTTCCTCTCCCTGAATCACTGCCCAGATCTTTCAATAAAGGATGTGCCTCTCCTGGCTCTTACGACCTGCCTACCTGAAGAGGAGCAGGGGAACAAAATGTGTCCCGCCTGCCTGTGCGGGAGCTTTTTCAGTAATTTCAGAGCCACTCGAGTGATGGGAGATTGGCTGACAGGAGGAAAACACTCTAAGATCTACCAGATTTGTCCCTGAAGGAGAGAAAAAAGGGTGAAAAATGAGGGGCATGAAGAGTCACCAGAGCAGGTCCTTTCCTGCTAACAGCTTTCATTGACTTCTGGTCCCATGGCTCTTCTTGTGCAGAGGAGAGGCCAAGAGTGCCGAGAAAGGCGGAATATTAGCCACGGGCTCAGCTTTCCCATCCACGGAAGTGGGGTTGCACTGCCTGACCTGCAGGGCCGTGTACGTTTACACAAAGAACCTGGCACGTAATGGGCCTCCCTGGCTAGAAGCACGCAGATTCAATGTATGGCCTCCGACAAGCTGCTTCACCTCTCAGAACATCGGGGCTTTCTTCCCCCCATAAAGTGGAAGTGGTTCAATCTTCAGGGAATTTGTGTAAGACGTTACACAAGATCTGCCTCACTGTAAGCTGTTTTGTACCTTCTCTCCAAGAAGTTGAGCAGGTCTGAGCTTTGGCACTAAATGGAATGGGCAGTTTCTGTGCGTGTAAGGGGCAATATTGGGGGCATCCTTCTCTCCAGACGAGTTGACAGGACATGAAGTTGCCCAGAGGAGCATTCAGTCCAGGATCTGGGATGTGTAAAGGGAGAAGAATCACGTAGGTGAGACACATGAAAGGGGTGCAGTATGCTTCGTACCAAGCACAGGCACAGTGGTTAAGCACAGAGGCTAAGGCAGGCAGCCAGTCTGAATCTTGGCTCTTCCACTGCACACCCTCGGGCTGGGATCTTAACCTCACCACCTCCTATCCCATAAGTAGAGACGCTATGAGGATTAGTTAATATAAATGGAGTTGTTCTTGGAATACTACCTGGCATCGAGAAAGCTGTTAGCAATTGTAGCAGAGATTTTTACTCTCCAGATATCCGTAGGTTTCCCCTATTTCATAGCCTCTCTTGCGGTCAGATTGGCTCATGTGACCCATTGCAGGTCAAAGGGATGAGAACAAGTGTCACATGTTTCAGGACTGAAGCGTGTAACAGCTGGTGCCTGTTTGCCAACTTTTCCTCCCCTGCCTCTGCAATCGTGGAAGCCGTGTGCTGAGATGTAAGAGCCACACAGTGGAAGTCATCTGAGTCGCTGAGTCACTGCGTGGAGAACAGCTTGCCCTGGAGTTACCCAACCTGTATCGACGATTATTAAGAAATAAACCTTTGTTGTATTAAGCCCTGAAGTCTCGGAGCCTACCCTATCCTGCCCAGTACAGCGATTATTAGACTCGTACTCGAGGGTGATTACGATGAGAAAAGGAGAGGCAAATTTTAGAAAATGAGGAAACATTTACTGAGCCTACCATGTTCCAGGCATCATGCTTGGTGCTTTATTTTTAATAATTCTGTTGCTGCTGTGGAAGTGCAACTGGGTCTCAACTGATAGGGGGACATCTGACAATGAAATGTCTGGAGGCATCTTGGGTGGTCACAGCTGAAGGGGTACGACTGGCACCTAGTGGGTAGCGGTCAGGGACACTGGTCAACACCCCTATAGACTGTGTACAAACAGAAACCCTCCATCGCAGCCCAAACCATTTCTCAGAGGGAATCACCATGGCCACCGGTTTCTTCTACCTTCCGGATACCCGGATATACTCCGCCTAGAGAAGGATAGGCATGTGTAGATCCTTTTTTGTACTCAGGTGGGGGGAAAAAACCACACACCTGGATCTGCACATGTGTATTCTGGAGTTCATTCCAGATCCGAACCAACGTACCTACCTCAGCGGTCAAGGAAACAGATCCTAATTTCTCACACGGGCCACAAGGGAAGGCCCGCCCCCTAGACTTCCCAAAGGCAACCCCCGAGATTGATTTAACTGGCCGGGGAGGGGCCTGCGTACCCACTCGGGTTCCAGTCAAGGTGGAGAGCCACAGGACTAAGCCCTCCACCTGGGCCCTGGATCTCGGGGCCTCCAGAAGCCTCGGGCATCTCACTCCACCCAGCGACTTCGTCTCGCTCCCTCTATTCCCTTCCCCACCAGCCCACATGTCATCACCTCCCTCAACCACGTCCTCCATCAGCCACCACCACGGCTCTTTCTTTCCCTTCACAGCCCAGGGTTTCTCCACTCACTCACTTTCAATTCACCCTTCAAACCATTTAGGTTCCTCCCTCCCAGGTCACCAAGCTCTTTAATTTTCAGATGGTGATTTTTTGAAATACTTCCCTGTTACTTCCGTGACTTTAGCAACATTCAGCTGTTTGGCTGGAAATTAACAGTCAAGCAGTCATAAAAGTGCAACCCTATTAATCCAGGACAGAAAGACTGGTGGCAACCAAGCTAAAGATACTAACTAAACCAGTGAATGCAGGCGTTTCTTCTTCCTGGTCCTCCAGTTTGGGGAATCGGTATTTGCAGCAAGCAGAGGTACACTTAGCAATACCAAGAGAAAAAGCCCTAACAAAACTGGGTATAGTTTGGCACGTGTTAAGATGGAGACTGTTTACCAGACAGCCAAATCAAAATATCAAATAAGCAATCTGAGAACTCTAGAGTTGAGACGAGATAAGCTGGACATATAAATTTGAGTCTTCAATATAGATGGTACCTAAAGGCATGCAATGGAGATGGTCTCAACAAGGGAATGAACGTACAGAAATCCAAGAGCAAATCCTCGGGAGGATGAAGAGGAACAGGCAAGAGACTGAGGAGCAAGGCAGCACGTGAGCGCAGAACGGAGGCTAAGAAGGTGGTTCCAGAAGGAACAGCCAACCCTGTCAAACAGCACTGAAGGTCAAGTGCGGAGAGCACTGGCCCTCGCCATCTGGTCCTCACTGCTGACCCTGACAAGCAGTCCCAGCGGAGGCCGAGCCTGACTGTCTTCAAAGTGAAAAATGGAAAATCTCGTACAGAAAACTCTTCTAAGGAATTCTACCGTAAAAAGGAACAGGAACTGGAGACAGAAGTGGCCTGAGATCAACCCATCCTGAGTCATAAACAGAAGATTTTTAAAAGGCCATCTAACTCTCTTGTAATATTTCAGAAGCAAGGAAATCCCATAATGTTCTCCTTCAACGGTTTCTGCCTACCAGAAATTATTTCACAGCCAAAGACTTTTGGCTCACAGAGGCAGGGTCACAGGGCATTTAAGTCTTAAGTGCTAGTGTCACATTACTACATGTAATACACACATCGTTTAGCCCACCAGGAAGGAAATATACGTGATAACTTGCCCAAGGCCGCCCTACCCCAGGACACGCACCACAGAGAAAGGCACACTGCAGACATATTAATTTCTTGCTATTTTTCAAAACAGCTGTTAGATAAAATCACAAGTGATTTCCTTCCTGCTAAGATACAGACCATGAATATTTTCCTAACTATGTGTGTGAACGTGCGTGTGACACGTGCTAACTGAGTTTCCTAAGGGAAATTCTGCACAACATCCGGGTCAAAGAGCACTTTGCATTATCAAAAAGGATAAACCAGAGGGGGAAAAAATGCACGACAAAGAGTCTTTACTTTTAAATGATTATCTGTACACCAAGGGATAACATGTAACAAGTTCTTGAATTCTATCATCTAGCAATTTTGACTTAGATACACTAAAAGCAGCCCAAGCAATTATAGTGGTGTTCATTGTTCTAACCCTCAGGCAGAAACGACTATTTTAAGGCCGGCTGCTGCTTCACACGTTACAAATGACTATTTACTACTTTTTCATAGAGAAGCCCCTGACCTTCAAGAAAGCTTTAGGGAAAAAAATATTTTATCCCTTTCTTTCTTAAAAAAAAGTTTTTACTACATCTAAGACAGAAGAAGTTAGTATAGATATATATACTGCTTGAGCTAAAAGGCATAGGAAAACAAACAATGCATACTTATTAAAATTCTAAGAAATGAGGTGAAAAAAATGAAATCTTTGGATAAGCTCTAAGTTTGTATGAAGAAGCTAGATTTGCTATTCTCCAAAAAGCAAAGGGATCTACTACATAATATACAGAAATAATTTAATGCCTTTCCACAAGAATGTAACTCAAGCTCTGCTAAAGCTTCATATTCCATGAAGGCATCTGAAATGCCCACCCACGGAACAGGCGCATCTTCCGCTTTCCTCTATCCATTTAGGCGGTAGTTTTCGTGGATTTCTGGCCGGATGTCGCAGACGAAGGCCAAGAGGTCATCCAGGACTTCATCCCTGTTCTGCCGGAAGTAGGTCTGGAGGATGCTCATCTTCTGCTGGGTCTCCTTCTCCACTTCGCTGCTGCAACTGCCGTGCGATCCCAGAGCCTGGGGGTGGGAAGCAATGACACACAGCAATGACACATAGGACGGCACGCCGGGTGGCCAGGAACAACATTTGGTAAGCAGCTTTCTTACTTCCGCAGAAACCCAGTCTCAGCGATAAATATAAATAATCAGCAATCGGCAAAGCAACCTCATGACTGACGAGCATGCGGGGAGCTGGCGTTCCCACAGAGTTAATGGGAGCATCAACTGATGCAAGCACTGTGGTGGCCAACGTTAAAACGCCTATCAAAAGGTAATCTGCACAGAAATTATCCCAGAGTGATATGTTCACCTCTCTCTAGAGTCTAAGACTGGAATGAACCTCAAGAGGCGAGGGGCTGGTTAAACAAATGACGGGGCATCACACCAGAGAACACTCTTGAGCCATTAAGAAAGACAAGGCAGATGTGTACAGCAAGATGCAATGAACTGTAAAATATGCAGTTTAAGGGGAAAAAAGCAAGAGACAGAATCGTATCAGTGTGGTTCCTATCTACGTGTCCTTGTGTGGTTTCAAAAGGGAGACAGATGGTGTGAAAACAATAAACACAAGGGGGGCTCAATTTAGGGGGCACATACGGAGTTTCGCCATTACTAGTTAATGTTTTAGCTCTAAGTTCAGCAGCAGATTCACTATTATGAATACATGACACCTGTTCTTTTAAATATGAATGTTCTAGAAGAACACAGCAGGAACTGTTGGCAGTGCCGGTCTCCGAGGAAGACTGCAAGTCTGGGTGGGAGGGACACTCGCTTCTCACTGTCGCCTCGTTTTGTTGCTTGCATTTTTTATCATACGCATGTCTGACCCTTCAGTCTCCACTCCCAATTAACATACACTGACCGATAAATTTTCTTTCATCTTCTACGGTCTCCACAGGATGGCTGGCGTTTTGTTAACTTCTGTGCCTACTTTACTAGAACATGCCCCCCTCGGGTTCGTGAAGACGTAACTTCTTGCGTCTGGCCTTTTCTGTCAGCTAAGCTGCTCTGGCCTCATTATGTGTACATCAACAACTGCATCCCTTCCTGTTTATGTGACACATTACAGCTTACGAAGCACGCTCTCACGTTATCTACCCCTCCACGCCCTCCAAGGAGGGCATCGCTGCCCTTTCCAGAGATGAGGAAACCAAGGCTCAGAGGTCAAGGGGAGCGGGGAGTCAAACCCAAGCTTTCTGAGTTCAAACTGAGGGCTCATCACACTACGCTCCAACTGTTCACGTAACAGGAATACCCCGGGGCATTGCACAGTGGTGAGCTCAGTTGCTAACACGTATTTTTAAAAGTCCGTAACGCTTGCTCATGGGAAAAAAGAAAAAAACCACTATCTCTGTTCCTATGAATGTAAACTGTATGTCAAGCCCCAGGACGCTAAAACCGAAGAGGTTACAGTGGCACTCGGAACAAGTCAGAGCTCACGCTTAGAGTGCGGCACTGACAGGGCCTCTGTGAGCAACTGCAACCCGGAGGTAAAAACAAGGAGGCGAGGGGGCTGCCCTGACGAGAGTGTTTCTGCAGTGTTTCGTGACCAGTCTGACAATTTATGCACCAACGCGCCCCAGTTCAGTAGTCAGAAACACGTGAAGTTTTAAAAGCACTGTAATCACCAGTGCAAAGAGGAACGAAACTTCTGCCACTCACTGCTGAGAGGGAGCACGCGTCTTTATCATGGACTTGGACTGGAGGGGGGAGCTGTGAACGAGCGGAGGCCGCAATAAGAACTTGAGCCTGAAGCCCAGAGAGCCAAGGGCAGAGGGGACAGATGGAAATAGAGTCTTCAGATCATTATTTAAGCTCCCGGATGAAAATAAAGTTAGTCTTTCACTGGGTTTTTAATTATATAGGCCAATAAATTTTACTGTGCTTACCAACTGGAATAGCTTCCTGTTACCTGTATCTAAGAGTCCCCGACAGTTTCTGTGAAGCCCTCCTCCATCCTTTCCCCTTTCCAGAATCTTCCCCGCTTCCTCTGTACTCTCTGCAACCTGTTTCTGTACTATTATCATACGCATCTTACACATCGTGGTCCACCCTATACTCCTGGTAAGTGGCGCTGTCTACACGACACTCAAGGGGGGCTCCATTTAATTCGTGTTGACGATGGTGGCAGCTGTGTCCACACCTGTGGGTTTCATGACTCGCACTTTATGACTGAGTCTCCCTGATGAGACTAGAAGCTAAGCTCCATGCGGCAGGGATCTCGTCTATTTCTGTTCACCGCTGAGCCCCCAGCACTTGGCCCAGAACCCGGCACACACTAGCTGTTCAATGGATATCTGTTAAATGACTGAACAACACTAGGATTCAATGTCAGTTAAATACTGATCACCCTAACAGACTCAGCCTCAGCACTCAATAACCCAATTTTCAAATTTCTACCAGAATCAGAATCTCCGATTGATACACAATGCTGGCTATTTGGAGAGCCGGGGGAGGGGAGGGGAGGGCAGCCTCGGGAGACTAAAGCAGTGAGGAGGGGAGCGGGCCCACCGCAGCTTCCTTGGCCTTGAACTCCTTCTCCCTCTGCAGGCGGTACTGTTCAATCTCAGCCTGAGCCTCCTCCTTGGCCTGCTTCAGCCTCCGGTTCTTTCCTGTGGTCAAAGGAAAGAGCTGTGTCAGGAAGTGGTTAAAAGACAAGCAGAAGAGGAAACAGACCCTGAGATGGACGATTCCAACAGTAAACAAAGAAAACAGTTTTAAGATCCAGTCCCAAAAGACATGAGAGGGAGAGAGGGAATTCGAAGGTAACCAATGACATCGCTTCCTGCCTCCTATAGGCTGTTACAAAAAGGACCACCTCCATAACTACAGACCGAAAAAGGATGGAAAAAATCTGAGAATGTGTCAAAATACTCTCAACCTCAAATACTAAGAACCAACATAAAACAGGTGACACTAGCCATCTGGGGAACTCTTGCTCCTCCCAAAAGCAAACAGCTAGGTATGCTGCTGATCACAATTGGAGCTTGGCTCAGAACCTTAGCAAGGAGGCTAATATGCTCCCAAGGGACATCAACCTAAAATGTAACTAATGAAACAGATGATGTAACACTGGAAACTAACAACCATGCCTGTGCACCAGGAAAGAAGTAATGAAAGTGGTCCGGGAGGAATCCTGAATGGCAGCAGGGGACAGAAGGACAGCATGAGCACCTAAGAAGTGAGCAGACACTCAGAGGTGCTCCGGGTTCTAGAAGAGAACGGTTTAACCGAGAGCTCGACAAATTCTCCAGGTTCCATCAGAGGCTGCATGAAAAGAGACCAGAAGACCAACCAGCACACACTCTGCTCTGATTCTCTGCTCACCAATCAAACTTCTCAGACACCCCAATGGAAAACAAGGAGGGGATCCTAGACTATAAACCTGAGCGTTTCTTTAATTCCAAGGGAAGGACATCCTGCATCTAAAGGTGAACTTTGTTACACATCACTGTATATCAATTGCCCAAACCCTACTCAACCCACGTGGACGAATGAAACCAAATTGAAACCTTCCACCTCGTGATTAAGTACATTTAATAACCCCATGTCATCAACACATCACCAGGCTGGTCTGAAACAATCAACAGGTGTCTCTCCAGGCACCCCAGGGACTATTTGTGCAAGTAGATATTTACTCCAGTGTTATTTAAGGCCCACTGCACTCTGCTCCAGCTGACCGCTACCCCAACCCTCCACACGCTATCCTCCTCCTCAGCTATATTCAAAGCCATATTTCAACGCCAAAGATCTTTTCCAAACCAACAATCTAAAATAACATTTATGGGCTGAACATTATGCTAGCTCCACATAATTTCACCATACCACTCTCCTGATCACTCCCAATGCCCACGGCTCGCTGAATTAATTAAGATGATAATATTCTCTGCCTATCAGCAAACATCTTCAAAGTTCAATTTTGATATGCTTCTCTGAAAGCCAAAAGTAAATATTGGAGCAGAAAATCTTATTTCTTTTAAATCTTGTTTTTTGAGGGCCTTACATGTGGGCATGTGGGAGCTAGTATTCCGTCTCACTCCAGTGAAATAAATCATAACACAAATTTTGGTTTTCTAAAATTTTAGGGTCCAAAGCGATGATTTCATGAAAGACGTGGGTTGCACCATTTTACCAGCTCATGCACTGCCTCTTCCCAGTTCCTAAGTGGGCATATTAACCATAATTACAAAGCAAGAGAGGCAATAATTTTTCCAAACTGTAGCCCTTCTCAATACTTCTGTTCCTAATTATGGAAAATTCTGAGATGTATATTAGCCATCAACTCGCTCCTTTAAAACAAAGGCATTCTGTAAACAAGGATCGGCTACCTGAGATATACAAGACCCTGCTCCAGGCTTGACGGGATAATGAAAGGGGCAAAACAGGACCCCTATCTCCAAGACCCTCCGAATTATTCTTCCCATTTTCCAAGTCTTTGCTCCTGCACTTCCCCCAAGCATTCTCCCACACTTCCCAACAGACAGAGCTTCTGTTACTAATGAGCCATCACAGGACAAACTGACAAGTCATTCTGGAAATACTGTATCAAGGGCATGAGCAGAAAAACTCTGCGAAGAACACAGAACTTTCCAGTTGCCAAAGCAAGAATAAAAGGCTTGTTGCCATCCCCAGCTCCGTCAAAGAAAGCTTTTCTATGAAATCCAGAGTAACACACAACCTCTAATTGAGAAAGAGCGAGCCATGCTTGCAATCTACTGGGGTGTGGGATCAAGAGTCTATCTCATACTAGGAGAAACAGCAAGGAATTACTAATAGATCTTGGTATTTCACCCTTGCATGGGAAAGGGGCCTCTAAGCTCCAGCTACACAGCTTCCTGGGGTATGGTCAAATCACCTCTCTCTGAGCCTCATTTTCTCCATCTGTAAAACAGGGACAGAAACTCCTCTCTCACCAGACAGGAAACTGAACACACAAAGTCAAATTAAACCCAGTCCCTGTTCTCCCCGACTTTAGTGACTGAGCTATATAAACAGGTGACTGCACTGCAATGACAGAAAGAAGCACCTGGGAGGACTCCTCGCCTGGTCTGAGGCGAGAAGGACAACTCAGAGAAGGCTTCCTGCAAGAAGCGCTGCCTAAATTTTGAGATCTAAAGACGAGGGGTTAGAGAACAAAAAAAGGAAACTAGGAAATGACTCTTCCCATCAAAGCCAAGAGCTGCGCAAAGGCTGCAAGTGAAATCTAGAAGGAGCCTTGGAGGAAGCACAGTAGTTCAGGATGTCGGAAGGAGAGCACCGAAAAGTGAGATGAGAGAAGAGCCTGATGCATAAGCGCCTCTACACCCTAGTAGGGAATCTGGGCCTTACGCTTTGCTGACTGTTAAGGCGGTGGGGAAGCCCTATTCGCATCTGAGCGAGTTGACTCTGACTGCAGCGAGGCCGGAATGGAGCAGAGCAGGAAGCCTTCTCCCACTCACTAGACTAGATGAGCTCCACCTGCTAAGTTCTTGAGCAACCTTACATTTCCCAACTCTAGCCCTCATCCCTCCCGCGATTATTCCGCTTCCTTCACCAGGACTTTGAACATCAGGGTGCCGGAAACCACAGATGCACCGGGCACTGCGTTTGGTACATATTAACCGCGTTAAAAAAAAAAAAAATCTTAAGGAATTAACGAATTAGGCTGCTACGGGAGACTCCGAGAACTTGGTGTCCTAGTCTAAGATGCAGGCTGCAGGGATGGAGGAAAAGCAAAGAGATAAAGACACCTTGGCGACCGACTTAAGTTGGCGACTGATGGTGGCTCCCTTCACTGAGACGGAGCAGCCCAAAGGAGCAAGTGGGAGGGGAAAGACAAAGTCCCGTTTGTCTGGCACATTTTACCGCCTCCCAGACCCCAAGAAGAGCGCACACCCAGTATTGTCTCCACGCCCGACCTACTCTCCCCAGCGCAGGTCCCGTCGACCTGGAGGCCTTCCCGAGCCTCGGATGGAGAGCATCGAAACCCCCAGCGTCTGCGACCATCACTGCCCCGCCCCGCAGCCGCCGGACCTCGGCCCCCCGCCCCGCCCGCGGCCTGGCCGCCTTCCTCGGACTCGCGCCCCCCTAGCTACCCCGCCCCGAAACTCACGCTTGCGGGCCTCCGACACCTTCTCGGCCGCCCGCTTCTCGGCCTGCAGCAGCTGCTGGATGCCCTGCGACTGACTGGCCATGGCGGCGGCGACTCAGGCCGAGGGGAACGGCCTCAAGAGCCTAGATCGCCCCCTGGGGTCAGCTGACCCGGCCGCCCAAGCTCTAGCGCCTGCGCACTGCGCCGCCGCCACGCCCACCGCCACGTGACCGCCGCGGCGCCGCGTCAGCTGACTCCAGCGGGAAGGGGCGGGGCGGAGGAGGGAAGTGCTGAGCGTTTCGACTGCGCCTGCGCAGGATCTGTAGCCTGTCTTCCATTCTGCCAGCCCAATCCCGACGCAGTGGCGGCTTTTTCGCCGGTTCGATCCTTGTGGCCGCCCAGCCGCGTCGTTATTGCCATAATCTCTGATTTTATAATATACCCACGTTAAGGTCCAGAGAGGAGACGACAAACAAAATCATTTTCTCCTATTCTGTAAACTGCTTCACTCTCTCCCTTTCTGGAACTTTCTTTGGCACTCAAAACATGTTAGGGAGTGGGTTAGGAAAATTCTTGCCCGGTTCTGGGGATAGAGGCTGGATTGGGAATAGCGATACTCGGGGTCAAGTCTGCGCTAATCTGTGTGATTTGGGGAGGGTGCTTTCCGTCTCGGAACCCCAGTTCAGGAAAGGATTGGACAAGTTTCCGTAAAGATTTGCTGAATGACCCCTATGATCCTCGGCTGACGTTGGCACTGAGGGTACAGCAGAGAGCAAGATAAATAACGTCCCTAGTGGAGCACACAGTTTATGGACGAAAAATAGATTAAAATAAACAGAAAATGACAAGTGTGATAAAGTAATGAAGGAAGAATGCAGGGTCTTTTCAGAAGGAATGAGGAGAGGGGATGCGGAGGCCATTCTCCCAATGAAATAGCATTTAAAATGAGATCAGAAGAATGAGGAGTTAGCCAGGAAAGAAGGAGGGCAGAATTGGGGTTGATCAGGGGAAAAGGACCAGCATGTGTGGATTTAGGGGGAGCAACCGTACACAGAGACATCCTCCACAAGGAATAGGTGGATGAGAAGTCACTGGTTGGATTTACAGTGTGAGAGGCACTGTCCTGATTCCTGACTGGAACTTCAAGTGCTGGTATTAACCCCGTTCTATGATGACCAAACTAAAGCTTAGAGAGTTTAGGTAGCTTGACCAAAGTCACACCCCATTAACTGTCAGACAGGGTATCTGAATCCAGCCAGGGCCGCCGAGTGGAACATCAATCCACAGTGCTCTTCTGCAAGAATCTTGTGGGCTGTGGAAAGGACCAGATCTCTAGAGCCCACCAGGCCCTGACAGCATCAAACGATGCCAGAACTCTTTGAAAGAAGTATTCCTGCCCTCAGGCAGGAGGCGGCTTCATGGCTCAGGACATTTTCATTTGATTGAGTTTACAGATGAGGTTTGAAAGAAGTCTAAAATCCAGAACTCCTATCCTTTCCTGATATGAGAACCAGTACTTGACTGGTCTCTGGGACTTTTAAGTGCAGTCGGTGATTTCTTGGGAATATTTGTCATTTTTGGTATTCTAAGAAACCATAATTTGTTCAATCAACGGAGAACAACAACCACTTCTAGGGGTGGGATGAAGATTCAAAGAGATGATGGTAGCCGAAAAGTGGAAACAACCCAAATGCCCACCAACTGATGAGTGGATAAGCAAAATGTGGCGTATCCGTACCCTAGAATACTATTTGATCATATAAAGGAATGAGGTACTAACACATCCTGCAATAGGGAGGGAGCTTGGTGACGTGATGCAAAGTGAAAGAATTTAGGCACAAAAGACCACATACTGTGCAGTTCCATTTATGTGAAATGTTCAGAATAGGCAAATCTAGAGGGATAGAAAGTAGGTTAGTGGTTAATCGGGGGCTGGGCAGAGAGGGAATGAGGGGTGACTGCTAACTGGTATGGGGTTTCTTTTGGGATGATGGAAATGTCTTAGAATTAGATAATGGGGATGGTTCCACATCCTTATGAATATACTTAAAACATCAAATTGCATTCTTTAAAAGGGTGAATGCTACAGTATGTGAGTCATTTCACAATAAAGCTGTTATGAAAAGCGAGTGAGCGAGCGAGAGATGATGGATATGAAGGCCTGGCACAGTTTCTGGTCTGTAGCAAGTGCCAGGAAATGGATGCTGTTGTTTTTATCTGGCTGGGGGTAATTGTTTGGTTTACAAATCTGGTCCTCCACTTAACAAAAGCCTTCACATCAGGGTTCCTCTAACAGCCAGCTGCCTCCAAGCATCTAAATATCTACAAATTCCAGCTTTTCTTTTTTTTTTTTTTTTTGCTTGCAGCATTTCAAAAGTTTATTTTGTAAAGAGAGAAATGTTAGACAATCCACGCTCTGAAGTTGTCAGACTGGTTTGGATTTTCTGATTATTGGAGTGGGTGTTAGTTGTCAGAACTTGGGTACCCCGGGGAAGATGTCCTGAAATAACTAGGAAATGAGGGTAAAGCAATGGCCCTCCAAGGGAAGCCTTCAGTTCTTGAGCCGGCAGGTCAGAGCAAAGATTCTCAAAGTCATCTGAAGGGTACAGAAGGGCTCCCAGGCCTTGTGTTCTGATGAGAGAATGTATTAGCAAGTCTAAGAAGACAGTGTGCTCATTCTGAAGTGTAGCTGTTCAGACACAAGCCTGAAACAAGATGAAGGAGCAACAGAGATCTTTCCAGGCCCCAGGTCAGCAATGACTAAGGGAAGGGGGGGTCTGTCGTTGCCTTGGCTGAGGAAACTAGACAAGGTTCAAATCCCAGCCCTGTCATTTACTTCCTGGGGCCCTCCAGGACCAGTTCAATGGACCCCATCTTATCAACAGAGTAATTAAGAGGGGTTTTACAGGAGCTGAGACCCCCTCGTCCAGTTCAGGCAGGTTGAGACCAGCAACCCATCAACAGGGCCTGTGCAAATGCCACACAAGTGATCTTTTTGATGTCAAGGAGCTAAAAACTCCACGCTCAGATCATGCTAACTCCGCCATTTTGTGAACGTGTGTCCTGTGAAGAGCTGTGAAGCTTGGCCACGCTTGCGCAGATTATCAATTACTTCACTTCTCCTCGCCTCCAATCATCCATCTCCACACTTCAGACCGCCCTGCCCTTCATCCCATAAATTGCCCCCCAAGCCCTGGATCAGGGAGACAGATGTGAGGGCACATGCCTCCTGTCTCCCTGAAGATCAGTTTCTCAGAATAAAGCTGATTTCTTTTCCCAAAAGGTGATGCTGTAATAATTGGCTTTTTTGATGTGCATTGGGTAGTGTTACCCCTGCCCCTGGCCCCATAAGACATTAACCACAAGCCTGCTCAGAATAAACCTAATGTGTTATTTTTAGCTTGCAGGAAACCGCAAAGAAAGGAAGGACAACATGGCTGAACAAAACCAGTCAAAACAGGTTGAATGCAACATGGCAGTCTGACTTGACCTGGCATAGACCCCTCAGTAGGAGACCCCCATTTGTGTGGTCACAACCTTCAGCAAATTACTGAAACTCAGGCTCCTCGTATGGATTAATAATAGTATAGTAGAGTTATTAAGAGGATTAAATTAGTTAATACATGTGACTAGCTTAGAGTGTACTCTGCTACTCGTAAGAACATAAATATTTGGATCTCTAGGATAGTGACTTCCCGACAAGAAATAATTAGTGGGCCTTCTGCTTTTATGCGTCAACCTCGTTTAAATAATGGAAGTTGACCTCAGACAGTGTGATGGCTCTAGAGAGATTTCACGGGACCACTGCAATTGACTGAACAGGTTGTTCCCTGCACAAGGAAGGGAGACTGTGCCTCCATGGGGTCACGTTGTAGTCCTGTGACCACATCCAGGATGAGGATCTGACACGCACCATGGAAAACTCCTGGTGGAACTAAATGCCCCGCCCCACCCCCAGGTGGGGCCTCCAGGGAGACAGCTCCCTGGCCTCTGCTTATACATTTTCCATGTTGGAATGCTAGTGATTAATAGTTAACCCTTGCTCTCCGTTGATTTATACTGAAAATAATGATAAGCAGGCTAAGATTATATTCACACATCTTACTGGTATTAGATAAGATTTATCCTCTCATGAACGCAGTTTGCTGTGTGTTGCCATGATAGTGACCAGGTTCAGGACATACCACCCCAAAATATGGTACGTTGACCTATTGAATATTTAGGCTGAAAGAAGTTGGGGAACAGTGGGTGCAGGAAGGACTCTGACCTTCTGCTGAAGCAGGTCAAAGGGCCCGCTGGTGAGAAGTGCCCTCCTTATGTGCAGAAGAAAGAAACCTCCTTATCTCCGAGACCTAGAGGGCAGAACAAACAGGCTTTGCTAAGGTTCCTCCAGTTTATTACGCTTACCTCATCCAACTTTTATCCTATCACATTTTCCACGACTTTCCACTCTCCGTCAAACCGAGCAGAAGAACGCTCAGGGTTAACCACTTCTTCAGGTCTTCATTTCCTTATGGAGACTCTGTTGTCATGTCAAACTTATCCTAAATAACTCTGCATGCTTTCTTCTTGTTAATCTGTCTTTTGTTCCAGAAACCCAGCTGAGAACCTGAAGTGAATAGAGGAAAGATATTTTTCCTTCCCTCCAAAAGCATTTCCTTGCTATTTCAGTCTCTTCAGACGTAGATCCAACCCGCCCGCCAGGATCAAGGAAACAAAGAATTGCAAATTATTCCTAGAAATGAGCTACGAATGAGTCTGAACAAAGCCATGAGCAGAGATATTAATAGCAACATTTTCTAGTAATTCCTTCATTGAAAAATGTTATTGAGCGTCTATATGTGGCAACCTTCAGCCAGCTGCTGTTATGTGATGTGGGGGAGAACGAAACTTTCCTCCATCCTTCTTGGTTCTTCTGGCTGGTCTAAGAATTAAATAATGGGAGAAAATCAAACAAATTTAATAACATGTTTACATGGGAGAAACCCAGGAAAGCTGAGTGACTCAGCAAAATGGCTGAAGCCACCACCTTAAACACCATCTTCAGCTAAAGACAAAAGAGGATGTTGGGGGTAGTGGTTTGGGACTTCACAAAGGAGGAAGGCCATTCACACGGAGATGGGAAAGCAAATGTTCACCATGCCTTGTAGAGACAGTGGACATGGCTGGAGAGGACTTTGATCAAAGGGGCCTGGCTAGGTTCCTACCTGTCTACCACATCTAGTTCACACTGTACTATAGTTATCTATGGTGATAGCTCCTTTCTGGAATGGGCCTTCCATCTTAAATTCTTTTAGGCAGTTAAGGGGAATGTCAAAGTTTCTTCCTGAGTCTTTTGTTCTTAAAAATAATCAAGCCAAAGAGATGCGTTTTGGGGTGGCAAATTCTGCTCCCCTACAGTGAGCAAAACAGACACGCTCTTTTCCTCCTGGAGCTTGGCCTGAATGGGGCAGACAGTCAATCAGAAATGCCTACCAATGAGTACATAATATTGAATTGAGTTAATGGCTCTTCAGTTGGGCTATCCAATATGGGAGCCACTAGTCACAGGTGGCTGTTGAGAAGTTGAAATGTGGCTAGTCCTAATTGAAATGTGCTCTCAGTACAAAATACGTAGCAGATTTCAAAGACTTTGTACCGAAAAAAAAGAGTAAAATATCTCAATAATTTTTAATTGATTACAGGTAGACTTGACAAATATTTTAGATATACTGAGCTAAAGAAAATGTCTTATTAAAATTAATTTCACCACCTCGTAACCATTAGGATGGCTGTTATTTAAAAAAAAACAAACAAAAATAACAGAAAATAACATGTTGGTGAGGATGAGAAATTGGAACCCTCGTGCCTTGGTGAGAATGTAAAATGGTGCAGCTGCTGTGGAAAACAGTATGGCAGTTTCTTAAAAAATGGAAAGTAGAATTATATATGATTGAGCAATTCCATTTCTGGGTATCTGTACCAAAAGAATTGAAAGCGGGTCTTGAAGAAACGTTTGTACACCCATGATCGTAGCAGCACTATTCACAGTGGCCAAAAAGTACAAGCAACCCGAGTGTCCTTGAATGGCTAAACAAACCATCCCATGGAGTATGACTCAGCCTTCCAAAGGGGTGAAATTCTGACACGTGGTTCGACACGGATGAGCCTTGGGGACATTGTTAAGTGAAATAAGTCAGTACAAAAAGACAAATATTCTGTGATTCCACTTACATGAGGTGCTTCGCGTAGTCAAGCTCATAGAGACAGAAAATAGAACGGTGGTTGCCAGGGGCTCCGGGGAAGGGGGGATGGGAAGCTGTTAATGGGCAGAGAGTTTCAGTTTTGCAAAATGACAACGTTCTAGAGATCGGTTGCACGACAATGTGAATCTACTTAACACTGCTGAACTGTGGAATTAAAAATGCTTAGGATGATCGATTTTATGTTGTGTATATTTTACCACACCTGAAAAATAAAAACTTCCACCTTTTCTTTTTACCTTTTTAGAGGTGCCAATAGGAAAACTGAATATTACACATGTGGCTCACGTTGTGTTTCTATTAGCGCTGCTCTAGAGGAAAAGAATTTTTATCTCCGAGGATTTTTTTTTTAGCAAAAAGAAATAACCGCTTTTTAAAGTAGTTACGGAACACTTGCTTGCTAAACATTTAATACTTCTTTACGTGTTGTGTTTGTGAGACAATTCCTATTATAATACGTTTATAACCAAAAATTCAACTGATTACAGATTTATTTAATATACACTTGTCAAACACACAGTTGATAATCTTGAAGGGAAAATACATCAAAGGCACATATACAATTATAGACGTTCTTATACATGTAACATGGAAAATACATTTATTTATTACTTTTTACATATTCTAGAAGACGTTCAAATGAAGATAAGTAGTTGATCAAACAGGTTGATAAACTTCTGGTAGCTCAGGGATCCCCGAGGATTTTTAACATAGGAACCTGATCTAGACGAAAGAAAAGTGAACAGATAACCAGCCAAGCTTGAGGTGTCTATGCTGGGGTGGCGTTGAGGTCAAGACGGGTGGAGAGCCTTTGAGGCAGAGAAAACAAGTTTGGCAAGAACTCTGAGGCAAAAGAGAGCACGGAATGTTCCAGAAAGAGCAATGAGGCTAGAGTGCACAGATGGAGAGGTAGAGGGCTCTGAGATGAGGCCAGAGAGGCAGACAGGTGCTAGATGGGGTGGGGCCTGGAGGCTTGCTAAAGACGTCAATCTTTATCTTAAAGGTAATGGGAAGGGGCTAGCCCCATGGCTGGGTAGTTAAGTTCACACCCTCCGCTTGGGCAGCCTAGGATTCTGCCAGTTCGGATCCTGGGCACAGACCTAGGCGCCGCTCATTAAGCCAAGCTGAGACAGCTTCCCACATAGAAGAGCTGGAGGGACCTACAACTGGGATATGCAATTATGTACTTGGGAGCTTTGGGGAGATAAAAAACAAAGAGGAAGATTGGCAAGAGATGTTAGCTCAGGGCCAATCTTTCAAAAAAAAAAAACAAAAAACAAGCAATGGGAAGCCAGCGGTGGAGTAGCTGGGCTTGCTCTTGCTGCATCTGTCTGTATGTGTGTGAGTCATTTTTGTTTTTTTAGTAAATGAGGCTTACCATGTAATTAAATGTACTTTAATTTTTATCCTTTTTTCATGAGACTGACAATGTTGAACTTTATCCGAGTGCTGTGCTCGTGGAAAACGGCCACAGTTCAGAAATCCCCCTGACCTTTGTTTTCCAAAATCCCTCATCCTTTCGTGTTTCTGAAAATGCCTTAGCTGAAAGAAGCACTCTTCCTCATATAAATCAGATAAGACTCTGCAAATTTGAAGATGCCTCCTTTGTGTACCTGTGGCGAGACCGAACACAGACCACTCTCCAGCTTCCCGTTCTTTGTCTCATGAGTGATTAACATTAGAGTTGTTTGTCCCTCAGAAACTAGCCAGACACAAAGGGAAACACTTTCTGATCAGCTGGTTGAAACGTCCTCTGACAGCAAAACAACCCCAACTCTCCATACCCCCACCTGTAACTTGTCTACTTCTGTCTATAAAAGCGTCAGGTAAAGCCACTCGCCCGAGACACGTTGATCTTCACATCCGATGGCTCGCCCTATTGCAATAGTCTGAATAAAATCGTCTCCTTCATTCCCCTGTGTGTTTCGTCTTTGACAAGATCTTTCAGATAAAGAAATTCAGAAACCAGAACTTCTTGGTTTGGAAACTATGATCTTGGCACTTAAGTGCAAGGCGGGAAGGGTGGCTTCAACCCAGTCGAACACGCCATTCGTTGGGCATCTTCTACATGCAAAGCACTTTGTGAAGCGTGCAGACTGGGAGGATAAACCTGCCAGGAGCAGTACACTATTACCTCTTAAACGGGTTATCATCATCACAGCTTTCATTGAGCCCTTATAACAACCTTTTGAAAAAGATATCTCCAGATAGGTACTATTGTCTTTGCTATCTTAGCCTCAGTTTTCTCTTCTGTAAAATGAAAATCATAGTTCCTCCCGTACAGGGATGTTGGGAGGTCGATGAGAGACTGAGATCGTGCATGAAATGTGAGCCTGTTGTTATTACGGGCTATAGTGGAAAAACAGTTTGGTCTTCTGGAAGGAGGGAGAAGCCATTGTCTATGAGAAGAATCTAGGTCACACTCAGTGTCTGCCACTCTCTCAGCTCACTTAGGAGCCAAGTGGCCGGAGGCAGATCCTTGCACACAGGTCCTCATGCCTTTGCTCTTGTGACCCTGCAACCCTGGTGTAGCAGAAGCTGTCACTGCCCCACCCAATTCCCTGTGACCTTTTATGGGCTCCAGCCCATTTCCAGCTGCCGCTATCTGCATCTCAGCCCGAAGGTTTTTTTTTTCCAGAACAGGGAACACAGAACCAGCTGAAAGTGACCTGGAATTAACAACCCCAGGGAGCAGCCCTCAACCAGTGGCACTGAGGAGTTGGTGTGTGGAAGGAACTTCTCTATTGCCTCGACCTTTGGGTGGGATAATTCTGAGCAATAGTCTGGTAATTTTGAACTGGTTTTTCCCCAGGGAAATAACTCTAGTCTCCCACTGCGGTCGCTGGCTTAATAATGCACTACGCCTTCTTTTGGTCACTTCTCCACTCCCCACCGGTCTGCCCTGTACCGTCCGCATAAAAACTTGTGCTCAGATCCTTGCTTCAGTGTCTGCTTCCCAGAGAACCCACGCTAACCACCAGGCTCAACTGATTAGACAAGGGGTGAGCTTTGATCCAAGACAGCCACCCATGATTGGCCAGAATGTCACTCTGCACATGATTATAATTAACCTAAGCAACTTGGTTCTTCTTCTCAGGGGGCAGAGATGGTAAAAACTAAAGCGGGAAAAAGACAATAGCAACAGATGAGCTGGATCCCATGAATGGTGGCCTGTGGCATCCTGCAGGAGGCTGGTGGTGGGTCTGCCACCCTACTAATGTGCTTTCCCAGGCATGCATACGTCTCTGAGCAGTTTCATAACAACTTCAGTCACCTGAGTCGACCCAATCATGGCAATCCTGACAATCTTAAGAAGTCCAACTTCAGGCTGGCCTGGTGGATTAGCAGTTAGTTTGCACACTCTGGCAGCCCGGGGTTTGCTGGTTTGGATCCCAGGTGCAGACCTACACACCACTTATCAAGCCATGCTGTGGAGGTGTCCCACAGACAAAATAGAGGAAGATTGGTACAGATGTTAGCTCAGCAACAATCTTCTGCCAGCAAAAAAAAAGGAGGAAGCTTGGCAACAGGTGTTAGTTCAGGGCCAATCTTCCTCACCAAAAAAGAAAAAGAAGAAGAAGAAGAAGCAGCAGTTGTCTAACTCCCAGAGGCTTCAGGGTCAGACAGACTCGAGTTCAGATCAGTTCTGTGTGGTCTTCAGCAAATGACTTAGCACCTCTGAGCCCTGGTTTCCTCAGTTCCAAATGGAATAATAATTCTAGCCATTTCACAGAGATGCGTGAGGTTTCGATAAGGGAATGTGTGGAAGCAGCCTGACACACAGTTTGTCGTCAATAATGATATCTCCATCGCTTACCTGAGATCTACGGGTACTGGCATCCGCAAATAGTTCCTGTCTTTTGGTCACCATGGCGACCCTAGGCAAGCTCATAAATTTCCGCTAATGAAGCTGAGATATTTTCGTTTTTCCCTGCTGTGCTTGTCTGTGTCTTGGATAGATTAAAAACTCCCAGAGGAGTCACATTTTAGAGTATGTAGACTGACCATTTATAGTCCGCATCATCTACTGTGATATGCGCAAAAATAATCAAACAAGGAAAAATAGAAAAGAGCCAATTTAGTCTTCCCTGAGCCCAAAAGTGCTTCTATATTTTCGGTGGTTTAGGAAACATCTAGAGAGCAGGACCTTTGGAAGGAAGAGTGGCCTTTGGCCAGCTGGAGTAATTCGAGAGACCACCCAGCCAGCCCCCTGCCTTGCTGGCTGTCATCGCATCCTCCCTTCGGGGTCTGAATTCATCGCAATTCCTCCCGAGGGCCTGATCCCACCCGGTCCTGAGTTAAGCAGGAAGGTCTCAGATACGAATCTGGCCCAGGACCTGCCCTGAGGAGTTCACCGTAGGCAACATCATTTTCCTTCTTTGTAAGATACAGGCATTGGACTAAGCGATTTTTAAATTCCTTCTTACCTTGAAATTCTATGATTTTTATGAAAGTGAGGTCTCTAGTCTAGGAGGAAGCCCTGTGAAAAAAGGCTTTCCTTGAAGATAAAGATAAGGATGGGAGGTGGGTACGAAGCCAGCATCTCCCTTTCCATAAGTTTAAAGGAACCATCACGTGACCGGGCCCCCAGCATGTGAGTAAACTGTGTCTACTGCTAAGATCCAGAATGTCTGGGCCAGACATCTACAGTCAGTCTGCTTTAACGCTTGTTTTGAAAATGCGAATTTGTTCCAGTGCCATTGATATACTGGAGAACAATTTTGGAACATCATGCAAATTTTTATTTCATCCGCAAGGGACATGGGGTGAAAGCAGAAAACGGCCCCCACCTGAACTGACTCTGCAGTGTCAAATAGAAAACAAATCTGGACCGAGGCAAGGAGAGACTTTATTTGAAAGGTTCATTGCAAGGAGGGGAAACGGGGAAGGGACAATTGCAACAGGGACAATCCCTCACCGTGAGATCGGCAGGCCTCTCAAGGGGGTAGGCCAAGGGGTTCTGGTTTTTCTTCTTTGGAGAGAAGTCATCAAGGCCAGAAAGAAGTAGGTGTGGAACAAAGGGCGACAGGCCGGATGGACAGAGCAGCTCAGAGAATGTCGCCTCTTCTCAGGAGGACCTCTAAGGAGGGGCTGTATGCTGGCTCTGGGTGAGTGTGGCCCTGAGTTCAGGGCCCTAGTGGAAGGACAGAGTCTTAAACCAAAGTGTGGCTAAGCATTTTGTTCCGATTGATCAGTGGGACAAAACAATTCAGCTAACCATTCATAAGGCGCAGGACGGGAGTGGGGAGAGTCTGTGTCTCACCTTGACGCAGGTTAACAAGGGAGTCACCCATGAGTCTTATCTGAGTCACACGGGAAGTGTGGTTCTTTGCAAGGAAGCTGTTTCTGGAACACAAAAAGGTGAGGGGATTTCTTTAGCCATTGCTATTTTCCAGGATATAGGACTCCAGTTAAATTCAGTATTGGCAGTAGGAATGGGCAAAACACACGCAGGCGCACGCTTCAGCCATCCACCAGCTGCCTCGGTTCTCCACGTGGGTTAGGAGCCACATCTCCGCCCATCTGGTGTTCCAGCTGTCTCTCTGATTTCAGATAACCCTCCTCCCGCCACTTCACCAGAACTCACAAGCTGTAACCCTTCCTTCCACTTCCACAAGCAAACTTCAAGTCTTTCTCACAGTAAGACATGGTACCATGTTTATTGTGGTATTTACATATTTCTTAACCAGGTAACATGTGCAAGACCATGACACCATTTTAATAGGTTCCTGTCTTTTTTTTTTAAGTGTGTCACTGACAAATTTTCTGAGTACTGAGCCCTAACCCCATATTTCCCATATGCCTTGGGGTTTGTAATTGCACAATTTTACGCAGCACGGTGATTTTTAGGAGCACATATGTCACATTATAGCAGAACTGACTGAATTTACAACAGGGCCTGAGGAGCTTCTCAGGAGACAAGACATCCCAGAGCTAGGCTAGAATCGTTCCAGCAAATTATCAAACCAGAAGGGGAGGAGGGGGTGTGTGAGAGCCCTCAAATTTGTATCCAAGTCAGAAAGAAGTGCGGATAGCTTGGGGACCCAGAGCTTGGGCCTGGCATCTGAAGTGAGGGCAGTCTGGCAGGACTGAGTTCTGAAACCTGTGGAGTCCAGCTCTGGGTGGCTCATGTTGGAATAAGATTGAAATGACGGACACCCAGTTGGTGTCAGAGAATCAGAGATGGTTCATTCAAGTTTTAATTACGGCTCCCTCTACAAGACCTGAAGATCCAGACAAATGGTTTGGGACAGATCTGAGTGGCAGATGCCAGGCTGAGCACCGTCCTTCCCCCTTGAGCATAGAGGTGGTGATACTGGGCCCCGTGCCTCCCGCCTCCTCCCCGGCGATGCCTCAGGGCCGCCATGTTGCTCACCTCCTTGGGCGCCATTCACAGTGTGTTTTATGTGGAGGTGTGGACTCCGTCTTCTTTAACGCTTAGGAAGTAGGCACTCAAGTTCACATGGCTGGCACTCTCTCTACCTGATCACCCCTCACGGTGCCATCTCTTAACGATTTTCTTTTTCCCTGCTCAGATAGCAGATGAGAAGCTTAGCAAACCAGCTGGTTAAACAGATGTCCAGCTGTGGAACAAAATGCCAGCGTCCTTTCTTGCAGACACCACAGCGGGAGCCCTGCAATAGTCTTGGCCTTCGAGAGAGGACGAGGGGGCCTCCCTGCCCAAATACTGCCTTATGCACAAAGCCAACCACCTCCACCTCTCTCAGTGCCCTGCTTCTATCTCTTAGGGAGGGTGTGGACCAACCCCATCTTTTCTCAATAAGACATTTGGGGACATACTTGCTCTGAGGAAGACATGCATGCACTATTGTAGCACGTGACTTGATCAAAACCATCTGCCACAGGGTCCTGCTGCTTGAGGCAAGAGGGCTGAGGCTAGTCAGTCCTCTGCTCATAAACACACGTGAGACTTCCCAGGGGCCTTCTAGAAACGTTAGGTGGGATCTCACTGAGCTCCGTATTAAAAATTGAATTATCCATTCATTCATACACATATTTGTGTATTCATTCGACAAATATTTGTTGAGCGCTTACCTAGTGTTAGGCATTGGGAATTTCAGTCTCATTCAGTAAAAGGGAAAGAAGAGGCAGTCTTCTCTGACCTGGCCCAAGGCCACCATCTACTTCAAGGCTTCCTCCATCCCCTCCTTCACCTCCAGCTACAGTAGATCACTTCCTTCTCTGAGCCTTGGTGGGGGACCAAGTCCATACCCCTTTTGGAGACCTACAAGGAACAGAAAACCCAGTCAGCAGTGGCTTAACCGAAGCAGACACCTGTTATCTCATTTAATAAAAAGACTAGGAGCCCAAGGACCCAGGACCGGCCAGAGGGCCGATGAGATCACTCAAGAGCCCGGTCTCTTCCCATCTCTTGGCTCCTCCCTCTTAAGCTGTTAGTTTCTTCATTTTCACACATCATCTCACGATCACAAGACAGCCATAGCAGTGGGGCATAAGTCCTCATACCATCTCCCAAAGGGGAAAGAAGGGGCATGAGCAAAACGCCTTCTCCTTCTGAGGCTCTGTCTTTCTTCCGGGAATTGAGGGCCCCAAGTAGATGTCCCCTTAGGTCTCTTTGTCCAGAAAGACTCTCAAAGAAGGATGGGATTGCCAGGGCTGCCTTAGACGTATGGCAACTCATCCTGGGGCTGAGAGAGGGGTCCCTCCCCTTACAACATCCCAGGGGAGTGGGTAGATGTGGGGAATGGCTGCTGGGCTCTGAAGCCTGCCAACCTTGACCATCTGTGTCCCCTGGCTGGTCAGTTCCTCGGTGCACCTGCATCTCCGAAGCCCAAATCCGTCCTGCAGACATCGCCAGTGGAGCCCCCACTTCCCTCTCCCAGGACTGCGGCACTTCCCACGGGGAGCTGAATAGACTCCATAAATGTTTTGTAAATAAATGACAACCAATTTTTTTTTAAAGTTTGGTTTTATGGAGAGTTGTGGGGAGAGAATTTGGAAGAAATGTGTTTCATAGACTTCTGAAACAAATAGAGCCTGTGGCTCAGGAATTCTTTGCTGGGAACCCGTGACTGAGTGTAGGGGGTTCCATGACCCCTGAAACTGGATGGGACATTTTGCATAAATGTGTTTATAAATTTGGGGTGGAGTGTATCTTTGGTTTATATTGCATCCGAAAAGGTTCTGGAAGACCAGGAAGCCCCACCTCAAATGGCCTGGGATCTCCAGTTACCCCTGGGCAAACCGGGAGCCAGCATCCTACAGTGAATTGTAACCTAACTGGGCAGAGCACCCAGGGGACCCCATTCCCAGGACTTGTCCTCTCGTGGTCGCAGACTCTGCGTTCTGTGTTTAAGAGGCCAGTCTAAAGGGTGTTATTATTCTGTCTCCCACGGTGGCTCACCACCATCCTCCCCTGAGCAGTGGTCTGTGGGCTGCGTTACTCACTCGTGCCGACACGCTGGACAGAGTGAGTGGTCACGTGGCTATGTGGAACTGAGACAGGAACCAGCCTAACGAGACAGGCTCGTCAGCAAGGCCCCTGGCCTAACAAGATAAGACCCCTAACCAACTGGCAAGCTAGGAGAATCAGACAGAGGCCACCAAAATCTGCATTCCACGGCCTCTGGGCTTTCCTGGGCTTACGCATGCACCCTAGCACCCAGGAGTCCGTTGAAGGTGACCCTAGCCCCATTAGCATAGTAAACATCACACCCAGGGGTGGAGAGCTAGCATGCTCATGATACACAAATCGCTTGTAGTAGCGTGCTATGTGACAGCACAGGTGCAAACACAACCCGGCCTCTGCAGGCCACGGCAAGGCCTTCCTCCCCAGCCTTTGCCTAATAGGAGCCCCATAATCCTGCTCCCTAATGAGCCGGTCACCTGCCCCTTTCCTTTCCACACCTGCTCCCTTGTGCCTCCCCTTTCTGTGCACGAGCTAATAAACTTTTACTTTTCTACTCCCCCTTGTTGTCTCTCTTGATTTCTATCCTGGGGGACAATAAGAACCCAAGGTGCCAGTAACAGACTGCTGGGGGCAGAGGAAAGGAGCTGTGGTGGAGGTAGAGCAGACGCCCACCATCCTGGGTTCCCCCACCCTGGGAGAGGAACAGAACAGGAGGTTTTCTCATAGATGCTGGAGCGGGTGAGCCACCTGTCAAATTCCAAGCCCCGGCAGAGCTAGAAGCTTGTGCATGGGCGGGGGGCACTGAGAGCAGACCCTGCTCTCTCTCTCGGTAGGTGGCTCCTTCCCATTCATCATGATGGGGAGAAGGCTGCTGCAGAGTCAGCCTTGGGAGGCTGAGTGAGCAAGTTGGGGCACAGCACCCCACCGCCGTAATTCAGAGGGTGAGAGACCAGGCCCAGGGAGTGTTCACTGTTCAGCCTCCTGGGTTGGCACCCTGGTTAAGCTTTGGACTTGCTGTGAGATCTTGGGAAACTCGTTTGGCCTCTCTGGTTCTCAGTTGGTTTCTTTGAATGGAAAGTTGCAGGGTGGCCCTAGATCAGTGATTTTTATTATTGCTCCCAACAGGCTCTGATCATACACTGGTAACTCTGGGCAGTCCACCGAGGCAGAGGGTCCAGGGAGCGGCATTAGAGGCCCGGAGGAAAGGGCCTGGGGGGACTAAAGGGAGGCCCCCAGGAAGAGGAAGAAGAAGGACCCTGGCCTCTGGACACCTCATACCTCTGATTCTCCAACATGGCCGCCCTTCAGAATCAGGGAGCTTTGTAAAGATCAGGAGTGCTCACCCCAGACCCACTGGCTGGAATCCTGCAGGGGCTGGAGCCCGGACCTTCAGAAAGCTCTGGGGGAAACTCCCCAGCACCAGCTGTTGGAGATGGAAGATCTGAGCCGACCCATTGTGCTGTTCACTGCCCTTTGCCAGCTGCAACGTGCACATTGTGGGTGCTAAATCGGGGAAGCAGTCTCCACTTCAAAGGGAAAGAAAACGCCTTCTGAAGCCAGGGATCTCTGAGAACAGTGGGGTCCAGACCCCAGCAGGGCCTCTGAGGGCCGATCGCCTGCTTCCAGCTGCTCTGAGCGGAGCGAGGGAGCGCATTCGGCTCGCACACATCTGTTGAGCTGCGCTGCCAGTCTCCTCTGAGAGGCATCATTTCCAGAGCCACAAGTCTATGAAGATCTCGAGTGGAAAGATCACTATCATTTGGCTGGTGACAGACACAATACCGAGAACAGAGTACTTATTATCACTGGAGAAAAACATTGAATGGGTTTTTGAGTAACCGGAATGGCTCACACAGGGAGCAGGAATTCAGCATGGAATTTGGCTCCACTCCTCTCAGACGTGCCTGAGGCACTACTTACTGGTTTCTGAAATTTGCATTCCTCGATGGAGGATGTGGATGCAAAGAGCAGGCGGCTGATCTGGGGCGGGGAAGGGCTGGATTGGTGGTTGCCTAGGAAAAAACCAATCCTGGCTGGAATTGTTTAGTTACAATGGCAGTCTAAGTGGTTTGAGGAAAAAGGAAATTTACTGGCATAACGGGAGGCCTGAGTTATATCTGCTTCAGCGTCATAGGAGTCGCGCTCCAGCTCCTGGTTCTGTTTTCCTCTGTGGGGGCTTCCGTCTTGGCCAGACGCTCCCAGTGTGGTGGCAGGATGGTCACCAATGGCTCCAGGCTGACGGCCTCCCAGCTGAGCTGCCCCACGGAAAGAACGCCTCTTTGTCCTAGAAGATGCAGCAAAAGGATGAGGGCGGAATCTCATTGGCAGCCTTTGTCATCTGGACATCCCAGAACAGAGCGCAGCAGCCAGGCCTGGAGCTGAAAGGTGGGGTCAGCCCCACTCAAACCACGTGAACGGACAAGATGGAACAGCTGCTTAAGGGAAAGTTAGGGTGCTGTTATTAGAAGAAGGGGCCAGACGCTGGGAGCTCTTCCAGCCACCACAGCAGGAATGAAAACTGCTTGCTCTGCTTTTTCTCATGTGCTATGTTCATTTCTACCACAGATTTTTCTAGTTGATTATTTCTTTACCCGCCTGTCTTTCCTGTTGGTTATGTGCTTTTGGGGAGCAGCTGTGACCCCTATCATCTTAACACTAGTAGTTCAAGGCCGGCTGTACAGTAGGGGCTTAATAAATCTTTGTAGAATGACATAAATAGCATGGAGCTGGGATTGGAGAATCTTGAGGTTTTTTGTTGCTGGTGCTTTTTTTTTTTTCATGGTGAGGAAGATTGGCCCTGAGCTAGCATCTGTGCCAATCTTCTACTTTGTGTGTGGGACTCCACTACAGCATGGCTTGATGAGTGGTGTGTAGGTCCGTGCCTGGGATCCGAACTCACAAACCCCGAGACACTGAAGTGCAGCAGGGGAACTTAACCACTACGCCACCAGGCCGCCCCCTGAGTTTTTGTTTTGATTCTGTCCCTAACTTTCGTGTAAACTTCAAGCAGGGCCTTCTTCTCCTTGGGCCTCTTTCTAACCACTAGATGAGGCGTCAGCAAACTTTCTCCATAAAGAGCCAGATAGTAAATATTTGAGGCTGTGGGCCGTATGGTCTCTGTTACAATTATTCAACTCTGCCACTGCTGCACGAAAGCAGCCCAAGACAATACACGAACGAATGGGCATTGCTGTTTTCCAGTAAAATTTTATTTGCAAAAACAGGTGATGGCCCCAATTTGGCCATCTAGCCACAGTTCACCACCTTTCTAGCAAAGGATTGTTTCCTTTAGCTATTGCTCTGTGACAGACCACTTGAAAATTTAGCAGCTTAGAACAACAGAAATCCTTTATTTTGCCCGTGAATCTGCGGTTTGGGCAGGCTTGTCAGATACAGCTTGTCTCTGCTCCAGCTGGGAAGCCCAGCTGTGGCTGGAGGGTGACACGGTTAGCAGCTTGGGGCTGGCTGTCGGCTGGGCACCCAGCTGGGGCGGTTGGCCAGGCCCCTGACACCTCATGTGGGCTTCTCCACGGGGCTAATTGTGCTTTCCCACAGGGTGGCAGCTCTGTTCTGCAAGGAAACCCTCCAACAGAGGAGGAGGCAGAAGCCCTCAGGGTCTGAAGGCCTGAGTTGAGAAACCGACACCGACACAGTGTGACTTCCACCATCTGCCATCAGCCAGGCAGTCACAGAGCCCCCCGGATTCAAAGGGAGGAGAGACACCGTGCCTGCCTCTTCACAAGAGGAACATCAAAGAATTTGCAGCCGTACATGATCTATGACAATGACGTCAGGGTCTGCCGGTTCCGATGTTCCATGGTTTGAAGATTCAACAGTCTGACCTTGGATTCCAGGGGCTCCTGGCTAGTTCCCTAAACTGACTCTCTTAGAGAGCATCCCATCCCCCATCCTTGCATCCCTCAGGCCCCTTGACCTTTACAGGGTCCCTACGATCTATCCCCCCTCCATCCCCACGGCCACCACTCAGAGCAGCCTGAATGTTGCGTGGCCTCCTCACTATGCCTTGGGTCCCAGTCTGTCCACAATGCTTCCAGGGTCATCCTCCTGAAGCAGTGCTCTAGCACTGGCCCCACGGGCTGGAGAACAAAACCCCAGACTGGGCTCCACTTCCTGTTCCAGCCTTACTTCTGAAGACTTTTCTCACACGGAGAAGTCTCGTCCTTTGCCTCAAATGTCTAATTCTCTCTCCCACCCTCTTACTATGGAAATGTAACCCAGCCTTTGAGGGCCGGCTTCCCGAAGCCCCCTGATGCTTTTCTAATTCTCTCACTCGAATTGTATTGTACTCATCACAAGGTGTAACGTTTAGGACAACCTTACCTTATCTTTTGTGCTGTTCTTATCCTGCACTGTGCACGGGGACCAGGCCTTATTCATCTCTGTGGCCTTGTATGCAGACGGTACTTGGTTAGAGCCTGGGGAGCGGAAGTGAACAGAAATACAGACCTCAGCCTCCTTGCACCCGTGTCCCCTACCTCCCCAGTCTGGGCGGTTCCAGGAACCAGGGTGGCGACTTGCCTGGCCAACCAAGGCTGGGAGACCAAGAGATCAGCCTTCTTCCATGTCTCTTGAATCTGGTTCCAGGCTACCACCCAAAGCAGCTCATCTTTCCCGCAAAGGCTGGTGCACACAAAGAGGTCCAACCCCGGCTGATTCCAGAACCCTGCTAGAGAAGATTGAAGAGATGCCTGCCCTGTCAGACGGAGTTTCCTTCTCAGCTTGGTTCATTGCCCCAGCGAACTGGATGCTTGCTTCTAGCCTATGCCTTAACCTTTATACCTAACTCTGGCCCCTTCCCAGCCCAGAACACTTCAGTGGCAACCCATGGTCCTCAGGATGACATTAGTTACTTACCCTCCAGCTCCTTATCCTTTATGATCTGTCCCTTGCCTACTTATCCAACTTCATTGAGGTCAAATCTCTCTCCTTGAATGAGCTTCTCCTTATCCCATTATGTCACAAACTTTAGTGACTCTGAATTATTTGGAATCTCTGAAAAGATGGTGCCTCTTCGATGCCTTGGGACCTTTGCCTAGGCTCTTTCCTCTTCCTAGAATGTCCTCCTTGCTCTGTCTAATTAAGAATCAACTCTAATGTCACCACCTCCATGAAGCCTTCCCTCCTTTCCATCCTCATCCCCCAGCTGGGTTAGGATGCCCTTACTCTGCTCCCATGGTCCCCAGTGCCTGGCTATAGCAGCTATCACCTTCTGTGGATGGCACTCTTTAAAACTGTCTGTTCCCCACGAGGCTATGATCTCTTAGAGGGCAGAAATTTGGGCTTTTCTCCTCTTCTAATGCCAATGCCTGGCGCTGAGCCTGGCGTATACCTGGCATTCAGCAAATGTTTACTGGATGCACAAATGATTGCTCATTACTCTTTAGACAATTTTGAAAATAAACCTTCAAAGAAGAATAAACCTTAAGAGTCAAACGACACACTGGGGGAAGAAAGCCTAAACGGTTGTTACATATATGATAAAGAATTAATATATCTATATTACAAAGATTTTTTTATAAACCAATAAGGAAAAACTTAACCTCCAAAGAACATTAGGCTGAAAACATGACCAAAAAAGAAGAAACACAACTGGCCAATAGACAGATGGAAAAAATGTCCAAGAAAGCCTTAAAATTAAGCATTATACCATTTCATGTTTCATATTAGAAAACATGAAACATGGGAATATTTGGTTTTAATGAGGCTGTGAGGAATGGGGCACTTTCATCCACTGCTGGTAGCATAGTCCTGAGCTCATCTTTACAGTATGTTCTAAAAGTCTCTTATTTATTTATTTATTTTTGTTTTGGTTTGGGGTTGGGTTGGGTTTTTGGTTTTTTGGTTTTTTGTGGTTTTTTTTTTGGTGAGGAAGATTGGCCCTGAGCTAACATCTGTACCGATCCTCCACTATTTTACATGTGGGATGCCACCACAGCGTGGCTTGATGAACAGTGTGTAGGTCTATGCCCAGGATTTGAAGTGGTGAACCCCAGGCCACCAAAGTGGAGCATGCAAACTTAGCCACTACACCACCGGGCTGGCCCCAAAAAGTCTTTTAAATGTGCCGGCTCTGGAAACCAACTATTTTACTTCTAGATTTTGTTTTTTTCCCGAGGAGTTAATCAGTAATATATACATCTTCACAAACAGCTCTCATTAATTCCTCATTATTTTCTGATCGCTCTGCCTCCGAGAACAGCCTGACATTACAGTCACAGGAGCTGACCGTATCTTACCCCTAATTTAGGGACAAGAGCAGAAATTCTCTAGTGGGGCAGTGGTTGGATTATTGGCCACCAGCCTGTGGGGAGCATTTCTAGGGTTGCTGTAATAAAGCTGGCCGTCACTGGTGTAGGATCAACCAGTTCATCATCCGCTGTCCCATTTGGAAAACACCCAGCAATGGCTTCAGAGATCATTTGGGGAGGGGAATTTGGGCTTGGCAACCGGAAAGGGGAAGTGTTTACTGAGCACCTTCTATAGGCCTAGAAGTGACTTAGATGACCTTAATTGGTCTCCTGTTGGGTAGCCATGACTAACTCTGTTTTGCTGATGGAAAAGCTGAGACACAGTGTAAGGAGCAAAGTTAGATATGAACCGGGTCTGGCCTCTCTCCCAAGCCTGTGAAATTTTCCACTAGAGCGCCATAGACCAGTCCTGCAAATGTCTAGCCCTTGAGGGTGCCACTGGTTGTTCAAGCAAAGGAGATTGAGTGTAGCTTTTCTGACTGCTCTTCATTAAATGGCATTGAGTGAAATATTCTACGACACCCGCGTTTGGTATCTTTGCCCAGGTACAGAGTAATAGCCCATCATCCAAATGGAGGGAAACTAATCTGATTCAGAGCATGCCAGAGTGTAACAGGCTGCTGAACGGATTGTCGCTCAGGGTAATTTTCTCCAAGCAAGTTCGCAATCAGAGTACCTGGACACGTTGTGGTAGTTGACTGAGGACAGCTTGCCCCGTCCTGGCAGCTTGGAAGTCCCTCTGAAATGATTCATTTTTGCACATTCGATAAAATAAACACACAAGCTCCATGGCACCTGCATCCACGTCGTAAGAAAATAATGACGATTTGGCTGATGGCTCCATCCGTCCCCTGGAGCCAAACGCATTGGTTTTTCATCCTCGACAGGAGCCCTGTGATGGCTTCAGAGAACCTGAACTGGGATCTGTGCCTGGGGTAAAAGGAGGGGCGGAAAAACCATCAGACGGGTTGGAGGTGACTCCCTGGGTCTTCCATCTGTTCTGTTGTTGTTTTTTGGGGATTGGTTCAATTCTCAATTAAACTTTAAAAAAATATTTGGTTTTGGTTTGTTGGAGGTTCAACAAATACACGTAGTTCCTTTGGGGATTGTCTGTTTGTTTAGGTTTGTTTTCGCTTGCTTTAAGTTCAGATGCCTGCTTTGAGGGTAGGATGAAATATAATGATCCACAGACATACACCCAGCAAGACAGCAGAGGAATAGAATTTTTTTTTTTTTTTTTTAAGATTGGCACCTGAGCAAACAACTGTTGCCAATCTTCTTTTTTTTTTTTTCTCTCCTGCTTTTTCTCCCCAAAGCCCCCCAGTACATAGTTGCGGATTTTTAGTTGTGGGTCCTTCTAGTTGTGGCATGTGGGACGCTGCCTCAATGTGGCTTGATGAGCAGTGCTACGTCCACGCCCAGGATCCAAACCAGCGAAACACTGGGCAGCCTGCAGCAGAGCCCGCGAATTTAATCACTCAGCCACGGGGCTGGCCCCACGAGGAATATAATTTTAGCCCTTCATAAGAAAAATCAAATTACACAACTCACATCAGCTGTCTCATTTATCCTCTTGGCGTTCATGTTTATCACCGTTCTACACACGGGGAGTTTATCAGAAAAAATAACTAACTGACTTGGGACTTGTCCCATGTTATATCCAGTGGTTCTCAGTCTTGTCGGGTGGAGTTGGGGGCAGGCCACTTGGAGGGATCCAGACTTAAAAGAGTCACATAAAGGGAGCAGTAATTACTAGACGACAGCAGTCAGAGTGGGAGGACATTTCAGAGCATCCTTAAAGGAGCTGGTTATCACACTGTTTCCTGGGACAAGCCACCCCCTGCCACTATGCCCCTCACCAGGTCAACCTCTTTAGCGCCCTTAGATGTGCAAGCCCTGCGATCTCCAGTGCAGTAGCCACTAGCCACATGGGGCTCTTGAGCACTGGAAATGCGGTCGTTCTGAATTGAGCTGCACTCTAAGTACAAAACACCCATGGGATTTTGAAAATTAAGTAAAAAAGAAAGAAGGTAAAAATATCTCAAAAGTAATTTTTTTCTATTGACGACATGTTGAAATGACATTGTGGATCTATTGGGTTAAATAAAACATAGTATCAAAATTAACTTTACCTGTTTTATTTAACGTCTTTCAATATGGCTACGAGAAAAGTTAAAATTCTATGTGTAGTTCATGTTATATTTCTATTGGGCTGTGCTGCTCTGGAGGCCAGGTTCTCCTGTGTTCCAGAAAAGACAGCCTCCCTGAACCTGGCTTAATGTTGCCTTCACTTCTTATCTCCTAACAGGGCAACGCACGGGACAGTTCCTGAAGATCTCATATGGTTCAAGACAGACCCTGACCCTGGAAAACGGGTCCTTTCAGTTTACCTGCTAAACAGGTGCCCCTACGAATCAACAGCATAAACCTAGGATCCAGTTCATCCCAGCCCCTTCCAGTTTAGAAATCCTTCTTTCCACCATGGTTTTTTTTTTTTTTGATTTAGGGGAATTTCATTATTCCAAAATTGGCACACAGAATGAAAGCTTAATTAATATGTCTTATATCACAACATTTGTAGGTCACAAAATTCAGATCAACACTCAGTGTGTCCTTGGGGTGCCCGGAGAGGGGTGCCCTGCTCCGCTCTGCATCTCGTGTCCCACCCCACAGACAAGATGGAGCGGCGTCTTTTCTCAGTTGTAACAAAAACAACTTCCCCGAGTGATTAAAGCTTTGCCCCACACAAGGAGACACAGTCCAGTGGTCGAGAAATGCTGAATTAGGCAGGACGGGGCACAGGACACAAATCCCCCTTCACCCCCAAGCTCACATATAACAGCACCGGTGTTCTAGCACCCCTGTTACTCAGAGACCACCAGATTGGGAAGGGGCCTCAGAAATTGTCAGGGTCAGCCCCCATCCCATGCAGGGGTCTTGACAGCAGCCGTCTGGCCTCCGCTGGAACCCCTTTTGTAACAGACAGCTCCCCCCCTACTCCAGGAACTCAGGTGGCTGGGTTTTTCTTTGCTGTTTTTTGGTGGGGTTTTTTTCCCCCCAGCTCTGACTGTATAAAGTTCGTGCTTATATTGAAAAAAAGTGGTCAGACGTTCACTCTGCCGTGACCTCAAAGAGATCTAGAGTTCAAAGCAGCCCCCCCTCCCCCAACAAGGATGAGTTTGAATGCAGGCTCAGTTATCTATGTTTTTTCATGCCTCATAACCAATTTCAGCATCCATTGCCTCCTCTAAAAAGAGGAAGGAGGAGGGTGGAGAAGACCGAGCTCACTGAGATGTTGTAAAGAGATGAGAGAGGAGAAAGGGCTCTCTGGGTGCTCGGGGCCGCCTGCATGCTGGTCTCTTCGTCTGGATTCAGAGCGCTTATTTCTGTAAAACAGCCAGGGGCTGCTTTGCAAGCGCCCGGCAAGCTCTCGTGTCCACAAAGATGCAGTGGCAACGACTGGGAGCCTTGTTCTCTTCTAGGCATTTACAAACTGATCTGTTCCTGTGTTTCCAGGTGTAGAAGGTAAGCAGCTGAGTGATGGTCCCTGGGCGAGGACTGGGATCCGGGGCAGGCTTTGTGTCTGGAGGAACAGGGTGGAGTGAGGAGGAGGGCGCCCAGAGTCCCGTGGGAGAGCAGGGCTGGTGCATGGTGTCTACAGACTTCAAAGAAACAGCAAAAACTGAGAGAGTGGGACAGAAAGAGCACTTGATTTGGAGGAAAACAGACATGGGTATAAATTCTAGCTCCGTCACTAACCAGCTGTGTGACCTTGGAGAAGTCACGTCGTCTCTGATCCTTCCTCTTTCATCTATAAAACGAGAATAATAATACCCACCTGGCAGCATGAAGTCGTGCTTCCATGTGTAGCATCTGAAGCCAGATTGCAATTTATTAGCCATACGACCTTTGGAAACTGGTTTTGTAACAGGTTTATGGAGATATGATTGACACAAAATAAACCACACGCAGTCAAAGTGTACAATTTTATACGTTTTGATGTATGTAAACACATGGGAAACCATCACCACAACCAAGATAAGGAACACGTCCATCACCTCCAAAATCTTCCTCGTGCCCCTACTCACCCCCCACTTAAGGTTCATCCCCAGAAATCCACTGCTCCACTTTCTGCAGAATAGATTAGTTTGTGTTTTCTTTGCTTAGTTTTGGACAGTTTCTATTGATAAGTCATCAAGTTCACTAATCTTCACTGATATCTAACATGACGGTCGTCTGACGTATTTTTGTCTCTGACATTGTAGTTTTCATCTCTAGAACTTCAATCTGGGTGTTTCGGTTTTTTTTAAGTCTTCCTTGTATCTACTTAACACATCTAACCTTTCCTCTAGCTTCTAGAACATATGAAATAAAGTTGTAAAGATTGTTTTAATGTCCTTATCTACTAATTTTATCATCTGGGTCAGATTTGATTGATTTTTCTCCTTATTTTGCTGCTTTTGCATGCCTACGTTTTTTTTATTGGATACTAGACATTTTACATCTTACCTTGCTGTGTGCTGGACATTGTTGTACTAAACAAACAAATAAATACATTGGAATAGAGACCATTTTAATTTAGTACACTTAGAACCAGAAATGATAAAATGCATTTCCAGCTTTTTACACCTTTAGCCCATCCATGTCAACATTTTCTCTGACCAGGTCATAGGTAAACATTTCTAAAATATATTTTTGAGCTGTTTTTCAGCATGTGGTCCAGTTATCTGGATGCAATGTGGCCCCTTCAGGGCTTTCTTGTAAGTTTCGTTTGACGTGATCAGTGCAGTATTAGTCTGTATTAGTAATTACTAATTACTGTATTGCTACTGTATAGTCTGTATTGCTGTATTAGTAATTAGTGTTAGTTTTCTCCCCTCATGAGGCAGTTCCCTTCCTAGGCCTTTAACACATGCCCCACAAATTATGAGCGTTTTCCACTCCGGCTGTTGGGAACGGCACTATTCCCAGCCCAGTGTGAGCTCTCAGCAATGTTGTCTCTAATTCTTTCGAGTGGTTCTTCCTCCGGCGTCAGCGACACATGCTCTTGTCAGTAAACTGAATACTTGTGACTGACCCTTTGCAGGGCCCCAGAGTTCTCTCTCTGTCAAGTTCTCTTCTCTCAGGTGCCCTGCTCTGCAAACTCTAGCCACCTTGATTTCCTTGGACTCCTAGTTCTGTAGCCTCAATTCAAGGAGGCTGCTGGGCTTGGCTGGCGTCCCGCCATCTGCACGGTGGACTGGAAACTTCCTCCAGGCAGTGAGCTGGAACATGTGAGAGTCTTACCTCATTTGTTTCTCATCTCTCGGGGATCACTGTCCTTCGTTGACCAGCATCCAATACCTTGAGGGCTGTTGCTTGGTTTTCCAGTTGTCTCAGGAAGCAGAGTAAATCGGATCCCTGTTTCTCCAGTTTGGCCAGAAGTAGAAGCCAGGAGAGTTATTCAAATTCTCTGCCACTCAATTTCCTCGCCTATAAATGAGAAGAATAATAGTACCCATGACAAGAGCTGTTGCAAGGATTAAATGAGCTAATGTTTGATCTGTTACATGGTAATTGCTCAATACGTAGATGCGATCATTGTTATTGTTATTATTATTATCATTATCATGATCTCTGGATAGGCTTCTGGAAACTGAAACTCCTGAGTTTTCAGTCCCAAACACAGCACCCGGCACTTCCTTGGTATTAAATATTTGTCTCTTTACTTCTCCATCCCAGATCCCTCTAGCGGATAACCACTCATTCTCTCACTTGGGAGCAGGCAAAGAATGACCTTTGAGATCTTTAGCAGCCATAATTCCTCTGCCTCAGAGATCTAATTGATATTCTCATGGAGCAAATTAGCATTTGCAGCAGACATATTTCACTCCAGATTTATTATGCTCCCTAAATTAATGTAACAAGGATATTCTGAAGAGCAAAGCAGAGTTTAATTCATACGAGACTGGAGGTCAGTCTCTGAGTTAGCTGGAGGAATTCAGGACAGAAAAGAAAGAGTGTACAGTCATGCGCTGCTTAACAACAAGGATACATTCCGAGAAATGCATTGTTTGGCGATTCTGTTGTTGTGCGAACATCAGAACATACTTGCACAAACCAAGATGGTACAGCCCACTACACACCCAGGCTGTAGGTCCTAATCTTATGGGACCACCATCGTATATGCGATCTGTCGTTGACCGAACCGTCGTCATGCGGTGTACGACTGTCTTCCAGCCCTTCCTAGACTCATCACATGGGCAAAGGGGACAGAGACTCAGCTCCTAAAGAAAGGAAAGAAATATATCTGGGATATGCAGCTGAAAAAAAAGAAAATAGCAGCCCAGCCCCTCAATCCCCTTAACCTCTGGCCTTCAGACATCCTTCCTCTGCGTTGATGTGCTTGGTATCAGATGTGATGTTTGTATCTCTTCATGGACCAGACACCTGCCTGGGTCATCCTGGAGGACGGGGGGAAGCCAGCAGGTTGAGGCAGGTCGCAGGGTGTCACCTGAGCAAGTGGGATGTGCTCCACGGCAGCCTCAGACAAAATCTACACTTCAGTCTTCCTGTAAGACCTCTCCCTTCCGCCTGCTTCGATCATCAGAAATGGGGTCTGCTCCCACTGTTCCGTCCTGCCCAAGTGGTGCAGGGACTCACGTCTCAGGGGCTTTTTAATGCCCCCAAACACTCCCTTTAGAAGCAGGAGCCATTTGTATCTATTAAACTGCTTTACCTTCTTTAGGAAAAGTGGATTTATCGTCATTAAGAGTTAAAATTCTCGTGCTCGAATCAGCAGCAATGACTGGGTGCACGTACCTCATAATTGTACTTGCGATTCATTAACAAACTGGCCTTTGCCCCTTTTCTCATCTCTGAAAGCAAGATAATCACAGAATTTCCCCAAATGTCTCTCCACTAAAATGGACTAAGTCTGATCCCGAAGGGTGCGGTCGGGTCGATGGGGTACGAAAGAACCCATGACGTTCACGGAGCCTGTCTGCGCTGAAACCTAGGGCCGTAATTTGGGGTTGCATTAATTCTTTTTTTCAGCAGTTATTAAGAAAAGATCTAAGATAACCTTTACTCTCAAAGGGCTGCAGTTCAATCGAGGGTAAGACGAGGACATCAATAAGTGGAATTCATGGTAGAAAATGCTTAGGGTGAGAAAGTTGTACGGCACAGTGGTTAAGATTTAGAACCTTGGAGTCAGACTTGAGTTCACCTACTGGTTGACCTTGACTAGCTGTGTGTCCTTGGGAAAGTCATTTGATTTCCTGAGCCTTGCTTGCCCCCTTTGTGTAACGGAGATAAGAGAACAGTTGCGTGAACTGAACGAGCGGACGTATGTGCTTAGTACGTTGCTCCGTCAGCACTCAGTCAGTGTTAGCTATTACGAGTAATTGTTTTTTTCAGTCTGGAGAAGGGCAAGACCTTAGGCGGTTTCCCAAAACGGGGAGCAGCCACTTAGCGGCTCCCTGGACCAAAGAGAAGGTGGGGCTTTGGAAGCTGGACCATTCTGCTTCTACTCTTTGCAGGCCAAAGGTTTCAAGGAAAATTCAAAATGGTTCTACGTCCATCTGGAGGCCTGAGCAGCCTCGGTGTGGGGTACGGAAGCTCTGCAGTCCCCCGCCCTTCTTCCTTTATGCTCCTTGACAATCACATCCAGCCCTGGAGTTTGAACTCCCACCTGAGACGCTAAGATTTCATATTTCCGGACAATACAGCTTGTTCTAAACTACGTGTTCCTCTCTCTGTGGCTGCAAACTCCTTTATGGATGGCATCATCCTTCTGGGGATTGAAGCCAGAAACCTTGGTGACATCCTTGATGCCTTCCTTTTCTCTTTTTCATCCTGCCCATTCCCTCATTCTTACCCCATGCAATCCATCATGTCTTGTCCATTTCATCTGCTAAATATTCCCCGAGTCCAGGCACACAGCCACAGCCTTGCGCAGATCATTGTCATCATCTGTCGCTGGAGGGCTGTGACAACCCCCCGCTGGTCCCTCCCCTTCTGCCTCGTCCATCGTCAGCCCATTCTCTGCTCTTCAGTGAGGATGACTGACATCCACCCACAAGTCTGTCCTGCTGAAAGGTCTTCCAGGGCCCCCTACACGACCTCTTTCCTACCAACCTTTGTCCAATCTTGCCTTCTTTTCTAGCAGATCCAAATTTTGCTTGGGGTGATAATGTGTTCAGTCAAAAATCTTACTTTCTAGCCTCTCTTAAAGCTTTATGACCAGGTTTTGGTCAAGGAGATGTAAGCAGAAGTCTATGGAGTGGGGCTTCTAGGAAGCTATGGTTTTCCTGATAAAAAGGGATGGATTCCACTGGCACAAAGCATCATGTTCTCTTTCCTCTTTCTGTCTGGCACACAGATTGATGCCTGGAGGAGGGTGAATCAGGCTGACCCAGGAAGGTGAAAGTCGTCCGTTGAGGTCGGTGGAGCAGGAAGCTAGAAGGAGCCGGTTTTCTCGATGACTGCCTGGACCAGCCACAGTAACCTAGGACCATCTAGCTCCTTATTGCATGAGGAAAATAAATCTTTATTTGGTTAAGTAATTGCAGCTCGGTTTCTCTTACTGAAGTCAGACTCAGTCTTACCTGCTACACCCTCCCGTCAACTAGAGGAGCAGTTTCCAAGCTTTAGTGAGAGTCCAGATCACTGGGGCACTTGATACAAAGTCAGAGCGGGGACTCCACTCCAACAGATTCTCTCCTGAGTGGACCTGCCGTGGGGACCTGTGACTGGTATTGTTTAAAAGCAGCCCAGGATTTCCTGTTACGTATGTTCCATGTAAACAATTAGAGAAACACCAAATTCTGGAAATTACACTTAAACAATTAAGGAAACACACAAATTCTGGATGTACAAGGAATTTTATGAACTAGCCTCTGCAGCTTCTCCAGCTTCATCTCTGGCCATTCCCACTGCCTATACTTGCCCAGAACATACCATTCAGTGGCTTTGCTTGTGCTGTTTCCATGTCTATGAAGCCCTTCCCACCTTTCTGGACCTGGATCCTTCCCCATCCACAAGATGCAGCTCAGGTACCACCTCACCTGGGAAGCCTTTCATGAACCCTCAGGCTGTGCTTGTTGTCCGTCATTGAGGAGCCCTTGAAAAGTTCTGGATGGAGAGAAAGTTCTGGAAGATGGGAGGAGGCTACGTATGTATGGTCAGATTTGCATGTCCACCTGCTTCCAATACTTTGGCTTGAACGGAGGTGGGAGGGTCGGAAAGAAGCCTTTGGGGGAGTTTTAAATTTTATTGGTCTTAGTTTCAGTCCTCCTCTTATAATAACTCCTAGAGTCTGGACTCTGCAGCCAGCGTTGAACGCCTGCCCCAGAAATTCATTAATTTTAGTGGGCTGTTTTCGCCTTTTCACTTTTCATTTACATTTCAAGAGTTAGATTCAACACCAATGTAATAGAAGCAATCAGATAGGCCCCAGTGGAAAGCAGGAGCATCTAATTAAATCCTGATATTTGCAGGTCTAGCTCTCAAGGGAGGAAAAAACACTGACTCGTTGGATATTTATGGAGCTCATTTGTTCATTCAATCATGCATTCACTCCTCAGTTCACTCCTTCACTCTGCACTGACAAGATTCTCTTGGTTACAAGTAAAGAAATACAACTCGAGGTGTCTTCAGTTAGTGAACGGGAATTCATTGGCTCATGTACCTGGACAGCCCAAGAATTCAACTAACGTCCCATACCGGGGGCTTAAATTATGTTTCCAAGTGTCTGTCTTCCTCCTCCTCTTTCCCTCTTTTTCTTTTTCCCTTCTCCCACTTCTCATCTTCCCATCCTTCAGGCAGGCTCTATGTTTGTGGCAAGTGAAAGAGCCCCCAGTAGCCTTAAACCAACATCCCAGCAGCTTAACAACCCAGGGAAAAGAGGCTTATTGCTGGCGCCCACCAAAAAGCCCAGAGAGGACTCTGATCTGGTTCGTGTCACGTGTCCTTGCCTAAAACCAATTTCTGTGGCCAGAAGTTTAGGATAGTCTGCTTAGCTAGGCCTGGGACACATGGTTGGGGTGGAGAGTGTGAGGGACCAAGTTCAGCCCCATTAATCACAGGGAACGTGTACAGAATACTGAGGAGACATGACCAACACATTCTATCATCCCATTCATCCACCCATCTGTCTGCCCATCTACCCATCCATCCACCCATCCATCCACCCACCCTTCTATCCATCGATCCATTTATCTATCTAATCACAGGAGTTGTACACAGGATACTGAGGAGACACAACCAACAGATTCTACCATCCCATTCATCCACCCATCCACCCACCCATCCACCCATCCATCCACCCATCTACCCATCCATTCATCCATCCATCCATCCATCCATCCATCCACCCATCCACCCATCCGTCCATCTATCCACCCAACTACCCATCCACCCATTAACCCATCCACCCATCTACCAATCCATTAATCCACCCATCCATCCATCCATCCACCCACCCACCCATCTACCCATCTATCCATCCATCCATCTATCTATCTTATCACAGGAATTGTGTACAGGATACTGAGGAGACATAACCAACAGATTACACCATCCTATTCATCCACCCACCCATCCATCTATCCATCCACCCATCTACCCATCCATCCATCCACCCATCCATCCATTCTTCCATCTACCCATGGCTCCATCCATCCATTGGTGCATCTAACAGGCATTTATTTAGAGCTTTGTCTATGCTCAGCACTGCCCAGGCACTCATGTACTGGTCCTCTATCATACAACTAAAGGGCAGGATCAGGGCTTAGCACAAAGCTGGGCCCAAAGCAGGTGCTCAGTAAGAGTTTGAATGAATTAATAGATGGCCCTCGGTCTTAAGCCTGGGTCACTAGGACAATGATGATGCCCTTGATGGAACAGCGTGTAGGCAGCAAACGTGGTTTTGGTGTGAAAGGGGGTTTGTGGTAAAGTGCTTGAGTGTCTCACGTTGTCCCCACAATTGATGGTACGCTACTTCTCCCCTGGCAGCAGGAGAGCCAGGCAAAGGAAGGAATTATGTCCTGCTGTGCTCTGCCAGTCTCCGAAGCTGGGGACTGAGACAATTATTCTGAGCCATCAAATGAATAAACATTGTGGAATGAAGGTCAGCAGGGAGATGTGACAGGGTTTAAATGGTGATCCAATATGCTGGGCTGCTTTCGGGAGCCCTAGTCAACAGACAGGATGGAGGGCCTGGGAGGGTAAGATCCCACCGGCCCCGGTGCTCATAAGCCAGTGACTACATTCCTCATTTCCTTCCTCTCCCTCAGGGAGTGCTCCCAGGGAAGCGAAGGACGCTGCCTTGCTCTCTTTTGGATTGTAATGTCCACCAGCATTTGGATCGTGTCAGTGGGCATTCTGTGAATCCACCAGTGATGGGAAATGTCCCGGTGAGGCGAAGGTAGACTTCACTATAAGAACATCCATGCCCATGCTTGTCACTCACTCAGCACTAAATAAACGTCAGCTCCGTAGGCTGAGTGGGGTGGGAGCTTGGATGGAGTTGGTTGAAGGGCGGGATTTTTATGAGCATCCTCAACTTTTAGTGCATTCATTCATTTCTTCAATTGTCAATTCACTCATAAATTTCTTCCTTCATTCATTCACTCAACAAACATTGGTGAGACAGATCATGAATGCCGCCCCAGAACCCTTCTTACTGTCTCTGCGCTCCACACCCGTCCTTATCTGTGATTTCCCTCAAGACAGTCAACATCCAACATTCCTGGCACTTTTTAGGATGTCCTTGGGAATTTACATCCTCCCCACCCCCAGGTTGCGTTTCACCAGTGACTGAGGCGTGAGGGAGTCAGACCCCTGGCCCAGATACCCAGTCTCCAATCAGGAAAACTGTGAAGTGTGACTTACACCCACCTCAGGGTCCCCCGCAGGATCAGCTTGGAGCTGCCCTCTGGGGGATTTTGTCTGAAATGACATCCGTGCCCAGAGGGCGGGGACTAGGGCCAGGCAAGCAAAGCACTTGGGACAGAATTTAAGGGGACACTCACTCTCAGGCTCATGCGTGAACCTCTGCACAGCTTGCATCCTGGGCGCCGCCCTCGGCTCCCCCAGCCCTGGCCCTGCTAGCTGGCCCTGCTCCTCTTCCTCATCTGCCGTGGACTGGGAGTCAAGAAATTGCAAAGAAACGGCAACTGACTAGCAACTCCCAATGTAGTCCCTCCCAACTTCTTACTAAATCTTTACGACGAGGCAGAAAAAAAGAAAAAGGAAGTTCCAACTGATGTGGGAAACTAAGATGGACTCAAATTAAGGGCAGACTCTGAGAGGAACTGACGCTAATTCAAGGCTGCTGGTGCAGGTGGATTGGGCAAAACCTACCCAGGCTGGGGCCAGCCCCATGGCCGAGTGGCTAAGTTCGCGCACTCTGCTTCGGTGGCCCAGGGTTTCCCGGGTTCGGATCCTGGGTGTGGACATGGCACTGTTCATCAGGCCACGCTGAGGCGGCATCCCACATGCCACAACCAGAAGGACCCACAAATGAAATATACAACTATGTATTGGGGGGATTTGGGGAGAAAGAAAAAAAGATTGGCAATAGTTGTTAGCTCAGATGCCAATCTTTAAAAAAAAAAAAAAACAAAGCCTACCCGGGCTTAAACTCAAGGTATACTCTCCTTTCAGTGCAGAGAGACCACCAGGTGCGGCATGCCATAAAGAACCTCTCAAACCTGGGGACCTTGTTAAAATGCAGATTCTGATTCAGCAGGTCTGGGGTGCGGCTGAGATTCTGCATTTCTAGGGAGCTGCCAGGGGATGCAGCTGGACCACACCTTGGATAACGAGGCTTTGGACAGTTAGAAGCACCCGCTGAGCAAGGGCGGAAGACCCCATCGGAGCCGAAGCCTGCTGGAATCGGGGAGGTGAATTGAAAGCCTGCTGGACTGTTTTGTGTTTGTTGTCCGCAGTATTGGATGGCCCTTCGTGCAGGACAACATTCCTCTCCGGCCCCAGGGATGTGAGGGCTTGGTCCCATGACTGGCTCTGGCCCGGGGCTGTGGTATCACTTCTGCAAGATGCTTTCAGAGGAGGGCGTGCTCCTTTTTCGCTCCACCGTAAGGCTGGCTGTGCCGCTTCCCGGCCTTCTCTCCTCTGCTCTGTAACGCGGGGTACCTTTGCTAGTCGTTCCCTCTGGTTTTGCCATTTGTCATTGAATGTTTGTGTCCTCCCCGAGATTCATATGTTGAAACCCTAATACGATGCTATTTGCTGGTGGGGCCTTTGGGAGGCAATTAGGGTTATATTAGACCGTGGGGGTGAGGCCTCCTTATAAAAAAGAGGAAGAAGTGAGATTTCTCTCTCTGCCATGTGAGGACACAGCAGGAAGGCAGCCTTCAGCAAGAACTGGCTACGCTGGGGCTGGCCCGGTGGTTGGCCGGGTGCAATGGTTAAGTGTGCATGTTCCACTTCAGCGGCCTGGGGTTCCCTGGTTCAGATCCCGGGTGCAGACATGGCACCACTTGGCAAGCCATGCTGTGGTAGGTGTCCCACACAGAAAGTAGAGGAAGATGAGCATGGATGTTAGCTCAGGGCCAGTCTTCCTCAGCAAAAAGAGAAGGATCGGCAGCAGATGTTAGCTCAAGCCCAATCTTCCTCAAAAGCAAAAAAAGAACAGGCTATGCTGACCCCAGTCTCACACCTCCAGCCTCTGAACTGCGAGAAGTCGATTTCTGTGGCTCAAGGCACCCAGTTAGTGGTATTCTGTTTATACTGCCGGAACGAAGACAATGTTAGTGGGCCGTGGAGTGAGGCCGCAAGGCTGGAGGAAGGGAGAAGGGTCTTTCTTGCTCGCTGTTTGCCTGCTGTTCCTGTCAGTGCTGCCATAGCAACAGCCCTTGGCCCTGAGCTAACAGCTGGGTCCAGTTTCCAGGTGTTCAGGCTCCCACAGCCAGCCCCCGTGCACCCCCCAGGGTGCCAGCAGCAGCTTCCCTCCCCAGAGGTCTGGGCGCCCGCTCTGTGCAGCCCTGCCTCCAGCCGCCAGGCTCTGACAGCCCCAACCGCTGTCCTCTGCTCCCCCAGCCCTGGGCTGGTCTTTGCACCCTGCAGGACTCTCTCTGCGTTGCCTCACTGTTCTCTTTGACTTGTCCGTCCTTGAGTACGCATTAAGACAATCCCCTGGATCAAATTCTCTCCATTAAAACAACAGCGTGGTTTCTGTTTTCCTGACCCCAATGTCCCAGATAGGAGCCTGGATCTTGGAGTAAGGATGTGGGCAGAGTCTTGGCCAACCTGTGGTGGACACGTGGTCTGAGCAAGAAACAAACCTTCGTGCTGTGACCCGCCAAGGTTTCTGGGGTCGTTCTTTTTTATGTGGCACAATCTAGCCTATCCTGGCTAACACAGAAGCCACAAAAGTCACATTGTCCTCCAGCCAGGCTCTTAGGAGAGGACTCTATCACCAGGTCAGTGGGCGGAGGGCTGCACCCAGAGCAAGCCACACACTCTGGCAATTTTACAAACCCACCAAAGTCTGGACAGATCTTGCATGTTTGAAGTTCAGTAAAAGAGAAAAATAAACCTGGGGTTTAAGTATGATTTTTTTTTTTTTTTTTGGTAAGGAAGATTAGCCCTGAGCTAACATCTGTTGCCAATCTTCCTCTTTTTTTTTTCTCCTCAAAGCCCCACCACGTAGTTGTATACCCTCGTTGTAAGTCCTTCTAGTTCTTCTATGTGGGACGACACCACAGCATGGCTTGATGAGTGGTGTGTAGGTCAGAGCCCAGGATCTGAACTGGCAAACCCCAGGCCGCCAAGGCGGAACGCACAAACTTAAACACTTGGCCATGGGGCCAGCCCCTGAATATTTTATCATATAAAGAAGTTTATAAAGCAGGAAAAGACAAACTGCCCTGTAGAAAATTGACCTAAGGTACATGTGGAAAAGTACTCAATCTTACCAGTAATTCAAAAATAGAAATTAAAGTATGTAATATCATTGTTATGGCTTGAATGGTGCTCCCCCATCCAAAAAGAAGGTATGTTGAAACCCTAACCCCCAGTACTTCAGAATCCCACCTTGTTTGGAAATAAGGTCATTGCAGGTGTAGTTAGTTAAGATGAGGTCATACTGGAGTCGGGTGGGTTCCTAACCCAATATGACGGGTGTCCTTATAATAAGATGACCATGTGGAGACAGAAGCATAGGGAGAAAGCCAGGTGACAATGAAGGCAGAGACTGGAGATACACAGTGCAAGCCAAGGAAGGCCACAGATCGCCTTGGAACTGCCGGAAGCCAGGAGGAGGCAGGGGTTCCCTAAAGCTTTCGGGGCGAGGAGGGGGCAGTCCTCCCAACGCTCGATTTTGACAGTAGCCTCCAGAACTGCGAGACAATAAATTTCTGTTATTTTCAGCCACATAATTTGTGGCACTTTGTAAGAACAGCCCTAGGAAACTAACAAAACCATTTTTTACCTTTCACGTGGGAAAATAAAAAGAATAAATTCCCTAGAGCTTTGCAGAATGTTCTTGAGGGTTGGGTAACGGGCGCTCTCAGACCCTGCTCCTGGGAGGCTGTCCTTGTGCAGCCTTTTCGGGGGGAGAATTGGCAAAATGTACCAAGAACGGCCTTAAAAAAAAGAATATGCCTTTTGACCCAGCAGTTACATTTCTACACATATCTGAAGATAAAGAGATTATGATAGCTATGTTGACAATAGGGGAAAGTTAAAAATAATCTAAGTGTACAAGAATAGGGGATTGCTTAAATGAGTCATGGCATATTCTCTGGAGTCATTAAGAATGATAATGTAGGGCTGGCCCTGTGGCCGAGTGGTCAAGTTCACGTATTCTGCTTCTGCAGCCCAGGGTTTTGCCGGTTCGGATCCTGGGTGCAGATATGGCACCGCTCATCAGGCCACGCTGAGGTGGCGTCCCACATGCCACAACTAGAAGGACCCACAACTAAAATATACAACTATGTACTGGGGGGCTTCGGGAGAAGAAGAAGAAGAAAAGAAAAAAAAGATGGGCAACAGATGTTAGTCCAGGTGCCAATATTTAAAACAAAACAAAGAAGGATAATGTAGATTTATCTGTTTTGCCATAGAAAGAGATTTACAACATATTTTTGAAATGATTGAGAAATTCAAATGATCAAGAACATATATCGGATGCTCCTGTTTTTTGTAGAGAAAGATGTATACACATCTACACACATACACGTACAAAAAAAAGTGTCTCCAGGGTTTAGTAAAGCACTTGGCAATTGGTAGAAACTCTATAAACATTTAATGAATAAATGAATGAATAATTAAAATAGTAAATAAATATTAAATAAAAGTTATAAACCAAAATGTTAACATGAGTTCTTTGTACGTAGAAAAATTATGAGTGATCTTTCTAAAAAATGTGTTTTTATTGTTTCGGAGTTAGATCTGTTTTCTAATTTTTTTTTTTTTAAAGATTTTATTTTTTCCTTTTTCTCCCCAAAGCCCCCCAGTACATAGTTGTGTATTCTTCGTTGTGGGTTCTTCCAGTTGTGGCATGTGGGACGCTGCCTCAGCGTGGTCTGACGAGCAGTGCCATGTCCGCGCCCAGGATTCGAACCAACGAAACACTGGGCCGCCTGCAGCGGAGCGCGCGAACTTAACCGCTCGGCCACGGGGCCAGCCCCTATTTTCTAATTTTTATATGCTGAGCGTGCGTTACTTCTATAACAAGGAAAAATCTTGGGTTTCTGTTTCAATTCTGCCACCAACTTATTTTCTGATCCAGGACACTGCCGCAACCACCCCCATCCTGCCTCAGTCCCGAGCAAGAAGTCGGGGCTGGTCGGATGATCTCCAGGCCCTTCTCCCGTGGCTGCTGGAGCAGGTGGGTATGGAAGCCTCTAGAGCAGGGGGAACAGGCATGAAATAGAACCGGGAACAGAAAGATTCCCCAGGAGCCCGATGAGAGCGTGTAGGGGAGGCCATAAATCCCATTGTGGCCTCAGAGGCCAGCAGGAGGCACAGTCAGAGCTGTCCAAACACGTTCCCTTCACTGAGCCTGAAGCCACATGACATCTGAAGCCTGGTGGAAAAAGCCAGCCAAGAAACAAAACAAGGACAGCTGAGAAGGACCTAGAAGTTACCCGAGCAGACGTTAGCTTAGAAGGCCCCCAAAGGCTGATGGACTCTTGAGGGCCATGAAACTCTAAGTTTAGTGCAGCCACCTTGGGAAACAACCTAGCAGTTTCTCAAAAGGTTAGACATAGGGTTACCATATGACCCCGAAGTTCTACTCCTAAGAGAAATGAAAACATGTGGCCACACAAAATCCTGTACGTGAACGTTCACGGCAGCGGTATTCATAAGAGCCCAAAGGTGGAAACAAACCAAATGTGCAGCAACTGATGCACGGATAAACAAAATGTGGTATATCCACACGATGGAATATTATTCAGCCGTAAAAAAGGAATGAGGTACTAATATATACTATTACGTGGAGGCACCTTAAAAACATAGGCTAAGTGAAAGAAGCCAGTCACCAAGCGCCAGCTATCGTATGATCCATTTATACGAAATGGCCAGAAATAGCAAATCTATGGAGACAGAAAGTAGCTTCGTGGTTACGTAGGGCTCAGGTGGTTGGGGGGTTGGGGGACTGATGGCTAAAGGGTATGGAGATTCTTTTTTTTGAGGAATATTAGCCCTGAGCTAACTACTGCCACTCCTCCTCTTTTGCTGAGGAAGACTGGCCCTGAGCTAACATCCGTGCCCATCTTCCTCTACTTTATACGTGGGATGCCTGCCACAGCATGGCTTGCCAAGCGGTGCCATGTCCACACTTGGGATCTGAACCAACAAACCCCAGGCCGCCAAAGCAGAACGTGAGGACTTAACCGCTGTGCCACCAGGCCAGCCCCTGGAGATTCTTTTTGGGGTGATTGACTATGTTCTAAAATTGATTGTGGTGATGATTTCACAATTCTGTGAATATATTTAAAACTACTGAATTGTTAAGCCTAAGCGGGTGAATTGTACGGTCCGTGAATAATGCTTCAATAAAGCCATTATTTTTAAAAAGAAGAAGAATGCCTCTAAGCCTGCCTCTTCCTAACCCGTGTTATTAGTTCATCTTGCACCAGCAAGTGTGATCATAGCACCCATTTTTTAGGGCCACGGCCCGGAGCTGGAGAACAAGAGGCATGTGGCCCAAAGGCTCTGTTCACCTCAGCCAACAGCCAGCGAACCGACAGACAGGTGAGTGAAGCCATCCTAGGTCACCCAGCTGCCAGCTCACACTCCCACGGACCATTCCTACTTGAACCAGCCCAGCAGAGGTCAGTCAAGCTGGTCCAGACCAGAGGAACTGCCCAGCTGCCCCACAGAAGGGTGAGGTCAAAGAATGATTGTTGTTTAAGGCACTGCCTTCTGGGGTGGTTCGTCACACAGCAGAAGCTAACCGACACACCTTTGATATAAACGTGCGATGGTTCCTCCAGGGACTACATGAAGCTGCAGAGCTGCTGGGCTATAGATTTGTCATGTCTTCGAGTCTGCTTGATATTTCCAATACTTTCCACAGTGGTCATGTCCATTTATACCCCACCCCCAGCCCTGTGGGCGGGTTTCTCTGGCACCATAGTCTTGCCAACACTTGATAATGTCAGATAGTTTGATTTTTGCCAATCGGATCGGTGTGACATGGCATCTGGTTGTTTTCGTCTGCCATTCCCTGATCGCGACAGAGGCGGAGTATCTTTTTCTGAAGTTTTTTGGTTGAATGGGGTTTCTGCAAAAGAAACAACGAGCTGGGTCAGGTTTGTATTTCTCCCTCTTGATGCAGCTGAGTCCCACACATTCTTGCAGATGCGTGACGAAGTTAGGCTTCCATCGCCGACTGTCCCCTCCAACTCCTCCACCTGCCTTCTCCTGTAAGACTCAGCTCAGGCATGGACCGCGCCAGCAAGGCTTTCCTGATCTCCAGCCCTCGCGTTGGGCTGGGGCCCCCTCTGTGCTGCGTTGGCCCCTCTGTCTGAGCACCCACGTCAGGGTCTAGTAATTGTCTAACTCCCCTTCTAGAGCGGGGGCCAGGGGAACCGGAAACCGGGGCCCGAGCCCCGCTTCTAGGACCCGGCCTATCAGCTCAGTGCTGGGCCCTAGGCCACCTCCTTCCTAGCAGCTTTCTGACAGGAGTCGTCAAAAGGGCGAATACGCATTCCCCTCTCTTACCCCGGCACCATTTATCTTTGCTGTCTTTAGAGCGGATGGAGTGCTTCTGAGTTCATGATCTCATTTTGATTTAGCAATATTAGTAAAAGTATAAAAAACTAAATTAATCAGTATTATATTTCTACGGCATTTTTTGAGGAATAGCCACGTGGAGGGACACTGTGCTGAGCACAGTATGTGCATTATCTCACCGAGTCCTCAAAATGACCACACGGGGAAGGTAGGTCCATTTTATAGATGTGGACACTGAGGCTTGCTAAGTTGGGGTTGCATCCATGGTCAGTCTGACTCTAAGGCCCTGTGTTTTGCCCTTAATCGTGGGGCCATACTGCATCTATGAATATGAGACTGAGACCCAGAGAAAGGGAAATTGTCCAAAATCTTCCACGGGCCTGGCACTGCTGGTCCAGCTCCTCCTCCCGTCGCCTCATTTAAGCTGAGGTGGGCAGGAACTATCCTCCTGGGTTTACTCACACATGAAAAGTGAAGCAATTCGGTCCCTTGCCCTGAGGTCACAGAGTGACGCGCTAGTGGGGCAGGACTCAGGATCTGAGTAGTGAATCTGGGTCTTCAGTGCCAGGTTCGGGTCAGGTTCGGGCCCGGGGACCACAGCGCTGGAAGGCCCCCGGGGGGATTCAGGTGGGGCTCAGATGTACATCTGAGAGCTGCATTTTAACAGGTGCCAGGGAGAGTCCCGTGCGCATCTAAGTGTGAGATGCTGAGTCCCTCCATCCTCTGTCTTAGCTTAGGACCCTGAGCGAGTCATCTGCCTCTTTTCACTTCACTTTTCCCATCTCTAAAATGGGGAGAGTGAAACAATGTAACACTTGAAAGACGGCAACTTTAAATAACTGTTATTAACGATGTATATGCGTTTCCTAGGACTGCCACAAACCGAGCGGCTTAAAATGACAGAACTTTATTCTCGCACTGTTTGGAGGCCAGAAGTGCAAAATCGAGGCATTGGCAGGGTCGGTTTCTTCTGGACGCTCTGAGGGAGCCCCCACCCCATGCCCCTCTCCCAGCTTCTGGTGGCTGCTGGCAATCCGTGCTGTTACGTGGCTTCTGGCAGCTTAACCCACCTCTGTGTTCACGTGACCTTCTTCCATGTGTCTCTGTGTGTCAAATCTCCCTCTTCTCTCTCTTACAAGGACAACAGTCCTTGGATTTAGGGCCCACCTTATATCCAGGAGGATCTCAACTCCAGATCCGTAACCTAACCACATCTGCGAAGACCCTTGTTGCAAATAAGGTCATTTTCTGAAGTTCTGAGTGGTGAATGACACAAATTTGGTGATTGACACTGTTCAACCCCCTACAGCCTGTTATGTGCAGATCGATTGCAAAAATAGTCCCAGTTGTCCCCCTGCCTGTGTCCACGCCCTTGCGATGTGACTTTGCAATTCCTGCCATCAAGATGTGGGGTCTCCTCCCCTCTCCCAGTGCCTTGAATCGGGACGGGTCTTGTGACTTGCTTTGCCAACAGAATGTGGTGGAAGTGAGGGCGTTTCCGTTCTGAGCTTAGGCATCCAGAGGGCTTCTGCCTGCTCTCTTGGACTGCTGCCTCCACCGTAAGAGCCGGGTGAAGTTAGCCTGCCGAAGGCTGAGAAAGCACATGGAGCAGAGAAGAGGCCTGCCCGCTGAGGCCAGCACAGCCAGCCAATCTCCAGCCGACTCACCAGCCGACCACAGACATGCGTGCGACCTTGCCAAGGTCAGCTAAGTGGGCTCAGATCAGCTGAACCCCTCAGCCGACCCCCAAATAAGTGTTTATTATTGTAAGTCGCTGAAATGTTGTGGTTGTTTGTTATGCAGCATTAATGTGGCCATGGATAACTATTACAAATTACTGTATTAATATAAGTAAAATAATATACCAGCACATTTCACTCTGGTGGTTGTAATCTCAATAGATTACTCGAATCTCCCTAGAATAAAAGTTCCACGAGAACAAAGATCTTTCCTGTTTTATTTCCCACTGTGTCCCCAGGTCTTAGAATAATACATGGCCCTTAGTGTGTATTCAATAAATGTTTTTTATATGGATGGAGGAAATCCAGCCTCTGCCTCCTCAATAAAGGCTTACATTTCCAGCCTAATTTCCTTATCTATTATTTATTTATTTTATTGTTTTTTTGGAAGATTGGCCCTGAGCTAACATCTGCTGCCAATCCTCCTCTTTTTGCTGAGGAAGACTGGTCCTAAGCTCACATCCATGCCCATCTTCCTCTACTTTATATGTGGGACGCCTGCCACAGCATGGCTTGCCAAGCAGTGCCATGTCCGCACCCGGGATCCGAACCGGCGAACCCCAGGCCGCCGAAGCGGAGTGTGTGCACTTAACCACTGTGCCACCAGGCCGGCTCCTCCTTATCTATTAAATGGGGGTGATATAGACACCTGGAAGAGTTGTTATGAGTGTTCAATGAAGACAGGAACACAACGTGCCTGATCCATAGTAAGCGCTCAATAAACAGAAGCAAACACTATTTAGAATAGGGAGGTTGTAATCCTTTTGGCTCATGGACCACAGAATTTAGAAAAATAAAACATCGATACACATATACGCCAAAGATATGTGCACAATTCCAGGGACTTCACAGATGTCATGGAGAATGAGCCCCAAGTTAAGAAGCCATAATTTAGAGATATTTATAAATGTCAGCTATTTTTATTATTATGTCCACCATCTGTAGCACCTAATCGATGCTCACTAAGAAGATGCTACTGAGCCAGTTAATAGTGAAAATGCCTCAGCGCTCCCTGCAGCTCCTCAGCCAATGACGATCTCAGCCCACGGTCAGTCCTTCCCGGCCCATCCCGTGTAAGAAAGGGTTCCCGGATGGTGGAATGACCTTGGCTTATTCTGACGAGTGAAGACAATGGCGCAAACCTTTCTCCGCGTGACCAGCAGAGGCCCCCACAGTCCCCCTGGGCCACCTTGCCCAACCTTCTCACAGTGAGGCAAAAAAAACTCTCATTTCCTCCAACTCCAAAATCAGAAGAGTGTGATTCTGGGCTGTAACTGCAGCCTCCTTCTTGCTACAGTGCCTTTTAATTAGGCATCAAAAAGCCCTGGAGATCATGCTGCTTCCTTGTAATGGCGTGTTCCAGAAAATTACTGCCATCAGATTAAATTAAAGGAAGGTTATTCGACTGGCTCCTTAGGCATATGTCGGCGGTGTTGGGATGGCATTAGGACCATTGTTACTGTTATTATTATTTACAGAGCAAGGCACAAATATACATCCTTCTGGAATGTTATTGGTGAGACCAACTAGTTCTCATGGAATAGCTAGAAAGGGAAAGGCTGAGAAATCATGCCTGGCATTGGGACATGAGGATTTTCACCAACTGGAGGTAGAGGAGAAATGTCTAACATGAGTTGAGAATATACTATTATGGGCTGAATTGTGTCCCCCAAAATTCATGTGTTGAAGTCCTAAGCCCCAGGACCTCAGAATGTGACCATATTTGGAGAGAAGGTCTTTAAAGAAGTAATTAAGTTAAAACGAGATCTTTAGGATGAGCCTCAATCCAATGTGACTTGCGTCCTCATAAGAAGAGGAAATTTGGGGGCCTCCCTGTGGCCTAGTGGTTAAGTTCGGTGCGCTTCGCTTTGGTGCCTGATTTGCAGGTTTGGATGCTGGGCGTGGACCTACACCACTCATCAGCCATGTTGTGGCAGCAACCCACATATAAAGTGGAGGAAGATTGGCACAGATCTTAGCTCAGGGCTAATCTTCCTCAGCAAAAAAAAAAAAGAAAAAAAAAGGAGGAAATTTGGACACAGACATGCACACACAGAGAGAAGGAAGACCATGTGAATACGCAGGGAGAAAATGGCCATCTACAAGCCAAAGAGAGGGGGGCTCAGAAGAAACAACCCTGCCGACACCTTGATCTCAGACTTCCAGCCTCCAGAACTGTGAGAAAATAAATTTCTGCTGTTTAAGCCCCCCGGTCTGTGGTATTTTGTTATGGCAGCCCGAGCAAAGTAACACACACACTGCGCCCAGAGGAGTGCTTGGCATACGTAACTGCACTGGATCCTCACTGTGTCCTTTATTATCTGCATTTATTGGGTGAGGAAACAGACCAGAGGGGTTCGTCACCTGCTCAAGGTCTTACCACCTGGCGAGTGGCAGAAGCAGGATTTGAACCTGGGTCAGTCTGACTCTGATGCCAGCCACACATCGCCAAACTGCGTCAGACTGAGACGAGGAGGAGAGTCAGCCACTGGCCCGCATGAATTCTGAACATCTTTCCCAACATAAACAGTGGAGGGTTCGGCATGCCGCAAAGCCTCAGACATATTTTTAGCAAGCTCTGGTGTCTGTCATACTCTTGAAAGACTGCCACGCTCCCTGAAGATTCTTTACAGAGTACAAGTGCTCCTATGAATCTTTGCGAGCTGTTAGAGAAGGCGCCCGACGCTCCTCCAGGAGCATCGGAATCCGCATCTGTGGAATGATGGCTCTCTGTTGCTTCTAGAAGGCTATCAAAATTGTTTAGGCCAGGATTCCATGTCTGTCACGATCTGCCCCTGCTCACCTGGCCACATACCTACTGAATCCAGCTATGCAGAACTTTCTTGCAGATTCTCTGGGGACCCCCTCCTCATCCTTCCAGTGTCACCCTTCAAATGTTCCCTCTTTCAGGAAGGCTTCTTGACCTCACTTGAAACAATCAGGGACTTCCTCCTCTGGACATTTGTTCTACTTTGTCCATCTTCTATGTGATGGACGCACCCTAAGGTGACCCCCACGATGAGTCACACGCTTGTATAATCCCCTCCTCGTCATTTTGGGCAGAACCAGTGACTTGCTTCTAACCAACAGTCTCTGTATGTGGCTCCCTTGAATAGGTTCCCTTAAATGGTAAAGATGCAGGGATGGCCCTCCTGAGATTACATTATGTTGCAGAAGATTCCATTGCAGCAGACCGGAGGGAGAGACGTCCTTGCTGGCTTTGAAGAGGTCAGTCGCCATGTGTGGGCCACATGGCAAAAAACGGTGGGTGGCTTCTAGGAACAGAGAGTGGCCTCCAGCCAGCAGCCAGCGAAAAGGTGGGGCTCTCAGTCATATTGTCACAAGAGATGAATTCTGCCATTGGCCGAGTGAGCTTGGATGTGGGTCCTCCCCCAGGCAAGCTCTCAAATGAGAATGCAGCCTTGCCCACACCTTGATTGCAGCCTCATGAGACACTGAGCAGAGGAACCAGCTATTATCACGCCCCGGACTCCAGGAAACAGTGAGATAATAAATGTGAATTGTTTAAGCCATCAAGTTTGTAGCAATTTGTTACACAGCAATAGATAACTAATACATTCTGCTACAACACATAGCCAGTGTTATTCTTTATGTGTTATTCCCAGCGAGATGGGAGCTGTGAGAACAAGGACAAGAGCAGCTCTTTCAGCCCCTACACAGTACCTGGCACACAGTAGGCACTTGATCCATGTTTATCGAATGAATAAATGAATATGATCTTTGAGATTCCATCAGTCTTTTTTGTTTTTTAAAGATTGGCACCTGAGCTAACATGTTACCAATCTTCTTTTCTTCTTCTTCTTCTCCCCAAAGACCCCCAATACATAGTTGTATATTCTAGTTGTGGGTCCTTCTGGTTGTGGCATGTGGGATGCCGCCTCAATGTGGCCTGATGAGCGGTGCCGTGTCCACACCCGGGATCTGAACTGGTGAAATCCTGGGCTGCCATGGCAGAGCGCATGAACTTAACCACTTGGCCTCTGATCAGCCCCTCCACCAGTGTTTTTAAAAAGTCACTATAGTTCTAGGATGTTGAATCTTCCCTTACTGTTACCTTCACAGAAGGTCAACGAGAATATCAAATTTCCAAGAAATAAGGAAGAACGCAGAGAGCAAGCATTCCTCTGTAACAGATATAAATTCTCTGACACAATTCGCCAAGCACTTGGGCACACCGGGCTCCATAAATGTAACAACAATGTCTGTAATAACAATGACTTTGACCATCTGTTTGAAGATGGTCAAAGTCAAGGGAAAATGATAAAATCTGCTGAAAGGCTGCTAGGACCATTAGCTGCTTTTTGAGACCGGAGGCAAAGAGACATTAAGAGCCTCAAATCCGTCGGAGGCAGACTCATCAGTCAGCCAGGGAGCCTGGGACAGAATTTCAAATGTGAACCTGGCCAGAACCCCCAGGAAACTCTTCATGCCTCCCCCTCCTCCTGGTCTCCTCCTCCCCCTCCTCCTCCCCTCCTCCTCCTCTGCCTTAGAAACAAACACACACTTCTTAGAGCTAGGCGGGCCTGGAGATCATTGCCTCCAAGCCCCTCATGTACAGATGGGAAGACCGAGGCACGGAGAGAAGGGGCTTGGCCAACAGTACACAGAGGGTGGCAAGCACAGCATCCTTTTTCAGAATCCCCTGAAGACAGAAGTTAAAAATAAAAACAAAACAGAAAGCTTCCTTGAGGATCAGTGAGGAGGCAAATACACAGAAATTTAGGCATCTCATTATTAAAAAAAAAAGTTATGCAGGATCTATATAGATAAGCAAAGCTAAGGAGTTATTTTCTCAAAGCGATTCTTCTAGCAGCCCAGAGCTGCCCTGGTCCCAGGCACCGTGCTGCGTGCTTCACATGCGTTAAATGCCTTCCAACAATTCCGATTTTACAGCCCTTTTTATGGTTCTTGTTTAATAAATGAAGAAACTGAGGCTCCCAGAGGTGACGTGATTCCTCCAAGGTTGCATAACCAGGAATAATTTAACCAAGTCTGTCTGCAGGACGGAGCACTTTGCTGTGACGCCGAGAGGAGCAGGGAGCTGAGGCTCGGGGAAGGGGACGCCAGCTGGGACCCCCACGCCAGAGCTCACGATGCTCCCGCCAGCCCCGCATTAGCACATTTGATGCGCACAACCCAGCAGCTCCTGACTGTCAGCTCCAGGAGGGCTGGAACCCTGGTGGTCCTGTTCCTGCTGAGTCCCCAGGATGTCGCCTGGCAGATGGGAGGAGGAGCTAAGTCAGGTGTGAATGATGCCCCAGGGAAGCCTGCCCATGTGTGCAGGGCAAGGCTGTTTCCGCTGGGGGCTTCTCTCGTCCGAACCAAGCTGATGTGTGGAGTGAGTGAGTGCCCCAGGGTAACCAATACATAATCCCCTGATTAAAAGCTCTTCCAGACCTCGGAGCAATCGGATTACAACACAGCAGGCCCGAGAAGGTCACTGCTGCTCCTCTGCCTCTTTCCAGCCCACAAATTGGCTCCCTGCAATTTATTATTGCAATTATTAGAGTTAGCTATCTCCCCCACAGCTGTGTGAGAGACATCAGGACCGATCCCACCAGCTTTATGACAAGGTGCCACGAGAGCCAGCAGTGGGCTAGGGTGGTGAGAGGCTAAGAGAACAGACGTTGGGGAAACCACCTCACAGCCCAGACACTCAGTTTCCTCATCCGGAAAGTTGGGGTAATAATAATATCCGTTTCACAGCGCTGTTGTGAGGAGTAAAAGAAACGATGCCTGTCAAGTGCTTAGCTCTCTGCAAGCACTCGGTAAATTTCCCTTTTAGCTGCTAATGAGAGAGCCTGGGACAGGCACCACTGGCTCCTGCCCGACTGTGGACAAGGCAGGGAGCCACCTTGTCTGGCCCTTGGTTGTCCTATCTGTAACACAGGGGAGGGAGAGGGAGGGAACTCAGTATTCATTCCACAATTACCAAGTGCCTACTATGTGCTCGTCCAGGAGCTGAGCACCGGACACAGAGAGAAAGGAGATAGCATCCTATTCTCGAGGAGCCCTGGTGTGGTAAGAGCTTTAAGCAAGATGGATGCAAGCATCATGGGAGCGCCTGATCAGAACTTTGCACAGATGAGCTCAATCAATATGCCTAATAACACAGATGACAATGCCACTGTCCCCATTTTACAGGTAAGGGCACTCAGGCACAAAAGCCCTCGGTGACTTGCCCGAGGTCACACAGGTAGCGAATATCAGAGACGGGATTGGAACCCGGAAATCACCTCTATGCTTTAACGCTCTTCCAGCACAAATATCACACAATTCTCTGTGACCATGAGACAGACTGGAGATTACACCCAGGCCAAGAGAAATACCTGTCTCTCCCCTTCTCTCCTGACATTTTTGTGCTGCTTCTTTTTCTCGCCTCTCTCTTAATCTCCCTGCCTTTCCATCAATGGTCTGTATTATCTGCCAGTCATAGAGGCGAATCTCCCCTTCTCTCTGCTCATCCCATCCCCACTGACATCGCAGGGGAGAGACGGGCTGTGGTCCTGCAGCAGAAGTCGTAACTCCAGCGGCTAACCTCCTTTCTCTAGGGACCTCGGAGCTGGGACATGCGCCCTGCGACACCCCGCATCAGATGGCTCGGAGCCTCCTCTTGCTGTGTCCAGGCGGAGAGCCCCGGGGTCCCCCAATCTTCTCCATCTCCATCTCTCTCAGTGATGTCTTCTTTATTAACCTCCTGCTCATTCTTTCCACCGTAAAAGGTCAGCTTGCCAGCCAGGAATCATTAGAAGGGGGCTTAGTGTTAACCTCTGATATTCCCAACCCAACTTTCGGGAAAATGTGGGCTGCACACCATTTCCATCTGGGACCTTTTAGCCTCTTTGAGCCAAGCAGATGGAAAGCTGCTTCACAGTGGTTGCGTAAGAACTCTGGAGCCAGACGGCCTGGGTCGAATCCTGAGTCTTCCACTGACAACTCTGTGACCTTGGGGATAGTTCCACTCCGACATCTCAGTGTCCCGTCTGTTTTCTTAGGATGATGATGATAATGATGGTATCTCTCTTTACAGAGTGGTTGGGACTGAAGGAGTTAAAATATGTTTATATTAGCTATTAAATATTACATATTAGCTATATTTTCCTGCACGTCCCTTGGGAAATGCATCTCAAATGAAATTAATCTCTATTGCCTCCTGAGGACCCATTCCAGTGGATAAGAGCAGAGGGGAGAAGCTCCAAATGACTATGAAATAGCAGAAGCCTTTTTAAGATCGCCATAAAAAAGAGGAGAAGATAATGAACAACTTTATGACACTCTACGAGCTGTGCATGCTTTCATTTACTGCACTGGACGTCGTGCTGACAGCTGCCCTCAGGGGAGACAGAGCAGATCTAGGGGGCCCATTCACAGGCGAGGAGAGAAGCCAATTGCTGTGGGTCACTCAGCTAGGAAAGGGACTTTCTGAGACGAGAATAATGGTTTTCTGCCTGATATCCACAGCACAACTCAATGTGTCTCTGGGTTGAAACAAACACGTAAGAAACAAGCAACAAACAAAAATCCGGTTCAACCCCAAACAGCTTCTAAGTTAAGTACAATTCAGTCTCATTCCCTTTGTCTTTTCAACAGATCCAGTGGGTCCAGGTTTCCAGGAACATCCAGAGAAGAAGGGCATTGGTTGGCCGCAGTCGGGGAACAATAATAAACTATGAAAAGTGGCTTTGGGGAAGACAGCAAGGGAAGCTGGCAGCGTACACAGAATAATATTTTCCTTCTGAAGAGGGCAGTATGCAAGCAAGGCCAGGTCTGCTCACGTCCTCAGGCTTTCCTTCTAGATCTGGAAGGCGGGGGGACAGCGCAGTCGTCAGGAGCCCGCACATCTTGGGTTTCCAAGACCTTATTTCTGAACGACAAACACAGCTTCAGACATGAAATAGGATTCTGGAGGTTTGAGCACAGTTACACGCTGTCTGTCATCAGAGGGGACGCAGTGCAAACTGACACGGAGGTGTTTCTGCAAGAGGGATGGAAGAAACCCCAGGGAGTTCCTTTTCCGTGTTCTTGGACTCATCTGCCCTCCCAAATCGGCCTCTGTGACATGAAACAATAGCACGGCATCCCAGATGCTCTCTGATGTTTGCAGAGGAAAGTGTTTCTTTCTCTTCTAAGACGTGTGTGCAAAGTAGTTTCTGCTGCCTAAGGCTACAGATCTTTTTGCAAACATCCTTTGCACAGAAAGAAAACATTGGGAATGGGGATCTTAGCTTCTGGGATGCATTTATCAAGCGAATCGCAGTCATTCTAATTAGAACACAAACTAAGTGAAAGCTAAGCCTGAAATGCATTTGCAGAAAAGCTGAACTGTGTACAGTTAAGCTGTCCTTGGTGGCATCTTTGAGGTGTGCCATTCATATATTTTTGGGGGTAAGGTAGATTGATTCTTCTCTTAAATACCTTTGGCTAATTGCATCGAAGCCTTCAAAGGGAGTTCAGAGGAGGATGAAGGATACACATTATTAATTGCTAAACTTTGAACTGTTAAGACAGATGTTCAAAGGTAACGTCACTGGTTATTTAAAACACCCTGTCCAATATGTCCAGAGCACATTAATTTAACCTACATCTGTTTTAGGGAAGTGAAGAGGAGAATTGAAGATTTGGGGGGAAAATAAAGCCTCACTTCCTAGCCTCAGTTTTGGGAATGCACAAAACTAACAGTGTTGAAAATTCTTCCATGGTTCCCCAATGTCCAGAAAAGAAAGTCCATTCTCCTTAGGGGGTCACTTCTTTGATGGATAAAGTCCTTACCATTTCCCCCTCATCTAAACCTGGACTCTCTGAGCCAGGACAACTCTTATCCTACTGGTTTTTAACTTTATTTATTAATGTGATCTTTCTCCCCTTGCTAAACCGCGACCTCCTTGAGGTCAGGGATTTCATCTTTTTAAGCAGGGTCTCCAGCACCCGCACACGAGCCAGCACAGAATAGGTGCTTGGAAAATGTTGAATAAAGTGTGAACGAATAAGTAAACGGACACACAGAGGAGTGAATAGGCGAATGCTCCATCTTTCTGGGCCCAGCTCAAACCCACTCCTCAGGTGACACCCAATCTGTCCCTCCGCCAGACAGAAGTCAGATGGTTCTGAAAGGGCAATTCCAGAATATTTTTAGGGAAAATACAGATTTCTATACAAAAATAATTTAGGAGAGGCAATTCGGGTGGAAGGGATGTATGTGAGGTGCGTGTGTATAGGGGGCGCTACTGGGCTCCTTAGAAAGCCGCCTTTGAATGAGAGCGCAGGGTTTTTTCTTAGCTTGTATTTGGGGGAGGGGTGGGGTGGGAGATGAGACGCCCCGGGTCACACCTTGGAACATCTTCCCAATTCATCTTGGAATGGGAAGGCACAGAATAGTTTTTTCCCAACCCACTTCATACATATTTTTAAAATTTTGTAGGTTCACATGCAGTCTTAAGAATTAATACACAGACAGCCCAGGTACCCTTCACCCCGTTTCCCCCATTGTTGACAAGGTCACAACCAAGACACTGACATTGATACAACCCTCCCACCTTATTCCGATCTCACCAGTTTTATATGCGCCCATTGTGTGTGAGCGTGTCGTGTACACTTTCTATTTCTGAAAACAGCCCTCCTGCCTCCTGGAGACCCCGCAGCAGGCCAGTCCGATCTACCCTGCACAGGAGTTGGCTCCCGAGGCACCAGTATATACTAGTGTCTCTTTCTTGCACACAGTAGGTCCCAACAATCGTCCACACAAACACTTGAACTTGCACGTCGGGGCGTGCAAGAGGGGAGCGCAACGTTTTAAGGTGGAAAACCAGCCTGGAGCGTTCAGTACTCTAGAGGCAAAAAGTTAGCGATTTTCCCCCACAATTGCAAATTAGCTAGCTGGCTAACCGCTCCGAAGCGATCCTGATGCTCACGCTTCGATCGCGGAAGGGCACAATTTTTGGACCAACCCCCCCTCCTGCCTCCCTCTCCCCACCAGCGTGGCTGGAGAAGTGGGGGGGGTCTCCCAGTGTCCCCGGGGCTCCTCCCACCCCTACCCCTCCTTTCACCCCTTTCTTCCCCGGGGCTGGACTGTTTCACCCCGTCTCCAGGCAACCGCCAGGCACGAACGGGACGTCATTTCCTGACGAGCCCGCGGGGGGAAGGGGCGGGAGAGGGGGAGGGGCAAGGGGGCGGGGCCAAGTCTGGGCTGGCGACAGCGACGGCGTCGGAACTCGCTGGAAGATCGGCCCCGGGCAGCTCAACAGTTCGCGAAGTCCGGGCTCGCGGCCGCGGCTCCATCTGCGCGCGGGGGCGCGGGGGTCCCCGGGCTGCTGCCTCCCAGGGCTGCCCCGGACATGCCCCGCACCCCCTGCCGGACGCCCGCACGGCTCCACCGGCTGCGATTCGGGGGGCTCTGGGACTAGAGCGCCCCCACCCCAACTTATGACTTTGGGGTCCCCCAGCCCGAGAGGAACGGGCGGCCCGGCTGGGGGAGCCCCAGGCATGGTGTGACGGGGCGGCCAGCTTCGCTGCGCCCCCCACTCCAGCCTCCCGTCGTCTCTGCGCCCTCCAGAATGTAGCTGCTCTCTCTGCGTCCCCCCCGGACTCCAGCCGCAGTCTCCGCGACCTCCGGGCTCCAGCCGCCAACTCCTTGTCCCCCGGGACCTCGCCGCTGTCTGCGCGTTGCCGGAACTCCAGCCGCCGTCTCCGCGCCCCGCGGAGTTCAGTTTGGCGACCTCCTCCGTCTTCGCGCTCCCGGGACGCCAGCAGCGGTCTCCGCGATCCCCCCAGGATTCAGGCACAGTTTCCGCGCTCCCCAAACCCAGACTCCAGCCGCCGTCTCCGCGTCTTCCCGGATCCAGCCCGTGTCTCCGCGCCACCCCCCACCCCGGCGCCCCCAAACCCAGACTCTAGCCGCGATCTCTGCGCTCCCCGGCATCCAGCTGCCGCGCCCCCCGCGCGCGCCCCGAGTGCGCCCGGGCCTCGGCGGGGAGATGAACGCGCCGCTGGACGGGCTGTCGGTGAGCTCGTCCTCCACCGGCTCGCTGGGCTCGGCGGCCGGGGCGGGCGGCGGGGCGGCGGGGCTGCGCCTGCTGTCTGCCAACGTGCGCCAGCTGCACCAGGCGCTCACGGCGCTGCTGAGCGAGGCGGAGCGGGAGCAGTTCACGCACTGTCTCAACGCCTACCACGCGCGCCGCAACGTCTTCGACCTGGTGCGCACCCTGCGCGTGCTGCTGGACAGCCCGGGCAAGCGGCGCCTGCTGCCCATGCTGCGGCTGGTCATCCCGCGCTCCGACCAGCTGCTCTTCGACCAGTACACGGCCGAGGGCCTCTACCTGCCCGCCACCACCCCTTGCAGGCAGCCCGCCTGGGGCGCCCCCGACGGCGCAGGGCCCGGGGAGGTGCGCCTGGTGAGCCTGCGGCGCGCCAAGGCCCACGAGGGCTTGGGCTTCAGCATCCGCGGGGGCTCGGAGCACGGCGTGGGCATCTATGTGTCCCTGGTGGAGCCGGGCTCTCTGGCCGAGAAGGAGGGCCTGCGAGTGGGGGACCAGATTCTGCGTGTCAACGACAAATCCTTGGCCCGGGTGACACATGCAGAGGCCGTCAAGGTAGGGCTCCGGTTTGGGGACGAGGACGCGGCAGAGTGGTGCATGTCCTCGTGCGGCGGTAGTCCCATGCTGTGTGTCCTTAGGCAAATCACTTGACCTTTCTGGGCCCCGTTTTTCTTAAAAGTGTTTGTTTAAAACAGGAACGTCTAGTTTTTTTGAGCAAGTAGATGCCAGGCACTGGGAATGTATGACTAGCGAAACAGACACGACCCTGCCTTCGTGGGGCATAAAGGCTGGTGTGTGGGAGACAGACGTTATCAAATACGTGGACGGATGTATGCTTACAAAGTGATGAAAAAGGCTGTGGATTCTTATGAGCATTAAAAGAAATAAGGTCTGCTCTGGGCATATGGTTAGTAATCAGCGGGTGGCCTCTGCTTCTGCTGGTGTTATTCTCCTTATTCTGCCGGCTTTTGCCCCAGAAAAAAAGTTTCATTAGCTCCAAAGTGGCCCAAGGAGGCTGTTCTGGTGATCCACAGAGCTCTGGCCTGATCCTGCTGTTTGTGGACCAGGCTGTGCATCCTGGGACAAGTCACTTGCCCTCTCGGAACCTCTGGTTCTCCACTTGGAATATGGGGCTGCTGGACCAAATCAGTGTCCTGAACCTTGTTGGAAATGAGGCCCCTGCCTGAAGGTCAAACATACATCCCACACTCCCTTGAAGGTAGTTGTGATTTTTGTGTAATTGGGAAACAGAAGGTCATGACAGCAAGCTGCCGGGGCTTTACCCGTGCTGTTGAGAAGAATGCGTGTGTTTGCTAATTGCGTGCCCAGGGCTGCTGAAAACAGGCTGGAGGGTGACATGGATTGTGCTTGGTCTGCGTGTGGATTCAAGCATCCTTTGCAGGCGTTCTCACATACACACACCACCTTTGTGTGCACGAAGTGAAGAGTTTTGGGGGAGCGGGACAGTGACACACTCTCCTGCAGGGAAAATGCTCCCTGGGGGCTTGGCAGGTGGTGACCCAGCTCCTCAGCAGCCCGCCCCTTGCCTCTGCCCTGGGTCCTCCTCAGTGCCGGCGTCTTGAGCTCCAGCCAAGGGCCTGCTGGCTGCCTGGAGGACCTAGGCGGCAGAGGCCTGCGGCTCCTTCCTCCGTGATGTGCAGTGACCTGAGGCCAGGTGTGTCTTGAGCCCCCTTTCTGACCGTTCACCTGGGACGTGACCATCTCATCTCTGACCTTGGCTTCCCCGATTTGCTTCCCAACTCATCTGCCCCCTGGGGAGGCCCCTGAGGATTTTGGAAACTTCTTGGCTGCTTTTGGAAAAAGGCTGGTGAGTTTATATCGTTCCAGGGGCGAGTGCAGCAGACACAGCTCCTTGTGGGTTTCCATACGCCCGTCGACCCCTCCCTCTCCTCCCCCACAGCAGTCTCTTCCCTTGATCTGACATTCCTGTAAATTCTGTATAAAGAAATAGTCCATTAGCCTTTGACCCTAAAAGGTCTGGAGTTCCCAAATGATAAATTTATACTGGAAAGATCACTTGATCTAAATGGTCATTTATCAGCGTGGATTTAATTTTGGTGGCAATTTAAAAATACTCGGGGAACTTAATTATCACAAGGGGTAGCCTTTGGGAAGGCCTTAAGTAGCCTGGATGTTAAACCCACAGGCTCTGCCCTTGCTTGGGGCCCCAGGCCAGCGGGGCCCGTGGGGCTGAAGCCACTTGGTTGGGAGTTTCAGCTTGGGGGGGCCCCCCCATCAGGTCGCTGACACTCTGCTCTTCTGTCTGAATCTTCCCGAATGACATGCCAGGTGCTGCGACCCCGTGACCCGGAGCACCAGGCCTCAGCTCGCTTCCTTCCCCTTGGTGCGTCCAGAGGAAGTCCTTGGCCGGGTGGGAGCCCGTGGGAGCTGAGCAGCTCGTTTGTCCCTGACTGTCACTTTTCCTACCGAGGCGGGTCTCTGCTAAGGCACCCCTCGTCCGGCCACCGTCACACACACACGTCCCTGCCCCTCTGGACCCTTCAGAAGCCACAGGCAAGATGAGTGCTGCTTCGTGTCACCTTAACTCCAGGAGGAAAAGGGGCCAGACTTTCCGTGGGTGGAATTTAAAACGGAGGAGGCGGGACCTCATGCTGGGGCCTCCGGGAGCGAGCGCCTCCGGGTCGATGGATGGGCAGCCGGTTTCAGTGACAGTTCAGAACACCTGGGGCTGTTGACACATTTCCACGAAACTCAGGGGGCTGAGTCCCTTGACAGAAAGCCACCGTGGCCCCGGCTTCTTTGCTAGGTACAGACTGCCTTTGCCCGGGCTTTCTCCACTCCCAGCCCCTGTCCATCAGCCCCAGTGCTGTAGGGCAGTGCCTGGGCATTTGATGAGAAAGGTACATTCCTATTAACTGAACTTCAGACTTTATTCAAATGTCACCAGTTTTTCTGCCAACGTCCCTTTTCTGCTCCAGGATCCCACATTGCATTTAGTACAAGGCGTGCTTTCTTTTTCAATTCCTTTCCTTCAATTTTCTTTTATTTATTTGTTTCTTTATTGCGTCTCCCTCCGGCTTGATTGGGGCACAACGAAGAAATAAAAATTGTATATATTTAAGGTCTACAGCATGAGGATGTAACATACCTCTACGCTGTAAAAGGATTACCATAGTCCAGCTAGTTAGCGTATCCATCATTTGACGTAGTTGTTTTATTTCTGTGGTAAGAACACTTAAGATGCACTCTCTTAGCCAGTTTCAAGGAGGCAACACAGAATTATTAACTATAGTCACCATGCTGTGCGTTAGATCCCCAGAACTTAATTCATCTTATTCCTGGGAGTTTGTTCCCGCTCACCAGCATCTCCCCATCCCCCCCTTACCCCCAGCCCTTGGCAACCACCATTCTACTCTCTGCTTCTGTGAGTTGCACTTTTTAAAATTCCACATATAAGTGAGATCATGCAGTCATTGTCTTTATAGGTCTGGCTTGATGTCCTCCAGGTTCGTGCATGTCTGCGCCAATGGCAGGATTTCCTTCTTTTTCACGGCTGAATAATATTCCATTGTATATACCTGCCCGCCACATTTACTGTCTCCATTCATCTCTCAGTAGACACTTAGGTTGTTTCCGTGTTTGGGGTATTAAGGAGATGTGTTTTCAATCTGAAAATCCTTGTTTTTCTTCTGCAGGTAGAAAGAGGGGGAAAAGATCCTTTGAGCTTCCCAAAGGAGAGGTTAAGTGTGTTTGTGTATGTGGGGTGGGGGTGTGTGTAATAAAAAGAAAATTAAATTTTAGGAATCAAGTACTTAAGAGTTTCTGAATCAGAGAGGGTCATCCCCCCCCCCCCGCCCCCCCGCCGGGGACAGAGGCGATTGACCATAGGAACGTTTTCCCGCTCTCTGGTGTTCATTGTTACGCAGAGCAGTTCAGCGAGGATTGATCCTCTGGGCTCGGATCAGGAGGGGCTTCCCTGTCTCTCCTGAAGCCTGTTTGCTAAATCAGCGGGGACAGGGCCAGACGCGGCAAGCCATTTACTGTTTGCAATTATGTTGAAACGCTTGATTTTTGAAAAATCTATCTTGAATGAACAGGAGCCAAACTAACAATAATAAAAAAAAGTAGACCTTTCCAAGATTGGCAGACAAAAATGCTTGATAAATTGGCCAAGGAGTGCACAGATCCGGGATGCCGTACTGGGCCCTGCTGTCCGCTTGCTGTGTGACCTTAGGCCAGTCGCTGACCCTCTCGTCCTAGTATGGATGGGCCAGGGGCTGCCCGAGATCCCTTCCGGCTTAGACCGTCTGGGATTTGCTCAGCATGTGCTACACAGAAGGCATTTGGAATGTCTGATCTGATGTTTTCTTGTTCTCTTGGAATTGCTTGTGTGTAAGGCAGAGTAGGGAACGTTGGCTAAGGATTGGGAGACGAGAATCTTGGCACTCTTGGATAGCCTCCTACTGAGTCAGGAAATTGCTGGGTTACCTGCTACTGATGAGAACTTGACTGCTGTCCTTCAACCCAGGAACTCCAGCCCTGGTGCCATTCCAGAGTAAAGGGGCAAATGGCAACAGGATTGTGGCGGGCACGACACTGCCCTGGGAGCGCTCAAAATCCACTTGACTTACCCACTTGCTCTCTGAGTCCCTGATTCCATGGGTGGCAGAACGCGGGGTATCCAGATGCTGCTGGGATGTGTCTCTGTACATGTGTGTTTGATCTCCATCAAAATCTAGCAGCGTCGTTGCAGTCTCTCCCTGGCTACCTCCAAGAACACATTAGAATTTGAAACATTCCAGAACTTAGAAACAGTGGCCTGCCCTTGTATTTCATTAGGGTGATCACACCCTCCCTTCCTTCGCATAATAACCCAGGAAGAATCTGTTTGTATTAATATATAAGTCATTGCATTTGGTTTGGCACATTCGAAACGACACATTTGTCACTTTCCCCATTGTACACGGTTAGCTGAAGCCATTACAAATTATTACCCTTTCCAATTTTGTCTCTGAAACGCAGCTTCTCCCGCTGGTGTCATTTTCTGTCTTCCAATTCGGAAACCGTGAGAACGTGTTCATGGCTATGCGCAGACTTTCCCCGGGCCGTGTGCTTGCTCTGGGTCCTGTGGGTCCTCCTGGTAATGATGTGTTGAAAGCTCTATGTTAGTAAACCTGTTATTGAATTGATGTTTGGTTCTTGGATCCAGAGGCTGATGCAGCCCATTGAGAGGGTCCGTTTCTTTAGTTTAGTCTTTAGTTATTTGGCTCAAGCTGATGCTCAAGGTTTTAGAAAATGACACTGCCTGTGGAGGACAAAATCCTTTCCACTGGGTGTTTCCTGTGCTAGTCTAAGAAGCGTTTTGTAGGGTGGAAAAGAATGCCTTTCCTTTTTGTGAGTTGATATTTTTATAGATGATTTCTGCCTCCCGATTTTAAGCTGGAGATGAAAGAGTTATAGGCTCACCCCCTGCTGGCTTCTCGTGTTTCTGTCGTCCCCCTCTTCCGACAAACCCCGAGTTGTTTATTACCTGCCATAGATTCATTGTTTGGATGGAGCTGCGAAGGAGCTATGATCCTTTAACCCCTGGCCAATTGGAGTGTGTGTGTGTTGTTGGTTCCCACCTCTGCCTGCTCCAGCCGCATGGCACACAGCCCGTACGCACCTGTCAAGTGCACGCAGCCCCTTCTGTGCCTGTCTGCTCACGCTCACAGCACGTGTGCATCGCCTCCGAGTCGTAAGCCCCCCTCCGCCGTGCCAAGGGCTTTGTACTGAAGCAGGCAGGGGATTAGGATCCAACGGGCTTCCCGGCAAGGCTCTTTGATGACCTGGACGGGCAACGGCTGGTCTCCACTCCTCAGAGTCTCCAGACCAGTGCCCGGCAAGGACCAGAGGATAAATTAGACAGAATGGCATTTAATGGCTGGAGGTGGCTGGAGGCTGAAATGCAAATCTGTCCAAAGTGATTCTTTCTCTTCCTTTTTCTTTGGAACCCCCAAGCAAGAATCTGATGTTAACGCAGAGCTCACACGGACTTCTAATGGCGCCCCAGGGTGGGGACTGCTTTGTAAAGATTCCTGAGCTGCAGTTTCCATCCTCCTTTGATAGCGTGGCAGGTGGAAAGGGCTCAAAGAGCAGGAGTCAGGCTTTCCGTTCGTTTCCGTGCACCCCTGGCATCAGCCGCAGGAGGCAGCTCCAGGGGGCGGGGGCACGTGTGTGTGAGCTGTGCTTTCCTGGAACACTGTTGGGAAGAGAGGAGGCTGATGTTAGGGGTGCCCACTCTGTACCGTGCTTTCTCCCTTCCCGGGGAGGCCGGGAGGCCAGCAAGGTCATGCTCAAGGAGGTGAAATGGACTAGCCCAGGGTCATCGTTGGCATTAGGAACTACGTGGCCCTTCTGCCTGACCTCCCGGCCGGAACCCAGCCCCAGGGTTGGGTTGCCAGCCTCCTGGAAGACAAGCCAGCCCCTGCTGGATGGCACGCAGACATCACATTTTGTGCCTAACATCTGGGGGCCTTTTAAGAACCATCCAGATGTTTCATTTTGCTAAGTGGGGAGTCTGATGCCCACGCGCCAAAGGAAGGTGGCTTGTTTTGGCCCAATCCGTGGTCAGGCAGAGCCGTTTGTCCACACCCACTCCGAGCAGTGCTGACCACACCCATGCCTGTGGCTGGACCTCAGAAGTCAGAGACGCACCATACATGGCCCTGCCCTCCTGGAGCCACTGGGGGGACATGGACCCCCCCATGGCCACAGGTCACCAAGGCTTTTAAGTGCTGTGACATCTGCATCCTGTCGCCCCCTTCAAAACAGTGCCCCTCACCCCATCTGACCCCGCTCCTCCATCCCTTTACTGTGCTTTAATTCCCTTCAGAGGACTTGTCACTCCCAGAAGGACGTTTCACTGTTTGTTGATCATCTGCCTTCCCCATTACAAGTGAGCTCCGAGAACGGAGAGTTGATCTCCATTGGTCACTCACATACCCCAGCACCGCCTCAGTGCCTGGCACATGGTAGGTGCTTTAATGAATAAACAAATATTTCCCGAATGATTGGAATGGTGTTGTTCCCAGTGCACTGCTGGTGAGCTCCCTGGCTCCCGGGCGTGATATCTGAAGATGGTCCCTGGGTGGCAGCATCGTGGGCACTGGGTAGAAACATCGAGGAGTGCCACAGGCTCTCATGTGTGCTTTCCCGCGGAGCCGGCTGTGGGGCTGTGGGCACGTCACGTGACGTCTCTGAACCTCAGTCTTTGGAACTATGAAATGGGCAGAGCCACCTTCCCAGGGATCCAGTGACTTAAGAGTTGCAAAGACATTTGGTGAAGAGGAAACCCATTACCGCTACTTTAGTGAAAGGTCTTTTAAAACAAGGTGGTCTGCGCCTAGATGGGCAACAGCTCTTCCCATCCTCTGCCGCCCAGCTCCACCCTACGAGACCCCTTGGGTTACTTCATTTGTCACTTTGCTCTTCATTTTAAAGCCACATCCCAGAAGTGAGTTATTTCCGAAGCCTCGCTTTGTCTGTGATCCCAAAATAGAATCACTCCTGCATCGTGAAGCAATCAATGAACCAGTTTTGGGGGGAGATAGAGTTTCTGGCTTTTTGTTTAAAAAACAACCACCACCCAGTTCAGGTTTCCAGAAGCCCCAGCCTTTCAGGTGAAGGCTGAGCGCCTGCTGACCCCACGTGCGTTTAGAAGCGGCTTTATTCTCCACCGAGGGTGCCCAAATGGGTCTGGTTTCCCTTCTCTTGCAGGCCCAGCCCCGTCACCTCCTTCCCCCTTGGAGAACGCGTGCTGCTTCTGCTGAATGGGCTGTGGTGGCGCTTCACCTGGCAGGCCGGTTTCCTAGCTGTTTTCCCTGTCTACCTGGGCTTTCGCGTCCTCTGGACTTTGAATGCAAAGCAAATATATTAGCTTCCCGTGAACAAGTCCCAGGGGGGTCCTCTTTACGGGATTCTAAAGCTGCAGGTTACATGGAACAACATGCTAAAATGACACCAGGAAGTGTTTCCAAATATCCAGGTGCTGGGGCCTTAGAAGTATGTCACTTGCGGGGGAATTAACAAGCCCCCAAAACAGGTCCTAACCACCCTGAGGTTACAGCACCACCTTCCTTTAGGATTCGCACCCCCAGCCCAACATTTATCCACAGAAAGACTTGACCAGAGAGGTGGTCCTCCTGTGTCCCCATCCTGAGCTGTTTCGGCGCACGATTCCAGATCGACAAGGTCAGTGTGAGATATTGGAAAATGAAGAGAAGGGAGGTCTGTACCCAAGAGGTTAGAGACGGCTTTTGGAGATGGACCCGGGTTCATCTGACAGTGTCCTTGGCTGTGACCTTGAGCAGCTCCTCTGCGGGTGACTCAGACCCCCCCCCCCCCACCTCTTGAACCCGGCTCACGGTCCTCGCAAACTGGTCCTCGCCGTGGCACATCAGAAGTTTGAAAAATGCGGCCGTGGAGGTCCCGCTGCGCGCATGGTCATGAAAAATGTTATCGACTGTATTCGCTTGGCTTTGAAAGTCTTGTGTTGTGCCTGCTCAGTTTAAAAAAACAAAAAGTGCCACCGGGAGACAGTGTTGGGACTCGGGGCCCTCGCGATCCGTCGTGGCTGTTTGAATTGCAGAGTCATTTTCTAAGTGTACTTGGTATTCCCACGTAGGCAGAGTTTCTTTAAAGATGCAATTGCTTCTCTCTGGATTTTGGCATCTGCATTTTTGTTTACAGCAGTAATCAGTCACCCAGGGGTTGGGTGGAATCGTGTGTCCTGACCTCCCTTAAAAATGTTGGGGGGCAAGACAGATGCCTGGCCCAGAGGCCAGTGTGTGGCAGCGTTGTCCCTCGGATCGGCTGCATCCCCATCCTTGTTCCCGAGCATCCTTCCCTGATGAGGAGGGGAGGGGGCTCTTTGCAGAGCCCGTTAAAGCAATTAATGCAGGTGAAAGTGGTGATTTGACAGCATGGGCATCTGGACTTAAAAAAAAAAAACCCCTGTAATTTCTTTGACCCACATCTGAAACGTGTGCTAGGCTTCATTAAGAGGTTTCTGATTAAGAAAAGAAAAGTGGTCCAGCTATCAGAAATTACCCTCCCACGCGGGTAGCGAAGCTGCGCTCAGAAATTCCTGGGAAGGGTTTTCCTTCGGCTATGTCCATCCTCCTGGCCCCGGAGGGGGGGCCTGGTGTCCCGTGGTGTGTCTGGACCCAGCGTGACCTTTATCCTTTCCTTTGTCTCTTTCTGCCTCCCGCCTCTTTCTCCTGGGAGGCCCCAAAGCTTTCCCAGATTTCCCCCAACTCTCTTGAACCCTCTCCCCCCTCCAAGAGTCCTTCCAGCCCTGAGATTTAAATCTACTGGGAAGGTCAGGATGTTTGGATGACCCTCAAATTCCTTCCTCTCTTCCCTCGGAGGTCTATATCGTCACCCAACTCTGAAACAATGCTTTGTTTCTCGCTCCCTGTGGGCCCCCACAGCCCAGTGTATCGTCCCAGCTGACCAGCCTGCCCACCCAGAGCTGCCCCACCTGTGGGAAACCTCTTCTTTCCCTCTGCATCCTCATTAGAGTGGCCTGTGTCACTTATGGCACAGATGATACATTTCCTACTGTTTCCTTGTATTGCTCTGTGGACCATAATAACCTTTGTCTTGAGGGCTTCCGAGGAGCCAGACACCCTTCTCGTACTTTCTGTGTATAAACTTGAACCTCATGACGGTCCTATCGGGTTTGAGGGAAGTGCCACCTGTATCACGTCATTTTGCAAAATTGCAAAGAGTTTGTCACTTGCCTGTCGTCACAAGGATGGAAAGTGGGAGAGCCAGGATTCAAACACAGGTTTTGTTATCTTGAGGGAATGTGTCCGTCACTCAACACCAGAGAGAGGTGACATCCCGCGATGCCTGGGCCTGGGCTGTGGAGCCGGATGCTCTGGGCTCAAAGCCCACCTCTGGCCACCTGTGGGGCCTTGAACAAGCTTCTTAACCTCTCGGATTCTCAGATTCCTCTTCAGTAAAATTGTGATGGGAATCGCAGTCGGGTGGCAGGCAAGTTACTTCTTGGTTCATCTCTGAAGTGGGGATGCCGATGGCCACGCGGGTGATGTGTTAAAACCCTGGGCCCATCTGTCAGTCAACATTTAAGGATTACCCACTATGTTCAGACCACTGGGTTGAGGTTTATTTTCCTACCAGATGATGCTCTTCCTGGTATAAAATACCTAACACACAAGATGCTTACAAGCTCCTAATACGGAGCACACTGATAACCATGGCCACCACGGAGGGTCTCCTGTGCGACCCAGGAGCTCTGCCAGGGCTCCATGCGAGGCCCCCACCAACTCGTCACCGCAGCCCCCCAGGGAGAGGAGACTCAGCATCCGGAGGAGGAGGGGACCAGCCTCCTGCACACAGGTGGAGGTGGCAGGACCAGGATTCGAACCCAGGACTCCTGCCTGCAGACCGTGTGCTCCTTGCTGCTCTTGACCGCTTCTAACAGGCAAGGCGGGCGTGCAGCCCACCACGGCGCTGGGAGTCAGGGTCAGTGCCTGTGCATTTCTTCACTGACTTTTTTTCTTATGGAAAGGGCTTTGCAGCACTTGATGAGAAAGCTCGCTAGGAACCAGACCGCCCAGGCCACGGCCTCCAGCCCCTTCCCGGGGAAGCGCTATGCCTTTGATTGACTAGACGGTGGATATGGAGCTGCCCCTGGGCTCTCTCGGCCTTCTCCTCTCCCTCTATCTTATCTCTTTTGCCATGCCTTTTTGTGTATTGTCTGAAAATTCCCTCAGTAGATAACTGTGACCTCAATTCAACCGCCATCAGGATAAACCCGTAACTTATGAAATCATCCCACTGAACTCTGGAGTCTCTGAACCTGTCTACACTGTCTGCCGGGTGGGCAGGATGAGAACGGGGTCTCCTGGGCCTCCTGTAAAAGGCTGGTGGTCGTCGACCCCGTCGCAGGCTGGACAAATAAGGGGCCATTCTGTCTGGTTCGTAGGAAACATGAGGAGTCGAGGAGTCTGCCTGGGTCTTTAAAATAAAACGTTTGTGTGTGTGTTTTAATGACCTAAGAGATAGGGGTTCAATCTAGAAAGCTTAGAAGCCCCAGAAAAACACAGGAAAAAAACCAAAGATCATTAATAATCCCTACCACCCAGAAATAATAATTATTGACAATCTGGTTTGTGTCTGTCTGGTCCCCCTGTGTCCTTTGTGTTGGGAATTTTCTACAAAACTGCCATTCTGAACATAGTTATCAAGCCTGCTTCTTTCACCAAACAATATGCCACGACTGTTTTCCCACCTTGATAGATGTTTCTAGAACACGATTTTTAGTGATTGCATAATATATTACAGCGAAGAGGTACACAGTTTATTTGACTAATTTCTTCTTGTTGGACAGTTTTTTTTTTAACCTTATCCATATTGCTGCTTTAAACATTCTTGCTCATTAATCTTTACGCGCATCTCCAATAATTCCTCTGGCTGTCTTTTGAGAGGCAGCATTGGCTCAGGCAGATTTTTAAGGCTTTGATAACTGTTGCCAAATTGCTCTTGGGGAAGTTTGGTTTTTTTTTATAGTCCCTTCTACCAACGTTAATCTGAGATGCTTCATTTTTCCCCAGCCTTGCCAACCCTGGATGTTATATTTCTTTTCCATTTTAGCCAATCTGGTAGCCAAAAAAATATCCTATTTTAATTTGCATAATTTAAAAAGCAAAGTTGAACTCCTTTGCGTGTTTATTATTTGTATAGCTGTATATACGTATATAAGGTACATAATATATCATATGCAATATTGTATATTATAGTTTGGTGAGTGCCATCAAGTCAGTTCTGACTCCTAGCGCCCCTGCAGACAGCAGAGCGGAACCCTGCCTGGTCTTTTTGCGCCATCCTCTCACCCTCCAGATGATGCTCCACTGCTGTTCACAGGGTTTTCATGGACAATTTTTTCAGAAGTGGGTAGCCAGGTCCTTCTTCCTAGTCTGTCTTAGTCTGGATCTCTGCTGAAACCTGTCCATCAAGGGGACCCTGCTGGTATTTGAAATCCAGTGGCATAGCTTTCAGCATCACAGCTACACGCAGCCTCCATGGTATGACGACCAACAGGTGGGTGGTTCCCTGACCAGGAAATGAACCCCGGGCCGTGGTGGTGGGAGCATCGAATCTTAACCACTGGACCACCAGGGCTGGCTTGAATATTACATAGACATATATAATCATGTATATGATGTATGTAACATATTTACTTATTTTTGGTGTATTACTTATTGATGTCCAATGCCCATTTAATCACAAGAGTTGTACATTTCCGTGTCATCACATCTGTCCGTCTTTTTCTGTGTGGTATCTGCTGATAGGTTGTTAGAAGATGGTTGATTCGTCCGCCTGGGTTTGGACTCTTCCGTCTGAGGGTGAGTTAAGTCGGAAGCCCATCCCTTTGTGAACTGAGGATGCACAGAGAGCAATGAGGGCCAGGACTGGAAAGAGTCCAGGAGGAGAACACGCCCCATCCATGTGTCCGCTCATGGACCAGGAAAATCATACTGATGAATACAGGTTTTCCCAGTGGATGGGTGAGCTGTGGGCGTCGATTCTAAACAAAATAACACTCCATTGCAAACCCATCGAGGCTCCTCTTGAGTGATTATATTTATGACTGCTCCCACCTTGTTAGTTCTTTTAAAGGAAAATAGAAAACAATAGAGACAAAATTGAAAAGAACATTCGTAAAGCAATTTACTTAAATTATAAGAGACTAAAAGCCAGGCTTAGTGGGTAATTGAAGAATTGCGTTAAAAAGGAATCAATATCTTTCTGGAATCTGCTCTGCCCTCATCTTGTGAGTTGTTTTGCAAACGGATGGTCCCTCTGTCTATCACTATCTTGCAGATTTCTCCTAGCCTTATCCCCCAGGACAACATTCTTTTCCTCTCTTTGCTGGTTCGTGGTTTTCCTTTTCGCACAGCCTTAACTCACTGAGACATTTAGGAGCAAAGATGCTGGAGAGCAGAGACTTTGAAAGGTCAGGACATTGTTCCAGCCTCTGGGATCCCGGTGTTCCAAGCCCCAGGGCAAAGGTTTCTGTCTGTGTCTTCACCCTGAGCCTCCCGAGAATGTCAGACTCATAAAGAAAAGAGGGTGGAGGGAATACAGTTCATTTTTTAAAATCTCCTTGCTAAGGCCCCAATTAAAGGCACATTTAAACAGCATTCAAGAAGATGAAAAGAGGAAAAGAAGATAGAAGATTCCCACCCTCGTAACTTGTCATCGCTTTTCTCCCGTATGCCTGGCCTTGAGCTGTGTGCATTCAGGTTCCCTTAATGGTTCAATCCTGTGCTTTGTTCGTTTATGCTTTGTGCGAATGTTGTCCTGTTGTTTTGTGACCCTTGTGTTGAGCTGCGTTTCAGGGAGGGAGCCCCGGACGGGCTCTCCCAGCTGCTCTGCAGTCCGGTCTGTTTTCCTGGGATGCAGAAGCTCAAGGAGGTGAGGTGGCCACAAAGAGCCAGGGCAGACGGAGAGTGAGTTCTGAACACACCACTGCCCACTCACGTCAGCGTGCCAGAAGAATCTAGACTGACACGTTTTGGACTTTTGTTTAAAGGAATGCTCATACGTGACATGCATTCTTAGGCCCAAGTTAGCAGCAGCAAAGTATTTCTGGGGAATGGAGGGAGAGAGTAAGATCAGAAAACAGACTTATTGCCCAAGTGCCTGTGAACAACGTTTCTCCCCTCCAGCTACATGGAGAAGGGAGCTAATCTTTGAGATGTGTTTTACCATTCATTCATCCACCACTTGGCAATTGTTTTATTGGGCCTCTCCCATGTGATTGGTGTGATTTAACACCTTCTTTAAACTCTACATATCCCATTTCCTTATTTATTAATATGTTTGTGATTAATATTCCTTTCTACTTCAAAAATAACTGAGCGACTTAACCTAAAAAGCACCTCAAGAAAAAGGCAGAGAGATCAGAAACCATATTGGAAAGTGTGTTGCCTTTACTGGGGACAGTATTTCATATTTAAATGGAATTCTGAGCTTCCTGGCAACCAAGGCAAAAAGGGAAATTAATATATTATTTAGATTCAATGAGAGAACTCATTGGTAATTCAGAAGAGGTAAAATTCCTCGTTGGCAGTCAATTTCAAGAGGAAGCATTTCTTTGCTGTCTCTCATTTTATGTGAAATCATCCACTATCTCCTATCTTTCCTATTTGTTGATAACACCTGCAACCAAACCAGAAGAATTCCCTGCCTTCTCTGTCTGTTCAGAAAGATGTAGATAAAATGATCGCTCATATAAGTCTGTGTCTGTCTGTTGAGATACATACTTTCGGGGACAAGGAGCAGCACGTGCAAATAGCTGGAGCACTCGATACCGTCAGAAAGCCGGTGGCAGAGGCAGGAGATGAGGCTGGCCCGGCAGGAGACGAGCCGCACGGTACTGAGACACGCTGCAAAGAGCCTGCCTTTTACGTCAGAAGCTGTGGGAGAGATTGGGGTGGGGAAGGGGTGACTTGCCATTTAAAAGGATGCCGGCCTGCAGAGACTGATTGTGGAGGAGGGGAGGCTGGAAGCGGTTGGAGTTAGCGGGCCCTGTAAGAGGTAATTAACACAGATAAAAACATGGTGCAGAGGGAGGGAGTCTGGAGACAGACTGCTCATTAGGGCTTTACCCTCTCGTGATGATAAAGTATGCCACCGGGGCGGAGAGTCCACACCGCCAGTTCCTGTCCTCCCTCCGCGTGGGGCTGAATGGGGACGGTCTTTCTAGCCCACGTGGCCGCGCCTGGCCCCAACTCAGGGTTCAAGAGCCCGGGGGCTGTCACTCATTTGCAGCCTGTAAGTCTCACATCCCCGCTTCACACCCTCTCCTTGTCCATCTTGTGAGGCCGAGACATAGGGTTGGCCTTGTGTGCCCTGAACCCCCTTGAACTTCTGGTGAGAGAGGCACGAGTTTGGAGGGTCCAGGATTCACAGCTGACCCTGCCTCTTGCCCTGTCTGTGACCCTGCATAAGGCACTTCTCCACCCGGAGGCTCTTGCCTCATCTGTGCAGCGGGAAGAATAAATTGTGAGGTCATCACGGTAATTTTAATATTACCGATAATATTAACCACCGTTTGCTGGGCACCTGCTGTGCGCCGTGCCCAGTGCAAGATGCTCTGGGACTGCTATCTCGCCAGGCCTCATTCTGCCCGCGGGACGACTGCATAGCGGCGGGCATCACAGCCTCATGCGGGGGGAGGCGGGGTGGACAGCTGAGGTCCAGAGGGCTTCCGTCACTTGTCCAAAGACTCCTGGCTAGGGACAGGCGGGCCTTTGTCTGGGAATGGCTTTCTAGCGAGTATACCTTCCACTGAAACACTCTTGGGGGGGTCGTCACCCTAAGACACGTTTTTATTTCAATGCTGTGAGATGCTTTGGTCACAAGGTGGAGTTGGACAATACCGCCAAGATTTGCCCGGTGTCACAGTGCTGCCCCCTGCAGGTGGCTGTAGGGACTACAACCGGGTGGGACACCCTCCCCAAGAAACACTGGCGTTCATGAAAAAGGACGCACTGCCCAGTGCCCCGGAATCCCACCTTTCTCTAGTCTAGAGAATTAAGGGCACCTGTGCGCCAGGATGCACACAAAAGTGTGTTCATCACGGCATCGTTTGTGCTGGCCGGCAAAATGGGAAACAACCTCAGTGTCCAGCAGTCGGGGAGCGGGAATTCAATATTGGTGTCTCTGCCAGGGACTGCGACGTGGTGCGGGAAGAAATGAGCTTAACGTCATTGAACTGGTGAGGGAAAATCCTCAAAGTACATTCTTTAGCTGGAAAAAAGGATGGTGATGAAAATGTTAAGTATGAGTCAATGTATGTAAATACCAGACAGCGCTCGTTTTGTCCATGCACAGCCGCAGGTTTGTGAAGTGCACAGAGCAAGCGAGGAAGGGCAGACCCCGAATGCGGCCGTGGTCACGTGGGTGGTGGGTTGAGATTTGTCCTCCGGGTTCCCCGTAAGAACAATACCTAAGCCTTTTGGAGCTCTTGCCTGTGTGCCCGGAGCACACACTTTGTGCGTATTAACTAATTTAGTCCTCACAGCTGCCCGTGAGAGAATGCCACTATTACCCCGTCTCATGCCTGGGAAACTGGGGCCGCGACTGGTTCAGGGACTTGCCCGGGGTTGGCGCTGGCAGGTGGCAGAGCTGGGCGGGAATCCCTGTAGCCCGGCCCGGGGCTGCGGCTATAAACCGCTCCGTCTTCTGCTGTCTCCCCAAATCCCATGCGTGTCTGCGGTGTGTGTGCTCATGTGAGCGTGGGGAAGCACCGATGGTGCCCCAGGTCCGCCTGAGCCCTCGTCTGGCGCACTATTCGCCCTGTGGCCGCATCTGAACAGGCTGCTGGGGGCCGCCTGGCATAGAGAAAGCTCAGCGAATAGCTTGTTGAATGAACGAACAAATGGGTAAAGCAGTGGATGAGACAACGCAAGGAACTTGCTTTGGAGTCAGAGACAGGATGTGTGAAGGTGATGCAGAGCCTCCAGAATAGACGGCAAGAAAAGCAGAAGTGTGCTGGGTGCTCTTGGAGGAGAGTCCGTCACCATCTAGGAAGGCTTCCTGGAGGCGGTGGGCAAGGAGCTGAATGTCGAAGAGGAGCAGATATGAGGAAGTGTGGATTTAGGGAAAGAAGGCTGTTTCTGAAGGGAGGAAAGTTGGGAGGGAGAGGCTAGAGTTGCTCACGTATTTGTGTCCACGTGGGTTAGAGGTTTGGAGAATTTCTGGGGTTCATGGTTGGGAGATGGAGCTGGCAGCCTTGGGAAGGGAATTCACGTGCATTTAGCACCTACTATGTGCCAGGTACTACGTAGGCAGTTTACATTATCTTCATAATCCTTACAACAGTTGCATTTTAAATATAGGAAGAGGCACAGAGAGGTTAGGTAACTTGCTCAGTGTCGCACAGCAAGTCTACAGCAGAGCCGGGATTGGTGCTCAGTGCGTCTAGACCCAAAGCCCCAGCTAGGCAAGCTGTGGTCAGGAAGAGCAGGCTGGCATCCTCCCCTCCTCTCTCCTGATCTCTAACCTGAACCTGGGCTCAGACCAGCCCCGTTCCTGAGGTTCGGCATCTCTCTTCCCAAGAGGAGGAAGCTTGGGCCCTCGAGGTCTGTGTCCTGAAATGAGCTGCATGACTCACCGCTCTGTGTCCTCACTGGAGACTTTTCCAGAACACCGCTTTCGTGCACACCCCTGAGGACACTGGTCATCTGGGGACCTTGTTCCCCACTTCCTGCTGGCTCTTTGGGGCGTGTCCCCAAGTCCCCTACACGGTGGCCGTCTCCCCTCTGTCTCTCATCCTCCGCTGAGCGGAGAACCGTGTGGCCTCCCGATGTGGGGGTCTCAGGGTCGACTCTGAGGAGCTGAGTGGGGCAAATCTGCGTCCCGAGGGCGTTAACCCAGGTGGCGGGTTACGCAGTTTGAAAACGGACCCGGATAATCTGTGTTTCCGTGATCATAACCTGCTGCCCACACCGCTGTCAGCTGACGGATGGGGTCTTAGCCGCGCCAGCTGCCGGGGCCGGGGCACATGGAGATGCTCCCTGGTCTGACGTGGTGGGATGCCTCCCAGCCCCTCGGTCAGGTTTCACCAGGAACCGCGTGACAACAAGCACGGCTCGAGGCACTCCGAGGCCCCCTCTACTTGCAGTGGACCCGCGCCCCTCTCATGCATTTTCCCTTTTAGCCATAGCTCATTGAACTCTTAGATGACAAGCACTGTTCTACCATGGCTCCTCTCCCTCAAGGGAGTGGAATTATGATCTTTGTTTTACAAGAGAGAAACAGAGGAACAGAGAGGTTCAGTAACTTGTGTGAGATGGCACAACTAAAAAGCAGTTGATTCAGGAGACTGGCTGATTCTGTCGTTGCCGCAGCGAGAGAGGGGCGTGCTTGGCAGTCACCAGAAGGGGCAGGCAGAGCACCGGGTGCTTTAAGGGGGTGTTGGGTGTGGTTGCCCACAAACAGCAGGGCCCTCAGCCGTAGTCCCATTGGAAGGATGTCGCCCCAGCCCCCAGGTCCCTTCAAAGGTCCACCACTGCCCGTGATAGTGCTGAGTTGGGGTGTGCATCTGGCCACCCCAAGACGCGCCGTCTGCCCTTCTGGTGTTTTCTTAAACCCTCTTGGCCCCTCCCAACTGCTGTGCAGCCTCCGAGCCCCCAGGTTGAGATCTGGTTCAAGGACCTGATTCAAGGACCAGCCAGCACGGTTCTGAGCCCCCACTCCTTCACTGGGGGCAACCGAGGATGGCTTCCTGCCTGGAGCCTGTCCCTGCACGCCCCAGAGCCCCTGATCTCTTTGCCACCACGCCTGTGACCGCCGTGCAGGTAAATGCAGCCTTGCCTCCTAAAAATGTCGAAGTTTAACGTGGCGCGGGACCTTAGCAAGCAGTGCCAGTTGGCAAAGCCAAAGCTCAGTGAGAGGAGGACATAGCCCCGGGTCACCCAGCAAGCCAGCGGCCCGATGGGGATGTGCCCGGGTGTCTGTGGCACAGCCGGAGCTTTCTAGCTTGCCCTGCTGTCTAAGGCTGCCTGCTCCTGGCCCTGGCGGGAGAAGCTGCTGGTTCTCTGGGAGATCAGCGGCCCCGTGCACCTAACCGTGAGCGTGGACCGCAGGATCCCCAGATGGCCTGAGCGTCAGGGGTCAGCGTGGCGGTGGCAGTGAGCGTGAGCTGGTGGCAGGGTTGTCAAGGCCAGAAGGCACCAGCAGCTCTGTTTAGAAATGAACACCTCTGTTCGATGCCGCCTTGTAAAAAGCAAGAGGTGGTTTGTAAAAATAGAGACAGGAAGGCGAGCAGAAGGTGGAAACCAGCTTCTGAGAGGGTCCCCCAGCTCCTCGCGGTCCCCGGAGGACACACACGCATCTCAATTAAATTAAAGGGTCGCGGATGGAGCCCTTGGCGGGGTTCTGGCGGCCACCGCTGAGACCATATTCCCAGAGCCAGCTTAGATGCTGAAAGAGCTGTCTCAGGAATCTCGGTTTTCTTTCAGTTCTACCAGAAAAATAAAGAAGGTGGCCACAGATGATGACATTCTTGCTCTCCAAGACCCAATGAAGACCCCTGTTGACCCCACCAAACAGCCAACATCAGAGGTTCCAGAATGGTCTAAGCTTGAGCGGCCACCAGACTTTCTGGTCCCACAGGCTCGCGGTGGGGAAACAGGTGCAGAGCAGACAGGGCTGCCCAGGGCTGGCCTCCTGTGCCTGGGCTGTCCCCACCCCGTCCCTTCCCATCTCGGGTTTCCAGGGTCCCCTTCCGCAAAGTATTGGGGCCCGGCATCCGGTGGGGGCTCAGTGACGTCCCAGGCTCCCTCGGGCGCCCGCTGTCTCTGGTGTCCTCATCAAAGGCATCACCTCCTCTCTGGTCTCAAGGTTGCTCTCACCTATTTATAGAACTGACCAGAATTCCACTACTGCCAGCGACACAGAATACAAATCAGGTGCCATGCGCTGGCTTCCATTCTCTCTCCCGTACTCTTCTTTAAGTCCCTGGATGAAGCTTTTCCACGCCCGGCTTCTCTTACTGATGCCGACACTCCGGGGAGGAGAGGGCAGTGGGCTCTCTGCCGCTTGCTGAGCTCCTACTGTGTGCAGAGATCCAGACCTGGTGCGCACTGGCTCATTTAATCCACACAAGCCTGGCAGGGTGGGAGGGTTGTCGGCATCTCACGTGGGCTGTCTCGCGAGAGGGAGCACCAGGCCCGAGGACTCTCAACGAACAAGTGACAGGAGTGCGACTTAAATCCAGTTCTGCCTGAATCCACAATCTGATCTCCTTCCAGATCCGAGGAGTCAGGTGGCTGCAGGGTGAGGCCTGTGGATATTATGGTTTCTCTGGGGGCCGTATATTTACATTCTCACCCAGTGGAGTCAACTAGGCTTTTCTGAGGACCTACTGTCTGCAGGCAAAGCCCTGACTGTCACCAGGCTGCAAGTGTCATGAGGCCATACTGTGCGCTAGGTGAAGCCTTTCTCTTACTGGGCTGCAAGTGTACTGAGGTTACGCTCACTCTGTTCTCTCCAGGCCTGGCACACAGTAGGTCCTCAGTCGACCCTTGTCGAGTGAGTGATGGGGCTCAGACTCACAGTCCGTCGATGGAGGGAGCAGAGAAGGGGGAGGCCAGTTGGAAGAGCATCGAGCAGCCAGCGGTGCCATCATGGGGGAGGGAGCAGTGGGCAGGGAAGAGGGGCCAGGAAGACCACAGAGGTCATAGTGGCCTCTCAGGCTTCTGCCCTCGGCCTGTGCCCTGAGACCCAGTTCCCACTTGGCTCCAGCAGAAGCCCAGTTGGTCTCCGGCTGCCTCCATCCTCATCTCAAACTTCACAGCGACTAGATGTCACCAGCTGTTCCGTCCAGGGCATCCCAGGGGTGCTGAAAGAACGCTGTAAATCTTGCCCTGCTCATCCCTCAGAAATCTATTTTAAAAGCAGAATGTTCGAGAGCTGCCATCCTCTCCGTGTCCTTCTGCGGGGAGTGGCATGGAGCTGTGGAACCAACTGAGGGACCTGGTGCCTCCCAGCTCACTCCTCCTCCTCTGGGAGGGTTCAAATGTCAGGGCGTCCAGTCCTGGGCTGGGGGTCCTCCTTGGGCAGGCCCCCCCACCCCTACCCAGCCAGGGCTCCCCACTGTCTTTGAAAGCTCCACCCTTGACCCCTTCTGTCTGAGTATTGGGGCTCAGGAACCCGAGTGTGTACCAGATTCAGGCAAGCTTGGGGTCGCCAGAGAGCTGGGTACTCCCCACCCCCTTTTGGGCATATTGTTGTTTTCTAATACTGAAAGTAATATATCCTCATTCTGGAACATTTGGAGAATATTGAGAAACAGGAAGAACAAAGTAATAATCACCCATAATCCTACCACCCAGAGAGAAGCACTGTAGGCTTGTTGGCACGTCACTCCTCAGTTTCACTTTGTTTGTTTCCTGTGATATTTTTCTCTTGACATGAGTGCGATCAGGCTGTAAGACAGGACTTACATCCTTTTGACCCCACTTAACGTTAAAATGTATCACGTATCGTTGGCTTTACGAACTCTTTGTAAAGATGTTAAAATGTGATTTTAACCACAGCGTGAACTTTCCCATGGGTGGGTACTTTCATTGACTCAAATAGCCCCAGGTTTGGGGGTGTTGGCTGTCAATCCTGGTGCTAATTGACTGTTTCCTTGAAAAAATGGCTCATTTCGGCTACAAGTGCATTATGGGAAAGCCACATGGCGCATCTCAGCTTCCACCCGGGGCACAGAGTTTGGGCTGCCCTCTCTTTGGGGTGGGTCCATCCCCAGACTGGAAAATGCAGAGTAAAGGTGGCATCTGCACTCAGCATTGGTTGCTCTGGCAAAGGAACCGCTTCCTGGCCGTGTGGTCAGGTGACTTCTTTCTGTTTCTTCATCTGAATCGTGGGATCCCTGGCCCCCAAGGTTGGACGCCATGGGGATTTTAGGTCCAGAGCAGAGGGTCTGACACGTACAGGCCCTTTATAAACGTCAAGCTATGATGATCATCAATACTTTTATCCCTTGACTCTCTCGTCTGGTATTTTATCGGCGTTGCCAAGACCACCCCCGGGTTCCGTAAGGGCTCAGAGTTCAGCATACAGTTGTACTGGTGGCTAAGCTTTGGGACAGCGAAAGGATACCCAAGGAAATGAGCACAGGGAGCAGCCATGAGGTGAAGTCTGCAGGAAACCAGGCACAAGCTTCTGGTCCTTTCCATTGCAATCACACAGGATGCGTTTAGCTCCTCCAGCATTGGATGGTGACAACACGTGGGTGATCTTGTCTACCAGGGGTGCTCATTGGAAAGACTCAGCGCCCAGGGTTTTTATTGGGGGCTGGTCACATAGGCACCCTCTGCCCGTATGCACATTCCAGACCCCACACGGTTTGCACAAATAGCCTAGGCAGCTGAGCTCCCCTTATCAGCTAGGAATGCTGGGAACACGCAAAATCCAAGGTCCCAGGTGCCCGCCAAGCTGGCCTTCCTGAGGATGCTGGTACCTTTTCTCTGCACAGGGATGCTAAGAGATCACATTTCTTGTGTTTGGACCACTTCAAGTTAGGGATGGAACGGATGTCCTCGTTCCCATAGGACGAAACTGAGGACTGGAAGAGGGCAGGGATTGGGGGGCCTCCTCTTCCCTCTGTGGGTCCTGAGACGAGGCAAGATCTGGGGAACGGGAGGGCGTCCCTCACTGCCCCGCTTCCTGCTAACCCGCATGTCTCTCTCTCTCTAGGCTCTGAAGGGCTCCAAGAAGCTGGTGCTCTCCGTGTACTCCGCAGGGCGCATCCCTGGGGGCTATGTCACCAACCACATCTACACCTGGGTGGACCCCCAGGGCCGCAGCATCTCCCCGCCCTCGGGCCTGCCCCAGCCCCACGGCAGCGCCCTGAGGCAGCGTGAGGGGGACCGGAGGAGCACCCTGCACCTCCTGCAAAGTGGGGATGAGAAAAAGGTGAGCTGGCAGGCTGCCTGGACCCGGGGGCGGGGTGGGGGGAGGCCGGCCCCCGAGACCCCATTCTCCCTGCCAAACCCAGAACAGGGAAGCTTCCTAGAGGCCGGAAGAAGGGGCTTGGCTCTGTCCTTCTCTCCCCCAAGTCCCGACAGAAGGGTTTCTTTGCCTGTTGACCTGTGCGGTGACTATTATGGTACAGGCTGAGCTGCTGCCACAAAGGAGCCGAAGGCGGCGATTTAAATAAGTCGGGTTATTTCTCCCTGACACAGAACAGAGGGGGAGGTCTAGGCTGGGGGGCTGCTCTGCTCCACATCTTATTCTGGGACCCACATTCCGTCCATTACCATCCTTGAGGGTCTGGCCCCTTCTGATGGTTGAAGCTGGGCCGCACTGGGTCCCCATTCTGGCCCCTAGAATGGAAAGGGGAAGAGCGGAAGCTCAGAGCTTCCCTTTAAATTAGAGATCTTTTAACTTCTCAGTGGTCCGGACCCAGGTGCGCGGCCACACACAGCTGCCGGGAGCCCACACTCCACCGGGAACCTTTTGCGGTGTGGGTTTTGGGTTGTAAGGAAGAGAAACTGGCCCTGGTCACCTTCCACAAAGTAAGAATTTACTAGAAGGGTGTGGGAAGTTCCAGAATTGAAGATGAGGACCTTAGGTGCAGCCTCAGCGAGCAACACGCCTCCACCACTTCAGTATCTGCATCCTTCTGGGTGGAGCAATGGTCCAGGGAGGGAGCTCCTGATTGGCTGGTGGGGAGGGCTGGGCACTTTGATTGACAGAACCACCAAGACTGTAGCCAATGGGGGAGGGGTTCTTGCCCAAAGCACCACGGGGAGATGCAACCTGAAGAAGGGGCCAGAGGCATCAAGGCATGCCCCGTACCGCCCTCCTCCCCCCAGACCTTGGCTGTTTCTTTTATTAAAAAAAGGGCAGAGAGATGGTCCCCCTGTGTTTTCAAACTTCTCTCTGGATGCAGTGTGCTTTGCACTCCGTGGCTGCCCAGAACTCTTTACATCGTGCAAAACTAAAACGCATTAAAAGGCAATTCCTCCCTCCTCTCCCCTCCAAACCCTGGCAGCCACCATTCTACTTCCTGTCTCTGAACTTGACAACTCCAGGCGCTCATCTAAGTAGAAAGACAGCATTTATCTTTTTGGGACTGGCTTATTTCACTTAGTCTGATGTCCTCAAGGTTCATCCGTGTTGTGCATGTGACAGGACTTCCTTCCTTTTTTATGGCTGAATAGTATTCCACTGTAAGGATGGACCACATTTTGTTGGTCTGTTCATCCATCAACGGACACTGGGCTTCCGTCAGCCTTTTACTGCTATGAGCATGAGTCTACAGATATTTCTTTGAGACCTTGCTTTCAGTTCTTTTGGGTACTTCTCCCAGAAGTGGAGCTGCTGGAGCATATTATAATTCTATTTTTAATAGTTTGAGGAACCCACCGTGCTGTTTTCCATAGTGGCTGCATCATTTTATATTCCCACTAACACCACCCAAGGGTTCCAATTTCTCCACATCCTCACCAACACTTATTTTCTGTCTTTTTGATAGTAGCCATCCTAGTGGGTGCGAGGTTTTTCTCTTGTGAATCTTCACATTGGACCTTTGTGCTATCCTTTAGCGGAGCAGTGACAGTGCCCAAGGTCACACAGCTGGGCGGTGGCAGCGTTCAGGGACAAAGCCAGATCCGTCTCTTTCTAAGCCCTCCATCCTAACATTGGCCCATGCCGCCTCCACAGTGGGGGTGCCCAGAGGAGGCAGGTTGGGGTGTCCCAGTGAATCATCAGTCCAGGGAAGGGCTTGTTCTGGCACATTCCATGAGACCCGATGTGATACGTGTCCTGTGAAAGGGACAGAGAGACTGACGTGGTGTGCAGAGGAGGGAGAGCTTTGGGAAGCCTTCCTGGAGGAGGCAGCATTTGGAGTTTGGCCACGTGGCAGTGGGAGGGAAGGTGGTCCAAACAGAGGGAACAGCACGACAGTGGAGGGAGGTTAGAAAGAGCAGGATGGCTGTGGGAACCCCAGCTGGTGCTGTTTGTGAAACAAGGTTGGAGAACAGTGGCTGCGGGGCTGGGATGCCAGGCTGGGGGGTGGGGTGTGTGTCCGGGAACACTTTTTCCTCTGGGCAGCGAGGACTCTCTGAGTGTTCTCCTCACTGATGGGGGACCAAGGGCGAAATCGATTCCAGGTTTGCAGAGATCTTTACAAGATGGTGAAGAGGAAGGGGGGCGAAGCTCATTTTCAGGAGGGGTGGGACCAGTTGGAGTGAAAGCAGAGACAGAAAGAGCCTTTGGAGCCAGTAATGATGCTTCTGGATCTAGTCAAGATGACCCTTGAAGGTGGAAAATAAACCCAGGGGGAGGTTCTGGGGCGCTGAGGGCCCTCGCTCTGCGTGGATCGTCAGAGGGAAATGTTCTCGAGCCGGGGGCGGGTTCCTTTTAAATTCCTTGAAACGGGGCTGGTTTGAGGTGGATTCTGAGGCTGGGAGTGTGGCCGGAGAGAAGGAGGCCGAGCGAGGGGAGGGGGCTGCGTCAGGGTGGAAGGGCAGGGGGCCCCCGGTGGCCTTTGCGGTGGAGGGGTGAGCCTGTGTTTCCAGATCCCTCTCTGGCCGGCCGCCTCCCCGCTGACCTGCCTCTCGAGTCTCAGCTCCAGGGGGCCTGTTCTGGGCTCTGCCTGCCAGGAGAGGCTCGGCGGGGCCCTTGCAGGACGCCCACAGAAACACAGGAGGGCTCTCAGAAGCCTTCTTTCTCTGCTTCTGTGTTTCTGTCACCCCTTTTATTGGAGAGGGGTTATGAATCACGTGACGGATGCCAGACACCAGAGTGATGGAGCCCCAGCCTCCCCGCGGGTCGCCTCCACACTGCGGGTTTTTAGATGTCAGTATGGTTTCATGAAATCGTTTGCCTCTTAAGCCAAACCTATGAAGTATTGGCAGATAGTATGAATATTCCCATTTTCCAGATGAGAAAATAACAGGGCAGAAAGGCTGAATGCATTACCCCAGGCCACACAGACAGTGAGCGGCGGGGCAGGGTCGTCCTCAGACCCTAAGGCCTGTCTTCCTTACCTTCGGGTGCGTGAGCGGGGAGAGCCCCCTGGCTCCTTTGGTGTCCCCCGGCTCTGTCCCTTTGGGCCCTGGCTGTGCACAGCTTCCGTAGATGCTCCCTCTGGCTAGAGTCACGGCACGGCCTGACTGCTCGTGTGCCAGTGATCTGGTCAGCATCTGGGATCCGCTCAGAGGAGTGGTGGGGCAGGAGCAGCCATTGGCAGGAGTCACATGCCCCTTCCGCCCCCCACCTGGGTTGTTTTCCCGTGAACCAAGGGGCAAGTCTTATTCCATGGTGGTGTCTCTGGCCTCCAGCCCCCACTCCAGGCTGGCAGTCAGGCCCTGCTGTAGCCACGGCAGACCCCCGAGTTCACGTGCCTTCAGCAGCCGCAGAGACGAGATGGGACCCAGCCTGAGACAGAAGGAGCAGGGGCTTTGGAACTAAGTTTGAAGCCTGCTGTGTAAGAAAAACCTCCAGCTCTCCTCCTGTTTCTCCTTTACTGTCACACCACCACCCCGCTCACAATGGTCTGACACCAGATGTGGGGGGGTTCCCACCCCAAGCAATTCTGCGACACCAGCGGGGCGTCCTGCCATTTATCTCAGTTCTGACGCCCTCTACCTGGAGACGGCGTCAGATCCCTCAGGTTAAGGGCTCGGTCCCTCAAGGCTGCCCCCACCCCCACTTCGGATGCCGGTCGCAAGCCTAAGTTGTGACCTATGCTTCTGACCAGTCAGCTGTAAAGCTGGGGTCCCCACGACACCCTCCTTGAGTTCAGTTAATTTGCTAGAGCAGCTCACAGAACTCGGGGAAACTGTGTCCTGTTTACCAGTTTATTGTAAAAGGGTAGGATAAAGGATACAGGTGGACGTGCAGATGGGAGAGATGCGCAGGGCAGAGTAAGTGGGAAGGGTGTGGAGCTTCAATGCCCAGGGATGGGGTTGTACGACAAGGCAGCAAGGGAGATGGCCGTGTCTGACTCCAGGTAGGCTGTGCGATCCTCATTTCACTCATGGGGAAACTGAGATGGGAGAAGCGATGGGCCTGGCCCCACGGTTCCCAGAAATAAAGGGCAGAAGCAGGATTTGAACTCAGGCCCCCGGGGGTCAGTGTGGCACACTGGTTAAACACCTGGGCTCTGCCAGCTGTCGGCTGCGTGACCTTGGCTGCGCCGTGTCAGCCCTCTAGCCTCAGTTTCCTCATCGGGAAAGTGGGGATAGTAAGAGACACCATGGAGAAAGAGAGAGGCTTAAACGAAGTCCTCTGACGTGCCGAGCGCCCGGGACTTGGGAAATGGTACACTGAGTGAGCAGTTAATTTAGTGAGTTATTATTATCTGCATATTGTTAGGGGGCGTGGTGTTCTTGTCCTGGTGCCAGGCTGCCCCCACAGCTTAGTTTCCGTTCCCATCGGTGAGTTTTGTTTCCTGCCGGATGCTGCTTGAATTTCCAGCAGGTGGTTGAGGCAGCTGGCCCGTGGTTGGTGGGCCTGTTACGGCCGTCCTGTGATGAAGACCCCCTCTGAGGCCCATGGCAAGGATTTATGAGGAGGTTTGTTTTCCACTTTAGTCTTTAGAGGGGGCTGCTGCAAACCATCTGGGTGGTCCGGCGCCCCTCTTGCTCTCTCCCCCCACAATCTTTGTGTCCTGGAGCTGGAGGGACCAGGTCGGGGTAGGGACGGGGGGTAGGGACTGACCCCAGGTCACCCAGGGAGCTGGGCCGGAGCCTTGGCGTGTAGACCCCAGCCAGGCCCGGAGCAGGGGTCCGTCCAGCTTTGAGGGGGGAGCTCCCACAGTGTCTTTGGCCCACCTCACTGACCTACCCAGGTCTGAGCCCCCCCCGCCGAAGGCACACACCCTGCTCTGCTGTACCCCTCCCCCACAGTCTTCCTAAAATAGGAATCTGAACCCATCTCCCTCCCGCTCAAAGCCCAGAGTTCTTGGCCTGGCTCATGGCCCCACACAGGCTCATGTCATCCACCCCACCTGCCCTCGTCTCCTCCCCGCCACACGCCAGCCAAACAGAACACCAAGGTGACCCCAGGGGGCCAGGTTCCATCCTGTGTCTGAGGCTTCACACATGCTCTTGCCCTGCCGGCCCCCAGCAGCCTGCAGGGCTTGGCGGTCCTATTTCTGGAAGGTTCTGCCTGAGGTCAGGCTTTCAGGAAGGGACTCTGGGACCAAGATTTCCCTGGAAGAGGTTTACAGGAGAGAGCCCGTGTTAGCCAGAATGGTGACTCCCCGGAGACCTCCACCTCCTAATTCCTGGAACCTCGAGGATGTCACCCTCCATGGCAAAAGGGACTTTGCCGATGTGATTAAGTTAAGTATCTTGAGATGGGGAGAGTCTCCTGGAATATCCAGGTGGGCCCAGTGTCATCACAAGTGTCCTTATAGAAAGGAGACGGAAATGTCAGAGTCAGAAAAAGGTGACGTGATGCTGGGGACAGAGAGAGAGAGAGGGGAAGATGCCACCTACTGGCTTTGCAGATGGAGGATGGCGCCATGAGCCAAGGAAGGCAGGTGGCCCCTAGACGCTAGAAAGGACCAGGAAACGGGTTCTCCCCAAGAGCCTCTAGAAGGAATGCAGCCCTATGGACCCAGGGCTTCTGACCTCCAGAACTTTTAAGCTGATAAATCTGTGTTGTTTAAGGCTGCTAGATTTGAGGTCATTTCTGACAGCAGCGAGGCAGTGCTGTCATAACTGGGGTCAACGCTGGTGATGGCAGGAGGGACGCAGGCCTGGGCAGAGGGAGGAGTGGGCTGCGACACCATCAGGGCAGAGGCCTCGGCCCGTCCCACGGGGGCTCCGGGGCGGGGGTGGCCCTGCAGAGCTGTCCTGAATTCAGGCAGGGGTCCAGCTTTCGCCACCCGCCCCGATCAACTAGTCGTTAGATGGGAGCTACTCCAGGCAGGGGTGTGACCTCAGGTGGGGCAGGTCCAGGAGGCACTCAGCTGTGAGCCAGCAGCAGCCGATGCTCCCAGCCCTGGGGCGCGTCCCGAGGGCAGGGACCCAGTCAGCTTCTCCTCTGACTCAGGCTTGGGCTCCCTTAGCGTTTGGATGGAATACCAGCGACAGCTAGTGTCTGCAAGGCCGTCAGGGCCTGTGAAGCAGCCCAGGTTCCTTATCTCCCTCCTTCCTCCCAGATCACACCTGGGTGAGCTTAGCCGATGGCTCACCCGAGAGGGCCATTTTGGAGATAACCACAGTAATAGTCAGTGTTTTCTGAGTGAGTGTTCACAGCGGTTTCTGCTGTGCATGTACAATTCTCAACGCTCCACCTAGAGTGACCCATTCATCCCTCCCAACAACCCACTGAAGGGGCTGCAATCATTTCCCCATTTAATAGAAGAGAAAGCTGAGGCACAGAGAGGGACAGGAACTCGCCCAGGGTCACACAGCTGGCAAGGGGTGTTGCCGAGGTTAAATTTCGAGTCTCGCTCCGGAGTCTACACACATCGTCACCTCCCAAATTCACAGATCTGCACGTCATTGGGGCCTGGGGTGTGCCTTGAACCCGGGTCACCTCAGACCTGTGCTGGCCCTAGCTGTGTGGGGGCAGGAGAGGGCACATTGCGGGGGCTGGGTTGTTGTTCCCGAGTCTGACCTCAAGCGCCCTCACAGCCTGCTGTTTCCGGAACATCCATCTCTGACGCTGCTGGGTGACTGCTCGCTGCTCCCCCGAGAGCTCCATGGGCCTCACGGGTGCTCGCCTTTCTAATGCGATCGTCCTGTCTGAGGAGTGAATCGGGAGCCAGCTCTGGCCTAAGGGGGCTGGGGCCACCCCCCTGGGCAGCACTGCCTGGCACTGTCCCGCCAGGGACGGGGCCCCCTGACATGCCGCACAGTCTTAGGACCAGACCCCATAGAGTCACTCTGTCTGTTGAGCTCTCTCCCCACAACGGTCTGCCAGCCAGTAGGAGTCCGCTGTGCTTGTGTGGCCTTGTCTGGTTTTGTCACGCACAAAATGGAGCCAGCAATGGCTAATATCTATCCAGCATTCACTGCGGGCCAGAGACTAGCCTCTACCTGTCTCAGTCTGATCCTCTCCACAGTAACCGTACACGACACACACTGTTTTCATCCTCATTTTACTGGTGAGGGGGCTGAGGCACAGACAGGTTAAGTAACTTGCCCAAGGTCACACAGCGCGACCCCCCACTGTGCAGTTTGGACTTGAGTCTGTCCTCTTCACCCCCTCCGCCTTAACCTCCAGGGCGGAGAATGAAGTGAGATAATATATGTAAAAGGCGACTTCTGTGACCAATACAGATAACTCTATATAACAGCCCTGGATAACTCTCAGCGGAATGGCTTTTTGGAGGTAGAAAGCTGGTTGGATGGCGTCCCCCCTGACATTTGCCCTCCCCTCATGCCCCCAGGCACCCCAACCGCCCCCTCTGCCGTGAGCAGTCACACTGTGCTCTCTTAGGGTTCCTTACGTGTCCCTGGGTCTTAACTTGTTGCAGGGTGTTTTCTGTCCTCTGGGGGTAGGTCCCAGCTGCTCTGGCCCTGCTTCTTCTTTGTCACAAGTCCCCCTTCCATTTCTGGAGCACACTTAACCTGCCGGTTCCTTCCCAGATCAGCCCCCAGCCTCCCCTGCCCATCCTCCCTGGTCCCCCCACACCCCCAGCACCCTGGACGTGACCGTGCTGCTCCCCTCTGAGGCCCCCAGCCGAGCTTGCTCCCCCACTGCCGAGCGGTGACACCTGTTGTCCCATGTCCCCGAATGCCCCTCTGGCGCCAGCCTGCTCAACTCCTGCTCACCTTCCCATCTCGTCAGAAACGTCACTTTCTCCAGGAAGCCCCCCGCAAGCACTCCCACCCCCATCCGTACCATTGCCCTTCTCTGCCCACAGGGCCCCCGAGCCGCCCCGTCACACCCTGATTCCGCTGTCCCTGTGTACCGGTCTCTCTGCTCCTCTGGACTGTGAGACCCTCGCGACCAGGACCGTGTCTGGCTCATCTCGGGGTCCCCTGGCTCGGCAGCGGGTCTGCACTTAGTGGGGGCTCCCTGTGTTTGTAGAACGAGGGGGTGATGGAGCAGCATCCTCTGGTCCCTCGGGGTGGGTGGCAGAGCAGCAGGACCCTGGGGGGGCAGGAGACCCCTGGGCTGGCAGGATGGTTGCACCCCGAGCCCAGACTCAGCCTCCATCCCAAGGAGGGAGAATGGAAGGTGGGGAGCCTGGGGCCTGAGCCGGCACGCCCTGACCAAAGGGTCCAGGGAGGGGCGGCCCCCTTGGTATAAGAACACATGGAAACCAGAAGCATCCAGGCGCCCTAGGATGTCAGCATCAGGGCATCCCTGGAAGTCCTCTCCTTCAGCGCCTTCCTTCTACTGCACGTGTAACGGTGGCCAAAAGGGGAGAGCCACTTACCCAAGGTCACTCAGCAAGTTGGAGGCAGAGCTGGGGCAGGGGATGGGAATGTCCAGGACATCCTGCAGGCCCCGGTCGGTGGTCAGTGTGCCCTCCAGGGTGTGGGAGGGGCTCTGCAGCCCTCCTGCCCCCCAAAGCTCCTCCAGGCCCTTGAACACTGCCTCCTCTCCCTCCTGCAGGTGAACCTGGTGCTGGGGGATGGCCGGTCCCTGGGCCTCACGATCCGCGGGGGAGCTGAGTATGGCCTGGGCATTTACATCACTGGCGTGGACCCGGGCTCTGAAGCAGAGAGCAGTGGGCTCAAGGTGAGAGGCCCCGACGCCTGTGGGAGGGACAGGGAGGGGCACCCGGCTGCATGCGTGTGGGGAGGGAGGGAGAGATCCGGGCCTGGGGCTCTTTGCAGCCGATGTGAGTCAGATTTCCAGCCAAGCAGTCAGCACCGAACCCTGAGGGGTGGTCCCAGGTGGGGAGCACCCCCCCCCCCGCCCCCGGGGCCATGTGCCTCTAATTTGTGGTTCAGAGTGAGCAGCGGGAGCCACCCCCTGCCTCCTGCGCCCTGAGGTCTCCTGGCTGTCCTCTCCCAGCTGTGGTTTGCAAACACTGCTGATGGCCTATGGTGGCCCTGACCTTGAGGTTTGTGACGGTGCGTGGGGAGGGGAGAGGAGAGCCGTGAGCTGGGCTGGGGTTGCGCGGGCAGCTTCGGGGCTGGCATTCGACCCAGGGCAACCAGCAATTATTGACATAACATCGTTAGCTCGTGTTTGAAAGAGGGCTGTGTGCAGGGCATCCGTAAATGACTTCACACGGATCATCTCACGGAGCCCTCATGCCACGCCACGGGGCAGGCTGTTGTGACCCACATTGTCCAGTTGGGTAAACCGAGGCACGGAGAGGTTAAACAGACTTGCCCAAGGTCACACAGTTGGTGGGTCGCAGAGCAGGACTGGAGCCCAGGCAGGCTTAATTCCAGAGCCCACGGTCTTAAACGCTCCATGGTCCCACCCTGCTGGGGAGGCCCGGGGACTTGCTCAGAGCTCTGGGGGAGGAGACAGTGAGTGAGGCAGCGAGCGACTGCCCACGAGGATGCTGGACCAGGACGCAGATCACCTGAGTAAATGGTGGCGGGTGTTTGGGTTCAATCCTGATGCCAGGGGTCTCAAGGCAGCATCAATGTGGAGCGGTGACCATGGGCACAGGTGGCATTTGTGCCAGGCCTTGCGGGGTAAAGGGGTGGGGAAGAAAGAGCCGTGCGGTTTGACTGTGGGCGACTAGGTGGGCGACTAGCCCGCGTGTGAGGCCGGGAACAGAGCCCAGGATGAGATTGTGTCTTTGTAACGAGGGGCCTTGAACGTCCCTCTCTAACGTGGGCAGCCTGACTCTATGCAGAGGAGAAGAAAAGCCCGTGGTGGGTCAAAGCGGCGGAAAGGAGACCCCCAGCCCCAAGGTGGCCAACAGGCTGGAGTGGAAGAGGGACGGGGCGTCCTTCGGCTTCTCTTAGGGATACGACGTAGTGGGAAGAGCTCTGCATTTGGGGTTGGGAAGATGGGGTTCAGATCCCAGCTTTTCTGCTTTTCTTTTAATAGCCCTGTGACCCTGGAGACTGCCTCCACCTGTCTGAGCTTCTCTTCCTTTTCCCCGATAATCATAAAAAATAGCATCTCTTTCTCAGGGTTACTGAAAAGATGAAAGGAGGAGGGAACTGGCGAGAACATTAATAATAAAGGTGCAGTGTGTTGAGGGTGCTGTGGACGGAATGTTTGTGTCCCCGCAAACTCATATGTTGGGTCCCTAAGCCTCACGGTGAGGTGGGGCCCTGGGGGTGCTCAGCTCATGAGGGTGGAGCCTCATGAAGGAGATAAGTGCCCCTATTAAAGGGACCCACATTGCTCCCAGCCCTCTTGCCGTCACGTGAGGACACGGGAAGTCGGCTCTGCAGCCCAGAAGAAGGTTCTGCCCAGAACCGGACCGTGCTGGCACCCTGACCTCAGACGTCAGCCTCCAGATGTGAGAAAGAAATGGCTGCTGTTTCTAAGCTGCCCCGGCTGGTGGGGGGACTTTGTCACAGCAGCCTGAGCTGACTCAGATAGTCCGCTCCTGTCCAGGTGCTTTCTGTGTTGTCACTGAAGCCTCACCACGGCCTGTGACAGCAGGGTCTTTCGTCAGCCGGTGCACAGCTGCAGAATCAGAGAGCTGCACAGCCAGTGCAGGGCAAAGCCGGGGTCTCCAAGCCAGCATCCTGGGGCTCTCGACCAGGCCGGCCGGGCAGGGCGTAGATGCTGCACACGTGCTGGTTGGGTCTCGTGGATTCCGGAACGCCCTGCCTCTCGGGTTTGCTGTGCCCTCAGCAGGTGGAGATGCTGACTTGGTTGAGACTCCAAGAGGAAACCATGTCATGGGATTCTCTATGCAGATTGTGTGAAATAAGTTTATTTCGGAATAATTTGAGATTTACCGAGAAGTTGCCAAGACAGTCCTCATTTATGCTTCATCCAGCTGCCCCTGATGTGAGCATCTCGTATAAGCACGGTGCGTTTGTCAAGACTGGGAAAATAACGTTGGTGCAATACCGTTAAACCAACGACACGCTTTATTCAGAGTTCCCCAGTCTTTCCACTAATGTCCTTTTCCTGTTCTGGGATACGGTCCAATCCAGCATACGCCCCTGCCTGAGCCTGGAAGCTGTTTTAATTCCATTTATTTTCCCCCAAAATTAAAAAAAAAATTGAAGCCAGTTTCTAAACAAAGTGCTTTTTAAAAAAAATTATTTTGTTAAGGTCATAATGGTTTACAACATTGTGTAGTTTCAGGTGTACATTATTATTTATCGGTTTCTGTACAGACTGCGTCATGTTCACCACCAATGGTCTAATTTTCATCCGTCACCGTACATATGTGCCCCCTTACCGCTTTCGCCCACTCCCAACCCCCTTCCCCTCTGGGCACCACTAATCTGTTCCCTTTGTGTAGAGGGTTTTTGTTTGTTTGTTTGTTTTTCAAGCGAGTGAGGAGATTGGGAGGAAGAAGAATGGGGGCAGAGAGAAAGAGATGGAGCCAGAGGGAGGGTCTGTCCTAGAATGCTTGCTGTGTGGGGCTGTGATCTGACCTACAGGCAGGACGCAGCTTTGGCTCTGAGCTTCCTGGCAGTCAGCACAAAGAGGGAAGCAGGTCAGTGACATCTGTAAGATGAAAACAGACCAACTGTGCCTGGGAAGCCCGGTTATTCCTCTTCCTGAGGCCTGAGAGCAATTTTCCTCTGGTCCCTCTTAGAGAAGATGTTGTGTGATGCCATAAACAGTGTCCTCAGTGGCGGGAAATGCATGAGCAGGTCCATACTTTGTTGATGGTGAATCGTTGTGATTGGATCCGTGTTAAGAGAAGGGGAGAGGGAGCATGCGAGAGAGGACATGTTAGGACCTGAGAGATCGAGCAGGTCCCTCTCTCTCTCTGATTATGGACGGTGGTGGCTTTTACTATCATGTTACCCGCTTACTGAGCAGTTACTGTGTCAGGGACTGTGCTCATGCTTCACATGAGCTTACTTTTTTTGGTGAGGAAGATTGGCCCTGAGCTAACACGGTCCCATCTTCCTCCATTTTGTATGTGGGACGCTGCCACAGCGTGGCTTAATGAGTGGTGTGTAGGTCCGTGCCCAGGATCTGAACCTGCAAACCCTGAGCCGCAAAATGGAGCACATGAACTTAACCACTAAGCTACCAGGCTGGCCCTATCTTACTCATTTTTGCAACAGTGTATGAAACAGGGATGTTCTTATCACTGTTGAGGAGGAGAGGCTGATTCAGGAGCAATGGTAGGCAGCTAGCTCAAGGTCACCCAGCTAAGAGGTGCGAGACTCAAACTCATGTGAGCACTCCCCAAATCCGTGTTCTTCACTGCTACGTTCCCCAGCTCCCCGTGGGGAGGCAGGAGGCTTGTGGAGTTAAAGGTCACATTCCTTCGAAGTCACAGCTGGGATTTGAACGTAGGCCTGACGGAGCCTGGACTCGCCTGGTGCAGGGGAAGGCAGGAGCCCTGGGATCTTGGCCCTGCCCGGCTGTGTGAGGGTGGTGTGGCCTTCCCCTCTCTGGGACTCAGCATCTCTTCTCATCCTGCTCGGTGAGAAGTTGAACACTCAAGCTCCGTGATCTCCGAGGTTTTCTCCAAATCTGCAGGTTTTCCAGCCTGAGAGGGCCCGAGGGTGCCCCGACACCAGGAACATACTCCATTCTCCTTCATCTGCGGGCTCCCGTGTCCACAGAGAGATGCCGAAGTAGGTAACCCGCTGGCGGATCCCTCTTTTGTGCGAAAGGAAGGACGGAAGTGGACGTTACAGGTGGACACTGGGTGTCCATGGCTGCCCGTCCCTCCCCTCCTTCCATTTAATGGGGGAGTATGTCCTGAGGACTCCTGGGTGCCAGGCACTGTGCTCGCCCTGTGCCTGCTGAGCTGAGCAAGACAGACCTAGTCTCTGACCTCCAGGAGTGTACTTTCGAGTGGGAAGACAAAGGGGAAAACTTACGCACCTGTTTGTTTCATTACCATCATGATAAATACCAAGGTGGCCAAGCCTCTGCAACCGTGTGACTCTATAATAGGGGAGACCGGCTCTGGTCTTGGATATCCAGGAGGTCTTCCGGGAGGAAGAAACTGTTCCGTTGCAGTTTTAAAGAAGAGAAGAAAATTAATGGTGTGAAAGAGGAAATGAGAATTGCAGGCAGGAACAACAGCCCATGCTAAGTCCCTGGGGTGGAAAGAAGTGTTCCAGGATGCAGAGGAGGGCCAGTGAAGCTGAACTCAGAGAGCCAGGCCGGGAGAAGGTGCCCGGTGATGCTGACGAGGCGAACAGAGCCAGATCACACAGGGCGTGTCCTTTCACCCAAGACTGCAGCCGGGAAAGGATGCCCCAGGTCTGCAGTTACTAATACGGAAGGGTGTCGCTGGCCCATTATTAAGTGGGAAGCGCAGGCCGCAGAACCACACGTCGGACAGCATCTCCTTCGTGTTGTACACGTGTGCAAACAAACGCACAGAGAACATCTACGCCGACATGGACCAAAGCCCTAGCAGTGCTTGTCTCCAGGTGGTAAGATGACGGAGCAGTTCCAGTCTGTTCTTCACGTCCTCGTGCGGGGTCTGAATGGAGCAAGCATTCCTTTTATAATCATGGAAACGGCAACAATAAAGCAATTTCCGCTTTGAAACAAGGCAGAGGAAAAACATTCTCTGGAAGTTTCCCCGTCACTTTAGCTTGTGTCTCAGTCGCAGGCCATGGGAGGCGTCATTTGCTTGTAAAATGCCCGCCTTCAGTGAAGTCCTTTCTGTCTTCAGTTCCCACCTGGGTCAAGCGTTTTACATTCCGATGTTTCTCTTCCCCCTGCAGGGTCCCTCGGATCCGCTCACCCCTGCCGGCGCTCCCTGGGGCGTCCAGGTCTGATTAATTCCACTTATTGCCAGCGCCCTTTTACTGGAATCCGGCACATTGAGATGAAATGAAGGGGCTGCGCTGTGTGGGTGGCAGAGCCAAGAACAGGCTGTATTTGTAAACAGGGCTCCTTGCTGCCGGGCAGAACTTTCCTGGGGTGAAAATGCTGCCTTCTGCCTGGCTTCGGGCCGCTCACTTAGCTCCTGGGGCCCGGGGTGGGACCATCCGCACTGCTGGGAGGAGAAGCTCCCGGAGCAGGTCAGGCACCCTCCAGCGTTCACCCTCCCTGGGGGCTCCCGGGGGCCCTGGGCCTCCCCCACCCTCCCGGTTGGGGCCGACTCCCCTTTGGCATTTATCTTTAGGCCTCTCTTATTTCCCTGCACCTGCCCCCGGCTTCCAGCCCCACCGAAGAATGGACCTTGTTTGTTCCTTTAAGAACAGCCCAGAGTGGCATTTAAACATAATGGTAGCTATTATTGCCATTTATTAACCAGTTATTATGAATCCGGCGCTGTGCTAAACACTGTAGCTACATTTTTATTTAGTCCTTCCAATAGCCCTGTGCAGGGCATTCATAGTGCCTTTTAATAGATGAGCAATGGAAGCTCAGAGAGGTGCAGGAACTTGCTCAGGATCACACAGGGATCCCAGGCCTAGCCCCTCAGGCCCCCCAAAGGCCACCGGCTTTGCTCTCCCACCTCCCTAGGACCCTAACTTGAACAACTATTGAAAGAATGCAGAGAGAGGAAACGAAAGACGGTGGTCTCTTAGAAACCAGCACTTCTGAAGCCCAGTGTGGTGGTCGCAGATCCTGTCTGGCCGCAGGCCATCCCCGCTGTGGTCATCCCAGGGTGGGAGGCCCTTTTCATTTCTGCCGGAGGAAGCCAGGCTGCCTTCCTGGCTGGGGTTCCTTGGAGCAGGATCTCTGTTGCAAGATGTGCCACTTTTGGGGTCACCGCTGTGCTGCTTGTGGCTATGGGCCAGGCCGTGGAGTGTCTGGGGCAGAGTCAGTGTCCTAGTGATGGGAGATGGACTGCTGCTCTGCACACCTGTCAGGCCTGCTGGGCTTCGCTGGGAGCCCACGCTGTGTGTTGGCTTCACTGGGGAAGCCAGCGGGGCTGGGCTGACCCCTCCGTGGATCGGCTTTTCCAGGGTCTGTTCTCCCACCCGGCCTCTCTAGACTGAGCTGGGGCAGCACCCCTCTGCTGCCCCCACCAGGGTGCAGGGGATCTACATGGGTCATCTCTGCACCCTCAGCCCGGCTCTGGGAGGCAGGGACCCTTCACCCCATTGTAAATTGGGTGTATTCGTTTAATGGCTGTCTCTTCTCCCAGATGGTGGCTGCCTGGGGCAGAAAGTGGATGTTCTTTACACGCTGTGTCTCCCGGCCCAGGACAGCGCCTGGCACACAGTAGGTGGTCAGGAAATATTTCTTGAATGCAGGAGTGACTGTGGCCGAGCAGGGCTTTTTGCCTCCAAAGCTCCATCTTGACCCGTGTTGCATTTGCATCTGGGCCTGAAGGCGGCACAGAGCCTGCATTTTTTGAAGGAATGAATCTGACTAAGAAGTGTTAGTGGTTTTGCCCTCGCCTGGGCTGTGGGTCAGACCCCTTTCCCCGAGACGCCTGCCTTCATGTTGCAGGATGTGGAGGAGCGGCCGTGGGCGCAGCGAGGTTTGCTCATCGCAGTTGCCCCGTGGGCATTCGCGGATACCTTCAGCTCTTCGCTGATGGACGGTAGACGCCAGGAATCAATTTACACTCACAGGTCCAAGCCCCCAACCTCCCATTTTTCCCGTGGGGAGACTGCGGGCCAGCAGAGGGGACCAGGACTGGCAGAGGGTCCTGGGGAGGTGGTTCCGGGTCTCTGGACCCCCAGCACAGAGCCCCTTCATTGTCAGGCAGTCTGATCTTGCCTGCTCTCTGTGTTTCCACGCTTCCCTGAAATAATTTTGCTGGGAGACGAGAACAAGGCTGACACTGTCCAGAGCTGCTTTCTGCTTATTCTCCGTGGGGAAGGGGGGTGGCTGCTACATATTACTTGTTTCATGAGGATTCTTTAGGGGTATTTTCATCTGTGATTGTGGCTGATTTCATGGCAGTCCTAATGGACATGACAAAAATAACGTCTTAATATTTATATAATTCTTGACAGATTAAAAAAACTTAGATAATAAGGGCATATTACAGATAACTCTCTGCCTAGAAATTCTACAGCTTAGATGAATTGGCCAATTTCTTGAAAGGCACAAGTTACTAACACCCAAGAAAGAAAAATAGATAACCTGGAAGTCCTATATAAGTATCAAAGAAACTGAATTTGTATTTAAAAATCATCCAAAAAAAGAAAACTCAGGCCCAGACGCTTTCACTAATCGACTCTTCTGAACAGTTAAGGAAGAAATATTATGCAATCACTTCCTGAAAATAAAAAATGAGGAAACATTTCCCAGCTCACTTTTTTAGGCCAGCATTATGTAACACCAAGACGAAACAAATACGCGCCAGGAAAAGACAGCTACAGACCACTTATCGTTCATGAACATAGATGTAGATGCAGAAATCCTCAACAAAATATTAGCAAGTCAAATCCAGTGATCTTTGAAAGGGATCTATACCACGGCCAAGGGCATTTTAGCCAAGGAATGCAAGGCTGGTTCAACACTTGAAAATCAATTTCTTTAACTGATGAAAGGAGAAAAGCTATATGATCAGAAAAAGCATTGAACAAAAGTCAATGTCCACTTTTGATAAAAACTCTCAGCAAACTAAGAATCAAAGGAAACTCTCTTGACCTGATCAAGGGCATCTACAGAAATCTACACCTAACATTTTTAATGGTGAAAACCTAAATGCTTTCCTCTAAGATTGAAATAAGGCAAAAATGTCTTCTCCACTGCTCCTGTTCGATATCATACCGGAAGTTGTAGTCAGTGCAATAAGGCACTAGAAAGAAATTAAAGGCATACAGATCTAAAAAGAAGAAATAAAACGCTCTATTTACAGAGTCTGATTCTCTACATAGGAAATTCCAAAGAATCTATCAAAAAATCTCCTAGAACTAATAAGTGAGTTTAGCAAGGTGGGAGGCAAAGTGAGCATGCAGAAACCACTTATATTTCTATAAGCTGGCAATGAGCAACTGGGATTCAAAATACATACAATTTAGAGCAGCGCCAAAAAATACTTAGATATAAATATCGAAATATGTGCAGTATGTCTGTGCTGAAAATACAAAACGAAAAAGACCTGAGTAAATGGAGAGATATACCATGTTCGTGGATAGGAAGACTCAGTGCTGTGAAGATGTCCTCTCCCTAATTTGATCCAGATTCAACGCAATCCCAATTCCAACCCCAGTAGGCTTTCTTTTGTAGATAGTGACCAGCCGGTTCTAAATTTTTTAATGGAAAGGCAGAGAAATTAGGAGGAAGCCCAAACAATTCTGAAACAGAGGAGCGTGTTGGAGGACTCATGACCTGATTTCAAGACTTACTAGAAAGCTACAGTAAGCAAGGTAAAAGGACAGATGCATAGATCAGTGGAACAGAATGGAGAGCCCAGAAATAAACCCACACAAATAGATAATGGCAGTCACATAAGGTAAGACTGTACAGCCTCGCTGTGTGGTAGGCTGTACCACGTGGGTTTGTGTAAGCACACGCTGTGATGTTCACACACTGCGAAGTTGCCTAGTAACGCATTTCTCAGAACGTATCCCTGTTGTTAAGGGCGCGTGATTGTAGTTTTTTGTTCTGTCCGTTGAGAGGGGCTAGAGGCAGGGACACCCCAATAAAGGTGAGGATACCCAGTGCCCCGATTTAGTTTCTAAATACTCTTCTCCAAGTAAAAGGAAGCAGGGCTCATTGGAGGAGTGGTGACTGCAGATCCAGACAGGTACAGAATGAGCCTGGGGTGTGTTGTGCTCCCAGCAAGCAGAGACATGCTCCAAAATCCATCAGCCAACCAATCAGGGCCAGCCTGGAAGCGCCCCCTAGCGGCCAATGGAGCACACAGTAGGTCTCCTTGAGTCCTCACGAGTGTTATTACATAAAGAAATGGGGGAGATGCAACAAGTCTTCCTTGAAGAATCCCCATGAAGCAATGGAGAAGGAATAAAGGAGGAGAGCATCACCAATAGAACGTGACGTTACTGTAATAATTGCTGGACACGGGATGCACCAAATTGATGCTACATAGCAGGCAGAAGTTTAAGCCGAAGCGGGATTTTTTGGCATAGTTTTAGAGTATCTCTACCAGTGTATCTTGTAATTATTATAAAGGGAAAAATAATAAGTTTACAGTGGGGAGTCCTGGCAGATACCAACTTAGCCAAGTGTAATACATGTTTTAAATACATGGAACATTTTTTTCTAATTGTGGACATCATCCTTGCCAGGCGTAGAAAAGTCAATTCTCACATGGGCTCATGTTTGCAATGACAGCCCTTCCTCCCTGCCCCTGCCCAGCCCCGGTACATGAAGACAGTCAGCAGTGGGCACGTCCTTCCAGACCTTTGTGCACACAGAGTCTTGGGACCCTTCTTGTTCATTCTGTTCCTTTTGTGACCCAACCTTCAGCTTCTTAGAAAATTGCTTCCTTTCTCCGTTGGAAACCTGACATCTCTGATTTCTAAGAGTGTGACTAAAGTGTTGCTGTTTCAGACTGCTGAGATGGGCCTTCAAAAGGAGAAGCACAAAAAGGCAGCCAGAGTGTATCTTAGCAGCCTTAGCATTTCTTACTATGCGATTTGGGATTCGTGCTGCTCTCCTGCTGTCAGTCAGTCAGAGGGAGAAGACCCTCAGAATGTCCGCTGAGTGTGCCCGTCTTCTCGTCTTCCTCGAGCGGGGTTCCAAGAGAGCCTTGTCACCTGGGGGGCCGAGGGGGAGGACGTGTTCCTCCCCAGCCCCCAGTCCCTGGGGTCTTTCTTGTCGAGCGCTGCAACATTTGGGGGGTGATCCGGGGAACAGAGTGAGGTGCGTGCGATGCAGAACCTGGATCTGCGTCCTCTGCGTGGATGGGGAGGATGGGAGTGGGAGACAGAAGGCAGTGAAGACTCCTGGTGTCCCAGGTGATGTGCTGGCTGAGCGTTGGCGAGAGAAATGGTGACAGCAGACGTCCGCTGAGTGATTTTTCTACGCTGAGCACCCTGCTAAGCGCTTTTTATGTTCCACCTTAATGAATCCCTAAGCAGTCCCCGAGGTAGATGTCCTACCTTCCTGCATTGAAAGATGAGCCAATGGAGGCTCAGAGAGGTCGTCGCTTTCTCAAGGTCACACAGCAAGGACATGGTGGAGCTGGGATGGGGATCGGCTCCAGAACCTCCTCTGTTAGCCGCTAGACCCTGTAAGCCTGAACTTGTGTGATGAGAAAACAGCCAGACTGACGGCCCTTGGCAGCTGGGCGCTCAGCCCTGCCCGCCTCTGCCCGGGTTCTCTGCTGTCGGTGCGGTGGGGACGCCTGCCCAATGTTTCCGCACGCTCTGCTTTTGGATTTGGAACTGAGAGGATCCCTGTGGCTGTTCAGACTGCATTGAAGTAAGAGCGTGGTGAAAAGGGCAGGAGGGACGGCAGGGTGAGGGTAGTAATAATCGTAAGGAAAGGAAGGAGGTTCGGGCAGAGCAGTGTTCTAGTTATTTCTAATTGACAGCAGTAATAATAGTAATCACCAGCATCTGGGGGGCTCTCTCTGTGCCAGCCAGGGTGCCTAGGGAGTGCTGTTCCTGTACTGAGTCATTTAGTCTTCCCAGCAACCCTGTGAGGAGGCACTAGTATCACCCCCACTTGAGAGATGGGCACTTGAGGCCCAGAGAGGTTAGTAACGTGCCCAAGGTCACACAGCTAGTAGTTGGAGGAGCTGGGATGGGAACTCAGGCAGGTCCGGTGCTTACTCACAGAGGTCCCCTTCCCACCTCTTCCCTCCCCTCACACCCTCTCCTCTGCCCAACCCCGGTGGCTCTTACAGAACTTCGAGGGGTCCTCCCCTTGCCAAGTGGTTCTTGGGCAAACTGGGGGAGGAACACAGGACAGGGTGACGGTTCTGAAGTCTGCATGGTGACCGTGGCACAAAGGCAGTCATTGCTTGACCACACACAGCCAGGCCAGTCCCGTCCAGCTGCTTTCTGACCATCCTCTTGTGTCCTCATTGCAGCCCAAGGGGAGGTACTGATTGTCATCGTCCCCATGTCAGGGGTGGAGAACCGGAGGCTCAGTGGGATGAAGCTGCTTGTCCCAGAGCCTGTGCTGAATTGTTGGAGAAGCAGCGATTCGGGCGCAGGGCCCCTTCCGAGCACCGCTGCCCACGGGGATGGCCAGCGCAGAAGGCGGGCACCTCGCTTGCTGGGTTTTTGTCTTACATTGGCAAAGGGTTTCTCCGTGTTTTTCTGCCTCCGAATCCAGTGCTCTTTCCACTCGCAAGGGCAGCAAATCATCTGCTTCTCGCGAGCCGGCGCCGTTTGGTCAGTGTGGCTGCACAAGCGTCCACACTTGTGTGGTTGCCTCTGGGCTCTGCGGGAGAGGACACGGCTGAGCCCTGGCTGGCTCGGTAGGTCGGCCCGGCCGGAGGGGACCTGGGCGTGAGAGCCGGGCCCAGCTCGGCTCTGAAGATTATTTACATAAGAACCGGTGACTAAAGCTGTTCTTCAGCAAAAATGTGTCACTTTGGGGGAAATTAATAGCAACAACAGTAGCAACCATCTCCGATACCCAGTGTGTGCCAGGCCCTGTGACGTCCTTACCAGACAGCATCATGGAGTGGTTACACGCCGCCACTTCGGGGTCAGAATAACAGGCTGCGTCACTTTCTCTCCCTGGACTCGGTTTCCTCATCTGTAAGTCTGGGATAATAATCCCTCTGGGGAGGCTGTGAGGACGTAGCCAGAGGATCACTATAAAAGACAATACCAGTAAAAGTATTCAAAATACGCTGGCTTTAAAAAATCTTCTCTGGTTTTTGGTATAACCGGGAAAGGTAACCAGCATTAGTTTTGTTTGTGGATGAAAAAAAGGAGGCTCAGAAAGGGGGGTGGTTTGCCCAAGGTCCCATGCCGAGAAGGCCGACCCAAGGTTGCAGGCCTGGCGCTCTCCTCCTGCACCTGCTCACACACTTCCCGCTATGGGACCTGCCTCCCAGGGGCAGTTTTGTGTCACCCCTCTGGGATGGAGTAAACGGGAGGCCGTCCCTTCTCTTCCTCACTGGCGCACAGCCCTGGCCCCACACAGAGCCCGCTGGTGAGGAATCGCAGAGAGCAGCCCCTGATTGCTCTGGGGCCTTGAACATCCCCGGCTCCTTCAGCGAGAGCTGGGATAATGACCTGCTGGTCATGTCATCGCTGAGCTCCGACTTCGAGCACTGGCTTTGCTCCCTCTGCAGCTTTTCCTTGGGGCCGCCTCTCCCTGCCGGGCAGGGGTCCACAAGCCGTGAACCCCAACAGCTGGCATCTTGCTTACCTTCCAGGGACCCTGCAGGACGAGTTGTGCTTCTCGTAGATTCCGGGCTCTCTAAAAATAGTAACGTGCAGTCCACCACCTCTATCACCTACGTCCAAGGTCCTCTGTTGATAGGATGCGAGGAACTAATGCATGGGGAGCCCAGTTCCTGGCACATGATAAGCCCCCCAAAACGGTAGCTCTAAGCATGTGAGTGACTTTCATCATCCACACGAGTGTGTGTACTGGTGGCTGAGACTGGTCCGTGATGGCCTCCGACCCTCAGGCAGCTGATGCTGATGGATCCGCAAGGATGGGGGGCATCTTTCCGGAGGAGCCAGAAGGTGGTGTCTCTCCTGAGAAACCCGGCACGTGCTGGGTGACTGTCTCAGCCTCTGCCCCCTGGCTGGGCTACCTTCTCCGGTCCTTCCATGGGATTCTCTCTTAGCTGAACTCTGAATGGGTGTTAATAAATTGCAAACGCTCAAGTTGCTTAGTCCTGCTGCCTGCTTTTTAGAGGGGCCCCTGCTAGGGCGGTAATTGCTCCCATGGAAGGCTGCTGCCAAAAGGAGAAAGACTTCATTTCTACAAAGAGGGCTGTCAGTGGGAGCCCAGCAGCGCTGGCTCTGGGCACAGGTAAAGGTGACAGCGTTCCCTCAGGTCCCCAGGGCCCCCGTGCACTGTGCTGTCCACCTGAGGGGCTGGCTGCGGGCCTTTCTTCTGGTCCCTCCTTCCCCAGTGGCAGGGCCAGGGGCCTGGAGGAGCTGAGGGGTGGCCGACCAGCGTGGGAGGCTTATCCATTGCCGTTCTGCTTCCACGTGCAGCCGTGCCAAGTTCACTGCCTGCACCACGAGGACTTGCATGGTTGCTGCATCTGAGGTCAGCCCGTTGCCCCATTTCGTAGGGGGATAATTATGAGCATGCATGTCTGCAGTCCCACTCTGGGCAAGCGTGCCTGTGAAGGGCTCTGTGAGAGATCCACACCACAGTGCACGGTGCCTCAGGCCCTTGGCCGTGCACACGAATCATTGGGACCTTGTCAAGAGCGGGTTATGATTGAGCAAGTGTTGCCATTATTATGGCTGCATAGCCACCCCAAAGCTGGAGGTGTGTGAGAACCAGGGCTTCTGCTCCCCAAACCGTGGGCCAGGAGGTGGACGGGCCACAGCAGGGGCTGCTCTGCGGCATCTCTGGCCGCAGCTGGAAGACGCCACATCTGGGCGCTGGAGCCTTGGGGAGGCTCATTTCCTCTCACGTGTGCAGGTGGGTGCTGGCTGCTGGCAGGAAGCCCTGCTTCTTCTCTGCGTGGAGCTAGTTCGGGCTTCCTCTAAGCGTAGTGGCCTGGATCCTGGGCATTTAGGGGGCACAGGTCCTGGGAGAGAGGCAGGTGGAGCCGTGTTCTTTTTATGACCTGGCCTCGAAGGCCGGCTCAAGGGGAGGGGCGTAACTCTGACTTCCTGTTTCAGTTTCCCAGGGCTGTTGTAAGGGATGGTCCCAACCTCAGTGGCTTCAAACAACATAAATTTATTCTCTCACCAATGGAGGTGTCAGCAGGGTCAGGCTCCCTGCGAAAGCTCTGGGGGAACATCCTTCCTGGCCTTTCCCAGCTTCTGGTGCTTCCTGGCCTTCCTTGGCCTGTGGCCGCATCCCTCCAGTATCTGCCTCCATCCTCACGTGGTCTTCTTCCCTGCGTGTCTCTCTGGGTCTCAAATCTCCCTCTTCCTTCTCTTCCATGGATGCCAGTCGTTGGACTCAGGGCCCACCCCAAATCCAGGATGGGCTCATCTCAGGATGCCTAATTTAATTGCATCTGCAAAGACCCTATTTCCAAATAAGGTCGCCCTCCCCGATGCTGGGGGCTGGGGCTTGGACATTTCTTGTCGGGGGGGGGACACAGTTCAACCCGCCACACCTCCTGAAGGGGAGTGTCAGGGTTCTGGGGGAGCCCGTGAGACCTGGGATGGTGCTGTGGCCATTTCTGGAAAATGCAGCCCGCCTCGGTGGATTTGGGACGGCACCTGACGTTCTGCATTTCTCACGAGCTCCTAGGTTGTGTGGGTGCTGCTGCCCCAGGGACGACACGTGGAATAGATACAGGGTACCACGCTCAAACTGCTGGCAGCCTAGCGAGAAAGCGGGAGAGGAGATAGCGAAGTAGACACCATCCTGTTAGTACGACCTAGTACTTGAGTGACACATAGCATCTGCTGTGTACAGGCCCTGTTCTGGGCGCTTGGCATGTATTAGTTCCATTAACCCTGACGGCAGCCTTATAATCAGGCTTCTTGTCCCTGTTCACAGATGTGAGGCTCAGAGAGGTTCAGTGACTTGCCCAAGGTCACACAGCCAGGGCGTGGTGGAGCCAGGACTTGAACCCAGGCAGGCTGCTCCGTCTTTGCAGTTTGGTAGCTACACAGCCTGGGCTGGGACCTCAGGAAGGAGCCGTCCGTCCAGGGCGGGAGGGCCGGCTGGGGCTGCAGAGAGGACGTGGCTCTCCCGCTGGGCCGTGCAGGACATTCACTCGGTCAGCAGCGTTCAGAGGTTGGGACCCCAGCGACCTGGGGGGTGCTGTGCACTAGAGCTGTTAACCCAGACCCTTTGGGGAACTTCGTGTCTTTTTGGTTTTATTTTTTTTCCAGCTACTCAAGTAATAGGTTCAGAGCGTAAAACGCAGACACAGGCGGGCAGTGGAAGGACCCACACGTCCTGCCTGCTACAGCCGAGCTTTATTAGCAGCTTTTGTTTTTTTAGATACAGTTCTCATGCCATAAAATCCACCCGTTTAAAGTGTACAGAGCAGTGGCTTTTAGTATACTCCCAAGGTGGTGCAACCATCGCCACTATCTAATTTCAGAACATTTTCCTCACCCCCAGAATTCCTGTGCCCATTGTGCAGTCACTCCCCGTTTCTGTCTATAGATCTGCCTGTTTGGGGCATTTCATGTCACTGCATCGTAGAATATGTGGCCTTTGTGTCTGGCTCCTTTCTCTTGGCATAATGTGGCAGCATATATCGTGAAGTCGTTCTGATGACTGAATAATATTCTGTCTATGGCTGTACCACGTTTTGTTTATTTGTTTATGAGTTGATGGACATTTGGGTTCTTTCCATCTTTTAGCATCTTTTTTTTTTTTTTTTTTTTTTGGTGAGAGAGATTTGCCCCGAGCTAACATCTGTTGCCAATCTTCTTTTTGCTTGAGGAAGATTATCCCTGAGCTAACATCCGTGCCCGTCTTCCTCTTTTTTGTATGTGGGATGCCACCACAGCGTGGCCTGACAAGCGGTGCCATGTCCGTGCCTGGGATCTGAACCCACAAACCCTGGGCCGCCAAAGCAGAGCCCACGAATTTAACCACCATCCACCAGGCCGGCCCCTGTTAGCATCTTCATGTAGCTTCTTTCATTCCTTTCTGTGTACATTTTTATGTGATTGATATTATACAGTATATACTAGTTTGCATCCCACATTTTTCACTTGCATTTTCCCAGGTAATGGAAAACTCCTGAACACAATCTCTAATAGCTGCGTGATAATATTCCATCTTGTGGCTGAATTATCATTTACCTAACTGTTCCCTTGAAGTCAGGCATTTAGTTATTTCCAACTGAAATAATAAGGTTTTACAAGGAACCACAAATGAGAGAAACCTCAGAGAATCTTTCCAGAAGAGCTCCCGCCAGTAGGCCTGTCTGTGCCAGCAGGCTGCTGAGCCCAGTGGGGACGGGAACGACTCACCCCAAATTACTAAGAGGCGTGGATTGGACCAGGCGGCATAAAGAAGCTTCTTCCCCAGGCACAGCAGGGTGGCCAGCGGCCCACTCGTCCCCAGACCCCCAGATGTTGAAGGAGATGTTAGTATCATGTCACGCCCCCGCCCTCCCAATTTTTACGTTTCCTTTTAGGATTTTTTTTCTTTTTGCCCTCCACAATATGGTCATACACACCCTGGAGAGCACAGAGCATGCATAAAGAGCTCAAAATTAAAATTGCCTTGATTATCTAAACTAAGAATGATTCCAAAATATCAGGGACTTGTTTTTAATTTCTGAATATGGTATAATTAACTAATGCTATCAAGCTTTATTATTTGGAAACCTGATTTCTCTGAGTATCAGAAAACCCTTGCGTACGGCCTTTGCTGGTACATTTTCTTTCATCATTTCCCAAATAGAAGGAAAGCACTTTTTTTATTGAGATATAGTTGACGTATACCGTTGGGTAAGTTTAAGGTGTACAACGTGTTGAAAAAAATAAAATAAGATGTCCTGTAATTCACCGCTGAGAGACAACTCTGGCGGACACTTGGGCGTTTTTTTGAGTCCCTTTAACACAGTGGAAGACGACGTTAGGTGGGCGGTTTGAGGGTAGTATTTAAAAGACTGAATTTGAAAGTAAAGCGTGTCCACTGCAGAAGATGTAGAAAATCCTAGGCTTAGGGGAAAATCAGTGCAGAGATTTTGATGTGTGTCCTTCCGGAGTGTCGTGCTCATGTGGGATGTGATAGCATAAAAACAGTTCAGCAAAATTGGGTTCAGACTGTTTGCCTTCTCCCGCCCTCTGTGACAATGTAGCATTGAGATCTTTCCATTTCCGAAAGAGCTTTGCAAACTATTAAGGTACAGAGCAGTGTTATGTGATCCCATTTTTGTTTTTTTAAGGGAATACAGGGGCCAGCCTGGTAGCGTAGTGGTTAGGTTCATCCGCTCTGCTTCGGCAGCCAAGGGTTCGCTGGTTTGGATCCCAGGCATGGACCTATGCACTGCTCATCAAGCCATGCTGTGGTGGCACCCCACGTACAAAATAGAGGAAGATTGCCACAGATGTTAGCTCAGCAACAATCTTCCTCAAGCAAAAATAGGAAGATTGGCAAAGATGTTAGCTCAGCAACAATCTTCCTCACCAAAAAAAAAAAAAAAAAAAAAAAAGGGAATACATTCATTTGTCCATACTTATGTATATATGAAGTGAGTTCCTAGGAGAATGCCCAAGAAACTGTTACTGGTGGTTCCTTCTGAGTCTCAGTCCCAGGGCCTAAGACTTGATGGTTGGGGGCCTGAGATGTGTGAATATTGCAGAGGCAAGATTTTTACAATTTGTACATAACCCTTTTTTCCTGTTTAACTATTTCTACTCTTTGCTTATGTTGTTTTGTAACTTTTAAAAAGTTTAATTGGAAAAAAGTCACTATATGCCATTCAATATTCTACGTTATTTTTTATGGCCTTACGATATCACCGCGTGGATATACCATACAGTATTTGACGGATCAATTCCTAGACATTTAGGAGGGGGTCCAAATTATTTGTGTAGCTTTTTCTTTTGCCCTAGCCATGATGATCTTCTCGGGGTTAATTCCTAGAAGTAAAGTTGCAATGGTTTTTGCACCATTTTGTGCAACATTTCTTAGCAGGTTTGAGCCAAGTTGTGTTCCAGCTGGAAAGTGCGAGTTGCGCTGTTAATCCTGCCTCACGCAGATGGGGTAGTGGAGGCGTTTTGGTGTTCAGTTCCGTTCTGCTGACCATAAATGTCAGCCATGTTTGAGCACCACCCAGGTGGTGGGCAGGATAATGAGCCCCGAAGATGTCTCGTCCTGATTCCCAGAGCCTGTGAATATCTTAGGTTCTATGAGAAAGGGGAATTAAGATGACAGATGCAATTAAGGTTGCTAATGAGCTGACCTCGAGCTGGGGGGAGGAGCCTGGATTTCCCAGGTGGGCCCAATGTAATCATAAGAGTTCTTAAAAGTGGGGGAGGGAGTCAGAAGAGAGCACCAGAGAGATGGCCACGTGAGGAGGACGTGGCCTAAAGATACTGGCTTTGAAGATGGAGGAACATGGCCACCAGCCAAGGAATGTGGTGGCTCTAGAAGCTCGGAAAGACAAGGAAATGGACTGTGCCCTGGGGCCTCCAGAAAGGAACTTAGCTCTGCTGCCATCTTGGTCTTAGCCCAGTGAGACCGGTGTCGGGGGGCTGACCTCCAGAACTGTAGGATTATAAATTTGTGTTCTTTGAAGCCACTAAGTTTGTGGTAATTTATCACAGCAGCTACAGGAAACCAATACGGTTCCTACTGTGTCCCCAACACCTGGCATAGTGCTGGCCTTTAGGAGGTGCTTGCTTCTCGTCTAGATGGTTCTATATATTTACTCATTTGCCCAATCTTACAGGAAACAAAAGTAGTTTCAGGGGCCAGCCTGGTGGCGCAGTCGTTAAGTTCGTGCAGTCCACTTTGGCGGCCCAGGGTTCACCGGTTCAGATCCCGGGTGCGGACATGGCACCGCTTGGCAAGCCATGCTGTGGTAGGCGTCCCACATAGAAAGTAGAGGAAGATGGGCATGGATGTTAGCTCAGGGCCAGCCTTCGTCAGCAAAAAGAGGAGGATTGGCAGATGTTAGCTGAGGGCTAACCATCCTCAAAAAAAAAAAGAAAAAGTTAAAAAATATATATATATTAAAAAAAAAAAAAAAAAAAGAGTGGTTCCATCTGAATTCCCACCAGCCCTGTCTGAGCGCGCCTGCTTCCCCACAGCTTGCTGGCAGCTGCTGTCAAGTTTAATTGTTCCCAATCTGATAGGTGAGAATTGTATCTTGATGTAGCTTTATTTTGCAGTTTTCTTATTATGAGTGAAGTTGAACCTCTTTTCATATATTTAAGGACCATTTTTTATGTCTTTTTTGTAATTCATTCATGTCTTTTATTATCCTTTTGCTATCAGAAGTTTGGATTTTTTCCCCCTAAATTTAAGAACTCTTTCTATATTAGGGTTAATTAGCCCTTTATCTGTGATAGATCCGTTACGAGTGTTTGCTCCCTAGTTGTCCATGTCTTTTGACTTACAGAGTTTTTTCAACATGAAAGTTTTTTGTTGTCATCTAGTTTACTCATCAGTCCTTTCTTTGGTGGAATCTAAGTTCAGAAAACCTTTCCCTATGCCCAAATAGAGAGGATTTTTGCCCGTTCTTTCTTTTAATCCTGGTCAATGCATTTTTTTCTAGATCTGTGGTCTGTTGGGCATTTGTTCTTGTGTAGGGATCCGATGTGGGTCTGAATGGCTACGTGGTTGTCCCAGGCTATTCAACAAGCCCGTCTTTGCCACCGTGACTGGCGATGCTGTCGACGGCGTTTCTGTGTGTCCCGGGGCCTGTTTCTGGTCCGTTCCCCCGTCTGTCCATCTCCTCGTGAGTCGCTGCCACACGTCAGAGGACAGAGGCTTCGGCGTCACTTTTAGTATCCAGCACCCCCTCTTACAGCTCTTCTGTATCAGGGCTTTCCTAGCCATTCTTGCATTTTTATTATTTTTTATTTAAAAAAATGATCATTTAAAAAATTAATAGCTTCATTTTTTTAGAGCAGTTTTCGGTTCACAGAAAGATTAGCAGAAAGTACAGAGTTTCTCGTAGACGTTTTCTCCCCCCACTCCTCCATACACAGTTGCCCCCAACGTTAGCATCTTGTATTAGTGTGGTACACTTGCTACAAGGATGAGCCAGTAGTGATTTATTGTTACTGACTGAAGTCATCGTTTACCGGCCCTGATGGTCCAGTGGTTACCGTTCGGCAGCTCTTACCACCTGTCGCCCCGGGGTCATTTCCCAGTCAGGGAACCACACCCCGCATCTGGCTGTCATACTATGGAGGCTGCGTGTAGCTGTGATGCTGAAAGCTATGCCACCAGATTTCAAACCCCAGCAGGGTCCCCACGCTGGACAGGTTTCAGTGGAGCTTCCAGACTAAGACAGACTAGGCAGAAGGACCTGGCCACTCACTTCCAAAAAAATTGCCCATGAAAACCCTGTGAACAGCAGTGGGGCATCGTCTGATACAGTGCTGGAGGGCAAGAGGATGGAGCGAAAAGACTGGGCAGGGTTCCACTCTGCTGCCCACATGGTCGCTAGGAGTGGGAATCCGCTCAACAACACTAACAACAGAGCCCGTAGTTTCCATTAGGGCTCACTCTTGGTGTTGTGCAGTCTCTGAGTTTGAGTGACAATTGCATAAGGTCATGCAGAATATCCTAAAAACCCTGTGCCCTACCTACCATCCCTCCTGGCAACCACTGATCTTTCTTCTGTCTCCACGGTGTTGCCTTTTCCAGAACATCGTATAGTTGGAATCGTACAGCATGCAGCCTTTTCAGACTGCCTCATTTCACTCAGCCGCATGCATTTAAGCTTCCTCCACGTGCAGCTTTATTTTTTCACATGAACTTTTATATCAGCTTATCAAACAAAAGCTTATTGGTGTTTGTTTTGGGATAATGTTAAATTTTCAACCGAAGGGGAACTGACGTCTTCATGACGCTGAATCCTTTCCAGGAACGGGGGATTTTTTTTTCTTTGTTGAGTCCGTTTTGAGGTTTGCAGTTTTCTCCACACAGGTGTTGCACGTGTCTTGTTAAGTTTATTCCTGAGTATTTCTCTCTCCTGTTGCTGTTGTGAATGGGGCTTCCCTTCTGTCACATCTTCTAACGGGGCACTCTGTGTGTGTCAAGGCCGTGGACTTAAACTGGAGAATTCCCCGGTTCCTGCAGGTCTGCGGAGCAGCACAGAGCAGGGGTGGGGCTGGGCTCCGGGCCAGCTTTACCCCCACTGACCAGAGGCCCTGGGCCCATGGCCTCTCTTCTCTCCCTCCCGCCCTGGTTTTCTCTCTTTCCGACTGAGGGAAGAATGCACACTCTTTCCCGCAGTGTCATTTCAACCAGAACAAAATGGTGATTTGTGTTTTTACCTCTTTGCCTTCCCTTGGATTGAAAAAACCGGATGCTCTTTCCCTGCGGCGATGTGCAGAGCCGGGCTGCACGCCCCAGCCTCCCCCCGTGGCCCGGCCTTGTCAAACTAAACCGTCACGTAAATGGAACACGTCTCCTGCCTGTCTGCAGGAACTGGCAAGGACAGGACTCCGTTCATTCGTTTATTCCCTCCTTCGCTGATTCGGTCAGGCGCCTTCCATGTGCCATGCAAGGGGCATGCAGCACACTGGCCCTGAACTCAGTGCTCCCAGCCCAGCAGGATCTCAAACCATGATGAGGGCTGGGGGCACACTGCAGGGTGCTCGGGGGAAAGACCTGCCTTGGAGGGGGGTGTCATTTGATCTGAGATCTGAAGGTTGAGTAGGAGACATTCAGGTGAGGAATGGAGGGAAAATCTTTTGGGCAGAGGAATAGCATATGCAAAGGCCCTGAGGTGGGAAAGGGCTCCATGTGTTCATAGAAATGAGAGGTGACAAGTGTGGATGGATTGGAAAAAGCCGGAGGAGAGAAACAAGAGATGGACTGGCAAGGTAAGGCTCTCTCAGGCCAGGTAAAGGAGGAGCCTGGAGGTCACTAGGAGGTTTTAAGGAAGGTCTGACGAGATCAGATTTGCAGTTTGAATGGATCCTCTTGCTACATAGGGAAGCGTGTTAGTCAGGGTTCTCCAGAGAAACAGAACCAATAGGAGATAGGTAGATGGATAGATGGATAGATGGATGGATGGGTGGATGGATGGGTGGATGGGTGGATGGGTGGATGGGTGAATGGGTGGACGGGTGGACGGGTGGACGGGTGGACGGGTGGATGGGTGGGTGGGTGGATGGATGGATGGATGGATGGGTAGGTGGATGGGTGGGTGGGTGGATGGATAGATGGATGGACAGTTGGATGGATGGATGGATGGATGGATGGGTGGGTGGGTGGATGGATGGATGGGTAGATGAGTAGATGGATAGGAGGATGGGTGAGTGGATGGGTGGATGGGTGGATGGATGGATGGATGGATGGGTGGATGGATGGATGGATGGGTGGATGGATGGATGGGTAGATGAGTAGATGGATGGGTGGATGGGTGAGTGGATGGGTGGATGGGTGGATGGATGGATGGATGGATGGATGGATGAGTAGATGGATGGGTGGATGGGTGGATGGGTGGATGGATGGATGGGTGGATGGATGGATGGGTGGATGGATGGATGGGTAGATGAGTAGATGGATGGGTAGATGGGTGAGTGGATGGGTGGATGGGTGGATGGATGGATGGGTGGATGGATGGATGGGTGGATGGATGGATGGGTAGATGAGTAGATGGATGGGTGGATGGGTGAGTGGATGGGTGGATGGGTGGATGGGTGGATGGATGGATGGGTGGATGGATGGATGGGTGGATGGATGGATGGGTAGATGAGTAGATGGATGGGTGGATGGGTGGATGGGTGGATGGATGGATGGGTGGATGGATGGATGGGTGGATGGATGGATGGGTAGATGAGTAGATGGATGGGTGGATGGGTGAGTGGATGGGTGGATGGATGGATGGATGGGTGGATGGATGGGTGGATGGGTGGATGGATGGATGGATGGATGGATGGATGGGTAGATGAGTAGATGGATGGGTGGATGGGTGAGTGGATGGGTGGATGGATGGATGGGTGGATGGATGGATGGATGGGTGGATGGATGGATGGGTAGATGAGTAGATGGATGGGTGGATGGGTGAGTGGATGGTTGGATGGGTGGATGGATGGATGGATGGATGGGTAGATGGATGGATGGGTAGATGGATAGATAGAAGAGGAAATTTATTATAGAAATTGACTGACATGATTATGGAGGTCACACATTCCCATGATCTGCCCTCTGCAAGTCAGAGACCCAGGAAATCCAGGAGTGTTATTCAGTCCGAGTCCGAAGGCCTGAGACCCAGGGGAACAGATGATGTAAGTTTGAGTCCAAAGGCCAAATAGTTGTGGGGCCAGTGGTGTAAATCCTCGTCTGAGTCCTAAGGCCCGAAAAGCAAGGGCAGCGCCATCCAAGGGCAGGAGAAGAGGGGCGTCCCAGCTCCAGCAGAGAGCGTGAACTCACCCCCCTCCGCCTCTTGTTCGCTTCAGGCCCCCAGTGGGTGGGATGAGGCCCACCCAGACGGCGAGGGCCATCCGCTTTCCTCGGTCTCCCTGTTAGAGGCTCATCTCTTCCGGAGACGCTGCACAGACACACCCAGAAGTAACGTCTTCCCAGCTCTCTGGGCGTCCCTTAGCCCAGTCCAGTCCCCCCGTCAAATTAACTGTCACGGGAGAGTGCCGGAGGGGGCGTCGACGGTGGAAGCGGGAGGCGGGTTAAGAGGTGACTGGGTCCAGGGGAGAGGCCACGGTGGCCTGGCCCAGGGTGGAGCAGTGGAGACAGAGCAGAGCGAGCAATTCGAGCTCCTTCCAGAGGGGAAGGTAAAATGGGTGGGCTTGATGATGGACCCGTCAATGTGGAGGTTTTGGGGCTTGAGCACTGAGACGGGAGCCCTGGACGGAGGGTCGGAGAAGGTCAGGGCCTCCATCTGGGGCCGCAGCCGTAAGCTGTGCTGTTCCAGGCAGCAGCAGCCAGTCTCCTGTGGCTATCAAAACGGAGCTAGCGTGAGTAGGGAAATGAATCTTTAATTTTATTTCGTTTTAATGAATTTAAATTTAAATAGCAGTGGCTGCCGTCTTGGACAGCACAGATATGGAACATTTCTGTTACTGCGGAAAGTTCTTTTCGACAATGCTCGTTTCGAGAGCCTTGAGTCATCTGTTGGAATGTCAGGTGAGCAAATACAAGCCCGAGGCTCCAAGTAGCAGTTGGGCTGGGTGCCAGTCCTTCTCTGCTGCTTTGCTTGCTGGGTGTCCTCAGGCAAGTGACTTCCCCTCTCTGAACCTCACTCCTTCATCTATAAAACAGGACACTGTTCGCTGCCTCCTGTGGGGCTTATTAAGTGTATGTGTGTTTAGAGCTAAATAGTGGGGGGCAGCTGACTCTGCGAGGCCCTCAGAGGGTCCACAGCTGTCACTCCTCCTGGGGTTGACCTTTGTAATTGCTCTGACGCATTGACTTGGTAGCCAGACTCTCCTGCGGGAAGAGCCCACGAGTGGCTGCTCCACCCTACCTCTGACCTTGACCCAGAGTTTGACCTTGGGCAAGTCCTTCCCCTTCTCTTGGCCTCGGTTGACTTGGAGCAGGTGTTGACTGAGGGCTGCCCGTGTCCCGAACAGAGCGAGCCATGCTGACAGTGGAAGTGCTCATGTCAGAAGAAGGAACCAGAAGGAAGCAGGCGCCGTGCTGGAAGTCAGCAGCCATCGCGTCTGCCGGTTCCATCCGTGGCCTTTCTGGTCGGCTTCTGCCCTGTGAGGGCACCAAGCCTGAGAGACCCAGGCCTTTCCCGCAGCCGGCTCCAGAACCTTCTTAGCTCCACCTTGATCCTCTTTTTTAAAAAATATGCGCAAGGTTTCCTGACTTCTGAACTGTTGGGAAAAACGCATGTTGTCTCATTAAAACTGCATTGCTCCCTTGTACCAGGAAAATAACCCCAAAGCCCATTAAAGTTTCATACCTGACACAGAAGACTATTAAAGATTCATAAATGCAATAAAACTCTTTAGCAGAATTTGAATTTTCATTGTGGTGATCATACAGTCAGCAGGGTCCTCAGTGGAAGCTGCAAAATCCATTTGTGTGAAACCTCGGGCAGGTGGCGAAGAGGGCCGGGACCGGCTTCTTTCCGGCCCTTGCCCAGTGCGGCCCCACTGTGCGCATGTGTCCCCACTGTGCGTGTGTACTGGGAGGATGGAGTCCTGTGTCCCAGCTCCGCACGGGATCGAGTTGTTACAGATTTCTCTCCTGACTTCCTCTGATGGGGGAGCTCGGAGCGGCTGCCATCCACCCACGGGTTCTTTTTGCTCATTTGCGTTCAGGTCCATGAATAGAGCGCCTACTGTGTGCATAACACCAAGTGCAGGGCTGAGAGGTTCCGTAAGAGGTGGAGGATGGAGATGCTGGTTTTCTTAAAGGAGGGGTTGACACTAGGTCGAGCAGAGGCTTTGCACGCTGGCAGGACGAAGGCCAGTGCCGGCTCTTGTCGCCTCCCTTTTGGCCTCAGCCTGCCCACCTGTAAGATGGGGGTAACTGTTGGTGCCTCGTGGGCGTGGTCAACATGTGGGGGTCCGTTGAAGCTGCAGGCGGGGCCCAGGGCGGAGGCAGGTGGAAAGGTGGGGAGATAGCTGGGGGAGACCGTGACGAGGCAGAGTCATAGGTTTGGCTGGTAAGTGACCCAGGGGTCACTTCACGGGTAAACATGGTGCTTCAAAAATGCAGCTAACATTGATGGAGCACCTATTGTGTGCTAGGAACTGTTCTACCTGCTTTTTATGCGTCCATTCAGTAAATACTCATTGACTACCTACTGTGTGCCAGGTGCTTTTTGAGGTGCTGGGAATCCAGTGAAATGTATGAACTCATTTAATCCTAAGACCTATCTGTGAGGTATCACTGAGGCTGTCCCCACTTTCAGAGAAGGTAACTGAGGCACAGAGAGGGTAGGGAAATGACCCAAGGTCACACAGCTAATAAGTGGCAGAGTCTGGAGTTAGACCCCGAGGGCAGACTCCTGGGTCTGTCTGTGCTCATAGCCACACATTGGATGGCCTCTCATTTAGTCTGTAACACTCTAGTACATGGTGGTCTTGCTTCCATTTGGATGGAGGGAAGGCTCAGAGTGGTAAAATTGTTTTCCCCAGGTTTCTTGACCCTTAAGGAGACCGGCTCACTCCCAAGCCTGCTGAGCACTTTCTGCTGCTCCCTGGGCCTCCGCCCGCCGCTCCTGGGCCCCGCTCAGCCAGAGGGGAAGTGAATTCCTGCATCCTGGTGCTTGGCCAGGTTCAGGGGAGACCGGTGTCCTGTCCTTGCCGAACTCCCTTCACGCTGTCCTTGGAGCGTCCCCAATCCAAGCCTGTCACTTGAGCTGTGGATGATGGAGGAGTCGTTCCTCTGCCTTAAAATGAAGGGCATTCCCGCGATCCACCCTCCGCTCCTCTGTCACTGGTGATAAATAGGATGCCTCGGTGACAAATAAAATAAAGCCGCCTGTATTCCTTTATCCTTCCACGCCTCCGTCGGCGCCGTGTGCAAGCTGAGTGATGCTAGACACTTGCTCACACTCTCACCTGTCTCTTCCTTCTCTGGTGGGTCATGTTGGGTGAGTTCTGGGCGGCCTGGTGTTTTCTTGGTTAATTAGCCTCAGGGTCTGGGTGTTGCTGTCGCCTCACTCTGTGGCCCTGGACACGTCCCGGTGCTTTCTGGGCCTCAGTCTCCCCATCTGTAGGAGACCCCTTGGAGGCCCTGACAATCACAGCATCTTCGCCTCTGGATCCCCGTGTCCTCTAACTCAGGGCTGGCTTCGGTGGGTCAGAGAAAGTAACTTTCCAATGAATAAACGAATGGAGCTATTCGTTTTCAAGACCTTCAAACGTGCCACCTCCAGCTTCACGTCGTACAAACCGTTGGAAAAGGGGACACGGTCAGCATTGAGACTGGGAGAGCACGCAGGGCGGGGGTCTCCCGTCCGTTCGCCATTTACAAAGTGCCTTCTGCGTGCCAGGCATGGTGCTGCGATAAAGGGGGCACAGGCTGGTGGACAGAATGTGGGAAAGCCGGGCTCGCGTGCTGGCTCGCTCGTTCACTTCCTGGGCGACCGTGACCGTGAGCAAGTCGCCTGACACCCCTGAACCTGTCCCCTCCGTTTGCAAGGGAAGCTCATGAAAAGCTGTTGAAAACCTCTCGTGGGTCAGGCTCTGTGTTGAGGGTCCCATTGGATTCTCACAGCCCCCTGGGAATTGCTGGTGGCGTCGTGCCCATTTTACAGGTGTGAACACTGAGACTCAGCGGGTGCTTGAGAGCTGTGCAGGGCCACACGGCTGCTATGGCCGAGTCACCTGGCTTCAGAACTCAGGCATCTTTCTCCTGCACCCTTGGGATGGGGCTCCGCACGCCACTGGCCTGGGGCTGCTGTGAGCAGCGGGGAGACCCTGGTTTTATTCGAAAGTGGTTTGTGGGCTCTCGATGACAGTGAGCCTGCAGACACCTGTTCTGACAGGCTTCCCGGAGCTCAGAAGCTTTCCAACAAGTAGAGGAAAGAAGAGAGGGTTGGACATGGAGAAATGGGAGTAGCTCAGCTGCTGCGGAGGGCTGTGTGGGGACCCCAAAGCCAAGCTCAGCAGTTTTCAAACAGGCCCCGGAGGAAGAAGAAAGACAGGAGAGGACTGGAAAGAGATGGGAAGATGGGCCCACGGGCCCCCGTGCGGTTGGGGTTTCCGGAGCGTGACTCCCGTTTCACGCCTGCTCCCCAGGCGGATGGCACGTGGACGCCACGCCGCCTCTCACAGATCTACTGGGGTGCGTTTCTTTAACCAGCGTGAGGGGAACTGTGACTAGCACAGCAAACCTGTGACTTCGGGGATGTTATTAGTGCTTAGGAGGAGTCTGCAGTAAGCAGCGCGTTGCTGAGTCACAGGACTCTCCGAAAATGACAGGTGCCAGGCTCAGGGTCGGGGAGAATAATCAATTTGGAAACCAAGCATTAAATGAGCACCCTCCCCACAAGAACCATTGTCCCCCATGGTTACTGACCCCCCCAACCCCAGGGATGCCAAATTTAGCTAACATGAATTCAGGACACCCATTTAAATTTGCATTCCAGATGAACAATGAGTACTTCTTTTTTAGTGTACACGTCCCGTACTGCCTTTGGGACATTTCCACCCCCCCAGCCCCCTCTTGCTGTGGAGGCCCAGGCAGATGCTTGTGGAAGGGGGTTGTCCCTGTCTGCTTCCCTGGACCTGTAGGGAGAGGCTTGCGATGCCCTGACACATCCGGTCTCTTGGACGCTGGTTCCTTTAATTAAACTGCTAGGATGAAATAAATGTGCGGAGAAGATTTTAATTAATTCCCTCAGCTTAAAAAAATCCAAAGCTATGGAGAGGGGTGCTTAAGAAAATAGAGCACTTCAACAGATGGAAGGTGCCACCGGGGCTCCAGCTCGGAGCTGTGGGGGCAGCTGGGTGCAGAGGAGAGGGGTCCTGCCGGCAGAGCGGGGGACGCTGTTGAATGCTTTGTGCGCAAGTGGGCACGGCAGGACGGGAGTTACCCCTCCGCTCTCCGTAAGGCCCGGGTGCCTGCAGACACACTCCTTCTCACATCTCTGCTTCTCAGCATCCGCAGAGAGGCTGGGAGGGGGCTGGTGAGGCAAGGGGGAAGAGGCAAAGTCCCTTCCTTCATGCATACGCACTTATTGAGCATCTTCTGTATGCCAAGCCCTGAACCAGGTGTTGGGTCTCGTCTCAAGTTCTTTACAAGGAGACTGGCTGGGGTGGCCTAAGTTCTCGGGGACCCGGGTTTCTCAACTAGGGAGCTCAAAGATGTGTAAAGAGAGAGAATTGTGGATATTGCTGGTGGCATTAAGAAAGAGATGCTGATGACTGGAAATTGGGAGGAGTACAATCTGGGGCATGGACCCCCTTTTTACACCCGAGGACTCTGAGACACGAAAGCTGTCGGAGGATTTGCTCCAGCTCCCATGGCGCGGAAGTAGCAGCGCCAGGATTCGAACCCGGCTCTGGTGGACTTTGAAACCCTTCCCCATGGCGCTTGGCTGCCTCCTGGAGGATGGGGGGTCGTCGGAGGTTTTTAAGTGGGGAGGAATGTCACGAAAGCAAAAAGTTGAGGAAAAATAAATCCGGTGTTAGGTCCGAGGCCGGTTTAGACGTAAATGCCCAGAGGAGGGATGCTGGCTCAGGGACCCAGGTATGAGGAGGCAGGGACCCAGGTGAGGGCACCGGCAGGGCTGGAGGCAGGTGACGATGGCGTGGGACTTGCTGGAGGGTCCACTCAAGGGAGTAAAGGCAGAGCTGACGGTGGGGGCAGGGTTTCAGACCTGGGTGCTGCGTGGCAGGACACTGGCGTTGCACATGCTGGATAGAGGCCACGCCACGTGTGCCCGGGCAGAGCTCCTGACAGCAGCCTAGTAGGGCCAGCCTGACGTGGGTCTGCACCCTGGCTGTCCTCTTCACTAGCTGTGTGACCACCAACTGTTTCCTTAACCTCTCTGAGCCCCTGTTGCTCTCTGATGAGAGGGAGAGCAAGGATGCCTGCTTCGCAGAATGGTGAGGATATTGAGTATGGAAAACTATGGAAAGGGACGGACGAGGTGCCTGGCACACAGTCAGCATCTGATAAATCGTGGCTTGACATTGGGGGCCCCAGGCTGGTGTCCCATGCTGGTCCCCACCGGGCTGTGGCAGACATGGTCCTGGAGCCAGGAATGGAGGGGAATGAGGGTCGGACTTTTCATTCATTTGAAGAACTTTGATTGACTTTCCCCCTGGGTGCTGGGCCCTGGGGACACAGTGCGGAGAGGCTGATGGGAAAACCCGGTTGTAGCACAAAACTGAGCCCCATCTCGACTGGGAGCAAGGTGAGAGCAGGGGCGGGTCTGTCCGGCTCAGCACGCAGCCTGGCACAGAGCCTGGCACCTGGTAGGTGTGCCGTACCAGCTGTCGGATGGGGAGGTGGAGGCAGAGATGCAGCGGGCCCTCTGGGAACCCCTCAGAGCTGGTGCAGGGGGCAGACAGGAGGGGTGAACTTATAACCACTTTCTGTACCGGAAACTCCCCCCCACCCCCCCCCACCCCCCCCCGCAGGCGACGGGTCAAAGAGAAGACGGGAAACTGGAGTCCAGGTTTCCGCTCCGTCTCATTGTCCCATCTTTTTTTCTCCTCTTTCTCTTCCAAATTCCTGTCTGGCTCACTTTTTCCAAAATTTGCCTTGGAAAATGCTGGAAAAAGCCCCGGGGGGTTGATCACGTGCCGTCAGCAGGCTGGGAGGCCAGGGAGGAGGAACAGCAGCCACAAATAACTGTTGCTATGAGGCTGCCCTTCAAGGTCACGGGTGCCTGTGACCCCGGGCAGCCCCTTCACGGCCGGCCAGGCACCTCATCTCCCCAGCTCTGAAGGGCAGAGAAACCCCGGACGCCTCACTATAAACGAGCTGCAAGTCCTTCATCTCACACTGCAGGGTCCTCCCGTCCGACCTCTTCGATCTTTGTCACGTTTTTATTTTTATTGGAAGGGTAGTTTGTTTCCCCAACCACTATTTTTTTAATCCATTCATTGAAAAATGTGTTTTTATGTTACAGAATAAAACCGCCTGCTTGTTGTAAGAATCTTAAGCAATATGTTATGCTTTAATGGGAGCTTAGTTTTCTCATTTATTGCACCTTGTTTTTTTGAGTAAATTAGAATGTCGTTTACATTTTAAGATAATATAAGAATGCATGCTTGGGGTGAAAATCTCCACAATGTGGACTTGCAGGAGGAAAGTCCGGGAAGTGTGCCTTCACGCCCCGCCTCCTCCTTCCTCATTCCACCCCCAACAGGCCTCTAAGATAACTCTCGTCTTCTAGATAAGGGGACAGACCCTTGGGAATCTTGTTGTAGACCCACACCTCTAAGCCACTGCTAGGTTGGGGGAGGTGGGCCTTTCTAGTAACAGGAGCTCAGGAGCAGGATTGGAAGATTGTTGACTTGCAGTGTGACCCTCAGGCATCTACATAACCTCTCTGAGCCTCGGTGGCCTCCTCGGTAGGCTGACCAGGGAGAGAATTGAGATCACGGCTCTGAAGCCCCTGGCGTGAGTCCGTGTCCTGTCAATGGCCCAGGTGACTGTGTTGTGTGGTGGTCTCGGCAGGTTGGGGACCAGATTCTGGAGGTGAATGGGCAGAGCTTCCTCAACATCCTGCACGACGAGGCGGTCAAGCTACTCAAGTCGTCCCAGCACCTCATCCTGACGGTGAAGGACGTCGGGAGGCTGCCCCATGCCCGCACCACGGTGGACGAGACCAAGTGGATCGCCAGTTCCCGGATTGGGGACACCGCCACGAACTTGGCAGGGTCTGGCCGCCCTGCTCCCTCTGAGCCCCAGGACCACACGGCCTGGCCGTTTCTGAAAGCCAGTGATGGCCCCTCCCATCCCCCCAGCGTCTCCTGATCCGTCATGATGGCGCCAACTCTCAGAGCCTGCGGTCCCAACACCGGGGTTCCTTTCATTTGCGGGGCATGCATAACCTTGACACATCCCTTCCCCTCTGCTGGCCTCTGTTTCCCTTAGAAAGCTGCACTGCACGATCCAACTCTCTCGTTCTTTATTTCCCTCGGGGAAATCACTTACTTCTGAGTCCTTAGTTGCTTGTCTGAAAAGTGAGGATCCTAATAACCCTGCCCCCATCCCAAACCTGCTAATGAGGATCCTATGAGTTACCTTGGGGAGAGGATCTTGGAAGTCATAGTAGGACCCAGTGGCCAGATGGCTGCAGAGTTGCTAATAATCAATGTGTCTCTTTTGGATTTCCATGGGAAGTCTCAGACTGGCCATGTACCCCCAGAACATCTCTCTTTCTCTCTCCCTTTCTTCCTTTCTTCCCTCCCTCCCTCTCTTTTCACCTGCACAATGTTACAAATTTTTTCAATTAGTTGCCAACATTTAAAAAGATAGCAGGTTCTCCAGAAAAAACTGGGTTTCTGGCTGCTTCTTCAAAATCAGGAATCGTGGCAGCTCAAGTCCGTGTTTTTTTTGTGTGAAAACGGGCTGGAGCTGAGCTGCCCCTGTGAGCTGCGTCTCGGGGGCTCCTGTCACCCATGTCCCCACCCTTCCTGGAATTGGCCTGACCTGAGGCCACGGGGCAGTTGTCGTTTATTCCCTCCTCGAATTGCCTGCCTGGTCCTGTGGGGTCGGAAACAACTCAGGAGCCCACTGGGCCCGGGTTTGGGAGTGCTGTCCACGTGGTTGATGGCAAGCCGCCCATCTGCGCCGGGTTCACAGTCCCTTGAGAAGCCCCAGCAGGTGGAGGCTGTGGTTCTCACGAGGCTTTGCTCATCCCGCAGCCCGTGCCTGCATGAGCTGCCCCAACGGCAGCTGAACGTGCTTGTCTTTCTCCGTAGGTTTCCTGGGAATCCCACAGCAGACGGGACGAACAAGGTAAGATGCTCCCCGTCCCTGGGGAGCTTCGGCGTCTTCACAGCGCCCCGTGTGTGGGTCCCTGGGCCCGGCAAAGTGGGCCGAGCGACCCCCGGCCATGACCTCATTTTCTCGGGGAGTCAGCCTGCTGACTGTCCTCCGTCCCCCGTGCCACACACGCCTGTGAGTGCCCCGAGGTGTTCCGGGTACCACCCCAGGCACCGGGGGTGAGGGCAGGGAACAGAACAGGGCACGTCCCTGCCGTCACGGAGGTCACAGCCCATGAGGGAGACACATGTAGAAACCAACCAGCCTCCACACACAGCTCATCACAAAAGCTGCTCAGGGCCATGGAGGCAAGGTATGAGGAGTTGGGAGAGAGGGTAACAGGTGAGACCCCTGACGGGGATGCGAGGAGGGGAGGGGGCAGGCAGAGGCTGTCTGAGGTAGTGACGTGGTGTTTGGGCTGTGGACCGAATGTTAAATAGAAGTTGGCGAGATCAAAGCGTGGTGCAGGAGCCGGAGGAGGGATGTCGTCGGAGGGCGCAGTGTGTGCCACAGTCCTGAGGCAGGGAGAGGGTTTGTTGAAAGGAAGGAGGGCTGGGAGGAGTGTAGTAAGCGAGGAGGTGTCAGGGAGGGGCTGGCGGCGGGCAGGACAGCCCATCACACCTGGCTTCCGGGCCACAGAGCAGGTTTGGCTTCCACCCTGAGATGACGTCTGGGCTGCTGCTGAGGGGCTTAAGCAGGGAGCAAGACGAGGAGATCTGTGTTTTTACGGGCTCCGTGTAGGTGACAGGAGAGTCTGAGGGGGCAAAGGGAGCCCAGGTGGCATCCTAGACACAGCCGAGGAGGGTAGAGGCAGTGGCAGGCAGCGGGTGGAGTGTGTGTGCAGACTGGAGCTGTATTTTGGAAATAAAGTTGCCATTATCCCCAATTTCCCAAGGGAGACTTGAAACCTAGACCATAAAACGGGAACCCTAATAAGATTGCTCAACCCTGAATGGTTGCAAGGATCTGATGAGGTGACGCGTGTAAAGTGCCGTCTAAGCCGTAAAGCACTTTGCAGCCGCGTGAGGCCATGTACTCAGAACACATCGGTGCATCTCCCGCAGGTGTGCCTCGTGGGCCCAGACCACCGAGGGACCACCCCATCCCTCTGCGGTGCGGTCGCCGACGTGGCCTGGCCCCTCGGCTCCCCAGCAGCTCCCAATCCCGGGCCTCTGTCCTCCTGCCTTTCAGCTGGGGTTCTACAGGGGGCCAGTCGGCTCCCAGGTCACGCTAAGCAGCCTGGGGAACCAGACCCGCGTGGCCCTGGAGGAGCAGGCCCGGCACGTGCTCACCGAGCAGGAGCGCGCCACCATGGCCTACTACCTGGAGGAGTACCACGGCGGCAGCGTCTCCGTGGAGGCCCTCGTCATGGCCCTGTTCGAGCTGCTCAACACCCACGCCAAGGTGACCCGCGCCCCCTCCTCGGGCAAGACCGCGGGCTGGCGGGGGGCTGGCTTCGGCTCTCGAGGGCCCTGCGTCCTTGCCTGCCTCCCTCCCTCCATCCCACACTCCTCTATGGAGAACCTGCAAACCCTCAGGCCTGAACTGAACCCTGGGCGAGGACGGGGGACCCAGGGAAAGGGTCAAAGTCCCCTGTGACTGGGGCCTAACACAATGGCTTCCAGTGCTGAGCGTTCATTTAGAATCATCTGGATTGCTCTTTAAAAGCAATGCCTGGGCCCCACCCCACTGGTTAACGCCACACATCTGTGGATGGGGCCAGCCCCCGGGTGACTGCCGTGCTGCCCACTTTGAGAACTCTGCTCTAGTGGAAGCCTGTGTGAGGGTCAGAAGCTGCACAGAGGAGGAGGCAATTAAAGCCACTGGGGGTGGTTACATTTGGGAAGACTTAAGACAGGAAACCTGAATTGGAGAGAAGTGGGGGAAGGGCATTCGAGGTGGAAGGGAGGGCCAAGGACTTCCTGCTGAGATGCTGGCCAAGGAGAAGGTGAGAAAGGAAGCCGGAGAGGGAAGCAGGAATCAGGCAATGCTGAGCCCGGCATCCAGGCACAGGTGTTTGGACTTTGTCCCAGGACAGTGGGGAGCCATGGAGGGTTAAGGAGGGAGGCCAGTGGTCAAGTTTGCACGCAGGTCATTTCGGGTAGCAGGGAGCCGGTCGCACCTGCTGGTGGAGCTCCCTGCTGAGTGCCCCCTCTTGCCCCCCACCTCCAGTTCTCTATCCTCTCTGATGTGAGAGGCACCATCTCCCCCCAGGACCTGGACCGCTTCGACCACCTGGTGCTGAGGCGGGAGATCGAGTCGATGAAGGCGTGGCAGCCCCCGGGCCCTGGGGCCGGGGACACCTGCTCCACGGTCTCCTACAGCGACACGGGCTCGTCCACGGGCAGCCACGGCACCTCCACCACCATCAGCTCGGCCAGGGTGAGCTGCCCCTGCCCATCCCTGGCCTGGTGGCCAGCAGGGGAGTTCAGAGACTGGCTCTGGAGTGAGCTGGGTCCCGTACCACCACTCACCAGCTCTGGGCCCTGCCTCTCCGAGCCTCGGTTTCATCACCTGTGAAACCTCCTAACTGTTGAGTGCCAGCTGCGTGCCAGGCATGGGCTCTAGGAGACCACTAAGGAACAAGACAGATGTGGCCCTGCCTCCTGGGGCTCACAGTCTGGGGGGGCCAGGCTGGGGAAGAAAGGTAAAAAACAGAGTCCTGGGACAAGTAGAATAAAATGATGGCAATCCGTGGGAGGACCCCACGAGAAACGGTGGCAGTGAATTCATGGTAGTCGTGACTGGGGTCGTCCCTGAGACCCCCTCTTGTCTGTGGAGCCCCAAGCCTAGCCAGACTTCCTCCCGGACTCGCCAGCCCCCCGAGAAAAGCATCTGGTCCATCTCAGGGTGTGTTTCTTGGATGGTTGGAGGCCAATTAGTCCCAGAAGCCTTTGCAAGGAAGGGGCACAGGAGATGCCTGGCTGTCCATCATGGGGGACCAGCAGTTATTACCGTCTGTGCGGTGGGAGGAGCAGGGCTGGAGGTCAGGAGAGCCGGCTGGGCTCCCCGCTCTCCTTTCCGTCTACATCATTCGTCATCACAGGGAGAGAGAAGGTCGTGCTTCTTAGACGCTGTCGCTCCCGGATGCTGAACTCTGAGCTCCTAGGGGTGGAATCTCCGTTAGACCAGGGGCAGACACAGTTAGCTGTCCTGTTGGAGGAGCAGGATCTCTGAGGGTGCGGTGATGTCTGAGGTTGCAGACGCACGTGGTCCGTGGGTTAGATGGCCCGTGAAGCTGCCGTGCATCCCTCCAGGCCCCAGACGTGGCTGCAGAGGAGGCGAGGTCACGCTTTGGGAGCAGGTCACTTCTGGGCCAGGGAGGAGTCTGTCCCCTGCCCGGGGCTGCAGGTGTGGCTCTGTGCCCCTGCTTTGAGGGGGCACCTGGGTGATGAACTGGCTTCAGGCCGTAGGGCCCTGGCCCAAGGGCCCATTTCTCTCTGGGTCCAGCTCCACCAAGTTTGACCTTGCTAATGTCCCCTTGGGGCTTCAGGAGCCATGAGTCACTGCTCTAAGACCAGGGGGATTGCACAGAGTCCGGTCATTCTGGATGGTCCTTTTAGAATCAGGGATGAGAGGTCCAGGGGGTGGGATGGGGGGTGTTCCAGCCTGGGAGGCAGATCTAGGTTTAAGCCACGGCTTCTCGGAGCCTCAGTTTCCCCCTGGGTGCAGTGGCCCGAGGCCGTGATGGCAGCTCAGGCTGCAGGGCTAGAGCATCTGGGTAGCTGTTCTGCCTGGACAGGGCTCAGTGCCAGCTCAGCGCTAGCCCACGGTGACCTCGTCCCAGCCCAGGGGTCCCTCCATACCTGAGGAGCGTGGCCCCGGCCAGTCTGGGCCCCAGCTGTGGCAGTTGACTCTGCCCTGCCAGAGGCACCCTCTCTGCGGACTGGGGACCCTGGGGAGGCAGACCTCACAAAGGCCGGGGCATGACTTTGAGCAGGGAGTTTTGGGGGCCAGATGGAAGGGGTCTCCAGGCTTCTGAGGGGTGGACAGCTAGGAGAGCCGGTGCATGTCAAATTAGGATAACCGAGACCAGCGGGAGCTCTCGGAGGCGGAGTCTAAGAGAAGGTTGTGCAGGTGGGAGAGGAAGCATGGAGAGAAGGTCACTTCACCCCTCAGTGCCTCAGTTTCCCCACTTGCCCTTGGGCTGCCTTCCCCAGCTTGTTGGGAGGACTCCATGGCTCTCAGTGCCAGCATCCCGGAAATACGGCCCACCCCTGATGACAGGGGAAACCCCTGTTCTTTCTGACCTGCCCTGAGGATTGGTACCCAGAGCCTGGCAGACGCCTGAAGGATTCTGGAAGGTGGCGGGCTGAGATCTGCCTGCCCCTCCCGTCTTCATCCTGCATCCGGCATGCACCACGTGCACAGCCCGGGCCCTGTTTCTGACTCTGAGCTTCTCTGCCACCACAGGGGCGGGCCTCCCTGAAATCTGGGTCTTCTCAGATGCGACAGGGTCCTCCGCAGGCTCAGCGTTTCTTTAGTGGGTGTGACCTCGGACGCATCACTTCCCCTCTCTGAGCCTCAGTTTTTCCATCTGCCAAATGGGAATCATGATCCCAGCCCCCAGCTGCTCCCCGGGGTGAATGACGGTCCCCGATGCCTTTCTGCAGGACAAGGGTCATTTCTGCAGAGCAGTGAGGACGCTCTGGTCTCCTCCAAGGAGGCAGTTAGAGCCAAGCAGGACGGGTTGTAGCAACGGGACCTTTTCTTCCTCATCCCAACTTCATCCCTGCACAAAGCGTTCCAAGGAAGGAGAAAAAGGATTTGGAGAATCATGTTTCTTTTCCGTGTGTGTGTGTGTGTGTGTGTGTGTGTGTGTGTTTTGTGCACATGCTTGTGTGCTCAGAGAAGGGGGTTTGCTGTGCTCATCCCATCCCTAATATTTATTTGATGTATTTTTCTTTTTGCCTTTTGCCCCCCTCCCTCCCCAGGAGCGGCTGCTGTGGCTTATAGACCTGATGGAGGTACCGTCTGCCTGCCGGGTGGGGGCCGTGGGAGTCCCTAGCTGGGGCGGAGGTAGGGGGCTGTGGCCCTTCCCGCCACTGCCTCTCGTCTGCACCCAGCCCTGGTGGGGACCCGGGGTTCTTCCTGGTGCCCACTGCCTCTCCCCTACACCAGTTCATCAGCTTTTCTCAGGCTCTGGCGTGCAAATGCCCTTCATTTCAATCCCAGCTCTGCCGCTTCCTTGCTGTGTGACCTCTGAAAGTGCTTTCACCTCTCTGAGCTGAGTTTTAGGCTCGGTAAAATGAGGATGAGACTTTCTATGCTGTGGAGCTGTTGAGAGCCCTCTTGGCCTTTGCGTATGCCATGCGGTCTGTCTGGAATGTTCTCCCTCCTACTTCACATGGCTTGGCTGTCTCATGTGTGTAGCTCACATGCCACCTCTTCTGAGCAGACTTCCCTGATCCTCTCAAGGGGGGTGACTTTCAGCCTGTGGCTCCTCCAGCCCCCAGCTTCCCGTGGCCATGGCTCTTGTCTCATTATGTTCTAGTAATTTGTACAAGCCTGGCCAGCTCCCGCCTTGACCACAGGCTGCTTGAGGGCAGCAACTGTGTCTGGAGTCACCATCGAATCCCTAATGCTCGGCAAGGAGCCCGGACCGTGTTAATAATCTGGGCCTGTCTTAGTAATAGTAGGAGCTAGCGTTTGTCAGGAGTCCTCCATGGCGCTGTCATAATGCTTTCCGATTGTGTCTTCTTTGACCCTCCCGGTAACTAAGAGTGGCAAGTACTGCTCTGATCCCCATTTTACGGAGAAGAAAGCTGGAGCTCAGAGAGGAGAAGCGACTTTCTCAAGGTCGCTCAGCTAGTGAGTGGTGGAGTGTGGACTCTAACCCAGGCCTGCTGGCCTCTGAGCTGGTGCTGTTAACCCCCGCAGTCCTGCTGGGCTTCTCCCTGAAGGAGCCCACCAGCTGTGTGTTAAGCATCATCTATCTATCTATCTGTCTGTCTATCCATCTACCTATCCATGCGTCTATCTCTATCCAGCTATGTATCTATCTATTTATCCATTTACCTATCCATCTATCTGTCTTTCTGTCCATATGTCTGTCTATTCATCCATCCATCTATCTTTCTATCCATCTGTCTATCTTTCTATCTATCCATCCATCCATCCATGTATCCATCCATTCATCTATCTATCCATCCAGCCATCTATCTATCCATCTACCTATCCATCCATCCGTCTGTCCATCTGTCCGTCCATCTGTCCATCCATCTGTCTGTCTGTTCATCTATGTATTCATCCCTCCATCTATCTATCCATCCATCCATCCATCATCTACCTATCCATCCATCCTTCTGTCCCTTCGTTCATCTGTCTATTCATTCACCCATCTATCCATCCATCTATCTTCCTATCCATCTGTCTGTCCAGCCATCCATCCATCCATCTACCTATCCATTCATCCATCTGTCCCTCCATTCATCTGTCTATCCATCTATCTTTCTATCCATCTATCTATCATCTATCTATCTATCTTTGTATCTATCTATCTGTCTATCCATCTTTCTATCCATCCATCTATCCATCCATTCGTCTGTCTATCCATCTATCCATCTATCTATCTATCCATCTATCCATCTAGCTCCTCTCTCCTTCTCTTCCTTTGATTCTGTTAACAAATATTGAGTGATTGCTATATGCCGTATACAGTTCTGGGTGCTGGGAATACAGTGGTGAAGAATAAAGAAATCCTTTCCATTATAGAACTTAGGGTAGAGCAGGGATGACAGACAGTAAACAAGATAAATTACGGAAATACAGAGTATGTTAAGTGGTGAAAGTGCTAAGGAGAAAAACAAAGCAGGGAAGGGTTGGGGTGGTCAGGAAGTGACACCTGAGTAAAGATCTGAAACAGGTGAGAGAGCCATGCCCACAGCTGAGAGAAGAGCGTTTCAAACAGAGGGAACAGCAAGCGCAAGGGCCCTGAGGTGGGAGCATGCCTGGAATGTCTGAACAAAGTCCAGGAGACCACGAGGCTGGAACAGAGTGCGTGTGGGCAAGGGCAGTGGCAGGTTCTGTCCTGAGGACTTTGACTTTGACCCTGAGTGAGATGGGAGCCATCGGCAGGTTAGAGCAGGGGCCGACATGGTGTGACTTCGTTTTAGCAGGATGCCGCTGACTGTTGAGAATAGATGAGAGTGGGTTTGTACCAAGAACAGGTTCGTTCCCAGGAAGGGCCTGGGGAGGCTGTGCAGCCTGAGCTGCCACGAGATGGGATGATGGGCTCTGCAGGCGCCAGCTCTTCCGGCTGCCTGCTCAGCCCTGGCCTTGGTGTCTCCTCGGGGCCCCGTCCCTCCACACACTCAGACTGGACACCCCAGGCTGCCTGCATGTGGAGCCGCAGGACAGAACCCTTCTCCTGGGAGCCCATCCTGTGGGAGAGCAGGGCCCCAGGCCCCACCCTGGGGGTCAGGAGCCCCACACCCTTCCTGGGCTCTGTCCCTACCGTGCAGTGTGCCCTCAGGAAAGCCCCTCACCCACCCTTGGCCTCAGTCTGCCCATCTGTACAACCAAGGCAGAGCCCCATGTCTCCTCCGACTCTGAGCGTCCTCTCTGTCAGGAAGATATTCCAGGGGAGGCACGGCAAGGAATGGCAGCTCTGTGTCCCCCCACTTCTCTGTGCACTTGAACAAGGGCTGCAGCATTCCTTCAGAGAGAGGGCGCGAAATAATATTCAGTGATTCAGCACTGAGTGCCAGGTGCTGGTCTGCAACAATTCCATGTATTAGTGAGCTTCTGCTGCCATGATGCTGAGTGACAAGCAGCCCCCCAAATCTGCATGGCCAACAACCCAAAAACCCTTCTTTCTCATGGCCAGAAGCCCTGCCCTCCTGGAACTTCGTGCTTTTCATGTCCCCACTAAAACGCCTCTCACGTTGTTTTGATGTCTTCCTGGGCTTGTCTTCTCCAGTAACCAGGGAGAGCTCCTGGGGTATGGGCAGGGACCACATCTTTTTCTGCTCTCTGTCCCCAGTGCCAGCCCGAGGCCTGGAACAGAGTGGGGGAAATGTGGAGCAGAACCTGAAAGGAAACCACACTCCCCAGCCACTCAGGATTGAGTCTAACGTCCCAGCCTTCTGAACCTTCCCCTCCCACATCGTAGGAAAATGTCGTTGGCCCTGGCGCTCAGATGGGCAGGCTGGCAGGCGGCTGGCTGTCATGACCCAGATGCCCCAGACGGCTGCCCCAAATGGAGCCACTTTCTGTTTAGCCCAGATTCCCCGGCTCACGCTACGCGGGTCTCAATTCCAGGTTACACGTGGCTCGTGCTGCAGCCGTTTTCCCGCAAACCAGATGCAATCGATCAAAGGAAATCAGATTTCAGCCTTCCCCTGGGCGACAGCTTGTGTTCATTTTCCATTTGTCTCTTGTCCGTTTCCAATAGAGAGTCAGCCCTGGGAATTTTTTGCCGCCTCCAAACAATATTGCTCCCTTCCCATAAAGATGTCGGCCAGGAGAGCTGAGAGGCGGCCGAATTCAAGAATTCCTTCTTGAGTTTTTCATCTGGAGGCGGAGGGCCTTGGGTGCCCAGGCTTCGGAATCCCGCAGATGGGGGCTGGCTCTCCCAACTAGTAGCTGGGCCACCTTGGGCAGGTGACTTAAGTTTTGGAGCCTCAGTTTCTGCATCTGTACACGGGGCGGGTAGGACCAGCCAGCTGTGGGTCATCATGGCGATTGAGTGAGCTCAGCAGCGGGGTACATGGGAGCCGATTCTGTCATTATTCTAAAGGCTGGAAAGGGCACAGCAGAGGGTCACAGAGGAGCGGGGCTTGTCGAGGCCAAGACCAGCCTTGTATGCACAGAGCAGAGGCCACCGAGGGCGGGGGTGGCAGCGGGACTTGCCCCGGCCTTAACCAGCCCTTTTCCGCCTGGATTTGAGAGATTTTGCCCTCCTGGCTTCTCATGTGCCTGGAAAGGGGCTCCCTGGACCTGCCGAAGGATGCTGGCCGTGGGGCCCCTGCCTCTAAAGCCCTCGCTGCCCTCTCCCCCTGCAGTAAGGCTGGAAGGGGCCCTGGCGTGGCTGGCAGTGCTTCGCTGCCTCGGCCGGATCCCCTGTGGCCTCACCATCCTCCTCAGCAAGGCAGAACGAGGGGGAGACGCTCAGGCCTGTCTCAGACCTCGGCTGCAGCGACTCTTGACTGTCAAGGCAGCTCTTCCCAGAAACAGGGAGCAAACCATCCTAGGATCTTCTCCCAGCCCCGGCATCTGCCTTTGGTCCAGCCTGGGTGGTTTCCAGGCCTCTGCTGGGCGAGTCCTCCCCCAGTAGGGAATTGGAAGGAGCCCATCTATTTTCTCGCTCATTCATTCAGCCTCTTCTGTGTTGGTGCGGCAAGCATTCGTTGAGCACCGCCTGCGTGCCAGGCTCTAAGGGGGGCCCTGAACCAAAGAGAGCACAGCTTGCGTGCCCTCCTGAAGCTCAGCAAGTCTGGTGGGGGGGCAGCCTCGAGTCAAGTCACACTCTGGACGAGGCCAGGTAGCTTAGGGGACCAGACCAGCACATCCAAGGGCCCTGTGCTGTGAGGCTCTTGGACACTCAAGGAGCTGGAGGAAGTCAGTGGGGCCAGAGTGCTGGACGTGAAGGAGAGAGGGGTGAGGGTGAGACGCAAGAGGCTCCAGGGACTTGGGTTTAATCCTAAAACTGTGGGACACCATTGAGGGTCTTCATTAAGTAAGTGACATGATCCTGTTTGCATCTTTTTTGTTGTTGTTGTTGGTGAGTAAGATTGGCCCTGAGCTAACATCTGTGCCAATCTTCCTCTATTTTGTATGTGGGATGCCACCACAGCATGGCTTGATGAGCAGTGTGTGGGTCCATACCTGGGACCCAAACCTGCCCAACCCCAGGCCACCAATGCGGAGCACATGAATTTAACCACTACGCCACCAGGCCAGCCCCATGCATCTTTTAAGATGCCTCCCCTGTGTGTGGAGAGAGCTGAGGGGCAGGCGGGTGGGGGTCACCTGGTCCAGGTACGCAGGTACCTTGTCAGGTAGACTAGCTCCATAGCCCCCACCCAGGAAGCGACCCTAGGGTGGCTGCAGCTCTGCTCCTGCAGAAACGAGGACTGGTCCTCAGCCCGCCCTTTATGGAGCCTCTGCCTCCCTGGGCGAGGACTCGGGCTGCGGGAAGCTGTTTTCACCAAGCAGAGCCCAGACCCCAGGGCACAGAGCCTGTTGGGACGTGGCCAGCCCTGCTCCTCCCGCAGACCTGATTTTCCCAGCTATAAAATGGGCTCGTTGGACTCAGCATTGGCGCACGACTGGGGTTCTTCCCCTTTTCTGTGCCCTGGGCCCCACTGGCAGGCTGGCGAAGCCCTGGGACTCCTTCTCAGAATAACAGTTTGAAATGTTTAAAAGTAAAATACATAGGATCCAAAAGGAGACAAATTATATAATGAAATGCCATTTTCAAAATAGCGGAACCAATTGCAAAGCATGTGCTCCTTTCTGAGCACACCCAGGAACGGGGTCTGGTGGCAGTCCATGGTGGCCGTGATCGGGAGGAGCATGAAGGGGGTTCTGCAGCACCTGCAACAAAAGGAATGTGACAGGATGGATCTGGGACGTCGGTGGGTGACAGCGTCACAGGCGCTGCTGGCTCGTCCGCGTTCCCTCCTGGAGCCCTGGGGTCCAGCGCCTGTCCTGAGGGCTCCTCTAGCCCTGCCCTGGAGGTTCAGGGTCACACTCTGTCAGCTGAATGCTGTCCTTTTTCCTAAGAGCGTTGGGAGGAGGGTGAGAGGGGCAGAAGGAATAGTGGCCTGGCTTCCTTGGGACGAGGCAGTGACCCTCGTCCTGGGTGGGCATCATGCAGGGGCTCCCCCAGGACTTTTCGGCTTCTGTGGTTTGGTGGTCCTGTGGACACGCTGGTAAGAGGCCTGGTCCCTGCCTGGCGTTGGGGCCGTTCCCCGCAGTCTCAGCCATGCCAGCCAGTGTGGCCTCCCGTCCTCTGGTTGGGGTCCTTTCTCTCCCAGTCCACTCCTCTGACCCTCCCCTGCGGCTCCAGACTCCCACGCCCACCCCATGCTGGAGAGGTGGGAGCAGGGCCATCACCCCGGGGTCTGCCCCCATGATCCTTTTGGGCCCCAGACCTGTCCCCTTCCCTCTGGACAGCCCCGCTGCCCCCAGGAACGCCAGGACTGTCTGCCTCTAGCTGGTTCCCACCACCCCGTCCTTCCTGGGGTGACGGGGTCCCCTCCCCAACCTGCCGTGCCACCTTGCCTAGTTTTTCCCGTGTCATTCGTTCCTCTCTCCCTCCCTCTCCCCTCCTCCGTCTTTTCCCCAAATCCTGTCCCTTCCCGCTTTTCTCCCTCCTCCCTCGCAGGTTCTCTCCTTCTCTCTCTGTGTGTCCCCTTCTTGCCTTCTCTCAGCAGCCCCTGCGGCAGAAATCTCAGCCCCCACTGGTGACTATCCAGAAGGCTTTGTGACTCTGTGCCTCAGTTTCCCCAAATACAGACGGGGGAGGCCCCTCACGCCCTGGCCTCAGGCCTCTGGTGCATTTTGGCGCAGTGGGTGGGGGAGAGGTGGGGAGGGGGGTTGGGCAGCTTATTGTCCTGACATCAGAGTAAAGAAGCAAGAAGAACAAAGAGCCGAAAATAGCCCTTTACGTAAGAGCTCTCCCATGGTAATGAGGGGACCAGGGAGGCAGAGAACCAGGTGCTGGGCTGCGGGGAGGAGGGGGGGTGGGGGAGGGGGGCTCCTCATTTGGCTGAGGTGGCACCTGGGCCATAGCGGCCTCTGTCGCCAGGGTCACGAGTCCAGCTGGCAGAGGTCGGCACAGGCCATTGCCCCCCATCATTTCGTTGCGGCCCCACCGTTCCCTCAGACCAGACCCCTGGGATACCCGGGCCCTGATTGGGCCGACTCAGACAGAAGGGAGCTCTTTTCTGGAAAGGCGGGGGTTTTGTGAAGCGCCACAGATCGGAGGAGGAGAGAGGTGGGGGAGCAGGTCCTGAGGGCATCCTGGCTCTCGGGGCGGGCAGTCTGGATAAGACTCAGACCTTGGATAGGATTCAGCTTCCTGGCCCGTCCTTGCTGTGTGACCTCGGGCGGGTGGCCTTCCGTCTCTGAGCGTCAGTCACCTCAGCTGTAGGAGGGATGAAGGGTCCCACCTGGCAGGAATCACTGAGCCGCTGGATCTGGGCCCTGGCCTCCCCCGTGGGTGCAGGAGGAGGGAGCCCCAAGCAGCTAGCTTGTGTGTTGGGGAGGCTCCCGCGCGAGCTCTGACCTTGATCCTCCTCTGGAGACCTGTTCGGCGGGCGTTTGTGCTGACACATGCCCCGGGTTCTTAGCCTGCTGTCTGCCGCTATTTCAGAGGCACAAGGAGCACGGCTCGGGGACTCAGCTCCGAGCGTCTGGATTCAGCAGATGGAGTCTGGCGGGGCTGGGCTCCGACCCGTCTGCCATTTGCTCCACTTCAGGCCTACCTTGCAGGGCTGGGTGTCTGTCCCGCTCCACCCTCCCCTCCCCTCCCCTCCTCCCATCTCTGCCTCCACTCCAGGCTCCAGGAGCCACTAATAGAGAATGGCTGCGGCCAAGGGCCAGCGATGGCTCTGCTCTCTCTTGTTTCAGAGAGGGTCACTCCCAGGGCCCTCTGGGCCCTACAGTATCAGGGCTGTGTCTAATTCTGGGGTTGGGGTAGGACTGCATGGGCTTTGGGGTCACTGGGCTGGAGAGAAACTGGATCTGCTGTAGGATAGCTGTGTGGCCTTGGACAGCTCCCTTCCATCTCTGAGCTTAAATGTAAAAGATGGGAGCCAGGGAGAATCGTAGTGCCTGCCTCCCAGGGTTGTTGGGAGAATCAAAGGAGATCGTGTAAGTATAATGCCCAGGGGGGTTGGCGCACAGTAGGTCCTCCGCGGGCTGTAGTTCTCCGACATCCTTCTTCCTAAGAGAAGGTTGTGCTCATATTGTCGGGTTCTAGATCCTTCCTTTCGCCTCCCCACGGCCCTGTGACAACTGCTGGCCCCATCAACGATCCTGAACAAGAGTTTGCAGGCAGCTACTGTGTGCGTGGCCCTCTGCTGGGTGTTGGGGACACGGTGACCTGCTCATCTCTGCATCCCCATGAGCTTGCCTCATCAGTCAAGGCTGCCTGATAAATGCTTGTTGAGCGACTAAGGGAATGCTCAAAGCTCCTGACGTTCTAGAACAGGACAGAATCCCATGTCTGGCCCCACCGTGGACCCCAGGTGCCTGCAGGCTGAGTTCCTGCGGCCGGTGGCAGTGGCTCCGTTGGAGGGTGGTGGCAGCCCCCTTGTTTTCGCTGCAGACACTCCCCAGGCCTGCGACCTCCCTCAGGGCCTCCCACTGAGGCCAGGGCCCTGGTTGCCGCGTCCTGGAAGCCATTGCAGGTCCCCAGCCCTGCCTCGCCCTTCGCCTTTGCTCGGGATGGTCCGTCTTGCCCCGCTGGCCCATTTGCAGGGAGCACTGACTCACTGTGGTCTTGGAGGACGGGTCGTATGGGAGCTGTGTCCTTTCTTTCGGCTGAAGTGTCCACACCGGCCAGTGCATGTTTTGCTGGCTGTTTGGTTGCTGGGGGTGTTCGCAAGGTCCCAGGCTTCCAATGTGTGTGACAGTCACCTACCCTCATCCGTCGTGCCAGGCTCTGTTCCGAGCACTTTTTAGGTGTTAATACATCAAGCGCGTGAGGGAGGGACTGCTGTCACCCCATTTTACAGAAGAGGAAATGGAAGCACAGAGGGTTCCGGGTTCTGCCCACTGTCCTTGAGCTGTAAGTGGCAGAGCTGGGTGTGAGTTCAGAGAAGCCTGAACTGGCGCCATGAATCAGTGGATGCGAGAGCAACCCCATCACCCCGCCCCGGGACCCCCCGCTGTCCTTGCCTCCCCGAGGCCGTCTGCAGCATCTTCCTGGGAGGCAGGAGGCAGGCAGCGGGCAGGAGGCTGCGGTCTGCACGTCAGCCTCAGCTTTGCTGGTAAAATGGGGCAGCTGTTGCGGCCTGACGTTGCCGCAGAGGCATCACGGGACCAGAGGAGGAGCCTGTGTGTGACAGGCGCAGAGCCGGAGGGCCGAGCATCTCGTGGGTTGGTGGGTCCCCCTGGCTGGCCTTCAGGATCACGTGCCCTTTGCCGGCCAGAATGCTCGAGGCTGCAGGAGGATCATTCTGGATGGGGTCAGTGTGGAGGGGCTGGCGGCCTCTGCCCTTGGGGTGTGGAGTTGGGGGTCCTTCCATCCCCACCCGCGCCTTCGTCCTCCCTCAGACCCCCATTTCGGCTCCAGGATGACCCGTGGGAGCCGTCTTCCTCCATTCTCTCCCTGCTCGGGCCTCCTCCCCGTGATGGCCAGAGGGCTCGATTAATTCCTCCGCCCATCGATTCGTCCCCGATTCATTAATTTGCTTAGTAAATATTTATCCAGCAGCCACTCGCCTGTACACTGAGGGTAAGGTGGGGACCCTTTAGTCACAGGTCTTGCCTGTGAGTTTGTATCCCAGTGGGAGAGACAGACAACAAACCAATCAATAGTAACATCAGCTGGTGATCAACCTTGGATTGAAAAATGAAGCAGCGTCAGGGCTTAGACAGAGGGGGGTGGGGGCAGGGAGGGGTGCTGTTGTAGGGCTGGGCCGGGAAGGCCTTGCTGGAGTCAGAACCATGTGAAGTGGGGGGTGCGCCAGGAATGCTGTGTGCGCAGAGAGAGCAGTGAGTGCAAAGGCCCTGGGGCAGGAACAGTCTCATCCTGTCAGAGGAGTGGCAGGAAAGGGCGCAGATGAGGGCAGAGTCTGGAATTTCCTCCAAGTAGAGTGGAAAGGCCCTGGAGGGTTATGAGCTGGAGAGAGACGTTATGCGACTTATATTTCAAGGATTACATCCTGGCCTCTGGGTGAAGCATAGTGATCAGGGCAAAGGAGAAAAATAAAGCAGGGTGGGGGAGGGGGTGGTGATTTGGGGTTGGGCTATCAGGGTGGACCTCTTGGAGGAGGTGATATTTGAGTAAGGTCTTGAAAGAGGTGAGCGAAGCAACTGTGCCTGGTGGCTAGCCCAGAGGAAGAATGTTCCAGACAGGGAACAGCCAGTGTGGAGGCCCTGACGTGCCCATGTTGTCCTGGTGTGGCTGCAGAGGGAGTGAGCCGGAGCATCTTCATGGAAGGCAGGCTGACCACGTCTCCATGGCAACCCACTGCCTTCAGGCTCAGAGCTGAGCAGCTCCACGCTGGAAGATTCTCAGCCAGCCAATCCTCTGTCCTTCCTGCTTTGAGCACGCCTGCCCCTCTGAAACGCCCATTGTTCACCCACAAGACTCAGCTTGAAGCTGTGCCCCCTCCTCCGGGAAGCCCTCCTTCATCACTGCTCCCCGGCTGCATTCTAGGCCTGTGTTTCCTTACCCCGTGCACAGCCGCCTCCTTGCTTGTGTGTGTGGACCCCAATGTCTCTAAGCTACTATAGGTGGGGGTGGTGGTTCGCCTCCCCTGTGTCCCCAGGAGCATCGCCACACCTGAACTTAAGCAGGTGTTGGTCACAGGGGTTCATTGCCATCCTGGGCTCTGTGGGGTGGAGAGAAATGGCTGCCCTGAGGTCCCAAGAGCCCGGGTAGAGAGGAGCGCTGCTCAGCCTCCGGGGGACGGCCTGGAGGTAGCCTTAGGGCAGGTCAGCATCCCTTGAGGGAGCACTGGGCTGCTCCTGGTGCGTTAGGGCAGAAGGGAAGAAATGGGGTTTTTTGCAAAATAAGGTCCATTTAAACCCTAACCACCCCCTCCCCCATTCAAACCATTGACATTAAAAGGAGGAGGCACTTTCCCATCCTCTCGTGGGCATCTCGCCATCTCCACCCTCCCTGAGCTCCTGTCTGAGCGGCAGAGGGAGGACCCCTGGGTCCTGGAGGCCGTGAGTGTGTTCTGCTCGGGGTTCCGGCCGAGCTTCAGGAATCCCCAGCCACGGCCGGAGCCACCCCAGCGTCTCCAGGTCGCTCAGCAGACGCCTGGAAGGTCTCAAAGAAAAGTCGATTTCCAAACGCCGGGCAGGAAGGTTGACATTAACTTTAGCGAGCAGCGTCTGTTCCGACGGAGTGGGCGCGTCGGGAGAAACAGGCCTCGCGAAGGTGTCCCAGGGGCCGTGGATTTTGGTGTCCTAGAGAGCAAACTGGCTTTTCCCTCTCGGTTTGTACCTGCTCATGTGGCTTTCTTCCCCGTTTCTAGAACACTCTGGACCTGGAGGAAACTGGCGAGGCCGTCCAGGGCCATAGGAACGCCCTCCCGGACGTCTCCCTGGTAAGACCCTCTCTGGGATTTCACTGTGTTTGGCCCCCCCGGCCCTGGGGGCTGGCTCCTGGGACAGAGGCCCTCCGCCTGCGCCCACGTGTATCCCTCGGCCATCTCCAGCAGGGCCCGGGGCGGCTCTCCGCTGGTTCCTGGGATCTTAGACAGATCTGCGGGCTGCTGGGCTCTTGGCTGCCTTGCTGTGACTTTTGATTTGCTGTCTGAACGTTCTGGTAGCAAGTACCGCAGCAAGGAGGGTGTGCAGAGAACTTCCCCCAAGGGGCCAAGGGGCCACACGTCCGCGCTGGAGATCGAAGTTAAACGTGACCTCCTCACACCCGGGCGGCTCACACACCTCAGCAGCCTGGGCAGTGTTCCTCTGTGATTCTGACCCAAATAACTTTTCAGTGGCCTGGGCTCTGGAGCCAGATGGCCTAGGTTCAAATCCCACCTCTGCTGCAGACTGTGTGGCTTTGGGCAAGTTTCTTAACCTCTCTGTGCCTTGATTTTCCCATCTGTAAAATGTGGATAATGATGGTGTCCCTACCCCATAGGTTTGTGGCAAGGGGGTAAATTAGTTAATTGAAGGAAGGCACTTGGGGCAGTGGCCACGCAGCCGTCCGAGCTGTGCAAGTGTTGGGTGTTGGCACGGGCAAAGAGGAAATAGTAAGGACGGGTCCATAGCTGCCGCTCACCAAGCGCCTGCTGGGTCGCAGGCATCTTGCTAGCATGTTATATACTTGGCTCCTCACATCCGCACAACCCTGCTGGGCAGGCACGTTTTCGCCCATTGCCCAGAGGCCCACTCCAGAGAGGTGCAGCGCCTTGCCCAGGGCCACACAGCACCCCAGCCCATGTGTCCGTCCATCTTCTATCCATTCTCTCCCCCTCCAGTCTGTCATCACACCGCCTATCTCTAGTAGCCACGATAATCCCCTAAAAAGAAAAGAAAAAGAAAAGCCAAAGAAGTGCCTTTTTGGTTTTTCCATCCTTTGCATCCTGCGTCTGATTAAGTTTAGTCCCCTGTGACGAGCCCTGGCCGATGCCGGGAACTTCAATTCCCTAAGGAGACGATGCCATCCCCCGAGACACCGGCGCTTATCAGCTGCTGAGACACCGGGAGAAGTTTTCCACTCGGGTGTTGCATTATTCAGAGCAGCGTGGCCCAGAGCCGAGGAGAGGAGAGCGGGGACAGAATTCCAGCCGGGCCGGGCCCACTTGCCCGCCTCGCCTCGCCTCGCCTCTTCCAGCCGCCATGGGCTCCGACTCCTTCTACTCCTGTTGGGTCTTTTGGCAGGATGATGTCCGGTCCACCTCCGAGGGGCTGCCTGGCTGCAGGCCGCCGCCTCCCCCGCCCCCTCTGGGCCGAGGCCACGACCACCGCCCGCTGGCCCAGCCGAGGACACCAGGGAGAGAGGACCTGCAGCCGCTTTCCTCTGCGTCCTCCCACTCGGGCATCATCTTCTCGGCTCCGCGGACCCACAGCCCGCCAGCGGGCACCGCGCTGGCCTCAGAGGCCTCCCCAGCACAGGACTCGCCCTCCTCCCCCATCTACGCCTCCGTGTCCCCTGCCAAGCCCGGCTCCAGGGGGCCACTGGACGCCCACCTGGCCCTGGTCAACCAGCACCCCATCGGCCCCTTCCCGAGAGTCCAGTCACCCCCACACCTGAAAGGCGCCCCCACAGAGGCCGTGCTGGCGGGGGGCTGCCTTCCGCCAACCTCACCCTCCGGCCGGCCCGACCCGACGGGCACCAACCAGCACTTTGTCCTGGTGGAGGTGCACCGGCCGGACAGCGAGCCCGACGTGAACGAAGTCAGGGCGCTGCCCCAGACGCGCGGTGAGTGCCCGCAGGCCCGGGCTGGCTCGGGGTGACACATGCGATCTGGGGGGCTCCGCGTCCCCTCAGGGTTGATCTGCCGGTCGACACGGTGAAGGTGGGACCAGCTGCTCCCCCAGTGAGGGCCTTCCAGCTCCGGCCTGCCCTGCCCAGGGTCGGTGGCCTGGGGACAGCGTCTTGCACCCGCCCGGATTGAGGGGTTTTGGGGTCGGAGATGTGAGTGTAAGTCTGATTCTGCCGTCTCCCAGTTGTGTGACCGTGACAAGCTGCTGCGCTTTCCCATTGGGAAACGGAGATGACAGAATGGCCCGCCGGGTCCCTCTGCGAGTCGGGCTCCTCCTCCAGCGCCCCCAGACCTGGGCCCCCTGCATTCACCTACCCATCTCCCCACTAAGTCTGAGCTCGCTGGGGGCAGCAGTGGCTTCTGTGATCTCTGTCCCCCGGGCCTGGCACGGAGCGGGTGCAGGGGCAAGGTGGGGGCTGACGTTGCCGTCTCTGGACCCCTGGGGTCTCGGGGCGTCAGGGTCAGAGTGCAGGCTGGACCTTCCAGATGCCCAGGAGGCCAGTGGAGGCTGCGGCCCCTGAGTTGCCAGAGGTCATCCGGCTGCGGGGGGCCAGGGAAGGGTCCAGCTGGGTTTCCGCCCCTCCCTCCGCAGGCTCCCCATCTCCCTCCTGTTAGCCAGACCGGGACATTTTCTTGGGTTCTGCTGCCATCTTGTGGCTGCAGGGGGCATGGGCCGCCATGGCCAGGGAAGGTGGCCGGCCAGGCCAGAGGACGTTTCCTGAGCGCCCGCTGGGTGTCGAGCGGTGGACAGACTAGGATGCAGAAGGCAGGCTGCCTGCTCGGGAGCGAGGGAAGGCAGCTGAGGGGAGAGCAGGCAGGATGCGGGCGAGAAACCCGAGCCGTGGCAGAGGCATCGCTCCTGCCCCTCGGCCTGGCACTGGGCCGGCACAGGACACTAAAAGCCACCCAGTGGCCTGCCCTCCGTCTGCCTTGCCTGTGGACTAGCCCGTCTGGTGCTCCCAGCAGCACCCGGGAGGCTGGTGCTGTTATCATCCCCATCTTACAGAGGAAGAAACTGAGGCAGAGAAAGTAACTGGAGCCAGGCCGTCCAGCACAAGTCTGTTCTCTTGACTGCTTCGTGCTGTACGTCGTGTCTCTTAGTCTTTTTGATAACCCCGGTGGTAGGCATCACTGCTCCTGTGTTAGAACAAGAACACGGAGGCTCAGAGACACTGTGTAACTCGCCTAGGATTGCACAGCTGGTCAGCGGGGATTCAAATCCCACTTGCCAGACTCTAGAGTGTCTCAAACTCTGGGGCCGAGCCCTAATCCACAGCAAAGCAGCTCGGGTTTGTCGGGTGAACCAGAGGCCCTGAGCCCCCAGTTGGGGTCACGAAGGGGTACAGACTGGGCATGGCAAACCTTCCATTTTTTTTTTCTCAAGAAGCTTGACATTTAAGTTTTATGTGAAATCTAATTTGAACAGGTTGGTTCATCATTAAAAATCGAGAATATTGAGTTTAAAAAAAAGCAGCCCATCTCTGTGGGTTGGGTTTGCTTCCTGGCCTCTGTTTTAATCATTACACCAGGGGCAGTCAAGGCAGACAGCCTGGAAGTGGCGGCCTTGGGGCCAGGCCCAGTTAGAAGAGCAGATCTCCGTAGGTGGAATGGTGATGGGGAGTCCCCTGCCCTCTAGCCCCCCCGTCTCTGCCCTGGGGAGTCCCCCCAGCCTTCCCGCCTGCAGCTCCGTCACCTCCTCCAGGAAGCCCTCCCTGCCCCCAGCCATGTAAACCACCGCCCTCGTCCCTGTTCCCCGTTCCCAGCAGCCTCCACGCTCTCCCAGCTCTCGGACAGCGGGCAGACCCTTAGCGAGGACAGTGGTGTGGACGCCGGCGAGGCAGAGGCCAGCGGCCCAGGCCGAGGCAGGCAGATGGCATCCACCAAGAGCAGGAGTGGCAAGGAGCCACCTGGGAGCGAGAGGACCACAGAGGGGGCCACCAAACCGGTGAGTGGGGAGGAGGGCCCCGGGTGAAGAACAGGAGGTCCCCAGCAGGGGTCAGCCTGACAAGGGGCACAGGGGAGGGTGGGAGCCCCGTCCCTGGAGGGATGAGCGTACCCGGATGAGATGCTAGGTTAGGAGTCTGGAGGCCCAGGGTAAGTCCTCCCTGACCCCTGATGCTGACAAGCTGGGCGCTGAAGGTCGGTCTCCAGGATCTTGAACCTCAGCTCTGACGTGTCTGGTGGCCGAGGGTCAGGCCTGGATTCAAGTTCCAGCGCCACCGCCAGGCAGCCTTGGGCCAGCGCTCCACATCCCGAGCCTCAGGGCCTTCTGTAGCATTCACATTGCTGAGAATACTAAGTGCTGAGCTACACTCTGGCATCCCCGAGGGTCCCAGCCCGGGCGGATGCTGAGCTCTCTCGACCCGGAGGGCCTGGCCTGGCCTGTCCACCGAGAAGGCCTCGGTCACTGGTCTCCTTCCTCACACATGCAGCCTGGACTTCTGGAGCCCACGTCCACCCTGGTCCGTGTGAAGAAAAGCGCCGCCACCCTGGGCATCGCCATCGAGGGTGGCGCCAACACCCGCCAGCCCCTGCCGAGGATCGTCACTATTCAGGTACATCCTCAGGGCCCACCTGGCCACCTCCCCTTACCCCGGGAGGCCCCTCTCTCAGCATCCCCAGGCTTTTGCCACCCCCAGAGGTGACCCAGGGCAGACCCAGGCTCATCCTACCTCTGCTCTCACTGAGCCTCAGTTTCCCCAGTCAGGGCAGTGGACACCCGGACTGTAGCTGCCTCGGTGGCCGCGTTGGGCCTGACCCCGGGGGAGGCAGAGCCAGGCCAGCCTAGCCCTCAGGCGCCCCCTGTGCCCCCTTCCCTGTCTCTCACCCCTGCAGCGAGGTGGCTCGGCCCACAACTGCGGGCAGCTGAAGGTGGGCCACGTGATCCTGGAAGTGAATGGGGTGACGCTTCGGGGCAAGGAGCACCGGGAGGCCGCGCGCCTCATCGCGGAGGCCTTCAAGACCAAGGACCGTGACTACATCGACTTTCTGGTCACCGAGTTCAATGTGATGCTCTAGGGCCCGAGGCCCGCGGGCTCCCACGGCGGCCCGGCCCCTGGCCCCGGTCCCTCCTCCCGGCACATCAAGCTCCATGAGGGGCCGGGGCTGCATGGCCAGGGTGGCAGGAAGACATCCCCCCAACTCCTTCCGGGCCCGCTGGACCAGGAGAACCGGGAGACGAGAGCGGGACAGGCAGATGAGGTCAGGTCGGGCACTGGGGCCGTGCCCGGTACACAGCAGGTGCTCCATACAAGTGTGGGTTTCCAGACGGGGAGAAGGGTGGGGACAGGCGGGGCACCTGTGTCCTGACACGTCCACCGGAGGCGTGCCAGGGCCTGTTACTCCGGGTTGGATGTGGGGCTGCTGCCCCCCAGCCAGCCAGGACCCGGTCCATCCCAGATGCTGGAGCCTTTGTCTGGAGGGAGTCACGCGAGAATTCGTGCACACAGCCCCCAGCGGGGGGCATCTTGCAGGACCTTTAGTGCCACAAATAAGCACCGAGCACCCCCCGTTCACACCTCTACTCCTCCCAGCTCCTCATCCCCCGTGGTATTTATTATTTATTTCCCTCTCCACCCCCCTGGGGACCCCAGCTTCCCACCGCACCCCCAGCCTACCCCAGAGGCCTTGCAGGTGACCGGCGGCGTCAGTGTATTTATATACAGAGCTTATGACTTTAATTTTTCAATAAAGAGATCCAAACAAGATTAGGGTCCAACGTGCTGTGTGGCCTGCCTGTGTGGCTGGGGTTTTGATCGTTCCACGTGGAGAGGGCGTGGGTAGGACAGAGGGAGGCGGCACAGCGCCCCACACTGCCACGCTCTCCCCTTACCCCCATGCACGGCTCAATCTGGGACCCACAGTGGGTGGCGGGGCACCTGAGCATCTTGGAGCACCTTACTTGAAGGTGGTGCACAGAGAGTACCTGTAGATTAAGACTGACAGGCGTGTTATGGGGCCGAATGCACCGTGTGCAAGGATGTTTCAACACGGACAGGAGGCCCATCTTAGGGCGGGTCCCAGGGTCTGACTCTGAGATTGTTACTGGACACAAACACAGATTCTTTACCTGCCACACAAGAGGCGCCAAATAAAACAGGAACGCCAGGCCTACGGCAAGGAAAGGGTTTTATTTTAGGTGACATCAGCCGGGAGACGGGAGTGAGCCCTCAAATTCCTCTCGTCTCCCCAAAGCATGGGAGGCAAGGGTTTTAAAGGTTTTGAGGATTGCGGCTTCTTGTAGGGGTGGGGAGCCTGTGGCCTTGCTGGTTGGTGCTTTCCCACTGGCCTGCGTTTGGCCTTGTGAGGCTGCTTGCAGGAGCGGGGGATGGCAAGATAAGGGAATCTGCGGGTGGGTATCCTTGGTTGTCTGCCTCCATGGCGGATGTTGGATTCTGGTGCCAGGAAGCTGAGGAGTAGGCAGGGAAAGTGGATGGGTGCTTTTGGTTTTAACCCCGTATGTGCTGGGTTTGATGCAGGGGAACTGGTATCAGGGCCAGCATCAAGATGAGGATCTGTATGCAAGTGATCCAGTAAGGAACGGGCAGCGGGGAGGCCAGGAAAGGAGCAGGGGATCAGGAGGGAAGCCAGGCAGGGTGGGACTTCAGGCAAAATCCTGGGAGGGCAGGGCAGCTGCAGCCCCATCCCACGGGGGACGCGGGAGTGTGACTTGGGCCTAGAGGGGGGACTCAGGTGCAGGGGCCAAGGCTTCCATGCTGTCAGTCTGTGGATGAGGCCTGGGGGACGGCGGAGAGGCAGTAAATTCCACTCACTTCCCACCCTCTACCCGTGCAGGCCGAGCTGTTCCAGGAGCCAGGGCGGTGGGTGGCAGAAGCAAAAACACAGAGAGAGGGGCAAGGAGGGAGGAGGGCAAGCAGGGCTCTGCCACACAGCCCCAGCACCAGCCTGGTGCCCATTTCCTCCATCCCCAGGGTTTCTGTGGGGCAAGAGAGTTTGAGAAGTCCTGCTCTGTCCAGCCCTGTGCCCAGGGGTCTGCCAGAAGTGGGCTGGGGGCAGTTGATTCCACAGCCTTGCCCCAGATCTTGCTCTCAGCTGCCCCTGTCCCCTCCCCAGCCCAAGGAGACCACCTGAGGCCGGAGCCCTGGATTCCACTTGACCTCCAAAGCAGCTGGTATCCCTGAGGGCTCCACCCCTCCCAGGGGACTCCATATGCCCCTTCCCAGTCCTAATAGCCCTGCAGGGACTAACCGTGACCTGGCCACAGGAGCCCCAGCTCTCCCAGCATCAGACCCCAAATCCTGTGTGGTCATAGGCAGGTGATTTCATCCTGAACCCAATTCCCCATCTGGAAAATGGGTGTGGTAGGCTGAGTAATGGCCCCCAAAGATAGCCAGATTCCTGGAAGGTGTGAATGTTACCTTATACGGCAAAGGGACTTCACAGAAATGATTAAGGCAGTTAGGCGGGGAGCTTATCCTGCATTGTCTGAGTGGGCCCCGTGCAATCATAAGGGCCCTGGGAAGAGGGGGCCAGAGGGAGATCTGACACAGAAGAGGAGAAGGTGCCGTGATGCTGGGAGCCGAGTCTGAAGATGGAGGAAGGGACCACGAGCCCAGGAATACAGACAGCCACTAAAAAAGCTGGAAACGGCAAGGAAATGGATGCTCCTTCAGAGCCCGCAGCAGGAACCTAGCCTGCTGGCGCCTTGATTTTAGTCTGTTGTCCCTGACTTTGGACCTCTGACCTCTTTTTGTAAGAGAACGAATTAGCGTTGTTTTAAGCTGTGAACTGGCGGCAATTTGTGACAGCAGCCACAAGAAGCGAATACCACGGGGAAGCTGCCCCTGATGGAGGCTGGGATGCTGTGTGTGGGCCACGCACCAGCTCAGAGTCAGCCCCAGGGGATGACGGCAGTCGGGACGAGGGTGAATGAAGAAATGCCACCCCTTTTCCAGGCCCGAGTCCTTGTGCCTCGGTTCTGAACCGAGAGGTTTTCATCTATCACTGGCTCACTGTGAATTTCAGGCCAGTGACTGCCCTGCTCTGTGAACTCTGGGCAGGTCGGGATGGCCTGTGCCTTGAACCGGCTGTTTCCCCACCCGGTCCAACCCCAGGGGACAGAGAGCCCCCCGCAGCTGCTGCCCACGGTCCCAGGTTTGTACTCTGAAAAAAGTAAGAGTTTCTGAAACTGTTGCCTCTGAAATTCCTGGGGCCGCCTCCAGGGCCGGGGCCCATTGGGTGCGAGGGCCCCCCTCCCAGTGGGATTTTAGACCTAAAAAAATTCCTTTGCAAGGGGGCTTAGAAAGGTCAAGTGGCTTGGCCAAAGTTGCATCATTAGCGAGTGGTAGAGGACGAATTTGGACCCACGGCTGCCTGAGGTCCACAACATGCAGCCAGGGACAAGCACGTGTCCTGTTGTCTTGTGAAAGGACGCGATGCTATGGGCTAAGGCAGCTTTGAATATTGGGGGAGGGAGGCGCACCCGAGGTCCACCTGGCCACGAGAACCTGTGGCCCTGACATCTTTACTCATGTTGCCAGAACTTGGGGGAGAGGTAAGGCTGGAGTCCCAGGGTCAGCTGCTAGATGAAGGACGAGGCAAGGGGAGAGTGAGTTTTTGCCTTGAGCCAGGATCTGCCCAAGCAGGGGCCCAGTTGGCCTTCAAGTCACCTGAAGCCCTCTCTGCTTGCCCAGAGTAGCCTGATGTGGGGAGCACAAGGACAGAGAAGGCACAGCTCAAAGAGTGCCCACCACAGAGTGTGACACCTGGGATCAATTCCACCTCCACTACTTCCTGGCTGTGTGATCTTGGGAAAGTCATTTAACCACTCTGAGCCTCGATTTCCTCATCTTTAAATGGGGAGCATAATGCTTACCTAACTTGAAAATCATTTTCAGGATTAGCTAAAATGTTTGCCCCTGGCACACAGTAGGCCTTTAGTGAACAGAAGCTGCTAGGATGGTTACCATGAGATATGTGTGTACATGGTCACGGACAACCTGGGGAACTGAGAAGAGCTTTTCTAAGAGGAAAGAGAACAGGGCTGCAGCACAGCTGCACGTGGGACCTCAGGCAAGTCACTCCTGTCCCAGGGGCCTATTACCATACCCTCGCTGTGAAAGAGGATTGGTGGAGGAGCTCTCTAAATTAGCGCCATTGATTGATTTTTGATAGGCCTGGGTCTCTGTTTTTAATTATTCCCATCAGCTACCCTGTGAGGCGGGAGTCAGGAGTTTGACGTTCAGTGGCCGCCAGTGGGAGAACTGGGACGAGAGCCTAGGCCAGTGTGACAGCTGACACCGCCACCTGGAAGGTGCGCTTTCCGGGGACAGTGGGTGATTTCTGTCCTGCCTTCACGGAGGCACGTTGGGCCAGTTCTCGTGTCTCTGAGCCTGGGTTTCCCCGCATGTCTAATGGTGGTTTGGACTAAAATACACCTGGGGTGGGGGAAATGACAATACCCACCCGCCCCATAGGAGAGGACTGAGCATAGCGAAGAGCTCGCATAAGTGTGCAAGAAAAGTTGATTATTACTACCGTCTCGAAGCGGTCCGTTTCAGCCACGAAAGTTTGTGATTCGTGGCTCGCTGCGGCTCCGTGCGACCTTGCACAAGGTCTTCGCTCGCTCCGGGCCTCGGTGTCCCGTCTGCAGCCGGGCGGGTCCCGGGCGGGGCACGCACCCTCCCGGATCTGGGCGATTTCCAGTCCCGGAGCCACGGCCCAGTCCTTGGGGGCGGGCCCCAGGCAGCCGTCTCTCTGCGATTGGTGGATCCTCCAGAGGCCACGCCTCCCGGGGGGCCGCGCCCCGCCCGTCATAGGCCGGCCTCGGGGATTATGCAAAACGTCGCCGCCCCGCCCCGCGCCCCGATTGGCGGCCTTTGTTTGCCGCTCAACTCCAGGAACCAGCGGCGCGCGGCGGGCGGCCGGCCGGCAGGTGAGCGGCGGGAGGGGTCCGGCGGGTCCCGGGCGGGCGCCGGCGCCGGGTGGGGTCTCAGTTTCTCCGTCGGGGGAATGGGGAGGGAGCGTGGACGGCGCCGGCGGGCTGCGATCCGCGGCCACGGCGCCGCTGTCGGGCTCTCCCACGTGGGCACCCCACGCGCGCGGGAAGGAGACGGATGGCCGCTCCGGGAATGGGAGGGGGCCCCGGACGGGCGATCGGGGTCCGAGTCCGACCCTGCCGACCGCGGGGGGGCCGCAGTCTCCACCCTCCGACCTCAGTCTCCGCCTCCGCACGATGGGGGCGTTGGCTGCGTCTCTCCGGCTGGGGCTGGTCGCAGGGAGGGCGCAGGGAGGGGAGGGGTCCCCAGGGAATCCGGGGGGTGGACCTTGGCGGGGCCTCGGGCTGTGTTTGGGCGGAGGTGTGGCCCGGGTAGCTGTGGTTACCCGGGAGGTGGGACTTCTCGGTCCTGCGATTTGCGTGAGGCTTGCTCACCCGGCAACAACCCGCGCAGTCTGACAACTCGAGCCGCGCGCCCTCCCCGGACGCCTAACGCAAGTTTCTTTTCCTCTTTTTGGCAGGGGGAGGGAGAGCGAGGCCCAGCGGGAGGGTGGGCAGCCCGACAGCGGGAGGAACTGGAACGGACTGCAGAAATCGGGCCAGCCTCTCTTGGTGCACAGCTGGAGAGACTGAGGCCCAGAGAGGGGGCGCGGTTTGCCCAAGGGCGCACAGCAGGCCAGGCGCAGAGCTGGCTTCTCCCCAGGGTGATGGGGCTGGCGGCGGCAGAGCCAGAGCCTGTTGCCGTGCGACCCTGGACGGGACTTTTCCCTGCTCCTTTCCCTGGTTTTTGTTGAAAGTCATGACAGGTTGGAGCGGATCATTGCCTAGTTTCAAAACCTTCTGCTTCTGGGTGAGAAAGTTGGAGAGGAAGGTTGCTGATAACAAACCGGAGCTATTGGGGTGCTGAGGAGAGAAACTGAGACAGGCTGCGTGAAAAGAGACATTGTCCCTGTCCTCTAGAACAGAACGAGAAGAAATGGCCCAAACTGAAGCACGAAGGACTGAGGTTAGATACGTACAGGGACTTCCCAAGAGCCTCCTCTTTAGTTGGTGCGTTTTATTTTTTTGGCTGTTGGTTTCGTTTTGTCAAGCAAACAGGATTTCTGCCCAGCCTTCTGAACGGTCTAACTGTGGCTTGGGGGATGGAGCCCATGGTGTTTTGGGGACGATTTGGGTTTCTTCCCAGCAGCGATCCTGGCTTTTCCGCAGGAGGGAGAAGGTCCCTTGTGGGGACCCTGCCTCCCGGAGGCAGCGGTTTGCGTTGGAAACATGTGATTTGGGCTGATTGTTGCAAGGGGATTTCATCAGCTCCCACCGGCCTGCAGGGCTGCCGGGCGCCGGGGTTGGGGTTTCCAGAGAGACCGGAGCCGCCCGGCCCCGCAGCCGTCGTGCTGAGCGGGTGGTTTGGGGACGGCGGGCACGGCCGGAGCCGTTTACCCCGTGAGGGAGGAGAGAGCGTCTTTCTAAGGCAGCCAGCTGCGTCCCCAGCGCGGTCCCAGGTCCCCTTCTGCTTCCCCAGGCCCGGGACGTGGGGCAGATCTGAGGTCGGGAGTCAGAGACTGTGGTTCAAATCCCCAGCCCAGCTTGGGCTCTGAGCGCCTCAGTTTCCCCCTCCGTAAAATGGGAGTGGGAATGCCCACCTCAGTGCCACCGTAAGGCTCAAGGGAGGTGGCATCCTGGGAAGCTTTGCTCCGCCCGCATTCTAAGTTCGGAGATGAGGAGGCTGAGGCCCCAGGAATTTACTGCAAGGAGTGAGGGCTGAGAGGGCAGAAGCTGTTGTCTGTTTTATCCCCGGTCCCCAGCCCTACACATGGTGTCCCATACACTGTTGTGGATTGCCTCAGTTATATCACTTAGTGTTCACATTGTTGCCATGGATGGGTGCTGTTGTCCTCCTTTTACAAATGAGAAGCCTGAGGCTCAGAGAGGTTAAGTCATTCACCTGCGGCCACACAGCTCTTCTTTGGGTTTCGTCCGTCCTTACTGGGGGATGTTGCAGGAGTGTGTCATCTGATGAGAGCTGACTGTGTGCCTCTCTTCCCCCGCTTGCTCAGTGGTACCATGTTGGTGGCTTGAAATTGGCCATAGTAAGGGTGTTTATACTATGGAAATCAATAAATGCCACATCAGGACTTTTTCTTTTCTTTTCTCTTTTTAAGAGAGTTGCATGTGAAGGGTGTTGGGGGATGGAAGGCGGTCCTTGCTCTGCATGGCAGCTAGGAGTTGAGGGTTCCTGGTGGTGCGGGAAGCCCCAAGAGAGCCAGGCCACGAGGTCCACGCCCCGCGGCAGCTCCCTGAAGTGTGGGATTTGGGAAGGAAGCCTTTATGAGAGGTGGCTGCTCGTCTGTGATGCCAGCAGCACATCTCTGTGACTTGGGGACAGGTTAGCAGGGACCTGAATTTCAGGTCAAAACGTCTGGCCTCTAACCTGAGGGTGACAGCCGTGGACGGTCTTTAAGCAGAATGATGCTCTAAGAAGATTTACCGGGCAGCATGTGCCGAGGGATTGGAGGCTGAGTCGGGGGTGGGCCGAGAGAAGAGGCGCTGGTTGGCCGGAGGAGCCCCGAGGAGGCTGACAGCGCCCCCCCGTGCTCAACTGGGCGAACGCCTTGTCCCGTGACTTCACTCTGAGAGGAGGGTATCAGAGATGCGTGGAAACACGTCTACGGTCAGAGCTGCCGGAGTTGGACCCAGGCCTTTCTGCCCCCAAACCCTCGAAGTGTTACTTCCTCGGTGCCCCCTCCACCCCAGCCCACAGTCCCTTCTTGGCTCTGATCTTCCTTGCCAGGCGTCAGCCGAACTCCAGCTCGGGTGCTGAGAGACCCCCTGCTCCCAGGGCGGCCCACGCCGGCCCCGAGAGCCTGGTCGGCATCCTCCCCTTCGCCCCTCCTGCTGAGCCTCTTGTGGGGGAAGAGCCGGCGATCAAAGCCAGAGTGGGATGCTCAGCTGTCAGTCTTCTCCGAGTCGTGGGACCACAGCCAAGGACCAAGGACCAGGAAGGGCCTCGGGGTCCAGGAGGCTGCACTCAGCCCCCCTAAGTCAGGGATTCCTTTGGAGGGTAATGCTTTACTTGTGGGTGCAGACTTAACTGTGCTCCTCATGTGCTCTGTGACTTTGAGCGAGTTGTGTAACCTCTCTGGGCCTTTCCTTGTCTGTTAAACGCCTGATGACAAGGCTCCCATCAGACAGCACACACTGTGCCCTGAAGTGTTAAATGGCTGAGGCGGGGGGCTGATTGCTTCTTTCCTTTTTGTGATTTTCACACATTCCTACATGGCGCATCGTGGCTATATGTGCAAGAAAGAATGCACAGTATCAGAGTTTAAAAAGAGAAAGATGTGGGATGGGAGTTGTCACAGAATGTCACCGAATGTCACCAGATGTCAGAGCTGCAAAGAGTTTCACAGAGCCAGGCCACCCTTCCCAACTTTCATGGGCGGGAAACTGACAAGGGGCGTGCCCCAGGCCTCAGAAGAATGGAGCACTTCACAGATGTGCTCAGTGATGGCTTACGTTTGTTTGGGGTTTTTTTGGTTTTTTTTTTAAGATTTTATTTTTTTCCTTTTTCTCCCCAAAGCCCCCCAGTACATAGTTGTATATTCTTCGTTGTGGGTCCTTCTAGTTGTGGCATGTGGGACTCTCCTCAGCATGGTTTGATGAGCAGTGCCATGTCCGCACCCAGGATTCGAACCAATGAAACACTGGGCCGCCTGCAGCGGAGCGCGCGAACTTAACCACTCGGCCACGGGGCCAGCCCCTGTTTTGTTTTTTTAAGAATAGTAAATATTGGGGCTGGCCCGTTGGCGCAGAGGTTAAGTTCGCACATTCTGCTTCGGTGGCCTGGGGTTCACTGGTTTGGATCCCGGGTGTGGACATGGCACCGCTTGGCAAGCCATGCTGGGGCAGGCGTCCCACATATAAAGTAGAGGAAGATGGGCACGGATGTTAGCTCAGGGCCAGTCTTCCTCAGCAAAAAGAGGAGGATTGGTGACAGGTGTTAGCTCAGGGCTAATCTTCCTCAAAAAAAAAAAGAATAGTAAATATTTGTTTTACTCTTATTTTTAAAGCAACTCTTAGTTTTAGCAAATACACGTAAGGATAAAGAATAAACTTGCCTATAGTTCTACCAGTGAGTGGTGATTATTGTAAATAGTTTGGAGCACCTTTGTCTCTCTTTTTCCCTTCCTCCCTCCCTCCCTCCCTCCTTTCCTTCCCTTCCTCCATATTTCACTGTTTTTTTCTTTAATGGACTCAAACTAGATCTATATTATATTATAACCGGCTTGTTCACATAACATATCACAATTTTTTACATCACTTCATTTTCTTCTACCGTTTGACTTTTAATAGCTGCCTGATCTTCCTTTGAGTGGAGTTATAATTTATTTCAACGATCCCCTGTTACTGGACAGCGAGGTTGTTTCCAGCCTTTTAACCCACTTCGAGGTTCAGTCGCAAAGTGGTTAAGATCGTACTGTCTGGATTCAGACAGCTCGGTTCAAACCCAGCCTCCCCTCCTGTGAAGCGGGCGTAACCGTTCTCCCCTCCTTGGGGTGGCATGAGGTTAAATAATTGCGTCCTCAGCCGCGGAAAGGCTGTGACATCGTAATGCTGTCAGCAGTGCCTCCCTGGCACATGCACAGTTTTTCGTCTGCTGCTTTTCAAGGGGCGTGAATTTCGGTGTGTATGTGGGTGTGAGGTGGGTGTGTGCGTGCTTGGGTGTGTTTTCCTCCCGGTGGCCACACCTTCCTCGTAACCCACGGTTCAGTTGGCTGAGGAAGGCCCGTTTCCTCCCCCCCTTAACTGTTCAGGGCAGGGACACAGCTGGGCCAATGACCCCTGCAGGTAGTTGGGGGCCCCAGGGAAGAGGGTCCCAGGGTGATGGCACATTTTTCTCCACTTGGGGAGGCTGGCTGTCCCTTTTGGGTCCAGGACCCAAAGCTGGATCTGTGGCTGATACTGAGGAAGCTCCAGAGCCTTGAAGATTAAACTTGGTCCTGCAGGGAGCAGGCCATATGGGCGTTTCACGGATGTGGCCAGAGTCATTTGTGGGTGAGCTCTGTGCCAGCTGGGCACTGGGCCAGGACATAGGCATGCAGTCTCCTTTCTCATCCCAAGGAAACTGTAAAGTTAGTATTACCCCTCATTTTACAGATAAGGAATCTTGGGTTCAGAGAGGTTAAGCAACTTACCCAAGGCCACACAGCTTTCAAGAGAGAACCTGGAGGTCTCTGCCCATAAAGCCCATGTGCCTTCAATCCCTGCGGCCTGGAGCCTCCCATGTTCACGCGTTTCTGCTTCCGTGGGCAAGTGGAATCAAATGAACCCGGGAGACTGAGTGCTGGAAGGTCATTTCTGAGACCCCCAGAGAGAATCTCATTAAGCCCCAAGGTTACAAAGCTAAGAGAGGGGAAGATGCTTGTCCAGTGTCACTCAGGCTGGAACACGGGTCTCCACTTCCCAAGCCAGGCTTCCGCTGGTTCGTCTCGGTCCCCTCTGAGACCCTCACCATCTCCTCCGCCCCTCTGGATTTTAACTGCGGGGGTAAATGCAGCCACCTGGGCCGCAGGGAGTGGGCGACTTCCGGGTGGGGTTTCGTCTCTCTCCCAGGGCCAGGAGGTGTTGGGAGCTCAAGGAGGGCCGAGGACGGAATAACCTCACCTTCGGCCCCCAGGATCCTGAAGTTACCCGCCCCTGGTGCCCCCCAGGGTGACTGAGAAGACTGATGGTCCCACAGTACCCCTGGGCATCTCAGGACCTTGTGTGCAGGAGTGACTGACTGTCCAGGGCTCGTCACGTCAACCAGTGATGGCCGTCCGGTCCTGGGCCGTGTCCGGGGCGGCACTGGAGGCTTCAAGACAGACAGACTCACCTGCAGTGTGGTCGCCGTGCCGGCACCTAGCGGGGCTCAGGAGTGACTGTGGAGGGAGGGAGGACGGAGGGGTGGTGGGGCGGGGGGCAGTGGGACAGCGGGTGGCGTTAGAGCATTGTGACCCAGGGGCCAGAGGGGACAAATGGCCAAAGGCTCGATGGGCTCCTGTGGTCAGCACGGCAGGATGATGAAGACACAGCCGGACGTGGGCAAGATTCTGGCCAAAAAGTACTCAGGCCTCCTAATGGGGCCCAAGGTGTTTTGTTTGTTTGTTTTTCCTGGGTGACCGGGCACAATCGCTTCCCCATCTCTGAGCCTCAGTTTCCCCACCTCTACGATGGCCTCCTCCACCTGTCCTGCCTGCTTCCCAAGGCTGGTCTTAAGCACTGAGGGCTTGAAGGATGAGAGAGCGCTTTAGAAAACCAGCAGGCTCTGTGTGGGGCCAGAGCCTCTTATCAAGTTAGAACCCGGGTCTCATCCGGCCTGGGTAGCAGCGCTCTCCTGCGGGCTGTGACAGTGCGAGCACCGAGCGTGGTCCTTCAGAGTCAGTCTTTGTGGATTTGAATGTCCGCCGGCACTCGCTGGCTCCGTGACTGTGGGCGAGTTGCTTGGCCTCTCGGGGACTCAGTTTACCGGCCTGTAAAACGGGGACGTCACACCGGCCACGCTGGGTAGTTGTGAGGGCCGAAGCCGGGCTAGGCTCGGGCTGGATTCCGTAGATCACACAGCGTTTGTTTGCAGTGCCCTGACTGCGGGTCAGGACCTGTGCTGCATGGGCACTGCCATCACCAGCGCTTCCCAGAACCCCGTCGTCAGGGAGCCAGACCTGCCGCTACCTCCACATGGTGAGTCCCCGGGGAGGCCCCCCCACCTCCCAGCGCCCAGGGCTGAGAGCTACAGGTCGCCTGGAGTTAACAGGGAGAAGAAGAGTGGGGTTGGGCGATGAGGAGAGCACCGTGCGTTTGTCCCAGGAATGGCACGGAGCCCGTGTGGCCAAGGGAGGGTGGAGGGGGACCGGTGGAGGGAGAGGAGGCAGGGTGGCTGCCAGGGGACGGAGTCCCTGCATCTTTCTCCGCGATGGGCAGCTCTCCGAGTGTTGCAGGCACGGAGCGGCTGGGTCTGGACGCTGTTGTCTCGGGAAGACGCCTTTGGTGAGTGAGAGGAACAGATGGAGGAATGCAAGAGCTGTCCGGGAAGGGCACTTGCAGGAGGGCTCGTAGGGGCGCGGAGATGGGCAGACCCTGCTGAGCTTGAGGAAATAAACTCAGTCGGAGTTGCCGATGTCTGGTGAGGGGCTGTCAGGGAGAGGCAAGTGTCCAGGATGACAGTCGGTCTGGCTTGTGCACCTGGGAGCGTCCGGGGAGAGATGGGCGTGGAGGGCCCCGTTTCGGACGTGTAGCTTCAGTTAAGTAGAATTCGGCCTGTGGGTGGAGATGGTGCCTGGAGGAGGCACCGCACGGGCAAAGGCAGGGAGGAGGGGGTTGAGGCTCGGCGGTGGCGAGGAGATGGAACAGAGTGTGCCGCACAGAAGGCTGTTTTCCGGGGGGTTCGGAGCCACCCTGAGATGAGTTTGGGGTTATCCAGGGGCCAGGGGGCGTGCCTGGCAGCCACCTGGCGTTGATGGCAGTCCTGCCTGGGTTATTGGCCAGGGAGGGAGGGCAAGTGAGTGACGGGTGTCAGGGGAGCCCGCCCTTCGCACAATGGCCCACAGGGTTGCCGGAGCTGGCAGGGAGGGGCCTCATTAGGGTTTGGCTCTGCTCCACGTGGGGCTGGGGGCTGTGGGTACAAGGCAGGGAAGGGGGTGTGGGGGGTGACTGTTGGAGGAGGGTGCCTGGTTCTGGCCCTGGCTCTGCCAGGTTGTCACAGGTGGACCTCGGGGAAGTCCATTCATTCATCCCTTCATTCATTCATGTCCCAGGCCCCTGCTCTGCCCTCTGCAGGGTTGGGCTGCTTGAATCCGGGCAGCAGCCCTGTGGGCTGGCTACTCTCCTGATCCCCATTTCTCAGATGGAGAAACTGAGGCTCAGAAAGTTGGAGCCTGAAAGGTCACAGAAGCAGCAGGAGGCGGGGCGGGATTGGAGCCCAGGTCTGCACTGACTCTCAGATCCCCTTTTCTCTCCACGCTGGTGGTTCCCAGACCTGGCTGTGCAGGTGGATCACCTGGAGGGCTTTGGGGGCGACACAGAGGCCACAGTTTTTTCCTTTTTCTTTTTGTTTCCTGAACCGGAATCCCTGGCTCCTGGGCGGGGCCAGAGTGGGGAGCCACTTACGGGGCCTGGAGCCCGAGCTGCTCCCCCCACCCCACGCCCCCCATCTCCGGCTTGGCTCGCTGGCTCTGGGCACACAGCTTCGCTGTTCCCCAGCTGGAAAGCCCTTCCAGAATACTCTGCCGCCAGCCCTTCTTGTGGCCCGCTCCTGCCCCTCTCGTCCTTCGGGTCCGTTGCTCGAATGTCACCTTCCTACAGAGACCTTCTTGGCTGTCCCCACACCCTCCTCCCCACCCCGTTACTCTCTGACCTGGGGGTTCTCCACCAGGGCCGCCTGTCCCAGTCCCCTCGGACACTTTAAATTCGCCGATGACCAGAGACTGATTCTGTGGGCCTGGGTGAACCCCGGGCATCAGGATTACCAAGAGCAGCCGGCTGTGGATCCCGACGCCGTTGCCCCCTCCCCATCTTGTTCACAGCTCTCTCTGTGTCTGTTTGTTGTCTGTGTCTCTGCTAGAGTGGAGCCAGGGCTTAGTCTGTCTTGTGCCATATTCCCAGCACCTTGAAAAGCACCCGGCACACAGTAGGAGCTCAGTAAGTACCCGTCGAATGAGAAACAGGACGAGGGGGGCTTGGGAAAAGGCAGCTTACCCTCTGATGAGTCCTGGGAACAACAGGGAACATTTGCCTGATCAGCCAGTTCCGCACTCCATGCCGCCGGGGAAATCCCACAGTAGCTGCAGGCCCAGCTTGGGGCGAGGACAGTGGGTGGGATGGCAGGAGTCATTGCAGCCTCCCTGAGATGTTGGGTCACACATGGGACAGAGCGTCAGGGCTGGAAGGTTGCCAAACAAGCATCCAGTCTGAGCTTGGAGGCCTCATGAGGAAGGGAATCTTGGCCAAGCTCACACCCTACAGGACAAGGGTTGTAGAAAAAGCTCCCAGAGGGTTGAAACTGCTAGAGGCCTCTTTTCAGGCTCAGCATGCTGTGTGACCTTGGCCTCGCCTCTGACCTTCTCTGGGCTTCAGTCCGCCCAAGCCGTATTTTGGCTGAGATGGTCCCCATCCTGCGAAGTTTCCACAAGTCCTTCCTGGGCCTCGCCGAAGCCCTGCACGGGGTAAAGCTCCTCCCGCTCGCTCGCACTCTGCGCAGACAAACCCCCTCCTTCTGACAAACACTTGTAGGAAATCAGTCTGGGCGCTTCCTGCCAGGCGAGGCGGCCGCAGCCGCAGCTGGGGCAGGGGGGCGGAGGCGGGGAGCGATGCTCGGCTGTGAGCTGCTGCTCGGGCTGGCAGAGCAGCCTGGAGGCGGGCCAGCGCGCCATGGAGGCAGGGGGCTCCCCAGGTTTGGAACAAAGACCTCACACGTGGGTCCCCTGAGCTGGGGCCGCGGGATGGTGGTGGAGCCCGAGAGAGGTAGGGAGCTGAGGAGGGCGGGTAGGCCATTCCCTCTGGACGGGCCAGTCACAGACTTTGGGACAGTCCGGGGCGGCTGGACCAGCCCAGCCAGGAAGTTGCAGCTACGACAGCGACAGCTGCGTTACTTCTCTCCCAGAGGAGGGGCACCCGGCGCCCGGGGCCGGGGGCATTTTAGGGGGGTTTTGTCAAGTCTCGGGATGCTGGGTTCCGCTCCGAGCTCTGATTCTGATCTGTGTGCACTTGGATGAGCGCTGGTCCCTCTCTGTGCCTGGGGCGTCCTCAGCTGCACATGCAGAGTTCGTCCCACAGCTGCTAAGGGGCCCCAGACGTGATGCCCGATGAGGAGCAGGCAGCAAGGGGTCCCCCCAACTAGAGAATGGCCCCCTCTGCCACTAAGGGCAAGGAGCGGAGCCAGGGAGGGTCCGGCAGATGCAGCCCAGCTCTTCCGGCTGGCGGGACTGGAGTCCGCAGTAGCCGGGGCATCTTTCCTCTCTCTCCTCGGCCTCTGCTGCTGGAGGGAGCTGGGGGCAGGCGGGGGTACGTGCGGGGGGGCGGTGGCTGGAGGACTCGTTTCTGCACAGCTGGCGGGGACCCCTGAGAACACAGGTCTGTGCTCAGCAGCTGTTCAGGGAGGGCAGCCGAGTTCGGAGGAGCCGGGCCACTTGATATGGGGGCTGTCTTCCTTCCCCTTCCTCTTGCCCCACCCCCAAGTCTGATGGACTTGGTTTCAGAAGCACAGCACCCTGGGGCCACACTTCCTGGCTCGAGGTCCTATGAGAGCCGACCGCTCCTCTGTGGCTCAGTTTCTGCATCTGGGAGATGTCAGGGTCCGGGTGGGAGCAGCGGGGGTGCCTGGACAGCCCTCGCTGGATGGGAAGGGGCTTCAGAAGGCATGGGGAGGCAGCGCCGGGCTGCATGGCGGCAGTTGGCAGAGGAGAAACCAGGAGTTAGAGCCATAAAGGGAAGGGTCCTCAGGCTTGGAGCCGCCGAGGGGGCAGAGAAGCCCTGTGGGGGTGGCCGACCCGCTCGGGAACTGGAGAGAGAGACCACAGGGGTCTCATAGACCCCAAGAGAGAGTCGGGGCAGGGCTGGCGCCGTTGGAGTGGGGAGACTACAAAAGGAGAGGGGACTGGTTGACGCTTCCTTGTGGCGCTGGTCGCTCCACGGCTGGCAGGGGACCCGGACCCCCACAGCCCAGCCTTTGAGGGGACTCAGTGCTAACGGGACTCTCCTGGGCTCAGCCCCTAGTTCACGCAGCTGGAGGCTGGAGCCAACCCACTGCCCTAAGGAAGGCTGGCTGGAGCAACGCTGCCTTTGCCTGCCATTCGAGGACCCCTACCCGGAGCTGTCAAGTTCTGTTCATGCTCTCAGACCTCTGTGCCTTTGCCTATGCTGTTCCCTCTGCCGGGAATGCCCAACTCCGTTCTTCTCCCCCAAATCCCCTTTGTCTCTCAACCCCGACTTAATGCTTCCTTCTTTAATGCCTCTGCTGGAAGGGACCCCCCATTTGAAGTTTTGGAACACTTTTCCTCTTTTCTGTATTCCTTGTGTCTCATGTGGTGCTGGCGCACAGTCCGAGGTTCTTAAAGTTAATTTGTGCCCACCGGGTGCTCAATACTATCTTTGTTACTCTGAAATGGGACCTCAGGGAGGAGGGAGGGGGTTCACGGATCTGAGGCTGTTGCCCCCGGGAGCCGATGAGTCAGCAGGAATCTCAAAGTTCATTTAGCCGGTCCCCTAGCCCCCAGCCCGCCCAAACAGGGCGATACCGCCTTGCGGTCACAAGAGCAGGTGGCATTTCTCCGTTTCACAGTGACGAAAACGTAAGCGCAGCAGTTCACTGTGGAGTAGCAGCACCAGGCCCAGAACCTGGTCTCCGGTCGCCCGGCCTGCTTCTCTTTCACAGCAGCCAACTGAGTGCCTGTCCTTGTCCCAGCCTGAGGTTGCCATGTGGTTGGCACTCATGTGTGTTTGTTGACTGACTAGCTGACTGACCGGCCCCAGGCTCCGTGGCACCGAGGGCCGTGTCTTGCATGGAAGACAGAGTCCTCACTCAGGAGAGGCTCACAGGTTTTGGGGCCTGGGGAGCATGTGCAAAAGTCCAGCTAGGGACCACAACTGCCTCTGACATCAGGCTTCCCCTGGTCACAGTGAGATTTCTGTGATGACTGAGTCATCCCAGGAGACGGGATCTTCCTCTTTGTGCGCCCGGAGGCCTCTGTGATTGGGCAGGCTGCTCTGTGGCTTGGCTAGAAAAAAGCCCTTGAAAAAGTCAAAAAACCACACAACTCCCCCGGCCCCTTGTTTGGCGGAAGTTTCGGAATGAGAAAAGCAACGGGTCTTAGCGCCTCTCGTACCTGCCGTGGTGGCAGGAGCAGAGAGGCCTCACGGGCAAAGGGCGGGCCTTGCCTGGGGCGATGGTGGAAAATGCAGACTCCTGGGCCCTCCCCCAGGGCCACTTTGGGTCAGCCTAGGAATCTGTATTCTCAGAGGATTCGTAAGAACACTGGAGCTTAAGGCCCACCAGCAGGGACTCCCAAGAGGGGCACAGGCCCCCTAGAAAGTGTAGGAAACAAGGATTAGAATTTCTCTTTAAAATATTTATTTTCTACCACATCTTTTAAAAAACCCATTTTTGGATATATTTTTTCTAATGCACATAATGTGTTATGAGAATACGTGTATATAAAGTTAAAAGAAACGTATATTGGGTGCGCCAGCAAATATATTTTGACTAACGAGTTGTGTGATTTAAAAAATTTTTTTTTGGAGAGCACCGGGCCAAAATTGACAGTTCCAAGTCATGCTCTGTCACCAAAGGGTGATCTCGGCCAGGTCACTCTGCCACCCTGACCTCGGGGGAGAAACAGTCCTCCGGCGAACTGCTCACCTGTTCGGGGTTAGGGCAGAGGGAGAAGATGTGGGTACGGCCTCCAGACACAGCCCACAGGTGGGGGTCGTGGGGGGCTCCCAGGGGGACCTGGAGGAAATTCTGGGTGCCGGGGGAGAGGACAGAGGCCCTGTCCAAGGAGACAGGGGGGACTGTTTCCCTGTCTGTCCCCTACCCTGGGGCACTCAGCGCTTCCCTGGCTGCGAGTTCCCTGGGGAACCTTCTGTCCAGAAATAGTTGCCTGCTGACTTTTCTCAATGTGCAAATCGAGGCTTTGACCCTGACGCAAGCGCTCACGAGGCCACAGGGGTGCACACAGACGCGTCTGTTCCTGAGGCCTGGGGTTACCCTCCGTTGTCTCTGGCCCCTGGAGGAAAGAGCCGCGACCTGGGCCGCCAGGTGACCTTCCACCCAGCTTGTCCTGACCCCCGTGGGGCTTCGTGCCTGCCACAGAGGAGGCTCTTGGGGGGGGTGGTGTCGGCCACAGCGGGAGGGTGGGACAGGAGGAGGCGGGAGGAGATGCGAGGGAGAGGAGGGCCCTTCCGCCGCCACAGGTCCCTCTGTGCCCAGGCTCGCCGCGTCTGGTTCACTCTCCTGAGTAGCCGGAGAGACGCTTCTAAGCCGGACCTCGACGTGCTCTCTCCGGCCTGGGATGTGCTTCCAACACCTGAACAGAACCGGGGGGGGGGGGGCGCCCGGGTGGGGCCACCACCTCCCCTTGCCCGCACTGTCTCTGCCAAGGCGCCCAGCCCCTGCCCTGTACCATCGCCATCCATAAACCACTTCTAGAGCGCCCCCCCCTACCCAGGGCCTTTGTGCTCGCTGGTCCCCCTGCTGGAATATGCTCTTTTTTTTGATTGACGTGAACTTCACTTAACATAAAATTAACCATTTTAGAGTGAACAGAGCTCAGCTGCATTTCGTCTGTTTAGAATGTTGTGTATCCACCACCTCTGTCTAGTTCCGAAACATTTTCATCACCCCAGAGAGAAACCTGTGCCCGCTCAGCAGTCACTCCCCATTCCCGCCTCCCTCAGCTCCTGGGAACCGCCAGTCTGCTTTCTCTCTGTGGATTTACCTATTTGGGTTATTTCATATAGAAGGAATCAAACTATTTGTGACCTTTTGTGACTGGCATCTTTCACTTACCATAATGTTTTCGAGATTCACCCTTGTCGGGGGCGGGGGTCAGCCCTCCATTCCTTTTTCATGGCCGAGTAATATTCCACATGTGTGTATACCACAAATTGTTTATCCAGTCAAACATGGAGGAACATTTGGGCTGTTTCCAGCTTTTGGCTCTTGTGAATAGTGCTGCTGTGAACATGTGGGGACATATATTTGTTTGAACCTCTGTTTTCAATTCTTTTGGCTACTGGAATGTTCTTTTCACTGTTCCCCCACTCCCAATCTGAATTGTTACCCGATGGGGGGTTAGGGGACCTTCCAGAGGAAGTGGCTTCACAACAGGACATTCCCCGACTTCCTAGGCCTGCACTGGACCCCTCCCATGCCCCCCATCATTTCTCACCTCGGTTTGCAGTCGGTTCTCCATTCCCACGTGAATGTGGCCTGTGCCCCACGCCTGGAGGCTGCACACAGTGCCCACTGCTAGCACGCCTTGAACACCTGCCGGTGTGCCGGCCGCTGGACCGCTCACCCTCTGTCTCAGGTGCTTCTCCAAACTCTCGCAGGAGAGAATTACCATCCCAGTTTTGCTGGTGAAGGAAGTGAGGGCACAGTGACTTGCCCAAGGTCACATAGCCTCAAGGGGCTGAGCCAGTGTCTCTGATTCCAGAGTTCCTGCTGGTGACTTCTTGTTCTGAAAAGAGGAGGGGACTGGACGAGTAATGCTGTCCTTTGATTGTGTCCCCGCCAGGCTGCAGGCAGGATGGTTGGTGCTGAGAGGAGCCGGCGGTGACTCTGGTGCCCATGGTGGCAGCCCTGTCTCCCGAGGATGAAGCAGCCCAGGTGAAGTACAGGCCGGGCCCCATGGCCAGCTCGGGGACGCAGGTCCACTGGGCCGGGCCGGGCCTGGGGGAGGGGTCCCGGCGGCGGCGCTGGGCCTGGGCCGAGGAGCAGCAGGAGGCGGATGGGTGCGGCCCACACAGCTGGGGAGAGGAGGGCCCCTTTGCCAAGGCCACCAGCCCCGAGCTCCTAGACGACTTCCACCTGGCCCAGCAGCGCCTGCAGCCGCTGGAGTGGGATGCGGAGCCGCGGCCCGACGGGCGCCAGGATTCCGGATCCGGAGAGTCTGCAGGAGAGGGTGAGACTGGCCCCCAGACCCACGTCGGTGACCCCCAAATGTCCCACCTCCTGGCAGGAGGAGGGGAGCGGGAGGGAGTTCTAGAAATTTTTTAAATTACAATCTATGGAGTCCGTGATTAAAAACTTTAAAAGATTTAAATTCCCCAAGTGATGCTGTCCATTGCAGAAAAATCAGAAAATAGGAGCAAAAACAGGAAAAACTAAAAATTACTCTTTTCCATATGCATATCTATACAAATGTAATATGAATATGGAAGAATCTTCTAAACTATCTTGTAACCTGCTTTTCATAACTTAATAGGAGCATTTTCCCAGCTCCTCAAATTGTCTTCCACAGGGCATTCCTGTTGCCTGTGTGGGAAGTCTGTGGTGTGGATGGTCTGTAATTTGTTGGCCAATCTCTTACCGCTGGGCATTTAGGTAGTTTCCGGTTTTTGCTATGGTAAATAATGCAGAGATGAATGTTATTAGTACCTCTCTGTGCACTTGATTTGATAAGATCCTTGCTAATGTAAATTGCTCTGTCCAAGCTTTAGGCCCATTTTAAAATTTTTACAATTCCCAATTAGCCACCGGGAAGGCTGGCACCCCTTGCTTTCTGGAATAACTGTTCCCTTTGCGTCAAGACCAACTTAGACTGAATTCCTAGTCTGGCTGGGCGAGTCCCTGCTCCTCTCTGAGTTTTGGAGTCCCTGTCTGTGAAATGGGAGCGGTAATACCGCTGAGAATAGGAAGAGCTTGTATGTGGTGCCTGTTGTACTGGGAACGGGGGTGAATCGCCCCGGCTCAGGAGTCTGTGAATCAGGCAGGCACCACGTGGATGGCAGAGAAGCCATTAGGCTGATGGTGGCTGATGTCGTTACCCCAAAGGTCCTCATGCCTGGTCTTCTTAAGGTGGGGTTGGCCCACAGCTCCCTGCTTGGGAGCCGTTTCCGAGCTCTCCCTCAGGGCACGGTGGCCGGGATGCACTGGGATGACAGGGCAGGGGCACCTCTTCCTGAGGGCACGTGGTAACCCCTGCTGTGATGTAACAGATGCTGCCTGGCCTGTGCCCTTACTGGGTACCAGGGCACAGGCCACATCTCCTTTTGCCCTCACCACCCTTGGATGGACTAGCCTCCAGCTGGAGTATGGACTCTCAGAGAGGTCAGCTCCTTGCCCGTGGCTCCCAGGGAGGGATCCGAGGAGCCAGGATGGGACCAGGGCTCCCTGGCTCCAAAGCCCACTGTCTTCACCCCATCGCATGACCCCCAGCAGCAGAGACTAACTGGCCTGTGTGGCTGGGACCTGGGTTCTAGGTCTGGGACTGCTCTGAACCACTGTGTGATCTTTGGCAAGTTACTTAACCTCTCTGGGCTTCAAATGTGCTGCTGTAAACAAGAGTGGCTGGCTGAAGGGGATTTTAAGGAGCAGGAAGACGTGGAGGTGCCAAGGGTAGGGGAAAGAGCATGGGGGAGCAGGGAGCGATACAAGGGTTATGACAGAGGTGCGTGTGGCCAGAGCAGAGGCTGTGCTTGGCGGTATCCAGATCGTGTCTCACGAAACCTGAGCTCTATCCCAGAGGCTGACACCGGGTCTAGGACAGAGTGGATGCTAATAAACATTGGCTGCATGGATGATGCATAGATGGGTGGGCGAGTGATGGATAGGTAAATGGATGGATGGGTGAGTGGTGATGGATAGGTGAGTGGGTCAGTGGATAAGTAGATGGATAGATGGATGGGCAGATGATGGATGGGTGAGTGGGTGGGTGGATAAGTAGATGGATAAATAGATGGCTGGGGGGGGTGATGGATAGGTAGATGGATGAATATGTGGGTGGGTGATGGATGGGTGAGTGGGTCAGTGGATAAGTAGATGGATAGATGGGTGGGTGGGTGGTGGATGGGTGAGTGGGTCAGTGGATAAGTAGATGGATAGATGGGTGGGTGGGTGGTGGATGGGTGAGTGGGTGGGTGGATAGGTGGATGGATGGATGATTGAAAGAATGGATGGGTGGATCAGTGGTGAGTGGGCAGGTGGATAGGTGGATGGATGAGTATTTCTTGAGCACCTACCATGTAATAATTACAACAACTATCTATTTTCTGGGAACTTTGAGTACCTTGTTGTCCTCCCTCCCTCCCTTCTTTCATTCTTTCCACTCAGTCAACAAATATTGAGCACCTACTCTGCAAATACAATAGTAAACAAAAACAGAAGGCATCCTTGCCCTCCTGGAGCTTACAGTGTAGTGGGGAAGGAAAAATATTAATGAAACAATCACATGCATAAATGGAAAACTGCAGCTGTATTTCAAAAGAGAAGTATTCAGTCCTATTTAAAGCCTTTCAGATGGAGAATTGGAGCTAGTTAGGGAGATCCGAGACGACTTCCTTGATGAGGTCAAGGTTGAGCTAATGCCTGAAGGACAAATAGGAGTTAACTAGGCAAAGGGAGGGAGAGAAGACCCTGGCAGGGGGATCAGCATGTTCAAAGGCCCTGTGGTGGGAGAAAATGTGGCATGACTAGAGCAGGGAGAGACTGAGGGAGATGGATCAGGAGAGCCAGTGGGGGCCAGAGGCAGGGACCTGAGGACCAGATTAAAGGTTCAGCTCTACCTGGGAACAACAGGAAGGTATTGGTGAGTTTCAGGTGGGAGATGAGGGGGAGGATTGAGATGATTAGGCGGCTACTGCAGTGGTCCAGGCAAGAGAGGATGTTGGCTTGGGCAGAGGTGGTGGTGCTGGACTTCCGAGCAGTGGATAAGTTTGAGAGCTCTGTAGGAGGTGATCGTGACAGGACCCGATGACAGATTGGATTATGGGGGTCAGAGGGAGAGAGATGGCAAAGATGCCTCCCAGGTTTCTGTCTGGTGCAACTGGATGGGATGGTGTCGCCATTTGCTGAGACGGGACACACTGGGGGGACAACCGGGTTTGAGGTTTGAGGTTTGAGTTTGGAGGACCTTTGAGACAACTAGAGGAGGAGTTAGGTAAGGACTTGGCCATATGGGGGGCTCACTGGGGTTCTTGCCATCACTGTGTGATGAGGAAGTGAAAGCCCAGAGGGGTGAGATGACTTGGGCAACGTCACACAGAGTCCAGACCCGGGACCTGCTAAGCGATGACCTGTCATTTCAGAATTCGAAGCAGAGGATGTGGACGGCCCAGAAAGTTCCAACTTGCCTCTCAACTGGCTCCCCCAGCAGCATCCTCAAGCAGACGTGACTGAGGAGGAGCCAGATGAGGCGCTCGGAGGTCCCGAGGTCGAGCCAGCTGGAGAGAGCTCCCCGAGATTGGAGCGTGAGACTGATCTCAGCTCGGGGGGCGATGGAAACGCCAGCCCCGTGGCTCAGGGGTGGAGTCAGGCCACAGGCTGGGTGGCTTCTGGTAAACAAGCCAGTGGAGACAAACTTCCAGAACATTCTGAGGTCAACCCAACTGTTGATCTCAGCTCTGTTAGGTCCTGGAGCAGTGGGACCGTGAGCCTTGACCACCCCAGTGACAGCCTTGATTCCACCTGGGACGGAGACACCAGTGTCCCCCAACCCACCGCCCTGGCAGAAACTTTATCACAGAGCCCCAGCCACCACCTCCTAGATGCGGACGACAGAACTGGGGGAAGCGTTGCTGTGGCAACCCCCTTGGAGTTCCAGGACTCTTCAGCATCCCCGGCCCACAGCCTCCGGTGTCCTGCAGGTGCATGGAGGAGAGAAGCCACCAGCCTCTCCTGCCCTCAGCCCAGGGACAGAGCCTGGAAGCGGACCCGGCCATCACCGAAGCCGCTCCCTTCCCGATTCACCGGTACCATCAGCCCCCTGAATTCTCCGCCAAGGCCCGCCCGGCAGGACAGGCCGCCACCCAGGCAGGGAGCCACTCTGGCTGGCCACTCATCTTCTGATACCCCCAAGTACGGCCGGGGGCGGCTGAACTACCCGCTGCCCGATTTCTCCAAGGTGGGACCCCGGGTGAGGTTCCCCAAAGATGAGAGCTACCGGCCCCCCAAGGCCAGGAGCCACAGCAGGGAGCCTCAGGGCCCTGCCAGGCCGCTGATCTTCAAGTCACCTGCCGAGATCGTGCAGGAGGTGCTGTTGAGCAGTGGAGAAGCCTGCCTGGGGAAGGACCCACCACCCGCCCACCCCATCACCAGGGTACCGCAAGAATTTCAGACACCTGAACAAGCCACCAAGCTGGTCCATCAACTCCAGGTGAGCCGGATTCATTTCTGTAGACGTGTCACCAAGGCACCTGCTGGCCTGGGTTGGAGGCTGAGTGGGTGGGTGGGGGGCCTTGGGGCTGGCCCAGGAGCCCCTTCCTGGTGGAGGGAGGGTTGTACCCCAAGCCCTTTGCTCAGCATTCACGCTGCAAGGGTCGTCCTGTTTGTTTATTTTTAACTTCTGCTGGGAAAAAAATGCAAAAGTTATACAAGGCGAAAAGTCATATAATGAACCCCCTGTACCCGTCACCTGGCTTCCACCCATGTCCCCATCACCCAGCTCCCGGCAACCCTTTTCATCTATGGCCTCACCCCTTACCCGACTCGCCTTACTGGAGTATTTTGAAGCAAATTTCAGGCTTCTAATCACTTTACCCGAAAATATTTTAGCACATACATCTAAAAATAAGGATTTTACTTTAAATATAACCACAATACCATTATCATACCTAAAAGTTAACGCCTGTTCCTTAATAGTGTCCAATAGCCAGTCAGTGTTCAGATCTCCTATGTGTCTCGCAAATGGCTTCTTGGTTTCAGTTTGTTCAAATCAGGGTCCAAACACTGCTCAGTTGTGTTGCATTCCCCAGTGTGTCTTTCAAGTTTCCCCCCACCATCTTTTTTGTGCATTTCTTTTCAAATCTCTTTCTTCCTTGTTGTTTATGTGTTGAGGATGCAGTTCTGTCGTGTAGCATCTCCCACATTCTGGACCTTGCTGATGCATCCTCTGACGTCTCTTCATTTTGCCCTCTCTTTGTCCTGTATGTTGTTGGGCTGGGCTAGAATCTGTTTATTTCCCCTTTAGACCGGGAGCCCCGTGCAGGCAGGGGTGTTTGGGCAAGAGCACGTCATAGGCGGTCCCTTCAGGAAGGATGGGATGCCTGCTGGTCCCTCATTCGTGATGCTGGCGGCCACTGGTGGTCATTGCCTTGATCCAGTCCCTCCAGGCCACTGGGGCGACAGAGTGGCAGTATTGTAACACCGTCATTCTGTCTGCATTGATTTGCCGGAAATCTTTTATAAAGTCAAACTTTCATCATCTATTTGGTTACCAAGGTCTCGCTCTCATGCGAAAGACGGGGAAAATGCTTGATCCTGTCGTTCTCATGACCAGTTTTCAGAACCACGTGCCAGTTCCCTAGCATCCTTCACAGGTGACCAGTGATGGACGTGACATGCTTGAATGAAGCCCCTCCGTTTTGTGTGAGGGAAGTTGTGATTCTGAGCCCATGCAACTGTGATGTGCAAGTCTTCTGTTTTCCCACCAAGGGATCCTTGGATGATTCACTCAGCCATTAAAAAACACTTATGAGGGGCCGGCCCGGTGGCTCAGTGGTTAAGTTTGCACATTCCGCTTCAGCGGCCCAGGGTTTGCTGGTTCGGATCCCGGGTGTGGACATGGCACCGCTTGGCAAGCCATGCTGTGATAGACGTCCCACATATAAAGTAGAGGAAGATGGTCACGGATGTTAGCTCAGGGCCAGTCTTCCTCAGCAAAAAGAGGATTGGCAGCAGTTAGCTCAGGGCTAATCTTCCTCAACAACAACACAAAAACACAACACTTAGGAAGCACATGCTGCTTAATTACGGGGAATAGGGCCGTGGGGAAGGCTGAATGGGCCTGAGCACTCAGAGCTGACAGACGGGCCGGCGGTTGGGACAAATAAGCAAGAAACTGTGCTCCTCTGGAATGGGGGTCATGCATCAAGGTAAACCAGCCAGAGCCTCGCGTCCCAGACTGGTTGTTGGGGACAGTGGATGAGTTGACCTCCTGTCTCTGACACTCTGGAATGTGGGCAGCGGGGTCTGTACTGCACGTGAGTCTGAAGGGGTCTGCTCAGCACCCACCATTGAGCTCTTCCACTTTGAGGAACGCAGAAGCTGCCTTTGGTGGGGTGGGTTCCCTGCCGGGGGTCCCACAGCGAGGAGCCTGGGCGAGTGACCGCGTTGCTGTCCCTTCCTGCAGGAGGACTACCACAAGCTCCTCACCAAGTACGCTGAGGCCGAGAACACCATCGACCAGCTGCGCCTCGGGGCCAAGGTACAGGCTGGGGTGGGGTGGGCGTGTAGGCCCGGGGTCCCCCCAAGATGACACTTTCCCATCGTCTTCAAGAGGGGCCACTGCCTCCTGAGACCCTGGGGACAGTGGAACCCAGTCCTCATTCTACCACAAGGTCCCTCTGTGACCTTGGGCAGCGACCTTGCCCTCTCTGGGCTCAGTGTCCTTTACGGTTGAGGATCTTTGAAGTCCTTGAACCCTAGAATCCGGGGTAGCCAGGAATTTCACCAGAAGCTCTCACCTTCTAGATGAGCTCTGGCATGAGACCACCTGGGCTCAACTCCTGGCTCAATTACTGACTTGCTGTGTGACCTTGAGGAAGTTGCTGGGGCCCTCTGAGCCTTAAGAGAGTAGCACAGAATTTCTGCTCAGCTCTTGGTACTTGTTTCCTGGGCCTGATCCTCCCTGGGTCACACCTTTGCTTTTCTCCTTCCCGGCTGTCTCACCCCCGGCCTGGATGCCCCGTGTGCGGGCAGGGGGAGTATGGATGGGAAATCGATCTGCCTCCATCCCACCCAGCCCCCACCTCGACTTGAGAGGAGGCTGTGAGTTCTGCACTTGGGACCTTCCCCTTTTCTGGGGTGAGACAGGAAGTGGGGCCCCTGCAGCCCCTTGTGGCTTCCTGCTTCCTCTACCCTGCTCTTGCCCCATCAGACAACAGGGAGCAGGGGGGGATGGGAGCTGAGGTGCAGAGATGTGGACCCTCCGTCAGGCTCAGCCCCCTCCCCAGCGTCCCCAGGCTGGCCTGCCCCTGTCGAGCTCCAGGCCCCCTCCCCCATCACAGCGCGGGGTTGGGGGGGGGCGGGGCAGGGAGGGGGCTCTCAACCATCTGGAGGGTTCTGCGAAGTGTGGGCGGAGGCAGCCTTGTTGAGAAGATGAGAAAATGGAAGGGGCCCTGTTCTAGGAGCATGAGTCCCACTTTGTCCCCATACTTGCCTCTTGACCCAGGCAGGTCCCTTCCCATCCCGGCCACCCTGGCACCTCTGTGATAGGGGTTAGTCAGGCCGTCCTCCTGGGAGCCAGCGGCTCTGCCTGATGTCCTGAGGCTCCTTCCAGCTCTCTGCAATGCTGAGTGCGGTTTAGGGGCAGAAGGGAGGGGGTGCTGGGCGAGGACAGAAGAGGGGGCTTGGCGAGGCATCTTCCCCGGGGAAACCACATTCTCATGGCGGCAGACTCCTAGAAGGTCCGAGGGGAAAGGAACTGGTCATCAGGTGCAAACCTTCAGCTCCCGCATCTCATCTTACAGATGGGGAACCAGGTCCCCAGGAGGGGCCGAGGCTGCTGAAGGTCATGGTCAGGGGCAGAGGCTCGGAGCATCTCCTCCCTCCTTCCCTTCCTTCCTCCTTTACTTATTTAAGGGGGTGAGTCAGTATATGGAAAGCATGGAGCTGGCACCTGGCAAGTGCCTCCTACGAGAGGGGCAATATTATTATTACTAACAGTATTAACATGAAGGTGTCTGTTGCGTGCCTGTGTGTGCCAGGCACTGTGTGGGCCCTGGCAGGGGTGGACAGTGTGCTGCCTCCTCTCATGGGCGCTCCCTGACCCAGTGGTCGGGACTCAGGGCCACCCCATATGCAGTCCCCCAGGCCTGGCTGGTGACCCAGACCCCTGTGTGTGTGTGAGGGGTGCACAGGAGGGAAGATGGGCGAGGCTGGGATTGGTCCCGCGTCAGCTCTCTGGAAGAAGATTCCTTGGCCCGTAGATTCTCCTCCATTGATGGGTGAGCACAGGTCAGCTGGCCTCTGCTGGAGGCAGGACAATGCTCTGTGGCACCCCTGTCTCACAGCCGCCCTGGGGCAGCAGTACAGTCAGAGCCCACTGTTCCAACGTGCTGAGGGGGATGGAGCCTGAGTGGGGAGGGGATTCGCCGGGTCCCATGGGGCCTGGAGGAGCCAGGCTTCCCACTTTGTCCAGGGTTTTGTAGACGCTACGCCCCAGAGGTTGGGAGACACCAAGTGGCTTCCTACTCCCAGCCTGTGCCAGGGTCCCTATTCACGGAAGGGTTACTGCTTCTGGACGGCTCCCCGGTAACTCTACTCAGAGCCCCCAGGGGCAGGGCTGGACCTCATGCGAGGGAGCCAGGCTGGGGACGTTGCCCCAGATACCCAGGCCAGGCCCGGTGGGGCCCTGGGGCGGGAGACTGGCCTTGGCAGAGCAGTGAAGGGTGCCTGGCCAAGTGCACTGCCAGGGCCACCTCACTGGAGCCCCGTCAGGCCGGTGGTGGGGTTTGCTCAACAGCCCCAGCTGGTAAGGGGTTGAGAGTTGGGGGTTAAACCCGTGTCTGTCTGATTCCGGAGTGGGTGCTCTTTGCCCCATGCCTGGGTGAGCCGGCAGGCCCTGGCTCTGGGCCTGTGGTAGAGGCACAGGGACAGGAGGAATGAGGGTGTTAGAGTGATAACAATAATAATACGTGATGGTTACTGACTGCTGTCCTAAGTGATTTACCGTTGGGGAAACTGAGGCACAGAGAGGTTCAGTAATTTGCCCAAGATCACTCAACAAGTAGGTCCCAGAGCCCAGCGGTGTGGCCCGAAAGCCCACTATTGCCACCACACTCTCCGGCAGAGCCAGACTAGATAATTTCGGGGTCTACAGCTGGGGAGGCTGACCAGGGCATCCCGGGGCCTGGCTGGGGAGCACCCCTGGATCCGGAGCCTGGCCTTGGGGCTGGAAGGCTGCGGGCAGAAGCCTGGGTTGGTCGGGGGTCCCTGCCGGGCTCCGTTCTCTAAAGCAGGCGGGTGTCTCACCAGAGTTTATGGTGGTTTTGAGCGTCAGCTGTGCGCTGCCACCTCCCTGCTGCCCCGGTCCCCCATCTCAGCTGCAGGGGGGCCTGGAGGGGCTGAGGAGACCAGAAATTACCCCAGAAAGAATGGGGGATGACACCACGCTGCCTTTCCTAAAGCGAGCGTTCTGCTGGTTGCTGGTTGGTCCAGAAGCCCGGGTGGAGCGGTGGGGTGGGGGTGGGGGCAGGGGCGGGGGCGTGAACGTTCAGAGGAGGTGGGGAAGCACTTCCTGTTCTCCCCCTCCCTCCCCTCCCCGCCCCATTCATAAAGCCATTAGCATTTTAAAGGCAGAGAGAAACCCATCTGTGCAGAGAATAGTCACTTAACCCAATGTTTCCCACACTCGCTGGCCCACCCCCCACCCAGGGGCCTGATTAACCCCTGAGGGAGCTACTCCAGGCTCAGGGAGCACTGGGGGGACACGTGGCTTGCAGGGGGCGCCCTGGAGCCCTGGGCTGGGTCCTGGCTGTGTCCTGGGAGATGGCTCAGCGTTGCCCACCCCCAGACCCCGGCTTCCTGGGCCTCTGCACAGGCGAGGGCCCCTCGGCTTCAAGCTCCTCCCATCCCTGACACAACAGGGCCTGTGCTGGGAGCTACTAGTTCTGTGGCTGGCCAGGTGGGGCCTTGGGGGGGCTGGGCCTGAGGTGGGGGAGGGGCAGAGTGAGGTAGTGGGAAGTGCACAGGAGGGCTGGGCCTCCCCCTGGGATTTGGGTCACCTCAGGAGGAGAGGAGTGCTGGTGGGCAAGCCCCCACAAGCAAGTCTGAGCAGATGGCCAAGGGGATTATTAAAATCCAGCTTTGTTCTCATCAGAGGCTGGGCCAGAAAGAGGGGGAGGCAGTGCGGGCCAAGCCACGTGGGCCATTGTCTCTTTCTTTGGAGTAGGTTTTTCTGCCATAGCCGGGACGTGAAGAGCAGCTTAAGCAGGGTGAGGCTGCCTGCCCGGGCATTAGGGAGCTGCCCCCACCAGGCCCACCCTCCACAGCCCACTCCTGACCTTGGGGCAGCCGGGGCAGCAAGATAAGCTACCTGACGTCATGAGGAGCGGGGGGGCACTGAGGCACCACAGGGGCTAGATTTTCCAGGGACCTGCCTCTGTGATCACCGCATAAATGATGATGGTGGTGATGGTGGTGATGGTGATGATGGTGACGGTGATGATGGTGGTGGTGACGATAGGATGGTGATGGTGATGATGGTGATGATGATGGGATGATGATGATGATGGTAATGGTGATGATAGTGATGATGGTGATGAAGTTGATGGTGATGATGATGGTGATGATAGTGATGATGGTGATGAAGATGATGGTGTTGATGGTGATAGGATGGTGATGGTGATGGTGGTAATGGTGATGGTGATGATGGTGATGGTGTTGATGGTGATGATAGGATGGTGATGGTGATGGTGATGGTGATAATGATGGTGATGGTGATGGTGATAGGATGGTGATGGTGATGGTGGTGATGGTGATGATGGTGATGGTGATGATGGTGATGATTATAGGATGGTGATGGTGATGGTGGTGATGGTGATGATGGGGATGATGGTGATGATGATGATGGTGATGGTGATGTTGGTGATGATGATGATGATGGGGATGGTAATGGTGGTGTTAATGTTGGAGATGGTGATGATGGCGGTGATGATGGTGATAATGATGGTGATGGTGATGGTGATGATGATAGGATGGGGATGGTGATGATGGTGATGGTGATGGTGATGATGATAGGATGGTGATGATGGTGATGGTGATGTTGGTGATGATGATGATGATGGGGATGGTAATGGTGGTGTTAATGTTGGAGATGGTGATGATGGCGGTGATGATGGTGATAATGATGGTGATGATGGTACCAGTGATGGTGATGGTGTTGATGAATATGAGGGTGGTGGCTGCTGTTTACTGAGCACTCACTTGGGGTCCAGGGAGGTTAGGTAAGTCAGCTGCTCTAGGACTCTAAGGTGGGCAGTGGAAGAACCGGGACGTGAAGCCAGGCTCCGCAGAGCTCACACACTAAGCCAGGGATCAGTGAACTTTCTCTGCAGAGGACCAGATAATGAATATTGTCAGCCTTGTGGGCCACACAGTCTCTGTGGTAACAACTCACCTCTGCACATCAGCAGCCCTGGACGATACGTGAACGACGAGCGTGGCTGTGTCCGTTAACCCTTACTCACCCAAACAGGCTGCAGGCTGCCGGCTCCTGCTCTAAACCGCCGTCCCGCACCTGGGGCTCCTCCAGTCCTGAGCTTCAGATGGTCTTCCTTGGCCGTCTGCCTGCTTCCAGACTTCTCTCTCACACACTGGGCTGTCTACCACGTGAAACCCATCCTCAAGTGATGGAGACCTGCTCCAACTGAGAGATTAGTTCATTCACTGGTTGGTTTACTCATCCAATCCAGCCATTCATTGCTGTCGTTATCACTATAATAATGATTACTGGAAATGTTCTTTTTTCTTTTTTCCCCTTCTTCTTCTCTCCAAAGCCCCCCAGTACATAGTTGTATATTCTAGCTGCGAGTGCTTCTGGTTGTGCTCTGTGGGACCCCACCTCAGCATGGCCTGATGAGTGGTGCCATGTCCGCGCCCAGGATCCAAACGAGTGAAACCCTGGGCCGCTGAAGTGGAGCGCGTGAACTTAAACACTCGGCCACGGGGCCGGCCCTGTACCATACAAATATTATTAATAAAATTATTAATATAGAACGCCATAGACTTTGGGGTCAAAGCGGGGTTACAATCCCAGCACAGAGATTTATCAGCTGGAGATTTTAAGTCAGTGGTTTAACCTCTCTGAGTCTCAGTTCTCTCTTCTGTAAGGTGGGGATGATGGTCCCTGCCCTGCCTCCCTTTCGGGCCTGCCATAAAGAGAATGAAAGGCCATGTAAGCTCTTCATGCAGTGTTTGGCCCCCACCAAAGGGCTCCACTAAAAGGTAGCATTTATTGTTACAAAACATGTTTGTTGAGTGCCTGAGTGATGGTGTGAATGAAGGTAGGGCCTTTTGGGTGGGTTTGCCCCAACCCTGACTTGGCCCTGCCTGTACCTCCCCTCCCTGCCAGGTGAACTTGTACTCGGACCCGCCCCAGCCCAGCCACAGCATCCACATGGGGACAATGCCCCAGGGGACCAAGGTCCTGGCCTTCACCATCCCACAGCCGCACTCTGTGGAGCGGAGGCTGGGCCCCACCGAGGCCCTGCCAGCCGCTGAGGCCTCAGGTGAGTCTGGGGGACGAGATGTGGCTGGAGGGTGTCTTCTGCCTGTGATTCTGCTCTGGGGGCACCTGGTTCACCTTGGGGATGGGACTGGCTTCATGCCAGGGGAGGGAGGGAGGCGAGGCCCCACTCTGGGCCGTTTGACTTGAAGAAGCCAAAAGGAGGTGTGGGCAGTGTCCCGCTTTGAGCCAGAACAGCCAGGTGAAGCCCACACTCTGTCACTTAGCCGCTGGGTGATCTTGAGCAAGTTGCATAACATGGAGCATTGTCACTGTGGAGCGACTTTAGGGCCCTGCTCCCACCTTTGCCATGTGCCATCCCCGTTACTCCCTGCCTCAACCTGGGGGAGTGCGCACTGGTGTCACCCCACTGACGGCTGAGACCAACGCTCGGAGAGGGGAGGACATCCTGCAGGTCACATTGCTACAAGGGGGCAGGGCGGGATTTGAACCCGCACCTTTCTGAGTTAGAGCCCACACCATTGACCTGGAGCCCGGAGGCCTGGCTTAGCTCCAGCTGCATGATCAGGGCAGATGCGGCCCTTGTTCTCTCCTGTAAATGGAGACAGTACTGCCCAGCCACTTCCTCGCGCCTATGTGAAGATGGCGTGATCGCGAGATGACCGAGCTGTCACTTGATGATGGAGGGGGTGACGGTTTGAGGTGGAGCATCCATCTCTCAGCCCAGGAGGGACTCTTCTTGGCCCCAACTGTCAGTGGTTGTGTATTCCAGAGTGGCCATCAGCTCGAGGAGACCTGAGCCGCCCCTCTGCCACCAGCTCGAGCACCCCAGGCTGTCTTCTGGAAAACCTGGGCATCGCCCAAGACCAGCCCTCCGCGGAGCCGACCGAGGCACTGGCTTCTCAGGCCAGGTGGTTCCTGGCCAAGGTGAGCGGAGCCCCAGCTTTGCCCGTCTGAGACATAGCTCACGGGAGAAAGCAGAGCCTCTGCGGGGTGGTGGAGGGGCCCACTTGTCACTCCCCAGCCAGGGTTAACCTGGCATCTCGAGAACGTGAGCATTCCTCCTGGGTTTTGGGACCACACGAGTCCAGCCTCCTCCTCGTCCCCCAGTGCTGGGCTGAACTCCTTTCTTTGGCATGTCTCTCATCTACTCTCTCCGGTTGTGCTTGAAAGTGTGTCTGCTTTGCCCCCGGGGGGACCCTTAGTGCTGTCAGGGTTCTACAAGGATGACAGAAGCTCCACGCTGCCTTTTCCCCTTCAGAATAAATTGCCCGCTTCTTAGTTCATTTCATTACAGAAATCAATTCTCAGCCACCTCTCAAGGGGCCTATATATTTTCATCAAACCGTCCAAACAACTGAATGGTTTGCGGGTCTGTTTATAACTATACCCTTGGCCTTATTCCAAAAGTGCCTTAAAGCAGCTTAGAAAATACATGCATTATAACCACATTCTGAAAACGGAAGTGAGGAACTGGGGCAAAGGGGAAGTAAAAGTAGAAAAAAAATAAAATGAATGTAGGGCGAAGCGAGTAAACAGAATGTTCCGTTGGACCCTGAGCACTTTCCTAGATTCACATTTGGCTTTGAACTTCCCAGTTGGCAAGGCAAAAAGGGAAATGCCATAGTTACAGACATCGCTGTGTCCATTGAACCAATTCCTTCAGGGAAACGCAGCCATTCTTTTCTTTTTTTCTTTTGGTAACAGCTTTGTTGAGATATAATTTACATCCTGAACAGTGCACTCATTTAAAGTGGATACTTCGGTGGGTTTGCGTTTATTCAGAGTCGTGCAGCCATCACCACAATCAGTTTAAGAACATTTCCATCATGCGGATAGAAACGCCACATCCGATAAGCAGTCGCTCTCCATCCCTTTCCCCAGCCCCTGGCAGCTGCTCCGCTACGTTCTGCCTCTACAGTTTGCCTGTTCTGGACATTTCATATAAATGGATTCATAGAACATGTGGCCTTTTGTGTCTGGCTTCTTTCACTTAGCATAATGTTTTCAAGGCTCATCCCTGTTGTAGCAGAATGAGCAAGCACTTTATTCCTTTTTGCCACCACCATTCTGTGTTCTGTAACTGGACAGACGTTTCTCCCGTGTCCTGTGTGTTGCAGAGTAAAGCAAAGCCAAGGTCATCGCGATGAGCAGGAGCTGGGGCCCCACTTGACCCCTAATGATCCAGAGCTGCACTGTCCACTACAGGAGTCACTGGTCACACATGGCTCCTGAGTCCTGGACGTGTGGCCAGTGCAAATTGAGATGTGCTGTCAGTCACACACACGCACACCGGATTTCAGACTTAGTGCAACAAAAAGAGTGTAAGAGCTCCTTAATGAGTTTTTCTATTGATTACATGTTGAAATAATATTTTAGGTTTATAAAATTATTATTAAAATTAATTTACCTATTTCTTTCTTCATTTTTAATATGGCTACTAGAAAATTTTAAATTACATATGTAGCTGACATTACATTTCTATTTTATGTTATATAAATTATATAGTATATTATAATATATTATATACATTTTTATATTATATTTCAGCTCTCATCTACAGCTTTCCTAGAAATGATTCTCAAGTCATCCTTTGCTATTTTTCCTAATTAAAAATTTTGGGGGACCCTGGCCTGGTGGCATAGCCATTAAGTTCGAGCACTGTGTTTCACTGTCCCCGGGTTTGCCAGTTTGGATCCCAGGCACAAACCTACGCACCGCTTGTCAAGCCATGCTGTGGTAGCCATCTCACATATAAAGTAGAGGAAGATGGGCATGGATGTTAGCTCAGGGCCAGTCTTCCTCAGCAAAAAGAGGAGGATTGGCAGCAGATGTTAGCTCAGGGCCAATCTTCCTCAAAAAAAAAACAAAAGCCAGGAAATTCTTCTTTGTAAGGGTAATGGATGCACACAGTAAAGGCCCTCACATGGTACAAAGGGGATATTCAGTGAAAATGTTTTCTCCCTCCATTGCCCTTCTGTTCCGTGCAAAAATGTTCCACACACACACATGCTTTTATCGAAATGGCCACATAAGTATATGTATTATCCTGTACCTTGACTTTTTTAATGTCCCAAATTTGAATGTTTGTTTCTGAGTAGGCAGTGAATTCACTTCGTTCAAAGTTCAAAGGATTCATGGAGTAGAAAACCTCCCTCCCACTGCTGTCCCCCCACCACCCAGTTCTCCTCCCCAGAAGCAATTAATGTTTCACTTTCTTGCCTTCTTCTAGAGACGATTTCTAGTACATAAGCAAGTGTATTTACATGTGTCTGTAGATTTCATACAGACGGTAGTGAACTGTAAACGCTGTCCTGTACCCTGATTCGATGCTGGAAAGTAGGTCTCAGAGGCATTGATACATCAGGACATCCCCATGTGCCCTCCTCTTCTTGATGGCTGTGTACTATTCCACGGAGAGGCATTTCGAGTTTTTCCTGTCGCCCGCTGACCGTGCCGCCGTAAATTTCCTGCCTCCGAGGTCTTCCTTCCTGCACATGAGTGAGCGTGCTTTGCTGTCGATAAATTCCTGGAGGTTCCACTTCCGTTTTTCCTAAGGTGGCCGTGCCCGACGCCCACCCGTCGTGGAGTCATGGAGTCGCTGTCAGTGGTGGACCCACCTCCTGAGGCGGGACCCAGCTCCTCACGCCAAAGTGTGAATGTGGCTGCGTGCGGGAGTCAGCGGGGCTCCTCCTCCAGCGTCTGGATTCATGGAGTGTGTTTCCCCCCTGTCCCCATGTCCAGGTGGAGTCCTTCATGGCCCTGATGCAGACAGGACGGCTGACGCCCCGGGACCAGCTCAAGGTACGGCCACTCAGGAGACGCCCTGGGAGCCGCAGACAGCTGCTCCGTCTCCCATGGCAGAGTCTCTGGAGCCTCGTTTGCCACAAGGCTGGCCAGGGAATCCCAGACACAGTGTCTCCTTCTAGAACAAACAGCCCCGCTGAGCTTTCCGTGATAGTGATTGTTGTTGACCAGTCGTTCCCACTTGTGAAGCATGTGCTGGCAGGCCAGGCACTGCGGTACATTATTGCCTTTTACCAGCATCAAAACCCAGGGGGCAGTTACAATCATTGCCCCCATTTAACTGGGATGGACCTGAAGCCCAGAGAGGTGACTCAGAGGCCACAGGGCTGGTAGGCAGCAGAGCTCAGACCCAGGTCCGTCTGAATCCCAAGTCCAGGGGCGTCCTCGCTGCCCTGCACAGTGTCCCCCTGAGTATCCTGCCTCTCAGTGACCAGAAAAAGGCCTTTTCTTTTTTTAAGATTTTTGTATTATAAAAGTAATTGCCCAAAATTTGAAAACCAGAGGGAAAAGGGAAGAGGAGACCCCTAATCTATTATTGGCCTGTTTCCTTTTGGACTTTCGTATTTCTGGATAACTATGATCAGATGTAAAATTCAGGTTTCTAGTGCATCAGCCAGGGTCCCAGGAGGGAACAGACGATGCTCTCGAAGCTGAGAGTGGGGGTCATTGAGGGGCTGTGAGCAGGGCTGTGGGCAGCATGAGGGGGCCCGACAGGACCAGGGAAGCCCGGGGACTCGCACCTGCCTTAACTGTCCCTCCCAGGTGTCTCTCCTCCCACCCCAGACCTTTTATGGATGCTTCCCGCTGCACAGACCCCACGGGAAGCCGGTGGGCCGGGAGCCCAGTGATGCTGGAGGCACAGAGCAGGGTGGGGACAGGAGCTGAGGGAGGGCTCGGAGGGGCCAGGGCATCGCTCTTGGTTTGTAAAATATATTATGATTTTTTTACTATCTTAATATATAGATGTCACCTACATCTTCTAGTACAAAATGTGTGCTCCGTATTATGTTATCTCATCGAGCGGGTGATCAAGGGCCTTGAAAATCAAAGCCATCCTTCTCCGTCCCCTTTATCCTGGTTCCCCCACATCCAGGGAGGTTGGGAGCTCTTGGAAGAGCAAGCTTGACTGGGGACCAGACTCTAGTTATCCTTGGCCTCAGCCTGAGCATCAGATGAGTGAGCTGGGGATGGCTTTAAGCCAGGGATAACGGTCCTGCCTCTGGTAGTTTAAGCTGTGTATTAGCTGTCCTTACGTTTACTCTGGGGACCTGGTGTAATTGTTAGGACCATGATCTCTGGAGCCAGAGGACCTGGGTTCCAGTCCTGGCTCTACAACTTACTGTGTGACCCTCACCAACTTAAATAACCTCTCTGTGCCTTAGTTTCTTCCTCCTTAAATGAAGATGATAAACTACTGCTCTCATTAAGATTATGTTGAAGATTGAATGAATAATGCAAAGTGCGTTAGCGCAGAGCCTCCAGGCTCAATGGTGATAATGATGTCACGGATCGTGGTAGTCTATAAGGATTGGGGGAAAGAGTGACTAATGTTCCAAAATCCACAGTTCTGAGAATCGAGAATGAGGATCCATGGTCTCTCCACTACTCGGTCCTTATGGGGACATGGTGATAGCATATTTGACATTACGACCATCATGGGACATCAGGGTTCTTGGAGGTCTACCCAGGAAAAATGGGTCCCCTCTGGAGCCGGGGCCAAGACTCTAAGCCGTGCCGCTGCCGTGCTAGTCTGATGGCGGAGAGCTTGCCCAGGGCCGCCAGGCTCCAGAGGGTCCTGACCCCAGCCTGCCGGGGACTCGGTGGCCAGGAGGCCACCACAGACCCAGGGTGAGCCCCGTGGCCCCCCATGAGCTGTCCCGTGGGCTGCGTCTGCAGGGACCGAGCCCACGGGGCCGGGCACTCAGCTCTGCCTGGTCTGGTCCGGTTTCAGGGCTTCCAGCGGCTGAAGGCTGCCCACGCAGCCCTGGAGGAGGAGTACCTGAGGGCCTGCAGGGGGCAGCCCCTGGCCCAGCAGCCCACCGGCTCCGAGGGGACGCCTGGGAAGTTCGACCCTGGCAGGTGCGTGCTGGGGAGGGAGGCCCGGGAGGCCAGATGGGGCGGGCCCGGGTTCCCTCGGTCACCAGAGGCACACCCCATCCTCATAATTCAGACACTGGGGCAACAGGAAGAAATCCTATCCCAGTTAGCAACATACCAAATGGGGGGATGCTGGAAAGCTGAGATTTGTCACCTTTTGGACTCACTGCAATGAGAAGTGACCTGGGAGATAAGAGCTGAAACCTCTCATTAGAGAATGGGGAAACTGAGGCCGGAAGGGGGAGGGATTTACTCAAGGTCCCACAGCCTGTTGGTGGCAGAGAGGGGCTCAGACTGAGGCCCCCTCATTCCTAGTGAGTCCACTTTCATCTTGTTTATTTCGAGTTCTCCGCAGACTCTGAATGATCACATTAAGTGGACCCTCCGTGGGCATCCTCTGGGACCTCTGCTCTGAAGGCCCCCAGACCTGCCCGATGGGGCTGCCGTCCAGCCTCCCACTGCTGATGTCTCCCCCTTCCAGGGAGCTGGAGGCAGAGATATTCCAGCTGGGGATTCGCCTGGAAGAGCTGAAGGACCATGTGGAGCAGAACCAGCAGGAGCCGGAGCAAACCGGGTCGGACTCAGCTCTGGACAGCCCCCCAGCCACGCCCTCCCCCCACCAGCCGACCGGCCTGCCCTCTCCTTCCGGACAAGCCCCCGAGCTGGCCACCCAGATCCTCTGCCCTGAGGTACCTCTTTGCCCAACCATATTGGACTGTTTCTTCATTCCTTCTTTTCTTCGTGAATTGGGCTTCTTCCCTACCTCTTTATGAAGTATGAGCCATATGCCAGGACCCATGACACATGGTGGGATCTCAGTGGGAAACAAACAAACAAAATAGGTGGCCTCTACCCTCTTGGGGTTTTCTGTCTAGTTGAACTAGTTCCACACCGTTATTTAACTATAATTTTGATTAGTGCTCTGAGGGAGAATCGTGGGGTTCTGTGAGAGGAGGTAATAGGGTAACATAACTGAGTTTAGGGGGTCAGAGAAACTTTCCTTAAGGAAGTAATGTTGAAAGGAGATCTGAGGGTGAGTAGGAATTAGTAGGTGCAGAAGAGGAAGTCATTCAGCATAGAAAACAGCCTGTGCAAAGGCCCTGTGGTTGGAGTATGGAAAGTGAGGGGGCAGTTGTCTGAGAGATGCGGCTGGAGAAGCAGGTAGGGGCTCCATGAAGTAGGGGCTTGTGGGTCACATCAAGGGCTTGGTCTTAAACGCTACTGGGTTTTTGTGCAGAGGACAAGGTGAGAAGATTTGCAGGTGGGCCCATCAGAGGTGGGGAGGTGGCGGGCAGGTAGAGAGATGCACGTGGACTTGGGGGAGGTTTAGAAGGCACATTTGACTGGACTTGGAGTGGTGGTGACATGGGAGGGAGCCCAGGCTGACCTCCAGGCTTGGGGCTTGTGGTACTGGGTGGATCTGGGGACTGTTCACAAAGGTGACAGGGCCGTGCCTGGAAGGGGCCTTATGGAGTCCTTTCAGCCCCCGTCACAACCCGTGAGAGGCCATCACTGTGTTGCAGTTGAGCAACCTGAGCGTAGAGGGGGAGGCTGCCTTGTTGCTGGCGCTCCTTGCTGCCTTTGCTGCCAAGACTTGTCGGCTGGGGATGGAGCAGGAGAGGCGGGGGGCTGCTGGAGGCTGGGCGCTGGTCGCATGTCCACGATGCTGAGGTCTCAGTGCCCGGGATGTGGGGGAAATTCTCTCGCTGCACTCTGCCCCAGAGGGTAGGAAAATGACCAGGCGCTGTCTCAGGCACTAACGGGTGAAAACCCATGCACATCGTCCTGAGGGGCTCCATGCTCCCGCCGTGAAGGCGTTTTGGGGGGTGGGGTGTCCATACTGGAATGGAGCCGGGTCAGGAGAGGTGCTTCTGACAGGAACTCGGGGTCCACATCTCAGCCCTGCCTCTTGCTTTGTGACTTTGGGTGAATCATCGGAGCCTCAGTGGCGTGTCTGTAAAATGGGTTGCAGTAACCGTCTATACCGGCGGGGTCGTGCTGAGTGGTGTCTGGCAGTCCTGGGCACAGAGTCGGTACTCAGTTCACGGCAGCCAGTGTTGAAGGTCACGTGGTCCGGTCCCCACGTTCTGCACACACATAAGGGCGGTGGGGTTGGTGGGTCTAACCTGTTTCTTCCACTTCAGCACCGGCGTGACCCTGGCCTGAGGTAGGTCCTTAGAAAGTGGCGTTTAGGTGTCTGCTGAATCTCTGCCCCTCTGTGTCTCTGGCCCCAGCCTGACGCCCCCAGCGTCGGTCCCTGCCCGTTGCACGTGAACGTGGAGCTGAGCGCGGCCAGCAGTGAGGTGGGGGACACGCCACTGGGCCTCCCGGCCCCACTCAGGCCCACGGAGCTGCTGATGGAGCAGGATTTCCACGGCCTCCTGGAGCGGTGAGTGCCCGCCAGGAGGGAGGCCGGGGCGTCTGGCCCGGGGGCTGAGCCTGCTGCGCAGAAGTCACACTCCTCTGTGCGTTCTTCTGCAGGTACCTCAGCGTGAAGTCCCTCCCAGAGGCCCTGAGGACGGAGGAGGAGGAGGCGGAGGCGGAGGGTCAGGGCCACACCCAGGAAGTTGACGGCCTGGCTCCCCCTCCAGGGAAGGCAGAGGCCACCAGGCTCCCCACAAGGGCGCTCCCGGCGCAGGCCGAGAGAAGTCACGGGGCCCCGCTCGAGTATGTCGGCAGCCTCCCCACTTATCCCACACCAACCCGGCGACCGCAGGGCACGGATGGCGACTGTCATAGTGCGCCAGCCACCCCTTTACCGTTTAGAAATGGCTTTCCTGACCCGTAGCTCAGTGTCTCCCCAAAATGTGGAACTTATGCCACTGATAGCCCTTGACATGATTTGGGTGACGTGAGACCTTCGATGTGACAGACGTGGCATTAAATAACATTATTCTCCTTTTCCGTCTCAGACCTTCCAACTCTGTCAAGGAGAAGGTCTCAGTTAGGGCTAGTATGTCTTCAAGACCTCTCTTGATCTTCCTTTAAAAAGAGAGAGAGAGAGGGGCTGGCCTGGGGGTGAAGCGGTTAAGTTCGCATGTTCCACTTCCGTGGCCCAGGGTTCGCCGGTTCGGATCCCAGGTGCGGACGTGGCAAGCCATGCTGTGGTAGGCATCCCACATATAAAGTAGAGGAAGATGGGCACGGATGTTAGCTCAGGGCCAGTCTTCCTCAGCAAAAAGAGGAGGATTGGTGGCAGATGTTAGCTCAGGGCTAATCTTCCTCAAAAAAAAAAAAGAGAGAGAGAGAGAGAATAAGCGAGCGGACTCAGGCCCAGAGGCTTAACAGGCAACAGGATCTATCTAGAATATAGTAATATTGTTTTCGTGTTTTCTGTATTTATTTCCAAAGTTAGTTTCTATTTGTAGTAGGAGATACTGGTCTTCTGTTTATAATAGTGACCTGAAGTCGTCTTGAGTAGATTGAAGTTTATAGAAATGGCTGATGTAGGGAAGGTGGTATGCGCGTTCCTGGAACCTGGGAAGCAGTGCTCCAGCTCACTTGTTTCCACGCTATTTCTCCTGTGGCATGTTGGGTGGGTTTTGTTGGCATCCTCATTTTTCAGTTGAGAAATGTGAGGTTCAGAGAGGGGCGGCGCCTTGCCCAAGGTCACACAGCTAGAAGGTGGCAGAACCAGGGTGGGCCCGCAGGGGTGTCTGCCCCCAGAGCTTGCGTCCTGCACTCCCTGGCTCCCGGGACAGGGCTGCCCGGTCATGCCAGGGCTCAGGGTGGGTGTGCCTCTCCTTCCCTGCCAGAGAGACCCTGGAGCAGATGGTGTCTGGGAAGCCAGCAGGCTCGCTCACATCCATGGCTAGAGATGGGCACCCACAGGGCCTGGGCAAAGCTGAGGCGGCCTCTCCAGGCCCTAGAAGACCACCCCCCGCTCGGGACACCAAGTGCGCTGCATCCCACCAGAGCAGTCTGACCAGCCTAGAGGGAAGTGGCATCTCTGAGCGCCTTCCACAGAAGTCTCGTCACCAAGCGGGCAGGCCCCACGTGGAGGTGAGCGTCCACAGGAGGTGTGGGCTCTGAGCCTCGAGGCCATTCCCTGGATCGCCTGGCACTTTCTGCCTCAGAGCCTTGGCTCATGCCATTCCTTCTCAGAATCCCTGCCATTCAGAATGCTGCCCAGTATTCAGGGCTTGTGCCCAGTGCCACCTCTCCGCCGGAGCTCCTCGCACCCCATCCCTCTGCCAGGAGGTCTTGTTTCTCCTCTGAGAGTTCGGAGCCCATTTCCTGTTTTCTCTGAGCCCGCTCTGAGCTGGGGTGGGGGGCGTGGGCCGTCCTTGACTCCGTGCCCTGTTTGTGCCATTAGCGCAGCGATTTTGAAACTGTTGCAGGGGTCACAGATCACATGGAAATGTGACTTACACTATGGATCCTCCCCAAGGATAACGTGTATGTCTCCATGTGGACACACACGCACGCACCTGCCCATGCGTACACACCTGCCCATGCATGCGCACCTGTGGTGCTGTGACCCCCTGGTGAGGAACCTGCACCAGACCGTGAACGCCCTGAGGACAGCACCGGTGTCACTCTGTGTTCTGTGTGCCTTGCGTTAGGCCCCGTGTGTAGGAGGCGTCATGGTTGATGGGTTTTGTCTTCCCGGTTCTTCGGGCCTGGGTTTCTGCATCAGGACCACGGCGTTCCAGGCCCAGCCAGGAGGCGTGTGGAGATGCGAGTCCCGTCCCTGCACCGGGACCCCTCCCTCCTGCCCCTCTTTCTCTTCCTCAGCTCAGGAAATCGGCTCCAGGGCTTCTCCCCAGTGCGCTGGCTCCCCCTCCTCAGGGAAGCGGGACTTCTGCGGGGTCCTCTCGGGCGTGCAGTCGCTGCTGCTGACCCGGGGCTCGGGCTGGGTCCTGAGCCCGAGGACCCTCCCACCTGGGCCTGGGTGTTGGGCAACGGGCCAGCCCCCGTCTGTGAGCCTCGGAATGGGAGGCCCAGGCCAGGGCTGGAGCGATTCCCAGTGTGTCTCGGGCACATTCCTCAGACTTAAAGGGATCCTGCCTCCTTCAGGAGCCCTGGATGGCATCCCCCGAGACAGACAGTGGCTTCGTGGGCTCAGAAACCAGCAGAGTGTCGCCCCTCGCCCAGACCCCGGAGCACCGGCTGTCCCACATCAGGTATCCTGGGGACCCCCACCATTGTCCCATCAGTGTCACACACCAGGAATGGCCTGCGAACCAACGTGCCTGTGAGCCCAGAACAGGGGCGGACAGAGCGGGCATTCTCAGATCCCTTGTTTCATCCCCCAGTGAGGGCTCCCTACCCCCATCTTATTGATAGAGAGGAACTGAGGTTCAGAGAAGGAGAGTGACTTGCCAAGCGTCACTCAGCCGATTAGCGACAGACCGGGAAATAAATATTTGTTGAGCAAATGAATGAGTGAACAGTGAATGAAGGACGTCTACAGGGAGAGTGGCGTGAGATGAGCAGACACAAGGATCAAGGGCAATCAGGGTGGCTGCCTGGAAGAGATGGGCTGGAACTCAAAGGGAAGGGAGGGGATGTGGGTGAAGGGTGGGGTGACGGAGCCACCATGTAGAGTGACGGCCTCCAGAGCTGGGTGCAGGCCCCTCAGGAGGCCCACCTGGTGACGGGAAGAATGGATTAGAAATTCTATTTCTCTGAATATTTTCTAAAAACGAAATTGAGCTTTATAATTTTGCATACATGGGTGGGCAGTACAGCTGTGCCGTTTATAAAGAAATGCGTGTATAACAGGGGTGCATCCTCAGAAATTCTGTCCTGCCGGGATGCGAAGTCCCAAAGGTCAGGAGCTCACGGGGTTAGCGTGTGGAGGGGCTCGGAGGCCGCGGCCTTTCTCAGGGTGACCTCAACGTGTCTCTCCCTCCATGGTCCCTCAGCGCCCCAGGGCCACTAACCCAGCCCTTCACTGCGTCTGCACCCCGGAATGCAGCCTCCCACCCCCAGACCAGGGGTCCTCCGGTCCCCAGAAGAGTCGCTGAGCCCAGCACACCCAGGAGCCGAGCCCAGAGGCGCCCCTCCGGCCGGGACAGTCCCCGCCGGCAGAGGGCACCCAGCTTCCGCCTGGAGCGGGCACTGGCGGCCGAGATGGGTGAGTAGATGCAGCTGAGATGGGCAGCCCCTGGGGGGTGGCCAGATTGCATGGATTAAAAAATAAAACCAACAAAGGGCTTACCTTCCCCTTTAGGGTACAAAACATCATAAAGGTTCATTGTAGGAAAATTTGAAATTACGGACAGAGTGGGCCAAAGGGAAGGAAAGGAAAAGATATGCTGGAAACCATTGCTGCTGACATTTTGGTGTGGAACCTGCGGGTTGTTCTCTGTGCCAGCGTGTGTGTGTTGATTGACACGCACTTAAAACGAACATGGGACCATATTATACACGAATGTCTGATAACCTTTTTTTCTCTAAACATTGTGTCATGCACACTTTCCATGTCTATAAAATCTATGATTTAGTTTTTACATTTAAGAAATGAATTTATTTCCTTAAAAAAAGAAATAAAACAAATAGACAGGAAAGAACATAAGTGGGTGAATTTTCACGAGGTGAACACAGGCCAGGAAAGTCAACATGGTCAGAACCCCAGAAGCTGCCCGCCCAGGCCCCCTCCAGCCACTCCCACCCCTCCCCGAGGGAACCCCTGTCCTCGCTTCTAACACCCCACATTTGCTTGGCCTCTTTTGAAAGTTCAATGTTTAACATTTTTTTTAATTAAACTTTAATTAAAAATTTAATTAATTACTGGTTCCCAGAGATCCCACGTGTCCTTGACTTAGTGTCTCCCAATGATATCTTGCAAAACTACTGTGCGATGTCACCACCAGGTGTTGACATGGATTTGGTCCAGATACAGAACAGGCCACCACCGGCTCCCTCGTGTTGCCCTTTTATAGACACACCCGCTTCCCCCTGCCCCACCCCCTCCTCAGCTCCTGGTGACCGCTAATCTGCTCTCCATTTCTCTAATTTTGCCATTTCAAGAATGTTACATAAATGGAATCATATACCATATGACCTTGTAGGATTGGCTTTTTCACTCAGCATAATTCTCTGGAGATTCATCTGGATTGTTCCATGTCTCCATAGTTTGTCCCTTTACCGATTGCTGGTTGTTTTTAATGCGCGGGCCAGACTAGCGGTCTGGACCTCCAGCCGCCCATCCCTTTGAGAGGCTGCAGTTTTGAACCTCTCCCCAGAAACACGCACACAGGCAAGGGTGTGACTGCATTTTCAGAGGGAGGGGGAGGCTGTGAAGCCAGTCCCAGAACCACGTGGTGATGCACCACAGAGCTGGGGGGCCCACGTGGAGGAGCCACGAGCTCTTTGCTAGTCGGGGAAGGTCCCGAAGACTTGGCTCTGATGCGGAGACGGCGGGCTGGAGGGGGCGCTCTCACCCGCAGCAGCTCTGCAGGCCACGCTCTGCACCCCAAGCTCCCGGCACAAACCGCATCTTCTGGTTTGAGGTCAGTGGGTCATTGACCTCATCAGGAACTTCATTTGTGACCTCAGCTGGGCACCTTCTCTTGCCCCCCAATCCTTCCACCCACACACGATCCCGCTTCGATGGGCGTCCCTGCGTGAACTCACTTGGGTCTCTTTCTGCCTCCCCAGCGCTCCCAGGCTCCGAGCTGGAGGGGCGAAAGCGGGTTTCTGAACAGCGGCCCCGCAGCACGACCGTCAGCCCGCCCAGCACCCCGGCCCCTGCACCTGCCGTTCTGCCCTGTGGACTGACAGAGACCACCTCCACCCTACTGCTCACCAGGACAGGGCGAGAGTAAGCTGGGGACGTGGGCACTGGCGATTCAAGCTCATCATAGGGCTGGGAGAGTGATGCCCGGGAGGCAGGGGCTCGGCCCGTGGTGGCTGTGCTGGGCCACACAGACCCGGGTGTCCCGCCTCCCAGCTCAGGGCTGTTCTCCTGGGACCTCAAGGACCTAGCCTTTGAGGAAGCTCCTCCAGCCGTGGGCGATGACCTAGCGGTTTGCCTTCCTGGTGTTGAGACCTCACTCTCTGCCCTCCACAGCTCCCTTCCAGGCAGGTCTGCGCTTCCCACAGTGCGTTTCCTGCAGTGCATGCACTCAGTCTAAGACCTGAAAAGAGACTTCTCTTCTTTTTAATCCTAGCACAGTTTTTCTTTTCTTTTCTTTTTTATTATTTTATTGAGGTCTTAATGGTTTATAACATTGTGTAGTTTCAGGTGTACATTATTATTTCTCAGTTTCTGTATAGACTGCATTGTGCCCACCATCTAAATGTGCCCCTTTACCCCTTATGCCCACCCCCCAACCCCCTTCCCCTCCAGTAACCCCTAATCTGTTCTCTTTGTCCCTGTGTTTGTCTTTCACATATAAGTGAAATCATCTGGTCTTTTTCTCTCTCTATCTGGCTTATTTTGCTTAACATCATACCCTTAAGGTCCATCCATATAGTTGAAAATGGCACAATTTTGTCTTTTTTGTGGCTGAGTAGTATTCCATTGTGTATATATACCAGATCTTTATCCCATCATCTGTCGATGGGCACTTGAGTTGCTCCCACATCTTTGCTATTGTGAATAATGCTGCAATGAACTTAGGGGTGCATAAGTCTCTTCGAATTGCTGATTTCAAGTTCTTTGGATAGATACCCAGAAGTGGGATAGCTGGGTCGTATGGTATTTCTATTTTTGATTTTTGAGAAATCTCCATACTGTTTTCCACAGCGGCTGCACCAGTTTGCATTCCCACCAGCAGTGTATGAGGGTTCCCTTTTCTTTGCACCCTCTCCAGCATTTGTTACTTTTTCTTTTGGTGATTGTAGCCATTCCAACAGGTGTAAGGTGATATCTCATTGTAGTTTTGATTGGCATTTCAGTAATACTTAGTGATGTTGAACATCGTTTCCTGTGCCTGTTGGCCATCTGAATATCTTCTTTGGAAAAATGTCTGTTCATATCCTCTGCCCATTTGTTGATCCTGCTGTTTGTTTTATTGTTGTTTAGTTAAGTGAGTTCTTTATATATTATGGAGATTAACCCCCTGTCAGATATATGATTTGCAGATAGTTTCTCTCAGTTGGTGGGTTGTCTTTTTGTTTTGTTCATGGTTTCCTTTGCCTTGCAGAAGCTTTTTAGTCTGATGTAGTCCCAGTTATTTATTTTTTCTTTTGTTTCCCTTGCCTGAGTAGACATGGTATTTGAAAAGATGCTACTAAGACTGATGTCAAAGAGTGTACTGTCTATATTTTCTTCTAGGAGTTTTATAGTTTCTGGTCTTACTTTCAAGTCTTTGATCCATTTTGAGTTAACCTTTGTGTATGGCGAAATATAATGGTCTACTTTCATTCTTTTACATGTGGGTGTCTACTTTTCCCAACACCATTTCTTGAGGAGGCTTTCCATTCTCCATTGTATGTTCTTGGCACCTTTGTCGAAGACTAGCTGTCTGGAGATGTGTGGTTTTATTTCTGGGCTTTCAATTCTGTTCCATTGATGTATGCATCTGTTTTTGTCCCAGTACCATGCTGTTTTGATTACTGTGGCTTTGTAGTATGTTTTGAAGTCAGGGATTGTGATGCCTCCAACTTTGTTCTTTTTCTCAGTGTTGCTTTAGCAATTCAGGGTCTTTTGTTGCCCCGATATGAATTTTAGGATTTATTGTTCTATTTTTGTGAAGAACGTCATTGGGATTCTGATTGGGATTGCACTGAATCTGTAGATTGCTTTGGATAGTATGGACATTTTAACTATGTTTATTCTTTCATTCCCTGTGCATGGAATATCTTTCCTTTTCTTTATGTCATCATCGATTTCTTTCAATAATGTCTTAGAGTTTTCATTGTGTAGGTCTTTCACCTCCTTGGTTAAATTTATTCCTAGACATTTTATTATTTTTGTTGCGATGGTCAATGGGATTGTATTCTTGAGTTCTCTTTCTGTCAGTTCGTTATGAGAGTATAGAAATGCAACTGATTTTTCTAAGTTGATTTTTCTCCCCTGCAACTTTGCTGTAGTTGTTGATTATTTCTATTAGTTTTCTGATGGATTCTTTAGGGTTTTCTATATATAGAATCATGTCTGCAAATAGCGAAAGTTTCACTTCTTCCTTTCCCATTTGGATACCTTTAATTTCTTTTTCTTGACTGACTGCTGTGGCCCAAACCTCCAGTACTATGTTGAATAAGAGTGGTGAGAGTGGACACCCTTGTCTTGTTCCTATTCTCAGAGGGATAGCATTCAGTTTTTGCCCATTGAGTATGATGTTGGGTGTGGGTTTGTCATATATGGCCCTTATTATGTTGAGGTATTTTCCTTCTATCCCCATTTTATTTATAGTTTTTGTCATAAATGCTGTTGGATCTTGTCAGATGCTTTCTCTGCATCTATTGAGGTGATCATGTGGTTTTTGTTCCTCATTTTGTTAATGTAGTGTATCATGTTGATTGATTTGCGGATGTTGAGCCATCCCTGCGTCCCTGGAATAAATCCCACTTGATCATGGTGTAGGATCTTTTTAATGTATTGCTGTACTCAGTTTGCAATATTTTGTTGAGAATTTTTGCATCTATGTTCATCAGTGATATTGGCCTGTAATTTCCCTTCTTTCTGTTGTCCTTCACTGGCTTTGGGATCAGGGTGATGTTGGCCTCGTAGAATGGGTTAGGAAGGGTTCCATCTTCTTCAATTTTTTGGAATAGTTTGAGAAGGATAGGCACTAAATCTTCTTTGAATGTTTGGTAGAATTTTACCATCTGGTCCTGGACTTTTATTTTTGGGGAAATTTTTTATTACTGTTTCAATCTCTTTAATTGGGATTGGTCTGTTCAGATTCTTTATTTCTTCTTGATTCAGTTTTGGGAGGGGTGTGAGTCTGAGAATTTATCCGTTTCCTCCAGGTTGTCTATTCTTTGGCATACAGTGTTTTATAGTATTCTCTTACAACCCTTTGTATTTCTTTGGTATCCGTGGTACCAGCACAGTTCTCCTACAAAGAAAGTTGCTCCTGGCTTGGTTAAACAGAAATGGGAAAATGGGTTGCTCAGTCCTCTTGCCTCTCCTCTGAGATGCTTTTGGCCCATCATCCATCACGTGCCACTGCTGGATGGGGGTGTCCATCCCAGAATGCACTGGGAAGACCGCTTTGCAGTCATCAGTCCTTGGGCCTGTGCGATCGTGGGGCTGTCCTGGTCCCTGTCTGTGAAGACGGGTCCGGTTGGTGCCGTCAGGCTTCCTGGCCTGAGTTTAATAAGTACACTCCGGCAGTCTCCTCTGACATCAGCATAGGAATTAGAGGCTTATTTGCCTAAGGCCTACCGGCCCCTGGAAATACAATAGTGGATGAGACAGTCCTTGGCCTCGTAAGGGTCACATCTTGAAGGATGGACAAAGAAACAGGCAGTCGCACCACCAGTGTAAGTCCAGTGGTGGCAGAGCCTCGAAGGACTGTGGGAGCACAGGGAGGGGGCCTCTAGCCCAGGCAGGGGCTGCAGAGAGGGCTTCCTGGAGGAAGTGGCATCTCAGCTGAGACCAGAAAGAAGAGAGGTGGAAGAGTATCCCCAGCAGAAGGAACAGCATGTGCAAAGGCCTAGAGGTGAGAGAGTGCCCATTACGTTTGAGGAGCCAAATGTTCATTCTAGCCTGATCCTCGGGTGCGAGGTGGTGGGTGTTGAGCAACAAAGGCAGAGAGGCAGACGGGGAGACCTGGGGGAGGTCTTGGAGGGCCTTGAACACTGTGACTAAAGGTTTGGACAGTGGCGGGGCTCAGAGAAGGTGCTCACGGAATGTTCGTGGACGCCTGCAGCCCCATCCGAGGACAGTGATGGGTGCCCAGCAGGCAGGGGTGTGGTCGGGGTACGTTGTAGAGCCAGCTCTCAGGCCACCAGGAGGGTGAGGAAAGAGGCCGAGAGACTGCTGAGAAGGCTGCCTCACCCCGGGAGGGATGAGGGACCAGTGGGGAGGGGGTGCATCTGAGAAGAGATGTTAGACGTTGGACCCACAGGACTTGGGAGCTGGCTAACTCTCTGGGGTGCTCAGGGAAGGAGAAGGGTCTAGAACGACTCAGATTTCTGGCTGACCAAACAGTTGGCGCCGATACAGAGATGGGAACTCAGGAGGGGAGTGAGTTTGCAGGGAAGAAGCATTTGAAGGGCCAGCTGGCACTCAACCACTGAGGAATTAAGTCAGAGAGACTGAGACTCTGACACAAACAACCCAGAGACGGCAGGTGACCCCCGAGTGGGATTCCGAGTGCCCGCCCCATTCAGCAGCCTTGGGCCTGAGACAGGAACCAGAGCTGCCCTCCAGGTCTGCACACAACACGCAGCCTCGGCCCTGCCTCCCAGGGGTCACCTGGGGATGGAGCTCTCCATAGCCAGCGCCCCCACAGTTCACCTGGGAAACCCCAACACGTGCCCCCCTGGGGAGGTCCCAGGGAACCACCACCCTGGACTCTGTGCTGGGGCAGAGCCAGAGAGGGGTCCCCGCTCCCCCTGCGCACTCATCTGAGAGCTGGAGGTGGCACCAACACACACTCACCCCTCGGGCCAGGGGCCACCAGGCAAGAAGTCACCCTGAGGGGCTCCCCGCCCAGCAGCTGGCCCAGGAGTGGATGGAGAGCCTGTCGCGGCCTGAGGATGGCCAGGCCGTGCCCACACCCTGATGCTCTCTGAGGAGGGGGTGTGTGGGGGGGTCTGGGGGGATCCTCTGCCGCCATGCCCACCACGCCCTCAGAAGGAGACTCTGGAGCTTCAGGGAGGGGTGGAGAGAAATGTAGACAGGATTTCCTGCCAGCTGCTGGCAGCTCATGAGGTCCCATCTCAGGCTGGCTGCTTTGGGGGCTCCACTGGGAGGACAGCAGCCTTGCAGAGGGTGCCCCGGCATCTCCCAGCCTGGTCCTGTTCCGGTCGTGGAGGGAAGTCCCGTGGCATCTCCGCGTCCTCTCCCCATGCACGGCCTGCACTCTGCTCCTCTGGAGCCTGGGGTACCTTCAGTGGCGTTCCCTGAGCATCTCAGAGCTGTAGGGTCCCGGGGTGTGAGATCGGGAAGCCCTGGCTCACTATCTGGTGGGGAGACAGAGGGACGAGCATCTTCTGCTGGGAGTGGAGACATGAGCTTGACCAAGATGGGAAAGTTTTGGGGGACCCAGGAGCGAGGGGCTGAGTCAGGGCAGGAAGAACCCGGGCCTGGACGGGGAGTTAGAGTTTCTGCAGACAGAGAGGGGAGGGAGGGCAGCCCAGGGGCCGAGGCGGGGGCCGAACTCCAAGTGTCAAGTGGAACGTGAACCAACGCCCTCCTTACTCTGCACCCTCGTCTCTGTCTGGAGAAATTGTCGCTGGGGTTTCCGAACAGCTTCTCAGAGGCCCTGCGTGTGAGTGTGTGACCCTCAGAGTTCGGCTCTGCTCACCGAACGTGCAGGAACGTGGACTCAGAGAGGTGTCACCAGATAGAGCCAGAAAAGCGGACACACAAGGAGGGTCTGGAGTCCATGACAGCAGAGGAGGACCCTGTGCTGCTAGAAATGACACAGACGGGACATCCAGGCAGCACTGTGGGGCAGCTAGTTCATCCGCATCTCCTCTTTCTCACTGTCCCTCTGTCCCCTACAGCCAGGCCATCCGGGAGCTGCAGGAGGAGGTGGCACGGCTCCGTCTGCGGCTGGAGGACAGTCTGCACCCGCCGGCCCCAGGCAGCCCCACGCGCCCTGCGTCTGCCTTCAACCGCCCTGCCCGGGCCCGCGCCCGTCCAGCCGAGGCCTCAGCCCCCTGGGGCCCCCACTGTGGCAGGTGGGTGACCCCAAATGCCCGCCCCTGTGCCCTCGTGAAGGCGCAGAAGCTAGACTTGGCCAGCCTCGGGGGATCTCCCCAGACATGTGGCCTCAGGCACAGCCACACCCCTGTCTCACTCATTCACTCCATCATTCACTCATTCACTCCATCATTCACTCACTCTGACATGGTTTTACTGTGTAATATTTGATGCATAAAAGAATATATTGAACATACGTGTTAATAATAAAGCAAAATACAGCGAACATCCCTGAACTCACCAGCCAACTCTGAGCCAGCCGATCTCCAGGACTCTCAGCGTCTCACCCACCCACTCTGTCATCATTCACTTACGATGACATAAAATCAGCTAACTTCTTCTGTTTCTATGAGAGGACACTCCCTGAAGGGGTTTACGGACATTGTCTCATGAATCGTTCTAACAACCTCTGAGGCAATTGCTTTCCTTATCCCCATTTGACAGATGAGGAAACTGAGGGTCAGAGAGGCTCAGAGCCATTTTCTGGGATTCTGACTCCAGGGTGTTTGGTTGGGACCCTGTGCCCTCTCCTCCCATTATGTTATAAGCATATGTTATAAGGTTCTCTCCTGCTCACTTTTGAAGGCTTCATAAACCTCCTCCAGTGACATCCTCTCTCTCTCCCTTTTGCTAGTAAATCCACAGAGAGACTGTCTGGTGAGCCTGGAGGTGCCGAGCCAGCTGTCCCGGCAGGAAGGCGGCGGGCCAGGTCCTCCTCGGTGCCTCGGGAGGTGCCCCGACTGTCCCTGAGTAAGTGACCACCTGCCAGGGCTCATTTCAGGTGGCCACAGTCTGGGCGCGTCGGCTCAGTGGTCAGGGCCCACAGCAGCAGCCTTGGAGGAGAGTTGGAGAAGGTTTTTGTGTGTCTGTTGTAGGCGATTGTAGTGTCTGGAGCACAGTGCTCCTCCAGCAAGAGCCACTGTCCCTCAAGGGGCTTGCATATGTCTCCTCTTGCTGAGTCTTCACTGCAAGATGGGCTGCACTGTCCACATTGTGCAGTTGAGGACCCAAGCCTGACGGCGCAGAGAACCTGCCTGAGGGAGCTCGGCTCCACACTCAGTGCCTGGGGCCCAGCCCCAGCTCCCTCCTTCCTGGCCCTGTGACCTTGGCCCGGGTGCTGCCCTGCTCCGTGCAGTTACAGGCACAGCTAATAGTGCGGTACCAACAGCATCCCCTTCCTGGGATGGCTGTGAGGGTGCACCGCACGGCGCCTGCCCGGTGTCCAGACCAGCGCTGAGAACGAGGTCAGGGTTGGGAATGTGTCTGCTCTCATTACTAAGGGGCAGGTCTGGACTAGCTACACCCATGCCCAAGCCAGTGGACCCACCCCGGCCCCTCTGATGTTCTTCTCTGTCCACCCCAGGTTCGGAATCTGAGCCAGCCTCCCTCCGGCTATTCTCTGAGAAGAGCAGGACCACCACGGACAGCCCACCCACAGCTGGGGACGGAATGAGAGGAGTGGGCAGCGCCAGACGGCCAGATCGGGTCACCTTCCGGGGCCAGTACACAGGTCAGGAAGGGAGGGCGGGGTGGCATGGTCCCCAGGGTGGTCTTCTCTGTCTTGAGCAGCCCTTTCTGAGACCCAGGGGCCATTCACATGTTACCACTTTCTCTGCATCCGTGATATGAAGTCATCTGGGAGGGCTGCCTCTGAGAATCTCAGGGCATTTGTCCATCAGTCATTCAGCAAACAGTTTCCAACGCCTCCGTGCCCCAGGGCCCATGCGTGGTTCTGGGAGCCCATGCAGCTGTCAATCATAAGGAGGGTCAGGAAGCACCTGCTGTGGCAGGACCTGGGCTGCAGGTGAACACAGAATCATCTACTCCCGCCCGAGCTCCAGGGCTGGGTCCCCGGGGACCCTGGGTCATGAACCAGGCACCCCGCACAGAGTCAGGCTCCAGATGACACACAGTAGGATTTCAAAGTGCTTAACATTGAAACCTGCCAGTGCTGGGCAGAGTGCCTCGTGGATCCAGCCCCATCCAGTTCCCCCAACAAGCCTGTAACACGCGCACCATGACTGTCTCCATCTTACAGCCCCTGGAGCACAGGGAGCAAACCCTGCTGCCCCCAGGCCCGAGCCCTTCCCATCCCAGCCAGCTGGTTGGGGTCCCGCGGGAGCTTCCCTCTGCCCTTGCTGAGCCCGGCTTCCTGGGCTGCTTTCACATCCTGACCGAGCTTGGGTTTGTTGACTGCTTCTGTGGGTCACGAACCAGGCAGCTGGTACCCAAGTAGGATGTGGGATGCAGCAGGAGTCTGGGAGAGCTTACAATAAACAGACACATAAATATGTTTTTATGTACATGTGTATATGTGCACATATACTTACATATCTACGTATTTATGCACATATATTACGTGTGTGTGTGCGCACACAAAGAGAGAGTGTGCAAACGACCTGGAGGGAGAGGAGAGAGCATTGTGCCACCTGCTCCAGCTCCACACCCTCCCAGAGTCACGCCCACTGTTCTGGTTTCCTCCCCAGGCCAGGAGTACCAGGTGCTGACCCCCAAGACTGTCCCCAGAGGCAGTGGCACAGCCTCCTGTCCCCACTGCCAGCCTGTCAGGACCCAGGATGCAGGTGAGGGACGGTCCCTGGAGAGGTGGCCAGGGTACTGAGGCTGTAGCTTCCTCTCTCCGGGAGGGAGCACTGGCCGCTGGGGGCGCCCTAGCTCAGTGGGGGTCAGGCACAGACCAAGAAACCGGACTGTTCTGGGCTTCCGGGCCCTGCAGGGCATCCCGCCCTCACCCCTATGGCTCCGGGGGCCGCCACCTGAAGCTGCCCTTCTGGGATGGGGAGCACAGGGTGGGGCAGGGAGCACGTGACTCAGCCTGGGGCTGGGAGGGCTTCCCAGAGTGGGTGGTGGCTGGCTGCTCTCATCATGCCCCCATTTTATCTTGGCCAATCAGTCAGCCTCTTGGAGCCTCAGTTTCCCCGTCTGTAAACGGGGCAGTGATGAGAGGAGCCAGCCCAGGGGCTTGTTGCATCTGATAAAACAATGCAGGAAGACCCTGAGCAGAGGGCCAGGCTCATGCGAGGCTGACTCTCACTGTCCTGGTTGCCATGGATACTGTTGTCCCCGGTGGGGGCAGCGCGTCTCCAGGCAGAGGTCCCTGAGGGCAGCCTGGGGCTGCGGGAGGCCTGTCTGGGGGTTCAGGCCTGAGGGTTCAGATACACCTTCTCCTGATGTCGCTTCCTTCTCTTCTAGGCGGTGCTGCCCCCAGGGACCCACCGGGACCGTCTCCCACAGACGTCCTGCGCTGTCCCCTGTGTGGTGGAGCTGGGTCCCGCCCAGAGGGGGACGCTTCAGATCCTCCCACCTCTGGTAGGATGGGGCTCAGTCTCCTCTCCCAGTAGCCCCCAGCTCTCCTGGATGGGGGTCGGGGCCCTGGCGGGTTTAGACGGGGCGCGCTTCCCCAGTCTGGGACGGAGCGAATGGGGCAGAGGGCTGCTTCCCAAATCGAGGCCTCCCAGGAGCCACCCCGTGTCCCGTCTACCGAGCAGGGGCCAGGCGACCTTCTGCTCTCTGCCTGACCTTCCCCAGGAGTCAGACTGAGTCCCTGTGCTGTCCCTCCCCACAGGGGCAGAAAAGGCCTCCACGAGGGGATGCGCACCTGCGACTTCCAGCCCCAAGCAGAGGAGCCAGCGGGTGGGCTCGCCGTCCTGGCCACCCCCCGGACTGTGGTATCTGGCCGCCGCGCCCTCAGCACCACCCACTCCCGCGTTGGCCTACGTCTCCCCGGTTCCCGTCCTGCCTTATCCATCAGCCACTGTGTAAGCACCTTCCATTCCCACCCTCCCAGCCTCTCTCTGTGTCTAATGTGCAGAACAAGCCGGACACTCGTGTAGTCACTCAACAAACCCTGAATGCACCCTGTGTACCAGGCGCTGGGACCCAGCGGTGAAGGCGCCTGGCAGAGGGCCCTGGCATCTAGGAGCTGACAGCCTCGGGGGTCTAGAACCCTAACCATCCTCCATTTCCTCATGGGTCTTCTCAGCGAGCAAGAAAAGTGTGCTCATGTTTTTTTTAAACGGCTTTATCTTGTAGAACAGTTTAGGTTTATAGAGAAATCGAGCAGTGGTACAGAGTTCCCATGTGCCCCCACACATGCAGTGTCCCCCATATTGACATCGGACGCTAATATGGGGCATTGGCACAGTTGGTGAGCCATGTAAACACTGTTAGTAACTGAAGCCCACAGGGTATTCAGGTTCCCGCAGTTGTCCCTGAAGCCCCATCTCTGCCCCAGGCTCCACCAGGACCCCACACACTCACTCCTCACGGCTCCTGGGGCTCCTCTGGCTGTGACAGGTGCTCAGTCATCCCTTGTCCCTCATGACCTGACAATCTGGAGGACTGACTGTCAGGCTCGAGGATTTGATGGAACCTCATCAGGACAAAAAGACGCAGCGGGGTAGGCGGAAGGGGGTCAGGCCCAAGAGTCAGTGCTCCCTGGGGTCCCGTCGGCCACCTCTTAGTGCGGTGGCCTCGGTCAGGCTGCCTCCTCGAGGAGCCTCAGTTTCCCCATCTGTGAAGCGGGGGATAGCCTCCATCACCACAGTGGTGTGACGGTGACGTGAGGCTGTGACAAGGACCACGGCCGTGACTGTGGAGCTGATAGCGCAGTGCCCGCACCTGCTCACCGCTGGATACCCCCGCAGGTCTCCCGACCCCAATGTGGTCCCTGCCCTGCAGGCGAGTTGGGGCGGGTCCTTAGGGAAGCCTGCTCCATCCACTGCGAGAGGCCACGGCGCATGCGCAGGCCTGCGCGGAGCTCGTGGAGATGCCCCCTGTGACCCGCTCATCTGGCAGGACAGCCTCCCTGGGATTTGGGAACCAGGATGCAGCTCTGAGCGCCCGTGGGAGCCAGGGGTCTCTCCACTTCCGAGGCCCTTCGTTCCATGTCCTTCGAGGCTCAGGTCTGTGGACATCACTAGCCAGGCTGCGCTCCCCAGGCCTGGACGGACGCGGGGAGGGGAAAGGCCCTGGTCCTTAGTGCCTGACAGACCGCCAGTAGGAGCCTTGTCACCTTGGGCGGGTCACACTGCTCCTCTGGGCCTCAGTTTCCCCTCTGTGAAGTGGGCTGTAGTGAGGATCAAGTGAACTAGTGTCTGGAGGACGCATCGTACACGGAGGGCGGCCGGTACCCACAGCGCAGCTGACGCTGCTGAAATTGGCCCTGATTGTGCCCAGGAGAGTCTCCAGCTGTCAATCAGCAGACTGCGCATGCTCAGTGGCCGCGGCCCTGCGCTTCAGGAAGCGGACCGGGCCTGCGCTGCCCCCTGCTGGTCGGCCGCCGCACAGCGCCTGCGTCGGAGGCTTTCAGGCCGGGATGGCTTTTTGTTGGTTTTCTGTTTGGCTGTTTGTGTTTTCGTTCTTGCCTTTTTTTAGCTCTGCCCGTGGGGAGTTTTGGGTAACTTTCAGGCCGAGCTGGTCCTCCAATTCTCAGAAGGTCGGGGTGTGTGGGAGCCCAGCAGTCACCCCGCATAGTGCCCGAAGGAGGGAGGAGGATTCAGAAGCCTGTTTATTGGGTTCAGCTGATTCGGATCAGCATCTCCTGGGAGCTCAGTGGCTCCGGGTGTGGACCCAGCCCTGCCCGCCCAGCCCTCCGGTCATGGGCCTCAGTGGCTGCACGTACAGAGCGTTTCCGTGGCCAGGCCACGGACAGAGCTGTTAGCTAGATGATCCTGTGGGATCTCCCCGGGGACGCGGCTCCATATGGCTGTTTCCGGTGGGGAACCAGAGCCCTTGCAGGAGGAGAGGCTGGGCCAGGGTCCTGCTGCTGGAGGGGAGCATCGGTTCATGGCTTGCTGGTTATCTGTGTGTCTTCTCTGGAGAGACGATGTTCAGATCCCAGCAAAGCCCCTTTCTCACTCTGTCCATAATGGAGCTTAGAGAGTGGGGGGTCAGCAATGAGAGCAGAGTTCACATCTGCCGGGCAAGACGCCAGGGAAAGACTCCAGCCGGGTCCTCCCTCCTCCTTCCTGCTTTATTTGGGCAAGCTGCTTCTTTTCCCTCTGTCTCCCTGCCACACTTTATTCCAGACACAGGGTCACGCCCTCTTCTTGCCCATCACCACTTTCTAGGAACCCTACACTGCATGGCCTCCAATGAATGCAGGAGTCACTCCCTAGAAAATGGGTGCTGCATCTCATGAGGTCGGCCCATGGTCCTCAGACTTTAACCCACCAGCCCAAGTCCTGCAGGGCCAGGCTGGGCAGGGACCTCTCCACCTGCTGGCCTGGGTGAGTGGACCAGACCTGCTGCCTCCTGCAGACCCCTAACTGTTCTTACCACGTTGTTCCAGTGCCCCCCACTGGCACGCGGGACTCCCGTATGTGACCTCTGTCATGAAGGGGGTTTTCTGCAGAGCCTGGGGTGATCCTGGTCTCCCTGAGATCTGGCTCTGGGATGAGAAGCTCCAAGGAGGCCTCAGGGTCTGTGTTGTTCATTCCCCATTGAACCCCAGGGCTGAGCACATGGGCTGGCACGTGCTCTGTGGTGAGGAAATATTAAATGAATGGGCAGATTGAACTACTCCTTCCTGAGCCCCTGTTCGGGGTCAGACACGCCTGTTTTCTTCCTTCATCTTTCTAACACATCCCTCCAACTAGGCCTTTACTCTTCCCATTTAGATGTGGAGAAACTGAGGCCCAGAGCATCAGGATCAGAGGTCCAGTGGGGCCTTAGGACGGTTGGCTCCAAACCCCGGCTCCTTGGCGCCCCTGCCCTCTCTGTGGCTGACGCTCTCTCTGCCCTCTCTCCTCAGGTTCTTCACGTCCCCAGGACCTACCTCAGCCCGACCAGCCTCCGAGTGGCACTCCTCTTCCTCCGCCCGGCCGGCCAGGGGCCCCCGGCACTCCGTCCAGCTGGACCTGGAGGACCTGGAGGCCCTGCACCAGGCCCTGAGCCGCGCCGTCGGGGCGGCCGAGCGCGTGCGCTCCCGCAGCCGGCAGCTGAGCCGCGCCCTGGAGGCTGAGCTGCGCCAGGCCCCCAGCCTGCGGGGCTCCTGTCCCCTCTGACCCCACTCGGGGCCAGGGACCCACGGGGCAGGGTACAGGCCGCCACTGTCTCTGGGCGAGGAGTCAGCTGAAGCCCCTTCTGAAGGCCCCGGGGACCCTCAGGAGGAGGCCCCCCAGCACAGGCCCTGCCTGCTCAGCCTCAGTGTTCTCAGACCAGAAGGGGCAACAGGCTGGTCATCAAGAGAAGTGGCTGCCCAGGGGACCAGCCCTGGAGCATCTGCTGGGACCGAGACCGCCCTCCGTCCAGGCGCCACCATGGGGGCTCCTCGTCCTGCACTTGTCAACCACCTCCAGCCAATAATATGGATTTATAGACGGATGGACAGATGTTGTAAACTGAGGAGGGCTCCTGTCTTGCATCCTCTGTAGGAGGCCGGAGAAGAAGGGAGAGGCCAGGGGCTCTGGGGCACACCTGCCACTGACTGTCACCAGCCTCTCCGGAGCAGCTGTCTCTGGGACGGACGTGGCTGGGAACCCTCCCCTGGTGACTGGTGGCCCATGGGGCACCTTGAGACCACTGGGCCGTTGTAGGATGGCAGCGCTGAGGGTGACGTGTGTCCAGCCTCCCTGTGGGTGGTGAGGCCTTTCCCAGGGGCTCCAGGGAGAGACACACCCACGGAGGGCCCAGGAAGCAGGCCGCCACGGTCCCTCCCACACCTCCTCTGAGACCCCGCTCTCCCCCGGGATCCCAGGGACTCTGGCCAGTGGGCAGCTCCTCCCAGGCCGTGTCCTGCCCCCACCCTTGTAGCAGCGCGTACCTCAGCTCTTCTGGAATGTGTGTTCATTGATGATATTTGTATATTTGAGGCATTTAAAAATCTATTTTCGTTACGATGGCAAATGAAGAGAATGAATATGAAGCTCTAAAAAGAGAAAAGTAAGCCAAAAAAACCCCCCAAAACGTTCCCTAAGGTGCCCAGGTCTGTGGTGTGTGTCCTCAACTTGTGGTCCCTAAAGTCAAGTGTGTGGGGGGCGGTTGGACGCTGAGGGCCCCCCCCAGGGGGCCTGCTGGGTGCACATTCCCAGACTCCTCCTGCCTCCCTCTGGTGGCTTCTGTGTCTCCTACTTTTCCCCTCTGCCTGTCAGAGCCATAAACCTTTCGACTGGAGGGGCCTGCGAGGAGGGGCCATCTGGCCAAGCCCCTTTGTGTGGAGGCCCGAGATGCTACGAGACACACAGCAGAGCGGTGTCTGCAAACGCTTGAGCCTGGACTCTCCCTCCAGTGCTCCTTTTAGTAGCAAACAGCAAGCACAGCTGCTGTTCTCTGAGCGCCTCCCAGTCTCCAACCCCTGAGCTGAGTCCTCGGTGGGTCATCCCCACACAGCACACACACCACCCTCCAGGTTCCCATTGGGTCCCGTCTTATTGGTGAGTAGACAGAGGTTCCGGTGGGCCCTCTGCCCGCGCTCACCATGCTCAGCCTCCAGGTCCGTATCCCTTGTCACTGTCTGTTTCTTCCTCATCGCCATCGTTTTCTCTCCCCGCCTCCTGCTGCTTCTTCCCGTGGCTTTTTCTTCAGTCTCCCCACCTCGCGATTCCCTTGCCTCCCCCGCCCTCCAGGACGCACTTCTCTCTCATCGTTCGGCTGGGCCTTCTCGGGAGAGTTGGAATCGGCCTCTTGCTGAAGCCGACTCTGGGATGGGAAGACCCTTCGAGGCTTGAGCCTCTGAGTCCAGAGCCTTCTGGGAGCCAAGTGGCTGTTCCCAGATATCAGGATGGGAAAGGGGAGCCCGGGGTGGCCAGGGCCGTGTCCCCACCCTCAGCCCCTAGCAGTGTCTCCAGCTTCAAGAAAGGATGCTGAGTCTTGGGTGTGTGCAGCTGGCTCTTTGGTGGGTGGTGGCATGTGAGCGCAGGACTGGGCATCAGGCGCGGGGTTGGGACCTGTCGCTCTGAAGGCTGAGGCCGCTCATACGTGGCATTGCCTGGAAAATTCGGCCCTGACATTCCCGCCCCCCCGAGTGGAGCAGCTGCCCTCCCATGACCACAGACCCGGAGCCCTCAGGCTGGGAGGAGGCGGCCTTCCTTGCTGGCCCCTGTTCAGGTGCGCATCAGCCTCTTCCTGCCACGGGATGGGCTGCCTGCCATGGGGCCCTGTCCCAAGGGTGCAAACACATTGCAGGACGGCTGGCTCCCGGGGGCCACCTCCCACTGGGTGTCGTGTCCTCCTCCTGTGGTCAGGCAGGTGTCTGAGGACATGTCACAGAGACACACGGCACCTCGGTCTGAGGCCCCAAGCCCTGCGTCCCCTGAGTCTGCCCTGATCGTGGCACAGGCCACCGCCATTGCCAGGAATGCTCCTGACAGCCTCTCCTTGGGTCTTCCTGCCTCCAGTCTGGCCCCTCATCCCACACCTCCCCTGATGGCCAGGGGGATGTCCTTAATAGTGGCCCTCGTGCTTGAACTACATGCCTGAGTCCTCCCTGCCCCTCGTCCACCTGAACCCCTACGTGAGGTCCTCCGCCTCAACTTCCTCAAACGCGTCCTCCCAGATCCTTCAGCTGCCACGGAAACAGTGGTATCCAGTGCCTATCTTTCCCCACTGGTTCAGACGCCTCTTCCAGGCAGCCCACCCAGAATTCCCCACACAGGGAATCGTCCCCAAACTGAGATTCCACTGGGCTCAGGTACGTGGTCATCTGTCCTGGCACGTGTACTGGGGCTTCCAGCGGGGGCCCTTCCAACCAGGGGCAGGGCCTTGTCCAGTGCTCGGCCAGGACTCAACTCAGGGCGGGCTTCAACGGGAATAAATGAATGAAGGAGCAAATGACGGACTGAGTGAATGACAACTGCCTGTCCCAAAGGCAGAAGCTTTATTGTTGCAAGAGAGGGAAGGAACGGAGGTACAAAGGGTGGGTGGGGGCTGGAGACGCCCCCAAGTCCCCGAGGCCCGAACCCAGGACTGCATCCTCCTAGGCCTCCTCCTGTTTCTTCTTCCTTTCTTCCTCATGCTGCTTCTCCAGCGGCCCACACTGATCCTAGAAGATGAGGAGAGAGAGCACAGTGACGGGGAGGGCGGGGGTCCCTGGGGGAAGATGGGATGACTTGTGACTATGGTGCAGCCCACCCAGGGCTCCAGCCTGGCTCTGCCACTTCCGAGCTGGGTGACCTTGGGTGAGTCACTTTCCCTCTCTGAGCCTCAGCTTGTTCATCTCTAAAACAGGGCCTCAAACCCTTAGGAAGAGCTGGCATTTGCCGAGCACTTATGACCTGTCAAGCCCTCGTGCTGACCTCCTGCATTCTCACCACCATTGTGCAGATGGTGCAACTGAGGCTCTGGGCGGCTGCGTGACCTCTGAGGTCCCCCTGCCAGGAGATGGGGAGGCAGACTACAGGCCACGGGACCACCTCCAGTGCCTGTGTCCATCAGCCCTTTCCCAGGGTTCCCGGCCGCAGAGGAGGGGGGATTTGTGCCACTGGTGTCACAGGAGCTGACCTCAGGTGCAAACCACTGGGGATGAGTTTATTTTAATGAGCATGGGAGTATTTCATGTACATCCACAAACGTGTAACTGCTCATCGACTCCCGGGTCCCAGGTGTTGTGGCCTCGGACAGACCAGGTATAGCCGTGCATGTCACACAGGATAAGGGACAGAATTAGGGAGACCGTCACACAGGGAATTCTCAGTTAAAGCAAAAGTCGGGACAGTGCTCCTGGACCCGCTGCAGCTCGAGTGACGCTGAGAACCACAGCCCGACTCTCTCATGCACACGTGTTAGCACCGTCATGAACCGGGGGTGTGGCAGGCAGCTGTAAACGCCAGTTCCCCACGTGCTTCTCTTTCCCAGCTTCCCACCACCACACCCCAGCCACACTCTTTGCCTCCCATGAGTCCTTACAATCCCCTGCTCTCTCCAGCGTCCTCCCTAATTTTCAGTGAGTGTTCCCTCCTGGGCTCCCGTCCACCCCCGAGGGCCTCTGGGAAACGCAGCTGTCCCTGCAGAGTGGCAGGTGCTTAAAGCAGGATATCCTGCCTCCTTGTGCAGCCTTGGCTGACAGCTTTCCCTCTCTGGGCCTCCAAGGCTGCCCCAGGCCCAGCTGCCCAGGTCTCCTTGCGTTCACCTTTTTCTGATCAATGTAGACAATTTTCGACTTCTCAATGCCAATGCACCCGATGGCTTCATGGAACTCACTCATTTGCTCCTGAGTCACATCCAGTGTGTCCGCTGCAGGAGGGAGCACAGGGGCTGGGTGAGGATGCTAGGAGCCTGGGTGGGCGGCCAGGGAAGGCCAGGGTTCTGGGGGCCCAGCCCCAAGAACAGAGGGTCCCAGGGTGAGGCATTGGTGGGCGGGGGTTGGAGGGTCACCTACCGTACAAGGACAGCCCCAGGTTCTCCTTATCATCCGGGAAGTAGAGAATCATGAAGGTCTTGGGGTCCTTGGTGAGCAACACGTTGCCAACATATTCTTTGCCCAGCACTGGAGGAGGAAGCCTCTGGTGAGACCACAGGGATGGCACCGTGGTTCCCATCTCACCTGCAAGGGTGCTTGTGTGTCCAGGGCCACACAGCCAAGGGGTGACTGCCAGGGGCTCACTTGGGCCCCATGTCCCTGGCTCCTACTGTGCGCCAGGCCCTGCAGGAGCCCATTCCTCGTGTGGAAGCCCAGGAGCTGCACGCGGACTGTGGCCATCAGCCACTTCCTCCCCGTTTTGCAGATGAAAACGAGGCCTGGGGAGGGACCCGGGGCTGCTACATGCTGTGGGTCCACGTCCATCGCCATCCTGTGCTCCTACTATGTGCCCTCTCTGCAGTGATGGTGCGATGGGGGTGAAGTCACTGCCTGCCCAATGCGCAGGCTGCCCCCTTAGTTACCGGGGGATAGAGATGGATGATTGAGAGGCGGCACGGAGCCAGCCTGGGGTTTCATCCGAGGTCTCACTGCAAGTGTGTGACCTCGGGAAACTACTTGACATCTCTGTTTTCCTGTTTGCTCCTCTGATCACCTAATGTCCTCCTAGGGTTGTCTGTGAGAATTAAGTGGGTTAAAGCATGCCAGGGGCTTCAAGGTGCTGGGCACAAAGTAAGAACTCAAAACTGGTGACTATTACAGTGTGCAGGTGCCAGGACCAAGGAGACAGAAGAAGCAGGCCTGTCTCGTATTCTCTGTGTCCACAGCCCCAAGGGCTTTGGTCTCATCCCCTCCTGTAGACTGGCCCGCCCATGTCCTCCCCATTCCACACAGCCGCTCTGTGCCCGAGGGCTGCCCTCACCTTGTTTGGATAAGGTCCCTTTGTCCCGCTGGACGTTCAAGATGCTGAAGTCATAGTAGCACTGGTTGTCACTAGGGCTAGAGTGAAGGGGCAAGAAAAACAGTTAGTCAGTCAAGGAGAAGTGGACAATCACCCATCACAGACACCTGGGGTCAGGAGTCTGCTGGCAATTGGGGTCAGCCCTCCCCATTCCATGGAGGGGAAGGCTGAGGCCAGGAAGGGGGCAGGACTTGCTCCAGGTCCCCTTCGGCTCAGGGTAGAAGCCAGAAACTGGGGCTGGGCTGGGCGTGTGGGGGTCTCACATGGTCGAGTACTCCCTGAGCTGTATTGTGTCCTCCCTCTTGTTGGGGGTTAAGTGGAAGTAGGCCGCCTGGAGCTTCTTAGCTGTCTCATGGTACTCAGGGTCGCGGGAGGCTGATGCGATATAGAACCACTTGCCAGAGATCTGGGGAGAAGCCAGGAGCAGGTGAGGGAGGCTGGGAGCCGGAGTCTCGATGGTCCACAGGACAAGACTCCAGCACACCTCTCCCTCCAGTTTGCAAACAGGGTGATGGGGGCCCAGGTGAGGAGAGGACATGCAGGAGCTCACACTGAGGGTCAGACACCCCCCCACCCCAGTCACTCCTCTTTGCCCAGGACAGAATTGTCCCCTGCTGGGGACCTGACAACGAGGCTACTGAGTTGGGAGGCAGAGGAAGGCCACTGGAGGCTGGTCAGAATTTCACCCCCAGAGCCACGAGAGGAAAGGGCAGAGTCAGAGGAGGGGGCTGACCACAAGCCAGCAGGGGAGAGGGAAGCCCAGAGAGGGAGGCATCTGCCCACAGGGCCCAGCACTCACACGGTCCAGGGTGGCATCAGTGAGAGGTGCAGCCCTGAATTTGTCACAGTCCAGGCTCTGTGCGTCCAGCAGAGGAAGGAGGCTCAGGACGGCGAGGGCCCAGGGCAGCAGCATGCTGAGAAGGGGAGGCACCTGGAGCCAAATAGAACTGGTGGCTGGAGGGTACAGTGACCTGTATAAGGCGCTGTGGGCACATGTGACACAATCTGTTAATGGGGAAATGCCTTGCACAAAACCTTCCCTTCTTACCCAAAAGCCAGCTCTTGGTAAAGCCTCTAAGCCCAGGTCTAACTTGGGTCCCTAACCTGGAGGTCTGGCTGTTCAAGGCCAAGGTGGGTGTGGGCTGCACGGATATTTGCTAACTTGTGGATTTCAGTAGATGAGCCTCTTAGCAAGCTCTCACAGTTTCATCCAATTCCTGTCCCACTGACTTGAGAGGGACCCAGCCATAGATCAGATGTTGAAGGAAACTTAGAGCCCCAGGCTCTCATGGGGAGTAGGGGTGACGGGCGGGGGAGGATTTGGGGGTTGGGGTGATGGCAAATAGGGATTGAATTCAACAGAGTGTGGTGACAACGTGAAAGAGCAAATGTCCAGAGGGGCCGACCCAGTCTTAGGGACAGGGACACTTCCCAAAGAAGGGACCCTCTATGCTGAATGTCTACTTCCACAAAATGTGTTACTTGAACTATCTCTGAACATCCAAAGCAGGAAATTATCCTGTGTTTTCTCCACCCCCAGCTATGCGAGCAGAGAGACATCCTGTCTCTTTACCAGGTCATCCCAATCCTAGAGCAGTGCCCAGCACTGTGTGGTCTCAGCAAAAACTCTGGGACGAATAATTCCATTGCTCATTTGCAATTCTACCTCATGGGGTCCAATCTTCATCCATATGAATCAATACTTTGCAAAAGTACTATATGAGGAGAGACATCAGCATCATGGCAGAGTGAGCTCTCTGCTTAGACTCTCCCTCTATGATCCAGTGTAAAGGACATTCATATACCAACAGAGGACCTTCACACAACACAAACGACATCTGAGAGACGCTTGCAGCCATACGTCTGAAGGTGGTGGTGCTGGACTCCCTGGAAGAAGTGGAAGGAAGGTAAGGAGATCACCTCTCCCTCCTCCAATGACTTGGGACAGCATGGCTATGAAGGGAATGTGGGAGGAGTGGCCGTCCATGGGAATACCTTCAGTCTCCCAGTTCTCTCACTGCCCGTGGGAAAGCACCACACAGAGCTGACTAAGCTCTTGACTCCTACGCAGGGCCGCAGATAGAAGCTGTGATCAGATATTATCACTATGTGGAGGCAGAAATCCATGCCCTCAAGCAGTATGAAAAAATATATGAACTCTCCAGACTACAAGGAAAATGACAAGCACCTAGAAATTCATCCTGAAGGCCCTGAAATTTATAATCTAAATGACAGAGAATTGAAGAAGCTATCATAAAAAACCCTCAAATGGATACAAGAAAATACAGATCGACAGTTCAATGGAAAAAGGAACTTCAGCACAAAAGAGATTGAAACTATAAAGAAGAACCAATCAGAAATGTTGGAGATCAAAAACACACTGAGTGAGATAAAGAAAAATCTAGATTCCCTGAGTAACAGATTTGACACTACAGAGGAGAGAATCAGCATTCTGGAGGAAGGAAATATAGAAATGCTTCCAGTGGCGGAGGAGAGAACTAAGACTAAACAGAAATGAAAAGTTCTCCTGGAAATATCCGACTGAAATGGAAATGCAACAGAAGGATTATAGGTCTTCCAGAGGGAGAAGAGAAGGAGAAGGCAGCAGAAAGCTTGTTCAAAGTAATAATAGCAGAGAATTTCCCAAACCTGGGAAAGGAGCAGGAAATACAAGTGAAAGAAGTTGATAGGTCTCCTAACTGAATCAACATAAAAAGACCTTCTCCAAGGCATATGGTAGTAAAGTTGGCAAAAGTCAAAGATAAAGTAAAAATATTAAGGGCAGCAAGGCAGAAGAAAATAACTTACAAGGCAGCCATACAGGCTTTCAATATTTCTTAGCAGAAACCTTATAGTCTAGGAGAGAGTGGAATGATATATTCAAAAGTGTGAAAGACAAAAACTGACAGTTAAGAATATGCTATCCAGTGAAAATATACTTCAGTTATCATGGAGAAATAAAAACATTCCCAGATACACAAAAGCTGAGGGAGTTCATCGCCACAAGACCCATGCGTGAGAAGAAATGCAGAAGAAGGTTCTTATGCCTGGAGAAAAAAAAAACAAAACAAAGAACAAAAAAAAGGACCGGGTTACAAAGCCTTGAGTCAGGAGATAAATATGTAGACAAAATCAGAAAACTTCAGGACTCTATCAGAACAGGTTAGCAAACACTGAATTATAACATTAAAGATAAAGGGAAGGAAAACAAAAAATAAATATAATCTCCTCATTTTGACCACAAACTCACAACACAACGTGGAATAGGTTGTGAAAAGAACAACTTAGAAGAAGAAGAGGAAAGGGAAGGAATGAGCTTAGTCTAAGGAAATAAGAGTCCACAAGAAAATGGACTATCTCATCCACGAGATTTTTGACATGAACCTCATGGTAAACACTAAACAAATAATTAGAACAGAAACACAAATGATAGAGAGAAAACTAAGAAAACCATCACAAAAACTACCTAATTGAATTAGTAGTCTGAAATACACAGGATGAGAAACAAAGGACATGCAGAAAGACCAGAAAATAAGTGATAAGATGGCAGCATTAAGCTCTCATATATCAATAATCACTCTAAATGTAAATGGATTGAATTCTCCAATCAAAAGACACAGAGTGTCAGGATGGATTAAAGAATAAGACCCACGAATATGCTGCCTCCAGGAAACACATCTCAGCTCCAAAGACAAACACAGGCTCAGAGTGAAGGGATGGAAGATGATACTCCAAGCTAATGGGAGATAAAAGAAAGGGTGTTACCATAATTATATGAAAGCAGACTTCAAGATAAAACAGGTAAAGAGAGACAAATAGGAGCAGTACATAATGATAAGAGGGACACTCCACCAAGAAGACATAACACTAATAATTCTATATGAACCCAACACAGGCACCCAAAGTACACAAAACAACTATTAACAAACCTAAATGGAGATATTAACAACAAGACAATAATATTAGGGGACCTTAACTCCCCATTTACATCACTTACCAGAATGGACAGATCATCCAGAGAGAAAGTCAACAAGGAAACAGTGGATTCAAACGAAAAACCAGACCAGAGGGACTTTATAGATATAGATAGAACACTCCATCCAAAATGAGCAGAATTCATTCTTCTCAAGTACACATGGAACATTCTCAAAGATAGACCATATGTTGGGAAACAAGGCAAGCCACAATAAATTTAAGGAGATTGAAATCATATCAAGCATCTTTTACAACCACAATGCTATGAAACTAGAAATCAGCTACAAGAAACAAAAGCTAGGAAAGGGAAAAGATGTGGAGACTAAACAACATGCTCCTGAACTACCAATGGATCATTGATGAAATTAAAGGAGAAATAAAAAAAAAATATCTGGAGAGAAAGGAAGATGAAAACACACCATACCAAGTCATACGGGATACAGCAAAAGCAGTCCTAAGAGGGATATTCATAGCAATACCCGCCCGCCTTAACAAACAAGAAGAACCTCAAATAAGCAATCTTAAACTACACCTAACAAGACAGAAAAAGAAGAGCAAGCCAAACCGAATGTCAGCAGAAGGAGGGAAATGATGAAAATTAGAGCAGGAATAAATGCAATTGAAACAAAAAGGACAGTAAAAAGGATCAATGAAACAAGAAGCTGGTTCTTTGAGAAGATACACGAAATTGATAAACCCTTAGACAGACTCACTACAAAAGAAATAGAGAAGGCTCAAATAAGTAAAATTAGAAATGAAAGAGGAGAAATTACAACGGATTCCACAGAAATACAAAGGATTCTACAACAATACTATGAAAAACTATATGCCAACAAATTGGAGAATCTAGAGGAAACGGATAAATTCTTAGACTCATACGACCTCCCAAAACAGAATCAAGAAGAAACACAGAATCTGAATAGACCAATCACAAGTAAAGAGATTGAAACAGTCATCAAAAGTCTCCCAAAAAATAAAAGTCCAGCACTAGATGGTTTCTCAGGAGAATTATACCAAACATTCAAAGAAGATTTAAGACCTATCTTTCTGAAAGTATTCCAAAAAATTGAGGAAGACAGAACACATCCTAACACATTTTACGAGGCCAACATCACCCTGCTACCAAGCTAAGGAACGACAACACAAAGAAGGAAAAGTACAGGCCAATATCGCTGATGAGCATAGATGCAAATATCCTCAACAAAATATTGGCAAACCAACTACAGTAATACATTGAACAGATCATACACCTTGACCAAGTGAGATTTACACCAGGGGCACAAGGATGGTTGTACGTCCACAAATCAATCAACGTGATTCACCACATTAACAAAACAAGGAAAAAAACCACATGATCATGTCAACAGACAAAGAGAAAACATTTGACAAGATCCAACAGCCATTTATGACAAAAACTCTCAATAAAATGGGTATACGAGGGAAGTACCTCAACATAATAAAGGCCATATATGAGAAACCAACAGCCAACATCATACTCAACAGGGAAAAACTGAAAGCCGTCCCTCTGAAAACAGGAAGACAAGGGTGCCCACTCTCACCACTCCTATTCAACATAGTACTTACTGGAGCTTTGGGCCAGAGCAACTAGGCAAGAGGAAGGAATAAAAGGAATCCAAATAGGCAATGAAGAAGTGAAACCCTTGCTGTTTGCAGATGACATGATTCTCTATATAGAAAGCCCTAAAGAATCCATTGGAAAACCATCAGAAATAATCAACAACTACAGCAGAGTTGCAGGGTACAAGATCAACTTACGAAAGTCAGTAGCATTTCTGTACCCTAATAATGAACTAACAGCAAGAGAACTCAAGAATGCAATCCCAAAAAAGGAATAAAATGCCTGGGAATCAATTTGCCCAAGGAGGTGAAAGACCTATACAATGAAAACTATAAGACTTTACTGAAGTAAATCAATGATGACATAAAGAAATGGAAAGATATTCCATGCACATGGATTGGAAGAATAAACATAGTTAAAATGTCCATATTACCTAAAGCAATCTACAGATTGAATGCGATCCCAATCAGAATCCCAATGACATTCTTCACAGAAATAGAACAAAAAATCCTAAAATTCATATGGGGCAACAAAAGACTGCAAATAGCTAAAGCAATCCTGAGAAAAAAGAACAAAGCTCGAGGCATCACAATCCCTGACTTCGAAATATACTACAAAGCTATAGGAATCAAAACAGCATGGTACTGGCAGAAAAACTGACATACAGATCAATGGACCAGAACTGAAAGCCCAGAAATAAAACCACACCTCAATGGACAGCTAATCTTTGACAAAGGAGCTAAGAACACATAATGGCGAAAGGAAAGTCTTTTCAATAAATGGCATTGGGAAGACTGGACAGCCACATGCAAAAGAATAAAGAAGACCATTATCTTACACCATACACAAAAATTAACTCAAAATGGATTAAAGACTTGAAGGTAAGACGTGAAACGATAAAACTCCTGGAAGAAAATATAGGCAGTATGCTCCTTGACATCGGTCTTAGAAGGATCTTTTCAAATACCATGTCTACTTGGACAAGGGGAACACAAGAAAAAATAAACAAGGGGACTTCATCAGACTAAAGAGCTTATTCAAGGCAAAGGAAACCGGGAACAAAACAAAAAGACAACCCACCAACTGGGAGAAAATATTTGCACATGATATATCTGACAAGGGGTTAATCTCCATAATATATCAAGAACTCACACAACTAGACAACAACAACAAAAAACCATAGGGTCAACAAATGGGCAGAGGATATGAACACATATTTTTCCAAAGAAGATATTCAGATGGCCAACAGGCACATTAAAACATGTTCAACATCACTAATCATCAGGGAAACGCAAGTCAAAACTACACTAAGATATCTTTACACCTGTTAGAATGGCTATAATCACCAAGACAAAAAATAACAAATGTTGGAGAGGGTGTGGAGAAAAGGAGACCCTTGTACACTGCTGGTGGAAATGCAAACTGGGGCAGCCACTGTGGAAAACAGTATGGAGATTTCTCAAAAAATTAAAAATAGACGTACCATATGACCCAGCTATCCCACTACTGGGTATCTATCCAACGAACTTGAAATCAACAATTCAAATAGACATATGCACCCCTGTGTTCATTGCAGCATTATTCACAATAGCCAAGATGTGGAAGCAACTCAAGTGCCCATGGACTGATGAATGGATAAAGAAGAGGTGGTGTATGTATACAATGGAATACCACTCAGCCACAAAAGACAAAATCGTCCCTTTCACAACACCATGGATGGACCTTGAGGGTATTATGTTAAGCAAAATAAACCAGACAGAGAGAGACAAACAGCATATGATTTCACTCATACGTGGAAGATAAACAAACACATGGACAAAGAGAACAGATGAGTGGATGCCAGAGGGCAAGGGGATTGGCGGTGGGCGTGAGGGGTAAGGAGCACATATGCATGGTGACCGACAAATAATAATGCAACTGAAACGTAACTGAAATTACACAATGTTACAAACTATTTTAAGAAGTATTATTACTCTGTGCTTACAATTATGTATTCTTATTCATTTCAGATATGTTCAATAATTATTCATGTTTTGGTGTAGTTGGTAGTTGTGATTTGAATGGATACATAAGCTTTCATTCGCTTCCCAGATTCTAACTGATCAATAAATGAAAAGCAAAAGTATAGATTGGAACATCTGATGAAGCCATTTGGTTCAAAACTAATTCAGCCTGACCTTGTTTTTCCAAAAGGGTCTGACATGGCCTGTCGAGCGTGCATTGTACATTGTCTGTCTGCTTTATGTATTTACTGTGTACCAAAGACAGGATGATGCCCTCAGACAGGGATGTGGCTGCCCCATATGGGCATTTCTTTAGGGATAAGCGTCTCTCCCTAAACTAAGAATTAGTTCCCGACCTGCTGTGCTTGCCTTGTGACCCCTCACCTCGTGACCACTGACCTGCTGTGCCACCTAAGCTCTCATGACAGTTGTAAAAGGGACATTCCTATCCTAAGTGATGCGTACATCTTTGTTCCAAGATGGTCCATACCCACTCTGCACACCCCTCGTCTTTGGTGCCCCTCTCTCCTTGGGGAAGGAAGGCTCCGGGCTGGTCCTCAGATCTGGCTCATAATAATTTCAGCCCAAGTTTGGTTGTTAGATTGATTATTGATGATTTGCATCAACATAACTTACTGAATCATGTCCTCTCTTTACAGTATTTTGTTTGATGTTTTCCAGCTTTATTGAGATAGAGTTATAGCTGTAGAGTTTTATATTGTGATTTTTTCCCTTTGAGGTAAGTGTCACAGACCAAATTCCTTCTCCACTCACCACACTATTCAAGAGAGAGAAAAGCATATGTCGTGTGTAAGACTTTAGCGTTATTCAAAATAGCCAGAAACTGGAGACAATTCAAATGTCCGTCAAAAGTAAAATGGAAAACCAAAATGAGACATTTTCACACAATGGGATGTCACTCAGGAATGAAAAGGAGTGGAATGTGGATGCAGATAACACCATGAAGGAATCTCAGAAACCTGGCACTGAGCCAAGGAAGCCAGACTCGCAGAGCTCCTACCATCAGGTTCCATTCATATCAAGTTCTAGACACGCCAGTGCTAATCTATAATGACGGAAATCAGATCGGTGGCTGCCCAGGGCGAGGAGGACAGCGTGATTGCCAAAAGGCCCGGGAGGACTGTCTGCAGTGGAGGGCGACGTTCTGCATGTGCACTGTGCTGGTGAGGACACATGTACTGTACACCTGTGAGAACCCATTGCACCGGAACCGACAATGTGTGCATTTCACTGTATGCCAGTTACAGCTCAGCTAAGACGATTCAAAAATCTCTCCCCCAAAACAGAGTTGAAAACAGGAGAAATGAAAGAACACTGACGATTTTTAATGCTGTGCCAACTTGGCGATGAACAATTGAATCTCTTTCTCGTCATCCTGGCCAGAATTGGAATTCCCTTTTTTCTCTTTCTCTTTGATCAGCTCAGTTTGTGTTTTGAATTTGCATTGCTCTAATCTGAGTCTTGGAAAAATGGTTGGAGTTCTTCGGGAGGGGAGAGCACAGGTGAGAACACGGAGTGTGAAGGACCTGGCAGGGCTGTGTGGCTGGAGCCTGTGATGGGTTTGGAGGGACCAGGGTGGTTGCTGAGAGGTTGCTGGGATCTGAGCCTGCAGGGCACGGAGCCAGGCTGAGGAGTTCGCAGTGGACTCTGGGGAATTCAGGGGTAATTGAGTGTGTGGGGGTGAGTATTCAGATTTGTTCTCTAGATAGATCACTCTGTGTGTGCAGTGGGGAGGGTGGGAGGACAGGAGGAGGGGCAAGCGTCTGGGAGAGCAGCGGGAGGCTGCGGCAGTGGTCCAGGTGTGAGATGACGGGACATGGGACGATGCCAGACACTGTTTATTTCAAGGAGAGGCTGCACGATGGGTGGGGAGAGAACCACCATGAGACCTGGGCCATTCAGGCTCCTGCCCAGAGCCCAGAACTTATCACACACATATCACACACACACACACACACACACACACACACACACACAGAGTTTACTGAAGAACACATAAGCACTTCTGTCACTTGGGATCTGGTCCTGGTCCTGGCACAGAGTGACCCACAGCCCTCAACATCCTCTATCACAACCAACACTGTTCACACCCTGGGGAACAGTTCCTCGCATTTGGCACTCGGTCCCTGAACCATCGGGCTGCTGTCCCCGGCTGTGCTGAGCCTTTGTGGAGGATGCTGCTACCGACACAGGAGACGGACCTGCTTCAGAGCTCAGGGAGCATCAGAGGAGACTTAGGGCTCAGAGAAAGCACAAGTGACTAACTTCCCAGTTTCTCCCTTTCAGCATAAAGCCAACAAATTCTTGCAATATCCAAGCTTGTTTCCCAATACCATGGTGAGTCCATTTCTTGCACCGTGTGGTCGGGGAGGCCTCCCGAGGGTGGCGGGGCTCAGAGAAGGTGCTCACGGAATGTTCGTGGATGCCTGCAGCCCCATCCGAGGACAGTGATGGGTGCCCAGCAGGCAGGGGTGTGGTCGGGGTACGTTGTAGAGCCAGCTCTCAGGCCACCAGGAGGGTGAGGAAAGAGGCCGAGAGACTGCTGAGAAGCCTGCCTCACCCCGGGAGGGATGAGGGACCAGTGGGGAGGGGGTGCATCTGAGAAGAGATGTTAGACGTTGGACCCACAGGACTTGGGAGCTGGCTAACTCTCGGGGGTGCTCAGGGAAGGAGAAGGGTCTAGAACGACTCAGATTTCTGGCTGACCAAACAGTTGGCGCCGATCCAGAGATGGGAACTCAGGAGGGGAGTGAGTTTGCAGGGAAGAAGCATTTGAAGGGCCAGCTGGCATTCAACCACTGAGGAATTAAGTCAGAGAGACTGAGACTCTCACACAAACAACCCAGAGACGGCAGGGGACCCCCGAGTGGGATTCCGAGTCCCCGCCCCATTCAGCAGCCTTGGGCCTGAGAAAGGAACCAGAGCTGCCCTCCGGGTCTGCAGGCAGCATGCAGCCTCAGCCCTGCCTCCCAGGGGTCACCTGGGGACGGAGCTCCCCAGAGCCAGTGCCCCCACAGTTCACCTGGGAAACCCCAACATGTGCCCGCTTGGGGAGTTCCCAGGGAACCACCACCCTGGACTCTGTGCTGGGGCAGAGCCAGAAAGGGGTCCCCGCTCCTTCTGTGCACTCATCCGAGAGCTGGAGGTGGCGCCAGCACACACTCACCCCTCGGGCCAGGGGCCACCAGGCAAGAAGTCACCCTGAGGGGCTCCTCGCCCAACAGCTGGCCCAGGAGTGGATGGAGAGCCTGTCGCAGCCTGAGGACAGCCAGGCCGGGCCCACACCCTGATGCTCTCTGAGGAGGGCGTTTATGGGGGGGTTTAGGGGGATCCTCTGCCGCCATGCCCACCACGCCCTCAGAACCAGACTCTGGAGCTTCAGGGAGGGATGGAGAGAAATGCTGACAGGATTTCCTGCCAGATGCTGGCAGCTCATGAGGTCCCATCTCAGGCTGGCTGCTTTGGGGGCTCCACCGGGAGGACAGCAGCCTTGCAGAGGGCACCCCAGCATCTCCCAGCCTGGTCCCGTTCCGGTGGTGGAGGGAAGTCCCATGGCCTCTCCGCGTCCTCTCCCCATGCACGGCCTGCACTTTGCTCCTCTGGAGCCTGGGGTCCCTTCAGTAGAATTTCCTGAGCATCTCTGAGCTGTAGGGTACCGGGGTGTGAGATGGGGAAGCCCTGGCTCACTATCTGGTGGGGAGACAGAGGGACAAGCATCTTCTGCTGGGAGTAGAGACATGAGCTTGAACAAGATGGGAAAGTTTTGGGGGACCCAGGAGCGAGGGGCTGAGTCAGGGCAGGAAGAACCCGGGTCTGGACGGGAAGTTAGGGTTTCCACAGACAGAGAGGGGAGGGAGGGCAGCCCAGGGGCCGAGGCGGGGGCCGAACTCCAAGTGTCAAGTGGAACGTGAGCCAACGCCCTCCTTACTCTGCACCCTCGTCTCTCTTGAGAAATTGTCGCTGGGGTTTTTGAACAGCTTCTCAGAGGCCCTGCGTGTGAGTGCGTGACCCTCAGAGTTAGGCTCTGCTCACCGAACCTGCAGGAACCTGGACTCAGAGAGATGTCAGCAAATGGAGCCAGAAAAGTGGACACACAAGGAGCGTCCAGCATCAATGCATCCGTAGGGCATCCTCTTCAATGGCCTGTCCTCAGAGGCCTGTGTCTGAGGATAGCAAGCGGCCAGCGTTGCTGTGACAGAGGTTGCTGGGTGGGAACAGAGGCTAAGGCACCATCCACGCTCAGTCCCCGCGAGGACTTCTGCCCCCAATGTGGTCTCTACCTCACAACCAAGTGGGGCGGGTCTTTAGGGAACCCCGGTTCCATCCTCTGTGTGAGGCCAAGGCGCATGCGCAGGCCTGTGCGGAGCTGGTGGAGATGCCCGCTGTGCCCTGCTCATGGGGCAGGACGGTCTCGCTGGAATTTGGGGACCAGGATGCAGCTCTGAGCGCCCGTGGGGTCTCTCCACTTCCGAGGCGGTTCGTTCCATGTCCTTCGAGGCTCAGGTCTGTGGACAAAACTATCCAGGCTGCGCTCCCCAGGCCTGGACGGACGCGGGGAGGGGAAAGGCCCTGGTCCTTGGTGCCTGACAGACGGCCAGAGGTAGCCCTGTCACCTTGGGCGGGTCACACTGCTCCTCTGGGCCTCAGTTCCCCTCTGTGAAGTGGGCTGTAGTGAGGATCAAATGAACTAGTGTCTGGAGGACGCATCGTACATGGAGGGCGGCCGGTACCCACAGCGCGTCTGAGGCTGCTGAAATTGGCCCTGATTGTGCCCAGGAGAGTCTCCAGCTGTCAATCAGCAGACTGCGCATGCTCAGTGGCCGGGGCCCTGCGCTTCAGGAAGCGGACCGGGCCTGCGCTGCCCCCTGCTGGTCGGCCGCCGCACAGCGCCTGCGTCGGAGGCTTTCAGGCCGGGATGGCTTTTTGTTGGTTTTCTGTTTGGCTGTTTGTGTTTTCGTTCTTGGTTTTTTTTTAGCTCTGCCCGTGGGGAGTTTTGGGTAACTTTCAGGCCGAGCTGGTCCTCCAATTCTCAGAAGGTGTGTGGGAGCCCAGCAGTCACCCCGCATAGTCCCCGAAGGAGGGAGGAGGATTCAGAAGCCTGTTTATTGGGTTCAGCTGATTCGGATCAGCATCTCCTGGGAGCTCAGTGGCTCCGGGTGTGGACCCAGCCCTGCCCGCCCAGCCCTCCGGTCATGGGCCTCAGTGGCTGCACGTACAGAGCGTTTCCGTGGCCAGGCCACGGACAGAGCTGTTAGCTAGATGATCCTGTGGGATCTCCCCGGGGACGCAGCTCCATATGGCTGTTTCCGGTGGGGAACCAGAGCCCTTGCAGGAGGAGAGGCTGGGCCAAGGTCCTGCTGCTGGAGGGGAGCATCGGTTCATGTGCTTGCTGGCCATCTGTGTGTCTTCTTAGGAGAGACGATGTTCAGATCCCAGCAAAGCCCCTTTCTCACTCTGTCCATAATGGAGCTTAGAGAGTGGGGGGTCAGCAATGAGAGCAGAGTTCACATCTGCCGGGCAAGACGCCAGGGAAAGACTCCAGCCAGGTCCTCCCTCCTCCTTCCTGCTTTATTTGGGCAAGCTGCTTCTTATCCCCCTGTCTCCCTGCCACACTTTATTCCAGACACAGGGCCACACCCTCTTCTTGCCCATCACCACTTTCTAGGAACCCTACACTGCATGGCCTCCAGTGAATGCAGGAGTCACTCCCTAGAAAATGGGTGCTGCATCTCATGAGGTCGGCCCATGGTCCTCAGACTTTAACCCACCAGCCCAAGTCCTGCAGGGCCAGGCTGGGCAGGGACCTCTCCACCTGCTGGCCTGGGTGATTGGACCAGACCTGCTGCCTCCTGCAGACCCCTAACTGTTCTTGTCTTGTTGTTCCAGTGCCCCCCACTTGCACGTGGGACTCCAGTATGTGACCTCTGCCAGGAAGGGGGTTTTCTGCAGAGCCTGGGATGATCCTGGTCTGTCCGAGATCTGGCTCTGGGATTAGAAGGTCCAAGGAGGCCTCGGGGTCCATGTTGTTCCTTCCACATTCAACCCCAGGGCCGAGCACATGGGCTGGCACGTGCTCTATGGTGAGGAAATATTGAATGAATGGGCAGATTGAACTACTCCTTCCTGAGCCCCTGTTCTGGGTCAGACACGCCCGTTTTCTTCCTTCATCTTTCTAACACATCCCTCCAACTAGGCCTTTACTCTTCCCATTTTAGAGGTGGAGAAACTGAGGCCCAGAGTGTCAGGACCAGAGGCCCAGTGGGGTCTTAGGACGGGTTGGCTCCAAACCCCAGCAGAAGGCAGGCCACCACCGCTGTCCCCAGGTGAGGAGTGGGCTGAAGCCCCTCCTGAAGGCCCCGGGGACCCTCAGGAGGAGGCCCCCCAGCACAGGCCCTGCCTGCTCAGCCTCAGTGTTTTCAAACCAGAAGGGGCAACAGGCTGGTCATCAAGAGAAGTGGCTGCCCAGGGGACCAGCCCTGGAGCATCTGCTGGGACTGAGGCTGCCCTCCGTCCAGGCGCCACCATGCGGGCTCCTTGTCCTGCACTTGTCCTCCTCCAGCCAATAATATGGATTTATAGATGGATGGACAGATGTTGTAAACTGAGGAGGGGTCCTGCCTTGCATCCTCCGTAGGAGGCCGGAGAAGAAGGGAGAGGCCAGGGGCTCTGGGGCACACCTGCCACCAACTGTCACAAGCCTCTCCGGAGCATCTGTCTCTGGGACGGACGTGGCTGGGAACCCTCCACTGGTGACTGGTGGCCCATGGGGCACCTTGAGACCACTGGGCCGTTGTAGGATGGCACAGCTGAGGGTGACGGGTGCCCAGCCTCCCCGTGGGTGGCGAGGCCTTTCCCAGGGGCTCCAGGGACAGACACACTCACGGAGGGCCCGGGAAGCAGGCCGCCACGGTCCCTCCCACACCTCCTCTGAGACCCCGCTCTACTCCGGGGTCCCTGGGACTCTGGCCAGTGGGCAGCTCCTGCCAGGCCGTGTCCTGCCCCCACCCTGTAGCAGCGCATACCTCAGCTCTTCTGGAATGTGTGTGCATCAGTGATATCTGTATATTTGAGGCATTTAAAAATCTATTTTCGTTACGATGGCAAATGAAGAGAATGAAAATCAATCTCAAAAAGAAAAGAAGTGGGCCAACAAACCCAAAAACATTCCCAAAGGCGCCCAGGTCTGTGGTGTGTGTCCTCGACTTGTGGTCCCTGAAGTCAAGTGTGTGGGGGGCGGTTGGACGCTGAGTCCCCCGCCAGGGGGCCTGCTGGGTGCACATTCCCAGACTCTGCCTGCCTCCCTCTGGTGGCTTCTGTGTCTCCTACTTTCCCCATCTGCCTGTCAGAGCCATAAACCTTTTGACTGGAGGGGCCTGTGAGGAGGGGCCCTGGCTCCCATGGGATGACCTCACCCATAGGTGTGGTGTCCTCCTCCTGGGATCAGGCGAGTGTCTCAGGATGTGTCATGGAGACATATAGCCCTTCTAGCCCAGGCCCCAAGCCCCCGCGTACCCCAGGTCTGCCCCGGGCTGCCCCAGGCCCGTGCCTTTGCCACGATGCTCCTCGCAGCCCCCCTCGAGTCTTCCTGCCTCCGCTTTGGCCCCTCCCGCCTCGCCTCCCCTCCCCTCATGGCCAGGGGCATGTCCTCAGTAAGGTCCGCCTGCTCAGACCACACGCCCGAGTCCTCCCAGCCCCTCGTCCACCTGAACCCCTACGTGGTGTCCTCCGCCTCAACTTCCTCCAACGCGTCCTCCCAGATCCTTGGGCTGCAGCAGGAACAGATGTGCTATCCAGTTCCTATCTTTCCAGACCGGTTCAGACGCCCCTTCCAGGCAGCCCACCCAGACTTCCCTACACAGGGAGAATTGTCTCCGAGCTGGGCTCCCACTGTGCTCAGGCCCGTGGTCATCTGTCCTGGCACGGGTGCTGGGGTCCCAGGGAACCCTGTGAACCAGGGGCAGGGCCTTGTCCAGTGCTTGGCCAGGGCTCAACTCAGGGCGGACTTCAATGAGAATGAATGAATGAAGGAGCGAATGACAGAATGAGTGAATGACAAGTGCCCGTCCCAAAGGAAGAAGCTTTATTGTTGTCACTGAGGGAAGGAATGGAGGTACAAAGCGTGGGCAGGGGCTGAGGGCACCTCCAAGTCCCTGAGGCCCCAACCCAGGGCTGCGTCCTCCTAGGCCTCCTCCTGTTTCTTCTTCCTTTCCTCCTCGTGCTCCTTATCCAGCGGCCCACACTGATCCTAGAAGATGGGGAGAGAGGGCATGGTGACAGGGAGAGCGGGGGTCTCTGGGGGAAGATGGAATGACCTGTGACAGTGGTCCAGCCCACCCAGGGCTCCAGCCTGGCTCTGCCACTTCTGAGCTGGGTGACCTTGGGCGAGTCACTTTCCCTCTCTGAGCCTCAGCTTATTCACCTCTAAAATGGGGCCTCAAACCCTTGGGAAAAGCTGGCGTTTACTGAGTACTTATGCCCGCCCATCCCTCATGCTGGCCTCCTGCATCCTCACCACCATTGTACAGATAATGGGACTGAGGCTCCAGGAGGCCGTGTGGCCTCCGTTGTCCCCTAGCCAGAAGGTGGGGCGGCAGGCCACAGGCCAGGGCACCACTTCCAGCATCTGTGTCCATCAGCCCTTTCCCATGGTTCCCGGGAGCAATGGCGGGGGGGATTTGTGCCACTGGTGTCACAGGTGTCTCGTCTTGGCTGGCAGCTTTGCCTCCCTGAACCTCAGGGGCTGCCCCAGGCAGGACCACCCTCAGGGTGCCCACTGCCCAGCCCTCCTTGCACTCACCTGTTTCTCATCAGCGTATATGATTTCCGACTTGTCCATGCCCACGCACGCAATGGATTCATAGAACTCACTCATTTGCTCCTGGGTCACCTCAGGCCTGTCCACTGCAGGAGGGAGCACGGGGCTGGGTGAGGATGCTGGGAGCCTGGGTGGGAGGCCAGGGAAGCCTGGGGTTCGGGGGGCCCAGCCCCAGGACCGGGTGGTCCCAGGGTCAGGCCTGGCTAGGAGGCAAGGGCAGGATGTGTTCCTGAGGGTCCAGCCCCAGCAGCAGAGGGTCCCAGCTTGAGGCCTGGGTGGGCGGGGGTTGGAGGGGCCCCTACCGTAGATGGCCAGCCCCACATTCTGCTTGTCATCCGGGAAGTAGAGAATCATGAAGGTTCTGGGGTCCTTGGTGAGCCACAAGTAGCCAACATGTTCTCTGCCCAGCGCTGGAGGAGGAAGCCTCTGGTGAGACCACAGGGACAGCATCACAGTTCCCATCACACCTGTGAGGACACTTGTGTGCCCAGGGCCACACAGCCAAGGGGTGACTGCCAGGGGCTCACTTGGGCCCCATGTCCCTGGCTCCTACTGTGCGCCAGGCCCTGCAGGAGCCCATTCCTCGTGTGGAAGCCCAGGAGCTGCACGCAGACTGTGGCCATCAGCCACTTCCTCCCCGTTTTGCAGATGAAAACGAGGCCTGGGGAGGGACCCGGGGCTGCTATGTGCTGTGGGTCCACGTCCATCGCCATCCTGTGCTCCTACTATGTGCCCTCTCTGCAGTGATGGTGCGACGGGGGTGAAGTCACTGCCTGCCCAATGCGCAGGCTGCCCCCTTAGTAACCGGGGGATAGAGATGGATGATTGAGAGGCGGCACGGAGCCAGCCTGGGGTTTCATCCGAGGTCTCACTGCAAGTGTGTGACCTCGGGAAACTACTTGACATCTCTGTTTTCCTGTTTGCTCATCTGATTGCCTAATGTCCTCCTAGGGTTGTCTGTGAGAATTAAGTGGGTTAAAGCATGCCAGGGGCTTCAGGGTGCTGGGCACAAAGTCAGAACTCGAAACTGGTGACTATTACAGTGTGCAGGCGCCAGGACCACGGAGACAGAAGAAGCAGGCCTGTCTCGTATTCTCTCTGTGTCCACAGCCCCAAGGGCTTTGGCCTCATCCCTTCCTGTCGACTCGCCCGCCCACGTCCTCCCCATTCCACACAGCCGCTCTGTGCCCGAGGGCTGCTCTCACCATGTTTGGATAAGGTCCCTTTGTCGCGCTGGACATTCAAGATGCCGGAGTCATAGATGCACTGGTTGCCACTAGGGCCAGAGTGAAGGGGCAAGAAAAACAGTTAGTCAGTCAAGGAGAAGTGGACAATCACCCATCACAGACACCTGGGGTCAGGAGTCTGCTGGCAATTGGGGTCAGCCCTCCCCATTCCATGGAGGGGAAGGCCGAGGCCAGGAAGGGGACAGGCCTTGCTCCAGGTCCTCCGGCGGCTCAGGGTAGAAGCCAGAAGCTGGGGCTGGGCTGGGCGTGTGGGGGTCTCACATGGTCGAGTACTCCCTGAGCTGTATCGTGTCCTCCCTCTTGTTGGGGGCTAAGTAGAAGAAAGCCGCCTGGAGCTTCTTAGTCATCTCAAGGTACTCAGGGTTGCGGAAGGCCGACGCGATATAGAACCACTTGCCAGAGATCTGGGGAGAAGCCAGGAGCAGGTGAGGGAGGCTGGGAGCCGGAGTCTCGATGGTCCACGGGACAAGACTCCAGCACACCTCTCCCTCCAGTTTGCAAACAGCAGGACTGGAGCCCCAGGAGAAGTTTGGACGTGCAGGAGCTCAGGCTGAGGGTCAAGCATCCCCCTAAGCCAGTGGCCCACCCTTGTCCAGTACACAACTGTCCCCTGCTGTGGACCTGACAACGAGGCTTCTGAGTTGGAAGGCAGAGGAAGGCCACTGGAGGCTGGTCAGAATTTCACCCCCAGAGCCACGAGAGGAAACGGCAGAGTCAGAGGAGGGGGCTGACCACAAGCCAGCAGGGCAGAGGGAAGCCCAGAGAGGGAGGAAGCTTTCCAGAGGGCCCAGCACTCACCCGGTCCAGGGTGGCGTCGGTGATAGGCGATGCCCTGAAGTTGGCACACACTGGGCTCTGGGCGTCCAGCAGAGGAAGGAGGCTAAGGACCGTGAGAACCCAGGGCAGCGCCATGCTGAGATGGCGAGGCACCTGGAGACAACGGAAGTGGTGGCTGGAGGGTGCAGTGACCTTTATCAGGAGCTGTGGGCAGATGTGACACCATCCGGTGGTGGGGAAATGCCTTGCACAAAACCTGCCCTCCTTCCCTAAAAGCAAGCTTGAGGCAAAGCCTCTAAGCCCTGGTCTAATTTGGGTCCTTGAACTGAATGCCAGGCTTTTCAAGGCCAAGGTGGTTGTGGGCTGGACGGATATTTGTCAACATGTGGATTTCAAGAGTCAGGCCTCTCAGCAAACTGTCATGTCATCTAATTCTTATGCACTGACTTGGGAGGGCTCCAGCCGTACATCAAATGTTGAAGGCAAGTAAGACTTCCCAGGCTTCAGTGGCGTGCAGGGGTGAAAGCTGAGGGAGGGCTTTGGGGGTGGGGGTGATGGGAAACACAGATGGAATTCAACTGAGTGGGGTGAAAACTGTGAAATAGGAAAAGTCCTGAGGGTCTGACCCACCTCCAAGGCAGGGATGCTTCCGAAGGAGGGGGCATCTATGCTAAGTGTCTATTTCCAGGACAAGTGTTACTTGAATCATCTGCCAAGATCAAAAACAGGAAATCGTCCCTATCTTGGCTCCACCCCTACCATGCCTGCAGAGAGCCTGTCTGTGTCCTCAACAGTCCATCCCCAGTCCTGGCACAGGGCCCAGCACGTGGTGGGCCTCCCTAAATCTGTGGGATGAAAAATCCACTGCCCATTTGCATTTCTACCTGAGGGGGTCCAATCTCCATCCATAGGAGTCAAGAATTTTGAAACATATTAATATGGGGAGTGACGTCAGCATCACAACACGCAGAACTCTCGCCTGGGACTCTCCTCCAAGATATTAAATAAAGGACATTTAAATACCAACAGAGGACATTTGCACAACACAAAAGACGTCAGAGAGACCCTTGCAGCCATACGTCTGAAGGTGGAGGTGCAGGACCCCCTGGGGCAAGTGGCAGGAGGTAAGGGGGTCTCCTCTCCCTCCCCCATGGCTCGATGCAGGGCTTGGGAGAGGGTGGGTACAAGAGGGAAGTGGGGAGGGGTGGTGATCTGCAGGATCCCCATCCGTGTCCTCGTTCTCTCACTGCCTGGGGGAAAGCACTTCACAGAGGTGACTAAGTTATTGCAGGGGTGTCTTCACCAAGCCAGCACCCTAGGAGAGCAGATACTGTGGGCAGAGTGAGAACAACCCCCAGATAGAGCAGGTGAAAGAAAGCACCCTTCCCCCCACCCAGTGCTCCTGCTCAGCCAGGCAGCCAGAGCACCAGCACAGGTAGAAATGCAGCCAGCGGCTATGAGCGAGTTCAGAATACAAAGCTGTTGACATCTACCCACTAGCAGCAGGTGGAAGCTGCAACCAGATACTATCACTGTGTGGAGGCACAAATCCATGCCATTAAACAGTATGAAAAAACTATATTAAATCTCCAGACCAGAAGGAAAATGACAGACACCCAGAAATCAATCCTGAAAGCACTGAAATTTATAATCTAAATGACAGACTATTCAAGATAGCTATCCTAAAAAACTCAAAAGGATACAAGAACATACAGATAGATAGTTCAATGAAATCAGGTACTTCTTCACAAAAGAGATAGAAACTATAAAGAAGAAGCAGTTAGAAACCTTGGAGATGAAAAACACAATGGAAGAGATCAAGAAAAATCTAGAATCCTTGAATAACAGGGTTGAAATTGTGGAGGAGAGACTCATGAGTCTGGATGACAGAAATAGAAATGCTTCGAATGGGGGAGGAGCGAGAACTAAGAAGGAAGGGAAATGAAGAAATTCTCCAAGAAATATCTGACTCAACTGGGAAATGCAACAGAAGGACTAGAGGTCTGTGAGAGGGAGAAGGGAAGAAGAATGGAGCGGAAAACTTGTTCAAAGTAATAACAGCTGAGAACTTCCCAAACCTGGGAAAGGACTGGAAAGACAAGGAAAGAACACAATAGACCTCCTAACTGTATCGATGTAAAGAGACCTAATCCATGGTGTATAATAGGAAAGCTGGCAAAAGTCAATGATAAAGAAAAAGTATTAAGGGTAGCAAGGCAGAAGAAAATAACTTACAAAGGAACCCCTATGAGGCTGTCAGCAGATTGCTCAGCAGATACCTTCCATGCTGGGAGAGAGTGGATTGATGTATTCAACATTCTGAGAGACGAAAACTTTCAGCCAAGAATACTCTATCCAGTGAAAATATGCATCAGACGTGATGGAGAAATAAAAACCTTCCCCGATAAACAGAAGCCGAGGTCGTTCCTGGCCATAAAACCCCCACCCCCAGAAGAAATGCTCCAGAAGGACCTTATACCCAGAAAGAAAAGGAGGAAAAAGGTTACCATCCTTGAGTAATGAGATAAATAAGTAGAGAAAATGAGAAAATGGCAGTTCTCTCTCAGAACAGGCTCACAAACACTTAATTATTACAGTAAAGATAAAGGGCAGGAAAAACACCAAAAATAAATCTGATCTCGTCATTTTGACCACAAACTCAAAACAAAAGATGGGATAAGTTGTGGCAATAACTATTTAGAAGGGGAAGCAGAAAGGGATAGAATCAGCTTAGTCTAAGGAAATAAGAGGCTATTGGAAAATGGATTATCTCATCTATGAGATTTTTTATACAAACCAGATGGTAACCACTAAACCAATGATCGGAAAAGAGACACAAACGATAAAGAAAGAGAAAACTAAGAAAATCATCATAGAAAACTACCTAATTAAATTAGTAGTCTGAAATACACGGGCTGAGAAACAAAGGAAATGCAGAAGAAGTGGAACATGAGCTATAAAATGGCAGCATTAAGCCCTCCTAGGTCAATCATCACTCTAAATGTAAATGGATTGAATTCTCCAATCAAAAGACACAGAGTGGTGGGATGGATTAAGATACGAGACCCAACAGTCTGCTGCCTCCAGGAAATACGTCTCAGCTTCAAAGAGAAACACAGGCTCAGAGGGAAGGGATGGAAGATGACACTCCAGACTAATGGCCAACAAAAGGAAGCAGGTGTTGCCATACCTATGTCAGACAAAGGAGACTTCAAGTTAAAACAGGGAATGAGTGACAATGAAGGGCAGTGTATAATGATAAAAGAGATGCTCCACCAAGAAAATGGAATACTGATAAATATGTATGCACCCAACACAGGACCACCGAAGTACATAAAGCAACTATCAACAAACCTCAAAGGAGATATTTACAAACAACACAACAGTAATGGGGGACCATAACACCCCACTTAGATCACCTATCTGAATGGAAAGTAATCCAGAGAGAGATTCGACGAGGAAATGGTGGATTTAAATGAAAAACTAGGCCAGATGGACTTCATAGATATTTATAGAACACTCCATCCAAAAAGCACAGAGTACACGTTCTTCTCAAGTGCACTGTGAACATTCTCAAGGATACACCATATATTGGAAAATGTAGCAAACCTCAGTGAATAAGAAGATTGGAATCACATCAAACAACTTTCTTCACCATAATGCTATGAAAACAGATAATTACAAGAAAAAACTAGGAAAGGAACAAAGATGTGGAGACTAAACAGCATGCTACTCAACAACCACTGGATCAGTGAAGAAATTTTAAAAGCTATCAAAAAATATCTGAAGGTGAATGAAAATACACCATACCAATTCATATGGGATGCAGCAAAAGTGATGCCATGAGGCAAATTCATAGCAAAATAGGCCCATCTCCACAAACAAGAAAAATCTCAAATAAGCAATCTTAAACCACACCTATCAGAAATAGAGCAGAAGAACAGACAAAGCCCAAAGTCAACAGAAGGAGAGAAATAATAAAAATTGGAGCAGAAGTAAAAGAAATTGAAACAAAAAACTCAGTAGAAAGGATCAATGAAACAACGAACTGTTTCATTGAGAAGATAAACAAAATTGATGAACCCTTAGACAGACCCACTAAGAGAATAAGAGAGAAGGCTCAAATAAATAAAATTATAGATGAAAGAGGAGAAATGACAATGGATACCACAGAAATACAAAGGAATCTAAGAGAATACTAGAAAGGACTATCTGCAAACAAATTGGACAATCTAGAAGAAATGGATAAATTCTTAGACTCATCCAACCTCCCAAAACTGAATCAAGAAGAAATAGGGAATCTGAATAGACCAATCACAAGTGGGGCGATTGAAACAGTCATCAAAATACCTCCCAAAAAATAAAAGTCTAGGACCAGGTGGCTTTTCTGGAGAATTCTAACAAACATTCAAAAAAGATTTAACAGCTATCTTTATCAATGTATTCCAAAATATTGAGGAAGATGGAACACTTCTTAGCCCATCTTATGAGGCCAACATCACCCTAGGACTAAAGCAAGAGAAGGACAAGAGAAGGAGTTAAATTACAGGCCAATATCACTGATGAACATAGAAGCAAAAGTCCTTAGCAAACTATTGGCAAACTGAGTACAGCAAGACATTAAAAAGATCATACACCATGATCAAGTGGGATTTATACCGGGACACAGGAATGGTTCAACATCTGAAAATCAGTCACTGTGATAAACCACGTTAACAAAACGAGGAATAAAAATCACGTGATCATCTCAATAGACACAGAGAAAACTTTTGACAAGATCCAACATCTGTTTATGACAAAAACTCTCAATAAAATGGGTATAGAGGGAAACTACCACAACATAATGAAGGCCATATATGACAAACCCATAGCAACATCAAGGGGAAAAAACGGAAAGCCATTCCTCTGAGAAAAGGAATAAGACAAGGGTGCCCATGCTTGCCACTCTTATTCAACATAGTACTGGAGCTCTGGGCCAGAGCAATTAAGCAAGAAAAAGAAATGAAAGGAATCCAAATAGGCAATGAAGAGGCACAACACTTGCTGTTTGCAGACCATAGATTTTATACATAGAAAACCCTAAAAAATCCATCAGAAAACTATTAGAAATAATCAACAGCTACAGCAAAGTTTCAGGGTACAAATCAGCTTACAAAAATCAGTTGCATTTCTATACTGTAATAATGAGCTAACAGAAAGAGAACTCAAGCATACAATCCTATTTACAATCCCATCAAGACGAATTAAATATCTAGGAATAAATTTAATCAAGAAGGTAAAAGACTTATACAAAGAAAACAACATGACATTACTGAACTAAAATGATGCTAACAAAGAAAGGGAAAGATATTCCATGCACACGGATTGGAAGAGCAAACATAGTTAAGATGTCCATATTACCTAAAGCAATTGACACATTCAATGCAATCCCCATCAGAATGCCAGTGACATTCTTCACAGAAATAGAACAAAGAATCCTAAAATCCCTATGGGGCAAGAAAACACCATGAATAGCTAAAGCAATCCTGAGAAAAAAAGAACAAATATGGAGGTTTCACAACGCCTGACTTCAAAATATACTACAAATATAGAGTAATGAAAACAGCATAGTACCAGCAGAAAAACTGACGCAGAGATCAATGGATCAGAACTGAAAGCCCAGAAATATAACCACACACCTATGGACAGCTGATCTTCGACAATGGAACCAATAATCTACAATGGAGAAAGCAAAGTCTCTTCAATAAGTGGTGTTGGCAAGACTTGACAGCCACATGCAAGAGAAGGAAATTACACCATTCTATTTTGCCATATACAAAAATTAACTCAAAATGGATTAAGACTTGAAGGTAAGACCTGAAAGTATCAAACTCCTACAAGAAAGTACAGGCAGTACGCTCTTTGACACTGGTCTTAGCAGCACCTTTTCAAATGCCATGTCTACTCGGGAAGGGAAACAAAAGAAAAAATAAACTAGTGGGACTTCATCAAACTAAAGAACTTCTGCAAAGAAAAGGAAACCAAGATCAAAACAAAAAGGCAACCCATGAACTCGGGGAAAATATTTGCAAATCATATATCTGACAAGGGGTTAATCTCTATAACATATAAAGAGCTCACACAACTGAACAACAAAAAACCAAACAACCTGATCCAAAAATGGGCAGAGGATATGAACATTTTTCCAAAGAAGAAGAACAGATGGCCAACAGGCCTATGAAAAGATGTTCAGCATCACAAATCATCAGGGAGATGCAAATCAGGTCTGCACTAACATAGCCTTACATCCGTTAGAATGGCTATAATCACCAAGACAAACAATAACAAATGTTGGAGAGGATGTGGAGAAAAGGGAACCCTCATACAATGGTGGTGGGAATGCAAACTGGTGCAGCCGCTATGGAAAACAGTATGGAGATTTCTCAAAAAATTAAAAATAGAAAAACCACATGACCCTGCCTTCCCGCTACTGGGTATTTATGCAAAGACCTTAAAATCAACAATTCAAGTAGTGGTGTGTACCCCTGTGTTCATCACAGCATTATTCACGATAGCCAAGATGAGGAAGCAACTCAAGTGCCCATGGACTGATGAGTGGATAAAGAAGAGGTGGTGTATGTATACAATGCAATACCACTCAGCCAGAAAAGACAAAATCGTCCCATTCGGAACATCATGGATGGACATTCAGGGTATGATGTTAAGTGAAATAAGCCAGACAAACAGAGACAAACACTGTATGATTTCACTCATATGTGAAACACAAAGGAAACGTGGACAAAGAGAACAGATTAGTGGATGCCAGAGGGGGAGGGGGTTGGCGGTGGGCGTGAGGGGTAAGGAGCACATATGCGTGGGGACCAACAATAATGCACAGCTGAAATTACACAACGTTATAAACTATTTTTAAAAAGTATCATTACTGTGTGTTTACAATTATGTATTCCTATTCATTTCATATATTTTCAATAATTTTTCATATTTCGATGTAGTTGGTAGTTGTGATTTGAATGGATACATAAGCTTTCATTCCCTTCCCAGATTCTAAGCTCCTGTCCAGAGTCGAGAGCTTTAGAGGGTCCCTCATATCACACACACATGCAGAGTTTATTGAAGAATACGTGAGCCCCTCTGTCACTTGGGATCTGGTCCTGCAACTGGCACAGAGTGACCCACAGCCCTAAACATGCTTTTTCACAACCAACACCGTGCAGACCCCAGAGGAACAGTTCCTCGCATTTTGCACTCGGTCCCTGGACCATCGGGCTGCTGTCCCCGGCTGTGCTGAGCCTTTGTGGAGGATGCTGCTGCCAACACAGGAGACGGACCTGCTTCAGAGCTCAGGGAGCATCGGAGGAGACTTAGGGCTCAGAGAAAGGACAAGTGACTAACTTCTGATTCCTCCCTCTCAGCGCAAAGGCAGTAAATTCTTGCAACATCAATGTTTGTTTCCCAATGAGACGGCGAGTCCATCACTGCGCTGTGTGGCTGGGCTTGGTCGCCTGAATTGGAAACAGGTGGTATTTGCAAGAGTTGCATGTGGAGCTGAGAAACGTTTGGCAATATTAAGTCATTCATATGATCCAATTGTGTCTACATAGATGTGACACACAATACAATACACGGCTGGGGAAGGGAGGGCGGGTGGCACGGTCCCCAGGGTGGTCTCCTCTGTCTGAGCAGCCCTTTCTGAGACCCACGAGCCATTCGCATGTTACCACTTTCTCTGCGTCCGTGATATGAAGTCATCCGGGAGGGCTGCCTCTGTCAATCTCGGGCTCTTTGTCCATCAGTCATTCAGCAAACAGTTTCCGACGCCTCCGTGCCCCAGGGCCCATGCGTGGTTCTGGGAGCCCATGCAGCTGTCAGTCATAAGGAGGGTCAGGAAGCACCTGCTGTGGCAGGACCTGGGCTGCATGCGAAGACAGAATCATCTACTCCCATCCGAGAGCCAGGGCTGGGTCCCCAGGGACCCTGGGTCATGAACCAGGCACCCGGTGCAGAGTCAGGCTCCAGATGAAACACAGTAGGATTTCAAAGTGCTTAATGTTACAACATGCAGAGAGACGGCTCCTACTTCCATGGATCTGACTGCAGAGCAGAGCAGACAATAACGAGTAAGCGGTTATGGTAACGGTGCAGGTTATCACATTAGTAAGTGAGTTATAGACGTGGCCATCCCCCGTGGCTCACTGGGAGGGGTGGGTAACCCCAGAGCCACTGGCTGGGGGCTGGGGGCAAGGTAGCAACAGGAAACATATCTGTCCCAGGTGAGCGGACAGAGGCCGAGGAGCTGGGAGTGACAGGGTCCTGGAACATCACACGGAGTGGGACCCTCACGGCCCAGGAGGGAACGAAGAGCCGGAACCGGGCCATGCTGAAGGTGTGACTGAGACCCAGGGATGTCGAGGCAGGGGTGACGGACGGGGCTGCGTGAGGACCCAGAGTCTGTCCAACTTTCTAAGAACATTGAGCGTTTCACATCTGCCAGGGCCGAGGGGAGTGCCTCATGGATCCGGCCCCATCCGGTTCCCCCAACAAGCCTGTGACACCCACACCATGACTGTCCCCATCTTACAGCCCCTGGAGCACAGGGAGGAAACCCCGCTGCCCCCAGGCTGAGTCTTCCCATCACAGCCAGCAGATGGGGGTCCATGGGGTGTTTCCCTCTGCCCTTGCTGAGCCTGGCTTCCTGGGCTGCTTTCACATCCTGACCGAGCTTGGGTTTGTTGACTGCTTCTGTGGGTCACGAACCAGGCAGCTGGTACCCAGGTAGGATGTGGGATGAAGCAGGAGTCTGAGCAAGCTTTCAACAAATAGAGAAATAAACATGTTTTTATGGACATGTGTCTTTGTGGACATATGTATATACATATATATATATATATATACACCCCTCCAGCCAATAATTTATAGACAGATGGACAGACGTTTTAAACTGAGGAGTGTTCCTGTCTTGCATCCTCCGTAGGAGGCCGGAGAAGAAGGGAGAGGCCAGGGGCTCTGGTGCACACCTGGCCACCCGCCTGTCACCAGCTGCTCTGGAGCAGCGATCCCTGGGATGGATGTGGCTGGGGACCTTCCTCTAGCGACTGGTGGCCTGTGTGGCACCTTGACACCACTGGACCATCGTAACATGGCAGCATGGAGAGTGACGTGCGCCCAGCCTTCCTATGGCTGGAGAGGCCTTTCCCAGAGCCTCCAGGGATGGACACGCCCACAGACGGCCTGGGCAGCTGGCAGCCACGGCCCCTCCCACACCTCCCTCCACCTGCCTCCCTCTGGTGGCTTCTGTGTCTCCCACTTTCCCCCTCTGCCTCTCTCAGAACCATAAGTCTTTCTACTGGAGCTTCTGCAAGGAGAGGCCGTCTGATCAAGCCCTTCATATGGAGGCCAGAGATGCTACAAGACACACAGTAGATCAATGTCTGCAAAAGCTGGAGCCTGGACTCTCTCTGCAGTGCTCCATTAAGTAGCAACTGAGCGCCTACCAGACGCCGACCCCTGAGCTGAGTCTTGGGTGTGTGCAGCTGGCTCTTTGGCGAGCGGTGGTGTGTGAGCGCAGGACTGGGCATCAGGCGTGGGGTTGGGGCCTGTCTCTCTGAAGGCTGAGGCCGCTCACATGAGGCTTTGACTGGAAAATTCAGCCCCGCCATTCCCGCCCCCTGAGTGGAGCAGCTGCCCTCCCGTGACCACAGACCCGGAGCCCTCAGGCTGGGAGGAGGCGGCCTTCCTCGCTGGCCCCTGTTCAGGTGCGCATCAGCCTCTTCCTGCCACGGCGTGGGCTGCCCCAGACGGGACCCTGTCCCGAGGATGCAAACATATTGCAGGGTGGTTGGCTCCCAGGAGCCACATCCTGCTGGGTGTCGTGTCCTCTTGTTGGGGTCAGGCAGGTGTCTCAGGACGTGTCACAGTGACACACGGCCCCTTGGTCCAAGGCGCCAAGCCCCCACGTCCCCCGACTGTGCCCCTGGCTGTGGTCCAGACCCCTGCCTTTGCCAGGATGCTTCTCACGGCCCACCTCGGGTCTTCGTGCCTCCAGTCTGGCTCCTGCCCCCTCTCCTCCCCTCAGGGCCAGAGGGATGTCCTCAGTAATGTCCCTCTTGCTTGGACCACACGCCCGAGTCCTCCCTGCCCCTCATCCAGCTGAACCCCTACGTGGGGTCCACTGCCTCAACTTCCTCCAAGGGGTCCTCCCAGATCCTTGGGCTGCAGCAGAAACAGACGTGGTATCCAGTTCCTATCTTTCCACACCGGTTCAGACGCCCCTTCCAGGCAGCCCACCCAGACTTCCCCATACAGAGGGAACCATCCCCGTGCTGGCCTCCCTCTGGGCTCAGGCACATGGTTGTCTGTCCTGGCACGTGTGCTGGGGCTTCTAGCGGGGACCCTTCCAACCAGGGGCAGGGCCTTGTCCAGTGCTCGGCCAGCGCTCAACTCAGGGCGGGTCTCAACGGGAATGAATGAATGAAGGAGCGAATGACGGAATGAGTGAATGATGAGTGCCCGTCGCAAAGGCAGAAGCTTTATTGTTGCCACTGAGGGAAGGAATGGAGGTACAAAGGGTGGATGGGGGCTGAGGACGCCCCCAAGTCCCCGAGGCCCCAACCCAGGGCTGCGTCCTCCTAGGCCTCCTCCTGTTTCTCCTTCCTTTCCTCCTCGTGCTGCTTCTCCAGAGGCCCACACTGATCCTAGAAGATGGGGAGAGAGAGCACAGTGACTGGGTCGGCAGGGGTCCCTGGGGGAAGCCGGAATGACCTGTGGACTGTGGTCAAGGCCACCCAGGGCTCTGGCCCGGCTCTGCCACTTCCGAGCTGGGTGACCTTGGGTGAGTCACTTTCCCTCTCTGAGCCTCAACTTATTCACCTCTACAATGGGGCCTCAAACCCTTAGGAATAGCCGGCAGTTGCCAAGCCCTTATGTCCCGCCCATCCCGCATGCTGGCCTCCTGCATCCTCACCACCATAGTGCAGATGCTGCCACTGAGGCTCTGGGCGCCCGTGTGGCCTCCGAACTCCCCCAGTAAGGCGATGGGGTGGCAGGCCGCAGGCCAGGGGGCCACCTCCAGTGCCTGTGTCCATCAGCCCTTTCCAAGGGTTCCCAAGAGTTGGGGTGATGGTGCCACCTGTGTCATGGGTGTGGCGTCTTGGTGGGCAGCTTTCCCTCCCTGGGACTCTGGGGCTGCCCCAGGGGGGACACCCGTGGGTGCCCGCTGCCCAGCCCTCCTTGCACTCACCTTTTTCTCATCAGTGTACATGATTTCCGACTTGTCAATGTCGATGCACCCGATGGCTTCATGGAACTCACTCATCTGCTCCGGGGTCACCTCAGGCCTGTCCGCTGCAGGAAGGAGCAAGGGGCTGGGTGAGGATGCTGGGAGCCTGGGTGGGAGGCCAGGAGGGCCGGCGTTCTGGGGGCTCAGCCCCCGGATCGGGGGTTCCCTGGGTCAGGCCTGGAAGGCAGGGGTTGGAGGAGAACCTACCATAGAAGGACAGCCCCATATTCTGCTTATCGTCCAGGAAGTAGGCAAACATGAAGGTTCTGGGGTCCTTGGTGAGCCACAAGTAGGCAAACTGTTCTCTGCCATTTTCTGGAGGAGGAAGCCTCTGGTGAGACCACGAGGACGGCACCATGGTTCCCATCTCACAGGCAAGGACACTTGTGTGCCCCGGGCCACATAGCCAATGGGAGAAAGCCAGGGCTCACTTGGGCCCCATGTCCCTGGCTCCTACTGTGCGCCACGCCCTGCCTGCGCCAGTTCTTCGTGTGGAACCCCAGGAGCTGCACACGGACTGTGGCCGTCAGCAACTTCCTCCCCATTTTGCAGATGAGGAAAATGAGGCCTAGGGAGGGGCCCTGAGGCTGCTACGTGCTGTGGGTTCAAGTCCATCAGCATCATGTGCTCATACTCTGTACCCTCTCTTCTGTGATGGTGGGATCGGGTGAAGTCACTTCCTGCCCAACGCACAGGCTGCCACTTGAGCTCCCAGAGGATAGAGAGCAGTGAGAGAGAGACAGGACGGAGCCAGCCTGGGGTTTGATCCGAGTTCTCATCGCAAGTGTGTGACCTCGGGAAACTACCTGACATCTCTGTGTTTCTGTGTCCTCATCTGATCCCTGTAATGTCCTCCTAGGGTTGTCTGTGAGTGTGAAGTGGGTTAATTCATGTCAGATGCTTCGAGGTGCTGGGCACAAAGTCAGAACTCGAAACTGGTGGCTGTCGTTACTGATTATTGCAGTGCGCAGGGGCTGGCAGCACGGATAGAAGAAGAAGTGGGCCTGTCCCATATTCTCTCTGCCCAAGGCCCCCGGGGCTTTAGCCTCATCCCCTCCTGTAGGCTGGCCACCCACATCCTCCCCATTCCACACAGCAGCCCTGTGCCCAAGGACTGGTCTCACCGTGTATGGATAAGGTCCCTTCCTTCCGGTGGACATTCAAGAGGGCTGATTTGTAGACACACTGGTTCCCACTGAAGCCAGACCGAAGGGGAGAAAAACAATAAGTGGGTCAAGGAGAAGTGGACCATCACCCATCGCAGTCATCCGGGACAAGAGTCAGCTGGTGACTGGAGTCAGCCCTCCCCATTCCATGGATAGGAAGGCCGAGGGCAGGAAGGGGGTGGGACTTGTTCAAAGTCCCTGGGCAACGAGGGGTAGAAGCCAGAAGCTGGGGCTGGGGTGGGTGTGTGGGGGTCTCACATGGTTGAATAAGCTCTGAGCTGTATCGTGTCCTCCTTGTGGCTGGGATCAAAGTAAAAGAAGGCTGCCTGATATGTCTTCGCTGAGTGCTTGTACCCAGCATTGCGGGAGGCCGACGCGATATAAAACCACTTGCCAGAGAGCTGGGGAGAAGCCAGGAGCAGGTGAGGGAGGCTGGGAGCCGGGGTCTCAATGGTCCAAGGGACAAGACTCCAGCACACCTCTCTCCAGTTTGCAAACAGGAGGACAGAGGCACCAGGTGAAGAGTGGACATGTAGGAGCTCACACTGCAGGTCAAGCATCCCACCAACCCAGTGGACTCTCCTTGTTAAGTACAGAATTATCCCCTGCTGGGGGACCTGGCAATCAGGCTTCTATGTTGGGAGGCAGAGGAATGCCACTGGAGGCTGGTCAGAATTTCACCCCCGGACCCAGGAGAGAAAAGGCAGAATCAGGAGAGGGGACTGACCACAAGCCAGCAGGGCAGAGGGAAGCCCAGAGAGGGAGGAAGCTGCCCATGGTGCCCAGCACTCACCCGGTCTAGGGTGGCATCGGTGATAGGCAATGCCCTGAATTTGGCACATCCTAGGCTCTGGGCATCCAGCAGAGGAAGGAGGCTCAGGACAGTGAGAACCCAGGGCAGCGCCATGCCGAGATTGGGAGGCACCTGGAGACAACGGAAGTGGTGGCTGAAGGGTGCAGTGACCTTTATAAGGAGCTGTAGGCTGATGTGACATCATCCGGTGATGGGGAAATGCCTTGCACCAAACCTGCCGTCCTTCCCCAAAAGCCAGATGTAGGCAAAGCCTCTAAGCCCAGGTCTAACTTGGGTCCCTGACCTGGAGGTCTGGCTATTCCAGGCCAAGGTGGGTGTGGGCTGCATGGAGATTTGTCAACATGTGGATATCAATAGTCTTGCCTCTCAGCAACCTCTCACATTTTCATCCAATTACTGCCCCACTGACTTCAGAGGGGCCCAGCCGTAGATCACATGCTGAAAGCAACTAAGAGTTCCCAGGCTTGTGTGGGGAGCAGGAGTAATGGGGTGGGGGAGGAGCTTTGGGGGTGGACGTGACAGCAAACAGGAAGTGAATTCAACTGAGTGTGGTGACAACTGTGACAGTGCAAATGTCCAGAGTGGCTGACGCATTCCCAGAGGCAGGGACACTTCCCAAAGAAGGGGGCACAAACGCTGAATGTCTATTTTCAGGAAATGTGTTACTTGAACTACCTCCCATCGTCCAAAACAGGAAATCATCCCCATGTGGTCTCCAGCCCCTGCTATGTGAACAGAGAGCCTGTCTGTCTCTTCACCAGGACGTCGAGTCCTGGGACAGTGCCCAGCACAGGGAGGCTTCAGTAAGAACTGTGGGATGAATAATTCCACTGCCCATTTCCAATTCTACCTCATGGGGTCCAATCTTCATCCATATGAATAAATACTTTCCAGAAGTATTATATAAGGGGAGACATAAGCATCATGGCAGAGAGAACTCTCCCTGTAGACTTGGCCCCTAGATACAATGTAAAAGACGTTCACACGCCAACAGACGACCTTCACAGAACACAGAAGATGTCTGAGAGACTCACACAGCCTTATGTCTGAAGGTGGTGGTGCTGGCCCCCCTGGAGCAAGGGGCAGGAGGTAAGGGGATCTACTCTCCCTGCCCCATGGCAGCAACACAGGGCCTGGGACAGCATGGCTATAAGACAGAAGGGAGAGTGGTGGCCTTCCGTGAGAATACCTTGACTCTCTGACATCTCTCACTGCCCAAGGGAACATCCCATACAGAGGCGATCAAGCTATTTCAAGGGTGTCTTCACCAAGCTACCCCCTGAGGAGAGCAGACAGCAAAGACAGGGCAAGAACACCCCTAGGATACAGCAGCCAAAAGAAAGCCCCCTTTCCCCGCCAAGCACTGCAGGTCAGCGGGTCGGCCAGAGCACCCACACAGTTACGAATGTCGCTAGCAGCTGTGAGCGAGCAAGCTGCAGAATGCGGCTGTGGGCTCAGAATACACAGCACTTGACTCCTACCCAGGGGCAGCAGGGGGAAGCTGGGATCAGACACTATCACTGTGCACAGGCACGAATCCATGCCATCAAACAGTATGAAAAAGTGGATGAACTCTCCAGACCTGAAGGAAAATGACAAGTACCCAGAAATTAATCCTGAAGGCACTGAAATTTATAATCTAAATGAGAGAGACTACAAGCCGCTATCATAAAAAACTCAAACGGCTACAAGAAAATACAGATAGACAATTCAATGACAAAAGGAACTTCAACAACAAAGAGATTGAAACTATAAAGAAGAAGAAATCAGAAATGTTGGAGATGAGAAACACAATAGGTGGTATTCAGAAAATTCTAGACTCCTTGAAAAATAGAGTTGATATTATGGAGGAGAGAATCAGCAGTCTGGAGGACAGAAATCTAGAAATGCTTCCAGTGGAGGAGGAGAGAAGTAAGACTACAAAGAAATGAAGAAATTCTCCGAGAAATATCCGACTCCAATGGAAGTGCAACAGAAAGATTATACGCATTGTTCCAGTGCAGTGAAGAGAAAGGAGGATGCACCAGAAAACTTCTTCAAAGAAATAAGAGCTGAGAACTTCCAAAACTTGAGGAGGGAGCTGGAAATGCAAGTGAAAGAAGCCAGTAGATCTCCTAACTCTATCAATGCAAAAAGACCTTCTCCAAGGCCTATGGTAGTAAAGCTGGCAAAATCAATGATAAAGAAAAGGATTTCAGGGCAGCAAGGCAGAAGAAAATAACTTACAAAGGAACCCCTATCAGGCTGTCTGCAGATTTCTCAGTGGGAAACTTAGAGTGTAGGAGAGAGTGGAATGATATATTCAAAATTGTGAAAGACAAAAACTTGGAGCCAAGAATACTCTATCCAGTAAAAATATACTTCTCATATCATGGATAAATGAAAATGTTCCCAGATGGACAAAAGCTAAGGGAGGTCATGGCCACAAGACCCCCCCCCCCAAGAATAAATGCACAAGAAAGCCCTCATACCTGAAAAAGAAAAGAATAGGGTTAAAAAGCCTTGAGCAAGGAGAGAAATAGGTAGGCAAAATCAGACAATTGCAGCTCTCTATCAGAACAGGCCCGAAAACACTGAATTATAACATTAAAGCTAAAGGAAGGAAAACACCGAAAATAAATATAATCTCCTCATTTTGACCACACTCAAAACACAACATGGAATCAGTTGTGACAATAACAACTTAGAAAAGGAATGGAATGAGGTTAGTTTAAGGAAATAAGAGGCTATCAGAAAAAAGACTATCTCATCTACGAGATTTTTTACACAAACCTCATGGTAACCACTAAACAAATAATTAGAACTCAGACACTAATGATAAATAAAGAGAAAACTGAGAAAACAACCAAGGAAAACTACCTAATTGAATTAGTAGTCTGAAATACTTGGGACAAGAAACAAAGGAAATGCAGAAGAACCAGAAAACAAGTGATAAAATGGCAGCATTGAGCCTTCATATATCAATAATCACTCTAAATGTAAACTGATTGAATTCTCCAATCAAAAGACAGAGTGGTGAGATGGGTTAAAAAACAAGACCCAACAACATGGTGCCTCCAGGATACACATCTCAGCTGCAAAGACAAACACAGGCTCAGAGAGAACAGATGGAAGATGATCCTCCAAGATAATGGAGACAAAAGAAATCAGGTGTTGCCATAACTCTATGAAAGTAGACTTCAAGATAAAACAGGTAATAAGAGACGAAGAGGAGCAGTACACAATGATCAAAGAGATTCTCCACCAAGAAGACCTAACACTGATAATTATATGTGAACCACACACAGGAGCACCAAAGTACATAAGGCAATATTGCAAAGCTAAAAGGAGATATTAACAAGACACAATAATATTAGTGCACCTTCACCCCCACTTACACTGCTTAGAGAATGGCCAGATCTCCAGAGAGAAAGTCAACAAGGAAATAGTGGATTCAAATGAAAAACTAGACCAGATGGACTTTATAAATATAATAGAACAGTCCATCTCAAATCAGCAGAATCCACATTCTTCTCAAGGACACATGGACATTCTCAAAGATAGACCATCTGTTAGGAAACAAGGTACACCTCAAAGCTTTCAAGAAGATTGAAATCACGTCAAGCATCCTTTTCAGACCACGAAGCTATGAAACTCGAGAGAAACAACAAGAAAAATAGCTAGGAAAGGGAAATCATGTGGAGACTAAACACCATGCTACTGAACAACCAATGGATCATTGAAGAAATTAAAGGAGAAGTAAAAAAATATCTGGAGAGAAAGGAAAAGGAAAATACACCAGACCGACTCATTTGGGATGCAGCAACACTGGTCCTAAGAGGCAAACTCATAGCGATACAGGTTCACCTGAAGAATAAAGAAAAATTTCCAATAAGCAATCTTAACCTACACCTAACAAAATAGAAAAAGAAGGACACACAACCCCAAAGTCATCAGAAAGTGGAAATAATAAAAATCAGAGCAGGAGTAATTGCATTTGAAACAAGAAAGGCAGTAGAAACGATCAATGAAACAAGGAGCTGGTTCTTTGAGAAGATAAGCAAAGTGGACAAACCCTTAGCTAGACTACCGAAGAAAAAAAGAGAGAAGGCTCATATAAATAAAATTAGAAATGACAGAGGATAAATTACCACAGAAACCAGTAACAAAACGAAAGGGCCACCCACCAACTGGGAGAAAACATTGGCAAATCCTATAGCTTACAAGGGTTTAATCTGCATAACATATAAAGAACTCACACAACCGAACAAAGAAGACCCAAACAACCTGATCAAAAACTGATCAGAGGATAGGAACCAACACTTTTCTAAAGAAGACACACAGAGGGCCAACAGGCACACGAAGACACCTTCAATATCGCTAATCATCAGGGAAACGGAAATCAAACTCACTAAGACATCCTCACCATGGTTAGAATAGCTATAATCACCAAGACAAAAAATAACAATTGTTGGAGAGGGTGTGGAGAAAAGGGAAGCCTTGTACACTGCTGGTGGGAATGCAAACTGCTGCAGCCGCTATGGAAAACACTACAGGGATTTCTCAAAAAATTAAAAATAAAAATACAATAGGGCCCAGCTAGATAGCTGGGTATTTATCCAAAGACCTTGAAATCAACAATTCAAAGAGACTTATGTACCCCTATGTCCATTGCAGGATTATTCACAATGGCCAACATGTGGGAGCAACCCAAGTGCCCATCGACTGATGAATGGGCAAAGAAGAGGTGGTGTATAGACACAACAGAATACTATGCAGCTATAAAAAAGACAAAACTGTGCCATTCTCCAGAACATGGATGGCCCTTGAGGGTATGATGTTAAGCGAAAGAAGCCAGATGGAGAAAGACAAACAGCACATGATTTCACTCCTATGTGGAGGATAAACAGACACCTGGACAAAGAGAACAGATGAGTGGTTACCAGAGGGAAAGGGGGTTAGGGGGTGGGCATACGGGGTAAAGGGGCACATTTAGATGGTGACCGACAGACAATAATGTACGAGTGAAATTGCCAATGTTATGAAATATTGAAAAATACTATTACTGTGTGCCGACCATTTTGTATTCTTCTTCGTTTGATATATTTTCAACAATTTTTCATGTTTTGGTGTAGTCAGTAGTTGTGAGTTGAATGGATACATAAGCTTTCATTCGCTTCCCAGATTCTAACTGATCAATAAATGAAAAGCAACAGTATAGATTGGAACTTATGATGAAGCCATTTGCTTTAAAACTAGTTCGGCCTGATCTTCTCTTTCCAAAAGGGCCTGACGTGGCCTGTTGAGTGTGCTTTGTACATCTGCTTCATGCATTTACGATGTCCCAAAGACAAGCTGATGCCCTTAGATACAGATGGAACAGCCCCACAATGGGATTTCTTTAAGGTTAAGTGTCTCTCCCTAAACGAAGGATTAGTTCCCGACCTGCTGTGATCACCTTGTGACCACTCACCTTGTCACCACTGACCTGCTGTGCCACCTAAGGTCTCACGACATTTGTAAAAGGACATTCCTCTCCTATGTGAGGCATACATCTTGGTTCCAAGACAGTCCATAACTCACTCTGCACACCCCACGTCTTTGGTGCCCCTCCCTCCTTGGGGAAGGAAGGCCCCGGGCTGGTCCTCAGATCTGGCTCATAATAAACTCACCCCAGTTTTGATTTATAGCTTGATCAAGGGTGATTTCTGTTGACATGACTTACCGGGTCGTGTCCTCTCTTTATTTCCATAGTATTTTGTTTGAGGTTTTCCAGCTTTATTGAGACACATGTCTGTACCGTTTTTTATTGTGATGTTCTCCTCTCATGTTAAATGTGAGAGATCGAATTCCTGTCTCTACTCGCTGCACCATCACGAGAGAGAGAAGCGTGTGTCATGTGGAAGACTGTAGCGTTATTCAAAATACCAGAAACTGGAAACCATTCGAATGTCCATGGATATGAAAGTGGAAAAACCAACTGGGGCGTTTTCATACCATGGGATGTCACTCAGCAATGAAAAGGAGTGAAAGCAGATCCAGACAACGTGAATGAATCTCAGAAACGTGGCACTGAGCAAAGGAAGCCAGACTCAGCAGAGCTCCTACCGTCAGATTCCATTCATGTCAAGTTCTAGACGCGCCAATGCTAATCTATAATGACGGAAATCAGGTCGGTGGCTGCCCAGGGCGAGGAGGACAGCGTGATTGTCAAAAGGCCCAGGAGAAGTGTGTGCAGTGGACGGCGATGTTCTGCATGTGCACTGTGCTGGTGAGGACACACGTACTGTGCACCTGTGAGAACCCATTGAACCGGAACCGACAACGTGTGCATTTCACTGTATGCCAGTTACACCTCAGCTAAGACGATTCAAAAATCTCTGCCCCAAAACAGAGAAAACAGAACAGGACGAATAAAGGATGAAAAAACACTGATGATTTTTAATGCTGTGTTAATTACGCAAGGAATAAATGAGTCTCTTTCTCCACATGACGGCCAGAGATGGAACTTCCCTTTTTCACTTTCTTTTTGGCCAGCTCAGGTCGGGTTTTGAATTTGCGTTGCTCTAATCTGAGTCTTGAAGAAATGGTTGTAGTTCTTCAGGAGGGCAGAATGCAGACGAGAGAATGTGGGGAGGAAGGACCTGGCACGGCTCTGTGGCTGGAGCCTGCGATGGTGTTGGAGGGACCAGGGCAGATGCTGAGAGGTTGCTGGGATCCGAGGCTGCAGGGCATGGAGCCAGGCTGAGGAGTTCGCAGTGCACTCTGGGGAATTCAGGAGAAACTGAAAGACTGTGTGGGGTGGACAGTCAGCTTGTTCTGTAGATGGATCCCTGTGTGTGCAGTGGGGAGGGTGGGAGGACAGAGGACGGGAGAGGGTCTCGGAGAGCAGCGGGAGGCTGCGGGAGTGGTCCAGGTGTGAGATGTCGGGAGGGGGACACACGCGAGACACTTTATTTCAAGGAGAAGCCGCGCGATGGGTGGGACAGCACCTCCATGAGACCTAGGCCATTCGGGCTCCTGCCCAGAGCCCAGAATTTAGAGGGTCCCACATATCACACACAGACACACAGACACACACACACACACACACGCAGAGTTTACTGAAGAACACGTGAGCACCTGTGTCACTTGGGTTCTGGGTCTGCTACCAACACAGAGTGACCCACAGCCCTCAACATCCTTTTTCACAACCAACACTGTTCACACCCTGGGGAACAGTTCCTCGCATTTGGCACTCGGTCCCTGAACCATCGGGCTGCTGTCCCCGGCTGTGCTGAGCCTTTGTGGAGGATGCTGCTACCGACACAGGAGACGGACCTGCTTCAGAGCTCAGGGAGCATCAGAGGAGACTTAGGGCTCAGAGAAAGGACAAGTGACTAACTTCCCAGTTTCTCCCTTTCAGCATAAAGCCAACAAATTCTTGCAATATCCAAGCTTGTTTCCCAATACCATGGTGAGTCCATTTCTTGCACCGTGTGGTCGGGGAGGCCTCCCGAGGGTGGCGGGGCTCAGAGAAGGTGCTCACGGAATGTTCGTGGATGCCTGCAGCCCCATCCGAGGACAGTGATGGGTGCCCAGCAGGCAGGGGTGTGGTCGGGGTACGTTGTAGAGCCAGCTCTCAGGCCACCAGGAGGGTGAGGAAAGAGGCCGAGAGACTGCTGAGAAGCCTGCCTCACCCCGGGAGGGATGAGGGACCAGTGGGGAGGGGGTGCATCTGAGAAGAGATGTTAGACGTTGGACCCACAGGACTTGGGAGCTGGCTAACTCTCTGGGGTGCTCAGGGAAGGAGAAGGGTCTAGAACGACTCAGATTTCTGGCTGACCAAACAGTTGGCGCCGATCCAGAGATGGGAACTCAGGAGGGGAGTGAGTTTGCAGGGAAGAAGCATTTGAAGGGCCAGCTGGCATTCAACCACTGAGGAATTAAGTCAGAGAGACTGAGACTCTCACACAAACAACCCAGAGACGGCAGGGGACCCCCGAGTGGGATTCCGAGTCCCCGCCCCATTCAGCAGCCTTGGGCCTGAGAAAGGAACCAGAGCTGCCCTCCGGGTCTGCAGGCAGCATGCAGCCTCAGCCCTGCCTCCCAGGGGTCACCTGGGGACGGAGCTCCCCAGAGCCAGTGCCCCCACAGTTCACCTGGGAAACCCCAACATGTGCCCGCTTGGGGAGTTCCCAGGGAACCACCACCCTGGACTCTGTGCTGGGGCAGAGCCAGAAAGGGGTCCCCGCTCCTTCTGTGCACTCATCCGAGAGCTGGAGGTGGCGCCAGCACACACTCACCCCTCGGGCCAGGGGCCACCAGGCAAGAAGTCACCCTGAGGGGCTCCTCGCCCAACAGCTGGCCCAGGAGTGGATGGAGAGCCTGTCGCAGCCTGAGGACAGCCAGGCCGGGCCCACACCCTGACACTCTCTGAGGAGGGCGTTTATGGGGGGGTTTAGGGGGATCCTCTGCCGCCATGCCCACCACGCCCTCAGAACCAGACTCTGGAGCTTCAGGGAGGGATGGAGAGAAATGCTGACAGGATTTCCTGCCAGATGCTGGCAGCTCATGAGGTCCCATCTCAGGCTGGCTGCTTTGGGGGCTCCACCGGGAGGACAGCAGCCTTGCAGAGGGCACCCCAGCATCTCCCAGCCTGGTCCCGTTCCGGTGGTGGAGGGAAGTCCCATGGCCTCTCCGCGTCCTCTCCCCATGCACGGCCTGCACTTTGCTCCTCTGGAGCCGGGGGTCCCTTCAGTAGAATTTCCTGAGCATCTCTGAGCTGTAGGGTACCGGGGTGTGAGATGGGGAAGCCCTGGCTCACTATCTGGTGGGGAGACAGAGGGACAAGCATCTTCTGCTGGGAGTAGAGACATGAGCTTGAACAAGATGGGAAAGTTTTGGGGGACCCAGGAGCGAGGGGCTGAGTCAGGGCAGGAAGAACCCGGGTCTGGACGGGAAGTTAGGGTTTCCACAGACAGAGAGGGGAGGGAGGGCAGCCCAGGGGCCGAGGCGGGGGCCGAACTCCAAGTGTCAAGTGGAACGTGAGCCAACGCCCTCCTTACTCTGCACCCTCGTCTCTGTCTGGAGAAATTGTCGCTGGGGTTTCCGAACAGCTTCTCAGAGGCCCTGCGTGTGAGTGTGTGAACCTCAGATTCGGCTCTGCTCACCGAACGTGCAGGAACGTGGACAGAGAGGTGTCACCAGATGGAGCCAGAAAAGTGGACACACAAGGAGTGTCCAGCATCAATGCATCCGTGGGGCATCCTCTTCAATGGCCTGTCCTCAGAGGCCTGTGTCTGAGGACAGCGAGGGGCCAGCGTCCCTGTGATGGAGGTTGCTGGGTGGGAACAGAGGCTATGGCCCCATCCAAGCTCAGTCCCCACGAGGACTCCCGCCCCCAAGGTGGTCCCTGCCCTGCAGCCCACTGGGGACGGGTCTTTAGGGAACCCCAGTTCCATCCTCTGTGTGAGGCCAAGGCGCATGCGCAGGTCTGCGCGGAGCTCGTGGAGATGCCCGCTGTGCCCCGCTCATCGGGCAGGACGGTCTCGCTGGAATTTGGGGACCAGGATGCAGCTCTGAGCGCCTGTGGGAGCCAGGGGTCTGTCCCCTTCGTTCCATGTCCTTTGAGTCTCAGGCCTGTGGACACAACTAGCCAGTCTTCTGTCCCCAGGCCTGGACGGACACGGGGAGGGGAAAGGCCCTGGTCCTTAGTGCCTGACAGACCGCCAGTAGGAGCCTTGTCACCTTGGACGGGTCACACTGCTCCTCTGGGCCTCAGTTTCCCCTCTGTGAAGTGGGCTGTAGTGAGGATCAAGTGAACTAGTGTCTGGGGGGCCCGTCGTACACGGAGGGCGGCCGGTACCCACAGCGCGTCTGAGGCTGCTGAAATTGGCCCTGATTGTGCCCAGGAGAGTCTCCAGCTGTCAATCAGCAGACTGCGCATGCTCAGTGGCCGCGGCCCTGCGCTTCAGGAAGCGGACCGGGCCTGCGCTGCCCCCTGCTGGTCGGCCGCCGCACAGCGCCTGCGTCGGAGGCTTTCAGGCCAGGATGGCTTTTTGTTGGTTTTCTGTTTGGCTGTTTGTGTTTTCGTTCTTGTTTTTTTTCAGTTCTGCCCGTGGGGAGTTTTGGGTAACTTTCAGGCCGAGCTGGTCCTCCAATTCTCAGAAGTTCGGGGTGTGTGGGAGCCCAGCACTCACCCCGCATAGTCCCTGAAGGAGGGAGGAGGATTCAGAAGCCTGTTTATTGGGTTCAGCTGATTCGGATCAGCATCTCCTGGGAGCTCAGTGGCTCCGGGTGTGGACCCAGCCCTGCCCGCCCAGCCCTCCGGTCATGGGCCTCAGTGGCTGCACTTACAGAGCGTTTCCGTGGCCAGGCCCCGCACAGAGCTGTTAGCTAGATGATCCTGTGGGATATGGCAGGGGACGCAGCTCCATATGGCTGTTTCCGGTGGGGAACTGGAGCCCTTGCAGGAGGAGAGCCTGCGCCAGGGTCCTGCTGCTGGAGGGGAGCATCGGTTCATGTGCTTGCTGGCCATCTGTGTGTCTTCTCTGGAGAGACGATGTTCAGATCCCAGCAAAGCCCCTTTCTCACTCTGTCCATAATGGAGCTTAGAGAGTAGGGGGTCAGCAATGAGAGCAGAGTTCACATCTGCCAGGCAAGACGCCAGGGAAAGACTCCAGCCAGGTCCTCCCTCCTCCTTCCTGCTTTATTTGGGCAAGCTGCTTCTTTTCCCTCTGTCTCCCTGCCACACTTTATTCCAGACACAGGGCCACGCCCTCTTCTTGCCCATCACCACTTTCTAGGAACCCTACACTGCGTGGCCTCCAATGAATGCAGGAGTCACTCCCTAGAAAATGGGTGCTGCATCTCATGAGATCGGCCCATGGTCCTCAGACTTTAACCCACCAGCCCAAGTCCTGCAGGGCCAGGCTGGGCAGGGACCTCTCCACCTGCTGGCCCGGGTGAGTGGACCAGACCCGCCGCCTCCTGCAGGCCCCTAACTGTTCTTTTCTCATTGTTCCAGTGCCCCCACTGGCACGCGGGACTCCCGTATGTGACCTCTGCCAGGAAGGGGGTTTTCTGCAGAGCCTGGGGTGATCCTGGTCTCCCTGAGATCTGGCTCTGGGATTAGAAGGTCCAAGGAGGCCTCGGGGTCCATGTTGTTCCTTCCACATTGAACCCCAGGGCCGAGCACAGGGGCTGGCACATGCTCTGTGGTGAGGAAATATTGAATGAATGGGCAGATTGAACTACTCCTTCCTGAGCCCCTGTTCTGGGTCAGACACGCCTGTTTTCTTCCTTCATCTTTCTAACACATCCCTCCAAGTAGGCCTTTACTCTTCCTATTTAGAGGTGGAGAAACTGAGGTCCAGAGCATCAGGATCAGAGGCCCAGTAGGGCCTTAGGACGGTTGGCTCCAAACCCCGGCTCCTTGGCGCCCCTGCCCTCTCTGTGGCTGACGCTCTCTCTGCCCTCTCTCCTCAGGTTCTTCGCGTCCCCAGGACCTACCTCAGCCCGACCAGCCTCCGAGTGGCACTCCTCTTCCTCCGCCCAGCCGGCCCAGGGCCCCCGGCACTCCGTCCAGCTGGACCTGGAGGACCTGGAGGCCCTGCACCAGGCCCTGAGCCGCGCCGTCGGGGCGGCCATGCACGTGCGCTCCCGCAGCCGGCAGCTGAGCCGCGCCCTGGAGGCTGAGCTGTGCCAGGCCCCCAGCCTGCGGGGCTCCTGTCCCCTCTACCCCACTCGGAGCCAGGGACCCACGGGGCAGGGTGCAGGCCGCCACTGTTTCTGGGCGAGGAGTCAGCTGAAGCCCCTTCTGAAGGCCCCGGGGACCCTCAGGAGGAGGCCCCCCAGCACAGGCCCTGCCTGCTCAGCCTCAGTGTTCTCAGACCAGAAGGGGCAACACGCTGGTCATCAAGAGAAGTGGCTGCCCAGGGGACCAGCCCTGGAGCATCTGCTGGGACCGAGGCTACCCTCCGTCCAGGCGCCACCGTGGGGGCTCCTCGTCCTGCACTTGTCCTCCTCCAGCCAATAATATGGATTTATAGACGGATGGACAGATGTTGTAAACTGAGGAGGGCTCCTGTCTTGCATCCTCTGTAGGAGGCCGGAGAAGAAGGGAGAGGCCAGGGGCTCTGGGGCACACCTGCCACCAACTGTCACCAGCCTCTCCGGAGCAGCCGTCTCTGGGACGGACGTGGCTGAGAACCCTCCCCTGGTGACTGGTGGCCCATGGGGCACCTTGAGACCACTGGGCCATTGTAGGATGGCACAGCTGAGGGTGACGTGCGCCCAGCCTCCCCGTGGGTGGCGAGGCCTTTCCCAGGGGCTCCAGGGACAGACACACCCACGGAGGGCCCAGGAAGCCCGCCGCCACGGTCCCTCCCACACCTCCTCTGAGACCCCGCTCTACTCCGGGGTCCCTGGGACTCTGGCCAGTGGGCAGCTCCTCCCAGGCCGTGTCCTGCCCCCACCCTGTAGCAACGCGTACCTCAGCTCTTCTGGAATGTGTGTGCATCAGTGATATCTGTATATTTGAGGCATTTAAAAATCTATTTTCTTTACGATGGCAAATGAAGAGAATGAAAATCAATCTCAAAAAGAAAAGAAGTGGGCCAACATTGCCAAAGGCACCCAGGTCTGTGGTGTGTGTCCTCAATTTGTGGTCCCTGAAGTCAGTTGTAGGGGGGAGGTTGGACGCTAAGGCCCCTCCCCCCCAGGGGGCCTGCTGGGTGCACTTTCCTGACTCCGCCTGCCTCCCTCTGGTGGCTTCTGTGTCTCCTACTTTCCCCATTGGCGTGTCTCAGAGCCATAAACCTTTCGACTGGGGGGGCCTGGGAGGAGGGGCCCTGGCTCCCAGGGGATGACCTCACCCATAGGTGTCGCGTCCTCCTCCTGGTGTCAGGCAGGTGTCTTAGGACGTGTCATGGAGACACACGGCCCCTCTAGCCGAGGCCCCAAGCCCCCACATCTCCGAGTCTGCCCCAGGCTGGCCAAGTCCCCGGCCCTTGCCAGGATGCTCCTCACAGTCCGCCTTCCTGCCTCCTGTCCGGCCCCTGCCCCCTCGTCTCCCCTCAGGGCCAAGGGGATGTCCTCAGTAATGTCCCTCTTGCTCGGACCACACGCCCGAGTCCTCCCTGCCCCTCGTCCACCTGAACCCCTACATGGGGTACTCTGCCTCAATTTCCTCAAACGCGCCCTCCCAGATCCTTGGGCCGCAGCAGGAACAGACGTGGTGTCCAGTTCCTATCTTTCCACACTGGTTCAGACGCCCCTTCCAGGCAGCCCACCCAGACTTCCCTACACAGGGAGAACCGTCTCCGAACTGGGCTCCCACAGCGCTCAGGCATGTGGTCATCTGTCCTGGCACGGGTGCTGGGGCTTCCAGCGGGGGCCCTTCCAACCAGGGGCAGGGCCTTGTCCAGTGCTCGGCCAGCGCTCAACTCAGGGCAGGCTTCAACGGGAATGAATGAATGAAGGAGCGAATGACGGAATGACTGAATGACAACTGCCCGTCCCAAAGGCAGAAACTTTATTGTTGCCACTGAGGGAAGGAATGGAGGTACAAAGGGTGGACGGGGGCTGAGGACGCCCCCAAGTCCCCGAGGCCCCAACCCAGGGCTGCGTCCTCCTAGGCCTCCTCCTGTTTCTTCTTCCTTTCCTCCTCGTGCTGCTTCTCCAGAGGCCCACACTGATCCTAGAAGATGGGGAGAGAGAGCACAGTGACGGGGCCGGCAGGGGTCCCTGGGGGAAGATGCAATGACCTGTGGACTGCAGTCCAGCCCACCTGGCTCTGCTACTTCCGAGCTGGGTGACCTTGGGCGAGTCACTTTCCCTCTCTGAGCCTCAGCTTATTCACCTCTAAAATGGGACCTCAAACCCTTGGGAAAGGCTGGCGTTTACTGAGCACTTATGCCCGCCCATCCCTCATGCTGACCTCCTGAATCCTCAGCACCATAGTGCAGATGTTCCAACTGAGGCTCCTGGAGGCTGTGTGGCCTCCGAGGTCCCCCAGCCAGGAGATGGAGCGGCAGGCTGCAGGCCAGGGGACCACTTCCAGCGCCTGTGTCCATCAGCCCTTTCCCATGGTTCCCGGGAGCAATGGCGGAGGTATTTTTGCGACTGGTGTCACAGGTGTCTCATCTTGGCCAGCCGCTTTGCCTCCCTGAGCCCCAGGGGCTGCCCCAGGCGGGACCACCCTCAGGGTGCCCACTGCCCAGCCCTCCTTGCACTCACCTGTTTCTCGTCGGTGTACATGATTTCCGACTTGTCCATGCCCACGCACACGATGGCTTCATGGAACTCTCTCATCTGCTCCTCGGTCACGTTCGCCTTGTCCGCTGCAGGAGGGAGCATGGGACATGGTGAGGATGCTGGGAGCCCTGGGTGGGAGGCCAGGGAAGCTTGGGGTTCTGAGGGCCCAGCCCCAGGATCGGGTGGTCCCAGGGTCAGGCCTGGGTGGACCGGGTGTTGGAGGGGCACGTACCGCAGAAGAACAGTGCTATTTTCTGCTTATCATCCGGGAAGTAGACAAACAGGATGATACTGGGGTCCTTGGTGAACCAAACATGGCCAATGTGTTCTCTGCCCATCTCTGGAGGAGGAAGCCTCTGGTGAGACCGTGGGGTGGCACTGCAGTTCCTATCTCACAGGCGAGGACATTTGTGTGCCCAGGGCCACAAGGCCCATGGGTGACAGCCAGGGGCTCACATGGGCCCCATGTCCCTGGCTCCTACTGTGCACCAGGCCCTGAGGGAGCCCCGTGCTCGTGTGGAAGCCCAGGAGCTGCACGCGGACTGTGGCCGTCAGCAACTTTCTGCCCATTTTGCAGACAGAGAAAATGATGCCCAGGGAGGAGCCCCCAGGCTGCTACGTCCTGTGGGTCCACGTCCAATGCCACCGTGTGCTCCTACTATGTGCCCTCTCTGCGGTGATGTTGGGGACAGGGGTGAAGTCACTGTCAGCCCAACGTGCAGGCTGCCACCTGAGCTCCCAGAGGATAGAGAGCAGTGAGAGAGAGGCGGGATGGACCCAGCCTGGGGTTTGATCCGAGTTCTCACGGCAAGTGTGTGACCTTGGGAAACTACCTGACATCTCTGTGTTTCTGTGTCCTCATCCAATCCCTGGAATGTCCTCCTAGGGCTGTCTGTGAGAATTAAGTGGATTAAGTCATGTCAAGGGCTTCAGGGTGCCGGGCACAAAGTCAGAACTCGAAACTGGTGGCTGTCATTACTGATTATTGCAGTGCGCAGGGGCTGGCAGCACGGATAGAAGAAGAAGTGGGCCTGTCCCATATTCTCTCTGCCCAAGGCCCCCGGGGCTTTAGCCTCATCCCCTCCTGTAGGCTGGGACCCACGTCCTCCCCATTCCACACAGCAGCCCTGTGCCCGAGGGCTGGCCTCACCGTTTGTGGTTATGGTCCCATTCTCCCGCTGGACAGTCAAGATGCTGAAGTTATAGACACACTTGTTCCCACTAAAGCCAGACAAAAGGGGCAGAAAAATAGTAGGTCGGTCAAGGAGAGACAATCGCCCATCACAGCCACCTGGGGTCAGGAGTCTGCTGGCAATTGGGTCAGCCCTCCCCATTCCATGGAGGGGAAGGCCGAGGCCAGGAAGGGGACAGGACTTGCTCCAGGTCCTCCGGCGGCTCAGGGTAGAAGCCAGAAGCTGGGGCTGGGCTGGGCGTGTGGGGGTCTCACATGGTCGAGTACTCCCTGAACTGTATCGTGTCCTCTGTATGGTTGGCGTCACAGTAAAAGTAGGATGCCTGATATGTCTTCATAACCTCAAGGTACTCAGGGTTGTGGGAGGCTCCCGCAATGTAAAACCACTTGCCAGAGATCTGGGGAGAAGCCAGGAGCAGGTGAAGGATGCTGGGAGCCGGAGTCTCGATGGTCCCCTGGGACAAGACTCTGGCACACCTCTCCCTCCAGTTTGCAAACAGGGGGATGGGGGCCCAGGTGAGGAGAGGACATGCAGAAGCTCACGCTGAGGGTCAGACATCCCCCCACCCCAGTCACCCCTCTTTGCCCAGGACAGAATTGTCCCCTGCTGGGGACCTGACAACGAGGCTTCTGAGTTGCGAGGTTGGTCAGAATTTCACCCCCAGAGCCATGAGAGGAAAGGGCCGAGTCAGGGGAGGGGGTTGACCACAAGCCAGCAGGGGAGAGGGAAGCCCAGAGAGAGAGGCAGCTGCCCCTGGGGCCCAGCACTCACATGATCCAGGGTGGCATTGGTCATAGGCGCTGCTGTGAAGTTGGCACACCCCAGGCTCCTGGCTTCCAGCAGAGGAAGGAGGCTCAGGACGGCGAGGGCCCAGGGCAGCGCCATGGCGAAATGGGGAGGCACCTGGAGCCAAGTACAACTGGTGGCTGCAGGGTGCAGTGACCTTTATAGGGAGCTAAGGGCACATGTGACACAGTCCAGTGATGGGGAAATGCCTTGCATGCAAGCTTCCCTCTTCCCAACATGCCAGCTGTTGGTAAAGCCTCTAAGCCCAGGTCTAACTTGGGTCCCTGACCTAGAGGTCTGGCTGTTCCAGGCCAAGGTGGGTGTGGGCTGCACGGAGATTTGTCAACATGTGGATTTCAATAGTCGGGCCTCCCAGCAATCTCTCTCATCTTCATCCAATACCTGCCCCACTGACTTGAGGGGGATCCAGCCATAGATTAGAGGTTGAAGGCAACTAAGACTCCCCCCGGCTTGTGTGAGGAGTAGGGGCGATGGGCGGGGGAGGGTTAGGGGTGCGGGTGATGGCAAACAGGGGTTCAGTTCAACTGAGTTGAGTTCAACTGTGACAGAGCAAAAGTCCAGAGGGCCTGACCCATTCCCGCAGGCAGGGACACTTCCCAAAGGAGGGGCCATCTATGCTGAATGTCTAACTCCAGGAAAAGTGTTACTTGAACCATCTCCCAACGTCCAAAATAGCAAGTCATCCCCGTGAGGTCTCTACCCCCTGCCATGCGCACAGGGAGCTGCCTGTCTCTTCACCAGGAGATGTTGTCCTGGGACAGCGCCCAGCACGGGGTGGCCTCTGTAAGAACTGTGGGATGAATAATTCCACTGCCCATGTGCCTTTCTACCTGATGGGGTCCAATCTTCATCCATATGACTAAATACTTTCAACAAGTATGGATTACGGTGTGCGTACAATTTTGTATTCTTACTCATTTCGTATATTTGGAATAATTTTTCACGTTTTGGTGTAGTTGGTAGTTGCGATTGCAATGGATCCATAAGCTTCATTCGCTTCCTAGGTTCTAAGTTACCGAATCATGCCCTCTCTTTATAGGATTTTGTCTGATGTTTTCCAGCTTTATTGAGACAGAGTTGTCTGTAGAGTTTTATATTTGATTTTTTTCCCTCTGATGGTAAGTGTCAGAGACCAAATTCCTTTCTCCATTCACCGCACCATCAAGAGAGAGAAAAGCGTGTGTCGTTGTGTAAGACTATAAGCGTCATTCAGAATAGACAAAACTGGGAGACAATTCAAATGTCCATCGATAGGAAAATGGAAAAACAAATTGGGGCGTTTTCATACAATGGGATGTTACTCGGCAAGAAAAAGGAATGAACTTTGGATCCAAATAACAACGTGAATGAGCCTCAGAAATGTGACATTGAGCAAGAGATGCCAGAAACATTAGAGCTCCTACTGTATGATTCCATTCATGTAATATTCTAGAAGCACCAAAATTAATCATTAATCAGTGGTGGTTGAAATCAGATCAGTGGTTGCCCAGGGCAAGGAGGACAGCTTGACGACCAAAAGGCCCTGGAGAGCTGTGTGGAGTGGACGGCGACGTTCTGCATGTGCATTGTGCTGGTGAGGATAATGTACTGTACACCTGTGAGAACCCATCAAACCGGAACCGACAACCTGTGCATTTCAGTCTATGCCGGTTACACCTCAGCTAAAACGATTAAAAAAACTCTCCCCTGAAACAGAGGAAAAAAACCAGGAGAAATGAAAGAATACTGATGATTTTTAACACTGTGCCAATTTGGTGATGAACAAATGAGTCTCTTTCTCCTCATCCTGGCCAGAATTGGAATTTCCCTTTTTCTCTTTCTTTGTGGGCAGCTCAGTCCGTGTTTTGAATTTGCGTTGGTCTAATCTGAGTCTTGAAACAGTGGTTGGAGTTCTTCGGGAGAGAAGAGCGTAGGTGAGAGAGCGTGGGGCATGATGGACCTGGCAGGGCTGTGTGGCTGGAGTCTGCGATGTCGACAGAGGGACCAGGGCGGATGCTGAGAGGTTGCGGGGATCCGAGCCTGCAGGGCATGGAGCCAGGCTGAGGAGTTGGCAGTGGACTCTGGGGAATTGGGAGAAATGGAAAGATTTTAATGGGGGGGGGGGGTGTGAATAGGCAGATTTGAACAGGGAAAGCCAAGCAAAGAGCAGGGTTTGATTTTTCTTTTGTCAAAAGCAATTCCGCTCTGTCCCAACCCACATGCCTCCTGAAGCAAAAGCACAGACAGTGCACGAGATACAATACACAGCATCTATTTGGTCTCTCCCTCTGTTTCCTGGCACCCAAGCCTTGGAATCTCCAAAGTGGTGTCTTTTTGTATGCTAAGGAGATGGCCAGTGGCTGGGGGCTCCTGGACAGCCTGACGATGGGGTTCTGGTGACCACAGAATTAGAGGGTTGGAATTTTTAGCCCTACCCCCTGACCTCCCAGAAGGAACTGAGGCTGGAGACTGTCGACGAAAATAATCCATAACCAATCTATAATAAAAATTTGGGAGAGTTTATTCTGAGCTAAAATCTGAGCACCATGGCCCAGGGCCTTTTTTCCCAAAGGAAGAAAGGGCACCAAAGAAGTGGGGTGTTCAGAGTGGTTATATACCCCCAAAAAGGATGTTTCACATAGGATTGAAATGTCCCTTTTACAACAGTTGCAAGGCTGCTCTGTCGGCACAGCGATTGATGGACACAGCAGGTAGGTCTGCTGACTTGGTGACCACAGCAGGGTGGCAGGTCTGTTGTCTCGAGCTGGGTGGTCACAGGTGAGCTGGGTGGTCAAAGGTGAGCACAGTAATCAGTTCCTAGCCTAAGGAAAGATGCTTATCTTTAAGGAAATGCCAATGTGGGGGGAAGTTGCACCTTTATCTTAAGGTCATTTGTTCTTGCCATAGGAAATGTTTAAAGCAGATATACAATGCCTGCTCAATGACCATGTCAGGTCCTTTTGGAAAAAAAACAAAGTCAGGCCTAGTGAGGTTTAAACCAAATGGCTTCCCCATATATTCCAATATATCCTATTGCTTGCCATTTCTATTTTGTCAAGACTGACTCGATCACTAATGAATGACCAATGATTTAATCAATTGTGTCTATGTAATGAAGCTTTCACAAAAATCCTAAATGTCAGGGTTCAGAGTGGGAAACATGTGGAGCTGGATGGGTGGCCCCTACAGAAGAGGCGTGGAAGCTTAGTGCCCCTTTCCACCTACTTTGCCCCAGGCACCTCTTCTGACTGTTTCTTTCTTTCTTTGTTCTTTTGAGTTATTTGTAAGCCTTTAAATTTTTTTTTTGGTGAGGAAGATTGGCCCTGAGCTAACATCTGTTGCCAATCTTCCTTTTTTTTCTCCCCAAAGCCCCAGTACATAGTTGTATATCCTAGCCATAAGTCATTCTAGTTCTTCTATGTGGGATGCCACCACAGCATGGCCTGATGAGCAGTGCTAGGCCCGCACCCAGAATCCGAACTGGTGAAACCCCGGGCTGCCGAGGTGGAGCACGCAAACTTAACTACTCAGCCACAGGGCCGGCCCCCTCTGACTGTTTCTGAGTTGCATCCTTTTATAACAAACTGAGAATCTCGTAAGTAAACTATTTTCCTGAGTCCTGTGAGCTGTTCTAGCAAATTGCCACACCCTGAAGAGAGGGCTATGGGAGCCTCTGATTTACAGCCGGTCGGTCAGCGGCCCAGGTGACAACCCGGACTTGTGATTGCTGTCTGAGGCGAGGACAGTCTTGTAGGACTGAGCCCTTAACCTGTGGGATCTGATGCTACCTCCGGTTCATGTCGCAACTGGATTGAATTGCAGGACACCCCACTGGTGTCTGGAGAATCCGGGAAGTGCTTGGTGTGGGAGAAAAATGCACATATTTGGTGAGCAGGAGTATGTGAGTAGAGCAGAGAGAAGGGAAAGTGTGAAAGATGGCGTGAGCAGCGCCATGGTAAAGTAGACCGGAGCGGGCTTTGCAGAGGAACTGGCTGGCACGCCTTGTTTTCTTCATCTTCCAAACTGGACCAAGCCATCAACATTCCAGGGAAGTCAGCAAGGACAAGAGAATCCCGTCTGTCAGGGCTGATGGAACAGGACTTTGCTTGTGGTCGAATTGCTAACCCATCGATGAAGCACGAGTCGAGCCTCTGCCTGATGATGGAGCCTCAGCCAATCTCTGAAGTGCAAGCCTAGCCTCACCTCATCTGGTACCACTGACCTCTCCTTTCATACGACTCACCTCGTCCTTCTCTCCCCGTAAAAACCCCGAGCCCCTGCCCTGTAACCGGGACACTATTTGGGTTTCTACCAGATCTGTGCTCCCCCAATTGCAATTCTTTGACCCCAAATAAACGCTTTTCTCTTAAACTGGTTTCTGTTTTTGTCAGTTGGCAAAAGTTTCCCTTAGAGTGAGCAATGGAGTGGCTGTCCTTGGAGGGGCGGGTGGGCCTCACCACCCTCACTGTCGCTCAGGCTGCCCCTCCGGGGTCTCACTCTCCTTCTAGGAGGCTATCCAAGTAGTTCCCCCAGGTGCACCCTGCGCTCACCCTGACAGTACAATTTTCTCCATCTTCTTATGTTTCAAAGACGCTTTACTCTCTCTACGGATTGAGGTTCTGGGCAGCCCTCCGAGCCCGCCACTCCATCTGGCCCTGGCACAATGTCAAGAGGAGTTTGGCAGGAAAGAAAGAGACAGAAAAGCAATCAAGGCAGTGTAGGATGGTGGTGAAGTGTTGTCCGGCTCTATCCCTTCCTAGCTGTGTGACCTTGGACAAGTTACTTAACCTCTCTGTGCCTCGATTTCTCTTCCTATAAAATGGGGATACCAATGGTACCTAGTTCATTGGGTTGTCAGGAGGATTAAATCAGTTCACATTTGTCAAATGCTTGCTAAGGGAAACCAACTTGCTTCTAAGGGTCCGCCGGTGGTGATAACCATCTCCATCAGTTTCAGGACAAGCCGGGGTGGGGGAGAAAGAAAGACTTCTGTGTTACATAAATATTTCAGGGACTGCAGGTTCCATCCCACTTCTAAAGACATCAAAAAGCAAAAATGTGTTTATAGAAGGTTCAGGGACAAAGGATATTTTCCCCATTAGACAGATGAGGTGACAATGGCCCCGAGAGGTAAGGTGACATGGTGAAAACAAGGAGGTTTAGATACTCAGGGAAATGCATCCATTTGAAATGATTCATTTCCTGAGAAAGCCACTTAATACGTGTGTCTTCCTCAAAGCCCGGGCTGAGCTGCATCTGATGACTAATTTGTGATTTCCTGGATGAGCAGCCGTGAAGAATACTCGGGCAGAGCGACTGGTCCTCATTAGGAGCTTTGGGTGGGGGCTGAGGAAGTCCCCAAAAGAAGATCCGCTGAAGTTCAAATCCTGTTTTCGTGATTTTGGGGCAGCTTATGTAACGTCTTTGGACTTTGGTTCCATCATCTGACGGGTCGGGGGACTAACACGTGACGCAGGGGTTGTGTCTAAGAGGAAAACACGCCACACTCAACACGGCTCCCGGTGCACGGTCGGTGCACAGACATGGTGGCCACTCTTATTTTGAATGGTGCTATTATTGGGCGGAAACATACGAAACTGTGGATTTGATGATTCGATGGGTCAAACGCAGTTGAATATCATTCAGTTTCATACGGTTCACCCCACTATTATCGAACAATGGCCCTGTCTCTGGTTGGCAAGCCAGGAAGGACAGAGCATCCCCATTTTGCAGAGGGAAAAACTGAGGCTCAGAGAGAGGGACTGACCCACCCGGGACAGCAATGCACCTGCCCGCCTCTCCCCTTCTTGCCTGCACCACCCTCACTGTCCCGGCGCCGGGCTGCCGGTCACTGTGGGGTGTCACTGTTCCCACTGGGGCTTGATTCACTGTGGACAGAGCAAACACAGGCCGGCCTGGGCTTTGTGGAGTTGGCTGGGCCTGGGAGGGCCACCCTGGCTGTTTCCTGACGCTTAGTTGTGCAATGGGAGATTGGGAAAGGCAGGTGCTGCCAGCTCGGGAAGAGCCACCTCCTGTCCCCAATGACCTCCTATCTGTTCCTGCTGAAAACAAGCTGTCCCAGGTTCAGTGCCTCACTCGTCAGGTCGCAGAGGCCCTCCTGGAGCGTGGACGGGGCCGAGAGTTGCATGGGTCTCATTTGAACGTAGGCCCCCTTCTCTTTTCCCTCTGACCTTTCTTCCTGTCCCTCTCGTGTCCTGCCACGTCTTCAAAGCCATGCAGCTGCGGCTGGTGGCTCTGGAGCTCCGACTGCGGGTGGCACAGACGCCTCTCCTGTGCTCCCAGCTCAGCCAGCTGCCTCCTGGACAGCTCAGCTCCAGCGCCCCAACTGTGGCTCAAACCCAGCTTGGCCAACCCATACCCTGTGCAAACCTGAGGCTCGTCCTATTCCAAGCCAAGTACCCTGGGTGTCCCCACGCAGTACCCTGTGGCACCACTTTGAGATGCTTACTGTTCCTCAAATGCACAGCACTACTTCTGGGCCTTGGCAGGTGCTGTTCTTTCTCCCCCTAATGCCCTTCCCCATCTGGCTAACCTGTATTCATTCTCTCTCAGCCTCAGCTTGTGATGGTTAATTTTATGTGTCGACTTAACTGGGCCACGGGTACCCAGATGGCCGATTAAACATTATGGGTGTGTCTGTGACGGTGTTTTTGGATGAGATTAACATTTGAATGGGTTGAGTGAGTAGAACAGATTGCCCTCCCAGCTGTGGGTGGGCCTCGTTTAATCTGTTGAAGGCCTGAATGGAATGGAAAGGCTGGGTAGGAGAACCCATCCTGCCTGATTGCTTGAGATGCACATCAGTCTTTTCCTGCCTTCAGTCATGAACTGAGACATCCGTTCTTGCTGGGTCTCAAGCCTGCCAGCCTACGGACTAGAACGACATCGTCAGCTCTCCAGGGTCTCCAGCTTGCCAAGTCACTCTGCAGATCTTGGGACTCACCAGCCATCGTGATCATGTGAGCCAATTCCTTGTAATAAATCTCTTGGTACACGCACACACACCCACACACGCTCACATGCACACCCACACGCGTGCACACACATCCTATTTGTTCTGTGTCTCTGGAGATCCTGATCCATCCGTGTCACCTTGTGACTATCCTCCCTGTGCCAAGATTGCATCAGCTGTGCCACTTTTTGCTCCCCTGCCCCCCTACACCTGGCCTCCTGCTCCCCGCCTTCCTAACCCTTGACCACACAAGGTCCAGCTCCTCCAGCTGCCTCCACCAGACTCAGAGCCCCTCAGACACGCTGTCAGACCTGTCTCTGTGACTCCAGCGCCCACCCGCAGCTTTATGCAGGGAAGGCGCTGCTGGTAAATGCATGTCGAGGCAATGAAGATGACACTTCCTGTGAGCAGTGGCTTAAAAAGTCGGAGTGCCTACGACATGCTGAGCTCTGTGCTACAGCAGAGAACAGGGTCCATCCCCTGCCCTCACGGAGCTTTCTACGGGGAAAACAGACAGTAAAGTGACTGAGCTTTCCCATCTGCAAAATGGGAAGTGTGATGGAACAGCTGGGCACGCTCAGGGGGTGACCATATATGGCAGATCTCAGGAAATAGGCCACTCTGTCTCAATTTCTTTTACTTGGCAGTCAAAGAAACGAAAAGACCATTCTTATCTCATTTCCAAGGTTTTTTTCCTCCAGTGCTGGAAATCCGTTTTCCAGATTTAGGAAACAGTGCAGGGCCATGATTCTTGGGACGTGAGCTTGCATGGAATCTCCAGGAAGGCTTCTTAAAACATAGATTGCTGGGCCCCACCTCGGGGTTTGTGATGCAGTAGGTTTGGGATGGGGCCAAAAAATGTGCCTCTGTAGCCATCTCCCAGGTGTGTGGCTTCTGCAAATTCCAGGGACCACAACGAGCCGCTGGTCTAATGCATGTGACAGTGCCCTCTGCAGTCTGGGGTTTGAATGGCAGCTCGGTCTCACCCGGGGACCTCAGGCACATCCCTGGGCTTCAGCTGCCCTCTGAGTGAAGTGAGAGGGCATACTTGGGACCTGGGAATCACCAGGTCCTTCTGGACCATGAATCCTGGGCTGTGTGGACAGGACTCTGGGGGCCAGGCCAGGACAGCAGCTCCTGGTGCTCATGGCCCGGGGGTAGTTGTGGGATGGGAGGGCAGAGAAGACCGAGCTGTAAGTAGACTGATGATCTGGAAACCTAGAGAAAATTTTTAAAACATAAAATCATGGATACAAACTCAACTACTTGTGATTTGGTTTTTTCCTAAATGAGAAGAGCAGAAAAGTTCTGATTCATCTAAGGTCCCAGGGAAGGAGGAAGAAGCTAAGGAAGAAAGAACTCTGAACCCAGGTTCAGAAAATAGGGGTTCCAGGCCCAATAGGTATAAGTACGTCCCCAAGATTGAATGGGATATACTTATGCTAAAAAAACGTACATACTATTTATCCGAAATCCAAATTTATCTGGGTGTCCTGTAATTTTATTTGATAAATCTGGCTGTTTCCCAGACTCTCCCTCACGTCTTCTAAGGCAAGTGATGGTGTGGCCTCTCTCAAGAATCTCACAGGTTAAGAATTGCTCAACCTGAAGCACGATTCACAATTGCCAAAAGATGGAGACAAGCCAAATGTCCATCAATGGACGAATGGATAAAGCAATGTGGTCTAGCCACTGCAGTGGAATATTACTCAGCCATAAAAAGGGATGAAGCACTGACACATGCCCCAAAGGGATGAGCCTTGAAAACATGATGCTAAATGAAAGAAATCCATCACAAAATGTCTTATATTGTAGGATTCCATTTATATGAAATATCCACCGTAGGCAGAGCCACAGATGGGAGCAGATTTGTGGTTTTTAAAGGGAGGCTGGGGGGACCGCTTCATGGGTGTGGAGCCACCTTTAGGGGTGATGAATATGTTCTGAAACTAGATAGTCGTGACGGTGGGACAACATTGTGAAGGTAAGTTTTATGTGAGGTGTATTTTGCCATGATAAAAAAAAAAAGGAGTTGCTCCATATCCTCCTCCCTGTGTGTTAGGGGTTGAATTGTGTCCCCCAGAAAGATATGCTGAAGTCCTAGCCTGGTGACCTGTGAGTGTGGCTTTAGTTGGAAAGGGGGTCTTTGCAGATGTAATCAAGTTAAGATGGGGTCTTGAGGGTGGGCCCTCCTCCAGTATGACTGGTGTCCTTCTAGAAGGATGCCAAACAGAGACACACAGGGAGAAGGTCATGAGACTACAGAGGCAGAGACGGAGGGGCTGCAGCCACAAGCCAAGGAAGGCCTGGGGCCACCAGGAGCTGGACCAAGTAAGGAACCTCCCCAGAGGCGTCAGATGGATCATGGCCCTGCCAACACTTTGATTTCAGACTTCCAGCCTCCAGGGCCAGGAAAGAATGCATGTCTGGGGCCGGCCAGGTGGAGCAGCAGTTAAGTTCGCTCATTCTACTTCATCAGCCCAGGGTTTACCGGTTCGGATCCCAGGCGTGGACCTACACACCACTTGGCAAGCCATGCTGAGGCAGGTGTCCCACATATAAAATAGAGGGAGATGGACATGGCTGTTAGCTCAGGACCAGTCTTCCTCAGCAAAAAAGAGGAGAATTGGCGGCAGATGTTAGCTCAGTGCTAATCTTCCTCAAAATAAAAAAAAAAGGCAATGCATTTCTGTTGTCTTAAGCCACGAGGTTGGTGGTATAGTTACAGCATCCCTAAGAAACCAATACACTATGGGTCCTGGACCCCCTAATTTTTAGCTCCCCCCCCCCCACCACAGGCACCATATCTCTCCCTGTCTTTTGCTCCTTTGGGAGAAGCCGCCTAAGCAGGGCATCCTCCGAGCATCGTCTCCCGGGCCCCCAGCCCTGCCAGAAACCTCCCGCCCGGCTTTTCAAAGAAGCACACGGCCACAGATGCATCATTCCATTGCCTCAGTTTTAAATATTTATTTAAAATCCAGAAGGGAAAAGGAGAAATGGAACCCACTGGGCTTTTAACACACTGACGTGGACAGAGACATCAACGAGGACAGCAGAAAAACCCAAGAACGAGACAGAGGCCAGGTTGAGACTGGCGGCGTGCGGACACCGAGCACTGAGATGAGGCCCGAGCTGCTACCAAAACGCACTTCCACGGGGAGCATCCGGGCTGGGGCAGGAGGGCGAGGAGACAGGAAGTGTCCGGTGGGGAGGGTGGGCCAGAGTGAGGTATTAAATAATGAAAATCAAATCCAATTCCCAAAGACACAACTTTAGAAAAAAAAAAAAAGACACAAATAGGCTTTCACATAAAATTTCCCCTTCTATAAAAATAATTCCATAGTTAAAATCATCTCAAAATCAACCTGGATGTTGACTGGTTCGCTGAGACAGGACAATTCAGACGACACTGAGGACCGCTATGATGCTGAACTCCGAGATTCCCATAATTACTGTTTCTCAGCCCACGTTTACATTGGCAGCTAATGACGCTGGGTTTCTACAGAATTTAATGACAACGAAAAAGCAAGAGTGATGATTGCATCTTGGAAGGACGAGCTCCTGGATGGGAGGACCTTGGGGGATGGTATGCGGCTCCGGGAGACGGTTCCATATTTCTATTCCACCTCCAAGGCCAGCCCTGACCCAACTCTGCTCACTGGTTTCCTCAAGGTCAAGACTTCTCCCAGGATTCTCCAGTCTCGATCGCTCCCTCCAAGACAAGCCTGACTTCCTTGCAGGGCCGTGAAAGGCCAAGTCACAATGCTTCAAGCTCAGACCACCCCCTGCCTTCAAGACGACAAACGTTTCAACGTCTATAAGTTAAAAGGTAAAATCCTTCTACTTCTGTTTCTGGTAGTTTTTTTTGGTATTTTTTTGCTTTGCTTTTTTTTTTTTTCTTTTTCCTTTTTTTTTTTTTTTTCCCCTCCTTAGCAGATTACCTGATGAGCACAAGGGTGATGGCAGGAAAATCGAAAACGTCCCCAAACTTGGTCATTTGGAGGAGAGAGAAAAATGTGGCTGATAACCCCACATCAACGTGTTGCTTCAAAGTCTGTGGCAAAAATGCTAGCACCTTCAGAATCTTAAATAGGTTTTTTTTTTTCCTTAAAAAAATCACAAACGCTACGAGACAATTGCGAGCACCAGGGGTTTCACAGTGGGAGGTAGCACGCGTGGCCCCCCAGCTCCGAGGATCTCGCTTCGCCCCCGCCGCTTCCCACCCTCTGGCTGTTCATTCTCTCTCTCACCTGTTTCTCTGGTGAAAAAAATAGGAACGCACCTCCTTTGTGTTTGTTTAAATAGAATATATATACTTCTTTCTTTCCTTTTCTCCTTTTTCATGTCTCCTCTCTAATATTGCACATCAAAGCGCCCCCACAGGGACCAGCGGACGAGACGCCCCCTTCCCTCGAGCTGGAACGTGGGGCTCTTTGGGCAGGAAGCTGGGAGAGAAGGGGGTGGCCGCAGAGCTGGGAGACAGGCCGCGGGGCTCAGGCGGGTTGCAGGCCCAGCTTGCTCTGGCTGGCTCTTTGGTTGGTCTTTGGGGTTAAGCTGGGATCCACTGTTCCCAACGTCACCCGGGGCCCTGCTACCCACCCACCCCTCCCCCTGCCCAGGCCACTTCTACTGGGCAGACAACAGCTGGGGCCTGCCCAAGGATGCCGGGGCGGGGGAGCTACCTCTCCTGGGCTCACCCGCCCCTAGGTACCCTCCCTTTGCAGCCTCTTCCTCTTCCCTCCCCCACGAGGCCTAGAGGAGCCAGGAGGTCAGAGGTCAGAGGAAGCAGGCAGGTCCAACTTCGAGGCGGTACTGCTTCCCAGATGAGGCAGGAGGGAGGTTGTCCACGCCGACAATGGGCAGCTGCTGGGGGTCCTGGGTCCGGAAGGTGAAGAGCGTCTGATGCCAGCGGCCATCCTGGACCTGAGGGTCGATGGAAAAGAGGACGCATGTATCCATCAGGGTCCTCATCCTGTATCATGTGCATTTCCCCATCACCTGTCCTCACAATTTTTAATCGTCATGGGGTATTTCACTATCGTGACGACCTGTCTTTGTCCATTTAGATTGCTTCTAATTTTTTTTCTTGTAACTGATGCTGTAATGAACATCATTGTAGCTAAACCTTTGTGCACGTTCTTAGTTACTTCCCAAGATCAAATTCTAGAAGAATTGCGGGATCAAAAGATAGGTACATTTCCAAGGCTCTGGATATATATCGAGCTGCTGTCCCAATGTCTCTGCCTATTTCTTTTTTCTAAATAGCTTTGTGTGAGAGTGTCAGTTTCCCCACATCCTCACTAACATTGCGTATTACCAGTTTTGTTTAATTTTGTGAACCCGTTTTTGGGGGCAACTTTCTGTCTCCCTCTCCCCCAACAACCCACCTGTTTTAGATATCTGAAAATGACCGAAAATCTTAAGAGACGAAATTAGCCTGATCAGAGCGGGGATAGAGAGAATAGTAGAAATACAACCGCCTATAGGCAGCCTTGCAAATAAGTATAGCATTTACCAGCCGGTTGGCTTTTACGAGCCCAGATCTTCCCTCAGAAGGTTCCCAGAGAGGAAAGTGAATAAAAACAATCTTATGAGGCTGTCATGATAAAATTACCGCATAAAGATAAAAATTATACAGATCATACTAACATAGTATAAAATTGTCACATGTAACTTTATAATAAAAATAAATTTTTCCACTTGTTCTGCATGAGGGGTCTGTGAGGGGCTCCCAGAGTTACCTTGCAGCCATCCACGGACACCTCCGGCCTGAACTGACCCCCGGCTTCAAAGATTTGCCCGTTCCAGGCCCGGAAGCGCACGGCCTGCTTGGCTGGGGTCTGTCCGGTGCTCTCCTGCCACACGGTCATGTTAAGGCAGTGGATGGTGATATGCTGCGTCACCTCAGAGCTAAGGAGGTGCAGAAAATTCATCTGGACCCGGCTGACGGCAAACTCGACCTGGGGAAGAAACAAGCCACAAGACCGGGTCAGGCTTGGCTGCCTACCTTCCTCGCCTTTCTCTGGATAGCGTGGGGATGAGTGGTCTCCTGGCAGGCATTTCCCAAGCATGCTCCCAGATGGGTGCCCACTTGAAAGATATGGAAATTGAGGTCTGTGTGAGCCAGTCTCACAGCCAAAGGGTAACAAGGAAGGGAAAGGACCGAGGTCTGTCTGACCCTGGGGCCAGGGCTGCAAGGGTCCTGGTGTCATCTGATCCTCCCTAGTGTATGGAGGGGTCTTTGGAGCTGAGCTGGGATCCAGAGGCCCAGAGAAGATGAGGGTCTTGCCCAAGATTGAGAGGCCGTTGGAGTGCAGAGGAAATGAGAAGTGACTTTCTGTCCCTCCTAAGTCCCAAGATTCCAGTGGAGTGGGGTGGGGTGGGGTGGGGTGGGTGCTGCTGGAAATGGCAGACCTGACAACAAATAGGATGGCATGGTGGCTTCAGGGGTTGTCATGGGAGCCCTGACAGTTGGGTTTTCTCTTTTTTGTAATGCAGGTGCCTGACTTAAGTTTTGATTGCTGAGGCATTCACTTCAAAGACGGTGATCTGGAATAAACACACAGCCGGCCACATGACCAGATAAAGAGCCAGGCCACCTCCCGCCACCAAGCCTCCTTTGTTTTAGGTCTTGGTTGATTTCGATAACTGACCATTTAGGCCACTTGTTTTTTTCTCTGCTCGTGCTTTAAATTCCCGCTCTTACGTTTTTAAATTCACGAGCCCATGAAACCCTAGGCCACCACCCTTGACCCTAATAAAAGCAGAACCCCAGGCCCATGTGCCCTTTCTCTCTCTACCTGAGACCTCACTGTGTGGCCCCAGGTGTGCTATGTAATTTGCAGGTCCTGTAAGTAAGAAACCTTTAGTTTTTCAAAGTTTCCTGATGGTAACTGCTGAAGAGCATCTTGGACTCCTGGTAAGAACCACAAGCAAGAGTCCAGCCGTAGGATGTGCATAGGCTGAGACCAGCACAGAACAACTGGCGCAGTTGGCAGGACCGCGTGACTGCCCTTGCAATGAACCAAGGGGAATGCCCTTTGCCTGCAGCTTGCTTCCTAACCACCTAACTCAGGTGGGTAACACCATCTGGGAAGGGAGCGCCACTTCCTGAGGTCTGTCATACCACTGCATGCTTTCACGTATTACCTCTGTCATGTGCTTCCTGTGGGGATCCAACCCAAAAGGTCACAGCTGCCGTAATAACCCAGTGATCTCGTGAGAGCAGCCTGATCAAGGCCATATCGTCTAGCAAGACGATTAGACCACTAATTACAAAGGCCTTAATGTATGTAAGGTTCCTCCATGCCTCAAGGCCAAGGAGAGCTAAGGAGGGTGGACTGGATCACAAGGCTATTATCGTCATCCAAGGAGAGGCTCTGAGCTAAAGGCACGACAAAGAGATTCCCATAGGTGAGGAGGATGGCAGACCTATGCCTGCAACCACTGAGTCAGCAGGTCGTGCCAGGACTATGTGTCCTAACGCAGAAGAGTGAAATAGCCTTGCAACCAGAAACCAATGGCACCAGCAGAGGAAAATATAACAGAAGCCTGTGGTCTCTGAGCCGCCACTTCACCCACTGCTTCGCTGTTCACCCCCTGACCTAGGGGGATATTATGGGTCCAATCCCAGGTGTGATGTCACTAAAAAAATTAATGGACAAATATAAATGTCGTGAACCTCTGGTGCCAGTGCCTCCTAAGAACCCTGAGGAGGCAAACCAGCTACTTGACAAATGCAAAACCCCAAGGAAGCTCCCTAGGCTTGCTCAGTGCCATGGCATAACCACCATGCCGAGACTCTGGAGTGACGCTCCGGAGGCCTGAGGGCTTTTCCCAAAGTCTCTGCACACATCATGCTAGTGGAAGCAGACCAAGCTTAGAGAGATCTCTTGAGAAAATCCTGAAAGGAAAGCAGCCACCCAGGAAGAGGGTTCACAGCGATGTCATCTAAAAACTTCCAGTCACAACACACAAGATTAAGGTAACAAGAAAAAAAGCAAGAAGTTGGGGCTGGCCCGGTGGCGCAGCGGTTAAGTTCGCACGTTCCGCTTCTCGGCGGCCCGGGGTTCGCTGGTTCGGATCCCGGGTGCGGACATGGCACTGCTTGGCAGCCATGCTGTGGTAGGCGTCCCACGTATAAACTAGAGGAAGATGGGCACGGATGTTAGCTCAGAGCCAGGCTTCCTCAGCAAAAAGAGGAGGACTGGCAGTAGTTAGCTGAGGGCTAATCTTCCTCCAAAAAAAAAAAAAAGAAAAAGAAAAAAAGCAAGAAGTAGAAACTGAGATTTAAAAACTATACCTTAACTAAAATTCAAACCTTTCTTAAAGATTTTACGCAGCAGGAAGGAGAGAGGGGGGCTAACTGGCTATTTTGGGGTTTTTGGTTTATTCCTTGGTTTTTTTTTTGGAATGGGCACTGAATTGTTACTCAGGGCTGCCGAAATGTCAACTGGCCAATTTGTCTCTGAAGACCCTGAAGTCCACAGCTTTCTGAAAGATCCATCCTGGCTATATGCTCGCTTCCTCCGAGACACCACAGACCCTGAGGCCCCTCGGCTTTCTCCTGAATAGGGCGGGACTAAGAAATGTGTCCCACAAGGTGTCCCTGCCACCAAGGGGAAAGCTGACAGGGTTATCGAGGCCTCCAGGGAGGAGGAAGATAGAAAAGGGAAGGCAAAGGTCCCTAGAACCCCGATATTTGTACCAGGGCCCTTGCTCTTCTTCTTCTTTTTTTTTTTTTGAGGAAGATTAGCCCTGAGCTAACATCTGCTGCCAATCCTCCTCTTTTTTGCTGAGGAAGACTGGCCCTGAGCTAACATCTCTGCCCATCTTCCTCCACTTTTATATGTGGGATGCCTACCACAGCATGGCTTGCGAAGCGGTGCCATGTCTGCACCCAGGATCCCAACTGGCGAACCCCGGGCCACCGAAGTGGGACATGCGCACTTAACTGCTGCACCACCCGGCCAGCCTGGCCCCTCCTCTTCTGACTTGGACGTTTACTGCCTGGCGCCATGTCCACCCTTCCATCACAGTGAAGATCGCTAAGGCTCACAGTGAAAGAAAACATCAAGATGAGGACTATCTCCAGTTGCACAGAATTGGCACAACCCAAGGAGTTTATCATTTCCACGACCATAATGACCCAAACGGCCTGCTCTTCATTTCCAGCTCCAAAGAAGCCCCATGTGAGCCTGAGTCCAAAGAATTGTTTTTACAGGGCGCTCCACCCAATCACGGGGCTGCACCACTACATTTTATTGGGGCTGCCGAAACCATACAACCTGGGCTAAAAGTCCTCGCAGAAAACTTAGATCCTTTCTCTCTCCCGTGAAGATGTAAATCTGGCCATGTCTTTGAAATGCAAACACCCCAGGAGGTAACAAAAACTCTGCCCACAACCACCTGGGACTGAAGGAAAAAAAGGGCGGGAAGAAGCCTTTTGAAATATAAAAGCTCTCTTGCCCCCAATCTAGCTCACAGCCTCCTTAAGATAACTTGTCAAGGACAAATACAAATCTTCAAAGTCTTCTCCAGGGGCTGGCCCGGTGGCACAGTGGATAAGTTCGCATGTTCTGCTTCTCCGTGGCCTGGGGTTGGCTGGTTTGGATCTCGGGTGTGGACATGGCACCACTCGGCAAAAGCCATGCTGTGGTAGGCATCCCACATATAAAGTAGAGGAAGTTGGGCATGGATGTTAGCTCAGGGCCAGTCTTCCTCAGCAAAAAGAGGAGGATTGGCAGTGAATGCTAGCTCCGGGCTAATCTTCCTCAAAAAAGAAAAAGAAAAAAGTTTTCTCCACAAATATTAAGAAGATTTAGTTATCGGAGTGGGTAACCATAACTTCTTCCATCCGCCAGACACAATTTGGAGCCCAATATTACTCATAAACTAGTGAGTTTTATGTTGCTGTACCTGATTCACAGCTAAAATTTTGCAACAGAAGCTACAGGGTCTCTGTGTTCGGCTGTGAGTATATGTTTGTCTCTGGATGTATGTTACGTATGTGTGATTTTTTTCTCTGTCTCTCTACCTCCAGATGCTTTGCCAAAATTAATTTGTAAGGGAGCTCTATTTAATTGGCTTACAAATAAGTGTTTATGAATGAAGTATTCCTAAAACTCAGAAATACAGAAGCTAATTCAAATATTTTTCAAGTTCACAGGATCTGGGATAATCGTTGGTAAATAAAAGCTAGTTTAAGTTCGGTTTCTTTAAAACAGGTATGCCTTCAGAGTTATCATCGTTAAATATAATGCAGATAAACAGTTTTTATTCTACCTGGGTTTACTAGCCAAACAAATTCATACTGTCTTGATTACAAAATTTTTCGGTGAAAAAAGTGGCTTGGGATGATGGCTGACTTTGTCTACTGTCCAATGAAGTTTTGTGGGTAATCTTAGCATAATTTTTGGGAGAAAGTGATTTAGACAGATGTAAGTGGAATAAGAGTTTAGGTGAATTTTACAGCAAGAATTATGTGTTATGTTTACTTAAAAATAGTTTCCAACATCTTTGGTAGCTTCCACCCTTAGAATTTTCCTAAGTTAAATTAAATGATGGGATTTATAAGGAATTGAATGTCTAGATCATTTCCAAATAAGATAAAATACTGAAACATTAATTGCTAAACAAGTCTAAGTTTACCTACTTTTGACCTCTTATTACAGTGTAACTAAAGAAATTTGGGTCTGTTAATAAACACATCTTGTGCCACACTGAACAATTATGCTATGAGAAAATGTATGTTTCTAGAAATTATGAAATGTATTCATAAATTTGACAATTTAAAGAACGCTGGTGTAACTGACAGTTCGTGACTGCTTCTTAGTTTTCACTAGAAATGAAAGTTTCTAAGGGTTAAGAATTCTAATTAATGTATGTAATTAAAACTACTAGAAATAATAAGGCACACGTCTCTGTATGCAAGGAAGGTAGGATGTGTTTTGGGGCAAAAGAAAAAGTATGAGGTATGGAGATGCATTTTTGTTAAGGGAAAAGAAAATAAATTTGTCCTAAAGTAAAACTGGTTATTTCAGAATGGGAAAGTGGAAAATAAAGGAAAAAATGGTATAGAAAGTTAGGAAAAGAGAGAATGAAAAAGAGAGAGAATATTACTTTGTCTGGTCCAGTTTGCTAGAATTGGATTATTATTATAACTGAATTTTTTTTAATAAGTTTTAATTCAATAATATGCTTACATAACTTTCTTTCATCTCATAAAAGGACAATGTTTTCTTGGCATATTGGTCTGCTCCTGATAAGAGATTATGAAAGGCTTTAAGGCTTTTCTTTGCCTTTTGAGTAATCTGGCTAGAAAGCAAAGACTTTGTGTTTTATCAAAATAATTTCCTATGCTTCATGTTATCTTAATCAGGTCTTTATGAAGAAAATTGAGTTTTCTCAACATTAAAAGAGCTAAGTTTTGCTCACAAATATGTAACCTTCTCTATTCATCTTTAAAATCTTTTGTCATTTTGGTTAAGTAGATAATTAAGTACAGTTTCATAATGATCTGTGATCTTATTCAGTCAAGTGTTCAAAATCTTTGATATTTTTGACAAACTTCCCCAAATCAAATTCTAAGTGAAGTCTTCTTGACCTGGAAGTAACTTCATGATCTTCCAGAGGGGCCCTGGAACATCTCAAAAGATTTGTTCTCTCCCTTGTAAAAAGGGAGGCATTAAACTAATTAGGCTTATTTGATAATAAGAAATAAATAATGCTAGACCTTCTTTATGGATATCCTTGTATGAATATACATTATTAATATAAGTGTTCCAGAAATTATATGAAATTCCTAAAAGTCTGATATGTAATGTTATCAGTCATAATTCCAGTTATTATATTAAAATGTGTGTCACAGAAATAGCCCAAACTTCCTTGTCAATTGCATCCTAATGAACTCTCATCAGATCTTAACCATGGGCGTTTTTAAGTCTTTTGTCTTTTACAGACAGTTATTGTTTTACTCGGACACTTTTGCAGCCATCTCTTCAAGGAGGTTCATGGAAAGGACTCTGACAAGTACAGGTTTCTGATCACTTTCAGATCATACTGAAACTGGTAAGAATTTACAGAATTCTAAGGACAAATTGGATTTAAAAAACTGCTGAAAAAAAAAGATCAAGAATTTGTTACACAGGAACTGAATGAACCGATGAGGATGATTATAATTTTTTTATATACTTCTGTTTGAAACATTGCTGGTTCTTTAATCTTTTGTTTTCCAGACTTAAGGAAACACTTTTCTTAAGCTGGCTATGACTTACAGCAATTTGGTAAAGAATACCTTTGTGGACAAAGATGAAACAATTACTCTTTCTCCCTACCTTATCCCTCCAGGATTTGGAAGCTCTCAGTGAGTATTCTTATTCTCATGGCAATTTAGTTATTTGCATAAATTCAATAAGAATCTGTATTCTCCTTGTAACAGGATGCTATTGGAAACATTGGTTATATTACCAAAGCTTTGACCAGAAAGTCATATTTGAGAGAGACATACATAGACTCAGCTATGACCAGACAGCTTTAAGGAATGAAGGTTGACTATATGGAGCCAATAAAGCCCTCTTGGAAAAATCAGCCTTATACCTCACTTACAGGGTTCCCAGCAGCCTTTCCAGGTGAGTAAGGAAGGTCACTTCCTGGCAGGCCCAGGAACCCCAGGATATTTTGGGAACCTCGAGAAGAGAAGAATTCTCTCAAATCTATAGGTATTCCAGGCAAAGTCTGATGATGAGTTCTTGGCCAGGCTTCCTAGCCTCAAAGAGGCTTTTCAAAGTGAATCTGAGATTCCTTAAGAAAGGTTCCAGCAAAGCAGACTTAAAAGAGCTTGCATCATCAATCGCTATTCCTGCTGTCCTTACGTAATAATCAGGCCAAGTTTATTGAAACTAAACGTAATTTGTAAGCAAATTCATCTTACTGTGGTTATCTTCAAAGAAATGGGGGCGATTGTAGAGAGAAAAATTGTATTTCAATGGAAACTATAATACACCCTTGTGGATATTAGATTCTAGTTCTGTTAGTTATCTTTGTTTTGTTTTCTACCCGTAAACTGAACTGGATGGTGAATTCTCATTTCCTCCAATATTGGTTACAGCTCTAAGAATTAATGTTTCCAATTTTTCTCCCACCCTTCTGACCTGGAATCATTGAGAACTAAAATTGCCCTTTTCCCTAAGCTGTGCAAGCTAAAGTGGGACAACTTGATAGAAACATCAGAGAAATCACCACAACAGCTCACACATGATAATCTTCATGCCTGTTGCCAGGTGGGCCGCTCAGAAAGATCACCAGAGACATTCGAACTGTAGACCAGGAAAATCTATCAATTGCCACTGACTGCCCTCACTCCATCCGAAGATGCTTTGAGCCCAACATCTAGAAATCTTCTCAAATGGCTGCCTTCAGAACTCAGAAACTGGGATTATAATCTGCTCCCATCATTAACCTTTGGGGCTTGTTTCCTTTTGTTTCCATAGAAATGCCTCTTATTAAATACTTGATTACCTGCACCATGTAGGCTTACCTTGGAGAACCCACTTACATCACTGCCTCCTGAAATGAGACACAGCCCTTTAACTGAAGTGACCCATTCTCAGGGCTAAGAGACTGGCTCAATGAGACATGGAGCAATCTACCGACTCGGGATGGGTTCAAACTTACTAACACCAGAGGACCCAAGATGTTAAAATACTTCCCAATATTACCCACAACTTTGACCAGATTCCTAGGGCCCCTGAGATCACTGACTTAGTTTCATTGTCGGACTCTTCAAATTTGGGACTATGGCTATGGACTAGATTTCAGACTATTGCCTGTATAATTTTTACAGGATTTGCCACTATAATCCTATTTAGATGTGCACTTCCTGGGTTACAACATGCCCTACCCCTGACTTTCAGCATGTCAGCTACCCAGGCAGTTAGTGTCTCATCATTGACTCCGATGCCTCGACCCCGCAGGGTGGACTGTAGCGTGAGCCCCGACAGTTGAGTTTTCTCTTTTTTGTAATGTAAGTGCTTGATTTAAGCTTTGATTGCTGAGGAGTCCATTTCAAAGAGGCGTCCACTTCAAGATGAGCTATCTGGAATAAACACATGGCCAGCCACAGACTAGAAAAGAGCCAGGCACCTTCCCACCCTGAGGCTCCTTTGTTTTAGGGATCTTGGTTGATTTCAATAACTCACCATCTGGGCCACTTGTTTTTTCTCTTCCTGCACTTTAAATTTCCACTCTTATGTTTTAAATTCACCAGTAAAGAGCGAGCCTGCAAAACCCTAGGCCCCCGCCCTCAACCCCAATAAAAGCAGAACCCCGGGCCTGTGCTCTTTCTCTCTCTCTACCTGTGACCTCACTTTGTGGCCCCAGGTGTGCTGTGTAATTCCCAGGTCCTATGAATAAGAAACCTTTATTTTTTTCAAAGTTTCCTGATGGTTACTGCTGAAAGGCATCTTGCAATCATAGTGAGAACCACAAGGGCCAGTCCAACCACAACATTGGTTATTGATAGGCTGAGACTGGCACACAACAGTGGTTCATTGTTCCTGATGGGGATGGCCACCCGGCTGGGCAGTCACGCTGCCAACCCAGGCGCCAATGGTGACCTCACTCTTCTGCCGGGCGGGTTTGCCACGTGGCCCCCAAACCTCAGAAACAGAGGAGAAAGGGCCTGCTGGACCGTGACCCATGTTTCCTGCTGAATCCCAGGACCTGGCTCGGTGCCCGGCACATGGTAGGAACTCAACAAAGACTGGTTGCCCTGCTGGCTTGCCTAGAGATTCTCAAACCCTGGGTCAGACACGGTCATCACAAGGCACCTCCTCGAGCCTCCCCAGCGGGGCTGATAGGATGGGATGCAAAGGGACTCTGGGTCCGCACCACCCCTGCAGCCACAGCTGCTCTTCTCCCTGGATCGTCCCACACGGAGGACTTCATGCACCTGCAGACCCACAGTCCCTGGGGGGGTATCCTGGGTGGGGTGGTTACACCCCCTTGCTGCCACCTGCCTTGGTTTACTGTTGAGTTGCCCTGAGCTACCTAAAATTCTCAGCCCAGAGACAGGCACAGGGTAGGCAGGCTTTGAACATTAAATATTTGCACACACAGCTCCGCCAGCCTGTCCCAGGAGAGCATCACACAGATTTATTTTGTGCTGATGGTTCATGGTTCTCCAAGCCAGGCCAGCTTGGCCAACTAGGCTGTTTTAGATATTAGGCAGAAAGTTCTATTTGAAGAAAGAAATATTAGTATTGTACAACTCGAAAGGGTTTGGAAACCACAGATTTATAACAATTTATCCTCAATTTACAGATGAGGAAACTGAGGTTCCGAAAGAGGAGATGATTTCTCCAAGGCCATGCAGCAAGACAGTCAAGGCTCCAAACTTGGGTGGGCTGTGGCCCAGGGCAGGGTCGGGGTAGAGCCGGCCAGCCGGTGGGGGGTGGGGAGCAGATACGTACCTTGGAGGCCGTGATGGGTTTGAGACACGTCTGTCCACCATGTGTGAAGTTGCAGGAGACTTCAATGGTGTCGGATGAGCAGCCAAGGTTTGGATCCACCCAGTAGGTACCTGCAGGCAGCGTGGGATGTGGGGGAGGGGTGTGTATGTGGGGAGGAGCCCAGGGCTTGGTTCTGCAGGTGGACCCCGCACATTGTCACCCACTGAGCCCCAGCTGGATGCAAAGTTGGAGAAGGGGAAGCATAAAGAGACTCCACGGGCCACAGAGATGGCAGGAAACCCTTTGGGCAGAGCTCACAACTGGCAGAGCCCCCACAGGGGCCACGTGGCTGCGTACTTGCCCAGGTTGCTACTGGGAAGTGTCCATTTCATAAAGGGAGCAGCTGAGGTTGAGAGAGGCTGAGCCGCCTGCCCAAGGGTCTTAGGGATCATCTAGTTGAAGGGTTTCTCCACAAGGCCAATGATCCTCCTAGGGCTGGCGGGGGGAGGGTGGAGTCTGGGCTCCCACCCCATCAGCCTGGCCCCTCTGCTGGCATCTGATTTCCCCACTGGGCTTCCAAAGGAGCCAAAGGCCCCGCAGCTGAAAGGGTGGGACAACCGGCCACTAGTCCACCATCCTTTGCAGTGGAGGGAAGAGCGGCTCGGGGGGTGGGGCCGTGGCTTGACTCCGCTCACAGAGCTGGTCGGAGGCAGGGCTGACACTGGACTCAGGTCTGCCTGTCTGCAAAGCTTGTGGTCCTCCCACGGCACCACATGAGCTCAGAGAGAGAGAGGAGAGCTGGACGAGGTGCAGACAAGAAGGGCGGAATCCTGGCTTGCCAGGGAAGCCATGACGGGGTCCCCCCCGGGTCCCCTCCTGTCCCTCAGGGGTTTTTTCTGCCAAAACTCTAGTCTCGTTGCACTGAAATGGTCGTGCCCAGCTCGTGGATCTGTGGGCTCTGGAAGGGTGGAACCACTCCTTCTATGTTTCCCACTATTTCCCCATAACCCCAAGTGCAAGGCCTGGCATATTGTGAGGCTCAGGGACTGTTTGTTGAGTGAATAAATGACTGCCCACGTGCCTATCTCCTCAACAACAGAAACTTGGCCCAGATGAGCTGAGATTTGAATGCTACATCTCCCCCAGCTCCTTCCAGAGCTCCCCCGTCCGTGCCCCGCCCCACCCCCGGGGCAGGAAGCCCTCTCTTCAGACCCCACAGGCCCTCATACCATCCACCATCTTCTGCTCGCAGTCCATGAGGTCCCGGCAGACCCGGGCGGGGTTCTCTTTGGTGCCCAGGGGCGTCTTAATGCTCTGGATGAGGTTGCTGAGGTAGTGTAAGGTTTTAAAGATCTCCCCGCCCTGGTCCAGCACCAGCCGGTCCGGATGGCTGTAACCCTGTCGTGAGGAGAGAGGTGACCAGCGGCCCCTTGAGGTCCCAGCCCGGCCCGAGGTCCAAGCTGCCACAGCCCCAAGTTCTCCCTACTTGGGAGACATCTCTGCATCCCCAGGGGCATGGGTGGGACAGGGGTGGGTCCGCCTCCACGTAATGGATAAAGAAGTAGGGACCAGGGATGGAGCGGGGGGGGGGGGGGGGGGGGGGGGGGGGGGTGGGGTCTAGAGGCTTGAGGAGCAAGGCTCAGCCTGGTCCCCAGTGCCGGATGGGCAGGCCCCCATGAGTGAGGCAGACAGGGTGTGCAGGACCCTGGGGAGGGGCCAAATCCCTCCAGAAGGGGTCGGTGGAGGTCTTTCCTCTGATCTCCCTGGATGGAAGCAAGATAATGGGCCCTTGCATGCTGTCCTCTTTCCTGGATTGTGAGCCCTAGAGAAGCGACTCGGCATCAATGTTCCCTAGCATGCAGCTCAGGGAATAGATGGGAATGTCTATAGGAGGTCTGAGCTGGGGGGTGGTGAGTTCCCCGTCACGGGAAGGAATCAAGGCAGCAAAGGGCACTCCAGACAGAAGCTCAGCTAGAGGACACCCGAGGGCTTTCTCAGCCTGGAGTCTTGGAGCTGAGCTGGCCCCAGGCCAGGGTCTGAGCAGAGCCGTGCGGGCTGACCGTGAGCTTCCTACTCCTGGAGGCTGGCGGGACTGAACCACGGGAAGCTGCTGTGGGCTCTGGGCCTGGATGAGCATCTCTCCTGACTCAGGCCAGCAAGAGCTCTGAGCCCCTGAGAGGGCTGGCGGGAAAGCAAAAGGGCTCTGGGCCCGTTTCTGGCCCCGTGCTGGCTCGCACCGGCCGTGTGGCGGTGGACTGGCCGCTCTCCATGCCGAGCGCCTGTGGTTGGGGGATGCCACCAACGGCTATGAAACGCCCCGTGTGGGCCACGTGGAGGGCGCTGACCACACGCGGGCCATTATTTCCGTTTCCCTGGGAAAGATCCCACGCGGGCAGGGCTCCTGGTGGTACCTCTGCTCTCAGTGCTCCATTCGTGTCCATCCACGTCTGGAAAGCTGCCCCAAGGTCATCTTGTTGCTGTGCAAGGAGAAGACAGGGTGTGTATCCTGGCCCCTCAGGGCTCCCCAGGGCCCCCTAGATGCACGAGGCAGGAGCCCCAGGGTCTGAGCATGAGCTGTCCCATCCCCCCTTCCCTGGTGAGAGTGTGGCCAAGTCACATGTCCTCTGGAGTTCCCAGTCCTTCCTCCTCTTGCAGGGAGTCAGAGCTGACCCTTCAATCCCTTTCTCCAGGCACTTCCATAGCTCTCCATCGCCCTTCAGATTAAGTCCAAATTCCTCAATGTTTTTACGAGACCCAGCCTGAGTGCTGTGGTCATTGACCCTGCCTCTCTTCTCTCCCACAGATGCTCTGTGCACCTGACACACTATCACACTTCAACATTCCCAAGCACCAAGCTCTAACTAGCCACAGGGCCTTTGCACATGCTGCACCCGTTTTGCCTGGAGCACTCTTCCTTCCCGCCAATGCTCCATCCGGCTCTTCTTTTCCAGTGGTTCCCAACCAGGGGCGATGTTGCCCCCTAGGGGACCTTTGGCAATATCTGGAGACATTCTTGGCTGTCACAACTGGAGGAAGGGGTGGTACTGGCTTCTAGTGAGTAGAGGCCAGGGATGCTGCTAAACATCCTGCAATGCCCAGGACTGTCACTCCCAGCAAAGAATCATCCGGTCCCAAATGTCGGTAGTGCCACAACTGAGAAACCCTGCCCTGCCCTCATCCTATAGCAGTCAGCTGTGATGGGGGCTCTGTCCTGATGCTTCTGCCCCCAGGCTGGGTGCGGCCCCCTCTCTCTATGCCCCCACAGTCCCCACGTCTCTCCTTCGGCTTGCACTGCAATTGTCTAACGTACACTTCCACCTCGGGCCCTAGCTCCAGGCTTTCCAGAAGCACAGCTGCAGTCTTGCCACAAAAACAGTGAAGAGAAGGTGACAGCAGGCGGAGCTCAGGACGGGGTTTCAGGGCTGGGGTTCAGGGGTACTTCCCAAGTTCAAATCTCAGCCTTGCTGCTTCCTGACTGCATCTTGCTGACTGGGCAAGCTGCTTAATCTCCCCTTTTCCTCAGTTTCCCCATCTTGACAATGGGCACAATTATAAACCTCTCTCAGAGCGGTCGGAAGAAGGGAGTTAATACACGGAAAGCACTTCTAATGGTGTCTGGCATATTACAAGCGCTTGATATATTAATTATCATTCAAACTATTCAGAATCCTCTAATGTTCCGTCGTTTAGAGGGCAAGGCTTTTTCCTGGCTCTCTTCACATTCCGTAGCCGGCTTTCTTACTGATAAGGACCCGGGAAGGGAGCTGAGAGAGGGCCAGGGCTGTCGGAACGTTTGTGTGGGCGACGCAGACAGACAGGGACGGCAAGAATCTGAGACAAGAAGAGCAGAGATTCCTACGGCCCCTCTCCATTCACTCTGTCCCCTTGGTCACTCCCTGGAACGCAGTGGGCCTGAGTCTCCCAGCCAGCCGGGGGCGCAGGGGTGAATGGGGACGGACGCGTCAGAGGGCTTGGGCCGGGTACCCACCAGGCAGGGACGCAGGGACCTGATCTGCTCTCTCACCCGACCCCCGTTGGACTCAGAATCTGAGCTGGAGGGACCCCGTGATGGTGCGATTTATAGTAAGAAATACATATTCGGTCTTTGAACCTGATCCTGGCACAGAGCCCTGTAAACCCTTGGAATTTCCCGTGATGAGAGTGACAGAAGTGTCTTTTGTTATGCTAATGAGGCGATTTTTGGAAAGCCCTTGGGGTGGGGGCTGGCAGCCTGGGGAGCCAATGACGTTATTAGTGGGTTGGAACTTTCAGACCCATCCCCACTTCCCGCCAGGGAGGGGACAGAGTCTGGAGGCTGAATCCATCGCCAAAGGCCCGCGATTTAACGATCGTGCCCTCAGATGCTCTCTCCTCTCCGGGTGGTGTCAGAGTTGAGTTGAACTGTAAACTGTAGGACACCCAGCTGATGTCCTGAGACTTGATTGTTGGTGTGGGGACCCCACCGCCCCCGGAATTGGTACCAGAACCTATTCAGAGCCTCAGCAAGCAGCTGGTCTATAAGAGTGCACCGGCACGACCCGGGAGCCCAGCGGCTGGAGAGTCCTCCTGGGTCCAGGGCTCCCGTAAGGAGTGACAAAGGACACGTGCATCCCTGGGCCCAGCTTAGGGTTCTAGTCACCATGGCCAGAGAGGTCAGCTGCCAAACACCCACCCCCTTCCCGCAAGGCCTTACCCTAAGGAGGCAAAAGAGAATGTTCTCCAACTTACAAAGTGGAGGGGGCTTCCTGGAGGACCCTGCAAAAGAAGAGGCTGGCTCAGGATGTGATGGGGACTGGGGGCTGGAGGCCCGGGGCCACCAGGAGACTAGAGAGGACCCCCCAAGCTGGTCTGCACTCTCCCGGAGGCCTGGCCCCACCGGGGCTGGTCTCCACTCTCCTAGAAGTCTATGGGCTCTAAGAAGCTTTCAAGTCCTATAAGGTCAGGGTCAAGAAAAGCGGCTGCTGGCAAAGCCCTGGGCTCCCTCACAGGACCCCGCCTCCTACCCTGCAGTCCCAGGGGCGCCAAACACACAGTCACCTACCGGTGGGCCGGGCCGCCCTCGGGGGCCGGGAGGACCCTGGAGGGAGAGAAAAACAGTGAGGCCCTGGTCCAAATTGTTCCATCTCCCCAACCCCAGGCCTTCTCCAGCCAACTTCAGACCCTGGGACACTGGGCCCCCAGCAGAGACAGGTGCCAGTGGGAAGACAGGTCCAGGAATCCAGAGTGCCCCTACCCCCTCCCACTGCCCCCCCCACCCAGCCCACACACCCCAGCCCACTCACCCTCGGACCTTGCAATCCCTGGAGGGAGACAGAAGCGGGGAGAGAGAGTTAGGGGACCCGGGCTAAGCCCCCGACTCCTAGAGTCCATCCCTCCCCCAGTCCCAGCAGCACTGTCCCTCCATCCACTCACCAAGTCCCCTTGGCTGCCTTTGTCGCCCTTCGGACCCTGCAATAAACCCACAGCCCAGTGAGCGAGGGCTCAGAGAGGAAGCCCCATTTCCCAGATGGGGAAACTGAGGCTCAGACCGGCCCTGGGTCACAGAGACAATCTGGAGCCAGGCAGAAAAGGGAACCCAGCAGTCTGTCTGGCCAACCCCCTGCACACGTACCGGGCGTCCTGAAGGTCCCAGGATTCCAAGGGGCCCGATGATGCCCTCCTTTCCCTAAGGGAGAGAGAAGGGCGTCTGTGTCCTCGTCCCAGGGCCCAGGGAATAGAGTCACAGGGGCGGGAGGGTCGAGGGCAGCCTGAGTGTCCCAAGGGAACAGAACGGAGACCTCCTCAAGCAGGCACCAGGCCATGCGTCTCCTGAGCCTCCTCTGTGCTTTGGGGGATGGGGGGTGTCCAAGAGTGGAGACAGGAGAGCAGGCAATGGGGTAAGATGGTGGCCAGCCGGCAGGCACGGCATAGACAAGGGAGTGGGGACTGCGGGCGGAGGGGGGCGCCAGGCTGAAGGAGCAGGAAGAGGAGGACACACCCCCACCCAGCAGGTGGCTGGCCAGCTTTGGGCCGGGACAGAGAGAGAGGGGACTCACCATCAGGCCAGGGGGCCCCCGAGGGCCCTGGATGCCTTTGAAGCCGATGTCTCCAGGGGGGCCCTGGGGAGGCAGAGGAGCGCTGTCTGTGAGTGGGTGGCCGCTGGTAAAGGCGCCAGCAGTTCCACCACCCCTGGGGTCTGGCCAACTTGCCCTCCCTGCCCAGAGATACCCCAGGGAGAGTAACAAATGTCCACCGCTATTAAGCAGCACCAGTGCGCAGGCCCGGTGCCGCACGGTGTATATGCCTCTGGTCTTACAGCAAACCTCTACCGTTGTCAAGCCCATTTCACAGGCGAGGAACCTGAGGTTTGGAGACCAAGTGACCTGCCTGCAGCACAGAGCAGGTAAACTGTGGAGCTGGGCTTAGACCCCAGGTCTGCGGGGCTGTGAGCACCCGGGGCAGGATACTCAAGCTTGACTCTGCCTGTGTTCCAGCCCACATTGTAAATGCTCCAGAAATCTTTGTTGAATGAATAAATGACCATGTAGGTGGGTGGACGGGACCCCGACAGGAACTGGGTGGAGTGGGAATCGGTACCTTGGGTCCGAAGAGGCCGGCCATTCCTGGGAAGCCCATCTCGCCGGAGTCACCCTGAGGGGAGAAAGGGATGAGAGGGGGTGAGTGGGGCCGGGACAAGGGTGCCTAGCTGGTCACCCAGGACCCCCAGGCCTGCTGCCTCCCGGGGACATTGGCCACCCACCGCGGGCAATCAGATGACGGGAACAGCTTAGACTAGACACCAGGTCAGCCTGGCTGAGGGGGCAGGAGCCTGTGCCGTCTGCCAGATGAGAAAGCGGAGGCCAGCCCAGGGATTCCATGAGGAACGTTCTAGAACACTCGGGATCTCCTGGCCTAGGTGTTCCAGGAAGAGAATGGAAGGATCTGCAGACTCTTCCCAACCCGCAGACCCCAAAGGCTCTATGAAGGAAGGACCCCATAACAGTAACCCCATTCCTGAGGGCGAGCCACGTGCCAGGTGCTCTGCGTGAACCACCAGGTGTGCAGGTTCCTCCATCAGCCCAGGGAGGTGCACACACCCTCTTCACAGAGGAAGAAACGGAGGCTCAGAGATGCAAGAACTTGCTCAAAGTCACACAGAGGCCGTGTTGTGGAGTGCGTAGATTCACATCAGGTGCGAACAATTCTAGAGGTCTGGACCATGTGGTAGGTGTATGTTTAACTTTTAAAGATGCTGCCCAAGTGTTTGCCAAAGTTGTACCATTTTACATTCCTATTAGCAGAGTATGAGAGCTCCAGTGGCTCCACATCCTTGCCAACACTTGGTATAGGTAGTCTTTTAACATTTTCAGCATTCTAGGGACCAGCCCAGTGGCGTAGTGGGTAAGTTCACACCCTCTGCTTCAGTGACTCAGGGTTTGCAGGTTTGGATCCCAGGTGTGGACCTACACACTGCTCATCAAGCCATGCTGAGCCAGCATCCCACATAGAGGAAGATTGACACAGATGTTAGCTCGGCAATAATCTTCCTCTAGCAAAAAGAGTAAGATTGGAAATAGATGTTAAGATCAGGGCCAATCTTCCTCACCAAAAAAAAAAAAAAAAGAAAAAGAAAAGAAAATTTTCACCATTCTAACAGGTGTGTAGTAGCATCTCATTGTGGTTTTAATGAGCATTTGCCTAATGACATTGATCTCCTTTTCATGTGCTTATTTGCCATCTGCATATCTTCTTTGAAGTGTCTATTCAAATCTTTTGCCCAATTTGTTTACTGGGTTGCTTATTTTCTTATTGAGTTTTGAGAGTTTTCTGTATATTCTACATATAAATCCTTTACAAGAAATATGATCTGTGCTTTCTCCTAGTATATTGCTTATCTTTTCATTCTCTCAACAGTGTCCTGTGAGGAGCAAAAGTCTTAAATTTTGATGAAGTCCAATTTTTCAAATTGTCTTTGTGGATCATACTTTTGGTGTCCTACCTAAGAAATCTTTGGATAACCCAAGTCTCACAGATTTTCTTCTATGCTTTCTTCTAGAAGTTTTAGCGTCTTAGGTTTTACATTTAGATGTGTAGTTCATGTTGTGTTCATTTTTGTACATTAATGAGGTATCTAATTGTTCCGGCGCCATTTGCTAAAAAAGACTATTCCATATCCACTAACATGCTGTTGCACCTTTGTCAAAAATCGGTTGGCCATATATGTGTGAATATGTTTCCGGATTCTTTGTTCTGTTGCCTTGATCGATTCGTATGTTTATGGAACTACCATACTTTCTCGATTGCTGTAGCTTCGAATGAAGTCTTGAAATCCACTATTGTGAGTCGTTCAATTGGGCTCTTCTCTTCCCAAGTCGTTTTGATTATTCTAAGTCTTTCGAATTTCCAAATGAATTTTAGAATCAGCTTATTATTTTCTACAAGAAAAGTTTGATGGGATTTTGACTGGGATTGTGTTGAATCCATAGACCAATATGAGGAAAACTGACGTTGTAACCATATTGAGTCTTCTGACCCACAAGTAGAGTGAAAACCTCCATTTTTAGGTCCCCCTCACTTGCTCCCAGCAATGCTTTGTACCTTCTCAGTGCACGTGTCTTGCACACCTATTGTCACACGTATCTCTGAGTATTTCATATTTTTATGCTATTGTAAACAGCACTGCTTTTCAGAGTTCAAATTCCCACTGCTTGTTGCTGGTGCAAAGAAATACAATTCATTTGTGCCTCTTGAGCTGGTGTCCTGCCTTCTTGCCAAACTCACTTATTCTAGCAGCTTCAATGTAGGTTCCATTGGATTTTCTACATAGACAATCATTTCATCTACAAATGGAAAGTTTCACTTCTTCCTTTTTGATATGAGTGCCTTTTATTCATTTTTCTTGCCTTACTGCATTGGCTAGAATTGCCAGTACGATACTGAATAGAAGTGGTGAGAACAGATGTCTTTGACTTGTTTCTGCTCTTGGGGAGAAAACTGTTATTCACTATTAAGTATGAGGTCAATTATAGGTCTTTCATGGATGCCCTTTACTGAATTGAAGAATTTCTTTTCTATACCAACTTTGTTGAGAATTATCAGAAACAGAGTCGGATTATGTCAAATGCTTTTCCTGCACCAACTGAGAGGATCAAATGGGTTTTCTTTTTTTAGTTTGTTAATATGGTTAATTATACTGATTTATTTTCAAATGTTAAACCTTCCTTGCATTCCTGGGATAAACCTCACTTGATCTTTATGTACTATCCTTTTTATATATTCTTAGATTCATTTTTCTAAAATAGTATTGAGAATGTCTGTACGCACATTTATGAGGTATATTCATCTGTAGTTTTCTTTTTTTCTCTTTTTGGTGAGGAAGATTGGCCCTGAGCTAACATTTGTTGCCAATCTTCCTCTTTTTTTTTTGCTTGAGGAAGATTGTCGCTGAGCTAACATCTGTGCCAATCTTCCTCTATTCTGTATGTGGGATGCTGCCACAGCATGGCTTGATAAGCGGTGTGTAGGTCCACACCCAGGATCCAAACCCATGAACCCCAGGCCACCAAAGCAGAGCATGTGAACTTAACCACTATACACCGGGCCTGGCCCTGTAGTTTCATTTTCTTGTAATGTCTTTATCTGGCTTTGACATCAGGGTAACGCTAGTTTCAAGGAACGTGTTGGGAAGTATTCCTTCCTCTTCAATTTTCTGGAAGAGTTTATGAAGAATTGGTATTATTTCTTCCATAAACATTCACTAGAATTCACCAGTGAGGTCATCTGAGCCCAGAGTATTCTTTGAGGAAAGCTTTTTAAACTATAGATTCAATTTCTTTAATAGATATAAGGCTATTTAGGGTTGTGGGTGTGATTCTCCTCTCCTCATTCTGAAGGGACCACTCCAATCTCATTTCTCAGCCTCCTCCCACCCACCCCGCTCTGCGGATGCAGCACGGCATCTGGTGCCCAGAGAGGATCTTGCTCTGCCCTCATCACAGAGCAGGCCAGTGGCTTCTGGGTCTGTGTGTGTGCACGTGTGAAGGTGAGTATTTGTGTGCATGTGAGCGTGTGAACACGTGCTTCCCCTGGGGCTCACTCACCGGCTGGCCTTTGGATCCGGGCTCCCCCTGGGTCCCGGGAAGCCCTGTTCCGCCCTCTGTCCCCCGCTTGCCAGGAGGACCCAGCTGCCCAGGTAACCCACTTTCACCCTTAAAGAAACACCAAAATGAGCAATCAAAGGGGGGAAATGGTCCTAGGGGAGGGAAGGGAGGTACAGGAGACACAGAGCAGTGGTTCCACGGGGTCAGCCGAGCCGAGATCTCAGGATGCTGGGCTCAGACGTGGACCTGGCGGGGCCTCAGAACTTCAGCCTCTTCAGAAGGAAAGTCTTCCCTTCCTCTGGCATTCCAGGGCCCACCCCCTCCCCTCTCCCACACTGCCTCTCCTCTTTATTGTTTTTTCCCAACAGACCATGAAGTTCCCACCTCCGCACCGCCACCCACTCTGTTCCTCTTGCCTAGAAGGTGGCCTCCTCTTCTTTCCTCACTTACATCCTCCCTGGGCCGAGGCCGCCTCTCCCTCCTCCACCTGCTCTCCTCACCAAGGGTTCCACCTCTCCCCATCCCAACCTCGAGCTCAGGGAGGGTGAGAGCCGTGTGGATTCATTCCCCTCCATCTCCCCTTCAGTGGCTAGCCCTGGGCTCACACAGACTCACAGCAGCCTCCCCCACCCAAGGAAGGTTTCTAAAAAGATGCCTCGGAGGAGGGTCCCAGCCACAAGCAACATCTCCTTCCAAAAAAAGTCCACAAGAGGGCGCCCAAGGACAACTCAATGACCAGCTGCCAGTTTCAAGGGCCTGGCAGGGGGCAGTATTGATAGCTATCGGGATCAATGATCCTTTAAGTCAGGTTCAAGCTTGGGGCAGGGACCCCTGAGAAAGGTCAGCAACGTGGACTCCATTTCACACAGGCCCTGGGACCCGGGTGCCCGTGTGAGCATTACAGTCAGCGTCATTATAGGTAGCGCCAAGGCGGGAAGGACGGAGGGTGGGCGAGTGGATTAACGAGTGTCTGACCTTGAATCCTGGGGGCCCCTGGGCTCCAGGCAAGCCGGCCACCCCTGGATTTCCTCTCTTCCCAGCAGGGCCCATGGGGCCAGGGTCCCCATCGTCTCCCTGCTCCCCCTGGAAAGAAAGAGGGCAAAGGAGGAGCTCTCATGTTCCAGGACACAGGCAGCCAAGGAGGCAGGATGGCTCGAAGTCTGGGTGGTCTCCGGGGGCTGAAGGGAGGGAGGTCAAACTCCAGGATGGAGGTCATCCGGCCCGTGTGCGAGGAGGGCTGGACCAGGGGGACAAGAGGAGATGAGGATGTGCAAGTGGGGAAGGAGAGGGATCTTAAAAACCAGAAGCTCTCTTCCTTGGGCCGGGGATGACCTTTGGGTGCTGGCCTGGAGGAGAGACGGTCAGAAGGGCCACACTCCCAGGTCCCAAGCGATGAGGCAATTCGCCCACGCAGGAAACGTCTGGGTATGTTGGGTCTGCCTCACCCAGGTTTCCAAACCTGCTCCCCCTGGCCCAGGGCCTATGGCAGCACCCCCCACCCCCCTGTCTCCAGTGGAGACACCATCTGTTCACCTCGGGCCCTGCTCACCTGCTGTCCCACTGGACCGTCCCTGCCAGGAAGCCCATCTGGTCCAGCGACGCCCTCGGGGCCCTGTCTCCCCACCACGCCCCGAGGCCCCGGCAGCCCCTGCAGGCCCTGGGGGTACATGAGAAGCTGGTGAGGGCTTCTGGGGCGGGCAGGGGAGCAGGTGGGGGAGGAGTAGCTGCCAGTCACTCACCTGGATCCCCCTCCGTCCTGGTGCCCCGGCCTTGCCTTGTTTTCCCTTTGGTCCCTGAAAAACCAAGGGGCACATGACGGGGGGGCTGCCTGGAGGAGGCATGGAACCCTAGGAGCTCTGGAAGGAGGCGTTGAGGGGATCATGGGCCCCTGTGTGGCTGAGCCCTGCCCTTCGGCCTCTTGGGCCTCTGCACCTGAATCTGCAAATGGGCCCAAGCATCCTGGCCTGAAGCCCAGAGCAGGGCTGGCCTTGTGACCTGCCCGAGTGGTCGCTGACCCTGCTCTGGCCCTGGGCCCTCACAGGCTCCCTGCTGCAGAGGCTCTGAGCATTGCGTTTCCAGGTGGGAGCCTGAGTCCACAGCTGGCTGGTCCCTGTGACCCTCAAGAGTGTGGCGATCCCTGAGGGATGGGGTGGGTGTGCCGGCAGAGGGGACATGCCTGGGGGGAGCTTGAGGGCATTAAGGCAGTGCTGGCCCAACCTCAGGCAGGCAGATGCAGGGGCCCCGGGGGCAAGGCAGGAGATCGCTCCTCCAAGGGCTCTCAATTCCTTCACAAGCATCACTGTCCCTCTCTTTTCCTCCAGAGCCCCTCACTTCACTTCTCCCAGTTGCCTCTCTTTCTGCAGTGTGCTATGGTGGAAAGAGGCCGACTTGGGATCTTGACTGTCCTGGATTCAAATCCCACTGGCTGACCTCGACAGGCGGTCCCCCTCATGGAGGCTCCGTAAGTGGGGCTGGTAATCCCCCTCCCTGATCCCATTGCTTTCCAGCCCTGCCCCCCGCCCGCTGTGTGCATGGGCCGGTCTCTTCCCCTCCCGGGGCTCAGTCTTCCCTGTGGACATCCAGGCCTCTTACCTCTTCCCCTTTCGATCCTTTAGGTCCCGGTCGACCCCGGGGTCCTGGATGCCCCTGCAAACCAAGGTGAGATGACGCAAGGCAGCCCCAGGATTCTCTCCCGGGGAGGGTGGCCAGTCTCCGCCTGGAGAGGGAGGGGTGGGGAGGGGTTTGGGGGTGCAGGCTCTGGGGGTGCCCCCAGGGTCAGAGCAGGAGAGACCAGAATGGGCTGCCCCAGGCTGTCCTGCAGGGAGGATCCCCTTTAAGCTTTAAAGGGCCCAGTTCTTTAACTCCCCCACTGCTGCTCCACCCGCCTCAGGGGAGGGGGGATGGGACTGGAAACACCACTCACGGGTAGGCCCTGCTGGCCCGGATTTCCACGGAGGCCTTGGACACCCTCCTGTCCCTGCAAGTCAAGCAGAGACAGGTGAGGGGGCTTATCTTGGAGGGGGCTGGGGGCGGGGCAACTTCCAACGTGGAGGAGCCCAGGAAGCCCGTGTTCTTCCCAGCCATGCATCACTGTCCCCCTGAATCTCAGCTTCCTCATCTGCGAAATGGGTGAAATAACGACCCTGCGAGCGAGGAGGATGAAGGAGGGGAGGCGAAGAGCCCGGTGGGAGCCTGGTGTTCCTTTGGTGGCTTGTCTCCTGCTTCTGTCCACAGCTTCTGCCGCCAGAGCTGTTCTCAGCCACCGACGGGGAGACTGAGGCCTCAGACGGGAGGGATCTCTCTCCTCCCCCTCCTTTCCCTCCTTCAGGACCCTACCCCTTGCCGCGTGCATTACACCAGGAGCCCTTTCAGGGGGTTGTGCTTCAAGCCTGGGCACGGATGGTGGGAGGAAGGGTTTGTCTCCTGGTGAAGTCTGTTCTGACTCCAAGGGGCACGGATGGGGCCGAGGAATGTCCTCCTGTAACACACACACACACACACACACACACACACACCCCGTGCTCCTGGCAGGTAGGAGCTCTGACACTTACAGGGTATCCGGGGTCCCCTGGCTCCCCGCGGTCTCCTTGATCACCCACGGGGCCCTGAATGACAAGCACAACAGAACATATGGGCCACTTGCTGCAGGTCCTCCTCCTTGCCTGGCCTCCCCTCCCCACACAGCAGGAAGGCCGGGGATCCCCCTTGGCCATGGTCCAGGGGATGGAAGGAGGGGGCTTACCCGATCTCCAGGTGGCCCGGGGGGCCCCTCGGCCTTGCCGTCCTCGCCCTGCTCCCCCTGCGGACACACAACCAGCTTTAGGACAAAGCTCCTGCTCCTCGTGAACTCTGGGAATTCCAGACCCTCCACCCTGAGGCCGAAGGGGATTTCATCAGAGACGAAGTCCAGCCTACTTAAGGTTACAGACGGGGAGACTGAGGCTAGAAAGGGCAGGGACAGGAGTGGGGTCAAAGCCCGGAACCAGGACTGTGGACAGAGAACCATGCTGTTTACCCTCCAACCCGTGGGCACGCCTGGCTGACGCCCTCAGGCTGGGTGACCCAGGTGGCTCAGAGCAGAGACCTGGTCACGCCCAGCTTTGCACAGGACCAGCTGCTGGGACCTTCAACAGGTCCCTTCCGTCTCAGAGCTCTTTCTCTCAGCTGCAGAATGAGGGTGAGGTGGGGCGAAGGGACGGTGGTGACGCCCACAGGGGACTGGTGGGGAGTCCACGGAAGGATGCAGAAGCCCCTGCATGGCAGCCAGCAGCGCGTGACAATAATGCCAACAGCTGGCACGCAGCGCCCTGCCCGGGCCAGACACAGGCACCCGCCGAATCTGCCCACAACCCTAGCAGGCGAGGTTAGTCTCCCCATTTTACAGATGGGGAGACTGAGGCTCAGTGAGGCGATGGGAGCTGCTCCGTTGTTCAGCCCTCAATTAGAGTCCCTTTCTCCAACTCTCGCTGGGAGAAAGTGGGCCGAGAACCAGCTTCAGGACCTCAATGGAAGCCCCGAGGAGGCCCTGGGCTGCCCCAGCTTGCACTCAGCAGCGGGCCAACTTGTGGGTCTCATCCACAGACAGTTTCCTATCTGCAAACAGGACCGCAAGGTCGCACAGCGTTGCTCTGAAGACCCAGGGAGGAAAGGCACAGTGAGCTCTCAGCTCGCAACTGCACACGTCGTGGGAGCTCAGACAAGGCCTGTGAAACTGGCTGTTATTGATCATAATAACAGCAGGGACGACGTGTGGCAGGGGTGTGGTCAGAGAGATCGGGGGAGGAGCGGAGTTTGGAGCGGAGGTCCTTCCACCGTGGCAGGCCACCCTGGGCCCTGGTCCACCCACGGGGCAGGTGGCTGGGCGTCATGGGCCAGCTGCAAGGAAGGTGTAAGCAGAATAGCAAGTGGCAGAACCTCAGGGCTCAGGATGTTCCAGCCCAGACAACCGGTGTCACCCCCTGTGGAGGTGCATTCTGGGTAGGGGCTCAAGTCAGGGCACCCCTGAGCCCCCCGCTGTCAGCAGGGATGGAAGGGGAGGCCTGAGAGGCAGGAGAGATGGGAGCAACCCTGGGGTGGAGCCTGTCCCAGGCCCCGATCAGTCCAGAGGGCTGACGGTGTAGCATGTGGGCCCAGGGCCTCTGTGGCTCCTGCGGGCAGACTGAAGGTGGGAGGGACCGAGGTGTCCCCTGGGGGGTGGCCCAGGGAGTGAGGATTCCTCTTCTCCCTGCCACTCTCTATGGCTCTTTGTCCCGGGGCTCAGTCCTGCTGTGGAGGGAGCTAGCTGGACTGGGGGCTCTGGGAAAGGGGGCAGTGTTTGCCTAGAATGTTCTACGTGCCAGGCACTTCATGCAGCATGTTTCACAGAATCCATACAGCACCCCCATGCTGCTGCAGCTATTGGCTCCATTTTACAGATGGAGAAACTGAGGCTCAGGGACGGAACGGTGTTAGCCAAGGCCACACAGGGGCGGTCTGGGCCAAAAGCCAGCTGTGCAGCCTGCCTCTCCCCCTACACTGTGGCTGTAATTTGGGGAGGATTTGGTGGAGCCCCCGACCCTGTCCCCGGAGTCTTATCCCGTCTCCCCATCCCTCTGGCCACCACCTTGGTAGACACACGCCCCCACAGGGAATTTTCAAGCTAAACAGCATCTTGACTCATCTAAGCGTCTGCTTCCGGTTAGGGAAGCAGAGCCTGGCATCAGACAGTCTGAACCCTGGTCCTATCACCCTCCCACTGCTCCTCAGCTAGTCCTTGAGCATCGCGGAGACTCAGTTTCCCCACCTGTCATGTGACACACGGACACCTCCGTGCTGGGGTGGTGGTGAGGATTATGGGGAAATCCTGGGGGAAGAGCTCTGCACATGGCCGTGTGCTTCAGAGGCGGGGTCTCCCCCACGGACCTGCTGTCTCCCCTCCCGGCACCATCCGGCTCATGGCTGGCTATTCATTGATGTGACATTTTTATGTTTGAGTTCTTTAGAGCATCCTTCCGCAGGCCCTAGCTCAGGGCCACGAACACACTGAATAAATCATTGTAAATCCATAAATACCTGTTGGATAGCCGGAGGAATGACTGAATTAATATAATAATACCTTCTAGGTCAGAAAATGCATCTGGCTGACATATACGCGCTGCCCTGCTCAATGTCCTCACATTCTCGAGGTATCCACCCACTTAACAGACGAGGCAATCAAGGCTCAGGCAATCTGGGGCCCCACCCAAGGCAGACTTAGGGCAGATTTGGGGTTAGGGTTCCATTCTCAGCAGCCTTGGGGACTGCTTCTGGGGCTGTGGATGGCAGCCTCGTGTCAGGGTCCGCGTTAACCCCTCCTGGGCCAGCCCTGCCAGACAGTAAGGAGGGCCAAGGAAGGACTGGAGGGCCGAGCGGCGCTCTCTGCAGCTTCCTGTGGGCTGTGTCGGAGCCCGCGGCCTGCTCCGATTGCAGATCTGTCTCCTCCAGGCAGGAGGAAGGGGCCAGCTGGAGCGCCAGCAGCGCAGGGTGATTCACCCGCCAGCCGGATGTAGTTAACCGGGAGCTGACTCGGCAAAAGAAAGGGGGGCAAGGAGACAGCGGCGGGCCGCCTGCTGGAGGCCGTCCAGCAGAGCCATCAGGGGAGGAGGGCAGAAAGGCAGGAGGGACTCGGGGCCGCTGATGTGGGACTCAGAGCCTTGGGGCCCGGGGCAGGCTCGGCGCTGCCTTGGAACGTGACCCAGGGCCAATGCCTTGGACCTCTGGTCCCCTACGTCCCACCTGCACAGTGGGGCAGGCGCAGTGGTCAGCAAGGTTCCTTGCAGAAATCTCTGTCCTCTCCGGAATCTGGAGCCAAGGGGTGGGGAATGGACATGCCACCCTCCCCCCCCACCCGCCACCTTGGTGGTTCCTCCCTGGCCATGAAATGTTACTGTCCATCGCTCTCCAACCTAAGCCCTGTCCTGGCTCTCGCTGGGTGATCCCCTCACGAGCAAGGCTTTGATTGCCACGCTCTGGGAGAGGATGGAGTTACAGTTTTAACAGGACGGAATTACATCATCCAAGACTGATGTCCATTTCTCCCGCTCGACTGGAAGCCCCAGGAGGGCAGGAACTGTGTCCGGCACAGAGACCACATCCAATCCAGCTGTGCTGAATGTGGGTCTCTTGGCTCCTGCTGCCCCACATGGCCGTGGTGACCCTGGCCTCCTGGCCGGCCAACCGTGGTGTGAGCGGGGTGAGCCTGCCGTGCACGTCCCACGCCACTGCAGCCTCAGTGTCCCCGGGGGCCTGCGCCTGCTGCCCGGATAAGAGGCGGCAACTGCTTCCCAGGACCAAACACCCACCTTCTCGCCCTTTGGTCCAGGAGGTCCGAGGGGTCCTATGACACCTTTGTGTCCCTGCAGGAGACAAGATGGCGGGAAGTGAGAGCATGGGCAAGGGAGCACTCAGCGGGGACGCATGGGGAAGGACGGGAACTCGGAGATGGAGACACTGGGCTGTGTGCTTGGGTCTTGGCTCTGCCCCCACTTGCTGTGTGACTCTGAGTAGGCCCTGTGCCTCTCTGAGCCCTGGCCTGCCAGACACGCCATGTGGGTCCCAGCCACACCTTTAAAGGGTGTGCCCACGTGGATGGTCGGGGGCTCTGCTCACCCCACCTGGAGCAGACCTGGGGCTCGTTACTGGGAGAGCCAGCTCTGTTCTCTGGGGCCGGGCCCTCTTCCTCTTCTCTCCTCCCCCCGTCTCCTCCTCTCCCTGCTGTATCTCTTTCAGACACTGGATGCCACCTTCAAACTTAACAAGCTCTCAGGCCAGGTTGTTTAGCCCCCCTGAACCTCAGGCTCCTTTTCTGAGCAAGCCCCATGCCTCTCTGTGGCCTGATCTCCCAGAAGTATAACGTGGGTTTGGCTCAGCCGCCTTGGAGGGTGCCAACTTGGATGCAAAATGGGCTCAGGCTCTTCCCTTCCTGAAAGCAGCTGTGAAGCTCAGACACCAGGTATTCGGGGTGCCCGCCTGGGGAGGAAGGACTCAGCAAGGGTGCTGGGAAGAGGAGGGCTATCTGTCCGTCCCACCGCCCCCCGAGCCCACCGATGGTCCCTGACCCCCGACCCTGGCCTGTGGGCCCAGGTGCTCCCCGGGACAGGAGAGACCATGAATCTTCAGGGGCCCCAGGACCAGCCCTCAGCTGGGAGGAGGTGGGGGCAGCGGCCGAGGCAGGCCTGGGTGCAGAGTTCCAGAGAAAGAGGGAGGCAAGATCTCCTTACTTCGTAACCAGCCAGTCCCGGTTCTCCTTGGGCCCCCATCCGTCCCGGAGCACCCTAGGAGAGGAGGGGACCGGTGTTGGTACGGCATGTGGCTCTCACAGCAGGGACTCAGGCTGGGCCTCTCCCCCAGGCCCCAGCCCAGTCCATCCCAGCTGCCCGGCTCGTCCACTCCGCCTGGAACCCCGGCCGGAGGGAGAGAGAGGTGGAGAGGAGGTGCCATCTGTCCCCTCCTCGGGGGAGCTCCCCTCCTCGCGTCAGCCCTTCCTTCTCCCAGCTCCAGTGGTTCATGAGAGCCGATCGATAAATTTCCCCCAATTTTGTGAGCCAATCGTTAAACAGAATCATTACGAAAAATTAAACTATATGAACTTACGATTAAATCAATTCTATTAAAGACAAAGAACATAAATATTCAAAACTCATCCCGTCCTATTTATTTTACTACTAGCCATGCTCACGAGGTCACGTCTGCCTGCTGAGTCTGTGTGGTGGGAATGCCACACGAGGGAGCACTCCCGCACATCGCTTCCCAAGTCTGCATCCCGTGACATGATGTCGGGAGCCTGGCCTCGGCGTGATGGGGCATTTACACCACGGCAATCGGCAAGTGCCACCAACCAGCACAGCTGTTGACCAGCACGGCTGGCAGGTCCGAGATGCGGCAGCACCCTCCTCTGCCCCTCCCTGGCTCCCTGTTGGGGTCCTCCCCCCCTGCAGCTGTCACACCCCTCAGGGGCCCTTCCTTCGGGGCAGGCCAGCGATGGGCTGGGACACCCTCGGCGTCACCCGGGACCTGCAGCAGCTTCATGCTACTCCTCCTGTATCTACTTCCAGCGGGAAAACTCCGTGCTCAACACAAACATTCCCGCTGGGGGTCTGGTGCCCTCTCCCCATCCCCGCAGCAGGGGTGCCCGTCTGTCTAGAAAGGGCTTCAGAAGACCCACAGACCCCTACAGATCACAAGAAAGACTTTGCCTTGGGAGTACTTTTCCGGGGAGGGGCCTGCCACGTCTGTAGCTTCCCAAATGGACCCATGATTCAAAAGAAGTGGCTGGGCCACCGAACCCCAGCGGTTTAGAGGAGAGCTGGGGTGGGCGATGCCTCCCTTTCCGCCCTTGGCGCCCTCTGCTCTGTGCCTGATCCCCACCCCACCCCACCCAGAGAGTTCTCACCGTTGGTCCCAGACTGCCCCGGGACCCTTTAGGGCCTGGGGTGCCAGGGGGTCCGGGGTCTCCAGGGACGCCCATCTCACCCAGCTGTCCTTGGTAGCCCTTGGCACCCTGCAGCGGGAGGAGAGAGAGGCTGTCACCGGCCCAGCACAGAGGAGGGGAGGGGGCATGGGAGCTGGGGAGGAGGAGGGGGTCGGGTCACAGCAGGAGGAGAAAGGTCCCACCTTGGCTCCGGTCCTGCCCTTCTCGCCTTGTTTCCCTGGTTTTCCTTCAGGACCCTGAAGGGAGAAGGACGGAAAAGAGAGAGAAAGTGGAGAAATGAGACAAGATGGTGGCAGACGCGCGGAGCATGGAGCCAGCCCCGGAGGCAGACCACCTGGGGTCACAGCTGATCCTGACTCGGTGCCCGTGTGACCCGGAGCGCGACCCTCTGCCTTACAGGGCTGAGGATTCAACCTGGTGTTGGGGCATCACACCTGCCAGGGGCCTGGCTCACGGAAATGGTCCATAAACTGCACTGTCATGGTGACCGTCCCACCCAGGGCTGCCCGGGGGAAGCCACTCTGCACGGAGCTCTCCTCATGCTACACACTGTCCCACCCTCCTAGTCACCCCGAGCCTCAGGCCCGATTCGGATCCCTCCCATAGATGGTGACAGCAGAATGCCCAAAGGTGATGTGACTTGCTCTGTGGGTCCGTGGCAGGGCCCCGATTCCATCGCAGATGTGTCTGTCCAGGGCTCGGGGTGCCCCCTGATGACAAGAGTGAGGCAGGGGCAGTGTTCTAGGTTTTCCCTCATCTCTGAGATGCTGCGCGTCGCTTCTGACCATCCCTGAGGCCACATCCCACTGACAGGGCGCCCCTCCCTCAGGGCTTGGGGCTGGAGGGGCCTCCTCATGGGGGGGCATCACGCTGGAAGGTCAGCCACCCTCCCCTACTCTCTCCCACTGGGGCACCCAGGCCACTTCCTCTAACAGGCCGCTCCGCCCCCTCCCCCACAGGGCATCCTAAATCCTGCCCTAGGGAGGCCGTCTGGCTTTGTCTCCAAGTTGTCAGAGAAACTCAGTTCAATGGGGGGAAGTGAGTGTGTGTGAGTGTGCATGCGTGAGTGTAAGAGAGAAGAGAGAGTCCCGACCCTGGACCACACTGTGTTGGGATGCAGGGGGTAGGGCAGGCAGCATTTCAGGACATCCCAGCTGCCCCAGAGGACAGTCCCCTCAAGGCCCAAACCTCAAAGGGAGCTGGGAAGAACATCTATATTCTTGGCAAGCATGAAAGAGCTGGTTTGATTCAATTCCTTTGGCTGCATTAACAGAGGCACATGCTGTAGGATGAGGGAGGTGATTGTCCCATCTTGGAATAGGTATTGCACTCGAAGGCACTGCACAATGAGGCACTGACTAATTGTGATGGAGGAGGGGCAGGAAGAGGGGATCCTAGAGGAACAAGGAAACATCTGGGCTAACCCAGAGGGACTTAATTCCTGCATCCGGGTGCTTGAGTCCTCATGTGACCCTGGACAGGTCCCTCCCCTTCTCTGTGCCTCAGTTTCCCCACCTCTAAAATGAAGTGTTTGAACTATCCTTGTACCATCCAACGTGGTGGCCCCTAGCCACACAGGGCTGCCAAGCACTTAAAATGTGGCTCCCGTGGCTGAGGAACTGAGTTCTTCATTCGATTTAATTTTAATTAACCTAAAATTAAAGTTTAAAACTGAGAATTCAGTTATTGGAAAACTTTTAAGTATGTTTGAAACAACTTGGGGATATAAATCTACATTTTCAACTGTATATTTTATGAAAACTAAATACAGATCAAGTATTTCCAATGGAAATTTAGCATCTGACTTGAGATGTGCCGTAAGCGTTACACACCAGATTTCAAAGACTCAGTGTGACCAAAAGCATGCAAAATAGCTTACGAATGGCTTTTTACATTGACCACGTGTTGAAATGTTAGTATTTTGGATGTATTGGGCTAAGTAAAATATATTAGTAAAATTAATTTCACCCCTTTCTTTTTAGCTTTTTAGAAAATTTTTAAATTCTGCATTTAGCTCATATTCTGTTTCTACCAAACTAAAAAATCTCAAGATCTCTTGCTCCTCCAGTAATAAAATACTAACAATTGTCACAGCCTCAACCACGGGCGGGGGACTGTGTCCACACTCTATGTCATATCTCATCCAACTGGGGCCACGGGCGGGAGGAAGAAATCATTTATCCCATTTTAGAGCTAATGAAACAGCCTCAGAGAGATGAAGGTGCTGGCCACGGGTCACCCGGTCAAGTTAGAAGGAAATGGACCCTTAGTAGGACCGGCCCGTGGCCGAGTGGTTGGGTTTGCACGCTCTGCTTCAGGGGCCCAGGGTTTCGCCAGTTCGGATCCTGGGTGTGGACATGGCACCACTCATTAGGCCATGCTGAGGCGGCGTCCCACACGCCACAACTACAAGGACCTACAACTAGAATATGCAACTATGTACTGGGGGGCTTTGGAGAGAAGAAAAAGAAAAGAAGAAGATTGGCAACAGATGTTATCTCAGGTGCCAATCTAAAAAAAAGGAGAGAAATAGGGATCCTTAGTTTCTGGGGCACCCCTTGTCCCAGGCTGGTCCTGTACAGGCAATTGTGAAATCATGATACAGGGGCTGGTGGAATTTGCCGGTGGACTGAGGTGATTGCAATGGCTGATCCCTTGTCAGAAGAAGAAATGAGTCAGCGCGAAGTATTCAGCACAAGGCCAGGGAGATGGGCGTCTCCCCCAGGACAGGGCGGGCGGCTGGCCACTTGCTCTGACAGGCCGTCTGTAGCGGGGCGCAGCTCCCATGGTGTGGGAAACCCTGAGTAAGGGCTGGAGCATCCAGTGGGGTGAGGCTGTGGGGCCAGAATGAAGAATTTTGCTGGACCCCCATCCACATAGATGTATTTCTGGAAAGGCCCTGATGGCTCGTAAAATTCTATTTTTAAATACTCCACTGTTTCCAGGCCACAGAGTGGGAGATACTGTTCTGCAGCCCTGATGACAAAGAGACTCAAATCCAGGCCTCCGTCACCCAACACACACTCAGTCTAACCCCAGGGAACCTCCTTCTAGTTCCAGTATATGAGAATTGGGAGTGACCGCAAACTATGGACAGTAACACTGCTACCAACAACATCATTCCCATCACCATGGCCACCGTCACCACCACTGCCACCACCAGCACCAACACCACCACCATCATCAACACCACCATCTCCACCATCATCACCATCACCATCACTGTCACCACCACCACGACCATCTCCACCATCATCATCACCACCATCTCTACCATCATCACCATCACCATCTCCACCATTACCACCATTGTCAACATCATCACCAGCATCATCACTACTGCCATCACCATCACCACCATCTCCAGCACCATCACCACAATCTCCACCATCACCACCACCACCATCACCACTACCATCACCACCACCAACACCACCATCAGCACCATCACCACCACCAGCAGCCTCCAATCATTTCCTCCTCCACATTCATAAAGACCATCTTTTATATTTTTGGTGCATTTTATAAAGTGCTTCCCTATCCAATGTTTCATCAACTCTTTATAGACGAGAAAAACAAGGCTCAGAGAGAGGCACGGATTTGACCAAGGTCACACTGAGAGCGGGTGCTCGAGCCAGAACTCAACCTTTGGACTCTGGGTCCAGAGCCATGTCTGCCACATGGTGCTGCCCATCTCACAGTCATGACACTTAAAAGCTCGCTAGGAAAAGGCTCCTGGAATGCTGGAACTCAAGTGATCTCAGCACGCATTCCTTCTAAATCCTTCAGCATGCCCAGGGCGCGACCCAGACAGGGCAAGGGCAGGGGAAAGGTCACACAGCAAGTTACTGGCGGAGAATCAGCCAGCGCCCCTTCTGTACACTCAGTGTGGCTGACCGTGAGGGTTGCGGAGGGCGAGGTAAGCAGGGGCCGGGTGTGTGCAGAGCACGGCAGCCGGGCTAAGGTCAGTCCTGTTATTCTGCGGGCGCTCGGGAGCCACAGGAGGGCTGGGCCGGGGAGGGACATGGTCCGCTCGGTTCTCTGGGAAACTCCCGGGTGGAGGAAGGACCACAGTAGAAGTCCCTCCCATCTAACGGCCTAAAGAAGCCTGAGTATTATTCACACCCAAGAGCCCCAGCGCTGGCACGCAGCCATGCACACTCACCCGGATACCAGTGATGCCAGGGGGCCCGGGGGGCCCATCCTCACCCTTCAGCCCCTCCTGGCCCTTCTCGCCACGTTCACCATCAGGCCCGGGGTCACCCCTGTCGCCCTGGGTTGGAAGGGCATGAGAAGGGGAGAGAGAGAGAGAATAAATTAGTCACCAAGTCCCTCCAAGGCCCCAAACCTCGGGCTCCATTTGGATGTCCACAGCCGACGAGTTCCTGATTCTCCTGTCAGTTCCGAGCTGCCCAGAGGGTGGGCTGGCACAGGCAACATCCCCCACATGGCGGTTTCTAGTGTCCCTGCCTGCGCCGGGGAGGGAGTGGCTCAGTGGGCAGAAAGGACCCAACCACGCCCACCCATGGAGCTCTCAGGAAGGGGGCAGGTTTGGGGGACCAGGCTATTTCTCCCCGACACAGACACATTGCGAGGACAGGAGTCTCAAGAAGCTGAAGGACATTTTTATAAAGGAAAAAATTCACCCAATTCTGCCTCTGAGAACTCTTGGCATTTTTCTGACTTGCATCTTCAATGCTTGCTTACACAAAAACAGTTTGCAACAATGATAGTAAGTAACAGGCGTTGGTTTCAATTGCTGTGTCCAGGCTCAGAGTGTGAAACAACTGTTGCAAAGCAATGATGCTGGTTAGCGGGAAACGGTTTTAAAGCCGTCACCCAATAGGATGGCACTCTCCCATCTTTTTTTTTAAATGTCTTTCTCTTCTGTGAGCACGTTCTCCCATTGCTGTCTGCTCTGGCTGGTTCTCACTCCCACTGACTGCGGAACACTCCCTGTCCAGCGATGGCAGCTGACACTTACACAGCACTTGCCACGTCCATACTCTGGCACGGTAGGCTGTGCCAGGATGGGGCACAGGCTGTCGCCCTTGGCCCCCTGGGCAGAGCAGGTTGAGGGGTGCAGCATGGGCCACTGAGGAGTAGGGCAGTGCCCATCAGAGGGCCGCCTCTGTGAGGGCTGGCAGGCCTGGTGGGCCCTGTGGCCAGTCTGCAGGTGGCTGGGCTGTGACTGTCCAGGGAGGCCCACGGAGAGGGTATGAAGTCACGGATAGGAGGAAGGGTGGGCGGGGGAGCGGGCTTGGAAAAGCAGAGCACATCTTTGCCAGTTTTGTTTCCCAGCACCATGCCCTACGAGGGCACTGATAAAGTGGTGTGCGTCCAGGAGAGACAGCACGGTGCAGAGGGTGTGCAGCCAGGGTCTGGGGACAGGACCTCCGGGGGCACACCCTGCAGGCCAGTCCTGCTGGGGCCTGGGCTCTGGGGGTGGGAGGCTGGTGCCAGAGACCGCTCAGCCCGGGTGGACTTCCCGGTGGAGAGGGGTCTGGAGATGACACAGATGAGGCAGGAGGCTCCCCGCTGAGGCGTGGGGCAGATGTGTGCCCGAGGAAAGGGTCGGACAGCTTGGTTTCTGGGGTCCCTTCCCACTGAGATTCTCAGATTCCAAGCCTGGAGATGGGGAGCTGGCCCTGAGGACCCTCTTGCAGAGGTCTCCGGCTCCAAGATTCCCCTTCTTGCGCTCCTAGCTCTCAGAGGCAGGCAGTCTGTTCCAGGCGGCTGTGCTGGGGTTTCAGCGAGGGGTCCAAGCCTGGGCCCTGCAGGGGCTCCAGCTCCAGGGACTGCCCAGCCCCCCACAGCCTGGGCTCCTGCACAGCCGCAGTAGGTGGGCAACCTCATGGGTCCCTTGCAGAATGGGCTCGGGGTTGGGGGGCGGTCCTAGAGAATCCCAGAATCCGAGGGCAACTGCCAATGCTCAGAAGCACCTTACACATTGCCAAACTCCCCCTTCTCAATCTACAGATGGGGAAACTGAGGCCCGGAGAGGTGGAGACTTCCCAACACCACATAGAAGTCAACGGCAGAGCATGGCTAAGCCCCCGGGGTTCTGGTTTCTCTGAATTCCACGGTTTTTTGCTGAGAGGACAAGACCTCCCTCACCCCAGGGGCCACGTCGCCTAAATTCAAGTCTTGCTGCCCCCTCACCATGGCTGTGCGGCCCTGGGCAAGTGTCCTCCTTGGTAAAATAGCACAAAGGGTCACTGCGAGGATGGAAAGACAGAATCCACATAAACAGCTCAGCGCAGCGCCTGGCCCCCCGGGCCCTGGAGAAAGATGCGCTATCACCAGGAGCCATGGCCACCCTTGTCACCTTCAGCGGGTTGTCAGCCAACTCAAAAACGATAATCGACACAGAAGCACCCTCCAAACTATAAAGTGCTGTGCACATCCAAGAGGTTGTTTTCACCATGAAGGTGATTCTTGGACACACATCACAAAGAAAGCAGATTCTGTCCTGGGATTCCTGAGAGGACTGGGGCAGACGCTGCACACCTGCGCCCTCCTCTGGCCCAAGGTCTCGGGTGGCACTGGCCTCGGAGGGGGTGAAAGAGGAGGAAGCCAGGGCCGAGGGGCCAGGACGAGGGAGCAGGAGGGACTGTGGATGCCCCCGAGCCTGGGAGACCCCCTCCCGTCCCCCATCAGCAAAGATTCCAAGGAGAAGAAGGGTGGCTGCATAGGGTGCCTCAGTTTCCTCACCTGTCAGTGGGGATGGTGATGAATCTAGCTTATAGGGTTTCTGGGAGGATTAAATGGGGTAATTCAAGGAATGCTCTTAAGGCGGGTGGTGCAAGTACATGGCGAGTACACGAGGCATTCTAGCCACAATGTGCTTCAGTGTCACCACAATCCGGGCCGGCACTCGGCAAAGGATGGGGTTGTACCCCAGGATGCAGCAGGGGTGGAGGGGCGAGAGGGCAGACGATGGCAGACAGGGGGCGCTCTCGCCCTTGCAAGGAAACCACGGGGCAGACGGGGAGCCAGCGGGGGGTCTGTCACAGAGGCATCCCCAGACCCAGGGCAACCGTGGGGACAGGGCAGTGGGCTGGAGGTCTGGGGATGGGGAATCGAGGCCTGGAGAAGAGGGGTGCTTCTCTGAGGCCACATGAGTCAACGGTTGACAAAGGGACGGGGAGCCAACTCACATGTGTGACAGGCCAGCCCTGGGGAAAGCCCACGGACTGGTCCAGGGCTGGGCCAGGGATGGAGGCCAGGGACAGGCCTGAGCTGAAGGCAGGGCTGGTGAATCAAAAAGCAATGCCGACCTGCCCCGGGATAAGGGGGCCCTGGTGCCTCCTTAAGTTCCCAGCATCTGTGGCCGACAGATGCATCTAAGGGACACAGCAGGGCTGAGTTCAGCCCACACGCTTTGGTGCCAGGGAGCCCTGCGTTTGGGTTTTGGATTCTCCGCTCACAGCTATAGACTCTGGATGAACACACCTCTGCCTCCTTCTGAGCCCAGTCTCTCTCCCTTTAGAATAGGCTCATGGTGCAGAGAACGAGCCAAGGCTCGGGTCTCGGCTGTGCCAATTACTAGCTGTGTGTCCCTGGGCAAGTTGCTTAACCTCTCTGAGTGTCAATTTCCTCATCTAAAGACAGAAATTACCCTGTAGCATTGATTGACGTGATCCATATAAAGGGCTTATACGTGTGTGACTAGTCCTCCATAAATAGCAGCTTATAGGTCATGGGTGGTCATGATCATTTTCCTGATCTCTTAGGATGTTTGGAAGATAACAGTTATCAAAGCCACTGGCTCTCGGCCTGGCAAAGAGTGGGTGGTCAGGTGCCACCTTAGCCAGGAGAAGCCGCAGTGTCGAGGAACAGGGCAGCAGTGAGGCGTGGCAGGGGGGGATGGTCCCCGGTCCCGCCTGAGTGGGGTCGGGAGCAGTGAGCAGGGTGGGGGGCGGGCACTGGACAGGGCTCACCACACCCACCCTGCTCTCAGTGGGAGCCGGGGGTCTGCTCGCAGAGCTTCATGGGAGCACGCTGCTTCTGGGATAAAACTTAGGTCCTGATGGGAGGGCAGTGGGGACAGAGGGAGAAGGCAGCTCGCGAACAGCGCTCCTCTCCAGACCCTGCACGGGACACTCACCTTCAGCCCGTCGGGCCCCGCAGAGCCACTGTCACCCTCGAGGCCTGGCTCTCCCTGGAAAGGGGGGACAAGGAGACATTACCAGGGAGAGTCCCAGCACACTTTGACCTCCTCCCCTCCCTGGAGCATGACCCCAAACCCCAATCTCCAGACAGTGGGGCCCCGGGGCACCTGGCACACAGCGGGCGCCCAGTAAACAGGGGCTGAATTAATGAATGAGCAGGAGAGGTGAGCAGACCCCCAAGCCACAGCCTGCTCTGTCTGCAGGGTCTACATGAGGTCACAAGTGAAAAGTGCTGGTCGCAGAGCCGTCCAGGTTGGCTGGTCGGACGGGGGGGAGCAGTGCAGCCTGGGGTTGAGAACAGCTCTGCCATCAGACAGACCTCAACAGCCCCACTGGGTTTCGCCTTCACTGGCGGGTTGACCACAAGCAAACCACTGAGCCCTCGCGGGGGTCTGTTTTCTCATCTGACAATGGGGCTGATCCCACTTCCTTTAAGGGTTCCCAGAGGGCATGGTGGAAGCACCCCCAAATGGCAGCCGTAGGATATACTATTCCTGGACACGGGGCGAGCCCTCAGACCTTCTTGCCAGTAAGTTTAGGGGCAATACCAAGACCCTGAATCCCCATCTGAGCCCAGCCAGGTTCTCTCCTCGCCCTTCCAGCTCCAGAGATGCCCCCGGAATCCTTGGTTCTCCAAACAGCCGTCAAAGTAAGGCCGGGTCTCTCTCTGCTTTTGGAATTCATAGCTGTTCTGCATCTGAGCTGGAAGGGGCCTCAGAAGTCATCAGATGCAGGGACGGCAAAGACGTGATGGGCGTGTGTAGATCCCACCCCTCTCATGCCCATGGCAGACATCACTAATCGATCCACTAGGATGCGGGTCCATGAAGCCAAGGCCTTCTGGTACTCGCTGCTGTGCTGCCAGTGACTTGAGAGAAGTGCCTGGCACACAGAGGGCATCAAGCGAATGCCTGTCATTCTCTTTCCTACGGTGCCTGATAGGGCCTCAGGATCCTTCTTAACGTGGCTCTCCACGAAGACAGTACTGATCCATCTTCATGGACACATAAGACTTGCCGGCTCCACGCCGTCCTCTCCTGCCCTGTGGCCTCCCCCTCATTCTACATCTGAACTCAGCTGTGGGGTCTCTGTTAGCTTTGGGAAGCGGGTAGCAGGAGGCATCAGAAATAAGGAAAGAGGAGAAATGAGGGGACTTGGGTTGGGGGCCCAGTGCCCTGTGAACTGAGCCCCACACGAATGCCCCCTCACTCTCGGTCCCATCTGTGAGGTGCTCAGCATCCGTTCCTGTACTCAGGGGGCCACGTCCAAGCAGGGACCGTATAAACCGGGAACGGAGCACAGAGAGGTGGACACAGGCTTCCCAGAGCTTCTCAGAGGAAGACAAGATGTGAGGGTTTCTTTTGGACAAAAGGAAGACAACCTTCCATAGAACAGTTTCAGGGATGATAACAGGCATTTTTCCAATAAAAGCGCTCGGAGGTCAAATAAGTTTGGAGACCCCGGATGAATCCAAAAGGAACCGATTTCTTCGGTTGCAGGCCTTCTCAGAGCCTTGAAAAAGCTACTGTTAACGTGGAAGAGGGAAGACTGGGCACGCAGTGAGTCCCAAACGCTTTGACACAGCATGCTCTTCTTTGAAGAGCTCCCTACACTGTGGAGATGCTGGCCTCCCAGGAGAGGCTGGACGAGGCTGTAGAGACTCATGGTCCATTTCTGCAGTTGGGGAAACTGAGGCTCAGACAGGCTGAGTAAAGCCCTGCCGCCACCCGAACACCCCGGGGGACGCTTTTCCAGGGAGAATGAATTTGCATCGACTTACCCGCTGCCCAATGAGGCCCTGCTCCCCAGGGGTGCCCAGAGGCCCAAGGTCCCCCTAGGAGAAGCCAAACACAAGTGCATGGGGGTGGGTAGGGCCAGCCCGGCCCTCACCACCAGCTCGGATGTGTCTTTCTCCTACAGGGATTTCCAAGCTTTCCTCCCCCATTGCTGGTGTCTGGGGGGTGGGGCGCAAAGAGGAGGTGGAGCTCGGAGCCCCCAGACCCGCCCCAACGGGACAACCCCACTTCTCTCCGTCTCATATACAGGGTGATTTTCTGCACTGTTCGAGCAAAGGATGCTGGAACTGAGCAGAGACTGAGTCCCAGGGCTGGTCCAACTCCCTCTGGATGCTGGGAGGCTCAGGCAGAGATGGGGGTGGTGGGCTTCAATCCTGCAGCCCCGCCAAGGCTCCCCCAGGCCCCTGCCTCAGTGAAGCCCTCAGGCCACCAGCATGGCTCCCCAGCTCCAGGAGCTGCGTCCTCTGCCAACAGCAGAGCAGGGAGGGGCTCTCAGAGCCCAGGTATCAGTGGGCGCCTGTTCCCAGCAGGTAATGAGGGGAACTGGGGCTGAAATGCCGATGGTATCGCTGGAGGCCGGGAGGTGGGACTGCCCCAGGATGGGCGGGTGCCAGAGAAAACATTGCCAGGCAGGGGGCAGGGGCGGGGGCTCCGGATCGGCTGGGCCCTCCGATGTGGCCATGGACAAGCCCTGCTCCCCAGCCAGGAGCACAGAGGACCCATTATCCAGGGCACAAGAAAGGCCCGTTTCTCTTCTGTGGGGAGGACGTGGCCGCCAGCTGGGAGCTGGTTTCAACAAGTCATTTTTCTCTTCTTTCATCCCGCCTTACCTTCATCCCGGCTTCCCCAGGAAGGCCCGGTTCTCCCACTGCACCTGGAGGCCCCTGCAAGAAAATGCCATTGGTCCCTCCTGGAGCAGGGGCTGGCCCCCCTGGTTCTAAGGGAGGAGATAACTGAGGCAGGTTCAGAGAGGGCAAGGGACATGCCTGAGGTCAAACAGCAGGAGAGACCCAGCTGGGAGCAGGCTGCAGCCTTTTCGGAGCTGGGAGCTGGGAGGGGAGTGGTTGGGCCCAGGCTGCTGAGCCTCGGGGCTACCCAGAGGCTGCTGGAGCCCGTCCCCGCCCCATGAGTGTGGTTCACCACATTAGGAGTCCCTTGGCGAGCACGGGGAGGAAAATTTCATGATTCACATCAGAACAGGGGAGGAAGCCAACGGATGCTGTGTTCGGGGCTGAGGGGTTCCAGCCCTTCTCTCTGTAGCCGGGCCAGGATGACAAGGGCGGGAGGGGTGCTGAGTTATCCCTGCTGGCATGGCTGCGGCCCTTGCATAAACCCTGGGGCTCAGCTTTCTCCTCTGGAGAAGGCCCGGTTGTCTGAGGCCCCTGCCAAGCTCCTTGCTGCACGACCTCAGGAGGGCTGGCTCTGTACTCAAACCTGGTGCAGGGGGGAGGCCCCAGCGAGGGTGGGGGGATTGCCGCTTTCCCTGGTGCTGAAAAAGAGGCAGCGCCAACCCCCAGGAGGGTCCCGGCACCCTGCAGCCCATCCCTGCCCCTGGATCTGGGAGCCAGCTCCTCACCCTATGCCATTAGGGTGGACCTGCCCTCTCTGCCAGGGTGTCTGCCTCCAGTCTGTAGCTCACAGAACGTGACCACCTCCTGGGACCAGGACAGGGACCCCCCAGGAGGAGGAGGGCTGAGAGGCGCTGATGCATCCTCAGCGGCATCATGGGACGAACGAGGGTCCCTCGGCACTCACCTTGGGTCCCATCTCTCCTGGAGGGCCAATTAGCCCCTGGGGTCCCTGAGGGCCCTGGAAGACAGACAGACACACAGACTGTTGGGAGAAGCCAGCCTGGGCTCTCTTTGGGGTCTGAGGCTCGATAATGCAATCTGGAGGGGTGGGCGAGGGTGAGGACCCACAAAATCCTGGAGTCTGCAGCCCACCCACCCCCTGCCACACTGAGGGTCCTCCCCCGACCCCGTATCCTCTCCAATCCATCTGCACACTCTTCTCTTCATTTCCTTAAACCCCGGTGGGGCCCTGCCCTGCTCAGAAACCTGCCAGCTCTCGAGCCTCGCTCACTCTGTTCCCTCTGCTTGGATGCTCTTCCAGCTCAGATCTACCTCTGGAAACCCCCAGCCCTGCCCCTGGTCAATCCATTGCTCAAGAGGGCATTCCTTTGGGCGCCAAGATGTGGGAGTGTGGCAGGGTCCTGGGGTGCAGGCACCTCCTGTCCTCCCCCTGCCCCATCCGGGCTTCCTCCTCTGAGCCCCCTGAGCTGCTGCCCTCTCCTCTCCAGCAGCACCACTCCACAGCCTCTTCATGGGGTCCCCGACGCTGGGACTGTCCCCCAAACCCATCCTTCCAGGGAGATCTTCTGTGGAGTCCCCTCTGTTTCAAACCCATCCATGGCTCCCATTGCCCTTGGGATAAAGAGCAAATCGTCTCCAGGGCTCTGGGGGACTGACCCCTGTGACCTCCCCCTGCAGCTCTGTCCCCTCCAGCCATGCTAGACTCTGCAGTTCCCGGTCCGCTTGTCCATTTATTCTTATCTCCCCTCCCTGAATACGCGGTTCCCTCTGTTTTTCACAGTGCTAAGCATTCTATATGCATTTTCTCATTTCCTCTGCACAGCAGGAGGGCAAGGTAGGAACAGTTATTCCCACTTTACTGGCAAGAAAACTGAGGCTGGAGGGCAGGTGAGCTTAGACTCAAAGGCAGAGCTGCTGAGCTCCCCGTCCAGTGCTCTCTCCACCACCAGAGGCCTGTCCCGTCACGGTGGGGGAGCCTCAGCACCGTCTCCCTCCATCCTCTCTCCTTGTCTGACCACACGGCCCACACGCCCAGGAAGGTGGCGCATCTGAGACCCTGCCCGGGGCAAAGATGTGAGCAAGGGAGGGAAAGGGCACCTACCGGTTCTCCTGGGAGGCCCTTGGTGCCTGGGGGGCCCGAGGGACCAGGGATGCCCTGCAGAGACAAACAAAGGCAACCTGAGGCCCTCCATGGCCTTCTGCACCCTGCCTGTCCCCTGGGCCTCAGTCAAGCGGTTGCAGCATAGGAACGTCCCACTCCCACTCTCTGCCGTGTGAGGGATGGGGAAACTGAGTCCCAGGGGGGAAGACATGTGCTGGAGGGTCTTCAGTGCAGGGAGTGGGCACCCAGAACTTCGGGGTTTCCACAGCAGGATGGCTAAAGTGGGTATCAGCTCCCCCAAAAGCCCCAGGGAATTTCAGGAACCGCCGCTACTCACGGGAAAGCCTCGCGGGCCTGAGTGCCCTCGCTCGCCAGCCGTTCCCTGGAAGCACAGGGGGTTCGTTAGGGGCCCATGTCACCAGGCAGGGGGCGGAGGTGGGGTTGGTGGCCGTGCCTGACGTACCTGCTGCCCGGGCTGGCCCGGTCTGCCCTGCGGTCCTGGAGGGCCCTGCAGGAGGCAAGACACAGGGAGGTGGCAGAGGGCACTTGGGAGGACCCTTCGGGGGTCTCACACTCCCACGGGAGATCCAGGGAACCAGGGGCGGGAGCATGGCACCCACCCCTCTCGCCAGGGCGCAGGTGGGAAGACTTAGGGCAGTGGGGGAGTGGCTCCCCACAGTCAGCAGGTGCTTGGGGTCAGGAACCAAGGATCCCTTGTTTCCGATAGAGGTAGGAGCCGGCTCAGCTCTCAGGGGCCCTGGAGGGGGCTGAGGGTCCCAGGGAAGGGGCCAGAGGCTTGGTGTGATTCCTCTGCCCTCTCCCCTCTCTTTCTTGCTTCCTCCTGCTCTCTCTCCATCTCGAGCTCTCTCTCCCTCACTTTCAGTCTCAGGACTCCCTCTCCCCTCCCGTCTGCATGCTCGGCCAGGAGGAGCGCTGATGAGCTCTCAGGAAGTGCCCTGCAGCCTCTCGGGACACCCTGCTGTCCCCAAGGGGCCTGCTGCTGACGAGGGTGTGACCTCTGGTGCGGGATCCCAAGCCAGCATGGGAGGCGAGAGGAAGGGCAGGCCGGGGGTGGGGGCAGTACCTTCAGGCCCCTGGACCCCTGCTCCCCAGCTGGTCCGTCTGGTCCTCGGGGGCCCTGGAATAGGAAAAAGGGACTAGTGCAGTGGACAGCAGGGGTCTCCCTTGGGCTGGGAACCAGGAGGGCGGGGCTGCCTGGAGCCTTGGGCCTTCCCCTGCACAAGCCTGGGGCTCTCTCCTCCCCGACTCTGTACCCCCCTCCCCTGCACACTTCCGCCCTGAGTGGGTCACCCACGTGCAGCGTGCCTGCTGAGATGGCTCTGCGGGGGCTCGGCATGGAGGACTCAGCTGGAGGCCCTACCATTCGGAATGGGGCTGCTGGTGCATTGAAAGCCTGTTTAAAGTGACCTTGGCGGGGGGGGTCAGCCAGCCAACCCATTTCACACACGTGGAAACTGAGGGCCAGAGCCAAGAGACGTGTGGCCAAGTCCCCAGAGCCAGGCCTTCAGATTCTGTGGTCACATGCTCTTCCCAGAGCACGTGGGGCAGAAACAGGGGTAAGGACCACAGCCCTTGGGGGAAACTGACAGAAGGCCCTGGGGGGGTCTGCGTGCGGCCAGATGTGTGGAGGTAATCAGGTCCAGCTCACAGAAGAGTTGAGCTGAGGAGGGGGCAGGGGCGAGACGGCTGTTCCCTGGAGCTCTGGGCTCAGGGATGACCCCCCCGAGTCAGGAGTGTTGTTCCTTTGAGAGCTGGGAGGGCCCCGAGGCGGGTGGAGTGCGCTCCCTGCCGCCACTCCACAGACGGGAACACTGAGGCCCAGCCCAGGAAAGCGACTTGTCTAAGTGCTTAGCACATTAGCAGCTGCATCCCCCCCAGGGTTCCACCCACTGCGCCATATGTCCCCTCCATGGGGCCTCCCACAGGGACACAGATGGAGGGGGCCCCCTGGAAGAGGCCCCTGTGGGGAACAGTGTGATCTCTGTTCTATATGGGATCGGAGAGGCCATGCTGGGGAGACGGAGGGTCCTATGAAGGAGGTTGGTCCACTGAGCCAGGGAGCACCGGGACCAGCCACAAAAGGGGGCTGGAGAAGCGCCTGGCGGGGAGGGGGGATGAGGGATAGGAAATGGAACATGGGGAAATCATTTACAATTGAACAAGGAAACTTTCCATTAATAACTGTGCCAGAAAAAGTGACAATTCCTCTGATCAGCCACCCGGGGCTCCCGGGGCTTCGACTCCGCACGGCAGCCTTAAATAGCGCCTCGTTGATTAAATGAACCCAGGACAGGAGACCACGGGCTGCAGGGGGCGGTTCAGCTGGGGGTCGTCGTTCCCAGTGTCTCTGGGCCCAGGACCCACTGGGGGGTCCAGCACCGGGCACAGTGGCGCTCGGGAAATGCTGTGTCTCAGGGACAAGGACTGCTCCTCACTGAGTCTCAGTTATCTCGTCTCTCAAATGGGGACAAGAAATCTCTCTCTCAAGGCAGGAGATGATGCACGTGGCAGCTCCGCGCCTGGCATGGAGGAAGCACGCTGTGACGCCCGGGTTTGCCAGAGCAGGCTGCAGGCTCCCTTGGCCAGTCTGGATTCAGTCCCTTCCTCCGAATAGGCAGCTTAGATACAGCATGTGGCATAGAACTGGAGAGAGTGTTTGCAGGCTCAAGATGAGGTTGGATAAGAGGGCGTGGGGGCAAGACTCGGTTCTGCTGCCAGCTTGCTGTGTGACCCCAGGAAAGCCCCTTCCCCTCTCTGGGCCTCAGTCTCAGGTGGGCCCTGTCAGACCATGAGTTAGACTTACCACCTCTGTGTCATGGACAGGGGCCTGGTGGAGATGGAACCCAATGGGGGGGGGGGGTCATCCGGGGTCATGGGAGCCAGGACAGAGGCTGAGTTGACCGGTGGGCCTCTGGGCCCTCCTGAGGGATGGCTTCAGGCCCCTGGGCTCTGTCTCCAGCTGAGGCATCAACCTCCCTGGAAAGGACCAGCTCGGGGAGTAGAGTGGAGGCCCAGAGGGGTTGAGGGCTTGGCCTGAATCACACAGTGCCCTGTTTCTCCTTAGAAGCAAGGCCTTTCTGGGAGAAAGGTCATGGGATGTACAAAAATAGTAACAGCAGCAGCAGCAGCAATAGCGAAAGCTATTATCCTCATCTTACAAATAAGGAGACAGCCTACGGTCACACTCTAGCAAGCGGAGGAGTCAGAATTTGAACCCAAGTCAGCCAGATGCCCATTTTTTTCCCCAGCACTACCTGTTACAGTTAATCAGTGTGAGAGTGAGCTCCCCATCATAGGGAGTGTGCAAATCAGGGCCTACAGGAGCCTGCCCTGAAGGCTCGGCCCTGGGGCAGGGTGTGGGAGAAGACAACGTCCAAATGCCTGTTACCTGCGAGCCTCCGTTATCCCCCGGGAGCACCGCAGAGCTCAGGGAGAGGCTGGGGCTGGCTTGAGGGAGACGAGATCAAGCTCTCCTGTCTGGAGGGAGGAGGAGGGAATGGGGCCGCAGCCATCCTCCCTCCCCGGCTCCGCTGTGCAGGGAGAGCAGCCAGGGCCGCCAAGGGCCGCGCACACGCCCTCACCCCTGCTCTGGGCCGCTCTGCGCTCATCCTGTGTCCTGCGGGTCCCCCAGTACGGACTCTCCCTTCTCCAAATGAACACGGCTGCCCCCCCCCACCCCGACCCCGGCGGCAGGCCTGGGTTTCCACCAGAGCCGCACGTCTGTGCCCTGGGAGCCACTCCCCAGCAAGATGTCTGCAGCCCCCGCCTGCTGGGGCTTGGCAGGAGGGGGCCCAGGACAGAAAATCCAGCCAATCACAGCTCTCGTGACAAAGGGATGGATGAATGAGGGGGAATGAACACGAGCTGCGTGCATCCTGCGGGCCGCCCTAGCAGCCGCTTCCCACGGGCGAGGAGCTGGCAGGAAGATGGACTCCCCAGGGCCATCCGAAGAGGTCAGTTCCATGGCTGACCCATTTTACAGAGAAAAACTGGAGGCTCAGAGAGGGGAAGTCAGTTGCCCGAGGTCAAAGAGGAGGGGCCGGGATCCGAGGCTGGGTCTGCTGGGATCTGAGCCCCACTCACGGGAGCCGAGTCCACCGTTACACTTGACTCACCATCGTCACAACCCCCTCAAGGTGGATGGCAGAGGGAGACGGCGGAGGCTCCGTGATAGGGATTTAGACATCGTCTTCTCCAACCCCTGCCCCAGCACGCAGCCTTCCTGGCAGGATCCCCAGGCCCTGACCTGCATACCCCTGTGATGGGGAGCTCACTCCCACACTGATAAACAGTGACTGGTAGTCGTGAAGAAAATGGGCATCCAGCCGACTAGGCTTCAAATTCTGGCTCCTTAGGACTTCCTCCTGATGTCATCCACCAAGCCTCAGAGAGGTTAAGAAACCGGCCTGAGGTTGCAGAGCTGGTAACTGGGAAGGCTGAGACTTGCTCCCTGTCCGACCCCAGAGCCCCACTCTTTCAACTGGGGCCCGTGGACCAAGAGCCTGGTCAGCAGCTCTACCAAGAGCCGAGGGTCTGGGGCCCCATCCAGTCCCTGGCTTTGACCCCTTAGTGCTCATTCTTCCCAGGGCAGAGGGTGGGGGAGGGGAGCAGCGGGGCCCACCCGGCACACAGGCAGAGAAGCTGGCAGGGCCTTGCAGACATCCAAGCCCATTCCTCATGGCACACATGGGGAAACTGAGGCCCAGAGAGCAGCAGGCCTTGGTAAGGTCACAGGGCCAGCCGGGAGCTGCACAGGAGCCCTGCCCAGAACTCAGCTCTTTCGCAGGCACAGTGGGTGCCACCCCATCTGTGAAGTGGGGCCAAGGGTGGCCTGTTAGGCAGGGGACCCAGGGGGCGGATCCCACAGGTCTTGTATTCCTGCCAAACCCAGCAGGGGGGAGGGGCTCATGTTCCCGAAGCTCCCCTCCCAGACCCCAGACTTTGATGTGGTCGGGAGCCTGGGTTTCCTCAAGCAGGAGATACATTCTTGGAGTCGCGGCTGGGAAGGGGTGGTGGAGAGGCTGCGGGGAGCTCCCTGAGCCGAGGGGAGCCCGAGCTCCCACCTGGGGGGTGGGGGCCAGGGCCTGGGCCAACGTGCTCCCCCTCCAGCTACTCTGGTTTCCTGGGGCAGGAGGGAACATGCCCAGGGTCATGGTGGAACCCGGCTGCCAATGGGGCTCGGCCCGCTCACAGAGCCCAGGACGCGGCCCCGGGAGGGGCCCTATGAGCCAGAGGAATGCCTCTTAATCTCCCAGCTCCCAGGCCGACGGCGCAGGCCATCTGGTTCGGAGGAAAATGTAAAACCACTTGACACTCAGCCAAGGGAGAACAACCATCACACATCCCCTCTGTGCAGCTTGGAGAGCAGGCCTGGGCCGCCTGCTCCACCGGTGCCATCCTGTTTCTTTTTTTACAAGGCTGCACAGCCCGGCACCTGTACACCAGCTGGGGGCAGGAAACCACTCCAGCAGCCCTCCCTGCATGATGGAAAATAAGGCTGCATTCAGTGTGCCAAAGAGCCGAATTCCCTGGGTTCAAATCCCAGCTCTGCCGCTTTCTAGCTGTGCAACCTGAGGCAAGCAATGTAACCTCTCTGTGCCTTGTCTGTAAAATGGAAATAAGAACAGCACCTACTTTATAGGGTTGTGTTGAAGACTAAATGAGTTAATGGATGTGACAGACAGTGCCCAGCACATAGTAAGTACTAGTGATGACCTCTGGCTACTGAGCTCAGGACAGCGCTGGCTTAAAACCCTCTATAGCTCCCTACTACCCTCAGAGCACGGCCCACAACTTAGCTGTGGTGTTTGAGGCCCTGTTTGGCTTGGTACTCACTAATTTTTGGTCTCATCCCTCTCCCCTGGCCCTCTGTTGGACAACTGGGGACCCCTATACGTGCCACATCATCTCTCACCTTCTGGCTTTCCCTCTGCCTAGACCCTGTCATCAGCTCCAACATCACCCTCTCCCTGAGGCCTTCCCTGGTACCCTGTCCAGGTGAGGTGCCTGTGCTTCCACCATCATCATGCTAATGCCCCGCACTGCCCCTCAGACATTCTAGCCTGAGCCGTGAGGCAGGCAGGGAGCATGCCCATCAGAGCCTCCGACAGTGGCTGGCACCCAGTGGGTGCTAATAAATGGTGGCTGAATGAATGAATGGAGCAACAAATGAATGGACCAACCACGGGTACCACAGAGTCCGTCTGTGCCCACTGGGTGGCAAGGCCTGGTGCTCAGAAATGGGCTAGAAAAGATGGTCCCACACTGAGGGGCAGGCCTGGGATGAGCCGGGAACCCTGCCTGGTAGCAGGAGAGACAGATCTCAGGGCCGGGCGGAGCAACAACCGGGAGGTGGTCTCTATGGCAGGTGGCCCCTGCCAGCATCAGCCCCCCAGGGAGCTGGGCCCCACTTACCCGGCGTCCCTTGGCTCCCCTCATTCCCGGAGGGCCTCGAGATCCTGGAGGACCCTGTGGGGAGGAGAAAGCGTCTGGAGAAGCCCCCTTTTCAGAGGGCAAGTGCAACACCGAGGGCCAGGACAGCCCACCCGAGCCCAGCAGCCCCCATATGGAAGGACGGGGCCCAGTGGGCTGGCTGAGCTACAACCTTGAGTCCACGCCCTGGGTCCCAGGAGGATGGGCCTCAGCCTTGTCTGGGGCCCCAGCAGTGGGGAGAAGCTCCCCTGGATGGATGAGCCATTTCCCCCCTTATGTCAAGATCAACGACGAGAAGCTCCATGACGTTCTGCCAAAACCCTCCTCAAACCCCCATTTCCCCTTTTCCCCTCCATCAGCAAGGAGAGTCTGGCCACCCAAGTTCGGTCCCCCACCCTGACCCCAAATCCCACCTGGATGCCATCCAGAAGGCTCGGACCAGGGCAGAAAGAGCCCAGAGGCAAGAGGGGAAAGGACCAGACCATAGCCGGAGGTAGGGGGAGGGTCAAGGAGGGGGAGCGGATGACAGGACAGGCAGTGGGGTCGGGGGGAGGCGAAGAGAAAAGGACAGACCTGGCCCAGGGAAGATGCGCAGTCCGCTCCGTGTGATGAAGGAGTGAAAAGCAGAGGCACAGGGAGAGCCAGGGAGGGAGGGAAAGAAATCCCAGGGCTGGCTTTGTTCTCAAATCCTCAGCCCTCGCCCAGGACAAGGACTTAGGGATGCGACGATGGAACATGAACACACGACAATGGAAGAGGACAGAAAGGTGGAAAGGGAGAGAAAGAAGCTGAGGAGAGGAAGGGGCACCTGCCTGCCTGATTTCTCTCCCCATGCCAGCCCAGCCACACACAGCAGGCAGCACCTTCCCCACGGCGGCGGGACACTCGGACGGCTCTCCACTCAGTGGCCAGCCTCCGATGGCGCGTGCTCCTCTGACAAGGAGGAGGCAGCCTCAGCCCCTCCCCAAAGAGCAGGGAGAGGCCCGGCTCTGTGTGCTCCTCCCATTTCTCTCTCCCGGGAGCCTCGAGGGGTGTTGCACTGCTGGAGGGCTGATGGGGGGGCAGGGGCCGGGTCCCAACCCGCCCCCTTGACAGCAGAGCAAGCAGGGTGTGGACCCGGGCTGGGCCCCATCAAAAGGCAGATCTGACTCCAGGATGGGGGAGAACACAAAGATTGGGTGAGAACGGACCATTTTACAGAGGGCGCTCAGACGGCAGAAGGCGCACAACATGGCATCGGGAAATTTCACGTGCCCGAGACTCAACCGAGAGGCAGCAGGGCAGGTGCTTAAAAGAGCAGACTGCCGCCAGGGAACCAGCTTCAAATCACACCTCTGCCGCTTCCCGACTCTGTGACCTTCAGTGAGCCACTTAACCTCTTTGGGCCTCAGTTGCAACACCTATAAAATGGGCACGAGAAGAGTTCCTGTCTCCCAGAGTTGCTGGGAAGATGAAACGATCCAGAAGGTCCTCCATAAAGGGTAGCTGTCAGCTCTCTCAGAGGGGGAGGCGGTCGGAAACTGGAGGTCCCAGAACCTGATGGGCCCCCTCCCCCAAATAATGGAGACGGTCATCTTGGCTGACCGCCAAGGAATGTAGCAGAACATGGATGTTAAAGTGATTGGAAAGGTGGGAGAATGCCCGTCAGATGCGAACAGCATCATCAGAAACGTCATTTTAATAGTAATGGTCTTACTAACAATAGAGGTCATTGTATCCAACAAGTAGTAATAGTAAACAGTATCCTGACCATTCGTTAAGCCCTTAGTCTACGCAGGGCGTTTGCTGAGCGTTACATCATGCACTGTCTCATTTATTTCTCACAACCGTCTCTTAATACAGGTAGTATTATGCTGACTTGCCGATGGGGAAACTGAGGCTCAGAGAAGCTATGAACGTTGCCAACCATCACACAGCTGGCAAGTGGCAGAACCAGGATTTGTCTCATGTGTGTCTGAATCTGTAGTTTCCTGGACCTCCGTGCTATCCTGGGCGCTGGGGGCAGCTGGCGGCTGGAAGGGTCCCCCCCAGGGACAGGCCACACTGCAGCCATGGGGGGTCCACGGCAAACTTGAGATGTGAAAGCCTCAATGACTGTCAGATTTCACTCAGTCTGAGCCACCCCACTGAAGAGATGGAAGCACTGAGGGAACGGGGCCGGGAGGTCAATGGGGCCACAGAGGCAAGGGGATCAGAGGAAGCCAGCACCTTCCTCCTATGGGCTGGCCTGGATGTCCCCACTGTTTTCCCATCTCCCCCTGGCCTTCCAATTTGTCCCAGGATCTCCTTTCCAGGCTTTTCTACTCCCATTGGACAGAGAGGCAGACGGAGGCCAGGGAGGCCGAGGTCCAGGGGCGCGGGAGCAGGAATTTGATGACAGACCCTAGCATCCTCACGCTTGGGCTTCGGCCCTCCTGTGGGCACCTCCCACCCTTTGGCAAGCGACTTAAACTCTTGGGCCTCAGTTTCATCGTCTATAAAATGAGGACAAGAAGAGTCCCTGCCTCTTAGAATTGCTGGGAAGATTCTAGAAGGGCTCAAATCACTCCAGGAGCAGCTGCAGGGCCCTAGGACTCAGGTCCTGGGGACACTGGGCAGGGTGGTGGCCTTCGGGTTGGGTGGGCAGGGACCCTCGGATGCCACTTGGACACTTCAGCCAGCCAACCAGCCCCTCCAGCCCTGGGCTAGATGTGGTTTTTCCTCCTCCTCATGGACAGGGGTAAAAACACACCATGGGGAGCCCGGAGTGCTGGCTTCTGATGCCGACTCTGAGCTCTGGGAGTTTTCCACCGCATCAGAAGGATTGCGGGGGGCAGACAGAGCCACCTGGCACCTGGCACCTCTGTCTTTGGAGGATGGTTCCTTGTGTCCAGGCTTCTCATCCCTGGGCTGGCCCTGGGTACCCCTCCTCAGCACCTACCACTGCCTGGCACATAGTAGGTACTCAGTGAAGGTCTGTTAATGAGCAAGAGGATGTTTAACCTCGGCACCCCACTAGACAGCGAGACTCCTAAGAGCAGATCAATCTCATCCTTTTTGCATCTCCAGGATGGAGCATAGGCCCTGCACACAGTAGGTGCAGGAAAAGTTCGGGAACCGGGTTGGCCTTGCTTCCCTAGTTGGCAGAGAGAGCTGGTGTGTGTGAGAGTCCCTTGGGTTCAAACCATCAAAGGCTCCCGTTCCCTCCTTCATCGGACCCCGGAGAGCCCCTCAGTCTGGCCTCTGGAGGGACCTGGGCAGCCTGAACTCATCATCGCCCCGGGATGCTGCCTGGGCTGGTCCCCCTCCCCCTACGCCCTTCTCACCTGCCTGAAGCCCATCCCCCAGCCTCCCCCGAATGGGCTCCCGGCCCTGAGCCCCGGCCTCGGCTGAAGGGAGTGCCCTTACCCGTCTCCATATTCTCCATCAGCAGAAGCCCCTCGTGCTCCAGACCCCACGTCACCCTCGGGGAGTGGAAGGGGCCCCTGAGTCTGAGTGTTCCCCGCCACACCCCTCCCCTGGCACTCCTGCCTCCCCCATCGCTCCCTGCCCTGGGATGCTCAGGAACATCCCTGACTCCTCAGTCATCACAGGAAGCCCTGGACCCCTGCATCCTCGGCTCCGACCCTCAGCCCATTGGTCCCCAGCATTTCTTTTCTTCTCCCCTGCTTTCCCCATAGCAGACACCACTTACTCATTGGCTTCTCTCCCCCCGCCATGCAGAATGTAAGCTCCTCAGGGCAGGGACGACTTTCTGCCTTTCTGATGGTTGCCTCCCAAGCTCCCAGAGCAGCCCTGGGCACGCATCCCACAGTAATTCCCGAGTGAATGAGCAAAGCAATAATAAATAATAGTGCTGAAGACCAAGGGGCTCCTGTGGCAGGAACATCACTCGATAATGAACATTAGCTGCACGGTTTCATTTAACCTGAGCAATCACACTATCACGACAACAATTATTTCTCACTTTTCCAGGTGAGCAAAATTCAGGCTCAGAGTTCAGTGCTCTGCCCTGGCAATGGAGCCAGGGATTGGGCGAGCTAGGATTCAAACCCAGGTCTGTCTGACTCTGCGGCATGGACCCCTCATCCATACTCGATGGTGGCTTTGAGCTCGGGGAACATGAGAGCTATGCTTACCGGGGGTCCAGGCTCTCCGGGGGTCCCAACACCACCTGGCATTCCGGGATGACCCTACTCAGAAGAAAAAGAAGGAATCAGCTGTGGGAGGGGTGCCTTCTTTCTTCAGGCCCTCCTCGCTGGCTCAGCCCCAGCCCAGGGACACGAGGGCGGCAGCCAGGCCTCCCAGAGGGAGAAGGAACAAGTCATCCTGAACGCCTAGGGTATATAGAGGCAGGAGAGCACGGCTGTCACCGCGCTGTGACAGGAGAGGGCAAGGGGAGGCAGACTTGCTCCTTACCATCGACCCCTTGGGTCCGGGCACGCCTGGGGGTCCCACCATGCCCCGGTCACCCTGTGATGGAGACAGCAATTCAGGGAGGTCACGGCGGGCGGTGCGCTGGCTCTGTTGGGGGCAGGTGCAGAGGCCTTCCAGAGGCCAAAGAGGGGCAGGGACTTGGCCAAGGTCTACAGAGTCCCTCCCGGCTCACGGCCACATCACCCCGGGCGGTTACAGGGGAAGGGTGGAGGTCTGGGATTCCACCCAGCACACGCCAAGACCCCTGGCAAGTCCTGGGAGGCCTCAGCATCCACTGCAGCATGCCATGCCGTGGGCTTTTCTAGGGCAAGGATGGTCCTGATTGAGGATGCTGCGCTCATTACATTGTCCCCTTTGATCCCTGCCCACGTCATGTGGTCCTCGTTAGGCCTGGCATCCCCTGAGCAGGGCTTGCTGAGGCAGAGATAGCCATAGAAGCCATTTCTTTCATTCCCCCCACCCCCTGCCCAAACCTAGATAAGATGCTGGAGAATCAGAGGTGTCATTCATTCCCTCTTGAGCAGCCCAGACAGACTGAGCAGAGACAGCAGGTGTAGCGGACAGAGCTACGGCCGGAAGGCAGGGGCTCTGGGTTTTGAATCCTGGCTGTTTTGGGGAGGCCCTGTTTCTGGCATCCACCCAGTCAGCAAACATAAATTGAGGACCTGCTGGGTGCTGGGCACGGTATGCTAGAGCCTAAAGACACAGTGGTGAGCAGACACAGGCAGACCCTGCTCACACGGAGCGAGCCCCTCAGACTGTGGTGGGAGACAGAGACAAATGAGCACAACAGACGCACCCTGGGGTGAGGGCAGTGAGGGAGGGGTCTCGGGGCTATGGCATTTTCAGCAGGGGATTTGACCTCCCAGGTGCAGGGGTGCGGCAGGGAAGTCTTGCTTGACTGAGAGCTGAAGGATAATCGAGAGGCATCTATGCGAAGAGGGTGGAGGGGGCGGGAGCGGGAAGAGTGTGCCTGGCCGAGGGAACAGCGTGGACAACAGTTTCTAGGTGAGGAGGGACACGGACGTTTGAGGAACCAGGGAAGGCACAGTTGGCTCTGCTGTCGCACTGTGGTTGTGGAAGGTGTCACCCCTGGGGCATCAGGGGGAGGGGCACACGGAACCTTTGTGTACTATTTTTTGCAACTTCTTGTGACTCTATAGTTACTTCGAAATGAACAGATAAATTACAAAAAGAAGAGGTAACGAAGGAGGAGGAGTGGAAGGAGGAGGAGAAGAAGGTGGGGGTGGCCAGAGGGTGTGGGACCCAGGGAGACATGAGGAGAGAGGCCCAGGAGGACCCCGGAAAGCTGGATTAGGGGAGATGCTCCCTCTCTCTGGCCTCAGCTTCTCCATCGTTCCAATGGGAAGAATATCAGGTCCCCCAGAGGGCCTGATGGGGATGAGATAAACCCAAAGGAAGGAACGCGGGGACCCTCGGGGCCAGGCGGGAAACGGGAAGCCACAGGCTGTCTGGGGGCTGGGAGCCAGCCTGAGGCAGAGTGGCTGAGAGGCAAAGGTGGGCTTGGGGAGTGAACCCAATTCAGATCCCAGCTCTGCCACCTCCTCTCTGGATGACTTTGAGCAAGCCCCCTCCCCAGTTTGAGCTTCGGCTGTCTGGTCCATAGAACAGAGCTGCCGGGGATTAACAAGCCAGCCTAAGGATTGTGCTCCTTTTTTAAAAAGATGAATCCTTCCCTCGCTTCTGCTGCCCACCCTGTGCGGTGGCAGACCACGAGCATCGGCTGGTTCTCATGCAGACGCCTAACCGCACTGCGGGCTGCAGACAGAGGGCCGGGCAGAAGCCCCAGAGGATGCTGGGAAAGGAGACAATGGCTCCTTGAGGATGAGAACGCCAGGGAAGCGAGGAGAGGCTGGGGGAAAGAGGTCTGAAATCCTCAGGTCAAAGGACCCCTTCATCTTTTTAAAATTTCAAAACACAAGCTCACCTGGTTAATCTCTTTCCCCCAACACAACTTACCTTTTCTCCCATGATTCCCGGCTCCCCGACCAGACCGATGAATCCCAGAAGTCCCTACAAGAAACACGTAGGAAAGCAAGAGAAAGGAGGAAGCCATGTGAATTCAGGGATGTGCTGAGTTTCAAAGGCAGCTTGCCTGCATCTTCCTCCCCGTGGAGCTGTCTCCCCCGCCCCCTGCCCTGTGCCTGGCAACCCTGCTGGCATGGGGCTGCCACCGAGGAGAGGGCTGCCTCTCTCTGGGCACTGTCCTGACTTCCCTCACTCCACCAGATGGTTCCGATTTCGGAGCCAAGCGGTGGGGCCACTGCCAGCCTCCCTGGGAGAGCCACACATTGCTCCCGCGCCAGACACAGGCTGGGAGGCGGCCACGCTTGGGGGGTGGGTTGGAATGGGGGGGGTCGGCCCCTAAGCTGTCCTGGGAAGAGACCTGCCTGTGAGAAATCTGTCCCCATCTTTCGGGGCTCTGGGGCTGTTTCAAAGTGAGAAACAAACCCGCTGGCCAGGGTAGAAATATAACAGCCGCTGCCAAAAGTCCTGATTGAAATCTGGTAAGTGGAGTCCTTTTTACTGTCTTGTGAAAGGCTTCCTCTCCTTTCTAAAAGGGCACACACACACACACACACACACACGCCATGGTTCCTGTTGCTCTTTTTAACTCTACTGGGTGACAATCCGCCTCCGTGTTCCAGGGGCTCTTCCGTGTCTGCAGACCTCGCAGTGGCCCCGAGCGAGCGAACATGCACGCGCACACGAGGCGAACAGTCTCAAGAAATCACCCAGGAAAGCAGGCGATTCCTTGTCCATACCCCACACGCTTCTCTGCCGAGGAAAATTCAAGTAGAGGGGGGGTCTCGTGCAGTTCAGGGGTGTGAAAGCAGCTTAGGAACAGCCCAGGTTTGCAGCCAAGAGTTTCTGGGAGAATTAGGAAAGACTGAGGGATGTATGGGTTTGTCCCATAACATCTGTTCCCTGTCCCCAAACTATCCAGAAAGGAATGAGACCTTGAACCTGACCGGAAACAGATCAGAAGTCGGACACTCAGAAAGTGATGCTGCGAACCTGTCAATCAACTAGACAGAGAGAATGGTACCCAGTGCTGTCAGCTCTGTGGGTCTCAGAGACAGCTGGAAAGTGGAACTCAAGCCAAGACCATGGATGCCTTGCTGGTGCAGCCTGGGATTCAACTCGGGTCTGTGTGGCTCCAAGTCCATGCACCTGTCCCTCCACCCTGGGGGCCTCCCAAGTGTGTGGCCATGAGCACAGCTTCCCTGTCTCCCCCCATCATTGCCACAAGGTGGGGCGTCTTGCTACCCTGGGCTCTGAGACCCTTCAGGGTTGAAGTATGAGGTGAGGGGTGTGAGGTCATGGCTAATAAGTCACAGAAAATAGCCAAGCGTGACTCTTGCAACAACTTACTTTAAAAAAGTTAAGAGCATTTTCAAAGTGATGGCAATATTAACAACAACAGTTGGCATTTACGATGCGCCAAGTCCTGTACCTGGCACTTTATCTACGTCATCGTCCTTCAGCCCTCAGGTTTGTGGACCCTTGGCCAAATCGCAGAGCCCCTCTGAGCCTCAGCTGCAGAAGAGGGGTCTTTAGATAAAGGCTGTCCCTAACTCCCAGGGTCATTCTGAGGATGGGAGATAACGCATGGCACACGTAAGCACGCAATACACGTCAGTGCCCCCCCCCCCCGCCCCATCCCACTCTAATTTATTTCAAAAGGGCAGGGGGTTAAGACAGAGGCCCGAGCTCCCCACATGGAGGAGGCAGACTTTTAGAGGATGCCGGTGAAGGGAATAAAAACTGCTCTGTTAAGAGGCCCCTGCCGGACTGGCCCAGAGAAACAGAAATTTCATAGCTACTTTAAATTTATGAGTTGTTGGGTCCTGGAAGGCAGGCGGGTCATAAACCTCAAACAAGAAGCCAAACAGGATCCTAATGAATAACGGCCATACAGCAAGTGCCCCATTCCGCTGCCCCCCTGCCCAGGGCACCCCCGGGGCACCATCCCGGAACATCCTGGCGGGCCTTTCCTGCGGGTGGAGCTGAGGCTGGTCCAGGGAAGCGTGCCCCAGAGGCCCAAGGCTTCCACCTGGCTGGCCGGGTGGAGAAGCAGCTCTGAAAGCTGCAGGCACAGCTGGCTCCTCTTGAGCTGGCAAGAGGGCACGGGGGAGGAGGCAGCATTGTCACCTACAGTGGGCAATGCCCAGGTGGGATCTGAATCTCTGATCTGGGGGAGGAGGCTGGCCTGGTCCTTACGCTGTCTACAGATAAAGGGCCGTTGTCTGCTATGGGAGTTTTTCTCCCTCCCTCCCTCCCTCCTCTCATAGGGCATTCTGCTAGGCACTGGGAATGCAACTGGGGACAAGACAGGTGTGGCTCCTCTGCTGGACTAGACATCTCAAGCTTAGGTATTTACAAGACCAGCTTCCCCCTGGACAGAACTTCTTGAAGGCCAAGCCATGCCTTGTGTCACCTTTGGGTCACCAGCACCCAGGACAGGGCCTGGCTAGCCGGCTGCACTCTAACCAGCTGTTAGAAACTGCAGGGGCTCAAGAGGCCAAGAGTTTTTCCAATCCCTCCGGGGCAGCAGACCTGAGTGTCAACCTTGGCTCTGACAGTCATGTGACAGCCTGGGAGATCTTGGGCAAGTGACTTAACTTCTCAGAGCCTCGGTTTCCCCATTTGCAAAATGGGGATAATTAATGCCCACCGTCATACAGTGGCCAGGGGAATTGCAGGCGACAGCATAGAAAGCGTTTGGCACAGGAACTGGTACCGAACAGGTGCCCAATAAATGTAGCTGATACTGTGGCTATAAGGAGGTCCTTCCACTCTTTCCTGATTCTGCCAGGAACAGGAAATGCCTGCTTCTTCCCACATTGGGAGGGGGCCAAGGGAATGGCTGGTGTGGCACCCCAGCGTGCCTGGTGGCAGCCACAGGGCTCCAGCTCTGCCCTTGCAGCTCAGACAGGTCTCATTCCTGCTAAGCCGGCTGGGCAGTGAGCTGGGGCTCTGCCAACCAAGTGGGCCAGGGGCTGCCCCAGGTTGGGTCCCCACTCCTCTTGGCCTCAGCTTTGCCACCACCTCGTTTGATCATCTTAGTCAAGTCCATTCTTCTCCATCAATTCCAGATTGCCAATGTGAACTAGGACCCAGGGGTTCTGAACCCGGGGTCCCCGTAAGGCTCCCCGGATGGATTCAGGTGGTGCCTGGACTTGTATGGGAAAAATAACAACTTTTATTTTCATTACCCTCTAATTGAAATTTAGCATTTCCCCCAACTATGAGGGTAGGTAACAAATGCATAGGACCTGGAACTGCCACAGATATTTACATGTCACATTACAGTCATTTGCAGAGATTTCAAAATGTATCATTAAGGCTTGTCCCCACTTCAAAATTGAGGTCGTTAGTGGACCTGCTGCTAGACGTCATTATTTAGTGCATTGAGAAAGCAGCATATCTAGGAGTAGATCACATTTTAACAGATTTTCATAATTGCATTTCAATATAATTGATTTCCTTTGCAATCCTTTGTTTTGTATTTTATGCACTGAAAAACTCTATTCTGAGAAGGAGTCCCTGGACTTCACCAGCCTGCCACGGGGTCCAAGGCGCAAACAAGCTTAGGACCTGGGGACAGGGTGATTGCCCAGGACCCTGGCGTCCTGACATCCAAGGATTCTGAGTATCTATTTCCCCAGGGCCCTACCATCAGCATAACTATGAAATTAAATTTGCTGATCATATTGCCTTTTTTTTCCAATCAGGAAATACATGCAGCCGCAGCAGCCCGTCCAAACTCTGGGGCTTCCCACAGAATGTGCTCAAATGACGCTGGCAAGGTTTCAAACATCTAGTCCTCCCCTGCTTAATTCCTTTCTTCCCCCAACAGATGTTGCAGGCCTGGCGAGGAAGCCCAGCGTGCGTGACTCTCACGCCACGGAGGGCGTTTCTCTGCGGAAACAAATTCTTCTGGGTCCCCAGCATCAGGCTTCCCTCGGGCCGGAGGCAGCCCCTTGCAGGGTTTCAGGGAGTGGGGTCCCCTCTTTAAAGGAGGGGAGGAGACCGCTTCCCTCCAACCTGACCTCTGAGCCTAGAGGTTAAGCTCTCCGGAGGTGCGGCGTGCGGAGGAGGGACCACGGCTGTCGCTGTCCCCGGCTCTCAGAGCTGCTTGTCTCCAGGCCGAGGGTCCCAGACCTCAATAGAAGGTCACGGTCCTCAAACCTCCTTTTTAATGACTACTGGCAACCTCCTTTCCTCCTCAGTCCTTGGCCCGGCTTCTGAACGAGCCAGAGCCACTGGTTTGAATTTCATTTTCTTTATAATTTAGGGGTTCCTGAACCAAGAGTCCCCAGAAGTGGCTATGCGTCCCTGGCTATCAGCTTCCCCATCTGTAAAGGGAGCATGGATGGCGATTGTTAAGGCTCTTCCCGTTTGAACATTCTGGGAGCAAAGTCACATCAGCGCTTTGGGAAAATGCCCCAGAAACATCCGCAGAGTCAGGCCTCGGGGATTGGCCGTGGTGACCATGACTCACGTGTCACTCCTCATTCAGTGACTTCACCGCCCGAGAGTCACTGTCCGTGCAATGAAAGGGGAGACAAGCAGACCTACCTCTGGGGCTGGGACGGGAATGAAATGTGGAGGGGCGCGTGGAGTGCTTCCCGAAGGGCTTGGCACAGAGCAAGCGCTCAGTAAAGAGAGCCGTTCTGCTCCGAGGCCGGCACTGACTCACCTGCTCGCCCACGGGCCCCGGCCGTCCAGGACTGCCTGGCTCCCCCTGCAGAGGGACACAGAGGGTCACTTGGCATGCGCGATGGGAGTCCAGGCCTCCCGGGGACACCCAGCCGACTGGCCTTAGTCCCCACCGGTGGGGATGGACCAGGAACCTCAACTCCAGAGTCTGGCCTTGGAGATTTGGAACAAATGGCAGGGACTCTTGGACAGAACCTCTGGCCCCGGAGATGACCCTAATCACCCATTCGTTTTGAGCGACCCTTCGCAGATTACTTGGCATCCCGATGTCTATCTCTCATTTGGGCCCTTCATCAACCCATTGCATTTGGTGGAGGTGGAAACTGAAGCTCAGAGAGGTGAAGTGGCCTCCTGGAAGCCACACAGCGAGCTAGAGGTAGGGCTAGAATTGGAATTTGGTCCCAGACCCTGAGCCCCCAGAGCTCAGCAGAGTCTGGTCTGCTCTGGGCTCAGCCTTCTCGGCTATAAGTCAGACTCCGTCGTCTCCCAGGCTATTTCCAGCTCTCGCACTTGGTCTCATCTGTCTGCTTTATTCCCTGCTGGCGTGGCTCCCGCTCCTTAGGCAGCCGCAGCCGCCCTGGTCGCCCCATGGCATGAGCTGGAGAGAGGCAGCAGACCCACAGGATAAGTCCCACCGGGCCGTGTCACCACTCCTGCCACAGAAACCCAAATGGCATCTTAGGGAGAAAGGCCGAGACCTCACAGGGCAGGACGTGGGCTCGGACGAGCCAGGAGTTTGGCTCACAAATGAATGTGGCTCACTGCAATCCCAGCTCAAGCCTCACCCTCCCCTCCAGCTCCTCCCCCAGCCCACATGCTCTTGCCAATGAGAGGAGCCAGCAGACACGCGAGACATCTCCCCTGTCTCCACTGGGACGTGGACAACCTGGGCCCCAGGCTCTGCCCTGACCCTCTGCAGGTCTGCCCCGCTGGAAAGTTGGCCTGACAAGCCCTGCCCGGGACGGCTGGGAAAAGCCAGCCCCAGCGGGGAGTCCTTGGGAAGCCATGAAGCAAGGCTACCCAGGTGCTGAGGAGCATCACTCGCCTGCCCAGGGCAAGGTCTTTTTTGGAAACTCTAAAAAACCTGTTACTAATGTAATACATATCTATTGTACAAATAGGGAAAGTATAGAGACTCAGAGAAGAAAATGGAACTCTCCTACAACCCCACCACCCAGAGATAACCCTTGTCCACAGTCCAGCCTCCACTCTGAGTGTATAGGATCATGGTGCAACCAGCCCCCGGAACAGGCTCCTACTAGAATGTTCCATCTTATAATCTGCTTTCTACGAACACCACCACCACCACTGCACACCCTGGCCTGTGCCGTTGTGTCAAATCTTGCACCGCACCGTCTCTGGTGGCCGCGTTGCATCCCATGACTTGAACGCTGCCCCACTGCTGAGCACCTTGGTTATGTCTGTCTTTTTCTGTCTGTTACCAACACTTTGTGATACATGGGGACCCTCTCCCTGCTGTTCACAGCTGGCCATGGGGCTCGGGGTTTGTGCTGGGCCCTCATACATTGGCTCCTCATTCCCCCGTGCCTCCCTCAGCCTCCCCAGTCCAGTCACTGCCAGGTCCCCTCACCTTCAAGCCATCCGGGCCGGGCCTCCCAGGAAACCCCTTCCTGCCGGGTTGACCCTGTGAGAGAGAGAGATAGAGAGAGAGAGAGAGAGAGAGGAAGGAAGGAGAGTGAGAGGAGCCAGATAGGGCCCCAGGCCCTGGGGGGGCAAGGAGGGCCACAATGCCCCAGGGGGTGGGAAGGCAGAGCCCTGATGTCTTCAGGCCTGCCAGGGAGAGTCTGCAGCCGTGCCAGTTCGGGCAAGTCTCCCCTCCCCGCTGGCCTCGTTTGTCAATGGGGATGATCCAGTCTGTTTCCAAGGAGTGAGGAAACAGAATGGGTTTGACAGAAGATAAACGGCACAGGGGAACGCAGCGTTTATGCCTGTGGTTCTCAAAGCGAGGCCTGGGGAACCCCTGGGGGTTCCTGAGACCCTTTCAGGAGATGCACGAAGACAAAACTATTCTCATAATAATATTAAGATGTCACTTGCCTGTGTCATGCTCACTTTCATGAATGTAAGTGGAATTTTCCAGAGGCTGCATGACTTGTGGGTTCATCAACAGATTGAATACAGAAGCAGACTGGAGAACCCAGCTGACTTCTATTAAGTGAGACATTAAAGGGATTTGCAAAAATAGTAAAACCCTTTTCCTTAGATGATTTAGCTTTGGAAAATAGAGCTATTTTTCATAAAACTATTTTTGTTAACATGAAATGGGTTTATGATTCATTTTAAATGAAGATATAAATACATTTAAAATGTCTCAATTTTAATTAATAAGCTCAATAAATGTAACCCACACAAAGAAAAGCATTTGGGGGTCTCCAACATTTTGAAGTGGGTAAAGAGGTCCCGAGAGGAAAAGATTCATGAACTGCAGGTTTACGCGATGGCCCGGGAGGATGGAGGTTGGGGTGGGAGAAGCACCTTCTGGAAGGCGGCTTGGAGCAGGGGGGAACGCAGGATTAGGCTCCCGGCAGGGCATCCTCAGTTCCCGGCTGTGAGATACTAGGCTAAACCTCTCGTTCTTTGAGCCTCGATGCCTCGAATGAAACTAAGAAAACTGGTGCCTTTCTCACGGGAGAATCAAATGAATGAAAATGGATACAAAGCACCAGCACATAGTAGGTGAGCAAGGACAGCCGGTCAGTTTCCTGCCTCGTGTGTCTCCCCCTTGGGGTCTGTCCTGGTCCCCTCTCTGGCTGGCCCATGGCCCTCACTGATGACAGCTCTCTGGAGCACCACCCAGATGCTGCCTGCCTGCGCATAGCTGGCTCAGCGCCCGCAAACCCCACCTCCCCCAGGCCGGCAACACTCACCTCCAAGCCAGGGGCCCCTGGTGGCCCCATGGGTCCCTCATCTCCCTAGAGTTGGGAGGCACGAGAGAGGAAAAAAGGGAGAAAGTTAATCTAGTGGGAGTCTCAGAGAATTCTCCTGTAAGGAGGGAAAGGGGTGGACAGAAGACAGCCAGCCTGCACCAGAGAAATGGTGCACCTGGAACCCCACCAGGCCCCACCCGGGGCAGAAGCATCACCAGTCATGGCCCAGAGGCCGGCCCACATGGGGACTTCCATGTGAATGGGGTTCCCAGTGTTGTCTGAATGTGACCCACCCGTGTTTGTGGCCGTGTTGGGCAGGGAAGTCAAATGCCATCGTACGCTGTGGGAATAGAGCCCCAGAGTGCAGCTCAAAGCTACGGGCTCCGTTCTGAGCTCTGCCATTTACCCAATGGCGGACCTTAGCCTCACTGTGCCTCAGTTTCCCTATCTGTAAAATGGTGCAGAGTGGAGAGGATCGTCCTAAAGTAGGGTGACTAGCAAGCTCCTGGACGACAGCGAGTGATCACTCAGGAGGGGCGTGCACAGGGTCCCATGGACACCCGGTGAGCGAAGAGAGGGAGTAAATGGAGAATGAATGAATGTATGAATGGATCAATGTGAGCAAGACATGAGCAAGTAGCAGGGATGCTGAGGGTTTTCTTGAGTGGTAGCGCATGTAGACCGAGCACATGGATGGGGCTGTCTTTCCCTTCTCCCCTCCCTTACCACTTCTGGCCCATGGAGACTCTTCAGACCCTCCCACAGGCACAGGCAGTCTCTGTGCCCCTGTAGCACGCCAGGCCTAACCGAGGGGCCCCCTCCAGAGCTGCCCCCCCAGCTTCCAGGAAAGCTGCCCCACATGGCAGCTCCCCGAGCCAGCACTGGGACCCCGCCAGACCCAGCACCAGCCTGAGAAGGCATCTGCGTCAGCCGGATGCGGGCCTGTGGTCACGGCGGGTCTGGGCCTCCCAACCCCTCAGCCGGGGCTGCATGTCACGGGGGCCCGAGCCAAGGGGAGGGGTGGAGGGCCTCATGCACAGGCAAACTCCGGGGCCAGCCTGTGGGGTGCCCCACAGCCCTCTAGCTGCTGCTCTAACAGCCCCGTAGAGACCTCGTCACCGCCCTTCCTCATGTGTGAGTAAAGAAGCAGCTCACCCCTCTGCTCCTCACTTACTAGCTGTGCAAATCATGTATCTCTGGGGATGCCACCAGGCAGCTCCCAGGGGCACAGAAGTGAATCGCACAGGGTCTGTGTCATGGGCTTTGGGCTCAAGCAGAGCTGGGTTCGAATCCTGCCCCTGCCTGCCACTAACCACGGGACCTGACACAGCCTCCTCGGAGTCTTGGAGGCTCATTGTAAAACGCAGCTGACAGTTCCCACCACGCCCCCCATATCAATACCCCGACAAACGGCGCCACTGTGAGCAGGAGTGGGGGCAGCCGCTCTGAGAGAGAAAACCCCAAGGCAACGGGGGTGCAGTGGAGGGACGGAGTGACCCGCCAGCCAGGCCAGGACAGAGAGGGCCCCTGGAAGGGTCACAGGCGGGGCTGGAAGGGACGAACTGGAGGGTGAGCCTGAGGCGGCCCTGGCTGTGTCCTGGCTGAGGGGCCCTGGCTCCCAGCTCAGGCCTCCAGGCCCCAAGACAATGCAGGCAGGGGGCTGTGGGGAGATGGGCAGGGGCAGGGCCAGACGGTCTCACCTCGGGCCCCAGATGCCCACGGGGTCCCGGCAGGCCTCGAGCTCCAGGCTTACCCTGGTGACAAGGGAACAAAAAGGATCTCAGAGGAGGCACCGCATCTACATCACGGGCCGGCAGGATTCCCCCTTTCCGTCCAAGCCAGGCAGCCAGCCCAGAGGCCTGTGGTTTCCGCAGGACTGTCGGCTTCTTCAGCTGGAGCTACCCGGGGGGGCAGGGACTCACCTTCATGCCTTCTGGGCCATTGTCCCCAGGGGGGCCAATGTCTCCGGGGAATCCCTGAGGGGAAGCAGAGAGCAGGGGTCACCCACGGGGACCGTGAAGGGAAGTCCTAAAAGCAGAGGTCTCGGAGGGGGACCGACCCGGATTTCCATGTCACCCTGCGTGGGATGTGACCCAGGGCAGGTCAGTCAGCCCCTGTGACCCTGCGATCCTCGGTTCTAGAACAGGGACCTTGGGACCAGCCCTACACCTCAGAGAACTGCTGAGAAAATAGGAGGAGATGATTCGGGAAAGTACTAAGTATGGGAGCAAGCAAGCACAGGTCTGGGCCGGGCCCGGGGCGACCATCCCCTGCCCAGGGAATCTCGTCCTTTGGCCGCAGGGAGGATTCTGTTCTGGGTTTGCTGTGACTTTGAAAGGGCTGAAAAGTGCTGATCTAATTAATCTCAGTGCCTCCAATCCAGAGCTGAACCTCCCCACCCCTCCCCCACCCCCTCCCCGATCCTGGCCAGGCGGACTCTGCCCCACCCTGCCAAGAAGGGCTCCCTGCTCCCAGCCCAGGCTGGGTGCCAACGGATGACCATGCAGTGCAACCTTCTTCCTGACACGGAGCAGATCCCCTCCCTTCCCCCTCAACAACCTCGTGCTGCCCCTCTGGGACCCACACAGCACAGGGGGTCCCTCTTTCCACAGTGGTCACAATTTGGAGATGAGTTACCCCATTCCCAGAGGCCTGCCCTTCTCTGTCCCTTCAGCAGCTTCTAGTCAGGCAGCCAGGGCATGCTTCTCTGGGTGTAAACTGACCAGCACAGGCCAGGATGGGAACATCCTCTTCCTTGTTTTAGGTGTAATACCTCTGTTAATTCAGCCTAGAATTCCATTCACTTTCGGGGCATCCCCACTGCTCCCTCATTTTCCTGCCAGCTAGAAACCAGAGCCTTTTTACATGAATCCCTAAGACAAAAATGCCCCCTCCCATCGTGCCTTTGTAAGTTGCATTTTTTTTTCCTTCCTCTTTTGACCTTTTGGTAACTCCCATTAAATTCCAGCTCAAACATCCTCTCACCTTTCCCCCTGGTAAAGGCAGGTATGGTCCTGAATTTGGAGCTAACACAGGAAACCAAAGACCCGTGTCTTTTTCTCCAAAATGAGAGGTTCAAAATCCCATTCTGCCCCTGACTTACTGTGTGACCCCCAGCAAGTTCCTGGGCCTCTCTGGGCCTCAGCTTCCCCATTTGTAAAATGGGGACCCTAATATCCACCTCACAGGGCTGTTCTAGGGCTTGAAGGGAATAATGTGAGCGACACACTTAGTCAGTGCCCGGCACCTGGTAAGTGCTCAATAAAAATCTGCATCCAGAATGAGCCTGGGTCGCACGTCCTGGGAAAACAAGTGTGCCTCGGGTGGGCCCAAGTCCAGGGAGATCTTGGCGGTCGGGATGCTGAGCAGAATCTGCTGCTCCCACAGATCAGGCCGCAGAGGAATGAAAGATCATCCACGCGGGGCTGGAGAGCTGGCGCTCCCGTCCGCGGTCCCGGGAAAGGAGGGGAGGACCCGGAAGCCGCTGACACGCTCATTAGCATCTATCTTCCGCTAAGCAGAGCCATCGTCTGGAGCCTGAACCAGCCCATCCAAACAGAACACAAAGCCAGGAGGGGCAGACCCCAATCTGTCCAGGGACCCAGGAGAAAGCTGAAGGGGAAAGCCTTTGCTACAAGTCGCAGAGCGACCCTGAGGAAGTCCCTTCCCTGCTCTGTGACCCGTTTTCCTCCTCTGTAAAATGGGGGTGGTCCTAGCTCCCTCCCACAGTTGTGGAGTGATTCAACAAGCCCTCATCCCGAAGACACGACACAGCCTCCTGGCGCGAGCGGGTGTCTAATAAGCATGTGGGAGCGCACATGCCCTCCACTCTCACCGGCCAGACGGCTGGGAAAGCCGGACTCTCAGAAGAGTCTGGTTCCACAGTGACCAGGGGAAGGGATGAGGACCGTGAGGAGAGGCCAACTGCAGTTGTCTAAAGATAGGACCGTGTCCCGGCCAAAGTCAACACAGCGGAAAGTCAGCGCTTGTAACTTTCAGGAAACGCTCCCTCGTCCCTCTATCCGGGCAATACCAGGAGTCATCCTTGGAAGGGTCTGGAGAAGGGCAGAGCCAGACTTTTGTCTCTGAGACCTGGCGCGGGAGCAGGGCCCCAGGCTAGGGAGCTGGGGGCGGGCGGGGTTGGCTGAGACCCCCCTGCAGTCCTGGCCCAGGCGCTGCGTGCCCCGTGCTGCCGAGCTGGTCCCCGCAGGAGACAGAGGAGGGCGAGATGCTCCGCCAGCCGCCTCACTCCGCTGCACGTGAGGGCCAGTTGGTGGACATTCAGCAAACCGAGGCTCATGATCACGTGCATCTGAGACTCCCAGGGTCCCACCTACTCAACCAGCATGACGACACTCATGCTACAGCCGTCCTTCACTACTTCTCATCCTCCATTCAAACACCAGAATTTCACATCTGCTTCTTGCTTCTCACACCCAGGAGCTCTGAGCCCCAAACTCTTCCCGGGTGCTTGGACATGGGGAGCTCCTGTGAAGCACCCAGGCAGTAGAGCTCAAAGGGCTCCCTAATGTTTTTTTCTGGAAGCTGGAAAGGTGGCCACAAAGCTGTGAAGCATCTCTGAGGCCGCTGCCATGGGGAGGCCCTGAGGAAGCAGGGGCACAGGAGCAGAAAAGGAAAGATGGCTGGTCTTGGAATTTCTATTCTCAGTCCCATCTCTCTTTGCTGTGTGACCTCTGATCAGTATCTCCCCATCTCTGGGCCCTGGTTTTCCAAGGACAGCAGCCAGACACAGAGAAATAGGGCATTACATACCTCGGGGCCAGGGGGCCCAGGAAACCCGAGGGATCCTTTGTCTCCAACTCTGCCCTGTGGAGGGGAAGAGAGGGCAGGGAGGTGAGGGTGAGCGAGGGTCCACCTTCCACTGACCCCTTGTCTGATCCTCCTGGCGGTGGGTGGTTGGAAAAGCTCAGGAGTACGTGAATGCCATCTGCCTAGATGACTAAAGGAGCTCCTCTCAAACGCCACCTACACTTCCCAGCCATGGGATCCTGGGCAAGTCACTCCACTGTGTGGAACCTCAGCTTCCCCATCTGCAAAATGGGAGCAGCGATAATTCTCTAACCCTGGGGTTGTTGGCAGACTTCAAACAGATACAGTACGGGAGGGACCGGATACACAGTAACGTTCAATGAATCAGTGACACCCGCTGCCGTTAATAACAATGTTACTACAGTTTACAAGGCGTTGAAAGCCCTGGATTGTTGCTAGAGCTCTGCCGGCGTCGGTGACGGAGGCCCATCCAGGACGCTGGGTGCGTGCCTGCCCCTCTGGGCCTCAGGGTCCTCATCTGTACAATGGGCGAATCCCCATTCCTGCCTGCTCTGCTCGCCTCCTGGAGCTGCTGCAGGAGCAAATGAGGTCCCGGATGTGAAGGCGCCCCCGGCCACATTCCACGACCGTTCAGAGAGTGCGAGGTTTGGGGGTCCCAGAGCTGAGGCACTTACCAGAGGCCCTGGTTTCCCCCGTGCGCCCGGGAACCCTGGCAGTCCCTGGCTTCCCTGGAAAAGACCCAGAGCAGGCTGGGGTTAGTGAGGAACAGACACGGTCAGATGAACAGTGGCTCACCTTTGCCGGCCTGAGCCCTGGAGAACACCCCCTGAGGGGCGGGGGGCATGAGCTCCCCCTTCACCTGGCCTGCTCGCAACCTCCAGCTCGGCCCCAAGGATGCAAAGGCGAGACAGCATCCCCGGTCCGCAGCAGGTCATCCTGGAACCCAGGATGTTGGGGCTCTAAGCAGGCACTGAGCCCCCTGGAGACGACGGGAGACTGGGGCCCACCAGGAGGAGCAGCGGGGCCTGCGTGCCTCGCAACCCAGAGACACCCAGGCTGGGTCAGGACAGGCCAGCCAGGAGGGAGGGAAGAGGACGGGGAGAGCTGCCGACATCCGGGCCTCATTGACTGGCTGGGTGAGGTCCAGATGTGGCCACATGGTGCCGGACACAGGCACAGAGGAGCCGGCCTCGGCAGGCCGCCTCGACTCATCAGTCAGTCACTCAGGCCAGTTACTCACTCGCTCACTCAAATGCGTCCTAAATGCTCACGGTCCTGTGTAGGATGCAGAGCTGAGTCGCACCAGGGCAGCCTGGGGCCATAGCCCTAAGGAACCCGCCACCTGGCACAAGTCCTCATCCACCAGGGGAGAAAGGTGCCGTCACAGGTGAGGGACAGACAGGCTGCTCAAGCCACTCGGAAAGGAAAACAGCCACTTCCCGAGCAGGTGGAGGAAATGGCATCCGAACAGGGTTTGAAAGATGGGGCAGGGCTGGGCCAAGCAGAGGCTGGGTGGAGGCCGGGCCAGGGAAGCAGCGGCGTGTGTGAAGCTGGAGGAGCAGTGGGCAGTTCAGTGGGCAGTCAGGCGAGGGGCAGGAGAGGGTCAGAGGGGCCTGCTCTCTGGGGTCCTGGGGAGGAGTCAGGCCTTCACTCTGGGAGCAGTGGGGAGCCATGGATGGTTTGTGAGCACAGAGCAGAGCCGTGCCCTCAGAACCATTTGTGGCAGTGAGGAAGACAGACTGGGAGGGAAGAGGCTGGGGACCTGGGAATAAGTCAGGAGGCCGTTGTCAAGTCCAAGAAGAGAGGATGAGAGGGTAAAGCGAGGAGGGAGAGGACAGGATTGTTTGAAAGGAAGCCATCTGGCAGGTGGGTCCTGGTCCATGATGGGTCCTAGGGAGGAAGCCAGAGCCAGAGAAGAGAGGGGTCGGGGTGAATCTGATGCAATTACCTTGTCTCCTTGGAATCCGGTATCTCCTGACACACCTGGAACCCCTTGTTCACCCTAAATACACACCAGCAAAGAAGGTTACAACGGAGACCACAGTGGCTTCCAGAAGCCTCCCCACATCCAGACCCACTGGCAAGGGACAGCTTTGCTGAGGCTGTTCCCAAAGTCGACCTGACCAGCAGCAGCCTTGTTAGAGAAAAGGGCAGCCCCTCCCTGGGAGAGCCTGGCTGGGGAAGGCAGGCCCTTGGAGGGGGGACCGAGCTGGCCCATCTGCAGATCTGCCTGGAGTTGCTCAGATGCCCGAAAACACCACTAACAGTGCTAACCCACCCAGTGTCACCCGGCCTGTCCAGGAGGACCGACACTTGCAGGTGGAAGGAACCGTGTCTTGATCCTTCAACCTCTTCATCATCAACTGATGTCCCCCGGGGCGAGCACAGACTGTACAATGACCCCACATCACTATGGTTTCCAAGTGCTTGCATCTGTCACTTGATATTTTTCACCACCAGTCTGTGAGCTGTCACTTCTTCCTTCTGTGGGAGTTGCTATGCCAGCAATGTGCTTCAGTCTTCTTCTAATTAGCTGCTTTTAATCAGCGATAGCGTGAGAAACCAGATCGCCTGGCTTGTTAAGACCATGTGTAAACAGCGAGTAAACCGGTCTCGAGTTAGGTCTGAGTGTTTCTTTTCCAGGATGACGTATCCCACAGGCTTGGTGACACTGATTCTGGCTGTCAGAGTTCTCGTCTGCTCCCTCCCTGTTCTCAGCCACGTCCTGGTAAACAAGCTGTCACAGAACCAGATAGGGGATGTTTCTCCTTAGAGCCGGAACCCCCAGGCACAGCCCTCATCATTTCCAGCTCTCCAGGGCGGACGTTACCAACAGCCCATTGGCCCCAGAACCTCCAGACATTCACAGCCCTTGGAGCAGTTGGAAGAATGGGGAGAAAAACCCAGGAAGAATAGAGAATCTGCGAGAACCCACCGCGTGCAGCTGAGGTCATGACCCAGCAGAACTTCCTTGGTAGAATAAAAGCCAGAACGAAAAAAAGAAAAATTGTTTTAAACTTCCTTTGGTTTTTCCGATTTGGAAAATCCTGTATAACATCCCAGAGTTTTAGGAACCAAGGAAAACTTTTTTTTTTTTTCAATGTCCAAAGGAGGAGTGAGGGAGTGAAAAAAAGAAGAAAAAAAGATTAAAAGGCACCTAAGAAATCAGGACAATGGATTTGGAGAAAGCTGGGCTTGGAATAGGAGCTCCGTTCCAGAAAGCGCCTCCATGCAGGCAAAGTGAGCCAAGTGGTTGTAAGTGGGCCCGAGGCCAGACTGGTCATGGAAAATCTAGGATTCTAGGCAAGATGACCACAGAACATGAACGATGGTTCCGTCATCCCAGGGGAGGGCCGGGGGAGTTGGGGGGGCCACTGATCAGAACTCTGCTCCAGCCAAAGGGGCAGAAAAGAGATTTCTTTTTCTTTTTTTTTTCTTCTTCTTCTTCTTTTCTTTTAAACTCCAAAGGCTTATTTGATTTTCCTGAAAACTATGGGCAGGAAAATAACTTCCTCCTCCTCTTTTTTTTTTTTTTTCCAGAGCTTTCACATCTCTCAATGTCCCAGGCACCACCAGTCAGCGAGCCAGCGAGTTCTCTGTAACACATTTATTTCCATGTTCCTGAAGAAACAGGGAGCTGGAGGCCAGCTCTGCAAAGAGCCTATAAAAAGCTCACTGCCTGCACTCCCATTTCCCCGCCTCCCTTCCTCCCTTGTCCATGACTTCAACATTTCCAGCATGCTGATGTCTCAGACCTCAGGGTAAACGGGTAGCGGTGGGGAACCCCCGCATCCAGCACGAGAGGACGGTGGAGGAGAGGTCACGCCCTTAGTGGCCAGCAGGGCAGCGCCAGAGGGCAGAGCTGAGTGGGGGAGGAGCACGGGGCTCCGGGGACAGAGGAGATGGAAGAGGTAGATGCAGATGGAGAGTTGTGTTAGCCTTGTACCCTCAGCTGCCGACAGGTTGGGGTGGGGAAGACAATCTGAGGATGCCCACTTCGGTCCAGCAGCTATAATTTTCTAAAAGGGCCCCACAGATCATTGAACGTCATTTGACGCATCTCTTCTCCTCGTTGGCTCTGTTTCGCCAGCTATGAGATGCAGGCACTGGAGGAGGTGGCCCCTGAGGGTCTCATCAGCTCTGCCTTTCTGACCTCAGTTCTGCCTCGTGGTCGAGGTCTCTGGAGCCAGATGCCTGGGTTCAAATCCTGACGCTACTTACCAGCGCCGTGGGCTTGGGCAAGCTTCCCGTCTCACAGGGAGTTGGAGGATGGGGGGTTAATCCCAGCAGAGCACTCCGACGGGGCCCAGCACTGGTGCCTGTTCCTGACTCTCAGGTTTAGGAGGAGCCGAGCATCTGAAGACAGGTGCACAAGGAGCCTGGCCACGGGAGCAGCTGAGCGGCTCTGGTCCTCGCAGGCTTGTGGTAACTGGGGTGCTGCCCGAATGCCCTCCCACAGACCCTTTGGGGTGCCTGGTTTATCAAGAGACTGAGGGGCGAGGGCAGGAGGGTGGCCACAGGGCAGAGCACTAGGAGCATTGCCCCTCCCCCCATGTCTGTCACTCAGGTGCTGCGTGACCCAGGCCACATGCTGCCCCACTCTGGGCCCCCAGGGCCCACCGACCCACCCCCAGCTCTGCTTTGGCACAGCGTGAGACAGTACGAGTTCAGTGGCAGGGCTGTGCACAGGACACATAGCAAGCGTGGCCTCCCCATGGCAGCTGGGAGGAAAGCGGGTCAGGAGCTCAGGAGCCAGCCTCTGGCTTTCCTGTTGCATCTTCGGCCCAGGTGCTCCCTGGGGTTGGGCCCCCAATTCCAATGCGGGCGGTTTACATGGATGTTTCCTCTTGTGCCTGGCAGAGGTCTCTGGACCCCACACCATCCTGGCCCCAGGGGCCCATCATCTCAGCAATACTCCCTCTTCTGCCTCCCACCCCCACCCTCTGCTTCCATGGTGGCTTCGGTCTCAAAGCCGGGACATTGGCCTCAGCTCTGCTCCCCAAATTCAGACGCCGGCTCCACCTCACCCCCACCTTGGCCTCAGTGGTCCCCCACGCTCTATCTGCCAAGGGCCGCGTGCCCCCAGAACCGTCTGTCTGAGCCCCGCCCAGAGTTACGAGGAAGCAGCTGGGGAGCACAGATTTAGGGGGGCCCGCGGGGAGGCAGGGAGGGCACAGGAGAGTGGACCTGGCGAGCAATCAGCAGCAGCGTCGAGGCAGAAGGGGTCGCATGCAGATAAACACAGTGCAATAAGGGAGTATTCAGATCACCTTATCACCTTTCAGTCCGGGTTCTCCCATGCTGCCCATCAGCCCCTGCAAGACAGAGGCCGCGGTCCAGCTGTGAGGGAGGCTCGAAGACCCCTAGCCAGGACCCCCGGCTTAAACCCACCGACTCACTCGCTGTGTGACCCCGTGCTGGATGCCCCAGCCCAGGGCTCAGGTTTCTCATCTGCACAAGGGGGCAATGACCCCCAGCTCCAAGGGCGATGGTGTGGACTGAAGGGGCAGGGGAAGGGGCCGCTGACTCGAGAACCACAGCACTCTGGACAAATCTAGGGGCAAAGGGTGTTGGCGGGGCAATGGGCCTAATGAGCAGTGTCATGTGTGTTGGCCAAACAGGGTCATCCCGGAACGTGGTCCTGGCAGTTTTAGCCCATCTTTCTCCTGCACGCCATCCCACTCAGGGATGTACTGAGTTTGCGGTTTGCCATTATGGCTTCTATGCCCCTGGTGACGGCCACGCTGGACTTTCAGTGCCCTGAGCTCCAGAACCACATCAGACATGCTCAGCTCCAGGACTGCTGTAAATAAAGATGCCTGGATCAAGGACACACAGGTATGACTGGCTCTCAGCTCCTGACCTGCCTGCCAGCTTCCACTCCAGCACCTCCCTGAGTGTCCCCCGCCCCTCCCCTCCCCCAACCTTGTCTCAGGGCACCCTTCCTTCTGGCCTGAAATGGGTCAGGGGGTGCCCAGTTGGGACAAGGCCCAGAATAGGCCAAATGGGGTGTGGGTCCTGTTTACCTTCATGCCCTTGGGTCCTGGGTAGCCAATCGGGCCCAAAACTCCCATGTCGCCCTGGGAAGAGAAAGAGAAGAGGATGCTGTGAGAGGCCGGCCTGGGAAGGATGGTTCCTGGGTCCCTGGGGCTGGGCTTCTGAGGGTGCATCCCCACCGGGCTGCTCCTGGAATCAGGAATGCTCCTCATTCTGTTTACCTCCACTGAAGAGCTGGAATAAATTTCACAGACTTCCTTTCTCAAGTTCATTTCTTGGTTGCTGTTGCTCCCTCGCCGCTTCTCTGCATCTCATACCAGAAATTAGATCTTTCTATGGCACATTAGATTCTTTACATCTTGCACCAGCTAAGGGCCTCAGGGCATTTCCCTTGATTTCTTTGGACTTCAATCTCCCCAACCATGAAATGGGGGTCAGTGATGCCTCCCAGCGCCTCAGCTTATAGCAAAACCAGACCCCTTGGGCTCATCTCTCCTCTGTGATGGATCTAAGTCTCTGGCTGCTGTGTGAACTCAATCCATGTGCTTGACCTCTCTGGGCCTCAGTTTCCCACGTCCTTGAGTCAGGCTCCATGGAGGCCCCGGGGAAGGGCCCTGAAGCATTGGAGGAACAAAGTCTGCCCCAGGTGGCCGGGCTGGAGAAGGGGTTCCCGTCTGAGCTGCCTGCAGATGCCTGGGAGGGAGGCGGGCAGACAATGAGCAATCACATTCCTGCCTTCCTCCTGCAGACACGCCGAGGGGCCTGTGCAGCGGAACGCCCCCCAGGAGACAGACAAGGAAGGGCAGGGTCCACAGTCCACAGTCGGCAGCGTGGCACCCCGCCACTACCCCCAACCTCCACCCCAGAATGACTTCGATCAGCTGAGGCGGACGCTGGAGTCTGGCCGGGGGCCCTGCCGTGGACTGGCTGTGTGGTCTTGGGCCAAACCCTTCCCGTCTCTGAACCTCAGGATCCCCACCTGATTGGGTCAAAGCAAACCTTTTAGGGAGCCTTTGCTAAGAATGGCTGCTTTCAGTTCCCACCAAGTCATGTTCCCACTGAGCAAAGGCGGTCTCGGCTCAGCAGGTAATCACAGGCACATGAACACTGCGCTGAGCACTTGCCGTGCGTCAGACCGACGGCTCCTCCCCGCAGCCCTTAGAGATGGGTCTACGACTATCCCCATTTTACAGAGGAGGAAACTGAGGCTCTGAGAGGTTAGGGCTGGAGCAAATCTGGGCAGATCTGGGATTCCCACCAGGCAGCCCGTGTCCAGAGCTTCCAGGCCATTGTGAAGTAATCTTTGGAGGGAAAGGAGAGAAGGGAGCGAAGGAGCCAGGATCGCTGGCCGGGGAGAGGCTGGAGTCAGAGGAAAAGCCAGCCCTGCGGAGAACTGCCCCCGGGCCGGCCTCCTCTCCCCCTCTCTTTTCCTGGAGGAAGGGAGAGAGGGGTGGCCCGCCCAGAGCTCCCCATGGAGCACAAATAAACAGAGCAGGCTCTGCCGCAGCAGCCGCTCCAACTGGGGCCCGGGCGCGGGCAGGGGACCAGCCAGCAGCTCCAGGAACTCAGGCGCCTTCGTCCCCACTCCAGGCCTGCGGACGGCTGGTGGTGTGGGGACCAAATCCAGTGCAGGCCCCGGGAGCCACAGCAGCACCACGCTCCCCTGCACGCACTCCCACCTCTGCAGGCCTCCCCAAGGGGGTCTGGGTGGGATGGGGGGCAGGGACCAGTGGAGGCATCCCGCCCCAAGGGGCAAGGGATCCGTGGAAAAGGGACTGTGGCTGCAGGACACCCGAGGAAAAGGTGGCAGCTCATTTAGAGCAGGTCATCCCCATGTCAGCGGGACCCCCTTGCCGGGCTATAAAAGCATTTGGGGGAGGAACGGAGAAAACGCCAGGCCACTTTCACCCCAGGACGGCCCACAGGGCAGCAGTCTGCTCTGCGCTAGACGCCCCCGCGGGCGGCTTGGCCAAGCAACACACATAAAATCATGTCCCCACAAGAAAGAACAATGAGTAATGCCCTTTGTGTGGATCCTGCTCCCCCTTCCACCTCAACTCCCCGACAGCGCGCTATACACTTCGCCCTTCATCTCGCTGACTCCCCCCGAGAACACGACCAACCACATCTGCGACCATTTAAAGAGCTCCTACTGCATGCCAGACACCACACGCCACACTCTGACGTCCCGTTAAACCCTCGCTGGAGGCTCGGGGGCTCACCAGCTGCTCAGGGTTGCCCCGGGAGGTCAGCACCATTCCTAGTCCCATTCCATCTTACAGATGAGAAAACTGAGGCTCAGAGGGAGGGAGGTGAAGCAAGCAACGAGGAGGGGGCAGAGGCAGGACCAGAACCCAGGTCTGTCTGTCTGTCTGTCTGTCTGGCCCCACAGTCCACGCACGCTGGCCCTGACTGACTCTGTTTATGCCAATAAACGACCCAAGGATGCCTTTCCTCATTGAAGTCACTCACAAGTGACAGCGCGTGAGGTCAGCTTCAGATTCAGAAATGGGCGTGAGTTCCGCTCTGACCTATGCCAGGGGGCTCTCCAGGGGCCCCCAAAGAAAACCTGGGTGGTGCCGGTGCCCACCCTTCAGGGCAGACTTGCTGGCAGGGCCCCGCTCCTTCTCTCACACATCTTACCTTCCTGCCCTGCAGGTCCTCCAGTTGTGACATTGTGGCCACTGTTTCCTACACCCAGTGTTCTGCCCTGTGCTCATGCTGTTAATGCCCATTTGTCCTTCCGCCACCTGCAGCGTCAGCCTCACTGCCTAGACCTCGCGGCCAGGTCAGGCCCCTGCTGTCACGACCACTTATGTGTGTGCTGATGTGGCCACTGCCTGCCCCGTGGCCCAGAGGAGGAGCTCATGAAAAGTGGCTTAATGCCTGGGTGGTCTTGCTAACCACCATCTTTCACCCAGAACAGCCCCTGGCGCTGCCCAGTCCACATTCTCGCGCATCTGCCGCCTCTGTTCAGCACAGCAGTCGTGCCTCTAGAGCTGGCCGGGTGGTGTGGTGCAGCGGTGAAGAGTGGGAGCTGCGCACACAGGCCCAAGTCCAGCTTACTGGCTGTGTGACCTTGGGCAGGTGCTTCAGCCTCTCTGAGCCTTGGTTTCCTTCACTGTGCAATGGCAATCCCACTTCCTACCCTCGAAGGTTTGCTGTGATAATTAAATACTTAGCATGGGGCCCAGTAAATGTCAGTTAGGGGGGTTCCTGACCTTGCTTTATAGTCAAGGAAACAAAGCCAGACCATCGTTAAGTGACACAACATGGCGGACTTGTCCACTATACCCCACATGTTGGGTTTTGGCCAGATCACATATTCTTTGGGCCTCATTAAATGGAGGAGCCAAAATTCCTTCTGTGTCACTCACAAGGAAAAAGGCAGAAATTTTCTCTGTTGAGCAGATTCTGGAATCAGGCACACATTTCTTGAGGGCCGGACAAAGGGTTTCAAGTACTCAAAGGGGGCTGTTTCAAGGCAGTTCCCCTCAGAGGCTGCAGGAGAGCACACGGACCTGGGTTGCAAGTCCCTAGCTGGTGACCTCGGGCCCCAGCCTACCCGTCTGGGTGACCGGGCTCCCCCAGCCTGATGCATGTCAGGCACACGCAGGGCAGACAGACGCTCCGTCAATGTTAGTCTGTCCTCTCGCGCCCTTCCTCCCGGCTGCAAGGACCCCGGGGGACAGGGGAAGTTTCGGCTCCTGTCTGCATGCAAATTGCTGCAGCTGACTAGGCAGAAGGTATTGAATAAATCTGACTCACCACTAAAACGATAATCAATATGTGGACTTCCCATTTGCTCAGCAAAAAACCCACATCCTCTGGAAGACCATAGGTGACTCGCAATCCCTTATCCCCTTTAACGCCTCATTAGAAAATTCCTTCCCTTTCCAGCTCTGGGGGAGGCACAGAAGTAGCTGTTCCACAAACTGAGGGAGGCATGCCCAGGGTGCACCTCCAGCTCAGAGCCCTTGGAAGGGGAGCGGGGAGAGGAGGCCCCGGACCAGGAGGTGGGAGACTGGGCTCCCCTTGAGCCTCCAGCCTCTCCTGCCTTGTGTGTGACCTTGACCAAGGGCCTCGGGTTTCCCATCTGCCAAATGGGACTCTCCTAAGAGATACGGCGAAGAGTGGTCAGAGTGAGCAAATAAAAATACAAGATGCTCGGTTAAAATTTGAATGTCAGATCAACAATGGATGATATTTTAGTATAAGTGTGTTCTAAATGTTGCATCCGACACTCAAATTTCACTGGGTGCCTTGTATTTTATCTGGCAACCCTAAGTGTGGAGAGGAAAGAGGAGCCTAGGTGGGAAGAAGCTTTGCAAAGAGTCAGGAGGGCCAAGGGCTGTGATGGAGTCAGTCTCCAGAATCTGCATGTCTTTGGCCAAGCAATATTCTTGCCTCTCTCACGACCCAACCTAGTGGACGCCGAGACAATGACAAATGAGAACACGTGCCAAGGATGACAGCCAGGATACGTAAACATCCCTTCAGAAAAGATTTGGCGTTTCGCCTGAAGAAGGAGCTTGGGGAGAAGAGACAATGACCATCTTTCCATCTCCACAGCCTTTCCCAGGGGCCGGGAGATGACTCGGGCTAAAGCCACAAGAAAATCTTACACAATGGGAGCACTGTGAAAACGGGAGGGAGCTTCCGAAACCAGGGCACTCAAGTTGGAATTGAACGACCTTATGACCAAGACGCTCCAGAAGGGACTCCTGCTGAGCCCAGAGTAGGCTGGGCTGGGAGACTTCAGAGGTCCCCAGGAACTCAGCTTCTCTAACTCTCATTGCAGATACTTCTTCTTCCAAAACATCTAGGTCAGCGCCTGGTGTCCAAAAAGGTGCTCCGCAAAGGACATCAGTGATGACAAATGTGTGACTCGCGTGTTGACACTTGCTCATCCCGAGCCAAGGCAGACATCAGTAATCAATTGCAGCACCCTTTCCCACTGAATTCCAATGTGACTTTGAAATCTTTCTCAATGTGGCGATCCTGACAGCTGCTACCAGGCACCAAATAGCTTGCGTGTGTGTGTGAAATCATTATCACCGTCATCATCATCATCATCAACTACTATTATTATAACTAGCACTTCCGGGTGCTTGCTATATACTAGATACTTTATATATACTTGTTCCTTTAAACTTTCACAACCATCCTCCAACTTAGGTACCAATACTATCCCCATTTACAGATGAAGAAATTGAGGCCGGGGGCGTTTAGAAATCTGCTCAGAACTGTGGTCCCAGGCATCTGATTCCAGGAGCTGCCCTCTTGCCCACGGGACTGGACTGGACTGTGTATCATGGCCTGATAAGAGTGGGCACAATGATCCCATTGTACAGCGGGGTCCCTGAGGCTCAGGGAAGTGAGGCCATAACTGAGGACCACAGAGCCAGAAGGCGGCGAGGCCAGGATTCGGACACAGGTCATCTGACCCTCTGACCCGACTCCGCCCAGGTTCTGCTCCCGTCCACCTGAGCGGGAGCAGACTGTCACTGGGGGCCTCCGGGCCCTCCTCCCAGGCCTGGCGTCCCCTGAACAATGGGCCCTCCTGCTCCCCTAGGGTTTCCTCCAGTCTCCCTCTGAACAGAATTTCTCAGCACAGTTGCTGGAGTGGTCAAAGCTGGCAGCCCATTTGTCAAACTACGGAATAGTCTCTTTGTGTCCCTCCATGGCCCCCAGACTCAAGCCCCATGAGGAATGATCCAGAGGACGGAGCAGAGGGGGCATCAGACCCTCGGGAAAGCTCCTGGAGTCATTTCCCAGGCTAGGGCCTCTCACCAGCCCTCGGGGCTGCCCCAAGGTCAAGGCTCACCCTTGGAAGGCCCAGTGGGGGGCCCTGGTTTTGGCTCCACCAGGCCTACCCCACCCTAGATGGAGTCAGAGGTCAGACTGCCTCCCACCTCCCTGTGTACAAGCCTCTCTGAGTCCCAGGCATGTCAGGAAGTAATAACAATAGTTAATATAACAATATTTTCCACAGTGCTAGACTCTGCCAGGGACTGTACACGCGACACCTCATTTAATCCTCACAATCTCCCCAGGAGGATTCTAATATCATCCCTGTTTTATAGCTGAGGAACTAAGGCTCAGAGAGGCTAAGTGACTTGGCCCAGGTCACACAGCCAGGATGTGGCAGAGTTGTGACTTGAACTCAGGTGGTCTGGCTCTAAAGTCAGTGCTTTGAAGAAAAAGATGGAGAAGACGGCCCAACGTGGCCCGGAGCCTCAGCGACTGCCAGTCACTTCCTTCCTCTGGACCTGAAGCACCTCACCTGTCGAATGGGCGTGCCATCACCTGCCTAGACCTCCTTGCAGAGCGGACAGGCAGCAGGTGTGAAAGTACATGGGCAGTCCCATGCTCCAAGCGCCCACCGCCATTTAACCAATGAAGAAAGGGGCTCAGAGAAGCTAGGGGATCCACCTGAGGCCACACAGCAGGGCCTGCCTCCCTCAGCTCCCTGCCCAGATTGGTCTGTCCTGCTCCCTCAACTCCTCCTGAGGTTTGATGAGACACGGGCCTTTTCAGCAAGACTCGTCCCCTGCTCCCCACACCCTGCCTCCTGGCACTTCCCCTCCCCTCCCCAGTCATCGGGGTACTTACCATGAGGCCGGGGACTCCCGGGGGTCCTGGCAGGCCCAGCTCTCCCTGCAGACAGAGATCAAAGCGGTTACTGGCCCTGTCTCCCTCCGGGGCCTCTCCCTCCACACTGTCCTTCAAGCAAGCACCTGGTGGAATCCTTCGGAGCTGACCACTCCTTGTCCCTGACCAGTGGCTCTCCTGAGCCTGGCTGGAGTTGGGACGAGACCTTGTCCCCACTCCGCCATCAGTTTTCCACATCTGTAAAAAGGGGAAGGCTGGATTTCCCACATCCAGTACCTGCCCACTGTCAGCGTGAAAAGATGGGTGGCATCCTGATGTGGGTAAGAAAGACGTGCAGGATGCTCCACCCAGGAGACGTCAATCTCCAGGGATAGAGGGAAACACTGACGCTGCGGGGCTCAAGCGATGGGCCCAAGGTCAAGTGCAAGGAAATGACACAGCGTCGGGGGCTCCCAGCTGAGAGTCACCGGGCAGGTCTCCCTCCCTCCCTCTCTCAGCCAGGAGACGCTGGGGACCCTTCCAGAAGCTCCCCACCACCAGAAGGCAGCTCCAGGGTTTCGGCCTTCCAGGGCCTCTGAGATGCTGGAGAGGGCTCTGGTCTGGGAGTCAGGAGACGAGGCAGTGTGTGCTGCAGTGGGCATTTTCTTTTATCCTCATCTCTAAAAATGGACCTTCAACTGCTTGCTCCAGAAAAGAGGGGAGAGGGGTTTGGGTCAAGCTCAAAATGCAAAGGCAGGAATAAAAACAGGGGGCCTAGCAAGGGTGAATATCCATGAGAACTGCCCACATCCTCCAAGTGGTTTGTCTTCCTTCCTCTGTGCAATCCCAGGGCTGCTCAGACAGGGGGTTGTCATTACTACAGCCATCAAGAAGGGGCAGAGGCGAGAAGCAGCCTTGGCTTTACAACCAGGGAGCTGAGGCTCAGGGAGGGCAAGTGACTTGTCCAAGGTCACTCAGCAACATTGTGGCAGAGCTGGGGCCACACGTGAGGTCCACTTTCTGCTCCTCTAGGCCATGAGTACACAGACACCCCCGCCCCTCCCCAAGGGGACTTCCAGGGTGACATCATGTATTACAAGGGTTAATCAGTAACCGATCTGCGGAAGGGAAGGCCCTGATTTCTCCCCTCTGTGCCTTTGCCGGCTCTTTCCTCCACCTGGAATGTCCCTCGCCTCTCTCCTCATCCCAATTCCAACGTCATCGTCCCCAGGAATCTTCCCTGTGCCTCTCTCCCTCTTCTACAGCCCCTGGGACCTCTTCAGTTCCAGCCACCTCACTCCGCCCTGTGCGATGGGCCGGGGAGACAGCCATGAGCTCCTCGAGGGCAGGACACATGCCGGGTTACTCCCTCCTGTGTATGACAGCTCCATCCAGCGCACACTTGTCATGGACCAAACCCCTTCCCTGCCCCCACCCCTCTCACTCCATCCACACAGCCACGCTCAGAGCGAGCATTCTGGTCCCGCCCCCTGATTTACAGATAAGGCCATTCAAAGAGGCGAGCTGATTTGTCCAAGCTTCCACGCCTGGCAAGCGGTGCAGCAAGATTAAAACTCAGGGCTTAGGCCCCCAAGCGAGGCGGGGGCTCAGCCCCAGTGGGATCCGTCTCAGGGAGCATTCGTGAAATTGAAATTAGCACATCATCAGGGGCTGATGATGGACCCAGCGGCCACCTCCCTAGAGGGCACAGCTGGGCACAGCTGCTCAGGTGGGAAGCCCCCAGGAGAGATGGGGGACATGGCAGGTGTTCCGAAGAGCTCTGGACGTGGCCTGCACCCCCAGGCAGAGAATGAGCTTCCTGTCCCACCACAGCCTGAGCCCGGGACAGGAAGGGAAAGGCGGGCTCAGATCCCCGGGGGCAGGCTGACCTGGCTCCTCGATGGGCCTCCAATTATTTACAAACTCTATAAACACGCCTGTGCTGGAGATTTCTGTCCGCCTCGGCTCTTCTCTCCACACAGGCCTGCAAACCATCTGCTTCCCAGGCTGCTGTCGTCCCGTAAACATTTCTGATGCTTCTTAAGATGGCAGTAGCTCTGGCTGCCCCAGTGGGGAGGGACCCCTGGGTCTTCTGAAGTCCTCAGGGATGGGGCACAGCCCGGGGCTTTGGGATCAGTGGGTTCAGTGGGTTCAGTGGGCTGGGGGGCTCTGCTGGGGGGCCACAGGGCATCCGTAGCAGCCAGGAGCCTGGGGTCAAGAGAAGTCATGCTCTTTGTCCAAGGGCACACAGCTAGGTGGCGGGGCTGGGATTGAACCCCCGTTTTCTGAGCCCAAAGCTTGGGTTCCTGAAACCCACAGGGCTGGCTCTGAATCTCTTTAAAAACGTGAAATACTTACAGGGTTTCCGTCCAGTCCAGGAGGGCCTCTCTCCCCAAAATCTCCAGGAAACCCCTGAGGGCATGAGAGAGAGAAAACATCTGCACATGAGTGTCTGGGCCTGTGGGGCGGCTTTGATCCAACCCCCAGGGGACACAAGGACACGTCCATGCTGTTTCGCTCCTTGGCTCCGGGATCTGGGCAGGCAGTGGGGTCCCACGTCACCCCTGTGCCCTCAACAAACACCCCATGTAAAGAGCTTCTCAAGGACTGGCTACGGCGGGGGGCCCCTGGCCAGAGAACCCTCTTCTTCTCTGCTCAGAAGCTCTGGAAAGAACCTTGTCCCCTGCTCTCCAGTGGAAACGCCAACCCCGCAGTGCAAGCCCTGGTCCAAATGGAGAGCGGGGTCAGGAAGCGGCTGTAGGCCTGGAGAGGTCGCTGACTCACTGAGAGTCTTAAGAGTCTCCTTGGGCCTCAGTTTCCCCACTGGTCAAAGAAGGGAAGCCCTCTGAGGCATCTTCCAGCTCAGACCTTCTATGGTTGTGACGGGCTCTTCCAAAACCACCCCTTGGAATCACAATCCCCATTTTACAGATACAGAAAGTGAGGCTCCAAAAGGGTAAGTGTCAAGATCGCACAAGTTCACACCACCAGCGAACATCAGCCCCGCGGCCACAGGTAAGTGTCTCGGCAGCTCTGAGGCCAGGCCACCGATCTGGCCCCCTCACCTCTTCTTGACCCCATTCCAGACTCTCTGGGGAGACGGGCAGCTGGAAAAACATCGGCTGTGGGGATGCCTCCGGGGGCCGGGGGAGAGGGAGAGCACGCCACCGGACTTCAAAAGGAAAAGACAGTCCTCGTGCTCGGAATTCAGGGAAACCTGCTCTCCTCCCCTCCTGAATTCAAATCGTTGTTTTTCCAGGGAAATTGAATGAAAAACAAGCACATGTTTTTCCGACCAAGTGGATGCCCGAGCTGTTCAAACAGTAACAATTCCTCAAGGAGGATGGTTGTGTTTCTGGTTTCTAAAGCGACCTGGGGAATCCAGCGAGGAGATCAGCCCTAAAAACTAAACTCAAACCAATTACGCCGTCTATCCTGGCTGAGCAAAGAGACCTCGAGACGTGTGTGCATCCAGGCCTGGAGCTTTGCCTCAGCCTGCAAACCTTGTGGTTGTTAGTGCCATCGCGTGGATTCCCACTCCTAATGACCCTGCGGACAAGAGAGGGGAACCCTGCCCGGTTTTTTTGGCGCCATCCTCTTGCCCTCCAGCACTATGTCAGACGGTGCCCCACTGCCGTTCACAGGGTTTGCATGGGCAATTTTTTCGGAAGAGGGTGGCCAGGTCCTTCTTCCTAGTCTGTCTTAGTCTGGAAGCTCCACTGAAACCTGTCCACCATGGTGACCCTGCTGGGGTTTGAGATCTGGTGGCATAGCTTTCAGCATCACAGCTACAGGCAGCCTCCATAGTACGACAGCCAGATGGGGGGTGTGGTTCCCTGACTGGGAAATGAACCCCAGCCGCAGTGGTGAGAGCGCCGAATCTTAACCCCTGGACCACCAGGGCAATCCTACTCCCCTCACATCCCTCCTCTGTCAGGAAGCCCTCTTGGATGAGAAAGGTGGGAGATGACATGGACCCTACGGGAGGTGTGGCTCATTCAGACACTGAACGGAGGAGACGAGGACGTATTCCAACCATGCGTCCATCAGCGACGGGGACGTCCTCTGAGAAATGCGTCGTTAGGCAATTTCGTCGTTACGCGATCATCCTAGAGTGTACTCATCCAGCCCAGATGGTACAGCCTGCTACACACCCAGGCTGCGTAGGACTGACCTTACGGGACCACCATCATGTACGGGTCTGTCCTTGACCAGACTGTCATCACGTGGTGCCCGACTGTAAGGAGATCTGGACCAAGCCGGTCACTTCTTAGGCACAACTTCACTTGCCTTTGACATCCATCCTTGAGGGCAAGGTTATCAGTGCCATGTGACAGATGGGGAAACTGAGGCTCAGAGAGGAAATGTCCCTTGGTCAAAGCCAAAAAGCAAGTTTGTGGCAGAGCTGGGCCCAGATCCCACCTCTCTGGACTCTGCCGTGTCTGTGTGAGCTGTGCACGGGCAGATTCCGGCATGCAGAAGCTGCTCGAATGTGTGCCCGACTGGTTTCAGAGGGTGGCAGAGGGGTGTGTGTGTATGTGTGTGTGTATGTGCACAGGCCCACGTCCAGATCAAGTCTCTGTGGGGTACTCCTGACCCTATCTAAGATTCCTCTCCCCACATCCTTGGGGTCTCTCCTGGCAAATTCCAGCCTCACCCCAATCCAGCCCCTCTTCGTCATGCCGTACGGTGGATCCCTCTCCTCCTGGGACAGGCGACACCAGCCGGGTGGGCTGTGGTCAGGGGAAACTTCTAAAGGCACTGAGGTTGGGGCAGGGAGCCTGGCAGGAGAGGAGGACAACCCCTCTCGGGGCACGAGGGGGATGCTGTCCAGCTGGGCATCTGGCTGACTCCACATGGCCCACGAGGGGCAGGACTTGGGAGTCCCGTGCTCCAAGTCCAGCGTCTGGAGACAGCCTGGGTACTCACCCCAGCTCGCCTCCAGCCTGGCTGTGTCACCCGGGCAGACCCTGGCCTGACTCTGCGTCGAGCTCAGGCTGGGGGCTGTAACGTCTAAGACCCCTTTCAGCTTGGCCCAAGCCCTAGACGAGGCCTGGGAGGAAGGGGCCCCTTGGGCTAGGCGCAGGACTGCCTCCCAGCCGGGGCAAGATGCTGACCCTGACAGCATCCCCCGGGCACCGAGCCTGGCTGCAGCGCCTGTCCACTCACAGCCAGCAGCCCCCGGGCAGCTCTAGAGCGTGTGGCTCTGCATTCGGAGGCCACGCCAGGCTGGCTTGAGAACTCCTCTCAGACCCAACTGCTGGGCTCGCTTCCCCCACTAGGCTTGCGGACCAGAGCAACCCGATGCCAGTCCTGGCTCCACCACCCACGGGCCTCTCTGAGCCTCAGTGTCCTCTGCTGGGCATTGCGGAGCAGTAAGAGGAGGAGCCGAGATGTCACATGGAGGGCGAGCCCTTGCCGGCCCGTGGAGGCAGCAGCCGTGTGCGGGCACGTCCCCTGAGGTATAAGCGAGGGAGAGACCATCAGAAGGGTCAAAATCCCGAAGGGAGGCACTTGTGTAGACAAAATGCAGCCCACGTATCGCCCACGGGTGACCATAGTGGGATGATAAGAGTGACCGTAACAGCAAACTCCAATAGTCCAGTGAGATGTGGCCCCATTTTAGAGATGAGGAAACAGAGGTCCAGAGATGTTAGATCACTCGTCCAAAGTCACACAGCTAACGGACTAGCAGAGGCGCGATTTGAACCCAGGCAGTCTGACTCCAGAACCTGTTCTTTTAGCTATGACTGGACAGTGAACGCGCAGAATGGACTAGAGCCTGTGGTCTCTCAGCGGGCTCCTTCGAGCCCCGGGCTCGTGCGCCAGAGGGAAAGGCGCTCCTGACGCTGAGGACCCGTCTGCTTGTATGTGCGTGGTCGCCTCACGGCCCCACCCCTGTCTCCATCCGCAGTCTCCCTCCCTTCAGGAGTCCAGCAGAGGACTTCTGGGAATCTAGGATTTGTAATTAAAAGTGCAATGACTGGAAAAAAAAGACAGGAGCTTTAAAAATGCGGGAACAAAGCTTTGACTGGAACAACCATAGGTGGGCCAAGATGGAAAGACCCTAGCTGGTCCTGACATTCAACACCTCACTGCCCCAGTGGGGAGACTGAGGCCCCAAACAGGCCCAAGGCCCCATCACCCCGCTGGCCTGCCTCACCCCTTCATCCTGAGCAACATAGCCCATTTCTGACCCTGACGCTCAGCCAGGCTGGGTCTCAGAGAGGGGGTCACCGAGCTGGGCACGCGGCCCCACCTCCACCCTGGCAGCTTCCCTCTGTCTGGCCACACCCGCCCGTGCATGACATGCGTTCCCAGCCTGGCCAGCAGCGGGACCTTTCCCCGCAGGCCTGAGCTCCTGGCGGCTGCAGGCTGGCCCGAGGCCCGAGGAATGAGCTGGGCGCCCTGCCGGGGCCCCAGCCACGTGGTCTCCCCGCTTCCCCGAGGTCAGGCCTCCCTGGGGAATGGGACGCCCGGGGCTTTGGGCAGAACAAGGCCCAGGAGGAGACCCGGCTCCACATTCCCTCTTGGCTACAGCAATTCCGAGGACGAGACATGAAGACAGGGGCAGTCCTTGTCACACACCCACGGCAGGACGCAAGGGCTGAGGAGGCCTCCGAGGGGTAGCTCGTCCGCTGCCTGGCCCCCAGGCAGTGTCTGCCCCGATGGTCTGCTCCAGAAGGTGGGATGCAGGCACGGGGCACGCCACAGCCTCCCGGATCAGAAGTCCTGCTGATGTCCGGAAGGCTCAGCAACCTGGCCTGCAGAATGGTCAGTCCTGCCCAACTCACCTGGCAGAGCTGGGCCAAAGAAGAGGTGCGATGCTGGAATCCAGCCCCTGGTAAAGCCTAACGTGCCATCACCCGCTAGTTAGGGTTTGTACCAACAGTGGGAATCCTTAATAACTTCTGGGAAGAGCCGCCAGAAGGATCTCAGAGACCTCTTGACGATGTTTAAATTCTCCAAAGTTGGGAAGTTCCTCCACACGTCTAACCTGCATCCTTGCTGCTGCGCTTGAACCAGCCCGTACTCTTCTCCAGAAGATGCGTGCTGACACGGAGAGGCCCCCGAGGTCCCCAGTACCCGTTTCTCACGATGCAGCGCATATTTTTACCCTGCCCTTTTGAAATCCACAGGGAATCCATCAAGAAGAGTCACTTCAGGGAACAAGGAGGAGAGAGGCAGGCAGAGTCCCCACCGGGATTCCGGGGTCACCAACAGCCCTGGGACAGCCCTAGCTCGAGTCTGGGACCCTGGGGACCACAGCCCCAGCTCCCAGCATCACACAGCTAAGACCTTCACCTGTCTGGCCTCAGTTCCCCCGCGTGGAGCCCACTCTGCTCCCTGCTCCCCGCAGTCTGAGAAATGCAGAGAGCTCTGAACTTGAAGTCAAAAGGCACCGTGTCAGAAGCCCCGTCCTGCGCTGGGCGGGCGTGTGGCCTTGGGCAAGTCCCAATTGTCCCTGAGCCACACACAGAGGGAGCTGGGGCCAGGGCTGGGCCTCTAAGCTTTAGGGTCTGCCTGCCTGAGTCACTACGTAAGAACAGCGTTGGCAGGCCTGGCCGGAGGCCACGAGAGGAGCCGTGAGCAACGGCTGGCCCTGCCACGCATTCCAGCAGGCTGACAGCAAATTCACAGAGCGCCCGACAGAATTCACGGCAGCATCTTCCCAGCCCCCGTGACAGAGCCTTGTCTGGGAGGCAGGGCCTGGTCCCCAGCTCTGAGTGCCACTGTGCCGTGCCCTGAACAACCCAGGACAGCCCAGGAGAAATCCCTCCAGCTCCAGCAAGTTTGCAGCATCCTCCATTTGGACCCGTCCTCAGGGAACCACAGCACATTTCTCTTTCTGGCAGGTGACGTGAAGAGGAGAAGAGAGCCGTAGACTCAGCTTTCCTTTGAAGGCTGAGGATGTGAGCACAGAGAGGAGAAGGGTGATGTGGAGAGCACCCCGTACTAGCAAGCAAGGGTCCTGGCTTCGAGTCTTGACTCCGACACCGACTTGCTGTGTGACCTTGGGCACGTTGCTAACCTCTCTGAGCTATGTCTGCTCATCCGACATGGAGGTTGGGCCAGCTCATCCCTCCCATTCCTGCAGCTCTGATGCACTCTGACCCCTCCTGTCTCTTTCTCGGCTCCCATCAGCAGAAGACTCCAGCGCACCCTCCTTCCAACCTGGCAGCGAGGAGGCCGTGTGCACGGGCCTGAGGTCCTGCTTGCTGGAGGCAGACGGACCACAGCAGAATCAGCAGCGGCCCCGCCAGAAACGACGCTGGCTGCGATCCGGGACGAGGACTTCAGCTCATTCTCCCGACATTTCCTCTCGTTAATAAGCGCCCAGAAACCGCCCGGCCCTGGACTTGGACAAGAGAAAAGCCGTCACAGAAGGAGCCCCCAGCCCATCAGGCAGACGGAGGGTTCGGGAACGCTGGTGGCAGGGGGACGGCTCAGGGAGCGTGCGGGCTGAGGGCACGGCGGACTCGGAGGCCCGGCAGAGGCAGAGATGAAGCCCCAGGCACTCGGGGACACGAAGTCGTATTCCGGACACGTTCAATTCCACCCCACACAGAGCTGGCCCACTGCTGGCCACAGCGGTTGGACCAGAGTCCAGGGGACTTTCAGAGCCCTCAGGGGATGGTGAGGCCACAGGGCTGTCAGCCTGGAGGGAGGACAGTTCCTCCCACCCACACCTGACCCCCCAGTGCCGGGGACACCCCATCATGGAGGAGACGGTGGCATCTCAGGAGGTCAAAGGCACAGAGCCAGGAAGCAGAGCTGAGCTGCCGCAGGTTGACGGCTGACCAGACCGCGGGAAGTCTCTGGGCAAAAGGCTTTGACTGTCGCAGCCACGGTCTACACATCCAGAAAATAGGTAGAAGCAATCCGACCTCAAAGAATCAGTGGGGGAATCCCATGCAGTTCGAACAGCACGCAGACAGAGGCGCCTCCATCCACCTCGCTTCGGGGGGTCTGTTTTGACTACAGTGTTATCCCCAGGGCCCCACACGTAGGAGGTGCTCCAGAAATTTCTATGGCACGAGAAATGAGTGAGTGGCCTCGTCTCACGTGCAGATGGGACAACGGTGCTGAGCATCTCAGACCCGGGGCTGCCTGCCTGGCTCTTTCAGCTCCAAGAAGAAAACAAGGCAGGCAGGGAGGAGGCGATGGCGGGGCCACGGGAGCAGGAAAGGGGAGATGGAGGCTGGAAGAGGACAGCCGAGGCACGGCCTTGGGGACGTCCCTTGTCGCAGCAGGTGGGGAAGAAGTCATGCACACCCAGGGTTTCCCGGTTCTGGCTTCCTCCATGCTCAGAAGACTCTGGAACCCACACCCACATCTGGGGCAAGAGGTGCCCCTCTGGCTGCTGCATTCTGACCCAGCTCCCACTCTGGGAAGCCACAGACCTTGGCCAGGTCATTTGCCCTCTGAGCCTCCATCTCATCTGTACGGTGACAAGGCCTGGGCCTCTGTGAGGCTCCCAGGATGGAGTCTGGGCTGATCTCCCATGGGTGGCACTGGAGGCGGACCTGAGTGATGGGACAGGGCCCAGATGAGATCATCTAATTCAGTCAACTGGCCCCCTTCTGCGACTGAAACTTTGGGAAAACAGGCCCAGAGAGGTGAAGCTGTTGGCTCGAAGTCACACAGCACACAGAAAGCCTCAGCCATCCATGAATCCACACATAGGAACAATGACTGCTACTATTTGTCGAGCACTTACTATGTGACAAGCACAAGGACCCCACGGGCTAGAAGCTATTATCCCTGTTTCTCAGCTGGGAGAACCACAGTTCAGAGAATTTCAGCCAATAATGCTCCTGCCCCAGGGCCTTTGCACCTGCTGTCCCCTCAACCTGGAATGCTCTTCCCCAGAGGGCCACATGGCTCCCATTCTCACCTCATTCAGGTTTCTCAAGAAGTGAGGAGGACTTCCTGGGCCAACTTCTTCAACAGCCCATACTCTAAAAACTCAGTCCCCCTACTCTGCTTCATCTTAACACTGAGCACCGTCTGACATGCAATCATTCATTCTCCACCCCCCCATTCAATCATGGTCTGTGTACCCATGAGAATGGGAACTGTGTGTTCACTGCTCAGCACCAAGCACACCATAGCACACACTCCATATTCACTGAATGAATGAATGAATGAACGAATGAATGAGTCTCCTTGCCCAAGGCCACCTGGCCTGAGGAGCAGATCCAGAGGCCAGCCCAGCCCTCGCAGACTCACCATGAAGCCAGAAGCCTCAGGTGCCACTCCTTGTCCAGATCTTAAGCGTCAGACCTCAGGCCTGGATGGGCTTTCGGCCACAGGGAGACCCACGTCTGAGCGGGAGGCGCCCCTCTCTCGGCTCCTTGAAGCCAGAACCTGGATCTTGCTCTTCTTTGTACCCCCACTCGGCCCCAGAGGGCTTAGATCCCTACACTGCAACAGGTAAGGTGCCCGCGAACACGCACGCCAACCCCCAAATCACAGATGGCCTCCTTTCCGGGGACCCCTGAGTGCTGCTGGCCCCCTTCCAGCCACCTCTCCAGTTCTAACCTCCCCGCAGTCCCATCTCCATCAACCACAAGCAAAGGGGGGGCCCAGACCTGGAGCCGATGGTGCTTCCAGGTCCAGGGGTCCCCCTGTAGGGCAGCGGCAGAGACCATTAAGCCACCAGGGGCTGGGTCTGAAAGAAGGATGGCTCAGTCACAGTCCTGGGTCTCTCTGCCTGGCTGCGGGGCCCTGGACACACCACCCCATCCTTCGGAGCCTCAGTTTCCCCTTGTAAATATGAGGTCATTGGAATGAATGACTTTCCCCCCAGGAAAGATTCTAGGAATCCATGTTTACAACATTATCGCCGACCAGTGAACCCGAGAGGCCACGTTGATGCACCACCGAGATCAGAAGCCGTGGAGACAAACCGAGTTAGAATCCTGGCTCCGTTAGTCACTCATTGTGAAACCGTGGGCCAGTTACCTAATTTCTCTGGGCCCTGGCTGTCTCTTCCTGCCCCGCAGACACCCGGACAAGGGGAAACACGATTTCCTCCCATGATGGAGAGTCACGGGCAAAGCTGGCATGTTGGGGGTTCCTGCTGAGCCCCTCCTGGGGGCACCCCTGCTGCGGGCCTGCCCACACCCCACTGCCCTCCGGCCTTGTGTGTGCACCAGTGGAACTGGTGACACCAAGACCATGTGGAGACTGCGTGTTTTCTGAGACAGGAGCACTGTCACCTGTCCGGCCGAGATCCCCCAGTCCGAGCAGGCCCGTGGACACTAAGGACCCAGACACAGAAGGGCACGGCAGAGCACCTGCGGCACACACAGCGAGAGGAGCCCCCCGGGGGCCGGCGCCCACGCAGCCGCAGCCCCAGCCAGGCAGCAGCCACGCTGTGTTCCGGCAGCAGGACACCAGGCCCGACAGCCCCACACACTCAAAGCAGAGCGACGACCAAGCAGAGAGAAGCGGAGAACGCGCAGGCCGCGGGTGGACACAGCAGCGCGGCCAGCGGGAGGCCCAGTTCACCCATAGAGTCTGCATCATAGACACGGAAAATCTTTACCGGCCTACCCATCTTGCCCCTCTTGCCAGGAACGCCAGGCAGACCCTGCAGGGGGAGAGACAGGGAAGAGGTCAGGATGCAGTTCGGGCACGGGACAACCAGCGTCGCCCCAAACCAGCCCCAGAGCCACCCGCAAGAGGAAGTCACAGAGGACCTAGGGGATGGGCCACAGACACAGCAGGCGCCAGTTACGTGCACATCGGATGGATGGTCCTTGCCCTCTAGAGAGCTGGGGTCTGCATGGACCTGAGCTGGGGAACTGCCCAAGGAAAGCGCCCAGGGCCCCTGGTATTCAGTAGGTGTTCAATAAGTGCTCCTTCTGCTTTCCTAAGATTCTCTATACCCAGCTTGTCGATGAGGTTCCAGTTCAGTTCCCAAACACGGGCTCAGGCTGGGAGGGGATGGAGAGGATAGGCCCGTGGGCCATCCCGTCTCTGTGATGATTACTCAACTCTGTACCGAGAGCGAAAGCGGCCGCAGACAACGCGTCAACTGAGCACAGGCGTGTTCAATAAAACTTTACAGAAACAGACGGCTGACGGCACCCGGCCCACGGGCCACAGTTTGCAGACCCTGGATCTGAGATGTCCAAAACAGGCCCATTTCTCATTTGCTGAAAGCCCATGGGCAGCCCCTCGTGCTCTCAGAATAGAGCCCCTTTCTGACCTCAGCCTGGGGGCCGTGTAACTCGGCCCAGTGCTCCCTCTAGCCTCATATCCCCTCTTCCCACCTCACACTCAGCGCTTTGACCGTGTCGACTGTCAAACTCGCAGAGTTTTTCTATGCCCTGACTTTGCACACACTCTTCCCTTTGTGCGTGCTGCCCGCGTCTGGAAGGCCTGTGCTTTGACTGGTCCCCACAGTGGACTCCTATTCAACTCAAGGGCACCTCCTCCAGGAGGGACTCCCTGACTTCTCCAGGCTTGCACCTGGCAGAGGGGGTGGGTGGGAAACAGAAGCATACTCACTCGCTCTCCGTCGGACCCTGGCAGGCCGAAGAGCCCTGGGAGTCCAATGTAACCCTACGAAAGAGCAGGGGGCGGGTCAGGGGGGCTGCACGGGGCGGTGTGGCTGGCCCGCCCCATCCCACGCCCCCTCGCCGCCCTCCCTCGCCCGGCTCCTCTTCCTCGCTGTAGCATGGCTCCGGCAGCTCCTCGATGACATAGGCCTTGAGGCAAGTGTATATGCCCATGGACTGCATGGTGCTGGCTTCCACGATGTAGTCCAAAGGCACATACCCTCACGCCAGGGAAGGGCGCGGGCGCTCGCTCGCGGGAGGAGGCCCGCCCCGCGCCGGGGGCTCCGGGACCTGCGGGAAGGAAGCTGTCCCCCGGGTTAGCTGCTAGCCTGGCACCAGGTCCCACCCACGCCCGGGAGGCCGGCGGGCGCCCGTGGCTTCTGTAACGCCTTCTTCCAGGCCTCGAAGGCCCTGGACGTGGGCTCTCAACCCCCCGGAACCGGCCGCCAAGCACCGCAGGAACAGCAGTTGCCGCCCTGGCGTGGGTGTGTGTGCCACGTGTCCAGCCCTCCCAAGCACCCTGCACATGGCGGCTGTCCCCCTCACTGGACACACAAGGGAATGCACCCTCCCCTCGAATGCTCCTGACGTTCTATCTCCCAGCCTTTACTCGTGCTGTGCCCTCCGCCAGCATGCCCTTCCCACCCCCAGGCCTGCAGGACAAATCCTTCCAGCCCAGCTCTAATGCCCTCTCCTCTGCGAGCATCCCCGACACGCTGAGCCGGAAGCAATCTCCTCCGTGCCCCCCCAGCACCCTCTTGCACCATCCCTTAAAGGGATGTACCACTTTCTCCCCTGAGCCCAGGGTTGGGCTCCTAACCACTTTGCTACACTGCCTCCCACAGACATGCAACCATCACAGACTCACAGACTCACAACCGTCTCTCCTTCCCTCTAAGGTCAAGAGGTCATGGAGCCTCCTTCTTGGCATCCAGCGTGATCGATATCCATTATCTTAAGCGACATTTACTGATCCTTCCAACCAGGGCTTATATCCCAGATGTACAGGTGAAAAAATGGGCTCAGAGAAGTTCAGCAACTTGCCCAAGATCCCACAGCTGGTTAACGGCAGAGCAGGTCTCAAAGCCAGTTGCCCCGACCCCAAAGCCTGCGCTCTCCCTACTTGATAAACATGAAGCTGGTGGTGGGACAGGGTTGGGAGAGAAGCGTGAGCGGCCCCGGCTCAGCCATGCTGCTCAGGGCCCTGTGACCCTGGAGAGGGCTGTGCTGGGGCCAGACCAGCTCTCTCTCCACATGTGGCCTCAAGATGCCGCTAGCATGACAAACATGCAGCAGCCCCAGACGTCATTAGCCTGTGTCACTTCTCCAGTCCTCCTGGCAGATCGGGGAACTGAGAAGACTTTCTCTCTGGGCTCAGAAAGCCTCTCTGGGCCACAGCCCGTGGGAACAGAGAGGGAGGGAGGTTCAGCATCCTAGGACAGGAGCCTCTTCAGTCCCTGCATATCACCACCATCACCATCATCATCATCATCACCATCACCATCATCATCATCACCACCATAACCACCATCATCATCATCACCACCATCATCATCACCATCACCACCATCATCATCACCATCATCACCACCATCATCATCACCATCACCACCATCATCATCACCATCATCACCATCATCATCACCACCACCATTATCACCATCACCACCATCATCATCATCATCATCACCACCATCATCATCACCATCATCACCATCATCATCACCACCACCATTATCACCATCATCATCATCACCATCATCATCATCACCACCATCATCATCATCACCACCACCATCATCATCACCATCACCACCATCATCATCACCATCATCACCATCATCATCACCACCACCATTATCACCATCATCATCATCACCATCATCATCATCACCACCATCATCATCATCACCATCACCATCGTCATCACCATCATCATCATCACCATCATCAGGTCCTTGGGAGCTTGCCCACCCGCCCCCTCACCCACCTCCCAGACACTCTCCTAACAGCTGCCAGTCAGTCCCAGGGATTAGGGCTGAGACTGTGGCCATAAATAGCTTTGGCTCAGGAGCAGAGAACATGTCACACCGGACCTGGCCTGACCGAGGACAGTGTGACCCACTTGCTGAGCATTCTTCGAGAAGCAGTGAGCCCAGGCCTCAGGAAAGCGGGTCCTCATCCCAGCTCCACTTTGGGCGTGCAGTGTGAACTGGGGCCCTTGGGGATCCCAGTCCCCTTGTAGGTAGAAGAGACGGTTCCACCAGATCACCTCTTTGTCTTCTGAACTCCATTTGCTCCCATTCAATTCACCCAGAACCTTCTCCACTGCTGACAGCCTGCCTGGGAGCCCACCCGGTGGTCCCCCTCAGCAGTACTTGTTTCTGACTTCCTGGTACCCCCGTGACACACTAGCCGTAGGGAGGGACATCACTCTCATTGCAAAGATGGGCAAACTGAGCCTGTTGGCTACGCAGGGTTTGCTCCGGGGACCTTGAAGGAGGGGAGATCAGACGCTCCAGCAGCCTCCAGGCCTGGGCAGCACCACCCACCGGGTGCCGAAGCCCTCCACAAAGGGTGGTCCCTCAGCCCTCAGTCGGGAGCAGGAGAGAGGCCTCCGAAGATTCCAAGGACAGACAAAGTGGCCCCAGCTTTGGTTCCCAGCCCTTGGGATGTGCTGGGGGCACAGCAAGAAAATGCCTGACTGTAGCAGCCAGACCGTGGCCAAGCCCCCACAGAACCTCTGTGGCCCAGTCTGCCCAGCCGTGGGGACCACGACGGCTTACCTGGCTCAGGGTCCCCCATCACCGGGCCCTCTGCTCTCCTGGGAGCATGCCGGTGGGAGCGCCTTGACTCTAGCCCCCACGAGAGACCACAGGGGGAGGCCTTCCAGCCCTGACCTCCCATCAGGCCCACTGGAGGGACAGGCAATGCCCACCTAGGGCCCCACCTGTGTGGCACTTGCCAAGGCCCACTTACCCGGCTGCCTTTGGGGCCGGGGTCTCCTACAGGTCCAGGTAACCCCTGAAACATACAAGACAGAGGGGCGAGGACATATGGAGGCGTTCTACCTGCTGCCAACAACCCAGGGCAAGTCCTGGCTCCTTTGGGCCTCAGTTTCCCCCTTTGCAGAATAGGAGTGGGGTTTTCAAACTGAGCCCCCAGGTACCCCAGGGTCCCAAGAAGATGGCCCAGAGAGGAACCCCCCAGTGGGAGGAGCCTCTGGAGCCCCACCCCCACAGCACGGGCAGTCCTCTTTCTTCTGCTCTTACTGAGCATCCTCGCCCCACTGGCTTCAAAGAGAGGGTTCCTTGGTCCCACCCCCTGAACAGCCCTTTCTTCAGGGCCCCCCTCATCGGCGGGCGCAGCTCCTTGGCCCCAGCCCACTGCCTCACTCTACCCGGGGGTCACCCGTGGCCATCTCCGCACCACCATGGCCACAGAGCTTCCAGAAGCCATATACTGCACCTGCCTGCCAGGGTAACCTTTGGCCCCTGGGCTGCCCTCAGGTCCCGGCTGCCCCTGCAAAGGAATCGGAAAAAAACATGAGGAAGGGAGAGGGCCAGCTCAGCTCCAGTCTGGGGGGTGCTGGGGGACCAGGGCTCACAATGGACAAAGAGCAGGGCAGGAATGTGAGATGCCACGGGAGGAAGGGGAAGCCACCGGGCCCGCTGGGCCCCCCAGCCCGCCCCTCTGTGAAACCGGTAAGACCAGCTCGGAGGGACAAAACCCGCCATGCTCACAGCCCAGGAATAAGACCGCACTGAGCAGGCTGGCTGGCTCTCCCACGCTGGCAGTGGCTGCTGTTTGACTTGGGCTGGGGCAGCCAAAATTCCTGCAAACCTCGTGGCGGCGTGTATAATATCCCCTAACATCGCCCGGAACAGGCCAGCTATTCATGCCTCGAACCGGAGGGGAGCGGCTCATGCCAACGCCAGGCCGGCGTGGACTCCAGCTCTCTCGGGCAGATGTGGCTGGGGGAGGAGGGGGGGCCAGCAGGATGGGAGGCAGCACGGCCTGGCTCTGGGGCTGGCTCATGGAGTGGGGCCCGGGGAGGAGGCCGGGGCCGGGCAGGGGCTGCAGCGAGGGAAGGCGAGCAGGGCAGGGCTGAGGCGGCGGCCCTCACCTGTTCTCCGGGGTGCCCCGCCGGTCCAGGATAGCCCTTGTGTCCCTGTGGAGGGGAAGACACCGCATCAGGCTGGGAAGACGCATCTGGGCGTGCGGCTGGCAGAGGCCCAGGCTCCCTGGCCGCCTTTTGAGCGCTGCCTGTACCGCGGCACGGACGCAAGGCTGGTTTGGCAGATGCTCGCCCAAGGGAGATGCGTACAGCACAGTTAGCAAGCTCCTCTGGGCTCTCCTCTGCCAGCAGCAGAGAGCAGAAGACCTCAGGGGGTTGTTGACTCCGCGGGCAGGTTTGTGAGCTGAATTAGGATACAGCAACTGTGACAGAGCAACACTGTGTCCCAACCGTTCTTTCCAAACCCAGAGCAAGGGGGACACCCTCAGAAGCAGGGGTAGAGGGATTCCTCAGTGGATGGGTGGAGCGATCGGGACCTTACGGTGTGGGATGCGCTCAACCACCATGTGATGCTCGGATCTTCTGCCAGGACCTGCCCCTTCTCATAAACCCCCCCTCGGAAAAGATCTCCCCAATACTGACCAAGGATATTAGCCAAACAGTGGTCGCCCTTCCTCCCACTGGTCCCAGTAACTATGCCAGGGGGAAGAGGTCATGAGAATGCCTGACTGAGCAGCACTCCGGCAGCATCCCAGCACCAGCCTTGACCCTCCGGCCCCTGGCCCGACTCCCATGGTCCAAGGCCAGGTCTCCAGGTCAAGAGAACCAAAATGATACTCGCTTTCCGGTGGCGCTGGGGACGACCACCTGAACCACTTCGTGAGTTAGGAGCTCTCGGAAGGGAAAGCCCAGACTTGAAGCTTCTGCCAGCTTGGGGCTGTTGTGAAATCGGGCCGAGCAGGGGCTTTCCACTTCAGAAAGGCGGCCGCACCGATTTCCACTAGACCCTGCAGACAGGGAGCCCTGGGCTTGGTTCAGACAGTCTCGGACTTGCTGTGCGACTCTGGCTGGGTTACTGCCCTTCTCTGGACCTCAGATGAAGGGGTTGGAACTCTGAGTCCCCTTCAGCTGTGGGGTCTGAGAACTCGAGTGCAAAGTCTCCCCCAGAGGGTGATAAACAAGACTCTGTATCTCACACACACACACACACACACACACACACACACACACACACACACACAGAGTGCCTGTAGACCCCTTGTACGCACTGCCGCTTACCCCACACGACCTCCTCTGGTCCTTACAACAGCCAGACGAGGTGGGGAGGCCGGGAGCAGGGGTTATTATTTCCATTTTACAGAGGAGAAAACTGAGTCTGAAGCCACGTGCCCCATGTCCCCTTGCTAAGGAGCAGCAGGCTGACACTTACCGCCGGTCCTTGCAACACCTGAGGCCACATCCAGAGCCCTGCAGGCGTCCCGGGCACGCATGGCTCAGGCACGGACACAAACACACACAGGTGTGCACACTCGGTGCCCCGCACAGGCCCGGAAGCGGGACTCTGAGTCACAAACAGCAGAGGCGGCTGGATCCAAGAGGTCGGGGAGTTTACAAGCATTTCCCCTGCACCAGCTCATGCCTGCCTCCAGGCTGCTCAGTGATAGAGCCGCATCTCAGGCCAGTACCCACGGGACGGAGGGAACACGGCTGGTGGGATCCTTCTAGCTGGGGCGTGTGCTCTGTTCCCCAGCGGGCAAACTGAGGCACAGGCCACCGCCAGCAGCCAGCATGCAGGGTGGTTAAGAGCTCTGATTTCAGATTGATCTGGATTCCTAGCCTGCTTCACTGCCAGCTGGCTGCGTGACCTGGGGCCTCTGACGTCACCTCTCTGAACCTCGGTTTCCTCTTTTGTAAAGTGGGGATATAAGGTTTGGTGAGTGGATAGCATGTCATAATGCGTGTAAAGCATCTAGCACAGTTGACTTCAAGGGCCCTGTAAAGACCAGCTGCTCTTATCATTTCGATCTTCATATTTCACTCATTCATTCAACAAACATTTACCGAACTTGTATGTGCCAGCACCGTGTAGGCATGAGATGAAGGAGGAGACAACATCTTTGCCTTAATGGAGTTCACAGTCCCATTAAGGAGCTATGAAAACAAATAAATATAAAAGATCATGTCTGGGGGACGCAGAAATGGAGAGGCGCTCTTTTCACGGGTGTAGAGTTTCAGTTTTACAAGATGAAAAAGTTCTGGAGAACCATGCCCTTCAATGTGGTTAAGATGGTAAATTTTATGTTATGTGGGTTTTCTTACCATAATTAGAGATAAAATTTTTAAGAAGGAGAGAGTGTGTGGTAGTGACCAGCGCAATGAAGAAAAGCAAGCAGCGTTCGAGGACAGAGAATGGCAGTGTTGGGAGGGGTGGCGACCGCAGGGGAACAGACAGAGAGGCCACTCTGCGGAGAGGAATGAGGTGAGGGAGCTGGACAGAGGGCTGGCTCTCTGGGGAAAGGCATTCGGAGCAGAGAGAACAGCAGGTGCAAAGGCCCTGAGGCAAGCACACTCTGGGTGGGGGAGGGGGTGTTCAAGGGGGAACAAAGCCCATGCGATTGGAGCAGGAGTGAGGGGTGAGGGTAGAGGGGTGGCGTGGTCAGATAGAGGGATGGGAACCACAGGAGGGCTTCGAGCAGGGACGGGCCACAATATGACGCGTATAATCACTGTTATTAAGCTTTCTCTGCTTGGAGAGGCAGATGAGGGAGAACAAGTCTAGGTTTTTCCCATGAAGAGCTGAATCGAGCCTTGAGCTCTAGGCTGTGTGACTCAGCCCCGGATATTGCCCTCTCTGAGCCTCACTCTGCCATCCTCTGCCTGCCTCAAGGGGTTGGTGAAAGAGCCAATGTGATAACGGGGCAAGGATGCCAAGAGAACAGTGAACGGGCACCAGGGAGGCCCTGAGCATCACCTGCGCCTGTGGCTTCCTCTGCAGCCACAAAGGAACCTGCTGGAAATGAAAGCTTCAGCAGAGAAGTGTTGCCAGGGAAGTCCCAGGAGGAGGTTTCAAATTCACCCTTTACTCAGGATGCAGCCAAAAGGAAACGAATGATCATCAGGGACACAGACAGTGGCCTGCCCTGTGCCCAGCCTGGCACTACAGCCCTAATATTTAGTTCATCAAATCCTTGCCATCGCCCCTTGGAGGGAGGAATTACCATGCACACTTGCCAGATGAGGAAACTGAGGCTCAGAGAGGTAAAGAGACTTCCCTGAGGGCACACAGCTGCCCAGGGGCAGTGCCCTGTTGTGACTCCAATCCCTGTATCCTTAGCCACCAAATCATGGAATGAGACATACTTACTGTGGCCCAAGGCGAGTCTAGAAGAGCCACAGGGCCAGCCAGGGAATGACCCCCTTACGGACCCACCTTCCCAGATCACTGCGGCATTATGGGGGCAGCGGACAGTCACAGGATTTTGCAGGACCTGAGCTGGAAGGGGCTGAAGCCATCAGTTCAACAACCTCCTTTCTCACTGGACAGACTAAGAAACTCAGCCTCAGAGCCAGGAAGGCACGTGCCCAGAGTTACTTAGCAAGTTCTGGCCAAGCCCAGACTGTTCCCCAGGACTCTGGACACGCTGGGCTGTGCTCTGTCCAGAAGGCCACGATTCCTAGGTCTTTCCCAATCCGCGGCCCCTGAAGGGCCTTGAACGCTGCCACGAGCACTTGTTTCTCCTGGCTGGCCACGAGCAGCACAGACTAAGGACAGCCAAGCATGGGGCGAGGCGGGGGGGGGGGGGGGGGGGGGCGTGGGGTCAGGTTTGTGTGCTCCCTGGAAGTACCCTAAGAGTGTTTACCAAGCCGGGGCCAGCCAAATAGCTTCAAATGACAGAGCCCCAGGACCCAGAAGCATCTAAACCATCATCTTCCCCAGGGCCCCAGCAATTACGGGGCGGGCACTGACCGCAAGGTGGACCCACGGTCAGCAATTTCTCCGTGTGAGCAGTGCCTGACTAGTACGAGGGGAGAGCAGATGCTTTGGGGAGCCCCGGGGACCACAGAATCTGCAAGGGACCTCTGGCTGCCCGGCAGGCGGGTCTCCACAGGACGGTGTTTATAATAGAACTCCGTCTATATTTTGGTTTGGGAGCCAGATTAATCATTGCTTACAATGCTCAAGGAGAAACCAGACATCACCTCACTGGGGCTGTAGACAGTCTCCCGTCGGCGGGGACGCTATTTGGGCTTTGGGTAAAGGGGGCGAGGTGGGGGCGGGGGGGTCCTGTCTCTGCCCGGGGGTCCTGGGGACCCGACGCGTGCCTGGACCTCAGCTGTTCAACCCTGGCTCCACCCCAGCCTGTATGAGGCCCCGGCTCCTCTTGCAGTAAAGTGGAACTCGCCATCCTTGCTGAGCGCTCTAGACGGCTTCCCACTCAACTTCCTGCCACCCTGGCTGCCTGCAGGCCACACCAGGCAGTCGGCAGGACCGAGAGCCCCATTTAACAGACAGGATCCGCGAGGAAGGAACACACACCAACAGAATGGCTCCTTGCATGATACTGGCCGAGTCCCTGCTCGTCTCTGGACGTCGGTTTCCCCAGCTGGCCTCTCAGAGCATCCTGCTGGCTCAGAAAGTAAAGGATGCTGAAATTTCTTGTGTGGCTTATTCAAAAGTACAGTCCATCACGCCCCAGCCGGGCATCTGATGTCCAGCTCTGCTCAGTGGGTACTGGAGACGAGTCGGGCAGGAAGGGACAATTTCTCTATGGCTCCTTCATTCATCCAGTTGTTCATTCATTCAACAATGGCTTCCTGAGCCTCAGAGAGGAGCCAGCCTCTGTGTCCGGCACTGAGAATACCCCAGAGAACAAAGCGAACTCAGTCCCCATCTTCTAGAAGGGGACGTGGGCATTAAACGCTTATGAAGCGGAACAAAGGAGAAGTACTGATGCTCCCCCAGGACATTCCCAGGTGATCCCCTCCCCTTTCCCATTGTGGTACAGCCTCCCACACTTCCCACAGACAGCAGCCAACTCAGGCGGCTTAGGGAGGGCTGGTGGGTAGGGTGAGGGCTGCAGGAGGGAGCCAGGAGGAAGTTTCAACTTGGGTACCAATTTCATTCCATTAGTCCTGTTTACCTGGGGCAACGTGTTAAGAAAGATTCAGAGGCCATTCAGAGGCTTGGCGAGAAAGATCCCTTAGAGATGTCTACCACAGGCCGGGGAGGGGGATGTGGAACAGAGCAGATGCACGCGTCCAGGACTGTGCTAAGCCCCGCTTGAGGAAACAAAGACAGACAGGTCCTCCGTGCGCTCGCTCCATTCTGACAAACGTGCCAAGGACATCAGCAGAGCTGCCCGCCAGCCAGAAACCGCAGAGTCCCAAAGAGACTGAGAAGATGGGCTGGCGTGAGAAGAAGAGAGGTGTGACTTCTGCTCGGAGGCGCTGGGGAGGCGCTCTCAGAGGAGATGGCATTTGAGAACAGAATCAAGAGACAGCTAGGTGAAGATGCATGGGGAGGAGCGAGCATGTCGGGGGATCGGCCAGCAACGCCCGGGGCAGACAGGGATGGTCGGAGGGAGGGTTTCCACACTGCAGAGTTTCTCAGCCTCAGCACCGCTGACCCTGGGGGCCGGATAAGTCTCTGCTGTGGCAGCGCGGTTGTCCTGTGCATCATAGCTATTTACCAGCATCTCTGGCTTCTACTGTTAGAAGCTATTAGCAACCCCCTCCCAGTCTGATGAGCAAAAATGTCTCCAGACATTGCTAAATGCTTCCTGGGGGGCAAAATCACAGCCAGTTGAGAAGCCCTGCTCTAGAAGAGAGAAGGCAAGAAGGTCAGACCAGGGACAGCATTGGACTCTGCCCTCCAAGGCGCAAATAGGGTTCTGGCAGCCTTTTTGGCTAGTGGAGGGCAGTTAACTGGTAATTAAGCAAGATGACTGATGGGCCTTCTCCATGATCATCATAATCATTCATTCACTCAACAAACATGTATGCAGTGCCTACCGCGTGCCAGCCTCATGCTGGGTGCTGAGGATGCAATCCTTCATTTAATGCTTCCACGGCTCCATGAAGCCACTGAGGCTCAGTGAGGTGGGGCCACTTGCCTGAGCTCACACAGCAGGAGAGGGACAGAGCGGGATTCCATCCAGGTCTGTCCCACCCGGTGTGTGTGCCTGCCCAGCCCTGGGGAAGTTTCTCAGCAAAGCCCCTTAGAGAGCCTGGGAGGCAGAGAAACAAACCCTCTCGTGGGCGGAGCCTCCTTTGACTATGGGCCCGCTCTTATTTAAGAAGCTGTTTTAATCAGCGTTGTGGAGATAGACGAGGCCCGAGGGTCAGAGACTGGGTTCAAATCCACTTAGTGACCCCGGAAGGCATTTCCACGAAGCCAGTGGCTCCCAGTCTTGGCTGCACGTGAGAATCTTGTGCCTGGGTCCCATTCAGACCAACCGAATCAGAAGCCTTGTGGCGCAGCCCGAGCTCTCCAGCTGGTGCTAACGCCCGGTGGGGCTGGGAACCAGTGCCATAGACTGCGCTCTCCACGAGGCCCCAGGCCATCTCGTTTGCATTAACACCAGCGTCGCACAGGGCCTGGTATATAGGGACATACTTGCAGAATGACTGGAAGAATGAACGAATGAATGAGTGAATGAAAGAGACTTACCGGACCTCAGTTTGCTCAGCTGTAAAATGGGCACAATACTGCCTAACTCTTGGAGGCTATTGTGAGCAAACCATGTGACGAGCGACAGTAACCCTTTCTGCCACCTCTAATTTGCCACACTAGGCAATATGGGAGCCTTCCAACCAAACCCCCTTTAGCTGCCTAATTTTCCCCACTGTCCTCTCATCTTCTCACACACGTTAGATCTGTCCTGCCTTTACTGTCTCTCCCCCAACAAGAACGCACGCTCTAAGGGGTAGGGACTTTCATCTATTTATTCGACTCACTGGCTTGCACAGTGGCTGGCACACCACAGGCATGCAGTCAATTCTGTCAAATAAATGAATGAACAGGATTATTGGTGTCGCTCTGAGGTGACACCAAAATTCAACGTGTTGGTGCAGAGGACAGAGGATGCTGGCCTCACCTCTCACCCACTGATGTTCCTTCTCCCCTCAGGCCCCCTATATGAGATGATGCAAAAAGCCACTCCACAGGACCCAGCGCAAAGTGGCCACTGTTGTCACCAAAGATGCTTGTGGGAGGAGAGACCGCTTACAAGCAGTGACGATCTCAGCCCTGGTTGCCCACCACATTTGTCCTCCTCCCTGACCCCCCACAACTGGTCAGGGGGCCCTGCCTTGGGACCTGAGCTCCCCCATGTGCCATCCCCCACCCTCTGGGAGCAGGTGACATGGGCCAGCCACAGACCAACTCCTCCATGTTCGCCTCGGCTGGGGCCTGAGGGACTCGGTGTAAATGGCTTTGCCAAATCGCTCTCCTACCGCACAGAGATTCTTCTTGGACTTAGAAAGGATGCCTCTCCCGCTCAGGTGAGCTGGCTCCTCTCGGCTGGGCACTCTCGGCCTCCCTGGACATCTGCCGAGAGCAGCAAGCCCTGCAGCCCCAGGCGGGAGCCAGGCCAGGCTGTTTTTCCATCTCCCGCCACCTCCGCTAGACTCCCACCCCCAAGCAGAGTGAGACCACCCCCAGCGGCTTTACGAGCGGGGCCCTGGAAGGAGACTTTTCCACTCACACCTCATCTGTCAGAAAGTGCTGGAGCCCAGAGGGGAAGTGAGTGGGGAGAGGGAGTCCCCCTGTGTTCTCGGAGCCAAAAATCACCGTTTCCCCAGCTTGCGGACAGCCACGCTCTCCCGTCTGGGCCGGACGGCTTCAGATTCATGGCGTGGCCGGTTCTGACCATGCAGGGTGGAGGAGAAGGGGAGAGGGGGACGGGATGCTCCAAGTCCTCCTGAGCCAGAGACCCTCAGAGCAAGGACAGGATGGAGCCAGGAGACCCCACAGCCGTCCAGATGGAAACCAGATGGCCCAGAGAGAGGGCAGCTGTGGTCACAGCTGGGAGCCAGGGTGGAAGCTTAAGAGATGGCCCTAGGCCGAAGGATCGACTGGAAAACCCATCAGCAATGGGCGATTTTCCTGCAAAACGTGGTTGCCCCTTGGCCTGCGCTGTCCTCCTCTGTGTCCTCAACGCCTCCTACGCCCAGGCCCTGTGCTAGGCTCAGGAGGGAGAGCGACAGGTTTGCACACCCTGGTCGGTGAGGCTGGTCTTGGGGCCAAAAATAACTATGCTAAGAAGGGCTAAGGGTCCTTGGCAGAGCGGAGGCTCCCGGCCTGAAGGCTGGGGTTCTGGAGGGCTTCCTAGTGTTGGCACAACTAGAGTTGAGTCTGAAGGATGGGAGACCCTTGGCTGGGAAGCTGGAGAGGGATCCCAGGGCGGTGTGAGCCAGAGAGCCAGCATCTAGGCAAACGGCAGACTTTCCCCCAAAGGCCTTCAGAGACATCACTCCATGAGCATAGTGAAGCAGGGGTGGGAGCAGGGTGGCAGGACAACAGCACCGGAGGTGCAGAGAACTCATCACTTGATGGAGCACGCCCCTTCCCCTGCAGCATACCAGGAAGGGGCGAATATCAGACTCAGAGAGGTTGCTGTCGTGCCCAAGGCCACGCAGCTAAGAAGTGGTGGAGCACGGTAGGGCCCCCGTGTCTCAGCTTCTCTGCTCCAGGCCTTGCTCCAGGCTTACAGCCCCAGGCTGTGCAGGATCAGGGAGGGAGGGAGGTTATGTCTCCATCCCAGGTAGGAGGAGCCTGAGGCTCAGAGAGGGGACGCGCAGACCCAAGGCCGCTCAGCTGGTGGGAGGTGGAGCCGGACCAATTCGGGGCCCTCCTTGCTCTGACAATACTCCTTCCACCACCATACAGATTCCCCAGGACGGCCTGCCCGGGAGCAGCCGGGCCCCAGAGGAAGGAGAGCAAACCAGGGCCACTTCTTGTCATGCCTCATTAACCCTGGGTGGGGGGGTGGGGGGGCGGGGGGGACCTACTCCAAGCCAAGGTGACTCCTGCCCCCAGGCCAGCACAGACGCTCAGAAACCTCTTTCCCCTCCCATCCATGATCCCCACGCCACGAGGGACCTGGGGGGGCCGGGGAGAGGCGGGCGGGCAGGTGGGCAGCACACAGCTCCTGCCCAAAGACGCCGCTGGCTAGAAGCCCACTGGGCAGGGCAAAGCATTGCAACCGAGGCGTACCTTTCGTCCAAGAGGTCCTGGATTCCCCGAGAGCCCAGGTAAGCCCATGTCGCCCTAAAAAACACAGACAAGGCGGTGAGGTGGGGGGAGGGGACAGAGACTCATTCAGCTGAAAGTGTGACCTCGCACGGCCAGTTGTTTACAAAGATGATTCACAGAGACCTCAGAGGAGGCTCGGGGGTCTCCCAGGGGGGCAGCTGAGCGGGTGGGAGACCCAACATCCCCCCTCTCAAGCTAGTCACTCTATTTGACGTATTTGAGAGGTTGGACTTCCGCAGGAGGTACCATGTGGGGAATGGATTCTCTTCCTAAAACTAGGTTTGAAAACCACTGCCCCAGGGGACATGCGACTCCTTGGTCCCACTCCTACCAGCTCCCTCTCTGCATTCCTGAGACATCGTCCCTTCTGCCCACTCCTCAGCCTTGCTGGGTATGGTGGTCACCCAGGAGGGGGGATTTCTGCCACCACCATGGGACCCATGATTAGACAACCCAGGAGCAAGAGAGAAGCTAGGGCCCCTGGACTCGGTTAGACCTGGGCACAAATCCTGCTGTGCACCTGACCAGCTGTGTGGCCTCCAGCAAGCCACGCCCCTCTGGGGCCTCTGTTTTCTCATCTGCAAACTGGGCCCCTCTGCCCTGGCTTATAAGGTTCTGATAAGGAGTACATGGGAGTGTAGGTGGCAGAATTGTTTGCTGAATGAGAAAACCTATCAGGGAGGATGTGAAGGAATGAGCCACCCGTATCTAGGGGAAATCAAGGGAGCTGACACTTCTGTGTGCCCAAGCACAGGAGGCTGGGTTGAGAGGCAGCATTGGGCCTGTCAGGAGGGCTCTTCCATCGTGTCCAGAAGGAAACCAAACAGACTGGAGCATTCCTTCCAGGATACAGATGTTGGGAATGCTGGGGGACCTTATTTGGAGTTCTGGGTTCCTCTGTTCCCACACGACCTGCACTCCCTCCAGGCCCCTTGCTTAGTTTCTGGGGTGGATGCTTCAGAGACGGATAAAGTCCTTTGGCCGGAGTATTCTCTCTTCCATAGGAGAACATTCTGGTCTCAGAGCCCTTCAGGATCCGGAGGCCCTGAAGCTCCAGCTCGTTCCCTCCCCACCTCCTGGAAATCCACAGACCCATCTGCTCGAATCAACAACCTCAGCGGGGACTTTGTCTATTGGAAGCTTCCTGAGCACGTGCTACCAAGAAGCTTCTGGATGCCGGGGGTCACCTAGTGGGCCCTGCAGAAAGCTACACAGAGCCTCAGGCAAAAGACCATTCACCAAAGGTGTGTCCACAGGCAAAGTCTTTTATCGGTTGCAACCCTGGAAGAAGGCAGCGGCCGGGCTTTGCATTTGGTGGGAAAGCGGAAGGCCTTCGAGGACACAGCCAACCACACTCCGACCTTTCCAGACTTTCCCTCCGCCCTGCCTCGGTCATGCAGCGGCCTCTGCCAGGAGGGCTCGTCCCAGAGCACAGCGGGTTCCCTACTCTCCACTCCCCAGCTTCCCTGAGCACTGGGGTCCCTGGAAACCTACCTTCGCCCCATCGTGGGCCTTTCCTGGTGAGAGCCCGGGGTCCCCTTTCTGTCCCTGTAACAGAAACAGTTCCACTTTGGCTGCGGAGTAGTCTAGAGAGGACATCTCCCCCCCCAACATGGCTCTCAGCCCTGTCCCCTGCTTAAACGCCCGCCCCTCTATCCCTCACTCACACAGCTCCCGAGCAGTCTTCCCCAATCCCATTACTCCTCTGCTCTAACACCTTCCATAGCTCCCTACTGATTGCATGACGACAGAGTCCCAACACCTCCTGGGGCATCCCAAGTCGTCCGTCATCTCGTCCCAGCCATCCTGTCGAGACTGCTCTCGTTCCACCAGCCAAACCCACAGATGGGGTCCCTCTGCCCCTTGCCCAGGCCACAGCCCGTTCCTCAGCCACGCCTTGTGCTTTCCTGCTGCCAGGCGTCTGCTCAGGCAGTCACCCCCCAACACCCCAATCATCACAAGCCAGACCATAAACCTTCTTCAAGCTACAGCTGGAATGGACCCTCCCCAACCAACCTGCAGATCTCTGGGCCAGGCACACGGGTGACAGGTCCCTGCAGGTGAGCGGTGCTGGGACTGCCCCTGGGCTGCTTCCCTGGGGCTCTCAGAGAGCTTCCGAGAGACCCGTGCAAGAGGAAGGCCCAATGCTTCCCTATTTTCCAGCACGATCACCTCACCACTCTAGTTACCGAGGGTCGGTGCAGCGACACCTACTCGCATCTGTGTACAGCCCTTCCCAGTCTGCAACATCCCCCACCTCACCAGATTCTCAGAACAGCCCGATGAGACGGGCAAGGGAAGTGCTATGATCCCCGTAGCACATTCGGGGAAACTGAGGCTGGGAGAAGGAAAGGGACTCTCTGAGGCCCCAAGATGAGGCAGTGGCGGAGTTAAGACTAGGACCCTGAAGATGTGACTCCCAGATCTGTGTTCCCGGATGTGCTGGCACCCGATGAGTTAGAATAGGCAGGCAACAGAGGAGAAACCAATACGCGGTGGGTCCCCCAGAGACAAGCATCCTTTGTGCCCAGCCTATGGGAGTGGCCCCATCACAGGGCTCCTGGGTCCTGAGAGCACGGGGCTCCGGGAAACGGCCCACAGAGTTCTCAGCTGTGTCTCTGATGGGGCTGAAGAGGGCCCTGGCCGCAGCTCGCTCCTTTGGCCCAACCTGGACGAATTGCTCAGGGAACGGTCCTTTGGAGAGTCGGGCCACCCTGACGCCACCTTGCAAGGGCCCCTGAGCCCCGTTCCTCACCCTCACTCCCCTGCTCCCTCCCCGAGCTGGACCCTGAATTCGAAGTTCTGGGGTGAAGCCACGAACTCACACTGGGACCTCAGACAAGTCACGTCACTTCTCTGAGTTTTTGTTTCCTTTAAAATGGGGGCCACAGAATGCACACAGGCACACACGGGCGTGCACACACATGCACACGGGGGCACGCACATACCTACACACACGCACACAGGCACGCGCACGCGCACCTGCCAGCTTCCCAGGTTTCTTGGCGAGGAGCCAGTGAGATAAAGGACGTGACACATGGGACCAGCGGTTTGCCCAACTTAAATTCCCGCTTGGTTCTTTTCTTCATCAGAACCCAGACCTTTCAAATCCTGACTCAGTCACTCCCCACAAGAAATCATTGCATCCCAAACTGGACAGAGCCCTAAAGAGGATAGACGGGTCTTTCACTGCCCACTCGCTCCGTGCCCGATACTCTGCTGCATCCGCTCTATGCAGCAACTCCATTAGTCTTCTTAACACCCACTTGTCACTCAGCACCAAAACCAGGGTTCAGAGAGGCTGAGTCACAGCCTGGGGTGACACACAGCTAAGAGGCAAGGTCTGACTAGGTCTCTCTGGCCTCAAAGCCCTCGTTTACCAATGGGAAGCCCCGATGCATCTCCGACACTCCCTCCAGCTGCCCTGAGCTGAAGGCCAGCCCCTCCTTGCTAGGACCCCAACTCCCTGGCCACCTGGGCCCCTCCAGGTCACTTCTGCAGAACCTGCCTCTGGGACCCTCTGCCGCCCCCTGCAGCCACCCCTCCGACCCTCTCTCACCCTCAGCAGACCACCAGCCCGGCTCCAGGGCCTTTTATGTCCATGGAGCACGGCCAGGCCCAGGGCTACCAAGGATTCCAATGGCCAAGAAAGGACAGCAGCTTCTCCCTACCCGCCCCTGCCCACCTCGGTCTGCAGCCTGTAGAGGAGCTGGGCTTAAAAAGCTTTCGGAGGTGGGCCTTCGTGTATCCTGTCCTGTCATTTTACAAAAGGGGAAGCTGAGATCCAAAGAGATGATGGACTTGCTCCTTGCCCAGAGTCCGCATCTGGGGCATTTCAGTTGTTTGTGGGTTTCTCTCTGCATTCGCAGCAGCCGGCACAGTGCTGGAGGGGTAATCCCTGCTTGACAGCAACACCCACAAGGACAGACATTTACTGAACATCTACTACAAGCCAAGGCTTGCGATGCGTACAGGGAACACCACAGCGGGGCGCAGGACAGCGCGTGCCTGCGGAGAACTCTTGCGGGAGAACCAGAGAGACCAGCGAGGAAGACAAACACCTGCATTTCCTGAGCGCCCTTCGAACCCTGGACGCGCAAACCCGTGAGGTAGCAACGACCACGCCCCTCCCTTCACAGATGAGGAAACCAAGGCCCAGAGAGGAGATAAGTTGTCCAAGATCGTATGAGATGTAGATTCGGGCAGTCCAGTTCCAGACCCCAAACCCTTCACATTTCAATACACTGCAGATGAAAAACTATGGTCCAGCGGGGTACAGAAGGAAGCCGGAGAGAACTTGACCCAGAAGGCAGGGAAAGCCCTGAAGGGGGTTTCAGCTAAGCTTCGGCTGGAGGAAGACCAGGAGGAAGCCAGAGGAAGTGTCGGCCCCCGGGATGCCCAAGGCACCCGGGGGCAGGTGAAGGTGTGACTTCTGGGGTGGAGAAGACTGTAGTCTTCACAGCCAGGCTCCTGCAAATTCCCCAGCAAAAGACAAAAGGAGTATATAAAGTCTAACTAGTCGTTTACACCTTGGTGAGGACGAGAACCTGGTCGCCAGACCTGCTCTCCAGCCAACGAAGCTGTGTGACCTTGGACAAGCCTGTTTCCCTCTCTGTGTAGGGAACAGCAGACTCCCCCTGGACCAGCTAACAGAGCCTTGCAGAACTAGAAGATGGCTGGGAAGGTATGGCCTCAACCACAAATGCTACAAAAACAGTGGGAATGGGAACTATGAGCTCCTTTCCTGCAGGTTGGGTTGGGAGGTGGAGAGAGGAGAGGGCTGTGGGTGGATGAAGCCTAGAGAGGGACCGAGACAGAGGAGGAACAAGCCATGAAGGACAGGGAAATTCTGGCCAGGGTCCCCTGTGCAAATAGTCTCTGATCCTGAGCACCCAGCACAGGGCCTGGCCCAGAGGAGGCATCACAAAATATTTCACAAATGAACAAACGAATGAATGGAGTCTCAAAAGAGAATTCTAGGGCTGGGACTGCGTCAGATCTGGCCCCATCCTGGGAACATCCTCTGACGATTCATTGGAACTCTCACTATCACCACTGCTATTTCACGTGTTTAGAATTTCTAGCCAATGCAATAAGGCAGGAAAAACAAATAGACTACTAACTGCTGAGGAAAAGGAGACAAAAATACACCCTTTTTGCAAACCATATAAGTGCCTGTCTAGAAAATCCAGAACTAACTGAAATACTGTAAGAACCAATAAGATAATTCAGTAAAGAGCATGGTGATAAAATAAACACAAAGCATACAAATACACAAAAGTCAATAGTTCTCTTCAATAGCTGAGAGCCAGCTCGAAAACGTAATGGGGAAAATAGCCCATTCATAACAGCGACAGAGATATAAAATTTCTGAGTATAAATACTAAGAAATGTGCAGGGTTTATGTTATAAAAACTATAAAAGTTTACTAAGAGATGTTTTAAAAGTTCAGCCAAATGGGAAGACATGCCAGAGTTTTAGATAGGAAAACTTAATATGTTAAAGATGTTAATTCTTCACAAATTAATATACACATTTAATACAATTCCAGTAAAAACCCCAAGAGAGTTTTTTTAAAGGAAATTATTAAGATGGGCTTTATAAAGTTCATCTGACAGATTAAATAGCCAGAAATAGTTTTGAAAAGGGGGAAGAGGAAGAAACACAGTATAAAGACAGTAAATGTCATAATAAAAAATAGTATTTTACTAGCATAAGAATATAAAAACAGAGAAATGAAACATATTTGAATGGCCTGAAATAGATCCTGGTCTATCATATAATAATCAGTGGAGGAAAAGTTATTTAATAAATGCTTAAGTATCGGGGAGAAAATTAAGTCCGAGGCCCTCCTCATATGCACCTCCATGAAGATTAATTCCAGATGGTTTAAGTTTTTAAGAGTACAAATGATATTATGAAATGACCAGGAATATAGTGAATATCTATCTGGTCTTAGGATGGGAAAGAAATGTCGAAGTGTAAAATTAAAGAACCATAAATTTTACATATGGTAGCGTGCTCTCCCAACCACCTGACATCCTGAGTTCCTAATAAGTATTAGCTATTACTGTTTGTCAAAAAAAAAAAAAAAGGATAACACTTCCATTTGTGAAAATCATCAAGAATACTCTTAATAGGCAAACAACAAACTGGAAAATATTTGTAAGGCAGATGAAGCCTAAATAACCTTAATATCTAAACATAAATAACTTCTACAAATCAATAACAAAAGACAACATTCCAACCCAAAAAATTAACAAATTCATAAATGGTGAAGTACAAATGGAAAACAGATGTAAGAAAAACATTCTTCTCATCGATCATCAGTGAAATGACGTGAAAACAATAACGAATTATCTTTTTAAGATCTCTAATGCTAGCGGCAGCATGAATTGGTTCAGTCTTTCTAGGACGCAGTTCACAAAATAACAGCTAAACACTTACACTGCGCTTATGTGCAAGGCAGATTTTAAGTTATTCATATAACTGTATGCATGCATTTATGTGTATATTCATATATATATACACAGCTTGATTAACGTATATTGTTTAATCCACAGAAGACGGACGGCCAGAGAACTGTGGAGCTGGACAGCCTTGTGGCTAAAAGTATGAATTGGAGTCGGGCAGAGGGTTCGAATCTTGTCTTTGCCACTTATTAGGAATGTCACCCTGGGCAAGTTACTTAGCCACTTTGGACCTCGTTTTTCTCATCTGTAAAACGAAGGTAACAAGATCTTTCCTGCAGAGTGCGTAAAGCTCTTGGCTGGTCCCGGGTCCCCAGGCTGCTCAAAATGCGCTCAGTGTTTATCACTGGCAGGGCCCCTGAAGGATGCATGCATTCTTCTTGATGCTTTCTAGACTCTTCCCCATTTTCCCTAATGAGCATGCCCTACCTCAGTCATCAGAGGAGGGGGAAAGGTAGGCTGAGGCTGAGGCTGTCTCCATCTCCGCTCCCACCAGCTTTGCCAGTAGTCCCCTGGGTCACCGAGCGTGCCCCTTCTCGCCTGCGTGGCCTCCCTGGTGCCCAAGGGCCCATAGCAATCCCGGGTAATGCACCTCAAACAAGCAGGCCAGATCAGGGACGGGACGGCCGGCTGCCAAGGGGAGTAGGGCCAAGGGCCTCCTTGCTGGCAAGGCAGCGCTGCTTTTCTGCACAGCTGGAGCCCTGCTCGCCTCTGACCCAGAGCTCCTCACCTGCACCGCAGCCCTGCATCCTGCCCAACTTCACCACGGTCCAGCCTCAGCATCCTCACCAGGGCGGCTCCAGGCCTCCCCGATGGGCCCCCTTCACCCTGCTGGCTACCGACAGGCTCTGCTTCTCCAGCAGCCTGAACGGCCTTCGCAAACCTCTTGCGATCATTTCACGTCTGCTGAGAACCTTTTCACGTCTTTCTGCCACACTTTGCATAAAGTTCAAAAGTCTTACCACCACCTGCCAGGCCTCCCACGCCCCCTAGCCTCCTCCTGCCCCTCCACCTGGTCCACTGCACCTCAGCTCTCGGTTCAGCCTTCCCACCCTCTGGGAATCCCCATTTCGTGGGGTTTCCCAGCATCCAGTGCCTCTCACGGGGAGCCCTTATCATGGTGTAATTCTACGTTTATGGGTGTAATTGGCTTGTGTTCACAAGTATGGGGACATCGAGTCTGTGCCCCGTTGCTGGCCCGGCGTCTTGCACGTGCTCACAGCTGACCCATCCCTGGCACTTGCCTCAGGCCAGCACTGCTCTAAGTGACTCCGCGACTCCTCACGACAACCCAAGGGGACAGCTACTCTCATTCCCCATTTTCCAGATGAGGAAACGGAGGCACAGGAAGTCCAAGTAATGTGCCCGCAGTCACAGAACTAGGAGGTGACAGGGCCGGGATGTGAACTCTGGCCCTCTGGCTGCAGAGGCTCTGCTCTTAACCGCGGTGCTTTCCCGCAGCAAGAACCATGAGTCACTGGATACAGGAATCAACCCGATGACTCCATCCTGGGCCACCAAGGTCAGCTAATGCCAGCCTCCTGAGGGTTCTGGCTTCTCAAAGTCCTTGATCTTGACTCCCCATGGGAGGGGGACACCCTCTTGATGGATCTGAGCGTGGGATGTATGAGTCACCGGTACATGGGAAGACCTGGGCTCTGGAGGAGGCAGCGGGGTTGAAGTCTGGCTCCAGCCTGTACCAGCCACGGAGCCCTGACAAGAGTCTTCCGGGAGACAAACCCAAGGATCCAAAATAAAGCCCTGCCACGGCTGGTCACTGCGAGTGAGCCGGGCAAGTCACCTGGGCCCTTTGGGTATCACTCCTCTGCGACCTCAAGAGGGATGAAGTCCCTCACCTTTGCTGTCTCTGTTTCTGGACCTTCTTCCACCCACTGGTCTCTCCCATCCTTCAGTCTGGCAGCGGGATCTTTATCCCACAGGCCATAGGCTCCCAAGGGCTCAGTAAATGAGCTGAAGGAGTGATTGCACAGCGACCCATCCAGACTCAGGGCAGGCCCTGCCCATTTGACCGGCTTCTCCATTGACAGCGCGTAGTAGGTACTCCATAAAGCTTTGCTGACTGACGGAAGATGAATGGATGGGTGGCCCCAGAGGTGGCTCTGGAAGTCGACACCATGTGAGAGAGGAGGAGCCAGAGAATCCCAGAGCAGGCCAGTCCCACAGTCTCACCAGGTCACCTCCCAGGCCCAAAGGGGATCTGATAAACCGTGAGGACCCTCGCCCTAGAATCTCAGCCATTCCTGCAGACACACAACATTCTCTTCCTATCTCGGCTAAGTCAGGAATTCCATCCTGGGAGAGCCCTTCTTTAACCCTGTCCTGGCCCTGCCACAGGTCAAGGGCAGCCCAGGGCCCACGCCTGGCAGACCCGGGCCTGCCACCCACATGGCCCGTCCTGCGTCCACCTCTGCTCACCCCTTAGGCTCCCAGCCAAGCGTCCAGGCAGAGAGCACAACTCTCTCCCTTGACATTTCATGCAAGTGCTAAGGGGAGAAGCAGACCCCCACTCCAGTGTATTTTCTGGAATCCACTCCCTTATCTGTTATACACAGAAGCAAGCTGGAGTCCTGTCCAGGAGGCCCTGAAGCCATAGGTCCCCAGTCCAGGAGGACCCACTTGCTAGCTACGAGCCTCACTTGTCACACCTAGAGCTGCTCCTCTAAATGGCAGGAGAAGCAGCTGGTGGGCCCTCCTCCTGCCTCTGCGTATCTGTTGGCAGGATGGGAGCAGGCTGCAGGCCAGGCTGGGGCTGCCACGGGCCTGGGGCAGAGGCCCCACAGCAGCGGGCCAGCAGGAACTGGGGAGGAACCGGCTGCCACAGAAACAGGGGTCAGTCTGGGAGCAAAAGAGAACAGGAAAGACCGGACAGTCCCAGAGCAGGCCAAGAGAGACACGTTCCTGAACAGACCCGCCACTTCCGAACTGCTGCTGGTCCTCGGGATCTTGACGTGCCCCACGGCCTGGGAGACCCGAGGCCTCTGCAAGGCAGAAATCCCCGAGAGAGCTCCCCTCTCTCTGCCTGACTTGTGGGGGCAGGTCTCACTGCCATTTCCTAGAGCATCTCTTAATCTGCCTGAGCCTCAGTTTCCCTATCTGGAAATGGGTGGAAATGGGTACAGTATCCGCACCTATCTCTTTAGGTCTTTGCAGGGGTCAAATGAGACAAGCTACATAAAGTGCATGCATAGCGCCTAGTGCAGAGTCACGGTCCAACACACGGTGGGCACCATCATCAACATTTGACCCGAGAAAACCCAGAGCAGCTCCAGGCAGCTGCTGGCCCCCTGAGGCCTCTGTGCTGCCTTCCGGGGAAGGAGCCCAGCCCAGCCCTGGCCGGAGAGTCACACATCTACAGGTGCTGAGGCTGGTGCTCCTGCAGCTCTGTGCAAGGGCCCTGCGCCAGCACTCTGTGCCAGATCACCCTATATCCAAGGCTGCCTGCGTACGACTTTTGTCCCAAACTCCCAGACAAGCTGGTGCGCCAGAGGAGCTGTTCCAGGAACGCACCGAGGAGTTCCAGGGCTAGTGTTCCCCGCGTTCATCAGAGCACCGGTCACCCTGGTCTCATCTGAAAGTTAACTGGAGCATTCCAAGCAGGTTCCCTGGGGTGAGTGGCATCTCTGGGCTGGCCACCCCCTAAGGCTCCACCCCCAGCTCAGAGCTCTCCCGAGTTTCAGAAGGTCTGTCCACGAAGCATCTCCACCTGGCTGGGCTACGGGTTCCCAAAGGCAACGTCATCTTATTCCTCCTCCCAGGTTCCTGGGTTCGGTCACCTAGGCTAACACCAGAGAGTCACCGTCTGTCTCCTCTTGTCCATCACTGAGGCCTCTCCACGTCACCTCCACATTGTGGACGCACCCACTTCCCCTCCTCCCACACCCCTAAGCTGCCAGGCTGGCCTCCTCTCTCCCTTGTCACCACCCCTCCCCCGTCTCCCCACCTCTGCTCGGGTCCCCACGCCCAGTCCATCCTCCACACGGCATCCAGTGCTCTGTCTCAAACAGGATCTTTGCAAGTCTCGCCCCATCTCAAAACCTGACATTTCTCCCCATGGTGCGTCTTACGACCCAGGAAAACTTACCTCCCTCATCAGACCTTCAAGGCCCTTCCCCTTAGCAGTAAATGACCTTTCTTTACTGCCTTCCAGGGCTCTCGGTTCCAGCTGCCCTTCTCCCTGAGTCCCTCCCAACCAGAAGCTAAATTCCCAACTCCTCACTGGGTCTCTCGTCTGGCCCGGGGCCTGCGACTTGGGAGGCGCTCACAGACTGCCTGTGGCCAGGATGTGGATCCCCCACCACGACCACGAGGCCCTCCCACCAGGAGCCCCCAGGAAGCGCCCCAAACGTGGCCTTAACCCCAGCACCCACTCACGGCCCTATCTCCAGACCCCACAGCAAGTACTCACTTTGGCTCCCGGGGGCCCAGGGAGGCCTGGGTTTCCATAAGGCCCAGGAGGACCCTGAAAGGGAAAAGAGAAAAGGAGGTGAGGGGAAAACAGGAGTCACTCCACTTCCCACTGCGGCGTCCGGCACGTTCCTTCTGTCCGCCGGGCCTCCCCGCGCTCCCAGCCAAGTCCTAGCAGTAAGGCGACAGTGGCCTGCTTTGTGGGAGGACTCCCTGAACGCCGGGCCCTCTGCTGAGCACCTTCCATGAATCACCTCATTCTAGCCTATTAACCCAGGAGGGAGGCGCTACCATGATTCCTATTTTGAAGACAAGGAAGCCGGTACTCAGAGAGGTTTATCATTTTCTTAGGTCACCCAGCCGCTAAGGGGCACGGAGAACACTTAAGCTCAGACGCGTGATTCCAGAGCACAAGCTCCCCAAGCCTGTCCGCACTCTCTCCGCCCGCCCCCGTCAGCCCTTCCCAGGCTGGCTTCCTCGGGCTCACAGCACTCTGAGCTCTTGGCTGCCCCGGACCAAGCCTGGAACTTTCTTCCCTCATCCCCTCTGCCACGCTGTTCCCATCATCTGGCGTGCCTTTCCCATCCATCCCCTCCAGCAGAAACCCAAGCCATCCTTCAAGGCCTGACTAAAATGCTACCTCCTCCAAGGAGCCTTCCAGGACTCCTCCTGCTTAACGGAGCCTCTCCACTCTTTCGACTCCGACAGGGCTGTTGTCTGAGCCTTTGGAGTTGAGAGTTCAGTGGAGGGGGCACTTGGCCCCTTCTCAACAAAGGCACATCCCTCTTCTGGCCACGACACGTGGTCAGAGCTCTCTCTTAGATGCTGACAAGCTCCAAGCTTGCAGGGTCCTCCAGGGACCACGAAGCAGCTGGGAAGACCAGGCCCAGAGAGTCAGAGAGTCTTGGCCAAGGTCACGCAGCAGAGTGGTGGCCAAGCGGGGGTCAGGACCCCAGCCTGCTGGCTTCAAGTCCAGGGCTTATTTACGGCCCTGGATTTTTCCAGGCCATATCCAAATCCCCTTTACCACAGCTGGGGCCTGTTATGTCCACTTTCTCCAGCAAGGGGCCTGGACCAGAGTCTTGCAGCTAGTAACATAAACAGAGCCCTCAGACTCGGGTGCATCCTAAGGGTCTTTGTCCAGACAGAATCATCTGGGGTATTGGGGGTGGGGAGAGCCACCTCAACGGGTGCCCCCCACCACCCCAGCTTCCAGACACACTGCCCTCATCCCCGGCCCCTCTTGACTCATCTGGCTAACTGTGTATGAACTCGCTTCCTTCCTCCTTCTCCAAGGCCAAATTCCCAGCTGCAGCCTGTCACATTCCGACCCAGGCACCTCCCCCTTCCTCGATGCCTGAACCCAGACCCGCCCCTTCTCCGACCGTGTGGAGAAGGAGCAGCGCCCAGCAGTTCACTCAGCTTGGGGGATTCATAACAGGGTCCCAGGTGACCCTCCCTCTAAATAATCACCCCTCTGGGCCCCTCCTGATGTTCCAGCACACACCACCTCCTGGCACATGGAAGTAACCCAGATGCGAACGTGGCCCCAGTTCTGAGCCTTCCCGCCCAGCCTCAGTCTCCCCATCTGTCCTATGAGTGGCTGGGACTCGGTGGTCTCAGGGAAACTGGAAGACCCCAGATCTTCACCCCAACCCAGCCTCCCGGGGATGAACCTCACAGCTCAGCCTGAATTGGGCCAAGGTTGGGGGGGCGGGGGGGTGTTGGAGGAGGGGCCCCTCCCCTCCAGCGCCCCAGAACCAGGCGTGGGCTGTGCCAGGCGAGGTCAAGAGCAAGCCCCTCTCGCCATTGGTGCTGCCCCAAAGATGGGGGGCTGGAGCACTCTGCCACCCATCTGCAGCCTGTGAGGGTGGGGGCTCCCCGCTGCCCTGCCCCCACCTCCCACCCCGCTCCAGCCACAGCCTTGCAGAGAAACGAAACACATAGTTGACTGGGAGCCAAGCAGACCAATTCTATAAATGCTGCAGCCCAGAAAGCAGGGTGGGGGAGGGCCCAGGGATTCCCCACCGTCCCTCCCTGGGCCGGGGGAGTATGTGGTGGTGGGATGGGGCATGCCACAGAGCTGTGGGTGACCTCAGGTAAGGCCCTGCCCCTCTCTGTGCCCCAGAGCCGCCATCTGTGCAGAAGGGAGCTGGGACAGTTTAATCCTAGCATGCTATTATCTTTGGAATTTTATGATCTATGGAATTTCCAGTCTAGAAACAGTATGACGGGGGTGGGGGCACACAGAGAGCCTGAGAAGGATGTCAGGAGAGTCATTCCCTCACTCGTGGAATTTCAGAGCTGGGAGGGACCTTGCAAATGCCTTACCGAGATCCCACGTTTTATAGATGCAGAAACTGAGGCCCAGAGAGGGGAAGGGACTTGCCTAAGATCACACAGCTTCTTGGTGGAAATGTTCTTGGCTCTCGGACTAGAACTCGTCCGCAACCATTTGCGGGGCACTCTGCTAGGCATCGTGTAAGAAAGAGACGGAAACAGAGTCCGTCTCTGCCCAGAGGGGCTCAGGACAGCAGATGGAAAAATCAGCATAATAGGTGGTTTGAGATCATAGGCTCCGGAGTCAGACTGTCTGGTTCTATCCTGGCTCTTGCAATGACTCTGTTTGACCTTATCCAAAGTCATTGAACCTTTATGAGCCTCAGTTTCCCCACCTGTGAAATGGGGATAATATTGGAACCAATTTCTCAGGCTGGCTGGGAAGACGAGATGAGATCCCTCAGAGGCAGCTCAGCCAACAGAGTTCAGAGGTCAAAGGGAGCTTTTAGAAAGTGACCTGTGCCATCCAGAGGGACAGTCAACTGCTGCAGGAGCTCCGAGGAGGGGGTGGTCCTCAGAAAAGGAGGCGGCACTTGATCTGAGCCAGGGATGGAGGGAGAGTTAGCAAAGGAGGGCACTCTGTCTGGGTCGAGAGGACAGCCGGAGCTCAGGGGCGGAGGCCTCGGGAGGGGTCTGGGGGCCCCAGGCAGAACACTTGAGCCCGGAACGCCAGGTCAAAGGGCCTCATCCTGGTCCCAGGCTGCAAGCTCCCGGGGCTGGCAGGGTCCGTGACACCTCGGTGGTCCCCAGCTCTGGGCATGTGCTCCACGGAGCCTCTGAAGCCAGGAGGAAATGCCGCTTCAGACAGCAGATTCCAGATCCCTGGGCCCAGGCAGCACAGGGCCAGGTCTGCAGGGAACTAGGGCTCAAGTAATTGCATAACCAGAACCATCCGCTGGGCTCCGAGCTAAAAATATGCCCCAGGCAGCTCTCTCTGCCAGGGCCTCGCCAGGCACCCAGCGTGGGAAAGGCTGATTCAGCCTGGGCACAGATGCCAGGCGCCGTGGGTCCCAGCCCTCTTGGGAAGGGTCAGACTCCCCTCCAAGAGGACCCCCCAAGGGTCCCAGCATATGGTGAAGAGCCTGGGTCCCAGCCCCGGCTCTGCTATTTCCTAGATGCTCCGCTCCCTCATCTCTGAAATGACAGTGATCATCCTCGCCCGTGGGGGCTCTGGAGAGGGGGAGCAAATAAAGCAGCGTAAGCGACGCGCCAGGCATGACACACACGAGCTGCTTTTCCCTCCCAGGCTCGGGCTGGCTCCTATCAGCCACCGCAGCTCTGCCAAGTACTCCTCCAGCCCCCGGGTGAAGCTCTCAGCACAGAGAGCTCATCCCCAAGCCGGCACAGCCCAGCCAGCGCCTATGTCAGCATCCCCGCCCCCAGGATGGCCCTGCAGGGAGGGGAAGATGGATGCAAGGGTCACGTCCTCCCAGGTCAGCTTCTCTCCTGGAGAAACACCAAAGGCCATCAGCTCAGGGGAGGTGGTCTTCAGAAACCCCTTCTCCACTGCCAAGGAGGCTGCCAAGGGCGATGCCTACAGTGGACAACAGAGACCCTGCAAGAGGTCATCGCCATCCCGTGCCGTGTCTGTCCACACAGCGCCCCTAAGAGCCCTAAGTCCACTCCAAGGGACAAAGGGGAACATCGGTGCCAGAGAGGGGCAGGGAACAGCTTGAGGACACACAGCAAAGCTGGGACTTCAGGGGCAGCAGGACACAGGCCCGAGAGCCAATCAAAGTTCCGTGTGATCACTTACCCGTGGCCCCCGTGCCCCAGGGGGTCCAGGGAGCCCAGGCAGCCCAGGGGGACCCTGAAGAGAAAATAAGAAGACAGCGTTAGTGCCAAGTGGCAATAAAGAATGGCTTCAAGCAGTCATTCAACAAACCTGTCTAGAGCTCTGGGCACAGAAACCCAGAAGAGGGGTCTTCAGAGGTCCGTACCTGAGGAACCCCCGCTCTTTGGGGCTCTCAGGCCTTTGCAGCTGCTGTTTCTCAGTCTTTGAAGCTCTCATCTTCGATTACCCGGTGAATTTACTCAGAGTGTCACCTCCTCCAGGAAGCCTTCTCTGATCCCTCCCCCAGGTTGAGCCAAGTCCTGTCTTTCCCTCTACTTTAAAGGCCACCCTATCATTTGGGGAATTGTCTGCTTAGAAGCCGGTCTCCTCTCCTAGCACATTCTCCTCAAAGGAACTAACGGAATATGAGTCATCTCTCCCCAGGGCTCCACCAAAAATTTGATAAAATGCAACAGCAGGAGACCTCAGGGCTCAGTCGAGTTCTCGGCAGAGCCAGAGTGGGGAAGGCACTTGTCCAAGGCCGCATGGAGCATCTTTGCACCACGGGGAGGCAGCGCGACAGACGGGGCATAGGCACAGGCTTTTGCATCCGACGGGCCTGGGTTCAAATGCCAGGGCTGCCACTTACAAGCGTGCTTTGGGTGAGTTCCTCAACCAGCCCATGCCCATAAAATGGGGCAATAACACCCTCCTCCCAGGAAAATTGTGAGGAGGCAATGAGAGAAGGTAAATGCCCAACACACTGCCTGGGATGCGACCGTCACTCAAACGTTCCATCTATTCCAGCGGCCACAGCCTGGTCCAGCCTTCATCACTCCCCAAGAACCCGCAACAGCCACCTCATCTGTCCTCCACCCCACCTCCACCCTCTCCCCTCTCCAGTCCGCTTCCACATAGCTCCGTGCGCCCAAGGCACCCTCCTGCTCAATGACATTCAATGGCTCCCCATTTCCCACAAGAGAGAGGCCTAAACCTACAGCACAGCCTCCAAGAAGCACCATCTGACCTCCCGCTCTTCTCCTCACACAGGAAAGGAGGCAGCCGGGCAGACCTGCTAAATCGTGGGCTGACCTTTGTTCAGATCCCGGGTTTGCCCCTAAACAGCTGGAGACTGCGTGGGCCCCTCAGCCCGAGTCTGTGCTGCCCGGCTTTGCGGTGGCTTCAGTCCCGTCCCATCTCCCCCAAAGGAGTCAAGGAGGATGAAGAGAGTGTGCCTGACGGGACGAGCCCAACACGGAGCCTTCGAAGGCAGCCAGGATTTCGAGGATGTGTGAGGCCTGGGGAATTCATTTGTTTCAAATAACCATCAACGAGATTCCAGGTTTCCTGCCCAGAGTTAAAATCCGTGTTGAAAACCCAGTCCGGCTTGGCTGGTAATTAATCCAGATCTCACGCTGGGCGCCTCGGTCCACAGTTCTGGCCTGTGCACACCCCGTGCCTGCTCAGCCGTGAAGACAACTCCGGAGAGAGATGCAGATGGGCAGATAGGGGGCCCGAGGCCCCGGGTCACTGCAAAGAGCCCGGGTGGAGGGAGGGGGGCTGCTGTGTGACTTTGGGCCGGCCCCGGCCACCTCTGAGCCTCCGGGGACCTCTGGCCAAGTTGGCAGCAGTCTTGCCTCCATCCAGAGCCTGGGGGCTCAGGAGACGGTTTCGAGTCTCCCCGGGAGCCACAGAGTCCAGTGTAAGCCGGGGGCCTGGGTTCCCCCTGCGCACCCCCAGGCAAGCTACTTCCGGTCTCCAGCTTTCCTTCTTTGACTGTGAAATGAGGATATAACAGCATCTAGCTGACAGATAACCTGTAGAAGGCACTCATCCTGGTGCCTGGCACACAGTTAATGCCCAAAAGTTAGCTGTTTCTGATCAGTAAGCTGCTGGCACCTCCCCAACTCAAAATTGTAAGCCACGTTCTTCAGCATCTGTGTTTTGGGGAGAGCCAAGATCTCCCTTCCTAGAAGGCCCTGGGTGGCCCTATTCGTCCAGGTGACCCGGAATTAAATGGAAATGCAGGGGCTAAGGGTAAGCACCACTGTGGGCATCGTTATCGTCATCGAGCCCTTGTAACAGATGAGAAGCCGAAGAGAGGCTCAGAGAGGCAAAGTGATTTGCCCAAGGCCACACAGCCAACAGGCAGAGCGTGGATTCAACCCAGGAGCATTTGACTCATTCGCTTATCCCGGGCAGCTCCCACACAGACCATCCTGGCCAGGTGTGTTCTGACTAAGTGTGCAAGCTTGGGTAAGTCCCTTCCCTTGTGCGGGCATCTGTGAAATGAACATCCCGGAACCTTTCCAACAATGGCATTTCCTGAATGCTTTCCTCCTCTGGGTCATCGGCGAACGAGGAAAGGTGAGCTCATGCCCAACTCACAGGGATGAAGGCCCAGGCCCAGAGGGGTGAAGGGCTTGGCAGGGCTGCCTCAAGGGAGGATGGACACTCCCTCTTGGCATTTCTTTGGCCCCAGAAATGGGGGCATCCCGGCTGGAGACTGACCTCACCCACAACATCTGCTGAGCAGACTCCGAGCACCAGTCAGGACCCAGGGCCCAGCCTGTGAGGTCAGCCCGGGGCGTCCACCAACGTGGGAGCACCAGGCTGCAGCCAGGGGCCTGACCCTCCCGCACTGGGCGCTCTCCGTGTCAGTGCCCCCTGCCCCCGTCCCCTGCTCCCAGACCCTGCCTGGTCCCCATGCAGTGGAAAAATGCTGCCATTTCTTTCCAGGGCCCGAAGCCTGAGCGGGTGATTCGGGGATGATTCACGGAGCCGCGGTGGGATTTTCCACTCCACGCTGCAAACAACGGGGCCTCTGAGAGGGCCCGGGCCCGAGGGGGAGGGGAGTGGGGGCGCAGGCCCGCCTGGGGGCGGCCGACGAGGCCCGGGCTCCGGCGAACAGAGCCATGGAAACAGCCAAGCAGCCCCCGCCCTGGGATCCCCCAAGGGTCCCAACCTCTGACAGCCAGACCCAGGGGAACCCCATCCCTCGGAACAAGCCCACCCTTGTGTCCAGCTGCGAGGGCCCGCCTGCCAAGCCTTGCAGGAAGGACTCCGTCTGGCAAAGCCCCTGGCAGCAAGAAGCAGAGGTTTCACAGGCCTGGGATCTGTGTCCGGTCCTGTGTGTGCCACTAACTACGGGGTGACCCTGAGCCACGACCTGCAGTCGCTGGGCCTCTGCTCAGTGGCTGTAGCCTGATGGGGGCGGCCAGGGCCCTGGCTCACGGGGCCCTCCCATCTCTGACCACCTGAGCTCACGGCTGTTCCCAAGCAGAGCCCACAGGGTGCCAAGACATCCCGTCTCTGTCCTAGAGAAGAGCCAGCTGGGCCAGGGCTTCTCAGTGTGGCCTGGAGCAAGTTACTGCATCTCCCTGTGCCTCTGGGCCTCAGTCTGTCCAGCTGTAAAATGGGGACACAACACCCATCTTCCAAGACTACGTGCGGGTGCTGGTGTTTCTCCATTCGCTCCCCAGATGCCTGCTGTGCCCAGGGACGCTGAGGCCACACCCTAGGCTCTCTCGCTCTCCTGGGCCAGCTCCCAGGCTCCAAACCCATAGTCTCCAGACAAAGCAAACCCCATCCATTCTCCGGGGCTCTAGAGGACATGGGTATAAGGCTTGACTTTCTCAAGATCTAGCCCCAATTCCTAACCGCCCACAGTACAAAGGCTCTCCCACGTCCAGACCCTCCTGGTTGTCTTAGTGCGACAATGCCCGCCCCCCTGCCGACCATCAGCACATGAGTCATCAGCCACGACAATCCACCGGGACCCAGGCTCTAGTGCTGGTTGCTTTATGGCACTCATCTCACTCAGTCCACACAACAACCTGGGAAAGGTAGGTTGACCCTTATCCCCACTTTATCAAAACAGAAACTGAGGCTCAGACAGGTTAAGCGATTTGCCAAAGGTCACACAGCACCTGGCACCTAGAAGGCACTCAATCAATGTTTGCTGAAAGGATGGCTGGACAAGGGAAGTGTTCAAACCCAGGTCATTCCAAACCCAAAGTCTGTGTGCTCTGTGCACTCCAGGCAGCCTCCTCGCGCCAGCAGCAGCAGAGATCTGGGTAACCTCAAGGGGCCTGGCCTGAGAGTCAGGACGACCTGGTTCTTGTATGGATCAAATGCCTTCATTCATTTCCCAGATAGTCACGGAGCATCTGCTGGGGGCCAGGCCCTCAGCTGGGTCTCCCCGGGTTGACGCTCACAGAAAGAGCAAGCTCGTGCAAATTCCAGCAGCCCGACGTGAATGAATGAGGCCTTGACTCGCCTCCTCCCAGGCGTGGGGCTTCTGTGCAGCTTCTGTGCAGCCTCTGTGAACCACAGCCTCCCCGCCCTGCTCGCCCGGGGCCAAGCTCAGCTTTTCCATGCTCCCCCCGCGCCGGGGGCTCCCACGGAGCTCCCTCGCTCAGTGGCTACAACTCCTGGCAGGCCTGGGCCCAGCCCTCTGCCTCGGCCTCTGCCAGAGCGTCTCGTGCCCCTCGAGAGCCGTGGGGAACGGGTCCCACACAGCCACGGCACCCTTCTCGGCTCTGAAAGGTCCCACTGTCAGTTCTAAGGAGGGAGCTCTTGTCACCGAGGGGAGACAGCCCCAAGGGGGAGCAAGGAAATTCCCCAAAGTCACCCGGCAAAAATAGAGCTCCGAGGCAGCCCTGGCCATCGCCCAGCTTGCCTCCCCGCAGGAGGTGGGAGCTAGTGTCATCCCATATTCTGCAGAAACCGAGGCTTCATGGGGTGAGGGCCACAGAGCCAGCAAGGAACAGAGTCAGGATTTGAACCCAGGTCTGCATGTCCCCAGACTGGGGACAATTAAGCCCCTTGTCACAGGCAGCACAGCTTCTTCTCTGCTGCCTTAGATCCTGAACGTGTACGCGGGTTGGGGGCAGATGAGAGACGACAGAAGGAACACGAGCTCTTGTCACTGCCGCTCAGAGATGCCACTGCGATTATATAATGTCTGGTATCTGGTGAAACATAAATGACCAGTTTGCCACCTGCCACCCAGCAGACTGGATAAAGCTTCTAGAAGCTTCTTGGCTCCTGTTGGAGTGAAGCTAGGTTCCAAGCTGGGGAAGGGTGGGATGAGGTCACGGAGGCAGGCTGCCACCCGAGCACACAGACGTCCTCCCTCTTGTCCTTGTCTGTTCAGGGTTGGAGAAACAGGAAGGGCCCCAGTCCTCGCCGGAAGTCGGGGACCCAGAGTCGCACCCCAACTCCTATAAGAATGTGCTGGGTGCCCTTGGCCAAGTCTGTGGTCCCCCCAACCATGTGCCCTCACCTCCAGAGCACGGATTAGCACACATCCCGCCCTCCTGAACCAGCGGTCACGAGGTCCTACAGGGAGACGCCGCACACATGGACGTAGCTCATAAATGTGACGGGTATAGAAAAGAAGATTCTTTAGATGTAAGCTCTTCCTCTGAGGACAACGACAGGCTCTAACACATCTCTGAGGCCACCAGCTCTCAGTCCTGAGTCCTAGGCTCTCAGAGTGGACACTCTGGGGTGGAATGGAATGTGCTGGAGTCTAGAGCTGGGGTGCAAACTTTAACTCTGACTCCTCTGTGCTGTGTGGCTTTGGGGCAAGTCCTGGCCCTCTCTGGGCACAGTCTCCAGGCTCCTCACATGGCCAGTGAAGAAGGTTGAGCTGAATGAGCCCTAAGCATCTGTTGTCTGAACAGGACGATTCCAGGACCTTCTTCGATCCTGGGGAAGCTCAAGGAGGAGATGTGGCCGGAGGCCTCACCTTCAGTTGGCCCACATCAACAAATCTCGGAGGAAAGGATATGGCTCAGGCATCCAACAGGCTCAAAAGGCAAATTCTACATCGGAAAAAAACGCTCCTGCTCCAGTTCTGCTGGCCCGGACACGGCCGTCCTGTCTCCACACCACACACCCCTGGGGAGGCAGGGTTGGCCTCCTCTCCTCGGCGGGGTGGAGACCCCGAACCTCGCGACGCTCTGTCAGAGGGGGGCAATTCACCCTGCTTTGGCCTCGCAGCCAGTGAGCTGGCGCCCATGCAGCTCGGGAACCTGGTTTGTTGGGGCCCAAGGCACCTGGTGCCTGAGTGGGGTCGGGTAGCTTGGAGGGTGAACACGGTTTCTCCTCCTTCGCTCAGCTCCCAGCTCTCTCCCCTGCCAATTTCAGAACATGGGGACTCGAGCAGCACGCTGACATAATTGCACAGCAATGCATACGATTTCCATAAGTTCCACAATATGGTTATAATAAAAACGAGCTCTCAGTCCCCTTGGAGACAGGCTGAATAAATATTATTTCTAATGGCTATTAAAACTCATTAAGTGTGTTTGTAAGGCCCAGGAATTCCCAGGATCTGCCACTGTCTCCCCACTGTAGGGAGTCTCCCCTCAAACACAGAGCCCGGTGGAAAACGGGGCCCCAGGAAGGAGAAGACCCCACGGTGGTCAGGTCCGAGGCAGGAGCACAGAGGCCCGAGCGTTCTGGAAACTCTCTCCCACCATTCCCCACCCGGAGGAATTGGCCTCCAGCTGCAGAAAGGTCGTTGCCCCTGGAGACAGTCCCAGGCACCCTGGAGGCACCGACCCTGAGGCCGTCTCCTGCACGTGGAATGTTCCGTCTCCCGTCCCTGACTGCTCAGGCCTGACTCTCCTCGCCCCAAACTCCTCTACCAGGGGCCACCAATCAAATGTCTGCAGGAGCCAGGCAGGCGACACAAACGGGTGAAAGGACCGAGTTGGAAGACCCAACTGGGAAACATGGGGACTGCGGCAGACAGAAGCAGGCTTGTCCTAACGGGGCAGCCCTGACCCAGCCACAGCCCACGGGCCACTGCGTTTCTCCAGTTTCCAAGAGAAGCTGGTCACCAGGTCTTTTATATGGAAGCTCCCAATTTTTTTTTAAATATTAGCAGCTTAAACATTTTAAAACAATGCTACGTGTGCCAAACAAAACAAACCCAGGACTACCCATGCGAGACCTTTGTCCGAAGCTCCCAGACAAGCTGAGGGGCCCAGAGGCTTTGCTCCAGGAATCGGAGAGCTGGGTTTGGAGGCTGTGGGACCTGGGGCCAGTTGGTTAATGGTTTTCCTTAAGCCACTCGACCTTGACAGTCGGGATAGCAAAGAATGACCTGGGACCGGGGCCCAGCAAAGCCCAGGATGCTTTTCACCTGGGGGCAGCCCCCAGACCTGAGTGTGCCCCAGCAGCTCACAAATCCGGAACGGGATGTGCAATCCTGAACGCAGCAGAGCTGGGCTAGCGGCGGACACGGGTTCAAGTCAGGACTTTGCCCATAACCAGCTCTTCCCTCACCAGAAGCAAAGACTTCACCCAACTGCCCCCATCTCCCATTGAGCTCCATGCAACATGCAGACCCCACCCAGTCTTACCGGCAAACCGCAGTCTCCCTTGGGCCCCGGAGGTCCCACCAGCAGAGGGAAAGGCGTGGGTCCCGCCAGGTGGAAGAAGGAATAGCCACTGCTCATGGGCCGGGGGCTGGAGGACGGGAATCGCACGGGGGCCAACGCCGGAGCTGGGGTGGTCTGCGGGCTGGGCTGGGGCGGTCTGGGGCTCGGCCCGGCTGTCGGAGGGTTCGACGGGACGTCCCTGGCTGCCTTCCCAGGTCTGAGGGGGACGGGCTTCCGGGGGCCGCTCTTGGGTCTGGCTTTCCTCGTGGCTTCTGATCCAGTGGATTTCTTGCTTCCAGTGGGGGCTGAACCAAGAGCCAGGGTGGCTGGTGGCCGAGTGGTCCTGATGGAGCCAGGACTGGGGGCAGGTGATGGGTGCAAAACAGTGGGTTGGGGAGGTCTGCGTGTGCCGGTGTGGGCAGGGCCCGGCTCACTGGCCCTACTGCTCTTCTTGGTCTCAGTCTGGACCACGGAGGGGACGAGCTTTTTGGAGGAGCCAGTGGCGGGAGGTGGGGGCCGGCCGCTGGGTGGCGGAGGTCTGGGCGTGCCGGGGTTCCTCTGGATGGGCTTCACGGTGGGACGGGAGACCCTGGCAGGAGCTGGGTGGGGAGTGGGCAGCGCTGGCTTCTTCGTGGGACGGGCTGACTTTGTAAAGGAAGGCGGAGCTGCCTTCTGGGGGGATCCCGGGCTTTGGACGGGGGCAACTGAAGAAGGGGCTGTAGGCTCGGTCGGGGGACTTTTGGGCATTTTGGTGGCTGTGCTCTTCCGCAATGTCTGGACAGATCTGGAGCTGCTGGCAGGCGAGGCTGGGGATGTGAGAGGAAGCAATTCACTGGCTGACAGCTTGGCAGGTGGTAGTGGGGTCCAGGCTGGGCTTCCCACTGTGACACGCTGCTGGGGGTCTATGGTGCTAGTCCTTTGGGGCTTGGAGGGCGTGGGAGGCACCACAGTCACCCAGGGCCCGCTGCCTGCAGGCCGCGACCCCAGGGCTGGAGCGGCAGTGGTCAGGTTCTCGAGGCCCAGCAGAGCAAGGTCGGTCTGGAAGGCGAAAGGTGAGCCAGCGTCTTGGGGGAGGAGGGGTCCCAGCCGGGGCCGGTACATGTCAGCCTGTCCACACTGCTTTCTCAAGTGGGCACAGTAATTGTGAGCGACCCGCGCCACAGGGTGGATGCTGAACTGGCACAGGGCGCCTTCAAACTGGACCGCGTGGGGGTTCATCTTCCCGAAGAGGAACGAGCCCTCGGGGTCGAGCGCCGGGTCCCTGTGGAAAGGCAGTGGGACAGGCACCCGGCGCTGCCCGCAGGCCGTCACCAGGGTGACCGTGCGGCCACGGAGCTCGAGGGCCAGGTGGTGCCAGCGCCCATCGTGCATGTCGAGGTCAAAGGCCACGGAGCGCCGGGGTCCCAGGTGGACCACCGTCTTGCCGGGGACGAACTGTAGGCCCAGCTGCAGCTTGTGCTTGCGGCTGCGGACGGCGAAGAGGAAGGCATGGTTCACCCGGTGGGAGCAGAGACTCAGCACCAGCGCCAGCTCCGCGCCCAGGGTGGCAGGAATGACGGTGGCCGTGGGGGCCTGCAGCCGGGCCCGCTGCGTGAAGATGAAGCCGGACTGGAACGGAATGACCCCCGGGGGCGGGGGGCTCCGGCCGCCTGCTGCCTTCGTCCAGCTGAGGCCCAGGCGCTGAAGGACATCCACATCTGCAGAGGGAGGGCAGAGGGGGAGGGGGCACGGTCAGGGCCCGCACCAGCCCGGGGCCCCTCCGGGTGCACAGCCGGTGAGGATGGGCCCCCCACTGCCACCCACGGCTCCACGGTTGTGGCTGAGAGTCCAGAGCCAGGACCAGTCTCACCCAGCTGCACGATCTTGCATATAGTGGCTGAAAACACCAGCTCTGGAGCCACTCTTCCCAAGTTCAAACCCTAGCTCCACCACCACCACCAGCCCCCTGACTTCCGTGCCTCGGTTTTCCCATCTATTAAGTGGGGTCATGGTACTACCAACCTCACAAGGAGGTTCTGATGCACTTGGAAAAAAGTGCCTGGCACAAAATAAGCACTTTGAAATGACAGCCACTAATACTAAAATGAGTGATCATCACCCAATGCTCACACGAGGCATATTTGAGGCTGCCTGACATGGCTCGTTTCTCCTTCTCTCTGCCTCAAAAGCCACCTCCTCCAGGAAGCAGTCCCATAAGTGAGGGAGCAGGGTGACAGGAACGGACGTGTCACTGGAGCTTGGGAAGGATGTCCAGGGGGCCTGACTGCCGTCACCACCTTTGGGAACCGACCCCGGTCCCTTCCCACCCCCGGGGGTCTCTGGCAGGAGCAGGCAGGGGGAGCTGCTCGCTGCACAGAAGGGAGAGGACATTGCCACAACTCCCCTCCTCCCGGGGTGGCTTCGGAGAGAGCACAGGAAGTCATCGAGGCAGCCCTGCAGCCTGTGTCCCCCGGCGCAGCGTGTGGACGTCCGACCATGGTCTGGCCAGGACTACGTTGGTGGGGGGTCTACAGAGCAAAAGGACAGCTTCCAGGAAGTTCATCGAATGGCTTCCTGACCTCGCCCCTCGCAGATCAGCTGACCTCCTCCACCAGCTGAGCTGCCAGGGTCTACAGAAGCTGGCTCTGAGCTCCACAGCAGGCAAGGAGAGGCTGCCTCCGGAATGGGGGTCTGGGTTAGGTCCTCAGGCCCTTCCCCTGAGACCCTCAGCAACCCAGCCCGAGTGCAGAGTGCTCTCTCCCTCGCCGCCCGGTGCCAGGGGTGTGCACGGGGCTGAAGGCGGCCCTTAGCACTTAGTAGGCCCTCGGTCGACAACTGTGAGACGGATGGACAGATGGATGGACAGAAAAATGGGCTGTGAGAAACTGAGAACCTGGGTGCTGGAAACCTGGCAGCATAATGGTTCCATAGCAGCTCTGGAGTCAGAAGGCCAGACCACAGAGCCGGACGAGAGCACCCGTGAGTCTGGACTCTGAGCCTCAGTTCCCCGCGCTGTAATGGGGGCTATGAAGAACGCCCACACCATAGGGCTGTAGGGAGGCGAAATGGCGGTCCTCCTCACCATCCTGCCCCACCCCCTGCTCCCGGGACCTCTAAGTAGATCTCCTCCTGAGCCCCGGGCCTCAGTTTCCCTGCCTGCAGGCTGCTATTTTGGGTTGGCCTGGCTTGAAGACCCTTATTCCTCCCTCAGACCCACGGGCCCTCATTTCACTTCAAATTCCTCCTTTCTCCCACCTCTGTCTGTCCCCAGGTCCTGAGCTAAAATAACCCACGGTGTCAGGATCCTCCCAGTAGCAGTGTATTTTATATGTTTTCATCACGGAAAATCTCTTACTATCATGGAATGCAACTCACTATAAACAACTTAAAAGGGAGACGCCATTTGTTGGGGATGAGGGAGGGGCAAGAAAGCCACCCCTCCCTTGTCCAACCTCCTCCGTCCCCTGGAGGCCCCCAGGCCTGCACACTCCTCTCCCTGCACACCGCAGCTGACAGACACCTGCACTGCCCAGGGACAGTGACAACTGGCCAGGCCAGGTGGCATCGACGAGCTTTCCCTCATCGTCCTCTCCAGGGGGTTTCAAAGCTGACCCCAGCCAGTCTCCAGGCCTCCCCCACAGCTCAGGGCAAAGCCCCAAATGCACAGAGCTGGCCATCGCTGAGCTTCCAGAAGCCTCTGACCACTGTGAGCTCCACAGGACACAGGGCAGGGCTGTTCTCGCCCAGACTTTTTGGATACATAAAATAACTAACAACAATAATAAAAACTCATATTTATTGAGCACTTACTATGTATCCAGGGCCTTACATGTATTATCTCGCTGGTTCTCCAAACCATCTATGAAGCAAGTGCTGTTTATCATCCCCACCCTATAGACGAGGGTTAGAAAAGTTGGCTAGAATAACGTGCCCACGGTCACACGGCTTGTAACAAAGCCCACAGCTGGGGTTTGAACCCAGGCTGCCCGGCTCCAGGGTGTGCGCTTTTAGCCACTACGCTCTCCCACACTAGAGCCCCCCAGACCGGCTGGAAGGGCGGAGACACAGCCAGAGTCCCATCAGGGGTGAGGAGCGAGGGGACAGAGGAATGAATGCAGCCCATCGCCAAGAAAGGAGGATGCAGCCAGCTGGCCAGATCCCTTTATTACATAAACCTGGCTCCACGCAGCTCCGCCCCCCACCCCCCCACCGCCTGACTCAGGACTCTGGACAGCTGTTCACCTACTTTGTGGGGAAACAGCAAGCTCGGAAAATATGACATTTGCACAAAATGTTGCCGGGCAGCAAGAGTCTCTTCCGGGCACGGCCCTCCCCTCCCTGGTACTCAGTGCCCGCCCTGCGGCCAGGTCAGGCCACAGGGGCTCTGGGAGGGCCCGGCTGCCCGCCCTGGCGCATGGGCAGGGCATGGAGAAGGGGTAAGGGCCGCTATTTTGAGAGGCATTGTGGCTGCTTAACAAACAGATGTGGGAGAGGTTTCAGTTTCCACGGGCAGCCGTGTGGCCTGCCCGCCGCCGCCCCGGCCCCCTGGACAGCTCCTCTGGGAGAGCAGGAGCGGGATGGCATGGGAAGGAGAGGGTGGGTCACAGGCGTGGGCAATGCTAGGTGGCCTCGGTGCCTCCTCTCAGCTTTTCCTGGAGTACCCATTGGACAAATAGGGACAACAGAGGCTGACAGCCCAAGTGACTTCTTCAAATTGTGCCCCGATGGGAGCAGAAGGCTCAGCCGTCCCCATTTCTACCCTGAGCCCTGCCTGCCCCTTATGAAAGACCAGCCATGATTCTTTCAAGCCCAGAGAGAATTTGCCAGTGACTGGCTCCATTCTATTGATGAGAAAACCGAGGCACTGATTTCCAGTTAGCAGCATGGATGCCTCCGACCCCCGCTTTCTCGGGTCCCTCTGTCCTCCCTTGTCTTCCCCTGGACAAAAAAAAGAGAGAATTACCTTCAGGAGGTCCTTGGGTGGAGGCCAGGCGACAGGCAAACGAGACTAAGATCCAAGTGAAGAGAAACCCCCTAGAGACGGGGAGACACAAGCAGATGCAGCATCAGCTTCCACCCTCTGGCCCGGATCCGGCGGGGGCGTTGAGAGGGGATCACCCAGCCCGGGTCCCATCCTGGCTGCACCCGTGGTGGCTGGGAGGCAAGGCACCGGCTCTAGGACCCCATCCGTGCAGCCCACGCTCCAGGTCTCCAGGGTCGGGACCTGCTTACACAGTACGAACACAGCCTCGCCTTTGACAGATCAACACACCAAATCTGGGGCAGGAAACGCTGCGCAGGAAGCTCTGCCCTGGGCGTCAGGAGACCCAGGGGTCAGCTCGGAAGTGGCAGCCGACTCACTGGGCAGGAAGGGGCCAGCTCCTCTCTCCCTCTGGACGTCAGTCTCCCCATCTGTACTACGGCCTCATGCTCTTGAGGCCCAGTGGGCGGCAGAGCCAGGGCTGAAAGGTCAGTAGGAAGACCAGGCTGGGCCGCCTGGCTGACCGACGTCCTCAGAGAGCAGGGGAGACGAGCACTCACTCTCCCCACCCAAGGCAGGCAGCGCAAGAAGACCCCCCAACCAGGACCAGTGCTTGCTAAGGAGCTGCTTCCCTGGCTTTATGCTGCTGGAAAATGCGAGGAAGGAAGAGAGAAGACCCTGGGGAGTCAGGCAGACCCAGGTGCAAACCTGGCCCCCTCACTTACCAGCTGTGCGACCCTGGGTGAATCACACAGCCTCTCTGAGCCTGTCTCCTCCTCTGCTGACACCCCCTATCCTGCAGGCCAGGCATGAGGATTAAATGAGCTCACGCATGTCAAGGCCTCAGCCTGGCACCAGGCCCAGAAGTGCCCCTCACACCATCCCTGTGGCCCCCGCACTCAGCGGCTCCTGCCAAGAAGGGCAGAGGCAGCGATCCGATTTCCCCTCCCTGTGGGAGCAGGCACAGAGACACCCGAAGCCAGCCACCCGGGGCATCGGATCCCCGAGCGGCCAGAGGAGAGGGCGGCATGTGGCCGGAGGCGGCCGGCAGGGAGGCGGGCAGAGAGCCTCGACCGGCGGGTGGTGAGGGCTGAGGCCGCGACACAGAGGCCCAGGATCCACTTCCAAGAGGACGGCGTGCTTCTGGGGAATCGTGCGATCCAGGAAACCCGTCAGCTGGGGGTGATGTCTGGGCCCTTCCCAGCTCCCTGGGGGCCTTGGAAAACAAGCTCACGCCCTCTGATTTAACAGCAACACTCCGATTTCATTGCAATGAGGATCAATGGTAACGTTGACCGGACACTAGGAAGACGCTGGTGGTCACCTGCCCACAGCCACGCCCCCCCTTCCTGTTTGTTGAGGGACACCTGACCTTCAGAGGATCCAGGATGAATCTAGGTAAGTCTAAGTCGATCCTGGGAATTTCATCTGCCACGCCAATGACTGGTTTAGGCATGCATGTGACCCAAATGTGGCCAATGAGATGGGAGGGATGCCTGCCAGGGCCTCTGGGGAAGTATTTCAAAGGGACAGAGAGGTTTTCTTCTAGCCTTTGTACGTTGTTGAGTGAGAATGTGCTGCTGCTGCAGCCATTTTGTGCGCATGAGGTAACAAGCCCCACCAGCACGTGAGGATGGCAGAATGCAAAAATAGTGGGTGTTTGATGACACTTGAGATGCTGAATTAGCCAACCCTACTACTGCTTTTCCTTTGGACCTCTTGATAGGGGACGTAATAACTCTCCTTATTGTTTAAGCCATATTGAATGGGGTCAATTCCTTGCAGCATAAGTCAAACTAGCTGAAACAGCACTCAGATGCTGATGGTGTTCCCTCGAAAGCCTTCTCCAGCCTCTGGGCCTTTGCACGTGCTGCTCTTGTTATCTAGACACCACTCTTTGGCCTGGTCAGTTCCCACACGCGTTAGATTCCAGCTTGGGTGTGAGCTCCCCCAGTCCACTTCATGTACCCGCCACAGCAGGAGTCTCATTGTCTCTCTTCCTGTTTCCTCTTCCAGTCCTAAGTCCCTGAAGGGCAGGGACCACACCTGTCTAGTTGACTCCTGTATTCCTAGCGCCCGGCAGGCGTGTGGGAAGTGCTCCGTGTACGTCTGTAGAAGGAATGACCATTACGTGGTCTCACGGGACACTGCCCTTTAAAAAGTGCCTTCCCATCACCTCCACTCCAGCAGGCCCGCCCACCTCTGACTTTTTCCCAGGATGCTCCTGGCTAACCCTCGGTCCCTCCTCATCCTCTCCAAGCTGCTGCTGCTGCTGCTGCGATCGTGCCTTTTTCACGCGGCCAGTTCTCCCCGCCACCACAAGCCTTGCTGCCACTCCCCACCAGCAATCACTAAACGTCAGGGTGCCTCGCGGCCCTGGCGTTGCCTGGGGACAAGAGCAGAGGCCGACCCTTCCGGCGTGACCTGCTCGCTTGAAGCCAACGGCAGCCTCATCAGCCCTGAAAAGAAATAATAGGCAGCTTTGTTCGAACTGACAAAAACTGAGGCTCCAAGAGGTCAGGAACTTCCTCAAGGTCACCCTGGGCAGGCTCTGGGGTCATCATTCTTCAGAACTTCACACCCACCAGGTAGACACTCCAGAAAACCATGGTCAGATTTATCGGGGATGAGCTATCTCCTACATCCCAGGCTTGGCAGTTCCCAAAGCACAACTGCGCACCAAAGGCTCTGACAAGTCCTGCAATAAAGCACCTGACTGCACTTTCTGTCACTCAGCAGTCCCTGAACTTAGAGGACCGGGGAAGACTCATTTTTCCTGAAAGGCCTTCTCAGAAGACACTGCCTCTCACTTTCCGGGGTTCCCACAATCTCACTAGTTTCAGTTCCATTTCTTTCCACCCTCCCTCCCTAGTTCTTTCCAGACACCAGCCCTCCTGAACTCTCTCTCTATGTTACGTCACATCCCCCCTTCATAGGATGCTCCCCAAGCTAATAACGAGAGGCCAAGTGGAGAGGAGAAGATGCAAGAAGCCCCCATGTCCTTCTCAGTCGACTTTTCCTGCTGGGGTAACACCAAGGAAAGCACTCTGTAGAGAGTAAGAGGGGAACTTAGGGGGAAATAATTTTAATCCCTAAAGGTCAGGAGAGAGAAGACTCGAAGCTTTGAGAGAGGGGACCGGAATCTTCTCTTCCATTGAGCTGCCTAACACTGTGGTTTCTAACTTGAGAATTTCAGCCCCCGAGGCCTGTGACAAAAGTATTTGTCCCCCCATTCATTCACCTCGACAAACACAGCTGACCCTCTCCTAGCCGGATTCTGTGTGCACTTGACCACAGACTGCCAAAGGATACCGCAGGGGTATAGAATGGGAGAAGGTCCTTCAAGGTCATCTAAAGGCCGGATTCTAGTCCCATCCCCTCCTCGTGGACACAGGCAACTGAGGCCCAGAGAGGGGATGCGACTTGCCCAGAGCCACACAGCACGTCAGTGACGCATATCCTCTGACTCCACTACTTAGCAGACAGTCCTTTTCGCTTGACTAGTCTCCCATGGAGAAGAAATTGGAGACTTCCAGGGGCTTCCTCCTTGCCAGAGTCCCAGCCTTCACCATCCGGAACGGAGATGTGGCCTGGAGAGCCAAGCGCCAGGCATGGAAAGTTGGCTCCCAGAGGGAGGCCCTGCCGATCCTTGTGCTCCCGTTCCAGCCCTGTTTAGGCTCCTGCTAATAACATTCAGTGCCTGCACTGGCTCAGCTCTGTGCTTCCAGACTTCTGTTTTCACCGCTGACTTGTGGGCCTTGGCTCGGCAAACCCAGGGCTCCAGAATGCCGGGAAGACCAGAGCACAGGGGCCAGAGAGGGCAAGAGGCAGCCGAAACGGGAGCCGCGCTCAGGGAGCCTGAACTTGCAGCCACAGCCTGGCCACACAGCCCTCCCAGAGGAAAAGCAGGTGTACCCTTCCCCTGCGAAAAGCCCCCTGCCAGGACACCAAATATGGTCATTCCTGGACCACAAGGCTGCCAGAGCCTGCAGCTGGTTTCCTTGTGTCTTCCTCCATCCCTGTTACCTGGGAACACACAGGATCTCGGAGACCCAGACCAGCTTTAACATCCACTGAGAGCTCGGAGCTGAGATCCAGGAGACTGAAACACACCAGGAAACCAGCCCTGGGGACTGCGGGCTTGGCCGGGCTCCCCCGGGTAAGCTGGGAAGGATGCTGGCCGGAGGACCACAGGACAACAAAGGAGGATGGACCACTTCCACCTGCCTCCAGGGACGGGCAGGCCCCGTGCGCCCAGACAGCCACGCCCAACCTCCTTTCTTCACACCTTAGACCTCTTCCATCCTCTTCCATGGGAACACAGACGGCTCATCCGTCTGGACAGGATGCAGCCCAGAATTTTCCAGTTGACTCACACATCCATTCAAGATGAAGTGAATAATAATACAAATAACAGCTGCCGTTTATTGAGCACTTACTACATCCCAGGGACTATTCTAAGCCCTGGGCAAGCACGGTCCCATTCATCTTCCCAAGAGCCTGCTCACTGAGAACTCAGAGGCCCGTTTCGTGGATGAGAAAAATGAGAAGCAGAGAGAGGCTGGTCCTGGCTCACCGGGCAGAGCCAGGACTGCAAGTGTCTGATCGCCAGGCTCTTTCTGCCCTGCAACCTGCCTGCCAGGGGCGCGAGTCTACAAGGACCTGGCTTCAGCCGTCCCCCGCCAACCGATAGGACATTTCTGTGTGCCACGCCAGATTGTGGGGTATCAAGAGGATCCCTGGACACAGGAATGGGGGAAGAGACTATGCCAAGGACATCACAGGAGGAATGTGCTCAGAGAGGGACAGAGCGGATGGGCCCCCCAGTGCACCACCAGGGGAGCTGACAGCTGTTAAGCTGAGCCTTGAAAGACAGCAGGGCCCATGGAAGCATCCATGAGTCCAGAGAGGAAAGGAAAGGAAAGACAGATCTGGGATGTGCCCCATAGGCAATGTCACGGAGCCTGGTCTGAGGCACAAAGCTGGAAGGCACGCAGGGGCCAGAGGGCACAGGATGGGGGCCACTGCGGCAACGAGGGAGGCAGGGAGGCAGGAGAAGGCAGAGGCCGGGCCTCAAAACAACACGACTGCCCACCTGCCCAAAGCTTGAGCCCCACTGTGGGGTGCTTGCCTGGCACCAATTTTCTACCCAACCGCTGGCCTCTGCCCTGGCACAGGGTCTTCTGGAGAAAATGAGTCAGCAGTGTGCTTACTGGTGCTGTGTGTGTGTGTGTGTGTGTGTGTGTGTGTGTGTGTGTGTTGCGGTGGGGGGAGGGGGGGCGGGGGAATCTCAACCACCCAGCTTTTTCCAAGACATGGGAAAGAAGGGGGGGGCGGTCATCCCCCTGGTTCCAGCTCAGAGGGGGCAGGGCATGGGGCCGTAGGGTGGGGCTACAGCCCTGACCAGCCTCTTGGGAATGTCCCCTGGTCCTGGGGGCAGAACAGAAAGGCAGCAAGGTCTGGGTTTCTCTGGACAGTAAGCAGGAGCCACAGTCCCCGGTCCCTAAGGGGCTGCTCCCATCCTCGCTGGCTCCCACACACACCCACACTCCGACCGGCTCTTGCACATGCTCACTGTCTCACAACTCCTACTCCACGGGCTGGGAGTCAGAGCCGCTGGGTCCCAGCTCAGCCGCAGCCCCACCTTGGGGATTCCCGCCCGGCTCTGGCCCTCGGTCCGGGCATCTGTACAAGAGGGGCTCCACTTGGAGATCTCCCAGGCCCTTTCTGCTCTGACATGCTTGCTGACTCTCTCTTTTTCTCTCTCACACGCGGAAACGGACAGGAACGGAGACCCCTCCTTCCCCAGAGAAGCGGGGAAACACTGAGACACACAGACCCAAACAGACTGACACACACGCGGAGATTTCCAGAAACAGGGGACGTGCAAAAACACACAGACACTGAGACAGGAGCAGAAGCCGAGACCCGGAGTCCCAGAAACTTGTGGACAGTTTCCCAAGAACAGACAGAAACTGAGACTTCCAGGCTGGGGACCTGGAGACACCGACACCGGAACACACCGAGACGGCCAGAAACGGAGACCCCTCCTACCGCCAGCATCCAAAGAGCCCTCCTCCGCCCCCCGCCGGCCGCTCCAGGCGCCACCCCTCACCCCGCATATCGACCCCGGGGCTCGCTCGGCACCGACCCTCCCCGCCTTGGCCCCCCACCCCACCGCGATCGGGCCGCCGGGCCAGGCGGGGCAGGGCGGGCGGCGCGCAGCCAACCTCGCCGGGCCGGGGGCGCTGCCCGCGTTAACCCTTGGCGGCCCGCCACGCAGGGGCACAGAGCAAGGGGCAGGAAGCTGACGTTCCCCTGGAAGCGTCCCGCGCGGCGGGGAACCCCAGCCCTCCCCGGAGGCTGGAGCAGCAGGAAGCTGGGGAGGGGGATCCCCGAGCTCGTACTCACCCCCCGCGCGCCGCCGCTGCCGCCGCTGTGCCTCGGGCCCCCCGCGCCGATCCCGCTCCCATGGCGGGCCCCTACTTCATGCTCCCGAGCCCCGGGGGCAAGTGTGGGCGCGCCCCATGGGGCCGCCAGCCCCCCGCCCCGCCGCGCCAGGCCGGCTCAGAGCGCGCGGCCCCCGCGCCCCCCGCGCAGCCCCGCGCCCTGGGGCGCCCGAGCAGGCAGGCAGCGCGGCCGGGGCCCCGCGGGCGCCCGCGCCAGGCCCATGGTCCCAGGAGTCCCGGCGCCGCCGCGCTCGCCCCTGCCTCGCTCTGTTCCTGCTTCCACCGAAAAGGAAGAAGAAGCAGGGGGAAAAGAGAGATGAGCAAACTTTGGGAGGCGGGCAGCTGGCGGTCCCCGGAGACAGAGCAAGGCCGGGCGAGGGCGCGCGGAGGGCGGTGGAAGCTGCCTCCCGCCGGCCTGGGGGAGGAGAGGAAAAGGAAGGATTTGGGGGAAATGAAGGCGATTTAAAGTCTCGGCCCGCGGCGGCTCTCCACCTTCCCTCCTCCCCGCGCCGGGCCGCCCTCTGCTGCCCCTTGCTGCCCCCTGCCGGCCTCAGCCGGGGACGCAGCCCCCGCCGGCCCACTGCAGCCCCGCGGAGACCGCCCCCCCCCCCCAACCCTACCCCCTGTAAAGACGGGGAAACTGAGAGTCACAGAGAGGCAAGCGATGGCCAAGGCTGCACAGCCGGACGATCACAGTCCGGAGATTCGGGACTCCTGGCTTGGGAGATGGCGAGTCCCCGAGTTGGGGAGCAGAGACAGAGGGAGAAACGGGACAGACTACTGCTGAAAGGAACCCGGAGTTCCAAGAAGAGATCTGGGACCGGGACGCAGTGTCCAGACTCCCAGGACAACGACAGCCACTGTCCTACCACACACACACACACACACACACACCCCTATTTCCCTCCCAGATTCGGAGCTCCCTGGAAAACAGACTTTCCTGGGCACGTAGTGGGTGGGCTTGTTAAACGTTCGTCACCCTCCTCTCTCTTCCCTCTCGGTTTGGTAAGAAATGAGAGCTTCACCCTACACTCCACCCCAGCCCCCAAGCCCCCAGAGTCGACCACAGACTCCCTCGGATCCTACGCTGGAGCGCAGAACTGCACACCTTGACGCCGCCGCAAACACCAGGCAAATTCGCACACCCACAACCCCATTCGGAGCCCGGGCATCAGAGCCCCCTCCGCCTCCACCTCCACGGCTTGCTCACTGGCGCATACACACTCTCACACACATCCACACTCACCCCAAGCTCAGACACACGCTCACAGTCATTCACATGCAAGCACAGCCACGCACTCCTTCTGGGCTCACACAAACACACCCTGGGGTGTCTGGACTCCGGCGCACGCCCGGATTCCACATACGCAGACGCATGCACACTAGTGCTTACACGCGGACAAATGCACACTAGCCTAACCTGGCCTAGCCACATCTCCCCCAACGTACGCACCCGCGCGCACACCTCTCATACACACCCTCACGCGCGCACAAACCCCACGTACACACCCCAAGTGCGCACACTCACGCGCGCACCCCCCCACACACACACACTTGCACACAGCTCCCCGCTAGTGCCCACCCCGCGCGTGCACAAACGCACTCACTCCCAGCACATGGACTCTTCTCCCCACACGCGCGCACCTTTACGCACACACACACCGGTACCCCCTGCGCTCCAGGAGCCCCGGGGCACTTACTGGGTCCCTAGGTGCGAGGCTGGACGGTCGGTCCTTCCTCGGGCGCCTAACGGCATTTGTATTCATGGGTCCCCGCAGCCCCGGGCGCGGGCGCGGGGGCGGGGGGGCGGGGTCCCCTTCCCTAAACTGGGCGCGGGCGCTCGGAGCGCAGGGGCACCGGGAGGGGCATGAGCGCGCGGTGCTGCGCCGCCGGCCCGGTCCGCCTGCGCTCGAACTTCGGCCGCTCTGCGTCCTCGGACTCCGACGCGGGCTCCGCGCGCGGGGGGCGGCTCATAGGTGCTGGGGCCGCGGCGCCCGCCGGGCCTTTTGAAGTCTCCGCTGGGGGCGGGGAGGGGGCGCTGAAGGCGGCGTTTTAAACCGTGGCCGCACGCGGGCTCGGTGGAGCAAGGTGTCTGGTTTCAGCAAACTTGAGGAAAAGTCCCAAGCCAAAGGGGTGGGGTGGGGGGAACGGGCAGCCAAGCGAGAAAGAAAATGCGGCCGCCTGGCTGTGCGCAGCTTCCTGCAGGGGGCAGAGCACCCATGGCTGCCGGCAGGGAGGCCCGGCGTGGCGCTGGGGAACCCGCGGGCGGCTGGACGGCGCGTGGAACCGCTCCCCACCCCCGCACGCTCACGTTGAAGCCGAGTTCTTAACCTCCGCGTGGACGAGCCCCGGGGAAGGCAGGAACACCCAGACTCTGTACAAATCGTGCACGTTCGTGCATTCTTCTCGGGGAGAGGGGCCAGGGGTTCCTCAGGTTTCCGAAGGCCACGGCTCTCGCAGGTTGAGAACTCCCTGTGCAATCCCAGGTGACGCTTTACGAGCTGCATACTTGGTGCTAGGCAGATCCCGTCTTTATTTACATTTCTGGCATTTTGTTCGTCACGGATTTTTTTTTGCATTAATTTTGACGTTTTTAAAGTATGTATTAAAATATTATGTATCTTGATTACTTGGGGGGATTTGGGGCACCCCCTTAGATGTAAAACTCCTTTCCTGAGTTTTGTTGGCGTCCCCTAGTAGTTTTGCATCCTGGCTCTCTTCCGGCGCTATGCTAACTGCCACCATTTATGGGAGGCCTGTTAGCTCCATCCGCAGATGGGAAGGCTGAGATTCTGCAAGGTTAAGGAACTTTCCAGAGAACCCAAGTAGTCCGATTCCTGTCTTCCACAGCTGAGTGTGATATTCAAATCTGGCTTTTAAGAGGTTCTGAGCAGATCCTTCATGTCCTGTCTGTGAGCTCCACTCTCTCTGATGCCTGGACCTAGGCTCTGGACAAGCCAGCCGGGTTGATGGCCTTGTCCATGCTGTTTCCTCCAGGTTCTCCCGCCACCTCACCCCCGCCCCTTGCCTGTTCACAGACTCTTTGTCCTTCTAGGTGCAGCACAAAGGTCTGCCCACACCCACATTGTATGTAGCACATACCACACGGTGCTGTCATTGTCAGATCCATCTCTGTGTCCCCTCTGTGTCCCCACAGAGCCAGCACACCCAGCATGGAGCCAGGGACACAATAGATGCTCAAACCATTAATAATTTAAATGAATTTCTTTAACTCCTACAGTGTGCAAACCCCTGTGCAAAGCTGGGGGGAGAGAGGTCTGTCACTATGGGAGTGACAACAAAGCAATTTGCACACGGTCCTGCTCTCTGGTCACACGCACATTTGTAATGTGGACAGGAGACATGTACAGCAACTTGGGGCAGGGAAGAGAGGCTGGGTGGGAGACCTTGGACACCACCGTGTCACAGAGGAGCCCCTGCGATCACGTAGAGATAACACAAGGAGAATGGGAGAGATGCCATCAGAGAGATACAGATGAACTGAATTGTCAGGCAGACGAAGGAAGGGAGAGGAACGAGGGACGGCTCCCAGGAGGAGGTGGCCTTTGGATCCTGAAGATTGTGTTGGATAAACATGCAGCCCTGGGGGAAGGCAGCTCAAGTGGAAGAGCCACAAAAAGGCCATGGGGGGGAGTAGATTTCAGGCAGGTTTTGCAGGAGGGCTGAGGGGAGCCCTGTAGAGCAGCCAGCCGGTTCTCCCCAGCACCCCGTGTGGGGGATGCTGCGCGACTCACTGGCCACAGAGACATTTCCCGGCAGGAGAACGCATTTCCTCAAGGGTCAGGCAGCAGGCCATGGCCACGCTCCAAGCTCTGTCCACATCCCACTCCCAAACCTGTATATGCAATGGGGAGCCCCAGGGACCCTGTTCCACCGAGGGCAGCCCAAAAGGCCCATGGGAAACGGTTCAGAGCCCATGAGGATGGAGGGTGTCCTCTTCTGGAGCCTCGCTCTCTCCATCTGTAAAGTGGGTGCCTCGAACGTCATGATCTGCGTGGACCCTTTGAGCTTATTGGTGAACAATAAACCCGATTCAGTAAGTAGTTATTGAGGGCTGACTGCGTTTTCCTAGGTTGGGAAGGAAATGGCCTCATGGCCTTGCAGGAACTCCTGGCCAGCTGGAAAGAGGAGAAATGGACATGGATAAAAATTCATGGGAAGGGACCTTCTTAATCTGCTGCCTCTTCCTGCCCCATCTTTCCGCCGTGTGGGTTCCCGGCACAGCACCAGTGACTGGGCACCCTTTGGATGGAAGTTGGGTCCAGAAGACACTGAGCCATTACCCACCATGTGAAAGGGATGGGGTGCTCACCGGCCAGCCCAAACGGGCCATCTCTGTCGGGCAGAAGGCGACGAGACTAGGAACTGGGTGGACAGTGACTGCCTGGCCAGTGTAGACGTTTCAGGAACGAGGCAGGAGGATAGGAATTCGTGGCCTGGTGGGGCCTTTCATGGGCCAACTAGTCTAGTGCCTGCCCCAGCAGATCAGCCACCGACCCGTTGCTCTGAGGCACATCTCCCTTGAGAGAAACTGTTGCTCTCAACATCCTTCATGCTGGGCGCTTAGAGAGTGCTCCCTAAGTGACGGTGAACCAATCACTGCTAGAAGTCAGCCTGCAGAACAGAGGGTTGCACACTGCCTGGGTATCACTAGCCATCCATTTATCCACCAAGCTTTTTCTGAGGACCCACTGTGTGTAGGCTGTGCTTCCTGCTCTCCAGCGATCCACTGGAGGAGGCCAGCAAGGAGACAGGCAGACAGACACACGGGTCAGAAAATCCTGCCTCAAATCACGCTTGTTGAACTGGTACTGCAGACCTGGGAGGGAAACTCGGGTCCCATTTACGAGCCCCCGATTGTCCGCTGCCCTGCACTGCTGTGCACACTGCGACAGTCTTTCTTTCATACTTGGGTCCCCCACAGCAGGCAGCATAGGATGTGTGCACACAACACAACATCCAATAACAGAGTCTGTCCTTCCCTGGTGACGCGGCCAATCGGGAGATGCTGCCGGGCACGAGGCCCTGAGCTGGGCACTGGTCGCAGGAGGATCCCAATTGTGGTCCGTGCTGTGAGCAGTAGCCGTGTTGACTTTCTGCCATGTGTGTGCAGCACAGCACCTGGCACATAGGAAGGACCCCGTAAATGCTGAATGAATCATGGGACGAAGGGAGGAATACATGAATGAGAGAGACGTTCCCCAGATCAGAGAAGTTCCGCTCTGTCTCGGTGACCCTCACTCCTTACCAGTTTCTTGGGCACGCGCCACGTGGCAGGCCCGATTTTAGGAGCTGCAGAGACGTGAATGGTGCTCCTTGTTGTCTCCGCAGCACCTGGGATAAAGCGTGTCAGTAAAGTGAATTGAACTGAGCTGCACACCGGACAAAGAGACAGCCTCCCATAGGGGCCGATCCCTCTGCCCCCTCCAGGCGATGCCAGTCCACTCTCTCTCCCCAGGGGAGGCGCTTGGAGCCAGTGCTGGCTGTCACCATGACCCACCTGGCTCCTAGGGTGTGGGTTCTGCCTGTGGGGCTGTGTCACTCTGGCCTGGCCGCTGCCAAGACCCCAGAAGCAATCCTTCCACCAAGAGGAATGAAGGCTGAGGCCAGGGATGCGCCCCAGCCAGCCTCCAGGAGGGCACATCCTCTGGGACAGAGATCCTATTGTCTGGGCACCCCAGACCATCTCTCCAGGGCCTTCTCCCCCCGCCCCAGCCTGACTTCATTTCTTCGGGGCTGGGTGGGTAGCAGAAGGCTGTGAGACCCCCGAAGACCACTTTGCAGAGGCTGAGATTGACCCAACGGTGGGGGTCCCAAGAGAGATTCAGGCGTGAAGGAGCCCCTACAGCCAGCTAGCCCAACTCCTCATGTTACAAGTGTATAAACTGAGGCTCAGAGACAGGGAGCATGATTTTCTCAAGGTGGCGCAGAGTCGATGACAGGGCGGGTGCGAGAAGTCCGGCCTCCCATGTGATGTCTAACCATAGAGAGTCAACCTGTCTTCAGTCAACCTCGGAAGCGTTCAACCCATTTTCCAGATGTGAGAGCTGTGCAACTTGCTGTGTCTGGACTCTCTCGGATGATGTGTCTGGAACCATTGGCTGTACCAAACGGGGAGTTAGTGGTGAGTTCTGGGCCACCCCCACAGCTGACAGTGGAGACAGGGCAGTTGACGAGCTGAGAGAGTTTTCGGGCCTTTGCTCATGGGACCACCTCTGCCTGGCCTGTCCTTCTTCCCTGGAGCCCCCTCGGACTCCCACAGCTGCCCCTGTGCTGCCCCACCCTGCTGGGTTTCGGGACACCATTTCCATCAGGGTACGTATTGGTCTCAGGCACCTGCTCAGCTGGGGCTCCTCGAGGCCGTGGCTGTGTCTTGTCTTCACAGACTCCCTGGCGCCTGCGCAGCGGTAGCCTAGATGGGCCCATCGTAAGCGTTGGGTGGACCAGGCAGGCATGGACAGAGGGGTAAGGGAAGGAGAGAAGGAGGGAGGCAACCGAAGCAGAGCTGGGGGCTGGCTGACCGTCATCCTAGGACATCCGCATGACGGGGGCAGGCACTGTCGTTTCATCCTTCCGAACAGAATTCCATCTTCATCCATCCTCTTCTAAGCAGCCTCATCCTTCAGCAGAGATCGTGTCCCTCCCAAACCTCAAGAGCTGAATCCTGCTTACACTAAGCCCACCGAGGTGGTCTCCTTCCCCTGGCCAGTGAGTGGTTCGGGTGTGGACATAAGACACAGCCCAGCCATTAAGATGTGAGATGAGTTACATATGCTGGGGCCTTCTGAGAAGGTTTTCCTCGCTTTTATAAGTGAACACAGACAAGCAACAGACCCCTTTCTTCTCTTTGAACATCGTTGGGGGAGGACGTCCTGTTCGGAGAGGCTGTAGCCATCTTGCCACAATGAGGTGACAAGCCCTACGTCCATGCCCAACAGACTGGGGATGGTAGAGAGGAAAGGCAGGAAGAAACTGGCTCCTTCGAGGCGTTGTCGAGATGCCGAATCCGGCATGCCTGGACTACCCTTTCTTAAAACAATTGTATCCCTCATTGCGGAAGCCACTTTTAGCTGAATTTTCTCTCACTGGCAGCTGCAAGCATCCTAGCTGGTGTGACAGAGGAAGAGGAACTTTGGTCTGTACCAGACACACTAGAAAATTGCAATGACAACGACAGTAATAACTCTCTCCTCCCAGATGGCCCAAAACAACTTCATGTCCAGCATCTCAAGTTTCCACCCCACAGACTCCTGAGGTCGACAAGACAGATAACTGCATCTCTGGTTTAGAGACGAAGAGCCACATCCCCAGGAGAAGGGTCTTGCCCAAGTTCACCCAGCAGCAAGGTGACCGAGCCAGGGCTGGAGCTGCGGGCCCAAGTGCTCATTATGCTACCCCAAGCGCCGTGGGTGTGGTGAGGTCGGGGGGAGTTCCCATCGCTGCCCAAGGAGCGGTCGGTCAGAGCCAGCTACTGAGGGGACCCGCACGTGCATTTCAGAGTTGAAGGTTCGTCCAGCCCAATGCCCAGTTCCACGACGTCCTCAGCAAACTCCTGGGTGGCAGAGAGCTGGCAGGCACCTTGGAGAGACAGCCAGGTTGGGGGGTCATCATTCCTCGGCCACCAGCTGAAATCCACACTCTGAGATCTTGGCCGCCTCGTCACCCCACGCCCAGACCAGACGCCGTGATACGTTCCTGCCAGCAGGTAGCTCCGGGAGAAACCAGCCAAGGTCGGTGCTTTTGGATGCTTCTCCTTGTCAGAAAGTGAGGAGGGAGGGGCCACACACACACCCTCTGCGTCCCCGTCCGAGAAATCAAACACCAGTTCTGCAAAGGGCTCTTCAGAGGCGTCTCCAAGTGTCATCCCGTCACAGCCCCTTTTACGATGGCTGTTGAGAACAGCAGCACTGAAACCAACTCAGGTCTGACTCTGTGCTGATATCATTCTGAAACCAATAATCACCCCACCTCCGCAAGGCATCCTTTCTCCAGGCTCAGCATTCTCATTTGCTCTAACCACTACCCATCTGGCACCTGTTTCATATCTTCCGGCATTGTCCCCTCCAAAGGCATTGTGTGGCTGTCCAGTCCCCAACTGCTGCCAAGTGACCACAGCAAAGCTCAAGAGTTTGGCTGGCATCTGACTAGCAGAGATGTGCAGGACTATCACCTCCCACCACATATATTCTATGCTCCTGTTAGTGCAACCTGAGTGCACGTTAGCTTTTCTTGGCAACTACACTACAACATTCACACTAAGCTGATGACCATCAAGAACCCCCAAGATTTTTCTCATGTGCCTCCTCTGAGGCAGGGAAGTTTTGTCCCCCTGAGTGGAGCCCTTGTTAAATATGGTTCATCCTTTCAGCTTACTGAATCGTGGCTTGTTAAATACACTTCTGTCATCTTTGCTTAAGGAGCTGTGACTGTAGGACACTGACCACTGGGGGCACTGATGGCCATACTGATACATAGTCTTGCTTTGAACCCATGGGTCTGAGGCATTTCAGATGGATAATACCAGCTGGTCAGCATCGTTGATTGATAACAGCGAGACTAATGCTTTGTACCCGGTCTTGCTGAGACTCCAGAAAGCTCTGCCATGGGGGCTGGTTTCCTAGCGAGAATATGTCTATGTGACCAGCCAGGGATAAGAAATCCCAGTTGACACTCCACTTGGGGTTGCCTTGGTTTTAAGGTGTTCCATGCACAAGCCGGAGGTCCCTGATCTGAGAGAGAGAGTGCACCTGGGATGGCCCTTCACAGCGAGGACAATTGGAGTTCGCGCCTGGCCTCCCCAGATCCCTCGCAGGCAGCCCTTGGCTGAGAAGAATTGTCTTCCTTTAGCGAGGTTCCTATATTGCACTGTTTTCCTGCAAAGAACTATGGATGTGATGCATTGTCATTGTGAGCCCTGTGATTAGCAGTCAAACCCTCTCGAACTGCTGTCACTAGCGCAGGACCCTCCTGCAGGCACAGGCATTGGCAGAGGTAAAAGGACACGGCAATCGCTGCTCTGATAGGCCATCAGAGACGGGCGGTCACCACTCCCCTCTCCTGGGGATGGGCCACTTATTCACTGAGGGGTATTTTTTCCTCGTTTTCTGCAGTTTTCCAACCAGATTCTTAATTGGGGTCTCACCTATCTAGATATCTGGGAATGGTTGTGATTTATATGAACCCCACACTTACCCAGCACCTGAGGCTGGCTGCAGGGTGTGGCCAAGGTGACACCCCTGGGTGCACGTCACGGCTCCACTGTGGCACCTTGTGGGCTGTCTTTTCCCTTGGAGTCTGTTTCCTTGTCTGTGAACTTGGGGTAATTAACACGCACCTCCATGGTGACTCTTCCTTTCTCCCAGTTTCATCGGTCCCTGGGAGGCGAGCCATCTGGTCAAATCCAGCTGGTCTTGGCTCGATGTCCCCCCGAGCTAATGGGGTCTCCTCTAGTTACGTCGGGAAACAAGAGCACGCTCTGTCTGTCCTGCTCTTCTTGTTGAACAGGAGAGACTAGCAGCAAATTCCAGTTCAACTCTTAGTTGTGTGGTCTTGATCATGTCATTAAACCTCCTTGTGCCCACGTTTCTCCATCTTTTGAATCATGGTAACAGTAGCATCCTCATCTTTTAAGTTGGTATAATACTGTTACGTACCTTGTGCCTCTGCTCTGAGGAATAAATGAGTTAATAGATACAAAGCACTTGGAACAGTGTCAGGCACGTGGCAAAAGGACCATAAATATTGATTGTATTTATCCTTAGATAGTTTAGGTTCCAATGCTTCAGAATCAAACGGCATTCTTGAAGGGATGAGGGTGTGGGACCTCAGGCAAAACTGGTCTCAGGCTGTTCTTTGTTCCTGGGTGGAAATCTTTCTGAGCATCTTGTTTGCTTTTCACTCTCTGATGTCCCCGGATACTGCCACACCCCAGGAAGCCGCCCAGGGGCACGGATCCATGTCCCTGTGCACAGAGGGTCAGGGCAAAGAGCACTTCCTGATGAACCTGGTCCAGGGTCTCAAGTTGGGAAAATGACGCCCAGGGAGCCAGGGAGCCCTGTGGCCCCAGTGGATGGGCTGGCAGTCAGGACCAAAATCTCTTCTCCCGGTGATGCTGGAGCCGGCTCGTACCTGCTCCGCCTGGCTCATGAGAGCAGATGGTTAAATTTTCAGGAATTTTGTGAACTGCCAAGTCATTATTAAGAATTAAACTACATAAACTTATAATTAAATAAATTATGTTAAAAACAAAAGTAATAGGGGCCAGCCAGTGGCGTAGTGGTTAAGTTTGTGCCCCGCCCCTTCAGCGGCCTGGGGTTCACTGGTTCAGATCCTGGGTACGGACAGGGCAGCACTTGTCAAGCCATGCTGTGGTAGGTGTCCCACAGATAAAGTAGGGGGAGATGGGCATGGATGTTAGCCCAGAGCCAATCTTCCTGAGCAAAAAGAGGAGGATTGGCGGCAGATGTTAGCTCAGGGCTGATCATCCTCAAAAGAAACAAACATAGGTAATAAACACTGAAAACTCATCTCTTTCTAGTTATCTTTCTGCATTTTACTATTATCTACGCTCTTGAGGTTGTTTGTATGTATTGTAAGTGGACCGTGGAAATACTATATTGTGATGTGCTACTGGGCACCTCTTCTCAACTTATTAGCACTCAGTGACATCACAAAGGTAGCTTGAAATTGCATAGACCCAGATCTTGCTTGATCTCGGGGCATCACTTGGTGCTGTGACCTTCTCTGCCTTCTCGAAACTTGCTTCTGCAGCATCACACATTCCAGCCACACTCGGCTCCTTACAGCGCCCTAGAAACACTACACTTTTTTCCATTCCTCTGGTGCTTTGTACATTGAGTTCCTCGTTCAGAGGGATGTTCTTTCTCTCCTTTTCTAGATTCTTATCCTGCAAAATTCAACAGGTATCTCTTTCTCTGGGAAGCAGACCCCACCGCCACCCCAGTGCAGGCTGGGTATAGTGGTGTGCTGGTAAATATTTAGCAACCAACTCTCCAGAAAGGGAGGGGAAAGCCCTGATTTTTAGCGTCTGCCAGTTTCCATGGTGTAAATATTCCCATCGTGACCAGTTTCAAGCTACGAACGCGCTACCCCGCGTGTGAAGCTGGGGAGGGCCGTGCAAGCTGATATGAATGAGCTCCAACACACCACGGGCTAGATCAGACGCCGCCTTTTCCTGTCCCACAGCAGTCCCCAGTAAGACAGCGCCATGCCAAGCCACTTTGGAGGCTGGGACAAAAGGAAAAGTCAGTAATACGGATCCTGTTTTCATTTAAAAGTTTTATCTTTTGTTCACTCTTGATCTTTTTGCATTAATTTTGATTTTTTAAAAATAGTGTAGTAAATTATTATTTATTTTGATTGCTGAGTTTTTTAGCACTAAAATTTGCTTCCTGAGACCAGTGCCTCCCCTCCCCTCACCCTCATCTTGGCCCTGACGTCATAGCCCATGTCACATTGTTATAATTACCTATGATGTAACTGTCTCCCCTCCCAGTCTCGGAACCTTGAGACAGGAATTCATTTCTGTGTGTGTAGGACTTGCCATACAGCAGGCACTCAATCATTATCATCCAGCGAGAGAGTGGATGAATAGATGGATGAACCAACTCGTCAGTTTCCTTGCCCGCAAAATGAGATGCTGATGAAAGACATCCTCTGCTCTTAACCAGGGGCAGGTTTTGAGTGTTTGAGTTTCGGCTCTTCCAGCTCAACCAAGATTAACCTTGCCCTTGACCCTGGTGAGCCAGCCCTGTGCTGGGTATTTTCACCAGCGCCTGTCCGCAGACACCTCCAGCCTGGGGCAGTAATGGAAGGAAACTGAATTGGGAAATTGGAGGCTGTCTTAAGACCAGGGGTGGGAAGTCACAGAAAGGCAGCCACCCCTTAGATCCCAGGGAAGACCTTATGTTTGTGTCAGCTTCCTCAAGAAGTCGCAGAGCTCCTGTCCCTGGATGGGTCCCAGGGCACTGCCATTTGGCAGAGTCAATGGGAAGGTGATCCAAGCATTGGAGGCTTCGGGACGACTTCCAGCTCTGCAATTTGACGGGTCTTCTGCCGTCTGAGGGCACCAGGACTTGTTCCTGTGCCTGGTCCCTTCCTCCCCCTGGGGACCACCAAAAAAGAGGTCTTCTGGAGATGCCCCATCATTGGCGTCTCAGACATCTCATGGGACTCCAGTCGGGGTGGGGGAGGGAGTTAAAGGATTCTATTTCTAGAAGATTGGCCACGGCTTCCATTTTTTTAAGCACTTGGCATATGCTGATCCCACGGCGAAGAGCTTCAGACGCATTAGCTCTTGATTACTCACAAAGCTCCCAGAGGCAGGCCTTATTCTAACCATTTTACAGAAGGGAAACAGAGAGGTTGACAACTTGGCCAACGTCACACAGTTGGTAACTGATGGAACTGAAATTCGAACGTAGAACCGTCTGATTCTAGAGTCTGTGATCTGAACCCCATCTATGCAAAGTAAAGGAATTTCTAAGGTAGAAATTTGAGCACTGGTGTCTATGAAAGTCAAAAATGGGGGTGGCAATGAGCAGATGTAGCCATTTTTGTCCTTCTTCTGACCTGGCCCTGAAATCTGCTTGGCACATGCTCCCCACTCTCCCAGCCCACCCGTCACCAGCCAGCCTCTCATCCCCCTCTCCACCAGTCTCCAAAGGGGAGCCACATCTTCAGCTCAGAGACACGTGTAACTCCATATCTCAAGGGGGCAGGAGAGAGAGAGGAAGGGAACAAGCAGCAAGCATCTCTCATGTGCCAGGCTCGACATATACGCTATCCATCCTCCTCACCCCAGGACCAGGGGCAGGCGCTTTTCCCATCTCCATTTTAAAGGCCTGCGTTGTCCAATACAGTAGCCCCTAGCCACATGTGGCTATTTAAATTTGAATTCCTCAAAATTAAAAATGATTAAAAATTAAATTTCTCCGCCACACTAGCCACATGTCAAATGTTCAGGAGCCATATGCAGCTAGCGGCTACTGTGTTGGACAGTGTGGCTATAGAACATTTCCACCCTCGAAGAAAGTTCTAATGCACAGCGCTGTAGCGAGCCAGAACGGGGACTCTGAGAACGACTTGCCTGGAGCCACACAGTGAGTTGTAAACAGAACTGGGATGAGACCCATCCTTCTCGCTTCCAAAGCCTCTACTCCCCGAGCCTGGAATATATTTGCCACCGCCTGGCCCCAGAACAAGGAGGATTGTTTGCCTGGGATGGTAGGTCGACTTGGGAATCCAAATAAGAGATCTGAAGACTGTGGGTGAATAGCAAAGTGGAGAAGAAGAGCCAGAATGTTCCTGAGAGTTATTTTTATCCTGCCCAGATATCCCGGGGAGCCACCCCCCTCTCCTTAAAGCTATTTTTATCTCAAGAGCTGGAATCGGAATGCTGTCTCCCTTGGAAGGATGGAGAGCTCCCCTGACACGTCATAATTCTAGCATCAGGAGCGCCCTCTCGCTTGACAATTTCCAAGCGGGTTCGTATCCATTCTCTGAAGCCGTCCTCGTACCAGTTGGAGAGGCCAGCACAATAAATGGGGGGGGGGGGAGGTGCGAGCCGCAAATTACAGATAGGGAAACTGAGGCTCGGATGGGTGCAGTGAGCTATTTCAATGACTCATACATAGGGGAGCGGGGATTCAAACCCAGCCTGAGACAGGTCCCTCCTTTCTGAGCTGGGGGCGGATTCCTCGTGAAGGGTACCTACTAAGTGATGGAAAGGCAGCTCGAATTTGTTGCTGAAGCCCACCTCACCCCTTTCTGGATAAATAGGGACGCTGCTTGCCATCTTTGAGCTTCTCTTCCCTGGTCCATGATGCAGGGAACTCTAATTTTTTTCTGGCATCCTCCATGGGCTTGCTGGGAAGCTGGCCAATGAGAAGATTTTAGTTAATTGGAAAGCACCCAGAAATGCCCAGAAAAGATTTATCATCATCACCATCATCATCATCATCATCATCATCATCAGCTGTGAAATCCGTGACTGTACGCAGCTTCCATCCCTTCCCCCTCTTTGGTCCTCAGTTTCCCCGCCTGAAACCTGAGTGGTTTGGCGCAGAGGATCTCCATGGGGCCTTCCTTCCAGCTCCGGCTTGCCGTTTCTATGACCCATTCATTCGGTCCACAAGTGTTTATTGAGCCCGAGTAGGCTGACACGGTGGGGAAATGAAGGCCCAGCTTCTCGAGAAGGCGCTCTGCCCAGGCTGTTTCAACCACATACGCAAATTTCCTCGTGTTTTCAAAAAGCAAATTATGGGAAACATGTTATTCACCATAACACACTCGCCCCATCTCTCAGGGGAAAAAAAAATCCGTCGGACCCCACCAAGAAGTAAGCTAACAGAGGACAGAAACCCACCCTTGTTCCTCCGGGCAAGTTTCCAGAAGCTCACGTCCCTGATGGAAAAGGGGGAACTATGCAGCCGTGTCTCTCTGGGGCTGCTGTGGACCTCGTAAACAACCTGCGTTTGTTCCAGCTCCCTCCATCCTGAGAGGTCAATCATAGCGAAGGAAAAAAACAGCCCTGTTCTGTGGGCCCGGCCGTCCCCAGAGTGAGGAAAATTGTCCATAAATATTTTTATCTTCATGGTCACCAAGGGAGCTGAGAGGAAAGCTTTGATTCTCCATTGCCCTGGACCACTCCCTTCCCCTGGGGACCCCGCGGTCAAAGCTGACCTGGGTGTCCCATCTCCCATCCCCAAATTACAGGCTGCTGCTCACACCGCCAGCCCCAGGAGGCGGTGGGATTAGAGGCAGGACCACACTGTACACCGTGGCCAGCCTCAGGGCTGTTGGAATTGCCTCTGCCAGCCAACTGGTTTCCTGCCAGGAGCTGGGTGGCGAAGGCATAGGAAGGGAGGACCCAGAGATGGCGCTGGGGGTGGAGAGAGGATCCTAGGCAGAGGGGCAGGGGGAGGCCCAAGGTCGCCACCTGCATCTGGAGTTCCCTTGCTCATCAGGGCCCGAGTAGAGGAGGTGCTCACAGCATCACTGGTACGGGAAGTGCATTGTAGCAAAGTAGATCCTTGGAGGTCAATGGGCTTTCATGATCCAAAGAAAGAACGGCTAAGGGTGGAATTTCAGGCTCTGTGATAGCCACTGACGAAGGCATTGACGGTCAGGAATCCCATCCCAGAACTCCTAAAGTCATCCCACGCAGAAACCTCCCGTGTCCTAACCGCCACGCTATCTGAAGAAGCCTGCTACCTCCTGGAACTCTCTGGAAGGGAATGCTGCATCGGGGAGTATATCAGACCTGAGAACCTTAAGGGTCCTCCAGGTGCAAGGGTCTGTGATTCTGTGGTTCCTAGATCACCCAAGCCGCGAAATTTTATGCCCAAAGCGCTAGACTTGTAATGCCTTTTGATGCCAGGGCTCTGAGGCTCTGGAATCCTGGAACCCCACCTGGCATGACTTCTGGCTTCTATGATTCCACGCTTCTGAAGCTAAGATTTCTGTGATCCTTCAACTCTGTGACCTACTTCGGGGCAGACAAGGACCTCGCACAAGGGGGCATTCACTCCCAGCAGGGATTACACGCGGAGGAGCCCCGTGGGGCCAGCTGACTGCTCTTCCAGCTGTGATGGGCAGTGATTCATGCTCAGAGACTCCCAGAGGCCAGCTTGCCTTCTGACCTGCTCCTGGCCATATCCTCACTGGGCCCCCGTCCCACCCTGCTTGGGCCCTCCCAGCCCACGTCACTAGGTGCGGGCAAGGATGCTGCAGCAGCCTCACCCACGCTCTGCCCCCGACCCCGTCAGCATCCATTCCATAGTAGGTCCCCTAGGGACTGAGAATTGGAGAAATCGAGGAAGGTGGGCTCGCCCCTGGACCCAGTCTTAACTTATTTCATCCTGATTTACCCAACCAGCACCAGAATGGCCCTATCTGGATGATTCACAAGTCCATCAACCTCAAAATATGTCCTTCCACGGCTTACACACATTGGAAATCCCTTCAATCTTCTTTCATTGTCTTACTCATTTACTCAACATGCACGAAGGTAAAATCTCAGTCCACAACTCAGAGCACAAGAAATATGACCGTCTTTAATTTCTTTGAATAAACTAAAATCCAACTTTCAGTCCATGGATCACCTTGCTGGCAGGAAATTCAGTGCAGGTCATTCCTGAGACTCCCTTGCATTCTTCTATGCTGGTTCTGGTCATGCAAATGTCCTGGGGTCTTATGCAAAATAACACATTCTGGGAGGCCTCTCTGTCCTTCTGCTCCCATCCGTGGCCACTGAGGTGCTCATTGTGTCAGACATCCCTTTACATCCAGTGACCTGGTGGCACACTTTAGACATGAGAATCTAGGATGCCAATGTGTTGGGTCCAGCCTCCCTAGGGACATCACACAGCATCCCCTTTAGGGCTTTATCTGTTTCCTACCGACACCAACTTTCACCTCCTCCTTGCCTTGGGAGGCACCGTCCCCTACCTTTCCCCTTGGGGACCCTGAGCCTCATCTCCTCTCTGAGCTCACAGAGACTTAACATCAAGGAGCCCTGGCTTTCGGCGCTTCCAAAACTCCAGTGACCGGAACATCTTGAGGGTTGACCACCTGCTTGAACAAGGATGGAGCGGGAAGCACACAGCCCTTAGTGCAAACGAGCACCTCACAGGCTTACCCTCCCACAAACGTTTATTTGCAAATGATCTTGGAAGATTTATTGGAGCAGCTGGCTGGGTCCTTGCTAAAGACAAGAGTAGAAGCCAGGAGGAAAGGAGCATGGTGTGGGTGTGATATGTGGGGGTGCAAGGAAGTGAGGTCTGAGCACTGGCTTCCTCTGGGAAATGGAAGCTGAGTGTGCAACGCTGGGAGGAGCGGTTTGGAAAGTGGGGGAGCGTTTGGGGAGGCCTGCCTGCAGCTCCTGGGAGGGTCCTGAGAACTGCCGGGGAGAGAGAACAGCCATGCCTTATGAGGAGGCAGCTGGCAGCCGCGCAAAAAGCACCGGGTTTGAAGTCCAGAGCCCTGATTTCTGGCGGTGGATCCACCACAACTCACTGTGACACCTTGAACAAGTCTGTCCACACCCCCCACCAACTTCCCCAGCCCCCAACCCCAGGCCTCGGTTCTCCATCTGAAAATATGAGCGTTGGGCTTCCCCCCCGTACGGCTGAGTCCTGATCACCTGGTGCTGATGCTGCGTATCTCCAACTGGGGTCTAGCATCAGCCTTGTCCTGGGTCTGCATCGAGCCCCTCCTGCCATCTTGAGCAGAGTTGGCCAAGGACTGCTGCCTCAGTGCAATCTGCTCTGGATTCACAGCTCAAGGGTGGCTGGGGGTGGGGTGGAGCACAAGCCCATCAGCAGGGGCTGCAGCTCTCTATAGATGAGGGAATATTATTCAGCCATGAAAAAGAGGGAAATCCTGCCATTTGAGACGATACGGGTGAACATTGAGGGCATTATGCTAAGTGCAATGAGCCAGACACAGTAAGACAAATGCTGTACAATCTCCCTTATATGTGGGATCTTAACAACCAGACTCATAGGAATAAAGAACAGATGGGTGGTTGCCAGAGGTGGGGGTGGGGAAAATGGGTGAAGGTGGTCGAAAGGTCCAATCTTCCAGTTATAAGACAAGCGCCGGGAGGTAAAGAGCAGCAGGGGGACTAGAGTTACCGATACTTATTCCATAGTTGAACGTTGCAGAGAGAGTGAACCTTAAAAGTTCTCATCACACACAAAAAAATATTGTAACTATGTGAGGTGATGCCTGTGTTAACTACACCGACTTGATCATCATTCTGCAACATATACGTATAGCAAATCATTATGTTCTACACCTTTAGACTTGTACAATGTTATACCTCTATTATATCTCAATAAAGCTGGCGGAGGGGGAAGTGGCTGCATCTCCTGGCTCCTTTTTTCCCAGCTGCAGGGGCCAGGCTGACACCTGTCCCCAACCACATGCACACACACACACACACACACACACACTCCCACACACACTCGCACATGGCTTGGCCCTCTGGCGCATGTCAGCCAAGGAGAGAATGCTTCAGAGCCTTGAAGGCTGCTGCCAGGCATCCTGCTCCCCCGCGGGCAGCAGACCTGCCTACCACACTCTTGCAGCCCTACTGTGAGCCCCTGCCTGCATCCCTGGGGGTCCAGCCATACAGGCCCGGCCCAGCTGTGGGCAGTAAGTGAGAGAAAGGAGAGAGAGAGGCAGGGAGTGGAGATGGAGGGAGAAAAAGACAGAGAGACAGAATCCGAGAGGGACAGAGACAGAAAGGAAACCGGGAACAGAAAGAGGTGCCAGAGCCGCACAGAAGGGCCCCAAAGAGGAAGAGAGAAAAGGAGCGAGCCCGATGGCTCCGAGAGAAAGACGTGTTTCACAGGGAAGAGAGGGGTCCCAGGCAGAGAGCGAGAGAGGGACTGAGACACGGCGATGCCGGGACAGAGACGGAAGGAGAGATGGAGAGAGATGGGAGGAGGAAATACACACAGTCACACACACACAGTCACTCACACGCACAGTCATACACACTCACACACACAGTCATACACATATAGTCAGACACAGTCACACACAATCATACACACAGTCAGACACAATAACACACACAGTCAGACACACTCACACACAGTCACACACGTATAGTCACACACAGACACAGTCAGACACAGTCACACACAATTATACACACAGTCAGACACAATAACACACACAGTCAGACACACTCACACACAGTCACACACGTATAGTCACACACAGACACAGTCAGACACAGTCACACACAATTATACACACAGTCAGACACAGTCACACACAATTATACACACAGTCAGACACACTCACACACAGTCACACACGTATAGTCACACACAGACACAGTCAGACACAGTCACACACAATTATACACACAGTCAGACACAGTCACATGCAATCATACACACAGTCAGACACAATAACACACACAGTCAGACACACTCACACACAGTCACACACGTATAGTCACACACAGACACAGTCACACACAGTCACACACAATTATACACACAGTCAGACACAGTCACACACACTGTTACACACAGTCACACACTCAAACACAGTCACACACATATAGTCACACACAGTTACACATACAGTCACACACACACAGTCACACACACAGTTACACATACAGTCACACACACACACAGTCACACACACAGTTACACATACAGTCACACACACACAGTCACACACAGTCTCACACACAATTACACAGTCACACACATGCAGTCACACACACAGTTGCACACACGCAGTCACACAGTCACACATACTTGCACACACAGACACATATTAACACACAGTTTTTACACACAGTCACACACATAGCCAAACACACACAAGTCACACACACACAGTCACACAGTCTGACACACACAGTGACCACACAGCCTCACACACACAGCCACACACATACACAGCCACATACATACCCAGTCACACACACACACCAAGGACAGGCCAGGAGAGGAGCTGGAAGGCCCTGGGACTGAACCTCTAACCAGGAGGACCCTGCACACTCAGCAAGAGCCTGCACGGCCCCCAGGGGCCCTGGAAGCCCCGAGGCTGCTGACCCCAGTGGGCCCAGGTTTCCTCACGAGAGCGCTGCTCCCCTTTCCTGCTGCCGCCCAGTTCAGAGTCAGAAACGAGTGTGGTGGCTTGGCCTGTGGACTGCTCTTGGAGGCCAGGGTCTGCCATGCAGGTACAGGAGCCTGCCCGTACCCTCTGAGCCATCACGCTGCAGAGCCCACCCCCTACTCCTTGCCCTTCCCGCCCCCGTTCCCCTCAGCTGTCCTCACTCCTTTCCAGGTTTAATCAATAAACCACACATTGGAAGCTCACCCTCAGGCCTTGTTTCTAGAGAACCTGGCCAAAGACGCTCACGGCTCAGCCCAATTCTTTCTGAAAATAGGAATAGTCAGACTTACTCTTCAGGGTTGTTCTGATAAATAAAAGGTGATATTCAAATCACTTGATATAGGGCCTCCCTGCCATTGAGAAAGCCATTGATAAATGCTTGTGGTCATCATCACCATCACCACCATGATCGTTATCTTCATTGCCGTCACCATCATTGCCACCACCATCATTGCCATCACCATTATCACCATTGCCTCATCACCATCATTATCGTAACCGTAATGTCATCACCATCACCATCATCATCATCACCACCATGATCGTTATCTTCATCGCCGTCACCATCATTGCCACCACCATCATCATCTTTGCTTCATCACCATCATTATCATAACCATAATCATCATCACCATCACCATCATCACCACCACCATCATTGCCATCACCATTATCATCATTGCCTCATCACCATCATTATCATAACCGTAATCATCATCACCATCATCACCACTATCATTATCATCAAGGCCATGATCATCGTCATCATCACCATCACCATCATCATCATCACCACCATGATCATTATCTTCATCACAATCACCATCATCACCATCGCCATTATCACCACTATCATTATCGTCATGGCCATGATCATCATCATCATCACCGTCACCATCATCATCGTCATTGCTGTCATCATCATCATCACCATGATCATCACCACCATCACCAACATCGCCATCATCACCATCATTATCATCACCACCACCATCATCATCATCATTATCATCATCCCCACCGTGACTGTCATCATCATCACCAACATTGCCATGTCACCCCCATCACCACCATCATCACCCCACAGAGGTGTGTGGGGAAATGGGGAGACTGAGGCCAGGCTCGTCCTTCTCCTCTTCCGTGTTCTGTCTATAGCACAAGCCTCTCCCACAAGCTTCATGCTTGTCTATCCAACTTCCTGCAGGACCTCCGCAGCTGTCCCATGCACACGCAAACTCAACCTGTCCAAAACTAAACTGTCACCTTGTTGTACCCCAATTTGCTCCCCCTCCAGTGCTCCCCTTCCGCCTCCTGCCCTCAAGGAGGATAAACACTTTGTCATTTATTGATATTTCTAGTGACAAGGATAGACCCTGGAGTAGAGGTGATTGACACTCAATACACGTTTGCTGAATGAATGAAGGCAGGAAGGAAGGAGCAAATAGGAAACATCAATAAGGAAGGACATAACTTGCATAAGAACACACCAAGCATGGTAAGAACGATCTACATCCAGGCTCCTTCTCCCACACCTCCCAGAGGTGGAGCAGGCAGCAGGAGCTGCTGTGGGCCAGCCTGAGGCAGCGTCTGCCCCCATCCCGGGCCCTCTGAGTCTCTAGGAGCAACACCTTCCTTCCAAAGCCCAGCTTCGCAAATGATGGAAACAGTGAGCGGCACCGGCAGAGGCCCAAGGATGCTCACAGGCTCTCCTAAGAAGCTGGCGACAGGCCACGGGGAGCTTCCAGCCGCTTCTGAACAGTCTGCCCAGGCACTATACACGCAGGTGGGCTCCCCACGGGAGGGGCGGCTCCTTCCATCCTGGGGGCGGACAGCTTCTAAGCCTCACCTCCCTGGCTTCCAGGACTGGAGGACGCAGGGCCACTTCCCACGGCCCAGATGGGGAAGTGGAGGCACAATGGGATCACCCAGGTCACCCTGTGTTTTGGCACTGTGCTTTGCCAACCACATCTCCTGACGTCAGGAGTCAGTTAACTGTGGTAGCTGCTGTTTCTCCACCTTCTCTCCACCCCAAGTGCTATGCCGGCTGCTCCGGCCACAAGAGCAATTCTTAGGCATAGGTCTTATTATCCCCATCCCAAATACAGGGGCAATGAGGCCTAGAAAGCCTGAGCAGCTCCCTCAGGCTCTCCCAGATTCAGGGAGGGGCTGGAACGCTGTGGCGTCCCGGCTGCTCACAGAGTCAGCCCCTGATCCCTGGGGATCTGCCCCTGCCCTGGTGGCCTGGGCACAGGTACCCAGCTGGTGCTGGGTGCGCAGGCTGTCCCTTCCTCGGCCCTCACCCACCGGCCCTCAAAGCCCCTTTCATGGGCCTGCTCCACACCCCATGGGGGAGGCCAGACAAAACCGCCAGTGTTAGGATTATTTTTCTATTTCCAGATGGATCTGTTTTCTGGCTCCATCCAGGGCCTCCCATCACTGCGTGGGGGCCAGGGGCCCAGCGCCAGGTTAATATTAGGAGGCAGCAGGGAAAAAAGCAACCCAAGGTAGCGCCTCACAGAGTTCTAGGCTGTTCCACCACAGCAACCTCAGGGATATTCCTGGGGCATTTAAGGGGCCTGGCAGGCAGGTGAGCCACAAGGAAAAAAGAATATTCACTTTTCTTTTTAAATTTTATTTTTACATTTTTCAAGGAAGCTCTTAAGTGTCTCGTTTGGGGCTGGGGGCCAGCACGGAGTCCCCGGGTGATCCGCGGAGCTGGGCTGGGCTCTCTATTCATGCTGAGAGGAGGATGGTGCTTGAAAATTCGACCAGGCAGCCATTTCTTTAACCAACGTTTGCTGAGGACCCGCTGTTGCCGGAGGATGCACCACACCCAGGGGAAAATGGTTTCTACCCCGGGGGAGCCCATGGTCCAGCAGGGAGACCGGGCCAGTCACACATTTACACCCACAAACGGAAACTTACCACGGTGACAACGTGCTTCGGGAAAGAAGGCCCAGATACAGACGATGTCAGGCTTTGGCTATTTTTTTAAACCACCCAATCTAAACGCCTCATTTTTCAAAAGAAGAAAAATAGTCTCAGAGATGGACAGAGGCTCTTGGGTGCCCAGCGAGGGTACCAGAGTCAGAGCTGTACTAGCCACTTTGGATGGCCACGGCGGAACCATATGGACAATGACAGCATTCCAGCAGCCTTGCCCTTGCCCTTGGGGGACTATGTGAAGCAGATCAGGGTGCAGAGAACTCATTGATCACCACGGATCAAAGCCAAGTGTATGAAAAGTTGTCTCCAAAGGCTGATAATGGAAACATGATTCAGTTGCTATTTTTAAAAAACCCGTTCCATTCCGAGGGGAGAAATGTCTCGTCTGCTCCTGGTCTCCAGTGCCCAGGGACAAGGTCCACAGAGGAGGACCAACTGGTGCACCACAGATGGGGTGTTGGGGCGGGGAGAGGTGGGGGTCCTCTGAGGCCCAGGTGAGGTACCAGGACCGTTTGACGGGCAGCAGAGTCGTCTCAGTGGAGGAGACAGCGTGTGAAGGGCTGTCTCGGGTAAGGCAGTCCATGTGATCTTCGTGGCCTCAGGCGGAAGCTCCAGAGGGAGATTTCAGCCCACACTGAAGAGGGACTTGTGGAGAGTCAAGCAACGAAGGGTGATAACGGAAGATGGTAAACAACCAGCCCTGGGGGGACAGGACACAGCGGCAAGCAGAGATCAGGGGTTCCTCGGCACAGGCTTCAGGGGAAACTTCTGGCCCAGTTAGGGGATCGGATCCGAACCCAGGGCCAAATGAGGTCTACAGACGTTGTCCCACTCAGGATCCTGGCGGGAGGCAGCACACGCAAGCGGGGTCAATGGAGAGAGCGCTGAGTGCTCCAGGCAGAAAGACCGCAGAGCTGACAAACAATGCTGCTGCTGCTACCGATGACGAGCAAAAGAAGATTGGAATGGAGCTTCTTAGTGGAAATATTCCCAGTCAAGCATGTGCAGAGGAGAGGGCAGGGTTCTGGGAACCAGCCAGGGGGATGCATCCTGGGGCTGGCGGCAAGGAGAAGCCCTTGCCAGCCCAGCCTGAAGGGGCAGCGTGAGGGAACAAAGTGGAGCCACGCGGGAGCTGAAGCCTGGGGAAAGCAGCCATTGCCACAGCTGCCACGGGGCAGAGAGGGAGTGAGCACCCCTGACTCCAGCCTCTGTCCACTCCTGCCCTCCCACCAGCCGGTGCCTCCCACAGACCAAATCCATTTGGAAGCTAGGGGACAAGGGAGCCAAGGCAAGGCCGTCCAGTCTATGGAGGTCAGCCTCCATGGGCACCGAGCGGGGCAAGGAAGGGCAGAGAGCAGATGGGAGGCCCCAGAAGGGGAGGAGAATAACAAGAGGAGAAGCGTTTTGATTGGTTGTCCAAATGTGTCCACCTTTCTTTAGAATGCCTTGGGTGGTAGGGCATGCAATTTCCAGTTGGCCACAGGCCTCAGCACTCCCAAATGCCTTATAGTTCAGCAGGCCCATTTTGTCCATATGTTCCCAGCTGGCTCCTGTAGGCATTTGAGTTTGTGACTCCCCCCGAAAGATGAACTCAGAGGTGCCTTCCAAGCCCCCTCTGACTTCACGAGTCCCGAGAAGAGAGGATTAGATGAAGAGAAGAGGGTCACTTGTTCAACACATACAGAGACCCTGCTCTGGGTTGGGGCCCGACTGGGGTTCTGGGGACCCAGTGATTGTCAAGACAGACCTCTTTCTAGCCTCAGGGAACTTACAGTCTGATGGCGGAGACGTGAATTTATTTGTTGAACAAATATCTGGTAGGTAGGGCTAGGCACTGGGGCTACGTATTCCAGCCGGGGGAGATAGAAAATAAACCAGGAAACCCAGAAATGTATAATATAATTTGACAAATACTGGGAAGAAAAACCAAGCAAGCTAAGTGGTTTCTATACGATCAGAAAGATGTTAAAGTTGTCGATTGCCGGGTAAAAAACAGCTGCCCGCTTCATGGCACAACGAAACTGCCGTTTTTGTGCTCGCGGATGCTGTGGGTCAGGAATTCGGACAGAGCACAGCGGGGAGGGCTCATCTCAGCTCTGTGAGGTCTGGGGCCTCGGCCCGGAACCCTGAAATGGCTGCAGGTGACTCGAATGAGAGAATAGGGGGGCCACAATGCTCCCCCCCACCCCACCCTGGCCAAAGACATCCACATCCTAATTCTTTGGAACCTGTGCATATCCTACCTTCCATGATCCAAAGGATTTGCAGACTAAATTAAAGATTTGTGACTAAATTAAGGCTTTTGAAGTGGGGAGAGGATTCTGGGATCTCCCGATGGGGCCGATGTAATCATGAGAGTCTGTACAAGGAAACGAGGGAGGCGGGAAAATTGGAGAAAGATGTGACAACCAGAACCAGGCGTCATGGTCAGAGAGAGAGTGTCAAAGATGCTGCATTGCGAGCTTTGCGGGTGGAGGAAGGCGCCACAAGCCAAGGGATGCAGGCGGCCTCTAGAAGCCAGACAAGGCCAGGACCAGGATTCTCCCCAGGACCCTCTGGAAGGAATGCACCCCAGCCAGCACCTTGATTTTACCCCTGTGAGCCCCACTTTGAACTTGACTTCCAGAAGAATAAGAAAATAAATGTGCATTGTTTCAAGCCTCTGAGTGTGGTAATTTGTGACAGCAGCAATGAGAAACCAATACCCCACGTCCGGGGCTTTGGCTGGGATAAGTAAAAAGCGGGCTCAACCAGGACAGCTGAGCAGAGCACCCGCACACAGCCTCTGCACGCCGCTCGGGCTCCTCACAGAGTCGCTGGACTCCCATGGCAGTTCAGGGCTCCGAGGACAAGCGTCCCAGCAAAAACGGCAGAAGCTCCATGGCCATCGACTCCCCAGCCTCAGAAGTCCCATGCTGTCCCTCCCACCGCACACTCTTGGTCAAAGCCATCGCAAGCCCACCCAGATCCAAATGGAAGGGACGGAGACCCCACCTCTTGCCAGGAGGAGGGTGAGAGAACTTGCAGCTGTGTTTTTAAAAGCCCCAACAGGCCAGTTTCCATGAGATGGTCGGGGAAGGCCCTCTGAGGAGCCTGGATGGGGGAGGGGGCAGGGGCAGAGCCAGTCGAGGACAGAGAGTTCCCAGGACAGGGAACAGAAATGCCGAAGTCCAGAGGGGAGGACGAGGCAGGAAAAAACCAGGCAGTTCCAGCCCGTGTGACAAGTGAGTATCAGGGGCTCAAGGGGCTGTGAGAATCCAGCTGAGGGCCCTGAACCGTGCCTGAGAAGGTTCCAGAAGGAAGGGGTGTGTGAGCAGAGGGCTGCTGATGGGGGCTGAGATGACCACCCCTCTCATATACGCCCCATCCTCCTGCCGTGGAGGACTGAGGACTGGTCCCCATGAGTGCTGGGACCCCACAGGCCCAAGCTATCCTTGGTAAAGGCCCCTGCTTCCTGGGCCCCAGGTCAGCTCTCTTCTTGGGTCCTCTGTGGCCGGCCCTTTCCTCCCAGACATCCCTTCTCCAGCTCCACTAGGTGAGCTCTCACCTACTCACCGGAGGACTCGAGGATGCACTGTCTCACTGAGGTGAGTAGAGCCAGTGGGGAACCGAGGAGGGCAGTGTGTGCTGAGGTGGGGGGGCTGCCTCTGGACTCTGACACCCCCAGGTCTGCAGAGCCACCACCTCTCAGGACCCCATCAAAGCTCCCTTCCCTTTGCAGTTGCAGCTGGGAAAGTGGGAGGAGGCCCTGGGGCCAGCCAGCGAGGAGTAAGCAGGAGAAAACCTCTGTCTGGTTCTGGATCAGCACAGGGATGCCAGCCCCAGCACAGGACTCAGCATAGAAGATGCTCGGTAAATATTCCTTGAATAAAGGAAAGAGAGAGAGAAGGAGGGAGGGAGGGAGAGGGAGGGAGCAGAAGGAAGGAAGGAGGGAAGGAAGGAAAGAAGTGAAAGGAAAGAAAGTTTCCTCTCTCACATGCAACAAAGATGATTACAAACACAGGCTCATGTTCTCCAGTCTTGGGTTCAAATCTCGGTTCAGCCTTTTACTCACTTACTGCAAGTCATTCCACTTTTCTGAGCCTCAGTTTCCTCATCTGTAAAATGGGGATCATCATACTAACCTTATAGACTTATGGGATGGTTAAACAGGATCGCCTCCAAAAGGGACGGATGACGATGACGATGATGGTGATGAAGATGCTGGCGGGTGACATGTGTAAGCCCTCAGCCCGTGCCAGGCACAGTTCTGAGACCCCGCTAGGAATCAGTGTATTTCATCCTCACAATTCAAGGAAGCACTTTAGAGATGAGGAAACTGAGGCACAGAGAGGTTAAGTAACCTGCCGAAGGTCACACAGTTGATAAGCTGTATAGCGCAAATTCAAACCCCGGCGCTGTGGTGGCCCGCCTGTGCCCGAGCTCCACTCCACGGAGCCCGGCACAGGGTAGGGGCTCGCTATGGGGCAGGTCCGCTGCCTGTGGGGTAACTGTCTTCTCCCCCTGGGTGGTGAGCACCTCAGGGGTAGTGGCTGCTGGTTCCTGCCTCCCGGCTCCCAGCACTGGCCTGGGCCTGGGTGGGTGTGGCGCCAACAAGGCTGTCACTGTTGTCATGCCCTTTAATAGGATAAGAATGCTCTGAAGTCAGGCTGCCTGGAGTTGGACCCACCATTTGCTGGCCGTGAGCCTCAGTTTCCCTAACTGTCAAGAGGAGAATCAGAGTGCCCATCTCCCACGGTCGCGTGGCTGAGATCAGGATGTAGGACCCTGAGCAGAGTCGTGGCAGAGCTCAGCAGATGTGAGCCATTGTCACCGTTGTTATTTTTGTGGCTGTCCCATCCTCCCCTCAGCTTTCCCAGTAGGACCCTGGCTCTGCAGGGACCAGCCCAGGCTCCCAGGCACGGAACAGTTAACCAGGCTCTTTCGAGTGACAGGTAACCTAAGTCCCATCTCAGAGGCCGAGGCAGAGAGCAGGCGGGAGTGCGAGATGGGCCCTGGGCCGTGCGCTCCCTAGCCAAATGGCCAGCGCTGTCACCCCCGACTCTTTCTTCTCCCGCCTTCCAGAGCGGCGGTCATCGATACGGCGAAACAAGAGTAGCCTCCAGTGGGACCGGGTTAGGAGGGTGTTGGCAGCAGGCAGGTTGAGGGGGTGTAACACAAGCCCTCTCAATGTCCCTCCCAGACAACACCGAATCTGCCCTTTGACTTCCCCAGAGGCCCAGAGAGGTTAAGGTCCTGGACCAGTAGCACACAGCTTATCTGGCAGTCAACTGGACTTTCTGAACCTGGAGGTCCCTAATTCTAAAACTCTGTGACACCTCCCATCCCAGCCCGGCACAAGGTCCCTTCTTGGGGGACGAGGGACAAGGATGGGGCTCCTGGAGCTTTTCCCACGGGTCTTGGACAGGGAGCCAGGCCAGAGCTTCCAGCGTGGGGAGAGCGGGGAGCCATCAGGCAGCAGGATCGAGTACCAGGCCCTGCTCCTTTGCTCCCGGGGGAGGATTGGTTGCTAGAAGGCTGGGAGGAGGGGAGAAGGGCCGGAGCTCCAGGGATGGAAGGCACTGGAAGCCATTTCTCTTTGCAGGCTCTCCCTGCCCTGCTTCTCGCTCTGGCCCTCTCTGTCTCGTGCTCTCTGGTCTTCTGTCCCCACCTCTGCCCGCCCTTCTCTGCATCCGTCTCTCTCTGTCTGCTTCTCTGTCCACAGTTCCTCTGTCTCTGTCTCCTGTCTCCCTGTCCACCCCTCTCTTATCAGTCTCTCCCCGTGCATCTCCTTCCTCTCTTCTGCTCTGAGCCAGCATCTCTCTCCTGCCCACTGTCTCTCTCCTCCCTCCCCATTTCTCTCTCGTTTCCGCTCTCCTCCTCTCCTTCTCTTCCTCTTCTTCCTCCTGCTCTATCTCCCATCTGCCCTATCATCCATCTCACCTGGGAGAGAGAATGGATCTGGGGTAGGCGAGTGAGACAGCAGGGCCGGAGGAGGGCAGAGCAGGGCAAGCGGACAGGAGTCTACTGCAACCATCCAAGCACGGGCTGGCAAGGGCTGAGCCCCGTGAAAGCTATGAGGCAGAGCGGAGAGGGTGGCTGTGAGAAAGACTGTAAAGGCAGGGGCACGACGATGCTGTAGGGCTTGGGTGGAGGGCCAGCAATGGGGAAAACTGCAGGGGAAAAGGGAGGAAGGGGGACCTCAGCCCGTGTGAGGGGACTGTGCAGGCTGAACCACAGGTCTACTGGGGAGAGGTGGAAGGATGGGGGCAAGAAGGGGCAGATGCCGAGACCTGAGTCTAGGTTGGGACCAACTTGGGGAAAGCCTTGAATGCTGACCACGAGTATGGACTTAAGCCCTTAGGGTGATGGCTTTTTATGTGAATCTAATGAAATTGCAGAACTCTCCCCTGACAAATGTATATGCCTAATGTTTGGCACCCATGTCAAGGCTTCTGGGATCCTCTGAAATTCCCCCGTGAGTCACAGACATCTCAGGATATGAAGCTGGTTCCAGGCCCTGGGGAGCCATTGAGGGTCTTTGAGCTGAGGAGATGGCAGACTTGGAGCTGCACTTTAGGAAGGTGAATTGCAGAGATGCTGCCTTAATTTTGGGGCAGAGAAGCCTCTAGCAGCCTGGACCCCCAGGCCCACGGCCTCTCAGATTGTCCCTCCCTCCTGGAGACCCTGCAGGGCTGCATAGACCGAATGCAGAGGAGCGGCTCTGAGCCCCCAGCCAGGGTGGCTGCAGCCCAAGCCACCTAGCCTCAGAGGGAGGGGCTAAGGCTCTCTCCACATTGCTGTGAAGGACCAACCTGAGGGCCCGAGACAGGAGCCCCGCTCTGCCAGGCCCAGCCTAGCCGGGTCCCTTCCTGCCCGCCCACCCACTCTCCCACCTCCCATTCTGGGTGCCTGCATCCAGTCTCTCCCTCCTCTGTTGAGACAGGGAGCAGCCCCAGTGTGGGTGCTGTCCTCATCCCGCCAGTGGGCCAGCCTACTGTTTGCAGTAACCTTGGTCCTCTGGTCCAACACCCATCGTACGGATGGGGAAGCTGAGTCCTCGAGAGAGGTAGACGTGCCCAATTATCCTCCAGCAAACTGGTGACCTGGGCAGGCCCCCAGGCTTCCCGCCACGGCTCTTCTGCCTGTGCTTACAAGATGGTCCTCCAGCTCCCGCACGTCCTCCTGGTGCCCCCTTACCCAAAAGGCCTGGGTCCTGGCCCAGCCCCCCTCATTCCGCCCCTCCCCACTAGACCTGGGGTTCAGCCAGGGCTCAGTTTTAGCAGCGAGGGAGGCCTCAGCCGCTCCCACCCCTTTAGCAGAAGACCTGCACGGGAGCATGAGATGCCCATGAACCTGGTCTCCATCTAGCTCTGCCATTGACTTGCTGTGTGACTACGGCCTCGTCGACGCCCCTCTCTGGCTGGGCCTCTGTCTCTCCCTCTCAACCTGGAGGAGTTGGGCTCCAGGCTCCCGGGGGCCGTGCCAGCCCGAGTGCCTGCCATTCCTTGGCTGGAAGGCGATGTCTTGGTGCCCTCTGGGTGGAAGCCTTGCCAAGCGAAGGGTTTGGCATGCCCTCTTTGCCTGCTCTGTTCGAGAGTGACTGTCTTATTCCAACAAGGAGCCACCCCCGGGGTGGCCCACTCTAAACCCCAGTGACTCACTTACAGAGTGAGGGGCAGGCGGGCGGCAGCCGTCTCTGTGGCTCTTGGCGTCGGTGGAGCCCACGGGCCCACGAGCCCACGCCGAGCGGGAACTTGTGTCAACCACTGGCTCCTGTAAATCGCAGGGCTGGGACAAGGTGGGACTGTCAGCGGCCTCGGAGAGAAAGCTCAGCCTGTGTGCTCTGGGGAGGTGACCCGGGGGGACCCGGGGCCGCTGCTCCGGGAGTTAATGAGTGCTCCATCTGGAGCCATCCTCAACCACTAGCTGACGCTGACACAGCAGTTCGGCCGGGAGAGAGAGAGCGTGTGTGTTCCAAGGCTAGCAGAGCTCAGTTTTTCCGAGCCGGAAAAATCCGTTCAAAGAAAGGAAAATTGAGGATGAGGAGCTGAAGATAGCCCAACTCACGCTTCCTCGGTCTGCACCTTCAAGGGTTCACAGCAAACTATTTCCCTTGATGGCTAACTGGGGAGACCTCGCGAAGGAGGCCGAGTCCCATCGGGAGGACCATGGCGAGGCCAGAATAGAAATGTGACCTTTCACCTCTCAGCCCAAAGCTCTGACCATTCTGCCACCCTGCCTCCCTCAGCCAGGGGCCAGCTCGGCCTTTGGCTCCCGTGGAATGTGCACCCTGGAGCTCTCTGACTCTGATTTGGATTCAAGGTCTTCCCACGTCTGATCCACAGCATCAACAGACATTTTTACAAAGAGGCACCCCAGGCAGGGCACCCCGAGTCCCGCCTTCAGAGGGTTTATCATCTTCAGGAGATAGGAGGGAGTTTAGAAGCAAAAACTGAAAAACAATAATGACGGATGCTTACATGGTGCTTGTTATACACCAGACATAGTTTTGTTCTAAGGGCTTTTCATGTTTTCGTGTGTTAACTCATTTAATCCTCACGACAACCTGTAAAGTATTGTCAGCCCCATTTTTACAGATAAGTACACTGAGGAAGCTCAAGTTAAGCAACTTCCCCCGGTCACACAGCAAGGAAGTGGTGTAGAAAGGCAGCCTGGTTCTCGAGTCCACACCGTGAAAGAAGACATTGTGTGGCAAGTGTTAGCACTTCCTCTGTGCCAGGCACCATCCTCAGTATTGGGGACTCGGTAGTGAAGAGAATAGGCAAGGGGTCTGCCCTCAAGGAACTTGTCATTCTTCCTTCATTCACTCATCCATCCATCCATCATCCATCCATCATCCATCCATCCATCATCCATCCATCATCCATCCATCCATCATCCATCCATCTGCCATCCATCCATCATCCATCCATCATCCATCCATCTGCCATCCATCCATCATCCATCCATCATCCATCCATCATCCATCCATCCATCATCCATCCATCTGCCATCCATCCATCATCCATCCATCATCCATCCATCTGCCATCCATCCATCATCCATCCATCATCCATCCATCATCCATCCATCCATCATCCATCCATCTGCCATCCATCCATCATCCATTCATCATTCATCCATCCATCATCCATCCATCTGCCATCCATCCATCATCCATCCATCATCCATCCATCATCCATCCATCCATCATCCATCCATCTGCCATCCATCCATCATCCATTCATCATTCATCCATCCATCATCCATCCATCTGCCATCCATCCATCATCCATCCATCATCCATCCATCCGTCATCCATCCATCTGCCATCCATCCATCATCCATCCATCATCCATCCATCATCCTTCAATCCATCCATCATCCATCATCCATCATCCATCATCCATTCATCATTCATCCATCCATCATCCATCCATCCATCCCTCCACCCATCATCATCCATCACCCATCCATCCATCCATCCATCATCCATTATCCATCCATCATCCATCATCCATTATCCCTCCAATCATCCATCATCCATCCACTTCTGTCTATTTCTACTCACTATTGTATCCCCCATGCTCAGCACATAATAAGCCCTGAACCAATGTTTGCTGAAGGGGTAAAGAAACGAAGACAGATTTGGGTTGCCCAAAAGCTCTGGGTTCGAGTCGCTTCCCCTCTCCCCGTCTCGGTGCAGTTGGGAGTGAACACTGCCCTGCTTGTATTGCAGGATTCTTGGGAGGCTCTGACGCTGAGTAGGCAAGTGCTTTGCAAACTGTAAAGGGCTGTGCGGACATGGTCGGCATCAGGCTGCCGAGCTGCTGTGCAGGCGCCGAGGCCCGCAGAGCTGTGTCTCTGTCAGGTCTGGCTGGTGAGACCTGTCAGACACTTCCCCTGGGCCTGCCAAGAAGCCCAGAAAGGAAAGGAAATTGACATTTAATGAGCATCCATGATGTGCCAGGGCCTTCACACACTTTAACCCTCTCTGTCCTTGTACAGATCAAAGAAATGGAAGCCCAGAGAGGTCCATCAATTGCCCAAGGTCACACAGCCAATGAAGAGCAGAGCCCAGGTTCGAACCTGGGTCTGTGAGCCCCAAAGCCTTTGCTTGGGACCTTAACCCCCACCACCTCCCCTTAAAGCGATGCTGCTGGCCTCCTGCTTCCCAAATCTCCTTAAGTCCCCACCGTTCAAGGTCACACAGCAAGCTCCTGGCAGAGCCTCTTAAAAAGTGTTTCCATTTAGTGTTTGCATTGATTATTTCCTTTTTGCTTTATAGGAATTTTCCCCCTTTTATTTGCAAAGAAAAGCCAATGTAAATGTTCTCCCCACACACAGCTTAACCCTTGCCTGACAGAGGGGGTGGGAGAGCAGCTGCTTGCTGCAGACTTTCACAGACCCTCTCAATAGTTCACACAGAGATGCGGCTGCGCTGCCTAATGTCATCCATGGCAGAAGGCCGTGACCCTCTGTTACCACTTCCTGTGACCCTTAACACAGGGCAGGCTTCTAGGACCCAAGTCAAAACCATCCCCTGAAACCTAGACCCAGGGAACAGTCTTCCTGGAGACTCGACCCGGGTGCCACAGGCGGGGACACAAAAAGAAACGCCCACAGCCACTGTTCCCGGGCCACCCACCGAGGGCCTGGCACAGCGCTGGGCACCTCACCAACAGCCTCTCACTGAGTCTTCTCGACAGGAGGGGTTGGTCTCCATGACCCCATTTTACAATGGAAAGGGAAGCTGGGGCTCAGAGAGGCTGAGTCACCTGTCCAAGACCACACAGCTAGCCAGGGGCAAACTGGGCAGAAGACAGAACTCCTGCTTACACATTGCTTTCCATCCAGGGCTAAAAATAAGACATTGTGCGTGTGAGAGGACAAGGCGCCTCCTCCGTGCCGGGCACCATCCTCAGTACCGGGGCCCCGATCCAATAGGAAGCTGGTGGAAGCAGTCCCAGCCTGCCAGAGGCTTGCTGAGGGGCCTTGGGTTGGTCACTCTCCTTCTCTGAGCCCAGAGTTGGCCGGATGTGAAATGAGCGGGTGGACCGTCTCCATCTTTTACGCTCTTTCTCACGTGGTGCTCGGGTAACAGTTTGCAAAGCAGGACTTAGTGGGGAGAGAAGGCTGGGGTTCGTGGGGAGGCGCTGCAGTATGGCTGGGACTTATGAAAAAGCCCCCCTCCGGCCTCCTGGAGACCCCGTGACTGACGCCCCACGGGGCAAACTTCCCGCAGGACGGAAGGGCCTCTGCAGCGTGCAGCGTCGCTCCACTCCGGCCCCTCGACACCAAGCCGCGGGCTGGGGGAGGGACTGCCAGCGCTGGGCCAGACACCAAGGGGAGGAAGGGACGGCCCAGGCCTCCAGGCTGGTGGACAGGACTCTCTCTGAGCTCCCCGCTCGGGCCGCTCCTCCCCCAGCCCCCTCGGTGGAGGCTCCTCCTGGAGCTGGCTCCAGCTCTAGCAGGCCGGCCATTTAAGGCTCCACCTCACCCCTTAAATTCTATTTTTTCAGACCACATTCTTGAACTTGGCAGATAACGTGGCAGGCCGACAAGAGCCCTATTTACTCGGGGAGCCGTGAATGGGCCCTTTATAACAAGCTTCATTAAGATTTCTACCTATTGGCCAGCTCTCCGTTTCCTCCCCCTAGACAAACAGATTCTCTACACAGAAAGACTTTTCAAATGCTCTTGTTGACTTTCCCCAAACAGGGAGGGCAGCCGGGCTGGCCGGGGTGTGTGAGAGTGTGCGCGTGTGTGTGCAGGGGAGGGGGCGGCCGTGGGCGTGCGCCCGCCCGGCCTGGTGCAGGAAGGAAAGAGGCCCGCTATTCACAGGCAGGGGCGGGCGGCCTGGGGGAGTCCAGGTATGCTGTGCCTCACAAAGGGACAGTGAGCCCAGCCTGCGCCGTGAATTCCACACGCCTGGCCCGAGGAGCTGGACCGTCCCTTCTCAGCCCCTGCTGCCCGGCCGGGTGACCTTGGGCAAGTCCCTTCCTCACTCTGGGCCTCCCTGTCCTCCTCTGTCAGTTGGTTGACACCCTGTGGTCCATGCAGCGGCAGCATCAGCATCATCTGAGAGCTTTGAGCAATGTGGTCTCAGATTTGCCATCCCTGCTTTTGCATCTTAAGATGCCTGAGTGATGCACAGGCACAATAAGTTTTCAGAGGCGTCCGGTCCACAGCACGCGCCCCCACACCACCCCAGGGCTGCTCTGTGGCTCAAAGGCCATCACGGACCTTCAACATCATCAAGAAGGCAGCCACAAAGCTGTTTGGCTCTCTATTTTGTGACCACAGGCCTGGCCCAGTTGGGGCCAATGAAATAAATGAACAATCAGAAAAAGTGGATTGTCAATGTCCAAAGCCTTGGGGTAGGGACAGAAATCTTTCCTCTTCAGCTTATGAGAGCTGTGCAGGACAGCCATTCTGTCCTTCGGAAGGTCACACAGCATGGGGAAGCACCTTCTAATAGTGCACTGCATGGGGTGAGCGCCCTGTCCTTTGGAGGAATGCAAGCAGAAGATGGACGACCTCCGAGGGAAGCTAGAGTAGGCTCCGAGCCCCAGGAGTGCAGGACAGACCTCTGGGGCTGAAGAAGAAACCCCACAGAGACTGTGGCGTCAGCACTGAGCATGCTGACAAGGGCGCCTTTGCAGAGAAGCAGAGCCAAGTTCAAAGGCTGGCGATCCCCGCGACAGCGAGGACATGGGCCAGTGCCTTCCCTCCCTTTCCACGTGTTCACGTGATAAATGTTTATTCTCTGTGTCAGGTCCTCTGCGGGACCTCGGGGACACGACGATCAATCAAACAGACTTGCCCTCATAGGGGAGAGAGATGATCGACATGCAAATAAATAAATACAAATGCTGAGGAAGCTGCAGAGGAGGGTGACAGAGATGAGATTTGTGTGTGTGTGTGTGTGTGTGTGTGTGTGTGTGTGTCGGGGGGAAGCTCTGAGTCAGAGGAGTCAGGGAAGACGTCTCTGAAAGGTGACTTCTTAAATCCAAACCTGCAGACAGAAGAGCCTACCACGTGAGGAGCTGGAGGAAGGGCACTCCCAGCAGGGGGAACAGCATGTGCAAAGGTCCTGAGGCAGGCAATGCTTGGTGCTTTGAAAGGGGGTCTGTGTGGCGATAGCATTCCTCACACAAGGGGGAGGCGGATCCATGGGGGGGTGGTAATGTCCACCTTGCAGACCTGCTGGGAGGGAGGATGGCACAAAGAGGGTGCTCCGAGCACAATGTGTTTGCTCTTACTGACCTTGAGGCCCCTGTGGCTGTTCAGGCCCCTATCAGGACTGCTGTCTGCTCTCTCCGTCTCTCGAGGGCAGCAGGGGCCGGGCCTCAGCCTGGGCCACCGCCCAGGACAGGGTCAGCTGAGCTGGAGGGGGTTGAATGAGCTGCCTGTGTGCATCTTGGCTACCTACATCTCCCCTTTTTGGGGAGGGGGTGGCCTGGCCTCTCCCGGGACACCCGCCCAGCTTTGGCTGGCCTAGGCGGCTTGGACAGAAATCCCTGACCCCCTGCCTAGGTCTCGGCAGCCAAAGGCCAGACCCTCTCGGGAGCACAGAGCCCTCTGGCCAGCCCACACCCAGCTCCCTGGCCAGTCCTTAAGTACCAGGCTGGAAATAACCAGTTCCCTCCGCCCTCGGGGCTGTGGGCTTGCCCACCGCTGGGGCTGAAGCGCTGGGCGGGGCCGGCCTCCTGGATTCTTCCAGCCAGGAGGCCCTGCTCTCTGAGGCTGGGGGCGGGGAGGGAGGGAGACGGGTTCAGATCCTGGATGGGCCGGACTCCCCAGGAGCCTTTCCCCAGCTGCTCAGCCATCTGAGCCTCAGTTTCCTTATGTGCAGAGTGGCACCGTGAGAGGCGTGCAAGCTTTGTCAATTGCCCTGCACACGGGAGAGCCCATGGTGCGTCGGGAAAAGGCAGTCCCGGCTACAGCCCCAGCTCCACCTCTGCACCCATCACGGCGATGCTGCGAGTCTCAGTTTCCCCAGCGGTGACTTCTGGATCCTCGTCCTTCCCTCAAAGGCTGTGATTAGAATCCAGCGAATTCAAGCAGTGCACATACTGCGCACCTGCCGCGGCCGTCACTCACGGCATTCTAGACGTCCTGCCAAGGGGGGCCCCTTCCCTTCTTCACCCTCGGGGTGTCCCTTCTGGAGGACTCGAGGCAAGCCAAGGATGTACTCAGGAAACCCGACAGAGGCAGCGGAGGGGAAGGAGTCTGGGTCGAGGACTTGGCCCCATGGTCAGGTTGGTGGTTGAGGTCCTGCTTCAATCTCCCACTCTCCCTGTGACTTTGGGCAAGTTACTTAGTTTCTGCAAGCCTCAGTTTCCCCATCCATTCAGTAGGGAGAATGTCAGTGTCACAGAAGGCCGCGGCTCTGACGGAATCACATCGACAGATAGCGAGTGCTCAGCTCAGCCCTCGGCCCAGGGCGTGCAACCCCTAACGTTCACTGCCACCAGAGGCAGCCGTGAATAGTACCTCATTGTTGCGGTTGTAGCAGTAGTAAAATAGTAGTAGCATAAATACTAGTAGTAGCAGCAGTGGTGATGGTCGTAGTAGCATAAGTACTAGTAGTAACAGCGATGTAAGTGCTGGTGGTAGCAGTAGTAGCAAGAAGTACTAGCACTAATAGTAGTAGCAGTAGAAGTAATAGGAGCACAATACTGCTACTAGCAGTAAGAAGTACTAGCACTAATAGCAGTGGTAGAAGTAATAGTAGTACCATAGGGGAAGTAGTGGTAGTAAGTACTAGCACTAGCAGTAGTAGTATAAGTAATGGGAGCACAATACTACTAGTATTAGCAGTAGTAAAAAGTATTAGCACAATAGTAGTAGTAGAAGTATAGAGGTACAATACTGGTAGTAGCAGTAAGAAGTACTAGCACCGATAGTAGTAGCAGTAGAAGTAATAGGAGCACAATGCTGTTACTAGCAGTAAGCAGTACTAGCACTAATGGCAGTGGTAGAAGTAATAGTAGTACCATATTGGCAGTAGTGGTAGTAAGTACTAGCACTAACAGTAGTAGTATAAGTAATAGGAGCACAATACTAGTAGTAGTAGTAGTGAAAAGTACTAGCACTAATAGTAGTAGTAGAAGTATAGAGGTACAATACTGGTAGTAGCAGTAAGAAGTATTAGCACCGATAGTAGTAGCAGTAGAAGTAATAGGAGCTCAATACCACTACAACTACTAGTAGTAAGTACTAGCACTAATAGCAGTTGTAAAATAATGACAGTACAATACTGGCAGTAGCAGTAAGAAGTACAAGCACTAATAGCAGTGGTAGAAGTAATAGGAGTGCCATATTGGTAGTAGTGGCAATAATAAGTAGTTGCACTACAGTAGAAGTAACAGGAGCACAATACTCCTACTAGTAAGCACTAGCACTAACAGTAGTAGGGGAAGTTGTAGCACGGTGCTGGTAGTAGTAGTAGTGAGAAGCACTAGCAGTAGTAGGGGAAGTTGTAGCACGGTGCTGGTAGTAGTAGTAGTGAGAAGCACCAGCAGTAGTAGGGGAAGTTGTAGCACGGTGCTGGTAGTAGTAGTGAGAAGCACTAGCACTAACAGTAGTAGGGGAAGTTGTAGCACAGGTCTGGTAGTAGTAGTGAGAAGCACTAGCACTAGCAGTAGTAGGAGAAGTTGTAGCACGGTGCTGGTAGTAGCAGTGAGAAGCACTAGCACTAACAGTAGTAGGGGAAGTTATAGCACGGTGCTGGTAGTAGCAGTGAGAAGCACTAGCACTAGCAGTAGTAGGGGAAGTTGTAGCACGGTGCTGGCAGTAGTAGTGAGAAGCACTAGCACTAACAGTAGTAGGGGAAGTTGTAGCACAGGGCTGGTAGTAGTAGTGAGAAGCACCAGCACTAGCAGTAGTAGGGGAAGTTGTAGCACGGTGCTGGTAGTAGTAGTGAGAAGCACTAGCACTAACAGTAGTAGGGGAAGTTGTAGCACAGGGCTGGCAGTAGTAGTGAGAAGCACTAGCACTAGCAGTAGTAGGGGAAGTTGTAGCACAGGGCTGGTAGTAGTAGTGAGAAGCACCAGCACTAGCAGTAGTAGGGGAAGTTGTAGCACGGTGCTGGTAGTAGTAGTGAGAAGCACCAGCACTAGCAGTAGTAGGGGAAGTTGTAGCACGGTGCTGGCAGTAGCAGTGAGAAGCACTAGCACTAGCAGTAGTAGGGGAAGTTGTAGCACGGTGCTGGTAGTAGTAGTGAGAAGCACTAGCACTGACAGTAGTAGGGGAAGTTGTAGCACGGTGCTGGTAGTAGCAGTGAGAAGCACTAGCACTGACAGTAGCAGTGGAAGTAGCAGGAGCACGATACTGGTGGTAGGAGGCAGTGCTGGTACGCAGGAGCACCGGCAGCAGTAACAGTAGGGGAAGTACTCGCGCGCTGGGAACGCGGTGGCCGCAGTCCGGTGCCCGCGGGCGCGGAGCCGGCAGGGAGGGCGGCTAGGAGACCCCAGCCCCTCACCCCGGGGAGGAGCGGTCAGCCTCGGGGTGCGCGAGAGGAGGGGCCGGGGAGGGGCCGGCAGGGGAAACTGAGGCACGGAGCCCCGGACCCGGGGGCTAAGCACAGTCTCCCGGGCCGGCGGGAGAGTGGGGCTCTGCCGTCTGCGGACAGTCTTGGGGTGATGGGGTGCTGGGGACTGCGTCCCCTCTCCGCCTCTCCAGGGGCAGGGACTGGGTTTGCGCCCAGAAGCCCCAGCGCCCTGAGCAGGAGGCCCCGTCCTCTGGGTCACGCGTGGGGACACTGAGGCTGGAGCGCGGGAAGGCGCCCCGGGCAGGCAGGGCCGGGAGCGTGCACGCGGCCCAGCGCTGGGACCTGGCGGTGGACACGAGAGCCCCGTCCCGCTCCCGCCCAGGCCTCGGGCCTCGGTCCTCCTGCCAATAAGGCGGGCGGGGCTTCCCGGGAAGAGGCTGAATAATCGCGAGGAGGGGCCCGGGCGTCCCCGGATCTGCTCGCCCCGGAGAGTTGAGTGAGGACAAGCTCTTAGCGAGGACTGTTGCCCAGGCGGATTCCGTGGAAGCTTCTGTCTCTGGCAGTTTGAAATATGATCCCAGCAATCTTCCAGAACTTCAGTCCCACTAAGCCCCAGTTTGCTCTTCAATGTGTCCCACCCCTGGGCCTTTGCTCGTGCTGTTCCCTTTCCCTGAAATGTTCTTCTTCTCCCTTCTGCCTGTCCCAATTTCTACGCATCTTCTTAAGCCTGTCCTACTGCCACCTCCTCCAGGAAGCCTTCTGGGATTCCCCAGCCCTTGCTCTCTGCTCAGGATTCACTTGCCCAGCCCGTGGTCCCAGGGCATTCAGCTCCCACTGCTACGCACACTTCCATTAACAGACATACCCCGAGCACCTGCTCAGATTCACGCACCAGTCCTGCCCTCAGAGAGTGATCATTCACAGGGCTGGTGGGTGTGGGAGACTGTGTGGCCCTCTGAGGGGGGCTCCCATCCCAATCCAGGAGGACTTCCTGGAAGAGGATGAAGCTTACTGCGCTCACAGCCAAACAACACAGTGAGTGGTCAGCACCAAGTTTCTGACCCGGCGCAGAGTATGTTCTTTGGGTGTGCTCAGTTAACATTCAAATTGAATACGCAGCTGCACCTCGCACGTTGGATAGCTTCCTGTCACCTCCGTGGAGGAAACCCAGGAGAGAAGAAAAGTCTGGAAAACTCTCTGTGGATCCCATGGCCCCACAGGCAGGGCGTGTGGGCAGTTCCACTCCCCTCAGCCGAGAATTTCTCAGGGGATTCCTAGCTAGGAGTGGACAGGAGGAATCTGCTGAGAGAGCTCCTCGGGAAGTTTGGTCCCGAGAGAACAGTGGGTGTACTAGAAAAAGCCGACACGAGGTCTCAAAAAGCCCATCGGGATCGCAGAAAGGACTGTCAGAATGCAGCCCGAGACACACGCGGGAGGGATGACGTCAGCCATCAGGAAAGTTCGAGAGCGGACATGGTCCCTCCGGCTGCACGTCAGAACCATCCGGGGGCTCTAACAACATGGACGCCCTGGCAGTGCCCCCAAACCAGTTATCCAGAATCTCTTGGGTGGGGCCTGGTGTCCCCAGGTTCTGATGCCAAGGGTGGAGCGCCACGGCCTTACAGCATCACTCAACAGTCCCCAGGGAAGAAGGTGGGACAGAGCGAAAGGTGAGATGGGAGCATGTTTCAACAGAGACGGTTCAGCTAAGGCAAACCATGTGCTTAGGTCAGCTTCAGGCGTCCAGACTCACCTGTACCGAACAGCTCGCAGAGAAAGGCTGCAGAGTGGAGGACAGGAGACAAGACAGATCGCCACTCCACCTCCTAGTTACTGTGTGACCTTGGGCAAGTTACTGAATGTCTCTGAGCCTCAGTTTCCTCATCTGTAAAATGGGGACAATCGTAGTGCCAGTCCCAGAGGATTGCTATGAAACTTAATTAAAATGAAGCAGAAAAAGTGCCCAGTGATTGGTAAGTATTAATTCTCATCCCTCTGACCCGGAAGCTTCCGGACACATGAGGCATCCTCGTGCAAGAGAGGGTCCTTCAGGCTTCTTAACATTCTTACACAGTAACATTACCGTTTTTAGAGGAAAACCTCCAGCTCATAGGTAAGTCATTCCTGGGTGAAACGGGGGTAGATGACTCAGGGGAAAGCTGTTGACATTTTTAGGGATAAGAGCTGAGATTCTGGAAACGACCGGAAGTTTCAAGTCTGGATCCTTCGATTTCACAACCAGCCAGAGAGGCCCGTCTTTACCAAAAGACACGGCTTGGCTTCTGGGCGTTTCATTGCCTCTTGCTGGGTGCTCGTGCCCCCATCAGGCAGACAGTTCGTGGGGTGCCTCAGCGCCCGGCCCTGTGCTGGGCGTAGGGGTGTGACCCCTACCCTCACATAGCTCCTTGTCCAGGGGAAGCCTGGTGTGGCCGCCAGTCCCCGCCACACACAGCACAGAAGCCATGCGAGGCCTCAGAGGAAAGGGGCCAGTCGTTTAGGGAAAAGACCCGGGGCCCGGGGGTGCTAGTGGGTCGCTGGGACTCTCTCCTTCCTCTCCAAGGTCGCTGCTCTCCACCATGAAGGCAACGGCTGCTTTAGCCTCCCCTTCTGTTCTCCCATCTGTAAAATGGGGTGAGGGGCCAGCTAGAAGTTACTTCAGTGGTCCCCTGGGTTCCTGCCTTGGAGAACTTTGTGAAATGAGTCCTCTGGCCTATATTCACGGTTTAATGAAAGATGACAGCACGCCCCGTTCGGGAAATTTCACAACAGCCCTGGCTCCATCTGGCTTTTCCTCCGCTGGGGGTCCGAGTGTGTGCAGAGCGAAGATGAGCGCTGTGTGATGAAGGCAGAACTTCCTCCCTCCGGGATCTTCCTTCTCATCCCGTCCCGCCTCAGTCCGATGCAAGGCTGTCCGGCAGGGCGAGCCCCAGCCTGGGTCCACTTCTTCCCACAACGCCTCAGTCTCTGCAGCTGACAAATGGGGACGAGCCCTCCCGTGGAATGTGCTGGAAGGAGCAGAGGGCATTGACTCCTGGGTTTACCAGGGTCCAGGGGAGCCTGTCCTCCACCCTCTGGGAATTCTAAATTTGCAGCAGATAGTTGGGCCCCAGAGGCCAGCTTGGCTGGGGCTGGGAGAGTGTCGCTCAGCTTCTGGGCACATCGGAGAGCAGCTTTGTGGAAGGAGCTGATGATCTTCGTGATAAATGAGTCCCTGTACGATCCTGACATCATGCAGTTGAGTGTTTGTGGTTAGCCTGGAGAGGAAGGGAGGGAGGAGGGAGAGAGGCGGGCGAGGAGGTCAGGGAGGGGTGCATCCAGCAACCGTCTCACCAGCCTCCCTTCCTCTCCCCCGCCACCCCCACTCCTTCCACCATCATTTGCTGAGCTCCTACTGTGCACAGGGCCCTGTACTGGCTCAGAGACCAACACAGCCGCCCCCCCCCCCCCCCAGCAGACAGGAAGAGCAACCCAGTGTGGTCAGGACTGTAACAGAGGGAAGCCCAGGAGGCTGTGGGGACGCAGAGGCGGCTCCACACTGATCTGGTGGGTAGGGGGTCCTGGGGAGGGCTTCCTACCAAAGGCTTGCAGGACAAGTCCACCGGGCAGCAGTGAGCGCTCCCCGCAGACAGAACAACGGGGGTGAAGCTTTCGAGGCATTCAACAGAAGCCTAGGAAACTTTGGGCTGGCGCACGGGATGCCGGGGTGGGGGCGGTGGGTAGAGGAGACGGACAGCCGGGGAGGTCAACAGGAGATGGAGCCCGAACGAGGCCCGCTCAGGGAGCTCAGGGCTTATTCTGAGGCCCCAGGAAGTCAAGTTAAAGAGGCTGGACCCAGGAGCAGGGCTGCGCGTGGGACGGTCCCCCGATTGCCCAACGTTGCTTTTATTCACTCTCTCAAGGAACGCTTCTTGAGGGCCTGCTCAGCCCTCTCCACAACACCAGGCTGGCCAGCCCCTCCAGAGTGCACGAGCTGGGGAGAAAATGTATGGAAGGAGCGAGGCCACGCTTGACAAAGCCTCCTTTGTCAGGAGCCCTGGGGCTCTGGTGGCGTGGTGCTCTGCTGCCCTCTAGTGAGGCCTGGAGATGCGCCCCTGCGGAGTCCAGCCGGCTTCTGAGATGCTCTGAGTTTCCCAGCATGCCTTCCCTCTGTCCCGTCCTCCACCACGGGGCTCCCACGGCTCCCGAGGAAAAGGTGGGGGCTGGGAATAGAGGACAGGCTCAGAAGAGGGTGACGACGGGAGGGGGACACACAGGGACTCAGTCCCAGCTGTGGGAACAGACAGCACCGTGGCCAATGAGGGGTACCACTGGTTGGGAGCCCAGGTGTTACATGTTTAATTTTTTCAAATGAATAAACACAGGAGGTGTTTACACCTGTTACTATTATGATGAGAATAGTGATGAGGAGGGTGGTGATGGTGGAGACGGTGACGATGGTGGCACTGATGATGGCTGCAGTGACTAAATGATTCTGGGGGCTGCTCTCTATGCAGGTCTTGGTGGGGATGGTAGGAATTTGGTGAGGATGGTGATGGGGTTGTGGTGATGGTGGCAGTAATGATGACGATGACAAAGGCAGAAACAGCGGTAGTGGGGATGGAGGTGGCGGAGGTGTGTTCTCATTTCTATCAGGCACAGACCTAAGAGTGGAAATTCTGGATCATCAAATAAGCTTATGTTTCACGTTAGTAGATATTGGCAAGCAGTTTTCAGAAAATGGTTGTATCTCACTCTCAGCCAGAACATATGGGAGTTCCAGATGCTCCGCTCCCCCCACACACACGGGCTTGTCTGTTCTGTTCCCTGATGCATCTCCCATGCCTAGAAGCCCAGCACGTAGAGAAGGCTTATTAAAAATTTGTGGAATGAATGCTCAATGGAAGGGTAGCAGATGTTTGCACTCACTGTTAGAGAACAGAACCAGGACTTCGCTCCTGCTTGTGGACACCCAGCAATGGACACATGCTGACCCAGGTTGGGAAGCCTGGTCTTACGTCCGCATCAAACAGCTCATCACCCCCCAATGTGCGCATGTCCCTCATCTCTGCACTTTCCTCAAGGTCCCTTTGGGTGGCTCACCTCGGTCCAGTTTGAGGGGCGACAGCAATCTGATCAAGCCAGTGCACGCCCAGATGTGAAGGACCTATAGTCCTGAACGCTTTAAGGCCATTGAAAGGAGCAGCTCGTCCCCTTGTTGGGTTCACCCCTGGAAAAGGCCACTTGCCATCACGGACGGCACTAGACTCGGGGTTCACAGTTCTGGGTTTCAGCTCTCGCTGCCCATTTACAGCTGCTCACTCCGTGGACAGCCTGCCCTGGGTACCTCTGTTCTCCTCAGTTTTTTCATCTGAAAAACAGGAATAGTAATTCTTGTCCTATCCACCTCAAGGATGCAAAAAACATCACAGGTGAGGGAACTTCAGAGTTGAGAGGGACCCTGGAGATCATCTAGAGCTTTCTCATTTTGGGCCTCTAGAGAATTCCTTACAATTTATGAATTGCTTTCAATTACCCTGTCTGACTGAAATCTCAGAACAGCTATGTAAAATCATTAATCTCTTTGTACGGGAAGGAAACAGATTAAGAAAGAGGAAATGACTTGCCCAAGGATCTGTGGTATGTTGGCAGCAGAGCTGGGGGCAGTGGCTCTGCTCTGCCTAACTCTCTCTATAGATCCAGCTAGAAGGCCCTGTACCCAAAAGGTTAACTGGCTCTTGCTTGCACACCTCCGGTGCATGGGGAGCTCACTACCACCCAAGATAGACCATTCCCTAGCTGGGTGGCTCTGATGCTTGGCTGTCGTATGTGGTGGGATAGAGCGTGTTACATTGGGAGGGGTGATTATTACAGCTTTCGTTCATCCTAATGTTTGTTTGGGGTAAGAGGGATTTACAGAAATATTCAGAGAACATGCAGAGACAGCCAAAATGGCAATAATAATAATAATGCCTATCAGATGGTGTCACTCCCCTTTGTAACCCTTCAGTGACTTCCTGGTTCTCTGAGGAGTGAGTCCAGACTCTTTGATGTCTCCTCCATGAGCTTGGTCCAGCCTCAAACCACCGCTACATCCCACACACATCCCCCATCCCACCCGAGCCTTCCTGCAGCGTGTCCCCTCTGCCTAAAGCACCCTCCCCTCCCCCCTCCCTCCCTACTCTGATGGGCCTCTGAGCTCCCCCCAAAGCCCCTGCACGCTAGATCGCACTTACCCATCTCCCTAGCAAGACTCTGGGATTCACCATGGGGACCGCCACTGAATGGGGGATTGCCCCACCCCAGCGCAGTCACAGCCGTCTCTCGGCTGCTCTCATCAGCCAGCCCAGGAGAGGAGTAAACAACCGCCCTGGCCTTGGCATTGGAAAAGCAGGTGGCCCAGTGTTTAACCAGAGCCTTCCGGGCCTGTTGTCCGCTCAGCTCAGGAACTCCATCCAGCCAGGTCTTCGTGGAACTGAGACCTGGGCCCCTCCCCTCCCGCTAGACCCCTCGCGTCTCTGGGCCCCGGAGCTGCTGGGGAGGTTGGGGGTGGGGAGGCATCATGGAGCTGGAGGAGGAGTATGTGGAGTGAGTAGGGAAAACCTGCCTGGTCCGTGGTCCATGCTCGGCCCAGGCTTGCTGTGTGGCCTTGACTGAGTCCTTCCCATCCCTGCCTCAGTATCCCCATCTGTGCACAGAGGAGGCTGGTCTAGGTGGTCGCTCCAGATGGGACTGGGCAAGAACAAGGGGTCCTCAGCCTCCGGAACCCCCTCGCTCTGGTCGCCTACCTTGGGAGAGACTTTCTCCACCGCAGAGGTGGGAGTGGGTAAATCTTTAACTAGCTAGCCCTGGGCAGGCCTGAGCTTTTCCGGATGAATGGCTGCCTGAGAAGGAGGGAGAGCGTGGGGGCTGTAAGGGGTGGACAGCCAGTCCCAGTGTGGAGGAGAAGGGAGGAGACTGGGGAGGGAAAGGAACCAGACCTGGGCGGAGCTAACTCCGTGTGCAAAGCAGGACATGGAGGAACGCGGGTCCCCCGATGGGTAAGCAGAGATTCTGGGAGGTTCGAGCAGCGGCGGGGGAGCAGAGATGGTTTAACTCGCCTTGCCGCCACAGGGACCCCGCGCGGAGCCTGGAGCAGGGCCCAGAGGGGCCGGACACGCCCATCCAGGTGGTGTTGAGGTGGGTATAGGTTCTCTAGGAGGGGTCCGTGCGAGGAAGGGACCGATGGAGACATCGGGATGGACCATCCACCTTCCCGACGGACCCCAGGGTGCGTCCCATGAGCGCGGCCGAGCTGCGGCGAGGGGAACAGAGCGCGTTGCACTGCTCAGGGACCAGGACTCTGCAGGTGAGGAACCCTTCCACGCCCCCCAAAAAACTCACAGGGAGTGCGCCGGGTCAGTTCCCCCGGGTAACTTTGCCCCAGGCCCCACCCTTCGCAGCTAAGCCCCGCCCACCAAGGTCCCGCCCTCCCCAGGTGAGCTCCGCCCACCGAGCCCCACTCTCCCCTGTGCCCCGCCGACCCCGCCCCCTCCAGTTGAGCCCCGCCCACCAAGGCCCCGCCCTCCCCAGGTGAGCTCCGCCCACCCAGACCCCCTTCTCAGGTGAGCCCCGCCCTCTCTGACCCCGCCCCCTCAGAGTGCCCCGCCCCTTCTCCACCCTCCCCTCCCCCAGGTGAGCCCCCCGGGCGGCGGCCCCGACGTGGCGTTCCGCTTCGGCGCCGTGCTGGACGGGGCGCGCACGCAGGAGGACGTGTTCCGGGCGTGCGGCGTCCGGCGCCTGGGCGAGCTGGCGCTGCGCGGGTGAGTGAGAAGCTGGGGATGCTTGGCGCCCCGCCGCCGCCCGGTTCCCCGCTGCCCCCATCCCCGCAGGCCCCAGCCCGCGTCCAGCCACGCCCCTGCCGCCCCCAGCTTCTCCTGCACTGTCTTCACCTTCGGCCAGACCGGCTCCGGGAAGACCTACACCCTGACCGGGCCTCCTCCCCAGGTGGGCCGCGCGCCAGAAGAGCCCACGCGGGGCGGGGGGCGGGGGTCTGTGGCTGGAAGCCCTGGGGAGCCCCGACAGCGCGGACTCCCCGAGGGAGGGGGCGTGGACGGTGCAGCCCAGCCCCCTTTATTTGCGGACAAGGAAACTGAGGACCAGAGAGGTGCAGAGGCTTGCCCAATCTGGAGTTCCAATTTTGCGCCCTTTGCTTGCTAGCTCTCGGTTTCTTCCTGTGTAAAATGGAGGTGATTGTACTGACGGTGAGAATTAAGGGAGAGGTTCTAAGGGTGAGTGAGTGCTGTACGAAGAGTAGTTATTACTGTGGTCGCCTGAGGATGAGGACCCAGCGGCAGGCTCAGCTGTTTCTGCCCCCAGGGAGAGGGGGTGCCTGTCCCCCCCAGCCTGGCTGGCATCATGCAGAGGACCTTCGCCTGGCTGTTAGACCGCGTGCAACACCTGGGTGCCCCTGTCACCCTCCAGGCCTCCTACCTGGAGATCTACAATGAGCAGGTGGGAGACTGAGATGAATAAAAAGGGCCCATAAGGAAAAGGAAGCATTTCTTTCCAGGGAGCCTGGGTCAAGGCAGCATAGGTGGGGGGCCTGTTCTCAGTAAGGTCCGGGGGGAGGGGGATCTGGAACAAGCACTCAGGGCCCCTTCTCTCACCCCCCACCCTCATCTCCCAGGTCCGAGACTTGCTGAGCCTGGGGGCTCCCCGGCCCCTCCCCGTTCGCTGGGACAAGACCCGGGGCTTCTATGTGGAGCAGCTGCAGCTGGTGGAGTTTGGGAGTCTGGGGGCCCTGATGGAGCTTCTGGAGATGGGTGCGTGCTGCTTTCGGGGTGCTTTGGGGTGAGGGGACATCCTCGGCTGGTCACTGAGGGCGCTCTCGGGCCCCCTGGCTGGAGCTGTGGATTCAGGGATGACCCTCGTGGAGAAAAAGGGCCAGCACACCAGCAATTCAGACACAGCCCAAGGATGTGTCCCCCGCCCCACCCCCAGACCTGCTGATTCCGCCTTCCAGGCTCTTTCTGGGCCCACCCCTCCCTCCAACCGAGGGCCTCTGTGTAGTCAGGCCTCGTTTTTGCTCCCTAGAGAGGTCCCCCTGCCTGAAGGCCCTCCCCTTCCCATCCCTGCTGCTCCATGCAGCAAACCACATCCTTCTCCCCCTCTAGACTCTCCAGATCCTTCCAGTGCCCCGAGGTAGGTCCTGCCTCTTAGCCAAGCCTATAAGGCCCTTCTGTTCCAGTCTTATTCATTCTTTCATCCATCATTGATTGAGCACCCTTCTGTGGCAGGCACTGGGGACAGGGAGACTCTGGGTTCCGGCCCCAGCCTTGTGTCCTGCCTCCAGCTGATCTCTCTGCCTGTGCGTCTCTCCCTCCCTCCACACAGCGTTGGGAGAGATGTTTATAAAATATGAATGTGTCTGATGTTCTTCTGCTCAGTTCTCTCCATGCTAGAGCCAGACCCACAGCTCATTCCACATTCCTGCCTCTGGGCCTTTGCACAGGCTGGCCCCTCTACCAGGATGCCTTTGCCCCTTTTTCTTCGCTCGTGATCACCTGCTCTTCCTCCCAGCTCCAGTTCCTGGTGTGTTTCTCCTCTAGGTCTTAGCCGTCGGAGGAGCTCAGCTCACACCCTGAACCAGGCCTCCAGCCGAAGCCACGCACTACTCACACTCTACATCGGCCGCCAAACCGTGAGTGCCCCAGCTTGGGGAAGCAGCTGGCTCTGGGCCACCCAGCGAGGGTCGGCCTCTGGAGGTATTAACCAGCTTGGGCATGTACAGGAGGTAATTGTGGAAACCCTTGGCCTTGTGACTTTGGTGGGGACAACCCCTCTCGAGTCTCCGTCAAGCCCTGGTCCCCCAATACCAGCAGGTGCCTCCTGTGGACCCCGGGGAAGCCCCTGTTGGTGGGAAGCTGTGCTTCGTAGACCTGGCGGGCAGTGAGAAGGTGGCGGCCACAGGATCCCGCGGGGAGCTGATGCTTGAGGCCAACAGCATCAACCGCAGCCTGCTGGCCCTGGGTGGGTCCTGGGGGCCAGCTCGACGGACTTCCTGCCTCCCTCCTCTCCGTCTGACCCGTTGCTGTCCACAGCGGGGGAAACCAGCGGAGTTGTAGTACGTGGAGGAGTCAAAGAGCTGTGACCCAGGAGCCACTGGCCTCCTGGCCTGGGCTTGCTGTGGACTTGGCTCTTTCCCATCGCCACCCCAGGCCGTGGGCCTCCAGGTCCTTAAGGGCTGGGGCCTGCGCCCTGCTGTGTGCTGTGCATGGGGGATGCTCAGGGAGCTCCCTTCATTCAATCCATTTGTCAGCCCTCCCCTGAGCCCCTGCCCAGTCCCAAGCCCGTAGGTGGGCACTGGGGGTCAGGGGCGGACAGGGCCCTCTCTGCCCACAGGAGCCCCAGTCTGGTGGCAGAGGTCCACCTGCGTGAGTGATGGCATCAGGTGGAAAGAAGCATGTTAGAGTCACACAGGCCTGGGTGGAGGTCCCAGCCTTGCAGTGCCCCATCTGGGTGGCCTTGGGCAAGGGGTATAACCTTGCTGGGCCTTGCTGTCCCCACCCAGGTCACTGCATCTCCCTGCTGCTGGACCCACAGCGGAAGCAGAGCCACATCCCCTTCCGGGACAGCAAGCTCACCAAGCTGCTGGCGGACTCGCTGGGGGGGCGCGGGGTCACCCTCATGGTACCGGAGGGGGGCCGGCAGGGAGGGTGGGGCCTGAGGGAGGAGCTTCCAGAGAGGCCCACTCAGGGGCTTCCTCCCAGGTGGCCTGCGTGTCCCCCTCAGCCCAGTGCCTCCCCGAGACTCTCAGCACCCTGAGATACGCAAGCCGAGCCCAGCGGGTCACCACCCGACCACAGGCCCCCAAGGTGACTGGAGGGGGGCACAGGCAGAAGGAGGGGCAGGGGCGATGGCTGGGGATCAGACCATAGTTGGAATCTGAGCTGGCGTCCCGGTTGAAGTCTGGGGTTGAGTTGGAGTTGAGATTAGAGTTGGAATCCTGAGGATAGGGTTGTGGTTGGGTAGGTGGGGTGAGGGTCAGGGTCAGGGTCAAGGTCAAGGGCAGGGCAGGTCTGGGGTTGGAGTCTGATTGGGGGTATGATCCAGGGTCTAGCCAGGATACCCGCTGGTATCGTGATTAAGTCAGTTGAGTTGGAGTCTTGTTTGGGGTCAGAATCTGGGTCAAGGATTTTAGAGAACAGAGGTTGGGATTGAACTCGGAGCAGGGTCCAGCTTAGAGCGGGCCCTCTGGGCATGCAGCTGAGGCCACATGGCACCTTGATGCCATGAGAAGGTGCCCCTCCAGGCGGTGTAGCCTTGTGCCAGGATGCAGGGCTGGCAAGTGAAACCTGAGCTGGATTTTAGGTTCCACTCACTCCCCACCCCTGGAAGCCCTTGTGCAGTGCACAACTTGTACAACCATAAACGGCAGCTCTGGGCCGCTTTCTTTGCAGTCGCCTGTGGCAAAGCAGCCCCAGCGTTTGGAGATGGAGATATTGCAGCTCCGGGAGGAGAACCGTCGCCTGCGGTCTCAACTGGGCCAAAGGGACCCCAAGAGTATGAGCTCCCTAGGGGTGGGGAAAGGGGCTGAAGATAGGGTCTCGGCCTCCGGGGGCTCCAGCCATCTCCCCCTTCCTGCAGCCTCAGGGCTCAGTGGGAGCCGGGTGGCCTGGGCCCAGCAGAACCTCTACGGGATGCTCCAGGAGTTCATGCTGGAGAATGAGAGGCTCAGGTAGGGCCCAGCCCCCGCCAGGGGGACTCTGTGCCTCGCCCCTCACCGCTGGGCCGCTTCTGCTGTGCGGCCTCCCTTCCCCGGTCCCCGGCTCCCCTCTGTCCCCACCTGCCTCCTGGGGCTTGTATTGTGCTGCAGTGGGGAGGGGCTGCCCAACCCCCACCAGCCCTGCCTCCTGTCACCTTCCTGCGGCCCGCTCCTCCCAGGAAAGAAAAGAGCCAGCTGCAGAGTAGCTGGGACCTGGCCCGGGATGAGCAGCGCGTCCTGGCCCAGCAGGTGCACGAGCTGGAGCGGTGAGCACGGCCTTGGTCCAGAGGGCGGGTGGGAAAGGGGGCCTCGGCCAATGGTTAAGAGTCTGACCTCTGGATCCAGACCACCTGGGTGCACATCCCAGCTGTGCCCCTTACTAGCTGTGGGGGCTTGGGTGAGTCATTCAACGTCTCCTTGCCTGGCCTTCCTCTTCTGTCACATGGGGATGGTATTGTGCCTACTGTATGGGGTTCCTTTAAGGGTGGGATGAATGAGTTCAGATATAAAGCATTGAGAACGGCGCCTGGCCCGTAGTACACGCTCCATGAGGGTTTGTTGAAAGGAGGACTTGGGGGCCAGCCTGGTGGCAGGCAAGGACCCCACTGCTCTTTCCAGGTGCCTCCTGTCTGCCTGCTCCCTTTACCAGCCAGGCCCTGGCACAGCCCCACCGTGTCCCTGTGTGATGGTGCCAGCTCCCTCCTGCCATGTGAGTCTCTGCCCAGCCTGGAGGGGTGAGGAGCAGGGACGTCACGGAGCCTCTGACGTGACCTCTTGCAGGCCCTGCCACCCCTCTGCTCCTGCCCCTGCAGCCACCTCTGCCCCCTGTGCAGAGCACCACTGGGCCAGTGGGCCAGCCCACGGAGGGGGCTCCACTTGTCCCAGGTAGGAGGGACCAAGGTGGGGCTAGGGGAGGCTGGGAGCGCTGGAGACCTTGGTGTACGGGATCGGCTCTCTGGGGGGCTCCGGAGCTCCGGCTGCCAGGCTGGGTCATGGGGGTGAGTGGCCGGCTTTGAGCTCCGTCTGCAGGGGGCTCGAAGGAGCTGTGGATCTCGCCTCCCCCCTCCGCATGCTGCTTTCTTGCAGAAGCTCGTCCGCTTGCACATCACTGGTTTATGCATTTACCTCTTCGTGGATTCACTCACTCATTCAGTAGCTTTCTCGAAGCTCCTTGCTCTGCCTAGTCCCTGTTCTGAGCACTGAGGTTGTAGACAGAGACCCAACATGTTTCCTACCCTCAGGGAGTTCCTAGTCTCCAGAAAGGACATTCCAAGGGCCACCCGCTCCCCACAGCCAAAGTGACAGGGACCCCACCCCTTTATGCCCACCTGACATTACTGGTGCCCCGCAGGGCAGGCGTGGCAGGGATCACGGTGTCGTGGTCGGCACCAGGGAAGTGGGGCGCAGAGAGGCACGGCTCAGGTCGCCTGGGGGGTTCTGGTCTTTCCTGCAGATGCTTGGCCCTCATGCCCCAGGCAGCGTGCCCCTGTCTGCCCGGCCCCCGCCCTGCGTGCCCCCCTGCAGCCCTGGCTCTGCCAAATGCCAAAGAGAGAGGTGGGCCGGCAGTGGGGCTCTGGGGTGGGGAAGGAGGAGGCGTGGGAAGCTGAAGGCTCACCTCCCACCCCCCCGACTCCCCCCGGCCCAGGAGTCACAGCGACTGGATTCAGACCCGGGTCCTGGCGGACTTGCTGATGGAGGAGGAGGTGGTACCCTCTGCACCCCCCCTCCCCATGGTGCCCCCAAACACGTCGCCGGTGCAGAGAGGTGAGGAGGGGAGAGAGGGACAAGCCCCTGGTGTTGTCTCTGATCTTGGGCCAGAATCTCAGTCTCCCATCTGGGAAATAGGCTGGGTGTTAAATGATTTCTAAGATCTTTTAGTGCCCAAACTTTGAATTCTCTTCCTGGGGTCATGTGTGTGTCCAGACGTATGCTGGAGTCCATGGTGTATGTGGGAGGTGGGCCGGGGTACCACCCGAGGCTTCCCCAGAGGATGTGGGGACCCGGAGGGGCCTGGGTGGGCAGGGGCCCGGGGGAGTGCAGACCCCAAGTCTCACCATGCACCTTAGGTGGGGCTGCAGTCCCAAACCTGGCCCGGAGACTGGAGGCCCTCAGAGACCAAATCGGCAGCTCCCTGCGACGGGGCCGGAGCCAGCCGCCCGCCAGTGAGGGCCCACGGAGCCCTAGCCGGGTCCTCCCTCCCTGCTGAGGGCACAGTGGAAACCCAGGAGATGCTGTGTGACCTCGGGCGGGCGTCTGCATCTCCCCATCTGTTAAATGGGGATGGCAGCTGCTGCTCCACTCTGCGGCTGGGCCGGCCGAGGACAGGTCCTGAGCGCCGGAGGTGTGGCCTGATGGGGCGATTTGGGGGAGCAAATGGAGGGTGCCCCCTCAGACCACAAGAAATGAGACTGGATTCAGGAGAAACCAGGCAGCGGGTGATGAAATATACAAATAAAGAGAGCATCAGCTCCACATCTGTCTGGTCCTGTCCTCCGGGTAGTCAGTCACTGCTGCATGGAGGAATCCCAGAGACGAGGGGCTCCTGGAGGAGTCTGAAGAAGAGGAAGCAAGGGCTCTTGGCAGAGGTGCGTGTCCCCTTCAGATCAAGAATGTTCCTTTTCCCATTTCCTTTCCTATATTACACAAGGTTTAACTGAGCAAATACAGCGTGCCACGGGGCAGGCGTGGGAAATCGAACGGTGAGCATCTCCATGAAGGGGACGTGAACTGGGCAGGCGGTGGACCGAGGGCCGGCTCTCTCTGTGCCAGCCACATGTGTCCTGGTGCTGAGGGGTCCCGAGGCCTGAGTTGTGATGCTGCAGACCTGCCCCGAAACTCTGGCAAGCCCTGCCGCCTCCCTGGACCACTGTCTGGTTTTCAGGCAGTGAGATGGGGACACAGTTCCCTGTCCTGGTGAGTTCTAGTGAGGGGCAGGGAGGTGGGGAATATCATGATTCCCAGGTTGGTGCCCGGTGTAGGATGCAGCAAATCTACAATTATGGGGAAGTTCAGACCTGACGTGAGAAATTGGGGGTACGAGTGGGACGACCTCATTACAGAAAGAGCCGCGAGGCTGAGCGAACCCCATTTTATAGTTAGGGAAGCAGACCCACCTGATTCATCCCTCCCTTCATACGTTCACTCACTCATTCATTCAACAAACACCACTGGCAGCAACTGCAAGTCAAGTGGTGAACTAGACTGACAAGGGACAAGCTGGTTTTGCCCCAGGAGCTCACAAGTCTGGTGGGAGACAGACAGACAGACACTTAGAACCTTACAGATGTGCTTTGATGGGGGAAACCCAGGGGACTGGAGGCAGGGAGGAGGGTCACCCAATCAGAACCTGTTGAGGGGATCGGGGAAGATGTGCCAAAGAGAGCCTTGATGAAGGCTCCGAGGGTGGCTAACGGTGGCCCAGGGCGGGTGGAGGGGCTGCGGAGGCAAAGGCCCGGAGACCTCTGAGCTTCCCAGGGTTGCCGGGGCCAGGAAGTGCATGACCTGTAGGCCACACCCGGAGTTGGGCTGGTCCCGAGGACAGAGGGGAGCCACCAGCTTGGATTTGCACGTAGGTCACACTGGCCACTGTGGCAGGTGGACTGACTGGGAGGGTGCGCTGGAGGCAGGGGGACCAGTAAAAAGTCAGCTCAGGGAGGGGTTGGGACGCCCCAACCAGCAGTCCCTGAGCCAGGCCTTGGGCTGCGCATCACCTGAGACCTGGGCCCTGGGCTCAGGCAAGGCCCCGGACAGGCCAGCCTCAGCCATGGGCTTGGGGAGCACTGGGGGAGGAGCTGGCCGAGGCCAGGGGGCATGCCAGGGAGCAGCTGCCGAGGATCAGGGAGTCTGGGCGGCCCCTGGGGAGGGGGTCACAGCATCTTCTGGAATGGTGCTCAGACTTGCCCAGAGGCCTGGCCTGAGCACGTCAAGTCCTATTGCCCCCACCCACTCCCCAGTGCAAGACCAAGCAAGCAAAGACCCGCTGCTCTCCTACCCACCGTTCTGGAAGGTAGCCTGGGAATGTTCCCTAAGTATGCCCCCTTTTCCCCAGGGCAGTGAGGACCCAAAGAGAAAAGCAAGGCACCTCAAAGCTACACTTCAGTGTGCTGTGTGACTTGAGGCAGCCTACCGGGCCTCTCTGAGCCTGTCGCACTGCAGGGCCCCTGACCCCTGAGTCTGTCTCTGAAGGGCTGGTCCCTGAAGCTGGGGCTGGCAGAGTCAGCCCAGGCGGGAGCTCCCAGCGGCCAGGTATTGAAAGGCAAGACTTGTGACTGAAGCATTAGGGGCGTTGCACAGTGGTGACTTCATGGAAGGCCAGTGTCCACGGCGGGAGGACACAGGGATGTGGAGTGACGGCCAGACACGACGGGCAGCCGGGCCAGGCAGAGCGGACGCTGGTTTAGTCCACAGACCGAACCATGCGGGTTCAAATCTCAGCGATCCTGGGCAGGTGACTTAAGTGCTCTAAGAGGTCACCGCGTCCACCGGAGGGAGTGGGGGGCGCCTGATGAATGCTGTCAAGTCACTTTTTTCGCCTGTGGGTAATTTTGATGCCACGTCAGCTTGGGTGGCTCGGCAGGTTCGAGCCTGAGTCCGTCCTCTCCCCACAGCCCTTCTCTCACTCCCTGTATCAGGGCCCTGCTTGCTGGGAGGTCTCAGCCCCGGGCAGGGGAGGCCCCTGGCTCTGAGCATGAGAGCTTTCCTTGGCTGCTTTGGGAGGATGGACAGGGACCACCCAGGGGGACCCCGGCTGTTGCCGGTTCACTCGTGTTTGGACAATTCCTTCTCCCGCTGGAGCCAGCCACGATTTTCCAGTTTCCTAGTTCCAGCTCAGCAAAACCCCCAGTTGCTTTCCCAGAGACAGACGGATCAAGGGGATGGGTCTCCACTGCCCACGTCTCATAAGCCGTGTGCCCGTCTCCCCATCAGCATCCTTACTCTGGAACTGCCACTTGTCCGGAATCCCTAAACCCCGGAGGGATTCCGACTCCAGTAATGTATCCAGACTCTTCAAACCAGTGGTCCTTACTGAGAATTTGTAGGTTGCAGGGGGCATTTCTGGAACCCTGAGAGACAAAGTCCTTCCCCGGAATGCCAGAGTTTGGGGCCGGGTCTCTGGCCTCAGGAAATAGAGTAATAGTTTTCTGGAACTTTCTAACTTCGAAGATGGTCTCTGTTCCCCCAGTTAGAATCGGGGGCAGCTCTTGGAAATCCTGACGCACTGTAGGAATCTCCCAGAATTTTAAGTCCCGGGAACCTCTCTCTGAGATTTTTAAACGTTCTGTGGAAGTTGAGAGGGGTTCTCTGGAATCGTTGGCTGGGGGTGGGGATGTTCGCCAGAGCTCAGAAGGCCATCCGTGCATTTCCAGAATGCGGGCAAATCCAGATCTACCTAGATGTCTGGAACCCTGGAGGAGTTCTCCAGATCCTTGGGGACCCCAGCTCTTGGCCAGTGCCGAATGGAGAGCATGGCCGAAAGCGTTCCTGTTGGACAACACGAGCTTTCGAAAGAGCACTCTCATGGGTATTTTTTTGTTTAAAGGCTGTGAGGTCTCCTCTTAGCAACCATCCTCCAAGGGGTGGAGGCAACGTGAGGGTTTGTGAAGACCCCACTGCCAGGACCTCTGGCTCCTGTCTCTCTCCTTGCTTCCGCCCCACCAGCCTTCTCTCGCCTCCCCAGTGTGCCCTGCTTTCTCTCACTCAGTCTTTCCTCCCTTTGCCTCCTGACACATTTGCCCCAAATTCACGTTTATTCGATTTTGTACACAGTAGGTTGATTTCAGCTGCTGTATTGTCCTCTTAGACTTTTTCCATTTGCATCTCCTTGTTGAACTTCCAAAGACTTGCCTGCCTTTGTTTTAAGCGAACAACATATGGGGCAGCATTGGCCAGGTCGGGGTGATCCTGCTATGAAACAAGGAGCAGCAGCTCCTGGAGCTTGTAAACAGGTTGGTGCTGTGGCTGGAGACCAGGACTGGAGCCAGGAGACCTGGGTTCTAAGCCTTCTCTGCAGCAGACCTACTGTGTGAGCCAGACGAGCCTCCTGGCTGTCACTGCCATCTGGCTGGCCAGCAAGGAAGACCTTTGCGAGTTGGCCAGAGGTGTCTTCCTCAGGAGCCGTCATTCAGCTCATGGCTCCGATCGTGCTCTCACTCACTCATCACATGTTTACTAAGTCCCTACTTGAAGGCCATGCTCTACGGGGCATAGGACACTGGCCTGACCTTGAGCCACTGCCCTGTTCTCAAACAGCTTCCAGCCGAATGGGGAGAAAGGACAATCAAAGTGACCGTTGCTATGCCATGGAATAAATAATAACAATTAGCAAATTTATCCAGTGCCTGGCAGTGTTCCCAGCAGTTGCCATGCATTAACGCCTTCATTTCTCCTAACAAGTCTGTGAAGTAGGCACTGTTCTCATTTGCAGCGAGGAAACCAAGGCAAGAGGTTGTTCAGGAACTTGCCCAAGGTCACAGCGAGTAGGTGGCAGAAGTGGGACTTGTACAGGGTGGCGTGGTTCCTGGATAGTCTCAACCATCATGCTACATGCCACCCCGTGGGACCACAGAGGAAGGGCACGTGGAGGGGCGCTCTCTATCTGAGCCTGAACTGCTGAGCGTAGAGGTGCAGCCTCCCCAGAGCAGTTGGTCTCCATCAAAACCCAGCACGACCCAGCCAGACCAGACCATGCAGAGGTCTGTGATGAGGCAGAGGAAGGGGCTTCCCAAGCTCGCTTTCCCCCAGGGAGGTGCCGTCACCACCCCCAAAGATAAGGGAATCCTTTACAATCTGCCCAGGGAAGCAGGATTCTGTGCAGCCTGAACCGGAACCAAGAGAATTAGGAATGGACCCCGGCAGTCCAGCCTTTGTGTGGTGGGCAGGGTCCTCGGTGGGGATCTGGTGGTCTCCAGGCTACGGAACCTTGAGCAAACCCACCCCCTCTCTCAGGCTCAGTCTGCCCAACTTACAGCTCGGGCAGCCTCAGCGAGGGAGTTAAGCTCTCTGACCTTGTTTCCTCCTTGGGAAAGTGGGGATAAGATTGGTTTACCCTAGGAGGAGTGAAGTGCTCACGGGGGATGATGTGGGGATTAAAGGAGTGAATCCATGTAAACTACTTAAGACAGAGGCTGGCACGTGGTCAGTGCTATATAAGTGCTGGTTGTTGTTATTATTATTACTAATGGATGCTCTGAGCAAACCTTCCACCATTGCTGTGCTTGCACAAGAGGAATTGCGTCTGTGTCTGCTCTCTGGTTATTACAGACTCATAAACTTGTTGACATCCAGCTCTGCCAGCTCCTTCCCACAAGGTGACCCTTCTAACGCGGGTGCTTCCAGGGAGTGAGTGGCCGTTCAGGACTCCGTCACCCAATGGAAGAGCCAGGGAAGGGTTCCCGCTGACCTTCCAGGGCAGCTGATGGAGATTTATTTGTCTTCGTTGAAGAAAGGCCAGTGGGACTTTCCAAAGAGTCCAGCTTGCCTCGTGGTTTCAGAAAAGAGCTATTTTAGTCGCTCCGAGGACGCAGGGTGACAACTCGGTCAGCCAGGTCCCTGGAGGTCCTGCTTTAGTGGACGGAGCAGACCACCCTGCAGAGTGCAGGAAGATGTCTGCCTCCTCCTCCTGCACACTGGTCTTTGGAAGTTTACTCCTTGGGGAGCCCTTTCTTCAGGGATGCAAAGCGAGCCAGACCCTGAGCCCCAAGCTCTGTCTCCAGGGCGACAGAATCTCCAGGACAGCCAGCTCCACAGTGTCTCCGTCTCTGAACTGCTTCTCTGGGCTGAGCCACCCACTGCCACAGTCAGGAGGCTGAACTGACGCATCTAAGGGCACCTTCCCCCCAGGGCTGGCATTCACTATTTGCTAGGCTCTCTCCCAGGAGCAAGAACATGACACGTCCCTCATCACTTAATTCTTCCACACCCCTGTGAGCTCTTATGATCCCCATTTAATAGAGGAAAAGACTCAGATTCAGAAAAGTGAAGTCACTTAGGATCAAACAGGCAGGAAGGGGTCGCAGCCACAAGTGGAGCGCACGTCAGTCTCGGGGCAAAACTCAGCTGCAGAGCCGTCACTCTGCTGGACAGAGCCTTGGGACTCCTCCTAGCCATGAGACCCAGACTAGTCCAAAATTGGCGACGCAGGAAAAAGCCACCACAGAGCAAGGGCTCTTTGCTTTTTAAATTGTGCCATTGAGCGGCTGGCCTGGTGGCACAGTGGTTAAGTGCTCACATTGCGCTTTGGCGGCCAGGGGTTCAGCGGTTCGGATCCCGGGTGCAGACATGGCACTGCTTGTTGGACCGTGCTGTGGCAGGCGTCCCACATATAAAGTGGAGGAGGATGGGCACGGATGTTAGCTCAGGGCCACTCTTCCTCAGCAAAAAGAGGAGGATTGGGGGCAGATGTTAGCTCAGGGCTAATCTTCCTCAAAAAAAAAAAAAAAAAAAGGTTGTGCCATTGAGTGTCCCAGTCACTCCTTCGTTGATCAGTAGTCAAGGCCTTGGGGCACAGGGATTTCCATCTCCCCATTCCCTCAGCTGTCTTCTAGTTGGGTGGTCCTTCTTGGGGTCTGACCTACGTTCCCCTTCCCAGTTCTAAGTGAATCAATGAGCCTGTGTTCACTGAGCATCTGTTAAGTGCCCATACGGTGGTGGGTCCCGAGGAGGAACAGAAGGGTCAGGCCTTGATGTGGCGAACACCAAGCGTGCTCTCCACCCAGGAAGGGAGAACCAGGCTCCCGTGAGCCTGACTCCTATTGGAAGGAGTCCAGTGAAGGGAGCCCACCCCCCACCCAGATCCAGGTGTCAGAAAGAGCAGGGCCTGCTGTTTATCAGGGGACTGGGTCTGGGAGGTCAGCTGAGCGAGTCAGGTGTCAGGGAGACCGATCTGGGTTTGAATCACCACTTCCTGGCTGGGTCACCTTTGACACGGGATCAACTGATCAACCAGCCTCAGTTTCCCTATCTGCAAAATAGGGGTACCATCGTAGTAAAATGATGGAACCTTAATGGGAGGATTCAGTGAGGCGTGCTCATCGAGTGCTCAGCATGGGACCTGGCACTTTATAGGACTTCATCACGTGGTCATTCAGGCCGCAGCAGCCTTTATGGTCCATGGAAACGGTACCCAGTTCTGGCTCACTTTCAGAATCTCCCAGGTGAGGTTTTGCAAAGGGCCCCAGCTAGGCATCAAGCTCAGTAGCTGCAGTGGGGTCAGGTGAGGTAGGAGCTGATGTTTTACAGTCATCAGGGGATTTTAAGCAGGGTTGGGGCAGAGAAGCTGGGTGCTAGCCCTGGTGCGGTCGGCGCCCGGTTTGTAGAGAGCAATCTGAGCAAAGGCAGATGGTCCGTCTGGAAGTTCTCTGCTGCCCCCTGGTGGACATGGGACGCTCACACCTTTTCGCAGCGTTATTCCTGCCTGTGTATGGGGCTCTTAACCATCGCTGGTGGTCCCGTGGTTAAGATTGGGCGCTCTCACCACTGCAGCCCCAGTTCGTTTCCCGGTCAGGGAACCACACCAGCCATCTGTCGCTTGTCATACTGTGGCGGCCGCATGATGCTGCAATGCTGAAAGCTATGCCACCAGTATTTCAAATACCTCCAGACTAGGCAGCCCAGGAAGAAGGACTGGCCACCTCCTTCTGAAAAAATTGGCCACAAAACCCATGAGAATGACAGCAGAGTGTCGTCTGATACAGCGCCGGAAGGTGAGAGGGTGGCACAGAAGGACCGGGCTGATTCCACTCCGCTGTACACGGGGCTGCTGGGAGTTGCAACTGACTGTGGCAGGAGCCCTCACCTGGTGCCTCAGTGCCTGTGATGACACTGGTGCCGTTGGTCCCTCCAGTGCCTGCACCTGGGGAGCACTTTCACGAACATCCCTCATTGAGTTCTTATCTCAGCCCCTCCAGTGAGTTGTTATTCCCTCACTCGGAGATCTAGATGAGGCAGCTGAGGCCAGAGAGGGAAGGACTGCCCCACGGTCATCCAGCAAGTCACAAGGCCTGGGACTAAGGCTGTGGGCGGCCCAGCTCTCTGGGGCAGGGTGGGGAAGGAGTAACAACGTCTAGAAAGAGCTGGGCAGTGAGAACATCCCCTTCCGTCGCTGGTCGTGGAGTCCTGGGGGCTGCCCACCTCCGGCTTCGCCAGGAACAGACAGGCTGTGGCTCTGAGTCCAAGGGAGCTGGGACAGGTCAGGCATTTGGGGCGAGGCCCCCTCCTCGTGGGGAAGGAAGGTCACCCTGCCACCCTCTTCCACCATTAGCAGAAGAAGAGCCAAACCTTGAGCACACCTCTGGTCTGAGTTCTGCCCAGTGTCCTTCATGTCCCTGCTGGTCCAGTCACCAGGTCCCGGGGCCCCAGCTCCTCCTTCCTGGAGGACCTCCTAGGAAGTGGCTTTCCTGAGCCTCCCGCTTGCACTGCCTCATTGATTTCTCCCCATTACAGATCGGACGGCCATTCGCTTCAGAAAGCCAGCCAGTGCTCCCTGTGTACTCCAGAGAACAAGCAAACCACTTGGCCTGGTGTCAGCCCTACCTGCTGGGCCCCCACCACCTCCCCAGCCTCGCTCTGGCCACTCCCCTCTGACCCCAAGCTCCAGACTTACGGGTTTTTGTGTTTTGTTTTGCATGTCTCTCTGACCATCTTCTTCCTCTTAGCCTTTGCAGGTGCTGTTCCCACTGTCTGGAACACCCACTCCCTCATCCCCCTAAAGCAGCCCCGTGCACTTGTGTCTGGCTGACTCCTTCTCCTCGGGTAGACGCCCCCCGGCCTCTGCTGCCCCCACCGGCACAGTGACCCTCCTGTCTCCTCTTCTCCTCGCACCCTGCCCCCTGCCCCAATGGGGTGAGCTCTGAGTTCTGTCATAGTCTCCATCGTATGCCCCACCCCAGGCACGGAGTGTGTGTTTGATGAATGAATGAATGGATGATGAACAAATGATGGGGGGAAAGCCTTGGAGCCAGAGTCAGGCCGATCTTGCCCCCAACACAGTCACCAGCTGGGTGACCCTGAACAAGTCCTGTTCCCTTCCTGAGCCCCAGCATGTTCATCTGGAAGTGAGGGCTCTGTACCCCACGGCATGGGCACCTCTGCAGCCCTGGGTCCTCTGCCTGGGGCAGGCTCCCCCGCAGCCTGGAAATGGTTCAGGAAGCTGGCCAATTCCTGTGGACTCTTGGACCCCGGGGGGTCTCCTAGGAGGGCAGGGGCCCCGGAGCCTGCATCCTCCCACCGCGATGGCCAGAGGATCAGCAGCTCGTGACCGCTGCCGGCCTTGCATCCTTGCGGCCCGGGGTTAATTTTTAAAAAGCAGCTCAAAGTCCAGGTGGGTTAGCAGAGTTTGTGCGCTCTGTTTGCACTCTCTGGTTAATAATCTCCGGAGAGCAAACATCCCTGGGGGCAGGAGAAGACATTGACATCCTGGCCGGTCCTCCGGGCCTCTCCCCTCCCCCGGGAGAGGCTGTGCGGTGAAGGAACAAAGCTCCAGGGGTCTTCGCCCCATGTGCCACCTCGGGCTTCCCGTGGGGCCGTGGGGTGGATGACCCTGATAATGCGGACTGCTGTGAGGATCTCATGAGCCATCGTGGCTCTCTGAAGCCAACCTTAGTAGGATGGCTGTCCTCCCATTGACGAGTCATTGTTATTTTTCCATTCCTGCACCAGGCCTAGTTCCTCCGAGGTCCGCCAGCCCGAGCCCATCACACGGGGAAGACAGCGGACAGTCTGCAGAGCACCTCCTTGCTCTTTGACCTCTTGGCAGATAGCACAGAGACTGTTATTGTCCATTTACAGGTGTGGAAAGTGGGCTTCCGAGAGGGAAAGCCATCCCCAAAGATGCAGAACAACAAGTCAGGGCTTCTGGCTCCCAGGTCTCAGTGCTCCCCTTCATTCAGACTGCCTCCTATGACCACCACCAACCAAAACCATAAAAGACTGAGAAACTTGGTGAGCACGAGGGAAGATAATTGTCTCAGAAATCTAAGCCAACACGGGGGCTGTGATTAAACTCATAACTTGGCTTTGAGCTTCCTGGCAGCCAATGCAAAAAGGAGATGCCATCAGTAGCCCAGCTGTCAGTGATGGAGCAAAAAAAAAACACACTCACTTATTATAAATAGAGACACACTTGTTCCTGATGTTGGTGAAAGACAAATGTCTCTCCTACAGAAGGGACCTGACACCCCATTTGTTGGTGCCTCTGACTGTGAGGGGGAAATTCTGGATTCTCGCATGAGCAGAGATCTTGCTGTTGGAAGGGCCTTTCTGAAGGAGTCTTTCCCAGCTGTAGCAGAGAGGCTGCTGTGTGTATGGGGTGTTCCCCGCCAAGAGCAGAGAGGAAGCAGGGACAGCAGCTCTGACCACTGCGTTTCATTGACAGGGCCTGTGGTGTCCCTGGCAGGAATCTGAGCTTTGGCGACAGACAGACCTGAGCTTTAAAAATTCTCATTTAAATTTTTTAATTTAATGAATGATGTTTAGTTTCCTGGGTCCGCCCTAACGAAGTACCACAAACTGGGTCCTCCTACTCTCGGAGGTTAGAAGTCCCACACCAGGTTGTCGGCGGGGCCACATTCTTCTGGAATGTTCTAAGGAAGGGTCCTTCCTTGCCTCTACCTGTCAGCTGGTGGCTGCCGGCAGTCCTGGGCAATCCTGGGCTTGCGGCCACCTCGCTCCATCTCTGCCTCAGTCTTCGCATGGTGTGAAGACGTCCATGGGGTGAGGACACAGCTTCCGTGGGCATCTGTGACTCTGTGTCTGCATCTCCCTCTCCTTTCTCTTATAAAGACACCGTGGTTGGGTTTAGGGCCCACCCTCGTTCAGTACGACCTCGTCTTATCTAATGACATCTGCAAATAAGGTCACCTTCTGAGGTTCTGGGAGCCCATGAATTTGGGGGCCGTTCTTCAACCCACTGCAAACACGTTCCGCTCTTACTCTGTGTGCCAGGTGCTGTCCTGGTGCTTTACAAGTGCAAACTCCCTGAACCTCCACCACAATGCTGTGGACCAGGAACTATGATTATCCCCATTGACAGATGGGGAAACTGAGGCACAGAGAGGTAGTCACTCGCCCCAGGCCACACAGCCGGTGAATCGCACAGAAGACATTCTGGCTCCTGAGTCCAGGCTCTCAACCAGCACCAATGCCTCTCCCAGCAACTCCACTTCCTGGCTGGGGGACCCTGGGCAAGTCACTTTACCTCCTGGAGACTCGAGTGCCCTGTGTGTAAAGGGAAAAATGGCACCCGCTTTGTGGGGTTGTGGTGGCTGAATTCAGTTCCAAGGCATGTGTACCGCGTTGGCACATATCAGGCGCTCAGGAATGGAAGCTGTTATTATAATCATCATTGTTATTATGTATACTATTGTTTGCTAGGGCTGTGGGAAGGAGGGGTCAGAGAAGGGACTCGGGGCACAGGCCACCCGAGTTCTGGTTCTGCATGGCCTTCCCTGTGGTCTCTGATAAGTCATTTCCTCTCCCTGGGCCTCAGCTTCCGCATATGAGAAATGGGCCCAGTCAGGCTCATCCTGCTGACTCATGGTAGTGTGGGGTCCAGCCAGGTGGAATGACCCAGTGGGACTGGCCGGGGGCTGCCCATTGCCATCCTCCCCCGGCTGCCTCTGGGCCAGATTGCGCTTGGCCAATGCCTCCTCTGCAGCAGCCACCCTGGCCCCTCTGGACCAGTGACCCCGGCCTGGGCACTACCTGGGATCGATCAGACCTGGCCTTGGGGACCTGATTGGTCCTGGCTGAGCAGGGCAAACACCGACATCCCCTACAAGCCACAGGCCCCTTCCCCCAGCCTCAGTTCTCAGCTGCCTCCAGCAGGAAGCTGGTGGCTCCTCTGTCCCCAGACTGAGCCCGTGAGTGACACGGAGGCAGAGGAACCCAGAGCCATGCGGAGTCTCGGGGCCCTGCTTCTGCTGCTGACCGCCTGCCTGGCGGTGAGGGCCAGCCCTGTGCCGACGCCGCCTGCCGACATCCAGGTGCAAGAGAACTTCGACCTCTCCAGGGTAAGGCTGGCCTGTCTGGCGGCGATGGCGGGCTGTCCGAGCTGCTGGGCCTTGCCAGGGGGCGAGTCCCGCCTGCCTCTGGGCCTCAGTCTCCCCATCTGAAGGGCCCTTCCTGCCCAGATCGTCTGGGATTCGTTGAAGCTACCAGCCCGTGGATCCGCCATTCTGTGGGGCTCTGGTCTGAGATGCTGAGTTAAATGTCCTCGCCTTGGAGCCTGTCCTCTTGGGCTCCAAGGGGAATCCATGGCCATGCTTCGATTCGATCCCACCCGGGGAAGGCTTTGTGCTGACTGCTGCCCCCCAGCCCTGCCCCCTTCAACCACTCACCTGCACCCTCTCTGTTAGCCCGTCCTGGATCCCCCACCCTCACAGGCCTGGGGTGGCACAGAGTGGGCGTGCAGGGTCACGGGGAGAAGAGATGCAGGACAGAGGTGCTGGGGGGCTTGGGAGGCCTGGGCGGGGCGCTGGGGGCAGGTGGGGGGGGTCTCCTAGGACTGCCTTCCAGTCCCAGCTCTGCCCCAAGTCACTGGGTGACCTTGAACAGGACCTTGCCCCACCCCGAGCTCAGTCTCCAGGTCAGGGTGAGGGGCTGTTGGGCGGTTCTAGCCACAGCCTCTTGTGGGTGTTGTGTGCACTCAGGGACAAGCAAGGGTTGTGGGTGGAGGGGCGTGAGGAGCAGGGACCTTGGGAGGGCGGAGGGTCCGAGGCTCATTGGCCCCTGCAGGACGTGAGGGCTCGCTCAACTCCCCATCGTGTGGTCAGGGGAGAGGCGGCGGGTTGTCCCACGTCAGACTCAGCTCAAGGAAAGGAGGTACTTTGGATAACATGGAGGTGGTGAGCTCCCTGTCCCCAGAGGAGTAGAACACGGACTCCTGCTCTTGGGGAGCAGTGGGTCACGACCACCTTAGGGCATGGGGATTTGGACCCCGTCCAGGTGAGCAGCAGAGATCTCCAATCTCAGCAGAGTCAGACCTTCTGCCAGGCGGGGTGGGACCCCATCTGCGCATCTCCCTCCTAAGCTTGCCGTGATGCCTGAGTCCCACCGTGAGGGCTCCAGCCTCCCTTGAAGCTGTGTGGCCTCCAATGAGCTATCGGACATTCTCTCTTAGAAGGATTAGGCATTGAGAAGAGGGAGGGGCGCGGACTTTCGGCAAGGTTCCACTGAGGTCTGAGGCAAAGCCGGATCCTCAGAGCTCGTGGCTGCCTCCTAGATCTACGGGAAATGGTTCCTCGTGGCCATGGGCTCCACCTGCCCGTGGCTGAAGAAGATCAAGGACAGGATGACCATCAGCACGCTGGTGCTGGGAGAGGGAGCGACGGACGGCGAGATCAGCACGACCAGCACTCGCTGGCGGTGAGTGGGGACGCGGTGGGAGGGCCGGGAGGGACCAGGGCCCATGCACCCCCCCGGCCCTGGCTTCAGTCACCACCCTGTCCTGGGAGGTTACACATCCCTGCCTCCAGCCAGGACCTCACCTCTGAGCTGCAGACCTCTCTGCTGTCCTCCACCAGGGCATCTATTTTCCATCATCCCGTCGACAGCTCAAGGGCAACGCTGCCAACACTGTGCCTGTTTTCCAACCTGCTCTTGCTCCTTGGGGGTCCCTTAGCTCAAGAAGGGCACTTCTATGCCCCAGGGACCCAACCTGGAAACCTGGGCAGGAAGGGGGTCTCCTAGACCCCTCTGTCTGCTGCCGCTGGCCATTCAACCCCTTGCCAAGCCCTGTGCCCTGTCTTCCTATGTCCCTCCAATCTTTCCGTTCTCCCCTCTTCTCTGCCACCACCTGGTCCAAACCACCTTCCTTTCTTTCCTGGGTGTCTACAGCAGCCTCTCCACATTGCTCCCTACCTCTAATCTCGAACCTTCCATCCAGTCCGTTCTTCACCCGGCAAACCAGAAAGACCTTTGGAAAACTCACATCTGCTTAAAGCTTTCCGTAGCTCCTTCCTGCCCTTGGGAATCAAATTCAACCCCTGTGACGTGGCCTTCCAGGCCCCTGCTAGCACTCGCCATTCCCTGCCCCACTCTCTCCCACGTACTCTGTGACCCACCCATGTGGACCTCCTCTCAGTTCCTGGAGCCCTCTGCCCTCTCGCACCTCTGGACCTTTGCACCTGATGGTCCCTTGTACCAGGAAAACTTCTCCCCACCTCCCGGGACTAATTGCTATGGATCCTTCAGGACTTAGGTTCCATGTCGCTTCCTCCAGGAAGTCCTCCTGGCCCCACAGGTTCAGGTTACATGAACTCCTTTGTGCTGTCGGAGCATCTCCTGCTTCCCCCCACATGGCATTTGTCACACTGACCGCCTCTGCCCACCCACCCCACTCGATTATAAGCTCTGTGAGTGGACACAGTCTCTCTTGCCGTCCTTTGTCCCCAGTGTGTAGCAGGGGCCTGGCACATAGACACTGCTCTATAAATAGTAATCATTGTAACAATAATAGCTAATTGTGTGGAGGGCGCACTCCGAGCTCCTTTCCTATAATATCTCATTTGACTCTCGCAACCACCAGGTGAGGTAGAAACTGTCACCATCCCCATTTCACAAGAGAGACTCGGAGTAATAAATGAATTCCTGCGTTAACCCACCGCCCCGGCTGCCCGGGGCATCGGCAGGATGTGCAGACTTGGTTAAGGGCGTGACTTTTAGTGCTGGCTTTGCCAAGAAGATGGCAGGGACCCGTCCCTTTTCCTCTGTCCCTCTGTCCCCTCGTCTGTACAACAGGCATCTCCCGGGGCTGGTGTGAGGATTAAACAAGGTATTTAGAAATGTTACTTTCCAAGCTGCAAAAAAAAAAAAGATAGTTGGAAAGGATGTTGCTAGAGAGTGGGGTGTCAGGACCGTGGTCTCCACCAGAAGTGACCTTCCTTTTGGTTTGTTTGTTTGCAGGAAGGGCGTCTGTGAGGAGATCTCGGGGACTTATGAGAAAACAGACACCAAGGGGAAGTTCCGGTATCATAAATCCAGTAAGTTGAGTCCCAGGAACACGCAGAGTTCTCTGCTTTGCTAAAAAATGCCATGACGTCTTGAGCGCTCTTTCCTTCCACCTCAGCTCTCGCTGCCCCTCTAACATTTCCTCTCATTTTTCTGAGCCTTCCTCCAAATTCCTCCTCTTCTTTCTCCTCTTCCTTCTCCTCCTCCTCCCTCCTCTCTTTCTCTCTCTCTCACACACGCATAAATGCGAGCATCCAGAATGGAGGATGGCGCTGATCGCTGAGGATAACATCAAGATGTCGTCAGTCTGCGTGTCTTGTTAGGTATCTGCAATCAGCTGGTAATTTGCTAAGCAGCTACCGTGTACAGTGTGCGTGGCGCTTGGACATGAATTTATTCATGAATCCAGCCAGTGTTCATTGAATATGTGCTGTGTGTCAATGATTGTCTGAGGGGTTGAATGTATGAATGTTTAGGTAGATGGATCGTAGGATAAATAAAGGAGAGAATAAACAAATGATCGGTAAAGGAATCCGTGTATGGATGGCGGGTATATGAGTTAATCAGTCCGTCATCTAGTAGATAAGTTGATGGATTAATGGATGGAGGAAAGAAGGAAGGAAGGAAAATGGATGCATTTATGGACCGATGTATGGAGAGGATGGAATGATGATAAGTGAATAAACAATGAATATACAGAGGAGACGGATGGTTAGAGAGAGAGAGCCTGAAGATGGATGGATAGATAAATACACAGAAAGGATGTGTGGACAGAGGATGGAAGAATAGATGATGAGTAGGTGAATAGTGAAGGATCTCAGGCCGGAAGAGCCTTCTGACCACCGATCCCTTTGTCTTCCTGCATCTCCCACGCAGAATGGAACCTCAGCATAGAGTCCTATGTGGTCCAGACCAACTATGATGAGTATGCCATTTTTCTGAGCAAGAAATTCAGCCGCCGCCATGGACCCACCATCACCGCCAAGCTCTACGGTAAAGGCCTGGAACTAGATAAGCTCATGGAGTTGGGGGCGGGAGGAGGTCCGTGACTTAGGGACAGTGGAATGGGGAAGAGCAGGGGGTTTGCTTTTTCTTTCTGACAACACTCCAGTTACGGGACAGCTGGAAACCTTTACCCTCCCTGGGGGAGGTGGAGCTCAGCCTCCCGTTTGAGGTAGAGTCCTCTTCTTTTGATCTCCAAAATTCCAGACCCAGAGACTTCCAGAACCTCCAGGCCCTTAAAACAATCAGTGGAAAGAGCACTGTGTGGGGAGTTGGGGGACCCGGGTGGGATCCTGGAAGGGACACTGCCTCCTTTCCTGGAGCCCACCTTTCTGTAACTGTGTTGAAGAGGTGGAATTGGGCCCATGGTTTTCAAACTTCCCCTAAATGAAAATCCCTGGGCAAGATTGCCTCAGGCCCTGCCACCGCAGGCACCTGTGGCTTGAGGCGTCTTCTCTGTTTTCCACTTGCAGGGCGGGATCGGCAGCTTCGGGAAAGCCTGCTAGACACGTTCAGGGAGGTGGCCCTGGGCGTGGGCATCCCCGGGGACTCCATCGTCACATTGGCTGACAGAGGTAAATGGCTTGCCACCCACCCTACATCTCTGTCCCCTCCTCATCCTTCATGGCCCCAGAGAACATCTTTCCAGCCCCTGGGCTTTTCCTGTAACCCTCGGAGATAAGCAGGGCCACAGCCCCACCCCGCCATCACAGGGAAGGCAGCGGGGTCCCTGGATTTGCTCCATGTCACACGGCGTGTTCCTGGCGGAGCAGAGACTAGAATCGATTTGGGGTTCACTCTTCTGTCCCATGTCTAAGTGAGCTTATATCAGAATCCATAGGTACCTCGTAGGAGGCTTAAGAGCGTGCGTTAGAGCACCTAGCTTCAAACTGAGCTGTGTGGCTTCTGGCTGGTCAACCTCCCAGAGCCTCGCTTTCCTCATCTGTGAAGTGGGGCGTAACAATGCCTCCCGTGTAAGTTGCTGTGGGGGGTCAATGAGATAAAGCCCTTAAATACAATAGCACTGTTCCTGGCGTCTAATAAGTGCTCAGTAAGTGTTAGCCATTGCTGTTCCTGCGATGGTGCGGGTGAAAGGATTCTGGTCGTGGGGTGGAGAGGATGCCGATGCTGATGATGGCGCAGCCACCAGTCTGTCGCTTTTCCAGTGAATGCCCCTCGGAAACCATGTCCGGGGAGCCATTCCGGAAGCAGGCTAATGCACCAGACACTTCGGCGCAGTGCCTATCTGGCACACAGGCATTAGAACTATGAGAGAAACAATGCCCCCTCTGGGTCTGGGAGGCCCCCTGGTTTGACCCTCTTCCTTGCTCCTCTGTCCTGTCCTCTCCCTAGGTGAGTGTGTGCCTGGGGAGCAGGAGCCAGAGCCCATGCCATTCTCGGTGAGCACCTCTCCCCCACCCCAGCCCCACCCTGCACGCTCATGCGGGCTGCCCCTGCTGAGGTCCTGCTGTGGTGGCAGGTGGGGGCATCGAGAGGGGTCGGGAGAAGGCAGTGATGGGTGTGGGTTTTGAAGTCAGACCAACCTGGGCTCAGTCTTGGTTCCCACTGGGGCTGGTTGCTGCCCACGGGGACCTCACTTTCCTCATCCGTGAAGTGGGGTAATGGCACTCACCTTCCGGGGGCTGGAATTCAATGACGTGCTAGAAAAGGCCTTAGCATGGTGCCCCAAAGCAGGAAAATACTCAATAATAAAATGACAATACTCAATACTCAATAAATGAAAATAAAGTCAATTGATCTTCCTAAAAAGCAGCAAACGCAAGAGCAAGCAGCTTCTCAAACCCGCTCCTCTCCTAAGCTGCTTTTTGATTTTTGGGCTTCCTCACTCTTCTGTTTTATTTTCCTGCCTTTTGTCATGTTCATTAAGCTTTCTTCATTCTTTTTTCTCTGACTATTTGGAAATTACATAGTCTAATTTATTCTGCTGACGTGTGTATATGTCTACATGTGTGTGCATAAATATATATATAATATTTATTTAGAAACATATTCTTGAAAATTGTAAAAACACAAGAAAGCAAAAAATAAAAAGACAACGATGTCCTTATTCCTACATAGAATTAACACTGTTAACACATTATCTGTTTGCTTCTTTATTTTTTAAGAAAAATTACCATTGATTTTATAAAACTAACATATGCTCATTATGAAGAACGAAAACAATGAAGGAAAGTATGAAAAATAGAAGTTTAAAGAAAAATTCCACCACCCACAAACTACCAGCATCCACATCATTCCAAAATCTTGACATGCGTACATGGAGAGAAGGACAGAGAGAAGGAAGGTTGGATAGATGAATGCACAAATTTAGACACACTATTGTTAAATGGGATTATATTACAGATGCTATTTCTAATTTTAAAAAGCATTAATTACGGTTTTCCTTGAATTAAAAACCAAACTTGAAGAGGTCTTCTTGAACTTCAAATAAATATTTTTTCACCACTAGAGATTTGTTTCTTCAAGAATGCTCTAAGTCAAGTCAAGCTTGTGAAAAAACATGTAAGAGGCTGGCATCCCTATACGTACTTTTAGAGGATATCTATTGTCTGCGTGATTTGAAAGGCACACGTTTGCACTCGCAGACTTCATGTTCCATCTCCTCTTCCCTTTTTCTTTCACGTTGTCGAGATTGCTGCCTTTCCCATTCTGCTCTGTCACCATAATTCCCAGTCGTTTAGGAACAGTTGTATATTTTAATGGATTCTACACTCATCTATAGTTAATAGAACCACGGCTTCTCCATTTCTGAGTTATTTATTTCCATTAATCTCTTAATTAGTGCCATTACTTTATCAAGTGGTGTTTTCGAGGAGGGTTCATGGATGTTTTAACCCCTGAATTCTTCCCTCTTTGAGAATGTCTGCCAGTTTCCTCCACGCTTGAATGACATTTTGCTTGGGTGTCGTCTTCTTGGGTCCTGTGTTCTTTCCCTCAGAAAAAGCTTTGTATGCACTGCTCCATTGTTCTCCAGCTCTGATTATCACTATGGGAAAGCCTGAGGCCAGCCTGGGATTTCCTTTCCTTGTAAGCTATTTGTTTCTTCTGTCCACATGCCTGGACAGACTTTATCCTTGAAGCCAACATCTTAACAAGCACCCGTGTGGTGGGGAGAATTCTATATCAAATTTTCCTGGAACGCTACGTGCCCTGTCCATCCACAAATAACATTCCTTCTGTATTTCAGGGAACTCTGCTGCATGATATGGAATTCATCTTCCATTCCTTTTGTTGGGTTTTGTTACCTGGGGAACACTTGTTCTCTCATCCTGGAGCATCTTTGTCTTCCACATGTACCAGTTTCTCTCAAATTGCTTTCATCTGTATTCACTGGCTTTATCACCAATCTTTCTTCTATGACAATCATTCCATTTAGCAGCATCTATTCTGTTCCTGACTATCTCTGTTTTGTTGACTAGCTCTGAATTTATGTTGTTTTGGTTCTCAATTTGTTTATTTAGGCCTGGGCTCTCTCTTTTCATCTCACTCTGTTGTTTACCATTTCATCTTTAATCTTGTTTTAATAAATGCATGTTCTTATTAAGTAATTCTATAGCTTGAGGTCATTGAGGAATTTCCTTTTGCTCCTTGAGTTATGTTTTCTTCTAAGTTGGGGTCACAGGTTGGGTTCCCTGGGTCAACTCCTGTGGAAGGGAAGGGAGGATTGGGCAGAGGGAGAAACAGAGCTGGATGTGGTCACAGTGCCTCAGCCAACCCTATAGGGAGCTCTGGAACTGGGAGAACCCTTGGAGTTGTCCCATGATGGGGCCAAGGGCATGGCCTTAATGCCCCATGATGGTCGCTCTGGGAAGGAAATGTGACCTTGAGTGAGAGGGCTCCCTTTGGCTGAGGCAGTCTGCAACGGGGGCTGACAGCCAAGGGCTGTGGATGCCAGCACTTCCAGCAGCTGGGAATGTGAGTCCATCCTGAGGGGAAGTCTAGGCACTTCATGAGAGTGCCCACCATAGTTGGGCCCTTTCTCTAGTTCAGGCTGTTTATTCTTTCATTTCTGAGGTGGGTGTGGGTAGTTTCTGAACGATTTCTTTTTATCTGGCTCCTGCTTAGTCAGTTTTAGCCAGACTTTCTGTTTGTTCTGATATGGTGGGGTGGAGGTTTCATTTACTCCTCAGCCCTCTTCCCGCTAAATTGGAGCCTAGTCCCCTCCCACCCAATTTTAGTGTAAGGTTGTGGTATTTTGTGTTCTGTCACTTTTCTGAAGTCCAAGGTTGGTTGGAATACCCTCCTTTGCTTTCTCTTTTGAAGGACTGAGAGATATCCTGTGTGGGGTTCATTCCACCTGGTCGGGGCTGGCAGTGATGGTCATGTGTCCCGTGGTGCACCCCCTGGCACATTAGATTGTGCAGCCCCAGAACCTTCCATTAGAGAGAGTCAGCCTCGTCTATTTTCTTCTTTTATTCCCAGAATTCATTTTCACTACTACTCTGTCAAAAGAGGAAAAAGATAGGGTTCCCTCAATTTTCTTCTCTCAGATTTAGGGGTCTTAGGGCGAGTTATCAGAGATGTGATGACAGGCCAGGACTTGGAGTTGGAGGGCGGGGTTAGGAGCCAAACCTCACTAACCACCCTGTCCAGCCCCAGAATATCTGATTTCTGTCCTTGATCAAAAGCTGCCATTTTTGTTTTAAATTATGCCTCTTTCCTGGTTTGAGTGATGTTGATGAACACTGCGGGGCTGGTGTTTATGAATTCATTTTTGGCTAACTGTTAGCTATTGGAGACGGCAATTTTGAGGGAAATTTCAATCTGCCACCTTAATCCGGATTTCAACGGAGTCTGTATTTCTTTATCCATGTCAAGAATGAAACAATAACCAATGACTCCCTTTGCCTCAGAGAGAAATGTAGAGCACTTCCATTTCTTCTTTCCAGGCTTCCCACATGCCCATTTTTGTGGCTATAATCTGAGATCGATATTTGTATTTTCCACCTTTTGTTTTGAGAATTACTTTTAACATTTCCATTAAGTTGTATGACCATTTTAACAATAATTTAACCTCAACTCTATGTGTTATTTGGTTTATAGTGTATCGTCATTTCTTTGCTGTCACATCATCCATTTTCTTGTGTTTAGATTCCCTTCTCAATGGGTGGGAATATTTCTATAAGTACTTTTTCCAGAAAGATACATGGGTGGGAAACTGTTGGATCCTTGTGTGTCTGAGAATGTCTTTCTGTGTTTATGTCACATGATCAACAGCTCAGATGAGTGGAGAATCCTGAGTTACAACCTTCTTCCTCTTACAACCCTCACATATTGCTCTGTAGCTTTGGTCATTAAATGCTGCCATTTAAGGGCCACTAGCCTTTTTGTCCTTTGTCTCTAGGAAATGTCTAGAAGAGGCTCATCATTAATTTTGCCTCATTCCCTCTGAGCCCTTTATAATTGGACAACTCAAGTCTTCCTTCGACTTGGAAAAGTTTTCTTCTATTATTTCTATATCAATAGCCTCATCTCCTAGAATTCCTGTTATGTGGACTTATTTCTTATACTATCTAACCTGCAGTTTCTTGTCTCTACTGTGCGGCTAAACTCAACAAAGTCTTTTCTATCTCCACTAACTTTCCACTTCTTTCATTAATTTCCATCACTGTTGGCTCCTGGTATATTGATGCAAGGTCATCTTGCCTTTTATTGACGGTTTGAGTCTTCTCCCGTTTCTTACTGTTCTCCTGGTTTCGTAGCGATATTTCTCCTGTTCAGCCTGCTCCTTGTGAGAGGCTGCATTATCTAACTTGTCTCATGGTTCTTCTCTTTTCCTTCATCTTCCCCAGGGAAGGTGTACATGTGACCAGCTTCAGACGGATTCTGGCAGACTGGGGGAGGCCCTGACCACAGCTTCCAGTTGCACCTTGAAAGGAGAAGGGAAAAGTTGAAGGCTACTGTAGTTTTAGTTTTTCAGACTCCAGGTCTCCCCTGTGGGCAGGAAGGCTGCCTGGTGGCTGGCAGTGTCCCCGCTCATCTCCTCTTTAGTTGTTCTGGGACAATTAAAGCAGTCACTATCTGAGCTAGGAGCATTGGGGTCCAGTCTTGGGGTCCCTACTTCCTACAGAAAGTAGGATGGCTTTTCCTCTGCAAGCAGCTAACGATGGTGTGGTCAGCCCTTCCTGCAAGGCCGTGCCACCCATGCTCCGTCGTGTAGAAACGCCTTCCAGTGCTGAGCATGGGACGCTGCCTTCCCCTAGATTCCACTCCAGGATAGACTTCTTTTCCGTGATTATAGTCCTTTGGGCACTTCAGCTGGAAGTTGACTATGTAGGTATTATTATTATACCTTGAGGTTCTGATTTTTCATTGCAGACCAGAAATTTATCCCATGATGTCCATTCTGGAGTTCAGGTTGATGCTTTTGGAAAAAGAGGCCATTAACCAGTCTAGCAGCTGTGCTTCTGTCTGTACCCTGATCCTCAGAGCGAATGGCTTATTTCTATATTCCAGGGGTACGGGCGAGCTATAATGGCAAGGTCTCTGCAACAGCTTCGTCTCTTTCTTTCCTGCAGAGAGCCCGGCGTGCTGTGCTGCCCCAGGAAGAGGAGGGGTCAGCGGCTGGCCAGCTCACACCTGAATTCAGCAAGAAAGAAGGTAATGGTTGCTCGACTTTTCACCCCCTTCTGCCATACTCCAGAGAGGGAGGGCCCAGAAAGGCAAATCAAGTCCTCTGCACTGTGCCGGGGGTTGTGGGCAGAGAGGAGGAGCATAAAGCATGTCCCTGAGCTTAGGGACCTCCAGCCCCATGGGAAGCGAGTTCTTGCCCTGTCTCCATCACTCTGTGGCCTCCTAGCTTCGTTTCCTCATCTATGCAATGGGATACCAGCCTGCTGAGCTGACCCTCAGGGCTCTTGTGAGAGCTTGGGGGGAAGAACATGAGGACGCTTTGTGTAGTCAACAGTGTTCACCAACGACTCACTCTCCAACTGACTCAGTAAACACTGACCCCTGCTCCACCCCAGGCCCTGCGCTGGGCAACTGGGATCACAGAGACAGACCACCCGCATCTTCTTGGGACTTCTGGTCAAGTGGGGGAGGCCGTCAAGGAAGAAAGTGATGGGACCAAAAGGGTGGGTCAGCTAAAAGGGCTGGGATAGCTCAGAGGATGGAGGGGTGAGGGGGTCAAAGAGGACTTCCTGGAGGAAGGGGAATTCAGGCTGTGTCCAGGTATCCAGGTAGGGTTTTACGGAGAAAGGCATTCCAGGGGCAGGAACACAAAAGCAGAGGCATGGGGGTGGGACGTCAGTGAACACGTCAGGCTGGCCGGCATGGGTGCTGGTGAATGTATCGTCAACTACTGTTATTACCGAGTCTCTGGGCAGACAAGACCAACACAGGGGCTGGTGCTCTGTGGGTGGCTGGTAACTCCCTGTGTGATGGAGTGGAATGAGCACGGATTTTGGAGTCTGACGTGGTTTTGAATCTTAGCTCTGTAGGACCCTGGGCGAGTCATTTTACCTTTCAATCCTCTCCTTTATACCATGAGTTGGTGAGCCTTCCTCTTAGCGCAGAGAGGAAAACGAAAAGAAATGAGGCATGTTAAGTGTCTGGCCTGGTGACAGGTCCTCAGTCAGCACTCAGTAAGTGTGGCTGTCCCATCCGTCCCCAGATTCCTGCCAGCTGGACCACGCGGAAGGTCCTTGCCTGGGGATGATCAGCAGGTATTTCTATAATGGCACCTCCATGGCCTGTGAGACCTTCCAATATGGCGGCTGCCTGGGCAACGGCAACAACTTTGCCTCAGAGAAGGAGTGTCTGCAGACCTGCCGGACTGTGGGTGAGCGTGGGCCCCTCGCCTCTGTGCACACTGTGCACACTGCATCCCCATGACCCCGTCTTTCCAAGAGACCACCTGCGACTGAACAGCTAGCTCAGAGAGGACGTCTGATGGGTGGGACTCCAGGGCAAGTGTCCTGAAGTCATAGGAACTGCACATTTGGATATGGGTGACCCTAGGCAAGTCATTTCTTCTTGTGGGCCCCAATTTCCCAAACTATAAAGAGGGACTAGCTGAGTAGGGTGCCCTGGTTCAACCATAAGGGTTACTAATGCTCTGCTCCCCCCACCCAACCCCCCCACTCCACAGCGGCCTGCAACCTCCCCATAGTCCAGGGACCCTGCCGAGCCTTCATCCGGCTGTGGGCATTTGATGCCGCCCAGGGGAAGTGTGTCCTCTTCACCTATGGAGGCTGCCGTGGCAACGGCAACAAATTCTACTCGGAGAAGGAGTGCAAGGAGTACTGTGGCATTCCTGGCGACGGTAGGAGTCCCCCCCGGGGTGCCAGACTGGGCCATGGGGCCCTTAGGGTCCCAGTGGGAGAGCCTGTTAGGAGCAGGGGGTCTGGAGAGCTGAGTTCTGGACTCTGTACCTGATGACCAGCTCATCCACTCTCTGGGCCTCAGCTCCCCATCTGTAAAATGGGGCCAAGCCCTAGGCCTCACCCCGGCTGGGATGGGGCAGCTGGGAAGGTGCTGGCCAGGTACAGGCAGAGGGGGTGCAGGTGGGCTGAGGAGCCCCAATTCTGGCTCTAATTCTGGTGCTGCCACACTGGGCTGGCCACACTGGGCAGGTGCCAATTTGAGCCTTGATTTTCTCTTCTGTAAAATGGGACAAAGTACCTACTTGCCAGACTTCAAAGTGACAAGCACAGCTAGTCCTCAGCTAACGGAGCTGTTACTAAGAATGATGGGGATGCTGTAAGGAGAATAGTAAGAGCATCCCAGGGAACAGCCGCCATGTAGGGCTTCTGTGCCCTGTCTCCCCTCATGGCCCAAGTAAATGAGAAGAGGCAAGAAATCAGATCATTCTGTGGGATGCACTTTGAGGATATCAAGTCGTTCAGGGAGCAGAAGGTTCTGGCCTTGAGCTCAGGCCCCAACTCAGCCCGAGTGGCCTTCCCTCCTTCACGAGGCAGCCCCATCCCCTGACAGTCCCACCCACGGACCCCTGGGCGAGCCCGCACCCACTCCCTGGGCCTCTCTGTGTCCGCAGGGGACGAGGAGCTGCTACGCTTCTCCGGCTGACCGGTCTGCAGGCCAGAGAGGGGCCACAGGGTGGCAGGGCCAGTGTCTGTCCCCGTGCCCCACGGCAGTCCGGCCCATGTAACCTGGGTTCAAATAAAAACCAAATTGTAGACTCCTGAAATTCCACGTCCTGACTGTTCATTGTCGTCGCCGGTGTGACGAGGTGGGGGAGGGATGAGGAGGCAGAGCTGGGGTCGGGGCACCAGCAGCCCCAGCTCTCCCCAGAAGCAGACAGTGCGTGTGTGGGGAACGTAACAGAACCAGCTTCCGCACGTGAAACCGACTATGCAAATTATGAAGCATCAATCACAGTTCCGTTTACTCCACAATAGTGTAATGGGGGATGGTTCCTTTTAATAAAGCTGGTAAAAAGGGAAAATTGAGTACTTGTTTCTGGGAGATGTTTGATGGGGTCATCCGTGACTCATCGTCGGAAGAAGTAACTGGGCCCTCGTGTGCCTGGCGGGGTCAGGGCAAACGGTCCCCAAGTGTGCAAAATGATTCCTCTGTCCTTTGCCCAGTGGAACCCCCCCTCCACATTTTACCTCAGCTGCATCCTCAGCATCCGCTGCCAGGAGCTGAAGAGCCTTGGCTGTTGCTCCAGGAGGCCCTTGCCCTTGGCCCTTGAGTTCCCATCTCCTGGCATCCTCACTCTGACCTTTGCCCAGAAGCAGAATGTTCGCTGGCCTTTGCACTGTGTCCAGGACAAGCAGAGCCGAAGCCCCCGTCCGGCCTGCTTTTCCTCCCTTGAGGAAGAGAACCAACTGGTTCAGGTGGCTCAGGCACCAACTCGGCCCAAGAACACGACTCCAGGAGCCTCCAATTTAGACACGCTCGGTTTACGAACATTTAACTTATAAAGACTTCTCGCTAGCTCCGTCCACCCAGAGCCCTGATCGACGCTGCTGCCGCCGAGGGAGGAAACAACCCCAGCTTTGTGCGTTCTGAGGTGGAGAGCTGACCCCCCAAGCAGAAACCCAGGCAGGGCCAGCGCCACCTCTCCGTGGGGCGACCCGCGTGCCAAGGGCTGGCAGCTAGCTCAGTCCAGGGTCCCTCTCCTGCCATTAGCCTGTTTGCTTAAGAGACCCATCAGGACGGAAGAAGGGAGGGAACCGTGCATTTCTTGTCGAGGGGAGGACCCAGAGGCAGGGACGTGGGTGTGCAAAGCTTGGAGGCCCCCTGGTCAGACCTCATAAAGACCCCCTCCTCGTCTCCCCCAAGGTCCAGAGCTTGGGGCTTCCAGTTCCCAACAGAGAGGACAGCGTCTGTGGTCATGGCCAGGACTCTCTGGGCACAAGTGGGTGGGGACAGCGGCAGGGGGACACAGGCAGTTGTTCTGGGAGAAGCAACAGGCTCTCCAGCCTGGAACTAACAAATGGCATCACGTCCCTATCTTGCTCGCCTCCGTGCACGCTCACACACCAGGGCCGGCCACATGTGGCAGACTGAAGGTGCCACTCTGAAGAGGTTTATTTTGAAGTGACCTGAGGGACCAATGCTTAAACCGGAGGGTGCAAGCCACAGGCAGGCAGTCCAGCTTCAGCTGGTGGAAGGGATGTTTGACTTAAAAGGCATTTTTTACAGTTCTGAATTAGCCATTTAAAAGTGGACCTACCATATACAAATCCAGCTTTCTCAATTCTCTTGAAAAATAAGTTCTGGCAGCCCAGGGCCTGCATCCTGCACCCCAAGTGGTGGGAGCCGAGTGGAGATGGCCCCTCTAGACAGGGCCTCCCCTGTGGTCGGCCAGCCCTGCCTGCTGCCCTGCCTGGTCCCAGAGGCATGCGTCTCCATGACACTCACTAAAACTTTGACGACAAAAAATTCCCTTGAATCCTGACCTTCTCCCTGAGGGGTGGGATGGGGATGAAGCCCATCTGTGACCCCAAGTCAAGAGTTCACGATGCTCATCTCGGAAGGCACCAGAATCACTCTCAGCAAAGCGGCTGCCCTGAAGACTCCCATTTTTTTTTTTTTGGTGAGGAAGATTGGCCCTAAACTAACATCTGTTGCCAATCTTCCTTTTTTTTTATTCTCCCCAAAGCCCCAGTACATAGTTGTATATCCTAGTTGTAGGTCATTCTAGTTCTTCCATTGGGACATCGTCACAGCATGGCTTGATGAGCAGTGTGTAGGTCCACGCCCAGCATCCAAACTGGCGAACTCCAGGTCGCTGAAGTGGAGCACGTGAACTTAACCACTATGCCACTGGGTCGGCCCTCTCCCTTGATTCTTAGTCTCGCCTCAAATTTTCTCTTAAAGATACCGTGATGGAGGCCGGCCTGGTGGCAGAGCCGTTAAGTTCAGACGTTCCGCCTCGGCGGCCTGGGGTTCGCTGGTTCCAATCCTGGGTGCAGATGTACATACCACTTGTCAAGGCCATGCTGTGGTAGGCGTCCCACATATAAAGTAGAGGAAGATGGGCACGGATGTTAGCTCAGGGCCAGTCTTCCTCAGCAAAAAGAGGAGGATTGGTGGTGGATGTTAGCTCAGGGCTAATCTTCCTCAAAAAAAAGATACTGTGAGGCTGGTTTCTGTTACCAAATAGATGTGGCTACTTAATAAAGAAACATATCCTTTTTTATTTTAATTTTAAAATCCAGAGGCAGGCCTTTTGGCGGTAGGAGGGCTCTGGGCCCACGCCCCGGCCTTCTCTGTGATGGTGCCAGGTGCCGGGAAGGAATCTTCCAGCTCCAGAGCTCTCCTGACTTTCTCGAGTGCACAGAAACTCCGAATGAACTCCAGCTGCTTGCTCAGGCCCATCCGCACGGACACCTCCCCGCAGGAAAGGCCCTCGGAAGGATGGCTCTGAGGGCAGGGCTGCTGCCCCGGGGCCGGTGGCCCAGCGCTCGGCCTCACGTGCTGCGACCCGTGGGATTTGAGAGAATCGGTTCAGCTGATCCAGGCTCCACATCCGTTTCAGGGAGAGCACCCTGTGAGCTGGTTGAAGACACAGATAAAGCACAACTTGGCGTCCCCTTTGCACGAGCTGTCCTGCCCACAGCAGGCCTGCTCTCGGAGTCGTCTCCCCTCCCCAGCCACTCAGGCCACCGCTGGCCCTCTGGCGGCATCTTCTCTCCTTCGACTGGCCTTCCGTTTTGACTCTGTTCAAGCAAAGCACTGATGCGCTCCAGGCGTCTGTAGTGCGGGGCGCTGGGCGGGGCCCACAGAGGGCAAGTCCGCCCAGGCTGGGCCCCGCAGCTCACCGCGATTCTGAATGTGCTCAGAGTCACAGATGCCATCAGGAATCTGGAAAAGCCAGGGACACCCTTCCCCAGATGGAGGACCACACACAGCACATAAGGTCACACACATCGCCTGGGAGGCCAAGGCCGCTGGGTGCCGGGTCACAAGAGGCACATGAATGACCACCGGGCGAGGCGAACTTGGATGCGTCCCTGGCCGTTGGGCCTGCAGGACTCAGAGATCGAACCCATCCCTTCTTCCAGGGGACAGTGCTCCGGAAGCAAAGCCCCCAGGGGCCACGTCTTCCCTTGGCCATGTCCGTCCCTCCTTTCTCAAACATCGGCTGAGCCGGCTCTGGTGCCGGAGGTGAGCCATGAGCTCTGATAAGGACTTCACAACCCCAACCTCAGTGTCCCGCGGGGGTGCACTCTGGCTCTGTCACCCCCAGGCGTCTGGCCTTTGGTCCATGTCTACTCACCGGTGCCCTGCTCCTAAGTGGATGACACGGCCCAACCACAAACCCAAGAAATAACACCGCACACTGCCATCTTCCTAAAAGTCGTTTTATTGTAAAACCATAAATACAACACTGACATGAAATCATTTAAGCAACTGACCCTCTCTAACCATTAAAAGGATGTCTTCTTGCCTTGGCATCAACCAACTGGGAAATCATGTTGCAAGATTCGAGGGGTAGGGGGAATGCGGAATTCCGGGCTGGGGCTTTGGGTGATTTAAAGGACCAAGCGGGACCTTCCTCTTTTCCCTGGGGAATGTCCCACGGTTGGACAAGAACAGACAGGTAAAAACAGCAACATTGAAACAGCTCAGTTTTAAATTTTATTACTTTGTAAAAATCTTTTTTTTTTTTTTCTTTTTCTTTTCCTTTCCTCCATTTGACATCAGTAAGAGTTTGAAACATCACGAAACTGATTTGGCTGTAAATGGAGAAACGGTACCAAAACAAAGCGAAACGGAAAACTCAAAGGACAAACAGAAAACCCCTAAATAAACCCTCAAGTTTGGTCTCGGGGGGGTTTTCGTATCACAAGAACCGTCAACTCAACCCCCATGCAACGGGACTCCTCGGAGAGCTGCTGGGCCCACACCGACGACACAGGAGACCGCGAACAATGTCTTTTGTTAATTAACACAGCAAGGGTGACACTAGGTAACTTCTTTTTTTTAAATACAGTACATGGTACACAGGGTCCCAAGATGGCCCTGAATAAACCCCCTGTGGAGACTTGAGCCAAGTGCTGGCTGTTTATAAAAATATTGTGTTGCTACAAAAGTATAAATTAATGCTACCGGTATTAAGAAATATTAAACACATAAAACTTATAAGGATTAAGAAAAATATTCATTAATACCTGTAGAAAACTCTGGCCTAAAAAAGATATTTTTTTTTGTGTTTGTTTTTTTGTAAATTTTTTTTTGTATTTTTTTTTAAGATGACTTGAGTTTCTTGCACTCGAAGAGAGAGACACAGTCGGATGTGTCTATGGTATTGCCTAGAATGTCTTAACTACTGAGAGAGGATGGGGGTGCACACACGGGGTGACCGAGTGGGGCACAGGAGGGAGGGGCACCAAGGCTTTCTTGAGATTTACCTGATGTGAAAGAATCACCGATGTGAAGTTGTAGGGGAAAAAAAAAACAAAACGCAGGACTGGGAAACAACTGAAAATAATTTACGCTTTTTAAAAAATATCTCTACTTCAGGTGGTTGTACAAAATGACTTCCTGATGTATGGGATCTGAATGGCCCTGGACGCGCTGTCCGCTGGGTCGGAGCTTCCAGCCCCGCAGGTCCCTCTCTTCTGGCTGGTGAGTCCCAGCCCATGCCAGTCCATGAGCTCGCTCACTGCCTGGAAACCCAGCCCCCCTGAATGGGAGGGAGGGAGGGTCCCAGGCGGGGACCGGCTGGCACCTGGGTTGTGAGAGTAGGCCCTCCCTCGGGCTGGTCTCAGCCCCCGTGGTCTCGGCCAACCTGGACTTCAGGAAGGACCCCAGGCCCCTGAGGCTGCGGACAAGGCTGGGCTGTGCCCCTTTAAGGAACTTTGGTTCGAAGAGTCAAGGTGCCCAGTGGGATGTGTGGGTGGGTCGGAGCCTCGTGGTCCTGATGCTGACACCCATCTGCAAAACCAGCAAGTCCTTCTGTGTACAGGAGTCGAATCGCTAAAGCAACACCCGTGGTGGCGGCGGCGGTCGGGGGGGGGGGGGGACGTGAATATGACAAACAGCAACCTAAGCAACCACCAACCGCGATCCTCCAACGCCAAAGAGAGGAAGAAAAACGAAAACAGCAACAAGAGCTCCAGAAAACCCTGCAAAGGGGAAACCGGGAGGGAAATGTGAGAGGGAAAACACTGGATCATTGGTTCACCATAACTGGCCTAGCAAACTTGAGCCACAGTGAGGAGAGGGTTAGGCCCCTGCCAGGTCCTCCCACGGGCCCGGCTGGATAGGGGGCAGGGCGGGGCCGACAGGAGCCCATCTCCCATCTCCAGGGCACAGCCTGAGCCTGACTCAGCCTCCTGGTTCTGTCTAAACCAGTGGCTTTTCCAGGAGCCCTCCTTTGGGTACCCCCCAGAGACACAGGCATCGCCGCTTCCCTAAGGCAGGGGTGAAGCTGTGAGGCCACCCCAGCTCAGTGGGGCAGGAGGGGGCGCCCACCGAGCCCCGAGCCCCTCCTCTTCCCGTCTCTGCAAGCACATCCCTCATGATGACAACATCCAGGCGTTGTCCCCTTCTGGGCTGTTTCTCATGGGACCTCCCTTCTCCGTTCGCATCCCAGCTTCATCTCAAACCTTTCTTGTGAACCTGCGGCCCCCAGAGAGTGCGTGCTGTTCCCTGACGTCTCTCCGGGGGGGGCCCCCTTTCCAAGGAGTCCAGTCCAAGTCCAGGCGGAAGCAGGTGGCCTCGCACAGGCCTGGGGGCCTCCTCGAGGCAGCGGGTCAGCTTCACAGTGGAAAACGTGCCTCGCGGGGTTTTTCTCCGGGGGTTTCCTCCAAGTGCGGGAGAGAGAGGAGCGAACTGAAGGGGAGGACCCTGGCCGGGCTGCAGACCTGGGGCCAAAAAAAGGTCTTGCTGGAATCCTGGAGACCCGTGACTTCTCGACCGTGTCACTGGCCTGTCCTCCCCTCAGTAGGAACATTGGTACCCTTTTCCCAGCCCAGAGCCAATCCCAGAACGCCAAGCACGAGTCTGACAGGTGGAACGGGGGCCAAGCATCCTCGTTCGCAGACGCGGCAGATGCTCTGTGCCGTGAACCCGAGACAAGGTGCAGGCAGAAAGCTCTACTCAGGCGGCCCCAGGGTTTCGTTTCCTGGTTTCTAATTACCATCCAGAGGGCGGCCTGGCGGGCTGACCTAGGCATAGGGAAGGGAGAATGGTGTTGAGACAAGAGCATCCACTCACGAGGACTAGCATGCCACCAGTGTTCTTGGTGGAGCCGAGACCACCCCCCAACCCTCTGGGCTAAATCGGAGGGAGCACCCACAAGGCTGTGTCCTCCGTTTGAGCTTTGGTGGTGAAGCTAACCATCTCAGAGGTATGTTTTGCCCACCTCCTGTCTGGGGTGCATGTATGTCAAAACCAAGGCCATTTCTGTCCTGGGAACACACGGCTTGAGATGAGTTGCATCCAAGTCAGCAAACAACCGACCACCACGAGCTGCCAATACGATAGAAATGGCCCAACTTCCTGGTCGGCCAGCCCCCAGGGGCCCGCGGTCGAAAGTCCTGCAGCAGTCACACGACTGGGAGGCAGATGACAAAATCCTTCCGAAGGTGGACGCCAGGCTGGGTGGCGGGAGATAAACTGGAGGAGCCTCTCCCCAACCTTTGGCTGAACCAAAGGTGGCTATTGCTGGAAAGAAGGGGCCAGTGGCTGGAGCTGTGAGATCTTTGGGTTTTATTAAGCGGCTCCTCGCAGAGGGTTTGCCCCACGGGCACTGTGCGTGGCACAAGCAGATGGAGGCGCCACTGTGGCACAGCCTTTCCTGTTGGTGATGACAGTTTTTGGGGAACCAGAGGTTGCAACAGAGAAATGACTACCTGCCACCTTGTTACCGTATGTGGATGAGGCAGCCCCAGGACACAGCTTGCAGAGTCCCTAGGGGCCTTCACAGCAAACCTGCAGAGGCAGCCAAGCCCTCAGGATTGAACTGAGGTGGGAAGGGAGAAGAGAAAAGGAGGGAACACATATGACCACTTATCTAGAGTTCAGCAAGACTTCTGGAGTTTTCCTTCTGGAGGGCAGACATCTTCATGTTCCAAAGAGAATACAGATATCTGGGCTTGGTCTCTGATGGCTTCGCAAGAAAGTGAAATGCCTAATTTCTACTCAGCTAGCCCAATCACCGGGGCAGCGCCAGCACGGCTCTGCTCTGAGGCTCTGCTCCCACCGACCACATGAAGTGGGCAGCGCTAGTCCCCCTGTGTGGTTCCAAGTGCCAGGCCGTGAACTGTCCCCCGCGGCAAAGCAAAGCTGGGGGACCTTATGCTGTAGGCATATCTCTCATCAGCAACCTTGCAGCCATCTTCTGGAACGCCCCTGAAGGTCTGAGCCCAAAGTCTGTTGATGCTTCCATACTCCCCAGGAAGTGATGTCAGTGTGGATGTCAGTGTCCAGTGTGGATGGAAGCTCCTCTAATGACGTGACCCGCGACGGAAATGCTATGGAGGAAATATTGAGAACGTCTCCAGGATGGGAGAAGGCATGCTGGTTCCCGCGACCATGCCTTGCTTCTCACTCTGATGCATCTCAGTACGTCCAAGGGTTCGTGCTCATAAAGCAAAGTGGGCGGGCCTGGCACCCGGGGCCACATCTGGTCCACCCTCCTACGCCTCTGGAGGTTTTACACCCGCTTTCCTGCCACGGGCCTGGGGCAGGGCTGTTGTACAGTGCTTTTTGAAGTCGAGGTATCTCACAGTTGAGTAATGCTTTATTACTAGGAAGGGATGGCGTGGACTGAGCCCCCAGGGTGGCAGAAAGTGCCTTTGCAAAGAGCCCCCCACAATGGCGGTCGTTCTTAGCCAGAAGCCCTTGGTGTGAACATCTCTATCCCACCGCCATGGGCACCGGGGGGACGTGGGACCACCAGCACTTTATTCACTGAGAGCTGGGGTGGGGGTGAGCACGGACCCCAACGGAAACACCTCTTGGGATGGGGCCGGGGTCACCCCCTGGGCATTTGCGCTGAGAGTAGAACCTAAACTGCTCGAGGAGAGAGAAGCCTGAAGACATCTTCACAGCGTCAAGTTGAACGTGGCCTAATGCCAGTGCACCCTCAAGACATCCCTCGTTTGGCCCACAAGGCACCGTGCTCAACCACTGTCCTGGAAGGTGGCGGAGGCCGACGGGGGGACCCCCAGGGCTGCGGGCGACGGAACCACCGGAACCCTGGGGTCCTGGGAAGGGAGGGGAGGCCGTGGGTCTGAGGTGTGACGGATGTGAACGTGGATCAACTCGGGAGTCCCTGGGGAGCTGGAAGTGTCAGTGATGTGGCGAGTAGTGTAACGCACTCTGGGTATAGCCATTGGACCTTCGCAGGACCAGACACAGCGGGCCGGGAGGGCGGGTCTTCCGCGTACATTCAGGAGAACTCCTAAGCCACACGCTTCCCTATGGCTTCCAGCAGAACCCCCCTCTGTGAAACCCGTGACTCCAGCCCCACTCCTGCTCCCCTAACAGCACAGCCAAGTTCACAGCCTTGGTTGTTCAAACATACAGAAACTGGACCGTACAAGGAAAGGCTAATAAAACCTTAGGATACTGACTATACCACTGAGATGAGCCAGTTTACAGTGTGACTTGAGGAACAAAAAGGGCAATTAAAAAAAAAAAAAAAACCCAAAACATAAGTTATAGACATTCAGTGCCTCCTAGCAGAGTCTAAATCAAATTTGAAAAAACAAAACCAAAAAAAAAAAAAAAATGTAAAAACTGCTAAAATGTTAGGAAAAAAAAATTAATAAGGAGTGGAGACAGGATCTATACTTCTTTGAAAAATGTCTTTCTTCTTTTCTATCTTATATTAAAAAGCAAAAAGTCAGCTTTATATTCTTAAAGTCTCCTTTCCTGATTTGGGAAGATAGGTGTGTTTCTAAGGCGGCCGCCCCGGGACACGCAAGGGTGCCTCGAAGGCAGCAGCTCAATGCCCTGAAGGTGAAGAAAAAAGTCCAGTGCAGAAACTGTCCATCTGATGTAGGCTGGAGCGTCCATGGCAGAGCAGCCGGGGAGGGCGGGGTGTGATGGGGTCACGAGGGCTCGGCAAGGGGGACGGAGGGGAGAGGGAGACCACGGGATGAAGGACGGGGAGTGTCAAGTCACTTCAGAACTCAGCTGCCTGAATATCTTACCACACCAGCTTTCTACCCATCTGCACACCTGAAAATGGAATCTTTAAAGCCCCCTTAGCGAGAAAAGGAGGGGAAAGGTCTTCCCTCCCCCGCTACCACTCAGCTTTCCTGACACACCCAGTTTGATACACACGCGCCCAGGAGCAGGCGTGTGCACGTGCACCAGGGCTGCATGTGTGTGCACGCGTGCACCAAGCTTCCGCGGCCACGCGGACGAGCACGGAGCCTCCACGCCTACATGGGTGGCGCACACGTGCACACACACACACACACACACACACACACAGTGGAAAAAAAAGCACTTAAGTTTCCAGGGGGCGTTATAATGAGGTCCACAGTGTTTAGAACTTAAATTCCTTCTCTTTGTTTGCGACAGTGTTGTGTGTATTTTTTTTTTCCTAACGTCCTCTTCTCTCTTTTTTTTTTTTTCCTTTCTCTTTCTTTCTCGTTCTGTTCCCAGGGAAGGTCTTAAAGCATGTTGGATTTCAGAAACATGAGTTTGTTCATGTCTTCTGGACTGAGCAGTCGTCTCCTTTTGATTAAAAGTGCCTGTTCACACATATTTACACACCCGCTCCTGGCCCCCACGGCCGGAACCGCCAGGAGCCAGAAGGCCAGCTTGGCGAGTTTCGTGTGCTTCTGGGTTACGCACGACCAGTACTGGAAGAGGTCGGGGGTGGCCTGGAAGAGGGGCTCCTGCAGGTAGTCGTACACTTCGTTCTTCCCAAGCCGATCGTCCTCCTGAGCCGCAGGGCTCTCGCTGGCGGCGGAGCGGGGCTTCTTGGCCGCGGGCTCGAAGTCAGCCTCCTCGGTCCAGGATTCCTTCACCTCGTTGATGAGCTCGCACACCTTGCCGATGATCTCCTCGTGCTGGTAGGGTGGGACGGGCCGCAGCTTCTGCTGCGGGTCCAGGATCATGGCCACCTTGTGCGCCGGGTGCACCTTTAAGTTCTCCTTGAGGGCCTCCAGGAAGAGGTGGCACAGCTTGCTGACGGTGCCCGCGTCGTTGGCCTTGGCCGTGAACAGCTTCTCGAGCCGGACGTAGGTGGGCAGCACCAGCTGCAGCGTGGGCTGGCTCTCGTTGCTCAGCTCGATGACCGCCTGCTTCACCGGCGTCAGGATGGCGGCCAGGTTGCTGAGCAGATGCTTGTTGAGGCTCTGGATGAGGTTCATCTTCTTGGCCCGGCTGTAGAACTCGCAGATCTGCTCGTAGCGCTCATGCACCAGCAGCAGCGAGTCCGTGACCGAGTTCCAGCAGGGCGGCGGCGAGGTCTCCTCCAGCGACCCGAAGGTCTCCTTGGCGAGGCCCGTGGAGCCCGCCAGGTCCTCGCACACGTTGAGCAGCTCGATGACCTCGTGCATGCTGCGGGCCTGCAGCGTCCGCTTGCTCAGCACGCTCTGCACCACGGAGTTCAAGGCACAGGCTGAGCAGCGAAGGCACATGCCGGCCTTGGAGAAGGCGGACGCGCTCACCCGGCAGTCCGTCACGTACACGGTCCTGATCTCCGACATCACGAACTCCGACAGCACGTTCTGCACCCAGTGGTGCACCAGGTCACCGCTGTCACGGATGTCCGCGCCCTTCACGCCCAGCACGTAGCTCTTGATGTGGTTGCCCTCGGCCTGGTAGGCCGTGAGGATGTAGCAGGAGTCGGGGCCCACGCTCTGCGAGTGGCAGGTGACGCCGATGCCCAGGCAGGCGTTGCTGCCCAAGGCACAGGTCACTTTCACCTTCACCTGGTTGTACATGCGCGGCAGGTGCTTCAGCGCCAGCGTGTTGAAATTGCCCAGGATCTCGGTGACGGAGAAGGCCCCGTAGCGGGCGCCGCTGTCCACCAGCGTCTGGGCCAGCTTCAGGAACTCCTTCCCGCTGACCACGCTCAGCGCGCCCAGGTCGGCGCACATGACCCGCAGCAGCCGCTCCGCGATGTTCTGCCGCTCCTTCTCGGGGATCATGCTGTTGGGTGTTAAACCACTGGTCGTGGCTGGCAGGAAACACAAGGAGAGATGTGATTAATCCTGGCATTCGAGGCTCCATGGTCCGGCAGCAGCCTTAGTCTCTTAAGCATCTAGTATTAGGAATTATGAACAGGTTTCATCTTGCACACAGATTGGTGGTACTGACTTTAACATGTGACTGTCTCACAGGAGTAAAGTTCTATGATTGATTAGTGATGCCTGTCATGGGCATGGGACTAGAACACAGTGGTATGTGTGCCACAAACTTGCTGCATGTATCATTTCCCTAGACCTTTGAAGCCAACTAACTCAGCCTCTTCCTCAGTACAGGAATGGCCTCTAAGAAAAGATGTCCCACCCTCTCCCTGGGCCTCCTGCCCATCCTAGGAGGTCACATAATTCCCAGAAATGAGCTTTTGGGGTGAAAGTGCTTTGTAGACCGTTCTGCCTGGTCTTGCAGTATCGCAGGAGGCACAGGTCGGCGGGATGGCGGGCAGTGCAGGGGCGGGAAGGTGTGTGGGGCAGGCCTCCATGAGCCCCCGGGCTCTGGCCTGGGAGAGACCTACTGTTGTTGGCACTGTTCCTCTGGGCCTGGGGTTTCCACTTCTCTTCCACAACAGCAGGCGGTGACCGGGACTGGTTGGAGGCCATGTTGTTCTCATTGTCGGCTGCGGGCACAAAGGGGACAGTGCGTTACCCTGAGGTGTGAGAGCTACAGCATGGCCAGTGAAGGCAAAACACAGCTTCCGGCACAGGCCTGGGTTCAAATCCTAGCTCTTCCTTAGACAACTGTCTAATGTTTGTGAAGCCTCATCTTCATCACTTGGAGAAATGAAGATAATAACTCGGAGGTGACACAATGGCTGGAAGGAATAATGCAAGGAAACAGGTGAGCACAGCGCCGGTGGAGTAAGCACTCAGGACACAGGAATCGCTGGACCCAAGCTGGCTGGGTGCCCCCACACCCACACACAACCAGAACGTCCTAGCTCTGAAATAGGGGAGTGGGTGCAAGTACACCCCAAGTGGCCTAAGGCATCTCACACTCTCACTTCTGTAAAGTCTGCCTTTTCGTCTTTTCAGCATATTTACAGTCACATGTTGCTAACAACGGGGACACGTCCTGAGAATGTGTCATTAGGTGATGTCGTGGTTCTGTGAACATCTTAGCGTGCCCTTGCACAAACCGAGACTGTACAGCCCACTACACACCTGGGACTAATCTTATGGGACCACCGTCGTATATGAGGTCTGCCACTGACCGAAATGTCACTACGTGGTGCATGACTGTACTAGAAATTTAATGAGATGAATAAAACAAAGCCAAAGCCCTATATGATATGAAGTACAAAATTTCCAACCCCCTCACTGTAAGACATGGGAACTGAAGTCCAGATATTGGAAAGGATTTGCCCACACAGAAAACCAGCAGCAAGGCTGGGTCAGTCATCCCAGGGCCCTGGTTCCCAGATGCCTCCTCCACGCATTACCCTAACTTCCGGTAACTTGTGCATATGCAACTGCATCCGGATAGAAAAAACTGGCACAGGCCTATTCTCATCTATTCACGGCTACTGCTTGACATTTTTATAGTCCGGAAATGGTCGGAGTGACATGCTTGTCCTAACAAATGGCTGCACGATCGTCTGTTGTACGACATACCACAGGCTGCTTGACCACACTCCACGCCCTGGGTTTCTGGGCTGTGCTGTTCCCAGCGTTACTGTTCTGCTAGGAACCTACCTGCCTAACAGTCTAACGTTGTTCCTTGTGCCATTTTTGGTTGTTGTTGCTATTGTGGAGTTTTTTCCTCGAGACATCATCTCAAAGGCAGAACTGACAACCCGAGGCTAGGAATGGGTCCATGACACTTGTTCAGTGCTGCCAGGCACCTTCCACTCTGCCCAGTTAAAGGCATCAGGCCTTAGAGGCCAAGGCCGCACTTTTCGTACTTAGAGGAGAGACTTCCCCAACTTCTACACGCTCAGCCCTACAAGACTAGTTAAGAAACTCTGGGACATCCACTCGGAGGCGTATTTTGCAAGCGCTAGAAAGGTGGTTACGTAGACTGTAATAATATGGGAAAATACGTAAAAGGACGAGAAGCAAGATCTAATAGTTATTTTGTATGTATTATTTATATATATATTTTAGACTTGCAAGTCAAAAAATAAACAAATCTATGCATCAAAAATAGCTAGGGAGGGGGACTTCTACTTCTGCCTGTTAAGGATGACCCGCCACGGCAGGTGCCCTCCAGATGCGAAAAACTGTGACCCTGACACGAATGCTCTCACACAGGCAGCCCAGGCGGGACCCCGGAAAAACAGCAGCAGGTGTAAGCTCTATGACGGCCCCACATTCCTGCCTGGAGGCGGTGTCCAAGCTGCAGTGTGGGGACAGGGAACCGGAACAGAGCCCCGGGGTCTCGTGGATTCAAAGAGACAGAGATCAAAGTTTAGGGAGGCCCAAGGCAGCTGGAGTTCACAGGCAAAAGTACCCAAGAGACAGAGTTACACAGAGAGCGCTGGAGAACGTCAGTGGGGTTCCTTGGAGTTCCTGTTGAATATCAACCTGCCTAAGCACAGGGTCAAATCCCATGAGATGGGGAGAGAATCACCAGACAGCAGCAGGCCAATAACCCCTGCGGCTCCCACACGGGAGGGAGCCATCTGTGTTTCCTCAACCAGAATGGACAGACCTCACCATGGGGCTGAATCAGCCAAAGATGAAGGGCTGCAATACACCCGCCCCAATACCTCTTAGGAACAAGCCCCCAAACCATCAAGGCGGTCCCTTGAACTAAACTGTAAGCTGGAACAAATTTCAGCACTCTTTAAAAAACATACAGCAAAATCCAGCACCCGACAGTGTGAAATTCACAATGTTAAGTATCCAATAAAAAAAGTAGCACTTTCAAAGTCGCAGGAAAATATGACCTAAAAACCAGGAGAAAAACCAATCAAAGACAAGACCCAGCAAGAACAGAGACGATGGAATTAGCCAAGAATAAGGAGTTTAAAACAGCTGTCACAAATATCGTAGATATGCTCAAAGGCATGAAGGGAAACACGAGCGTCCTAGGGATAGAAATAGAAGATGTTAAAGAACCAAAACTAAAACTAACCAACCCAAGGGAACTTCTAGTATAAAAACAGACTGCATGGGAAAATACAGTGCACAGGATAAAAGCAGATAACATGCCAGGGAAGAAAAAAGCCAGTAAACCTAGAGACACAGCACTATCAAGCATGAAAAACAGAGAGGGCAAAAGGCTGAAAATAAATCAACAGAGCATGGACAATAACAAGCAGTTTAACAGACATAGAATTGGAGTGCCAGCCAAAAGGGGTGAGGCAGAAAAAATATTTGAAGAAATGGTGAAAATTTTTCCAAATTGGGTGAAAGCTATAAACCCAGATCCAAAAAGCTCAATTGACCCCAAGCAGAACAAACATAAAGAAACCACCACCATGGCCCAGTATCATAATGAAAATGTCGAAAATCATGAAGAGAAACTCTTAAAAGCAGCCAGAGACAGCGAAGTTACATACAGACAGAACCAAAATAAGGAGGAGAACAGACTTCTTATCAGAAATCACGCTACCCGGCAGGCAACAGAGCAAAGTACTAAAAGAAAATGTTAACCCAAAATTCTGAAGCCAGTGATCTCTTTCATAAACAAAGATGAAAGATTTTTGAAACAAACAAAAAATCAGACCTGCACTATAAGAAATGTTAAAGGAAGTTCTTTGTATCAGGAAAAAATGACATCAAACAAGAATTTGGATCTATAGAAAGAAACAACGAATGCTGGAAACTGTTCATGTGTAGATAAATATAAAAAATATTTCCCTCATTTTTAATCTCTTTATAAGATAACTGAATACTCACTGGAAAAGAATAACAACGAATTGTGGTATTATATATAGAAGCAACTATATGAAAACAAGAGCATAAAGAACAGGGAGGAAAAACAGACAATATCGTGGAAAGTTTCTTACATAATATGAAAAGTGGGCCAATATTATTTGAAGGTAGACTGTGATAAGTTAGAAATACATAGTTTAAAACCCAAATAAACTATAAAAAAATAAAACCAAAAGTTATAGCTAATAAGTGCATTGTGGAAATTAAAAGTGGAATCACAAAAATTCTCAATCCAAAATAAAGCAGGAATATTAGAGAAAAAGGAACAAAGAATAAATGAGACAATTAGCAAACAAATAGCAAGACGGTAGATTCAAACCCAATAATATTGAAATTACATTAAATGTAAATGGTCTCCATACTCCTAATAAAGGTCAGAGATTGTCATACTTATTAAAAAAGCAAGACCCAACAATATGTTGTCTATGAGAAACCTATTTAAATATGAAGACAGAGATGGGTTCAAAGTAAAAGGCTAAATAAAGGCAGACCATACAAACAGTAATGCTAGACCTCAGGACAAGAAACATTGCCAGGGATAACAGGAGACCCTGCATAATGATAAAGGAGTCAAATTATCAAGAATATATAATAATCCTAAATGTGTAAGCATGTGACAACAGAGCATCGAAACACACAAAGCAAAACCTGAGAGAACTAAAACAAGAAATAGACAAATCCACAGCTGGGAATTTCAACTCTCTTTTCTACGTGATTCCTACTGAGAAAAGAGAAACAAGACTGAACATAATAAATGAACAGAGAGTGGAGAATATCAAGCAGACTCACATACAGATAACCGGATTCCCAGAAAAAGGAGGTGGGGCAGAAAAATACTGAAATCATACACAGTAGGGTCTCTGACCATAACTGGATTAAATTAGAAGTCAATAACAAACAGATATTTGGAAAAACTGCAACTATCTGAATATTAAACATCACACATCCTAAGGGAAGCTAGAAAATGTTTTGAACTAAATAAAAATAAAAACCTAACACTTCAAAATTTGTGGGATAACTTTAAAGCAGGTCTTATGTATAGCATTAAATAATTATATTAGAAATGAAGGAAAACACAAGCAGTGTTACAAGCTTCCACCCTAAGAGATCCAAAGAGGAAGAATGAGTCTAAAGTAAGAAGAAAGGAAATAACAGAGATGGAAGCAGAAACGAATGTAACAAAATGGATAAACAACAGAGAAAAATCAGTGAAACTAAAAGGCGATCTTTGTAATAAATCAATGAAACTGATAAACTTCCAGCCAGAAAGATTAAGGGAAAAAAAAAGTGCACAAAAATTATCAGTATCAAGAATGAAACAGGGGACATGACTATCGATGCTACAGATATTAAAGGGATTAATAATGATTATGAACTTTATGCCAATAAATTTGACCACTTGAAGCAAACAAATATCCTGAAAGACACAAAGCACCAAAGTTCACTCCAGAAAAAAATAACCTGAAATAGTCCTACATCTATTTTAAAAATTGAGTTCCTAGTTAAATAACCTCCCACAGAGAAAATTCCCACATAGGTTTGCCCAAATATTTAAGGAAGAGATAACATAAATTCTACACAAATTCTTCCAGCAAACAGAAAGAACATCTCGCAATTCCTTTTACAAGGCTGGCATTACCCTAATCTAAAACTAGGGGAAAATATTACACGAAAACAAACTACAGTAAAATATCTTTCATAAATATAAATGCAAAAATCCTTAACAAAATACTAGCAAACTAAATACAGTAATATATAAAAAGAATAATACTTTATGACTAAGTGGAGTTTATCCCACAAATGCAAGTTGGGGTTAACAGAAAAACCAGTCAGTGTAATTCCATATTCTAAAAGAAAAAAAGAAGAAAAATCATCTCCATAGATATAAAAGCACATTAAAATGTGGCAAATTCAACAGCCACTCATGTCACAAATGCTCAGAAAACTAGACAGAAAAAGAAAGTTCCTCAATCCAATAAATGGCATCTTAAAAAAAAAAACCCATAAGTTTACTGACCTGAAAGAAATAAAAAGGATTGTGAGGAAATACTATGAACAAGAGTATTCCAACAAATTAGACAACCTGGATGAAACAAATTCCTAGAAAAACATAAACTATCAAAACTGATTCAAGAAACAGAAAATCTGGATAGACAAAGAAAAATACCAAATTAGTAATCAAAAAACTTCCCCCACAAAAAAAGAAAAGCCCAGGCTTGGATGGCTTCCCTGGTGAATTCTGCCATATGTTAAAGGAACTCTTCACAAATTCTTCCAAAAAACAGAAGAGGAGTGGACAAGTCTCAATTCATTTTACAAGGTGGGTATTATTCTGATACCCAAATCAGACAAAGACATTAGAAGAAAAGAAACTAAGCCCACTATCCCTTATGAATATAAATACAAACATCCTCAATAAAATGCAGCAGACCAAACCCAGCAACAGATCCAACAGATTACACACCATGACCAGGTGGGATTTATCCCAGGAATTCAAGGTTGGTTCAACATCCAAAAATCAGCGTAATATACCATATTAATAGAAGAAAGGACAAAACCCAATGACCATCTCAACAGATGCAGAAAAAGCACTTGACAAAGTCTAACACCCTTTCGTGATAAAAACACTCAACAAATTAGGAATAGAAAGGAACTTTTTCAGTCTAATAAAAGGCATCATGAAAAACCCACTGCTAACATCACACTTAATAAATAAACACTGAGAGCTTTCTCCCTAAGATCAGAAACAAGAACAGAACATCCACTCTCGTCTCCTCTATCCAACATGTATGGGAGGTTCTAGCCAGGGCAATTAGGCAAAAGAGAAAGAAAGAGCATCCAGACTGGAATGGAAGAAGTAAAATTATCAATATTTGCAGATCACATGAGTGTGTATATAGAAAATCCTACAGAATACACACAAACACACGACAATTAGAACCATAAATGAATTCAGCAAGGTTGCGGGATACAATCAATATATATTTAAAAAATCAACTGATAGACAATATTGTACTATAATCATCAAACTTGCTAAGAGACTAGAACGTAATTATTCCAACCAGTAAAAACAAAGGTTAATTATGTAATGTGACAGAGGTGCTAAATATCCCTACACTGTCAATCATTTAACAATATCTAAGTGTATCAAATTCACATACTGTGCCCCTTAAATTGACACATTGTTGCATGTCAAATATAGTTATAAAAAATGGAAACAAATCAGTTGAATTTCTCTACACCAGCAAACGAACACTCCAAAATTCAAATTAAGAAATAGTATCAAAAGAATAAAATATTTAGGAATAAATTTACAAAAAAGTGCAAGATCTGCACCTTGAGAACTAAAAACATTGTTTTTTTTTTTTTTTTTTTTTGAGGAAGATTAGCCCTGAGCTAACTGCTGCCAATCCTCCTCTTTTTGCTGAGGAAGACTGGCCCTGAGCTAACATCCGTGCCCATCTTCCTCCATTTTATATGTGGGACGCCTACCACAGTATGGTGTGCCATACGGTGCCATGTCCGCACCCGGGATCTGAACTGGCGAACCCCAGGCCACCAAAGCGGAGTGTGTGCACTTAACCACTGTGCCACGGGGCCGGCCCTAAAAACATTGTTGAAAGAACTCAAAGAAGACTTAAAATAAATGGAAAGACATTCCATGTTCATGGATTGTAAGACTAGATATTGTTAAAATGGCAATACTCCCTGAATTCATCCGGATTTTCCCTGCGGGCTTTTTTTACAGAAGTTGGCAAGCTGATCCTAAAATCCACGTGGAAATGCAAAGGATACAGAATAAGCAGTCAAAAAATTTCTTGGAAAAGAATAAAGTTGGAGGGTTTACACTCCCTGATTTCAAAATGACTACAAAGCTACAGTAATCAACACAGTGTAGTAGTGGCACAAGGAAAGCCACATAGATCAATGGAATAGAATTCAGAATCCTGAAATAATCCTGCACACCTATGGTTAATTGATTTTCAACAGGGGTGCCAGGACAATGCAATGGGCAGGTGGTGGGCGGGGGTGGGTGGGTAAGAATAGCCTTTTCAAAAACGGTGCTGGGACACTGGATAGCCACATGCCAAAGATCGCGGTTGGACCCCTACCTCACATCACATACAAAAATTAACTCAAAATGGAATACTGACCTAAAGTTAAAAGCTAAAACTCTCAAACTCTCCTAAGACAACACAGGAGTTAAGTCTTTGTGACCTTGGGTCAGGCAGTGGTCTTTTAGATAGGCCACCAAAAGCATACACAACAAAAGAAAAAATAAATGAACGGACTTGATCACAATCACAAACTTTCGTGCTTTAAAGGACAACATCAAGAAAGTGAAAAGATAACCCACAGAATGAGAGAAAATGTTGGCAAATCATCTATCTACAGAGGTCTTGTACCTAAAATATACAAAGAACTCTTACAACTCCATAATAAAAAGACAAAAACCCAATTCAAAAATGGGCCAAGGATCTAAACAGACATTTCTCCAAGGAAGATATTCAAATGGCCAATAAGCCCATGAAAATATTCTCGACATCATGAGTCATGAGGAGTATGCAAATCAAAATCACAATGAGATACCACTTCACACACGCCAGGATGGCTGTAATCAAAAAGCCAGATGATAACAAGCCTTGTCAAGGATGTGGAGACACTGGACCCCTCTCCACTGTCGGTGGGGGTGCAAAAATGGTGCAGCCGTTTAGGAAACTGTCTGAGAACTTCTCAAATGGTTAAGCATAGAGTTACCACATGACCCAGCATTTCCACTCCTAGGTATATACCTGATAGAGTTAAAAACGTGTCCACACGAGGACTTGTCCTTGAATGTCCACAGCAGGTTTCTTCATAATAGCCCCAAACTGGAGACAGCCTATCCATCAATTGGTGATGGATAAACAAATTGTGGTATATCCAAACAGTGGAATACTACTTAAAAATAGAAAGAATTACCCGTAACATAGAACAACGTGGATGAATCTCAAATGAAAGAAGTCAGACACGGAAGATCAAATACCATGTATTTCCATTTATATGAAATTCCAGGAAAGGCAAAGCTATGACAAAAAGCAGATAGTGGTTGGGGCTGGCCTGGTGGCACAGTGGTTAAGTTCGCACGTTCCACTTTGGTGGCCAGGGGTTCGCTGGTTGAGATCCTGGGTGTGGACGTGGCACCGCTTGTCAAGCCATGCTGTGGTAGGCGTCCCACATATAAAGTAGAGGAAGATGGGCAGGGATGTTAGCTCAGGGCCAGTCTTCCTCAGCAAAAAGAGGAGGATTGGCAGCTGGTGTTAGCTCAGAGCTAATCTTCCTCAAAAAAAAAAAAAACAAGCAGACAGTGGTTGCCAAGCATGGGGTAGGTAGGGCAAAGGGACTGCAAAGAAGCATGAGAGAACATTTTGGGGTTCATGCTAACGTCACACATTGTGATTGTGATGTGGTTAAATGACTATACGTTTGTCAAAATGCATGAAACCGTACTTTGAAATTGGTGAATTTTATTCATGTAAATTATATCTCAATAAATTCAATTTTAAAACAGACTGAAAAGAACCCCATTACCAGAATAATGGTGGATAGCTTTTGAGTAATGAGGTTATGGCTGATTCTTCATTTCTCACTGCTCTGCATTTTCCCAGTTCCCTTTAATGAAGAGACCTTATATTTTAAAAAAGGAAGCACGAATTGTAAAATGAAAGCCAGCAGCTGCTCCTGCCGACATTCTCCACTAGAGTCTAGGGATCTGAAGTCCCTAGATTTGAACCTGGCTCTGCAATGGCTGTGGGGTGTGACATTGAGTTAGTCACTTTACCTCTCTGGACCTCAATTTCCCCTCCTCCCTCCAAAATGCTGGGGCCGGGCAAACCACAGCACAGTGATTCCCGCTCTGCCTTTCTGCAGGACTTGCAATCGATACTACTCAACCCAGCTTTAGAAAACAACGTCCAGTACTGGTTGATTAAAATTATTTTTCCTCCACATCCCACAGACGCTGCTCCTGACGTGGTAAGGTACTCCGTCAATGCTCTGTGAAAGGCCTGATTTACAGCTGAAAGTAAGGTTTACTCACTGTGGCTATCCCTACAGACTATAAGTATACACACACACGCATGCACACGCTCCCGTGCTTGCACATGCATGCACACGCATTTGCAAAGGGCTGGATGCAAAGCTGGAATAGAGGCTGTCTCCCAGGGAGGGACCAGTGCACGAAAGAGAAAGTGGTTGTTTCCGGCAGAGGATGGAAAAAGGGGCATTGGCTGCTGTTTGTCTCATCTCAGAACGTGCCTCGGCCTCCATACTTCACGTGCGTCAGCTCCAGAACCCTCACCCGGCTTGTGGAGGGTGCTGACTAGCCCACTTTAAGACGAGAAGACTGAGGCCCGGAGAGGTGAAGAGGCTCAAAGGGATGAGAAATCAGGAGAGGCCCTTCCAAAATCCTAAAATTGCCATTGCCAACCTGTCTGCCGCTGGGGAAAGTCCCCGTGTCTCTCCTGGCTGTGGTCCTCAGGCAAGTTACCTAGCCATTTTGTGCCTCAATGTCCTTATCTATAAAGTGGAGCTAAAATGGGCATTTAACTATTCTGAGTTAAGCAGTTCTGAGGACTAAATAAGCTAATATGTGGAAAACTCTTAGAATAAGGCCTGGCACCAAGGAAGCTCAAATGACGTTAAGATACTTTTTATGAGCTGTGCAACTTTCGGCCAGTGATCATGTTCTCTGAGCCTCCATTTCTTCATCTGTCCAACGGGGATGATAATGTCAGCTGGTGAACAGGCTTGTTCAGGAGATCGGAGGAAAGACACACCTGACACCCAGTCATTGCTCACTAAACGTTCGCTATCTTTAGTATGACGCCTGCCAAAACCCACTCGTGAAGTGTCACCAGGGCAAGACAAGTTTTCTCCAGCACAGAAAGGAAGTTCACTAGTGAGAATTACCCCGTGCCATTCAGCACTCTTAATGAGATTGGTGTTATTCGTGGCTGATCCCCTTATCAGCAGGGCTGTGAACTGCGCAGATCATGACGCTTAATTTCTCTCTGTGGAGTCAATCCTCTAATCCCGACTCAGCCTGGCTGGCATTCAGCCTGGCTCCATATGGCACTGCCAGTGCCGGCGAGGCATTCTCTGCCGGCGACCGACCAGAACAAAGCAGCCCAAAGCTCTTCCCAGAAAACAAGTCGGGATACGTGGGAGAGGCGGGGACCCCCACCGGGGTGCAGTCTCGGTTTGCATTTTTTTTTTTTTAAAGATTTTATTTTTTTCCTTTTTCTCCCCAAAGCCCCCCAGCACATAGTTGTATGTTCTTCGTTGTGGGTCCTTCTAGTTGTGGCACGTGGGACACCACCTCAGCATGGCCCGATGAGCAGTGGCCTGTCCGCGCCCAGGATTCGAACCAACGAAACACTGGGCCGCCTGCAGCGGAGCGCGCGAACCCAACCACTCGGCCACGGGGCCAGCCCCTCTCGGTTTGCATTTTAATGGCCTCTGCCCAACTGCCTGAGGGATGGAGAAGGGGCACCCTAGCCCTTCCCTAATTAGGCTCAGCTTCCAGAAGCTGGGGCAAGTGGAGGTGGGGTTCAGAGGAGTGGTGAGCCAGAGCAGGTTGTGGGAGTCTGGGACGCAGGTGGTGTGTTCAGGAAGTGGTCCCCAAGCAGCCTTCCAGAAGCTGTCGCTGGTTCCCATCAGGTCTAGTCTCAACGCCTTGAGCTGGCATTCAAGGCCTTTCCTGGTGCAGGAGGGTTGATGGCAAGGGCGAGCAGGAGGTGTGAGACACGTGAAGATGGAACCTGGGTGTGAGGGGGGCAGCTGGAGAGTGCAGGTTTGTGTGTCCTTGTTTTAGAGATGGAGACACTCAGAGAGGGGGAGGTTCCTGCCCGAGGTCACACAGCATGGGGCACACTAGAGCATGGAACTCATGCATCTTGGCTGCCAATCCAACCCTGTCCTGATTTTAATGAGTCCACTAGACATAAATAACACCCAAAAGATCACATGAATTAGGGCCTAGTGTCCAGCAGATACCCAATTAATCCATGCTGAATGAATGAGTGAACAAATGAATGCAGAGAGGTGACACGAACAGAAACCACTGGGCCCTGGGGATGCATCTATTATAGCACACAGCGTCTGCCTGAGTAAAACAGAAATGAGACCAGAAGCGGGCGCTACAATGACCAAAACCTAAATCGGAGGGGTTGGTTTGAAGGCTGGGTGGTCTACAGCGAGGGGCTGACGCTGCAAGCTGGAAAGCTGGCAGAACAGCCGGCAGAGGGTTGTCCGGACAGCAGACGACTCGCCTTTGGCTCCATGGCAGTCCCTGGACAAGCGGGCAGGGGCGTGGCCTGAGGATGTGTCAGAAACGTATGTCCCGGCCGCCCCACGCCTGCGGAGCCTGAAATGCAGGGTGGGGCCCGGAAATCTGTGCTGTAACCCGCCCCCAGGTGACGGGGGCCACTCCAGTCTGAGGACGGCTGCTCTGTGGGACAGTTACAGTGACGGCCACCTGCTCCCAGACGGGGCTTCGGCCCAGGTTGCCGGGGCTCAGGCCTCTCCGCCCCGTCTCCCACCTCTGCTCACCCGCCTCTCAAACCCCCTCAATTCCACCTCCACGTCTCTCTCCGGGTCAGCTCCTGTTTGGCCTTTAGGCTCAGCACAGGAGCCACAACCTTCCGGAAGCGTCCTTCAGCTCTGTCCCCCAATGGTCACCAAGCCCACGGCCCCCCCAGTGCATGGACAACCCTGTGTTCTGACTGACCATCCGGGGCTCCCTGAGGGCAGGTCCCATGTCCTGCGGTCATTTCCTGGGAGACAGTGGCTTTCACCAGGGCCCTGTGGCCGCCTCTGGCTTTGGCAGGATCTGCGGGGGATGAGGAGGGGGCTGAGCATCCCCCCGGCCAGGCGGCCGCTGGCCCCTTACCTGCGTGGGACTGCATGTGCTCCAGCAGGTTGTTGTAGAATTGGAACTGGATCCCGCAGGCGCCGCAGGTGTAGGGTTCTGGGGAGAGAAGCGAAGAAGCCGTGTCAGGGCCAGACCAAGCCCGAAGCCTCTTGGCTGGGCTGCGGGCAGCTCTGGCACGGGGAACCCAACACGCACGGGAGCTCTGCACTTGGGGCCCTGGGCCCAGCCTGTCTGCTCCCCTGCCCACCACTGACTAGTGAGGGAGAGAGGAAGACGTGCAGATGGAGACCATCTAATCCAACCAGGCAGACATTTATTGAGTGCTCACTGTGTGCCAGGCAGTTCTGGGCCCTGGGGGGGTGTGGGGATGGTTGGGGGAGGACGACTAACGGGCCTGGAGCTCTCTCAGGGCAGAGACTGCATCTTATTTGTTCCACAGCCCAGTTCTCTGCTGGTGGAAGCGCACAGACAGGAATGAATGAATGAATGCATGAACAACCCAAACAAGGCGATGGACAGAGAGGGCAGTAAGGGCGGGGAAGGAGAGGCAGGAGGAAAGGGCAGGAAGTGGAGAAAGTCATAGAAAGGCAAGAGGAAGCGAGGATAAGATGAGGGAGGGGAGGGAGGGCAAGGGGGAAGGGAGAGGACCTTTATCTTTCATCCCTGTGTGCCCAGCACTCAAGTCAGGGCCTGGCACAGGGAAGACCAGAAGGAGGAAGAAGGGGTGCAAAGAGGAGTTAGGAACCCGGAGGAAGAGGACGGCTGAGATGGGGCTCGGAGAGGGGTCCTGAGGCTGCCCCGGGGAGTAGGAATGGGAAGGTTGGTGTCCCTGCCAGGGTCGGGGCTGGCAGAGGCAGGCTGCCCCCAGGGAGGGCTCTGCTCCGTGCCCTGTCCAAACTCCTCCGCCCGCCCGGGGCTGGGCCTCCTTCTGCCTCCACAGCTGCCGGGTCTGCCTGGGAGGGCGGCCCCAGGCCAGATGCTCTGGGGAGGTCCTGAGCCAGCGTGCGGCCAGCTGAGTTCATTCCCTGCCCTGCCTCGCCCTCTCCACCCCCCAACGGGACCATCACTTACTCTGCAGGAGAGGGAAAGGATTGGAAATCAGGGGACTTGGAGTTTCTGCAAAAGAGAAACAGTTCAGCTAAGTCTCTTCCAGCTCTGGTGCTCAGAGATGACTGTCACTATTTCCATTCTTAATAAGCAGTGAGCCAGATGTGGCTCTGAGGAGGGGTGGCATCTGGGAGCCAGGCTCACGTCTGGGGTGGGGCTGGGGCACCGGGCAGACCCAGATCAGTGAGGGCCGTCCCTCCAGGACACACTCAACTCTCAAAAAGCGAGCCCACAGGACGCTAAGGAGGAACGGTCCACGCGTGGCTGCCCACCCCACAGGACAGGGAGCTGGGGGCGGCTTCCAGGCACCAGGATGGGAATGTCTGGCACCAAAAACCACAGCCTCAGACGTAGGAGGCAGCAGAGCGGGGCCGGACGGACGACCCCAGGAATCCTGGCTCCACCACCCACAAGCTGGGGACCTGGGACAACAAGCACCCTCACCTGACCTCACTTTCCTCATCTGAAAAGTTGGGTAACAGTAACACCAACCCCCACCCCTGCCCCAGGGCTGTGGGAAGGACGGAAACAGACAAGACACACAGAGCTCTGAACACATGCCAGGCACACAGTAAGCGCTCAATAAATGGTGGCTGCCAGCAGTGGCAGCACTTGACACCAAGATTCCCAGTTCTGAGTGTCGGCCCTGGAGGAAGGAGAGGCAGCGGGTGCAGGCTGGCTGGCTGAGCGCGACACTCCCCAGGAGCCAGCGGTTCTGGTCCCAGCTCTGCACCTTACTCTTGGGTGTGCTCCATCACTTTAAGGCCACCTCACGGAGAGGCTGAGTGGGTGACATTTTTCAAAAGGGCGAAGCCGGTTGGAAAAGTCGGTTTAAAGGATCATGTCAACATTCTCGGGGCTCCTACAGCACCCCTTGTGGTATTCATCAAATCACTTGTTTTCCTTAAAACCACCGCACGTGAGTGCATAATCCACGCAAGGCCCTGGCTGGCCGTTCCCCGTGCCCAGGATCTGTGTGCTCTGCCCACGGGACAGCAGAGGAGGAATTTAGAGTCTGGTCCAAGTCACCAGCTTGCAGATGGTGCAACTGGGGTTTGAGCCTCGGCTGGAAACCCAAGCTGGAGCTCGGTTTCTATCTTCAAATCTGTGCTCCCAGCTGTTTCACAAAGCCCCTGACTGACCGTCCAGCCACGTCCATCATCTGTCTACACCCAGGCAGTGCCCAGCCCAGCGCCGGCCACAGGCCCACACCTAATTCAGTGAAGTAAACTTCAACTGTGCAAGAAAGTCAGCGGGCGCCTTACTGTATGTAACCAGCGTCAGAATTCTTTTCCCATCCTGCCCCGGCTGGCACTGAGTAGATTGGCTTGCTTGGGATCACCCACGGCGCTGGCAGGTGGCCCCCGTCTGCCAGGGAGATGGTCTTGGCTGTTCTCTCTGGTCGAGGGCTCGGCCAGCAGGCTCGGCCACCACCAGGAGGCGCCAAAATACCACCAGGGATCTCAGACAAACCTGCTCGGGCCAGTAGGGGCTGGAAGGGAGTGTGTGGATGGTCCCAGGTCCCAAGTGGGGCCAGAAGTTGGGGCCTCCGGCTCTTGGGCCACAGCTCTCTCTACTGTACCCCCTTGGCCTCTCCTGGAAAGAAACTGGCTGCCACGTTCACCCTACAAACAGCAATGGCTCACTTAGACCCGACGCTCCGGGGCCATCCGAGTGGGGACACGGCAGCCTGTGGGGAGGGGGAGTTCCTCTCTCCATGGGGAAGAGTCCCAGGCCTTGAGATGCCCCTGAGGCCCAGAGGGATGTCCGTGGAAGAAAGGGCCCCTCCCGCTCTGCCTGGCCCTGGCCTCCTCCCGCCAACACCCATCAGGCAGCAGGCAGACCCCAGCCCACAGAGCGCGTGCTGCCATGGCCGCGGGGAGGGCAGGAGCCGATGGCAGCGGCTGTCACGGGGCACACTCACCGCTGGAGTTTTGGGAACTGCTATTCGTCTCTTCAAAGTGGTTTTGTGCTTTGCCTTCTACTCTCCGACTGAACGCGCTTTCTGCTGGGGGCGGGGGCAGGAGAGAGCAAGGGAAAGCGATGGTGATCGGTCAGCATTAGGGCTGAGGGAGGGGCCTGCCAGCAAGGCTCAGAGGGTGAGGTACTGGCACCGCCCTGACCCCCGGGCTGGGTGAGTGCCCAGGGATTCATGCTGGGGGAACCAGCACAGGGACACCCCTGGCTCCCCCGGGTCACCTGAGCTGCCTGACGCCTTGTCAGGGCCCTAAGTGACCCCGCCGACAGCGCCCAGGGGTGCAGGTCCAGGCAGGGAGGTGATGCGTGTGTGACTTGTTCAAGAGAGCACAGAGGAAATCCAGCTGATCGAACATATGACAAATGGGCTGGGTCTGCCCATCTTTGGTCCCTGGGGAGCCGCATTTGTGACACTGAGTGATGTGGATCTGCCACTCACGACTCCCTCTGCCAGATTCTGCTGCCACAGGCCCCACAAAGGAACAGGGAGGATGACAGACTGTTTCCTGGTGGTGGCTCTGGCAGAGTAGGAGGGCCAGGCAGCTGGTTGCGGCTCCGCAAGCTGAGCGGTCCCTGAAGTGGCAGAAAAGGGACCAGGGAAGATGGGCAGAGCTGGGGCAGCCCCACACCCTGAGGCCAAAGACCCGGCGAGGTCTGGCCAGGTTCACCCAGGGGAACGGACTGGCTCCCCAAGTGACTTCTGGGGTGTCTCCGCTTACAGGCGGCACCTTCCCGAGCGGCTCGCCCTCTCCCAGGCGCTGTCCAGAACCCGTGGAACGCAGAGATAGGGTCCAACCAGGAGGAAAAACACCCATTTGGTCCCCACCCCCCCTGCAGCAGGTACTGAGACAAAAATCCAAGCTGGAAAGCCACCTGGCTTTTCCAAGATTCTCTTGGGACAAGAGGATGATGGATGCTCCCGGAGATACAGGCTTCTGGGAACAAGTCCACTGGGGATGAGCAGCTGACCAGTCCCTTTCTTAAGGGGAAACAACTAACATGAGCATGTCAAAGGCTCTGAGAAGTCCAACGGAAAAGAGACCCATTAAGCTTTATGTCACCCAGGATTCTCAAAGGTATTTGGCCACCAAAGCTCATTTAAAAAAAAATAGCAGATTCCTTAATATCCCTCAAAATTGGTGACCCCGGGAACCCACTTTGGGAAATGCCACTGTCACCCAGTCCACCCTCTGCAGGGAGGGCAAGTGCTCAGACTGTGACGGCCGGGGTTCCAGACGACCATCGGGGTGATGGCATAGGAAGCCGGGGTGGCTCCCACAGCCTCTGCCTAATTCCCTGGGCTCCAACCCAAGGCCTCCTGACGCAGCCTCGTTTTCGCAGAGGCTGTTGCTGACATCAGGAGGTAGACGTCTTCAAAACGTGCCTGTGAAATGCCTGGGCTGAAGCTACAGATCTGCCACCTCAAGTAGCACCTGTAAATTGGCAAAGAAAGCCCCCGATTCTGTGTCGGGGGGCAGCGGGCGGGACTCTCATCTACTGAGCACCTCTACGTGGCAGACCCTGGTCCAGATGCTTCACTTCGGTGTTCTCCCTTCATCCTGCCAACAGCTCTAGGAGGCCCACGTTGTCATTCCCATTTTATAGGTGAAAAAACAGAGGAAACTGAGGTGGTCAAGTTCCTGGGCTCGTTATGCTCCTAACCCTCTAAGACGGCAGAATAAGGAGATTTCATTTTTGGGGCAGATGCTTCCGTTTTGAAAAGGTCTGGGCTAGGGAAGGGATGCTCTCTCCATCCAGATCCTTGTGCACACAGGGGGCTGGCTGCCCACCTGTGGAGGATATTCGTGCAGCCCGACCAGCATACTGGTAAACGTAGCACAGCAGAGATTACAAATGCTTATAATTAGGCTCCTAATGCTCAGGTGATGATGGAAATCCCTGCCACCAGCAGCTCCGGCTGAAAACCAGCGGGCGGCACCGTGGGTGAAGTCCCACGCACACACACGCACACACACAGGGAAGAGCTGCCTGTTCTAGAATGATCGGGGCGGTGACAACTTCCAGCTCTAACATGCGGGTTCCTGCTGCTCACAACCCGGTGTCCTCTGCCCTGCCCAGCTGGTAAACCCAGGTGTGACCCCCACCGCAAGTCTTGCAGGGCACTGGAGGCAGCCAGAAGCACGCCCCAAACCTTGCTGGATGCTATAACTTGGCAACGCTGAGGTCCGAGAGCGGCCACAGACCACGCAGCCCCTGCAAGCGGCTCTCTGCAGAAACGTAAAGACTCCCAGCCACCAGGTCAAGACTAAAAGCAAGATCTGAAAGCCACAGTCCCGTTACTCAGCCAAGCCAAAATCTACCACTGACGAGCCTGTGATGATCATCTGTTTCTTACCAATTTATGACTACTGTTGCAAAAACACAACGGCTGTTGGCTCTTCTCATCGCAGAGCCTGGAAAACTGTTAACTTCAAGGCTGATTAACTACTTACTCTCCTTTTGGGAGACCTGAGCACAACAAGCATATCTTCATACATTTTTAGGAACCACATCCTTCCCCAAAATTAGCCTCCTGAACCAGAGAGAAAAAGGCAATCACATCTCACTTGCTCTGGCATTGGTCCAATCTACTGGTTCATGTAATGGAGCCCTCAGTTTGACCACCGCATATTTAACGGATGGCTTTGGGCCTCTTGAGGGCAAGTGAAAGGCCCCTGGTCCCAGAAGGACTACATTACCACTCGACCCTACATCCCACACATCCGGGCAGGCGGCCCAAGGCTCATCCCACCCAGGTATGAACCAGGATTCCTAATAACTGGTACTCAGCACACAGTGTGTCTACCAGTTTTCCTGGGGGAAATGGCTGCTGTGAAGCTGCTGTTCAGCCTTCTGGAGTCTGAGCCCCCTTCTGCACGGACTCAGACAACAATGCAGCTGGCATCCATTGGTTTCGTGCTGGGCTATGGCTTGGGGGGGTTCACAGGTAGTACTGGATAGGGGGAGGCCAAGAGAACAGAACTCCTGGTCAACTCCTCTGCCTCATGGAAAGCAGCTCTCTGTAGACATGAGCTTTTACGTTGGGTTTTCTGAAAGATGGGGCATGCAAACTCATGCCAAGAGGGTCCAGGCAGGTGATGTAAATGGATGAACTGGGCTAGATGCGAGACAGACAACAGTGTGATCACAATGAGAAATGACACCAGCCACGTGGCCACTGTGTTGGGGAGGCAGGAGGGAGTGGTGGGGACTGTGGCAAACGGGAGAGCACATGCTCTGTGAAAGGAGGCAGCGGTGGTCGGCCCTCCAGCCAATTGTTGCCCCTGCAGGAAAGTGGCCCGAGGACTGCCAGAACTGGCTTTTCAATGTCAGCTGCAAATCAGAAGTTTTACATAAAATCTCCTAATGTTCAAACATTGGTAACTAATTTTAAAAAATTTTTAACTCCTTAGGCCAGGACGTGGAAAAAAATATTCTCCTGCTTAAAAAAAAAAAAAATAGATGCCTACCATCACGTACAACTCTCTGAGTTAGGGCAAGAAAATCGAGATGCAGAGAGGTTTGATGGCTCGCCTTGGTCACAGAGACAGCCAGAGGCACAGCCGGATCCGGATTCGTCCCAATGGGACCTCCACTCTCGCTCTTGAAAGGGAACAATGACCCCGGGCACGGCTGTGGCAGATGCGAAGGGCAGGGAGTGGAGGAAGTGTGGGGGGACATAGGCCATTGGTACCTGCAGTCGCCTTGCTTGCCGGAGATCCCGAGTTTGGCGTGCGGAACGTCTGGGTTTGGGTGGCTGGAGGGGTGCGGTGTAAGAGGGTGGCGCATCGGACCACGGAGGCCGGAGCCTTTTTCCCCGACTGGTTCGTCTGGGTCTTCGCCGCCACGAAGCGCGGAGATGGGGAGACCTCTGGATGTGAACACTCAGAGCCCGTGTCTGGATCGTCCGGCGGCTCCCACCCGGGGGCGGTACCTGAGAGGGTCACGCTCTCAGTCCCCGAGGGCTCGGAGCCCGCAGAGTGAGGGGCCTCCTGGGCCACAGGCCCCCATGCTCAAGGGTTGAAACCTCTTGTCGGTCCACAGAGACTAAAGGCTCTCACTCCCACCCAGAACTGGAGAAAGCCCGGGAGTCTAGAACCTTCTCCAGCTTCTCCTGGAAGGCAGCCTGATCGCCAGCTCACCCTGAGTGTCTCCTGGAGCCCACCGACCAGCCCCCTGGGTGGGTCACCCATAACCTTGACCAGTCCAGGCTCTGAGGGTCTAAGAACTCAACCTGTGACGCATGCCTGGGGCACCTGATTAGGTGACCCAGGCCCAAGGGCATTTTCTAGAACATTCACTTGCAAGCCTCTTCCTTCAAAGGCAGGCAGGCCGGGACGTAATGATGAAAACAGGCAGAGACGCGCCAGGGTTGACTGGTGGGGTGGGGTAAAAGCGGGGGGCCCAATGCCACCCCAAGGTTTTAGTGGAAGGGGCTCCGGTGCCCCCTGGCCACTGACTGAGAGTGGATGCTCTCAGGGGACAGTGCTCCACCCAGGGCCCGAGGCTTTGACTGAAATAAGGGCAGCACGTCACTGTGGTGTCTGGGGAACCCTGTGTCACCATTTCTCCTGCCTCCCTCACCTGAGTTCTCTGCAGAGGCTGGGGTCACTGAGAACACGGGGGCTGACACTCAAGTGGTCTCCACCTCTGGCAGTCTGGGGCAGGCAGTGGTCTGCCTCCTTCACACTGCCTGGGGCTGCAATCACCAGTGCTGGCGACCCCTGACCCTGGCCACACTCCCACATTCAAAACGAAAGAGGAGGGGGGCAGTGGTCTTCTCACTCAACGGCAACTCTCTCCCCTAAAGGCAAGAGGGGACCAGGCAGGAGGGACGGGCCCCTCTTTGATGCTGACCAGGCGGCTCAGAGGACCCACAGGAATGGGGACCATCCTGAGGACATCGTCTTGACTCAGGGCCTGGCCGGAGCACTGAACTGCCTGCGAAGGACCCAGCAGCTCCTTTCCTGCCTCTGGGGGCAAAGGAGGAGCCTCGTCACACCGCTGCTCCTGGGACAGCATCCATCCTGGCACCAGACACTCCACCCACGGCTTTCAGAGCCCAAAACAAAAAGGCGCTCCCTGGTCCTCCACCTCGGCCCACTCCTGGCAGATCGGGAGCCCAGGCCCAGAGAAGCAGGAGGCAGGGCCTAGCCCAAGGTCACACCGGAACCCACTCTTCAGAGTTTTGTTTACCACCTCGAGGCACTAAGGCGAGCTCAGAGGATTCAGGCTTCCCCTCCTCCCTTTGGAAGGTCACCACCTCCCTCCACCCAGAGTGGCAGCCAGATGCCCAGAGCTGGGGAGTCCCTCAGTCACGGCCCCCTTAAGTAGGCCCCCATTTGCACCACTTGAGCCCCCCCAAGGCCTCAGTGTGTGGAGAATTCAGGCGTCCCTTGCTGCCTCAACCCCCAGTCTCTGGAATCTTGTGTTCTGAATGAGGCCCGGAGAGTCTGGGGAGAAAGGACACCTCCATATGCTCCCTCCCACTCTCCCTCCTCCCCTTTCAGAGCCAAGGACCTCAGAGGCCCGAGTCCAACCAGAAGGGCGGCTCGTCTCATAACGTCCAAATTTTTTTTATGCTGAGGAAGATTTGCCCTGAGCTAACATCCACTGCCAATCTTCTTCTTTTTGTAGGTGAGCTGCCACCACAGCATGGCCACTGACAGACGAGTGGTGTAGGTCCCCACCCAGGAACCGAACCCGGGCTGTCAAAGCGGAGTGCGCTGAAGTTAACCACTAGGCCACCCGGTCTGGCCCTTCCAAATATTTTTTAGCCACAGAATAAACCTACACATCACACTCTGGGGGAGGCATCCAGAGTCCCATCTCTGACTTCTCCACTGTCACCCTCAAGCACGGTTTGGGGACACAGCTGGTGGTTCACTGGAACAGAACCGGCACTGAGTGTGGAGCGAGGCCAACCAGCCTGAGCCCCAGGTCTGTGACCTTCGGCCTCTGCCGTCTCGGACTCTACTTCCCCTCTCTTGGCCTTAGCTCCCCCAGCACACCCCTGATACCAGGGGGACACCCATCTCTGTGCTACCAACCTCACGGGCATTTTGTGAGAATCCAAGAAAGTCACAGAAGCACCATGAAGGATAAACGGCTCTTCAAACATGAGCAGCGATTACTAGTATTTTTTTAGGAATAAGGAAACCAAGGCCCAGAATGGTTAACAGTTTACGGCCACACAGAAAGTTAGTGCCAGGATGGGACAGGAGCTCAAACCTGCCGGCTCCTCAAGGAGGCCTCTGCACGAGGCCATGTGGTCCCCTTCAGCACTAATCCACACACCCCGGGGACCTGGGCACAGGGGACAGAGAATTTCTGAGCGATAAATTCAGCACGCTGCTTTCTCTCTTAGGCCTCAGTGTCTAGCCTACAGAATGGTTTCTAGGAGACCCTCCGAGTCGGGCCTTCTCATGGTCTACAATCTGGCTGTCAAAATCCTGGCATTCCACGTGCGAGTGCCCCTCCTCCCCTGCGGCAGGGAGCTCAGGGACCCCCACAGAGCACGTGATATAAGAAACCCTAGGGCATCTGTTTTCTCAACCACCCAGCAGCCTGGGACCTGCTCCCCTCTCGCCCTCTCCCGTTCTACAATATCCTTTTTCTTCTGAGGTTCATGGCCTTTGCACATGCTATTCCCTCTGCCAGCAATGTTTGTCCCTCCAATTTCTGCCCGGATAACTGCTTCTGGTCCTACACACCTCCACTTAAACATCACTTCCTCTGGCCACCCTCCCTGATATTCCCCTGGTCATTTATCTTTCAGCCCCCTCTCCTCTTCCCTTCCGAGATCTGATCGCCATCGGTAAGGACACGCGGTACGATCTTTCGATCGATGTCTGTTTCCCCATTAGCCTGCAAGCTCTGTGAGGGCAGGGACTCTGCCAGTTTTCCCCGACCGCGTACTGAGTGCCTGGAACATTCCCTGACACACAGGAAGCGCTCAACAGATATTGTGGAATCAGAGAATCAACGCAGGAATGATTCAGAACCGCTGAACACGTCAAAGATGGGATGCCCAAGAGATGACATACGAAGCTGTGTCACATGTTATCCTTGCAATGGCCCGCAGAGCATGAGGCAGATGGGTAGGCAGAGGCTCCGAGAGGTACACCACCACTCCAGGGTCAAAGGGCAGGTTGGGGCTGAGCCAGGACGAACTGCCCAGGCTCTGAACCCATTTCACGCAACAGCTCGCTCCATCTGTCGACCTTCCCACATGCAATGTTATCAGCTGGAATTCCTACCTGGGCTTTCACTGAGAAAGGAAGAAAGAGCTTCAGACAGACTGGCTGATCGCCCTTGTAAGAAGCATACGAGATATTTACCCATAAGAGATATTTTAAAATAAGAGAACACCATGGTCTCTCCTTTCTGTAAAGCTTTGAAAATTTAAATGGAGCGAAAATTCCCGAGAATACAAGGATTCGAGAAAAGTAACTACGCAGCTGAGAGGGTGGAGGGACCAGGGGGTCTCCTTGAAACCCTCACTAGGCAGAAGGGGGTGGAAATGCATTCGAGGCAAATGGGAAGAGTGTGCTCAAGGGCTGGAGGTGGGAATGAATGGGAGACGTGATGCAAGAGGAGTGTCAATTTGGGAAACCCTACTCCCTACTAAGGATTTTAGCCTTAGAAAGAGAACTGGAGACCTTACACCTCTGGCCAGAATGGAGCAACTGGTGTGGGACTAACCCTCCTCCCTATTCAACTGCAAGGCTGGACAAAACACATGAAATGACAGTTTTCAGACCTTCAACAGCAGGCGGCGCAGGACTGTGATTCAGGAAAGAAGACCTGCCATGAGCCCCACCGTCACTCCACCTCTCTGCCTGGAGAGATCTGGACCACAGCACAGAGGTGGACCCAAAGCACAGCGATCTCGCAGAACGGAGGAGGCAGTGATCAGGGTTCAGGGCTTCTGAGGTGGCTGGATTTTGCAATGTAGAATAACAAAGAGGAGGGAATTGTGCAAAAAAAAAAAACAAACAACGCTGGAAACGTGCACAGGGTCCCCATGAAGTCTTTGGCTGAATGTCAAACTGATTTGTGCAGAGGGAGCCTCTGCAAAGGCTGCGGCAAACAGCCACTGGGGGCTGTGAGCTGAGTGAGGATCCGGAGGTTGCACAGGTTTGGAGATGTTTGAGTTCCCACCTGCTGGAGAGGAGAGACCTTGCTGAACACCTTGGGCATTCAACTGAGACCTGGAAAGCCTGTGCTTCAGAAGGCTTACTCTAACCCTAGAACATGAACTACTCTAGCCCTGCCCTAACACAGCTTAAAAACAAGCCTTTGAAATACCAAGCTGACCTGTAAGTAAATTAACTGCCTGTCAGAACAAAATCCAACCTTTTATAAAGGAAGATAACAAAATCCAGACACTCAACAACAGAGCACCTGCAATGTGCAGCAAAGAATAAAACATTACTCATCAGGTGATGCAGGAAAATGTGACTGATAATCAAGAGAAAAAAACAGTCAGTAGAAACATACAGAAATGACAGGGATGACGGCATTTGCAGACAAGGACCTTAAAGCAGCTATTATAAATACGCTCAAAGATTTAATGGATAATATGAACATAATGAAGAAAGGAATGATGTAAAAAGGAACCAAGCAGAAATTACAGAGATGAAAAATATGGTTGCTGAAATGAAAAATTCAACTGAAGGATTTTTCTAATAAAACCGATTAGACACTGTAGAAGAAAAGATCAGTGAACTCGAAGACAGGGCACTAGAAACAGTCCAAATTGAAGCACAGAGGGAAAACTACACTGAAAATTTGAACAGTGCTTCTGTTGATCTGTAAAATGGTTTAACATACATGTAATGAAAGTCTCAAAGGGAGAGGAAAGAGAGATTGGGGAAGAAAAATATTTGAAGAAATATTGACTGAAAACTGTCCAAATTTGATTAAAAAAAAATCTAAACCTATTCATCCATTCATCCAAGAAGTTCAAGAAATCCCAAACAGGATAAACATAAAGAAAACCATACATCATAATCAAATTGCTGAAAATCAGTAATACAGAGAAATATGTAAAAGCATCCAGAAAAAAAAAGGCATATTAAACATAGAATAACAATTAGAATGATCTTTGACTTCTCATCAGAGACAACAAAAGCCAGAAGATGAAGGAAAGACATTTTTAAAGTGCTAAAAAAAAAAAAATTTCTCAACTTAGAATTTCATATCCAGAGAAAACATCCTTCAAAAGAGGAGGTGAAATAAAAACATCTTCAGTTAATAAAATCTTTCACCAACAGATCTATAATATAAGAAATGTTAAAGAAAGCTCTTCAGGGAATAACGAAAAGTGAGAATAGACGGAATTTAGATTTATAAAAAGGAAAGAAAAGCACAGCAAACGGTAAATAGGCAGGTAAATATAAAAGCCGTTTTCTCATTTCTTAATTACTTTAACAAGTGATTGACTGTTCAAAGCAAAAAGGATAATTGTTGGGTTTATAACTTATATAGAAGTAAACAAGTAAGAATAGCACACAGGCCTGAGAGATAGTACATGGAAGTAGACTCTTATAAAGCTCTTATGTTATGTGTGATGTTATGAATTCATAGTTGACTAGAATACAGTAAAGATGTATATTATAAACCACAGAGTAACCACTAAAGTAAAAGAGGTATAGCCAACAAGTTAACAGAGGAAATAAAAAAAAATTCTTAATTAATATTAAAGAAGGCAAGAAAAGAAAAAATGAATGATAAGATGAGATGGGATGAACAGAAAAAAATTCAAGGTGGTAAACTTAAATCCAACCATATCAATAAATTATACTAAATATAAATGGACTAAATACTTTGTTTAAAAGGCAGAGATTGCCTGACTGGATAAAGGAGCAAGAACCAACTTTATGGATGCACTTCAAAGATACAGACATAGATAGATTAAAAAAAAAAAGGATGAGAATGGGGCTGGCCCCGTGGCCGAGTGGTTAAGTTCGCGCACTCCGCTGCAGGCGGCCCAGTGTTTCGGTGGTTCGAATCCTGGGCGCGGACATGGCACTGCTCATCAAACCATGCTGAGGCAGCGTCCCACATGTCACAACTAGAAGAACCCACAACGAAGAATATACAACTATGTACCGGGGGGCTTTGGGGAGAAAAAGGAAAAAAAAATAAAATCTTTAAAAAAAAAAAAAAAAAGGATGAGAAGAGATATACCATGCTGACATTAATCCTAAGCAAGCTGCAGTGGCTCTATTAATATCAGATAAAGTAGATTTTGGGACAACAGGTATTACCAGAGATAAAGGGCTCCGCACACTTTTAAAAAGGGTCAGTTCATCAAGACATGATCATCCTAAATGTGTGCACCTGAAGACAAAGTTTCAAAGCACATGACTCAATAACTGACAGAATTAAAGGAAGAAGCATTTTAGCTGCAGATTTTAATGCTCCTCTCTCAGTACTGGAGAAAAAAAGCAGATTAAATTTTTTTTAAAAAGCTTGAAAAAGTATAGCGATCTGAATAACATTATGAATCAACTTAACCTAATTGACACCACACTCAGGGAACACTCTTCCCAACTGATTCTCTAAGGCCAGAATTACTCTGATATTCAACTCAGACAAGGACATTATAAGAACAGAAAAGGACACTGCTGGTTGGAATGGAAAATGGCATAACCGCTTTGAAAACCGGTTTGGCTGTCTCTTAAAAGTTAAAGGTACACCTACCATATGATCCAGCCATTCCATTCCTAGGTATTCACCCAAGAGAAATGAAACTCTACAAAGACGTGTACACAAAAGTTCACAGCACCTTTATCTGTATTAGCTCCAAACCGGAAACACACCATATGTGCATCTATAAGTGAAGAAACAATGGAATACTGCTATATCGATATCTATATCTATATCTATATCTAGATAATGGAATACTGCTACTCAACAATTAAAAGCAATGAACTTGTGACATATGCAAACATGGATGAATCTTTAAACAATTATGGTGAGTGAAAGAAGCCAGGCCCTCTCTCACACAAAAAAAGAGTACATATAAGATTCCATATATGCAGTATTCTAGAAAATGCAAACTAATCTATACTACTAGGAAGCAGAGCAGCGCCTGCCCGGGGATGGGGATGGGGGTGGGGAAGTTGTGAGCAAGAGATTATAAAAGAGCACAAGGAAACTTCTGGAGGCGATGGATATGTTCATGATCTTGATTGCAGTAATGGTTTCATGGGTACACACATAGGTCAAAACTTTTCAAATGTACACTTTAACTACAGGCACTTTATTGTAGGACAGCATATCTCAATAAAGGTTTAAAACACTTCAACAGAAATACTTACTTTTTGCTTATGTCCATCATTACCAAATCACTGATTGAATATAGGGCCCTCTGCTCATCCTAGGACTGTAGTTACCTGTCCTCGAGGGCTCAGTTTTGGGAGTGATATGAAAAGCCAGGTAAAATTCTGGGGAATTTCAGACTGAAGTGAACAGAAAACATCTTCTTGAAAGCAAAGTAACTCTACAAACTACCCTGGTTCCTAAAGTAACTCAGACGCCCATCCAAGAAAAAGGGGCTTCAAAGCAGGAAGTCATTCTTTTGGCAAAGAAGAAACATCCCGACACTGTAACCGTCTTCAGTTCATTTCATAGCCTGACCTTCTGATCATCTCAATGTATTTTAATAAAGTACAGGCATGGTGACTTCTTTTAAAAGATAACAAAAATCAATCCATGAAATTCACCGCATTATCAGAATAAAAGACAAGAATCATATAATCATCTCAACAGATGGAGGAAAAAACACGTGACACCAACTGATGATACAAGCTTTCAGTAAACTAGGAAGGGAAGGTGACTTCCTCAACAGATGAAGGGCATCTATGAAACCCTCCTTCAGCCAACACAATCCTCGATGAGAACAGATCCTTAAGGAAAATCTGAACCCTATGATTGGGAACAAGGCAGAGATATCACTCATTTCTTCTGTTCAACATTGTACTGGAGGGTCGTAATCAGTATAGTGAGAAAGAAAAAGATAATAAAAAGAATACAGATTGGAAAAAAGGAGGTAGAGCAGTCTTTATTAGCAGATGACATCTGCATGTACGAGAAAAATGCTAAGAAGCTACCAAAAAAAAACCTATGAGAACTAATAAGTGAATTTAGCAAAGTTTCAGGATACAAACTCAATATACAAAAATCAACTGTGTTTATATGTACTAGCAAAAAACGACTGGAAAATAAAAAATCATGGCGTCAAAAACATACAATACTTAGAGATAATTTAATAAAAGATGTGCGAGACCTCTACCCTGAAAAGTACAAACTCCGGCTGAGAGAAATTAAAAGACCAAATGCTTGGAGAGATATATACCATGTTCGTGGATTGGAAGACCCACTATTATTATGAGGTCTATTCTCCTCAGATTGGTCTACAGATTTGGTGTAATCCTAAACAAAATACCAGTTGGAAATTCTGTAGAAATTGGCAAGAAGACCAATATTTACATGGAAAAGCAAAGTTCCTAGAATAGACAAATATTCTTTAAAAAGGACAAAATTGAAAAACTGAGAGTACCTGATTTAAGACTCGGTATAAAACTCCAGTAAATAAAACCGTTTTGGCATAAACATAAACAAATAGATCAATGGAACAGAAATAAACTCACACTTATATATTCAACTGATTTTCAGAAAGGTCCCAAGGCAATGCAATGGGGAAAGGGACAATCCTTTCAACAAATGGTGTGAGAGCAACCGGATATCCATATGGACGAAAATGGATCTCAACGCATACCTCTCATCGCTCACAAAAGCTAACTGGAAATGGATCACAGACCTAAATGCAAAAGCTAAAATTATAAAGCTTCTAAAAGATAATAAAGGAGAACATCTTCACTATCTCGAGGTAGGCAAGAATATGCTGGGTAGGACCCAGAAAGCACTAACCATAAAAAAAGTGATAAATTAAACTTCACCAAAATGAAGAAACAACTGCTCATCAAAAAGTATTGTGTGAAAATCAACAGGGATGCCGAAGACTGAGAGAAAATATTCACTATATATATATATGATAATGGACCTGGATCTAGTATGCATAAACTCCTACAACTTAATAATAAAAAAGACAAACAACCCAACCAAAAACAGGGCAAAAGATTTAAACCGTCTCTGAAGAAAAACAGACAAATGGCCAAGAAGCCGATGAAAAAGTGCTCAGCATCATTATGCATCAGGAAAATACAAATAAACAACACAATGAGATCCCACCACCCCCGCATGAGAACAGGAAGAATTAAAGAGCCATTGCCCCCAAATGCTGGCAAGAACATGGAGCAAGTGGAACCCCGATCCGTGGCTGGTGGGAGCGTAAGATGCTCCAGTCATTTTGGAAAATGGTTTGCCAGTTCTTAAAAACATACTCTCCCCCATGACCCAGCAATTCTACTCCTTGGAATCCACCCAAATGAACACATGTCCGTGAAAAGTCTCGTACAAGCATTTTCACAGCAGCTTTCTTCATAATAGCCTAAAACTGGAAACAACTCAGATGAACAAGCAAATGGCTAAACAAACTGTCGTATTTTCACACAACAGAATATCGCTCAGCAGTAAAAAAGAATGAACTGATATAAACGACAAGCATGAATCTTAAAAACATTTTGCTGAGTGAAAGCAGCCAGACACGAAAGAGTAGACATTCTACGAGTGCATTCACACCAACTTCTCCTGCAGCCAGCACAGGTCCTCCAGGATCCTCTCACCGCACCCAGTCTCTCCCGGCTTAGGCCTGGGTACCACTTGATGAAGCCGTCAAGTCCAGCCCCTAATTCCACACAGAACCCACGGACATACAAGTCTCTAGATCCAAAGGCCAGTGGAGGGGCTATTTCTTGGTCGGCTTTCGAGAATCAGTCGTCTGTTGGTTCCAGCCTAAATCACTCATGCTGTCTTTTCAACACAGACGATCTCAGAGGCTCCAGACTTCCGTGAGTAATAGACAAGACAGATTCACTCAACAAACAGATGCAAAAAGACAAAGAGTCCACGACAGAGAGAAAAAGAAAATGAGGAACCGAGAAACAGTAGACAGCCCTTCCGGAGAGAAGCACCTGGATGTTAAGGAAGAAATCAGGGGGCCAGGGATGGACCCCTTCCTGCTGCACCATTGGACACGTGATGCAGAACAGCTTCGGGGTTAAGAGTATGGACCCAGAGCTCGCCTGCTGGGTTCAAAGCCAGGCTCCTTCTCTTCTTAACTCCGTGACCTTATGCACCCTGTTCCAGGAAGAGCCATTTGGGGCGACAGTATAAGCAGCATGCAAGTTATTCTCCAAAGGCTGACCCCACGGTTGCAGGCTGGTCTTGTAATTAACATCCAACTGGAAGTGCATTCTGGGTAGCATCCCCTCTGAGCAGCAGGGCAGGTGCTGCTTCCCTGGACAGCACAGGTGGGCAGGTGCCCACGCACAGCTGCCCCTGTCCCCGCCCGTGGAAAGCGGGATCCCCAGAGGGGTCCGGGCCATGGAGCTCAAGCTCAGCCGCAGCCCTGATATCTCAACATCGTCACCATTTGTGGGTCAACGGGATGGGTCAGTGCCCGCCCAGCAGAAGCTGTGTCCTCTCTCCTGGACACAGGACCTGGCCACACAGTGGGGACTGGATGACCCAGACGTCCCCAGCCTGGGTGGTGAGACGGGCTCCTCTAGTTGGGTCACCACTGATGCCTGCCTGAAGGTCTTCTCAGACCAGGAATCCAGACCCCTGGGCTGGAAAGACCTCAAGAGCTTCCAGAGGTGGGAAATCTGAGCCCAGAGAAGGGAAGTGACAGGTACCAGGGCACCCAGCAGTCAGGGGCTGTGCGGGATGGGAGCTCTCGCCCACGGGGAGACCCCTCAGGCTGCTGCTCTGCCCAGAGGGGAGGAATTCCTGGGAAACTCTTACATAGCCCTCCAGGCTCTGGACACTTCTCCCCGCCCACCTGAATGCTCTCATGGGGGGGACCTGCCTGTGCCGCTACTGTCAGGGCTCCAGGAGGGTCATGAGCTCCCCAGACCGTAGGCAGCTTGAACCCCCGTTGATCTTGCGTAATCCTGGCCCACCGCTAGACCTGAGCTTTCCCATCCACAGATGGTACAGGAGGGTCCCCACAGCTCTGCTGTGACAAACACAATCAAGGATGTGCCCAAACACACTCAACACCCACCCCACTGCCCCACGACGCTCGCTAAGCCCCGCCTGTCGGAACTCTGGCTGGGGACTGGAGGCCTTCCCAGCTCATCTATTTGGGGATCTAAGGATGGACATCCTCCCACCTCCAGAAGAGAAGTTGGGAAAGCAGCTGCACCAGGAGAATGGCCGGCCAGGACGAGCCTGTGAGAAGCATCCTTAGAACACTGGGGACCAGAGACAGGATGGGGCCTGCCCAAGGCCACATGCAAAGCTACAACCACGCTAGGATTAATACCCGCCCTTCCGGGTCCCGGTTTAGTGCTCCCTCTAGCTTCTGACCCCTTCCACCACCACGGGCAAAGAGGGAGCTGTCTTGTCTACATGACCGTCTCCCAGCCGGGGTCAGGCCCTGCACGGGGTCAGACTCAAGCTGCATCACACGGGGCTGGCTTTGTGGGTGCAGACCAGCAACCATCCAACTTGGGGGTGCTTAAAGAGGCAGGGACACAGCCACCGAAGGACCCGATGAGGGATGCCCACGTCCTAACCCCAAATCCACGTGGGCCCCAGGCCTCTGCGTCCCCTGAGGGAAGCTTCAGGGTGGGGTTTTCCCGGCTATTCCGGTTACTGCAGCAAAGTGGTCCCAGGTCACACCTGGACGCCTAGGGACTGGCCCAGATCAAGGCCCCCTTTGCCTTCACCCTCCCCTGGCAAGGCTCCAGAGCCTTGGCTGATAGCCAGCCCGCCCCTCCCCCAGCTTCCCCATCCCCCATCCGGTACTCACTGATGGGGGCGTGTAAGGCCACATGTTCCTGGTAGGGCGTGTAGTACTTGTACTGCTTTCCACAGAATTCACAGGTGTAATTGCCGGTTTCTGTCCAGGAAGGAGAGAAAAGTGTGGGGAAGAGGCGCCGGGCTTCCATCCAGAAGCAGTAGCATGTGTGTGCTCCCTCCCCCCAAACTCCTCCTCCTTCTGGGACCACCAGTGAGAATCAGGAGCCCACTCGACTCAAGACTACCTGGGCTCAAATCCCAGCTCGGCCATTTCGAGCTGTGTGACCTTGGGCAAATCTCTTAACCTCTCTGTGCCTCAGTTTTCCTATCCGTAAAATGGGGGTAAATAATAGGACCACCTTCTAGGATTGCTGTGAGGATTAAATTTATATGTGAAGAGCTTAGAACAGTACCTGGCACACGCTGTTCTCCTTCATTGCTCCACCCCAGGCCCTGGGGCTCAGGAAACATGTGGTGACCCAAGGTGACCTCCACTCCCAACCTGTCTCTCAGCCCCTTTGCAAGCCCTGCCCTGTGCAATGGCCAGACTTGGGTGCCCCCGTCTCCAGGACCTTCCCTGCCCCCAAGCACCCCCACCCCTGGCAGAAGGGGTCACTTCTTCCTCTCGGGTCCCACCGGACTGCGTCTTTACCTCTCCTTTGGCACTGCCTAACTTCTTTCTTCTTAAAAATGTCTGATGTAATATTGTTCACTGGGGGAAAATTATAAAATACGGATAAATACAAAATTTTTAAAAGAAGAAAAATTTCAATCATCTGTAAGCCCCATAGAGCAACAGCTACCCCTGGGGGAGAGAGTGCCCCTTGCCATTGGCCCCGGACCCCACCCCACACTCCCCTCTCCTCTCGGGGCACCCCTCTCACTGACATCATCTGTCTGGCTCCTGCGGGCCCTGAATTAGCCAGCCCTGATCTATACCCTCTCTGAAACCTGGTACATTCAATCGACAATACTTTGCGGACATCTTGCTCAATCAATAAACATTGATCTCTACGACATTTATTGGCTGCACGGTTCCCACTGGACTCGAAAATTCGCTGAGCCAGGCTCCTCTACCAGGGGACAGTCAGATTGGTTCAAAATTTTTTCCCCTATTAAAAAAAATGCTGTGATCCATATCCTTGTAGAAATTTTTGTATAGGTGCTCATTATTTTTACACATCATTGTGAAATAAGGATTACTGGGCATGATCTTCGCACATTATGGCCTCAGAATAAATTAATGGTATGTGTTTTTAAGCCTTTTGATATAAACCAGAGCACCAACTACCTACCTATCAAAAGGTTGGGCCAATTTTCACCCCAATCAGAAAGATGTGAAAATGTTTCCACACACGGTAGCCAGCATTACGTCTTATCTTCTTACATTGTGCCTGACGGGGGCGCTATAAGGCCCTGCTGGGTTCATTTTCCATTTCTTTGAGTTCTAAGGAAATTGACCCTTTTTCACGTTTAATTAACCGTGGTTTTCCATTTGTGACTTTCTCATTTGTGTTTACAGCCAATGTTTCTATAGGTATATTTACCTTTTGTAAATCACTAAGACTGAAGACATCAACATTTTGTTCTATAAGTATTTTTTCTCTATTGGTTTCTTATTCTGTTTATGGCTTTTCTCTCTCAATATAGAAGCTTCAAAATTTCTGGTAGTTAATTTTTTAACTGATTCATAAGCACTGGAAAAGGTACATGATTTGTTCTTTGTAGACTTCAAAGTCGTTAGATAAACTATATTAATTATATTATGCAAACCCTATATAATCTCCTCTCCTTGCTCGGTCAAAGACTCAATGTTGTGATCAATCTTCCCATTTCATTGCATTTCTGAATTCATTTTGTCTATTTAGACACAATGCTGCTTGATGTATATCGGCTCATGAAATCAGAATCTTCGCTGTGAACTGTACCCTCCACTGACATTCCACTAATTTCTAACACACCGCTTCTCAAAGTGCGGTCCCCCGGCCAGCAGCATTGGCATCACCTGGGAACTTGGTAGAAAGGCAAATTCTCAGGACTTACCCAAGATATGCTGAAAGAAAAATTCTATGGATGGGATCCAGAAATCTGTGTTTTAACGGCCCCTCAGAAAATTCTGATGCACAGGAACACTTAAGAACCATTGTTCTAACAGTTAATTATACTGTTTTATTAGTTCGTTGGGCATTTATATTATTAATTCTTGATAATGACTTTGTCAGATCCTGCTTTCTACTTGTTTAATGTGCTTAAGACATTTCCCTAAATTTTCTGGTATTTTCATTCACCAAAGAGATGCTGTGTTAAATGCTGGCACAAAATGTTGAGCAGAAACAGTCACGGGGGGCTGGCCTGGTCACGAGGTGGTTAAGTTCCCACAGCCCGGGATTCGCAGGTTCGAATCCTGGGTGCAGACCTAGCTCCGCTGGTCAAGCCACACTGTGGCAGCATCCCACACAGAACAGAGGAAGATTGGCACAGATGTCAGCTCAGTGACAGTCTTCCTCACAAACAAAAACCAAAAACCAAAAAACAAAAAAACCACTCATGGTTTCTGCCTTCAAGGAGCTCACAGTATAGAAAATCAAATAATTGAATCACATAAATTTAAAACTGCAACCGCAATAGGTGGAGACATTTACAGCGCTGTGAAAATCCTAATGGGGAATTCAACTAAGTTAAGGAAGTAGGAAAGTTCTCTGAGAAAGAGAAAAGATAAGGAATTAACCAGGTATGTCCCTTATAAACCATCATGATTGGATTATTCTAAATTAACCTGAAAATCTTTGTTTTCTAATAAAGCAGATTGTGCCATTTGCTTTTTATTGTTATGAAAGACTTGGTTTTACCCGTTTTGTGTTATGACTTTTTTTCCATGCTCCACCCTCTCTGATTTGTTCCCTTTAGTTTTCAGTTCTTTGAAACTGAAATTGTTTTTCTTTGCCTTTCCATTATTCCCCAGTGGTTCATGATTTTCTAATATTTTCCATTGTTTTGGGTAGTACGTATTTCTCTAATTGCTATAATCAAGCAGGAAAGGATATTTCCACATCTATTACCATTGAGAAAGGTAACTCAATGCTTCTCAAACTTTGGCATGTGTAAGAATCATCTAGAAAGACTGTTACAACAGATTGCTGGGCCCCACATAAAGATTCTGATTCCATAGGTCTGGCATGGGGCTAAGAATTTCCATTTCTCATAAGCTTCTGAGATGCTGACGCTGTTGGTCTGGGGACCACACTATCACTAGGACCAGTTTAACTCACTTTACTGTATCCTACTTTCTTCCGTCTTGTGTTTTTCAAATTCACTTTTAATATTTTCCAATAACCTTAGTCTTTCGCATTCAATTTTATAATCAGATTTGCAACATCTCAAACTTAATTCTGGTTTACCTGGCTCTAGTATTCATAAGTCCTCTTATACTATGCATTAATGCCCCGAAATTGAGCCCATAAACGTCTTCTACCACCTATTTCTTTGGAGTATATTTTCAAATAATTTTTTTTTTTTTCTGGGGAAGATTAGCCCTGAGCTAACTGCTGCCAATCCTCTTCTTTTTGCTGAGGAAGACCGGCCCTGAGCTAACATCCGTGCCCATCTTCCTCTACTTTATATGTGGGACGCCTACCACAGCATGGCTTGCCACGTGGTGCCATGTCCGCACCCGGGATCCGAACCAGCGAACCCCCGGCTGCCAAAGGGGAATGTGCACACTTAACCAATGTGCCACTGGGCCGGCCCCCAAAATAGTTTTTGAAGATGGGTACATAGGAGAAATAGTATGTTTTTGAGCCCTTTCTTCTTTACACATAAATCACAATTTGTCTAGATATAAAGTTCTCAGATTATGATGTTTTCCCTTCAAAACATGCTCCATCATATTTTGGCATTTGGAATTGCAAGAAGTCTAAGGCTAGTCCACTTCGGATTCTTCTGTGAGTAACTTGCTTTTCTTCTAAATGCCTATAATACTTTTTTTTTAATTTATAGTTTAAAAAAGTCACTAAGATCTAGTTAGTTATGGGTCTCTTTATATTGACTCTTCCTGACATACGATGAGCCCTTAAATCTGCATATACAAGTCTTTCTTTTGCTGAGCAAATTTTTCTTCTATTTTATCTTTGGAGTATGGTTTCTGTCCCACTGGTACACCACCATCAGTTATCCGGCACTGGTACCCCATCCTCCATATTTATCACCTTTTCCTCCTGCTATCTTCATCTGTTCAGGTGTGTCCCCCACATAATTAATTCCATTTCTGCCGACTGACCCTGTTCTTAGCCATCTACAAAGTAGGTTTCAATTCTGTTCCTATAGTATCTGCTTCTTGGGAATCTTTTCCATTTCGCTCCTTTCTTTTTGCCTTTTCACCTTATCCTCTCGCTTTTTCACCACACACCTCAGGCTCCTTCTTCACAGGGGCCATGCTATGGACTGAACTGTGTCTCCCCCAAATTCAGATGCCGATGCCCTACGTCCCAATGTAATGGTATTTGGCCAAGAGGAGAGTTCGCGCTAGAATCCGAACATCCTTGCACCCTGATCTCAGACTTACAGCTTCCAGAACTGTGAGAAAATAAATTCCTACTGTTTAAGCCCCACTGTCTGTGGAATTTTGTTAAAACAGCCCAAACAGACTTAAGACAGGTCATAGTTTCTCATACAGGCTTCCCCCGCTATCTGAAAGTTCGCTTTATGTCACTTTGCTTTGACGAAAGACCTATGTTAGTCCCTGTTTTTGCTACCGAAAGAAATTTGAAGAGGATTTGCATTTTTGCAGAAAGCGAAAATACCATTCAGTGTTTCGCAGAGAGCCATTATAAGAGCAGAGTGCACCCCAGCAGCGGGAGAGGGGCCACCAAGCTGCTTCCCCAGACACCGCGCTCAGCATCTCAGCATCCAGCCGCCAAAGCCGTGAACCGTGTCTCTGAGCACCTGTGCTTTATCTCCATTTATTTTGGTTGGTGAATTTTCGGGTCTGAGGATGCTCAAAAAATTCCCCCATATCCGTCCATGGTCATTGCTTCTTCGCTCTACGCCAGCCCGGCTTATGAAAGCTTTCATGGGAATGCTCTATCTTCAGGCAGAGGGGGAAAACGTGGACTCGATAGTGGTCATCAAACAGAATTTTCTTCTCGATGTTTCAGCAGGTCACTTTCAGAGGTACGCTCTTCTTCTGAGTCTCCCAAATTCTTTTTCTTGTTACGTGCAATTTCACAGTTGCCATGTTTTGTTTTTATTCTTCAAGTTACTCTTCTTTTCCACATATAAAATCAAGTACCCTATAAAGGAATCCAGACTTACTGTTGCAACAGACATGAAGGAAGGGCCCTCCATCTCCCCATTATCGTGGTAGGAACCGTCAGACCTGCAGCTGAGGAGAAAGCTGACACACAGGGCCCCATAGACCAACTCTCGCCTCCCGGCAGGATTCCTCTTCTCCGGCGTGGCTCCAGCCCCCTTCCTCCTAGAGACCCAACTCTCTGATTCACTCAGCTGATGCAGATGTAAGGTGTACTTCCCAGGGCGTGTGCCGCCTGGATTCCTCCTCTTCCCGACCCACAGAGCCTACTGACGGCAACTAGTCCCTTCAGAGTGCACCCCGCCTCTATGGCTCTCCTTGTCCCACGCCTCGTCATTTTTAGGGTTCTGTGGCACCAGCCTGCTTAGAAGAAGTGGCAGCCCCCCAAGAAGCAACATTCTTATTTTCCAAGGCAGCCCCTGAGTGGTGACAAGAGACGGCCTCACACGATCCCAGCAATCTCAGTTCCCCAGGGGAGTGTGCGGGGAGCCAACCTCAGTTCGATTTCTCAGTGCGATTCCCTGCTCCTTATAATTTGTGATAATTCCTCCCAGGTCCTGGCACTGGCTGTCTGTCAGACTTAGTTACTGATCGACAGGACAAGTGTCATCTTGTTCTGCACCTTCCTGAGTAACGAACAGGTACCACTTATTTGATGCTTTCCACGTGAGAGTGGAGGACCCCGCTAATACCTGCACGAGGATCATCTCATCTAATCTCACGACAATCCTCACAGGTGAGTTTTACTGTCATCACTCCATTTTAGCATTAAGGAAACTGGATTAGAAAGGTGATACAATTTGCAGGATGCCACACAGGATTAAGCGTAGAGCTGGCATTCCTATTTGGGATGGCTCCAAAGCTCTCACTCTTGACGATTTCCCAGCAACATCACTCATTTGTTACGTCCTAAACACGAGGCAGGTGCTGGGTTAGACACGTTATGCATGCACCCTCCAAGAGTCCTGTAGAAGACACAGATGTTCTTGTCCCCTACTTCCAGATGAGTCCACAGACGCTCAGAGCGGGTGAGCAGCTAGTAAACCGGTGATGCCAGCATTCGAACCTGGGCCTGATTCTGAAAGCCTGTTTTCATAATTATGATGCCACAGATGGAAGGGCAGTGCCATGCGGGGCCGCTGGCAGACAGTGTACTGAAGCGGGAGGCCACAGATCCCACTGTCCCAGTCTTGTATCCGCCCATGAATGTCCCCGGGAGCATTTCTGATTCACCTCTGGGTTCTCCCACGGTCTAACTTCTCGTAGTTTTAAGGCTGAGGATTTCATCACTTTCTTCAACTCCAAGATTATTTTAATGCTCCTGTTTATTGTATGTCTACTGTGCATATGACGAGCACCGTGCTGCCCACTTTACAGATATTATCATGTCTCCAGTTTCCTGAGTGCTTTTTTTTTTTCCTTAAGATTGGCACCTGAGTTAACAACTGTGGCCAATCTTTTTTTTTTTTTTTTTCCTGCTTTATCTCCCCAAATCCCCCCTGGTACATAGTTGTATATCTTAGTTGCAGGTCCTTCTAGTTGTGGCATATGGGATGCCGCCTCAACGTGGCCTGATGAGCAGTGCCATGTCCGTACCCAGGATCCGAACCCTGGGCCGCCGCAGTGGAGCATAAGAACTTAACCACTTGGCCACAGGGCCGGCCCCCCGAGCGCTTTAAGAGTCCAAAGAAAGCAGAGAAGCATCCTGTGTGAGGAAGGAGGACCCAGGCAATGCCTTCGGAGGGCGGGGAAAGCTCCGCCCCCTGAGGACTGTCCCCAACTTCACTGTTCCCCCTGCCTCATCCACCAGGTCTACGTTTGTGTGTGTATTTTCACAGGCTGCCTTAATCCTTACTGTAATGAGGCAGAGTCAAGAAGGGTTTTCTTCTTGCTGGGCAGTAAGAGAGGCACAGGAAAGAGAGAGGTGAACAAGCAAGTATGTAAATTCCTGAAGGATGGACAGGATGAGTCACTCGTCGCGGTCGCCACAAAGGTCTTCCTAAAATGTCAATCTCATCGAGTCCCTTCCCCACCTGGTAAACTCTCTGGCTCCTTCCCCTCGGGATGAAATCTAAATGCCTTCTGCGGGCACGCAAGGCTCCAAGACCTGAACTCAGAACCAACTGGCCTTGCAATTCCCAGACCAAGCACTGCTCTCCTGCCTTCCAGTGGGATGCAGGGACCCATTCCCTGCCTTCATCCCCACGCGGAAGCCTCCTGGATTCCCAAGATAGGACAGGCACACCCCCGTGGCCCCATGGCTCCCTGTGCTTCAGGCTATGTTGTAACTCTCTGCTGACCTACTGACCCACTGCCCCCTCCCTGTGTGAACGCCGAAGGGCGGGGCCACAGCTTCTCGCTCACCCCTGGGTCCCCACCGCACTCAACCCAAGTGTGCAGAAGCCAGGCAGGTTGGCCATGCTCCTGCCTGCCTTCAGGGGCTTACTGGGGCAAGGACAGAGTGTCTGCACGTGGCTCCCTGGACAGCTGCACTTGCTGACAAACCCCTTCCAGTGACCATAACAGCAATAATTCTCCGAGTACTTCCTATGTACCAGGCACTGTGCTAATCGAGAGGCGATTTACATCCATGAGCTCATTTAATCCCCCAACAAACCTGCGGGGAAATGTCCTCCACATTCCAGAGGTGAGGAGCCGAGGCTCAGGACGGCTAACAGACCGCCAGGGCACCAAGCACGGGCTACCTGCACTGCCCTGACCCTGACCCTGACCCTGTGCTGTCCTGCGGCTTCGCAAAAGCTGAAGTCCTACGACTCAACGGCCCATTTCACAGGTGGGCAAAGTGAGGTACAAGGAGCCCAGGGGCTCACTGGCCAGTACTGTCACTGCACGATGAGCAATGCCACCCCTCTTCCAGTGGCGGGACTCGTCCTGCTGCCCTCAGCCACCCCTCACCCATCTCCCCGCCCCACAGCCCCAGCCCCAGAGAGTGGCCCGCATACTTGGCCCGATTTTCTGGAATGGTTCCGGGGGTTCCTCCTTCACCTCGTCAGTGGCCACGACACCTTGGTCGAAGGGGTCTGTGGGAGAACACACGGCCCTTAGCGTCCTGCTCAGTGGGTCTCGGGAGCCCAGCAGGGGACAGGGGAGGCAGGCAGCCACAGAGGACTTACCTGCCCGATTCTCGGGGGCCCCTTCCACACTGAACACTGTGCCCGGGCAGGAGGCAGCAGATGCAGAAGGAAAGAAGGAAACAGGAGGTCCGTTAGTCCTTGCCCATGGCGGCCTCGGCCCGGTGCTCCCAGCTCTGTCCCAGCGAGCTTGCCTTTGGGGCCCGAGAGAGCTGCCTTGGCCAGTGTGGATGCTCCAGGGAACGAGGAGCCACAGGAGGGGGCATCCTAACCGGGAGGCAGTCCGGACCTCCATTCCTCATCCTCCCCAGGGACTGGAGCCCACCCAGGGGCAGGCTCACACTTCCTGCCTGGCCTGTTTCTGGATCATCAGCGCCCCCTCGAGGAGCCAGGAGAAGAAGAGGAAGAGATGGGCAGGAGGGAGGAAGAGGAGGCGAGAGGAAGGACAAGCCACCAGCAATAGGCAGTGGGGCCTGGTTGTCAGAGCTTGAGATGGGCTGGGGGTGTGCGGGGCAGAGAGGGAGCCCCCCAAGATCCTTTCCAGGGCCCTATTTCTAGGATCCTTAAGATTCTAAAAATAAATTACCTAAATTTATTGTTCTCATTTCTAACTCTGTCATCTAAGAGGCTAAAACACTATCGTTCATTTTTAAAAACTGGTTTAATTTCACCGAAGGACGTGAATACTCAATAGGAAATCGTAAAACGAAGTGATACGAAACTGCCGATATCTGACTGATTTTGACCTACAAAAATGGCGTTTTCTCTTAGGTTGCCTGAATCAGAAGGATATATGGAGCCTGACGGGGCCCTTCTCTCCCCCAGAATCCTCAGGGGTTGGTCACGCCCCTCGTGGTCTGGTTGCTGCCTGACCCTCCTCTGGGTAGGAGGAGCGGGGAGAGGGCCCGGGGCGGGTGGGAGGCTGACAGGAGCCCCGGTGGGGAGGAGGGGGTGTGTCTGGACAGGCCTCCGCTGCTGAGGAGTGAGGCCTGACTCACCGTCCACGGCGTGCAGGTCCCGGTGCTCCTGGAAACAACTATAGTATTTGTACTTCTTCCCACAGATGTCACACGTGTACCTGAAATTGTCTGCGGGGGATGGAAAGACACACGTGCTTACAGGGCTTCAGTCCCCTGGGGTGGCACTCTGGGGCCAGTTCATCTGCCGCGGGAACCAAAGACAGGACGAGCCCCAACTGATAACCCCATGGAGAAATCAGTTCCTGGGGTGTTAGGGGTCCTCCACACAGGGGACAGAGAGCCCTGGAATGACTTTCAAAGCAACCCCTGATCCCACCCTGCACGAGCTGAGCTCCTACGGGCCTGGTCCATAACCAGCCCACCTTTCTTCGTGGAGTTACACGAGAACAGGCGTCACTGTGGCTCCCACAGGGCTCTGCGCTGCACCGCGCCGGCCTGGGCGCTTCCCCTGTTTTCTCCATCAGTCCTCGCAACCGAGGGAGGAAGGAGTAACTCACTCATCACGCGAGGAGGCTGAGGGTCAGAAGGGACCCGCCCCGAGCACCACAGCTGGGAGGGCCTGTGACAGGCAGCTTCGGGGAGGGTTCCCACTGTCCCCAGCTTCCCGGTGTTCACGGCCTGTGCAAGCCCTTCTCCTCGAGTCTGGGCTGGACCCGGTGACTTGCTTCTAATGAACAGAATGCAGTAAAGTGATGGGATGTCACTGCCGAGATGAGGTCCCTTTCATCCTGCTCACCCCATCTCTCTCTTGTTCGCTCTTGCTGGCGGCCCCGTAGAGAGATCCACGTGGCCGCCTCTGGTGAACAGCCAGCCAGTGAAGATCTGAGGCCTTCAGTCCAACAGCTTGGGAAGGACCGACCCTGTTAACCACCGTGTGAGTGAGCGTGGGAGCCCTCCTTCCCCGGTTGAGCCCTGAGATGAGCCCCCAGCCCTGGCCGATACCTGACGCCAGCCCGTGAGACCCAGAGGACCCAGCGAGGCCACAGCCTGACTCTGACCACAGGGACTGTGCGGTAATCAGTGTCCGCCGCTGTGAGTCATTAAGCTTTGGGGAAATGCGTTACACAGCAACAGATCATGGATACGGGGCCTGAGTTTGGATGACCCCGGGTCTCCCCACAGGCAGAGGCTGGACTCACTCAGGACACTGCCCTCTCCACAGCAGCAACACTAACGTTTGTACTAGAACGGACCTCGCGTGTGCATTCCCTGGGCTTCTCTAGGAGGGCCTATCCACCCCACCTTCCCAAGAACGCCCAGCACAGGGAGGCTGGGCAACTTGCTCAAGACTGCACAGTGGGGCAGGGAATAGCCAGGAGTCAAACATTCACTCAACTCCAAGCTACAGCTGAGTCAGGGCCCATGGCCCTTCTCTGTCTGGATAAGCCACCCTCCATTTCTGGGTTGGGGCACTTGCCTCTTTGCCCCTCTCCTGCTCCTCAGCACCCAAATACAGGATCTGATAAGACCCCTCCATTCCAAGGCTGCAATGCCAGGCAATTCTGTGGGAAGGTTTCTGGCCCTCACTTAGCTGAACTTACGGACACAGATGACATTAGACATCTCCCTGTCTCTGTCCCCACCTCTTCCACTGCATCTGCAGTCTCTCAAAGTGCCTTGGCAGACACCAGGGCTACAGAGACCAACCTGTCCCTGAGGGAGGCGCACACGGCCTCAGCACACAGAGATGCTCAGGCAGGGTCCCGGCAGGCCGGCATCCTACCAGGCCCCACCATCCCCATGCCCATGCCTGAGCCAGCTGGGGAGTGGTGGGGAAGTGGTGCTGGGGTGTGGATGAGGGGAAGCCCGGATCTGCCCCGCCATGCCCAGAGTACTAGCACATGCCAAGTCCAGCGCAGGATTCAGCTTCCCCTCTTTCCCTCCTGATTTGAGGGGAGTGGCGAGTGGTAGATGGGCTGACTCCCGGGCCTCTCCCAGGCTGGTGCTTCCAAGATTCCAAGTCTGGCTCAGGCTTCCATCCAGAATTTCCCACGACCACCAATCCAGCTTAGACAACAGCCTCCCCCAGCATGTCCCATCTGGACCATAATCCTCTCTCGGGGCTGGAGACCCAGGGAACAGAGGTGGAGAAGTCAAGGCCACCTGGGGTCTGCTGGTTCCAGATGGGGTCCTCTGCTGAAATTCCCCTCCCATGCTGGCCAGCGCTGATGGCCCTCCACAGCTGCTGGCCCCACTCGTCTCTGCCCACACAGCCTCTCCTACCAGCCAGGCCACGTCTACCACCTCAAACAAAACAGGAACCGCCAGCTTTCTGCCACCGAGAAGAACCCCTGCTCTGTCGAGTCCCACACCACTGCTCCTGAAGGGGGCGGGTACCACATTCCCGGGCCCACCTGAGGCAGGAGTGGATTAGGACGAGTGAATTATCCCCCAAAGAAGAAAGGCAGGATGACTTTTTGTCAGCATAGCCACATTTCCAGAGCCCCGAGGGAGCTCAGGGTCTCCAGGTAGGCCACTTCGGACCCGTCAGGGGATGCGGCTCCGAGGTCAGGCTGCCGGAGCCAAACGCACCTGGACCACTTACAAGGGCGACTGACGTCGAACACGCTCCCTAACCTCTGCAGCTCGGCCTTCTCATCTGTGAAATGGGAGTGAGAGCTTGTCTCACAGAGCTGTGGCAAAGAAGAAATGAGCACAACGCCTAACAGACAATAAACCTTTGGTAAACGTTACCTAATATCATTGTTCTGCAAAGGGAATCAATGAGCCGGTAGCAAGAGAACTGGATGCAGAGTTAACCTTTCACTGGCTTCGTCGACAGATGGGTAAGTTGGTATGTGCCTCTACGTATGACTGTACGATTTCTAACAAATAAATGAAAGATCCCTGGACTAGGAGGCGTGAGACCCGGTTTCTGTGCCCCCCTCCCCCGCTACCAAGCCGTATGACTTTTCTCTGGGACTCAGCATCCTCATCTGCAAAATGGGTTGGCTGGACCTGATACTCTCAACAAGACCCTTTTGGCTCCAGGTCTCCCGCTCAGGCTCCTGGAACGAGGCTGGGGCGTGAGGACACCGGGCTTTCTGAGCAGGCCCTGCTGCCAGGGTCAGGACAGAGTGTGGGACGGAGAAAGCAAGCAAACCCGCGGGCCACAGGGAAAAAATTCCACAGGGAGGAAGGGAAGCGATGGAAGCACTAAAAATACTCCCGGCTACAGAGTCCTCAACAAGCAGCGGGCCTCCTGGAACAACGGAAGCCAGACGGAACACAACGGATCATTGACGGGCTGCCGGAGAGGCGGGGAGCCCGGAATAGCCGAGGAAGGAAAGATAAATAGGGAAGTTCTGTAAATGTGTGGCTGACCACAGGCAGACCATAGGAGCCGGAAGAGAAGGGAGCTATTGAGGGAGAAGGAGCCGGGGGCCAGGCGGGGGCGGAGCAGGCTTGGGGAGGGGGGCCAGGCCATCACCTCCTCCCAGCCGTGGGCCCCAGGGCAGGTGTCTGGACAACCTGAGCCTCAGATTCTCCAGAAAACGGACGAGTAGCCTCAGTTCGCCGGCCTCTCACGTGGTCTAAGAAACCAAAGAGAGAGCGGATGGGAAAGTGGCTCCCGCCGGGCCCTTGGGCGCTTTCCGGGATGGGGCTGTCACAGAGAGGCCTCTAAGAACATCCTGGTTCACATCTCTTGGTGAACGCGTGCTCACACTTCTGTCAGGTACACCCCTGGAAGGGGAGCTGCTGGATCTGGAGCTCAGGTTTGTTGGGTGGGGAGACGTCCCATCCCAGCCTACCCTCATCTGGCTGGCTGCTTATGAGGCCCCTGGGTTTAGATCTGGAGGGAGGGCACGCAGGGCCTGTGGGAGGCAAAGCAGGACACTGTCCCCAGATGTCAAAGCCCTGTGCGCCCCAGGGGCTAGGAGGCCACAATCCAGAGATTCGTGCCTGCGGGGCTCACGAGGAAGCTCTCTGAAGTAGCATTTCCCAAACAGCAGCTAGGGAGCCCCAGAGGGATGAGCGGGAGTCAAAACACAGAGGAAATGGCACATGCTGGGCCCCGCAGCGGGTGCACATGTGTGTCCGCCGTTGAAGAGCCCTGAGGGGTCTAATCAGACACCTGCTCATCTCAGGGGACGGTTTCCCCAACTGCTTTGGCCAGAGAACCCTTATCGACGGAACACCTATGAACTTCCCCAGGATGAGTGCGCCACGGAACACACTTTGGGATACGTTGCTCCGAGGGACCAGAGGGCTGGCCTGGACCCCAGTGACATGTCTCCCGGAGGCCACTCGGGGCAGTCCCGGAGGCCGAGGGGGAATCAGAGGCCTCATCTGCTCCTCTTCCCACCCCCCACCCTCTCGGAGCCCATGAGGAGGGAAGAGTACTCACTGCCTTGGGAGGCTCCCTCCCCTGAGGTGGCTTCGGTGTCTGTAAGACAGACAGAGAGAGAGTGAGAAGGGGGCGAGCAGACTGGACCAGCGGTGCGGCCAGTGCCGAGAGAGAAGCCGGGGCAAGCGGTGGCAAGGACTGCCCACGACAACATGGCCAGTGACGCTCTCTTCCCACTCGAGACACAGGGGAACAAACCCTCACAGTCCTCCCCCATGCCCCCCGCTGTCAGCTAGGCCCCAACCCCGTGCCCTTCCTCCCTGCCTGCCAGGCTCAGGCAGGGACAGCGCCATCCATCCTGTCCCCTCAGCTTCAGTGTCCTCATCTTCAGAATGGGAGACACCGCCCAACCCCACTCCTAGGGCTGCCATGAGGAGCACGTGAGACGACACGGGCCCCTCCCCTGCAGGGGCTGCTGATACAGGGCAGCACTGAGGCATCCTGGGAGGAAGCAGGCCCGTGTGGGGCAGGCAGGGGTCAGTCGAGAGCAGAAGCCTAGTGGCAGGTCCTGCTGGCCCCCCCCCGGCCCCTGCACTCCCCCAAGTTAAGGAGGCTTCTCCTCTCCTCCCCAGGTGCCCCTCCGACTGGAGAAAGAGGGAGGAGACTAGAAAAGACTGGAGCACTGAGGGCCTCTGGGGCCACCCATGAGGGGCCCAGTGGAAAAACAGGCAAAGAATGGGGAGATCGGCCCCTCGGCTCTGCCCGGGGACCCCCGCTCACCTCGGTGTGCCCGTACGTGGGTCTGGAAACAGTTGTAATACTTGTATTTCTTGCCGCAGATTCCACACTCATAGGACCCTGGAACAAAGGAGAGGAAGGGACTCGTCAGCCAGCACTGACACCTGCAACCACGAGGCCCAGGACCCGTGGCGAGGCCTCCAGGTGCCACCAACTCTGCGTCAAGGGGGCAGGGCTCATCCAACAGGCTGCCTTGACCCTGGGAGGCAAAGTGGCCCAAGGACCAGGTGACACGGCACAGAGCTGGAAGCCAGGAGGTCTGGGTCTAGTTCCAGGTTTGCCTCAACTCGCTGAGCGACGTTGGGCAAGTCACTTCCCATCTCTGGGCCTGCGTTTCCAAATGTGTAAGAAGGAGACGGTAACTTCTCCAGCTAACTCTCATCCTTCTTCCTTGAGAGGAGAAAGGGGATGAACACAAACGTGCTCCGAGAGGAACAAATCGCATCCATATAAGGAACTCATCATCACTTATGTACATCAGGTTAATTTCTAGCTACTTCTCCTCATTGCCAGGATGGGACAGAGGCTGAGAGGACAGGCTTCGCATCAGACACAGCCATATCCCTGGGCCTGTTCTGTCACTTACCAGCAGCACGACCTTGGTGATTTCCTTGGATATGCTAAGCCTCAGTCTGCTCATCTGCAAACTGGAGCTAAAAGTACCTACCTCGTTAGTGTAGCACCCTCTCCTCCCCCTGGGAAGCACCCCACCCTACTACAGATATGCAGACAAGGAGAGGACCCCCCACGTCTGCTGAGGAGCTGTCTTGTTCCCGCAGACGTGCAGAGACCAACACGCAAAAACGCTGACTCCAGGCTCTGCCAAGCCCCCCTCCCAGGAGCAGGTGGCCTGAAATGGCTACGTTCCCAGTGGCCCCTTCAGACAGGTCAAAGGTGAAGCGCACTCACGCAGAGCAGGGGGCGAAGGTCCATGGCGGGAAACCACGCAGAGCCCATCAGACCCAGCCTGGCAGGGGCCTCCAGGGCAGAGGCCCTGCCCCTCCTTCCTGGATCCAGGCCACCGGGCCCAGGTCCCACTCTTCCTAACAGAACGGCCAGGGAGCTCGCACAAAGACAGAGGCCCCGGCCCCACTCCAGGCAGAGTGCACAGAACGGCTGGGGCCCAGGAACCTGCCTGTCCCAAAAGGGTCCCTGGGGGATTCTGATGCCCAGCAACCAGGAACAGAGACCACCGGCTTCAAGTAAGACAGACCTGGGATAATGGAGTCTCGGCCCCATCATTTACTGGCTGCGCCTCAGTTTCCTCATTGGAAAAAGGTGGATAATGCAAGAGCACTGATGCGAAGACGGAATGGAGCAGGAACAGTGTTCCTCTGTGAGCCCAGTGACGGCCACAGCCCCGACTCCTCGTCCCCTCAGCCTCACCGGGAGGCAGAGGCCTGAGTACTGAGCGTGACCTTGAGGGACCAGATTAAGTCAGGACAGCACCGGGTGTGCAATGCGAATGTCATCTCAGCTCTGCGCCCCCTAGCCCTCTGATCTCGGGGACGTCCCTTTTCCTGCCCGAGCCTCAGTTTCCTCACCTGTACGACAGGACGATAACCCTACAGGCTCACGACTGAGGTCAGGAGGAATGAGCCACGACATGCGAGTAGGCTGGCTCACAGGCAGCATCGCCCCCTCCCCACGGCGGGTCACCAAAGAGAACGCTGTCACCCTAATGCCAGCTGGGAATCTGGCAGGGTGTTATTTAGTGGCTTTATTTGTGTTACCCTGTCTCCCAGGGAAAAATATAAACACGCGGAGGGCAGAGATCAGACCGTATATCTCTTTGTCTTTAGCCCCGTGACTGGCACCCAGCGGGGGCTCAATAAATTTACAGTGTCCTGCTGTTCTACTCATCCGTCACCGAGTAATAATGACCCCAACTCCCTCCCTGAGCCTCCGCCCACTCTGCCACAGTTTCTGCCAATTCCCCTTCAACTGATGGAGAATTTATTGAGCACTGAGCATTGAGCACCCTCACCATGCCTGGCGCTGAGGCCCCAGCCGTGAGCAAGACGTGATGGCTGCCCTCCGTCTCATGGGAAGCAGACAAGCCACCAGGCAAGGGGACGGTGCTCCCAGAGCGACATGCGAAACCCGGTGGGCGCAGTGAGAGACTCTAACAAACTGCCGCGAGGAGCCAAAGTCAGGGGAGCAAGCAGAGAGGAGAAGGGGCCGAGGGGCTGAGGGGCAGAGGGGCAGAGGGGCAGAGAGGAGAAGGGGCCGAGGGGCAGAGGGGCAGCGGGGCAGAGAGGAGAAGGGGCCGAGGGGCCGAGGGGCCGAGGGGCCGAGGGGCAGAAGGGCCGAGGGGCAGAGGGGCCGAGGGGCAGAGGGGCAGAGGGGCCGAGGGGCAGAGGGGCAGAGAGGAGAAGGGGCCGAGGGGCCGAGGGGCCGAGGGGCCGAGGGGCAGAGAGGAGAAGGGGCCGAGGGGCAGAGGGGCAGCGGGGCAGAGAGGAGAAGGGGCCGAGGGGCAGAGGGGCAGCGGGGCAGAGAGGAGAAGGGGCCGAGGGGCCGAGGGGCCGAGGGGCAGAGGGGCCGAGGGGCAGAGGGGCAGAGGGGCCGAGGGGCAGAGGGGCAGAGAGGAGAAGGGGCCGAGGGGCCGAGGGGCCGAGGGGCCGAGGGGCAGAGAGGAGAAGGGGCAGAGGGGCCGAGGGGCAGAGAGGAGAAGGGCCCGAGGGGCAGAGGGGCAGAGGGGCAGAGAGGAGAAGGGGCAGAGGGGCCGAGGGGCCGAGGGGCCGAGGGCAGAGGGGCCGAGGGGCCGAGCCCTGGAGGCGAGAGGACCGTGAGCCCCAGGGAAGGCGGAGCCCCTCCCCAGAGGACTGAGGACACAGCCTGTGATGGGGGAAGACTTGTCCAGACTCGAGCGACTTCCAGAGGAGGTCTCTACGGCCCTCTCTGCTCCTCTTTGCCACGAGGTCCAGGCCTCAGTTTCTCCAACCGTAGGCAGCGACCTCCAGTCTTTTCTCAAACTGTACAGTAACTGCAGGCTGAAGGGCAGAGCCCGCGGACTGTCACAGGTCCCCTTACCTGTGCCCCCAGCAGGCCAGGTCCCTCCTGGCTTCACGGAGAGAGCCGTGGGCACAGGCAGCCTTGCTCACACGTCCCAGTCCATACGGAGACTCCTGGGGGCACGGTGCATTGCCAGCCTCAGGCCCTCTCCTGGCCCCAGGGCAGCGTGGGGCACCTGTCCAGCACACCAAGTCTCAAGACAGAGCACTGTGTGCTGGCAGGAGGGACCCCAGGTTCAAAGCCCTGCCTACCCCCCGCTCACCCTAAGACCTCGGGCTTCAGGTGCCCTGTCTGCTAAAGGGGCTGGATGGGCAGAGGTGGGGAGTGGGAGAGTGCAGAGCGGCCGCACCACAGTGCAATGGTGTCAACCCGGGTCCAATCCCTGCTCACCACATACCAGCCGGGGAGGCCGGCCAAGTCAGGGAGCCACCCACGCCTCAGGCTTCCTCTCTGTAAGAGGGACAGCGTAAAATGATGCCCATTTCACAGGGGGTTGTGAGCAGTAACCCTGTGGGTATCTAGCACAGAGCGGGACACAGCAGGTACTCCATAAAGAATGGTTGCCATTACTCTCAGCATCTCCCCAAGTTTTTCTGAGGACCCAACTTCCTGAATGCATCCTGGGAAAGAGAGGGCCGTGGCCGAGCAAGGTGGAGGCGTAGCCCGTCCTGGGGAGGTGTAAGGCGTGGGAGCGCGCCAGGTTCTGAGCGGGCGGTCCTGCCATAAAGGAGCCCGGCTGACTGTTTAACCATGTCTCCCAACCATCTGGCCACCGAACGCCGGCCCACAGGAAGTGCTGCCAAGACAGTCCCAACACGCCAGCCTTCCAGGTTTCCACGTGCTCCGTCATCCCTCCGGCAGCCACGTCTTCCAGGGTCCCAGGCAGGCTCTGATTTGCTGACACACGGCACTGACGAGGCGGAGGAGCGTGGCCCCTCATGTCGCTGCAGATGCTGGCAGGCCTTGCTTACTCAGGGGTGAGCAGCTGACAGCTACGTCCAGCCGTGTCCCCACCCTCCTGCTGGCCCAATCAGGTCCTCCGGCCCCTTGGCCATCACATACCAGACGCATATCTCAATGCTTGGTCAAAGAAATCCAGGTCCCTGAACAGCAGCTGTGCACACATCCACCGTGGGGGCTGCCTCCGGGCGCTTTTCCATCTGAATTACGTAAGAGATCAGAAAGAGCCCTTAAAGGTGGGGATGCCTGGGCGGCTGGGAAAGGGGCCAGGTGAGGAGGGGCTCTGCATCTAGGGTTGGCCAGTCACCAAGCTTCAGGGCTTCGGTCTCCCCATCTGCACACTGAGAAGCGTTCTGTCGACTTTTTCACTGACGAACTTGTGCTGGCAAAGGGGCATCAACGAGCTCCCCAGGGAGGCTGGGGTGTAGCAGAAAGCAGCAGGCCCAGATTTCCCGAAGTTTTGTGTTTTCACAAATGCATAATATGGATATAACATAAAACTATCCGTAATATGGTTCTAACATTTCTCTCTCCAGGAAGGATGGGCTCCACATGTGCTGTGGCCTGTGTCCTGTGATCTCCGGTCACGACGGACCCAGGTTGGTGCAGTGGGGCGCTGGAGGGCCTTCTCGGGGACTCTCAGCTCTGACGGTCCCCATCCTGGAGCCTGACTCGCTGCCCGGCACACTTTCTCACTCTGCGGGGTTCCCTAATGACCCTTTCGTCCTTTGTCACCATCACTCTCTCCTAAGTGCCAGGTGCTGCAACTCACTTCGTGTGCACCTCCCCGACATCTCTCGGTGGGCCTGACCTCTGACTCCAGTGCACAGGGGGGTGGGGGGTGGGAGTGGAAGCCGGCCAGATGGGCAGCGACCTGCCCATTTCACACAGCCAACTCGTGGGAGCGGCCCAGACACAGCGCTTCTCACGCATCAGTCCAGCAGGCAAGGGCTATGATGATCCTCACTCTTCAGATGAAGGAAGTAAGGACCTTAAGGGGGACATATCAGGCGAGAGGCTGCCCAGATCCTTCTCGACCTGAGCCCACAGGTGTAACCACCACACGATCAGCGTCTGGGAAAGCGCCGAGAAGAGAGGGTGCTGTTCACATTTACCACGTACCGAGTACATGCAGGTCTCAGTCCCGTCCTCCATCTTTCCAGAAGCCCTCGTGTGGTGGGGACAACTCAACACCCACTTCTACGATGAGCCTGAAAGCTCTAGGGGCCAGGAGGTCCAGGCCGGGGCTACCCAGATAGTGGCTGGCAAGGAACTGGGCTCAAAGCTGGCCTTCAGGGCTCTGGAGCCATTCTACCGCCACCATGCCAGGTCCCCTGCAGGTGGCAAGGGAGCCATGAGTCCCCTTAAGCCGTGGGGCTCCCCCTAATGCTGCAAGGCAGCAGAAGCCCCTGCCATGTCTGGGACTGCCACAGGACGCCCAAGAGTCCTTTATCAAGAGCCCCAGGAGGGGCTGCCAGAATCGGCTGGCAGGGCACGCCAGCACACAGGAGCGAGCCCGTTCCTCTCCCCCATCCGGCTGTCACTAGTGACACAAAGAGCATCCACAGGCCCAGCACCTGTCTAGCATCTTCTGTAGCCACCTGGCAGAGAGCCTGGCATAGCTCCCTCCCCAAGAGCTGGACACACCAGGTGAGACCAGGTGGGTCTAGTTCCGAGGCCATGGAAGGGAGAAGTGGGGAAGAGTGAGGCCGAGGAGGCTGTCTCCTGAGGACAAGGAACGTGGATGACAACCCTCAGCTCTGCCACTGGCACCCAGCTCGCTCCCCATAAGCTCAGACCCCTTTCAGGATACACACAATGCAACAAGGCAGACATCCAGAGCAGGGGACGAGGGAAGGACACAGGGAGCATGGGAGGACAGAGAGGTGGCTCCTTACATGGGCAGTCCCGCATTTAGCTCAGAGCGTCTCAGCAGGTGCTGTTCACAGAGCTAATGCAGAGGAGCACCCAGCCCTCTTGCTAGTTCTAGGATGCCGTGAGAGCTGGGCCGGTGGCCTGCCGAGGGACAGGGGACCTGGAGAAGTAAGTCGTAGACAACCGGGTTTTCTGAGGCTCTTTGGGGCTTGGATTCCGACTGAATGTCCTTGGAACCGGGGTCTTCCAAGTGGAGCCCAATTCTCCGGGGAAATGCGGGCACAGGCAGTTTTAGGAGAATCAATTCCCCAGTCACCAACTTCCCAACATCTTCTTTCCCGAGATCGATGCGCCGGAGAACATGGTGGGCCGGGAGCCTGCACTCAGCTGGCTCTCCCTCCACCTCTCCTCTCACCTCCACTCTCCCCCACATCACAAACAAAACATGATTCTTTCACCCACCCTAATCCCACCACGGTGCCTTCCATGGATGGACATCTCGGGGCTCAGCAAGGTGATCCAAAATCCAAAATGTCCCTGTTGGATTTAGAAAGTGAGTGGATCTACTGACTGGGAACAACTCCTTTCCCAAATAAGGGGATTGCCAGTTCTTCGCTTTCAACAAAACTGAAGAAAGATCTAATGGAGTTGTCAGCGATGAGACCATTAAAAATAATGTCTGATGATAGACCCCTGTGTGATTTTTGGCATACGGCTTGGAAGGAGTTCAAAGAACTGAAAGATACAACCAAGACAAAACTCTACCCATCCCCCCTCCTTATTTAGGTGATCAAGCTTTCTAAGCACGTACGCTTACAAACACTCAAGAATGGGAATGAAATGCTGAATCTGGCCTCATTCAACAATAAAGAAATATTAATTCACGCACACATGAGCCACCCGAGAAAGAAACAAGGCCCCATCCATTTCATGAAGAGGTGCATTTTTAATAATTTTTTACTTCTGCCTTGACAATTTATCTAAATTTGTTTTTGGTAAATTGTCTGCTAATAACAAACTCAACCTGGACAAAAAAAAATGTTTTCAAATGTAGAGCTTTACGATCCCAACAAATTTTTTCGAAATTTCTATTTCAGTTGAGGTACATCTTGTTGTGGGAGATGAGGTTGAAACAGTGATCAATAAAAGACTCTCAAGCATAAAAAATATATTACATCAAGATAAAATCCTGTGAGGGAAGTGGACTGGAAATATGAGTTCAAGGAGAAAAAGGGAAGATGTAAAATTTCTGACTGTTAAAGATGAGCTTGTTCATATGTTTTTCAAATGGGTGATGGCCAATAGCGCACAGCAGTGGGGTTTGGATTCCCTTGGATACATTTAAAAGAGTGGTTCACAGTTTTATTTCCAAAATTCCACTTGCTTTTCTTTTTACACCCTACTCCAGAAATTATATCCTTTGCAATTATTTAAACTTTGGATAGAAATGTTAGATGTCAACTCACAAATGTGAAAGGGAACACAGTTTCTCAACATTCTTTAGGAGGTATTGAAGGAGAAAAGCCTGAAGCCATTAGCCTTTTAGGTTCTCATCACTCCAGACATGTCACCGTCAGAGGTTCAGCTAATATCACTGTATCTGTTTGGCATCTTTTGTGCCCCCTTAAAAACACTTTCATATTTATTACTTCACTCCGCCCCCGACAATCCTACTGGAAGGACAGGCAGATTTTATTACACCCATTGATGGATGAAGACGGTATGGCTCAGAGAGGTTAAGAGGCTTGTCTAAGGCCACACAGTGGGGCAGACCCTAGATCTCTGGGCTTACAGTCCCGGGGCCCTTTCCAGTGAGGACCCTCCAACCGGGACCCCCGTCCCACCTTGGAACTCGAGACACACGCGCCTGGGAGGGTGGCCAAACCCCTCCTTTCCGATTGGCTGCAGCAAAGGGCTGAGTGCTGGTTCTGGCAAGCTCCTGCGCTCCCGCCTGCCAACAACCTATTGAAACAGGAAACCAGCTATCAGCTGGCACTAGGAAGCAGGACCTGGCACCTTCGCTGCCCGGGTTTGTCACAGACCGAAACCCACGTGGCCACGTCTGAATGGCTGTCTGCTCCTGGGTTGCTCTTTCCAGAACTCTGGCCACCCCGCCTCCCGGCTGGAGCCCCGTCCTCCTCCTTTCCCGGTCCCTCCTCCCCGGGCAGCCTTCACCCTTTGGTGCTCAAGGCTCGCTGCCTAGAAACATCCCCTGCAGAAGCCAGTCTCCCGGCTGGTCCCTGTCTCTCCCTCCTGCACCCCAGCCAGCGCCCCTCTCTGAGCACCCACCTCCAGGACGGGAACTCGCTGCCTCAAAGGTCCATGTCCAGACGTCAAGCAGTTTCCATAATCATGAAGTCCGTCCTTTCACCAAGTGGAAATCATCTCCTGGTGACTTCCCCGTACTGGCTGGGGCTAAGTGGGATGTGTCCGCTCCCTCCCATCTGAGAGAACGCTCTAGGTTGTGGACATTTAGAGTCCAGCATCTGCCTGGCCAGCCCACCACCCTGCCCCCATGCTCAGTCTCCTCCCCCACAGGAGCTCTTCCCAGAGCTCCTCCCCATACTACGAGTTAACTCTGGAAATAACCTGGTTGGTCCACACCCTTCATCTGAAGAGGAGCCCAGCCGGGTCACTTGGCAACCTCCATGGGCTCCTGTCCCTCCCCTGGGGGAGCCCAGAACCAGCAGGTCTCCAGGCCCCTGTGGCTCTCCCTGGCTCCCTTACGCATAACCTCCCCTGGATTAAGGACCAATGGTCTCACAGAACAGAGAAGAGCACCCACTCCTTGGCAGTACGTTCGGACCACCATGATGGGATCCGGGCATCCTTATTTCTTGGAACCAGGCAATGCTCCATGGGCCGGACGTCCTGACTGCTGGAAACCCAGCTTGCCTTGTCTTCACCATCCAGGACAAGGATGGCAAGGAGGTTTCCACTTTGGATTTTTCAATTCCAGCTGACCAGCAGTGACTTCTTGGTGTGCTGTGTTGAGAAGGATTCTGAGGTGCCCTGCTGGGCAGCATGCAGCAAACAATCAGGGATGCCTGTGCTGGATGTGGAACTGGGGCGCAGCAACGGTGGGGCTTTGTGTTTCGCACCCCTCAGAGAGCAGCTCCCGAAACCTCCAGGGTGGTTCTGCCGCTCCTCGGGGCTGCCGTGCAGATTCTGCCCCCAGCTTGTCAGGTGGGAACAGGCGTCTGTTGACTCACCTCCTCCCACTTCTGGTTTCACCCAACAAGGTTGTCACGCTCAGTATTACCTCCACTCTTCTTGCCCCCGAACCGCACGCTGGCTCCAAGGACAGTGACGTCCTTTCTAAGAGTGAGAGATGCCCTTGCCGGCACAGGGAGCTTCCGGGCAGCAGCAAAGGACCAGGACCTGCTGCAAGCTTGGCAGCCGGCCTCCTGGCACTGATGTCCCCACGCCCCACTTGCCCATTCTGAGAAGCTGCCAAAGGCCACCCACGTGTCCGTGACCCAGGCTCCTCCAAGGGAAGTGCCTCGGGTCATGTTTGTGTCATTGGGAACACTGTCTGAAGCTGTTAAAGGGCCAGTGAGGACTTGGGGGTGGGGACGAGGGGGACGGGGCTCAGAGAAGAGGCAGCCATGAGGCTCCCCCATGGCGTGAGCCCTGAGCATGGTGGGGAGCGGGGCACTCGGTGGGGCTGGGTGCCACAGAACCCCGAGTCCCTCATCAAGGGCCTTGGGAACATGTTCTCTCCCGATGCCTGGCCACCAGGGCACAGATGCACACTGTAGCACCAGCTCATTTTAAAGGGATGGCCGGATCCCTGGCAGGGCTTCCCTTCCTTGTTTCCCTTCCAGAAGCGGATGGGAGGGGGGCGCCAAGAGGTACAGCAGGCCCTCCAGGAAGGGCAACTCTCCTCCCTTCCACAGGCCTTCGTCTGCCCCTCCAGAAAACAAGGGGTGTCAGACCTACAGCATGGGGAGCCCCACCGCCCACTTCCACATCCAGGGCAGACATCAATAATCAATCATGCCACCCTTTCGAATCGTCAACACAGAGCCCCCAGTGGCCGGCTGCCAGGGCTTGGACTTGGCCCACGAGATGAAATCTACTCGCCATCCTGAGATTAGACGAGGTCAAAAGGTACAGATCTTTTTTTTCTTTTTTTGCCTGTCTTTCCCGATGCCGAGGCCAAGCCAGATTGTTCCGAGCCTGCCCCGTGGCAGAAACTCCACGCTCAAGGAGAAAGGTCTGCCTTGACCGGTGGGAGACGAGCCACTCAGACTGGCCGGGAGCGCCCTGGCCCCGCTCTGGTCCAGGCTCCCTAGTGGCGGTTGCACTTCTGACTCTTCCCTGTGGCCGAGCACCTCGTTCACAGGGATCTGCCGAGAGCAGGTCACGCAGCACTTGCACAAGATCCTCAAGGTCCCTGGGTTTGAAGGAGGCCGTGCTAGAAGGGTCCCTGAGCAGCTCTCAGACAGGAAAAGCAAGCCCCACTCAGAGCCCGTGTGTTCTGACCCCTCACCCAGTACCAAGTTTCTTCCCCATCCCATTTTTTTCTCTACATCACCCTGGCTTATTTCTTAGACTTGGGAAAAAAAGCAGAAAATATTACTACTCTTTCCCCTTGAAGAGGTACTTTCTGCTATTAATACAAGTTCTACTGCCAACAATAGCCAATCGTTCACTAAGTACAACGTGGAGCACTTTGCATACATTATCTTATTGAGTTCTCAGATAACCCCGTGAATTTGCAGCTGTGAGAACGGAGGCACAGAGAGGTCAAGTAGCTTGCCCAAGGTACAACAGGTATTAAGACACAGAGCCTGGGGGGCTGGCCCAGTGGCCGAGCGGTTAAGTTCGCGCACTCCGCTGCAGGCGGCCCAGTGTTTCGTTGGTTCGAATCCTGGGCGCGGACATGACACTGCTCATTAAACCACGCTGAGGCAGCGTCCCACATGCCACAACTAGAAGGACCCACAACGAAGAATATACAACTATGTACCAGGGGGCTTTGGGGAGAAAAAGGAAAAAATAAAATCTTTAAAAAAAAAAAAAAAGACACAGAGCCTGGAGTCACTCTCAGTCCGAGGAGCCGAGCTCGCTGTCCTGACACATCTCGTTCCCTTCCACTGCCCCGTCCATTCCCACACCCAGGAGGTGACCAGGACAGGGACCAGGCCTCATTTAACACAAGAGGACACTAAGGCGTAACAAGGCCAGGGACCCTGCTGCTGAGCAGGAGCTGCGCTGGAAACCGCACAGGCGGCTGGCCTGAGACCCGAGGGCCCTGGGGCCTCTCCCTGCACAGGCAGCTGGCCCAGGGAGGACTCCCAGCGTGTCCCCAGCACGGCGGCTCAAGGCCTTCCCTGCCGAACACAGACTGCTGGTTCCACCCCAGGAATCGAATTCAGCTCCCCTTCAGTGGGCATCCTGGGTGAAGGGCATAAGCGGCTACTGGCTCCAACGAGTCCTACACACACACCCCAAAGTGAGCAAGGCCATGTCCTCTCCACGGTTAATTAACACATCCGCCAATGGCCAGCAGTCCTCGGCCCCGGGCAGTGAATCCTGATGGAGGGAGCTCAGACGCGGGCCCCTGAAAAGACTCTCATTCAGCACTGGGCTAAGTCACTCATGCTCGTCACCAACTATTTCTGGCTCATCTCCCTTCTGGCACACGGAGGATGGCATTTCCCGGCCTCCTGGAGGCTGGGCGGGGCATGTGACTAGTTATGGCCAATGCACAGACGCACACTTCTCACTTCGGGGTTGCAGAAGGTAATCACCAGTGTGAGTCCCCCCCAGAGCTTTCTTTCCCCTGTCACGCGGCTGGCAGCGTTCCATAGAACGGCTGCTTGGAGCCTGGGTCCAGAGCAGAGTGGAGCCCCTAACGGACCCACAGTGGACACGCAGCGTGACTAAGAAATAAACGTTTGTGGTTCTGAGCTACCGAGATCTCTTTGTACTTTTAGGATCTTTTGTTACTGTGGCATACCCCTTCCCCTCCTGACAGTTTCAGCACCTGCCTCCAGCACCTGTCAACCCTGGCTCCTAGAAACCAGCACCTTGCTAGGTACTGTGGGGTAGGTATCGGGAGCATAGAGACACAGATCTGACAAGTCTTGGAGATCTACTCTCTAGGAGCTCCCAATCTTGTGGCAGAGACAGGCATAGACAGGGTCCCTCCAATCTAAAGTAGATAAAGGGAAGTGCGCAAGGGAGAAGCAGGGTAGAAACAGACCACTTCTGACCAGAAGAGATCAAGGAAGGCTTCTGGGAGGAGGTGGCACTAGAGTTGGCCTTGCAGTATGGGCTGGAGTTGGGCATGCAGCAACGGGCAAAGGCATTCCAGGGAAAGAGAACAGCATGAGCACAGGGTAGGATGCATTGCAGAAGAGCAGACGGTACCAGAACAAAAGGTCCGGGAAGATCAGAAGTAAGAAATGGGGCTAGAAGGCTCAGGTGGTGGACGATCTGGATGCTATGGCCTTGACCTAGGCACAGCGAGGAGGCCCAAGTTTATAAGCAGAGAGCAACACAGTCAGTGTTTCTGCCAAGGCCCCTGGCAGCCCGAGAGGAGAGCAGGTGGGGGCAGGGAGACCCAAACGCATGGCTGTTACCCGGATGCTGCACTGACCCAGGTAGAGCAGCAGAGGACCAGCTGGGAGAGGGAGCAGGCAGCTGATTCCTAGTAGCTGAGAAGAGAAGGCAGCAGGACTTAAGTCAAAACTTGGGGAAACAGACACATGGGGCCCCACCCACGAGCCTCTGCGTGCCACACACAGGGTGTGACCCTAGGAGTCAGGAGGAGGTGAGCCCAGCTGGACCAGGAAGGAGAGGCGGAGGGGAGAGGTGTGGCAGTGCTTCTAAGAACATATGGAACCCGGGAAACGAGGAGGCGGCAGATGAAACCGGAAATCTGGGACCAGACCACGCAAGGCCTTGATGCCAGGCCGAGGCACGTGGACTTGACTTTAAAGACCAGGGGTTGCAAACCTGTGGCCCATGGAACAACCCTGACCCACAGACGGGTTTTGTTTGGCAGATTTCAAAAGTTGAATTAGTCACCAATATTTAAAGCCAAAAGAAGTCACATCAAAATTCGCATTTCTGGCATGCAGTGTGTCCAGAGATCTGGGCACGCTGAGCTCGTCTCCCCACCTAGTTCCCGTCGGCGGCAGCTGAGGAGGGACCTCCCCCTCCGTACGGGAGTGTGGGCTCTCCAGCTGGAAGCGGTCCCCACCAGCTGCTGTTTGGCTCATCTCTACTTATGCCAAAGAAACGTGTCTGTTGGGCCTCACGGGCATGTGAGTTTGTGAACCTGGCAGGAGGGCAGGCAGCCCCCGAGGGGGACCCCCTGGCTCAGGCTGGAAAGAGAGGGGTGAGATGATCTCGAAGAAGCTTGTTTCCACAGAGCTCCTCGGAGCCTGGCCCAGACCAGCAGAGGCAGGGGGAGGTGCCACGTGCCACTGAGCCCATCCTGACTGGGCATCTGCTCTGAGCAGGACCTGCACTGAGAGCTGCTCCCAGGAGCCCCCAGTCAAGCAGAGGAGGAAGAAATGCAGACAAGCATTTGAGATACAGAGCGATACAGGTCACGCTAGACCCACCTGGGGCATGGGAGCCCCAAGGCATGAGGGATGCGCTGGGCCTGCGGAAAGTTCCAGACATTGGACTTCAACAAAGTCTTAAAGGATCAGTAGCGCTTTGCCACGTCAGGTGGAAAGAGAAGAGCTCCAGGCTAGAACTGCGCCAGCAGAGGCAAGTCAAGAGCCTCGGTCCTTCCCTGAGGGCAGAGGGGAGCCACCGAAGGCTGGGATCCCAGGCCGCCCGCCCCACACTCCCACCTGCTCCCAGCCCTCGAGGACGGGCACTCACCAAGGGTCTGCTGGTTGCGGACGCCGCCGATCACCACGCAGATCTCGGCGGGCACGTCGCCGGTGCCGTCCTTGCTGACCGCCTTCTTCTCCTCCTTGGCCTCGCCCTGCCAGATCACCTCCTGGATGTAGTCGTCGGGCAGCTCCGTCTTCACCTTCACCTCCGTCATCGTCCCCTGCTCGGCACTCAGCGAGGCCTCGGCTGGCACGGGCTCTGGCCCCTCCACCTTGGTGCTCTTCTGGCTGCGCTTCAAGCGCTCCCTGGGAAAGAAGAGAGTCTGCTCAGGGTGGACCCCATGCCTACCCAGAAACCTACCAGCCTGGGGCATCGCACGTGAACCTCACCTTGAGGGCCACAACGTCCTGGCCCGGGGGAACCCTGGGGCTCCAAGGCACACAGTTTGAAAACCACTGGGTTAGGATGGCCCCAACCCCACCCATTTTACAGATGGAGAAGCTGGGGTCTAAAGAGGTCTACGTGTGCCAAGTAACTCTTGTAACTGAAGTCACGAGACCCACAAGGGCAGCCCTGGCTGGTGGATATCAGTTCTTAAGCTTCAGTGTGCACACAGATCAGCTGGGAATCTTGGGAAAACGTGGATTCCGGATCAGCGGGTCTGGGGTTTGGCCTGAGCTGCTGCATTTCTAACAGGCGCCCAGTCGAGCTGGTCCTCAATCTGCATTTGGAGCACGAGGGTTTGAGCAGCCTGCCGTGTGCAAAGTGTCCGGGGCTGTTCCTCTCGCTCCTTGGCAGAAGGGCCAGAGGTCTTGCCCAGCTCTCCCCGCTCCTGTTCTACAGCTGGGGTCACTGCAAGCCCCACGGCTCACCTGGCTGAGATTCATGGAGCCAACACTCGGCTCCCAACACTGGCATCTAAGTGGCTATTCAAACGTCAGAAAACATCCTCACAGTGATGAGCTCAAGACTGAGTGGGCGGGGCACACGTGACTGAACCTCCTCTATGAAGGGGACGCGAGGCCTGGAGCAGAGCTGTGACTTGCCCACAGCCACACACAAGACTGGTGGCCAGCCAAGGCTGTTCTCCTGCCAGCGTCACCCTCTGTGCTATCAAGGGCCCCCTCGTCCTTGTGGCAGGGGGCTCATCATCCTGACTCCTGTTTCTGGGGTGGGGAAGCCGAGGTGGGTGCAAACTGGGAAATCAAGGCATGTTCCAGGCCCTGGGGATTCTGCCCTGCCAGGGCCCGCCCTCTCCACTGCTCCAGAGAAGCATCTGGTCTGCGAACTTCGAGGCCCAGACCGGAGGCATATTCCGACGAGGCCTGCCAGCACACCAACCGGGGCTCAGGGGAGGCACCCGGGCTGGGGGGGTGGGGGGGCGGTGGGGCAGGGACCTGGGTTCTGATCCTGGACCTGCAGCGGATTGCTGTGTCACTTTGCACAAGACCCCTCTTCCCTCTGGGCTCCAGCAGCTCCATCTATCAGAAGAGAATGGATTTTCTCAAGTCCGCTGTCTGCCCCAGCTGTCAGCTTTCTCCCAGGTCGGGGAATTGAGCAGAGAGAGAGGGAAGGCCCCAGCCAACGAGCAGGGGGCAGAGAAAGGCCACCGGGGAGGTTGTGGACTGAATTTTGTCCTCGTCCAAACTCAGACGGTCAACTCCTGATCCCTAAGGTGACTGTAGTTGGAGACAGGGTCCTCAGGACGTAATTAAGGTGACATAAGACCATAAGGGTGGGGCCCTAATCTGATGGGACTGCAGCCTTAGAAGAAGATGAAGAGAGAGATCTCTCTCTCTCTGGGTCTCTCCTCACCACGTGAGGACACAGAGAGAAGGCGGGCAGCCGTCTACAAGCCAGGAAGAGGGTCCTCACCAGAACCCAACCACGCTGGCACTCTGGGCTCAGACCTCCAGCCTCCAGAACCGTGAGAAAATAAAATTCTGTTGTTTAAGCTCCCAGCCCACAGCATTTTGTTCTGGCAGCTCAAGGTGCCCAAGCTAACTGAAACTCAGGACTCAGACGGACAGAACAGGAGGAAGCAGCACAGCCAGCCGCAAGGGCCGTCGAGTCAGCTCCTTCCTTGCTGTGTGACTTGCAGCTAGGCTACCGAACCTCTGAGCCTCAGTTTTCCCATCTGCAAAACGGAGCGAACAGGGGGGTCGTGCGGATTTTAATCAACTAACACATGGGAAGTGCCCGGCCTGTATCAGCTCTCAAGATGTTATTAATAGTAACCAACTGTTGGGGGCTGGCCCCGTGGCTGTGTGGTTAAGTTCGCGCACTCCGCTGCAGGCGGCCCAGTGTTTCGTCAGTTCGAATCCTGGGCGCGGACATGGCACTGCTCATCAGACCACGCTGAGGCAGCGTCCCACATGCCACAACTAGAAGAAACTACAGCGGAGAATACACAACTATGTACCGGGGGGCTTTGGGGAGAAAAAGGAAAAAATAAAATCTTAAAAAAAAAAAAAAAAAAAAAAAAAAAAAATAGTAACCAACTGTTGGAGCGTCTTGCGCACCCAGTGGGCCCAGTGACACCTCCTCCTAGTGTGTCTGCCACGTCAGGGCCACCGTCTGTCACTGTGGGAAATGTAACACTGGATGTTCGATAGCCTCAGCGTTCATTTCTTTTCTTTACTTAAGAAACATTTCGGGGCCGGCCTCGTGGTGAGTGGTTAAGTGCGCACGCTCTGCTTTGTCAGCCCGGGGTTCACCAGTGGGGATCCTGGGCGTGGACCTACACAACGCTCATCAGTCCATGCTGTGGCGACATCCCACAAAGAACTAGAAGGAACTACAACTAGGATATACAACTGTGTACTGGGGCTTTGGGGAGAAAAAAAGAAGAAAGGAGGAGGATTGGCAACAGCTGTTAGCTCAGGGCCAATCTTCCTCACCAAACAAACAAACACTTAGAGTTCCCTTTGTGCCGGGCACTGTTCTGACCCACTGACTCCTTTCATTTTCAGTAACAACGCTGTGAGGGAAGTCCTGGTATTATCTCCATTTTACGGATGGGTAAACTGAGGCACTGAGAGGTGAAAGAATTTGTCCAAGGTTCACCTGGGTAGTAAGAAGTGGAACCAAGATTTGACGCAGGCATCCCGGCTCTTAGCCATGCTGCACGGAGAGCAGGAGAGAAGCTCTGAGAGCGAAGCTTCCCCATTCGCACTCATCTCCCCTCCCCTTCTACTGACCTTCAGCATCCAGAACAGGGGGAAAACCAGGATGCTAGTGGGTGAGCAGGAAGACGGGAGGCTGCCTGGATTTCTGGCTGCTGCCACCTCCATGGGGGGTGCTTTGAGGCAGAGCCACCTGGTGAGGTCTAGCACTCCCCTGGGAGGGGAGCATGCCTACCCCATTCCTGCAAAAAATCCTCTAAGCTCGGGGAGGCCCCAGGAGCATCACCAGGGCGAGCAGGTCTGATAAGTTCCGAGGGACGGCTATGGCTTTGGGGAGGGAGGATATTCCTGCCAGGCAGCCAGCAATAGACGGGGACGCACTGGGGTGGGGAGCTCCCCGGCACCGAGGGGCAGAGGCTGGCGGACGGCCCGGCAAGAACGGGATGAGATGAAGGGAGATGGAAAGAGCACCAGGTTTTGAAGTTGGGTCACCCCAGGGCCAGATCTCAGAACTGCCACTCTCAAGTTGTGGGTTCACCCATCCAAGCCTCAGTCTTCACACCCATATGATGGGGAGAAGCACAGCTCCCACCCCACAGCGCTGTGATGCAGAGACAATGCACTGTCTGCAAGGGCCCTAGGACAGTGGCCCCAGTGGCGATGTTCCACAGTACCCCCTGTCTTGTGGGGGGTCGGGGGCAGGGGAGGGGCGTGTGCAGAGGTTGCAAGGAAGGGTCTTACATGGTGCAGACTTCAGTGCACGGGCTGCGGAGTTAAAGCAACAGGAGTTCAAATCCCAGCTCTACACAACTTCCCAGCTGGTGACGCTGAGTGAGCCCCTGACCCTCTCTGAGCCTGTTTCTGTATCCATGAAGCAGGGACCCCCCCCCCCCCATCTACTCAAAAGGCCTCCTGAGGATCAACTGCAAAAATGTAAATCCAGGGGCCGGCCCGGTGGCGCAGCAGTTAAGTGTGCACGTTCTGCTTTGGCGGCCCAGGGTTCGCCGGTTCGAATCCCGGGTGTGGACATGGCACCGCTTGGCATGCCATGCTGTGGTAGGCGTTCCACATATAAAGTAGAGGAAGATGGGCACAGATGTTAGCTCAGGGCCAGTCTTCCTCAGCAAAAAGAGGAGGATTGGTGGCAGCAGTTAGCTCAGGGCTAATCTTCCTCAAAAAAAAAAAAAAAGTAAATCCAGAACCTTGTCTAGAGTGACTCACAGAGATGATCACACTGATGGAAATGGGTGACAGAGCTGCTGAAATGACTATTCCCTAGCTGAGACCACATGGGCATGGATGGTCAGCCAGCCCTGCCTGTCCTGAGGCTCGCCGGACACAGAGACGCAAGTCAGGGCCCCGGCCAACCCTCAATGCCAGCCCCACAAGAACACAGTCCGCAAGTCCCGGGCCAGGGCAGGCAGACAGGCAGCTGAGGACTCGCCCGGGCTTGGCCCTGGCTGGTCCCAACCCCGGGTGCCCGAAGGGTTAAACCCAAGCACAGAGCAGATGTGCCTCCCAGGGCCAGTGAAGAGGCCCAGCGGAGCGGAGCTGACCAACCTGCCAGTGTTCTCCCCACAGCTGGGGCCACGGGAAGGGAAGGGCACAGAACGAGCCCGCGCCCTGAACACCCGCACCCACTGTCTTCGCTGCCGAGGTTCTGAAGCTCAGCCTGACGCTGTGAGCACTTCTCACCCCGTCTGAACAGGCTCAGTGTCCCTTCCTGCTCTCAAGGACCTCACTGGCATCGTGGTGTCCTGGTGGGAGAGAGGAGCTGCTGGAGTCAGACAGGCTGGGCGTCCACACACCCTGCAGCCTCAGGCAAGAGTTCCTTACCCCCCTCTCTGGGCCTCAGTTTCCTTGTCTGTTAAAGGGGGACCATGATCCTTGCCAGTGCAGGGCTGGGAAAGGGGTCAGGGAGATGGCATAGAATGGATTTCAATGGATGGCAGCTGCACTTAGGAGGATGACATCGGTTCACGACAACAGCCCCGCCTCTGGGAAGCCTTCCCTCCCTGCTCGAGATGGAGTCAGACCTCCCTCTAAATGCCTCGTCTGCCTCCCCAGGGGACACTTAAGGGTGTCCTCCCACTGCCTTGTAAGGAACTCATCTTTCCGACCTCCCAGCCTAGCTCCCAGCTCATCGTCTTCTTTTACTTCCTTAGCAGCCTTGGTTGCCATCTGAAAATATGTCGTCCATTTACTGACTCACCAAATGGTACAGGCCTTAAGAGCAGGCGTGCACGGCTGCGCTGCCGGCACCCAGTCGGCACACAGTAGTTGCTCAGTGAATACTGCGTTTGCTGAGCAGTCAGAAGAGGACCCGCCTCCTGGTGAGGGAGCGCTGGGACTCATGCCTCCTGGGCATCCTCAGGGTGAGTTTGCAGGATGGCTGGTCCATCCATTTGCAACAGGCCTGGGCGTAACTGCATCAGAGGACAGGCCCCCTCCAAAGGCAGAGAGCGTGTTAGCAAAGCCGCTACTCGAACCTACAGCTCCTGACCCCTCTTCCTTTGTCCTTCCCACTCAGGGACTAGCCTCAGGTCACCTGAAGTGCCCCTAACATCTGGGTGGGGAGGAATGGCTTCCTCTCACAAGAAGGCGGGCTCTGCATAGTTCTTTTACCCCCGCACCCCTAACAGAGGTCATGATGGCAAATACAACTGCAGCGTGACCAGCCTGACTCCTGGCAGCCCATGGAAGATGAGACCACGTGAGGCCCCCTCTCGCCCACAGGCACCGTGGCCCACAATGGCCCGTCCCCTTAAATGTGACCCCCTTGCTGCGCCGAGGACAGGCGCAACTTCTCTTTCCCCGGCTCCATGCTTTAGATTTACAAGCCCAAATGTTGCTTTTCTCGGATGCTCTGCATTTAATTAGGTGCCCTAATAACAATGGAATTGCACAAGTACTTATATCACTTTGAATTAGGAGCACGGCTCCTTCCAACTTCTTTAAAAATTTTTTTCATATATCATTTTTTAAAATAGAGCTCATTATTTTAATTATATCCATTTAAATGTACAGTGGAGCCGCTGGATATTCTCAGCACGAATCATTAGGTAGATTAGTGAAAAAAGCACTCGGAATCCATCTCCATGCTGACACTCCATAATCTATTCTATTTGTGTCGCTGTAAAATAGATTTATATATAGATAACTACAAAATAGTCGCTCAAGATACGCAATGAATTTTATATTTAACCCGACTCACACTTCCACATAAAATCTGAAGTTGGGCACTAAAAGGATATTTCTCAGTTAAGTACACACTGTCTGTGGTCACCGGTTACTGCCCACGCCAGAAGGCTGGGAGAGAAGCCAGACGGATGGGGCCCTGCCCAAGGAGGGTCCTTCGAGCCCTGGCCTTTCAGTAAGGCAACGATTCTCAAAGTGTGTTCCTCGAAGGCCTAGGGGTTCCATAGCTGTGGCCCAGAAACAGCCACGAGGCCTGAATGAGAAGGGCGGAACTGAGTAGGGCTCCACCACCTGCACTCCCCTGGTCTTCGATATGCACAGCTTTGCTTTTGGTCATATATGTATATGTTGTGTCTATATCTACATGGGCTTTTTCCTCCCTGTAGTGGGGTAAATGGTGCCCCCCCCAAAAAGACGTGCACAGAACCTGTGAACATGCCCTTTACTGGAAAAAGGCTCTCTGCAGATGTAATTAAATTAAGGATGTTGAAATGAGATCATCCTGGATTATCCGGGTGGGCCTTAAATGCAATGACAAATGTCCTGATAAGAGACACTTGGGAGACTGGACCGACAGAGAAGGAGGCGGTGGCAACGTGACCACAGAGACTGGGGTGCTGTGGCCACAGGTCAGGGAATGCTGCAGTCCCAGAAGCTGGAAGACGCCAAGAAGAGACTCTCCCCGGGGCCTCCAGAAGGAGCAGGGCCCAGCGGACACCTCGATTTCAGACTTCTGGCCTCCAGAACCGTGAGGGAACACCCTTGTGTTGTTTTCAGCCACGCCCACGCGGCTCGTGCTAATTTGTTACAGCAGCCGCAGGAAACTAATGCAGCACCTAAGACTCAATTTGAAGAAATGGCATCAAAGCAGTTAAGTCTGCAAACCGCTGCCCTCCACGAGGCTCGGTTTTCTGTTGCTTCGTTCTTGTTCGCTGCCCGCCCCCCCCATCCCCGCCGTGATGGCGCGTGGCCAGTCCCACGTGCCCGCAGAGCCCACCCAGGGGAGTTTCAGAAACAAATCTCTTCCTCTGAGTCTTACAGCCCTTCTTCAGGTGCTTGTCCCCACCCCATCACACCTGGTGTTCAGAGGAGCCTGTGGCCAGATGGGGAAACCGAAGCACGGGGCGGGGCGCGTGTCTGTTTTGCTCAAGACCACAGCCTACTCCTTGCGCACGAGGCCGGGTGCACGGCCGGGACTCAGTCAACATGGCGAAGGAGCAGCACGCCCAGCGTCACACGACTTCCAGTGATGAGGTTGGCCTGGAAACCACTCTTCCGGCTCTCACCCACAAAACCCTGTGGCTAAGACAACGCAACCAAATGCCTTCGCAGTGGATTTGAGGTCCAAAGACAAATGCCATTTCTGGCCATGTCGGAGGGGGAGTCCTAGGGGACTCCGAGTGCCCGGGAATCAGACAACTTTCCTTCTGAGCACAATTTCTACATCATTCCACCAAAAGATGCGAATGCTTGAAGTTCTACCAAATCGCAGTAATTAGGAGAAGTCCTCAGTCCTGCAGCCTGGCCCCTGCTGTGACTTGGTTTTCCCATCTGCACGAGTGAGCTGGAATCTGACATCGAAGGCCCGGCTAGAGGCCAGCCCTCTCCCCGGCAGGGTGCGTGCATCTCCTCGCACAGGGCGGGAGCAGTGCATCCATCTCTGCCCCAACATGCAGCCTGAGGACCACTCCAGCCCCTCCACAGGCTGCTGTTTATATGCTCTGGTACTTCAGCCACCTGAAACAATGTCAAGGGTGGGGAAAATCTCCATCACGGTGTATAAATAATGACTTGGTTAACTCCCTCTAGAATAAAACTTCATTAAGAGGCTCCACTCATTAAGAATGAGGGTTAACTGGTCTCAAGCTGAGCTTAAATACACTCGCCATGAACACAGGGAAGCATGCGATGTGAAATGAATTAACGGGCATCCAGCCCTGACTTCAGGGGCCGCGTATACCCTGCTGCAGAGGCTGACCACTCCAACTCTACCGATCTGCCCACCTACCAACGGTCAGAGTGAAAGGATTTTCACCTATCCGTAGATGTCGCCAGGCTCCCTCCTTGGCAACACTTCCTAAGGCCAAGGAGGCGTGGCCTCCACTGTTCCACCAGGGCTGCCTTTCCCAAGGCCTCCCGGGCCCTCTACGCTCCTAGATCCAATGGTCCCATTTGGGTCCTCTTGGTCCACCAGAGCCTTTGACAAGCTCCCCTCTGTCTCCTCCATCTGACTCTCTCCCGACTTTGCTCGGGGCTCGCCCAGTGGGCCGCCCACCTTCTGGCCACTCCTCTGTCTTTCGCTGATTCCTCCTCATCAACCCAACCTTTACCCGTTGACACGCCCCAAGGATCACTTCTAGAACCTCTTCTATTTCTATCCACACTCACTCCTTAAGCGATCTCATCCAGACTCAGGCTTTTAAATATTAACCCTATGATGATGAACCCCAAACTCTCTCTCTAGCTTGGGCCTCCTCCGAACTCCAGACCTGCATAAACAGCTGCCTGCTTGACACCCCCACCTGGATGCTCACAGGCACCATATTTAACAGATCCAATCTGAGCCGCTGCTACGTGCTTCCCCCAAGTCAAGAAAACAATTCTGACTCCTCCCCGAGGGCTCTTCCCACTAAACCCCGCAGTCTAAGAGGCCACACAGTCCAGGAACTGTAGTCTTCTCCAATTCAGTTAGCAGCAATGCCATCCTTCCAGCAGATCAGGGCCAGACTCTGGAATTATCCCTGACGCTTCCCTCTCTCTCACCCCCTACTAATGAATCTACCAGCAAATCCAGCAACTCCACCTTCAAAATACTTCCAGAACCGACCACTCCTTACCACCCCATGGCCACCACTCTTGTCCAAGAGGCCATCCCCTCGCTCCTGTCTCATCGTAATAACTCACAGCCAGCCTCTCTGCTCCTCCCCTTGCCTACCATCCCGAAATCTGTGTTCAACACAGAAGCCAGAGTGATCCTATTAAAATAAGCCAGCTCATGTCACTCTTTGGCTCAAAACCTATTTATGGTTCCACTCTCACCTGGAGGAACAGCCAGGGTCCTCGCCCCAACCCTCAGGGTTCCCTGTGACACGTCCCACCTCCACTAACCTCGTCCACTAACACTCCCCGTCTCGGTCCCCCCTCCCTGGCCACACCAGTCTCCCTGCTCGTCCCTGAGCACCGGGCGAGCTCCCACCTCGGGCCTCTGCATTTGCTCCTTCCTCTGCCTGGAAGAGCCGCCCCTTCCCCAGATGCCCCATGGCTAGTTCTCCACGCCTTCAGGTCTTTACTAAACATCCCAGTACGAGTGGAGACATCGCGGCTGCTGGCCTTCCACTCTCCATCTCCCCTCCCTGCTTCACGCATCCTGCGTTCTGCGTTTACCCTACATTTTTCTAACATACTTGCTACCTCCCATCCCCTCCACAGCCTGTCTCCCCACCAGCGACCTGAGCTCCAAGAGGAGAGAGACTTTGTCTCATGGGTTCACGGTCACATGAAAGGATCACAAAGCTTCACAGAAGGATCCGAGGACTGAGTCCTGGAAGGTCAACGCCGGCGCAGCCTTCGAGGCATCCATGCCCCGTCCCCAGAGAACGTCGATGGCTTAACTGCTCCAGTCGATACTGAGAACTGGAGACAGCAACATCCCATCCATCTGGCCCTCGGCAGAACAGGGGTGAGAGACGTTTCACAGGAGCCAACTTTCTGAATAAGTGAAGCTTATTCAGAGTGTCAAAGTCTTATCTTTATCCTTTCCAATGGAAATTGTCTCAAATGCTACACACTCTCCTACCTTGTGAAATGCCCAGAGAGAGGAGCCTGGTCATGTTGTGACACGTGTTTTTTTCTCCAGCTTTATTGAGATTGTTTTTTTTTTTTAAAGATTGGCACCTGAGCTAACATCTATTGCCAATAGTCTTCTTCTTTTTTTATTCCTTCTACTCCCCAAAGCCCCCCAGCACACAGCCATATATTTTAGTCGTGGGTCCCTCTAGTTGTGGCATGTGGGACGCCGCCTCAGCATGGCCTGATGAGCAGTGCCATGTCCGCGCCCAGGATCCGAACCTGCGAAACCCTGGGCTGCCGAAGCGGAGTGCGCGGACTTAACAACTCGGCCACGGGGCCGGCCCCTGAGATATTGTTGGCATATATATAACACGTGCGAGTGGAAGGTGTACAGTGTGATGACATGATACTGCAAAATGACACCAGCTCCGGAGGATGCAGGGTCACTATCACCAGCATCAATTAGCAGACTCAGGTGCCCTCTATGACATGGACAAGGGGCCCTCGGTCTCTCATGAGTGGCTCTGGGGATGCCCCCTCTGCTTCTAACGGGCTCCTGCTCCGAATCCGCCCTCCAATTCGGCATGGTTCCGGAGACCTCCAGAGGCAAGGACCCTACCCCACTGCTTTTTGTATCCCTGTGCCTGGTCCCCGGCAGATGTCAGCTAACATCTGCTGAACGATACAGACAGAACATGACCAGACGCAAAGACACCATCATGCAGAGTGGAAGAGATAGTGGTAGTGATGATGGCAATGATGTAAATGACGCAAATAACAGTGGTGAGGACCCCTCACTCTGTTAAGGGCACTCTGGCCAGGGCAGCTACGGCGCACGGAGCGGCTATGATGTGCCCAGCGTGGTGCTTCACGCCGTATTCATTCACCATCTCACCGGTCCTCACGATGCCTTAAATGGTAGGGCAGCTTTGCTTTACAGATAAAACTGAGGACTGGAGAAGCAGAGTGACTTTTTCATGATTGCACAGCTTTCTAGGGGACAAAAGCAGGATTCACCCAGATCTGCCTGATGCCAACACCTGCGCTTTTAGTCATTTGGATGATTTGCGTTTTCTCTTCGGGAGAGAAGAGCAAACAATAAAAGCACTTGTTGAATGAATGAATAAATAAACGACTCCATGACTAGCAGCTCAAAGAGACAGGGAGCGTATTCCCTTGTCTCCTACTGTGTCCCTAACATCCTGACAGAATGGGGCACATGCTAGATGCTAAAAACAGTAACATGGAAATGCAATAAAATAAAGGAACGAAGGATTCCATCTCTGCCACAGAGAAAAGTGTCTGGGCTCTGAGTTGGCTGTTGACCTCCAACTCTCCTTGACATGCTCTAAAATGGCCGCTGGGCTCGCCCATGTCCTTTGGATATACAGAGTCTCCTGTTTATAGCCACAAGGACAGAAATCACAGCGGGGATAAAGGCTGAAGCTTCACCACCAGCCTGGAAGGGCCAAAAGAAAGGCGCTGACAAAACCCCAGTTTCCACAAACCCCAGGAACGAGGCCTGTGTATTTACTATTCCACCCGTGTTTCAAATCTTCACGCCGTCACCCAAGCCTTAATAACCCTCAGAATTCTCTGCACTTCCATTTCTGTCATGTATCAATGATATATTTTAATAAATAGTCAAGTAGAAAAGATTAGATTAATAGATTAAAACTATTAACCTGTTAAACAACTCTCAACAGTCTAGAAATTCAAAATAACCCACAACGCATAAATATATCATTAGTTTGAAATAATTCTTAGGCACTTAATTTTCTTCAATGTATGGTGTCAGTCAGCCACAACGCCGAGTAAGACGGCAGTTCAGGAAGGCGGCATGAGGATTTAAATATTAAGAGTTAATTCCCTGGTTAATTTAAACCTAAAATAGAGAAAAGCAGGAGGCTTGAGCAACACTGTCAAGTCGCAAACTCCTACATTTAGCAGGTGGGGCCCTCTGGGTAAAGCTGGGAGATTCTTTCAAGGGTGTCACAGCACATGGACGGTTGGCCCAGGTCATTAGAAAGAATTAGCATCAACGGCATCTTAGACGTGCTGCCTTCGGTTTCCAAGGGTTCAGGCAGGGGCACAATTCAGATCTGCTGGCAACATGCGCTGCTCTCTGAAGACCCCGCTCACTATGTCTCCCCTCACACAACTGTCGGGACACTGCAGACTCAGGAATGTCACCCAGATTGAAGCCCCTCGACAGGCAGGCAGGAAAGGGGTGGTGGCAGAGGGACCCATGCCCACTGTCCTGCTCTTCCAGGGAACCCATGGGGTCCCATGCAAACCCCAGAGGGCAAGTAACTCAACCAGGGAAGAGGGAGGCAGTACCGAGGCTCTCGTGCTGGACATATCAACAGAGGATAAATACCCTCCTTCGCCACCAATGTTCTTTCCAGCTGAGGCTGCGACTTAGCAACCATCCCTTTCTCTCACTCTCTGATGGGGAAGTCCTCTGGCTACTTTCTCCTTGGAATGAAAGGTAAAGAAGCTTCCCAACAAGTCTGCTCCCCCTCCATCCTGCCCCCGCTGACAACTGATGCTTACAGAGCTTTGCCATCCCTCCAATGTGCTCCCCGCATCCTGGCAATGCATCCCCCTCCAGGCTCCAGCTGCCAGTCCTTGAGACCAGCTGATGACAGACTGAGGTTTATAAGGCACAGCCAGCTCTGTCCACCACGATCCGTGGAGGACCAGGCTTGGTCCCTCACTGCCCGGATACACAAATGAGACGCCTAAGGACACGGTCGGGGCCTCCCAAGGGGTCTGGGGATGAGAAACTGGATGCGTGGACCACTCCCAAGCTTCCTAACGTGCCCACACCTCCATTTCCTGTAGTGTAAGCCGGGGATGGGTTCACACTCACCACGAAGGGCTATTTAGAAGGTTCAAGCACAGAGATGTACACAGGGCGCCCAGCAAGGACCACACACACAGTGGGGCTCAATAATTGTTAGTTCTTTTCTCCTGTCCTTGCCAAGCATTCACCAGACAAAATGGGAACAGCTCGGTCAGACTATGAAAAGGAGGTGCTCTTAGGCCTTGGATGGAGTACTCATAAACGGAGTACAGGAGGAATTTTTAGCCCCTATGAAAACAGAAGGAGTGGTGGGCACGGCCACCCTCCATGTAGCAGTGATGGAGAGATGGGGACACGCACTGCAGCCAGGTGCCCTGCAGGATGGGAAGATGGCAGTGATCAAGAAGGCAGGTTTGGATGTAACGATGTTCTTCACCATCCTGGTTTGCGTGGAACCTGGGGGAAGCTGAAGCCGGCGGTGAGGATTTTTTTCTTCCATTGGCAGAGCCAGACAGATAGCGAGGGTGCCGAAATTTCCCGAGTCGCTTCCTCAGATCAAAGGCCTTTGTCATTCAGGGCCTCAAAAAGCGACCAGGCCAGATCATCCTGGTCACCATGCTCAAGACTGTGCTTCTCCAGGACGAGGCAAGACTTCCAAATGCTCCAAACTGATAACTCCAGCTTCACAAGAACTTTCTTAATTTGCTCGAGGAGCACAGGTGGGAGACTCAGGCTGGGAGGGTGGACTGAAGAGGGGTTCCCTGGAGACCCCAATCCCTTCCCTTTGCTGGACCACCCCAAGCTCGAGAACCAGAGTGCCATTTGGAAAAAAAGTGATTCACCAATTTTGACGTCCACGGGTTGTAGTTTGCATTTCGTGGCTGTCCCAGAGGACAAACCTGAGGCTGTGTCTGGATTTTCAAGAATCTGCTCTATTCACAGAGTCCAGGTTTAACAGTGACTGATTAAGCAAAGAGTGACCTCTGTCCACCGAAAAAGCAAGTGGCCCCTTCAGAACAAGCACGTGAACCCCAGAGTCAGCATGCAATTTATGATCTTTGTATTCAAGCTTACCCAAAGCTTGGTAGGCTGAGAATACACATTTCTGGAAACCAAGTGAGCTCCAACCACAGGAGCATAAGCCTAGAGTCGAGATGAAGACGCAGCCTGACTGAAATATACCCGGAGTTCTCAAGTCATTCATTCTGCTCATACAGTACTGCTCACTGACTAGCATTGCGCCTACTGTCACTGTGCATTTTTGTGCAGATAAAGTTAACTTGTTTAGGGCTCCTTTTATTTTACTGCTGAAAGCCACAATGCTTAACAAGAAGATACTATTTAAAACAGAATTATGCAGCCACAACAGATGTGGTTATCAGAGGAAATGATCCATCGGTGAAAATCTTGGCTTAGAGGACAGACTCAGCTGGGCCCAAAGCCATTTGGCTATGGGATGCCCTTGGACAAGTCTATTCCTCAGCTCCCTCTGGGGAGGAGAGACGGCAATCGCCGCCTCGGAGGGCTGCTGGGAGGCTCACACGTGAAAAACGCACGAGACAGCAACTGGATCGTGGAGAAATACGAGCTCCATCGCCACCCTCGTCCTTACCTTCAGCCCACTCGCCAACACCAGGCTCCACTAGAAATCAGTCACCACGGCTAGCTCCTTCTAGGAACAGAATCCAGCATGGCGGTGATAAAAATAGATGTTCAATGAACACCTACTATGGGCCAGGCACTGTGCTAAGGGTAGACGTTATTATTATTATTATTATTATTATTATACTGAATCCTCCCTGACAGCACTGTGAGGGAGGTACTGATATAATCCCAATTCTACAGAGGAGGAAACTGAGGCCAGGTTAACCCGCCCAAGGTCACATAACCAGGCAGTGGGTGGCGCCAGATCTGAACCCAGGCGGTCTGGGCTCTTCAACATCGTGCTAAGCTGCTCGGCCCTTGGCAGGGCTGGAGAGCCGGCGAGGAAGACGCCCGCAGACCAGGCATGGAGAATCGTGCTTTTTCGGGACTCACAGAATGCTTTGCTGAACTGGCCTCCCGAGGCCTGAAAAGACGGCCTTTCAGAAACTCACCTCCAAGCCTCCCTTCTAAGGTCCTCCTGTCCTGAACCCTCAGCAACGCCTCTTTAACACCTTGCCCTCTGCAGCTTATTGTCCTCCTGGCAGACAGAACAAGCCTTTTAAAACCAAATCATGTCATGCCGCTCCTCTGCTCAGAATCCCCAGCAGCTCCCCATCTAACGCAGGGTTAAGGCCAAAGTCCTGACAACAACCTCCAAGGCCCCATCCAGCCGGATCAGCCTCGCTGCTGTTGCTCCAACACAGTGCACGCCCTCCTGCCCCGGGGCCTTTGCACCTGTTGCTCTCTCTGTCTGGAATGTGCTTCCCCCAACAATGACGGCTCAGCTCAGTCCCCTACTTCCTTCAGATCCTTGTTCCAACATCACCTTCTTGATGACGCAATACTCCTTCTGGCTCTGCCAAGCCCGCTCCCTGCTTCTCCCCCACAGCACTTTTCATCATACGACACGCCACGTATTTTTACGCATTTATGATGTCTCCTCCACTCCCGCTAGAGCATCAGCTCCACCAGGCCAGGGGTTTCTGTCTGTTTTGCTCAGCGCTGGATTTCCAGCACCGAGGTCAGACCCTGGCACTCAGTAGGCCCTCAAGAAATATTTGTGGAATGAATGAATGAATGAGACTTGGTCTTATCAGGTCCTCCCCCAGCCCACTCTCCCGTCTTGTGAGCCGACTGGTACACAGAGCAAACAAATGAGCCCTTAACCCTTTCCATCCCTGGTCTCCTCATCTCCGAAATGAGAGGACTGGAGAATTATCGAGAGTCCTTCCAGCTCGGAAAACCTCCAACCGACCAAAAGAGGCATAACTCTTCCCGACGGCAAGGCTGTAGCTCCATTGCCTTGATTATAAAAACTGCCTTTCCTTTCGAATTTTCGCTGTGAAGCCCCCACAGCCCCCATGCCTCTTAGCATAAGTGAGGTCTGGCTGTGGTTGTGCGACGTGAGTTGTCACCCGCATGGCAGGGCAGCACGAAGCTCAAGTGCTGGGATGGCCGGTCTCCTAAAACCGACCCAGGCCGGGTTACAGGGAAGTAAACCAAACCACACTCGGCTGTGTCTTAGGATCAGAAACACCACCTCGCCTCGTCCCTCTCAATTAAACACTAATTCCTTAGCAGCCCAGGCTGTTGGTTTTGGGGTTCAGCCAGAGGCCCTCTGGAGAAGGAACAAAATGAGGTGTTCCGGGCCAAAAGGAAGGCGCTGGCTGGGATGAAGGCAGACCCTGGTGTGATAACGGAGGATGCCGCGGCACAGCTGGAGCTGCGGGCGGAGGCCACGTCAGAGGGTCGGGCTCCTTCACAGTCACTCCCGTCCAGGGCTGTGTGGCCTGACTGACTTCAGGGGAGTCTCAGGCATTTGTGTCTCCACCGGCCCCACTCAGGGACTGAATGAGTCGAATGCTCTAGACAGTGTCTACACGTCCAAACCCCACCTAACCCAAGGCCAGGGTCAAATCCACCAGTGGGGTTGGCTGAGGCCTACACTAAAGTTCTCCTGACGTTTAACGTATAATTAATCCACTTCTCCGACGGAACGCTGGGTCACTATACTATAACTATACTATACTATATAGTATACTATATATACTATATACACTATACTATAACATTGGTCTTTCAAACGATGCTCTCTGAGCTTTAACTGCAGAAGCCATATAAATTCACCAGGGGACTTCTTCACAGTTCTGCCTTCTTGACAGGCCCTCAGCCTCCGGCGGGGTCCCCAGGCCCTCGCAGGCTCCTAACGTCTGGTAACTCATCCCCCGCATATCGAGGAGCCAGCAGGGCACGGCGGTTAAGCACAGGCATCAGAGAAGTCAGACCTGGGGGGCAGCCTGGCTCTACGACTCTCCTCCAACTGGGCAGCCTGAGCCCATACACCTCTCTGGGCCTCAGCTTCCTCATCTGGAAAGTGGGAACACAAAGACCACGTCCCTCATAGGGTGGTCATAAAGATTACATAAATTAACAGTAAGATAATATGTGTAAATCACTTAGCTCAGAGCCTGCCACGAATGGTACCATAAATGGCAGTCATTATCATTAGAAATTTCTCCTTTATGCCTCCTTGAGCCACACAGTCCTGAGGTTTGTGCTGGCCCTTCCTGGTATACAATCTGGCATCATGGTAATAACAGGGGGTTCCACCACTGAGTACATGCAAGTCTTGGCTAGTTAGGGAGAGCAAACAGACGCCACACATGCCACCTTCCCCTCCCCTGCCCTGGGCAGGCATCTCTAATCAATCTCAGCATTCTTCTCCCTCTGACTGTGGCCGTGGGCTAATAAGACTCAATTCAGAGCTTCAGGCAGCCACGACTACACTGGGGGAAGCCGCCTGCTGTCTTCTGATCTGCTGTGGGAGGGATTCAGGCACTAGACGACGAGGGCAGGGACCTCATCCGCATGAGGGTCACGAGGAAAGGATCGAGTTTGGTCCATGTTCACTGCTGTAAGCCCCGCACTTTGGACAGTGCCTGCCAAGTGGCAGACACTCAACTATGTGCTGGATGAATAAATGAGCAGCTAATCCATCTGAGTCCAGAGCACACGGGACTGGCCTGACCCAGCAGGTGCTGGAGGAATGTGGGAGGACAGTGGGCAAGGCTGGCCAGACCCTCACCTGACACAGCATCCTTGGCTTCGGCAGGTTCAAGGCCTGACACAGCCAGTCACTCATCACGTGACCTGAGCAGGCAGGGCCTCTCTTCCCCATGTGTGCAATGAGACGGAGGGACCAGACAAGGCCCAAGGCCCCTCCAGTCCTGACATTCTGATCCAGGAAGCACTTCCAGGCACCGCCAGTCAAAGGACGCCCACTGCCCCACAGGCCACAGCCTCAAATGCTGTTCTTGCAGAAAACCCCATTCCCAGGGGCCCAGGAGAGAAACACAGGTGCTGGGCAGCTGCTGGCCATGTGGGTCACCGCCTGCGTTCACAGCCCCAAGCCCGTCCACTCCTCCTTTCCAGCCCACACTCCCAGCCCCCTCATCACCCCACATCCTCTGCCCTCTCAGTGTAGGGTACCCATCCCAAAGACACTCACTGAGCACCTTCTAGAACCCAGCCCACCTCAGTGAACAAGACAGACGTGGTCCCTGCCTACGGAGCCGCCACTCGAGAGACGGGGAAAGTACACAAATCTACAGAGTGTCAACAGGCCATGAGGGACACAGGCCACAGGAGGGGGAGGAGGGTACCCTGAAGAAGGGGTCAGGCAAGGCTTCTTTGAGGGGAGGATGCAATGAAGACCCGAAGGATGAAAGGGCACCAATCATGGGAGGATCAGAGGAAGAATATTCCAGGCAAAGGGAACAGCACTTGCAAAGGTTCTTAGACAGGAATCAGGAGGTTGGCAAAACACAGCCGTTTACGTTTTTACATATTAACCATGACGCTTTCGCATTATACTGGCAGAGGAGAGAATGTGCCACAGAGACGGATGGCCTGTGAAGTGTGAATATTGACTATCTGGCTCTTTACAGGTAAAGTCGGCTGACCCCTGGTTTAGAGTGTTAGATAAACAGAGAGGTGGTCAGGGCAGCGAAAACGGACTGAGCAAGGGGGAGATGGACGCACAAGGGGACTGGGGAGGTGGGCGGGAGCCAGGCCATGCTGGGTTGTGTGGGTCACAATGGCCTCCAGCCTGGGATCTTGGCCTCCATTCCACCAGCCTCCAACCCACCCTGCAAACGGTTGCCATGGTGATCTCCCCGAAACCCAGAGCTAAACATGCTACTCTTCTCAAAGAATTGCAAGGGCACTCCATGGTTTCCCAAAGCGTGTTCCAAGGAACACTCGCTCCATGGAACGAAATTCAATAAGAAAGTTCCACGGTTAAGTCAGTTTGAGAAACATGGCATTCTCACTTCCTCTCTTGGATGTTCTCAAGCAAGCCCATGAGCACATGAAAGGCTCTGAAAAGCCCCACAGCAAAGAAATCTGTTGACTTCAACTCACTGTCCTTTAAACTTACTTGGCCACAGAACCTCTTTTTTCCACAAAAATCTGTCAATATTTTAAAGAACGAGCATTCCATGGGCTAAAAGGCAAACTCCTCTGCTCGGCATTCGCCATCTTGATTTTGTGCATGTGGCCTGGGGAGCCATCTCTCTCGTCTGTCCCTTGCCTTCTTCCTGCCTCCAATTGCCCCAAACAAAGGTCATTTGGCCTCTCCAGCTCTGTTCCACCTAACGGAACAGCAGCAGGAACAGCACTGACATTTACCACCTGTGCCACTGGTGATGGGCGTCTGCTACCTGGGCCTGTCTGGTATCTCCTTCCCCCATCTTTGGTAATGACAGCCTGGCTTTCCTTTGGGGACCACCCCTCCCCCACCTCCTGCCAGCTCCAAGGGTGAGGACATACCCCTGGTCTGGCTCAGCAGAATATTCCATCCTCCTGCTTTGGAGTGACTGTCAGGGTAACGAGGACAGGACTGAAGCCGGGCCAATGAATTCCGGCCTAGGAAGGGACTGGCTCCCTTGGAGTTCGCAATGCAGTAGCTGGGATGGTTTCCACGCCCAGGTCCGTTTTGTGCTTCACCCCTAAGTTCTCCCCAGCCCAGGATTGAGCCATCCTTAGATTCCAGTCACAGATGCCCACAGAGGGCACCAGGAGTGCTGGAAAGCGCTGCCCACAACCTCACATCTTCCAGGCAAGTACGGACACTTCTCAGCCAAGGCAGGTGGCCTGGCCCATCCACTCTCTCACGTGGAAGGTGAGGACCAGAGAGAGGCGGCTGTTAGCAGTTGAGACCAGGGAGAGCGAGTGGGGTACGACAGGGGACAGGGGAGGGGGCGTGTACCTGCTCGCTGTGCTTTTCCTTCCAGCTGCACTGGCTCCGTCAGCCTGCAAAAGAAACCCAAAACACCTCCATCAGCCAACGGAGAAGACACAGATTCTACCCAATGCTACCCCACCAAGGTCCTGCTCAACACCAGCCTTCAGACAGACAAGGGAGCTGGTCACAAACCCCTGCTCCATTCCTCCAGGCTGGAAAAATCCACCCCAAGTGGTGAGAAGGAGTCAGGATATCCCTCCCACCCCATTCACTTGGCCCTTTAAATCCAGCTGCGCACCCATTGCCAACACAAACCCAGCAACCACAGAGCCCCGGGGACTTCGTGAAACGTAAGTAACCAGCTAAATCTGAGATTGAATTGCACCATTTTTATTTTCAGCTGGGATTTCCAATAAAACAGTAGCCACAGATTTATTCCTACCGACCAGAGGGGGAAAATCCTATTATGTTAAAATATTCTGTCCCCCAACCCTTCGAGCAGGGGAGGCAAGAGGAAGCGGGTTCTTAATCTCTTTTATTTGGGGGTGGGGGATGGGGGGATAAGGCCTGACCAAATGAAATTTTCAGAAATCATAAAATTCTGGTTCCGATGGAGAGACTGAGGCCGTGGATGAGGAGGGAGCCGCCTGAAGTCTCATGAGGCCTGAATGACAAATGTCTGGGTCCCCAGCTTCTCAGCCAGTGCTGGGGGACCTCTATGCAGAGGCTGAAGGAGGCCAGACATGGAAAGAACGCCTGGGTTGTCCAACACCAGTGGCTGAAGATGCCTTCTCTAGCTTTGTCAAAACATTTATATAATAATAACAATCGTGGTTAGAATAATGTAGGTCACAACGCCAGCATACACGTGTTTCCAAATTCAGAATCTTTCCGATTTTAGAAAGGTAACGTAGCGCATGTGTTTTACATTTTCAAACAACCTTGGCAGGGTCTGGGGAGCCCCCAGAACTCAGGCATGTTGATGTTTCTACAGTGAAACTTCGGCAGTCAGCCCTCCGCAGGATAAGCGAAGACCACAACCAGCCTCTTCTCCCTGAGGTCAAGTTCCGCCGCCTCATCAGTTACCAAAAAAAAAATCTTTCTGTTCGTTTTGAAGTTTTTCTGAATTTCAGGATTGAGGACCTAAAATCAGAACTGCTTTAGCTGCCTTTGGATGAGCGCTTAGGAGAGGCTGCAAACTGGCAAAAGCAGACGGCAGACTTCCACTCAGACAGTCAATATATAAAAATAAAGGGATTTCACCCAAAAGGGGCCAGATTTCAGCTTCTCTTTAAAAACCAGCAACACACATTCCCACATGGCCACAGTCCGCTGGCACTGACATACCTGGTCTCCAGTGCCCCCCCCCCCCCGCCCCGCCTTATACCCAGCCCTCAGGCCTGGCCCCTGTGGGTATCCAGACTCAGTCCCCCTGGCTAACTTCTCAGCGGGCGCTAGCGTACGGGCATTAAATGCCTCTCACTTAGTCCTCTGGATAGGTCCCCCAACACACACACACAACATCCCCATTTTATAGGTGAGGCACGGCGGGTCAAAGAATTGGAGTGGTTTATCCAAAGTCCCACAGCGACAAGCCCAAGGTCAGGGTCACACCGATGCCCACCTTCCTCAGCTCTGGGATAGCGGATCCCATGCCAATGTTCAGGAGCACCCATCAGGAAACGGGGTGAACCCGCACAGCCCCACTGCCCACACGAGGGAAACGGGAGGGTGAAGGACACAGAGAGAGGGAGAAATCTGAGCCCGGGAGGGAGAAATTAACAGGATGCCCGTGTATTATTTCAGTGGAAGAAACAAGAAAGCAGAAAACGGGTTTGCGTATCATTTCACTGGGAGCAAATGAGCGGGATCAATGACAGCCTCTTTCCGACATCTTGCCTTGCTCAAAACTCATCTGCACAGCCAACGGGAAGCAGTCGTTTTAACGTCCATGTCATAAGAGGCAGGAGTGGGAGGGGCTGGAAATTCTGCCCCAGAGAGCTTAAAACAATTGTGAAATCCCAGATGACCTCTCATCTTTCACTCTCAACTCTGGGTATGTATTTCTAGCATTTCATACATATTTTTCATGTTGTCTTTTCTTGCCCTTTTTCTTTACAGTTTCACACAAGGGTTGACCAGCTCAAGCGCAGGGAACATGTGACTGGGTAGGGGGAAAGCTTCTGTTTTTGGCACACCTAATCACGGCCACCTGTGTGTCCCTTTTCTTACCTTTATGAGACTTGAGCTTCTCAGCCCTGGAAGCAACACCCATTTTTGTTTTGCACCCATTTCCACAAAATGCGAAAAACGTTCAAATCGTTATCTAAACAAATCCTTTTGCAGAACCATAGGTGGCAGGAGTGAGGAAGCGGAAGTGCTGGAGGGAGGGGTGCCACCTCAGCAGGGTGTGAAATGTCCCTTGATTGGCAGATACGGGAAAGCGGATACGGATAGGGGTGTCAGTGGACAATGGACTCAAGGGGAAGATGTCCAAGACGGCAGGTGTCAGTATCACAGCACCCGTCAATCACAGCATTCGGGCCTGGCTGAGTCCGGCCCCACCATGACAGGGGACAGCCTCTCGGGCCCTCCCAGCCCCAGCTGAAGGCCACAGTGTGATTCTGTCGTAGAGATCCATAAGACACCAGGCCAGCTGTGCATCCTCACAAATACACCACAGCGATACCTAAATTCAGGTGAACCTCTCACACTGCCATTTTCCTAGGCCGAAAGAGTCTAATACCAGTAATCTCACATGGTTCAACCTAAACCACAAACTCACTGTCACCCAGTATAACCCCACCTGATTCTCCATTTGGCCTGAAGTTTAAGAAGATGGGGTTTAGGGTCAGACTGTGTGAGCTCGAGTCTTAGTTCTGCCGTTTTCTAGCTGTGTGATCCTAGGCAAGTCACTGCACCATCAAGGCCTCAGTTTCCTCATCTGCAAAATGGCTCCATGCTCATCCTAGGACCTACCTCCCAGGGCTGGCATGAGACTCAAATAAAGTAACATATGTAAAAGTACGTAGCATGGGCTCAGCTAGCATGACGAGAACAATCATTAACAATACAGATGCAGTTATAAAGGCCACCAGTTATTGGGTCCAGGAAACCGAGGCACAGAAAAGCGGAGTGACTTGTACAGATGACTCAGTGGATGTGAGAGCAGCAGAGCAGGCCTGGACTGTGCCAGGGGTCCTGCCAGCCTGTCTCGGGCCCCATCTGAATCCTGTGCTGCAAGTTGGCATCTCCTAAGCGTCCATCAGCCCCCATAGCCCTGCGGCCTTCTCCAAAGGGCCGGGAGAAGGACACTGGATACAAAAATGGAGGTGAATTACTAAGCACAGGCTTAAGGAATGGAAACTCTACTGCTGCTGCCGCTGGACCATGTGTCCCTAAGGGATGCAGCTTCCTGCCCTGGCCCTGTCTGGGTCTCACTTTGAACCTGGGGCAAGCTCCTTCTTTTCCCTGGACCTGAGGTTCTCATAGGTGAAAATGGGGACAGGAGGCACAAGAGTTAAGTCATATCATCTCCCCACTCCCTGTCATCTCTGTCACTCTATGTGGAACTGACCCAACCTTAACCAAACCTCTACGGCAAATGAAATATGGTGGAGGACAGGGGGCCCAGGAGAGACCTTCCTTCTCACTCTTCCACAGGTGGAGGTAAATATATCTGGCCCCCCCGCCCCCCAGCTCCCCATAAGGGTGCCTGCCCCCCTTTTCCACACCCAACCATTCCTCCTACACCAGCTTCTCCTTAGGACCCGGGCAAGGCTATTTTTGGTTTCAGTCAATCCTCCTCTTCCCTCCCAAATGAATGTTAAGTTGTTCTTTTCCATTCTCTTATTAAGGATTTTCTTGGAAAGAAAATATTATTCCAAACCCAGAAATTTTATTTCTAAATTTGTGCAAATGTAAGTTGTAAGACATTAGCTGCATTTCACATTTTGTGCAAATGGCAGAAACAGGCAATTCGTGTGCTACGGGATGGGGGGCTGGCCAACGATTTCGATAAAATAAACCCTTTTTTAATTTAAATGCTAATGCACTGAATTAAAATTTAATAACTGAGGAAATTGAAAAGCCGAGCAGGAATATTGGAAATAAATCCAAGCAGAAACAGCTGAAATTAAAAATTCTACAGAGTGGGAGGATAGCAGCTAAGCTGTCTTATATGATTACATTTTTTTTTTTTTTCAGAATGAAGCAAAAAAAAAAAAAATCCTATCTCTCGCTGGCTCTAGGGCAGTAAATCCACAGTGCTGTGATTTATTGCTCAATTTTCCTGAGGGAAAAAGGCTTTCTTTCATGCTGAAATATTTCATAAATTTCAAGCCAGCATAAATTCTTAATTTAAAAGTTATGGAGGTCACATTTAGTGCACTTGTACGGTTCCAAAATCTTAAAGGAATAGCAGCGACCAGAAAAAAGCAAAAAGGAGGGGTAGGATTCACTCCTTTTTTTTTTTTTTTTTCTTTTTTTTAATTTTGGTTTTAATTCACGAGTTGAAATTTCGTGATTAAAGATCCCTCCTGCATGGATGGAAGCCAAACACGTGGGGGAACTGGTGTCTGTTTGGAAGTCGGCTGCAAAAGATGGAGAGATAAAGACTTAATTCAATTATAAACAGGCATTTTTTTTTTTTAAAGCCACTTGAGGAATTTCTGGTAAAAATTTCCTCCCTTCATTGCCCGGGAAGGGGTGAGGGTGGGGGAGGGTGGCCAATGTAATTGCTTCTCTTAGATCTCCAATCTTTTGTGCACACTGATATATTCATTTGTTATACAGCTGTTCAGCGGCGGAAAGAATGCTGGGGCGCCCATAATTCTAAGCAAATCAATCAAAAATTAATGATTTGTCATGCTTGCACAATGGAGGAAAACAGCTCCTTGGGTCCTGGCTGCCTGATCTCGAAGAATGAAACGCCTTTCTGCAATAAGAGAGCCGAGCCAGAGGCTCAGGGAGGCTGAAGTGCCACCGCAAATATAGGGACTCACGGTCCCCCGAGCTCTGAGAGGATGGAGGCGGCCACCATCTTGGAGAGGGCATCTCCAAGATGGCGCCTCGGCCATCAAGCCCAGGATGGACCTAGCGCAGCACATTTCCGTGGTGGGATAATTAGGATCTTGCCTTGGCCCTCCCCTACTGCAACTCAAAACCTGCTTCCTCTCTGGAGACATCAATGACTCCCCCTCCCCCCACCACATCTGATTTGTACCCGTTCATTGTTCTTCCAACAGGGCTCACACACCACCACGGGCATCTTTCACCAACTCTATGGGACGAGAACCACAGTTCCTGGAGGGCTGTCTCCCCCCAAGGACCACATCCTACACACGGCCATGTCTCCAGCACCCAGCACGGGGCCCGGCACGGGGCAAATATTCGGTAAATATGGTTGAATCCATTACTGTAGTTACTATTTCTCAGGAAATAACTGATAATGAGGTTGCTTAGATGAATGATGAAATGCACTGGCAACCATACCCGGATGAAATACAACAACTGATCTTAAATAATCAATCGCTCCTTTATTCATTCAACAGATATTTCTTGACAGCCTACTATGTGTCAAGTACTGTGCTGGGCTTTGGGTGGACAACCTCAAACTCACCGGCGGACAATTCCAAATTCCCAGGGTTCCCTGCTTCTTAGCTTCTCTCCACCCTTAGAAGGGAAGAGAGGACGTGAGTCCAGGAGAGAAAGGAAGTTGTCTGCACCCTCAAAGGCCCTTGAACACTTGTATTCTTTCTTACTAATTCCCGTGGATGTTATATTATACAAGTATCAAATGCGTATTACTCCAAAATACTTCTACGTACTTCATATCTATGTATGCATGTTAGTTCTAAAATAGAAACTCTGTTTTAAATTACCAACTGGTACAATGGACCCTGTAGGAAAATGCTCAGCCTCAGCAGTGAGTGAAAATGAGTGCCCTGGACCTGGAGGCCTGGAGCAGGCCCCGCACCTGCGGGAAGCACCTGCAGAGCCCCAGGACCTGTCCAGAGGGTGATTCTCTGTCCCCTACTATTTACTGAGGACACAGGGTCAAGTGGGGCCGAAACAACTCAAGCCTCGTTTACACATCGCTTTCCTTCCCAACAGCCAGCGGATCCCCAAAATGTAACCTGAACTTCTCTCTCTCCCACTGAGGCACAAGACTCCAATCAGACAGTCATTCGCTCATCCGACAAGTATTTACTGAGCTCTTATGCACCAGACATCATTCTAGGCAGCTGGGAGATATCCCTACCCTCATGGCGATTACATTCAAGCGGAGGAAGACGGTAATATTGAGGTAATAGATAAGTAAAATATAAGGTATGCTAGAGAGTAACCAGTTAAGTAGGGGGAAAAACAGAGAAGGGTAGGGGGTAATCAGGCTGCTGGGGCCAGGGAGGAGCCATGGGTTGTGATTCTAAGGGAGGTGACCAGAGAAAGGATCACTGGGCAAACGATGGAAGGAGGTGAGGGCGCTGGCCAGGTGGTGTCCGGGGAAAGGGAATGGCCAGCAAGGACTCAAGGGCGGGTGCGTGCCTGGTGTACTCTGCAAACAGCGAGGATGCCCGTGCGGCTGGGGCTGAGTGAGCGAGGACGAGACAGGGAGAGGTATGGGAGGTCGGCCGTGCAGGGCCTCTGCGGCCACTGAAAGGCTCTGGCTTTGACCCTGGAGAGTCCCTGGAAGGTTCCGGCAAAGTGACATAATCTGATGTCCACTTAAAAGAAATCATTCTGGCTGCTGTGTTGAGAATAGCCCATCAGGCAAGGGAGGGAGCATGTAAGAGGCTGGTGAGGAGGTCACTGCAGCACCCCTGGGAACAGACGAAGGTGGCTGGGACCAGGGAAGTGGCAGCGAGCGGGTGAGGAAGGGCTGGGTTCTGAATACACCGGGAGGGAGAACCAACAGCATACGCTGATGACCTGGATGTGGGGGAGGAGAGACGGAGTCAGGGAAGATTCCAAAAATCTTGGGCCTCAGCACCCAAAAAAACGAAATTGCATCTCCCTGATACACAAGAATGTTAATCATTGGCATGGCACTTTATAGGGCCTTAGACCCCATTGAGTCCTCCCAATGACCCTGTGAAGCAGACTCTGCATCTGAACCCTCCCCCTGTGAACAAGAAGCAACCAAGCAACCAGAGGGGCCAAGTGACTTGCCCAAGGTCACACAGCTGGTCAATGGCTTGGGCAGGGCTCACATAAATCTTCTCAACCCAAGTCCATGGCCATTTCCTCTATACACTTGGCCCTTAATCTCTAGAACCAACACACCAAACCTGGCCCCCAAAGATGCAGATGAACTATTTTCCTAGGGAACCATGGAGCCCCAACTCGAGCACAGGCAGCCCCTGCTTTTACTCACCAGGTGTTCCCCAAAAAACACCTACTAAGGGTGACAGTGCCAACACTGCACAGTAGCTTCACAAGTTATAAAGAAGATTCCACTCCCGGAAAACTAAATCTATTATAAAGTCCTGCGTTAGACTTTGCTTCTTAGATCAGTGATATGTTTCTAGCATGTGGGACTTGGTTTTTAATTTTGCATTTGCTTTTCCAACTGAACATGGTTACTCAAAGCCACTGACTGGCCTGGGTTCCAAGCCTGAGGTGGGGTGGAGGCTGCCAGAGAAGGCTCCGGATTAAAAGAGCTAGAGCTCAGATGGGCGATGGCATTTTTCAATAGATATTTGCAGAGCTCACAGTAGATGTGTGATTTTGAGCAAGGCCTTGGGGGGCTGACTCTAAGATGAATCAGACATGGTTCCTTATTCATTTGCCCCGATACTACGTATTAAGTGCCTCCTAAGCACTAGTGGCACATAACAGTACCAAGCGACACGAGAGTACCAAGAACAGTGGGGAGACCAGCATAGATTATTTAACTGCTTCGTGGTACCAGTTTCTAACTACCCACTGAGACATGTGCTGGGAGGAGAAAGCCCTGGGTTCCACAAGCATCTTTGACAACAGGATCCAATGAGACTGTAGGGTCAGGAAGGGCTTCCCTGAGGAAGGGATGCTGGAAAAGGGCGCTCGGGGCTCCTGCTCGATGCGGGGAATGTAAAATCTAGATGCAAATGAAGCGAGCACAAGCTGGCCACCAGGGAGAGAGCAGAAGGGCACCATGCTGCCCAGCTGGGAAGGCTGAGTCACTGAACCCTGCAGGGCTGTAGACTTCCCTCAGGGCCTTCACCTCGGAGGGAAGGGACCAGCCCATCTGATGTGCCCAGCCTCACACAGGGAGCCCCTAACTAGACCCCTGGTCAGGGCCCAGAGGCTGAAGGAGACCCCAGAGATGCCATCATCAATTGGCCAAGTCTCCAACTACAAGATAAACCCAATAGGGATGATCAATGTCTATTCCTCTCCGTTAGGATGCCCTTCTGCCCCTCCCCAAGCCCCTGCTGTCTGACCTAAGTGTCAAGAAACAAACCAAGCTTCCTAGGAATGGAATCAACGCAGGCCTCGTCTGTTTCATATGAGTTTCCACATACAGGGAGGTTCTTCTCCTCTGGTGGGCAGCCACGCAGACTGGAGCAGGACCCTAATACTGACATCATCGTTGTTGTTATCATCATCATCCTCATCACCATCATTGTTGTCGTCGTCATCATCATCATCATCATCACCATCACTGTCGTCATTGCCTTTGTCATCCTGATCAATAGCTAGTGATTACTGAGCACCTGTAAACCAGGCTAAGGAGTTCTGGCTTCACCCCAAGGCTTCTAAGGCCATCTTGGAAGGCATGTGCACCTCTGAAAGAAACCACTGACTGCAATATGGAGGCTGGGAGCCCAACACGGAGGCCTCTGTCATCTTCCAGGGAAGAGATGATGATGGTCTTGGGATGGTGGTGGAGGAGAGAAAGCTCCAGGACCAAGAGCTATCGGGAGTGACAAGGATCAACTGAGATAACACGCGGAAAGCACCCAGGGCAGGGCTGGCACAGAGTAGTTGCTCAATAAATGGCAGGTTACTAATCAATAAACCGCTGCAGCTGTTGAGGAACCCCTGGCAGTCTTAGCCTGTGTGCAGAGACCCAGGCACCTGGGAGGGACGGAAGGAAAAGATGAACCCACCTCCACATCTGTGGGCTGACTCATGGACCTTAGAAGAAGGGGGAAGTCTCAGCTTCAGAGAGGAGAGGGCAGTAGCCTTCCTGGGCTGCCAGTAGGACTCACCACCCAAACCACAGGCCCGGTTCTCATCCCAGGGTGCCGGATGCCACCACAGTTGGAGCCTGCGGCCCACACGTGCATTTAACGGGTCTGTGACGGCTGCTGGTTGCTTAATGTGTGTAAATTCTTTGCCCAGCCGGGTCAGATCCCAGAGGGGTCAAGGGCTGAGTCAAAAGTGTGAGGGTCGTTCCTGGGCTCGGGCCCAGCAAGATTACTGGGGTTTTCATTGTTTCTTTTTTAACTTCTTATAATGCAATAATTCTAAATTTAAAGGAGAGTTGCAGAAAACGTATGGGGACTTCCCTTCCACCCTACACCCAGCATGATGGGCTACAGGCAGGGGACAAACAGGGTCAGAATTCCGCCTGCAAACGGGCTGTGGGAGGGGACCATAGAGGAGCCCGAAGCCCAGTTAGGGGGCTGATGCCAGCATCCAGGGAGGGTCAGCCAGCACCTGAGCTGAAGCAAGGCGAGGCCGGGTCTCTCTCCCCGGGACCAGCAGTCAAAAGCCCTCAGGCTCCAGGACTAAAGTGTGAGGAAGGGCACTAGCATGGGAGGCAGGCCGGGCAGAAACCCTGCCATTTGCTGGTGGGACCTCGGGCAAGTGACTTGACCTCTCGGTGCCTCCATTCCTCCCTCTGTAAAATGGGTGCGATGCCAGTGCCCACCTCAGAGGCCGTGGTGAAGAGTGAGATCAACCATCCCGTGCTAACGACAGGGCCTCGACATCCACAGTGTCAGCTCGTATTATGAATCCAGCACACAAGGCCTCAAATGGGGATAATACTAGCCGCCCCAAGCGGCCAGCGTATAGGCCAGCCCTGGGCTCGGGCACCGCATGCAACATCTCATGTAACCTCCTCAACCACCCGAAGCGGCAGGGGCAGTCCCCAGGCCGCTGTCCAGGCGAGGACCCACAGGCTCGAGGGCACAAGGACGAGCCGAGAAGAAGCTCAGCCAGGACACCCACTCAAGCGCTGAGTCCAAGGCCACGTTCTCAAACCCGACACCGTGCTGCCCCCAAGGCCCGGCGGGTGACCCGGGCGAGTGACCTTCCCCGTCTCTAAGAGCAGACACTAGACTTGCTCCTCTGGGTGCCGAAATGCTGCTCTGTTTGTTTTCTTTTAGAAAAAGAAACGCCTCTTGGTTCTTTACAGTCAGACGGTTAATCTCCCAATTTACAAAAGAGCGAGTCATGTGACTGCATTCCACAAAAATTCTCTCTCCAGGTTTATGATTTTACAGAAAACTCCAGGGAAAACCGCCTGGAGCGAGTTAAAACCAGATCAGCCATAAACCATGTCCTGATACAGCCTCACCAAGCCAAGACTCAGATTACTCATTAAATACGTGATAAATATTCGCTTCAGATCAGCAGGAAGTTGGGGGTGGGGGCGGGGAAAAAAAGAAAAACTTTTGGCTTCTTGGGGAAAAACACCTATTCTAAGTACAGAGGGTTGCAAGCTCCAAATGAAGGGAACCCAGAATTGGGGGACGGGGTTTGTAAAAGTCACCCCCTTAGGCATTTTCAAGTCAGGCAGTAAGGCTGGTCCTCAAACTTCTTCAAGGGGACCGAAGTAAAGGGCCAGAGCCCGCTGAGACATGGCGATGCTGGCACAGCCCCCAGGGAAGACCAGCAGCCGCCCACGCCAGGCGACCCTGCTGGCCCCAGGCCTTCTTCGGACCACTGGCAGAGGTGATCTCTGGCCCTCTATTTGTCCGTCTGTCCAGTGATGCTGCTGGACTGACCGCCTCTCAGACATCTTCCAACTCTGACGGCTGGGGTCAGGCTGAGCTGGGTTCCAATTCTATCTGGGCCACTAAGGAGTGCTGTGACCTGTATCAGGTCACATTGCTTCTCTCTGCCTCAGTTTCCTCCAATGTAAAAGAGAGACAAATCCCCATATCACACAGCTGCCGGGTGGATGAAATGGCATGAAGTCTGCAACGTCCTCAGCTAGCGCTAACAATACCACATGGGCCCCAGATCTGGATGATGTCATTATGATCACATCATGGTGGTGAGTCAAACTAACACACTAAAAAACCCCAAATATATCCTGATCCCTCCAGCAGGATTTACTTGGCACAGGGGTTCCCTGCATGGAACCTGGAGGCGGATGGCCTAGGTTCAAATCCTGACTCGACCAGTGACAAGCCATGTGACACCGGGCAAGTCATTTAACCCTCTGAGACTCAGTTTCCTCATCTGTCCAATGCGGAGAATAACAGTACTCACTCACCTCACAAGGTTATTTAAATTACTTAATATATGCAGAGCTTTCAAAACAATGCCTGGTGCATAGTAAGTGCTAAGTATTAGCTATATAAAAAAATCATTTATTAGAATGACTTATTGTTTATTAAACATTACCTATATAATTATGATTTCTTAAAATCTGAGCAAGTCTCTGATTCGCTCTGAGCCTCAGCTTCCCTAGCTATAAGCTGGAGAATTTTGACCCAATGGGCTCTGAGGATGCTCCTAGTTCTGAAACTCACTGATTCTGTTGATTCTGTCTTGGCTCACACTGTCCCCCTACCTGGACTGTGGCCCACGCTGACCAGCTGGATATCAGGCCCTGCTCCTTCCCTGACCACAGGAACAACTTCCTAGAGCAGCAAGGGCGTGCATGTGCACACCTGGGGACATCACCGCTGTCTGCAGCTTTGCTCCCAATCAGCTGCAAGCTCCACAAGGATGGCTACCTTTTCAGAGCTCCTCTCTGGCTCCACAGCACCCAGGGCTGTGTTGCATACAGAAGGGGCCTCATAAAGGTCAGTCAATTGGGTTAAGATGTAAAGGAATTATACTGCCAACACTTAAGAGAACCATAGTGGTGAACGGGGCCTAGGGGCTCACCTAGACCAAGAACGGCAACCAGCTTTTATTTTCAGAGCCAATTCTAATCAATTAGTAGTGGCTGCCTGGGGGGATGTGTTGAGAAGGATTCTGGAGCCACATCAGAGCTCAGCTAGGACCAGTGCTGTGATTGACTACTGATGTCTGCAGTGAGCATGGAAAAGCTGCGGATGGTGGCATGCTCGCCCCCTCTAGTCCAACACCTTCCTTTTATAGATAGAGAAACTGAGGTCTCTTGACCCCCAAAGCACCCTTCTTCCGGTCACCACACTGTCATTTGCAAAAACATTCCTACGTGAAGGAGGAGCCGTGGCCTTTTAAAATTTAGAGAGAAAAAAAGGACACCGAAGAAGAAAGAAGACCAAACACAAAAGAAACACACAGAAAAAAACTACATGTACAACATGGGCTTACTTTGGTTGTGAAAGAAAAATAATTAAAGAAGGGCAAAGTAGAGGCTCTAAGAAAGACTTTTTTCCTTTTTAAAGAAAGAAAAGTCTGGAACACACGCTCAAAGTAGAAGTCTTACAAATTCCTATTGCAAAATAACTCCTGGTCAGCCAACCACAATCTCTATAAATATATCACAAGATCAACAGTCCAGGCAAATAGGGGGAGGGGGAAAATGACTGCATGAATTTTTTAAAAATCAAAATAGCTCCTCTCACAGCTGGAAAGCAAGGAGTCCCCCATTTTCTTACAGAATGAGAGGCCCACAAAGAAAAGCAAGATTGTATTTCTACACAACCCGATGGACGCCCGCTGAGACATCTAGACAGCCAGGCTATTTTGAAATTATTCTACAATTCTGTTTTCTTTGCAGGGGGAAAAAAAAAAATCTGGGACCCTGAATGATCAGGGCAGCCAGGATCTTACAATGGCTTCCATGGGATTATTCAGGGTAGGAGCAGGGACAGGCTCTGGGGGGCCCGATCTGGGTGGTACTTCTGGGCCTTAAAGAGATGCCACTCTAGGTCTTTGAAATGGAGGCAGCTGAGTAAAGGGGTTTGAGTACACAGGTGATGAAGGGGCTGAGAAGTCAAACAGGGGCCAGAAAGGTAACCACCGATTAGCATGTGAGGGGGCTCTGCTAGAAAGGGAAGAGATGGTGTTACCAGAAGTTGCGGCAGCTCAGCAGAGGCCGCCCAACGGGAGTGGGTTGCAGAGCAGGGGCTGGAGCTGCACAGAAAACACAGCAAGAGGCAGAGAACCCGTGGGGAGAAACATCCTGGGCTTTTCCCTTCTTCTCACCTTCCAATCTCCCTGCTCTGCATCCTTCTGGCTCAACTATTTGAAGGCCAGAGAGCAAAGGCAACTGGGAAATGTAGTTCCTTGCAATACAGAGCACAGCAGGGGAAAGACAATGATGGAGCTGAGGGCAAACCAACAGCAGATCAGCTCGGATCAGGAGACCCTGGAGGGTTGCAACCACTAGACAGCAGTGTCCTGCACGGCTCACCAAGGGGTCCCCCTGAGTCTGGCGTCCCTGTTTGGACTGTAGCTTCCTCACTGGCAAGGACCATCTTCCCATGAACTGCATCGTCTTCTGCTCTACCCAGTAGGTCACAGCTCAGAGCCAAAGGGACACTCAAAGTCTGAGAAATGGAAGCCTGGCCATCCGGCCTCCGTCCACCAACCCATGGGGTGCCTGGATGGCCTTCCAGCATCCTTTTGCTTCTGGCCTTTACTGAGAATCTACTATTGACAGAAAACCCGTAACGTGGAAGGCTAGTTGTCCCCAGCCCATCACTCAGAAGACTCATGTATGCAGTGCACAGTCCAGAAGCATCTCCTGACCAGATTCAGAACATGGTTCATGGGGATCAGGAGGGGAGGCTCTGAGGTACCAGAGGCTGATGCCGGCTGGGCTGGCTGAGCAAGAAACACTCCTAGGGGCCCAGAACTTTCCACCTTCAAGGCCACTCCAGATCCACACTGGAACTATGTGATGGCGTCTTTTGAACCATATCATAAAAGACAAGAGTGTTCCTGATCCACAGGACACAGACTCACAGGGTTGAGTACGGCTGAAGGCTTGGTTTCAAACCACATTCTGTGAAGAAAGAAAAGGCCTTTTCTCTTCCTTGAAGGCTCCAGTCCCACCTCCCCCAAGGCACAGGGCCCATCTCCCTGCCCTGTTTTCTTACAGCATTTACTGCCTGGGCTATTCAAATGGTATTGATCAACCAGCTGGTACACTCCATCATCTTTTTATGACCTGTCTTCCCAGCTGGACCATACGTCTTCCCCAGGCAGGGATCGTGCCTCCGGATTCCCCAGTGTCCACCAGACAGCCCAGCACACAGAAAGCGTCTACACAGAATCCTTGAAGCGCAAAACGACCCAGGTTCCCAGAAGCCTGAGTCTCGGGTGAGGTAGGAATAACATTCTATCAATGCCCCATATTTGTTCAGTGACCGAAGGAGTTTTTAGGTCCACTACTTCATTTCATCCTTTACGAGGCAGGAGTCATGATTTCCATCTCAGGCAGGAGGGGGTGGAGGCTAAGTGACTTTGCCCAAAGTCACATAGTTACTGGCAGGCCTGAGATTCAAACCCACGTCTTCTTCCAAGACAAACACCGAGTTCCTTCCTTCTCCTGGCTCCCGTCTCCCTTTCCAAGATGCCATGTCTTGCTTCTCTTTCATGAAAGGAACTGATTTCATGAAATCATTAAGTGATAAAAAGAGTTAATAAACGTAAGGCACTCAGAACAGCACCCGGCACAGACGAGGTGCCATGTCAGTGACGGCTACCATTGTCTTCACTGTTATCATCGTTATTTCTCCATCGTCGCCAAACTCGTTTCAGAAAGTCAACCCGCCACCACATCAATAGTCAGCGAAATTCACAGCCAAAGCCGTGGAGGATGGAAAATGCCTACATTTAATTAAAACTGGGAAATTATATAACATCAAATGATTTTAACAGTTAAGAGGAGATATCTGAAGACACTGTATGATTCTCAGATGCCTACCCAAAGCAGTGACCTCCCCTGTACCAGGCAACCATCAACACTTTATTCAAAACCAGGACTGACTCTCCCTTTCTGATTGACTTCATTGGAGAACACCTTCAGTGCACAAAATACAGTACTTTCTCATCGATGCACAGCTTTCTGAGCCAGCCTTTTCCCTGTTGTACAAAGGGAAAATAAAGGCCCAGAGTGGAAGTAACACGCACAAGGTCACAGGCTTGCAGGCAATGGCCAAGGCCCTTTCACAGGTGTTGGCCTTAGTGCTCCTCTGCCAGGCCCAGCATACAGCTCTGCACCCAGGGGCACTGAGTATGTGTTGTAGGCCAGGCACGTAAAAACTAATATTCCTGCCACCAGCTCATGGTTTGGCCCAAAGTCTTTGGGCCAAGAAAGCAAGTCAGCAGCTACCAATCCCAGCAGAGAGAGGACGAGAAGGCAGCATTCTGCCAAGTCAACTCTTCCAAATGGAGTTCTTCTCCAAGAATGTCCAAAGTGGCTGTACGCTCTCAGCTGTCACGTCCACTGCCACCTTTCTCCAATTTTAACTTGGCACTGTCACAACAGCCTTAGCAACTCTCACATCCTTTGACCTAGTAATCCACTTTGGGGAACAAATTCTATGACTCTCTCGTACAAAAGAAGGAAAAGGATGCATGCACAAAGATGTCCATTGCATTATTTGTGATAAAAACTGGGAGCAACCGTCAACGCCGTCAGAACGGATGCTCATGAATGTTGCTTACCAGCTGCGTGATTCCGGGCAAGTGACTTCACCTCTCTGAGCCTCAGAGGAGAGGGATGTGAAAAACATTTACGTACTAAAGCAAAATGACAAGAACAGAATCAAAACTATATATATACACACACACAAACTTTATGTAAACAAAACACTACACACACATATATAGTACCCCCAAAAGCACTTGCCCTGGATAGCTCAAAAATGGATGATTTTTTCCCCATCCTTCCTGCTTAGGTTTCTATCATTACTGCTTTTGAGGAAAAACTCACTGTACTTTAAAAGATGTATGCTACACATCTATAAAGCCAAGTATGGGGACCAAGAGATTTTCTGGGATGCCCATCTCCAGACAGAGACCTGTGACTCCACCAAGACCTGCATTTACAGTCTGTCCTTGAGCAGACATGGTGGCTGGACCCAGGTACACACCCATCCACAGGGAAGCTGAACAGTCAGGACCTTCAATCTCCAGCTGGGGGCCGAACGAGATGACCTGGAGAGCACCTTCAAGCACTGAGGTTTTCTCTAAGAGGCTCTTGGGGGAGGTAATTTTTAAGCCTATTGCCTTTCTAATACAGTGGACTCTGAGAGTGAGGTTTTTATATCATATGTAGTTGCAATCACAATAACTAGACAGCTGTTAGTGTATATGGAGACATATTATGTGCCAGCGACTCTAAAGGCTCATTAAATGTGTTTGAACTCATCCTACAACCTCATTAATGAGAGATTATTCATCCACTTTACAAACGGGAAAAGTGAGGTCCTGAGTGGTGGTGGCTTGCTGTTCCAATGTTCAGAGGTGAGCGTGCCAACCTCGTGGCACAGTCCAGAACGTGAAGTAGGTCGGCCATCTTTAGCAAACCATCTCATTTTATTCTCACCACTTAAGAGTACGGTGAAGGAGACTGTTGCCACTTTTCTGGGCCTTCCCAGAGTTCCAAATACTACTGTGTTTTTATAGATAAACTGAGGCTCAGAGAGGTGAAGTCACTTGCCCAAAGTCACACAGCTGTTAAGCAACAGGGCCAATATTTGAACTCAAGTTCGTCTGGTTGCAAAACCCATGCACTCAACCATCGTGCATACCCAGTTCCCCCAAAGGGAAGTGAAATGAGAAAGCTATAAGGCATCGGACTGCACCACATTATATGGAAATACGCTCAGGGGCGCATAGTTAGCCCAGAAGTGGTGAGCTTCCCAGGGCGGGGGGGTGGACAGCCAGCCATCTGGTAAAAAGACAGTGGCTATAAGCAAAAGGATGGATCAGCTACGGGGGAAGTGGGAAGAGGGGATGAAAGAGATGGTGTTCCTTGCCAGGATATTCAGATCCTTCTGGAAGATCTCAGCCCTTCCTAACACTTCTTCAGACCAGCCCTAATTATCCAGCTATTTCATCCTCCATATTTAAAGATCTTTTAGTGAAATGTTGCAGACCAAATATTTCATTTCCTTTTTTCCCCTCTTCCTGGCTTCACAAGTGTAGTAAAAAGTTAATGAATCTATAAATTGCTCACTGGCTTAAAAAAATGAAAAAAACAAGTAATGGAAATTTTAATGAAAACACCCCATTCCGCATAACTGATGGCAAATCCAGGGCCAGAATATTTGGCACCGCGTGGCCCAAACCAAGTGCCACGAAACCTGAGAGCATTTACGGAGAGGAAGTGGGGCTCCAAGCCCACGGACTCTCCAAGATGAGCAAGTCTCCGCTCCGGGCTTCAAAGTGGCAGCATGTGTCGCATACACCCGCAGGGAAACACCATCAGTAAATTCAATCATCAAACTGGGAAACCCTATTTCTGAGCAAAAGAAAATGGCACGGAACCACACTTGTGCTGAGGCACGAGGCTGAGGTTTAGGACTCGTCTCCAAAGAGGGGAAAAGTCCCGATAACTGAAAAGCCACCGCGTTCTGCTGAGATTCCCCAGAGGCGTCCGCCACCACGCGTCGCCACGTGACAGGGACGCATTCTGCGAAATGCGTCAACAGGCGAGTGCGTCGTCTTGCGAACACCATAGCGTGTGCCAAAGGGGAACCAGATTCGCCACCCAAAAATGTGTCTCTTTAATACGAGGATTATTTTAGCTGAGAATTTTTAAGAAACAAAAGTTTCAACGTTTTTCTTGTTAGCTCCCCCTTCAGTGCTAAACTCAATTCAGATAAAAGAATTCAGATAAAAAACCCTGTCTCTGGAAGCAAGCCATCACCTTAGTACAACATGAACTGGGTGGTAGACAGGAGGGAGCCTGGAAAAGCCCATTTGTTGGGCTCCCCTCTGTGTTCTTCTGTTTGTGTGGCCAAATGCTTGTTATCTCACCTACCTATGAACTGCCTTCTTTCCCTTTACACCTGACAGCTCCTGTCTTTAGCTGACGAGGGTATTTAAGGTGAGGGCTTTGCCCATTTTGTTGAGTTACTCGGTTTCCCTGGGTTTCTCCCACATGTACAAGTTATTAAACTTTTGTTTGTTCTTCTCCTGTTATTTTGTCTCATGTCAATTTAATTCTCAGACCAGCCAGAGGAACCTAGAAGGGGAGAGGAAAATTTCTTCCACCCCTACAGCGCTTACACGCACCCAGATGGTACAGCCTACAGCATGCCAGGGCTCTATGCTGCTAATCTTACGGGACCACCATTGTATATGCGGTCCAGTGTTGACCAAAACTTCTTTATGTGGCGCATGACTGTCCCTGCCTGAGGGCCCCCGCTCTGGAAATGATAGTTGACAGGAGAGGGGCATGTATATTTTGGGAAAGTACCCCAGGCCATCCTGGTACATGCTCCCTATTCAAAAGGACTCCTTTGATGTCAACTCTATGTCAGGCACTGAGCTTGAAGCTTCACAGCCTTTATTCCTGGTACGCCCCCCTACGATGCAGAAAGATAAACACAACTACCCTCACTTTAATCTAGGTAAGGACAGGGAGGCTCAGAGAAGTTGAGTAACCACCTCAAAGTTGTCCATCCCCATCATGGCAGGAAGATACCCAGGCAATCAACACTCACGGAAAACTACTCAGGCTTCCTTCAAAAGCCTCTGACAGGCCTCCAGCCTCCATGCAAGGCCCTCCAACCCAACACCGCCCTCGCCACCCGCCTGTAGCCTGTTTGGTCTAAGATACAAGTCTGACCCTGCTGCTTCCCTGTTTAAACCCTTCCCCGACTCCCTCTTTCCTGCCCAAGGAAAAACCACCCTCCTTCCTGAGTTCCCACCACCACAATCCTCACACCCAATGTTCCAGCCACACCAGGGCTCCTGCACCTGCCCCCCTGCTCAGTGGCTGGCTACCTCTCCTCCCATCCTTCAGGTCTCCTCCTAGATGTCACTTCCACCAGGAAGCTTCTCGACACCCCAGCCTGCTCTACTCCATCTCCCATCTCCCCCCGGGACCATTCAAAGCAGGGCTGGACCTCCTCTGAGACACGCTCTTCTCAATGGCCCCAGTGCTCAGTGACCTGCCTGCCTCCTTCCCCAGGCCGTGGGCAGCCCCAAGGCAGGGACCATGGCTTGTTCACCGAGCACAGGGCCTCGCCCAGAGAAGAGACCCGGGAAAACGCTGAGAATGGGCGTGGTGGCAGGAGACGTTTCTCCACGGCATCCTTGTCACACAACAGGCTCCAGGTCTGGGACCAGGTCCAGCTCAGCCCAAACCCCCCGAGGAGAAGCACACGGACCAGTGGCCCACGGTTACCGGGGACAATGGAGCATCGGCAAGAGCAGGAAGAAGCATCATTTCCTCCAACACCTTCAACCTCCTCGCCTGTGCGTTCTTTTCTCAGCGGCTCTAAGAGGATAAAGGTGGTCGAGCCAGAGAGAGAAATGAGAGCCAGAGGCAGCAGACAGGGACAGGCAACCAGCAAAGGACAGGAAGAGGGGTGCCACAAGCACATGCTCAGGAGAGTGAAGACAGGCCCAGGGGTGTCCTAGGGGTGATCTGGGCCAATGGCAAAAGCACGCAGACCCAGACCCCAGCACGGCAACCAGGGCTCTCAGAAAAACACCCAGGGCCAAGAAATACCTGGAAATTCTAACAGCTGCTTTTAGTTTCCAGAGATTTTGAAGCCTCTTTCTCTTTGTTTTTCCCCTAAACCAGTTACAATTAGCAATGAGGGATATAATTACATTGTTAGTCTAATTGCCTGTTTGAAGCGGGATCTACAGGGGTTTAATGGAAGATTTGAGGGGGAGGGCAGATAAAATAAAAAGTCAGGATAATCACAGAAGGGATGTGTAATGTGACTTTCTTCGCAGGTAGAGACAAGGCCTGAACGGCACAGAGGCCAGAGAATTACCTCCCGCGCCAACTCCCTCGCACGGCTGGGCGGGACCCGCGCTTCCAGGCGGCGCGACTTCACTGGAAATTGATTTTGGAGACGCTGACCTAATTAATAAGGAACCGATCCTAGAAAGGCCCTCGGATTCGGAGCCTTTGCACTATTATTGGCGGTGACACACTTACACATGGGCGGGCAGGATTTTCCCAGGCGGAGCGAGCGTGGTGGCGGCTGACAGAGCTGGGCTGTGTGGGGCCCAGACACCTGCCCTTCACTATGGGAGGGTTGTCCTGCGCAGGGGGAGCATGCAGTTCTGTGGCCCTGGGGACCGAAATCAGAGGGAGGCAACTCTGAGCTCAGGATGAAGAGGAACGTTTTCCTCCAGGGAAGGAGGACAATTGATAGGTAGTGAGCCCCTCGACAACAGAGGTATTCAAGTTGGATGATCTTGTAGTGGGGATGCGATGGAATCAGCCAAATGCCTTTGAGGGACTGTACAAACAACTCCTGTCTCCAGACCACAGAGAGGAAAGAGGTCTGAGAGACAAGGAAGGAGAGAAAGGTGAAAGGAGCCTTCCCGCCTTCCAGCCACTGACCCCTTGAGTTACGGGACTTCCACGGAAAGACCCAGCTGTTGTATCTGAGCAGCAATGGAAATGCTCCTCTGGTTACTTTTCTCCAAATACAGGCAGCAATTTGCAGTAACCAGAAGCCACTTCCATGTGGGACAGGCAGCTGCAATGCAGAAGTCAAAGCAAGGCAATCTTGTGGCAATTACGGCCAGCACGGCGGCCGAGCTAGGTTCCAGGGCCTTCTTCTCCATCATCCCATTTCGTACAAGCATCGCATCTGGCCTGGGGACTGCGGAGCCTGAGTTTAACTCCTAACCTCTGCCATTCTGCGGGTGAAAAAGCAGGCAGAGATCAATCGCCCCAGTGTCCTTCAGTTTCCCATCTCCGGGAGAAGGGGGAAAATGGATCATCTCGGAACAGCCCCTCACTTCGATTCCAATCTGACCCTGTGGACACGCCTCGTCTGTAGCAGGGCACTGCCTTCCGAAGTCGCTGCACCGGTCACCGCCATGAGGTCAGGGACTCCCGTCTGCTCACCCCGCACAGCTGGCTGCCAGCACAATGCCTGGCACACACTGGACACTCAGAATTACATGGATGGACGAAAGGCACAGAATGGGCACATCCATGACAACGACCAGGTGGGTCTGATGAAATGACATGAGCCCTTTCTTTTAATCCAGTAAGTCTGGGTCTGAAACATCTCAACTTCAGGGCCAGACAAGAGGGCCTCCAGATTCCTTCTAGAACCTTCCAACTCCCACAGCCACACGCCTCCTCTGATCCCTCCTCGGATCTGACACCTGCAAAGCTGTGAGGCCCCAGGGGGCCTGAGAAATTCTCTCCAGGCCCTGAAACCTTCCAGAGAAAGGCGTGAGGATTTGGGTTTCCAGGCGAAGATTGCCACTCAGGTGCCACAAAGTCAGGAAAGGAGCCCTCTGACCAGCTTCGCCTCCACGCGGAACGGTCATCTTCCAAACCTCAGGGCTGCCGGGGAGAAACGAGCTCTGCCGGGTCGCCTGCCTTTTCCCCACTCAGGGTGGACAACAGCGATGGAATAAGCTTGGGGCCCTCAGTACAAAGGGAGCGAAATTCCACAGCAGCGTTTATGAGGCCACACTGCACGAACGACCCAGAGCAGAAATATTCACTGAAATCTAATAAAGATGAGGGCGGGCGAGGCGGCTCTGTTCCTGGAGAGGCAACAGCATCTCTTTCCACGGAATCTGCCTGGCTCTGCCATCCACCAAGGGGAAACCAGCTGCCATCTTGACCCTCTCTGTCAAGAACAATAAGACGGCGACCAAGGGGACGTCCTGGACTCGCCCTACTCCCCTGCACTCCTCCAGGCCTTGAATTTAAAGGCCTTCAAAAGGCTGAGGCAGCTGTGGTTTTCTTAGGGGTGTGTGGTGGGGTGGCAAGCAGAGAGCAATAGTTTTACTTATAATACAGCATAAAACAGAGCCGTGACGATTGTTTTTCTAGTCGAGACGATCACGGGCTATTTTCATGTTCTAAAAGGCTGGGAGACCTCACACCTGCTTGGCAGCCTGCACGTCAGAGCTGTTCCAGCCTCAGAGAGAAGCCAGCACCATGTGGAAGGCCTGGTCCCAAACAGGGTCTCCCGAGGGCCTCACTGAGTTCGTAACATAGGCCAGAACTCAGTTCAGTTCAGCTCAGTTCACAGTCACTCAATAATCAGAGAAGGCACGTGGCCATGGGAATTGCAAGGTTCTAGAAGGAGTCTGTGTGTCATGCCCTGGGCTGGACTTGACGGACACCTTAAGAAACTTGCTATCTAGGAGGACAAAACGGTGTCACACGGAGATCACGTCAGTGTCGTGAGCATCCCATAATCATTCGCGCCACCTGAGCGTTCGCTATGTGTGCGGTGGCGCACTCGGCACTTTACACCCATCGCCTCTTTCGATCCTTATGATGACGCCGTGGGGTAGCTGTTCTATATCTCAACTGTCCAGATGAGGAAACGGAGGATTACTGAGATTAACAATGTATCTCGTTCAAGGGGAGGAGCCCAGGTTTCAACCCAGCTCTGTGAGATTCCCAAATTCCCAGGATTCACCAAAAGGCCCCAGGACACAGCCCTTGTCAGGAGAGCCAAATGGGCACACGCTTGTTTCCCCGCTTCATCCTACAAACCTTCGCTGAGCCAGGACCTCTACCTCCAAGACCTGAGTGAAGGGTGGTGTGGGAAAACAGCGGGCCACCACGTGGCAAGGGAGAGACAAGACGCCTTCCACGTAATCCTCAAAACAGGACAAGGAGTAGAGAGCACAAAGAGTGAGGAGGCGGCAGGCCCCAGAAAGAACGGGCTGCAGGCAAGAGGTGGGTGAAGCCATCACTGGCAACAAGAAGCACCCGGTCAGGAACCCTGTCGTGGGCACAGGCACCCGGGAAGGTTCCCCTCGGTACCCACCACGGGTCTCCCTTTCAGCTTTGAGAGTACGGAGTCTACGAATGTGAGACCTCAGCTTGCACACTGCTGTTTACACAGCACGTATGCACACACTCTCCCATCCACCTGGTCCCCAACACGCCCCTACCACGGGTACTTCCACACTCCACTCGAGAGAGGAGGGAACCGAAGCACACACATGCTCCCTCCTTGGCCCATCATAGGTAGAGGAACGTAAGGGGCGGTGATGACAATAAGCACCCCAGCTCGGCCCCCACCCCCTAAGTAATTACACGCCGGCTCAGCTCTGGAGGCGTCCCTCTAGGTACAGCGTCTGCAATCAGGGCAACGAGGCCGGGAGGTCTTCAAGGAGCCAAGGGCTGTCTGTCTCTGTGAACTCACACGGCGTCCCAGGACTCCCCGTTTCCTTGGAAAACAGTTTCTAGACTTGTCACCTATAAATTGCCTGAATCTCTCGTTTTTTTTTTGGAAGGTTTCCCCTACTTCACTAATTGCTTTCGCTTGCCTTTATCTCCATAAATTTAATTAACTTGCTATGAGACCTTGGGTTAGGCAAGCCACCACCCGTCTTCAAACTCAGTTTCCCTCTCTGGAAAAGGAGAGTGGGCTCTCTCAGAGCCAGGACAGCTCGGCCATCCCAGGATTCTGTGACCGGGCTCGGGCCAAGCACGTGACCTTGAATGTTCCTGGCTGCTTCGGCCGGGAGCTCCCCAGAGCGCCAAGACCATCCTGCTCTGAACCGCTCCCGGCCCCCAGTCAGTGGCGCCGGCTCTCGAGGCCTTGCATTATCCTAGATGAAAAGGCAGGACGGCCTGACTTGGCGAAGCCCCCTGTGTCCCTGACGGACCCCCAAAGCTCAGTTCTGCCTCTGGCACTTCAGTGGAGCTGCCAGTCCCCGGGTGTAGGCGCGACTCCAGATCAGGGGCTGGATCAAGAGTGTGAGCGTGAGGCTGAAATTGTAATAATAATAACTGACATTTATATCACGCCTTTCATCCCCAAATCCCAAATTAATTAACTTTTTACGAGACATTTTTAAACTAGTGCCATTTAATAAAATTCTATTAGGAGAAGTCTTTTTTTTTTTCCTCCCCAGCCCTATATTTTTATTAACAGCCACCAAAAATATAATTTACAGGCAACCAAAAGCTGGTCAAGAGAGGGACCAGGAGCAGCTAATTCGGCCGAGGAGAAGCAGGAGATGGAGCTGGGGCCACGGGGGCCGACCCCCCAGCCTCATTGTTGGAGGCCAGGGTCCTCTGGGGGTCTCATGGGCCCCAGTTCCTCTACAATCTCAGCCCCGCATCATCCATCTCATATTTATTGATCATCTATTTTCTGCGGCCACTAGATGAGTTTATGCTGTGCATAAAACAAACAAAACAGGGGCTGGCCTGGTGGCGCAGTGGTTAAGTTCACATGTTCCGCTTCTTGGCGGCCTGGGGTTCGACGGTTCTGATCCCAGGTGCAGACGTGGCACCATTTGGCAAAAGCCATGCTGTGGTAGGCATCCCATGTACAAAGTAGAGGAAGATGGGCATGGATGTTAGCTCAGGGCCAGTCTTCCTCAGTAAAAAGAGAAGGATTGGCAATAGTTCGCTCAGGGCTAATCTTCCTCAAAAAGAAAAAAAAAAACCACTCATGGTCCTTGATTCTTGAGATGCACAACCTAACAGGGTAGGAAAATATTCAATGATTCTCATCAATAACCGGATAATTATCATTGTGCGCGTGCTGAGAAGAAAGAGACCCCTCTCCACCCCCACGACAGCATCCAACGGGGAAACAATCTAGAGTGGAGGTGGGGGCAGGGCGATCGGGAAAGACTTCCCTCAAAAATTGATATTTTACCCAAAACACAGTCTGGCGGAAGCCTGGGACAGGGAGGGGGTGGAGGAGGGGAGCACCATCCAGGCAATGGGAACAGCATGTGTGAGGGCTCAGAGGCTGGAAGGTGCTTGGCATAGAAGAGGAAGGAAGAAAGAGAAAGCCAGTCTGGTGGGGCAGAGGGAGGGAGGGTGCAAGACATGGCTGGGGAGGGGACACAGCATGCCATCCTGAGGAGAAGGCAGAGCTGACCAAGGCCCAAGAGGGGAGAAATATGATCAACGCGTCCTTTTAAATATGGTTCCCAGCTAGCCTGTATCCTGTGGAAAACCACCTTTTACGTGCACCTGTTATATCCACACTGTCCAATACGGATGCCACCAGCCCCACGTGACACTGAGCCTTCAAAACGTGGCAAAGGCAAAGCGAGATGTGCCAGACGTGGAAAATACACACTAACGCGCAAGACGCTGTACGGAACAAAAAAATGGGTAGCAGCTTAATAAGAATTTTTATACTGGTTACATGTTGCAATGATAACATTTTGGAGATAGCGGATTAAAGAAAATATATTATTAACATTAACTTCCCTAGTTTCCTTTCCCTTTTTTATTGCGGCTACTAGAAAATATAAAGTTAGGTATGTGGCTTGCCTTCTATTTCTGTTGGCCATCTCTGTGTTACGTATTGAAGAACAAAGAATTTTATATAAGATATTTATTCATCCACTTCAGGGGGAAGATGAGCATTCATGGCTCTTTGGCTCATTTAAGCCCAAGAGTGTATTTATCCGGCCCTCACTCTGTTCTCCGACAAACCAGAAGAGGGTGGTGGAAGGGGCACCAAGTCCACACGGGATAAGAACGGGGCAGAGCGGGAGCAGGGGGCGCAGAGGAGGCCAGAAGTTCTAAGAGACAACCCAGCGCCAACAACCACCATCCCATTCCCCATTTGGATTTCGTAAGAACAAAAAAGGAAGTTCAAGGAGGAAATCCAAAGCCCTTCGAACTCCGACTCTGAGCCAGAGTCGAGTAAGGACGGGGAACGGTGAGGTTCTCCCCCGTCACATGGACTCCGTTTCAAAATTCAAGGCCGAGCTCTCCTTCCTGCCGTTGGCAACGGACGGGACACAGTCAAGGCCGGGTCGGGGCGCCCGGGGCCCTCTTCATCCTCACTTCTCTCCATGCCCTACACAGGTTGTACAAACTACTGGCCTGGAACGGGGCTTGTGGAGTTTCACATTGTTTAACTTTTCTCTCAATGAGTCGCCATAAATTGAAATTTAGGAAATTTTACATAAAATGTCAGGTTTAGAGCTTCTCTTTAAAAAAAAAAACATCGAAGATCTGGCCACCCTGGGCCTCTGTTCTGACAGCCTACGGCCACCATCAGCTGTCGCTGAGCGGCACCGGCTTCCCCGGGATGGAAGGCAGGGGGCTCCCAGACCTACCGCGCATGGTCTGCGCCCTGCCCAGACGCCCCGTGCACTCTCGTCGCCCTCCAGCTCAGCCTATAAGCACGTGGCACATGCTCTGGAAGCTCTGGACAGGCGATAACCGTTGCCCAGAATGCCCTCTCCTCTCTCATCCACGGCTGGCTCCTCCTTCTCCAGCACTGTTCTCTAGCCTCAGCCTTCCTGACCCTCCCGCTCTCCCGGGCTGCGTGCGGAGTCTGCACTTACCACACTCTACTGCAATAATTCATTCCCATCCTGCTCCCTCCACTGGATGCCGAGCTGTTCCAGGGCAAGGTTCACATCCTGCTTTTCTCTCTCGTGTCATCAGTGCCAGGCAGAAAAGATGCTCACAAATGTCTGATTTGTGAACCAAGCCAAGAGAAGAGAAAACATGCTGGGAATAGCCCTGCCCTGTCTCCTCCCGAACTGAATTTCTCTGGTGCCGTTTCCAGACGCGCCTGGGACAGCCGTCGACTCGGCGAAACCAGCCTGGAACTCCCCCTCTAAATAAATTACACTTTCCTAATTATCTTAGCCGCTAAAAAAATCATTCGAAGTTGAAAATTACATGGAGTTTGCCGTGACTTTGAACCCATGGAACCCCCTAAGCAGCTCCTTCTGTTGAGCAAACAAGAATTTCTTGATTGTCCTTTTTGAAGTTGCTAGAGCCCTGTCTTGTTGCTATTAAAATGAAGTTTCACCATGGGCCTAAACCAGTTTTTCTCGTTTTCCTGAAAGAACTCACTGTCACTCAACCACAAATAGAATTGCTTATAAAACAGCAAATGCAAAGGGACGGGCCCAGGGCAGTGAGAAGCTGTCATCTCTCCATGCAGGAAAAACGGAGCACTGATTCATCGTCTGTCTGCTCCATAAGCACTTCCTGAGCACCCACTGTGTGCAGGACCTGGGGATGCGCAGGTGAGTTTAAACCCAGTAGAGCGGCAACAGGTAGAGAGGAGACCTCAGAGGGTGTGCCAGATACAGATCACGCACACGGTCATCCAGCTTGTCATTTATTCCATCAAAACAGGCCCCGGTAGGCAGGTCTGCAGTCCTTTCTCCTGACAAAGGAAAGGGTCTTGGAAGCCCTGGATCCTGCCTTCGATGGTCACATTAACCAGAAAGACCAAATACAATGGAAAAGAGAAGAGAAGAGATAAAAGCGACAGAGAAAAGAGGAAGAGAGAGGAGAGAGAAAGAAGAGAGAGAGAAAGAAGAGAAGAGAGGGGGAGAGAGGGAGAGAAGAGACCAGACTTAAGACTCAGGAGTGAGAAACTGTCTCCCCGCAAGCCATTCCTCTGTGTGAATCTTACAAAAATCAAAAAGGAGAATTACACCAATAAACTTATCAAGCTCTATCATTCTGAGTAGGGAGCCTGAGGCTGAGAGAAGGTCCTATCTTGCCCACCCTTTGAAGTCCAGCTCAAAGGCTCATTCCTTCCTCCATCTCTGATACCTCCAAGGAATTCTGGGAAGAACAGCAGTATTACTGACTACTTACCCCATGCCAGACACTGTCCTAAACGCTTTGCTAGCTGGGTCCTATTTCTTCTCCCAACAACCCTGTGTGGTAGAAGCCTTCCTGAGATGCCAGACGAGAGGCCTGGAGAGGGTCGACCAGCTGTCCAGAGGTACTTGCGTCCTAAGCAACCCGGCTGTGGGGGTTCCCTGTCTCTCTACCCTGGAGACCCGACACTGGTCCCATATCCACCCATCTCTCCAGAGCACAAGAGCCAAAGATCCAAGTGCTCAGGAGGAGGAATGAAACAGAACACCCAGACACATACTGATAAAATCTCCCAGCTCCAAGAAAAAAGAGGAATCCTGAACGCTCCCATAGAGGAAAAAACCTACAGAGAAGGAAGACTCAGGTCAGCATCAGACTCCTCATCTATGGGATCAAGGGCCAGAAGACAGGAGTGCGGTGGTGACGAGGCTCTGTGAAAAAGGACTCGGAACCTAGAACTCAGTTGCAAACCAACCCATCACTCAAGCACGAGGAAGAACAGTGACCTCTTCAGATACACAAAGACTCGGTGCCCCTCCTGCCCTTTCCTGAAAAACATTAAGGGAAATAAATCCAAGACAGAAGACATCAGACTATTTGAAAAGGAAGAGAAAGAAACCCAACAGAACAAAATCTAAACAGGGGCTGGAAATACAGCCATGAAGCTCAAGGCAGCTCTTACCATAATTCCCAAAAACATAATGCAGAATTCTTTTTAAAGCTGAAAATAAAATTCCCTATCATACTAACCAAGAACAGATTATGGAGAGAGGGTAAGGAAACTATAAGTACTTTCAAAGGTCAAATATTTGTGTGTGGGGGCGATTAGAGATACTAATTTATTGTTGCCTGAGTTTAAATATGTTTGTTAAAAATTTAAGAACAAGGAAGAAATGAGAAATAGGATTATGACCTTCAAATCAATAAGGGGGGGAAAGCAGCAGGAGTAGCGAGAAAAAAAATGGAAAGAAGGAAAAGGAGAAATTAAAGAAAACTTTTCCAACAATAAGCAGGAAAGAGCATCATGGAAAACCAAACGCAAAATAAGGTGGCAGAAAGAAGCTGAAACTTTCACAAGCGATCACAATAAATATGGATGGCATAAAAATTTTCCCATTAAAAAATAGGGTATCACACAATGGAATACTACTCAGCCAGAAAAAAGGACAAAATCGTGCCATTTGCAACAACATGGATGGGCCTTGAGCATAGTATTATGCTAAGAGAAATAAGTCAGACAGTGAAAGATACATATTGTATGATTTCACTCATATGTGGAAGATAAACAAACACGCAGATAAGGAGAACAGACCAGTAGCTACCAGAGGGGAAGGGGGTGGGGGGGGGCAAAAGGGGTAAATGGACACATATGCATGGTGATGGATAAAAACTAGGCTATTGGTGGTTAACACAATGCAAGCTATGCAGAAACTGAAATGTAATGTACACTCAAAATGTATACAATGTCATAACCAATGTAATTTCAACAAAATAATTTTTAAAGAACCCACAAGCCAAAAACAGGGTATCACAAAGGGAGGGATGCAGAGTAGGTCAGGAGCTAAAACCAAAAGACCCAGAAAGGCTAAAATAGAAAAGATTACAATGAGGTGAGATGTCATCAATGACGAAAGCTGGGTGAAGGGTACACGGAAACTCTCTGTATAGTATCTGCAACTCCTTGTGAGTCTTAAATTATTTCAAAACAGAAAGTTTTAAAAAAAAAATAAGGGAGGAACAATATGACAACAGGCATATGTCAATAAAAAGCAGAAATGGTAACAGACTCCAAGGCGAAAAACATTACAAAAAACAGAATGTTTTTTAAATTGATATAAAATTCAACTGCCAAAAGGATATGCAGTAATGAACTTTTACATATGCATAAAATGAATAGAACCAAAACAGTTGAAAATACAAGGAGAAATGGGAAAAACAACCAGTTATAACAGGAGAGTGCAGCATACTTCCCAGAAATGGACAGATCATAAGGATTAAAAACACAGAGGCAATAAAGGGCTTAAAAAACACAATTAGTCAGTTCAGTATGTTTTTATATGTACTTATAAAACAATGCACATATTTTCAAAAGTCCATGGAACAATTACAAACTGATCATGTGACAGGCCACAAAGAAAACCTCAATAATTTTCTTTAAATGAGAAATTACACAGCCCATATTCTCTGACCGCGAAGCAATAAAACCAAAACTTAAAAAGAGAGCCACGAAAAGTTTAACCACTTAGAAATGCAGCCCAAAGGTTATTTAGAGGAGTCCTGTTTTTAAAAAAGAAATTAAAACAAAATGCAGACTGTTTAAAAATGAACAATGAAAGCACTATATAGCAAAGGCCATGGGGCTACTTCCAAAGCAGTCGCTCAAAAAAAAGAAGTGGAGGAAAAAAATCAAAATAGACCAAAAGAAAGCAGAAAATGGAGAAAAATCATCAGAAGCAAAGAACTAGGAACCAAAGAACTACGAAACAAAAGACCTGATAATAAAAACAAGGGCAAGTCCTTTGAAATTACCAATAAAATCGCTAGCCCCACCTCCCTGCCGTGTGTCTGGCCAAGAAAATAAAAAATAAATTTAAAGTATTAAGAAATGAGCAGGCGGCTATAACTACAGAATCAGAAGGAAGGACAGAGGGAAGGAAGAAGGAAGACTTTATTTAAATGTATCTTAAAATGCACACAAAACAGATCAGTTCCTAAATAATAAAAATTACCCAGAACTGACTCAAGAAGAAACAGAAAACCTGAACAGACCAATAATCAGAGGAAGAAATTTGATTTATAAAACTATTGGGAATGTTCAAATAATTTTAGTGACAAATTCTACCAAATCCTCAATAAATAGATCATATCTATGTTTTCTAAATTGTTGTGCGGAGCATAGCATCCTAATTCTTCCCACAAAGCCAACATACTTCACCTATTAAAACTGGGCAAGGAGAATTTAACCGAGAAAAAATTATAGACAATCTTACATAAATACAGGTCCAAAATTCCTACATAAATGTCAACAAATGAGACACGGCACTAAATTACAAAAGTAATACAACCCCAAAGAAAAGGCAACCTAGGTTTTCTGGGATAGTTTGAAATTTTTTCAAAAACTGATCAATATAATTCACAAAGAATTTTTTAAAACCTTCACAAAGAGTTCTCTCTCAAAAATCTCCCTCAAACACTTACTATAATGCCAGAGCTATTCCAAGTCAAGTCAGGAATAACCAAAATGCTCAATATCGCTATCGTATTATTCACAATTATTCTGGAGAGCCTAGCCAATGTAAAAAGACTGGAAAAAAGGAACAGGAAGGAGAAGTATTGGAAAGGAAGAGACAAAACTGCCATTATTTACAAATACGACTGTCTACATAAAAAATGCAAGAGAATCAACCGGAAAACTTTTAGAACAAAACAGAATTCAGCAAAGTAACTAGATACAGGATAAATACTCATAAGTCACTGGCCTGTCCATATACCAACAATAATCAATTAGACACCATAATGGGAGAATCCCATTGCCATGAGTAACACAAATTATAAGACTCCAAGAAGCACACATATCAAGAACTGTGCACGACCCATGAGAAGAGGACTCCGGAACTTTCCTAATAAACATCAAAGACGATGCAAATGACGAAGAGACATATTCCTGGATGGGAAGACACTATCATAAATGTGTCAGTTCCTTCAAAATTAATCTATCAATTCAATGTGATTCCAGTGAAAATCTCAACAGGATTTCTGAGAGACCTTGTGGAGCTGATATAAAGCTCATGTCGAAGGGTAATTTTTTCAAGTCTCTACTATAGACTCCATATTTTTAAAAGAATAATATATGATATGACGGTAAGAAGGAATAGTAATCAAAACAGCTGAAAAAAATGGCGCAGATTGAGATAAACTGCTGAACTTAAGACTAGGCTCAAAGGGAGACCCATGTATATAGGAGAATTGAGAAAACTGGGAATGTGTCATTTCCAACCAGAAGGGAAAGCATAAACCCTTCAATAAGCAATAATGCCTGCTATGCCTCACTGAGGAGGCCCCAGCATCACTTTTGGGTATTCCTGCAAAAAAAAGATGCTTAACCTGAATCTGATTACAAGGAAACATCAGACTCAAATTGAGGGACGTTCTACAAGTAACCAGCCCATACTCAAAGAAATGTCAAAGTTATAAAAGACAAGGAAAGACTGAGGAATTGACCGGGATGCAAAGAGCCTAAAGAGACAGGACAACTGAACATACCTTGTGATCCGGGGTTTCTTATCCTATGAAGGACGTTACTGGAACAGACGGTGAAACAGGAATTAAGGTCTGTACATTTGCTGATGGTACCCCATCAGTGTTAATTTCCTGATGTTTGATCACTGAACTGTGGTTATAGAAGTGAGTATCTTTGTTTTTAGGAAATACATCCTCAAGTATTTAGGGGTAAAGGGCTATGACACCCGCAATTTTCTCTCAAACGGTTTAGAACAAGAATTTTATAGGAAGAGAGTGGTGGGGAGAGGGTTGGGGGGGGAAGGAGAGCGAGGGAGAGGGAAAGCAGATGTGGGAATGCTAATGTTTGGGGAATTGGGATAAAGGGGATGCAGGAATTCTTTGTGCTAGTTTTACAACTTTTCTGTAAGCCTGAAATGATGACAAAATAAGTTTTTAAAAGAGAAATGTAAGTTGCAAGATCCCTTGGGATAGCTGTGGTTTCATCCATATATAGCATTATTATAAAACATGTCAGGGAATTATAAACACCAAATTCTAGATTGTTGTTACCTCTGGAGAAGGAGGGGATCGAGCCCGGGAAAGAGAGTTTCGACTCTCTCTGTAAAGTTCTATTAAATCAAATCTTGCTGTGATTTATTCGGCAAAAATAAATAAAATTTATCCATAGATAAGAGTGAGACACCTGGAAAAATACACAAAATAAATGCCAGATGGATTACATAGCTAAACAGGAAAGAAAAACACTAAAAAAAAAACACCAAACATACGAAAAATTTTAAAAAATAATATTGGAATGAAGAGATATTTCTAAGCATCCTCAGAAAAGAGAAAGGAAAACAATGACAAAAAATACTACTACTACTTACCAATACGCCAGGTTCTGCTCTAAGCAGTTTATGGACAATTGATGCTTAAAACAACCCAATGATCTAGGTCCTATTATTCCCAGTACATAGATGAGGTCGAGCGAGAACCTTTGGTCACAGGCCCAAGATACCTCCCAGACTCCAAATTCTGCACCAATTCCCATCCTGCTATGCTGCTCATGGCAGAAGGTCACCAGCTCTCGTCAATTTCCGTACAGCAAACTGAAGAAACTAATCCAGGAGCAACCAGATTCTAGAAGGTTCTAGAAGATTCCCAGTCACTCTTTCAACAAATAGTACTCATTAAAAAAAATTACCTCTTTTTATTGGCACCATAGTAGACACTTCATTTATTTTATTTAACCCTTACACCACCATCATGAGGTAACTGCTTCTACTTTTTTTTTTTTTTTGAGGAAGATTAGCCCTGAGCTAACATCTGCTGCCAATCCTCCTCTTTTTGCTGAGGAAGACTGGCCCTGAGCTAACATCCGTGCCCATCTTCCTCTACTTTCTATGTGGGACGCCTACCACAGCATGGTGTGCCAAGCGGTGCCATGTCTACACCCGGGATCCAAACCAGCAAGCCCTTGGTCGCTGAGGTGGAAAGTGCACACTTAACCGCTGCACCACCGGGCCGGCCCCTCTCCTACTCCTATTTTTGAGCTGAGATAACTGAGGTTCAGACGCTGGGAGTGAGTTGCCCAAGGTAACAGCTGGTCAGGCAGAGCTGGGATTTGAACCCAGGTCTGTCTGCCTCTGGAGCCTGGACCCTGACCTCCAGGCTGCATCGCCTTTTCTATCGAGTGCTCAGTGTGCCTGCTTCTGCATGGGAGGCTTGCCCTGGAGAAGGAGAAGGGGTCCCAGCCTGCGGTTTCCAGCCAACCACCCCCTCCCCTGGGATGTTAGGAAGGACAGACTCCATCCGCTTCTGCTCCGGCAGCTGAGCATCAAATGATGGAGCGCTCAGAGCTGCAAGTGAGCAGGGATGTGGTCCACTCAGCAAATATCTGCTGAGCAGCTTAAGTGCCAGCTCCCAGGGACACAGCAGGAGTAAGAGAGACTTCCCCCATCCTCAGAGAGCTTGCAGTCCAGAGAACAGAATATGAAACCACCACAATTAAGACTGACTGGACATAGCACGTGAAGGGAGGAGGTAGGGGGCTTCACAGAGGCTCCCATGCCCCCTGTTTCTTCAGAAGCCATACAAAGGCCCAGAGAGAGCTGTACATGCAAAGGCCATGCGGCCAGGCAGTGGGACACTCACATTCAAGGTTTCCAACCCCAGCCCTGGGCAATGCTCCTTCTCCAGGGTGAAGTGACACAAAGGGCCACTCAGAGCACCGCGCTGGGTGGTTCCAGGGTCAGGCAGAGAGCAGGCGGTGCTCGTGTCCCTGCAAATAAATCACATCCTGATGCAGCCGGCCAGAGGGCATCGACCAAGCCTTTTCCCGGACCTGCCTGGTCAGGCGGCTGCCACTTCCCCCTAAAACAACCCATTTCACCTTGGCGAGGTGCCTAGTGAACCTGCTGCAGTGGGAAGGTCCATCTGCTTCCACAGGGCACTGGCCACAACGGTCAGAGTGGCCATGGTGAGTCTCTGCACCCGGTGCCTGAGCTACAAGGCTTCCCGCCAGGCAGGGGACCCTGGCTGCGACCTCACACCAGTCACAGGGGCTCTAGCCAGGCCACCTGCACTTGCCCTCATCCCTGACCAGCCAACTGGCCTTGTGACCATTCACAAAATCAGGCCCTGGGTCTGAGGCCAATCAGGCCCGCCCTGGGGGAGGACCGGGCTTCGATGGCTCCTGAGCATGACTGGACCGTGTGGAGCCCCATTCTCCTCTCCATCCCGTCACGGCCCCATCATGGGACTGGCGTAGCCAATGAGCTTAGAAAGCATAAAGGGCTGTACAAACAGGATACCCTGGCGGCCCCCAGCCTCGCCATGCTCAGGTCAAGGCCAAGTGCATCCTCACACCCAAGGTCCTCCCGACTCCTCACGTCCGCCCCGAGTGCCACATGGCTCAGGAATTCACTTAATCCAGCTCATGTCATTATCGGTCTCTTCACAATGCACCCAAGGACTGATGATGCTTCACCGACAGGCCAGAAGACATACTCCCCTCATTGCGCCTGGGAGGCCGTGTTCTCATTCCAACGAGCTCATTTCAGGGAACACATCTGCAAATCGCTCTTGGGGAACGATCTTCCGTGTTTAAGGACGGGTCTGCTGGGGTGACAGAGCTGCCAGTCTCTGGGCTCTGCTCAGAAACCAAGCACTGGGCCTAAGCACGCTCCGTGCATTCAGTCCATTTAAACTGGCGATCGATGGGTGAGGCTGGTACCACTATCAGCCCCACTTTTCAGGTGAGGAAGAGTCACCTGGCCCACAGCAAACACTGGAGCCAAGGTGGGGCCTGGGGGGCCGGCTGTATCCGTGGGCGTCCTCCCCACTGCTCTTTGCCACCCCCAGAGCATCTCTCCTCTAACTTCCTTTGAAAATGGTAGCAGTGTTGATGCGCAGCCCACGCGACCCCTCCTGCCATGTAGACACCGCATGCTGAAGAGCTGAGCTCCGGGTTCACCGTCCTTCCCTCCGCCATTACTGTGTCTTCAGTTTCAGCATCCCGGACAGCTCGTCTCCGGCCCCTCAGCTCTTTAACCTCCCTTCTTCTAGTGGGCTCCTTTCACCTCCCCACCACCAGCTCAACCACCGCTCCCACATTCACCCACCTTGTCCTCACCAATGACATCACCACACCAACCATCTCAATCTCGAGCATCCTGCCCCCAGACTCCCAGCCCAGGCCCTTCCACCAGTCCTTGCCCCAACGGGACCTCCAAGCCACCGCCCTCTCTCCCCTTCCCCTCCCACTTCCCCCACTGCGACCCTTCCCCAGCTAAGACCAGACCCATGGTGATAATCCCCCCTTGGCAAAACCTTCCAGCTCTGCAGCTCGCTCCATCCTTTCACTCCCTGGTAAGACCCCAAGTCAACCCCTTGCCTCCCCCGGTGCTGGAGCAAGACACACAACCGCGCGGATCGTCTCACGTTAAATTTACGACCACAAACCTCAAGCGGGCCCTTAGCACAGCCCAACCATTTCCCTCCTCAATTCGCTCTCCTAGATGACTATTTGAGACTTTCCCCCTTTTTCTTCAAACCTCAAAAAACCTGCTCTCCGCTGACAGCTACTTTCCCCGAGAAAATAAAAGCAATTAAAAGAAAACTCATCTTTCCACCACCGAATCTCACAGGCTCCTCCATCGGTACTGAAGACGCCCTCTTCCTCCTGTGACGCTGGCCTGAATGTACCCCTCCTCCCACTCAAACCCACCCCTCACTCCAGCCCTGGCTCCCTTCCCCTCTTCCCAACCCACGGTCACTGCTCTGGCGATTTCCCCTCCTATCTCCTGCTACGTTGGTTTTCCCTTCTCCACCAGACCCTTCCCACAGCACAGAACAGGCTGTAACATCAGCACCAGGGTCCAGGCCCCCTCCACCTGACTCTGTCCCCCTTTAGAGCAAGACTCCTTGACACCTGGCTACGCTCTCTGACTCTACCTCCCCTCTCCCACCCTTGATCCCACTGCGCTGTGATGAGCCAACCCTGCCCCCAGCACGCCATGGAAATCACTCTCCCCAAGGCCACCAGTGACTGACCCGCTTGTTGCCAAACCCAATGGACAGTCCTCAGTCCTCATCTTGGTTGATCTCTCTTTCCTTCCTGAAACTCTCTTCTTGGCTTTGAGGACGCCCCACCTCTTGGTTTTCCTCCCACCTCATCAGCCGTCCTCTTGGCTGGTTCCTCCATCTCTTCCCGAGGCAGAGGCTCAGCTCTGGGACTCCTCTCTGCCTATACTCTCTTCAGAGGGGACCTTGGCAAGTCCCACCGAGTTAAACGCCATCTCTATGCCGATGAGTCACCGTTTAATAACCAGCCGTGAACACGGCTCACCTGAGCTCCCGACGCCCTGTCCCACTGCTTACTCACCTCAGAGGCATCTTAAACGTGGTGTGTCCGCAGGTTCCCATTTCCCATCCCACGGGTACCTGCTCCACCCCATCTGGCAATAGCACGACCGATCACCCAGCGCTCCAGCCAACGTCTAGGCTGCGGTCAGCCTTGATGCACTGCACGCCCAACCGGGCAGCAAGTCCCAGTGGTTCTGACATCAACGTCATCCCACACCTGATCCCTCCTCACCGTCTCTCCATCACCTCTCACCGGGGCTGCCTCAAAGTTTCCCAGCCAGTCTTCACTCTTCCATTCTTTCCTCCCTTGGCAGCCAGAAGGATCCTTGCAAAATGTAAATCAGAGTCTGTCAACACACCCCTGCTCAAAACCTTAGGAAATCCTCCACCCCATTGGAGGTAGCCTGCCAGACTCTCCAGGAACCAGTGGCCCCTGCCCACCCAGCTGCCTCATTTCACTTTGCCCCTTACTTCCTCTATCCAGCCACAGTGGCCTTGCACTGGCCCTCCGACACATCAAATTCATTCCTACCTCAGGGCCTTTGCATTCACTGTTCCCTCCACCTAGAATGCTTTTCCCCATCCATCACAAGGTTTGTTTCCTCATTTCACTCAAGCCTCTGTTTATCAGTGGCCTTTCCTGACTCCCAACCTCAAACAGCCCTCCACCTCCTTTCCTGTATACTGCCACCACATCCCAGCGGTGGTTCATTTATCTTCATGCCACTTAACATTATCTGAATTCCATTACTTAATTAGTTGTAAGTCTCTGTAAGGGCAGGGGTGCTGTCTTACTCGCTGCCATATTCCCAATGCCCACAACAGTCCCTGGCCCTTTGTATGCAATCTATAAATATGTGCTGAATAAATAAACTCACAAATGAACGAATCAATCACTACCCTACACGGCCTCCCATCAGCCCGGAGAGAACAGCGTCATCCGGTAGAAATATAACGCCAATCTCATCTGTGGTTTTAAATCTTCCAGCAGCCACATTTTAAAACCAGCAAAGTTAATTTTAGGAATATATTTGTTATTTAACCCAATATATCCAAAATGTTATTCAACATGATATCAATAGTGAAAGATTTACTAATAAGATATTTTGCTCTCTTTCATACGAAGTCTTTGAAACCGGGTGTGCATTTTACAGTCACGGAGCATCTCAATTTGGGCTAGCCGCGTTTCAAGGGCTCGGCAGCCACACGTGGCGAGTGGCTGTTGTCCCAGACAGCACACATCTAAAAGATGAAGCTGATCAGGTTGCTCTTGAACCCCAGCCCCTCCCTGACACCTCAGCCCTCTAAGAATAAAGTCCCAGCTCCTCGTAAGGTGTCTTACGACCTGCCTCCTGGGGTCTGAACATCCCCCTGTACCAACCAGACCTTCAGATCTTCAACTGTGCCATCTGCTCACTTGCCTCTGAGCCTTAGCGGGTGCTGTCATTTCTACCTTGAAGCCTGCTTTCCCGTTCATCCAAAACCTCCTATTCAACCTTCAACATCCCTTTACCCAGGCAGTCTTCACTGACACCCTAAGCTTGGGAGAGGACCCCTCCTCTGTGCTCCCAAATTGCGCATCTCCCTGACCTGCGTGTGTTCCCCAGGGGCATGCACCACCTTGCTCATCCGGGGCTGAGCACATGGCAGATGCTCCGTGATTATTGAGTGAATTAACGACTGCACAGGGCTCCCCTCCCAGCCGGGGTATAAGCCATCCCCACTTTGCTCAGTCAGTCTCTCAGCATCCCCCGGCCCTTACCGCATAAAAACAGAGCCACAGTCATGTTCCCAACTCCACAACCTTCCCTATTCCTTCCAAATCCAATCATTTTCCTTGAATTTTATCCTAAGGAAGCAAAATTCCACATTTCCCCCAAGATTCTGATCTGGGGGGAAGGATGAACACGCATTTTAACGTAAAAGATGTGCACGTCTTTACCTGGCCTTTGCTCCCCTTCCCTAACCAGACAAGACTAAAACCCAGGCGGGAAAAATAATTTTATGGGAAAACTGGTCCTGTCTTGGTCATCACCAGTCTTCAGCCGGGGAAAGCAGCAGTTCAATACCAACACCAGAGGCTCCGGCAGCCACCAATGTCACCGATAGAGGCACTGCCATTGTCACTAGAGAAAGATGTGACATCTGGGCCAGGAAGGCAAGGAATCAGAGCCTTCTCTGCTTGTGGGCATCTTCTTGTCAAGCTTTGATGGACAGAAACGCAGGCACGTTACTGTACTCACTAATTCACTCAACAAACACTAATGAGCACATCTTTGCAGGCACCAGGTCAAGGGCTGGGTTACAGGATGGAAATTACACCTCTGAGTTTGTTTCCTCAAATGGCAATAACTTTTTGTCCATTCAAGGACCAACCTGCTTCTTTTGAACAAGTTTAAAAAAAAAACAGGAGACCTCTGCGTCTAGGAAGTTCACCATCACAGGGTTCAGTGCACGTCCAAAATTTTAAACATTTTAAAAGGAATTCACAAGTAGGATTGGGATAATGATTGAAACTAACTGTGGTTGAAACATATAAACCTCTTTATGCACAAACAAAACGTGTGCAACGCTTTTCCTGCCCCCAAATGACTTAAATGACATCATACCTAAGAAAATGAACAGAAGTTCACCACAACATATATTTCAGTTTCCCCTAAAATTTGGGCTTCAGAACCTACAGAGAATGGATAACACTAAGTACCCTCTGCAGACAAGGATGAACGAATGGTTTATCATTCATTCATAAAGCCACTGGTCTATCACACCCTAGGAACACTCCACTCCCCTCCTAATGTGTGCAAGTCCTGTGCGCCAGGCCTGCCATCAGAAGAAATGCTTTTTTAAAAACACAGTCATCACGGGAAGAAAAGTCCAAGATAAACACGCTCTGAGTGACTGGCTATGCATTCGCCCTCATGTGACTGCCATTCCCGCTGTGCCCATCAGGCAGCCGTTTTATTATTCAACAGCAACAGAGACAGTGCTGGCAGCTGGAAACACTTCCATCAAACACACACTCATAACAAACCACTCCCTCATCTCCAGCAAAGCATCCACCAAGGGTGGCATCATTCTCATGAGAGCACAGACTGCCAGATGGGCTTCCACCTCCTCCCCATTGTCCAGCTGGAAAAACTGAGGCCCCGAGAGCGCAGCTGGGACCTGAACACAGGACTCCCAGCCCAGCTTGGTTTGCCCATTATTTGTTCCCCAAATGAGAGGCAGGAGTACTAACGAAACCACAGACCGTGATACGTCTGGTCAGGCGGGGCCAAGAGGGAAGGAGGAAGGCAGCAGGCATTACTACACGCCCGGATCCTGCCCGCGTCTCTGTCTCCAGAATTTAAGGGCATCAAGCCCTTCAGCACGAGCACGAAATAAGACAACGTCAAAACCCACCAGGTGGGGACTTTCTGTCTGAGCTCTCAAGTGTAAAGAGCATGGAAGTCATCACTCCCGTCCTCATAACAAGAAAAAAGCAAAACAAACTGAAAATCAACAACTTTTCTTTGATGGGACAAATGAGGTCACAGGGCAAACCACCACCCTGAAAATTGGAGAGAGAGGCAAACGCAGAGAAACATGGCTTACTGGGCACCAGGGCTGAAGAAGCCGGTAACTGGTAGGAACAGTTCAACCATAATGGCCTCATGGCTAGAAGCTGAGTGTGGACTAGCTTGAGAGTTAAACACTCCTGGGGACTCAGTCTTAGGGGAGCCACCACAGTCTGTAGGAACCTCAACAAGTTTGTGTTTCAGTGCAGGTGGGTAGAGAGGGAGAGCGAAAAGTAACCATTTTGAAATAGCACGGTTTTCTGTTCTCCAAAACAAAAGTCTGTGCTCAAGGGAAAATACTTAATCATACACTTACCTGACCTGGGGGAGGGGAGGGCAACAGGACCACAGCAGCCCCTCACACCATCCTGTGTCACATTAAGGGGAGAAAAAGAAAAGGCTCAGAAATGCTTCTAGAGGTCACAATCCAGGGACTTGGCCCCACTAACAAAGGCTGAGATTTAATCACAAGATTCTAGACCACCTCCTCTCCCTAATGTCTCACCACCACAGCGAAAGACCACAGCATCACAACATTGGGTGACAACTGAGAGAAAAGACACATATGCTATTTAAGAAGGAGTTCTTAGGGAAACCCAAAAAACAACAGGAAAGAGGGGGAAAATAAACAAGGAGGAAACTGAAGCCTCTGGTACCTACAGCTACAGCAAACATTAAACATGGTCTAGTAACAAAACATCAGTCACAGAAACATACAGCTTCACACGATAAACTCCTCACGACCTCGGTTTCTATTAATAAATATATAATGTCCAGCTTTCAACAAAAAATTACAAGGCATGCTAAAAGGCAAGCAAAAAACAATCTGGAGAGACACAGCAAGCACCAGAACCAGACTGAGATATCACACAGATTTTGAAACACAATTTCCAATAACTATGATTAATATGTTAAGGGCTCTAATAGAAAAATGAGAAAACAAGCAAAAACAGATGAGTAATTTAAACAGAAAGATGAAAACTCTAAGAAAAGAAATAACAGGAAATGCTAGAAATCAAATGCACAGCAACAGAAATGAAGAATGCCTTTGACAGGCTCCTCAGCAGAATGGACACAGCTGCAGAAAGAATCACCAAGTTGGAAGGCAGGTCAACAGAAACCACCCCAAGTGAAACACAAAAAGATAAACGAATGACATGATACGAACTTCTGGTTTCCACTTCCACACATAAAGGGCTTGGAAGTCACTGCCTTTCCTCGCAGCGAGAAAAAAGCTGAACAAACCGAAAATCAACAACTTGTCTGAGATCCATCAGAGAATTGAAGTCACAGGGCAAACCACTGCCCCCAAAGCTGCAGGGACAGGCGACGAAAGAGAATCACCACTTACCATGAGCCTCGGCTGCCACTGCACCCAAGACCTGGGAGGAACACTCGGGGTGACTGCTGGAGAATGAGCATGGACTAGCTGGAGAGAGGACAGCTCCTGGGGGCCCAAACCTTTCCTGAGTTCTACTTCCGGGAGCCTCACCAGATTCTCGGGGTTTTAAGATGGAAGAAAAATCTCCTCGTGGTTCTAGCAGGGGGAGGGGTAAGGTAATTTTGAAATACACCCAGAACATGTGTTCTATTTAACAAAGGCCTACCCTCAAGGGAAACTATACCAGAGTCTAGCCAAAGTGAGTTTTACCAGGGCCTAACTGACATGGGGGGTGGGGGGGGGAATACCCATAGCCAGTCCCCACTGGCCTTTCTATCTCACCTAAGAGGGAAAATAAAAATCTGAGAAGCACTTGTTAAGGTCACAGCCCAGGGGCACAGGCCCTGAAAGACTGAGAACTAACCATAAGATTCTACAATGCTTCCCCTCCCCACACACCTTACTACCACATCAGTGGGACTCCTGACTAAGAACAGGGGAGTATAGCTGATAGACCAGACCTGAAAGGCTCAGACTCTATTTAAGGAGTCTTGAGGGAAACTCGAAGACAACAGGGAAGACAAAAACAAGGACACCAGAGGAACTTTTAGCCTCTAACAGCTACAGCTACAGCAAACTGTTAACACGGCCAGATAGAAGTAAAACCTCAAACTAAAATGCTGATTAGCTTGGTTCCTATTACTAGCTACATCATGTGTGTCTTTCAACAAAAAAATTACAAGGCGTGCTAAAAGGCAAAAAACACAGTCTAAAGAGACTCACAAGGCATCACAGCCAGATTCAGAGATGACACAGATTTTGGTAATATCAAGCCAGGAATTTAAAATAACTACGATTAGGGCCGGCCCCATGGCCAAGTGGTTAAGTTCACGCGCTCCACTTTGGCAGCCCAGGGTTTTGCAGGTTCAGATCCCAGGCACGGACCTGGCACCGCTCATCAAGCCACGCTGAGGGGGCGTCCCACATGCCACAACTAGAAGAACCCACAGCTAAAATATACAACTATGTACTGGGGGGGGGGGGTGCTTTGGGGAGAAGAAGGAAAAATAAATAAAATCTTTTAAAAAAATTAAAATAACTATGATTAACATGCTAAGGGCTCTGATGGAAAAGGTGGACAACACGCAAGAACAGATGGCAATGTAAGCAAAGAGATGGAAACTCTAACAAAGAATCAAAAGGAAATGCTAGAAATAGAAACTTCCCAAATTGACAAAGCAAAGAGAAAAAAAGAAGGTAAAAATGGAATCAAACATCCAAGAACTGCGGGACAATCACAAAAGGTGCAACATATACACAATGAGAAGACCAGAAGGAGAAGACAGAGAAAAGGAACAGAAAAGATACTTGAAGGAATGATAGCTGAGAATTTCCCAAAATTAATGACAGACACCAAACCACAGATTCAGGAAGCTCAGAGACCTTCAAAAAGAATAAATAACAAAAAAGTAATACATAGGCATATCATATTGAAACTGCAGAAATCAAAGAAAAAGAGGAAATCTTGAAAGAAGCCAAAGGAGAAAAAAAAGAAAAAAAAAAAAACAACAGTGAGTTTACCTATAGAGAAACAAGGACAAGAATTACATTGGATTTCTCTCCAAAAACCACACAAGCAAGAAGAGAGTGGAGGGGCCGGCCCGGTGGCGTAGTGATTAAGTCTGTGTGCTCTGCTCCGGTGGCCCAGGGTTCACAGGTTCAGATGCTGGGCGCAGACCTACACCCTGTGCATCAAGTCATGCTGTGGCAGCATCCCACGTACAAAATAGAATAAGGCTGGCAAAGATGATAGCTCAGAGACAATCTTCCACACACACAAAAAAAAAGAGGGCTGGCCCCATGGCCAAGGGGTTAAAGTTCAGGTGCTCCACTTTGGCAGCCCAGGGTTTCACTGGTTCGGATCCTGGGCATAGATATAGCACCACTCATCGGGCCATGCTGAGGCAGCGTCCCACAAAGCACAACCAGAAGGACCTACAACTAGAATATACAACTACGTACTGGGGGGGCTTTGGGGAGGAGACGAAAAAAAAAAGATTGGCAACAGATGTTAGCTCAGGGCCAAACTTTAATAAAAAAGAGAATGGTCTTGTAATAAACAAATAAAGTAAAAGATAGTGAAGTGAAATATCTAAAGTGTTGAAAGAAAAAAAAACCACTAAGCTAGAAATCTGTATCCAGTCAAATTACCCTTCAAAAGTGAAGGAGAAATAAAGACAAAATTGGAGGGAATTTGTCACTAGCAGACCTCCCCTGCAAGAAATGTTTAAAGTTCCTCAGAGAGAAGAAAAATAACGTAAGTCAGAAACTCGCTATACAGAAAGAAAGGAATAGTGCTGGAGAGGGAATAAATGAAAGTAAAATGAAATCTTTCATTTGTCGTATTCTTAATTCACCCATCAGATAACAGTTTGTTCAAAATAACATCAGCAACAACATACTGGATGACGATACTTAGAGATAAGTGAAATGAATGACAGCAATGTTATGAGGATGGGAGGGAGCAACTGGGAATACTCTGTTACAAGGTGCTTGCCTTACCTGTGAAGTGGCATAATGTCATTCGAAAATGGACTTAGAGTAATTGTAAGCGTACACTGCAAAGTGTAGGGCAATCGCTAAAAAAAACTTTTAAAGAACTGAGATGCTATGAAAGGAGAGAAAATGGAATCTCATAAAATGCTCAATTAAAACCAGAGGAAGCAGAAAATAAGCAGAACACCAAAAAAAAAAAAAAAAAAAAGTTAAGAAAGAACAAGGACAATAAATACAAAAGTTTCACATTTGGTCTTTATTAATACAACTATGTCAATAATCACTTTAAATGTGAATGGTCTAAATACACCAATTAAAAGAGAGACAATCAGAGGGGATAAAAACAAAACAAGATTCAACTATATACTGTGTACAAAAAAATCCACCTTAAATATAAAGACACATGTATTTAGGCTAAAAGTAAACATATGGAGAAAGATACATCATGCTAATACTAATTAAAAGAAATCTGGAGAGCGACATTAACTTCAGACAAACCAGAAAACAGAGCAAGAAAAATTGTCAGGGATAAGAAGGGCATTACACAATGACTAAGGGGTCAATTCCCCAAGAACATGTGACAAATCTTTAATGAGTATGCACCTAACAATACAGCATCAAAATATGTGAGGCAAAAACCAATAGAACTACAAGGAAAAAGACAAATCCACCATCAATATGTTCTCTCAATAACTGACAGATCCAGCAAGGAGAAAATCAGTAAGGATATAGTTAAACTGAACAGCACCATCAATCCACTGGATCTAATTGACATCTACAGACTACTTCACCCAACGACAGAAGAATACACATTCTTCTCAAGCTCAGATGCAACATTCCCCAAGACAGATGACACACTCAGCCATAAAACACACCTTAACAATTTAAAAAAACAGAAACCATACAAAATATGCTCTCAGACCACAATGAGCTTAACCAGAAATAAATAACAGAAAATTGTGGTTAAATTTCAAAATATTTGCTGGAAATACGCTAGAAAACTCCAAAATATTTGGAGATTAAACAACACCCTTCTAAATAACACATGAGTCAAAGCAGAAGTCTCATGAGAAACTAAAAAATATTTCGAACTAAGTGAAAATAACAACTATCAAAATTTGTGGGAAGCAGCGAAGACCGTGCTTAGAGGGAATTTTCCAGCACTGAATACATTTCTCAGAAAAAAAGATCTAAAATCAGTAATCTACGCATCCATCTTAGAAAACTAGAGAAAGAAGAGTGATATAAACTTAAATCAACGAGAAGAAAAGAAATAATAAAAATTAGAGCACAAATCGATGAAACTGCAAACTGGAATCAGTAGAGAAAATTAATGAAACCAAAGATTGGCTGTTTGAAAACATCAATAAAATTGATGAAACTCCAGCCAGGCTAACCAAGAAAAAAAGACAGAAGACACAAATTACTAATATCAGAAATGGAAAGAGGCCATCACTACTGATCCCACGGACATTAAAAGGATAATAAAGAATATTATGAACTCTGCCAACAAATGCGATAACTTTGATGAAACGGACCAACTCCTTGAAAGATGCAGTCTACCAAAACTCACACAAGGAGAAACAGATAATCTAAATATGCCTACATTTATAAAAGAAACTGAATCAATAATTAATAACCTTTCAAAAGAGAAAGCACCAGGCCCCGATGGTTTTGGTGGTGAATCCTAACAAACGCTAAAGGATGAAATGACATCAATCCTCTACAATCTCTTTCAGGAAACAGAAGCAGATGGGACGCTTGTCACTTGTTACATGAGACCAGCATTACTCTCACACCAAAACCAGATAAAGATGCTATGAGAAAGGAAAACCACAAACCATTCTCTCTCCTGAACATTGAGGCATAAATCATCAACAAAATATTAGCAAACAGAATCCAATAATGTATAAAAAGAAGTGTACACCATGACCAAATGGGATTTATTCCAGGCATGCAAGGCTGGCTCAACGTTCGAAAATTAATTCATATGATACATCAAACCAATAGGATAAAGAAGAAAAATCACAGTATCATATCAACAGATACGCATTTGACAAGACTCAACACCCATTCATGATGAAAACTCTCAAAATCCAGGAATAGATGGGAACTTTCTCAAGTTGATCAAGAACATGTACAGAAAAACCTACAGCTAACATCATACTTAAGGTGACAAGCCAGATGCCTTCCGCCTAAGATCGGGAACAAGGCAAGGACATGCCCTTCTCACCACTCCTATTCGACACTGCCTTGGAAGTCCTAGCTAACGCAATACGACAAGACAAGGAAATAAAAGCTATATAGATCGGGAAGGAAGAAATGAAACTGCCTTTATTCACAGATAACATGACTGTCTATGTAGAGAATCCCAAAGAATCGATTTTTTAAAAACTGGAACTAAGTAGTGACTATTGGAAGGGTGCAGGATACAAGGTTAATATAAAAAAGTCAATTGCTTTCCTATATACTAACAATGAATAATTGGAATTTGAAATTAAAAACACAATACCACTTCTATCAGCACCAAAAAAAAAAAAAGAATTACTTAGGTATAAATCTAACCAAATATGTGCAGGCTATATGAAGAAAACTACAAAACTCTAATGAAAGGAATTAAAGAAGATCTAAATAAATGAAAAGATATTCCATATTCACGGAAGGAAGACAATATCGTTAAGATGTCAATTCTTGCCAATTTGATCTACAGAATGAACACAATCCCAGTCAAAATTTCGGCAAGTTATTCCATGGGTATCAACAAACTGATGCTAAAGTATATATGGGAAGTCAAAAGACCCAGAATGGCCAGCAAAATATTGAAGAAGAACAAAGTCAGAAAGGTTATACTACCTGACCTTGAGATTTACCATAAAGCTACGGTAATCAAGACCATGGTGTTGGCAGCAGAGTAAACAAATAGGTCAATGGAACGAATTAAGAGCTCAGAAAAAGACCAACGTGAATACAGTCAACTGATCCTTGAAAAAGGCAATTCAACGGAGAAAGGATAGCCTTTTCAGCAAATGATGCTAGAAAAATTGGACATCCACGTGCAAGAAAACCGCACTCAGGCCTGTCCTTGTTCCCCAGCACAGAGACACCAGCCATGACCACTTTCTCTGGGCGGCATGTGTCAGCACTCCTCGCAGCTGTCAGCTACTCTTCCCTCTGCCTCATCCAGCCCATTTCATGCCCAACCACCCCTGAGTCAGGTCAAAACTCTCCCAGCCCGTGGGAACCTTCGCTGTCAAGTTCAGGCCTTTCCTCGCTCCCATTTCCACTGCAATTTCTTCCTTTCCTTTTGTCTACACAAATTCCTTCCTGGAGGAACGATATCTATTTTTCAGTCCCTGATTTCTCCCTAGCACTGTGCACACAGTAGACACTCAGTAAACACTTCGTAAACAAACAAGCTTTCGAGTGATGTACAAGCCGTATGTCTACTGAATACGTACATCAAAATATCCACACACCAAACAGCAACACCCAGACTGACTATCTCTGAGTGGGAAGGTCACGAATGAATTTGTTTTTTATTCCTTTTTTGCTCGTCTGGACTTCCTAACTGTTCAATAGTGAACATGTATTACGTCGGATAATAAAAATAATAGAAGCAAAAAAAAAGGCAAGAAAACACAACATAAGAAAGGGCAGGTTTATACAAAGGGACATCAGCAGTGATGAATCACTTCAGAGAAGGCACTTTTGGCTTTGTAAAAAGCTTTGGCCTAAATTTTATGCAAGGAGTAGGCCAAAAAAGGATGGGACGGGCAGGACACTTTTCAGGCTGGTGAGAAGTTCAGAAAGTTCTGTGTCCGCTAAGAGAAGGCAGAAGCTGCTCCTCCTTGCCGCCTTCCAGCCACGCGCTGTTTCCTTCTCTTCTCCTCAGGGGAGCCCACAGCGGTTCCCAGCTCACCAGTTCTGAGCTCGGAGACTCCTGACTCCTTTGGCCTCTGGGGGTTTCTCCTTCAGATGTGGGTGTTTTGCGACTCCAGAAAATTCTGGAGTAATTCTCTGGATCTCAGGCCTCAGAGCAGACTCCAGGTGCATGACACTGATCGATTTGACAGATGAGGAAACAGACCAGAGAGGGGAAGGAACCGACCTACCGTCACCCAGCTATTAAGGGGAAGAAACAGGACTCAGGATTCCAACCTTAGTATGACAGATGCTAAAGCTTCATGATCAATGAAGCTTTATGTTCAAATCACTTTTAAAAATGGCAAAGGAACTGAGGGACTGATCTGGGCCAGGTTCTGAGCCAGGACCGCCCACTGGAAAGCCACTGTCCCTGCCCTCACGGAGTTTGCACGCTAGCAAGGGAAACCCCTCACACAACTCCTAATCACCACACAACTGACTTCCGCCCGTGAAACGGGCCACCCCGGTAGCGCCTGCGCCCTCAGCCAGGTGGAATCCAAAAGTATGGCTAAGCAAAACTAGCCACGTGGCAACCAGAGACGTCCACGGCTCAGTGCCATCAATGTGAGTACAAGCGGTCATCACTGCGGCTCTTTCCTGTGGGCCAGGCACTGGGCTCGGCCCTTCATATCCAGTATTTCTCGTAATCCTCATGACCACCCTGTGACGGGAGCTCATTTATCCCCATTTTACAGGCAAGTAAATGGAGACTCCGACAACAAGTGAAAAGATCAAGGTCTCCTTCCCTCTCACAGAAGCTTCCGAGAGCACCTTCTCCTGGCACGGCCCCTAGCATGGGCTGCACCCAGAAGGATCCCCCAACATCCACACACTCACAAGTCACAGCTAAGGGGCCTCCCAGCCTCCATGGAACTCCACACCAAGAGCTTCTCCAGGCAGAGTTCTCAGGGACCACGCAGGTGACCTCTGCATCGCCACGGCAACTGGTGGAGCGAGGCCCGTCAGGAGCATGCAGGTACAACAAAGGCCTGAGGGAGGAGAACCCGGGAGTGGGAACCCAGGAGGAGCCAGGCTGGGAGCTCTTCCGGTGGAGATTCTCCACTCTGGAGCCAGGAGCCGCAGGGGAACCCTAGGCCCAGCCCAGGGCTCTACGTGCTCCTCAGCTCCTATCCAGGTGCTCCCCAGCTCCTACCAGGCATCAGGCCCCTGCCTGGTCCGGACAGGATGGGACCCTGGCTGCAGGCCCTTAGCATCCTTGCTCTCTCAGATCGCAAGAGGACAGGGAGGCTGGGGTCATGGGGAGGCTTCGCCCAGCTCTGCCGTGGACTGACGGCTAAAAGGCGGCAGTGCCCTCCCTTGCTACGGAGTCAGGCACATGGGCTCCCACCTGGCTCTGCTGCCCATCAGCAGACTAACTTTCTGAGCCTCACTTTCCTCATCAGTAAAACGGGGAGGACAACGGCACCTACTTCAGAGTCGTCCCGAGGATGAAATACATATGATGTACATCATAGGAAACACATACGATGTTCTACATGTTGTTGAACTGGCTGTTCATCTGGGCAGCCCACAGGGCGGGGGTCCTGCTGCCTGGTCCAACCCAGTGCCTAGAACAGAGCCTGGCACACTGAAGGCCCTCAACAAACAATTCTCAGATGGATGGATAAGGATGAAAAGAGAATGGGACCCTTCTCGACTCTGTGCCACCTGTACCCTGGAGGCGGTGGATACGCTGAATGCTGAGCCGGGGGCATCCCAGGCTGGGCGAACGCTTCACTTGGCTGATGGCTACATCCGCAGGTGACCAAACAGGCGTCCAGCATCCCTAACCAGGGACCACAGAAGGCTCGTCATCCTTGAGAGGTGGTCTTCCGACACCTGTTGGCCTCGCCCCAGTAAGTTTCACACGGGAAGGGCTCAACAAACAGGCTCAAGGCAAGCTCACAGCGCCCTCTCCCTCCCAAGTAAATGGAATTCTTCCTCCCGCTCCCCCGACTTCCTCAGACACATAAACCTTTGCTGCTGCCCCCAACCCCGGAGAGCCCTGAGGGCTCAGCAGCCGGGGTTCAGGTATCCTCTGCAGCTCCATCAGGTGCTGTGACAGTTTTTTAAATTTTCATGATTTCCAGACCCCTCGGCACTACGCAGAGGCAGTGACTTCCCTTTTTCTGGGCCTCAGTTTCTCCATCTGCAAATTGGGACAAACCATCCTCGCCTGGCCGCTTCCCAGGACCACCATGCAGAATCAGCGAGAATGCAGATGCTCTGCAAGTCTGAACTGCTGAATCAAGGCGGTCCTGGCATCCTGAACTCCTCGCGGAGGAGGTTCCACCTTGCGACGAGGCCAGCGCCACGCTCAGAGGACACAAGCAACGGCAACCTAGGAGCCAGCCAGGCCTCTCTTGACTATGAAAAGGCTCCCACTCGCCAAGTCTGCTCCTGGCAGAAAAGTCTGCCAGCATGGATGGCAAGAAAGCCTGGCAGCCAGTTTTCCTCTTCAGGGGCACGCCCTCACACACAATTCAACTCATAAATAAAAATCTGATTATCACAGGCTTTTCCAAAGCCAATGTGACTGAGTTCTAATCTTTCATAAAAAAAAAAATCATAAAATATTCAAGCGAGGCCTGTGCGTCTCAGGAGACCAGAAGTGGCTCTCGGCAGCCATCAGCCACAGACATGCCAACGGGGGCCCCAGGACCTCCGCCATCAGCCGCCGGAGCATCTTGCCCGCCACGGCTGGTGTTCAAGTCAGTAACAGTGAGCAGGTCCGGGCTCTGCCAGCGCCGGCTAACTCTGCAGCTAGCCAGCTCCCCTTGGCTGCTCTCCACGCTCTTGGCTCTTCCTGAGCTACAGGATCGGGGATGCCCTAGGCTCCTTTTCAGACTGTGCGGTGCTGAGAAGAGGCTGAAAGGGCCCAAACGGGGCCTGTCGAGCCCCTAATGCACACGAGGAGAGGAAACAAGAAAAAAAAAAAAACAGGGAGATCACTAATTCAGGTTCACCAGGAGGAGGCTAGCCAATGTAGAAACTGCAGCTTCTGCAACCTGGCCTACGGAATCTCCCTTTCTCGGATTCAGTCCCTCATTCATTCATGCAAAAGTTATTTGCTGTGAGCCTTCTCTGTGCCAGACACTGGGAACAGCAGGAGAATAATAAAATGAGGGATACGGACAAAACCCTGGCCCTCCTTCGCGGACTCCAGGCTGGTTCCAGGGCTGGGGCAGGGCCAGCACAAGACAACCCTGGGACGCCCTGCAGAGTGGAAGTCAGTTCTCAGAGAATGATGGGGACTTGTCCAAAGAACAGAGGAAGCTGCCTGAAGGGGCTGCCACTGGCCAAATCTGGAATAATTCAAGCAACAGAATAACGATAGTAATGGATTATAGCTCATGAAAAAAAAAAAAAACAGCCAAGAGTCTAAACTGATGTAAAGACGTAAGTGAATAAATAAATAAAGGGGGGGGAAAGGAGAGCTCGTTCTCCAGTAGAATTCCAATTAATAAATGCAGAAGGGATGATGGAAGCGGAAATCACTATTTGGCAAACACCACGGTAATAACTGTTGTAGGCAAGAAGCAGCAGTGGATGCTAAAATTAGTGCACAGAGAGTATGATGAGAAATAAGTTATCTGCAGAGTCGCGAAGTACCTCCCCACAAAATACTTCTCAATGCAAAGGGTAAGAGTGGAAACCCGACAAACGCCACCTTAAGTGTCCAAAGTCCCTATCACCAGCAATAAGGGGCATCAACAGCCCGTACCCCCTGCTCTGGCGCACGGAGAAGGGGACAGCATCACTTCCGGGGACCTACTGCCAGAAATGCATAACTTGAACCAGGGATGCAGCACGTCCCACAAACCCCGAGGTGCCGTCTACGAAATAACCAGTCAGGACTCTTCAAAGAGATCCAGGGCACGGAATCCAGACAAGGGCCAAGATCTGTCCCAGACCGGGGGAGACTAAGGAGACATGACGACTGAATGCAGTGGGGGACCCCGGATTGGATCCTGGGCCAGAAAAAGGCCATTAGTGGAACCACTGGTGAAATCTGAATAAAGTCTGTAGATTAGTTCATAGTACCGCAGTTCTATTAATTTCCTGTAGTAATACTAATTTCCTAGTACAATTGGCGCGTTATATAACGGTTATATAAGGTGTTAACATCTGAGGATGTCGGGTGAAGGGAAACTCTTTGTATCATTTCTGCAAATTTTTATGTCTGAAATTCTTTCAAAATGGAAACTTTAAAAACAATTTTTGTAAGCCCTGTCCTCACAAAGTTTACCTTCTTGTGAAAGGCGAAAGGGGCAGCTGATAGAAAGGAAGTATAATTTTTTTTAAGGAAAAAAGTAAAATATATACTATTAGATGGTAATAGTACTATGGAGAAAAATGGAGCAAAAAAAGGAGGATGGGATAGTGGGAGGGCATAATTTTAAATAGCATGGTCAGAGAAGGCCTGCTGAGAAGAACAGATCAAAGTGAGGGAATGAGCCAAAAAAATAACAAGGGAATAGATTCTGGGTAGAGGAACAGCAAGTGCAAAGGCCCTGAGGTTGCAGTGCCTGGTGAGACAGAATAAAAACAAGGCCATAGTGAGCCAGGGCAATCTCTCAGCTCCATCCCTGCTTCCAGGGGAGTTGGCCACCCCAAAACCCCCTCCCTATGCCCCAGTTCCTCTTGAACAAGTTGCCAGATCAGCTACCTGGTCTGCACAGCAGAGTCACCTCTTCGGCGAGATTAAGTCCTAAAGCCAGTACATAAACCTGGAATCTTACGCTTTAAACTTCCAATGAGCTACTCCTTAGGAAAGCACCATGCTGGAGATCGTCTTCCCATTTTTCTAGAAATCCAACAGCCAGTCTGTCCTCTAGACAGAGCAATGCTTCCAGGTGAGCACCAGATGAAGATGCTGGCCTGCAGTAAGGGGCCACATTGCAGGAAAGACACACACCTTGCAACACAACAAGCAGAGTCAGCCGGGCAAGATGCTCTGGCTCTGAGGGACCAAGAAAACATCCGTTCTCACCTCCTAGCCATGTTTGCCCCGGGGCACCTGCCCCTGCACGATTCACAGTCTCCAGTTAGGCGCACGTCTAGTGAGATGCTGCAACACCTGCTCGTCAGATCTTGTCCCTGTTTCAAAACCTTCCCATGGGAGGGCGTCCAGGCTAGACCGGTACACTTTCCATCTACAACTAAAGGACAGTGCGCATCTCCTAACTACAAGAGAATCACACACTGAATTCGGTGTTAAGCTTTTCTTGTATAAATTTTCTGCTGGGACCTGTTAACCTATCTGCCAGCGAGCTCAACACGGGGACCACGATGAAACAAACGGCCAACTGACACCAGCAAAAAGATGCGGAATCGCCAGTCCTGCTACGACGTCAGCTCGCTTCGCTTTCTGGGCCTGCCCTCACGGCTGTGATTTTTTTATTGCAGCCATATAACACGGTCATATTTTCTGCTAGTAAAATTGTCCCAGGGTCATACAATGGAATCAAATTGATCAATATTTCATGGTGCTGCTACAAAAAAAGCTTTCTGGTGTCCCAGTGCTTCCCTCTAACGCCACAATACACACACACACACACCGCACCCCCAAGAATGGCCCATCTTCATCAGTACAAGGCGATGATGCTATCTCCTCTCAGGGCTGCTGTAAAGATACATGTGATAAACACCAACTAAGTACTTTCATTCATTCACTCAACAAATATTTAATAAGCATCTACTACGTCAGGCCCTTGGTGGGAACTAAGGACACAGTGAAGAGTAAGACAGACACGGACTGTGCCCTCATGGGGCTTGGCCTGGTCATATTCGGTTCCTTGGTTAGCAAAATTCTCCACCCAGTTTTCAGGGTCCTCCACAAAGACACTTAGTATCCGTCTGTCCCAGTGGCTGTCCATCCATCTCTCTTTCTCTTCTTCCTCCTCCTCCCCCCCACACCCCTTTGGTCCCACCGCTCCCCAAATACTCTCTCTTAAGTTGACCACCTGCTGTCTGCAGCCTCCCTCAGATGATATTTTTAAGCATTTTGAAATACCACTTGCACATAAAGCCCCCACTAACGACAATCTTGCTCCCTCTTCATCAGAGCCTGGAATGGCCTCCCCTTTCCCCTCAGCTCATCTCAGTATTAACCATACCACCAAGTCACGCAGCTCCTACAGCAGGTGTCCCTGACCCCCATGAGCCGCCCCCCCCATACCTCAGCATCCTCAAGGTCAAAGAGAGCCAACAGCCGGACTCCTCGGGAGTTCGCCTCGCCCTTTGTCTCATCTCCCTGACAATGGCAGGGCAAGGACCACATCCAGCCTGTCAGAACGCCCTGCCCCCATTCAGCCCAGGGCAGGCAGGGCAGCAGCTCTGGGTGAGCCGGGGCATCCATGGCACTCCACGGTGGCCAGTGTGGCAGCAGGCGGCAAGCTCAGGGGAGGCAGGGAGGCGGGTTTCTCAACACAAAATCTCCGGACCTCGCACAGAGCCCGATGTATAATAGATGCTCAACAAATAATGGCTGGTTGACGCCGACTGTTTCTCTTTGAAAGTTTTGCTGAGCAAAGCAGAGGACTTCCTCTGTGGTTCACGGAGAGGAAATGAGCAATTACATGCTAACTGTGCACTGCAAACATGGAGGGAAACTGTTCTCAGAAACGCAGGGTGCACATTTCAGTGGGGCAGGGGCCGTGCAGGGAACGCCCACAAGAAAACCAGGCTGGGGTCCAGAGCTGGCAAGACAAGCCCGGTCCACCGGTTCCTGCCCACTGTTGTCGGTGGGAGCATATGTGCACCGCTGCCCGGGTATGCAGGTTGTGCAAACAAGTGGGAAATCTGAATTTTTAAAGATGAGCAACTAAATCAATTATTGTGGCCACACAATGCTTCATCTCTGTTCAAACCCTCCTCCCCTTCTCCGCCCAGCCCCCCGTCTTGTTTACCCCAGTTTGAACAGAAAAGGTGTTTTTATAATTAGCATAGTGTTTACATTCTAACAGGAGCTTTCAAAAGGCTTAAAAATAGACGGATTCCTTACACCCCTTAGAGTTCTTCCCCCTAAGATCTTGTTTACACTAGCCTTTTCCTTAGCAAAGCTTCTTTTGAAAAGGTCAGGCGCAGTTCACAAATTCGGAAACGGGCAGCTCCAAATGACCGGGATCTGGGGGGACACGTTTTAGGCAACTTCCAAGCCCCACCCCGGGTGCCTCTGGCTTGTGGGGTGAGGGGGGGCAGGCGGGCTCCCCCACACAAGCTGGTTCTACAGAGGAGGCTCGCAAAGGGAAGCCCAAGGGGAGTGGGATTCTCTGCCAGGTCTGGAGAGCCCGGCTCCTGGACCTCGGCAGGCCTCTGGGATCCTAGCACCCACAGGGACTCTGGTTTAAGAAAACCCAACTCGGGATGCAGACACCGCCTTGGTAAGGGCTAGTCACCCCATTTACAGAAAAGGTGTTCTCCTAACAAAAAGAACCAGAGAAGAAAGCTCCTTAAAAGCAGCTCTGTGCCAGGGTAATATTTAAGTGTTTCTGTCTATTCACCTTAGCCAGCAGGGCATTAACAAAAGACGCGCTTGAAGAGCGAAAGAGTGGCCGGGCAAACAAAGTTCATCTTTCTTTACTGCAGGACTTTTCAGAGCCTTTAAAGGTCCCATGGCTGCTGTGAATCTCTAAGACAAGAGTACACACCTTTCACAGGTTTACCTCGCCCTAAACTCGTCCTCCCCCTTCGGACTACCCAGGGGGCATACTCCGCAGCAGCCACCTTTCACGGATGAGGGAGCAAGCCTAAATCTCTAGGATTCAGAAGGAAGGGCCTTGCCTAAGAGCCACAGCTATTAATTAGTGACCGAGGCTGCCCTCAAGCCCAGGACCACAGGCACCCTCCCTTGAGACCAGCACCACCTGAGATCTGATCTGACAGAGAAGACAAGACAGTCACCCCAATATCCAAGCACCAGGGAGCGATTCCTGCCGACTCCCAGCCTGCTCTTAGCACAAACCGCTGCAAAGGTATAAACCACGAGCCAGGCCCAGAGCTGCAGGATCTTGGTTCTAGGAGGCCTGAGGGGTCAGTCAACTCTTGCTCACGTACCTCCAGGGACAGGGCTGTCACGCTCTCTTTCAGGTTTCGTGTCTGGATACTGGCTAGAGAGGAAGAACATTTCTGGTGTTTGCTTTCCCGTGACTGCAGTGTTGCACACCGTAGGGTTTGGCTGGGGGATGTGGGTTTATTTAAATACATGTGCAGAAGAAAGCAGGCAGCCACTGAGTCTTGGAGACACGGCCGCTCTGAATTCAAATCTCAACTCGACCACTTACTCCTGGACAGGTCGCTTGGGACCCGGCAGCCTCACCTGTCACAGTGGGGGACACCACGCCCAGCTTCGGGGGGTCCTGAATGCGACCCTGCAGCAGCCCCCTTCACCCGGCACAGGTGCTGGGTAAACGGCACAGGTGTCAGGTGAAACCCACTCTGCTCACACCGCTCTCTTCAGAGCTGCCACCTCAGCCTTTGGGTCGCCCTGTCACCCTGGAAACTGCCCAGATGAACGTGACATGAAGGAAGGACAGAGACCCAATGGCATCTGCAGTAACAGCTGCCTCTGACCAGAAGGGACTAGAAAAGGCTAACGAACTCTGGTGCTGAAGGGGTGTTCAAAAGCCAGTCCATAATTTAACTGTACAGATGGGGAAACCGAGGCCCAAGGGGCGTGGGATACGGCTCAGCACACACAGCAGGTTGGCGGGGGCTGCAGAGAGGGCCTCCGACCCCGTGCGTCCCTCCTTCAGGGTACCCCACCCCGGCGGGGGAGGAGGACGAGAGAAGAACTCCAGGAAGGTGGTGCGACGTCTCCAAACCCTCATCACGTTCCACTGATTTTTTAATAGACTTTAACAATTTAGTGACACCAGCGGAGCTTATAAAGTAGTTTAATTGAATTAATTAGGCAGTCACGACTTACTCCTGAGTTCCCCCTTTGGCTCCGGGGAGGCTGTGCCAGCCGCCTGTTTAACCCTTTGCATCCTAGAGAGGCTGTCGCTCGCTGCCACTTAAGACAATTCACCAGAGTCTCCGCCAGTGTCTTCCCTAAGCCAGCTCTTAGCCCAGTCCTACGCGTACCCCAACACCAGCACGTGTCCACACCTGGCATCTGCCTGTCCTGGGTGGCTAGAATCCCATCCTAATAACACGAACAGGGAGGAGATGCCCTTGTGTGGCTGAATGCTGTCTTCTCCTGCAGGTTCCCCAGGTGACAGGGCAGCAAGGGTTGGGGGTCGGTGTCCCAGCACGGGACTGCCCATTGGGCTGGACCAGGCAATGACCACCTACTCTCCCGTCTCCCTAGCCTGAACTCGCCTTACCATAAAGGAGAGGCTGGTGCATGCCACTCAAAGTTGGTCCACGCACCGGCAGCATCAGGACCGCCTGGGAGCTTGTCAGAATGCAGCCTCTCGGGCACCAACCTCACCCACTGACTCAGAACCTCTGGGGTGAGGCCCCGAGAACCGGGTGATGCTTACACACGCTGGAGTCAGAGAGGAAGTGGTCTGGGTGATCACTGAGATTCCTTCTAGATGAAAAAGTCTGGGAAACAATCCAAGACATGAAAACCAACTCACTTACAAGATACACTTCACAGCATCATTTATAACAGGGAAAATCCAGAAATAGACGAATATCCCCCAAACAGGGCATTGCTGGGTAAACTAGGCTACAGCCACTTCAGGGAACACCACACAGCCAAAACCGCAGGGTTTCCAACAAAATTGGGCATCACTAATTTTAGAATGTGGAGGGTTTTTTCCCAAGCAGAGGAGAAACTGCATCTATTGCACCCATTGGTTAAAAAAAGAAAAAAACAATAATTACAAGGGAAAAAGATCCAAATGTCAACGGTGCGAGCTTCTGATAGAGATCGAGGGGTGATTCTCTCTCTTCCTCATACTTTTGTGTTTTCCAACTTTTTCTATAAAGAGCATTTGCTACTTTTCATAATGAAGTAAAACAAACTTTGTTTTACACAAAACAGATTCTGTGAGAAGACACTGTCTGGAAAGCAGAAAGTTCCACGATAACTGGAATGCACCCAGCATTTGGGCTGCTTAGCTCTCAGGCTAGCCTGGGAGCTCCCCGCGGGCTGGGACAGGACGGGCCCTGCGCACAGTAGGTCTGCAGGGAGGAAGGGTTGGGTGGATGGACAGAAGTGGTTTCAGATGAACCACTCTACGAAACCAAGTTTTTCCCTGGCATGTATGTGGACAAATTATTTAAGTAAAAACGTAATGGCGAGGAGAGAAATCAACCCTGAGGAGCCAGTCCCAAGAGAAAGGAAATTCACCCGGTGCCCACGAAGACGTCCTGTGCGGCACCTCACACACTCACGCTTTCTCCTGCACACACCTGGCTGGCAGGGACACACTCATCAGGCCAGTAATATGTCACTGTTTCCAGGAACTCCTAAACCCCTGAACTGGCGCTCGGGTGGCCAGTCCACCCCAGCTGGCTCGTGGTGAGCGGACGTGGCAGGAATCAATAGTTACAAAGGGGAGGGCAGACAGCAGGCGTGGATTAGAGCTGGCCGGGCAGGACGGGGACTCAACCCACACTCTGCTCTCTTTCTGTGGTCTGGGAAGCCACTGCACCAACTGCCTGGCAGGAGGGACAGTACAGAACAAGTGAGGCTGCGGGAACTCATGGGAGAGCCATCTAGGATGGCAGGGACGGGGTGGGGCAGGGTACAGGATGAGATGGGAGCATCCCCTCGCCCAAGCACCAGGGGCTAGGACGGCAGGGGGAAAGGGCAGGGACATTGCCACTGTGCTGAGCTCCTGCTCATCGCTAAGCAAGCCCAGGCTTTCCCCAGAGAGGAAAGCATGTCACCATACTCATCCCCCCTCTCCCCAAACCAGAGTGAGCAAGCACACGGCCCCACAAGCGCACTGGATGGCTGTCCACCGGGCCTGGGATGGCCAAGTTTTCCCAAATCTCAGGAGAAGTCCATCAGAAGCTGAGTGGGGGACAACAAACGGAGTGATGACCCTGAGCCACCTGACCCTTCCCCTGCCTCATCCTGCATTTTCTCCATACCTGTTGTCAAGGCCTGTAACAGCGCCCCACCCGGACGCAGGGGGACAGAGACACACAGGGCCTCTGGTCCCTGACCTCCAAGCTAGAGCCAACAGGCTCTCCACATCCCAGAATAACCCAGGCTGTGGGTACCACCTGCTCAGGACAAGCCTTGATCTCCCTTTAGCATCACACAACTGTGCTACGTACAAGGACCATCACATCCAACCTACTCTTTTCCCAAATAGAGCACCTCAAACTCAGAGAGGGAGAGTGCCCTTGCTCAGGTCACACAGCAGCAGAGGGGCAGAAACGCGCCTCAAACCCCAGACTCCTGACTCGTATCCCAGCTCAGCAGTGGCTTGGGCGCTACAGGAGTCACCAGCTTAGGAGATAAATGGTGATTGCCCAGGGGCTGGCTGGGTACCATTAAGTCCTACAGAACGGGACCAGAAAAGAGAACCCAAACATAGTAATGAGCTCCCTGTCCCTAGAGGGATTCAAGCAGAGGCTGGACAGACGATCTCCTGGCAGAAATGACACTTACAAAATTAAAGAACAAGACCCGGGTTTTCAGGGTGGAGGAGGAGAATGACTTTGACATTCCATCCTTATTGTGTTATCTTATGATTCTTCCCCAGGGAGGCAGACCAGTGTCTGATAGTGACGAGAGATAAGGCTGATGAGGTCTTCAAATCGGGTTCCACTCCTCCAGCCTGCTTCAGGGGCCACCCTGGGAGAGGCCCGGCAGGTGAGGACCTGTCTCCTCAGGGTGGACCGACCTGTCAGGCATCAGAGCCACAGGGTCCAGGGCCCACCTACTTTTTGGGGCCCACAGAAATGCTTAGTTTCTTTTAAAATCAGAATAAAGAAACTGAACTTTTAGGTCAGAAAAAATGTTTAACATATAATATTAATATACTCATCTTTATACCAATGCAGTCATAAAGTATAATTTTTAATATTTTTTAATGAAGGAAAGAGCTCACAAAGGCAAAAGTGCCTAAGGTCAAAGTCATAATGTGGCCCTTCCTCCCCATGTAAAAAAATCACTTTTATCTATTTAATATACTGAGCTCCCATGTAAGACTTCATTTGTGAAAGCGATCTTTGGCTAAAAAGATTTTTAAAATCTTGTAGTGGGTAAAAACGGTTTTTCTCTACAAAAGTTTAGGGTCTTAACTTAGGAACAGACGACATGTGGTGTCCTATTAGTCACCGAACTTTTCCAAGCCAAAAGCTCCATTCGTTTGACCCATCAGCACCTCCCAGTTCTCACCACCAATCCTGATGCGTCACTGGCTTTTTAGGCGTCAGTGTTTCTCAGTAAGAAATGTAGACACACTGTGCGTTATCCTTTTCACGTTATTTCTAAGGAATGTCTCGAGACACAGAAAGTGCTAGATGGAAAATAACACTGCCAACCTCTTCAGAAGGGGATCCCACACTTCGGACTTGCTCCCAAGCACAGTGACGTCTCCTTTATTCCAAAAGGAGCAGTTCAAGTCTGAAGGACGGAAACCCTGGGAACTGGATAAACGAGTCAGACAGTTCCGTCAGGAGAAGGGAGAATCCTTTAAAGAAAGATCTAGCTAAGGAAAACTCAGCAAATCCCAGGACAGTTCCCTGAGCGAGGTTGTTGCCGGCCAGGGTGTGGAAGCATTGCTGGGGGAGTTTGTTAAAATCGCAGATTCTCGCCCTCCCCCCGCCCCTGAGATCCAGAAACAGCAGGTCTGAGGATGAGGTGTGCACGTGCCAGCTGCTCTGCTGCAGGAGGCCCTTTCAGAAAAGTGCTCATCTACTAAGGATGAAATAGGTTTGGCGGTGTCCCCAAATTGCTGGGCCCTTGTTTCCTGGTGCTAGTTAGGGGTGAGGCTCGGCCTTGTGGGGCCTCCTGTTCAGTAGCCTCAGAAATGGAATGGGCACAGCCCAGTGGGCTTCTCTCGACATGCAACACCCCCAACACACACACACACACACGCACGCGTGCCCAATCCCTCTGCTCTTCCAGCTTTATCCTCTCCGGAACGGCTCACCCCACCCCGGGGCTGAAGAAGTGGGGCTCCAGCACGGACATCTCCTCCAACCTGCTCACTGTCAACGTGGTTCAGTTCTGGGCCAGAAGGAGCGATAGCCAGGAAACCTCACCTGAGATGGTGAGAGCGAACAGCCCATGGCCGGAACCTGGGAGGGTGGGATGAGGAGCAGGTGCCAAACAGACCCAAGAGCCCCAGGAAGGATGGAGCTCCGGGGGCCAGAGTGGCCCAGCCTGCTTGCAAACACCAGAGGGGTGTGGTGGACACTGTTTTGTTTCGGCCTCTTCAGCATCCATTCTTCCAGTACAGAACTCTCCTGTCCTTTCACGAACCCACAATCTAAGTGGTTTCACGGGCCATCCCCAGCCCCCCACTCCAGGAGAAGAATCAAATGACCCAGGGACATCCGGTCAGAACAACACACCCTCCTGGCACTGTGGCTGGCTCAGGGATGAGCCTGTGACCCAAGCTGGGCCGACGGGAGCCTTCCTTGGGACTTTGGTTGAAAGCCTTGGAAAACAGATGCTCTCTTTTCACGGGGACTACTCCACTGAGGGGAGAACTAAGTCTGGCGATGCTACAGCCATTCCTGCCAACACCTGGGGAGGGCCTACCTGAAGGCTACGTCGACACCAGGAGACGAGAGCGGAGAGATGGAGAGCAACACATTTCGGATAACCTCATCTATGTATCTGGCCCAGTGCTGGGTTTCTCAGTAGCTATGCCCATCAGTGGCCCTTTTGGCGTAAGGAAGGTTGAGATGAGTTTCTGTCACTTGCAACCGAAGGGGTCTTGACTCAAATGGATGGTCTGTTGTATGAACTGGCAGATCTGGTTTAAAGTGAGAGGGAGTCCTCGCTTTGCTGGGAATCAGTGTGACCTTGGGCAAGCCACACGACCTCTCTCAGTGTCCATTTCACCCCAAGCTCCCAAGGTTGTGGTGGAGAATTAAGTTATATCACAAAGAGTACATGAAGCCCTTCGGACGTGATTTAGCACTTGTAGGTACTCAACAGATGTCAGGAAAGAAAGCAGCAGCCTAAGAGAAGAAAGTCGCAGGCACCCCCACTTGCTAAGGAAACGCCCAGCCTGAGGATAGCCCGGCAGAGCAAAACGCCCACCAGAGACCCAAATCAAAGAGGAACATGTAGGAGAAGTTCTTTCTTAAGAAGCCTAACCCTTGGCATACGCTCTGCACTTCATGGAGCTCAAAGCCGCTTCATACCCTCCTCTGTCCCCACAACCCTTGCTACCAGAATGAGAGTCTCCAAAGCAGACAGTGGCACAGCCTTTACAAGGGCCCGTGGGTAACAGCATTAAAATGCAGTCTCTGATCCCACAGCGCCTCTCCCAGGATGCCATCTTCCCAAAGTACCCTCACAAACGCAAAATAATAGTGATAAAAGAAGCACTCGTGCTTCCAGTCATGACGGAGGAAGAGGGGCCAGGTTAACCAGCCGCCTTCAACAACCAAGAAACTGGAAAAAATATACGAAGCCATGATTTCTCATCATTGGGCCATAGGCAGCACAGGACAGGAATCCCTGAGAGAGGAAACGCAGACAAGGTGGGGTCTAGGATCGTGCCTGCTAACTGCTGGGAGAATTTCCCAGTGGCAGGACAGGGAGGGGGAAGGCCAGCAGAGTTCGGGGGTCCCCCTGAGTTGAGGAGACAGTTTAGCACAGGGGAGGGGAAGGAAGCTAGAATGTGCAGGGTAGAGAATTGGAGGAGAGAGAGGAGCCCAGGGACTGAACAGCCAAAGCAGAGAAATCTCATAATATACAAGGGCATCGGGTTGAGTACTCAGAAAAGTATGGCCTCAAGAGTGGGGAAAAATTAGTTCCAGACCAGGGACCTTCTCTGGAAAGAGCCAGACGGTCAATACTTTATGCTTTGTGGGTCATCGTGGAATGAAAGAAGCCACAGACGTAATGAACAAGCATATAGCTGTGTTCCAAAAAAACTTTATTTACAAAAGCAGGTGGGGCCGGCCCCGTGGCGCAGCGGTTAAGTTCACATGTTCTGCTTCTCTGCGGCCCAGGGTTCACTGGTTTGGATCCCCGGTGTGGACATGGCACTGCTTGGCAAACACCATGCTGTGGTAGGCGTCCCACGTATAAAGTAGAGGAAGATGGGTGTGGATGTTAACTCAGGGCCAGTCTTCCTCAGCAAAAAGAGGAGGATTGGCAGTAGTTAGCTCAGGGCTAATCTCCCTCAAAGTGGCAGGCCAGATCTGCCCCACGGACTGTAGTTGGCCAAACTTTGGTGTTTTCTAAAGACAGCTCTGGTCCCACAAACAATTTAACTGCTGTGGTAGGCAGAACAATGGTCCCCCAAAGATGGCTGCATCCTAATCCCCACCTGTGAATATATTAGGACACATGCAAATGAAATCAAGGTTGTTAATCAGACGACCTTGAGATGGGGAGATCGTCCTGGATTATCTGGGTGGACCCAGTGCAAGGGTCTCCCTAAACAAATGAAGGAGCCAGAATAGGAAAAACAGACCCACAGCAGCATGAGGACTCGGCCCAACATCGCCGGCTTTGAAGACGGAGAAATGGAGCCACAGGCCGCGGAATGCAGGTGACCTCTAGAAGGTGGAAAAGGAAGCAGAGTCCCACCTACAGCTTCCAGAAGGAATACAGCCCTATCCACACCTTGATCTTCGTCCAGCGAGAACCATTTTGGACTTCTAATCTCCAGACCTATAGGCTAAATCTGTGTTCTTTTCAGTCCCTAAGTTTATGGTAGTTTGTTACAGCAGCAGTAGAAAACTGAAAGAATGAATACAACAGCAATAACAGAACAAAGCACAAAAAATATTTACAGATTCCTAAAACAGCCAGCACCGAACAATGTGAAAGTCACAATGTCTGTCAATCAAAAGTTACTAGGCATGAAAGAAGCAAAAGATCAATTAATAGGAAGAGACCTAAAAATGACACAGATGAAGACTCTAAGAACAGTAAGACAAGTATCATAAATGTACACCATAAATTCAAGAAGGGAGGGGAAAACATGAGCTTGTTAGAGAGAGACACGGGACATATAAAAAAGACCCAAATCAGGGGCCGGCCTGGTGGCATAGCGGCTAAGTTGTGCACTCTGCTTCGGAGGCCCGGGGTACACAGGTTCAGATCCTGGGCACGGACCTAGCACCGCTCATCAAGCCATGCTGTGGTGGCATCCCACGTAAAACAGAGGAAGATGGGCACCGATGTTAGCTCAGCGACAATCCTACTCACACACACAAACACGCACCAAAAAAAACCAAATCAAACTTGTGGAGATGAAAAACACAATACCTGGGATGAAAAATACACTGGATAGGATTAAGACAGACTGGACACTAAAGAAAAGACTGACGAACTTGAAGACACAGCAATAGAAACTATCAATGAAACACAGAGAGGAAAAAGACGGACAAAAATAAACAGGGCATCAATAAGCTGCGGGACAGCTTCAAAAGGTCTAATATACACGCAATTGGAGTCCCTGAAAAAAATGAGAGGGGACAAGGGAGAAAAGATACGTAAAGAAATAATGTCAAAATTCCCCAAATTGGTGCAAACCCACAAAACCCAGAAGCTCAATGAATCCCAAGCAAAAGAAACAAACAAACAAAAAAAAAACCCAACTCTCAGGCACATCACAATCAAACTACTTAAAACCAGAGATAAAGAGAACATCTTAAAAGTAGCCAGAAATTTTAAAAACACATTACGTACGGAAGAACAAAGACAAGAATTACAGCCAACATCTCATCAGAAACTATTAAACCGGAAGACAGTGGATCAGCATCCTTAAAGCACCGAAAGAAAAAAAAACCATCAACCTAGAATTTGATAGCCAGCAAAAATATCTTTCCAAAATAAAGTACAAAAACTAAAGAGATTCGTGACCAGCAGACCAACACGACAAGAAGTGCTGGTTCTCAGGTTATAACAGCCAGGAAACTGGCAACACCCAAAATACCCATCAGAAGGGGACCGGCTGAATAAAATATGGTAGATCCTTAAGATGGAATGAAAACCTAAGCAGATCTATTGGGGCTAACTTGGACCGACCGCGCGATATCCTATTGAGTGAGAAAAGCTAAGCTGTAAAACCATACGACTGGTTCACATTTGCACCTGTAAATGCATAAGCAAAGACCTGGCATGATGTACTCCACTGTCCTACTGTGCTTACCTGCTGGAAATGGGGCTTAAGAAGATGGGGAGCAACGTGGAGGGCCCTTTCCATTTTCATTCTTTATTCTACTTACTTCTGTGTCATCTGAATTGTTTTCAAAGAACATATATTCATGTGATTTCAAACTAAAAATTTAAAAAAAAAATAGATTCCCCAGCTGGGGTTCAAGGCAAGCCCAACAGACAGTAAGTTCTTGAGAGCTGGCTAGAAAGGTCGAGCAGGCGAACACAGCCACTCACACACCCTTAACCGAAGGAACGGTGCTCCTGTATCAGGGAAGGTCGTCCTCTTTCACGGAGCGTGCAGCTTCAGGACGAACGCACATGGAGCGGTGAAGGGGGAAGGGGACACTCGCCTAGCCAGCCAGATCAGCCGAATCAACGCTGCCGATCAGTGAGATGACAGATGTGACAGCCACAAGTGAGGGTCAAAAGTGAGAAACAGGATGAGATCCAGACACTACAGCATTTCTGTAAATTCTTAAAACAGGCACACAGAACAAGAGCCCACATTTTGCAAGAAGATGTATAAACAAAAGATGCATGTTAAATAAACAGAACGAATGGCTTGGAGACAGGGGTAGAGCAGAGCAGGAGGGGGGAATGGGGTAACAAGAACCAATTAAAGAAAGAAAGGGCTGTACACAAGCCAAAAATGATCACGCACCCTACACTGAGTATAAGTGACCTGCCACCCATGAGCTTGACAAAGGAGAGGGGAAAAAGGTAACATTCGAAAGCTCATTCTGTGCCGGGTGCCTCAGTATTAACTCACTTAATCTTCATACTGAACTCTCTCATGGGGTTCTCTGATCGCTAGTGTATAAAAAAGGAAACTGAGCAACAGAGAGGTTCAGCAACTTGCACAAGGTCACACAGGAAGGAAGCAGCAAAGGCAAGACTTGAATGCAGGCTGGCTGGCCCCGGAGCCTGTGCTCCTCACCCCACCTAGGCAGTCTCTGACTCTACCTACCCCACTTACAACGAGAAAACGGAAGCTCTGCCTTTCCTACTCAGAATCACAAGAAGTTGGAGTCAGAGCCTGTACGGCACTTCCTTGGGCCCTTTATGTGGATGCAAAAACAGGCCCCAAAAGGCACACGGGAGGCACCGTGAGGCCAAGAAGACCCAGGCCAACGCTCCCCCTGTGTGGCACACTCGGTCCCACGGCTCCAAGGCTTTTTAGAATCATAGAGAAGGAATGAAACAAACCAAAAACAGCCTGAAACACAGTAACTTGGAACAAAAGACCGCGTTAGGGGCCAAGGGAGGACAGGAGAGACACAAAAACGGCCTCCAGGCTTGTGCCCCAGCCCCAAAGACAACAAGCAAGCATGGGGTCAGCCACTCTAAGGTGGCGTCTAGGAGCGACGACACCCCGTGGGAACCTGGAGCCTGGCCCGGCCTGCCACTCAGCAGGGATGGGGACTCCGGCCAGGGAACAGGGGCTTTGCCGGGCCTGGGTTCGTCACGTCCCGGAACAGCCCGTGAGGCCCTGGCACGGGTGCTGATGTATCAGCTAATGTCTCATTCAAGTTGTCAGCGTTTTGTTAGAGCCAATTCAGTGGGTAATTAAGGAAAAAGTTGGGACCAGATGGGGAAGCAGATGCTAACTCAGCCGCCAGTACCGCTCCCCGCAAGTGTCTGGGGAAGCGCGGGGCAGGCCGAATCCCAGCAAGGAGGGCGGAGCGACAGCAGCCCAGACAGGAGCGGGAGAGAGAGGATGCCCAGCTCAAAGATGAAGAAACTGAGGCCCGGAGAAGCGAGGGGCCTGGGGGCTGCCGGGAGGATGACAAAGAATGAGAATGAAAAGAAAATGAGAAGCTTAAAAAAAGCAGCGATTCCACCCTGAGGCAGGACTGGAGACGAGGCAGGACCCCCAAGCAGACCAAAGGACCTCTGGAAACAGGGAGAGGATGGCGCCAGGAGGCAGGAGTCGGGGTTCCAGCCTCAGCCCTGCTACTCCCGAGCTGCCTCACCTCAGACAAGTCACTTTTGCAGTCTGCGCCTCAGTTTACTCATCTGTAAAATGGAGGAAAGGATTCCTGTACAGCCCACTCCAAGGAAGGATGAAGTTAACCGCTGTGCACAAGGGCTGGGGATGGGAGCCAGAATGCTGGGGTTTGGCTCCTGGTTTCACTACTCGCATTTCTCCATCTGTGAAATGGGAGCAACAGTACATCCCTCACAGGTTTGCTGTGAGGATCCACTGAGTTAATGAGACTCAGAAGAGTGCAAGGCACTGCACTCTTCTTACTTACTGCGTAAGCGCTCAAATGACAACCCCTCCTACGGCCACAGAGCCAATAAAAAGTGACCACTGTGACATTCACGGAGCCGGCCAGAAAAATACTGATGTTTCGATGTTAAGCGAAAAAATCAGGATATAAAACTTCATGCGCTATGACGACAGCTATATTACACAAAGGAAAAAAGACAAAATTAACATAGAAAAATGCTAATTGTGATCATGAAGCTATAACAATGATGGATTTGTTTTCCTTGAATTCTCTATATCTCAAATTTTTAACATATGAATAACTGCTTTTATAACCAAAAAGGGGAGGGTTAAACACAATGAGTTTTAAACAGTGGGGCTTTTTCATTAGGTTCCTAACTTATAACATTAGAAAGACGGAGTAAAAACAAAAACCGAAGGCAGTAGTAATCTAACCTGACATTGAACCCCAGACCTGCAAAAGGGGGAAAGAGGAGACTCCTCGCAGGCGGGTGGCCCAGGGACCACCACCATCCCCTCTCTTCTCCACCCCCGGAGACAGACCACAGGAATATAAAAATAGGAGGCTCTATTTCTACAAAGTTCTAGACCAGATAAAGTAATCTAACATAAAGATAATCAGAACAGCAGTTCCCTCTTGGGGAGGAGGTGGCAACTGACACAGAACACAAGGAAACATTCTGGGAGATGGAAATGCTCTATATCGCAAGAGAATGTGAGTTCCATGAATATATCCATTTATCAAAACCTTCAGCAACCACTGTCCGTTTTACTGGTGTAGGTTTTCCGGAAAGAGCTGTAATAATACATCATCACTGCGTGGGGAGGGCAGGTGGAGGCACAGACAATAAAGAAAGGTGACACGCTGATGACTGCTGAAGCTGGACAGTGGCACATGGTGCGTACTTATACAACTTTGCTCTGCATACTGTCGAAATTTTCCATAAGTTATTTTTAAACAGGAGGAAAACAGTAAGGGGGATTCTCAAAACATTCAATACGGAATTACTATATGATCCAGCAATTTCACTTCCGGGTATAGACCCAAAAGAATTGAAAGCGGGATCTCAAAGAGATATCAGCATCCTCATGTGCACAGCAGCATTACTCACAATAGCCAAAATGATCGGGGCCGGCCCCACCACCGAGTGGTTGGGTTGGCCCAGGGTTTCGCCAGTTTGGATCCTGGGTGCGGACATGGCACCGCTCATCAGGCCATGCTGAGGTGGCATCCCACATGCTATAGCTAGAAGGACCCACAACTAAAATATACAACTATGTACTAGGGGGATTTGGGGAGAAGAAGAAGAAGGAAAAAAAGAAGACTGGCAACAGATGTTAGCTCAGGTGCCAACCTTTAAAAAAAAAAAAAAGATCGCAGTATCCATCGACCGATGAACGGATAAACAAAATGTGGTGAATACATATATGCACACACACACAGTGGAATATTTTTCAGCCTTAAGAAGGAAATCCTGACACACGCTACAACACAAATGAACTTTGAGGATATTATGCTAAGTGCACTAAGCCAGTCACAAAAAGACAAACCCTGTATGATTCCACTTACAGGAGGTACTCAGTGTGGACGAACTCACTGACAGAAAGTGGAGTGGCGGTTGCCAGAAGCTGGGGGAAGAGGAAATGGGGAGTTAGCATTGAACGAGTGTAGCAACTCAGTTCTGCAAGACGAGAAAGATGTGGGGATCGGGGGCACAGGAATGTGAACAGACTTAACACCACTGAGCTGTACTCGTAAAAATGGGTAAGAGGATAAATTCTATGCTACGTGTATTTTACCAAAATTAAAATCTAAAAAAAAAGAGGTCCTGAAATCCAGAATCGGATTTAACAGACAAGCCACCCACTGAGGAATTTCTGCTAGGCGTCAGGGAGGTGGGGACCAATCAAAGGGCACCATCATGCACCATCTCATAGCCGCCCTCCTTAAGGTTCTGACACAGAATCGATAAGATGATCACCAAAGGCAGTGGGATGGGGTGAGGGGGGTGACAGGACCCACAGGACCCCCTCTACGAAATTTCCACAGAGAAATCCCAATGGCAGCTATGCTCCTTCCAGTTAACGCTGTCCAACTCAACCGTGACCCCATCACGGAAAAATCTCGTGCAGAGACCACTGGGCACTTCCCAGTGTAGCTTCACTAGACAAATGAGGGGACCCAGCCTGAGAGCATCTCCAGACCCCACCCGGCCCTGTCAACCCCCAGCTGCTGCATCCCTCAGCTGTCACATAAACTCGTAACATCCGGCCCTCCCCTTTCAACTCAAGACACGAAGAAGCAGCCACTGCTATCGTGTCAGGGTATAGACCAGACCCAAACAAACTTTTCCCTATTTAGAATGAATAAATGAAGCAAGTGGGGGGAGGGCAAAGGAAACAAAACTGTGTAACAAAAAAAGGAAATAGGCATTCCACTCAAGATTCAGAGAAGGAACATAGAAAACAGTGTTCCTCTAGGAAGCTGAAATAAACTTTAGACACTCTCTGCTTTGTGCTCTCAACAAAACTGAAGAAAACGAGAACAGAGGGGAACGAAAGGAGAGCTCAAGGAGTTAAGGAGAGTGTGCGAGGAACCAAAGGATGACACCACAGAATGAAAACCAGCATCAGAAGCAGTAAAGAGCAGAACTGTCGGAACAGGAGACTGAGCAAGTGATGCACAGAAAGGAGAAAGTTGAGAAGCACTTAGAAAACTCAGAGGAAATAAAGACTAAAATAATCAAAAGAAGAGATAATTATGGAAAACAAACAATAGGGGATATATGGCTATAGATGGATAACTGCCAATCCAAAAAGAGATCAGACCAGTGGCACATGTACATGGAACAAAAATTTCCTTGAGCCAGCCCCGATGGCCTAGACATTAAAGTTTGGCACTCTCACTGCTTGGCGGCCCGGGTTTGTTTCCTGGTCGTGGAACCACACCACCCGTCTGTCAGCAGCCATGTTGTGGTGGTGGCTCACACAGAAGAACTTATAACTAGAATATACAACTATCTACTGGGGCTTTGGGGAGAAAAGAAAAAAAGAGGAAAATTGACAACAGATGTTTGCTCAGCGTGAATGATTCCATGGAAAAAAAAAAATTTCCTATTATTAAGAGCTAAATCTGTGGACTGAAAGTACATGCTATGCACCTGGCAAATGATTAAAAGACACCAGAACACAGATATCGCCTGGAACAACCCTGGAATTTCAAGGGTAAAAAAAATGACCCAGGCATTTGGGAAGGTTGGGGGTGGGGTGAGGAGGAATCAACCACAAAAGTAAAATATCGCATGGCCTCTGAATTGTCTTCTGCAATATTAACAACATGAGACTATGGAACTACTGAGAGAGAAAAATATGTAACTCCAAAACGCTCCACCCATCCAAGGCGCCATCCACATGGGAAGGAATCAAAAATATCTGCTTAGTTATACAAGTACTTAGAAAAAAGAAAACTATAATTAGATGAAAGAAGTAAAAAAAAACCACATTGGGTATCATAATAAATATAAATAGGGGTAAGGTCCATATTAAAAGACACAGACACTCAGACTCTGAGTATTTTAAATATAAAAAACTACATCCTATGTAAAACAAATAGAGCTATTTTTTTAAGGGCATAGAAAGGCTAAAAGTAAAATAAATATGTAAAATTATACCAGGTAAATCCCAACAACAGAGAGCAGGGAGCGCTTGGTAAAAATCACTAGAATTAAAGGTAAAAGCAGGAAATGCATTATAAAAATTATAAAAACTAGAACTCCAAGTAGAAAGCATAAACAGGTCAAGGAGGGCCTATTTTTACAGATTAAAGGCATGATCCATAATAAAATGTAGCAGGCAGGTATATTTCTGCTAAATAACCTACAATAAAATGTAGAAAGTAAAATATAAAGAGCAAAGGATAAAATCAAAAGAAACATTGTAGTATTGGAAGACATGGAGAGATCTCAAATTCCTGAAATAGTAAACGGAAAAACAATACAATTAGGGCCCCACTGAATCTGAATCTGAAAACGTAATTAATACTGTAAATGATATATGAAATTGACAAATGTATGTATACAGCAAACAATAAACCCAGAAGTGGAAATCACTGGTTTTGCAAGCAAATGAAACATTTACACAAACTAATATTTTAAAAAGAACCCAGGGAGCTGGCCTGGTGGCACAGTGGTTGGGTTGGTGTGCTCTGCTTTGGTGGCCCAGGGTTTGCAGGTTTGGATCCCAGGCACAGACCTACACACCGCTCATCAGCCATGCTCTGGTGGCATCCCACAGACAAAATAGAGGAAGATTGGCACAGACGTTAACTCAGCCACAATCTTCCTCAAGCAAAACAAAAAAAAACAAAAGAAGAATGGCAACAGATGTTCGCTCAGGGCCAATCTTCCTTACCAAAAAAAAAAAAAGGAATCCAAAGATTTCTAAAAATTACCAAAAGCAAAACCATCACTGGCCACATTCCCTCACAATAAACTAAAGCTGAATAAAAATAAACACTAATATAAAAAAATCACACAAAAATTTAAATTATACTTTTAAATAATCTTTAAGCTAAAAAGAACATTAAAACTAAAATTATAGAATAGTCAGGGGAGAAAATAGTAACAGTACTTCACAGTAGGGCGTACAGGATGTGACCAAAACTGTACTCAGAGGAAAATTCGTTGATTAAGTACTTTTATTACTAAACAGAAAAAAATAAAGAGCTAAGGATTCAATTTTTAAAAATCTAAAGAACACAGAATGGTGAGTTTATGTAACATAAACAGAATAATTTGGAAATGTTTTAAGTAGTGAGAATTGACAAATGGACAAATTTTAAGAGGTGAGGTGCGAAAACAATAAACAGGTCTGAATACCAGTATTCAACCAAAAAATAAAGAAGGAAAAACACGACGACACGGAAGTCAAATTAGGAAATATAACCAAACAGAGGACGGCTTTAAGAAAATTAGATTCTGTTCGATGCAAATACAGTTCAAATTCTTGATGGGATAAAAAAATTTCTAAGAAAATATAAATGACTAAAACTATTTCAACAAGAGCAAAAGCCAAGAAGTTACTGAAGAAAGAATTACAGTGGAAAATAATTATCTCCAAAAGCCTAACAAAATAGAGAGCTTTAAAGGCAAGTCCTTTTAAACTTTCAAAAGATAGATAATTCCCGTGCAGTATAAATCATTCCTGGCTGGGACTACAAATAAACATCTGGCATGCATGCTTAAACTCTCATTTCCTACACTCTTACAAAACACTAAATTGTTTACACATGACAGGGCCTCAGAATCCTTCTCAACACAGCAGTCTCAGCAGCCACCACCAATAGGTACACAGTTTGAAATGTATTTATCTTCCTGGTTCCAGATCATGGAAAATGATGCAAAGCTTTCCAATTTATAACCCACTGTCCTAGCACAACCCTCATAAAAGAATGAGAAAAAAAGCACACTAGAAATAAAACTGCACGACCATCTCGCTAATGAATATAGACACAAAACACTGCAAAATGGACCGAGGATGCATTAAAATAATGAAACACCACGAACAAAATGGGTTCCTTCCAGGATGGTTTAATATTAGGCAATCTATTAATATAATTCATCACATCAGCAGATCAAAGTAAGAAAACCATATGGCCATCTGGGTACATAATGAAAAGGCATTTGTTAAAAATTCATCATCCTTTTTCCCCCTCTTCTTATTAAATAGCTGTATAGCGGGGGAGGGCATGATTCACATCTCATTGCCAAAGAAAAATCCAAATACAGAAAAGTGGAAATCACTCCTAAATCATACCATTTACCTCCATCTTAATAAAATTAAAAAAAAAAATCTCTTAGCTTAGCAACTCAGAAGGATGCTTACTTAGTGATAAGGAATACATAGCAGAAACCAAAATAAGACTTCATACTTGATTACAAAATGCTAGAATCCTAAAAAGAAAAAAATGCTAGAATCCTTCTCATTAAAATAAGAAATAATACAAGAACATTTGTTGTCCCCCTATTACTCAAATTATTCTAGAAGGTTTTGTCAATGCATAATATAAGAAAAAAAGAACACTACGTAAAGAAAAAGGGAAATGAGTATTGTTTGCCTATATGTTACTGCCTACCCGGAAACCACGAGAAAGCATTAGAACTAAGAAGATAATATAGTAAGTTATCCACTAACAAAGAAACCACATAAAAACCAGTAGCTTCTCTATGTATTTGCATTAATTAGGTAAAATCTACAATGAAGGAAATTATCCCATTACAACCGCAGTCAAAAATATCAAAAACATACCTAGGAACATACTTAAAAATAAATGCCCAAATCTTAAACGTGCAAAACTAGCAAACTTTACGGTGGGTCATACAAGGGAGCAGGAATGAGGAGAGATGGACCACGTTACTGGACGGAAAAACTTACCACTGAGAATATCCTTCCCACTCAATTCAATGCATAGATTTAATACAATTACAATCACAAGGCAATTTCATCTTAAAAAGATGATTCTGAGGTTTATCTGGTAGGATATAAGACGGAGACCAATGAAAATTTTGAAAAGAGAATAATCAGGAGAGACGTTTACCAAACACTAAGACATTTTAACAGCAACATTCTTGAAAACATGGGTGGTACCAGAAATAAAATTAATACATGGCTGGTCTGGTGGGTCTGTTTCGGGACTGTTTTCTACTCCATTCAGCTGCCTGGCCATGTCTATGTCAGCTCCACCCTCTTTTAGCTATTGGAACATTAAGGTATTTCAATAGGATCATGGGCCGAGTAACGATGCTTCAGTCAACAAGGGACCGCATATACAGCACGGCCCCCATGAGATCATCCCATGTAGCCTAGGTGTGTAGTGGGCTGTACCATCTAGGTTTGTGTAAGTTCACTATGATGTTCACACAATCACCAAATCACCTAACGACACAATTCTCAGAATATATCCCCGTCATTAAGCGATGAATGACTTACACACGTTTGGAAAATACGGCCTCAAATCCACCCATCTCTTGGTCGCAGTACTACACAGCCAATTCATCAATCATTTGCTATCCCTTAGAACCACCCAGCCACGGATTAGGTGGGGCCCACGAAGCCATTCCGCCCAGGAGTAGCAAACGTGAGCTGGGCCACCATCACCCTGCCCTCCCCGTGGCAGACATCACTAATCAACCTCAGCATCTCTTTCCCACTGTGATCCACCCACGGAACTGATAATCAATCACAGCTGGAATTCACCACGAGACCCCCTCAGACCCCCCTAAAGTCCAATCCCTCCATATTATGGATGAATTTGTTTTTATTGTCACAGTTTTGCAAGGCAGAGCAGAAAAAGTTCATTATCTCATATTCTAGACAACAATGTTTCCAAGAGGGAAAATTAACACCCCAAACTCAGCTCAGGCCTGATAAGGGATAGCACCCTCAACACCAGGTCTCTCGCACCCAGTCCTCCGGTCCTTCCACTCTCTATGTCCTATATCCCAAATAGACCCAGATACACGACTAATGGGCCTCCATGAAGTTTCCACCTTCTCTCCAATAAAAAAAAACATTCCAAAGGAACTAGCCAGCAAATCCCCCTGTAGAACTTACTACGTGTCAAGCACTGTTCCAGCGCATTTAATACTAACCCATCTAATTCGCATTCTACCCATTTTAGAGATGAGGAAACTGATGCAGAGAGAAGTTAAGGAATTTGCCCAAAGTCACGTGGTCTGCAAGGGGCAGATCTGGGTTTTGCATCCCGAGAGTCTGGCTACAAAATGAACATCCTCGGCCACTTTACTGGACCGTCTCTCGGAGCAGGAACCTAATGACTGTCTCTCCTGGGGCCAGAGCAGCATCGCGTGCCACAGCACTCAGCCCCCCGCTGCAGACTTCAGCCAGACCTCATGTGGGCCTTTTGTAAAATTACTCTGTAACGAACATCTTCAAATGTAAACTATTTTGATATTTTAAAATCCTCTCCTTTGGCGACATTTCCAAAGAGGGATTACTGGGTCAAGGGGAGATATTAGTTTCACACATTTCCGCCATAAACACACAGAGTTTTGGCCATTCTCTACAGGCGCCTTTATTGGTTCTCAGTTTTGGGAACCTCTGTTGATTTAGAGAAGAAATATCATAAATTCCTCAAAAAGGGCTTTGTTGATTTACTTTCTTATTATGAAAGAGGTTCATGTTCAATGAAGAAAACTTGGAATATGGATGCAAAAGAGAGGAGAAAAGACCGCCAATCCTATCCCTCTCTGAGATAATTTCCATTAATGATGCTGTCAGCTGAGGCTCGCTGGAGCCCCCCCCACCCCCAAGCTTTCTAGTCACTTGTGGAAAACTGGTCCAAGCCCTCCCCAGACGCAGTTCACCTGGAGCTCCTGGGTTACCTGCTTCCTGAAGTCCCACCTTAAACCGGAAGTTACAAAGATCAGTATTCATCACGAGGATGGATGAGCCAGGCAGGCAGGACACACCTGAGCTATTCCTTACCTGTTGGATAGGAGGGGGAAAGGGGTTCCGGGTCACCTGCTCAGGACAGCTGGGAGGTCCTGGCAGGGGAACCTGGAGGCCAGGGGGGCTGCAGGCTAGCAGTTTTCAAGCAGCAGGTCCTGACCCAAGGTTGGGTCTTGAAATCAATTTAATGAGTCACAGCTAGCATTTTTTAAAAAAAGAAAACACAAGAGAATAGAAAATATGAGAATGCATCACAAGCGGTTCAGTGTCATTACTGTTCCCTGCTTCTGCCTTACTTATATGAGCACCTGTATGTGTATAAGATCATGATATAAAATGGACTTCTTCCTGGGGGTCGGTCACGAGGTCTGATGGCCACTGCCCGCACAGCTCCTCCCTCGCTCTGAGACTCTGAGCAAGTCGCAGGCCTCCCAGAGGTCAGTTCTCTTAGGATAACAGGCAGGAGGAAGGAGGGTGTATTTGCAAAAACCACTTTGCAAAGTTAAAACGTGTTCCGACTGAGGTCTGATTACCAGAGACTCGCCTTCGTCCTCTGACTGTCCGCACCCCCATCTTCCTCCCACTGACGGCCCCATTTACCCCCGGCCCCCAACAGAGAGAAGAGTTCTGATTAACTGACCATTCTGGAGGGCCCACAGAAAGGAAACCACATTGGGGCAGAATTTTGTGACTCATAACTTTCCAAGAATTAGATTTACGATAAAATATACTCAACACTAAAAATTCGCTGAAGTTCATCTTTCTTTGATGATTCACGTTGTTTCATCAGCCCAGAAGGCTCTGCTCCATCCCTTTCCTCCCACAGACCCATCTCTAGACCCTCAAATCTTCTCTGTCCTTGAAAGCCAAGCTCAAATGCCACTTCCTCCAGGCAGTCACCCCAGATTATCTTTGCCAGGATTCATCTTTCCCTCCAAAGAAACACCCTCAGCAACCAGTCTTAGAGCTCTGAACACTTTCTACAGCACATGACAGACAGCTGTGAACAGAATTCACATGGATTCAGCACCCTGGCACCTGCCAAGGGTCATCGCCTAGAGCTGGAACAAATATTCACTAGTTGGTGGTGGATGGATAAATTCCAGAAGTGTTTGGGATCTTGAAAGACAAAGGATTATCATTCAAAAATGGATTATCAGCATAAAGGCAGAAAAACGAGTTATCAGAAAATTCTGGCTAATAAGATAAGATTAAAAATAATTGACTGAAAAATAAATATTTGTATAAACAAACAATGCAAGGACAGACAAGAACTTAATAGAGGTCATCTCAGAGAGGTGTGGTATTACAGTCTTTTTTGCATATATAGTCTAGAACATGAACCCCTTTCATGATAATAAAGTCAACAAAACATTGTTTGAAAGAATTTACCATATTTACTTTCCAAATCAACAGAGGTTCCCAAAGTCTACCACCAAAAAATGCCCAAAAAGGGGCAGGATATATAGAAATGTGTTAAACTAATATCTACCCTTGACCTAGGAATCTGTCTTTGGGAAGACATCCAAAGGAGCTGGCTTTAAAAGATCTGAATATCTTACATGTGAAAATGTTCATTAGAGTGTAATTTTACAAAGGAGAAAAATTAGAAACAATCTCCACGTTCAACAACAGAGCATGGGTTAAACAAACTACGTTCATTCTTTTCTGTGAATATTCTAGTCTTGAAAAATGACCACAGGAAGACAAAGAAAAGCTGGGGGAAGGAAAAGGCAGGAGGCAAACCTCTAATACATTATGATTCTAATAATAAAAATATGCTGATTGGGGCCGGCCCAGTGGCGCAGCAGTTAAGTCAGCACGTTCCGCTTCGGCGGCCCGGGGTTCGCCGGTTCGGATCCCGGCTGAGGACATGGCACCACTTATCAAGCCATGCTGTGGCAGGCATCCCACACAGAAAGAAGAGGAAGATGGGCACAGATGTTAGCGCAGGGCCAGTCTTCCTCAGCAAAAAGAGGAGGACTGGCAGCAGACGTTAGCTCAGGGCTAATCTTCCTCAAAAAAAAAAAAAATAAGCTGATAACATAATGAGAAGGAAATGCACCAAAATTTTAATAGTGACTATAACGGGGCTGAAATTTACTTAGCACAATCTTTTTATTTCCTTATTTTCTAATTTCTCTGTAATATCATTAGGTTACTTTAACCATTTAAAAATTAACTTATTAAAACAAATGTTAGCATCTAACGGCAGCCAGGGAATAACCCGTTTAATAATATCCTTTTTGGATAAACCATGACTTTCGCTTCCCATCCAATTCAAAAAGCACAAACTAGCAGGACTGTGTGCCAGGCACGATGGGGGCAGAGGCATGGACAGTCCCTAAAGAAAGAGATGGGTGCCTCCATGTGACACAGTGCATTATTAAAGGGACTCCACAGGCTTTGAGGCTGGACAGATCCAGGCTCCAATCTGCGCTCCGTCACTTTCCAGATGTAGTGGACAAGGGCACCGATTAGCTACCTAGAGCAAGTGACCCAACCTCACGGACCCTCAGCTTCCTTATCTATCACGGCACTGCGGCCCGTCTGGGGAACCAGGAGCCCAGCAGAAAGCTGCCCCAACGTGGCGAGCACCACATGTGGCAATGTACATGCTATTTGCTGAGACCGTTCCTTCTAAGGCGCAATTCTAGTGTTAAAGTTTATTTTAATGGGATCAAATTCAAAGTGTTATGTACACCAGAGAACATTACAGAGAGCCCAGAAATAGACCTAAGTAGATGGAAATTTAACGTTAAGATAGAGATGGCATTTCAAATCGGGGAGGAAAAGATGGATCATTCAATTATTGGTGTTACAGCAGGTAGCTCACCATTTGGAAAAAAACAGACCAGATCCTCATGTCCCTCCTCCAAAGCAAAGACATTTCAGATAGATAAACGATCTCAGTATAACAAAACAAAACCTATATAAAAGAATCGCAGAAGTAGGGATGAATATTTTTATAAATTCTTGTTTTTGTTTCCAGGTATTTAGCACGATAAACAATCCTATTCTGAGTACTTATGCACATCTTGCATGGTATGCCAGCACAAGTATTTCTTGTAACTTTCTAAAAAACAAATTGTGGATCTGTCAGGTTAGACAAACGTTTAACTTTCTTTTTTTACCATCTTAATCATTTTAAGTGTACAGTTCAGCAGGGCTAAGTATACTCACGTAGCCACGCAACAGATTACCAGAACTCTTCCATCTTGCAAAACCGAAACTCTACCCCCACTGCACAACAGCTCCCCACTTCCCTCTTCCCCTGGCAACCACCATTCTACTTTCTGTCTCTGCAATCTTGACTACTCTGGGTACCTCAAATAAGTGGAATCACACAGTATTTGTCTTCTGTGACTGGCTTATTTCACTTAGCATAATGTCCTCAAGGTTCTCCATGTTGTAGCACATGATAGGATCTCCTTCTTTTTTTAAGGCTGAGTAATATTCCACTTTATGTATACACCATACTTTATCCGTTCATCCATCAATGGACGTATGAGTTCTCTGCACCTCTTGGCTCTTGTGAATAACGTTGCACTGAATATGGGTGTAGAAATATCTGTGTGAGTCTGCTTTGAATATACCCAGAAGCAGGATTGCCAGATCATATGGTAATCCTATTTTTAATTTTGGGGGAACTTCCACACTGTTTTCCACAGCAGCTTCACCAACAGTGTACAAAGGTTCCAATTTCTCCACATCCTCACCAACACTTATTGTCTGTTTTTTTTGTTGTTTTTTTTTTTAAGATTTTATTTTTTCCTTTTTCTCCCCAAAGCCCCCCGGTACATAGTTGTGTATTCTTCGTTGTGGGTTCCTCTAGTTGTGGCATGTGGGACGCTGCCTCAGCGTGGTCTGACGAGCAGTGCCATGTCCGCGCCCAGGATTCGAACCGACGAAACACTGGGCCGCCTGCAGTGGAGCGCGCGAACTTAACCACTCGGCCACGGGGCCAGCCCCTATTGTCTGTTTTTTGATAGTGGTCACTCTAATGGGTATAAGGTGATATCTCATCGTAGTTTTGAATTGCCCTTCTAATGATTAGTGATGTTGAGCATATTTTCCTATGCTTGTCGGCCATTTGTCTATCTTCTCTGGAAAAATATGTATTCAAGTCCTTTGCCCATTTTTTTAAAAATCAACTTGTTTGTTTTTTGGTTGTAGAATTGTAGGAGTTCTTTATATATCCTGGAAATTAACCCCTTATCAGATACATGATTTGCAGATATTTTTGCCCATTCTATAGGCTGCCTTTTCACTATAAATTCTTAACGTGGGGGAGTCTTTAAGTGTGACACCAAAAAAATACAGTCAGAATCCAAAATACAAAAATGTAAACATTAAAAAAGCAAACATCTCATTCAACCACGACTAAATAGCATTTTTTTTAAAAGTCTAGAAAAAGAAATACTTGGAATCTCAAAGCAGAGTCAATCTCTCTAAAATTCAAAGAGCTTAAAAAAAAAATAAAGGGAAAGATAAACACCCCAAGAGAAAAATGGGCAAAAGGCTTGAACAGATGAATCAGAAAAGAAGATATGCAAGTGGCTAATAAAAATATACCAACAGATGTTCAACCTCATTGGTTTCCCCATCAAGACATCAACAATTAAAAATACTGGCCATACAAGGTGATGGCCACGACGTGCAAAACGCGTGCTCACAATCTCCTAGTAGAAACGTAAACACAGAATGTGAATACGCTGTGGTGCACGATTTGGCCTTTTAGAGAATGATGCTAAAGAGATCACCATACAGGCAAGACACATCACGTGTACAAAGATCAAAAATAACCAAAATCCAATAGGGCACTGAGTTTCCAGACATATATACAGTGGGAACACAACACAATCAGTAAAATAATAATGAAGAACTGTATTTACTGATCAAGATAGATATCCACACCTTTAAAAAAAAAAAAGAAAGAAAGTAGGCTACCGAACAGCATGTAGAATATGACCCCATCTGTATAAAGCTGTAATCATATATATTGAAATATGCAGAGAGAGGACGTGAATAACGTTCATCAAAATGTGAGCAATGGTTATCTCTGGGTGGCAGGATTTTGAGTGATTTTTTTTTAAGGAAATAATCACATTTCTGTGTACTGCTTGAGTGTTTTTGTAACGAATGTATTATTTTTATAATCATGGAAAAAAGAACCTATTTTCACTTGGGGAAAAAAATAGACGTGGAGAACCAACTGTTGGACGGCCATTTCACACTTAGAAACCAGAAGGGAGACAGCCCAGGACAGCGCGGTCAGGAGGTCCCAAGTTCAAGTTCTAGCTCTGACACTAACGACCTGAATGACCCTGGGCAAGTTATTTAGCTCCTTTGTGCCCTGGTTCCCTCACCTGTAAAACAGACATGAGAACAACTCTATGTCATGGGATTATCTTGAGGATAAAGAGACTAAGTTCTCAAAAAATATTATTTCATTCTTCCCTTTGAGCTCATCATTGAAAGCACCTCTGTACCTGGTACATATCAGGTGCTCATAATGTGACAGGTGATTGAATGCGATGGATGGTGAACAGAATGGTGAACATAAGGAAGGACAGACATCTGAAGGACAGACATCTGAAGGACGGACAGATGAAATGGTGGGTGGGCGGGTGGGTAGAGAAGGATGGATAGGTGAACCAGCTGGACAGATGGACTGGCGAGTAGACACAGGGTATGGCAGCCAAAGATGAACACATCACTATATATCCGATCCTACATGTTCCATGTGATGTCAACACAATCCATAGAGAGGCGGCATTATGTCTCTCCCCCTGAACTGGGGCCTGTCTTTGTAACTGCTTCAACCAATAGATTGAGATGGAAGTTACGCTGCTTGACTTCTGAGGCTGAGTCATACAAGGGGACACTGTGTCTGCTTGCCTCTCTCTCTCTCAGGACAGGGGCCTCTGGGGCTTCAAGGCACCATATAGAAGTCAGGCCATGTATGAAGCCTCCATGTTGGGGAGACCACCCAGAACTAGACAGATAGGTAGACAGATGAGAGACAGATAGGTAGGTAGATGGATGACGGATGGATTCTGGCCTTATTAGCTCCAGCTGTTCGAATCCTCCAAGCCCTGGCACCAAACAAGAGAGTGGAGAAGCCTTCAGGATGACCCTAGCCCGGGCAACCATAGGACCACGACCACAGAGAGACCCTAAACCAGACCAATCAATGGGCTACTCCTAAATTCCTGACCCAACAAAACCACAAGGTACAGTAAGTAACAACTGGTTTGAAGTCACTAAGTTTGGGAGCGATTTGTTACACAGCAACAAATATCTAATACAGATGGCGAGATGAATACAGAGATGGGGGCAGGGGACTGATGCTGAACGGACGACTTCTCTCTGTGGAGCCCTGGAAATCAGCAACATCCTGTGCTAGATACCAGGCGGTGGCACCCCTCCCATCTGCTCCAATAGCCACCTGCTAACCTTCCATCCCAAGCCTTTCTCGTCTCAGCTGCCTATACTTCCAAAACCCAGCCCTCTGAGCTCTGACCCTCCTGTCCCTGAACTCAGAGCACATGCTTCCTGAGACCACCTAGTCCAACCCCTCATTGTGTAATAGGGGAAACTGAGGCCCAAAGAGTGAAAAGAAATTACCCCCAGACCATGCTGGAGTTAGGAGCAGGGCTCAGATAAGAGAGACCGCGGTTCCCGCCCCAAAGCCCAGGGGTATTTCTCCTCCAACAGCCTGTGGGCTCCAGGTATCCCCGAGTTTGATTCCTGCCTTCACCACTCACTGCCCGTGACGTCGCATCAGGGCGGCAAGCGATGCCACAGACCCTGGCTGGGACGTGCCAGAGCTCTTGGCTCCAAGCATACCTTACATCTGTCTGGGCATAAATTTGCATTCTGAATCCAGGAGGCCCCGATTCCAAGTATGTCAAATGTAATTAATTACAGCAAACCTTCTGCAACTGTTTTCAAACGTGGTATTAAAGGCTCCGGGCGCATGAAACACACAACCCGCTGGTCTGCCGAGGAGAGCCGGAAGCTGGGGACCGGCAGCCTTGGAGGCCCAGGCCCAGGCCCAGGCCCCACAGAGTGGGGAGGGCAACATCCTGAGACCCCAGGGTTCAGTACCACCTCCAGAGCAAAAGTGAGGGCATGGACAGGGCATCTGAAGGACCCAGGTTCGAGTCCCAGCCCACCACCTATTCCACATCTTGGGCACGTGACATCACCTTCCCCAACTGTAAAGAGGAATGACTCCACACCTCAAAGGGCTGTGGCGAGCCTGCACTTTGGTGACCATTTGAATTTGAATTCAACTGTCCCCGACCAGCTGTGGACCCTTGGGCAATTCCTTTCACGTCTAAATCTCAGGTTCCCAGATATTTAAAAAAAAAAAAAAAAATCCCTACTCTCCAGGGCGATCGTATTAACTGAGATAATAGCTGTTAATTGCCCGAGTGCCTGGCATAGAAGAAGCACTCAGCAAATGTGCAATGATTAGACTTCAAGGCAGAAAAACTGTATTTTGCAAAAATCAAGTGAGATGAAGAAATCTAAACTTCAACCTTTTGACAGAAAGAGTTCTTGACTGAAAAACAAAAATTAGTAAGGGTGAATTTGCCATACATGGCTCAAACTCCCTTCCAAACGTGGTGAGCAGGAGAACTGGGCTGGAAAGTTGGAGACCTGGGTTCTAGTGTAGCTTTGCTGCTCCCCCGTGGCTCGTGGCCCCCTCCAGGTCTCTGTCCCACTGCAGATCAGGGGGGCTAGATGATCCCCACCCTGCCAGCTCTGTCCACTATGGCACTATGCCCTGGGGGTCTTCTAGAAGCCTTGCTTCCCAAATCACTACAGGGAGCAGACACGACTTAGCAAGAAAACGGCTTCCAGGCTCCCAGGACCCCAGATCCATAGTCCCTAAAGTGACCTGGCTTTCTATGCCCAAACCAGCCCTGAACTGTAGTCTGACTCAAAGACCCTGGTTAAAACCCAGAAACTAAACAGACTGGAATTTTTTGGCAAGCGGAGAGATTATCAGGGGTAATCTCTGAGATTTGTTTTTGCTCGTCTTGTTAGATTTACTTTCTTCCAAAGTGTTTAATTAATGTTTAGGGGAATGGAAAAGCAAAGTGGGAAACAGTTTAATTTTTTCCCCCTGAATTACTAATCTCTCTCTCTCTCCTTGTCTCTTTCTCTCTCCCTCTCATGAATTCCCATTACCCCTCCATTTCAGCCACCTCATTATGCCAATGCCTCCATCACTACATCAGGCTTCCTTCTCAGTCCCAAACTCTGAGTCTCGCATCCTGTCCAGTTACTTGACGAAGCTGCTGTGTGACCCTGGGCAAGCCACTGCCCCTCTCTGGGAGGAGCAGGTTAGCTTTGATCAGCACTGCCCAACAGAAATGTAATACGAGCCACACGGGTAATTTCAAATTTTCTAGTAGCCACACTGTAAAAAAATTAATAATAAATTAAAAACAAGTGGAATTCATTTTAATAATACATCTTATTTAACCCAATATATAAAATGCCGTCATTTCAACCTGTAATCAATATTAAAAAACATAATTACTGAGCTCTTTGACAGTCTTTTTTTCCTCCTAAGTCTTTAAAATCCGGTGTGGATTTCACACTGAGAATGCATCTCAATTGAGGCTAGCCACATTTCTGCTGCTCAACAGCCACACACGGCTAGCGATTACCAACACATATTAGATGGCACAAGCTTAGCCAATCTCTATAAACCTTTTTAGCTCTAGACTCCCCTGATCCAAAAAGAAGACCCATTTCACGACAAATTCCACCTCAAGCTAGCAGCACTCCACGGAAGTTCCCCTTCCCTGAGGCCTCGTTTCAGGCCAGTTTCCGTTTTATTTCAGATCAGTTTCACTTTCTGCTTTTCCAGCACACATTACAAGAACACCCACATAAACACACTTAAATTTTTATAGTTATTTTTCCCAGTTGATGAAATTAGGAGAAAAAAAAATCTCCAGCATCCAAAAACATCTTCATCTATTCTCCCTGAGCATGCCAAGCGCCCCGGCTAGGTGCGCTTGGCTCGCAAAACTCTGAGCCCAAAATAAAGCCAAAGGGAAATTCTCTGCAAAATTTCACTCGATAAAAATTCCCGTCCTCAATTCTCTACAAAAATGTCGGGGCTGGTGGGAATTCGTTTGGCAGGAGGCTCAAAGAGGAGAGGTAAGAATGGCTAGCCCCTCGGGCGTGCTGTCTTGGACAATAAAACATCCAGTAAGCCAGCCAAAACAGCTTCTGACTTTGAATGTTCCCAGCAAACCGCAAGTCGGGGGCTTGCCGAAGGACACCCGGGCTCCACTTAGCAGGACTCATTTCCACCCATGGGGGAGATCTCAGGTTTTCCTACTCCCTGGGGTACCCCCCGCCCTCCTCCCAGGACCAGGGCTGGCCCCTGGAAAGCAAAGATTCCACTCCTCACACAGAGTTCGCTTCACTAGAAAGCGGGTTTCCCTGTGCTTTCCCTACCAGACCCAGGAGCCGAGCATCACCTGACTCCTTTATTCTCTTTAGCTTATACATGAAGCCTCCTGCTGCTCTGTCAGCCAAAATATTTATATCATTTTTCTGTCGACTCAATGCAGTCCTCACCTCAGCCTCCTTCCTTTCCTTTTTAACACGTTTCTCCAGGTCTTCGCTGTTCATGAAGCACTTTGCTGTCCATTAACTCAGGCGAGGCTCACAGGAAGCCTGTCATGGCTGGACGAGCGGGCTGTTCTCCCACTTAACAGATAAGCAAATGGAGGCTGTCTTGGGGGGGCCCAGGGCCCAGTGACCCAGGCAGGTCACACACATGACTGAAATGGGAGGAGGGTGGGAACTGACTCAAACAGGAGAGCACACACCCTGGCAAAGGCCTAAAAGTTCCAAACTTTTTAAACCTTCGGCCGGCAAATAAAACAAAACAAGATAAGGGACCAATTTACCTTGTGGGCACCCATCGGTGACTCTGGGTTTACAGAATTTCCCCAACAGGGCACTAATAATTAGTGAGTACTGCTAGTTACAAAAATGAACACGTATAAAAAAAATAACACAAATGGAGGGCTTCAGAGTTTAAAAACTATTTTCAAATATGTTATTTCATTCGTGTAAAGGGTTATGTCACAAGATGTAGAAATTAAGATTCCAGGGGTCTTAAGAGTGTAAACAGCAAACTTGTCGAAAACCCAGGTCATCATCTAGGAACCCCAAGGCCTGCCTTGCCCTCTGCCATGTCATCGATACTATAGGAGCGAGAGAGCGAGTGAGTGATGGACACCACCCAACCCAGTGGCCCGGCCACTAGCATCTCCCCTCTGAAACTGGATCACTCGGGGATCAGGCAGAGAAGCAGGTCATTCAGCCCCACTTTGATGACAACCCCAAGGGTATCTAATTATAACAGGGAGGGAGGAGTCAGGATCCTCTTGCTCGCTCTCAAGACCAAATTCACTTTAATTCCTTCTGACACAGTGTATGTGCAAACAGTAGGAAAAGCATTTGCGCAGGGGTTAAGAAATCTGAGGCTTGAAGTTCCACCCCTGCCCACTTACTAAGGTTCTGGGCAAGTCACTCCACCTCCCTTCCTGTGTGTGTGTGTGCGCATGTGTACTAGATCAGGAACAGCAAACTGGCTTCACATCCCATGCTGAACCCAACTGACTGGCAGCATCCTATTAAGAAGGACTCTGAGGCCAGTGGCCAGACTCAATGGAAAACGCTGCCAGGATCGATTAGCAATGTCTGCTACAGGCTTAGAAATGAGGAGTGGCAGCATGTATATTGCTTATGTACCATCCCTGGACTAGACGATGCACAAAAAAAGTGCTGCAAGTAAAAAAAAGCACTTTCCCCTTCACAAAGCTTTTTTCTCATATTCCTTGTAACTTTTTACAAGAAGCCTGTGTCACACGTATCATCGTTATCATCATCCCCACTTTACCGATAAGGAAAACAAAGTGCAGAGAAATGAAGTACTCTGGCAAAGATGATGAAGGAGGGGAGCGGTGCAGGGAGCAAGCCTTGTCCCTCCAACTTTGACCTGTTTGTTCTACCCCTGGAAATGTGAAACTGGTGTTCTGCCACGGGTAGGACAGCTGGTTCAGGCGGCAGTACAGGAGGGACCACCCGTTTACAAGGCTTCACTTCCCTCACACTGGTTACTCACACCTTTTAGAGAAGGGCCCACAGCAAAGTTATGAAACCCACCCAAAGACATGGAAGGAAAGGGGTGCCAATTCAGAGTTCCAGAAGCTTCTTCGCAAGGCCAAATCCTGCCCACACCGTACAGGTGGAGAAGCCAAGCCCAGAGAGAAGCGAGGTAAAAAGAGCAGAATTGGAAGTCCCTAACGTCACAATCCACCCCATTAGGAACATGACACTCATTTCCTCAATTCCAAGATGCCTCAGACTATTAGCTACACCATCGATTTTATAACAGCTTTTTAAGAAGAAAAAATAAGAGCGAGAAACAATAGGCTAACACAACACATCTACTGTAAGACACATCCCAATTTCAGAAATACAAAAATGTGAGAACATGACCATTGAGGATATATGGTCTATCTCAAACTGGGATCCTGTGCTCAGTTGATGAGCTGGGCCACAAAGTGTTAAAAATGGCAGCGTTCCATAAAACTTACAGAAAAAAAATTAAGCAAATAAACAGAATGTTCTCAGCTCTCTCTCATAAATTTTCCTTGAATCTTTGGCATCTACAAACCAGAATCCAACCAAAGACGGGGTCTGGTTGAACATCAAATCAAAAGTTTAGCTACTTCACGTTTAACAGGCCCATGTGTGTGGGTGTTCTGCAAACAGCCCCTGATATCCAGTTCCTGGGCTCACGGCCAAGACGACCAGCTCCTGGAGCAAACACGGGATCCTGGGGCTGGCCCAGTGGTGTAGTGGTTAAGTTCACGCACTCTGCTTCGGCAGCCCAGGGTTTGCAGGTTCAGATCCTAGGCACGGACTTACACACCACTCATCAAGCCATGCTGTGGTGGCGTCCCACAAAGAAAATACAGGAAGGTTGGCATGGATGTTAGCTCAGGGACAATCTTCCTCAAGCAAAAAGAGGAAGACTGGCAACAGATACTAGCTCAGGGCCAGTCTTCCTCACACACACACAAAAAAAATGGGGTATTGTCAGACCCCTGCCACCTCAAGACTTCCCCCATTTCCCCCTCCTAAGAAACACAGAGTCCCACTCTTCATACCTGCAGATCAGTGATTTGGATGATGACGGGAGATGGCCCCCCATCGATTTTAAAGAAACAGTTTATGCAACAGGAGTAAAGGGAGATGAGAACTTTTAAAAATTCCCCAAGACATGTAAAGTCAAAGCAGCATTATCCCCATCCAAGGAGCCCCCTCTGATTTATTACTCCAAGGGGGCCATGGGCTTCAGAGTCGGCTCCAAGAAAACGTGCTTATGGCTCCCTATTAAATACTGGTTTTGACCACATGGCCAAACCCACATGGGTCACCTACTCTTCGCCAGGCTCAAATTCGACTCATCTATTTCCAAAAATCAAATTAACTCATCAAATATTTATTAAGCTGCTGTTCTGTGCCAGACCCTAAAATGAACAACCCATGATCTCTGCCCTCAAGACGCTCACAAGCTGGCTGGAAAAAGAGAAACGCAAGCAACCGGCTCTCATCGGTGGGCCCAGAGTATTTGGGAAGTACTGTGGCGGAGGCGGGCAGGAGGGGGAGAGGAAGTCTACCTGGGGAGCTTCAGGGGGGCTCCACAGAAGAGGACATGCAGGTGGGTCTCGAGGGGGGTCTTGTTTCTCATGGAGCGGAGGTGAATGGTGGAAGGCGCCCCAGACACAGGAGGCCCAGCCTGGGAAGCTCAAAGGAACACGGTTCACCGGGATTAAGATTTATCCCTTTTAAAGACTGTGCCACAGGATTCGAAACAAATCCAGAAATACTCGGAGGAGCCAGAGCATCCCTGGAAGGGAAGCTTTGAGAACACTTAAAGACAGGTACGGTCCAGGACACGTCTCATCCCGGCCTGTTTTAAAGCAACAACCAAAAAAGTGGGACATTTTCTGTTGTTACCTAACTCTGCCCGGTAAAGATAAGCCACTAAGTTTCCAGAACTACCCAAACTGTTGTCCATGGGACTCCAGCTCCCCAGATGGAGACCCCCGGGCCGCTGGGTCAAGAGAGAACTAACATGTGTGGACCACCTCCTACGGACCACCTTGTAAGGACTAGCTGGGTGTTTACACACGTGCGACATCCTTTAATGGTAAAATAACCCATCAAGGTCAAGAGTGTTACCCTCCCTTCTTCCAGATGCACAAACTGTGGTTCCAAAACCGGAAGGGACTTTCCCGAAGTAACACAAAGCTAACCGTGCCACGAGGCTGGATTTCAATCTCTGGTCTGGTTGACCTCAAATCCAGCTTTCCATTTCACCAATTCGGTGGATGTCAGAAAATGTCTACGCCTCTGACCTACGGGCTGTCGTGGGGGCATTTCCTGGTGATTCCATATTCAGTTCCAAAATGGATTTCACGGGCAGACCAGCTTTGGCTCCTGATCTCCTTCCTCCTCTCGGACCCCAGCCCTGGTCCTCCCTGCCACCTGCTGCCTTCTTACATCTTCGTGCTTCTTTCAGGCAATCCTTTAGTTAACACCCACCTCCCATGACTGCCTCCTGCCCTTGCGCTTCTCTACTGTAAGAGCTCACGCGCTAAGACACATCATCCTTGAGTTTTTAGCCATGATTGGCTTTTTTTTTTTTTTTTGAGGAAGATTAGCCATGAGCTAACATCTGCCAATCCTCCTCTTTTTGCTGAGGAAGCCTGGCCCTGAGCTAACCTCCGTGCCCATCTTCCTCTACTTTATATGTGGGACGCCTACCGCAGCATGGCATGCCAAGCAGTGCCATATTTGCACCCGGGATCCGAACCGGCGAACCCTGGGCCACCAAGAAGTGGAATGCGCGCACTTAACCGCTGCGCCACTGGGCCGGCCCCTCATTTGTCATTTTTAACTAAAGCGGTCTGGCCTAACCCTGGCAGAAGACTGCTTTGGGACAAATAAAAGGGAGGTGTGGACCACTTCAGCCAGAAGAGGACACATGGATGTAACTCATTACCACCACAGGCTGAAATGCCTCAGGGCACAGAGGGCTCAGGAAGGAAGCCCCACCAACAAAACCAAAAGCTTAGGAAGACACGTCACTAACTTTCTGAGGCCACCGGGTAACAACAACTAGAAGGAACGGTGGTGTGGCACTGTGCCGTCCAATACCAAAGCCACTAGCCACGTGTGGCTACTGAACTCATGAAATGTGGCTAGTCAGAAAAGACAACACCCCTCACGGAAAAAATATAAAATATCACATTAATAATTTTATAATGAAATATTGAAATGAGCATATTATGGATATACTGGTTTAAATGAACTATACTATTAAAATTAATTTCACCTGTTTCTTTTTATTTTTTTATTTCGTTAAAGGAGGAAATTGGGAGGGGTTTTTTTTTTTTTTGTAAGTCCTTCTAGCTCTTCCATGTTAGCCACCGCCACAGCATGGCTACCGACAGACACGTAATGTGGTTCCATGGCCAGGAATCAAACCCAGGCCGCCAAAGTGGAGTGCGCCGAACTTTAACCACTAGGCCACCAGGGCTGGCTCTCTTTCCTTTTCTTAAAGCATTACTAGAAAATTTAAAATTACATATGTGGCTCGCATTCCCAGCTCGAATTATGTTTCCATCGGACAGTGCTGGTCTGACACATTCAAAGATGAGAAGACTAAGACAGCAATTCTGGAATTTTTAGGAAGCACAGACACACAGAAATACAGACACTCACAGAGTCGGATGAAAATTTAAATATAGCACAAACATGAACTCTCTAACTCCAGAAAAATTCCTCTGGCAATTTGAAGTAAAAGTGAGGGATAAAAGTGTGTCTGCTCTCCCTCCCACCAAGTCAGGAGTCCACACTACTTAAAATCTCCTTTCCACAGGTGGATGGTGATGGACAGAAAGAAACTAGACTTTTGGTGGTGAACACGATGCAGTCTATACAGAAGCCGAAATATAATGATGGGCGTCTGAAATTTCCACAATGTTATAAACCAAGGTGACCTCAATAAAATAAAAAATAAATCTCCTCTCCAGCAAGAGAACCTGGCAGAGACACTGGCCTCACGCTTCCGGTCAATCTCGTCCAAGGCCGACGAGCTGGGCTGCGCACCTGACCACCAGGCAGCTGAGGCTTCTTCAGGTGTGGCCCTTAAGGCAGGCTCAACCAGGGGACAAACCATGTGGCACAGGACCCCTACCCCACAGGGTTCACGTAAAAATCAACTGGGATAATAAGTGAGAAAATAAAAGATACACAAAGTGTGCTGTACTCACAATACACCACGGTGGATCGTGCAGTCAATACCTTTCAAACTCTTTTTAACCACAACTCACAGTAGGAATTACAATTCTTATCACACACGTGTATTGGCAAATACCAAATAAGACCAAAGTTTCACGAGACAACGCTTACCTTCAACACCGTGCTCTCCCTCTGCTGTCTTGATCCTCTCTACTCTTTTCTTTTTATGTTGACTGTGACCCACTATTGACTTTATAACCCATTAACAGGTCAGGATTCACAGCTTAGTTCGGGTATGGCGAATGAGATACACACTGCCCACTCTGTGATCGACACTGCTCCTTGACCACTCCACCCCTCTCTCCAGAAACTGAGAGTCCAGACGTGACCTCAGAATCCTTCTCAACACAAGGATCCCGGCAGCTACGGCCAACCACTCGGAGGCCGAATAAGAGATGAAACCTGTTTGTCACTATGCTTGTTCTGATCCAAAGGTCTCGTTTCACAAACGTAAAAAACCGCGGCTCAGAAGGAAAAAGTGATTTGTCCAAGGTCACACGAGACCTTGGGAGAGCCGGGGCTCCTGGGTGCCCACAAAGCCACCTCGCTCTCCATCACCGGGAAGGAGACGCAACTGACATGAAACATTACAAGAACCTGGAAAAAATTCAAAATTTCGCCACGACCGTGAAAAGTCAGCTTATACATCCAGTGAAACACGCCTGGAAGTTCTTATCAGCCGACCAAGGAGAAGACAGGGGCATTCTGAGGTCAGAGGAAACAGCAGCCAAGAGCTCAGTCAAACTTGGAGGGGGAACCGTATCTGACAATGGAGGAGTTTTTTAAATTCTGCCTCTCAAATGAAACAAACCACTGGCTGTTTACTTTCTAGGACCAGGGAGGGAGAGGTCAGCCTTACGCTGACCAGCCATCTTTGTTGCTTTCCTTCTGGAAAAGCAAGAGTCCTTGTTCCAGTTCACCTCTGTGCGGGGCAGAAAGTATAAGCAAACCCTTTTTCCTCGCTTGGGCCGAAGGCAAGCTATAAAGCAGGCCCTTGAAATTTCAAACCTTATTAGAAAAAAAACAAAACAAAACTCCTTAGGCAGAAAAGCCAAACAGTAAGTAATAAGGGTCTCCACTGTGAAACTGAGTAAAAACGATCTTTCCCCAAAATAACTCAGACCATCATCACATTCCCACCCGTCAAGTCCAATTTGCCCAACTTTTTGCCCAATATTGTAAGAGAGTATGGTGAACGGACACGGGCTAACAAAACTTAGCTCCCATATCCATTTCTGGTCACACTGCCATCTAAAACAGGAGGTGGGGGGGGCAAGGTCAAGGTCAGATCTCAATCCAGAGAGACACCAATGGAAACAAAAGACAGGGACCCCACCCCCCACAGGACCATCATGCATCTCTATTTCCTCTACAACAAACATGATCAGAATAACCAATTTTAAAAGAAAAAAGAAAAAACAGGTCTACTGAACAGAAACGATTTTCAATTTCTAGCCAGGGGTTCTCTTGAAACCGTAGACAACACGACAAAATTTCAGCAGAATGAATGAAGGAATCTGAGTTGTGTGTCCAGAGATCCCGGACACACAAAGGGACGCGCAGCAATATTTTTATTCCTTGCACCAGAAATAACCTGTTATCTACAACCCTGACTTTTTTCTCAGATGCCTGGAGGGGGTCCCCACTCACCCCTCCCCAGCCCAGGGCACAGCTCTCCTCCATCACTTGCTAAACTCAGGCCTACGGTCTCAGGAGGCCTCCAGAGCCCTTGGAAATTATAAATTCTTTGACCGTCCTAGGCATCGGCCTAAATAATTCAACAGAAAAAAAAAATTTTAATTATGCTACTAAAAAAAAAAAAAAAACTCATTCCAAATATGTCAGAATGTGGCCAGTCGGCCCTGAAGGATTTCGTTACTAAAAAAATAAAACCTCCCAAATGCAATGGCGACGATGGGAAATGTCAAGCCTCTGCCACTGTCAGAACTATTTCACAGAATTCGTATCCCCTTAGAAATCTGAATTTCCACAAAATGGGGTTGGGAATCCACGGACTGGGGCCACCATGTCTTCCAAGACCAGCTGGTGGCTGGCGCAAGGGGCACAAGGTTTCCTGTCTCGGTCCTTGTGTGACCCACAGAGAGCTCCCCACCCAAGGTCCCCCACCAAGATGCCCCCTGCAAATGCTAACAACATTCACTCCTCCTTTTGGACAGAAAAATTAGAACTTTTTTTTTTTTTTTTTTGGTTCAAAATCTCCAGCAAGTTCAATCACGTCCTAATTTATCACAAATAACCCTTCAACTTTGCTTGGGTACCTTATTTTCATCTGTTAAGTTTCAATTCAGTCAATATTTGTCTTCTAAAAAAAAAATTTTTTTTTTTTTGGTTTCACCTTGATTTGATTCATTTTAAGGCCAAAAAACCTATATCCAATACTGTTTGCATACGTGCTTTCATGTTCCAAAGGCAAGTACCTTCGGGTTTGGCTTTTGTTTGTATTTTGATTTTTTTCCTCTAAAATAAAAATTCAATTTTGATGCTGGAATCAGCTGAATTGGTGTTTTACCCCATTTTTTCAGCAAAGTAAGTAAATCTCTAGAAAATCCACTAGAGAAGATGGATAAGAATCATTATTTTCATCTCCTCTCTGTCACTCCCTCTTTTCTCCTTCCTTCTTGTTAAGTCAGTAAAATTTGTGCTATTTTTTAAAATCACAGCCCGCCCCCACCGCCAGAACGATCGAGGCTAATGGATTTTTTTTTCCCCTTTGAAAGTAATCAAATTTGCGAAAAATACCAAATGTTAATAAACTACCAACCCCTCATCACAATCTAAGAGGCCTGAAACCAATCTGGATTTTTTTTAAATAATAAATTTTTCAAATTGGAAGAGTGAGCAAGCACAGAGAAGGGAAAATTTCTTTCTACCAAGGATTCCTCAACCCTTGTCTTTATCAACTGATTCAGTTGCATGTCATAAAAAATGAGCTTCTGTGAATCCACTGTTAGTTTTTTCATAATAATGTTAATTATGCATATCTTATTTTAATGGCGGTCTCTCCTACAAATCTGTGGGCTACTCAATTTGTATAATGTAATGAATTTACATTTTTTTCCCCACTGAATACTGCTCAAAAAAGGTTCCTGACATTTTCTGGATAAAACAACAACAAAAAAAGAAATGCCTAGACCTTTCAGGCAACAAAATCAGAAAACAGTCTTAATTATTCCATCAAAACAAAAAAAATAACACCAAACCCAACAAATGCAGGGGGAAAAAAGACAAGATTTCACTCTAACTTTTCCAGTTTCTATTTCTCTTTAGAACCTTGGAATTTAAATGCAGTAAAATGTAAATGCAAAATTAAAAAAAAAAAACTAGAATTTTTGGGTGTGTCCAAAGGCAACATTTTAGGGTCTATTTTCTCTTTTAAATCCTTCCTTCTTGGAAACAGAAAAACTTTAAATATTGTCAAATGGTGAAATTAGTCTTTTTTGCCCGCTGAGCTAAACAAGTTCCAAATTAGAATTAAGTACAATTTCTAATTGCTTCATAAAGCCAATTCCCCCAGTTTTCTCTAAACTCAACAATTTCCCTCCTTTCCTCATTCCAATTAGTTTTTTTCTCAAACTAAAATGAGTTGGGCAGCCAAACTGACTTTAGTTTTAGGAGGCTTTTTGCTTTCTCCCCTTCAAAAACTGAATTCATTCAAATTCCAGCTTAATTTTCATTTACATATTATCTGGATTTAGCTTCCGAAATAAAAATTGTCTCCACGCTCCTGGAAAGATCAAAGTGAAAATTTTCACCGCAAAAAAGAAAAAAAAAGAATGCCTCTCCCCTCCCATGCCTTACAGTGCAAACTTTTCAAAAAATAAGAAATAAAAAATATTTCTTTGCAATTTTCATTTCTTTTTTTATTTACAAAATAGTATCCTCTAGGTGGCGTCGTTTTAATGGGAAAAAACTACCGTTTGAAGAAAAATTAGAAAAAAAAATTGAGAAAGGGAAATATGGCCTAAAAAAAAAAGATTGTTGCAAAGATGGGGGGCCCGGGGAGAAAGACCTCCCGGGGGGGGTCATCGGGGACCCCGAGCGCAGAGAGGGTCAGGGGGAAATTGCAAATTTAAAGGGGAGGGGGGAGAGCTGGAAGGGGTTGCATTTTTGCAAAATGTGAATTGTCCAAACTGAAATGGCTGCTCTGTTCTGTCGCCGCTTTGTTTTCTGGGCTCCGGTCCGAGCCCGGGGCTGCAGGGGGCGCTGGGGGGGGCCCCCCCAAAGACCCCCTCGTCGCCCCCACCCTCCGCAACCCCCGCGCCGCCCGGGGGGGGCTCCCCAGCCCCCCAGCCGCCCCTGGGCGCCCACAAAAAAGCCCGCAAACGTGCCCAGGCACTTTGCATTTTGCAAACCTTGCAATGAAGTGGCGCAGCGCCCCGGGCCCGGCCCCCGGGCCCCGCGCCGCGCCTGCCCCCGGCCCCCCGTCGTACCTGCGGAGCCGCCGCGCCGCCCGGCTGGTTCATGGGTCCGTGCGGGAGGAGGCGGCCCCGCGCGTCCTGCTCCTCCCGGGCCGGGTGCCGGTGCGCGCACAATGCCGCCGCCGCCGCCGCCGCCGCCGCCGCTGCCGCCGCTCCCTCCTCCGCCCGCCCGCTCCGGCCGGGGGGGCGGGGGCGCGGGGGGCGCGCGGGGGGGCGCCGGCCTCCCCCCAGCCGCGGCCCGCCCGCCCCGCCGCCGCGGCCGCCGCCGCCCCTCGCGGGCCGCCGCCGCCCCCGCGCCCTGCCCGCCCCCGGCCGGCTCGGCGCGCGGCCCGCCAGCCCCGGGCCTCGGCTCGGCCTCCGCGCCTCCGCGCCGCCGGCCTCCGCGCCTCCGCGCACAAAGCCGGCCGCCCGGCGCCCCCCGAACTTTCCCGCGCCCGCCCCTCGCGAGGGTCATCGCCCGCGGGGAGAAAAGTTTGGGGAGCCGCCTCTCGGCGGCACCCAAGGGGTTAACGGGAACTCTCGTGCTCCCCCCCCCCCCCCCCCCAAAAATCACACGGATTTTTTAAAATAAAGTTTGCAGAGCTGGCCTGATGGAAGGCTCGAAGGCTCGTGGGGGGGGATTTCTCTCGCCCCTGCCACCCGTGCCAAAAAATCTCGAGGACCTGGAAAAGCAAAGTTCGGAGAGCTGGCCCTGGGTCAGACGAGAGGGGCTAAGGGGGCCCTTCCTAGCCTGCCTCCCCAATCAGATTGACTTTATAAATAAATATTGGAGGAGCCGCTTTGATGCGAAAGGCGGGATGAAGAGAATATTTCTAACTACCCCGTTGGTATTATTTTTTTTAAAGAATATATTTATTTTAGAAAGAAAAGTTTGCAGAACTGGCCCTATGTAAAACGAGAGGGGTTAAAGGTTAAGGGAGGTTAGCCCCCCTCCCCCATCCCCCAGTGAAGCTACTTCACAAAAGAAAAATTCGAGAAACTGTTTCTAGGCGAAATAAATAGTGAACAAGAATATTTCCATCCAACACTCTGAAAAATCAGATTTTCTTTTGTCTTTTTAATTTGAGGAACTGGCTCCTTGTGACTTGGGAAGGTTTAAAGGGGATTTTTTTTTTCTGTCTTCCTCGTGACCCTCCCAAAAAATCCGATTTTTTTTTTTTTTTAAAAGCTCGAAGGACCTGCCCCATGTAGAGACTGGAGGAATCTCCGAATCCATCCTACACCTCCCACCACTGACTCATTTTTAGAATAAAAATGTGAAGAATTGCTCATGTATGAGGTGGGAGAAGTCTTTCTTTACCGCTCCCCAAGAGATAAAAACGAGAATTACATAGAATTATAAGAATATAAAAAATAAATGCATTGGAAATTAAGAGTAAGCAGGTATCTTTTCTCTGCCCCTACCTTAAAACATCAAATTTATTTCTTTTCACGTTTAAGGAGTTGGAGCAATATGAGACGGGGGAAGAGTTACAGAAACTTTTGCCCTACACCCCCTAGAAGAGTTATTTTTTAAATGTCAGGAAACTGAGGGACCATGTAGAAAACGCTTTCTCTCCCTGAATGAAAATGTGGGCATTGAGCCCACATAGGAGGCATAAGATTACGAGATACGTTCTTCCCCAACTAAAAAATGCACAAGAAGTTAAGAGACCAACAATTCTCCCATTGCCCAAAAAGTTGGAGAGTCATTAAATATAAAAAGTGGGCATTTTTCTCCCCTCCAGCCTGGCAAGTATGTCCCTGGCAGAGGTTTGGCAGCTTCTGCCAAGGCTGGTGTAGGGCAGCACCGAGGGGAACAGGACAGCCTGTGGAGTTTGGCAGAGCTGGGCTCCCAGGAGCCCCGGGCGGACGTGCGGGGCCAGGCAGCCCCCTGCCCGCCTGCCCCTCATCCGCCAGATGGCTGAGGCCTTGTTACCCCCAAGAGATGCTCAAGGTTTGATGTCTCTCTGGCTGCATCCCTGTGTGAAGGTTTCTGGGCACCTGTCTCAAGGCCAAGACCCCTCCTCTGCCTAGTGGAGCCAAGCCTGACCTTAGGCCCTGGAGTAGAAAGGAAATGGACCCAAAATGACAAGGGGTCTCAATCCCAACGGCTCAGAGTTATAGGGTACCAAGGAAAAAGATTTGGCCCTGGGAGTCAGGAAAACGTGATGCAATAAGTATTCACTGAGCACTTCCCATGTGCCAGGCAGGTTGTGTCTAGCAGGGCAGACACGCCATAAAGAAGATTGCTTGCAGCAGCCCGTCTCAAACTTGAGCGATCCTCAGAATCGCAGGAGGGCCTGCTGGAACACAGACGCCTGGGCGCCCCCAGACTTTCTGATTCAATCAGTCAGGGGTGGGGACCACTAATTTGCATTTCTGACAAGTTCCCAGGTGATGCTCATGCTGCTGGTCTAAGGACTACATTTTTAATACCATTGCAATGTCGTGCCAACAACGAAATGCAGAGGTGAGGGAGAAACAGGAAGGGCCCAACCCAACCTGGGGGGCGGCAAAGATTCCGGGAGGAATAACATCCCGCTGGAAAGGTGGGTAGACGCATCCTTCCTCTCCAAGTCTTAATCAGATGGCAGGGTCTCTCTAGATTCGGAATTCTTAAATACGATCCTTGCGTAAGTCTGGGGATCCATGAACTAAGCAGTTTTATGTCTTAAGCAAATTTATGTCCATATGTACATTTTTGGGGAGAAAATCTCTGGCCTTCACCGATTGCTCAAAAGGGCCAGTGACCCCAACCTGGAATGATCTGCAACCAGTTTCCAGGCACCTTGGGCCTGGAAAATCCTCATGAATCCTTCTCAGGTGTCTCTTTCTGGGATCACCACAAATCCTTTCTGCTTCTCTACCACCCACGGCCCGCAGGAACTGGGCCTTCTCTTCTGTCAGCACATCCCAACAGAGAGTCCAGAGTGTATTCATCACCAGTGTGAGGTGGTCCTCCAAGGGGTCCCAGCCCTGGAGGGTCTGTCCCTTCTCTACTCTGTCCCTGCTGGGCCATGAAGAGTGTGCTAAGGGGATGAAGACTGAGCTTGGTGTCTTCCTGACAAAATCCGGCTTCTAAATGAACACACGCATTTCCCAAACTACAGTGGAAACTATGCAGTCACCCAGAGCTGTGATTGCTCCCTGTCCAGGAAGTTAACCAAGGGGAGACTGGCCAAGCAGAGATCTCGGGAGGGGGAGAAGAACAGGGAGAGGAGCCAAAGTACTTATTGAGGGGCCGGCCTTGTGGCCTAATGGTTAAGCTCGTGCACTCCACTTCGGCAGCACGGGGTTCGCTGGTTCAGATCCTGGGCGCGGACCTACATACCGCTCATCAAGCCATGCTGTGGCAGCATATCACATAGAAGAACTAGAAGGCCCTACAACTAGGATATACAACTAGGTACTGGGGCTTTGGGGAGAAAAAAAAAAAGTATTTGGTGAGAGCCCAGGGGTGGGACCAGACCTGCTCAGTGATGGAACAGGCACCACAATATTGGGGGGAAGAATGACCATCAGTCAGAGCTGCTGAGAACAGACGCTTACATTAGGTGGAAACATAGTCCAGTAGGGACCTCCAAGGCTTACCAGCCTCTAATGGTCCATGATTCAACTCGACATGCCCGTGTTTATCAAATTCTGGAAACTTCTGACCCCTTCCATGCCCATCTCGCTGTGCCGTGAATCTGCACTGCCTCATTAACACCTATACGGCTTGATTATGTGGAGTCAACCACCTGGGTTCCATCCTTGGCTCAGGTCCTCACATGCACCGTAATCTTGAGCAGACAGTTCAACCTCCCTTGCCTCCGTTCCCGCATCCTTCTAATGGCACTGACAGTAGTATCTCCCTCATGGGCGTGCTCTGGGGATGAAATGAGATAACAGGTGTAAAGCTTTCGGAAAGCGCCTAGCACAAAGGAATCACTCCATACACATCAGCCGCTGGAATCACAGACACACATGTTTCCTGCCTCTGCCACTGACCAGCAGTGTGACCTTGGGCGAGTGGCTTAATCTCTGAGCCTTAATTTCTGTCCCTGTAAAATGGGTATCCTAAAACCTCCCAGTCTTATCAACACTCTTTTAGTTGTGACCAGTAGAAGCAAAATCACACTAAACTTAAATAAAAGGCAGGGGGAGGTGTTATTTGATTAACTTAAGAGGTGCAGCATGGTACCCAAGGGCAGGAAATGAAATGAAGCCTCAAGAGGATTTGGAGCCAGGAACTAGAAAATCACCAGGAAGTGGGCTTGCTCTCTCCATCGTTCTGGGCTACAGGTCTTTTGACATCCCAGCCCTATTCGTTCTCACTGTCTGTCCGTCTCTGTCTCTCTCCCCCTCTTCCTTCCTGCCTCTCTCCAGGTGACTACTCTCTGCTTCTTTGGGCACACATTCAAAACGGCTGCCCCACTGTCCTCTCAGTGCCAACAGGTGCCGACCAGTCTCTCTGTGTGCAAATTCTCAAGAAAGAGAATGTGATTGGCGAAGCTTGGCTCAGGTGTCACCAGGAGCCAACTGTTTGATGACCAAGGGGAGCAGGGTCATGTAATCCACAGAGACTTCTGAGACCCACCCCTGAGGGAAGGGGGTGTGGTGGGCTGGGCAGACCCCTCAAATGCCGTACCTCATTGAGGACAGTGAGGATTTGCTGAGATCAGGGCTGTAAAGATGCCAGTCCAGGGCCTGACACACTCAAATGCACACTCAAAAGGTGGATTTCCTCCTGATGGAGTCTAGAGACAGCTGGGTGACCTGAGGTCGAGGATGGTGCGATTTTCTCGGGTGAGGATGGCAAGGAGACGCCACGCTTGTGTCACAGGCAAGTGAGGGGAACAAGGAGACATGCTTTGCCCCAGAAGTGACCTTTAGGTCCCAAACAGAACCTGGGTCTTGGCTGAAACCTGTGGGTAGATCTTGGTGGAGAAGATGATTTTGGAGTGAAACCATTGGTTCTCAAGGGTGTGGGACAGAAGGAAGTCAGGACCAAAAATGATGTCGTCTTCCTCCAGCTGGGTTTCTTTTTTTAAGCCTAAAATATGAGGAAAGTGCTCCTTGTAACAGCCCAACCAGAGAGACTTGGGCTCCCTAAGTGTCTACACAATGGGAGAGAACCACACAATCCAGTCTTACGAAATCTCAGCAATTTCTCAAACAAGATGGCAACATTTTCTTTGATTCATGACTTCTCTGAAGTGGGCGGGAAAGGTACAATCACCCCCACTTTAAAGATGAGGAATTTGAGGCTCCAGTCCCTGGCCAGACCAGCCTGTGGCAGTCCAGTCTGACTCTCATGCAATGCTCTTCCCGTCGTACTCTGGCTGCCCCTGTGGAACTTTCTGGGGATTGGAATCAAAATTGACAGATTCTTTAAATCATCTTGCTTTGGGTCTGGCATTTTCTTTTTTTCCTTCCTTTCGTACCCCTCCCTCCCCTCCACCACGAAGGAAGACATTGGGAAGAGGTGGCGACAACTTATTTCCTCAAGAGAGGTCCTTGCAAGTCATGCTGAAGTCTTCAGAGAGACTCCGGCAGTCCCCCAGGAAGGTGAGTCCAGGAGGAAAAGTCAGAAAGAACGAAGACTCAGGACGGAAGTCTGGTGAATCGAAAGAGAGAGAGCAAGCTGATGGCTCAGACCAAGAACCAGAGTCGAAGCCAAATCTGAGTAGGCTGTCTCTGGATTCAAGAGCAAATGCTCGTTATGTATCTAAAATGCACGGACTGTTTCGTAAACCTGTTCCATGGCCCTGCCATCCCGTGAGGCCTAGAGAAAGTCCGGCATCCTAGTGAAGATCTCATCCAGTCTCTGCAGCTAGACCTGTGTGGGAATCCCTGCTTTGTACTCGCCAGACTATGACCTGAGCCACCATAAAAGCCTCAGTTTCCTCATCTGTAAAATGGGCAAAATAAGGTGCTTAGCATACAGGGTTATTTAAAGCATTAACTCATGTTATGCACTCAACACACAGTAGTTATTATTGTGAGTCCCAGCCCATTAACTTATATAAGGGAATTCAGGCCCCTGGGTGGTGGGGGGCGGGGGGTGGGGAGTCACCTCACTGGAGTCACCAATGTCATCCAGCCAAGAAGGGAACAAAGTCAGCTTTGGAGACAGTTGCCCCCAGTCCAGCAGGCTATGCCCCCCGATACAGCAGCAATCCTGATCTCAGTTCTGCTGTATCTCAGAAAGGAGAAGGACCCAGGCCAGGGGAAAGAAGGAAGAAGAAGGAAGATGGCAGGAGCTGGTCCATGTCATTTTCTCCTAATGCCATCTGGAGCCCCCAAAGGAGGCTTTCATTTGTCCTTTCTGCTGTGAGGTACTCTAAAGAATGGGATTGGCAGACAGTGTGACCTGGTGTGGGGCTCAGGCTCTGGACTCAGACAGAATGGCTCAGATCCCAGCCCTTTCCAACCACGTGAGCCTGAGCACATCATACTCCTGTCTCTGAGCCTCAGTTTCCTTAACTGTTAAATGGGATAATAGCATATACAAGCATGTTTAAAGGACAGTTAGAAAAACCGATGAATGCCAGCACACAGTAGGTACCTACCCAAGATGGTAGTGATGATGATATTAATGATGGCGGGATCTCAATAACTTGTTGCTGCACAACCGTCCGGTGGATGGAGCCTGTCTGAAATGACAGCTCGGTCTCGACACCGTTCAGTTATGCTCCTGAGTTACCTCCACTAACAGATGAGGAAAGTGAGACACAGAAGATAAAACAGAATGTACCTTTCACCAGCAAATGGACAAATGGGCATGCCGCACCTCCTGATGGGAGGCACGGACAAGAACCAACAGCGCTCGCGTAGAATTCCTGCCAAAAAATGCATAACCCAAATCTAATCATGGGGAAGCAGCAGACGAACCCAGACCGGGGGGCATTCTACCGAACAACTGGCCTGTCGTCTGCAAAAATGTCAATGTTATGAAAGACAAAGAAAGGCTGAGGAACTGTTTCAAATTAAATGAGACTAAAGAAATACGACAACTAAAGGCAAAGCGTGATGTGAAATTGGACGCTAGATCAGAGTGGAAAAAAAATTGCCAGAAAGGACAATATGGGGACAATTGGTGAAATTTGAGTATGGTAGGATATTCAATAATGGTATTTATTCAGGTTAAATTTCTGAATTGATAAATGTTCTGTGGTTGTGTAAGATGATGTTCTTGCCCTTTGAAAGTAGGCACTTTGGTGTAAATGATATGACGTCTGTGACTCTTAAATGGTTCAAGAAAGCAAATTATATGTATGTGCATATACGTATCTACATATATGCCTATATGCATACACATATCATATATATGTGAGATAAAGCAATAATATATGGCTGCATATTAACAATTAGTGAATCTGGGTAAAGAGTATGCAAGAGTTATTTGAACTATTCTTTCAACTCTTCCATATAACTTTGAAATTATTTCAAAATAAAAAATTAAGAAAAGTAATATATCCGAAATGTTTGAAACAGCTAGAAGCCTACGCTGAAATTACTCTCATCAGGATGAATTCTTTTTGTTATACGTTTGACGACAAAATCCTATTCGCTGATCAGTGGTTTGTCCACATCAAAATTTGTGGATTGTTTTTTTTCTAACAACGTGAGTTTTCTTTTGTGACCATTATTCCTACCAGGTCCAGTTTTCCCAGGCAAATTCCATGATCTAAATTTTGTCAAACAGATTTAAAGTCTTCCATCAATTTTTGGTCAATAACACTCTTTACTGTGCACAGCGTCAGACTGGTCAGTTTTATTTTCTGTTGCTTACTTCTACCAAGTAGAAATGTTTGCAATTTTTGCAATTTTTGGTGTTACCAGTAACATTGAATTCTTCAAAGAGTTATTTTTTTTTCTAAAATTAATTTTACTGTGTGTAGTTTAGAGGGATTCTCGACCCTGGCTGGGCATCAGAAAGAACTGAGAGGGCTGTGAAAAAGAGTTTTCCCGCCTCTATCCATCCCCACCACCCCTGAATCAGTAGGTCTGGTGTGGGACCCAGATATCAGTATTTTTCACAAGCCCTCCCACCCCCCAGTTCTACAGCGGTTACTGGCCCATCGCTTGGCATGACGCCCAGCTTGCCTTACATCATTCGTCATACAATCATTGCAAACTCTCTGGACCTTGCCATCCTCATTACTTTAACATTCCATTTGCCCCACTTGACTATGAGGTTTATGAGGAGAGACTTGGGGCCCGGGGTGATGCGGAGGCGTGAAGCTGTACTTCCTCTGAGTTTCTAGTTAGGGGAAGTCAATAAATATTCTTTGTTTGTTTGTTTTGTTTTGTTAAGCCAATTTGAAGAAGGATTCTGTCCCTTGCAACTGAAAAAATGATTTGTCTTGCGTTCCTCCTGGCTCACCTTCCTGACTGCGTTGTTCCTTATCATCCTGGGCTCCTCTGCTGTGCTCTGAGGCCCACTGCTGGGAAGAACCACTGTGCTTGTCACTGCTCGTCACCACCTGTGACGCCCAGGTAAAGACCCCTGAGAGGGTGATGCATCTTCCACGCAGGCTCCGGGAGCAGGGACGGTGAGGGCAATCTGGGCTGCCCAGTCATCCTGCTTTGCCCTGAACGGTTCTGATGTGCGTCTGTTGTTCCAGCACAATTACTAATGACATTCCTTCCACTATCGATAGTGTCATTGTTTGAATAATACAGTCTATGGTCCCCCTTAGCACGCCACGCTTCTTTTTATGGTGGCATTCCTTTAGTCTGCACAATCTCCTACGTAAAGCTCAACAGGAGCGTCAGACTTTACCTAAAGGTTGGATAACAGCATGGGAGGTGCAGCAGCATCCCAAGATGGCTACAACAGTATCTCCCATCCCACATGCTCTTCTACAAGGTGACCTTGGTTCTCCTCTCAAGAGGTGGAGTCTAATTCTCCTCCCCTTGACTTTGGGTAGGCTTGTGACTGCTTCAACCAACAGACCACTGCGGAAGCGATGTTGAGTGACTTCCTAGGCTGAGGCATAAAAGACGAAGTAGCTCCCACCTTATTCCCACCTTCTTCACTCATAGTTGGAGCCCTGGGCCATCATGTAAGAAGCCCAACTTCCTTGAGGCCGCCATGTTGTAAGGATGCTAAGCCACATGAGAGGCTGTGTGTAGCCCCTGAGGTAGGCAGCCTGGCAAACAGACTCTAAGATGATAATCATGTCCTTGCATAATCCCTTCCTCTTGAATGAGGCTGAGACTTGCTTCTAATGACTTGCTTCTGATCAGTAGAATACTGCCAAGGTGATGGGTTGTCACTTCTGTGATTATGTCCCATAAGACTGTAACTTCTGTCTGTCTGGTAGATGCTGCTTTGCTGGCTTGGATAAAGCAAGTTGCCATGTTGGGGAGTCCCATGTGCCAAGGAACTGAGGACAGTCTCCAGCCAACAGCCACTTAGGAGCCTTAGCCCCCAGTCCAACAACCCAAAAGGAACCGAGTCCTGCCGACAACCAGGTAAGCGAGCTTGGAAGTGGCTCCTTCCCCACTGAGCCTCCAGCGAGACACCAGTCCTTGCTTGTAACCACATGAGAGACCCAAAAGTAGCTTCCTGACCCAAAGAAACTGTGAGATAATAAACATGTGTGGAGGATCACCTCTGTATGCACCAAAATTTTTATGTCAATAATTTGGAATGGAAATCCTTCCCAGCCTCTCACACAAGGGAGCATCATTCCTGCTGCCTTTCCTGAAATCTCACATCAAGCACGGCCTGAGAACCCAGTAAGGTGAACGAACTGAGCCCAGGACATTTGCACAGTAGAGGGAATTTCCCAAAGGAAAACATTTTGTTTGGTCCAGATTTTTGAGAGCTGTTGAGTATGCATTCGGTTCTTCAGAAGTCAATGTTTGAGAAATAGCCCTTCCACGATCCAACTGTATCCTTCCTACCAAGAGACAAATGTAATCCAGAAGTCCCCCAGGCCTTACCAGCCTGTAGGTATCAATGAGGTCACACTTTATTTATTTATTTAATAAATACTTACCTAGGGCTTGCAATGAGCTGTCCCAAGGGCGTTAAAACCATTGATCCTTGGAACAACTTTATGAGATAGATATTATCGATTCTCCTCACGGTTTTACAAATGAAGAAACTGAGGCACAAAGAGGTAAAGTAACTCACCCAAAGACCCAGAGCTCCTAAGTGGATGTGAGTTTTGGACCCAGGAGTCCGACTCTAGTGTCTGTACTCATATTCACGTTGCTAACCTGAGTCTCATTGGTGTGGATCCCCCACCTGCGTGGAGGGAGCATTTGAGCCTCTCTGGTAAGTTTCCCTCCTTCCTTTAATTTGTCACAATTTCTAGAGTTGTTGGGAGGTGTCACGTGTGGGCTCAGTGCTCTGTTGGATACTGGTCCTGGAGGGCAAGTCTGCCACTATGTTTATTCTACCAGCTATCTGTTACCAAAACGCTCCATAACAAATAGCCCCAAGACTCAGTAGCTTCAAATGATAAGCATCAATTTGGTTCATAAATCTGCTGGTCGATTGAAAGGTTCTTCTGGTCTTGGCTGAGCTCATTCACGTGGCTGGGGTTGGCTGCCTCTTAGCTGATCTATATTGTCTGTGGCTTGGACCACTAAGGCTCCATGGTTCTGGTCCACACGTTTCTCATCCTCCAGCAGGGTAGCCAGGGCACACGCACTTGGCCATGGCAGAGGAGAAATGCAGACAAGCCCAACTCTGCAGGCACTTTCCAAGCCTCTGTTTAAATCACATTTGCGAGCATCCCGTTGGCCAAAGCAAGTCACACAGCTGGGCCCCCAGTCAGAGCAGAAGAATACTGTTACAGGGCACAAGGCAGAAATACAGGTGAGGATAAAGGACTGGGGACATCAATGCAACCAATCTACCACACTTATCCCCAACTTTCCCTCTTCTAAAAAAATACCAGAATAAAATCAAATTTCGAGATAAAAAATCATTTAGATAAAACTGCCCAAGATTCCATAAGTTAAAGTTCTCCTCTGAGAGATGGTAAAGAAGGAAACCAAACCCAGGGCAAGATGCACAAATGGTTTCTTTATAAAGGGAAAGCAGCAGTGGTCCTCTGTATCCGTAGCAAATGAAAGTGAGAATTCAGAACTCAGCCCACCAATGTGCCAGGGAGGTCACATTCTGGTGGCAAAGTGGCAGCCAGCAGGGTAGGCATTGTGCAGGCCTGGTGTCTGAGCAATAATGTTAGCGCAGAAGTCACATCAGAGCGGGCCCACAACAAAACAGACTCAGTTGGCAACTTCTTAGCATATCAATGTCTCATTTTGTTTCTGGGGTGGAAAGCTCAAATATTGGCTTGCCTGATTCAAAATTGGCCCCTAGGCAACCCCAGTTTTTTCAGGAGGGTCTGAGCGAATATACACTTTATGCCTGTCCCTGGAGAGCCGGAACTATCCTTTTCTGGGCTCACACACCCTGCACATAGCCCTGTAATTCTTTCACTGAGAAATGGGGGAGCTTTGTTATGACAGCCCAACTAGTCTGCAGACCTACAACCCACGGCCCCTTTCTTCTCCCACGAGAATGCACAGGAAATATCAACCTATCCAAGGTGGCAAAGGTCATGACCTGTGGATAAATATTGACTGGTGCTTTTTTGGAAATAATAGAAAAGCGTCAATAGACAGTAAAAGTTACAATAAAAAAATAATAATAACTAACAAGCCTGGAGCATTCTGCTTTTCATTACAGAGACATCAGGACATGTACAACGGCAGCTCATTGCCTTAAAGTGGCAGGCTTACATGCTGTGGTAGGCATCCCATATGTAAAGTTGAGGAAGATGGGCATGGATGTTAGCTCAGGGCCAGTTTTCCTCAGCAAGAAGAGGAGGATTGGCAGTAGTTAGCTCAGGGCTAACCTTCCTCAAAAAAATAAATAAATAAAAAGTGGGAGGCTTAATGGAGAAAAACGATCACCCTTTGCAGGTGCCCAGACCCCTTCCCAGACTACATCAGAGATGGGAGGAACCCTAGCAATCCTGTGAATCCATTTGCCCTATACACACGTTACCTCAAATAATTCTGAAAGGATCCCCATGAGGTCAAGGTGTACACATCCCCATTTTAAAGAGAGGAAACTGAGGCACAGAGCTTCAATGAAGGAAGTCGCCCAAGTCACAGAACACATTTGCGTTGAGGCAGTCTGACTCCAGAACTGGCCCTCTTCCATATGACTCTACAAAAGCTCCTGTTCAGGGGTACCCTTCAGATGCCACCAGTCCTGGTGGCTTTCAGAGTAGAAGGCGCATCAACTCGGGATACAATTTCCAAAGAGTAGTTGACACAGAGTTTTAAGAGCATCCATTTCTGGATTCTCGGCTGCCATAGGTATGCTTTCCTACAGCTGGCCTGCCTGAGAACTTCAATGTGAAGCCATGGGCCTGGTTCTCCTTTCTCTCCTCTTTCTCGGCTGCCCTTCTCCCATTTGACCAAATAAAGATGCAACCCTGATCCATCCAAAACTCACTGTGGGGCATTGCCCTGGGGGAAAACCCTGGGTTGGGGGCGGGAGGGAGAGGATACCAGACACAGACCTGATTCCAAACGTTGAGGAGCAGAGCTACCTTTAATCAAGACACCACATTCCCTCTCCTACCCATCTCATTAATAGATGAATTTCCATTAATTTTACTTTTTATGTTAAACAATTATCAAAATTTTGATCAACAGTATCCTAAAATTAATTTGTGTTGATGACTCAGTTCAGAAAAATGCTTAACCCTTAGAGCCCTAAGATCACAAGAGCTATAGACATTTTAAAATTTCTATCTATAAACACATTCTTGATTTACAGACTATGCTGAGATGATCTATATAAGACTTACAAGCAGAAAAATATATTGCATTCCCATAAAATTCTGAGGGGGAAGTGGAATGGAAAAAATGATTTAAGGAGAAAGAGGAACATTGTGAAATTTCTAGCTGTTAAGAGTTTGTTCATCTATTTTTTAAACGGATGACGGTGGGTATAAAATCACTATGATATTTAAATTCCATTGGATATAGTTAAAAGAGTGATGTATCAGTTTTATTTTTAAATGCTAATATTTACAACATGCAGGACGTTATATCCTTTACAACTATTTAAAACTGGGATGACAAATTTTTTAAATATGTGACTTTTCAGAATTCTTTTGAAGGGACACGAGCAAAAAATGTGCAAAGTCCTCTGATTTTGTCCAACCACTCTTTTTACTAGATGAGGCATTTGAAATCCAGAGAGTAAAAAGGATTTACCCAAGGTCACATGGCGAAATACTACCTGAGCTAGGACCAAAAGCAAAGCCCCAGGACTCCCAATTCGGCCCTCTTTTCCTTGTCCATGCTGGCTTTCTGTATCAGTCGGAGTCCCAGCAGGGCCCGGCACTCAAAAGGCATGAAAAGGCGGAAAAGTTAGTCACATGTCTATTTACAGAAGTGAGGGCAGGGTTAAGAGAAAGCAATAGGGGCCGGTGAAATACTGAAGTCCTGGGGACTAGAAAAGGTGCAAAGCCATTTCCACCCCTGGCCAAAGGGACAAAGAGAAAGAGTCTGTCCCTGGACCCTGTGAGACCTGTAGCTATAGGAGAGGGCCACCAATGGGAAGAAGATGATCACTGCCAAACCACAGCTAGCAGGAGAGCTGGAGGAATAAGGACAATGACCTCTCTCCTCCTGCGTGGCTTGCCTGCTGGTTCCTTCCATTGGTCAAATCAACCAGCAGCCAGAGGGCAAAGGAGCTGGTTGACACAGTCCTTTGAGGTCAATGTCTTGGGAAGGACAGAGCGTGGATCTGGAGGGGCTTTCCAGTCAAGCTAAGCCACAGCAAAATGAAGACATCGTCCCCAGAAGAACCCCAAAGCCCGTGTTTACGAGGTGGGAGAAATGGTGGTATTTCCGAGAAGTTTAGAAGGATTTTTGTTTTTCATTTCGTAGCTAGGATACACAGATATGTACTTACTTTAATACTATAAGTTTTTTTTGGCATTTCCTTTCATTGGAAACTGATCTTTATTTCTCTAAAAATTGCCTTGTTAAATCCCCACTCATGGATGCTTTTGTAGACTGCTACAAACTCCAACTAAAGCCCCAGGAGGTGAGGGGAAGTCCCTGAGAAAAATGATGCAAATGGACAATTTAAACAGAATTATATTATTAAAGATAACAATATAAATTATTAATAGTCATCTATTAAAGACAGATTAATCCTGCTATAATTAGATTGAAGGAATGCATGCAATTGCTATAATCCCAAATGCTTTAACATTTAAATAACCTTTCTAGGCAACCTGTGTTCACTGTGCAGAAAGACCAGCGCCCTCTAGGGGCACGGAGCTCCAGTGACCTAATGCCCTTTGACCTGTGCTTTTTCTTCACACAAATGAGGCTGTGATGTGGGGGTGGAGTTGGGTAGAGGTGGATGGGGGAAGAAGGGTGGAGTGAGGAGGGGTACTCTTAACCCCAGTCGTCCCTAAAGGAAGGCAGCTAGGTGATGCACACAGACCCTCAGCTGGGAAATGGAAGACTTGGGTTCTAATCCTGGCAGTCATTGACTCGTTGTCGATCCTTAGCCAATGTCCTTCTCTCTGGATCTGAGTTTTCTCATTTGTAAATATTCCTCTCCAGTATCTCTTATACCACAACTGCCTTCACTCCAAAACTAGAATAATGAAAACAAACTTTTTACAGGATTGTCCTGGGCACTAAATAAAGTTAATATTTGTGAAAGAAAACAAAACACCTTGTCAGGTGCTAAACCCACATCGTGGAGCCCATATGGTATGGGAGAGAGAACACATGCTCAGGATCAGTTAACCTGGGTTTAAAATTATAGCATCAAATTGCAGACTTTTGGCTGTGGCCAACTAAGAGATCAGCAAATATTCTCCCCAAAGGGCAACTGTAAAGCTGGACAAAAATGACAAGAACAACCCTTTCCATCCTCTGGAAATCAGCTAAAGACGCAGAACCATCTGAGAAGCATTTATGTTTGAAAGCCTACTGAACTTTGGAACCAAACACTGGAAGTATGGTGTTCTTGCCCGCGGCTGCTCCCAGCCCCCACCTCCTCCCTAGTTGAGTTGGTCCGGATTCTGCCAGGATGGGACAGGCCGTGAAGCCAGGAAGATGCACTGCTGAAATCAAAGGGGACTGACTCAATTTGCAGCAGTAAGCACCCTCGTCCAGCAGCACCGGTGAAAGTGATTATCCTGGTGGCAGGTGAGCAGGAGGGCTAGTGGCTCTACTGGTCTGAGATTGTGGTCGTGGCTGAGCCAAGCGCATCCTTGGCTGAAGCTATACATGTGAGCAGCAGAGACCAGAGAGGGCACAATCCTGGGTGACCTCGAGGCTGCTCACATGTGTTTAGGAGACCCAAAAGGGCCTAGCAGAAAGTAAAATGCTGGGGCAGACTTACAAATGACCTAAACTTTGAATGTGCTCCCTTACCCACACACAGATTTCAACAGAACATGGAAGGCTTACTTGCTTGAGCTATTTCAGCACAGCCTTTGTCGAATTATTGACTGACTACTAAGCTACACAGACACAGGGACAACCCTTAGGAAGCCAGGCTTAAAAAGAAAAACAAAAATCAAAACCGAGCAGAGAGATCAGCAGCGGCATACCACTGGGGAGACAGATCTAGTCAGGCCGTCTACTAAACAAACAAGTAAAAAAATTAACAATAATAACTTTCAGGGGAAAAATACAGAATCCAGATTTGCTCCCATATATTATCTAGATAAGCTATGCAAAGAAACGGGCATGTGATCCACACTCAGAAAAAAGAGGAAGCAATAGAAACAGCCTCTGAGTGCCTCCAGATATTTGATTTGGCAGCTAAAGACTTCAAAGCAGTCATTTAAATATGTTCAAAGAACAAAAGAAAATCATGCATAAAAAATTAAAGAAAAATATGGCAACAATGAGTAAACAAATAGAGAATCTCAATAAAGAGGCCGGAGTTATTGAAAGAAACCAAATTGAAACTCTGGAGCTGAAAGTGCAGTAACTGGGGTAAGAAAATCAGCTAGAGGGCTTGAACGGAAGATTTGGGATGGCCAATAAAAGAAGCAGTGAACTTGAAGACAGATTAATAGAAATGATCCATCTTGAAGAACAGAGAGAAAAAAAGGTTAAAGAAAAATGAGTAGAGCCTCAGAGACCCGTGGGACAGCATCCAGCACACCAATACACATGCAATGGCGGTGCCAGAAGGAGAGGAGAGGTAAAGGGGCAAAAAGAAAAAAAAAGAAGAAAACTCCAAAGTTGAGGAAAACATTAATTTAGACATGCCAAGGGCTCAGTAAATCCTGAGTAAGATAAATATAAAAAGATTCGTACCCAGACACATCATAGTCAAACTGTAAAAAGACAAAGACGGAGAGAAAATCTTGTGGGGCCAGCCTGGTGGCACAGCAGTTAAGTGTGCACGTTCTGCTTTGGTGGCCTGGGGTTCGCCGGTTCGGATCCCGGGTGTGGACATGGCACCGCTTGGCAAACCATGCTGTGGTAGGTGTCCCACATGGGCATGGATGATGGGCATGGATGTTAGCTCAGGGCCAGTCTTCCTCAGCAAAAGGAGGAGGATTGGCAGCAGATGTTAGCTCAGGGTTAACCTTCCTCAAAAAAAAAAAAAAGAAAAGAAAATCTTGAAAGCAGCAAGGGAAAAATGATTTTACACATATAGGAGAGTATCAATACCTTTAATTCCTGACTTGCCATGTAAAATAATGGAGACTAGAAGCACACATTAAAAGTACTGAAAAAAAGAACTGTTAACCACGAATTCTATATTAAACAAAACTCCTTTAAAAATGAAAGCTAAAAAGACATTCCCAGATTAAAAAAAAAAAAAAAAAGGCTGAGAGAATTTATGGCTATCAGATCTGCCTTACCAGATACTATAAAAAGTCCTTCGGGCCAAAACAAATTGACACCAGATGGTAATTTGAATCTACAGGAAGAAATGAAAACCACCAGAAATGATAAATATGTAATAAGAGTTTAAAAAGAGAGTTAATATGAGAGTCTATATATATTTTTTGTTTCATTCTTTCAACTTTTTAAAAAGACATAAGATTTATAAAACAATATTAGCACTGTATTGTCAGGTTTCTTTACATATATATATGGCAATAATAGGACAAAGGAGGATGGGTAGAAACGGGGCTATATATTGGGACAAAGTTTCTATATTTTACCAGAACTAAGTTTGTATTAATTTTAAGCACACTGTAATACATTAACATGCATATTGTAATCTTAAAGTGAGCAATAAGAAAAAACCTAAAAAATATGTGGAGTTAAAATGGCACAGAAAAATATTTATTTAATACAAAATAAGGGAGTAAAGGAGAAATAGAAAAACGAAAAAGGTAAGGGAGCTATAGAAAATGCATTATAAAATGGCAGACATAAATCCAACCTATCAAAATGTAAATGGTCTAATCACTTCAATCAGAGGGAAGAGATTGTCGGACTGGAAAAAAAAGCACAATGTAACGACGCCCTCTCTATAAGAGACACACCTTAGAATCAAAGGCACAAATAGGTTAAAGGCTAAAGGATGGAAAATATATGCCATGCAAACAGTAACCAGAAGAGAGCTGGAGTGGCTATATTAATATCATAAAAATAGACTTTAAGATGAATATTACTAGAGACAGAGGGACATTTCATAATCGTATAAGGGTGAACACATCAGGAAAACATAACAGTTATATATGTACCTTATAACACAGCCTCAAAATATAGGAAACAAAAATGGATAGAATTGAAAGGAAAAACAGACAATTCAACAATAGTCAGAGGATTCAATACCCCACAAGCCTCAGCCTGTGCACGTGGGAGCCTGTACCTCAGCCCCTTCTCCTAACCACCGTAAAACCCCTAACCAGCCTCCTTTCCTTTCTCTCTCAAGTTACTTTACGTACCAGCTTGGGAACCTGCCCTGATATCTCCAGAAAGCTTCATTATGTGAGTAATAAGACTTTTCCTACCCTTGTTGGTGATGTGTGCCATCAGATTCAACAGCCAAACTAAAGGTCGGGTGGCAGATCCATGCCACATCTGTGGGGTGACCACAACAGTTGGGGCTGTGAGCAGGGTGTCTACATGACCACAGCCACCAGAGTTTTTCTGCCTTTGCTTTGGCTTACAGACTGGCTCTGCTGCCTGCCATTTTGAGCTGCTGCTTGCTGGCCAGCATGCCCCTTGAGCTGTGCTGCTGCCTGCTGGCAAGCTTGTGCTTTGAGCTGTGCTGCGTTTGTGGAGTTCTACTGAGGCTGTATTATAAATTTAATAGATTTAAATCAGAAGTTTCAATAATTTGTGTTTAGGGACAGGAGTATGGGATTAGGGTCCTCCTAAAGTGGTCTTGGGTCTACAGGGTGACCATAACAACAAGATGTCCACAGCACTATCAACTAACTTGATATAACTAACATCCATAGAACATTCCACCCAACAACAGCATGATCCACTTTCTTTTCAAGCACACATGGAACATTTCTCAAGATAGACCAGATGCTGGGCTATCAAACAAGTCTCAATAAACTTAAAAGGATTGAAATCACACAAAGTGTGCTCTCTAATCACAATGGAATTAACTTGGAAATCAATAATATAAGGAAATTTGGAAAATTACCAAATATTTGGAAATTAAATGACACTTCTAAATGACAAATTGGTTAAAGAAGAAATCATAGGGAAGTCAGAAAATATTTTTAACTGATTGAAGATGAAAGCATAATATACCAAAATTTATGTGATACAGCTAAAGAAAAAAGGGAAATGTATAGCTTTAAATGCCTATATCAGACATGAAAGTTGATGGGTATAAGCACATTTATGCAGCCTTGTATTGTGATTATATCGATAGCCTAAACTTTCACCTTAAGCTTGGAAAAATAAGAGTAAACTAAACCTAAACATGCAGGAAAAAAAGAAATAACAAAGACCAGAGCAGAAATCAATGAAATTTTAAAAAACCAGATTTTAAAAATAGAGAAAATGAAGCCAAATTGCTTCTTTGAAAAGCTCAACAAAATTGACAACCTTTAGCTAGTCTGACCAAAAACAAAAGAGAGAAGACATGGATTACAAATCCAGAATTAAAGAGGGGTCATCACTAGAAATTTTACAGAAATGAAAAGGATTATAAGAGAGTATTATGAGCACTTTATGTCAACACAAAGGCAACTTAGATGAAATGAACAAATTCCTGGAAAGGCACAAATTATCAAAACCGGCTCAAGAAGAAATAGAAAATCATAAAAGACCTATAATAAGTAAATAAATCTAATTAGCAATTGAAAATCTTCCCACAAGGAAAGACCAGATCCAGATGGCTTCACTGGTGAATTTTATTACATGTTGAAAGAAGAAATAATACCAGTCCGTCTCAAATTCTTCCAAAATATAAAAGATGAGAGAACACTTCCTAACTCATTCTATAAAGCCAATATCACCCTGAAACTCAAGCCAGACAAAGACATCACAAGAAAAGAAAACTACAGACCACTATTCCTTATGAATATAGTTATAAAAATCCTCAATGAAATACTAACAAAGTGAATTCAGCAGCATATGAAAAGCACTATACACCATGACCAAGAGGGTTTTATTCCAGAAATGCAAGGTTGGTTCAATATACGGAAGTCAATCAATATAATCTACCATATCAATAGAAGAAAAAGAAAACAAGCACATAACCATCTCAATAGACATAGAAAAGTCAATTGACAAAATCCAACAATGGTTCATGATAAAAACCTAAGAAACTAGGAAGAGAGAGGCACCTACAAGAAACCCACAGTCAACATCGTACCTAATGGTGAAAGACTGAATGCTTTATCCTTAAGATCAGGAGCAAGGCATTGATATCTGCTTCATCACTTCTATTCAACCATTGTCCAGGAAGTTTCCGCCAGTACCATAAGCCATACACACACAAAAGACGTAGACTGGAAAGTAAAATGTACAGTCACCTTCATTCACAGATGACAGGATCCTTTATGCACAAAATTCCAAGGAATTCACTAAAGAACTACTATAACGAAGAAAAGTCACAGGATACAAGTTCAATATACAAAAATTAATTATATTTTCATTTCCTAGCAACAAACCATCCAATTAAATGATTCCACTCACAATACAATGAAAAAGAATAAAATACTTAGTAATAAGTTTAACAAAAGTAATGTTAGACGTGGATTCTAAAAACAACAACACGTTGCTAAGAGAAATTCAAGAAGAGCTAAATAAAGTAAGAGACATTCTATGTTCATAGGTTGGAAAACTCAGTATTGTCAACATGGCGATTCTCCCCAAATTGACCTATAAATTCATTTTCTTTCTGGGGAACCTGCTTAGGGTATTTGAGGCTGTTTCTATATCTGCCAAATGGTCACAATAATTCCACCCTCACAAAGTGGTTGTGAGGATTAAATGAGATAATGTGTGTCAGGTCATTAGCATAGTATCTGGCACAAAATAAAGGCTCAGAAATGGGAGGAGAAAGACAGAGCTTTCCAGATGTTACTTCTGATGGAGGCATGAGCTATTTGAGGGAGTTGTCTGCATTTCTGTTTCAATTTTGCTCATAAGTTTTTCGTTTGCTAAATTTTATCAGACTGTATTAATTTCCCATTTCACAGAGCTCATATTAATTCGTATAACCAAGTTGAAGTGATACCATTTGGCTAAGAAATTCACATCTGAGACCAAGAAATTATTCCAGACCACATGTTGGTCGACAGCCCTGGAAAAGTCCTCATGGAGAAGCTGGGCGCTGAATTCTTCGGCAGGAATGTTTATTTGTTCAACGGCATCTATTTAGCGCCTACTGTGTGCCAGAGACTGGAAGTATAGCCATGAAAAAGACAGAATTTTCCACCAGGGAGCTCACATTCTAGAGAGGGAGACAAATGATAAGCAGATAAATATGTATAAAAACAAACGTTGTGTCACGTGATGAGTGCTATGGAGAAACACAAAGCAGAGTGGAGATACAGAGCGATGTGCGATGCTGTCTTAGCCAGGGGGACCAGGAAGGTCCTCTGAGAAGATGGCATTTCATCAGAGACCAGAGAGAAGTGAGAGAACCAACCACGTTAATGGTTATTTTGCACTTTTAAAAAGTTGTATTTTGTGATCCAATAAATTTGAGAAATGTGAGTTCAGTGTGAGTTGACAGATCCCTTTCTGAGCTCTTTTCAGGGGGTTTATTATGGCAACTTGCAATGGGCATCTCCATGAGAGAAATTTGGTTTGCCCTACTTCCCAACTTTTCTGACCGTGGCACCTTCTCTCCCAGCATCTCTGGCAGAACCACCATTCCACAGGGCAGGGCATGCTGCCCGGGAGCCTTCGAGAATGGGAAACAATGATGCGTACCAGCTGGTGCTGTGGTTTTGTTGGGAGCAGGCGCTGGCATTCTAACGCCCAGCGTGCTGTGCTCAGGGTTCATAAGCCACACGAGGGTGATGGCAGGCTTCCATCCTTTTCCTGAAGAGAAGGGAAGCCCGCCTCTGCCAGCTCCTCTTAGTGAGCCTATTCAGAGTGCAGCAATGTGCAGTGGCTGAGCCGCAATTAGCAAATGTGAAACATGCATGAGAAAAGACCAGCCCGACATCACCACCCACAAATGATGCAAAGACAGCGTGCCAGGGAAATTCAAGTCAAGGCAAGAGAATGGGAGGAATCTCCTTGTTCTTGGAACTCAGGTTTTTTTTTTTTTTTTTTAAAGGCTCAACTCTTCCTAGAGAGAATATGTGGCTTGGTGGAAGGCGTGGGTCTGGGAGGCTGAAGAGCTGGGTCTTGATGACCAAGACAACAGGCTCACTGGGCAATCCTGGGAAAGTCACCTCCCTTCTGGGCCTCAGCAGCCTAGTCTGTCATACGGGAGTTCTCAGGTCTCACTATGCCCCAAGTCTACGGGGACGGGGGTAGTGAGGGGTCTCAGGCAGTCCTTCAGTCCCACCAGAGCTGACACATGTAATAAATATCACAATCATGAGGAAAATAGCAACATCTGAAGCTCCACTTATTGAGCCCAAGTCTATGAATTTTACATACATTATTTCACAGAATGATCCTAACTATTCCGATAGGTCTGCACTATGATTAGCACCAATTTTACAGGCGAGGAAATAGGTTCAGAAAGGTGAAGTCGGTTGCCCAAGGTCACACAGCTAAGTGGTTGAGCTGTTAATTGATCCCCTAATCTGTCCAAATTCTTGGCTCGTCCCCCTTGGTGAGTGAGCCAGGCAGAAGGAGCAGGAGGAAGGCAGCCAGCTCTTTCTCAGCCGGAGCCAAAACCCACTCACTCTGCTTCTCACTAGTCACTGAAAAGGTCTTTGCCAGAAGCTGGTGGGCGCTATTTAGGCAGAAAACCAGGTATGTGTCCGTCAGAGGGATGTTCCTCAGGGAACACTTGTTGAATGAATGAATGGTACTGGGAAACAGCAGACAAATGAAATTTCATCCCAAATTTCCAAGGATTGGTAACAGGTTTACTGCATCTGGCCAAGTGCTAGGGCCTCAGATACAAACTAGCTGGGTTTCTGGGCTGGTGGAAGCCAGCATCTGATAGAAGACACGAGCCCATAGCAGATAATAATCTGAGGTGAAAAGTCACCTGGCTGTGTTCTGAGCAAAGGTGACGATGGAAGATTTGACTGGAGAACTGACCATGGTCATATTTGCCCTTCTCAGTGGCACTGTGGGATCTGAAGGAGAATGGTTTGGTCATCACTGAAACAGAGAATGGAATCAGACGGCTGAGTGGGCAGTGCGGAGCCCACACTCTCAGGGACCGTTGTCTGGTCCTCTGGCAGAGGGGAGAGAAGTCACGGACCCCCGAGACGGGGCAACTCAACACACAGATCACTCTCCACTGTCTGGGAATCTGAGGATTCCAAGGGAACTTGCCCTCCAGCCTGAGGAGGATGCACACGGGCTCTAGCTCCCCAGACACCAAGGCAATTTGGCAGCCTTCTCTCCTTGTCCATTTATACCGTCTATAGTGACCAACAGCATGGTCTCCAAGAGCCCGAGCCAGTCCTTCTGTGACCAATCTCCTTTGTTTTCTCCCACACGGAGCTGATACAGCACACCTACCGGAAGCATTAAGGACCAAACTTCGTTGGATGGCAGCGTAAGCAAGATTTAAAATCTAGGGCCCGGCCCCGGGGCCGAGTGGTTAAGTGTGCACGCTCTGCTTCAGCGGCCCAGGGTTGCATCGGTTCAGATCCTGGCCGCGGACGTGGCACCACTCGTCAGGCCACGCTGAGGCGGCGTCCCACATGCCACAGCTAGAGGGACCCACCACTAAAAATACACAACCGTGTACGGGGGGGTGGGGGGGGAGGCTTTGAGGAGAAAAAGGAAAAATAAAATCTTTAAAAAAAAAAAGAGAAAATCTATTATTGCAAAAGTCAGCCATGTGTAGTGTTGAAAAAATTACAGATCGGCAAAAACAGCAAAACAATAAAATCATCTTTAAGCCTACCACTAAAGCCCAGTGTCTGTGTTTCATTGTAAACTCGGGAAAACGCTTTCTACACTTATGTGAAAAATAAGCTCTCAAAAACAGTGAAAGCAGAGTCTGTCCTGCCTAGGATGGTGCTTTTTCTAATCAATTTGTATCACGAACCTGCCTCGGAGCCAGTAAATATATGTTTATATCACGTTTAATGATAGCATGTTTCATCATATGAACATACCATACTCTTATTATTGGTATATATGGTACAATATATGGTATATCAGAACACACCAAACCCTTATTATATGGTTTATATGAATACACCAAACCCCTATTCTTGACCACTTGAGTTGTTTCTGATATTTTTATTGATACAGACAAAATTGTGAAGAGCTTCTCGAACATTCCTTGTTATGAATCTTTCTGGATATTTCCTTAGAAATAGAATTGCCGTGTCAAAGATTATGGATGTTTTAAGAACTTAACAAAATGCTTCCAAATTGCTACCCCCACCCCACCCCAAATGATTGCTCCAATTTATACTTCCCTTTCTCCATGCGCCAACCAATAGATGAGATGATTCTGTCTGCTCTTGACCAATGTGATAGGTGAAAACTATCTTGTTTTTATGTTTATTCTTTGATTACAACTGAGTTGGTCATCTTTTCTTGTGTTTACTGGCCTCCTGCGTCTATTCATAAATACGCTACTGTCCACTGTTCTACTGGGATGTTCAACTTTTTCTTATTATTTTGTTGTTATTTTTTACTTTATTCATTATTTTTATGCAATTTAAAAGCTATCATGTGGTCAGATCTTTTTTTCCATGCTTAGCAGAGCCTTTTTGTTTCAAGATTATATAAACATTTCTCTATATTTTTGTCTAGTTGCTCTAAATGTCTCATCGATATTTAAATCTTTAATGCTACTGGAATTTATTTGGTGTATGATGAGAGTTAGGCATTTAAATTTTTTTTTTTTCAGAAATGACTAGCCAGTTGTACCACCATTTATTGAATAATCCTTTTTCTTCTGAATTTCAGATGCTTCCTTTATCACATACTAAATTAGTAAACACCTTGGGTCTTTTGGGGACTTTTTGTCGTGTTTCATTAAAGTGCCTATTTATTCTGCTTTCAAAACTACAGTATTTTCATACTGCAAATTTTTAATACATATTACATTTACTAAAACAGACCCAATAATTCCCACCCCATTTCTTCCAGATTTTGTTTTGCTATTCTTGCATATTTATTTTTATCAAATGTAATCCTATATAAAACCCTTTAAATAATTTTATCAAGTCCAAAAATAATAGCATTATTTTGATGGAGGTGGTGTTTAATACATAGGTTAACACAGGAAAGTTACCATATCGAATCCTCTCATTTAGCATAATAATATATCTTCTTTTTTTATCCTCAGTTAAGTTCTGTTCTTCATATATGTTCTACATATTTTTATTAAGTTTGAATTGAACTTGTTATACAGGAAAGCTAGATATAGATGTAGATAGATATAGGTGTTGATACACACACACACACAAACACACACACACATGCATTTTTGTTTTGCAATAGATTTTCTTCCTAAGTGTCCTAATTACTTTGAATTTTTTAATCTTCTTGGCTTTCATATGTCAATACATCACCTACAAAGACTGATAATTATAACTCTCCATTTAAAATATTTATAACTCTCAACAAGGCTGAAGTTCCATGGTGCTCACCAGTGTGACTTACCGGTCTTTAAATTTTGAAACACTTCCATACCAGTTGGTAAATAGCATACCAGTAACAGCAAGGTACAGCAAAATCAGTTAATAATATAGATTCTCATGTAAATCCATTAGTTCAAGGTAAAGGCTGTAGCATGTGACAACAAATGCTGATCAAAGGGCCTCCCATCAGAGTGACATCTGAGCAATTTATGCAGTATCCTTGACAGTTTCAGAGGAGGCAGCATGGCCTCCTGGCACACACTTCGGGAAGAACTCTTTACTTTAGGACAGTGGCTCTCACCCTGGGAGCTGGTGACCCCTGGGGGTCTCTGCGACCCTCTCAGGAGTCTGTGAGGACAAAACTGTCAATAATAAGAATACTAGGACATCATTTGCCTTTTTCACTCTCCACCTCCCATGAGTGCAAGTGGAGTTTTCCAGAGGCTTCATAATGTGTGATATCACAACAGATCGAATGCAGAAACAGAGCTAAGAACCCAGCTGAATTCTATTAAGCCAGACATTAAAGGGATTTGCAAAAATGAAAAACAATGGTACTTTCCTCACTATTTTTTTTCGTTTTGGAAAATACAGTTATTTTCACAGAAATGTTGTTTATGTTAACATTCAATAGGTTTATTATTGTTATTTTTACCCTAACAAAGCCAAAAAATTTAAAGTCCTCAGTCTTAACTTCTAATATTGTAAGTATCAATAGATGTAACTCACATAAACTAAAGATCTAATGCTGTCCTAAATAATTTTTAACACTGTAAAAGGGTTCTGAGACCAAAAAGTTTGAGAACCATGGCTCTGGAGAATTCACAATTTATTATTGTGCCCGAGTTATTTAATTGCTCCTGCCTCTAAATAGTGTAGTTTTTTTACTTTGGTTTTATAGTTAGTGGGCTAAAATTATTTGTGTAAGTAGTAATTGTGCAGTGTTCTGATGTTTATAAATTTAAAACTTTATAATAAAATATTAAAAATGAAACCCAGAGTGAAGATACAACAGAATTTGGATAAGCTTCTTAACGTTATTTTTAAATATTATAAACAGGAATCTTCCGACTGTGGAAGAACAAAGAAGTAATGATATTAATAATGAACCACACCAGGAATAGCTTCTGATATTAAGTGGAAACCAGAACGTGGGACATCTTTTGATACTGTGTAAGAAGCAATGCAAAATAAAATAAATAATTTGTGTAAGTGGAATGAAAACAACTTGATTATTTCAATAATAAATAACAGGAGTGACTTTATATTGTTAGGGTGTCAGTGTTACTCAGATGATCAAAGACTGCTCAAAACTTGTCTAATTAAAAGTTGGAAATCCTATACTTCCACATTTCATCAAAATGGCAATTATATTCTGTTAAAACTCATGGTTTAAATAAAGAAAAATTTCTCTCATCAATGAGGAAAATTATAAGAACATTATAAATCAGTTTCATGTAAGGAACATTGCCAATAATAAAAACTTCTGAAAAAATTTATCAGAATATGGATAAAGCAAATGAAAAATATCTAGAAAATACCATCTGTATGGTTAAAAATAATTGAGCATTGTCAATTATAAAATATTCAATAGAACTTCAGAAAAGAGCAGCATCAATATGGGCTTATCATAAGAATCTAAATTTATAGACTAACTTGTTGCAAAATATTTATCTACTGGCATGAGAAAACAACTTTTTGGAAAATGTATAAATCAAGGCAGTAAAATTTCAATCATTATTGATGGTGCCTCCACTGTTTCATATAAAAATAGTTTTAATAATTTACTTAAAATGTGAAATTCAAGACTTTGAAGATAATTTAATGGTGGTTGTTGAGCTCATGAAGCAGGAAGGAAGTACATCTGAAACAATTTATCAAAATTTATTGTTGACATATGAGAAAAATGGTTCCAATGGGAAATATTTCCATGAAAACCTTATTGGCTTTTATATAAACAGTGCCTGTGAACAGCTAGGAAGAGAGTCTACAGCTTCAGCCAAAATTTAGGAAAATTTTTGGTTGTTTTAATTTGGCACTGTCCGAGTTACTGAATTCAGTTATCCCTAAATGGGGCAATAAAATGCATGAAGCAAGTAAGTAATTATAACTGTTTTCTTAATTTATCGCCAGACATCCTATAACATCAGGACCAATGTGTAAAATATCTGAAGATTTGGGTATTGAGACAATGAAAATTAGAATGTTTGGGCCATGAAGGCTAGAATTACAAAAGCAGTTTGCAAATGATATCAAATTTACCAATTGAATGAAAATGGTGAAAACAATTGGAAAATTACCCTTTTCAAAAAAGAGACTTCACTTTAAGCTAATTTATTAATTAAAGTATCAGTATTATCTTTGGCTTAATAGAAAGTTTTGCTAATTATAGTACACAGATTAACGCCCCTCAAACTAAAAATGTTTGAACGTATAAAACAAAAGGAAAATGGAGATTTTATAGAAATAAAGAAACATACTCTTTCAAATAAGACGAAGTATTAATTCAAAGAGAAAATACACTAAATTGATAAATAATCAGAAATATTTGTTGTTTAATGACAAAAGTAAAAAATTAACACATTTTTGTTTTCTTTTAACTTATTTTTCTTTAATAAATTGTATTCTTTAATTTATTAAATTATTAATGTTGCTTTGGCCATTATTTGGCCAAATAATGTTTATGAAGCTCCCCAGATTGAAAGTAAACGAAGATTGATAAATGATTTTCATAATTAAAGACAAAATTATAGGAAACAATTTTGTGATTTATCTGATAATAGAAATTAAATACACAAAAACCCAAATATTTTAAAGGCTAGAAGAATTCTGGATTAATTGTCAGAAGTTCAATAGAGGCTGGGAGATGAGTCAGCACTCTGAATAATATTTTCAACCTTAAAAACATGCATTTACTGAGTCACTCACTGACTACCAATTAATGGTAAGTTGGTGAAAGAATTCGGTGTGGTTGGTGTGTCAAATTATAACTCAGAAAGAGTGTCATTTAATTAGTGGAGGCTGTATTTTAAAAAATTGCACCAATGACTTCTAAAAATCAACCAACGGCTTAGAAATATTAGAATGATCTGCTGAAAAATTTTAACTACAGCATCTGTTAATTGGCAAGCAATTTTGTGATACTATGTAGAGCTTAGTTTCCTTAAAGAGTTAAAGTGACTAAATTGCAATATTTTTAGTGAATGTATTAGTTTATATTACTAAACTCCTTGTTAAATATTTTGAATATCACCCATGCTTTTGCTACAGTTTATCATCTAATTGCATTGGCAGGCATTTATATAATGAAATTAAGTGGCATTGATGGTGAGAGCCTGTTGTCATCTTTCTGATTTTAATTACAATGTTTCTAGTGCTTTGCCATTAAGCATAATGCTGACGTTTGATTTGATGTAGGTTTTAAAAAATCAGATTGCTTCAGTATTATCGCTGGTATGTAAAGAGCTTAATATGGTTTCCCATCTTTGACATATTAATATGATTAGTTATAATAGTGGATTTGTAATATTGAATTGACCTTCTCATAATGAACGGTAGGGGTACTATTTTTTTAGTGTACATCTGGATTCAATTCTTCTTTTTTTTTTAAAAGAAATTTTGTATCCATAACCCAAAGCATGACTGGTTATTATTTGTCCTTTCTGCATATGTATGTGTGTTATTAGACTTGAGTTTGAACGATCTACTGATGAAATAATGTAGATTTAATGCCTTTTGGGTACAGTTCTCTGACAACCATCTCAAATTCGGCTAGGTTTTTTTAGTCTATGCACATTTTCTATTTTTTTTCTCTATTTTGGGGAGATATATTTTTATAAAATAATCTAGTTCATTAAAATTTCCAACTTTTGGAGCACAGCATTTTTGTAATTTTTGTGTAATGTGTGCTTATAAATAAAATTTTTTCTCTAAATCTTTGGATAAAACCGCTTTATCATTCCCAATACTGTAAATATTTTATTGAGATATAATTCGCATACTATAAAATTCACCCTTTTAAAGTGAACCACTCACTGATTTTTAACATATTTACAAGTTTTACAACCATGACCACTATCTAATTCCAGAATATTTTGATCGTTCCAAAGAGAAATCTGGCACCTATTGAGCTGTCACTCCCCATTGTCCCCTCCCTCCTCAGGCCCTGGCAACCACTAAGATGCTTTCTGTCTCTATGGACTCGCCTAATGTGGATATTTCATATAAATAGACTCATACAATATGTGGCCTTTGATGTCTGACTTCTTTCTTTTAGCATAATATTTTCAAGATTGATTCATATTGTAGAATATATCAATATTTCATTCCTTTTCTTGACTGAATAATATTCCATTGCATGGATATATCACATTTTTTCTAACCATCCACCCTTGACAGGCATTTGGATTGTTTCCATTTTGGGATATTATGAATAACGCTGAACATTCACCTACACATTTTTTTATGTGAACACATATTTTCAATTCTCCTGGGTATATACCTAGAGGTGGAACTGCTGTGTCATATGATAACTACGTCTAACGTTTTGAGGAACTGCTAAGTGATACAGATACATTCCGAGAAACGTGTCGTTAGGTGATTTCATCATTGTGTGAACATCGTAGAGTACACTTACACAAACCTAGATGGTACAGCCATCCCACTTAGCCTACACAATTAGGCAGTACGGTACTAATCTTATGGGACCACTGTCGTGCATGTGGTCAGTCATTGACTGAAACATTGTTATGCAGCACATGAACTATGCGCTACTTCCAACAACGTATGAGGGTTTCAATTTCTCCACATCCTTGCTAACACTTTTTATCGTCTATCTTTTAAATTATGGCCATCCTAGTGGGTGTGGAGTGGTATTTCATTGTGGTTTTTATTTACATTTCCCTAAAGTATATCTTCTTTGGAGAAATGCCTATTCATATCCTTTGCTTATTGGGTTGTCTTTTTATTACTGAGTCATAGAAGTTATTTATATATGTCAGATACAAGTCAGTTATCAGATATATGATTATCGTACGATTTGAGTATATTTCCGCCCATCCTGTGGGTTGTCTTTTCAATTCTTTATAGTCTCTTTTGAAGCTAAAAGTTTTAAACTTTGATGAAGTCCAGTTTATCTGGTTCTTTTCTTTGGTTGCTCGAGCTTTAGATGTTGCATCTAAGAAAATATTGCTTCATTGAAAATCACAAAGATTTACACACATCTGCTTCCCAGAGTTTTATAATTTTAGCCTTTATATTTTGTCTTTGATCCATTTGGAGTTGATTTTTGTATATGGTGTGAAGTAGGGGTTCAACTTTATTCTTATGCATGTGGATAGTCAGTCATTCCTGCACCGTTTGTTGAAAAGACTGTTCTTTCCCCATTGAATTTTCTTGGCACCCTTATTGGAAGTCAATTGACCATAGATGTATAGGTTTATTTCTGGGCTCTCAGTTCCATACCATTGACCTATATGTCTCTCCTTAGGCCAGTAACACATTGTCTTGATTACTGTAGTTTTGTACTAAGTTGTGAAATTTCAAAATATGAGCCCTCCAACTTGGTTTTTCTTTTTCAAGGCTGTTTTGACTATTCTCAGTCCCTTGCATTTCCATTTATATTTTAGGACCAGCTTGTCAATTTCTGCAAAAAAAAGTAGCTGGAATTTTAATGTTATGTCAGAGCTTTCCAAAGCCCCAATGCACATCTCATCCCGCAGATTCTCCATTAAGCTTTTTTGTTTTCTCTATTGTTTGGTCCAACCATTATCTACCACCTCAGAAAGCCAGGAAGTTAAACAATTGCCTGTAATTATTTTTGACAAATATCTCTAGGGAAGAAGTTTTTGCACTGGGCAAGCACTGACTCAGGTCAAATAAAGATAGCCTAGAACATGGGGTCTTCCAAGGACTCTCCAGACAGCTCAAATAAAGAAGATTGACTGAGAATGAGGCTTTGAAACCTACAGTTCTGTTCTTCTCCCTCTAGTAGCTACCAGGCTACTGCTTTTCACCACAAACGCAGGCAGTTAGTCTTCAAAGCTACTGCAGAGCTGGAGAATGGAAGATCAGATGAAAGCAATTAAAATACCACAAAGTTTTCTGGGTTCTTACTGAGATTCAACCGTTTTTCTTGAATAAACACTCCCCATACTGCTGCAAGCCTTTGGTTAATTTCCAGAGATCTGAAAAAGTTGATTCTTATCACTTTTGCCAGTTTTCTCATTGCTTTTGTGGAGGACAGAAATTTTGGATGTTCATGCTGTAGCATTTTCATTGATGTCACTCAAATAATGTTAATTTAACCTTTCTCTCTCTCTCTTTCTTTCTTTTTGATTAGATTTGCCAGAACTCTGTCTTAATACTAATATTTAAAAGAACCAAATCTAGCCTACATTAATTCTTCTGTTTTCCTTTTTTTCCCAATTCATCAACTTTAACCTTATTAATTACTTTCTCTTTATTTAGTTAAATCCAATTTATTTTCCTTTTTTACTTCTTGAAGTGAATGTTTAGTTCATTTATTTTGATTCTTCTTTGTTTTATAATAAACAACATTAAAAGTATGAATTATCCTCTCAGCATTACCTTGGAGTCTCATAAGTTTTGATACACAGTGTTATTATGTTACTTTCCAGCTTGCACTGTTATTTTGTTTTTGATGTAAGCTTTATTTATGAGGGCATTTTTAATTTTCCAAGGGATGTTTATTTATTATTTTGCAATCCATTTCTTATTTTATTGCGTTGCAGTATCTGAATGCATCAACGAAATCCTGCTTTTGTAGGATTAATTTTTTTCTTGGTAACCTATGAGATCATCAATTTAAAAACTGTTCTGTGAACATATGAGAATAATATATTCATAGAATATTCTGTTTATTTCTCTCTCTCTCATCTATCTATCATAATTAAATATATTATTCAGTTCCTCTATTTCCTTCTTTGATCTATCAAAGACTGAGAGCTGTTTATTTTAAATCAATTTTATTGATTTAAACGAAACTAATTTGTGTATAAATTAGACACATTAAAACGAATCCATTGTAAGTATACATTTTGGTTAGTGTGACCCATGCTACGGTCAAGATAGAGAACATTTCCATCATGCCAAAAAGTTCCCTTGTGGCCTTTCCAATCCAGCCTCTTCTCTTTCCCCTAGTGTTCGTCCCAAGCAGCAACTTTTCTGTTTTCTGTCACTAGAGATTAATTAGATTTGCCTCTTTAGAATTTCATATAAAGGAACTAATATAGATTGTACTCTTTTGTGTCTGATTTCTTTGATTGGCATCATATTTTGAGTTTCATCCATGTCGTTGTTAGTATCACTAGCTCTTTGTCGCTAAGCTGTGCTTCATGGTATAGATGTACCACAATTTGTCTATCGACTCACCAGTTGGTGGGCACTTGGATTTTTTCAAGTTTGGGCTACACAATTAAACCTACTATAAATATTTGTGTACAAGCCTTCATGTGACATGTGGTTTCATTTCTCTGGGTTGCATTGTAAGGGTATATTTAACTTTATAAGAAGCTGTGAAACTTTTTTCCATAGTGGCTGTGCGTTTTACATTCTCATCAGTAACATAGGAATTTCAGTGGTTCCACATTCACGCCGTTATCACTGTTTTAAATTTGGGCCATTAAAGTGAATGTGTAGTGATATCTTGTTGTGGTTTTGATTTACGTTTCCCAGATGAATGATGATGAGGTTTGTGCATTGACACTTTGCATATCTTCTTTTGCAAAATTATCTGTTTTAATCTTTGCCACTTTTAAAAATTAGATTGTCTTCCTTTTTATAATTGAGTTGTGAGAATTCTTTATATATTCCTGATACAAGTATCTTGTCTAATATAGGTCTGGATTACTGCAAATATGTATATATACTGCAAATATACATGTATTTCTATATATATTCAAGATATATGTATATCTTGAAATCAGATTGATTCCTTCTACTTTATTCTTCTTTTTCAAAATTGTCTTAGCTAGTTTAGTTTCTTTGGCTGCTCACATAAATTTTTAAAAATCTAGTACATATCTACAAAAAATCTTGCTGAGTTTTTGATAGAAATTACATTGAATCTATGTATCAATTTGGGGAGAATTGATATTTTACCGTGTTGAGGCTTCCAGAACATGAACATAACGTCTCCCATTTGTTTAGATGTTATTTGATTTCTGACATCAGCATTTTATAGTTTTCAGGATACAAATCTCGTATATGTTTTGTTAGATTTACACCTAAGTATTTAATTTTGTTTTGAACAATGGTAAGTGGTATTATGTTTTAAATTTTGCTGTCCACATGTTTATTGCTAATATATAAAAATATGATTGATTTTAAAATTTTTAGCTTAGATCCTGTGACCTTGCTGAATTCATTTATTAATTCCAGGATTTTTTTTGGTAGATTCCTTGGGGTTTTCTATATAAACAATTATGTCATCTGCAACTAGGGGCAGTTTTATTTTTTTCTTTCTGATCCATAGCCTTTTTATTCTATTTTCTTGTCTTATTGCACTGGCTAGACCTTCCAGCCCTAAGTTGAATGAGAGTGATGTGGCAAACATCCTTCCCTTGTCCCCACTCAGGCAAAAGGCGCTCAGTCTTTCACCATTAACTAGAATGTTAGCAGCAGATGCTTTTGTAGACGCACTTTATCAAGCTGAGGAAATTCCGCACTATTACTATTTTTCTGAAGGTTTCAATCACAAATGGATGTTGAATTTTGTCAAATGCTTTTTCTGCATCACTTGATATGATCATGTGATTTTTTTTTCTTTAACTCATCAATGTGGTGGATCATATTGATTGATTTTTTTATTATGGAATTAGCCTTGCATCCCTGAAATAAACCCCTCTTGGTCATGGTGGATAGTTTTTAAAATACATTGCTAAATTCTATTTGTTAATATATTTTAAGGAATTTTATGTCTATATCGATGAAGGATGTTGGTCTGCAGTCTTTTTTTCTTTTTTTTACTGTCTGTCTCTGTTTTTTTAAGAAGAGTAATACTGCCTTTATAAAACACATTTGAAGTGTTCCCTTCTTTTCTATCTTCTGGAAGAGACTGTGTCAAATTTGTGTTAAATCTTCTATATGTTTGGTAGAATTCTCCAGTGAAACTCTCTAGGCCTGATCATTTCTTTGGGAGGAATGTTTAAATTACAAATTTAATTTCCTATAAGTTATAAGGATATTCAAATTATCTATTTATTATTGGGTGAGTTGTGGTAGTTTGTGTTTTTCAAGGAATTTAGGCCACTTCATCTATATTTTCAAATATTTCTGTGTAGACTTGTTTGTAGTATTCCCCTATTATCCTTTTGACATCTGCAGAGATTCCCTAATTTATTGCTAATATTGGTAAACACATCTTCTTTTTTTCTTTGTAAGTATTGCTAGAGATTTCTCAACTTTATTGATCTCTTCAAAGAATGAGATCTTTGTTTCATTTATTTTCTCTCTTGTTTTTCATTTTAAAATTTCATTGATTTCTGTCCTTATATTTATTATTTCCTTCCTTCTTCTTGCTTTGGATTTATTTTTGTCTTTTTCTAGATTCTTGTGGTGGGAGCTTGGGGCTTTTCCACTTTTCTAATGTATGCATTTAGTTTTATAAATTTCCCTCTCAGTATTTCTCTGGCCATGTCTCACAAATTTTGGTGTGTTGTATTTTCACTTTTGTTCACTTCAGTATGCTTTAAAATTTCCTTTGAGACTTCCTCTCTGTTCCATGGATTATTTATAAGTCATTTAGTGTTAGTTAGTTTTCAAGATTTGGGGGACTTTCCTGTTATCTCTTTGTTATTGATTTCTAATTTGATTCCATGTGGTTGGAGAACACATTATTATTCCAATTCTTTTAAATTTGTTGATATTTCTTTTATGGCTCCAAATGTGGCCTCTCTTGGTATATGTTCTGCGGGTACTTGAAGAGATGCATGTTCTTTTCTTGTTGGGTGGAATGTTCTGTAAATGTTGACTAGATCCTGTTAGTTGATGGTGTTGCTGAGTTCCACATTCTCGCTGATTTTCTGTCTAGTTATTATATCAGTTCTTAAGAGGGGAATGTTGAAGATACCAACTATAATTGTGGATATTTCTATTTCTCCTTTAAGTTCTATCAGTTTTTGCTTCACATTTTGCAGCTCTGTATTTGGTGCATACACATCAAAGATTGCTGTGTCTTCTTTGTAGATTAACTTTTTATTATTATATAATGTCTCTCTCTGTCTCTAACAATTTTCATTTCCCCAAGGTCTACTTTACTTCATATTAATATAGCCATTCCTGGTCTCTTGATCATTGTTTGTGTGATATATCTTTTTACATCCTTTTACTCTCAACTTGTCTATATCATTACTTTTAAAATGGGTTTCTTGTAGTTGGGTCATGTCTTTTAAACTACTCTGTCAATATCTGTCTTTTAATTGATGTATTTAGACCATTTACACTGAATGGAGTTATCGATATATTAGAGCTTAAGTCTCCCATTTTATTTTTTGTTTTCTGTTTGTTCTGTCTGTTTTTCATTTCTCTGTTTTCTGTTTCCTACCATCTGCGGGTTACTTGAACATTTTTTTAGAATTCCATTTTGACTTATCTATAGTGTTATCTATGGTGTATATCTTTGTATTGGTTTTTAGTGGTTGCTCTGAATATTACCTAGCTATCTATATTTATTATATATGCATAACTTACTACAGGGTACTGGTATTCTCATTTTAACAGTTCAAAATCTTACCTCCCTTTATGTCTTTTTACCATCCCCTGTTTATGTACCATTGTTAGATATATATCCTCTACATAAATTTCAAAACACATCAGACAGTGCTATAATTTCACTTCAACCATCAAACATAATTTAGAAGATTCAACAGAAAGAAAGTCTATTGTATTTACCCATATTTTGCTTACCGTGTTCTTTACTCCTTCCAGACATTCCAAGATTCCTTTTTTAATTGTTTTCTTTCTTTTAGAGAACTTTCTTTAGCCATTCTTTTGGGTAAGTTTTCTGGCAACAAATTCTCTTAGTTTTCCTTCATCTGAGAATGTCTTGATTTCTCCTTCATTCCTGAAGAATATTTTGTCTGGATATAGGATTCTGGGTTGACATTTCTTTTCTCTGAGCACTTGAAAAATATTGTACCACTTCCTTCTGGCCTCCGTGGTTTCTGATAAGAAATCCTTTGTCATTCTCATTATTTTTCCCCTAAGTAAGCTGTCATTTCTCTCTTACTGCTTTCAAGGTTGTTCTTTGTTTTGTCTTTGGTTTTTAGAAGTTTGACTATGAAACTCTTGGTGTGGATTTCTTTGGGTTTACCTTGCTTGGGGTTCACTAAAGCTTTTTGACTGTAAGTTTATATGTTTTCCCAAGGTTGAAGTTTTTTCCAGCTCTTCCCTCTTTCTTTTATCCTTCTGAGACTCTGATGACACAAATATTCGATTTTTTTTTAAGGTCCCATAAGTCCCTGAGGTTTTAGTCATTTTCTTTTTTGCAGCCTATTTTCTCTCTGTTGTTCAGATTGGATAATTTCTACTGTTGTACCCCCCAGTTTATAGATTCTTTCCTCTCTCCTCTCCATTCTGCTCTCGAGCCCACCCTTTGAGCCCTTCATTGTGGTTACCGTATTTTTGCTTCTAACATTTCCATTAGGTCTTCTTTATAGCTCCAATTTCTTTGCTGAGATTTTCTATTTCTTTGCTGGGAATCCCTAGTTTTTCAATTGTTTCAAGCATGCTCGTAATTGCTCATTGAAGCATTTTATGATGGCTGCTTTGTGAATTTTTGTCAGATAGTTCTAGCATCTGTGCCATCTCAGTGTAGGCATCTACTGATCGTGATTTTTCATCCAGCAGGAGAGCGTCCCGATTCTTGGTATAATAAGTAATTTTTTAAATTAAAAGCTGGGCATTTTAGGTATTATATTATGAGACTGTGGATATTACTTAAACTTTATATTTTACCTGGTGTTCTCTGACAAGCCTTGATATTGCCAGGTGATGTTAGTAATCCAAGTTTCCCACTCAGCCTTTGTTGGAACCCAACGTGGAGCCCTCCTCGTTACTGTTGGACTGCATGGAAATTCCAGCTTCCCACTGGGCGTCCACTGCCGCCTTTCTGGTGGAAGAGTTAGGAGTGCCTTCTTTCTGCTTCCCACATGCCTTCTGTTGGCTCTACAGCAGGAGATGCCTTGTTACTGCTGAGCAGTAGTGAAAGTCCTCCCTCTCCACGTGGCTTCCTCTGACACCACCCCAGCATGAGAGGGTCCCTCATTACCGCAGGGTAGGGTGTCAGTCGAGGCTCCCCCTCTGGTCTGCATTGATGCTATGGAGCGGTGCCTCTTTACCCCCTAGCAGAGGCGAAAGTCCATCTTGGCCTTCTCTGACACTACCCTGGGCTCATTATGGCCTGACGAGGGTGGAAGTCCCAGCTTCCCACTTGGCCTTTCCTCGACTGTGTTGAAATGGGGCCACAGGTTTTTCTGTGGTGGTTGGATGCAGTAGGGCAGTTAATTTCTAAAAGATTTCTGTCCTCATAGGCTGCCCTTTTCCTGGTCCTTTAGCTAGAAAAAGAAAGTTTTCTTGTTGGGGCCTTTTCTGCCTGCCTCTATTGGTACCTGCAGGTTGCCACCTACGCTGGCACCCGTTCTGGGATAGATGGAGCACAAAGAAGACTGAGGGAGCTCGCTGTTGTCTTGTTCTTTGAGTCTGAGATCTCTTGCGAGTCTGGCACCTTTCAGAGTCTTCTTATTTTTTAAAAATATGTATAATATCTATGGTTTTTAGTTGCACTTAATGGGAGGAATGAGGAAAACTACATCTTCTCCATTTTCACAAAAGTGGAAGTCCACACAATTGATTTTTGTCTACTGACTTTATATCTTGAAAATATGCTACTCATTTATTAGTTTTTGAAATCTTTTATCAGTTTCTTTACTATGCATGTGATTAAATCATCTATGAAGAAAGTTTCATTTCTTCCTTCTTAATCCATGTGTTTGTAATTGTTTTCTTGCCTCATTGCAATAGGCAGAATCTCCAGTAATGTCGATGAGCAGGGGTGAGAGGAGACATCATCGCCTTGGTTTCTGATATTAATAGGAAGCATTCCTCTTTTGCCATTAAGTATGATGTTAACCGTAGGTTTTCTATAGATACCTTTCATCAGCTTCTATTCCAAAATTTCTGAGAGTTTTATTATGGATGATGTTTAATTTTTTCAAGGGATTTTTCTGCATCTATCAAGATTATTATATGATGTTATCCTGTCTTTATCAATATAGATAAAGGTTTATCAACATTATTGATCTTCTAAAAGAACTTTTATTTAATTGATTTTCTTTACTGATTTTCTTTTTCTATTTCATTAATTTCCATTTCAATCTTTATCATTTTCCTTTCTTCTTTGTACCTTAGGTCACATTTGCTCTTTTTTCTAGCTTCTTAAGATGAAAGGTGAGATACCGATTTGACACCTTTCTTCTTTTCTAATAGGTGTTTAATGGTATAAATTTCTCCCAAAGCACTATTTTAGCAGCATCCTACAAATTTTATTTTATTTATTTTATTGAAATCACATTTTATTTATAACATTATATAAATTTCAGGTGTACATCATTATATTTTGACTTGTGCATAGACCATCATAAATTTTAATGTGTTGTGTTTTAATTTTCATTCCTTTCAAAATGCTTTGTAATTCCCCTTTTGAGTTCTCCTTTGACTGATGGGTTATTTTGAAGTATATTGTTTAATTGCCAAATATTTAGCAGTTTTCTAGATATCTTTCTGTTATTGATTCCTAATTTGTTTCCACTGTGGTCAGAGAATGTATTTTGTATGATTTGAATCCTTTTACATTGAGATACATTTTCCAGCTCAGTGTGTGGTCTATTTTGGTAAGTATTCTGTGTACACTTAAAGAGAATGTGTATTCCGCTGGTGTCAGGTAGCAAGTTCTTATAAACATCAAATAGATCAAGTCAGCTGATAGGGCTCTTCAAGTTTTCTATATTCTCACTGATTCTTGTCTACATGTTCTATCAGTCGAAAGGGAAGTGTTGAAATCTCCAACTTCAGCTGTTGCTTTGTGTATATCTCTTGGCAGTTTGATTGATTTTTGCTTCATATATTTTGAAGTTTTTTTTAAGCACATAAATCTTTAGGATTGGTGCATCCTCTGGAAGAATTGACCCCTTTGTTATGATGAAGCGACTCTCTTTTCTTTGGTTATAGTCTTGGCTTTAAAATCTATTTTGTCTAGTATGAATACAGATATTTCAGCTTTCTTTTGATTAATATTAGCATGGTATATTGTATTTCATACTTTAAAACTATTTGTGTCTTCCTATTTAGTGTGGTTTTCTTTAAACAGCCTACAGTTGCATCTTGATGTTTGGTTGGTTAATCCAACTTGACAATCTCTTACTTTTAGTTGGGAAATTTAGACCATTTACCTTTAATGTGATTATTGATACAGTTAGGTTTTAATCTACCAGCCTGCTATTTGTTTTCTATTTTCCCCATCTGTTCTTTCTTCTTTATTCTTTCTATTTCCACCTTCTTTTGGATTAACTGAGTATTTTTTAAATTACTATTCCATTTGATTTCCTTTGTAGACTTATTAGCTATCTCTCTTTTACTTAAGTGATTACTTTAGGGTTTATAGTGTACGTCTTTAACTTATCATGGTCTATCATCAAGTGATGATATAACACTTCACTGGTATATATACTTCCATTTTTCCATTCCCAAATACTGAACTATCTTTATAATACATTTTATTTCTGCATATGTTATAACCTCATTTTAAAATTTTTCTTCTGGGGCTGGCCTAGTGGCATAGTGGTTGAGTTCGCATGCTCCACTTTGGCAGCCCAGGGTTCGCAGGTTTGGATCCCAGGTGCAGATCTACACCCGCTCATCAAGCCATGCTGTAGCAGCATCCCACATACAAAATAGAGGAAGTTGGCACATATGTTAGCTCAGGGCCAATCTTCCTCACAAAAAAATACAACAAAAAATTTTCTTCAAGTAGTCAATTACTTTTCGAAGAGATTTAAATGGTAAAAACAGAATTCTTTCATATCCCCAGGTACTTGTCATTTCCGGTGTTTTTCATTCCTTTTGTAAATTCAAATTTCCATTTGATATCATTTTTACTTTGTTTGAAGGACTTACTTTAACATTTCTTGTATATATGTGAATCTCTTCAGTTTTCTGTGTCTGAAAAAGTATTTTACCTTTGTTTCTGAGACATTTGTGTTGGATATAGAATTTTATGTTGATAGCCTTCTTTCTTTCAGTATTTTAAAGATGTTACTGCAATGTCTTCTAGCTTGCATGATTTCTAAGGAAAATTCTGACATCATCCTTATCTTTGTTCTCCTGTATATAATGTCTCTCCCTCTTATCTGCTGCTGTAGAGAATTTCTCTTTCTTGTTGTTTTTAAGTACATTAATAGTGATGAAACTTTGTGCAGTTATTTTTATTTTTGTACTGTTTCTTGCACTTACAGTTTGTTAAATTTCTTGGGTCTGTGGGTTCATAAACCTCACCTAATTTGTAAAATTTTCTGCCATTGTTTCTTCAAATATATTTTCTGTTCCCTAACACTCTCATGGACTCCAGTTACACTTATAGTGGCTTGCTTGAAGTTTTCTCAAAGCTCACTGATGCTCTGTTAATTTTTTTAGTCTATTTTCTCTCTGTGTTTCATTTGGGATGTTTCTATCACTATGTCTTCAGCTCCATGCATCTTTACTTATACAATGTCAAATCTGCTGTTAATCCCAAACATTGTATGCTTCATTTCAGATATTGTAATCTTCATCTCTAGAAGGTTGATTGGGAACATTTTTTGTATCTACTGTGCCTGCCTTCAGCTTGTTATACCTTTCTGTAGCTTCTTGACCGTGTGAAATGCAGTTATAATAATACTGCTCTAATGTCCTTGTATGCTCCTTGATATCATTTCTGGGTCAGTTGCAAATGATTGATTTTTCTCCTCATTATTGGTCATATTTTCTTCTGCTTCTTTACAAGGCTGGTAATTTTTTACTGGATGTCAGACTTGCCTGAAGACAGTTGCCTCATGCATTCACTTCAGTTTTGTAGACGTTTACAACAAGAGGGCTAGTGTGGTTCCAGTTACTCCACCCATGATCAGAAATGAAAGTGTGGATAGAGTGGAGTTTACAAAGCCTCTTGTCGTGATTGCTTGCTTTGTATGTTGTAATGCCATGTTATTTGGTGCCTAAAGTTCACGACATGGTAAATGAGGATTTTTACTTTTATCAAAATATTTTAGCCCTATCCCATTTAAAAATTTGGTTTGAATCCCACTTTGTATGTTATTTTCCCTGTATTCTTTCTGCAGACTACCAGTTACCTTTATATATTTTTACCCATTCTTTTATTTTGAACACTCACATTTTGATTTAATTAGAGCTTGCTTTTAGACTCAATATGATAATCTTTGTCTTTTGATAGGGAAGTTTGATCTGCTTACATTTATTGTGATGACTAATATCTTTCTTCTTAATTCTGTCATTATATTTTATGTTGCGTGTTATTTTTCCCAGTCTTTGGTTATATTTTTCACATTTCTGCTTTCTTTTTTCTACTCTTTCACAAGTTACATTTACTTTCTTATTTTTATTTGGCTTGATCCTATTTTTAAAATTCAAACTCTATGAATCCTTGACTTTTTTCTCTGTATGTTTGGCATTTGGAAGTTTCACTGGAGTGTGCCTAGATTTAAATTCTTTTGACTAATTTTACCTGCTCTCGGTTTGAGCTTTTCTCTCAAAATTTTACTGCTGCTTTTAGATTTACTCTGATGGTTTTGCTCATCTTCTTTCATCTCACCATGCTTCCCTCTGAATTCTAGGAGATTTTCTTTTTTTCAACAGACAATTTAAATTATTAATTCTGTTTTCTTCAATATTTAATATGCTCTTCACTGCCCCTACTCCTTTTTAAAATTCTGCAATCATGGTTTTCATCTTAAAGTAAAATTGTCTTATCTCAGATGATTATCTTTTCATAAATGCAGTAGATCTCTAATCTCATGGAAAATATAAATCTGATATTGAAATTTCCCTTCTGTTTCTTGAAGTCACTCTGTTTCATCTGGGAACATTTGTTCAGATTATATATCTGATTCGATTCTTTCTTTCGTCTTGGTGAAAGGAACAGTTTGATGTCTGTTCTTGTTTTCCATACTCTTTGGAGGCAAGTTTGGGTTTGCAGATAAAGTCTGTTAGGGGAGGGGCAGGTTCAGTTCTTTTGATCTCAGACATGGAGAAAAAGAGGAATTTTGTGTTTTTGAAGGTTCGGTTGGCTAGTCAGGGCATTCAGTTTACCATGGGGTGTAGGTTGTCACTCCTGGGAAGGTGGGGAAGTGCTCTTTTTGTGGAATACGTCCTTTTACCCGCTCTGTGTGTGGGCACGGGCAGACACAGGTCCCCACGTCATTCTTGGGCTTGAGATGAGCTCAGTTTTCCTCACTTCTTGGCTCACCCTCAATACCAGCCCCGATTCTAAGCATCTGGATGAGGTCTAAGGTCCAGATGACACTGGGAATTGGAAAAGGTCTCTACCAAAGGGCCCTACAGATCGGGGACATTCAAGCATATTTTGCTGTTGTGATTTGAGTTGGTGGGGGACACCATGCCCCTTCTCTAAGAAGTCCAGCTATCCATCTTGACTTATTGCACCATCTTTTAATGCACCTCAGGGAAAGATGGGGTAAATGCCACAGCCAAGTGTTCTTAGTGTGGGCATGTTGCAGTTCCTAAAATCTTTTGATTTTTACCCTCATGATCACCAAGTGGACCTCCAGATCCATGATCTGCTCAGAGATTCAGGGTTTTCAAGGTTGCGTCTCTTTGCTTCTTAGGCAGGTCCTTCTCTGTCTCATCCATCCATCTGACCTTCTGATATATATTCAGCAGTTACTATGTGCCAAATACTGTTCTGGATGTCAGAGATTCAGTTGTGGAAGAAGACAGATGTGGACCTTGGATTCTTGAGGAGTGTTGCCTTACAAGGTGTGAGGACTTTTATCTCCCTCAATTTATGCTCATTTATATCACATTGCTTTAAAATATCCTTTTATTCCAACACTGACACAGATATTTTCAATGCTTTGTGAATTCAATGGGATTTGGGGAGGTGGTAAGTTTGAATTATGATCATGAAGTGTTAAGAATCACCCACTTGAAGTAAAGAAGAAAGAGGGAAAAAGGAAAGAGAAAAAGGGAGGAAAGAGAACTCCAAGTTCATCACAGAAGTTCTTAAGACCCTCTTTGTCTCTAATGGCCCATGGGCGTCATTGGGTTAAGTCGTGAGTCCTGGATTTGAGTCGCAGCCCCATAAGCTCTCTAAGGTCCCTCCCTTTCTCAGGTTCTATTACAGTCTGATGTCCTCTCCATACTTAGCACAGAATACAACTTTTTCTGTAAAACATTAAGAAAAATTTAAAAAATAAATTTGTCATTCACCACCATTTTTGTAATATAAACTATACCGTTTTATTTTATTTTTATTTAGCATATCATAATCATTTTCTTATTTTCATTTTAATGGCAGCACATTATTCTATTATGTCGATTCCCAAAATTGTTGAATTGTCCTCCTGCCCTTTCTTCTAATATTTATTTTCTTTCGCACTAACACAATTCATAAATGGTGTAACGAACGCCCTTGAGAAGCTTTGTTCCTCAGATTTATTTCATGAGTATGAATTCCCAGCAAAAGGGCAATTAGGTAAAAAAGTATTGATGTTTTGGGGCTCTTGCTAGGTACTTTAAATTACTTTTCAAAAAGGACCAGCAACGTGGCAATTTTCCTGAAACCTCATCAGCATCAGCTTGCTTTTTAAAGTCAGTTGTATACCAATTTGATAATTTAGTAGACAAGACTTGGAGCAGATTTTATGCCTATTGATCATTTGTCTTCGCATTTACCATTTCTATTTCCTTTTCAGTGAATTGTTTGGTCATATCTTTTGCTCATTTACTTGTTTGGCTCTAGAGTGTTCGTGCATATTTTAATGTGCTCTATTCTGTCCAGATGAGATGTTCTTAACCTTGGGTCCAAAGACAGGCTTAGGGAGCCCGCCAGCCCCAGAGAAGCAAACCTACAATTTATGTGTGTGTGTTCATGTATGTGTGTGTCTGTATGTGTCGATGTGAATGTACATGTGTGTGCTCCTGTGAGTGTGTGTATGTACGCCTGTATGTATATGTGAAATGGTCCAAACTTTCTTTAGATTCTCAAAAATATCAAATTAAAAAAAATAGTTGAGTCCATTTGATACCAATCTTTTCCCTGGTGTATTATTTTTCTTCTCTTTTAGTTTGTGTGTGCCTACAGTTAGCATTTTTATATAGTTTAATCTGTCAGTTTTCCCTCTTTGTAACTTCTTCTATCCTGAGCCTATTATTACTATTTCTGAGATGAGATAAATACACCATTTTATCTTCCACTGGGTTTCCTATAATTTTTTTCAATTGATGCCTTCTAAATCTGGAATTTACTTTTAGGTGTAGATCTAAACTGACTTCTCTGTTTATCTACCATCCCACTCCTTTATTACACGGTGTCTCCTTTCTCTATCATTTTCTGACACTCTTTTTATGTTACATTCTCTTCTGTCATCAAGTCTGGTTTTGGACTTTTGGTTTCATTGAGTTGCGGATCTCATTTTGCTCTAATGCCACACCAATTCAGTTCTTGTTCTTTAATGACATTTCAGTGTCACCTACTATCACTGTTCTTTTTTCAGAATATTCTTCACTGTTTTGCCTGTTCTTTTCCAAATTGTTTTAAAACGCATTTTGTCAAATTCTATAAGAAATCCTTTTGTATTCTTTTCAGATTATCTTGAATCATTAAATCATAAAATTACAACACTTAGACTTTCCGTTGAGAAACAAGGTATGTTTTTCCATTTTTCAAGTTTTCTATTACACTTTCCAGGAAAAATTTGATGTTTTTTGTATGCTATCTTTATGTCTTAGTATTTAATTAGTTATATTTGATTCTGAATTGGATCTCATTTTTAAATTTGTTTCCTGTCTTGTTATTGCATTTACTTAAGAAAGTTATTGATTTTTAAAATACCTGTCATCTACTCATGATATCTAGCCAGTTATTGAAATTTTGTGTTACTGCTAATAGTAGTTTAGATGACATAGGATTTTTAAAATATATAATCATATCATCTGTGAATGAAATTTTCTATCTTTCTAATATCTATTCCTATGGTTTATTTTTCATGTCGTATTACATCAGCCAGATTTATGAATATAATATTAGATCATAATGGTGATAGAGAGCTTATTTATTTTGTTCCTCTTTCTAATGGGAAAATCGCTAATGTTTTTCCATCAAAAATGATGCTGGCCTGCCTTTAAATAGATCCTTATTATGTTAAGGAAGTGTCATTCTATTCCTATTTTAGAAAATGTTTTGGCATCTATTGCAATGCGTTTTTTGGCATCCATTAGGATGGTCACATGGTTCATATTATTTAATCTATTGATCTGATGTGTTACATTAATAGATGCCCTTGTGCTGAACTTTCCTTGCCTTGCTGGAGAAATCCTTTGTGGTCATGGTGCTTTACTGTCTTAACGTGCTGCTCAACCCTATTGGCTGGGGCCGTATTCTCAAATGATATTGGATCCTGCCTCCTCAAAAAAAAAATTCTATATCAGGGCTTAAAATCAGGGCTGCGTTTGCCTTGCAAAATGAATTAGCAGTTTTTTTTACGCCGTTTTTCCCCCATGTTAAAGAATAATTTATGTAACATGGAAATGCACTGTTCTGTAAAATTTGCACGGATTTCTCCAGGGACTCCAGAGTGGGCACGAATGTCCTTGTCAGGGGCGGGAAGGGTCGTTCTTCAATAAATTTCTCCTTCTCAGAATCTTCCTTGTTTGCTGTTCTAACCCACATTTCTCGTATCAATTGGATTACTTTATATTTTTGTAGACTATCATCTGTTTAATTGATCATTTCAAACAAATTTGCTGTCGAGTTATGTACAATGACCCCTTCAATATTTTTAATCTTTTTGATTTGTAGTTATAATCGCTTCCTCATTTCTGATGTCATTTGGGCCTCTTTTCTTGATTATATTTGCCAGAGGTTGGTCTTTTTTTTATTCAGTCTCTCAAAGAACCAGCTCTTGATTTTATTTATTGATTCCACTGTTTTTGTGTTTCCTAATTTGTTTATTTCTGTTATTCTCTTACCTTCCCGCCTACTATTTTCTTTCGAGTCTGAGTGTGGTGGGGGTGGGGAAGGAAAATGTTTCCCAAGATCTAAAGTGGTAAGCTTAGCTCATTGGTTTTTCCTTTTAATTTAAAAAGCATCTAATATAGAACTGACTTCTGTGTCCTAGCTGAGTTGCTTCTCGCGGTCTTAAATGCCGTGTATTGGACCTGCTGTCTGCTGGTCCGATGTATTGCGCAATACAGACTTGTAGTGGGCTGTGGTGTCGGAGAGCCGTGGCGGGGCCTGACCCAACATGCACACTTGTGGGGAGTTTTTATGCCACAAGACCTGTCACCATCTCTAACCTGTCCTGCATCCCCTTCACGCCTTGGGCTCCACAGGTGGCTGAGTCTTTCTTGTGTGTGTTCGTGTGTTCGTAAAAGGGGAAATCTTTCCCCAAAGACACAGTGGCATAGTATGAGCCACTTCATTATTAATATAAACAGTTCAAACACCCACAGAGGCTCTTAAGCTGCGATGTCCGGTTAGAATTCAGGAGGTCTGTACACCTGGAGGGGGAAAGAAACCACATGTTTGTTTTTCTGGATTTTCACTAATTTCATAACTGAAATTTAGCACTTTCTCCCCTTTTGAATGTAAGCCACAAACCACAGTCACCCTGGCGGGCCTATGACGTGCCACCAACAAAAATCACAGATGTCTTCCCCTCCCGATACAGTTGTTACAGATACGTGAAACAGCATTTCGGTTCAGCGTCGTTTCAAAATCACGTTAGTTGTTAGCCCTCTTGCTCGAGGCTGTTATTTAATGCATTAATTCAAAAACACAGCTCTTAGTATTTTTCATAGCTGGTCTCTTCATATGTTGAAAACTATATTTCAAATAATTGATTGTCCTGGCAAGCCTAAGAGATATTTTCATCAAAAATACATATGAACTTGAGGCCGGCCCAGTGATACAGCGGTTAAGTTTGCTCATTCGGCTTCAGCGGCTCCAGGTTCGCCGGTTCGGATCCCGGGTGCGGACATGGCACCTCTTGTCAAGCCATGCTGTGGCAGGCATCCCATATATAAAGTAGAGGAAGATGGGCACGGATGTTAGCTCAGGGCCAGTCTTCCTCAGTGAAAAAAGAGGATTAGTGGTGGATGTTAGCTCAGGGCTAATCTTCCTCAAACACACACACACAAAAACACACACACACATATGAATTTAAATATATACACATTATTTCCAGTAAAAACATTATTCTGAGAAGGGGTCCATGGGCTTCCCTACACTGCCAGAGAGGTCAACACCTCAAAAACAAACCGTCAGGAACTCTGCTTTAACGCACAGTTGCAACCAGGCCTTCCTGGACCCCTGTGGGGTTTCAGGAGGATTCGAAGACCTCTGCCAACTTTTCAAAGGGATCTATGACCCAAAAGGTAGTGGCGGGGGGGTGTCTTCCAAAAGCTGATTAAAAAAATGCTATTGTTACTTTCACTCTTTCTTTCAAAATGGAGCATCCGCTATGTGCCTGGCACAGCGGAGTCCCTTCCCTCATGGCACTAAAGGGACAGCAGGGAGTTACCCAGAAGTCTTCCATTCCCGCCTCTGCCCCCGCCTTTCCAGCAAAGTCCTATTCCTGATAATTCCAAGGGGTCACTTTTATTTCAGATCGGTCTCTTCTCCCCGATTGATAGGCTGTGTGTCCTCATTTCTGCATCTTCTGTGCCTCAGGCAGGGGGTGGGTGGGCAGCAAGAACGTGGATGTTCCGTGTCAGGAAAGGGACCTGCTGGAAGATTGGCTTCTGTCCTGTGGTTTCATATAAAACTCCCGGCCTCTGTAAAGACTTTGCCAAACTCAGTCGCTTACACCATCTCCCTTGACCGACTCTCAGGGGGACGGGTCCCATTTTACAGGTGAGGAAACTGAGGCTCTGAGATGCTAGGATGGTCATTTCAAGGCCACCGTGCTCGTGGATGAAAGTTGGGAGCTAAACTCGGCTCCTCCGATTCCTGGTTAATTGCTTTGCCCACTTCGCTGCAACGCTTTCTGTAAATGTTCATCTTCTCTAATCAGACATGTAACAAGATGATTGTGGGAATTTTTCTTCATTTGCAATATTATTCTATTCTCATTTTAAATGGGACGCAAAATATGCTCGAGGCCTTTCTACGTACTGGAGAGGACATCCACCCATCTTCTGTTCTGACCCGATGTGCCTTCTCTGAGCTCCTGGGAAAATCTGCAAATCTAGAAAATTCTCCCTTTGATGTATCTTTGTTCATAGACTCAATTCTTCTAGTACCACTGAAACTTTTTTTTTTTTTTTGAGGAAGATTATCCCTGAGCTAACATCTGCTGCCAATCCTCCTCTTTTTTACTGAGGAAGACCGGCCCTGAGCTAACATCTGTGTCCATCTTCCCCTACTTTATATGTGGGACGCCTGCCACAGCATGGCTTGCCAAGCAGTGCCATGTCTGCACCCGGGATCCGAACCAGAGAACCCTGGGCCACTAAAGCAGAACATGCGAACTTAAACACTCTGCCACCCGGCCGGCCCAAAACTTTTCTTTAATTAAAAAAAATAACATATCACTTTCCATGCATTTGCTCAAAAATTTTAATAGAACACCTACTATGCACCAAGTGCTCCACCTGTAAGGACATGCTTGTTGTAGAAAAATTAGAAAATATAGATGACAACCCAGATGTCCACCAACATTAGAATGGGTAGATGAGTTGTAATATAGACAGAATATCTACTGCTGCACAGCATCAGAAATGCACCAACTATAGCCATGTGCAAAACAAGGATATATTTGAAAAACATAATGTTGATTTAAAGAAGATAGACACATACCCACAAAGGACATACAGTATAATTCCATTTTGATAAATTTCAAAAGTGGAAAAGTGAACTATTCTTTGGGGATGCCTATTTATGGAGTAAAACCATGAAAAATAAAGAGATGATTGGCAAGAAGCCACCTGTCAAGGAGCAGGAATGGTTCTGTCAAGAAGGGCTTTCTAGAAGCTTCTAAGGGGTGGTAACAAAAGTGGTTCCATAGATGTTCATTTAATTATTCCTTAAACTTTACATTTATGTTTTATGCACTCTTCTGTATGTGTGTTTTATTTCACTTTTTTAAAAAAAGGTTTAAAATTTCAGATAAGAATAAGGGAGAAATCCACAAAATTCTACCCCTGATGGTGAACATTTTGGGTTTATTCTCCCAGCCACTTTTTTCTGTGCATATATTGTTTTTCCTAACAAAAGTGAGATCACACTTTAATAAAATTTTGATTTTTCATTTCATTCCTTTGTCAAAGATCGTTCCCAGCCCCCCGCCCCCCCCCCCAGGGGCCCTCCCGCCAGCCTTGCACACGGGTGGGCCCTGGATGGCGGAGCTGCCATTTACCAGCAGCAGGTAGAAGGACACGAGCTGGACTTCCAAGTAGCTTAATTTGCTATCAAACAATGACTTTTGAACTTCTGATAAGAGCCGGACTCCTCCTCCTGCAATTTACAAAGCAACAAGTGCCTCGGACCATTGTCTCATTTTACGGAGAGAGGGACTGAGGACCAGAGAGGGCAGGGACTTGCCCAAGGGCACAGAGCAAGCAGATCAGTAGCCAAACTGGCACCCACTTCTCCCACCCTCTGACCCCCTCTTCGCCACCCGTTACCCCCTCCAATCCAATAGGCCCCTTCCAGCGCTCGGCCTAAATAAAGCGACTCAGGCCCACACCCAGTCCTGCTCCTTGCAGGGGTCAGCTGGCCTCCCCGAGCCTGAGTCGTGCACTCATCACCCCAGGGAGGGAGCAGGGATGGCTCCCAGCGCGGGCCGCTGCCTGCTGGGGCTCCCAGCACCACTGATTACATCATCACTCACGCCTTGTCAAGTCTTATTGCTCCAACATCCCCTAAATGACAAAGTTGGATTCATTAAGTGTAAATTCAATCAAACTTGAGAGAGAGAGAGAAAATAAAAGTGACTCTGAATAAGAGAAATGGAAGCGCTGGTAAGCAGTTGTTACTTTTCCTAGGAGAAGGGGCGCCCAGGCCCCCTCTGTGCTCAAGGTGCCCTGAGGCAGTCTCAGGATGAGGCTGACCCTGGTTCAGGTCTTGCCTCCTGCACTTGTTTGCTGTGATGACTTGGGCATGTGAGGCCACCTCTCTGAGCCTCAGTTTTTCCATCTGTCGTGGGGTAATATCACCCACATGTGACTGCATTGAGGATAAAATGGTACTGTGCACTTTCTCGGTATATTAAAGAAGGGCACATACGAGTTTCCCAGATCTTTCCTGCGACCAAGGCAGCAAACTGTCGAAAGCAGAAATGCACCCGGTCGGGGTTCCTGGGCGGCCTGGGGGTCAGCTTGCGGACGTGAAGGGGGCAAAGGGCAGGAGATGCTGGATGACAGATACAGAGTCAAGTCGCCCTTCCATGGGTTCTCAGAACTGTGAGACTGTGATGCGTGAGACAAAATGCCTTTTATATCAGACCCAGTATACACACACACACACAAGGACACACAGGATTTTCATGTGTGTGGATGTATATAAAAGTGGAACAATTTTTTTGAAAAAAGCAATCAATGTTTAACAATCAATCAATATCTCAGATATTTGCTAGTATTTTAAAAATTCTTTTCTTTTACAGTTAAACACCCACTAAGCGGATTTCAGGACCTACTAATGAAGGCATTGCCCAAGGTCACACAGCGAGCCAGAGGTGAAAGGGAAGCCAGAAGCAGATGTCGCGGCCTCTAGTCCATCCGGGCGCTCTCCCTGCCCTGTCCCCGGGCCGAGTCCAGTTTAGGCTGGGTGACTGCTCATCCCAGAGAGCGCAGCCCAGGAAACAGTGGGAGGTGGAGGACGTGGAGCTTGGATGGGGCCGGGAATCCCCCAGGCTTGAGCGGTAAGACTCCTGGGGAGGCCGCACGCAGGCACCTGCACCCACGGGGACCCTAACTGATAGGGGTGGAGCGCAGGAAGACATTCAGAGACCACCTCTACCTGGGGTCTGATCCCGGCTCCGCCCCTGTGTTATGGCGGGTCCTTGGAACCGACACTGCTGCTCTCTGAGCGTCACTTGCCCCTTTACAGATGGGTGTTGTGGGTGGGGGGCTCCGGTTCCACATCCCAGATGAGGCCGAGTTGATAGGCATCCCACAGGCTGCTTTGAAGCACTGCCACCTACTGGTCACTCCCTCTCATTACACCCCATCACTCGCCGAGGGCTTTATCAAGGTTATAAAAACTCCTTAAATGCTTGGTCCTTTCCAGGGTTCAAAACCCACCCATGTCACGCAAGTTCTTTGAGTCCTCAGAACAACCTTGTGAGAAAAGCAGATGTCCTTATATCCATCTTACATATAAGGAATTTGGGGGCCCGAGAAGTTAAGTGACTCGCTCAAGGACACACAGGATTTTCACACATCGGATGCCCCGACTCCCAGTTCAGTGCTCCTTTTCTGCCCATACCAAGTAACAAAACCCAGCGGGCTGATTAGCTAAAGGCCGAAAGAGAGGAGCAGGGGTGCAGATCTCTGATGGCTAGGGGGGAGGGGAGGACGGGACAGAGCCAGGAAACGCCGTCAGATGTAGCACAGTCCGCCAGTCCTGCTTTGGGCGCTCCAGAAACCTAGACAGAGGAGCAATTCCAACGAGGGCTGTCATCTGGCTCCATTTTGCATGCAGTGGTTTGGCATGCGACCATTACCAGGTTAATCTGGTCCATGCAGACAGCTGAACTGTCCAGCTCAGACGCTGGCAGAATCTGGTTTCATTTGCTTTCGCAACAAGCGTTGAGGTGGCATGCAGTGATGGCTAAGAGGCTGGTTCTAGAATCCTACAGCCTGGGTTCGAATCCCCTCGCTGCCATTTTACCAGTCACGTGACCTCGGGCGAATTATTCCAGCGTCGTGTAAAATGGGAATTCTCAGCTTCTGCATCTGTAAAATGGGGAGACCAGGAGACCTTTATCTCACTGGTGGTTGTATGAATTGAAGGAGCTAATGTATATCAAGCTTTGGAGAGTACCCAGAATCTGGTAGGTACTTACTAAATATTAAATCTTTTTATAAGAGTTGAAAGAGGAGTTTCAGTGACGCCAATTTGGATTAAAATCCTAAGTAGGTCACTGACTCATTTCGCGACCTTGGGCAATCCTCTCCCTTCCCGGGCCTCGCGCACCCACGCAGCTGGGCCGTCCTCCGCCCCCTGGGCCCGCTGCCTGGGGCCCGCGTCCCTCTGCAAGTCCGCGCTCAAGGTCAGCCGGGCGGTGGGTCCCCAGCGTGAGGGCGGGGCGGGCGGGCTGAGACACATCTGCTCCCCTGGCTAGACGCGAGCTCTCCTATTTTCCCCCCTCGGAACTGTTTCATGCAGCAAGGTCAAGTGCGCGGGACTACAAATCAATTTAAACAAGGGCGCCGAGGCGATCCCCTTGAACTCCGGTGACTTCAAATAGCCTGGTCGTCATCCTTAGCCAAACCCCGGTACCCGAGTTCACTTAACCTGTCATCGCCAGCTAATAAATTGTCCTCCGCATGGAAGCCGACCAGAATGAAACCTTGGAGTCGAAGTGAATGTGAGACCCGCTTGGATTCATAGAGCTGCGCCTGCCTCCCCCACCGTGTTCCCGGGATTGCTGGAGACTGGGATGCGTTCTTAGGGAAATGAATATCTTATTCATTAATATCGGGGAAGACCAGCCCAGCCATCTTCATAACGAGCCTGGCTGCTCTGTGAGTAGCCAAGCGTGGCATGGCCTTCCTTGCGGAACGCTTCCAAGTTCCGCCTTAGACACCGGGGTGGAATTGCTTAAAGTGGGGCGAGGTGGAGTGTATTTATTTGGAAAGGAAAGAAAACTAACCCTTAGCGCTTACGGTGTGCCTACTACCATGCTAGGAGCTTGAGATGCAACATTTCGTTTCTTCTCCACAAGTAACTTGTATGGTGGATGTTTTGAAACCAGCTTTTAAAATAACAGCTTAAGGGGCCAGCCGGTGGCGCAGTGGTTGGGTTCAGCGTGCTTCAGCGGCCAGGGTTCACGGGTCCGGATCCCAGGCCTGGACGTTCCCTGCTCGTCAGCCAGGCTGTGGCCGGGACCCCCATACAAAATAGAGGAAGATTGGCACAGATGTTAGCTCAGAGTGGATCTTCCTCAAGCAAGGAAATAAACAAATAAATACCCCCCAAAACATGTTAATTGAGATATGATTTATCTACTCTCTGAATTACTCAGGGTTCTCCAGAGAAACAGAATCAATAGGATATATAGATACAGATAGATAGATATAAATATATATCTAACATATATGTAAATATGCATATTTCTCCTAGAAATATACAAAAAGGGATTTATTGTAACCAGGATTGTGAAGGCTAGGAAGTCCCGCAATCCACCATTTGTAAACTGGAGCCCAGGACAGCCAGTGCCATAGTTCCAGTCCTTGTCAAAGGCCTGAGCACCCAGGGCACTGATGGCGTCCCGTCCAAGGTCAGGAGAAGAGGGGCATCTCAGCACAAGGGTCAGGCAGAGAGAGAGAAGTCAACCTTCTTCTCTTTCTGTTCTATTGAGGCCCTCAACGGGTTAGATGAAGCCCACCCACGTTGGGGGTTCTGGGGAGAGCCATCTGCTTTACTCAGGCCACCAATTCAAATGCTAATCTCCTCCAGAAGCATCCTCACAGCTATACCGGGAATAATGTTTAACCAAATATCTGGGCACCTTGCGTCCCAGTCAGGTTGACACATAAAATCACACCATCAATTCACCTTTTTAAAGCACGCAGGTCAGTGGTTTCAGTATATTTACCAAGTTGTGCAACCATACCGTCATCTAATTTCAGAACATTTCATCACCCCTCAAAGAAACCCCTCACCCATTGACAGTCACTCTCCATTGGCCCCGTCCTTCAGCCCCTGGAAACCACTAGTCTACTTTCTGTCTACATGGATCTGTCAAATCTAGACATTTCATATAAATGAATCATATAATATATGGCCTTTAGTGACTGATTTCTTTTTTTTTTTTTTCCTGAGGAAGATTAGCCCTGAGCTAACTACCGCCAGTCCTCCTCTTTTTGCTGAGGAAGACTGGCCCTGAGCTAACATCCATGACCATCTTCCTCTACTTTATATGTGGGATGCCTACCACAGCATGGCGTGCCAAGTGGTGCTGTGTCCGCACCCAGGATCCGAACTGGCGAACCCAGGGCCGCAGAGAAGCAGAACATGCACACTTTAACTGCTGCGCCACCTGGCCGGCCCCTGATTTCTTTTACTTACCATGATGTTTTAAAGGTCATCCATGTGGTAGCGTGTATCAGTACTTCACTCCTTTTTATGGCTGAATAATATTCCATTGCATGGATTTAGCACATCGTATTCATCCTATTTTCAGTTGACGGACATTTAGGCAGTTTCCACTTTTTGCCTATTATGAATAATGCTGTTAGGAACATTCGTGTACACATTTTTGTGTAGACATATGTTTTCAATTCTCCTGAAATTGGGAGTAAGAATTGCTAAGAGTGGAATTGCTGGGTCATATGGTAACTGTGTGTTTAATTTTCTGAAGAACCACCACACTGTTTTCCAAAGCGGTGGCACCATTTTTCCAACCAGCAATGTACAAGGGTTCCAATTTCTTCGCATCTTTGACAATACTTGTTACTGCCCACCTTTTTGATGATGGCCATACCAGTGGACGTGCAGTGGCATCGCACTGTGGTTTTGATTTGCGTTTCCCTGATGGCTAATGATGTTGAGCATCTTTTTATGTGCTCGTCGGTCATTTGTGTGTCTTCTTTTGAAAATACACACATTTGAGAAATGTATATCCAAATCTTTTGATACCTGATTAAAAATCCAATTTCTAATTGGTTGTCTTTTTTATTATTGAACTGTAAAATTTCTTTATATATTCTGTATACAATTCCCTTATCAGATATGTGATTCGCAAATATCTTCTCCTATTGTCTCTGTAACTTTCTTGATAATGTCCTTTGAAGCACAAACGTTTTAAATTTTGATGAAGCCCAATTTATTTTCTTTGTGTTGGTTATGTTTCTGGTGCCGTATCTAAGAAATCATTGCCTAATCGAAGGTCATGAAGATTTGCACCTATGTTTCCTTCTAGAAGCTTTATAATTTTAGCTCTTTCCTTTAGACCGATGATGACCCATTTTCAGTTGATTTTTGAATAATGTGTGAGGTAGGGGTCCTACTTCATTTTTTGACACGTGGATAGCCCAGTTGTCCCCCAGCACCATTTATTGAAAAGACTGTTCTTTCCCCATTTCACTGTCTTAGCACTTTTGTTGAAAACCGGTCGGCCATAGACGTGTGGATTTATTTCTGCACTCTTAATTCTATGCCACGGATCTGTGAGTGTCCTCATGCCAATGCCACGCTGTCTGGATTCCTGTAGCTTTGTAGAAAGTTTTGAAGTTGGAAAGTTGCAGTTGTGAATTCTCAGACTTTCTTTTTTGAGATTGTCCTGGCTCTTCTTGTTTCCTTGCATTTCCATGTGAATTTCAGGACCAGCTTGTCAATTTCGGAAGCAAAGGCAGTGGGGCCTTTGCAGCGACAGTGAATCTGTCAGATCAATCAGATGAGTGCTGCCATCCCGCCAATATTGTCTTCCGTGAGCACAGATTGTCTAATTCATTTAGGTCTTTACCTTCCTTCAACGATGCTTCATAGTTTTTGGGTGCAAGTCTTGCACTACTTTTCCTAAATTTATTCCTAAAATATTTTATTCTTTTCAAAGCTATTTTAAATGAAATTGTTTTCCTAATTTCCTTTTTGGATTTTCCATTGCTAAGGTATACAAATACAGTTGATTTTTGTACATTAATCTTGTGTAATAATCCTGCAACATTGCAATTGACCCCATTTTACAGATGAGAAAACAGAGGACCAGATAGGGTGAGTGAGTGACTTGATGTCCCATGGCTTTTTGTCTTCCTGATCTCCCTTTCTCTGAGAACCACTCTTCCCCACTGCATGGATATCCTCCTCAGTCTATGTAGTGGCCTCATTCTACCTTCTCTCTCTCCCTCCAGGGATGGGCCACAGCCCTCTTTTCCCCCCACTGGTGAAACCCTGCTGAGGAATTAAGTCAATATACAGAAAATCACAGCCAAGAGCTGGAGAGAGAAAGAGAGCTCTGACATCATCATTGAGCACCTGGATCCAGCCATACCTGAAGCCAGTGCCTCTACAGTGTTTACATACGTTAGCTAATATTTCTTTTTAACTTAAGCTCATTTGAATTGGCTTTCTGTCTCATTCTTTTGGTTAAAAGAATTCTGACTCACACAGCTAGTAAAGGGCAGAGTATGGGTTTGGAACAAGGCCCATATGATTCCAAAGCAGTGCTTACTCCATGTCCCTGCATTACCCCTTCCTGGCATCAAACTGGTTGGGTGGATGTTTGAGTGGCTTCTGGGGAGAAATAGAGCTTGCAGTAGATAAGTAACCAGGGAACTGGAGTCCAAGACCCCTAGACGTGCAGGTGCGAGGCATGGTTTTCTGGGTTGGGACACCCTTTTCTGGCTGCTTTTCAGGCCCATCCCAGGCACACAGGCCCCAGAAGAAATCATGACAGCTCCTGCCCATCCGCTCACGTAATTCCCAGGAGAGCTCCCAGAGCCCAGAAGGGCGGGAGGATCCCGGCCATTGTACAGATGAGGAAACTGAGGCTGTGCAGTGGTCAGCGACTTTTTTTAAAGACTCCCAGCTCCTGAAAGACTGAGCAGAACCCAGGCCTCCTGTCTTTGTGCCTAACAGTCTCACCGCCGACCAGGGAGACAGCAGCGCCTCCCTGGGATTTGCCTGGGGCCTGAGATGTCCCCTAATCCAATTAATAAATTGTCCAAGATGGAGGGCCAGCTCCCAATTAGTTCTCTTTCCTCCCTGGTGCCTCTCTGAGCTTTGTGGAAGCAACTCCCTGGAAAGGGGAGAGAGGGCCCCGCCCTGCACACTCCCTCTTTGGGAATCAGGGGTCTAGAAATTAGCTGATTCTTGATAAGCCCTAATTATAAATTAGGTCTTATTATCTGTGGCTCCTGAAACTACGCTGGATGAATTAAAACTCTAGGAAAAGGAATATTTCAATTAACCATATGAACTCAGGTAATTGCCTACCGAGGAAAAGCCCGTACAAACGAGTCCTGGAGCGGTTCCGAGGACATCAGAAGGGGAAGGCAGGGCCAACACGTGCACGGTCTGCGTGAGACGTGGGCCCCTCTGGTGGCTGCCGTTTTCTGAGGACACCATCCTGGAAACGGCGGGACCGGCAAATGCATAGTCGCCAGTGTCTTAGTCTCGGGATCAGAGGACCAGGCTTGGCGTCCTCTCTCTGCCATCTACGGCTCCAGAGACCCTGTGCCTCAGTTTCCTCACCTTAAAATGGGCAGGTCAGATGAGATGTGGATGTGAAAGGGCTTTGTCAGCTAGACAGTGTGGCACCAGACACAATGGCTTTGTGGAATCAGATGCTCTGGAAAGAGGAAGAGGGAGCCAGCCCTGATGGTCTAGCAGTTAAAGTTCCGCACTCTCACCCCTTTGGTGGCCCGGGTTGGGTTACAGGCGCAGAACCACATGACTCGTCTGTCAGTAGCCAGGCCGTGGCGGCGGCTCACATAGAAGGACTAGAAGGACTTACAAGTGGGATATACAACTGTGTACTGGGGCTTTGGGAGGAAAAAAAGGAAGACTGGCAACAGATGGTAGGTCAGGGCAAATCTTTCCCTGCAAAAAAAAAAAAAGAAAGAAAGAAAGTAAGAAAGAAAAAGAGGAAGAGAGAGCAGAGAAGAGAGGGATCAAAACCTCTGTCTTAACTGTTTTCCAGGAAGCAGGAAGGGGTGGTTTTAAAACGGCTCCTGCCTCTGTTGACATTTGTGCATTCATCCCACAAACATTTCACAGACGGCTAGCACGTCCCAGGCACTGAGCTGGGCAGCCCAGGACACAAAGGGTGGAGAAGTCACAGTCGAGGGAGAGAAAGGCCAGACAGCAAACAGGCGGGACGCTCCTCAAGGATAGGGTCTCCCAGCAGTGGCCCTCCGTGGGGACATAGCAGATGATGGACACCAAACCCCAGGCTGGCACTGGGGCCCCTCAGCGTGGGGTCATGGAGATTTTCCCCCAAACGAACCCCACTTTCCCTTTCCGCTTAGATGGGCAGCCAGGGAGCCACTGAGAGCTCCAACCCTTCTGCGAGGAGTCCCAGGAACCCCTGCGGTCGTTCTAAACCCCCCTCCCTCCCCCCCCCCCCCCCCCCCCCCCCGCATCTGCCTGGATCTCATGTCCAGAAGGAGGGGGAGATGCCGACCTTGTGTCGAGGTCATGCCTTGCAGTAAACCCAGCAGGGACTCTCTCCACCAAGTCCTGCTCAGCTCTCCTGACCAGTTTTTTGGGAAGGCAAATCAGAAGAGCACCAAGTCTGAAGTTTAGAATTAGGTTCAAGAAGATCCAGCTTTACGACTCTGAAGTATATGCAGTGACTCAGAAAACCCCCTCCAATCGCCAGGCCTGCAGGAATGAGTGACTGGGAAACAGCAGACCGGATGAGTCATCCAAGAGGAGTGCATCATCCGTTAGCAGGCAGGTGCTACCAAAACCCTGTAAATGGGTGATAAATTCCCCACAGAACCTTCCTTACAGCTCACGCTAAAAGATGATCCTGTGCAGGTCCCGTCCATAAATCCCTGTGCCTTGAACATACAAATCCCTTCCCTAATGTTGGAATCCCCTCCACGGCTCAGAAGTTTACAAGCTATGCTTGAATACCCCCAGCAATGGGGGAGTCACCACCTCAAAAAGAAGTCTGGTCTATTACCAGATGATTGTAAAATCTGACTCTTGCCACACGTGTGCGTAAGGCACGAGGGCCAGGATTGTTGCTGGACGAGGGTAGGACGGGCCCTCCTATCCAGCGAGGGAAACTTCCTTCCTCTGATTTCCTCGTGCAACCAAACATTTAATTATAAAAAGCTCTCCAAGGCAATAGATGTTAAAAATTAAGATGAATACGCTCATTTTGGCCAATAGCACAAACCGCTATTATGCTGCAAGTCCCAATTCATTACTGTATATTGTAACGGAACATTAACACTCGCATAACGACCTCGAGACCTGTCTGGAATGCACAATCAGTGCGCCCTGCCCAGACTCCTTTCCACCCAGGAAAGAAAGAAAGAAAAAAAAAAAAACCCAGATGCCCTCGGAAAATTGCCTTTCCAGCGGAAACACTGACAGATCTTTAATTACGATAGCTCGCTACGTGCAGCCTGATGTCACAACTCAATTCCCGGGCTCGGCCAAACGACGGCGGGGGTGGGGCGGGGGGCCGCGGAGAATCTGGGGCTCCACGTCCCGCAGATGCGCCGTCCCACTTGAGCGCCCTTCCGCTGCTGCGCCCCCTCCGTCCACTAGGGGGCGCCTCAGTCTCCCCACCCCAAAGTGCCTGGGGGAATTGGCTAAACGTAAGGCAGGCACTCGCGGACGGTTCTCCCTGGACCTGCTACCTACTCCCCCATCCCAGGATCATCCAGGTACCTTGGAGACAAAGAGCGACTCTCAAGTGGCCCCTCTTGTCCCCGACCCCTGCTTGAAAACCTTCAATGACTCCCGTTGTCCTTGGGATAAAATCCCAAATCCTGATGGAGACCGAGAGACTCTGCGGGGGTGGGTCCCAGCCCTGCGGCTCCTCCCTGCCTCAGCTTCCCTTCTTGCCCCTCTGGGCCGTCTTCTCTCTCTCAACTCCTCCCTGACTCAGGGCCCTTGCACACGCTGTTCGAATTCCCCCTCCTTTGTGCGGTCTCTGCTTGGAGATCTCCCTAGAGATCGAAGATGAGGTGCCCCCTAGCACTTTAGCCCTCCATAAGGGCCTTGGAATTTAGAAAGGGCCTCAGAGAAAGGGGTTGGGGGGAACTCCCGGGGCTGGTGATAGGAATTAAAGTCACGATAGGAAATTATTGTTGTCTATAGAGATTTGCTACCAGAGTGTACATGCTCTGCATTCAGGGGTCCTGGAATGGTTGTGTCCAGGGAGCTGGCTCCCCCTCCCCTGGAGGACAGAACCCTAGCCCTTGCTCTGCCCTCAGTGAAGGCAGGAGGATGACAGTAGCCAACACGGTTACCCGCCTTCAGCGCCAAGCCCTGGTCTGCCGACTTCTCATCGATGTAACACGTTTAATTCCCCAGCGATAATCCGGCAGGCACCTGTTATTAGGATCTCCATTTTAAATCAGGGGAAACTGAGGCCCCCGGAGGTTAAGTGACTTGCCCAAGGTCATCCCACCAGTGAGCATCAGCGGTGGGACATGATCCTGGGTTCTCTGGTTCCAGAACCTGGTCTGGGAACCACGCTCCAGTCCACACCCAGCTTCTCGGGCTCGTCCTCCTACCAAGGGAGGCCCTGGGCACAGACGGGGCAGAGCCCAGCACTGGGGTTTGTCTCTGCCACTGCAACCTGGACCAATCACCCCATCTTTGTGCCCCAGTTTACCGCTGTGACGTCGAATAGTAATTCCTACTTCTTAGGGTCGTTCTGAGAATTTGGAGTGATCTTGGATAGAAAGCACTTAGAATGGTCCCTGGCGATATATAATTAGCTTTCTATAAATGGTGGTCACTAATAATCATAGCAATAGTATTAATGGATACAAAGGCCCTTTGTAAATGCTATAGTGCTCTCAGGACGTGACCACGAAGTCACTGAGGTCTGGGCTGAAAGTAGAGTGACCAGCTCCTCGGTGTGCCTGAGACTGTCCTGATTTCAGAACGTCCCATGTCCCCAGAAACCCCTCACTCCCGAGCCAAGTGGGGTCAGCTGATCACAGTCCCTGCTCCTTTCTAGCTGTGTGAACGGGCTAGTCACTTTACCTCTCAGAGCCTCAGTTTCCTCACACTTAAAATGGGGACGATGTTATAAACCAGTGGCCCCTGAACCAGCAGCCTCGGTATTGCCTGGGGACTTGCTGGGAATGCAAATTCTGCAGTCCTGCCCCAGATTGCTGGAATCGGAAGCTCTGGAGGTGTTTTACAAGCCCTTCTGATGAGTCTGATGGCCGCTGACATTTAAGAGCTGCTGATATAAAGTACCTCCCGGGGTGCCGGAGGTCGGATCAGACCAGGTGAGCACCCGGCATGCCGGGAGCGCTCAGTGGCCATCACCACTATTGTTTCAAGGGAGGCGGGGGAATCATTGATGTGGGGAAGAACGTGGAGCGGACAGGAGGGTCCTCAGACCCCCAAACTTGTTTCCAGCTGGGAGCCTGACATATGTCCGGGTTTTGCCGTCTGAATGCTGGATTACGTTCCCTCCCTCCGAAAGCTCAGTTCTCTCATTCCCATTGGAGATGACCCAATGTTCCGATCCAGCGCCTCCTAGTTGAGGGCAAAGGGCATTGGTGGATCCGTGGCCACCTGGGTGACGTTCCTTCTGTGCCCTGCTTTGACTCCGTGGGTTAACGTGGGAGCGATGATAAAATGATGACAGTGATAATGGTGACAACTACCATTTATTGGACCTGTACTAGGTACCAGGCACTATGCAGTCATCATGGGACCTGGGTCTGCCTCTGTCCACTGTAGAATCCCCCTGCCCGGCACAGTGTGTGACATCAAATTAGTACTTAATTGTTACATAAATGGTGGAATATTCTGAGTGTGTCATACATGCCGTGTTATTTAATTCTCATGACACCTCCCGGAATGAGACACAATTGTCATTCTCCATTTTGTAGATGAGGAAACTGAGCCCAGGAAGCTGAGATGGCTTACCTAAGGGCCCCCAACGGTGAGAAGCAGGCTCAGGTTTCAGAGCTTCATTTTCCTCTGTGGGATACCCACTTTCATGGAGAAGGTGCTGCAGAAGCCCTGGGCTAAGCCCAAATACCACATCCTCTGGGAAGCCTTCCTTGACTCCTGCGCCCTTCCCTCCTGCCCTGATCACATTTCACGGTCACTCTTTGGAGCCCCCAAGGCTGACATGGCTTTGCGTTGTTTATGCACCTGTCCGGTTCAGTCTCTCCAGGGCTGATCTGTTACCTCTGCGGTTGAGTCCTTGGTGAAAGTCTGGTGAATGATGAACGAGCCTGGGGACGCCAAGAATAGGTGGAATCTGGTCAGGAGGCGCACTCTCTGCCCAACTGAACCAAAGGGAAGGTCACTTGAAATCTGGCAAACAAGGGGAAGGTCACGAGGCATTGAGCTCCCAAGCTCACCTTAAGATGTTCTCGAAAACCACAACATGCCCAAGATGCCCAGATATCCCTTTTGGACTAGACTTTTCCACAAGACGTCAGAGCTGAGAACAAACCTGGCTTCCTCCGTAACACTCCGTCTGCTTGTTGCGCTCCTGGTAACGTATTGCTTCACCTACGGCTTTCTAAAGCAATGAAAACGTAAAATTAAAGGGCCCAGCTGCAAGGAGAAAGATGAATGATTGGGACTGATAAATTGGATTTAGTTTTCATTTCTAAGTAAATGGGGGAGTGTTGACATTGCCCAGAGCACCCTGAATACAGATCCCTCTTCATTCCCAGGATTTCAGGGAGCAGAATGGTTACCAGTCTCCACCTGCCTTTGGTTGACTTAAACCTTTTCCAATTTGTAAACAAATGTATTTAGAAAAAGACCCCCGGTGGGAGAACTAAGTCAAATTCCTTCTGTCAAGGAAACGTTGTCAGACATAATTTTCCTTGCATTTCCAGAGCCTTGGCCATCAAGATAGAGGGGCTGTAAAGGAACGTGAATATTAATTTGGAAAAATCCCAACCTCACCATACTTGGGGGAATTGGATTTGCCAGAATCACTTTCTCCCTTGTGTCACAGTTGTTACCTTGCATGTGTTTCTTATCTTTCTTTCTAGATGCTTAGCCGCCTGAGGGAAAAGTTCACTAAAAAATTCACCTTTTATCCTTCCTATTCTCTAGTGCTGCCTGAGTCTCCTAAGTAACAGCCACAAAATGGCAGCCTCTTGCTGAGTAGCGTGGTCGTGAGGGCTAAATGGGAAAGGCTACACCACCAACCTGGCAGGGTACCTGGCAAATGCAGACGAGCTCATCTCAGTTTGGTGCTGAGGAGAGTTAGGGTGACCGGCCAGCCCAGTCTGCCTGGGACTCAGGAGGTTCCCAGGATGGACAGTCCTCGATAAACCAAGACAAGTTGGTCACCCCAGGGATGGTGGTGATTCTTGGGTGCAGATGACTTGTCAGGCCTGATGCTGGGTAATTTATGTGGATTATCTCATTTAAATCTCACAACAACCCTGTGAGCTAGTTGTGATTATGGTCATTTTACAGGGTCGTTCATTAAAGCTTTAAGTCATATCCCTTCAGCTTCTTGCTCCTTCCCCTTTGAATTTTGACATTTAAACAAAGAAATGACTGAATTCTTATTTTATTTACACTGTGGTACATTGAATGCCTCTCTTCCTCCCAATTATTCACTCCTCTCTGCATCCACACCCTTGCCATGGGACTTGGGATTGGTTATGGGACTTGACCCTGGCCATGTGACTTGCTTTGGCCAATAGCATGTGGACAGAAGTGACAGGGTAGCAGAGCCAACCCTCGGCCTTCCTTGTATGTTTCTGTTCACACTCTTGAGCCTCGGCCATCCCCCTGAGAAGATCATGCCCCAGCTGACTGCTGGTGCAAAGACCTGAGAGCCGTGTGGAGCAGAGCTGCCTAGCCAAGTCATAGACCTACAGTGACAAGAAGAGGTGCCTAGCCAAGTCATAGACCTACAAGGACAAGAAGAGGTGCCTAGCTGAGTCATAGAGCTACCATGAGAAGAAGAGGTACCTAGCCGAGTCATAGACCTACCGTGAGAAGAAGAGCTGCCTAGCCAAGTCATAGACCTACAGTGACAAGAAGTGGTGCCTAGCCAAGTCATAGACCTACAGTGACAAGAAGAGGTGCCTAGCCAAGTCATAGACCTACAGGGACAAGAAGAGGTGCCTAGCCAAGTCATAGACCTACCGTGAGAAGAAGAGGTGCCTAGCCAAGCCCAGACTAGATCACCCAAACCCCAGCTGGCCAGCGGATGGGGAAGTGATAATCGCTGATTGTTGTTAAGCTGCTGAGACTTGAGCAGGTTTGTCACACAGCGATAGCTAACTGATATATCTACCCACTTGCCACAACAGTGTGAAGGAGTAGGTTTTACTACCATAGGCCTTTGAAGAGCTAACTTATGTATTAAGTCTGGTTAAGTGTTCCTAATTTCTGAGTTCCTAATTTAAGGGATAGTCGTCCCTCGTTTCAAGGGCATTTCTAAAGGGCTAGAAGAAGGGAAGAGGAAAGAATGCTTTCTGTGTGCTCAGCACAGCGCTCAGTGCTTTCGCCTGGGTCAAGTTACATGGAATCTGTTGACCATGAAGGCGTCACAGGCCTCCCTCTGCCAGGGAACAAGGACCTCAGACCTATGAGGCGGTTCTGGGGGAGATGGAATTCTCAGATGGAATTTCATGCATTTTTTATTGAGTTCATAATAGTTCACAACCTTGTGAAATTTCAGTTGTACGTTATTTTTGTCCATCACCATATAGGTGGTCCTCTTCACCCTTTGTGCCCTCCCCCCAACCCCCTTTCCCTGGTAACCACTAAACTGTTCTCTTTGTCTGTGTGTTCGTTTATCTTCCACATATGGCTGAAATCATCTGGTGTTTGTCTTTCTCTATCTGGCTTATTTCGCTTGACATCATACCCTCCAGGTCCATCCATGCTGTTGTGAATGGGATGATTTTGTCTCTTTTTCTGGCTGAGTAGTATTCCATTGTATATATATATATCTCACATCTTCTTTATCCAATCATTGGTTGATGGGCACTTGGGTTGCTTCCACATCTTGGCTATTGTGAATAATGCTGCAATGAACATACGGGAGCATAAGACACTTTGAATTGTTGATTTCAAGTTGTTTGGGCAGATACCCAGTAGTGGGATGGCTGGGTCATACGGTTTTTCTATTTTTAGTTTTTTGAGGAATCTTCATACTGTTTTCCATGGTGGCTGCACCAGTTTGCATTCTCACCAGCAGTGTGTGAGGGTTCCCTTCCCTCCACACCCTCTCCAACATTTGTTATTTTTTTGTCTTGGTGATTATAGCCATTTTAATAGGTGTAAGGTGGTATCTTAGTGTAGTTTTGATGTGCATTTCCCTGATGATTAGTGATGTTGAGCATCTTTTCATGTGTCTATTGGCCATCTGTATATCCTCTTTGGAAAAATGTCTGTTCATATCCTCTGCCCGTTTTTTATCAAGTCGTTTGGTTTTTTGTTGTTTGGTTGTGTGAGTTCTTTATATATCATGGAGATTAACCCCTTGTCAGATATATGATTTGCAAATATTTTCTCCCAGTTGATGGGTTGTCTTTTCATTTTGATCCTAGTTTCCTTTGCCTTGCAGAAGCTCTTTAGTCTGATGAAGTCCCACTTGTTTAGTTTTTCTTTTGTTTCCCTTGTCTGAGAGGACATGGTATTTGAAAAGATCCTTGTAAGATCAATGTCAAAGAGTGTACTACCTATATTTTCTTCCAGAAGTTTTATGGTTTCAGGTCTTACCTTCAAGTCTTTGATCCATTTTGAGTTCATTTTTGTGTGTGGCATAAGATAGTGGTCTACTTTCATTCTTTTGCATGTGGCTGTCCACTTTTCCAGAGAGGGCACTTTTTGGTGGCCTTCCCCAGGCTTTGTTTTGCATATGCACCAGGGGGCACAGTGGGAAGAGCCAGATGGTGAGAGCCAGGAGACCTGGAATCCAGGGCCTGCTTTGCCATGGGCCGGCTGCCCGCCTAGGGTACACCCCTCCCTCTCTGCACCTCTGCCTCCGCAGTTGCTATCAGCGTTTGGGGCTGGACGGGAGCTCTGCCAGGCAGCACAGAGCAACTCCGTGTAAGGTGGTTTTGCATAAAGGCTCTGGAGTCAGACCTGGGTTTACATCCTGCTGCCCGCCTTGGGGGCTGTGTGACCTCGGGCAAGCTGCGTCACTTCCCTGACCTCAGTTCCCCTCACTGTAAGAGTGTCCTTGTGAGACCTGGTTGCAGCTAAGTATGCAATGGGCCTGGCACAGGAGGCCCTCCATCAGTGGTGTTTGATGCTACTAATATAGTGCAACTAGTTAGTCTCCGGAAATCAGTCATCTCAAAATAGCAATCAGTTACTTTCGACAGAGTAAATATTTTTCTTCTTCTGCCTCATTTCAAGCATTTCCTCTTTAATTTTACGGTTGCGTTTACAAAAGAGTTATTTACACTGCAGAGAGGCAGGAAGGGCCAGCTCCTTGAAATGGTTTCACAGATTCCCTCTGCTTCCTGTTAAGATATTAGCGCCCAGTAATTGTCGCTCTCCGTGAACGTGGAGCCTCGGCTGGGAACGCACGCCCTGTAGTAATTGTGAGTTGTCTTGACGCTAATTACATGGGGGAGGCTGTTTAATTGCCAGTTAAATTGACTGTGTGTGTTTTCTCTAATCTGCGTTTCCGGGCAAGTCGGATGACATCAGCTCCTCATTGGACTGAGCGTGAATTTGGAAGACCCAAAGAGGCCGCTGCGAGAGAAAGAGAGGCTGGTGGAAGGCAGGTGGGGCCCAGCAGCCAATGACAACAGGACTGTGTATGGTTGAACGTGTGGTCATCATGGGATCCAGCCTGGGGTCGCCTGGAAGTTGAGGGGAGGAGGACAACCTGGATGGTAGCTGGGGCCCGTCACCAGGACCGTGCTCAGCATAGTCCCACTTGACCGCATCGGGATCCCCCACAGCATCCTTGTACAGGCTGCTCCCTTCCAGACCTCTGCTGATGTTGGTCCTTCTGTCTGGAGTGTAGGTCCCAGTCCCCACTCCCACAGCCTCCTAACTCTGCAGTGTCGTTCAATACCCAGCTACAATGCCATCTTTCCCACGAAGCCCTTCTTGATTTCTCAGTCGGAAGAAAACGTCCCCTCTGGTCTAAACGCCCAGGACTTCTCTGTGTCCTCTTGAGCCCATGCCCACGTTCCTCCTTGTGTTCGAACGAATTGAGAACCAGACCGTGAGCTCCCTGAAGACAGATCACACCTCCTACAGAGTGAGTGATCAGTAACAGGAGGTGGGAGGCCGGAGAGAGGACGGGAGACAGAAGAAGAAGGAAGAGGAGGAGGAGAACGAAATGGTGGTGGCAAAGGGAGGAAGGAAAGTTGCGGAATAAGAATAGCAACTAGGGGCCGGCCCCGCGGCCGAGTGGCTAAGTTCACCGACTCCGCTTTGGCGGCCCAGGGTCTTGCCGGTTCAGATCCCGGGCGCAGACCTAGCGCCGCTCATCAAGCCACGCTGAGGCGGCATCCCACATAGAAGAACTGGAAGGACCTACAGCTAGAATATACAAGTATGTACTGGGGGGCTTTGGGGAGAAGAAGAAAGAATAGCAACTAACACTTCTTGAGCGTTGTGTGTGTGTGTGTGTGTGTGTTATGCGTGTGCTTACTGTTCTAAGGACCTCATCCTTGTTAATGCATTAAACTGCCCCCTAATCCTGAAGTAGGTACCATTCCCATCCCCATCTCACAGATGGAGAAACTGAGGACTTTGAGAAGCTAAGTACCTTGTTAACACAGCCTTCAGGGTAGATCCAGGACTCTGAGCTTTCAGCTACCCAAGCTGAGCCGTCTTGAAGGCAGGAAGGGAGGGTGGGAAGAGGTAGGGCGGGAGGGAGAGCGAGGAGGAGAGTTGAATCCCATCGCATGAGTCCTCCTGATGTTTAAAAACCTCTCCAGCCTTCCACACGCGCGTCCTCCTTAGCTCAAAAGCTAAATTAGAGAGGATTGCTCTCTCCTCACTTTAGTAATTTAGATAAAAGTAAAATTTTGTCTGAGAGCAGAAGCAATTATGGTGCGGGTTTTGTGATTAACTTGATTAACACTGTTTCACTCTAAAAATGATCCCCCCCCACCCCCCCGCCTTTGCTAGCGTCCTGTAATCAGAGCCACGTCTTTCAACTGTGCTACAGCTGCGGTTTCTCCCCCCGGCTCCCCAAAAAGGATTTTGACATAAATACTTATTAGGGAGGACTCTAGTCTCTGGTTGGAACAGTTGAGCGAAGAGGAGGAAAATGTCTCTCCCCACATTAGCATCTGTAGCGGGTTAAAAGGCTGTCGCCCGCTACCCTGGTTACTGACAAAGATCCCAATTATGCAGCGATGAAATATACATACATGATACAGGAGGGCTTATCCATTTTTAATTTTTTTTTTCAAAGAGAAAACGTTCAGAGAAAACTCTAATTAGGGATTTCGTTTCTTTAAGAGGAAAATGATACGTGGTTTCAGGAAAGATTATTTGGGGTTCTCATTGGGCAATTGTGAATCTTTCTAACCCCGGGTTTCTGCTCCTGAGCGAAGAGACTGGAGCCGACTGGGCGGTCGTGGAAATGCAGGTCTTCTGCCTGTGCAGCTTTGAATCCCAGGTGGGTTTGGGGTTTGAGCTGGTACCCTGATGCCTTCTCCCCCGGGGCAGTCCTCTGGGTTCCTGGCTCCCACGCTCTCCTCTGTTCCCTCCGAGTCTGAGAGCAGCTTCCCACCATCCCTGCTCAGGCCTTCCTGATGGCCAGCTGCTCCTTCTGGAATCCCCACCACCAGCCAGGTGCTCCGCAGAATCCTCTTGTTTAACAAAACCCACCGGCCTAGCAGTGGGAATTACTACTACCCACATGAGCTCCGGGGGGTCAGGTCACTTGCCCAAGGTCACACAGCTGCTCAGTGGTGAAGGGGGATTTGAACCCGTACGCACTGGCTCCAGAGCCCCTGCCTGCTCTCCCTCGACGTGTAGATGCCTAGAGAACCACAGTGTTACAGCTTAGAGGGGGCGACCGCCCCACTCAGCAATGGAGGAAACTGAGGCCCCAGGAAGGGGAAGGGCTTGTCTAGGGCCGCAGAGCTTCTAGTCTTAGGTAGGCTGGGTGGCCCGGTTCCTGGACGCCTGCCTTCCTCTGGGGTCAAGCCAGCTCTGTCCGGCCTTCCTCTGTACTGACCTCTTTGCCCCGCCCCCCGATGTTGGCATGTTGAAGCCCTAACCCCCAAGGTGACTGTTTGGAGACACGACTTTAGGGAGGTAATTAAGGCTCATTTGGGTCATAAGGGTGGGGCCCAGATCCAATAGGACCGGCATCCTTATGAGAAGAGGAAGAGACTCCAGAAGTGCGCTCATCGGAGAAAAGGCCGTGGGAGCACACAGCAAGGCCGTGTGCAAGCCGGGAAACCAGGGCTCGCCAGCAACCAGCTCTGCTGGCCCCTTGATCTTGGACTTCCAGCCTCCAGAACTGTGAGAAAATACACTGCTATTGTTTAAGACCCCTGTCGGTGGCATTCTGTGTGGCAGCCGAGCCGGCTCAGACAGCCTCTAAGACCTGTCTGCTTCCGTGTCGTGTGCTCCACACAGATCAGGACAAGCCGAGGAGGGGCTCCTTTTTCTGGAATCCACAAGCTCCTCTGAGAGATGTGTTCGCTGTGGCCGGCTTCTAGGTCATCTCTAGAACCTTTCCAGGATCCTCTGATGCCGCTGTGTGTGCAAAAGTCCCAGACATTACAATTTCCTTCTTTCAGGGTCTCTGCAGTTTATCGAGAGCTGCTCACCGAAACCGACTTCTTGCAAATTTCATGTCACTGATGGGCTCAGAATTTTCAGTTTATCTCCTTCATCACTTACTTACGCTCCACGTAGGCAATCGAATCTGGAAATCTAGAACCTTCTCTCCCTGCCTGTCTCGCCCCCGTGCCCAGGGGCAGCGTCCTCCCCGAGGAGGCAAAGCAGAAGTGATGTCATGATACGTTATCCAGAGGCGCTCCGGGACTGGAATGAGTTCAAATCTCAGCTCTCTTGTCAGCTGGTGACCTCAAGTGGGTTCCCTGAACTCTCTGGGTCTCAGTTTCCCCATCTGTAAAATGAGGTTGATAATAATTGTACAGACCTCATAGGAGTGAAGCGAAATCAGGTTATTTGTTGAAGGCAGATAGACCAGAGGACACAGCAAACTCTCAGTGTTAGCGTGTCATCTTCACTACATGCATGAACAGGTGGAGCCGCATGAAACAGTCCTTTTGTAGGTTACAAGGTGTAACCTACACATATCAGCAGTTGCAACTGTCCCACCCTCATGTCTATTGAGCTCTCAATAGATATTAGATGCTGTGCTCACAGGCATCACCTGGAGAAGTGTGTATGGATGAGGATGCCCCGGAGAGGGAAGGACCCACAGATGGCAGAGAGTAGAGCAGGGACTCAAACCCAGGCCTCCTGGTTCTCAGCCTCCCGGACACGCAGACGGTCACCTGGCAGCCTGAGCCACGTCTCTGAACCCCAAGTCCAGCTCTGTCTGCTCTGCACCTCTCTCCTCGTGCCAAGATGGAGGCAGCCTGCGGGAGGAGGGTAGGAGGCTGGTAGAGTTCATCCTCTTCCTCTGCGTCCCACCATCCTGGAAGGGCCCACAGGGGTCCATCTCCGCCACAAGGGCCCTCTGGCCTCATCGGCCCCCTCCCGTCCAGCCCTCAGCCGGCCTCCTGATTTCTCATCCTGTGCCACCAGCCTCTTTCCTGCCTTGCCTGGGGTGGGCTCAGGCCTGGCATCACTCCAGAACAGCTTAATCAGAATAAATCCTGAGAAAGCACATGTATTATTTATTCCAGCAAAGGTTAAATAATTTGATGAATTTCTTAGGACGCTGCCGGAATGCTGATGGCCTCTTGGAAAAAAACACACACACACAAACACAGACAAAAAACAACAAATTTCTCTCTACACACATACCACACTTGCCCCATGTCACTTGCCCCTGTGTTGGCTCACACAGGGGACCAAGTGGGCGGCCCTCGGTGGCACTAGCACTGGGGCCCAGGAGGAGACAGATTTTCCTCCTTGCTGACTGCAGATGGCAGCTCCGCCCCCTGGCCTCTCTAGCATGATGCATTATCCTGAGCTGACGATGCCTTTGATTCTGCAAATGGCCACGGAAAGCCTATTGATTTACAGGCCCAAATGATGGCCTTGCCTGAAACGGATTTTCTACAGAGCTCCTTGCACTTGGGGCTCTGGGGCTGTTGGGATCAAGGAGGGGGCTGTCAGGAGACAGGAGGACAAGGAGAGAAGCCCCTGCCTGGGGTCTGGGGGGGACGGGGCCCTTGTTGCCCATGACCGCCATGGCACATGGGCTCCCCTAAGCCAAGCGGGGAGACCAGAAATAGAGGCGAGTCGGAGCAGGTAATGGGTGTCCTCGTTCTCCTCTCTTCCTCTTCCTATGCTTCCTCCTCCTCTGCTTCCTCCTCTTCCTCCTCCCCTTCCTCCTCCTCCCCATCACAGTGGCTCCATCCATCTAGCGCTTCCACGTGCCCAGCACAGGCCTGAGCGTTTTATGTACATCATGCCCTGAAGCCCTCCAACAGCCCCAGTGAGCTGGCCACTTGCGTTTAAATCTCCATTTAAGAGACAAGCAGCCCCAGACAGGTTCAGTGAGTTGCCAAAGGGCGCAGAACCATTAGGCAGAGCAGCCAGGCTTCTCACCATCTCTCTGGGCACCAGGCCTGCATCCTTTCCGCTCTGCCATCTAGACTGGAGAGGGAAACAGCCTGGGCTCTGCAGGCTGACCGCCGAGGGGGAAGCTGGCTCTGCACGTGCGGCTGTGTGACGCTGTGGACGTTTCCCGACGCCCGGTGCCTGTAAGATGAAGATGATCGCAGCCCCCGCCTCCTCGGGGTGGGGTGAGGATGGGATGGGTTCATATCGTGAGTGACACCCAGAGCCGTGCCTGGCACAGACTAGGAGCCTCAGCAGTGTTTACCACCATTGTTGTCCCCGCACTGCATCTGACTAGCAGCACCCGCCACAAACCTGGGCAACGCACCCCACTCGACAAATGATTCTTTGTCACATTGAGTTGTTCAATCCCTAGTCCCCAAACAACCCATTTTACAGACAAGGAGAAAGAAGTCCACCCAGAGAGGTCTGGTGGAGGTTCTGCCGGCTTCAGAGCAGCCCTCAGGGAGGCAGCAAAGGGGGGGTGACGGATGCCGCCCTGGGGTCACACAGACCTGGGCAGGAGTCACGGCTCTGGCCAACTTGGGGCAGCACCAGGGGCTGAAGCTCTAGCTCTCTGACCTTGATTTCTCATCTTCAATGAAAAATGGGGGAAAATACAACCTATGTTGTAGGGTTGTCCCTTCCATGGACCTGCACTGGGCTAAACTCTGTACGGGTGTTTCGGACTTGATCTTGTGTGTGTGGATGTCCCGGTGCACCTGGTGAATGGTACTCAGCAAGTGGCAGCTGCTCCTATCCTCCAGCTGAGCTGGCCTCGCTGCCTGCCCCAGGCCTCACTGCCCTAAGAGGCAGCTATCTCCCTTTGCCTCCTTGTTTCTTCGGGCTTCGCCTCCCGTTTAACCTCCTCATCCCGACCCAACCGATGCCCGACCCCACCCCACCTCCCCCCAGATAAAGCTTGTTCTGGTTTTCTGCTCCACCACTGGTGCCTTATTTCTCTTCTGCTTATGCAGCCCTTTGGACGTGACCCTGGAGACTGTCCTTTGGTTTGGAGGCTGCTGTCTTCAGGGACGCTGCCTTCAGTTCCCTTGATTAGTGCTTTGTTCCCTGGCCAAGGAGGGATGGTATTCCTTTGGTTGGCCTGGGTGGGGAGGGGGTGGAGGTCAGCAGAGACACTCCGAGCCTGCCCAGCTTCTGAGGACAGAGGGAAAAGGCTCCATAAGCTTCCCCCAGACTGGGCGCTCCTCGAGGGCAGGCAAGGGGTCCTGTTCACCCCTGTGTCACCAGCACCCCTCGCAGGGCCTGGCACACAGTAAGTGTGCACAAAACGTTTGCTGAGCCCCAAGCTAAGCCTGGATCCAGTGCCCCCAGCAGGATTCTCACAGCTGTTAATCTTCCTAAACAACATTCTACCCCAAACGTAGAGGATGTGATTTACAGAATTGAAAGCATACGTTGGAGGAATTTCAGGATGTGGTTGTTCTATGTGTTTGCGTTAGTCACGAATACTTCTGAGAGCGGCCTCATGGGGTAGGACTGAACGTTAATCCACTCATCATGCAATCAGTGCTGCGTTTACGGAGAAGCATCAGATTCTTTGATACCATGGAGGCCTCTTCTCCATGATCTCAGTCATCCATGAAAATTGAGAGGAAATGGTGGAAAAGCTACCAAGCTGGGTATGGAACAGTCCTCAGAGCAGTGTTGATGCATGGGCATGGCCCCTAACTCAGTAAGTGAATAATGTGTATACCCAGCTTTCTATCCATCCATCCATCCATCTATCCACTCATTCATCTATCCATCCATCTACCCATCCACTTATTCATCCATCCATCCTATCCATCCATCTATCCACTCATTCATCCATCCACCCATCTATCCATCCACTCATTCATCCATCCATCCTACCATCCCTCCGTCTATCTATCCACTCATTCATCCATCCACCCACTCATTCTCCATCCATCCAACCATCCATCCATCCATCTATCCATCCATCCATCCATCCATCCACTCATTCATCCATCCATCCTACCATCCCTCCATCTATCTATCCACTCATTCATCCATCCACCCACTCATTCTCCATCCATCCAACCATCCATCCATCCATCTATCCATCCATCCATCCATCCATCCACTCATCCATCCATCCATCCTACCATCCATCCGTCCATCCATCCATCCATCTATCCATCCATAAAATGGTTGGGTCAGCCATAGTACCTGCTTGCCACAATGTATTGGTCTTAATACTTCAAAAAGCTTATAAGACCCTTCTATTAGTCAGGTTGGGCTGCCCTAACAAAACGCTGTAGACTCTGTGGCTTAAACAACAGAAATTTATTTTCTCTCAGTTGTGGAGGCTGGCAGTCTGAGATCAGGATGTAAGCATAGTCACCTTTTGGTTCTCTCTTCCTGGCTTGCAGACAGCTGCCTCCTCATGGCATGCTCACACGGCCTTTCCTCAGTGCTGCGCATGGAGAACAATCCCTTTCTCTTCCTCTCTTGTAAGACCACCAATTCTGTAGGATGAGAACCTCACCCTATGACCTCACTCAACTTAATTACCTCTTAAAAATCCTGTCTCCAAATACGTCACATTAGAGACAGGGCTTCAGCATAAGAATTTCGGGGGGAGCACAATTCAATCGATAGCAACCCTCAAGGACAGGAGCATCTTATTGGGTTCCTTCCCCCCACACCCAGCCTAGCAGGATACAAATGAAAAATATCTGTCAGTCTACTACTTGGCCTTAACCAATTCCATCCCAAATACTCACACGGGGAGTAAGACACGCAGGATGGGCTATTGGGAATCAGGCAAACATGGATTTGATTCTAGGCTCTGTCACTCAGCTGGGGGAAGGACAGCATTTAATCTCCAAGAGCCTTAGTTTCTCCGTCTTTAAAATGGGGCAAATCACAGCACACACTTTATAAGATGAAATCCTGCCTGTTGAGCGCATCACATAGGTTCCAGAGCAGAATAGGTGTTTAACAATTGGCAAAGCCCATTGGGATTGGGAGGGCCCAGGCCTAGGAAGGAGCATTTCCTAGAGATGAGAGGCAGTTAAGAATAGTTATTAAGGGAGTGGATTCTGGAGCCAGACTCCCGAAGTTTAAAGCCGAGCCTTCCCTCTTTCTGATTGAGTGACCTGCGGCCTGTGCCTCCGTTTCCGCATCTGGAAAAATGGAAACATCAACAGCAGCTGTCTCATGGGTTGTTCTGACTTAATACCTACTTAAAAATTAAAAATGTTCGCTAGGATTCTTTGAGAACCAAGGAATTGTGACTACCCTCCAGGGGGCAATATTGCATTCCCTTAGGTGCATTTTGTTAATTTACGGTAATTTTTATTAACTTACACCGCTTGATGGTGTGAGGGATGGGTACTCCCTGAGGTCTAGGTGCCCATGTTTCTCTCCTTCTGTATCTCACCCAGGGTGAGCTCTGCCTGGGGCGGGAGCGCAGGCCTCAGGGCAGACCCCCTAAACGCCTGAGATCCTGCTAGTGGGTGGGCCCAGGCCCCAGTGGGAAAACACAACCGGAGAGACTGCTTGTTGTTTCCCCTTTTTAATTACCGCTTCCTTAATTGAGTCGCAAGTGGTGTTTGTGTTGCCATCAAACCCACGAGGACCTTGTTGTTTACATGAATGACTCTCAGTGGAGTGACAGCTCCGAACCCGGAGATGTTCTGTTTGTAGCAATTTTAACAAAGTGGCGGGCATCGGCTACAGATTTCCTTCCTAACGCATGGCCTGGGAGCTGCTAAAAAGGGGCTGGGCTTTCTTTTGCAAGGAATGACATGATACATAGTATGGAACCCTAGTGTCGCAGGACCCTGGAGCCCTGGAACCTTAGAGTCTCTGAGCCACGGAGGGCCTCCCCCATCTGCCGCTCTGATGCTCCTGGAGATGGCGAACTTTGTGTCTTACAGGCAGCGCCTTCCCCGCTGAGACCGCCAGCCGTTGGGGAGATCTCCCTTGCTCATTCAGCTCCACTGCGCATTGCGCTGCTGTGTGCTGAGTCCTCTGGAGTCGTCATATCTGGAGAGGCGGCTGCAATGGGAGACAGCTGGAGGGACCAGGAGAGACGGAGACTCGGGCTGTCTTCCTTTCTGTTAAGTCAGTAGGTATAGACTGAGACTGGCTACGGGCCTTGGGCTCATGCTGACAGCTCCAGAGAGGACAGGAGCGGATTCCAACAGAACTTTGTCCTTGAGAAATCCGTGCCCAAGCTGGCAAGGGCTGCACCCACAGACCCACGGGGTAGGTACTTGAGAGAATTAAGTGCTAAGTTGGGTGGCACATCTTCTACATGCAATCAGGAAAGGAAGTCAGAGAAGGCTTCCCGAAGGAGGTTGGCTCACGTGAACTGGGCCCTGAGGGATGAGCACAGTGAGGAAGGATGGGGAGGAGGACGAGCAAAGAGAAAGACAACATCTCCTGCCCTCAGTGGGTCAAACGTGGCTACCGTCACTGTCCCGTCACACACCCACTAAGACCCTGGCCAGGTACCAGCCCAGGAGGACACAGTGTCAGCGCAGCTTCCTACCTGTTTATTTTTTTTGGTTTATGGAAAGATAATTCAGGAGACATTATTTCAATCAGACCCCTACGCAGTTTAGGAATGCTAATGCTTCCTCTATTAAAAAGGTGCGGAATAATTAGGATGCTGATGAAGACCGGGGGCAGACTCTGGAGAAATCCATTACCCAGCGCTCAACACTTTTCCCGTCCCCTCTGTATCCCCGAGTGACAAATTAACACAGAGCAGAACAACGGCTGCTAACACTTAGGGCACATTTAGCTTGGATGGGAAGCTAGGTTTTTTTTACAAAATGAAGATTTTCCTGGTTCAACCTTGGAACAATTTGGGACCGCAGAAAGAAGCCAGAAGAGAGTGAGCAGGCTGTAGACCAGGGTGAGGGGCAGGCACAGAGTGGAAAGCCAGGGCACCCACCACTGGATTCGGGCGAAGAGGTCAGGTTCTAATCCTGTGGGCATGCAGTGTGACCTCGGGATGCCACAACCTTCGATTTGGGGACAGTGAGAGGGTGACCCTCATTGGAGGGAGGAAGCAAGAGGAGACTTCAAACAACATAGAAATAGTAGGAATTAACATTCACTGAATGCTTCTTATGAGCTACGCACTATTCTGAGGGTTTATCTGTACAAATTCGTTGAATTCCCACAATCATCCCCCAGAAAGAGGTACTATGATTATCTTCATTTTAAAGATGAGAAAATTGAGGCACAGAGTTCATACGTGACCTGCTTGATGGCAGAACAGAAACCTGAACTGTGGACGGCATCTGATGGGGCCGTGGCTGGAAGTACGAAGGCACAGGGATCATTGGGGAAACATCCAGGACAAGGAGTGTGGGCCCAGCCCAAGAAGGACCTTAAAAAACAGGTGTTACGGAGGGAATTGTGTCCACCAAAAAGAGTCTAAGGTCCTAACCCACAGTACCTGTGAATGTGACCTTATTTGGAAGAAGGGTCTTTGAAGATGATCAAAGATGAAGTCTTGAAGGAGAGCTCTCATTCACTACGACTGGTGTCCTTATGAAAAGGGGAAATTTGCACACAGAGAGAGACACGCACAGAGAGAGGGTGATGTGAAGACACAGGGAGACTTCCACCTACAAGCCGAGGACTGCCGGAAGCTACTGGAAGCTAGGAGAAAGGAACAGAACCCACTCTCCCTCACAGCCCTGAGAAGGAACCAGCTGGGCCAGCACCTTGATCTTGGACTTCGAGCCTCCAGAACCATGAGACAATGTATTTCTGTTGTTTGAGCCACCCCATCTGTGATACTTTGTAACGGCAGCCCCAGGAAACTAACACAACAGGGAAAGGAGATGGGTCCCAGGGACCTAGGCAATAGGGAGCTATTGCAGGTTTCAGAGCAAGGGAGTCACGTGCAGTTGGTCTTTTTTTGAAGATCACTCCAGTGGTGTGTATACCCAACATCTTGAAGGGTGGAAGTGCTGGAGACCGGAGAAGAGGGACATTATCACAGGCGAGATGATGGGAGAAGCGGCTGGGCGCTGTGCAGGGACCGTGGGGGAAGCAGGCAGGAACCATGGACTGTCAACAGGAAGGGGACCGTGCCCCCTTTCAGGGCTGCAATCTCATGTCGTTAAATAATTGTATTCGCTAAATCAACTGCCCACTTTCATCGCTTCCTCCCTGGGGGAGACTGAAAAGCTCTGAGTTAATATCTAAAAGAAAAAAATGGAATTCAGGGATCAAACAACTTTTTTGATGAGGGAAGTGTTATTTCTACCAAGCTAAGACATCAAAGCCTGTGAATGGCGCTTTTTAGGTAATATTAAAGCAGGCCCTAAATAATGTTTGACTATTTCTCTGCGTTTCCCGGGGATCACAGACCATCTGTCCCAGCGGAAGAACATCCAGCCCCCTCTCCAGGCGGACCTGCGGGTTTTCCCAGGAATGCAGCCCTTGTGTAAATACGACTTAAATTTCTCTTTGCATTTAGCAGCCCAAGCATTACGATTCATTGTTCTAGGCATAACATGCATTTCTGTAGATTAAATTGGCTAAAAGCCTGACAAACGATTCAGCTATGGTTTGACAGTTCTATTCCCAGGGTTGGTTCTTGCGTCAGAAGACGTATCTGCATTCCAGCAAAGTCACCTATAAATGAAAAGCAAATTCCATTTCTTCATTGATTCCTATTATTAAATGGTAGATCGCTTCTCCAGACTACTTGTAATAGTTAGATTTTGCTGTGTAACAAACCACCCCCAGATATAGTGGCTTATAAAAGGAACCATTTTATTCCTGCTCACGTGTCTGTGGGTCAACTGAGCAGTTCAACTGTCAGCTGGTGGGTGGGCTGGGGGCTGGTGGGTCTAGAGTAACCTCAGTCACGTATTGGCTAGAGCGAGCAGAGAAACTAGCACGTGTGTCTGCCCATCCAGCAGGCTAGACTGGGCTTGCCCCCATGGCCGTAGTTTCAGGGTTCCCAAGTGTACCTTGCAAGCTTCTGCTTGTGCCATATTTGCTAATGTCCCGTTAGCCAAAGCAAGCGCCATAACCACACCCAGATTCCCGTATGGAGAGAGAAAGAGAGACTGCCTCTAGATGGGAGGAGAGGTAATGTCACTTTGCAGATGGGTGTGCTTCCAGGGATGGGAGAAATTTTGGACCACTTTTGCAATCTGCCATACTCCTCCTCCTATGAGAACAAATAAAGCATATTTTAACATGCTCTGTGCCAGCTAGATTTTTTTATAATTTATGTCTCACTTAGAGAAGTTATGCAACTTCCTCAAGGTCTCACAACTAGTCATCACGGGAGCCAAGATTCAGGCTCAGGGCTGTCTGAGCCTGAATCTTATGCTGTTTTCTACTACTCATTTCTTTCTACCAGTTATGGAGTGAGATTCGTCATTTTTCTGTTCTTAGAGCACATTACTGAACTTTTCACTATATTCTAGTCTGTTACTTTTCTGTTCTGTTTTCTCCGTGGTTAGTCATCCACTTTCACTTGCCTTCCTCCAGTGATGGGGAGCTCACTATCTATCTTGACAGCCTCATTCACAGTTGAAAGCTCAATCTATTACGAAGTTCTTTTAAGTCAAAATGAGATGCTAGGGCCAGCCCTGCGACCGAGTGGTTAAGTTCTCACACTCTGCTTCAGTGGCTCAGAGTTTTACTGGTTCGGATCCTGGGCACAGACATGGCATCACTCATCAGGCCACATTGAGGCGGCATCCCACATGCCACAACTAGAAGGACCCACAACTAAAAAAAAATATACAACTATGTACTAGCGGGGTTTGGGGAGAAAAAGCAGAAAAAAAATGAGATGCTAAAAAACCTGGGTGGGAATACAGGGCGTTGACAGGAGAAGTTTTGTTTAAGTTTTATTTTCTGCTCTAAAATCTATAGTTCATCTTTTTTGAGCTGCCTGGTTTTGTAATTGTGGTTATCTTTCTTCTGCATCATTTGGAAATTGCAATTTGCATCGAAAGAACCAACACAGGAAACTTTTGATTAACTAGAGGAGGAACTTTTTTTTTCCTTAAAGAAAATGAAGATAAGAAAATAAATCTTTAAAAAGCCTTGTAAAACAGGAGCCATGACGCCCACCTTCCTGGACCTCTAGGACCACTCACTTGTGGTTGTCTCTGACGGGACGCGTTCTAGACAGGCAGAGGCTGTGTGCGGAGGATGATGTTCATGGAATCATTCATTCATTCACTCACTCTTCATCAAACACTGAAAAGAGTTTAGTATATTCAAGACAGCATCGGATAAACCAAGGGGTAGAGCGAATTATCATAGCACTGACTCCAGGATTTCGGAGTCTAGAAGGGGAAGAAGGCAGAAGAATCTGACCCAGGGAAAAGTTCCAGGGGCCTGTGAAAGGCGCAGAATGCAGCGGGAGCTCAGAGGAGGGCGAGATGGCAGCCAGGGAGATCAATCCTGGGCCCTTCCACTTCGTCCCTCGTCTGAGGGCTGAAAACTGCCCTTTAACACGGCGCATCAGAAATCATCAAACCTGGCTCTTCAGGGCTACCCTCGTCTGAAGCCCCACCGACAACGTGAAATCTTGAAAGTCAAGGCTGTTCCCGAGCAGATTCCAAGCCCCAAAGGACTCAGAGATGAGCAGGCCCGCGGTCAGCCTCCCGCGGATGGAAGGGGCTGTTCTGGGTGGTGGAGACGTCAGGAGAATCAGGAACAGAGCAGCGCTCCTCCGTGGACTTCTTCAACTTCCTCCCTGCAGCTGGTTTCAGATGTTTTCTCAATAAAAATTACCACTGGGCAAACACAAATAAACTTAACGGATTTAACTGACAGAGTTAAACAAGCAGAAGATAGGATTTCTCTTAATGAGAAGAAACTACTTGCATATGAAAAAGATTTAAAACGGAGGATCCAAGAACTCACCAGAAACTTGGAACAGATTCACAGAACTGGGCGGCGGGTGGGGGGAGCCACCAGGCAGGAAAACTCCATCTGGAAGCTGAAGGGCAGGGCGGGGCAGCGGGAAAGGCATGGACGAGGATGGGGAATGGCCCTGCCATGGACTCCAGCCCCTGCGATGGACTGTGGCAGACTGGCAGACACCAGTAGAGGGTTTTAAGCAGGGGGCCATTGAATTAAGTCTTTGCTTTTGAAAGACCCTTCTGATTCCCTGCAAGATTGGAGGCAAGGAAACCAGCTGGAAAGGGGCTGTCAGGCTGAGAGGTGAAACAGTTCCAGGTTTAGGAGTAATGTCAGAACCTCCACTTTCTAGCAGGTGAGCCAACCCCTGCCTTACCATTTGGCGCTTTGGCTCAATCACGCCTCTCTATCAGCGTTTGTGTAAGGCTTCTATGAGGTTATATTCACGAATTATTGATTCCTTTAACAGATATTTCTTGGGGCCAGCCCGGTGGTACAGCGGTTAAGTTTGCACGTTCTGCTTCTTGGCAGCCCCGGGGTTCGCGAGTTCAGATCTCGGGTGTGGACATGGCACCACTTGGCACACCATGCTGTGGTAGGTGTCCCACATATAAAGTAGAGGGAGATGGGCACGGATTTTAGCTCAGGGCTAGGCTTCCTCAGCAAAAAAACAAAGAGGAGGACTGGCAGTAGTTAGCTCAGGGCTAATCTTCCTCAAAAAAAAAGAAAAAGAAAAAGAAAAAGAACAGATGTTTCCTGAGAACCTACTGTGGGCCAGGTACTGTTCACAGCACTGGGGATGCAGGAGTGAACAAGGCACCCAGGGCCCTCCTCCTGCACGCTTACGTGCCAGTGGAACTTCGATTCTGAATTTTTGGCTGCAAAACATTTTTTGGAATTGTCTGAATCTTTCGTTTGCGATGAACAGAAACTTGCTTAAGGAATCCACGGGTTCCTACCGTTCAGCGCATGATGAGGGAGCCTGCTGAAGCTGAGGAAGAGCTGTAGGGACCAGGGCCTTGGAACCGAGGATCTGGAATCCAGGATGAAATTCTGAGCATCACGGCTCTCCCTGTGTGTCCGTCTCGGCTTGTCTCCGCCTTTCTGCATGTCGGCTTCTTTCCCGCCCATGGCAGAGAGGTCTTCCCAACACGGTGGGGACAGCGCCACCAGCAGCCCCAGCTTAGTAACCCCAAGAAAAAAAGTACTTCCTTCTCTCAGCCTCAGCATGGCAATCCCAGAGAAGGTCCCTCTAGCTCCTGCTTGGGATACCATCTCCCCTCTTGAACTAATTAATCATTGTTGCCAGGAAGATGGAGAAGCACGATTGGCCCGGCTTGTTCATGAAGCCAATGGCTGAGTACCGTAATCAATGCTTCCACCAGAAACACACGGAGAGAGGAAACAATGTACCCCAACACGAGGCACGCGAGGAGACAAAAACAGCAGACGTCCCACCATGAAAGGCACTTAGTGTAGGGCCTGGCAGCTAATAAGTGTGATAAAGGGTAGCTGGAAGTGGTGATGGTACCCAGTAAGCACCGGGAGAAAACCTGGGTTCTCTTTATCTGTTTTGCTAAGTGGGTAAACTGAAGCCTAGAGAAGGAAAGGCCCTGTTTTAGAAAAAGAATGCGGTCATCTTTGGAAAGTCCAGTTTATAATCTCAGATTTTTCCCTCTGACCAGCTGAGTTACCTGCTGCGAGCTGCCACTCTCTGTGTTTCTTTATTTCGTCCCCAGATGGGGCCATGGATAGTCACCCAATGATAGTCACGTGGACACCACAGGTTTAAGTAGGATGACCACAGCGCATGAATATAAGGCAGAAGTTGAGTACTGGCAGCTGTGGCTGAGTCTGGTCCACAGATGTTTTGTTTGGCTCATCCAATGTTTTCAAAGAATCAAGCCAACATTTAATAATTGGAAGACTTTACATAAAAAATGCAGATTTCTGGCTTCTCTTGAAAAAAAAAATCAAGAGATCTAACAACACTAGATTTGAATTCCCACATGGCAGCAATCAGCTGAAACTGAGTACCAGTCACCCCTTGACACAAGGTACGCACCCTCCAGTTCACCGCAATCCCCACCACTCCCTATTGTCCCTAACACTGGGGCCAAGGCACAGTCGCCATTTATCACCATGCTTGCACTCTTGTTTTTCCTCTAGTGGAGAAATATTTCTCTGTGATCATTTCTCTTTTGAAATGGAAAATCAAATAAAATCTAAGGGGTCACACACTTTTTCTTACACCCAACCCATTTCTGTCCCTCTAGACATTTTAGTTTGTGAGTATTGCTGTATGTGATTATTATTTTTATTAGATCATTATTTCCCAAGAAAGAGAACAATAGGCAGGCATGGCAGTAACCGTTCTGGAAATAATAATAGCAAGCAATTTCCCAGCACTTACTAGATGGCAGACACCATTTTAAGCCCTTTACATATAATATTTCAGAGAATCTTTAAAACAACCCTTTGCAGCGAGTGCTATTATTATTCTCATTTATAAATGAGGAAACTGAGGCACAGAGAGGTTAAGTAATTTGCCCAAGGTTAGCATTGTAGGGATTTGAACCCAGATCGCCTGGCTCCAGAGTCCAGGCTCTCGACCATTAATCTACTAAGATTGCTGGCGTGTGTAAGTGTTTAGGTGAACACAGACAAGCACGTGTGTGTATACACATGCATAAGCCGTGATGCTGTGGGCTGTAAGGGTAGCTCACGGGATGGCTGAATAGAAGGACTGAGATATCATGGGGTCAAGAATTGAGCTCTGCTCTGGAAAGCAGAATGGCTGGGTCTTATTCGTGAGTCTACTGCTCACTCAGGCAACCTCCCCATCCCTCTGGGCCTCAGTTTCCCATGTCTAAAAGCAGGGGAAGGTTTGGATCAGATGATCTCTCAGCTGCCTCCCAGCTCGACTGTTCTGTGATTCTCTGACTTTCTCTCCTGTCTTTCAAACTGCTACCGGGAGACGCACCCTGGCCAAGTCAGAGTGATGCGTCAGCTTGGAAAAGGCAGGAAAGCTCTGTCCAAACCAGCCTCTTCATTTAGGCTGTGCCAGTGACCAGAGTGGACCATTCATCACGGGGGAGTCTGCCATGGCCACTGCTTAGCAGCTGGAGCCCAGCGACAGCCTGCCAAACTTCCAACTGGCTTGCCAGCATCTCCTTTGGGATTGTCTTGGAAAGCTAGTAGATATATTCCTTAGCTACTTGGCTTCTGGTTACTGAGAATTTTCCAGTTTTGGAAAGAGTGATGGCCTGGCAGTCTGGAGACCAGAGACCTACTTCTGGCCCTTGCAGAGTGACTTTGTGCCCTGTCGGTGCTTTCATTGTGCACGTGACTTGCCCTCTTTGAGCCTCAGTTTCCTCGTCTCCCTTCCTTTAGCAATTTCAGAGTGTTATACAAAAAGAAAAGGCAATTGGCATAATTTGCACAGAAGCCAATTTCCTCTTAAACTGTGGCTGGGATCATGGACTACAGAGAGAGCTCTGCACAGTAAGAAAGGGTGAAACCAGGGGGGATGGGCCCCTAGCTAGACCTTACGGGAGAGACAGTAGTGGGGAAGGCTGGGTTCCGGCCATCCACCCTTGCAGAGGGCAGAATGCCCGTCCGCTCCCAAGGTGTCCACACTCTAGCATGCTAAGCCCTCCCACCTGTAAGTATGTCAGGTTCCAATGACAAAGGGATTTTGCAGATGTAATTAAGGTTACAAATCTTAAAATGAGGGAGATTATCCTGGATTATTCAGGTGGCCCAATCTAATCATGTGAGCCCTTAAAAACAGAGAACTTTTTCTGGCTGGACTTGGAGAGATGCAGCAGCAGCAGAAGTCAGAGAAACTGGGCGTGTGAGAAGCATGTGACCCACCATTGCTGGAAGGGACCATAGGGAAAGCAGAAAAAAAGGAATACAAGCAGACTCTGGCAGCCAAGACTGGGCCCTGGCTGACAGCCAGCAAGGAAATGGAACCGCAGTCCTACAGCCACAAGGAACTGTATTCGGCCAACAACCTGAATGGGTTTAGAAGCAGAATCTGCCTCAGGGCTTCCAGGCAAGAGCCCAGCCCAGCCACCACCATATGAGACCTTCAGCAGAGGACCCAGCTGGGTGCTATGCCCAGACTTCTGGCCCACAGAACTGTGAAATAATACATGAGTGTTCTCTTAAGCCACTGAGTTTGGGTTAATTTGTTATGGCGGCCCTAGAAAACAGAAACAGACCTCTTGTTGCAGATGGAAATCAATGAGAGAAAATGGCAGTGTAAGACCTCATGAGGTTCTCCATTGTGCAGAGAAGTGGGTTCAGAAAAGGACAGCGGTGGACCCCGGCTTAGCGGAGGGGGTTACTCAGGAATCAGACCTTGAGGCATCAGTCAGATTTGGAGACAAAAGAGGAAGGGGAGCACCCTCCTTGGAAGCAGGGGGTATTTTTTCTGCTCCCCAGAGAGCACCTGCGTTAGTGCCAAGGCGCACATTTGGGGGCTTGAGCTGACCCCGATGAGCAGGCAGAGAAGGGCATGTCTATGTCACGGGAGAGCAATCTTTACATCCTGGAAGCATCGTCAGGTTCACGAGCATCCCAGGGAATCAATACTTCTCTTTAACGAACATGATAAATGACTGTACTCGTGGCTCTTATTTTCATCCCATTACATATTTCCTCCACATCTGAAAGGCTAGGAATCAAAATTGGGGGTGTAAATGACCAGGAAAAGAGAACGTTTGTAGGATGAAATTCTTCTTTCATAATCACAAAATTGTGATAAATCAAGCCCCTTCGTCAATTTCTCCTTTGTTGCGTTTTTATCCCTCAAATCTAGGCTGAAAGGATTTTGAAGGCACAGGAGGGTTAGGGACTTCTATGCTGGCTCAGTTCAGCCCAACAAACATTTATCACACACCCACTGTGTGCCAGGCACTATACGAGCAAAGCGGAAGTGGGGTCAGGGCATCTAGAAAATCACAGAGAAGCTGAGGTTTCGTGTCAGTTCCATCACTGACTTGATCTCACCATGACCAGTGTGTTTTCAAATAGATTAGCAAGGATTGAAACACACACTATACCTCCTAGCTTTCCTACCTTCTTTTGTACTGTTTCTGTCCTCGGGCAAGCATATCTACTATTCATACCTGTCTCCAGCTGAAATCTGATCTGTTGGAATTTGACAGTCTATGGTCTTTTAAAGTCCTAACACAGTACGTGCCCTTGGACTCTGCAATTTCTCTTCCAGGAATTGATCCTTTAGAAATAACTATGGATGTCTACAATGATGCATGTCCAAAGTTATTCATCACAGGCTGGAAACCACCTGGATATTCACTAATAGGAAATTGGTTACACAAATTATCATGTATCCATAACATTGAATATCTATGTAGCCACTCAAAATATTGTAGATCCACGTTTATTCTTATGGAAACAGAGTCATCTTGTAATGCTAGAAGGAATCCGGTCTGCAAAATAATGTAATATCACAATGTTCTAGGATCCCATGGTAACGTACCCACAGCTGAGAATATCTCCAAGATAGCGAACCAGAAGTCTTTCCTCCATGAAGAAGTATCCATCAGTAAGTTCCAACTCAGAATATCGAATGCATCTCTTGACTCCAAGCGCCTGACGTTTGCAGTTTTCTCAGAATTTCAAAGATATATAATGCCTAGACACAGTTTTAAAGAATCCCGTCTCCAAAATGTAAAGGAAGTCTTTAAGCTGAGGTTTCAGGGCAAAGCCATGGGCCAGGAGCACAACCCCAGGTAGTGCTGAGAATGGAGGGGGAGGGTGTCACCTTCCCTACGGCTTCAGATTTCATCAGTGAAAGGAAGAGAAAGGCAAGGAGTGGCAGCATCTCCCGTAGAGGAAAAGCCACAAATGAGCAGGTCCCCAGACTAAGCACATCTTTGGGGAAGACAATGACTCAATTAAGAACCAGAGTCATAAAAGAACGCAAATCTCCCAGACAAAACATAATTGAGCAGAGAGATGAGACCCAATCCCATAAATAACCTGCCGTAATTAGAACATATCAACAGTTCCTGTTAAAGAAACATCAGGCAGTCAAGTACCGGAAGTCTGGGAAAATTGAGTTCTTAATTAAATCCTCATCAGAATTACTAGCACCCGTATCTTCCACATCCCATTTGCCCAAGTGTCAAGTGTAGGTGCGTCAGGAAATGGCTGGGTTCCGCGGAATCACGTGAAATGAATTCTTCACCCACTCAGTCTTAACAAGGACTGAGACAGAGGCACTGGGGCCTAATTCTTGAAACGCTAACCTTCAAAGAAATCTGTCTGGATTTCAGTATTCCAAGAGAGGAGTCATACATGCAGTCTTCTTTTAAAAAAAAAAAATGTTTATCTTCTCTTGGTCACTTCTCTACTCAACACCTTGGTTCTCTAATGTCTACAGAATAAAGCAGGAGTTCCTACCTAGGACTTGAGATTCTAGGAGTTTCGATTCTCTTTTCGCTGTTCCCTAAACATGGCTCATTCTTCACTGACTCCCTTTTTGGCTAATTCAGTCTCCTCAGTCTGGAATGTCCTTTCTCTCATTCTCTGCCCACTCAAATTCCACTATTTCATTGAAAATGTTCTTATCAAGGTCATCTGCCATGTCTACTCCTCAGCCCTTCTCCGCAGCATTTGATCTGCAGGCCAGTTGCTCCATCTAGAAAGACTCTTTCCCCAGGTTCTGAGACTCTGTACCCTCTTGGTTTTCCTCCTATTTCTCCGGCCATCTTTTCTTGAGCTCCTTTTCAACTCTTCTTCCCGTTACTCAGTCTAAAGAGTTGTGGCTCCCTGAGTTCTTTCTCTCTCATTGCCTCCATGATCTGCTCCGCACTCCATCTCTAGGCCGATGACTCCCAGTTCTGTATCTCCAGCTCTGATCTCTCTTCCTGGCTCCAGTTTTTTTTTTTTCTCCTCAAAGCCCCAGTACACAGTTGTATATCCTAGATGTAGGTCATTCTATGTCTTCTATGTGGGATGCCGCCACAGCATGGCTTGATGGGTGGTGTGTAGGTCTACACCCAGCATCCGAACTGGTGAACCCTGGGCCGCAGAAATGGAGCACGAGAACTTAACCACTTGGCCATGGGGCCGACCTCCTCAGCCATTCCCAACATACATTGTGAATATTCTCTCTCGTCTTTCCTCTGGAACTTCAATCGGACATACGCTAGTCATTTATATTCTCTTCCATATTTTTCATATCTTCATGCTGCATTTTGGCTAATTTCTTCAACTCTATAGTCTAATTCATTAATTCTCTCTTAACTATATCTAATCTACCATTTAATCCTTCTATTGAATTTTTAACTTTACTAATTATATTTTTCACTTCTAGGAGCTCTATTTGAGTTTTTTCAAAATATGGCACATCATTTTCGTATTTTCTGTGTTCCTTGCTTATTTTTGTTTGTTTGGTTTTTTTTTTGCTGAGGAAGATTTTCTCTGAGCTAACATCCACTAATAATCTTCTTCTTCTTTTTTTTTTTGCTTGAGGAAGATTAACCCTGAGCTAACATTTGTGCCAACCTTCCTCTATTTTGTATGTGGGTCACCACCGCAGCATGGTGGATGAGTGGTGTAGGTCCACGCCCGGGATCTGAACCCATAAAGCCAGGTCACTGAAGCAGAGTGCACCGAACTTAATCACTATGTCACAGGGCTGGCCCCCCCCTTGCTTATGTTTTTAATTCTCTTCTATTTCTATAAACACTCTATATTCATTTTACATTTGACATATCTAATATCCAAAGCACTCAGTGTGCAAATACTGCTGATCGTGTTGCTGACTCTTGATCGTGGTGGCTTCCTCAGTTATTTTATCATCTTTAAGTCAGGTCCTTATCTGGTTGATTTTAATTTGCAGGAAACATATGAGACTTGGAATGAGGATTTGCTTCTACAGAGAAGATTTGGTTTGTCTCTGCCAGACATTCTGGAGAAGTACTAATCTAGAAGTATTTTAAATTAACAGAAAACTGGCTGTCTTTCTGCCCTGAGGTAACCACAGATAGAACTGGGAGAATCCTGGAAAGGGAAGCCCAAATTCCATATGCAAATTCTGCTCGCATCTCTGACTGACAGTTGAACGATGTGTCTTTGGTGTAGACTTCAACCAGCCCAACTAAAGGTAACAGAACTGAAATGAAATTTGAGCTTCTGTCCACTGCAGGTAAGACAACGTTTCCAATTTGAGTATAATCAAGTTAATTGTCTGCTAAAATGGAAGCATGAACTCTCTTTAGAGGAATATAACAAAATCCAGGATCTCCACAGTGTTTCATTCATGATGTCCAGGATGTAATATAAAGTTACCCAATTTACAATAAACCAGAAAAATGCATCTCCTCATTGAGAAAAAGATGATCAAGAAAGACCAAGATCAGGATGACCCAGATGTTGGAGTTATCAAGCAAGGATTGAAACACAGCTATTAAAACTAAGCACAATGTTGTAAAGGAAAATGTGTTCACAATGAAAGAAAGGGTAAGGAATCTCAGCAGAGAAATAAAAAATATATAAAAGAATCAAATGGGATCCAAAGCCAAAAAATAAAATGCCTGTATTTCCTTTTTGGAATTGTCCCTATCTGTCATTTGCCCACATTTCTGTCAGGCAAATTATAGATAATTATAAAATTTATATTATCAAATTTATGTATATAAAATTATAGATAATCCTTTTCTTACTTACTCATAGAAACTTTTTAAATATTAAGGAGATTAGCCTATTGTCTGTTATACATGTTGCAAAGATTTTGTCGTTGCCCTTGTTTGCCTATTATTTTGTTTATAGCTTGTCCATGAAACAATCTGAAATTTTTATTTAGTTGAATTTAAAAATTTTTTATGGCTTCTCACTAGTGTTATTTTTAGAAAAACTTTCGCTCTGCTGAATTATTAAGGTAAATATTCATGTTTTCTTTCAGCATTTTTCTACTTTCATCTTTGTTAAAAAAAGCAAGTTTGACATTCTAAGAATAACTGGGAGTTTAACTTTTTAAGAACAGATTTTTTTTTCTCTTTAAAGAACACAATAAACAACCAATGCAACTGTTACTTTATGAAATGCACAACACGGAATTATTTCTGATTCCACTTTAAACCGCAGTGAATTTCCAGGCACACAAAGTGCCCAAGCTCTAGATTTTGTGATTTTAGTAGCCTTTTATTTACCTTTTAAAGTATAAACTTTTGAAAATTACATTTTCAACTGCGTATGTGGATCCATAGATAAAAACAAAAGGTTTGATGTATAATATAAAAACCAAAGAAAATGCACAATACAATGAGAGAAATTTAGAATGACTTGAAATGATCTAGAGTTTGGGTGGCATCACAGTGTCCTTCAGACATGCTGGTAACACTGATGCCATAACAGGGAAATGCCACTGAACATTCATAGCCAACCTAAAAAAACATAGAATGTATTATTTGCTTATTTCTTAAATATAACTTCATGTTGTGGAGACACAAAAGGACCAAAACTTTGGCATCTCTACTGTGAGGGAAAAAAACCCAAAGCTGCAAGAAACCATTTTTCATCCAGTGAAATTTAAAAGGAAATTTTGGAAATTTTTAATGAAAATGAGTGCACACATACATACAGAAAGAGAGAGAGCGAATTTGGCGAGTGAAATGTACTATTAAGAGTACAAAAACACAAAAGATTTGTAGCTTCCTCCACAAGGTCAGGTTCAAGGTTTCCACGTGTGGCTGATATTGGGTATTGGTTTCCCCAATATCTATTCACCTCCCTTCTAGCAGACTTTCCCATATTACAGAGGCCGGAAAGCTAAGCATCCCATTTCCCAAACTCCTTTGTAATAGAATTCCTAATGTGATTTGGGTTATGCCAATTAGATACGTCTATCAGGGTCGGTACTTTGGGCACTTGCCTTGGGCCCCAAATGTAAGGGAGCATCAAAATACTCAGTAATGAAGATAAATAATATTTTAACAGAGTATTTTAAAAGCTCAACATTAATACAAAAAATTCGTCATGAACAAAATACCAAAATTTTCAATAAAAGCAGGATCACTAATAATGCCATGGCAAGCCATATTAGAGCCTGAGGCAAAAGAAAGAAGTAGGAATATGGATCTTGTCTTTGCTGTAGGTACTAGACTTGATTTGGGAACCGAGTTCAACGTGGAGAGGAGCAGGCACCAGACGTCCGGTCGCTGGCACAGATTCGAGTGGAAGTGACCTAGTCTGGAGCAGCTTCACAATTCAGCAGAGGCAGCTTCCTGCTTGTGGCAGAGGTGGCATGTGTCTGAAGCCTGTTTCTAAAGTTGTTTCCTGTAGTGACAGGGGCGCAGCTCCCTTGGTGGCCCAGATCTGCCACGTGGCTTTGGCAGCTGTTTCTGGAGACCCATCCTTGAGTTTCTTTCCTTGGCCTTCCCTATTAACTTGATAACCCGACTCCTTCTGTTTGTACAACTGGCTAGAAAGGGTCTTGTTCTCTGCGGGGGAACCATGACAGACACACGTGGGAAGGCAGAGAGAGGAGATGCTATGCCCTCCTCTGTAGATAAACTCAAATCTTTCAGAGTCAAAGAGAAACCAGAGAATTTGCTACCATCAAATGACATCATCAACAGAACTAACGTACTTGGACAACCAGTTAAAAGACGGAGGACATTCCATCTTTCAGCCTCAGTTTTCTTATCTATAAAATGGGGATGATCTTTCTGGTCTCATAGGGTTGTCGTATTAAATGAAATAATGTACACTTAGCCTGGGATTTGACCCAGAGCAAGTGCTCACTAAAACTTTTAGGAATTATCAATATTTATTTACCTTACATCTGGGCAACATCTTAGGTATTAATAATTTAGCCATTTTATTTATCTGTGGTTGCTTTGTCTATAATGGTTGTGGATATAATTTCTGGATCATAAAAGAAGTGGTGAAAAAATTTTAATATTACCTGAGATTATTCTTTTCATCAAGGACAGTATCAGCTAGAAAAAAATCAAGAATATCTGTGAAGATGGGATCAATTCTATGGTGGTCAAAGCTTAAGTGAGAAAGCTCTTATTAAAGCCAGGGAAAAATATGAGGGCAGAAGTACCTACCACATTAGTCACTAATGATATTTTGCCTAGAAGTGTTTTTCAGTCCACTTTTTCAATAGGCATTAAAAAGGGCAACTTTTGCCAAAAATAGCATAGTTTGATTCATCATCTTTTTGGAATATGTAATGAAAGGAAGTAACTTTAAAAACTCTCTTAATTACACAGATACACATTTGTTTTAGCTATGGCAGGGGAGAGTGCTAGATTTCAGAGAAGAAATTTACTAAAAGAATATGGGGGAAGCCCAATATTCTCAGAGTCTCAGGAAGGGCTGAGAACAGGGCTCGGAGTGGGCAGCCCAGAGCAGTGGCCCAAGTCAGGCTCTGGAAGGGGTCCATGAAAACGTTACCCACATGGCTGCTGCACAGACCCTGCGGCTTTCACTGCTGACCCCAGTGACACTAGACCCTCCAGCTGCTCTCACTGTGCCCCTAGGAACTGGGTCCAGCTACTGTAACTGCTGCCACAGCAGCCATATTGGATTTCTGCAAAGACCCTAATTCTTTTTATTGCTGGTTTCTAATTCAAAGTCTGGGATTGTGTTTCTGATCATCAAAAGCTGGGTAACATACGTGTACCCTAGCTGCAAGGGAGGCTGGGAAAATGAATTTCTGCCACTCATCTTTTTTTTGTTGAGACGTGGACTCTAGTCTTGTAAAGATGAAAACTCTCCAACTACACATCATAGGATATGGAGTGCAATTAGGGCCCCAAAAGGAGAGGGAAGAGTTAGTATCAAGCACTCCAAATTCCAAAGAGCCAGCAACAGTCGGGACTTATTTAAGAGGCAGATGGACAGGCCCTACCCCACCCCCATCTAAGCAGCCTTGCAAGGTGGAGGGAGAGGAAATTATTGGAATATATGTTTTTGGACTAGTTAAAAAGACAGCGTTTTCCCCCCACTTCTGTTCACTCTTTGGGAGAGAGCTAGGGGCTACTCTCCCATCCCCGGAGCAAGTGCTGAGGAAGGACACCAAGAGATTTGCTCATAGAGATTGAGGGTGCTACGAAGAGGGACAGGCATCTCACGTCCCCAGTTGGTACTTACTCAGGCAGAAGACTTGCTAAGCTGCCTTTCGATGCTATTTAAGCAGGAAGAAGACATGAGAAGGTAGACTAGAGACAGAGTGAGCTGCAGAATTTCCGGTAGATCAGGTGGACATTGTCGATGGTGGCCAAGGTCTTGCCTTCTTGCCAGGACCCCGCCTGAGATGTCTGCCCACCAGGCAAGGGGACCCCAGCAGCAGCAGGACGTTGTAGGGTGTACGACCAGGGGGAGGGCTGAAGGAGCCAAAGGGATTAAGCTGAAGCTGGGTCTCTCACATCCAGAAGGGACAGTGGGGACATCTGTCTGCACTGTGTGGGGCTGCTACCCAGAAGGGCATTGACCTTCATCAAGGTTAGCCAGAGAAGCTAGAACAGCCAAACAAGAGGACCACAGCCAATATGATTAAGGAAAGGGAAGGCTGTCCCGTCTCCTGTTCTCCTCTCAGCCCAGAATGCTGGAGGCATCAGGTCCAAAGAGGAGAGTAGGAAGAAGTGTCCCAGAGGTCCATCCTGATCCTGCTCCCCCCGCTCTGATGCTGGAGCAAGAGAAGGAGAAGAAAGCAGCCCACTGAGTCCACTGCAGTCCATGGGCCACAGGTCTGGCTGCCGTGAGGTGGGAGAAAGCCCTGACTCGGAAGTGGGCTTGGACTTGGCCTGTCTTCTAACAGCCACACGGGCCCCCAAAGCCAGGGGGACTTTCTGAGATGTCAGTAAGGGATCTGCTACTGGGGCAGTCATGGGGAAATAAACCCACTTCACCTCTTATAGTCCTACAGATTCACGCTGCTCCACACACCCGTCACATGGCGGAGGGGCTTCAGATGCTGGAGGGCAAAACCAACGAAAACTACACCCTCCAGTCACGATTCATGACTTTTCTCCACGGACAGACTTAAGAACAAAAGGAGAAGGGATAAAACCTTGGAAAATGTGATTCACAGATATTTAATATCCAAAAATATTTACCAGATGTTTTTTTCAAGCTGGTCACTCTCAGACGACAGCTGCAAGGCAAACTGAATTATCTACAGCCCAAGACACGTCTGAGGAGTCGATGAAGAAAGCTGATGGCGGGGAGGGAGGTCATGCAGTGAAAATTTAGCACTGATGGCCAGACAGTCAGACCAGTCAGATTTCTTCATTGGGTATATCCTCTGCTGAGCGTCACCCTGAGATGGGAGAAGAGAATGACCGGGGATCAGCGAGCCAAGCGACCTGACTTCTCCACAGCATGGGGCCCTCATGGAGAGTTGTCCAAGGTCACCTTGAGAATGCTGCACCACGCACCTCTTTACAACTTTCTGAGGCTCTCCCCTTGCAAATCGCGGATGAGGCTCGTAAAATAAACTTAAAAAGGGAATCTTTGAATCCACATTCGCCTCAATCTGGATTCTTAAAATATTGTGACTCTAAGATAGAGACGGGAACTGGCCTGGTGACCGGATGTCATGCTCCTTCATGTGGGCGCCTTTCCCCGCCCCGCCAAAGCGGGGTGGTCAAGTGCGCTGTTTCCAGGCTCGGGTTTTGGAGTCGCACAGGCTTGATTTTGAGTCTTACTTCTCCACTTTCTAACCACGTGACCTTGGGCAAGTTACCTATTCCCTCTAAATAAAGGACTGTTTGGCGAGCTCTTGGCAGGATACCTGGAGCCGAGCATGGGCTCAGTTACGGGAGGCAACTCCCTGGTAACCTGCAAGCCAGGTAGGAAGTCTTTAGTGGTTGATTTCTGCTTTCCTCCCTTTAGGGATCATTTTAAGCACTTTCATATTACAGACAGACTATTATAGAGCAGGGTACAAATTGCATGAATTTTAGCCTCAAGCACAAAACCTCAAAGGCATTTCCACTTAGCGATAGCCAAGGTGGGCATTGCCCCTAAACACTCCTAGGGGGTCAGGAGTGCAGGGGAGGCAGCTGTGGGGGTCAAGTTCTTGCCTACTTTCCTCAACCATTAGGGACATTTGGGAGATGACTTTGCACGGCACAGCTGGAATCTTCACCATGACCTGTTACCATCACCTCCATTTTAAAGACAGGGAGCCAGAGGCACTAAGAGGTCAAGATCATCCAGCTTTGGACGCTGCTTTAGGTTCATCCCAAGTGCAGTGTCTTTCCCTCTGGACTGTGCGTGGATCCTGTGCCACCCCAGCCAGGGCCAGCTCCAAGACTTGTCTGCTCCAAGGTGGTTCTTTGGTCAATGTTTACCAAATGCCATCCTTTGCATGTCTGAGATGTTAAACCTCCGCTCCTCCTCTCTCGAACATTCATTTCTTTCTTGCAAATAAGCAAGACACACTCTTTTCCTTGAAATTCTGCATGTTCAGCGGGATATTTTTGGGCATCGAGGTGGATTGTGATGCAAATGCCCTTGATTTTCTCGAGACTCTCTTTCTCCCGTGAATTTCAGTGAGTGATAGGCCCCCTTGAAATAAATGCGCTTTTGGTAGATGAAAATTCCCTTTTCCCTTGTGAAATCTGCTTGGCAGCAGATACCTCCATTTGATGGAATTTGCTTAATAACTCAGCGTCCTGTGGCGCTCAGCTGAGCAGACCTGTGAGATGAAGTGAGACCCGGGGCTAGGACCCCGAGAGGGCCCGTGGGAGCAGGTCTGGACCAAGATACAGGGAGCTAGAAACTGGGGTCTCTACATCAACCAAGAACCAGGAACTGGGGTGACCTGGAGGTGGCTGGATAGGTACAAAGCTCATACACTTCAAGTCAGGGTAAGCAAGGCTGGGAGGGGCTAGAGATGAGCAGAATTCAAGAGCGGGACTGAGACAAGGGCACCTGCTGTTATTCTGGCCTTTGGGTTGAAGGAACAGCTGCCACAGAAGCCACTACATTTAGAGCCATACATGCTTGTCTGTCAGAGTCCTTGGTGGGGAGCAACCTGCTGCCGTCTCCACTGGAATTCTTGGGATGCGAAGCAGCTCCGTGGGGTGGTTTTCTGCTCCCAAGAGAAACATGTTTAGGATTTGCGGCACGTCGAGCACCTTCCAGCATCATGGACCTCTCACAGTGTTGTCATGGTTAACACGCTTGGGAGGTGTTGGCCCGGAGAAGGATAAGATAAGAAAAAGCAGAACTGTTCTGAGTGGGGACTACGGAGATACAATTGGCAGCTCTTTATTCGGAAGAATTCTCTTCTAGTCAGAGTGAGGCAGGCTCTCAAGGAGAGAGGAGCTTCCTGTCACCAGAGGCGTGCAGCCCCCAGCAGGGCTTCCTGTGCAGAGCGGGGGTTGGACTAGATCACGGGTGGGGGTCCCGTCTGCACTGGGATGCTGTGATTCAGTGTCTGTCCAGGTCGCACCCCTGCAGAACACTCTTCCATGGCTCCCCATTGCACTTGGGGACACGCTGTGACTCCTGAAGCTTCCTCCGAGGCCATCTGTGACCCCACCTCCTCTCTTGTCATTCCACCACGCTGCCGGCTCTCCGGGTTCCATCCTGAAGCCCCAGAATCATCTCCAGGGCTCTGTCCCCTCTTGCATCTGGGCCCTTAGGACTGACTTCCTGTGTCTTTCATCTGCTTAACTCCTGCTCATCCTTTGAGTCCCTTCCTCCTGGAGGCCCCCTTCCCTGAGCCCTGAGAAGGAATGAGGGGTCTCCTCTGGGCTTCTGCAGACCCTTGTCCTTCACAGCACCCAACACACTGCTCTGTCATTGTGACTCAGACACTGGGAGCAACCCAAGGATGGGGAAATGCCAGCTGTGCATTCTTGAATCCCTAGCACCCTGCCTGGCACCCAGGGATCTCGCAATAGAAACCTGTCGATTTTGAAGTGACTGAACGTCTGCAACCGCTGGACCATGCTGCCCTCTGCCCCTGACCCTTCTGGTCAGTCCCTCAGGCTGCCTGGCTGAGTGCAGGCACTTGGTTTCAGGGATGACTTTGGAACACTGGGACCTGAAGTTTAATTAATTTTTGTAATTTTTAAAAGTTTAAAAAATTTCCCTGTATTCATCTTCTGCAAATGGATATTTTTTGGAAGGTTAATTGAGACAAAAATAGAGAACATCTGTCTTTTCCTCCCAGTGAGAGGATGACATCCTCTCTGCAGAGGCAGAGCTGCTAATGCACAGAGAGCTTATCCCAGAGAGACCAGGACTCTAATTCTGGCTCCTCCATCAACCTGCTGTGTGACCTTGGGCTAACCGCCTACTCTTTCTGGGCATTATTCATTTGGTAAATATTTATTGCAGTCCTACCATGTTCTAAGCACTTTGATAGAGACTAGATAGAGAGGGCTGATTGAGCACAGACGTGATTCTTGCCCTCCCAGAATCATGGTCTAATGTAAAGACAGACAAAGAATCAGCAAACAGCCAGATAAATAAATGAATATCTAAATATAAATTGTGATAGGAGTTACAAAGGAACTGAATAATGTATATAACAGAGAATAATGGGGCCAAGTGTGGAAGAAACCTAGTTAGATACTGAAGAGGTGATATTTTAGTCTGAAGGATACAAAAAAGCTAATGATGGAATATTCCAGGCAGATGGGTAATGGCAGGTGCAATGGTCCTGGGGCACATGTAACTGAGAAATAGAGAGAAGACCAACATGCCCCTAGAATAATTGGTAAGGGGGAATCTCCTCACGTGTGCAATGAGTGTGGTAATGTTTTCACTAGGTACCCCTCAGGTCCTTAACAAGTGGCAAGTGGTAGATGAGATTTTTCTGAGTACCAAGCAGATAATAATTGCTCTGTAAATATTAGTTGAGTGAATTAGTGAATGATCCAGTGCTTCCTTTGCAAGAATGAAAATATTTGAGCTGGCAAATATTGGCCAAATAAGACCTTTATTACATTCACCAATAAATTTCAAAGTTTCATATTTGGGCTTCAGGACTCCCAAGGATAATGGCAGCTGCTTAAATTCAAACTTGTCCATATATCCTCCTGAAAATCTCACACACATTAACCCCAAAAGAACAAAAACAGAACAAAAAAGAGAGTAAATAAAATTACTCTTGGCCCATGCCTGTGCATGATAACTAGGAGTCAGAAAATACTAGAAGCTTTGGTTTACGTGTAAGTGAGAAAATAAACATCTAAGGCCGGCAGAGTTGATTCTGAGTCCACAGTAGAGTGGAATTTCAGGCAGAGATGGCATGGAATAGAGGAGATGCAGCAAGGTCCTAGGGTGACAGAACCGGGATGACACCAACTAGATCTCACCCCCATAGGGAGAGGTTTTTCTCCATCCTGAGTAAGAGAACACCAAAAATGGGTCTAACACCTGGTAGCTTAAATATTGGCTATGGGGAGTCAAAAAAAAGAGAGAGATCTATAAAGCGCACAGTTCGAGAAGTGGCAGCCATGAGACTGTACTGCTTCTATGAAGAGGGAAGATTCCTGGCTTCTTGGAAGTGGAAAGAAAGAAAAAATGATCAAACTCAAACAAGAGAGTATCAGAGAATCAGATTAAGTCAGGTAGACTATTTATTAAAGAATTTGCCCTTATCTGTAGCAACACAGGAAGGAGATTTTGAACTCAGAACCAAGTCAGCCACTCAAATCCCTTTCTCCTCTCTTTATGCTTAGCTGGTGGGAAAGTCCAACCTAAATAAATAACAATAAACATTAAAAAGAACACAAAACCCACACAAAGTTTAAGAAGAAATTAGAAAAGGAGAAGCAAAACTTTTCAGTAGATGAAAACACACACACAAATGTACATGACACAGAGGGAAACTATAGCACAACACACTAATAGGAGCAAAATAGAATTAAACAAGAAATTTTAAAGATTAAAGATCAACATTTTTTGGCAAATTCAAAACTCAGAAAATAAACGGGTATAAACAACAGGAAGATGTAAAATGGGAGCTAGCTGAAGTCTGGAAATAAATGGAAAGAAAAATACAATCACGGGGCTGGCCTCATGGCTGAGTGGTTAAATTCACGCACTCTGCTTTGGCAGTCCAGGGTTTTGCTGGTTCGGATCCTGGGTGCAGACATGGTACCACTGCTCAGCCCATGCTGAGGCAGCATCCCACATGTCACAACTAGAAGGACCCACAACTAAAATATACAACTATGTACTGGGGGGAATTGAGGAGAAAAAGCAGAAAAAAAAGATTGGAAACAGTTGTTAGCACAGGTGCCAATCTTTAAAAACAAACAAACAATAATATGAGAAATAAAGAATAAATTACAACATACCCAATGGAGAATAGATATAACCAAGAGGATGAAAATGAAAAGAACCAAGAAAATAAAACCAAAAAAAGAATTCTAAGGATTAGAGAGAAAGTGATAGATATAGAAGATAGATAAAGAAGACCAATACATGTATAATTGGAGTCCTTGAACTAGAAAAAGAAAACAGTGGACAAGAACTCTTAATTAAAACTATAATTCAAGAAAACTTTCCTGAAATAAAAGAAAACATGAATCTACATATGAAAAGGCTTCTGTTTGCCAGGGAAAATTGACCCAGAATGGTCAGACCTAAGTCATATTCTAGTGAAAATATTAGATGTTCAAGTAAAAGGAAACACCTTCTGAGCCTTCAGACATAGAGACCAAGGAAAGAAAATAATCTTGGCATCATATTTCTCAATAGCAACATATAAAGCTAGTCATCAAGAGTAGGACGTTCAAGAAACTCAGGTTTATAGAAACATGGAAGGAAGGAATTTTATATCCAGTCATCTGTCCTTTGATATCAAAACTAATAAAAATAGTTCTACATAGGCAAAAATTTACAGAATATTGTATTCATGAGTCCCTCCTGAGGAATCTGCCAAAGGAAGAACTTTATCCAACCAGGAGGTGATCGGAGAAACGTTGGTCAAAGGACTGATTTTGATCATCGGATTATTTAACTACAGATGTATGACTAAACCACAGCTTTCCATAAAGGTGGAAGAATATAATGTAAATACATATTTTGAGAAAGTTGAAATTATATAACTAAAAAGGGGGAAAGGAGAGAGAAAAAGTAAGTGGGATAAGTTCACTATGGCTGCAGAGCTAACAGATGAGAATTAAAGAATATCATTTAAAGTTAACAAACCAAATAGCAGAAAGCACAAGTAAAGACAGGAGGACTAAGGGCCCTGAGTAAAGGTACTAGTATGAACATAACCACTAAAACCAAAACACAAACCTTTCGAACACCAAAAGAAACACAAACACAAAACAAAACAAAATTAAGAAAATAGAATACTTAGCAAAAGACACACGATAAACGTAACACAAAACAATATGACAGAACTGAGATTACACTTAAATCAGGTCAATAAATGTGAATAGGCTTAACCTACTGTATTATTCAGGGTTATCCAGAGAAACAGAACACATAGGATATGTATAGATACAGAGAAAGAGCTATTATGAGGGAGTGCCTCATGTGATTATGGAGGCTGGAAAGTCCCATGAGCTGCCATCTGCTAGCTGGAGGCCCAGGACAGTCGGTGGTGTAGTTCCAGCCCAAACCCAAAGTCCTTAGAGCCAGGAAGGTCAATGGTGCAAGTCCCAGGGAGAGTCCAAAGGCCCAAGAACCAGGAGTGCTCATATCCAAGGGCAGGAGAAGATGGATGTCCCAGATCAAACAGAGAATTTGTCCTTCCCCTGCCGTTTTGTTCTATTCAGACTCTCAACAGATTAGACGATGTCTACCACGTTGGTGAAGGTAATCTTCTTGACTCAGTCTACCAATCCAAATGCTAATCTCTTCTGTAAACACTCTCACAGACACGCCAAGAAATAATGAGTTGCCAGCTATCGGGGCATCCTCCAGCTCAGTCAAGTTGACACATAAAATTAACCATCACAAGCAGTTCTGTCTTAGTCTGTTTGGGCTCCTATAGCAGAATACCATAGACTGAGTGGCTTATAAACAACAGAAATTTATTTCTCACAGTTCTGGAGGTTGGGAAGTCCAAGATCAAGGTGCTGGCAGATTCAGTGTCTGGTGAGGGCCTGCTTCCTGGTTTATAGACGGCTGTCTCCTCACATAACAGAAGGGGCAAGGGAGCTCTCTGAGGTCTCTTTCATAAGGACGCTAATCGCATTCATGAGGACTCCACCCTCATAACATAATCACCTCCCAAAGTCCTGCCTCCAAATATCATCACACTGGGGATTAGGTTTCAACATATGAATTTTGTGGAGACACAAACTTTCAGTCTATAGCACTCACCTACTGAAAGAAAAAGATTTTCAGGTTAGCTTACAAAGACACATATTTGAAACCAAGTGACTCAGGAAAGCTAAACATAAAGTATTGGGCCAAAGCATGCCAGACAAAAAAGACTGATACCTTGATCTAAAAAGAGGGAAAATTGAGGCCAAAAAAATTAAGTGAGACAAGCAGAAACCTTGATGTTACACTGTGTTTCATAATGAAGATGTAACAGTTATGAATATCCCTGTATCAAAGAACACACAGCAATCTTCGTAAAGCAGAAACTCTAGGAGATGCAACGTGTCGTGTACAGAAACCACTAATGAAGGGAGGTTTTAACATACCACTCTTGCTCCAGAAAGATGAAGTAGACAAAAGATAAAGATGGATAGCACTCCTCTGCAACGTAATCAATAGGGTAAATCTTACGTATAGCTTCAAAATTTACATCCTGGTTGATAACAGAGAGTTCATCTTCTTCTCAAGTGCACACAAAACATTCACAAAGGTTAACAACAGCTTAGGTCACATGGAGACCTTAGTAAGTTCCATAAAATATAAATACAGACAGACTGAACAGTATACAAACAATTAACTAGATCATGAAAAATAAGCAGAAAGAACAGATACACAAAATAAGGAAAGGCAAGAAATAACCATTGAAACAGAAGAAATGTTTAGATCTCTTTGCACAATTGTATGCATAGATATTTTAAATCCTAGAGGAAAAAGATAATTTTCTATGAAAAATGTCATTTGCCAAAATTGACACAAAGGGGGATAGCTATATAGATCAATTTTCATAATAAATTGAGAAAGTTATGAGACATCTAATCCTCATAAAAGTACCAGGCTCAAATGTTTTCAAATTCTTTCTACCATTCCTTCAAAGATCAGATAATCCTGATACCATTTAAACTATTACAAATAACAGAAAAAGAACACAAAATTCTAATTTTTTGTATAAAGTAAAAATAATATCGATCCCTAACCTGATAAATATTGTGCAAAAAAAAAAAAAATCTACAAACCAATCTCACTTCTCAATGAGTATACAAAAATCCTAAACAGAATTTTATCAACGGATCAAACTGCACATTAAAAGAATACCTATGACCCAATTTTATCACAACAATTCAAGGATGGTTCAATATTAGGAAATTAATATAATTCTAAATATTAACAATTCTAAGAAGAAAAATAATCTGATCATCTCCATAGATGCCCTTCTTAAGTAATACAACTTAATATATCCAAAGGTAATATGTAAATTTAGCCCAACTGCAGTAAAAATAATGACACTTTTTTTTTTGGAACTAGACAACTTGATTTTAAAGTTTGTATGGAAACAAGAAAGAACAGCCAGGAAAACGCCAAAACCTTAGCACAATGGCAAGGGGAACTAGTTCCCCTCGATCTTAAAACATATAAGAAAGCCTCTAAAATTAACATAACATGGTTTTGACACATAATTTGACAGATGCACCAGTGTAAAGGTTTAAAAGACCAGAAAGAGACCCACCACACGTGGAAAGTTGTTATTAAAGAAAGAACCTCAAATCCATGGAGAAACATAGACATTTATAACAACGATACAAGACAACAAGACAGTCGCTTAAGAAAACATAAAATTGGATTCTGACATCAGACCTAGATGAATTCATGGATGGAGAGAAAAATGGATGGAAGGATAGATATCTGATAGAGCACACACAGTGAAATGTGGTGGAATCTAAGTGTCGTGTATATGGGTGTTCACTGGTAAAATTGTTCAAATTTTCTAGATGTTTGAAATTTTCATAATAATATGTTAAGGGAAAATGGGGGAGATTTTTTAAAAAGACACAAGAATTGGCTTGAAGGGGCTCCCATTTGCCAAATTAGGATAATTTGAGCATCGAAACCAATAATGAAAGTAACAGATTATAACAGAATGCATTAAGTAAAAAATCCATGAGTTCTTAGTGAATACTGAGAAAGAGAGAGACTCGGATGCTAACGATAAAAGGGACCGTTACTCCAACTCCTTTCTCTGAAACTTGGTAATGAAGGGGAAAGAATTAAGCCCCTACTTGATCACTTTGGGAGATCCCATAGCTTATGCCAACTAGTTGATGGAAAATACAAGAGATAGAGAAAAAGAGTAAACTATACCAGAAGGGAACAATCAGAAAAGACTGAAATGTAGGACATTCTACAAGACGGAGGTGTAGCATTTCCAAAAGTCAGTAAAGGCCTATGTGTGAGAGAAGGTTTAGATTAAGAGACAGAAGCAATATAACAATCAAATGTAACATATGAATCCTGATTGGCTCTTGGTTGGGGGAACACTATAAAAGACATTCTGGGGACAAGTGGAGAATGTTAATGAGGACTGGACAGTAGATCATAATGCAGAATTATTGCGAATGTTCTTGAGTGCAAAATGGCATTTGGTTATATAAGATGATTTTCTTATTTTCAGATATCTGAGGGATGAAAAATCCTTATGTCTACAACTTCCTTCAAGTGCTTCAGCCAAAAAAAAAAAGATAAATGGTTATCTAGATCTAGATGGTACATAAATAGATAGGTAGATAATGAATGGATGGATAGGTGGATAGATAAAGGTAGATAAATAAAACATGTAGGGCCAGATGTCAACAGCTGTTGAATCTAGGTGGTGTACATACAGGGGTTTCAAACACACTTGTGCAGCTTGGTACATAAATATTGCCTGAGACTCAGATTTCATGATTATTGGAGTCCTACCATAGGCCAGATCCATTGCCCAGCACTTTTATATGTGCAATTGTATTTAATTCTCATAACTGCCCTGTTAGGTGGGCATTACTCTCTCCATTTTGTGACTAAATAAATACAGCTACCAATTCTTGACTAGTGTCACAAAGTGTAACTCAAACCCAGATCCGTCTCACCTCAAGCCCAAAATTCATTAAGCTGCAGCCTTATCTACAAAGGAACCAGGCAAAGCTAGTGAGGCAGAAACTTAACACAATTCGGAGAGAACCGCATAGAAACATGTGAAATTGAAGTCACTCCAAGTCTTTTCCAATTACTCCCAATAGAGGGCGTGGGGTGAGCAGTGGCAGGAAGACTGGAAAGTGGAGTATTTTCTGGAATAGCAGTTGTTCATGGCTTCTGGGGTGTGTTGGAAGAATGAGGAGAGGAACCGAGCTGGAAAAGGTAGTTGGGCCAAGTCATGGAAGGCCTTGTGTGCCATGCTGAGAAGTATAGGCATTCTCTGGTTGGCAATAGAGAGCCATGGAAGATGTGTACACAAGTGAAGGACATGGTCAGATAGTGATGTGTTCCCCACTTTCTTCCTCTCCAGTAGGAGACCATCCTACAACAAACACAAACAAAACCTACAGAAGGAATTGGAGCAAATTTTGATGTTTTATTTATGAACTGAGCATTGGTCAATGAACAAATAAAACCTTAACAAGATTAAAAATTGATGTACGAAGAATCACTCAGTGGCTTGTAATAGCCCTTAGTAGAAAGGGGGAAATGAAACATTTCATAAAACATTGAAGCTCCAGGGTACTCAAGGTTTGACAGCAGGCAGAAAGCTCTCTTGGCACCATGGTTCTTTAATAAATGGAATATTTCTATGATGGGAAGGCTTCATGGGGAGTAGACACTTTCTATGCTGGTTGGAGCACTGGTCATTGTCCAAGAGTTTTGGGAGCCACCAAGCCTGGGGGGGCCCCTCCCACCCTCTCACCACACCACTGGGCCAGAGGAGCTGAGCGGTTCACAGAACCAGAGTCTCAGACTTGGAGAAGCCAAAACGGTCCCCACATCCTCCATCTGGTCCTTGAATCCACCTTCATCATCCCCTTCAAGGGATAACCTGCATTTCCTTCTTCAACAAATCAACAAACAAACAAAGCGCGTATTGTTATTTATTTCTGACCACGAAACCAACGCACGTTCGCTGGTAATTTGGAAAGGAGGTAAAAGCACAAAGAAGAAAATAAAAATCACTCTTCATAATTTTACCATCCAGAGATAGACAACTATATACTTTTACAAAATTCAAATCATATTGAACATGCTGTTTCATAATGTGCTTTCTTCACCTAGTAATATATTATAAAATTTTACACATGTAAATAAATAATCTTCCATGGTATCATTTAAAATCACAATTGTCTCCTTTTGTTGGACATTTGATTTGTTTCCAGTTTTTTAAATTACAGATAACGCTGTAATAAACACCCTTGAACACAAATCTTTTTGTTCATTCCGGTTAATCCATTGAAAAATAACTTTTTAAAATGGAAAATCATATGGTTTTCATTTCCTTTGAGTCGTGTTGTCCTGTAACTCCCCATCCATTAAATCAATGACTTTTATTGCTTCGGGGGGGGAGGCGTGGTACTACCTAGAGTCTAGACCAAAAAAGTCATCGTCCCACTTTAAATCAACCTAGAGTTTTGAGGCAATAGCAGGATGGTAGCCTTGAACGGTAGGCTTTGTTGAGAAGGATTAAAGTTCTTTAAGTTCTAAATACTTTTTTTACTATTAAGAGCAGAGCCTGGCGGTCTCAGATTATGGAATTTTTCCATAAAGTCATATTGTAGAGAGGATGATGCGTATCAATGAGATAAGTTCCCATCAGAGGGAAAGAGGAAGGGGAGGAAAGAAGAGGAGAGAAGAGAAAATACATTGAGGAGACAATCAAGGGTCCGACTCCTCCTTCAGAGTGGAAATATGCAAGATGTGGGCTGGGAACCACTAGGTGGTAGAAGGGTCCCGTATCTCTGATGGGTTGAGGGCTGAAGCAAAGTGCACTTACGCCTGTTTCCCCTTGTTACTCCGGGAGGTCACAGCTTTATATGGCACCCCTGCACCCACAGGGGCAGCTGTAAGGAATTCTGCTGTGGTATAATTAGGGAGAGAGAGCCCAGTTCCCTCTGTGTATCACGTAGGGGACCCAGCAGTTCCCATGTCATAGCTGGGAACACAGCTGAGCATGCTGGGGTATAAGCTCACCGGTGCCCACAGTGAGGGGCAAAGAGACCCAATGGTAGGGGGACTATGGGATGAACCACTGAATCTGGAGATTAAATAGCATTTGGGCCAAAATGCAGGGGATGTAGTTCTAGCTAGAGACATTGAAGTAGGAACCTGGTTAGCAGGGGAAAATGGCGGAACTTCCTGGGAGCAACCATGAAGCACTTCCAGGGCACTATCCTCTGTATCGAGATGACTTATCCTGCCTGCTCTTGAAGCACCAGTCGCTGTCCTTAGCTCTTAGTGCCCTGTTGGGTGCAACTCCAGATCTGAACTCTGGACACTGGGAATGCATCTGCCACATACCAACGAGGACTCGGATGCTTTCCTTGCCACTGGACATCATCATGGGAAAGAAGGGAGAGAAGCAGCCTCTTCTTGAGCAGAGATGAGAAACTCACTGGCCCCCAGGGAAACTTACCCCGTCTTTGTTTATAACACAATGGTTTTTCTTAATGTTGATGGGCTTTCCATCATTGGCCTACCTCTGTGTTCTAGACGAAGTTTTGCAAATATTTTATCTCATGTGTCAGCTCCATTCAATTGGTGGGGGGAGTTTGAGGTACTGTGTTGAGATGGATTCTGAGGCTTGGTCTCGCTCTAAAGGAAAGCGTCCATGATCAATTAGTGATGTTATGGACTTGAGAGGGGTGTGTGGTGGCACTTGGGCCAGTTATCTGCAACCCCTGCTCTAAAGCCGCATAAAATAAAAGTAATCCAGCTTCTACATGCTGGTCCTGCCATTATTGTAGACTCGGCTTATTTTCATCCTGCTTTCTGTGGTTCAGGTTAAACATCCATGGGTTTTGCCTTGTCCCTAAGTGATACAGTTTCCAGACTCCTTGTTAGCGGTGGACAGTTTATTACTGGCCCGCTGTAGAATAGGGCACACAGAAACGAACAATTCAAGCTGAATTCAGAGCTCTTCACTCACTCGTTGAGCAGTTAACGAGCGCTCACCATGTTTCAGATTCTCACCAGTGTGATGAGTGAGACGGCAGCCCTACCCTGTGTCTGTGGTTTGAACAGTGACAGTTAATGTGAGACTGCCACCTGTCCGATTCTGGTCATCAGGAACCTGTTAAGACATCTGAATCCCCATCTGCTGAAACCCCGAGGTCTTTGTATGCCTGCTACTGTGGGGCCCTGTCACCCCAGCCCTGGACCCCTACACTGGGGTTGGAACTGGGGCCAGGGCGTCCCTTTTGTCTCTGTCAATTCTCTTACTCAGTTTGACCCCCCACCCCCCCGCCCCAGCTGTTGAGGTTTCCCTGACTCTGCACTCTGCCACTCAGCATGCGTGTTCTCAGGCCGGTCCTCGTGGAAATAAAGAGACTCGACGTGGCTCTGATCGCCAGCAAGAGGGAAAAGCGAGGCCAGCCCCACCACCAGAGGGGCTCATTGCAGTGAATGTGCACTTCATCATCCCTGGCCACCAGTCTCACACACTGAGGTTCCTCCCTTAGCGTCCAGCAGGGTTGGGAACCCACGAGCCTGTGATAAATTGCACAGTCATCAAAGAGTTACTGCACGTTTGCTGTGTGCCAGGCATATGTATGAGTGTACAAAGATCCCAGCCCCTGTGGGGCTTACATTTGAGTGGGGTGGAGGTGGGGAGACCGACGAGAAGCTCAGTAAATTATGTACTGTGTTAGAAGGCAATGAGGACGTGGAGAAAGAAGACGTAGACTGGAGTGCCCATAGAGAGGTTGCAGGGCTCAACAGAGTTGTCAGGGTGGGCGCTACTGAGAAGGTAACATTGAGCAAAGACTTGGAAGAGCTGACGGGATGAGCCATGCGGATATAGGGGCTGGGGATGCGGACAATCCAGACACAGGGAACAGCAAGGAGGTCAGCGTGCTGAAGCAAAGCAAGGGATGGCCAGGGCGGGAGGAGATAAGGTGAGAAAAGCAATGGGGGCAGATTACGTAGGGCGCGGGGCTCGTGTAAGGATCTGGATCCTTCTTGGGGTGAGATGGGCAGCCATGCTGGGGGTGATGCGATCTGCCTTACATGTTTAAGGGGCAAGGGAGAAAGCAGGAGACTAAGTCAGGGAAACTGGAAATGGAGCCCAGAGACAGATGTGACCTGTCCAAGGTCACACAGGAATCAGGGGACAGAAGCAGGAAGAGGAACCGTTCTGACAGCTGCTGTCCAGGGCTCTTCACCGGGCCCCTTGTCATATCGGGGGCTCCAGCCTTCAAAGATCAACAGGCCACTGGGTCAGAGGAACTCCAGCCGGTCCCCAAACCCCGAGCAAGGCTCTCATGAAGAAACGGCGAGCCCAGCTCTGTGATTACAACCTTAATTTTGCTCTGATTCAGCACAGCTCTCCCCTCCGGCATGATTAGTCAGGTACCATTACCATTTCGTAATGAGATTAATGAGAGAATTCATTCAGAAGTCATTATCTTCCCTAATAATGACCTAACTGATTACTGTATCTCCTTCAACTAGGTTACTGATTTTGATGAAAATATAATAAATATAGCTTGCAGCACCTGGAAATTTGTTCTCGGCCTGGAACAGTGCTGAGGTGAAGACTTATTTTTAAGAATTTCTTGAAAGTGATTAAATATTTTGGTTCTCCTGAGGCGGTATTTCTGTGTTTTCACAGATGACATTTTTGAAATGTATGAAATATTTGATGATAAAATATTTAATAAGCCTGGCGTTCGTATTTTTCAGACATCTGTTTCTGCTTTGAGACTGTCTGAATGTGATTTTACATGATATTTCTATTTGCATGTTGTGTTGGTTTAAGCAAAGGCCTTGTGCTATGCATGACATATGCGTCTCGTAAAATAATGAAGGCCCGCGCCTCGCAGTCCAGAAGATATTGTACAAGCAGCATTGTGGTCTGCATATTAAAATGCACCTCAGCAAATCATTAAATAAAAACAGAACCATTTCCGGGGGGGAATAAGGCCACTGGACTCTATTAATTGAGAACCTACTAGGTGTAAATATACTATAGAGAATAAGCGATTAAGGAGACATGAATTTTTTCCTCGAGATTCAGATTCACAAATGTTTATTAAGCCCGACTCTGCGCCTGCTGCTTTTAGACTCAGCGGCTCATTTACGAGACTGAGTGATAGAAGGACGTAGCTTTTTGGACTCAAATATAGGGTTACGAAGCCCTCCTAAAGGATAAATCCCTTGGTAGTCATGTCACCTTGGGCAAGTCACTTAACCTCTCTGTGCCTCAGTTTCCACACCTGTAAAATGGGGATAGATAATAACTAACTCCTTGGTTTGTTGTAAGGATGAATAATAAAATAAGGAAACAGATTCTAAGGGGTTGAAAGGCTTGCCTGAGATCACAAGTGTAGTACGCAGTGAAGCCGGGAACCCCAGTCCCTCGGACTTCAGGCTTCGAGGCCATTCTATTGTGACATCCTGTCTCTTATCCCTGAGGTTGAACCTTGCTGTGAAAACAGAGCGAGCTTCAATTTTGAGACTTGGTGTAAGCTCTTATGTGATTCTCATAAATCTAATAGTTATTGTAGGATACTCGCTTCTCTCCCTGTTCATCTTAATCCACGTGTCACCTGTAAAGATGGATGAGTAACTTGGAGGCTCGATGGCTGTGGATTTTGGCTTGTGACTTTCCTCAAAGTTAATGGGAGCCATGCGGCCCCAGACCCGTGAATCACCCCAGCTGGAAAAGCTCCAGTAGAAGGAAAGAGAACAGACAATCCACAGGATGCTGGGAAAACAGCACACTCGAGGCTGTGAATGGATGCCAGTAAAACTCCTCACTTGGAAGTGGGGTAGGGGTGCAAGGAGCACTGGAGTAGGAGTCAGATCTAGTCCCCCTGTGCCACCCACCATTCTTGCTGTGAGATCTTGAGTGCAAGTCATTTCTCCTCATTGGGCCTGGAGTCCCTCCCCGTCCCCAGGGGACTGAGGAATTATAACACTGCTGATTATTGCCAAGTGCCTACTGTGTGCCAGGCCTCACACACATTATCTCATTTAATCTTCAGAACGACCTAATGAACCATCATTAGCCACATTCTGCAAATGAGGAAATTAAAGCACAGAGAGGTTAAGCAACTTGCCCAAGGCCACCCAGCTAGAGTGTTGCAGAGGCAGGATTTGAATGCAGGCAGGCAGGCTCTGGCGCCCTGGCTCATAGCCTCCACCTATACTGTCTTGTAGTGTTAAAGCCCTTCACACACATGTGAGAGCTGTCGTTACCATTATCATATCCTTCATTGTATCTTGATGCAGTTTCTCAATGAAAAGGGGAAATCAAAGAAAATGAAAAGAAATTATTCTGTATGACAGTGAAAGACAAATTAGGGCACAGATGTGGCAGACACAAGCATCAGACACTGCCTCATGGTTGTCCAACCAGGGAAAGAGAAATAGATGAGACGGAGTAAAGCTGGAGAGAGGGGGGCCGTGCAGGGACAATTTATGAAAACTAAGTCGGAGGCAAAGCTCCAAAGAGATATTGACCGACCTCCATCCTTGAGTTTATCCACCCCCATATGCAAAACTGAGTGGGGAAAGTCCTGGATGGGACAAATAGGTAAAGTCTTGCTATTTGGGGTGTGGTACGTCAACCCATAGTGCCATCATTCAGGGCTTGTTAGAAATGCAAAACCTCAGGCCCACTCCCAAGGCCTATTGAATCAGAGTCTGCATTTTCACGAGATGCCCAGGTGAGTCCTTGGCACATTACTGTTGGAGACATCATAGTCTGAAGCCAAATGCTGACAACTTGAGGATCACGCTGCTGGTCCAGAGGTAGAAATTGTGACCTAGAAAGCAGGTTCTGTGTGAGAGATGCCTAGTTTATGTTTTCTCAAAGGCGAATGATGCAAAGTCATGGAAATTAAGTCACAGATAGTATGGAGACATGTAGCTGACACACATAGATGAGGGGAGGCTGGGGTAAGCCCTGGTGTTTTCACTGGAGTGATGAGAAGTCTGAGCGCAGAGACCTTGCCCAGGAGGAATCAGACTGACTGGGGTCTCATCTGAACCACGACACTGCTTCCTGTGTGACTTTGGGAAAAGCCAGATTAAGAAGTGGACAGCTGGACAACTGCCCAGGGCACAAATCCGCGAGGGAAGATTAAAGCTCGCTAGAATAAACTGGTAAAATGGAACACGTTTCCACTTCCACCAAAGTACACAGCGCCCTCCAGTGGAAAATAAAAATAAAATGTTTCTCCCAAGCACAGCCCTGCCTTCAGTGGACAGACGGTGCTGGCCTACAATTCTGCAAAGTTCTCTTCCATGGAGTACGGCTGTTTACTGGAAACAGCAGCTTATTTCATTATCTAAATATAAAACCCTTTAATATACCTGCGAAAAAGTTGTACAGTTCAGCAAGTTGCAAAAGAAAACTTTGCAGCGTGTAGGAACCACAGAAAAGTGGGGACTGTTTGGCAGGTATTTTTTTAGAGTGTTGATACCACTTCTGCCCAGGACGCAAATTAGGAGGTGAATTTCTTTTTTTGCACAATTTCTATTCATATAAAACCAGTCTCTCCTTGCCCTCTTGAAATAGATGTTAGACAAATATTTACGGATGTTACTTTGAAGGATTACCAACTAAACCACTGGCCTGGACCGCTCATGGTCCTTAATCGCCCTCTGCCCTTAGGGGAGTCTCTTCCCCACCCTGTCCTTGCCTCCTCACAGACAGCAGGAGGCTCGAAGGAGAAAGCGGATTCTGACAAAGTCCAACAAAGTGTCTCAAACTATAAACCCAACAAAGGAGCCTCCAGAAGCAGCAGAGTTGGAAAGGCCCCAGGCAGCATCATTAGTTCCTGCTCCCAGGTGAACTGTCCCGGTAAAGAAACTTGTCTGAACACGAGACAAGGACAAAGAAGCAACAAACATGGGCCAGAACCCCCAAGCCTTTACACCAAACTCTGCCATGAGTCGTTGCTTAAATACTTGGTTAGGTACTGCTGGGAATGTGGAGTTTTTATTGTAACCTCTCTCTCAAAGAGCTTACAAGCTACTAGAGCTAGTCACTAAAAGCCACGGTTTGGAACCAGACAGAGTTGGTTCCAAAATTCTCCGCCACCTCCTACCTGGGTGACCTTAGCAAGTCATGGTACTTCTCCCAGTGCTGGCTTCCTGGTCTACCACGTGGGCAAAACTATTCCTCCCGTTAGGGATTGTTACGGCGGAACCTTTGTTTCTCTTCCCTCGCGTTTCCATGTGGCCGGAACATCAGGGAGTAACACTCTGACCTCTTGCCCCGCCCTTCCGCTTCCACCCCGAGAGGAGGAACAACTTACCGGATGTGGAGGCTCAGCCTTTGGACCACGGTTCTCGGTGGATGGAGCTAGTTTATGAAGAGGCCGTGAGACTGAGGATATGCCTTTTTTTCGTGCCTCTGCTCCAGGCTAGTGCAAGGCAGGAGTGCTGAGTGAGTGGTGACTCTGAAGCCCAAACTTGCCCTTGATGGGCTGTTGCAAGATCGATATTGGGAAAGCGGAGCTTCTGGAAGATTCTTAGGAAGCCCTTGGACCGCAGGTAAGAAGCCGCGTTCTCCTATCAGTTTATCAAGGTAAAGCTAACATCCATCCCCATTCGCCAGTCTCCGGGATCCTGTTTCTCACTTGGTCCTCATTTTGGAAGGGAAAGAGAGAAGTGCTTTTTATTGAGCCCCTAAAAACCCACTAACAGCATGGTGAGAAGAAAACGAGATATGTATTTAAAGTATCTGCTTATAATAGGCATCCATAGAAGATTATTATAGTCATTGTGACCCAGTTAGTAACCCAGAGAGAAGGCTCTTTATGTACACCCGAGAAAGATTCAAGTTCCCTGTAGGGGCTTCCATGGGGAGATCAAGTACAGATTGAGCCTCAAGAGATGAAGAAAGAAGTGTTAAGGCATTTTAGACAGGAAGACCTATATGAGTAAAGGTGTGGGTGTGGGGACATTTTCCAGTGCGTGGTAACCTGGCTTCTGCTTCTCATTTCCTCAGCCTTCCGTGCCTTTTGTTCATCTCTGCTCTTACCTTCTTCCTTATTGGAGAGGTTAGGTCTTCATCTTCATCCACACTGCTGGTCTTTCTCTTCTCACAGCCACCATCCACATCCAGCCATTCCCCAATAACAGTTCTCCCCTTCTCTCTCATAACAATAGAGGCTTCCCACGATGAAGACTGCACTTCTCTACTTCCCTTGCAGCTGAGTGTGACCCTGGGAGTCAGGTCTGGCTAATGGGATGTGAGTGAAAGTAATGTGTACAACTTCTCGGTCATGCCCTTACAGATGGGGACCTACCCTTCCTGCTCACCTGTCCTTTCCGTGTTGGAAGACCCATCCCTGCTCTTCCTCTTGGAAGCCTCACCTCATATGACAGTGACGAACAGTGAGCCATCTTGGACCATGGGGACAAAGGATGTGTCCTCGGGATGTAGAACAATCTAGAAGGAATCTGCACTACTGACAACTTGGTAAAGCAGAGCCTCCATACCTACTGGGACTTTTAGATGAGAAAGATATTGATTTTTACCTTATGTAAGTTACCATTATTTGGTCTCTGCATAGGCTGCCAGAATTATCCTAACCAATACTAGCTGCTTATCACTGTTATTTGAGTGAAGCCTTCCTGGAGGAGGAAGACGGGAATGCATCTCCAGGTAGAGGGGACAGTATAGATACAGGCATGGAAGCTGGATGAATCCGCAGACCTGCAAGTAGCTGAGTATGTCTGGGACTAAGTTCGGGGTGCAGATGCGTGGTGAGAAATAAGGAAAGAGAGGCTGGCAGGGTCCTGACCATGCAGGTCTTTTTATGGAGGTTACAGAATTTGGACTTTATGCCAAGGGCAATGGAAAGCCATGGAAGTGTCTTAGACAGGTGAATGGCTGCCTTATAAAGACAATGACTGCCCCACTGTTCAGGGAGTTGGAAGAGCCAGATTAGGCCTCCAAAGCAGGTCTCCTGACCTCCAGGCCAGAGTTGCTCACCTGCCCTTAGAGGCGCATCCCACACTCCTCTCCAACATCCGCCCCTTAATGAGAGAGAACTCACCAGCTGAAGAGATTCAATGTTGTCTGTTTGGTAGAAAGGGTTTCTCTGAAACTGTGTCTGCATCCCCTCTAGATCTCAACATTAAAATAACTGAATTTCTGTACCCTTCAGAGCCATGTCCTTAGCCAATTGATTATTATTATTTCCATTTCTAGAACACTGAATTGATCCATAAAAAAGCAATGGGAAGATTTCAAATAAAATCACTAATTGCTTCCTCATCCTTGGGCCTTCAACAATATTGTGAAGTTTGTTCTCAAACATTCAGGTCCCATCAAGGCACCTGATCCTCAGGCCTGTACTCAGAAACAACTTCACCGAAGTTTGGCAAGCCAGCATGGACCACAGAGCATGCCTTCAAGTTATTTAACTCCCCGTCCCCCTTTTCTGGTACTTGCTCACCTCTGTAATCCCCTCAATGCCTAGGATTACAGGTTGCAGCTTGTAGAAGTTCCATAAAACTTGGTCAAATTGGATCAAGTTAGTCTATTCCTTAAACTTCTAGTTAGCGGAGTTTTACTCAATTGGGCATTACAGTTTTTCATCCAGGTTCATATATATGCCTACAAATATTATAAATTGGATGGAATCATGGTTTTGCTGAGGATTAGTTCTATCCTCCACAGAGCCACTTCTTCACTCTCATAAAACATGCTTGACAAAAGAAAAGGAAAAATTCCTTGTTATGGTGATTGGTGCCTTATTTCTGTGTTTTCCTGGAAAGCACAAGCAAGATAGATGCTTGGTGTATTTACAGTTTTGAAGGCAGCAGCAGTAGTTTTTCTAGAGAAACAGACTCAGGTATACTGCCCACCATGTGCAAGCATGCCATAGATATGCATTGTCATTTTTAATCATTTTAGGTTGATTTTGTCATCTATCAGGGCAGAGAGTCAAAAGATGCTATCTCAGGTTGAAAATAGTTTAAAATTTTAAATTATGGCAGATCTTACACAATGGCTAGCCACGATGACATTGTTCATTCATGCCTTGGCTAGCCCCACAACCACCAGCCGTCTTGCTCCAAAAACACGGCAACAATAAATAAAATATAGAGAAAATTGAAAAGACATAGGCCTGCTCAAAATTAAGAGAAGCATCTCCATGGACCAGAAATAAAAAGTGGGAAGAAGGGGCTGTAACAGTGAACCTCCCAGGACTGAAGGTTGGGAAGCAAGCAGAGGGGCTGGGAATTCGGATCCTAGGATGCAACAAGGAGTTACAGGCTCCAACATGAGATGGGGCACCAGAGCCAGGCTCACTGCTCCCCACCAGGGGTTTGAATGGGTGCTGCCTGCTCTTGGAAGGAAGCTGAAAAAGTCTGCTGACAGCTTCCAAGGGTTACACCCCATGTGAAATTGTATGCTTTAGTGAGGCAGGGGGAGGACAGAGCCTTCATCCGGGACCTCAATAAAGCTGCTGATTCAGTGACAGTATCTGCAGTATCTGCAGTGTCATCACTGGGCTACAGCCCCAGGCTGTTAATGCAAGAGCGTCTTCTGAACTAAGGATTTCAGAAGGTTGGGTAGAGACAGACACACAACTGCTAGACAGGGAGGGATGCAGAGAGAGAGAGAAAGGCCTCCTACTTAAGTTGAATCTGTAAACCAAAATTCAAAGAACACACGAAAAACTATCAGTGAAAATGTCAGAGGAAAGACTTCCAAAAATTCTCTCTCACATAAAAGCAATGAGAAAACTCAGAATCCACTTTTTCAGAACTCTGGAAGTTAATCCGAGGCTGGCAGTGATTTGAGGAGCATTATTAAAGAAGAACAGCTAAATGTTGGCAAGGAAAGCAAGGGTTGTGGCATTTTAATTTGCCTTATTCCCATCTTGTGCCCTCCAGCTCCACAGCAGTCTTGAAAATCAACTGCCTGCAATCACAGTAAGCCAGCAGCCTGACAGCCACCAGAGGAGCCAAAGACAGTTGAAGTTCCTTCAAAATCCAGAGAATTGTCATCATTTGACCTGTTGATGGTTGCCTGAAAGACCCCACTGAATAGGCTGCCTTTATTTGATCTGACTCAAAGCTCACAGTACTGAGGAAAATAACTGCCAACCAAGAATTTTATACTCAGCTGAACTATCATTTCAGAGGGAGGCCAAAAGACAGGTGTTTTCTCCAGCTGTACCATTCACCTCCCACTGGCCTTTGCATCATGAAGAAGTTTGAAATCAAAGAGGAGAATGCAAAGCAAATGATGAACACAGAAATTGATAAGATATGTTAGCAAATTTAATTAACCTTTTTTTTTTCTTTTTTCTGGTGAGAAAGATTGTCCCTGAGCTAACATCTGTTGCCAATCTTCCTCTTTTTGCTTGAGGAAGATTGTCACTGAGCTAACATCTGTGCCAATCTTCCTCGACTTTGCATTGGGCCGCCGCCGCAGTATGGGGTGATGAGTGGCATGTAAGTCCATGCCCAGGATCTGAACCTGCAAACCCTGGGTGTGTGAACCTAACCACTACACCACCAGGCTGGCCCCAAATTAAATAAACCTTTGACTGCATAATAATAATAATCACACCATTTCTTGTATTTAAACTGAAGTGAAACTAAATACCTAGATTTTCAGTAACAAGGAAGATTGGTTAATGAATGTGGAAAAAGTGTACCAACACCCTCAATTTGCTCAAAAAATGAATAAAGATACAGAATAACTTGAGACCATATTAGAGAAATTAGCCATTAAATATACACAGTAAAATTTTAAAGGCAACCACTAAAGGAATATAAATAAAATTTAAGCTTTCTAATTAGTAGGGGCAAAAAGGGGGAAGATATATGGAAATTTTATTAATTCAAGAGAAAAAGAAACAAAGAAAATAATAAAAAGAAAAAAAGACCTAAATAAGTCCATAAACCAGAGATCAATAAATATTAACAGATTAAATTGACATTAACAACAGAGAGTATCAGTTAATTAAAGAAAATCACAATGGTTCTAGCAACTTAAAGTTTTTCATACTTTTCATCTCAAGTTTAGAGGAATCTTTAGCAACCAATATTGCTTTTTTGAAGAAATGTTTATCTGAAGTTCCATTCTGTTTCTTTCTCTGTTGTTAAATTTAAGTATAATTCAATTTAATAATTTCAATTTTAAGCCAGCATGGACAGTGTAAAGTTGTTCTTATAAAATTCTTTCTTTCTTTCCTCTCTTTCTCCTCCATTTCTTCCCTCCTTTCTTTCTTGGTATATTCACATGCAGATGCTAAAATAGTCAGATGTCAGCCACATGTTGCTTGCTCTTACAGGAAGCTGTGAATTTTGCACTGGGCCAGTCTTGAAGGAAGACCCAGAAGTTCTTTGGGTCTGTCATTAGGAATTCCACTTACTCCAAAGGATTTGTGAGCCAAGTAGACATTGCTGATGGTTTGATAGAAGAGAGAGAGAGCTTATTGCACACGAGACCACAAACAACGTAACAAATCCCCATCAGACAATCCTCATGGCCTTCTTTGGTCCCACAATCAACCAGGAAGGACTCCCGCTTCCCTGGATCCTTTCTTTCCATCTCAGTCTTCGCCGTGTCTGACGCTAGCTCCCTGAGTCCTGCCTGCTCAACCTCTTTCACTTCCTTATTCAGGGCAATCTAGCTTTGCTGCGGCCCTTCCAAAATTCTCCTTACTTATACCCATGGCCCCACTCAGCAAAGTTACTTAAGTAAGCAAAGTTGCAAAGTTACTTAAGCTCCCAGTACCAGAATGCCCTCCCATAAAAAGTAGCAAGGGCTGCGAGTAACAATTGCCTTCTTTCCCTTCATAACAAGAAATGACTTAAGTGACCACAAAACTTGTCAGTTCTCATCCTCAGTGTTTTCAATGGACTCGTGTTAGTGAAAGAAATTAAAATAAGATACTCAGATGCTTTCTTTCAGACAAAGAGGGAAAGAGGGAAAATGAACTAGATCAAAGAGAATTTTGGATAAAAACATCAAAAATTGCACCACGCTAACAGCATTTTTTTTTTTGCAATTTCCCTTCAATTTCCACAGGCTTTAGATCCATTCACCTATAGCCACTTCCCTAAGATGAATTCACCTACAGTTTGACCCTGCGCTGAATCCATTTGGGTATCTTAATTTTTATTGCATTTTATACCAATTAAATCCTCAGCATTTCATAAACAATACTTTTATCTTTTAGGACATCCGTCCACATCTTACTTGATCCATAACTGGTGATGGGATTCTAGTGAACGATGGTGACAGGAGCCGGCTGTACAATTGATTGTACTGAGTGTCTTGGGTACCATGGAAAAGTATATTAGAAATACTAAATTTTGGAGAAAGGAATTTTAGCAAACAGCCTAACAAGTCCTTAAATTATTCAAAAGTACATTTAAAAGGAACAAATCACACAAACGAGGACAAAAACAATCCCATACTCAAGGGATGGTACAAATGTGTAAAATAACTCTTAGAAATATAAAATTATTAAAAGTGCCCTTAGACAATTGGATAACAAACACTTAACATGTCAAAAGATGATAAGATGAAAAAGAATATGATAATTGAACAGGCACAAAAACACCTAAAGGCAGAGGGGTGAGTTTGCAGAGAATTGGTTATTAGATGAATTGATAATTAGGCGAAGTGATTTTCAGAGATTTGGTCTGTTACCATTTCAACCAAGTTGCAATCTGAACATTCATTTCATGTTCTGTTTCCTTCTCATTTCCCATTATAACTAAGGCATTTTCTTCTTTGTCACTGTTCTTTATAAAATTAATTGCTATTTCAATGACATTCATTTTTTCTGATTATAAAAGTAACATGTGTTCATTATAGAAAATTTGAAAAATACAGAAAAGCATAAAGTAGAAAACAAAATTCAACCATAACCCCATCATGGGGGTGACAGTTGTTTCCTTTCAGTGAGCATCGTCCCAGGTCTGGGTGGTGTTGGGGTGGGGAGTGTATATGGCAATTACTATTTTTAATGTCATTTTATTATTCTGTCATAAATTGTTCTATAATTCTATCAGCTATTTCCAATTCGTGGATTCTTTCTTTCACTTCTCCTTTTTTGCCTGTATAAATAACACTGTGTTGAACAGTTTTAGAAAATGTCTTTCTGCCTCTGTTGAACTTTCTTCCGCCTCAGGAAGAATTCCTAAGAATGCGAGTATGGAATCAAAAGTGCTTCTTACGTGGAAAAATTTCAACCCCCAGATTGTTTAAAAGAGAAGATTGAGGCCTGGGGAGGAGAAGGGACTTGCCTGAAGTGTTCAGCCTTTAGGTAGCCTAGGACCCAGGTCTGCCAGCTCCCGGCTACCCCGTGATCTTACCCCTCAGCCCGTGAGGACGGCAAGACAGCCCAGACACGCCCGAATCCACTGTTGTTGGAGGCTGTTTCCTTTGTTATTCTTCTCCCATTCGATTAAAGAGACTATAAAAGTTTTCTAATAACCAAATCCTTCAAAATGAACTGTTCGAAGTCTCTGAAGTCTCACCCTGGGGCAAGACATTTACCAGGCTAAAATAAATCTGCAAAGCCTTTATAGGATCCTTAAAACCCGATTCCACAACAAATGCTTGTTTTTATTATAAATTGAGTTTTTATTATCAGCACAAATGCTAACAGTGCTGCTGACATGGTAAACATAAAGCATAAGAGCAGTCATCAATATTCATACACCTCTGGCAGACGTACTTGTTGCCTCGAGCCACAGTTCTGGCCAAATTCTGGTGGGCACTCCCAGAGAAATGGAGCATTCACAGTGTGAGACCCTCCCTGCCCCCACAGGAAAGGGCAGAGAGGGACAAAGGTCCTGGGGGCTCCGCCTCTGAAGCCCTGGGCAGCTGCTGCATGGGAAGCATGGAAGGCCCTGGAGGAGGGTCCTGCCTGCATGGGACTTGTGCGCAGGCGCAAGGCGGGATGGGAAGACCGAGACAGCCAGGCGCCACGGGCTAATCTGCCCTGCTTCGATTTTGGTTTTTGTTTTGTGTTTTGTGAGGAAGACTGGCCCTGAGCTAACATCTGTGCCAGTCTCCCTCTATTTTATGTGGAATGCTGCCGCAGCGTGGCTTGATGACCAGTGCTAGATCCACGCCCAGGATCTGAACCCAGGAACCCCAGGCTGCTGAAGTGGAGTGCACAAACTTAAGCACTATGCCACTGGGCCAGCCCCTTCTTTTTTGTTTTGATTGAGGTAAAATTCACATAACATAAAATTCACCATTTTATTTTATTTATTTGTTTATTTTATTGAGATAACATTGGTTTACAATATTATATACATTTCAGGTGTACATCATTATATTTCGACTTCTGTATAGATTTCATCGTATTCACCACCAAAAGTCTAGTTGCCATCCGTCACCATACACACGTATGTGTCCCTTTACCCCTTTTGCACTCCCTTCTGGTAACCTCCAATGTGTTCTCCATAACTGTGTGTTTGTGTGTTTGTTTATGTTCCACATATGGGTGAGGTTAAACGGTTTTTGTCCTTCTCTGTCTGACTTATCTCACTTAGTATGATGTCCTTGAGGTCCATCTATGTTGTTGCAAATAGCGTGATTTCATCTTTTTTTGTGACTGAGTAGTATTCCATTGTATATATGTACCACATCTTCATCTGTTCATCCATTGATGGGCACTTGGGTTGCTTCCAAGTGTTGGCTATTAAGTTCACCATTTTAAAGTATATAGTTCAATAGCATTTACAACATACACTGTGTCATGCAACCATCACCTCTATCGAGTTCCAAAACATTTTCATCACCCAAAGGGAAACCCTGTACCCTTTAAACAGTCCTTATCCTCCCCTTTTCCCCCGCCCCAGGCAACCATGAAGCTGCTTTCTGTCTCTTTGGACTTGCCTGTTCTTGACATTTCATATTCATGGAATCATACAATATGTGACCTTTTATGTCCGGCTTCATCCACTTAGCATAATGTCTTCGAGGTCCCTCCATGTTGTAGCATGTGTCAGTAATCATTCCTTTTTATGGCTGAGTAATAGTCCATTGTATGGACATACCACATTTTGTTTATCCATTCATCAGTTGATGGACCCTTGTGTTGCTTCTGCCTTGGGCAATTGTGAGTAGTGCTGCAGTGGACATATGTACAAGTTTTTGTTTGAATATCTGTTTTCACTTCTCTTAGATATGTTCCTAGGAGTGGAATTGCTGAGTTCTATGGTAGTTCTGTGTTTAACCTTTTGAAGAACTACTGAACTATTTTCCACAGAGGTTGTACCATTTTACACTGTCCAAGGGCTCCAATTTCTCATCGACGCTTATTTTCCATTATTATCATCATTACTACTACTGCTACCATCCTATCAAGTGTAAAGCAGTTTCTCATTGTGGTTTTGATTTTCATTTTCTTAATAACTAGTGATGTTGACCATCTTTTCATGTGCTTGTTGGTCATTTGTATATCTATCTTCTTTGGGGAAATGTCTATTCAAGTCCTTGACCCATTTTTAAATTGGGTTATTTGGCTTTTTTTGTTGAGTTTCAGGAGTTTTAAAATATATTCTAGATACAATTTCCTTATCAGTTATATGATTTTCAAATATTTTCTCCCATTCTGTAAGTTGTCTTTTCACTTTCTTGATAGTGTCCTGTGTCCATTGATGCACAAATTTTTAAATTTTGATGAAGTCCAACTTATCTATTTTTTCTTTTGTTATTCTACTTTTAGTGTTATTTCTAAGATTTATTACCGAATCCAAGGTCATGAAGATTTGCCTCTATGTTTTCTTCTAAGAGTTATAGTTTTACCTCTCACCTTTAGGTCATTGACCCATTTTGAGTTAATTTTTGTATCTGATATGAAAAGTGTCTAATTCTTCTATATTTTGAGACCAGCTGTCCCAGCTCCGTTTGTTGAAGAGACTCTTCTTTCACTTGTTGCATGGTCTTGGCACCTTGTCAGAATCAGTTGACCATAGACGTGTGGGTTTACTTCTAGACTCTCAATTCTCTTCCATTGCTCTATATGTCTATCCTTTTGCTGATAATGCACTGTTTTGATTACCGTAGCTTAGTAATAAGTTGTGAAATTAAGAAGTGTGAGTTCTCCAACTTTGTTCTTCTTCTTCAAAATTGTTTTGGCTGTTCAGGAGCCCTTGCAATTCCATATGAATTTGAGGATCAGCCTTTCCATTTCTGCAAAAAAGGCCACTGAGGTTTTGATAGAGATTGTGTTGAATCACTAGGTCACTTTGGGGTGTATTGACATTTAACAATACTAAATCTTCCAATCCATGATCATGGGATGTCTTTCCATTTTTTTAGATCTTTTAAAATTTCTTTCAGTGATATTTTATAGTTTTCAATGTACAAGTTTTGCATCTCTTTGGTTAAATTTATTCCTAAATATTTATTCTTTTTGAAGGTATTTTAAATGGAATTGTTTTCTTCTTCTTCTTCCTTTTTTTTTTTGAGGAAGGTTAGCCCTGAGCTAACATCCACCACCAATCCTCCTTTTTTTGCTGAGGAGGACTGGCCCTGAGCTGTCTAGCCCGTACCCATCTTCCTCTACTTTATATGTGGGATGCCCGCCACAGCATGGCATGCCAAGTGGTGCATAGGTCCACACCCAGGATCTGAACTGGCAAATGCTGGGCCACTGAAGCAGATGTGTGAACTTAACTGCTGTGCCACCGGGCCAGCCTGGAATTGTTTTCTCAATTTACTTTTTGGATTATTTACTGCTGGTATGTAGAAATACATTAGATTTTTTGCATGTTGATCTTGTATTTTGTAACTTTGCTGAGTTTGTTTATTGGCTCTAATAGTTGAGTCTTTTTTTATTCTGTAGGATTTTCTATCTATAAGATCATGTTGTCTGTGCTTAGAAATAATTTTACTTCTTCTTTTCTGATCTGGATGCCTTTTATTTCATTTGAGAGATTACCCTGATTGCCTTGATTATAACTTCCAGTTCACTGTTGAATATAAGGGGCAAGAGTGGGCATCCTCCCCTTATTTCTGATCTTAGGAGAAAAGCTTTGTCTTTCCACGTTGAGTATGGTGTTAGTTGTGGTTTTTCACAAATGCCCTTTATCGCGGTGAGGAGGTTCTCTTCCATTCCCAGTTTGTTGCGTGTTTTTATCATGAACACCCTACTTCTTGTCCATTCGCTTCATAACACCTACTGAGGTACTCTGTGCTGTGTGCTGGGAAGGGACAGCCATGGTCCCTTCTCTTTTCCCACTCTCACTGATGTGGGGGGAGATGGACGTACAGACAGGCAGTTATGACACAGAATGGTCAGTATCTGAGCAGTGAAAGAATGGCAGTGCGCCTGCTCCTGTCTGAGTGAGAGGAGGAGTGCCTTGGTTTGGGTCCTTTGAATGCAGAGCCTGAGGCAAGGACTTAGGAGCAGGGAGTTTATCTGGATGGTGATCCCTGGCCCAGGAGTGAGGGTGCTGGAGCATGAAAGGAAAGAGGGAAAACCAATGAGGGTGTGAAATTGAGCTGGGTACACTTGGGGGTAACCAGGACTCGATTTGAGGGGACCCCCTGAGGAACTATTCAGAATATATCTCAGAATTGTCCTTCCAAGGGTGGGAGGGTGGAGCCAAAAAATCAGAGAGGCCCAACAGGCCTACAAGGTGGAAGCCTGATGGTAGGACATCGGCAGTGTCCTCAGCAAGGGCCCACCTGGGCTACCGCTGCAGTTGGAGGTGGGGGAAGGGAGGTGGCAGAGAGACTAATGGCGTGTCCTGTAGGGTGAGGGGAGCTCCCCAAGAGGAGCAGCTATGAAGGCATCCAGAAAATGGAGAGAAATTAGCTGGATGGAGTAGGCAGTGGAGGTCATGCAGGACTTGTCCTGAGGGCAGTGGGAGAGCCACCAACAAAGGATTTTAAGCCTGGAAGTGCTGTGATGGACCTGATGCTTTTGATTGATGCCTCCGTTCGAGGTGCAGAGAATGGACAGGAGGGAGGCGAAAGTGAGGGCATAGATACCAGTTCGGAGGCTGCTGTAGACGTTCAGGCAGAGATGGTGGGTCCTTACCACGACTGCAGCAGAGAAATCAAGAACAGTAGACGGATCTGAGAGCTGTTCAGAGGGGCAGCTTAACAGGAGGCGCTGATGTACTGGGCATGAGGAGTGAGGGAGAGAGAGCTCAAGGATGTCACCCAATCTTTTGGCTGCACCAGTTGGGTTCCCAGTGGTGTCATTCATGGACACAGGGAATCCAAAAGGAGGAGAATACAAACATGATGAGGTTGGTTTGGGACACTCACAAGTGGAGGTTCCTGGGGAACATCCAGGAGGAGAGAGGTCCCACAAGACAGCTCCAGCCTTATTTTGCCTGTTTTCCTTCCTGTAAATGGCCTGACCTCAGTAGGTACTCAACAAGTGTTTGTGGATTGAATAAATGAGCAACTGACTGCCAGCCTGCATAGATACCTTGCTTGCTTTGTCCTGTTCCTTTCATTTGCTTCTTCCCATTACCGTTTTCAATATTGCCCATCCCATCAAGAGCCACCTTCTCCAGGAGCCAACACCTCTCTGGCCAGTCTGCAGACACCAAGGCAGGAGCTGTGAGGAGCTCTGAGGAGGAGGGAGTGACACACGGCTGGCTGCTTCATCCCCCGGCAGCTGCAGGGCCCAGAGCACTCGTACGCTCTCCCTTGGTCTGGACACAGGCTCGGTGGAGGGCCTCCAGAGCAGGGCCTAGGCTCTGAGGAAACCTCAGTTGAAAGGACCAATCGGGGAGCACGGAGCTCTCTAGCCCGGATGGTTTCCTCTCTGCCTGCCCAAGTGTAAGACTCGGTGACAGCAGCCATGAAGCCAACAGGCCCTGCCAAGGCAGCTGGAACAGAGCGTGCTGTTGCTTGGGATGTGGGTCAGTATGTCAGACGCCAAAGTCAGAAAGGAGCCAAGAAGGAGGAAGCTCACTTCTCTGCTTCCATGGCTAAGGGACAAGCAGTGATGGAGGGGAGGGGATGACAGCTCGGATGCCCTGCCAGGCTCCCAGGCCTAACATGTACCTTCTGTGCCAGTTGGCTCCCTTTCCTCATTGCACCCAGTGCACTTACACTCGGGTCCCACCTCCTGCCTTTGCTTCTGCAGAGCTATCCTCTGTGATGCCTTCTCCAGGGCTCTCTGCCATCCGCGTCCTACTCCATGTTCAGAGCCTGCATCAAGTCAGTGCTCAGTCCTTCTTAGCCGTTGCTTCCTTAACTGCCACTTCCTCCAGGGAGCCTTCCCTGCCTCTCCCAACCTCCCTCCTCCCCGCAAGCACCTGCAATCCATCACCTGAGGCAGACAGAAGAGTTTAGAGGTTAGAAGCCCAGGCTCCAGATTCAGCCTGTCTGGCTTCAAACTGTAGTTCCACCACTTCCCAGCAGCCAGTCTCGGCAATGACTTAACCTCTCTGTGCCTTGGTTTTCTCATCTGTTAACCACTGTTAGTAATATTTCTACCCCATGGAGCCGCTGTGGGGATTAAGTGAAACGATGCCTGTGAAGTATTAGCATGGTACCTGGCAAATGCGAAGTGCTCAGTAGCCGCTATTACTCGGGAAGTCCGCGTTTCCTGGACTTTTGTCTGGTGTGCCTGTGTGCATATGTGTGTGTCTGTGTGCACACGCGACAGCAGAGCTTCCCTCTCCAATGTGAGTCGTTCCTGAGGACAGGCAAGTGCTTTGTGCTTCCAGTGCAGTTCTGGAAATAATCCTGTGTGCCGCCTTTGATGAAGGTCACTTGACAGTAACCAGGAGAGAGCCGGACATCTGCGACAGCTCGTTCCGCAACCGGCTTGAGGAAGAGCGGGGCTTGCAGGCTTGTGGTCCGGTGGTCACACGCCCTGTATACCCAGTCCGGGGGAACTTGGGACATGTTAGCAGCTGGTTCTCTCTGACGGTGTCTTTGTCCCCTTGCTCCACTTATTGAAACTAATCAGTAGGTGACGTTAAGCCCCCGAAGGGCAGGGACTGCGTCCTGCGCATCCATGCGTGCCCCCTGCAGGGACTGGAAGAAAGCTGGCATTTGTTAAGCCCTTGCACGTGCCAGACACTATCCTAGGCATTTTATGTACATTTTCCCTAACACTCACAGGAGGTCCTTGAATGGTATTACCAGACAACCAGCCTAAGATCAGGGCATAGGAGTGGCAGGATGGAGTTCCCACCCCAAAGCTGTGGGACTTGAAAGCTGCCCGGACAGTGCTGGGCACACAGTAGGAGCTCATGTATACTTGCCAGGGGATGGGCTGGCTCTTGTATCCAAAGCAGCAGCTTCCAGCGGCCCTCTTGGACCCCCCCACTTAATAGAAGCTGCGAAATTCTTCAACAAGTGATTAGAAATACGCTTTAGAAGCTGCTCCTGTGGAAGCTGACTTTGGGGCTGCCGAGGACGTCCTGCAGGATGTGGGCATGCCCGGAGGGAGGTGACGCACTGCAGATATTTTACATATGGGCCCTGGGGGACAAAGCTGCTGCGCCCTGGACCCCTACCCCAGAGAGGTCAGAGGGCATACTCGCCAACAGAGGCAGCTGGGCTAAAGGCAAAAAGTATTGAAATGGAGCTAAAAAGAGGGTCTCCTCTTTTCCAACCCCCTATCGGTTTCCTCTTTCTTATAAGCCGTATACGTCCCTGAACCCAGCTGCCATGCGTCACACACACACCCCCCGCCAATTCAACCAGTGAGAAGAGGAAAAGTCCCCGACATGAGAATCCGTTTATCCTAATGGAGGGCCGAACACCGGAGCTGAGTGACTGCAAAGCTCGGGCTAATTTAGAGCCCGTCAGGCTTGGATTTGAATCTCCCCACCAGCCCTGTACGTTTTAACGAGTTATTCCCCTGCTCTGAGCCTCAGTTTCTTCATCTGTAAAATGGGGATAATCGAGCCCACTTTACAAGGTTCTTCAAGGGGTAAAGTGAGATCCTGCCTGTGTAGTGGCCGCTGTGAGCCTCATCCAGCCGCCTCATTCCAGGCGGGGGCACTCATGCTCGGGGCGCCAGGCGTCTGTGCAGCCGGATGGAGCCATGCCTCCCTGCTGTGACTCAGTTGGAACGAGAGCCGTGCCCGCTTGAGAGTTCCCAGGGGGCTGGGCTGAGGCCTCTCTTGCAACTGCCTTGCAACCCAACTTTCCTCTTTGTGCTGTTTTCCTCACTCACCCAAGGTGTTATTTCCAAGAGCGCTCCCCTGTAAGCACTCTGCGTGCCTCTCCCCAGCTCAGAATCTATTCCCCAATGCAGTGGTTAATCTTACGTGTCAACGTGGCCGTGGCACCCAGATATTTGGTCAAACACCAGTCTGGATGTTGCTGTGAAGCTATTTTTTAGATGAGATTAACATATAAATAAATAGACTTTGACTAAAGCAAATTAGCCTCCATAACATGAGTGGGCCTCATAAAATCAATTGAAGCCCTTAAGAGAAAACAGGCTGAGGTCCCCGGAAGAAGAGGGAATCCTGCCTCCAGACTGTCTTCAGACTCGAGCTGCAACATCCACTCTTCCCTGGGTCTCTGACCTGCCCATCTGCCCCGCGGCTTTTGGACATGCCAGCCTCCGTAATCTCGTGAGCCAATTCCTTATAATAAATTTATCTATGTCTACATCTTTATCTACGTCTGTAACTGTAACTATATCACACACATGCATCCTGTTGGTTCTGTTTCTCTGGAGAACCATGATAATACACCCAGGAACCCAAAGTAAGACCTGCCAACTACCAGTGGGAAACACCTCCCCGAGGGTCATTTATATTAATTCACTGAAGTGCCGAGGGAGTCTCTGTACGTCTCTGGGACTCTGTCTTCTCATCCGTGACTGGTGACCCCATCTCCACAGTCGCTATGGGCTCCCTCGCCCTGTGGATCCATGCAGGTGCCCCTGGCTCGGCTGACAGGGTAGGACAGAATAAGATCCAAGATTCGTAACTCAGGCTCCCTGGAATAAGATGAGCTTCAGGAGAAGACTTTAAATCCAGAGAGCCTAATTCATGTTTTCTCTTTGATTTCCTTCCTGGTAGTGTATTTTGAAATTAGTCTTTGTTAAAAAAAATGGTGTATGACAAATGAATATTTCTTTCCCAACAAGTACGGTGTGCTGGGCAGGAGTCTACAGGCTTCAGTAACATGTGATCACTATCATTGGGTTTTAGCATCTACAATAGTTTCCTGTACATAGATGTTAAAAAAGACATACTTTGACTTACTCTGCCGTGATGATTATGAACAGCTGTTAATGTTTACAGAGGACCCAGATTAAGTCAGAAAATGTCAGAGCAAAGAATGTACAAGGAAATACCCACAGCCTTCGGTTTTTAGTTCCGTCCACAAACCTGTTGGATACTCAGGGCTCAGCGCTTCTCGTGGGGCGAGTTCGTGATCATTAAAGCACGAAAAAGCCCACGCACCAAAGGAGCCCATCGTGTCAGCGGTCCTCAGCACGGGGTCTTTCCAGGAGAGAAGGCTCGTTTTTAAAGCCTGCAGCTTCACCAGAACTTAGGTGCCTGGACACACAAGCCTTGCCTAGAAGATCGCTCCAAGGTCTGGAACCTCACCAATCGAAAGAGGCCACTCATGTAACCCAAGAGGCCCCGGGGGAGCCAGCGCCCCAGAAATGGCTGAGCTGGTTTGTGGCTTAGAAGGAAATCACAGCTTCTGTCAAATGATGTCATCTTGCCCTGCAACTATGATCCGTCTTAATATTTTAAGGCTGATCTTGATGAGCTTGATGGAGCTTCCGGCAGCTGATTCCCTTTCTATTTATTAAGTTGATTAATTTTTACTTTGTCAAGAGGAAAGAAAAGCTGACGCTCAGAACAGTTTCACAGGAAAGCTGGTTCATTCTGCCTGGGCCTCCCTGGTGGCCGATTGTTGTCCTACGAATGAGGTGCATCTTTGGAGGCCCACGGTAGTTCATGTATTTGTAAAAAATGAGCCATTTTCATTAAGATGTTTCTAATGTATGACCATGAAACTGTGCATGGCATTTTCTTATTGGTGTGAATCCCTTTAAATGGGTGGTTATGCCCCTTTCTCATTTTGTTTGTGACCTTTTTTCCTTTGATTAGATTTGCCAGAAGTTTGAATATTTTGTGAATCTTTTTAAAGAACTAATTCTTGGTCTTACTTATTAGTTCCTCTGGTTTTTGTTCTCCAATTTTTTACTTTAATTTTAATCTTTATTGTTATATTATTTTTCCCATTTTCCTTTGGGTTATTCTTCTTCCTTTTTTTAGTGGCTAAGGTGGTTGCTTTTCTCTTTTTGATGATAACATTGTTTAAAGCTATGAATTTTCCTGTAAATACTGTTATGTCTGCATCCTGTGAAATCATCCATTTATTATTTTGGGATTGGTTCAGATATGTTTTTATAGAGAAATGAACTATTTTAGAGGAAAAATAATGATAAACAAAAAAGACCCAAAAAACTAAAAACAATCAAACATGAAAGGAAAAAACTGAATCACCTGAAATCCCATTTCCCAGTGAGTCTACTGATACTTTAGCATACATTTTCTAGATTTTTCCCTTGCCAACTTATACATATGGATTTTTAAATTTTTACAAAATGAGGTCACACCTATCATTTTGTAATATGCTTTATTTATCTAAATAATAAAATTAGAACATCTTTCCTTGTTATTAGGACTAGAGTTACATTGTCAACTTTAATGGCAGTCAAGGATTTATTCTGTTGTGTGGATAGTCCATAATTTATGTTACCGATTACCTTTTATTAGACATTTGGGTTATTTTCTTCTATTTTCTCGTGACACACACACCCTGCAATGCATATTCTTGTTGCTGAACATTTGCATGCCTCCGCGATTATTTCCTTGGGATAAAGTTGTTGTCATGGAATTGCGGGCTGATAGCAGTAGTGTGGTTTTAAGACTTTTGGTGCACCATCTCTCATTTACTCCCAAAACAGCTGTCCCAGTGATTTTCCCTCAGCCTGAAAGTTCCTGTTTCCATCTACCCTCGGCAGTACTGAGTATGTTTACTTTTGGACTATTGGTGGGAGAAGAAATGCTTATCTTAATCTGAATTAGTTTGTTATTAACAAAGGTGAATATTTTCATACATTTATCAGTCACTTGTATTTTTTTGGACTGCCTTTTCATATCCTATACCTTTTCTCCTTTCTTCTTATTAATTTGCAAAGAGTTTTTGCTCTGTGTCATATAGATTACAAATATTTTGGCTATTTTCTTGTTACATTTTCAAATTTGTTTAGGTATTCTTGCTTTACAGAATTTTAAAAGTTTTATTTAGTTAAATATATCAGTCTTTTTTCTTCCATGGTCTTTGACTTTGCACATCTTTTTAGAAAGATCTTACACAATGAAGATCAAATTACTCATTTGTTATCATTTATTTGTTTGCATTTAAATGTTATAAGTATTTGGGTTTATTTTAGTGTGTGATAGAAGATTTTGGTTTTTTCCCCGTAGCCAGTTGTTCTCAGTCATACCCCATCCTTTGCCCATGGAAATGATAGTTAGCATGTGAAAAATCTATATAGATATGTTTCTGGCTTTCTGTTTTTGTGACTTTGTCCATTCATTTACAGAACCAGCTCCAGTCCACTGCAGTGGCTGAAGGGACTCAAGTCTTGAGCCTGTTCGCCCTCCTGACAAGCTCTCCAAGTTGGATAAGTCACTTAAACCCTGAACTTCAGTTCTGAGGATTCAGGAGGAGGATGTGTGTAGAGTTCTTGGCTCTGTACCTGGTACATTCAAGGATTCGATAATGGAGATGTTATTGCTATTGACACAGACATACCAGTGGAACTCGGATGTTGGCTGGGTACCCCCTTGCTCCTCAGGGTAAACTCGGCTTCATCTCCCAAAGGGGGTGGGAAGAGGGAGCTGTGCAAACCCAGAGCCTGCTCAAGATTCCAGCAAGTTCCAGAGCCATCCCTGCTGCCTCTGCTGATCTTCACCGCTTACCACAGTTGTGAAAGTCTGTCCCTACTTAGAATTCCAGCCCCCCACTCCCATCAGACTCTCCCCCCACAGCACTGATGACTGCAGGAGACTTTCCTAAGTCCAGGAGGTGGGGGGACGGAGAAAGCACAAGTGAGCATAGGAAAGTGGAGCAGGAAGTCTCTGCATTGGGACTGCTCATCCCGGCACCCCCATACTGGGTTTCACTCACCTTCTCTTAACTGTCTTAGCATCTCTTCCTCCCTGTGACCCCTCCCTTCTCTCACTTCTTCCCTCCTCTCCCCTTCTCCTTTCCCCACCCCCAGAACCAAAACCACGAATGCCTTCACCAACAGAGCAGCCCCCCATCTCTGACAGCTTGGTTCCTGCCAGGTCCACACCCACAGGCTCCCCTTCTCCTGAAGAGGACCTCACAGGGCATTTCCCCAAACGAGACAGTTCCTTCCCTAAGAGGGGATTGGTCCAAGGGGCGCTTGCTCCATGGAGGGCCCACCCGTAGGCTGCACCCATGACACGGCGGGCCCAAGGGGCTCATCCCCAAGCTCCTTCAAATCCCCATGCCCTCCCACTCCATAAACCTCCTTTTCTCAAGATGACCCGGGGGTATCCGGTCCTTGCAGCCAAGGTTCTAACACACCTCCTTTTACAGATGAGAGAACACAGGCTCTGGGAGGTTCAAAACAAAGTCACACGGGTAGGAAGTGGCACAGCTGAGACCTCAACCCAGAACCCTCTGATTCCACAAGCCGTGATCTTTCTGGAGCTCAGCACAGGGTTTACCAGCTCCCCAAAGGGGCCAGCGCCACCCAGCGATACCGGCTCCTTCTCTCCTGTATCAGTCTAGCCTCCTGGACCAGGCCACTGTCGTCAGCTAGGCTTCATGGGGTGCAAACCGTGTGACAGAGCACCAAGGCCTTTACCCACTGCTCATGGTTTTGTCCTGTGAGGTGGGCATTATTAGCCCAGTTTTACAGGTAAATAAACCAGAGTTCAGAGAAGTAAAGTGACTTACCCAAAGTCACACAGCAAGAACTGATGGCGCCAAGACTTAATCCCAGGTTGGTCTACCCAGAGGCTCTGCTCTTAGCTCCTGCAGAGTATTCCAGCCGCAGAGGCAGGGACAACGACCCCTGGCTGTTCCTGTGCACCTGGATGATAGGGGCATGCAGTCTCTCATGCTGCTTCCAGTTTTGCTGTTGGCATTCTACCCCCACCCTCAGAACCTACTACAACTACCCCTCCTCCAGGAAGTCCCCCCAATCCCCTTGCTGAAGGATCTCTCTCTTTGCATCCTACAGCTCTCTCTCCTGCCTTGGGTGGCGGGTCGTCTCTTTCATTGCCTGGCTCCTTAGCAACAAGAGGACAGAATCTACACTGTGTGCATTTTTGAGGAGCCAGCACCTCATCCTTCACAGTTTCCAGGGTACCCTCGAGTCCATTCTCCCTCTCGATCTGTAACATGGCCCAAGAGTAAGCAGGGCGGAGAGGATCTCCGTCTTTCACGAGAGAACTGAGGCTGCGGGAGAGAGAGTGCAGCCAGGCCCAGGCCACACTGGGCTGATTAAAAAGTTCTGTTCTCTGGACGTGGCTTTGCAATGCAGATTTCACGGAAAGGCCGGGCCCTGAGTGACTCCAAATACATATTTACAGGTTTGTCAAGTGTTGCAGCGAGTCTGCAGAGCCTGGCTTCCTGCATAAACAGCCCTCATGAAAGCCAATGAAGTCACACCTCCCAGCCAGAGCCTGCTGGCACCAGTGCGGTCCCTCCTGGGTGCGTTCACACGGAAGACATTCACATCACCTGATGGCCGGCAGGAAGCCAGGGGTCCGCCAGCTCACGCTCCCAGGAAGGGGCCAGTGGACCCCCCATGACCATTGAGCAAGCCGAGGAAGAGGGGTGACGGATGCTCCTGGGTCTTGGAGCAAGCTTGTGGTGGAGACTTTCTCCCTCATTGGGAGAGCTGGAATTGGGGTTCTGAGCAGGTGGCAGCTACAGCCCCTCCTCTCATCTTTTGCTCTCTGTGTCTATTAGTCAGGATGGTGGGTCATGCAGTAACAAACGATCCCCATATCTCTATGCCTTAACACTACAAAAGTTTATTTCTTGTTCATGAACGTCCACTGCGGTCCCAGTGAAGTGACCCCGTGATACAGGCTACTTTGATCTTGTGGCTCACATCTTAGTCTGAGGCCCCCTCCATGATCACTGTGGCAGAGGCAGATACAATTGCACAGGAAATTGTGCTGGAATTACACCACCACAGCCTGAAAGTGCCACATGGCACTTCTGCTCCTATTTCCTAAGCTGGAAATCATTACATCGTCCTGACAACTGCAAGGAAGCTGGGAAGTTTCCCGTATGGCAAGGGTAAAAGGGCATCTGACACCAGGGATGTCCATTACACTCTTTCCAAGGACCCAAACATTGGGGTTCTCTCCATCTCCCCTCCACGTGAATCATTTTTAAAGATACTCATCTAGGGAAGTGTATTAGTCAGCAATGCTGCATTGATGCTGCATAACAAACCACTCCAAAACGCAGTGATTTACAACAACAAGCATTCCCTTTTCTTGCTCATGAGTCTGCAGATTGACCAGTGTGGCTGTGCTCCAGGTTGCAGGCTGGCCTGGATTGGCCACAGGCCTTGGGTTGGACTCAGTCTGCTCCTTGGATCAGCAGCTGTTCTGGGTGTGTTCTTCTCACGGTGGCTCAGAGGAGCACATGAGGCCAAACCACGCCAGCCCAGGAAGGCCTCTGTGCCATCACATCTGCTGACATTCCATTGGCCAAACCCAAAGTCAAGGATGGCGAGGTGCCCTCTGCCCACCATGAAGCCATGGCAGGCATGAGGACGTACAGTTCTAGGAAGGAAGGAAGGAAAGATTTGGAGCAATGACCCAATCACCATGCCAGCTCTTTGGGAAATGCATGGGGCTTAGAGTCCCACAGATGGTGGTTCGAATCCCAGCTCTAACCTGGTCAGGCCTCTCTCCCCCTCTGAACTTCCGCAGCCACTTCTGTAAGATGGGGCTGAAACCTTTCCCTCGGGATCCCTGGGCGACTGATCATCACAAATAACAGTTGCATTCCCACCACGTGTCCAGCACCAGGGGAAGTGCTTTCTAGCCCCCATTAGCTCTTCATCCCTTGAAGGCCCACTTCTCATCACTCACGCGTTAGTGTGGATTAGCGTGTGGAGTGGATCTCCACCAGAGAATAGATTTAGAACCTAGGAGCCCAGGGATCCACCAGGACAGAGAGAAGGATGCTGAGAGGAAAGCCGAAAAGACCCAAAGCTCAGAGTAACCAAGTTCACAGATCCTGTGACAGCACCCTCAGGGTTCAGGGATGCGGCATTACCACCAGGGTCCCTTCTCCCTCAGGCACTCTTCCCTTCTACAAATGTTGATTGAATCCCAGCCCTTCACTAGGCTCTAAGGATGGGGAAACTGAGGCACAGATTTTTTTCCCCCTGTTATCACTGAATTTACAGCCTGTGTTAGGGTTTGCTAGAGAAGCAGAACTAATAGGAAATAGAGAGATAGAGATAGATAGATAGATAGATTATAAGGAATTGGCCCTAGTGATTGGAGACTGAGAAGTCCCGAGATCTGTAGTCAGCAAGCTGGAGACGTAGGAGAGCCGATGGTGTCAGTTCCATTCTGAAAGCTGGCAGGCTCGAGGCCCAGGAAGAGCCAATGTTTTAGTTCGAGACTGAAGGCAGGAAAAGCCCCACGTCCCAGCTCAAGCAGTCAGGCAGGAGCAGTTCCCTCCTGCTGGAGGCACGTCAGCCTTGTTCTACTCAGGCCTTCAGCAGCTGGGATGAGGCCCGCCCACATTAGGAGGGCAAGCTGCTGCCCATTTGGATGTTACACTCATCCGGAAGCACCTCACAGACACACCCAGAATAGTGTTTGACCAATATCCGGGGGTCCCGTGGCCTAGTCGGGCTGACACGTACAATTAACCGTAGCATCCTAACAGGGAAGGTGGGAGCTGAGGAAGTAAACACGAGTGGGATGAGGGTAAGAGGGCCGAAGACTGAGGTCCTCGCAGTACGTGGTCCTTGCTGGTGTGGGAATCCTTTGTGCTTGAAGGTGGAAGGAAAGGCGGAGGCGCCGAGAGGGGTGTCCAGCGTCCAGGAGCAGGTGAGGGGGCCATTTTGGGAGCTGGAGAACTTTCTCTCTGCCCACAAATTGTGCAGCGATGAGCCAGGCCATCGAGTTCTCCGTGGTGCTTGGAGAGGAAGGCCGCCATCTTAAGATTTCCCACCAGAATCGCAATTCTTGTAAGAAGGGGAATTTGACTTCATGTGGCCTGAGCTGGGAAAGGGTTACTGAGTTTCAATAGGAATAAGTCGCCTCAACAAGGGTGCCCAGCGTGAGGTTTTCCTAGTCCTTGGCTTTATTTGTTTACATATTGCAAGATTTCTTCTCATTTTTTAAAAAAAAATTAATTCATTTGATCCTCACAACAGTTCTCTAAGGGAGGTATTATTATTTCTCTTCCCTTTCTACAGATAAGACACAGAGAGGTTAAGTAACTTGCCCGAGTTCACACAGTCAGGCAGCCTGGCCTCACGGTTGACACTCTAACACTAAGATGGCGTCTCAGCTGGTTCTGTCCAGCCAGAATTTCAGTGTTTGTTTCTAAACAGTCAGCCACATGACCTGTGTCCTCCAGAGGATGCACTTTGGGGGACCTTCTGAACCAGATTGGGGTAATCATGTGACAATCCAAATTCATTCAGCCACCCATTTCCTTCCTGTGGTCAGCCCAGCGCTAAACCTATAAACACGTGGGGGAGGTCCCTCCTTCCAGGACTCCCCAGCTTCCTGACATTCCACACTTCTGTGTTCCTTCCTTTGGCTAAAGGATTCTTTCCTGAGACCATTTTAACTGGAGAGCGTTCGTTTGCCTAACTAGCTACACAAGATGACTCCAAATCACGGGGTCAGTCACCACTCCATTTTGCATTTGAGTATCTTCTGCACTTTTTTTGCAACAAGAATGGAACCGAGGTCATCTTGGTTAAGGGCCAACCAATATTTGGCATTGATTTTGATAAACGGAGGGGATTGGATCTGCCCGTCCCAGCCATGCCTGGCAGAGATCATAAGAAAGTGACTTTTCCATTAAAAGCCCGGCTCATGTTTTATGTATTTCTAAAGAGTCACAGGTTGAACCTAATTCCTCCTCCCTTTAAGACAAGAACCCCAAAGTTAGCATTTAAAATGTCACGTGCAGCCAGAGGTCTCGGTGGGTCGTGGAGGGCTGGACAGTTTATACTGGGGAGTCATAAAATTGACACCGAATGACTTCAACACCCAGAGAGTTGCCTAAGAGGTCAGGAATAGAACATCTGAAACCAAATCATGAATAAATCCTAGGAAAGCTGATAGCACAGCTTTAAAGAAAGGAAGCCCATAAATAAGCCAGCTTTAAACTTTGAATCCAAGTTATGAGGGTTAGTGAAACGAAGTGACCCTTAGGCTGGCAGTGAATTGTGGAGGGTTATTGTGTGCACGAAGTAGGCCCGCACCCAGCTCACCTCCTGGAAAGCAGCGTCCTTATTTACCAACAGGACGACCGAGACCCTGGGGCACAGAGCTTGTGGGTGGCAAAGCTGCGATTTGAACCTGAGTCTGTCTAAATTAACACATGTAAAGGACTTAGAACAGTGCCGGGCACACAAGCAAGCACTATAACCACACTGTCTATTATTATTATTAATTATTACTTCAAAGCCTAAGACATAAGCTTTAGGATCTCCTGGGTCTTCCTAGTGTGATCTCTTAAAAACACTCTTTGTGGTTGTCACCCAAAAGTTACCTCAATTATTCTGCAAACTCAAGTTGATGGGTTGTTACCACAAAAAAGGGAATTCTCTGTTTGATGCACATTAAAAAAAAAAAGCCAATGATTATGCCACCACCTTTGGAGAAAACAAATAGCTTTATTGTGAGGTTGACCAGCAGGGAGACAGGAGGCAAGGCTCTCAAGTCTGTCTCCCTGATCCAGGATTTGGGGCAAAATTTATGGGATAAAGGGGCAGGGTGGTCTGGAGTGTGGAGACAGGTGATTGGAGACGAGGAGAGGGGAGGTAATTGATCTGCGCAAGCATCGTCAAGCTTCATGGCTCTTCGTAGGATGCACATGCACAAAATGGCGGACTTAGCATGATCTGAGGGTGGAGTTTTTGGCCCCCTGACATCAAAGGGTCACCTACGGGGTGTTCACGCAGGCCCAGTGGATGGATTGGTGGTCTCAACTCACCTGAAATGGGCAAGTGGTCAACTCTCAGCTCCTGGAAAATAACTCTTAGTTACTCTGTCGATAAGATGGGGTCAGGTTGACCGGTCCTAGTGGACACGTGGTGACAGTGTTGCCAAAAGTGTGTCATAACAGTAGAAACTGCTAACCATCATTGACAATCCCTCTCTACCCATGGCTACTCCAAAATGCTGCATGTAGTCAGAGCTTTTTCTTACTCATCTTGGCTTCAGTTGCTTTCTTAGCTTTACCAACCTATGTGCACATCTCACTGTGTCAGTACCCAGAGCTGCACTTGTACAGCGTCCTCATGCCCTGCTGTTAGTGTTCTTGCAGGGCAGACTCCTAGAAGTGGGATTGTTAGGCAAGGGGAGGCACGTTTAACATTTTGATAATTAATGCCAGTTGCTTTCCCCGAAATTTCTATTTACACTTTTACCAACAATATTTGAGATCACCCATTTTCCCCACCCTTCCCGATTCAGGCAATATCAACCTTTTTTATTTTTTTCCCAGATAGGTGAAAAAGATGTCTATTATTTAATTTATATTTATTTGATGATTAATGAAATTGAGTATCTTTTTATATACATATAGGCATATAAATCTGTATCTTTCTGGATTATTTTTGAGAATTACCTATTCATGTCATCAGCCCATTTTTATTGGGCTGTTGTATTTTTCTGATTAATTTGTAAGTATAGTTAATATCTTGTGGATATCAATCTTTGGCTTGTTATACAGATTACAGATGTTTTCTCCTAGCACGTCATGTGTCTTGATCTTTGTTTATTATTCATTTTGCCAAATATAGTTTTAAATTTGGGGGGCAGCCAATCTGTCAATCTTTCCCTTTGTGGCTTCTGGGATTTGTATCATGTATTGAGAGCACCTGCTCACCCCAGAATTATGGAAGTACTTGTCTATATGGCACTTTTCTTATTTTATCCTTTATATCTATGTCCTTAATCCATCTAGAATGTATTATTGTTTGTGACGTGGGGAAAGATCTAACTGTTTTTACTCCCAAATATATAGCCAGTTGGCCCAGCCTCATTACTGAAAACCCACCATCTCCTCAGTGATCTTAAAATTTCATTCTTATCATATCCTAAACTCCCCCATCTCCCGAGTCAGTTTCTAGATCCCCTGATGCAGTGCTTCTCAAACTTCGATGCCTTTTGGGGAGCTTTTAAAACAATCCCGCCCCGAGGCCACACCCTGACTAATTAAATCAAAATCTCTAGGCGTGCCACCAAGGTGGCAGCAGTTTTAACCCCCCAAATCTGAGAACTGCTGCTCTCACGTAGCGGTTCTCCAACCTCGGTGTCCCCCAGAATCACCTGGGAGCTTGGTCAACCTGCAGAGGCCCAGGCCTCTTTCAACCATCCTGGACCTCTGTCCATCCAGGTGATTCTGACACACTGATGTCTGGGAACCACAGCTCTAATCTGCTTGGGACCTCCAGAGGACCACCACTCAACAAGCAAGCCCACTGCCCCGCAAACAACCCAAGGCGCCCGACCCAGGATGAGGTCTGTCTGCAAAGTTCCCAGGTGGTTTGAAGGTGGGTCCAGCCTGAAGCCTTGAGGGCCTGGCCTGCACCAGACTTTCCTTCCCTGGAAACTCAAGGAAAGCCTCTTGCTGCACCTGCTTCATCGGGAGCCCCAGACCCCCCTAGAGGTAAGGATGCTTGAGCCATGGCTGGCGGCGGGGTGAGGATCCTGGCAAAGCTGGGACTAGGAAAGGAGACCCCTGTGGTAATGGATTTTGCACCGCTTAGCATTTCTCCCCACAACCAAACCTAATTATTACCATCCTTCAAATTAACTCCATCTGAGATTGATCAATTTGGCCACAAATATTGAGCGTTTCTGTGAAGCGACTCAGGGATCCCCCGCACCAGGGCCGCTCCGTTTGGTCTTATTCTGTTCTGTTTTGTTTTGTTTAAGCATCTACACCCCGAAACAATTCTTTTCCATTTTTTCCTACACAAATCATCCACTCCAGCCCTGCACAGCCCACCCCACCCCTCCTCAGCCTTTCACCGCCTAGCGGAATCCTGGTCCTCCATCCACGCCTGGCTGTACGTGGGAACCACCTAGGGAGCTTTTTAAAAGTCCTGAGGCCTCAGCCTCACCCCAGGCCAATTAAACCAGCCGCTTTGGGGGTGGGGCGGGAGCGGGCTGCTATACCTCTACAGGTGACAACATGTGCCGCCAGGGGTGGGACCACCCAATTCTAAGCCGAGCTCCAATGCTTCTGTTCTCTAAAGTGGCCTCTAATTTCATCTGCTCCCACCCTAACCTACATACATACACGCTACAATTATTTTTCTTTGAAATAAAAATGTTACCTTTATTTGTTCACTTTGGAGTAGGTAATATATTAAAAAATTTTCAAGGTACAAAGGGTAGAGGGAAAGTCTTCCTCCCCCCTGCTCGCCCCCAGCTCCCCCACCCCAGAGGGAACGGCCTCCATCCCCTGCTCTCCGAGGGCACCATGACTCAGGGAGCTGGCAAAGGCTCCGGGTCACAGAGGCCTGCGCTTGACTCCTGCTTCTGCCCTTGGCGTCCCACGTGACCTTGCACGAGTCACTCCAGCTCTCCCATCCTCTGTTTCCTATCTGGGAAGTGGAGACAACGACACTCACCTCTTGGAGTTGTGCAGGAGGACTGAAGAGGTGTTCTTGTTCACTATTTTAACCCAGCAAGCGATCCCAGACTTACAAAAGCAACCATTTTATTTGCTCATCATTCTGTGCGTAAGGAGTTCAGGCCTGGATGGTCCTAGTCCACCAGGGGTCCCCTGGGCTCATTCTCCTGGCTGGTGGATGGGCTGGACTAAAAGGCCCAAGACAGCTCAGCGCACGTGACACTAGGGCCCGTCTACACAGCCTCTCCCCTCGTGACTGGCTTGGGCTTCCTCAGAGCATGGTCACTGGTGGTCAGACACAGATGGTCCTCAAGAAGAGCATTCCCAGCAGGAAGGTGGACATGCTGCCATTGTCTTAAGGCCCAGTCTCAGAAGTTACACGGTCAACCCAGATTCAAGGGGAGGAGAAATATACACCCATTCTTGATGGGCAAGTGGTATGGTGACATTGCAAAAGAGCATGTGGAATGGGATATCGTTGCAATATCTTTGGACAAGAGGAGTGAATGCAGAGTGCCCAGCCCGTGGCAAGTGCCCAACACATGCTGGTCCCCATCCTTCTTCTCAGCACACAGTTCATTTGCCTTTTACTGTAGTTGATTGTTTATATACGTTTTATAAGTTCCACCGCCAGTGCCTCACCAAGAGCCGGGCACAGAATAGACGGCCAGAGAATGTTTCTATGAAACCGTAGAGGTGGCCGTGAGGACCCATCCAGTCCTGGGAGTGCTAACAGGTGGATTCCTAAAATGCCGAGTCAGGAGATCCCCGCTTCCCGACCTCCACCCTCCCTCCCGCTTCTTACACGGTGGTCACTCCGCTCTATGTCCACGATCTGAGATGTCCTCCTGCTCTCTTGTCATCGCAGTGTCTTCCTGTTCAGATTCTCCATGTTCACCACCAAGAAACAACTTAAATGTCACCGTGCCCCTGAAGCCTTTCTCAGTCTCCTAAACAGGAAGAGGAAACACGTGTCTGAGCCCCTGCTGTGTCACGGGCACTATGCCGGGCGCTCAGGATGAGTACAGTGGGGAGAGGTGAAGGGTGGAGATGAGTGAGGACCAGGGGGCAGCAGGAGCAGAGGCAGGGGGGCTGAGGGGGACATGACGGGGGCTCCTACCCGGAGGGACCACAGAGTGAGTGAGAAGAGATTCAATGTCAGACCAAGCAAGGTCTCAGACGCCCTGTAATGAGATTGAGCTCCATTCTGCAGGCAAAAGGGAACCCCAGCAGGCATTTTTAGGAGAGGAGAGACAGAATTAGACATGCAGGCATGTGTAGGAACTAGACGAACAGAGAGCAAAGAATCAGTGTTTCATCATGTACCACCTCGGTACTCAGTTCTGAAACCTGGATTGTCAAAGCAAAGCTCCCCACTCCACACCCCCGCCCTGGGAGAAAGGAATACTGAGGCCTGGGAGGGGAGGGGAGTGCCCGCAGTGGGGGCCTCGGGCCTTTGGCCATGCAGCTGGATCCTAGAGACTCTATCTGCAAGGCGTGTGTCTGACATTGAGAAATGTCCTAGCAGCACGGGGGTAATGATGGATAGGTCTGATGAATGCATCCCCATTATTATTGAAATTTATACACGTTCTGCCAATCGAAGACTCTTGGTGCATGCGTCTCGTTTAGGATTCACAGCTGTTGTTTTTCAACTGGGAACCTGGGAGTCTGGCCCCTGGATTGACAAAGCCGAAATCTGGGGGCACCTTCCAGGAAGCGCATTCCGGATGAAAAGCCCCCATTTGGAAACTGCTCTCTGCCCCTAATTCACTAGTGACTTGGGCAAGGTGGCTACTGAATCTGAGCCATATTCTAGGAGGATGAACCGGGTCAAGGGAAGGATGATCCAGCCCGGACCCTCCCACAACCGAGAAGGCTCCAGTTCCCTCTGACTATTCATTTAGTCATTCCCTCGTTAAGATCTATTTTTGAGCACCTTCTATTTGCCAGGCACTGCAGTAGGTGCTAAGGATACAGTGGAATTACTGTAGAAAGGACCCTGCTCTCTTGTGCCTTATTGACATGTGCAATAGACTGACTGTAAAGGAAACAAATAAACAAAGCAAAAGAAAAATAAATACAGCTTTTGATAAGAGCCATGAAGGAAACTAGCAAGTTGCCATGAGAGGCGTGATGCGAGCAGCAATTATGTTTGGGAGAGTCATTTAATGGATGTTCTCCAGCCTAAGACATGCTGGGCCCCAGGCCAGGCCTTTAAGCTCCGCTTGATAGAGTTGATCCAAGATCCCAAAGGGAGAAGTGACATAAGGAAGCAGACATGGCATGTCGGCACGCAAAGGCGTTAACCAATCTGCCAGCTCACCCTGGTTTTGTCCCCACAAACTTAGGTATTATCTCCACAATGTTCCAACTCCACTACGTTCTAGGACATGAGACAAGTTGCTTAGCCCTTCTGTGCCTCAGTTTCCTGATCTGTAATATGGCGGTAATAACAGGGCCCTCCTCGTAGGGTGGCATGAGGATTAGGAGATTCAGCACAGGTCAAGTGCTTAGAACAGTGTCTGGCACTTAGTCTCAGCTATTATTGTTTGCACATCCTTCGATGGGGCCTTCACTGGAGCTGGGCCTTGAGCATTCGTTATGTGGCATTGGCTGAGGGGAAAGGGTGCCTGCTGGGGGCCTGTCCTGGTGGAATTCCCCCAGCATCCCTGAAGCAAGGATTTGCACGCAAGTAGTTTATTGGGGAGGCGAAGGAGACAGTGTCAGGCAGCGGGGAAGTGAGAGGAGAACGCAGCCCGTGACGGGTGTGCTCTTGAAGCCCGGTACCTGGGGGTCACTGTAAATATCCAATAAGAACATGATTGCCAAGACAGACATGAATGATGAAAAGAAGTTAGATGAAAAGAAGTTAATCTTGTTAATTTGCTGTTTTCGTGTTTAACCTGAGGGGTGACTCAAGGGTCACAAGGATTTATGAGCTTGTTTTGCAGAAGAAAAAGAATGCCTTAAAGGAGGTTACAATCGCCAGATAACCAGCCCACAGCTGCCGTAGACATCCAGAAGTCTGATTGCCCAAGGGCTTATCTGGAGTGAAAGAAACGGATTTCCCCATTTGTTTCTCCAAAACTCCTCCTCCCAAGCCCCTTAGCTCTATAAAGACCCCCTGCTGTCTTCTTTCATTAAGGTAGATTTGAGAGAACCTATCCTGTCACCTTCTGGTTTTGGCCAATTCGAATAAACCTTTCTCCATCTCCAAGCACTGTGCCTCAGTGACTGGCTTATTGCACATTGAGCACATGAATTTGAGATTAAGAGGTTTGGTATCATTCTCAAGCTCCTTTGCGCTGTTAGTAACTGGAGCTTTATCCCCCTGGGGAACTCCAGAGCCAGTGTAGTCCACAGCCTCACATTTATCCCATCAAAGGGCAAGGGAGTTGGCATATTTATATACCAGCTCTTCCTCAGTCACTGACCGAGGGCTATGGTGGTGGTACGGGGAGCATGAATTCTCAGCAAGCCTGTTGTCCATCCTGGCAGGCAAAGTGGGCCCCGGCAGCCTCAGAAAGACTCGGGGAAGCAATGCAGGTTCCAGAAGTCAGACATATGCACTGCAGTGGTGGGGGGAGAAGATGAGGACAGGCCCCAACAGGCCCAGTGCAGAGGCACAGCATTCGTAGAGACACAGTCAGGCAGGTGTGGTGACAGCTGATCTTCAACCTCCAGGGGCTGAAAAAGAGCATAAAATGTCATGCCAATCCCAGGTCATGGGGCCTTGAATGCCAACCTAAGGACTTTATTCTGTGGGCAGCAGGCAGCCCCCGGAGGTGTTTGAGGAGGGGAGTGACGCAGAGCTGTACTATAGACAAGAAACAAAATTGTTCAGGTGTGGGTCTACCCCACCCCCAGATGTCCCCAGAATATGCTGACCATGCTCCTGCTACACTCACTCCACAGCCCAGAACGATGGGCCAGCCGGGCGGCTTCCTGGACACAAACTCTAAGAGCAGCTTAGAAGGAAGACTCTGAGAGACGACTTGGGTGGAGGATGATGCTCCAGGAACATTCTCAAGTAAGAGGAGAGTCAGTCACCACTCCTCAAGGGTGTCAATGGTCTAGAAAAGTTAGATATGCAAGTCTGGGCTAGAGCTGAATTCCTCAGTTCCACCCTAGTCCATGGCTTCCATCAGAGGGTCTGTTCTGCCCCTGCCCGGCCACCCCATCCCTTCTCTGAACAAGTGTCAAATAAATACTAAAGCCTGTTGTTTGACAGGATGGCCGTAGTGCCAGCATTCCCAAGGCATTCAGGTCTCAGCCCAGCCCTGGCGCGGCTGGAGGGGACTGAAGAGCAGGAAGGCTTTGGTCCCTTTGAGCATCCAGACGCTGCTCTGGGCGCGTGCACTGTGCTGAGCCCCGCTCAGTTCTCTCCATCACCCAATGGGATGGAGAGTATCATCTCCGTTATCCAGAGGTGAAAATGTGTGCTATGAGAGGTTAGAACTTTGTCCCAGTAGCAGAGCTGGGGTTATAACTGGGAGTTTTGAATACTCCGGATTAAGATGACTGGGTTTACAAAAGCCCTGAGGTCAGGTGTCAAGAAGGTGACTCCATCAGATGGGGAACCCCTACGAGGAGCCGTCGCCATCCGACGGGACCTGAGGTGAGCAGGGGGAGGAACTGAGCCCTGAAGTTAGCGAACTCCTGAGTGTTTGCATCGCCACAGTTTAGAGACAGGACACCAAGTTGGGAGAAAGGAAACGAGAGAAACCGCATTGGAAAGGAGAGCGGTGCTCCTGGTGTGTGTGCATGAATCACCCGGCCGTCTGCAGGGACACCTAGAAGAAAATGCAGAAGGCCAACGCTGTTATCAAAGGAGACATTTGCTGACATGAGTAAAGCAGAGCTGGGGAAGAGTGATAGAGGGGAAGCCAGGTGGATGAGTGGGCTTACTGCTCAGGAAGCCAGAGGGTCCCAGGCACCCCTACAGAACTCCCAGAGGCAGCGACAGGGATGCTGTGCCCCATTCTAGATGTCTGTGTATGTGCAGGTGTGTGCCTGAGTGTGTGTGCAGGCACATGTGTGCATATGGATGCATGCGTGTCTGTGTGTGTGTGAGAGTGGGTGTGCTTGTGCACATATATATGCCTGTGAATTTAGTGTGTATGTGCACATGCATGTGTGTGCATATGCAAGTATGTGTTTGTGCTAATATATTCTGTGATGTGAGCATGCATGCGTGCATGGGTGTGTGTGCATGCATCCATGTGTGCATATGCACATGTGCGTGCTCTGTACATGTGCACATGTGTGTGTTCATGAGCACGCGTGCATCACGTACACATGTGCATATTAGGGAAGGCTGCATCACATTGGTCTTCCCTACACCTGCCAGTGCGAGCAGCAAATCGGTGTGCGGGTGCAGGACACACACCTCACAGTCTTGGAATCTGGGCTACCATGGCACACAGTGGTTGCTAAAATTTAACTAAGTCAAGCCTGAAAGCTTGAGTTCCTGCCAGGGCACTCACGGTCTGATTCCCCTAAGAAATGAAGAGTTGCAGATGAGGGGGTGAAAGTGGGGTTCCACTTTCTGCCAGTAGAGTGGGAACTTACTTCCTTCTCTTGTCTTACCTGCCCATGGCTCCTCTCCTGCCTTCTCCCCAGCTCTCCTGCTTCCTTCCAGCCACATTGCCCTTCCTTCAGCTCCACAACCCTCCCTCCTCGGGCCCTTTACCCGGTGCCCTGCCTTCCCAAGGCACTCACTCTCCATCTGCTTCTCTGTGACCCCCACGCCCCACTCCACCTTCACCCCCTCCCCTCTACCACGTGTCAGCTTAGACATCATCTCTTCTTGGAAGGCTTCACTGTTCTGTAGTTTTTTTCTTTACTTTTTTGTTTTAAGAAACTCTATTGATATATTCACCTGCCATACAATTCACCCGTTTAAAGTGTACAATTCAGTGATTTTAGTAAATTCACAGGATTGTGCTACCATTACCACAATTTAATGTTAGGACAGTTTTGTTTCCCCAAAAAGAAACCCCACAACCATTAACAGCCCCTCCCCATCCCTTTCTCCTGCAACCAGGAATCTCCTGTCTGTCTCTATGGGTTTGCCTATTCTGGACGTTTCACATAAATGGAATCATACACTATGCGGTTTTTTGTAACCAGCTTCTCTCACTTAGCATAAAGTTTGCAAAGTTCATCCGTGTTGTAACACGTATCAATACTTCATTCCTTATCATTGCCAAGTAACATTTGGCCCGTGGCACGGCTATAGCACATTTTAATTATACGCTCATCAGTTGATGGGCCTTTGTGTTGCTTCCATCCACTTTTTGGCTCTTATAAATAATGCTGCTATGAACGTTCATATACAAGTTTTTGTGTGAACACATGTTTTCATTCTCTTGGGTATATACCCAGGAGTGGAACTGCTGGGTCATATGGTAACTCTATTTTTAACTTTGTAAGGAACTGACTAACTGTTTTCCAAAGTGGGAAAGTGCCTGCATCGTTTTACATTCCCACCAGCAACAGACGAGGAGTCCAGCTTCTCCACATCCTGTCACTTGGTATCATCCGATTTTTTGATTCTGGCCGTCCTCCTGGCTGCGAGGTGGTGCCTCACTGTGGTTTTGGTTTGTGTTCTCTGATAACTAATGATGTTGAGCATCTTTTCGTATGCTCAGTGCCATTTGTGTATCTCCTTTAGCGTAATATCTATTCAAATCCTTTGCCCATTTTCCACAATTATTTGTCTTTTTATTGTTGAGTTGTAAGAGTTCTTTATATATTTCTGAATACTAGACCCTTTTCAGATATATGACTTGTGAATATTTTCTCCCGTTCCACTGGTTCTCTTTTTACTTTCTTGAAGGTATCCTTTGAAGCAGAAAAATTTTTAGTTTTGCTATAGTCTAATGTATGTATTTTTCTCTTGTTGCTTGTGCTCTTGGTGTCATACCTAAGAAACCATTACCTAACCCAAGGTCCTACATTTTCTTCTAAAAGTTTTACAGTTTTAGTGCCCACATTTAGGACTATGATCCATTTTGAGTGGTCAATAAATATTTATTGTGCAGCTACTAGGTGCCAACCACCGATCTGGGGCTGGGCATCCTCAATATATCGGTGAACAAAGCAGACCACCTCCCTGTCCTTAAACAGCTGACATCCAGTGGAAGTGACACAATAACCAAGAAAACAAACAAACAGGATCATTTGAGCTGGTATTGAACCCTGGTCAATGAAACCGCACAGCAAAGTTCAGGAAATCGGGTAGAGCCGTGAGCCTGGAGCCCTGAGCAGGTAGGTGTTAGGGGCTGTGATGGAGATGAGGTCACAGGGTTCGCTAAAGGGCCCTCCTAAACCTAACCATTTACAGACGACAGACTGAGGTCCAGAGAGGTGAGGCAAGGGGTCCAGCAGTACACCGGGAGGCAGTGGCCTTCCTCAACCAAGACTTCCGGTTCCTGCCCCACTTCTGCCACCACTGCCCGGGGCTGGCAGCCAGGCTGCCGCAGCAGGAACACGTGCATTTTCTACTCAGTGAGGTTCGCATTTCTATGCTAGCATGATGGGCAGAAAGTGCTCCGAGAGCACCTGAGCAGTGTCTTGCCTTAAGTACTAAAACCCTCTTAGAGTAGATAATCCACGCGATGATATTTCTGGGCAATCCCCTCACTGCGTATGGTTCTGCTTTTAGATGGGCCATTTCTGCCTTCAGTTTTGATGAGATAATATCTCAGTTAATCCATCTTTCTGTGGGGCTCTGCTGAAAATTCCCTCTTAATCTTCATTATCTCCTACCATGAGCTTTTGTTGGGACTTTACGGGGCCAGATTCACCCCAAGGGCCTCTGCAGCGTTCTAAGAAGAGGCGATAAAATTCAGAGCAGCTCCAAGCTTTGCCTGCCTGGGCGCCAGGCTGGCTGTCACTCACCTAAAGTTTCATCAACTAGACTCTCATGTTCCCAGGTCACAGGAAAATCCCTTACTCTGACACATTTTCCCTTTGGGTGGGGGGGGGGGTGTCTGTGGCTATTTTGCAGGACCCTCCTGGCAATGGGAAAATACAAAAATCTAACTATTAGTCAGCTGCAGACAGGGCTGTGCCAGGAATCAGCATTTCAGAATTTTAACAATAATTAGGGGGGTTTCGGTCCAAGACTGCAGACAGGGCTCATCTTCCACGTCACCTCTGCCCTTGTCCCCAGTGAGAGGGAGAATCAATTTGCCAACCATGCTTGGGGCGACCCTCCCTGCTGGTGGTGACAGCGCTCCACCAGGAATCAGGAGACCTGGGCCGTGTGGCATTGGCCGAGTCATGCCATCCGCTCCGGGTCTCCATTTTTTCTATAACAAATAGCAGGTGTGGCTTGGAGAGTCTCTAGGGCTCCCGGTCGCTAAGCTGGCTTCTGAGCTCACACACAGCTGGACGACAGCGACTGCTTGGTGCCAAGGTGTTCACTTTGGAGGGGGGTGGAGAAGAGATTTACTCCTAACGGCGATCACTGCTGTAAGTTCACATCTGTCAAGTCCGTCCTAGTCACCACTAGCCGCATATGGCTTTTTAAATTTAAATTGATCTGAACTCAATAAATTTAAAAATACAGCACTTCAGTACATTAGCAACACGTCAAGTGCTCCCCGTCCACGTGGGGGGACAAGTGTGTTGGACCGTGCGGAGAGGAAACACAGCCGTCATCGCAGAAAGTTCCACCTGACAGCACTGGTGTAAACAGTGTCTTCTCGTGAATCATCTCCTTTCATTCTACAACAATTTAGTGAGATAAAAGGAATAAGAAGATCGAGAGATTCGGTTCTGCTCTGTGCTTTCCAGGTGCAGTTTTCACATCCACCTTGAAGGTAAGCTTGTCAAAGAAAATGTCCTTGTTTCCTTTTTCTAAATAAGAAAACTGGCCAGAGAAGCAAAGCCACTTACCCAAAGTTCCTCAGCTGGTGACTGACCCCCTGCACTGCCCCCTGGCAGCCAGACAGGGGCGGGCATTTGCATTCTCCAGATGAAGAGACCGAGGCTCAGGGAGGTCACGCGGCATGGGCCGGGCCTCCCATGCTGGAGGGGCTCAGCAAGGCCTCTCCCCACGCTGGCCAGCAGGGACCCACGAAATAGGGGCTTCCCTCAGCTGGTCCTGGGTTCTGTAAGGAATACATTCTGTCTGGGAAATGACGAATCAAGAAACAATTCACGCTTTTGCAGCGAGGAAAATGAAAATTTCCAATTTGCTAGTCAAAAGCGTTTGCCCGTTTAGAGATAAGAGTGAATTTGAGTCTTTGTTATCAGTGATTAATTCATTATAGTGTGGAGTCTCTGGCGGTATCTGGTCCCACGGCGTGGTGTAGGGAGCCGGCGCACCTGGCTGTAGGAACTGGCAGATCCCCCAACTCCATGTTGCCTGATGTCCTTGCCAACACTGCTCAGTGCTTTTTTTTTTTTTTTTGATGTTTTAAGGGAAGTCTGCCCTGAAGGAAGGGTGTGTGTGTGTGCGTGTGTGTGTGTGTGCACGTCACAGTGTCTGGGCTGTCTCGTTAGGTCAGAGAAAGGAGGGAACCGTTCACTGAAGCACCCTTCTACGTGACGTCTACGTGCAGGGCCCCGGACCAGGTGGGCGTCAGGAGACCCAGGCCCTGAGCCTCGCTTGCTTCTTCCTCCTTGAGCCTTTCAATATAATTTAATCAGAATTTACTATTGTTAGGAACATTGCTAGCGAGGGAAGTCAAATGGGTTTCAGCTTTCATGGCAACTTCAATTGATTAGTAGGGACTGCCTGCCTGCTAGAAGGAGAAGGATGCTGAGGACACCAAGGGACTGATTATTCATGTCTGCCAGGGGCCCAGCGTGGGGAGAGCTGCATCCTACAATAAAAGGAGATAAATAGTAATGATGATATAAATAATCATCATAGTAATTACAATAAAACCTTCCTGGTCAGGTCATTGGAATATCAAGTCAGATCATGGATACGAAAGTGCTTTGTGACCTGGACAGACGGACTCATGATGTCTGGACTCATTCATGCCTTGAGTGTGAACCATGATTTTCTTGTTCACGCTACTTGAGCCTTTCCCCTGGCGTGTCCCCAGGCCTTGCCATAAGCCTGGAGGCAGCAATGTGGAAGGAGATCCGTGGGCAAATATACATTCATTCATTCATTCCTGCACTCAGCATTCCCGGCTCTTTTCATTCATTCGGGGTATATTTCCAAAGGTCTCAAGATCCAGTACTGGCACCAAGAAAGTCCAAGTATCCGTCCCCTCAGAGCTCTAGGAACAGCTGACCTTTGGACCTGACCTTCAGGGAAAGGAAAAGATTTGGTTTCCACTCAGGCTTGTGGCCCCTCAGAGCCTCCAGTGTAGGATAATGACCACCAGACCAGGACCACCGAGGGAAGGCACCAAGCTCCAGAGCTGAGGGCACGATTTATTTGGTAAGAGATGGCAGGAAGCACTGCTAAGGGGCGGGGATGTGACTCAGGGACAGGGGGAAGCCAGTCCAGGCAGCATTCACTAGCAGGTTACCACTGTGGGCAAGTGGGGCTCCCTCCGGATGGACACCTTGGGGAGGCATAACAGAGAAAGGCCTCAAAGGTGCCCCACCCGGGACTGAGGAAGTTGGGGTATTTGTCCACCAGCTCTCATCGGTCGACGGCTGAGGGCTGCTCCGGGGCATTACCTCCCTAACTTTTCAGGCCATCCCCACACGTAAGCCAAGTTTGCTCCAGCAGCCAGACAAAGCTGTGGGGCAGAGTTCCAGGCGCTTGAGTTAGGAAGCTGTGGGTGTGTACGGATCCAGGAGGTGGGGCCACGGGCAGGGTACCCACAGCATCTTCCTCCTCCCTAAGAATCACAGAAGTTTAGATCAGCTGCAGCATTTCAAGATATCTGATGAGCCATCTCGTCACCAGGCTGGGAAAAATGAAGCTCAGAGAAGGCAGGAGACACACACAAGTTCACATAGCAAGTCACTGGCGATGGTAATCACCCTGATGCCAGTTACCATGTGACGGGTGCCAGGCACCACAGCAGGGCCTTTGCATAATTCTCTCTGAGCCTTACCATTACCCCCACAAGGGAGATGTGACTGTTTCATTTACAATTAAGGGAGCTGAGCTCTGAGAGCATACCAAGCATAAGCAGCAGAGACAGAATTCAAACCCACATCTGTCTGTCTCCGTAACTTGGGATCTTTTCACCAGTCTACAGAGCTAGCAGGAGCTTCCAGGATAATTCAGAGCCCAGGGTTCAGCCCACTGCCCTGCACGGGCAAGAAAGGAGCATCCTCTGGGTCACGGGCCTCTACCTCGCAGGCTGTCATAAACTCCCCCAAGAGCTCAGAGCTGGCCCACCACTGGGCACCTCTGCTGCCTCTGCCGGCTACACCTCATCCTCAGAGGAACAGCCTACAGAAGGGATGGGAGCGGATTGGGAGCCCAGACCACCAGGAGAGCAAACTGGGGAATCCTAGCGAGCTGGACCCCGTGAAGGAGCTGCAGGGTGAGCTGGTTCTCAGCTGTGCGCCCTGGGCACAGCCACAGAGAACCCGTGCCTCACCGTCCCCACCCACAAAATGGGGTGCTAAGAACAACAGACGCTCGACCGGCACTTCTTGTACCAGTCACTCTGCTAAGCACTTGAAACATTGATTCTCAAAGTAACCTCAGTAGGTGCTACAAACATCATCCCCACTTCACCGATGAGGAAACTGAGGCAAAGAAAAACGGAGTGACTCGCCCAAGGTCATTCAGGCCCGGAGTTAGAACCCAGGCGGTTTGATTCCAAATGTCATCTTAACCACTCCAGGGCACACAAAGGCTGCAACGTGAGGCCTCTCCCCAGTATATAAACACTGGACGGAATCCTTGCTAACAAAGCAGTGTTGGGACCCATGCACTCTGGGGCTATGGTCTCCCTAGTTTTCCACAGCGGAAGCGGATCCGGATCCGAGAGGGGCCGAGGTCAGCAGCGAGTCAGGTGTAAAGCCGCCCAGGGTCAGTTCCCCGAGCCGTGCTCGCCCCAGCTGGGGGGCGGGGGTGGTACCCGGGCTGGAGCGCGGGAGGGCAGTCGGCCGGGGAGAGGGGCTGGAGGGCGCGCCGCTGAGGGGGTCTCCCCGACCCGGCCCAGAGCCTCGCCCGCACCCTCCCACCCCGCCTCATCCACCCCACCCTCATCTACCTCCCCTCATCCCCCCACCCACCGCATCCTCCGCGCGGCGGCAGCGCTGAGCCTGCAGTTTGCGAACCTCCTCCCCGGGGGCAGCGAGCGCTCGGCCCCCGCGCAGCCTGGGGACGTCCCCAGGGGCACCGCCCGCGGCGCGAGAGCCAGGACCCTCGGGGAGCGTTTATAAGGCAGCCGTGGGCGGGAGAGAGAATTGTGGAGGGTCCCTCGGGGCTCAGAGAAGCAAGCGGGGTGGGCGGGAGGGGGAGGATGGGAGGCTAGGCACGGAAGTCCCAGAGGCAGGAAGGCGCGGTGACCCGCCTGGTGTGGGGGGCTCCAGAACCGAGGGGCCTGCAGGATGTCTCCAAGAGGCGTTTCTCCCTCAGCCTACAACCCTGCTCCCCCCAACACAGATAGCAAGAAATTCCCCAAACTGGGAAGCAGGCGAGAGAGGAGAGAGAAAAACCAACAGAAAGGACTGGAGGAGGCCTCTGGTCCAGTTCCAGCCTGCTCAGAAGGAGAAACGGAGACCCCAGGAAGGAGAGACCCCGGGGTCCCGGTGGCCTGACAAGGGGGTTAGTCCTTCCTCCCAAAGGTGGTGGGGGCCCAGTCCTGCAGCCGCTTCTCCCTCCTCTCTCCCTTCCCACCCTTCCTCCGGGGGCTCTCCTCCGTCCTGTCCTCCTCCTGCCCTCTCCTCCTCACCCACAGCCTTTACAGAGGCTCCGAGAAGGATGGTCCCAGTCGCTGCCTGGGACGAGGGCCCAGTTTCCCCTTACCCTCGGGAACTCCCCTTTTCAAGCCCTGGCTCAGTCCCTTGGCAGAGAAGGGTGGCCCTGGGAAGCTTCTGCGGGTGTCTCCTTGAGTCCACACAGGGCTGGGCTGGGCTGGAGGGGAGAGAGTAAAGGGGCCTGAGCTGGCGCTGGCCTGGGGCCCTCCTTGCCTCAGAGAGCCTGTGCTGCCCGGGGCGGCCTGTGACCTGGCTCCCAGCCTCAGCCTGCAAAGGCCGGTCACTCCCCAGTGGGACTTCCAGTTCCCTCAGTCGAGTAGGGGAATAATAATAATAACAACAACGGAAACAGCCCCCCACTGCCCTCGGGAGAGTCCGCACTCCCCTAAGAGCCTGCAAGATCCATTCCTGCCTCCCTCACATCCCAGCCCCAGCCGCGTCAGCTCTGTGGGTCCTCCACCCTCCGTGCTCTCGCCTCACTGCAGGCATTTGCACCTGCTGTGCCCTCTACCTGGAGTGCCTCCCCCAGTGACTGCAGATTCAAGATGTCCCAGGACCCCCTCACAGCTGGGGGCAGAGTAGGGCCTTGTCCGGGTCTGGCCGTTTTGCACTGGGGCCTTTCAAACCAGGCCCCAGGACTCTGCTGCGGGACTGCTCCGTGGGGTCAGGGTCCCCCTTTTTTTTTTTCCTAAGCAGCCCAGTTCCCGGGCTCACAAAGGAGGGGCTTTCTGTGCGCTCCTTTGAGAGAATGGCGAGGGAGAAGGGAGACGCATTGCTGGGCCACTGTCATCGTGGCAAGGTTTTTCTTTTAATTTATTAGGATGTGTTTTTACACAAGTAATCCATGTTTCATATAGAATGCAAAAAGACCGAAAGTCAGGGAAAAATAGCACCCACGCCCTCAGCACCCAGAGATAAAGAGCACTAAGGTTTTGGTGTGGAGCCTTCCAGAGTTTTCTGTGCATACATTATGTGCATGGTGGGTGTGACTTTTACTCCAGAAACTCCAGGGGCAAGAAATAGCACAGCACCTCATTTTTCTAGAATCAAAATTAAAGCTTACGCCAGGGCCTGCCTCCCTGGAGCCCACCACTGGTGGGGTTCAGAGCCCCACGCCCCTCCATGGTCTTGGAGAATCAGTCAACCTCTCTCTCCCTGTCTCTCTCTCGTTGCTCAAAACAGCTGTCAAATTTTGAGTTCTTAATCTTTTCCCCCAAATCTTGAGTCTTCCCTTTGCCAATAAATCATTTCTCCAACTGCCTGGTTGCTCCAGCAAGAAATAGGGGAATCGCCCTCCACTCTTTTCTCCTTCACATCCAAACGGTCACCAAATCCTGTCGTGTGCACTCAAAATTGTATCCCCAGGCTGTCCCCTTCTCACTGCCTCCACCGCCGAATCCAGGCCAGTCTCCACCCAGCCCCCAGCGGGATGTGAGACAGAAGTAAGTCAGTCCCATGAGTGAGTCGCTTCTTGTTGCTCCAGGATGAATGCTGACCCCATGGGCATCTACGTGGTGTGGCCCAGGCCCTGCCCCCAGGCTCTCCAGCAGTGTTCTCTCTACTCCAGCTGTACAGCGTCCCTTCAGAGGGCCCCCAGGTTTCCTCTGGTCTCAACACCTGCACACATGCTGTTCCCTCTGCCTGAAACCCTCTTCCCCCTTCTTCCCTTTCTCCTGGTTAAAGTCCACCTGTTGTTCAGGTCTCAGCGGAGCTGTCACTCCCTCGGAAAAGCCACCCTGACTGCTGCCCCAACTCCAGCTTGGCATTTCATCCCTGTCATGTCTGCCACCTCTGTCATGTCGTGCCTGAGGTCAGGGACCACATCTGCCTTTGCTCCCTGCTCTGTCCCCGGTGCCTCGCACGGGCCTGGCATAGAGCAGACCCTCTGTCTTTGCTGCATGAACGAAGGAGTGAGTGGGGCAGGAGTGCAGGGATGAATTCCCGGTGACCAGGACGTTGGCTATAGCACGGTTTCACCCTTAGCACAGCGTCCCCTGATTCCTCTGTTTCTCATCTCCACGTCCCATCCATCAATGAATCCCATGGACTTTAACTCCAAAATAGGCACCAAATTCGTCCTCTCCACTTCCACCACTCCCTCCCCCATAAAGCGCCTGTTGTTTCTCATGGCGACAGCCTCCAAAGGGTCTCCCCTCTTCCTCGCTTGTCCTCCCCCATACAGGTTATTCTCCACGCACATGAAAAGAGCAGCCAGGGTGCTTTTGAAATATGCAAAATCAGATTCCGCTGTGACCTTGCTTAAAGCCCCCGCAACAGGCTTCCCGTTATGCTTCCAGTAACATCCAGCTGCCTTCCAGTGGCTGCCAGAGCCCTACGGGTCTCGGCCCACCCCGTCTCTGGCCCCTCTCCCACCCTGCACCGCCGCACAGCTCTGCTCCAGCCACACCGGCCTCAGCCCTTCTCAAAACAGGATAAACTCCTTCCTGCCCCAGGGCCTTGGCACCTTCCCCCGCCTGGCATGCTTCTCTCCAGATCTCTGCAGGCCTCAGCTCAAACGTCTCCTCCAGGGAGAGGCCATCCTGGCCACATGTCACCCTGTCTTATTGTCTTCACAGCACTTGTCATTTACTGGCATCTCTGATGTGTTCATGTGCCCAGGGTCTATCTGCCACCCCCTCGCCCTCCCACCAGGGACCCTGCCCAGCTGGCTGGCTGCTGGACCCCCGGCACCTCTACAGGCTGGTGCATGGGGGTTGCTCGGTATATGTGTCAAATAACGGAAAGGACCCCCACGTGCCTCTGTCTCCCGTCCATCTGTTTGGAGTTGCAGTGTAGACCCAGATGTGTTATTTTCCCTTGTTAATTACTGCAGAGTAATTATAGTGAGAAGTGTAAGTACAGAATGCATTAATGGGAAACACAGAACAGATTTCTCACCCAGGCTCACAGAGCACTTGCACCAGAGACGGGCCTCCCCACAGCCTGCTAGAGTTCTGGAGCAGGTGATCTGGCCTCCTGAGTCTGGAGCCCAACCCTCAACCCAGCCTGCCCTTCACCCCATCTCTGCAAAGGCGCTCCCAGGCTTGTCTCTGCCTCAGTAGAGGTAGCAGTGGGGCTGGTGGAGCCTGGGCCCTTCAGGGGTTCAAATCTTGCTTCTTTGTGTCCCTGAAGAGCTGGATGGTGTTGGGCAGAGGTCTTAACTTCTCTGAGCCTCAGTGTTCCCATCTGTCAAATGGAGATAGTAAGACTCCCTCCCTTCCAGGATTGCTGTGGGCCCTGAAGGAGATGACACGTGCAAAGTGCCATCATGAGTGTCAGCCAAGCTGACTCCTTCTCTGTCCTAGAGAGTGTCCCCTGCTTTCCTGCCCCAGGCCCTCCGGCGACTCTCCTCTTCGGGAGAAATGGCGCAAGGCTGTCTCCTCCTTGGTTTTTCCTCCTCTGCTCTGAAAAACCAGGTTGATTTTTGACAAGAGTGGTAAAAAATTGTCTTCAATATGGTTGTTGCAGACCCAGAGTTTTGCAGAGGGGGCGCCGTTGGTGGGAGCGCCATACCTCCATGGACGCATTCCCGGATGTACGGCCAGCTGTACAGCTTGTGGCAGCCTGCTTACACCTCTGCGTGCCCCAGCCACCCACATGCGCACGCACACACACACGCATGCACGCACACGTGTGCACACATACATGCACACTGCCCATCGTGCCTCACTAGGCAGAGAGAACCACAAATGCCCCCGGGAGTGGAAACCACTTGGAGAACTGGCTTTGTGAGGCTCAAATGACAAGGGCAGGAGAAAGAGCCTGAGGTGAACTGTAAAGTCCTGGAGAGGCGGGGTCCTCGCTGATATTTCAGAACCTACTCTTTGGTCATTTGCAGCCGCTGATGGAGGCGGATCTTGGGTTTAAGTTTTGCGTCCTGACGACCCTGAGACGCCCTCTTGTGGGCATCAGCGGTAGCGGCAGGTTTTGCAAATTGTCCTGCCGGCGGCCAGGGGGAGTCCTGGTTGCCTTTTCCCCTTTTAAAGTGCTCTTTAATTCAGCGCCACAGTTCTTGTGAATATGCTACCCGCAGATCACCCCTTTGCTGTTTCTCAAAGCATTGGAAGATGAAGATCTAATCTCATGGTCGAGCCTATCTTTGAAAAATTAAACGTTTATTTTGCTTTTTAAAATCATCATGCAAAATTTTGAAAATACCGAAAGGCACAAAGGAAAAAGTAGAACTCAGGAGTAAGCTTGCTAACTACCTCACAGCCAGCAGGAGAAAGGAATGAGGTGACGCTCCTCCTGGCTCACTAGGGGTTCATTTAGAAAGAAGAGAAGCATTTTGGGGAAACGTTTTGCCCATTTGAGCTCAATTCTGAGCTGGTGGAGGAGAGTGGGCATCTGGGTTCGGGAGCAGAATCGGTTCGAGCTGTTGATCCCGTAACTGACCCCCTCTCCCCACACCCCCTTTTTTCCTTCCAATTGAGCCCCCCGTGTAGTCAGCTGAGTGGATAAGTGAGTTCTGGAGTGTTGAGCCCATTCATTCAATCGACAATGTTTATTGACTATCTATTTGGAGCCAGACCCTGTGCTGGCCCCGAGAGACACAGAGAAGACTAGAACTCAGCCTCTGCCACTCAGAACATGTGGTCTAGACTGGACATGGTTAGATAATCAGGAGATTACAAAGCACACTATGGTGGGGGAGGAAGAGGGTACAATGGGAACCTGGAGGCTAATCTTGGCTCCAACACTCTCCAGCTGTGTGACCTTGGACAAGTCACATCCCCTCTCTGAACCTCAGTTTCCACATCTGTAAAATGAGGATGCTAGCAGTACCTGGCTCATTACATTGTGGTGAAGATGGAATGGAGATAATGTACATGTGTAAAACACATGCCACACAGAGCAGTCCCTTACTAAATGCTACTTCTCTCTACGCATACTGAATTCTCTTTCTTCAGACTCTGGTGAGAAAACTTGACCACAAGCCCCTGTTAAAGTCTGGATGCCTGCTGGACTTTTGGGAAGATCATGAAATTTTATCTGTCATCAATGTTAGAAAGGGTCCTAGAAATCATCCAGCCAAGCCCCCTTATTTTAGAGAAGAAGACACTAGGGCCCAGAGAAGGGAGGTGATTGACCTGAAGTCACACAGCAGATCTGGAGATGCACTGTGCGTGGTCCTTAAGATCCCGGACTCTGCAGGGAGGACCCTGCGCTTGAATCCAAGACTCCACCGCTTGCTGGTGTGGGCAGATTAGTTCAACTCTGCATGTCTCAGTACCCTCATCTCTAAAATGGGCATAACGACAACCTTCTTCCTAAGGTTTACGGGAGAACTATATTAACTGACTCCCAATCCGGTGCTCAGTCTACTAGTCCTAGAATTCCCATAGCTCAGAATTTTAGGAAAGCAATTCTCCATTCGGGATCTGCACGTCTTGCATCCAGAATTCAAGGGCCAGGACTGGGCTCAAGTTCTTCCCCAAACGTAAAGACCTCTTGGTGGAAGGCTCGGATGAAAGGAAACAGGCTCCTATTCCAGGCAGCCTGGGGGTAAATTCCGATCAAAGAGAGTTAAAATCAAATCAAAGCAGTGCCAGCTCCCCATCCTCCCAGATGAACCTCGCTCGACATCACTTGAATGAACATGGCTGGGTCGTAATTAAGAAAATAGGCTGCATCTTGGTCACCAATAGTCCATTGCCCCTCTTGGCGCAGCCAAGATGAATTATCCTGGTTTGAGGTCAAAAACAAAATGCCAACAATTGCACCAAAACATCAGATTAACTAAAATTAAAAAAAGCAAATATCAGAATAAGTGAGCATCGGGGTAAACTGTTGCTAATGGTGGCCACCCCTCTGCATTTCCTCTTTTCTTTCAAAAATAGCTATATGCTCAGGGGCCTTTCAGGGGGTCATCCAAATAGAAAAGAAATCCCTCGAGATTGGTCGCAAATTCCGGTTCCTCCATTACTCTTTCCATATCACAGTGGAAAATCACCCAGGCCGCGTGGAGATCGTAATGATTTTCCGTACACTAGTGTAAACAAAAGAACATACAATTTTCCCTTTCTTCCCGGTAGAGTGTTTCATTTTTTATTTTTCTAGTTCGGGGAAAATGTTAAGATCGTTTAAGGGAGCCGTTGAAAAGTCTTCAAATCAAAGATCCGATATTAAAGAAATATTTAGAGAAGAAAGAAGCCGGTTGAAGGGGCTGTTGTTTGTGGCGAAGTCAGTTGTTCTATTTCATTTTAAGGTTTCAGTGTTTTTGGGAGGCAAGGGCAAGAGGGAAGAGAGAAGTGGAAAGTTCCAGAAAAGGAAGGAAGCCAGGTGCTTGTGGAGGTCAAGAGCCACCCCCCTCCCTCCCCCTTCAGGTTGATAAGGGAGTCTATACTCTTAAATGGTTGGTTTACAGACAGCTTTCAAGGACAGTAACGGCTCACAACTTGATCACCCTGTGCCATGTGGCAGGCTGTGGGAGGCTGTGAAAAGGACTCAGCTTCCAGCTCAATCTAAGTGTCTATCCGGCTCTGTCATTACTGCAAGTGGCCCTGGGTGAGCGGTTTCACCCCCACGAGCCTCAGTTTCCTCGCCAGCAAAGTGCGGTGTTTATTATTGCAATACTGTTTAAGAAGCACCTAGAAAGGGCTTGAGACATAAAGGCAACGCTGTCCTGCCTCACTGTACTGTTGTCAACATTCTCTGACAAATAGTATCTTATTTGATCCTCCAAAACCTTCTGAGGTTCTCAGAGCTGGAATCCTCACTCTGAATTTTAGTCTCCTGCAGACGATTCTCTTCTTCGCAAAGAGCATGGGTGTTTTGAGGGGACAGGGAGGCCCAGGTTCAAGTCCCAGTTCCACCAAGTGATGTCACCGACTGGTGATGGCAGGGAGCTCATTTTACATCCATGTACCTCAGTTTCTTCCTCTGTGCTTCTGCACCTCGCCCGCTGGCCTGGTCACTGCATGAGCAAGACCCTGAGTATTGCGAGCTCTTAGCAGATCCCAGACACTAGACATGGTCCCCATACTTCAGGGAACAGACTGGGGGACATCAGAGCACCCAAGGATGTCCACAGAGGAGAATGACGCTGTAGGTCTAATCAAGAAAGCAGACAGCTTCCCCAAGCACTAAGATGCGGGCCACACTTTTGTAACGTGGCCTTTCTCCTAACAGTCTCACTTGTCTTCCCATGTCCCAGTCGGCCTCTTTCCCCAAGGGACAGGCACAGCTGCTCCTATCAGTGGGGCTGGGCTCAGGGAGAGGTCATGGAACATGACCCACGTGGTTGGAGGTGTGACGTCTCTGTCAGACTCCAGTTCAGGCAGCCCCTCGGAGAGCTTGAGAGCTCCCAGTTCGCTCTATCTCGAGCGTCTGAGTTCATTACAGCCTCCCAAATCTTAAGCATTATAAAGCCAGGTTTGGCCTTAAAAAAGGAAAGAAAGGAAATCTGAGATCAAGAAGAAAGAGTGTGAAAGAGCTGTGTGCTGTGGGTCCAGAGACCATGGCTCCAGGGCCACCTCTGCCTAGGCGACCTTGAATATGGCCTCAACTTCCAGATCTGTACATTCTCATCTTCTCCCTCCCTCTCAGGAGCTTTGGGAAACAGGAAAACCCGCAGCGCGTGCCTGGGTGATTCCCCCATGCTCCTGGGAGCTAAGGAAACTCACAAAGATTCATCAGACCTCACCCTGTGCCAAGCTGCAAGCTAAACACGGGAGGATGGACGGGAAGAGGACTCGGTTCCTGCCTCAGAGAAGCCCAGTCTGGCAGGAACATAGGTGTGTGGATGGATGCTGATGATCCAGTGATGAGGTCCTCAGTGGAGCACAGGGGGCTGTGGCTGTCCAGGGGAGCGGTCCCAAACCCAGCCCAGGGGCAGCCAGGATAGTTACCATGTTAATTGTGCCCACTCGGTTCTTTGAGATTGAGTAGGACTTCATGAGAAAGAAGGCCTTCCAAGAGAAAGAAATACCATACGCAAAGATGCACATCCAAGGAGAAAACCAGTGATTCCGAGGGCTGCGTGTGACGCTGAGGGTCTGGGAAGCGGGTGTGAGGAGGAGGTCCATGGGGGTGAGTTCAGACAGGCTGACGTAATGCCCACTAACAGCCTTTAAAGACAGAGCTTCTTATATCTACAGCGTAACTGCAGGGAAGGACTCAGGTCGACCCACTTTGGTTCGTCTGTCCATTGGCTGCATTCTAGAATCACCTGGAACATTCTTTAGATTCCCAGTGCCCAAGCCATACCCCAGAGCAATTAAACCCTAACATCTGGGGAAGCCCTACCTCAGCCACATCAAATGAGGATGGGGCAGTGCCCCAGAGAAAGGAGCTGGGGGCTGCTGTGGTCAGAGGAAAGGAGGCTGAGTGGACAGATTCCACCCCCCAGCAGACGGATTGGGGAAATGCTGTGATGGTCCAGTTGAGACAACAGTGGGGTTGGAGCCAAGGAGACCAAGAAGACGGGCAATTCGTGGATTTCCCATCCTGCAGGGGGCCCGGCCATCTCTTCCTGCCCTGTTGTGACTAGGGTTGGAGCCCTGGAGAAGTAGGTTGCAACTGTGGGCCTAAATCTGGCTCTACCCCAACTCAGCGCCATGCTGCCCTCAGTCTCCCTGCCATGAATGAGGCTCTCCCAGCAACAACAGCCTGTGACCCCTGCTCCACTCAGGTTGGATCAGTACCCAATCCCGCGAGGAAGGAGCCATGCACATCTCCCTCTCGCCATCCCAGAGAGTGGCCCAGCTGAAATCTTAGATGGATGGTTTGGAAAGACACAAGAGTGAAATAATCAAGCAGACGCTTTGGGAAAAAATTCAAAGCTCTCTGTGATCGGAAGGTAATATTCATACCAATCACGAACACCGCAGCAATGATAGGTCAAGGCACACAGGTTGCCTTTAATAGGGCTGAAAAGGGATGAAGTTGGTGAACTGGCCCTGCACAGGGTGTCGTCGAACTCCAAGACACTACAGCGAGACACTACAGCGAGACACAGCGGCATTTGCGGAGTCCTGGGGTCTCTTGGCCTGGGCTTTATAATCTTGCTGAGGTGAGAGAACAGGTCCTCTTGCTGGTGGGGAACAGCCGAAGGGTTGGGGGCCATGAGCAGATGGCCGAGCTGACGCTGTTTACTGAAACGCGTCGTCAGCCCTCTCATTGTCACCCACCTGAAGAGGCATTGCATGAGCACGAGCTTGAGCACGAGCGTGGTGCAATTAGCCGGAGGGAAACTGGGCATGAGAAGCCTGTGCTGTTGGAGCATTCATCTTGTTTCTATCTAACAGGACCTAACAAGGTCATCCTTGTGTGGAAATCAAGAAACACAAATGGCTGCTTCAAGGAAACTTGCCGAGAAAGCAATTGCCATGGAGATGTGTTTGTATCCAGGAAAAGGCGTGCAGAGTATGGTCTCCCCTCCCAGTCCGTCTGCATAGTACACACTAATCGTACCTTCCAGGCTGACACCTTAAGCTTTATTTTTGTAGCTTAATAAGTCTTGGAGTTCAGATGAAGATCCAGAATTCAGTGGCCCACGCTGCTGCCTGTGATCCACTCTCTCTCCGTGAACAGCGAGCCCTGGCTTTGCAGATTCACTCTTGAAAGCCACAGACCTAATGCCAACACCCACAGGGACCTGATGCATCAGAGGATGACCTTTTCATTCCTTTGAGAGACATTATTCCTTCCAAGAAATACATGTGTCTCCCCAGAGTGACGCAGAAGATGACCTCTTCTCCAAAGACACAGGCCCATTCGTTCGCTCATTATTGGTTCATTTATTGATGTATCTGTTCGACATCTGTTTATAAGGGCTGTCAGCAAGCCAGGGCAGGTCCCAGGTGGGAGTCCAGCAAGAAGCCAGACAGGCGTGGTCCTTCCACCGGGACGCCGACAGTTCAGTGGGGGAGACATAGATTGAACAAGGAATTCCAACGGAGATGAACGTGGCGGAAAGCAAGCACATCAATGGGGCAAGTGCACAGACTGGAGCAGGCGGTCAGGGTGTCCAGACCCCCTAAGGGAAGGTGACTTGTAAGCCAAGCCCCGTGATGAGAAGGAGGGGATGGAAGAATGTTCCGGGCCGAGCGAGCAGCACGCATAAAGGCCCTGAGGTTAGTGTGCTGGAGGAATTGCTTTACTTGGCTGACCCGTAGACTCAAGGTGGGAGAGGAAGTAGGAGAAATAAGCAGGAGCCAGTTCTTATAGACCTTTGTAGGCTTGAGTTCTTTGGCTTCGTCCTGAGGACAACAGGGGATCATGAAAACATTTCAGAAGAAGAGTCACCATCAGATTTGCTTTTTCCAGACATCTCTTTGGTCCCAGGATAGTGGATGGATTATAGGGAGTAGATGTAGGGGGGATTCTGCATCTTTTTGGATGCTCAATTGCTATTTCAGACTATTCCGCTACTGTTGAGTGGAGTAAAGGAGTTGGCGTGCAAAATATCAACTGGAGAAATGGAGAAGCGTGACACAAATTGAGGAATTCTCTGGTGACATCTGGCTTGGGCCAAAAGGAAATGGATAAGTCGGGAGGACACCTGGTGCAACAAACAGTTCCCAAATTTCAATGGCAAAAACACAGTAGAAGTTTAGTTTTGTCCACACAACCATCCAACAGGTGATTCTGGCTATAACGCTCTTCCAAGTGGTGACTCGGGGCCCCAGGTTCCTTCCAGCTTGTGGCTCTGCGGGATCCTCTGCCTCTGGCCAGGAGATGATGGAAGAACATGGAGAAGCTCATGGCGAGGTTTTCACGGATCAGGCCCAGGAGCGGAGTATTTCACTTGCATCCACATTCCATTGGCCAGAACCCAATGGCATGCCAGCACCTAAGTGCAAAGAGCATGGAAAATACACGGCCAGCTGTGTGAGCCCAGGAGGAAAGGGAAGAGGTCTGCGGGAACCCAGCCTATGTCTGCCACTGAGGAGCTGCTCCAGGGAAACTGAGACTCAGAGGAAAATTCATTGGCCTATAGTTGGTGACAGAAGGGAGATCAGCATCCTAAAATCTTGATTCTAAGGTCCCCCGCTTCCCCCTTCACTGTAGTTGGCAGACTTATCAATGTGTGCTGGGGCTATGCTGCTCTGAAGCGCAGGGAAATAGAAAATCAATCCAGCAAGCTTTTATTAGGGCCTGCTGTTTGCAGTTGGTAAAAAGATGACAAATGAATGATTTTCCATCTTCAAGCGGCTCGCTATTTCCCAAGCAGAACGGAGCATGTGCCCCGGGCTCTCCGAGGAGAAAAGAAATGGCGCCCAGACCCTTGAAGAAGATGCGAGCTGGACCACAGAGCACAGGGAGGGTTCTGCTTTTGTTTTGATTTTGTCATCTTTCCTCTTTCATCAGACGCAGGTGCAGAGAGCTAAGCTACCCATCGCCTCGCTCCCAGCGCATTCTCACTGCTGAACTGTGCGGGACCCTTTTTCCTAGGCTTGCTTTTTTGTTTCTTCATCCCTGATTCACAGTACCATTCCCCATAGGCATCCTCACTAACATCGTTGATATATATTCTTAAATATGCATGAATCCTTATAAAATATGTCATGCTGTTCTGTGTTTGTATATGCTTTTAATTAACATGACGAATTCTAAGTCCGTGCCATAGCTCTCAGTCTGCTTCTTTTCTGCTTTCTTTTCCCGCTCAGCACCAAGGTGTGTTCAGTGGGGTATAATAGTTGCTTCTAACTCTGTACGATATTCCATGGTGAGAATCCACCACATTTTTCTCATCCATTTCCCCAGGGATGGACACCTCGGTGGCCTCAGTCGCCAACCCTCCAAGCTCTGCTGCTGTGGCAGCTCCACGGGGGTTTCCTTTTGTCCTAGGAGATGTCTCTGAGATGGACAGCCAGGAGTGGTCTTGCTGGGTCCTGCAGAAGTACTTAATTCCTTAACTGGCGCTTCGGTGTGAACTAGCAAAATCGCCCCCTCCGGGTGGAGGCGGCCCCGCAAACCCTGGCCAGGCTGGCAGGTGGAGATCTCTGTGAAATCGAAGAGGGTTCCCCTTCTTTCAGGCACAGCCAGCCCCAGGCCGGGGGCATGGCTTGCTGTGGGGGCAGTGACTGGCCTTCGGGATGCCCTAGGTTGACCTGGGCCGCCCCCCTCAGCATTCCTGACGATGGCTCCACCTGCAGGGCACAAGCAAGCCGTCCCTTCTCCCCACATCTTGGGCATTGCCCACCTTTCCAGGTGTGGCCATTTAGAAGGAGGCTTCTATTAGTGGGTTTGTGCATCTCATCACGTGTTTGTTGGTCATTTGGTCTTCTCCCTCTGTGAACTCCCTCGTCATGGCCTTTGGCCATTTGTATTGAATTTACTGGGGGTTTTCTCCCCCTATTGATTTGAAGGAGTCCTTTGTACATTACAGATAATCATCGCTTTCTGTTTAAGACGTAAGCCTTTCCCCAGTTTGGCATCTGTTTGCCCACTTGTCTATGTGCTCCTCTGCTGAACAGAAATCCTTAATTTTGACACAGCCGGATCTAACGATGTTTTGCCTCATTGCTGTGCCTTTTGGGTCTTGGTTAGGAAGGCTTTTCCACCCCTCCCCCAAGTCAAAACCTATTATCCCCAATTTTCCTCCACTCCCTTTAGAGTTTCAACTTGACGTCTTTAATCTATCTGGAGTCCAGCTTTCGTGTGGGGTAAGGCGGATTGATTTCATTTTTCTCCAAATCACAGGCTAGTTTTCCAAAGACGAAGGATGTCTCCTCTCCCCTTCGCTTTGCGGCATCTCTGTACCATAAACTATTGTCAAGTCTGTCCACCGTCTATGGACTCTCCCACATTCTTTACCGCACCGTTTTTTATCCCTGTGGTTCTAGAGTTTGTCTTAATAGCTGATGCGACAGGTCCACACTTTGAAAAACGGAGACAGAGAAAGGGCAACCCAGGAAGTGCAGCACACAAACCAGGCCCTGGAACCTTCTGCCCGACTCTTCACTTCACCAGCTCCCTCTTACCCCTCAGAGCATCCCCTCCCCGGAGAAACGGCCCTGCCCTTCTAATATAAGAAGCCCCATCATTTCCTACCACAGTACCGAACTCACTTCCATCTGTAGCACACACAATTTGTAATTTTTCTTTTTTTTGGAGGGGAAATTCGCCCTAAACTGACATCTGCTGCTAGAGTCCTCCTCCTTTTTTCTCCTTTTCCCTCCCCAAAGCCCCAGTACATCGTTGTGTGCCGTTGTAAGTTCCTGTGGCTCTTCTACGTGAGCTGCTGCCACAGCATGGCTCCTGACAGACGGGTGGTGCAGTTCTGCACCTGGAAACTGAACCTGGGCCGCTGAAGTAGGCCGTCAGGGCTGCCTTCACAATTTGTCGTTTAAAATGAGCTGGCTTATTTATAGTCTGTTTCCCTCACCAGTCAGCAAACTCTTCAAGGAAAGAAACTCAGTCTGTCTTAAGCGGGCCCGGCACAACGCCAGGCCCACACCTAGAGTCAGCATTTATCGAGTGCTCAGGCTCTATGCTAAGCACATCACGTGTATTGGTTTATTTACACCCCCCCATACCCACCCTATGCAATAGGTACTGTTATTATCTCCATTTTATAGATAGGGAAACTGGAAGCGCAGAGAGGTTAAGTGACTTGCCTAAGACCACACAGCTGCAAAGGAGTTGAGCTTGGCTTTGAACTCAAACAATCCGGCTTGAGAGTTCATGTGCATATCCACGTGCTAGACCACCTCTCTATACACCACAGAGGACAGTGAATGAGTGGGAGAATGAATAAGTGCAGGGAGAAAGGGAAGGGCGGGTCACGTGATGACAACAGCCTCAAAAAACACACTTGGGTGCAGCTTCTTTTCCTAAGTTATTATGCTCCTAATGAGAGCTATTTTTTCTCTAAGATGAGGATTTTCATAAGTTATGGAAAATTCTTTGGCCGTTGCTTTTTCTGTTATGGCCTAGGGTGGAGCACAGAGGGGTGAGGAACGACTTTTGAAATTCCTTCTCGTTGAATTCTCTAAGACAAGACCGCATGTGGAATCTATAATTAATTATTATTCACACTTAATATAGTTAGATAATGTGAACACATACTTTCCATTAATTTATGTGGCTGATTCCTCATCATTTTCCCATAGGTATAGTTCACTGATTTCTCAAGTTATTAAAAATTAAAATTCATATTAGGGAGTTAGAGGAGCCTGGTGTCCCTATACCTATTTTTAGTCTAAAGTCACAAGCTGGCGGGGGGGGGGGACGCATTTCATTGCAATTGCTTCTTTTGGACCATTCTAAACTAAAATGTGTGGGTGCATTTATTCTTTGACTGGATATTCCTTAAACGTTGATTAATTACTTTGACAGTCCTGGGCCACGTGCCTGGGGGTCTCCGTCCCCAGTGGGGTCACCACCCCTGGTAGACAAGTAACCAGCTAGGAGGTGCCATCAAGAGGGCTGGCGAGGAAGGATGCCTGGTCTAGCCTGGGAGCAGGGTAGGAGTAGGCCATGTGTGAGCTGGCCCATGAAGGAAGAGAAGGAGTTAGACGGACAGAAAAGAGAGAGAAAGATAAGCCGGGATGCAGAGAGGCAAGACACAGCATGGCAGGTTCGGGAGGGCCAAATAGCTCACTGCGGGGCGGAGGGTTCAAACAAGAGGTGGTGGGAGTGAGTGCTGGAGAGGGGAGGGGGCAGAGACATCAAAAGCAGAGGACTGAAGAAAAAGAGAGAGGATGGAACTTTCCAGAAGCCTCAAGACGGGATTCTGAATGCTGGAGATTATCACAGGACCTTAAAGCTCCCTGACACTAACTCACTCATTTTGAAGATGAGGAAACTGAGGCCCCCCCTGCTTTAAAAACAAGAACAAGAACTTTTCAGATCAACTAAATTCATCCCTGCCCAGATATTTGGGGCTAATGCTGTCCAAATGGCAGGGACGTTTACATTCCAGGTCTTGGATACAACTCTTCCAGGGGGCTTGCAAGCAAGCGTGACTTTGTGGAAAGCAGCTGAGTTCCCTTCCCGCTGCCGGTGCCACCAGGAAGCTCTGCGGGTAGAAGTCTTCAGACCAGAGAGTGACAGGTGCTGTACTGGTTACGACACAACCAAAGCCACCCCTGCTTTGCATATTCTGCATCACTTTGCATAAAGCATTGACAAGTCTCAGCGCCTGTAAAAGAAACCTAATTAGAGCAGCTTCTCGCCTTGGTATCTAGACTTTGCATCTATGAGAAGGGGAGGGGACATCTTTACCCTCTTAGTGGCTCAGTGGAGCAGAGGTACTGGGGCTGGTTTAAGATACTGGAGAGAGACGCTGGGTTCAAAGCCCAACTCTGCTATTTACTATCTGGGTAACGTTGGTAAATCATCCCACCCTCTGAACGGGGTAATAAGGGGCTGCCAATCCTAGATATACAAAGCAGAGGGCAGAGTCATGTGCCTCAATGTGTCCAACGTGCCGGCCACGATGTCCAACACATATTCAACACCCAGCAAATATTTAGCCACGTGGGTCTGATCCAGGTGCAGCAGAATTGCCTGCTAATATTCAATGCCAAAAAATTTCGATCTCACTTCTGAACTGATTCCTATCTTATACCTCCCCAGAACACGAAAACATATCCCAAAACAGAAGGGAAATCCCAGGTCCCCAGAAAATGACTTTCCACCGAGGAGGTCATGGAATCAAAATCTTTGTACTGAATATGAAATCTACCCCTTGATGAGAAGGCTGGCCCCCAAAAGAGGGAAGTGAAAATCAGGGGCTGGAACCCAGGTTTCCTGACTTCCTGCGGGAGTTGCTCCAACTGCCCCACTGGGACCTGGATTTCGGATGTTTTTTCCTCTTTTGACAGTCCTCAGATCCTGTGTGGATCAATCTGGCTGGTGTTTCCAAAGATCAATGCCGCTTCCGATACTCTCTCCCTGCGGCGAGCTCACGACATATTTTTTCACAAGTAATAATTAGCGACAGAAATATCTGACCTACTTACGACTCCACAAATACACACATTTGGCGGCTTCCACATCAGCTCCGGGGCCGTCAGAAGGAGCCTGTTTGGGAATAGCTTTTTTTAACCTGGTTAAATGACAATTCCGCAACAGGCAGTTGGAGATGCTGATTTCTGCTCACCTCACCTTGCGAGGCTGGCGCTGCCCCCCTGCACCCCCACCACCCTCCCCATCGACGTGGCATTCAGACCCTGACGCCGGTGATTATTTTTACATTCTGTTCCCACGAGCACAGGGGGATTGAGTTCCTGTCTCTGGAAAGACAGATCATGCATAGATCTTTTCAGATTTCTAAAGCAATTCAGGCGATGTGGGGTTTTTTTTAATGCTAAACAAAAAAAGGGTAGTTTAGTAAATGTCCAGTTGTATGACGTTAGTCCCATCCTTGCATTTTCTAAACACAGCCCTCAAAGGTTCAATCTGAGCTTTCTACTTGTCACCACTGCATACTTTTACCGCGACAGGGAGAGGTCCTTCTCTTTCCTTTGCCCTCAGATGCTTTCCTTGATTGTAAAATGTTCTGAACGAAATTGAATTAGACAGGACGTGTGGTCCTGGGGCAGGTCAAGGGCAGAGCTGGAGGACCTCGGTCAGAAGGCTGGGACATCCCAGAGCTGCCCTTCTGGAGGCTGTGGACCCTTCCACCTTTCCCAGAAGCCCAGCAGCACCGACTTTCGGGCTCTGGTCTCAAGGTGACATTCACGCAGTGCTGCCATCTGGTGGAAGCACGGCTCAGGTTCAGGACGGCCGTGTGGGCGCCTCGTTCAGTTTCTCCAGCATTGATGGAGTCCCGACTCCTGGACCCTGGAGACACAATGAGTAAGACCCACCCCACACAGTACAGTGAGGATGCCAGAGTGTCTGAAACTCAATGGGATCCAGGAGATGTGTAGGGAATGAATGGATGAAAGAACACAGCACAGGGTGGGGGTGGGGGACCTCATCCAGTTGGGAACATCAGAGCCAGGTTCCTGCAGGAGACGCACCGGAGCCCTATCTTATTCGTCTTCTCCGGACAGAGCTGGGTGGGAAGGAGAAGGCTATGGCAGCCCAAGGGGCAGCTGTGTGAAGGCACAGAGGTCTGTGAAGAGCGTGGAGCTGCAGCAAGCCGCCAAAGTTCAAGGGCCGTGTGGGGAGCTGAGGCTGGACAGCAGGGCGTGATGAGAGAACTGTGGGGGCCAGATGAAGGAATCAGACTCTAACACTAGGCCAACAGGGAGTGGAAAAATTGCTTTGAGAAGGGAGTCACGTGACTCAGTCTGGGTTTTTAAAAGACCACGGTACAGGTTCCCAGGGCAAAGAACCATCTGGATGAGAAAAAACAGGAAGACGTTTCACAGCTCTGCCCACCTCTATTCCCCAGCCCAGGGGCTGCGCCAACCAGGACTCTGGGAGCCGTCCCCTCTAACCTTCAAAAGTCACACAGAGGTTGAAGAAAGAGGAGAACGCTGGCAGTGATGCAGCGCTTCTGAGAGGTCGGGTCCAGAGCAGGGTGACAGAGGGAGGCCAGAGAAAGTACCCATGGCGGTGCCCTCGGGGGCACAATTCTGCCGTCCAGCATCGCCCAGAATGATAGAGAAGCAGACAACAGAAGTGAGAGGAAGTCATCAAGAAACGATGTGAAAATTTGCTAGAAGCAGGAAATTTGGTATCTGCAAACATCAGCTTGCCCTCTGCTGAAAGACGGGAGGAGCAGACCACCGACCCAGGAGAGAGCAGGTCTGTCTTCTGGCATCACTTGAGGACGAGTAAGGAGGAAACAAACAACATGGAAATTATGAAAAATCTAATTGTCTTATAGGAGAAATGGGGCAGCATCCAGGAGGCGAATGAACCTCCAAAAATGCCCCCTCCCAGGTCATTTCAGGCATCACAGAGCAGGAAGCATGGAACCTCGAAAGAGCAACAAGAGGAGATGCATAAGGGGGCAACGGGGTTGCGGGAGGGCGACAAGGAGGCTGGAAGCACAATGGCGGGACCCAAGGCCCACTGGCAGCAGGAAACAGCAGAATTGATGCTACAGATCATTGAATTGCTGGTTTGGAGGACGAACACAGGAGAAAAAGACAAATAAATAAAAATTCTCATTGATAATATGATCGTTTCAGACAAATGGTAAAAAGAGACAATCAGTGAATGGAAAAAAGGTGTTCACGAACGAGTTCCCAGAACCAAGGAAAGAAACTCTATCGTTAAAGAGGCTACACAAGGAAACTCTTCTGAGCTGCAAGAAGAATGGTGTGTATAGATCAGAAGGATCCAGAACATTCTAAGCAATGTCATGGCAAAATTCTCAAAGTAGGAAAAAGAAGGAAAAGTCCTAAAAAGTATCCAGGTAGACGAGGCAGCTACATACCGGGGATGGACAACAAACGGCATTGTCTGCGCAATTCTAAACGCCCACACGACAGGAGCGAACATTTACGCGGATGCTGTTGCGCTATAGACCTTGCTCTGTTCCTTATTTTTTTCACTTAACCCTGCTTTTGCGATCTATTCCGAGGTGCTCTCAGCACATCTACTCGCTTGCTGCTATTGGCCAACGGCACTCCAAGATGTATGTCCGCCATGTCGACTCGTTCATTCTCCCCGTGGAGGACATCTGGGATGCCTCCTGTTTCCCATTCGTCCCAAATGGTGCTGCCCTGGAGGAGAACGTCTCCAACTTGTAAATCAAGGAGTGGGGCTGCTTCCAGATTGTTCTCCAGAGTAGCAGTACTATTTGTATCTACATCGCCCCCCCCCCCCCCAACGGCCAGAGCACAGTGGCTGTTACCCACATTCACACCTACACTACAACTACACAGCTACAAGTTGAAGTGCCATCAACTTGCTACTTTGCTAATCCGATGGGTGGCGGTGTCTGAATGTGTACTTCTTGGATGTCAGGTGAGCCCGAACACTTCTTCACACATTTATTTGCGAGCGGCCCAGACTCTCTATTGGGGAATTTTCTGGTCATCTCTTGGGTTAAAGGATTCGAGTGGCCACGGTCAGTCCTATCAACACAGCCACCTCTCCTTCCACTTGGATGCAGGGCTGTGTCTGCCGCTTCCCTCATGCCCACCTCTTGTGGAAAGGCCGGCACTCAACAGGAGTCACAAACTCGGAATCCCATGGGGGCCAGGAAACAGAAACGACAATGGGAGGTGGGTGTAAGACAGGAATGCCCAGGCACGGTGGGCCCTCAGCTCCCAAGCACCTTTCCCAAAGTTAGGGCGACTGCGTCTTAAACTATGTCCAGTGTAGACACCAGGAGGAGTCCCCACCCCACCCAGGCATGTGTATACTAGCGGGTAAAGCGATTGTGGGCACTGTTTTTTCTAATTTGTACTTTCAAAACTGCCTATAATAAACCTACATTACTTGTGTAATTTTTAAAAATTAAAAAAATGAGATCCAGCCCTGATGGTCTAGAGGTTAAACTTCGGTGCTCTCACCACTTCAACAGCCCAGGTTCTCTTCCCAGTGGTGAAACCACACCACCCGTCTGTCAGTAGCCATGCTGTGGTGGCAGCTCAAAGAAGAACCAGAAGAACTCACAACTAGGATATACAACCATGTGCTGGGGCTGGGGGGAGGAAGAGAAAAAAAAAAAAAAAGAGGAAGATTGGCAACAGATGTTAGCTCAGGGCCAATCTTCCTCTGCAAAAAAAGAAAAAAAGGAATTAAAAAAATGAAAAGATCTTGTTCAGGACACACATCAAAGGGTCCTGCCTCCTTGCCCACTTGTTTTAGGGGGAGTCACATGTGTCACCTCCTCAGAGAGAGCATTCTTGGCCATGCCATCTAGAACTGTGCCCTCGTCCCTCTATATCCCCTTGTGCTGCTTGATTTTTCTTTATGTCCCCGTCACTGCCTGGTGTGATTTGGTACATCTCTGTTGACTCATTTACTCTCTGTCTCCTCTTCTAGATGCAGGCCCGAGGGAGGCAGGAATTCTGTCTGTATTACTCACCACTCCATTCCAGCCCCTTGGAACAGGACCTGGCACATAGCGGGTGTTCAAATAACATTTTTAAAATTAATTCTTGGTCAAATAGCAGAGGGGATGCCCTTCTCCTTGCCAGACCTTGAAAGGCCTAAATGCTTCTCTTTATAAGGCAGTGAGAGAAAGATCCAGAAGTCCAAGAGATAGACATCAGTTGAAAGGAGTTTTCCACAAAGTTCCTTCTATTATCTACTGAAAACAGTATCAAATAGTCATCAAACATTGCCGGCACTCAGACTGCAGTGCCCCACTGGTGAGGTTTCTCTCCGTTTTGTCTCAGCCCGAAGATGGCTCCTCCCCCACTACAGCTGGGGGTGGAAAGTGGGGTGGAGCGCCGTTCACCCTGCTGCCTCCTCAGGAGCAAGGGAACCTGCCTCCTCTGGGGAGGTGATGGATAGAGGTCACATCCAGTCATCTCTGTCGCCTTTGGGGGGCATTTAGGAGTGAGGATTCCCTTTATCTTCTGATAAAAATATTAGTAAGCAAGTAATAACTTAGAGCAAGATAAAAAGATTGTGAAAAAAATCTCACGCTTTGTTCTCTCTCCTTGTTAAAACTTTGATCAGTCGTCTCTTGGGATGGGCAGGGCCCATGGCTCTCTTGCTGACAGCTTATCCGTGCATCTTTCCCTCCTCCCTCTCTCCTTCCCTCCCTCCCTGGCTTCCTTCCTTCTCCCCGCCTCCTCCACTCACTGAACACCCGTCTGTGCCAGAGGCCAAGTGAGGTCCCCCGTTACTGAGCTGAGCACAACGAAGTCTCTTCCCGGGGGTGTCCACACAGCAGTGGGGGAGCTGGGAGTCGGGAGTGCCCCAAGCAGAGGAAACAGCACTGGGACAGCGGGGAGAGTTGAGCCATCACCCTGTTCCAGGCCCCGCTCATCACCACAGCACTTGGCAAAAGCACCACCCCGATCCAAGGAGGGCAAGACTCCAGCGCGGCTAAGAGTGTCCCAGGAGCCCTGTGCGTTGGGCCTGGGGGCACAAGGGGCCTGGAACTGGGGGAGCCTAGCCTTCTACGTGCTGCCATCTGGGAAGTGGCCACAAGGTGGCAGCAGAGGGTCAGCAGGCTCATCCGCTCAGACCCTGCATCCACACCACGTACAAGGGGATCTGTGCCGGGTCCTGGACAGTGCCGTCCTTGCCCAGGCAGGAGGAGGGGGTCAGAGTCAGGGTGTCAGAAGCGCATGTGTGTGCGTGTGCATGCACGCATATGTGCATGGATGGATGTCTGTGTATACATTGTGTATGTGCGCGCACATGTGTACGTGTGTGGGCATGTGTGTATGCACTGTGTGTGCGTACGTGCGTGTATATGTATGCGGGTGTGTGCATATGAAAGCGTGTGTGTCTATGTCTTTGTATACATATGTGTGTGCTTGTCTGGTCACTCATGTGTGCATGTCTTTTAGCAAAGAATCCCGCTAAGTCAGTCCAGCAGGAAGCCCCCGACCCAGGATATCTGAGTCCTCGGCCTGCCTTTAGCGCCAGTCCTGTCGGCCAGTTCAGCAAGCATCCCCCTACCCTTGACATCTCCCCTTGGCGATTTTCCATCCCCAGAGCCCTCGCTCGGCTCCTTGTCTGCAAAGCCCCAGCCGTCTTTGCTGCATTCAGAGTTGAGCTGGGTCTCGCCCCTATTGCAGGAGTCCTGAAGAAAGTTGTCACCATTTTAACAAGTGTCAGGATGATTTTTCTTTAACAGAGCAAGAGCAGAGCGGAGCGAGTGAGGGGAAATTGGAGGAATCGAAGCCGAGGTGGGGGGAACTATGGGATTGCAAACCTCACCTTCAACTTCAGCCTCTGTGAGTCCTTCATCTCTGTTCCTGGCTGTCCCCCACCCCCATCACCTGGACGCCTGCAGAGCCCCCACCTTGTCTGCCTCCTTCCGGTCTCACTGCCCCCCAGCCCACCCTCCACTCTGCAGCCAGCCCAGAGCTGACCGCGCCCTCCCCTCAAGGTCCAGCGTCCCGGAGGCCAGCTCCTGGGCCCAGTGGGCAAGCCCCTGGAGGCAGAGCCTGCAGTCGGCTTCACTTTTCCTCCCTCTGGCCTCAGTTCGCCCCATTCCCTCTGCCCGGAATCGTACATCTGAATCCTGCTCAATTTTCTAGCCCCAGCCCACCCTCCCCTCCTCCGAGAAGCCTTCCCTGGCTCCCTACACCCCGAGCCCCACCTCACAGCCCAGCAGGCTTGGTTCTGCTCCCACGGCCAATCCCCCAGGTTCCCTGAGGGCAGGGGTTGGCCCCGGCACCCTCTCCTCCCCACTCTCTCCTGGTCTGGGACAGGAGGCTACTCAGCCATCCTGGACGGTTTGGAGATGGGGACCGGCCAGGGTGGGCTCTTCTGATCCTTCCTGGTTGGGGGAGGGGGAGGGTGGCACTGGATTGTGGCCACCGTGGCTGAAGCCCTAGAGATGGTGCAGCACAGTGTTGGGAAGGCGGGCCCTGGAGTCAGACTGCCTGGGTTCAAGTCCCGGCCCCACCACTTAGCAGCTAGGCGACCTCGGGCAAGTTACCCAGCCGCTCAGTGCCGTGTGTCCCCATCTGCAACCTGGACAGCCTCAGGGCTGTCGTGAGGTTAGAACAAGCCAACGCACGCACAGAACACGGCGCTCAGATGTGGCGCGGAGTGGGGGCTTGTCAAGTGTTTAGCACCGATCACCACAGCTGGGTTCAAATCCAGCGGCATCTCTGTGACCTTGGACAAGTCAGTTAACATCTGGGCCACCAACATGCTGGCCCCCCGACACACATACAAACACACACACACGTACACGCAGGCACACACAAACACACAAGTACATACGCACGAATATATACAGTACACACAAACGCATGAACCAGACAAGGCCGCGAAGCACCCAGCCTGTTCCCGCCACGGAGTGGGAGGGTCCGGGCTGTTATCTCAGAAGTGGACGCCAGGGGGCAGCACAGGACCAAGTCACTGAGGCCGCTCTTGACCCCTCTTCCAGGGAGCTGGAAGAAAGGGACCCTCCTGCAGCTCCTGGGGACGGGGCTGGGCACCGTTCAAGCCACCCTCCGTGCCCAGGCTGCAAGGGAGGCTGTCACAGGCTAGATTCACACACAGCACTCCCTTTAGCAAGCCTCCACAGAGTCACGAAAACGTGGACAGGCAGATTGTCACTTTCACGGAGCTCAGAGCCCAGCGGGGAGACAGCCTCTGAAAAGTAATTAATTACTTTAATTCAAGTAATTAAAGCAAACAAGCGTGTGCTCTGAAGGCGACATGCAGCATGCATTGAATACAACGACCTTGTGTTTCACGCTGAGATGAGACAGTGGAGCAAGAGTTAACCACGTGAAGAAGGAGGGAGATGGCGAGAGCCAGAGCTGTTAGGCAGAGGAAATTGCCTGTGCAAAGGCCCTGAGGCAGGAAAATGCAGCACTGCTTTATCTTTGGCTCAGAGAAAGAAAGCAACTCCCCGAGATTGCACAGCGAGAAGCTGAACCAGGACTGGAACCCAGGCTTTCTGGACCCCAGTCCAGGGTTCCTTCCCTCGTCCCTGATTTCCTTCCCACCAAGCTTCATCTCTGATATAGCAGCAGCAGCAGCTGCTCTGGAGGCAGAGGAATTTTGGCCCTGATACTGCCTGACCCGACTTCCCCTGTATATGAGCTGATAAGAGATTTTAATTCTGATGTCTAGACTAAGACAATGACTGAATGTCCTGCACCAGATGAGGCTGATAAGAGCCTATATTTGGGGAAGTGAGGCGGCCTTCTCTGCGGTCATGTTTCAGTGGCCCTCAGCCAGGGCAAGGGGACCGCTAGGGGCAGGCAGAGCTGAGCGCGGGGGCTCCTCTGGGTGAGGGCATTGGCTGGGAGTCAGAGACTCTTGGGAAGTCCCAGTTAAGACGGCCGGCCTCTGGAGAACATTCCAGGGGGCTTAGCCTGCACAGGGCAACCACTGACCAGTGGGAATAGACAAGGTCCCATCGGGGACAAAACAACTCCTAAATTCAAGAGGCTTGAAACCACAGAGATGCGGCCCTTGCGTCTCGACGTGGGACGGGAGCACAGAGCAAGTGCACCATCCACTAGTCAACGCCTCCGCCACGGTCACAGCACGGCACGGGGCGACGCCCAGCCTCTGAGCCATCATCCACGTGCCGGAAGAGGGGGAGGCGGAGATCCAGTATGAGCAGCACTAATGTCTGGCATCCAGGGGTCCACCCAGGGGTGGACAGTCTGAGATGGCTGGGACGCCACACTTGGGGCTGGCCCTCCCTTGGCTGAGCATTCCAAGAAGGCTGGCCTGGGGCAGGACAACCCGCCATGGGCCGTCCTGTCATTTACTGAGCACATACTATGGCCCAGTGCTCCACAGGTGTCATGACATTTAATCCCCACAACAATGCTGTAGGTAGGTGCCCATATTCTCCCCCAGTTTACAGATGAGGAAACTGAGGCACAGAAAAGTTTTAAGCAGTTTGGCCAAGGCCAGACAGCATGTAAATGCCAGAATAGGACTTCACACACCGAGGCATCTAGCCGTCGAAAAGAGGGATTTGAAAAGAGAAAGGGGAATTATATAAGGAGCAGTTTTTATAATAAGCGAGCCTTTAAGTGGCAGATAGGAAAAGAGAATATTTAAGACATTTTTCTGTCATACAGTAGAAGTCCTGCCTTAGCATCTCCTAGAAAGATTTCAGTAAAGGTTTATGGCTTTTTGGTGGCTTTTTTCTTTTACAATTATTTGCATTTATTTTTATTTATTTATTTTAAAGATTGGCACCTGAGCTAACATCTGTTGCCAATCTTCTTTTTTTTTCCCTTCTTCTTCTTCTTCTCCCTAAAGCCCCCCAGTAGATAGTTGTATATTCTAGTTGTAGGTCCTTCAGGTTGTGCTATGTGGGACGCCGCCTCAGCATGGCCTGATGAGTGGCACCTTGTCCATGCCCAGGATCCAAACCAGCAAAACCCTGGGCCACTGAGGCAGAGCACGCGAGCTTAACCACTCGGCCACAGGGCCAGCCCTCTTAATTTATTTTATTTTATTTTATTTTTGCTGAGGAAGATTCGGCCTGAGCTAACCTCTGTGCCAGTCTTCCTCTATTTTGTATGTGGGTCACTGCCACAGCATGGCTGCCAATGAGCGGTGTACGTCTGCGCCCGGGGAACCGAACCTGGGGCCGCTGAAGCAGAGCACACTGAACTCAACCACTAGGCCACGAGGCCAGCCCCTGCACGTATTTTTTTATTTTGAAGAATTTGTAACCCACCAAACAGTTTAACGAATACCCCTCACCAAGAGCCACCAACTATTAACATCTTCCCACATCCACTCCCCACCTCTCTCTCTCTCTCTGTTTCTCTCTCTCTCTCTCTCTCCCTCTCCACACACACACTTCCTTTTACCAGACCATCCAAAAGTAAGGTGGGACGTCATGACATTTCATCCCTGAATACTTCAGCATGCCTCTCCCAGGAACAATGACATTCTCCTACAGTCCACACCAGCACCACACTGAAATAATCAGTGTTAATTGGGCGACATCGCTCCCCACGAAGCCCACACTCACGTTTCCTCAGCTGTCTCCCTATTGGGCTTTGTGGCTGTTTCTTTTTCCCAATCCAGGGTCCAGTCAAGCATCATGTATGGCATTTGGCTGTTGTGTCTCCCCTACTCGATTCCTCATGACCCTAGACCCTTTGAGGAACCCGGGTCAGATGCCCCACAGAGTGTCCCACGGGATTCCCATGTTAGCTTCAGGCCAAACGTCTCCAGCAAGGGTGGCACATGCCGTCAGCCTATCTCACCATGGCCAAGGCCCCTGATGGCCCCAGGAAGGTAGTGACCGCCGGCCCTCTCCAGCATCAAAGCACGCTGCCCTCGGTCGTTAGTAGGTCATCTTTGGGGTGACACTTCAAGGTTGTGTCAGTATCCTGTTCCCAGCAGCCTTCACCCGTGTCCCAGCATGCATGGGCGATCCTTGCTCGAGTCGCTTTGTACCTTGGAGGTTACAAAGTGTTGATTTTCTGATTCTTCAGACAGATAGTGGGCCTGGTTCTTCCTTTGGAGGCAGTATCCTCTGAGCCTGGACCAGGCTGCCCATGCTTTCCAGGTCACACTGACGGCAGCGGGAGGGGAGGGCGGGCACCAGCCCAGCTCCATCACTGACTGGCTATGGGGCCCCTGGGTGGCCCAAGGACCAGCAGCAGCTTCGATTCACCTGGGAGAGTACTGGTCACTCAGACCTCCGAGTCAGCCTCTGAATTCCCACCAGGCCCCAGGGCACGCGTGTACCTGTGCATGTCCAGTCAGGGCTGGCCTGGGGAGCACCCTGCACCTCTCTGAGCTTTTCCAGATGAGGTCGTGGGTCAAACAGCCCGGTTGCTCAAGTCTGGCTTTTCCTGAAAAGCAGATTCTACTACCTGCCTGTGCAGGAAGGTGGTGAAGAGGATGACAACCACACAAGCACCATTTCTAAGGAAGAAAGACGAGCTCAGACAGTTCACCAAGATTTCTGAATGGGGGAATTGATGGAGGAAGGGACCTGGGGGCTATGAATCAGAAATTCCATCTGTTGGGTCGACCTGTGCTGTCACAGAGCCACACAAAGTTTAGGGAACTTTCTCCCTAAGATTCCTCTTCTGTGGAAGGAGCAAGGGGGCAAGGGCAGGGGCAGGAGCTGAGGAGAGAGGGGCAGAGCCTGCCGTTGCCTTGAAGTCCCCTCAGCCTTCTGTTTTATCTCCCAAATGCATGCCACTTCTCCTTCTGTTTCAGAATATACCCATGTTCGTTTCAATATGTTAAAAAATGTTTTGGCTTGCCATCAGCAGCCAATAAACTTCCTACCTTTTTGATCCTGTGACCTTGCCCCTGCCTGGCACAGCCCCAGGACCCAGTGGTTTGTGAAGTTTGTGAAGCAGGCATCTTAAGGTCATTGTCACCCCTGTCTGAGGACTCTGGGGCAGAGGGGGACCCACCCACAGCTGCAGGAGGGGCCGGGGAGGCTCGATTTGTCCAGAGCCATATCTGGGCGAGATGATGTCGCTCCGCAAATCCTTACTTGTGTGCAACGCTTTAGTCTGCGAAGGCTGCACTTCCAACTGCTCCTCCCACGGGGTTTTATACAAGCCCCGTGGGCCCTACTGGCCAGATCATGGCCATCTCCATCCTACAGCCATCCCCATCCTACAGATGAGAAGACTGAGCCCCAGAGAAGCAAAGCCACTCATCCAAGATGACATACAAGTTCCTGGCAGGAGGGTTACACTGACTCAGGGGTTCCAACTTGCAGACCGATGAGTCTCCCTCCTGGCCTGTCCCCAGACGTCCTGTCCCTTCCCCCACGACATCCAGGTGAGGAGCTCGCAGGGCTCCCAGGAGCCCCTCCACTGTTCCAGAGGTGGGTCGGTTCCCTCTGTCTGTGCAGGACAGCACAGCTTGGGGAGAGAGGTTCCTCTGCGCCGGGAGCCAGGTGAGAGACGGAGCCTGACAGAAGCAAGGCAGCGTCAGCCGGGCCCATCTCCAGGGACTGCAGGGCCTCCCCGGGCTGGGGAGCAGCCTGCTCACAGCTCAGAGCGGGGCGGACGGGGGCAGGAGGGGCCTGGATAAGGAGTCAGGTCTCAGCCCAGGTGGCCGATGCTTTCTCACACTCAGCACCAAGTCGCCAGAGGAAGTGATGAGCTTCCCATCAGGGAGCTATCCAATCAGAGGCTGGCTGACCTCACTCTCCAATGGGGATGCTGAAGGGGCTCTCTGGCCAAGCCCCGTGTTGAGACTCTGCAACAGGAAGGCTGAGTAAGCTTCCATCCAAGAAACTTCCATGCAACCCCCCAGAATTGCTTCCTGGATGCTGTGTGTTGCCGAGCAAGTCACCTCACCTCTCTGAGCTTTCAGTTCCCTTCCACGGAGGGATGATACTCCTCTTCCTACCTCAAAGGGCTGCCTTGGGAAGCTCTTAAGAAAGGGACAAGGGGCCAGATTCTCACAATATACTCTCTGCCGTCCAGAAGACGTTAGAATGCCATTATCCGATTTTTCGCATGGATAAAGCTGAGGCTCAGAGAGAAGCGGCTTGCCCAAGGTCACACAGCATGTCAAAAGACTCAGGACTTGAACCCAGGGCTCCAAATCTCAGTTCAGAGCTGTCTCTCTCAAAAGACTCCAGGAGCAGGGCCATTGAAGAAACGCAAGGTCTCCTGTGCCCTAGAGATGCATCCACTTGCCGGTAAATGGTGAGGAGCCCATTTTGGCCTTGGGGCTGGCCGCACAGGTGGACACGGGCTATCTTCCCCTTTCCTAGAACGGGGGGTGGGGCTGTTCCTTCCAGAAAACCTCATGGCTTTGAAGCTTACACTCGGCCCAGACCAGAAAGATGTCCACGAAGAAGGCTGGGGATCCCACCCAGATCTGCCCCTAATTGTCACCCTAATTTGCATAGCATGCCATAGTTCACGATGTGCTGGGTGACCCTGCACAAGTCCCTGCCCTGGGCTTCCATTTCCCCATCAGTAAAATGCGCCAGAGGTTGAGGTCCGTCTCTAAGGACCTTTAATCCAGACCCAGCTCTGGAGGACACAGCGAAAATGCAGACTTGGTTTCTTTCTTAAACCGAACAAACTCAAACATTCGGCTCTGGGGCAGCTCCATTCTGAGTCCGGCCTCCACCGGCTCTAAGAGCCGAGCATCCTTCCAGGCCCCGGGAGCCTCTGGCTCCTGTGGCGCCAGGCCAGACGCGGCCAGGCACATCTGCTTCCACTCAGCGTCCTCAGCTGGCCGCTCTGCCAAGGACTTGGCCCATGGCCTCACGGGCTCTCAGGGGCCTGGAGGGACCGCCGGGTCTCAGTTACGGGAGAGACAGAGGTCCCCAATGGGGCGTCACTTGCAGCTCCCACACAGCTCTCCCCGCCATGCACCAGCAGCCAGCCCCGTGCCCGGCCCAGTCCTGGGCGGGCAGCAGGCGCAGATGCTGAGTGACTCAGGGGGCTGCTTGTCAGGGTGAGGAGGCACTGAGAGAGGCCTCAAGTGGTTTACTCAGACTCTGACCCTACAGGGGCCAAGGATCGGGGAGGAAGGGCGGGACCCAGAGGTCAGGCCCAGGCCCTGGGTGCTGGAGGGGAGGCTGAGGGTCAGCTCAGGCCTGGTGGTGGATGGGGGCATTGGCTTCAGCGTTAGACAGACCTGAGTTAACAAATCTCTACTCTGTGACCTCAGGCACATCCCTCACCCTCTCTGGTTCCTTATCTGTAAAATAGGATGGTAATGTTACCAGGTCACAGTCATTGCAAGAACTGAATGAGCCAAGATCCACAAAGTGTCTTACACAGAGTACATGCCAAATAAATCCTAGTTGCTATTATTATTATTACTGTTACTATTATTGACATTAATGTTGGAGAGCATGAAGAAGGTCCCAGTTTGACATGTCCCTTTTCCTACATTGCCCTATATGGTGAGCCAGACAAGCTTCTGGATGCCCCTGTGGCCACAGCCCAGAGGGACAGAGCTGGGAGTCCCACGGGGACTTGCATAGAATCAGACCAAGGGGTCAGAGGCTGGCCTCTTCCACGGTGTGCCACCGAGCAGCCCAGCCTGCCTCGCCCCTCCAGGCTCTGATCTTCCAGTTCAGAGACTCCAGAGGTCCTCGCTCTGCAGGGCGGCTGTAAAATCTATTTGAAGAGCAAAGGACAGTGGAGAAAAGCCTGCACTTCCCCTGGGGCAGAATGACCGGGCCTTCTAAGCAGGGCAGTGTGACTTCCCAGGGGAGGCATGGCCACCAGTCCGCAAGCCTTCAGCCTGTCTGGTGAACTCATTCCTGATGGCCAGGGCAGCCAGGTGCCCCGGCTGAGCATGGGAGCTGCTTTCTGTAAGGCCCCACTCCCAGGACGTGGCAGCTCTGGGAAGGGGACGGACCACCCAGAGGCCTGGCATCATTCTTTCTCCAAGTACCAGCCATGATGGTTCATTAGTTGATACACAAATCTTTGCTGAGCGCTTACCACGTACCAGGCCGGGCTGGACGTGGAGACACAAAAGGCACACAGACATGGGTCCTGCCACCCTGCCAAGCCATGGAAAACACACACACGAATGAAAGAGAGACGGGTCATGCCAAGGGCTGTGAGGAGGCAAACTAGGCTGTGACTGAGAAAAACCGGGGGATGACATTGCTCCCAGGATGCTCAAAGAAGGCTTCTTCAAGGAGGAGACAGAGAATGAGAAGGAACTAGGTAGATAAAAGGGGCTGGGGTGAAGATGCCCGCATTTTTCTCCCTTCCCTATGTCCAGACTTTTGCACCGTGACCTTGGAGTTCTTCTCCCTAAAGAGGCAGAGTTTATCTCCCACCCTCGAACCTGGGCTGGGCCGTGGGACCTTCTTTGGCAATAGGCTGTTAGGAGATGGGACACGAGCAGAGGCTTGTGGGAGTCTGCCTCCCTCTTGGCCTCTGCTTCTCCCCCAGCAGGCCTGCTGGAAAGGTGGGAGAGGCACGGGGAGGAGAGCCAGTTGTCTCAGCCATCCCAGCCGAGGCCAGCCTAGATTAGCCACAGCCCATGAATCACCAACACGGGAACAAGCCCAGCCAGGAGCAGCAGGGCCCCCTACCCAACCCGCCACGGACACAAGATGCATGAGTGGCCCCAACCAAGATCAGCCAAGCCCCACTCACATCAGCAGAACTGTTCAGTCGACCCCTTGACTCCTAAGAAATCGTGAGTGGTCGTCGTTTTAAGTCACTAGGTTTGGGGATGGTTTGTGACCCACCAATAGTTAAGTGGTACAAGGGAGAGAGCATTCCAGGCAGTGGGAAATGTGTCAGCGTTAGATAGACCTGAGTTCAAATCTCTACTCTGTGACCAAAAAAACCATTTGCAAAGGCTCAGAGGCAAGAAAGAGCTTAGTGAGTTGAGAGAAACAGAAACGAAGGCCAACATGGCTGGAATGCTGTGAGGGACCGGGAGGGAGGAAGAAAGTGCGAGATGGGAGCTGGACAGGAGCAGATCATGAAGGGCCTTCAAGGCCATGGTAGGAGCTCGGATGTTTTTCTAAGTAGAGTGGGAGCCAGTGGAAGGTTTGGAGAACATGGTGGAACAGAGGCAGGGGCAGTGCAGGCATCTGATGAATGTATGATAAAAACTCCCTCTGGCTGTCCTGGGGAAGTGGATTGGAAGGAGCATGAGTGGAAGCAGAGAAGCAATTCATGGGGCTCCCCACTTTGCAAAGCAGATTTCAGGTGCTGGTCACACTAACCCTGTAAAGTGGGTGAATGGGGAAACTGAAGCCCATGAAAGGGGCTACGATGAGTGGGATGCAGCCAAAACAGCACCTAAAGGGAAATTTATAGCTTTAAATGTTATATTAGAGAAAAGATAGGTTTTCAATCAATGATCTAAGCTTGCACTTGATGAAGCTTGAAAGAGAAGAGCAAATAAATCCAAAGGGAGAAAATACTAGTAAACAGAAGTCAATGAACTAGAAGAGAGAAAAGCAATAGAGTGAATCAATAAAACCAAAAGACGGTTATTTGGGGAAAAATAGTAAAATTAATAAGGCTCTCAATAATGTAATCATGAAGCAAAAAAGAAGACACAATTACCAATATTGGGAATGTAAAAGGGCATCAATATAAATCCTAACAGGATAATGGGGGATATTACAAATAGCTTTATGTCAATAAATGTGAAAACTTAGATTAAATGGGAAAATTCCTTGAAAGACACAAGTTACCAAAACTTGAGAAGAAATAGAAACTCTAAATAGTCCTATATCTATTAAAGAATTGGATTTGTAATTACAAGTTTCATACAAACATACCTCGAGGACCAGACGACTTCACTGGTGAATTCTATCAAGGACTTAAGGGAGAAATAACACCAATCTTATACAAAGTCGTTCAAAGAATATAAGAAGAGGAAGAATTTCCCAACTCACTTTGTGAGGTTATCATTCCCATGATACCAAAACCAGACAGAGACAAGACAAGAAACAAGAAGGAGGGAGGAGGGAACCACAGAACAATATCCCTCATACACAGAGAGGCAAAATCCTTTAAATTTTAGCCAATTAAATCCAGCGATGTATAAGATGACCAAGTACGTTTATCCCAGGAAAGCAAAGTTGGTTTAACATTTGAAAATCAGTTAATATTATTCACAATTTTGACAGAATAAAGGAGAAAATCCACATGATTATCCCAGTAGATTCAGAAAAAAGACAAAATTCAATATTCATGCATGATTTAAAACTCCCAGCAAACTAGCAATTGAAGGAAATTCTTCAATTTGTTAAGGAAGACCTATGAAAAGCCTAAGGCTAAAATCGTACTTAATGGTGAAGATTTAATGCTTTTTCACTAAAACTGGGGACAAGTCAAAATGCCCACTCTCTTGATTCAACATTGTACAGGAGATACTAATCAATGCAATAAGGCAAGATTAAGAAATAAAGTTTACATGTGCTGGAAGGGAAGGAGTAAAACAGTTTTTATTTGGAAAAAAAAAACCCAACCCACAATTGTATACATAGAATTCCTAAAGAATCTAATTAAAAGCTACTATAACTTAGAACTAATAAATGAGTTTCGCAAGGTTTTAGGATACAAGGTCAATATCACAAATGAATTGTATTTCTATGTATTGGCAATGAAAATTTTGGGCCAGCCCCAGTGGCCTAGTGGTTAAGTTCAGCTCACTCCACTTTGGTGACCTGGGTTTGGTCCCCTGGCACAGACCTACACCACTCGTCTGTCAGTGACCATGCCGTGGCAGCAGCTCACATACAAAAAGAAGAAGATTGGGAGTAGATGGTAGCTCAGGGTGAATCTTCCTCAGAAGAAAAAAAGAAAAAAAATTTGGAAATTCAATTTATAAAAATACCATTTGCAATAGCATAAAAACATGAAACACAGGGATATATTTAACAAAACATATGCAACACTTGCATGAGAAAAACCATAAAACATGGCTGGAATTTTAAGGAAATCCCAAAGAAATTGGGAGATATACCATATTCTTTGATTAAAACCTCAATATTGTTAGGATTGATCTATACACTCTTCCCAAATTGATCTAAATTCAGTACTGTCCCAATCAAATTCCCAGCAGGCTTCTTTGTAGAAACTGATCAGGCGATTATAAAACGTGGAAAAGAAAAAGACCTAGAATAACTAAAATAATGTTGAAAAAGAACAAATTTCAAAGACTTAAACTACTTGATTTTAAGCCTACTATAAAGCTACAGTAATTAAGACAGTGTGTTGCTGGCAAAAGAATTGACATAAAGAGTAATGGAACAGAATAGCAAGTCCTTAAATAGACCCAAACATATATGGGCGATGGGTTTCGACGAAAGTGTGAAAGTAATTCACTAGAGGAAGGATAGACTTTTCAACAAACAGTGCTACAACAACTAGATATCAACGTGGAAAAAAAGATGAACTTGACCCTTGCTTCTTGCCATATCCAAACATTAATAGGTCATAGACCTAAGTAAAAAATCCAAAATTATAAAACTTCTAGAAGAAAATATAGGAGAAATTCTTTTTGACCTTGGATTAGGCAAAAATTTCTTATACAGGGCAAAAAAATGCACTAACCATAAAAGAAAAAATTTATAAACTAGACTTCATCAAAATTGGCATTTCTGCCCTTTGAGGACACTGGTAAGAAAATTGAAAGGCAACCCACCAACTGGGAGAAAATATTCACGACACAATATTCTGACAAAGGACTTGTATCCAGAATATATAAAGAACACTTTCAACTCAACAATAAGATGACAACCCAATTTTTTAAATATTTGAACAGACACTTCACTAAAGAAGATATACAAATAACCAATAAGCACATAAGATGCTTGACCTCATTTGACATTAGAGAAATGCAAATAGAAATGACAATGAGATGCCAGGACATAGACACCAGAATGGCTAAATTAAAAATTACTGACAATACCAAGTGCTGATGAGGATGTGGAGCAACTGGGACTCTCAGATACCGCTGGTGAGGGTGTGAAATGATACTTTGATAACAGGTTGGCAGTTGCTTATGAAGTTAAGCACACGTTCACCATGTGACTGAGCAATTCCACTCCTAAGTATTTTCCCTAAAGAAAAACATACATCCACATAAAGCCTTGTAAGCAAATGTTCATAGTAGCTTAATTCGAAACACTCCAAATTCGGAAATAATCCCAAACGTCAATCAACTGGTGGCTGTGTAAACAAACTGTGGTACGTCCATACGATAGGACACTACAACCACAAGAAGCAGAGTCGTGACACACACATGGATGAATTTCAAACACATTACACGGAGTAAAAGAAGCCAGACAGAAAATACTACACACAGTAGGATCCCATTTCTATGAAACTCTCGAAAAGGCAAATCTAATCTATCGTGACAGGAAGCAGATCGGTGTTGACAGGCCGGGGGTGGCAGGCGTTGACAGGGAGGGGTCAGGAGGGAATTCTTGGAGGTGATGAGTGTTCTCTATCTTGATAGAGTTGCGGTTGTGTGATGTATACATCTGTCGAAACATACATTGAAATGGATACATTTTATGGCTTGGAAGCCACATCTCAATAAAGTTACTTCTTAAGAGTTCTGGGAAGGAAACATTTGTGGGAGGCACAGAAGACTGAAGCGTTAGCAGCATTTACTCTCATAACTACAGCGTTTAAGGACCGAGATGTGCCAAGTTCCTGCGAAAGTCACTTTGGTTGGAAGACAGACAGATCCTGTTTTCAAGGCGCCTGCAAGAGGTGTTCCTGGGCAGATGGTGCTGTAGAAGTTTCGGTGGAGTCCTACACGTGGAAGGTGGTTCCGAAGTCAGCACGCAAGAACGCTGGGCGTAGTTAAAATCATCCTTGAAAATCCTTCATGAGGTGCCATGTTAGAGACCAATATTCTAGAACATCTCAGTACATCCAACACAGACGGCTTCCACCCAGCATGAATCTGATTGCAGTTTCCTTGGTTGAATGCAAGATGAGACAGCTGGCTTGCTGGGGCCTTGTTACATGTATATATGTACACATACACACACATGTGCACATATCTAGACACTAGATTCACACTCAGCCTGGAAAGATGCTCAGGCCCCAAGCAACATATGGTAACTGTCCCCTCCAGGGAGAACGGCAGAACCAGGTCTCCATCTTATGCTCCCTCCTGGCCATGCACTCAAGTGGGCGGAAGGGAGGGCAGGACCATGCACAGTATTCAGCAGTTTCAAGTGCTCTCTCAGCCTCATTCTCTTGCTCTCACTCCCTGAGACCTTTTAGATGCTTGTGGGTAAGATGCATATATCCTGCACTCCATTCAACAAGGAAGGAGGGCCCGAGGAAGAAGAAATGAAGAGAAGCCACCATAGTCCTTGTCCTGGGTGTGCTCACAATCTGGATGCGGGGCAGACACAGAAACATCTCTAACCCAGTGCTAAGTGCTGTGAAGGATGGATGCAAAAAGTTCAGGGATGAACAGAGAGGTGTGTGTGTGTGTGTGTGTGTGAGAACTTGAAAGGTTGCTTCCAAAACGTATATGGAAATTCAAAGGGACAAGATGCTCTAACGAATGGAAGACTGGCTCTACCAGCTGTCAAGACTTAGTACAGAGCCAGAGTATAGTCCAGTAAAGCCACAGTGAGGGGTGACGTTGGTCCCAGAATGGACACACAGTCCAGCAGAGCAGAATCCAGAAACAGACCCACACGTACATGGACGCTTGACTCATGACTCGTGATGTATGAGGAAAAGACAGTGTTTTCAATAAATGATGCTGAGTCTGTTGGATACCCATATGGAAGAGAAAAAGTAAAACTTGGCCACTGCGCCACAGCATACCCAAAAAAACGAAAATTCCATGTAGATTGCAGACCTAAATATGAAAAGCAACGATAAAGCTTTTAAAAGCTATTATGAACTCGAGGTAGGGAAGATTTCTTAAAAAGCAGTAGGCATAAAGGAAAAGGTTGCATTTATTATGTTAAACTTTTAAATGTCTGATCACAAAAAATGCAATGGGGGCCGGCCCGGTGGTGCAGCGGTTAAGTTTGCACGTTCTGCTTCGGCAGCCCAGAGTTCTGCGGTTCGGATCCTGGGTGCGGACATGGCACCACTTGTCAAGCCATGCTGTGGCAGGTGTCCCTCTACATATAATGTAGAGGAAGATGGGCACAGATGTTAGCTCAGGGCCAGTCTTCCTCAGCAAAAACAGGAGGATTGGCAGCAGATGTTAGCTCAGGGCCAGTCTTCCTCAGCAAAAACAGGAAGATTGGCGGTAGTTAGCTCAGGGCTAATCTTCCTCAAAAACCAAAAAAAAAACAAGCAAGACAAACCTCAGGGTGGGAGAAGATATTTGCAAGATATCCGACAAAGAATTCGTATCTGGAATAAATTCCTACGCTCTATAAGAAAAAGAAAGAATAAAAAACTTGAAAAGACACTTCCTCAAAAATGAAATCCAAATGGCTAATAACAGTCAAGTTTACTGGTAACGAGGGAATATGCAAAGCAAAATCACAAGATGCAATAACGTATCCACTAGATTGGCAAAAATTAAACACCTGGCCATCACAGTGTCAGCAGGGACATGGAGCAATGGGAACTCGCCTTCGGGGCTAAGAGAGTGTAAATTGGAACAAACGCTTAGAAAATAGTTTGGCATTATTTAATAAAATTAATGTAATGTGTATCCTACACCCCAGCAATTCCACTCCTAGCTACTAGCCTAAATTTGAGTGCACACGTGCTCCTGGAGACAAAAAAGAAAGTTGAAAGCAGCACATTTAAAATGCCTGTCAGTGGTAGAATGAATAAATAAATGATGGTACCCAACAGAATACTATACAGCAAAGAAAATGAAGGGCCTACGATTATGCACCCCAATGTGGATGAGCCTCAGCAGCACAATATTGAGCCAAAAAAGCTACCTACACATCAAAATACACACAGCAGGATTCCGTGCACATACATTTCGAAAAACAGGCAAAGTGGAACTCTGTGGTCTAGGAATGCCTATGTAGATAGCAAAACTGTTAAATAAAGCCAGAAAATGATCAAAAAGCAAGGTCATGCCTAACTCTAGCGAGGAGAGAAAGGCTCACCGGGGGTTCTAGTTGTGGAGTAGGTTTTATTTCTTGACCTGGGTGGCAGTGAAGTGGGTATTTGCTTTAAAATTGTTAACCTGGACACGTATTTTGTGCACTGTTCCATATGGATAAAATATTCCAGAATGAAAAAATTCATAAACAAAGTAAGACAAGAAAGAAAGCGACGGGAGATGTGCAGACAAGAGAGAGTCTGTGCCTGGCAAAATCAGGGAAGACTTCATGGAAGAGGGGGCTCATTCAGGAGATGTATGCTGAGAGTCCTCCACAGACCAGGCCCCCAGATGACAAAAGTGATCAAACACACACACTCCCTACCCCAAGGGAATTTACATTCCAGGGAGGGAGACAGACAGGAATTAAATAAACACTTAACTTCCTGATGGCAATAATGACCTTGAGTGTGCCATCCAGGGGCCCTCACTCTGTGTGTGTGAAGTGCCAGCTGAGCTCAGATCTGATGGGTGAGTATGGTTTGCTCAGGAATGGTGGGGGGAGGGTTCAGGGGGGCAACTCCAGTGAAAACCCTCAAGAGGGAGGGAGCTCAGCCCCAAGGTGCTGCTGAAAAGCTCACCATGGCCATCTGTAGAGAACCAGTGAGGAAGTGGCATGAGATGAGTAGCATGGAGAGGGGGGAGGGGATATTTGAACTGGGGCTTTGAAGGGTGGATAGGAGTTCACCAGGCAGAAATGAGAAAAATCCTTGAAGGCTGGGATTTTGTGTCTTGCTCAGCTATGCCTGGCACATAGTTGCGCTTCCTAAATACATGCTGATTTCTCTTGGGAAGTGAAAAGTCAGAGAATAGAAGAAGAATTTAGAGGCTATAAAACTGGAGCCACTGGCCTGGGTCTCAGATAAATGAGTTGCTGCAGGTTCGGGGCTGGGAGAGGGAGTTTCCTCAGCATCCCGGGTTCTGTCTCATCTGTCAGCAGCCTTAGTGGTCCAGTGAAGTCACCGACAGAGGGAGGACGGAACCAGAAAGGGAAACTCCAAGAGTCAAGCCATCTGCTCCTGGAAGCAGCTGACAGCCTGGCTGCCACCCCACCACGAAACTGGCTTGCCCGGCCTCTTCCACACCCCCACCCCAAACCCCAGGGTCTCATGAGGGTGACAGCAGCAGCGCCCGGGGACGCTGGAGCCAGACGCAATCAGGGTGAGCAGCCGCGGCTGCGGTGGAGTCAGGAATCTGGTTGTTAGTGGCGGCTGAGGGAGCCGTGCTGTCTCTCCTGTGTTTACTTGGCTCCATTGAGGGGCTGGAAATTTGATCTCCGTGGGGACCGGGCCCTGGTCAGCCCCTGCTCTGAGTCTCTGACGGAGCCCTGGCCTCTCAGAGCTGCTCAGAGGACGTCCTGTTATCTGGGGAAACTGAGACCACAGAGCAAGAGGAGAAGGGACTTGCCAGACCGTAGACCGAAGGACAGCAGCCCCATTTATGGAGTACCGATGATGTGCCAAGCACTGGGCTAAATGCTCACGCATCACACCCCTGCAAGGGAAGTCTCCTTCTAGGTTAAAGGTTGGGGAAACTGAGCTTCAGAGACTGCAAGCCACTTGTCCAAGGTCACACAGAGCTGGAGCTGGGTTGGAGTCCAGATCTGCCCAATTCCAAAGCTGGTACCCTGAACCTCCCCACCATCCTGCCTCCAAGGGCAGCGTTCATTGCGTGGCTGGCATGCTGGAAACGCAGGCCGTCCAGCCAGGGGCTCCGTGAAGACCTCCACCCACTGGGCGTCTCCCCTCGGTGACTGACCCTGGAGCTGGGGACATCGGTCCTCAACTAGCCTGACCACCTTCCCGTGGAAAGCTTTGACTTCCTGGTGCCCTCTCTGACCCCACCTTCCCTGAGCCCCTGCAGCCCTGCCTGGGCTTTCCGCTGCCTTGAAGGCCCCTGGACTGGGTCTGCAGACAGCCCGAATTCCTCCTCTGAACCCGCCACAGAGGGTAAACCACAAGGACAGGGTCTGGCCTGTTGTCCCCAGAGCCCCCACCATGTGGCACTGTGCCCGGCACAGAGAAGGAATGAGAGAGGCTCTGATCTTGGGTGTATGTTGCACATTGGGGGAAGCCAGGTCTGCTGCTGACAGCTGTGTGGCCCTGGGCATGGGGTGCAACCTCTCTGAGCCCACCCCGCCTCCTCCATGAAATACAGATATTTAATCCTAATTCATGCATTCCATGATCCCATGCACTCAAAAGGCTTAGCACCCAGCGAGGGCTCAATAACTGTGACCTCCTGGATTTGAACCTTGACTTTTTTTGGCTTTTGACAGGTTTTCAGATTCTTTCTTCCAGCAGTGTGCTACAAATTCCTGGGGAACAGCGCCCACGGACCCGCTGCCACGATGCCCAGCGCAGCACCAGGAATATGGCCGATCTTAAAAGCTCCAGTGTTGGTTTGAAACCTTCCCTTCCTCACACTTCTCCATTTTTGCTCAGCTTCTGTGGCTTTCTCTGAGCCTCGTTAAACCTGTTTACAGCTTCAGGCCGAATTCCTCTCTGCGTAAAGGAGCCCCAGTGATTTTTGCTGGATCCGGTTGAACCAGTGTCTAACCTTCACCCATCCTGTTGTAAGCCCGGCGCGTTTTCTCACACTCCGTCCTGGGGTGATGGGAGCAGCTGTTCTTCCTCTGAGCGGTCACGTGCCCTGAGCAGGAAGAAAGCCCCCACCTCCCCTCCCAACCCAGGAATGTCCCTGGTACCTTTCCTACCGGAAATTTCTGCACCAAATTGCTTTCCTTCTCTTTGATGCAAAAAGAGCCAGTCATTCACCCACCAGGCCTTTTAGGGGAATGTTCCTGAACCTTCCCAGCTTGGGGAATTCCGAGCAGCTCAAGTCAGACATCCAGGACCCTCCCCAACACTCAGGAGCCTAGCCCGGGCCCCTTATGGTATAGATGGGGGAAGGTCCCCCAGTAAGCGGGTGGCACAGCAGGTTCCCGACTCGTCGTCTCCTGCTCCCAGGCCACTGGACCCACTTGTGGGACTCTAGGTCCCCCATCTCCTGAGGCACGGTCCCCTCTGGCCAGCCCCAGAGACAGAAGAGTCAGGCTTTCTGCATAGAGAATGTCAGGGACCCAGTGGTCACCAAGCCTCCAGCTCTCCCTTGTCAACTTCCTCTTGGACTTTTGTGCCCATATCCTGTGTCACCACCTGTGACATTGAGTGCAGACTGTTCCTTATGAGGTGATCTCACCAGCAAGGCCAGAGCTCTTGGTGAAGAAAAGAAAGCAGGGTTAATTCAGTGCACACACTGCACCCCCCCAACACACACACACACCACCTCCATGTGTAAGTGGCCTCTTGGTCTGCAGGCTTTCATAACACCCCCTGGCCCTCAAACCTCATGACCCAGGCCTGGAAGCTCACCAGGAATTCCCACAACCCTTCCCAAAGCCTAAATTGAGTCCCAGAGCGGAATCCTAGAGCCAAAAACCATCGGTGCTCCAGCCCGGAGCAGAAAACCCTCTTCCGGTTTGCCCAGTGACAGGGAGCTCATGACCTCTCAAGACATCTCGCCCCACTGTTAGACAACCCTGGAGGCTGCCTGGAGGAGCCGAAAGAGCAGGCCTATGGGGTCAGAGAGACCTGAGTTCCGTCCCTGACTCCAGTGCCTGCCAGCTGTGTGGCCTCCAGGAAAGTCGCTTTGCCTCTCTGAGCCTCCATTTCTCCATCGGTACAATGGGGAATAAAAATATTTGCTTTATGGAACTGGCATGAGAATTAAATGAGAAAACATGGAAACCTGACGTCAGCCACAGTGTCCCTGCCTCTGAGATGACGGAGGATGGTGACCATCGATCGCCATGATCTCCGCTGACATCTACTGAGAAATACGTCATGGACTGTGCTAAGTGCCTTACGTGGATTTTGTTATTTAAACCTCACGAGGACCTCCCAAGTCGCCCCCATTTACAGATGAAGAAGCCGACACTTAGAGAGCTGTGTGTAACTTGCCAAGGCCACCCATGGGGAAAGGGCGGGGCTGCCAAGGAGACCCAGGTCACCTGAACCGAGAACCTACCTGATTAATGGCCTGATACAGGCAGCTTCAACCTGCTGTCGGTGAGCATTCAATAATCGCCACTCATCGTCAGGGTTATAATTACTGGCTTGCCAAGAGCCCCTCGCTCCCGGCCTAAAGGCCACTCCAAGACTTCCCCATGAGGGTTTTCGCCTCCCCATGGGCTCCCTGCTTCTCATCTCCACCTTCTGCGCGTTAATTCTGTGTGGGTCCTTCCACAGCCCCGGGAGCACCGTCTCAGCTCCCTCGCGCATCTACTGAGAGGCGGCACCCCGGCCGTGCTCAGGTACCAGGAGAAACCCACTGCCCCAGGCCTGGGGGTGCGCCCTGCATTTCACTGAAGATGGAATGCGGACAAATGTTTGTTCGGCAGAACTCAAATTCACTTGGAACATTCACATCCTTGCTTTTAAGCATCCTTTTCTCTCCCGCCTCACACCTCCCAGGGCCCCTGCCTCCCAGGGCCCAGCGCTCCCCTCCTCCCCACCCCATCCCTCCTCTGTCTGCCCCCAGCTCCAGCCCGTCAGGGGTAGGAATTCTTCTGCCTCCAGCCCTTAATCCCAAACGCTCCCACAGTCACGTCCATCAGGGGCCCTCCGATGAGCTAGAGCCACCCTCTTACAGGGCGAGAACTTGAGGGATTTCTTCGTTCCTTGGTACCGCGCCTGATCCTTGGCAGACTCGGTGATGACAACCACAACAGCACAAGGAAATTCTTCCTCCGATTAAGCAGCAACGAGCTTTTTTCCCAATAATGATCCTAAAATAGCAGAAGTCTCAGACCTTGGACATGATCTCGCCGGGAATTTCTCAATGAGGCGCAAACTGGCCCTCGCCGTATGGGTCCGTCGTGTGCCTTGCAGGACATTTAGAATCCCGGCTTTGCGGCACTGTATGCCAACAGCAGCCCGTGTCCATCACTGTGACAGGCTAACACGCTCCCCCGACATTCCCAAAGCCCCCCATCTCTCTCTCACACACACACACTGGGTGGAGAACCGCTCCTCGCATTTTATATGAAAGGTAAGAGAAAATGCCACCCCGAAATAGGCCCCTTGGTACCTTCATCATTTTGCGCTGTAGGCACGTGAAAAACAGCAAGTGTAGAAAGAGGCTTTCTCTGAATTCCCCATATCTGCCTAAAGACAGCGTCTCCAAAAGGAACTCAATTGTCATCAGCCCCCTCCCCAGGAGTGACATCGACAAGGGGGCACTGACTCCAGACGCGGGAGAGGATGCCACACTCAGATGCACTTTGTCACCAACTGTCACACCTCCCATCTATTCTTCTAAGAGCCCATTCATCTTTCCTACAGATCATTTCCTCTCCCCTAAGAGACCCCATCCCCCTTCCCCTTTCCTTATTAAACAGTGTTTAAGCCTGAATCCTGAGCACCACCTCCAGGAGCGACCCTTCCTGGGGAGCACCCGTGTATCCAGGATGCACACCTGCTCATAAACTTCTGTGTGTTTTTCTCTTGTTAATCTGCCTTGTATTCCAGGGGTCTCAGCTAAGAACTCAGAAGGGTAGAGGGAAAATTATTTTTCCTCCCCTACGTTCACATGGACTCACAAGGCCCAGAGAGGCAGACAGTGCTGCCTGAGATCACACAGCAAGTGAGGTTGGAGCACAAGCCTCCTGCCTCCAGGTGGAGGGCCTGGCCTCGGGGAGCTGCCCCTTCACTGGCCCCTCACTGCCCCACTGCAGAGGCTGGGGCTGTTCTGGCCCCAGGCTGGGAGCCCAGGACAATGTCCCTCATTTCCGCCGCCCCAGATCTTTGCAAACCCAATTCCTGGTCCTCCTGGAAGGGCCAGCAGGGTGCCTGGCAGACACCAGCAGGGAAAACCTCAGCCTCTCACATTTTAAGGATTCCGCCTGGTTCCCAGCAAACCAGAAACATCTACGACGTCAAGTGAGGTTAGCGGGGAGCGCTGCCTGAGAAAGGCTGAGCCAGCCAGACCTCGTCCTGGCGGCTCTCCGGAGGGGCAGAAAGCTGCCCAGAGCCTGGACCCCTCCAGCCCGGCCGCTGGGGGGATTCCTGCCGTCAGCTGCCCAGAGATGGAGGGCAGGGGACAAGAGGGCGCATTTCCAAAATCCAAAAGCCAAATATGCCAGCACACCATGCTTTCCAGATGTGAGGACCCCCCAGGCCGAACACATAGCTCCAGTCCCACCCAGAGACACAGCGCCTGGGGGGTGGGGCCAAGTGTGGGCCCGAGAAGGGCGTGACCTTCACTGCACCTCCTACTGTGCGCAGAGCACCTCTGCTCACCTCTCTGAATGCGTCCTTGTGGCAACCCTGCAAAGTAAGCCACCGCGTCCCCATTTCACAGACGAGGAGATAGAGACTCAGAGGCGGGCCCGCCCAGGCAGTATGACACGAAGGCCTGCAGACCTGCTGCTTACTAGCTATGTGACAGAAGACCTTCCTTCTAGCTGCTCTGGGCCTCAGTTTCTCCTTGGGGATCATTGGGAAAGTAATGCCTGCCTCTAGGATTGTTCTGAGGCTAAATGAGACACATGCTTGTTGCAGAAGCCCAATGCCTGGCTCACAGTGGCTCCTGAAAATAAAGCTATCAGAACCAACAGGCTGAACAAGCCGGACTCGTGATGTAATTAAAAACACAACTTGATTTTTGTGTCTATCTTCTTGTTCTTCTTCTTCTTTTTTTTTGGTGAAGAAGATTGGCCCTGAGCTAACAGCTATTGCCAATTTTCCTCTTTTTGCTTGAGGAAGATTGCCCCTGAGATAACATCTATGCCCATCTTCCTCTACTTTATATGTGGAACGCTGCCACAGTATGGCTTGATGAGCAGTGTGTAGGTCCATGCCCAGAATCTGAACCTGCAAACCCCAGGCTGCTGAAGCAAAATGCATGAACTTAACCACGACATCACTGGGCCAGCCCCTCACTATCTTTGTAAAGTGCAGTTCACGGGGCGACTCTGGGGAGGGGCAACTTTCCTGCTCAGTCCTAGGTAAGGACAGTCCCTCCAAGACAATTATGAGAATGCTCAGATTTGTGCAGCATTTTCTGGTCCAGAAATAGGGACAGCGTCCAGATTCTTCTCTCCCCTCCACCACCACACCCCCGAGTCCAGGCTGAGGTTTCAGCCCAGCCAGAGTCTGAGCAGGAGCGAAGGAAGAGAGCCATGGGAGGGACCGGAAGTTCTCACCTGGCTGGTTCTGTAGTGAGCTGGCTAGATGCCTTCCGAGCCTGCAACTATCTTTCCTGAGGGCAGGTCCATGGGGGTATCTGAGGCTCCCAGTTGGCTCTCCCTCTGCCCTCCCACACAGAGCCCTCCCCCCATGAAGACCCCTCCCTCTTCCAGAACATTCTCTTGGGGCACTTATTAGAAGGGCTGCAGGTCAGCTCTCCTGGCCCACATGGGCCTCAGGAAACACCCTCCGGTATGAGGGTCACCTTCTCTCTTCCCTGACAGAGGCCACTTGAGCTTTCTCCAGTCCCCAGTGTCCCCCAGCTTCAGGGATCACATGTCAAGCTCTCCCCAGGTGGTTCATTAAGTGAAGGAGGTGGCAGCCCCCTCACACCCCAGGTCCCCCTCGTGCCCCAGCCCCCACAATGAAAGCTTTCCTCAAAGAAATTTCTCACAATCTTCTCTTCCTTTCGCTTTTCTCTGCGTTCTATGCATATTCAAGGGCCACGGCATTCTCTGCCATTTTCTCTCAAATTCCACATTCAGTGACCTAGCTCGGCCCACCCGGCTTGTCAGCTGTTGTCCAATCAGGCGGGAAGAGAGCCGTTTCAGCGCCCCTTCCTCAAGGACTGTGACCGGCTGGCTGGGGGGAGGGGCAAGGACCAGAGAGGACCTGGCCTTGTGGAGAGGGAAGTATTTTCTTTTAGGCAGATGGTAGGATTTTTAAATCCTGTTTTAAATCAATAAAGGGATATATATTCATTATAGAAAATTCAAACAAGTATAAAGAACAGTAACAAAAATTACCCATAATTCCACCCACAGAGATGGATACTATCGAAATATACGGTCTTGTTTTCTGTCCCCATAGATGGCAGGATCATTTATAAAGATCATGTGTGTCTCTGTTCCCCCACCCTCACCCCTACCCCCACCTTCTCTCTGTCTCGCTAACACTTTTTAGAAATTTCGGTATTTACAGATTATAGCACATACTGTAGCTGGATTACAGACCCTGTGTTTTCCCTTTAATACATCACGAGAACTCTCTTCTGTCACGGAATACACTTCTAGTTAATTTTTTGTGATATAATTCACATAACGTAAAATCCACCATTTTAAAGTGTTACCATTCAGTAGTTTTTAGTATATTTGCTATGTGGGACAGCTATCACCACTATCTACTTCCAGAACATTCCTGTCCTCCCCAAAAGAAACTAGTCCCTATTAGCAATTAGTCCCAGTTCTCACCGCCCTCTATATCCTGACACCACTAATCTCCATGCTATCTGTGGATTTGCCGTTCTGGACAGGTCATCGAAATGGAATGGGGTCTGGCTTCGTTCACTTAGCATGACGTTTTCAAGGTTCATCCATGTTGTACAGTATACCAGTAATTCCTTTCTATGGCCAAACGATCTTCTATTGTATGGATATACCATATTTGGTTTATCCATCCATTAGTCAATCAACATTTGGGTTGTTTCCCCTTTTCGGAGATTATGAATAACGCTGCTATGAGCATTCATACACAATTTTTTGTGCGGACAAATGTTTTCCTTTCTCTCAGCTGTATACCTAGGAGTGGAATTGCTGGGTCGTGTGGTAATTCTATGTTTAGCTTTTCGAGGAGCTGCCAGACTGTTTTTCACAGTGACCACACCACTTTACGTTCCCATCAAAAATGGATGAAGATTCCAATTTTTCCACATCCTCACCAAGACTGGTAATTTTCCTTCTTTTTTTTTTTTAATTATAGCCATCCTGGTGAGACACCAAAGTGGTATCTCATTGCGGTTTTGATTTGCATTTCCCTAATGACTAATGATGTTGGGGATGAATATGCTTTTCAATTGTGATTTCAGTGGCCACATAAGCTCCATGGCAGATAGCTATGATGTATTTTTAAGTTGGTTATTGTTGAACACGGTCATGCGCCGCATAATGACGTTTCGGTCAATGATGGACCGCGGATATGACAGTGGTCCCGGGAGATTAGTGTCATACAGCCTAGGTGTGTAGTGGCTGCACCATCTAGGTTTAAGTACACTCTATGATGTTCACACAATGACGAACTTGCCTAACAATGCATTTCACAGAACGTAGCCCCGTGGTTAAGAGACGCGTGACCGTATTCAGGTTGTTTCTCTTTTTCTAATTCACTCGTACACATAAGCCTTTGTATATTGTAATTATCTCTGATTCAACCTCATTTATTCATTCAACAGCTATCTATTAAGCCAGGCCTATGCTATTGCCCAGTGCTGAACAAAACAGATATGATCCCTGCCTTCCTGGAGCAAGAAGATTAGTGATTTAGTAAACAATCACGCAAAGAAGTCTATCGTTAGAAAGGCTGACGAGTACTATTAAGGAAAACACAGGGGTGCTCATCAGAGGAGCATGGTATTCAGAGTGGGAGGCCAGGCAAGGCCTGAGGAGGGGAATCAGCCAGGAGTAGGGTGGAAGGAGGGAACAGCATTCCAGAAGGAAGGAACAGCATGGACAAAGCCCTTGAGATGGGAAAAGGCTTTGCCTCTTTCGGGACCTAACTGAGACGTGAGTGACTGGGTGGACACGAGGCAAGAGGGAAACAGGAGTGAAGCAGAGGGGATGGAAGTGGAGGGAAGATGGACTGCACTGATTTACGGCCAGCTGCGGGATGGCTAACACGTAGACGGTTGTTTCCTTTCCAATGTGTCATTTAAAATAGCGAAGGAGAGATCATGAGGAGGAAGGAGTGGTGGAGAGAGGACTTCTGAAGACGGCACATCTAAGTGAATGGATTCTTGCCCTCTGTGTCCCTACCCCAGCCAGGCTGGGTAACTGCCAGTTGCCCAGGCACTTGTCACCTGCCACGTCCATGCCCAACCAACATGGGCCACCACACATGACGCCACGTGATCCTTCACCCCCACGCCCCGGCCAGGGCTGCCTGGACCTAAGAGCCGCCGATGGAAATTGTCTACACCTGAGAAGTAGCCTGGTATGGCCGCTTCTCATACCGAGAGAAGAAGAAGAATATTCTTCTTATTAAATAAAATAATAAATATTATTCATTTAGAATAATAAGTAAATATTCATTTATTAAATTAAAAATATTTTTGTTAAAAATTAAAAATAATAAATAAAAACATAAATATTTGGTCTTCATCCCTGGTTCTGGGCACAGAGGTCCTAAATTTCTTGGAATTTATTGTCTTTTGTATGTTAATGAGACGACTCCTGGGGAGCCCTAGCTGGGTCAGGATGGGGGCTTGGTTGTCCCCACCCCTGCTCCAGCCTCCTGGGAGGGGAGAGAGGCTGGAGATAGAACTCAATCACCAGTGGCCAAGGACTGGATCTATCATGCCTACAGATGGAAACTTCCATAAAAACCTCTCAACAACAGGGTTTGCAGAGCTTCTGGGCGGGTGAAGACGTGGACTTGCTGGGAGGTGGCGTGCGTGGAGGGGGCATGGAAATTCTGTGCAAGCCCCCCAGTGGCCCCCTATTTCGTCCCAGGAGTCTCTTCCATTTGGCTGCTTGCTCCTGAGTTGCATCCTTTGTAATAAACCCATAATAGTAAGCAAAGCGCGTTCTTGAGTTTTGTGAGTTGTTCTAGATGGAACCCCAAGAGGGGACTGTGGGACCCTGCAGATTCATAGCCAGTTGGTCAGGAGTACAGGTGCCAGACTTGCGACTGGCACCTGAAGTGGAGACAGACTTGCAGGACTGAGCCCTAACCCTAACACCAAGAACCTCGGCCGAGCTCCAGAGGCATTCTGCCTTCCTCATTTCCCCCTGTACCCTGCTGGCTGGAAGTGACCTGGCTGCGTCTCTGCTCCTTCACACGGCTCGTGTGCCAGGCACGTGAGCCTTGGTCTGGCTCAAGAATCCCCAGCCCCACTTTGCAGAGGGGGCCCTTGGAAGTGGGGGAAAGCTCTGTGCAAAGGCATTGAAAATCCTCAGCCTGAGCCCGTGGGGCAGCTACTAAGAACAGGGGTGCTGGGAGGGCAGAGGGGAGGTGTGGGTGCAGCTCAGTTCCAGGAGCCACAAAGCCCAGATCTGACCCTGAATCGCTGTGGAACCCTGAACCAATCTGCGCCCTCTCTGGGCCTCAGTTTCCCCATCTGTAAAAGGAGGCGATTCCTAGGACCCATCCCAGTGTGAATATTTGGTGAATCCGTGACATGAGAGGCAAAACTCATCCTAAAAAACAAAATCTGGAATCTTAAAAATCTAATAAGCCAACAAATCTTGTCCCCATTTGTTTAAGAAACACAACCTCAAAAATTTAAGGTCAATGCGCTTTTGTTTTCAGAATCTGAAATGAAAAACTGCACAAGATCACGATATTTGAAGCGTACTGGACTCTGAGGGCTGGCGGGAGGAGAGGGGCCAGATCTGCTGGTGAATGTCCCTCTCTGTCCCAGAAGAGAGCCCCCGTTTAAGTCCCTCAACCTTCTAGAATGTCACAAGAGTCTGAGATTCAAAAAGTGCTCCAGATTTTAAGATTCCAATGGTTCTAAAATTTCCGAGATTTCTAAAGATTCTGAAAGCTCTTAAGTTTCCAAGATTCTCGAAGTTGCAAGGGCCTCAGCTCCCCACATTCTCGCAGCCCCCCAAACCCCACTTTGGGCCCACGTGGAATCTAGCTGGAGGCACTTGAAAGGAGCAGGGCCACCATCTTTATCTCCTGCTTTTTCTCTGGCCAGGGGCCGCAGCCATCCCCTTGGGACGTGGCTATCCCTGAGGGTCAGGGGAAAGGAGGGGCAGTGTTTTCTGAGTCCAGAGTGGTCCCCGTGACAAAGAGCCTGGAAGGCCCCTGAGCGGACGGAGTAAGTTGGACCTCCGTGCCCCTTGCGCCCCCACTGTTCTCCATGCCCCTCTGAGCCCCTAATCCTTCTCTAGGAAGGGACAGTGTTGGTGGGCACCCTGGGCTGAAAGTCCTGCCTCCTCATTGATTCCCAAGTTCTCCGTCCCAGCGAGCTCGCAGTCTAGTGGGGACAGACGATCAGGCAGTAAGGAGCCTGGAAGGGACTTTAGCAAGGCAGTGGCATGGACAGCCTTGATCCCTTTTCAGGGGCCTGAGCTCCCGCCCTGTCCCTTTCTGCCTCCCCCTCTGCCGGCCGCACCCAGGTCACGTCCCACGGATGTGAGTCCTTGGCTCCTGCCTCAGTTGGAGGAATCTTAGAGGATCCACTCGGCGACAGGCTGGTGGCCCCCTGAGACCGCTGCCCACCTCGGCTTCCTGCTGGCTTGGACCTGCTGCTTTGTCTACCTACCCTAGGCCCAGTGCTTCACCTTGTGCCCCATCGGAGCTCTGGTCCTGCCGCTGCCTGAGCTGGACCCTCCTTCCAATCCCTGCTCCTCATGAGATGACCACACCTCTGGGCCTCAGGGAGAGAAGCAAGACTGCTCAGGCCAGCGCCAGACCCCAGGCCGAATCCCACCCGCAGGGGCTATCACACACAGGAGGTGGACAAAAGAGATCCGGGGAGGGGGCACAGATCCAGAGACCAGAACTCTGCCAACTCTGGAAACTTCCTCTTCCTCCACACAAAGGGAGATTTTCATTCTTACCCCACAAACTTGTAGGGGACTTGGGCTCCTTACACGCTGAAGGACCCATCAGTGTACTCCACCTCACCCCCAGCCCTCCCCACCCATCTCCCCAACACTGAGCGAGTCTCCCCAAAGCAGGGGCACGGAAGGGGCGGTGCCGAGGCCCAGGGGTGGAGAGCCCAAGCCTGGGTTTTAACACAAACACTAATTGTGGGTCCCGAATGGCCCTCCCTGGCTCCATTCATGAAAGTGATATTTTTAGCCCAGGACGGGCCGCCCGCGGTCACAGTGGGGGTGGCCAGGCCGTGTGTCACGTCTGAGTGATCATGGACTCACTCTGCCCAGGAAACAGGCCCACAGGGACCAGCTGCTGGATCCCAGGGCTGCCGCCGCATCTGGGAGAAGGAGGATGCTCAGGAGGACTGGAAGCCTAAACCTTCTCACCCGCAAGGGGTCCACAGGGCGTGGGGGATGGAAGCAGTAATTGACTCGCATGGGGCATTTACTGGTGCCAGGCACTGTTCGGACTTTCCATGTGTGAACGTATTTCACCCTTCCCATGGGCTAGAGACTATTATTATTCCCATTTTATGGATGAGGAAACTGAGGCTGCAGCCATTAATTTAACCTACTCGAGCCCACATGGTGGTAGCGGGTGGCGCAGGGGGATTTGAAGCCAGGCAGCCGAGCTCCAGAGCCCATGCGCTTACTGTCTGGTCCCTTGGAATCCGGACCATGGGTGGACAGTCAGCGGCTGCCGCTAGGTCCTCCCACCTCGGGCTCTAGTGCCCACCCTGCTCTCCGCCCACAGAGTGTTCCGGGATCGCGGGAAATATCCAGTTCAACCCTCTGATGGAGGTGAGGAAAGTGAGACTCAGAAAGGAGTCTGAGGTCCTGGAGCCAATTGGCTCTGATCCCTAGGCCAGGACTCTTCCCACTGAATGATTCCGTGGGACATGTTCATCTTGGACCTGCCCACCTTCTCAGCCTGGTTCCAGAACTCAGCACCTGTGCTCTTTAGGCAAAGGAGCCTGGGCTCTGGAAGCAGAGTTGAGCCCTGTTCCTGACTTGCTGTGTGATCTTGAGCAAGTCGCTTCACCTCTCTGAGTCTCAGTTTCCTCCCTCGTAAAATGGGAGTGATTGGGTTATCTTCAGAAGGCTGTGTGGTGCATATAAATTGCCTGGGGATTCAATAAATGTGGATTTCCTTATCTTGGGCTTTTCAAACCATTAGTTAATGCCTCCTGGGAATAAGACATACAGCGTTCACCTGCGCAGGGCTACTTCTGGAAATGGAAGATGGTGGAATTGTAGACACTGTGCCCAGCTGCTGGGGAGACTCTTGGAGTAAATCACGCCATGCCAGCATCTGCATGGTCCTCAGATTCCCAGCAGAAGAGATTGCGGCAGAAGAGAGAGAGGAGACATGGCCTGTTCATCCTCTGAGCCAGTGCCCCGGGAAGGACAGCAGAACAAACATGGCAGAGTTCAGGGCCAACTTAACCACAGCCCTTCTGGGTGACCCTGGGTCTGTCTCTGCCCCTCCCAGGGGCTCAGTCTCCCGAATGTAGAGAGAGGCCAGGGCTCCTTCAGGGCTCTTCCTGCCCTGAGTTTTCGTGACTTAACCCTCCCTAAGGGGCTTGGGACCCTTGTATCTTCCCCAACACCACACACACACACACACACACACACACACACACACACACACACTCTCTGCACCCCCTGCCTGCATCTCTGCTCAGGGAAGGCCCAGAGCCTCGTTTCTGGCTCACCCATGACCTGCGAGGGCAGCTCCCCATAGCCTGCAAGGTGAGCTCCCCACAGGTGACCATTTCCTGTTCTGAACCCCAGTTGCAAATTTCCTGCCCAGAGAATCTGATTGGCCCACGTGAGATCAGACGGTCAGTAAGCTGGGTGGTGTATCTTGGGCTAGGGGTGGAGTAGCTTCTCCAAGAACAGGGTGTGGATGAGGAGGAAATGAAGGCGTCTCTAACTCAGAAACAAAACGAATCCACCTGGAATGTAAATTAGTCACATGGAAAAATTTATCTATACAAATTCCTCATTGATCCGGAAAGCTATCAGAGGCAGCTGGAACTGGGCTTAAAATTAGAAAGAAAAAAACCATTGCTTACTCCCAGCTGCCAGACTAAAAGTCAAAAACCCATGCCCTTAACTCATCAGATATTCTTCTCATTCGTTGCTTATAAACTCTTAGAATACAAACAATTCTAACACATGTGTGTTATTGGTTTTCCACTAGAGGGCGTTGTCACGATGGTGGGAAGAAGTAACTGCTGACTAAGGAAGAAATATTTTAAAATATAAAAATAAAAGCAAAACTGTTAAAAGCAAATACAAGGATTTAGCATCTTGGGGGCATTTAGTGCCCCGGGACAGTGACCCCACAGTTTAGGATGCTTTCAGAAGCATGATACATACAACAGTTGAAGCCCACAGTGACAGCCCCTGGGCATCAAGAATGAGGAAAATTATATTCCCTGACCTCTATTTAGGACAGTATAAATAGGTAACACACTGTGAAAGACTTTCATTTAATATAAAAGGAAAGAAAAAACATTTTTAGTTTTTCACAGAGGAATAGACCTCATCTGGAAAATGCATTCTTGTGGAATAATGCAGTTATAAATGATGTATGATTATACAAGGGTTTACAAGCCAATCCAACAAAAATAATAAATGGCACAATTTTGAAACCAAACTCTGTAACTAGTGGCTAGAGTTTCATCGGTGCAGAAATAAAGTGCTTTAACAGTGACTTCAGTTGGACTGAGGACCTCAGGGACCCTGCCAAGAGCTTGAAAGCAGATAATTTCCAGGAGAGATGCCCAGTCTCAACCCACTACATAATTTTATCCTCTTGCCTCGGGCGAGACCCTCACACTTGGTTACGATGGAGAAAAGAAGACCCTACAGGACACTTGTATATTCAAACTTGAGGCCTGAGGGAAGATTCAGGGTCCTTGGGGCAATGGGTCCCCAAAGTTAAGGGCATTGAAATCACATGGAAGCTCATAAAAACTCGAGGACTTCTGGGGGAGGAATCAGGAATATGCATTTTAAACCCATTCCTTAAGTGATTCTGATGCGTGCTGTCCACGGACCACATATTAGGAAACGCTGCTCCTCCCACTCCACAGATGGGGAAATTGAGGCCCACAGAAGAGAAGAGCAATGGCTTGAAGTCACATGGCGAGTCAGAGCTGAGCTGGCTTCTGGCCTGGTCAGGGCTTCTTTCCACCAAATTCCGCCGGCCCACGGACTGCCTCCCTGGGGCTGCTGACATTGCAGGGAAACTTGTAACAGGAAAGGAAATGTCAGCTGTGCCTGTTCCGATGTTCGAGCACCCATCGTGACTCCAGGTCCTGCCAGACACAGCCCTCAGAGCTTGGGCAGCCAAGCTCCATGAGCCTGGTTTTTCCAGATGGAATTGGGGATGGGATTACAAAAGCCAGCATTTATTTTTATTTCCCCAAGAAAATAAATCGCCAGTTTTGCTCCAAGAAAAGTAGTCAGAGGAAGCAGTGTTCCTGGCCGGGAGGAGGTCCTGGGCTCTTGCCAGCCCCTCGCAGCCCCCTCAGGGCTGCCTTAACATCCTGAAGGTGTCTGACACGGAGTCGGGTCCTCAGGCCCAGAGTGTCTTTTGGGCTTTGAACTCTCTCCTGCCAACAGCGGTGGCTAAAGGGCTACAGAGTAGACAGTTACTTTCTTCCTGGGGACAAAAGGAATTTTTCCCAGCCTCTCCTATTGCCCCCGCCCAAAAAGACATCTAAATGGGGGTGGTGGAATACGTGAGTGCTGCCAGGTTCCACGGCTATGGCAGAGGTTCTCAAGAGGGAACAATTTTGCTCTCTCCTGGGGTGGGAGGGGACACCTGGCAATAGATGCGTTTTTGGCTGTCACAAGCCAGAGGAGGTGCTACAGGTGTCTAGCGGGTGAGGTCAGGGATGCTGCTAAACATCCTACAATGCACAGGACAGGCCCCCATGACAGAGCCTCCCTTGCCCCAAATGTCAATAGCACTGAGCTAGGGAGACCCCGTACTATGGACAAGTCACCCAGGATGTTAGGAGTCTGGGTGTGAGGCCAGGTTTTGCCTCTAAATGCTGTGTGAGCTTGGGCAAGGCCCTGCCCTCTCTGGGCCTCAGACACCCATCAGCATGAGGAAGAGGCTGAGAGACACAGAGACAGAGTCTCTGGGGTCTTCGCAGTTTTGTTCATTCAGGGCTCAGGAGACCAGGAGGCCTGAGGCGAGGGCCCTGCCTTCTGAACCTCAGAGGTGGCAGTCAGAGGGTATGGGTCTACCCAGCCCCCTTGCCTGAGGGGTGGACCACCAGCTTTCCTGAGCCCCTCCCCCAAAGCGCAGTATCTGGAACTCCTGCTCCACCAGGAACGGAAAATCCATTATCTGCAGATGACATCACTTTGCAAAAATGCAAGCGGGTGGTTGCTGAGCAGAGCTCCGGAGAAGGGGCGGGAAGGAAGGGCTTGGAGCCTGCCAACCACCGGCAGCGCCAGCGTCCAGCACCTTCATGCATCTCAGGACAACCCCGGATGAGTTACTCAGCCTCTCTGGACTTTGGTCCACCCCCCAACCACCCCCGCCTCCACGATAAGAGGCTGGACCTGGGGATGGCTAGCAGCCATTCCCCTGGGGAGGGTCCAGGACCCTGTGAGTCTGCCAGTCTCGGGGGGCCTCTGGGCTGCACGCTGCCCACAGGGACGCCCTCCAGGCACAGGGAGCCCAGAGTTGGGGGCTGAAAGGAGACGAAAGAGGCCGCCTTCCCCCTATGAGCCACACAGAGGCCACAGGTGGCGCAAAAGTGCTTGAAAACAGGCTTTCCTCCTGGAGAGCTGGTCACACATCCTGCCCACCAACCCGACTTCTTTCCTGGTCTGGAGACTGGTAGGGCATCCTGATGGATGGATGGGAATGACCCACGGTCCAGCATCTTTCCTCTGTAAAGACCAGCTCTGACAAGCAAAGTGGACTCAGCTACACTGCAGGAGCCCTGGGATGACAGGAGGCCTGGGTTCTAGGCCCCACTGTGAGACTGGGCCTCAGTTTCTCCTTCTGGGCAATGAGAAGTTTGCTCTGAGCCTGTGGGTCTCTTTCAGCTCTAGGATTTGGTGGCTCCAGGCACAGATAAGAACAAGCCAAGGCTGGAGCCTCCCGTAGGGGCAGAGCTGGGTGTCTTCAGCAAGGGAAAATTCCCTCCCCGCCCCCACCTCCATCAAGAACAAGATCGACATCAACCTGGTTGTTTTCTCAAAGGAAGAGGAAGGAGGGAGGAGGAGGCAGAGGAGCTGGGCCAAGCTTAAGGGAGGAGCTGGCACTGTGGATGAAGGAGCACCGCCCCCTCTCCCCTGCACTGAGCACTGCTGGCTGCAGGGAGGCAGTGTTGCCTAATGGTGAGAACATTCCACTGGCATCACCTAGACCAAGATTCAGATCTTGGTCCAACAGCCTCCAAGCTGTGCTGACCTTGACTCAGTTTCCCCAGGTATAAAATGGAGCTAGCAGCATATACCGATTTGGGGGATAATTCTGTTTGCCCTGCTCCTTGCCCCAAGATCCATTTTCACCTCTCCCTGCCCTGCTCCTCAGCAGGCTGACCTCACCCAGGCTGGAGATCAGAGGGCAGGCAGGAGGAGAGAGAGGTCGGGGAATTTCCACACTCCCTCTGCTGGGCCACAGTTCTGGCTGTGGCTGTGTCCCTCTCCCGCGGTCACCACTCCTGTCTGCAGCCCTTGTTCCATGCCTCCCGCTCTGGCACATTCTGGTAACACCATGCCCGCCTCTCATCCCCCCAGCCCTAAAGATGTTTACAGCTTCCTGCTGTTGCTGGTCTCTGGGTTGTCATCATCCCCTACTGGGTCCTTTAACCCAGTAAAAAGTCCTTGCGTTATTCCCCCAAGGTGATATACAAACGCCCAACAAGCACATGAAAAGATGCTCCACATCACTAATCATTAGAGACACGCAAATCAAAGCCACAATGAGATAGCAGCTCATACCTATTAGGACGGCCACTGTCAAAAAAACAGAAGGTAGTGCTGGTGAGGATGTGGGGAAACTGGAACTCTTGTGCACTGTTGGTGGGAATGTAAAATGGTTCAGCCACTATGGAAAACAGTATGGAAGTTCCTCAAAAAACTAAAAATAGAACCACCATATGATCCAGCTATCCCACTTCTGGGTATCTATCCAAAAGAACTGAAAGCAGGGTCTCAAAGAGCTATTTGTACTCTCATGTCCATAGCAGCATTTGTGCCATTCACAACAGCCAAAATATGGAAGCAACCCAAGGGTCCATTAACAGAGGAACGGAGAAGCAGAATGTGGTGTATCCATTACAATGGATCATTATTCAGCCTTAAAAAGGGAGGAAATTCTGACACTACAACGTGGATGAAGCTTGAAGACATTGTGCTAAGTGAAATAAGCCAGACACGAAAAGATAAATACCATATCTGAGATACCCAGCGTAGTCAAAGCCAGAGACAGAAAGTAGAATGGTGTTTCCCAGGAGGAGAGAGAGTTGGAAATGGGGAGTAGCTGTTAATGAGTCCAGAGTTTCGGTTTAGCAAGATGAAAACTTCCGGAGATCCATTATACAACCATGTGAATATACTGAGCACTACTGAGCCACAAAGTTAAAGATGGTTACGATGGCAAAAAAACATTTATCCAATTGTATATTTTAAATATCTGGAATTGATTGTAATGTTAACTATACCTCAATAAAGCTGTTTTAAAAAAAAAAAAATTCCCTTCATTAAACTCTCCAGGAAAACCAGTGGTTCCCAAACTTGCGTGCACATTAGGATCTTCTGAGATCTTTTAAAAATTCCAAAGCTTGAGCCAACACCCCAGACAATGAGATCACAACCCAGGGGGGAGGACTAAGCATTGGGGTTTTGATGCTCCTGGTGACCCCAGTGTGCACATGAGTTTGATACCCACTCACTAAATCCTTTGATGGGGCCATTTGTTTCTTCTCAGGAGTCTTCATAATTAACTCCTTCTTAGGCTTATCGTGAGGATTAAAAGGAACAGTGAATGCAAAGCATTTAGCACAGCTCCTGGTACTTAGCTAATGCTCAAGAAAATGTACCCAAAAAATATCATTGGCTTTATTATTGTTATTCCTCTGGGCCTCCAGGTTGCCGTGGTCTCCGAGAAGCTGCAGAGGAGGTAAGAGGAGGAAGAGGATGAAATCCGAGGTAAGATCAGAGAACAGTCTTGGCAGGTAGGAGGGGTCCAGGGTAAGGCAGAGAAAGGTGGGGATTTGGTGCCGGCTGGGGAGGTTTGGGGGAAAGACTGTGAGGAGCCCAGGCATGAGGAGCATGGCCAACTTGCCACGATGCCAGGAGGCACCTGCCTCCAGGGGCTGCTGCTGCCAGGCAGCTAGCACCCTTCAGAGGCTCCAGAAAACACTGAGGGGCACCCAGTGCCGGGGGAGAGTTGGTCCAGGAAGCAGCGTGCAACACACACGCCGTGAGGACTTGTAGCTGATCTGCCACTGCGGGGCCCCTTCTAATTTTTCAGGGGTCCTCAACCACTCTTGGAGCCCGAGCAGCCTTGGGGTAACTACTGACGGTCACCTCTGTTCACTTCCAGTGTCTGCCCTGGCGTCCACTCACCTTGCTGGGCTGGGCATGGTCGGGGCAGGGGGCAGGCCTACAGGGAGCCAGGCCTCCCTCGGTCACCGCACGGGAACTGGAGGATGTCCAAGGGCCGTCATGTTGAGGTTGCCTGAAGAGGGGGCGCTGTCCTGGCCAGGAAAGGGCTTTGAATGAGGCCGCGCTGGCCCAGCCTGTACTTTCTCCCCAGGCCATCCAGCTACCCCACGAACATTTTCTGAGCACCTACTGTGTGCCCAGCTGCGGCCCTGGGATCCAATGGGGGACAAGAGCTGGTCTGGCTGGAGGGAGCAGGGAGCTGGCAGGAAGGAGAGGCCGCCCAGCAGAGCAGCCCGGGGCACAGAGACAAGCGCTCAGATCCCAGCTCTGTTCCGTGTCCACTGTGAGTCTTGGGGAAAGTCCGTCCTCCTCTCGAGCCTCGGTTCTGTCTTCTGCACAAGGGTGACAAACCCATCCTCACGGGGTTGCTGATGACAGAAAGGAGGTAGGATGACATGAGGGTCACTGTGTGCCATTACTTGAGCTCCTTCCCCAGGAGCGGAGGAGCAGGCCCCTGAGCCCCGGCCCAGGCCTCACATCTGCGGCAAGGCTGACGGAGGAGGCAGCTTTCTGGGGGCAGAGCTGTGGCCGGAGGCCAGCCCCAGTGGGCAGATCCTGGAGCTTGGGAGCCTGGGAGCCTGGGTCCCCACCCTGCTGGCTGCTGGCACGCTGGGTGACAGAGGGCAATCCCCTCCCCTCTCCAGGTCCATCTGCTTCCTCATCCGTCCATCAGGGCCTCATGAGCCTGCCCAGCCCTGATATTCCAGCGAAAGGTGGGGACCTCATGGTCCCTGTCTGCAGGTGGGACAGTAGAGGCCTAGGAAGGACAGGGATCTGTTTAAGGACACACGAGTCCACAGCAGAGTCAGAACTAGAAGTCAGATCTCCTGACTCCAAATCCTTAGCACCTCCCCACTCTCTTCTCCAGGGGGGCTTGTGTCATGGAGATGGACAAGGGTCCCAGGAAGTCCCGTTAGAAGGCACGGCTCCATCTTTAAGGGACTCCCCAACAAAACCTCACCTCCACTTAGGCAACCAGACTTCCCCTCCAAATATCCTCCCAGCAGCCCAGCTCTAGACAAGTCACTCCTCTGCTCAAGCACCTTCCATGGCTCCCTATCACCCAACAAACATCTCACCCAGCGTCCAGGGTCCCAGGCCCCCCAAGCTGATTTCCCTGTGTCCCCCACCTTTGCTTTATATTTTGGTGACCGCACAGTAATTGCTGGCTCTCTCTCCAGGCCTTTGCTGAAGCTGGTCCCTCCTCCTAGAATATTCTTCGCTGTCTCCTCCCTTTAAGACCATCCAAATGTCCCCTGCTCAGGGAAACCTTCCTGCCCCCCAAATTGGGCACGGCCTCTCCCCCCTCTAGGCTACCAGAAGACGCCCTTAGGTCGACTGTGATACCTGAGTGCCCATCTGTCTCCCCCAGGAGATGGGGAGGTACCTGGGAGCAGAGTCCATAACACACCCACCTCTTGGCACCTTCTCATCCTCAGCACCAAGAATTTAAAGCAGGAGGGCTAAGTGACCCTGGCTGCCCTGAGCCCACACCAGGACAAACAAACAGGGACTGTTCTGTTCCATTTAGGACACAATTCCAGGTCAGAGGTGGCTGGAGGCTGCGCCCACAGGCCTCGACCCCGCCTCCAAGCGCTGTTTTTGTTTTCCTTTTCTTGGGCAAGGGCTTCAGGGGCTGTTCTGAGCCACAGCTGGTTTTTATTGCATCAAGGCTCGAAAAAGGCCTGAGCGTATTTTTAGAGAGAAGGGGAAAAAAGAATATTTTCTTCCCTGACCCGGGAAAAGGGCTTGCTCCAATTTTCCATCTGCTCTCTGTTCTGGGTGGAGCCGGCCGGGCAGTTTCTCTGCAGGAGGATCCTTCTGAACAGCGGTTTATGAGCTCATGGACAGGGCAGGGCGCCCGCCTCCTCCCCAGACACGCGTACAAGCACAAGTGCACACGCACCCAGCAGCACTCACACTCATGCACACAGCCTCAGGCCTGTGACTCAGAGGGAGGGGAGCCACACACTGGATGAAGGACAGCGGAGGAGCAAGAGGGACCCGGAGCCCAAAGCCCCACCAGAAGGGAGTGACTAAATGGTGGTCTGCACCAGGGGTGCCTGCCCTTGTACGCCAGAGCCCTGGGGCATGCAGCATTTCCACTGGGGGGCCTGGACCCCTAAGACCTGGGCACTGTCTGGGACCAGAGGAAAGATTGTGTTTGATGCATCTTTGAATGGCTGATTTTCAACTGACTAAAGATACTGTCGAGAGGCCGGCCCGGTGGCGCAGCGGTTAAGTGCTCACGTTCCACTTCGGCAGCCCAGGGTTCGCCGGTTAGGATCCAGGGTGCAGACATGGCAGTGCTTGGCAAGCCATGCTGTGGTAGGTGTCCCACATATAAAGTAGAGGAAGATGGGCACAGATGTGAGCTCAGGACCAGTCTTCCTCAGCAAAAAGAGGAGGATTGGCAGCAGATGTTAGCTCAGGGCTAATCTTCCTCAAAAGAAGAAAAAAAAGATGCTGTCAAGATGCACAAAATACCAAATCATTTGAAGCATCACTGGATTCATAGAGTTTTTGTTGAAATATATTTTCTCGATCAAAAGATGTGAAATGCACCAGAATTCTGCGATTTGTGTGTGTGTGTATGTGTATCGTGAATGTGTTGTGAAAGTGTTGATGTGTATCGTGTGTATTTGGGGTGTGGTTTGTGTTGTCCATGTGTGGCGTGTCTGATGTGTGCTCTGTATAGGGTGGGTATGCTGTGTGTGTTGGATGTGTGCTGTGTGGGGGTGCTATAATCAGGCGGAGGCACGTCGGGGCCCATGTGGGGAGGGGTCCCTGCTTCCTCTAAGCACACTCTCCAAAGGGGCACCTCTCTGAGATCTTTCCAGGCAATTCGTTGCAGAAGGTACAGCAGGTAGAGAAGGCAGTGGAAGGGACCAACTTGCCCCCCACCAGCCCCTGCCCCTAATGTCACAACGGGACCTGGCCTCGGATGACACCCAGTCCTAACATCCGCAGCCTGCAGAGCCACGGGTGACAAAGCCCAAGTGCAGAGAAGCACGTGGCCCAGTGTCACCCACAGAACAGGAGCCAGAGCCCAGCCCCTGTCCCCCTCCCCATGGCGGGCTGGCCTTCAGGGCCAAAGAGCCAACAAGCAAAGAAGTGGCAAGGCTGCGACAATAGCAAAGACCCCAGCAGTCCCAGCGACAGTACCCAGAGCCAACACTCAGGGGCCTGGGCTGTCTACAAACACGGCCTCACTTCCCTCTCACACCCACCTATCAAGGGGGCATCATTGCCCCATTATTTCAGAGGAGGGACAGTCTCAGAGGGGAGACTGAGGTGATGGCAGGTGCCTGGCAGCCATGAGGAGAAGGGAAGTCCCTGGAGTCAGGAGGAGGTGGGCAGAGGGTAGGGTAGGTCACGCAGGGAGGCAGGCCTTCCTCCTGCCCATCTCTCCATCCTTCCCTGGCAGCTCAGCCAGGCCAGGCACCCTCTTACGCATGTATCCCCTCTAAGCCAAGACAGCAAGGGTTGCTACTTCTTGGAAACTGAGGCAGCCCAATTGGGGCCAAGGGGAGCTTCTTGGGAGATGGGCTTTTCTGGTAGAAAGACCCAGATTCAAGACCCTCCCAGTGCGGGAGCCTTGGGCAAGTCCTCCTCCCTGCCCGAGCTTCGGCATCCTCCTCAATAAAATGACAATGTCAACAGCAGCCTCCTGGGACCGTGGGGAGGACCACGTGCAGGGGTGAAGTGCTTGGCACAGGCCTGGCACAAGGGAGGTACTGGATGTCATGTCCTGTTTCCGTCCCCAGCTGCCCTGGCCAGCACGAGTCACAAGCTGGACTTGACTGGCCCAAAGGTCCCTTCTCTCCTGGCCCAGCAGAAGCTGCCGGGGAGAAAGAAACAGCAGTCCTTGGAAAGCCACCATCAAGCCGTCCCCAGAACAGGCAGGCCGTTCGTCAAGATGCCACTCGGCGGCCCCACCAACTGGGGGCCTGGAGTGGCCCTCCCTGACCGGCCAGCTGCCTCAGCCTGTGGTCCCGTTCACCATTCTGTGTCTGCCCCTGCAGGGGGCAAGGAGGACCCATCAAACATCTCAGGCTCTTCCCTCCCCGGGGTCTCTGCCTCGACCTCCCCTCCCCAAAGGCATCAAGTCCTTAGTCTGCTCCTGGGCATTCCAGGCCCCTCAGTCTGGCCAGCACCCCCTGTGCTCTCTCCTGCACCTCTTCACCTTGCACCCCACACACCAGCTACGGCCAGCTCTCCAGTCCTGCACGACCACCTGCTTTCATTACCTACGGGAAGAGCCTAGTTCGGGGCCTGCCACACAGGAGACTGCTCAGCAAGACGTGAGCCAGAGTCCACAGAGACACCGGCCTTAGAAGGCCATTGCCCTCCTCCGGCACTCTCGGACTCACGCTTAAAGACTCACCTTCATCTTCCCCTCCTCCAGGAAGCCTTCCTTGATGCCCACCCCTCCAGGCCAGTGTAGGTGCCTTCTTCCCGAGTGGAGCTCCTGGTGTCCCAGATCCTCCTGTCATTGCTGTCCTACCTGGATGAGATATCTGCAGTCCCCACCATGTGCCTTGCATGCCCACCCTCCAGTTCCTGTGGCTTTCAGTGGGGTTTATGTCTGCTGTTGGTCCTTGCTCTCAGCCCCTGTGGCTGCCTGCTGCCCCAGCAGCCCGCCGGGCTCCATCCTGGAGACACACCAACCCCCACCTTATCCCGAAGGCCTTGCAGTGTGGAGTCAGTTTGAATAGCAGAGTTTACTGACGTCCTAGAGGTGGCAGAGAGCAATCCCGGTGCTGAGCACAGAGCAGGTTGACGTTCCTGGACACATAATTCTTAGGAATTTGCCAACCATCCCTCACCCCAGGGAAGCTCCCTCCAGCTGGCGTTGGGGGACCTGACCTCCGGAAGTGTTCTCCTGTGATGATGGAGAGTTTCGTCTGGCTCCTAGGAGACCCCTGGACTGGCCTCACCTGAGACAGATTCCTGTTGCCAATATGCAACGCAGCTGCTGTCAGTTATTTGAAATCGCCGTTGTTCTGGACTGAACTGAGTCCCCCCAAAACTCATATATTGAAGTTCTAACCCCCAGGAGCTCAGAATGTGACTGTGTGGGTGACAGGACCTTTAAAGAGGCGATTCAGGTAAAATGAAGTCACTAGGGTGAGCCTGATCCGATGGGACCGGTGGTCTTATAACTCACTGCGCTGTCGTCACTGTTTATGGGGCTCTCTCCCCTTCCAGACGGTGAATTCCCTGCAGATCTGACCTGTGCATCCCTCAGAGCCTTGAACCCGCCACACCCCCAGAGGTTCAGAGAGCATTTCCTGCGAGAACGCCTTCCGGGATGAACAGAACTTCCTTCGCGGGCTCTTTGCATCATCAGAAAGGAGGAAGACCCAACAACGCGCATCCCCTGCCCACCGCGTGCCTCGTCCCGCCTGTGAAGCGCCATCCCGCCTGGCCTCTGGTTCAACCCTCAACAGCCCTGAGAGCAAGGCCCCACTCCATTTTACAGATGACTAAACCGAGGCCAGGGAAGGCAAGTGACTTGGCCAAGGTCATTCGCGGAGTAGAGCCATTAGGGAGGAGAGAGCTCACAGGCCCCAGCGAGGGCCCGAGAGGGGGAAGGCTGGGGTTGGAAGGCTCTGCCATAGCATCCTGCCCCCTGGAAGGAGACAGAGAGGACCCGGGTTTGAATCCTGACTGCTCCTCTTGCTTGCTGTGTGTGAGCAAGTTATGACCTCTCTGAGCCAAGGCCTCCGTTTCCACATCTGTACAATGAGGCTGATAAATACAGTGCTTAGCATGGCGTCCGGCCCACAGAAAGGACTCGAGAAATACCGGCCCTGCTGCTGCTGATGAGCACAGCTGTCTGGAATCCCTCAGCTGGCCCAGCACCTGCCCCCACAGGAGGTCTGACAAAGAGCTCGCAATAGAAGCTTTTCCTGTTGGTCGACATGGGGGCAGGCACCTCTGTGTGCGGCCTCCGAGCGCAGCCCCCAGTTCCCCACACGCATTGTCATTTGCCCTCCACCTGGCCTCACAGGGCACAGGGCTGGACAAGGCTCAATGGCCCATTCTTCTCCTTCCAGAACCAGGCCAGGCCTGTCGGGAACCAGCAGCTAAAAATAGCCGGCCCCACAGAGTGTCGGGGTCCAGCCGCTTATCTCACTCTGGGGGTCAGGAGCTGCCCCCGTCTTCCTGGCCACCACTCTGGGCGAAGTCCAACTTGGCCAGCTCCCAAATGGCCCTCGGCGGAGAGTCCAAACTCACACCCGCAAAATATTTAGTGGAAAATTCGAGGCAGCTGCAATTCCCTGAGGGCAGAGCCTTGGTGCCGATTTGGAGACTCGGCCTGCGGTGGGTTGGGGGGAAGGGCCTGGAAGAACAGGCCATAATTGGGGGAAAAAAAAAGGGAAACAAGGAAAGGCGTTTCAGGTGGCAGGAACAGCAGAAGCAAAGGGATGAGACAGGAAGCTGAACAGAACAACGAGAGGCCGCAGGAAGTCTAGTCGGTAGACCAGGAAGTGAGTTCAAAGGAAGCTCAGGATCCGTTGAGCAGGGCCCAGAACGCCGGGCAAGGCTTTCCTGACCTTCGAGGCCACGTCTTGCCGGGGGCAGGTCCCATGGATGCTGTCACTTCCAGGGCCTCCTCTGAGCTCTCCTCCTTAAGCAGAAGTCGCAGCCCCGAGGGAGGAGCTGAGTGAGCCGAGGACAGAGAGAGGGCCTCTAGCCGGCCCCCTCCAGGCCTCAGGAAGAGGGCTGATCCGCGGAGACACGTCAGGTGGAAGCCAAGGTTCTGCCCGTGGGCTGTGAACGCGGGTCAGCCCGCAGCCACTCAGGCTTTCAACCATCAGCTTTCTAGTGCCTGCTCTGGGCCTGGCCCTGGGCTGGGTGCTGGGGACCCACACGGCCGCTCAGCTCCAGCCCTTGAGGGGCTCACGGTCCAGGCGAGAAGCAGACAAATGAAGAGGCAACTTTAGGGCTGAGTCACCTGGGCATGGCCCTGGGACGGCCCAGAGAAGGGCCCTCTTCCAGACCGGGGACAACAGCGAAGGGCTCCTGGAGGACACCCTCCCTGAGCTGAATCTCAAAGGTCAAGGAGGAGATGGTCACTTGAAGAGGTGGCAGGGAGGGTGTTCTAGGCAGCGAGCAGCATGTGCAAAGGCCCTGGGGTGCAAGTGAGCCCAGTGGGTGTGTGTGTGGGAGGCAGGGACAGGGCAGGGACAGGGCAGAGATGGGTGTGCAGATGTGTGAGGCTGCAGAAGTCTTCAGGGGCCAGATTCCGTCCTTCTCTGAGTCCCCCATGGACGCAAACAAAGTAGTCACCCACAGCAAGGCTGGTGAATGAAATTATCGAAAAAATGGGAATCAACCAAATGGAGTAGATTAAATCCTTTTTTTTCTTTACTGGATGTATTCCTATCTCTTTTCTTACAACATGTAATTTTATTTAGTTTTTCCAGCTTCACTGAGGTCTAAATGACAAATAAAAATTGTATATATTGAAGGGGTACAGTGTGATGTTTTGATATGCGTATACGTTGTGAAATGATTACCACGATCAAGCTAACATGCATATACACATGCGTCTGCAGCATCTCATACACTCTTGTGTGTGTGTGTGTGGTGAGAGCACTGAAGATCTTCCCGCTTAGCAAATTTCAAGCATGTAATGTGGTAGTATTAACCAGAGTCATCGTGTTACTCCTGTCTTCTGGCAACATCTGGAAGGATTGCGGTCATCCCGTGAGCAGAAGGAAGAACACGGTTGATATGCTGAGGAGAGCAGAGCTAGCGGGAGAGTGGAGAGGGTCTTTGTCCTCTTTATAGATCGTTTGTATTAAGCATTGAATAGCATAACATATATAAAATATAGAGAATAACAATGTATAAACACCCATCCACACAAAGCTCAGCATAAATATATATATATATATATATATATCTCACCATTATGTTTGGGGTTTACCACGTGCCTCACTAGCCCCTCCCCGGCCCCCACCTCCAAGAACAAAATTCCCTTCACCCTGAATTGAATAAATCCTATTTTTTAAACTCAGAGTCTGGGAGTTGGATCACTGGTTATTCTGTAAGGGAGGTCTTGTGTTGTTTGCACATTGGGGGTTTGGTTTACAAGCTGTGCTTAAACTGAGTGCACCTATATTGCATAGACAGTGTCTACAAGTCCCTCCTGGGAGGGTCCAGTCAGGCACACAGGGGTCCGGGGAAGCCCAGCGCACGCTGGCCTGTGGGTGCTTGCAGGCTGGAGTGAAGAGCTCAGTTCTGGTGAAAAGCAGCCCAGAGGTGAGTTCCCAAGACCTCTGTGGTTGCCTCATTGGTCCCAGTTGTCCACCTCTCCCAGCATCCACTCCCTTTGCCGTGTGAGTTTGCAGTTCTGCCTGTTGGCAGCAGACCTTTCGTCTCCACCCTTGACATCGGGCACAGCTATGGGACTTGTTTTGGCCCATGGAATATTAGCAGACAAGTTTCAAACAGAGGCTTAAAATTCCCTTGCATCGGAAAGAAAAATTAACACCAATTCTACATAATTTCTTCCAGAAAATAGAAGAGGAGAGAGCCCTTCCCAATTTATTTTAGGAAGAAAGTATTACCTCGATACCAAAACCAAACAAAGATAAAAATAAGAAAACTACAAACCAATATCTCTCATGTATATGATGCAAAAATCTTTAACAAAATATTAGCAAAGAAAATTCAGCAACATATTAAAACTTTATACACCATCACCAAATGAAGTTTATTCCAGGAATGCAAGGCTGGCTCAATACTTGAACATTAATGAATGTAACTCACCATATTTTACAGCATAAAGAAGAAAAGTCATATGATTATATCAACTGATGCCCCCAAAAAAGCATTTAACAAAAGTCAACACCCACTCATGATAAACATTCTCAGAAAATTAGGAATAGAGGGCAACTTCCTATATAAATAAACTTCCTGTATAAATAGATATGTAAATATAAATCTACACAAATAAACAAGTAATTGGATGTCCTTATGAAAAAAAAATGAACCTCAACCTAAACCTCACATCTTATGCAAGAATTAACTCAAAATGGATCACGGATTTTTAAATGTAAAACTATAAAACTTTTAGGAGAAAATCTTTAGGACCTAGGGCTTGGTGAAAGATTTCTAGATGTAATACCAAAAGCATGATCCATTTAAAAAAAAAAGGTGAATTGAACTTGATCAAAATTAAAAGCTTTTGTTTTGAAAGAGACACTATTAGGAGAATGAAAAGACAGGCTACAGATGGAGAGAAATTATTTGCAAATCACATATCTGACAAAGGATTTATATATAGAATATATAAAGTGCTCTCAAAACTCAACATCAGGGGCTGGCCCCGTGGTGCAGCAGTCAAGTTCACATGTTCCGATTCAGAGACCCGGGGTTCGATGGTTCGGATCCTGGGTGTGGACGTGGCACCGCTTGTCAAGCCACGCTGTGGCAGACATCCCACATATAAAGTAGAGGAAGATCGGCACGGATGTTAGCTCAGGGCCTGTCTTCCTCAGCAAAAAGAGGAGGATTGGTGGCAGATGTTAGCTCAGAGCTAATCTTCCTCAAAAAAAAAAACCAAAACAAACTCAACATCAAAAAAGCAAACACTCTAATTAGAATATAGGCAAAAGACATGAAGAGACATTTCACCAGAGAATATACAGATGGCAAATAAGTACACGAAGAGATGCCCGATATTACTAGCCATTAGGGAAATACAAATTAAGACCCGGATGAGATATCACCACACAGAGCTAAAATAAAATACAGGGGCAACATTAAATGCTGGCAAGGATACAGAGGAACTGGGTCTCTCATGTTCCATCTCCTCTGATAGTTGGTTTCACAGTTTCTTAAAAATTAAGCCTATACTTCCCATACGACCCAGCGATTGCACTCCCAGACATTTACCCCAGAGAAATGAAAACGTGTGTCTACCCAAAACTCTCTACACAATTGTTCATAGCAACTTTACATGTAACAGCCAAAAACTGGAAACAACCAAAATGGCCCTCAATATGCGAACGGTTAAACCAACTCTTGTACATCCATACCACGGAACACTACTCTGCCACAAACAGGATCAAAATATTGGCACACACAACCGCTGGGATGGATCTCAAGGGCGTTGGGATGAATGAAAAAAGACAATCTGAAAAGGTCACGCAAGTACTGTGTGCTTCTATTTATATAACATCCTTAAAATGACAAAATTATATAGATGGAGAGCAGATTCGTGGTCACCAGGAGTTAGGGATGGGGAGGGTGGGGGATGGGTGTAACTCTAAAGGAATATTGAGGGAGATCTTTAAGGTGAAATTGTTCTGATCTTGATGGCGGGAGTGGTTCCGTGATCTGCACAAGGGATCAAATAACACAGAACTGTACACACACACACACACACACACACACACACACGGTATCAACGTCAGGTTCTGGGTCTGAAATGTTACTATAATTATGTAAGGCGTAACGATTGAAGATGAAGCGTACATGAGCCCTCTCCGTACTATCCTTGCAATTTCCTGTGAAGTTATAATTATTTCAAAATTAAAAATTGAAACAACAACAAATACCATTTTCATTTCAGTGAGCACCTCCCCCAGATAGATGCGGCCCCTGCACCGGGGGGACGGGCACAGGAGCAGCTCTGAGCCCCGCCCTCAGCCAGGAGCCCGTCCCTCCCGGCTCCTCCCGGATCCCTTGACTGCGACCGACCTGTGGAAGCAGAAGGGAGGATACACGAGTGTCGTTTGAAGCCGCTGAGCTTTGCAGTGGTTTGTTCCGCAGCCCTAGTGGGACAACAGCTGACTGATACATGCCCTCTTGCCTCACCTCCTCTCCATGGCCCTAAGAGGATGCATGTCTGTCATTGGTGACTGTGGCAGGGACGGCTCACTGTCCCCAACATCTGTCCTACCCTTCCAGAGTAATACTATCTCTAATTTTTATCTGGTCATATGGCTATCTGGATTAACACACAATTTCCAGCCTCTCTTGCAATTAGGGGTCATGTGACTAAGATCCGACCAATGAGATGTAAGGGAAAGTGTCATGTGACAGTTTGGGGACCCTTCTGCAAGAAATAACTGGCATTCACCTTTCTCCCCCTCTTTCCTAGCCCCTTCACCCTTTGCACAGGTTGGAATGCAGGAGTGATGGCTGGAGCTCAAGCAGGCATGTTGGATGTGAGGTGGAAGCCACATTTTGAGGATGGCAAAGCAACACAATAGAAGGAATTGGGATTCCTGTTGGTCGTGGAGATGCCATACCAGCCCTGGGATGCTCGTGTCTGAATTTCCTTTACGTGAGAGAGGTAGGAACTTCTATTTTATGTTTTCCGTCACTCACAACAGAACTCAATCTTTACTTATACTGACCGTGGCTTCTCACCTTTTTTCATAAGTTTATCCTGTGCTAAGCACTATATGCCTTCCATCCATTAAATAAGTATTTATTAAGGACTTACTACATGTCAGGCAACGTGGTAATGCTGGGGAAACAGTGAAGAGTGAGACAGACCTGGTCCTTGCCCTCGAGGACTTTATAGTTTGAGAGGAGGACACAAACAGCAATAAAATGAACTCCATGACAGGGGCCAGGAAAGAAAAGCACAAGGCACTTTGTGAGCAGACAGCAGGGCCTTCCTCTAGTGAGGACTGTCAGGGAAGGCTTCCCGGAGGAAGTGACATCTCAACTGAGCCCTGGGGAAGTGGGGAAGGGAATATAACCTGGCTCTCAAGAACATGGGCTCTGGAGCCAGACAGTCTGGGTTCAAATCCCATCTCCTTCTTGTCACCGTGTCACCCTAGGCAAGGCCGGATCTCTCTGAGCCAAAGTTCTCTTGTCTGAGAAATAGAGATTAGATAATCAAACACTTCGGTTGCATTTCCAATATGCCAGGCACTGTTCTAAGCATTTTACAGGTATTAAATCTTAATTCTCATTACAGCTACTTTACGGTATAGGTACTATTTCTATCCCCATGTACAGATGGGTAAACTGAGGCCCGGAAAGTGAAGCACCTTATCCTGGCTCACACAACTAAGTGGAAGAGCTGGGAGTTACACCGAGCGATCTGACTCTGGGTCTGTCCTCAGAACACGAGGCTGCAGTGGCTCACAGTACTAGCTCTTGGTTCCCGGGGCGGTTGTAAGCATAAATTAAAAAAGGTCAGCCCGGTGCTCAGCATAGTGCCTGGTGGATATTAAGTGCTCAGTAAATGTTAGCCATTATTATCATCGTCATTGTCGTTAATAACTAAGGGAGGAGGGAACAAGCGTTCTGGGGGGGGGGGGCGGGGCGGGGGACATGCACACGCAAGGCCCTGAGATGGAACGGGACGGTGCTTCTGAGGACCGGAAGGCAGCCCAGAAGGGCTGTAAGCAGAGAGCTCCGGCTGCTTTTTTTCTTCACAACAGGTATTATTAGTGGGAACTATTAGGACCCCCTCTTCGTAAATGAGGACACAGTGGCTCAGAGAGGTTAAGTGACTTGCCTGAAGTCACTCAGTGAACCAGCATCTGAGCATGAACTCAGACCCAGGGCTGCCAGCCTCCAAGGCCCACGCTCCTCGTCACCACCCTCCACGGCCTTGCAAAGGACGGACTCCGGGGATCGAGCCAGTTCTTGCAGCGAGAACACTTCCGAGGGAGAAGCAAATCCATCCTGAAGGATTGGAGTCAGACAGGTCCCGGAGAGAACTTTGGAGGCCCCCCCCCCGCCCCATTTTTCAGATGGAGTAAGTGAGGCCCAGTGAGGGAAGGGACTTGCCACAGATGGACAGCAGAACCCGGCCCAGGTACTGGGTTCCTTCCCCCAGTCCAGGGACTATCAGCTTTGCATCTGTCCATCCCCTTCCTATTTTTACACCTTCCCTGGGGGTTGCAAACTGAGCACGCCCCCTGGGAGGGGACGCTCTGGCGGGGCTCACTGTCTCCCTGTGTGTGGCAGGGCTGGTGTCAGGGGTGAGGACTCTACCTCGAGGGAAGGAGGGCCGAAATAACCCGCAGGTCCATCCTCAGCCCAGCCCGGCCAGAGGACGGGGAGGGCCGTGTCCCGAGGGGCGTGAACCCACGAGACTCCGGGCAAGTGGTAAATAGACTGCACCCTCCCAGTCGGCCCCTCCAGTCCTCTGGGGAAGTGGCTAAACTCTGTTTTTAGAGTCCTAGCAACTCGCAGACATACACACGCACGCACACACACCCCCCCCCCCCCCCCCCCCACGTACAGAGACACTCTTGGCCCAGATCCCAGCCCCTCACATCACACGAAACACCATCTGCCCCTTCGGAAGGTCCTCAGACATGAGGAAAAACTTGATTCTCCTTGTTTGCCAGAAGAAACCAAAGGATGGAGGGGGGACCTCATCCAAGGTCACACGAGGGTTTGGGACGGAGCTGGGGGCAGGCCAGCTGCCTGACAGTGCCGATGGCCCTCAGTTGCCCCTGAAATGGCAGGTGGGACCCTGCTGAGCCCCTGTGGGGCCTGGGGCCCAACCCCGCTCCTGGGGCCCTGCCCTTGTCGTGGAGTCCCTGGAGGTCTCATCTCGGTTAGAAACTGGCCATGGTGCAAAAGCGGAGGCGGCTTCCTCCTGTGCAGCTGCTTGGGGCTTGGCCTCATCTCACCTCTCCGATGGCTGGGCCGCAGCCCCAGGCCTCCCTCCCTCTGCCCCGTCGTGGGGCACCCCTCTGTGGCCGGCCCTGTGCTGAGGGTTTACACATATTCATTACCTGGCCGAGTCCATGTGAGCCCGGTGACACGGGATCATTATTCCCATTCTCTAGGGGAGGTGACAGAGGCTCAGAGAGGTCAGGCCACTTATCACACAGCTCTGCTGAGACCCGAGATTCAACTCCACACGCTTAAGCTCAGGCCGTTCCTCGGCCTTCCTGGAAAAACTCTGCCCTCGAGCTCGGGGGGGCCTGTGTTAAGAGCCCCCGATCTGAGCCACTCAATCTGTCAGCCTGGCTGGAGGCGAGGCGGCCTGCAACTTAAGGATCAGGCTTCCAGGCCCGGCTAGGCCGGGATGTCCTCTTCCCCTTTCTCTGAAACTTTCCTTTCTCATTTGTAAAATGAAAACAATACCTTCTCCAGGCCTATGGTGAGGACTGATGGAGACAAGGCTGGGACCGCTCTGGGTCTGTGACTTTGCGTGGCCATAGCTGTTACTTTTTATCTGCAGCCTGGCCCTGCCCTCCCCGAGCCCAGGAGCGCCCTGGCTCCCCTCCGAGCCGCGCAGGCCCCATCAGCCCAGCAGCTCTGCCTCATCCCCCCACTGCCTCCTCCAACCCAAGGAGGGGGCACCCCAGAGGCAGGGGGCCCTGGGTACCCCCTTTCCTCCCGCCTGTCAGGCCAGGGAGAGGACAAAGCCAGATGTTTCACAGATGTTGCTGATTGTAAGCAAAATAACAGCCCACAGGCTTCTCTGAGGCCCAGGGTCTGATGCTTCAGGGCCTGAGTCCCAAGGGAGAGGCAGGGGTGTGGGGCAGGCTTCAGCAGGGAGAGAGGGAAATCAGGCGAGGATGTCAGTGGAAGGGACCCAGGGAGGGGACCGTAGGCAAAGGGATGAGGGGAGCAAGGCAGAGAGGTGGAGGGAGGGAGCTCGGAGGAGTCTGGTGAGGGTGAGGAGAGCAGGAAGGAGTGGAGGCGGAGAGTTGGGCAAGCCTGTAGGGGGTTACCTGGGCAGGTGACCTGTGGGGGCTTCTGCTGACCCGCCTCCATTGCCCCACCCCCACCCCAGGATCTCCACTTCACAGGGAAAGAACTTTAGGCTTCCAGGCCCTCCTGAGCTGCCTGGAGAGACAATGAGCTCCCTGTCACAGGGGGGATGTGAGTGGAAACCCAAGAAGGGACCCACGCAATGAGCAGCAGTTTGGACCAAATGATCTCTTTTGAAAGAGTCTGGAGAGTGTGGGAGGCCGTATCGGCCCCACGTCAGGCCAAGAGGCAGAGAGAGTGAGGAAGGGCCGGCCTGCAAGGACGGGTTGAAGTGGGCGCAGGCGGGCCGACCCTGCGTCCCCTCCCCCTGGTATCCAACCCAGTGGCACGGCTGTGCCCTCTGCCCTTCCCACCCTTCACATGCTAGCTGCCAGCTGCCCCAACTGCTCCCAGCCAGGCCAGGGCTGGGCAGCGGCCCAGGGACAGGCTGTTTCTGACTTGCTCCCTGGGACAGGCTGGCCTCTTCCTCCTGCAGAACCATTCCTGGAAAGACAGGGTTCTGGGGTCTGAGACTAAAGGCTGCCCGTGCGCTCCGATCAGGGTAGAGCCCAGGCCTGCACAACTGGAGAATGAGCCTCGCCACCTCCCTGTGACCCTGAATAACGATGTCGCTAACAGCAGCTAGTGTCGCAGGAGCACATCCCTGTGCCAGGCCCTGGGCTAAACTAGCCACAGGCGCCACCTCACTTAGTCATCTCAACTGTGGGGCAGGTGCCAATACGTGTGCAATTTATAGACGAGAGAACGGAGGCAGAGAGGTTACGTGATTTATTCGAAGATATGCAGCTAGTAGTAAGCGGGGGGAGCCGGGAGCTGAATCCTAGAGCCCAATTTCTGGCCCTGGGCCTTTCCCCTCTATTCTGTGCCGCTTCCCTTCGTCCACCTCAGTCTTCCCATCTGTGTGATGGGGAGGAGGCTAGACGTCATGACCTCACAGCTCTCAGATGCCAAACTCACCAGCCTAGCATTGCCAGACAGAGGCCAAGGGACCTGCTCCTTCCTCTCATGAAAGAAAAAGGGTGACCAGCCCAAACACGGTACAGGTGAGGGGACTGAGGCCTAAAGGGGTGAGGGCTGTGCCTAAGGCCCCCGGGAGCCCAGGCAGAGCCCAGGGCAGGAAGACCCAGGCGCCCTTCCAGTCTGTTCTCCAGCTGCTCCGGGTAAGCCAAAGCTGCTCAGAGGCCAAGGGAGCCGGGTGTGAGTAATGGGAACCAGGCAGGGGGGCCTTCCGAGATGGGAATTCCATCTGCCTGACTTTGTTCTCCCGGACTTTGGTTTCCATGGCAACCCGGGGGCGGGAAGGTGGAGGGCCTGGCTGGAGGCTAAACCCCTGGAACGGAAAGAAAGGGGAAGGTGAGGCTCCTGGTGAGCCCAGTGTCTTCTCGAAGCAGAAGATGCCACAGAGAGGCCAGGCTGGGACTCGGAAGTCCCAGGCTCTGCCGCCCACTCTGCCCCCAGCGGTTCTGGAGGCACAGGAGTGGCATTGCAGTCCCCTCTGAGTCTCAGTTTTCCCCGCTGTCAGGTCCCCACATCTCAGGCCTGGAAGATACTGGGAGGCACCCTTGCTCCGAATTAGGAGTCCGGCTCTGCTCCCCTGCTAGCCCCATCGAGGCACCGGTGGCTCCCTGGTGGAAAGTCTTGCCCCATCAACATCAAAGCCCCTGGCACTTGGAGGGAGACCCAGCCCCACTCCTGGAGGAGCTCACACTCAGGTGCTAGGAAAAAAGACTGCAACATGTATCGAGCACGTGTTGCACACCTGGCCCAAGGTTAGGTTAGGCCTCCAGAGGCCACCATTTCCGAAGCTCTCCTGTGCAACGGGGCACACAGGGGTGACCTAGCCCAGGGAGACCAGCAAGGGGAGGCAGGGAGGAGAGTGGCTACACAGCCCTGTGTCCTTTGCATCTCCAAGTGCCTGGTGGGCAGACCTGAACCCAGGACCCCAGGTAGGGAACAAGATGCAAGAAGATGGGGCCCAGCCACTCCTGCACCAGTTCCGGCCGGCTTCATCTAAGTTGGCCCAGCTGAGCCAGTCCCCACCCCAGGCCGCGCCCTGGCCCCTGCCCCGGACCCTGGCAGGTTGTGTGTGTGGGCATCAGGGGCAGCTCTGGCATCAGCCTGGCCTGGGTTCCGGGCTCTCTCCCACCCCTCTAGGCGAGTGGTCCAGGGCCTCCCTGGAAGCATGGCTTTAGACCAGGCCTTTCCTAAATTTGCATCTCCTGCTAGGCACAGAGAGGGAAGCCTTCCCTCGGGCTCCAGAAGGACTCTCTTGGAGCCCTACCCCTTGTCACCTGCTCAGCTCTTCCTTGTCCTGAAGCCCCCCTCAGGAGCCAGCCATCCCGGTGCCACCTGAAAGTTCCACTGGGATCTCAGGGTCTGGCGGGGCAGAGAAGTGGAGGAAGTTGCTGAAAGTCACACAGCCAGTGGGTGGCCAAGCCAGGACTCCAGCCTGGAGCCGGCAGAGGACAGCGATCCAGGGAACGGCCTTTGCAGCCAGTCAGCTTAGGCTGAACCCTGTCTCTGCCACTTGCCAGCTGTGTGACCTTGGACAAGTCACCTTACCAGCCTGTGCTTTACTGTCCTCACCTGTGAAATGGCGATAAGCCACCCCCCCTCCCAAGGCTGGAGGAGAGGATGAGATGACAGACGGGATGAGTGTGGCAGAACGCCTGGCATGGAGGAAGCTGTTATCATGGAGCATCTCTCACCAGTGTATGTGGCTCCAGGATGGCGAGAGGAGAGAAGACGTTAGATTGACAGTCCAGCTACCAACCCTCCCAGCCCGTGACCCCTGGAAGCCTCAAAAGCAGGAACACACAGCAAGGGTCAAGAGCAAGAAATAACACAGGTCTTTTATTTGCTCCAGAACGTGGCTGCTGTGTGGTCTGAGGGTGCCATGCATTCCCGGAGCCCCCGAGGGACACCTCGCTCAGGGGGGCTGGATTTCTGCACAAGATCAGACAGCAGCACCCACCTGGCCAGGCCTCATCAGTCCAGAAGGCCCAGCTGCCCACCAGGGGTGCCCAGGACCAGCAAATCCCCTGAAACTGGAAAGTGGTGTCCACCTTCTCTGCAAGGTGGCTTTTCACAAGGCGTTGGTTAAAATATTGCACTTGTAAATGAAGAAAATTGATGAGGCCAAGGTTTCCTATGACAGGACAACGTGCCAAGCATCCAACTACTGTTTAAATAAATAAAATTCAAGGCCGGGGTCTGAGCCGAGAGCCCGGGCAGCCCCTGTGGAGAGCCCCGGGCCCCGCGCCCCCGCCCTGTCCGCCAGTTCTGTACGGAACTCGGTCGATGCGAAGTCTGCACAGCAGGATGCAGCAGCTCCAGGTCCCGCTCAGCAAGGGCCCCTGCCCTGCCCGGGCCCTCGAGCCCCCTCGTACCGGGGCAGTGGGGACCCAACGGGGCCAGTCCTTCTACTCCTCCGGTGGCCTGGGCCTCTCTTGGTCCAGGCTTCTCATCCAAGTGTCCGTCTGTCCGTCCAGAGACGCAGCCTCTGGGGGCTCGCTTGCCCCCTCCGTCGCATGGGGGAGGGTGGCAGGTGGGGAGGTGGCCCAGCCCGCCTAGTGTGAACTCTGAGCTCTCTGCCGGCGGCCCCTAAAGGGGGGGACTCATCTTCTTCTGGTTAATGAGGTCCAGGTAGAGGTCAGAGCGGAGGAAGCGTGGGTACGAGTCCTTCTCCATGAGCCCGAAGATGCGCTTCTGTGCCAGATCGAAGCAGCCCCGCGTGACGCTCTGCAGGTTGTCCTTGGTGTGCTCCCGGGTGTACGAGTCCAGGTTGACCTGCGAGGCAGAGGGTGGTAGAGTCAGGGCCGCCTGCGGGGGGGTGACCCTGGGGCCCGGGGGCCTGGAGTGGGACCTACACAGCCTCTCTGCCTCCAAGCCCCTCTGCTCCACATCTTACGGTTCAGAGTGCAGGCCCCAGGTCAGTGGATTTAAGTCCTGGCTCGGTCACTTACTGTAGAGGTGGTAGAGTTTACAGGGCCTGAAAACACCCCCTTCAGGGTCAGGCTGCACCAGCAGCGCCACGACAGTGTGGCCTTAAGTGCTCTGAGCCTCAGTCTCATCTACAGGCCAGGGATAGAGGACCTGCCTCAAAGAGTTGTGAAAACTAAGCACTGATCACCCATACTAAAAACACTTTGCACACAGTACCTGGCTCACAGTAAGCACTCAATAGATGTGAGCTACTATGATTGGCTCCCTGGGACCGTCTCCTCATTTTTAAAACGAAGATAATATTAAAACCTATTTTACAGGTTGTCATGAGAGTTAAATCCGAGAGTGCATACATAAAGCGCTTAGCATGTGCCTGGCACACGGCGCCTCAATGGTGGCTATTTTTGTTATCTACAGAATTCATTTCTTCCCGGGGCCCCAGCTTGCATCCTCTCCACCCCGGGCACTCTGCCCTCTCCACTTCCTGAGCTCTCCTTGAGGCTGCCCGGCACCCCGAATCGCTGAGAGGCCGCTGGGCCTGGGGACGGGCCCCACCTCCTTGCACGCCTGGATCGCGATATACTCCGCAAAAATCTTCTTGGCCTTGGACGCCATCTTGGATTGTGACTTGACCTTCTTGAAGTCTTCACACGCCAGCCAGAATTCCAGGTTCTCCTCACTGAACTCAGTGCGAAGGAAGGCCTGGAACACTGCTAACCCATCTGTGAGGAGAAGCCCACACCCTGGGTTGAGAGGCAGAAGCAGCCATCCTGCCCTCCGGACCCCCACCTTCCACTCCTGAGGCCTTTCGGGTGGAGACGTGGGGAGCTTAGTACGATGGCCTGCTCCCGAGAGCCAGGAGCCCTGGGACGTGGCCTCACCCCTGCCATTGCCTCTTTGTGGGCCTTGGGCTGGTCTCTCCCCTGTCTGTGCCTCAGTTTCCTCATCTGTAAAGTGGGGATCACCAGCCCCGTCTCCTGGAGCCCTGAGGATCAGAGGGGATCCTACCCGTGACCTGGTGGGCACATCTGGCCCAGGGTAAGTAAGCTCTCAGTACATGGAAATGTTTACTGTTATTCTGGGAATATAGGTCTGAGCACACAGGTCCCAACGGCCTCTAGCAGACAGTGCCAGCTCCCATGGACAGGGAGGGGCTGGCAGAAGCTGGCTCCAAGGCCGGACCAAGGGCCTCAGCCAGGCTCAGCCTCTCCCCACAGCAGGGACACCTGACTGGGCCCAGGAAGGAGGGGAAAGTGACCTCTCCAGGACCAGTCACACTCTCTGGGTCTGGGAGAGGAGGGCAGGAGAGGGCAGGGAGAGACACGGGAGGGGACAGGCTGGCTGGCCTCTACTCACATTTATGAAGCAGCAGCTTCTCCAGGGACTCACCCCACTTGAGGGCTTCCTCCGAGGTGGGCCTGAGGGGCAAAGGAAGGAGCACAGGGGGTTACCGTGTGGCCTGGGGGAGTCTGGCGGCTGGGTCTGGGGGACCTCTGTTAGCTGCCCTTGGGCCAGGCAGTGGCCAAGCCGAGTTGGGGAGCCCAGCAGAGGGCCCAGGCCTCTTCTTGGGGCTGACATCCCTTCAGCCCCCACCTCCGCCCCTGCCCGGCCGTCCTTCCTAGGGCAGCTCTTCCCCACCGGGGCTGCTGCTCGCCAGGTACCAGACTCCCACGACCACAAGAGCCTCCATCCAACCCAGAGCTGGATCTGGCCGACAAAACCCCCTCCCCCTATCCCCACTGCCAGCCCTGCTCCCCTGGGGACCAGTGAGTGCCTGAGGGGGTCCCGGGGTACCCGACAGGACCTACTTGAATGACTTCATCACTTTGTCTGCCTTGCCAGCTGGCTGGGCCCCAGGGGACTCGTTCCGCCGCCTGAAGATGCCCAGCTTGTTCTTCATGTCCTTGGCTCTGGGGGCAGAAGCAGAGAAGGGGGTCGGTCAGCCTGGCACACTCGGCGCCCGCAAATTCAGGGTCGGGAGGGTGTGGGCTGGAGCAAGGGGCACCTACTCCTTCATCGTATGCCGCCTCTGTAGGTTCCCGTTGCGTGTGAGGTACATGCCTCGGAGCATCTCTGTAGGGCCCCCCACCTTGGGGCCCCCGGACGGTCTGCAGGGAGCACCCCGGGCTCCTGTCCCCGACCCCACGTCCCGGGCGGCGGGCAGCAATGGTGCAGGGCTGCAGCCGTGCAGCTCGCTGGAATCTCAGCCGGATGACTGGACTCCCAGGCACAGGCCGGACTGGGACTCCGACGGGAGGAGCCAGGAAATGGGAGGGACCAGGATGAGGAGCAGAGAAAAAAAATATCCCTCCCGGCCAACCCTGAGAGGGAGCCCGTGAAAGGGGCATGTGTCTGCACGGGGCAGCCTCTGGGGCCCGCCCAGGCAGGAAGCCAGACCCAGTTATTTGTGACCGGCCTCCTCGTTACCATGGCAACGCCCGGGAAGGAGGAGAAAACAAGTCAGCAAGTCAGCAAATTGCTGGGAGCGAAGGACGCTCTGCCCACCAGGGTGGCAGGACTGGCTATTTTTAGCCGAGAACCATTTTTAGCCTCAGCATCACTCCCCCTGCCCCAGGCACATTTCAGCACTAGGCGAAGCTGCTGGTGAGAAAGGGGTTAAGTTTCTCATGCTCATATTTGCCCCCAGCCTTGTACTGAGACCCCCTACACTGGGCACCTCCCTCCTGGAGATCAGCTCCTGCCAGCTGGCCCCTCAATCACTGGCTTTGGATACATCCATCCATGAATATGCAGGAGTCCCAAAAGTCTTAGTACCGTCTGAAGCTTGAATAACTTCAGAAGTACTAATCCTATAAACTTTCAGAAACAACATTTGAAAATTTAATTAATTTTTTATGCACATTTAGTTTTGTGATTTTTGAATAATAATTTTTTTTTTTTGAGGAAGATTAGCCCTGAGCTAACATCTGCCGCCAATCCTCCTCTTTCTGCTGAGGAAGACTGGCCCTGAGCTAACATCCATGCCCATCTTCCTCTACTGCATATGTGGGACGCCTACCACAGCATGGCTTTGCCAAGCAGTGCCATGTCCATACCCGGGATCCGAACCGGCGAACCCCAGGCCACCGAAGTGGAAGGTGCGAACTTAACTGCTGTGCCACCGGGCCAGCCCCTTGAATAATAAATTATTTTAATTTTTGATCTCTGTTCTTCCGATTAAAGATGAAAAATACTGAGACTAGAAGCGAACATTAAAAATGTATTATTAAAAATCACAAAGCTATGTAAGTGTAAAAGAAATTTAAGTAATTCAACTTTCAAATGCATTTTGTAAGTCTGCAGCATTTATACTTCTGAAGGTATTCAAGCTTCAAACAGCACTAAGACCTACGGGACATGCTGTGTAATTAAGGAAAGTGGTACCCGGGGGAGGTTAAGAGCCTCGGCACTGGAGCCAGACAGGCACGGGTTCGAATCCCAGCTCCAGCAGTTACTGCTGTGTGCCTTTTGGCAAGTTCCCTAACCTCTCTGAACACCAAGTTTTCTCATCTGTCAAACAGGGATGATAATAGTGCCTACCATCTGCTGGGGTCGTTGTCAATGCACATAAAGCTTCAGCACAGTGCCTGGGGCTTAGGAGCTGAGGCCCACCTGTGTCCTGAGGGTCTGGGGCAGCTGCCCAGGAATGGGGACCCTGTTCCAGCAGGTTCCAAGCCAATGAGATAAGGCCAAGGACACAGGGATCTATGGCCCTCCGGGTGAGGATGAGGGCCCTCAGAAAGCCCTGGGTAGGCTGGGAGCGAGAGCACAGGGCTCCCTTGGGGCAACGTGCTCTGAGAACCCCTGCTCTGGGCCCACCGTGCAGGTGAGGACACAGAAGCCCGGGGAGCGGGAGGGGCTGGCCCAAGGCCCACCCTGCAGGCTGCTCCAAGCCCCCACTGTGTTTCTCTGTGGCCGGAGGCTCCTCTCCCCCCACAGGCACAGCTGGGCAGACTCACAGCTGCAGGGCACAGCTGGAGAGCTCCTTGGAAGTCCCTGATTACCACATGGGCAACTCCAGAAAGGACGGCAGAGGTCAGAGGGGTTCCATGGGTCCCCCTGGGGCCCAGAGGGCAGAACAGGGACCCACAAGAGGAAGCTCAAGGAGCACTGCCTCCAATCAGAGCCGTGAGATGGAAGGAGTGGCCTCCGGGGACGGGCCACCTCACTACGGGCTCAGAGGCCACTGAGCAGGGGTGCTGTGGGCCTCCCGCAGAAAGCTGTGCACCCAGCTTAAAAGTAACAGGCTCTGAAGAAAAAAATATGTATTTATATTTATATATCTTTAGAGCCAGCATGCCAGGTTTCAGATCTCAGCTGCACCACTCACTAGCTATGTGACCTTGGACAAGTAACTTAACTTCTTTCTGCCTCAGTTTACTCTTTGTAAAACAGGATAAATAAGAAAAAAGGAAAAGTAAAATAAAATAATGGTAAAGATGAAATGAGATAATGTATGTCATGCACACACGACAGTGCCCAGCACACAAATATTAGTCATGTTTAGCATTATCCCAGATTCTGAGGCCTCCACTAAGCTTTCAAGAAGGTGAGCTTCTGGCATCCAAAAGGCCACGCCCACTGCGAGAGGAGGCTGGAGTCCCGGGACCACGGCAGCCCCAGGACCCTGGATGCCCGCCCTCCACTCCCCTCTACCACGCCACCCCTGGGAGCACCGCCCCAGCAGCTCTGGCGCTGCCTGGCCCAGATGGTCGGTGCAAAGGACTGTTTTTGTGCCTTTCACCTTCCCCAGAAAGTGCGATTGCTCCCGGCTGCGGACTGAGAGATGCTGCGGGAAATCGGAGAGGGCCGGGGAGCTGGGGGGAGAGAGTTTCTAGGGTAGTGGGCCCCAGCCAAGGCTGCGGGAGGCATCTGGGAAGGCCTCCTGCCCTCCTCCCCCCAGGCCAGTTCCTGCATTACGGTGGCACCACAGGCCCTGGAGGGGAGGGGCTTCTCTCCAGGGACCTCTGTGTGCACCACTGCCCCCTCTCAGAACCTCCCTGCAGTCTCCAGGGCCTCAGGCCGGGGGTACAAGGAGACCTGGAGAACTCTCCCACTCACCCTATTAGCTGGCATCTCTAACAAACCTCCGAAGGGAAAGCGTAAGGGGCGCAGAGCGCGGCCAGAAGGGCTGGGGAGCGGGGATCCGCTGTCTGGGCCAGCAGCGCCCCCTCCTGGCGACGCCCGGTACTGCTAGCACTCAAGAGCTTGAGAGGAGAAAGGGGAACCCCGAGAACAGTCATTCGTCCAGCGCTTCCTCAGAGGGAGCAAAGAACTTGCCAGGTCACTCCGCCAGGGCTTGGCTCAGAGCTGGGCCGCGGCCAGGGTACCCTGGCTGGTTGCCTCTGCTTGGTTCCCCGTGGCTTGCAGGTCCTGAGTCAGCACCTTGCCTGGCTCTGTTGATGCTGAGGGCAGTGCTGGCTGCTCAGGACCCTGGTGACCCCACCCTGGGACCACTGCTAAGCCCTGAGTTTCTGTGGTTCGTGGGTGTCTGTCTGGGGCAGGACTGGGGGCAGCCCTTCTCCCCACCTGCACCCCTGGAGGAGAAACAAGCCCGAGGGCAGAGGAGGAAGACGGGTGCAAGGAGCCGCCCCAAGGGGAAGGTTGAAGGCTGTGGATCTTTCCAACGTACAGGTTTTTGCCTTTTCTCTTCCGGGCAGCTTCGTCATCGTCCCCAGCTGTGTCAGGCCCACTCATCTGCGGAGAAAAGACAGACACGTGGCAGTCTCGGCCTCAGGGGCTGCTGTCTGAGCAAAGAGAGGCTCAGGGATCCAACAGCTCCTGCAAACCAGCCCACCCCACCCCCTCGAAGCCCCCACCCATCACAGGACAGGTGAGGGAGGGAAGCTGATACTGGGCACAGCCTGTCCATGGAATGCAACGGGCCTGGCAGAGCCTCCAGCCAAAGGGCTCTCCTCCTGGGGCACCTAAGTCCCCATCTTTCAAGGGGAGAAGCCAGAGACCCAGCACTGATGACAGAGGCATCACTGCAGGCAGTAGGGCAGGCTGGGGAGCAGGGCTCCAGGCAGGGTTCTGCTGTGTGACCCGGCCTATCACTGTCCCTCTGGAGCCTCTATTTCTTAATTTCAAAATCGAGATCATAATGACTAACCCAGGATGCTGAGGTTTGAAGGAGACCCGAAATCAGTCAGCAGTGAGTAAAGTGAATTATTACACAGGCCTGAGAGTACCTCTCTTGCTTTAAAGCTTTCCATGGCTCCCTAGTGCCCTCAGGACAACGTTCAAACTCCAGAACATGATGTACAGGGTCTACCATCTCAGGATCTGGGCAGAAAGTTCCACTTTAACATCGGTTACAATGCCTTCAGTTATGTCTCCAGCTTGACCCCTGCTCCAGGACCTCCTCCACCCCACCTCCAACCACACGGAACATCTTCCCTGCCCTGCCCCTCACCACGGGCCTTCGCGTGTGCTATTCCTTCCACAGGGGATGCTTTTGTGACTCTCGCACCTCCCTCTCCTCCTGAGACTCAGCCTCAGGACAGACCCAGACCTCGGGTAAGCCACTGAAATGCCTTTTCACCCGGGAAGCACTCCCTGCCCACAGACCAAGGTTGGGCCCCCTTCACCCCTTTTGAGGTCCCCACCACATCCGAAATGGCCTGTTCCAAATCAGTCTCCTCTGCTTGACGGTGAGTTCTCAAGAGCACGGCCTCTGTGAGTCCGGGTCACCTTCAGGGGCCCTGGCTCACATTAGGAGTTCAATAAGAATGTGTCGAATGAATGAACAGATCAAGAGAGAGGGAGAGCAGCCTGGGAAAGATGAGTGTTGGGGCCGTTGCTGCTTGACAGAAGGCCTGCAAGTGCTCCACTGCAGCCCCCGGATCCCACCCCGCCCACCCCCATCCCCTCGCCTTTGCCTGTGCTGCGCCCCTTCCAGGAACCCCTCTCCTCTTCGCCCAGTCAGCCACTCCTCCAGACCACTCCAGACTCCCACCATCTCTAGTGGGCTGCCTCTGTCTCCCTTGCCCTCCCTGTGTTTGTCTGTCTTCTTCCAGGGGAAACCCAGGGCCCCCAAAAAGTGCCAACCCAGTGCAGAAGCCTACAAAATGCTCTAAGACGGCAGAGGAGCTAGAGCACAGAGGGGGCTGGGTGTGGACACTATGTCCCAAGACAAGACAGAAGGTGTGGATCTCAGCTCTGACTCCTCAGGAGCCCCACTCTGGGCCTCAGTTTCCTCATTTGCATAATAAAGAAGACAGGCTAAGCCTTAAAATACAGTGTTCTTAATTCTGGAAAGAAAAGGGGCCTTATTCCAGAGAGAGCCAGCAGGGGGAGCTCTAGCTGCAGTGGAGCACTCACCTGTGGGTGGGTGGATGGATGGATGGATGGATGGATGGATGGATGGATGGGTGGATGGATGGATGGATGGATGGAAGGACGGATGGATGGATGAATGGACGGATGGATGAGTTATAGCTTCATTTACGGAGTCTGCACTATAGGCCAGACCCTGAAATGGGCATTATCCAGAAACTCTCTCATTAATCTTCACGGCTAGTCCATATAGTAAATGGAAAGAAGTTGTCACTTGCCCCAGGATACCCAGCATGTATGTGACAGCTGGAATCTCTGTCTGTCTGAATTCAAGGCCTGTGCTTCTCCACTAGAGGATGCTGCCACTCAAATGCAAGGACAGGGCACATTTTGAATGTTTTCAGTGAAAGACTCGGGAAATGCCGCTTCCTTCCTGAGCACGCTGCCCCACCAGAGTTGTAAACGTGTGTGTACGTGCGCGCACAGGCACACACCCATCTACGGTGTGTGATCCCAGAGCCAGGGTTTGCAGCCAGGCCTGGGATGGATCCTGCTTTCACTGACTTTGGAGACCTTTCCAAGCCTCTCAGCTGCAGCTTCTGCCACTCTGATATAGGCATGGTGACAGCCACCCGCCTGGCTTTGGAAGAGTCACCAGGATAAAAGTGTGGCCCCTGTGGCCCAATCCTGGCACACGGAACACTCTTTGTCACCAGGGGCTGCCAGTGCTTACTGCTCAGTGAGTGTTACTGCTGTCACCCCGTTACACACACAGCCTGCGGTCACAGTGGTCTGGCTAGGCAGTGCCCAAGGCCCCCACCCGTGGGAAAGGGCCGTGGCGCTGGGCTTCCTCCCATTCTAACCTCAGCTTCCGCACTTTATCAATCCCACACAATGGGCCTGGGGACCACTCCCGCCCCGCCGCCACCCCTCTAGCCTCTGCACTGCTGGGAAATGGGCTCTTCCTTCCACTGCGGGGAGGGGGTCATCTTCGGAAGGGCCCGGCCCACGCCAGTCAGCCTGACAGAGTAGAGGGGCCAGGCAGATCTGGCCCTGGAGGAGTCAGGCCCCAGAGCAGCCAGGGACACCCAGGCACCAAAGGGGCTTGCGGGCCAGAAAGAGAAGAAACTAAGACAGAAAGTCGGGGTTCGATTCCCAGCCCCTAAGCAGCCCCCGAGGCTCCTGTCTCCAGGAGCAGCAGCAAGGCCTGCCCAGGGCCTGGAACGCAAAGGGACTCTGCTTCCTGCTGTTCCCTGCACATGTGACCCTCCCTGCTGACAGGCAAGGGGTGGGTGAGCCCAGAAGCACCCAGGCCTCCCTTCACTCCAGGCAGGAACCCTGGGCCTGCCCAGCCCCTACTCAGCCACCTCCAGGGATGGGGGCTCACCGCCTCTTGGAATAATAATTATAATCCTTATTGTAATTATAACTATAATAATAGTCACGGTAAAGTGTAGATCCTAAGCTGCCTGGATTTGAATCCTAGCTCAGTCACTTATGGGCTAATTGACCCAAGCCAAGTTACCTCCCCTCTCTGTGCCTCAGTTTCTTTGTTTGTAAAATCAGGACAATGACTGGACCTACCTAATGAGTTAACACAGGCAAAGCGCTCAGCCTGGTGCGGGGCGTGCTGAGTGACCATTAGCCTCTGTGGTTACTGCTCTGATTCAGTGAGCTGTCTGTGCCCCCGGCACCGGCCTCAAGGGCCTTAACACACTTTATCCAACCCAGTCTTCCCAATAATTCTGAAAGCGATCTGCTGTCGCTTCCTCCAGTTTATAGCTGAGGAAACTGAGGCCCAGAGCAGGTCAGTGACTTGCCTGGGCTCTCCCAGCTGGCAAGCAGCACAGCGTTTCAGGTCTGGCTCCAGAGCCCACCCAGGATGGAGGCCTCTCCTGGGAGCAGGGCCTCACCTGGCTCCCCGCAGTGGTCCTGACCTGACTCCGGGGCCACCTGGCCGTGCCCAGCTGCTCTCTCTGACCCAACTCCCCCTGGCAGGCTCCATGGAACCTTGTGGAAACACTGGATCTGAACTCTACACTTATTTGTTTAGACATAGGAAATAATCCTTCTTGAGGCTGTTTTTTAAATAGGAGGCTGGAAGGCGTTCTCACATCTTGGAGCTAGAAAGCATCTTAGGGGTCCTCTTGTCTGATGTCCGGCCTGGGAGGGCAGTTCAATGCTGCAGGGCTGGCACCCTCCGCGGACAGCCTCTGCCCAAGCCAGTCCCAGCAGGAGGAGGGAGAAGGAAGCCCAGCCAGGGAGGGACCCCAGCCTCTGGTGTCCTCACAGCCAAAGAATGACCCGTGACCCTGGGCCAAGCCGGGCCAGGCTGGGGTGGGATTCAGCGGCTGCGTCCTGGGCCCAGATGCTCTGGGGGCTTCCAGGCTCCCCAGGAAAAAGGCAGACACAGGCCTGTGGCTCTGCCCTGCAGGCCTCCTGGAACAGCCGGCAAGGCAGGGGTCTGGCAGCAGGGGGCACTGTGAGACAATTAACTCAGCACAAGGCGCCGGACCCCGAGGACGACCTGCAGGATAACCTTGGGGGACTCTCCTCTCTGGACCTCAGGCGGCCCATCTATAAGATGCCCATGGCCCAGCAGACCATCTGTCAGGTCTGTCTGGTTCAGACATTCCTACTCACAACAGAAATTGCTCATGCACGAGAGGGCAGGATGACAGGTGGGGGAGGGGCAACGTAGGGACTGCTGCCTCTGTAACCAGCAGCATGCGCTCCAGGCAGCCTCAGCTTAGCCACACAGCAGCATGATGACAAGCCCAAGGCCATGCCAGGCCTGTCTGGCTCTCCTGGGTCTCACGTCACCAGAGGATTAGTGCCATGGGCACAGAGCTTTCTACATGCTGCAGTCTCCATGAAGACGGAGCACTCCCATTTCATAAGAGAAAATCGAAGCTCAGAAAAGACATAACTTGGCCAGGGTCTCAGGACTGGGAAGGAGGAGGCAGGGCTGAGACTTGATCCTGGGTCCTAATCCACAACCTGAAGATTTCACCCCGCTCCCCTGTACCTCCTGCCTGGAAACAGTGGCATCAGCTGACCCTCCCAGGAACCTGACTCTTCCAGCCAGGAAGACGGGAAGTCATGGGGGGACCCACTGCCTCTCCCTGGGGAGAGGCTGCCAGCCCCCCAACTCCTGCTCCCCACCAGGAGGTGCACAGGATCTGGGGTGGAGCCAGAGAGGACTGGACAAGGGTGAGCCCACTGTCCAGCTCCATCATTACTCGCCATGTGGCCTGCCTGGGACAGAACACGTCTCCCTGGGCCCCAGGCTCCCCACCATAAGACAAGTACCACTGGCCCACCCTGCAGCAGTGTTGTGAAGCTAGAAAAGGGACTGGAGACACTTTGTGATGTTGGGATAACTGTTACTACTCTTGCTACTGCTCTCTTTCTTCTCCTCCTCCTCCCATTTACGGAGTACCCACCAGGTGCCGAGCACCAGGCACTGCCCTAAACGCTTCACCGAAGTCGGAATATTTCATCTTCCCAGCAACCCTATGAAGGAGGTATTATTACCATACCCATTTCACTAATGAGGAAACTGAGACTCAGAGAGGGGCAGGGACTTGCCCAAGGCCCAGTGCCAGTGAGGGATGGAGTGAGACCAGGGCGCTTGTCCAATCCGGGCCTCGCTGCCCCTTGACGAGGACAGGTTCCTTACGGAAGCCAGCTGGCGGGAGGGAGCAGGATCCGAATGATAATGAAGGACTGGAGGCCTGGTAAGTGGACGCCACACGGAAGGATAGCCACCACGGGGCTGGGGCAGCCTCTGAGGCTCCTGCCAGCTCAGTCACTCAGGTCCAAGAAAGGAAGGGACAGACCAAAGGAGGAGAGGGGAGGGGAGGATGGCAGCGGGAACCTTGGGCACCCAAAGGAGGAAGCTGAGACAGGAGAGGGCTGGTCCAGGCCTGCTGGACTCCAGGCGGAAGTTATCCGTCTCAAATAGGAGCTGAGATCCACTGACCTGGGGAATGAGACTCGTACACGTGAACGTGTATGAATTCATCTGTATGCAATACATGTACTGGAGCAGGGGGGAGGGGACAGAACGTGGACAGGTCTGCGGGGGTGGTCAGGAGTGGGAGGCTCAAGGCAGGCGATGGGCCCTTGGACCTCAGCGCCCTCCAGAGAGGAGTGGCCAGGCCTGCCTGAGTGAGCCTGAGGCCTCAGCCCCGTGGGACACAGTTCTGGACCCTCTCCTGAAGAAGCTGCATCAGGCAATGGCCTAAGATGGTGACAGTCAACCTACCGGGAGCATCACCATCTCTGGGGGCTTGTTTAAATGCAGCGTCTGGGCACCACCCCCTGGAAATTCAGATGCCATGAGCCCGAGGTTTGGGACTTAGAAATCTACATATTAATAACCTCCTCCTGGTGATTTCAGAGCACGTCAAAGTCTGAGAACCTCACGTGTTTACAGATGAGGAAACAGACCCAGTCCTGGTTCCTTTGGGACTTACTTCCAATTTCTGGCCCACAGTTGAAGGCCCTCTTCTGGAGGGCTCCAGCCTGCCCTTCCAGCCCAACCACCTTTCAGCAGAAGGTGTCCTCCCAAGTACCAAGCCTGCCTCATTGCTATGGCTGAGAAGCTAAGAAAGCTTCTGAGGCCACGTCCCAACGTGGTGGGGAAGTGTGCTGGAATCCATTAGTCATGTCTGCCATGGGCGTGGAGGGAGAAACGGCAGCACGCGTGCCATGTGTCTGCTACACCTGCCCTGTAGGAACCCCCTGCTCCAGCCAAACTGGCCTCTACAGACAGTTCTGTCCAGGTCATGTTCTCTTTCACAGAATGCTTGCCTCGTCCTCTCTGTTCATTCCAAATCTGCTCAACTTCCAGGCCAAACTGAGGGGCATCTTTCTCCTGAAGCCTTTTCTGCTGGCCCTGGGCCCTGGGGTCTCTTCTTCCTGAACGCCCAGATCTCTGAGGGATAGCTGTTCTCCCCACGACAGTCATCACAACACGCTGCCCTGCACAGGCTGTTAGCACTTTAACAGAACTCGCCTCGTGCCTGCACCAGTACCATCAGAGACCAGGCTCTTCCAGGACATCCCCAGCCACCTGGGACACAAGTGCTATGAATCTCTGCTTTTCAGAGAAGAACTCTAAGGTTCAGAGGAGCTGAGTGACTCACCCAAGGCCACACAGTAAATAATGGACAGAGCCCAGACTCAAGCGGGCTGATGGGCTACAAGGCCATGGCGCAATCTTTCCACCTTCCCAGCCCACACAGACAACTCATTCCACACGGGCTGACATCAGCCTCACGCATCACCGTGGCCCCTGCTGTGGCACAGAGCACGGGGCCTGGCACCCAGCAGGAAATCAACAAACGCTTATTCATCTGTTTATAAATATTTACAAGAAGCAAATAGCACTGTGGCTAAGCGCTCCAGCCCTGGAGCCAGAATCTAATTCGGGTTCAGACATTTATAAACTGTGCAATCTGGTGCAAGTGCGAGAACCCCTTCTGTGCCTCAGTTTCCTCATCTGTAACCGGGGCACAGTATGGTGTCCACTTCAAAGGGCTGCTGTGAGAATTAATCAGTTGATGTAAATTGCTTCGAACAAGGCCAGCCCAGAGTGCATGTGTGCTGTCATCGTGGCTGGCTGATGAACTTCTAATCTGGCCAGGCCTGGACCAAGTCTAAATTGTAACTTTTTCTCCAGCTACTATCTCGGATCTTTTAGATCCAAATACACAGTGTCCTGGGCTAGGCCACACCTGCCATACTTTCTGTGGGGACCAGCTGTACAACAGAGCTGTAAGGACACAGCATCTAGAGTCATAAAGTCACGAGCTTAAGTCCAGGTTCTGCCTTCTGGGGCCCCCCCGGGCCTCAGTTTTGTCCTCTGTGAAATGGGTAGAAGGCTCATTGGATGGCTCAGAGAAGAAGGGGGTGGGGTAAGGTGACTGCTCCTTCCCCGCCCCCCAGCTCATGTACTCACTCCTCCTCCACCCTTGACCTTCTTACCTTCCGGTGTCCCGTGAAAAAGAGGGAAAGGTGGTGCATGGAGCCGCCGTTGCGACCCAGTTCCTTCTTGAGGGTGCGGGGCGAGGGCATGGCCCAGGAGGAGGCGGCACCCTCTCCGTCCGAGCAGTGCAGGGTGGTGTCGGAGGCGAAGCAGGCCCCGCGGGCCTCCTGCAGGAGGCTGCCCTCGCTGTGCGTCCGGCGCCTCAGCGAGTTCTGCACGCGCAGCGAGAGGCCGCCCTCGGCCCCCTGGCCCGTCTCGATCATACTGCTGCGCTTGGCCTCGCTGCGCCCTCCGTAGTTGTCATCACTTGTGTCCTCTTCCTCCTCTTCCTCCCCCTCCTCCCCCTCCTCAGCCTCTTCTGCATCCTCCTCCTCGCCTGAGCTGCCCCCCTCGGCCCCCGCCTTCTGGCTGTAGGTGCTATCCAGCCGGACCTCGGGGATCACAAAGGTCGGCCTGGAAGCCACAGGTGGGTCCCTGGTGGCTGCTGGTGCGTCCTCAGAGCATGTGGTCTCCTCGGCAAGGACCTTGGCTGGGTCTTGACGGGGGGGAAGGTCCTGGGCAGGGGGGTCTTTGCTGAGCAGAGCAGCTTGGCTGGGAGGGGCTTCTTGCCTGGCAGGAAGGTCCTGGCCGGGAGTGGGGGCCGGGACTGGTGGGGAGTCCTTGCTTGGTGAGGGCTCCCGGCCTGGAGGGGCTTCCTTGCAGGAAGGCGAGTCTTTGTTGGGTAGTGATTCTTGGCCAAGAGAAGGTTCCTGATCAGAAGAGGAGTCCTTGCTGGTTGGGAGGCCTTGACCTGGACGAGGCTCTGGCCCAGGAGAGGGGTCCTTGCTGGGCGGGGCGTCCTCGGCACCTGGCCCCTTCCCTTCCTCCGAGGGCATCTCCCTCTTCTCATCTGCCTCCGATTCAAACATCTGGGAAACAAAGAAAACAAGAGAGCTTCAGAAGAGGAGGAAGCTGGCGATGCACGAGCCAACGTCACAGAGGCTGAAATGAAATCGGCCAGTGGCCTGGACCCCATGCCCAGCACCCCAGTCTGAAAGCTGCAGCACCAGATGGAAACTTGAAAGGCCCTTTGGCTCAGCTGCATACGGGTTCCACCCTTATCTGGACATGAAGCTTCTGCTCCATCAAAAACATGGTTGACTGTTTAGGCGAGAAGAAGTAACCGCCATTATCTGGCTCTTCTTGGGCACCGGCGGCTGTGCCAAATTAAACGCTCTTATATGGTCTTCCCACTGGCCCTCAAGGGAAGTGTCAGGGCCCCTCTGTGAATAAAGGAGGAGCCAGGCATTCTCTGTCCTCTTGGACCAGAACCAAGCCAAGCCCGAAGCCAGAGCCATCACTAAGTGGGAGACTTCCAGACCAGCCAAAGAGCACCTTCGACCTGAACCAAAGTTTAAAAATCATCCTCACGAGTCATTCAACCAAGAACTCCCTCTGAATGTTTAAGCATCTTTTTGAAACTAGGAAACCGGAATGCAACTGGAACTTCAAAATATTGCCCACATCTGGACTAAATGGACGTCACAGACACGTGGGACCTCACCGAGCGATCATCCACCCACGGATTTCTAAACCGTGTGTGGAGGAACCTCAGGAGTTCCACACAAAAGAGAGCGTTTCCTGCGTTGCACACGACCCTCAGAAGCCTGGATGTTTTTGCTGGGTTCCTACAGATTTCATCTGCAAAGGGACAAATAATGCCCTTGATGAAGTCGGGAAAGCGGCTCTCTCCCAGGAAGATCGGGGCTCAGAGCAGGTCAGGAGTGTCCCCAGTGCTGCAGCCACATGGGGGACGCAGGTCTCAGTCCGGGCTGGGCCTCTCATCACGCTCAAGGCCTTGGGATGCTGGAGCTAGAACGATTCAGAGCCCACGTTTCATCCATAATGAGGCCAGAGCCACCTAGAACCAATGAAAGAGAAGACACCACACAACTCTGGCACTGTACAGACACACGGGAACGTGTAAGTGTGCGCACACACACACACAGGCGGAGAATTTCCCCCCAGAACATAGGTTAAGAACTCTTGCTGTAGAGACCATTATAACGTCCATTTGACAGATGAGAAAGCTGAGCCCAGAGAGCAGTGACTTATGCACCGCTGCACAGCTTCCCAGAGCCTGACAGGCTGCGCCCAAAGCCGAGAAATCCTCTAAGCCCTAGGGAGGCTGCCATGGTGAAGCCACAGCCAGGCATCCCATCAGGGAATAAGAGGCCCAGCCACGGCTTGGGCAGCTGCAGGGAGCCGCAGTCAGCTGGCAGGGGTCACACGGCCATCGGCAGCACCGGAGCGATGTGAAAGCGCGGTGTGGCTGAGAGCCACTGCCTGGGAGCATGAAAGTGAAAGGGAGTCCCCCAAGTGGTGAGGGTGTCTGAGCAAGCGAGGGAAGCTCAGCGGACTCCAGGATGATCTGGCCAGCGTCTGGGTCCCAGGCACAGCCAAAGACAGGTCCCCACTCACTCCCTGGACTTCCTGCCCTGGAAATCCTGTGGCAGCTGGGAGATGGCTCTACCCAGGGACCCCTCAAACCTCATAGCCTCAGACCCAGGAACATCTGCGATCCCAAATTCTCAGTGCACAGATGGGGAGGCTGAGGCCCAGAGAGGGGTGGGGACCAAACTAGAATCACACAGCACAGCCAGGCAGAGTTAGTCACTAAACTGACTCTGGGCCTCCAGGTCGCCACGTAGTAAAAGGATAACCAACGTGCCCAAGTGACCAACCAGGAGAATACACCACAGGAAAGATAAAGGCCTTCAGCAGGATGATGACGGTGGCCGTAGTTGTGACTTAAAAAGCGGATCTAGAGGAAAATGCTGAGGTCACCGACCTCAAACAGTGACACAACTTTCCCCTGGGCCACTAGAAGCAAACTCAGTCAAGCTCCCAGAATCAACGTTGGTGACTGTGCTGCCAGGACCCCCATCCAGAAATCTCAGCTGGAAACTAAGGGCTGCACTTGAGCCCCATCCCAGGCGGACAGAGAGACCCTCCACAGAACTGACAGGGAGACTGAGGGCCCAGCCAGGACTGTGACCTAGGGACTTGCCCAAAGGCGCCCCCCCCCACCGCCCCGCGCACCCCAGGGCTAGGCCGGGACTAGAGCCAGGCCAGCTCCTTCTTCTGGAGCCTACTTCTGATCTCAATCCTCAGGGCAGCCGGGTCCCCCACCCGCGGCCCCGCCCACCAGGGAGCACTCTCCATCAAGCAAAACAAACTGCTCGAGGCCAGCTCCCTGGTGCCCTGCATTCCCTCCCCGGCCCCCGCCAGACCCTCTGACCTGGAAGGTTGGATGGAAGGAGGCAGCAACTGGTGCCCTGGGGGCCTGGCACAGAGCGGCCCTGAGCGGGAACAGGCCTCATTTCCCCTTTCCTGGGGGGTGGGGGTGGGGCAAGCCCTGTCCCAGCAGCATTGCCGCCGAGCCCGCCCACCCCTCGGGGAAAGTGCAGCAACAGACCCAAAACCAGAAATGCAAGTCAGGCCACCTCTGCCAACGCTGCCTTCCACGGAGGCCAAACCAAACAAAGCCAGGAGGGGAAGCGCCTCTGTCCCCAGGGGACCCCGCCCTGGGCAGCCCAGCTGAGAAACCACCGGGGCTGAAGGGCTCTCAGTGCCAGTGAGCCTGTGCTCAGACCCGGAGGCAGACTTTGGTTGTGATCCCAGGGCTGTCACTCTGCAGCTGTGCAACTCCGGCCACGCCTCCCAACCTCTCGGTGCCCTGTTTCTGCACCTGGAACAGAGCTGGGATATCTCACAGGACTGTCCTTAGTGCTCCCCACGGGGCCTGGCCCAGGAGAAGACTTGATCAAAGGGTGGCTATTGTCAGTCTAGTCTTATTAGAGAGATGGGGAAACTGAGGTCCCAGAGGCTATGAGAACTCACGTCTCCTGGCCAAAGGACTCTCCCTGCTCCGTTAAAGTGCTTGGGGCCCCCAGGGGTCTCCAGGGAGTGGGAGGGGGCTGAGTGCTGCCTGAGGCCCCTCACCTGGGCCCATCCCACACAGGTGCCTTGGTTCTTTCCTGTGCTCCTGGACAGGGCTCGTGCGAGCCACCAGGGCAGACTGGGTCAGGCCGGGGTTCCTGGGAGAGCTGGGGTGGGGGGTGCCTTCAGGGCAGGGGGCCTCTGGAGCAGACGGAGGGAAACTCGGAAATCTGGGGGAGGGTGGCAAGCGAGAGAATTAGGACAGGGGAAGAAATAAAGATGAGCGCCACGTTACAGAAGAAGCCGGGCGTGGGACTGCCCTGCGAGCACCGGAGGGACACATGCGGAGCTGTGCTGCGAGAAGGCTGCTCTGCACGGTGTGAGCAGGCCGTGGGGGTGCAGGAGGACAGGGACACGCATGTGTGCAGACACGCGTGCATCCATTCATTCCCCAGGCACCGAGCGAAGACAGCGGAGCACAAGTCAGACACAATCTCTGCCCTCAGTTGAGCAGAAAAAAAGAGGTTGGACAATTGGTCTCAACTAGCGTGGTGAGCGTTCTGCTAGAGGAAGTGCAGGCAGCTGGGGACACTCAGGCAGCTGTCGCAACAGGTCGGGTGACAAGAATCCAGCCAAGGCACCCCAGAGAGACCGGCCAGTTTGCCCAGGGCCTTGGGTCCAGAGTACCGAGACGGCTGCCCCATTCCTGTGGGGAGTCTGTCTCCCTCCCATCACTTCTTTGGCTTGGCTGGACCAGGGTTAATTCTGTCCATGTCTCGCCTGCTAGAAGCACACAGGAAATGAACCAGGCCCTCTAAATGGGGCTGCTGTTTAGGATCTAATCAAATCCTTTCCCCAACTGAATCCAGGGCTCGAACACTCAGGGAAGGGTGGCAGGTGTGACACTCAGGGCGCCTGCTCACATCAGCTGTGTCACGTGGGCCCCAGATCCCCACCTGCTACTGGGGTTAGGGGTGGCAGCGGGCTGCTGGAAGTGACTTGCCCAATGTCACACAGCTACTAAATGTGCAGCCAGGTCTGCTGACCCCAGAGTCAACCTGCAGCTCTCACTCAGATGACTCATCGCGTCCCCCACAGATGCCAGGCTCGCATCTGCCCTCCGAAACCACTTCCTGCACTGGGGGAGGGGGTGGAGTGTGAAGCGGGGTGTGCATCCGTCGCAGGGTGGCCCTTACACAGCTAGGATTTCACAGACAGAACACTGACACAAAGCCAGACCACCTGGACTGGAATCCTCATGCCATCGTTTGCCAGCTGTGTGAGCCCAGGCTATCACTTCTGCTTGTCTCTGCCATGAAATGGGGTGAGGACACCTCAGCTGCCTGAGCTGAGAGGACCAAGTCTGAGAAAGGACAGGAAAGTGCTGTGTGAACTGGAAAGTCACAGTTGGAGAAAGGGAGAGGCTATTAGAATTCCTGCCCAGGCTCTGACCTCCGGGCTTGACTTTTTTTTTTTTAAAGGCCTAACACTTTATTTTTGGTTGTTTTTGTGTGGGGTGTGTTTTTTTTTTTTTTTTTTGGTGAGGAGGATTGGCCCTGAGCTAACATCTGTTGCCAATCTTCCTCTTTTTGCTTGAGGAAGATTGTTGCTGAGCTAACATCTGTGCCAGTCTTCCTCTATTTTGACGCTGCCTCAGCATGGCTTGATGAGTGGTGTATAGGTACACATCCGGGATACGAACCTGAGAACCCCAGGCCGCCAAAACAGAGCGTGTGAATTTAACCACTATGCCACCAGGCTAGCCCCTGGGCTTGACTTTTGAGATGGGGTTGCTCCTTCAGGTTTGGCACGTTCTGGGGCCCTGACCAGCTCCCTGGCTTCCAGGAACCTCAGCTGCTGGGCTGACATGAGGCTCCCCCAGCCCAGCCTCGGTCCAGCTTGGTCCAGCTCCTCAGGCCTGACTTCTTGACACCAGAGACTGGAGCCACTGCCCTGCCTCTGCCGCCAGCTCAGGGCCTCCAGGCGTTCTCCTCTTCCCTGCCCCCAAATGACACTTGGGCAAAGACCAGGAGAACGGAGGCAGCACTCACAGTGGGGAGCTCTGCAAACAGATCCCCACTTCATACCTATTGGCTGGGTGACCACGGGCACAACCTCTCTGGGCCTCAGTGTCCTTAGCCATAAGATGGGGTCAATAATAGCACCTTGCAGTGCTGTGGGAGGAGTCACTGAGCTGACATACACCAGAGCTTGGCGCCGGGCTGGTGCACAGAGCATGCCGCAAACAGCAGCCTCGTCCACCGCAGATGGCCCCGCTTTGACATCTCCCTCCCCCAATTCCCGCCGACCCATCTGATGAGCCCTTCTCCACTGCATCACGGGCCTCAGCTGTTCATCAGAACCCGTCCCAGGTGCCCCTATCCCAGTCCTGCACGCTCCCTCGTGCGCCCTCCATTCCCCAGGCTACGGCCACCGTCTGCACCATGTGGCCGCTGACGACGCCCAGTCCACGCTGCCAGCCCTGACTTGTCTCCCGAGTCCAGATCCCAGAGGCAAGTGTTCATGGGACAGTACTGCTCCCTGTCCTGGCTCTGTGGATGCAACGGGGAATGGGAGACACGATGCCTGCCCTGGTGGAGCTCCCGGGCTAGAGAGAAGGACTGACCTTAACCAAGTCGTCGCCTCAATAAACACGTAATGAATAAAAACTGATGCACGATGTGAAGGAAAACCGTACCGTGCGGCGAGGGAGGAAAAAGGAGCCGGTGGGAAAAGCCACCCTGTGGAATGACCCGGAGCCTGAAATCTGCTCAGTGGGCAGGGAGGGGCTCACTAAGGCGGAACAGAGAGACGCCTGTATGGCCGGAGCGCACGCTCAGAGATGGAGACATCCTTCTGGATACATACAGCACATTGGTGCTGCCAACTCAACGTGCCCCCAACTGAACGCCTCATCTTCCCCAAGGCCACTGCTCCTCTCAGAGTCTCTGTGCCAATGATGCCATCACCAGATGCCCAAACCAGGGACCTGGGGACCATTTTCTGTTTCTTTCCACTGGGGGAGCGTACGTGTGTGTGGAGAGAGAGAACATATGGCAACTCTCTAGACTTTCCTCTCATTTCCTGAAACTACTCTAAAAAATAAAGTTCATTCACTTAAAAAAAAGAATCTTTCCACTCTCTCCACCTCCCCTTACCAGCACCTCCCTCCAGACCACCATCACCTGTCCTCGGGATGGCTGCTGACCTCCCAGGGGCAGTCCTGTCCCCTCGGGCATTCTCTGTGCCACGCCAGGGGAGCCCTCTAAAGGCACACCCGACCCTGTCACTCTTCTGCTGAGAACCTTGACGTGGCTCCCCAGTGCCCTCCAGATAAAGCCCAAATCCTGCAGCCCTGGCAGACTCTGGCTCTCTCTCTCCCTCTTGCCTCACTCCTTACCACTCCTCATCTTAAGTGTTTGCTGAATGAATGAATGAATGAGCAACCCAATGAACCTCCACGATCCATCTAGACTCTTTCAACTCAAAGTGTGGCCCGGGAACCAGCAGGACCTGGAAGCTCATACGAAATACAGAATCTTAGGCCACAGTCCACACCTACTGGATCAGAATCCACATTTTACCAAGATCTGGGGTGATTAATTTGCATATAAAAGTCTGAAAAGTATTGATCCGGATTATTGGTTCTCAACAGAGAGGTGTACTTGAGAATCACCTGTGGGGCATTTAAAAAATCTATCTGTGCCCAACTCCAGACCTACTGGGTAAGAGTCCCCGAGAGCAGGGCCCAGGCATCTCGACCTTGTTCTGACTCCCCAGATCATTCTAGGGAGCCCTCGGTTAACAGACAAGGCGACTGCGGCCCAGAGAAGGGAGGTGCTGTGCCCAAGGTCACACCACAGGATCAGGACTAGAATCCAGACCAGACCCTGGCATGGGACCAGTTCCAGTGACACACACTGAAAGAGGAACGGCCTCAGCAGCCCCCTCTCCAGGCCGGGGCCCGCCTGAGTCAGCTATCCTTTCATGCCCCCTGGAAACAGAGGCCCAGCTGCAGGAGGGGAGGAAGGAGGAGGAATTAGACTGCAGGCTGGGAATCCTCTCCCTAAAGGATCTCACCACGCACGGATCTGTCAAGGGCACAGGAGGGCAACGCGGCACAGCAGGGAGCCCACCCATTCCACTGGAAGCGACACTGAGCCACAGAGGAGAAGCAGCTCACCCATCTCAGAGACTCTGAGGACAGAGCCAGCACGCAGGGAACAGGAACCCCTGAGGAGGGGGAAGCAAGGAGACTCCTCTTAGAAACCTTCCCCGCTCCTGGCACTGTCACCCAGCTAATGCCCTCAGGCCCAGCCTTGGAGCCTGCTGAGATGCCCACCCGCTCCTGGGGCCCAGCTTCTCCCTGGGAGTGGGGAGCAGCTCCCAAGTCTGGGCGTCCAGTACTGAGCTCCCCGTCACACCCTGTCAAGCATCTTCTCCTCTGGGGTCTCAGACGCCACTGCTTCAATGTGCACACGGGTGGGCTGGACTCACCATCTCACTCCCCACCCCGCAGGCCCAAAGACCCCCTTCACACCTCCAGCTCTCTTCTCCTCTGAAGGGCCTGAGAGCTGAGCACGGGGCTTTCCCCAGCCTCTTCCTGGCCCTGCGGTAACTGACGCTTCCGTCGGAAGGAGAGCGCCAGGCCCCACGGGCCTCTCCTGCCACACCCCTGGGCTCCCTGCTCACCTGTGGGCTCCACCGTCACTCGCCACTCCTGCTCTGCCTGGTCCGTGTGTGCCCACCCACTATCTCAGTCTCTATTATCTCTGCCTCCCCAAATCCGCTTCCTGCCCATCCCTAGGAGCCCAGTTCAAAGCTCCCTCGGATGCCCTGGCTGGAGGGCTCCCTGCTCTCCTGCCTATGCCTGGCCTGCCCTGCTCTCACGGCCCTGGGCAGGCCCTGCTTTGGCTCATCGGGGCTGCGTCCCTGGCTTACTCACCCCACCCCCACCCCCAGAGTTACTCAGCAAATACCGACAGAGCCCCAGTCATGTGCCGGGGCCCACACGGGGCACTGGAGCCAAACTGTGGCAAGACATTCCCTTCCCTGCGGCTGCTAGGTCTGTGGGGGAGAGAGCCGGGAAAGGGACCTGTGTCAGGCTCCCACCCACCACCACCCCCCAGGGGGCTGCGGAAACACAGGGGCAGCAGGGAAGACTGAGACGGCTCTTGGAGAAGGTAATGGGGGAAGAGATGGGAGAGACAGCACGGAACAGCTGGTGGTTCCATGGAGCAGAAGTGTGGCTGTGTCAAGGAATTCGGACTTCACCCTGCGAGTGTTTACCCGGTGCTGTAAAGATAGGGAAGGTACAGCCAGAGATGAAATGATGAAAAAGACAGGGGGAGAGGGGGAGAGAGCCTTTTAACCGAGCATCTACTAGGCACCAGGCGCTGTGACAGTTGCTTTACATGCTCTCTCACTTCTAGCAACCCCATGAGGTCATGTCATGGGCCCCATTGTGCAAATAAGGAAACTGGGACTCAGAGAGGTTAAGTAACTTGTGCAAGATCCAAAGCCAGTAAGCAGAGGAGCCCGAGTGCAACTGGGGTGAGCCTGGCTTCAAAGCCCTGCTCTCTCTACTGCCCCCTGAGCTCCTTTCCTGCCCCCTTCACCATCGTTCCTCACCTATCCTCTGTCAAAAGACCCCACCAAGCACCCCCCTGGGCCAGGCACTGCGCCAGGCAGTGCGCCAGGCAGTGGTGAGCAATACCAGACACAGGGCTGCTCTGCCCCCGAGTCGGTGGAGATGGAGGGGGAGGTGTCCGACTCACCTGGTGGGCAGGGGTGGTGCAGGATTCCATGCACCTGACCACCTCCTGGCGGGGAGGGCCGGAAGCCTGTGGCTTCTCGGTGATGTTCTACATTAGGTTGATCAGACAAAAAAGCTCTGCCAAGCTAGGAGGACCCCAGGGAAGGGCACCAACAGCACTGTGGTCACCAGGCCAGGATTCGGAATCACGCAGGCCTGGGGTTGACTCCTAGCCACGTGGCTGAGTCAACGCGACGCCTCCCTCGCACGGCTGCCACGGGGCGGAGGCAGGCCTGGTGTACAGCTATGCTCAGCCCACGCAGTGTTCTTCGTCTCCACCACTTGACCCTCCGTCACGGCGGGCTCCAGGGACCAACGAAACCTAAGGCTGAGCTCCAGGCATCAGCTCAGAGAACAGGGAGCACTTTCAGAACCAGGGGTGGTGGAGCGAAGCCTATTGCAGGTGAAGAAGTGGGGTCTGGAGACAGACAAATCGGGGTTGAAATCCTGGCTCTGCTGCCTCCCAGCTCGGTGCCCTTGGACAGGCTGCTTAACCTCATCAAGGCTCAACTTCCTTATCTGTAAAATGGTCATACAAACACCCAGTACCTCCACCCAGCACCATTGGGAGACGATCCACGTAAAGGGGCCTGGTACATGGTAGGTGCTCAATAAACACTTGCAACTCCTGGAATCCTCCTTCCAACCCTCATCCTCCTCGTCATCAGCCCCCTCCCCTGCACCCTACTCTGGGGAAGGACACATGACCCATTCCGACCCTTCCAGCAGCCCTTGGTTGGAGGCATTATTATCTGTACATTTCAGGTGGAACTGAGGCCCATCCCAGAGGCCCTGGAGGCCGGGGAGGGAGCCGAGCCTGCGCTCAGCTTCCCGACGCTGGGTCAGTTTGGCTCACTGTGTGGCCTGGGCCAAGTCACTCCACCCTCTGGGCCACACTCTCCCGAGGGTGTCTGCCCAGCTCTGAATCTCAGCCAACCTGGAGGGGTCAGCTCTGAGGGCCCAAGGCACAGCCAGGTCTCCTTGTGGGTGTATCAAGGAGAAGCAGAATGCGCCTCCTTTCCAAAGATCCCCGGCCTCGTCCGTCTGCCTCAGTTCCTAAAATATTCCTCCCTCAGGGCATGCAATGCTGGGGGCACTGGGTGGGGGGTCAGGTGGGGGCGTGGGGCTCTTCCTCTGAGGACACAGGAGCAGACATCTGGCCACTGGACTCAGCCACAGGCCGGCAAAGCCCCGGGCGCACGATTGCCTCCACCACTGCCTCCCCGGAGCAGACACACTCTCTCTCCGCGGAGGGTGACGTCGAGGCTGGGTCTGGCTGGGTGTGCAGTCGGCTCCAAACCCATCCTCCTGTCACCCTCCTGCCATGGGACTTTCTCTCATCTCCCTCACTTGAACCTGACGGTGTCTTCCCCTCCTGCTTTAAACCCCTCCATCCCTCTGGGATAGTCCCGGCCCCTTAGCCTCTGTGTTCTGCCCCTGCCAACCAGCCACTCCACCACACCATTTCTCCTCTCTTCCCTCCAGCCAGTCGGAAGTATATATGGTTCCCCAGACATACTCTACTCTCAGGCACCTCTATCCTGTGCTCACTGTATTTCCCACCTGCTACCTCCCCTCCCTTGTCCACCTGGCGAACTCCTACTCATCCTTCAAAACTCAGCTCACCCATACACGTATTGCCCCTTGATTTCTGACAAAGGTGTTAACTGCCCTACAGTGAGAAAGAACAGTCTTTTAAGCAAATTGGATGTTGGTCCAGAGAAAAGGAATCTTGACCTCTATATCACAACATGCATAAGTGGATTTTAGATCCAAATATGAAACATAAAACAATAAAACTTCTAGAAGATAACATCAGAGAATATATTCACAACCTTGTAATAGGCAAAGAAACAGATTCAAAAAGCATTCTTCCTAAAGAAGAGACTGACAAGCTGGACTGCATTACATTAAGAACTTCTGTTCTTCAAAAGATACGCTTAACAGGGGGCCAGCCCAGTGGCACAGCAGTTAAGTTCACACGTCCCGTTTCAGCGCCTGGGGTTCGCCAGTTTGGATCCTGGGTGCGGACCTACGCACTGCTTGTCAAGCTATGCTGTGGCAGGCATCTCACATATAAAGCAGAGAAAGATGGGCACGGATGTTAGCTCAGGGCCAGTCTTCCTCAGCAGAAAGAGGAGGATTGGCGGCAGATGTTAGCTCAGGGCTAATCTTCCTCAAAAAAAAAAAAAAAAAAAGATCCTCTTAACAGAGTGGGAGGTGATATTTGCAATGTGTATGTCCAATGAGGAGCACATCTTCAGAACATTTTTTATGCTCCCACAAATTGATAAGAAACAGACAGACAATCCCATAGAAACCCAGGGGAAGGGCTTGAACAGACACACCACAAAGAGGTCATCCAAATGGCCAGCCAATGTATGAAAAGGTGCTGAACCTCATTAGTCACCAAGAAAATGCAAACTAAAACCACAATTGGATATCACAATATCTAACACGAATCATATCGGTGAGGACATGGAGCCACAGGCCCTCTCATACGCCACCTCTCAAGGAGGGTGTCCCGGTGCCACACTTCGGAAAATCACATGATGGTGTCTGCTCAAGCTAATCGTATACAACTTTAGACTCTGCAATTGCAAACCTTAGGTATTTACCCAACAGAAAAGTATATATAGCACATCAAAAGACACGTGCAAGAATATGCATAGCAACATTGTTCATTATAACCTCCAACTGCCAACAACCCAATGTCCCTCCACAGTAGAATGGACAAACTGTGGTATAGCCACACGATGAAATGCCATACGGCAATGAGAACCAACAAAATCAAACTTCCTGTCATAACACGGACGAATTCACCATTAAAACGCTGACTGCAAGAAGTTCTCACAAAAGAACACGTACTCAGTGACTCCATGTATACCAAGTTCAATAACAGGCAGCACTGACCCATGAGAGAAGTCAGGGAACAGGTTAGCTTTGAGGCAGTAGTGACTGAAAGGGGGCACAGGGGACAGGGGGTCCCCGGGTACTAGAATGTTCTATATCTTCACCTGGAAGGTGTGTTTGTTTTGTGAAAATTCATCAGCTATACAGTTCTAATCTTTCTAAAAGTGTGTTATACTTCCACCTAAAAGTTTACTTAGGGGCCGGCCTGGTGGCATAGTGGTTAAGTTTGCATGCTCTACTTCAGTAGCCCGGGGTTCACCAGTTTGGATCCCTAGCTCAGATCTACAAACCACTCATCAAGCCACGCTGTAGCAGCGTCCCACATGCAAAGTAGAGGAAGACTGGCACAGATGTTGGCTCAGGGACAATCTTCCTCAAGCAAAAAGAGGAAGACTGGCAACAGATATTTGCTCAGGGCCAGTCTCCCTCCCAAAAAAAAAAAAAGTTTATTTAAAAGTCAATTAAACAAACCAAAGCATCCATCCCAGTGTCTCCCCTGCTCCCTGGGCTGAGGCAGTGGCTGCTTCTTCCATGGGCCCCCTTCCATGGTACACATCTCTGCTAGCACCTTCCACTGATTGCCACCTGCAAAAAGCTGCCACACCACCTCCGTGGACTGAATGCCTACTCTGTGTCAGACACCGCGCCAAGGGCCTCACATAACCACATCACCTCATTCAATAACAGCACCCGCGAGGTAAGGTGCAGGCGGCCCTCCCACTGCTGGCATGACTCCTTGTCACGAAGCCCCTCATGTACCCACATCATCTCATTTAACCCAATGAGGCTGGGCCACTGCCTGGGGAAACAGGTGCACGGTGAGATCCAGCCCAAAGGCACAATACAAAGTGGGAAAACCGCCCTCCAGCCCAGAGGCCACGCTCCTGTCCACAACCCAGGATACACCTGCCCCGGTGTTACAAAGGAATCTGTGGCTGGAGACACAGCAGCGGTCCTCTGGCCAGGCAGGAATCGTGGCTCCACCCCAGAGGGGCGGACAGATCTGGAGGGAGATCTGCTCCTTTGACGGGCAAGTGTCTGTGCAGCCAGGTGCAGCCTCACCTCCTGCAGAAAGCTTCGCTGAGGCTCCCAGGCTGCATTAGAAGCCCCCCCCCAGGGTCCCCACAGCCTCCTCCCCAAGGCTCCCCATCAAAGCTGTGTTGTTACGGTCTGTTACATGCCCATCCCTGGCACAAGGTTGGGCCTTTCTTGTCTATACCTCTAGTACCTGGCCAGTGCCTGGTACATAGCAGGTATCTGACACATGTGGAAGGAAGGGAGGGAGGGAGGGGACAAGCACAGAGCCACTATTTGTACCAACTAGGAGCCCCATTAATTACGGGCTGAGCAGTGAAGGTTTCAGGGTCCTGGATAGGCACTGGTTACAACCCTTAACTAGGGGAGTGGCATGGCCATGCCACCTTCCATTCCATGGTCCTCCTCCCTGGCTGCCTCCAGCCTCTTCTCAAGTCTGTGCCAGCCATTTGGCCCCCAGAGGCTCTGCCTAGCTCGTTTGCCTCCTCTCCCCATGTCCCCCCACCCCCGCCACTGTGCCCTGAGCATCTGAGGTTCTGCTACAAGCTGAAGATAACCCCACCAAGAGGTAACTGAGGACACCACAGAGAGCCCTGGCTACGAGGGCAAAAGTGTGCCCAGTTCCAAATAACTTAGTGCACACCCCCCGCCCCCCTCCGCCTTTCTAAGTTGGGAGCCGCTGACATTCTCCGACAGCAGCCTGAGCCACAGTGCCAGGTGCAAGCAGGCCGGCCCATGGCAGGCAGAGAGAAGGGAGAAGCCCTGGGCCATCTGGAACAGAGGGCATACCTGGCAGCTACCCACACGTCTGGAGTGATGACCTAGTCCCACTGCCAGAGGAAAAGGGTATCCTGGGACCTTTTCCCCTCACCTCTGTGCCTGGAACCGCCGGCCTTCCAAGTGGCTCCTGGCCCCAGCACCCCTCTCCCCAACCCTGTCCCCACCTCTACCCTGCTCCCGGATGCCTGGGTGCAGCTGGTTGTGCAGGAGAAGGTGGTGGCTCCCTGGGGCTGAGCCGGGCTGGCCTGCTGTAAGCGGCTCCAGCCTCTCCGGGCTTAGCGGGCTGAGCCGTAAGCAGCCTTGTTTATCCCTCGGCGGAATGATGGTTTTCCCTGAGCAATGACATCTTGGAAACAGCCTGGCTCCACAAACAACAACAACCCTCCCAGCCTGGCCTGGGCTCCAGCTCGCACGAGAACGCTTCGACCAGAAGCACCTGCGTAGCAGGTTGAGGGCTGTGTCCCTGTCGAGCCAGACCCCAAACTTGACCAGTGACTCTTGGAGCCCAGGGAGAGGAGAGGGGCTGCGGAGAATCGAAGAATCGGATGGTTGGAAGGGGCCTGGCAATACCTGGTCCAGTCCATGGTTCCTCCAAAGGGGAAACTGAGGCAGAGAAAAAAGCCTATTTTCCTGAGATCATGCGATGAGGAGGGACAAAATGTGCCTCAGTGTCCAGGCTGTTGGCCAAGCAAGGGCTTTCTCCACTGCATACTCTGCTTTTTCAGAGGAGTGCTAGGCTCCAGCCAGTAAGCCCAGGGGTCCTAGGAAGGAACGTGCCACTGGGGAGTCCAAAAGAAAAGGAACACCAAGATGAAAGCCAGGTACTCTGAGTCATCCAGTTGGTGTGATGGAGAGAGGCCTGGGCTGGGAAATCAGGGACCTGGGTTCTCATCCCCCCTTCGCTGCTGAGTTGCATGCAACCTCAGGCAAGTCCTTCCTCTCTTCATCCTTAGTCCCCATCTGTCCAGAAGGCAGACGGACTCAGCCATCTTCAGGGCCTTGGAGACCCAAGGGGAAGAAACTCTAAGAGCACCCAGGAACCCAGCTGGGCACGGGCACTGCCGCATCAGCTCTGCCTCTTCTGGGGGAGCCAGGCAGACCACTGGCTGACAACCAAACTCCTCGCCAGATCCACCTCCCTGGTTGGCGCCATCCCAAGCTGAGCTCCCAGCCACTATGTCTGCACAAAGGATCATGAGCACTGCATTCAAACCAGCCAGGGCTGCCCCTTCCGCCCTCCAGGGCCCAGGCCATGGTGTGGACACCACCCAGCCCAGCACGACCCCTGAGTGGGCTCTCCCTGTGGCCTCAGCCAGGCTGAAGCTAAGATTTTCCCTGCCTCACCTCCCGTCAACTCCCGCCTCCCAACCCCTTGTCCTATGGAAGCGCTCCTGACACGCAGAAACAAGGGCCACTACTAAGGGACTCCTCGCCAGGCCCTCAAGTTGAGAGTGCCCCCTCTCTGCCAGGCAGAGCTAGGAGATGGGCAGGAAAGAGCTGACTGGGACCTCAGAGCTTGTCCTCAAGGAAAATCCATCCTCACTCTTTCTTACCATGCCCTGGGTCCCAGGCTAGGCCCCTGGGACCAAGGGACGGATAAGGCCCAGATCCCAAAGAAAGAGGACAGGAAGCAACCTCCATGGGCACCACCACCAACGGACAGACAGATTCCAACTGGAGTATGTGCCCTGGTCATGGAAGACTGGGTAGGATTAAGACCTGGGGAGACGCGAAGAGACGGGCTTTCCAGGCAGAGGGAACAGCATGTGCAAAGGCAAGAAAGCTGGAGGCGGGTCGTTGCATGGAGACCAAGTACTTATAATCCGAAGCTCCACCAACAATTTCCACTTGAAGCCCTGGAGACTTCCCAACAGGGGGGTCACTCGCCTCAGCTGCCTCCATCTTCACCATCCCCCTGCTTCAGATGCCAGGCTGGGCCTGGAGCGAGCCCTGCTGTGGAACTTGGCTCCCTGAAGGGCCGGCTGTGGGCTAAGCCACACCACATGCTAGGGCTGGGCAAGAGGGGAGGTGCCCCTTGGCTGGGCACGGAGGACTCCAGGGGCCCTGGTGGAAACTCTGACTAGGGCCGCAGTGCCCTGGCTGGGATCCCGCGGGCATTGGTGGGGCAGGGACTGCAGCTCCTTCCTTCCAGAAGACATCCACTCCAGCCATGTCGAGAGGGGAGCCAGACTGCCCCCAGCCAGAAGGCCTGAGGGCAGCAGGAGGAGGAAAGTCTGTAGTCAGGGGCCTGGTGGCCCTATCTGGAGCAAGGCATCTCAAACCAGGAGATCCAGATTCAGAGCTGAATGACGGCAGCTCAGCTTGGGCTAATGGCACCCACATACCCTGTCTGCACTGCCCTAGGAGGTTTCAGTCCTCCATCCTGCTCCTGGCTCAGCTGGACACCTGCCATGTGAACTTGGACACCGCCCCTCCCCTCTCTGGACACAGGTTCTTCCTCAGCCCTGAGGTCCCAGGGCGCAAAGTTCTTCCTGGACACCTCAGGACAAGAGTAGCAATGTGGAACCTCCGAGTTGATAAAAGAACTGGCCTCTGGCCACTCTGGCTAGCTCCGTGGGGTGAGTGGGTCCCTAACCACTACCCCTTCCTTATGGGTCTCAGTTGGAGCCAAGGGAGCCGATGCAGGACCTTTCCCAAGGGCTCCAGAGGCACAGCATCCCCAACTGTGCTTCCAATGGACATTTCAGCAGAAGACAAGTCTCAGGGATCAGAGGCAAGCCCTCTCAAGACCAGATGCCCCACAAGACCCCCTCCTTCCCGGACGTGGACCCAGGTGACAGCAGCCATCCCCGGTGCCTGGTGTGCCATCAGCATCTCTGACATGATCGCCAACACTGCTGGCTGAGCACTCCCTCCCATGCAGCGTCCCGGCTTCTCACGAAACATTGCTGGTCTCTCCCAGAAAGAGGAAGCCGGCTGGCCAGCCTGGAAATGGGGGCAGCACACAGTGGAAGCATGCCCCTAGCCTGATGGGCCCCTACCTCCCCAGGCAGACGCACACACGCACACACACATACACACAGAGCTATCTTAGGGCAAAACACACACAAGGTTTGTTTGCAACATGCCCATCAATGGCTGCCCTGGGGAAGAAACAATAGACAGGGGCATGGAGTGGCTTGGACAAGAGTCCCCCGCCCACCACACACACGCTCTGTCACCAAGGCACCTACCCAACACACCCCAACAGGGACCCAGGCGACTGCTGGCTGCCGCTCCTGCCAGCCTGCCCGCCTGGGTCTCCGCTCGGCTCCTCCCGCAGGCGGGCGGGCAGGCGGGCGGGCGGCTGTGGCCGTGGCAGCTCCTGGCGGCCGTGTCAAGCGGCTGCCTTCCCCAGACAGAGCTCCTTTGTGTCAGCAGAGCTATTTATGGACTTACCCAAGTTCCCCAAGGGAGGGATACCTGCTGGGAAAAGCAGAACCAAATGACCAGGTTCCACCTCCCACATCTAGGTAGCGTTTTCAAAACCCTTGCATCACCCGTCCCTCCTCCTCTTCCTCCTCCTCCTCCTCCTTACCCTCCTCCTCTTCCTTCTCCTCCTCCAGCGCCCTTCCCAAACACACACCCTGTCCAGCCGGCCGCCGCCACTCTGGAGAGAGGCTGGATTTCTTTCTTCCATCAAACAGAAAACTCTGTGCTTTCCTAAGCCACTTTCATCCGACAAAGAGTCCGGGACGTCTCGAGGAAGAGTCCTCGGCAGCCCGTCCTTCAGCCTGCGAGGGACCGGCCGGCTCCTGGGTTACTCACTCACACCCGGAGCCCTGACTCCCCTGCTGCTGGTCCGCTGGACCCAGCCGGCCCCCTCACATCCTGCTCCGGAGGGAGAGGTGTCCATCGCTCACGGCAGCAGCCCCGGGCACTGGAATCCCGAGCCGGCTGCACCCCACACACATCCTGAGGGCTCCCCTGGCTGGGGAAGCGCAAAGCCACTGCCGCCACTCCCTAGCAGGACCCAGCCAATCACCAAGGCTTCCTCGTCACACCCCCACCCCCAAGCAGCTCTCATCCCAGTGGGCAGCTATGATTGAACCCAGGGTCCCGCAGCCAACACACTCTGACTCTGAGAATGCCACCGCCCCCGGGGTGAGGGAGCGGCTGCTTCAGTCACCTCCCTCCCAGCAGCACCATCCAGCGCAGCCTGACACACGTGTTTTTATTTAGCACTTTTTTGTGCCAAACTCTGATGAATCAGAGATGGACAGAGGGCTTGGGGCTTCCTACTCTCAATACAGAGGCTGAGGGGCTCCTTAAAACAGCCTAAGAGTTGGGGCCACAAGTAAAGGAGACATCTTTGCCAGAGGGACCATGGGAGGCAGAGGAAAGAGCACTGGACTGGGAGGCGAGGGTCCCCAATTCGAGTTCCAGCTCCAGCACTGGTTGGCTGGGTATCACTCAGCAAGTTGCTGCCCATCTCTGAGCCTTGGTTTCCCCATCCGTAAAATGGGGCTGACAACCCTTAACCCGCCCACCTGTGGGATTAACAGAGGACTCAGTGATCCCGTGCCAGGCACTGTTCTGAGAGCTTGGCCTCCCTTTACCCATGTAATCCTCACTAGCACCTTGTGAGGCGGGGGCAATTATTACCCTATTTCTAGAGGAAGAATCCAAAGTACAGAATGGCAGAGGAAGTTGCCCACAGTCACACGGTCAGTTGGCTGTGAAGCCAGGACTGACGAGCAGTCGGTCCAGCTCCAGGGTGCCTGCTCCTGACCACTGTGCAGCCCCACCACTGCAGGGAGCTGCTTGGCCAGCACAAAGCTGTCTGATGACGCAGCTTTGGCTGCGGCATTTGGGTGTCTGATGTAAACACCCACACTCTGGGCTGTGCCTGGGGCCAAGGCTGGGGCTGCCCATCCCACAGCCAGCTCGACCACCAGAGTGGCAGGCACCCTGGATGTCATCACAGAAAAAATAAGGGGGAGGAACCCCTCACCACCTTCCCCGCCTCAACCTCCGGGGCTGAAGTGCGGTCCCTCTGCCTCTCACTCTCCCTGTCTTAGTCTCGAGGTCTCTGAAGGTCTGTCTCGGCCCCTGTCTGTCTCTGACTCTCTATTCCTCTCTCTCAACACATAGACGCATACGCACGCGTGCTGGTATAAGAAACCATCCTCCATCAGGGCCAATCCAGAACAGTCCTCATCTGAGCCGGTCGCTTACCAACTCCACTCAACGCTTTGTCTTGTCTCTGGGGAGCCAAGGCAGTCCTCGCAGGGCCCAGGAATCTTCCAGATTGGAAGGCGTCATTCTGCAGGTTCCTGGGAAGCAGGGCCCCCCTTTTTCTGGGAAACTAAGGAGATGAGCCTTAGAAACTAAGGAGATGGCCAATTCTAAGCGGGCCGACCAATCCCTAGGGGCTGACTGGTTCCCAGGATGGAACTTCTGGTGCTTGGGACGAGGTTTCTTAGGGTGGAGGGCCTGAATACAGGGCTCCCTGAAAGGAGAGGAGCCCTCAAGCTTCTCCTGAGTCTTTACCTTCTTTCAATCAACAAACAGTTCCAGAGCACGGACTAGGTACCAGGCTCTGGGCTAGGGGAAAAGGTGGACAACAGACAGCCCTGGGCCTTGTGCTCACAAAGCTGGCAGTCCAATGAGGGAGACAGACGTCAGCCGCATAGACAGGCCAGCGAGTCCATAATTAGAAACTGTGCCATGACAGGCAGAACAGCTCTGCTGACCCAGGGCGCTGGGTCCAGAGCAGATCCAGAAGGCATTCATCAATGCTCTGGACCGCATGCATAATGAGGAAATGGCACAGTAGTTCAGTGCCCCGAGGCCCAGGAGCCAGCCAGGCCAGGCCAGGAGAGTATCCAGGGCCTGGGGAGGCCAGAGCAGCCACTGGCCTCTGCCCGCCCATAGCTGCAGAGACGAACCAGCAGGTGTACCCTCCCTGCCTGGGGCAGGATCGGGGAGTAACTGACAGCCAGGCTATCTCTAAGCTGGAAGGGCCTTTAGAGAACTTTCAATCCTATTCCCCACTTACGGCCAGTGAAACTAAGGCCCAGAGAGGGAAAGTGACTTTCCCAAGGAAACAGAGCAACTGAGCGGCAGGGCTGGGGCCAGGGATGGCTAACTCCCGGTCTAGTGCCCTCTCCATCGCACCCCAACGCTTCTCAGACCTACATAAATCACTGTGCTGTTCAGAACAGGAGGAATTGGGGTGTAGGGAGCAGCGAGATCTAGGTGGCCCACAGGCCACAGGGATTGGCACCTGGGCACTCAGGGCCTGGGCTCATTTATTGATCCAGATATTTTATTTAACAAACGCTTATTTGACACTTAGTATGTGTCAGCACTGTTCAGAGCACTTCCTGATTATTGACTCATTAAATCTTCATAACCCCATGAGATATGATGTCTAACGCCCCCATTTTACGGTTGCATAAACAAAGGCACAGAGAGATTACGAAACTGCTCGAGGTCACACACCAGTAAGTGCAGAGCTGGGGATCAAGCCCAGGCCACTTTCCACTGCGTGCTGCGCCACCGCACAGGGCAGCCCATGGATCAGACGAGCCCCCAGCAACACTGAGAAGCCAGCTGGCTGTACAGCTCCATCTCGCAGGGAAACTTCTCCCCATTCCGCCGAGCTGGCAGCAGCTCCCAGATTGGGACCACGGAGAGTCAGCAGGGAGCCAGGGTGTGTGCACCTCCCATTTTTGCAGGGCAGCACCCCCAGGCAGTGCCCTAGGCTCCAGAGAGGCCCCTAGGGAGATGCAGCAGCAACAGGATGCAGCCCGGACGCCCCAGACAGGCAGCTCTCCTGCAGCCCACGCCAGAGAGAGGTTTCCACCACTTTCGCTTACTGCCTCCACTGCGTCAAGCCTGGGTCACCCAGGCTTGTGTTCCCAAGATCACATCACGAGCCTTGCAGAGACAGAAACCCACTCACCCTCCCCCTGCAGACCACCTGGGGGAGGCCGAGCCTTGGCAATGCCCTCCTCAGAGAGAGGAGGGTGTCCACCAAAGGCTATTTAATGAGGTTCCCCATTCTGGCTTCCGTTCCAAAGTCCACTGGGATTTTGTTCCAGGGTGGGGAGCAGGGTGATACCGCGATGGCAGACACAGGGCACAAGCCAGAGAGAGGTATGGTCCCAAGAATTCCAGAGCGTATGACAGACTGAGACCACCCCCAGTCCCCACCAGCAGCTGCTCAGGCTTTCAGCATTGCCCAGACAATGAAAGGGCCAAACCTGCGCTTGGGTGTCAGGCATGATGGCAGCCGGGGCCGGGACACACTGGCCCACCTTCTCTAGAGCCCTGCCCCTCTCCCAACCTGCCACAGAAGAGGGGGATGACCCAAGGCCGCCCTGTGAAACGGGAATTGTCTGTCTATACCTACCCCCACCCAAACTCTGAATCTGCCAACCCACTTAAGAAGTCCTGGGCCTTTACTCCTCGGGTCTCACAGCCCTGGTTTGGGAGTCTTCGGACTCCATGCAGAAAGGCCCTCCGCACAGAAGAGTTGGCCAAGAAACATTTATTCATTCTTTGAACAACCAGTGAATCCCAACTATGTGCTGGAGCCCGTGCTGGGAACTAAGGACACAGACAGACCAGGAAACCTCCCGCTCCTGGGATCTGACTTGGAGAGTGAGCGCGGGTGAGCCTGTTGTGGATGCTGCCCGCGGGGACTGTCCTGCTGTGTTCTGGCCTCTGTAACCCTAACCCCAGGCAGGGGACACTCTCCCACTGCTTGCGAAGGACATGCACCTGGCTCTTCCTGGCGGCACTTGCCTTGTTCTTGGGGCACGTGCTGCAAGCGGTGGGGTGAGAGCGGACAGAGCAGGCACCCTCAGCTTCAAATTCACAGGGAGCACCGGCCTGCAGCCTGCAGATCCAGAGCAGGTCTCTTCCCCCTGCCCGGCCTCAGTCTTGAGCCCAGAGATGCGTGTCCAGCGGCCCCCGTCCCACTGCTCCCCTTCAGTGGTCAGTCCCAGACCCCTCCGGGCTCTCTCACTAAAGGAACGCGGTTAGTCAGTGGCATTTAAAAACAGCACAGGCTTTGGAGTCCAAATAAATCTGCGTGTGGATTATCTTGGGCAAGTCACTTTCATGTGTCTGAGTCTGTTTCCACATCTGTAAAATGGGGCTAATACCCTCTGCCCCCCAGGCCATGCAGGGACTAAATGCAGCGGTACGCATGGAGTGCCTGGCACACAGTAAGTGCTCCATATATGAGAGCCATCATCGTGGTGTTGTCGTCCTTGCTGCCATTATCTGTAAAAGGACAGAAGTGACCCTGAGAGGGTTGAGGCAGAGTCAAGTTAAATGTGAACACCTGTTGAGGATCTGACAGACGAGGGCCTCAGAGGGCGCCTGGCACATACTAATAGCCAATAATCATTAACATTCATTGGAAAACAGCTTGCTGTCGTCGTCCCATCTTACAGATGGGGAGGCTAAGCTGCAGAAAGGTCACACGGCAAAAGCACTGGAAAATTAGGCTGTAGGGCTCCCAGCCTATGCTCTGCCCCCATCTCCTGTTCCCTGTCTCTCCCCTCGCCATCTGCCTCTTCCTCGGCACCTGTCGGCAGTGAAGACAATGCTCCGTCTGCTCGTGGGAACTGGATCTCTGAACCACAGCAAGAAGCGAAAGCCAGGAGACCAAATGTCCCCCTGGAGAGCTGGCCCTAAGAAGTGTCGTCGGCTGGCTTCTGCCTCCGCCCCGTGGCACACATCGCAGTCACCTCAGCAGCCTCGGCCTGACCTTGGGCGGCCGCAGCAGCACCCGATGGCCAAGAGCCATGGCCATCTCCCTCTCTGGCTCCAATCCAACAAGCCAATGCTGGCCTGAGATTTCGGTCTTTTGGGAGCAATCCGCAACCCACTGTGCTCGTGCCAGCTCCAGGGTCAGGCTGTGTCTGATTCCCCGCATTCCTGGGAAGTGTTGTGCACAGAGCAATGGACTCAGATATGTGGAGGCCGGCCCTACGACCTTGGCTGCTAGATGGAGTTCATCCACGCACTCCCCCGAGTCCACTCCCTGCTTGGACTTTTGGGCCTAAGCTCAGGCCACCAAATCAGAGGGCACAACCCTGGTACTTCTGGGAGCTACACTGCCACCACTAAGGGAGTGAGCCAACACATAAGCAGGTAGAACCAAGCAATAGAGAGGGTGAGGCCAGTTCTTGGTGATATTGCTCAAGGCCCTGAATCCAGCTACACCTGAAGGCTACCCTCCATAATTGAATAAATTCCACTTCCTGGCTGAAGCTAATTTGAGTTGGGTTCTTGTGACTTGCAACGGGAAGATTACTGACTAATACATACTGTATCACCAGTACTTAACACAGTGTCTGACATACGATAAGCTCTCTGAAATTATCTGTTCATTCGTGCAGTCATTCCACAAACATTCAGCAGTGAGAAGGTGACCAGGTTCACTCTATGGGAAGAGTCATCTTGGCTGCTGTTTAGAGAGGTGACTGAAGGGATAGGAACAGGCACAGGGAGATACCCAAGCAGACCATGCAGTAGTCCCAGGGACAGAGATGAGGGAAAGGGAGGGAGGGGAGGATTCCCAAGTCTAAATTCACTGGGGAACCTGTTATGATGCCAGCTCCTCTCTGGTCCTTCGTCTCCCAGTCTGTTCCGGCGCCATTATTCTAGCATCCTCATCTTTTCTCGCACTGGTTAGAGAGTCCCTAGCTCTCAACACTTGAATTCTCACTGAAGGGTACTGGGTTCAGCGTCAATGTCGGGTCTGGGGCTGGATTCGACAGGCAGGGAATATGGTGTAGTAGCTATAACAAGGGCTCTGGGGCCAGATGCCCGGGTTTGGATCATGGCCTACAGCTCCCTAGCTGTGGGACCTCGTACAAACTACTTAACCTCTCTGTTCCTTTGTTTCTTCATCTATAAAATGAACATCATAACAACAGTGTTGGGCAAATCACGTATTATAGCAGAAGGAAGGCACATTCAATAAATATTAGGTGCTATTATTATTATCATTATTATTATTATTTGTGGGAGGAAATCCAGAAAGACAGACTCGGACACATGGAAAATAAACAATTCCAAAAATTAATAGAAAATGTCCCTGAACTAAGAGACGATGTGGGTCTTCACACTGAAAGGGCTTATCTAGTTAGTACCAGGAAAAATTGCCAAAAGAGAACAAACAACTAGGAATAACCTGGTGAAATTTCTAAATTCCAAAGATTGGAAAGAGAAGTCCTGCCTGTTCCCATGAAGACATTTTAGAGAACCAAGTGAGTACCGCACTTCTTACAACACTCAACGCTGGGACGACGAGGTTTCTCGGGGGAGAGGACAGTCAGCCTAGAATCTTCTACTCGGCAAAGGATGACTCAGACAGGAGGGCAAATGTTTCCAGACTTACAGAGACTAAGAAGGCATGCCACCCACAGACCCCTTCTGGAAAAATTACTCAAGAAAGCTCTCCAGACAAAAATGAATCAAAACCAAAAAGTCAAGAATGAATTGATGTGGTAAAGAAGAGACCGGCAAGCAACGAAGCCAGAAACGCTTATACACTTAACTATGGATAACGCGATTGAGAAAATAAATGCAATTTTAAGTAAATGATTCTTGAAACATAATAGAACTAATGTTTACAATAGTAACTCTCAGATACGAAAGTCCCAGATGATTTCAACCATCCTTAGGAGGCACGGAGGAAAGCAGAGAAGCAGGGGCCTGCAGACGTACTCATTATAGGTTGTAGGAGGTGAGGATAAACTCTTACAGATCTGGTGTCATTCCTGCCTTGCAATATGTTTGTGAAAAAGGTAAGCGTAATTCTCAGCCGACTAGAATTAGGGTGTACAACTTCGGAAGGAATTCTGCAGAAGAATTATGGGGGGGCGTCAGCCTTGGGGTGTTTAATCCTACTAAAATATATTATGAAACCACAGTAATTAAGTCTCAAGCTGATGAAGGAATAGACAGATTAACGAGGGAGACAAGAAATTTCAAAAGCCAGCCCGCCTGTGTGTGGAAATTTGGTCTATGATAAGTGAGAAAAGGAAGGATTTTTTAAATTTTTTTTTTTTTATCAAAAAAGTAAGTTTGGAAACAACTGGGTAGCCGTTTGGGGAAAAACAATTAAAGAGAGTTCCATTTCACACCAGGCACTAATTCAATCAGATACGAATTAAAAATACGAGTGTAAAAAATAACAGGATAAAAGTACTCGAACAAAATATCAAAGAATAAGTGTTATAATTTTTGAGTGGGGATGGCCTTAGGAAGTATAGCCCCCACCCCCCCAAAAAAAGGCTTGATTACAAAAACATTTGATTACCAAAAATGGTTAAATTTGAATGATAAAAGATACTATAAATAAAGTTAAAAGAGAAATGACAAACTGGAAAAAAAAACTGTAACCTATATAATAAGGAAATGGTAATATTCTAACCAGAGAAAGGGCTCTTACAAATAAGACAAATGCCCCAGCAGAAAACCAAGCAATTGGTATGAACTGATGAGCCAAAGAAGAGGAAATATAAATGACTAATGAACGTAAAAAGAAGCCCAATCTCATTAATAACCAAATAATTGCAAATTAAAATGAAATGTAATTTTTCACTTCTCATATAAACAAAGAATTAAAAGAGCAATAACATCCAACGTTAGGGAGGGCGCAGGGAACCAGGCACTCACTCACTCTTAACAGGGATGGAAATCGTACATCGACTCAGGCTCTCTGTGCCTGTGTTTTCTTAGACGGGGATAATAACAACAGTGTTGGGCAGATTACACGTTTAAACAGCAGGAAAGCATGTGTAGAGCCCTTTGGGATAAGTTACGTCTACCCTACAGAAAAGTGCAGCAAGATGTCACATACACAACATTCTTGGGATGTTTATTGCAGCATTGCTCTTATATCAAAGCATAGGAAACAACCTGGGTGTACATCAATAGGGGAGTAGTTACATTATGGTCCAGTGGCTACTAAAAGGCAAAAGGGAGAACTTTAGGTACCAATGTGAAAGACTGATATATTAAGTTTTAAAAAATGAGTTACAAAAACTTTTGTACAGGGGCCAGCCCGGTGGCACAGTGGTTAAGTGCGCACATTCCGCTTTGATGGCCCAGGGTTCGCCAGTTCGGATGCCAGGTGCGGACATGGCGCCACTTGGCAAGTCATGCTGTGGCAGGCATCCCACATATAAAGGAGAGGAAGATGGGCATGGGCGTTAGCTCAGGGCCAGTCTTCCTCAGCAAAAACAAGAGGGTTGGCAGCAGATGTTAGCTCAGGGCTAATCTTCCTCAAAAAAAAAAATTTTTTTGTATAATATGATACTATTTAGTAAAATAAAACATAGCATATGTCTACACATGTATGCAAAAATATTTGGAGGAACACATAAAATTTATAGTAGTGGTTATTACTGGGGAAAGGGCTCGGGGAATGCGGGGTTTCCTTTATTTTATTTAGTTCAGTAAGGTTTAGGATTTGTTTGTACAAATTTTGTGCAAGTGTATTATCAGTTAAAGAACATATAAATGCCAAAAAAATAAATACTCCCATTCGTAATATAAATAAAAATTTTAAATTTCCTCAGGTAAGTTTAACAAAAAAAGTGCAAGACCTACACAAAAAATTTTTTGCCAAACTTTACTTGGGAAATCTTCAAAGAAGATCTTCGCCTTTCACGAGGAGACACAATCCCATTCCTGGATGGGAAGACAGTATTGTATAGTCTTGAATATTCCCCTTCTTGATGTATATTTTTTAATATAATTAAAATCAAAATCTCAGTGAGGTTTTTGGGGAGGGACAGGGTAGGTGGGGGATGGAATAAGCTTACACTGAATTTCATTAAAAAAAAAAATGTGAGGGGCTGGCCCCGTGGCCGAGTGGTTAAGTTCGCGCACTCCGCTGCAGGCGGCCCAGTGTTTCGTTAGTTCGAATCCTGGCCGCGGACATGGCACTGCTCATCAAACCACGCTGAGGCAGCGTCCCACGTGCCACAACTAGAAGAACCCACAACGAAGAATACACAACTATGTACCGGGGGGCTTTGGGGAGAAAAAGGAAAAAATAAAAATCTTAAAAAAATAAATAAATAAATAAATGTGAGAATGGGATGAAAAAAGCAATTTTTAAAGTAGAGAGGATACCTATCCTAACACAATGTACAAGATGGGAGCAAATAATTGTTTGGGGAAAATGCAAAGCACTCTGCCTCATTCTATATACCAAAGTAAATTCCAGATAGACCAAAATGTTAAAAGTTGAAACATAAAACCGTAAAGTTCAAGGGGAGGGGGGTGAATGTTGTGCCATCCTGGCGTGAATACCACAACACCAAAGGCAAAAACTATTTTTAGACATTTTAGATATGATATTAGTCACCAGAAAAACACAATTCAAAACCACAATGAGATACTACTACACACCCACTAGGAGGGCTATAATTTAAAAAATGAGAAAATAACAAGCGTCAGAGAGGATGTGGGGAAATTGGAATCCTCATACACGGATGGTGGGAATACAAGATGGTGGAGCCACTTCGGAAAACAGTCTAGCAGTTCTTTACAAAGTTAAACATGAGTTACCATTTGAGCCAGCGATTCCACACCTAGCTGTAAACCCAAGAGAAATGAAAATATTTGTCCACATGAAAACTTGCACACAAATGTTTACGGCAGCACCGTTCACAACAGCCAAAACGTGGAAACTGCCCAAATGTTCATCAACAGATGAATGGATAAACCAATGCGGTCTACCCGTGGAACATTATTCAGCCACAAAAAGGCATGAAGCATTAACACATGCTACACCATGGATGAGCCTTGAAAACATTATGCTAAACGAAAGAAGGCAGTCACAAAGACCAAATAACATATGATTCCATCTATAGGAAATGTCCAAAATAGGCAAATCTGTAGATACAGAAAGTGGATTTGTAGTTGCTTAGGGCTAGTTGAGATGGGGGAATTGGTGGATGACAGCCAAAGCATACAGTTTCTTTTGGAGATGATGAAAATGTTCTAAAATTGATTGGGATGATGGTTGCACACGTTTGTGAATATACTAAAAACCATTGAACTGTACACTTTAAATGGATGAATTGTATATGCGAATAGTATCTCAATAAAGCTGCTACCAAAACAATTAATAGTTACGGCTACCTATAAATCAGAAACATCAGTAGTTTAAAAAAATAATAAAAATAAAAGGCTAACACACAAATATCCTTACTATATAAAGAGCTCTTGTAAATTAATAATTAAACTATGAAACAGCCCAATAGAAAAATGGGCAAAAGACTTGAACAGGCTATTCACAAAACAGGCAACATAAGTAACCTAAAAGGCATATAAATAAATATTCAACATCTCTAGAGATCAAAGAAATGAACCTGCTAAAAAATGTAACAATGCACAGTGTTGGCCAGGAGTTTCCCTGGAAGCAGGACTTTTGCTAAAAAAGACAAGTCCTGGGCAAAGCAAGATGAATCTGTCAGTCTAAAGTGGGATCATAAATTATTACAACCCTCCTGGAGAGTAATCTGGCAACAGGTATCAAGAATATTTTGTACAAATATATACCCTTTGACCCGGAAAGTCTGCTCCCAGGAAGTTATTCTAAAGTAACATTTATTCATTCATTTAACAAACATTTGTGGCAGGTCAAACACATATACTGGATGCTGGGGATAAAGCTACAAGGATTTTTATCTCAGGTTTTTGTAACAATGAAAAACTGGAAACAACCTAAATGTTGATCTACTGGAAATTATTTAAATAAAGCCTGTTTCATCTATACAATGAAATACCCTGCAGGCACTAAAAATGATGCTATAGAAGAACATTTATTGACGTGGAAACATGGAAACACTACACTGTTAAATGGAAAAAAGCAAGTTAGAAAATTGCACTAGTAACCCCAAGTTGCAAATAAGATATATGTGTGTATAAACAAATGGCTGACAGGATACACTCCCAAAATGGTCACAGTGGTTCTCTCTGGGTGTTGGGATTAAGAGCGAACGTCATTTCTTTCTCCTCGTTAAACTGTATTAAAGGTTTTCTTCATAATAAACATAAATTACTCCTGTGACAACACGACAAAAGTCAACTGAGTTAAAGAAAAATCCCTGCCATGCCCCCATGAGTGGGACCCCAAGGAAGGGGGCGCAGAGAGTCAAGCACATGTCCATGCTTGATCAAGTGACGGTGGCTACCATTCCTGAGCACCACAGGCCAGGCATTTTGCACAGTCCGTCTGCTGTAATCCTCGCAAAAATCCAGTGACATGGGTGTCCTTGTGTCATTTGACAGATGCGAGGTGACCCACCAGCAATCCCACAGCGAGTGAGAAGCCGAACTAGGATTTGAACCCTGGCCGGCCCACCTCAAAACCCAGGCCCCTGCCTCGCCCTTAGCTGCCTCTGCTTGTTCCCAGGGAAGGGCAGAGAAACGTCCCCGGCCACTAGGCCCTCAGTCCTGCAGGCCAGTTCTATGCCAGCCCTTGTCTTCCCTCCCTACAGACAGTCCAGGGGGCGACAGAAGGACAAGTCAGCAAGGGTGGGGACACCAGCAAAGGGAAGGCGTGGCGCTGGAAGGCCAGCTGGCCGAGGTCAGGGCTCAGGGCAGACTGGCCGGGGACTCCTCGCCGGCTGGGCGACTCTCAGGAAGCCCAAGCACATCCGGCCCCAGGAGTTCCCAGGCCCTGTGCTCGCCCAGAGGCAGGCAGAGAAAACTCCCAAGGCCTGCAGCCTCCTGCCAAAACAGCAGGAGGAGAACAGCCTGCCATGTGGGACCTTCTCCCCGGGCTCGGGACTGCTGGCCAGGCTTTCCCCCTCTCTGGGCCTCCACTGCTGCCTCCTCTGTATGGGAAGGGGATATGAGCATGATGGCTCCAGGACCCTCCCAGATCGAAATTCTCTGCATCTACGGCACTTCCTCACACGGGGCCTGGCAGGAAGAGGAAGGGGGCGAGGCACCCCACCCAGCCCCCGGAGGAGCCCCCTTCCCTTCCCCTCAGCTCCATTCCCACTACTATTTTTAGAACAGACCACAGGGAGCGTCTCCACCAGTCTTGCATGGTTGTGTTCCAGGTAAAACACAGCAGCCCCATTCATTCTCCTCCAGTAAGAACGCACCAGGTATTTATAGACAAGCCAGTCAACGACGACCTCTCCCCACGCCCTTAGCTGGGCCATTTCTCACTATTTCCATTACAGCTCAACGTGGTGACTTACTTTTCCTAATGACTACACAACTGTGTAAGATGACAAGTGTCTCTAAGACGATCTGTGCCCCTCCCCACCCCTAAACTGGCAGACTCTTCATTGTCACTGAAGAGGAGCACTGGCCTGGGAGGTAGGGACTTGGGTCCCAGGTCCAGCTCTAACACCAACCATGGGCCCTTGGCCAAGATCTTGCCCCTCTCTTGGTCTTGGTTTCTACAAATCAGCTTGTTAATCAATGGATCTCGGTGGGGGAGGAAGGAAGCTTTTCAGCTCCACATTCAAAGATTCTGTGCTTCTATCAAAATTCTAGTCACTCATAAAATAAATGCTGTATTCCCTGCTTTGGAGTATGCTGAGTCGCGTTCCCAAAGTCCATCTGAGAGCTGATGATGGGTCTCGCAATGCATTTTCCCATTGAAAACTGTGTTATAAATGGCGGTCAGCTTCCTAGGCTAATCTGCTTAACCCTTACTGTCCTTCCACAAGGAGAAACAGCAGAAAGCTACATGGCAGTACAGTCACGTGTCACTTAACAATGGGGATATGCTCTGAGAAATGCGTCGTCAGGCGATTTCGTCATCATGTGAACATCCTAGAGTGCACTGACACAAACCTAGATGGGACAGCCCGCTACACACTGAGGCTGTGTGAGACTAATCTTATGGAACCACCATCGTACATGCGGTCTGTCATTGACCAAAACGTCGTTATGTGGTGCATGACTGTAGGAGAATTTAACCAAAATGGAAAACCACTAATGTTGAAAAGATACTGTTTCAGAAAATTTACCTTGAGTAGTGTTTGAACAAAGGAAGATATACATTAAAAGCGATGAAAAAGTCAGTGGCAACTTCTGGGGAAGAGTGTGAGAGACTTCTGACCACACTAGAAACTGAAGGCACTGCGTATGGATGACCACAACTTCCACTCGAAAGTCAGCCTGATTCCACAGAGCAGCAGTTGGAGAGGCTGGAGAATATTTGTGCATACGCATATATGTGAAGTTCAAACCAAAGGGTCCAGTGTGTGCCCAGCCACCTGAGCAGAAAGGAAGGAAGGATGGGGAAGATTCTGGGCTGGAAAGCTCCTTGTGCTGGCTTCTTCATGGGGAGCCTGGAAGGAGGCAACTTTGGGTGGGAAGGAGGCAAGAGTGTGCTTCTAATTTGAGGGGTCTATGTTAAGGACCCCTTCCTGTCCAAGATCCATAAGAATACCTACATATGGTACTCATGCCACAAGGACACAATGAATATGAACCATGTACAACACTTGCATATATCCACACACATACTCTCTGGTTTCAACGTGAAGACCCAAATGTCTGTTTTCTTTCTTCCTTTAGCCTGTTATTAGAGTCCCGAGGCTTTGAAGATGACTCCAGGAGCTCAACTAAATTCAACTCCCTTATTTTTCTTGGTAAAGAAATAAATGATCAGAGAGGTGAAATAATTTGCCCAAAATCACACAGTGAGTTACCAGCAAAATCAGGATTCGAACCAAGTTCTTCAGAATCTTACTCTGGTTTTCTCTGAGGGCAAGGGACTCTGTGAGAGGGGAGTCCCACAGATCCAGGGAAAAGAAGCATAGGAACAGTTCTGATTGGGTCTCCTTTCCCTCCAAGGATGCCAGGAGTCAGCAGGAAATATGGTGGTATCCATGACCTGAAGCGATCCTGGCCAGATTGCTTAATACACCAAGAGGGGAGCCAGGCTCTGGTCTCGCAAAGCAAAGGTGCAACAGAAACAGCTCTGAGTCGTGAGACTTGATTTCCAGTCCTGACTCTGTCACTAACCTGTCCCATGACCCCGGCCAGGTCACTTTACCTTTTTGAGCCTCAGTTCCCTCATCTAGATTCTAGAACATGAGAGGGTTGAACCAGATGACCCAATTCAATTCTGCAACATCTACTGAGCACCTCCTAAGGCCCAGGCAGTAACACAATCAGAAATAAGATATGACTTCCACTGGCTCCCAAGGAGCACACAGTCCTAAAGGTGAAACATACCTGTGTAACAAACTGCTCAAGAGGAACAAAATCCTATGGGTCGGCAGAGTGGAAGCAATGACTTCCGAGGTATGCCTGAGAAAGGCGTCTCGGGGAGGCGCCAAGCCTTGAAGGTGGAGGATTGCATCTGGCACAGACAGCAGAGAAGGGCACGCAACATCAGGCAGAAAAAACAGCCTCCACGTGAATGTGCCAGTGTGAAATAAGAATCCAGTGTGGCCAGGCCATGGGCGCAAAGCTGGAGAGCAGGGCAACCAGAGAAAGCCTTGAGAGCCAAACCAAGACCAGGGTTTTATGCTGAAGCAATGCCCTCCCACAGTGGTCTTGAAGCAGGCACGTGACTGCTCAGCCTCCCTGTCCCCTCCCAGCTTGGATGGTCTGTGACTGCTGGAAAGCATTAGAGCAGAGCAATCAAAGGCAGGTGCTCTGGAGCTGGGCCACCCAGGTTCCCATCTTAGCCACCCATTAGCTATGTGACCTTGGCCAAGTTTCTCAACTTCTCTAAGACTCAGTGTCTTCGTCTATCAGTTGGGTATAAGGAGAGTAAGTGTGTAACAGGGCTAATGACCCTCATGAGGATTCAAGAGACAAGTGGGTAAAAAGCTTGCACCATGCCAAGCTGACAGCATACGTGCTCACCAAATTACCCAGTGTTGTCATTATTCCACCCTTAAACCAAAGATCTGGGAACAATTTGGAGGACGGTGGCCCTATTCAGAGAAAGGCTCAAAGGAAGATAAGGTCAAGACAGGATAGAGAGTAAGGTTGTGCTGTCTTAAGAGCTAAAAAAATAGCAAGACAGCCGAGGCCACGAACAAGAAGGCAAAGAAGGCAGTCTATCCACAGCCAGGCTGGCGCAAGGAGAGCAGGGGGGAGCTGAAGAGGCTGGAGAACAGCTGAGCTTTTTAGGGAAAAGAGTCTGCTTCTTTGGGAAGATATCTGAAACCTAGTCCAGCTGATTCCGCTACTTAGGGTTGAGATCTGAAACCAGTCAATTAAAAAACTCTGGGCCCAGAACCCGAGCAGGCTCTCTCCCCGCCCTCGACTGGGCAGAGGTCAAAGGCCTCCTTCGGGTCCTCATGCTCAGCGCACCGGGCCCTGAACCTGAAGCTACCCCTTCCTGCCTTTGGCCACGGTTCCATTGCTGCCGCAGACCCTAAGACGGTGTCTGCTGATTCTCTTAAACGCCAGACTCAAAAGGGGCGGGGTGGACCAGACTGTCCCGTGCCAGAGAGGAAGTCTTAAGGAGCTCCGCCTCATCTCTCATGTCAGACTTTTCAAATCTTGTGCGAAGCGACCGTGGTTTTCAGCCTGGGCCACCCCTTAGGGTTATGGCCTCTGGAGGTTCCACTATGTGGAGAAGAAGGGATCTCATTTTGTTTGTCCTGAAGCATTCCCTCTGGAGCTTAAAGGGCCACAACTCCCACCTGCAGGATCTCCTCCCACTGCCTCTTCCTGGAGATGACTGACTTCTCTTACTTCCAACCCTAAAAGGCAAACCTTTGCGTCTGGAAAGAGCAGCAGATTAGGCTGGAAGCTTTGGCTTGAGGACTAGCTGGGTCTCTTACCAGCTGTGTGACCTTGGATAAATCATTTAACTTCTCTGAAGCTTAGTCCCTTTCATCTGTAAAACAAGGCTGTGGGGAGGGCTAGGGGAGAAAAGGCCTGGGACCCCAGCTGCCCTCTCCAGAGCCCATGCTCTCACCATGGGGCACCCCGCCCCACTGAAATTGCCTGTGCCTTCACTGTGCAGAAACCTCTTGGTGTCGTGTGTGTGAAATAAGGGCTTTGGTGGCCGAATTTAGGACTATTAAAAATAAGGACTAAAAAACAAGATGTACATAAATAAATGTCATCATTATTTCCAACAGGTCCCAACTCCCAGAGGGCCAAAAGACCCAGGCCAGCAGAGACCTGGGCGTGCCCGCTTACAGAAGAGACCAAGAGTTTCCAAACACCCAGAGCCTGAGACATAAGAAAACATGAGACAGGATCAGAGGGTGTGCGGGGGACTAAAAGGGTCACTTTGTATTCAAATCACACAGATGGCCTTTTTAACAATACATGGTTGTGCTCCCATCCTCCCAGCTCCTAGGCCCCGGGACACCAAACCAAGACAATTGGCCCTTCAGGAAAGAGACCATTGTGTGTGCTTCTCAGCGTGATTTATGTGGAAGGCGGGGCTCGGCCATGTTTCCCGTGATTATGACTCTCAAGTGCAATTTCGATAGCTTGTTCATCATCCTGAACGGCTGGGATGGACTGCGATGCTGAAGAGCAATGGCCACACGGTCCCATTTCATCTTCTTGAGCCCATGAAGCAGATGAATTGTTTCATTGATTTGAGAGGTGGCAGTAATGGTGCTGGGGCTCACCACAGCCACGGGGACAGCTGGCCAGGGCCTGCTTCTCCAACAGCCGGCCGGGCCTAGACCCCGACGCGAGCATCCACTCTACTCAGCAGCTTATGGGGACCAGCTGGGAGGAAAGGCCCATCCTGAGGGCTGGGTGCTGCATTCAGATTCCCCGTTTCCCTGTGGCCAGAGCTCCTGTCCTCTGCACCCGTCTGGTGAACAGAGGTCGGTCACCAGGTCCCAGAGAGACCAGCTTGCTGCCTTCCCAGCCAGGCGATTCTGCAGTGCCTCACATCCCCCTTAATGTCATTTTGTAAGGGAATCAAATGAAATCAAAGTGCGGCTTGCTGCCAGTGCAGACCCAGCTGCTCAGCCTCAGAATTACCCCTGCGGCTGAGTCCTAGCTGACAGACTCTGTGTCTCACTTGTCCCACGGCAGGCCGAGTCTATTCCCCAGCTGGGCGAGGACATGGGCCTGGTCACGGAAGATACGTCCCATCCCGTTAGCCTGCTGATGCGACACGCCTGCTCTTTCCTAGGCTGGGAGGAGGACAAGCGGGAGGCGAGGGACAAATTCTCTTCTGAGCCACTCTTCCTGGGTTTCAAGCGGCCACAGCAGCTGAGCAGACTCAGCAGGGCACAAGACCCCTCTCTAAAGACCCTGAAAATGTTGCAGGACACAACACAGAGAGTGCCCAAGGTGCGGGGCTTCTCTGGCCTGAGCATCTGTCGGGCGTCTCTGACCCTGATCCTATACATACCCTTTGTGTGTGAGCTGTCGCTCTGCCCTGTGGCCCTCTAAGTCCTGGCAGTTAGAGGAGGGTGTGAGAGCTGCCCGACCCTGGACTCCAGCTGCAGGCAGGGAGCAGGCTGAGCTCTAATCACTGTCCCCTGGGCAGGTCTCTCTTCAGCCTTGTGGCAGGACTGTCTCCACTAGGGTGGCTGAGCCACACCTCACCCCGGTCCCTGACCCTGGAGCTCTGCAGAGAGCAAACCAAGTGAGTTTCCAGAGGGCTGAGCGCCGGCTTCCCATCACACCCTTCAGCACAGGAGGATGGAGGGACAGCGCCGGCAGCCCTGCTGACGCCTGGGGGCCGGGACTTTCCTCACCTTGGCCACATGAAGCGCCCACTGCTCCCGACTCCCAGGGACATTCCTAGAACTCAGCGCTGGGCCCTATCCAGGCCTGGCTAGGAGGGGCTCTGTGCGGAAGGCCCCGGTCCTCACTCGCATCTACTGAGAGAGCCAGACGCAGTGGAGGGTTGCGGGGGGCATGGAGGGAGGGGAAATGATCTCTTCTCATTCCAGAGCCTCTGCCACATCCAAGGGTCTGGGCATTCACATACCCCCCCTCCCCATCACTGGAAGACTGAAGGGACCCCCTGACTGATCTCCTCACACCCACTTGGGCCCCTCCTTGCACTCGCTCATCTTCTAGAAAGGTACCTGAGACTCTGTGACTCCCTTTCTCAAAAGCCTTCAATGGCTGCCCACTGTATCTAGAATAAAATCAACAGAGCAGTCACCCCCACAGCCCTGCATGAGCTAGCCACCACCCGCCATTCACCTCCTCGCTGAGCTCCAGCCACGCTGGCCTGGCTCTGTGCCTCCAGCACGCCAAGCTCCTTCCCATCCCAGGTCCTGTCCACAGGCTGTTCCATCTGCCTGAAACATTCTTAAGTCCCTGACAGGCTACCTCCTTTCCGGCCTGCAGGTCTCAGCTTTAAAGTTATGCTCCTCCCCTGCCCAACCCCCCCACACTACAATCTAAATAATAGTCTCTCTTAAAGGAATCTATTCTTCTCCTCCATAAATTATCACAGTTTGTAATTACGTGTGTGTGTTGGTGCTAATGTTTTGAAATCTTGGTAAGAGCAGAGACTACATCCACCTCATTCTCCTCCGTATCCTTAGCTCCTCGCACAGAGCCGAGCATAAAGTAGGTGCCCCCAAAATATCCGTTGAGTGAAGGAATGAACAAATGAGTACAGAGGAACGCGGTGAACGGGTGGAGATGTCTTCTGGTGGCAGAGGATCACGGTATTGTTTTCCATCTGGCTGACCTCTCCCAGCCTCTCCTGCTGCCCCCAAGGCAGGTGGAGCCACTGGACATCCAGATGCTACTCCAGCTCCTTCTTCCTTGTAGCGAATAAGCTTCTGAGTCTTCTCCATTTGGGGCTTTCTGATGCCAGTCTGCACGTGCCCACAGGGCCTCTCACACCACCGTGGTCCTTCTGATGCCAGTGCACACACACTCGTGGGGTCACTCCCTTCAGGGGACCCTAGGCCCACCATCTTGGTCCTCCATTTTGGGTCCAGTTGAGGTGAGGTTACTGTGTGGTAGGGGATGCCCAAGAAAGGGTTAAGTTGCCAGAAGCAGAGTCCGGCCCTTGGGTTTGCTCAGCCAATCAGAGTCTGTCCTGATGAGGTAAAGCTTCTATCCTGGGTAGCATTGGTTGAGCTGGCCGGCCCCATCTCCTGCTGGAGAGGGCCATAAGGGTGGAGTTTCTGTGGAACCAGACAGAACTGGAATTAGCTTGCTGTCCACTCAGGCCAGGGCTGCCTGACTCCAGGACCTGCCCCTGCTCCTTCCTAAGGTGCTCAGACAGACCTGGCATCTCCGGGCCCGTCTCTGGCTGCCCCAACGGAGATGACAAGGTGGCATGCACCTTGGGGTCCCATTTGGGAAAAGTCTTACAGCCTGAGCAGACCCAGGAGACCTCAGTTTCCCTGCCTGGGCCCTGGAATATGTGAGGTGGCTACCAGGAAGGGGCATGGAGCAGTTGTCACATGTGCTCAGAGTGGCAGCATTCAGCTTCAATCAACAAGGCCACTGGATGAATCTTCTATACAGACATAACTTTAATAATAATAACAAAAACTCACAGAGTTCTTCTTGGGCACCACTTTGCTAAGCACATTACATGAGTTTAGTCCTCATGAGAACCCTGTTAATCCATCCACTTTATTGAAAGGAAAAACCTGAGTCTCAGAAAGCCTCGGTGTGTCACCTGAGGTCACAGAGCGGTAAGCACTTACACCTCCCATATCACTTGCTATGTTATTTTTGAACAATCGGTTGGCATTTCTGCCTCCGCCACCGGACCGTGATTTCCCAAGGAAAGAATGCGACGGATCCATCCGTGCGTTCCCAGCATCAAGCCCAGGGCACACCCTGAGAACAGGCAGTACCTGCTGCCCCGCGCCCCCCTCCTCATGCCTGACAGCTCTATGGAGGGCCCACTCTCCTCGAAGGCTTCCCATTGGCCAGGCCCGCAGTGCGGGCTCAGGGGAGGTTCACCAAGTGGATGACGGATGTGCAGCCAAGACTGCCCTGGACCACTCTTACGACCCATCAGATATGGCCTTTAATGCTTGGATTGCCACGCTGGTGCCTGCCATGTCTGTCCAATTACAAGAGAATTCTCTAAGGACAGGGACCAGGTGTCAATCATCTCTGGGATCCCAAAGGACCTGAACTAGTGTTTGGCACAGAGCAGGCATGTATGATGTATGCCTGATTGAATAACTAAAATAATATGTATCTGTTTGTCCCCACTCACTTGGAATCTCAATGGCCACAGGTGGGACCCCCTGCGAACTGTTCTTGATTAGAAGCATCAGCACTCCCCAGGCAGGGAGTTTAGAAAAAGTCATCCCAGGCAGAAGAAAACAGATAGGTTCCCTCCGGGGATAGACGACGAAGCAAGAGAGGGGGCAGAGTTCTGATGAGGAAGAGGGGGTGGTGAGCAGAAGGAAGCTGGGAGAGGAGAGGAAGTGGGCCAGTCATTTCTACAGAAAGAGGGAGAGCATGCACGCCCACCCAGAGCAGCCTTCTGCCTGCCATGGTCAGCTAAGAGTGAGCCAGAGAAAGGCCTGGGAGCCCCCAGAGAAGGGATGCAGCCATTGTGTCCATCCTGCCTCAGCTGGAGCCCCACACTGCAACCCACAGGCCACAGGCACCTCAGACACGGACAGAAAAGTCTGTGCCTGCCGTTCCCCCACCCCCCTGGAGGGAACAGCCCTGGCCGATTTCACAGGCAGTCAAGTTATGCGGAAACCTTCAGGACAGAGTGCCCTAGTGAAGACTGGATGACCCCAGGCCCTCAGCTTTCACGATAATCACACAGCTTGAAGAGCTAAAAAGAGCCACCCGACCAATGTGCAGACAGGACCACTGAGGCCACAGTGGGAAGCAGATGCCAAAGGTCACACAGCAGGTAGTGGCCCACCTGCCTCTCTGTTGTTCTCTGAATCCACCTTCCTCCAATTCCCTCCGTCCTTCCCAACAAGCATTCATGTTCAGGGCATACCACCTTACTTTTCCCAAATTGGGAAAGAACTTTGCATTCCTCAGACTGTCTTAAGAATGCCCCTTCCAAGGTGTCAGCGAACGCTGTTGGAAGGAACAGGGCTGGGAAGGGGCGGCATGGAAGTCTGGCGAGCTGCCTTGCAAACCCCTCTTTCCCCAGAGAGGCATTTGAGTCGGGGGGCGCGGGGAGTGGCTTAGGCAGCATTTCCATGGCGCAGCAGAAGGCGGAGCCCTCACAAGGAAGAACAAAGAAGAGGCGTTTAAAAAGGCACACTACTCAGTCAGGACTCGAACAAGTTGGTCAAGCAGGACCCTTTTTGCTTGAAAAGCAAGAAGCCTGTGTCGGCGCTCTGCTCCACCTGCCTTCTTCCCTCTCCCCTGGAGGACAGCAACCCCAGCGGCAAGGCTGTAGCCCAGCCTTTGGCAAGGAGGTTCCTGGTCACCTCTGAGGTGGCCAGGACCTGAGGGAGCCGAGCACCGGCGGATGACCTGTGACCGGCTGCGCAGCCACGTGGGCCGAGTTGTTAAGACTGCCAAAGCACTCCTGGAGCTACGTGGGGCTGGAGAAAATTGTATTTACTGGAACTTCTCTCAGGGAGCATTCTGCAAGTGACTAGAAGGAGTAAGTTGCTAAGATTCCTTAAGTGTGTCTGGTGGAGTGGGGAAGCTTGGGCAGTGAGACCCCCAAGGAGCCCACCTAACAAAAGCTGGTCGCATAACTGCCTTCTGAGGCACTCGGGCCACATGGGGTGTGTGAGGCTGGGGCTGGGCCCGGTTCTCAGGCGAGGAGGTGATGCTGAGGCTGTCTCAGGGGTCAGGCTCTCCTTCTGTTCACCCTTCTCCCACCCGCACACAGCTTCTCCATTAAACACACATTTAAAGAGTCTTGATTTGAAGAGGCATCCAACTGTTGCCTGCCCGGGATGCCCATATAGCCTTGGTGTGGCCCTGAAGCCAGGCCCCAAAGTCCTAGGCCCTTCCAGGGTCAGCCAGCCCAGGCCGCAGCCCTGCAGGGACCAGAGGCTGTCTCAGAAACCCAATCTCCCTTCAGTCACTTACACTGTCCTCCCGATGGAAGATGGAGAGACCCCACGGCCTTGAGAAGGCTATTGCCAACACACTCCAGAGCCCACCAACTCTGAAGTTGAGGCAGAAAGAACTCTTTCCCCCAGACCAGGAGGAGCTAAGTCCGAAGACAAGAAAGCTAGGGACGGGAGTTCAGCCACACGACATCCCAGGGGCTGCCCCAGTGAAGAGGGAGTGGCCTAGTTTCTGACTGTGACCGACCTGGGGCCTTGGGATACATCTCTGTTCAGTAGAAGGACCTGACAGCGGGGAACCAGCCAGCGTAGCAACAAGCAGCCTGGGTGGACGCCGGAGCCGTGGACTCCCCACAGCTGTGGTTGACTGAGCGCCTGCTGCACACCAGGCTCCATGCTATCAACTGTACATGCAGCCTCTCATTTAATTCTCACAACCACCCTTTGGGGGAGGAACTGTTGTCCCCAGCTGGAGACACCAAAGCATTCAGTAGTACAGTGAGTTGCCCAAGGTCACATCGCCAGTCAGCAGCAGAGTGTGACTGGGAAGTCCGTGCTCTTCCCGCTGTCCTCTCTCATCAGAGTTATTCTCACCCCTGGCTAGTGTGAAACAAGATAACTTTCAAGTCAGAGATTACATAATTCTCAGAGTCTTTCTCCCTTCCTTAGGGAATAGCTGAGAGCTGCGTCCCCCACTGTCCCCCCAGAAAAGGCTGTCCAGCCACCTCTGCCCCGCCTCCTGCCCTCATGAGGCCTGTCCCCACGCCTGCTGCCCATGGCACAGTAGGCCTGAATGCATCGGGGAGAAGCAACAAGCCCAGCAAGCTTACTGGCTGCCGCTCACTTTCATTTATCCGCCCCCGCCTGTCCAGCAGTCCAGCTACCTCCGCTCCTTCTGCAGCCAACCAGACCAAATCCAAACATGGCCAACACTTTTAGCAACAGATGGCACCTGACTCACAAATGGGAACTACAGCTCTGCCTGGTGGCTGGCACCATGGTCCAGCTCCCATCCTATCCCCCTTCACAGTCACGGGACAAGTTGAGGGGCGCCTATCCCAGATCAGCCTCAGCCCAGAGTCTCTAATCTTCACTGATGCTCCAGCTGGCCAGCCCCGAGGCCCCAGCAAACTCCACTTGGCTCCACTTGGCTGTGGCCTGCGTCGAACTAGAACAGCTTCTGTAAACGTCCCTCTCAATTACGTGTGCCTTGGACCAGTGTTAAACACCAGTGTGCTGCCCCTGGGCACGACCTACCCAATGGCAGAGGGGAACCACATGCCAGGCAGCAGCAGGCAGGCCAGCCCAAATTCCACCTTGCCATAGGCAAACCACAGAACAGAGCTGAGAAGCGATGGGTCACGCTTGGTTTGGCTCTGTCACTCTACCTGAGCAATCTGAACCCACTCAACAGACCAGTGAGAGGCCAATGGGGAGAGACATTTGAGCACAGGCCTCCTGGCCAAGCTCATTGCCCAGATCCAAGTCCTAAGCTCGGAATGGTCCCAAACTCAATCCGGACACTCAAGGGTCCAGGCTGGCCGAGGGGAAGCCAGGCAGCCAGGGCTGCAGCCACTGGCAAGGCCCTTACCTTGTTCTCCGGGGGCGAGGCCGACAGCTGCTGCTGCTTAGCGATGTTCTCCGACAGGCACCAGCACACTCTCTTCTTCTGCTCCTGCGAGTGTGCTTCCAAAGTGAATAAGCACTCTGCCTTCTGACGTCAGGGAAAACAGAGAAAGGGACGGTCAGGCCTGCTCCCTGGTTCGGGGGCTCCGGGGCCCAAGCCCATCCCTGGGCTCCAGAGGGTGAGGTTGCAGCAGTGAGGGGAGTGCCCGCTAAAAGCAACAAATGCACACTAATCCCCAGTGACATCGAGGCAGCCAGAGGAGCAGGGAGGCTGGCTCGGGGGCCAGCTGGCCAGCCGTGTGCCCACGGGTTGGGGGAGGGGAGGGAGGCGGTGGTTCCCAACACAGTGGAGGCCTGTGGAGAGCCGCAGGACAGAAATGGTGAGGTCACCCCCAGGGACAGGCTGCACAAAGTCTCTGGCCCTCTGATGCTTTGAGGAGCCAGGACTCCTCCCCCGGCTCCCAGAATGCCCCTCCCCCACCTCAGTGCCCCATCTGATCACGAGGCCAAGGCTAGATGGGTGGCTGGACAGACATACCAACAGAACTCAAACAGAAACTCACATCCCTTTGGAAAGAAAGCCTTTGGCGGACACAGCTGTGCGGCCTTCTGCAGCCCCACTCCTGCCTGGCACGTGAGCTGGGCCTGATCAACTGAGAGCAACAGCAGGCTCCAGCACTGCTGTCATTTACATCTCGCCTTGCTATTTACCCTTGTTAAATGCTGCTGTCTCGTCTCCCCATCTAGACTAGAAACTCCTTCTAGGAGGGCCTTTTTCAGCAGGGCCTAGCACAGTGCTTGGCAAATAATGGCCTCAGGAAGCTCTGGCTCCCTGGAGGGACTTCCGGGATGACGTCAAAGCCAGGCCAGCTTTGGCACAAGCACGGGGGAGCTGCTGGGACCCAGAGAGCCAGCCGAAGCAGTCGGAACGTGCTGGGGGCGGGGCAGGACAGCATGCCCAGGGTTATCATCCACTGCAGGACACTCTGATCAGGGGGTTGCAAGCTCTTTCTGACTCCGCTGGAATCTGATTATAACCCCACAGGGCTGCGATTAGATGAACTCAGCCAGCGAGCTAAGAGCATGACAGGATGGCTTGGAACAGAGAAAAAGACAATGTTTCGATGCAGTCCTTTCTTGTTTTGTAGTTGGCAGACCTGGTTTGAATCCCAGCTTTGCCATTTCCTAGCTGGCGACCTCAGGAAAGTCTGTAAAATGGGAATGCTAAGACAGCACGTGCCTCTCAGAGCTGTGGGGAGGGCGAGCAGTGACAACCATCTCGCCTCCCTCAAACCAGCAACGACTGTTGTTATCACTCGGACTTCATTCACTTAATAACATTACTAAGCACCTGCTGTGTGGCAGGGACTGTTCTAAGCCCTGGGGTAAAGAGGGAAGGAAGAGAGACCAAGCTCTGGCCCTCAGGTTGGGGGCAGAGACAATAAACTGATCAACAATTAAACAATATAATTACAAACTGTGAAAAGGCCAAAATGGAGAAGTCCTACTTGAGCCTGGTGGGCAGAGAAGGCCCCTCTGAAGGGGCCAGCAAATGAGCAAAGGCCTGAACAATAAGGAGCCAGCAAGGAAAGTGCTTGGGAGAAACTGTTCCAGGCAGAAGGAACAGCCAATGCAAAGGCTCTGAGCTGGGGTGGTTATCTGCCTTGTCTAAGAGCATTTGGAGACATTTTCTACCCTGCCATCCAGCCCAACCCTCAGGGATGCCACCCTCCAGGGCGAGGCCACTTCCCACGCTAAGTGTTCCCAAGATACCAGCCATCCCTCTCCTGTCTCAAAGTGCTCAGAAGCTGATCTTCCCAAAAGCAAGAGAGGAGAGAGGGAAGAAGGCCCCACCCCTGGCTTCAGGGAACTGGCCGATGTGGGAAGGCAATCCGACCACTTACCAGCAGGTTCCTCCACTTACCGGAACCCCCAGCCCACTGCAGGGGAAGGGCACGCCCAGCAAAAGACCCTGAGATTCCCCAGGGAGAAGCCAGGTGGGGCAGGAGCTGACCTGAGGGCCCTCTGCAACCTGTCTCATCATGTTCCCCCTGCGAGGGGAGGCGTGAGGCACGGACGACGGCCCCTTCCAGCTTGGAAAAGCCATGGCTCCACAAAGCTGGCCCTGGCCTGAGCCCCCCAGCCCTGCCTCTACCCAGCTGTTTGGGCTTCAGCAAATCTCTTAATCTCCCTGAGCCCCATTTTCCTCCTCTCTTTCTGTTCTGAAGCAGGAATTCTGCCTTAATAATAATTTCTTGTATCTAACCATCAACGTTTAAAAGCACTTTCTCCTCCGTGACCTCATTTGAATCTTGACAATTCCGTGAACAGGCAGAGAGGCCACAGATTGTTACTCCCATTGTATGGAAGGGAAAAAGCAAGGCTCAGAGAGCTAAGGGCCTCCCTGAGGGCTTATGGCCAGTGAGCAGCAGAAGACAGACTCAGAGGCCCAGAGAAGCACCTGCTGTGATTTCTTCCCCAGAACCTGGGAGGCCTCCCAGGAGGCAGCCGCACCGCTGGCTGGCAGGAATGCTCCCCTTTGCACACTGGGCCTCAAAGCAACCAGAGTTCAAAAGCCTTCAGAAGAAGTCTGTCGGCCAGTGGGTCTCAGAGCAGCTGCAGAGTTCACTGGCAGCTTCTGTACAGCTGTGCCCTGCTCTGAGCTCCAGGACGGTGGCCCCCTCCTCCAGAAGCGCAAAGAAACTTCCCCACTGAAGCTGAACGGGCCTCTCCCAGCGAAGGGCTGAGACAGCCACCGACCACCCCAGGCCCCACACAGTGCTCAGTACTTCACAGCAGTGTCCTCATCCTTCTTCCCACAATCTCGCAAGGCAGCAAGCAGGGATGGCACTCAGGATGGCCACCGCATCGCCTGTATCGACAGTAGAGTGCAGGGCTGGGCCTTGCCCCTGAAAGGGTGAAGCTGTGAGCCCTGCAATGATCGAGGACCCAGAAGGCTTTTGAAGCACCAAAGACCTGAACCCAGGCCTGGCCTGGGGGTGGGGCTGGCTGTCTGGGATGGGCACCAATTTGGGAAGACCCTTGCTCCAAAGCCTCCCTCTCTAAGTGCTTCTGGAGCTTTCGAGGCTGGCCCAGGCAGGAGAGAGAGCAAGAAGCCAGCTCCCTCCAGGGAGCCTGAATTCCCATCCTCCTCAATCTGTCAAAATCAGGGGCCCCTATTGCCTGCCTGGCTGCCCCAGCATGTGGACCATCTCTCAGTCCACTGTGTGAGCCAGCTCATCGGTTTCAAGACTGGTGCACACTGTGCCCCCAATACCGGGCTCCAGGGTCAAGTCTGGAAGCCGCCCTGAAGGCATCCTTAACACGCTCAGATGCAGGCCCTCCTGACCACAGGGTGGTTAGCCAAGCACAGATGCAGATGCAGCAGCCCTGCGCCCCGGCCTCTGCATTCAAACACGAGCATCCCCAGGCCCACCAGACCCCCAGGTCCTCTTGGCCTCTTTAAAACCCCCATCTTGCCTCATCTCCTTTTCCTGAACTAACAGTATCTTTGTAAATACTAAAACCTCTTCTGCTACGATTTAAGTTTCTTCACTTGCTTTGACAAACATTCTCTCATTTAATCCGATTCTCCTAATGACTCTATGAGATGGGGGCGGGGGGGCGAAGGAAAGGCACAGCTGTTACCACGTTTCAGATGAGAAGACTAAGGCTCAGAGAGGTGAAGTCGGCAGCCCAGGAGGTCTCAGGAGAGGAGAGATTCAAAGTCTGTCCTCTGCCTCCTCCAGAGCCTGGGATCCTGACCCATTTGTACAACTGTATCCGTACATTACAAAGAACGTGAGATCTCCCTCTTTGCTTTCTTTTCAAAAGATCAATAAATCATTGGTGATGTCTCTAATGGAGAGTAAATGAATATGAAAAGCTGTCCCCCTGTGAGGAAGCTGGCAGTAACAAGAGCTGCCATTCATGGGGCTCTCACCGTGTGCCAGCCTCTGTGCAAAGTGCCTTGGATACAGTATCTTATTGAATCTCATTTAATCATTACAACAGTCCTGCAAGGTGGGCTGCATCAGCCTGGTTTCAGAGATGAGTATGTGACTAGCCCAGATCGCTCAGGAAATGGCAGAGCCAAGGTTCAAATCTCGGTCTTCCTAACCCCAAAGTACAGACTCTTAAGTTAATGAAGCCAGGATCAGATTCTAACTTAGAGAATGGTCCCCCGGCCAACATGCCCTTTGACCCCAGGGCCCCCAGTGCAGCCAGTCGTGTGCTGCATCTGTCCCATGGATTTGCAGGGGCTGAGGGACACTTGTCCAGGTGTATAGAGACCCCAGGGCCAAGGACTGCTTAGGACAATCCCACTCAGGACCTACTGCTGGGGAACACTCAGAGCTGCTGCCACCCGGGCCCTTGGGGCTTTCTCAGTGCGGTGGAAAAGCCTCTCCAAGCCTGCCCTCCCTGCCCTGGTTTCTTCTCGGGGGGCCACCTGCACATTGGGTAATGAAGAAACCACTGTTGGAAGTTCCAACCAAGATGTGAGTTCGGGGATCTCCATGGGATCCAAAACCACTGGGTCAATCCTGTTCCCAGCTACAAGGCAAGAAGGCCTCTTGTCTTCCCCGCATTACAGACACACCTCTCGTAAATAACAGCCCATTAAGAGAAAAGAGAGACTTCTGGCTGCCTGTGAGCTTCAATCCCCCAGCCCCTGGGGTCAGATCACCTGGCACTTTACAGAAATAAGAGGCCACAGATCGATCACCCTTCATCAGTCTTTGGAGGGTTAGGAGTCACAGCTCCCTGGAAACCAATGAGCCGAAGTGCTTTTCTCTGGGAAAAACAAACCCAGCCTGGCAGGAAGCTCTCTTGGCGGTAAAGAACCTGGAGACTCACTTCAGGCCCTGCCAGAGAGACTCAGCACCCAGAGGGGTGAGGCTGGAGGAGCCAATGCCCTGGCTTGTCCCTGCCTGGCTCACGGCTTCTAAACTGCTCCCTTGGTTCTGTGGAACTGAACACCGCCAGCTCTGAAGCGCCAGGAACTGAAGGAATGATTTTCAATTACAAACAACACACACATGTTCTTCTCAAAAGGGTGCACCTCTTGGCCAGCCAGTGTAGACCATGCTCCACCCACAGAGTATGGCCAGTATAGACTTCTACAAGACAGGCGCGCAGGACTGTTGAGTGAGGCAGACTTAAGCAGAAGCAGAGGGCAGGAATGGGTCGAATGAATTCTTGCTTGGAACAGATAGCACCCCTACTCATATTGGCAGAGACACAAGGTTGGGAAGAGAATATGTGCTGAAAATCGAAAAGAATTTGTACGGCTCATTGGTTCTCAAATTTTCATCACCAAGGACCTCTCTGATTAAACCCCTGGTGATGATATTGCATTTAGCAAACCATATCAAGCAATAAGTTGTTGGCCCGATTTTGCTCAGCAGAGGCCCAGCACCGCCCGTCCGAGCTTCTGATCAGACTGAGGTAACCAGGACACCAATCACAGACAGCTGATGTTTTCTTTAGCCTGTGTCATCTGGCCCAGGTAAAGGTACAATTACCCTCAGGCCGTTTGAAAACACTGACAAGACCCTGTAGGAGGGGTCATGGGTGGTACTTCCCAGAAAAAGAGGAAGAAAGAGGCACGTGCAAGGAGCGCAAGGATCAAGGCACATGCTAGATAGAGCGAGGGGAACCAAATAAATAAATAGGGTGATCGACAGGTGTCAGGCCACGGCCTCGCTATCACCCTGTGGGTGCTGGAGACCAGGCGGTCTTGAGAGAGGGATCCTCCAACACTTTCATGTCCAGAGACACAGGGGCAGGGACGGCTGTTCCCAGTCCACAGAGCAGGCCACTGCCATTCTGGACCTGCCCAGGACCGGGGCATGACATGGTGTGGAGGCGAGATCAGCACCTTGGCCTAGAACCCAGCCCAACATCTTCCCTCCAGTGCGAGGTCACAGAGAGAAGGACTCACCTCTGCCAGATACAGCACACAGAATTTCAGGTCTTCTGAAGAACCTTGGAGGGAACAAAAAGTGAGACTTGCATTAGAACTGGCCACAGAGTCACCACAGTTTGCTCCAGCACAGCCAGCTGTCTCGCCCAGAAGGCTGTGTGTGGGATTTCCTGGAAAAAGAGGAAGAAAGAGGCAGGCACAGGGGACAGGGAAATCTCTGGAGGAAAGCTCACTTTATAACTAACCAGGCGGAGGCCCCGTGGTAAGGCCCTACAGGTCAGCCTCTCCCAAGGAATGCTGGGATCTCGCCCCCTGAGACGTAGCCAGGAGCTCCCTCCAGGCATCACGCAGCCAGGTGCAGGGAGCTGTCCTCCATCCCAAGAAGCTGCCTCCTTTCTTCCCTGCAGTGAGGGACACGGAGGCAGCACACGTTCGGGTTTTCCATCCAATACTCCAACTGCCTTCGCCATTTTGAAATGCAACAAGGAACCACTTAGTTGCTGGGTGGGCCTTGTTTTCCGCTAAGGAATGCATGAGCTGTGCAGGGAATTCCCAGTCACAGGCTGGGTGGAGCCCAGAGATGGCTCCCCGGCCCAGGCCCAACCCCTCGCTGTGTTTTCCTGGAGCCACCTCACCCTGGGTCTAGAATCCCAAACTCAATCATTCACCAAGCCCTCTCCACCCTGAAGGCAGCTGGGAGGAACTGTCCCCTCCTCCAGCAGAGGAGCTAATGGAATACCTACCCTAAAGTGGAAGATGACTTGGTCAGCACCTCCCCGGGCAGGCTGTCATTTTTGAGGGAAGCAGACATACAGCATGTCTAACAGCAAACACTTAAAGTGCCCTGGACCTTTAGAGTGTCACAGTGCCACGTGCCACCACTGTGCCCAATGCTTTACACGTGTAAGCTCAACCCTCACAACAACCCCTGTGAGACAGGGGTTCTCATACTGTGATTCATGGGAGAAAACGGAGGCACAAACGAGCTGAGTAACATGCCCCAGACAGAAAGGGGAAGGACCAAGATTTATGCCCGGGAAGCCTGGCTCCAGAGCCCACACTCGGCCCACTCCATACCTGCCTCTCAAACACCCACCATGCAGGCCCTACCCAGCCCCTCTGCCACTGTAAGACACCAGGCCCAGGACTGGGCTCAAAGCAGATCCCTCCACACACAGCCAAAGCAAAGAAATTGTCAAAGAAATCAAAACGTGTTGCAAAGAAAAGGTGGCAAAGGAAAAACAGAGATAGTGGGTCAAGCCTATGCCTAAGAAAAGTAGTGAGTGAGGGCCCTCGTGTGGGTGACGGCCAGGCCCCCTTGGAGTAAGGACAAGGGCAGTTCTCTGGGTAAAACTCTCCCGAGGGCCCGGGGTGCCAGCCAGAGCCAGAAAAAAATAGCCTATCAGTAAACGGGGTTCGCCGTGGACTGAGAATACATCCTTCTACTTCTCCCCACCTAGAGACGGGTCGGGAGGGAGGGAGCCCTGCTCAGAAACCCATCATGTTTAAGAAACCTCTAATTTCAAAGCTTCTTCAGTTCCTTGTGTTGTTGAGGGTGGAGACAAGGGGAGGTGGTTTCTTCTGTTTAAGAAAACACACTGGGACGTTTCCTTGACTTTCCAGAAGCAGACCTTAGTGCCAAGGGAGAAACAAAAAGATCCATGTAAGAAAAGAACAGAAATTTGGGTTTTAGAAGGTGGCAGTGGGAGAAGAGAAGGTTCTAGAAGGGAGGGGAAAGCCAAGGAGATGGGTGCCTCAGGGAGACAGGAGGCCGAGATTGGGGGAATGTAGCCTAGGACATAGTCCCCATGGCAAGGGGTGGCTGATGGATTGCCTGGACAGCTCTTCTGTGCTGTGACACCCCCCACCTCCTGCATTACCCCAAACCATCACTGGAATCGGCTCCACACCACAGCCTTGTGCTGGTGGCACTTTGAGGGGAGGACAGAACGGGGGCAGTGCTCAGCATGGCTCAGAGTCTCATAAAAGGACGACGAGCCTCGGAATCCAACAGTGCCGGGCAGGAGCTGCAGCTGCGGAAAAGCAGGCTGCAAGGTGGCTGACCCAGGAGAGGACCTCAGCCCCACCAGAAACCTTCCTGGAACATTAGATGGGGCTCTGGACTTTCCAGAGTGTGGAAACAGGGACGAGTGCGAAGGAAAAGAAACAGTGAAGCAGCACACATTCGGGTTTTCCATCCAACACTCCAACTGCTTTAGCCATTTGAAAATTTAACAAGGAGAAATTTGGTCCCAGGGTGGGGCTTGCTTCGCACCACGGAATGCGTGGGCCAGACAGGGGGCGATCCACAGTCATGGGCTGGGTGGGGCCCAGAGACGGCTTCAACACCCGGGTCTGACCCCTCTGTCATTTTCCCAGAGCCGTGTCAGGCCTGGTCCGAGATCCCAAACTCAACCATTCTCTAAGCCCTCTGCATCCTGCGAGACACGCCAGGAGGGCTGTTGTGTCCATTTTCCAGACGCAGAAACTGAGTTCCAGGGAGGGAAAACAACTTACACGAGGCATACAGCGAGTAAGCGGCAGAGCTGAGATTTGAACCCAGGACCACCTGCCTCCGAAGCCTGGGTTCTGACCACTCTGTCACACTTGTGCCCCCCAACCAGCTGACTCATCAGTCATTCCACCAGCTATGTGCCCCAGAAGTGGGAATGCGTCTCTTCCACTGCCATCGCCTCGGGGTCAGCACTGAGGTGGGCTCTGAGGATGTGCTCAGAAGATGGTTACAGACTAACTTTAACTCCAAGCATTCCAGCGGCTGGGACCTAAGCAGCTGAGTTTCCAAGGCTGGGCACCTGCTCCCCAGCATGGAGGGAGAGCCCAAGAATCAGCTGGACATTTCCAGGCCATCCTGAGAGACCCAAGCAGGTCAGGAAGACATGCTGTGGGAGGGATGCTGGCCGCCTGGGCGGCAGAAACACAAAGAGCAGCAAAGCCAGTGGGCGGCAGAGGCAGGAAGAGACCACAATGGGCCCCGGCTGACCGGAGATGTCCCAATTGTTAGCTCCCGCTCTCTGCCCGTTCCCATTACACTGCCACTCAGCCCCACTGAAGCTTGGGGGAAGCTGGGCAGGAGGAGGGCAGGCAAGGTTTAAGTGGCCACCAGCAGGGAGCCCAGGGGGAGGAGCGCCCTCGCAGCCCCCTGAGCTGAGGCAGTGCTTCTGGTCTCCTTTCAGTCATTCATTCATTCACTCAACAAACAGTCACTGGGCACCCATGACGTTCTGTGCCCTTTGCTAGACCCTGGGAGTACACTTGGCCAGCAGAGCTAAACACCCTTCAGACAAGTGTCAGAAAGAGTTTATGGTCCCTGGGTGGGGCAAATTCTCCCCCTGCCGGGGAACGACCCTCGCCAGCCCCAGCCCCCAGGAAAGGCTGGCTGTGCTCCTTGTCCACCGTCTTCTTTGCCCACATTGAACTCTCCGCACAAGTTGATTTGAAAGAGACTAGAAACCCAGCAGTTGTGAGTAATGTTAATCAGAGACCATTCGGCCAACAGAAGCTCCAGCTGAGGCCCCAAATGCATCTCTTAAAAGCCTCACGCAGGCCTTGCTGCCTCAGCGGGTCTCTGGGGGCACCCAGGAGGCAGGCAGGAAGTCGGGCACCAGGACACAGAACACCGAGTCCTGTGGCTCCAACTCCAGCTGCAGGAGGAGGGGTCACCGAACTTCTGTGAGCCCCAGGACCCACAAGCCTGTCTCACGGAGGGAGGCAGGCAGGGGAGGAAGCCCGGGCTCTGCCAACGCCTGGGAAGAGATCTTGGCGATGGAACATGCACCTTGAGTGCTTGCTGTCCCTGAGCCATTTCCTTCCCTCCCAGCAGCGCCCAGGCTCCCTGGAGAGCCACATTCACCGTGTGTGCTGACTGCCACTGCTGGAGACGGGCAAGACAATTTGTCTGCACCAAACCATTTGCCCAGCAAGCCCAGGACAGGCACACACATGCACACACATACACACACCCATCTCCCATGCCAACAAACAGGCTCTAATGGCGGTGGCCATCTCCCCTGGGGAGTGCTGGCCTTGGCCACCCTCAGCCTGCCATCTGCGGGGAGAGGATGTGGTCTCCAGCCCAAGGAAGCCATGACCGCACAAGGCTGTCGCTCACGTGGGCTCAGCACCTGGAAGGTTTCTCCACAGCACCTCAAGGCCCCATAGCACCCACCCTGACCAGCTACCCCCCCCGTGGAAGGTGGAGCACACCCTGCCTCTAACTTCCAACCTTGGGTCTGGGGGCTCCAGGAGGGGACCATCCAACCCATTCTTGGTGGAGGCTCCCCTGAGGGATGGAGCAGGACAAACGGGCACTGTCCAGCTTCTCACAGCAACCGCAGGGTGTGTCTGGGGATGTCAGGGCCAGGGGAAAACACAAGAGCTGACCCAACCCCCCACCCACAGAAACTAAAGCCCCAAAAGGGAAAGGGCCAGTCAATGTCAGTCACCCCAAACTCCCAGAAACTACCCCCTACTCTACCACTGGCCCTTTCGCTCCCATCCCAACACCCTCCCAAAGCACAGCCAGTTTGAGTCCCTCCTTTCAGCAGGAGGCTGAGCAGACCAGGGTCCTGGGCTTGCGGCCCCAGACCCGAGGGATGAGCACAACAGATAAGAGTGTGGCTCTATAATCAGTCAGCGTGTATTACGGAGCACCACCCCTCAAAGGGCCTGGGTCCCAGATGCCTGAGTGGGGGGCGGGCAGGTCCACAGAGGAAGGGACTGCGCAGTTTGAGGGTGTGTGTGTGAGTGTGTGTGTAAGCGTGCAGGGGGTGGGAGGGACGGGAGAATGGGCATGTAGGGGAGGCTGGGTGGAGGGAGGGAGGTGCAGGGCAGCAGGGAAGCCAAAGGCAGAGTCGCTGTAGCTCTCACCTGCCCCGCTCCGGTGGCGGGCGGGCACCGGGGAGCTCCCTGGACCACCAGCATCGGAGCTGAACTTGTGCAGAGGGCGGCTCCTCAACCTCCGCCCTTGATCAGGCCAAGCCCGCCCCGAGGGAGGGGCCGGCCCCCCGAGCAAGGTGACTTGCCTTTTCCCCCCAGTGGCCACCCTGGTCAGTGGGCAGGAGAAAGCCAGAGGCCAAGAAGGAGAAGTCATAAGTGACTTCCTGCAGGGCGGGAGCGTGGCGGTTCTCACGAGGCCGGTTGTAAGGAGGAGGAACAACAGGGGCGCCCAGCACACGGGCCGGGTTTGCAAACAGGCAGGAAGTTTTCCTGGAGCAAAACCCGTCAAAACAGAATTCTTTTGCCGGGTAATATTTTCCTCCCTGCCCCTGTCACCCCTGCTCCAGCAGGTCTGTTGTTGTTTTCATAATCTGGGAGAGGAAATTGAGCCCCTCTCTGCAGGGACCTCAGGCGCCAAACCAAACCGCTCAGCAGATACTCCCAGCTGGCTTCCCGTTCCCGAGGGGAGGAGGGCGCGATGGAAAGTTTGGGGTAGACAGTCATTCCACGCTCCCACGTGCTCCTGCTCGCCTGCCCACAGCCCCCCGTGCTCCAGCCTCCTCAGGCTCTGGCCTGGGGGATGCAGCCGAGCGGAGAGAGAGCAGCGGCCTCTTGTCCCGAATATGTGTGGTGAGTAGGGTGACGACCAGCATTTATTGGGCACCTGGTGTGGGCCAGAACCTTTGCATAGATGACCTAATTTGACCTTCACAACAACCTTCTGAGATACTATCACCTTTACACATGAGGAAACAGGCTCAGAGAGGTTGAGTAGCTTTCCTAAGGTCACACAGGTAGCGAAGGACAGGGCCGAGACTTGAACACAGGTCTGTCTGAGGCCAGCGCTCTCTTCCCACTCCACTCCATAACCTCCCTGAAACATCTCTGGAACAGAAACCTCCCAGCAAAGCTCAGGGTGTCCATGGAGGCTTGCCAGCCTAGTGGAATGCCAATGTCTGAGAGTCCACCAGCCCAGGACAGGACCTGACCACGCATGCTCAAATGCCCCACTGATAACTGGCGGCTCAGCGGCCAGAGGGCTGGACCCACCCTGAGCATCCAGGCGACCCAGAGCAGCAGGCCTCGGGGCAAGCGGGGAGGGGATGCGGGCACCTTGGGCTCGTGCATACCTTCCTGCAGCTTCACGCTCTGCAGGTAGAGCGGGTTCCTCAGGACGTTGCAGCGGCCAGGCTCGTCCTCCTTGGTGAAGAGCAGCAGGTCCGAATAGGCAAACAGCGTCACCTGCGTCAGGAGAGAGCAAAGAGAACCAGCTGCTCAGCTGTCCCAGAGACCAGGAGCCACCACTTCCCCTGGGGCTCTGAGCAAGGAGTCCTCGTCATCCCAGACAGGGCAAGACTTAGCCAAGGGCAGAAACTGGTCTGCAGTCGAAACTGCCCCCTTGCCCTACAGATTTCTACATCTCCACTCTTCAGAGTAGGAAAAAACAAAGAACAGAACGGACCCTCACGTTCCCTGGCAGATGACCTCAACACACCTCTCCAGGCCTGACACCCCACAGGCCCACCTCTCTAGCCAAACACCCCTGGAATCCCCAGCCCAGCGCCCTTGGCTCAGAGCCACCCTTGAGCTGCAGAATGTCCCACATTCGCTTGCATCGTCCTCTAAAGGTCTGGCTGAGAGAGCACTGGGCTTGGAGTCCGAAGTCAGGAGGCTCCTCTCCCAGTAAGTAGCCATGAAAACTGGTTAAGTCCCTGAGCCCCGTCGCCTCGGTTTTCTCATCTTTACAAACAGGCGAGTCCCCGCCCGGCTTCCTCCCAGGTGCCTTTCACAAGCTCCTGTAGACTATCAATCGAAGCATTGTGCAATGTGGGTATTATTACCAAATTCCTTGCGGATAATTTTAACTGCGATAAGGCGCAATCAGTTCAAGAAAAAGCCAGTTACTTAGCTCCAAGACAGCCACGTACAGAACTTTTATCTCTTTAACGCACTAGCTCCTCCAAAAATAAAGGAGAAAGTTATTTTTAGACAGTATAGGTAAACCAACAGGCATGCTTGGCATATTTTTATGCTACAAAAATCCACTTGATCCTCTAATGCCGCTACAGATTACACTGTTCTTTGTTTTGTAAATCCTGCAGTGGACTTTAGTCAAAAGCAATAAAATCCAATTTTAGATTCTCCAAAGAAAACAAAATATTATTAATGATGTGAACCGCCCTCTGAGACATCAAACTCTGACACTTCGTCTCTCCTGAAGTAAGAAGCGTGAGCCCAAGGGCTTGGCTGGCCGGGGGTCGGGGGAGGTGGGGGGCCACAGTGGGTGAGCGTGACTTTGTGGCGGAAGTTTAAAAAGCCAACATTTAGCCATCTGACTGGTAAAGATGATCTCGCACCTCTAACTCTGAGTCGCTATCCTACAGAAATACTTACAGGGATACACAAATATGAACCCATAAGGATGTTCTCAGCAGCATTTTTGTAATTAAAAAAAAAAGAACATAAACACTCATCAAGAGAGAATGGATAAAACAGACTATGCTACCTTCCTACGGTAGAACTTGAATGCAACTCTTAAGAGAATAAAGAAGTGCCCCATGGGGGCAGAAATGGAAATCTGTTCATCATAAGTCAAAATAGTGCAACGTGCAAAAATATCTACAGTGGAATCCAGTTTGGTAAAATAAAACTGTCAATCTGTTTATACTTTTTTTTTTTTGAGGAAGATTAGCCCTGAGCTAATATCTGTTGCCAATCCTCCTCTTTTTGCTGAGGAAGACTGGCCCTGAGCTAACATCCGTGCCCATCTTCCTCTACTTTATATGTGGGATGCCTACCACAGCATGGCTTGCCAAGCAGTGCCATGTCCGCACCGGCAAACCCTGGGCTGCCGAAGCAGAACGTACGCACTTAACTGCTGTGCCACCGGGCCGGCCCGCTACACATTTTTAACATGTTTAAGACACTCACCACACTCTTCTCTCTGGGGAGTGGCATCTTACTTCATTTATTTCTGTTGAATTTGCCTTATACGACAATGAGAAGCTGTTACTTTTGTGATTTAAAAGTATATAAATGTTTTTCAAAGGACCACTTGGCGTCTTCAGTGTAACTCAAGAGGTTTGAGGGAGTCTGGGTCACAGAGACGATAGGGGGCATTCCTGAGCAGGAGGTTCCAATGGGAACCCAACATGAAGGCTCCAGAACCCTGGACCGAAAGGGTCCTGGCCGTGACTCTCTCCAACCCACTTTCCAACACAGCCCTGACACAACACAGCCCAACAGAAGCCTCCTTTGTTGAGTACTTACTTTCCGCTCAGTGGATCCTCACTTATAAACAATGTCATGGCCTCATTTATACATGAGGACCTTGCAGCACAGAGAGGTTAAGTAACCTGTCCAAGGCCACACAGCCAGGGACCACTGCCCAGGTCTGGCTGACCCCAGGCTCTCACTGTACACAGAGGTAGCAGTAGGCCTACAGCGGGCCTGTCCCTGAATGTGAAAGAACTCAAGCTGGGATCAAAAAAGAGAAGCTAAGGAGACCCCCCCCACCCCTCCAAAAAAAATGAAGTTAAGAGAGGGGAAGAAAATGATGGGAGAGTTCAGAAGGATTTGAGAGGTTGGTTGTCTGAGGGGAGGACTTCCAAGTCCAAACAGTGGGACGGAGGAGGCGCTCAACTGGCTGAACACAAGGCAAAGCTCAGGCTCCCCGACCCACTCACAGGAAGCCTCGAAGCCATCTCCGGACTCACCTGGAAGCTGGCAGGGGAGGGGGTGGAGGAGACAGTCTGTCAGGAGCCCAAAAAGTCACACGATGGCCCAGGCCCAGAGAGGGGTGGATGGAGAAGAGTCGGGCAAGGTGAGAAAGGCTCTGACTGCCACTCTGGCCCCGACTCCCAGAGCTGAGAACCTGGTCTAGACAGGAAGTGATTAAGGCATGAATGAAGAATTTCCCCAAAGGTCGGGTCAGGGAAAGGACAGCACTGGCACACAGCGGGAGGCAGGGCCAGGGCCGAGGGGCGAGCGTGCCAGGGAGGGCAGGTGGGCCCCCCTCCTGGCTCACCAGCATCTTGCTGGCCTTGCTCCCATCTCCACGGCCCAGTCACCTGCTGCCTTCCACAACAGGCCATGGGGGCCGCCAGGTGTCTTCCCCACACTTGCTCCAAAGACACACCTATTTTTCCAAAGGGTCAAGGTGGAGGGATCGCTTGCTTAGGAAATCCTTGAACTTGGAGGGTCACTTCTCCCAAGTAGCCCTAAGCAAGCTTCCTCTGGGAATCGTGCCCAAGGGCAGGGTTTACAGAAAAGACCTTGGTGCCTAATTAATGGTAAACTCAATGAGTCAGTGCGCAAAGTGAGGGCGTGTCTGTCTTGTGCCCCACAGGACGGAACCTCTAGCACAGGGCCTGGCTACACTCTAGATGCTCCGTAACCAAGGCTGGAATGTAGAAATGAGGCTGCTCCAGATGCTGATTTGATCTCAGGGCACATTAATCAAGTTTGTGACTTGTGGGAGAGGGAAGATGAGGGCAGTTCACAGTGTGGGACTGGAGCAGCTCACAGACATTAGCAAACTGGAGCTTATTCAGAGAAGAGATGGGACAAAGAACCCACGGGGAACGTTCCAGGAATAAAGAACTCTGTGGAGCGTGAGGGCGAACTTGCTACAATTTAGCGCTCTCCGGTAACAAAACTGCTGCCTGGAGGGGCTGCCTATACAGACTCACGAACTGGCTGGAAAACCATCAGCTAGAAAGTCACAGGGAGACGATCAGCACGGATGACTCGTGAGGCCCCAACCAACACTGCCCTTCTACAAACTCAGCCAACTCCTCAGGAGTTGGGCTATATTTTAGGCCTGAATAACACGATCCACATCTTTGCTTCCTAGCACACTTCAAGAAAAAGAAGTGTCTTTATTTTACTTGTCTTCAAATCGCTTCTTTCAGTCTCCAAAAGGAGTCTCTTCTAAGGCTCCACAGATCCACCAGGCAGAGATTTTTTTGACAGATTGGAACAGGAGTCAGCCCATTGCTTCAGCTCGTGCTTGCTAGTTTGTTTTGAAACCAACATGCCAGAGGTGGCATGGGATGCGGGAAAACACAGGTGAGCCAGGGATCCGAGTGCTAATCCTGGCTCCATCTCTCATGAGCCTCGAGACCCTCAGGCCCCAGTTCATCTCGGTGGGGCCTCAGTTTTCTCATCAGTAGAGTGGGGACAATTGTGCCTCTCATGGGGGTGCTGCAACAGCTAATTGAGAGCTGGTGTGTAAAATGCATGCACAGTGAGGATACACACAAGAAGTGCTCAGTGTTTGCAGACTCATTGGTGAGCTGACAAACAAAGAGCAAATTTAGACATATTTGTGTGTTTCAGGGTGGCTGACTTCTTCTGAGGCTTGTGAATTTATAGCCACACCTCACTTTCTGTCCCTTGGCCACCTGTCTTAGCTCTAGCCCTCCCCACTTACTCACCAAGCACAGCTCCAAGTGCCTTCTTGTTCCTAAAACTCCAATCTCCCTCAGCAGATGAAGTTTTACCCCCAATTCAGAGGACGTGCTGAGGTTCTTAAGAAAGTTCCCAAAGAAACGTAGTGAGCAAGGCCAGTGTGGTAGAAATAAGCACAAAGCCTGCCCAGGAAGTTCCCTTGGAAGAGACGACGCTCATTTGGAATAGTATGTGAGTTCTAGTCTGCTTGTTTAAAAAAAAAAAAAAGGCAACAACCTGCTTTAGCCATAATTACACATGATGTCCCAGGATGCCGAGGCGGAAAGCGCTCCTAGAGATCAGGCAACCTCGGCTGCCTCAAATACACACCCACCCACTGCTCAGAGGAGAGGGCTGAAGAGGAAAAAGTCACGAGTGAGCCAGCAGGGCGGGAGCCAGCTCCATGCTTCCTGCCTCCAAGTTTCCTGATCTTTCTGACTACCGCAAGCCACCACTCAACTCAGCCAAGCCACGCTGCCAGCGCTGAGTCAGGGCCTGACCTGCAGCAAGCCCCCAGCTCCTCTCTTCAAGGCCCCCAGGTAGTCCAGTCAGCTCCCAGGGCTCCGCTTTCCATGCCCAAGTAGATCTAGGCTCACGGGACTGTGCTGGAACCTGGCCAGCTCTGGGGATCATGTGGGTGAGCGAAATTCCCCCCGTTAGAGATAAGCCAGGAGCAGCCTGGAAGAATGTCATGGTCTCCCCACCCAGGCCTCTGTGGGCAGAGCTGAGCCCAGAAGCAATCACACACTTATCCCTCAGAAGAGGATTTGAGATTTAGGTTAATACAGACACAGAAAACCTGGGTAACTGATGCTCCTCTAAAAATTCTCTTTGGCTGATTGCTTTAATCTTCTCACCCACAAAGTCATTCATCATAGCTAGGGTGAACTGCCATCTCTTCTGCCCCTTAGAGGAAGTCGGCATAAACAAGGGGATGTCTTTCAGGGTTGGAAAAACTTTCTAACCATCAAAGATGGACTAAACAGCTTTGAGAGGTGGTGAGTTCCCCATCGATGGAAATGTGCAAGAAAAAGCTGGGTAGCCATTTGGTAAGGAGGGCGTGGAGGGGGATGGAAGACTTTGCAGGTTTCTTCCACCCTGAGATTTAGAATTCTAAAACCATCAGGAAGAGAGAAACGTTAGAGGCTCGGACGATGGCTGATGCAACCCACCAGAAAACCCCAGCTGGGAAACACGTGTGTGAGTCTTACCTCCGCAGCCTTGTTCCTCCCCTCGTACAGCAGCAGCTCCTCTGACAACAGGAGGGTCCGGGCAGGGTTACAGAGATCTAAAGGCTGGAGACAAAAGTGGGCAGGTCCAAGAGGCCCGATGGAGATGGTGGGGGTGGGGGGAGGCAGCCTGCCCAAGCCAGCCACAGAGAAAGAGCCCTGTCTGCCGGCTGAGCCCGCCCTGTCACCCCAAGAACCACACGCCCCCTCATACACAGATGGAAACAGAAAGACAGACAGTCTCGTCCTGGGCGGAACTGTTGCTGCCACCTTCCCCACCATGAGAGCTCCACTCTCTGGCAGGAAGTCCAACCACGTGTCTAGGCCTTTGCAGGCCTCCTCCCAGCTCCCCCACTCCCCTGGCTCCTGGGCCCTCCCAGCGCCCCTACTCCCCATCCATCCTGTTCATGCCTCAGGGGAAGGTCCCCAGATTTGGTCACCTGAGTCCCTTCAAGGCCAGGCCAGTTCCTGCTCCACATTCATAACACACTTGAGTTCACTGATTCCTTCTCAGCCATTAGTTTCCAGAGACCAGTTCTCACCCAAAACTCTCACCCCACCCATCACCCTGCCCCATCCACCGAGGAGCCCGGCCCCGTGCCCAGCCCAGAGAAAGCTCCCGAAGCTCTGGATTACCCAGCAGGACTTATCCTCATGAATACATATTTATAACATGGCTTCTAGATACCTGACACCAAGCAAGGCTGGAAGAAAGCCAAGGAAACAAATATCAACTCCACACAAGAACCTGGGTGGATCTTACAAATAAGGTGAGGCAAAAGAAGGCAGGCTCAAAAGAATATACGAGGCCTGGTTTCATCAAACTACATTCAAAAAAAGGTCACTTAGGAAAGCACACATAGACAGTAAAACTAAAGAAAAGCAGTGAAATGATTATGACAATAGTCAGGTGAGGCGGCACATCTGGTGTTGGGGGAGGGCATGGTGACAGGGAGAGAGATCCACAGCTTCTGGCGTGGTGGCAGTGGTCCCTCCCTTTATCTCAGTGGATATCCACTTTATTTGTTAAACTACACATTTCAGTGTTATGCCATTTTTGGTTCATGTATTTTATAATTTAAAAGTTTTATAACTTTTTAAAAACTGACTTTCATTTTTTGTAAAAATTAAAACACGAGAACAAAAAATAACCCCTATGGATGTTAAGACCTTTGTGGTTACATCCTGAGAAAGAAGAGACCCAGAGCAAAGCAAAGCCCATGCCCTGGGGACGGAGTTGTCGGGGAGAGGCCATCTGTCAGAGATGCGTTGTGTCCTAACCAAGTGTGAGTTCTAAGATCCACTGGGCGGTGACAGGCCCCCAGCGGGATGCCAGGAAGACCAGAGAAGGAAGGCACAGTCAGAACGGAAGCCTTTGGGGCTGTGTCATCTCTATAATGCCGATGAGAGGATAAACTAAGAAAGTGTATCTGGAAAGCGATTTGTCAATATGTATAAAGAGCCTCTAAGATGTTCGTGACCCATGACCTGGTCATTTCGCTTGTAGGAATCTCTCCCAAAGAAAATAATCAGAGGGGCATTCATGCACAAGGATTTTCATCACAGAGTTATTTACAATAGCAGAAGAAGTAGACATAACATAAGTTTCTGAATAGAGAACTGGGTAAATAAATATGGTACACCCATAGGACATAATATAGCATGCAACCACTACACAATGAGGCTCAAAGAATATTCCATCATGTGGGAAATGCTCAGGCTGCAATTTTCATTTAAAACAGGCAACAGGATGTGAAATGTACAATAAGATCTGTTTGGTTTTTTTAAATGTGTACATGTACACAGAAGAGACAGCTAAATGCTCACACTGGTTACATCTGGGTGATGGGATAAATAAAGGTTTGGAAACGGGGAGGAAGAGAAGAAAGAAGAGGGAGAAGTCAGAGGAGAAGGGAGAGCTAACTGAATCTCAGGCCGCCGGCTGATGCTGGCCAGACATGTTTGCAAAGACCATGGAGAGCAGACAAGAGGCCAGACCTTGAGGCTCTCCCTTGGTCATTTCCAAACAACAGACCACTGGACGAGCCAGGAAGGAGGAGCCTCGGCACACAGGCCCTGTGACATCGCAACAGGCAGCTCTCGCGTGCCTGGCCTGTCCCCAGAGAAAGGGGAGGTCAGGGGGACAGGGAGGGGACCCCCTTGTTGCTCAGCTTCCCTGCCCCCACTCCCCTGTTCCTCCTCCTGGAACCCTCCCTCGGTCTAACCCCCAGAATCCCAAGCACCGGAAGCTATTTGTCTTTCCTGAAAGGGGGCCCTGGGTCCTGGAACTAGGCACCATCCCTGAGTCTCAGGACAAAGGACCCTCCTCTTTCTCACCTCCTCCAGAGAGAGCCCTTGGGGCCAGCCACCAGCTCACCTGGACGAAGACAGGGAACACCAGGACCTTGGGGGCCAAGGTGACGTAGGTGCCGTAGCTCGAGTGTGGGGTGTGCGGCCTCATGACCGGGCAGTTCTGGTAGTTCCCGTGGCCTTTCATGGTCTGCACCGTCTTCATCAGCCGGGACTTCTTCCCCAGGCCCGTGTACGGCTTCCCTTGGCTGGGACTCCCCGACTCTGTGGAACAGAGATGGGGGCCGTGAGGCATTTCCAACACCCCTGCAAAGGCACCCCTCTGCAGAGACAGGGACACGGCCTCGCTCCGTCAACAGCCGATTCCCGAGCATCCCCTGGGTGCCAGGTCCTGCGCAAGGGCTGAGAACACAGGGGGGCCTCAGAAGGGTCTCGGGCCTCAAGGAATTCTCTCGCATACCATGAGAGACGCTGACACGTAAACAAGCAACTCCTGGGCCTGGACCGAGCTGGGAACCACCAGCTGTGATGGAGGCAGCAGTCTCCGCCTGGTGACCGGGGGCCTGAGTCAGACTTATCAGTTTGGCCTCGTACTTTTAAAAATCAGGAAATCTCTCATATTTGAAAAACCAAAAGATCTGACCTCTGCGGGCCCACAGTCCCTCAAAGAACAAGCAATCAGACTAGAGCAGCGGCTGCCCCAGGTGAGGAGCACCTGCTCTCCCCCCTGCCACCATCCCCACTGCTCCCTGCACATGCCCAGCGTAGCTCGCCCCTTCCATCGCCTCCCAGGTCCATGGATAAAGGGACTAGAGAGCCCGTCTCTGCAGTGGGAGCAGAGTCAGTGGGCGTTCCCAGGATGTATGGGGGTCCGCCCCCTACTAGCCATGGGAGCTGGAGCGGCCTGGCTCACTTAAGGCATCTAGAATAAGGAGCCGCACCTGCTGCTCCAGTTCTCGGGGAAGCGCACCAGCTTTGAGGCCACACGGCTGTGTCCAAATCCCACTGCCCTGCTTGCTAGCTTGGTGACCTTCGGCGACTCACTTCCCGGCTCAGAGTCTTGGTTTCCTCAACTGCAATAATAGCAGCAAGCTCCTGGGTTGCTGTGCAAATTACATGAGATGCTCCAAGTAAATAAAGCCCCTAGAACAATGCCTGGAGCCTGGAAAGCGTGCGATAAAGTTAGCTGCTGGCTTATTATGGTTCTTGGTGTTTTAATTCCTCCGCTTGGAAAAGCAGGTTAACCGGCTGCCCCCAGGGACTCTGGGAATCCTAGGCGTCACTGGATCCAGGAGGCACTCTGGTTTGGCCACCAACTCACAAATTATTCTAATCAGAAAAAGGAGAGAGAAAGAGAGAGACAGCCCCAGGGGAGAGAGCAGAAGGCTGCAGGGGAGCCCTCTTTAAGGGACACTGATGGTCACTCCTACTCAACAAGGGGTGGCATATTGGTCTTTATCAGGTCCTGTCCAATGGGCAGAGGAGCGAAACACAGAGTAGCTAAAAAGTTGGGGATTCTTGGATGCAAGCAGGTAGGAGGCAAACTCCAGAGCATTCAGGCTTCGCACATGCCTAGGACCCCTCCAAGGGTTCTCGGCCAGGTGGGCAACGGACCAGCCCTCCCGACCCACATGCCCAGCCTACGTCCCAGGGCCCAGGTCTCCTTCCACCACCCCCAGGCCTGGCAGCCAGGGGGTGAACAGCTGGCCTGACCCCAGCTGCATCTCGGGGAAGCTCCCCACCAACGTGAGGTCTGCCATCTCAGAGGAAAAACGCAGCTCGGAAGGTTTCACACTTGCTTCCTCCGCCCACCCCAGGCCCCTTCTCCCCTAGCAGGGTGAGAAAACAAGTTGATTCCCCCACTAGTGACCACAGATCATAGCCTTATCTTGGGGCAGCACTCAAACCATGATAAGTTAAACCACTTCCTGCCTCTTTGGAGAGTCACTCAGAGAAGAGCAGAAAGCTGATGAGCCCAGGACAAGGGTGGGGCAGGGGCACAAAGGCATGGGAGCAGTCACACAGCTGCTCATCTGATCTGGCCCTGGACATCAGCCCCAGAGGGTCTGTGCCGCCAGGCCCTGGCCCCTTTGCTGGAAGAACCCATCCTGGGTCTCAAGATCTGCACTGGACTTGAGTTGGACAATGCACCGGAACTCAAGCACCAGCTTCCCCAGAGACACGCTGTGCAACCCCGAACAGGTTCCTTCCCCCTCTGAGCCAGAGTTTTCTCCACTGCAAAGGAGAGACACCACAGACTGCTGCCTTGCCCGCCCCAGGGCCGGCAGGGGGCTCACGCGGGAGACCTGATGGCGAAGGGTTGGGTGAATGGCACTGGAGTGTGAATGCATGAGGGATTACTACAAACCCCAGCCAACAAACGATCCCCCACCAGGACTGGTGTTAGGACAGGGCTGCTGGGCCCCAAGCAACAGCATGGACGGGGTCCCAGGGTCAGCGTGGACCTGGACAGGCTAAGTTAACATGACCAAGTCTAGACCAGAGAAGGTAAAACCACACAGGCCTGACCACAGGGGACGGAGGCAAACAGACTAAAATTAAAGAAGGGTACCGTTTGCTGATGCCAAAATCTGGGCCCTGTGCTCCAGGTCTCAGACTTGTAAGAGTCCTTTTCTTCCCTTCCCTGGCCCAGCGGCATAGGGCTGTCACAGAATCTCCACCCTGGCCTGGAGAGTCATGAAAAAGCCACCTGACACACACCTCTGTCCTCAGGTGGGAAAGATCGGCTTAGATCCATTTTGGAGATGAGGCAGCTGAGGCCTGGAGTGGTAGGATGACTTGCCCAAAGTCATTTGGCCAGTAAATGGGACAAAGCAGGATCAATCCAATGTAGGTGGCAGTCACACCCTAGCGCCCCATCTCCACGCACGCCTGGATAAAGTGTGGCAGGTGGGCATGGCTCTCCAAAACTGAAGTTTTGAAGCATCTTTGTTGAAGATAGTCCAGGTTGCAACCCAGTGACTGAGGTCTGTGCAGGCAAACTCCTGCACCCCCACCTGCGACCACTTACACCTTTTGGTCCAAACCCCCACATCACCCCTTTTTGCTCTAACACCTGCTTCACTGACCAAACACAGTAATTACTCAGCTTTGCTCTGGCTCCCGAGGCGAACCCTGGCAGACATCCCACCCCGGCAGTGGCGAGTCTGAGGCCTGGCCGCCTTCACAGGGCACCAGCGGGCCCGGGGAACATGCCAACCGCAGGCGGCAGGTGCCCCAGGCCCCGGAAGGGCACCAGACCCCATTCAACTCAGGATGGCTCAGCCCTCCCTCCTGAAAGGAGGCCAGGCAGCCCAGCCAGGGGAGGGGACAGAAGTCGGCACCGTGGCGACAGCCTCAGCCTCTAGAGAACCCCGAGTGTGTTAAGGGAAGCTTTGTGCCCTGAATTCCACCCCTTCCTCTGAACCCCAGGACTGGCAGCTAGGGACACTTGATTCCTGGTAAAGAGCAAAGACGTCCTTGGATACTAAAATCATTATTATCGTGAAGAATAAATGGAGTAAGGTCAAGTTCTTAGTACAATGCATTCAAAAAGTTACCATTGTCATTAACATCATCATCATCTCCTTACTGTCCCTCTCAGATGACTGTGCCCTTCTTGGTTCGCTAAGTATTGTATTCTCAGAGAGGAATCAAAACATGGATACAGGGTGGCAGGACACCAAGAAGCATCTCTCAGGCTGAGAGGGGATCAATCCTCAACTACTGGCCCATCTCAGAGGACACCTCTCTCCTGCCCTCTTACTCCTTGACCAGCCTTTAAATCCTTAGAGACAACCGGAGCCTTTCTCCTTTAGTCAGTCCTGAGTACCTGCTGTCCGTCACACCCTGGGTCCAGCACTGGAACACACAGACACGAGCCGGCCCAAGCTGTGCCCTGAATGAAGTCACCATTTAGCAGTGGCATCTCCACTCTACCGCAGTGCGCCAACTGAAAGCTTTTTAAAAACTCAATGTCGCATCACTATTGGACTCCTCTCCAGAAGAAACCCAGATTCGTTTCCAACAGATCAGGTGCAACTGCCCAAGTGTCCCAGCCTGGAGAGAGCGAAGATGCCTTCCTCAGCAAGTCTGAGCCTGATGGGAGCCCTTTTCCCCAGAAAAGAGAAAGGCCTTCTTCCAAGTGCCCGCTGTAAGCAAGCATCATCACCACACTCCTGACACAGGGGGACAGCGAGGAAGCAGGGCAACGGCTGGGAAAAGGCCACTCTCAAGGAGGGAGGTCAAAGGGCATTCCATAGGCACTGGAGGAAGGGCTCAGCACGCCCAAGGTGGGCATCGGGATCACAGCAAGTCTGATCTGCACCTTCCAGATATGAGTCAGAGGTCTCAGGCAGGAGCATGGAGGGCCTGACAGAACGCCCAGCCAGCCCCAGCATCAAGATTGATATCTCAGGCTTCCCTGGAGAAGGAATGGGTTTTGAGCGCAGCCTCTCTCCCTGGTTCTTAAAAACTAGGGCCAGGACTTGAAGCCCAAAGGAGCGGAATCCACGCACACAGCAGAGCCATCTGTGCTTCAAAGACAACTAGCCTCCGTCTCGCAGCTCTCAGGACGCAGGCTGCTGCCCACAGCCGTTCTCTCCTTTAATCCTCCACAACCCTCTGAGGGGGAATTATCAGCCCTATGACAGATGAAGAAACTGAGGCTCAGTGAGGGCACATGAGTTGTTCAAAGTCACATAGCTAGAACTCCAGCTCAAGGCCTACCCGCGCCAAGCTCCACGCCTCGCTTCCACGCAGGCCCGACCGTGCTGCCCGCAACACCCAACATATTGGCTGCTCAGTGAGACTGGATGACTCTCAACTGAACACCATCTCTTAGATCCCCTCTCTTCCTTCTGAGTTCAGGCTCCGAGGAAGAAGGACATTGGTTCAGTGAGGGAGAAAAGCTACCAAGAGGAAACAGAGTCTGTGTCAACATGCAGGGGGTCTTGACTCTGCCGGGAAGGCCTCTGAATTCAGAGGAGGCGGCTGGGCCCGGCCTCACAGGCCCGCCACATCTCTCCGGAGCTCGGAGGGCACGGCGGCAGAGGAGAGACTCACCTTCGGGGATGGCATCCTCCTGGTACACAGGCCGCAGCAGCTGTAAGGGAAAGACAGGAGAACCACCTCAGCCCCCTGGGAGGGACAACCAGGCAGGCTGCTCAGCCCGGGCCTGGGGATGGGAAGCAAGCACCTCAGGGCACGAGGGAACGACAGCAGTCCTGCTAAAGAACTGGGGGAGGGGCTTGGAGGGAACACAGAATCCTCCAGAACAGTCCAGTTGAGAGTTTGGCTGTCATCAAGTCTAACCTCTTGGCTGGGTCCCCAACGTCCTTTACGCAACTTGTTCCAAACTGCGTTTCACGGAACCCTGGCACTGTGGGATGCTAACAACCCTGCCACAAAGGGTGCACCAGCCGGGGAGTTCGGGAAATGCTCCGTTAAACAAGGTTAAACCACCCTCTTCACAGGAGGATGCCCTCAGAGCCTCCAGCAGGCTCTGAGGATTGGGAATCGCCCAGTATGCATTGGGAATCTCCCAGAATAGGAAGAGAACATGGGACACTTCTCAAACTTATTTGACCTTAGAACACTTTTTTCCCAGCGTATATCATGGGACTAATGTTCTGGGACAGGCACTCCATCAACCCACGAGTCCATCATGCAGTGTCTGCTTTCATGCCTCCGATGACAGGGGGCTCACTCCCTACCACGCAGCTCACTCCACTGCGGGAAAGTGCAGATTGGCAGAAAGCTCCGCATTCTTTTGAGGTGAACTGTTCCACTCTGGACCTGGATCTGTGCCCTGAGGCCACAAAGACCCCTCTGCTCTCTCTACCCAGCACAGCCCTGCAGAGGCCGGAGCATACACACCCCACCCAGCCTCCTTGCTCCACACTCCCAGCGCCATGCAGGATCTCACAACACAATTTTGAGTCTCCGCATCCTCCTGGCCTCGCACAGGCACCCATGCCCTTCATCTTCCTCAAACCAGTTGTCCATACCTGGCTCCCAGGATTCAGCGGGGCCAGGATGATATAGTTGGGGTCGGTGGGGGCAGTGGCACGGGACAGCGCAGGCAGGGTGTGCTGGCCCCCACGTTTGGCCACCTCGGTGTAGCGCTCCCAGCCTCCCAGCAGCAGCCCATCCGAGCTGTCACACACTAGGTGGCAGCTGCGGCGCTGCTCCGGCCGTGCCTGGGCCCCGTGGGTACAGTTCTTCTCCCGCTTGTTGGGGGGCGACTGGAGGTCATGTGTCGACTTGCAGGAGGCCCGCCGCAGGACCCCGCCGTCTGGCCCCGGCTTGACCTGGGGGACCATGCGCCACACGAGCAGGATGATCTCGCTGGGGCAGCTCCTGGAATCACACAGAGAAGTTGGGGATCACACAGAGAAGTTGAGTCTGGGGGAGACCAAAGTCAGCCAGGGTAGGGGCCTGCAGGGGCCGAGAAGAAGTGTCGGGGACAGAGGAAAAGCCCCCAGTGCCAGAGCAGGAAGGGAGGGGGGAGGCCATCTAATGCAGGGACAGCAAAGGACTCCCTTGGGTCAACTCTAATTGACTGGCAGAGGCCAAGAAGGACACTGAGGCCAAGGCCAGGTTAAACAAGAAACAATACTAAACTCAACTGGCAATGTCTGTCGTGGGCAAAGAACAAGCAAGGAGGAGGAGTGAGCAAGGTCCTGACATGCAACCCCTCATCCGGTCATTCTAGAAGCAAACCTAAAATGAACCATGAGGGCTTTACCCCAGCGGGTGAAAATTTAGAGGACTCAAACGTTTTAAAGAATAATTTTTTAAATTGTGCAATTGAAACATTTGCAACATCCATACGTCCTTAGAAAACAATGGGCTTAGCTCTGAAGGAGCAGAAATAATTAGCAAAAGTAGAAAGCGGCCCCTGGAGCCGCGCCATGAACCGTAGGGTCTATTTGAGACCTTCTTGCCCACTGTGTGTGCTCTGTGATCCGAAACTGCTCTGAGCCTGAACCTTCCATTTTCAGGCCAAGAAACTGATTCCCTGAGACGCAATGTGAATTGCTCACAGCTGGACAAAGGAGGGAGGGCTGAGACAGTGTGCCCAGGGCTGGGGAAGGGAGGCATGCCATTGCCTGAGGCCCCAGGCCACCCGCTGCCCTTGGTCACCGGATCTCGTGGGCCAGCTCCACGCATTTCCAATGTTCCACGGGTCTCTCGTTCAGCTGCAGCACTGTGTCCAGTTGCTGTAGTCCTGCCCGCTCTGCTGGGCCCCCTGCAGGGACAAAGAAAAGCCACTGAAGGGCTCCTTGAAGCCCATGACCCCCTCAAAGGACCTGGGGTCCTTTGCTTCCACGATCACCTCAGACCAGGACTGCCCCTCTGTTTCTTCATCTGTGAAATGAGGTGCCAACCTTGGTGGCTCTCAGGGCCTTGAAGGGAGACACCCCTTTGCCCTCATCTCCTCCCTGCCTGCTCACCCCAGTGCCAGTTCATATCTCTGCTGTCCCCCACCTCCCCAGGCCTCCCAGCCCCTTGAGAACCCTTCCTTGTTGCCAGGCTCACACACTTCATTCATTCCTCCAACACCATTCATTGAGGGCCAACCTCCTGCAGGCACAGGAGACACCCAGATCACCAAGTCCTGGCTCCTCCTCTTAAGATGCTCACTCTGTGATTAGGCGAAGTCTTTTCTTTGTGAAAAATAGGGAGGGAACGGCTATTTTTAAGTGCTAATCAAGCTTGGAATAGGATAAAATACCGATTCCAAATAGAGCTCACAAATGACTCTCATTTTCCCATGCAGCCATGACTGAAAATATAGGTTTAGCTCCTGTTTGAAACGATTGGGAAACAAAATATAAAAATCTATTTTCATTTTGATAAAGACAAAAAAAGAAAAAGAGTGGGTATATTTTCACAAACCTCCAGTTTCATCTGTGGTCATTTAAAAATATTATTCTTTGTGTTTTGAAAAACCGGGATGCTTTGCTCCCATTTAGGGAGCCCCTTCCAGTTCCAACGTCTTGTTTGCAAAGCCCAGGGGCAGGGTGGGCGCGTGGGGCCGGCATCAGCCAAGACACACACTTACCGGAATCCACAGCCTGGACGCGGACCGGAGAGTCGCAGCAGATGGTGAAGCCGAAGCCATCCTTCCCCCTCGGGATGGTGATCTAGGACACAGCCCTGCCAGTCACTCCCAGAAACCAGGAGGCTGCTGCCTCTGTGCCAGGTTGGGAAGCCCACAGCTCCCAACCCAGGGCCACCTTCCTCTGCGAGGGAGCTAGAGCCAAGAAGGAGGCTGGCCAGCCCCTCACCGTCCCTGTCTCGGCGTAGGCATCTCGAGCGCGGGGTTGTGGGCCAAGCAGGAAGGCTGGGAGCTCAGGAGGCAGACCTAGGCTGAGGCGGGAGGGCCCAGGACAGACAGAGCCTTGGAAGGGCGAACTCGCCTTCCTTGGCCCCAGGTGACATACAGCCCAGCCCTTTATCAAAGGGTGTCCGGACCTGCCCATCTCCATGTCATCTGTGGTCCTCCGCCTGCTCAGTCCCTTCCTCCTCTCCCCCATGAAAAGGAGGTGCGAGGACCTGTGCTCAGGGCCCAGAGACGAAGCCGACCTGACTGCTGCCCTCCCAGGGCACAGGGACACACACACTCACAACCTCAGGCCAAGGGCCAGGGGACAAGGGCTGGGGTCCTCAGGGCAGCCCATCGCCAGGGCCTCAAGGCATCCAGTGAGGGCTGCCAGGCGAGAGGGCAGGTGATGACACAGATAGGTCTCGCCGCTGACCTCACTGTACCCGCCAAGGCCCGTGTGCACGGCAGGTCCACAGCCCCTACTTTCAGACGTCCCCTGAAAGGGTCCTGCCACCTGGATGCTCTTTTCAAAGCGACTAGCAATTATTAAGCTCCTACTACCTGCTGAGGGACCGAAGCATGAGGCCTCAGTCTCTGGATGCCAGAGGGCACGAGGATAGGCACATCTCTCCGACGCAAAGCAGAACATGACAAGTGTTAGAAGAAAACACGAGGACGGTGTTGGGAACAGTCCCATGGGCTCGACTTTGGACAGCAGGCTCAGGGCACAGTGGGAAGTCAGCATACGCTAAGGCAATGAGGACTGCCCGGCAGCGTCCCAGCAGCCGCCGGAAGCCGCCTGGTGCGGTGCGGCCTGCTGGCTCCTTCAGTTCAGCCTTGCTGTGCTCCCCCTCCACGTGCCCCAGGTAGGCTTCCGGTGGGGTGCAGGAGGCCCAGGCCCCGCCTACCCAAAGAGCGACTCCAGGCTGCTGAGAGCGGGTATACAAGAGCAACAGCCCTCAGGGAGCGAAAGTCAGGAAAGGGACTCCCCAGAAGAAGTGGGCGTCGAGTGGGCCCTGGGGGACGGGGTCCCAGGCAGGGTGAGAAAAGCCAGCTCAGCAAGCCTGGAAAAAGTCCAGGCCCGGTCAGGAGACTTCTGGCTCCTTCCTTTAAGGGTTGTCTCTTCACGGCTGGGCACCTGGCCTTCCCCTGCCAGCTGTGTCAAAGGCCAGGCACGAGGAAGGGGAGGCCTGGGGGGCGCAGGTTGCCTGAGGCCTTAGAAACTGCCGGGGACGCCCCTGCAGCTCTGCTTCCCACCAGCCCTGGGCCTGGATTCAAAGTGAGTTTGTAAAACAGGAAACCTGACAGACAAGGGGAAGGGGGAGGGGGCAGGAAAATACCCCGTTCCCATAAGAATTCTGGGAAAACACACAGCTAAGACAGGAAGAGAAAAAAATGGAAAGAAAGAAAGAAAAACAAACTCTAGGGTGAGCGCGGCAAGTCCAGGCTGAGGCTGAGGGAAGAGGTCAGGAGCCTGGTCCACCCCGTGCGACCAGCAGGCACTTCAGGAGGCCCCACAACCCCACCCTCAAGCCAAGCAGAAGCTGGGACTCCAAACCTTGCCGGCACTTCCCCAATCCTTCCCCACCAAGGGCCACAGCCTCTCCTGCCCGGGCGCCGGCTCTGGAAACAGGTCCCAGCACCCATGGGCCAAGGGCCAAGAGTTTGGGGATGAGTCCCAGAGTGAATCTAGAGAGAACAGCTTCCCTGACACCCTGATCCCCTCATCCAGGTAGGAGTGGACTGGAAGCCCCTCACCTTCCTGGGCACCAGCCTAAGAAGAGCCAGCCCAGACAGCAGTCCAACCCAGCTGGCGGCCAGGAAGGAGGGAAGCGGAGAGGGTGTCGGGAAGCAAGCTCCTCTCCTGGCTCAGTGTGAGGGGGCTGCGACTGCGTGAAGGAAGCAGAATTCACTCTGTCCGTCGTGAGCACTAACCACGTCGAGGGGACAGTGTCCAAAGAACCGGACCATGGTTGCAGCCCGGAGGGGAATGCAGGGCTAGTTTTAGCTGCCCATTACACAGAGAAGGAAACTGAGGCCCCAAGTGAGTAAGTGGCAGCCCCTTGCTCTCAGTCCTCCTCTCTGACCTTGGGCCTTGGGGTCAGGAGGGGAGGGGAGCAGCCCTGCCCTGACTTGGGGACCTCAGTGGCTCCTGGCAGAGGCCCTCCTTCCTGGGGGTGACTCTTGCTCTTTCCTGTTCAGGGCAGGAACTGCCACTGCTCCCAGATCTCACCCGTGCCCTCATCTCACTTCTGCCCTCCAGCCTGGTTTCTGATGCTCTGTCATGCCAGACCTCAATCTCCCACTGCCTCCACTTACTGAATACTTCCGACAGGTACATACGGGCTCTGTGCCAGACACTCTATCCACAGCACTCCATCGACTCTCCCAGGATCATCACTGGACATTATCATCCCTATTCCACAGACAGGGAGACTGAGGCTCAGGGAGGTCATGTCGTGCTCAAGAGCCGCAGCTGAAGAAAGGCAGAGCAGGATTGGAGCCCAGGTCGGCTAAAAGCTGGTGCTCACAACCCGGCGCTGGTTTCTAGCACAGGATCCGCCTTGAACTTGAGCCCCAGAGCCCCAGGCCCAGCCTGCACTCATGCCTGGCCCTACTCTAACTGCCAGGGTGCCCTGGTCTTCTGGCCCGTAGTCCCAAGGTGACCAAGGACTTCACCTCCAATCCAGTACCCTCTCCGCCTCACCACTCGGCCACCCAGTTGCTGGTGTCGCAGGGGCGCTCTGCCCAGTTCCAGGAGGGTGAGGTGGGCAGAGCAGGGCCACGCAGGGTGGGACCATGCAGGGTGGGAGTTGAGAACTCAGGGGACAGGAGGCAAACTAGGCGGGTCCCTCAGCAGCAGGGCCACGGAGCAGGAAGCCCCCCTGGGCATCTATCTCCCTGGGACCTAAGGCCATCCAAAGGAGTCAGGACTCAGATTCCAGTCTGGTCATTAAAACACAGAGGGAGTTTTCTATATTTTAAAAAGCAGAACCATTCCTGAGCTCCCTTCCAGCTCGTCCCTTCCAGAATCTGGACACGGCTTGCCTTCATCCTCCGTGACCCCAGGTCTCTTTTTACAAGAAAAAATACCCATCACAGTTCCAGAAGAGGCTCAGGGGCTAATGAGCCATCACTCCCACTCTGCCCTACACCCTGAGATGGACGGCTGAGAGGTCAGACCCTCTCGGTGAAGCTGGGCTTCAGAATCAGAGGGTTTGGGGACTGCCTCACAGCATCACGGCTAAGGGGAGGAAAACCATGCATGTGTACATTACACAGAAACATGCTCTCTCACACACAAGCAAAAACACTCATGATCACTTACACACACGCAGGACGGACACTGCCGTCCCATCGGAAGTAGGGAAAGTTAGCAAAAGACACAAACCCAGCTGCTCAGCAACCTAGCCATTTTCAATTGCAGGCTTGGGATACTTTTGGTAAGTTACGCTCCCCCGAAATAAAAATAACAGAAAATCCACTGAACAACCTCACCCAGGATACTACCCAGTCAGCGGTTAGGACAATGTAGCCCTGGGCAGGGGTAAAGGCTGGACCTCGGGTCCTGCTCCTGCCTCTATCCTCCCCTGAGAGCAAAATGACCCTGCAAGGAGCAGGAGGGGGCAAGGAGGGCCTGTGGGAGAGAAGCCCTGCTTGGGGAAGCCCCCATCCCCGACCCCCCAGTGACACCCACGAACCCCCCCCATGGGGCCAAGCACCCACCTGGCGGTAGCGGCGCTCCGAGCACACCTTGCAGAGCCCATTGAAGCGGTTCATGGCTGCGGGTCCTGCCTCGGCTGCCGCCCCATGAAAGCCCAGCTCTCCCCCCAGCAGTGGGAGCCCGCACTGCGCCCCGTCAGCCTGGCATGACCGCCCTGGGAAGCCCGCCCCGCAGAAGAATGGCAGGAAATCACCTCTCACCTCCCCAGGCCCTGTCTGTGCTGTGTGCCGCTGCACGATAAGCCCGAAGGCTTCCTGAAACCTCCGAATGACAAGGAAGAGGGAGAGTTTTATATTAAAATTCCTGTCAACTAGTTAGTATTCCCCCGGCCCCTGGCGGGGAGAGGGCGCCTTTGTTCTGGCTGCATTCTCCGCCAGGGGCCACTTGGTGATTCCAATGTTCTCACAAACAGCCCTGGCTGGAGGGGAACCCAGGCAGAAAACACTGCTGCTCGGTAACAACACCGCCTCCCCCTGCAAATCCCAGCGTCCCCGGGAGCAAATCCAGGGGACGAACCCAGCCTAAAAATCCACCGACGCCTTGGGGGTTGTACCCATAGACATTCCATCTCAAGACACAGGAACAAAACATTTGGAGTCTGAGGACCTGCCTGCCACTCAGAAGCTACTTAAAGTCAGTTTCCTTATGCATGTACGTGGGTTGCTTTAAGGGGCTGATGATAAACCGAGAAGCGATTTCCAAAGACCAGATGATCCAGCCCCCTCCTTCTACCGATGAAGAAGCAGGGGTCTGGAGTAGATAACGTCACACAGCAGGGAGGGTGGAGCTGGGACCAGAACTCAGGTCTTGTTCCCTGCTGTGTAGAGCAGTACCTGGTGAGCCAAGCCCCCTTACACCCACCTTGGAGTCCCTGGGGAAACCCACCCAGCCACTCACATCCTTGATGCCAGAGAGTGTCCCTTGGTACAGCCCAGCTTTGGTTGCATGACAATGGGCAGGTCACCCAGGTTGTGTCTGCATCTCCCCATGTGCATGATGGGAGAGTTGAACAGGTGACCTCTGGGGGCTCTCCCCCTGCTCTAACCAAGCCTCTGACGATCCCCCCGCTTCACTGAGTCCCACGGACACCTCTGAGTGCACAAGCCCTGGAAAACCGTGTGCGCCTCAGAACAAGGGCCCCAGGGTCAGGGCCCGGGTGCAGAATCCAGCACAAAGCAGGACTTTCTCAGGCCACCTAGGAAGCTGCGGTGTTGATGTCTACATAATTCCCACAAGTCACCAGCGAGGCCCCCTGCTCACTGTCCTCTCTGTGCTCAGCAAGGACAGGGAGGGAGAAAGGTCTTCGCAGCTCGCCCACTGAGGCTAGAGGAAAGCTTTGAAATTCCTAAGGAAGCCCCAGAAAGCAGAGACCTGGCAAGTTTCTCTAATCCTGTGCTCTCCGATATGGTAGTGACTAGACACATGCGCAGGGTCACTTTAAATTAGTTAAAATTAGGGGCTGGCCCCGTGGCCGAGTGGTTAAGTTCGCGCACTCCGCTGCAGGCGGCCCAGTGTTTCGTTGGTTCGAATCCTGGGCGCGGACATGGCACTGCTCATCAGACCACGCTGAGGCAGCGTCCCACATGCCACAACTAGAAGGACCCACAACGAAGAATATACAACTATGTACTGGGGGGCTTTGGGGAGAAAAAGGAAAAAAATAAAATCTTTAAAAAAAAAATTAGTTAAAATTAAATAAAATTTAAAATTCAGGTCCTCGGTCACACCAGCCACATTTCAAGTGCTCAGGAGCCACAGGTGGCTGGTGGCTCCCATACTGGACAGCACAGCTGGAGGCTGTCCTCTCCACGAGGGCAGGACCCTTTATCGTTCATGGCTATATCCTAGCACCCAGGGCCTGGCCCATGCGGATGTCCAATCAATAGTTAATGAATGAATGAGTGAGGGAATGAATGGTGTCAATGAAAGCGAAAATGTTTCACAGATTCCAATGCACCTAAACGTTAGATATTGTCGTGGAAAATACCAGCATCCTATCTTCTCAAGGAGCCCACAGGCAGGACATAGCACAGGGCACTTAAGAGGTGGCCAGACGGGCTTCAGACCCTGCCTCTACTTGCTGGCTGTGTGGCCACAGGGAGTGACCTAACATCTCTGAACCTTACACATCCCCCTCATCTGTGAGATGGGGGAGGAACGACCACCTCAGAGGTGGCAGTGAGGACAAAATTCAGTAACAACAGCACTGGGCACAGAGCAGCCACTCAGTCACTGCCAGTCTGCTTCTCCCGCTCTTAGTTGTGACAGAAAACATAGCTCACCTGCCAGGTCCTGCAGAGAGGGAAGGAATTGGGGGCAATTCTCCAAAATCCCCAGGTGAAGGTTCCCCTCTAGATTTAAAACCGTGATGGAGTGAGAACCCATCGGTCTCGGGTTCAGATTCATGGGTGCTCCCTGGCACCACACGGGCCTCACCCGAGCAGGTAATTCGGACACAGAGCCAGGGGAAGCAAGGGTCCATGGAGGCCTGTGGGAAAGGGAGGACTCGGCTTCCAGAGACTGAAAGTCAGCAAGACCCAGACTCTTCCATTTCCAGGGGCCAGAGCCTGGCTCTCTCCCCACCCCTGCCTGAGCATGAGTAACCGGAAAAAGCACGAGAAATAATCCCTTAAAAACGCACAACTTGATGAGTTTCCAAGTGCCAAGGGAACCTGAGTTGCAGGCACGAAATGCTGCCCTGTTGAGGGGTCTCCTGGGCCGAGCGGCTGACCAGGAGCTGCTCAGAGCCAGAGCAGAGCGCAGGTCCACTCTGTCCTGCCCAGGCTTGTCCTCACCTACCTTGAGTTTCTCCCCGTTCTCAGCGTGCCCACCTCCTGGCATTCGCAGCAGTGGGTCTGAAAGGTGACAGAGCAGAGTCAGAAGGTTTCTGCAGGCATGTAACGGTCTGTTCCACAGACCACCCAGAGGACAAGGCTAGGGTGCCAGGCCCATGTGGCTGCCCAGGTCACTCCTGGCCTCCGGGATGTGGGGATGCCCAAGCTCGGGGCAGGCAGGCAGTGGCTCAGGAATCAGGCCTGAGGGCGAGGAGGACAGAGCAGACGGGGATGCGAAATCCAAGCCTCAGGACTCGCAGCAGGGCCCACACACCCTGTCCACAGAGGTGGGCGCCCCAAGGTCAGCAGGGCAGCCTGGGGGGATCCTGAGACCACGGAGCCTCGGAGGGGCCCAGCAGGAAGCTCCTGAAGCCCAGCCCTCCATGAGCTAGGGGTGGGGGGAGCTGAACCACGTGGGGTCAACCCTCTCCAAGGAAAGTCCAGCCACTTAAACAAAGGTGTTGTGAGCAAGAGGCTGCCTGCAGCCTGCATTCTAGCAGGTGCATGTGAGAAGTCCCTGGACCCTTGGCCTGATTGCAGCCTAAGGTGACAGGTGCCACAAAACACAGGGGCGATAATACTACGCAGGAAGCGCGGCTGGTGGGAAGCCATTGGTGGGGGAGGTGGGGGGTTGCAGAGCAGCATGTCCGGGCAGAAGCTGAAGCTGGTGTGCACGCACCTCTCAGGGGCCGCAGTCGCCGCCGGGCCACCTTCAGGTGCTTGGTCCTGCCCAGGTCCTCCCCAAGAAGGTAGTACCAGCCGCTGATCTCCTGTCACAAGAGAAGGTGTGACATGCTCAGAGGAGGCAGAGGGCACAGGTCAGGCCACCACCAACCCCCCTCAAAAAGCAGCAGCTGGCAAGCCTCCCTCAGGAACAGCCTCTCTGCGGAGACAGACACACCAGCCTCCCTGCCCCAAAGGGAGCTGCCATGCCTGCACCTCCAGGAAGCCCTCCATGATGCTCTGGCAGAGCTGGTCCTCCCCTCTCATTCCCGCAGCCTCCCGTCCCCAGAGGACAACCAGCTACTGGCATGCCTGCCTCCCCCACTAGGCTGTGTGCAGACTCTGTGATAAACCCAGCACTGCACCTGGTATACAGCAGGAGCCCAATAAATTTGTCGACAGAACAAAGGGAGGGAGTGAGGGAGGGATAGAAAGCACAAAAAGTAGGCATCCTGAGGCTCCTGAGCAGTCCCCAGTGGGGAACATCTCCCAAGAGGGAATGAAGCTGAGGCTGCAGTCAAGACAAGGTATTTGGGACCCACATGCAGGATAAAAGGTATCTCTATGGCCTGGCAACTCCATGCAGCAGGCCACCAGCACATCTCCAGGGATGTGTAAAAGGAGCATGTCCCTCCCCTGCTCCATAGCCTCCAGTTTGGGGGTGCAGCTCTGGGTAGAGATGGATAAGGCACCAGCTACCCAGAGGAAGGGGCCTCTAGATCCCAGAGTCCTCGCCCAGCCTGAGGGAAAGCCCCATAGAGGATGCTCGCTTCATCCCTGAGCACCTGCAAGGCCCAGAAACATGAGCCTGGTGGAGAACGTAGAGAGGACTCCTGGAGCAGACCAGGAGAGCAGCTGGCCCTCCTCCTCCAGGGCCGGCCCAGGAGTGCTCCAAGCTCCAAGGGACCTGCCAGTGTCCTCAATGACAGACACCAGACCCAGAGCCTCCTGGGAGGACTTGGGGCCTACCAACTGCTCTCTGACAGGAATGAACCAAGATGGGGACTCAAACCCTTGGTCACAGAGGTGACAAGAACACAGTATTGTTATGCAGGTCACAGGGCATCTGTCTCAGTGGGCATCATCTCACAGGCAGAAGTCCTGCCCAAGGGCTTCCAGACAAAGGCCCCTGCCTGTCCCAGCCTTGGCCTAGTGGGATGGCCCTTCCGGAACCTTCTGTAGGACCCACCTTGTCCGGAGTCAGGAGGGACTTTACCCCGAAGCTCATGCAGCCGATGAGTCCACTCTGTCTGGAAGAACAACAGAGGTTTGAGTCGGCACCTCGTCACTGGACCACACCGGGAGGTCGACCATCAAGTGTGACACGGGTCGGCTGGACGCACTGCGTCATCTCATTTGATCCTTCCAACTCTGTGGCCTAGGACAAGATCCTTCCAACTTCTCTCCATTTCACAGAGGAAAAAACTGAGGCTCAGAGCTGGTCCCCTTCCTGAGGTCACAGGCCTAGTCAGTAGTAGTGTCTCATGGGCACGCCCTCCACCAACCACAGAAGCTCAGTGCTACCTCGCAGGTTTTAACTGTTCTGGTGCTGGGTAGATCTGAAGAGCTGGTCCCCACAGGGAATTTCAGCTCCCACATCTGTTGGTGATGCTCAGCCGAGGAGAAAAGTTATGGGACCTCAAGCTCAAGAAGGTTGGCTGGGGTTCGGGCAGGACCTGGGGGGTTCTCAGACAGTTTCAGATTAAGGTCCAAACCAACACAAAAATCACTGAGACCGACCTGACCTGGCTGCCAGCTGAGCAAGTGGCATGAGTCACTGCCAGACCTCGTGGATGTCACCCTGTGGCAATAGCCTGAGTTCAGTTGGGTGCTTCTTGGCTAAGAGTGATTCAAAATTCCTGAATCACAAAATTTCCTATCCATCATCGAGTCAACGCCCAACATTCAGAGACTCATTGATACCTGGCAGCTTTCAATAATGATGGCATAGACTAATGTTAATGAGATGCAAAAAGTAATCTCACTACTGTGAGAGAAAAGGGAGTTTACAAATCTGTGGTTTAATGAGAAAGATGCCCACAAAAATGTTAACAACGGTTGTTAACGCGAAAGACACAATTTCATTGTTAATATGAAAATAGTAACAACAGTTGTATCTGGTAGGTGGGATTAGAGGCGTTTTTGTTTTCTTCTTTGGGTTTTCCATGTTTTCAAATTTTCACAGGGAACGAGAACTACTTTTGTAATATAAAATGGTATAAATGTATTTGAAAGTACTTCTGTTCTATCGCGTCTTTATCTTAACACTAGAGTTGCGTTTTTGCTTTTTCTGTTCTCTTCTCTCTCAGCGCATCCCCAACTAAGACCCCTTCGGAGGATGGTTTAATAGCTATTAATAAGAAACAACGTGGTATTTAGACTGGAGCATAACCCTGATGGTGGACTTTAATTTCTCAGGGACCCACAGAGATGAGGGATTTGGCTCATTCTGCAGAAGGCACAACATCAAAGGCAAAGACTGCATGGGCACTCGACTCCCCAGAGATGTGCCTCCCTGGAACTTGGTCTAGGGGGCCCTGAGCGAGGCCAGTGGCTCCAGGCCGGGGTGCACACAGAAGCCCCTGAAGAGCATGTCCAAGTCCTGTGCCCCAGAGCCCACTCCCAGGGATCCAGACCCAGTAGGTCCAAGACGGGGTCCAGGCATGCATGTCTGGACAAAGCTGTCGAGGAGTCCTGCAGGGCACCCGCCCATGCCTGCCCCAGTCAAGGAGCAGTGGTCTAGAAGGGGTCTATAAATACATCTTGTTTGGATGCTGCAGTAAGAGTGGCAGTTTACCACCTGACAGTCTTAAGCAAAGCAAGACTGGCTCCTCGCAGGCAGCCAACCCAAGTGAGGGGCGGGATGCAGGACCCTCAGAACTGGCGCACCTGGCCGTGCCTCCCCAGCTACTCTCACTCTGCTGCTCCGGCCGGCTCTCTCTCCCTGTCCCCACTTCCTGTAGCCTGGGCTCCAACCACTGCCCCCTCCTCACTGCCCCCTCCCATCACAGAAGGCCATATTAATAATCTACCCAGAGAGAACAGTATGGTCACCCCAGTGAAGCGACCCTTCCACATCCACCTTTCCAGCCCATCATTGAAAACAAATGCTCCTCCCCACTGGGAAGTGGCCAAGTCAGCACTAAGGGAGGGGCAGTGACTACCACAAGCGGCAGCCACTGATCTGAGCCGCCATTCCAGGAAAGCCTTGTCAAGACTGTGCCCAAGTCCTCACCACCGATTTGACTTTGTTTGTCAACCCAGCTGGGATCCAGGTGCCCACCCCGCCTGGCTCTGCGGTTTTCTTTCGCCCCGGGTATGGCTGTAACTCTAAGTCTCCAGGCAGGATGCTTCAGCTCTAACAAAGGTTGCCTCTCCCTGCTCCTGAGTAAGTGGAGCTCTCATTCCCTGGTACTTAGAGAATGCTAAATGTTTCATAGCCTCCAGCGAGCTTTGCTTCCTGCTAACGGGCCTCCGATGATTTCATGATAATTCAGGCAGAGTAAATCGTCACAATTAACGTCTACAAGCAGGAACCTCTCTCTAAGTGTTCTTCGATTAGCTACTTCCTAAGCCTGCTTTTGAAAAATCTTTAGAGGAAGAAAGACTTCTTTTAGATGCACCCTGAGTACATGACAATATACCGGTCAGCTTACAAACTCGGGAACCAGTGCTCACCTCAGAGACTGTCTGAAATTTCTCTAGGCAGAAAGTTCCAGGGGTCAAGTCTTGGTTACTTCTGAGTGCCGAACCCTGAGCTCAGGGCCTGGGGCACTCATTGAAGGCTTGATAAACGGATGAATCCATCATGCCCGTGGCCGGCAGGCACTGGGCAAGGAGCCGCAGCATTAAGGAAACAGACAGGCACGTGGGAATTTAAATAGCAGCTCAAGACAGCAATACAAGAGATGTCACCAGACAGGGCAAGACTGACAGATGAACAGGGCAGGCAACAAATGCTGAAAGCTCGGGGAAGCAAGAGGCAGTTTAGGGCTGAGATGCTCGAAGAAGGCCTAAAGAGTTAAGCCAGAGAGAATGGAAGGAAGAGCATTTCAGGCAGTGGGAACAGCCAGTACAAAGGCTCAGAGGTAAGGCGTCATGGAACACTCATGCGGAATAGCACTTGGCTCAGCCTCCTTTTGAGTATAGGGTTACGAGACCCACTGCCACACGAAAATGCATTATTTTGAGGGAATGCGCTTTAGTTCTCTGTCTCGGGGCCCTTAAACTATTTCTGTTACAGGATTACACCATCTAATCTCAGTTTATTCTTAATTTGATGGCTTCAATTGAGGACATATTTTTCCATTCCTTTTTTCTTTCCTTAGGCTCAGTCCCCATCTCTGACCACAAGCTTTCTAATGCTATGGCACTACACTTGGCACTGAGGTTCTGTTTATGAAAGAGATTAGAGAGGACACTTAGGGTGCCCAGCACAGTAGGTGACACATGGCAAGCAGACTCTCCATACAGGTAGGAACGATTAGCATAAAAGATTATGTTCTTCAAACATATGTGAGTGTGTTTCTTTTTTTTTCTAACTTGGCGTGTAACATTACAATTCTCTCTAAGATTGTTCTCTGGCCACAAGTCCTGAAAACACTGTGATTGATACTAGAAGCTTCAACCTGGATTACACTATATCATCCAAAAAAGTTTTTAAATAGCTCAGTTCCACAGTCAATGATATTGAGGTACGATTAATTTTTAAGCATGATAAGGGCATTGTAGTTGGTTTTTTAAAGCTATCTTTCAGAGATATATTATAGATGAGAATATTATAGATGAGATGAGATGATGTCTGGAATTTGCTCTAAAATAATCCACTGGAGGAGGGGAAAGTGGGGCAGGGGCATCAATGAAATAAGATTGGCCACATACGGATAATTGATGAATTATCTAGGCTGAGTATATGAGGGTTTATTACATGATATTTTCTACCTTTGTATATGTTTGAAAATGTCTAAAAACTCATAGAACCTGAAAGCTGAAAGAACTCTCAAAGAACACTGCATTTTACAGACGAGGAAACTGAGGCGCAGAGTGGGGAAGGGACTCACCCACGGCCTCAGAGTGACTGGGAGCGAAGCCACAATCCACTGCGCTGCAGCTCTCCTCCGCTCCCACTGTGATCACCAGGACGAGCTGAAGTCGTCCAGCCCTTCCAGAACCATCTTGTTTCTCTAATACAAGGTCACAGCCATCACGGGAAGGATCCGGAGAACTCGTGAAACACATGCTTCTCTTTTATCTTCCATCACCTTCAAAATGCAACTGCCACATACTCAGCCGGATGATTCATATAAAACTACATGATAAATGCTATGGGAAGCAGTCCGAGGCCTGACGAACAAATATACTGACGCAGAAAGCGTATGGCTTTGGAGTCATTATCACCTGTGTGAGCCAGCCAAGTGTACCATAATGTGGTTACGGGTGCACAGATTTGGTGTCAGACTGCCTGGATTTGCATCTGGTTTTCACCAAATCCTAGCTGTGTGACCTCAGGCAAGTTACTTAACCTCTCTGTGCCTCTGTTTCGTCACCTGTAAAACAGCAACAATAATAATATCTACCTTGTATAGTGTGGTGAGGATTAAATTAGATAATGCACGGAATGTGCTGAGATTGATGTCCACACACAGTAAGTGCTTAATAAATACAAGCTGTTAAATAACCTCAGGCAAGTTCTTTAGCCTTCATAAGCCTCAGTGTCGCTCAGAGAGGGATAATAATAATTCCTACCTCTGGGGTTGTTGTAAGGATTAAATGAGATAATGTATGTAAGGTGCTTGGCACAGAGACGAGTTCAATAAAGGTTTGTTTCCTTCCTTCCGTAATTGTCCTTCACGTTGCTAAGTTGAATGTCCGTCCTTCAGAGAAGCACAATTTGATTTGAGCGCGTCCAGCAGAGCAGAAGTTTCCTGCCATGGCTCCATCTGCCTCCTCCGGCTCAGAGGCCTCCTCGTTCAGGGACCGACCAAAACTACGCCTCCCGTCGGCTGAGCCCGTCTCTGTGGCACTGGCAGCGTGGGCAGGGTCATCTGTTCCCAAAGCAGGTCTGTGTGAGGCCGCTCTGTCCCTCTCGAGCTTTGGGTCAGGACTGTGACCACGAGTTCCACTGTGTTTTGTTTAATAAGGACTCTCACTTTCCCAAAATAGGCAACAAGTGGAGACACTGCCTCTGTCACGCTGCCTGGCTGGTGCTGACTCACTTTCCCCAGCCTCACTCTCCTTTCCAAAACCCGGGAGCTGCCTCGCTGGCGGCTTCTCCAGCAGCCCTCTGCCCGGCCCGGCTCGCCTGGTCTCCGGGGAGGGCGGAGGGCGGTGGAAGGAACAGCAGCTCCCCCAGCTTGGCCTCTGCCCCATAGCGCCTGCTCCACTCCTCGCCTCCACCCGTGGGCTCACCACACGTCCTCCTGTCTCTCTGACACTCCTCCTCTGTCCCCTTCAGGGCTCTCCCTTCCTGTGCCCATCTCTCCAAAGACGGTATCCTGACCCTTGGTCCTTGGCCTTCACTGTCTTCCTGAGCAGGTCTCCCCTGCGCAGAATTTCCTCCTCGGTGGTCAGGGCTCCCACATCCCTCTCTCTCCTGAGCTCCAGGTCAGCGAAGGCAACCCTCCCACACAGCTGTCACCAGCTGCTCTCCAGGCACCTCCACCTCACCGTGTCCAAAGCTGGTTCCCCTTCCCTCCCGTACACTCTGGCTTAGCTGGGAACCCCACGCACTCCCCAAGAGTTATCTGGACTTCTCCCACTGCACCCACAGCCCAATCACCACTAAGTACTATTGATTTAACCTCCTAAAGATGTCCTGGGCCTGGTTCTCTCTTCTCTATCCCTAAACCATCTCTCTCACGGACCACGAGCATCTCCTAGTTCCTCCCTGACCTTCCAGAGACCTGCCCGAATGACAGATCTGGAATACACATCTGTCATTCCCCTGCTCGACACCCTCCAGTATCTCCCCATTGGCAGATTCCCAAACACCAAGCCGGCTCCATGAGGTTCACCCCGAGGACTTGTGTAAATGCAGATTCCCAGGCCCTGCCCATGAAGATCCAGATTGACCCAATCTGATGTGGCACCTGGGAACCTGCGTGCCTCACAAGCATCCCAGGTGACTCTGATGCCCACCCAGGACTGAGAACCATTGGCCCTTAGGAGAAAACCCGCACTCCAGAGAAAACCCACAGGACCACCCGAGCTGTCTTACGCCAAGCTCTTCATCTTATCTCAGCCCCTGCTTTGTAGTTGACCCTCCAGCATCACCGAAGAGTCTGCAGGTCCCTCCCCTTGTCTGCCCTACCCTCTGCACTCTGCTGGTTCTTTCTTCTGTTCTTTTCCACCAGGAGGCAGCACTGTATGGTGTTGAGAGTGACCACTCTGGGGTCTAACTGCCTGGGCTCCCGTCCTGGCTCTATGTTCACTGGCTGCGTGACTTTGGGCAAGTGACTCTCTTTCTTAGCTTCAGTTTCCTCTTCTGAAAACTTAAGACAAAAACATACTCCTCTTAGAGGTGTTTTAAAAACTAAATGAGATGATGGACTGCTCACCCCTGGCCTGTGGACAACACGCAATAAATGGTTGCTCTTGTGATCAACGTGATGTCCTCCTCTTCACCCACACCCTCAAGTCTCTATCAGTGATCCTCTGGAGAGCCAGATAGTCTCTGAGGGACCCCAGGTGTCCATAGCACCTATAACAAGTTGCCACATTGGTACCCAGGAAATGGCAGCTCAGTGAATGAGGTCTATAGTACCCAAAGCCCATGATAAAAAGTGGATGCTCCATTAAAAAGGAAATCCTTCATTATCAAGGTAGAATAAGGCTCAACTTTAAAAAGCATACTAGCTATAAAATTGAGGGTACTAAAAAGCACCAAAGCCAAAAATATTTTCTGGGTCTAAGCTGGCGAGTTGAGCTGCGTTTCACTCACCTAGGCGCTTCTGCGGTCACCACTTGGTTCTATGATTGCTCGACAAATGTTACTGGCCACAGGCCCTCCCAGATTTCTTGGGCTGCACCAGCCGAATGAGCTCCTGCTGCTGCCAGCCGGCCACGGCCATCAGTCAAGTGCCCTCAGCCCCCTTCCTCAGCAGCCAAGGCCCACCCTCACCTCCCCAGCATGCCTCCCCTGCTCTGTACTGGCCACCATCACTAATGACCACATCTGGCCTCCCACGTCCTAGGCTGCCTGCCAGATCAGCCTCTTTGAATTCTCCTACACAACCCTTCTGCACCTCCTAAACCGGCCTCCTCGTGGCAGCCTGAGTCCCCCATGCACATTCCTGCCTCCTTGCCTCTGCTCATGCTGTGCCGCAGCCTGGAACGCCCTTTCCAAACTTCTCTCCTTGTCTTAGTCTTCATCTCGGCCCCAAGTTCAAAATCCCTGTTTTTGCATGAAGCCTTCCTTGATCACGTCAGCCCACGATGAACTCTCCCCCTTCCCTCTTACTGTCCTATTACTTATTTCATTCTTTTATTCATTCAACCAATATTCACTTAACATCTACGTGCTAGGCACTGGGTAGGTGGTAACTAAGAGAGAAATGAGCCCATTTTTGTTTGTTTGTTTTGTTGTTGTTTGTGTTCTGAGGAAGATTGGCCCTGAGCTAACCTCTGTGCCAATCTTCCTCTATTTTATGTGGGATGCCACCAGATCATGGCTTGACGAGCAGTGCTAGGTCCATGCCCAGGATCTGAACCTGCAAACCCTGGGCCGTGGAAGCAGATCGCGTGAACTTAACCACTACACCACCAGGCCAGCCCTGAAATGGGCCCATTTTCCATGGAGCTTCTATTCCTGTGGAACTGAGCCTGCGCGTGTTGTTACTGTAATTTGTCACCCTGCCGTGCCCGGTGTTCCCTCCTAAAAGGAGAGCAGGATCCCGTGCAGGCTGGTTGGCATCCCCGACTGGCCACCAAATGCACTCAGCAAACGCACCTCGGTGACACGGGGACCTCGGGGGGCAGGGTGGCAGCCTCTCAAATTCAGTGTTGCCACTACCACACATTTACCCAGCAAGCACTGACTGAGCCCCTGCCGTGTGCTGGCCGCCTGGCTGCCACCCACGAGCTCAGCAGCTCCCCTCACCTGGAGTCACCTGCCCCATTGCACACAGTGACCAGAAGGCGCTTCTGTTCATCTTCCTCTTGGACAGGGCTGCAAAGCAAGCCAGACGGTCAGAGTGTTAGTCAGGCTGAGCCCCAGGCCGGACCCACGGCGTCCGTCATAATTACAAAATTTGGAAATAACCTAAACATCCAGCCATAAGGAGCTGCTTAAATAAACTGGAGCACAAATAGCGTGGGAGGTGAGTATTTACACGCATAAAAGAGTTTACATTACATTGTTGAGGACAAAAAGGAGGTTACCACCCAATATAGAACAGTTCCATTTTTGTAAACACACACACAGACATACACACCCACACAAATTCGAGATCTAAAAAGAAAGAAAACCAGGCGTGTCCATGAGTAGTAGGGCTGCCGGTGTTTTTTCTTCTTTTTGCTTATCTCGATTTTGTCTTTTTCTACAATAAGCAAAATTATCTTGAGTCTTAAGAAAAAAAACCAAAATATTATTAACTTTCACTAATAGGAAAATACAAAATGTCCATTACCTTCCCATTGGTCCCAGAGTTCAGGGATGAGGGAAAGAAATAATAATAACAACAAAACAATAATAGCTAACCCTCTGTGTTATGCTGTCTCATTTACACCTCAGCTCTCTGAGGCTGGTCCTTATTATTAGCCCCATCCTACAAATAAGGAAGCCGGGGCTCAGAGAGCTCAGCAAGTTTGAAAAGGGAGGAGGCAGGTGGGAAGCCAAAACATCCTTCAGCTTGGAAAATTCCTCCTGCTGAAGCAGGCAGCTTGGCCCGGACACAGTGGGAAAGCGCCTGCTCCACAGGGGCTGCCAGCCTCAGGCTGGGCACTGTCGTTTTGAGAACCAGCCAAGTGCTCCCTTATCACTGCGGACCTCGCTGCCGGGCCAGGCGCCAGGGATGCAAGGACACAAGTGGATGAGAAAACAAAGCCATCCTTTAGAAGTCACTGCGTTTCTGCTTAGATCTCGTTCTAGATTTGGCAAGCAGGTCTGTTTCCAGATAAACGCTCCTTCCCTCTCCCCTCAAGGGCTCGGCTGCCCCGGACTCTTACAAGAAGAAGTGCTCCTGGAAGACTGGGTCTCTGCAGCCTGGAATGGTCTGCGTCTTCTGACGGCGTATTCGATTATCTTCGGGGATCAAAGAAATCTTGAATTGGAGAAAAGCGTTAGCTGCTCTTGGGGCCATGGAATCACCTGACGCTGCCCATCTCCAAGACAAAGGCTTCCCCGGGGCTCCTTCAAAGCAGCCTTGGCAGAGGACAGAGTGGAGTCCTCAGTCAGACACTGGGAAAGAATGGGGAGCCCCGGGCTGGGTGGCGGCACAGGGCACCATAGTGGGGGGTTCCAAGAAGGCAGCCACAGGCCCAGCCAGAGATGGGGTACAACTTGACCATCTCTGCTCTTCCTCCAAGCGGAGAAGTTTCTCTCAAAGCACAAGGCCTCCTTTCTTCTAAGTTCCCAGCAGCTGCTGAGGGCTCCCTTCACAAGAGGCTCCAGGGCCGCCTCTGCCAAGGCCCCCGACCCACGCTCGCACCCTCGTGCCTCAGGCTCCTGCCCTGCTCCTGACCTTGCCCACAGGGGCCTTTGACCAGCCTGGGGGCTTCGGGAAGAAGGCAGAGGGGTACACTGGGGCCTGCACCTGGCATCCTGGATGCCACACTGTGGGAGGCACCCGGCCTTTGGCTCTGGCTGGAAGTAGGGCCCCCGCCTCATGGGGCCTCTGTCTTCACTGCAAGGGCCCCACTCAGATGGATCTCTCAGCTCTCAGAGACACTCCCCCCACTCTACCTGCCCACCCTGCCTCTAGATTTTGGCAGGGGATGGGTGAAGATTTTGCTTTTCATGAGTAGGCCTGGGACTGCCCAGGGATTTCTGCCATCCACAGGCCACTGTGCCTACCTCTGTGGATGATCAAGATCACCCATAAGATTCCAGCTCTTGCAGGAAGCCCTAGGGACCAAGCCAGGCTGAGGGAAGGGGTCTATCCTAGCCTGGGGCCTCTTCATGGGCCTAATCCTAATAAATGCCTACTGACCAAATGATGAGGCAGCAGCTGCCACCTCAAATGGCCCCAGGCCCACATTTGTGCTGGGACCTTGGGACTCAGTCCAGTGATGTGGTCCCTCACCACCCCCCATCGCACCCATACCCACTCCCACCTCCAGCTCACCACATACCTTCACATAGGGATCACAGATGCCAGGCTCTCTGCTCACCAGGCCTTTGCCTTCTATGACTAAACAGAGAATTAAAATGTTGGGGTGGGTGGGAAGGATCATTACCAGGCCCTTAATCTGCATAACAACCCTTGGATATTAACCCCTCTCAGGTCCCACCATCTCCCTCACTCAGAAAGCACCGTCACCAAGGCATGATAAGGAGCATTCAATTCCCTGAATGTTACAGCTGGTGGAGAATGTAAAATGTATTGAGTCCAACCCTTCATCCAATGGGAGATGAGGCTATGAGGGGAGCCCACAGTCAGCAAGAAACTTGCCCAAAGTCACACATCAATGGAACAACAGAGCCGGGTTTAGATGTCTCTTGACTCCCAGTCCAGTGCTCCTTCCACCACACAAGACTGCCTCCTGGGATGGAGGGGCCAAGCTGGAGGACTTACCCTGCACAGAGAGCTGCGCCGTGGGCAAAAGCTTGGCTTCCAGAAGCAGACAGACCCAAGCAGGGATCCCAGCCCCACCACTTACCAGCCATGTGAGCCACAGCAAGCTGCTTCACCTCTCCGAGACTGAATTTGCCACTTTTTAATGGGTTAGCCATAATAATGGGTTATGATGATAATAATACCCACTTCCCGTGTCGCTGTGTTGGTTAAACGAAATAATGTGTCTAAAGGGCTCAGTAGACTGCCTGACAAATAGTAACTGCTCGGCAAAAGTTTGCTAAAGAAAAAAATGACACATAAAGGCTAGGGATAGGTTCAGGTGGGGTGCAGCTCTGGTCATGAAAACAAGCCCGTTTGCCCGAGGTCTACAGAACTCAGAAGCTGATTTCAGAAGCCAAGCCTCTTTTCTATTTTCCTTTACGTCCAGTTCTGATTGAGCACAAGGGCTTGGCTCAGACGGAGCTCCCGGAGTCGGAGGTGTGAGGCTGGGCAGTCAAAGGAAGGAGTGGGAACAGGCTGGAAGGGATGAAGGGCCTGCGCCTGGGGTGAAGCCAAAGCAAACTGTGCAGGACAAATGGCGTGGTGAAGCCAAGACGCATTTTGCAAAAACTGTTTGCACAGCTGGAGTCTGGCTCTGGCGGGCAAAGAACCCCGCTCTGCTGGTCCTTGGGAACTTCACCTTGGGTCCCTCAAAGCCAGGACCGGAGGCCCCCAGGCGCCTGCTGGTCTGCTCTGCCCGGTATCCTAGTTACTGTTCGACGCGCATCCTCCCCTTCGAGGGCAGGTTCTGGAGGGCAGGACCCAGGCCTGATGCGCCCCCACCCAGTCTCCCTGGCCCAAGTGGAGGTGAGGAGTACGTGGCCCTTCCCTCCCTGCATGCCCAGCGTGGTGGGGAAGAAAGAGCCTGTGTGGCCCAGGGTGACACATGTAGTCAGGGCTGTGATGAGACACAGAGAAGGAAGTGACAAACTCAGCCCAGGCAGGTGGGTCTGGGGGTGATTCCTGGAGGGGAAAACACAAGGCAAAATGAGCCTTCCTTCCTGAGTCTTAATGATGATGAAGGGAGGCTGGTTTCTTACAAAATCAGAGGGAGGGAGAGTTATTTTTCAAAAGGAGTTCAAAAAGAAGGCTGGCTATTCCAGACATAAGGAACAGGGCGTGTAAAGGCACAGAGGCAGGAGCCAGTATGATGCATTCAAGAGGGGTGCACATAACGGGACAGAATGGAGGGGAGGGCGCTTTTAGCAGCAGAGCCAGAGAGGCTGGAGGGCTAGGCAGGGCCTGCTAGGCCAAACAGAAGAGTCCAGGAAATGGGAGCCAGGACAGAAGCTCGGTAACTATTTGTGTGCTGGATGGAAGGCTGAACACATGGACAAATGGGCAGGTGAAGTGTAAAACCCTCTGGATGTCCGAGAGGACCCGCCCCATACTCACTGTGGAGCAGCAGAACCCGGTCCTGGGCATCAATCGCCAGCTTCAGCTGACCTAAGGAAACAATAACAGAAACAGCTTCACCTCGTCTCCTTGTTGGAGTCATGGTGTCGGGAGTGCTCTTTTGTTCCTGTGAAGGGATTCCAAGATTCATACAGTCTCTGGCTTGGAAGGGAGCTCTGAAGCCATCTAGTTCAGCCTCCTCATCACATCAGGAGTCCCTTCTGCAATACCTTCACCACTGGTTTTCCAGTCTAGGCTTTTACCCCTCTGGGGATGGGGAGCTCACTACTTTACAAGGCAGCCCACGTTGATGCTGGAGACCTCTCACTGTTGGACAGTCAGAAAAGTTGTTGCACCCACATCATGGCGAGCCTAGATTGGAGAGTTAAGGATCCTGGGCCTCGGTCAGGAGTCCATAGTGGGTGGGGGGTCAGTCAGCCAAGGCCCTCCAACCATGACAGACAACTGGCTGTGTTCTGGGAAGGCGATAACAACACAAGGACATGGGACAAATGAGTTTGGAGAAAAGCAAAAGAAAAAAGGCCAGCTGCAGGCAGAGAGATCCTTCAAGGTCAAGGCTATCACCCCTAACCCTTCCACTGAATCCTGACCTCCTTAGAAAAGCTAAGGAGGTTTTCTATGACCTTGGCACATGCTGCTCAAAGTGTGGTCCAAGAACCAGCAGCATCAGAAGCATCTGGACAATAGTTAGAAATTCAGACTCTCAGGCCCCACCCCAGGGCTACTGAATCAGAATTTGCCATTTAACAAGATGCCCCGGGGAGCACATGCACATTAATGGATGAGAAGCCCCGACTACAGCACACCGAGCATGTCTCTAAGCCTGGAAAGGCCCTCTTAAGCAAGACACAAAATGCCGTGGCCACAAGGGAAAAGACAGATAAATCTGACTCCATAAGATCTTTTAAATGTCTGTTACAATTAAAGATATCATAAACAAAGTTATGAGACAACACAATAAAAAAACAGGCAGAGGACATTGAATTGACAAGACAAAATGGCCAATAAACATACGAAAAGACGCTCAACCTCATGGAGATCTGAGAGAAGCAAACTGACAATAAAATACCGTTTCCCACCCATGTGATCAGAAGATAATCTAAAAGATAATGTCAAACATTGGCAAAGATGTAGGAAAACAGATACTCTCATACCCTGTTGGAGGTAGCGTAAATGGAGGGTAATTTCTGGCAATATCTGTTAGAATTTAAATGTGCATACCCTTGGACCTAGCAATTCTACCTCCAGGTAACTATCACAGACAAAAACTCATGTGTGAGCAAAGGCTGGCGCTACAGCAAGGTGCAAAATTGGAAACACCTGAAATGCCCATCAATATGAAAATGGCTAAGTGAACCATCTAGAGCTGTGCCACGGAATAGTGTGGGCTGTCACAAAGAAGGGGGAGATCTCTATGTCCGGGCATAGGAACATGACTGAGACAAGTTTTTAAGTGCAACAAGCAAATCGCCAAATGATACATACGGTATATATTTTTCTCTGTGTGTGTGTGTGTTCTGAAAAGACGCGAAATTAAAAGGAGTGACCACCTTTAGGGAAGAGACTGGGAATTGGAGGGAGGGAAGTCGAGAGGAATTTCTATCTACCCCTATTGCAATTGTTTCAACAATACAAATATACCTGTGAGTTCTAGCACTTTTATAATTAAAAATAAACTAAAGAGGAAACAAAGAAAGAAGAGAAGAGGAGAGAGAAAGAGAGGATAGAAGAGAGAAAAGGAGGAAGAGAAGAAGGGAAGAAGAGAAGGAGGAGAGACGAGGGGAAACTTAAGATTATAGAAGGTTCAGGGCTGGAAAGCAGGTGAACAATGAGGGGCTGGATGAGGTTTTTCCCCTGGCTCCCTATTTTTGTTTTTTTTTAAAGATACAATATAAAAACAAAATCAAACACCAGGTCATCCTCACAGACACCCAACGGGCCTGCAGCATGGGCAGAGGAGAGGACCACACTCCTCCTCCTCAATGACGTGTTGAAAAACCTCTCAATCCAACAGATTCCTCCTAGAACCTCAAGACGCCGCTGAACTCAATCCACCCAGCAGACACACATTGGGCAGGCAAGGCAGGCAGGGCGGGACCTCCCAGCCTGCAGCGACCCTACACATCAACCAGAGAGCTTCTGCATCTGCTCCATCCATGACAACCCTGTCTAGCAGTCATCCGCCTCTGCTTGATCACCTCCAGTGACAGGGAGCTCACTTCCTGCAATGGGAGCCCTTTCCCTTTTGAGATAGCTCTGATTGTTCAATGCTCCAACTTTATTGAAGCAAAAGTGGCCCCTCAGTAACTTTCACTAAATGGATCTCATTCTGCAGTCTCTGGGCTCTCTCCTCTGGACCAAAGTCTAAAGTCCTTCCATCGCTCCTCATGGCACACCGTTCCTGATGACATCCCTCCCCATCTCAACTGTTCATCTCTGGACATGCCCCATGAATTGGGATGGTGGCTGGGCCCTGGGCTTTGTTGCTGGCTGGAGGAAGGGCAGGCAGGCAGGGTTCAGAGAACAGAAAGGAAGGAAGCTCTGCATCTCATAACTCCGCAGCAGTCCACCAACCACTGCGACCTGGCAACCATCTGCTCCATGCACCTAGGGGAGTTTAAGCTACAGCCCCAAGCAATTCAGGCTCCAGCAAACCCTGGTCCAGCTCTTCACCCATCAGAAATCCCTGCCATTCTCCTGCCCAGGACACCGATCTCAGAAGCCCGAAGGCAGGTTCCGGTTCCAGCCCAGACTCCCCTCCTGTCTCAGAGCCAGAGCGTCCAGGGCTGGGAGGTGGTGCTAATAATAGGTGTTATCGTGCTCTGCGAGGTGTGTTGGGATCAGATAACGCTGGAGAGGGAGGAGGTCCCGGGATGAAAGACGCCAGGAGAATACGCAGTATTATTAGCTCAAGGTCTGAGCAATTACCACTTTGGGGCTCCCTAGAGCTGAGAAATCTCCTACAAAACTGTGCCCAGCCCAGTGAAGGGTGGGAGGGGGAGGGTGGAAACAAGACAAACAGCAGTCATGGATCGGATCTCATCAAACCAAGGCATCTATGTTTAACACAAAACATTTTTTCTGAAACTATTCCCAGTGCAAAGCCAGCTCTGGCCCAAACACATTTAGCTTCCCAAAGCCATGGAAACCACTGCGCTGCACAACAGTATCACCTACCAACGGCCCCTTCCCAGAAACCAGGGTGCAGAAACCTCTCAATGCAAATGGTCACTAATGCCACTTGACAAACATCTGCTGGACACCTGTACGTGGCTGAGCGATGGGCAGATCTGAACAGCCTGGTGCCTACCCACAGGGAACTCATGGCCCAGTGGCTAGCATGGGGGCATGGGCAAGGCCAAGGGTGGAGCTGGAGCGGAGGATGGGCCTGGGAAGAAGACTGACTCGGAGATCAGATGAGTCTGCACAGCTCCAAGCAGCTCCCCTTCCAGGCCCTGCCAAGCAGGTCTCCTGGGAGGGCCAGGGTGCCCTATACCCTGTTACAGCAGAGAAACCAAACCAGACCAGGCTCCAGGCCCCCAGTGCAGGACACACCCCACCCCGGCATATCCTAGGGCTCACAGATGAGGGCAAGATGAAGAATGAGACCCTTCCCTCAGCCATGCCTGTCCCCTCTGTCCTCTTCCCTTCCATCAAATGTCTGAGGCTCCTGAAGGCATCTTGCCCACCTCCTCATTTGGTAGCTGGAACAGTCATGCCCAGAGCTGGAAGGTGACTTGAGCGCAGAGTGACCAGGGCAGGCAGAGCTGGAACTGGAGACCAGAACTCTGCCCCGGCTCCAGCACACTTTCCTGTGTACCAAGCCGGTGTTCTAGAACACTCACAGCCCTCTGATATGTACCACTGCATCTGCCAATGAGCCCTGGGGTTCAGGAGCAGGCAGCATCAGACACAGGACAAGGTGCAGCAGCTTTGCTTGAGAAGCCAAGAGGACGCCAAGAGAGGGCAGCTCCAAGAAATGTCCCCAAGTCTAGAGAAATAAGCCAGCAGGTGAAGGGGCAGTCAGGCGAATCCCTGGGGCCTTCAGGTGGGCCAAGTACCAGCAAATCAGGCCCCTCACAAGCCTCCCAACCTTGGGTCTTGTCCACACCCCACTTTCTCCCCAGGCTCAGGGTGTGGCCAATGAGAGTGCTATGTTCAGGCTAAGGGGCCTGAAGTCAACCTCATCAGGGTGTTCAGAGGCCCGGGAGAAGGCATGTCCCCGTTCCCATGGTGCTGCAGTTGGGCACCAACTCTGTGTGCAAAGTGTTGCAGTGATGGGTGCCCAGAGAGGCTGCAGGAGGGCACCAGGGAGCCAGGGCCCAGAGGCAAAGGGAGAACAGACAGGGCCCCATACGGCAGGAAAAATACTGAATGAGAGGGAGCTTCCAAAAGTGCAGAGAAGGCAATGAACCCACATTCTGCCGGGCACAGGACTTGGGGGTTCAGGGGCGCTGTGCAAAAAAGGGCATGGAAGCTAAAGAACTTCAGTCTGGCAGGAAGATGAAGGGGCTCTCAGGACACAGGCAGCAAGGGACAAACTCAGAAAACGAAGCAAGGAGATAGGGGCCGCACACCACTGCTGGATTCAGGGTCAGCAGGATTGTGTCCTAGAGGGAGCCCACGGCACTCAGGGGTGTGCAGAGAATACAGCTGGGAGGGACCTGCCTGGCTAGCACAAAGCTGCAGCCATCGCCAAACCCCATTCACCCCAAAAGCAATTCCCCACTTAAGAACGGTCACGTATGGAAAGCCACTGGAAGGGGGATGATATTGGGACAAAGGTACACAGCAGGTCAGGTCTACACAGAGCCCAGCCAGCCACTACCACTCACAGACTTTCCCTCCATTTGTGGGGACAAGTCTGTACCTTAAGCCGTGTGTGCAGGAGGGCAGGAGGGAGGAGCCTAGCCAGCCGCCAGGCAGCCCCTCTCTCTGTGGTCCCCGGCTGCCTCACCCACACAGCAGGCCGCTTAAGGCTCAGAGAGGGTTATGCGTGTTTGCCAATTTCACTTTCTGCCCTCTAAGGGAGAAATGGGAGGCTGCCGCGGTGCTGGGAACTGGGAGCCACACAGCTCTGGGATGGAGCCCTGGAGAATTTCAAGTGTCTGTTGTTTGGAAGGGGGAGAATCTTGAGTTCCATTCGGAGGAGCAGCCCTGGCCAGTGACGGTGCCCGCTGGCAGGAGGGGGACCTGCAGAGCTAAAGTGAGCAGGGGCTGCTGCGGAGGGATGGAAATTACGATGGGTCCATCCCACCCCTTTCATCTGACGCTCTGCTTCCTGTGAAACCCGTGATGAATGTGGGCTCCCAAGCCGTCTTTCCTTCCAGGAGTAGATTGCTCTGGCCAGCATAAGTCAGCTAACATCTTGACTGCAACCCCCCTGAAAGATGGAACAAAATGCACCCAGCTAAGCCATTCCCAAATTCCTGACTCACAGAAATCAGAAGGGAGATAATAAATGTTTGTTTTGGTTTGGTTTTGCTAAGGAAGATTCACCCTGAGCTAACATCTATGCCAATCCTCCTCTATTTTGTAGGTGAGATGTCACCACAGCATGGCTTGATGAGCTGTGTGTAGGTCCGTGCCCGGGATCCAAACCCATGAACCGAGGCGGCTGAAGCGGAGTGTGTGAACTCACCACCAGGCCATGGGGCCAGCCCCCTGGTTTTTTAAGCCAACAGATATTGGGATAATTTGTTATGAAGCAATAGATAACTAATACATACCCATACTGCCTCTAGAGTTGGGTGACATAAATCTGATCTCAATTCTGAGACAATTTTTCAATTTTAAAAATTAAGAAAACATAGCTCTAAGGCAAATCAGTGTATTATGACTAAGGAAACAGAAGACTTCCCATTTTTGAGGTTCTTGATTTTCTTAATAAAGAATTTTGATAGATTCAAACCACATTCATTACTACTAAACTGCAAAATCTAGCATTGTCCCACATTACCCAAGGACAACTGAGCACATTCACGAAAATGCTTCACCTGCAGAGCAGACGTGTTTCTTTTACACACATTTGTTACAACACTATAGTATATAGAAATTCACATTACTCTGCCTTTTACTATTTTCCTTTAGGTTTTATTGTAATGATTTTTTTTAAACCACATACATAAAGTCATAATTTTAATTCCAAAATTCTCAATTTTACCACATTTGCTTCTCCATATCCTTGTCTTATGTCATATTACAGACTTTTTCTCCATGGTTAAACATGTTATTTTATAATGATGAGCGTCTGTTATGTGCTCGCTGATGGCTTTAAGCCATACAATGGAGTCCATCATTTATTTTCATTATGTTTTACCTGTATTATTTTTTCACTATCAAATAAAGTTTTCCAGCAGAACAAGTTTAATATGGAAAACCCCAGAGAAGAAGCATGGAACTATGAGCAAAGCACGGGTTCTGGAGTCACTAAGACCTGGTTTGGATCCTGGTTCCACAGCCAATGGTCCTTAATCACTACATTGTCAGTTTCCTCACATGTACAATGGGAAGAAGAATAGAGTTCTAATAGGGCCGTTGTAAAACTGAGAACTAATACATGTGAAGCATCATTCACATAGAAGGCATTCCCACTGAAGTGACGAAAGGAAGGGAGGGAGGGAAGGAGGGAGGAAGGAAGAAAACAACTCAGAAAAATTGGAAAACATATGTGGGGAACTCCTATTTCTGGGTTGACAGACCCACGGCGGAAATCTAGAAAAGCTAGGTGAAAATATTTAGAAGCAGCTTCTTGGAGATGTAACAAGACAGAGAGGAACTATGACGCAGGATCTGGGGGGATGGATGTCCATTAAATTACATTTAATGTTTTTCTGAGCTAATTTTCTCCTAGGGGTGTTTTCAAATGCCAGAGGTGACTGAAAGGCTGGGAGGCTGAGCAGAGTTTCTGTCTGCCTCTTCGGGCTAGAGGAACAGGAGGTGGAGACCAAGCCCTGCCGAGAAGTGGGGTCCTCCAAGCCCCTACCTTTTAGGTTGGAACCTGAAAGAGTTGCTCCTTGGGAATAGAGTGAACCATCAACAGACACAGTTCCTCAAGGGACTACGGCTCAACTGCAAATCATCTCAGTCCCTAACATAGAATTAAGACTATCCCAGATTGCTAGCAACATCAAGCATCGGACAGAGGCAAAGAAAGATCTTTCTGAAGGAAGATATCATCCTAGGTCTGCATTAAGAAGAAAAACAACAACTCTGTACCTACTGTTTGCAATAGACACAGCCCACCTAAAACGCAAAGAAACAGAAAGGCGGAAAGAAATTGTACGGAAAAAGACATGCCAGGCAATGATTAACCAAAAGAAGATGGGTAGCTATGTTAATGTCAGCAACAGCAGACTTTATCTCTACTAGAAATAAAGAGAAGACTTCATGACAACAAAAGAAGACTTCATAATAATAAAAGTTTCAATTCAGCAGAAAGATAATTCTAAATTTGCATGCTCTTAATATTGCTTCAAAATATATGAAGGAGAAGCCAACAGAACTATAATGACAAAGAGACAAATTTACACTCATAGTAGGAATTTTACATATCTCTCCCAGTAACTGATCAAACAAACGGGGGAGGGGGAATCAGCAAGGATATAGAACATCTCAACAACCTAATTAGTAAACCTGACGTATACAAAGAACACTGCACCCAACTCCTACAGATCTTTTCAAGTACACACACAGCATTCATAAAAAGTGACTAAATGCTGAATCATCAAAGGACTTAAAGGATGCAGAGAATGTTCTCTAACCAAAACATAAAATAAAGAATAAAAATATTACTAGAAAATCCCCAATATTTGGAAATTAACATACATAATTCCAGGGCTGGCCCAGTGACATAGCAGTTAAGTTCGTGTGCTCCACTTCGGCAGCCTGGGGTTCGTAGGTTCAGATCCCGGGCAAAGACCTAGCACCACTCATCAAGCCACGCTGCAGTGGCATCCCACATAAAACAAAGGAAGATTGGCACAGGTGTTAGCTCAGGGCCAATCTTCCTCACAAAAAAAAAAGAAAGAAAGAAAGAAAGAAAGAAATATACTTCCAAAGAACCCATGTGTTCAAGAAGAAACAACCATGAAAATTAGAAAGTATTTCGACCTGAATGATAAAGAAAAAAAACTACCTATAGCCATAAGGCTTCCGGATATTGACAATGTTCTATTTTTGACCCTTGTAAAAGTTACACAAGTGTTTGCTCTGTGATAACTCACTGAACTGCACATCATTTAGGGGCCGCTTCTCAATATGTGTGTCATGTTTCATATTTAAAAAGTTAAGGAAAAAATATACATACACAGCAGAATTGGAAAAAAGAACAAAAAGCTATCAACAGGTCAGAAACTTCGAGGAATTTCTGAACGCTCCCAAGCAGATGGACTCCAAATGACAGATAAGCCAGTGAATGCTGAGGACTCTGCCAGCACATGAGGAGCTCCTGAGAAACGGCTGGATGGGCTTCCCCTCCAGGCCCAGGGATGTTCCCGGCTCAGAGTACCAGGCGAGCCAGGGGAAGCTGGCAGGGGCATGGTGCAGGCCTCCAGTTCAGGGCCTGCCTTCGCACTGCCCACACACTGAGCAGCTGGCTGGCATCTGCTCCCAAGCCTCATTCTCACTACAGAAAATGGATTTTTTATCTCCGTGGCTTCCAGTGAGAGGCAGAGAAAGGAGTGGGCTGGGACCCCAGCTAACATTGTACTGCTACAACAAACAGAAGAAAACTAAGGAAATGCCCAGCACATTAATGATACTCCCTGATCCACTCTGCCGTCAGAACCACATCTTCCTGACACCCCTCTGGCAAACCAAGATTCCAGGCACTTCTCCAGAGGCTGCACGCACAGCTGCTCCCCACAGCTTCCACCCTGCAGGTTCATTTGGGGATAACAATTCCAAAGAGGGTCGGGTTGTGTCACCCAATGTCCACAGCTACCTGCAGCCCTCAGAACAGATCCAGCCTGCCTGTCACCTCCTGGCCGAGACACTCTGGAGAAAAAGCAACCTCTTCTCTCCCGTGACCACTCACCACATCCAGGCCCCAGACCAGAGACGCCAGGCAGGCTAACAGTTTGTTGCCTCAGGCAGGCTAATAAGTTGGTGTCCCTTCAAGAAGATATTCTTTAAATATTTATCAAACATTTTTGTGAATTTGGGTTTTTATTCTCCATATAAAATATTACACCTAAAATTCATACGGAGACTCAAGGAACCCAAGGTAGCCAAAACAATCTTAAAAAAGAAGAACAAGGTCGAAAGATTCACACTTCCCAATTTCAAAGTTTACTACAAAGCCACAGGAATCAAGACAGTGTGGTATTGGCACAAAGATAGACAAATAGATCAATGGAACAGACTTGAGAGTCCAGAAATAAACCTATGCATGCATGGTCAATTAATTTTCAACAAGGATGCCAAGGCCATCCAAAGGAGACATAACAACATCATTAAAAAATGAGGCTAGGTCAACTGGGTAGCCACACACACACAAGAATGAAGTTGGACCCTTTCCTCACACCGTATGTAAAACTAACTTGAAATGAATCAGACTTAAATGTAAGAGTCAAAACTATAAACCTCTTAGAAGAAAACAGAGAGGTAAATCTCTGTGACCTTGGATTTGACCATAGATGCTGAGATACGACACCAAAAGCACAAGAAACAAAAGAAAAAAATAGATAAATTTGACTTCATCAAAATTAAAAACATTTGAGCTTCAAAGAATGCTATCAAGAAAGCAGATCAAAAAACCCACAGATTGAGAGAAAATATTGGCAAATCATATATCTGATAAGGACCTTGTATCTAGAATATATTAAAGAACTCTTACCACTCAATAATAAAAAATAAACAGTCCAATTTGAAAATGGGTGAAGGAACTGAATAAACTTTTCTCAAAAGAAAATATACAAATAGCCAATAAGCACACAAAAAGATGCTCAACATCACGGGTCATCAGTGAAATGTAAATCAAAACCACAATGAGATACCACTTCTCACCCACTAGGATAGCTACAGTTAAAAAGTCAGATAACAGCAAGTGTTGGAGGTTGCGGAGAAATCAAAACTCTCATGCTAATGGGAATGGAAAATGGTGCAGCCACCTTGGAAGAGGTTGGGAGTTCCTCAAACAGTTAAACATAGAGTTACCCTTTGACCCAGCAATTCTACTCGTAGGTATTTACCGAAGAGAACTGAAAACACTTGTCCACACCAAAACTTGCACATGAATGTTCACAGCAGAGCATTATTCCTAACAGCAAAAAGACAGAAACAATCCAGATGTCCATCGACTAACGAATGGATAAAAAAATGTGGGGTATCAATACCATGGAATATTATTCAGCCATAAAAATGACTGAAGTACTGACACATGCTACGTGAGTGACGGCTGAAAACATTATGCTAAGTGAAAGAAGCCAGTCCCCCAAAAAAACACATATTATATGATGCCATTTACGGGGAAAGTCCTGAATGGGCAACTCTACAAAGACAGAAAGTAGATTAATGGTTGCTTAGGGCTGGGGGAGGTGGGGGAGGCAGGAGTGGTAGGAATTGGGGTAATCAGCTAAAGGTGCAGTGTTTTTTTCGAGGTGATAAAAATGTTTTACAATTGACTGTGGTGATGATTACCCAACTCTGTGAATATCCTAAAAACCATTCAATTGTACACTTCATATCAGTGAATTGTACGTATGTGAATTATATCTCAATGAAGTTTTTTCAAAAGTTCACAAATATATTAATAAAATCAAAAGAGATCATGCTGAAGGAAGAAAAAACTTAGGTACCCCTATAATGGTTCCTTCAAATTACACCAGATCTTATAAAGAAGACATCCCTTGGAGGAGTTGGGTTCCAGCCCTGGTTTACAAACTCCCCTCCCCTGAAGCCAGGCCACCTCCCTAGAAAGCTGTGTAGGGCCAACTAATGCTATACACCCCGTACTGGGGACTAGGGCTTGAACTCATGCGCCTACACACACAATACAGAAACCACAGCATGTCCTGTATGGCACTCTCACTGAAGGGAGTTCTGCTCAGAACAATGGTGTCTCTTTCTATTTCCAGAGATGCTGAAGCTCCCTTTAAATGTTTGTCTCAGGGAATTGCCAGCTGGGCAGCACCTTCCTCTGGTTCTACCGGGGCAGAGCCCACTGGTGAAGGCCACGAGCTACCTGCTACGTTGGGGACAGGCCAGTGAACTGAGGAAAACTTAGCAAAGACCTTCACAGTTAACGGAGTCCATGTTAGCTGGCCAAACCAAGTTTGAATCCATAGCTGAATACTTCCATGACTTCTTAAAATGACAGAATCTCAGGTTCCACCCCACACCCATTAAACTGGAATCTCTGAGAGACGATCCTAGGGACCTGTGTGTTAGCAGGCTCCCCAGGTGCTTCTGACGGCTGGCCAGGTTTGGGAACCACTGATAGACATCTTCATTCGTGAGCAGACAAGCAAAAATCACTCAGCAGCCTGAAAGGGGAGCGGCGTTCGTCAAGGAAACAGAGTTAATGCAGGAAACAGGAGAGAACTTTTCCAGCGTCGATCAGTGTCCTCGGAGAGATCTAAGAGATCCCTGAGGCCAGGGCTGGGCAGGGCACCCACTCCCTGCTGGGCTGGACCCTCCCCAACTTCCCAGATTTGATTTATTCAGTAGAAGAATATGGACTGATGCAAGGAAACAGTCACATCACACCATTAAGGAGAAGAAATGAGTTACAAACTGTACATACGATAGGATCTCAATTCTGTTAAAATCAGACACAAACAAACACACACACACACACACAGAAACAACTCTGGAAGGATATAAGCCAAAATGTTAACAATGGGAGTCACACTACAGGTAATTTTCACTTCCTTCTTTTCACTAAGTTTTCAACAACGAATACATCTTACCGTGATAATAAGGAGGGAAAGACGACGAAACGTATTTTTGCTTTTTAAACAGGACACAGCTAAGGTAATGGGGTTTAACAGTTCCCTGACACTCTTTCCCGACCACGCCAGCCCTACCAATTCAGATCAGCCCGGAAACCTCCCTTGTTTGGCAGAGTCCCACATCCCAATGCGGTTAACAGGAACTGCCTGCAAGGGCTGGGCGGGTTCAGTGTGATAAGGCAGGTAAAGCTCTTGACACAAGGCATGGCTCACGGTAAGTGCTCAACAAACAGTGGCTAGTTAATAACTCTTGCTGTTCTCCTCCACCAGCTGGACCAGTGAATTCCAGGATGCCAGACCACAGGCCATTTCGAGGGGCCAAGCCACTGCTTTTCCATCACTCCCTCTGCCCCTAGAGAAAAAGGCAGGTTGTGAAGAGCTAAGTGTGCCAAGAGGTAAGCCTGAGAGTAGGAGAGCCGGAATCCCAGGGAGGGCCTAACTCCCTGGGTGCTCTGCCTTTGAAATCTGGTCAAAGTCCAGTTATGTGGCAGTAACTGCCCCAACCTTCATCAAGAAAACTGTACACAAGTTCCCAAAAAAATGTGCTGGACTGGTCGTTTCCCCAGGCTTGAGCTCAGGTACCAGCTCTGCCCTGGCTCACAGGGAGACCATCCTCTCTCTGGATCTCAAGTCTTCAGAGAGGAAACGTAAGCCCCTCTCCACAGGGAGCTGCAGAACCAGTGAGGAAAGGCAGGGCTGTGAAGGGCTGTGTTCTGGGACAGGGCTGTTATCTGTACTATGGCTCCTCGGAAGGTGGCTTTGCCCAGACCACTGGGGCAGTTGCTGCCCAGTCGTTCTTGGGAAGAACCCAGTCCTGCTATCCAAGGGCTTGGGAACAGGAGCCTGCTGCCCATTTCTGTCAACGTCAAGCCCCCAGGCCAGCCCCATGTCCCTCCTGAGAGCCTGGTGGTTCCCAGAGGGGAGAGTTCTCCCATCTCAGCTGGAGGTCAGATATCCCTTGGAGCAGTCACACTGCAGGTTCCAAGGTGAGCCCAGAAGGAGCCAAGGCCACCTGGGCTGACCTGGCACCTGTCCCGTCCCTGAGCCAAAGGAAACAGGACGGAGGAGTTCTTGAGATGTAGTAACAAGACCTTGGTTTAACCCTGAGCTGCTGGCTAATGGGAATTTCAGTGGTGACAAACTGGGTCTCTGAAAGATTAACTGGGGCGTGATTATTCCAGCCAAGTGAGGCAGAACCAACCACACTTGGCACCAGCAGCCAGGCAGCAGATTGATGCCCAGCGGCTTGCTCGCCTGAGCCTGTGCCCTGAGCCCCTCCTGGGCGATGACAGGAGAAAGGGGCCCAGAGGAGGTGCCCCTCAAACGAAGGATCGCCAGCGCGCGGCCTCACCTGTCACCATGGGGTGGCCCTTTCTGGCCGCTGCAGCAGGGTGGAGCGGCCGGCCCGAGCGGGCACTTACCAAAGGTGGTGAGGTAGAAGGACAAGTCCGGGTGGGCACGCCGGCTCCCGAGGGAGACGCGGTGCAGGGCGCGCTCCATGGCGGCCGCTGGGGCCACAGCAGCGCCTGTAACCCGAGGCGTCTGTGTTGCTCCGCAGTAACCGAGGCAGCAGGTCCACCGCCCCCCGCGCCAGCCGCTCCTAGGCGGGCGCGGGAGGCCGGGCTGCGCCGCGTTTGAACGGGCCGGGCTCGCCCGCCCTGATTGGCCCGCGCCCGTTTGAATGGGGAGATTTCCACCTGACCGAGCAGCCACTGGGCCGGAGGGGAGGCGGCCTCGGCGAGGGACGGCAGGCCTCCCCCAGGAGCCATCAGGACTGGGCGCCCACACCAGGGCTCCTGGCTCCAGAGTAGAGGTGCCCACCCCGGAGCCCCTGGCGTGCCCACTCAGCGAGCTAGGCCTGCTCGCCCAGCTCCCCCAGGCCAGCAATTAGCCAGGATTCTCGGATGCTTTGAAGCTCAGACCTGTAATCACCCAACCTAAGGAAGGGCAAAGGAGCATCCTCCTGGCCCAGTGCAGTGGGATTTAGCAAACTGTTCTCCACACTTGGGCCAGCCGCGCCCACCAGGCTGCAGCCCCTTCCCAAACCCTGCCCTCTCCATGTCCCTCTTGAGCCTCCTCCTGGGTGAGAGCAGCCTGGCACAGGTCCAGACCAGAGCAGCTTGCTCCAGCCAGCCTTCAGCCCCCCATCCGCAGCCTGGTGCCATGGGACAGGAGGACAGGCATCAGCATCTGAGGAGACAGGAAGGTACAGGACGCGAAGCGAGTAGGCGCCTTCAGTCTCCAGAGCCTGGTGCGAGCAGGCAGAGCTGGAAGGAAGGTCAGCCCCTCACTGCTTTGTCGGCAAACATTCCCAGGCTGCCTCCCGGGAGCAGTTTCACACCAAGACATCTGCTCTGCACATCTCTGACTGTGGCTGCCGTGGGAGGGAAAGCTGCTGGTCTCGTGTAAAGCTAAAAATGGGAAGCGTCGGAAGTTGCCAAATGGATATTTGCGGCTCAGTGATCCACTCAAGATGAGGTTGGGGAATGCGAAAGAGAAAGTAGGGAGCAAAGTTATAAGTGAGTACCACGTACCAGGGGCTGCGCTGGGCAATTTACACACATCCTCTCATTTAATCTTCACACTAACTCTAGGAAGTATCAGCCCCAGTTTACCAGGGATAAGTCTGAACCTCAGGCAGAGAGGGACAAGGTGACTTGTCCGAGGTTGGCAGAGCTGAAATCTGAACCCAGGCCTGTGTGCCCCAAAGCCATCCTCCTTCTGTTCTTCCTTCCTCCACACCTGCCTCATGGCCAACAGCAAGTGGAGATAGCAGACCTGCTTTCTTGAGGCAGGTAAGGAAACTAGATGCCACAGGGCCAGCTGGCCACCAGCAGGGAGAGGAAACTGGAGAAGGAGCCCTGAAATCAGCAAACTAGTGGTCGAGTGCAAATGAGTCACATAAAGGCCCGTGGATTGTTGGAATCCTGGCACTTTGTGAAGCCCTGGTCTGCTCTTCCTCCAACCCCCACACCATGAGCACTGCCCTTAGCAGGGGCAGGCCTACTCCACTGGCCCCAACCCAACGGCAGATGGACTTACCTGCACCCTGGACTTGAGCATGCCCGATCTTCCTTCTGGCTGGGGAAGTCTGAGTGCAGGCGTCCTTTCTGGGCATGGAGATATCCTGGCTCTGCCACTCCATCCGGCCAAGGAAAATGGGCAACCTCAGGCTCAAGCCACAGGATGCAGACAGGACACAGAGGCTGTGGTGCTGTAGACCTGCAGGAGCAGGATGGGAGCATGAGATAGGCATGGCCCGAGGATGCTCCCTGAGAGGGGTGTTCACCCCCAGTAGGAATTAGAAAGCATGGGTGTTCCGGAGCCAGGGCAAAGGGAGGTCCACAGGGAAGAGGAGAGTGATGTGCCCAAGGTGACAGTGCCCCTTCATACTCTGCGAGGGACTACTGTAGAGCCTGCACTGGGGAAGACCACCACGGACTCAGGAGGCTGTAAGTGACCTGCAGGTGCACAGTTAGCGGAGTAGGAGCCAGCAAGAGAGCTGGGCAGAGTTGTACTATCTGAATGTGGCCTGGGAGAGAAAAGACTGGGGCCCATAATGGGCACTTCACACTCACCCAGGACAAAGGTCCCACTGCCTTGCAAGCTCCCTCCTGACTCCTTCTGCCCCACTCGGCAGCTACGCTATTCAGTTAGGAGACTCCAATGCCATCCTGATCCTGATCTGACCCCTCTAGTGGCTCCATCACCACCTTCACCACCAACAGTAAGGCCCCCTTACTTAGTGGGGCAATGGAAGCTTCCTTCTCTTAAAGGGGCAGGTCTCTCTTTTCTCAGGAGAGGGAGGACATTAGTGAGTGGAGTGTGAGCAGCGACACCGCAGGAGAGACTGACCCCATTAACCCACACTGCTGTTCACAGGGGACATCCAGAAAGGATCGAGGTTATGGCTCTGCTTTCCCCAAGAAGGCAGGGGAGTTTGAGGACCACGCCTAGCTTTCTGACATGCCCTGAGCACTCTAGCACCCCCTGGCCCTGGGCCTTGGTATCTCTCTTACACCTTGCACAAACTCCACACGTACATAAAGATACTACACACACAACACAAACACACTCTGCACACATATATGTACTATAACATTTCCCATGTATATACACAAATACACCATATACATACCGTGTAAATTAACCAAAAAAACCTTAAGTTGGAGTGTGGAAGGCCTGAGGGGGAGCTCTTACGCCCTGGCACACATCATCAATTACACCCAACAGGAAGCAAGGGCGGCTTGCATCTTGGACAGGATATAAAACTACTGACGGAAGATTTCTCTCCCCACCCGGTGACAGCCCAGCCAATGAGAAACGCTGCAGCTCAGCCAACGAGAAGGCACTGCAGCGCTGAACTGCTACTTTCCCCCAATGCACTCTCATTTAGAACAGCCCTTCCTACTCCCTATTTTTCTCTATACAAGCCACTCCCCTCCTTTGTTTGCTGGATTTACCTAAGGTTTGCCATAGGGTGCACACCCTGAATTGCAATTCTTTTAGCTACTCCCGAATAAATTCATTTTGGGGATAAAATAACAGGCAAATTTTCTTTTTAAGTTGACAACACACACACCATATATACACACACACACCACACACACACTACATACACGCCTCACACATATATACAAACACATCCCACACACTATACATGCATCCTATGCACATGTACAAGCACATAGACACACACCACACAAGCACACACACAAAACATTTAAATACACCACATACGTAAACCACATTCACACACAATGATTGATTATAGGCATTTTTAAAGACTGACTATCTAGAAGAATAGGGACTATTTGGGTTCAGAGTGAAGGAACTAAAGGTATTCATTTGGGTGCGTTTCACGTTAGTTATCAAAGAATCAGTGCCTTTTAAGATATCATCTGGCCCAATATCCAAAAAATTTTGAAAAATAATAATAAAGTGGACTAGGATGGTAAGCAGTATTATAATAATGTAGTATCAGAAAGAAAACAAGCAGATCAATGGAACAGAATAGAAAGTTCAAGGGGAAAAATGATTTTATTTAGAAAACAAGAAAGGTTTTCAAAATCTTTTAAAGATTGATTTCAAAAAATTAGAAAAGGACCACATTAATTAACATGAAAACTTTAAAATAAAATAAGAGTTAAAGTTGAAATTTATTTTTAAAAAATAGACTTCAAAAATAAAATCTAAGTCTGGTTCTTTGAAAAGACCAATAAAATAGAACTCTGGAAAAACAAAGAAAACTACACATAATCAAGTTTAGGAAAGAGAAAGATAGCCAAGATACAAACGTAACTCTTTAAATTGTAAGAGAAAACCATTGCAACCTTATTCTATAACTTGGAAAATCTGGGGAAAAAATGGATGATTTTCTAGAAAGTATTCATTGCTAAAACTGATACAAGAGTTGAAATTTTTAATAGATCACTAACCATAGATAAACTACAAAAGGAAATCAAAATTGTACCTGACAAAACTATAGAAAACCTAGATAGTTTTAGAAGCCAATTCTGTAAGACCTTCAAGAAACAGATAACGCCTATGTCATTTAAACTGGTTCAGAACTGGGAAAAAAAAAAACTGGAAGATTTGTCAGTGCTAGCTACAAGGCTAGGCAAAGACAAAAACCAGATAATGTTAGCAACAGAAAACTATAGACAGAGAGAAATTAATGAAATAGAAAATATACATAGAGAAAATCTATTTAAAATATGACAAAACTGGGCCCACATTCTCTAAGTTTTGCCACATTCCTTTTTTTAAAGAAATCTCTCATTTAAATACAATGCCTCCCAATTTTTTAACATTGGCTAGTCATTCAAAATTTTAAAAATATTATGTAGGCCAAATAAAATACATCTCTGCCTTATAACTAGTTTGAAATCTCTGCTAGACGAATCTTATTAATATAGACACAAAAATCCTAAATAAAATATTAGCAAATCAGATCCAGCAGTATATTCGTGATGAAGTGGTATTCATTCCAGGAATGCAAAGATAGTTCAAATCAGCGCAGGGGATGGCAAACAACGCCTATAGGCCAAATCTGGCCCACTACCCATTTCTGTACAGCAAGTGAGCTAAGAATGGAATGAAAAAAATTAAATGCTTTTCTATAGCCATAAAAAATAATATTTTTTAAATTAAAAAATGAATTTAAAATATTTATAAAATATATAGCAAATATGTATATATGTACGAAGAAGTCTTTCAAATCAGTAAGAAGAATATAAATGTACCAGGGAACAAGAATAATCATTGCACAAGAGAGGAAATGTGATTGACTAATGCATAAAATATTAGTAACCTAAAGAAGAAAAAAGAAAAAGATCATTTGGTCCCCCCGTTTGCCTTCAGGAAGTTCAAGCATTTGTATTTATAGAGGAGGCAACTAAGATTCAGAGTGGTTAACTGAATCTGACTGCTAAAGTAGTAAAGAAACAGTAGAGAAACAAGAATCCAGCCAAAGAACCACTACAGAATGTCCTCTTCCTCCCCAATCCTGCTCAGAGTGGCTGGGCTATAAACCAGTAGGCCTGAGACCTGCAGGGCTACTGACACATGAAAATCCAATGCAGCAAATGTTTGCTAAGCTAAGCACCTCAGTTGTGCTGAGCCTCACACTGAGCGCTGGGGATACAGAAGTGAACGAGAGGGAGTTTACAGTCTAGTGGGAGATTGGCTGAGTGTTCCACTAGAGGCAACATGGCAGCCTCTGGAAAAACAGATTAACGTCTCACTTTGTCTGGGGAGCTGGGCAGAGCAAAGTGGTAAGGAAGTCAGAGAAGACCTCTGGAAGAAAGTGACTCGAAGGATGATTTAGCCAAGGAAAGGAGGTGAAGGAAGGGTTACAGGCAGGAAGAACAAAACACACAGAGGCCAGAAAATGAGAGAAGCATTGACATTTGAGGAACTGAACAATGGAAAGTGTGGCAGGGAAGTTAGAGTGTGTGGGAGGAAGTAATATACATGAACTAATACACAAGAAGGTAAACATCACACAAGGCATCGTATATTATTAAAACCAACTTGGGCTTTATCCTGAGAGCAAAGGGCAGTCTCAAAAGATTTTAAGCAAGATCCCAAAAGGCTTTAATTTGTATTTTAGAAAGATGCCTCTGCCTAGAGTGTGAAACAATGGATTTGGGGGGGGGGGGGGGGGGAGGGGCGGGTAGCATGAGGGTTGGAAGCAGAAAGTAGTTAGGTGGCATCTTTTCCAGGAGTCCAGGGAAAAGGTGATAGTGGCCAAACTAGTATAGCAGCAGTAGGGATGGAAAGAGGTAGAATCAATAAGACTGGGTGATTGACTGGAAGATAAAATGCCAGGAATCCTGGGTCGAGAAATTAGATGTTCAGAAGAGCCCTTTACAAAAATGGAGAACATGGCAGGGAGGGCTGAACTGAGGGGAGACATGATGAGTTCAATGATGTGAGCCTGCTAAGGGTGAGTCACCTTTGTGCTGTCCAAGTGAAGGTGTCAAGTGAATTGTTGAATATATTGGACATAAATTCAGGAAAGACCTTAGGCTGGAAATATAAATTTAGAATTCCCAGTGAAGCCATGGGCCTGGATAAGAGAGCCCAAGGAGAATGTTTAACGTGAGAAAAAGGCTCAGGAAAGAACCCAGAAGACTACCAACTGAAAAGACAGGCAGAGGAGGAAAGGCCAAAAAGAGAGAAAGAAAGCCAAGGAGTGTATTAAGAAGGAGATAATCGTCAACAATGTGAAATACTGTAGAGAGGTCAAGTAGGCTAATAACTGAGAAGTGTCCATTGGATTTAGCAACAATGCAGTCATTGTTGACCTTCCATCCCAGAATAAAATGCTGGGAGGCAACAGCTCCACATGAATGAAAATGTACCAAATTCACTTCTAAAAGGAAAAATACCCTGGGCTCAAATCCAGAGAATATTCTTGGGTCAGGTTTTTTCTTGTCCTAAATTTAACCAGCTGGACTGCTTTGTTAAGGGGTATTTTATTCACCCTTGAAATGCAGGATTTGCCTTTTAAAAGTATGTCTGCAATTCATCTTCACGGTAGAACACAGCATCTTAGGGTTAGCGGTTCTCTACAGGAGCAGATGTTAGTGGCTGTAAATACCACTGAGAAACTTTAATTTGCCTCAGATGTAGAAGCCTTTGGTGACCTAAATACACAAATAGGGTCTAAGTGGGAACCAAGTAAAAAAATGCGAGATTTCAAGTGAGCTGAGAGGTGTTGTTTCAAAGCAGAAGAGGCCAAAACCTTCTCTGCCAAAGGAATGTGAAATAGTAAGCTGAGTCTGAAAATAAAAGCCAAAGATTTGACAAGAGCCAGAAAAGAAAAGCAGAGGGCCCTGTCTCTCCTAAAATGGCTCCAGGTCCTTGTAGTTGTGTTGGAAGGCCTTTTTAAGAAGCACCCCTTTTTCTGGCGTGATAACAAGCAACTTGGCTAGGTATAGTGAAGGGCTCCAGAGGCCCTCAAAAAGGTTTTCAAACTAAAAGAATAATGTAACTTCTGCTTCCAGCCAAGATGGAATAACAAGGACTGGATTTTCCCTCTCACCTGAAACTCCTAAAACAATGAACACCTAAAACAAAATATATGAAACAATGGTTTTCAAGATATGACATCAAACAACGAAGGGCAGTGATCCCTGAGAAACAGAAAACCAGCCAGGTGAGCCCCAGGGCACTTTCTAAAAGGGAGAGGGAACCTAGGCCAACTCCAGGTCCCTGAGTTGAGTTTCTCAGGAGGCCAGGCAGCTGGAGTTCACAGGACAGAGTCCCAGAGAGGGAAAAGCTGCGCAAAGAGACAACTCAGAGATCCGCAGAGGATCTCCCCTCAAATCTTCAGCTAAGCACTGATGAGCTCATGGGTGTGAGCACAGTACCCCGAGGCTGAGGAAAGAACCACCCAAAAGAATTAGAGGGAACAACCCTGGAAGCTCGCACAGAGCCAAGAACAGTTCTTATTCTCATCAGCCAGAGTGGAAAGACTTCCTAATTCATGGGGCATTGGGTAGGTACTCAAAAGGATTTTGCCTCGGTTGTGGGGAATAATTAGCCTTAGGCTAAATGATGCTCTGGTCCCATCCAAAAATGCTTAAAAGCAAAACCCAAAGGATCAAAATGTTTCTAAGTAACTTAACTGCATCCCAGAAGAAGCTCCAGAATATTTGTAGGAATACAAAAATAGCCAACACCCAACAAGGTAAAATTCACAATGTCTGGTGTCCAATAAAAAGTTACCAGGCATGAAAGAAGCAGGAAAATGTGACCAATAATGAGGAGAAAAATCAATGGAAGCCAACCCAGAAATGACACAGATGATAGAATTAGTAGACAAGCACATTAAAATAATTATTACAACTGTATTCCGTATGTTCAAGAAGCACTTTAAGAGCATGTTAAGTAGAAACGTGGAAGATATAAGAGACCAAATAAAACATCAAGAGGTGAAAAATATAATGTCTGAGATGGAAAAATACACAAGATGGGATTAACAACAGATTAGACACTATAGGAAAAAGAAAAAGATTAGTAAACCTGAAGACATAGCAATAGATCCATCCAAAAAGAAACACAAAGAGAAAAACAACCACAAAAAAAGAACAGAACATCAGTGAGCTGTGGGACAATTTCCAGCGGCCTAATAGACATGAAATTGGAATCCCCGAAGGAAGTAGGGGACAGAGAACATATTTGAAGAAATAGTGCATGGAAATTTCCCAAATTTGATGAAAACTATAAACCCACAAATCCAAGAAGCTCAATGAACCGCAAGCAGAAGAAACATGAAGAAACGTATACCAAAGCATATCATGATCAAATTGCTTAGAACAAGCGAAAAAGAGAAAAATCTTGAAAGCAGCCAGAAAAAAACATACTACATACAGAGAAACAAAAACAAGAATGACATTGGACTCCTTATCAGAAATATGTACCAGAAGACAGTGAAGTAACATCTTTAAAGTATCAAAAGAATAAAACTGCCAACCTAGAGTTCATTACCCAGCAAAAATATCTTTCAAAAATGAAGGCAGAGGCTGGCACAGTGGTGTAGTAGTTAAGTCCACGTGCTCCACTTCGGCAGCCTGGGGTTCATAGCCTTGGATCCTGGGCGCAGACCTAGCACCACTTGTCAAGCCACACTGTGAGGGTATCCCACATAAAATAGAGGAAGATTGGCACAGATGTTAGCTCAGCAACAGTCTTCCTCAAGTAAAAAAGAGGAAGATTGGCAACAGATGTTAGCTCAGGGCCAATCTTCCTCACCAAAAAAAAAAAAAAACCCGACAAAAATAAAGATTTTCTCAGAATTACAAAAGCTGAATAATTCATCATTGACAAACCTGAACTACAAGAAATGTTAAAGTTTTTCAGGCAGAAGGCAAATGATACCATAGGGAAGGCTTGATGATCACAAAGGAATGAAGAGAACACCAGAAATGGTAACTAGGTGGATACCTAGAAAAGAGTTTTTTCTTATTATTTAAATCTCTTTAAAAGTACCAGGATAAGGAACCATTGACTAAAAAACACCCAGAGCTCTCTGCATCCTGGAATAAATTGTTCTATGTTGCCTTGTCTACATTCTGATGAGATAATTGCAAGAAGCAAACTCCAGGGAAGCTATTAGCAAGTTAGCGTTTGCAGTCATGTGGGAATGTGGAACCTACTTAAGGAAGAAAATAATATGGACATGTTTAGTATAAAATGCAGCAACCACAGCTAAGATCTGTGGCTCAGCTGGCTTGTACTCAAGCTTGAATATAAGGCTCATGGAGAGCAATGCCTATTTCTGGATCAGTGTACTGTGAGGATGAAGAGCCCTTCCAGTGGACAGTGGCAGATCACACAGGGACAGAGGTCACAAACATTCCCCAGGGAAGTTTCAGTGGGAACTAGGGAATATGTCTAGTTGCTTTTACTGGAGCTGTAACTGAGAGAAGTGGCACATATTCCCTTTGCTTCCAGATTCTTACCAGTCACTCTTGGACTCCTTTTTCTGCCCCCACCACTCTACTGAAACTGTTCACTCAGAGGTCACCATTGACTCCCTAATGATGAAAATCACATCTTCTCAGTCTTCAGCCACCTGGCCTTAGTTTTCCTCCCACTTCTCTGATAATTCCTCTTTTCATGGCTCTCCTGCCTTCTGGTGAGAGAGTGTTACCCACTCTGCCTGTTAGTCCCCTTTCTTCCTCAATATTCTCCCCCTCCAGGATCTCATCCAATCCTGTTACTACGCTCGCCTCTTCTGATGATGACTCCCAGATCTCCCGCCACTCCAGAGCCTAGGGCCACCTCTGCTTTGACACACTGACCAACAGTCTCATTCCTCTCTGCACCCGTCCTCTCCCTGCTGCTCACCCAGAATGTAGCCCTAACTGTCTGCTTCCATATCTTTCTACCCAACTAGACCGTGAGCAACTCTAATGCGGTGACTGCGATGTGTCTTCTTAGTGGCTGCCAACTGCCCAGCCCAGTGTCTGGCTCATATCTTAAAAAACCACATCTTGCCGGAGAATTCAGATCTAGAATCAGCATATAAAGCATAGATTGTGAACAGCCAAAATTACCCTTAAATAAGCCCTTAGTCACTCATAACATATACACGGTATTATAAATCAAAAGGGGAACAGCAAATTTACCTTCCCCATCTTGCACTCCCTCTGGGATGTATTTTCACTGAGTGGCAGAGCTGGAACAGCCCCCACCAGTTGCATTATGTGCTCTCTGTCACTCTCTGCCACTTGTGCTTCATTTTTGGACCCTGCACATTGCTTGAATTTCCATAAGTGCAAAGCATATATAGCAATAACTCCACTGTAAAGGTTTGATGAATTAATTCTTTTGTCTTTCCTTAAACTGGTTCTTCCTTTTGACTTCAGAATTTCTGATAATGACAGCACCTCACCGAATCAGGCTGAAAATTCTTTGACTCCTTCCTCTCCCTCACTCTTTCTTTCCAGTTTTCAGGTTCTTGCTAATTCTTTCTTTGCACAACATCCCTTTGTTTCCGTTCTTATGGCCACCTACATAATCCAGGCCCTGATCACCCATCTTCTCTGATAGCCTCCTAACTGGTGTCGCTGGTCTTGCTGGTCTCTGTCAAATTCATGTTTCACTGCCATTGCATTAGCATTTCCTAAAGCACTAATTTCATCCTATCGCACCCCTATTCAAAGCCATCAGTGGCTGTCAAATAGGGTCCACTCTCTCCAGCCTGGCAGTTGAGACCCTGAACAATGTAGTCACAAGCTGTCTCCAGTCCTACCCTCCACCCTTCCAGACAGGACACTACACTCCTTACACATCCCCCAAACTTTTCCCACCTGCGTCACTTCCCTCCACCTAAAGGCCACCTCCACAAACATCTCCATCCACCAAAACCTGACTCAGCCTCAGATGGTAGCATCCAAATTGCCAGCTCCTTCTTCTCATCACCAGCTCTATCTTTGTACCACTCAGCTCACACTGCTACATTGTATGTTCCCTAGAGAAAGGAGATATGTCATATGGGTTTTTTTTTTTTTTTTGAGGAAGATTAGCCCTGAGCTAACTACTGCCAGTCCTCCTCTTATTTTGCTGAGGAAGGCTGGCCCTGAGCTAACATCTATGCTCATCTTCCTCTACTTTCTATGTGGGACGCCTACCACAGCATGGCGTGCCAAGTGGTGCCATGTCCACACCTGGGATTCGAACCAGCGAACCCCAGGCTGCCAAGAAGCAGAACGTGTAAACTTAACTGCTGCGCCACCGGGCCGGCCTCGTCCTGTGTGTTTTTTATTCATTCACTCACTCAGCATATATTATTGAGCATTCACAATGTTGCAGGCACTCAACTAGATGCTAAAGATATGCAGTGAAGACAGATGCCACTCACAGAGCTCATAGTCTGGCCATGGAGGACAGCAACTGACAAGCTATGAACCCAGAGAGGCTAAGGGAGGGAAAGTGAAAGAGGGGAACCCCACCTTGAGGGTGGTCGGAAAAAGCTTCCCCAAATAAGTAACATGTAAGCTGAGACCTAAAGATTGAGAGGCAGAGGCAGGAAGAAAAGATTGGTAAAGGTTAAAGGAAAAGTACGAGGGAAAACCGTCTGAAGTAAGAGAGGACAGGGCTCATTGGAAGAACCTAAAGGAAAAAATTGTGGCTGGAGCTCACAGAACAAGGTGGGAGTGGGGAGATTTGGGGCTGGGGAGACAAACAGGGCCCACCAGGTCACAGCCCTACTTTGTAAGGCTTGTAAAACAAGCCAGAGAGATTGGGTTTGATCCTGAGGGCAAGGGAGAGTCTTAAGGAAAGGAGTCTCATGATCATATCTGCATGTTGGAAAGATGGGAGAATGGATGTAGCGGTAAAGATCAGGCATTGACACGGTAACCCAGATGAAAGAAGATGGGGACCCGGACTAGGGAAAGAACAGGAGAAACAGAGAGAAGAGCAAGGATTTGGATGCTATAGCTAATATGGTTTGGTGATTAACTGAACTCAAAGGGGCCCCGAGAGGAAAAGGTCAGAGGTGATCACACAGCCTAGACCAGTGCTTTGCATATAATAGGTGCTCAATTAATATTTGTGGAATGAATAAATTACTAACAAATAAATCATTGAATGAACAAATGTACCAGTGAGTGAGAGGCAGAGAAGAGTAGAGTAACTTATTTTTGGAGATCCCTTCCAAGACAGAACCATCCTTAGAAGTAATAACAGAACCTTAAGAAAAAAAAAATCCAAATTTGTTGTTTTACACCCGCCTTGTATTTTTAAACATGTGAAATCTGTTCAAGATAAATTTAGGAGATGCAAAGCAGAGTAAGAGCCTAGATCGCTTTTGCTATTTCTACCTTCCCAAATGCTGCCTCCCTGAGCCTCTGCCCAACTGAGGATCATCGATAGCTCCCAACTTCCCAAATCCTCAGCCTCTGGGCATGTTCCAGAATTTGCCGCACTCTTGAAATGGTTCTTCCAATGACAATCTAAATTATTCAAGGACTAACGCATTCATCTGTCAAGCATTTACATAGTGCCCACTACATGCCAGGGACACAACCCGGGACGATGACCATAGCAATAGACACAGCCCCGTCGCTCCAGGAGCTACCAGTCCCCTTGAGCATGTAAAATGGATCACATATGTAAACGGTGAAATGTGTTTTTTCTCCATTTACTCGCAAAGAAGTCTCTTTGAGTAATCAGAGGCCTCTAGTCTTGGGAGAGTGTCATTTTCATAATGTAATATCACCACCTAGTGGTCCCAAACAACTTTACCCACTAATCCAGGAAAATTTCTAGCTCTATTCCTGGGAATGACTCTCCACCATTTCTCCAGAATTTTCCTTTCTCTATCAAGATAATCTAGGGGGTGATTCTCTAACATATAATTAGTGCTCGATATTTCTTAAATAAACGTATAAACAGAAGGGCAAATTAATTTCATACCCTGGTACCTTATGGAAACTGAAACAGAAAATTTAGAAATTCTTTCCCAGATTCCTCTGGACTCCACAGGGCCTCTAATCGTTCCTGTGTAAAGGTATTTCTGTCCTTAATTTAGCAAACAATTCCTTTAGGCGCATTTAAGTAAACTGATTTTTTTAAGGGTCACTGCAGCCATGGATGAAACCCTGACTCCCTCCCACCAAAGGGAGCTTTCTGTAATCCAAAGACAATGAAGAAGAGAGTCTGTTGCCCGAGATGTTAGGACCAATACCACAACAAAAGACAGCTGGCTCTGTGAGGAGGAAAGTGCGGACGTAGAATGTCTGAAGATGCGTTCATTGCCGCTGCTTCCACACACAGGTCAGACTGGGCCAGGTGGCAGTCATTGGGAAGTGTGCTCAGAAATCCATGGTGACCCAAACGAAGCAGTCTACCCCTAGTAGAAACGAACAAAAGGAACCAGAAGCTAGTTTTTTGGCAATATAAGGCTCCTAGGACCATATTCCCACAGGCTGTCTTAAGTCCTCTTGTCTGCTTAAGTGTGTAAAGTAGATCTCCATGCGATTCTGGCTGGAGCCTCCTGGCTGTTAGGCCTTCATTCTCCTGATTCCTACGGCCCAGATGGAGGGGAAAAGGCAGTTAGCAACAGTTACCTGGCTCCTCCTCTCAGAACACTGGGAGGCTGAAGCAAAGGCTTCAGGAGGGCTCCTCCCCTCAGCCAGTTCATTTCCACGGGGCTTCGTCCTTCCTTTCTGATGAAGACTGTCAGCTGTGCATTAAAGAGAGGGACTCAGGGAGGTGTCAGAATACAGTGGATGAGAAGAGCAAGGACTTGGCTTCTAAGCCCAGCCCCCTTCACTTGCTGGCCTTTGATTTCAGACAAATTCCTTAACCTCTCCAGCAAGACGGCCAGGTACTGTTGTGAAGGTTGTGGACCAACTCTAAGGGTGCCGCTCGTATTGTAATCAGCAGAGATTTGTATATTCATTGAGATAATTTTTCAGCAGAAGGTAGTAGAGTGTCTTAAAGGGTACCTTTTTTCTAATTCACTCAAGGGCCCCACATGGGCCATCATCAGCCCTGTATTCCGAGCCTCAGTTTCCTAACCTATAAAACGGAGACCATCCACATCTATCTATAGAGTTGGCCAGAGAACCATCTGAAATAGTGGATGTAAAGCATCTTGAAAACCGTAATGTGGTCTGTAGATTTTATTTCCCAAATTCTGTTTGTGATTATGCAAGTCTGAGGATTGGTACAACAAGTGAAACAAGTTTGAGCCTGCAAATGTTTTTTCTCCCTTTGAAGATAGAAGCAAAGCCCAGTGTTCAGATAGCAAATATCTTCTCACTCAAAACATGTCATGATTCAAAAGGTAACTGTGTACTCATCAAGGGGACTTAAAAGCACGCCAGTTTCTGGGAGTTGGTTTACTAAGGAAGCAAAGTAGTGGAATTAGTTATAAAATAGTTAGACCTTCTCTTCTCTGAGTCTTCAGATAAAATGAGCCAATGAAAGCTAAACCCTGCCCCATCCTCAACCCCCCACTGCCCATTGGGAATTGGGTTTGCTGGGGCGGACAGGTCTAAGGGTAGGCTAAAGAGAAGTGAAAAAATTGTCAATTAAAAAAAATTTTTTTTACTTTTTAAAAAATTTTTCCTTCTTCTCCCCAAAGCCCCCTAGTACACAGTTGTATATTTGAGTTGTGGGTCCTTCTAGTTGTGCTATGTGGGATGCCGCCTCAGCGTGGCTTGATGAGCAGAGCTAGGTCCACGCCCAGGATGCGAACTGGCGAAACCCTGGGCCACCAAAGCGGAGCGCTCAAACTTAACCACTCGGCCATGGGGCCGGCCCCAAAATTGTCAGTTTTTAAGTTAGCCCACAGAAGTCATTCTGCAATGCAGTGTCCATTCGAGAAACAATTATTTTCAGGAAAATGGCCCACATAACACCTCTTGGATCCCTCTCACCATGAAGATTCAGTTCAGTACAGTTCAGCTGAGTAACACGAACGATGGCACATCACTTTGATTTGGCTTGGAAAAGAGGAGGAATGGGGAGGCAGCAGTTTTAGCTTTCCAATTTGGTCTGTGTTGAGGCAATGTTAAAAAGGAGTTGAACCTTTAATCTGCCTTTCTTGTACAAACTGTGAACCAAATAACTGACATGGGCTAAGTTTCTCTTTATAGAAAGATCTCAGGCCCAGTCCAGAGTTCCACTTCTGGCATAACAGCATGAGGAACTCCACAGACTGCTCTCTAGTAAGACTGGTGGAATTTTTTTTTTTTTTTAATTTTTTAAGTCTCTGGAAATGGCCCTAAGGGCACACAGCAAATGAAACATCTACAAAAATCTACAAAAACTTGGTAAGAACTGCTGGAGTCTATGGTATGTGACCCTAGACCCATGCCCACATTTTCCCCCACCCCGACTTCAGTGAAGCAGAAACTCTGCTCTAGGTTATTGCAGCCCGAGAACACGGGCTCCTTCTCCCTGCACTCCAAGCCAGAGGGCTGTCTTTCAGGAAGGACAGGATGTCATCATTTCTTATCCTACCCCAAGCTACCTGTTGCTGAGGCCAAGTTCCAGTGAGTACAGCTGATACGTGGAGGCTCTCTTTTTCCACCCAGCCCCCACTTGTGGGTAGGAGGCTCACCTTGGATGCAGAGCTGCTGAGAATGCTGGGGCCCTGACTGCCACTGCCCCAGCTCATGGGGCACGGGGCCCAGGGCAAGGGCTCTTATGGCCCAAATCTAAGATACTGGATACATGAACGTTTCATGATATTATTCTTTTTAGTTTTATGTAACTTTGAAAATTTTCTATATTAAGAGCTTTAAGGACAAAAACATGAAAAAAAAATGCTTCCAAAAACCAAGTTCAAGGAACTCTGAGACTCTTGAGTCTTTATGGGCATCAGTGAAACTTTCCTGCAGACTCAGTAAATTAGAAACCGGAGATTTAGACTCTTTCAGGTTAATACAAGTCCCCTACCACCTACACAGGAATATCACACGTAACAGATATACAGATTAACACAATCAATATGATTTGCTAATGATGCAGATGCCATCCCCAAAAGAAACCATTTCCAGAGAAAGAGAGGAAAAGCTAGGAACACAGCAGGGGTTCCCACAGGCCAAACTCATTTTCCTACAACTGAAAACCTTACAGGGCTTCACAGGGGAGATAAAAGTGACCCAGCAAACAGATACCAAGAAACATCTCTCCTCCCCTCCCAGCAACAGAGAATGAGTCTTTTGATTAAGCAGCAGCTGAGTTTAATCACTAAAATTATTCTGACCCTAATGGAAGAGAAACAATGTAAGTTTAAAAGGGGTGGGGCTTTCTCTTGAGACTTATTTTAGAGGCAAGTAGAAGTGAACAGAATCCCCAAGGTCAGAACCTGGTAAAGGCTTCAGGGAGCAGAAGTTCCCCTCTCCTTTCTGCCCTTATGTCCAAAGTTGTCGTCCCCAGGAGTGCAGGCATCCTGCTCCGGAATAAGGCTGCCCCGGCGATGCCTTCTGCCTATCCCTCCAGAGACTGCTCGCTCTGTGCCCCAGAACATTGGTCGTCCTCGTCCTCATCATCAGTGCCCTGAAGAATCCTCAGTAGTTTGAGCTCAGGGTTCCAGCTTCTTCCAGACGTACTGGCTGAAAGGTCCTCTGGGGTCCTCTCTTGGGCTTCCAGCACAACCTCCATCTGAGTACTGATGTGCTGATTAGTGAGTTCTGTCTTGGATAATTCAGGATCTAAAAGAAGACCCAGTCGTTAATTGCACCTGTGGCCTTCTCTCAACTGTGACAAATGGAGGACAGAAAAGGAAGGGCTGGGGTGTCTTTAGGACCCTTCTGAGGGGTGAGGACTGTGCCCTCCAGGGAGGTGAACCATCCTGGTCTACACAGGTTCAACTCTCCCTATCCTCAGTCACTTACTACGGCTTCTCCACCCTAATAACTTACTCTCCTTACTGGGGAAGGACTCCAGGGGGTTTGCAGACTGGTCCATCTTTTGTCTTTCTGTGGAACCCTGAAATTCAATAGAGTGAGTATAAGGAAACTTGAATCAAGACTTTAGGAAACAAAGGATTTTTCTAAAAGATGCTTTTCTTGGAGAAATTAACGTCTAAGACAGGACAAAAATGCCACCACCTGAGACTGAAGAGAGACACTTGTATCACACATTCTTTGCCCTCCAGGCTGACCAGATGAAGCCAGAACTCACTTTCCCCATTCCCAGCTGTCAACTAAGGGTAGATTGCCTCCAATGATGGCTGCCAAGAGTTCCTCCCATTCCTGTATGTACATGCCATTCCTTCCATCAAGAGATGGAGTCGATTTCCTCTCCTCTTGAATCTCGGCTGTGACTTGTGATTTTTTTGACCAATAAAATGTGGCAGTAGTGATACTGTTCCACTTCCAGACCCATCCCTTAAGAAGGTGCTTTCTTGAGATTAGTCAAGAAGCCCAAACTAGCCACATGGAGAGGCCTCATGGAAGAGAACGAAGGCAATTTGGCCAACAGCCCCAGCCCAGCCTCCAACTCGATGTCGCATGAGTGACATCAAGCAAGACCAGAAAAACTGCCCAGTCAACCCACAGAATCATGAGAAATAACAAACCACTAGGGTTTCAGCTTGGGGGTGGTCTGTCACACAGTAACAGAAAACTGGGACATGGCCCTCCACTCTCACCCGTTTCAAAGTGGGACCTTCTCTCTTCATCTGCTGCTGCTGCTTTTTGTCACTTTCCTGACCTGGTAGAGTTCTGCGACCTAGTGACCACAAAGTCAATTCAGTCTCTTTCTTATTGGCATTTCCTATCCCATTGTTGGGCTTCTGGTTGACCCCTCGTCTACAAGTGACTCCCCATGCAGGACAAGGCAGGTAAGAGGGAGCCAGGCCTTCTGAGTTCTATTTGTGATTCTGTTCACCTGGGACTGTGAGCGCATCTATTACAGAATTAGAGATTAAGGCAAAGCGTGTGTTAAAAGACCCAGGATTCCTCCAAGAAACCTAAGGGGCAGGTACCTGCACATCACGGTGGAAAAGAAACCTTAACTGTACCTTTCTAGGTTATGAATACTCCTCCTAGCTTCCTGTACCATCCCTAAAGTACCCATGTTGGCCTCTGACAATGAAACCCCTGCCTCCAAAAAGTTCTAGTTCTGATTCTTTTGCGTCAGCTGTTTCCCCAACTAGTCCTTAAATGCATTCATTCTTTCCTTTCTCAGTCTCCCTTTCTCTAAACGAACATCTTCCAAGCTGCCACCAGAGGTATTACACTACAAGGCAAAGCCAATCAGGGAACCCCCCTGCTCACCACTTCTGTTGGCTCCCTACCAGCACTGGTTCTCACCTTAGCTGCAGACAAGAAGTGCTGGGGAGTTCTAAAAAACCCTGAGACCTGGGTCCCTACACCAGAAATCTGATTTAGGACGTCTAGGGTGCAGCCTGGGTATTAGGGTTTTAAAAGCTCCTCAGTCGATTTCAGTGTGCAGTCAAGGTGGAATACCATTGACCTGGAGATTAAAGCTCAAGCACCTTAGCAGACTATATAAGCCCCTGCCTACCTCTCCAGCCTCACTTACCGCTCTCCCTTAAATACCCAATCCCACGGTCACAATGGACTACTCAGTGTTCCCTGAACAGCCATGCTCCTCCAAGATGCCTTTGCACAGACTGTTCCCACTTCCAGGAATTCTTTTCCATATAGGGAAAACTCTCACACATATTTAAGATCCAATGCAAAATCATCTCTCCCATAAGGCTTTCTCAACTCAGTGAGGACAGGCCACTGCTCTGAGAACATGAGTCAAAGGGGCACCAGGCACCCAAGCAAAACTGCTCCTCCTGGAGACATCAGGAAGCGGAACAAAAGGCACTGGAATGGGCCTCGCGGGAGTACTGATCACCATGGATGGGTGCTAACCTTGGGTAAGTCACCTCCCACCCTGGGCCACAGCCCTGGTCCTGTCTACCTCCCATGTGAAGGTCAAGAACCTTCTTAGATCTTCGGGTTAGAGGACATCGTTGATATCAGAGCACTCAGTGGGATGGGAAATAAACCACGAGAGCAGCATCCTTCTCAGGAAACATCTCACCTGAGCCCTCCCAATGCCCCAGGGCTGGAGAGTGAATTCTGATAATTAAATAGTTATTTTTATATTATAGTCAGCAATGTCCAAACTGAGTAGGGCAGAACAACCTTCTAATGTTTAGGGAGATTCTTTTTCCCTCCCTCCCATGCTGTACTCAAACTGAGAAACGTCAGAGGGACTGGGGCAAGCATATCCTTCAGTTCAGATGTGATAAGGACTCCAAAAAGGGAGATACCCATTCTCATCTCCAGCACGAATACTAGAGGAAAAGGACCACTATCAAGAGTGGCTTGCTGCCTCCTGGATGGGCTAGATGGTATGGTGATTTCAACATGAGGCTCCAGAGACTTTGACTTGTGGCTGGGAAGTGGAGGGCCCTGGACTCGACCTCCTTAGAGTTCTCTTGGGGCTCTAGCGAGGGGCCCCGGCCATTCGCTGCCTCATTAGCCAATGGGCCCTCGGGGTCTTCTCTTCAGTATCCTGGGCTTGCTCCTCAGGCTCAAACTGCTCTGCCTTTTCTAAAGTTGACCTGAAGAAAAATGACTCTGACTCCTGCTCGGGGTCATCTCCCAAGTCCCTATGGGAGGCAGACATCTGGCCAGCTTACTTGCTGAGGAACTATCTGACGGATAATGTATGGTAGACCAGCCAAACCAAAGCATCCCAAGGAGAATTCTGAGTGCCTGACAAAGGCAGGTCCCCAAAAGACAAACATGTTCAGCTTTTCTGGCCCTTAGCTACGTCCTGGGATTCCGTCACTCCTAAACCCATATTCTCCTTACCATAGCGTGGGTCATAAACCATGGCACCCGAAGGTTTATGTGAAGCGTTCTGCCTCCATGGATCATTCGTGGATTTCTTTTTAGCCTCCTGAAACCCACAGGAGGAGGAACTGAATTAGGACTTTTGGAAGTGAAGAAAACTTTTCAAAAAGAGTCTCAACGAAGGAAGTAAATATCTACAACCAGACAGAAACTTTGTATCTATAACCAGACAGAGAACAGGGAGAACCCCACCTCTTACACATCCCTTCCTGTTCCAGGCTGCACCCACTTGTCGCAGTCCCAGCAAGTCCTAGGGGTCCCCTCACTGCCACTCTACCTGTTTCTTAGGAGGTGTCTTCACCTTCCTCTGTTGCTGCCACTGCTGCTGCTTCCTGTGACCTGGTGGCCAGAAAGCCAGCTCAATCCTCTTCTCTGTGACAGCTCCCGCCCTCCCTGTGGGCTGCTTGCTGTGCCCTGCTCAACAATGGTGACACTCTCTCTGGTCAGGACCAAACTGGAGTGGGGAGGGGCAGGCAGGGGTGCTTCCTGAAATTGCAGTTTTCTGAGTTCTACATGTGACCCTGTACGACTGTGGCCACACACATAATTGAATTGGAACCAAAATCAAGTATGAGAAATGTGGGCTAAGGGAGAATGGAACCTGAAGATCTAGAAGCAGCAGAAAATGTACCTTCTGTATTCAGGTTATAGTATAGTCTCTTAAAACGCCCAGGATATCTCAATGCTGGTCTCTGGAGGAAAAAAGAAGAGCTCTACTCTAGGTCTTTCCCTTTCCCAAAATACATCCCCAAATGTACGTATCCCTCTAGTCAACAAGCACTTTTCAAGAACCTGGTGTGTGCAGCGTTGTTCCGGGGCTCTTGAAGGGGATAAAGGTATGGGGAACAATGTGTGGAAGAAAAAGAGGTTGCTGCTCTCCTCAAACCCCTCCCCATACATTAGCTTTCACTTAATAGAGCCCAGCTCTTGTGTGGGGCTTGGGTCCAGAGTGGATGGATTGAAGAGAAAGAAGAAAGAGAAAGTCAACTGTTCCAGCTCCAAGAGAGATGGGTTTGGGTCTGCATGCAGATATCTCTCTCTGAGGCTCCCCAGCTCTTACTTGCAGGGTGAGGCGGTGTACAGATAAAAACATCCTAGCAGAAATGGCACTGTCAGGTCGGCTCTTTTCCAAAGGACCCTTCTTTCTCATCATGGCCAATTGTGTCTTCATCTCTGGACAAGGCACAGTTTTCTCTTCTGGCAAAAGGCTGAAGGGGACAGAGATAGGCAGACAGTCAGCAACGGCTCTTCTTGGAGAATGGGGCTGGGGAGAAAGAGATGACAGGGGCTCCACATTGGAAGAGAGTTCCACTTTGGGCCTGAAAAAGCCTGTACCAACAGGCACTCATGTGGTACCAGCTTTCAGCCGCAGCCATGATAGTTCTGGCTGTATGGACTAAGCATTGACTGTCAGGCTCATGTGCTTTAGACCACTGAATCCTTACGACACTCCGAGGACAGGTATTATCATGCCCATTTTGCTAATGAGGAAAACAACTTAAAGAGGATAAATAAATTACCAAAATTCACAAAGCCAGTAAGTTTCACGACAAAATTCAAAGGCTGTCTCACTCCAAACCACATATCCATTCTGCCTCCCACTTACCCACAAAGCATCTATAAAAAGAAGAGAGTAATAGCATCTACCTCCTAGTGGAGGTTTAAATGACTTAGCACGGGCCTGGCAGAGAGTAAGGACTTGATAAATGGTGCTGACATCATTGGTGCCTATTACTGGTAAGTCTAAGAAGCAGGGTGACGGTTTTCTCCCCTCCCTCAGAAAGCACACTGCTTAGACCCTTCTCAGCTTCAAAGAGAAGCAGGTGCTCTGGCTCTCCCACGGGCTTAAAGGACGCTTACTGCTTCAACAGCTCCTGAGGTAACATGTCGAGTTGGTTCCAGAAAGGTGTGAATTCTGAATTGAGTTGCTCAAACAAGTGTGCGGGGGAGGAGGGAGGCACACTTATCCCCGGAGGCCCCAGCTGCCTTTCTGTGCTCTGCTTTCCAGAGTGAACCCGAGATGACTGGTCTTTCTGGAAGAGAAACAACGGAAAGAACTCCCAGAAGCACTCTCTTCAACGCCACTTCTTTCCACCAACATTCCAGCCTCCCGACACACCCCTGGCATGTGAAACTCCTTGTTTCCAGCAGCCTCCCACCCCTCCTCCTGCACTGGGAGGGCCACCACATTTTTCCCTCTCTAGCTCCTGAGCCCTATTGCTGAATTCACGTCTTAAGGAGATTAGTTGTTTTGTTTCTTGTTTCCCAAAAAGGTTATTCACTTATTCACTGAACAAAATGAACAAATATTTATTGGCCAACTATTTGCCAGGCACAAGGTTAGGGCTGGGGATTCAGCAACCTTCCAATTCTGTGACTTACCCAAGGCTACGTTTACCCAATAAATGGTAGAATTCAAATTAGAAGCCCAAGTCTATTAGAACTCCGAGTCCATTGAAACTCTATTCCCATCACACTGGAAATTAGTTTTTAACTGACCGAAAACTCCCCCTGCAGCCCAACATTCCTCCTAACAGCTCTTCCAGTGCTCCTCACCCTCCTCCAGGGAGGACGGAGAGAAAAAGAGTCTCTGCATAGAAAATAGTATGGTAATTATTCCTTAAGAGGGATTTTCTTTTGCAGATTTTGTTCATTTAAAGAGAAAATGGGAGAAGGGGGAAGCTATCTGAAAGGAAAACAAAAATAATCACTACAGAGTAATATCATAAAGATTTGGCTAAAACATCCAACTTACCACTGTAGATTTCTTTCCTTTCTTCTCCCCATCCAGGCTGGGAACAGTATGCTTCTTCTCAGCTAGACTTGAAATACGAATAACCACAATTATCCCCAGACATCTCAAACAGAAACACCAAGGATATTTGAGAATGACAACCATGCAGACTTTTTTCTATTCAGTATTTAAAGATGGCTGCTTGGGAGCCCAGCGGCACCTGCCGCCCAGAGGCTGTTGAAAACAAGACCCCCCACCCTCACATCCAAATTAGGTTCCCCACCATTCTCTCACAAATCCAGTTGTTTAGTTTCACAGCATTAATCCAAGTTGGTAATTATACACTTAGGTGTGTCTGTAATGTCTGAATCCCCACCACCACCAGAAGACTCCAGAAGGACAGGGACCAAGTCTATTTGGTTCTCCGCTGAATTCTCACTGCTTAGCACAGAAGAGGTCCTGAAGAATTCTTTGCTCTGTCCTCTTCCTCCTTCTTCTTGCGTGGAACATGGACATGATGGCTGGAGCTCTAGCAGTCGGCTTAGACCTTAAAAGCCCCCATTAAGCACTTTAGAAGATGGAAGCCATGGGCCAAGCCTGATGGCCCAAAAAGCCAGAACGAGCTCTGGTTTCTGATGACCTCATGCAGCTGGCATATTAGCCCAGTCCCACCTACCTCTGGGCTTCTTTTACATGAAAGGAAAGAAACTCTTAGGGGATTTTTGTTTATACCATATACATACACACAAAAATGCATATATAAAGAGGCATTCACAGGATCATTAAAAAAAAAAAGGAAGAGAAAAGAAAAATTCTTAAGTCTCATCATCTCTAAACAGTCACTTAACAAGAATCTAAAAGCCTCAGCAGTCACGAAAGAACACTTTCTTCCAACAGCTCTCAACATTAGCAAGGCTGTGGGCCTCTGCCAAATGATCTTTGTCATGCTCTGCTTTGTACACAAGTTCTTTTTCTTTTTTGGGTGTTTTGTTTTGTTTTGTTTTGTTTTTGAGGAAGATTAGCCCTGAGCTAACATCTGCCTCCAATCCTCCTCTTTTTGCTGAGGAAGCCTGGCCCTGAGCTAACATCCATGCCCATCTTCCTCTACTTTATCTGTGGGATGCCTGCCACAGCATGGCTGGACAAGCAGTGCATAGGTCTGCACCCGGGATCTGAACCAGCAAACCCAGGGCCGCCAAAGCAGAACGTGTGAACTTACCCGCTGTGCCACCAGGCTGGCCCATGTTCTTTTTCTTTTGGCACCTGAGCTAACATCTGTTGCCAACCTTCTTTTTTTTTCTTCTTCTTCTTCTTCTCCCCAAAGCTCCCCCAGTACATAGTTGTATATTCTAGTTGTGAGTGCCTCTGGTTGTGCTATGTGGGACGCTGCCTCAGCATGGCCTGATGAGCGGTGCCATGTCGGCGCTCAGGCAAAACCCTGGGGTGCTAAAGTGGAGTGTGAGAATTTAACCACTCTGCCACGGGGCGGGCCCCAGTACACAAGTTCTATATGCTATTCATTTTGTACCACTGTGCTCGGCCTTGGGGTTGAGAGCAAACACTCCTGTGCATCACTGAAAATTTTTGCACTAGAGGCTGGCCCGGTGGCGCAGCGGTTAAGTTCACATGTTCCACTTCTCAGCGGCCTGGGGTTCACTGGTTCAGATCCCAGGTGCGGACATGGCACCATTTGGCAAGCCATGCTGTGGTAGCTGTCCCACATATAAAGTAGAGGAAGAGATGGGCACGGCTGTTAGCTCAGGGCCAGTCTTCCTCAGCAAAAAGAGGAGGATTGGCAGTAGTTAGTTCAGGGCTAATCTTCCTAAAAAAAAAGAAAATCTTTGCACTGGTTGCTGATGGCTAATAAGAAAAACTGATTGTCAGAAAGCATTTGTTTCTCAATCAAACCTCACAAATACATTGGGTCCTATCTTGTATGCTATTTACTGCCATGTAAAACGTGATGTAGAGAAGTCCCACAGCATCAATGTCAATGTGCATTAAAATAGAACTCCAGTGTAGCAAGAGGCAAATGCAAGAGGCTAGGACCTTCTCTGCTTGGCCTCCTGCTGCCTGCAATGAGGTAGCTAAAAAAGATCACAGAAAGGAGGCCTGCAGAGGACGGCAGGGATTCATAGAACACCAGAGTTGAAGACACCTGAGTTCCAGACATGATACTCACGTCACATGCTTCTCTGGTTCTTCTGGGACCCAGATTACAACCATGTTTCTAACATCTTGAGGGCAGGGAAGTTTTATCTTATTCAAATTCAGCACTGAAAGCTAAGAGAAAGATATAAGGCCTATGTATAGCTTGAAGCTACCAGCTCCTGATGGTACTCAGTAGCAGACTAAGGACTGAATTATCATGCTAACCAAAAGGGTATGGTGGCTCAGAAGATGATACAAAGACATTTCCCATCCCCAAAACATCTTCATAATACTCTCCCAAGAAAGCAGCTATCAGTACAGTACTCTGCAAGAGTGAGCATTTGTAAGTGAACAGTCACCCTGCCTCCCTGTGACATTACGGTGCCACTTAGCAACTACCAACCTTATCCCATAGGAGGGTACCCTGGGGCTTACCTAAGGGAACACTACTCATTCTGCCCCCTCCACTCCAAAGACTTAGATCCCACGCAGATGACATAGGACAATTTGGGAGCAGGGAGGGAACTGATAAAGACAGAAGCAAGTTTTCTACTTTTATAGCCTGTCTACAATTATAGGCATCCACATAAAAGTTAAAGTCCTAACTCTTTCTATATTTAGCTGTTTAGGATACTAGAACATGGTGCTCAAGGAAACCTTATAAATCATCTAGTCTGTATCCCTGGTAGGAATCAGGGGAGGAAAAAAGAACTATTAAAAATAAGTTCATCCCGGGGCTGGCCCCGTGGCCGAGTGGTTAAGTTCGCACGCTCCGCTGCAGGCGGCCCAGTGTTTCGTTGGTTCGAATCCTGGGCGCGGACATGGCACTGCTCATCAAACCACGCTGAGGAGAGTCCCACATGCCACAACTAGAAGGACCCACAACGAAGAATATACAACTATGTACCGGAGGGCTTTGGGGGAGAAAAAGGAAAAAAAATAAAATCTTAAAAAATAAAAATAAAAAAAATAAGTTTGTCCCCATGAAAAGGAACTGATTGGCTTGGGGTAATAGGGGAGACTTCTTTGCACTGTAAACCCTTTTATACTTTTTGAATTTAGAACCATGTGCATGTATTATCTATTCAAACAATTAATTTAAAACTAATTTGGCCTAACTCTCTTGTTCTAAAGAGGTCAAAGGGGTAAGTGATTTGTTCCTTCACCCAAACTCATCTACCTTCTCTTAGTCCCTTACATTCTCCAGCACACGACATTGACAAGTGAAGGCTCTCATGAAAAAAATAAAAGGCATCCAGCAGGACCACAAAGAACAGTAACTCTCTCTTTATTGTAGATAAGTAGAAGGGTTTTTCTTCCTAAACTTGAATTTAGCTCTGCCCCTAACTAGCTATGTGCTTTAGCAAATCACTTCCTATCAGGGCCTCAGCTTCCTCAACTGTAGGATACATGAGATAGACCACAGGAATGTTCTCCAAGCGGCAACTGCAACATATTCATAGGTCAGGAAAACAAATTTTATGAATTGCAGCCTACATTGTTTAAAAATGAAGTCAAATAAAATAGAATGGGACAGAAAATATCAGAGTACATCACCAAAGTTAGAACAAAGATTGTTCCATGATATTTTATTGTAAAAGGTATTTCTTTCTGTAGGTCATAGCTAGAAAAGTTTGAAAGTGACCAAAGTAGATGACCTTAAGACCATTTTAGGTCTGACATTCCAGCATCCTAATTTCCCTGTAGCATGAGATGGACACGCTCTAGGTAGTATAGAGACAGGAAATTCTTACCTATGCCAAGCTGCCCCAAGTCAATCCCACTTATGTCTGGGATTTCTGGAAACAGTAGAGCATGTATAGGCATTAGCACAGTGCCCGGCATATAGCAAGGGCCCAATATTAGATAGTTCTCATCATTGTGATCATCATCATTATTCAGATTACAGACAAATACAGGCAAATATTTTATTCCCACTAGTAAAGAGAAAATGCTGAGGAAGTACCTTATTTAATCCGTGACTTCTTTCAAGAGATCTACTAGTATCGTCAATTAAATCTTTGCCAGGTAAAGCCTTCCGAGGCCTAAAAAATGAGAGTTTCCAAGATGAAACAGACACAAGAGACTTATTGGGATGATAAAGTTAGTGCTATGAGGAAAAGCCTTCTACTTATCTACAGAAAACTTTGGGCTTAATACTGACCAAATGAATGTAGGGTCTCACCATCTCCTTAAGTTTTGTTTATTTGCTTTTCCTGGAACGGCTCCCAAAAAGACATTGCACATTACCAAAGCTTCACAACTATTTGTTGCATCAAACTGAATTCATAGGTTATGCTGCTCTCTCTCCAATGACAGAGAGTTACATCATCGTCAATAAAACTTATTAAGTACCTTTGATGTAGATATTCAATAACATGTTAAATAAACAAAATGTGGTACACACATACAATGGAATATTTTTCAGCATTAAAAAGGAATGAAATTCTTATACATACGACAATATAGATGAACCTTGAAAACATTATGCTAGGTGAAATAAGCTAGACACAAAAGGACAAATATTATACGATTCCACTTATATGAGGTACCTAGAATGGGCAAATTCATACAGACAAAAAATAGTACAGAGATTACCAGGACTGGAGGGAGGGGAGAATGGGGAGTTATTGTTTAATGGGTACAGAGTTTCCATATGAGACGACGAAAAAGTTCTAGAAATGGATAGTAGCGATTGTTGCACAACACTGTGAATGTACTTAATGCCACTAAATTGTTTAAAAATGGTTAAAATGCGGGCCAGCCCCATGGCACAGCGGTTAAGTGTGCACGTTCCACTTCGGCAGCCCGGGGTTCGCCAGTTTGGATCCCAGGTGCGGACATGGCACCGCTTGGCAAGCCAGGCTGTGGTGAGCGTCCACATATAAAGTAGAGGTAGATGGGCACGGCTGTTAGCTCAGGGCCAGTCTTCCTCAGCAAAGAGAGAAGCAGTGGCAGCAGATGTTAGCTCAGGGCTAACCTTCCTCAAAAAAAAAGGTTAAAATGTTGCCGCCGAGTGGTTGGGTTTCGTGTGCTCCGCTTCGGCAGCCCAGGGTTTCGCTGGTTTGGATCCTGGGCGAGGACATGGCACCACTCATCAAGCCACGCTGAGGTGGCATCCCACATGCCACAACTAGAAGGACCGACAACTAGAATATACAACTATGTACTGGGGGGCTTTGGGGAGGAGAAGAAGGGGAAAAAAAAAAAAGATTGGCAACAGATGTTAGCTCAGGTGCCAATCTTAAAAGAAATGGTTAAAATGGTAAATTTTATGTTATGCATAGTGACCACAATAAAAAAAATACCGTCCCTTTACATTTTCATATCACTCGCTATTTTATTTTTTTTAAAACATGTTAAATGTATGAATGAATAAATATTGTAAAGAGGTTCTTTAGCCTGATTTATGAAGTTCTGTGTGATACAGGCCCCTGCTTTTTACTCCAGCTCCCCAGCCTCATCTCTGACCACTCTCCCATTCCTGCTCTATGTTCCAGACACAATGAACCGTTTTCCTGATAGCTAAAGAAGTTCCCCCTGCCTCCAGGCCTTTGCACATGCTATTTCTGTAGTCTAGAACTCTCTTCCTGTCCACCTCCCACCTGCAACCCCCACTTCACTCGTACTCTAATTTCAGGTCTAGGCACAGATGGCACCTCTACAGAAGACAGGCCACTGGGTTAGGAACCCTTCCTGAGTGCTTCCAAACCCCCAAGGGGTACTCTTCTCAACACTCATATCACACTGGATGGTTCTTTGCCACCCCAAATAGGCTCAAAGCCCCTTGGAGGTAAAGACTGTATCTTGTTTACTGCTGTATCCCCAGCAAAGTGGCCTCGACTAGGATATACTTGTGAATTCAATGAGTGACCATAATGTCATGGTCTTTGCCTTCAAGGCCCTGATTGGGAGAAACCAGTTTTCCCAGGGTTCAAGTCCTAGAGAACCAGAAAGTAGTCCTACCCTTTCCTACACTATCTTTAGCCTAACAGAAATCATCAAGGGCTGCTTAAATCGAACAGGAGAAAAGAAACCAGCACAAGGGCCACCACTAGTGCTCTGGTTCCAGGCAACAGGGTCTTCGAATTCTAAAGGTCTACGTTTTCCACAGATGCCTCTCCCTTAGCTTCCTCTATCAGCAAGCACTAAATAGGGGGCCTAGACCCTGCAGGAGAGTCAAAAGGAAACCATTGCTTCTGCCTTCGAGAGCTTACAAATGGTTTCATCCCTAAAAATAAAAGATAAGAGAGACAGCATGCGTGGACACAGTTTTCTGATGGCCTACAGAAAATGGTGAGTTACTCCTTCTTATGAGCCGAACTGTGTCCCCCCTAATTCTTATGTTGAAGTCCTAACCCCCAATCCCTCAGAATTCGACTGTATTTAGAGATAGGGTCTTTAAGGAGGTAATTAAGGTAAAATGAGGTCATATAGGTGGGGCCTAATCCATTATGACGGGTGTGCTTATAAGAGATTAGGACGCAGACACACACAGAGGGAAGCCCAAGTTAACAGAGGGAGACGACGGCCACTTACAAGGCAAGGAGAGAGGGCTCAGAAGAAAACACTTCTGTCAACACACTAATCTTGGACTTCTAGCCTCTAGATTTATGAGAAAATAAATTTGTTGTTTAAAACACTCGGTCTACGGTACTCTGCTATGCTATATACACCCTCCATTTTAACCAACTCCTACAACACAAATAAGAATGCTTTCTTTTTGTTTCCCACTGCCTCATCACTACGTCTTTAGTTGAACTGGTGTCTTCTTTTTAATCCAGCTTTCTCAACGTCTACTACATGGGTAAAGGAAGTCAACCCAGAATTTTGACATAGTAGGCTCTTAAAGGAAGATTCCATGGTAATTTACCTGCCTCGCAATTTGGAGTCAAACCTTGAGCCTCGAGACAATAAAGAGCGAGCCTCGGTGAAAGTAAATCCTGATGAAGGACAATGAGCAAGTCTCTTGGCCTGGAAGAAGGAATCTAAGACGTTTACAATGGTGACCACAGGGAGTTTGTCTGAGAAAGCAGAACAGATACATCAAAAGGGAGCCAAACAGAAACAGTTCAAGGATCTTGTAAGGAAGGACACAGGACTGGCTAATTCACCTTCAACATCCGGAAGAGTTTTGCTGGGGGCGCCCAGGATTCGAGGGTGGCCTCTCTCAATGCGGCGGATAGTTGCCCAGCATTGTGGATGCGGACAAACAGCCAAGTTGCAAGTGGTTTCATCCCACAGGCTTTCATCTGGCAAGTCCATAGCTACAAATGGTTTAGGACTAAAGCCAATTGCACAGCTTTTTAGCCCTCTGGAGAAACAACAACCGCCACATAATTTAGGGAGTATTATACATTAGCCAAGCAGTCCAGATCTTACTTTGGACTCAAAGCATAAAATATTTCTATTGAACCCATATAGGTTAATGGTGGTCACAGGATAATGACGAACTAGGTAACAAACAAGTATGAAAACGTCTGAGCATGAAATAGAGTCAGCAGACTGACTTCAGAAGGTCCTCTGATTGGCTGTTTAACAGGTGAGTGACCTGGGATTTAACCAATCTGAGTCTCAGTTTCCTCATTTGTAAAATGAGGATAAGCCTATTTCACAGATGCCTTACAAAAATTAGTTAACGTATTTATAAATGTACGATATTATTTTAAATTTACATATGTATTCTATTTTTGAATTCATCCATATTTATTGTCAAAAGATCCTAATCTAATAAATATTCTATAGCACATCAAGATGTCCTTAGCACTTAATTAAATCCTTGGAAAGTAAGTACTTGGAAGAAAAAATTAGTTAATGGATATTAAAAGGTCTGGCATATAGTTCAAAATAAACATTAGCACTCTTTCCTTTTCCCCTTCACTAATCATTAGGGAGAGGATGCCACCATCTCCAAAAAAACCTTATCAAATTACAATTAATGTCACAGAAGTGCTTTACATGGCTCAAACCTTTGGAAGACATGGTTCATTTTTCAATATGCTCCAATTCTCATACAAGCAGCTAAAATACCCATCAGAAATGAATGGATTTGCTCAAACAGCAAGTCAGTAGACTTGCAGTTGCTTCAGAGGCCATTGGCTTTTCATTGACTGGCTTGTATGGTCTCGGGCAAGTGCCTTCACCTCTCTCAGCCTGTGTCCTCATATAAAGTAGGTGAGGGGAAATCCCTAAGTAGGACTGTAGAAGCATTAAATGAGATAATGTATTTTTTATGTATGATATGTAATAGAGACCCAATAGATATTATCATCCTTCTCTCTCTAGAAATGTTTTAGGCAATCACAACCACCTGATCCCTAATAACTTTTTAAGGACGGTGTCCCTGGCTTCTTTCTTTATCCAGCACGTTTACTGACTACGAAATATGTGAGGGGACCTGTTACGGGCACAGAGAACATGAATGAACAAAATAAGCTGCTGTTCTAAAGAGCTTATACTGTGGACCAAAGCTAGCAAACTACTGGCCTGGGATTGCACTTGGCCTTTGATTTGTGTTTTTTGGCCTGCACTTTAAGCCATTATTTTAAAATGGAAATATAGTCCATAACGTCCAGACTTCTGGCTCCTCTTAAAGATCAAAATATCTGCTAACACAGAGGCCCAATTCCAACTAGGCAGCAACTGGCTGAAACTGAGCATCTCTTGACATCTTTAAACCAGGTCTGTCCTATCCAAGTGGAGAGTCCCCCACTAGACCCTACAGCCTCTAACTGAAGCCGTTTCGGCGGCCATTTATCATCACATTCGCTGTGGGGAAATATTTCTCTGTACTCATGTCTCTATCAAAAGCAGGAAAACGAAAGGGTGACTTGAGACAACATGGTTCCAGAAAAAACAAGCGTTAGTACTCAGTGGGAGTGACGACAATCTCTGCGTACCTAAGATGAAAATGATAAACTTAAAACCCACTGCAAAACCACGGTAATATTTTAGCCTGGGAAAGATGTATGGTGAACAAAACTCAATGAACTAAAAAATTAAATACAACTTTAACAGGGTTTGTTTTTGAACGCGAACGTCATGTGACGTTATTCTTACAACTGGCTGCTTGTTGCCCTTTCGTTACCTGACCAGCCAGAATGGAGCCCCGAGGTCTAGTCATGCCCATCTTTGTATCGCCAGCATCAGCGCTCTGCTGGCAAGAGTTTGCGTTCAAAGATTCTAAGAAACAGTCATCCTTAACAAGATTATTATAGAATTGGGCGGGATGAAAAGATTAAGGATGGACATCAGATCCGGTAGAGCTGAAAAAAAGATTCCCCGCTTCGTTCCGGAAAAGGCAAGTGGAAGAACCCGGCCACGGAGGACCCTGGTTCCGCCGCACCACAGCAGATACCAAACAGCTAAGACGCCGCAGCCCACCCGCAACACGCCGCTCCCGGCGGGGGACCGTCCGACAGGCCCCGCCCCTCGTCCGAGGGAGCCCCGCCCCGCCGGCTCAGTCCACGCCCTCGTCTCCCACGCAGGCCGACAGGCTGCGCCGTCGCCAGGCAGCAGCGCAAAGCACTATGGGGAAGGGACGGAAGCCCCAGTGGGCCATACTTAATTAGAGGGGAACGCTCCAGACTTCTTGGTGGTGTGAGGCAGACAAACGAGCTTGCGAAGGGACGCCGGGTGCCGATGGGAGCAGACATAAGCCTCGGCGGGCCAAAACCATAGTGGCGTAGAAAGCTCGGATGCACTGGCCACTTGAGGCGGAGGCGGGGCTGGGGGAGGAGGCAAGGTATGGCGCGCGGGGCACTCTGGGACACAGAGTGGGCAACGTGAGGCGGGACGGAAGCCTTGTTGGGTCAGACAGTGGCGACGCGGGAAGTCCGGACGCCGTAGCAGCCTGAAGAGGAGGCCTGAGGCGGAGGTGAGAGCTCCGGCGACGGCAATGGCGGAGAGACCCGAGGACCTGAATCTCCCCAACGCCGTCATCACCAGGATCATCAAGGAGGCGGTGAGCAGCTCGGGCTGGCGGAAGGGCCGGGGCGGACGAGCGGGCCGGGGGAAGCAGGTCCTGGGCCGGCAGCTTTGCTCACCCCAGCTCTCCCCCCAGCTCCCGGACGGTGTCAACATCTCCAAGGAGGCCCGGAGCGCCATCTCCCGCGCCGCCAGCGTCTTCGTGTTGTACGCCACGTCCTGGTGAGCCGAGCGGAGCTAGCCAGAGCTCAGCGGGGGCTGAGGCATGGGGGAGGCGCGGAGAGACCCCCTGGCTCGGAGGTCGTGGTCTGGAGCCCACAAACCCCCAATAATTATGTCCCATCTCAGTGGAGGGAGGTTCGCAGCCCTCGTCCGTGTCTTGCAAGTTCTGAAGCAAGATAAAACAGCAAAATAACGTCGCTTTCACTTTTTTGTGCAGGGAAGGGGGGCGCTTAGCATGTCACCCAAATCCATGCACCCAAGACCTAGGCTTTCCCATTCCACCTGTGGGTGCTCCTTGTCCCACCCACTCCGTACGCAGCAAGAGAGGCTCTGACAGCCTCTGACGGCCCTTGATGTCCTCATCTTTCAGTGCCAACAACTTCGCGATGAAAGGGAAACGCAAGACACTGAATGCCAGTGACGTGCTCTCTGCCATGGAGGAGATGGAGTTCCAGCGGTTCGTCACCCCGTTAAAAGAAGCTCTGGAAGGTAACGACCCTTTCGTTTTCTCAGCCAAGTAGAAGATGTTCATCCCATGTGACCTGCTCATCTGGTCCTGAGTCTTTCTCAGCTTGGGTCCCTGTAAGTCCCTTAAGCAGATATTGGATGTGGCTCAGAAGCGGTTCCGTTGGCACCACTTCACATGTGTTTTGTGATGCTGGGCAGGTTATTTTTCCTTCTGTGCGTCAGCTTTTCCACGTTTACAGTGGAGTTAGCTGCTGCCGTCTGTTTGGTTCAGCCCTGCCTCCTAACTTCCTCCTTCCTCCTCATAGCATATAGGAGGGAGCAGAAAGGCAAGAAGGAAGCTTCAGAGCAAAAGAAGAAGGACAAAGACAAAAAAACAGATTCGGAAGAGCCAGACAAGAGCAGGGATGAGGACAATGATGAAGACGAGGAAAGGCTGGAGGAAGAAGAACAGAATGAAGAGGAGGAAGTGGACAACTGAGTAGGGTGGCGAGACTGGCACTTTGGAACCACCTTGAAACATGGTACATGTTCGTGCGAAGCTTCTCCCCGCTGGGCAGAGCAGTCTTAGGCAGAAGAGCCTGAGAAGATCAAAATAGAAACTGACTAAAATGATCAAAACCAGCGCTTGCCACTCTCAGAGCATCTGAGTAGCAGAATCCTGTTACTTAACCATCCTGAAGGTTACTTTCTCACAGGAGGGATTCTGAATGACTAATGTAGTCAATTTGATCTCTCTTCTTTACATACATATACATATGTTTAGACAGTTTTTGATCCCCAGTGCCCTCTACCCCTCTAGAAATTCCTTCCCCCAAAAAAGTAATCACTCTGTGCTGCCAGCTGTGTTCCAGATCACAGAGGCAGTCAGGGCTCAGGAAAAATTGGGGCTTTGATCATGGTCAGCCTGTTTGATTATACAGTGTTTGGTAATACCAAGTTATTACAAGTGTCCAAATGTTAGCTTTAGGAAACTACTAAAAGAACAATTAAATCTGTTCTGTTGTCTCTTCACTTGACAGTAACATTAATTGAATTTTGGTTTCTACAGATCTGCTTGGCTTGGAGCCCTTCCATATCGCCTGTAGGCGTTTGACCTGCTGGGGTGGCTGTGCTCTGGGCACACATGCTTTTAAATCAGCAGTGTAGAGTGGAATTAGTCAAGCAAGTGTGTCAGTGTCCTGCTCTTTACAAAAACAGATGGTTTAGTCTTAAATGCACCTCACTGCCTGCCACTGTACAGCTTTAGGATTTATTGTCACCTCCTGGAAGGTATAAAATTCCAGGCTTTCTCTTGTAGTCCTTCCAGACTTGTGACTACGGCTTTTCATTCTTCCAATTCACGACAGGTTCCAAACTTTGTTTCTTCTGGGTACAACTTTCTCCCTGTGTGCTTCTCGCTTCCTGTCTCTCTTCTGCCTCTCCTCTGCTCCACATTCCCACTTTCTCTCTCTGTCTCACTTCTGCAATCCAGGAACGTTGATAACCTGCTTGATATTCCAAAGGGCAGGTTCCTCTGATTCCTTGCTTCTAATCTCCTGTCTTTTCAAAATGGTTTTGTAAACCTCTCTCAACCTTAAAGGAAATCTGATGGTGCTCAGGAATTCCCCAACCGCCCTCCCCTCCCAGCAGGCTACTCCCTTTCACTGCTTCTAGGGCATCTCAGTTGAACTTTCTTCGTTTTTTTCTCTTTCTATTTGGTACTCCAAGCACTTTTTTGTTTGTCTCTAAGTTGAGCGCTTGGAGGTTGACAGGTAGTAAGGTGTAGTTTGACACTGTTAATACATTAAATGAATACAGTAAAAAGTTTGTTGACAAATGAGTGAAGAATGTTGACAAAATGATAACGCTTTGTACAAATAAAGAACATTCTTGTTAAAAAGTGATGACTCCTGTTTCATCCTGCTTGTTTATAGTGTGCTTTGGGGGAGGACCCACTGATCATGCCCTCTGCAATTTTGGGGGTGTGGACTAGGCTGGACCTTTGTACATATGGGATCCTGCATCACCTTGGATCACCAGCAGGTGCTGCTCGTTCACAGGCAAGGGCGCTGCTCTTCAACCACAGCAAGAGCTTTTGCTGGCTCCGCCAGGCACCCTATACATACTAGATGCTCAACAATTCTAAACATGTATGGGCTCCCTGCTGTGTGTCTGGCACTGTTCTAAATGCTGTCAAGTATTAACTCCTCAACCCTATGAAGGAGCACTGGTGTTAGCTCCATGATCTCAACTATAACGCCATATTATCTCCACAGCTTTTTCAAATCACGGATTTATAAATAACATTTCGCAAAGATACAAGTCCAACAGTAATTGGATCCAGTGACTTTTTCCTTCTCCACGGCAGAAACATCGGTTCTTGAAATTCCCAAGAGCACCACTCAGCCAAGCCCTCAAGTCCCATCTGGATTCCTCTGGCTTCCTCTGAGGCCAGTTTCCTGCCTCATCTTTGCTTCCCTTGGCTTCCCCTGTGTACTGCTTGCCAAGTGGATCTTCCTGGAACATTGTTATTTCAGAGTCCCTCACTGCTTCCTATTAAGTCAAATCCAGACTTAAACTTGTTACTCAAAGCTTGCTTAGGGAGGACTTGCTTTACTGTCTATTCTAATCTACTCCAACCTAAGGCTCCAAGGATGAAGCCCCAAAAGAACTCTCCTTCCACATGGCTTTGGTTCTTAGCCAACTTTGACTACCTAAGAAAAATCATGTTTCCTGAGAGTGGGGGCTATGATTTAAAACTAGAGAATTTAAAAACTGGGAAGAGGGGCCGGCCCTGTGGCCAAGTGGTTAAGTTCACACGCTCTGCTTCAGCAGCCCAGGGTTTCACCAGTTCGGATCCTGGGTGTGGACGTGGCACCGCTCATCAGGCCACGCTGAGGTGGTGTCCCACATGCCACAACTAGAAGGACTCACAACTAAATAAAATATGCAACTATATACTGGAAGGATTTGAGGAGAACAAGTAGAAAAAAAAAAAAAGATTGGCAACTTTAGCTCGGGCCAATGTTAAAAAAAAAAAAACTGAGAAGAATCTTTGAGGTCATCCACCAGTTTTTCCAAACCACCCCTCTATCATTCCTGTAGTACTGATTTTGAAGCTTCCATACTAGGCTAAGGTAATGTTTCTCATCTTTTTTTATTTACTTACTTATTTATTTACTTATTTATTTTTTTGGAGGAAGATGAGCCCTGAGCTAACTACTGCTGGTCCTCCTCTTTTTGCTGAGGAAGACTGGCCCTGAGCTAACATCCATGCCCATCTTCCTCTACTTTATATGTGGAACGCCTACCACAGCATGGCTTGTCAAGCAGTGCCATGTTTGCAACCGGGATCCCAACCGGCGAACCCCGGGCCCCCGAGAAGCGGAACATGCGAACTTAACCGCTGTGCCACCAGGCCGGCCCCCTCTCATCTTCTTTTAACCACAGCCCTTCATGCCCAGACATTCTTATCTAGATTTGGAGGGTAGGAGGGGTTACCATCCTCACGCATGCAAAATTACTTTTGCAGCCTAATCTATTTTTGCCAATGGGAAATTGAGGCTCATCAGAGAGAAGCAACTTGCTCGACATCTTACCCCTAATTTATGAAAGCTGGGCTCCTATTTCAGGGGCCTGCAGCCTTGCTTCTATAAACTTTTTATTTTGGAACAATTTTAGATTTACAGAAAAGCTGCAAAGAGTGGAGAGAGTTTCCATGTAACCATCACTCAACTTGCCCTCATGTTGACATCTTATATAACAATGGTACATTTGTCAAAACTAAGAAAAAACTATCAATTCAATGCCAAACTATTTGTATTTCATCAGTTTTCCCACTAAAGTCCTTTTCTGTTTGAGGATCCAACCCAGAATACCACACTGCATTTGGTGAACCAATTTTCTTTTTTAATTGAGATGGAATTCACAGAACATAAAATTAATCATTTTAAATGGGCAATTTAATGGCATTTAGCACATTCACAATGTTGTGCAATCACCACCTCTATCTAGTTTCAAAATAAAACCACTTACCCATCAAGCAGTTGTCCCCCAGCTCCTGGCAACCACCAATCTATTTCTTTTTATGCTTTTCACGGTGTTTGGCACAATGCCATGTACCTACCTGGGAGGCACTCACAATAGTTTAGTGATTTTCTTGTTTTTACTTTTCATTAAAGTATAATATACATACTAAAAGGTACAGGTAAGTATAGAGCTTGATGAATTTTCACAAACTAAACGCATTCATGTAACTCACACTCAGATCAAGAAACAACACGACCAGCACCCTAAAAAGCCCCTTTGGTCTCCCACTCACTCTCTGTCTTCCCAGTGGTGGTTGCCATCCTGACTTCCCACAGCACAGATTAATTTTGCCAGGGTTTGTATTTCATATAAACGAAGTCATGCAATATGGACTCTTGTGTCTGACTCCTTTTGCTCAACATTACGTTTAAGATGTATTCATATTGTTGCAGTCACAATACGTTTTTATGGATAAGAGTGAAAGATTAAAGTAAAATTATTTTTAAAAAGTGGGGGGTAAGGGTGGGAACAGTTCAGTCAGTAAGAGAAAGATGTGGGAACAATAGATTACCCCAAACTGCAACATTTAAAAATTTTCCACCCTGTTCGGGCTCTTGGAGGTAGACGGTCCTAGTTATTTTTAGTTATCAATAAACTCAGAAATGGAACAAGTGTCATGAAAGAAATGTTGGGCAGGGAGATGTCTGAACCGGGGGAAAAAATGAATATTAATTAGCCCTATGAGTTGAAGGAGCTTGGTTAGCAGGCATTGCAAAGAAAACCCAGTATGACATGTGGCAGATTATTTAATCTCCCCGGCGATTATTTTCCCAGTCTGTAAAATGAGAAGAGTAACAGAGTTGTCAAAATTAAGTAAGTGAATGTAAAATGCATGGTACTGTCCCTGACTCTAACGCACAACAAACATTACTTCCTTTCCACCAGCTTCCTTGCTTGAACACAGATCAGAATTCTTTAGCTGAGGACTAAGCAGTGTCCTATTTCCCTAGCATACAGCTTCTCTGCCTCTTTAACGTGGAATATAAAAAGGTATAAAACACGTTTGGGGCAGAGATTTTGAGAAATAAAACCTGAGAATAAGTGTAATAACAACCCACTGGCATCCTCTACAATTGAGTCAACTTTTCGGTAATCCCTGACACACCTTTATAAAGGCATTCTGGCGCTACGGTATTGATCACGACCCCTACTTCACCCATCCAATCCCGCCAGTTCCAAGCCCCACTCGCCTCGCCACATCCCTGCCGCCCGTGCACATCCTCTGCCCCACCCCGCCACAGACCTTCAGTCAGATCTCTCACTGCACCCACCACAGACAGGCCTGATGCCCAAAGTGCCCCCGTCTTTCACATCACGTCTCCCAACCCATGGCACAGAGTGGGCCCTGAGCAATTAAACTGGAATCAATTTTCTCTGAAACCTTGGAAGGCAGCCTGGTGCTGAACTCAACAACTTTAAAATGATCGGTCCGCAAAAGTGGACTCAGTTATTGAGTTAGGCATTATGGTGTTGTTTTAATGTCCTTGACATCCAATTATTCTTTCAACAAACAACCAGCGACAAGAATGCGCTCGGCTGGGAAGAAGAGAATCGTAACGGGAACCTCAGCGCCGTGCCTCCCCCGCACGCCCCCTCCCGCGCCGCTCCTGCGTCCCCACGCGGGCTCTCCCGGGTCCTTCCCCGCGCTTGCGCAGGCCGCGGCGCGGGGAGGGGCGGGCCCGCCGGCCCTTCGGCACACCCGATTGGCCAGGCCTCGAGCCTGGCGTGCGTGGGCGGGGCCGCGGATTGAGCGGACAGGCCACCAGCAAACGGCCCTCAGGGGGCGTGGTCTGCACGCGGTTTGGGGCGGGCTGTGAGGGGGCAGCTGCTTCCGGGCGGGCCGCCCCACCCCCACGTGGGCCCGGGGTGGCCAGAAAGAGCCACAGCGTTGGCGGGAGCGGCGCCTCGCACCCCGTAGGCAGGCAGGTGAGCCGGGGTCGGACTCGGGGAAGTGGCGGACTTGGAGGCGGGAGCTGTGGCACCGAGAATCCTGCGTCTCCAGACGCAGATCGTACTGTGCGCCTGAAGCGCTGGCGGTGCAGCTGGGGGCGGAGTCCCTGTGGGGCCCCTGTTTGGGCACTTAGAGATAGATGGCCCTGCTACGGGACCGTAGCCTTGGGCTCCGCGTCTGCTCTCCGGGGTCCACCCCGTTGGAGACCGCTGGGTCAGTCTCCATCAGTGCAGAGTCCGAGGTGCCTCGCAGGATGGGGGAGGGAGATGGAAGCAATAACAGCCGCTTTGTGCCAGGCTGGAACCAGGGTTTGAACCCATGTCTACAGACTCCAAAACCCGCTTAACCGTTATGCTGCCAGTTGCAGCCAGGTCTAGTCACCGTTGTACCTCTTTCCTCCCCCACCCCCTTCACCTAGAGTTCTCCCCAAGTCCCAGTCTGCTGGTGAACACCCCTGATATCTGTACTTCGAGTATCAAGGGGTAACGGCGGGCCTTGAGAATCGGGCTGCTGGAGACCTGGAGTCTAGCCCCAGTGCTGCCACTGACCCCCTGCATGATCTTGGGCCAGTGTCTGCCCTTCTCTGAGCCCAGCTTCGCCATCATTTCACTGATGTAATCAGCAAGCTTTAAGAAGCCTCTTAGCCAAGATGTTCTAGGAGTCTGTGGAACTGGTATATTCTCCTTATAGCTCCAAATAGCTAAGCCCAGAGAAGACTGGGCCCTTCAGAGCCCTAGATCAAGGCCTGGTCTCACTCTTCTCTTTAATTCCTGTGTCTGGCACTGGGGCAGGCCCAGAGGAGACACTCAGGAAAAGTGGGTTGCATAAACAGGCAGCCTGGTGACAGCTGCTGTCCTGGGCCCTTCTGGGGCTTTGGATTTCTCGGCCCTGGCCACCTCCTACCTAGCTGGCCCTCTTGACTGCTTCCTGCCTGGCTAGTAGCAGAGCCTGCCAGAACTGGGAACAGCTCCCAACCCTCTGTGCCAAGACCACAGCCTCCAGAATCCTCAGCAGAGCACAACACGGGGGGATTCAGCCCTGCGGTACTTTCTCAGCTGCCCTGGTGGCCGCTCTCAGGGCCCAACTTAGGTGACTCCCAGGTTGGGCGAGTTGTCTTCTAAGGAAGGAGGTCCTTTCACAATCAATCTGAAAATGACTTATCCCTCAATGTCTCCTCTTCCATGAAGCCCTTCTTGACTCCCAGAGACAGGTCCCTCCCCCAGCTCCTAGTTCACCTCTCTGCTGTAGGATCTGTATGCTGATTATTTCTCTTCCACCACATAAGGTGCTAGAAGGCACAGACCCTGCCTCAGATAGTTTGGAAGACCCCGTGGCCCATACAGCTTTGGGTGTAAACTCTCCTTCTGGGTGTGGTGCAGAAGGCACAGCTGCGATGGCACAGATGCCAGGAGGTCTGCTTCCAGCTCAGCTCTACTCCTAATGATAACAAAGGGAGCTACACAGTTACCATGTGGCTACTTGGTGCCAGGCACATACCTCGTCACTAAGGCTGACCTTCCCTGTAGCTTTGCAAGTTTGATAGTATCATTCCCATTGTATAGATTATGAAATGAAGACTCTGAAAGGCCAGCCGCATTGCCCAAAGTCACACACACAGCACAGACCAGACTTGGGACTGTTTGGCCCTGGAATGTGCTTCTTTCTGCATCGCCCTAGGCTGTGCAGCAAAGCCTTCCAGCAAAGCCAGCCTGTTTTACTGTGGGTGAGCGTAGGTGCTGGGTCCCACGGTGACTTGCTGTTGTCTTCAGTGTAGTGTCACAGGATCTAGGCTGTGGCTTGCGGGCTCCCTTGATTTGGGAGAAGCGCCACTTGGAAGTGTGTGAAGCTCTCCCAGTCTTAGGGATGTTTTGCAAAGCGAAACCTCCGCCTGGATTAGGCTCTGCGAACAGAGATGCGCCTCCGTTGCTCAGGGCGTGCTTTTCTACCCCGCAGACATTTACTAAGCACCTCTTTGAACAGAATGACTGTGTGGTGGAGGTAACGGGGCACGGGACTAGAAGCCAGGGGACGCATGGTCGACTTCAGCTCTGTACCTGACTCACTGTGGATCTCGGGTCCTCTCGCCTTTTTGCACTCCGCTTTCCATGTCAGAATGTACGGAGTTAAACAGGATTGGTGATTTTCAACTTTTTAAATTTTTTTCAGCACTCATACTTGATAGAAGTCAAATCTCTCTGAACTCTAAAATTAAAAAAATAGCTGAAAGTAGAACTGCGCTAGTAAGGCCTCCCTCACCACTCTCACCCTCCCCCTTGTCCCCCACCTGCAAACCCCCAGGCTCCTCAGGGTGAAATTTGGACCACAAAGCTCCTGGGCAGCCCTGCCCTGTTGCTTCTGATGAGCAGGAGGCATGGGCTCCCTTAGCCTTCTAAAGCAGATGGGGAGTTGAGGCCAGTGGAATACAGCTTTGGATTCCAGAAGCCAGGGGCCTGCTACCAGGACTGTTTTGTGGGAAGTGAATCAGAGATGTGTAGACATAGCTTCAAAATCTGACTTAACTCTCCAGAATGACATTGAGCAAGTCACTTAACCTCTCTGAGCCTCTGTTTCCTTATCACGAAAAGTTGGAATAACTCTCTTCAACTAAATGAGATAATATATATACAGAGTACCTCGTCCAGTGCCCAGCACGTAACATCCACTGAGTATATTTTTCTGTTTCCTCCATCTCTCCAGCTCCCAAGACAATGATAGTTTGGGCAGAAAGATGCCTGCTGAATCAAGTGTCATCAGTACTATGGGCATAATAGAGAAAACCTTGCACTCGTTGTCTAGAACAAATTCAAATTCTGGCCCAGTTACTAACTAGCTGTGTGGTCTTGGGCAAGTGAGTTAACCTCTCTGACCTGGGCTAATCCCTGACAGACCTGAGAGCAACTCTTGCATAAAATGGGCGTTCAGGACTTTGTATCTGCTGAATGATTGCTCATTTGGGGGTTGGGACATCTTTGAGGAGGCCTGGCTTGTCCCCGTGTCAGATGATGTGGCTGGCTCAGGGGCGTGGTGGTAGGGTGGCTCCCTGTGTGGCTCCTGATAACCCCCACCCTGCCAGGAGGAGGATCAGATAAAATGGGCCCCTGAGCTGGTTGGGAGGGTGCTAAAGAGGCCTGGGAGACTGGAGAGAAAGACTTGATCGTGTACTAAAGGACCCCCTGCCCAGGAGTCGACACACTAAGATTCCACTCCTGCTGTTTAGCCTCTAACTGGCTGTGTAAGCTTGGGTAAGTCCCTGTCCCTCTCTGGGCCTCGAGGTCCCATTTGTGCGAGGAGAGATTGGCGGTTCTTTATTTTTCTTCCCTGCTTGGCTACTGGGTGTTACCCCAGGCACCTCCAAAAGGAAGTGTCTAAAATGGAGCTCTCCACCTCCTCTCCAAGCTCAGCTGCCCGCCGCCCTCTTCCTGCCTTGTCCCTGTCTCCGTTGCCCTCCAGGTCAAGCAAGCTCAGAGCATCCGCCCCAAGAGACTGCCTCTTGGCCGCCTAAGGATGGCCCCTCCTTCTCCGCCCCTCTGACCCCCACAGCCTCTGCCTCTCTGCTCAGGCTGCAAGAGTCATCTTCCTGGCTTTGACCAGGCCACTCCCCCGTCCCCTGCTCAGAAATCTTCCGTGACTTCGGTCTGGCCCCCTCTCCACCCCTCCCCTCCATACACACATCCTAGATGGCCGCCTGAGTCCTCAGAACCTTCCACAGCCATTCCTCCTTCCCCATCTTTGCCCCTTGCTTCCCTTCCTGAGGGAACGGTCCCTCCTTTTCCTCTGCCAAGCTGAACGCACTTCTGCAAAACCGAGTTCAAGTCCCCTTTTCTCCCAATGAGCTGCTTCTGACCTCCAAACTCACATTGACTCCTGGTTCATTCGTGGTAGGCTCCTCTCGGAGATGCTCTCGATCAGCCCCACCTCCCAACTCAAGGAGAAATCATGCGTGCAAGTGCCCAGCATGGCCTGGCACATAGTAGGTGCCCAAGAAACAAATGTTATTGCCCCAGCTTCCTTCTATCTTAGTCCCTTATTTGGCATTTAGGGCATATTGTCTTGTACTTCATGTAATTAAATATTTGCTGTGTGGCAGAGGGCTGTAGGGCAGGTGAAAAGGAACCGACTGTGGACCCTGCCCTGTGGATGCTCAGTCTCCTGGGATGAGATAAGATAGGGCCACGAAGAACTGTTACATAAGAGGTTGTAATCTGGGCAGAAGAGAAGCTTCATGGGAGAGGGAAGGAGGGGGTGCCTCGTGGGGAACCCTGGAGGATGTTGGGGTGGGGATGATGTGGAGAGAGCGCAAGCCTTCTAGGTACAGGGAACAGGGTGAGCAGAGTCACAAGGTAGGCAGGGATGGCTTAGGGAGCAGCAGGGGACTCTCGGGCTGGAAAAGACGGGCTTCAGTGGCCACTTTACAGGGAGAGTGTCTGGCTGGCTGGCTAACTGGTGCAGTGCTGTTTAATCCTCTTAGTGTGTGTCATGCCGAATAAGAAGTCCCTGTACCGAGGGGTTAACAGTGCTTTTCCCCAGAGATAGAATTACAGGAGATTTTTCTCTTCTTGCTTATCTAAAATTTCTGCTGAGTTGGGGCCAGCCCCGTGGCCAAGTGGTTAAGTTTGCGCACTCCTCTTTGGCCACCCAGGGTTTGCCAGTTTGGATCCTGGGCATGGACCTACACACTGCTCATCAAGCCATGCTGAGGCAGCATCTCACGTAGAAAAACTAGAAGGCCCTACAACTAGGATATATAACTATGTACTGGGGCTTTGGGGAGAAAAAAAAAAAGACAAAGATTGGCAACAGATAGTAGCTCAGGGCCAATCTTCCTCACCAAAAAAGAAACCATGCTTTAAAATTTCTGCCAAGCACATGGACGTTTTCCATGGAATAAACGAAGTTTAAATGTTGGCTAGATCGGTGCTTCTCGTACTAATTTCCAATCTGTCACAGATTGATTCTTTGATAAAATACAGTAAAAATGAGCCACTAGAGACTTGTTATTTATTGGGTGCAAATTGCCATGAAAGTTTCTGAAGGCCGACTTTGGTTTCTCTACTTATCTTGTCGTCGTTGACCGGCAGGGTTGGGGAACCACACTAGGAGCAGCTAGTGAGCAGGGGAGGCGGGAATCTGGAAGAGCCCGGGGGTACCGTGTCTCATGCGCCTCCCATCGCCCCCACAGAGCTGAGCACACAGCGGACGCCTCAGGAGCCCTCAGTTCAACCAGCTGGCTGCCCAGTACCCCCAGTGCCCACCATGCAGCCCCAGTCGGTTCTGCACAGTGGCTACTTCCACCCGCTGCTTCGGACCTGGCAGGCGGCCACCACCACCCTCAGTGCCTCCAACCTCATCTACCCCATCTTTGTCACGTGAGTGCCCAGGAACAGGCTGGCCTCTGATGTGCAGGGTGTGCGTGACCAGAGCAGGCATCTGGGCTGTTATGGTTGGCAAAGTGGACTGTCAGCATAGAGCTGAGGTATTGGAAGTGGCCTCCTGGGTTTGGGACAGCAGTTTTAGGAACAAAACAAACCTTGAAAAGAACTCAGTCTTCGCATTTGGAAGACTGGAAGAATCATCGTGGCCTGCCATCCTGAGCGTTTGCACTAAGACAGAAGCTGAGAAGGTGTTCTGTGGGTTGTCGAGTGCTCTGTTCGTGTAAGAGGTGGCAGTCATGATTATTAATAAAAGCAATGGCTGACATTTATTGAGTACTTACTGTGTACCAGGTACTATGCTAAGCACCGACATCTGTATTATCTCATTCATTCCTGACAATATTCATATGAGGAAGGTATAAATATTATCCCCTAGAATGTCACTTCCACAAGGATGGGATTTTTGCCTGTTTTGTTCCCTGGTGTGTCGCCAGAGTCTAGAACAGTGCCTGGCCCATAAAAGTGCTCAATAAGTGTTTGTTGAATGAATGATGAATCCACCCAGGACAGAGATGAAGGGCCTGAGGCTCAAAGAGGTGGTATGACGTGGCCAAGCTCACCCAGTCAGTAAGTGGCTCGGATGGCAAGAACCTTCTGACGTGGGAGTCCAGGTTCTTAGCCACTGACTCCTTCTATGATGACTGTCCTGTGGTACAGTAGCTCTTGTTGTCACTGTCATTCTTGTTGCTCCTGTTATTATTTCAGGCCCTGGGCTTGGCCAGTCAGGGGAACCAGACACTGGATCCCATCCTCCTCCACCATCTCCACTTCCATAGGCCTTCCCCGCTCCCCAGCCATCCGTCTCGGTCACCCCCTCACCAGTGGCCCTTCCCACGGCTCCCAGTCCATAGCCCACCCCCCGCTTTTGCAGGGATGTTCCTGATGACGTGCAGCCTATCGCCAGCCTCCCAGGAGTGGCCAGGTAGGAGGCGTGGTGGGGGGAAGGGAGGGGGATGATGGAGGGAGAGATCTCACAGGTGGAGGTGCCAGGAAGCAGAAGCAGACCCGGCAGGTAGAAGATCCGGAGAGACAGAAGGCTTTTCTCAGGGCCGAAGTTGTCCCACAGCAGAAGAGGCAGCCTCCTAAAGTAATGAGCTCCCCACCACCAGAGGCATCACAGCAGAGGCTGTTGCAGAGGAGAGCTGAACTTCAGAAGGGAGGTCAATAAGAGAACCTTGGAGAGGCCTTCCACAGCTGAATTCCATAGCTCTGCTCCTGGGGGCCTCGGTCTTCCCATCTGTTTGGTGGGTGTGTTGCTGCTCCTCCCTGTACCGTGTGGCTTGAGCCCTTCTGATGCCATGTGCAACTTGGCTCTTAACAGAGGCACAGCGTGCAGGGGTAGGCAGGGACCCTTGCCTGGGACCTCCCTCATTTCAGCCCCTCTACCCTACCCCCGTGCAGGTATGGTGTGAACCGGCTAGAAGAGATGTTGAGGCCCCTGGTGGAAGAGGGCCTGCGTTGTGTCCTGGTCTTTGGTGTCCCCAGCAGAGTTCCCAAGGTGAAGAATCGCAGGAGGAATTGAGGGGGGGGTGGTTTGGGTGAGTGTGAGCTAAGTTTCCACACTGACCCTTGCTCTGGCCTTGTGCTGGCCTTGGGGCCACAGCTGAATGGACCTGGCCCCTGCCCCTGAGATAGCACCCTTATAAGGTCAGGAAGCTAAGTAGGACTGCGACACTCTGGCCAAGTCAAGTCCCCTCTGTAAAATGGAGGCAGTCCTCACTGTGCTCCCTCGTCCAGGGGCTGTGATGATGATGGAAGGAGCGGGCCGGGCTGTGCTCTGTGACGGCTTTCTGTCATGCTTCCCTAAAGCTTCATGTAACAGACTCACCGCTTTGTCCTTCCCCTGCCTAGGACGAGCGGGGCTCTGCAGCCGACTCTGAGGACTCCCCAACTATTGAGGCGGTCCGTCTGTTGCGCAAGACCTTCCCCAGCCTCCTGGTGGCCTGTGACGTCTGCCTGTGCCCCTACACCTCCCATGGTCACTGCGGTGAGCACCCTCCCTCCACCAGCCCTGCTGGCACCCACAGTTCTCCCTACGATGGGGACGGGCCAGGGCCCAAGATGCTCCCCAAAACCCAGCTGTCTGTCCTGCAGGGCTTCTGAGCGAGAACGGGGCAATTCAAGCCAAGGAGAGCCGCCAGCGGCTGGCAGAGGTGGCACTGGCCTATGCCAAGGCAGGTGAGTGAGTCAGCCACCAGCAGGGCTGAGCCCCTCCAGGTCACGGAGGTGGCAGAGTGGATAGGAGGTCTGAGAGTTCTGAAGGTGACCCTCTGCCCCTCAGGATGTCAGGTGATAGCCCCGTCGGACATGATGGACGGACGCGTGGAAGCCATCAAGGATGCTCTGATGGCACATGAACTTGGCAACAGGGTAGGGGCAGGGAGTGTGGGGAGGGGTGGGGCGAGGTGAGGAGAGAGCCTGGACCAGGCCTGCCCTCATATCTGCCAAGAATCGTAGAACCGAAGACAGCACCAGACGAGGCCTTTGGGATCCCTCCCAACCTCTGCACTCCCATGGGGAAATCAAGGCCCAGAGCTCCAACGGGACTAGACCACAGGCCCTTTGCTTCCGGCCTAGGTCCTTTCTCTCCCCATCTCCTCCCCCTGGGGCATCTGAAAGGGCTGCCTGAGCCTCGACCCCCATTGTCTCCCCGTAGGTCTCCGTGATGAGCTATAGTGCCAAGTTTGCTTCCTGTTTCTATGGACCTTTCCGGTGAGTGGGGATAGGCAGGGGTCTGCTGTTAAATCCCTGATCCGTTAACCCCAAAGCTGGAGCCCCCCCCTGATGCCTCTGCTCCCCAGGGATGCGGCTCAGTCAAGCCCAGCCTTTGGAGACCGCCGCTGCTACCAGCTGCCCCCCGGAGCACGAGGCCTGGCCCTCCGAGCAGTGGTGAGTGACCAGGGTTTGGGCCCCGCCGAGCCTGTCCCTCCCACCTCGCCTCCTGAGCCCTGCCCACACCAGCCCTCATCCCTTAGGACCGGGATGTGCGGGAAGGAGCTGACATGCTCATGGTGAAGCCGGGAATGCCCTACCTGGACATTGTGCGGGAAGTGAAGAACAAGGTGAGCACAGGCAGAGACAGAGGGGCTCAGGGAGGTGAGAGAGCTTGTCCACAGACTCGGGGACCTTAGGTTGAAGGGCTGCAGAATCTCAGAGTTGGAAGCAATCTGCCCCTCCGCATCCCTGCCCAGGAACCACCATGGGCTTCTGGACCAGGGCTGACAGGAGCCTTGGAACCACTCTGCTTGACCAGTTCAGGAATGGGCCAGGCTGCCAGCAGCAGTGACTGGGGGCATGGGGCTCCACATGGTCACAGATCGGCCAGGGAGGAAGGGACACTCGCTGGGACACGCCCACCCTCCACTTCAACCTGTCTGCCCTCCGCTGCTTCTCCGTAGCACCCTGAGCTCCCTCTCGCTGTGTACCACGTTTCTGGAGAGTTTGCCATGCTGTGGCACGGAGCCCAGGCCGGGGCGTTTGATCTCAAGGCTGCCGTCCTGGAGGCCATGACTGCTTTGCGCAGAGCAGGTAAACAGCTGGAGGCAGGGTTTTTGACCCGTACCACTGGGACTAATAGGTACTTTGCCCAGAGAGGGAAGTGAAGGCATGGGACAGCCTAGAGTGTTAGGCCGGGAAATCCCAGTGATCTGAACAGACACAGGTTGAGGAAGAGACGTGGAACTGCAAAATAGAATGTCGAACGGCGAAGGAAGCAGAGCCCTCTGTTACTTTTTGGTTTTGAGACCTTGGCCACGGCCCTTCTCCGAACTTCAGTGCCCTCATCTATAAACTAGGGCTATGATACCTGGTGCCTGGCTGTTGTGGGGATTCAGTGAGCTGATATGTGTCATTGGCATATGCCTATCGCCCCCCATCAATGGGAGCTGGTTTTGTTGGTGTAGCACACAGCATGAGAAGGGGGCTTACAGCTCGCCTCTTTCCCCCACTGTGCATTTTACACATTGGCCGACTGATGCCCAGAAAGAGAAGATGACTTGCCTGTGGTCACACAATGTGCAGAACTAGACCTGACTAGAACTGGGCTCAATCTTATGTTGCGACGACCCCGGGCTGTGCCTCTTCATGGTAGCCTTCTGCCCTCCCTGGCCTTCATCTCCCGGAAGATGTGTTCAGAACTGATGCCCCACCCCTCCCCTGCTTCTTGCTTCTCTGCCCACACAGGTGCTGACGTCATCATCACCTACTACACACCTCTGCTCTTGCAGTGGCTGAAGGAGTGATGGAGAGAGTGTGGAAGCCCCAAGAACTAGAACATTAAAAAGGTCCCGGGGCCTTGGAGAAGTGAAAAACAAAGTAAATGCTGCTTTTAGAACTGTGTCCTCGTGCCCTCTTCCTGCTCACATGCCCCAGGTCGTTTCTGCCAGCATGCCAAATCTTACCACTCGCAGCCACATCCTCAACGGGCTCTCCCGATCTTCCCCACTCCTCCGCTGGGGCAGCCCTGAGGCTCACCTCTGCCACTCCTAGCTCCTTTTTCTGGTGTGGTTTCAGCTTGAAAGCCACCAGGAGTCACGGGCGCGAGCTTGGTGGGGCCTGGGAGAGGGACTTAGAGCACTTGGGGAAGAGGAGGGCAGTTGGATCTTGGCTCCTCAGAAGCTCTGGAAAGCCCGAGGCCTTTGGCAGCAGAGCTGAGCGCTGGGACTGAGGCCTAGATTGACGTCCCCAGGTTTAGAGTTGAGATGTGCTGCGATTCCACCAGAAGGCGATTTCCACACAGGGCGGGGGTTGCCGGGCTCCCTGAGATCTGCCGTTCTACTCGGAGCCCTAAACCCAGAGAAGAATTACTCATTAACGAGCAGTAGCAATGCCTGAGGATCAAAATTCAGAGGCAAGGACAGAGTTCCTGATTGTTGGAGATGCCACCACCAAAAAGGCTTTTTATTGAAGAGAGATTTTTTGAGAATGTTGGCTCCTCGCCCAGGCATGGTGCTGGGTACTGGGCGTCTAGCAGGACAGACCTCAGCTTGTTTCTCTGTGTGGAATCTATACAAGGAGAATGGGGGAGATAGACAACAAGAAAACAGACAAATAAAGCAGTTGCAAACTGTAATAAATGCTTTGAAGGAAAGAGAGGATCTGACAGAGAATAACAGACAAGGGGCCTCTCGAGAGAGGGTGGTCGAGAAGCCCTCCCTGAGGTTGAGGGACTAGGGCAGGTCCTTACGGGAAGCAGAGGGAAGCACGCCAGAAGCCACGAGAATGACTCAAAGTGTGCAAAGATCCTGCGGTGGGAGGGGGTTGGCAGGGCTGCTGGGAGCAGGGTGAGGAAGAGGAAAGTGGGCGACAGGACTGGAGGCTGCAAGGGGAGATCCTACACCTTGTAGGACCTTGGGTTTTATTTTGCGTCTGACACAAAGCCGTCTGAAGGATCTTAACCAGAGTTATGTGTGGGAAAACCAATTTCCCACATTCTGCTGCTATGGAAAAATGGAGGGTCCCAAGAGACAGTCTGGTTGAGGGGCTATTGCAGACCCCGGTGAGTAATGACAGTGGCCTGGACCAGGGTGGTGGCAGTGGAGAGACGAGGATGCAAATGTGTTCAGCACACATTTTGGAGGCGGAATTAACAGATTTTGCCAAAGCTTTAAATCCGTGGGAGGTGAGGGCAAGGGGAGGGGAGGAAACAAGGATGCCTTCGCGGGTTTCTGGCTGGATCGACTGGGTGAGTGGTTTCAATTCGTTCTTCTGAGACTGACACGACATGATGTTTTCCCCAAGTGAAAGTTAAGGCCCATTTAAGGAGGAGTCACTTTGCAGGTCCACCTACCCATCTGCAAAGTGACAAAAAATCCCAACTTTAGGGCCAAAAAGCAAGTTCAGTTTGGACCTGAGAGTAATACAGCCTCTTTCAAAATTTAGAATTATGAACTCCTGGCGGCTCCTACAGTCAGACAGTCCTCTCTGACTCCTGGTAGTCTTTCCTAGCACTGTCGCCGACTTAACTGAAGATGCGAGCTCAGCCTTTTGAGAGATGGTCCGCTGAAGTCAGGGCCTGAAGAGTTGCAAAGCTTCACCTTCCAAGGAGCTTGAGCCTGGATCTACCACCTAGGGGCCTGAAGCACTAATTGGGGAGCAGCCATTGATGGGCCTCGGGCTTTGACCAGACCAAGACCTTTTGCCATCTTAGCTTCTTGGCTTCCTGTCTCCTGGCCCCTGAACTGCTTTCTGGTTAGTCTGCAAGGGCAGCTTTTTCAAGGCCATCTCGCATTCATCATTGCCAAGCAAATGGGCTTGGCTCTCTTCTAGGCACAGAGAGATGGGAGACAGACACTGTCCTTTAGGTACAAATGTTACAGAACCAAAGCTGGTCCGCTTCTTGGTGAGTTGAAATCAAAGCCTTCACCAGAAGTAGTTGTCACACGAAGTCACGTTTATTTGCAGCAAACCAGGAGCCCATGGGGAATTATTTCCAAAGCCGTGGGTCCCCAAGCAAGAGACAGCAGGCGCCTTTTATTTCGGATGGGGAGTGAATATTCAAAAGGGAGAGGTGGGTATTTGCTTGCGCAGGCTCAGCTGGAAAACATGCTTCCACATACGTTGCGTGTTATGATAATAAGGCCTAAGCTGCTCCTGGGGCAGAGATCTTATCGTTAAAATAAAGTAAAGGTCATCTCTTGGGCACTTCTGGGCCCTCTGCACAGGTGTCCCTTTTGTGGTGGGGTTTGGACCGGTTCAGGGTGGTTGGTGATTGCATCCCAACATACCTAAAAAAGCAATTTGGAGAAACAGTTAAGTGCTTCCAAAACCTCCTTTGAGTTCCTGAGGGCAGTTCGTTGGTGACGCAAACAGTCCACAAGAAGCAAACAACTCTGTGTCCAGACCTGCCCGCTCCCCCGGCGGGGGGGTGGGAAAGTGGTAAACATCGAGTGGAATGAGGATGCGTCTCCCTGAGGAGAACCAGGCGGCAGACATCCCTCATGACCAGTGATGTGCTGTGAAGGAGGTCACCGGGACCTGATCTGGTTTGAGGATCAGAAAATGCTTCCCTGAGGGACTGACGTTTAAGCCTAGACCTGGAGGATCTAAGCAACCAAGCTATGACGTGTCTGGGGAACAGCATTCCAGGCAGAGGGAAGAGCAGTGCAGAGGCCCTGGGGCTAGCATGAGCCGGAAGAACACATGGCTGGTGTGGCTGGTGCACAGGGAAGGAGGGAGGAAGAGGTGACCTGAACTGAGCGGAGAGAAACCGAGGCCAAACCCTGCGGGGACAAAGGCCATGTTAGCCTTTTGAGGCTTTATTTCGGGAGACAGGGAAGCCATTTGAAGGCTTTTAAACAGGGGAATGACTCACTCTGATTTGCATCTTTTGAAAGCATTTTAATAAGACTGGCAAAGGGCAGGTGAGAAATGTGGCCTGGGCTGGAGTTGGGGACACTGCGGGTGGAGAGAGGGGTGGATTTAGGAGGTAGATTAGATGTGAAGGACGATCTTGGCTTGAGTTCCTGGGTGGCTGATAGGCCATTTACTGAGATGGGGAAGCTTGGAAGAGGGTCAGGGTGGAGGGGGAGTCCTAAATTTAGCTTGGGTGCACAATGAGGAATCTATATCTAGAGAGTTTATATGACTCACTCAAGGCAACAACAAGTTTGTGGCAGAACTGGATCTAGATTTCCAGTCACTGGAAAACAGCACAGCTGGGATTGGAACCCATATAGCCCAACTCCAAGGCCTCTGTGCCAGTACCCCTAACCACTGTGCCATACCACCTCCTAATGAACAGTAGCAAAATGATGAGTCTAACGATGCTATTATTAGCTCCAGTAATGGGGCGAACCAAGGGGCTGAGTTGTCTTCAGGCATCGCAGTCGATGTGGGTGGCATCCTCTGGAGTCAGGATTTGTCACCTGCGTGCCAGCCTGGTGTCTTCTCCAGGCCCCCCACCCCCACCCCAGTGTTTTGTCTACAGAGGCGATAATGGCCAGGCAGGCAGCAGGAGTGGTTTGGGTGGTCTTGGGACCTCTGGCTCCTCTGCAGTCCCCATCTCCTGCAGTGTGCCTTGCTCTTGCCTAGTGGTAATTTTATTCTTGGGCAGAGAACTCAGATTTCATGATCAACAAGGCATACTATTCTGAGACTTCTAGATGTCACATCCCATTGGTAAGCATTAAGGGCCTCTCTTAACAAGACTTGGTTTTCTTATTTCCCTCTCAGATGTGCCAGCTTGGACTGGAGCTTGTCTGTTTCTTATGGGACCTCCCTGTAGGCCACAACAGATAGCCAACACATTCCACCATCCTCACTTTTTGCTTTACTAGGATCCCTAAAACTACGACCTCAGTGGGCATATGGTTGAGGATCCCAAAAAACAACAGGCATTTTAACCAGCCACTTTACTGCCAATTTCCCCACTAGGGAAGGAGGAATCCTCACCTGCTCCATACCCAACATGGACTCTGCCAATTCCACATATTAGGGCCTGTGACTTGCAACACCCATACTCCGTATTGTTCCGGGTACTCTTGGTTGCAAGTGCCAGAAACCCCAGTCGACGGCAAAAAGGGAAACGATTGGTTTTCATAACTGCATCGTGGTAAGGTCAGATGTGGTTGGGTCTAGGGTCAAAGGTTCCCATGGAGGACTCTGTCCCTTCCCAGCTCTTATCTATGTTTGCCGCAGCTTGGCTTTATTCTAAGATGGACTTTTGCCGCTTGACAGCAACATGATGTTTAGATGGTCCTTAAGACTGACAGTCCCAGAGAGAGATCCTTTTTGTCCCATCATTCACATAAGAAATCTCTGGACGTCTCTGATTGGCCCCGCTGAGGTTACATGACCAGCCTCTTGGTTCAGTCACTGTAAACAATGGCATGGAAGACGTGGTGCCGTGATTGGCAAGGTCTGCCTCATCACGCTGAGGGCTGGTGGGGTCTCAGAGCTTTTGCACCAGCGCTTCCCTTCGCCTGGAATGCTTTTCCCAAAATCTGGACGGCTTTTAATTTATTTAATTAATTTATTTATTTTTATTTGCTAAGATCTTGGCTTAAGTATCACGTCCTCAAAGCAACCAGTCTGACACCCAATTTAAAGTCATTTTCCAGTCACTCTGCATTAGGATTCAAGTCCAGTGGATATGACAAAAGCCAAAATAATGATAGCTTAAGATGGAAACCTCTTTCTCTCCGAGCAGTCCAGGGCTATGTCAGCCACATGGTGTTGGGGCTCATGGCTCCTGCCTTGTTCTGTCATCTTCAACACCTCTTGGCTTCTATCTCATGATCAAAGACGGCAGGTCCAGTTCCCACCATCAGCTCCTCTTTTCAGCTAACAGGAAGAGGAGAAAGGCCAGTGGAGGGCATGACCCTTCTTTATAAGGGCACAAGCAGAAAGTTGCACATGTCACTTCTGTCCCCATGCCCTTGTCTGTACTTAGTCATATGGCCACACCTAGTTGTGTAAGGCAGGCTGGAAAATAAAGTCTAGTGGGGCAGCCATGTGCTCAGCTAAAACTCAGGTTCAATTACTACAGAAGATGGAGAGAATGAATATTGGGGAAAATGGCCATCCCCACCACGTGGTGTTCTTGTAATCACAGAAACAATGGTCAGAATATCAAAGTAAAGAGGTCCTTAGAGAGCATCTAGTTAAACGCTCTAATTTTATAGATGGGAGACAGACCCAAAGAGGAGACTTCTCCAAATTCACACAAGCCAGTGGCAGACCAAGGCTGGGATTCAGGTCTCCTAACTTCACGCCCAGTGCTCAGAACTGGGGAAGGGATTGTGATGGTGTCAGGGTGACAGGTTGGACTTAGAGGAACTTTAACTCTTTATGTATTACCTTAGCTTCACATGCATTTTTATATTCCCGTATTACATCTAACAAGGATATATTCACGTGTTATTTATGTAAATAAAAGTAAATGAAAACTTGGCCAATACATATATGAAAAGGTGTTATCTTTATTAATCAATGGAGAAATCAAATCAAAAGCACAATGCAATACCACCATACATCCATCAGAATGCCTAAAACTTTTAAAGATAGACAATGCTAACAGCTGAGAATGTGGAGCAGTTGGAACGCTCAGACATTACTGAACCATTACATTATCAACCACTTCAGAAAACAGGCCCTATCTACTCAAGCTGAACATAAGCATTCCCATACAGTGGGAATAAGTGATTGGAAGGAAAAGGGGTTCCAGGGTTCTGGAAATGTTTTTTTCTTGGTCTGGGTGCTAGTTGCATGGATATGTTCACTTTGTAAAAAGTCAAGGACATGTACACTTCTTTGCATTTTTCCCTATGTATATTTTGTAAAAATTAACTTAAAAGATAAATAAGTGAAAATTTAAAAGTAAAGAGAGAGAGATGTATGTCTGGTGGGCCCAGCCTGCAGTTACTTAGTGCTGTAGTATGAGACTGTCAAGGAAGAAGCCCTCACGTAAGAAACTTGGTTTCTCAAAGAGAAATGACTTGAGCCAACGTCCAGTAGAGTGACATGGCAGGTGTCTCCAGGAGCAATCACCAGGCCAGGACACACTGGGCAGATCAAGGGGTGAAACCCTCCGAGGATTTCTGTCATCTGACTTAGAGAGGAAACTGTACCTATTAAGTGTACCCATTTTTGAACTGGCAAGTCAAAAAGAAGCTTGTTCCAGAAGAGCAGGGACCTCTCATTGGCTTTCCTGTGACAAAAGGCTCCTTTTTCTCTGCTGAAAAAGTTCCTCAGAGAAAGAGAAAGGCAAAACCTAGAGGACAGTTAAATCAGGGCCACAACTCCAGGGGGTGCCTTCATATAGATCATAATGGAAATGCTCCCCTTGTGGAGTGAGTGCCCTGGGTTGAAACAGTTATGTGACCTCAAACCAAACCCTTAAGCTCTCAGGAAACTCAATTTCCTCATCTGAAAAGAATCATCATCTACTTCTCAAAGAGCTCTTCTGTGTGACCTGCTTTGATCCTGATGTAGACGTGGTCTATTTACATATGGAGAAACCGAGGTTTGATGGGCAAAGTTAATTATCTTGGAAATTAAAACTCATCCGGACTTCATTTGGAAGTTATTTTGGCCAATGCCCCCATGTTGCATATTGGAGACTGAGGCCCACGTTTTGGGTGGCCAATTCTGATCCCCCCCCAACTCCCACTTCTAGGATCATGCTTGTGACACATAACGAGTTTTTCCTAATGAGCCCCTGGAGCCAGGCTCTCGCTTTCGGTCTCAAGGGCTGTGACTCTGCACTTTGTACTTCCTCCCAGGCCCGAACCCAGCGAGTGAGGCAGTTCTGAAGTGAACAGACCAGCCTTGGAATACAGGAGGAAGTTTTGTTAAAAAAAAAAAAAAGAGAGGGGTGGAGGGAAGGAAGAAAAAATTTTATGCATGTTTGTGTGTTCCTAGAAAAACGTCTGCTATTTTAATAACCAAAGCGGCAGCGACCCCTGGGGAGTGAGTAGGGGTGGGACGCCCTCCCTTCCTCCCTGCCCCACGGCCTTTGCCCTTGCTCAGTAAACAGGCTGGGGCCCTAGCGCCATAGCACTTGCTAATTCCTCGCCTGGAGTACTTGTCCCTTAATCTGCACCCGGGTGCCATTCAGATCTTTGCTCCTGCCCTAACCATCTCATTCAGAGGCCCCCTGCCACTGTTCATGGGACCATTTTGTTTTATTGCCTCCAGCACTTATCACTGTCTGAAATCTTGTTTATTTCCTTGATTTTTGTCTGGCCCTCCAATGTCCCATGAAGACAGGAAGCCCCTCTTGTTTCCTACTATCCTCAGTGAAGGACAGGTCAGACACAGAGCAGACAGATGCTCAGTAAGTAGTTAGTGAATGAGGGTGGGCTTTAAGCTTTTTACTTTGCACACTTTGTATTTTTAAACATTTTTGAGATGAGACTGATGGCTTTTTTTTTTCACCAAAAGGGAAAAAAGCAACTAGTTTACTGCAGAGGACTCTGCCCTTAGCAAATTGTCTTGAGTTAGACAGGTGTCCAACTGAAGGCAATTCCTTCCGGGTACCGACTGGGGACTCAGACCAGAGAGGGGCAGCGTCTTGTCCAAGTCCACATAGCACTCAGCACGCCAGGGAGGGACCCAAATCACCTTCTTCCCAAGTCAGCCTGGGCACCTCCCAGGGGTATCTGGATCCAAGGGAAGTGGAGGGGCCTGGAGGAGAGAGAGGGGAAAGGGGAGAGCTCAGAAAGTGGGCCAGGGGAGGCTGGCTGGGTGGCGGAGTGGTTAAGTTTGCACGCTCCTCTATGCTACCCAGGGTTTCTCTAGTTCGGATCCTGGGCACGGACATGGCACCACTCATCAGGCCACGTTCAGGTGGTGTTCCACGTACTACATCTAGAAGGACCCACAACTAAAATATACAACTATATATTGGGAGGATTTGGGGAGAAAAAGCAGAAAGAAAAAAAAAGGAAGAAGAAGATTGGCAACAGTTGTTAGCTCAGGTGCCAATCTTTAAAAAAAAAAAAAGAAAGTGCGAAGAGGGAGTACCCGGAGGGCATGGCGGGGAGAGGGTACCAGGCAAAGGCTAGACGCGGAGTAGGGGGCAGAAGGGCTTGGGAGGGGAACTGGGAGAGTGGGGTCTTACAAGACGCGGGGAGGGTGATGGAAGGGACGCCTAGGATCGCGGTGACGGCGGGTGACCGAGGGCGCGGGGTCCAGGGAGGTGCCGGTGTGGCGGGAGGGGGCGGGGCGGAGCAGCGGGGGGCGGGGCGAAGAGGAGCAGTGGGGGGCGGGGCGAAGCGGAGAGGCCGGGGAGGAGCAGCGGGAGGCGGGGCGAGGCGGAGAGGCCGGAGAGGAGCAGCGGGGGGCGGAGCGGAGTGGGCAGGAGCCCAGACGGTAGAGGGCTGCGATCTGGAGAGGAGCCCTCCGTGGAGTGCGTGGCCCTTGGGATCCCACGAGCGAGGGGCGGGTCTGCGGCTCTGGGGGGCTGCCAGGCGTCTGCGCGTCTCCCCGAGCCTGCGTGCGGCTGAGGCTTCCCACGTGACCGGCTTTCCTGCGAGGCAGGTGGGTCCTGGGCCTCTGGCATGGCGCCGAGCCTTCGGAGCTCGCTGGAGCCTAGAAAGTCCCCAGGAGTCCAGCCCCTTCCGCCCCGGGTCACCCAGCATAGGGCAGCTCTGAGGGCGGGCGCTCTGGACTTTGCCGCCACCGAGCCCTGGAGGTGGGGAGGCAGGGTGAGCAGTTCAGGCTTGCAGCCCGGATCCCCAGCTCTGGCTTCCAGAAATGGAAAACGCTGTGGGTCGGGGGCCAGAGCCCTTAATTCTAGTCGTAGCTGTGCCCGTGACTCCCTGCGTGACTTTGGGTGAATTCTGCCCCTCTCTGGGCCTCCAGTTACCCATTTGCAGAGTGAGAAGGTCTTTGGATGGGTCTGCCTACCTTCCAGACAGAATTTATTTCCTTGACATACTTCCTCTACGGCTTGTTGCCCAGATTCACCAGCCAAGTCCGCCCCTCAGCAACACTTTGGCTGCACTCTGAACTTTGGCCCCCCAGGTTTCAGCTGGAAGCCTGGGCTTGTCTGGAATCGACTCTGGGGAGAGAAGCTGCATCCAACCTCTGGACAACAGGCTGGGGCATTTGCTGTGCACTGGGTGAGTAATCGTTTCCTGGGCTTTTTACTCAGGCAGATGTTATCACCTCCAGTAAAGATGACGCTGGGCTCAGAGGGGCTTAGAGACAGGTAGCACCAGGCAGCTCTGTCCTGCGCTGTACAGGTTCACCAAGTCGGATGTCTTTTTTAATCCAAATATGTCTAAGCATGATGCAGAGAAAGGGAGCACTGGACAGAGAGTCTGGAAGTTTGCGTTCTAGTCCTAGCTGTGCCACTGAATCATCTTAGGCAAGTGTTTGCCCCTTTCTGGCTCAGTCTTCCCTGACAGACAGTCAAGGGTTTCAAATGGTCAGATGATCCGCCAGAACCCTGTCTTTGGCATTGCTAACAATAGTAACAGCAATCCTAATTATTATTTTTTCCTACTTTGACACACAAGGCCCTGCTTGAGCAGCCCCTGTCTACCCAAAGCACCAGACTCCTTGCCCTGCCTCAGGACCTTTGCACTGGCTGTTTGCAGTGCCAGGAACACTAAACCACCTTCATTCCCCGCATAGTCATTCTTCAGATCTCCACTGAAAGTTCACTTGCTTAGGAAGTTCCCTGACGACAAGGACTAGATGGGGTCTCTGGATTTATATCCTCACGGTACATGCTGTCTTCCTTGTGTTTAGATGTTTGTGTAGTTTTCTGTCTCATATCTGTATCCCCTATTCTCGTGGCCTGTAAAGCCACGAAAGCTGGAAATCTGCCCTGTTCCCAGGCATCTAGCACATAATAGATGCTCAGAAATTTGTTGTGGGACAAACAGGCAATCTCATTCAGTCCAACAGTCTTGTGAGGTTGCGTCCTTGTGCTTCTCTCATGCATGAGGTGCATGACATTCCTAGGGTCGCACAGGGAGTGGGCAGCGCCAGAATTTTAACCCACCCTGTCTCTGATCCCAAGGCCTGCACTGCCACCTCACTTGCCATGCCGTCTCATTTCAGGATCTTCTGCTGTGAAGACATTACCCAAGTGCCAGCAAATCGGACCCACCAGGCCTGGAAAGAGAAGACCTTTAGTGTGTGGAGGGGTGGTCTTGTCCAGCTCGGTGTTCCTTCACGTGGGGCAGAGCTGGGGTGGACCTGGCCCCCTCCTGCAGATCATGGCGCGCTGGCTACAGATCCGACTGCTGACGTGGGATGTGAAGGACACACTGGTCAGGCTCCGCCGCCCGGTGGGGGAGGAATACGCCACCAAGGCCCGGGCCCATGGGCTGGAGGTGGAGGCCGCGGCCCTGGGTGAAGCCTTCGGGCAGGCGTACAAGGCTCAGAGCCACAGCTTCCCCAACTATGGCCTGAGCCACGGCCTCACCTCCCGCCGTTGGTGGCTGGGTGTGGTCCTACAGACCTTCCACCTCGCAGGTGTTCGGGATGCCCAGGCAGTAGTCCCCATCGCTGAGCAGCTGTATGAGGACTTCAGCAGCCCCGGAACCTGGCAGGTGTTAGAGGGTGCCGAGGCCACCCTGAGGGGGTGCCGGAAACGAGGTCTGAGGCTGGCAGTGGTCTCCAACTTCGACCGGCGACTGGAGGATATCCTGGTGGGTCTTGGCCTGCGGGAACACTTTGACTTTGTGCTGACCTCCGAGGCTGTTGGCTGGCCCAAGCCGGACTCCCGAATCTTCCATGAGGCCTTGCGACTTGCTCAGGTGGAACCGGCGGTGGCAGCCCATGTTGGGGACAGTTACCACTGTGATTACAAGGGGGCCCGAGCTATAGGCATGCACAGCTTCCTGGTGGCTGGTCCGGGGCATTTGGAGCCTGCGGTCAAGGATTCTGTACCCCAAGAACACATTCTCCCCTCACTGTCCCATCTGCTGCCTGCCCTTGTCCGCCTGGAGGGCTCCCCTTGGGGACTTTGAGTCTGGCGAGGGAAGTGGCTGGGCCCAACGAATACTGGAGACGGGGAGCCCCTTCCTTCCTGAGATGTGGCCTTGCCCCTCTCCCTGCAGCCTCTGTAACGCATTCTGACTATAAAGCAGTGAATGCGGCCTTCACCCCTGGGCCACCACAGCTCCTGGTCTCTGAAACGGTTCATTCATCACACCTGTGTCCCTTTTCCGCCACGTGTCCTCCTCACCTCCTGCAGGACTCACTGAGGGCCCAGCTACCTTCCGACCCAGACACTTTCAAACTTTGCCTTAGCAGCAGGGCCCCTTTGTCATGGACCATCTTACGTGGAACCCCAACATCCAAAACGAAAAAACGAGAAACTAGTCCGGTTGAAGCAGAGGTCCTGGAGCCCCTCAGTCAGGCCCTGAAACCTCTAGACTCTCCTCCTGGGAAGCCTGAGGTTGGAGCTGCTTAGGTGGGAAATCGGGGTGCTAAGCTGTGCTGTGGGGACATGTGCCCTAGGACCACATGAACAGGCGGTTGTGGACAGGGAACATGCACTTACAGTCGTGAGCAGAAATGGATTTATGCCTGCCACGTGTCAGGTACTCTGCTAAGGCCTTTCTATGCATCTGTAACCCTCAAAGCTGCCTGGTGGGCGTAGGTAGTGTGACCTCCACTTTACAAATGAGGAAAGGGATTCAGAAGTTAAGCAGCCTGCCTAAGGTCATGGCTAGAGCATGAGGGAGCCAGGGTTCCAATTTAGGCATGTCTGACTCCAGAACCCATTGGGGTGACCACTAGGTTGCACGTTGAAAGGGGTCCGTGTCACAAGACATAGCGCAGTGGAGAGCCTGGGAGAAGAGGGAAGATGTCCTAAAGGATGTCAGTCTTGAAGGGCACCCCAGTCATAGGGCTTAGCCTGGGAGCAGGAAAGGACAGGGAACAGGGACCGGAGCTCGAGGTGGCGGGGGGTAGGGAATGTGGGTGGAGTCACTGAAGATGGAAGTAGTAGGCTGCGTTTTTTGATTCCATGTCTCTCCTCCCTCTCTCCTCCTCACACCTCTCTACTTGGTATTGACTAGATGCCTCTGTGCCCTGCCCACTGCCAGGCACAGGGGAAACCACAGGTGAGAAGCACATGGACAGGCGCATACGGTGTATGCTGTGGTGCCAATAGTCAGGGAGGGCTCTGGCGTGGACCCTGAGCTGGGGTGGCATTTAGATGGGCAGAGGGACAAGGGGCATTCCTAGTAGCAGGCCCACGAACCATGGACTGAAGGCTACTGTGGGGAGTTAGCCTGGTGGTTTGAGGAGCATGGCATGAGCCTTCAGGTGCCACATAGAAGAGCTTGGCTTTGACCCAGCAGAGGCTGCACCCAGCCAAGGAAAAGCGACTTGACATTAATTCCCAAGTGTCAGGCAGTGAGGATACGGGTCACGAGCTGTGGTCTCAGAGCTGCGTGGGCCCCAGAAGTCATCTTAACCAAAAAAGCTGCCAATAGGTCTGTGGGCTGCATTTGACCTACCCAGTGTTTCAAGTAAATTATTGAGCAAACTTAAGAGTGGGGAGGGCTCTGGCCCCCATCTTTGGGCCCAGGAGCCTGAAGTTGTAGGTAAAGTTGCCTTTGAATTGTGTTCCCAGATGAAACAAAAATATGAGGACCACTGTTCTAGCGTGACCTCCTCATAGAGCAGGAAGGGACCTGTCCTTGGTCCCAGCAAGGCAGGGCACAGAACCCCGTCTCCAGGCTCTTTCAGCCATGGATGCTGAGCTGCCAATCATTTATTTCTGGGACCGTGGAGGAGAGCGAGAAAGACATCAGTTTCCCAGCAAATGCACCTCTAAGATCTGAGCTGGCACTAGGGGGATTTGCCCCATTACCAACAAAGGATACGGAAGAAACTTTTCAATCTTTTAAAACATTTAATAATGTCCATGTTCCCTAAGGCTGGCCCTCTTCCTCGCTCCGCTTTTTCTGGCTTCAAGCCTTCACCCCAGGTTTCCACATTATATTAGAGGGGCCATCAGGTGGGGACACTCATCAGCTGCAGTCAGGGGCAACTTCGTCCCTGTGACCACGGGAGGGCACAGGCTGGAGCTCAGCTGCCAGGTCGGAGGCCAAGCTGCCAATGGGTGTGTTGCCGTCAGGTTACCTGGAGATAGGATTTCCTCAGTCTTCCGAGTGGCTGGGCAGGACCTGGGGGAAGAATACAGGCCCCCAGGCCAGAGTCCTCTGGCCAGGAGCAGCCTGGCAGGAGTTCTAAATCCCCTCCCGATTGTCCTTGTGTGCTAGAAGAATCTTCTTTGCTCTCTGTGCCATGTCATGAAAAGGACTGAGAAGCACTGAATTGAGAAAATGAAAGAGCTGCAGCCACAGGCTGTTCGGTCAGAGCACCATTCCCACACACTCAAAGCTAGGGGGCAGGGGGCTGTAAGGCAGTGCTTCAGAAGAGTTGACCAAAAACACCCAGTCATCTGTCTATCCATCCACCTATCCATCCACCTGTCCATCCATCCATCCATCCACCCATCCATCCATCCTCCCATCCTCTCACTCGCCACATATTTATTGCACACTCACTATGCTCTAGGCACCATGCTGGATGCTATAGAGAGGGTGTTGAACAAGACACCCTCAGAGGGGCAGATGCCTGGTGGGTTTGGGAGATGGAGGCCCAGGTCTGAAACAGACCGCCCCCCCTCCCAAAGCTGCCCATCCGGCATAAGCAACATTTAGGAAAAGGACACTGGCTAGAGAGGTGGCCTGAAAGGCTGGTGGGGAGGTGGACATGGCCTCCCCATGGCCAAAGGTCAGTGGACAATGGAAATGGTCTGGTCGGCCACAGCAAAGACTGGGAAGAGTGGCCCCGGGAAGGCGGCGTGGTGGGTGTGGAGCACCGTGCCCGAGGCTGGCTCGTAGAATAGCAGCTCCTGTGCCTGCAAGTCCAGCAGCACGCCCAGCTGGGCGGGGCAACGCAGCAGCCTCAGGGGCTCGTGCTGCCCGTTGTGCGAGAAACAGAATTCCTGGTCGTAGCGGGAGAAGACCCAGGAGAAGGCATTGTGGCCCAGACGAGAGTCACTGCCAGAACCCTTCCGAGGCAGCTGGACTAAAGCCACGCCCACCTTGTAGGCACAGCTGTTCTGGACGTTCACCGTCCAAGCATGCAGCCCAGCCTGGAAGGAGGTGGCAGCCAGGGCGTTAGGCCAGTGGTCAAAGCGCTCCAGGCCATCTGCACAGGCCTTGGACTTCTTGGCATTGAAAGTCAGGGTTCTTCGATCGTCCGACAGTTGCAGCAAGGGGCTGGCAGTCCTCTCATCAATACGCACGTCCTCTGTGCCTGCCAGAAAGAATTCTCAGTTGCCCAAGGCCCACCCTCAGCCATAACCTGGTCCTGCCAGGTAGCAAAGGGCTTCCTCCCCACACCCCTCACTGGCAGTGTGACCTCAGACAAGCCATTTACTCTCTCTGCGCCTTGGCTTCCTCATCTGTAAAATGGGGATCAAAATAGGACTTATCACAGGGTGGTCATGAGGATCAAATGAAATGATACACGTCATGTGCCTGGCTTATAATAAGTGCTCAATAAATGGTGGCCATGACAACAGTAGTCATTATTAGTCCAGGCCCCTCACCTGGAACTTCTGAGAGAAATAAGGCCCAGAGAGGAGAAATGAGTTGCCCAAGGTCACACAGTGAGTTGGCGGCAGGGTCAGTGTTTGTTCCTACAGCTGGCACTGATCATACTGCATTCCAGTTGGGCATATCTGCAGCCTCAAGATCAGACTTGTCTGACGGCGGGGGACACGGCCCCTGGAAGCCAGGAAGCATCACATACATAGTTTCCAACCACCAGCACATCAGGCACTGATACTAGACTCTGGAGTACAGACATGCTATAGCTTGTACCAGAATTGTAAGGATAACACGCAGTGGGGAGGGTTAAAAGTGAGAAAAATTCAATCCATTAACCTAACCTTTCTGTGAATTGTGTAAAGGCCACAACTGGGCGTATGGAAACTTCCATCCAGCTTGGGGGAAGCCTGCTTTGAGAACCTCCACGCTGAGTGGAAATTCCTGGAGGCTGGAGACCGTGTCACGTTTGCCTCAGCAGCCCCAGCATGCAGCACAAGGCCAGGCCCACAGTCAACCCGAGTCCATGTTTGTTAAGTGAATAAGTGACGCAAATCGAGGCAGCTCAATTCTCGCTCCAGATGTTCTCCAGTTGGCCATCAATTATATCTTCTTAAAGAGAAACTAGGTTTCCAAGAGAGACTACTGAGCTGTCCCACTAGGGCAGGACATAAGGACGTGATTTACAGGAACAAGGTTTATCCTAGACCCGACCACAGAGCACACTGGTCTGGAAATGGGAAGGACTCGGCTCAGCTGCCCCAGGCCTGGCCAGAGCCTCGGCTCTACCGACAAGCCTGCACTCAGCCTCACTGGTTGCTAATGCTCCCCTCCCAGATGCACTAGTCCCTACTGTGACCCAGCAGCAAACCCCAGACAGAAGCCCAGTTCCTCCAACTGGTGCCAGGTCCCAGCAGCTCCTCACCTGAGAGGGACCGGAGAACCGCTGTCGCCCAGAGTTGAGTCAGTAGTGGGCTGAGAGTGCACTTCTCATTAAAGTTCAGCTTTTCTGACTCCTGGGGATCCAAAATGCCCTCTGCTTCCTCAGTCCTTGTGCAGGGGGAAAAAAAAAAATAGAGATTCAGGAAGGTTCTAGAAATGTATCTGGATTGACACAGGGTGATGGGAGGGGGATAGATGTAAAACCTTCTTCCCAGGAGGGTGACACTAGGATTGGCAGCCAGGCGCCACATAAGAACGCAAAAGGGAACGTGGGCATTCCTCCTGTGCCCCCCACCCAGGAGCCTTAATTCCAGCAATGCAGGTGATTCACAGGGAGGTAAATACTTGGGGCCAGTATTAGAACTCTGAGTCGGTCTGCTCTGCAGGGGAAGAAACTCGCCAGTGTCTCTCAGTAACAGTAGCAGAGCTGGCACTAGGACCTGCGCCTCTGAAACCCTGTGCATCTTTCACTCCACCATCCTGCTCAGAGAAAATCTTGCCTCCCTCCAAAACCTCTGCTCTTAACACGCAAACATGCAAACACCCGGATCACATGGCAAGGGACTATCCATTATCACCTCAGCCCTAAATTCCCCTGGGCTCCCAATAACTACCTCTCTTCAGCTAGAAGGGGGACTGGGTTTGGTTGGAGAGGGAATTTGGGAACATAAGTTGCCTAGGAGGGGAGAATTGCCATTTTTTAAGCAGCCAGGCTGTGGACCTGCTGTTTTCTATACAGAATCTCACATAATCTTTGCCATAACTTGGGAGGTGGTCGTTATTCCATTTGACAGGAGAGAAGAGAGATGTGGAGCAGGCATACAGTTCAAAGGGGAGCTGGATTCACGTCCTGCCTCCACGTAGGACAAACCCAGGCTGGAGTCCGGGCACCATTCGACATAATTTTTCCCATGACCTGAAGTGAAACCTCAAAGGGGTGTAGGGCAAAGCGAAGATTCCCCACAGAGCTTTGCAGACTTCTGAGCTGGGTTCGGAGAAAGAACCCGCCCACTGCCTCTAACCCTGAACATGGCTGGAGATCAGGCAGCGGTTTGGAGAGCACACACTCTCTTCCCTACATCTCCCAGCTCTGCTCATAAATAAGGAGGGGAGAGAGGGTGGGGCATGTCTCCTCACGGATGCGAGCTCTTTGCAAGACTGTCCCAGACTGTCCTGGCTTGGGAGGAAGGAGGTGAACAGAGCCTCCGAAAAGCCAAGAGCGAGCTCTGGTAACAAAGGCTCTTTGTGGTCAGGACAAGAGAGAGCCTGTTGCATCTTCTCAAAGCACTGAGGCTGGGTCTGGAGGAGCCCCAGCCATCAGGTGGGGAGGAAAGAGGAGCCGATGTTGGCGGTCCTAAGCCATCCCAGGGCAAATGTGAGGTCAACTGTAGACACTAGACACTAGAGAACCAGCTGGTCCAGCTACCTCGTGGCACAGAAAAGAAAACTCGTGACCCCAAAGGAGTGGGAGTGAAATGGGGCTCGGACACAGCAGGGCCCTGGCTGGGATCAGAATGCCCGGGCTGTTGCTGCGGACCTGGAAACAACATGGGAGCCGACAAGGAATTTCTCAGACAAGTGAGTTCCCAGCTAGAAGGGGCTTGACAAGTTTTGAACACAGTACTTTGAGAGTACACACCCTCAGTCTAAAGGCACAAAGAACTGCAAACAAATCCTGAACTCTACTGGTAGGTTTGCCAATAGTTACATGGGTTTCGCAATTCTCAAACAACTTTGTGTACATTGTAGGATTGAACAAATGAATAAATACATCGCTGTTGTTGGGAGCCAGGGTTCACACTGTGAGAGAAGAAAGATACAAACAGAGAATGGGGGAAGGCAAAGGAAAACCCCTGGGGTGTTTGACTGGAATTAGAAGTTGGGATACAAACTCATGAATAAAAAAATGACACACGCACACTTCCTAGCTCTGTCTCCTGTCCACTGAGAGGCCTGGAAGCAAGGCCACATCAGTAGCAATGAGCACACCCAATGCCCAGATTTGTTTTTCAATACTACTCCTCCCTAAAAGGAGCCCGGGCTCCCTGGAGAAATAGCTGATTCCAGGCCTGAGACAGGAAAAGAAAAAGTTGAACCTGGGATATCTTGTTGTGCCACAAAGCAAGACAGTGCTCAAAGAGTGATGGGGACCTGTCGAAAGGACAGAAGATTCCTCTTGAAGGGGCTCTTAGTGGCCAAATCTGGGCTAGTTTAAAGATCAAAATGAACAGTAGCAATGACAGATTATGAAGCACTGAAAAAAATTCACTGGTTACTACTTGATAAGAATCCATGAGTCTACATCCATACTAAATAAGTGAGTGAAGAAACAAGCAAATAAATGAATAATTCAGGCAGGAATAAGGAATGGATGCTCAAACTATTGGATGAAAGTTCGAAGGTAAATAGGCTGTTTACACAGAAAGTATCTCCTCAGATTGCTTATTCATCACGAAAGGGAAGATGTAACATCATAATGAAGAAACCTGGTAGGCACCACTTTACCCACGTGATCGAAATCAACATCGCTGACAATGGGACCAAGCGATACCACGTGCCCCGTGATGGGATGGACTGAGGGCACACTGCTTATGAGATATTCCTGCCAAAAATGCATAACGTGAGTCTAACCATGACGCAACATCAGGGAAACCCAAATTAAGAGATATTCTATAAAACAACGGGCCTGACTCTTTAAAAATGTTTAGGAAAAAAAAAAAAAAAAAGCCCAAGGAACAATTCCAGATGAAAAAAGACCTGATGGATCAGGGGAAATAATCCAAACACTGTTAAGAACATTTTTAGCACAATTGGCAACACGTGAACACGGACTGTATGTTATAGTATTATATAGATCTCCTGAATTTAATACTTATACTGTGGTTATGGAAGAGAATGTCTTTGTTCTTAGGCGATACATGCTGAAGTGTTTAGGGATAAAAGGTCATGCTGTCTGCAACTTACTCTCAACTAGGTCAGAAAAAATAAGCTTTTTATATATACGCTTGATAGGAAGAAAGAGACAGAGTGAGATGGAGAGCAAATGTGGGAAAATGTGAATCAGTATTTCTAGGTGAAGTTCATTATACTATTTTTGCAGCTCTTCTATAAGTTTGAAATATTTAAAAACAAAAAATTAAAGATCCAAAATTTTTCCAAAAATCATAGCAGCTTGATATTGAGGACAGACTATATTAGAGGAAGATGATGAAGATAAAGGAGAAAGAGGAGGCCAGCAGAAGGTGGGAAGATCATAAGAGGGAAAAGAAGGAACAAGCCAAGCACACATTAAAAGGAGACAGTAGGGGCCGGCCCGGTGGCGCAGCAGTTAAGTGCGCACGTTCTGCTTTGGCAGCCCGGGGTTCGCCGGTTCAGATCCCGGGTGCGGACATGGCACCGCTTGGCAAGTATGGACGCTTGGCAGGCGTCCCACATGTAAAGTAAAGGAAGATGGGCACAGATGTTAGCTCAGGGCCAGTCTTCCTCAGCAAAAAGAGGAGGAATGGCAGCAGATGTTAGCTCAGGGCTAATCTTCCTCAAAAAAAAAAAAAAGGAGACAGTAAACTAAATTTGGGTGCATCCATACTGTGGAATACTTCACAGACTTTCCAAAAAGTGAGGTAAATCTAAATGTACTGATGCGGAAAGATTCAAAGATAGAACTGCAAGCATAAAATGATCCCATCTGTGTTTAAAAACTTTTTCTTTTTAAAGAAGCAAAAAACTCCCACACACTCTCCTATGACTATATATAGGTAAGTCCACAAGACACACATCTAACTGTGAAAACTCATCACCTCTAGGGAATGATGGGGAAGGGAGGACGGAGACACATTTTACATTTTAAGCGGTTTTATATTGGTGGAGTTGTTTTTTTCTTCCTCTCATGCACACATAGTGCTATTGAAGCTTAAATACAAAAATTAATAAGAAGAATGAATTGTGCGCCTCAACTGCAGCTCTGGTATCCTGCACAGGTGTAAGAATTTAATTTCTCGGCTTGGCAAATGATATCCTCTCGGCCACTTCCTCAGGCTCTTGGCTCTCAGCCATTCAGGACCAGGTAGGGCCTGATGAAATTCTTTTATGGTGGCATAATTAAAATGCAAATTTTGAGTGGTGAAAATTCGAGTTCATGCTGACTTAAGTTTCAAAGATTCTTTCGTCAGAGAAAGGGGTAGTGAGGTAGAGAATACAGTACTGGGTCAGGTGTCAGGTGTGGGTCCACGTCCCAGCTCTGGGGCTTAGCAAGTCCCCTCCCCTCCTTGCGCCTCAGCATGCTCATTTGTCGGTGGGGGTGGTAGACCCTTCCAACAGGTGACTGTGCACTATTTAATAGGATAACATTTAAGAAAGCCAGTGGCAGGCGCCTATCAATAAGTCCTTTCACTGCCCTTCCACATGGGTCTAAAGCAGTTCTCCAAGCTAGGGGCAGGATGGCGCCCGTCCATGCAGCCTGGCTCCAGGGAAGCTGCTTAGCTGCATGCCCTGAGCTTTATCCCAGGAGCGGTGGGGCCTGAATGCAACGGACTAGGTGGAGGTCTAAGGGCCACGGTTCCCGTGACTGTCCAAGCAAATTACGGGGCCATACTCACCTCTCAAAGATCTCCTGCTCCTTCTGCTGTGAGAAAAGAAAACAGAGTCAGGTTGGCACCAGAAACCCAGCAGGCAGTCAATACTTGAATATATTCCACTGGCGTGGAGGGCTCATGCAGACTCTAGAATAAAACATTGGACTCCTTCTCTAAGACCCAGCACAAAGATTTATGGGTTCTTCTTGGCATCCCTCCCCCACCCCACACTCAGAATGAATCACTGTGTCCCCTGGGCCCAGGGAATCCTGACTTTCCCCCAACTACACTTCAGGACAAGCACACATGTACCCAGGATTTCACCCCGATTGAGACTGTCAGCTCCTAGATGGCTGGGACTCTTCCCGAATCTTCTATCGTGACTGTCCCAGTGTCTGGGACACAGTGTCCTCTGTACACAGAAGCTGTGTGACTCAATGAATGCACAATCTAGGGCGGTCGTGGAAACTGCCCTACTTGAACTGCAGTGGGACAGCTCAGGTGTTCCACATTCTCATTTCTCTGCCTGGCATATTTATTCAGATGTCACACATCTTAAAACGGCAGGTACCTGCATATCTATGCAAAATACTTTGAAAGGATAGGTACCTAAATATTAATCAAGGCAATTTCCGGGTGGTAGGATTAAGGATGAGCTCTGAATTTTCATACTGGACCCTTCTCAGGTCCCCTGAGTGCAGTTCTCGCTGCGTGATTCTGAACTCCCTCCTCCTCCCCACTTCCTTTAACATAGCTGCTACTCTTATCTTTCCGGCATCAGCTTCTAAGCCACTTCATCCAGGAAGCCTTCCCTGACCACCACTCACGGCAGGCCTGGATTGTGGGGTCCCCAGCTCCCAGTGATGTCCTCTACCATGGGACATAGCCCTCCATACCTTAATTATCAGTTTATGCGTTGGTCTGCTCCCTAAGGCCGAGTCAGTGACAGCTGTATCCTATAACTCCACCCCCACAGCACAGTGCTTAGCAGAGAGTAGGCACTCAGTAAATATTTGCTCATTGTTGAAAGAACAGTTACCAGATACAAAAAAACAAAAATCTGTCTAATTTTATTCCCCTGCCTCATCTGTGCTCCAAATGATCCTTTTCCACCTACCTCCTACAGATAAACATGCTGGATGTATTCAGACTTTTGGGGAGACTGGCCAGCTGGTTGTGCCCTGACCCTTGCCTGACTTACAATCAGCTGGAGGTCGTCCAGATGGGTGAGCATGTCCACCAGGCTGGTGCGGATGGTGTCGAGCTTCTGCAGCGCATCGGCCCAGTGTGCTCGCTGTGTCAGGATGCTCTGGTGGGCCCGCTCCTCTTCGCCATGCACCTGTTCCAGCAAGCGCTGCTCCTCGCTCTCGCACAGACTCCTCACCAGACCCAGCCGCTGGATGACCAGTTCCCGTGCTGCACTGGCCGTGCTCTGACAAGGAATAAAACATGGAGTCAGGTCCCGGCAAAGCCCCAGTCAGGATTAGGAGAGTTTGGGCTCAGCCAGGAGAGCTGAGATTGATTAGCAATGTCTGCCATAGGCACAGGAATGGGAGTAATAGAGTTTAAGCCATCCCAGCCCTAAGATTTCCCATATATGGTTTAAGGTAAAGAAATTTACAATTCAGACATCCAGGCCATATCTCATGGAACCAGGATCACAGAATGGAAGAGCTGGGCAGGGCTTAAAGATCAACCAGAATCATCTGCTTATTTCACAATTGGGAAACCCAAGGCCAACAGACCAAGGTTAGAAAATCATAGAATTGCAGAGCAGAAAGCCCTCAAAAGTCATCCCTATCAACAGGGTGAGTACCAACAGTAGTCCAGTTGATATTCCAATCACGTCTGAGGACAAAAAGCTCATTACCTCCTAAATCTGTCCATTCCATGGTAAAATTCTCACCTGTCACATAGGAGGCCTGAAATCAATTCTCAGTCAATTAAGTTAACACATCTCTCCTACCAACCAGCATAGTGTACGGCACACAGTAGGTAATCAAATATTTACCAAATGACTGAATGGGAAAGTTTTTTCCAACTTAGTCAAAAATCTCTTGGTAGCACTCACATGCCATGTCAGTGGCAGAGCTGGGACTAGAAGCCAGTTATCTCTCTCTCTCTCTGTTTTTTTTTTTTTTTTGCTTGAGGAAGACTAGCCCTGAGCTAACATTTGCGCCATTCTTTCTCTATTTTGTATGTGGGTCACCGCCACAGCATGGCTTGGTGAGTGCTGTAGGTCCCCACCTGGGTTCCAAACCCATGAACTGAGGCTGCTAAGGCAGAGCGTGCTGAACTTAACCACTACACCACTGGGTTGGCCCCAAGAACCCAGTTCTCTTGACTTGCAGTCCAACACAATTCCCCTACACCAATGCCATCTGGTAACCAACCCCCCACAAAGGTGTCTGTTGCATGAAGCATCTGCACTCTTGCCAGACAAGTGAGAGGAGAACTGTCTCCTTCAGGCCAGAAGGTCACGGAGAGCCAGCAACTTTCCCTGTTTCCTGCCCCTGAAGACCTGCTTTGTACTGTGCAGGGGACAATTATCCCACAGGTTGCACAACGGGGAAGAGACAGTGGCTAAGTGAATGGCCCAGTGAACCCAGAAGTTCGAACTCCAACTGCAGTGTTCTCATGAGGCAACATAACATGGGGGTTAGGAAATCAGGCTGAAGAGACAGAGCCTAGCCTTAAATCTCAGCTGTTCCACTTACTGGCTGTGGAACTTTGTGCATCTCACTTATCTTCCTTATGCCTCAGCTTTCGAATCTGTCAAATGAGGATAATAACAGTACCTACCTCCTAAGTCTGTTGTGAGGATGAAACAAGCGAACACATCTAAAGCAAACAGAGCAAAGCCCCGCACACACGTGTTCAACCACATGAGCTCTCGCTCTTCTCTCTGTCCCACCTTGATGCCTTCCCCACAGGGATTGGGCTCTGCAGCCACGTTTGCACTGTGTGATCAGGATTAAGAACAGACCCTGACCCCAGATGTGTCAGATTCTCCCTGACTGGAAGATGGCAGGCAATTTCAACACATTTCTTGAGTCATTCTCAGAAGAGAACAGCAGAGGAAAAAAAGAAAACTTCCCTTTCCAAAAGACAGGACAGAATAAACTAAAAATCCTCCTAGAACAAAACACAGAAAGGCTGGAAAAATAGCCCAAGCATCCTTTTAAAAGTGTAGCTGCTCTGGCGGCTAAGTAAAGGAAATCCCCTGGAGTCCAAACGTAGAAAGGAAACTGAAAACCAGTGTAATCAAGAGCTGAGGACTCAAGTGCCCTGGGTGGGACTTGTAATTTACTTTAGAATTTTATACTCATCTAAACCATCATAAAAAAAATGAGAGTACAATAAAGACACCTCTAATCAAAAAGGGAATATTTAATATGAATGGGGGAACTTACTAAAAGATATACTTTAAAATACTGGACAACATGTAAGACCAGTGGGGTTATTGCGTTAAAGCATGCTTATGGTGCTTGTATTTTTCAGGTTGACTCATTTTAGACACTGTTAAATATTCATGTTAAAATTTTAAGGGTACCAAAAGTAGACCATAAATAGAATGTCTAACTTTCAAACTCATACGGGGAAAAAGAGGGAGGAAAGGAAGAAAGAAAAGGAAGGAAGAAAAAAAGCATAGAAAAAGCAGACTACATACAAAACATAAAATTAAATGACAGCTATAAATCCAATATATCAGCAATCACAATACTGATAAATTGATTAAACTGTCTAATTAAAAGGCAGGGATTATCAGATTGGATCTGTTAAAAGGGAAACAAAACTCAGTTATAAGACACACCTAATGCATGAGAACATAGAAAAGTTGAAAGTAAAAGGAAATAAAACAATATATCAGGAACATATTTGCTGGCATAGGAATGAATAAAGGGCAAATTAGACTTCTAAGGCAAAAAAAAGAATTCCTGGGCATAAAAGGTCATTATAAAGTGACAAAAGGAATGGTTTGCCAAGAATATATAACAAATCTAATTATACACATTTAATAAATAGCACCAAGATATACAAAGAATAATTAGCAGAATTATGAGGAAAAATAAACAAACCTAGAGCATGATATGAAAACGTAAATGCCCTTTGCCAGTAATCAATAAATCCAGCAGATAAAAAATTAGTAAGTATAGAGAAGATTTGAACCAATTAATAAGCTTAATTAATAGACATATATAGGACCCTATACATTTTTGCAAGTGAATGTGAAACATTCACCTAAATTGACTATATTTTAGGGCATGACGCAAGCCTCAATGAATTTCAAACAACTGATATCATACAGACTGCAATGCAGTTCAGTTAGAAATCAGTAAAAATAATGATAATTTGAAAAGTAAAACCATACATTTGGAGATTCAAAAGCATATTTCTAATAACTCATAGTAAAAGAACAAATCATAATGGAAATTTAAAAATACTTATAACTGAATGAAAACACTACATCATAATCGTGGGATGTACTTCTATCAATACCTAGAAGAAAATATATCCTTAAATGTCTGCCTTGAGAAAGAAGACTAAAATTAACAGACTGTGTTCAACTCAGGAAGTTCAAAAAAACGATGTATATCGGAAAAAAATTAGAAGGCAAAAAATTACAAAAATAAGAGGAAATAATAATGAAATGAAAAAGATCCCAAAGAGAGGATCAGAATACTAAAAGCTGGTTCTCTGAACAGACTAACAAGGAGCCGGCCTGGTGGTGTAGTGGTTAACTTCGCATGCTCAGCTCCGGCTGCTGGGGTTCGCAGGTTCAGATCCCCGATGCGGACCTACACACCACTCATCAAGCCATGCTGCGGCAGCGTCCCACATACAAAGTAGAGGAAGACTGGCACCAATGTTCGCTCAGGGCCAATCTTCCTTACCAAAAAAATAAATAAATAAAATAATTAAATTTTTTAAAAAGACTAACAAAATAGACAAATCTGTGGCAATTTTGATCAAGATTAAGAACAACTTTATGCCATTAAATTTAAAAACAGACAGATAATTTTTCCAGAAAAAGTTTACCGAAACCAAAGAGAAAAGAACAGGAATAATCCTATAATCATAGTGGAAAATGAATCAGTCGTTAAAAATCTACCAAGAAAAACAGTGCCAAGCCCAGACAGTTTCACAGGAGGTGTCACCAAACATTCAAGGCACAGATGATTCCAATTCATACACACTCCTCCAGTGAAAATAAAGAATTCTGTTTCCTAACTCATTGAATTAGGGTTATATAACCTCAAGATAAAATCTGATAAGGATTATACAAGAAGTGAAATTCATAGGCTAATCTCACTCCTGAGCATAAATGCAAAAATCCTTCTTAAAAAACCCTGAACTAAGATTAGCAATCCAAACCGGGAAAATACATACAACAATAATACAAAGGGCAGGAGGGTGAGGGCGTGGCTATAAAAGGCAATCACAAGGGAGCCTTATGATGGAACTGTTCTGTCTCTTGATTGTGGTGGCAGTCACACAAATAAATACACGTGATAAAACTACCTAGAATGAGACACATAAATAAATGCACGTAAGACTGGCGAAATCTGAACAAGGTGGGTTGTATCAATGCCAATTTCCTGGTTATGATATTGTCCTAAAGTTAGGAAAGATGTTACCATTGGGGAAAAGTGGATGAAAGGCGTAGGGAATATAACCGTGTAATCATTGCTTACTGCTGTATGTGAGTTTACAATTATCTAAAAATTAAAAGTTAAAAAAAAATACCTTATGATCAAGTTGGTTTGGGCTTCCCCAGGAATTCCAGGATAGTTTAGCATGAGAAACTCTCAATGTATTACCACATTAACAGAATGATAGAGAACAAAACATATCTATAAACTGACAAATGGCATCAAGAACTGACAGCAGGGGCTGGCCCCGTGGCCGAGGGGTTAAGTTCGCGCGCTCCGCTGCAGGCGGCCCAGTGTTTCGTTGGTTCGAATCCTGGGTGCGGACATGGCACTGCTCATCAAACCACGCTGAGGCAGCGTCCCACATGCCACAACTAGAAGGACCCACAACGAGAAATATACAACTATGTACCAGGGGGCTTTGGGGAGAAAAAGGAAAAAAATAAAATCTTAAAAAAAAAAAAAAGAGAACTGACAGCAGAGGTGATTATGGAAAATAGAAGCAATCAGAAGAGAAATTCCGCAAGCTCCGCCCATCCCCTACTGTGGACCTCCACCTGTGCCCACACATGCTGCCTTCTCTGTTTCTGTGGATGAGCTGCCCATGCTCTCACCTATGGCCAGCACCCCCACTTGTTGACCAGATCCCACGTCCTTTGCTGTACCTGATTTCTCCCTTTCTCTTGCATCACTAATTTCCCCCTTTCTACTGGACAATTCTCATCAGTACACATACATAGAGTAATTTCTCCCATTTTAAAAAACAAAACACAAAACCCTCTTGATCCCGTGTCCCCCTCCACTATCATCCCATTTCTCAGCTCCCTTTTACAGCAAGGCTCCTCAAGAGTTGCCAGTGTCAACTATCCCAAATTGTCCTTCTATTCTCTCTGAAACCCACTCAAATCAGGGCTTCACCCCACCACTCTACAAAACTCCTCTTGTCAGGATCTCCAGTGCTGTGCATGTTTCTAAATCCAATGGTCCATGTGCACGTACCGTGGGGGGGGAAGGAGGGAGAGAATGGGCAGAAAGAAATTCATAGCCCCTGCCCGTGAAGGGCATACTTGAGAGTGAAGATGGAGCAGTGGCAATGAGTCAACTGAATAAAGGATCAGCAGTGGGGTGCAGCAGAAGGAGCACTGGCTGGGGAGTCAGAAGGTCCAGATCATAGAACTGACTCTGCCAGAGGCTGTTGGACCTTGGGCAAGTCAGTTAACCTCTATGGGACCCATTTCCCCATCTGTAAACAGGGATGTTACTGCCACCTACTGCATAAGATTGTCATAAAGAATACTCAATGTGAAAGTCCCTAGGTTCTTTTATAATTTGAGAGCTAAGCATAAAATAATTAGATGGTAGAAGAATGCAACCCTTGCTGATCCCTTGCCCCAAGAAAGTCATTTTCTAGCGGAGTCTTTGCATCCAGTGTGGTACTGGGAATAGTACGCTCTGCCCAGAAGGTAGAACCGAGGCTCAGAGAGATGGGAAACCATCCTCCTGGGCATCCAGCTGTGCTAGTAGCACAATGAGTCTGTGAGGTTGGGAAGGGACCCCAGACTGGCCCAAGGCCTTAAGACCAGGGTCTTATCCTAGGAGGGAGCCCCGGGTAGGGGGAAAGGGGAAGAATTACCTACCACTGCTCTCTGGTTCTTCCCTGGCAGGACCTCGGCCACATACTTGGTGATGCCAGCACTCTGTAACTGCAGTCTCTCACACTGGTCCACAATCTTGTTCTGCAACAAAAACAATACCCGTGGCATCTTGATCCAAGTTAAACCATTCACTCCATTCCAAGGGCTTTTTCCCTTTGACCCCACCTCAGCCACCCACTCCCATGGTCATATCCCAGACCTCATCATTACTGCAAACTATAGCACCTCCAAAACCTTCATTTCAAAGACCTCACACCTGCCTACCACTTCCCATCCTTCTAGATCACTAACTCTAGTATTTTCGTTCCACCAATTCTTCAGCTTGGTTGGAGGCGCCAATACATTACCCTTACCACTTTTCACTATCCATCCTCCTCTTTTGTGGCTTTGCTTCCCTCTTTATCCTGAAATCTCACGGCCCATCATCATAAGCACTTTCTTGTATACTCTCCATCCTCCTTCAGACCCAGCTCCCTCACTCTTCACACCTGCATCTATGCGGAAGAAATTGGCTTCTCAAACAACTCTTCCCAAGTTGTCCCCATTCACTGAACAGCACCATCCACAGTCAACCTCATTACCCAGACCAAAACCCCAGCAGTGACCCTCCAACCCCACAGCTAACCCATCAGCGAGTCCTATCAGCCTCATCTCCAAAGTCTCTCTCTCTCTTCTGGATGCCTCTGATCGCCTCCACTCCTGCTGTTCCACCCAGATCACCACTAACTCACAGGAACCACTGTTAGAACCTCCTAACTGGGCTTCCATTAGTCTTGACCCCCACGATCAGGCCCTGATACCTTTGGTAAGGAAATCAGATCACATCATGTCCTGGCTCAAAACCCTTCAATGGCTTTCCAAAACACCCACAGTGAGCAGAGAGCAAGCTTCTTACCTTAGCCAACAACGCCCTACCTGATGTGACTCTGCTTATCTCCCCAGTGTCACCTCCTACCACTCTCCACACTGGCCTTCTTTCTGTTCTATAAACATACCAAACTTGTCCTGACCTCAGTGCCTTTGCATGTGTTGTTTCTTCTGTCACCAGCAGTCTTCTCCCATATATATGTATATACACACACAAGTCTTGTGTCCCCATTCCATTCAGACGTCACCTCTTCAGAGGCCTTCCCTGACCATTCCCACACTCCCTTCCCTTATTTTGCTTATTTTTCTCCCTTGCACTGATCACTCTCTGACTGTATGTTAAGTGTGTGTTTACTTTTTTTGTATCTGTCCCCCACCACTGGAACACAAGCACCATGACTTTGACCAATTATTCTATGTCCCACCACCTAGAAGAGAAAGTCCTACACACAGAAGGCCCTGAGTAAATGGAATGAATGAACACCCACTTCCTTGACCACAAGACGTTCAGCAGTTCACAGCCCCCAAAGCGGTGAGCACTGCCCGTGAGAGCAGGGGAGCGTTTTAGCAAAGCAGCAGCTGAGGTCCACAGAGCAGTGACCTGCTCAAGGAGATATGGCCAGGCCCCTGCTCGGCTACTCCATTTCTCCAGGTAACAACTGGAGCCCTTCCAAGCAGCAGCCCCTCCACAATTTCCCCTAAGAGCTTCGCCCCAGTTCCATCTGCCAAAAGGCAACTCAGCTGCCTCTTCCAGGAAGCCCTTGCAAATCCTCCCCCCTTCCCCTCCCCCACCCCAGTTAGGAATTAGTCCTATACTTCAACCAATACAAAATGACAGAATTGAGTTGACTGGAAGGATCACCATATACCACAGGACCCAGGGAAGTGAGACTAGCTTCTGGAAAGCCACAGGGCAGGAATCCAGAAGAGAGAAGTTTTGAACTCGCGCTGTTTTTGCCCAGTTCAGTAAGAATCTTGCCCTGGGGCAAAATTTCTTTGCTGGTAAGAGGAATAGGGAAAGGAGTGTTCAAAAGCCAAAATCTACTCAAAATTGGAGGAAGAGAGGGCAAAACATACCTCCATCGAGGCAAGGGAGATGAACACGCTTAGGGCCTCACCAGGGTTCCGGGAAGGCACCCTGAGCAGGGTGGGTCCCTAAACAGGCCTGTCACCCCACCCCATCCACCACTCAGATTCAGCCCTAATGGCAACTTTTTTTTTTAAAGGTTTTCATTAAATTCTCACTCCCATTAGCATCACTTCCTCCCTCCAACCACTGAAGCAAAGAGGTGGTTTCCTCTGGCCTAGTCAATGACTGTCCTGGTCCAGCCCCTGAACATGAGGAACCTTAGAGCAGTTACTTACTGCCCTTTTCTGGGCCTCGGTTTCCTCATCTGTAAAATGAAGGTAGGACTTGGTCCAGATAGAATGAGATGATGGATATTTAAGTTCTTTGGGACTTGCAAAGCTTCTATCCATTATGCAAGATTATGTGACATTATCCAAGTTTATTTTCATCCTCACTGTTGTGGATGGTGGTGACAGCCAGGACCAACCAAGAGCTTTCAAGTGTTGCTAATAACTGAATCCCTCCTGGCTCCAGCCCCCCACTCCCACCCCCTTCAGAGGTGTTTATTACAGTCCAATCTGAGTAGGCAAGTCCCCAGAGAGCCTCACAGCTGGGCAGAACTCCTCCGGGGAGAGGCTGGGAGAATCAGGCTGTTTAATCAAATTGCAAGGAACTCCCCAGGGGCTAGGGTGCAAGGAGGCAGGAAGCCCCAGGGTGACTTCCACTCTCCATCTCAGCAGCCCAAGGGAGGAGTGGCGACAGGAAGGTGACCAGCCTGGAGCCAAGCTGAAGTGGAGGTGGGGAGAAACCCTAGGTGAGGGCTTCCCGCAGGAACCTCCCTATCGTCCCCGCCCCCTCCGCTCACCGGGTGAAACCGGCTGGAGGTGCAGTCAAGGCCAATCGTGAAAGGGAAAAGAAATCACCTCTCCGGGAAGCCTGAAGGGTGGACGAGGGGGAGGGGCTTCGAGCCGAGGGGCCGAGGAGCGAGGCAGGGCCGGGTTTACCAGAGGTCAGCTTCCGCCGGGGCGGGAGTTGGGGCACACTTTGTACGAGCAGCTGGAGCAGCGGAGCCCTTTACTGCCCAAGGCCAGGTCCGGTTCTCAGCCGCGTCAACAGAGCAACGGAGGAGGAGGGGGCGGCTGGATCGGGCACCATGTGATAGGCTAAACAGCATCTCACCCTTTCTCTTATTTACACGGCACAACAACTCTAACAAATGCGCGCTATTATTAGCCCCAAACTACAGATGAGGATGCTGAGGCTCAGAGTTGCGAGGAGCACGGACGGAGGCGGGATTCGAACTCGAGTCGCCCTGACTCCAGCGGCCACACCCTTAACCGCTTCGTTCGACAGCCAGTGCCACTGCCGAGCTGGGCTCGTCGCCCTGCTGCCAGGTCCGCCCGGGGCCCTGCCAGGTCTCGCTCGGCGCGCCTCCCCCGCTCCCGCGGCGCGCCCTCCCTCCGAGCCCCCGCCTTCCGGCGCCCACCCGCTCACCCGCAGCTCCTCGGCGCGTTCCTCGGCCCGGCGGATGCGGTGCCCCCGGCAGCGGCCGCCCAGCCCCGCGCAGGCGGCGCACACGAGCCGCCGCTCGGAGCAGCAGAACCAGCGCAGGGGCTGGTCGTGCTCAGGGCACAGCGGCCTGGGTTCGGATCCCGACCCCGATCCCGATCCCGGCCCCGGCCCCGGCCCGGCGCTCTCCGCGGCCATGGTCGAGCGCCCGGCGCCGCGCGCCCCACCTGTCGCAGGTGGCTGCGGGGCGGGGCCTCCGTGACTCCGCCCCCGGGTCCGTCCCCGCGTCCCCGCGCCCCCGCGCGGGCCAGCGTGCTTCCTCCCGCCCAGCCTCGCCACTCCGGGGGGCGCCCGCCCAGACCCCGGCCCGGGTCCCGCCGGCTTCAGCAGTCCTTTTGATTTTTTGTTGAATTAAATCGCGTTGTGTGTGTGTGTGTGTGTGTGTGTGTGTTTTATAACAAACGTGAAACACCAGCTGTTAATGCGACCGTGGGAAACTTAATTGAGCACTTACTAAGTGCCAGGTTTTTGCTCAGCGCTCTATAAGCATCCTTATCATGTAATACTGGCAACAACCCTTTCTGAGAGGCGGCTGTAGACGAGCAGGTTGAAGCTAGGTCTGGTGTCAGATTGCCTGGGCTCCTGTCCCATTTAGCTGGTCCCTGGCAGAGTACCCTCGAGGGCCTCGGCTGTAAAATGAGAGTGCTCCTATGATCCCCATTTTTATCGAGGTTAAGTAGCTTGCCAGGGATCACAGTTACTAATTGGTAGCGATGACATTGGAACCCAGGCTGTTTGATTTATGGTTAATAGGATTAATAATTTTTAAATTGCAGATTAAGGCCCGATGAGGAATATCTGTGTTAGGCTGATTTCCCCAAAGTACATCCAAATTTTAATTTGAAAATTTTTTTAAGCTAATATTGGAAAAACTAATGCACGTTTGTAGAAGAAAATAGAATATGCAAATAAGCATGTAGATGGAAAAAACACCTCCCCAGAAAAAAACACTACTAATATGCACCTGAGCTGTCGTGTGGCTTTTATTCCTAGGATGTGATCAGTCAGTCTAAACCCAGATTGAACCTTCTGCTGGGGCTCCAGTCCAGTCCGCCTGGGCATACGAGGAGAGCGCTGCTCCTTAGCCCCCAAACTCCACTTTAGGAGGTCTTGGCAGAGGGCTGAGAAGAGGATTCACCCAAAAGGAGAAGGGGTCAGGCCTTGGGTGTCATCAGACTTGGACCCTTGTGAGAGCAAAATCCAAAGGAGAAACATCGCTACATCCTGTCGGCACCAGGCGCCTCTCCCTGGAGGCCTCTCCAAGCAACATCTGCACAAAGGGAAGAGAAACCTTGCTTTCTCTCAGCCCCTACAGCTTCAGCCCCAGAGCTACGCCACGCACAGCTATGGGACCTTGGTCAGAGTATTTAGTTCCTCTGTGCCTCAGTGTCCTCATCTCTAAAATGGGGTGATAATAGTATCTATCTCTTAGGGCTGCTTCAAGGATTAAATGACGTCTTGTCTGCAAAGTGCTTAGCTTGGGTGTGTAGCACACACTAGGGGCTAAGAAATGTTTTATTATACGTGTAAGGATCTGTAAATATATTTATAGCAGATTTTCAGAATGTAAATTTTGTGAGGTTCTCTGGCAAGGGGATGCAGTGTTCCTGGCATCAAAAGACATTTCTAGGGGCCGGCCCGGTGGCACAGCAGTTAAGTGTGCACATTCCACTTTGCCAGCCCAGGGTTCGCCGGTTTGGATCCTGGGTGTGGACATGGCACCACTTGACAAGCCATGCCGTGGTAGGCATCCCACATATAAAGCAGCGGAAGATGGGTACAGATGTTAGCTCAGGGCCAATCTTCTTCAGCAAAAAGAGGAGGATTGGCTGCAGATGTTAGCTCAGGGCTAATCTTCCTCAGGGGAAAAAAAAAAAGACATTTCTTGTACATTCCAGCAGGAGGCTGAAGGCCTCATACTGGCATTTACCCTATCCTGGGGGTGGGGATGGACATAGGCCACCATAATTAAAGACTGTGGTTAGAATTTTTTTCTTCTAAGGGCCAGGGGTGGGGAGGGCTATTAAATCTTATGGTAAAAATAAGGAAAACAGAAGGAGGTGATTTTGTGTGAAGGCAAAAGAGACTGTGGAAGGCAGGGGGAGGAAGAAGAGGTTAATGTCTTTGGGGAAAGTGGGACCCCTTCATTGGGTGAGGCCCTGGAGCAGTCAGTGGCCCCAGGAGGGCTGGAGTCAGGAAAGCAGCACAAAGTCACCAACAGTGCTTCCAGGCAGAGGGACTAGAAAGTGCGAGGGGCTCAGGTGGGATGGATTGACATTCATAAAATTGGGATCAGTGGTTCCACCATGCAGGGGCTGAGGTGGGCTGGAACTAGAGAATGAATCCCTTCCCTAAACGTGTGTGTGTCAGGCCCTGCCAGATGCATGTCCCCACAGGAGGCCTCAGGAGACTCATAAACGCTCAAGGGGTGGCTCTCCAGCTTTATCAGGCTTCAGATTCACCTGGGTGGTCGGGGGAGAGGGGTCGTTTAGCATGCTGACTTTCCGGTAAGAATCTCTTTCCCTAAGTCTGGGGTGGGGCCAGGAATCTGCATTTGTAGCACTCGCCCTGTGACCAGGATACAAAGGAGCCCTCTGACTCCTCCTAGGAACACTGCCCTAAGGCAGTGGCAAATCAATTCAGGAGGTGGAGACCAGAATCTTAAAAAAAGAAGAAGAAAAGAAAGAAAAATAGAAACATTGCTCATAATAAGAGTTTTTCAGTTTGTTTGTTTCAGTGACATATACATTATACATGTTGTTGAGGGGAGAGTGGAAATCCCCTTTTTACCCTTCTTGTGTTCTTATGGCTAGACGGATAATAAAATTGACGCAAGACCAGATTAACAGGAGAAAAACCCAGTTTAATACGTAGGTACTGGAGGTCATAGAGAAATGATCCTCAGAGAGTGAACACAGCCAGCAGTATATATATATCTTTTGCACAAAGTAACAATAAATTTGTGAAGGATGACAGGACAAAGAAACTTAGATTTGAGGTAGGAAATTAGTGAGGCGTATAAGCAGCGTTTAGACTTGAGGTGGTAAATTAGTAAGGTTTGTTTATGTGGTCTCTCGGCCCTGAGTTCCCTCACTCTGGTGGTCAGGATGCAAGAAGAACACCTTCCACGTGGGAGCTTTATTTCCTGCTTCCAAGGGGAGCAGAGACACAAGGGTCAGAATGCCCTTTTTTGCTTCTCAAGTAACTTTAATTCAAAATAATCAGTGTGCTATTGTGGGATATTTTGGGGTGCCTGTCCTGGGCCCTAACGATGTACATGTGTGAGCACTGGAGGTTGAAGGTATTTCTTACTGAGGGTCATGGTCAAGAAAGTTTGAAACCTGCTGCTCTAAGGTGACCCTTGGAGCCACGGTGGGAGTGGGGAGGGCTGTACTTGAACTTTAGGACTTGCCTAGGCAGGACACTCTGATCTGCGGACGGAGAAGAATGGACACCTTTGTTACAGTTTAGTCACTCAGCACATTTATGGAGCACCTACCTATGTGCCAGGCTGGATGCAAGACGCTGAGGATGCAACAGTAAGGAAGAGCGACGCCTACAGTCCTGGACATAGCAAACAAATGGAGATGGAACATAATGTTGATCACTGATAGGAGTTACGAAAAAGACTCAAGCATTATAGGACAGAGAGCTCGATGGAGATGATCTAGACAGGATGATCTAGGAGGTCTCTTGGAGGAGTGGCGCCGGAACTGTGCCCTGGATAAAGACAGCAAGCATGCCTTGAGACTGTCTGGGGAAGCAGCGTTTCAAGCAGAGGGACCAGCAAGGGCAACATTTCCTTTTATGTCGTGAACTCTGCTCCCCGCTCACCAAGGAACCGCATACAATTTACATTCTGAAAAGGTGTTACAAGTATATTTCCAGACCCTCACACACATGATAAAATATTCATTAGTCCCAGAGCATATGATATAGGTGGACATGTATTTATTTTTATCAAGTTGGGATTATTTGTACATTCTGCTCTGTTACCTGCCTTTTCGCTTACTTGTTTATGACATTTGGTTTGGGTCTTTTTTTTTTTTCTTTAAACTTTTTGGTAGTGAATATTTGAAAAAGTCTGTTGGAAAAGAAGACTATTCTTCCGTGGCCTTTACTCTCCTTCAGGTCTGTTCTTTAACCGCAGACCCAGCCCTGGTCTGGCCCTGGCCCATTGCTGGCCCCGCCCCACCCTGTCCACATACCTCCTTCCTCCTCAGACCCTGATCCAACCAGCGTCTCTGGTGTCAGGGCTGGAAGTCATCTGACTGGGGTTTGCACGGTTTCCAGGAGTGGCAAGAAGGCTATTAATGAACGCTGTGGCTTCTTTTCTCCTGTGACGTTTTGACAGTTTCAACTGTCACCTTCAAGAGGGACTTGGCAACTTGCCACTGCAGACAAACTCAGACCACGTGGGTCCCCTGTGGTGAAGTCCAGGTCCCCAAGGAAAGAGAGTCCTCTCTGTTCTCATCAGACCAGACTGGACCGGATGCGACGAGATCGCATCTCCAGAGGGCTCTTAGGACCATTCCACAGCACAGGAGGGAAAAGAACAAACTGGGAAAGTCCAGGACAGAATAACCAGCTCGGGCAGTAAAGAGCCAAGAACTAGGATTATAGTTACCTAAGGCGGAGTTGGAGGCATGGGGACAGGGTGTTAGGCTGAGGGGATGAAAGGTGAGGGGGAGAAGGGGGTACGTGAAATTATGTTGCTTGTACCCACTGCATTCTATCTGTGTCCTAATTGGCTGACCTTGACTGTTTTCCCCTTTCATTCTTTATTCAAAAAAAAAACTCAATGAGCATCTACTATGTGCTAGACCTGTGCTGTCCAATACCATAGCCGCTAGCCACGTGTGACTACTTAGAGTTAAAATTAAATACAATTTAAAATTCAATTCTTCAGTTGCACTAGCCGCATTTTAGGAGCTAAATAGCCACATGTAGCTCAGGGCTGGCATATTGGATAGCGCAAGCATAGAAGACTTCCATCACAGTAGAATGTTCTACTGCAGTGTTGTGCTAGACCCTGTGTTAGACACCAGCAACGAATAAAGGTGTAAATAAGACTTGGTTACTGGGGCTGGCCCCATGGCCAAGTGGTTGAGTTTGCGTGCTCTGCTTCAGTGGCCCAGGGTTCACCAGTTCGGATCCTGGGCGTGGACCTACACAGCGCTCATCCAGCCGTGCTGTGGTGGCATCTCACATAGAAGAACTAGAATGATTTACAACTAGGATATATAGCTATGTACTGGGGCTTTGGGGAGAAAAAAAAAGACTCAGTTACTGCCCACATGGAGCTCACAGTCAAGGAAGAGAGACAAGTAAACCAAAAATCACGCTGTGTTGGGGAAAGGTGGGGGCTTTGGAAGCACCAAGGACAGATGGCTAACTCAGTCTGGAGGAGGAGAGAAATGGTTAGGGAAGACTTCTTGGGAGAAGAGCTTAGATGGCCTCTAAGCTGAGGATACAGAGTTGTCTAGAGAAAGACAGGTGAGGGGATGAAAGGCAGATGCCCTGGGCAGAGACAACTCCATGCGCAAGAATTCAAACGTGACAGCAAAATGAGCCCGGGGGGCTGCGAGTCGTTTAGACCATTGAAGCACACAGTGGGCTGGCAGAGGTGGAAGGTGAGGCTAAAGACATAGGCACCAAGCCTTACGGACCTCATGAAGGAATTTGGACTTCACCGTGGCTATCAGTTACTTATTGCATATAACAAACCACCTTAAAGCTCTGTGGCTTAAAGTGACAACTGTTTATTTGCTCACAAGTCTGAGGGTTGGCAAACTGGGCTGGGCGTAGCTGGGCTGTCCTTCTGATGGCTACCCTTGTGGTTGCAGGCAACTGATGGCTCAACAAGGGCTAGATGGTCTAAAATAGTCTCACCCACATGTCTGGCACTTGGTGCTAGCTATTGGATGGACCATGTGTCTTAAACAGGCCAGCTGGGGCTTCTTCTCACCGAGGCAGTGTTCCAAGGAGAGAAGAGCAGAAACTACCGGGCCTTTTGAGGCTTAAACTCAGAAGTAGCACAATGTAGCTTCCACCACATCTATTGGTCAAAACAAGTTACAAGGCCAGCCCTCATGGGAGAAGCTACAAAGAATATGTGGCCATTTTTAATTGATCACACCTGGGATGATGGTGGCCTGAACCAAGATGGTAGGTAGAGAGAAGTGGACAGGTTTTTATTTTGAGGATATTTAGGAGGCACAATTGAGAAGTCTTGGGGATTGTTCTTAACAAGAAAAAGAAACGGTAAAGTTGCAAATGACGCCTAGATCCTTGGCATGGGCGATTGGTGAATGGTAGTACCCAGCACTCAGAGGGAAAAGAGGAAGAACAGGTTTGAGGGGAAGATGACGTTTTCAAAGTGAGTCACGTCAAGGATGAGGTGTCCTTGAGACAGCCAGGTGCTGATGGGTAGGAAGCAGGTTGATACACAGGTCTGGAGAGAAGTCTGGCTAGAGATACCAGTTTGGGAGTCTCAGGTGCCTTAAGCATAAAGCATTTTCTAGAAGGGCTTCAGCCCCAGAGCTGGAGCATCTCGAGGGCAGGGATCTCATAAGTCAACTCTGTAGCTGCACTGAGCCTTGCCCAGTGCCCCAGGGCAAAGCAACCAGTCTCTCCGGCTTGCAGGTTTGCCAGGCTGTGAGGGGGAAGAGGGATTAAGTTTGTAGAGAGAACCCTCAGCTCGGAACTCAGATCAGTGTGGCAAGCGGCACGGGGCTAGATCCCAGCTCCTGCCAAGAGGAAGTCTCCTAGCAACAGGTCACTGACTCAGAAAGTAATAAGTGAGTGCATCATCACCAAGGGAGCATCAACAGGGGCTAGAGGAACCCTGATCAGGAATGCTGAGGAGGGGATTCCCTCTCCAGCTTGGAAGATAGAGCCAATGGTCAGTCCTGATATTCTGTGAAGGTGAATTTCTCTCACCACCCCTACCTCTGTTCCCACAGCCACCTAACTTTCAGAAACTTCCCAAGTCTTCATTGAGGGCAGTTCTGCTGGGAAATCAGCAGGGCAAGAGGCACCTAATAGGGTGTGAAAGAAGTGTTGGCTAAGATCCCTGCCATTCATTCATTCATTCATCCAACAAATATTCAACAAGCCCATACTGTACACCCAGCTCTGTGCTGTGCACTAGAATAAAGAGACGAACAGACTCTAGTCTGGAAGCAATGCAAGTGCAGCTGAAAAAACTTCGTCTTGTAGCTGCTGTTCGTTTCCAGAGCTGTCTTCCCATTGGATCTCAAGAAGGTACTGAGGGTTTCTTTGCCATGGTGCTGGGCTGTTGGGTTTGATGAAAGAAAGGATGAAAGGAATAGATGAGTGGAGGACCTGGGGAAGCGTCCAAAGAAGGACTGTCTGCCTGGGTAGAATTTCCAGGGAAAACTCAAAAGAAATAAAGCAACCTCTTTATGCTGGCAAATAATGATTTAAAAGACGACATTAAAAAAATGACATTAAGTGCTTGCTCTGGGACTATTACAGTGGTATCCACTTTTCTTGCATTATATAGATTCTCTGGCAGGGTGGTCTGGGGCACACCCATCCTCATCTCTGGAACCTCATCAACGCACTGTTACGGGAAGAAAGCAAGGCGGGGCACTCAAGGCGCGGCCCCTGGGGGACGTCAGGCCAGCGGAACCGCGGGCCGGCAGCCGGCGAGCGCGCCCGGAGGCTTTTCGCCGGGACTCTCGCCCTAGCGACGCGCGCCTCGTTTCTAGGGGCGGAGGCGCTGGAGGCTGTGGAGCGTGCGAGCTGCAGATGCCCGCCGGCTCGGCGCCCCTCCTGCCTCCGCTCGCGGCCGGGCCATCCAGCCTATGGGTATGGAGCCCAAGGGAGAGGAGGGCCTCAGAAGGCGGGCGGGGAAGGCCCTAGAGCCCCGGGCCGCAGCCGCCCACCTGGCCGAAGCGAGGAGGGAGTTCCCAGGGCCCACCTCGGGTTGGGTGGCGCTAGATTCCCGCCTTGGGCGTCCCCCATCACCTCCCTCCCATCCAAAATAAGCTTTGGCCTGCCGCGTGGACTGGACAAGGGGTATTTGTGATTTGAAGAGCCAGAAAGGAAGAACTGTACAGTTTGTCCCCCAAACTTGGAGGAGGGGAGGGCTGGCCTCGTACTGACTCCCTGAGTGACTCTGAGTAAGACCCTCTTATTCTCTGGGCCTCAGTTTCCCCTTTCTGCTCCATGACAGGGTTGAATAGGACCATCTCCCAGGCGCTGCCATGGTGATTTTCTGTTTGTCGTTTGGGTTAGATGCCTCGGTCTCCCAGAGTGTAGGGTAGATGTGTGCAGAGGGAGATCTGGGGAGAGGGAGGAAGATAGGAGATCAGCACTTACATGAACAGTGGACCAAGAGTCCAGGGAAATAAGGCCCAGTTCCGCAGTTCTGCCCCTGCGTGACCTTTAGCAAGTCACAGCCCTCTGAGTCCCCGTTTCTTCATGGAGAATAACAGTTGGATATATGCTGGAGTCTATCAAGGAATATTGCACTGGAGAGTTAAAAGAGGATCCTCTGAGTTATGTGTAGGGTGGCCATTGGGCATCTCAAGGTCTTTGGAAAGCAGATTGGGGCAGAAATGGATCCTGGGATTCAGATTTAGGCCTGGTTCCATCTGGAACTAACAAGGACATCCAGAGCCAGAATTGGGTTTATAGCTTTCCCAAGTCCTCCGCAGCCCTTCCAGGCCTGAAATCCGGGACGGAGCTAGTTAACTGTTTCCTGAAGGCTTTATTGTCAGGCATTTTTCAAGGACCCTTGTATTGTTAGGTCCTTACAAAGCATCTTGCCAAGCAGACTCTTCACCTCAGTATGCCATTCATTCATTCAACAGGTGTTTTCCTTGCATCCACTCTCCCAGACTATGCTTAAAGCACAGATACAAAAACGAACAAGACACTATTCCTCCTCTCAAGTATATTACGTGTTTACAATATAAACCATGGAAGATAACTGAATAGTTTTTTGGTGTTTTTTTTTTCCCTGAGGAAGATTTGCCCCAAGCTAACATCAGCTGTCAGTCTTCCTCTTTTTGTATGTGAGCCTCTGCCACAGCATGGCCACTGACAGACAAGTGGTATAAGTATGCCCCTGGGAACTGAACCCAGGCCACTGAAGTAGAGCTCACCAAACTTAATCACTAGGCCACTGGGGCTGTCCCTGAATAGTATTTTTATTTCTTAGATTCGTTATGAGACTTTCTACTCATAATAAGTTACAACGATGTAGACATTATACAGGTACATATACTTTGTTCTTGAGATTTTAAATTGTCTTGCTATATAATGTAGTAAATTTTTAGGCTTAGTGTGGTCAGTCACTCTGGTGAGGGGACATAAGTGGCTTCAGTTTAATATCCTCCAGCCTCATTTATCCATGTGTATATGTTCTCTGAGTGTATTTATTATGTATGTTTAATATGTATGTATTAAAAGTAGTAGTAATAGGGGTGAAATTGCTTGTCTCGGTATTGCTATCACTGTTAGTCTAGCAATCATGCTAGTAGCCGTCTTTTACTAACGACAGTGTGCCAGGGTGAACGGAGGGCTTTCTATGCTACTTGTGTAGAGATGCAGGACGGTTTGCTGGGCAAGAGCAAGGCCTCTGGAGTCAGACTGCCTGGATTCAAGTTTCAGCTCTGCCACTTATTTGTGAACTTGGGCAAGTTATTTAACATCTCTGTACCTCGCTTTTCTCACTTGCAAAAATGAGGCTAGTAACAGTATCTATCTTGGAGGCGTGTGGAGTAGATTAAATGAGTTAATAAATATGAAGCAGTTAAGACAGTGTCACCTCTTAAGTGCTATTTTTAATCTTCCCAGAAGCCCAGTGATAGAGAGATTATCCCATTTTACACAAAGGAGACAGAGAGCTTCAACAAGTTCCCCACTGGCCCCAGTAGAACTGTGATGCAGACCTGGTCTTAATTCCAATGCTAACACACTTGATCAGATGTTATTCTGACTGTTCTGTGCTGCTCTTAGAATAAGAGCCGCTTCTTAGAACATTATACTATCGATGGATAATTAGAATATATTTATTTGAATTCTTAAAATAGAGTTGTTAAAATGCAATAAAACATCTTCTTTGTGGACGTTTACAATGGAAATTCTGGACTAGAAGTCAAGAGGTCTACCTAGTTATAATTTTGAGTAGATAATGTTTCTGCCATCATTCTCCAGATCTTTAAATAAAGAGTTTGTATGTGATCATTTTGAAAAGGTCTTCCATCTCAAATTCTATGATTCATACTTATCAAAGTATTATTTTAAACAGAATTTGCCTTTGTGACAGAAACAGTAAGCTCTAAAGTAAGTGGTCACCTCTAAACATTTTTGAATGGAAGTACTATGAGTAAAATAAAAATGTTTACTGATGCATTTAAATATATCCTATTTTGCATTTTTAAAAATAGACATATAATTAACATTATGGTTTACTTTCCCTAACTATTGAAATGTGAGAGTGATAAAATCTTGGAATTTTGTAAGATATCTCTTTGTTTGGGAAAACTACACTTAACAATGTCTTTAATTAACAAGGTCCTTATTTACTTTTTAAATTTCCTTTCAGGGCAAACATATGCTTAGACAGAGAAGAGATTAATTTAAGCGTCTTTTCACTAATTACAGAGATTAGGAAGTGGCTACCTGAACTCTTTTCCAAAGGATAAACATTACAAAGCATTGAATACGGCAGTTCACCAAGAAGGTCCTATTGGTTTGGGGTAAGTAATTCTAAAAGTCATCTTTTCCTTAGAATGTCCCTTGAATACTCTTCAGATGGCAAGGATGGCTCTCTGAAGATGCCAGCTAAGATCCAATCAGTTTCAAGCAGAGCCAGTCCATTTATAGCATCTGCAGTTTCCAGTGACCTAGATCTGTGGATGGCACCTGTCCTTAGTTTGATGACAGTGTTGAAAAATGGGGTAGGCTGGCACACAGGAAGCCGGGCACGTCTCTCTATCTACAAACAATACAACATCCCAAGCTTTTTGAAAACTATCCTGGAATTTTTCCTGCCAGCACATCTTGTGCTTATTATAGAGAATCCTAGAATAGCTGAGCTGGAAGTGACCTTAGATTCACTACTGGACAATGAATGTTTTTGTCACACTGTGCAAGCCGTTTGAGGTACAACGATGATTATGACAGAGTCCTTCCTCTAAGGGAGCATATAGTCTGGTTAAAATCATCAAGTCTGGTGTCCCGATTTTACAGACGGGGAGGCTGAGGCGCAGAGTGGGGAGGGGAGGAACTCAAGGACACACAGTGAGCTGAGACAGAGCTGGGGCTAGAACCCAGGCTCCTGATGCCAGCCGGTGTCCTTTCCGTTGTGGTGTGCTTCTGTACTGGTTATCTATTCTTGTCAGGAGGTCAATTCTGGCAGCTTCTCAAAACGTAGGTTGAACTTCTGGATATTTTCTTAAGGGTACTGAGATGATGGAGGACAGCTTGTGAGTTTTAGCTGCTGTTCTCCCTGTAGACTGTTCTTCCTAGAGCTAGGCTCGCCGTGCCCGTAAGAAACTCATCTCCTGGAACTTGAAGCAGAGCCCCAGAAGAGATGGGGACTGGTGCTCCCACCTCCCCAGTTACTTTCCTGTGCCCTCTGGCGTCTCAGGGAACAGCTAGTTGCAGAGGACACATGACCCAGAGTAGCTGAGACTAGCCCCTACCTTCAGTCTCAGCAGATGTCCACGCTGGTCACATCTTCCGGTTTCTCTCTCTTTTTTCTCCTCTGTTTCGCCAGCAACCAGTGTAGGACCTGCATGAGTTAGGTGCTTAGGAGGTATTTCCTGACTTAGTGTATGGATGAGCATCTCTGTTTCTTTCCAGTTCTACTTTGTTAGTTGTTGGGGATGATGCAAGTCAATCTGGAAAACATGTAATAATTCTTTTTTTTCCTAATATATCATCTGCTAATGACATTATTTGAGTTCTAGGTCAGTGGTTCTCAGACTTTTTGGGCTCAGGACTCCTTTTCACTCTTAAAAATTGTTGGGGACCTGAAAGAGCTTTTGTTTGTGTAGGTTATAGATTGGGTTCTGCTGTGCCACCTCCTGTTGACATTAAGACTGAGAACTTTTAAAAAAATACTTACTTATTAATCATTTAAAAATAATAATAATAAACTTGTTGCATGTTAACATAAATAAGTTTTATGAAAAATAAATATACTTTCCAAAACACAAAAAAATTTGATTGGAAAAGGGTGGTATTGTTTACATATTTGCAAAAACTCTAATGTTTGGCTTAAACAGAAGACATTTGGATTCTCATATCTGTTTCTGCATGCAGTCCATTGCAGAGTGTTGTTTGGGTTAAAGTGTAAGAAGAAAATTAGGTCTCCCAGAGAGTCATAGTTGGAAAAAGGAGGACCTCACAGATTCCCTGAAAGGTCTGAGGAGTCCCAGTGGTCCTCAGATCACGCTTTGAGAACTGCTGGTCTACGTCATTATCTAAGTTGTCTCATTATCTCTCGTATCTCATTCTCCCTACAGAGTAACCCCATGACCCTGGCACACTGATTAGAGAAATGTCACAGTGAAATTATCTTAAAACAGTCCAGCAAGCTAGGAAGGTTGTAAACTTCTAGAATAGGGGCTGGCCCTGTGGCCGAGTGGTTAAGTTCACGTGCTCCACTGCGGCAGCCCAGGGTTTCGCCGGTTCGGATCCTGGGCGTGGACATGGCACCGCTCGTCAGGCCACGTTGAGGCGACGTCCCACGTGCCACAACTAGAAGGACCTGCAACTAGGATATACAACTATGGCCGGGGGGGATTTGGGGAGATAAAGCAGGAAAAAAAAAAAGAAGACTGGCAACAGTTGTTAGCTCAGGTACCAATCTTTGAAAAAAAAAAGAAAAAACTTTTAGAATAACTAAGGCTCTTTTTCAAGAAGCTTCACCAGTGTAAATTATTTTTTATTTTCAAACACACACTCTTAGTATTTATTTTATTGTGGTAGAATACACATAATGTAAAATTTATTATTAGTGACATTTAGTACATAGACGGTGTTAATGCAACCAGCAGCACTGTCTAGTTCCAGAACATGTTCGTTACCCCAAAAGGAAACTCTGTACCTGTTAAGTTGCCACTCCCTATTCCCCTGTGTCCCCAACCACTAATCTGCTTTCTGTCTCTATAGATTTACTGACTATGGATATTTCTTATAAATGGAATCATACAATATGTGGCCTTTTGTGTCTAGCTTCTTTCACTTAGTATCATGTTTTCAAGGTTCATCTATGTTATGTGTCAGTACTTCATTCCTTTTTATGGCTGAATAATATTCTGTTGTGTGGCTAGACCACATTTTGTTTATTCGTTCATCCATTGATGGGTGTTTGGGTGGTTTTCCCCTCTTGGCTTTTGTGAACAGCACTGCCATGAACATGCACGTGTAAATTTTGGTTTAAATGCCTGTTTTCAGTTCTTTTGGCTATATGCCCAGGAGTAGAATTGCTGGATCATATAGTAATTCTATGTTTAGCTTGTCGAGGAGCCTCTTAGTATTTTTTTAATTAGTTTTGGTTTTGTTTTTGCTAATGCTTTATTATCGGGTGCATTCCCAGGGCCCTAAGAGTGAGGTAGGGAAAGGAGGAAAAGCAAATTATGATTTATCAGTCTTTCTCAGAGAAGAGTTATCTTTACGTAATCATGCTACCAGGACTGTGCCTAACAAAGTTCACAGGACGCATCTTTCTTCTTACTGACCAGCGAGCACTACTTCCAGCAGCCAGAAGGGATGCTGCTGCCCAGGAGCCGTCCGACACCAGCCCCTCCTCAGAAGGCTTCCTGTAGGCTCTGGGCCGCGATGGGGAAACTGCAGAGCAAACTCAGACACAGCACTTATAAATACAGGTACAGCAGTCCTGCCCTGGGATCCCAAGTCTTGTCATGCCCCGTCAAAATTCTCCCCGGAAGAAAGAGGAGGCCCGGGGCAAGTGTTGACCTTCCCTGAATGGTCCATTTGCTCTGTTTTCTTTAGGATCAGAAACAGCTTATCACTAGCATCTGCAGCCACACAGGGGGCCCGGCGTCTTTGGGACAAGCTCTAGTGTGAGCAAAGACTCCTGGCTTCTTGGCTTCAGGATTCCTCTTTATCAGATTCCAATCGTTCAGTCATTCTGAGCATTTTCAGAGTTAATAATACCATTTCTGGCAATGTCAGTGTGTCTCCTTTCTCTAACCTTTTCCGTCTTTCTCAGCCTGGCCTGAATTGCTCCTGTGGCTCACACTCGTCTTCCCCTCGCTCCACTGTGCACTCCCATACCATTGGGCCTCTCACTTCCATCCTCTCTTTAGCAGGCCTGATGGAATTATAGAAGAGAGAACTCAAACTAACGCTTTTCAAGAGTATAGCCCAGCTCACGTGGATACCGTCTCTGTTGTTGCTGCTCTGAACTCAGACCTTTGTGTCTCCGGAGGAAAAGATAAGGTGGGGTTTGCAGTGCTTCCCATGGGACCAACTTACTGCCGAGAAGGGAAGATGTTTGGAAAGGAGGGGCTGGCTTTGCATTTCTGGCAGCAGTGTGGAGTAGAATGAAAATAGGAGCTTTAGAGTTAGAGAGACAGGGTTCAAATCTCTGCTCTGCCTCTTCCTGTTACTGTGGGAAAATCTTTTAGTTTTCTTGAGCTTCAGTCTCTTTATCTATTAAATGGGGATAATAATGCCAATCTCACAGGAGAGTTATAAGGATTAAATGGTAAGACGCTTCGCACTGTGCCAGACGCTTTTTATAAATGGCAAGAATTGTTATTCCAGCCAACCCATGTTTACATCTACACACAGACACCGGAGTTATTCATCATCAAAAGGAGCCTTCTAGTCTCTTTTATGCTGCTCTTTTGCCAAAATCTCTACATTGGTGTGTGTCCTGAGTCCTCTTTTCTCTGTTTTGTCCTTCCTCCCACTGCCGCTTTGAATCTGGTTGCGCTCTCTCCCTCATATTTGGATCTATTGTCACACTCACGGCTAGGATATTGGCAGCAGAAATGTTGGTTCTTGTGTAGTAAATAATGCCTCTCATTTTCAGTAGCCTTTTAGAATCTTCAGATTCCATTTCCCACTATATTTCACTGACTCTAAGATGCACGTGTTTTCACATTTTAACACCTCTGAAATCAGTGCGCATCTAAAAATTGGAGATAAGGCATGGTTTCATACTTTAATCGGCAGTATTTTGTCTTAAAACCTCTATCGTCTTAGATGTAGGAAATGTTATTTCTTCGGTCCTCCCCTCGGAGGGGCGGACGGGCCAAGGATTATCCTCTTCATTTGCAGATTAAGAAACTGAGATTTGGCTGGGACGTGTGTCCCATGCTCCTTACCCTCCAGCACTGGACTGCAGTGACTGGCCTCGAGAAATCCTGTTAGGGAGAGAAATGCTTACGACAAAATATTAACGTGTATACCCGGAAAAAGGATAGAAAATTTTAGCAATGATTCTCTGGCAGATGGAACTATGGATGAGGTTTTTGGAAATTTTTAAAAAGTGCGATTTTTTCACAACAATGTGACTATACCTAACACTACTGAACTGTGCTTCTAAAAGCAATTAACATGGTAAATTAAAAAGAAAAACTAAAATAAAAATACGATCCAGTTAGGCAGAAAAAAATCCTATCTCACGTAGAATGCTCCTTCAGCATCTACAACAGGAATCTCGACCCAAATCAATTCCCTCCGGGGAGTGTTAACCCAAAGCCATCAGTGAGGCTCGGAGGAGTGGCCAGGGTCTCCGGGAGAGACAGGAATGCTCAGGAGGAAAGAAAAGAAACTCGAAGTCGTGGTTTGTGAGGAGAGACACAACATTAAACCCTAGTGCTTGAGGCAGGCCCCTTGGTGAAGAGGGAGAAACTAGGCGGAGAATGAAATAAAGGCTGCTTGTTTCACGTAAATGAAAATTCAGTTAAACTAAAATATCTGACTGACTCTCTGCAGACAGTTGTGGCCTATAATTGGAAAACTGGAAATGTGGTGAAAAGGTTCAAAGGACACGAACGTGAGGTCACCAAGGTAATTGTCAAACGATTGTTATCATGGAGGGAACTGGGAACTGAGTAAAGGAATATCTGACAGCTCTAGATGGCAAGAGTGGTTGGATGTTCCGTCTTAAGGAAAAGTGCACGGGCTTCTTTTGAGGCTGTGAAGCTCTCCCCCAGGGAAAGCAGAGCAAGCCACTCGCTTGGCTGCTGTTACAGGTGGATTGGACACAGATTTTCGTTTGTTAAGCCTGTAACAGCTCAGATGGTCTCCCTGACCTGTCCTGATTTAACAGGGATATGCATTGAAGGCCTCCTGTGTGTCTACTATAGCTAGAAAAGTGATGGAATCTCTATGCTCTGGAACCTTCTAGTCAGGGAAATTTTTAAAAAGCCAATAACAGTTAAATAAAAATTAATTTGTTAGCATTACAGAGTAGAGTGAGCTTCCAGGAAAATTGATGGAGAAGGCCAATTTATTTAACTCTCCTCTCTGAAGTCCAGCTAAATGACCCACAAATTAAGGAGCAAACTCCATCGTAATGAAACTAGGCATCAGCCACAGTGCCACAGCACACAGTGTGGTATTTCCGTGCCGGATACGGGGCATTTTGAACCAGACTGAGAGAACACTGGGCTCTAACACACTTATCCCCAGTCCTTTTCCCATTTTAAAGTCCCATCAAACAAGCACACCAGAGTTTTCTTCCTGAGCAGGTATCCTGTGTTCACAAATCAGACCAGTTCTTCAGCGCCTCTCGTGACAGGACGGTCATGATGTGGGACTTGCACGGCTCCGTGCAACCGAGGCAGCACTTCTCTGGCCATGCCATGGTGGTCACTGGAGTGGCTGTGAGTCCAGGTAAAGTAAAGTGGATCTCTTCCCAACGCCGCTGTCCTTTCTGAAAAGCCCTGTTCCAGGTCCTTCTCACGGACTGTCTTCTTCCCATTGTTTCTAAAGACTCGTCACAGCTGTGCACTGGCTCCCGGGACAACAGCCTGCTTCTGTGGGATGTGGGGACTGGACAGTGTGTGGAGAGAGCTGCTGTCTCCAGGAACCTGGTAGGAACTCAAACTTGGTACAGAGCTGGGCAGCAGAAGGGAGCGTGGGGTGAGGGAAAGGGCCTGGGAGTGAGATCCGGAGACCCACAACCAGGCATAGAGGCTTGGGTCCTAATGACGGCTCCCCCCAGCCCTCTGTCGGACCCTGGCCTCTCGGGGGTGTTGGAGTAGATGATCTCTTAAGGTCTCTGCTCCAGAGAATGACTCCACTAGTTTATATTGGAATTTTAAATGGTCTCCTCATTTATTCCTCCAAAACATAGTTATCCCATTTCTTCTGTGGGCCAGACACTGTACTAGGAGCGGGGTTAGTGACCCAGGACACAGTTGCTGTCCTGCAGGAGCTCACAGCTTATGCTCTGTGTTCTGTGTATGTAACGTTGTGTGGAGAAGTGGGTATTACCTTTGGCTTTCTGTAGCATTCTCTCTGTTTATGAAGACCAGTGTTTTCTGTCGAGGACTGGTATATAAACTCCACAGCTTCCGGGGTCAGTCATACCTGGGTTCAAATCCTGGCTGCATCACTTTCTAGCTGTGTTGCTCCAAGAAAGTTACTTAAAGTCTCAGTATCTTCATTTATAAATGGGGAGAATGACATCTCCTGACATGGTGGTCATCAAATGTCAGTCATAGTCATCGTTGCCAATTTTGGACACAGCTGTCAGTGGCAAGATGTGCTTGCCCTGTGCCCTCCGTACTTGTGGAAGTTGCTGGAAGAAAATCCTCCTACCTTGCGTGGTTTTGAAAACTGTTTCCTGCCTGTCCAGCAGGGGGCTGCTGGGCTACAGAGAAACAGGAACACTCTCCCTGCACCCTATGAGGCCTCAGGCTAGGGTTCCAGTGGTCCCACTTTAGAACAGGGCTGTTCTCCTTAGCTGCCATCAGGCACCGGTTCTGCAGCACGCGTTTGGGTTTCAGACACGCTAAGAGTGCCTGCGTGCACTTTGGGACTCACAGCTGGCCCGGCTGCTGCCATTGCTGCTGCGAACCTGGGAGACGCAAGCAGAGCCTGAGTGCTGGGCATCTCCACCCAGTGTGCTAGGTCAGCGTCCCTGAGAAGCGGTGCAGAGACTCCATGTAGCGCAGTTTACAGGAATTACAGCAGAGCAGGGACTTGGTGTGGAGAAGTTTGGACAGCTTTGCTTCTTCCAGGTCACTCACCTGTGCTGGGTCCCCAGAGAACCATATGTCCTACAGACTTCTGAAGATAAAACCATCAGGTGGGCTAACTGCGCGGCAGGGAAGGTGTTTCTGGTGAAGGTTTGTGGCTCCCATGCTTCCCTGACTCCCTTCCCACTCTGCTCCTCTGTGTGCCGGTGCCCTTCTGCCCTCTGCCCCTCGCCGGGGCTGTGGCCTCTCTGATCTGGCCCTCTGGGTTGTCTGGGTGGAGGGTGAATGCCAGGAGGTCAGGCCAGGAAAAAGCCCCTGTTCTGGATGGTTTTGAAGCAGCCGCTTCTGCCTGCCCCCGCTGTGTGAACCTGTTCAGATGAACCCCAGGATCAGTAACCTGCTCGTCCCATCCCTTCAAGCCACCTGGCTCTGCGGGCTACCCCTGCTCAGCTGATGTGGTCACTCACCCAGCCCTCAGGGAAGCCCTCCCTGGGGAAGCAGGTCAGAATCACCATCACAGGCGTCAAATAAGTCATTCATTCTTAGGCTAGAAGCATGACTAGAAGCTTTGGATCTCAGAAGAGATTCTACTTAGAAAATGGTAGGAATGGGGCCAGCCTGGTGGCTCAGTGGTTAAGTTCACACGTTCTGCTTTGGTGGCCCGGGGTTTGCCGGTTCGGATCCCAGGTGTGGACATGGCACCACTTGGCAAGCCATGCTGTGGCAGGCATCCCACACATAAAGTAGAGGAAGATGGGCACAGATGTTAGCTCAGGGCCAGTCTTCCTCAGCAAAAAGAGGAAGATTAGTAGCAGATGTTAGCTCAGGGCTAATCTTCCTCAAAACACACACACACACACACACACACACACACAAAGAAAGAAAGAAAGAGAGAGAGAGAGAGAGAAGTACTTTAAATCTTTTGCATCTAGAATGGTGACTGCTTTTTTGTATCATAATAAGTATCTTTAAAAAAAAAAATTAAGTCATAAGCATAAAAATATCCTTTTGTCCGTTGAAAGCAGTATCCCAAAGGACCAAATTAACAAATTAACTTGCACAATTAAGATGCTTGCTCTAAATTCCTGTTAACTAGATCTCAAAATAGAAAGAACTCAAGTGTCATTCAATTTGGCTATTTCCTGCCAGCTTTGGAGTCTCTGAGATTGATCTGGTTCATGTTGCTGTTTTTAGGTAAATCACGACGTTCCATTCTGACTGGCTGAAGCAGCAAAGAGCCCAGACTTTTATGTTAGCTGGCTATTACAGGTGTATTTCAGACACGTTTACTACAAACTCACCTCCTGCTGTAATGTCTTTCAGATTATGGGACAGTCGGGGGCTGCAGGTAGCTCATCAGTTTCCCACAAAGCAGCATATCCAGACCTACTGCGAGGCCAGTGAGGATGGACACATGTGCATCTCCTGCAGCAGTGGCTTTGGAGGGGAGGGCTGTGAAGCCACGGTAAGAGACAGTGTGGGATCCAGGGGTCTGGTTACGGACAAGCGTCTGACTTGCTCTGGCCTCAGGTCTGTCCTGGGCTGTACAGGCAGGCTCTCCTGATGGCTCAGGCCTATCACAAGTGCATGTTGTAAGTGATCCTTTGTATTCCAGAAGCTTCTCTCAAGAAACATCCATTAGCCTAGGGCTCTCTGATCGTAGAAAAGAGGAATGGGATGAAGTCAAGATAGGAAGGTGCTAGGGGCCAGCCCTGTGGCCTAGCAGTTAAGTTTGGTGCACTCCACTTGGGCGTGGCCCTACACCACTCGTCAGCAGCCATGATGTGGTGGAGACCCACATACAAAATAGAGGAAGATTGGCACAGATCTTAGCTCAGGGCGAATCTTCCTCACCAATAATAATAATAATAATAACAAATTTTTTTAAAAAAGATAGGAAAGTGCTACACACAGAACCGGCCTGCTAATGTCCCCACTCCCAGCAAAGCTTAGAAAGGAGAGGGACTGTTGGAGGAACCAGTTGTATTCCCATTGGTCAAGTGGTCACAGTCAAGGAGGGTCAAGCTCTTTAGGAAGTTTGAAGCTCCAGTGTTTGTCAAGGGCCAGCCCCAACTATTCCTAGGTGAACAGTGTCCATTAAAAGGGTTATCTAGTATCCAAATTGAACAATTTACAATTCCTATTTTGTCAAACATTTATTATGTGCTGGGCACTGGTGTGAGCACATTACATGCATTATCTCATTTAATCCTTAAAACAACCTCGTGGGGCTGGCCCGGTGGCACAGCGGTTAAGTTCGTACATTCTGCTTTGGCGGCCCGGGGTTTGCTGGTTTGGATCCTGGGTGTGGACCTACACACCGCTTGTCAGGCCATGCTGTGGAAGGCGTCCCACATATAAAGTAGAGGAAGATGGGCACAGATGTTAGCCCAGGGCCAGTCTTCCTCAGCAAAAAGAGGAGGATTGGCAGCAGGTATTAGCTCAGAGCTAATCTTCCTCAAAAAAAAAAAAAAGTCCTAAAAAAAAAACCTCGTGAGTTAAGTACTATTATAATTCCTATTTTACCATGAGAAAATGGAGGCACGGCAAGTTGCAATCTCTAGCACAAGACCACAGCGCTAGTAAGTGGTAGGTTGAGGTGTTGAGTCCCAGGCTGTTGATGTAGCGTCTCTTCTCCAAGCTAAGCATTTCCAGCTCCTACCGCTGTCCCTTGGATGACACGGTCTCCAGAGATTTCGTTAGTTTTTGGACACAGTTCAGTTTGCTCTCCTCCCTGAACGTTATTCGCCAGGTGTGGTCTGATCTGTGTCGACATGAGTGGGACTAGTGGGACTAATGCCTCCCGTGTTGTGGACTCTGGTCTTCATATAGCAAAGTGCAGCGTCTAGGCAGTAAACCAGGAGGTCTGCGCCTGTGTGTACTTGTGAGAAGGACCCCACAGGACCCACAGACGCCAAGAGGCTGATATAGGGCAGCTCTTGAGCTGTTGTAGAAAGTCGGCAACCCCAGACTGTCCCAGCATGCTGGAGGACTTGGAACTTTCACTTCCCTAACCATGGTGTTACGGAGGAAGGCAACAACCCTTCTGGCACTTCCTTAACCAGGGTCGTTTGAGACATAGTTGACGCTTAAAATAATCACGGGATGGATGGATGGTTGTGGGTGGGATGGATGGAGATAAGGGGTTGCTACATGAGTAGGTAAGCGGAGGGAGTAAGAGGATCCTGAGAGGGTGGGAGATGGATGTCAGTGAAGGAAGCATGTATGAAGCTAGAGAGATACGTATGCATGAGCTAGCCTATCTATGACATTACTTTGCAGTTGTGGGACCTAAGGCAGACACGGGACAGAATATGCGAGTATAAGGGGCACTTCCAGACTGTTGCATCCTGTGTCTTTCTACCAAGAGCACTGGCCTTGATGCCTGTTGTTGCTACCTCATCACATGACTGCAGGGTGAAGATTTGGAACCGAGATACTGGAGGTAAGCGCCTGCTGTTAGTGCATCTCTGAGATACGTGAAGTCCTAAAGGCTTCCTTAAAACGCCTTCGTTCCATTGCTCAGCATGTAGAGAGCCACCCATGTCCCACCACTGTCTAGTCCCCTGCTGGTTAAGAGATGACAGCACGATGCCAGAAGGTCTGTTCCACCTCTGCTTAAAAGCCGTCCCCACATAACCCCTGGTATCACGTTGTACAGAGTCATTCCTGAGAGCTCAAATGCATTTGGCTCTTATATTATTTCTACCTGAAGTTTCTCATCAGGTTTTAACTTGTGATGCTGAGATTGTCGGGAAAAGAGAACAAGAACTGCCAGTTTGAAATTCATTTTTCAAGGACTAAAATGAGAGCCTCAGTTCTGGGTGGGGGTGAGGTGGAGTGAGGATAGCCTCAGAGAGACCCTGCTCTGTCCTGACCCCGCAGCTGAGGCTTGAGATCGCAGTAAGGTCATGACATTTGAAGGCCCCGGAGAAAACGCTGTCTTAGGGACACAGCTCCCCAGAGTCCTCGATGCTGCGGTGTGCCGGAGACAGCTCCTACTGCCGATTGTTAAATATTCAGGAACATTTGATACGGTCGTGGTGGGAGTATTTACACCAAGAAAACTGGCAAATGCTATGAATAAAGGTGGTTGTTTTTTTCCTCGAGAAAGCCGATTTACCAGCACCCCACCGGCTACATGCTGTTCTGTCCTGGAGAAAGGGTTCTGCCAGACACAGGAATTGCATTAGTTTAGAGAACCTCAAACCAGATCCCTTCTATAGTAATCTCCAGAAACTCAGCTCCCCAGCAGGGTAGTCCCTTCAGAGAAAAGATGTAGGATCATGCCTAGTGGCACACGAGCCAAACTTCCACAGTCAGGACAGCCCTGCCTTACCGTCACCTGGGGTTGCCCACTCCAACCGCCCAGGTGTGACAGTTGTGGACAGTGGGGAGAGCGGCTGTTTCACATTCAGTGATCATAAACCTGAGAGCAGCGGGAACCAGGTCTGACAGTGTGGCCCTGCCCGCCAGGTGTGCGCCCGTGGTTCTTGGAAGAGCAGCCTCCAAGATGCAGGTGGAGGGAGACTGGCAGCTGAAAGCCCCGGACTGTCCCTCAGTTCCCCCCTTATCCTCTGTCTTGAAGGGAGCGAGACCCCGGGATGCCAGCACTGCAGATCTGTATCCTCATCTGCTTTGCTCTGCCCAGCCCCTGCTTTGTTCCTGGGCAGGTAACGAGGGCAGCTTTTTACCTTGTCCTTGCAAGTGAGGCCCTGATTGTCTGAACACACTTGTAGGTGGTATACATCCTGTTAGGTCCCTGTGCCATCTCTGAGGTTGGAGTCTTAGGGTTGACCCAAGTTCTGACTTCCCCGCTGGGGCCCGTTCCTTGAAGCATGCGGTGCCCCTCTTATCTGAGTGAGATCCGAGTGGCACTTGCTTTCTTTACGTGCATTTCTAACAAAGACGTTGCACTCTTGGCCTCACCTGCTGGTTGCCCTTTCTCCCCCAGCCTGCCTTTCCACCTTGTCTCTGGATGGATCGGGACCTTTGACTTCCCTGGCTGTTGGCGACACCAGGTCCTTGTTGTGTGCGAGTTTCAGCAGAGGAATTCACTTACTCAGAGTGGACCACGGCCCAGGGCTGGAGCTGCGGGAAGTGGCAGCATTCTGAGGCCAAGAGACGTTCACCCGACAATAGCAAACTGCGGCCCCTCCTTTCTCAGTGTGGCTTTGTTTTTCTGTGTGACCTCGAGGGGAGGGTGATATGGGGCTGAGGCTCTTTGTTTCAGTTCATTTGGAAGGTATATCAGTGTCAGAAGTCAATTTAAGTCCAGTGGTTGAAAATCAGGTGTGTGCAGAGTTTAGAAACATGGAGGTAAACAAAGTTTTCATCTAAGTTAAATCCAAATGCAATTTTTAGTGAACTTTTGGGACTGCTCTTCAAAAAAACAAGTCTTTGGCTCAAACTGATAACCTGTAGGTATAAGAGAAAGAGGCCTCTGAGAGTCAGCACGCAGGGTCTGAGTCTGAGTCCATTGATCTGACCTTTTCCAGGACTCCACAAAAGAAAAAAATGCAGGAGGGAGAGAAACTCTGTTTTGGTTGCCTCCCAATTATCTAGATGGGAGAGAATAGTGCAGCCCCATAGAGGAAACGGATTGCAGACATGGGATGGAGCTCCAGTCAGCAACGTAAAGAATCAGTTGGGCAAGAAAGCCAAAGCCTCAGCTTCTACTGGGAGTAGCCACAGAGTGGGAGGTGGCACAGGCTGCCTGCTCCTGGTGCCTGCCTGGATGGTGCTGAGGTCGTGTGAAAGTAAGACCTGGCATGGCTCGAAGCGCCTGACAACCACAGGGCCTTGTCCAGGGTTGTGGGAGTCGTCAGACCTGTTCTGCAGATGAGAAAATGGAGAAGTGCCGAGATCGAGGCGAAAAAATTTCATTTGTACATTTTAATAGTTTTATATAAACCCTTTCTTGGGAATGGCCAGCGTGAGGCAAAGGGAATCTCTGCAATAATAGAACGTAGAAGAAAAAATAGAGAATGGACTCACCTGGGCGCCGCTGAGCCCCTCGGTGAGGAGGGGCAGGGTGCCCGGGTCTGCCTGTGTGGCCCCCGGGTCAGTCCCCAGCCTGGTGCTCACAAGCCCATCTTCCTCCAGCGAAACGAGAGCCCCTCGTCCCTTCAGGCGAGCCCACCGGGAAGGCAGCTGAGGCCTGGAGGTTCCCTCCTGACGAATCCCAGCCAAAGAAGGATTTTCATTTGTCTTCTCTGGGCCCTGCCTGTCCCTGATACCCGGGCAGACAGGCTTCTTGTCTCCCTCCTGCTCCTCTTTCGGGCCAGCTCCCGTGCGCTGTCTCTGCTGACTGGGCAGGAGAACCCTAAGCTAGGCCACAGCGGCAGGCCTGAGTTTGAATCTCCGCTTTTCCACTTAGCTGGATGAGCTTGGGCAAGTTATAAAGTCTCAGTTTCCTCACTGATAATATGGAGCTCATAATCATAGGTTCCTCACAGGGCCGCTCTGAGGACCGGACGTGACTATCAAATGCCAAGCAAGGTAGTGGGAGCTTACAAATGGCAGCCAGTTGTTGACTGCCCTCTGTGCGGACTAAACGCTCTCCTTTCCACACAAAACGTTTACCGTTCCTTCGCCCATTCTCCTTTGGTCTTGTTTTCTAAACCTGTAGTCGTTGTTCAGCTTCCCTTTGATTCCTTCGGCCATGGATCTTTGAGCTCTGGAGGGACGGGCGGTGGTGGCAGAGGAAGCTGCTTCACCAGGCACCTGCGGACGGCTGAATCCGTTTCTTCTCAGTACAGCTCTTCCTCCCATTTGACGGATGAGGAGGCTGAGGCCAGGGACATCCAGTCCTTTGCCCGAGGTCACACACGTAGGTAGGAAGCGGGAGAAGGGATTTGAATCTGAGTCTGCCTGACTCAAAGCCAGGATATTTTCCTCCCCACCCCTTTGCCTTTGCATGATGTCACAAAGTTCGTTATAGAGATTTATAGACCATGACATTGTTTGTGTATTTTCTAGACCAGTTTGTTAACTTTTTGGCTCCAAGGAGATCCTCCTGGCCAAGTGCCTGGGAGCAGTAGACAAGGCGCCTCAGGGAAAGTCCTCACGTATCCTGAACTTTAGTGCTGCGGCCGACCCTTCCTTCCAGAAGGAGGACAGCAGTACGTCAGAAAATCCAAGGGAGCGGGTTAGGAGGGGTCCCAAGGAAGGGAGCAGACTGCTGTGAGAGGGAGAATCCTCGTGAGAAAACAGGCCTCTGATCCCTTAGCAGGTTCCATTACCAATAAAGTTGTTGCCCTAAACTCTACATGTGTGTTTGGTGTAAAAATTCCTTATCTGTGCATTGTAAGTAGAAAATGGATTAATACATTTTTATAGGATTTTTTAGTCTTATATGCCTTAATCAGGTATTCTCAGCACCTAAAATACAGGCTGCTAAAACGCATTCATTCCTTCATTGAACACTCGGTGAACACTTCACTTTAGAGGCTGCCCCTCTAAAATCATAGAAAGGAATTTTCCAGAGATGGTTGACGTTTCCAGGAAAGTATATAAGCCCTTGGAATCTGGCCAATTATATATTTAAAATTTAAAGAAATGTATATATTTACTTATAGATTTATAATTTAAATATATTTATATATTTAAGGAAAATGAGTGATGGTTATTAATGGCCTTTATTTTGACACAGGAGTTGAAGCATAGAACTCAGGTCACTTGGTGGTTGTTTTTTTTGACGAAGATTAGCCATGAGCTGACATCCACTGCCAATCCTCCTCTTTTTGCTGAGGAAAATTGGCCCTGAGCTAACATCCATGCCCATCTTCCTCTACTTTATATATGGGATGCCTGCCACAGCATGGCTTGATGAGCGGTGCCATGTCCGCACCCGGGATCCGAACCTGTGAACCCCAGGCCACTGAAGTAGAACATGCGAACTTAACCACTGCACCACCCAGCTGGCCCCTAGTTGGTGTTTTTAATCTTTTAACACTGAGAAAAAAGGAACATAGCTATTTCTGAGTAGCCTTTTGAAAACATAATTATTAAAAAAAACAGCTTCATCAGTGAAAATGTGGCAGACAGCTAGTTATTTCCTGAAATTGGCACAGGCTGCCCAGCTAAGACTACATTCCCAGCCAGGCATGGCCATGAGAATGAATGCTTGTCTCTGGATTGTGAGTGGAAGTGATGTGTGTAACTTCCACCTTATTAGCTTGAAAGGAACGTGTTCATCTGGGATTACCCCTCTGAGTCCATTCCCACCAGCTGGAATGCACACTGCCAGGAGCAGCTTCGACTGTTCAGGTGAGGACAAGGTGATGGAACAGCAAGAGAGAAGGAAGCTGGGGCCCCAAATAACCTCGAGGAGCTGAGCTGCTCCAACAGCCTCATCAACTGTGACCTGAGAGAGAAAGGCGCTTCATTCTTTTTAAGCCACTGTATGTATTTTTAACTTTTAATTCCACTATAGCAATCATAAACCATGTCAGATATCTTAAGTTCACGGCTCGCTGAATTTTCCTCCACTGAACACACTGCAGTAACCAGTACCTAGATGAAAAAGCGTAGAACACCCAGGAACCCAGGTGTCTCCCTCCGCCTCCCCTCCAGGCCCACCTGCCAAGGAATTTGTAATAGCATATGTCAGTTTTGTCTGCTTTTCTACTTTATATAAATGGAATCATACTCTATTGTAGTAGATGGAAGATATGGCCTTAAATTTCTCCCACCCCTTTACGTGTGACCCTTTGCAAGGTGACTTCTCACCGATAGGTAGGATCGTTTCTCCACCCGGATCTGTGCTGGTCTTTTGACTTGGTTGGACCGATAGAATGCAGAGGGATGAACGCTCCGCTGGTGCTGAGGCGAGGCCCTGAGAGGCTGGCAGCCTCACTGTCTCCCTTTGGAGTGCCGCTCTGAGATCGCTGTGTCAGGGAGGTGACTGGGCCACGTGGAGAAAAACTGAGCACCACCACACAGGTGAACAAGGTCGCCATGGCCCTTCCAGCCCTGCCAGACCTGCAGCTGAACGCAGCCGCAGATGAAGTCAGGAGAGAAACTGCACAGCTACCCCACAGAATCGTGAAAAATAAGAAACCGATGTTTGAAGATGCCAAGTTTTGGGATAGTTCGCTCTGCAGCAATAGATTTAAGTGAAACAGTGTGTACCCTCATTTTTGGTCAGGCTTTTGCTCAACACATTTGTGGAATTGATTCCTAGTGTTGCATGTAGTTGAATATCCTTCCTTCTCATTGCTGTCTAATATTCTATTGGGTGAAAACATTATAATTTATCCTTTAAACCACTGATGGGCATTTGGATAGTTTCTAATTTGGGGCTCTTATCAATAGTGCTGCTGTGAACATTCTAAAAAGGTCGTTTGGTGAACATGTGCATGTGTTTGTGTTCATTATAAAGCTAGCAGTGGCCTTTCTGGGCACAGGGTAATTCGCATGACCAATTTTAGTAAATACCACCTCTTTTCCACAAAAGTCCCCGCTCACATTCCCACTCATGGTGCAGGGGGTTAGCAGAGTTTCAGCTGGTCCACATCCTCGCCAACACTTGGTGCTCTTAATCTCTGCAACCCTCGGTTTTAAAGACGAGCGTGCAGATCTTGAAGAGCGCGCCAGGGGAGTGTGAGCCCCGCGAGCCAACGTCAGATAGAAGCTGGGCCAGCTGGTTTTGACATCTGCCTTTCTTCCTGACACCTCCAGTTAGGATTCAGAATTTACCAATAAAACCTTGTATGCATACAGTGCTCAATATTTTACATACTACCTTCACAATTATTTTTTCATCTGAGTCTTCTAATAAATTAACACCATGAGATAGACAGCATGGAGATTATTTCCTCTGAGCTACAGAGAAGGAAAGTGACTTTGCAGGGATCACACAGCATGTGGCAGAGCCCAGATGGGACCCCAGGTCTTTGGACTCGCAGCTGGTTCTTCCCACCAAGGTCCTCTGCTTTCAATGGCATTGTTCTGGTGGCGGTGAGCACAAAGGCTAGGGGGGCGGGGCGGGGCAGGTAGGAGGTATCTGCACCTAGGGAGTAAGTGTCCAATCCCAGATGACACCTCCACAGGGTCTGGAGCACGGCACGCTGCTTATTCAAGGTCTTGCACAGGCAAATTGAAATTCCAGATTTGGGGTGATGGGGATTGTGTCAGCCAGCACTGCGTGTCCAGATGCTGGACTCTCTCAGTTCATCCAGGGAGAGTCTTTTGGTACCTGGCCGACTTCACATGACTGGTAACACGCAGATATTTAAAATGAGGCTGCATGGAACGTGGTCCATGATTCACCCCGAATGAAAAACACAGGGAACAAAACAGACCATACAGCATTGTCCCGTTTTGGTAAAAATATACCTGCACATATGTCTCTACATTCATAGATGAAGATCTGGAAGAAACAGAGCGAAAATCTCAACAGTTTTATCTCTGGGTATTGAGTTTAAACATGAATTTATTTTCTATTTTATGCCTTTCTGTATTTTTTTTTTTTGCAATGAGGATGAATCAACTTCATTTTTAAAACTTCCTTATTTTTGAAATAGATAATGCCTCCACACAGTCACAATCAAGAACACAAAATGTTAGGCCCCCTCGCATCCCTGGCTGCCTTCCATCGGGCCCCCTGCGGAGTGACCCATGTCCAAAGCGTCTAGTGTGTTCTTTCAGAGATATTTTATGCAGATTCAAGCAAACACATAAATTTGTTATTTCCTTTATCCCTTTTACGATAAAAAATAAGACTACTTTCATTTTGAAGAAAAGACTGTAGAAGACTCTGACATAGGAAGCTAAGTGAAAGAGTAGGTTAGAAAACAGTCCAGAGAGGATGATGCCTTTGATAATAATTTATGAAAACTATTTAAAATACTTATAAAGAAAAGACACTGAAAGGCTATACATTTAAATATGGCTGTGGTTACCTCTGCGTGTAGGATTTGGGGTGAGTTTATTTTCTCCCGGGAGGTGGCAGTACGGCCTGTTGGTTAGGATGTGGACTCTGGCCCCATGCTGCCTGGTTCAAATCCCGTCTGTCACTTCCTAGCCCTGCGACCTTGGGCAAGTGAGTTGATCTCTCTGTGTCTTAGTGCCCTCATCTGTCAAACAGAGATGATACAATGAAAGGACCCACCCCTAGAGCTGTCATCAGGGATAAGTTATCAAGTTCAGGCAGAGCCCCTGGAATAGTGCATAGCATTGTCCCGAAGGCTCAGTAATTTTTATATTCATCTGAGTTTCCTACTTTTTCTATATTGGACATGTATTGTAATAAAAGTTAAAGCACAAACCCCCGTGAGAGAAGGGAAACTATACAGATATAGAGAGGAGCACAGATGAGAAAGGTAGAGGCCAGGAGGCCCAAGGAGGAGCAGAAATGAGACCTGCAGACCCCGAGAGGAGGGAGCTCCCTGGCGTCCTGATTTTGACACCAAAAGCCCTGTGAGAGGGCCCTCTGCCAGTGTTGCCACTGAGCATTACAAGAGCAGAGATGGACCCTGGCCCAAGAGCCTTCTCTCCTGGCATTTGGAGAAGACCTGTGAGACCTTCCTGGAGACTCCCGGGACCTTGCTAATACAAACAGCCTCCAGCCAACTCTTTGCCGCTGTCTTCCTGGCAGGGCTCATCAGAACAAGTGTGAGGACTCACCTGGCTGTGCCGGGACCAACTCACACCAAGGACCTTCCGAGGGCCAAGTGCTGCCACCTTGACGCGCCTGCAGGTCTAGGGAATTGAACGAGGAGATGCTTCATTCACAGCCCAGCTGGAGAAAGAGCTGTCCAGTTTCAGTTCCATGTTGCTAAACATACCAAGAGGCACGTGCAAGAAGCGCATGCTCCATCCTTCATCCTTCAGCCGGAGCCTGTCCGAGAGGGGAGAAGGCTGCGCAGGAGCTCACACCCACTGTCCTCAGACGAAGGCAGGAGAGGGAAAAATGAGACCAGGAGTCAGAGGCCCTGGGTTCCAGCCTCAGCTCTGACATTTGGCATCAATATTAGCTGGGATAAATTCTTAATTTCATCAAAATCCAGTTGCTTCTTACAGAACCCCTTGAATTGATCTGGGAATAACCATGACAGATGTGACCTGCTTGATGAGAGGAAGTCTGTGAACTACTTTATGTTTGAAAGAATATCTAGATCTTGTAGTTCTTGCTAAGTCTGAGGTTAACAAGGGCTGGGAAATAGCACCGTAGCAGTGTTTCTAACTGCTGACACATTCTAAAAAGAAAATAAATGAAACAGTTCACAACCCGTATCCAAAATTCTAAAATCCCCACTCTCTGAGGGACAAAGTTTTTTCATTAAATTTGGTGCCAAAATTGACCTGACCTTATGGTGTTTATTCTTCTTGATGTCCATTTATAATAAATTGCAGGATATTAATGCATTGGATTACAGGGTGCTGCCTTAGATCCCACTGGGAGCGTTACTTAATGTATGGTAAATGTAGCATACGATCTTTAGTATGAAACATTCTGTGGCCCAAGGGGTTGTGACCTTGTAAAACGAATTCGGATGCTGCATAAAGCAGATGCCGGGGATGCCCATTCCCAGGTTGGGATTGACCCAGCCCTGTCTAGGATTTCTACTTCCAGGTGTCAGTCCTTGGGAAGTCTTTATCAATCTGAAGACGACTGTAATCAGGACAGGTCAAGGAGCATATACTGGGGCTATTTCTCCTAAATCAGTACTCGTCATACTTTAGCGTGTTTCTGAATCTCCTAGGCATCTTGTAAAAATGCAAATTCTGACTCAGCAGGTCTGGAGTGGGCCCGAAGTTCTGCATTTCTAACAATTTCCAGGAAATGCCTACGCTGCTGGGACTAAGTCCAGACAGGCCTACGCAAGGTTCTGAGTGATGACGACGATGTGATGCCCCACAGGGAGATTTGCCCCCTGCCTTCGGCGAGGAGCGGGGGGCTTGTTAAACGCTGATGGCCGCCTGACCCAGACCTGCCTCATCACTGCCTTTTCTCCATCCTCCACTGCTCATCCCCTGCCTTCTGCTGCTTCCTCCTCCCCGATGGCTTCATACCTGTACCGCCGCTCCAGACCTTGGCTCATGTCTCTTGACTGTCTCATGACTCTTCACTCATCCGGTTCCAAGGTACAGCTTAGACGAGATGCTTTTCCAGCTGGCTGACCTCAGCCCCCATGCATGAACTGAATTTGTTCAACTCTCAAATTCCTGAGACGCCTCACTATCTCTCCTGGGTATCTCCCTGGAAAAATTTTCCAGTGTTTGCAAAGGACTCCCCAGCCCCGACCACCCAGAGACATTATGATAATGCATTTGCTCACCAGACAATTAGTGACCTGGAAAGGGGCCTTGGTTTATTTTATGTTTATTTCAACATTTGCAATGCTGTGACTGATTTCTTACATGTCCTCTCTGCTTTTCTTTTTAAATTCTGCATTCCCTGGTTGCAGAAAACTCAGACTTACTTTCCAATTCAATTTTCCTGTTATAAAAATAATACATATGTATTAATGAAAACTTAGAAAATATAGGTTAGAAGAAAATGACAATACCAGTAAGCCCATCACCCAGAGATAATCACTGTAACATTTTGTTTTACAAAATCCAGCTCATACTACGTACACCATTTTGTAAACCACGTTCCCCCTCCGTTTACAGTATATTGTGACCATTTCCACAAATCAATAAAAATTCTTCCGCAACGTCATTTAAATGATTATGTAGTTTTCCATTGAACTGACGTGTTCTCATTGGACTTTTATATTGTTTTCAATCATTTGTGGTTAAAATAAAACTGCGATGAACATTCTTACTCAACCAAAACATACAGGCATATTCCGGTTCTGACATCAATTCCGACGTGTGTCTGTGGAACTCCATCAAGCAATTCTCCAACAACAGCTGGGTGTCCTACTATTCAACTCAATCCTGACATTATCTACCCAGAGATAGTGTCAGATTCCACCGGTTAAGGGCTCAGTCCCACAAGACTGTCCCCCACTTCAGACACTGATGGGGTCCAGAGCAGGCCGCCCCAGGATGCGCCACTGTGGTATGCAGATCATTTTTAGCTGCAGACAATAAAGGCTCAGACTCAGCAAGAACACTCGACCTTTCCCCACTAACTGCCTAAAACAAATTTAAAATAAAGGCCTGTCCCCAGGACAGGCCATCACCACAGATAACTTTGGGTTCCACTAGACTGGGAGGATCCTTGCTAAGCCCACTCTTATCAAAGTTCTATTCACCAAACATTTGCTTTTCCATTTCCATGTGGGTTGCCTTCCTCCCTTTTGAAGCCCCAAATCGCTACCCCAAACGTCCTCCTTCTCTGTAGCTGAAGATACTTCAACAGGCAGCCTCGGCCAGTTGGCTGAGTCGCTCAGTTTGCCTGAGCCTCTCCCGTGTATACACGTTATAAAGCTTTGTCTAATTTTCTCCTGTTATTCTGTCTCATGTGAATTTAATTCATTGTCCGGCCAGAAGGACCCAGAGCGGGTAGAGGAAATGCCTTCCTCCGCTACAACACCAATCGCAAGTCCAGGTTGTCACCTGTGCTTCTGACCAACTAGCTATAGATGGGAGGTTCCCACAATCCCCTCCTTGGGTTTGGTTAATTTGCTAGAGTGGCTCACAGAACTCAGAGAAAACATTTACTCACGTTTACCAGTTTATTATAAAGGATATAGAGAAACAGGCAGATGGAAGAGATGCATAGGGCAAGGTGTGGAGAAAGGGAGCGGAGCTTCCACGCCTTCTCAGAACAAGCCACTCTCCCCAAGTCTCCATGTGTTCTCCAACCTGGAATCTCTCTGAGCCCCGTCCCGTTGGGTCTTTACAGAGCCTTCGATACGCAGGCATGATGGATTAAATCATTGACCATTGGTGATTGAACTGGATCTCCAGCCTCTCTCCCCTCCCGGGAGTTGGGTGGAGGAAACTGAGCTGGAAGTTCCAACCCTCCAATTTCCAGGTTGGTTCCCCTGGCAACCAAACCCCATCCTTAGGTTACCTAAGGGGCTTTCCAAAGGTCACCCTCATTAACAGAATGAGAGACACCTTTATCTCTCTTATCACTTAGGAAATTCCAAGGGTTTTTGGAGCTCTGTGCCAGGAATAGGACAAGGACCAAATACATATTTATCATAAATCACAATATCACATATAGCTTTTGGATACCTCCAGAGAATTATTTTATTAGGTCAGAGTATATGAGCTTCCTCATGGTTTGCACGAGTGTCATCAAACCAGAAAGACTGGTTTCCAAACTGTCAAATACAAAGCAGATCTTCTGGGCTAAATCAGGGTTTGAATCCCCAATAACTTTAGTTAACAGCAGTGACATTGGAAAGCAGGGAATTCCAGAGCTGAGACGGATCCCCAGACCACCAAGGCATGCTTCGAGGCAGCTCTCTGCCTCCAGCTTAGAAAGAGGGGGAAAATTGCTTAGAGATCTCTTTTAGGGACCTAAGACTTCCCCAAGCCCACAACTTTATTTTCACACAATTCTAGGCTCATCTAAATCTTGTAATCATTTCGGCATTTATTTTTCCATCCAATATTTACATATTTAAAAGGAAGGGATTGGGGGCCCGCCCGGTGGCAGAGTGGTTAAGTTCGTGCGCTCTGCTTCGGCAGTCCGTGGTTCCATCAGTTTGGATCCCGGGTGTGGACCTAGCACCGCTCATCAGGCCATGCTGAGGCGGCGTCTCACATAGCACAACCGGAAGGACCTACAACTATGTACTGGGGGGCTTTGGGGAGAAGATGAAGAAGAAAAAAAGAAGAGTGGCAAAAGATGTTAGCTCAGGTGCCAATCTTAAAAAAAAAAAACAAAAAGAGGGGCCAGCCCGGTGGTACAGCAGTGAAGTTTGCACATTCTGCTTCGGCTGCCCCGGGTTCACCGTTCAGATCCCGGGTGTGGACATGGCACCGCTCATCAAGCCATGCTGTGGCAGGCGTCCCACATATAAAGTAGAGGAAGATGGGCATGGATGTTAGCTCAGGACCAGTCTTCCTCAGCAAAAAGAGGAAGATTGGCAGCAGATGTTAGCTCAGGGCTAATCTTCCTCAAAAAAAAAAAAAAAAGAAAGAAAAAGAAAGAAAGAAAATGAAGAGATTAGATCAATAGGAGAATGGTTAAGTAATTTATGGTACAGCCATTCAATGAACTATGATAAACCATTAAAAAACTGAAAAAGCTCTTAATGTACTAACAGAGAAGGGTAACTCAGATCCATCATTACAGGAAAAAGCAGGGCGCAGAACAGTGAATACAATATACGCATTTGTAAAAAGGAGGAAAAGGAATACATAGACATTTAGCCATAGGCATTTTGTTTGTGTACCAGTAAAACGTCTTTGGAAAGAAATACAAGAAACAAATAGTATAATACCCTAATTTTCGAGAAACTAGGCGGCTGGGAGAAGAACATTTTCATTGCAAAATCAAACCTTTCCCACGGTGAACAATGTGGATGTATTACCCCTTCCAAAATAAAAGAAAAATTTAAAAACATAAAATGAGGGGACTAGGGCATTTGATTACATCACTGGTCAAATACATTTATGTATTTCTGTTTATTTTCCAAACCCCTTTAAAAGGTCAGTAAAGGAACTGCTATTATTCCTTTAAACAATAGGCAGCATTTTTTAGTTACTATTATTTTAATATTTGTGAATCAGATAGGAAAAAAATCAGTCTCATTTAAATGTGAATTTCTATAATTATAAATGAGGTTGAACAATTACATAGACATTCCATTTCCATTTCTCTTCCTGTGATTTGCCTCATTATGTATCATAATAATAGTTCTGGTTAACATTTGCTGCATGTTCCCGTGTACCAGGCACTGTGTTATGATCTCTTCATGGATTGTCTCATTTAATCTGCAGATCAAGTAGCTAATTTTTTTTTTTTTTTTTTTTGCTGAGGAAGATTTGCCCTGAGCTAACAACTGTGCCAATCTTCCTCTATTTTGTATGCAGGTTACTGCCACAGCATGGCCACCGATGAGTGGTGTAGGTCTGCACCTGGGAACCAAATCTGGGCTGCCAAAGTGGAGCACACTGAATTTAACCACTAGGCTATGGGGTTGGCCCCAAGTAGGTAAAATTATTTGCCTAGTTAGGTGAGGAAATTGAGGCTTGGAGAAATTAACTAATTTGCTCAAGTCCCCATTGCTAGTAAGTAGAGTCTGGATTCTGAGTGAGGATTTGACTCTGACCCAGAAGTCAAACCTGATTGAGAGCCCGGGCTCTTCACGCTTATGCTTAAATGGCTCTTCCCTGATTCTGTTGGATTATTTGCCTTTCTATTAATATTTTGCAAGAGCACTTTGGACATTGGCTGTAAGCGATCAGAATAAGGAAGGCTCTGTCTGGGCTGAGGGGCAGAGTGGCTTAGAGACAGCCCGCCTTCCCGGCAAAGGAAGGCTGTGCATGCGTCAAGAGTCAAGGCAGTCAGCACGCAGAGGGCGAGTACACTCAGAGACGATGGCAGGAGACCAACCTAACACAGGACAGAGGTCTGCAAGGATCAGTGGACTCTGACCTCATGAGAGAAGAAGCCAGAGTGACTCATAGGAGGAAGATGAACTCGAAACTTCCAGGCTGTCTCCAGTTGGGCAGACAGTTAAAGTCGCGAGAAGGAAGAAGAGAAAACCTGAAAGAGAGAGAGCCGGCCAGGAGGTGCGTGAAGACCCATGCAAATAAGACCCGCCCACAGCTGCCTGGAAACCGAGCCACAAGAAGTCAGAGCACAGAGCACATGCTGCAGGGCCAGCAAGGAGGAGCGAGGAGGGAGCAGGTAAGCAGCCAGAGAGGGCCACGGAAGGGTGGGCCACAAGGCCCTAGTGTCCTGAGAGGCAGCGTGGTTCAGTGGGTGAACACTGGCCTGGGATGTCAGGCTCCTGGGATCACCTTTTAAGCTCAGCCATTCTTGAGCTGTGAAGTCTCGGGCAAGTCACTTCACCATTCTGAACCTCGGCTTCCCCATCTATAAAATGGGTATGAAAGCATCCCGCTATGTATGGTGCACCTGGCGTGCTTTTACCTGTTCAGGCACTATCCCTTCTTCACAGCAACCTTGTAAGGTGGGATTATCAGCCTATTTTACAGAGGAAAATGAAGCTCAGAGAAGTTAAACCACTTATCTAAGACCTCCCAGCAAATAAGTTTGGTTCCAAAGCCTGCACACTTTCAACTCCCTATCCTGCTTCCTTCACGGGGTGGTTTTAAAGAACCAAATGGCCTTATGCAAATGGAAATAAATGGGAAAAGGCAATTATACCATCTCAATGTGAGTTGCCACACTTAGATCCTAGCAAGGACTGGCGTCTTTTGTAAACTGTGAAGTGTTATAAAAATGCTCGTTCTTCGTCTCTCTCCTTTCGAGGTTGAAAACATTGGGGTGATGCTACCGACAGTTGATATCTGGCTGCCTGACTCAGCCATAGACCGAGGCGATGCCTCTGGGGTGGTGTTCAGGACAGTGTAGCCGAGCTGTCCTGGCCTGGGGGTGGCTGGTGGGCGGATACAGGCCAGAGTCTCCTGGAGAGGCTGGAGCCTGACCTGCTGATCCAGAAATGACAGAGGGCCCGTGGCAGGTATGGGCTCGGGTGCTGATGCAACAATGATCATGCCTCTTGGACAGCACTTTATCATGGCCCTGGGACTTCAGAAACCGCAGCTCTGCTTCGGGGAGGGTGGGGGCATCTTTAAGGATAGTAACACAAGCTTACTGTAGTACAGTTGAAATTTTCAGTTAAGAGAATTAAAAAACAAAACAAAACACCTATAATCTTACCCCTAGAGATGACCACTGTTGACATTTTGGCGCCTGTCTTTTCAGACCTTTCTTCCCCTGCACACATTTATTGGAAAATGCGGTTATATTGTTTTATTATGGTTTTATTACTGGTTCTTTTCACTGAATGACATATTACGACCATATTTTCCTATTAATAGATGTTTGATCCCATCATTTGAAAGGCTGCAGAAAGTCTTTTCATATGAATGAAGCAGAATTTATTCAATCCATGTCCTCCTCTTGGGTAACCGGGTAGTTTCAAGACTTCATCGTTAGAACTGTGCTTTGCAGGTAGCTCTGTGATCAAATCTTTGCACTGGTCCTTGATTCTTTCCGGGGGATGGATTCCCAGTGAGGTCTGCTTTTTTTTTTTTCTTTTAAGATTTTATTTTTCCTTTTTCTCCCCAAAGTTCCTCAGCACATAGTTGCATATTTTAGTTGTGGTCCTTCTAGTTGTGGCGTGTGGGATGCTGCCTCAGCGTTGCCTGATGAGCGGTGCCATGTCCACGCCCATGATCTGAACCGGCAAAACCCTAGGCCACCAAAGCGAAGCGCTCAAACTTAACCACTCAGTCGCGGGCCCGGCCCCTGAGGTCTGCTTCTGACACACTCTGGAAGTCAGGGGCTCCTCCAAGCTCAGTGCATAAAAGTTTCGTGGGGGGCTGGCCCCGTGGCCGAGCGGTTAAGTTTGCATGCTCCACTTCGGTGGCCCAGGGTTTTGCTGGTTCGGATCCTGGGTGTGGACCTAGCACAGCTCATTGAGCCATGCTAAGGCGGCGTCCTACATAGCACAGCCAGAAGGACCCACAACTGAAATATGCCACTATGTACTGGGGGGCTTTGGGGAGAAGAAGGAAAAAAAAAAGGATTGGCAACAGATGGTAGCTCAGGTGCCAATCTTTAAAAAAGAAAAAGAAAAAAAACTTAGGTGGCCTCGAAGTCAGCCTTGACCCTTCCTCTCTCTCAAATACATTTGTAGGAGGAATGCCAACCACCACACAGACAGTATTTACTCGGTGCCAGGCTCTATCTAAGAGCTTTGCCCTCCGATGTACTACTTTTAGCTTCCTTTTCAGAAGAAGAAATGGAGGCACAGAGAGGTTAAGCAATTCAGCTGGAATCACGGCTCTAATAAGCAGTGGATCTGGGGTCATGAGCCTCAACAACCTGGTTCCAGAATCTATGCTGTCTGCTGCTTCTTGGGAAGACATCTTTCACCCCATCCCCATGGATCTTCTCCACCGCGGCCTGATACACACCAAGCTCCCCCATCCCAGCCTGGGCCACTGCTAGAGCCCCTAACTGGTCTTCCATTTCCTCTCTGCCCTTCCAGTCTGTTCTCTGCTCTGCAGCTGGAACGGTGTTTTTAAAATGGAAATGGAATCAGGTGACACCCCGTACACACACACACATTCACACTCACCCCTAGAATAAAATCCACATGCATTCATTCCCCGGCTTCAGGGCCTGCCTCCTCCCTCTCTGCCTTCATTCTGAGCCACTTTCCCACCGCAGCTCCACCCACTGCACCTCAGTGTCCCCCCCCCACCCCGCTTCACATCCTGAGTTTGGCAGAGCTTTGTCTCACGTAAGGATTTTGGCACATGTTGTCTCCTTGGCCTGGAATGTCCTTCACTCTGCATGGCTGGATTCTTGTCATCCTTCCACCTCAGCTTTCGTGTCACCTCTTTGGAGAAACCTTTCCTGGTGGTCTCATCGGCAGCAGCTAGCCGCCTAAGCCCATTTTCCTTTTTGTCCTTTATAGCATTCATTAAAATTATGTATTTATTTCTGGCCCATTACTCATTAAATGTCTCTTTCCCTCATTAGACGCTAAATATCATGAGGTCAACGACCATGTCTATTTTATTCACCATTATTTACCCAACGCCCAGCATGGCGCCTGGCAGATAGCGAGCACTCAGTAGTAACTCTATAACTGTTTGTAGATGGATGAGTGATCCACAGAAGGCACCCGTTGGTAAGGATCCTCGGTAAACTATCCCAGCCCTGGTCAGAGCTATTCCACCCTCCTCCTCCATCTCTTCATTTCCTCTTCCCTATACGGAGCAGTGAGAGAGGTCCAGAAGAGAACCAGGAAGCACGGGTGAGAGAGTGTAAGTGGGTTTTGCTTCAGGTGTCAACTCAATCAGGGTAGATGATGCGGGCCGGCCCGGTGGCGCAGCGGTTAAGTGTGCACGTTCCGCTTCGGTGGCCCGGGGTTTGCCGGTTCGGATCCCGGGTGCAGACATGGCACCGCTTGGCAGGTCATGCTGTCGTAGGCGTCCCACGTATAAAGTGGAGGAAGATGGGCATGGATGTTAGCTCAGGGCCAGTCTTCCTCAGCAAAAAGAGGAGGTTTGGCAGCAGATGTTAGCTCAGGGCTAATCTTCCTCAAAAATAAGAAAGAAAGAAAAGAAAGGAAGAAAGGAAGAAAGAAAGAAAGAAGCTGGGTGACCTTGCGTGAGAGTCACTTCTTGCCTCCAATCTGCAAAGTGAGGGGTTAGGATGGAGAAGTGGTTTTTAAACTTTATTTCCTCAGCAGTTCCACTCTTCGGCCTATTCAAATGACCGACAGAGAAAAGCTAAGCGTTTCTGGTTGAAATGGGGAAGCGGGGCTGCAGCCCTTCTCCTGGGTCCCTCTTTTAAGGCGTCAAGGGTGGTAGGATTGCCAATGCTTGGACTCTAAGATCTCAGTGCTCAGTGCCTGCCAGGCTGGCTGGCTGTGTTCTAAGAACAAAGAAGGCAGCAGGCTTGCAAGTTCTAGTTGCAGCTACTTGGGCACATGCAATGATCAGAAGACTGGAGACAACTTGCTGGATCTGATATTCAAAGACTTGAGGCTGTGCAGCAGGTGAATTTCACAGCAGTTGAAGTGCAGGGCAGGCAGCTCCTTTGTGTGAGAAGGAGGTTTCAGCCATTTTAGAGAAGAATGAGGGCCCAGGAGTGAGGAAGCCAGAAGGCTCACCTACCCTCTCCACAATCTAGAAAAAGGAAATTGCCACCCCTACCTTTCCTGCCGGGATCCCAGGTCTTGAAGGGACCGCCCACAGCCTTGCAGATCCTTGCCTTCCAGGGCTGTGCATTTGCCACGCCCTGGGGGAACTCTGCTCCCCTGCCTCCCCACCCTGCACCCAGGCAGCTCTCTGGCCTTCGCTGCAGGCAGGCGAGCTCCAGAGGCTGCAGCCTGGGCCACCTGGCAGCTCCAGGTGCTACGTGTGTGCGCTCCCATGGAGACGGCCCCGGGGTTGGTGGCAAGAAGGCTGTCTCCCAAAGCTTTGTGGATTCAGGAGAGGGAGAGACTGGAACATCAGGTCCTTCAGGGTAGTCTGCCTGACCGCTCTAGTGCCAGCGAAGCCCAGGTGGGTGCCCTGGGGGTTTCCTGGAACAAAAGGAGGGAGGAGGAGCCAGAGGAGGCCGAGGATTGGAAGGAGGCTCTGGAAGGGCTGATCTGGGGACCTGGGCAGGGGAGCCTCTTCAAGCTGCCGGGTCAAGGGGAGACGCCTTGCCAGGAACCCCTCGTCAGGCCAGCACCATGCCCTGTATCAAAGACTGGGCAAATGGACTCTGTGGCCCAGTGGGAGGAGGGAAAGGGCCTGGCATTTGTCCCTGGAGGAGGGACAGACCGGGGGATTCACAAAGCCCATCTCTGCACTAGTCAGGGATCTGAGGCAGCAGCGAAGGAAGTAGCTGACCTCCAGCATGAACCACAGACTGTGGCTCCCCTCTGTCTCCCTGGAGCCCGAAAAGCCGAGGGCAGCCACGTGGAGCACACGGGGCATTTGTATCCATTTCCAAAGCGGGGCTGCAGTCTCCCTCGGTGGCAGATCACCAACGGTGGGGTGGCTCAGGCCCAGAGGGGACGCTGCAGGAGCACCAGACTTAACTCCGCGGCTTAGGAACTGGGTGATCTGGAGCAAATCGCTTCCTCTTTTTGAGCCTAAGTCCTTTCATCTGTGAAATGTGGGTGGTAATACCCTTTGACAACCCACAGAACTCCTAGCCTAGGAGCAAGCGCAGGGCCACAGTTCATTGGGTGTTCCTTTGCTCCTTCTCTCTGTCTGCCAGGTCATCTCCTGCAAGGCCACCCGGCGTCTGGTCTGAGGATGGCCGAGCAGCAGGGCCGGGAGCCTGAGGCTGAGTGCCCTGTCTGTTGGAACCCCTTCAACAACACGTTCCACACCCCGAAAGTGCTGGACTGCTGTCACTCCTTCTGCCTGGAATGCCTGGCCCACCTCAGCCTGGTGACTCCGGCCCGTCGCCAGCTGCTGTGTCCACTCTGTCGCCAGCCCACTGTGCTGGCTTCTGGGCAGCCTGTCACTGACTTGCCCACGGATATTGCCATGCTCACCTTGCTTCGCCTGGAGCCCCACCACGTCATCCTGGAAGGCCGTCAGCTCTGTCTCAAGGACCACCCCAAGAGCCGCTACTTCCTGCGCCAGCCCCAGGTCTACACACTGGACCTAGGCCCCGAGCCTGTGAACCAGACTGGGCCCCTCCAGGACATGGCCTCTGCCACCAGGCCCATGCCCATCTCCATCCCCAGCCACTACTCTCTGAGGGAGTGTTCCCGCAACCCTCAGTTCCGGATCTTTGCCTACCTGATGGCTGTCATCCTGAGCGTCATGCTCTTGCTCATCTTCTCCATCTTTTGGACCAAGCAGTTCCTTTGGGGGGTCGGGTGAGCATCTGTTCCGGATAAGGAACCAAGCCTTTCTCGGCCGCTGCTGGGCATGGGGACTGCAGAGCCTCGTTTGGGGCTGCCTTCCTTTGTAGCATTGTTCATTTTTACAACCCAGGGATCAGTTAGACCTTGTGTTTGCTTCTGGGAACAGAGACAGTCCTACTATAATGAGAACCTCTGAAAGCTAAAGGGCTGGGGAGAGCTGTGAAGAGTGTGTGAACCATGGGGTCATGGAAGGGCAGAGAAGCAGGTCTGTGACTCCAGAGCTACGTAGCAAGCTGTGCCAAAGGGTTGGACGACTAGCCAGGAAGCTGACCACCAGAAATAGCAAGTCGCATTTCTCCTTGGAGCTGCTCTGAACTCGGTTCACATCTCCTTGAGTTGCTCTTTTTATTATGTGTTGCTAAAAAATTTGGAAAGTGAGCTTCAGTTCTGTGAGCAAATGTGTTTGTTTTCCCCTTTCTGTTTTCTGCTTGGATATCTTACCACCAGTCCCAGTAAAAATGGTCTGCACTCATTCATTCATTCACTTACTCATCCTACACCCATTTGTTCGGCTGGTGCTGTGCTGGAACGAGGGGAAGACAAGGGGATTATCCCGGGGCGGCAGAACCCTTCCAGCAGGGAGGGCGTGCTCACTCAGCTGCCTCCTGTACAAGACAAACTCTGCGTGGTTTATGGAGTGTTAAGAGTGTAAAGGATTAAAGGTGAAAGTGGCCAGGGTCAGTGGATCAAAGGAAATCTGGGATTTGGAGGAGGTGTTTATTCCTCCTGGTGGGTGCTGGGCGCAGCCCTCACTCCCCGCTCTCAGGCACTGTCATTCTGGTCTCAAGAGCTAAGGCGGAGACCCTGCATAGCTCCCATCCCGGGCCACGCAGGCAGGGGACCCTGGTTTCATTTTCTATGACAGAATCTACGCACCAAGGAAACTAGATAGAACATGGATGCTCGGGCTGCTGCTTGACTACAAGCTGCCGCCTCTGCAGTGTCTAAAACCTTGGTTTCTGTTTCCACAGTTTTAATGCTGCCTGGAGGCCCAGGGCTCGGAAACAGTGTAAGTGGTTAAAATGGTATCACAATTATGAAAAGATAACATTTTGAGTTTTTTGGATTTGTAGAACAAGATTTCAGAGACGAGAAATTGACTCAGTTTTATTTGCTCTAAATAACGTTTTGTGTGTTTGAGATTAGCTTCTATAAATTCTTAGGGGCCTTAATGTACAAGATATTCCAAAATAGCCAAGACACATTTTATGTTTAGTAAAACCAAACGGTCTCAAGCTCCAATGTGCAGAGGATATTCTCCATTGCAAAATTGGAAAGACGCCTACACATCCCGCCAGGGGACCAGCACCTGCCTGTCCACTTGCGCCATCAAAGATAATTACACTAAAGCTGGGACTCGACCTCTCCCCACTGACTTCATTTCTTTACACATCCCTGCTCCTTAACCCTGCGGCAAGTAAGCGGTGCAATGATCTCACCATGTTCTCAGAGCCTTGAGGCACAAGGAGAGGAAGTGGGGGAAGCTTGGGAGGGAACACCTGCCCCTGCACTTGGCCTACTGCTCAGTTATCTTCAGCCCTATTTCCACAGATGAAACTGAGGCGCCCCAAGTTAGGCTGCCTGAATCCAGGTCACCCAGCTAGTAAGTGGTGGAGGCCTTTCAGTCGGAATAGAACTTACACTCTTGGAGTGGCTGATACACCATCCAAATAAGACAAGACATGGATTCTTTTTGCATAGGGAAGGATACACCTGACTCTACAGCATCTCCTATTCTCACATTCAGTAGTTCTAACCCCGGGGCAGCGCCATCCTCCTGGAGGGCCTTTAGAAATGTCCGGGAGCATCTCTCAAACTCCAGTGACAACAGGGTGGGATGTGCTGCTGGGTTTTAGTACTCCAGACGTCAGGGATGCTAAAACAGGCTGCAATGCTCAAGACAGTTCCACACAACAAAGTATCTTCGATCCTCGAATGCAAATAGTTTCTTGTTGAATAACACTAGCAGCTCCTCATAAGTTCATCAAGTGGAAGTGGTGAAATTACTAACTCCCTTTGGCATGAAGTCAGACTGAGATGCAGTGACCAGTCAAAGGGGCAGCACAAAAGGGGGAGCAGTAAAAGGCTCGGGCTTTGCACACGAAACATGCTGTACAGGCCATGCTGGCCGGACTATTTTTCTTTTATTTTTTTGAGGAAGATTAGCCCTGAGCTAAAATCTGTCACCAATCCTCCTCTTTTTGCTGAGGAAGACTGGCCCTGAGCTAACATCCACGCCCATCTTCCTCTACTTTCTATTTGGGATGCCTACCACAGCATGGCTTTCCAAGTGTTGCCACGTCCGCACCCGGGATCCAAACTGGCGAACCCTGAGCCACCAAAGCGGAAGGTGAGAACTTAACCAGGGTACCACTGGGCCAGCCCTGGACCATTTTTCTTTTTTGGTGAGGAAGACTGGTCCCAAGCTAAGATCTGTTGCCAATCTTCCTCCTTTTACTTGAGGAAGATTGTTGCTGAGCTAACATCTGTGCCAATCTTCCTCTATTTTATGTGGGATGCTGCCAGTGTGGCTTGACGAGCGCTGCTGGGTCTGCACCCAGGATCTGAACGTGTGAGCCGGGGGCCGCCCAAGCAGAGTGTGTGAACTTAACCACTACACCACCAGGCCAGCTCCTGCACTGGTCTTTTTGTCTGGCCAGTGTTGCCAACATACTCACTGGGGCCCTACAAAATCTCTTCACAGAGTCACAGACTACCAGGCTCCACCACTTATTAACTGGGTAACTTGAGCAAGTTACTAAACTTCTTTGAGCTTGAGTTTTGTCTGTAAAAGGCAACAATAATTAACTCATAAGATTGTAAAGATTTAACGAGATGTCTCAATGAGCCTGGCCCAGTGTCAAGGCCGAGATAAGTGGCCTGTTAAGTCGTGGGTGTATTTCTCACCATTACCATAAACGCCACCCTTGGTTTATGCTCCTCAGCTAACTGCTTTCTTGCAATATTTCCAGTGAAGAAATGTAGATTCCAAACAAGACATATATTTTGCCAAAGGCTTAGATGAAGTGTTTTTACCCAGTGGCCGCCTCCAAATCCCTTGGAAGAACCACCAAGAGGGGGAAAAAAAAAAGACAAGTTTAACAGAACTAATAGAATTTAAACTTGAAACAACTGAAAACCTTTGCTCACACACTATACCCAAACTGCATGCTAATAAGTAATGTTCGGTATTAGTTCATACATGCTACAAGGGTAGCAATGAAAAATAATTTCTTTTCATGGGCAGCTATGAAGGAAACAGAGCCAATTAATACTTAAACAGCGCAGCGCCAGCAGAGGGCAGAGCTGAGGACCTGAAGCTTCAGAGGTATACGGGGTATGCAACTATGAGGTTGTAACTGGAACCAGGTAAACAACACTAGGCTATAAACCACACACACAGTTCACAGAATAGAGCGAGACAGACCCTCACCCTCCCTGGAAGAGCGAATGAAAAGTGTTTGACGTTCAAGAAGCAGCCATCCTACAAGGCCTTCCTGAATTCCCTCTACACAACCCTTTCTCCCTCCAAGTTGCTGCACTTTTGTGCGAGTTTACTGGGGACTCTCAGAGGACAGTGGCTGCACATTTGGGATGGAAAGAGGTGAAGGTAACTCCTGCACGGCCAGTAAGAATTAAGAGTCTAGATACAGTTCACTGGTGGTCTGGCCCACAATGCAACAGCCCTCTATTTTTTTATAAAAATTATTAACAGAGCACTTGGAAGGAGACAGAAACTGGACTAAGCCGTATCTGAGATCATTTGTTCTATCTCAAACCAAAAAAAGGGGGCTCTGTGAACCAATGGCTAAGATTCAGAAGATGCTTAACCATACAAAATAATTCTTTAAAGGGCAGTTTTTATAATAGGATTTACTCTGTAGCAAATGTGTAAGAAAAAAAAGTTTGTCTAGAAATAGCCACTAGAGATTTTTTTGAGTTACCTCAATCTAAAGGGTACATCCTTTAAATCACCAATAGAAAGGAAGCCGCGCGATAGAGACACCATGTTTGCTTTCTAAAAATTTCACTGAATTCTGACACAACGGCCTAGCTTTGGGTAACAGGAAGGACGCCAAACTTCGAAGAAAAATGGAAGACATTTTCTGAGAAAGCAAACGTTCAGTTCTCAGCTTCCTGATGCAGTGAGCATTCCAAGTGAACTCACAGGGAGAGGAAAGTCCTCTTTCCTGCATGACCCTGAGCACGGCCGGGGCTGACCTCTTCACCCCCCTTCTCAAGGTGGAGGAAGGGCTCTCACTCTGTCAGACACTGTGTAACCAGGGCGTGGGGAGATGTGCCTCTTCATTCGAGGGCTTCCAGACTACAGTGCAGCCGCCTGGCTTTGTGGGCCAGAGGTAGTCCTGAAGCATGTACCATGTACAGGAAAGCCAAGTTTCAAGAATTAAAAACGGAGCCAGTCACAATCCTGAGGGCTGGGAGGGAGGCAATAGGGCATTCAAACAAAAGATTCATAAAAATACTGTCTACACAGTTCGTGGGAGGGCTTGAAGATGAAAATTGTCAGCCACGAAAGGGGTTCACCAACACCCAGGACTGGGCTGCCTGTCGGGAGTGGAGGCTGACATCCTGGAGACCCAATTCTACTGGGGGTCTATACACAGTAATCGGCAAAAAACATGATAGGACAAAACACATCAATTCCTTTCTTTTGCAAATGGCTCTGAAGGGAGAGCTTGAGGTAAGAGTTCTTTTTCCACGGTCCTGCCTATTCAGCCATCCAGAGCTTGAAGGTCCTGTCATATGAGCACGTGGCTATGAGCTGCCCATCGGAAGAAATGTCTAGGCCCATCACTTTGCCTTCATGGCCGGCCAGAGTCTTCAGCGGGGACCAGCCGGGGTGGGTCCAGATCTTGGCTGTGTTATCATAGGCACCAGTGAGCAAGAAATTCCCATGGATAGCTACAAGAGAAAAGGGGAGGCGCTTGAGGAATTCAAGTATTCAAAATAGCATAAGAAAATAAAAGCACAAAAATCTGCTATTTCAAAAGAGAAGGTTATTTCCACACGCAGAAAACCCCACCACCACTCTGACCTATACTCCTTCTAGGCCTCCAGGAAAAAGGGACACCTACAGGCAGACTGAGGAAAGCAAGTAACATTATTAAGGTTTTTTGCTCTTTCCCTGACAGACAACCTGTGTAGAATATTAAGGACGCATTGCTTAGGACTTCCATGGAGAAAAAAATGAAGCTAAGCGTTCCTGGAAGTCTTCCTTACTTCCCAGCAAGCAGCAGCATGCTGTGTCATAGCTCGTCTGAAAGCGCGGGGGAGGGAAGGAAATCATAATTTGCTCCTGCATCAGAGCCCAAATTCTCTCCTGTTCCATTGCCAAGTTAAGCAGAAGCCTGGCCTGCATTCCACGGAAATGCAGTCTGTCTGTCTCATGATTAGGCTTAAAACAGGAGGAAAGCTTACGCTCAAACTTGACGCCAGTCACCAAGTTCTGATGTGCAGGGATGGTATAGACGCAACGCCGCTGTCGAAGGTCCCACACTTTGCAGGTGTTGTCACCACTGCCAGTCGCAATGTGGTAGCTGTGGGTCAGATGTAGTACCGAAGTTAGAAATGAAGAGTACTTTCTGACTGAGAACCCTCTCCACCCCCACTCAACGAGCCATTTTACCCATTGGGGGAGAAATTTATTCCATAGATTTCCTTCAGGTGGCCTTCTAGGAACATGATACAACGTCCTGTGCGCAGGTCCCAAACTCGACCAAATGCATCCAGTCCCCTGATAAAATAATTTATAAATGAACATTGTGAATCCAGTTCTCTGTGGAAGCGGTGCAGGTAAGAGGTGAGCCCACTGAGCTGCCCCTGGCTACATGGAAGAAGCCTTACCCAGTGCCAGCCAAAGAGCCATCTTGATGGAAGGCAATGTCATACACACCCATGCTGTGACCTTCCTGATGCAGGATCTCCTCTTGAGCCTCCAAATCCCATAAGCGCCATGAGCGGTCATAGCTAAAAAATCAAACTAACAATTAACCAGCAGATATTTCTTCAGCTCCTATCAATAGCTGCAGTTCAAGTTATGCTTCTGAAACTATTCATGCAACCACCTAAACAAGAAATTCTTTTCTGGCCTAAACAATGCCTCAACAACTTGGCATATCTGTCTTGGGTGCTAAGTAGGAAACCACAGACTTCCATAAACCTACTCCAGTGGCTCTTTTGAGAACAGAATTCCCTCATAACAGCCAAACAAAGAGTCTCTTGCTTTCTTTCTTACCCAATTCCATTGTTATGTCTTTTCATCATTGAGCATCTATACATTTATTGGGCCCTAAATTGGATGCTAGGGATACAAAAAAATCAATCATAAACAAATAGGTCAATGGAACAGAACAGAGAATATATAAATGGACCAAAACCTGTATGGTCAAATGATTTTTAGTGAGGTTGCCAAAGCAATTTCAATAGGGAAAGGCAAGTCTTTTCAATAAATGGTTGGAGAACTGTCTATTAGCATGGAAAAACAAAATCAGTAAAAAAAATGAGTAAAGCACCCGGACACTGCACAAAAGAGGATATATAATCAGTCAACAAGCATACGACAAAGCACGCAGCACCAATGCTCATTAGGGTAATAAAAATTGAAAGCCACGAGATTTCACCACACTTGCTAGATTGGGCAAAATGACAAGACTAACACCAAATGCTAGCAAGGATGTGAAGCAACCAAAATTCTGGGCACCACCAAACGGGCACCATCACTCTGGAACTTTAAAAAAGTTAAACACGCATCTACCCTATGACCTAGCAAGTGCATTCATAGGTATTTATTTCAGAGAGAGGAAAGAAAAACACGTCCACAAAAAGCACTGTACAAGAATATTTATAGCAGCTTTATTCTGACTAGGCAAAACCTGGAAATAGCCCAAATGTCCACCAATAGGAGAATGGATAAATAAACTGCGGCAGAGTCATACAATTGAATGATACGGCAAAGTGGGTCACATGAACGCATGCATTTGTCCAGTCTAACTGAACTGTATGCTTAAAATAAATCCATTCCACTGTAGTAAATTATATCTCAATTAGAAGGTTCTTTAACAGATTCTGCCCTCACTGAACTTGCAGAACTAGAAAGGGAGATCAATTTGTAAGCAGAGAGATTGTAATACAACGTGTAACAAAAAAATATACACTTCTAACATTGGTCAAGAAAGAGAAGAAAGAGTGAAAACTCTAGTTTTCTGGCTATTAGTGATTTTGAAATTTCAGATTAACTTCAATTTATTTTATTATATTTTATTTTTCCTTTTTCTCCCCAAAGCCCCCGGGGTACATAGTTTTGTATTTTTAGTTGTGGGTCCTTCTAGTTGTGGCATGTGGGACGCCGCCTCAGCATGGCTTGATGAGTGGTGCCATGTCCATGCCCAGGATTCGAACTGGCGAAACCCTGGGCTGCCAGAAGCAAAGTGCGCAAACATAACCACTTGGTCACGGGGCCGGCCCCAGATTAACTTCAATTTAAAAGCAACATGCTTAGCCATAACTATATCATATACTCTCTTTTGATTCTGATTCATTGTAGTTCAAGGAAATCCAACTTGAAGATCTTTGCTTTAAAAATTTACCTGAAAGAGAGCCATAAAGGATTAACATGATGGCATAGGCCTGTATGGATAGAACAACAGGATGGCTTACCAGGTGGTGCCCAAGAACCGTCCTGATGGATGCCACATTACACGGGCCACGCGCACTGTATGGCCTTCAATATCCGCCACTGGTTCATCACTGAAAAGGAATCAAGCATATGTGAGTAAACTATTTTATAGTCAGGTAAATATGCACTGAATTTATTAACTATTGTACAGAGATGCACCCATTCTGTTCAAACTGAGGAGCCAAATTGTAACTAAACTTACATTTGTTCAAACTTTAGGGCAAACAACAATTTAAGCCACTCCTCTTGGTTTTAAAAGATTTGGGAGTATTTCATGTGCCCAGAGGGCACACTGCCCATAGCACTTCAATACACACTGTCTTTCCACCTCAATTTAAGAACTTAATAAACCCATAATGCTACAGACCATTTAGGATTGAGAAAAACAAAAGATATTTTAGCTATTGAAAGGAAAATAGCCTCCCTGTCCCAAAGTAGTGCTGGGATTCTGGAAAGAAAACATACTTCCACAGAGACGTGAGGCGACAGAAATCAAGTAGTTTTGGTGCAAGTGGATTACAGGTAAATCTTTCTTAAACTTCCGCTTGTTCAAGGTTCTGCATGGAATAAGGGAATCCTAAACAGAGAGAGGCTTAGTTTCCTTTTGGTGGCCATTAAATTCTACTGCCCAGAAACCACAGAAAGATGATCTGAAACACCAGGAAAAGGAAATAAACATAAACCCTGAAGAGGGCAATTAAAAAGGGAACTCTGTCAATGTGCACACAGAGAGATAATCAAAGTCCTAGGGGAACAAATATTGCTAAGTATCACCAAGGCCAATTAAAACTTGCTGTGCTCATGGGTAAGACCTTGTCTGGCAGAGTGGAGACACTAATTAGCTCTTTACAAAACCCTGGAATAAAAGCCTCATGTGCTTTCCCAAAGAAAGAAAACCAAGCAAGTGAATTCAGATGTCTTTTAGCCAACAAGATGCTTCCAAAAACTTCTCAGAAGACAGTAATCATCAACACATTAAAAAGAAAAACGTTGTAAGTGGAGAAGATAGTCTAGGTGAGGAATGACGCTGTGGGAGGACACATCTCTTCCTTGGCAATCCTGCCAGGCAGAACCTCACTTTCCGCTCCCCCGTGGCTGTTCGCTAAGAACTGACATGCTGCCGAGAATAATATTATCTTCAGTCAATCTACCAAACAGTGTATTTTTCCAAGATCAGTCTATTGCATAGGAGGTAGAATGCATCTTTCCAGAATAACTGCAGCCAGGAAACAGTGGCCACTACATTTGAGGCAAAAAATCAACGTCCAAAGTTAACAGATAAGAAAGACCTGACAACTCCTCTGGTGAGAAAAGGTCTAAGAAATCCTCCATTAAGTTTTTACTCTAGGTTACCTTGACTCTTACAGCATCTCTGGGGTTAAATACCAGATTTTTCGGGTTCCAAGGACCAATCAATCAACTATTTTAGTGACTGCAGTATGGACAGAATGGCAATACGTACCTGTCAAGGCTCCAAAGCTTCACAGAGCCATCAGCAGCACAGGAGGCCAGATTGACATCTTTTTGGTCCAAGGAGACAGTGGATTTCGGATGGAATACAATTGCTCCTACGTTTGTGTTATGGCCTGAAGGAGTGTCGGAGATAAAAGTTAAAGGGTTCTCGCGGCTTTATAACTGATGTGCAAATACAGACTATGACGAATAATGTAGATATATATGAGGGAACAGGTGGACGTATAGAGTATTAAAGTGACTACTCAACTATTTAAAAAAATGAACTAAATTACAAAAAACACTTTTGCTTTTTTGGTTTAGAGATTGTAAATGCCAGAGTGGGGCTGAACATGAGAGAAATGTGGTATATGTATGACGTCATTATCTTCCAGCCTTGCGGTCAGAAAAAAACAAACCAAGTCAAATCGAATCAGGAATTAATCTTGTGTGTCCTGGGTCTGAGCATAGGTAGAGTGTCAGAGTTTTACTGCTTGACAGAGTTCACAGTGGGAAAAAGATTGAGATTTAAACAACATTCTAACTCACCTCGGAGAGTGTGAAGAAGGTTGCAATCAGGAACAGACCAGAGCTTGCAAAGCCCACTCCTATCAAATACAAAGGAAAGCATCTCAGCCAGGGTTGGTCTGGGAAGGAAAAGGTACCTTGGTAACATTACTAAAGGACAGTCTCTTCTCACCCCCAATAAACTTTATACAGTGGCAGACAGAAAAATAAAAATAAAAGGCTTATCATTTGAAGGGTTATAGAAGAAAGCTACGTCCAGGTTTCATGCAAGCAGAGGCCTCTACTAGACTATAATTAATACAGCACAAGTTGTTCTTCTCCTTAACTTTTGGATTGATTTGTGAGGGAAGGTAGGACAAATTAAACTACCCAATTAATAATAACATTAATAATGCTACTATCACCTTAAACCTGTACAGCATTTTGCTGCTTACAAAGTACTTAAATTTTTTAGACTTTTTATTTCAGAAAATTTTCAACCAATTACTTTCATATCTGTCATCTCAAATAATCCTTATAACAGACCTGTGAGATAGATGAGGCAGGAATGATCAGTTCTACTTTATAAGGGCGGTAAACTGAGGCTTGGGGAGGGGGAGGGAGTGGTGTGGATCCTTGGCTTTCTCCTGAACCTCAGCCTCAATTTCCGCCTAGTCAAGTGGTTCTTGTGCATACAACGTAGGGAAGTTTCCCTCCCTCTAGGTGGCCAGGTCCCACAGAAATAACTCATAACTGAATAGAACAAAACAACAAAGTAATCACATCCTAAGAGTTTTCTGCATATGTGGTGGTAAGTACAAAACAAAATAAACATCAAAACACCAGTTCACATTTACTGAGTCTTACCACATACCATGCACTATCAAGGCAAAAAGCTTTACAGACATCTCACCCCACTTACAGATGAGGAAACTGAAGCTGAGAGATGAAGCATCTTGCCTAGATTATGTAACTAAAACAGAAAAGCTACAGGGCCGGCCCTGTGGCCGAGTGGTTAAGTTCGCACGCTCCGCTTTGGCGGTGTCCCGCATGCCACAACTAGAGGGACCCAGAACTAAAACATACAACTATGTACCAGGGGGCTGTGGGGAGAAAAAGGAAAAATAAAATCTTGAAAAAAAAAAAGGAAAGCTACAGTCAAGTGTGGACACTAGTTAGTCCACAGCTGACTATATGACCTATTCCAAAACACCAGTGTCAAGAACATGACAGACTGCCACATGTCACGGATCTCTGCGGTCCCTTGTGAACAGTCAGAACTGTTCAGAAAGACTATTCATAATATAATGGGCAGAGCAGGAGCATTCCTAGTTTGGTGTGATCATGAGAAGCAGAGGAAGAGGATATGGAAACAGAGCCTAAGACAAATGCTAATTTTTTCCCTGAACCTGTCCCCGCCTTTAGGAAAAAAACACAGGACTTACCAACAAGCTGTGGCCAGCATTTTGGAATTGGGACTAAAGTGGCAGTAGGAGATAGGCCGATCATCCCCAATCTGACTGCAGAAATTATTCAAAGACTTAAAAAAAAAAGACAAATGGTGATCATTAATAGGCTAATCCAAGTGTGTCTTGGCTTTTCCACCATAAAAAACCAAGTTTATGGTTTTAACACAACCCAAGGTTCTTTGATACTTTTTTTGTGAGGAGACACATATAGTGATGACTGAATGGAGTCAAGGCTCATCTGGAACCCCAGCATGCTGTCTGCTACAGTCTTAGTATCGCTAGCTTCTGTGTCAGCTAGATATACACAGGAAAAACGTGGGGAGACATAAAGTGCAGCTTCAACGTAGTAAAAGCAAAAATTAAAGAGCAGAACCACAGGCCTCTGCTGAGTACAAAGGACAACAGGGTCCTGCCACCTAAACTGATGGCCCTCCCAAACAGCAGCAGTGTAAGCAGAGGGATAACTATAGCTGCCTTTACTTTCCTAGAGGCGGCCAAGGGAGAAAACCTAACCAATATTTAAGCACCTTGAAGATGAGATACTCGCTGAGCATCTTACCCGGAGAGATTTGTGCAGCTCTTGCATCTGGGAGGTCCTAGTTGTCTCAGGAATCTCTTTGTGGAGACGGGCCTCTTCCAAGCGTTTCATGGCTCTGTGACATACAAACACCATAATCACCATGAGCAAACGGGTTGTAAACAAGGGTCCACAGGACTGTCTCTGCCGTTCAATTTCACTTCACCACCACAGTCATCATCGAGCAGACCTTCAGTCCTTGAGAGGAAACAAGAAAAAATGCGCTTCTTTCCCCTTCTCGAGGTTCTCCTTACCTGGGCAGTGAATAATTAGCAATCCACAGTCTAGCAACCTTCAGGCTGTTTGGTCCTTCATGGTACCAGGTTTGCTGATACTGAAAGTTAAATTAACAGCAGAAATGTTAAGTCTGAGGCATTCCTGCCCTGCTCATAGCTGTCAATTCCCTAACATAACTGCCTAGAAAAAAGGCGAATTAGTTCAGTAATAGGATGAGGTCAGGCGTATGTGCTTTCTACAGTGTTCGCTTCTGTGAGGTCTTACTGGGCAGTTTCTGGCTCCTTGGTAAAAGTTACTCAAGGGAATGCCATGGCTCTTTCCTGAAGAGGAAACACGCTAACCTTTTCTTTTTTCCTGGTGAGGAAGATTTGCCCCTGGCTAATATCCGCTGCCAATCTTCCTCTTTTTTGCTTGAGGAGACTGGCCCTAAGCTAACGTCCGTGCCCATCTTCCTCTATTTTGTATGTGGGACGCCTCTACAGCGTGGCTGATCAGTGGAGTAGGTCCTCATCTGGGCTGCCGAAGCGGAGCACATGGAACTTTACTTGGCCACAGGGCTGGCCCCACTAATCTCCATTTATTCCTACACAGGAACCACAGACTACTGCCAACAACTATTTCTGAACAGCAGAGTCTTTACGAACATTTCTCCCCTCACCCTAGCAAACCACTGAAAACAGAAAATGAGAGAACTATTCCCTCATTTTGTGTTTATACTATGAAGCCAAAGGCATATCTTACCTCTTCTTTGGACTTCTTAGATTTCTCATCATCTTTTTTGGTCTTTTTTAAGGCATCAGTACCGACTACTGAGAGGATATTTCTTAACCTATAACAAAAAACATCAGAATTAAACAGAGGCAAGATGAGAATGTGGAAAGGACATCCAAAAAGACAGGAAGCTTCCCCTAATCTCTCACCAATCAAACCCTTAGGGGCCTTCTGTAAGAGTCAGCTGCCACGTCTCAACTTCCAGTGTGATTTCTTTCACTTGATCTTTATTTGCAGTTTCCCTAAACTGAACTATAAGCAATTGCTCTACTCAATTTAGAGTTGACTAGCCCCAGTACCACTACCACTGAGTCTGTGAAGAGAGCTAACTTTCGCTCAGTGCCACAGTGCGCTGGATACTGACCCAGGTGCTAAGTCCACAACAATGACTTAAGAAACAGTTCTTGATTTCCACTAGCACAGTCGGGGTGGGGAAGTGCGGAGAGTAACAGGGAACTACAGCACGTTATATCAGCATTACGACAGAGTAAGCAGAGGGTGCTAAAGGGGAACGCAAAAGGATACCTAACGTAGGCTTGGAGGGAGGGTCAGGGAAGACTTCTCAGAGGAGGCGCTACCTGAACTGAGTCCTCAATTAGTCGGGGCAATAGGTCAAGAATGGGAAAGGACAGTTGAAGCAGGGGGTTAAGAAATATAAAGGTCTGGAGATAAGAAAAGCATGTTGAGCTTGGAATCACAAATATGATTGGTACAAATAAATACGGCTGGAGCATGGAACACAAGAAAAGGGCTGGTGAGGGATATGGCTGCAAATGTGAGTAGAGGTCAGGTCACAGAGAGCTCCTAATGCCACAGTAAGGAGGGTTTACGTTTGAGAAAGATCCCTGGAAAAGTACAGAGAATGGTTTGAAAAGGGCAGAATAAGTGCAGGGAAAGTGGACAGGGTACTGCTGTAGGAAGCCTGAGTCTCAGCGGTGGACTGAATGAGGACAGCGGCAGTACGGATTCGAGACATTCGCCTAAGGGACACAACAATCAGCCAGACTTTCTGTTGGAGAAGACAAACAATAAACAACAATAAAAGTCTACCCTTTGAAAATAACATACTATGATAGAAAATAATGGAGGGGCTTACTTTACAAGCGGTCACGTTAGGAAAGCCTTCTTAGACATGGCATTTATGCTGAAACCAAAAGAATAAAAGGGCTTTAAAAGGCAGGAGAGGGGAACAGAAAGAAAAATTAAGTGACAAGACAGAAAAAAAGCTTGAGTATTCCAGGAGGCCCGCTGTGGCTACAAAGTCTAGTAAACTGGGGAAGAGCGGCACAAGGTAAGGCTGAAGGCATGATTAGGAGTCTTTACTCTAAGCATAAGAAGGAGACACTGCAGGAATTTAAGGAAGCAATTAACACAACAGGTTTGGGGCTGTTACAACAGTCTAGATGTGAAAGCAATGGAGGCAGAGAAAAGAAGACACATTGCAAGTACATTTCAGAAGTAGAATAGACTAGATTTCACTGATGGATTACAAAGGAGGTGAGGCAGGTTTTCAACTGAAAACTGAATGGTAGTGTTATTTGCAAGGAGAATAGGACAGGGGTAGGAACAGATGAGCTCAATTTAGACATGCCAAATTTGAAGTACCTATGGAATATTTAGGCTAAAACAGAGATCTGGGCGTCATCAGAATACACATGGTAAAGGATGCCAGGGAGCAGATGAGATCACCCAGGGTGAGTGCAGAATGAGGGGAAAGAACCGCAGCACATAAAGGTTAGGCAGGGAATACAGAGGCTTACAGGCGAGTGAGAATCAGTCAGGAAATAGGAGGAAAATCAGGATTTGGTCTTATGAGAGCTGAGGAAAGGGAGTGTTTCAAGGAGGGAGTGGCTGCCAGCGTACTAGGGCTGTTCTTAGTAAAGATGAGTTGATGAGCTTAGTAAAGAGCAATTTCAACGTGGTAGCGGTCAGTCAGTCAGCAGTGGGTTGAAGAGGAAATGAGGGGTAAGGGCCTTAAGAGAGTAAATGCAATGAGAGAGGACTAGCTGAGCCCCAAGTCCTGAAGAGGCAGGCAGGCTAGGTGGCCCTAGGAAAGAGGGTTCACGGTGGAAGGGTCAGGCTGTCATCCGTGTTTCAGGTGGCGCTTACTGTGCCAAGGGCTCATGGGTCACTGGTTCTCCAAGTGCCAGGGGTGGGCAGGCAGTGGCACTGCACCCTGTCCAATACTGTGCCCTGATGGAGAAAGCTCTGAGGTCTCCTGCCCCCCAGTTCAACACTTTCTGACGTTCCTTTTGCATCCCTCCCATTAGGACAATCAGTCCCCCTCATCTGGGAGCCCCCTTTCTCTCCTCTAGCCGTTCCTGGCACCTGGACACCTACCCAGAGGCGCCCCCTCCTCTCTCATACCCCCACCCTGTGGCCAGCCCAGCTGGTTGTGTAAGATACTAGGTGGGTTCACAGTGATTTTTTTTTCGTTGTAAATTAAAGAGGCCGAGCATTGTTGGTTCCAGTTAATGGACATGAGATAATGTTAGAGGTTTTAAAGTGATTAAATGTACAGACTATACAAACCAGGAAAAAAAAATGACGAAGGGGAGACATTGGACAGTGGATAAAAAGAGGTGGGCCTCACAACTGCATATGACTAGCCTGTAACTAAGAGACTTTAAAACTTAAAAATCACAAGAGGAGGATTATCTGAGGACATGGCCCTCTTTGAGTAATATCCAGAAAACGCTTATCGTTGTTTTATGTCATTGTCAAGGAATGCGTTTGTTGTCTAAATTTTCAAAGTTCAATGACAAATGTTTACCAATGCAAAATTCCACACTTGGCGGGGGCAGATTATGTTAACACCTTCTTCACAGTTTATAAAGAAAAGTTAGTCGTGGAATCAAAATTGGCCTAAGACTCAGATAATGGGCTAAACTCTTCTGTTAATATTATCTGAGACATTCTATTAAAGCTTTGGCTACGATTACCAACCGAAATTTAGAACTAGAACCCTGTGATTAAAAAAGAGAAGGATAACTATTTAGAAAGGGCACCTTTCTCTTCTCTCAGCAGGCCCCTCTCCAAAAAGCGTGATGGGCTCGCCCAAGGCTCTAAGGCAAGCCTTGACCTCTGAGTCATCCGTAGAAACATTGATCTGCCGGGCTCGCTTCCTTCTTTCAAACTCAGCTAATACTTCGGCCTGTCGCTCACTGATGTGCTCTTCAATTTCAAACACTTCTCCTATGAAAAGAATATGCAACATCCGCATAATCACCAGATCTTCTTCAAATGGGGGAAAGAAAGAATTTCTCACAATTTGAGTCTGTGTGTGCCCCTAGGGAAAGTTAATTGTCTAATCTATTACACACTTTATAGGTTACTGTTTCTCAGTTTATCAAATTATGCCAAACACAGAAAACTAAATGACACAGCTTTCAAAGGCAGGAATATGGTTCACGCCACCTTGTTCCATTTGGTAACCTTACACCTACATAAACACATAGCTGAGAGATGAGATGAGAGAGTAAGAGTATGGAGCATCTTTAGCAAATGAGTTAACGAGGTCTTCTATCCAGAAAGTAAAACAGAAACGTTGTTTTAACAATTGCCAAAGTCATTCTCTAAAACAGTCCCAGTACAAGGACACCACAAATATAACTTGTAAATTGGAAATAAGTACCATGAAAATGATATTCTTTGACTATAAGGATTTTTGGATAATCTAGCAGCTAGTTTTAAAACTCACACCAAATACAAGCATTTGGATGGAAAATGAGAAGTACAGTAGTGATGCAGTTATGTTTAAAACAGCATAAAAGATTTAAAAAGTCACGCATGTACATAGAAAAGAATGTTTGGGAGGATCAATGAGAAACTTGACAGAAATCACTTCTGCAAAGAAATCTTTTCATTTTGTTCTTCTGTACTGTTTGCATTTCTTATGACAAACACTATAATTTTATTTAAAAATATAGTGGACTATTAGTTACTGACATGGAAAGATATCCTTAACAGTATACAGAGGGAAAAATGCAAGTAACAAAACAATTTGTATATCATGGTTTCATTTATGGAAAAAAATTATACACTTTTATAGATTTATTAAATTCTTGGAAAGATATACACCCAGTTAATAAGGATTACAGGATTTTCTACTTCACACATTTCTACATTGTTTGATTTTTTCAAAATGAAAATAACTATTACTATTTAAAATTTTTTTGCTGATTAAGATTTCCCCCAAGCTAACATCCATGCCAGTCTTCCTCTATTCTGTATGTGGGTCCTGCCACACTGTGGCCGCCAACGAGTGGTGCAGGCCTGTGCCTGGGAACCAAACCTGGGCTGCCAAAGCGGAACGCACCGAACTTAACCACTAGGCCACAGGGCCAGGCGCCACAATAACTATTATTTTTATAATTTAAAAAAGATATCTCATTTTAAGTGAAAAGTAATTGGAAAACTAAAAAACGGAGAATATTATAAATATATAATAAACCACCGTAGCTCCAAACCAATGCCACAACTATGCTGGATCTCCAAAAGACAAACGGAATCACTTTGAATCTAAATACACACTGAATAAATTCCCGGTAAAATTACTAACAATTCACGGAAGAAAAACTATACAAAATGTTTTAACAAAAAGGCTCTCTGGATAGGGTAGGCAAAGTATGGCCTTACACAGATCCAAGTTTAAAAACTGAAATTTGTTGACGCTATAAAGCCAGTGACATCTAAGTTTAGGGAAGGCATCATAACCAAAAATCTGAGCACCAAAGGCAAAGACGGACTCACAATTCGCATCTTACCAGAGGTTATGTTAATATTTCCTGCTTCAATTCCCGCTTTAAGTCCTTCTTTTCCCAAAATCCCAGACTCTCCTTTGGCCAGACGCTCCCTCTCCTTCTCTTCCAAACTTCCATAATAGATGTGTGGTTTCTTCACAACAGGAGCCACCAAGTCATCGGGTGCCTTGGTTTTGGTTGCCTGCTTAGTTAAAGACCTGGATTAGCCTAAGGCTTCATCTTAGCAACTGACCCGCTTCCCGAGGATGGAGCTCATCCTGAGCTTCAATCCTATTTCCTCCCCAACCGAAAGGACAAGTTGGACACCAGTTCAGATGCATTTTCACTATTTAGGGGGGTGTTTCAGTCTCTCGATCACCTAAGTTTTGCAGATAGAAAGAAGTTGATAAAACTAGTGAATTTCTCTTGCTAATTTTCCTATCAAAGGTTTGCTCTGAAACGTGTTCACTTCATTCGGTTGGAAGCGCAATTCTGGGGTTTTACGACCCTTCCAGGGTCACTGCTCATCACAGGGGAAACATCAAGGACAAGTGAAATAACCAAGGCGATGTTAAGGGGAAACAAGTTACAACGCTGCCGGTCTATACATTTCAAACGTTTTCAGACGTGAGGCAGTGGATATAAAGTAAGGAGGCCTCGTTACAATTAAGAGGCCTCCTAGACACAAATCTTGGCCAAGACACACTACGTCCTCCCTTTCCGAGCTGCGTTTCTGGATCAGTCGGAAGAGGTCTTTACCGTTCGCGGGTGTAGCGAGGGGTGCAAGTGAGCTAAAGCACAAGAAGGGAGGGAGGGATCAGGAAAACGCTGCTCCTCAGACCTCCACCGCCTTAGCACCTGCCCTAACGGCCCCAGCCCGCGGGGACCCCCACCCCTCCGCGCTCCCTGCCAGAGAGAGCTGAGATCTGTACCGTGGAGGAGGCGCGTGAGGAAGCCATGCTGGGCTCTGGAGCCGCGAAGCCCCAGCGAAATCCGAGCCCTACGCTTCAGAGCGTCCACCGCGCGCCCAGCAAAGCGGAACTGCGTCACCTACCGGAAGTGGACCCAGAGCCGACGCTGCGTCCTGGGTGGCGTGGAGCATGACGGGAATCGTAGTAGGGAAGAGTCTGGGCGCGTCGAGAGGCGTGACCCGTAGTCGTCCGAGGAAAGCACGCGGAGGACGAGGTTCTGCGAGGAGAGAGGCTCAGAGTAGTCTGGGAAGTGTAGTCCAGTTGGCCTGGAAGAAGAGTCGCGGTGGGCGCCGAGGTTCTGGGAAGGGGCCGAGCAGGCTTGAAAAGAGGTAGGTGCGTGCAGGCGCGCGGCTCGGGGCTGAACTCTGGAGCAAATCGAGGGCTTCCGGGGCCTGCTGTCCCTCCTGGCCCAACGAGCGGCTTGACGTCGTCCTGGAGCGGAGGTCCCTGTTGCCATGGAAACCCTCGCCCTGGACCCCCGAGTGCTGCCCTGGAGCTGCGGAAGGAGAGCTGTTCTCCTCCGCTGTGCGGAAGTTCTCTCCCAGGGGCTCCCCCTGAGCTGGGGGAATTTGCGGTGGGTTTGAGCAGCGGCGAGAGATTAAGCTCGAGGAGCCCTCTAGCGCCAGAGTATAATAATGACCCGGCGGAGGAGCCACGCCTGATTTTGTTGTCTGTCTTCAGCCCGGTCTTTGTATCAGATGTATCAGATGCAGAGTGAGATGATGGATGTGAGGCGACAGGTAATCGGCACGCAAGCAACTCTGCCGGGCCCTGCGTTCTGCTGGGTGCTGGGGCCTCAGAGATGAACAAGACGAGGCTTTTGCTCCCATGTCGAGGGTGGAGATGCTCAAAATATTGGTGTTTCCCGAGCTGACAGAGCCCTTACCCACAAGGACAATGACAATAATACTGGTTGTTGTTTATTGAGCGTTTACTAAATGCCAAGTTACGTTCCAGGAACTTACTCTGCATTACGTCTTTGAATCCATACAACAAAAGAGTACAGTTACAGAAACTAAGATGTAGTGAAAGATGAAGCTAATTGTTCGAGATACTTGGTGGGTGGGATTAGAACCTCTGCCCTCTGCTCTTTTGCCTCCAGAGAGCGCTTGTACCCACTACCCTATACTGCTTTGTAGTGGCGAGCTTTTCACAATCAGCAGAAAAAGTTAAGAAAATGCAAAGAAGTTTTTTTCTTTCTTTTAAGCATTCCCCCGAAACCTCCCCCCCCTCCCCAAACTTTGGCTTCCTCTGCCATTTGCCTACATTGGTATCAGGATATTATCTGATTTAATATAAAGCGATTTGAAATGTAATGTGCTAGTGTTTGGGGTTGATAATATCACCTCTATCTGTCCCAAGCTTCACGGGAGAAGGAAACGCTTATTCCTTTGTGTATTTCACAGTCCTTGATACATCCCAGATACAAGTAACAATAATTTATATCTGTTAATACTTTAAAGGAGCTTTCACTTACATCATTCTCATTACATCAGTCAATTACATCAGTCATCTTACGTGAATCCTCACCATGTAACCTATGTATAATGTTTATAGGAAGCTGACATTTATTAACCAAACTAACAGCTCCCACTTCATCTGTAAAGTGGGGGTAATTTTGTTGGCGTGCAGGATTTCTATGTGTAAATAAAAATGTAAAGAATGGAAATGGAAAAGCATAGCACAGTGCTGAAGAAAAGTTCATTTCACTGCCTTTATTGGCTCTCTCAGTTTATTCAAGAGAACATTTACTGACTGGTTATCATAGATACAGTCTACTGGATGCTGTGGAGAATATAAGGACGCAACGCACAGATTTTAAACTCAGTTGGGGAGTTTTATTTTCTTCTTAAAAAAATGTTTTCTGTTAGCATAAGCATTACCTAGGGTTTTCAGACTCTGTGGAGTGTTCTGTTGACCCTCTTTGTATATTTGTTCTCTCTCCTTGGAGTGACCTTAATCTCTTTCTCTGCCTGTCCTTCACCAGTCAACTAAGACATCATCTCCTCCAGGAAGCTCTCCATGTTCCTGTCCATGCCATGCTCAGGCCAGACTGGATTGGTGCCATTGCATTACCCTTGTCAGAGTTTTATTACACTGTGTTGCAATTTTCTGTTTACATGTTTGTTTTCCCCACAGACTGTGTCTTCCTTTTAACTCTGTGCTGGAGCACAAGAAGTGTTTGTTTCATGAATGACGTATCCATTTAGGACCTGCTTAGCCTCTGAGGATAACTCTGTGAACTGGTGAGTTAGAGGAAGTTTTCATGAGGTTTAGTAAACTGATTTTAGCATTCAGGGGTGATCACAGATCTCTCACAATTTGCATGTAGAGTTGAGCAAATTTAGTGGCTTATATACTCTCCCACTAACTATGCTGAATTAAGATGTGATCTTTAGCTTTATCCTTTTAGCTAGAATATTTCTTTGAATGTGACAGGAGCATGAGGTTAAAGTGATTGTTGCCTAGAATTCTCTTTACAGGTAGCTTGCCGTTTTAAGTTCTTGATGAAAGAGTTTTTTGGAATTAGAAAGTTGTGGATCTCCATCATGTAATAAAAATGTAATAATCATCCACCTAAAGACTTAGAAGCCTATGTGTGAATCCAAATGAGTCTTTTGTATCGCCATTCGTTTTAGCATGCATGCTTACAAGTTGATCTTATATTTGTAGCTGAGATTTATCCCCTCTAGTTTTTCCTTCTTTCTGCCTTTTTAGCAGCTAATAGTTCACTGGGCCTGGCCCTTGGTGTTGATTTCAGTATGCTGCGACGAAAACCAACGCGCCTGGAGCTCAAGCTTGATGACATTGAGGAATTTGAGAGTGTTCGAAAGGACCTGGAAGTAAGAGCACGACTTTCAAACCTTTAGGAGTATTTAAAGCAATTACTCTAACTTTTGAACTCTAGACTCTTGTACCAACAGCATTTGAAATCTCTATTTGGATGCTTTATGGGCCTCTCAAACTTAATGTATTAGTTTCTCGTGGCTGCTGTAACAAATTATCACAAACCTGGTGGTTTCAAACAACAGAAATTTATTCTTTCACAGTTCTGTAGGCCAGAAACCTGAAATTGGTACCACTGTTCAAAATCAAGGTGTCAGCAGGACTACGCTCCCTCCAGAGGCTCCAGGGGAGAATCTGTTCCTTGACCCTTCTAGCTTCTGGTGGCCACTGGCATACCTTGGCTTGTGGCTGCGTCACTCCGGTCTCTGCCTCCTGATCACATGGCCTTCTCTTCTATGTCCCTGTGCCCCCTCTAGTAAGGATACATGTGATGGCATTTAGGGCCCATCTGGATAATCCAGGATAACGCCCCCACCTCAAGATCCTTTATTTAATCACATCTGCAGAATTAGGACCTGATAGCTTTGGGGGTCATTATTCAGCCTGTTACACTTAACATGTTAAAACGGAAAACCTCTTGATTTCTTCCTCAAATCAGTTTCTCCTCAGTGTTCCCCATCTCGATACCTGTGCAGTCGCTCAAGCCAGAAACCTGAGAGTCACTCTTGAGGTCCCCCTTTCCCTCGCCCTTTATGTTCATTCTGTCCATAAATCCTTTGATTTTACCACAAGAATATTTCTAGAATCTACCCACACGTTTCCATCTCCACCGTACAACCCTAGTCCAAGTAACCATCCTCTCTCTCTGTACAATTTCCGTAGCATCCTAAGTGGTCTTCCTTCTTCCACTTTTGTCACTTCAGTCCATTTCCCCATCAGGTGTGTAGAATGATCTTTAAAGAAATTCAGATCATGTCATTTCCCTGCTTAAAACTCTTCACTGGTTTCCTGTACTTAGAATAAAATCTCAGTTCCTTATCGTGGCCTACAAGATTTGTATGTTCTGGCTGCTCTCAGGTTTGCCTTGCTCTCTGTACCCAGGCACACTGGCTTTCCTTTGTTTCCTTGAACATGCCAAACTGTTGATCGCTCATGGCCTTTGCACATGTTACTTCTCTGTGCCTCGAGTGCTCCCCCTCTCTTCATCTCTCTGTTTAAATGTCGTTTCGTCTGAGAGGCCTCTTCTGAGCCCGTCCTAGTTAGGCGTATCATTTCTATCCATGCTGCCTGCATCTCGTTAGGGTCTCTCAAGTCACTTTATTCTTTTATTTCATAGCATTTATTATAATTTACAATGGTTGGTTTGTTTATTGTAAAACCAGTTACATTAGGAACCTTGATGGTAGAAATCACATCTGTCTTCTTCCCTGCTGAGTTCCCAGCATCTTGTACATAGTAGGAGCTCAATATGTATTTTTAAGTGCAGCCTTACCCCACGGTATTAGATGTCCATTAATAAGACTTAAATTCTGGGGCCGGCCCGGTGGTGCAGCGGTTAAGTGCGCATGTTCTGCTTTGTGGCGGCCCAGGGTTCTCTGGTTCGGATCCTGGGTGTGGACATGGCACTGCTTGTCAAGCCATGCTGTGGTAGGCGTTCCACATATAAAGTAGAGGAAGATGGGCATGGATATTAGTTCAGGGCTAGTCTTCTTTAGCAAAAAAGGAGGATTGGCAGCAGTTAGCTCAGGGCTAATCTTCCTCAAAAAAAAAAGACTTCAATTCTTTAGTGGCCTTCAGAGTGAAGTCCAAATTCCTTAGGATGGCATGCAAGGCCCTTTATGACCTGGGCCTTGCTCATTACTCCACTCTATCTGCCGCTGCTGAATTATCTTTAACTTGAATCTCAGTGCCTGTGCACACTCCGTTCTTTTACTGGAAATGCCCTTTCCATTTCTTTGCCAGGATAACTCCTGCTCATTTTTTGACTCAGCTCTTTTCCGAAGTCTTCCTAGACTACCTGCCCCCCGCTGGGTTAGGTTCAACCTCTTCCCCCTGTGCACCTCTCTTGTAGGCACTGTCACTCTCTGTTGTAACTGTCTGTTTGCTTTTCTGTTTTCCCCCACGAGGCCATATGCTTCTTGAAGGCAGGAATTAGTGTTTTCTTCTCTGCATCTGTTCCTGGCAATGCCAGGCCTAGAGGAGATGCTCAATACAAGTCTATTCTCATTTGCTGTCCTACTAGATATTTTGTACACACCTATGAATATAATGGCTTTATTATGTATTGTGTATGTTTCTTTTTAAGACAGATAACTTGGATTTCTTTTCCCCCTTTCTCACCCCGGGGGGCCTTTAGCGTTCTCTAAGCATTATAATTTTTTTTTTTTGAGGAAGATCAGCCCTGAGCTAACATCTGCTGCCAATCCTCCTCTTTTGCTGAGGAAGACTGGCCCTGAGCTAACATCCGTGCCCATCTTCCTCTACTTTATTTGTGGGATGCCTGCCACAGCATGGCTTGATGAGTGCTGCCGTGTCCGCACCTGGGATCAGAACTGGCGGACCCCAGGCCGCCAAAGCAGAACATGTGCACTTAACTGCTGCGCCACCGGGTTGGCCCCAAAGCATTATAATTTTTTGCTTCCTTTTTTTTGTGCTGAGGAATGTTTGCCCTCAGTTAACATCTGTTGCCAATCTTGTTTTTTTTCTTCTTCTCCCCAAAGCCCCCCAGTACATAGTTGCACATTCTAGTTGTGAGTGCCTCTGATTGTACTGTGTGGGATGCCGCCTCAGCATGGCTTGATGAGTGGTGCCAAGTCCATGCCCAGGATCCGAACTAGTGAAACCCCAGGCTGCCGAAGTGGAACGCACGAACTTAACCACTCAGCCACAGGGCAGGCCCCAACCAAGCTTCCTCTTTTTGCTGAGGAAGATTCGCCCTGAGCTAACATCTGTTGCCAATCTTCCTCTTTTTGTAGGTGAGCTGCTGCCACAGCATGGCCACTGACAAGTGGTGTAGGTCTGCACCTGGGAACCGAACCTGGGCTGCCAAAGCGGAGCATGACAAACTTGAGCAACCACTTGGCCACTGTCGTTGGCCCATAGTTTTTTGCTTTTTAAAAGCTCATATTGATAGTGTCTAAGGGTGAGCTTTGAGTATGGTTTAAACTTCAGTTATCATGAGTCTCATAAAATGCTAGCACGCTGACCTTTGACTCTTTGAGTCAGCACACCGCTGAGTTAGTCTTTCTCCTAAGGACAATTAGCCAGTGGGTTTGACCTATTTTACAGCAACTTCGGAGGGACGGATAGTTTTGCCCCAAACTGAAATGAAACCAGTCGAAAACTGGTGTTTCGTTTCTTACTAAAATTGGTTTGATGACATTTTGATGACTCCACATTCTGAAAGAGTCAGCAGTTTTCATGGTGGGAAGCCTTTGAAATGATTCATTCCATTCGGATACTCTCAGGGTTTCTTATGGCTTATAAAACGCTAGCATCCTTTGCCTTTAGAACTTGATTTCACAAAGGTGTCTGGGGAGAACTTTCTAATGTTGCCTCTGGGTAGTGTAGACTAGAGAGTGACTCAGAAAAGTCATTATGTTTATATATATATGTGCAATACCTTGTTTGATGCACTATAATACTTAGATGTTGGCATTTAAATGCTCACAGCTCAGCAGTAAGTGATGAAGAAGGGTGGCGATTCCAGTGATTAGAGTAGTCAAGCCGTTCTTCTAGTAAGAAACTCGAGATCAGACGTATGTTCCCTCTCCCAGAGAAGGTTATCAGCATCTGATACCGTCTTTACACACAGGTAGTGGCAGTTATGGATAAGGTTTAGTCTCTCTTTTTGAAAATGACTAAACGGAGACATAGGCTTTGTGAATTCTGCAGTCACTTGTGACTAAAAAGCCAGACCTTTTATCTGAAAACAAAATGAAACCTCAAAACTCAGGGCTTTTGATAAGATAGCACAAAACCTGTGTCCCTGTGTTACATTTAATCTCATGGTGTCAGTCAAGCTGTTAATTTCTGGTGGTTATCGTTTTACCAGTAGCTTTATTTTTCCTTCTCTTCTCTTGAATACTACATTGGCTGAAACATCCTTCTCTCTGCCTTGTCTGCCAGCTCTTAGTTATCTTTCTAACTGCAGCTTCCCGCTGTGAACCTCACTGCTGCCCCCTCAGCTCCTCACCTCTGCTCTGTGTCTCTTTGGCAGTGTGGGCTTTCCTGTGTCATAGCCCTGGTCATCCTGTTGTACTTGTCTGTCTGCCTGTTTCCCTGTTAGACTGTGACATGCTGGAGGGTAGGGGTTATATCTTTTATCACTATATCCCTGTATCCCCCTTGTAACCCTAACCATCTAAACCTAGGATTTCAGTTTATTGTTCTGTAGACCCTAACCCTACCCTCTAGCCTATGCCTAGTACATGGTAGGTACTAAATAAATGTTTGCTATTGGAAAGACTGTTGCCTTAATCCTAAAACTTTTACGCTTTCAGAACCGTAAGAAACAAAAGGAAGATGTGGAAGTTGTAGGAGGCAGTGATGGAGAAGGCGCCATTGGGCTCAGCAGTGACCCCAAGAGCCGGGAACAAATGATCAATGATCGAATTGGTTATAAACCCCAACCCAAGCCCAACAATCGTTCATCTCAATTTGGAAGTTTTGAATTTTAAAGGTGCATTATCTTGTGTACCAGAGCCCCGGAATGGAGTAAAATGATGGCAGAAGTACAAACAAGATTTAGAGAATCGAGTGCTTGGAATCAAGCAGAATGTTTAACCTCCTGCAGAGAGAAATACTTCTGCAAGAGATTACTGATGCTTAACTTTCACTCTAAGCTGAAATCCAAACTCTAGTTTGTCTCTGGAAAATTTGACTCTATAAAACTTGTCTGATTTTTGTTTTTAAAAATAAATCTATTTTTGGAAAAGGGTGCAACATCCTTAAGGAAGTATAATAACACTGTTAGCCCCCAGACTTTAAAAGGTAATTCCTTGACAAGAGGTAACATCCTTCTTCCCATCTGTGTTCAAACACTCTTAGCACAGAACACTTCCAGTTGGTCCCTGTCACTGACTTTCATTTAACTCATTTATTCAGCAATTATTTATTGAGCGCCTACTATGTGCCAGGTACCATTCTAGGCAGTTAGTCACGTCAATGAACAAAATCAACAAAGATCTGTGCCCTTGTGGAGATTAGATTCTAGTGATTTGGCGTAAACTTGACCAAGTTGTGGGTTTCTAGAATCTGTTTATAGAATGGCTTTGTAACTAGTTGGGGGTAAGTTTGGGAGGACAGGCAGTGGAAGGAAACATAATGGGAATGTTTCTAACAGTATTACCATCATTCCAATTCTCCTTTTCTCAACTCGTCTAAGAGTTTTTCCCACTACGAGCCAATCTGAGAAGCAGCTCAGAGGGTAATTTAGAATTATGTCCTGTTGTTTTCACTGTTTAATTCAACTACAGGGAACCACCAGCTGTGGTAGAAAGAACCTCTGGAATCATTGGTACTAAAGAGACCCCTTCGCAGGGTCTTTCTGGGTAGTTTAAGTCTAGGTAATAACAGTGTGGGAGAGGCAGGGATAAAAGAGTAGACAGTTTTCCTTCCTCCAACCGTTCTTACAAACCCTTTATTCTTCCAGTTTTATCTAGGACCTTGAATTCTGTTATCTTACAGTCTTAAAAACATAGCAAGAATCAGGCTTCAGATAGGGAAATGTTACATTATTTTGAAGCCTGCAAAGGCCAATAGCTAAGGGCAAAAAAAAAAAAAAAAAAGAGGAAGAAACAAGGCTGGCTGTCACTGTGACTTCCACCATGAATAGACACAGAAGCACAAAAACATTGTGGCTCCTGAATTTTTTCCCCTTCCCTCCTGTTAGCAAATACTCGGAGGGCTGTGTGCAGAAGACGCTGTACCGAGTGCCTTATGCAGATTATCTCATTTAATCTTTAACTCCTATGGGGAGAGTATTTTATCCTAATTTTACAAAAGGCAAAACTAATGCTCAGCTATTGAGGGGTAGAGCTGAGACTCCAACCCAGGCAGACTGATTTCTGAACCCACGCTTCTAAACTTCTTACTACACCGCTTTCCTAGTCTTCCACTGCTGGGTCTAAGAATGTGGGGACACCAGGGGTGGAGTGAGGAATTGGTGTTTCAATTCTCAGGAAATTTCCATGCTATTTATAAAGGAGACAGTTACCAGATTAGTAGATAAGAGCTCATTGCACCTGTAAATCTTTCTTGACACAACTGAGATCACATGCATCAATTGTGTATTTCTCGGGTCCGAGCGTTCATTTCTGGATTGCTCAAGCTCAGGAAGATGGTCAAGTGTTGTGAAGAGATGCCAGCCTTAGCCAGAAGAGTGGACCTTTCCTTTTCCCGAAAGCCGGAAGAACGATAATCAGAAGACAATAAAAATATACTTAGTGTGGCTTGGACAGCCAGCCCTCGTGGTCTAGTGGTTCAGATGCAGCGCTCTCACCGCTGCGGCCCAGGTTCCTGTCCTGGTCAGGGAACCACGCCACCTGTCTGTCGGTTGGCATACATGGCAGCTGCGTGTTGCTGTAATGCTGAAAGCTATACCACCAGTATTTCAAATACCCGCATGGCCACCCAAGGTAGATAGTTTTCAGGGGAGCTTCCAAACAAAGACAAAGGAGGAGGACCTGGCCACTCACTTCTGAAAAAACTCGTCATGAAAGCCCTACGAACAGCAGCGGAACATTGATGTAGCCCCACAAGGTGAGAGGATGGTGCAAAAAGACCAGGCAGGTTCTGCTCTGCTGTACACAGGGTCACTAGGAGTTGGAATTGACTTGACAGCACTAACAAGTGGCTTGGATGCCTATCATGTGCTGGATGCTTCATACCTATTGCTCTTAATTCAAATAGGTACTAGTATCGCCTTTTTATAAGTGAGAAAACTCAGGCTTAGGGATTATTAAAATAACTTGCCTAAGGTCACACTTCTATTAAGTGGTGGAGCCAGGACTAACTCAAGTATGCTTGACTCCAAAGTCCATGCTTATCATACTACACCATGGAAGAGACTAGGCGTGGTGCTGAATGGCAAGATGCCCATCTGGGGGCCAGTAGGAAGGGCAAATAACACCAGCATTCTGGCATTACCAAAGGGATAGGCAGGGCCAATGCTCATCGCAAGGGTTGGCAGTGAAGTTCCTAGAGGCCCAACTCAGGGCCTCTTGCCTGACAGTATAAATACAAGGAAGGGATTATGATATGACAAGTTAGCTTCTAAATTCAGGAATCCTTGGTATACTACGTTATCTGATGCAGCTTCATGAAGACCCTGTCTCCTGTGCAAAAGGTCATGTAGATCTTCTGGCACGTACTAGCTTGTCATTTTAAGTGGAGGAGGAGGAGGAGAGTGAGATGAAGACAGAGAGATCAGGCCACCTAAAAGACTGACAGCTTAAAAACTGATGGTAATGGCCAGACTCTATGTGGACAATGAACAGACTACTTACTCTGACATCACTCTGGGAGAAAGACATACATAAAATCACAAAATCAAAATATTTATTCTCTTCTTTTGTACATGACACTGTTAAAACATTCCTATGACAGCAATACTGCTCTCCAGGAGCTTACAATCTAAAGCAGTCAACATTAATTGTAGACTCAGTGATTAAGGCATAATATCAAATGCAGACTTTGTATCTTTAGATGTATCTTCTAAAAGCAGCAGCTAGAGAGGGCAGGATCAAAATTAAATGACATGAAAATGTACCCTCTGCCCCCTCTCCTTATAAGAAACCCCTTGTGGCCAGAATCCAAGACCAGTGCCCCACAGCCTGCAAGGGAATTCCAGACAACCCTACCATAGAAGTAGTGAAGAAACCTTAACCTTTAACTCCCCGTTGGACACAAAGGATTCCCTGTTTGTGGGCAACGGGGAGCTTAGTGTTCCTCTAGCATAGACTGGAGACAGCACCTAAGATTCTGTAACTCTGCGGATGGTAGTAGGTAGCTCTTTACCTAGCCTTATAGAAATTCTAGTTGGACAATTGCTCCTTGAACCACGCTGAAGGTCTCTACCAAGTTTTACGCCTTTTGGTTGGTATCTATATCGACTGCACAGCAATGTTCATAGAGATTTAATAAACTAGATAAATGGGATAAAAGACTGAAAGGAAGAGAAAAGCAGAGCAGAATACGGGACCAAAGAAATGGGGATATGCCTTTCTAATGTGAAGAGGGAAAGAGGAAAAGAGAAATCTGATCCAAAAGGAACAAAGAAGTCAGGCACTAAATTCCCAGTGAACACGGACACAGAGATGAAAGTCAACAAGACCATTATATCATCACAATCCAAGAGCTCAGGGCAGATGGAATTTAAGCTTTAATTTTCCTCCTTCAGCAGCTTCCTCCTTTGGCGACCTGATCGAAGAATTGCGGGATTCAGGTTTGTCATGAGACTATCTTGAGTACCTGAAGACCTAGCTCAAACTGATGTTTCTGAGTTTCAAATTCACAGCATTTTGTCTTAACCGGCCTTGATTAACCGTACTGAAAAGGTCCTGTACCTGAAAGGGTATTTCACAGCAGCTCACATAAGATTTCTAGAGAGCACCAGGGTCACTACTAACCATTGATTCTTATTATTTTTCATGGTTTTATTATTCCTTGGCTTCTGAGACAATAAGAGACTATTTACACCTTAGTGTTGGATTCTGTCAGTACCTGTGATTCACTCTGCTGATGCTAAGTGTCAGCGTTACAAGGGCCTGGAATGAGAGAAAAGCACACAACTCTAAATGTTGTTCTTCAATTTTAACCTCCGTCCAGTAGGCTCATAACCCTCCCTTGGTTCAAAGCCATGCAAGTACACATTCCTCGCTATCCAATACTTAATTGGCACCCACGGAGAAAGTACAAACTTCAAAACCACAACAGAGGCCAACAGGATAGCAGTGTTTTGTCCCCTCGGCCCTGAGGCACAAGTGGAGTCTAGCACCAAGGAGGGCAGGATTTAACAGACCAGCAGGAGGAGTCTCTTTACAGAGGTAGTTTGGACCGAACAGACTGCAGTGTATACTAACAACCAAACAGAATAAAAATCCCATGTGATTCTTCATTGAGAAAAGAGTTTTGGCCACTTGTGATCTAATTAAGCCCCAAGAGTAACAAAGATGGGCAAAAGAAAGAGGATCTGCCTGGTATGGGCATGGAGTTTGGGGGCTGAGGAAAATCTGGCCATCAGCAGACCATACACTAAGTCTCTCCAAAGAGAAGGCTGGACTTCTGCCCTTCTGGCCCGAACTGGCTGATTTACACTGCAGATCAAAGGTCTTTTCAATCTTCAAGCTACTTCCAAGAAAACACAGATCTATTAAGATAAGGTCTAGTGATTTCATCCATGATGGGAAAAGTTACTTTGGCTACAGCCCTTTGTGCACATGCGCTTGGGTACACATACACACAGATGTGGCTGGATCAATGTTTGTGGAATGACTAAGTGTTTAGATGAGCAGCATTCAGTACCTGACTTAAGCCCAGACATACCACCTACTAATAGCAATTCAAATTCCATGCCCAATACCAGGTAGCTCACTCACCAGGTGATACTCCCTTCGCTTAAAGCAGACATTCTCAAAGTGTGGTCCCCTGACCATCAGCAAGAGCATCGCCTAGGGACTTGTTAAAAATGCCAATTTGGGGGCTCTGGCTTAAGGGCAAGAAACTAGTCTTTTAACAAACCCTCCAGGTGATTCTGATGCATGCTAAAGTTTGAAAACTACTGGTTTAGAGGCAGACACACGAAAACAATTAATGGGAGAAAACGACTCAAACTCTTGCTTCATTCAGCTGTGACAAACCAAGGTACCAAGTCAAAACGTCAATGGTTTTGTTTTAAAATATCTACTTCTATTTTCTCAAATTGATTGTCATCCTTTTTTTTGATTGACAAGTTCATTCTAATCAAAATCTTAAGTGGGAACACAAGTGGATGAGTCAGCCACCCAAGAATGCACATTTCTGCAAGCTCCAGGCCTGAATTTAGTCTCAAACCACCCCTCTGCCCACTACAAAGATTTCAGCATAACACATTGCACCTCGGGAAAGGCACAATGTATTTCTCACTCACTGAGTCCAAAGACTTGGAACTTATTTTTTTAATGTTAAGTTTGGGTTCTGGGTTTAGTTGGGCAAGAATTTCCCTCAGCTGCTGTCAATCCTGGCTGAAGTTAATCCCTTTCCTTCACTGACTCAGGAAAAATACTTCAAATTCACATATTGTCTGTTAAAAAAATGAAAAAAGAAGACTACAAGAGGAAACAGGTGATCAAGCTGCCGAATAGAACGCTACCTGGATTAGACAACAATTGGATCTGAGATGACGGGGGAGGAGAGGACATCTCATGGGTGGCTTCACCTCAAGAGAACTGAGAATCTCAGCTCATTAGGAAAAAATGGGAGGTTACCAGTTTAGCTCAGAGACTGTAAGCTAAACCTCTGTTGATATGTGTGTGTGTGTGTTGTGTGTGTGTAAGGAGATAAGGAGCAAGAAGGGAAGATCGGAGTAGGAATCATGTCTTCCAGCCTTGAACTGCTTCCCACTGCAATTGATAAGGCCACACCATGGAGTTTGACGTTAATGGCAATGCTCTGTGATATCCACTACCACCGCCTTCTTCCAGCTGAAGAAAAAGTATCCTGTGCCGGCTCCTGCTGCGACAGCAATGCAGAGGTACCCATTGTAGGTCATGAAGATGAGCATGAGGAAGTAGCTGACGACCACCTGGATGATATGCAGCACAGTTTGCAGGAGGTGAGGAAAGCTCAGCATCTGCTGCCTGGAGAGTAAACAGGGACACAATAGTCAGGGACCCCCAGGGGTGTTCAGGCCGCTCTGCAGGTCAGGAGAAAGGGGGAATGGTTGTAGTCATGGGCTCAACTTGAACTGGACTCCCTTACAGCCACCCTGGCAACTCATGGGTACTTGTGTGTACGTATGTTGTTTATTGGTCCCTGGAAATAAAACATGATATGGCTGTCAGGTTTATAAATATTGGCTAGGTATGACTACATGTCAGCAGAAGGAACCCTCTTCGGGAAAGGGGAGAGGAAGGAGGAGTGATCCCCTGACTGACCTCCACCTTGGATCCCGAAAGGGAAGCCCTAAACCCTCTCATACTTATTTGACTGGACGTTTTCAAGCCTTCCACCTCGGCAAAGTTTACATTCTAAAATAATGGAAATAAAGTCAAAGGTTGGGTGTAGTAGAAAGTACTAGTTGGGGATAAGGAGACCTAGCTATTTATCCCCTTTGTCACTTACTAGTTCTGTCACCTTAGGTAAGTCACGACCTATTTGGGCCTCAATAAGCTCATCAATACAATGGGAATAAACAGTATTGTGCTTACTTGAAAGCAGGATATTGGTCTATAGGATTCCTTGAGCTCCAATTTAGTTTTAAGACCTACATTTCTATTAAAACTGAATCTCAAAAAGCATTTGCCAATCTGTGGGAAAAACCAATAGTCATCCAAATACTTTCTTAGATGGAATACAGACATTTGTACAGTCTTATATTGTAAACAAAATGAGACCAGAGCTGGCTAGGTACAATTTTTTATAGAAAGGAATCATTTGGATTCTGCCATTCTTCTATACCCTGACCTAAATTTCTTTTCTTAACTTCTTACTATTTTGGCAAATATTTTAAAATACAGATTTCTTACCTTCTTCCAAATTAACCAGTTCTTAAAACTCAGAATAAACGTTCATGTTTGCGGAAGAGTTTCTGTTATTCCTCCTTTGGCCTGCTCATGACCCACAACCCCAAGCCTCCAAAGATGGTTTTGATCAAGGTCATATAGAATCACTAACTCAAGAAGAGGGCTGTTGCTAATAAGATAGCTGCTTTGTTGCTTAACTAATACAGCTCTCCAGAACTTCCATCTGGATCTGTTCAATCTTCTTACCCAACGGTTTTGTGTGTCTCCATAAGGGTAGTACCATTTGGTCCTGGGACAGGCATGGAATTGTAGCGAATGCTGACTTGTGACTTGCGTAGCAGGCTCTCTCGGCCTATCTTGAGTCCTTCATAGAACACTGCTAGTAAAAACACTGCCACGAAAGCTCCAGCCATTTCTAAGTAGGGAAGGAAAAGATGGTGGTACTGTCAAACATGCAAAGTCATTAGCTGGTGTGCTGTCCAAGCTAGAAAGACAACATAGAAAAAGTGCTACTCTCAATTTCTGAATTCCTTATATTGTTAACCTCTTCACTTGTACAGATAGAAGAGAACAGCTAAGATGGTGTTAGTGAAAACATTGCCTCCACTGAAGAACATATTCATTTTCTGATTAAGATACCAAAAAAATATCTGAACAAAAATAACCTTTTGGTCTGGTTGCTTGATGTCATTAAATTAGCTTGTTACATTGAAACACACAATGTAGAATATGCAGAAAAGGACTACAACAACTTATTTTTGAGTGTTGACTCTATTTCTTGAGCAGGCATTTTGATTCTAAGTCTTTCATATTGTGAAACACTGGTAACGATATGAATGTATTCAAATTGCTAATTTAATACACTAGCTAAACTAAGTGCTCCCCTTCTTCTCAGAACAAACTGACTTTGAGGATCCAAAGATCTATCTGGTGGTACTCAAAGCAGTCCAACTGACCAGTGAGCTCGTGCAATCTGAATTTAAGGCACACCAGCTCAACATTGTAGACACAAAGAAATGGGTGATTAGTTACCCCAAAACTAGGACTCTAAGATGGGCCCTGCCAACAATCAGGAATGATGTAGACCACAGTTTGGTAAGCTAGAAGGGGCATTGGACTAGGTAGGTCTGGAAGCTCTGGGTCCCTGTCCTAGATCTGACATACTAACTCTATGTGATTTAGGGCTAATCGTTTCACTATATGTGGCTTAATTTATCAGTAAAATGGAAGGATTGTACTAGATCAATAGTTTTTAACCTAAGGTTATTTTGTGGTATGTATATATAAAATACTTCTTATGTCTTTCGAACTTGACTATAGCCTTATGTCCAAGACCAATAACTTATCAGACAAGGAAACACTCTGGAAAAGGATGAAAGGAAATGGATTACAAAAGACTCCTATCTGGTATCTAAATTATTTTTCAGAAACTCTAAAACATACACATGTTATTTATGGGAGGTTTACCATAAATACCCCTTATTTTATGGTAAGCATTGTGTATCCTTACCTTCTGGGTAGGAAACAGGAAGCAAAATGGTTATGTATCATAACTATAATGATTCAGTAACTATGGCAGAAAGAGGTGCTGGGTTTCCAGATTCTTTGTCACTGTCTCTCATGTGACTGTTATCTTCAAACACCACCTGATGGCTTACTCACCTCCAGGTGTATTGATCACCAAACCAGAAAACAACAGTTCCACATTCTTAAAGCCAAAGTAGAAGGTCATAGGCTGCCAGAAAACCAAAACAAGACAATTAGAGATGATTACAGATTCTAAAGGAGAATTTTAGGTAAAGAAGCTTAGTACATTTAAAAGTAGCAGATAATGAGAGACACTGACTGAAGTGGGAGGCTTTCTTCTGAATTTTTAGCATTACTACCACAGGCACTCTCCACTAGAACTCTCCTTTGCCCCCACCATCAACTTTTGTATTTTTCTCTTTTCTACACAAAGCATAAAGAACAGAACTTAATTCAGAAAAGGGCTAATTTTGAAAGAAAGGAACACAGAAGAAAGAACCCTAGAAATCTTGGTTCTGGCATGGCTCTGTAATTAATCTGCCACATGATCTTGGGCAAATCACATGGCTTGTCTGGGTCTGCCTTAGTTTGTCCTCATCAGTAAACTGACCTTTAAAGATAACCTTCCAGTCCTAAAACTCGATTATTTCTATTACCCAAGTGGGCGAGCAAGGGCTTGGGCTGCCTCTCCTGGGGCACTCACCATCATCATCATATGGTCCATATCCCCGCCATGGGAGTGGGAGGCTGAAGTGGTCGGGTGGTGGTGAGACGGTGGCGTGGTAGTGTTGTGGTCCGTATGGCTCATCCCCATATGGTGAGAATGGTCCATTTTTCCAGGAAAAGTTGAGAGTCAGCAGAAGATTCTTTTAAGAAAAAGAATTATACATAATAAGGAAATAAAATCTTAAATCTTAATTCTTTGTCTATGTGATATTTCATCCAATGAATAAATGCTCTCGTAGCATCTTTACTCAGAATTATTCTTCATAATCTACAGATGGAGAGAGAAAGAACTGTGCGAATAGGGCTCACCTTTGGAGATTGTGGCAGAAGTTTCAGAAACCTAACCCTTATTCTGCAGAATTGTTCCTTTAATAGACACGTTCAATGAATGTTCAAATTTAAATATGAGATAAGAAGAAGAAAAGTAGCTTCTTTGGGTTGCAGGAAATAGGCAGTTTGCTAATAATGGACAGATTGATGCCATTAATGAAATTTAACTGCTCTAAGGCTTTCTAATCACAAATGTCAGTAGATAAAAAGTACTTCAGATGATTCACCTAATTGGATGGCCTGTGCGTGTTCAACCAGGATATTAAGAATACAATTTCACATATAGGACAACCAGCCTTCAGCTAATTTAAATTTGAAGAAAAGGTCTATCGCTGCCCCAGGCAAGCTGTGTGCTCAGAATTTAGATACAACTTCAATCCTAGCAGGGCATTAGAGCTAAGAACACTGACAACAAGGTATAAATTGGATAATCTATATTAAATTAAGTCTAGACAACAGCATATTCAGCCTTGCATCTTTACTGTCACATCGCCACTTTACTGCAAAGTCCATCTGGGACATAAACCAAGGAGCAAAAACTCCTGTAGCTGGGATGACGGTGGGGAGGGGAAAGTTGAGGAGGGTGGAGGGGGAGGTTGGTGGATTCTCTCTCTGTGTCCCTCAACTCCAGTTGGTGCCGGAAAGAGTGCTTTGGAAATTCCAAGTAGGGATTTCATGTTCATGAGCCTGAATGTGCCTCTCATTATTCACTCAATCGATAAATATTTATCAAGCTCCTACTACATGCCAAACTCTGAGCTAAGTGCTAGTAATTCAACAGGGAATAAGACAAACAAGGTACCTGATGGAGAAAGAAACAAGAAACCCAACAATTTCATGGTGTGATTAGTGCTGTGAAGGAAATAAACAGGGGACTAGGACAGCTCTACTAAGGTGGAGAAGAGGCAAGCTAGATAGAAAATTTATACAGATTCAGGGGTTATCTATGTCTAACTCAAAAGCACAAATACTCAGCCATTTTCCCCTCTTCAACTCCCTTCTTATTATTGTAGGACAGCAAGCTTAATAAACAGGTTCTTATTTCCAGCAAAGGACATGGCAAGGCATCAAATAGGGATAATCAAGGTTCAACTTTGAATTTAAGTAACTTTCATGCCAGATACTATATTACTTTATAATTACAGAGCCTGACAGTCTGGTCTTATTAATAGCATTCTATAAAAGATTGGAAGTACAAAGAGACATATAGCAAGATTTTTGTCCACAAAGTTTTTATAGTAAACAGTAAAAAATAGAATACACACAAAAATAATCAACATGAGAGCATACACAAAGTTTCAATGATGGGACAAATGGTAAGTGGGCAGCAGTTTCCAGATAAAGAATCATGGTAGGGGGGCGGCCTGGTGGCGCAGTGGTTAAGTTCGCACGTTCTGCTTCTCAGAGGCCCGGGGTTCGAGGGTTCAGATCCCGGGTGTGGACATGGCACCACTTGGCAAAAAGCCATGCTGTCGTAGGCATCCCATGTATAAAACAGAGGAAGATGGGCAGGGATGTTAGCTCAGGGCCAGTCTTTCACAGCAAAAACAGCAAGATTGGCAGTAGTTAGCTCAGGGCTAATCTTGCTCAAAAAAATAAAAGAAAAAGAATCGTGGTAGGATCGAGAGATCACTGGTATCTGAGTGATCATAAATTATGATTATGAACCAAGCAAATGAAGTGAAATAAGAATGAAAAGACTTGCCAGCCAAAAAGAGACTCAAAAAGAGACTGAAGTAGAGGTCACAAATTTTGTTCTCTTCCAATAAGAGTCTGAAAAGTGATTATAGCATAAGAAAACCATAAGGATAATTTCATTCCATGTTATCAACCGGAAGCTTGGCCAAAGATTTAGTGAAAATTTGTAGAGTGCCTTCTGGCATAAGAGACTGAGGGAGATACAGAGATGAACCAGACATGGTGTCTTTCCTCAAGGAGCTTCAAGGCCAAAAGCTAGCAGGGGAAAAGGGAACAGTCATAATTTTAATTTGGAAGCATAAGATAACACGTAAAGGACAGTTTAAAAAGCAAGAACATAGCACCACAAACTACCTAAGATTCGTAACCTTGATTTCCTTGAGGAACTTCTACATGTTCTTCCCACGAACATTTTCTGAAGATCCACAAGATCCTAATTGTTCAGGTGCCTCATTATCAACTGGAGACATCTACTCAATGAAGAGACGAATTCAAATCTCTTCAGACCTATAGTGACCCAGTAATTCATATATCTGCATCTCAAGAATGCCTTTCAGAGGACGCATCTGTTTTGAAGTGTCATCTTTGTAGGAAACATTTCATATTCAAATATACTTGGAAATAGAGCAGGAATAGAATCTACTTCCTTTCATTGCCAGTGAACAATGAATTTCTTGAGATGGAATCCTATGCAAAGCTTGCCCAATGGTATATGAATAGGAAGGTACAAATCTGGTGAAAATTAACCTACGAACATACACTGTAGGCACAAACTCAAACTAATCCTGCTCACTAAAAGTCATTTTCTAGGAAAAATCCCAGAGGAATATGCCAAACTCAAATGATATCAAAAGAGGAAAAACTTAAAAATTTATTATTAAAGCACAATAAATAAAAGTGATTATACTCTTTTCTCTTTCTACTTAATTTTTCAGTGATGGGCCTTATGTATTTGGATAACTCATCTTCTAAAGCAATCAAACACCCCTAACCCATTCCCTCTAGAAGAGATTCTACTCAGAGGAGGTAAACTGGCAGTTGGTTAGTGTTAGTCTGTTTCCTTTGGTAGCTTTAATCTAAGACCCCAAGCTCAGCTTCTTCCAGAATAAAAATGGGTACTGAAGCAAGAATAAATCAAAGAGTGACACAGCAATACTATTTGCTGTCTCAATGTGTAATCTGAAAAAAATGGTTTAATCATGAGCTGTGCTGTTTTGTCTTTGGTTTATTTAAATTTCTCTAAACTCCACAGCCAACTTTACTTGCTCTCGAGAACTGTTTTGTCTATATTATAGCTCCACCCCACTGTCTCCAAGATCTGGGTTCAACGTCCGCAAAGTAGCCATACTGTACTTTTATGGAGTCAAGTTTCTTGATTTGTAAAGCAATTACCATTAATGGAACTTGAGGAAGAGTTAGCAATGATAAGTGATAGACGGACCTTGAGCAAAATTTTTGTGTTTATCGATTCACTGGATTTCTGGTTTTAGGACAATCTACGTGCGTGTGTTAATTTCAGGTTATTTTTAGGACAATCTATGTGCATGTGTTAATTCCAGGCTAACATTCCATTCTTGTTTAAAACCTCCACCATTCACTTTTCTTCTTATCCTTACTATTCTATTTCATCAAATTTACAAATTATTTATAAAGAAGATTACTAACAAGAAAAATCTGAATACATAACTCAAGGACAGAACTGAAAAACAAATGACAACAAAAAAACCTTAGGATTCCTAATTTTCAATCTATGATAAAATCTACCTGTAATATTTTATTTACCAAGTTGAGTTTATAACTAGGTGGAAAGATTAAGAATACTGTACTTTCATTTACATTTTTGCCAATTCAGGCAAACCAGTTTTCTCTAACAGAATCCAAGAGGGACCCACACTGGAGAAGCACCTTTGCATTAGAGAATGGAGTGGTGAGTTTAACTACATAGCTGGAGAGCATCTGACAAGGAACGTGGAAGGTGGTCTGAGTGTAGAATCTGGGAAAGTTCCTTAGCCTCTTTGGAGCTGGTTTCCAGCCAGGAGAAAACCCCTTGAAGGGCTGCTGGGAGGATGAAATGAGTTGACAGACATAAAGCATTTGGCAAAGTGCCTGACAAAAAGCTATTATCATTATGCGGAATATGAGGGGATAAAAGACCTTAGATTGGGGGGAACTCAGTGAATGAACTTTGTGGGAGAAGCCATCCAGTAACCAAAATATTAGCTTTCTGTTAGCTTCTCTCCTACAAAGTATTCTAGCTAAGCCCACTTTCAAGCCCCTTTCTGCCTATCGTGTCTCCTAACTGAGACCACAAAGTGGCTATGGACACTCATGTGGATAGTACATAATAGCTCCTCCTTCTAGCATAGAAAACACCATGGATCTTTAAAGAAATACAAGAGAAATAGTCCAAGAATTGACTATAGAAAAAAATCAAGCATGAGTTTCTATGGAACTTAGTTCAGATAAAACAGCCAAGAAGTTTATCTCTCAAGAAGGTTTTATACTACCCAGTTTCTAGGGAACATTTATCTTCAGTTGGGTACTTGAAGTTGGCTATATGCCAACTTATTTCTATTGCCCTGAATACTACTAGGTATGAGAAATGAAATGACACATTCTGCATTGACTGTCCTATAGCTTTGCATATCTTTCTGCTCTCTTCCTTCCTCCATTTAGCAAGGATGGTGCAGTATTTATACAAATAGGTTTCAAAACTTCCTGGTATTCAAGGGTCTAATTCTTTCTCAGTCTACTTCTAAGGATCATCATAAAAGAAGTTTCCTCTTTTCCTGTTCCACCCCCGACACAATCACATTGTAAAATTTAACTGGAAGGCCAGATTCTTTGCAAAACCTAGCATCTCTAGCAAAAATAAACATGATTTTTACGGGCAGAAGTTAAGAAATTAGCGAGAAGGCCAGATTCTGATGCCCATTCTGAGTCTTAGCACTGACTTTACCTCTAATAGGTTTAGTCTAAATTTCAAATAATTCTCTTCTATTTTCCTGGTATTGCACAATGATGGATAAGAAACAATAATCCATAGGGACTATAAAGATTAGACCCCACAAAAAGACTACACAGAAGTGGTCATACATCTGCCACATGGTCCCTCTTCTCCAGCTCAGACAGATGTAATCTGGAGCCTCAGACAATTCTTTCGGAGACTGCCTGCAGTCTTTCCTGACTTCCATGATAGGGAAGATTAGGAGGAAAGTTTTTATTCTTAAAATGATTAGGGTCATGTTCCTTTTTAGATTTAAAGAAAATAAACAAAGAGAAATCTATGTAGTTACTCTTCTGCTTTCTGCAGTCATTATTTATGCCTGGTGGCTTACAGGCTTCTGGCAAGCAGTGATATGGGAAATTCAAGGTCAAAAATACTATACTACCATAAACAGGGATTCATGGTTCACATGGTCAAGCAGCCAGTTTAACTGGACTACCCCTGTCTTTTGATGACCCCTACAGGGTCAGTAGATATTCTGAGAAATGGCTCTGGCTTTGTTTCAAGTGCCCCATAGGTGAACTGTAAAATTCTCTTGATGGCTTTAGGAATTCCACACTTACGGAGTCCTTTTGGGGAGGGAGGTAAAAGAAATGCAGGAGTAAAGGGGAGACTTTGATATAATGTAATCACAAATAGGGCTTAGGTGCCTCTCCATAACTTGGCATTCCAGGCCAATACACCGGAGCTGTTTAGAAAAACCACAGTAGCTCCCAGTAAATGGGAGGGGGAAATATAATTTGAAGAATAAATAGGGGGAAGACCCTTCCCCTTGAAAGCTATGTTGTTCTACTCATCCCCCAGGCCCTGACCTCACATTCCTACTTCAAATTGACTGGCAGAAATGTGGTCATAATTGTATGAATATAACCACACAACCCTTCGATATTTTAGCTGCCTTTCCTTGGCCTACGTCCTTCTTGAGGTGCAGTGATCATAAGGATACTTAATTTGCCAATTTCATTTACAAAGGGTATTAGACTTGAGCAGATAATAGGTTTACACAGGTTCTCAGCCAGATCTGGCAAAAACTTATGAGTCCCGAAGTTCTGCCACATCAGTGTACTAAAAACAGTTAGTACAATGATGCAATGGAGGTAGAGAGAAAACAGGTCAGGTCAATAAGAAAAGAAGAAATGTAAAGACCTTAAAGGCTCTGTCTCTCTCACACACACAGTTCCCCTCAGATTAGGTTTGGCAGGTGATGGGAAGTAACAGGGCACTTCCTACAATCGTAGGTCTATAAACACAGTCAGAACTCAAGAGAATAACTGCCGAAACCGCACCACATCACTACCACTACCACCAAAAAGAAAACAAACACCTTAGATTCTATCCTTTCAAAAATTCTTCAATAAAACAAAGGCTACCATTTTCCCTTCCAACTTTTTGCTTTTGTTAATAATAAAAATAACTCCAAGGGATCATCTACAACAAATTATCACTTGCTTTTCTTCACGGCACTCATTGGGCTGAGATTAGAAAGATGTTGACAGAATGGGCAAATAATTAATTTAGTGATTATTTGCAGATTTCAATATTATTTTCTCTTTCTTCACCATATAGCAAAGTGGGCTCTCCTACTTCAGAAAATCTGCACAGGATTCCCTAAGAGCACTTCTCATGGAAAGAAACCAAACTATGCCCAGTCTAGATCCTCAAGTAATAGCAGAGTCTATTTGGCTCAATTACTCATAGAACAAACGAATGGGCTGCATCCCAAGTAACCAACTGCCAGAGACATAAAGGGAAAACTACTTCAAACGATTACACTTAAAGAGCCCTCATTTAGGAGTGGCCAGCGATCTAGGCAAACAAGAAATGCTGCACGGACTGACGTGTTTTTAGAAGAACACAAGAGAAGCTATGGATTAGTGGCAGTAGCTCTTTCACTCCGACGTTCTTGCCTAAGAACATCTATTTTAATAAAAAGGACAGTAACTCAGGAGCTGCTTTCAGAATCTCATTCTAACTATCTACGGAAAAGACAGAAAGCAAACCCGTGATTTGATTCTAATCAGGATAAGACAAAGAAACACTTCTTTCCAGATACTGGTTGAAGGTGACCCCCTTCTATCATCCTGAATTTCATCTTTCCACATTTCTCCTCCACCTTATTAAGCTGCTCAGGCTGAACAAAGGAGATGATAAATCTGTTGGGGCAACATTGATGTGGAGGAACTGATTATGTGGCACACTATCACTTTCAAGGGACAGTATGCTAAAGACAAACTTAATTCCTTAGATGCCAATCGTCCAGTCTCTAGATCACATATGCCTTCTGGGCAGACATGGATGGACCACACTATTACCATATAACAACAAAATATAAAGGAAAGAGGACTAGTCTAAACGTTAAAGAGATGTGGGTGATAAATACTACATTGGGCAAGTAGTTTTATATTTTACAGATTCATTTTCCTTAACTGTATAAACACCAAATTATATGATTAATAAAGTTTCACCCAGAACTAAAACCTAATTCTACACTTTTTCAGCTGTTTCTGCGAGAGAACAGAATGCTTCTCTATCCCTGTCTTGACTATTAGATTATAAATTCTATGAGGACCCTATCCTGTCTTAGTTAACCTATGAATCTCCTGCATTTTCTAATACCTTGCACAACGTGGTAGATTACAATAAAAGTTTGGAGAAATAAATTGCTTTTCTCTGTATTTCTCCCCTGGCAACTTAGACATAAGAAGACATTCCTCAATCTGTTAATGACACAATGGGCAAACCTCAGTTTCCTCTCTACCACCTAGTGAGTGTGAAATGCTATATAATAATATTTGATGGATATGCTTAGAAATTATTCAGTAGCTCTATACCAAGAAGTAGCAAAATGTAGTTGATCTAGAAGTAACAAAGACAAGTTGAACGCTTTAAGAGTTGGAAGAGTATTACAAATTCATCTAGTTCTACCTACTTATTGCATAGAAGCCTAGAGTATGAAACCACAAAGCTCTTGGGAGAATCTAACATTTACATTTTCTGGCCTAATGTGCCTCTATAGATACTTTTGTAAAATATTTCTGACAAACGTAAGGAGACTGTAAACAAAACTCCTAAGTGGAAGAAAGGAAGAGAATACACAGTCTGCTATTGACCTTTAAGCGGTCTGAAACGCCAAACTCAGATCCTTTATATGAACTAAGTCTCTAGGGCACTAAACCTTGACAAGTGCCACGTAAAAGGACAGTAGAGAAAAAAGAGCAAACGGGAAGACAAGATCAACTTAAAAATGTTTTTGGGGGCTGGCCCCGTGGCCGAGTGGTTAAGTTCACGAGCTCTGCTCAGGTGGCCCAGTGTTTCGTCGGTTCGAATCCTGGGCGCGGACATGGCACCGCTTGGCGAGTCACGCTGAGGCGGCGTCCCACATGCCACAACTAGAGGGACCCACAACTAAGAATATACAACTATGTACCAGGGGACTTTGGGGAGAAAAAGGAAAGAAAATGTTTTTGCTCTGCACATCTACCAAATGAATAATGGCATGGAATCTGAACAAATGACATGGTATGAAACAATGGCATTTGCTTCCTAAAAACCCAACTCTATTATTTTATTCTATCCTCACAGTATCTCTTCTTGGTTCAGAGAAACTAAGGCTCAGAGAGCTTAAGCAAACTGTTCAATGTTATACTAGAAAGCTGTGAAGGTACCTTGGCTGGAATCCATGTGTCCTCACTCCCGGCCCAGGGCTTATTCTCTATTAAACCTGCCTTAATATTTATCCAATGTCACGATTTTGTATCCATAAATGTCACAATTTTGATCACTTTTCCTAATCCCAAGTAAAAGAGAATATTCACCCAGCCTGCCTCCGGTTTTCACCATCAGCAGCTCTATTACAAACAGGGGTTTTCCTAATGGTATCCCTGCCCTCTGTTCATCCTATATGATACATCAGTGACAAATTAATTTACCTGAGGCATGGCTCTATTTATCTGCTCAAAAAATTCCATTGCCTACTAACCTCTCCATTGTCTATTCACCTCCCTGTTCTGAGATCACAGATCTCTAAAATAAAAACCCCAACCTACCTTTCTGCCTGCATGTACTTTATGTTCCAGCCAAACGAGTCCAATAACCAAAGTTTCTACTGTGCGTAGGACATACCCTATGCTTTTCTGTCTAGTATCTTTCCTCAAATTGTTTCTTCAGTCTGGAATGCCCATCCTTGTAATTTCTAATGCAACAAATCCTCATTTTCCAAGGTCTAGTTCTAAGACCTATGAACATTCATAGCACACTGTGCCTTTCCTAATAATTCTGACTGGGACGAGGTGTCACAAAATACCCCAAGGTGTTTTTATGACCTTTTCAATCTCTGCCTGTTTCTGTCATCACGTGGATAGAATGGTATTGAGAAAAGGTAGGAGAGACAGTTGAATGGAGGTATTTCTCCAAAATTCCTTCTCATCTTCATCAACTGTAGACATTTAAAGGGCTCTTCTTGGATGCCTGTCCTTCTTGACCCAGCTAAGGAGGGAATTCTGGCTCTAACAATTAGGTCTTGAAAGAGATGGACGAGCCATTTCTTCATCTATACGCACGCAGACCACTTGAAATTGAAACCTGAGTGCCCTGTCTCTTAATTTGTGGGTCACAGAAATGTCACTAAGAATTAGAAGAATTAGAAGTCATTGCATGGAGTTTCTCAGTAATATACAAATTCTGTAATAACTGTTCACACACTCCTAGGGATTTGTCAGACTAGAGTGTTGCTCCCTTCCAGAAATATAAGGAAGCACTCCCTAGGAAGCACTCCCTTTCCAGGCAAGCCAAGTAGAGCAAATGCTCCATAGGAATCTGAATCTTGCTCTCTGATGGTGATGATGTTAACAGAACCAGTACTCCAAGCTAAACTAGTATCTATACTCCAGATATAATTTGCATGTATTTCTCAAGCTATAATTTGCATTTTAGTCTGTACTCCCAGGAACTAATCTCTGTCTGCAAAGAAAAACCTAAGTATCTTCACATCCAACTTTTGATATTGATAAACTTATTTTATGCTCACTATTTGGCATTTATGTCTGTTACAGAATTACTTTCCAGTCTCATTTCAATTTAATCCTCTTCACATTCAAATATTCCACTGAAATGATCTACTTACTTGTCCTGAATAAATTTAGCACTTTGACACTTGTATGCCTTTTGGGCTCATGTCATTCCCTGTAATTTCTTTTTTCCTCCATTTTCTGCGTATGTGCAGATCTTGCCATTATTTATTCAACATTTATCATGCACTTGAAATGTGTCAGAACTAGGAGAAAGTTAAAACATGGTCCTTGTTCTTTTGAGTTTACAATCTGGCTCACTGAGGCTTAGTTAAAATGCTACCTCTTCCCTGAGGTTTTCCTTGAATCCTTGACAGAAGAAAACTCTCTTTTCTGAATTTCTCTAGCAATCTTCTCTTATGGAAAATCTGACTTACAGTTCTTAAAATACAAGATCAAAAATACCATATATATACAGCAAGTTCCTTGACGGCAAGTAACTAATTTCTACCTCCTTACCGCATCTGGAAGAACACTCAATAAATATTCATTCATTCAAAAAGTGTTTAATTCTGGCACCGGCATGGTAGCGCAGCGGTTAAGTTCTCACGTTCCGCTTCTCAGTGGCCCGGGGTTCGCTGGTTCGGATCCCGGGTGCGGACATGGCACCGCTTGGCATGCCATGCTGTGGTAGGTGTCCGACATATAAAGTAGAGGAAGATGGGCATGGACGTTAGCTCAGGGCCAGGTTTCCTCAGCAAAAAAGAGGCAGACTGGCAGTAGTTAGTGCAGGGCTAATCTTCCTCAAAAAAAAAAAAAAACCCCAAAAAGTATTTAATTCTTACAATATCCATGTACGTTTCACCACCTACTCACAAGGAGCCCGGTACAAAAAGCCCAGATTCTTGCCTTTGTGGAGCTTACTCTAAAAGCAAACAATTTTAAATATGCAAACAAATAAATATGTATAGGTATATATAATCACAAATTGTGATAGGTGGTATGAAGGAAGTCAACTGGGTACTGTGGCAGAGAATAAAAGTGAATGAACTAATTTATATGGAGAGAGAAAGAGAGAAGCCCCCTCTAAGGAGGTAACATTTAAACACACAGATAGATTATTGGAGTTGAGCAGAAAGGGAAGGGAACAGCATCCCTGAGACAAAAGAAAAAATCGAGGTCATTCAAGGTCAGCATGAATAAAACAGTACACTGAGTGAGAGAAAGAGAAGCCAAAGAGGTTGAAGAGAGAGCAGAAAGGGTATCAGTTAAGAAGGTCTTCCAGATCATTTTAAGGAGACTAAATTTTATTACAAGGGCAACCGGAAGCTATTTAGGGGTAATAAGCAGGAGAGTGATATGATCAGATTCACATTTTGATAGAGTACTTTGGCTGCTGTGTAGCATAACTGGCCTTTATTTGTTCTTCCCTATTAATAGTTCCTGCTCAAGTTATTCTGTGAGGCATTCACAGAAGGGAAAAAAAAAAAAAATCCTTACAGAGCCAGGGGTATAATTCTTTACTCTCTGAGAATCCAGAAAGATATCTGCTAAAATTTTAGAAGGATTTGGAGAAACTTCTAATTTCTGGGTTATAAAACAGTTTGATGGGCAAAACCGAAGAATATGCTACAAGGACTATCCTGGATTGTAAGAGCTTCTAAAGTCATATGCCACTCTTTGTAGGTGAGAGTTAAGCTTACAGAATATAGTTAAGAGCATGAGTTTGGAGTCAGATGGTATTCAAATTCTGCCTCTGCTAATTTCTAGCTGAGTGTCCTGGTGACATTTCCTATAAAAGTGCCAGGGCAGCAGGTACTATGTATAGAGGCTGCTAAAGGGGCTGTGTCCAGATTTCAAAAGCACTTGGGTAAATGACTCAAATTTGCTAGTTGCTCAATAAATTAAAAAAATATGGTGAAGGTAGACTAAGCTCCCTGTGGAGACATGGACAACAGACTATAAGACACACGGCACGTGCTTAATAGATTTCTATTGGATTATACAATCTGTACTATACATGGAAACCTTTGACAGTGATATAAACAAATCCCACTTTTCACTCATACCTCCTCAAAACATTAGCAATAAATCCTGAATTTATGTGACTCCAATTTTTAATGCCTTGTTTTAGGGACAGTGGAAAATACACTAGACTGAGTCCAAGATTTGGAATCTGGTCCATCCAACTTCATTACTCTGTGTTCTTTTCGGTAAAACATCCATGTCAGAGTTTCTCAATCTTGGCATTACTGACATTTAGGACTGAGAAATTCCTTGTTGTATGGTCTGTCCCATGCATTGTAGGATGTTTAACAGTACCCTTGGCCTTTACTCACTAAATACCAGTAGCACCGTCCCAGTTGTGACAACCAAAAATATCTCCAGGGGCCTGCCCGGTGGTGCAGGGGTTAAATTTGCACGTTCTGCTTTGGCGGCCCGGGTTCGCTGGTTCAGATCCCAGGTGCAGACTTACGCACCACTTGTCAAGCCATGCTGTGGCAGGCGTCCCACATATAAAGTAGAGGAAGATGGGCATTGTAACGTTAGTTCAGGGCCAGTCTTCCTCAGCAAAAAGAGGAGGATTGGTGGCAGATGTTAGCTCAGGGCTAATCTTCCTAAAAAACAAAAAATGTCTCCAGACATTGCCAAAAGTCCCCTAGGGGGAGAAATCACCCTACCTCTTTTTTTAAAATTTAATTTTATTTTTTTGAGGAAGATTAGCCCTGAGCTAACATCTATGTTTCTTCTTTTTGCTGAGGAAGACTGGTCCTGAGCTAACATCCATGCCCATCTTCCTCTATTTTATATGTGGGATGCCTGTGACAGCATAGCTTGACAAGTGGTGCATAGGTCCACAGCCGGGATCCAAACTGGTGAACGCTGGGCCACCGAAGTGGACTGTGAGAACTTAACCACTGTGCCACCTGGCTGGCCCCCATCCTACCTGTTCGAGAACCACTTTTGATCTCTGAGTTTCAGTGTCTCATCCAAAACTCAGGGAAACACGGAGATAACATCTGTCTTGTTCTCCTTCAGGGTTGTTATACGATTCAAATAAGATAATGAATGGGAAGAAATACTGAGAGGAACAAAAAAAGACCATATAGGGCCAGCCTGGGTGGCCTAGCGGTCAAGTTCGGTGTGCTCCACTTTGGTTCCCAGGCATGCGCCTATACCACTCATCCATCAGTGGCCATGCTGTGGTGGCAGCTCACATGCAAAAAGAGGAAGCTTGGCAGAGGATGTCAGCTCAGGGTGAATCCTCCTCAGCAAAAAAAACAACCAAAAAAGCAAAAACAAGGTCATATAACATATGTAAAAGCATTATTATTACTCTGTGAATTATTATTATGCTCTGTGAGTGCTCAATAACGAGGCTGAAGAAAACTACGCACATCTTGTTTATAGAATGCATTGTAAGGCTTAGGTTAAGGCTATGCACAGCCTAATATATCTTTTAGGTGGGTCTTCAATACATATTTGTTGATTGAGTGATTCCAAGTCTGGGTCCAACAGTAACTTCATTACTTTTGTGGCATGTTCTTAGGTTTTTCTGCTGAGCCACAACAGTGTAGTATGTCTCCAAACCTAACTGCACTTGAAAGATAGGCCTGGATTAAACAAGAATGGCTACTCATTATACAGATGGAAAATCAAGGTATACAAGTTAACTGACTAGCCAAGGTCACGTGGCAGTCGGTCTGTTGGCAGTCTGCAATTAGAATCCCGATTCTGATCTCAAGTCCAGCGCTCTTACAATTACTCACATCACGGTACTTTCATCTAACTATCTTGCGTCCCTGTCTCTTCACACAAAGTTAACCATTTTGCTTTCTGTGGGCAATCCTGAAAAACTGAGATAAGGAAACAGAGCTGTAGTTCTGAGAGAGGCTTAGAAAGAAATGTAGACCTGTATTTATGGGGAGGCACAAGTGGGTATTCCCCACATATGGAGTAAACCAAGGTCAAGGTATCCACCTGCCCTGTTGAGTCTGAGGTCCCTGCCCATTAAGTTGTCCGGGAGGAGGTAAACCTAGTTGTCACCTGCCTCCAGAGCAGTTGTGTCTTGCAACGCTTTATACCATGCTATGGCATGCAGTTTGTGCTAAAACTGTTACCTGCAGAGTTCTTGGCTGCTCTATGTCTACGTGGCTCTAGGCAAGGTGAGAATGGGCTTCACACAGCCTGAGCTCCAGGCTGTATTTCGGCATTCTGTTAAAATTCATGAAAGCCCCAAATGTCATTCTACTATATATTTTCAGGGTTAGAAACAGAACTTTTAATGAAAAACTCATAAAACTGTCCATTTTTAAGGACATTTATTTTTATGGACCATTTATTGTACTCCTTTAAAATACCAGGTCATTTCTAATTATTACGCCCCTGTGTGAACATTCAAACGCTGAATCTTTCACAAAGAGTCATCATTTCCCAACCACTGATTCAACAGTCTTCTGGATAATTCTCAGGAAACATGTGGATTGCAGCCCACCTTAAAACCTTTACCATTATTATAATTTGAAAGAAGATAAGACTAGAAATCAGGAAATTTTGGTTGTAGCCTAGTTTTTTCCATTACATTAGTTAGTTTAATCATTATGGTCACAGTTTCCTTAGTGAAGAGAAAGAATAACTCATCTGTATGGCCTACTTCAATTAGAAAAGTTTAGGTGTTCATAATATTGCTTCAATGAGACACAAATGCATACTTGTCTTTTCTAGATACATTCTGAATACTACTTGGTATCTTTAGACATTCTAACATTTCAGTGGCTTTAACACTTACTTATCAAACACATTTCAGAGCATACTTTAATATTACTTTCTAACAATTCCCAATTCACCGATCTTAAACAATCATCTCTGCTGAGAGATACCTTGCTGAAGCAGAAACAGCAAGAGCAAGAGCCCTCCCAGATCTTGGAGTCAGACTGCTGGCTGTCATAAAGCTGTGCCATCTCTGAAACTCAGAACAAGTTACTAAAACTTCGTGGGGATGATATAAAACTGGGATAATAAAATCTCACAATATTTTGAACATCAAACGTAAAAATACATATGAAAGTGTGACATTAATAACATATCTAGTAAATAATAAATGTTAATTACTTTCTTCCTAACTCAAGGGTTTCTCAAAGTGTGGTGCAAGGACTGCCTGAATCAGAATTATTGAGATTTTTTGGCTAAAAAAGAAAATGATGGACCCCACTCCATACTACAGAATCTCCTCTCAGGGAATGGGGCCTCAGAAGCTAGATATTTACTAAGCTATATAGGCAATTCTTACATACTGTAAAATTTGAGAACCACAGTTCTGAACTATAGAGGTGTATACATAATATCTATAGCACACAGAATTTAAGGACTGGATGTTTAACAAGTGAGAGCTTAAAAAAAAAGAAAAAGAAAAAAAGAAAGTCAAAATTCAACTAGGAACTAAAATAAAACGTGTTTATTTTGGTATTCCAAAAGGGCACAAAGCTTGCCTAATCTAACTTAAAATTTACACATACCACCATCTAATAATCAAAGAACCTTCTAGGCTAACACCGAATTTAATACCAAATGGCTGATCTTTGGGATTTGAGAGAGGTTTTTTTCACTCATTGTGTGAATAAAATCTCTAAATTCCAGACGAAGTGGAAATGACACATCTTCTGCAGTTCTATTTTTCTAGATTAGTTGGGAAAGGCAGGAATTGAACTACCAGAAAGACTTCAAACAGGAAATGCACTGTTTGCTGACTTAAAAAAAAAATACCCTCTGTGTGGAGAGATTGTGGGATGTAGTTTTCGACATAATTAATGAAATTAAGATTTGTGCCCAGCAGAGCACTCCAGGATCTGTCCCTAACCATTCGCTCCTGCATTTCTGAGACTGGAGTTCAGTATGAGATTCTGATCGTCCACCAAAAACAAACAAAAAAACACGAGGAGGAAGGCGTGGGCAGGAAAGATATTTTCCCACCAAAACAAACAAAAAAACAGGAGGAGGAAGCTGTGGGCAGAAAGGCTATCTTCCCTTTCTTTTCCATGGCGGCTCTCCAAGGGAGCTAGACTCATTCTCTAACTGGTAAAACTGTACCTACTGGTTGTGGGCCCTTGGGCAAATTACTTAATATCTCTGTGCCTCAGCTCTAAAATCAGGATAATAAAAGTAGCCCACCTTATGGGACTGTTGCATGGATTGTTATGAGGCGCTCACGGAGGTGAGGGCATAGCGGTTAGGAGGGCAAGCTAGTTTCCTCTAAGAGGTGACAGTAGCACCTGCCTCACGACAGCGTGCATTTAAAGACTTACATAGCACGGTGCCTAAACACAGCAAGCCCTCGATATCCATTATTGTTACATGAATCGACTGTTCTTTCTAAACTTGGCAGAGGCACAAGTCCCCAAGTCCTTTGATCTAGCCTTCACCCATTACTCCACACCTAACCTTTGCTGTTCTCATTCTGGGAGTTTTCAGGGCGTGAATTCTATCCACTGAACTGCACAGGCAAGGACATCCTGCACCTACGTTGTGCCAGGTGGTCAGTAATTTGCTTCAGTTGATTCCAATCTGCATCTACATTCTATGAAGTGTCTCAAAGTTTCAGGCTTCTCTCTCCTTGTTTTCTAATTATAAAAGACGCTTTTAATGGGTGGTTCCTCCACCACCAAGCAATTCTCTGACCATAGCTGGGTGTTCTACAATTCAACTCAATTCTGGCACTACCTGGAGATAGCACGAAATTCCACAGGTCAAGGGCTCAGTCTCACAACACTGCCCTTCACTTCAGTGGAGGTAACCTGTTGTTACCTGTGCTTCCGACTGACTGGCTATAAATCAACAGGTTCCCACAACCCCCTTTCCTTGGGTTCAATTAATCTGCTAGTACGGCTCACAGAACTAAGGAAGCCCATTAAGTCACTAGATTACCAAGTTATTACAAAGGATATGAAAGCACAGCAATCAATAGCCAGATGAAGAGATATAGAGAGAGAGGTCCTAAACGAAGGAGCTTCTGTCCTCATGGAGTTCCCAGCACAGTGGCACAGGGAAGCATTCTGGTTCCCCACCCTAAAAGCTCTCTGAACCCCAATGTTTTGGATTTTTATGGAGGTTTCATTACGTAGGCATGATTGATTAAATCATGGGCCACTGGCAATGGAACTCAATCTCCCCTACCCCTCTCTCCTCCTGGGAGGTCAGGGGCTGAAATTCCCACCCTCTAATCACATTGGTGGCTTCACTGGCAAGCAGGCCCCATCCATCAGGGATGGAGACTGGGGCTTTCCTGGAGCCGTGTCATTAATATAACAAAAGACACCTTTATAGCTCTCCTTAGGAAATCCCGAGGATTTTAGGAGCTCTGTGCCAGAAACCAGAAATGGGATAAAGACCAAATATATATTTGTTATAAATCACAATATCACATTTTTTCTTATTTTCATATTTCTAAAGTCATTTCACTAGGATTTGGGGAAGGAAAAGAGATGCACTCAAAACACCGTCTTTTTTTTTTTTTGAGGAAGTTTAGCCCTGAGCCAACATCTGCTGCCAATCCTCTTTTTGCTGAGGAAGACTGGCCCTGAGCTAACATCCGTGCCCATCTTCCTCTACTTTATATGTGGGATGTCTACCACAGCATGGCCTGCCAAGCAGTGCCATGTCCGCACCGGGGATCCGAACTGGCGAACCCCGGGCCACCAAAGCGGCACATGCGCACTTAACCACTGTGTCACCGGGCTGGCCCTTATCTTTTCTACATTCTAGTTTTTGAAGTGTACGTAAGGGGTAGTAATTCTAGCCCTGAATTCTAAGCTATAACATAGCCCCATACACCTTGTGGTATTTCTGAAGCCAGAATAAGGAAACTCTTTTCATAGTTAGCTTCTAGAAAGCTTGTGGGCCTTTTACAACTTGTCCAAATAATAGGCAGAAAGAAGTCTAGTGACGCTTCTAGCTTGAGCTACCCAGCAGCAACTTTCCCTGGGAATTTGGTATTGCAGAAAGCTTATACTTGAAAAGGTAGGCCCTACCCCAGTAAGCTACATGTTAGGCCCTATAATCCTCTCATCTATAACTATAGGAGTTATAGTCCACAAGTGAGCCTGGTTATCTCCTGTCCCACAGAGCTGATCACAGCTCTCCCACAGACAGTCTATGAATTTCTGTATTCTAAAATCACAAAAGTCAACACAAATCAAATTGCCTCTTCTAAATGTACAACTTCATTCATTTATAAGCCGGAGTTTGTATTAACCTAATATTCGCTTTGATCTTTATGATTTCATACACACAGAATGAGATTTGTGGGAACAAAAAGATACATGTTTATTTTGAGTTGCATCTTCCCAGGTCATTCCTACTGAGTATGGAATACTAACTCCATAGCTAACCACTAGTGTGTAGCTAAATAAATAAGGTTCCAAATTTTTAACTGCAGCACAAAGAATGGTAATGAAGCGTAAAAAATTTTAAAAGGGAAAAAAGTATATACATATTGTTTGTAAACACCTATGTTACCTCTGGGGGGCAGGGATACAACAAAGTGGTAACACTGTGATCCCTAGGAGGGGAACTAGTTAGATGCGGGTGGGAGAAGGAACATTTAAAGAAATTAAGTCCAACTCCTTTATTTTACAGATGGGGAAACTGAGGCTCATGTTATTGACTAATCATGCTAACATACTCTTTAGCCAACTGAACTCATAACATGTGCTTCTCACGTTACCCTTCTGTACACGAGGTTAACCACTCGCATTTCTCCAGAAGGTTTGCTGGGAAGCAGCTAAGCAGGAGGGGTTTCTGAGCTCCATATAGCGCGTCTCAGTGGCAAATAACAGAAGCTCCTGTTTCTCTCGCCCACTCGCACCTTTCTGTACAAAGAAGATCAAGTGTACAACTGCATTCTTCACAAAGCTTTTAGAAAAGCTTTTATTTGTCTGGTCTGAATAGGACAACTCAAATTTGATATGTCAACAAACAAACTGAAAAGGTCTTTTAGTTATGCAATGATAGAAGGGGCTAAGTCCAATGGGGAGTGGATCTCCCAGCTCCTACACTCCATTTCTCTGATACCTTTTGTGTTGGCTAAACTACTTCCTGGAATAAAGCAATCACGAGATGTACCCTTTCATACTCCTCTTACTGGATCCTTCTACAGTCTTGACACATTTCCAATGTGCTAACTATGAGCGCTTTATTATGATTTATGCAAAGATTTTGGAGTGGTTTTTAAAAATTTTTTTTATTATTTATGTCTTTATTTTTTTGGAGGAAGATTAGCCTTGAGCTAACTGCTGCCAATCCTCCTCTTTTTGCTGAGGAAGACGGGCCCTGAGCTAACATCCATGACCATCTTACTCCACTTTATACGTGGGACGCCTTCCACAGCATGGCTTTTGCCAAGCGGTGCCATGTCCCCACCTGGGATCCGAACCAGCAAAGCCTGGGCCACCGAGAAGCACAATGTGCGAACTTAACCGCTGAGCCACTGGGCCAGCCCCTTGGGGTGTTTTATTGACAGTGTGATGAGTAGAGAAAGCACGGGACTAGGCATCAGAGGTATAGACATAAATTTGGCATGTATTAAGCAAATCACCTAAAACCAACAAATACTAGTTCCTTTATTGCAAAAGGGATATAAAAATACCTACCCTGCCAATCTCACAGGGTTGTGAGGATCAAATATGTCAAAATACTTTCTAATTCTAAGGTATAGTAAGTACTATACCTTAATTACTTAAGTAATATTATTAATAATAGCTTATTTATTCATTAGATGACAAAGTTAATCTCTGAAAGGAGATGTCTGAGTCACAGACAGGGCTCAGTTTCATGTCACTTAAAGTATATAGCCTCTTACAGTTTGATTTAAAGAACAAGCAGCTAGTCAGATACATACACATTAGCAAAATATTGCTTTAACCTCCTTCTTATTATAATCAAAGGCAGACAAAGGTCCCCCTTCTTAAACTTTCCTTTTTTTATATAGGATCTCAATTGTCTGGATCACGATATTGTTAGTTTGCCTGTGAAGAATACTGGGAATTAATTTGGTGGGAGGCAGAAACCAGAAAACACTTTGTTCTGTTTTTACTCCCCCCTCCCTTTAATTAGTAACGGATGATTCAATGAAAACGCATTGAGAGAATGTAAATGAAAATGAGAAAAGTTGTTCAAAACTTCAGATGGAGGCTGCATGGTGTGGCGGAAAAGTACTGCTAGGAATCAAAGACTAGGGTTCTAGATTTGGCTTTTGGTGGTAGGAGAGAGGAAGGCCCCCAGGGGTACAGTCAGCAGGATTTCTCTGCCTTTCATTTCACAAATTGAAACTTCTAGGTAGCTCTAAACTGCTTCAAAACCCTATAAATGCTCAGCAGAGTTCTATAATAACTCTACTACCTATTTAGGGGAAGACAACACGGCTGAAAAAGGTCCTCTAACATTTCACTGGTTGCTAGAGTTTTGCTTTTTATGAGTGCCCTGGAAATCAGTTCTCATATTTACTTTAGCCACACAGGTTTCCATCTCATTATGCTGTATTGCACAAGGTCCTCAGCCCACAAAAGCAGGTTGTATATAAAAGCCTAGGGCCTTTTGTGTAAAGGAAAAGAGGTAGGGCGGACCCTTCTCAACCCTTTCCTTCTCTGCAGGGCTTTGCATTCCTAAGGATGGCCCCCTCCTCTGCTTGGGGATGTTACCTCAATCCTGAAATGATACTGCTCAAAGCCGTGGAACTTCAAAAGCATTTCCTTCCCAGTCTCTCCTGTAAGATTTCTTTCGGCATAAACTGAACAGTTAATGTATTAAGTATCAGCCTCCTGATGACTTCTCATACCTAGTCACAAACTACAGAAAACTTTTGATTTTTTAAATGGCTTTATTATGCTAAAAAAGCTGCACGTGGGAGTGCAGGCCTCAGCAACCTACCCTCCCCCTACCCCTCCCTTTTCCCTAATCGTACCTGGCTTGCTAACTTTCAATGGCAGGGTCAGCTAAGTGTTGCCTGGTCACTGACTTCTCAGACATCTTCCACTAGTGGAAGTCATCTTGTCACTCACTGCGAACATTTGCTTTTCCAGTGATAATTATGTCATCTTTTTCTCTTTTGTAGCACTTCTGGTGAGGAAGGCACAAAGGAGAAGCACGGCAGAGCCAAACTGGAACAAGGAGAGGAACAGACTTAAAGACCCTTAGAGGGGTCATTTAATTTTATTCACATTCAGTCTAGAATCTTTACTTTTCTCATTTCAAAATTCAGATTATAATCCAAAGAAAAACTGGATTGAGGTTTTTAATAGATCAATATCAGTGCCCCAGGTAGTGTTTACCCTGCTTATCTCTTTCAATCCTCATAACTCCACATTCTAAGGACTATTAGAAAAATGAGGTGGCTACTTACATGGGGTGGGGCCACGGAAACTTTTACTTTTTACTTCCTACACTCCTAAACCATTTGAATTTTTTTTTACATCAATCACGTCATTTAGAATAAAAAGTTCCATTTCCTACTGGGCTAAACACAAACTTGTCACCTTGGCCTTTAAGGTATTTGACAAATATGGCCCTGGTCTCTTTTACAATTTTAATCCACTACTTCCCTATGTGTACTGGCGTCTTATTCTCTTAGCAAACTATCCCACAAGACTCTCCTAACCAAGTGAGCTGATGACATACTAGCTAGGCCGATCTCCAACATCAGGGGAGCAACACTTCTGCGCTCCCTCTCAGGGAAGCTGTGTGCATATCGAGGGTGTCAGTTATGATTGTTCACAAAACCAACTTATGCCACTGTGCTTACTACCGTAAATATGTAACTGAATGAAGTATAAACGAGAAGAGAAAAACAGCGGCAGCAGCTAATACTAACTGAGTACTTACTACCTGCCAGGCACTGTTTTAAGTACTTTAACTCATAAAATCTTCACCAGAGCCCTAGGAACTAGATACTATTATTGTCTCTCTTTTACAAAGGAGGAAACCGAGCAACATGCCCAAGGCCTATACAACTAATAAATGGCAAAATGATTTGTCTCCAGCGCTTAAGATTTTAACTACTATACTACATAGACTCTAGAGTAGTTGTTTCTATGAAAACCAAGCTGAAAGCTTTGGGATGACCAGATAAAGACGAGGCACGCAGATACACTCACCTACTCAACTCTACCTGGAACGTGAAGGGAGCCATGGATAATATATAACCAAATGCGTGTGACTACGTTCCAATAAAACTTTACTCACAGAAACAGGCAGCAGGCTAGGACACGATTTGGCCCTCACGCTGTAGTCCGTAGATCCCTGAGACCCACACGCCAAGAAAAGGTTTATGTGAAAAGAATGGCAAAAAGATGTTTACATTTTAAGTTAAAATAAAATGTTTAAGGTCTGTTTAACTAATATCTGTATGAGTCCCTGCTTTAACTTACTTTTTCAGTTAACCAGTGACTGGCCTCAATTGCTTCAAATAAGAGGGCGACTCTTGTAAAAAACTCTGCGCCTTCTTTCCTGCCTTTGTGCTTCTGCCAAAGCCACTCGCGCAACCTGGACAGCCTTACTTCCTCAATTCCACTTGGACCCCCACTCATCTTCAAAGCCCATTATCTAACCTCACACCCTCTAACAAACTAGATAGGATCTCTTCTTCCTTTGAAGTCCGAGAATAATTAATTTCTACTTATGGGACTTACTTTGCTCTGTCTTCTATCGCGGTTACTCACATACTTCAATATCCCAGCTATTCAACTATAAGCACTTTGAGGACAGGAACAACGACTTACATATTTTCCTATCCCAGGCAACACCCAGCACAGTGCCATATACATAGCAAGTCTTCAGATATTTCTTCAATTGTGTTCTGACATTTTTCTGTTTTCAGTGACTGAACAGAAAGAACATTACACCAACCCCCCAAACGCACCTTTGATTTATATCCCTATCTCCACATCTAGGGTCTAACTTGGTTATAACTTTAAACTATTAGTTTTAAAATGCATTCACCAGCACAGATGTGTATGGGTGTACCTACATATAAAAATTGTCATCTCTGTAGCAAAACTGCCGACAATTTGAAAGGAATTGTTAAAATTGCTGCTTCCTGGTTAATCTTCAGGGGGTCATACATTTTATAAATACATCTAAAAGCTGTGTACTTAAGCAAAACAAACAAAACTGCTTAATTCAAACTTGAGATCAAAGTTGTGCCTTATGTAACCTCTGTATCCCCAGTAGTATTTAACAGATGTCTAGGTCTAATCCAGTCCTTTTATAAAGTTTAGGGAGCCAGGGCCAAGCTCAGAGTGAGCCAGACAGGCTGGGATGAAAATTCAGGTTGTCTGAATCCCAGTCCAATATTCTAATTCAGAAAGACACCGGCTTTTTAGGTGCACCCAATCCTGCAGTTTAAAACGTAAAGACAGAGGAAACCTCACCACCATCTTCCCCTTCCTCATACTGCCAACCAGTACTAGCAGCTGTATTTCCACAGTGGTGATCTGGGCATGCGGATTTGCGGTGTCTCAATCAGCAAAAAAGGCTGATCGAGATTTTACGATTTCTGCCTATTTAAAAAGGCTACTTACACACCCCGGATGAAAACACCCCCATTCAAGAATGCAAGATAACCGTTCAAATGATCCGTCAGCATTTTTTCAAAGTATTACTCAGATGTTTCAGAGCTGGGACAGGAAGGGCCAGTACTGGGGAGAGGGGTTACAAAGAGCTGTTACTTATGCGGTTCCTTCTTTTTTTTCCCTGAGAAGTAGCCAAGTCCACATTCTAACCAGAGCTACTGCAAAAAGTTCCTGTTATAGTGCTTAGCCTCCCGTTACATCATTGCTTTAACACTGTCAGCCTTCATTACTTCGACCATCTTAATCTGTAAAATAAACACAGGAAGCGGACAACAGTCCTCTGTCTCAGTTTAACAGAGGAATAATTTACTAACAAAAATTAGAGTTACATATAATATTTCTCGCTACCCTATTCCCCTTTCCCTTCCCGTAAAGCTTTAAACATTAGTAAAATCGTCTTCAATTCACAAAAGAGACTAAGTAACTCAGTTCACAGCTAGTACAGCATTTTTATCTTTCTGGAAGCTATCTATGGAAGGTGAGAACCACTACTGGGCTCTTTAAGTCACACGGGGAAAAAAATCCTAAAAGAGTAAATTAAGGAATAAAGGAAGAATTACTCAGTCGAACAAGAAATTAGCTCATTATGGGCAAGACGGTGCTTTGTGACACAGGAGACACCCAGATGAATAAAACTGTCCCTGTCTTTGAGGAGCTTACAATTTAGTAGAAGTACACAAACTATAATAAAAAGTGGAACAAGGGAAGTACCAAGAGGTACGGAGTTTTCTGGGGGAGAGCTACAAATCACTTGCCTTCAGTTTCATGCTAACAGATGACAACATTCAGGTAAGGGACACCTGTTGTGTCAACCTGATTGAGAGAAGCCCGGAGAAAAAGAACTCCAGTGAGATCTATGGAAACGGACGCTACAGTGGGACATTAGCTGCTTATCCACACCTTGGCTAAGCCAGGCCTAGAGACTGTGCCAAGAATTACACCAGGGTAACCAAAGAAACACTTATATAAGACACAGAGAGGGTGCAAACTAGAGGCAGAGAAGTCAGCAACAATTGATGTTGCCTTAGGTCTGCGTAGGACGACTAAGCAAAACCCAGGCCAAGGTTGGGGCTGTGGATTGCCAGCTTGTAAAACTTCCTCCTTTCCATTACCCATCCCGAGAACATCCCAGCTCTCCTGCACAGATGGACTCTAGAGAGGGGCCTTCTCTCAAGACGTACGCCACGGTCTCGCAATAACCACTCTGTAAGGCATACAGTGTCCAAGGTCTGGGAAGGTTCTTGTTCAGCAGTCAGCTGAGTCCGGAGTCAGGAGACCAGAGATCCAGCCCGTCTGCCCTTTACTCTGCGTGGCCTCGGACTAGTCTTCAGAGTGCTTCGTTCCTTCCTTTCTCTATCAGCAAATTTTGGAATTACGAGGCACAGATTGAATTCCATGACCTCTGAGGTCTAAAAGCTTCCTGACCGGCCGGCATAGGAAGCACTGGACAAACAGCCCGTTGAACATACAGCGAGGTCGGTCACAGGGGAGAAGCGGTAGGGGCGTCCGGTCCATTTTTACAGATGGAGAAACTGAGTCACCGAACACCCTGCCCTAAGGTCACTCTAGGTATGTCACTGTTGGGGCCGGGCCGAAAGCTCAAGGCTCCAGACGGCCAGTCCCAGGCCCTTTCTCCTTCTGCCGAGCAAAGAATGGCGTGGAGGGTCCTTGTCCCGGAGGGGAAAGGACTGTGCCCGTGCCTGGGCTGCAAGAGAGGCGAGGGGGACGGACTTACCTTCCCAGATCGAGTCCCGCCACCGGCGCTTCCGTCTCAGAATCTTGGCCCGTCACCCCTCCACCACTCTTCAGAAGCCCCCTCCACTTCGGCCGGCTTAAACGTGTCGGCTGCCTCCACCGAGCACGATCCCTGCCCCGCCCCCCCTGCCGCGCTGGCCAACCAGTTCTACGCAGGGGCGTAGGACTCCGGCGTTCCCGCGGATTTCGCAGCCTGGGCTGGCTGGAGGTCCTCCCACTTTGCCTGGCTCTACCTCCTTCAGAGGCGTGTCTTCTCTCCGCCGGAAAGCAGACGCTGCCGCGGCATTTCACGACATCCCGTAAAGAACCGAAGAACACCCCGAGATCATCACAGCAGCGGGACCAAAGCCTGCGCAATGTTCGGTGCAGGCGATGAAGACGACACCGACTTTCTCTCGCCTAGCGGTGGGTGAGTGACTGAGAAGCGTGGGACAGAGGGCGTGGCCGAGAGAGCCGGGCAAAAGGTTGGAGGGGTAGATCTCTTATCAGAGCTTTTCCTCACTTCCGGGTCCAGACCCTTGCCACATTCCGGTGCTCTGCAGGTCTCTGAATGTGGGCAAAGCTCGAAACTGAGTCTGTCCATCTGGATCCTGGACCTGACCTCTCCCCTGACACACAGTATGACCCTGCGGTTCGCCTTTCCCTTTCTGGGTCACAGTTTCACTTTCTATGAAATGGGGGTGATTGCTGATGAGAATACCCGCCTCAGAGTTCTTATAGGAGTCAACTGGGGCCGATATGAAACTTTCTTCGTGGACGAGGCGGTGACGACTTAAGAACTGGCCTTGGTCGGTCAGCTCCAGCATCCTTCAGGGCCCAGCTCGGATGTCACCTTTTTGATGGTTTCTGTTCTCCTGCAGCCCCAGGCAGAATAAATTGCTTCCTTTCCCTTCTTCCCACAGCTAGGCGTGTTTACGTCTATCCTTGCATACTGAACTTGCTAGATTATGAGTCCCTGACGGGACTGCGGCTGCTTTTGTTCATCTCTATCTAGCGCTCAGCACGGTGCCTGGCACATATCGAGTGCTTAGGAAGTGCCTGTTGAATGAATAAAGCTGTGAATTTGCACTCTAATCCTTAAAGCCAATGTAAGAGACTGTGGTCGCTATCCCCTGCCTCCTTCCCCCGTCACCCCCACCCCACCCTGTCATTGTTATACTAGCCCAGGGTACAAGTTTTCAAGAGGCAGGGCTTTATCTCTTCAGTAATCAGTTTAGCCTTTGCCTTGCCTTGTCTTGTGTCAGTAGACAGCTTGACTCCCTTCAAACTTTTGAGCTGCCAAGTTCTGATTCTTGCAGAGCCTTTCTTTGAACATCTGTTTAACAGATTTCAAAGTGTACTGAAGAATGATGAATACACCAACATATATCCCTCATTCTGTTAAATGCTGAGAGGTTACGAAGATGATTAAGCTACTGTACCTGCCTTCAAGTTGCTTCCAGGCCTGATGGAAAGTTGAAAACATGAATGACCATAAAATGACACTGGCTCTCTTTTGGTCTTAAATAGGATCTTTTGGCTTACACTGTGACTAGCTCTATTACCTATCCTGAAATCCTCTTTTCACTCTCACTGTCTTGTTCTACCCCACACCCACTTTAGATGGCCTACATCTGCTTAGTTCCACTTGGGCTTCTTTTAGTCGCTCAGAGTTAAGCTGTGTTTTGGTTCCTTTTTTCCCTATTCCACCCAAAACATTCACTAAAATTTCCACACAGTCCAACCTGCTGCTGTTGTCTGTGTATTGAGGCTTGTGAATTAGTGTTTTTTCGTATAAGCCTATTTTGTATGTGGCTGTGCCTTTTGAAAGTTTACAGTATATACTTTAAATTCACATTCTTCCCTAGGTGCAAGTATTTGGGGGAAGTCTGTAAATGAATGTTAGGGCTCCCAACTTTCATGCAACAAGCAGTCCCCTGCTGACTGAAAATTGCAGGGTGGATAATGACAGTCATGTGCTCTTTTCCAGATTCCTGGCCTGAGATAAGTTCTTGGTGGCTCAGCTATACTGCTTTCCTTAGCTGGCTCATCAAGGGCCGGAAACACTTGAGTTCTAGGCATGTGACTGTGCTCATAAACATAGACAACAGCTAATTGAATGATAAAAGTCTTAGTTAACAAAGCTATACAGATAATTTATTTTTGTTCCCAGTAATAACCAGAAAAGCCAAATCAAATTTAAGATTGAGAATATAGAAAGATTCACCAGCGTTCTCTGATACAGCTATTCCTTTTTTGGTTTTCTCTAAGGAAGTAGAACGTATGACAGTGAGTGCTGCAGCTGCTTTTCAGTTCCTCTTTATAACTGTAATTTACTGTAAATATATTTGCTTATTAATTTTTGGATATTCTTGATTTACATATATGACTGACTTGACTCCATTTAGGATATTCAAGCCTAATAGAAGTGGGAGTATTGGTGCTAGGATGGCTTTTTAGATGATTGATAATCTGTATTTCAAGTTTCCAGGCCTCTTAAAGTCCATGGTTAACCTAGAAATAGTAATCAGGAGGCTTGCTTTTATTTTTGTTTTTTGTTTGAGCCTTTTCCCCACTATTGTGACTTTAAAATGAAGAAATAGGTGAGTGCCTGCTAAGTGTCTGTTACTTGGCTTTAGCTAATGCAGACAGGAATAAGGCACAGTTCCTGCCCCTCAGAAACTTCCATTTTTGTATTAGAAGAAAATCAATCCAGTAATAATAATCACAAAGCATTTTTAAGGGACCAGTTATGTATATACCCGTTTTAGATTATATAAAAGTTACATGTAGGCATGGTAATGATAAATCACCACTGGAGAGGTAGAAAAAAGGTAAATCTGGAACTGGTCATCAGAAGCATTTTCGAGTTCTGTAAAAGATATGGAAAAGCTTAGATTCTAATGTTGATTCTGCCCCCAATTAGGAGTGTGACTTTGGACAAGTCACTTCCCATCCTTGGCTCTCCATATCTTGGCCTGTTAAATAATGGGATTTGCCCTGGATGATCCTTGAGACCTTTCCCAGTTCTGTGGTTTTGTATTTATGCTGATGTAAGTTCATAGTTGCAGGTCAGTTTGTGCATGTGTTGGGCATGCTTTCTCCCTTACAGGGGTAGCTGAGTTGAATCGACATTTTAAGGTAATAGAATGTGTGCACATGTATATAAAACATATATTGTGTACTTACTCAGTGCCAGACACTGTGCTAAGTAATATACACACATTATCATTTTTATTTCTCCCTACTACTCTATGAGCTAGTTTCACTGTTGTATCCATTTTACAAATGGGAAATTAAGGCTCAGAGAAGTAAGTTGCCTGAGGTCACACAGCTAAAAAGCAAAAGAACCTGGATTTGACATCAGGCAAGCTGATTTCCACCAGACTGCCTGTGAGCCGTTATTATTATTGTAGGAGTAGCTATTTGATGCCACAGTTCATGAAAGAAGTACTTTAACAACAAAAAGAATTGCCATTTATTGAAACATACGACATAAATGTGTGTGTTATTGTTTATGATGAGAAAAGAAAAGGAGTATAAAACTAAGGCTAAATAGGGACTCTGGCATCCAAATACATTGGCTAACAATTACTTTTAAAGTATAATTAATACTGTAATGACTTTTTCCATGAATTATAAACATAGAGACGTAAGCCCGGAGTTAGCAAGCCCATTCTTTCTAACATAGTTAGGGAGATATGTACATTTCAGAACACTTAAAAGTGGAAAAATGTAATAATTGACAAGAAACTTATGCCCCTCAGTCTGTATACAGTTCATTTAAAAATATTAATGGAGGGGCTGGCCCCGTGGCTGAGTGGTTAAGTTCGCATGCTCCGCTGCAGGCGGCCCAGTGTTTCGTTGGTTCAAATCCTGGGCGCGGACATGGCCTTGCTCATCAAGCCATGCTGAGGCAGCGTCCCACATGCCACAACTAGAAGGGCCCACAACAAAAAATATACAACTATGTACTGGGGGGCTTTTGGGAGAAAAAGGAAAAAAAAAAAGAAAGAAAATAAAAATATTAATGGAAAATAGAATTAATCTGAAAGATAATTGGATTGACCTGGCTTTTGGATTGATTTTGCAATCATCAATTGGCTGACCTTTAGGACATCTATGGAAATATAGTTCACCTATGACACTTTTGTCTTTCCCTTGAAATAAAACATGCCTGCAGAATTAAAATAGCAAATCCAATACCCATAGTTTAATGAAGCTAACACAGATATTGTTTTCTTATCAATTATCTGCGCATAAGCTGTTATATCTTAACTAGGTTCTAAGCTTTGTAAATTTTTCACTGTGTTAAAGGCATTGCCCAACTCTCCCAGAATCCTGTTCTTTTAGGGAATCTGCCCAGATTACCCTGGCTAAAAGGAGACATCTTGGTCTCTTCTAAATTTCATAAGCTTTTGTCGATGTCTTATTTAGACCAGCACTGCTCTCTACACTTGCAACCTCATTTAAACCTTTTAGTCCTTTAAAGTAGGCATCGTTGGCCCCATTTACAGGAAACTTGAAAGAAACTTAAAGTACACCACCTTGAGGAAACAAGGTGATAGTTTCAAATCATATTAAATTTATTTTGCAAAATGTTAGTATGTAATATACATTAAAGTTGTTGGGGAAAAAGTCCAAAAAAAGTTGTTAGGGAGTTTCAATATTTACTTCACCTAAACTAAGGATGCCTCTGCAGAAGAGGAGCTCAGAGCTAGACTAGACTTTGAGTCTATTTATTGGGCCTCTTACATACTAGACCGTAGGCAAAATATACAGGCAAGTGGTGATTATAATAAATAATCAGGGGGCCGGCCCCGAGGCTGAGTGGTTAAGTTTACATGCTCTGCTTCGCTGGCCCAGGGTTTCACTGGTTCGGATCCTGGGCGCGGACATAGTACCACTGGTCAGGCTGTGCTGAGGCGGCGTCCCCCATAGCACAACCAGAGGCACTCACAAGTAGAATACACAACTGTGTACTGGGGGGCTTTGGGGAGAAGAAGAAGAAGAAGGAAAAAAAAAAAGTTTGGCAACAGATGTTAGTGCAGGTGCCAACCTTTAAAAAATAAATAAATAAAAATAAATAATCAATTACCATGATACCTCTATAGAGTATGTGTCTGCCTGTTATACATTCTCATATTACAGTTGGCAGCTATATATTATGTAATGTCTAATTCTCTTGTTAGGGTATGTAAATTCCTTGAAAATAGAACCCAGTTTTGCTCAGCGGTGTGTACCCAGCACTTAGCCCAGTGTGTGGCACATATTTCTTGAATGAATAAAGTATAGGGTTCTATAGGAGCCCCTAGGCAGATCATCTAACCTAGACTTTGAGATTAGGGGCAGCTTCCAGGGGAGAGGAGGAACCGGAAGAATGCTTCAGGCAGAGGGAACAGCGTACGCAAGGGCCGGAGTTTGGAAAGACATTGCCTTATTTGAGAAACTAAAAGTACCTTGGTGTGGCTGTAGCACACACTTGGAGATGAGAAATGGCCAGAGAGGAAGCTGGGGAAGTAAGGAGAGGCGAGGTCTTGCAGGGCCTTGTAAAGCTGTCTTGTGGAGTTGTTTTTTTTTTTTTTTTATCTTGGTAATATTGAGGGGTTATTGAGGGTTTTAAGGAGGAAAGAGAGTTGGTCAAATTTGGTTTTTAGAAAGACCACTGTGGGTGCAGTAGGGAGGAGGTAAGACCAAGGCAGGGCAATGAGTCGGGAGGTTGCAATATTTCAAGCTGATAGATGTGATGGTGGCCTGAACTAGGGAAGCGACAGAGAGAATGGGGAGAAGTGAATGGGTTAAAGAAATATTTAGCAAGTAAAATCAAATAGACTCAAGGATAGGTCATGAACCAGGGGGAAAAAGTCAAGGATGATGCCTAGGTTTCAGTTTTGGTTGTGGATGTTTGCAGAAAAGAGTTAACACAGTAGACCTGAGACTGTTACCCTTAGAAAGTCCTGTTTACAAGGTTGGCACTTGGCTGACACCTGGGAGCTTGATTGGCAAACAGTTCCCCACACTGATACAGAGCTTTCTGTAAATGATGAGTGCTTGCTGTTCCTAAACTGTCTGTACAAACAGTTGTTTGTACTGAACCTTGCTTTCCTTCCACAAGTCTAGAATTTTGGTACATGCTAGAGGGTTTCTATGTGACCAGCCTTCAATAAAAAACCTTGGGCCTGAGTTTTTAGTGACTGGTAGACCACACTTCACACATGTTGTTACAACTCATTGCTGGAGGAATTAAACTTGTCCTGTGTCACTCCACTGGGAGAGGACTCTTAGAAGTTTGCTCCTGGTTTCCCCGGGACTTGCCCCAATGCGCTTTTTCCCTTTACTGATTTTGCTGTGTATCCCTTCGCTGTAATATATCTTAGCCATGAGTAGTACAACTATATGCTGAATCCAGTGGTCCTTCCAGAAAATCACTGAACCTGTGCGTGGTCTTGGGGACCCCGACACAAAATGTCATTCACCCAGAGAGGGAGCACAAGAATAAGAACGGGTTTTGCTGGGGCATTGCGGATTGGAAGATAGGAGCTCTGGTTTGGACATATTGCATTTGTGTTGCCTGTGGGGTATCTGTGTTGTCTGGCACTCAGGAGCAAATTCTGGGCGGGGGATACAGATTTGAACATCATCAGCATTTGAATAGTACTGGATACCAAGGTAAATGAATTAGATTGCCAAGGGAGAGAGAGTATGAAGTCTCGGGGACATGGACACTTAAAGGTTGGGCAAAAGAGGAAGAATCCAAGGAGTTAAATGAGGAGCCAGAGAGATGGGAAGACAACAAGAGAGGGATTCTGTTGGCATTTATTAATGTCTTATTTGGGCCAGCCTCTCCACCCACCCCTACAGGTGTCCCCACAGAAGTCAGGAGAAGAGTTTGTTTGAAGAACAAATTAGTTGACAGTGTTAAAAGGCAGCATGAAGGCCGAATAAGATAAGGACTGATAAACTGTGTGTAGTAACAAAAAGGTTGTTAGTGACCTTAGCAAGAGCAATTTCAGTGGAATGATTGGGGCATGAGTCATTGCAAGGGATGATAAAGGAATGGTTCTGCCTGTTAAATGAAATGATAAATGGGACCGTGTTTGATGGAATAAGTTTGTAGTACAGTTTTATTTCAGTTTAACCAACTAGTAAAAAGTAGGAAACTATGACTTGCTGAAGGCAAGAGTTTACAGTTTCAAGAGACCATAGAGAGCATCTGGACCAGTCCTCTCAATTTACAGATGCAGAAGCTGAGGTCCAGGAAGAAGAAATGCCTTGAGCAAAGTCCTGTGGACGCGCAAGGTCAGCTGATGCTGTTCACATCAGAAATACAATCTTGATTTCAAAGACGCTTAGCTGCCACTTTCCGTATGGAATGGTAGGATATACAGTCAAGGAGGTATTTGTTCAAGGTTAGAGGTGAGCAACTTTTATAACGATTCCAGGTTTGAGATATGTCCAATGAAATGACATTTTCATTTTCTACTAACAGCACCAGATTGGCTTCTCTCTTTGGACTGGATCAGGCAGCTGCTGGCCATGGAAATGAATTCTTCCAATACACAGCCCCAAAGCAGCCTAAGAAAGGCCAGGGAACAGCAGCAACAGGTAAGTTAAGAGGTTAGGATGGGCCCCTAACAGGTTACTCGGAAGGGTAAACAGCCTTCCAAAAGTGGTATGCCAGGTCGTCCATTCTTTTTTTTTTTTGAGGAAGATGAGCCCTGAGCTAATGTCTGCTGCCAGTCCTCCTCTTTTTGCTGAGGAAGATTGGCCCTGAGCCAACATCTGTGCCCATCTTCCTCTATTTTATATGTGGGACGCCTGCCACAGTATGGCTTGATAAGTGATGTGTATGTCTGCACCCAGGATCCCACTGGTGAACACTGGGCTGCTGAAGCGGAGTGCGTGAACTTAACCGCTACACCACCAGGTTGGCCCCAGGTCGTCCATCCTTGATCAGTCTGGCCAAGCTTACCACTAATGGTGTGTGCCTATCTAAGCTCTGAGATCCTGAATTCCGGCAGCTAGAAAGTGTGCCCTTTGTTGGAAACTGATGGAGGAGGGTCGTAGGCAAGCACATCTGCCCCATGTGGACGCCACTCTTCAAAACTCTGCACAGGGCACTCTAAGTAGGTTCTATCCCATGTTTTGGCTGGAAGGAAGAGCTGCTTTTCACTTCGTTCACCTGAATGGGTTAGGTGGATGGGTATAGACAGCGAATTTTTCCCAACTAGGTGATGCTCAGTGCTCTTCCCCTGTACCTTTCATCATGACGGACGCAGGAAACATTGAATGAACATTTGTTGAATGAAGGGAGAGAAAGAGGGGCTAATGTTTCTAAAATGCCTGCTATATATCTGGTCTCAGGTACTTTACATATATTTTCTTTTTTCTTTTTTGGTTGAAGAAGATTCACTCTAAGATAGCATCTATACCAATCTTCCTCTGTTTTTCAGTATGTGGGCTGCCAGCACAGCATGGCTGTTAGCAGAGCAGTGTAGGTCCATGCCAGGGAATTGAACCCGGGCCACCAAAGTGAAGCATGCTGAACTTAACCACTAGACCACCGGGGCAGGCCCTATATATTTTTTCATATTTAATTCTCAGAACAATTCTGTGAAATAGGTGAGCTCACCACCATTTTAGAAGCTCAGAGAGGTTTAGGGACTTGATCAAAGTCATACAGTGGTAAGTGACAGAGTTGAAATTTGAACCTTGCTCACTGCAAAGCTTTTCTTCTTGCCTCTATACTTTGCTGTATTTGAGTAAGAACCTGAAGAGGAGTGAGGGACTGATAGAAATTGCCCTGAGCAGAACAGTTGATGAGGGACATAAAATTAAATATTTATTGGATAAAGATGAAAGTGTTAAGTGCCTTTTGTGTGCTAGGCACAATGCTGGCACTGAGGATGTTGTTAGTATACTTAGGGTTGAATAATTGCCACAGATACCATGTGGCCTATAAAATCTAAGATATTTACTGTTTGGCCCTTTACAGAAAATGTTTGCTGACCCGCTGCTCTAAATCTTACCTGTCCCTTTTGGCAGCTTTGCTGTGGATTGCTGGTCCTGTTCTCTAAGCTATCACTTGGCTGAATTTCTAGTAGGCTATGCCTTTACATTTCCTCTGGCACATCTCTTCATCAGCAGTGTGCTTCTGACTCAATTTAAAGTGGTTGAGTTAATGGATGTGGATGAAAATAACCTCAGTTCCCACTGAATGAAGTAACTTAATTTTTTTAATCAGAAAACAGCTATGAGTTAATTATACTTTTAAAGGGGAATTATAGAGGCATTTCAACTTAAAAAAATTACCTATACAGTCTTATGTGGGCATTTACAAATAAAAAAATGAAGTAGTGGGCCCTGCCTGGTGGTGTAGTGGTTAAGTTTGTGTGCTCCGCTTCGGCAGCCCAGGGTTCTCGGGTTCCGATCCTGGGTGTGGACCTATACACCACTCATGAAGCCACGCTGTGGAGACATCCCACATACAAAATAGAGGAAAAGTGGCATGGCTGTTATTAGCTCAGGGAGAATCTTTCTCACCAAAAAATAAATAAAGTAAAAAAATAAAAAGCAATACAGGTGGCCCTCTCTGTTCAAAGAACATTTATATAAGAAGTCTTTGTGAGGAAGATGGCTACAGTGTAGTTCTTGAATCTTTTCAGATCTCAATGTAAAAATGGAAAGAGCAACTAGATATAAAAGACAAACCTGTGGATGATATTTACAACAAAACCAATTGAAGGGGCTGGCCCCGTGGCCGAGTGGTTAAGTTCACGCGCTCCGCTGCAGGCGGCCCAGTGTTTCGTTAGTTCGAATCCTGGGCGCGGACATGGCACTGCTCATCAGACCACGCTGAGGCAGCGTCCCACATGCCACAACTAGAAGAACCCACAACGAAGAATACACAACTATGTACCGGGGGGCTTTGGGGAGAAAAAGGAAAAAATAAAATCTTTAAAAAAAAAAAAAACCAATTGAAAAAGAATCCCCATGAATCCCCAAACACAAGCAGATATGGACATACCACTAACAGCCACGAGGCCTGCATGGTATCAGTATTTGCATGGGAAAAAACAGGGAAGCATTGGGAGGATATCTGAATCTGAGAAAGGAGGACCCAAAATAGTCAACAGGTCTCCATGGAAAATATGGCAGACCAAGTGAAACTGGAAAGCATTTTGCCCACTTAGAGGGTACGTACAAGGGGTGGATGACAGGAGGACTGAAAGAACTGGAGCCGTTTTGCTCCCATGAACTTCTGAAATTCACCCACTGTGGTGACCTGCCAGGACAGGTACTCACACTGAGAAGAACCTGCTGGGAGTGGAATTGAAACTGAGAATAGGCATATTAGAGTCGAAGGAGAGAGGATCAAATCAAAGTAGGCATGGAAATAGAGTTAGGAAATCTTGGGAGGAAGCCACCCTATTTTTGAACTCTATATAAAAAAAAAACAGAAGAGGGACCTCTGGAATTAGGAAAGCCATGCTGACCCACACCTCCTTCTAAAAGTTCAGAAAAGCAAATTTCACTTAAAAATGAGCAACAAAACAGTGTCAGAGTCTAACTCTATGCAAAGTTATTACAAGAACAGGGAGAGCAAGGAGCAGAATAATATCCTTATAGACAGTGAGAGTTCTATTCTGTGAGAATGTCTCTTACAAATTGATAAAAGCTACAGCCACCTAACATTAAGAAAATAATATAAGACATGAAATGAGAACGTAAATGAGAATTAGAAAATCTCAGAAGTAAGTGACAGGACTCAGGTGAGAATTAGAGATGTAAGAAAAATTGTTTCAGAAACAAAGACTAAAATAGAAGGAATACAAGAATTAATAAATATAACAGATTATGCCTTATAATTCGGCGCTCTCACTGCTTTGGCAGCCTGGGTTCATTTCCGGGAACCACACCACCTGTCAGTTGCCATGCTGTGGTGGTGGCTCACATGGAAGAACTAGAAGGACTTATAACTAGGATATACAACCATGCACTGGGGCTTTGGGAAGGAAAAAAAAAAGGAAGTCCTTGTGAGTAGAGAATTCAAGACTGTACAACCATCATTTCAGAGAGGAAGAAATGTTACACCAATGAGAAGGTCACATGATTGTGGGCATCTAATTCACTCGTCCCTCTAGCAAATCGACGACCGACCTTCCATCTCCAGGGCATTAGGTAGGGAGATGAGTGTACGGGGAGAAGCTGAACGAACCTGAAGGAGGTTGCTAGACGGACCTGGGAGACAGTAATTTTTCTCAGTGTTTCAGACTTGGCCTGCTAACCTAACTCTGGCCTTAGTTACTTTTTCTTTCTGTCGTACACTGCTTAGCAGGAGAAAAGTTCTATCGTGGTATTACATACAGCTGGAAATTGCTAATGAATTCAAAACTATGTCGTAGGTTTTTACAAAATGATAAGGAAAACCAGGCTAGGAAAATAAACAACATAAATGGGCAGTTCATCAAAACAAATCTATAGAAAGTGTTAAAATGTCTGCTTCCTTCTAATCAATAAATGCAAATGAAAACAACAATGAGATGGCATTCCCTTTTCTCTACCTCCCTCTTCCCCTTGGTAAAGATTTAAAAAGATTATCCTCTCTTGCTGCCAGGGTTGCCGAGCTGGTATACTCATACTGCTGGTGGGAGTGGAAACTGGTATGGCATTTCGCAAGGGCATTTGGGCAGGATGTAACAAAACTTTAGAATTTTTTACATTCCTTCACTTCATAATTCTATTTCTAGGAATTTAGTCTAAGAAAGTAATTAGAGATGCATATAAAAATGTGTGTTTTAGGGCCAGCCCAAGGCTCAGTGGTTAAGTTCGTGCACTCTGCTTCGGTGGCCTGGGGTTCACCCGTCTGGATCCTGGGTGTGGACCTACGCACCAGTTATCAAGCCATGCTGTGGCAGGCATCCCACGTATAAAGTAGAGGAAGGTTGGCACAAATGTTAGCTCAGGGCTGATCTTCCTCAACAAAAAGAGGAAGATTGGCGGCGGATGTTAGCTCAGGGCTAATCTTCCTAAAAAATAAAAATGTGTTTTAAGGATGTTCACCATAGCATTATTTATGATAGAGAAAAATTGGGAACAGTCCAAAGACATGTCAAACAGTAGGAAATTGGATAAATTCTAGTAAAGTTGTAATGTAGTATTTTATGTAATCACAAAAAAACATTTTTAGGACTATTTTGTCTTTGTTTTGGAGACTGTTTTGAAGAGTATAAGGAAATGTTTATACTAAGTGAGAAAAGGAGGTTGTCAAATCATATCATTAATTTTGTTTAGAAAAATATAAGAAAAAAGCCTGTGTGTATAGAAAAAGGACTAGGAATAAATACATCAAATTATTGACATTTATTTTTTGGGTGTTGAGATTACAGGTCATTTTTCTTTTCTCTATGTGTTTCTATATTTGCAAGTTTTCTATCATATACGTGTACTCTATAATCAGAAAAAAATGTCAGTACTGTTAAAAACTGAGTAAATTTTAAAGATCTTATTGGCTTTATTTAACAATTCGTGAATCACACAGCATCCAATCTAGCAGAGAGAAAGGAGCTCTGAGGACCTGTGCAAAATGAAAGACTTATAGACCGACTCGGGGGGGGGGAACAAGGAGGTTGTACTAGGCAAATAAGCAAGTTGGTTATTGTGAGGTTACATTCTTATAGGGGATGGCGGGAGTCTATCGGGCAGATTACCAAACTGGTGCTGATCAGGTGATTCCTGATTGACTGGTTTAAGATTCCATTTCTGGGAGAACCGAGACTGTAAGTCCTGGTTTGGTGATGTGGGAGTTAGTATAAGTGACTCCATTTGGGACCTGTTGTCTTGTTTTTAACAAAACAAACAAAAAAATCAAACAAGGATACTTTTGAAAATAAATTCTTAGTTATTACATCCATGCCAGTGTTCTTACTAGTCTTCCATCAACGTATTCATATGGAGAGTGTAATATGCGATTTACTCTAAATATACTATTTTAAAACGTCAGTGTTACTCTATACCACTGCAAAAGTTAAGTAATTGATGTGATCTGAATGTCATAAATTTTCTACCCGAGAAGTAAGGAAAGAGGAAAGAACTATTTTTATTATTACAGTTGTCAAAATGTTGGAAGGAGAAAAGAAAGTAGATGGAATTTGAGCTTACGTTCTAGCCAGTGCTTCTTTTCTAGCCCAAAGACTTGTTTGGAGTGGAGCTGGAGTCCTGGGTTCCAGTCCTAGGCTGGCTACTATCATCGTGTGAGGCACTTGCTGCTTGGAGCCCCAGTGTCTTCACCCCTAGATGAGGTTACAGGACTGTCTTGTTGATCCAATGAGGATAATGGTCATGAAACCATTATACCACTAACTGTAAGGTGTAAAGAAGAATTTTGAAGCTGCTTTAATGGTTAAAATCAGTTTCAAGGGGCTGCCGTGTGGCCGAGTGGTTAAGTTCGCCTGCTCCGCTTTGGTGGCCTAGGGTTTCACCGGTTTGGATCCTGGGTGCTGACACAGCACTGCTCATCAGGCTTTGCTGAGGCAGCGTCCCACATAGCACAGCCAGAAGGACCTACAACTAGAATATACAGTATATACTGGGGGGCTTTGGGGAAAAGAAGAGAAAACAAAGATTGGCAACAGATGTTAGCTCAGATGCCACTCTTTAAAATAAAAAAAAATCAGTTTCAAGCAAGAAATGAAGGACAACTTTGTTTTCTTCTTCATTTTCAGGAAATCAGGCAACACCAAAAGCAGCACCCACCACCACAGGCACTCCCACCATACTGTTTGCAGCAGTAGTCCATGCATATCGATGGTAAGCAGCTGAGAAGGAGTGCTTTCTGCAGCTGGCGGGCGGGAGGGTGGGTTAAGCCCCTATCTTTTCCCTGTAAGCCTCTGTTCATTGCAAAATGGCTCCTCAGTCCTTCCATAGACAAAGTATCAGTAATGCTTTTCAATATTTCAGTTGGAGAATTCTGCACATAAAACTTTGAAGTGCCATTATCCTGTCTTCTCTCTCTAGGAAGTGCTTGTATCCTCAACAGCTGCCTTTCTAAGTGCTCAAAGGAAGCCACTCCACTGAGCTATCATGAATAGTGAATTTAAAGAGTAAAGAAGTTGTGTAAGAGCTTTGAATTATGAACTGCTCACCTCTGTCTGTTTCTAGAGGCTGAATGACTAGATACGCCACTTCTATATGGCAGAAAAAGAAGCTGCTTCTACTTAAAGTATTAATACCTGTTGTTTTTCTTGCTTCTATAGCGTAAATGGTCAATACATAAAGCAGGGCAAGTTTGGTGCTGCAGTCCTGGGGGACCACACAGCCAGAGAGGTGAGAATGCCCCTACGTCTCATGTACATTCAGGTGTCCCATGTCATACCGACGAGCTGGTTTTTATCCCAACTTGCCCCATGTCTCATGTGTCAGAGGATTAAGATGATTGTTTGTATTGAATGTGAATTTTTAGTGTCAGGTATACAGTAATGTTTATAGTCACATTTTGCTGACTTTTGTGCATTAAAACAAATCCGACCACTCAAAATCTTTGTTTCACCTTTGTGATATGGACTTAGCTTAAGAATTTGGAGAGTTTTGGAGTAAACCATTTACCAAGGACATTCCTTTGTTAGGTAATAAACAACACTGAGTGTACTACCGAGAGCATTATGTCTTTAAGCTGCATGAATGACCAGCGTTTGTCCTTTGAAAGTTTGATTATGAGATGGGCAGTTGATCACACTGTATAATGTTGGTTTGGGTCAAAGAGAAGAGGTAGCTGGAAGCCCTGGAACTGATTTACTTGTGGGTTGTATCTAGCTTCAAATTCTGCTCCAGAAAGTTTTGAACATGGTTGAAATAAGTATAAGAAATTACAGAATTTCAGAGATCCAGAGACCATGGAGTCCATCCTCCTCAGAGACTCTGAGACCCAGAGAGATAAGATGACCTGTTCAGGGTAACTAATACAATAGACAACTTCATTATGGAAATTTGGAAACACCTATAAAAATAGTGGGACTAGGATAATGAACTCCCAGATAACCATTGCTGAGCTCTAACAATTATTTTAGTCTTGTTTTGTCTTAACTCTTGCGTGTTTTCCTTCTTCCCCTGCTGAGATTATTTTGAATAAATCTCCAGCATGTAATTTTAGCTGTAAATATTTTAGTATGTATCTCTAAAAGATAAGGATTTTTTAACATAACCATTATGCCGTTATCACACCTAAAAAACACCCACAATAATTCTTTGATCTCACTCACTACTGTTAGTGTTCCAATTTCCGATTCTCTCTTTTTTTCTTTTTTTTTTTTACAGTTTGTTTTAATCAGGATCTATAAGGTCCATACATTGCAATTGGTTACTGTGTCCCTTTAGTCTCTTTCATTCTCCCATCTGGAGGTAAATAATGTCTGGTTGTCTCTCATTTTGTCATGTTAGCAGCCATCAATGATTATTATCTAGATCTGTTCATTCATTGGAGGTTGCCATTTGGATTTTAAAAATCTGGTGTTGGGACTTCACTACCTAATAGAATGTAGTACTTTGTGGCAGGCAACATTCCCACCGTAACAACTGTAAAACAGCAGATAAATAGCAAAAATTCGATTTTAAAATTCGTTGGAGAGCTGTGGAAATGATGAGGAATAGATGAATAAAATTTTAGAGAAGAGCCAATGAACTGAGTGTTTCCTTCCCTTGAGACTTTTGCTGACACCTGGGAGTAGACTAAGCCTCAGGTATGGGCCAGACAGAGAGAATACTGGGGGGAAGAGACATTGGCAAAAAACTAGAGGAGCTCCAAATACAAGGTGGTTTTTTTTTCCATGGAACATTTGCTGAGTTCTGGGATGGTGTGGAAGTCCAGGGGCTGTGCCGGAAAGGCAGAGGGAAACATCTGCAATCTTGTGGTGCATGAAGTCCTCCTATAGTGCTGGGACCGGTAACAAGCAATAAGCAACAACCTTTCTCTGAATACGTTTGCTAGATTTTGAACTTCCTGGAGAGGAAGCTAAAGAACGCAGCTCAGAATCTCTGATGGGCAGAACTTTCAGGACTGGGGAGTCAGAGACCTTCCAGGCTCTTAATCCAAAGCCTAGGAAGATGATGCTTGAGAGCAGGGACAGCCCAGAGGTGGGAAGGCTCTGAGTAACCTGCATCCTTCCCTGACCAGCTCAGTCTGTCTATAGTTGAATTGGATTAAAGTGATCAGCCCCTCACTCTAGCTACCTAACGTGGGATAAGGAAAGCCCTTTCTGGTGCAAGATTGTATATGAGCTCCCATAGTCTCTCCCTCCCCTCTGAGGTTGAATTTTAATTATTTGTTTCCCTACAGTTTTGTGTGTATGTGTATAGTAAATATATATGAAACATAAAATTTGCCATTTTAACCATTTTTAAGTGTACAATTCAGTGGCCTTAGTTACATTTATAGTGTTGAGCAACCATCACCACTGTCTATTTCCACTTTTTCATCATCCCAAACAGAAAATCTGTAACCCTTAAGCAATAACTCCCCATCCCCCCTTCCCTTATCGTCTGGTAACCTCTAATCTACTTTCTGTTTCCATGAATTTGCCTATTCTAGATATTTCATATAAGTGGAATCATTACAATATTTGTCCTTTTGTGTCTGGCTTGTATCACTTAGCATATTGTTTTCAGGATTCATCCATGTTGTAGCATGTATCGGAACTTTTTTCCTTTTAATGGCTGAATAGTATCCCATTGTGTGAGAATAACACATTGTTGTAAACAATGTGTATGTGTATAAACAGTTTTGTTTATCCATTCATCAGTTAATGGACACTTTGGTTGTTTCTACCTGTTGCCTATTGTGAGTAATGGTGCAATGAACACCGACATACGAGTATATGTTTAAGTCCTTGTTTTCAGTTCTTTGAGGTATATACTAGGAGTGAAAATTGCTGTTATGTGGTAATTCTATGTTTAGCTTTTTGAGGAACTACCAAACTATTTCCACAGCAGCCGTACTGTTTTACATTCCTACTAGCAATATATGAGGGTTCCAATTTCTCCACTACCTTGCCAACACTTCGTTATTTTTCCATTGATTTTTTTTATAGCCATTCTAGTAGGTGTGAAGTGGTACCTTATTGTGGTTTTAATTTGTATTTCCCTAATGACTAATGATGTTAAGCATCTTTTCATGTACCTGTTGGTCATTTGTATATGTCTTAGTTACCATTCATACAAATGAAAACACCAGTGAAATAAAGACTTGCTGATGACAGTTGAAGAGTAAAGCCACAGGGGCCGGCCGCATGGCCGAGTGGTTAAGTTCGCACGCTCCGCTTCGGTGGCCCAGGGTTTTGCTGGTTTGGATCCTGGGCGCGGACATGGCACCACTCATCAGGCCATGTTGGGGCAGTGTCCCACATGCCACAACTAGAAGGACCCACAACTAAAAAAATATATACAACTATGTACTGGGGGGATTTGGGGAGAAAAAAGCAAAAAAAAAGATTGGCAACAGTTGTTAGCTCAGGTGCCAATCTTAAAAAAAAAAAAAAGACCACAATGAGAAGAGATTAAAATGGATAGTCAAAGGATAGAATTTAAAATCCAAGCTTTAAGAGGTGAATTGAGTTTTGAGTTTTATGCCTCTATGAAGCACCACCCCTGACATCTTACTGCTCATTTTGTGTTGCCTTTTGACTTCTGTTCTCTTTTTTTTCTGCCTGTCTTTGCTTGAGTACAGTATAAGATTCTTCTTTATATCAGTCAACAGCAGCGAGTTACTGTTGCCAGAATTCATCCGAACTTTGAGCTAATGGTAAGACTTCCCATGTTGGAATTAGTTCCTTTGGGATAGGTTTATAGCAGAGACTGGTGTGTGCATAGCTGGCAGGAATTAGATCTGCTTCAGCCCTGGCTGTCAGAGTGGATATCCTAAGAGAGCCTCTCGGAAAGGTCTCTTGTCTGCCTTGTGGGAATGTGGACTAAGGAGAAGTTGGTGGAGGGTGGGAGGAAGAAGAACGTTCCCTGATATCTCTCTTTGGGGTCACCTGAGTCAAGGCCCTTCTGTGTGGGTTCAGGCAGTCAGATTTAGCTGCCGTGCTGCTCTTGGTTGAGTTATCCCACCGTTTCTCCTTTCCCCAGGTTCGGCCCAATAACTATAGCACCTTTTATGATGACCAGAGACAAAACTGGTCCATCATGTTTGAGTCAGAAAAGGCTGCTGTGGAGTTCAATAAACAGGTAATACCATCTTATTCTTCCCATGAAAATGCAAGCACTAGTCTAGATTTCCCTTGATTTTAGGAAAATATATGGAAAACTTATAACCTGCTATATTTTGTTAGTGACAGGCACTAAATTTCTCACCTGAGCTTGTTGTATTTCAGGGAAATAATAGGAACACTTATTGAAATTGCTCGAAAATGAGACTTTAAAGAGAAAAAAGGCTAAATCTAAACTGACTTTTTAAAAAACATTTTCCACTTCATAAATAAGGAATAAATAAAGCTATCTTTTAAAAATAGCGTTTTAAAAGAATTTTTAAAAAGTTACTACATGATCACTGTAGAAAATTTAGAAAAACATTTAAAAAAAAACCACTCATAATCTTACTACCCAAAGTAACCACTAGTAACATGTTATGTTTCTTTTTTTTAATGCATAGTATACATAGTATGTACATAGTAGACACACCCTTTAAGAATTTTATATCCTGCTTATTTTATTTAACAATGTATAATGCATCTTTACCCACTTAATGAAGAATTATCTGGAAACAGTTTTGGAAGGTGCATAATACAAGTGTTCTTTAATTTATTTAGCCGTTCTCTTACTTTAGGCATTTAGATTGTTTTCAGTCTCTGAAATAAATGATACTATAGTGACCATTTTTGTGTATAATTCTGTGTCCTTTTTTCTCTCTGATTATTTTCTAGGGTAGATTTCTAGAAGTGAAAGACTGAGTCAAAGGTTTCAAGTATTTTTAGGTTCTGTATATACTTTGTATATACTTTGGCACACTACTATTCAGAGAGATTGTACTATTTCACATTTATATCAGTTCTCTCACTATGCCTTTGCCAGCATTTAGAATTATCCTTTTTTTTCCCTTTTAGTCTTAATTGCTTAATAAAAAATGACATCTCATTGTTTTAGTTAGCATTTATTTGGTTACAATAACGAAACTTTTTTAAGAAAATGAGTAGCAAGTTTCCAATGTATATGTTAAAACACTGACTATAGAATACTTAAATCTTATTTACTTAATATTGTAATGCTTAATCTTGTCTAAGATTTGTGCTAAGACAATATGGCTAAATCTGTAGGGTAAGGGTGGAGGTAGGAATTCTTGGAATGCAATATGGTTTTGTAAAGGGCCTTTTTTCTAGTTTATTCTTTTTAGAAATGCCTTTTGAAATTTTTTTAGAAGCGTCCCTTCTTTCATAGGTTCCCAAACACTGAAGCAGTAAGTCAGTATAGTAACGGTGGCTCATGTTTATTGGGTACTTACTGTTATTTGCCAGGCACTGGGCCAAGTACCCTCCATTAGCTTAGTCTTCATAACTGCCCTAGGAGATATACAAAGCTTTTATCTCCATTTTACAAAAAGCCTCTATGAAATGAAGTTCACAGAGAGGTTAAGTTATTTGGCCAAGGTTACAAGTTAATAAGTGGCAGTGCCCAGATCTGTACCCAGACAGTCTGACTCCAATGCCATACTCTTAGGCACTTTGATTCTGGGCAAGATTACTGACTTTCGAATGATTTACTTCCAAACATCTAATCGGTTTTCTTAGGGGTTGCCACTGTTTAGAAAAGAGCATTAACAATAATGGGATGAGTACTTACTGAGCTTAAACTAAGTTTATGCTGCTTCGATTTCGTCGCGCAGGTGTGCATTGCCAAGTGCAACAGCACCTCTTCCCTGGATGCAGTGCTCTCGCAGGACCTCATTGTAGCAGAGGGTCCTGCTGTAGAAGTTGGAGATTCCTTGGAAGTGGCCTATACTGGCTGGCTCTTGCAGAATCATGCGCTGGGCCAGGTAAGAAAACGTACCCTGCAGGTTCTTTTGTAATTTAAATAGCATGAGGGCTATTCAAGCGTAAGGTGTTATTATTGTGAATTGCTGCTGTTGGCAAATAGAAATCATTTAGTTGTCCTGCTTTAGTCACTACAACTGCTTTTGGGGCATAGTCATGAATTGTTAGTGTGTAAAATCTTCTCAGTGCTACTTGTCTCTTCCGCTTAGAGAGAATGGAAACTCCAAGTGTCCTTTCTGGTAATTGTTCACATGTATGTCTTGTCCTCCTATACCAGTTTTAAACTTGAATATATTCTTATGAGATTAGGTCTTAAAACTTCTGTTTAGACCTTCCTCACAGCTGTTTCTCTGTTTTTCTTATAGTAGATACTGTAAGTAGATCGGGCTTGTTGTGTTTTAATGTTATTAAGCCCTCAAAAGCAGTATGGTATTATAGAAAGAACTTTAGACTATGAGTCAAAAAAATGTGGATTCACGTTTCAATTTTATCCTAACTTGACCTTGTCAAGTCATTTAAGCTCTTAATTTTTTTTCCCCATCTGTGAATGGAGGTCAGTGGTACTTATGCTGCTTCCTTGGCAGGATTGGTGTGAGCATCAGATAAGATCATTTATTTGAGAAGTCTTTACAGATGAAAATGCTTTTAAATACTTGGTGGTAGAAGTTTATGTTTTTCCAAACCTGGAAGTCTTTGCCTCAGAGATATTCAGTGTGATAACACTCTTTAGCCATGATGTGGTCCCTTCTTTTCAGGTCTTTTAAGAACAATTTTTCCAGCATGTTTGACATTCCCTATTCCAGAAGTACTGTGCTGGTATGTGCTAAGTTGGATGTTGTAATGATTATTATTATTTTTGAAACTGGCTGACTTCATGTACTTTGATAACATTGCAGGTTTTTGACTCCACTGCTAACAAGGATAAGCTGCTTCGCTTGAAATTAGGATCAGGGAAAGTCATCAAGGTAAAGGTTTAACTGTGTTTTTCTATGGATTATCAGTTGTAGTGGGCTTCATTTACATTCAGTTTTGTTAAATTTCTAACCTGGCTGTATTTTCTGAGAGTCTGCAAAGGATGTGTAAAAAGTCGTATAACATTGTGTTACATTATCTGTATTTGGGAGATTTTTGCCTATGAGATGATATATTGAAGAATGGGTACCTGCCCTTTCTTTTTCATCCTGTAACTCTGGGGAAATTACTAAATCCTTCTTATAGCCTAATAAGGAAAGAGGGGAAACTGTTTCTTCTAGCAATGTGTTATAATGGGTGGTTCTTGTCTCCCTGGAATGCTTGGGACCAGCGCTTTGCAACCATTGTGGGAAACAACCACGACACAGTGGGAGGAATGACGGCATTAGCGTCTGAGGCCCTGGGTTCACCTTGTGAATTTTTTCTTTACCAGTTGCGCAAGTGTGTTATAAAGTAAAGAGTAGTTTACACGTGTGGGCTATAATTGTGTCGGGATATACTGATGCATTGTGAAGTACTCATTCATCCACGGGGCAAAAAGTGTGTCTTCATAGCATTGTTTATGACTCCTTTTCCCAGAAGCCTTTGGAGACTTGTTTCTGTAGACCCTTAAAGCTGGATAGTCTAGTGTTGAATCTTGGCTTAACAGTGTACCGACTGTCTGATCTTGGGCTAGTTTCTTAACTTCCCTAAGCCTCAGTTTTCTCATCTGTAAAATGGGGGTAATGCTACTAACCTCATGAGGTTGTTTTAGGGATTAAACAACATAATATGAGTAAAGCACTTACCAGAGCATTTGGAAAAATATGTTTAATAAATGATAGCTTTCATTTCTCTTTTAATTCCAGTCTTATATTCCTCCCAATTTTTCTCATTACCTAAGATAAATATGTTTCATCCAGTCCCGGATATGCTGGCTTTTACAAGTGAATTTAGAAGCAATACAGTCACATGCCATATAATGACGTTTTGGTCAACAATGGACCTCCTTTACAGTGGTGGTCCCATAAGATTAGTGCCATTTGGCCTAGCTGTGTGGTAGGCTATACCATCTAGTTTTATGTGAGTACATTCTATGATGTTCGCGCAACAGCGAAATCGCCTAATGACAAATTTCTCAAACCATATCACTGTTGTTAAGTGATGTATGACAGTATTCTAGATATTCTTATAACGAATGGAGGGAGGGAGGAATATTTGAACTTGACCTCTCTCCCGGGATCCAAACCTGAAAGTGTGGATGAGTGAAACCTGATGATCCTATACCCCATTTTGTCTTATGAGGAAGTTTGTGTCTGATGAGCTTCTCCTCTTCTCCGATTCCTAAAGAGCTGGGAAGATGGAATGCTGGGCATGAAAAAAGGAGGGAAGCGGTTGCTTATCATCCCTCCAGCCTGTGCTGCTGGCTCTGAAGGGGTAATAGGATGGACTCCATCAACAGACTCTATCCTCGTGTTCGAGGTGGAGATTACGCGGGTGAGTGAAATGGTGGTGTGTTGGGTTGATACGTTCTCTTTGCTAGTTGAGTAAAATGAATAAATAAATATATTTGAGAACAGGTTCTGAAGACGTCTGTCTTTTTTTTTAAGTAGAAATGGTATAGTTGGAAAGAACAGCAGCTTTGGAATCTAAAGACCAGCGTTTATGTCCTTCCTGGCTCGCTATTCAGAGTCTAGAAGAGGACATGCCTGAGCAGATCACTTCTCTACACTAACCTTCTTTTTATTTTGTCTATAAAATAGTGGTTCCTACCCAATGTACATACCTTTTGACTTAGTAATTCCATGGCTACAAATTTATCCTATCAATATGTTTACATAAGTATGCAAAGGTATCTACAGATAGATGGATAGATAGAGATATATAGTTTCCTCCCTCTGTCACATTGTTTGTAGTAGTAAAAAACTGGAAACAACTATGTCCGTTATTAAGAGACTGGTTAAGTTATGGTTTTTCATAAAGTGGACTTTTATGTAGTTCTTAAAGAATATCCAAAAATCTGTTAAGTGAAAGAAGCAAGTTGCAAAACAATATGGATAGTATGATCTCTTGTGTGTACATGTGTGTGTGTACACACACATATACAAACATATTTGCGCAGTCTTATATACATATGGCTGTATATATACATATGAATACATATATATGCCCATACATTCATAGACAGTATCTGGAAGCATTAAAAGTAGTTTTCTCTGGAAAATGGAAATGAGGTTCAGAAACCTTTATTTTTGATATTCTACCCTTTTGTACCTTTTAAAAATTTTATCATGAATATGTATAATTTCTGTAATAAACTTTGTAACAAATTGTGGTTAATTAATGCTGCTCCCTCCTAAGAAAAAAAAAGACCCTGTTTGCTTTATGCTGTGATTGTTAGGTCCAAATGTGATAGTGTTTGTTACTATAAACTATACAATACAATGCAAATAAAAGATATTACGGTCATCTTCATTGTGGCTGTTGTTCCTGCTACAACAAAGGGTATGCTTTTCTTCTCAATGGGCCTTTCCTAATTGGACACCTTGTGTCTGTGGGGCCATTCCAGCCCTCTGTCACTAACATGCTTCCAGCTGCCCTTTTCACAACTTTAATATTCCCTCTCAATTTTCCTTTGAGTTTGATGAAATCATGGTTGGTGATAGATAACAAACCAATTTGAATCCATCAAGACTGGCATTTTGTAAACATAGGAAAAAAAAATCTATTTTACCAATAATCAACGAATTACAAATTAACATTGCTTATTAGATTGACAAGGCTGATACAGAATGATAATACCCAGTGTGACAGGAGTGTTAAGAAAGACTGATATACTGCTTGTGGAGTATAAAGTAGTTCAAATTTTGTGGTGTATATCAGAATTCTTAAAAATGAACAAAGCTTTTATATAATAATTTAACTTGTGTGAATTTATACTTTGGAAATGATTATGTGCAAAGATATAGATGCAAAGCTATTCATAGAAGTATTGTTTGTGATGGGAAAAATTGGAAATAAATTGAAAGTCCAACAACTAGGAATTGGTGAAATGTATTTTGTAATAACATAGATATTTATGACTTCTGTTCCCCCGATCCTTTGAAGACTTTTTCCTGTAGATAATAGCAGTTAAAAGCATGACCTTTGAAGTTAGACGTAATCTTCAGTAGTTGAAAATGATGTCATAGATTAATCATTTAGTAACATGGCAATGTGTTAACGTATCAGTGAGTGAGCAAAGCAGGTTGCAAAACAGTATGGCCCCATTTTTGTAAAAAATATACACGCACACAGATAGATATACACATCCAAAGGTAATATAAATGTGAAATACTACATCCAAAATTCTGATAATGTTATTGCTTAGTAGGTGGATTGCAGGAGACTGTTATCTTTTTCTTTCTTTCTTTCTTTCTTTTTTTTTTTGCTTATCTGCATTTTCTGATTCACCTGCAGTGAACAGATAATGACTTATGTAATGGAGAATAAGTAAAAAGAAGGGAGGATGGAGGGCGACGGGTGCTTTTTTGTAGCCTTTTCCACCTGTCTTTGATCTTTCCTTAGGTCAAATTTGCCAGAGATTCCGGCTCTGATGGGCACAGTGTTAGTTCCCGGGATTCGGCGGCTCCTTCTCCCATACCTGGTGCTGACAGCCTCTCTGCTGATCCTATTGTGTCAACACCCACGTCGGCGCCTTTCAAATCAGGGTAAGATACTGGAGTTGTAGCAAGCTCTTTTATTGTCCATAGAAATGATTCTTAGAGGGGTTCAGAAATAGGGATACAATTGAAAAGTAAAGTAATTTTATTTATTTATCGTTTTGAGGAAGATTAGCCCTGAGCTAACATCTGCTGCCAATGCTCCTCTTTTTGCTGAGGAAGACTGGCCTTGAGCTAACATCTGTGCCCATCTTCCTCTACTTTATATGTGGGATGCCTACCACAGCATGGCTTGACAAGCAGTGCCATGTCTGCACCCGGGATCCAAACCAGTGAACCCTGGGCCGCTGAAGCAGAATGTGCACTTAACTGCTGCACCACCGGACCGGCCCCTAAAATAATTTTAAATAACTAGGGGAAAAAATGGGATGAGGGAAATGGGGAAAACACTTGCATCAGGTTTTTCTGACAAAGGATTAATATTCATAGTCTATAAAGGCACGAACTCAGATATGTAAGAATACCTGCCAAACCCTGAAAGAAAATTGGGCAAAAGGCATAATGAACAAAAAATATGTACCCAAGGAAAAAACTATAAATAATAAGCATGAGTGGAAAATTGTTAATCTTTGTTAGCTTTCAGAGATTATACAAACTAAAGAAGAGTTCAAGTTCTGTTTTGCAGCCATTAAATTGGCAAATATTTTCAAAAACAGTTTGTTTATCCAGTATAATCTGGCCTTGGAATTATGGATTTTGTATTCATCTCAGGATATATCTTCCTTGCTTGCAGGGAGCCAGCTCTTCGTGCCAAATCTAACTCCCTCAGCGAGCAGCTTTCTATGAACACAGTGAGTATACGAGTCTGTCTCCCTTGCCCCCGTTTGCTGAGAAGGTTTCGTGCGCCTAGGGTGTGGTCACTTAGAGGGAAAAGAAATGTCAAGAACAAATGATTCAGGCTTTATTTGTTCCCCTTACTTGGGAGTCAGTGTAGATCAGCCTGGGCTTCTGCAGAGACAGACCTGGCTCCAAATCTTTATTCTTACAAGCGTGTGGCCTTGAGAAAATTCTCTAACTTCTCTGGTCCTCGGCGTCTTCATTTTTAAAATGGAATGATTCTCACAGCCCCTTTATAGGGTTCTTGTGATTTGGTTCCAAAGCACTGAGCTCAGAGTCTACATATAGCATGTCTTCAGTCATTCTCGAGATTTTTATGAAGTTTAAGTGAAATAATGCCTGTGGAGTTTTTAGTATTGTGTCGGGCATATTGTAAGAGCTCAATTAACATTGGCTCTTGTTATTATCCTCATTACTGCTAACACTACATATCTTCATCCTTTCATTCTCTCAGAGGAATTCTGTACTAATTCACCAGCTAGTTGGCTTTGAGCAGATCACTGGGCCTCTGTGTTTGCCCAGGTGTAAAGATGAAAAGACTAGCATACTGTCGTAGTAAAATGTGGATCTGAATGCCTTTAGGAGGACGTCCACTGTGGTTTGTGTCTGCCCTGCCTGGACCGTGAAGGCATGAGTTTGCTACCTGCAGACGAGGTGATAGCTGAAGCACTTGAAGTTCTGAAGCTCTGTGGCCTTCACCTGCCACACTGGGAAGCGGGATAATTGGAGTAAAATCGATGGTTAATTTCTCTCCAATCCTAGTTGACTTGTTTGTCTTCAGCCCAAATCAGGAATTTGGCAAATCAAAGCAAATAATTGATCAAGTATATATAAAAAGTGACCTCCTAAAGCCAGAAGGTTCAACCAAGAAAGAAGAAAATTGAAAAACACTTACAATCTCATATCTTTGAACAACCACAAAAATTGTTCAGCATTAGTTTTGTTGTACTCTCTGGACACAGTTATTTTTGTCACCTGTTTCTAAGCTGCAGTAACTTCTGGTAGACTAGTGATCTCTAACCTTTTTTTATTTCTTTTGTTTTTTCACAGTTTTGTTTTTTTAATTGAGGCAAAATTCAGATAACAAAATTAACCATCTTTTGTTTCTTTTTACATTTAAGTTTTCATTTTTTGTTTTGAACAAGTAATTATATGCATATGGTACAGTTATCAAAACAAAATAACAAGATGCACTTTTTGAGAAGACTCACTCCCACCCCTGCCCTCATGTACCCCCTCCCATCTTCCCCCCTACTTAGGTAACTGCTTTTATTAGTTTCTTATATATTCTCTCACTTTCTCTATGTAGATGCAAACAAATAGGAATGTATATTTTATTTTTCTCCCTTGTCACACAAAAAAGCGCACTATGTGTGTTACCTACCTTGCTCGTAATTTTAGAATATATGTGACAATAGCTTTCCATGTTAGTGTATAGAAAACTTCCTCATTCTTTTTTTATTTCTAGATCACAATATTCCATTGTGTGGATATGGTTTATATAACTAGTCCTCTCTTGATGGACCCAGCTTTTTGATTGTGTTAAGAAAAAATGAGCACATCCTTCCAGTGTATGTCTATTTACAAATTATATAACGTACTCTTCATCCCTGTAAACAAGCTTAATGTCTTATGTTTACTGTAACTTCAAGATAATTTAAAAATAGAGATTATGATCATTTCTTTTTACACCCAATAGATCATCTTGTGCACCCTCAGGGGAATGTACTCAAGGCTGCACTTTGGACCAGTAAATGGGTACAGAGGCTTCTAGCACAGGGGCGGGTGTGTAGTCAATGCCAAGTCAGAGTTAAATGAACCTAAATTTGGAACAAAGAGCTCCTCTTTCCTTCTCTCCCCAAATCTCTTCTCAATCTCTCTCTGCTGAATTGCCCTCAGGCTTTTGAGAGAGTACTATCATCTGAAATGCCTCCCTCCCTTAATCTATACTTTAGTTTTTCATCTGTAAAATGAGAGTAAGTATGCCTGGTGGGGAGACTTGATTGAAATGAAGTAATATGTGTGAAATTACATTGTCCCTTCCAACATATGGGAAATTCTTTTTACTGCTGTTATTAATTGTGACCCATGTATGCTTCTAGGCAAGAAATCTTTAATTTTCATTTTCTAGAAGAAATGATTAGAAATATATATGGCAGGGGGACTTGTTGAAGGATTTTATACAAGAGCCAAAGACAGAGTGGACTGAAGAGAATGAACCTTGATTACAGTGATTTTTGTGACTTTCCTTTCTTTTTAGAATCCTGATACAGTCAAGGCCAAGTTGATCTCTCGGATGGCTAAAATGGGCCAGCCCATGCTCCCCATCCTTCCACCACAGCTGGATTCCAATGATTCAGAAATTGAAGTATGTCCCCTGGCTGTATTAGAATGAATAGTGCAGATGTTCCTATCTTCTGTTCTTTTGGTTGAAATTACTGCTTTTTCTGCATCTCACCCAGAATCATTATTTAGAGAGCTTATATTCAAAATGATACAGGTTGATATTGGTACATATGTTTCTACTGTGATTAGTACTTCCACTGAGAAATGGAAGCAGTTCTGTACGTCTACCACCAGAAGTGGTCCATTTTAAGTAGTTATTTTCGCCTTCTACTGGGATCTCCACTGTCAGTAAAAGTCGCTCTTTAGGCAGCATGATGCCCAACCCATAACAGATGCTCGGTTTCTTACTTAATGATTGAATGTTTAGACTCTCTTGGAAAATGTTGGTCTTTCCACTGAAGTTACGTGTTACTAAAGATCACACTGTTGTGTCTTTTGGCTTTGTATGTGATGTGGTTTTTTTGGAAGTTCAAGAATTTTATTGCAAACAAATCTATCAATTTTTTCCCTTTGTTTTTTGCTTCTGACATTATGCTTAGAAAGCCTTCCCACTTTCATATATTATAAATGTCACGTGATTTATAAAATATTTATTATTATTTCATTTTTATATTTAAAATTTTAATCCATCTGGGATTTGGTGTATGATCTGAAGTAATTTAGTTCTTAGTTCTTTTCCCAGTAGTTAGCTCCTTACTGAATAAAATCATCCTTTCTCAATTGAATTGGAACACATAACAGAGACTGATTTTTAGGATTCTTTGACTTTGGTGTACGACAAAGCAAAAGTGATGCTCTTGAGAAAAAATTTTCCAAAATAGGCTTTATTTTTCACAATTTCGTTTTATTTCTTCCTGGAAGAGCTCTAAGTAGATTTAACATTTTAAAGGAGGATAGGCTTTCTGGGACCTGTTGTTGTAAGATTGGCTTTTATCTGGTTTCTGGAAATGAAATTTGGATAAGATAATATTCTTATTAAAAATTTTAGTGCTACTTATTCATTGTAGAGTATTTAAATTATAAAGTAAGAAGACATATTTAACAAAAAGGGCATTATTTTTTTTGGTGAGAAAGATTGGCCCTGAGCTAAGATCTGTTGCCAATCTTCCTCTTTTTGTTTAAGGAAGATTGTTGCTAAGCTAGCATCTATGCCAGTCTTCCTCTATTTTATGTGGGGTGCTGCCACAGTGTGGCTTGGTAAGTGATGCTAGGTCCTTGCCCAGGGATCCGAACCTACAAACCCTGGGCCACTGAAGGGGAGAGCACGAACTTAACCACTATGCCAGTGGACCAGCCTGGGGCATTGTTTTTTATATATAGCTTTGTAGCTTGATTTTTTAACTTAATGTTATATTGTGAACACTTATGTTAATATCAATAATATAAATAGTGTACATAAAGCAAAGCTTTATTACCTTTAAAGGTAACCCAGTGTTCTGTTGTATTGATTTAGCATAATTGCTTTCACTCTATTGTTAGAAATACAGGTTGAATTAGAGCTGTGGTGATATAAAACTGAGATGCTTTTCCAGAAATGCACAATACATTTCTGAGAATATTGGGAGACAAGGAGGAATTCTAAAGTAAAAGAAGTTCAGAGAGGGGCTGGCCTGTTGGCATCATGGTTGGTTTTGCATGCTCTGCTTTGGTGGCCCAGGGTTCATGGGTTTGGATCCTGGGTGTGGACCTACACGTGGCTCATCAAGCCATGCTATGGTGGCGTCCCACATACAAAATGGAGGGAGATTGGCACAGATGTTGGCTCAGCAACAATCTGCCTCAGGCAAAAAGAGGAAGATTGGCAGTGGATGTTGACTCAGGGCCAATCTTCCTCACCCCCAGAAAAAAGAAGATCAGAGAGAGATTTCCACCCTTAAAGTGCAGCATAGCAGATCGCAGTCACTATATATTATGTCTCAAGTTTTTCTTTTCCTTGTGTGGATCAGGAAGATGTTTGTGGGATAACTTTGTTTAGAATTGCAGTAGGGACCAACATTGCTTTGATTTTATGAAAAGAATCAATGGGGGGAAACTCTAAAACTATATTATCCCAAAACAGCATGGTAACGAGGTGCAGTGAATCCTACTCTATCTGATTTTCAGTGAGTACCTTGAGGTCTGTGGAGATTATATAGCCAAAGAGCAGAGGCTGCCTTATTCCCTGGGTTTCCTTGCAAGAGACCCCTCTTCTGTGGGAACAGACTAGGTCAGTCTTATGGTAGCTGCTGGTTTGGAAAGTGATACATTCTGGAGAACAGTCACTTTAACTGCTTCAGACAATAAGCATCAGCTACTTAGAGTGATTGAGGAAATTAACGATATTTAATTATTTGATATAATTTACGGGGAGAAGGGCTCTCCTCTAGTACATGACAGACTGCTTTCTCCCCATAACCCGTGCCCTAAACTCTCACCTTTCCTTCCTCTTCTTTGCCTAAAAACACTGGCTGTAAGCAGGTTGTGGGTGAATAGTCAGCCTGGGTCTTCAGTTAGGGGCCCATATACGTAGCAAGCAGCATGCTTGTGCCTGTTTCAGGATGTGAATGCTCTGCGAGGAGCCGGGCAGCCCATGGCACCTCCATCTATCCAGCCCTCTCTTCAGCCAGCCCATCCAGTGCTACCACCGATGACCTCACAAGGTAAGGGGGTTCTGTGGCCTTGAATGGGTCAGCACCAAAGTTGTCATCACTGTCCTTAGATTGTTAGGCTGCATTGTTTCAGTGCTAAGAACTGGGCTAGAGCGTAAAACTTGTCAGTTTGTCCCTGGGTAGGGCATTTTCAGACCTGGAGGTGTGTTTGGTCTGCTTGCTGTGTCTCCTGCTGTTGCATCATCAGTTTTGGAAATCTGCATTCAGCTGATAAGACATCTCCCTGTATGTCATTCTACACTTCCTGCCAGCTAATGGGATCATAGGCCTGAGTCACGTGGACCTGAGAACACCCAATATCCTTCTACTAGCCCATTGCTGAGACTCCAGTAGAGTTGGTTTTAGGGGACTAGGTGAGAAAAGTGGTCAAGTCTGAAGCATGATGGTGTGTGAGGTGCTGGTCTGGACTTGTACCAAGAAGCAAGGGGTGGATGACAGTGAAAACTTCTTGCTTTCTCTTAGCACCTCAGTCGTCTGTTTCTGGGCTCCAAGCACCCTCTGCTGCCTTAATGCAAGTTGCGCCTCTCGATTCCCACTCAGCTGTATCTGGAAATGCCCAGTCCTTTCAGGTAATAACATTTTAAAGCCGTATCAATTAAAAGTTTTAATTTATTACGGTACTAGTCAGTCTCTTTTCTTCTTCCTGCCCCGTTCGTACAGTAGCCGTTCCCCACAGTTAGAGTTTATGATTTTTCCTCTTCTGGAACCACCACTTGCTCATCTCTAAACCAGGCAAAGGATTACCTTCCTTACAGGTTGTTGTAAAGATTAAATGAGAGAACGAGCAGAGCACCTGGTTCCAGGCCTGGCCCGTAGTAGAGGCCCAACCAACATTTGTTCCTCTCCTTTTCACACATGTCTGGTTGAAGGGTATGTATTCAAGTCTCTGGTGTTCTTTTCTATCAAATAACTCAGCAGAATGGTTATGAGTTGAAAGTGGAGACTATGGAACACACAGCTGAATTCTGCAATCTAGTTATCCTCCAAAAGTGATTTCTTAAAGTAGGTTTTTCCTGGTTTCACAGAAGACAGTGGCAGCAGCCTGTCTCTCTCTGCTGACTGTTGCCAGGATAGTGAACCTTTTCTTCTGTCCTGACACATTTGACGGATAAGACGTACTCCCAGTGGTAACAGGCCCTTGCTTCCGTGGTAATTCGTAATGGAGGAGTGGAAGCATTGGTGGGCAGGCTATGCCCCACTAGGACAGGGTGTATCAGAATCGAGAAAAGTTTCACCTTACCCTCTCCCCACTCCCTAGTGGAGAGTTAGTATCTGTATAGACTAAGATTTTTTTTTTTTTTGAGGAAGATTAGCCCTGAGCTAACATCTGCCACCAATCCTCCTCTTTTTGCTGAGGAAGCTCGACCCTGAGCTAACGTCTGTGCCCATCTTTCTCTATTTTATCTGTGGGACACCTGCCACAGCATGGCTTGATAAGTGGTGTGTAGTTCTGTGCCCGGGATCCAAACTGGTGAACCCCAGGCCACCGAAGCGGAACATATGAACTTAACCGCTGTGCCACCAGGCTGGCCGCCTAAGATTTTCTTTTTTAGATTGGCACTTGAGCTAACTTCTGTCGCCAATCTTCTTTTTTTTTTCTTCTCCTTCTTCTGCTCAAAACCCCCAGTACATAGTTGTATATTGTAGTTGTTGGTCCTTCTGCTTTTGCTATGTGGGATGCTGCCTCAGCATGGTCTGATGAGCAGTGCCATGTCTGTGCCCAGGATCTGAACTGGCAAAACCCTGGGCTGCCGAAGCGGAGTGTGCCAACTTAACCACTCGGCCATGGGGCTGGCCCCTAAGATTTTTTTTTTTCCTTTCTTTTTAAATAATGGATGGGTTGTTATGTCTGTCCTTGGAAGTGAACTGGATTTCCTTAATTCAAGGAAGAATAACCATCATCATTAAAATGATAGCTGCTGTTTATAGAGCATTTACTATCTGCCAGGCGCTTACGAGCTGTTAGAAACTTTACCTATATATCACTTCCTTTAGTCCGTACAACAACCCTAAGAAGTGGTATTCTTATTTTCATTTTATAGTTGGGGTGACCAAAGCTCAGAGGAAACTGAGAGCTCTTGGCCACACAGGAAAGCATCAGGATCTAGCAGGGGAGAGGCAGCCTTTGAAAACTGGTGGATTTAATTTGGAATCTCAGTGAACTCCTCTCCTTTTACCTGAATGGAAATTAAGCAGAGTTTGCTTAGTTTTAAAATTTCTTAGACCATCAATAGGCCCGATGGCTGAATTCCTGCTTAATTAAATCATATCACCAGAGGACCGGAGAGTGGCCTGAGACCCCCTCCCCTTACTTTCTGGGTAGGGCTTCAGTGACTGGGTACCACTGGATCACATAGGTAGCTTTCCTGCTGCAATTATTATCCAGTACCAAACCCTGAGCTCATCCATCTCCAGCTTCAATAAATTTGAGTCTCCTTCCAGCTTATCCATTTTATTCCATCAAAGACAAATTAAGCAAAAAAGAGAGGTATGAATGTTTTATAAACTGGCTGTCCCTTGGCATTTTCTCAGCCCTATGCAGGTATGCAGGCCTACGCCTATCCCCAGGCATCAGCCGTCACCTCCCAGCTGCAGCCCGTTCGGCCCTTGTACCCAGCGCCACTCTCTCAGGCTCCCCATTTTCAAGGTAGGGGGTTTGGTTTCTCGTCTTCTGCTCTTCCTGTACCTTCCTTCCTCTCATCCTTTTTTCATTTTTACTCCAATAAATCTCTGCCCTACAGAGATTTGTGAGGTGTAATTTACATACCATACAGTTCACTGGTTTTAAGTGTACCATTCAGTGATTTTTTTTCGTAAAGTTACAAAGTTGTGCAACCGTCACCACAATCCAATTTTAGGACATTTTCATCATACTAAAAAACCCCTCATGCCCACTGTCTGTGTTTTGTTTCTTGCATTTTCTCCCACCAGCCCTTTTTAATTCCTCTGTCCACGTGGCTCTGTAGAGTTTACAGAAAATAGTAAAAGAGTAAAACATTGTAGGAAATTGGGAGAAAGCATGATAGCTGTTTGTGGGTATTCAGTATCTCAGAAGAAAGCTACTTTGTTAAAATTTTTAAATTATGAAAATAATATACTTTTATAAAAAAGTCAAACAACACAAAAGGGTATAGAGTAAAAAATTACTGTCCCCCATCATGAAAACTCCCTGACCACAGGGAACTGTTGTGAACAGTTACTTGGGTAACTTTTCAGATATCTTACATGCGTGGACAAGTGAGGTTGTCGTGTGTTAAAGGATAAAATGAAATGTAAACAGCTGGGATGGTAGCCTGCCTTCTTGTTCTGCAGCTTGTCTTCGCCACAGTAACCACCTTTGGTATTAGGACAGTGGTAGGAGGAAGCACATATATCCTACAACATAATTTATGGTCCTGGAGTGGTAAGGGTTTCCTGGGTGCAGCCTTTGTCTGGAAGCCCTGCCCCTCCTCTATCTGGGAAACCATCAAATCTGCCATCTCCACTGCGAAGCCTTCCCTGATTGTCACCATCCCTTCCTCCTTTCCTCCCAGAGACTTAAATGTGTATATGGGTCACCAAAGAGTTAATCTGGCTTTTCTGTGTGCTCCTTTTGTACCTTGTACATGGTCCATTTTTTGCACTTAAAACACTCTGTTGTAATGATCTGTTTACCTGTGAGTCTCCCCACCAGACTGTGAGCTTGCCAAGGGCAGGAACCATATTTTATTCATTTCTCTATCGCTGGTAGCTGGTACAATGTCTGGCATTCAGCTGGATGAATGGAGAAGCAATCTGTGCTATGGCAGACCAAAGTGGGCATCTTGTCCCCTTGGACCAGATTGTATCCCTCGTGCACTTTGCAGGTGCATGGCTTAGGTATTAACTTTGGAGCTCTTGTGCCTCTGTCTTCTCTATGTCTCCTGACAGTGTGAATCACCTACAGCATTTCCTACTATTTGGAAATGTTCATTTCTTTCTTTCCTCTGCTGAAAGGGCTGCCTCATACAATATCCTCTGCTCCAGTTTTGTAAGTTCCTTTTTGGTTTCTGTCTGTTTAGGATCAGGTGACATGGCTTCATTTCTCATGACTGAAGCCCGGCAACATAACACTGAAATTCGAATGGCAGTCAGCAAAGTGGCTGATAAAATGGATCATCTCATGACTAAGGTGACTGAGTCAGGGTTGGGGCTATGTTGAAAGTGGGGGTGTGATCGGGGGTACAAACAGGGCTTTGGTAAACTCTTCCTGAGTTTCCTGTATTCACAGTAGTTAGTAGTTATTTCCCTAGAAGTTGGTTATTATATTGGGATCCAGTTAGCAGAAGAAAACTCTAGGTTACGTTAGAGATTGCCTCAGAAACTGGGTAGTCACCTCAAAAAAGTGGTCAGATTTTGGGTAAATTCTATTTCTTCATTTAAAAATTTCTCACAAAGTCTTTCTGGCACCCCTCTTGCAGGTTGATGAGTTACAGAAGCGTAGTGCTGGCAATTCCCTGCTCATTCCCAGCATGTCAGTCACAATGGAAACAAGCATGATTATGAGCAACATCCAACGAATTGTTCAGGTGAGAGTGATTGAGAACAGAGCACTCAGCGTGCAGGTCTTGCCCCTTTAGTCTCCCAAGACGTGCTACTCTTTAAAACCTCCACTCCCAAAGCAGAGAGCACGTGATAAATGCTATGCTGAGTTGGGAAATTCTGGAAAATCCATTATGGCTTAATTTGATCCAAGTAACTTATCACTGTCTGGTCGGAAGGAAAGATTTCTTTTTGACGATCTTTCAGAATTTTGATTCATTTTATAGCCATTTCTATGTTTAATCTATTGGATATAGTGATTTGTATCCATCAGGTATAATTTGATGTGTTGTTTTAAGTATTATGTCTCTGTGGACATAAGTTCTAGTTTTTTGTCTCAAAATATGTAACAGTGTCCCCTGTCAGTTCAAGTTGATTCCCTTTTATCTGACACTTTTCTCTTAAAAACTTGTTATACATCATATATTTTGAATTTATAGGAGAACGAAAGATTGAAGCAAGAGATCTTTGAAAAGAGCAGTCGGATAGAAGAACAGAACGACAAGATTAGTGAACTGATTGAACGAAATCAGAGGTAATGACAGGTACGGGGCACTGGCTAAGACGGACAAAACGGTTTAACTTGTAAATGCCCCAGTTAAACAAACATGTTTATTTAGGGAAGTTTATATGTATGTCTGTTTCTGTTTCCTGCCTGTCACGTGAATTCTTGCATGTTTCTGAGAGCTATTTCAGTAGAAAGAACTCAGTAGGCTGCGATGTAAGGCAGACCTGTGTTGGAATCCCGGCTCTGCTCCTCATTTGTTACATGCTTTGGGCATTTTCTTTATTCCTGCTGGCCCTAGTTTCCTCATGTGTAAAAGTGGTGATAATATTTGGAAAATTCTTAGAAATACTCTGTCAACTCTTCTCTCTTCTTTGTGGGCTGACTCTATTTTATCAACCAGAACTCAACCAGAACTTCACTGATTTCCATATAAAACCCAAGCATTTTGTAATTTTTATAACTCCTTCTGAAGATTATGGGGGAGTCAAGGGAACATGGCACAGCAGATAGCATTTACTTAAAAAATCATTCTCTGGCAAGCCCTGGTGGCCTAGTGGTTAAGTTTGGTGTGCTTTGCTTTGGCAGCCCAGGTTCAGTTCCCAGGCAGGGACCTACGCTGCTAGTCAGTGGCCATGCTGTGGCAGTGGCCCAGATACAAAATAGAGGAAGATTTGCAACAGATGTTAGCTCAGGGTGAGTCTTCCTCAAGCCAAAAGGGAAGATTGGTGATGGATATTAGTTGTCGCATAATAGGGTGAATCTTACCCAGCAAACAAAGAAAGAAACAAACAAAAAAACTCCATTCTCCTGTATTTCTCTTCTCCAATGTCTCTTGTCTCCCACATGGTGTTTGTGTTTGTGTGTGGGGTGGCTTTCTTTTCTTCTCCCCTCTTCATTGAAGCCTCACTCCAATCTGTTTCCTCTCTCATCTCCCCCCCGCCCACCCCGCCCATACCACACATGCTTCAAATTCCTCTCCTCTTCATTCTGCAAATCACTTCACCTCTGGTTCAGATTCCTGCCTCCAAATTTGATGGCTGCAGATGTAAGGAAAACCAAATGCTTTCAGATTGTTTTTGATGAAGATATAGGAGCCAGTGTTGTAAGGACTGAGTGTGCATTGGGTTGTGCCTGGTATACATTCAGTGCTTGATAAATGTTGACTTTTCCCCTATTTATTTCAGATATGTTGAGCAGAGTAACCTGATGATGGAGAAGAGGAACAACTCACTTCAAACAGCCACAGAAAACACACAGGCAAGAGTATTGCATGCTGAGCAGGAGAAGGTAAAGTAACTGGGGAGAGAAAGCCCGTCAGGATGTGTAGAGCTAAGGAGTGGGCTTGTGTACGTACTTACCAGTCTGCTTTCAGCAGAGTTTTTGCCATCATTGGGAAGAGAACTAGATATCTTCTGACAGGTTTCAATATATCTACCACCCAGAGTCTGTTTTATAATACGCTTTGCAATGAGTTGACTCAAAAACTATCACTCATCTGAGTAATTTAATTGAGGTAAGAATTATACGGCTTTTTAGAAACTAGTCAGACAATTCCTGTTATGGCACATAACAAGTGTTTTTAGTGAAATTTGAGGTTGTTTAGTTTGTTCCTTCATCTGAGTCTGCCAGAGCTTTTTAAAGTACTGCTGTTTGGGGCTGGCCCTGTGGCCGAGTTGTTAGGTTTGCACACTCCACTTCGGTGGCCCAGGAATTCGCGGGTTCAGATCCTGGGTGCAGACATGGCACCGCTTATCGGGCCATGCTGAGCTGGCATCCCACATGCCACAACTAGAAGGACCCACAACTGAAATATACAACTATGTACTGGGGAGATTTGGGGGAGAAAAGCAGAAAAAAAATACCAAAAAAAGAAGATTGGCAATAGTTGTTGGCTCAGGTGCCAGTCTTTTAAAAACAGTAAAGTACTGCTGTTTGACTTCAGTCAGTTTAGAATCAGGAAATTTGACCTCTTCCTGGAGTCGCTGTGAGGAAGACTCTAGTCGGTCTTGGGTGGGGATCAGCTGATTCTGAAGCCCGTTCCTCCTGTCTTTGCTCCGGTGACACTGTTTATCCGGAATGGATTCCCTGTTTGGGCTTCCACTTCTCAAGTGGCATTTCTCAACCCTTTCATCTGCTGTTTTCCCAGAGGTTTGAGAAATAGTTTATATTTTGTATTTGAATTGTTTTTGAAAACGTGAAGAGTTGGGTGGAACGCACTGTGTAACTTGTGGGGTTTACTTGCTTTCTCATGTTCTGGTAATGATGAGGACTCCTTACTTCTGCCTCATGCTAATATTCTTTGCGTTCTCTCCGCAAGTAGAGAACTGGCAAGTATCCTGGCAAGTAGTATCTTTGACCCTTTATCCTCAAATAAGCAATGCCTTGCCCTGCCCAGCTCTGTCCAGTCCTCAACTTGATTCTTTCCCATTGCTACTTTTCACCATCCCGTTTGTTGTGGCTGACCTCTAATGTCTAGGCCAAGATCGGCAGCCTGTGACATTGGTATCATTAAATAGTAATGGAGTCATTTCACCACTCCACACTGAATGCACTCTTTACTGCTATTTCTCCTTCCTCTACTTTTATTTTCTCTCTCTTCCATTTTTTTTTTAGTCCTTAGGCCTAGCAGGGGTACCCAAATATGTTGTTTCATCTAGCTGTTACTGTTCAAGTCTAAAATGATTACTATAGCTTATTCTAGATCAGTGGGTTCCCAAACACCAGTCTGGCTGCCTCACAATCACTTGAGGAGCTTGATTAAAAACAAATATTCTTAAACCTCACCTTGAGGTTCTAATTCAACGTATTTAGCCAAGGTCCGAATCTGAACTTAGAAAAACTCCCCTTGATTCTGATACACAGCCAGGGAGGAGTCACAACTCTTGTCAGTGATTCCTTTTGCCACAATCTCTGGAGGTGGCAGCCGGGCGCCTTTGTTTTTAGTCAGTTCACCATGTGATTCTCATGTGGACTATCAGTGGGGTGTGTTCCATTCAAACTTTATTTACAAAAACAGGCTGCAGGCCTGTGGGTCAGTTTGCCAACCCCCTGAATTAGCTTATTAATCCACCCAAATGTTTCATATTGATAAACTCCAAAAGCGTCTGGCACAGTGCATTGAACCTGGTAGATGCTCTTGTTTGTAATAGCAAAAACAGCAGTGGTTACAACAGTAATAACAGCTAACATCTGTCAGCCCCCCACTAGGTTCCGGCGCCATGCTTTACGCATGTCTGTTGGAGAGCATCTCCTGGGCTGAGTATGACTGTGCTTGATGAGTCAGATGCCAAGTACCACATGCTTCGCTTGCTCACCTTTATTTCAGTGAAACTTTGCAAGCCTCGACTCTCCCCTGTTTTTCTTTTGATCCATTTCTTAATTACTTAACAGTCTTCCCTGTGGTCTCTCCTCTTAAAGGGTGCTAATTAAGGTCCTTTCATCCCTGGAGGCAGTTCTCTGCCTTCAAACACAACTCATAAACTTATGGTTAAGTGCTCGATGAATATATGATATGGCAAATGAAATTAATCGTTTTTCTCTCTGACAGAGTTAATATTTCCACATGAAACCATGGGCTAATGGTAAAACTGGAAGAGCTATTTAGAGGTCATCTAGTTTAACCTTCCTATTTTACAAAGGGCAAACTGAGGCCCAGAAAGAGTAGAAGACTTGCCCAGGGTCTCACTTCCAGTCAGCTTTTTCCTTTGTCACTTTACGGTCTCTCTTTGGTACCATTTTTCTGCTTTTAACTTGAATGTTTTTTTCACTTGTTTTTCCGAATTCTTGGTGGTTCTTGTTGTTGCTTTCTTTCCCCAGCTCTCCATGTCAACAACAGAATTTGACCCAGGGTGGGAACCAGGCAGCCATCCCATCCATCGTGTATGTTTTTGGTATTTTCCTTTCTGACTTGATGTTGCCAACCTTTACTTTTTAAAAAAATTAGAATCATACACACACATATATGTATTCACACATACTTTTTTCTGATTCTAAAAGTTGTATCTGTTCATTCTAGAAAATTTAGAAAATACAGGTAACCAAGCATAAAATATAATTTGCCCATAATCCTCCCACTCAAAGATCACCATTGTGAATGTATTATTCATCCTTTCACTGTTTTCTCTATGCACATACATGCGTGTCTGATTGAGAGTATTATTTTTCACGCTTCTAATAGGCCTTTCTATATAAGGACCTGAGATAAAAAGAGCTTTTGAGTGACTTTCCACTCTGCTTGTCCTTTGGTGAGAGAGTGACCATCATCCCACTGCCTGACCTCTGGGATTCATCCCCTCCAGTGGTCTTAGCCTCTGCAAGCCCTTGTGCAAGTGGTCCTCGCTCGATATTAGTGAACTCTCGAGCCACGAGTAGATGCAGAGCTCTCTGAGCATTGTGTTAGTTCAGTGTCCATTAGGCCATTTGGGCAGGACAGTGAGTAAAACTTATTCTACTTGGGGCAGATGAAAACCCCTCTTCTTTCTGGAAGTTCTAGCTGCCATTGTCCTCTGTGTTTAACAGTGAAAACCTGAGGCTGCTGAACAGCAAAAATAAGTGTCGTAGAGCTCACTCTAAAGGTGGCATATTGTTGAAGAAAAATAATTCTGATACTTATTAAAAGAGTAAGGAAGACGTTATTCAAGACTGTTGCAGTAGGGGAGAAAGATTGGGCTCAACTCCAAATACAGTAAGGGCACGTGGGGGATTTATAGCTAAGGAGCAGGGTGAGGGGGTCAGTGGATGGAAAATTACCAAGAGGAGACATCATGGATGGGGGGATTCGTCTAACCTGACCTAATAGGATTCTTGCTAAAGACAGGCCTTAGCTGTCAAAGGTGGGGCATGAAGAACGTGATCAGATATCTAAGGGAGAGATTCTCTCTAAACTGACTCAGCAGGATTTGTGTTAAAACTGGGCCTGGTCAGGCCGAAGACAGGATGGAAGGTCAAGGGCTCAGAGGAGCCTGCCTGAAGGTTGGTCCCGGAGAGAGTCTTTGTCACTGTACTCACAGATACTCATTCATAGCATATTTCTTTTTATTTCATATACAGTTTTAATTTGTTTTATTTCCCCACCTTTAGGAGAACCAAAATATCGGATTTTGAATGAAAGCCAGAAAACTTACAAAGGCTTTGGAATAAATAAGTTTAAAACTGTGGTGCGCACAGTCAATACCCTAAGAAGGGACCAGTGTCATAAGAAAGTGGACAACTGTAACACTGTGTGTCAAGTATAATAGTGTAGGAGGAGTAGGGTGGTAGCAGTGTCACAGCACAGGAGAGACAGGCCAACCCCGTAAATATGTGGCTGTCCAAAAATCAGACTAGTCGGCAGTGGAGCAGCCCCTCATGGCCCTTCCTGTCGTCTCATCAGTGCAGGTGCAGCGAGTGTGGTGTTTGGTATGTGTTTACCCTTCCTGTTTATTGACCATTCTTGTCATCATCATTTGTATCATCACCCTTAATACACAGAATATCATTAGAGGGTTTTCCAGGGTCGTCATTTTGGTTTCATCAGCTCCTGTTCGGCTAGTACAGAGCATCATTTAAAATACATTGAGCAATCAAAAAAGTTGAAAGATTCCCTTCTTTATTTGCTGTGTTCTTCTAAGAACCTCCAAAGCAATTACTCTCACGTGTCTGATCTTTACATTATAGTACTACTACGGAGAAATTATAGACTCAGAAGTTGGTTGCCAGTGGAGGCATTCAGTTTAAATTTTAAAATATCCTTTTCTTATTAAAAAAATACATATTGTTCGTAGAAAAGTTAGAAAACAGCAAGAATACCATTTCTCATGTATCAGGTTGGTAACACAACAGTAGGTTGTGACTGTATCCCATGCCATTAACTGTTCCTTCACAGCACCATTCTAATATTTGCGTATAGGATAGATGTATCATAATTTGCTTAAGCCCATTTTTCAGCATTTTTTCATTCTTTTTCAACTATAAACAGTGCTGTATGGAACATCCTTGTAGCAGGTTTTTGTAATCTTGCTTAATATTTCCTAAGGACAAATTTCTGCAAAGGAATTCCTGAGTCAGAGACTTTGCAGATTATGAAGGCGTAATTTTGGTTTAATACAGATTGAAGGTGGCCTGAGCTCGCTTCCTACCGGTTCAGTCAGCATGGAGTATGTGAGGTCAGGTCTTCACTTAGAGACAAGGAACACCCATGTTTAAAGTGACATCATGCTTTGTTACTTATTCAGGCCAAGGTGACAGAAGAGTTAGCAGCAGCCACCGCACAGGTCTCTCATCTGCAGCTGAAAATGACTGCTCACCAAAAGAGGGAAACCGAGCTGCAGCTGCAGCTGACCAACAGCTTGAAGGAGACAGACCTCCTCCGGGGCCAGCTTGCCAAACTGCAGGCAGAGCTCTCGGGTATGTCCATGGTGGAGGGGCTGGGACTTTGACCTTTTAAACTTAAGGAATTCAGCAGTTTCCTTCCTCCCAGGCCGTTTGGCATAACGCTCAGGAAGTTTGTGAAGGACTGAGCCAAAAATCAAGGTGGACCAGTGTAAACCTACATGATTGACATAAGGGACAACAACAGAACTGACTGTGCATTTAGAGTTGATCAGTGGCCGCAGTTCCGCTTTGTTTGGGAGAGTGTCGCCTTCAGTATCTTTGGTACTGTAACTGGCCTCACAGGCCTGGACGAGTTCGTGTGTTCCTGGAACTCGTGGCTCAGTGGAAGTCGACACTTCAGGAGGAGGTGCTTCCTGTGGTGGTTGCCTCTTTCCTAGAGGGTGGATCGCAGCCCTTCAGCCCGGCACTCAGGGCCTCTCCAGCTTGGCTTTTTCCTGTTCCGTTGCTCAGTTCCTCCTGGCTCTGGGCTTATTAATCAGCCTGCTGCTGCTTCAGCACATCCTGCAGTTCCTGTCTTGCTTTTTATTCCTCCTGTTCTCTGGACTTGGTGTGCTCACCGTCACTAATACTTACCTTCACTTCTCTCCAAAATATGCCTCTTTCAGAAAGTTTCCCAGTTTTTTCTAGAATATTTGATCTCCTTTAAAATCCTTCTTGTCTCTGAATGCATTATGATGACCATTAGCAGAGTTAGCCTTTGATAAGTGCTATTTATGTGTCTGTTTTTCCTGGTGAATGCAAGCCTCTGGAGGGCAAAGATGGCGTCTTGCTCATCTTTGTGAAGTCCTTTCCTCCAAATTAGTGTAAGTTCAGTGCCCGGCCAGAGGTGCTGCTCAAGACATGGGGATTTGAGTGAAGATTTGTGAAGACCAGCATGTTGATTCATCCGCCTCAGTGTATAGAAACAAATGTGGGAGGCACAGATGGGACCAGTGGGCGGGGTGTAGCTGGAGCAGCAGCCGAGTCGGGAAGAAGCCAAGTTGACTTGCATGAAAAGAAAGCTAAAAAACACAGATGTCACTTGGTAAACTGATACCTTGAAGATAAATCCCTTCCATTTTAGAGCATCACATGGGTACCCATGAGGGATAGTCTTAGATTTGAATGTCATACAGATATCCTCTTCTGTTTGTGTGGTGCCCTAGGATAATTTCTGCAAGAGCACCTTAAGGGTCTCAAAAATTTTCCAAACAAAATTAATTTTGATGTGTTATATTTTAAGAAATATGCCAAATTGCTTTATTTGAGAGGGGACGTTTTGAAAGTAAACTCCTGGTAGAATGTCTGAGCTACCAAGAAAGTTGAGAATATCTTCGCCAGGCAGTGAGAAAGGGCCTGGACCAATACTAATACACAAAGATCTGTGTGGTATGTTGAGATGGTGACTGAAATGGAATTGTGGGAGTGATGTTCGAAGGTGGTCTCTGACTGCTTGGAACATTTCTTTTCCGTTTGGTATGTGTAGAAGGTGACACATGTTTACAGAGATAAATATGGGTTGGTGGAGGAGTCAGTTGATGGCTCGGTAAACCTATTGCTGGTCAGTGAAATGATGCTGAAGGAAGTGAGTGGAAGACGCTTGTGTGGTAGGATGGGGAGATGGGAGTGCAGCTCTGAAGGAGCTGCTGGGATGCTGTATAGCCCACCGCAGCTCTGCTTCTACAGCCGAGTCTCTCTGCTCGTATATCCCAGAGCTCCAAGAAACCTCTGAGCAAGCACAGTCCAAATTCAAGAGTGAAAAGCAAAGCCGGAGACAGCTGGAACTTAAGATGACGTCCCTGGAGGAGGAGCTGACTGACCTTCGAGCTGAGAAGGAGTCTCTGGAGAAGGTAAGTTCTACAACCGAAGTTGCTCTGTTGGACCCAAGTGGCCAGGATTAACTGTTGAATAAACATTGTATTTTTCTTTTAAAAATAACAGTAGCATGTGCTCATTATAACAAATGCAAATAATACAGAAAAGTATAAAATAAAAAATAAAATTTCTTTTTCCCTGCTAATTTCATGCATTAGAGGTACCAACTATAAACTGTGTATGATTATCCTTCCAGATTGTTGACTCTGTGTATAAAACATATATACACTCACTAAAACATAATACACAAAACGTACAGTGATATCATTCATTAACAGTAGGATCATGTTTAATGCTCTTTTCTTTTTATCTCATGGACAATGTACTAATAAGAATGAGATTGTTCTTTTTAACTACTGCATAGTAGTCTACTGTGAGGCTGTATCATTAATTTATTCGCCTATTGATGGATATTTCTGTTTCTATTTTTTCAAGCATTGCTGTGGACATCCTTGTACTATAACTATTTTTGTGAATTCATTTGAGCATTTCCATAAAATGGATTGCTTGAATTAGAATTGCTGGATCAGAGGAAATGCTACACATCTACATTTTTAAAATAAATATTGCCAGATTACCCTCAAAGAAGTGTGCTCACTTACACTTCAGCACTGCGTGAGCAAACCCATTTCTCTGTACTTTTTCCAACTCTGCATATATCAGTTTTTCTAATCTTTATAGTCTGATAGGTAAAATATGCTATCTTGTTTTACTATGTATTTTTGTTAGTAGTAAAGCTTTCATATGTTTAATACCTATTTGTATTTTTTCTGTGAATTCTCTCTTTAATGTCCTTTGCCCTCTTTCCTATTGTAATATTAGTTTGATTTGTAAACGCTATTAAGGGTATTAATCCTTTGTCAGTGATAGATGTTACAAATATTTTTCTCATTTGCTGTTTAACTTTATGTGTAGTATCTTTTGTTGTGTTAAAATTTTAATATCAGAGTAATACTAGCCCCATTGAACAAAGTGGGACTATTTCTTTCTTTTTATATGTTCTGGAACGGTTAACTATGAAAAGAACAAATAATTTTCTGAGGTTTCAGTAAAACCCTCTAGTAAAGCACTTTTGGCTTAGCACTTTTTTAGGGGATAAATCTTGGTCTGCATTTCCAGTTTCTTCCATGATTTTATTAGGTTTTTAAAAACCCATTCCTTCTGATTTTTTGGCTGTTTTCTGTATCTCATTCTTATAGATACCAGTGCAGTGACCACTATGTGTAACACACAATCTTTGTAAAGATGATTTATTGCTTCCTTAAGATAAATTATAATTTGTCGAATTTCTGGGTTTGTGTATTTTGAAAGTCCTTTCACAGGACTGCCAAACTGCCATCCAAAGAGAGAATATCCATTAATTTTCCTACCAGCAGGGTGTCCACCCACTTCCCTGTTCCTCACCACTGTTCAGATGTTCCCCATCTCTTAATAGAATGGTAGATAAAACTCTTCTTGTTTCCCTTCTTCTTGTCACAATTTTTCTCACCCGGTAGCCAACAATGTTAAATATATAGGGAAAATTAAACTAAAAATTGAGTTGTTTTTAAAAATGAAATAAGGACTCTGAGGTTAACTGCCACCACCACCACCATCTCATTTATCCTCTATAAAACAGCTAGAGCTGATGATGGTTCTCTTGTTCCTAAGAACCTCTCAGAAAGGAAAAAGAAGTCAGCTCAAGAGCGCTGTCAGGCTGAAGAGGAGATAGACGAAATTCGCAAGTCCTACCAGGAGGAATTGGACAAACTTCGACAGCTCTTGAAAAAGGCTCGGGTGTCCACAGACCAGGCCACCGCAGAGCAGGTAATGGAAAACTGAAGCACTTTGGAAATAAAAGGAAGCCAGGACGGACTCAGAAAAGCTTCTAGTTGCTTCCTTATTCTTTAGGCTGACATTTCTCATAGTTGATGCTCTCACTTTGGAGAAAGGTGGAAGAAGGCAATCCAGATATATGCAGATAAGCCAGATGTCAAATGGAGAATGTTCTTTCCTTTTTTAAAGCTTAGTGAAAATTTAGTTATATAAGTAAAACATGGGGTGGGGGGGGCAAAGAATTCCAAACATGATAAGGCCAGTGTCGTCAACCACCAGACACCATCCTTCAGGCACATTATCATCCTTGAAAAGAAGAGATTTATTTAGGTAATCAGGCAGGTAAACCAGGGAGAGTGTCAGGATACAGCCGGATCTCGTCCATTTGACAGCAGCCTTCCTCCTTGTAAGTTCATAAATTCATGTTTGTATGTTTAATTAGAGTGAATTGGTTCCCTCAGTTTGATCACCTCTGGGAATTTTGACAGGAACGTTTCTTCTGAACCTATGAAGCTGAGGGCCGGACCCCGAAAAGTATGATGACATTATTGCCCTGCCCTCTAGGGACTGTCTGGACAGTCACACCTTTATCTGATTGGAGTATTTTTCAAAGTAATCAAGGTCTTTCAGACGGTTGTTTCCCTGTTAAATCTGGGCTGTTAGCTTACTTTTTTTTGCCTTATAAAAGATGGGCTTCCCTAGGAGTGACTGGATCCCCCAGGTATGGTGATTACTCTCTCTTGGCAGCTGTCTCTAGTACAGGCTGAGCTACAGACCCAGTGGGAAGCGAAGTGTGAACATCTGTTGGCCTCCGCCAAGGATGAACACCTGCAGCAGTACCAGGAGGTGTGTGCGCAGAGAGATGCCAACCAGCAGAAGCTGCTCCAGCTGCAGGAAAAGGTAGGTGTTTTCCTGGGCCAGAGGGCGTAGGCAGCCCAGTTAATTTGAGGCAAACAGGTTGTTTGAGTCTTGTAGATCCTTTTGAACCTAAAAGATGTTAATAGCTTGAAAACAAAACCAGACTTGTTCAGCTCTTAGTTCTTCGGTAATCTTTCCCATACTTGTTTGGGCTGACAGGTGAGTGACCTAGAAAAAGAAAAAGCAGCATAGTGTTCTGGAACATGTTTTCCATTATTATTTGATCCTTCATATGTTAAGCAAATACTTATTGTATGCCAGTTGTGTTCCAGGCAATGTGTTAGGAGAAGGGCTTATAAAGAACTTTGCCCTCAGGAACCTCACAGTCAAGAAAGGGGGAGAGAGAGAAAGAAAGAGAAGCATTAAGTGCTGTGAGGCCCAGAAGAGGAAGTGCATAGGGAAGCAGAGCAAAGAAGGACAAGCAGCTTTGGTCAGGTGGAGAAGGCGGCAGATAATGCTGGGCAAAGGCACCGATGGGATGGAGCGTGGGGATGGTGGGCCATCTGGCATAAGACGAGAGAGACAGGAGATGGCTTAGGGCCATGCTGTGAAAGTCCCCATATCTGGAGGTCATTTTCTCCTTCAAGTAGCCAGCTGAAAATCTGTGATTCAGAGATGAGGCAGGCAGTCTTAGAAGTGAATAGGTCGTTTCTCATGTCCAGTGTTCATATCGCTGTGTGAATAGAGTTATACCCCTCTTTTTTCATTTTATTCTTGACCTGATTAGGAACGAGGCAAATGGCCTTGTTGGGAAAGTGGAGGAGAAGTTGTGAGTTGAGACTGAGTGATGAGGAAATAGAATGTTCTGAGTCAGCAGGCCTGGAGTGGGGGTGGCTGGTGTGGACAGCAGCAAACCCCTGTGAGGTTAACACATGATTCTTAGATGGTTCTCCTCGCCCTGGGGTTCCTGACTTTCACCTCTAGTCCAGGTTCCCGAGGGCATAGCCACATCTGTTCATTTTGCAGTGCTCAGCCCTCCAGGCCCAAGTCACAGCCCTGACAGAGCAAAACGAACACCACCTCAGGGACCTGGAGAAGAACAAGTCCCAGATGTCTGGGGTTAAAGCTGCTGCTTCTGACCCCTCAGAGAAGGTGAGCTGGTATTTTGAAGAAGCAGCAAACCGTGTCATCTCAAGAGATTGAATGTGCATGTCAGGTATTCAGAAAGAATGTGGCCAGTTTGTTGTGTTGATAACTTTTTTCTTAACTTGAGCAATACAGATAATACTTGTCTGACTTAAGTAAAAATTAACCCTTTGGAACCTGTCACTTTGGCGTCAAACCCCAAAGGGCCCTATCCTGAGGTTGTGGCAGATGTGGGAAGTGCCTCTCCATCACGGGAGAGGAGTGGACAGTGTGCCCAGCATCTCCTAGCCCGTGGCAGCTCTAATGGTGGTCGCGGTGGGAGAGAGGCATCAATAAATGCGGCCCTGGGCACATGTACCACAGCTTCCCTGTCCTTGATGGCCCTCCTGTCAAGTGCTGCTCATTATTTAACATTGTCCTCGCCACAGTGACAGCCTGCAGTGTCTCAGAGGTTCATGGCCAGCTGTGTTCCTCTGCAGAGTTCTAAGTGGCTTCATTCAAGCCTTGCAGACCCCTCTCTGGAATTTACATGCATCCCTTACCACTTAATTTTGGCAGCTTGCATTTTGATACTGTTTTCTCTCCCCACATCTTCATGCAGGTCAAGAAGATCATGAACCAGGTATTCCATGACTTGCGGGGAGAGTTTGAACTGGAGGAATCTTACGATGGCAGGACCATTCTGGGAACCATCATGCATACAATCAAGGTACAGCCAGTGGTTGCTTGATGCATTGAAATGGGTATCTTGTTGCTAAGTACCTTCTAAGGGATCATCAATAAAAAATTATTCATGACGGTTCGTCAGTAATTGGGATGCCTGGAATGACTTTTATCTGGACAGATATGGGCAGTCTCCTATGAGAGGAAGAAGCAGTCATTTGAACTAGATGACCAGTTGTGTCAGTAAGGACTGCAGGGCTAGGAGTGGCTGCTGTTTTCCTGTCAGTGACCATCTCCTCTTCCTTGGCTTTTGAGCAGATGGTGACTCTTCAGCTGTTAAACCAGCACGAGCGAGAGAAGGGAGAGAGCAGCCATGAAGAAGAGGAAGGAGGAGAGGAGCGGCCTCCAGGACCTTCCCAGGAGCAGTCAGTCTCAGCCAGCTCTGGACTGTCTCAAGCAGCCCTGAATAGGGAGAGGCGGGAGTCCTCCATGGGGTCGTCAGAGCATGCAGTCGAGGAAGCGCTCCCATTGCCTCCTCAGGCCCTCTCCTGTCCCCAGGATGAAATACAGAGAAGAGAAGTGGAGCCCTCAGAAGCAGAGGCGCTCTCGGAGATGAAGGGTGATTCCCTCCCACCGGAACTGGCTTGCATCCCCTCCCAAAGAGCTCTGGGGCCCCCGACTTCAATTCCCCCGAAGCCTCCGGGCCCTGTAACTGTGGACTCTGAGTGTGAGGAAACACTTGCTGCCAGCCCATTGGGAAATCCCTGTGTTGGGGAGCAAGAAAGCTCCCCGAGACTGTCCCTGACTTCAGACCCCGAGAAGGGGAACCCACTGGCCTTAGGGCCTGAAAGTCCAGGAGGAGAGCCTCAGCCTCCAGAACTCAAGAAAGAGGAGGCTGTCACTAGCTCCGCTGGTCCCTCCAAGGAGTTATCGAACCCAGAGGCAGGTTCTCCAGCTGCAGGAGCAGCCCCCTGTACCCAGCATTCCAGGTATGTGCCCCGGAGCAGAGTTTCAGGAACAAGGTGGCTGTGTGGAGGTTGTCTCTGGTTTTTCCAGGGCTGGCAACTCATCCTCAGAAACTGACTTGACTCACTGGTTCACTTATTCATTCCTTCATTTGTGTATTTATTCAACAATACCTACTATGTCACAGGTTCTGTGGTAGGCCCCATGATAGTGTGGTAGGCAAGGCAGAGTTGGTTCCTGAGTTAAGGAGCTTATAGTCTAGTGGGGAAGACAAATACTTATATACTATAAAGATATGATAAGTGCTTAAAAAACAAAACAAAACAGGATGTATAATAGAGAATAAAGGGGGAGTTGTTCTACTTTAGATTGAGTGGTTAGGGAAGGATTCTGAGAAGGTCACGTTTACACTGAAACCTGAGGCTGGAAAGGAGCCTTCCCTGCCGAGAGCGGGAGGGAGAGATGGCAGAAAGCAAGGACAGCATGTGCAGAGGCCCTGCGGAAGGAGGGGACGTGACACAATCAAGGAGCTAAAAGAGGGACAGTAAATAGGAGGAGAGTGGTGTTAAGCTGAGGTCGAAAAACTCCGTAGGGACCAATTCACGTGAGATTTTGTGTCACTGTTAGCAGTTTGGACTTTATGTACAACGAGAAGCTATAAAAGGGATTTAAGCAGAAGAGCAATGCGGTCTGATCAGTTAGCCTTACAAGCTCGCTCTGGCTGCAGGTCATGGAGGGAGTCCAGAGCACTGGGAGGCCATGAAGAGATGGGATCTCCTGGGTGGTTACCACAGCTCTTGGCCTCTCACCCCAGAGCCTGTGGGCACTGTGGCCTGGAGCAGGAACAGCATTTTCTGACTTGATCTTCTTGATTTTTCAGTCTCTCTGGGGATGAAGACGATGAACTGTTTAAAGGGGCAACTCTGAAAGTTCTGAGACCCAAAGCACAGCCCGAGGAGGAGGATGAAGACGAGGTGGTAAGGAAATCCCAGGCGCTGCCGAGTCCTCTTGCCACCACCTGGGGACCCTTCCCCACTGGCTCTGAGAAGAGACATGGAGTCTGTTGGTGGCCCACTCCCTGGGCGCTGTGTGCAGGGCCCTGTGGGAGCAGGCTTGGGGCTGGCAGGGGGCAGCTCGGTAAGCAGAGTGGGGATGGTCAGATACCACTTTATTCTTGAAAAGGGGTCATAATCTCTGTCCACACAGGAATTATTTCCACTTAAAGTGAAGAAAATTTGGCTGCTAAAGCCTCAGCTTTCCTCAGATCCACTAGGATATTATTTATATTTTAGAGTTGGAAAGGACTTTGAGGATCTTGTCTGGCATCCTTATTCACAGACAGACTGAGCCTCAGGAGGATGATTTGCCTAAAGCCACAGAGGGAGTTCATGGCGGAGCCAGGCCTAAAACCCAGGCTCCTACTAAGGCCACCTGTTTCTGAGCAATCTCTGCTTCCTCGGCCTGCTTTCCAACCTGCTGTCTTGTTTTGTCATCACAATGTGCCAGGGCAGAAAATGAGTTAAGGGCTGATAGCATCGCCTCGCTTTACAAAGCTCCAGAGTGAAGGCCAGGAGGGCGAGTCGCTGCCTGGATCAGACCCCAGTTCTCGCACCTGCCCTTCCCCATTGTGCGAAGTTAAAGCATTCCTGGCTGTCGCTGGGGCATTCGACTGCTGTGATGGGAACTGCACTAGAGTGAAACGTTGGTGGAGAGCACAGATCAGCTTCAGGCTCAGTCTGTCCCCAAGGACAGAAATATGAGGTGAATGGGGCAAATTCTGTCCTCTCATGTGTTAACCAGAGTAGGTTTGCCTTTTGCCAAAACCTTGGGGAGGAGGCAGTGACAGGGCTGGGACCCAGCCCGTGCGCCAGGCCGCCCCGTCTTGCCTCTGCTCCTCTGGGGAGAGTGCACCAGTTCTTCCCGTTAGCCTTCCCAAGAATTAAATTTTCATTTGAGAATTCTGAATATGAATTCTGCGCTTAAGAACAAAGAACAAAGCGGCTGGCCCAGTGGCACAGTGGTTGAGTTTGCACATTCCGCTTCTGCGGCCCAGGGTTTGCTGGTTCGGATCCCGGGTGCGGACATGGCACTGCTTGTTGGGCCGTGCTGTGGCAGGTGTCCCACATATAAAGTGGAGAAGGATGGGCACGGATGTTAGCTCAGGGCCAGTCTTCCTCAGCAAAAAAGAGGAAGATTGGTGGCAGATGTTAGCTCAGGGCTAATCTTCCTCAAAGAGAAAAAAAAGATCAGAAAAACCAATTGAGTATCCCAAGTGACTGCCCTAAATATAGTTGGAATTTTTAAATTAGCGGTACATTATTGGTATTAATACTCTTACCATGAAGTTAACTTCTATTTCTTGGGTACTCTGAAAACTACTTCACAGAGATTCTCATTTAATCCTCTAGTAACCCTGTGAGGTAGGTACTTTTATCCCATTTTATAGAAAAGAGGACTGAGGCTCAGGGAGGTTAAATAACATACCCAAGGCTATATAGCTGGGTCAAAGTTATATAGCTGGTAAATGTAGAGCCAGAACCTTAGCGGGAACAAAACAGAAACAGCAAACCACATTTTAAAATCCTGTGCTGTCAGAGTTTAGAGATCACTTAACGATACCCAGAGAGAGATACAGGTCTGTTGGTCGGTGGTGGAGATGGGGTTAGCCTAGGGACCTCTGAGTGTCACCCTGCCTTCCATTTGGCCAGCCTTGTGCATACTCATCCTGAGCCAGAGTAACTCACAGGGCAAAAGCACCTTCGTAGAGAATACTGAGTGTGTGCGCATCTCCAGCATCAGCCCCGCTACCCCCATGGGACCTGTGCCCTGCCAGTCCAGAAGAAAAAGGCTAGGAGCTGAAATCATGAAAAGCGAGGAGCGTCTCCTCCGTGGCCTGTTAATCCCCCTTGTCCCCCTACCAGGTTGGAGGGCGAGGGAGGGGCCAGTGAGACCAGGGGTGTGGGAGGCTGTGGCCCTGTGTTCCTGGGCTTTCTTCATCTCTTGGGATTCTCCACTTGGTAATGTAATCAAGCCTCTCAGTTCGACTCTCTTAAATGGTGGGGCCACGTCCAGAGCCAGACAGGCCACTTTAGGCCACACCAAGTGTTTTTTCAAATGTGACTGTATTCTTCAACCTCCCTTCATCTTCCTGCATCCTCCTCCCTTAGGGCTGCTCTGCTTCTCTGTTTCTTTCTCTTACTCCCATCTCTCCCCTTCGACCCTTCTTTCCGCACACGGAATCTGTAAGTTATCGCATGAGAGGAAGCCTGTCAAATCAACACATGTGCTTCACAAATAAATGACAAAATCAGCCAAACAGAGTTGGTCTTCTTGTCTCTGTGTTGAAAGATTGCCTCCCTTCTCTGCAGGCTCGTCTCAGCTTTTTCTGGAAGCCTAGGTTTGCTGGCCTCAGGCTTAGTCCTTTCAGTAAAACCCTAACCAACACCCTCCTTTCCAACCTGGAGCCGGGAAGAGATGTTGGCTCACCTCACCTTGCCGAGGTGGGAAGTCTATTGGTGCGGGGACAAGAGAGGACTGACTACTCTTTCCTGTTTTGTCAGAGCATGAAGGGACGCCCGCCCCCAACACCCCTTTTTGGAGATGATGATGATGACGATGACATTGACTGGCTGGGATGAAGACCCAGGAAACTGGTGCAAAGGCTTCTCTACCACCCCTTCCCTAAGCATGATTTTGCACAGCCAGCCCTGGGTCTAGACGAGCCCCAGGGTGAGGTGAAGGTGAGCATTCTGAGGACAGGAGTTCAGATATCTGAGTTAGCCAGCTTTGGAGCCCCCGCCCGGCCGAGTGAAGAGGACGATGAGCCTGTCTTCAGAACGCTGGGCTTGTCATTTCAGCAGGCGACCGCGGTCCCACCTCAATTTGGAGGAAGGGCTGGTAGGTTCCCCTCCAGCTGGCCACCTACAAGAGTCTGCCCTCCTCCAAGCGTTTTTTTTTCCACTAACTCTCAGACTGATCTGCCTCCCAGTGCTCAACTCTGCCCCAGCAGCAGGACCTGTCACCTGGGGTGAGGTGTCCCTGGTGGAACCAAGGATGGATTATACCATCTGAACCCCGGTTCAGTTAACAGCCTTGCCTGCAATCCTGGGACATGTATCTTTTCTTTGCCTTAAATCTGATACAAGAGGTCAATGAATATTTGAAATTAACTAAAATAAATGTCTTTATTGACACTTGGCTCAAGCTCTTGGGGAGAAACTGAATTTGGTTCTAAGGGCTGTCTGTGCTCCTCTCTGGGAACTAAGGGTAGGAGTTGTAACAGATGTGGGTCAGTTAACATGCATAAAAGCAGTGTGACATATTCCCTTTGGTACCTAACCCTGGAACTTTAGGTTTTCAAAGAAAGTCACCACTTTGCTATCCTAGCTCATCTCAGCCGCATTAAGGCTCAGGGCATTGTGGTTGTCTGAGGACCAGTTCTGTCATCCACTCACTCATGCAGACTTGGTTCTATACCCTAGCAAGCCTGCAGAGAAGGTGGAAGGGTCCCTGCCTTCCACTGTCATCCATCATGGCACCTAAAGATTCCTCACTTAGAGAGCAGCTTCCATTCCCTCTGAACTTGGGCCCAGGACTGGTGAGGAGAACAGTAGTGAGAAAAATATTCATGATCATTTTACTTATTCTGGGATCTTCCAAAGACCATGCAACTAGTCTTCAAAAAGTAGAATCATTTAATACAAATGTTTCCTGATTTTAAATGTTTATAAGAACCCAAATTCCACTTCATCTGGCCTGACATCATCTTTGTGATGACAGCTTTGAGCCTGTCCTCCCATATGTGGGGCTGGGAGGCAGCAAGAACTAGCATTTACTGGATTTTGTTGTGTGACAAATGGCACTGTTGTTCAGCAGTTTACACACACTGTCTCATCTCCAGCAACCCCTGCAGAAGTCACTCTTATCCCCATGTACAAAGGCAGCCCGACTGTCCAGCTCTGCCACTTATTAGCTGGGTGACTTTAACTTCTCTGTGCCTCAGCTTCCTCATCTCTAAGACAAGGACAAAAGTAGTTTCTACTTTGTTGTGGGGATTAAATGCATTAATATTGTAAAGTGCTTAGAACACTGCCTGGCACATCAACAGGACTACAGAGGTGTTTGTTCAATTGAAAAAAAATTTAAGTGGAGAAAACGCCACCTCTTGTGACTTGGCTCTGAAGAATGTTGAAATGCCTCCTGCATCTAACCATATAAGCCTCTCTCTAGAGCACAGATCTTTTAAAAGCCCTCTCTACTATAAAAGCCTCAAATGTATTACACATGTAAAGTGACCGTATATCAAATTGAAGAGGTTGTGGATCACCCATGGAGATACTCATCTTAGTGCCCCAGGGGAGGGAGCCTTAGCTGGTCAGGACATAGAAATGGATGAGTGAGGCTCCATCAGCAAGACTACACTGGACCTGGGAAGTCTTCCCACCTGTTGTGACAGAGCAGCTTTCCAATTCCCTGCATATGTGGGGAGAATGCACTGATCAATCCTGAAGGTGTCACATACTGTACTTTCTGTGACACTTACTGTAAATTAAAAAGTGGCTTTGATGTATTTTTGCTTCTGCCCTCAGGGAGGGACGGTACTAATAATCCTGCTAACATGGGTGTTTCTAATCCATGTGACAGTCACTTTTCTCATAGGAGGTACCTGGTCAACATTTGTTATGAACAAAAGAATGACTGTTGACCAAGCTGGCCTTGTGGGGTGTCTGCCTGTGGGCTCAGCATTTCAGGGCTGGGCTTCCCTGAGCAGAGTTGTCATCTTCATAGCGGATGGACAGACTCAGTCCTTAGACAGCCCGACAGCCAGCACCACCAGCTCCATTCGCCCTACTCAATTCTGCAGTTGTAAGGGCTATGTGTGCTCGCTGCTCAAATGAGGAGAAACAAAAGTATGGTCACACATTGCTTAAAAATATATATTTATTAAAAGATATTTTTCTTTTAATTCCCAAAACTTAAGACCATCTTTCCTCTATCCCGTGAGGTACTTGAACACAGACGTTACAGTATACAGCAGCGACGTTCTCTCCCTGGGTCTGTTTCCTTTCCTATCAAGTGAAGAGATTCAAATATCTGGAGCGTCCCATCTAACTCTACAAATGGAATGCTTTGGTTTGACTGCTTATGGCATCTTCAGTCAATACCCCCGAGGCTTACTCGGGATTTAAATGAATGAATCGCATTTCCCCACCAGACTGTTACGTGTGAGCAGTAAGTTAATAGAGAACATTAAGTATTAACTATTATTCAGTGCAGTTCTCTATTCTGCGCAGGAGGAGGATCAGGACAAAAGTGGGCATTAGGCCATAACGAGCCCCCAGACACCTAAAGCCATTAGACTCTCTTCCTCCCGCAGGCAGTGCAGTCTGATGGCAAGAGCTTGCTCCGTCCAGAGGATAAGTCAGGAGCCTTGAAAACAGTCCTGCTTCTCTGCCTTCACTCTGCTGCTACTTACTTTCCCCTAAGAAAGGGGAACAGGTCCGAGCAGATGCTGCCATCCATCATGAATACAATGAAATCATTTCACTAAAAACTTTGTTCTGGGAGCTGGCCCGGTGGCACAGCAGTTAAATGCACATGTTCCGCTTCTTGGCGGCCGGGGGTTCACCAGTTCGGATCCCAGGTGCGGACATGGCACCGCTTGGCATGCCGTACTGTGGTAGGCATCCCACATATAAAGTAGAGGAAGATGGGCACGGATGTTAGCTCAGGGCCAGTCTTCCTCAGCGAAAAGAGGATTGGCAGCAGTTAGCTCAGGGCTAATCTTCCTCAAAAAACAACAAAACCAAAAAAACATTGTTCTGTATTAATGTGCAAAATTGCCAAGCAGGAGTTCAGTAGGAAAAATGAGAAATTTTAGTTTGTCAACATGATCCCAGAAGAGACAATCTTCATGTGTTCCAAAGGCAGATGGGTGAGAAAAAGGAGTCAGCTTTGTCTCTGGCCCCAAAGACAGAAGAGGTCAGGAAGTCCAATAGAAGATGCTCCTCTAGATAAGGCACTGATCGGGAGAGCAGAGGGGAGCCAGCTTCCATGCTCCTCATCACCCAGAACCCACCTCCCTGTCTTGTAGATCTTTGGGAATTCTTAAGTTTGTTCTGTTTTTGCAAGGGAAGATTCACCCGTCACTATCATCTGTTGCCAGGCTTCCTCCCCCACGCCCCAAAGCCCCAGGACGTAGTTGTATATAGTTGTAAGTCCTCGTTCTCCCATGTGAGCTGCTGCCACAGCATGGCTACTGACAGACCATAGTGTGGTTCTGTACCCTCGAACTGAACCCAGGCCACCAAGGCGGAGCGTGCTGAACTTAACACGCTAGGCCGTCAGGACTGGCTCCGGGAATTCTTAAGTTTTGAGTCACAGAGATAAGTCATCACGGCCTCAGCAACCGTGCCCTCAGGTTCTGTTCTCTCCATTCTCCCTCTGGTCACAGCAGCCTTCTTAAGGCACAAGAAGATGAGGCCTGGGCTGGCTGGCTGAGGAGAGAGGTAGGTGCAATGGCCTCTGAACTCCAGGGAGCAAGTGCTGGCGTCAGCTGCAAGTTTCCAGAAGCTGGGAGTGAGACGAGGAACAGCCGTCAGAAGAAAATGGAGACGTGGGACTGGAAGTTCAATGTCTGGAAGAGGGAGCCCCAGCTCTCTCCAGCCTTCGGTGCCTGCACAGCCCTTACCAGCTAAACCATGCTGAAAAGCGGGTAGGCTAGGTAGTAGCCCACAGCCGAGCCCAGCACCACACCGAGGAAAATCCAGGTGTTGTAGGACATGACAGCCAGCATGATGAAGTAGCCAATGACCACCTGAACAACATGGATTAGCGACTGGCCAAAGTGACACAAAAACCACCTAGATAAAAGGAGAGCCAAGTTAATGGGAAGGAGCTGGAAGCCAGGAGTTGGTGTCAGGAAGTAGGAGGAACAGCTCAGTTACAGGACCAGCTTATTTATAATTTGTATGTTTGACCCAGAAGAGACTGCTTTTTAAAGAGACATATCAGAAACCATTGATAGAGAGGAGAAAGGGACTTGTACCAGGAGCCTAGAATAATCACTTTAGCTCTGAGCTTCCTGGCATCCTGGGGAAAAGGGAAAATGATGATATATATAATCCATCATGTCTGACAGGGATAATACAAAATCATCAGTAAGGTAGTTTTTTTTTTCCTGAATCTACTGTGGGAGGCAGTATTACAATGGAAAGAACACGGACTTTGGGGATAGATCACTTCCTAGCTCTGCCACTTACTAACTGTGGCTTAGCACTGATGTCTGAACCTCTCTCAACTTAAATTTCCTCATTAGTAAAACAGGAATAAGAATACTGCCCTTGCAGGGTGGTTGTGAATATTTGAGACACCCATGTAAGGAGCAGGCAGGCTCATTAAGCACAGCTGGAGAGCAGGCAGAACTGGGACCCTAAATGGTTGTCCTATCAGAATGGGAAGGGAAGAAAGGAGAGAAGAGGCTGCCCCACCCCCGTGCCCCCCAGGTTGGATACATTCCTGACAGCAATTCTTATCACTTGTGTAGGGACAGCTGCAGGTCCCACGCTGGGTTTGAAGCCTTAGTGACCTAAGGAAGCCTGGTGGGTTTGGGGGCGGGCTGGGTGGACAGCCCTGTTGCTAGACTGAGGCTGGTACCAGAGTTCTGAGAGCTGAGCCTCCCAGTGGCTGTTCATAGAGAGCCCTGGTCTGGGCGCCAGAAGGCTGGAGCTCTAGTTCCCTTCACTACTTACTGACTGTAAGCACTTAGGCAAGTCCTGGTCCTTCCCTGGGCCTCAATTTCCTCTCTGTGAAGTGGGGCCAATGCCCTATGGGCCCAGCCGACCTCTCGGTGAATGTGAGCCCTCCGCCCATTCTCCACACCCCATGCCTGTTACCTGAGGCGGGTTTTGCTCACTGGAGGTGAGTCTGAGCCTGAAGAATCCTGGTCCATCTCTTCGATGAGCTGCTGGCTGGTGGGGATGGACAGGCTCATCAGAGCCTGGTGGAGCAGCTTGGCTTTGCCAACCTTGATGCTTTCATACAACACAGCCAGGAGCAGGACCACCAACACCGAAAAGGCCATGCCTGTCAAAGGAAGCTGAGCTGCAGGGACCTGGCCAGGCCAGCTCTGCTCCTCTTCTGGCAGCTTCCCCTGGGACCTGGCACAGGTGGGAGAAGAGCACCCCCGCCCATTTTCTCTGAATCCATTCCCTCCCCCTCCTCTGCCCCGCCCCACCTTGTGCGCGGGCATCTTCTCCACCCTTGTTGGGCTCAGAACTTCTTCACTGTCTCTTTCCCCCTCCAGCCCTTTCTCGGTAGGGTTGGCCTACTGGGGTGTGGCTTTCAGATCAGGAAGAGAAGACACCTGAAGAAGCCAGGGGCTGAGGGAGAAGAAGCCATACACTAGCGCCCCCAGCTGTTCCCCCAGCAGGTGGCACAAACCTCTGTCATGACTCCTTAAGGGAAGAGCATATATAGCAAGATGGGCAGAGAAGCAAGTATGTACACAGAAAAGTCTGGAAGGAAGGCGATACAGCAAAGGAATCATAATTATCTCAGCAAATTAGGATGCAGGAGGTTTTTATTTTCTTCTCGCCTAATTTTCCAAAGTTTCTACTGTGTGTATTAGTTTTATAATAGTGGAAAAAAACATTAAGTTGTTTTACAGAAAACATTAAGCCCTTACTAAAGCTGCTTTGTAAAATTAACTACTAATTGCTACTTCCATTTTACAAGTAGAGGGATACTAAATGGCCTAGCTAGAGTGTTTCATTGGGCTCCCAGGTGCAAATCATCTGTAAAAGATGCAGGTTTTTTGGGGTTTAAGATTTTATTTTTCCTTTTTCTCCCCGAAGCCCCCAGTACATAGTTGCGTACTTTTAGTTGTGGGTCCTTCCAGTTGTGGCATGTGGGACGCCGCCTCAGCATGGCCCGACAAGCGGTGCCATGTCTGCACCCAGGATTTGAACCAGTGAAACCCCGGGCTGCCAAAGTGGAGCGTGCGAACTTAACCACTCGGCCACAGGGTCGGCCCCAAGATGTAGGTTTTTAAAATATAAAATTACACGGACATGGCACCGCTCATCAGGCTATGCTGAGCAGACATCCCACATAGCACAACCAGAGAGACGTACAAGTAGAATATACAACTATGTACTGGGGGACTTTGGGGAGAAGAAGTAAAAAATTTAAAAAAATAAATAAAAGATTGGCAACAGATGTTGGCTCAGGTGCTAATCTTAAAAAAAGAAAGAAATAGGGGGGGATGATCCAAGATGGCGGCGTAAGCAGACTTCTTTGTCTCTCCCCTTTCGAATCTACAACTAATTGGACATTCATCACTTGACAAAGGATATCTATATAGCATCTCAGGATGTCGGAGAGACCTAAAATGCTATACATCGGAAGGCGGACGGACTTCCCTCCAGAAGGAGGTGGAGATAGGTGAAAACTCTCCGACCCCGACCCCCGAACAGCCTAGAGCTTGCGGGCGGCTTTCTTCCAGCGGATGCCCCAGAACATCGCCACATGCCAAGGGCAGGAGGGAGCACACACCAGAGGAGTGACCGTGGAAACAGGTGAACAGAGCCCTACCTAAGCCCCCCGCAATTACACCTGAGCCCAGAGGGAAGCTACAGAGTTACACACCAGAGGTGGTGGGGAAAACCCCTACCCGCCATTAGCGGAGAGGTCCCGCCCAGCCTTCACAACGCCTGGGGGCTCTCCCAAATGGCGCGGCGGCCCGCCAGCTGCCGCTGCCGGCTCCAATGACCGGGCTTTCGCCCGGGAGGGGCTCGGGACCACCGGAGATCTCCTGGGAGAGGACCAGGGCTGGGTGGAGATCCAGCGGCTGGCTACGCGGCCCAGGGGAGAAACTCTAGAGTTCCGTCTCGGCAGCAGGCAGAGTCTTTACCGGCCATTATCAGAGAGGCCCCGCCCAGCATCCACAACACAGGGAGGGTCCCAAAGAGGAGAATCCCAGGCAGGGCAGCAACCGACCAGCTGCCACTGAACTCAAGGTATCCGGATATCCCCCAGACAGGGCAATGGGCTCTCTGAGATCCTAGGGGAGAGGACTGGGGCTGGGTGGAGTTCCAGTGACCTGGCTCTGTGGCCCAGGGGGAAACTCTACAGTCTCACAGAAGCCTCAGTGAAAGCCTCTGCACAGCACTAGTAGAGAGCACCCATCCGGCAACCACAAGGCTGGAAGACCCTGGGACAAAAGTAGCATAGCTAGGCGAGCTAACCACAGACGGTAGAAAATGCCCATAGCTCTGCTGTGACCCATAGTGGACAAACGAGATTTTGTGGGCGCCGACAGTGACAGAGCTGCAAATATAAGTGATCCTGCCCTTGGCCGCTGGGAAAGCCCATAACACCGCTGCAGAACCTAAGGAGGGAGCACGTCTAGGTGGTCTGCAACAGTAGGCACCAGCAGTCTGAAGCCCCCCTGTGAGGGCCTCCACAGCTGAAGAGGGAACCCACAGGATCACTGTGACTGCGTGGAGGGGCCCAGGCCCAGTTAGCAACAGCTGATAGGGTTCCTGGTTGGAGCAGTATAAACAGCTGTCCCCCCACCACACCAGTAGAAACAAGTGGAAGCAGTAACAAAACTCTATCTCTATGCGGAGGCACAAATCTACACCATCAAGCAATATGAAAAAATACATTAAATCTCCAGAACAGAAGGAAAATGACAAACACACAGAAAACAATCCCAAAGACAATGAAATATACAACCTAAATGATGATGACTTCAAAACAGCCATCATTAAAAAACTGAATGAGTTAAAAGAGAATTCAGATAGACAACTCAACGAGTTCAGGAGCTATGTCACAAAAGAGTTCGATACTATAAAGAAGGACCAAACAGAAATACTGGAAATGAAGAACACAATAGAGGAGATTAAGAAAAATCTAGACGCACTGAACAGTAGGGCTAATAATATGGAGGAAAGAATTAGCAATTTGGAAGATAGGAATATAGAAATGCTGCAGGCAGAGGAGGAGAGAGAGCTAAGACTAAAAAGAAATGAAGAAACTCTCCGAGAATTATCTGACGCAATTAGGAGATGCAACCTAAGGATTATAAGTATACCAGAGGGAGAAGAGAGGGAGAAGGGGGCAGAAAGCCTATTCAAAGAAATAATGGCTGAGAACTTCCCAAACCTGGGGAGAGAGATGGAACTTCATGTGACAGAAGCCAATAGATCTCCAAACTTTATCAATGCAAGTAGACCAACCCCAAGACATATAGTAGTGAAGCTAGCAAAAGTCAACAACAAGGAGAGAATACTAAGGGCAGCCAGGCAGAAGAAATTAACCTACAAAGGAACCCCCATCAGGCTTTCAGCAGATTTCTCAGCAGAAACTTTACAGGCTAGAAGAGAGTGGAATGATATGTTAAAAAATCTGAAGGACAAAAACCTGCAGCTGAGAATCCTCTACCCAGCGAAAATATCATTCAAATACGATGGAGAAATAAAAACTTTCCCAGATAAACAAAAATTAAGGGAGTTCATTGCCACCAAACCTCCTCTTCAAGAAATGCTCAGGAAAACCCTCATTCCTGAAAAATCAAAAAAAAGGAAAGGGACTACAAAACCAAGAGCAAAGGAGATAAGTAGAAGGACAACAACAGAGAGTAGCAGCTCTCCTTCAGAACAGATTAAACCATGGGACGAGAAACAAAGGAAATTGAAGAGAACCGGAAAACAAGACATAAAATGGCAGTGGTAGGCCCCCCACATTTCAATAATCACTCTAAATGTAAATAGATTGAACTCTCCAATCAAAAGACACAGAGTGGCAGGATGGATCAAAGAACAAGACCCAACAATATGCTGCCTCCAGGAAACACACCTCAGCCCCAAAGACAAACACAGACTGAGAGTGAAGGGATGGAAGACAATACTCCAAGCTAATAATGAACAAAAGAAAGCAGGTGTCGCTATACTAATATCAGACAAAGTAGACTTCAAAGCAAAACAGGTAAAGAAAGACAAAGAGGGACAGTATATGATGATAAAAGGGACTCTCCACCAAGAAGACATAACACTTGTAAATATATACGCACCCAACACAGGAGCACCAAAATTTGTGAAGCAACTCTTAACAGAACTAAAAGAAGACATCAACAACAATACAATAATAGTAGGGGACCTCAACACCCCATTAACACCAATGGATAGAACATCCAGACAGAAAATCAACAAGGAAATTATAGAATTAAATGAAAAATTAGACCAGATGGACTTAATAGATATATATAGAACACTTCATCCAAAAAGAGCAGGCTACACATTCTTCTCAAGTGCGCATGGAACATTCTCAAGAATAGACCATATTTTGGGAAACAAAGCTAGCATCAATAAATACAGGAGAGTTGAAATAATATCAAGCATCTTTTCTGATCACAATGCTGTGAAACTAGAAATCAACTACAAGAATAAAGCAGAGAAAGGTGCAAAAATGTGGAGACTAAACAACACGCTACTGAACAAACAATGGATTATTGAAGAAATTAAAGAAGAAATCAAATATTATCTGGAGACAAATGAAAATGAGAACACGTCATACCAAATCATTTGGGATGCAGCAAAAGCAGTCCTAAGAGGGAAATTCATCGCAATACAGGCTCACCTCACAAAACAAGAAAAAGCTCACATAAGCAACCTCAAATGACACCTAACAGAATTAGAAAAAGAAGAACAAACGAAGCCCACAGTCAGTAGAAGGAGGGAAATAATAAAAATAAGAGCAGAAATAAACGATATTGAAACTAAAATGAAACAAAGAGTTGGTTCTTTGAAAAAATTAACAAAATCGACAAACCCTTGGCCAGACTCACCAAGAAAAGAAGACAGAAATCTCAAATAAATAAAATTAGGAATGAGAGAGGAGAAATCACAACAGATACCAAAGAAATACAAGGGATCATGAGTGAATACTATGAAAAACTATATGCCAACAAATTGAACAACCTAGAAGAAATGGATAAATTCCTGGACTCTTACAACCTCCCCAAACTGAACCAGGAAGAAATGGAGAATCTGAATAGGCCAATCACAAGTAAAGAAATAGAAACAGTAATCAAAAACCTCCCCAAAAATAAGAGTCCAGGACCAGACGGCTTCTCTGGAGAATTCTACCAAACATTCAAAGAAGATTTAATACCTATCCTTCTCAAACTATTCCAGAAAACTGAGGAAGATGGAGTACTCCCCAACACATTCTGTGAAGCCAACATCACTCTGATCCCCAAACCAGGACAACACAAAGAAGGAGAACTACAGGCCGATATCACTGATGAACATAGATGCAAAAATTCTCAACAAAATTCTGGCAAACCGAATACAGCAATACGTCAAAAAGATTATACACCATGATCAAGTGGGATTTATACCAGGGACACAGGGATGGTTCAACATCCACAAGTCAATCAACGTGATACACTACATTAACAAAATGAGAAACAAAAACCACATGATCATCTCAACAGATGCAGAGAAGGCATTCAACAAGATCCAACACCCATTTATGATAAAAACCCTCAATAAAATGGGTATAGAAGGAAAGTACCTCAACATAATAAAGGCCATATATGACAAACCCACAGCCAACATCATACTCAATGGACAAAAACTGAAAGCCATCCCTCTGAGGACAGGAACAAGACAAGGGTGCTCACTTTCATCAATCCTATTCAACATAGTACTGGAGGTGTTGGCCAGAGCAATTAGGCAGGAAAAAGAAATAAAAGGAATCCAAATAGGCAATGAAGAAGTAAAACTCTCGCTGCTTGCAGACGACATGATCTTATATATAGAAAACCCCAAAGAATCCATAGGAAAACTATTAGAAACAATCAACAGCTACAGCAAAGTTGCAGGGTATAAAATCAACATACATAAATCAGTAGCATTTCTATACACTAACAATGAACTAACAGAAAAAGAACTCAAGAACTCAATCCCATTCACAATCGCAACGAAAAGAATAAAATACCTTGGGATAAATTTAACCAAGGAAGTGAAAGATTTATACAATGAAGACTACAAGCCTTTCTTGAAAGAAATGGACGACGACATAAAGAGATGGAAAGACATTCCATGCACATGGATTGGAAGAATAAACATAGTTAAAATGTCCATACTACCTAAAGCAATCTACAGATTCAACGCTATCCCAATCAGAATCCCAAGGACATTCTTTACAGAAATTGAACAAAGAATCCTAAAATTCATTTGGGGCAGCAAAAGACCGCGAATTGCTAAAGCAATCCTGAGTAAGAAAAACAAAGCCGGAGGCATCACAAGCCCCGATTTCAAAACATACTACAAAGCTACAGTGATCAAAACAGCATGGTACTGGTACAAAAACAGGTCCAGAGATCAATGGAACAGAATTGAAAGCCCAGAGATAAAATCACACATCTATGGACAGCTAATCTTCGACAAAGGAGCTGAGGGCCTGCAATGGAGAAAAGAAAGTCTCTTCAACAAATGGTGCTGGGAAAACTGGACAGCCACATGCAAAAGAATGAAAATCGACCATTCTTTTTCACCGTTCACAAAAATAAACTCAAAATGGATCAAAGATTTAAAGGTTAGGCCTGAAACAATAAGTCTTCTAGAAGAGAATATAGGCAGTACACTCTTTGACATCAGTTTCAAAAGAAGCTTTTCGGACACTATAACTCCTCAGATGGGGGAAACAATAGAAAGAATAAACAAATGGGACTTCATCAGACTAAAGAGTTTCTTCAAAGCAAGGGAAAACAGGATTGAAACAAAAAAACAGCCCACTAATTGGGAAAAAATATTTACAAGCTACTTATCCGACAAAGGATTAATATCCATAATATACAAAGAACTCACACAGCATAACAACAAAAAAACAAACAACCCGATCAAAAAATGGGCAGAGGACATGAACAGACATTTCTCCAAAGAAGATATAAGTATGGCCAAGAGACACATGAAAAGATGTTCATCATCACTAATCATCAGGGAAATGCAAATCAAAACTACACTAAGATATCACCTTACACCCGTTAGATTGGCAAAAATATCCGAAACCAAAAGTGACAAATGTTGGAGAGGTTGTGGAGAAAAAGGAACCCTCATACACTGTTGGTGGGAATGCAAACTAGTGCAGCCACTATGGAAAACAGTATGGAGATTTCTCAAAAAGTTAAAAATAGAAATACCCTATGACCCAGCCATTCCACTACTGGGTATCTATCATAAGAACCTGAAATCAGCAATCCCAAGAATCCCATGCACCCCTACGTTCATCGCAGCATTATTTACAATAGCCAAGACGTGGAACCAACCTAAATGCCCAGAAACTGACGACTGGATAAAGAAGATATGGTATATATACACAATGGAATACTACTCAGCCATAAAAAAGGACCAAATTGTTCCATTCGCATCAACATGGATGGACCTGGAGGGTATTATGTTAAGCGAAATAAGCCAGACAGAGAAAGACGAACTCTATATGACCCCACTGATAGGTGGAAGTTAACATATAGACATGGAGAACCGATCGGTGGTTACCAGGGAAAAGGGGGGGTGGGGGGAGGGCATAAAGGGTGAAGTGGTGTACCCACAACATGACTAACAATAATGTACAACTGAAATCTCACAAGGTTGTAATCTATCATAATCTTAATTAAAAAAAAGAAAGAAAGAAAGAAATAGCACCCTAGGGTTGCTAATTTAAAAAAAATTACAGGCAATTGCACACACATGGTATAAAATCAAACAGCCTAAAAGGGCGGACAGTGAAAAGTCAGTCATCTTCCCAGCCCAGCCTCCCCAAACCCCAGTCCCCCCACCCCCGCCAGAGTAGCTTCTGTTAGCATTTCCTGTGTAGCCTTCCAGGGATGCTCAATGTATATATAGAAGCCTTTACTTGTCTAAATGACAGCAGAAGAGAGCATCCTCTTCTGCATCTGACATCATCCTCCAACTGTTCCTCGTATGTGGGTTCCCCTTAGTTCACACAGATCTATCTTATTTCTGTGGCTTCACAGTCTCTGGTAGATTATATTTTCCGAAGATGGCCACCTCGCCATTTCCCACTCCACACGCTCTTCTTACAATGGTGACACTCCTGCCATCAAGTGGTCAGGTCCATGTCCCTTCCCCTTTAACCTGAGACGACCTTGGTGACTGCCTCAACCAATAAAGGTGAAAGTGATGCTCTGTGACTTCCAAGGCTAGGTCTTAACAATTCCATGCATTTCCACCTTCTTCTCTTGGCACACTCACTCGTTCTTGGAACCCAGCCACCGTGTCCCAAGGAAGCCCAGGCCACGGGAGATGCCATATGCAGGTGTTCGGCCAACAACCCCTGCTGAGGTCCTAGCTAACAACCAGCATCAGCCAGTAGACGTGAGAGTGAGGAGGTCTCCACGATGACTCCAGTTCCAGCCCCCGTCTGACTAGACCTGCATGAGAGACTCTGAGTGAGGACTGCTTAGCCGAGCCCAGCCAACTCAGAGCCTTGAGAAAGAATAATAAAGTGACTGCTGCTGTTTCAAGCCATTAGGTTTACTCCTCAATAGATTACTGGAGTGGTAACCCATTGTAGGAATGACCATAATTTATTTGATCAGCACCCGCAGTGATGGGCATTTGGGCCGTTGCCAGACTATTTGGCAGCTGCAGTTACTGAAGTCAAAACATAACTCCATCACGAAGTAGTGCCCAACTCTGCCTTTTCAAGTCAAAGGAATACTCTACTCTTTCAAATTGGTGTCTCATTTGAGGTCCAAGGCTGCAGCAGCTGCACTGGGCTTCTGCGCTGATGCTGGACACTGAACCCTGGATGAGGGAGGTGCTAGGAGGCAACAGGAGGCCTTACTCTAGTTCCGGCTCTGAGGCTTACTCGCTGTATGACCCTGGATGAGTCTCTTCCCCTCTCTGAGCTTCAGTTCCTTCCCCTGTAAGAGAGGGAAAAGCTGCATCTCTGGCCTCTCTCTGGGCCTTTGTGAGGATCAGTGAGAGAATGGAGCACTTTGCTGTCTGAAGGGCAGTGGTTGCAGATGGAATTATAAATGCAAAGTTCCTGCTCAATGTTTGTGAAAGAGGAGTCAGGCTCACTTAAATGTCCACAGAGCAGAAGCCAGGTTCTCCACTGCCTGGAGCTACAAGGGTCCCCAAGCGGCAAGTCTGGGCTTTCTGGTTCTTACCTGCAGGACTGTGGACACTCCAGAAATCAAACAGAAGCACCACCTTATCTGAGAAGATGAAATGCATCTGAAAGAGAAGGGAACGTGCATCACAGCGGGCTTAGGGCAGTCGAAGTCATGGTCCTAAATGCTCTCCAGCAGCCTCCTCTAAAGGCCCAGAAAAATGGGGTCACTGGACTTAGGTGTTGGAAAAGCCGTAAGTGGTCATGAGGACCAACCCAGGCAAGAGAGGGCAGGGACTTGCCAGGTCCCACAGTGGGTCAGCAGCAGAGCTATAATGGAGCTGGCCCTGCTCCGGGTGGAAGTGAGGTGTGGAGGGTGCCCATGTTTACTGGGCCAACCAGATCACAGTGCTCTCAGGTCATGCTGAGATGTCCCCTCCATGCCCTCCAAACCCAATGGAGAAGCACTAGACTGGGGAATGACTGCCCCGTCTTCCCCCAGGGCCCCAGCCACTCTGCTCCAGCAGCGTTTATCACAGAGGAGCCCAGGAGCAGCTGTCTTTAATCCGTACTCTACTTCTCTTCACTCATTCACGAAACATTTGCTGAGCCCAATTCTGTGCCCAGCATTATGGACACAGGTTAACGTCTCTGCCCTCGAGGAGCTCAGAGCCTTACAGAAAGAATGAAGGCAGAAGCAATGACCACGCAGCTCCTGTCTGAACGCTCTTTCAAAGACGCTTGGTCCACCCTGTGTCCGGGGTGGCATCAAGGGCTTTTCATATGTGATCTCATTTCACAACAGTCTTCTGCGTCACAGGAACAATTAGGCCCATCTCACAGGAAGGAAAAATGGGGAAACTAGGCTCAGAAAAGTTAAATAATTTGCTGAAGGTCACAAAGCTAGTTAAGTTGGCAGAGCTGGGATTCAACCCCAGGTCTAGTTGGAAGGCAAAGCCCTGAGCATTCCAGCTCACTGTGCTGGCGGCCCTCGAGCACCAAGAACGGAGGACAAGACGGGGACTGGACGGCGGTTCTGAAGGCCCAGTCCAGGCTTACCGACTGCGTTTGGCAAGATTAAAGCCAGACGGATCAGTTAGTTCAGCCTCTCAGGGAAGAGAAGGTTGCCCTCGCCAGCAGGTAAGACCTCAGCCAGCAGCAGCAGCAGCTTTGCAAACACGGCCAGTGCTTGCCCAGCTAAGATTGTGGCTGAGCTGGGATCAGCTTGTGGAAACCTTTGTCTTCTAAGACAACAGCCAAGTATTAGAAGCCTCAAACGTCAGAACTAGAAGTGTCCTCAAAGAGTTTTTTTATCGAGATATAACTGACATATTATTTTTAGGTGTACATCATGATTCGATATATGTATATGTGGCCAAATGATCACCACAATGTCTAGTTAAGTCCGTCACCACACATAGTGACAAATTTTTTCTCTTGTGATGAGAACTTTTAAGATCTACTCTCTTAGCAACTTTCGAATATACAATACTGTATTATTATTATTATTTAAAGATTTTATTTTTCCCTTTTCTCTCCAAAGCCCCCCAGTACATAGTTGTGTATTTTTAGTTGTGGGTCCTTCTAGTTGTGGCATATGGGACGCCACCTCAGCATGGCTTGATGAGCAGTGCCATATCTGCGCCCGGGATCCGAAATGGTGAAACCCTGGGCCACCGAAGCAGAGCACGTGAACTCAACCCCTGGGTCACAGGGCCGGCCCCACAATACAGTATTACTAACTACAGCCACCATGCTGTACATTACATCCCCAGGACTTATTTATTTTCTCACAGAGTTTTTAGTCCCCTGGGTTTCAACTTTTTTGCCAGGGAACATTGGCAAATAAAATCTTCCTTGTAACTCCAGTGTATAAAAGACAGGGTTCTTGGGGCTGGCCCAGTGGTGTAGTGGTTAGGTTTGTGCGCTCTGCTTTAGTGGCCCAGGGTTTGTGGGTTGGGATCTCGGGCGCAGACCTAGCACTACTCATCAAGCCACACTGTGGTGGTGTCTCACATAAAACAGAGGAAGATGGGCATAGATGTTAGTTCAGTGTCAATCTTCTTCAAGCAAAAAGAGGAGGATTGGCAACAGGGCCAATAGCTCAGGGCCAGTCTTCCTCACAAAACCAACCAACAAAAGACAGAGCTGGGGGCGGGGCGAGGGAAGAGGTCTGCGCTCTGTGGAAACTCAGTGGAAAAACACTGATCTGATCCAACTTCAGCCTCCAGAAAAGGAGTCCCACGAGGGGAAGGGATTTGTCCAAGACCTCATAGGAAGACAATGGAAACCTCGGCAGGCATTTAAAAACCATGTTGAAGAATTTAAAAAGAGATTTTTATTTCCCTATATGAAAGTGGTACTTGCTTAATGTCAAAAACTGAAACAGGACCAAAAAGAAAGCAAAAGTAATTTTGAGTCCTGCTCTCCAGAGATATCCTTTAAGATTTCAAAAATATCTCTCTTGACATGCCAAATGTTCACAAAAGATTGATATGCAAAAGCAAACAGGTACAAACAATCCTGTGAAACTCCATTTACACCAGAGTTGCTCTCCTTCAATGTCAGCAGAAGCCTCCAGCACCATCTCGGTGGTGCCCGAGGAGGCGTGTTTCGCCATTACTCCTGTGAGTTCACTCGATAAAGCAGCTGGCATGATTGGAATGTCCCCGATGGCTAATTAATCAGAGAGGTTCCATAACTGGGTTCCTTCTCTCATCCTTGGGCCTGGGCCAGCTCTCTCAAGGGCCCCAAACAGCTTTTGTTGTAGACCTGAACACCCACAAAACAACAGAATTCATTCAACCAATATTTACTTTGGTTGTGCTAGGGGGGCAGATGCTGGAGATACAGAGATGAGTGAGATAAGTCCTTGGCCCGCTAACCATCTATTAGAGGAGGGGGAAGTGACCAGATCATTACAACAGGGTATACGCAGTCAGTGAGAGGGAGGCATGGGGGACGTCTCCTGGGGGGTGCTGGGGACACCTAACCCAGCCAGGGAAGCAGGTGGCTAGGACTGCGGAAACAGGAGGAGCAGGAGGCAGCTTGGGCAAGACAGACAGGCCAGTGTGTTCCAAGCTGGGAGTGCCCACACAGAGTGTCCAGTTCCACCTCACTGTGGGGGGGGGGGGGGGGGGCCTGGGAGCAACAAAAACTCACTGGAGAAAAAGATTCAAACCAGCACACCCTGACTCGGGGCTGCAGCTTTCGGTGAAAGGGCCCTGTGGTCAGATATGCAAGGGGAGCAGCTCTCATCTTGTCTCCCCACTTAGGATATATTGCAGCCTCCAGCAGCTGAGTTTAACTTATCTGTGCTATTTGGAGCCCCACCCTGGGTAGGGAGGGGCCGTGGTGAAGAAGAGAGCAATCCTGGGACTTGTTTTCAAACAAGGAGACTTGTTTTCTTCTTAATTTTCTCATTTGGGTTTACTGAAACTTTGAGAAAAGCTCCCTCACTTATAAACCACAGTTTAGGGGAAGATTAAAGTCCCGCCCGGTCCTGTGGCTGAGGAACTTTTCACAAGCTCTTTCCATCTATTTTCCTTTTTAGAGAACAGGCAGGATGCCGGCTGGGCTTTTGACTAATGACTTTACGTATCGGCTTCCCGCATCTTGAACTCTATGACATTCTTCGTGAGATGAAGAAAATGGTATGATTTCTTCAAACACCAGAGAGTCTTGCAAGCTGTCACTTTCTCCCGCCCAGGTGAACTCTACCAAGAAAAACAGTTTGTCTGAAACGCTATATTCTGCCCCAAGTGTAGGGAGGATGGAAAGTAGCCGGGTCTGGTTCTTTTCCCCAAAAAGAATCAGACCACGAACTTGCCAAGGCAGGGAACCGGCCGGGGGCGTGTGCTCGGTGTGTGAGCGCCCGGCGGCAGGCTGAAACGCACCGGGGCTTCCTCTTCCTGGGAGCCTTCCCGGAACCTGCCCCATGTCACTGCGCCCAGGGCTGCGGACCCCCGGACTCCGCTGTTTTCACCCACCGCGCCCCCGCGCTCAGCTGCGCCACCGCAGGTGCTCAATAATTGCTCGTCTAGCCAGACTGACTCCCAGCAAGAGGGACAAATAAAAAGAAAGCCCCCAAAGTCACCGCCAGCTCTACCTCCCATGTCCCCCCAACCCTGTTCCAGCTGTTGAAAATGCTGCCAACACACCCCCTCACCAGCCCCCGGCCAGGGGCGGCGGGCAGGCACCTCGGGGTGCCCGGACGGCTGCTCGAAGGCCCCGTCCCGGCCGCTCACCCCACACCCGCTTCTCTCGGCGGCGCCCGGACTCACCTCCATGGCGAGCGCCGGGGCCGCAGCTTCTCGCTCGGGTCTCCTGACTCCGAGTGGGTTCTACCGCCGCCGGATCGCGACCGCGGCCCGCGGGGTCACGTGGTTCGGGCGAGGCGGGCGCACGGGTTCCTGGGAGTTGTAGTTCCCACGCTGCGCCCAGCTCCGGACGGCCTGGGGCGCGCCCACTGCCCGGAGTTGCCGCCTGGCCCCAGGTCCCGAGGCCAACCGCGCCGCGGGGCCAGAGTAAAAAGTGCGGTCGGGCTACCTCCCACCTGCACTCAATTTGGCCCCTTACTGCTTTGCACTTGACTTGGCAATTACCATAAACATGTTTATTGCTCCATGTTATAAACCGAGCGAAGCTTAACACAGGTTGAGTTAAAAATCGGAAAGTCCATCCTGTAGACATAATAGCAACAAATTAGGGGTAAATTAAAGAAATTATGCCCCAGGCTTTTAATGTAGCCATTCTTTTAAAAATCTTTTCCAATCTGATAAGCAAAGGGCAGTACACAGTTGTAATTTTAATTTGTATTTCTTTGATTACTAGGGTGGGCAACTTTTTTTTATTGGTATTTCTATTTGTGTGTATTGTCTGTCCATTTCATCCATCCGTTTTTGTGGGAGGAGTTTCCTGGAGGATGAGAGACTTTTAACAGTATTTAATTGTAAAATATGTTTAGTAACCCTTTGGTGGTTTTCCTATGAGGAAAGCTGACTCCTCGGAGAAACCTTACCAGAGGCAATGCTAGTGGAGCTTAAGCCTGGAGTGTGACCTCAGTTCAAATCCTGAGCCAGCCAGTTTTGGCTATGGGACCTCAGGCAAATGGCTTTACATTTCTGAGGCTCAGTTTCCTGGTCAGTAAAATGAAAATAACAAGAGAAGCTGTCGTAGGAGTGTTGTAAGGCTTAAATGAAGACTTGTGTGTTCAACTCTCCGCATAGAACCTGACAGTGGGGGCTTGCTCAATAAGTGGGAGCCGTCACCATCATGAGCTGCAAATATTTCCGTTCTACAAGAGGAAGCTGACTGCAAAATCCATTTGCCTAGGGTCGTGCAGCTTCTGAGAGCCTCAATCTGTAAGGCTGTCGGGAGAGGAAGGAAGTCAGGGGTCCAGGCAGTTCTGGGCCCTGTGAGGAGGTCTGGGAGGGAGGCCCACTGTTGTCAGGGATGTGCTTGGCCATGGAAGGAGCAATGGGGAGAAGGGCTGTGGGTATCCTTGAAGCTTGCGGGGGATTTGGTGATTTGAGTGTAATTTTCACCTCTCTGGGCCTCATCTGGAATAAAGAGTAAGAAGACTTGACCTTCACACAAGCAGGCTCCTGTGCACCCACTCCCTACCCCCACCGCCGGGTCGAAGGATTTGCAACACAGCTTTATTCATTTGACTGTTTTTGTTGGCTTTGTCACAATCTGATGACCTTCACACTTAGTTCTAACTTCCTTCTGGGTTATGGTTACAACACTTGGCCCCAAAGTGCCCCTTTTCTTTCTGAGCCACCAGAGACTCCCCTCCTCTTGTCCCCAGGCAGAGCACTGGATGTTGGCCACAGAGTCCCAGCTCCTAAGGCCACACTACACTGGCCAAGCCTTGGTCTATGACAAGGGATTCTTTTCAGAGTCTGTATTTTGACAGCCCGTGGACTCTCCTCCTCTTGAGGAACACAGAGAGTCTGCCCTTGTCTTTCCAGGACACCTCTAGAGCCCTGGACAGAATCTGCAGTCAGGAAAGTTGGTGCTGCCTCCGGTGTCACAGAGATTGGCAAGGGGCCCTTTAACTCGGGCGCTCAGCTCATTCCATGATCAGTTGGTGGAGGGGAAATCAACCAGTCATTTCTCCTTCTGGGGCTCAATAGAGGAACTTGAGCTCTTATGAAAAGACCACAGGCACAAAATGTTATTCCTACAGCAGGACATCTGGCCTTGATGTTCAGATAAGGCTGTGTGACCCCAAGGGCACCACTATCCCTCTCTGGGCCCCAGTGAGGAGTGGAATGGATGAGCTCTAACTGCCCCTTCACATGCAGGTGATCTGCAGTTATAAGTGAGCTTGAGGTTGGAGTTGAACGCTTTATGGCCAGGACTTCTGCATGTTTCCCTTGCAGCTCCATCCAGCTAACCTCCCATGTTCTCCCACAAACTTCTATGATTTTATATTTATGCTATGAGTAGCATTATGTATCTGCTTTGTGTGGCACAGGGAGAGTACGCACATTCGAGATTGATCAGAGTGTGGAGACAGAGTGTGTGTGTGTGTGTGTATAGTGGACTTTGTGTCGGTGAGGCTGGAGAAAGCAGGAGCCAGGTCACAAACAACCTGAAGACCATGTTTAAAGTCAGGAATTTATTCTGGGACAAAGAAGAGCCACCAAAAGGTTTTTTTTTTTTTTTTTAAAGTATGCTTTTTGGCGAGGAAGATTTGCCCTTAGCTAACATCTGTTGCCAATCTTCCTCTTCCCCCGCACAAAGCCCCAGTACCTAGTTGTATATCCTAGTTGTATGTCCTTCTAGTTCTTCTTTGTGGGACACCACCACAGCACGGCTTGATAAGCGGTGCTAGGTCCACATCCAAGATCCGAACTGGAGAACCCCGGACTACTGTAGCGGAGTGCATGAACTTAACCGCTATGCCACTGGGCCAGCCCCCAAAAGGTTTTAATTATGTTTTTCTCCCTGCATTTTCTGCTTTTCTTTCCCGAGTGTCCCTCTCTTGGTGAGGTCTACCCTGACCACCCGATTTCAAACTGGAATCGCCCTCATATCCCTTGTCCTGCTCACGCTGCTTTTTTGTTTTTCTATAGTACGTATCACCTTGTAGCATGCTATTTAACTGGGTTATTCGTTATTCCTTTCTCTCCACTCAAATGGGAGCTCAAGGAGAACAGGGATTTCTGTATTTCTGTTCAGGAAGGCACCCCTAGTCCTTAAAATAGTTCATGTCACAAAGCAGACCGCCATAGATACGTGTTAAATGAATGAGTGAATCCTAGCAGGCACACGCTCACTCCTTCATTGCTTCAGAGGAAGGAAGTGGCAAAAACAGAAGCAGCCTGTGAGATGTGATGCTTTGTGTGGCATGAGAGCTGCTGCAGGTTTGGGGCGGTTTGCTGTAGAAGTGAGAAAAATCATTTATGGAGAAGCACGAGGAGAAGCGGGGCTGCCCTCCCCCCACACCCCCGAAGACCTCAGCCTGGAACAGGGAGGGAGAACGGACTCTGGGCCAGCTTTCTGCGGAATCCTCAGGGGAGGGCCCCGGGAGGATGGCGGCAGGGTGGGGCTTGGCAGACAGGACAGAGGCGCCTTGCACCAGCGTGGAAAAGGAGCAGCTGCGACACCAGAAGCCTTGCAGCCAGGGACAAAGAGAGCAAACCCAGCATGGCCCTGCCTCCTGAACTCACTGACCAGGGGGACAGAGACGGCCAATCACACAAAAACATCCAGCCCACTTAGAGGGGATTACAAAAATGTGAGGGCTCCTTCAGGAAGCCCTGGTCTTGCGTTGTAAAGTCTTAGGAAAACTTAAATGGAAGATAGGCAGGCGAGTAATGAGATCCCCAGAGGGCACGCTACCCTTCAGCCCTCTCCCTTTTCAATTTCTAGGCTGTGAATACCTTTCGCTGATCACCTAGGGCGTTTAGATCGGCCTGATTCCTCTTGTGTAAAACACCGAGCTGGGTCCACATCCACAATTCCCCCTGTAACCACTTTCCCTGTGTCTGCTAAAGCTCTCTCTGGATGCCTACAACAATCCAGGGCCCACAAGGGCAGATGTGGCCACCTAGAGAGAGGATGGGACTTATTCAGGGTCTACCTTGAGTCCCACTTATGCAGCTGACCCAGGCCTCCCAACTTGCACCTGGCCCAGCACTGTGGCCAACTCTGGAAGGCTTTGAACGGCTGTTACAGCCTCAGATGAGCATGTGCAGGATGCAGGATGAGCCCCCCACTATGGTGGGAAAAGGGGCCCAAGGAGGTCCAGATGGTTACCGAAATGTCCCTGAGACTCTTCCTGGGATAACCCCAAACATGACCTTGAGATCTCGTGCCTCACTTGTATGGTGGTTTTTTTTTTTTTAAAAGATTGACACCTGAGCTAACATCCATTGCCAATCTTCTTTTTTTTTTCAATTGTGTTTTTCTTCTCCCCAAAGCCCCCTACCACATAGTTGCATATTCTAGTTGTGAGTACCTCTGGTTGTGCTATGTGGGACGCCACCTCAGCATGGCCTGATGAGTGGTGCTATGTCCGTGTCCAGGATCCAAACCCTGGGCCGCCGAAGCAGAGCGTGTGAACTTAACCACTCGGCCAAGGGGCCGGCCCCAGTACGGTGATTTTGAAACCACTGATTCGTTGACATTCCTCCCATTGAGAGGCAGAGTTTTTCTTCTCTCTGGGCCAACCTTAGTGATTCACTTATAATCAATAGAAGACAGAAGAAGTGATGCTACGTAGCTTCTGAGGTTGTGTCCAAAAATACAGTTTTGCAAGATGAAAAGAGTTCTGGAGACTGGTTGCAAAACAATGTGAATATACTTAACACTACTGACCGGTACACTTAAACATGGTTAAGATGGGGGCCAGCCCAGCAGTGCAGCGGTTAAGTTCACACATTCCGCTTCTTGGCGGCCCGGGGTTCGCCGGTTCGGATCCCAGGTGCGGACAGGGCACTGCTTGGCAAAAGCCATGCTGTGGTAGACGTCCCACATATAAACTAGAGGAAGATGGGCATGGATGTTAGCTCAGGGCAAGTCTTCCTCGGCAAAAAGGGAAGGATTGGCAGTAGTTAGCTCAGGGCTAATCTTCCTCAAAAAAAACCCAAAACGTTAAGATGGTCAATTTTATGTCATTTTATCACAATTTTTTTAAAAAATCAGGCACCATTTCTACAGCGGAATGTTATTTGGCAACAAAAAGGAATGATGTGTTGCTGCATGCTATGACATGTTTGAACTCGAAAACGTTATGCTAATGAAAGAAGCCAGTGACTAAAGGTCACACATTGGATGACTGCATGTATATGAAATGTCCAGAATAGGCAAAACCACAGGGACAGAAAATAGAGCATTGGTTTCCAGGAACTGGAGGGAGGAATAGGGAGTGACTGGTAATGGGTACGGCGGGTTTCTTTTTGAGTGATGAAAATGTTCTGAAATTAGATAGTGGTGATGGTTGTACAACTCTTTGGCACTACTGAAATTGTACACTTTCAAAGGGTAAATTTTATGGTATATGAATTATATCTCAATAAAGTTGCTATTTTTAAAAAAAAGGCAATGAAGCTTCCACCTTGTACACTGGGTCTCTCGCTTTCCGGCCTCTGAGCTGCCAAGTATAAAATATCTGAATTCTCTGAGGCCACCATTTTGTGAGGAAGCCCAAGTCATATGGAGAGGCTATGGGTAAATACTCCAGTTGACAACCCAATTGACCTCCCAGCCAGCAGCACCTGCCAGCCATGTGAGTGAAGCCATCTTTGAGGTCCAGGCCAGTCGAGCCTTCAATTGACCTCAATCTCAGTGGACATCTCAAGGAAGTTGCATGAGGGACACCAAGCAAGAACTGTCCAGCCAAGTCCTTCCCGAATTTCTGTCCTACAAGAACTTGAGCAAAATAAAATGGTTGTTTTAAACTGCTAAGTTTGGGAGTAATCTGTTAAGCATTAATAAACAACAGGAACACATAATGTAGCTAATTTCTTCTTTATCCCTTGGGTGCATTCAGTGGAGGTGACGTGAGGCTAGGGGTGGGAGTGTTCCTAACACTTTCTTTTTCTCATTTTTTTTAATTGATCATTTGTTTATTAATTAATGTGTCCTGCCTTCACACAAAGGCTTTGAGGTAGCTCACAGAGAGACAGTGAATAAAAGATACAAAATGAAATAAGCAAGGGAAAAATTCACAATGATCAGGGAAGAAAAGCAATGAAGTTACTCAGAAGAGTTTAGGGGGATGGTGACGTTAGCTGAGCACACAGGGGCTGCTCACTAACTGACAGCTGTATCAGGAATGTGATCTGGGGGTCTGGGGCCCATCCCTGCAAGGACTCTCAGGGTGGCATCAAAGAATGTGCTAGGAGGAGACACACATATGGGCATTCATTATCTTCAACCCTGGGGACTTTGCCCCTTTCGGAGGCTGGGAGCTTTGGTTCTGGGCCCTGTTTGTCCTAAGAATGATGATCAGAGCCATCTGCCTGAGACATCTCTCTGCACTGGCTCTGGGACCACTAGGACCTTGAGGTTTTTCTTTGCTCCTGAACATGACCATGCTCATCCTGAGTCAATGAGCACCCAGAGAGCAAGTCCTTGGGCTTCCTGTGACCTGTTTCCCAGTTCCCAGGGAGCCAGGACTATCCTGGTGCTCTTTCTCCCTGCTGGGAAACTTCCCATGCTGCATCCCCCCAGGCCTCTGCTCCCCCACATTCCGGTGGAGAGCCAAGGCATGCAGGGCGCACTTAAGTGCCTCTGGACCCCTCATCCACCCCCTCTGGTGGTTCTGAACCTTGCTGGGATGAAGGAGGGTACAGGCCAGCTAGCCTGCCTTGTGGGAGGTGTATATTAGCTTCCTATGGCTACCATAAGAAATTCCCATAAATTTGCTGGCTTGAAACAAAACATATTTATTCTCTTACAGTTCTGGAGGTCAGAAGTCTGAAACTAGTTTCACTGAGATGAAATCAAGGTGTCACTCTTTCTAGAGGCTCTAGGGGAGAGACCCTTCTTTGTCCTTTACAGCTTCTGGAGCTGCATTCCTTGCATTCCTTGGCTTGTGGTCACCTTCCTCTATCTCAGAAGCCTTCAATGCAGCATCTTCAAATCTCCTTCTGCCTCCGTCTTTTAAGGACATTCGTGATTACGTTTAGGGCCTAACGAGATAACCCATAATAATCTTCCCATCTCAAGACCCTTACTCTAATTACCTGTGTAAAAGTCTCCTTTGCCACATAAGATAACATCCAGGGATTACGACCTGGATATCTTTTAGGTCCATTATTCAGCCTATGATAGGGGGCATCAACATTTATAACTTTCTTGCCTGTTTCAAAAGGGCTTCAGCCAAAACAGAGCAAGCAACAGGACTACAGACAGACGAGGAAGAAAAGAATGGTTTGTTTGGCTTCATTGGGAAGGGGAGTTCTGCATAGACCCATTTAACTGGAAGCCAGGACATCTCTAAGAATTCTTAGGCACAGGCTCCCTGCCCGACTTCATGGGGACTCTGACTTGAGTTGTCTTGACAGACTCTTTCCCCACCTGCCGTGAGGCTGTCCACTCCAGCTGCCAGGGACTCCCAGCCTCTGCACACCTGTCCTCTGCAGGAAGACCGGGGGGCCTTGAAGAGTTCCCGTTAAAGCTGCATCGAGCTTTGGAAAGCCAGCTGTTCAGACCGTCTTACACGTGTATGGGAAAAATTTCTGAAAAAACAGTTGTCTATATGCCATCCAGCTGATGACAGCAGATTCACAAATGCTTTTTTAAAACTGTAGTAAAATACACATAAAATTTGCCATCTTAGCCATTTTGGACTGTTAGGTTCTGTCAGCTTAAAAAGCAAATTTGCCAGTCATTTTACCCTCAGAACAAGTTTATTTGGGAATAACCAAAAGAATTGCAATTCAGGTTGTATGTGGAATGGTGAACCACAAGCAAATCCAGAGAATAAAGGAGAAGAGCTTGCTTTTATGGAGAAAAAGGGGGACTAAGGAGGGGCTGTACTAAATGAAAGTCTGCTTAGGGAAAGTAGCAGTTCAGGGTGGCAACAGCTTCTCATTGGCTGAGCTGCAGCATCTCTCATTGGCTGGACTGTTGGCGGGTGGAGAGAGAAATCTTCCTTCAGTAGTAAAGTAGTTCTACTTCCTGTTGGAGGTGCAAGCTTACATCTCTTCCTATTTGGAGTAATTTGAGATGTATAATAGGGCAGGAGAGCTCCCTCTACAGGCCTTTTGGATCTAATTTAGTAGAAGTTTCTCTTATTCATTTCATACTGCATTGACACTGTTGTGCAACCAGTCTCCAGAACTTTTTCATCTTGCAAAACTGAATCTCTACCCTAAACAACTCTCCATTCCTACCTCCCCTCAGTTCCTAGTAACTACCATTCTACTTTCTGTCTCTATGAATTTGACTTCTTTAGATACGTCATACAAGTGGAATCACACAGTATTTGTCTTTCTGTGACTGGCTTATTTCACTTAGTTAACGTTCTCACAGTTCATCTATGTTGTAGCACGTGTCAGAATTCCTTTCCTTTTTAAGGCTGAATAATATTCCAGTACATGTATGTACCACATTTTGTTTATTCATTCATCTGTCGATGGATACTTGGGTTGTTTCCATCTTTAGGGTATTGTGAATAGTGCTGCTTTGAATGTGGATGTACAAACACAATGTCTTTTTTTTTAAGGTTGCACCTGAGCTAACATCTGTTGCCAATCTTCTTTTTTTTTTTTTCCCCTCCTTCTTCTTCTCCCCCAAATCCCCCAGTACATAGTTGTATATTCTAGCTGTGAGTGCCTCTGGTTGTGCTATGTGGGATCCTGCCTCAGTATGGCCTGGTGAGTGGTGCCATGTCCCACCTGGGATCCAAACCAGTGAAACCCTGGGCCGTCAAAGTGGAGCACAAGAACTTAACCACTTAGCCACTGGCCGGCCCCAACACAATGTCTTTTAAAAGTGAGTGCTGGGGCCAGCCCCGTGGCCGAGTGGTTAAGTTCATGCCCCCCACTTAGGCAGCCTAGGGTTTAGCCCATTGGGATCCTGGGTGGGGACCTAGCACCGTTTGTCCGGCTATGCTGAGGTGGGGTCCCACATAGCAGAGCCAGAAGGAACTACAACTAGAATATACAACTACCTACTGGGGGCTTCCAGAAGAAGCAAAAAAAAGAAGATTAGCAATAGATGTTAGCTCAGGTGCCAATCTTTAAAAAAAAAAAACGTTGAGTGCTTATCAAGAATCTTGAGCTTGCACTGCCAGTTCTTATAGAAAGAAGGTGTGAACTACCCACGCTGTATGCAGTGTCCTGAATGTGTCCCTGAAAATCTCAATCTGATTCTGACCCTACATTATTTCCTAATGTTAGGGGAAGATTAGGCAAAGCAGGTTTCAGCTTATATATGGAATTTTTCTTCTACAGCAGGCTTTTCTCCCCTTGGTAAAAAACAAATAAACTGATTTTCACCCCTCCTAACCTTAAAACAAGCCAAACAAGAACATCTCATTAATACCCATTTGTTTATCTACTATGTGTATTCTGGCCCGCAATGTATTATAAACCAAATGATGACTTGATACGGGAGGAAGGACCCAACTGGAAAAAACATTCCTACTTGTTTACCTTATCTCTTGAAGCGTGATGAAATATTAATTTGAACCAGACGAAATTGCTGCCTTTGATCACTTTTAACCTGCAAAATGAATTTCAGTTGAAGGTTAGTCTCTGTTTCATAGACCCACAGTGAAGCCTTTGACTGCATGGATCATGGAAGGCTCTGGGCTGCTCTGAAAGAAATGGGCGTGCCTCGGCACTTGATTGTCCTGATGTGTAACCCGTATTGTGGACAAGAAGCTACTATCAGGACGGATGTGGAGAGACAGAATGCTTTCCTATAGGTAAAGGTGTCAGATGAGGGTGCATTTTATCTCCCTATCTGTTTAATCTGTACACAGAACATATCGTACGAAAAACTGGGCTAGACTCAGATGAAGAAGGAGTGAAAACTCACGGAAGAAATATCAACAATCTAAGATATGCAGATGACACCAGCTTACTGGCAGACAGCAACAATGACTTGAAACGACTTCTGATGAAAGTGAAAGGAGAAAGTGCCAAAGCAGGCTGCCTTTGAACATCAGGAAGACAAAGTTATGACTACGGAAGAGCTACACAACTTTAACGTAGACAATGAAGATACTGAAATTGTTAAAAATTTTATCTTGGTTCAGTCATCCATTTAAATGGAGACTGCAGCAAGAAATCAAGAGAAGACAAACTGGGGGCGTCACTCATTCATAGGGTCTCCAGGAGTCGGAGCTGACCTGACTGCATGTAACATATACACAAACCTACAAAAACAGCGATGTCATTTGGGTCAACCAAGAGCTGAGCCAACTGTAGGTAAACCCCTTTTCCTCTGCTGGGTCTGAGGGGGAAGGGAGCCGATGAGAAACAAACCACCTGGCTCTGACACAATCGCCTTGGGGGAGGTGAAGCTGGTTCTGCTCCAAAAGTAAAAGTTGTTTTTCTGGTTGCAGGGGAGGGGGAGCACTGTAAAGAGCCTGAGCTCTGGTCACAGTCTGAGGCAGCAGTGGTTAGTATTACAAGCACCCATTGGGATAATACATTTGAGATGCAGCCCCATCCTTTCGATTCTCCCTGGATAGGGAAGACGAGACTCCAGTAGCCGATCAATGGTCCAGCAGGAACCCATTTATGTGATGTCCATTTTGAGCAGCCTCCATCCTAAGAGGCAGCATGCCCAGACCTCAACTCTGCAGCTATTGGTCCCGGCTTCAGGAATGGACAATGAGTGCCATTCCTTTTTTATTTTATTTTATTTTATTCTTCATGTGGTAACATTCATTTATAACATTATAGTGTCATTTCTATCTTTTTCTTTTTGGTTGATATTCCCCACATATAAGCTCTTCTCTTTTAAATGATTACTATTAAGGAATACTTAATTTAGCCAAATGGAGGATGTGTGTAAATTTGTCAGTAAGTAGTTGAAGTTAGCCCACGGATGTCACATCACAACAGTGACTCAGAGCAAATCCGAAGGATCAGACGATAAGCAGTTGATACTTTATTTTTTCACTCAACAGACACTTTGCGCTGTTTGGGTTCCAGATATTACAGGACAAAGAACCACATGGAGGTTTATAGGTCAGGGAGATTTTTTGCTATGAGTACCCAGGCATCTTTCTCAAACATGCCCGAATGTCCCTGTCTGAGCAATCACAAGTGATTGGCAGGGAGAGGTCAGCAAAGTTGTGGGTGAGGTTGCCATCTCTATGTGTATGACAATGTGGATGTGTGTATAGTGAGTGTGTGTTATATATTAGATTATGTGTGAATGAGTGTGTAACTGTGCACATGTATTTGGTGGATTTATGATTCTATACTTCTGAGATGGAGTGAGTGGTGACTCTGAGTTTGTGTGAACTAATGTGTGAGTTGAGAACGTGGATAAATGTTGGAACGGCACATGCGTGTGTGCATGTGTGTGTGTATATGAGAACATACAGGTCTACATGAGTGTGGCTCTTCAAAGGAAGAGGGAAAGGAGGAATGATGGATGCTCACCATTGGCCGATCTGGGAGGTAAATCACTGAGATAAATCTGGGACATGAACACTGCAAGATGAATGGGCAGTCCACATCCCAGGTCTGGCACTGATTCCAGCTGGAGCCAGGGTTGATTCCAATGTGCCTTTCTAGACCCAGGGCCAATCTGTCTGGGTTCCTACTCTCAGACTAGCCCTTGAAAGTCTCCTCCCAATTCTTTGGGCCCCGAGACCCCTTCTCTATAGACCGTATCCAACTGTAGGCCCCTGCCTGGTTTGCAGAGGGGAAGATGGGGTTGTTACCTTCCAGAAGGCAGCCTAGAGTTGCTTCTGTATAAATGGATTGAGTACAAGAACTAGGTAAAGAGCTCACCTGGCCTGTTTCTCTAGTCACTGAGAGATTGCTGTTTTCAGAAAACTATAATCAGAGCTCCAGGGAATTTGAAGGAGCAAGGATACATGTCTTTGTCCTTCAAAGGGATAAACAGTAGAAGATGTCCCTCCCGAACTGAGACTAAGGAGCCCTGAATCCAGACTGTGCTATTGTCCTAAAAACTCAGGAAAGTCATTTCTCTCCTCTGGGCTTCTGTAGGAGTAAAGATAATCTACAGCATGGAATCTCTAAATTTTCTACTTTGTCCAAGTCCTTAGTGCATGGTATCGTAATAATCTGTCAACTTGTCTGTCTCCTCCACTAGAATGTTGTTATGATCTGAATGTTTCTGTCCCCAGCCCCCATCCTCCATTTGTATGTTAAAGCCCTAAGCCCCAATGTGACAGTGTTTGGAGGTGGGCCTTGGGGAGATAATTAAGTGTAGATGAGGTCATGAGGGTGAAGCCCCTGTGATGGGATTAATGTCTTTATAACAAGAGGAATGGAGACTGGAGCTCTCTGTCTCTTGGCCATGTGAGGACACAGTGAGAAGGAAGCCATCTGCAAATGAGAAAGAGGGTCCTCACCAGGAACCAAACCTGCTGGCACCTTGATCTTGGACTTCCCAGCCTCCCTAACTGGGAGAAATAAATGTGGTTTAAGCCACCCGGTCTGTGGTATTCTGTTATAGCAGCCCAAGCTGATTCATACAAATGGGGAGTTTTCTTCAGAATTTCCAGGGCCTGCCCAAAGTTCTGGCATATATTAAGGATGGCATTAACAATAATGGTATCTGACAGTTATTGTACATTTACGGTGTACCTGATTCTATGCTAACCACTTCAAACGGATTATCTTTTGTAATCAGCACAATAACTGATGTGTGGATGCCATGATGATCCTCATTTTTTTTAGAGAGGCCAAGTAGCTTGCTCAGGGCACACAGGTTGTAAAGGGCAGAACCCAAGCAGTCTGGTTCCAGAGGCCCCCTTAGGGCTAAGCAAAATGGCCCTCCTTGGGTGACGTATCAAGGTGCTCAATAAGTGAGGATTAAATATTGGCTGAGCGAAAGAAGCTGTTCCTTGTGACTGAATGCCCTTTCCTTCTCAGCCTGTCAAATCCCATTTCAGGCCTCAGGTTCCCTGACCCACAGACAGGACATTGCATTGTTGTATGGATACTTTTTTTGAACAATTTTTGGTGCTTTTTCCCTTTTTCCTATTCTTAACTTAGCGATCCTTGACCTACTTCCTACATGCTATTGTGGGTTCCTCCAGGATGGGCCTGTGTCTTATTTACTTCTGTGTTGCTAATCCACTACCTCTAGATGTTTCCAGGCGTATGGTAGGTGTCCAGTCAGAGCTCGGTTGACTGAATAGCAAAAAAGCCAAGGATCATTTCTGAAAATTCCCCCCAATGTGACCACATAATTTATACATATATTTATGTATAAATATATATAAAATCACTTACCTATGGAACCATTTATGCAGAACAAAATGTGTGAGTGATTGGGGTTATGGGAAAGCACCATTCTCCGAAGTGACTCTTACCCTTTCCTCAATTTTGACTTTTAAAAATGAGGTATAATTTAATGAGGTATTGTTAATTTACTCACTTAATGAGGTATAATGCACACTTTGGTTAATTTTGGCAAATGTATACACCTGTAAAACCATTACCCCCAAACAAAATATAAACTTTTTCACTATCTGGAAAGTTAACTTGTGCCCCTTTCTAGTCAATTCTTTCCACCACCCCTCTTGCCCTCAACAACAACTGTTCTGATTTTTTACCATGATAGTTTGTCTGTTCTAAAACACTATCTACATAGAATCACACAGTTTATACTCTTTTGTGTTTGGCTCCTTTTGATAAATCTGACATCTCTGAGATTCATCCATGTCTGAAGTTCATCCTTTTTATTGCTGAGCAGTGAACATATTCATACAAAGCGTGAACATATTATTTCCTGTCAACGTATATTTGGGTTGTTTCCAGCTACAATGAATTCTCATGTACAAGTGATTTTTGTGGACACATGCTTTCATATTTCTTGGGTAAATACCTAGGAATGGAATTGCTGTGTTAGGCTATTTTCTTTGATACACAGAACTCTTTTGTAATTGTTAGAATTTTTTTTTTCAGAAATGTGACCACTTAAAATGGCACGTCATCTTCATGGGGCCTGGGGATTGTCTGGAGCACAAACGGTTTGTGTTCCTTTAATTGGATATGTTGAGGGGCCCCATCCCAGCACACTAGGCAGTATATTCAGGGCATAGAGTAGTCACAGAAAAATGGAGAACAAAGAAAAAGTATGACCCTCACATAACTATGAAGCATCTCTGAGTATGGTTTGAGCAAAGCAATGCCAAACACTAAAAATCACTTGATCAGTGTAAAATCTTGGGAGTCAAGATTTTAGTTTGGGTATTGGCTAAGCCATGTCTCAGCTGTGTGACCTTATATAAAGTTGCACAGCCATCTCAGCATCTCAGTTTCTAGCTTGCAAGATGGAGATGAAGCCTTGTGAAATGAAGACAGACATTCTCTGCTCCCTGCACAGGGATGCTGTGAGGATGAACTAAGACAAAATCCGTCTAAGTTTCACCTTGATAAACTGTAAAATGCCATTCAATGTGAGACGGCACCATGAGGAGAGAGGCAGGAACACACAAAGAGCTTGTTTTGTGCTCTGATGACTGGCACTTACTGCCATGAGGACTCAGCTGCCCTCCTTTCAGGAAACTTTGGGGAGGGTCAGACACAAGCGACAATGACTCCTTGTGATCTGCCAGCTGGGCCCAGATGTCCTGCTCCACTGCATTCATTGCACGCTGCAATGGGGAACTGTCAGGCTTTTTATTCTTTTATACCTGCAAGAGAATCATTTCCCAAATTACAGCCACCTCCACACCCTCCCCACAATGTCCTCGACTCTTCTGCTCCTCACTGATCTTTATCTCCCAGCTCATTCTCAGTTCAGCACTGCAGATTACAAAAGGGTGAATATTTTATGAAAAGTCTGTTTGGAGTAATTCTAATCAAAGACATCGTGGATAAATCTTAAATGTAGATAAAGGTGAGTCCAGGTTGCATTATTTAATAGCTGTGTTTATTGAGAGCACTTACCTCTAAGGTACTCACAACCACCTTATGAGCTGGACACTATTATTATCCTCAGTTACAGATGAGGAAACTGAGGCACAGTTTAAAGAGAAGAACACAGAACTAGGAATCTTGGAACCTGAGGATTCCACTATTGTCACTACCATGGCTACTGCCTGGTCACATGATCTTGTCTCTCAGTTTCCCCATCAGTAAAATGAGAGTGGGGACTATCTTCCTTTAATCTTTGACATCTTTTCCAGCACTAGCATCCTGTGAGTCCTCTGTGACTCTGGGTGAGTCATGTAGCCTCTCTGAAACTGTTTTCTCTTCTGTAAAATGGGGAGAACCATCACCACCTGGCTAGTCTTCCCTGCAGGGCTGCTATGACAGCATCCTGTGAACAGGAGATTGTGCTGAGAAGCTGAGTGTGTGTCTCTGTTGTCACCTCAAGGCCCCTGAGCTCCTAGGAAATGGTTGGGACCCATGATAATCGAGAAAGCAGGCACTCCTTTACAAGATCCCCCGCTCACTTGGTCAGGAGTGGACCAAGAAACAGCACAGTCATGGGACATTTTGACCTGATAGGGCCTTGAGGTCATCTTGTCAAATACTTTCCTTTTGATTGAAGAGAAAGCTGATGCCCATACAGGTAGTGCTTTCTCCAAGGACATCCAGAAAACAAGGAAGAGCTGGAACTGCAGCCCAGCTCGCTGATGCCACGTCAGTTCCTCCGGAAACATCAAGGAGCGCAGTGTGCAGGAGAAAATGCTGCATGACTTCCTGGGCCCCGTGCTCTGCCTCGGTTTGATTCCTGTCTAGCCACATTTCAAGTAATTAGTAGTCACATGTGGCTGTGTTACTAGACAATTGCAGCCCAGAGAGCAGGGATGCTGCTTTAGTGGGGATTGGCCACTGGGTGGAGAAGGGATTCATTTTGATCCGCATGTGAGAAAAGTCTCAGATACAGGAGTAAGGCCAAAGCAGATAACTTATTACCCCCATCCTTGCCTCACCCGACCCCTCCCTCAGAAGACCCCTTACAAGGAACAGCAGCTTGGCCCAGGCGCAGACTTCCTGGAGCCCAGTTGGTGAACTTTCATACCCCCATGGGTGGCCGAGCATCAGGATAGCTCAGCTGAGCCAGATGGTGGGTAAAGATGCCAACGGGATGCCCTCCAATCCTGTCAGGCTTCCAGCTTACACAAGGAGAGGTGCTGCTTTACGGTGCCCAGGGGAAACTGGTGAAGAATTTAAAAAGGAGTTTTGATATCCAAGCCGATGTTATCAAAGCTTTATTAGGAAGAAGCAGAACATATACCCGTGACCCATTTCCTAAGAAAAAACATTTGAACAGAAGCCTGCAGCTAAAAATCCTGGCAGGACATTCCAGCTAACCACAAGTTCTCCGGAATTTTAGCTGCTAGGCTCTTTCTCCTGCAAGCCTTGCAAACAAAACATGTAAATTCAAGTGTTGAAACAAGGGACACAGCCCAGAAACTGCATCTGCATCCTGATCTACCGGGAACACTCTCCTAAGCTCCTTACCTTTCACACGCTGATCTAGCATGAGATCTGAATCTCCAAAAGACACCACAGTGGGGGCAACACTCTGGATCTGAACTTTGGGAAGGCTGAGGGGGGCTACTCCCCATTCCTCTCCCATTTAGGGACCACATAGAACACCTGCCACCACCTGTGAAAGAAAGCACAGTGTGAGTTCCTACAGCATGTGCTGTGACCCTTCCCTGAGCTTCTTGGGTTTGCCGGGAGACCCTGATCAAGCTGGGTTCTCTCCTAGGAGGCCGACTGTTTCCCCTCTAGGTGTGGCCCTGCAGATGGGCCCAGAGCGGTGTTACAGCAGAGAGGGAGGAGTGCTGGCCAGGGATCTAGAGACCACGCTTGCCAAGGACCCAGGAGCACTGGTAGCAGAGCTGAGCTGGAACCCACTCCCGATTTATCTCCAGAGGGCTTCCAACTGCCCTCAGCTGCCTCTCTGTTGCATCCACCTCACACCAACCCAATGAGCCAAGGCCAACTGAGGATGTTTGAGGAGCAAGGAGGTTGAGGGAAGAGATATTTGAAGGCATGACCTCTGCTGGGATGGTCAACTTTGGGAGGTCTGAACCGAACATTTCCTGGAGAGGGAGAAGCACTTGAGGGCAGAGCAGGATTTGACACTGTCTAGACTGGCTTGGCCAGTGTAATAAAGATCATAATCCTGGCTTCTGAGATGCTTTACAGCTCAGACATTCCACTTCTGGGTTTTTAAAACTGGATCTATGGATTTCTGGGTGTCAAATAGCCACAGAAACTATATGCAAAGTGTTATGTGTATGCGTGCAGGGGCATTTCTCTAGAGAGTGAATCCACAATTTTCATCGGATTCACAAAAAAGAAAACAGTAACAATCCCTGCATTAAAGGTCTCTGAGCAAAGAGAAGAAATGATCTCAGGGGATTGTAGAAAGAACCACTGATAATAGTTCCCATGTAAGAATGAAGTTCCACCAGTTTCCTTATCGGAAAAACAGGCTTCATGGCAAGATAGCATATAAATATTTAACATTCTACAACTGTGTAGCAAAGTTAACATGGTTTTTTAAAAACATGACTTTATTGAGGGATAATTGACACACAAAAAACTAACTGTATTTAATGGATACAACTTGATGAACTTGGGGATATGTATACACTTTTGAAACCATCACCACAATCTGTACCATAAATGTATCCATCATCTCGAAAAGTTTCCTCCTGCCCTCTTTATTATTTTTTGATACTAACTTTTAACATAGGATCTCACCTCTTACCGAATTTTTAAATATACAATACAGTATTGTTAACTATAGACACTACGCTACATAGGCCATCTCTAGGACTTCTTCATCATGTATAACCGCAACTTTGTACCGTTTGACCAACACCTCCCTGTCTCTCCCTCCTCACTACCCCCCCACCCCCGGAAATTTGCATTCTACTGTCTGCTTCTGAATTTGACTATTTTAGATTCATCATATAAGTGGTATAATGTAGTATTTGTCCTTCTGTGTCTGGCTTATTTCACTTAGCGTGATGTACGCCAGGTTCATCCATGCTGTTGCAAATGGCAAGATTTCTTTCTTTTTTTTAAGGCTGAATAATATTCCATTATGTACATATAGCACATTTTCGTTATCCATTCATCCGTCGATGGACACTTAGGTTGCTCCCATATCTTGACTATGGTGACTAATGCTGCAATGAACACTGGGATTGCAGACATCTTTTTGAGATTGGAATTTCAATTCCTTTGGCTATATACCAGAAATGCGATTGCTGAATCATATGGTAGTTCTAATTTTAATCTTTTGAGGAACTTCCATAGATTTTCCATAATGGCTGCACCAATTTACATTCCCACCAACCGTTCACAAGTGTTCCCTTTTTTCCACATCCTCGCCAACACTTGTTATTTCTTGTCTTTTTGGTAATAGCCATTCTAACAGGTGTGAGGTAGTATCTCGTTGTGGTTTGATTTGCATTTCCCTGATGATTAGTGATATAGGGCACCTTTTTGGATATTTCTTGGCCATTTGTATGTCTTCTTTGTAGAAACATCCATTCAGGTCCTTTGCCTGCTTTTTAATCGGGCTATTTGGTTTTTGGTGATTGAGTTTTAAGAGTTCCCTATATATTTTGGATGTTAACCCTTTCTCAGACACAGAGTTTGCAAATATTTTCTCCCATTCCTAGATTGCCACTGCATTTTGTTGATTGTTTCCTTTGCTGTGCAGTAATGTGCTTTTTCTATATATCATCTCACTGACCCTCCTCAAACTGACAGTCCAGCGAGGTCATATGGCTTGTGCAGGTAACGCAGCTTTTAGCAACCTCTCCAGGTCTCCTGACACCTGTTCAGTACTCTTTACACTAGCACTCTGAGACTCAGGCTCTCCCTCTACCTCTCTTGCATCTGGGCCTCCTTGTCCCTACTGTCAAGCTGAATCAGCTCTTCTTTTACGTTGAGAGACACCAAAACGTGACTCCCCTCAGCCAGAGTCTTGCTGCTGAGTCTGCTACACACCTGAGTTAAAAAAGACACTGGGTCACGGCCTGGAAGTGTCCAGCATGACAGTGACAGTTCTCGCATTGAGCAATTCTCTCACATGCACATGGAGAGGGGCTGCGTGTAGTCCTCATACAGAGGTGTTATAGTGTGTGTGCTCCTGGTGGGGAGTGAACACTCTGCAGAGGGGGAGGTGGGAAGGGCCACAGATCTGTGTCCTGAAGCTGGGCCTGCCTCAGCACACACAGCTACTGGTGCCACCTGGAAACAGAACAGGTCACAGTGTCTCCCCTCCCTCCAAACCAGTCCTCTGGAGCATCTACCCCAAACCACTTGAGCAAGCCCAACCATTGGAAGAACAACCGCTGAGCTCATCTTCTGTACAACTCCGCTACCTTCAGTGTAATGTGAGGAACGTGTGGGCAACCTCCGAGGCACAAAAATATCCACTATGACAATAAAAAAAGACAAAACAAGATCACGATTTAAGCTGAACCTACTCTCAGTTTTATGAGTAAAAGTGTCTTTCATTTCTAAAATACTCCTCCTTTAGAGTTGACATGATATGTCTGTCTATTTAAAAAATATCAATAAAGTGTATATATGTGCCAAGAACAGTGCTAAGTGATTAGAATTCAGCAGTGAACAAGGCATTTGTGGTCCCCCTCTTCATGAATTCACAGCCTCAAGAATGAAGCCCAAAGGATAAATGGCTGGATCAAGGTCACAAAATTGTTGCTGAAGACAGGGGCACCCTCTAAGCATGGATTCATGACCATATTGGTTCTTCTTCCACAGTGGTCAGAGTGAGGCAGATGGAGTCAAATCTTCTAGATTATCTGTCTCCATTATGTATTTCACAGGCCACAGAAAACCATTCCTGAAGAATATGGAGATTGAGGGTTGGGAGTTGAGACCAGGTTTGACAGGGATGGCATTTTCTCCCTCAGTTACTGGGCTGGGTGCTAACCTGGGACAAGAATGACCTTCCTGACTCCCATGGGAACAGTTGTGTCCCCACCCAAGCATTTCATCCTGGCAAAGGAGTGAAGTCCCAAGCCCTGGAGGATTTGAGCAGCTCACTGGGAAGCCACGTTGCCTTGCTGGCTGACATGCCTTCCCTGCCCTTGCCCAGCTGGTGATGCCTAAGTCATGCGGTGTGCCAGGCACCAGAGACAGGACTGCACAGTGAGCAAGAGTGATCACACTGTCACTCTGAGGCCGAGATATGTGCAACTTCTATACCCTCACTCTGTACCCCACTGCATTGAAACTGTGTATTTACTGGGGCTGGCCCAGTGGCGCAGTGGTTAAGTGCACACATTCTGCTTCGGGCCGCCTGGGGTTCGCCGGTTCGGATCCCAGGTGCGGACATGGTACCGCTTGGCAAGTCATGCTGTGGGAGTTGTCCCACATATAAAGTAGAGCAAGATGAGCACGGATGTTAGCTCAGGGCCAGTCTTCCTCAGCAAAAAGAGGAGGATTGGCAGCAGATGTTAGCTCAGGGCTAATCTTCCTCAAAAAAAAAAACCAAACAAATCAACAACTGTGTATTTAAATTTCTGTATTTCTCCCTAGACTATGAGATCTTAGCAGACAGGACATGTGTTGTACAAACCTTTATAGCCCCAGAGACTAGCACAGCGCTCAGCACTGATTAAATGTCACCTGCCTTAATCAGAGGAAGGATGTGTGGTCTCCCCATGTGGCAATCACAGAGGCATTAACAGCCCAAGGATGAGGAAACATTTCAGATCAATGGGACACTGAGACTTATGATGGGACCACACTATACGGTGCAAGATGCAAAGGTACAAGATGCAAAGATGGAGATGTATGTATACCATGTTTCCTGTGCTACGGCCTGAGTCTGGAGAGGCAGGTATGTACACGACTATATTATAATGCACCAAGATAGAAACAATGGAATAGAGAAGGTATGGGAAAGTAGTGACAAATTCCAACTTGGAAGAAGGGGATGTGGGGACGATGGGAAGCTTCCTGAATGCAGCAGCATGCTCCAGTCTCTGGAGCTGGGCCCTAAACACTGACCACAGACAGGCATTCTAAGGAGAACTCCTGGAGCAGAGGCATGGAGGTTTTACAAAAGGGAAAGACCACCATCGTGGTTCGTAAAAGTGCTGGCATGACCTAGGTGCTTGGCAACTGCTTATTTTGACTGCCCTGCCCAGGAGCCTAGTGGGAACCGATGCTGGTCCCTGAAATGACAAGGGCAGTGATGGCCTCTGTCCTGTCCGTGGAGCCCCAGGCAGCCGTTCCCTCCTCCACATCAATCTGAGAATAGCTATCTTGGAGATCTAACTGCAAGACAGCCCCAACAGTCAATCTGACCAACAGCCAGTTAGTTGGCTTATGGCCAAAGATATGAACAGGGTCTCCTCACACACCAATGGGCTTACTCTGAGAAGCAGAGGAGCACTGTGACCTCAGAGAGTCTATGTGCACAAGGTCAACTCCCATTTGTATGTGTAGATATGCATTAAGATGTCTCTATGAGGGTAAATAAATATGTGTAGTAAATGCATGTGTGTATATGAACATGTGGATAAAAGTATGCACACATACCCACACCTGCAGTCTCACAGAGTAAGTGATATAAAGAGAACATTTTGGTAATTTTAGGTAGCATGGTATGCAAGGGACTATATGCTCCTTCCTAGCTTGTAAGTAGGAAGTCTGCTCTTAAGCTCAGTATCTTGGAGCCCAGTTTTGGATCCTTCCCTGGTTTCCCAAAATGGGTAGCTGGTAGCTGACCAAGTGGATGGCCACTTTACCTGGCAGGAGACAGAGAAACATCATGAGAGATGCCCAAGTGCTCACAGCCCTGTGCAATGGGGCAAAGTCAGAGAACCACAGATGTTCTGGGCTGGAAGTTGTCTCCTCCATCCCCCTCCAGAGCCTGAATCTCCTCTGTAGCATCCCTCCTGAAGTCTACACCTGCAGTGAGTAAGTAGGAATTCACTTTCTCTCAGGCAGCCCACTTCTCTGGTTTACAATATGCAGTATTGATCCACCACCATATGTACCTCCAACCTCTCATGTCCAGAGTGGGGATCATTACCACCCTTTGGTCCTGCTGTGGCTTACCATTGACTCCCCTTATTTCTGCTTTCCTTTGTGTTTGGTATGGTTTCCACCTCTCTTCTCATTACCTTTGCTTCGGTTACTGCTTTACTGCTTATACCGGATTCTCTGTGAATTCTCTATTGAAGAGTCCTCTGAAGAGTCCTATAGGCTTCTTGCTGGCTTCAAGCAAGAGAGGCTGTAGGGGGAAGAGGGATACTTCCTAGGTTCACTCCTATAGGAGCACCTTTTCCTGGGGGGTGTTAGCTGCTTCTCACTCCGTAACCTACAGGCAGAGCGAAGAGGTCTGTTTCCTCACACTCAGGGGTGATGTGATAGAGGGTCATGAAAAGATGGTTGTAAGAAAGGTAATTTAAAATGTTCCTGTGATGAGTGCTTGCTCCCTCTTCGCACAACTAGGTTGGCCTATCCTTGTCAAATCACTCTGAAATTAGTGTACTATCTCCACATTGCAACAACTTAAGAAAACCATTTATGGAAGGAACCTCTTTCTGGTTCTTCTTATAAAAGAGTCTATTGTACAGGGACAAATTTTGACAACATAAAACATCTCTAGACATTGCCATATCATCTGGGTGACAAAATCATCCCAGTTGAGACCACTGCTGTAGCAGGAGCTAAACACTTCCTAGGCTTTGGGGGACGTGGTGAGTTTTCCCTGCAGAAGTTTATAATTGGAGTCTGGCACTCCTCTCAGACAGCTGGAGGACATGAAAAAAACTCATCAAGTCGTCCCATTCTACCTCTGCAGACCCATGAGTATGGATGCTGAGAACCCCCAGGCCATCATGATGGTTCTGAAACAGCCCTTCTTCCATGAGGCTCACAGAAGGGCTGAACTGGCAGGCAGGGAATGGGAAGGGAGGAGGTGGAGTCAACAAACTTGTTGCAGCCAAGGCTTCTGGCTGAGATGGAGGCAAACAGCTCAGAACCCAGCAGAATGACCCAGGCAGAGCGCCCAGCAGGCCTTCCCAAGGTAGTGAGCATGAAGCCCTGGTGAGATCAGCACCGTGGACAGCTCCCAGGATAGGTGGTTTTGGGAGGAGATTGAACCAAATGAGTCCCTTCAAGCATAGGATCTGTTCATTCCTTCCATCAGGAAGTGTTTGCTCCTTAATGGCAATGTTAAATACATGGTACTAAGGTAACCTTCACCACCACACTACGAGATTGCTGCCTTAATCCTAATGTTACAGATCTGGAAGCAGGCTTAGATGTTCCCTTGTCCAGGGTGACACAGCTAGAAAACTGCAGGCTTTACAGTTGGACTGAGGATACTGACTTCAAAGTCTGCTCTTTTCTCAATGCCTCCCACAGGCAAAGCTTAAGCATCACACCCTCTATGAAGAACTTCTAAAACTCCATCCCCAGTAGAACCAACCACTCCTCACTCTGCCCCCACCCCATGCCACCATACCTTATACACACTTCACACCATCACAGCATCTACAACACTTTATTGTCCTTGTTTCCACATCTTCCCCTGCGGAACTACAAATGTCCTTAAGGCCAGGTCACACATCTCCAGTTGGTAACATGGTGTCTGACACACATTAGACATTTAATAAATGCCATTGAATAAATAGATTCAGACGAGTTACATGAATCAATCATGAGGACAGTCCTCCATGATCAGATCCATTATAGGCAGATCAGCAAGAAAAGAGTTACCTAATTCCTGATTCTGCACCCTTTTCTTATGGTCTTCAAGACTGGAGGTACCCAGACCTCACAGGAAAGAGCCAAGTCTCATTAATGAGAAGGTACTGTTGTTGCTGGGACCTGTTCTGAGGCTTCCTTAACCATGACTTGGATTTTGTGAGGTTTCGTAATATTTTTACAATATTTATCTTGCACCCCATATTGATAGAGATTGTCACATCTTCCTACACAGGGTGTGTGTTACGAGAGTGAGAATTAATTCTAAGTGCTCACATGTGGAAGGCCCTGATCTCCCATCCTCCCAGGGTGACCATTGTGATAGTTTGGTGCCCAGGGTTTGGAAATAAATCCTCTAAGTGTGATCATGATGATTGGCCCAGGTGAATCAGGCTGCCTGAAGTTCAAGATACAATATGGTTCCACACACAGGTTTACATGGGAGAGTCAGTTTTCTTTATAATTTTGCTCAAAATCCACAAATTTCATGTATCCCCAAACCTTACCTTTAGTGGGCACATAATTTAGATCCCAAGAGGTCACAGATAAAAACATTATTGAATGGATTATTAAGGGCTAGACTTACACCCAGTCAATGTGTTGTTCTCTCTACCTGTGATATTGTGGTGTATAATAATAAATATGTATTTGGTTTTCATCCTGGTTCCTGGCACAGAGCTCCTAACACTACTGGAATTCCCTAACTGAGGAGAGTGAGGAAGCTGTGTTTTGTTACGTTAATGAGGCAAGTTTTGGAAAGCCCCCAGGTAACCAAAGAATGTCAGCTAGTTGCCAGGGGAACCAACCACGTGATCAGAGGGTTAGAACTTTCAGCCCTGACCTCTGGGAGGGAAGAGGGGCTGGAGATTGAGTTCAATCACCAACGACTGATGATTTAATCAATCATGACTATGTAATAAAGCGTCCATAAAGACACAAAAGGATGGGGTTCAGAGGGCTTCCAGGTTGGTGAACTTGTGGAGGTTGAACTTGGGGGGAGTGGCGCATCTGGAGAGGGCGTGGAAGTTCTGAGCCCTTTCCCCATTCCTTGCCTTATGCACATTGTCCATCAGGCTGTTCCTGAGTTACATCCTTTTATATTAAACCAGTAATCTAGTAAGTAAAATGTTTATCTGATTTCTGTGAGCCACTCTAGCAAATTAGTGGAACCCAAGGGTGGGTAGTTGGAACCTCTGATCTGTAGCCAGTTGGCCAGAAGAACAGGTCACAACCTGGACTTGGGATTGGCATCTGAAGTGGGTGGGAGGGCAGTTTTGTAAGACTGAGCCCTTAACCTGGGGAATCTGATGCCATCTATGGGTCATGTCAGAATTAAGTTGAATTGTAGGACACCCAACTGGTGTCAGAGAATTGCTTGGTGTTGTGGGAAAAACACACCTCTATGTTGGAACTGGTACAAAAATCTTCCCACCCTTACTCTGCTCTTACCACTGCCAACTGTACATACATCCCCTGCATTTGTGGGACCCCTCTGGGTTTCAGAACTGCCAAGACGGGGAAGTACTGATGGCTCCAGGAAAACCAGAACAGTAGCAAGTATAGCTACTATTACCAGACATCTCCATTTACCAATGTTTATACTTCTCCCAAGAAGAGAATTGGACATTTTGTCATCTTCACTCTGGAATCTCCCGTCCTTTAGAGTTTTGGTTTACTTTGTGTTCACAACATTGAGTCCCAATGCTGTTGCTATGGTGGTGGTGTGGCTTTCACTCAACCACATGGCATGAGCACCAGAACTGTTTACAGAAAAAAGAATGTTTTGAAGCTTTCCCTTAAAAGGTAGTCATATGGGAGCATCTGGAGTTGGTTTTTTTTTTTTTAATGGTCTCTACCTACCACAATTCTAAGTAGAAAAATGACTGTCTAATCTGTGCTAATGTGAAGAGAGAAAAATCTTCCATGGCGTGTGTCTCCTGTCTAGGATGCTCTGTCAGTTCTGAACATCCAGGGATCACAGGGCCATGTGAAATGAGTAAGCTCAAGGAGACCATGCCTTTGCCTTTTAAATTTTACCAACTAGGTGAGTGTTTCACAAAGTGTGATCACAGGACCAACAGCACCAGCACCACTTGGAAACTTCTTAAAAATGCAAATATCAGGCTCCACCCACATACTGCTGTGTCAGAGCAGGTGGAGTGGGGCCATGCAATCCATGTTTCAACAAGACCCCCAGCTGATTCTGACACAGGTTCGAGTTTGAGGTCTGCAGAAGGATATTCAGGTGTGGTGGGGGAGGGACTTCATTTACAGCAGGCCGCAAGCATCCTGAGACAAAGCTCCAGAGTGGAGCATTTTATGCTTTTTTAAAAAATTTCAAAATAAGAATTTTTCTGTGTTTATACTAATACTGGTTTTAGGGGGAAAAGCAGCTAATTTTCTTCTTTGGACACAGTTTATTCTAACAATATCTTACCCAAGGCAGGAATTAAAAATTAGCTCGTGGAGGGGAACTGAAGCATTCCCCATCACCCATATCACTGAAATATTACTATTGTCAAAATTTCCTTTTTTATTATGAAGACTTTATTATTTTAGAGCAGCTTCAGGTTCACAGCAAAAAACGAGAGGAAGGCAGAGAGATTTACCCGATGCCTCCTGACACACACACACATGGCCTCCCCCATTACCCACATCCCCCAAGGGGGTTACGTTTGTTACACACGACGGTCCCGGGTCGCATCATGATCGCCCAAAGTCCAGACTTTACATCGTGGTTCACTCTTAGTGTTGTACGTTCTGTGGGTTTGGAACATATTTTGTAATCATAATATTTACTGAGTGTAAATGATATATCCCTTTAATAATCTTAAAAATATATATAAATTGAAAATGTTTTATTACAAATGTCTTTAAAAATTTTTATGAGAATTATATATTATAAATATGCATGATAGGCGCGGGTCCCATGGCCCAGTGATGGAGTTCCTGCGCTCCGTATCAGCGGCCCAGGGTTTCACCAGTTCGGATCCTGGGCACACAAGTGGCACCGCCCATCAGGCCATGCTGAGGCGGTGACCCACATGCCACAACCACAAGGACCCACAACTAAAATATACAACTACGTACTGGGGGGATTTGGGGAGAAAAGAAGAAGATTAGGAAAAGTTGTTAGCTCAGGTGCTGCTCTTGAAAAAAAAAACATGTAATGTATTAGAATCGTAGTGTGTATGTACATTATAATATAAATATAAAAAATGCAGGTAGGAGGTATGTGTTCGAATTTTTTTGAAGGAGTTGAACAAAGCTGAGCGATTCTGAGGCTTCTAGCAGCATCTACATATTCAGTACAAGGGCGGGCCACTTGAGGACTTCATTCAAGTGGAACTACAACCAGCTCCAGGTATGATCCAGGCGCTCCAGAAGGAGATGACCCAGACTCAGGTAAGCATAACTGGAACCAGTTTCATCCTCTCTTCCATGAAATGGGAAGAAAATAATGCTACCTAAACAGGCCTCCGCTCAGGGGGAGATGGGAGGGGCCACGGCAAGAGCGGAGGACGCGGGCTCGGGCTCTGGTCATGGTCCCTACCGCCACGGAGCCACTGGCAGGGAGGGCTGCGGGCAGGCGCGCCCGGGCTGCGTGGTGGCGAGCAGGGCGTCAAGCGCTGTCCCCGCCCCGTGCCGTGTCCAGGGGAGTAATGCGGATTTCGGACAAACAAGAGGCAAAGAGCACAGACTTTGGAACTGAAGGTGCCTGACCTCAGCCCCCTGTTCCCTTTCCCAGTGACCTTTGGCGAGGAGATCACCCCAGAGCCTTTTTGCTCAATTCTCACATGGGAGGACACCTATTTCAGAGAGGTCCCCAAAGCAAGAAGAAAAGCAGATCTGTACTTTCACCGCCACGGACCACGACAGCGATTCGAAAGGGAAAACACGGCCTTCCTCGCTTTTTGTCTTATTCCGGTTAAGGGAGAGTGCTGAGACAGACAAGAGTCGGTGGCGCGCAGTGAAAGCAGAAACCTTTAAGAGGAGCACAGCCAAATGGGGACGTGAGAGCGAATGCTCAATACGACTGTGAAAAGGAAAACCTCGGAAAGAAGAAGCGTCAGATCGGTGCTTTGGCCGTGGGGTGGGGTGTAGACAGCAGAGTGGCGTGATAGAAATAGCCCATGTGTCAATGGGAGCCATAGTAGCCAGCGAGGAGTTCTTAGGTTTGCAAGCCTTCCATCGATGTGTGCCCTTACACCATGCACGTCGGAGGCATGCCAATGAATATCTGCAAACGTGGTAAAGTGCAAAAGCATGGGGGTAAAACCAGGAATTGTTCAAAGAGAAAAAGTGGCCAAAGAAGAGACTCGAGGGGCTAACAAATCCCTCACAAGTCTGTCTACCGGACCACAGCGGCAAACGGTTGAAACGTGTAGGACACTGCAGCAAGAGCCAAAGAGGCCTTCAATACACGGAGCATCCCTCAGACAACCCAGTGCGCTCATCCGAGGTAAGGGCTTGGGTCCAGGGGGGTTTTTAAGCGTTCACCTCGAAGAAAGGCAGTCTCAGGGGAAAATTCCCCCCAAATACAACTGTCTTTGCAGTCCGGTCCAGGCTAGGATGAAAACGAAGAAATGAAGACACACACACACTAACACACACACGCACACACAGATGTTTCTCTGTGCAGGCTTTATTTTTCCCATAGCAGGAAAACACGCAATGGTGCAAAGGTCCAAATGGGTGAGAGTGCTGGTCATCCGAGCCCCTGGAAGAAAAGAAGGGATTTGCTCTGAGCGCTCAACTTCACGAGCTGTAGTTTGGAAACGAGAAGCCCTTTCCGTGAGCGGGGATCCGGTAGGAAGGGAGGTCTGGTCGGTGCCTAACACTGTTTCCCGGACGGTTGGATGGTGTAGCGCTGTGGGAGGGAGCTCGTCGCCTGGGTGTGCTCACTGCCGCCACGGACCCTTGCTGGGGGAGTCGGGAGGGCAGAGTCTGGACGGGCTCCGGGGCAGACGGGAGCGTCCCGGGGAAGGGCGGAGGACGCGGGCTGGGGATCGGGGCGCGATCCTTACTGCCCCGGAGCCGCCGGCAGGGAGGGCTGCGGGCAGGCGGGCCGGGGCTGCGCGGCAGCGAGCAGGGCGTCCAGCGCAGCCCCCGCCCCGTGCAGGGTCGCCCCCGCCTGCGTCAGCTGCCAGGCGAGCCAGGCGCGCTGCGAGGCCGCGGGCTGCGGGCCGCGGGCGGGCAGCGGCAGGAAGGCGCCTCCGGGAGCCCGCAGCTCGCCCAGGGCCACGTCCAGCGCGCCCACGTGGTTGAAGAGCCGGGACAGGGGTCCTGACAGGGGCGCGCGGGCTTCTGGCGACAGGTGGTGGCGGCGCTTTGGGGAGGCGGGCCCGGCCTCTCGCCTGTCCTGGAGGAGTCCGCCGCCGGCGGTCCTCTCTGGAGACCCGGGCAGGGTCCTCCTGTTCTTGAGCTGCAGGGCGGTGTGGGCAGAACCTAAGCGGGAGAGAGAAAGGGAGGTGTTGCCGCGAGTGCGCGCGGCCCCTGGGACTCCCTGCCAAGGTCCCCAGAGCCGCTTCCCGCTCCTGCTCCCGACTCCAGCCCCCTGGCCCCCACCCGGCCCAAGCCAGCACGCCCGCCCGCCTCTGGGCCCCTCCCAGGATCTGACCCGAACCCGCGCCACGTCGGGCACGCCTTCCTCTCAGCCCTTTCGAAAGGGCTCCCGGAGCATCTCCCCAGGGCCTGTGTCCGTCCCCTGCCCCTGGGCCCTGGGTTTGCCACCGAGGCCCCCCACCCACGTCCCCACCTGTGCCAAGGGCCGGCCCAGCAACTTACCTCCTCTGCCCTGACGTCCTGCTCTGCTGGGGTCAGCCTTGTCCTTTGGTCTCCCCTTAGCTGGGGATGGTCGTCCCCTCACCTTCTCTTCTCCCCGTCTGTGTCCGTTTTCTTGGTGGCGACTGCCACGGGGGCCCTCAGGGCTTCTCCCCCGCTTCAGCCTGGAGCCCTCAGCCCGCAGGCTCCGCTTGGCGATCCCTGTGGGTGGAGAGGAGGGGAGTAGTGAGTGGCCCCTGCCTGTTCTCTGGAGTCTGGGAGAGAGTGGGTTGGAGGAGGCTGCAAGTCCGTGCGAGCCACACCCCCAGAGGCCTGCCGGCTCCCTCCAGCTGCCCACAGCCTCCGTGGGCAGCTCCCCAGGGCCCTAGCTTTCCTGTCCCTCTCCAGGTGACCGGGCCGCCTGGCATGCACGCTCCTGGAAACCCGACCTCCTGTCCAGACCCGGAGCACGGCTCAGCGGGCAGAGCCCTGACCACAATGAATCCGGCCTCCCCCTTAGGTTTCCCTGGCCGCCTTCAGCCCTGGGAAGGTCAGAGATCCTGGGGCCTGCCGCTATGCCCATCCCAGCCCCATCGCCAGCCTCTCCAAAGCCTCCCAACCCTAGCTGAAAACCCATCTCCCGCAGCGAGAAGGTGGAAGCTTACCTTCTCTGCTGTGAGAGCCCTCTGCGGTCTCCAGGATTCCCTTCGTCGCCCGCCTTTCAGAGGGATGGCGATGTTCTTCCTTCCCTTGGAAGGGCAGGTGTCCCTTGGAGTCCGTCCCTGGGTCTTCCCTATGGGAGGGCCCTTGTCTCCCTGGGTGCTCCTGGCCAGGCCTGCTGCCACGTGTGGCCCCTTCCGTTTCATCCACGTCTCTGGCCTGTGCTGCAGGTCTGCAGAGCTGAGGCGAGGACCGGGGCAAAGAGCGGATGGGCAGAGGGCGTGGCTTGTGAGGAGATCCCCCTGGGCCCCCCGCTGGGCGGGACTCAGGTTGAGCCTGGGAGCCACACCCCCAGTGGGGGAGGGGACCCGAGGAGAGGAGGTCCGTTGGGGGAATTCCCCTGTCCTGCTTGGTCTCCGGGACTCTCTTGGCTGCTCACTTCCGAGCATCCGGAGCATTCGGGCTCTCTGCTGCGGGTCACTTCCGATGAGTACTATTTTTGGCGTTGGTTTCCCGGGGCTTTCTCTCCCTTTGTCTCCACAGTTCTGGGTGACTGCGGGTGTCCCAGCCTGGTACGCTCCAGGCCGAGGCTCAACCCAGGCTGAGTGTCAGGGAGGAGAAAACCTCCGAGTTTGGGCGGAGCTCCATTCTCTGTGGCCGCTACTCAGGGCTGCCATCGTGGCGGGCATGCCACCGGCGACTCCACGGATCCAAAGGGTGTGGCGATGCTGCCGATTCCTCCTGTAGACCCAAAGGGCAGCTGCACTTGCAGCCCGAGGGCCATCGCCCAGGAACCTCTGCTCTCCACGACACTGCAAGTTTTGAATTTGTTCAAACCTTCCTCATTCTTTTCTCTTCACTCTCCTGCATCACGCAAGGGTTGCTCTCGCTCGTCCAGTGAAAATCCTGCCAGGCTATGCCGTCCTCATTTCTTTAAACCCAGAAGCTTCTGCCTTTCTCACCGACAAGGCTCATGGAGGGAAGGACACGAAGCTCAAAGGACTCCAGGGAAAATCGTGAGAGAGAGGGCAGAAGCAGATTTGCAAGTCCTGGGCTGTTGGCGCTCACCGGTGATGGGACGGAAAAGCCACGTGTTCACAGTTCCATCCAAAAGAGTTCTTTGTCATCTCACCTCAGGGGAAATGGCAGGGCAAGATGATCTGAGGCTCTCAAGATCTCCACCACCGGTGTGCCTGCTGGAGCCTCATCCACCTACCCACCAGCAGGGGGCTTGGTGGAGGGCATCCATGTGTCTCTACCCTAGTCACAGACCAAGCCCTAATCACAGCTACAGGATGAACCTTGATCCCAACCACAGTGTAAACCATAATCCCAGTAGTAGTTTGAACCCTCATCCTGGCTATAGGCTGAGCCCTGACCCTACTCACACACTGACTTGATCCAGACTCACCATGAAAATTACAAATTGGCCAAGCACAATGTTAGAAACTACTAGTGAATGTGAAAACATGAGAATAAAATGCATTGTGAATCAAAGTCCTATCTCTGTGGTCTCTCTTCATTTCACTTCAAATTTTAATTGTAACTCAATTTTGCTAAGTTAGAGAGAAAGACTATAATCAACCCCACGCTAACATGTTGTAAAGAACAGGCTCGAGGCAGGGGAGTGTGGCTCGAGGAAGCCTAAAGCAGAGCTGGCCCTGCAGATGGTGGTGGAAAGACGGGTAACCCTCTTCCTGCTCTCACAAGATGGCAGGCTTATTTTAAGGGCGCTTTAATAGCTTTAAAAAATGGATTCAAAGAACACTGGGGGAAGCCTCTGATTTTGAGGGTGAAATCAAGGTTTTTCTCAAGGGCGTGAGAAAAAGTGAAAATTATGTTCTCAGTTTGCTGCTGTTTAGCCAACAGAGGGCAAACAGTACCTCTGAGCATTTATTCTTGAAGCTTCTAGTTTCTTTTTCCTCTCCAACAGCCACTGGAGGGAGGGGGATGTGAAAAGCAATACGATCAGAATGTAATGAAGGAACAGACCTCCCTTGGAGTCAGATACCATTGTTTACAAAAAAAAAGGCCCCTGTAAGCAGAAGCCTCAAAATCAGGTGGTCTTTCCACCACCATCTGCAGGGCCAGCTCTGCTTTAGGCTTCCTCGAGCCACACTCCCCTGCCTCGAGCCTGTTCTTTACAACATGTTAGCGTGGGGTTGATTATAGTCTTTCTCTCTAACTTAGCAAAATTGAGTTACAATTAAAATTTGAAGTGAAATGAAGAGAGACCACAGAGATAGGACTTTGATTCACAATGCATTTTATTCTCATGTTTTCACATTCACTAGTAGTTTCTAACATTGTGCTTGGCCAATTTGTAATTTTCATGGTGAGTCTGGATCAAGTCAGTGTGTGAGTAGGGTCAGGGCTCAGCCTATAGCCAGGATGAGGGTTCAAACTACTACTGGGATTATGGTTTACACTGTGGTTGGGATCAAGGTTCATCCTGTAGCTGTGATTAGGGCTTGGTCTGTGACTAGGGTAGAGACACATGGATGCCCTCCACCAAGCCCCCTGCTGGTGGGTAGGTGGATGAGGCTCCAGCAGGCACACCGGTGGTGGAGATCTTGAGAGCCTCAGATCATCTTGCCCTGCCATTTCCCCTGAGGTGAGATGACAAAGAACTCTTTTGGATGGAACTGTGAACACGTGGCTTTTCCGTCCCATCACCGGTGAGCGCCAACAGCCCAGGACTTGCAAATCTGCTTCTGCCCTCTCTCTCACGATTTTCCCTGGAGTCCTTTGAGCTTCGTGTCCTTCCCTCCATGAGCCTTGTCGGTGAGAAAGGCAGAAGCTTCTGGGTTTAAAGAAATGAGGACGGCATAGCCTGGCAGGATTTTCACTGGACGAGCGAGAGCAACCCTTGCGTGATGCAGGAGAGTGAAGAGAAAAGAATGAGGAAGGTTTGAACAAATTCAAAACTTGCAGTGTCGTGGAGAGCAGAGGTTCCTGGGCGATGGCCCTCGGGCTGCAAGTGCAGCTGCCCTTTGGGTCTACAGGAGGAATCGGCAGCATCGCCACACCCTTTGGATCCGTGGAGTCGCCGGTGGCATGCCCGCCACGATGGCAGCCCTGAGTAGCGGCCACAGAGAATGGAGCTCCGCCCAAACTCGGAGGTTTTCTCCTCCCTGACACTCAGCCTGGGTTGAGCCTCGGCCTGGAGCGTACCAGGCTGGGACACCCGCAGTCACCCAGAACTGTGGAGACAAAGGGAGAGAAAGCCCCGGGAAACCAACGCCAAAAATAGTACTCATCGGAAGTGACCCGCAGCAGAGAGCCCGAATGCTCCGGATGCTCGGAAGTGAGCAGCCAAGAGAGTCCCGGAGACCAAGCAGGACAGGGGAATTCCCCCAACGGACCTCCTCTCCTCGGGTCCCCTCCCCCACTGGGGGTGTGGCTCCCAGGCTCAACCTGAGTCCCGCCCAGCTGGGGGCCCAGGGGGGATCTCCTCACAAGCCACGCCCTCTGCCCATCCGCTCTTTGCCCCGGTCCTCGCCTCAGCTCTGCAGACCTGCAGCACAGGCCAGAGACGTGGATGAAATGGAAGGGGCCACACGTGGCAGCAGGCCTGGCCAGGAGCACCCAGGGAGACAAGGGCCCTCCCATAGGGAAGACCCAGGGACGGACTCCAAGGGACACCTGCCCTTCCAAGGGAAGGAAGAACATCGCCATCCCTCTGAAAGGCGGGCGACGAAGGGAATCCTGGAGACCGCAGAGGGCTCTCACAGCAGAGAAGGTAAGCTTCCACCTTCTCGCTGGGGGAGATGGGTTTTCAGCTAGGGTTGGGAGGCTTTGGAGAGGCTGGCGATGGGGCTGGGATGGGCATAGCGGCAGGCGCCAGGATCTCTGACCTTCCCAGGGCTGAAGGCGGCCAGGGAAACCTAAGGGGGAGGCCGGATTCATTGTGGTCAGGGCTCTGCCCGCTGAGCCGTGCTCCGGGTCTGGACAGGAGGTCGGGTTTCCAGGAGCGTGCATGCCAGGCGGCCCGGTCACCTGGAGAGGGACAGGAAAGCTAGGGCCCTGGGGAGCTGCCCACGGAGGCTGTGGGCAGCTGGAGGGAGCCGGCAGGCCTCTGGGGGTGTGGCTCGCACGGACTTGCAGCCTCCTCCAACCCACTCTCTCCCAGACTCCAGAGAACAGGCAGGGGCCACTCACTACTCCCCTCCTCTCCACCCACAGGGATCGCCAAGCGGAGCCTGCGGGCTGAGGGCTCCAGGCTGAAGCGGGGGAGAAGCCCTGAGGGCCCCCGTGGCAGTCGCCACCAAGAAAACGGACACAGACGGGGAGAAGAGAAGGTGAGGGGACGACCATCCCCAGCTAAGGGGAGACCAAAGGACAAGGCTGACCCCAGCAGAGCAGGACGTCAGGGCAGAGGAGGTAAGTTGCTGGGCCGGCCCTTGGCACAGGTGGGGACGTGGGTGGGGGGCCTCGGTGGCAAACCCAGGGCCCAGGGGCAGGGGACGGACACAGGCCCTGGGGAGATGCTCCGGGAGCCCTTTCGAAAGGGCTGAGAGGAAGGCGTGCCCGACGTGGCGCGGGTTCGGGTCAGATCCTGGGAGGGGCCCAGAGGCGGGCGGGCGTGCTGGCTTGGGCCGGGTGGGGGCCAGGGGGCTGGAGTCGGGAGCAGGAGCGGGAAGCGGCTCTGGGGACCTTGGCAAGGAGTCCCAGGGGCCGCGCGCACTCACCGCAACACCTCCCTTTCTCTCTCCCGCTTAGGTTCTGCCCACACCGCCCTGCAGCTCAAGAACAGGAGGACCCTGCCCGGGTCTCCAGAGAGGACCGCCGGCGGCGGACTCCTCCAGGACAGGCGAGAGGCCGGGCCCGCCTCCCGAAAGCGCCGCCACCACCTGTCGCCAGAAGCCCGCGCGCCCCTGTCGGGGCCCCTGTCCCGGCTCTTCAACCACGTGGGCGCGCTGGACGTGGCCCTGGGCGAGCTGCGGGCTCCGGGGGGAGCCTTCCTGCCGCTGCCCGCCCGCGGCCCGCAGCCCGCCGCCTCGCAGCGCGCCTGGCTCTCCTGGCAGCTGGCGCAGGCGGGGGCGACCCTGCACGGGGCGGGGGCTGCGCTGGACGCCCTGCTCGCTGCCGCTCAGCCCCGGCCCGCCTGCCCGCAGCCTTCCCTGCCGGCGCCTCCGCGGCCGTAGGGATCGCGCCCCGATCCCGAGCCCGCGTCCTCCGCCCTTCCCGGGGACGCTCCCGTCTGCCCCGGAGCCCGTCCCGACTCTGCCCTCCCGACTCCCCGAGCAAGGGTCCTTGGCGGCAGTTCGCACACCCAGGCGACGAGCTCCCTCCCACAGCGCCACACCATCCAACTGTCCGGGAAACAGTGTTAGGCACCGACCAGACCTCCCTTCCTACCGGATCCCCGCTCAGGGAAAGGGCTTCTCGTTTCCAAAGGACAGCCCGTGAAGATGAGCGCTCAGAGCAAATCCCTTCTTTTCTTCCAGGGGCTCGGATGACCAGCACTCTCACCCATTTGGACCTTTGCACCATTGCGTGTTTTCCTGCTATAGGAAAAATAAAGCCTGCACAGAGAAACATCTGTGTGTGCGTGTGTGTGTTAGTGTGTGTGTGTCTTCATTTCTTCGTTTTCGTCCTAGCCTGGACCGGACTGCAAAGACAGCTGTATTTGGGGCGAATTTTCCCCAGAGACTGCCTTTCTTCGAGGTGAACGCTTAAAAACCCCCCTGGACCCAAGCCCTTACCTCGGATGAGCGCACTGGGTTGTCTGAGGGATGCTCCGTGTATTGAAGGCCTCTTTGGCTCTTGCTGCAGTGTCCTACACGTTTCAACCGTTTGCCGCTGTGGTCCGGTAGACAGACTTGTGAGGGATTTGTTAGCCCCTCGAGTCTCTTCTTTGGCCACTTTTTCTCTTTGAACAATTCCTGGTTTTACCCCCATGCTTTTGCACTTTACCACGTTTGCAGATATTCATTGGCATGCCTCCGACGTGCATGGTGTAAGGGCACACATCGATGGAAGGCTTGCAAACCTAAGAACTCCTCGCTGGCTACTATGGCTCCCATTGACACATGGGCTATTTCTATCACGCCACTCTGCTGTCTACACCCCACCCCACGGCCAAAGCACCGATCTGACGCTTCTTCTTTCCGAGGTTTTCCTTTTCACAGTCGTATTGAGCATTCGCTCTCACGTCCCCATTTGGCTGTGCTCCTCTTAAAGGTTTCTGCTTTCACTGCGCGCCACCGACTCTTGTCTGTCTCAGCACTCTCCCTTAACCGGAATAAGACAAAAAGCGAGGAAGGCCGTGTTTTCCCTTTCGAATCGTTGTCGTGGTCCGTGGCGGTGAAAGTACAGATCTGCTTTTCTTCTTGCTTTGAGGACCTCTCTGAAATAGGTGTCCTCCCATGTGAGAACTGAGCAAAAAGGCTCTGGGGTGATCTCCTCGCCAAAGGTCACTGGGAAAGGGAACAGGGGGCTGAGGTCAGGCACCTTCAGTTCCAAAGTCTGTGCTCTTTGCCTCTTGTTTGTCCGAAATCCGCATTACTCCCCTGGACACGGCACGGGGCGGGGACGGCGCTTGACGCCCTGCTCGCCACCACGCAGCCCGGGCGCGCCTGCCCGCAGCCCTCCCTGCCGGCGGCTCCGCGGCGGTAGGGACCGCGCCCAGAGCCCGACCCCGCGTCCTCCGCCCTTCCTGTGGCTGCTCCCGTCTCCCCCTGAGCGGAGGCCTGTTTAGGTAGCATTATTTTCTTCCCATTTCATGGAAGAGAGGATGAAACTGGTTCCAGTTATGCTTACCTGAGTCTGGGTCACCTCCCTCTGGAGCGCCTGGATCGGTACCTGGAGCTGGTTGCAGTTCCACTTGAATGAAGTCCTCAAGTGGCCCGCCCTTGTACTGAATATGTAGATGCTGCTAGAAGCCTCAGAATCGCTCAGCTTTGTTCAACTCCTTCAAAAAAATTCGAACACATACCTCCTACCTGCATTTTTTATATTTATATTATAATGTACATACACACTACGATTCTAATACATTACGTGGTTTTTTTTTCAAGAGCAGCACCTGAGCTAACAACTTTTCCTAATCTTCTTCTTTTCTCCCCAAATCCCCCCAGTACGTAGTTGTATATTTTAGTTGTGGGTCCTTGTGGTTGTGGCATGTGGGTTTCCGCCTCAGCATGGCCTGATGGGCGGTGCCACTTGTGCGCCCAGGATCCGAACTGGTGAAACCCTGGGCCGCTGATACGGAGCGCAGGAACTCCATCACTGGGCCATGGGACACGTGCCTATCATGCATATTTATAATACATAGTTCTCATAAAAATTTTTAATGAAATTTGTAATAAAACATTTTCAATTTATATATATATTTAAGATTATTAAAGGGATATATTATTTACACTCAGTAAATATTATGATTACAAAATATGTTCCAAACCCACAGAACGTACAACACTAAGAGTGAACCACGATGTAAAGTCTGGACCTCGGGTGATCAGGATGCGACCCGGGACCGTCGTGTGTAACAAACGTAACCCCCGTGGGGGATGTGGGTAATGGGGGAGGCCATGTGTGTATGGGTCAGGAGGCATCGGGTAAATCTCTCTGCCTTCCTCTCGTTTTTTGCTGTGAACCTGAAGCTGCTCTAAAATAATAAAGTCTTCATAATAAAAAAGGAAATTTTGACAATAGTAATATTTCAGTGATATGGGTGATGGGGAATGCTTCAGTTCCCCTCCACGAGCTAATTTTTAATTCCTGCCTTGGGTAAGATATTGTTAGAATAAACTGTGTCCAAAGAAGAAAATTAGCTGCTTTTCCCCCTAAAACCAGTATTAGTATAAACACACAAAAATTCTTATTTTGAAATTTTAAAAAAAAGCATAAAATGCTCCACTCTGGAGCTTTGTTTCAGGATGCTTGCGGCCTGCTGTAAATGAAGTTCCTCCCCCACCGCACCTCAATACCCTTCTTCAGAGCTTCTCAAACTTGAACCTGCTTCAGAATCAGCTGGGCGTCTTGTTGATACATGGATTGCATGGCCTCCCTCCACCTGCTCTGACACAGCAGTATGTGGGCGGAGCCTGATATTTGCATTTTTAACAAGTTTCCAAGTGGTGCTGATGCTGTTGGTTATGATGTTTTGACATCTTAATAATCTTACCGGCAGGGGAGTGACTGCCTCTCCCAGGGCTAGCCAATTCTTAGAGACAGCAAAGGACTCAACTTTGATGTACATACCAAAGCAGCCTTGAGTAGCCCCAGCCACCTCCTTATAGAACTCTCACACCCAAGCCACTCTTTCCCTTGCCCTAAACCACCCTAGGGCCAGGTATGAGGCAACTGGAGACCACCCCTCTAGCCCAGAGCCCACCAGCAAGCATTATTCAAACTAGCCAACCTAAGCTGTTTACCCTCCATTTTCTTTCTCTCAGAAATCCCAGTAAAGGCTCTGGCTCAGGCTTTCTTTCATTCCTGTCTTCTGCCACCTGACCATTTCCCCTGTGGCCCCACATGACATGCAGTGACCCCCCTGTCTCTGGAAGCTATGGGAATAATAAACTTCTTCCTTCCAAGCCTCCTCATTTCCTCTGGGGGCTGCACTGACGTTACCATGTCGTATTCAACACATACATTCTTAGCGCAGAGACCCTCTTGGAGAATTGTCATTGGGCATCAGCAGCAAGGGAACAGCCAGAGATGCATTTGGGTCAAGAGAGACATTCAGGGAGGAGCCAAGACTGTGAAGTGTTACTTTCAAGGAATGAGCTTGTCAGTGAACGAGGAAGAATACAGATGCTGTGTTTGGCAAATTCTTTGACTGAAAATAAGGAGGAGCCTTCTCTTCATTAACAAACGTAAAAAATTGAAGGAAACTAGGAAGAGAACTGGACACACAGAACAGTGGTGAGATGATTCCTACACAGTCCAGGTGCTCAGGCATTTTCAAAGTTGCTTCATCAACTGAAAATGAAGCCAGGAAACAACAATCTGATGTGAGAAGAAGAGAAAAACGTGAACTATGGTCCATAATCAGTCAGACAGATTTAAATTCACTTTTCTGTGTTTATTTTGCACATGGTATTTTTCAGTGCATATATTTTATAGAACAAAGTGTTCTCATTTACATGTACAATAATTTTACTTCATATCATTCAAATGCAGGTCCTCAAAAATATATTTCCCAGTATGCAATATTTTTTAAAAAATTTCCTTCAGTAAACTGCAGGAGAATTCATGTTTTCCCTGGAGACAGTAAATTCCTGGACAGTTTTCCTGACTGCAGTAGGAACAGAGAACATCACTCCTTCCAGCCTGACTCCAGGGTGGAGCATCATTGAAGCTCCTCTTTTCAGGACGAATGGGGCACATTGAGCTCTAGGGATGAGGCTGAATTTCTGGACACCTGACCTCAATCCTCCATCAAATAATTTCAGCTGTAAAAGAGCTTAAGTGTGTTATTTTCTCCATTTGAGGTTGAAAATTGAACTTAGGCAGTATATTCTGGTAATCCCAAGGAGGCCGAAAGGGAACACCTGCTTCAGGAATACTGGTACTGACACCCACGGAAAGCTGCCCTCAGACCCAGAGTTGAGGTGGCACAGACCGAGACTCCTCTCCCCACACTCCCTGGGAATTCAGGGAACAGACCAATGAGCACCAGGAAAACCACCAGACTCATCAGAAGAACCTCAGAAATGGCTTTCAAAGGTAGTTGTATATTAATTCATCTTCTGAGCCTCATCATCTCCCGAATCAGATCTTGACGCTCTTATAATGTATTTGTCTTGATTAATCTATGCTTTCATTAGTGTATACTACGAAAGGATTATATGAACATATGCAAACTGAAAAAAAGAAAGAGACAAAAACTGATTAATGAGCCATAGGAACAGAAATGATTAATACAGGAGTATTCAGTCATTTTTATCAAAAGACTCTCTAGTTCTGAGTTCTCCTGATTCATTCTTGGCCTTTTCTTGAGTGATCAGGATGATGAAATGATGAGTTGCATAAAAAGAGAAACAGAACACTAAAGAACTTAAGCATGCCAGTGGGATTTTCGTGTTAGAAAGGAAGGAATTTGTTGGGCAAAAAGGGGAGAAGATGGATCTAGGAAAGTAGGGTGTGCTGGTGTGCTCACCTGTGCCCTGGGCAGGAGACCCTGCCCCCGGGGGCAAAGAACCCTCTGCCCAGTTTCCTTGACCTGAAATAGAGACCTCTCTGGATAGACGTGGATTCATATAAAATAGACAAGATTTCTGAGGTCTGGTTTGTGATTATCTTTGGAGGGGGTATGTGTAGGTTGGGGAGGAGGGTGAGAGGAGTGGAGGATGACAGGAAAAGCAACTTTACGAATAGTGTGAGGAGGTAAAATTTGCATGGATTGTGAATTTGGGGTTCCTGTTGAATGTATTTTCATTCAAACTCACAATTCACGGCCCTCTGGCCTTCTTCACCTGATGGGAGAGTGCAGGAAAGAACTGTCTAGACCAGGGACTGGTTTTTTGTTTTTTTTTCTAATCACCTCTTTCCACTTATCTGCTTGAAGGTTTCCTTCGAGGAGATTCACAGGACTGGTTGTGAAATCAGTTCTTGAAACGTGGGCTGATGAGGAATAAAAGTGGATGGAGAAGATGTTCGGAATGGGCATCACTCATCTTAAACAATGTTTTGTGTGCAAGGAACTGAAAGAGTGGGCCCCACCCTGGTACAACCCAAATTGCAAAATAGGAGCTCTAGAAATTTTCAGGGACCTGAGTATAGAAAGGATAATTCTTGAGATTTTCACTTACCAGATCACATATAAACTGAATGACAGTCAAATGAGTTGAAAGCATAGGAAGGAGTGTGTCCCACTGTCAACCTCTCTGCATGCTGAGTCAATAAGCATATATACCATCCCAATGTGTGAGCATCTGTCATAGTGACTGAGTGATGGCACCAGCGTCAGTCTATATCTAAATCTTACTAAATCTAGTAATAACTTTCTTTCTTATTTTGAGACAACAATAGTCTTGGCTATTTTTCAACTTCAATCTATGACCTTGGAATCAATGTGAGTCTCCCCTTTAAAGAGCCAATGATGCTGTGAACCATATTGATTGACATCCCTGCCTTCTTCACTCAATTCTATTCCCTGAGTTTAATGTGTGGAATCAGATTTTGAGTCAGAGTTGTATTTGATAAAATGCGTCCATGCAAGAAAACAGAATGTTAATACTAAAAACATCAGTGCCCACAGTGTAGAAAGCGGTGCTCTTATTCACCAAACTTGTCTTCCCTTCACTTTAATCAGAAAATTAGATTGTATTTCATAGCCTCTTTACTCTTAGCTCTGGCCATGTGAAGGAGTTCTGGCCACGTATATGTGTCTAGAAGTGACGTTTGCCCCATATGGGCTGGCCAGTGAAAACACCCCCATGAGGGGCAACAGTTTTTTCACCCTTTGTGATGAGTGGGCTAGGGTTGAACACTGTAGCAGGATTTGATGTCATATGTTGACAATGGCAAATCTGCAAAATGGATGGTATTCAGGTCCTTAAATCATTGTTGGGAGAAAAGCAACAAGCAGGATCATTTGATCTTTGAAAGCCTACGTTTAGCTGTTATATGAAGCTAAGTTTGTGCGATGTTCAAAGAAAAAATATTTTTGTATCTATCTGTTACAGCAGTGAACCTCACCGACATTGACAGAAGTCAGTAATATAATAGCACACCAAAGGAAGTTTTCAATAAAAAATTATAATTCAAATTGCGGAAATGGCCAATACTTCAAGTAAATTGGAAAAAGTAAATGGTAAATGTAAATCCTAAAGTTAATTAAGAAATACAAATGATGTTCTTCTCTCTAAGCTTTTGTTTTGAGGAAATTGAAGATGTACAAGCATGATTTTGGTTTCCGGGATCTTAGAGCTGGTGCAGAAATACAAGGGCAGGTTGCCTTCCTGTGCTTAGCAACAATAGTAAAGTAAAGACGGTTATGAGGTTCACTTTCTTCTTTATTTCTTGATTTTTCTTAGTGGATTGGTTAAATGAGAGAAAAGCACACTTCACTTTTCCCTCTGACATCTCGAAGGCACACTGACTGCGTTATTTCTGCTTCACATAGCTACTGAGTTCTGGGAAGTTCCTCAGGACAATTCCCAAACAGGTATAGGCCTGAAGATTTTCTACCATGATCTTCTGTTCCAGTCGTTTCTTATTGTGTTCAAAGCCGGAGAGTGATTTATCCAGAAGGGTCTAATCCCAGGCAGCTCTGTAGTCCTCTGACGAGCAGGTTAAAAATCAGCCAGATGGTGGAAACAAGTGCCTTGTTTCTTCTGGATTTTGATATCCCCTCTTTTCTCATGAAACTTGAAGTCTGTCCTAACATTAAGGCTTGACTTAGAAGAGATCCTTTCCAGATACCTCAAAGGCATGAGGATTTCCACGCTTTTGAAGCCATGGCCCAAAGACACATCCCAGGAGAGAGAACATGCAGGGCTGGAACAGAGCATCTCCAGGGCCATAAACAGAGACCAGGGCCTCGAGAATGTCTGTGATTCCGTGAGACGACGAGGACGGGGCGGGGCGGGGGGCGCGTGCAGCCATGGCTAAACCCTGAGCACTAGCTTCGTTCGCCGCTCAACCACGGCCAGCAGAGGGCGCCCAAGTTGCTCCGAGACTAACTGGTGCCTGAATCGGCGAGGCGAATGCCCGCATCCTGGGTCCAGGTGATGTGGCCGAGCTTCAAGGGTGAGAAACCAAACTTGGTTTGCTGCAGCTCCGGCTGTGCAGGGAGGTGGCCTAGGCTTCGTGACTACCTTGGGGCGGCACAACTACTGACTGAAAAGCTGCCTTTCCCCGGCCCTGACTGCCCAGGGGGAGCTTGGCCAGAGCTGAGATCTCCTGAGACAATTTTCTGAAATACTGAGCACAGAACTACCCGTTTTCTGGACTTTCCCCATCGTTTTATTCTTGACTTTCTCATATAAGCTTTTAGTGAGACAATTTTGTAAAAGTATCCATTTATTGAGGCGTGTGGAAGCTCGACAGAATCACACGCTGTACTAAGTTTTCCATATTCAGGATTGTTTCTGGGGAGAAATCCCAACACAAACTCAGAGAAAGGAAAAACGTATCCACGATGAGGACAGAATATACAAATATTGGGGCCTTCCAGTTGAATGAGTTGGAGACCTGGCCAAGTGCCCAGGAGAGCCATTCTTTAAGACTATCAGAAAGGATTCAGAATCAGGAATTAGGCAATTCTTTTCTTGCTGATCTGCCTATAATGGATGTGATCATGGAGGACTGTCCTCATGATTGATTCATGTAGCTCCTCTGAGTCTATAAATTCAACAGTATTTATTGTGTCTAATGTGTGTCAGGCACCATGTTATGAACTAGAGATATGTGACCTGACCTTGAGGACATCTATAGTTCAGCAGGGGAAGATGTGGAAACAAGGACAATAAAGTGTTGTAGATGCTGTGATGGTGTGAAGTGTGTATAAGGTATGATGGCGGGGGGGGGGGGGCAGAGGAGGGAGTGGTCAGTTCTACTGGGAATAGAGTTTCTGGAAGTTCTTCATAGAGGATGTGATGCTTAAACTTTGCCTGTGGGAGGCATTGAGAAAAGAGCAGACTTTGAAGCCAGTATCCTCAGTCCAACTGTAAAGCCTGGTTTTCTATCTGTGTCTCCCTGGGCAAGGGAACCTCTGAGCCTGCTTCCAGATCTATAACAGGATTATAGTAGTAATCTCATAGTGTCGTGGTGAAGATCACCTTAGTAATGTATATATTTAACATTGTCATTAAGGAACAGTGAATTCCTGGTGGATGAGGATGAGCAGATCCTCTGGTTGAAGGGACTCATTCGCTTCAATCTTGTGCCTGGAAACCACGTGTTCTCGGAGCTGTCCACGGTGCTGATCTCACCGGCGCTCCACACTCATTATCTTGGGAAGGCCTGCAGGGCGCTCTGCCTGGGTCATTCTGCTGGGTTCTGGGCTGTTTGCCTCCATCTCAGCCAGAAACCTTGGCTGCAACAAGTTTGTTGACTCCACCTCCTCCCTTCCCTTTCCCTGCCTGCCAGTCGCCCTTCTGTGAGCCTTGTGGAAGAAGAGCTGCTTCACAACCATCATGACGGCCTTGGGGTTCTCAGCAGCCAATCTCATGGGTCTACAGAGGTAGAATGGGCAACTTGATGGGTTTTTTCATGTCCTCAGCTGTCTGATAGGACTTCCAGGGTATAATTCTAAACTTCCGCAGGGATAACTCACCACTCCCCCAAAGCCTAGGAAGTGTTTAGCTCCTTCTACAGCAGTGGTCTTGAGTGGTGGCGATTTTGTCCCCCAGGTGATTTGCCAAAGTCTAGAGATGTTTTTGGTGGCCACAACTCCTCATTTGTCCCCGTACAAGATGCCCCGTTATAAGAAGAACCAGAAGGAGGTTCCTTCCAGAAATGATTTTCTCAAGTCGTTGCAATTTGGAGATGAAAACTTCTACCACATGGGTTTCAGAGTGGTGTGACAAGGACAGGCCAACCTAGTTGTGCTAAGAGGGAGCAAGAACATATCACAGGAATATTTTAAATTATCTTTCTTACAACCATCTTTTCATGACCCTCCATCACATCACTCCTGAGTGTGAGGAAACAGACCTCTTCACTCCGCCTGTAGGGAAGGGAGTGAGAAGCAGCTAACACCCCCCAGGAAAAGGTGCTCCTATAGGAGGGAACCTAGGAAGTAGCCCTCTTGCTCCTACAGTCTCACTTGCTTGATGCCAGCAAGAAGCTTATAGCACTCTCCAGAGGACTCTTCAATAGAGAATTAAAACAGAATCCGGTATAAGCAGTAACTGGAGCAAAGGCAATGAGAAGACAGCTAGAAACCAGACCAAACACAAAGGAAAGAAGAAAGTGGGGAGTGAATGGTGACCCGCAGCAGGACCAAAGTGTGGTACTCACCCCCCCTCTGGACATGAGATGTTTAAGGTACATATAGTGGTGGATCAATATTGCATATTGCAAACCAGACAAGTGGGCTACCTGGGAGAAAATGATTTCTTACTTACTCACTACAGGTGTAGACCTCAGGAGGGATGCCACAGAGGAGATTCAGGCTCTGGAGGGGGATGGAGGAGACTACTTCCAGCCCAGAACATCTGTCGTTCTCTGACTTGGCCCCAGTGCACAGGGCTGTGAGCCCTTAGGCATCTCTCACGGTGTTTCTCTGTCTCCTGCCAGGTAAAGCTGGCCATCTTCTTGGTAAGCTGCCAGCTATCCATTTTGGGAAACCAGGGAAGGATCCAAAACTGGGCTCTGAGATACTGGACTTAAGAGCAGACTTCCTAGTTACAATCTAGTAAGGAGCACATAGTCCCCTGGACACTGGCCTGCCTAAAATTATCAAAATATTCTGTTTATAACATTTAGTCTGTGAGACTGCAGTGGTAGGCAAGTGTGCATACTTTTGTCCACATGTTCATATACACACATGCATTTGCTACACATATTTCCTTACATTCATAGAGACATCTTAACAAATATCTACATGTGCAAATGGAAGTTGACCTTTTGCACATAGACTGAAGTCACGGTGCTCCTCTGCTTCTCAGAGTAAGCCCACTGGTACGTAGGGAGACTCTGTTCGTATATTTTGCCGTAAGCCAACTGGCTGTTGGTCAGTGGACCCTTCGGGCTGTCTTGCAGACAAGTCTCCAAGATAGCTATTCTCAGATTGAAGTGGAGGAGGCCACTGCTGCCTGGCACTCCATGGAAAGGGCAAAGGCCATAACTGCCTCTTTCGGTCCTGGGACAGGCATCAGTGACCACCAGGCTCCTACACAGGGCAGTCAAAATAAAAACTTACCAAGGACCTAGGTCTATTCCAGCACTGTTACCAACCACATGGTAGTCTTTCCCTTTTGTAAAACCTCCATGCCTTTGCTCCAGGAGTTTTCCTTCCTTGAATGCCTGTCTACAGTCAGTGTTTAGACCTAGCTTCAGGAACAGGATGCTGCTGCATCCAGGGAACTTTCCATTGCCCCCACCTTCCCTTCTCCCAAGTTTGAATTTGTTACTACTTTCCCATAACTTCTCTATTCCATTGTTTCTATCTTGGTGCATTGTAATATATTCGTGTGCATGCCTGCCTCTCCAGACTCAGATGATAGCACGGGAAACATGGTATATATCCATCTTTGCATTTGCACCATCTAGTGTGGTGCCATTATAAGTCCCAGTGTCCCATTGACCTGAAATGGTCCCTCATCCTTTGGCAGTTAATGCCCCTGTGATTGAAACATGGGGAGAATACACATCCTTCCTCTGATTAAGTCAGGTGAACATTTAATCAGTGCCGAGCACCGTGCTAGGCTCTGGGGCTATAAAGGTACATACAGCACATTTTCTATCTGCTAAGATGTCATAGTCTAGGGAGAAATACAGAACTTTATATACATAGTTCCAATGAGGTGGGGTACAGAGTAAGGGTGCAGAAGTTGCACGAATCTGGGCCTGAGAGTGACAATGCGGGTGCTGTTGCTCACAGTGCAGTCCTGTTCCTGGTGCCTGGCACACTGAGTGACTTGGGCAGCACCAGCCGGGTGGGGGCAGAGAAGCTGTGCCAACCAGAAAGGCGATGTGGCTTCCCAGTGAGCTGCCAAAACCCCCTAGGGTTCGTGACTTCACTGCTTTGCCAGAATGAAATGCCTGAGTGGGGACATAACTGTTCCCATGGGAGTCAGGAAGGCCGTTCTTGTCCCAGCCCAGCACCCAGCCAAGTAACTGAGAGACCTTGGCCCACAAGTTGTCATTCACGGCACACTGCCAAGCTGTCTTCTGCCCTGAAATCTGGTCAGTGGTGACACCAGAGATGTAGCAACCAGCAGAGGTGGCACTAAATGCTGCTGTCTCATAGGACATCTCTGAGAGCTTCAACCACAGGTTTTCCTGGATAACATACACAAACACTCAATCATTAACTTGCCATGGGCCTTCCTACTACCTAGGATGATCACTGAATGAAGCAGGGCCTCTTTCCACTGGTAGCTCTGCAGGCTGGATGGTCTCTCCTGCTTTCCTTCCACAAGGACATTCTCCATCAAGGTTGCATGGGCTGAGTTGTCAGAGCTGGCAAACATCAGCACCTTGTTGGAGATGGCATTGAAATTGATGTAATAGGACTTCATGAAATACTTCTCATGCTCATCCTTCTGAAAGTACACTCAAATGATGAGTGTACTGAGATCCTGATCCTTGTTGAGCACATGCAAGTCTTCATCTTGAAACAGGCAGCTGAACATGACAGGTGGGTAGCACATGAAGCCATCAGGCTGCATAGACCCCTCAGGACTGGCCCAGTAGTGGAAGTTGCCACAAATGCCAGAGTAGACCAAATCTGATAGACTCTTTGAGCTCAAATATCTCAGCCCAGATGAGGTAGTGCAAACAGTTGACAGGGCTAGTGGACTTAATCAGAAAGCCATTGCAGTGGATTTGAAGGCCTGTTGTGTTGAAATACTGGGCCCCATGAAGGAGGTTCTCCACATTCTGCTCCGAGATCATCACCTTGCCGCTGTACAAGTAGCCCAGTAGCTCGTCCACCATAGCCAGACTCAGGTAGTTGGGGTCAAGGGTGGTAAAGAGCTCATTAGTGGTCTTCACATCATCACTGGAGATGAGGCCCTCCACTACTGGAGAGGCAGCAGCCAGCACATTGCGATGTGCAAAAAGACATGGTGGTCCACAGTTAGGGCCATGTGCCAGTACCTTTTGGATTTCTTCTCTTTGAGGTTTCAATTTCTGCAGCAAAAAGCTGTCACAGTTTTTCTCAGTGAATTCCCATTTCCTGTTGCTTCCTGCTGGCTGAGATAGATCAGCAGCCAGTTGTAGAGAAAAGACTTTCTTACACCATTGGGATTCAGACTGATGGTTGTTTGTAGATGATGGAGGAGTAGAGGCTGAGAGAGAGGGTGATGTCATAGAGTCAATGAGGTCATCACAATGCAGGTCCCCCTGAGAGCTTTCTCATAGGCTCAGGGCCTCTCTTGCCTCTGATGGCTCCAATCTGCCCAGGCCAGGTACCCTATCAGGACCTGGTGCACAGGGTTCAGAGCTCAGGAGGACACTCAGAGGTGGGTTGAGACTCCCGCCTGGGGCTTTCAAACCTCAGTTCAAGGCTGTTTCTGGAATGTCAGAGCCAGTTTGGGCAGGGGGTGGTGTAGGCAGGGATAAGGGCAGGCTAGGGGAAGGAAAGAGATTATCAGATCATCTAGAAGTATCCTCCCATCGTACAGGAGGGAAAGTGAGGCCCAGAGAAGAGAACGGACTTACCCAACATCACACTGCCAGTTGGAGTAGAACAGGGCCTGGAACCCAAGCTTTCTGTAACTTAGTACTCTCTCCACCCTTCCAGGAAGCTCCTCACTACTCAGCTTTCCCTAGTATCTGATTCTCAGGCCTGGAAGTACCTTTCTCTGCTCCTGGCCATCAGAGAAGAAAGGCTCCGTCCTTTGGCTTCTGAGCTTTGTCACCACAGATAACTACTCTTCTTTAAAGCAGAGGGAGAAGCGCAGGCCACTCACTGGAGCAGGGATGCTGGAGTTAGCCACTCCCTGGGGGATGGGAGGGCCTCTAAAGCCTTGATTATTTTTCCAAGTCTCTAGTTGTAAAACATTGGGGGCGTTGGTGGGTCAGCTCTCTCCATCAAGTATGGACTTGGCCAAATTGCTCAGACTCTCTAAACCTCAGTTTCCTCATGTGTGAGATGGGAATAATAGTACCTGCTTCAAAGATTGTTGAGAGTTTAAATGAGAAAATGATCAAAGATTGTTAGCACAGTGTTTGGCTCATAGCAAATATTCGATAAGCACTAGCTGCCATTTTGTTGTTAGTGCCATCGAATGGATTCTGACTCCTAGGAACCCTGCGTACAACAGAGCAGAACCCTGTGTGGTCTTTTTGTGCCATCCTCTCACCCTTCAGCACTACATCAGACAAAGCTCCACTGCTATTCACAGGGATTTCATGGCCCATTATTTTCAGAAGTGAGTGGCCAGGTCCTTCTTCCTAGTCTATCTTAGTCTAGATCTCTGCTGCAACCTGCTGGTATTTTAAATCTGGTGGCATAGCTTTCAGCATCACAGCAACACACAGCCTCCATGGTATGACAAGCAGATGAGTGGTGTGTTCCCTGAGCAAGAAAGAACCCCGGGTGACAGGTGGTGAGAGCTGTTGATTCTTAACCACTGGACCACCAGGGCTGGCAGGATTGTTTTATGAGGTGTTGTTTGCTTAACATGAACACTATTAATTACTCTATTACTTTCTGCAATCTTTTTTCCACCACTTTCAGTTCAGTTCTAAAAGAATGCTCCAGAATCCAAAATAGCTGCTTTGATTATTCTCAGAGTTATTTATACTTAAACTCAGTGGCTCTTGAAATATGCCCCTACCCCCAGCTGTATTAGCATCTCCTAGGAATTTGTTTAAAATGCATAATACAGGCCCCACCCTAGTGAGGTGAATCAAAAGCTCAGAAGGTGGGGCCCAGCAAAGCCCCTTTTAACCAGCCCTTCACACAACTGTCATGCAGGCTGATGTCTGAGAGCCACTACTCCACCTCTGGCTACTCAAAACTACTTCACCATCACCTGTACTCTTGCTAGAAATCTGCAGTTTAACAAGAACCAGGTGACACATTAGTAAAGTTTGAGAAGCACTGGTCCACCTCAGAGGCATAGACATAAACCCAAGTCCTATTTCCCACACCCACTCACACACAGGGTATCTATCAGTGGTTTCTGGGGAGGGGGAGAGGGGAGGCCAGGAGAAAGAGCAGTGGCTTTTAATCTCTTCGAATTTGAATCTATCACTCCCATGGATAAAACATCAGCACTGCATGCCCTAGTTAGGCAGAGCATATTAGCAGTGCCATCTTTTGTTCATGACACAGCACATAACTACCAGTAAACTATCCAGAAACTTACTGCTCTTAGGTGTCAGTGTTGTTTCATAAGTTTTCATTTTTCTTTTAAAATACGTGAATTTCAATTTTAACCCCAGGCATAATAAACTTACATAAGACTACGTAACCTTTGTTTGTATCACTAATATTGCAGTGGGAATCTATCATTTTAAAGCAAACCAAGGGGATATACCTTTTCTGTTCTAACACGGTTACCTTTACCTGACAAGAGATTTCACACATTTGGGTATACGGGGTAACTATTCAGGTTCAGGACTGGTTTGGCTTCAACAAAGGAGACCTGATTTATGGCCAGTCAGGCATGCATTGTACATCTGCTCTGACTATTAAAGTAAAGAATGCACTCTCTCAAGATGAAAATACACAGTTCCCCTCCTATGCCCTAGTGGTAATGCCCTATTGGTAAGGACCATATTAGTCCCTTTCCTGATATCACGGTCATGTTTACCTGCTAATTTGCAACTGAATATCTCATTGAAACTTTCAAAATGTATCCTGGGTGTCTGATGTATATTGTTTGTTCTAAAAAGACATAAGACTGTACTGGAAAACACACTTGTCTGGAACACTTTCTAAGACCTTCCTGGGTTACAAAGCTCACTCTGACTCAACTAAAACTCACCTTATTTCTCTTATGTACAAAATGCTTATTGGTTATTTTGCCTCAACACACTTAACAAGTGCATGTCCCCTCAGCCTCCATGCCATAGCTTCCACCTCCATGCAGCATGTGGAGAGGGGAAATGTCCCCAGAATTCCAACTTTAACTTCCTGGGGCCTCCCTCAAAGGCTCAGAAATTTTCTTTCAAAGGCTGCACACTAAGGCCCCTGCCTCAACCCCTTCCTTTGCTCTTCTCTCATTTTCCTCTGTTGAGTCTCAAGTCCATCCTGAGTCAAACATGAACACGTTGACTTTCTCAGGAAATGTGCCAGGTGAACTACACACATTTGTGCCTGAGAATCCTCCGGTCTCCCTGCTCCATCTGGTCTGACTCAGCCTAATACTACCAGCTGCTTTTTAAGGCAGTTCCAGTTTCACTTCTGGTTCCTCCCAGGCTGTGGTCCCACCCCAATGCAACACAGCCCCCTTTCTCCGGGCTTTGCTAGCCCAGGAAACAGCATGGCCAATTCTGTGGGGCTCATACCCAATTTGACTTGCCTCTCTCTCATCTTAAAGCAACCTTGGAATCAAAATTTCTAAAGCCCTTTTTCAACTTGAGAACTTTCCTTCCATAGAACCAAAGGCTTTTTTCTTCCCACCCGGAAGCAAAGACTTTTAATCAAGCCTTAAAATAAATTTGGGCCTTGGGTTTTTAATTAATTAGTATCAGGAAAAGTGAAATAACTAACCTATCAAATAATTTTATTTTGAAAGGAAACGTGTTGACATCTCAAATGTGCTATAGAAAGATCTAGGTATGGTAAAACTGTTACAAGCTTTTAATTAATACTGGCCCCGATATCAGTTCCTCTGCATTCAGCCCAGCATATATGGGGTTAAAACCAAAAGCACTCACCTCCTCTCCCTGTTTCCTTAGTTACATGCATATGTAAATATCTATTTAACCTTTGACTCCCCAAGCTTTACAACCAAATAAAAGTCACAAATTGTTAAAGCCCAGGTGGTCGCATGCTGGGCTCACTCTAAAGTTTGGGCTAATCATGGATCCTTGAAATTTATTACAGGGAAACTGATGCTAGAGCACTGCACAGACAGAAAACACCCAACAGACGAAGTGAGTGAGTAATGGATCATGACAGGCTCAGAATACACAGCTCTTGACCCCTCCCAGTGGTGGCAGGTGGAAGCTGTGACCAGATACAATCACTATGCTAAGGCACAAATCCATGCTGTCAAGCAGTATGAAAAAATATATTAAATATCAAGGTCAAAAGGAAAATGACAAGGACCCAGAAATCAATCCTGAAGGCACAGAAATTTATCCTCCAAATGACAGAGAATTCAAAATAGCTGTTATAAAAAACGTCAACAGTGATAAGAAAATACCGATAGATGAATGAAATCAGGAACTTCTTCACAAAAGAGATTGAAAATATAAAGAAGAACCAATCAGAAATGTTGGAGATGCAAAGCACAATGGGTGAGATAAAGAAAAATCTGGACTCCCTGAACAATAGCACTGATATTATAGAGGAATGAATCAGCATCCTCGAGGATAGAAATATAAAAATCCTTCAGATGGAAGGAGAGAGAACTAGGACTAAAAAGAAATGAAGAGATTTTCTGAGAAATATCCTACTCAAATAGGAAATATAAGGATTATAGTTATTCCAGAGGGAGAAGAGAAGGAGAACAGAGCAGAAAGCTTGTTCAAAGCAATAACAGCTGAGAACTTCCCAAACCTGGGAAAGGAGCTGGAAATACAAGTGAAAGAAGCAATTAGATCTCCTAATGATATAGATGTAATAAGACCTTATCCAAGGTATACAGTAGTAGAACTGGCAAAACTCAAAGACAAAACAAAGTTACTAAGGGCAGCAAGACAGAAGAAAATTACTTACAAAGGAACCCCTATCAGGCTTTCAGTGGATTTCTCAGCAGAAACCTTACAGGCCAGGAGAGAGTGGAATGTACATTCAAAATACTGAGAGACAAAAACTTTCAGCCAAGAATATTCTATACAGTGAAAATATCCTGCAGATGTGATGGAGAAATGAAAACTTTCCCAGATAAACAGAAGCTAAGGGAATTCATTGCTACAAGAACCCGCCCCCCCCTCCCCCCCGCAAAGAAATCATCAAGAAGGCCCTCATAACTGAAAAACAAAAGAAAGGAGTTACAAAGCCCTGAGCAAGGAGATAAATAGGTGGGCAAAATCAGAAAATTGCAGCTGTGTATCAGAACATGTTAGTAAACAATAATAACATTAAAGATAAAGGGAAGGAAAACATCAAAAATAAAGATAATCTCATCATTTGAACCACAAAGTCACAACACAAGGTGGAATAAGATGTGACAATAATGACTGAGATGGGGAAGGAGAAAGGGATGGAATTGGCTCAGTCTAAGAAAATAAGAGGCTATAAGAAAATGGACTATCTCATTTACAAGATTTTTTATACAAACCTCATGGTAACCACTAAATGACTAAATAGAATAGAAACACAAATGATAAATAAGGAGAAAACTAAGAAAACCATGATAGAAAACTACCTATCTGAACTGGTAGTCCAAAATACATGGGTCAAGAAATAAAGGAAATGCAGTAGAACCAGAAAATGAGTGATGAAATGGTAACATTAAGCCCTCATATATCAATAGTCCCTCTAATTGTAAATGGATTTAATTCTCCAATCAAAAAACACAGAGCGGTCTCTGTGTCTCTGGTGGGATGTACTACAAAACAAGACCCAACTATATGCTGCCTCTAGGAAACACACCTCAGTTCAAAAGACAAACACAGGCTCAGGGTGAAGGGATAGAAGATGATGCTCCAAGCTAACAGCAAACGAAACGAAGCAGGTGTTGCCATACTTGTAGCAGACAAAGTAGCCTTCAGATAAAACAGATAAAGAGAGACAAAGAGGGGCAGAATATCACGATGAAAGGGGCACTCCAACGGGAAGACATAACACTTATAAATACTTATGCACCCAACACAGGAGTGCCAAAGCACACAAATCAACTACTAACAAACCTAAAAGGAGATGCCAGCAAGACAATAACAGGAGGGGACATCCACACCCCACTTACATCAATGAATACATCATCCAGGCAGAGAATCAATAGTGGAATTAAATGAAAAACTAGAGAAGATGGACTTTATAGATATATATAGGACACTCCATTCAAAAACAGAAAAATACACATTCTTCTCAGGTGCACTTGGAACATTCTCAAGAATAGACCATATGTTGGGAAAGAAGTCAAGCCTCAATAAATTTAAGAAGATTGAAATAATATCAAGCATCTTTTTGGACCATAATGCTATGAAACTAGAAACCAACTATAAGAAAAAAGCTGGGAAAGGGACAAAGATGTGGAGACTAAACATCATGCTACTGATCAACCAATGGATCGTTGAAGAAATTAAAGGAGAAATCCAAAAATACCTCGAGACAAATGAGAATGAAAACACACCATACTAACTCATATGGAATGCAGCAAAAGTGGTCCCTAGAGGGAATTCATAGCAATACAGGCCCACCTTAACAAACAAGAAAAATCTCAAATAAGTAATCTTAAACTACACCAAACAGAATTAGAAAAAGAAGAATAAACAAAGCATAAATTCAGTAGGAAGGAAATCAGAAGCAGAGCAGAAATAAATGAAATTGAAACAAAAAAGACAGTAGAAAGGATCAATGAAACTAAGAGATGATTCTTTGAGAAGATAAATAAAATTGATAAACCCTTAGCCAGACTCACTAGGAAAAAAAAGAGAAGGCTCAAATAAATAAAATTAGAAATGAAAGAGGACTAATTCAACAGATACCACAGAAATACAAAAGATTACAAGAGAATATTATGAAAAACTATATGCCAACAAATTGGACAACCTAGAAGAAATGGATAAATTCTTACACTCTTACAACCTCCCAAAGCTGAATCAAGAAGAAATAGATAATCTGAATAGACCAATCACAAGGAGATATTGAAACAGTCATCAAAAACATCCGACTAAACAAAAGTCCAGGACCAGATGGCTTCCCTGGTGAATTCTACCAAACATTCAAAGAGGACTTAATACCTATTCCAAAAAATTAGGGAAGACGTAACACTTCCGAACACATTCTACAAAGCCAATATCATCCTGATACCAAAGCCTGACAAGGACAATACAAGAAAGGAAAACTATAGGCCAATATCACTGATGAATGTAGATGCAAAAATTCTTAACAAAATATTGAAAACCTGAATACAGCAAAACATCAAAAAGATCATACACCTTGATCAACTGGGATTCATACTAGGGATACAGTTCAACATCTGCAAATCAATCAGTGTGATGCGCCACATTAAGAAAATGAGGAATAAAAACCACATGACCATCTCAATAGATGCAGATTTGAGAAGATCCAAGAGCCACTTCCGATAAAAACTCTTAACAAAATGGGGATAGAAGGAAAGTACCTCAACATAATAAAGGCCATATATGGCAAACCCCCAGCCAACATCATACTCAATGGGGAAAAACTGAAAGCCATCCCTCTGAGAACAGGAACAAGACAAGGGGGCCCACTCTCTCCACTCTTATTCACCCTAGCACTGGAGGTTTTGGCAAGAGCAATTAGGCAATAAAAAGGAGAAAAAGGAATCCAAATAGGAAATGAAAAAGTGAAACTCTCACTGTTTTAAGATGACATGATCTTATATAGAGAAAACCCTAGACAATCTATCAGAAAACTTTTAGAAAAAATCAACAACTACAGTAAAGTTGTGGGGTACAAAATCAACTTACAAATATCAGTTGCATTTCCATACCCTAATAAGGAACTAACAGAAAGAGAATTCAAGAATACAATCCCATTCACAGTCACAACAAAAAGAAAAAAATATCTAGGAATAAATTTAACAAAGGAGGTAAAAAACCTATACAATGAAAATTATAAGACATTATTGAAAGAATGTGATGATGACATAAAGAAATGGAAAGATATTCCATGGACATGGATCAGAAGAATAAACATAGTTAAAATGTCCATACTACACAAAGCAATCTACAGATTCAATGCAATCCCAATCAGCATCCTAATGACTTTCTTCACGGAAATAGAACAAAGAATCCTAAAATTCATGTGGGGCAACAAAAGTCCCCGAATAGCTAAAGCGATACCGAGAAAAAAGATTGAAGCTGGAGGCATCACAATCCCTGACTTCAAAATGTACTGCAAAGCTATAGTAGTCAAAACAGCATAGCACTGGTGCAAAGACAGACACACACATCAATGGAGCAGAATTGAAATCCAAGAAATAAAACCATGCGTCTACAGACAGCCAATCTTCAACAAAGGGGCTAAGAACATACAACGGAGAAAAGATAGTCTCTTCAATAAATGGTCTTGGGATGCCAAATATATATCCCTCCAAATACATATATGTAATCCCTCTAAATATGGACATACATGCATATATATGTATCTATATGTATGTATATTTATATATGTGTGTTGGCAGCTACATGCAAAACAATGAAAGTAGACCACTATCTTATGCCATACACAAAAACTAACTCAAAATGGATCAAAGACTTGAAGGTAAGACCTGAAGCCATAAAACTTCTGGAGGAAAATATAGGTAGTACTCTTTGACATTGACCTTAAAAGGATCCTATTGAGTACCATGTCTTCTTGGACAAGGGAAATGAAAGAAAAAACAAACAAGTGGGACTTCGTCAGACTACGGAACTTCTGCAGGGCAAAGGAAACAAGGATCAAAATGAAAAAGACAACCCACCAAGTGGGAGACAATAATTGCAAATCATGTATCTGACAAGGGTTAATCTCCATTATGTATCAAGAACTCACACAACCAAACAACAAAAAAACAAAAAACCTAATCAAAACATGGGCAGAGGATATGAACAGACATTTCTCCAAAAAAGATATACAGATGGCCAATAGGCACATGAAAAGTTGCTCAACATCACTAATAATGAGAGAAATGCAAGTCAAAACTACTCTAAGATACCACCTTACACCTGTTAAAATGGCTATAATCACTAAGAGAAAAAAATAAATGTTGGAGAGATTGTGGAGAAGAGGGAACCCTCATACACAGGATGTATTAGTTTTTTTGTAGATCTCTTAGGATTTTGTATTATGCAAATAAAAACTAGTTTTATTTCCTCCTTTGCAACTTTTATGCACTTAAAAAAATTTTATTCCTTGGTTATAATCACCAAGACAAAAAATAGCAAATGTTGGAGAGGATGTGGAGAAAAGAGAACTCTCATACACTGCTGTTAGGAATGCAAACGTGTGCAGCCACTATTGAAAACAGTATGAATATTTTTGAAAAAATTAAAAACAGAAATACCATATGACCCAGTTATCCCACTTCTGGGTATCTATCCAAAGAATTTGAAATCAACAATTCAAAGAGACTTATGCACCCCTATGTTCTTTGCAGCATTATTTTCTAAAGTCAAAAAGTGGAAGCAACCCAAGTGCCCATCAACTGAAGAGTGGATAAAGCAGATGTGGTATATATATAGAATGGAATACAACTCAGCCATAAAAAAAGACAAAACTGTCCCATTCACAGTAACGTGGATGGACCTGGAGGGTATTATGTTAAGTGAAATAAGCCAGACAGAGAAAGACAAACACCAGATGATTTCACTCATTTGTGGCAGATAAAGTAACACATGGACCAAGAGAACAGCTTAGTGTTTACCAGAGTGTAAGGGTTTTGGGGGATGGGCAACAGGGGTAAGGGGCACATTTATATGGTGACTGACAAATAAGAATATATGACTGAAATTTCACAATGTTATAAACTATTATGATCTCAATTTTAAAAAAAACTTCCCTTCCTCTTCTTCAGGGGACTTAAGTTCAGACTGACTTCTGGCCTCTCTCCCTTATTGCATAGCCTTGAATAAAATTTTCCTTGCCTGTTGAAAAAAATATTTATTCTTGTCCTATCACACTGGCTAGTACCTCTAACACAACACTAAGTAGAAGTGAGAAGAGTGGACGTCATTACTTCTTTTTCATTCTTAGGGAGAAAGCATGCAGTTTTTGCCATAAAAGACCATGTTAGCTGTAAATTTTTTGTAGACGCCCCTATTTAATTTGAAAAAGTCCCATCTATTCCTAGTTTCTGAGCTTGTTTTTGTTGTTGTTATTGTTGTTGTTGATCATGAATGGGTACTGGATTCTGTCAAATGCTTTTTCTGTGTCTATAGAGATGAGCATATGGTCTTTCCTTTTTCTTCTGTTAATATGGTCAGTTTTGTTTTCTGACTTTGTAACACTAATCCAATTTTACATTCCCAAGGTAAACTCTACTTGTTCATGATATGTTCTCATTTTTATATATTGCTGTGCAGCTCACTCCTCTCATGCACGCTGGCTTGAATATTCTAAACTCCTTGACCTCCCTGCTGTCTGATCTATTTCTCTTCAACTCAACTTAGTGAACCCCTGGGGTCTCCAAGATATTCCTCCCTGAGGATTTATCCTGGAGACTTCCTCCAGGCTGCAAACTGGGGCAAGCACAGAGCTCACCTGATTTGTTTTTCTCTTTTCTTAAATATGACAGTTCTGGCCTGTTATATAATGTCTGAAAACCATTGTTTCATATGTTTTGTCCAGTTTTCTAGGTGTATAAGGTAAGAGAGTAAATCTGGTCTCTTTTATTTCATCATGGATGGGAGTTGAATTCTCAACTCTATCCTCCCACATAGATTTTTTTAAAAATGGAGTTGGCACATTTATTCTCAACTTCATCTGAAATGTAAAATCCAAAAATTAGCCCAAAACTTCCTTGCCAAGAAGAACATTTACAGAGGAATTTCTCTACCTGATGAACTTATTTAGAAAGCTATAATAATTAAAGCATTATGGTATTGGAACAGGAATAGGTCAGTAGTACAAAATGGGGAGTCCAAAAAATTATATATATACACATATATAAACATACATACATATAGATACATACATATATACATACGTATGTCCATATTTAGAGGGATTACATATATGTATTTGGAGGGATATATATTTGGCATTTCAAATCCTGAGTCATAATAGTGGGATTGATATATTTGAACAAATAAACAAAAATACTCTATTCCACGTTAGAAAAAGAAGAGAGACTTGGCAGGAAATATTTACAATGCATAGAACAGAAAAGGCATTAATATTCAGACTATAGCAAAAGATCCTATAAATAAAACCGATAAAGATAACCTATCCAAAGGAAAAAATTGAAAATGACAAAATAAGGAATTGACCAAATAAACATATGAATGATACCTAACTTTACTAGTAATCAAGAAAACACAAATAAAATGAAAAAAGTATCAAATAGGTAAAAATAATTTTTAAAATTGATGTATAAGTCAGGTTCCAGTCAGGAAAACAGAATCTATGCTGGATAGTTCAACAGAGAGACTCTAATATAGGGCAGTTGTTGCAAAGGTGTAAGAAAATCTAAAAAATGCCAAAAGGGGAAATTGAGACTCACCAAAGATTAGCAACAATAGGATCTCCCTTCACGCTGTCAGAGACTGAACGTTTGTGTCTTCCCAAAATTCCTATGTTGAAACCTAATCCTCAATATAAAGGTTATTTGGAGGTGGGACCTTTGGGAAGTGATTAGGTCATGAGGCTGGAGCCCTTATAAATGGGATTAGAATCCTTATAAAAGAGACCTCAGAGAGCTCCCTTGCCCCTTCCACCCAGTGAGGACTCAGGAAAAGAGGGCTGTCTATGAACCAAGAAGTGGGCCCTCACTACACAAGCGAATCTGCTGGCACCTTGGTCTTGGACTTCTCAGCCTCCAGAACTGTGAGAAATTTCTGTTGTTTATGAGCCAGCCAGTCTGTAGTATGCATCCTGTGTTAGCAGCCCAAATGAACGAAGACACACGTGCCGCTGGTAAGAGTATGAATCATTACAGCCTTTTAGAAAGGTAGTTTGACAATATCTGGAATGTATTTAATCCTCTGTGATTTTGTCCTAACCAAATAAGGGTGTGAATAAAGATCTAACTGTAAGCATATTTATTTCATATGTGTTTATAATACCAAAAATTGGAAAAAATATACTACTATTCAAATATTTTTGGAATCAATTTGATGGAAAACTATGCTACCATTAAGACAATAATGTAGAATAATATTTAAAGACATGAGGGAATATTTACAAAAAATTAAATTTAAAGAGCGCTTTCAAGGTATTACATTGCTCTTTTTAATTTTAAAAGTATATGTGGTACATATTTAAGCAGACGTAATTATATTTAACTTGCATATATAACCATAGAAATAGCCTATATCTTTAAATATATAATAGTGAGTATCCTAGAGGGGGGTTTTAACTGATTTTAATTTTCTTCCTTTTCCTTATCTCTATTCTTCACAATCCATATATATTCTTTGTATAGAAAAAAGTTAGGTAGGTACATTCATTTTCAGTTAAATTCATTTATTAGACTTTATTCTCAAGACTAGATGTGAAGGAGGGCACTAACTGATCTTCAAAGATTCATCCAAGCACTATTTTTGGTAGCATTAAAATGAACATAACCTAAATTCCTAACAGAAAGACATAGAAAACGCTAGAAGAAATTTTTACCCAAAAAAAGTATGACCTCATTCTTGGTTGAAATCAGTCTCTCTCTCTCTCTCTCTCTCACACACACACACACACATACACGTATTTATAATGAAGAATGGGCTTATCTCTCAGAGAGATTTATTTTTATCATGCTACATATACACCATGGCATTAATAGTGATAATCTCTGTCTTGGAATTTCATCTAGTTTAGGTTTGTTATTTTCTTTGTCCTTTTTTATCTGTTGAATAAAAGTGACAAATAGAAATGGCAAGCAATAGGACATATTGGAGTATATGAGGAAGCCCTTTGGTGTAAACCTAATTCAGCCTGAGTTTGTTTTTCCAAAAGGGCCTGACGTGGCTGTTGAACATGCATTGTATATCTGCTTTAAACATTTGCAATGTCCCAAAGATAAGAACAAATGCCCTTAAGATAAAGGTGCAACTTCCCCCCACATTGGCATTTCCTTAAGGATGAGCATAATTCCTTAAGCTAGGAATTGATTGCTGTGCTCACCTGTGACCACCCAGCTCACCTGTGACCACCCAGCTCAAGACAACAGAATTGCCACCCTGCAGCGTCCACCAAGACAGCGACCTACTACCTGCTGTGTCCATCAACCACTGTGCTGACAGAGCAGTCTGGTGACTATTGTAAAAGGGACATTTAAATCACGTGAAACATCCTCTTTGGGGGTATATAACCACTCTGTACACCCCACTTCTTTGGTGCCCTTTCTTCCTTTGGGAAGAGAAGCCCCAGGTCATGGTTCTCACATTTTGGCTCAGAATAAACTCACCCAAATTTTCATTTATAGATTGGTTGTGGATTATTTTCCACGACAAAAGGTTATTTATAGATCATCTACTGATATAATGAATAGGCATTACTTTTGTGTAAGGGGGAGAAAGGCTGTCAACAAAAAATTTGCATCCTTTGGATTCATATTTGTCTAGAGCAAAGGAAAAAGCTTTTTTTCCTCCTTTTTCTTTTCATTTAAACAACAAAATGGTAACTTAGCTTGCAACTCTGAAGGAGATGGAAGGCAACTCTGGAGCCCAAGAAAAGACGTTGTGCGCAGGCGCCAAGCCTTTGCAGAGCATGCTGGGAAATGTAGTTCCAGTTGTCCGCGTGGGCCTGTCTGATGGGCTCTCATTGCCGGCTGTGTTCTTTATTTTTTGGTGGAGCGGCCGAACTGGTTATTTCTCCTGCCTTTGCGTCTGAGTGGAAGTTGGAGAGGGTGCTCCGCTCGGGAGAACCCTCCACCCCAGGGATGAGGCGGGGCGGGAGGAGCCTGAGAGAGTGCATTGGCCGGCTTAGTGGTGGGGCGGGGGGGGGGGGGGGGGGCAGGGGCAGAAGAAAGGCGGAGATTAGGAGGTTGGCATTTGGTGTTTGGTTCGCGTTGGAGTCACGTGTGGCGTAGTAATCTGCACCCCGCAGATTATGCAGGCCCAGGTCTGTCTGTGGGTTATGAGGAGGCAGAGCCCTAGCTGTGCATCCAGCCTTAGGAGAGAGGAGTTTGGGCTCCTTCTTCCGGGTTGAGGGTTAGGCAGACAGAGCTTGGGGCTTTTGGGGCTTTGGCTGTGATGGGATCAATCAAGCAGATAAATACAAAAGGCGAGGCGGGGACACTCCAGACTTTGGCAGAGAATTGCAGGAAAACTGATCTAGAAACTTGGTGGCCCTAGAATTTAGTTCTCTTCACGTCCAGTTCTGTGCTCTTTCCTCTGAAATGCACCTCCTCTAGAGGCAGTTCTCTGTTTTATTTTTTTGGTAAATTTTTGAAGCCTCTTGTGTAAAGAGCTGTGGAATTGATTCCCTACTTTCTGTGGGTTTTGACGAGCAGTTGACTGTTGTTCTTTGAGTTGGCATTTGTGAATGCACTTTCAACAACTTAGATGCTTTACAAGTGTTATTATTTTTATTAATAAGCAGGGAGGGGGCTGGTGCACTAGATGTCACCCATCGTGGGAGAGCCAGAGTTTTGGGATTAACTCTGTGTCTGGATTGCCAGGTTGGAGCTGTGTCCCTGGACACTGCAGTGACCGTAGAGACAGCAATGTCAGTGGCGTTTGTGTTTGTACTTAGCAGGGAAGAAATCAGTTCCTAGACTCGTTCTGACCTTAGTTTTAGGGAGGGTGTGAGTTACATCCAGGGACTCAGACAGGGTCCCCATAAAGACAACCTTGATTTCTCAGGACCCCTTTTCTTCTTTAGCTCTGTCTTCTGAAGTCTCTACTTAATTAGATGAGGTGGTAAGAAGGAGGACCTGACCATTGGGCCCTTACTACCTTGGTTTTGGTGAGCAGAACTTTTCAAGGCTGTTGTACCTTAAGCTGGGTTTAATTTCTAAAGTTAACACCTGAAGTTTGAAAAGTCACACGGAGTTAAATATCTCTTGAAATTCTCTTAAATTGCTAATAACTTATATATATACCTACATGTATACAACTATGCAACGGTATATGTATCAATCTTCCTGAATATGTTCTTTCAACATTAAAATAACTCTTGGCATGGCAAGATGCGCACTTCTAAGAGGCATGTAACAGATGAAGAAACAGCAGAATCTCCCATCTCACACTTCACTCCAGATAGCATACTTTCTTGAACCTGTTTGGCAGATTTGTACACATAAAGCTTACAAGTTTGTCTGTAATGTAGCTCAGCTATATTTTTTCTTTCCTGAAGTACCATCCCTGTGTCCAGAGGGAGGAAAGATTTTCTTTCTTTCATTGAATAAATCTTAATTGAGAGCCAGCTTTTTGCCAGGTAAGGGTTGAGGCTCTGAGGTTACAGCACTGAACAAAACAATGAACAACACAGCAAGGAGAAATTCCCTTCTTCCATGGAACTGACAATCTAGGATGGGCACACAGATGACAAACAAGCAAATATACAGTGTGTCAGATGGTGAGTAGTGGAGGAGAGCACACTAGAGTAATGGGGTTATGGAGGGCCTTGGGACAGCTGTTGTTTCCTATTGGGGTTCAGGGAAGGCTTCCATGGTGGTGTGACATTGAGTAGAGACTTGAAGAAAATGAAGAGGTGAGCTTTCCAGGTATCTGGTGGTGGGGGGAATTCCCAGGCAGTGGGAGCAGCATGTGCAAAGGCCCTGATCTGCACATGTGCTCAGCCTGTGTAGGGAACATCAAGAAGGCCATTGTGGACATAGGGGTGAGTACATAGCGTAATAGGAGTTGAGATGAGAGGGTAAAAGGGGTCCAGATCACACAGGGCTGTGTAGACCACTGCGAGGAGTTTGGCTTTTCCTCTGAGAAGGGAAGCCATAGGAAGATGATTGTAGTTGTTTTTGTTTAATCAGCTCTGTCGAGGTATAATTTACATACAGTTTTCCAATTTTGGGGGGAAGATTTTGAGAAGAGAAGTGACCTGATTCGACTGATATTTTAAAGGAACCATTTTGGATGCTCTGTTGAGAATCAACTGTAGGGGAGCAAGAGCAGATACAGGGACACAGTTTAGGAAGCTAAGGCAGTAAGCCAGGTGAGAGCAAGATGATGTCCCCATTTCCTTCCCCTTCCCCTCTGAGGCGTCACTCACATCAGACCTCCACTCCTCCCCCATCTTCACTCTCAGTTCATGATCCTGCTTCCTATTTCACTGAGAGAAGAGAACAACCAGACAAGAACTTCCGAAGACTGTCACCACGACATCCACCAGCCTTTCTGGAAGATTTCCCTTAGGGTCTGTCTTCCTCCTGTTACTACAGAGAAAAGGTCTGTGCTCTGATTTATGGCCAGCCCCTCTGCTGTGCATTAGATCCCACCTCCTCTTCCCTCAGGACAGTGCCTGAGATAATTGGGCAAAATTCAAGATAGTTCCAGTTCTACCATTGGTATATTTTTTGCTTATTTGGATATGTAGGCAATAATAATTTTTTCAGAAAAATAGAAAAAGTCAAATAAAATGCTGATTAAAAAACTTATATATGATCTAATATCCATCGACACTAATTTGCTCTGGAAGAAATCTCTACTAATATATTAAGCTTCTGTCCTTCTTGAGTTACACGGGACTTGTGTTAAAAGAGTTCACCTATAGCCCCATTGGAACAGAACCAAACACATAGCATTTCCTTCCCTTCCAAGCCCATCTCATTTTCAGTTTAGTTGACTTTAAACATAGAAAAGACATCTTTGTCCATTCTCAAAGCTCTGTTATCTATATTTTCAACCTGGGTTTAGATGATTCAAAGGTATCCTGATTGCACTTCACTTGTGTACATATTCCACTGTTGTTGGTGAATGGAGATTTACAGCCAAAAAGTTGCTTGTGTCAACCATGAGGCATTCCGTTTAAAATATTTACAGCTATGTACTTGTTTGATTAAAAACTAATACATTATTATGATAATCATTATTTAAACATTTACTTCATAATATATTCATGTCTTTAGAAAGACTCAGAGAAACTTAAATAGCCCATTGCTCTTTCAAGAAAATCTCTACAGAATTATGAACCAATGATTTTTAAAAAATGTTTTTCCTCTATGAATTTGACTAGTAATTCAAAAATTTTCTGCTGGTTATTAATTTCATAAATAGTGTTTGGGCCATTTTAAAATGGAAAGAATACTGAACTTGAGAATCGGGTAGAAGCTATAGTGCTAACCCTGCTGGTGTCTAACTGTGTGACCTCAGCAAGTCACTTAATCACTGTTGGCTTGAATTGCGTCTTGGGCAAACCAGGGAATTAGCCTTAATGTTTCCTGAGCCTCCTTCCAGATCAAATGTCTTATGGAGCGAAGGCTCACTTCCTGATGCACAGAGAAGGCAACACTACAACACCAGTTTTTGAGAGAAAAAGCTTTATTGCATGGCCAACCAGCAAGGAGACAGGAGGCAGGGCTCAAATCCGTCTCCCCAGGCTGAATGAGGACTGACTTTTAAGGAATTGGGCCTGGGAGTGTTTATACAAAAGTGCTAACTTGGTGGAATGTGATTGGAGGGTGGGAGTGTAACAGTCTTATAAGTACGATGTCCTACAAGTCAAGGGATCCCTCACTTCTTATCAGCTTCCCAACTCCACTTTCTCTTTACATTGAGTTCTGTAGTTGGGGAACTTTTGGTTCCTAAGCAGTCTGAGGTCATCTGAAGACAAGGTTTCCATCTTCTGAGCATGCTCCAGCTACATGACTTGCAGTTTTTGCTCTTTACCCCTGCAAAACAACTTTTGATATAACATTGTTAACGATGCAGTAGGATACAAAAGTCCGCCTGGGATTTGGCCTATGATGGTTACAAATGCACTGATGTGATTTGTGGGGTTTAGAAAGCAAGAGCCTCTAGCAGTCCTTGTCTTTACGGCTCTAAGATCCAAGTCAGCCTTGCAAAAAGAAAGAATTTACAGTTGGATGGTCTTAGGGATGTGGCAAAGAAGAGGATAGTCACACATCTTTGCCTGGCTGATTGTGGAGATGGTTATGAGATGAGAGCATAGTACCCACAGGAGGTTTTTAATAATAGATGTCAAGTCACTGGTATACACGGAAGCAAGAAAGGCAGGACCTACAATTACATTTTTTGGGGGATAGTCATCAGTTCTATCTGGCTACTCTGATCCAGAAGCTTCATAGACTTGGCAGTAACAACAGAGGTACAGTTTAGAACTCTGATATGGAGGCTTCCAGAAACGAAACAGATAAAGGAGTAAACACAATTTTGTAGTTTGTTATTTTTTGTAGTTTGTAGAATATTAATCACTAGTACTCATTAAAGCGTCTACTATCCAAGGGGCACCCTACTAAGTACATGGAGATTTTAAAAAAATCAGTGATCATAGCCCTTGCTCAGTGCAATGGGTTCCTGGACCCAATTCCAACGTGTCTGTGTGGAGGCTTCCCCACACCAACAAACAGTTCTCAGATGCCAGCAGAGTGCAGAGTGGCCGAGAATTCAGCTTAATTCTGACCCTATCTGCCTGGAGATAGAACCAAACTCCACAGGTAAAGGGCTTGGTCCCACGAGACTGCCCTCCACTTCAAACACTGGTCATAATCCCAGGTTTGTTACCTGTGCTACTGACCAACTGGCTCCAACCTGGAGGTTCCAATAACCCCCTCCAACTCAGGATGCCTGTTGCAAATCCAGGTTGTTACCTGTGCTTCCGACTTACTGGCACCCTCTCCTGGTTTGATTAATTTGCTATAACAGCTCAGAGAATTCAGGGTAACACTTATGTTTACCAGTTTATTAAAGGACAGGACAAGGGATACAGATGAACATCCATATGGAAGAGATGTCTAGGGCAGGGTACCAAGGAAGAGGTGCCAAGCTCCCACCCCCTCTCCAGGCATACCATTCTCTCAGCAGCTGCATGTGTTCACCAACCCAGAAGCTCTCCAAGAAAGGGCCGAGGGGCTGTCATTTTCAGTTTTCATGGAGGCTTCATTATGTAGTCATGACTCACTAAGTCATTGGCTATTGGTAACTGATTGAACCTCAAGCCCCCCTTCCCCAGAAATCAGGGTTTGGAACTGGAAGTTCCAATCCTTTATCACCTGGATAGTTCTCCTGACAACCAGCCCTCACCTTGGCGTGGGAACCAAAAGTCACCTTTATTAACATAAATGAAATTCCGAGGGTTTTGGAAGTTGTGAGCCAGGAACTGTGGATGAAACCCACACATATATGAGAAACATATTTTGGTTATCTGAATGACCAAATGTATATTGCTTATAAGTCACAACATAGCACTTAGAAATATAAAAGTTGACCACAAGAAACATGAACTCTCACCTTGCTTTGCAGTTTGAAGGCACTCAGTAAGTGTTGAACTGGAAAATGCAATTAATATGGTTTAGCTGTAGGTAGGTCTGCATAGACAAAAGGGGATGGAGTAGATGATATTTTAGGATCCTAAATCCTACTCAATTCTGAACTTTTTATGGCAATGTCATAGACAATCTGGACACTTTCATGGACTGTTGAAACATAGGAAAACATAATGTCTTGAATCAGGCTTCTTTAAGATAGCAGGCTTAACTAGCAGCATGCTGTAGTATAAAGACCACTGAATTGGGAAGCAAGAGAAATCTTTATTCGTTCACTCTTTCAAGGAATATTCATTAGATGTGTAATATGTGCCAGGTTCTATGTGTCGTGCTGAAGATGGAAGAGAAAATGAGTCAGACAGTATCACTGTCCTCGAGAAGCACATTGTCTAGGAAGGAAGACAAAACATTGGAAGTTCAACATTAAAGTATAATTATTGTAGTAATAGGGGGAAGTATAAGGTGCTATGAATTCATTTTTGCAGGTAACATAAGTGTTGTTAAAATATATGGTATGACTGTAATGTGACTTTAATATGTATTAATAAGTGTTCTTTCCAAAAAAGATTCCCTCCCCCTAAAAAGACTGTTTCAGTTTAAACACCCACTAAAAGTGTATGAAGGCACCCATTGCCCCACATACTTAAACAAGTACTAGATATCATCAGTTTTTAATATTTTTGCCAATCTGATGTTTGAAACAAGATATTTCATTTAAATTTTCATTTCCATGATTAAAAGCAGGTGAAAATCTTTTCATATATTTATTGGTCATATGTATTTTTTTCTGTAAATTTCCTGTTCATATCCTTTGCTCATATTTGTTGCATTTTATTTTTTCCTAATTGACTTTTAGGAACTCTATATAATATAGTTAATGATCCTTTCACGTTATTAGTCGCAAATGTTTATTTCCAATATGACTTCTCTTTTTGAATTTTGTTGATTAAATTAAATGTTTAATTATATGTTAGCGTAGTCAAATCCGATAATATTTTCCTATATAACCTCCAAGTTTTATTTCTTTTTACAGGACTTTCCCACTGCAAGATTATACAAATATTTTTCTGGTTATTTTATGGTTTTTAGTGTTTAACTTTCATTCACTTATAATTTATTTTTGTAAGGTGGTGGTAAGTTTATTGTTTCCTAAATGGATAAGCCAGTTGTCCTAAGATTGTTTATTGAATTTCCATCCTTCCTCAAATATTTGAAATGCCACCTTTGTCATATATTAAATTCCTATAAAGAAAGGACCTATTTCTAGATTCTTTATTCTGTGTTATTATTCTTTGACTCTATTCTTGCATCAGTACTGTTACCACCCAAGGGGGGGTCGTCTGCTCGCCACAAGACATACCAATAGTCAGGAAGGAAGGTGGTAGGAGAGGAAGGACTTTATCACAGCTTGCTAGCAAGAGGGAAGATGACCAACTCATGTCCAAAAGAACCACCTCCCAGAACAAAGACTACAGGTCAGTTATATGTAGGACTGGTCTCCAGGGAGGGGAGGTGGCTGGTCTCTGGGTTGGGGACAGACATCGGGTCCCAGTTCCTGACAGTCCTTTGTTTTACTGGATCAGAGAATGGAGCAACACCCTATACCCTGATCTTTCAGTTGTCATTGCTGATGCCTATCAGCATAGGCTCTGCCCACGGGTCATCACATTCCTAAGGAAGTCAGAAAAACAAAGTTATCATCTCAAAGCAGCTGGAAGGGGCCACAAAATCTTCAGAGCAGGTCTGGGCTAGTTAGTCAGAGGTCATTTAATGTTAAAATATGGTTTCTTTTCTACAATATGGCTTCCTTTATGTCAACCTTGTGTTGAGCCGGTACCAATTCCCTTCTGTCAGTTATACCCCCAGCATAATCATATGCTGGTGTAGGAAATAGGGCCATTGTGTTCAGTCTGGCTACTTCCTGCTCAATCAGGGCCACTTGAGGGGACCATAGCATGGAAGAGTTACCCTCTTCTTGATATGGGCCAGGGGGTTTCTAAGAGGAAGTTGTCATGCTGTCCACTTGGAAGCCTTGGTGGATAAGGTAGATAAACATTTTATTCCCAATTTAATGACTGAGCATAACAGTCGATCTGTTAATACTAAGGCAAGGCCCCCTTTTCTTATACTGACAAGGATGGATTGCATCCCAGCTGGTATCCAAGAGAAAAGATTAGTACATCAGTCACCTAAATCTGGTAAGGAAGAGGTTTGATGGTTTATAGTTGTCTGTATCCAGGTGGCTTGTTCCCTTATTTTACTAATTCTCATTTCTACCTGGAAGAAGGATTGATGTACGTGCAGCAGGTGGGCTCCCAAAGTTAGGCCCAATTGTGTGAGCAAGTGACCAGGTATTTAATAAGATGTATTTCTAGAGAGACAAAAAGAAAAACAAGGTTAATGGTGGGAACAAATTATAAACCAATTTCTGAACCCAAGTGGCAGCCAGTCAAAAAGATCTAGATGTCAGAGTCAAAGCATCTTTTGTCTTTTGTCTCGTGTCTCGGATGATGTCATCGAGTGTTCGGATCCCTTTCTGAGTGGCTTACACAGCAGCAGACGTGAATCTCTCTTAAGTTTCTATCAAGTCCTCCAGCTTCAGTTTGCAAGGCTTCAGGAAAGGGGGCAGCTTCTGTTCTCATGATTCCAAATGAAAATGATGGAAAAAATTGAAGACGTTAGTTTTGAGGTTTGCATCCAGATCTTTCAGGAGACTAGAAGAATTCTTGATCCAGTCCAGTTTACAGATATAACAAAAACCTCAAAGACAATTAACAGAACAAGAATCTAATATCCATGAATGTGTGCTATCGCTTCTACTGAAACATAATTTTTCTCTCTAAAATCACCCTCATTTTTAATAAAAGATAGTCAAAGTAAGATTACCTGGTTTGCAAAATAAGTCTAATTTCAATAAAACTTGGTCCAATTATTTATGTAAGTGTCGCAAGAACAGCAATTAATTATATAGGCTCTTTTAAACCTGCTTTGCTGGAACGTTTTATAAGGAATCTCAAATTGAAGTTTACAGGCCTCTCCAGGCCCAAAAAGCCAAGCCAAGGACTTGCCATCAGATTTTGCCTGCAATACCTACAGATTTGGGTGGATTCCTCTCTTCTTGAGGTACCCCCAAATATTTTGAGGTTCCAGGCACCTGCCAGATAAGTGACCTTCCTTCCTTACCCATAAGGTGCCTAGGAAACAAGGTACCAGGCCAATATTTCCAAGTGGCTTTATTCCAGAAAGTTAACCTTTATTCCTCAAAAGCTGTCTTGTCATGTCTGAGACTGTATGGTTCTCTCAAATATGACATTCCAATCAAAGCCTTGGTAATGTAACCAGTGTTTCCAATTGTGTCCTGTTTTAAGGACAAGAGATTCTTTCTGAACTTATGCAGATAAGTTTATTGCCATGAAAATAACCATACTCACTCACAAAGAGTTTCCACATTCTGGAGGGATCAGGTAGGGAGAAAAAGATAGATATTTCAGTTCTCCCCACAAAGGTATAATTTCACCAAATTGCTATATTTCATAGTTAGCATGAGAGAAAAGAGAAAAACATTTCCTTAAATATGAGAAAACAAAACAAAACATCAGAAAAATCAACAATATCTCAAGGAAAAGCCACAAATTTCAGTGATCATCATCAGTTCACTCAGCCCTGTGTAATCGATTCTTGACCTTAATCTTCTTAGCAGTTTCATGAAGTCATCAGTTTCTCTGTTAGAGTTCTGTAATTTCTTACCCATTTCAATTTTATGATCTGAAAGTTTACCAGAAACCTGTACTCTAGAGTAAGTGCCACAGATTTCTCTGAAGATTAAATGTATTTTTCAAATCATCAGAGTAAAACAATAACTGTGTCTAAACAAGAAAAGACTCAAAATGGAAATTGACAAAGAAATTTGGCTAATTTTTTTGACATATGACACTTTAAAATAACCAGAATTATAGCTGACAACCAGGACAGATCAGAATTTTAGGAATGTTATATAATTTTAAAAGATTTACATCAACAGCCTTTACCCACATGATACCACCTAGGATGTTTATCATAACTTATTTGACAATGCTTCCCATGTAATTTAACATGCCAAATAAGCCTAATTAGTTTAGTATTTTCCTCCTTATAGGAAGAGAGAGCAGATCTCTTTGAGAAGTTTTAGGGGCCCTCTGAAAATCCTCAGAGAAATTCTCTTCCTTCTTCCAGGTCAAAAGAAAGCTTTTATTTGGGACTTGAGTATTTTGGGGGCAGGGAAGAGAGCTTGTCAAAAAATATCAAATGGCTTTAAAGCACTTGTTCATATAGGAAATAATGCTCAAGTATCTATTCAAAGTGACAACAGAAACAGTCAAGAGGAGTTAAAACAGTCAAAAAGTCTTGAGACCTCAGTCCTTCTGAATGTAGGAAATTATTTTAGCAAAAGATAGATTTTCTGTCTTTCAGGCAGACTTAAAGCAGACCAAAAGCTCAGGAAAATTATCCTCCTGAGAGAAAACCAAATTTTAATTTTTGCACCAGCTTATTTTTGACGTTAAAACTCATTTACTCCATTGGATTTACTTTAATCTAAGCCAACATGACCAAGCATAAAAGTCCCTTCAGGATTTCTCCTTCACAAACCTTCTACAACTTTCTTTTTACATTCAGAATTTGTCTCATGCTTTCTTTCTTCCCATCTAGTATTTTAGGAGAAATTTTATCTTTCTTAATGCAGAAAACTAAAACACTTCCATTCTTTATACCTTCTTTACCAAAAATATACATTTTACTTTCCTTGAATAGAAAGATGTTTGCCTTATTAATTTACAGTATCTTTAATTACATATATTAATTAGAATTTTTAACCCTTACAGACCCTAGTAAAAACTAAAAAGCTAAGCAATTATGAACTGTCTTTTATACAAGCATTCTAAACACTTTTCATAATTTCTAGAAACACGCCACTGCATGGTAATAAAACACAAGATATGTTTACTAATAGACCCAAATACTTTTGGCCTCTTTGCAGTAAGAAGCCAAAAGTAGATAACTTAGACATGTTCAACAATAATGTTTGTGTTCCATCCTGTCCAAAAATGACCCACATACTCAACAGATTTTTATCATTTAACTTAACCTAGCAAAACTCTAAAGTTTTGAGTTACTAAAAGAATCTGGAAACTGTATTTTCAAGTATACGGACCATAAAACATAATTATTGTACCCAATACTCTTACTCATTTTCATCTATCTAAATGATTTGTTTCCAACAATTATGTTCAGATTACCCATGAAAACTGCATGAGACTTTAGATGAAATTAACTATCATTTAAAGCTATTATTTTGCTGACAAATTTGTAACAACAACGTGAACTTATTTGACTAGTAAACACAGGCTGCATGTCTGCATCATATCCAAATACTAACAACTCTGATGACATGGCTATGTAAAGCAGACCAACAATCTTAAACAAGCTTTCACTTACTAAATATTAATTTATATCATGTTAACTTGGAAGACATTGGGTTAATTTCTATAAGTTAGAATTTATGTAAGTGCTTTTTTAAAGCCAATCAAACAGAGCTCTTAATTTTGGCCACACCATCCAGAGGTAAAATATTACACATATATAACATGCATATAGACACACATACACAGAGTCTCCAGACTTATTGTTTTAAAACTACTGCCATGAATCATTTACAGTAATATGAAGCTCCCTAGTTATGAATCCAACTATTTTTTAAGCCCTTTTAGAAATATTTGTGAAGAAGACACTCAATACATTAGATTTTTGGAAAGGGTACTCTTATGGGCATTTTTTCCTTTCCCCCTTTTTTTTCCCCTTCAGACCTAGGAATTTACTACATCACAAAGGCACAGAGAAACCACTCATGTTTTCTCCAAGATGAAGTTTCTGGGGCATAGACCATCCAGTTGAAAGTGTTTCCAGTTAGTTAAAAGGCACCCAAGGGGTGAGTCTCCAGGGGTGCTTGAGTCATTTCCCGTGGTGGTAAAGCCAGTGTCTGATTGACAGCAACCAAGAGAAGGGTGCAGAGCCTGACTGCAAGCATCAATATAGTTATACGATTTGGTCAAATCCTGCTCAGCCTGGGCACTTAGTCCCTGAGCCACCACACGTCAACCAGGGAAGCAGGAGGCAAAGGCCTGGAGCTGGCTGGGGGCTGGGGCTCCCAGTGCCAGAGTTGAGAGTTAAGTACAGAAGGTCCAGGTTCTGCTCAGGTCCAGCCTGAACATAACCTCAACTTGGTGACAACACAGGACCTGACGAACAAGACAAAGAAAGGAAAAGAGAGGATCAGGCCTCACCCTCACGGCCTCTTCGCATCAATTATCAAAATAAGGGTCACACAAACAACAGTTCCCACGCTGGGGTACACAGCCCCAGCAGGACAGTTCACAGAATAAATTACAGGTCTTCTATCCTCATAACTGACTCAGTAGGTGCCTAAATACTCAACAAGTCAACTTCCAAGAGAGGGCACCCCACTTGGGGTTGCCGGGGTGATTAGGTCCAGAAGCCAGAGGTGGAGCTCCCAGGGGTGGAGCCTTTGACTGTTGAAAGGTTTCTTTCTTGGTTTGAAAGCTCAAAAAGAGCCCAAAATGGCTGCTGTAACTTTAAATTATCCCAGGTTATCTTGCTAGCTGTTTACAGTTATCTCCAGTTTTAAGGGGCCTTTACCAAGTGGCCACAACAAGCAAGGTAATTTCTAAAGATGGTTTGTTACGACCACTGAGAAAGTCAGCGCCCGAACACCCAACTTTAATCTATTTACTGACACAGATACACAGAAAAAACAGATACTAGCAAACTAGTTCCCTGATTTAGGGTATAAAGTCTTACAACTATTCCCACTCAAGTGCATGCCCAGATGGTCCTAACCTTTAAATAATTCAATTTTTACCTATCTTTCAATTTTACTTTCCTTTTATTACCAAACTTTTCATACTTGTAGCTAATACCTTCAATTCCTATTCTGTTACAGTGTTTGAGGTTAAATTCTTATCTTCTCTTTTTCTACTAAAATTATTGTGAACAGACTCCGAATCCTGAATTCTTTCTTGAGAGTAACCCAGTCTTTATTCTTTTCTGTATTCAAACTTTCTGCTGCATTTGATATTTTGTCTTTGCTTACGTGACATCACTAGATTCTTTTCCATTCTAATCTCTTTCCAGATGCTTTTCCATTAGCTTCACTTCCTCCCTAACAAAAATACATACACTTTTAAGGCTTATTTTATATTACTTTTTATCTCAAAGTATCCATGCATTCTGATATCCTCAAATAGTCTTTCTGTGTCACTAATTCCCTAATACATTTTTTATACAATAAATATCAGCCCAAATATCTCATTTGCATTCTGTCCTCATAGTTTCCCAGCTTAGAGTCTATCTCAACATCACAAAATTCATACTAGAAAGAAACCATATGTGTGTATTGAATGTGGGAAGACCTTCAGCTGGAGCACGCATCTTATTGAACATCAGGGAATCCATTCTTGGGGGAAATCCTATCAGTGTAAGGAATTTTGGAATGTTTTTAGCCACAGCACATCATTAATTCGACATCAAAGAACTCATACAGGAGAAAAACCCTATGAATGTAATGCATGTGGGAAAGCCTTCAGTCATACCCCAGCCTTCATCAACATCAGAGGATTCATACTGGAGAGAAACTCTATGAGTGTCACGCATGTGGAAAGGCCTTCAATTGGAGGGCATAGCTTACTGAACAGCAGAGAATTCATACAGGAGAGAAACCCTACCAATGTAATGAATGTGCGAGATCCTTCAGTTTAAGCTCATCCCTCACTAAACATAACCAAATACATGCACGGGAGAAACCTTCTGGATGTAATAAATGTGGTGATTTTTTTGTCAGAGCAAATCTTTAATCTGACATCGGAGAACTCATTTCAGAAATTAGACCCTATCAGAGTAATAAATGTGAGGAAGCCTGCAGCCGTGGTTCACCACTTACACCTGAACACTCACAATGGCAAGAAACCCTAGGATTGTCACACAAGAAAAACTTTAGGCAAATACTCATTCACTCATTATAATGTTTGTACTCAGAAGAAACAGTGTTCTTGTAATTAATCTGAAACATTTGTTAGCATTGAGAGAAAAACATGTAGTGGAACTATTCGTCTTGAAGACTGAAGTTTGCTTTTTAAAGTCATATTTAGAAAATTGTTTTCAGGCCTAATTTATTACAAATGTATATATTTGCTTATAATAAAAGTCTTTTCAGGTACACAGAAATTTTAGTGGGGTAATGAAAATTGTTCACTGTTTACATAATCTCCTTTCCTTTTACTAACTCCCATGTTATTTTTCAATGTTTAAGAAATATCTTTATAGAGGGTTTAAATTTTAAAAATTGACAAATTCAATAGCCATAGACAAAGAGATATCATATGCATTATTTTTCAGTATTCATGACATTTTTTTAAATGGACCATTTATATGGCTATAAAGAAAATCTCAACAAATTCTCCCTGAGGGAAATATTCGAGTCCTCCCTTTTTGATTTTTAACCACAATGAGATAAAAGTAGAAATGAACAACTGAAAGCATCACAAAACTATTTAGAAATTGAATAATTTTCTAAGTAGTTTTTAGGGTTAAACAATAAATCCAAACAGAAAAAAGTACAATTACTAGAAAATAATACAGCTAGAAATCAATTATTCAATTCAAAACATAGGGATTAGAATAATGATATAAACCCAAAGAAGATAAAAGGAATGCATTAACGCAGATAAAAGCACACATTAATGAAAGAGGTACAAAAAGTACATTCTAAAAGCCAATAGACAGACTTCTAGCCAGTAGGATAATGGGAAAAAAGGAGAAAACACAACATCTACAAGTAAGAAAAGGAATATAAACACAGATAAAAGGGAAGTTAAATTTTCTAATTCAATCTTTAACAAGTCAAATCTACTATTTTAGTAAAGGCAATACGGAGATTTGTCATAGGACTTCCAGACTAGTCCAAAAGTAGAAATGTGCATTAATAAAGAAAAAATATGTCTTAATAGATGCTGTAAAAGTATTTGGCAAAATTCTACAGGCATTGATGTTTTTTAAGTTAGGAATAGAAGGAAATTTCCTTAAATTGATAAAGGATGTTTACTGGAAAACTACAGTAATCACAGCAAATACAGAGAAGCATCCTTACCAGAGACGAGAATGAGACAAATGATATTTGATGTCACCACTGTTAGTCAACATTGTTTGAAGGTCTCAGATAATTCAATAAGTGGGAAAAAATGAGATAGTCATATTTGAAAGGAAGGCAAAAAAACCTAACATCATTTGAGATGATATGTTTGGTAACTAGAGAATTCACTAGGAAAACTACTAAAGTGGAGCGGCCAGCCCAGTGGCACAGAGGTTAAGTTCGCACGTTCCGCTTCAGCTTCCTGGGGTTCGCTGGTTTGGATCCTGGTTGCAGACATGGCACCACTTGGCAAGCCATGCTGTGGTAGGCATTCCACATATAAAGTAGAGGAAGATGGGCACAGATGTTAGCTCAGGGCCAGTCTTCCTCAGCAAAAAGAGAAGGATTGGCAGTAGTTAGCTCAGGACTAATCTTCCTCAAAAAAAAAAAAAGTCTTAAAAAAACTACTAAAGTGGAGATTATATACATATATGTGTCCACAATGCACAAGTAAATAGAAAATACAATGGAAAAAAGTGACAGTCACAATATTGACTACAAGCAATCTAAAAATATCAGGAATAAAAAAAAATGCAAGAGATGATTATAGGATAAGCCTTTTCTAAAGAACATAGAATATTATAATAAATGAAGAGACATAATTGGAAAAATAATATGAAGATTCAACTAGTTTCAAATTTATCTTTGATTTGCAAATTAAAACAAAAGCTCAATGGAGTTTTTTTCTTTTTTTCCTTTTTCTCCCAAAGCCCCGAGGTACATAGTTGTGTACTTTTAGTTATAGGTCCTTCTAGTTGTGGCATGTGGGACGCCACCTCAGCACGGCTCAATGAGCAGTGCCATGTCCGTGCCCACGATTCGAACTGATGAAACCCTGGGCTGCTGAAGCAGAGTGCGTGAACTTAACGGGGCCGACTTGGCCACGGGGCTGGCTCCTAAAACCTCAATGGAGTTTTAAGAAATAGTAGCTTTATTGAAGTATAATTCAGATACCATACCATTCACTCTTTTAAAGCTGTATAATTCAGTGGTTTTTAGTATATTCACAGAGTTGTGCAACCCTCACCACTGTGTAAGTTGAGGACATTTTCATCACTCCAGAAAGAAACCTCCTACCCATTGCAGTGACTCCCATTGCCCTTCTCCCTCCAGCCCCTGGCAACCACTTGTCTACTTTCTCTTTCTGTGGATTTGCCTGTTCTGGCCTTTTCATATCAACAAAATCACAGGATACGTGGCCTTTTGTGGCTGGCTTCTTTCACTTAGCATAATATTCACAGGTTCATCCATGTTCTAGCATATATGAGTACTTCATTTCTCTTTAGGGCTAAATAAAATTCCGTTGTATGGATCTATCACATTTTGTTATCCATTCATTGATTGATGGACTTGTGAGTTGTTTCCACATGCTGGTTATTGTGAATAATACAGCTGTAAACATTCATGTGCAAATTTTTGTTTGGACATGTTTTCAGTTCTCTTGGGTATACACCTGGGAGTGAAATTGTTGAGTCATCTGTTTAACTTTTTAAGGAAATGCCAGAATGTTTCCTAAAGCAGCTGCACCATTTTACAAGCCCACCAGCAACATATGAGGGTCCTTATTTTTCCATATCTTTGTCAGTACTTGTTTTTTTTTTCTGTGAGATGTATATGTATATAAATACATGCGTATAAATATATATGTATAAGTTTGTTGGAGAAACGTATATTCAGATCCTTTGCCAATTTTAAATTAGGTTACTTGTTCTGTTATTGTTGAGTTGTAAGAGTTCTTTACATATTCTGGGTACTACATCCTTATCATATAGCACAAGCGGTTTTAATTTTGATTAGTCTAGTTTATCTATTTTTTCTTTTATTGTTTGTCCTTTTGGTGCAATCCAAGGTCATTAAGATTTACATATTTTCTTCTAAGAGTTTTACAGTTTTAGCTCTTTTAGGTCTATGATCCATTTTGAGCTAAGTTTTTAGTATATGGTGTGAGGTAGGGGTCCAGCATTATTCTATTGCATGTGGATATTCAGCTGTCCCAGCACCTTTGTTGAAAAGACTGTACTTCCCCACATTTAATTGTCTTAGCATCCTGGCCACTCAATTGAGTTTTAACATGAAATTTAGTACACTAAAAATAAGTATATTCGAATAACTAAAAGAATGTTAAAAGTTAGAAACAACAAATGGGGCTTGCCCTCCAAGCAATCCAAATGGTAGTCTGTAGGAAACAAAATAGGTGGCACACCAAGATGAAACAATTGGATCTGAGAATAGAAAACAAAGAGAAATATGCAATGTGAGAGTTTAGTATATGATAACAACATCTCAAGACAGTAGATAAAGACTGGACTAGTCAATAAGTGATGTTGGGATAATTGGCTATTTATTTGGAAAGATAATTACTTCATAACATACACAAAATTAAATTCCAGAAGAGAATAAGTGAAGGTCATTTTATGGTAGTTTTTCAGGAGACAGGAGCTGGGCACACAAATCAGGTTTTCTTCAGATCCTTCCATAGCCACTATTGGATAAACACAAATTTAAGAAGAGTCTGGAAAAAGCTTTATTGTAATCACTGATAGAATTATAATGGCATGTCTCTCTTCAAATCATTACAAAAAATGGAGAAAGCAAACAACAGTGCTTTTGGGAGATAAAAATTGAAAAGGGATAACCCTAAAACAAAGTAAGAAGATTTAATATAACAATTTCAATACTGAAGGTCCCTTTTAAAAAGTTCCAACCTTTAGATTACATTTACAGGAAGGAGAACTGCCATTTATTGGTTGATAAATTAAATTGTATAAGAAATTAAGTGCTAAGGTCATGTAACTCATCCATGGTCTCCCAGCTCTTAAGGGTAGAACCAAGACTACAGAACAAAATACATCTAAAATGAAATTATGCAAAAATGTCATAATACAAAGTAGACAAAGATAAATTTGTAGGGTTCTGAACAAAGCTTGAATGAATTTTGTAATGACACCATACACAGGGGCCTATGCCATAGGGTAGATTCCACTACTGGGTAGAATATGGACATAGGAAGCTGAAGGTACGTATATTCACTTCCAAGGGCTGCTGTGACAAATCAACACAAACCAGGTGACTTAAAACCCAAGAATTTATTGTCTCACAGTTCTGGAGGCCAGAAGTCTGAAACCAAGGGGTCGGCAGGGCCACATTCCTTTTGGAGGCTCTAGAGGAGAATCCTTCCTTGCCTCTTCCGACTTCTGGCAGCTGTCAGCGTTCCTTTTGGCTGTGTCACTCCAGTCTCTGCTGCTATCTTCATATGGCCTTCTCCTCTGTGTCTATCTTCTCCTCTTCTGTCTCTTATAATGGTGCTTGTCATTGGATTTAGGACCCACCTGGATAGTCTCAAGACCCTTACTTATATCTGCAAAGATTTTTTTTCCACAAAGAGTAACATTCACACTTACCAGGGGCTTGGACATGGACATATCTTTTGGGGGGCCACAATTCAACCCACTACAGTACATGAAACCGGAGGACAATAATGAATCACAATTGCAGCAGAATGCAAACAGATGAAGCCTTTCTGTGTGTTAGGATAAGAGGTCAGGCAAATGTTGAGGTCAGAAATCCTGGCTGGGATTGGCTATAGATTAGAAGATGGAATGTAAAGTTAGGCTAAGCCAGTGATCTTCAAACAGGAATTCCTGGAGGTACATGGAAACAGAAGTAGGTATGGTTTCAAGATAATTAGTTTCCATATCCTCTTTCCTAAAACTTATTCCTTGAAAATGAACCCGTGTCCACAATCACTCTTCTCCAGGTTTACATAAGACAGGTATGTTCCTCACCCGTGTCAACTTCTGCATCACCACACAGATGAAAGACTTCCCTGTGATCAAGGAAGACACCACGAAGCCCTATGGCTTCCTTCCATCAAGGGTGAAGGATAGGATTAGAAATAGTGTGTTTTGGCCAATGTCAGGACTTGTAAAATGAGATTATGGTGGAAGGAGTGGTAGAAGTAATGAAACTTTTTAAGAACTTCTCTTATCTCCCCAACTGTTGTCAAAGAACGTCTTGCTCTTCAGGGAGGCTCCCTTGAGAGAAAACAAAAGGAAATATTAATGCTAAAAATAGCCTTCTTCATATAATTAAACACAAACAAGTATTCTCACTTGTTCTTAATCTTCATCCCTAGGTGAGTTTTTAGCTGGAAAGAGAAAGCTTTTTTTTCTTGGAAGATGGGGCCTGAGGTAACATCTGTTGCCAATCTTCCCTCTTCTTCTTCTTCCCCTTTCCCTCCCCCTCCCCTCCTCCTTTTTCCCAAAGCCCCCCAGTACATAGTTGTATATTCTAGTTGTGAGTGCCTCTGGTTGTGCTATGTGGGATGCCGCCTCAGCATAGCTTGATGAGCAGTGCTAGGTTTGCGCCCAGCACCCGAACCAGCGAAAACCTAGGCCGCTGAAGCACAGCATGTGAACCTAACCACTTGGCCACATGACCCGCCCCACTATTGAAATTTTCCATCCTTCTATTTTGTCTGTTCTTCTATTTTGTTGTCCCTTGATTATAAGCCAGTGGTACTGAGAACTTTGCATGTCAACTAAGTTTTGATTATGTGCTTGTCATCATGATGAATGCACCACAGAGATTCAAGTTGATGGCATCTTTCACCAGGAAGAGTTCTCTTTCTTTCTTTTTAAAGCAGATAGCACCACCTCAGCCAAGCTGAGTTAGTGCTGGGTTGTTTGATAAGATTTATTTTACCTCCTGATTGTTTCTTTTCCAGGATGTGGCCCTCCTGGGCACTCAGTAGAAAATGTGGCAGGTCTTTGTTTCCTCAGCCCTGAAAAACTGTGCGAGATTTTCTTTTCCATTCAGAGGTTTTCATATTAGGTCTTCAGACTCCCACCCCTTTCAGCTTAAAAATTCACTCATACTTTCTGGGAAAAGTCTGGCCATGTGTTTGAGAAAGTATTTCTGAACAATAGCAATGAAGGCCTGTATCAGTGCACCGGGTCATCCACTTCTGAGGAAGTGAGAGGTGGTCTGAGGTAAGGCTCTACAAAGACCCTTGAGCAGTTTCAACTGGCTTGGCTGGTTGGCCGGAGACCTTAAAGGAAGAAAATTTGTGTATTGTAGGGAAGGAATTCTAGGTAAGAGGCAGGTGCGTGGGATTGTGCACAGACTGCAAATCTTTGTGTCTCAGAAAGAATCTTCTGCAAAGGGCGCACTCAACAACCAGATGTACAAGACAACTCAACTGGTAAATGCCGGGCAGGCTCTGCATTTCCCACTACAGTGCTTGTGCAGTGGGCTCATGAATTGAGAGACCATGATTACAGGGGGAGGTGTTACATGGTGTTACATGAACAGCCTGACAGTATGGTCTCCCTCTCACATGGCTGACCTAGCTCATGTTGCTGTTGAATGCCTGAATCTTTATCAGCAAGACTGACTGTAAGCCTCTATGTGGTAACATCCTCCAAGAGATCAGCCAGCCACTTGTGGCACGTTGATCATAATGGGCACTTGCCACCCTGGAAGAGGCAGTGATTTGTCCTTACCAGAATTGACAACGAACCTAGATGTGGGTTTGTCATCTGTGTCTGCAGCAACTCTGACCTCACCATTAATGGAGAGCTTGCTGAGTGCCTAATTTAGGATCATTGCCTCAGACCAGTGCGCCCATTTTATGGTGAAGGATGTGTGACAATGGGCATATGATCATGAAATCCTGGTCTTACCATATGCCATATCACCTGGAGGCTGCCATCCTGATAGAATTTTGGAACGGCCTCTTTAAGACTCAGCTAAGGCACCAGCTTAGGGATGACACCCTATAGGGTTAGGGAGCTGCTGTCCAAGTTGTGGTACATAGATTAAAGCTATGCCCCCCACATTGTTCTCTATCCCTGAGTTAGAAACCTTGGTTCTTTCCCTCTTGAGTAGGGAAAATCCTACTTCTCCACATCCTGCACGGCTCCTGTACCCTCACCCTACTGCCACACTCACACACAAAGAACACTTCAGAGGCTGGCCTGAAGTGTTATCATTTCCTTTCCTGATTTTAGACCTTTGTTCTTTCATAAAAAGAAAGTATTTAAAACTACAGATTTTCTTCTAAACACTGCATTAGCTCCTTCCCACAAATTTTGGGATAGTGTATCTTCATTGTCATTTAACTGACCTGAATGTTTTATAATTTTCTTGTGATTTCCTCTTTGATCTGGACGCTACCTACCCCATCCTGGCTTCAGCGGGCGCCTGTGCCAAGCCCTGGACGCCTTCATCTCCTTAGGTGTCCAGGACAATGTCACCTTCCCGCAAGCCCGCCGCTAAGTGCTCGGTCTTAGAGCCACTCACTCTCCCTGCAAGAGACGGAGGAACGCGTGTGCACGAACACACACAGACACACAAGGACACACACATCCCCCCTTCTGCCACCACTCTCCGACAGCTCAGCGCAGGCCCGGGCCCCCTCAGGGCTCCAGCTCTCCTGCTCTTGGTGGTCAGTTTGCCCTTCCCCTCCCTTGGGTTGGGCAGGGTCGCCCCTTCATTTTCTGGTCAGGGCCTCCATTTTCCTCGCGGAGCCTGCAGAGGTTTCCTGACTGCCCCTTTGGCCTGCTGCCAGGGCTAGACGAGGGCCCAGTGCGGGGAGAGGGACGGAGAAGAGCGAGTGGACGGCTGATCTCGACTTGGAGGGTGCGAGGCGAAGTAATCAGATCCGGGATCCACTTGCGCTAGAAGCCTGCAGTGGGCTCACTCGCGAGTGTTTTGTCTCCGCCTAGCGGCCACCAGCCTCAACTGCACCTTCCCAGGGTCTGGCCTTTGCTGCAGCTGTTTTCCGCAGCTGGCCGTGCATGAGGCAGTCAGAAGTTAGACTCTAGGGCGTGTCAGTCAGAATGGGAGAAAATAAAGAAATAAATTAAATTCCCAACTCAAAAATCCCGTAAAAACATCACGGTAAAACAAAAGAAAGAAGAAAGGAAATGATAACAAGAAAAGCAGATATTAGTGATGCATAAGACGGAAAGGCCAGCAATTATTAAAGTAGAACTAATATATAAACCAAAATCCTCATTTTTTGGAAAAAATTAAAAAACAATTATACAACCATTGGTTAATGTAATCAAGACAAAAGAGGGAGGGGGAAGGAAGCAAAAATACACAAATGAGAAATGAGCAACGGACTGGACCTCGGAAGCAGGCCTGGCTATAGAATTTGTGGGGCCCACTGCAAAATGAAAATGCAGGAATCCTTGTTCAAAAAGCAGGAAAAAAGTGCCCCCAAAGGTACAAAAATATAAATTTTTTTCCCTTCTGGGGTCTTCTTGGTGTCTTTTCTTTTCTATTTAATGTCATTCTAATTAAAGGAAATTTACATTATTAGCATGAATTTTACTTTTCATCTTTATATTGGGCAATGCCAGCTTTCAATGCAATACAACAGCAGGTACCCCATCTGTAGAATGACCAAAATTAAAGTTGTGTTTGGTAATTCACACGTGCGTGTGTATTTCGTTTACCAGAACAGTAGAGATGCTGCACAAAACTAACTCACTTTTCATTTCACTTCTTGCATTGGCACATTCTACCAGCACTCTCCCTCCAGCTTCCTGATGGGTAAATGAGGCCTCAGAGGAAAGGGAACTATGTGTTGCTCTGTCTTGTCTTTTCTTCTTTGTTGTAATTTTCAGCATAAGTAATTCCAGGGGAGTCACTTTAGGGAAGAAGGATGTGACCCGGCTCCTTGATCGTCTGTGTTTCTCACAACACCATTGCCTTCTTTCTGAGTTGGTAGTGAGTTTCTGGTTCACACAGAAAGCATGGCCTTGTGGGGGCTGTCAGCACCCCCATTTATTCAGTTGTAGGTGTAACACACTTGCCTTTTTTGAGACTCACTGCATTCCTGCACATTGTGGGTTCACTGCAATTCTGTGTTCATGGGACATTGTGAATGTTCTATGCAAATGGGACAGCAAAGAATGGCAGACACACATATCGCGTGGACATCCTGTGCTCGTGCACATGCTCCATTGTCCCATCAGACTTCACTAACAAAACATAAGTTTACAAATAAAATTATTAAGAATTTCAAGATGACGACAGCAAAGCATTAAACCAAGCATGGGTCCTTTTGAGCCCTGAGCTCTGTGTGACTGCACAGGTGGCACTCCCAGGAAACTGGCCCTGCTCAGATGCACATGCACATGCCCAGCCCTATGTAACTAATTTGTCAGTTTACTGATTGATCCCTGCAGCCTAGGAATCAGGATCCGCGGGCCTGGTGCCCCGATTCTGCAGCCTGAGCTGAGCATGGAGCATGTTGATGGCCTAGTGCAGGGCCGCCCGGGGGAGAGTCAGCTACCAGAGAGCCAGGTGCGCTGTGGGACTGTGGGCTTTGTGCCACCAGTGCACACTCACAAGAGGGCATCCCCAGAGACTGCAGCTTGTCCAGGGCCACCTCCAGTGCACCCACGTGCGTGAAGAACATGAGCATCGGCTGGGCATGCAGACTTCCCACGACCCGTGCCTGCAGTGAAGGCTTTCCATCATTCGGTCCCTTTTGATATGATTTACACTGGAGCTTCATAGTGTAATGTCATCCATATCTTTTCTTCTAAAAACTTCCATTTTCCTTAAAGTCCCTTGTTGCTTTATAGTTTTATTTTCCTTATGTACCTCTCCCTTATTCATTAAGTAGCTGGTAGAGGTGTAAATTGCCTTTTAATTATTTCTTTTCTTCCTCCTCTTTCTACTTTTTTTTTTTTCCTTCTCCCACTTTTCCTTCTTCTTTTAAACCTGGAGCCACATTCCTGGGGCTCTTCCCCGTCTCCTCTTGCGCCAACTTTCCTGCTTTCTCTTGGAACCTTCCTTCCCATCATCCTTGGCGTTCCCTTTGCTTCTCTCTTACGTATCATCCCATTTCCACATCTTTCTTTTGCTTTGTTTCCTTCCTCATTTTATGAATCTCTTCCTCCAGAAACTTCCTGATAAAGGATACAAGGAAGCAAAATTGTTCAACTCTTCATATGGGAAACTGTCTTTATTCTGCTCCCACACTTGATTGATAGCTTGGCTGGAGGTAGAACTCTAGATTAAAAATCATTTTCTCTCAGAATTTTGAAGATATTTCTCCACCATTTTCTAGCTTCCAGGGTTCCTGTGAAGAAATCCATTCTGATGTTGTACGTGACCTATTTTTTTCTTTGTAAGTCTTAGGCTCTTTTCTTTTTCTCCAGTGTTCTCAAATTGAAGTGTGACTGTCCTTGCTGTTGGATTTTTCATTCACCAGAATATAAATCCATTGTATCAGTGTACATTCCACCAACAATGTATGAGAATTCTGGTTGTTCCACATTCTTCCAATATTTGCTGTTGTCAGGCTTTTTGTTTGTTTATTTTTTGCCATTCTGGTTAGTATATAGAGACATTTCATTGCAGTTTTAATTTTAAAATGTAAATAAGTGACAAAATATCAAAATATCATTTGTTTGCCCCCTACCCCGACAAAACAGTAGTAACATCCTTTTTGGTTGAGGAATTTGGAAAGCAGATTTTCATATGTTGTTGCTGAAAGTATAAACTTGTTCAGGCATTTTGGAGAGCAATTATCTATCCAATAAATCTTCACTCACTGTCTGTCTACTATGCCAGGGACTGTCCTAGGCAGTGAGTATAATGGGGAATAAGACAGGGTCTTGCCTTCATGGGAAAGACAGATAATAAAAAAGCAAATAAACACAAGATCTTATACATCATTTCTGTGCTAAGAAGAAAATAAATGGGTGCCATGAAGTAAGAACAGGGGTCGGCATAGCTAGACGGCAGGGTCATAGAAGGCTCTTCAAAGAGGTGATACCGAAGCAAGTTGCATAAGTGCCTAAAGGTCAAACGTGCTTACCTCCTGACTGAGAGATCCCCTTCCAGGTATCTGGGTTACAGAAACCCACACTCACACACAAACATCTATGTGCAGGGTGTTCTCTACTGCCTCCTCTCTCACCCCACCACAAGCGGTTCCAGCTCACAGGAGCCGGTGTGACCTTTTGAAAACTCAGATCTGCTCATGTCACTTCCCTGCTTAAAACCCTTCGATGACCTGCACTTCAGATAAAATCCAAACCCCTTGCCGTATAGAGCCCCCCGTGATCTGGCCATTCCCTACTTACAGCTTAGCTTTATTTCATCCCATCCTCCCCCTCTCTCCCTATGATCCAGCCCACCCTGCTCTGTTTCCTATTCTTCACATAAGCTAAGCCTTTGTACACACGGTTCCCTTGGTCTGAATGCTCTTGCCTAGATGCTTCATGTGGTCAGCACATTCTTGTCCTTCTGGTCTCTTCTCCTAAGACTGGTCTTCTTGACCACATAGGTGGCTTGTGTTCTGTCAACTTGCCTAAACTGAGAACTATATTTCCCAGCACCATTTTCCCTGTACAGTTCCAGTTAGAGTTGGCCAAGAGAGGAGCTTGGATGAAGTTTGGAAGGCAGAAGTAAAGCAATGGCCGTTACTCTCTGAAGGTCACTGTAGTGAGATGTGGGGATGGACAGAGACATGCAGAGGTGCCCAGCAGACTCCAGCTTGTCCCTGACCTCCCTACCCTCACCGGCCCTGTTTGACTCTGCTTTCCGACTCCTGGCCTTGCTGACCAACAATAGCCTTGACCACACCCACAGAAGGGCGCGAGGGGCGCAATGCAGAGATCCCAATGCCGCATGAGTGCCGGGAAACTGAGGCTCGCAGAAATCCGTCTGTGCAGCCAGGAAAACAGGAAAACGAGAGGAATCCTGAGCACTGTCTGTCTGTTACGCTTCTTTCTCCACAACACACACCAGGCGAGGTGGATGTGATGATTCTCATCAAAGGAAACATCAAAAAGGGCAGTGAAAGAGGGAGCAGGCTAGGACATGAGGTGGGGCTTGGAGATGTCAACACCAGAAACAGTTCACATGGTTTTCTAGGAGTGATGGGAAGACAGTGGAGATTTTTTTTCAAAGAAGCGTTTCATTGGAACGAATGGTGAAATCCGGACTCCAGAGCAGAGATTCATTTTTTAAAAAAATTTTTGCACGGGAAGATTCGCCCTAAGCTCACATCCATTGCCAATCTTCCTCCTCTCCGCACAAGCCCCAGTACACAGTTGTGTACAGTTGTAAATTCTTCTGGTTCTTCCATGTAAGCTGCTGCCACAGCATGGCTACTGACAGACAAGTGGTGTGGTTCTGCATCCGGAACTGAACCCAGGCCATGAAAGTGGAGTGCACCGAACTTTAACCACTAGGCCGTCAGGGCTGGCTCATCACTGGAGATTTTGAGCAGTGGACTGAAGTGATCTCATTTCCATTTTTATACGTTAGCTCTGGAAGCTGTGTAGAAAATAGGTTGCACTTGCGAATGGAAATCAACAAGATGAAGACTAAAGCCAAAAGCCATTGTTACATTTCTCAAATTTGCAAAATAACAGGCTGTCCAATTTTTAAAGCAGTTTGTAATAGGCACCAGTTCTGTGCTCTGCTGAGACTCTTCAGCTAATAGTTGCAAATTATATTTATATGTACATATATATAAGACAAAAGTAAGCAACCATTGAATACTCCTGACTGCAGAAACCTTCTCACCATGCACAGAGGAAGAAAGGAAGCAGGGAGAGGCTGCTCCAGCAGCAGCAGTGTGGCTGTGCGATGCAGCTTGACCCTTCGGCTGCCCACGAGGAGGCGACAACGCGCCTTACTGCACTTCTGGCCTCTGGTCCTCTCAGCCAAGCACTGCACCATCAGTCTGCCTCTTTGCCAGCTTCCACGAGCTTCATCTGCGTCCCAAGCTGCTGATAGAAAATGGAGGTATGAATTCCTCCCCTTTCATCTGTGGGATGAGCTGGAACAGGTGCAAACATGGACAGGCACAGAGATCGTGGAGAGGCTGCTGCCCCTGTAGCCCCACAGGAACAGGTCCTTCTAAGGCCACCTGTTATCTTCAGGAGACTAAATCAAGTGGACATTAGTTCAGTCCTCATTTTACTTGAATGTTCATCAGTATCTGACCTGTCCCCTCTCTCCTTCATTTTGCTATATGCTAAATTAAAACTCCATTGAATAAAGTAACACTCTCCAAAACACGAGTGAATGGACTAGACCGCGCGCAGTTAAGCTGAACACGACAGTCATGTAACAAGGAACATCACACAGACTGGTATTTCTTATTGTGCAAAACTGTTTACATACCTGTTTTATAGTAAACAAAATGTACAATACTAGGTTTGTAAATCATGTGTTGAAGAAACTAGTAGATTTTTAAAGCAAATATTTTAAAAAATCTGTTCCATATATACTATTTAAAAACTATTTCAGGGGCTGGCCCCGTGGCCGAGTGGTTAAGTTTGCGCGCTCTGCTTCGGCGGCCCAGGATTTCTCTGGTTCGTCCTGGGCACGGACGGGGCACGGCTCATCAAGCCATGCTGAAGCGGCATCCCACACGCACAACTAGAAGGACCCACAACTAAATTACACAATTATGTACCGGGGGGCTTTGGGAGAAAAATAAAATCTTTAAAAAAAATTATTTCCATTTCTTTTGCATTCTAATGCTGACATCAAAACAGATCAACCCAGAAAATTGACTCAAACTCATAACAGAAAACAAGTTCTCAATTAATGTAGATTAAGTGACTTAAGTAGGGCAAAACTCAAGAAGTTCCAGTTATTGCTAAATTCATACAGGCAACCTTAATGGTCCAGTTTTAAGCATTTGAAGGCATTTTTTAAAGTTTCTCACATTAATGATCAAATTATGTTTTAAAATTCTATCACTGAAGATTGATAATTACCTATCAGGAAAAGAAAATCATTAACGTCAGCAGCATCACTACTACTCGGTTGAACCATATGAAACTGCCAATATTCAGTTATTTTTTTGCCCTGTAAAATGGCAATTTTATGTGGTTCAACTCAAAACGTACCATGCTCTCTGCAAGTGTTGCCTGAATATGATCCGGTGTGTTTCCTGTAAGTTTCTAAGTTGGAGAAAGCTACAGAAACTAACAAAATTGCCCCACCTCACACTGAATTAATTAAAGTTGAAAAAATATTGCTTAAAAATAATCATTTAAGCTGATTAGCAGATTTTAACCGTTCAACTGTGTTAACCTGATTCTTATCAATACATCACAACAAGCAACTGCCTAAGTGAGTACAGCTAGACCCTATTTTCTCTTTAGATCTTCTGGAGGAAAATTAAATTTGTTTCTTTCGCCACCTTGTGACTACTTCGTTTTCCAGCTTTGCTAGTTACTGAAAGAATCTGAGTGCTCTTATGAAGACTCTATTTTTCGAGAAGAAAAAGCATTTTGGTCGTTGGCTTACAGAACTTGCTTCTTTTCAGGATGCCAGAGAAAAGGGTGAATTGATAGGAAAATGAGATTTGGTTTTAAAAGTGTATAAACTTAGTGCCTGCTGTGTGCTAAGCCCAGCAGGAAACAGAAGACAGAGAAGAAGGGGACCCAGTGGCTTTCTCCTTGGAGTTCAGTGTCCAGAGGAGGGAGATACCAAGACAACTGCCCGATGCAGGACCGTGAGCAAAGGAACAAAGAGAAGAGAAGGTTTTTGGAAGGAACTCACTCAGAATGCAGCTAGCAGGCCTCCAGCTTTCTCCTGGAACTCTGGGGTTACCTCTGTCATAGGCTTGTGTTTCCCCTCCTGATGGCAGGACCTTGTCTTCAATTTCCCTGCTATTCTCTGAATCAAGTGTGGGTACTCAGCAAAGACTAGTCAGTTTCCAATAAGGGTGCCCTGGAGCAGTCTCTCTCCCCAGAAAATAGATCAGCTCGGTGTGGCTGGCAGCAGCAAAATGCAAGAACTAGTCCTCAGACTAGAAAGGGCCAACAACATGAAGCTGTGTTTCAGGCACAGAATAATGTGGAAAACTGCTGAAATGTTTGGAAACAAAACATACTTTTCTTTGAGCAAAACAGGTCTCTGTAGTGCAGCTGGGCTCTTCCATCCCTCGGGAAAACACACCAGAGAAGCAGGAATTTGTTGTCAGAGGTGAAATTGGCGAAGCCCTGTGGAGATCATTCAGTGTTTCCAAGTGGGGGCGCTATTGATGTGTTGGATGAAACAGTTCTACCTTGTCGGGGACTGGCCAGGGCACTGCAGAAAGATTACCATCCCTGGATGCTGGACACCAAACGTCAATACTCTCCAGTCCCTGTAAAAACCAAGAATTCTGCACCCCCTCCCCCACCTCCAAAACCTCCCCAGGACTAGTGCTGCCATAGTTAAGAACCACTGAATCTTCTCATTTCCATCAATGGGTAAATTGAGGCCCAGAGAAGGGAAGGAACTTGCCTGAGTCAGACAAGAAATACATAAAACCATCGGAGAGGATTTATTGAAAACCTACTATACAGAGCTCAGGCATTCTAGTAGAACCTGGCTGGGCCAGGGGCTGGGGGGCGGGGAATAAGAAATACAGAACATGGTCATTATCTTCACAAGAGGAGAGGAAGAGAGTGAAAGATCTAATATTTATTGGGAAGCTATTGTATTCTAGCACTTTCTAAAACTTTTGCATTATCTTTGCAACAACTCTTTGGGGAAACCGAGGCTCACAGAGTTTAAGTGTGGCGTCAGAATTCAAAGCCAGGTTTCCCTGACTCCAAAGTTACTGTTACTTTTCCAAAGTACGTGCAACCATAGAAACTAGCATTTTAAAAAAATTATCCTAAATTTGAGAAAAGCTATAAAGATGACCACGTGTCCTTTCAAAGTCACACAAGAGCCCTATCTGATAAGCCCTCGTAGGGTCATCTGGTTCTCCTGGCAAATGTGACAATGTTTAACTTCATATTTACTGTTGTTTAGAGACCAGATTCTTAAGTTAGGGATTAATAAAAAACGGAGAAGGTGCAAATTATTCTTGTCTGGTAAGTGTATAAATGATCTCTGTCCAATTGAGAAGGTAACCACAAAGGTTGTGATTTATTACCCTGCAGGACATTGACCACTTTGTGTCTAACTTATCAAATTTATTACGGTATTTTTTTCTTTCACTGAGAATATATGCATCAGCTTTTCATATTCTCCTTGGAAGCAGCTGTCATTGAACCAGCTGGCTCCTTCAATAATAAGTTAGTTAAATGTTTGACACATGCTCACTACATAGTCGTGTGAGAGCTATGTGTCTTTAACTCATTGAGAATTGTATTTTGACGTTAGCATGACCCAGTACGTGGCTGCCTGCTGCGTGGTGACAGTAAAGTTCTAGGGGCTGTGGGGACACACAAAGGATGAGAGGGTGAGCTCTGGGAGAATCAAAGGACAGAGATTCTTGGGCTGGGCCTTGGAGGAAAGGTAACATTTGAACAGGCAGAGAAGGGAGGGCTTTCCAGCAGGGACTGCAGCATGAAGGGAAGAAATTAGGGTTTTTGTAGAGGCTACAATTAAAGGAGAGGCACCTAGTTTGGTGTTTTTCCTCGTGTCATTCTCTTGACCTTGTGGGATGCAGAATGTGAAGATGAAATGGAAACAGGCCACTGTAGAATCCCAGTGAGGACAGGGGTCAGAGCTATTTTGATCAACGATGTGCACTCAGTGCTTGGATAGTGAGCCAGTGATGACTATTTGTGGAATGAATAAAGGAGTATGATTAACTTCCATTAATTGACCACTTACTATCTCCCAGGCACTGTGCCAAGCTCTATAACAAAGTAATTTCATCAAATCCCCACATTGATGGTATGAAGCAGATTTTATTAGTTTTCAAATTAGGCCCAGCCTATGGCAAAATTGTAACATGGATGATTTTTATCTTTGGGGCTCCTTAACCCTTTCCCTCAGGGTCAAGGATCCAAGACTTATGATTATTCTTCCCACTGTCTAAACTCTCTTCCCCCTTCCCAAGCTGGGTGGTGTCACCATCACTGGAATAAATTGGTCCTAAATGATGTCCTACTGAGAGAGTCCTAGATGGCCTTCTGGGTAAACCGGGGCCACATGGAAGTACTTGCTGAATTTTAGTGAGTGGATCTGGAGACAGCAATCACGGAGATTCTTGGTTTTCTTACCTACAGGGAACTCTCATGTTGTGGTAGAAATTTCCAACTAGAAAAGAGGTAAAGGTTGCTTCCATCACTGCCCCTATCCCATGTGGGAAGAGAACTCTGGACCTCTTTTGAGGAGACCACCTATTTCTGGATATTAGGATGGTGTGCCAGACACAGAGACGTATTGCTCAGATTCCGCCTCCAAGAAAGGACTCATGGCCAGCTGTGAGGAATGTGTTTAGCTGGCAGCCTCTGCTGTTAATTCCTTCAGATTTGCCTCAAATCTTGAGCTGAGGTACAGATCTTCTAGGGGTGGCCGCAGCCAACAACTGAGCGAGACTGCGGTGAAAGGGCCCATCCATTTCTGTCTAACACGGGCCTCCTCTACCACGCTCCAGACCTCCCCGCTGGGCTGAGGGAGACTTTGTCAGATCTACGTCGTGGTCTGGCGACTCCTCTTTCCTAATCCTGCTTCCTGCCATTTTCCTTTCTCAAGTGCTACTCCCCAGTGAACTTTTTTCGCTCCTAAATCTGTCTTGGCATCTGCTCTCCGGAGGGCCCAGCTGACACAGATAGGATGTTGTTAGTTCCAAGGAACCTGGGGAGTCGATATTTTAGAACTGGATTTGAGCCAGTACCAGCAATATGCACACTCATCCTGGATGCTGGGGACCAAGGTGTACTTCCACTCTGGCACATGAACCAAACAAACTTGTATTTCTTGATCTTCTTGGCACTGACTATGCCTTGATATTCTATAACACAGTTTGAATGTTCCCACTGGCTTTCTCAGTGTGTGATTTTTCCAATTAATCAAGTGTGACAAGACAAAGTCACTAAGTCCATTTCCAGGCAGGCAGTTAGTTTCAATCAAGTTGCCTGGTTTAAAGAGACTGTGATCTGGTCATATGTGAACTCCATAAGTCCCTTCCCATACCCTGTCATGATTTAGGCCAGGCCTTTCTCAGCTACCTGGCAGACTGTCACTCGTCTCTTGGGTCACTTATAAAATGCCCTATATTTGGTATTGGGTGAGGAAGTGTTAATGTGGTTGTTGACCAGGTACTTAACTTGAAGTCATGAAGGAAAGGGCATAGTTTTGATTTTGGTATGGAAGCATCTCCTACTTCCTTATTAGAAGAGCTACACTCCCCAGGTCATCCATCCGTCCACTCCTCCCTCAAATATTTGTTGACTCAGACAGTTGTTACTTGTCCTTTGCTTGATCAGATTCTTGCAGCTACACCCATAGGGCCACATTTTGGGGAAATCTACATGCAGCTTCGTCAGTAGCAACTACCAGGCAGACAACTCTGAGGGTCTAAAGCACTACTTGTCCCTGTTCCATCTGTCCTTCGTGTCAGAAACATCAAGCCTCAACCTACATAGTGAAGTCGATAAGAGTAGGGGCTCTGGGATCAAAGAGTCTTGGGTCCAAATATGGGTTCTCCCACTTAGTGGCTGGGTGATCTTGGTAAGTTTAAACTTCCCTGAGCCTTAGTTCATACCTCTGTAAAACAGGATAATGGATTAAAAGAAATAATATTTGTAAAGCACTTGTTTAATACCCACTGAGTTCGGACTCTATTTCTGAGATCAAAATATTATTTTTGTCTACCTGTTTCCTGGACTGATGACATTTGTACTATTGCAAAATGCATCTCCCTTATAACTGTTTGCCTTGGTAAGTGGATTCTGGCACAATCTCTTACTTGAACAAACATGGCTTTCAATAAGACCTTCTTTCTTTGACTGTCAGATTATTTCTAAGTTTGTTGAAGGCTTAAGGGCCTTATATGTAAAAGTAGCTGATGCAACTTGACTGTATTCTAGCAGTTTGGATTCAGGTGTCAATGCTACATTGAAATGTGGGAAGATGATTGAATATTAGGTCTGTATTGTAGAAAGATTGGTAGATATTTGTGGCCTGGACAGCTCAGTTCTGGAAAGACTGGCTACTCTTAACAAGAATCAGGACCATACTCAGTTGGTTCCACAAAAGAGAAGGTCCAAAGGCTGGTTCTTCAGGGTGGCACCGGAGTACGGGATGTGCACTCGTTCCAAATGCGCCTGTTGTTCTGACAGACTGGCTCATCAGAAGTGCTGTTTGTCCCCTTACAGAAAGGAGGGAGTCCGTTCTCTTGGGGCCCATAGGCTGGAAGAACAACCCAACTCTCACCCTTTCTCCACAAAACCTTTACTTCCCAGAAGACCCTCTCTTTCCCTCTCCACTGGACCAGAGACTATTACAACTCGTGTTCTGTAGGGGAAGCTCTGCTCGTCTGGAGGGAAAAAATCCTGGCTCCACACCTGGAATTGGGTGGTCAGGCTATAACGGAATCAAATCACGTTTCATTTTTTCTCCTCTTATTCCTCTTCTTCATTATTATTGGCTTCTCTGTTTTCCTATATAATTTTTTTTTTTTTACTTTCTACCTTATAATTAGATTGTTTTCAAATCATCCTCACACTAGCTAGGAGTTTCTTGAGGACACAGCCCCTGTCTTTCTTATTTATTCAGCCCTCATAGTGCCTGGTAAAGGCCTAGTATAGAGTAGGCATTTAATAATGGTAGCTGAATTCGGTTGAATCATTTTTCAAAAATCCTTCAGTAGCATCATCGCCTAAAGCAACATAATACACCACAGGAAAAATTGCTCTACAGTCAAATGCTGTACTTGGATATCTTGCATTATACAATAGACATTTTCCCCATCGATGGGTGGCCAAGTGAACATTCGTACATTGAATCCTTATTCCACGTGCTTACACCGTCATCTGGGACATAAGATCAGTGGTTACTTTTTGTTTTGTTTTATTTTTGTGTCATCTTTCCACATCTCTACCTCTTCCCATCCTCCCCAATATAAAGGTGGATAATTCATTCGCCTGTGATATTTATCAATCATCTACAAGTTGTCAGAGTGTTTTCAGATCATTAATCCACAGCTCCTACCACAAACGTTTAATGCAGTACAAGAGTCTTATTCGTGGGAATTCTATTGTAAAGCTAAGCATCACTCCTGATTGATTTAGTGTTCTTTCAGCTTTTATTTTTGCCTGGGTTTTCTTTCATCAAGTCCTTGGCTGGACTGCATCACACGTCTTGGGTATTTTTGCAGCCTTGACCTTACTGTCTCAGTGTTTACAGGCTGTCCTGGCGATGTTCATGCTGACCACCAAAAATGTGGAAGATTTGAAATGGAAGTGAATAATCAGAGTGGGGAATGGTCAACTCAGATATTAGTAGATAAGATCATCCAAAACATAGGAATCTGATCATAGACTTCGGTTCCATGCTCTCTTTCTACTCCTGTGACCCAATAATATATACTAGGAGGTCACTACCCAAGAGTAATATTTCTATTTACAATGGGATTTTCTATAAGGTTCCTTCTATTAACAAGAATCCCTAGTGCTTTTAAGAGAGGCTTTAGTGTATGATCTTTCCAAAGGCGATCCTACATATCAGGTGCTATAGTAGGTACAGGGGTGAACAAGAAAGACATCTCCACCAGAAGCAGAGAGTTACAATATTGTGCTATGATCTAAGAGTGCAGAGTTAGCCGTGGTGGTAGGATGGGCTAGAGATGGTGTGTGCAGTAGTGGTGGCTGACTCTCTCCTCAGCATCATAGCCAGGAAGAGTAGGGTTCATTTCGAAAACCTGGTTTCTCATAGGCTGCCATCTATTCTCAGAAAGAATCAAATAGAGGGAATAAAGTACAGTCTTTGCCACCATTTATCAAGCTCAGTTTCTCCTTCTCAGGGGCAGGAAATCTTACAGCCAGCCCATGATGGCTAAAGTTATATAGGCCTCAAAATACCAGGGATTAGATGCTACTTGAGAATGAACCAGCAATGATCACCCAGGGGCTGGGATGACTTTTTAGAGTAGGCCACAGATATAATGCCACAGTTCCTATGTTCTGCCCAGCTCCTCCTGTGACACTACCTTCTTTCTGCTGTGGGGAGTGCAGGAGGGGGCATTAGCACAAGGCAGAAATAAGCCATAGCTTTAAACATAGGAGCATAGGAGCCTAATTTATAGGATTCCTCTCACCTGGAATCCTCTTCCCACAAGCTCTCCATATCTCCATACCCTCCCTGACATTCATGACCTTCCCCAACTCCCACCTTCTCCAGACATAATTCTCTGATCCCACCAGCCCAGTGTGTGCCAGACACCATGCTGAGGGTTCTACGCACATCATCCCATTGAATCCCTACAGCAATCTATAGGCGGATCTTCCCCCATTAAGAGGAAGTGAAGACTCAGAGTCGCTAAATCGGTCCTCATGGCTTCAAAATGGCGGAGATGGGAATGAAGCCCAGGTCTACATGACTCCAAAGCCTGTGTTCTTAAGTACTTTCTACATGACGCCACCTCCCTAGCATGAGCCCCTTTCTGACCTACAGTGGTCTGGTCTTGGTCCCACTCAGTTGGGTTATTTCATACGCTTGTAGAATTAAGTTTTTATTGAGTATATGAAACATTTCTCTGCCTTCATTGAAAGTTGCTTGAAGGAAGGGATGACATCTTGTACTTCTCCATTCCTCTTATGGGGCCTATGGTATAGTGAGGTGCCCATAGTGATTGAACAGTTGTTCATTCATTGTGGGGGAAGTAAAGGCTGCAGGGATTGAGTTCTGAGAATACGGAAAAGGAGTTAAAATGTACTGGATATCAGGCATCACACTTTAAAGACAACATTTTAGTCAACACTATTTCAGTCAATTCTATTTTAATGCTTTGTGATAGGTACTATTATCTTTGGTAGAGACAGTTTCTTTGTTTCTGAGGCTAGTAAAAGTGGAGTAACTCACCTAATTCTGTACATGATGTGAGCGTTGGGACATAGATTCCCCACACATTCCATTTCCCTGTTATACTCCATTCTTGCCACACATCATTGGCTTTCTGATTCCAAGCTAGGTCCACAGTTAAATCTGCTTCCAAAAGGCAGCCCTTTACAGCATCCACTATTTTTATTGAGTATGTGTTTTCAGAAATTGAAAGTCACTAAGTAGATCTAAAAGATATGGGACTGCCAAGTTTCAAAAGGGCAGGAACAATCCTTGGCCTCACACCAGGGAATGACGGACCACTTCATGGAGTGGGAGGAGGAAAGATGGTGCCCCGGGGACAAATATCTGGACCCAGAATGGATATAAAGAGAGAGGAGCTGGGGAGTGGAGTCACCATCAGGGAAAGACTCACTCCCGGTGACTATAGAGGAGTCAGTGCTGTCCCCGGCCAGGATGAAGCTGCTGTTGCTGTGTCTGGGGCTGATTCTTGTCTGTGCCCAACAGGAAGAGAACAGTGATGTTGCGATAAGAAACTTCGATATTTCAAAGGTAGAGTTGGTAGAGCAGAGTGACTTCTGACTGTGGGGGGCGGTTCGGAGGATTCTGAAGCAAGGTGGCCCTGCCAGAGGCAGGAGTTGGTCGACATATTAGACAAAAGGAGTGGCTGCAGACCTTGAACTAAGAGCAATTGTACCATGTTAAAGAATGACAACACTTGGGGACCTCCATTCTCCCTGGAGGGTCAGTGGAAAGAGCCCTAGATGTGGTGTCAACTGACCTTAGTTCTAATTCCATCTTTACATCACCATTATAAGACCTGGCCCACAGCACTGAGTTCAAGAAGACAAGTGTTCATGTGGTATCCACTCCCCTCTTTTCTTATCCAATCATTTTATTTATTTATTGCAGATTTCAGGAGAGTGGTATTCCATTTTCTTAGCTTCAGATGTTAAGGAAAAGATAGAAGAAAACGGTAGCATGAGGGTATTTGTGGACCTCATCCGTGCCTTGGACAACTCTTCTCTGTATGCTGAATATCAGACAAAGTAAGTGTGGCCTTTTTAACTTGGGAAAGGAAAAACAGAAGCCTCAGTATGGTCTTGGACCTCTACACACACACACACGTACACCTACCTTCTGGGCCTGTATCCAAAATGAGAGCCCCTCATCTGGCACTGATCTAGGGCTTGATGAACCTGGGGCTTTTCTAGATTCAGAGATAAGGGTTGCTGGAAAGAATAAATTTAAATGAAAGTGGAGGAGGTAAGGGATAGAGGGGTTTCAGAATCATCAATAGTGTGGCCAAATAGCACAGATTAAGAGCATAGGATGTGTAATCAACAGCCTATCTAGCTCTTGAATCTCTCTTACTAGTTGTGTGACCAAGAAAACTCATCTCTTTCCACCCCCAATTTTCCCTTGGGTAAAAGAGGATGACAATGATTCTCTCTCATGGCTTTTTATGAGGACCAAGTGAGGTAATGTTTATTTATCTGAGAGGCTGGCACATGGTGAGCACTCAGCCAGTTATCAAGACAAGTAGCTGTAATAACAGTAATAGTGGGACGTAATGGTAGAGTAACAGGGATAGGAGTAGTTGACTCATTCTCAAAGTATCAAATAAAGTGAAATAATGGAAATAGAAGCTCTTTGAAAATTGCACAGCAAAATGTTAAACAGTTAAGTGGAATAAGAAACTCAAGTTATGGGTAGAGTGTGAGGGACCCGCCACATCAGTGTCTCCTGGGCATCAGTTCACTGTGTTTTGCAGGGTAAATGGAGAGTGTACTGAATTTTCTGTGGTTGCTGACAAAACAGAAGAGGATGGTGTATATAGTGTTAAGTGTAAGTATACAAAAGAAGTCTTCCCAAATTCTACTTTCAGCTGCAACTAAACTCCAATATCTTCAAGATCTTGCTCAATTATTGATCAGTGCTTATTTAGGCAACGTAGTGGAGGTCCTCTAATAGCTAGTATCCTGAATTTGGGAGATCCTTGTGCATAAAAGCAGATGCCTCGCACATAATACCATCAGATAAAGAAGGTAATTTGGTCATATGTACCTCTTGCAACAAAAGAAAATTGGCAAAAAAAAAAGAGAATAAATTGGCAGAACAGTTTCTCATTCTCTGCCCACTTTCTAATGACACCTGGTGACCATTGCCACAGCACACTGCTCAGGATGTCGCACTCGGTATATAATGCCAAAGGGGCTTACAGAGAGGACAGAGACACACAGTTGGCAGAGATGGCCAAGAGAGGCAGGGAACATGATGGAGGATGAGTTACCACTGCACCTGAATTTTCCTACCATAGTATTCGACCTGCCAGCATCCCTTAGATGTCACCTGATGAAGCCCAGGAGATGCAAATGAAAGACATTAGCTATCACTTGCTATCTCTTCCAGGATATGCACGTGAATTTGGTTAGTGGGAGAGAATAAGTAAAGGGTTTTACTTGCTTCCTATGGACCAAAGAAGGTCTGAGCTGTGTTCTTTTTCCTCCACAGATGATGGATACAATGTACTTCGCATAAGTGAATTTGGCAATAATGAACATATGATTCTTTATCTTGTGAATTTTGACAAGGACAGACCATTCCAACTGTTGGAGTTCTATGGTAGAGTATTTCCATGCTAGCATTCATCCTAGGGTGGGGAAAAACGGGGAGGAAGGAAGGCTGGAGACAAAGTGGTCCTCCCAATCTTATCCTGGAATGTCTCTCCTCCTCTGAGGACAGATACTCACCTTTGGTAACCCCTCAGGCTCAGTGATGGGAAGATGACGAAATCTCTCATCATGCCGGAAGGATATTCTAAAGATGTCAAATTCAAGACAGGTTACATCCCATCCCCAAGACTCTGCCTAAGCACCCAATCAGTGCCATCCATCCTCCCATCCATCTGGAGCCCCACGCCCCTCATGAGCCTCAGTGACAAATATACAGGACACAGTAGTTACCGTCACTCTTCCTACAGCCCGAGAACCAGATGTGAGTCCAGAAATCAAGGAAGAGTTTGTGAAAATTGTCCAAAAACAAGGAATTGTTAAGGAAAACATAATTGACCTGACTCAAACCGGTAAGTTCAGCTATCTCTGGTTTTCTCTTCCTAAATTCCCATGTTACTGAAAGGAGAAATCCCAGAGAAGGTGATACCTCCAATCAATCCCCTTTGTCCTAATCTTGAGAATCATTTGGTTTCTCTCTGGGAAATAAACTGCAATTGGTTTGAATGTGCTCTGCTCTACCTCTACAGATCGCTGTTTCCAGCTCCGAGGGAACGGAGTGGGCCAGGCTTAGAGGTGGGTGATCTCTGGTGGTGAGGGGGTGGCCCAGGGATCAGTGTCCTCCAAAAGCATTAGGGGTTTATGTCTAAAGATTACAATAAAAATAACTTGGTAAGGCAGCTTGTGGAGAGAGCTTGAAATTTGGAGTTGGAGGACCCGGGTTCAGGACCCACTCCTACCATGAGCTTCTGAGCAAATGATCTAAGCAATTAAAAGGGAAACAATGATGTCTACATAGTGATTTCCTGTGTGGATAATATTGCTGGTGAAAAGGGCTCAGTGACTGATAATGTGCTCAAAATCATTAAGCCTTAAAGTTTTAAATGAGAAAAGAGTAATAGGGTGTGAGTATGACACAAATACATTCTGTGTTTGTGGTCCGTCTTCCAAGCCCAGAAGGCCATCTCACCCTCCAATTTATGGTAAAAATGGCTTCCTTTGATCTCTGTACAGCCTTAACTTCTAATCTGAGAATAAAGCTGTCTCACCTTCCAGTTGTCTTCTGATCTGGAAAATGGACTCTGAGTTTCCTCATCTGTTTCCTGCCTCAGATTTACTGTGGGGCTTCATTCAGACAATGTATGTGGAAGTCTTAGCCACTATAGCTTGCACAAAGTCAGCACTTCATCAAAGGTAGCTATGGCTTTAGACATTATTTTTCAATTTATCAAAAATTCTTCAAAACTTCTAATGGTGAAGGTGGCAGAAATGAGCCCAGGTTCCTTCATCGCTTCCATTCTGGGTTTCATAGCCTTAGTTGAGGGAAGGTTAAGATGGAAGCAGCAATAGAAGAAAAACGTCACTTACTCAGTGTCCTCCCTCCCACTGTTCTGGCAAATAACGTAGATTACAATGCAGGTTGATATCTGTGTCTTCACCATTTTTCTCTCTAATAGAAGTTCTCTTTGTCTTCTATTCAATCCATAAGTGCTTAATAAATTTCTGTGTTTTCTTTCTCATTGGCTTATGTAGCTGAGTGAGAGTGAATACTTCCTCACCTGGGCTCCAGAATCTTCGCTCCGTGATCCCCATGACATCTTGTGACAAGTTCTGTCACCTGATTTCCATCACTATCGCACACCAAGAATCAAAGGTTTTTCCCAAATTCCCACTCTCTCTGCCATGCCCAGAACTTGACCATGCTGAGACCTCCCTCCACCTGATCAATAAATGATTAGCCTTGCAGTCATGTGACTTGTCTTTGTGTGTGTGAGAGATGTGGGGCCGACAGCAAGCAAATGAGGGGGCTTCCTTGGCCCTGTACCCATAACCCTCCTCTAGCTTCTCAGAATCTTCCCTGAGTTTCAGGATTCTCCCTCCTCTGCAGTAATTCTCTGTCCCTGTGAGGGCTGCTTGCCCTTTGATTTGCCTATTTCTTAGTGAGCTGCTGAGACAAACTATAAGACTTGTCCTATAATTTGGCCCATCCTACAATTCTCTTTTTCTATGAGTTACTGAGAGACAGATCCCGCTGAGGCTGATACCACCTGGACGTGTTTCAGAGCGTGCCTCCACATCCCAGCTTCTCTGTGTCATCCATCCTATGAGATGGCCAGTGTCCTTTTGTACTCTTGGGAAACCTCCTTCAACCACTGCTGTTACCTACTGTGAACATATTCAGTGAGATTCCCTGACACGTGAGCAATACCTATCCTCAGCAATCTGTACTTGGTACAGTCAGGAGGCATCAAGCAGGCTAAATGTTATTAACTTCTTCCTTATGGAGCTTGCAGTCTTTGGAGAAAGGAAAATAAAAGATCTTCCTCCACTTATCATCTTTTCCTGACAGTGTAAAATTTACACATGGGTGTTGGGGCAGAGCAAGACATGGGCGGGGGTTGTCCTGCAAAAAGAATGACTCAGTCATCATGGACACAAGGTTATGGAGAGAAGGCTTTCTAGGCATCTGATGCTCCCCACATCTTACCCCACCTCCAGATCAGAAGATAAGTTAGGTTCAGGCTTACGACTCCTGACTGAAGCAATGAGTCTGGTTTGCTGAAATGTGACAAAAGGCTATGCAGAAAATCAATCCGTCATATTAGAATCTTTCATTTATAAATGTTGGCATTTAGGGGTCAGAACAGCTGATATCCAGAAGGGCACAGCCCAGCATTTCCTTGAGATAGCTGAGAACATTAACTACTGTAGCAATCAATGCAAGCAGGGCCACATTGATGGTGAAGATGGCTGGGTTGTACCACAGGTCAGGAAACTGCAGCCCAGAGGGAGGCACAAAAAGACCCTCAGCTGATCCCAGGTCAAGATGGCAGCTTGAGCTCACACTGAAACCTACCCTCCAAATCCGGACATTTTATGTAAATGAGGCATGAAATGTTAAGAACGCTCAACAGCAAGGAGTGAAGAGGTTTGTAGATCAAAGACAGAGAGGTTCTTTCCACAAGAAAAGAAAGAAACCGAACAGATGGGAATGATGTGGGTAAACAGGCCAGAGCAGCCCTGCCCCCTGGGTTCTGAGTACAGATCTGGGTCACATGTGCAGGGGTGGAGACAAGTGTAGCAACGGCCAGGTGGGGATGCAGCCGAAGATGCATACCTCTGAGAAGCAGGGGCTGAGTGAGAATGAATTTGAAGACAGCTCCTCTCCCGCACTTGGGGTCACAGAAAGAAGGTGACTGCCTGAGGCCTACAAAAGAGGCATCGCCACGCATTTGAGAAAGAAAAAAAGCAGCCGCTGCTATCCTGGAACTGGCTTGACTCCCACAGCGAGGCTTCCATGTTATCACAGGCTGGCCTGATGCTCACGGCTAGGCCAGGTTGTTCTGCTGGACGGAAACAATCTCATAAAACATCAGCATCACACAAGGTCACTCCAAGATCATAGAAGCAAGATCACTGTGCAATCTACAAACATGCCCCTCTCTCTGCTAGAATGAGTGACTGCTACTTCTTTACCGATTACAACTTTATTCTCATGCTTATCTCCACTCCCTATAGACAAGATTTATTGGGATATCCAATCACAGACTGGCCCCTGCTTTCTGACAGCACCAAATCTAGAGCTTCCTTAGATTCTCCCCAAATCCTATAGTAGATTCTTCCTAACACTCTCTCGCTGAGATACCCACGGTTCCCAATGGTGAGCATTCTTGCTAGCTGCAGCAACAACCCAGCTAATCAACTACAAGGATATCGATGGTGGTCTTTGGTTGAAGAGTATTAACATTTTTAGGACTAGAACCCAGGCCCATTCCATGCATGTGCTGCCTGGAATTCTGGGAGGCACCAAGCTAAACCACAAATGCAGGGCCTGGTTCAATGCTATGCATCCTGTAGGGGCTGGGACACAGGAGGCCTCCAGGAATTTTGGTCTGAGCAGCTGAAGGATGGAATTGTCATTTACTCCAGTCAGCTGAAAGAACCAGCTAAGTGGGAAAAGATAAATATCTCAGTTCTGAACATTTAATTAGTTTATCTAGCTAGGCTGCTATAAAAAAGAGACCCAACCATAATCCAGTATGGTTTAATGAAGATACAATTAATTTTGCCCTTCTGGGAACAATCTGAAGTACGTGTTCTAAGTTGGCTGGCAGCTCCCTACCAAGTAGTCATTCAGGAACCCTGTTCTATCTTGTTTCTCCACCAACCCTAGGACGTTGTGCTTATCTGTGTGGTTAAAGCAGAGGTGCAAGAATTAAGGGAAAAGAGAATGTGATGGAAGCATGGTCTTATGACTACTGTCCTCCTTGGGCCCTGGCTCTGTGAGGTTCTTCCTTGTCACTTATCCCCCATGGCCACATCTACTTCCTGCTTGTGCGGGTTTGGAGACATTATTTTGAGGATTAAAGAGTCACATGCTTTTGCTATAGGCCAGATCTGAATGTTTTTTGGCCATGCAAATTCCTCAAAAACTTAGTAGGCTTTGGATATATTTGCCTCTTGACTCTTCCATGTGCAGATAACCAGACCCCCAAAATCTTATCTAGACATAGAGTTAAGCCTGGAAACTCTGGTGTTTTTCTAGATTGGCCTTATGCCCTTCCCAGCCCATTTGCTTTGCTCAATTTAATGGTGGCTACTTTGAGGACATCTAAAACAATGGATTTGGGTGGGGTGAGCCCTTAATCCCTTCTTTGCCTGCAGGCTCACAACCTTTCATGACAGCAGCCTTCTCTCCTAAGACCAGACTTCCACTTCACAGCCACTACTTACAACCCCTTCACTTTGGGGTAAAGAAGCAGTGACTCTCACTCAACTTAGAGTGAGGCTTCAGGCAGAGGGGGCCTCCCTTTGCAAAGCTGTGCTACCTTCTCTTTCTCTGTTTGCAGCCTCGGTGGCTCTAGCCTGAGTTCTTCCCTCATCTAAGTTTTGCTGAAATGAGCAAGAAATTCTGTACGTGATACCAATATTTCAACACCCTGAGTCTTTTCCATTTCATCCCTTAGCTACAGGCCCCGTCCACACATGCTCTATTTTCCAAGGTACAGGAGGAACCATTTGACCAAATGTTTTTCCAACATGTAATGAGAGTTACCAGCTTTCCAGGCTGTGACAGCTGAATCCTTGATGCCCAACACCAGCCCTCGAGTAAACTGACCACATCTTTTAGGTTCTCTCAATTGTCCCAGCTAGCAAATCTTCACCATACCCCATATACATTTAACTAGGCTTGGGTGATTAAAATCATGAATAAGCCGGACATTGCACTTGGTATTGAAGATCTGGTCAGTTAAAGGGCCTCTGAAATGTGGACCAATTTATGTCTGATAAAGATCAAAGCCTGGGGATGTTTGCCAGCTAGTTTCCAGAAAGATTAAGAATGTAAATCTCTATTCAAGTTAGGATGAATGACCCTTTGTATTCTGTACATCCACCCTGTTAGCATAAAAGTGTCCTTGCTGGTCTAATTTACTTTGGCTGTTCTCACTGACATCAAGACATCTGGATTTTAAAAACTCATTATTTTTTCCTAGGCATGTAACCTTTACTCTTAAAGCCATAAATAGTAATCGCTTTTCTTTGGGAAGTACATTCCCCCAGTGGCTGTGATGCCCCCAGGAAATAAAAGACTGCTTTTTTAAAAATAAAGAGAACTTTAAGTCTCTCACCATCTCCATTTGTACCTGATTGCAATAAATCAATGCCACTACAGATTGATTTAATAACAGATTTCATTATCAGCAACATAAGTGTGACTTTTCTTCAACAAATTAAAAGAGAATGTACTAGATCTATATTAGCATTGTTAGTTCTCAAACAGAACTTGTTGAAAGAAAAAAGGTAGTTGTTAAATGGTATGTGTAGTATGATATCACTTACATAAATTTTAAATAACACACAGACAAATGCAAAACATCATTCATGGATTGCTAAATGTAGGATAATGCAGCACTTCTCACAGCGTGCATGCAATTCCCTGGGGATCTTGTGAAACTGCAGGCTCTGATTTAGCAGGTCTGGGGTGGGACCTGAGATTCTGCTTTCTACCAAGCTCCCAGAGATGCCAATGTTGTGCCACCTTGGGAGTGGGGTGACACGGGCAAAGTGAAACCTTCTTCAGTGCATCTAGTCTTGGACGACTTTGCTCCACCTGGGAGCTGAAACCTCTCAGTTTTACTTCCAGACTCCCACAAGGAAGCCTCATCCATGAGTGGTTGTTGAAACAGGTGTTTCTGTGGGGCGTATAAGGGCTGGCACTTCCTATTGCACCATCTTGCTGATGTCAACCCACATCAGTTATCGTTGTACCTAAAAGACACACAGAGAGAAAGACATAAGTGTTCAAATGTATTTTTTAATTTTCTAAAATATCTAATGAAATCAGGGATGAAGTGAAAGTTACAGTGGAATCAGCCATTACGGGGGCTATGCTGCTGCTTCTTCCTACGCTTTGCTCAGGGACTGGAGGGCCAGGCTCACAGCTGAGTCCCATTGGGGAATTTCCACCATGATATTTAAGTCATTTCTTATTAGTTCATTAGCACCCTACTGTCCCCTCACTGCCCATCAACAGGTTCTTAGGGTCTGAAAACAAATTGAGTTGGTTAAAGGAAAGGAAATCAATCTGCTGCAAAGAGCACCACAGAATAATATTCCAAATGCAGGCAAGTATGAACTAGGATTACTCAGTAGATCACAGATGCCACCTTCCTTCCAAGAGTTAAAAATATATGTTCGGAAACTCTACTTGTGCATCAAAAACAGAGTTAAAAAGCTCTATTCTTGGCATCCAGCTGGACAGGAGAAATGGGTCCTGTATTAGTTTCTTGTTTCCGCTGTAACAAATCACCATAAAGTTAGTGGTTGAAAACAGCACAAGTTTAGGGGCCAGCCTGGTGGTGCGGAGGTTAAGTGCACACGTTTCCCTTCGGCAGCCCAGGGTTCACCGGTTTGGATCCTGGGTGTGGACATGGTACCCCTGGCAAGCCATGCTGTGGCAGGTGTCCCGTATATAAAGTAGAGGAAGATGTGCACGGTTGTTAGCTCAGGGCCAGTCTTCCTCAGCAAAAAGAGAGGAGGATTGGCAGCAGATGTTAGCTCAGTGCTAATCTTCCTCAAAAAAAAAAAAAAAAAAAGCACAAGTTTATAATATTATAGTTTTGGAGGTGAAAAGTCTGACATGAGGCTCAATGGGCCAAACCTGAGAGCCCCGTGTCTGTCATTTTATTCAGATCACCTTCTATGTCCTTCCTTAGAGTTTTAAAGTTTTCTCCTCAGTAATTTTCTTATGTATTCTTAGTTGTTGATTCCTAGACACTTTCACAGTTGGTTTTTTTTTTTTTTTTTTTTGGTGAGGAAGATTGGCCCTGAGCTAACGTCTGTTGCCAATCTTCCTCCTTTTTTTTTTCTCCCTAAAGCCCCAGTACATAGCTGTATATCCTAGTTGTAAGTCCTTCTAGTTCTTCTATGTGGGATGCCGCCACAGCACGGCTTGATGAGCAGGGTGTAGGTCCATGTCCAGGATTGGAATCAGGGAACCCCAGGCCACCGAAGGGGAACTTGCGAACTTAGCCACTAGGCCACAGCGCTGGCCTCTGTTTTTGGTTTTCTTAACCATTAGTTATTGCTATTAGTTTTTGCTGGTACAGCCATCCCTCAGTATCCTCGGGGGATTGATTCCGGGACCCCCAGCAGATACCAAAATCCGCAGACGTGCAAGTCCCTTATGTAACCTGGCCTGGTACAATGAATACACCCAGCCCTCATATCTGTGAGCTTCACATCCACAGATTCAACTTAATTCCTCCGTATCTGTGAAATTTTGATCGATTGTTGGTTGAATCACTGATGCAACACATACAGATACGGAGGACTGATTGTATAAAGAAATGCTATTGATTTTTGTAAGTTGATCTCTCTAGCAACCTTGATGAAATTTTTCATTAGCTATAATAAAATTAGTTCTAATACTGGGGCCGGCCCGGTGGCGCAGCGGTTAAGTTCGCACGTTCTGCTTCTCGGCGGCCTGGGGTTCACTGGTTCAGATCCCGGGTGTGGACATGGCACTGCTTGGCAGCCATGCTGTGGTAGGCGTCCCACGTATAAACTAGAGGAAGATGGGCACGGATGTTAGCTCAGAGCCAGGCTTCCTCAGCAAAAAGAGGAGGACTGGCAGTAGTTAGCTGAGGGCTAATCTTCCTCCAAAAAAAGCCAAAAAAACAAAAAAAAATTAGTTCTAATACTTTGTGGATTCTGCTAGTTTCATAGGTGCATGGTTATATTATCTGCAAATAGTGTCAATGTATCTCTTCTTATCCTCTTGCTTCTCTTTTTTGTTCTCTTCCTATAGCTTTAGCCAGAACCTCCAGGAATACTTTAAACATTAAAACCGTATTTTCTATACCAGTGGTTGGCAAACTATGGCCCGGAAACCAAATCTAGCCCAAGCCTATTTTCGTATAGGCCATGAGCCAAGAACACTTGCGATCGATATTAGGAACACTAATTTTTAAACCCACTGGAGCAAAATGTTCTTCCAAAAGAGAATTCCATTCTTCTAATAGACTTAGATTTTCAAAAGAAAAAATTTTACTCAACATTATATTTTCAATTTCATCAAAAGTCTAGAAATGTGTTTTCTCTATTATTATATTAGTACCTACATAATATCTTCCAGTTTGCCTCTTGGCCAAAGCCTACAATATTTACTTCTTTGCCCTTTAGAGAAAAACTTTGCTGACCCCCTTTTCTACACCATGACCTTTCCCTCTGGCTGCTCTTTACTAGAGTCATTTGTGCTCCATTTTTCCCCCAAAGAAACATGCTTGTGAAATTGAGCCCTTCAGAGTGCCTTCAATAAAATAGGCATTAAATATTATGACTGAGGGATTAAGGAGATATTTTAAGTTGTCCTGTTACTGCTCCCCTTTAAATATCATGAAGAACGTAAGCCCAAATGGAGGAAATGCAGATAAATGTCAAATAAACTTCCAGAGTAAATATCAAACCAGGACACCCTGAGGTTATCTGAGGTTTCAGGGACAACACTGAAGATTCCAAATCTCTATTCTTGGCTTAAATGACCTCGTCACTTGATTCTCTTGTCCCAGGACAGAACTTGAGTTGAAACTGTCTGCTCCTGGAACCAGGCTGGTCCAAATATGAGCTATTGTTCTTAAAAACATTTCTTAAATATAGCATTCTTCAACAGCATTTCAGAAACATTGTTCTATTGGTTTCAAAATGTTTATGATGGATCTGTTTGGTTATTAGAATAATGGACAATTACTGGCTAACCATTTGGTAAAGAAAGAGAGAGAACTGGAGTGCCAGGTTGTTCAGGAGAGCCTGGCCCCCGAAATAGGACCTGGTCAGCAGCACTGACAGCCAGTGCCCAGCTGCCAGGATTCCCACAACCTAACATAATTACCTGCATTGTCCCTTGTTTCTGTTCAATCTGAACTAGTTATGCACAGAATTTTCCTCAAACACCCCATGAGCAATCCCATCTCTGGACCCTTGTCCTTGCTGCTCCCTTTGTCTGAAATACTTGTCCCTGGTATCTGCATGGCCCACTTCCTCATGGCCTTCTGGTCCCTATGTGTCACCTCACACAGAGGACTCCTCCAAACCCCAAGTATAAAGTAGTGCTCTTTCCCCACTTTGCTTGACTGGCCCCCCGCATTTATTAGTTTATTGCCTGTCCCCACTTCCTCTAGAATGTAAGTGCAACAAAGTCAGGGAGCTCCTTTTGTTCACTTCAGTAGCCAACACCTGAAACATTGCCTAACCTGACACACACACTCCATGCTCATTGCCTTAGGAAGTGGGCTTCCCTGACCTGCACAGGAAGAATGAGAGAACCCATCCTCTTTCTCCCTTGTCTTGTCCTAATATTTTCAGGAGGGTGTCTCAGCTCAGACCGAAGAATGTGGGGCCCTTAGGATTTTGCCCATTGGTGGAAGTAGAGAGATGGGGGCTCTAAGGAGATTGCTTCCTCAAATCTCTTCATAAAACCCTGGGCTCTTGGAACGGAGGCCTAGTTGTCCCTCACACACACAAGAGCAGGCCTCGCAGTCAACCTTCAAGAGAAGAACAAGGGATCCAGGACCCTTTCTCCCCACCTCCTACAACCCTGGCCACAGTGCTACCCCAATCCCATTTCTGTCAGCCACCTGGGGGTCTTGAAAGCAGGTGAGATTCATGAAGCTCCTGACAGTGGGGCTGGCCCCGTTGTGCAGCAGTTGAGTTTGCACATTCTGCTTTGGTGGCCCAGGTTTTGCGAGTTTAGATCCTGGGCGCAGACCTATGGCACTGCTTATGAAGCCATGCTGTGGCAGGCATCCCACATATAAATGAAGAGGAAGATGGGCATGGATGGCTCAGGGCCAATCTTCCTCAGCAAAAAGAAGCACAGACTCTTGCAGTAGGTAAGTATATGTGTCTCCACTCAGCAAAAATAAAGGGATTTCTACCTGAGTGGTCATCTTGTATGATATGTATATTGCTATCCCTCTGCCCCAAACTGACAGCTATGCCCACATCTCCACATTCCTTCAAGGCAGGAAAAGCTATGTAGCATGCTTTCCCCATCACTGACCTGCTGCTCTCTATAATCCTTCACTATACTTTTCCACCTCAGATCAAAAGTAAAGAATATAATAAGAATCCACTGATATCTTCACCATCTGTAAAAGGGGGATAAAAATAATAATACCTAAATAATAGATTGTCACAAAGATTAAATTAGTTCATATTCCAAAGCATTTAGAACAGTGCCTGACACACAGTAAGTGCTATCTAAAGTATTTGCTGTTATTATTCTTTTAACACATTTCTTGATTCAGTTTGCTCATTATTTAATTGCAATTTTTACATCTATCTCCGAAATTCATCCATAGTATGATGCATTTTTATTTTTATCATATGATTCTTATCAGATTTGAGCATAAGATAATGCTAACTTCATAGAACATATAAGGGAGGTTTTCACCTGAAAATAATTCAAATGCCTTTGGGATGATCTATTCCTTAGAGATTATCATTTAAATTACAGAGAATAATTTATCTGTAAAACCACTGGACCATCATCCTTCTAACTGGTTTCTTCAGTTTTCTGTTTCTCTAGGGCTGTGACATTTGTGTTGTCCACTAAAGATTTATGCTTCTCCTAGGCACGTTGCAATTAGATGTGGCCCTGTGACTTACTTCGATCAGTGAAAAGTGAGCGGAAGTTCCACATGTCCTGGCCCTTAGGATTTTTAAAAGCTCCCAGGGGATCCAAAAGAGCAGCCGATATTGAAAAACACTTATGGAAGGATGGTTATGCTTCATATCTCTAAACTAAACTCTCCAGTACTGGAGCCGTGGAGATGAGGTGCCTGAAGCGGACCCAAAGGATGCTGTGCAGATGCCAGGAGGCGGCCGGTGGGAGGCGAAACCGAAGACTGGCCCCTTCAGAACCGTCCGGTGCCCAGAGGAACCCCGGACAATGGTTCAGGTCCCCTCACAAGCGGCCTGGCGAACGCCCGTGGCTCAGGCTTGTCTCCCTGCAGTAGGGAGACATGCGCCCAGCGGGCGGGGACCTCTTGGTGGGCAGGTGCGGGAGCCTGGCGCCGCGCTCTGAGGACGTCCGAGGGAAGCCTGGCGCCACCTACTGGCCGACCGTGCGCATCGCTGGACGGTCCTGGGGAAGCCGGGTGTCCCGCCGCCTGGGCTGAGTCTGGCTAAAGAAGCCCCTTTGGGAGGCCTCTTCCAGAAGGCTTGGGGCTCTCGCTGGCTTCCTCTCATTCTCTGCAGGTCAGCGCGGAGCATGGAGGGGAAGGCAGCTCAAGGGGGCTGTGGGGAGATGAGGAAGTATGAGGTTTCAGCCGGCCTCGCTTTGGGGAAGATTGGTACAGATGCTTTGTAGAACCTGGGCGTCCGGGAGGCCCCAGACCTCTCGGGCCTCCTCCCAGCACCCACAGGAGTTTCTGAGTTTAGGATTAGGGCCTGCAGGGGCCCTGTGTTGGCAGACCTTGCATCCAGCGGATGGTCGTTGTCCTCTGCTGTCCGCAGGTTTCTTGGGGGGGGGGGGGGGCCCAAGTGTGCTTGGGAACCAGGAGCCTTTGCCTGTCAGAGCCCAGAGCCCATCTAGGGATGTCCGGAAGCTGGACCTCAGAACCAGGGTCTGGTGGGGAAGCAGCATATGGCTGGAAGTGAGTGGGTTGTTCTGGAGTCTTCACTTCACCCAGCTTTTAGGAACTAAGGGAACACCCCCGTAATAGCCCGGGGCCTCCTCTCTGAAGCCTGTGAGTCAATGCAGTGTGGGGAAGTCATTAGTTCTGTCTTCCAAATAGAGGCATTTCCCACATCACATCAGAAATGAAAGTCATGGTCATGAAAATCAGAGGTTCTGTGTGAAAGTACAACGTGGAAAGTTATTTCCTATTTTTAATAATAGCTTTACTGAGGTATAATTGACAATCAACTGCACATATTTAAAGTATAAAATTTGATAAGTTTTTACATGGATATACCCATGAGACCATCACCACAGTCAGGATAGTGAAGATGTCCATCATCCTCAAAAGTTCTCTCCATCCCTCTGTTGTCCCTCCCTCCCACAGTGTCACTCAAGCCCCAGGCAACCCCTGAGCCACTTTCTTTCTCTAGAGTTTGCATTTTTTAGAGATTTATATAAATGCAGGCTTTAGGATGTAGTCTTTTTTGTTGTTTTTCCGGCTACTTTCACTCAGTATAATTATTCTGACATTTGTTTGTGTTGTTTATCAATAGTCTGTTCCTTTTTACTGCTAAATAGTTTTTTTTGTATGGGTATACCACAAGTGTTTACCCATCCATCTGTTTGATGGACATTTGGGTTGTTTGTTAGTTCTTGGCTATTTCAAAGAAAGCTACTGTGACAATTCGTGCACAAGTCTCTTTATGGCCATATGTTTACCTTTCTCTGGGGTTATACCTACAAGTGGAATGGCTGGGTCATGTGGTAGGTGCATGTTTAATTTAAGAAGCTGACAGAACTTTCTAGAGGGGTTGTACCATTTTGCATTTCCATCAGCAGTGTGTGCGAGTTCCAGTTCCTCCATATCCTCACCCACACTTGGTATTTTAAGTAGGAAAAATTGTAATGTGTTACACAGAACCCAGAGCTTCCCAACAGGTTCCTAAAATCCAAGTAAACACATGGAGTGCCTGTAGGAAAACAGTAAACTGTAATGTTGGAATGTGAAAAGCTTAAAACATCGCTTCTTTATCACCAAAAACCAACATGGTTGCTTTGTGGTGCTTTTCTTTGAACATCAAAGATGCACATCATTTTTCATGATTCTGAAGGTCTTTGGAATGTAAGTCAAGCTTTCTCTACAGACTGTTGAAAATGTTGCCTTATATTTTTTTAAGGTAAATGCAAGTTTTCCCCAAACAACTGCCAGGAAAAAAACCATACTGGGACATACGAATATTCCATGAAGATTTGAGTATTAAGTACTAAAAGACTGAGAGGCTGGCCCCACGGCCTGGTGGTTAAGTTTGGCATACTCCACTCAGACAGCCCAGGTTCAGTTCCTGGGCTTGGACCTACACCACTCGGCTGTGGCCATCCTGTGGCAGCAACCCACATACAAAATAGAAGAATGGCACAGATGTTTGCTCAGGGTGAATCTTCCTCAAGCCAAAAAAAAAAAAAAAGAACTGAAAGACTAGGAAAACATTCTGTAGCATATGCCTTTATTTCGGGTTTCCCCCCACGGTTATACAGTGGGATTGCTCTCTCAGCCGACCCGCCCTCACTTCGCCTCCCCACCTTAGAGTGTGTCACTCCTTGGCGGGAGTTTTGAGAGGCAGTGTTCAGTTCACCCATCCCTTCCTTTGCCGCATTGCCAGCACTCAGTGGCTACTCCGTCAACCTGGTTCCAGAGAACGATGACCCGAAGTCCAGAGTCCCCAGCCAACTTGTGATGGGCAGTTTGGTTTGAGGAAGAATCTTTATGGTGTTAAGCCACTGAAATTTCAAGGTTGTCACCACAATATAACACGACCTAGCCTGCCGAGCACATGGAGTCAATTTTGAACACTCGTGTTTTGCTAGGAGAGCAAAATTCCTCTAGGTTTTCAAGTTGATTGCCATAGCGTTATACCCAATATTCTCATGTATTTTGTCATCTCTTCTAATTATGTTATTAGGTGTGTTGTCTTTCTCATTCTCAATCATATTTTTACTCTCATGCTATCTGAATCAACCTTGCCAGGGATTTATATACTTCGCTACCCTTTTCAGAGAGCCAGTTTTTGGTTTTATTTGTTCAACTTTTTTTCTAGTCGATTAACTTCAACTTTTATATGAAGGGAAGAATCTAGCAGGCTAGTTAATATCATGAAACTAGAACCAGACTGGCTGGGTCTGAATCACAGCTTTGTCACAGTCTGGGTGCGTGATCCTGAGCAAATTTCTTATCTTCCTGTGCTGGTGTCCTCATCTGTAAAATGGGATAATGAAAGGATCTACCTCACTTGGTTTTTGTAAGGACTTTGTAAGGTTTTGTAAGATTAACACATGTAAAACAGTCCTGGGGGGCCAGTCCTGTGCCCTAGTGGTTGAGTTCGGCACGTTCTCTTCAGGGGCCTGGGTTCAGTTCCTGGGTGTGGACCTAAACCACTCATCAGCAGCCAGCACATACATACAAAATAGAGGAATATTGGCACAGATGTTAGCTCAGGGCAAATCTTCCTCTGCCAAAAAAACCCAAAAAACAAAAAACAAAAAAACCTGTGTCCAGCATTCAATGGTATTACTATTTATATTTTGTTATCCCCCAAATATTGAAATTGACGATTAATTTCTTTTCAATCTTGAAAATATAAAACGCATTTAAAGCAATCAGATGACCTCAGATTTCAGATTAAATTGCGTCACATTATTTTTGGTACAAAGTGTTCCCTTTTCATTATTTTGTAGATTAATTTCATAATAAAGTAAAATAGCTGGATCAAATTTTGAAATCAAAATTTCTCAATTCAAATGAAGAATTTATCATCTTTATTCCCAATTTTATTGATCAGAAAAGAACAATGTAACTCTATTTTTTAAAATAAAGTAGCCAAATATGTCCTATTTTATATGATCCACAGAATGTATGTTCTCTATATAAGAATTCACTATAGAGCTATAATATTACTGCTAGTTTTTTTGTTCCTATTCTTTTCTTTTTTTTTGCCTACTAGATAGCCTGGTAATTTTTAAGAGCTATTTTCCACAATCCCACTAAAATTGTCTATCAAGTTTCATTTGTTTTGGGAGACTTTTTGCTTTGTTTTACAGTTGGCTGAATGTAGACCAAATTTAACTACCATATTTCCTGATTAAATTGCCAAGTTTATATAAAATCCGTGTTTGTCCTGTTAATGCTTTAACAGTGTCGACAGGCCTGAAATACCTATTTGTCTAAATATTGCCCCATCTGTTTGTTTCTCTCTTTAATCTCTTTGCCTTTCGTTAAGTCACTTTAAGGACACACAGTTATGCATTTTTTTAAGGTATGCTTTTTGATGAAGAAGATTGGCCCTAGGCTAACATCTGTTGCCAATCTTCCTCTTTCCCCGCTACCCCAAAGCCCCAGTACATAGTTGTGAATCCTAGTTGTAAGTCCTTCTAGTTCTCTATGTGGGCCACCACAGCATAGCTTGATGAACACTGTGTTGGTCCACTCTCAGGATCCAAACCAGCAAACCCCAGGCCACCAAAGCGGAGCACACAAATTTAACCACTATGCCACTGGGCCAGCCCAACAGTTGTGCTTTTTAGTCTGTGCTGACAGCCCATTTGAAAATTGAAATCATCTGGCTCCCATTTCACTCATTTTACTCCTTATATTTCCTATTTTTCTGTGTTTACTCTGTTCCTTAGACTGACTGGTCTGATCACATTTTCATTCCTTTTCTTTCCCTGGTAAATTAGAAGTTCTACAAACTTCAATTCTAGGAGTTTTTGTCCTATTCTTAAATGCAATCTATATTTCTCTTGACTGCACTTGCTGTCATATAACTTGGACAACAATCTAAGATGAGTTGCAAAGAGCTATTTTGAAGAGATATTAACCATTTCACATTTATACATACTGACCTTGACTAAAGTGGACTTCCAGGGGGAGGAAAAACCTTATTTTGCTCAGAGAACTCCAGTACACCATATACAGTAGGAAGTCGTACTGATCACCAAGAACATAACCCATGTTAAAATCGGTAGAATAAAAGCAAATAACTAAGAGAAGCATACTGTTATCAGAAAGGACAAGTACAAACAAAAGCAAGCACAAACTTACTGCAGGGTTCTATATCCAGATGATTCTTAGATATTACCTGCATTAGAAACATTATCTCCATCTTCAAAATACTTCAACATTCTCAGGCCACTCTCTGGATGTATTAACATTAGTTTTAAACTTAATGTTCCAGCAATGTCCCTAGAGTTTCAAGGCATGGTTCATGAATACATATGTATGTGAAGTGTTTGGAGAATGTGTTAAGGGAACAGCAGAATTAGCCATGTCGTCTGTAAGGCTGCTTATATTTAAGAGATTACTGCTAGGGCTCCCACTTAAACATGGTGTATTAGGCATATGATTGCCTGTGTTTCTTCCTGGAATCCCACTAAAGGGAATTTAAATGTTTGAGGGAAGAAAAAGAGGGAGGTGGTAACAGAACTCCTCAAAGACAAAAATGAGGAAACGGCAGTAATATCAGAGAAGCATGAACACAGATTTGGGAGTTGGCAAGCAGATCTACAAGGGCTGAGTTAGCAGAGAAAGTTGGAGGTGCAGCATCTGCAGGGGACGGGGAAGCCAAGAAGAGCACAGGTCCTCAGCGCAGCACCCTGGAAAGGCTCCAGCCCAGCAAAAGGGGGGCAAAAGGAACATCTGGAATGATGAATCAGAAGCGCCCTTTAGCACCACCTCTGCAGCAAACCTAGAGAGGAGACTGTCCAAACTGGCACCAGGGGGGAGTAGTAGAGGCAATGAGAAGTGGCAAGTTGCTGGATATATTTTGAAAGAGCCAATAAGATTCATGTTGGATGGGACACGTAGTGAGGGAAAGAGAAGAATGACACTTGGGTTTTCAACTCAAGCAATAGGAAAAGTGTATGTGACACTAGGTGAAGACAAAATTACAGATGTTACAGATCTGGGAGAGATCAGGAATTCAGATCTAGACATGTTAAGTTGGAGATGCTTATTGGACATCAAAGTGGCAATAGTGAACCATTGTCTCTCTTACTCTGGTCAGGAAACAAACATGCCCTCTACTCTAGAGAGGGACATTATCTCTGTCCTCCTAGGCTGTTTGCCACACAAACAAAAGATATTCCGGGGTATAAAGTGTGACAAGACATATAGAAATGCTATGAAGGATCGTCCCCCCAACAATATCCACCCTTTGTTTCTATGCTGTCTTGGCCTCTCACACGTTTTCCTATGAATATGCCATTCAGTCAGCCACTATGCTTAATTCAGTGAACAGGAGCTAAGACCAGCTCCATCCAATTTGTACTCTAAGCAGAATTGGTCCTGCTGGTCAACCTGCAATATTGACCTCAGCTATGCCCACCAGCTTCCAGCTGAACAAAGCTCATAAACCATCAGTGTCTACCTTAGAAGACCAAGTGCCTTTCTCCTTAAGTTTCCATATTAACCCAAAGCATTAGTCCAGGTAGAACAGGGCATATTAGCAATTGCACAGATTACATTGGCCCACAGGGAGCAGCCTAGGGTGAGTCTCTCATCTGCGAACAACCCAGGCCAGAGAATTAAGGCTGACCTGTGCCTACCAGGACCAAGGTGATATTTCCTTAAGCACTTGCAGTTCTCTTATGACCACTTCTTAGGGTGTAAGCCATTGTGTTTTAGGAGAGAGATAAGCCAAAGTGTAGCTTCCACATAGGCAGTGCATTCCTGAAGGAGAACACAGTTCCCTGGAAAATATCCAGTTTGAGGGGGGCCCCTGAAGTGGGATATACGTTAATCAAAAAGCACAGGTTTACAGTGGCCCCAACATGGCCTTGCAGCCAACTGGTGAGCATTCGAGTTCCCAGTTCTGTCCATTTGAAGGGTCTTCCCCAGGGCGGTCAGTCCAGTTTGTCCCCAACACCAGCTAGGTCCCATCTATCCTCCTCCTAGTATTGTCAGAGCCCGCTGGCTGAGGATGGCAGAGTCAGCAGTTAGTTAAACTTTTTGCAACCATTTGTGAGAGACAGACTGTGAGATTTCCTTCTGTAGCAAGGCTCCAGGGTGGTTCTGAAGGACAGAGGTCATTAATGCCTGCTCCTTCTGCCACACCTCCCAGGTGCTGCTGTGTTGCTCTTCCTTCACCTCCACAAAACCTCATGTCCCATTCCAGAAGGTATGTCTTTACCTTCTACCCAATCATTCCTACTCATACGCAGAGTTTTTTGTCCAGAAGAATCAGGCGAAAGAAACAAGGGCATTTTTATAAGACTTAAGAATTAAGTTGGAATCCCCTAGGCCTCCCTTTCACTGTCAGAGTAAGCTGGCCAGTAACTGGAAGCAGTATCAGTGGTGAGCCACCCTGACAGCCTCAGAGAGGGTCGAAGGGCTGGTAGAGTTGATCCGCTGGGCAGGGGAAGGGGGAACACCCCTTGTTATGTGGCCTCCAGCACCGTGGGACAAGCAGGTCTAGTTTAGGCAGGCGTGATGTGTCTGGGATGCAACAGTTGCCTCTGCATCAAGAACAGTTAGCTTTGATCAGCAGCTCGATTGTGGTCAGTCTTAGAGCCAGCCTTTGCTGCAGACATCTAAGTGAACGACCCAGACAGTTCAATCAACAAGCACGTTTTGCTTCCAAAGCTTGAGGAACATCTTTCAACTGGAGGTCTGTACTTTTCCAAGTGGAAGAACAAACAGCTATCAGCAACAGCCCAGCAAGTCTGAGTTCTGCTCACTGAGTGTGGAGACCACATCCACTTCCAGTTCTGCAGGGTTGGCTCTGAGGCTGAACAGTTATATCAGCCCAGTGGACACTGCCAGGTATCAACTTATCCAAACCTTCATCAAGCCAGGCCCAGGCAGGCTCAGTAGAGTGCACCACTGGGCTGGTGGCTCTGCTCCAGCTGGAGGGGAAGGGATGCAGTTTCTGTAGAGGAATACGTGCTGCTTTTCCCACGTAAAGCCAAGATAACACTGGGATCAGGACAGCTGTATTCTTGAATATAGCATGTCCATTTCTAAGCGAGGCTTTTGTGGACTCTATCTACCTTGTTAGTCTTTGGGTCCAGGTTGACCCACCCAAAAAGGGGAATTTGAGGACTGAGAGTCACAAAGCCTTCATGGATCAAGTATTCCATTTCAACAAGAACTCAGCAAGCTCAGAGCTGCCTTCCAAAGTCTACTTGGAAGCCACATCAGACGGGCCATAAGTCCAAAACCCTGAGGGCACTTTCAGTTAGAATCTGTCTCCCTTTGCCAGAGGCTCCAATTGGCAAAAGTCAGGCTTTTTCTGTCTCCAGGGTGCAAGGAGTCTAAGGTGTTGGGCTCCTCTTGGGGAGAAGGGGGTTGGAAAAAACAACATTTCTTTTGGGCTTTTTCCTTGACTACCAGAGTGATTGAGTGTCCTGAACACAGCCATGTAGACCTAAGGCACTTTACTTGGTATCTGGCCCCCTGAATTTTCAGGTTCATCAGGCATAACTGCGAGCAGAGATGTGCAACACTGTAGTCAGGGCCATGGAGACTGAGGCTTCTGACTTGCCAACCAGCAAGATATCCATGTGGTGAAAGCTTTGGTTGTCAGAAGGTAAAGGCTCTCATGCTGAATCTCCACCTACCTACTGTGGCAAAGGGTAGTGGAGTTTGTCCCACTATTTGTCCCTTCTCTATGTGTGGCTCTTCCTCAGTTAGGCTAATCCCTTCTGGGATGGTGAAGCGGAAGCATAAGCAATTACTATCTAGTCAGATGTAGATGCAACAAAGACAGTATATTGAGTCAGCCCAAAAGACTTATCCACAGGATCACTTTAGTTTCTCTCCATGATTGTGACCTTGAACCCCATCCGGGCATCCTTTCCTGTATCAGACCAAATAGGACAGTGATTTGGGTACCTGTATCCAACAGAGTCATCATCCTGTCCTTACGCAAGGTTCTCTAGCCTTTTCCTTAAAGTGGCTGGTGTGCAGGTAGAGGGGAAGGGAGGGATCAGGGTGTGAAGGGGGAAAGTGGCTCTGTGCCAGTAAGCAAGGCCCCTTTACTTTGTTTCCAGCAGCTGCTCATGGCATCCCTCACTGGAAGAGTGAACAACCAACAAAAGCACTACTGGGCCACTTATTTCAATCCTACCCCCCACCCTCAGTCTCACTAACAGGCAGGATGGTGGGAGACTCTTCACCCACCACCACTTGGGCAACAGCACTTGGTACCAGATCCCAGGGTATTTGGTCCTCTTATCCCCAAACCTACTTGCAAACTAACAAATTATATTTATGGATGCTGGGTGAGAAGATAGGAAACCTCTGGGTCACAGACAAAATACTGTTACTTACTTCATGGCAGGCAGCATGAACCTCATGTTTGCATGGGTTTTCTTTGTCCCTCAAGTCCCATGGGAACAATGTGGAACAGGCATAGGTAGATGCTACACACAGGGTGGCTCTGCCATGGCTGAGGATCCTTGATCTCAGGAAACCACTCACTTAAAGGGGCTGCTAACAAAATATCCAGTTTCAAGTACCTATCAAAAGAACGTTTCCTCAAGAGTATTCAGGGAGACACCTGCTTAGTTTTCAGTGACTTAAAAGTGAATTTAATTCTGGCAAGATGAATCGTCCCTGTGTAAGTGAGCATAAGTGAAGCCATCTTGTTATGCTAAATGGTCCCAGCCCCTTCTCTGTGTGACTACTCACTGCTCTGCACATACTCTAAAAGAACCCACATGCTCTCCTGATTTATGGCCTCCACTTACGTATGTGCTCCCCAACAGCCTGATAAATTAAAACTCTGTTCTACGAGTTGCTCTCCAGGAACAGGTGGAAAACACACCTACAAGGTATCCATCACAGCTGACAGAAGAATAGAAGAATGTGATGCCTGGAGCCCATCGAGCCTGGAGCCCATCAAGCCTGGAGACCAACATTCCTGGACCCCTCCTTACAGACCATTTTCCCTGTATAATTGCCTCAAGATTCTGTAATCCTTGAAGATGGTTTTTTGAGACATTAGTCACCCATCTTCTGATTTGCTGGCTAATATAATTATACGTCCTTTTTCCATCCCTAACTCATTGTGATTAATTGCCTTAGATTTGGGTGAGGTGAGTGAGCTCATTGCTTGGGATCAATTTCTGATGACCCGGATGGGACACTAGCCTCTGCCTCTGGCTAGTCGACGTGGAGGAAGCTGTTTTGGGATTTTCCTCCAAAGCTGCCAGGTGGCTTTTTCTTTTTCTTTTTTTCTGCCTGGGAGTTTCTCCTTGTGGCTTCCTCACTGATTGACTGCCTCTAATGCTTCAGTGATTGGGAAATGGACTGGATTGCAAGCCGACAAGCTTGCATCTTGAGTTAGATGAGTCGTCTGGATACTGTATCCCTTTTTCCTTGTCTGTGGGCCTTGATCAGGCCAAGGTCCATCTGGTTTAGGTGCCATTGTTTAGGCAAAAAGGAAATTTATGGATGCTGGGTGAGAAGATAGGAAACCTCTGGGTCACAGACAAAATACTGTTACTTACTTCATGGCAGGCAGCATGAACCTCATGTTTGCATGGGTTTTCTTTGTCCTTCAAGTCCCATGGGAACAATGTGGAACAGGCATAGGTAGATGCTACACACAGGGTGGCTCTGCCATGGCTGAGGATACGCCTAGCATATTATCTGGAAGACCAGTCTCTGGTTTTCCTGTAGTGCGCACACCTCTATGGTCTGTTCTCCTGAGTGTGTGCGCCAGTTTTTCTCTGTCAGAATCCAGAGTACTTCCAGTGCTTGTTTCATAATCTGTGGGGACGTAAAATCTACAACATTTTCTGTCAAATATCAGGCTGGAATTGTACACCTCAATGTGGGCTCTGTTGTTTGTGTGTTCCCTATATTTATAACCATTGGGAGGAAGCAGTGAGAGCATGGCCTGACTATCTTTTCCCCCTGTTTACCTTGTCCAGTACCTTCTTTGCTGTCATTGTGTGGAAGTGAGGTTTTGGCTTAAAGTAAGCCAGATTTGGACTTCCTGAAAAATAAAAGATCTAAAAAAACTTTCTGCCAGGCTGCTGACCTCCTACACTGATGTTGGGAAGTTAGATCTTTACCCTGCCTTAAACCATTACCTCTTGTCTCTTTGGCTTGTTTAGCACTGGGGTGAGAGCTGTACGTTTGGGCAGAGTGGGATATGGATAAATCCTGCAGTTATCTGGATGCCCGGAGTTAAGCCCTGCACCCTTCTCTGAGTCCATTAATTATCAGACACAAATTTTATTGCCACGGGTGCCACTCTGTCCATTCCAAAAAAACCCTACTTGAGCGCATGCTGGTCAGTTGGGCTGACTTCAGTTATGAGCCCATGACAAAGAAAAGGAAGATCTTTTACTGTAAGGTAGCCTGGTCCCAGTATACACTGGGCTCAGAAGAAAAGTGGCTCCTGAACAATCGCTTATTTATGATACCATCTTATAGCTAGTATTATTTTGCCGGAAGGAAGGAAAAGAAGATGAAATCCTCTATGTTCAAGTTTTCATGCTGCTATATCTGGACCAGGGAAGGCGGGACAATGGACCAAGGAGCCCCCCAGCTCCTCCTCATTCTCCCCCTTTTCCAGGCCCACTGCTTGCCCAAGGGGAAGTGCCGGAAGGATTGCCAGGTGTAAGAGAGGGACTCTCTTCTTATCAAACCCGGGAAGGGACAGAATTTGGTCAGGGGGCCCTTCCCAGAGTGGGGCAATTTCCACTGTGACAATATCCCATAGGCATAAGTGGACAAGGGCAACTGGCTGGCTTCATTTGGGTGAACTCTCCTTTCTCTACCTTGGATTTTTTTTTTTTTTATTAATGTTATGATAGATTACAACCTTGTGAGATTTCAGTTGTACATTTTTGTTAGTCATGTTGTGGGTACACCACTTCCCCCTTTGTGCCCTCCCCCCACCCCACTGTCTACCTTGGATTTTTTTAATGGCAAAAATTTTATATGTCTGAATGTCCTGTTCTCCTGTGATGAGACCACTTATGTAAACTGAATGCTCAAGTGACTTTTGCTCCAGGCCAGCTAGAGGTGCAACTGCCACTGGAACAATGCTTATGGTTCCAGATGGCCCTGCTAGGTGTTCAAAAGCCACCGCCAGACCAACTGCCACTGGAGATTTTCAAGGAGGTAAAACCGGACATGTGGGCAGATGGGAAGCCTCAGAAAACAATGAATGTCCAGCCAATACATATAGCCTGAAACAATATTTGGTAAAACAGGAGGCTCAGGAGGTCATTCATCCCGTACCTCATAAATTCCTAGTAGCAAGATTAATCAGACCTTGCCAGTAGCCATATAATTCTCCTATTCTTGCAGTCAAAAAACCCAATTCAGGCAGATATTGGTTTGTTCAGGACCTTCATGCCACAAATGAGGTGGTTCAGGACCCTCACCCTTTGGTGCCCACCCCTGACACCTTGCTAACCTACATCCCAGGTGAGTACAACTGGTTTTCAGTTTGAGACTGAAAGGATGCATCCTTCTGCATACCGCTCATGGAAGAATCACAACTCTTTGCCTTTGAATGGCATGACCCAGATGATTAGGCCACTCAATAATGTTGTTGGACAGTGCTGCCTCAGGGCTTCAAAGACTCCCCTACACTATTTGGGGAAGCCCTAGCTTAAGACTTGAGCCACTCACAATTACAAGAAGGATTACTGTTACAGCACGTGGGTGACTTGCTGATAGCGAGCCCCACTTGTGAGCAGTGTCTGGCCAACACAATAAAGATGTTAAATCATTTGGCTGAATGTGGGTATAAGGTCTCACAAAAGAAAGCACAGATCTGCAAACAAAAAGTTACATGTTTAGGATTTACCTTATCAAAAGGCCGAAAGGAACTGCTGCCAGACTGAAAGAAAGCTATAGAATGCCTAAGGCCTCCCACCACCCGGCAACAACTAAGAGGATACTTGGGCATGGCTGATTTCTGTCACATCTGGATTCTTAACTTGATCTCATAGTAAAGACCCTCTATAAGGCTCTAAAAGGGGTACACCAAGAGCCACTAGAATGGACAAAAGAATGTCAGGTGGCCTTTGACATCATCAGGAAAAAGTTAATTTCAGCTTCAGCCTTTGGACTTCCTAATTTGGACATGCTCCAAGGTCCTGGGCGATAAGGTTTCTCTTATCTCCAGCAGGAAGATAAATACAACTAGTGTTTTTTAACTACAGATGTGTTCTTAGTGGTCTTTGGTTGGTAGGCATTAACAGAAGTTATTAGCCCAAAAAGACTCCCCCCAAGATACAATGAAAAGGACATTCATTTACCAACAGATGACATTAACACAATACCATATGTCTGAAGGTGAAGGTGCTGGACCCCGCAGAGGAAGTAAGGAGATCTCCTCTCCCCCTCCAACAGCAGGGACCCTGGGCTCCGGACCACACACGGCTCTGAGAAGAAAGGGTGAGTAGCAGCTGTCTGCAGGAACACCTTCACTCTCCAAGAAACCTCACAGCCTGTGAGAAATCCCCACACAGAGACGACTAAGCTACTGTGGGGGTGTCTACATGAAACCAGCACCCTAGGAGAGCAGATAGCTAGGGCAGAGTGAGAACCTCCCTGGGACCTTGCAGGGGAAAGAAAGTGCCGCTCCCCCGCCTGGTGCTCCAGCTTACCACTTTAGTAAGCTAAAGTAAGTATTTAGCTTACTGCAGCAAGAGAAACCATACCCCCTAGGACCTGGGGGCATCTCAGTAAGAGCGAGTTGAAAGGGGCTTATAGGATATGGGCTTGTGCTGAGTGATGTTAAGAAGGCATTAGGGGGGCTGGCTTGGTGGCTCAGTGGTTATGTTCACACGTTCCGCTTTGGTGGCCCAGGGTTTACCAGCCCAGATCCCGGGTGCGGACATGGCACCACTTGTCAAGCCATGCTGTGGTGGTCATCCCACATATAAAGTAGAGGAAGATGGGCACGGATGTTAGCTCAGGGCCAGTCTTCCTCAGCAAAAAGAGGAGGATTGGCAGTAGATGTTAGCTCAGGGATAATCCTCCTCAAAAAAAAAAAGAAAAAAGAAAAAGAAGGCATTAGGGAAGGATGGACCAGTTTTGGGATGGATACTAACAAAAGGCAGGGCATTTCAGCATTTGGGTATCTTACGGAGCAGGAGGTGGGAGGAATGAGGTGGGGCTGAGAATGTCATTGGTGAGAAGCAGTGTTCAGTTAATTAAAGGATTATTATCATCTTAACAGCCTGTAGAGACACTGTTTCCATGGCCATGTCCAGGTCCTGTTGAAAACATTGCTCATGTTTTGATAGGAATATCCAAGACTGATTGCCGGTAGGACTGATTTTTTTTTTCTCACTTCTCATCCTTTGAATTAGATCTTGGCTTAAATAGTATCCTCTCAGTGGCTCACTTTAACTGCTGTTGCTCATTTCTTTCCCAATATTTATGAAGAATTGTAATTATTTGATTTAATTTATTGTCAATTTATCTTTTTTCTTCTCTACTAGAATGGAAGATCCGTGAGGGCAGAAACGCGACTCACTTCTGACACGACCCAGAGATAGCATCAGATTCCACAGGTTAAGGGCTCAGTCTTATAGAACTGCCATCAAACCCTCTTCAGATGGTAATCCCACGCCCACGTTGTGACCTGTGCTCCTGGCCAACCAGCTATAGAGCAGAGGTTCCAACTACCTGTCCTTGGATTTGGTTAATTTGCTAGACTGGCTCACAGAACTCAGAGAAACATTTTACTTACTAGATTACTGGTTTATTATAAAAGGATATAACTCGGGAACAGTCAGATGGAAGCTATGCATAGGGAAAAGTATGAGCAAAGGGCTCAGAGCTTCCATGCCCTCTGCAGATACACCACCCTACCCAAATTCAATCTCGACAAGTTCACCAACCTGGAAGCCCTCCGAACCCCATCCTTTTGTGTCTTTATGGAAGCCTTATTACATGGTCATGGTTGGTTAAATCATTGGTCATTGGTGATTGAACTCAATCTCCAGCCCCTCTTCCCTCCCAGAGGTCAGGGCTGAAAGTTCTAACCCTCTGATCACATGGTTGGTTCCCCTGGCAACCAGCTTTGGTTACCTGGGGGCTTTCCAAAACTCACCTCAGGAACATAACAAAAGACAGCTTTGTCAATTAGGGAATTCCAGTGGTGTTAGGACCTCCTTGCCGGGAACCAGGATGAATATCAAATATATATTTATTATTATAAATCACAATATCACAAGTAGAGAGAAGAGCACCTTCATTGAGTGCAAGTTGAACTCTTAACAATACACTTAAAAAAGTTTTTATCTGTGATCTCTTGGGATCTAATTTATGTGCCCACTAAAGGTAAGGTTTGGGGATACATGAAATGTGTAGATTTTGAGCAAAATTATAAATAAAACTGACTCTCCCATGTGAACCTGTTTGGGGAACCATATTGGATTTTAGAACTTCAGGCAGCCTGATTCACCTGGGACAATCATCATGATCACAATTAGAGGATTTGCTTCCAAACACTGGGATCGAAACTATCACAATGGTCACCCTGGGAGGATGGGAGATCAGGGCCTTCCACATGTGAGCACTTAGAATTAATTCTCACTCTCGTAACACACACCGTTTGTAGGAAGATGTGACTGCATCTATCAATATGGGATGCAAGATAAATATTGCAAAAATATTATGGTACCTCACAAAATCAAAATCATGGTTAAGGAAGCCTCAGAACAGGTCCCAGAACAACAGTAACTTCTCATTAATGTGACTTGGCTCTTTACTCTGAGGTCTGGGTGCTTCCAGTCTAATTCTTAAGAGTAGATTCAAATTGACTGATGGTGGCTTGTGCTGGTTTCATCAGCCATAGGCAGCAGCAACCTGACCTGAAGGTCCCATTGATGTGTCTGGAGCCCGTCTCGTGGAAGAGCAGCTGTGCAGACAATGCGGTCTCCTCCACTCCATTGCTTTTGCTCATTCACACTGTTTCAGAGTTGAACAATCCAGTTATCCCATCTGCAACTACACCGTCCTCAATTAGAGACAGCAGAGGTGTCCATGACCTGCTTCAAATAAACATTATGGGCCACTGTTCCCAGTGCTGTGTCCTAGGTTAGTTCCGTCACTCTCCTGTTGCCTCTTTGCACCTTTTGGACCTAGTTGAAATATAGGTCCATACCCAGTACAAAAGATGAAAGAGGAGAGGGACAAAAATAACTTCTATTTCTAGTAGAATAAAAATTAAAAGGGCAGTTAAATATGCAATTTTTGTTAGCTCCATGGAAAAGACAGAACAGACACCTGATAGAGATACAGACCTGATTTCCGTACCTGGTTGTGAGGTAGTAATAGGATGGTTGGAACCCTTCCTAACTGCCTGTCATAGGCCTTCCATGTTTACTCTGCTTCTCAGTTGCCCCACTGCTCTTTCCATGGTCTTATTTCCTGGGGATCCTTGCAGTCTTTCTAAAGGGAACTGAAGTCTGTTACACAGGTAACTATTTATACAGATGACTTGGAAACTTGTGGGAAGAAAGATATCGAAAGGGAACTATAAAGTATCCTGCGTAATCATCCTATGGTTTCGAGGGTGAAAAAAACTATATTAATCATGTTATCTATTTTCTGCATTTTATGATGTATTGACATCTTAAAAATCTTTCTGGCTGGGGAGGGACTGCCCCTCCCAGGGCTAGCCAATTCTTAGAGACAGCAAAGGACTCAACTTTGATGTACAAACCGAAACAATCTTGAGTCTATAGCCCCAGCCACCTCCTTACTGAACTCTTGCACACAAGCCACTATTTCCCCTGCCCTAAATCACCCTTGGGCCAGGTACGAAGCAACTGGAGACCAGCCCTCTAGCCCAGAGCCCACCAGAATTATTAAAACTAGCCAATTCTAAGCTGTTTACTTTGTCCTGCTCTTTCTTTCCCTCAGAAATCCCAATAAAAACTCTGGCTCAGGCTTTCTTTCACTCCTGTCTTCTGCCAACTGACCATTTCCCCTGTGGCCCCACATGACATGCAGTGACTCCCTCTCTGGGACCTGTGACAATAATAAACTTCTTCCTTCCAAGCCTCCTTCTCATGTCCTCCAGTGGCCGCACTGTTACCATGCAATATCCAACGCATACATTCTTAGCGCAGAGACCCTCTTGAAGAATTGTCACTGGGCATCGGCAGCAGTGGAACAACCAGAGATGCATTTGGGTCAAGAGAGAGATTCAGGGAGCAGCCAAGACTGTGAAGTGTTACTTTCAAGGAGTGAGCTTGTCAGTGAAGGAGGAAGAATACAGACGCTGTGTTTGGGAAATTGTTTGACTGCAAATGAGGAGGAGCTTTCTCTTCATTAACAAACTTGTAGAAACTATTTAAGGAAACTAGCAAAAGAATTAGATACATAGAACAGTGGTGAGATGATTCCTACACAGTCCAGGTGCTCAGACATTTTCAAAGTTGCTTCATCAACTGAAAATGAAGCCAGGAAACAACAATCTGATGTGAGAAGAAGAGAAAAATGTGAATTACGGTCCATAATCAGTCAGACAGATTTACATTCACTTTTCTGTGTTTATTTTGCACATGGCATTTCTCAGTGTATATATTTTATAGAACAAAGTGTTCTCATTTACAAGTACAATAATTTTACTTCGTATCATACAAATGCAGGTCCTGAAAAATATATTTCCCAGTAGGCAACATTATTTAAAAATTTCCTTCAGTAAACTGCAGGAGAATTCATGTTTTCCCTGGACAGTAAATTCCTGACTGCAGTAGGAACAGAGAACATCACTCTTTCCAGCCTGACTCCTGGGTGGAGCATCAGTGAAGCTTCTCTTTTCAGGACGAACGGGACACATTGAGCTCTGGGGATGAGGCTGAATTTCAGGGCACCTGCCCTCAACCCTCTCTCAAATAATTCTAGCTCTAAAAGAGCTTAAGTGTGTTATTTTCTCCATTTGAGGTTGAAAATTGAACTTACGTAAGGGCAAAAGTAGGCAGTATATTCCGGTAATCCCTAGGATGCTGAAAGGGAACACCTGCTTCAGGAATACTGGTACTGACACCCACGGAAAGCTGCCCTCACACCCAGAGTTGAGGTGGCACAGACCGAGACTCCTCTCCCCACACTCCCTGGGAATTCAGGGAACAGACCAATGAGCACCAGGAAAACCACCAGACTCATCAGAAGAACCTCAGAAATGGCTTTCAAAGGTAGTTGTATATTAATTCATCTTCTGAGCCTCATCATCTCCCAAATCAGATCTTGACGCTCTTATAATGTATTTGTCTTGATTAATCCATGCTTTCATTAGTGTATACCACGCAAGGATTATATGAACATAGGCAAACTGAAAAAAAGAAAGAGACAAAAACCAAATAATGAGCCACAGGAATAGAAATGATTAATACAGGAGTATTCAGTCATTTTTAGCAAAAGACTCTCTAGTTCTGAATTCTCCTGATTCATTCTTGGCCTTTTCTTGAGTGATCAGGATCATGAAATGATGGGTTGCATAAAAAGAGAAACAAAACACTAAAGAACTTAAGCGTGCCAGTGGGATTTTCGTGTTAGAAAGGAAGGAATTTGTTGGGCAAAAAGGGGAGAAGATGGATCTAGGAAAGTAGGGTGTGCTGGTGTGCTCACCTGTGCCCTGGGCAGGAGACCCTGCCCCCGGGGGCAAAGAACCCTCTGCCCAGTTTCCTTGACCTGAAATAGAGACCTCTCTGGATAGACGTGGATTCATATAAAATAGACAAGATTTCTGAGGTCTGGTTTGTGATTATCTTTGGAGGGGGTATGTGTAGGTTGGGGAGGAGGGTGAGAGGAGTGGAGGATGACAGGAAAAGCAACTTTACGAATAGTGTGAGGAGGTAAAATTTGCATGGATTGTGAATTTGGGGTTCCTGTTGAATGTATTTTCATTCAAACTCACAATTCATGGCCATCTGGCCTTCTTCACCTGATGGGAGAGTGCAGGAAAGAACTGTCTAGACCAGGGACTGGTTTTTTGTTTTTTTTTCTAATCACCTCTTTCCACTTATCTGCTTGAAGGTTTCCTTCGAGGAGATTCACAGGACTGGTTGTGAAATCAGTTCTTGAAATGTGGGCTGATGAGGAATAAAAGTGGATGGAGAAGATGTTCGGAATGGGCATCACTCATCTTAAACAATGTTTTGTGTGCAAGGAACTGAAAGAGTGGGCCCCACCCTGGTACAACCCAAATTGCATAGTAGGAGCTATAGAAATTTTCAGGGACCTGAGTATAGAAAGGATAATTCTTGAGATTTTCACTTACCAGATCACACATCAACTGAATGACAGTCAAGAGGGTTGAAAGCATAGGAAAGAGTGTGTCCCACTGTCAACCTCTCTGCATGCTGAATGAATAAGCATATATACCATCCCAATGTGTGAGCATCTGTCATAGTGACTGAGTGATGGCACCAGTGTCAATCTATATCTAAATCTTACTAAATCTCTTAATAACTTTCTTTCTCATTTTGAGACAACAACAGTCATGGCTATTTTTCAACTTCAATCTATGACCTTGGAATCAATGTGAGTCTCCCCTTTAAAGAGCCAATGATGCTGTGAACCATATTGATTGACATCCCTGCCTTCTTCACTCAATTCTATTCCCTGAGTTTAATGTGTGGAATCAGATTTTGAGTCAGAGTTGTATTAGATAAAATGTGTCCACGCAAGAAAACAGAATGTTAATACTAAAAACATCAGTGCCCACAGTGTAGAAAGCGGTGCTCTTATTCACCAAACTTGTCTTCCCTTCACTTTAATCAGAAAATTAGATTCTATCTCACAGCCTCTTTACTCTTAGCTCTGGGCATGTGAAGGAGTTCTGGCCACGTATATGTGTCTAGCAGTGATGTTTACCCCATCGGGGCTGGCCAGTGAAAACACCCCCATGAGGGGCAACAGCTTTTTCACCCTTCGTGATGAGTGGACTAGGCCGGAACACTATAGCAGGATTTGATGTCACATGTTGACAACAGCAAATCTGCAAAATGGACGGTACTCAGGTCCTTAAATCATTGTTGGGAGAAAAGCAACAAGCAGGGTCATTTGATCTTTGAAAGCCTACGTTTAGCTGTTATATGAAGCTAAGTTTGTGTGATGTTCAAAGAAAAAATATTTTTGTATCTATCTGTTACAGCAGTGAACTTCACCCACATTGACAGAAGTCAGTAATATAATAGCACACCAAAGGAAGTTTTCAATAAAAAATTATAATTCAAATTGTGGAAATGGCAAATACTTCAAGGAAATCTGAATAAGTAAAAGTTAAATGTAAACCCTAAAGTTAATTAAGAAATACAAATGATGTTCTTCTCTGTAAGCTTTTGTTTTGAGGAAATTGAAGATGTACAAGCATGATTTTGGTTTCTGGGATCTTAGAGCTGGTGCAGAAATACAAGGGCAGGTTGCCTTCCCATGCTTAGCAACAATAATAAACTAAAGACGGTTATGAGGTTCACTTTCTTCTTTATTTCCTGATTTTTCTTAGTGGATTGGTTAAATGAGAGAAACACACACTTCAGTTTCCCCCCTGACATCTCCAAGGCACACTGGCTGTGCTACTTCTGCTTCACATAGCTACTGAGTTCTTGGAAGTTCCTCTGGACAATTCCCAAACAGGTACAAGACAGAAGAGTTTCTACCATCATCTTCTGTTCCAGTCGTTTCTTATTGTGTTCAAAGCCGGAGAGTGATTTATCCAGAAGGGTCTAATCCCAGGCAGCTCTGTAGTCCTCTGACGAGCAGGTTAAAAATCAGCCAGATGGTGGAAACAAGTGCCTTGTTTCTTCTGGATTTTGATATCCCCTCTTTTCTCATGAAACTTGAAGTCTGTCCTAACATTAAGGCTTGACTTAGAAGAGATCCTTTCCAGATACCTCAAAGGCATGAGGATTTCCACGCTTTTGAAGCCATGGCCCAAAGACACATCCCAGGAGAGAGAACATGCAGGGCTGGAACAGAGCATCTCCAGGGCCATAAACAGAGACCAGGGCCTCGAGAATGTCTGTGATTCCGTGAGACGACGAGGACGGGGCGGGGCGGGGGGCGCGTGCAGCCATGGCTAAACCCTGAGCACTAGCTTCGTTCGCCGCTCAACCACGGCCAGCAGAGGGCGCCCAAGTTGCTCCGAGACTAACTGGTGCCTGAATCGGCGAGGCGAATGCCCGCATCCTGGGTCCAGGTGATGTGGCCGAGCTTCAAGGGTGAGAAACCAAACTTGGTTTGCTGCAGCTCCGGCTGTGCAGGGAGGTGGCCTAGGCTTCGTGACTACCTTGGGGCGGCACAACTACTGACTGAAAAGCTGCCTTTCCCCGGCCCTGACTGCCCAGGGGGAGCTTGGCCAGAGCTGAGATCTCCTGAGACAATTTTCTGAAATACTGAGCACAGAACTACCCGTTTTCTGGACTTTCCCCATCGTTTTATTCTTGACTTTCTCATATAAGCTTTTAGTGAGACAATTTTGTAAAAGTATCCATTTATTGAGGCGTGTGGAAGCTCGACAGAATCACACGCTGTACTAAGTTTTCCATATTCAGGATTGTTTCTGGGGAGAAATCCCAACACAAACTCAGAGAAAGGAAAAACGTATCCACGATGAGGACAGAATATACAAATATTGGGGCCTTCCAGTTGAATGAGTTGGAGACCTGGCCAAGTGCCCAGGAGAGCCATTCTTTAAGACTATCAGAAAGGATTCAGAATCAGGAATTAGGCAATTCTTTTCTTGCTGATCTGCCTATAATGGATGTGATCATGGAGGACTGTCCTCATGATTGATTCATGTAGCTCCTCTGAGTCTATAAATTCAACAGTATTTATTGTGTCTAATGTGTGTCAGGCACCATGTTATGAACTAGAGATATGTGACCTGACCTTGAGGACATCTATAGTTCAGCAGGGGAAGATGTGGAAACAAGGACAATAAAGTGTTGTAGATGCTGTGATGGTGTGAAGTGTGTATAAGGTATGATGGCGGGGGGGGGGGGCAGAGGAGGGAGTGGTCAGTTCTACTGGGAATAGAGTTTCTGGAAGTTCTTCATAGAGGATGTGATGCTTAAACTTTGCCTGTGGGAGGCATTGAGAAAAGAGCAGACTTTGAAGCCAGTATCCTCAGTCCAACTGTAAAGCCTGGTTTTCTATCTGTGTCTCCCTGGGCAAGGGAACCTCTGAGCCTGCTTCCAGATCTATAACAGGATTATAGTAGTAATCTCATAGTGTCGTGGTGAAGATCACCTTAGTAATGTATATATTTAACATTGTCATTAAGGAACAGTGAATTCCTGGTGGATGAGGATGAGCAGATCCTCTGGTTGAAGGGACTCATTCGCTTCAATCTTGTGCCTGGAAACCACGTGTTCTCGGAGCTGTCCACGGTGCTGATCTCACCGGCGCTCCACACTCATTATCTTGGGAAGGCCTGCAGGGCGCTCTGCCTGGGTCATTCTGCTGGGTTCTGGGCTGTTTGCCTCCATCTCAGCCAGAAACCTTGGCTGCAACAAGTTTGTTGACTCCACCTCCTCCCTTCCCTTTCCCTGCCTGCCAGTCGCCCTTCTGTGAGCCTTGTGGAAGAAGAGCTGCTTCACAACCATCATGACGGCCTTGGGGTTCTCAGCAGCCAATCTCATGGGTCTACAGAGGTAGAATGGGCAACTTGATGGGTTTTTTCATGTCCTCAGCTGTCTGATAGGACTTCCAGGGTATAATTCTAAACTTCCGCAGGGATAACTCACCACTCCCCCAAAGCCTAGGAAGTGTTTAGCTCCTTCTACAGCAGTGGTCTTGAGTGGTGGCGATTTTGTCCCCCAGGTGATTTGCCAAAGTCTAGAGATGTTTTTGGTGGCCACAACTCCTCATTTGTCCCCGTACAAGATGCCCCGTTATAAGAAGAACCAGAAGGAGGTTCCTTCCAGAAATGATTTTCTCAAGTCGTTGCAATTTGGAGATGAAAACTTCTACCACATGGGTTTCAGAGTGGTGTGACAAGGACAGGCCAACCTAGTTGTGCTAAGAGGGAGCAAGAACATATCACAGGAATATTTTAAATTATCTTTCTTACAACCATCTTTTCATGACCCTCCATCACATCACTCCTGAGTGTGAGGAAACAGACCTCTTCACTCCGCCTGTAGGGAAGGGAGTGAGAAGCAGCTAACACCCCCCAGGAAAAGGTGCTCCTATAGGAGGGAACCTAGGAAGTAGCCCTCTTGCTCCTACAGTCTCACTTGCTTGATGCCAGCAAGAAGCTTATAGCACTCTCCAGAGGACTCTTCAATAGAGAATTAAAACAGAATCCGGTATAAGCAGTAACCGGAGCAAAGGCAATGAGAAGAGAGCTAGAAACCAGACCAAACACAAAGGAAAGAAGAAAGTGGGGAGTGAATGGTGACCCGCAGCAGGACCAAAGTGTGGTACTCACCCCCCCTCTGGACATGAGATGTTTAAGGTACATATAGTGGTGGATCAATATTGCATATTGCAAACCAGACAAGTGGGCTACCTGGGAGAAAATGATTTCCTACTTACTCACTACAGGTGTAGACCTCAGGAGGGATGCCACAGAGGAGATTCAGGCTCTGGAGGGGGATGGAGGAGACTACTTCCAGCCCAGAACATCTGTTGTTCTCTGACTTGGCCCCAGTGCACAGGGCTGTGAGCCCTTAGGCATCTCTCACGGTGTTTCTCTGTCTCCCGCCAGGTAAAGCTGGCCATCTTCTTGGTAAGCTGCCAGCTATCCATTTTGGGAAACCAGGGAAGGATCCAAAACTGGGCTCTGAGATACTGGACTTAAGAGCAGACTTCCTAGTTACAATCTAGTAAGGAGCACATAGTCCCCTGGACACTGGCCTGCCTAAAATTATCAAAATATTCTGTTTATAACATTTAGTCTGTGAGACTGCAGTGGTAGGCAAGTGTGCATACTTTTGTCCACATGTTCATATACACACATGCATTTGCTACACATATTTCCTTACATTCATAGAGACATCTTAACAAATATCTACATGTGCAAATGGAAGTTGACCTTTTGCACATAGACTGAAGTCACGGTGCTCCTCTGCTTCTCAGAGTAAGCCCACTGGTACGTAGGGAGACTCTGTTCGTATATTTTGCTGTAAGCCAACTGGCTGTTGGTCAGTGGACCCTTTGGGCTGTCTTGCAGACAAGTCTCCAAGATAGCTATTCTCAGATTGAAGTGGAGGAGGCCACTGCTGCCTGGCACTCCATGGAAAGGGCAAAGGCCATAACTGCCTCTTTCGGTCCTGGGACAGGCATCAGTGACCACCAGGCTCCTACACAGGGCAGTCAAAATAAAAACTTACCAAGGACCTAGGTCTATTCCAGCACTGTTACCAACCACATGGTAGTCTTTCCCTTTTGTAAAACCTCCATGCCTTTGCTCCAGGAGTTTTCCTTCCTTGAATGCCTGTCTACAGTCAGTGTTTAGACCTAGCTTCAGGAACAGGATGCTGCTGCATCCAGGGAACTTTCCATTGCCCCCACCTTCCCTTCTCCCAAGTTTGAATTTGTTACTACTTTCCCATACCTTCTCTATTCCATTGTTTCTATCTTGGTGCATTGTAATATATTCGTGTGCATGCCTGCCTCTCCAGACTCAGATGATAGCACGGGAAACATGGTATATATCCATCTTTGCATTTGCACCATCTAGTGTGGTGCCATTATAAGTCCCAGTGTCCCATTGACCTGAAATGGTCCCTCATCCTTTGGCAGTTAATGCCCCTGTGATTGAAACATGGGGAGAATACACATCCTTCCTCTGATTAAGTCAGGTGAACATTTAATCAGTGCCGAGCACCGTGCTAGGCTCTGGGGCTATAAAGGTACATACAGCACATTTCCTATCTGCTAAGATGTCATAGTCTAGGGAGAAATACAGAACTTTATATACATAGTTCCAATGAGGTGGGGTACAGAGTAAGGGTGCAGAAGTTGCACGAATCTGGGCCTGAGAGTGACAATGCGGGTGCTGTTGCTCACAGTGCAGTCCTGTTCCTGGTGCCTGGCACACTGAGTGACTTGGGCAGCACCAGCCGGGTGGGGGCAGAGAAGCTGTGCCAACCAGAAAGGCGATGTGGCTTCCCAGTGAGCTGCCAAAACCCCCTAGGGTTCGTGACTTCACTGCTTTGCCAGAATGAAATGCCTGAGTGGGGACATAACTGTTCCCATGGGAGTCAGGAAGGCCGTTCTTGTCCCAGCCCAGCACCCAGCCAAGTAACTGAGAGACCTTGGCCCACAAGTTGTCATTCATGGCACACTGCCAAGCTGTCTTCTGCCCTGAAATCTGGTCAGTGGTGACACCAGAGATGTAGCAACCAGCAGAGGTGGCACTAAATGCTGCTGTCTCATAGGACGTCTCTGAGAGCTTCAACCACAGGTTTTCCTGGATAACATACACAAACACTCAATCATTAACTTGCCATGGGCCTTCCTACTACCTAGGATGATCACTGAATCAAGCAGGGCCTCTTTCCACTGGTAGCTCTGCAGGCTGGATGGTCTCTCCTGCTTTCCTTCCACAAGGACATTCTCCATCAAGGTTGCATGGGCTGAGTTGTCAGAGCTGGCAAACATCAGCACCTTGTTGGAGATGGCATTGAAATTGATGTAATAGGACTTCATGAAATACTTCTCATGCTCATCCTTCTGAAAGTACACTCAAATGATGAGTGTACTGAGATCCTGATCCTTGTTGAGCACATGCAAGTCTTCATCTTGAAACAGGCAGCTGAACATGACAGGTGGGTAGCACATGAAGCCCTCAGGCTGCATAGACCCCTCAGGACTGGCCCAGTAGTGGAAGTTGCCACAAATGCCAGAGTAGACCAAATCTGATAGACTCTTTGAGCTCAAACATCTCAGCCCAGATGAGGTAGTGCAAACAGTTGACAGGGCTAGTGGACTTAATCAGAAAGCCATTGCAGTGGATTTGAAGGCCTGTTGTGTTGAAATACTGGGCCCCATGAAGGAGGTTCTCCACATTCTGCTCCGAGATCATCACCTTGCCGCTGTACAAGTAGCCCAGTAGCTCGTCCACCATAGCCAGACTCAGGTAGTTGGGGTCAAGGGTGGTAAAGAGCTCATTAGTGGTCTTCACATCATCACTGGAGATGAGGCCCTCCACTACTGGAGAGGCAGCAGCCAGCACATTGCGATGTGCAAAAAGACATGGTGGTCCACAGTTAGGGCCATGTGCCAGTACCTTTTGGATTTCTTCTCTTTGAGGTTTCAATTTCTGCAGCAAAAAGCTGTCACAGTTTTTCTCAGTGAATTCCCATTTCCTGTTGCTTCCTGCTGGCTGAGATAGATCAGCAGCAAGTTGTAGAGAAAAGACTTTCTTACACCATTGGGATTCAGACTGATGGTTGTTTGTAGATGATGGAGGAGTAGAGGCTGAGAGAGAAGGTGATGTCATAGAGTCAATGAGGTCATCACAATGCAGGTCCCCCTGAGAGCTTTCTCATAGGCTCAGGGCCTCTCTTGCCTCTGATGGCTCCAATCTGCCCAGGCCAGGTACCCGATCAGGACCTGGTGCACAGGGTTCAGAGCTCAGGAGGACACTCAGAGATGGGTTGAGACTCCCACCTGGGGCTTTCAAACCTCAGTTCAAGGCTGCTTCTGGAATGTCAGAGCCAGTTTGGGCAGGGGGTGGTGTAGGCAGGGATAAGGGCAGGCTAGGGGAAGGAAAGAGATTATTAGATCATCTAGAAGTATCCTCCCATCGTACAGGAGGGAAAGTGAGGCCCAGAGAAGAGAACGGACTTACCCAACATCACACTGCCAGTTGGAGTAGAACAGGGCCTGGAACCCAAGCTTTCTGTAACTTAGTACTCTCTCCACCCTTCCAAGAAGCTCCTCACTACTCATCTTTCCCTAGTCTCTGATTCTCAGGCCTGGAAGTACCTTTCTCTGCTCCTGGCCATCAGAGAAGAAAGGCTCTGTCCTTTGGCTTCTGAGCTTTGTCACCACAGATAACCACTCATCTTTAAAGCAGAGGGAGAAGCGCAGGCCGCTCACTGGAGCAGGGATGCTGGAGTTAGCCACTCCCTGGGGGATGGGAGGGCCTCTAAAGCCTTGATTATTTTTCCAAGTCTCTAGTTGTAAAACATTGGGGGCGTTGGTGGGTCAGCTCTCTCCATCAAGTATGGACTTGGCCAAATTGCTCAGACTCTCTAAACCTCAGTTTCCTCATGTGTGAGATGGGAATAATAGTACCTGCTTCAAAGATTGTTGAGAGTTTAAATGAGAAAATGATCAAAGATTGTTAGCACAGTGTTTGGCTCATAGCAAACATTTGATAAGCACTAGCTGCCATTTTGTTAGTGCCATCGAATGGATTCTGACTCCTAGGAATGCTGTGTACAACAGAGCAGAACCCTGTGTGGTCTTTTTGTGCCATCCTCTCACCCTTCAGCGCTACATCAGACAAAGCTCCGCTGCTATTCACAGGGATTTCATGGCCAATTATTTTCAGAAGTGAGTGGCCAGGTCCTTCTTCCTAGTCTATCTTAGTCTAGATCTCTGCTGAAACCTGCTGGTATTTTAAATCTGGTGGCATAGCTTTCAGCATCACATCAGCACACAGCCTGCACGGTATGACAAGCAGATGAGTGGTGTGTTCCCTGAGCAAGAAAGAACCCTGGGTGACAGGTGGTGAGAGCTGCAAACTCTTAACCACTGGACCACCAGGGCTGGCAGAATTGTTTTGTGAGGTGTTGTTTGCTTAACATGAACACTATATATTACTTTCTGCAACCTTTTTTCCACCACTTTCAGTTCATTTCTGAAAGAATGCTCCAGAATCCAAAATAGCTGCTTTGATTATTCTCAGAGTTATTTATACTTAAACTCAGTGGCTCTTGAAATATGCCCCTACCCCCAGCTGTATTAGCATCTCCTAGGAATTTGTTTAAAATGCATAATACAGGCCCCACCCTAGTGAGGTGAATCAAAAGCTCAGAAGGTGGGGCCCAGCAAAGCCCCTTTTAACCAGCCCTCCACACAACTGTCATGCAGGCTGAAGTCTGAGAGCCACTACTCCACCTCTGGCTACTCCTAACTACTTCACCATCACCTGTACTCTTGCTAGAAATCTGCAATTTAACAAGAACCAGGTGACACATTAGTAAAGTTTGAGAAGCACTGGTCTACCTCAGAGCCATAGACATAACCCCAATTCCTATTTCCCACACCCACTCACACACAGGGTATCTATGAGTGGTTTCTGGGGAGGGGGAGAGGGGAGGCCAGGAGAAAGAGCAGTGGCTTTTAATCTCTTTGAATTTGAATCTGTCACTCCCATGGATAAAACATCAGCACTGCATGCCCTAGTTAGGCAGAGCATATTAGCAGTGACATCTTTTGTTCATGACACAGCACATAACTACCAGTAAACTCCCCTGGAAATTTACTGCTCCTAGGTATCAGTGTTATTTCACAAGTTTTCATTTTTCTTTTAAAATACGTGAATTTCAATTTTAATCCCAGGCATAATAAACTTACATAAGACTACCTAACCTTTGTTTGTATCACTAATATTGTAGTGAGAATCTATCATTTTAAAACAAACCAAGGGGATATACCTTTTCTGTTCTAATACGGGTAGCTTTACCTGACAAGAGATTTCACACATTCGGGTATACGGGGTGACTATTCAAGTTCAGGACTGGTTTGGCTTCAACAAAGGAGACCTGATTTATGGCCAGTCAGGCATGCATTGTACATCTTCTCTGACTATTAAAGTAAAGAATGCACTCTCTTAAGATAAAAATACACAGTTCCCCTCCTATGCCCTAGTGGTAATGCCCTATTGGTCAGGACCATATTAGTCCCTTTCCTGACATCAGGGTCATGTTTACATGCTAATTTGCAGCTGAATACCTCATTGAAACTTCCAAAATGTATCCTGGGTGTGTCTGATGTATGTTGTTTGTTCTAAAAAGACATAAGACTGTACTGGAAACCACACTTGTCTGGAACACTTCCTAAGGCCTTCCTGGGTTATAAAGCTCACTCTGACTCAACTAAAACTCATCTTATTTCTCTTATGTGCAAAATGCTTATTGGTTATTTTGTGTCGACACAGTTAACAAGTGCGTCTCCCCTCAGCCTCCTGCCGCAGCCTCCACCTCCTTGCAGCGTGTGGAGGGGAGAAATGTCCCCAGAATTCCAACTTTATCTCGGGCCTCCCTCAAAGGCTCAGAAATTTTCTTCCAAAGCCTGCACCCTAAGGCCCCTGCCTCAACCCCTTCCTTTGCTCTTCTCTCATTTTCCTCTGTTGAGTCCCAAGTCCGTCCTGAGTCAAACATGAACACGTTGACTTTCTCAGGAAATGTGCCAGGTGAACTACATACACCTTTGTGCCTGAGAATCCTCTGGTCTCCCTGCTCCATCTGGTCTGACTCAGCCTAATACTACCAGCTGCTCTTTAAGGCAGTTCCAGTTTCACTTCTGGTTCCTTCCAGGCTGTGGTCCCACCCCAATGCAACACAGCCCCCCTCTCCGGGCTTTGCTAGCCCAGGAAACAGCATGGCCAATTCTGGGGGGCTCATACCCAATTTGACTTGCCTCTCTCCCTTCTTAAAGCCATCTTGGAATCAAAATTTCTAAAGCCCCTTTTCAACTTGAGAACTTGTCTTCCATAGAACCAATGGCTTTTTTTTCCCACCCTGAAGCAAAGACTTTTCATCAAGGCTTAAAATAAATTTCAGCCTTGGGTTTTTAATTAATTAGTATCAGGAAAAAAAATGAAATAACTATCCTATCAAATAATTTTATTTTGAAAGGAAACGTGTTGACATCTCAAATGTGCTATAGAAAGATCTAGGTATGGTAAAACTGTTACAAGCTTTTAATTAATACTGGCCCCGATATCAGTTCCTCTACATTCAGCCCAGCATATATGGGGTTAAAACCAAAAGCACTCATCTCCTTTCCTTGTTTCCTTATTTACATTCATATGTAAATATATATATTTCTTTAACCTTTAAGTCCCTGAGCTTTACAACCAAATAGAAGTCGCAAATTGTTAAAGCCCAGATGGCCTCATGCTGGGCTCACACTAAAGTTTGGGATAATCATGGGTCCTTGAAGTTTGTGACAGGGAAACTTATGCCACAGCACTGCAAAGACAGAAAAGCACCCAGCAGATGAAGTGAGTGAGTAATGGATCATGACAGGCTCAGAATACACAGCTCTTGACCCCCTCCCAGAGGTGGCAGGTGGAAGCTGTGATCAGATACAATCACTATGCTAAGACACAAATCCATGCTGTCAAGTAGTATGAAAAAATATATTAAATATCAAGACCAGAAGGAAAATGACAAGTACCTTGAAACCACTCCTGAAGGAACAGAAATTTATCATGTAAACGACAGGGAATTCAAAATAGCTATCATAAAAAAACCTCAATAGTGATAAGAAAATACAGATAGATAAATGAAATCAGGAACTTCTTCACAAAATAGACTGAAACTATAAAGAAGAACCAATCAGAACTGTCAGAGATTAAAAACTCAATGGGTGAGACAAAGTAAAGTTTGGACTCCTTGAAAAATAGACCTGATATTAGAGAGGAAAGAATCAGCATCCTTGAGGATAGAAATATAAAAATCCTTCAGATGGAGGGGGAGAGAGAACTAGGAGTAAAAAGAAATGAAGAAATTTTCTGAGAAATATCCTAATCAATTAGGAAATATAACATAAGGGTCATAGGTATTCCAGAGGCAGAAGAGAAGGAGAATGGAGCAGAAAGCTTGTTCAAAGGAATAATAGCTGAGAACTTCCCAAACCTAGGAATGGAGTGGGAAATACAAGTGAAAGAAGCCATTAGACCTCCTAATGATACCAACGTAAAAAGACCTCATCCAAGGCATATAGTAGTAGAGCTGGCAAAACTCAAAGACAAAACAAAATTATTAAGGGCAGTAAGACGGAAGAAAATAACTTACAAAGGAACCCCTATCAGGCTTTCAGTGGATTTCTCAGCAGAAACCTTACAGGCTAGGAGAGAGTGGAATGACACATTCAAAGTATTGAAAGGCAAAAAGTTTCAAAGAAGAATAAACAAAGCCCAAAGTAGGCAGGAGGGAAATCATAATTAGAGCAGAAATAAATGAAATTGAAACAAAAAAGACAGTAGAAAGGATCAATGACACTAAGAGCTGGTTCTTTGAGAAGATAAATAAAATTGATAAACCCTTAGCCAGACTCACTAGGAAATAAAGAGAGAAGGCTCAAATAAATAAAATTAGAAATGGAAGATGAGAAATTGCAACAGATAACACAGAAATACAAAAGATCATACGAGAATATTATGAAAAGCTATATGCCAACAATTTGGACAACCTAGAAGAAATGGATAAATTCTTAGATTCTTACAACCTCCCAAAGCTAAATCAAGAAGAAAAAGATAATGTGAATACATCAATCACAAGGAGAGAGATTGAAACAGTAATCAAAAACATTACAAAAAACAAAAGCCCAGGACCAGACGGCTTCTCTGGTGAATACTACCAAACATTCAAAGAGGACTTAATACCCATTCCAAAAAAATAGGGAAGACATAACACTTCCTAACACATTCTACAAGGCCAACGTCACTCTGATACCAAAGCCTGACAAGGTCAACACAAAAAAGGAAACCTATAGGCCAATATCACTGATGAATGTAGATGCAAAAATTCTTAACAAAATATTGAAAACCCAAATACAGCAAAACTTCAAAAAGATCATACATCATGATCAACTGGGATTCATATCAGCGACACAGTTCAACATCCTCAAATCAATCAATGTGATGTGCCACATTAACAAAATGAGGAATGAAAACCACATGACCATCTCAAAAGACAAAGAGAAAGCATTTGACAAGATCCAACAGCCATTTATGATAAAAACTCTGAACAAAATGGGGATAGAAGGAAATTACCTCAAAATAATAAAGGCCATATATGACAAACCCATAGCCAATGTCATACTCAACGGGGAAAAACTGAAAGCCATCCCTCTGAGAACAGGAACAAGACAAGGGTGCCCATCCTCTCCACTCTTATTCAACCTACCACTGGAGGTTTTGACAAGAGAAATTAGACAATACAAAGGAATACAAGGAATCCAACTAGGAAATGAAGAAGTGAAACTCTCAGTGTTGTAAGATAACATGATCTTATATAGAGAGAACCCTAGACAAGCCATCAGGAAACTATTAGAAATAATCAACAACTACAGTAAAGTTGTGGGGTACAAAATCAACTTACAAAAATCAGTTGCATTTCCATACCCCAAGAGGGAACTAACAGAAAGAGAATTCAAGAATACAATCCCATTCACAATCACAACAAACAGAAAAAAAATCTATGAATAAATTTAACGAAGGAGGTGAATGACCTATACAATGAAAACTGTAAGACATTATTGAAAGAAAGCAATGATGATACAAAAAAATTGAAAGATATTCCATGGACATGGATCAGAAGAATAAACATAGTTAAAACGTCCATACTATCCAAATGTACGTGCTACCCGTGTACCCAATCTACAGATTCAATGCAATCCCAAACAGGATCCCAAAAACTTTCTTCATGGAAATAGAACAAAGAATCCTAAAATTCATGTGGGGCAACAAAAGGCCCCGAATAGCTAAAGCGATCCTGAGAAAAAAGAACGAAGCTGGAGGCATCACAATCCCTGACTTCAAAATGTACTGCAAAGCTATGGTAATCAAAACAGTATGACACTGGTACAAAGACAGACACACAGATCAATGGAAGAGAGTTGAAATCCCAGAAATAAAACCACACATCTACAGACAGCCATTCTTCAACAAAGGGGCTAAGAACATAGAATGGAGAAAAGATAGTCTTTTCAATAAATAGTGTTGGGAAAAACTGGGCATCCACATGCAAAAGAATGAAAGTAGAGCACTATCTTATGCCATAGACAAAAATTAACTCAAAATGGATCAAAGACTTGAAGGTAAGACCTGAAGCCATAAAACATTGGGAAAAAATATAGGTAGTACACTTTGACATCAATCTTAAAAGGATCCTATTGAATACCGTGTCTTCTTGGACAAGGGAAATAAAAGAAAAAATAAACGCGCGTGACTTCATCAGACTAAGGAGCTTCTGCAAGGCATAGGAAACCAGGATCAAAACAAAAGGACAACCCACCAACTGGGAGAAAATAATTGCTAATCATATATCTGACAAGGGGTTAATCTCTATTATATATAAAGAACTCACACAACCAAACAACAAAAAACAAAGAACCCACTCAAAACATGGGCAGAGGATATGAACAGACATTTCTCCAAACAAGATACAGAGATGGCCAATAGGCACTTGAAAAGATGCCCAATATCACTAATAATCAGAGAAATGCAAATCAGAACTCCTGTAAGATACCACCTTACACCTGTCAAAATTGCTGTAATCACTAAGACAAAAAAAATGAATGTTGGAGAGATCACGGTGAAGAGCGAACCCTCATGCACTGCTAGTGGGAATGCAAACAGGTGCAGCCACTATGGAAAACAGTATGGAGATTTCTCAAAAAACTAAAAATAGAAATACCATGTGACCCAGCTATCCTACTGCTGGCTGTCTATCCAAAGAACATGAAATTAACAATTCAAAGTGACTTATGCACCCCTATGTTCATTGCAGCATTATTCACTATAGCCAAGAAGTGGAAATAACCCAAGTGCCCATTGACTGAAGAGTGGGTAAAGAAGATGTGGTGTATATATATATATATATATATATATATATATATATATATATATATACACATACCATGGAATACTTCTCAGCTGTATAAAAAGGAAAAAATCATCCCACACACAACCTCATGGATGGACTTGGAGGGTATTATGTTAAGCAAAATAAGCCAGACAGAGAAAGACAAACACCACACGATTTAATTCATATGTGGAAGATAAACACACGGAAAAAGAGAAGAATTCAGTGGTTACCAGGGGAATGGGCCTGGGCAGAGGGCACAGGAGGTGAAGGGGACCACCTATATGGTGATGGACAAGTAATAACGTACAACTGAAATTTCACAATGTGCTAACTATTATGAACTCAATAATAAAAAAGAATATCCTCAATTGAATAATCTTGCCACCTACGTCAGAAATCAAACACATATTTGACTTTCTCCTTTTATCCACTGATATTCACATTTATGCCTACCACATTGTATCCTTTAATTTTCTCTTGTCTTGAAATTAACTTTCTTCATTTTTCAGAATTGTTATGCCTGTTCCAGATGCTATACCTTTCCACATCATTTAAGAGTCAGCTTGTCAATTTCTACGAAGAAACTGGAAGAGATTTAATTAAGATTTTATTGAACCTATAAATCAATTTAGGGGTACTTGACATCTTAGCAATTTGAAGTTTCCTTTCCACAAGCATGATATATCTCTCTATTTATTTAAGTCTTCTTTAATTTCCCTCATCAACATTTTGTAGTGTTCATCGTACAGGCCTCACACATATTTTGGTAAATTTTCTCTAAGAATTTCATATGTTTGTGGTACTATTGTAAATGGTATTTTATTTTCATTTTAACTCAAGTTTTTCATTGTTCACATATAAAATACAATCATTTACTGTATTACTTTTGTTCTGTAACTTTGCTAAATTCACTTGCTGGATGTATTAGGTTTTTTTAGATCTCTTAGGATTTTGTACGTGTAAATTTTCTATTGTGCAAATAAAAACTAGTTTTATCTCCTCCTTTCCAACTTCTATGCACTAAAAAAAAATTATTCCTTGGCTATAATCACCAAGACAAAAAATAACAAATGTTGGAGAGGACATGGAGAAAAGAGAACTCTCATACACTTCTGGTGGGAATGCAAACTAGTGCAGCCACTATGGAAAACAATATGGAGATTTTTTTAAAAAATTAAAAATAGAAATACTATATGACCCAGTTATCCTACTACTGGGTATCAATCCAAAGAACTTGAAATCAACAATTCAAAGAGACTTATGCACCCCTATGTTCATTGCAGCATTATTTACTATAGCCAAAACATGGAAGCAACCCAAGTTACCATCGACTGAAGAGTGGATAAAAAAGATGCGATATATATATACAATGGAATATTACTCAGCCACAAAAAAAGACAAAATCATCCCATTTGCAACAAGATGGATGGACCTGGAGGGTATCATGTTAAGCAAAATAAGACAGACAGAGAAAGACAAACACCAGATGATTTCACTCATTTGTGAAAGATAAACTAACACATGGACAAAGAAAACAGCTTAGTGGTTACCAGAATGTAAGGGGGTTGGGGAGTGGGCAAAAGGGGTGAAGGGGTACATTTATATGGTGACTGACAAATAAGAATATATGACTGAAATTTCACAATGTTATAAGCTATTAGGATCTCAATAAATAAAAGAAACTTCCCTCCTTCTTCTTCAGTGGACTTAAGTTCAGACTGAGTTCTGGCCTCTCTCCCTTATTGCATAGCCTTGAATAAAATTTTCCTTGCCTGTTGAAAAAAAATGTATTCTTGTCCTATCACACTGGCTAGTACCTCTAACACAGCATTAAGTAGAAGTGAGAAGAGTGGACCTCATTACTTCTTTTTCATTCTTAGGGAGAAAGCATGCAGTTTTTACTATAAAAGATAGTGTTAGCTGTCAAGTTTTTGCAAATGCCCCTATTTAGTTTGAAAAAGTCCCACCTATTCCTAGATTCTGAGTTTGCTTTTGTTGTTGTTACTGTTGTTGATCATGAATGGGTACTGGATTCTGTCAAATGCTTTTTCTGTGTCTATAGAGATGAGCATATGGTCTTTCCTTTTTCTTCGGTTAATATGGTCAGTTTTACTTTCTGACTTTTTAACACGAATCCAATTTTACATTCCCGAGGTAAACTCTACTTGTTCATGATATGTTCTCATTTTTATATATTGCTGTACAGCTCACTCCTCTCAAGCACTCTGGCTTGAATAGTCTAAACTCCTTGACCTCCCTGATGTCTGATCTCTTTCTCTTCAACTCAACTTAGTGGACCGCTGGGATCTACAAAATAATCCTCCCTGAGGATTTATCCTGGAGACTTCCTCCAGGATGCAAACTGGGGCAAGCACAGAGCTCACTTGATTGGTTTTTCTCTTTTCTTAAATATGAAAGTTCTGACCTGTTATATAACGTCTGAAAACCATTGTTTCATATGTCTTGTCCAGTTGTCTAGGTGTATAAGGTAAGAGAGTGAATCTTGTCTCTTTTATTCCATCATGGATGGGAGCTGAATTCTCACCTCTACCCCCCAAATAGATTTTTTTTAAATGGAGTTGTCACATTTATTTTCAACTTCATCTGAAATGTAAAATGCAAAAATTAGTCCAACACTTTCTTGCAACGAGGAACATTTACAGAGGAATTACTCTACCTGATGAAATTATTTAGAAAGCTATAATAATTAAAGTATTATGGCATTGGAACAGGAATAGCTCAGTAGTACAAAATGGGGAGTCCAAAAAATTATATATACACATATATATGTACACATACATATATATGTATGAATATAAGTATTTACAGGGATTACATATATGTACTTGGAGGGATATATATTTGGCATATCAAATCCTGAGTCATAAAAGTGGGATTGATATATTTGAACAAATAAACAAAAATACTATATTCCAAGTTAGCAAAACAAGAGAGACTTGGCAGGAAATATTTACAATGCACACAACAGAAAAGGTATTAATATTCAGAATATAGCAAAAGATCCTATAAATAAAACAGGTAAAGATAACCTATTCCAAAGAAAAAATTGAAAATGACAAAATAGGGAATTGACCAAATAAACATATGAGTGATACCTAACTTTACTAGTAATCAGGGAAACACAAATAAAATGAAGGAAATATCAAATAGGCCAAAATAATTCTTAAAATTGATGTATAAGTCAGGTTCCAGTCAGGAAAACAGAATCTATGCTGGATAGATTCAATAGAGGGGCTTTAATACAGGGAAGTTGTTGCAAAGATGTAAGAAAACCTAAAAAATGCCAAAAGGGGAAAGTGAGACTCAACAAAGATTAGCAACAATAGGATGTCCTTTCATGCTACCAGAGACTGAATGTTTGTGTCCTCTCAAAATTCCTATGTTGAAACCTAATCCTCAATATAAAGGTATTTGGAGGTGGGGCCCTTGGGAAGTGACTACATCATGAGGCTGGAGCCCTTATAAGTGGGATTAGAACCCTTATAAAAGAGACCTCAGAGAGCTCCCTTGCCCCTTCCACCCAGTGAGGACTCAGGATAAGACAGCTGTCTATGAACCAAGAAGTGGGCCCTCACTGCACAAGCAGATCTGCTGGCACCTTGGTCTTGGACTTCCCAGCCTCGAGAACTGTGAGGAATTTCTGTTGTTTATAAGCCATCCAGTCTGTAGTATGCGTCCTGTGTTAGCAGCCCAAATGAACAAAGACACATGTGCTGCTGGTAAGAGTATGAATCATTACAGCCTTTTAGAAAGGTAGTTTGACAATATCTGAAATGTATTTAACCCTCTGTGATTTTGTCCTAACCAAATAAAGGTGTGAATAAAAATCTAGCTATAAGCATATTTATTTCATATTTGTTTATAATAGCAAAAATTGGAAAGAATATACTACTATTCAAATATATTTAGAATCAGTTTGATGGAAAACTATGCTACCATTAAGATAATAATGTAGAATAATATTTAAAGACTTGAAGGAATATTTACAAAAAATTAAATTTAAAAAGCACTTTCAAGGTATTACATTGCTGTTTTTAATTTTAAAAGTATATATAGTACATCCTTAAGCAGATGTAATGATACCAACTATGATATCAGTTTCCCTACATTAAACCCAGCATATATGGGGTTAAAACCAAAACACCATTTCCCTGCTTACTCCCTGGCTTCCTGGCTCCAGAATCCACTATCCTCCATGGAGACAGACACCGCAAAGGACAAGCACCTGGATTCATTATCTCCTCCCTGAAAAGAGATACAGGCTGGTGGAAAAACTGCTGACCAGCAAGACCAGGGCTCCCTCCTCTCTGCGAGCAGTCTCAAGGCCAAAGACAGGCTGGTGGGAAAGCTCCAACCAGCAAGGCCATATGTTCCTCCTCCCCTACCTAAAACCGCAAATAAAAACCCTTCCTTTTAGCTTTTCAGGGAGTTTCGGATTTCAGCATTAGCTGCCCTCTCTCCTTGCTCGGAGCTGTGCAATGATAAAATTCCTACTTTCTTCCACTACCCCCGGTGTCAGAAATTGGCTTGCTGCACAACGGGTGAGCGAACTCACTTCAGGTTCGATATCAGTAATTATATTTAACTTGCATATATATTCACAGAAATAGCCTATATTTTAAAATATATGATAGTGGGCATCTTAGAGTGGGGTTTTAACTGATTTTAATTTTCTTCTTATTTTAATTTTCCTTATTGATATTCTTTACAACCCATATATATTATTTGTATAGAAAAAAGTTAGGTGTGTACATTCATTTTCAACTAAATTCATTTATTAGACTTTATTCTCAAGAATAAATGTGGAGGAGGGCACTAATTAATCTTCAGGGATCCATCCAAGTGCTACTTTTGGTAGCATTAAAATGAACATAACCTAAATTCCTAACAGAAAGACATAGAACACGCTAGAACAAATTTTTACCCCAAAAAAGTATGACCTCCTTCTTGGTTGAAATCAATCTCTCTCTTTCTCTCTTTCTCTCTCTCTCTCTCACTCACACACACGCACATATTTATAATGAATAATGGGCTTGTCTGTCAGAGATTTATTTTTATCATGCTATATGTACACCACAGTGTTAATAGTGATTATCTCTGTCGTGGAATTTCATCTAGTTTAAGTTTGTTATTTTCTTTGTCCTTTTTTGCTTATCTGTTGAATAAAAATGGCAAGCAATAGGATATATTGGAGTATATGAGGAAGCCATTTGGTCTAAACCTAATTCAGCCTGACTTTGTTTTTCCAAAAGGGCCTGACACTGTTGTTGCACATGCGTTATATATCTGCTTTAAACATTTGCTATGTCCCAAAGATAAGAACAAATGCCCTCAAGATAAAGGTGCAACTTCCCCCCACATTGGCATTTCCTTAAGGATGAACATCTTTCCTTAAGCTAGGAACTGATTGCTGTGCTCACCTGTGACCACCTAGCTTGAGACAACAGAACTGCCACCCTGCTGTGTCCACCAAGACAGCGACCTACTACCTGCTGTGTCCATCAACCACTGTGCTGACAGAGCAGTCTCGTGACTATTGTAAAAGGGACATTTCAATCACATGTAAAACATTCTCTTTGGGGGTATATAACCACTCTGTACGCCCCTCTTCTTTGGTGCCCTTTCTTCCTTCGGGAACAGAGGCCCGGGGTCATTGTCCTCACATTTTGGCTCAGAATAAACTCAGCCAAATTTTCATTTCTAGAGTGGTTATGGATTATCTTCCACGACAAAAGGTTATTTATAGATCATCTACTGATATAATGAATAGGCACTACTTTTGTGTAGGGGGGAGAAAGGTTGTTAACAAAAAATTTGCATCCTTTGGATTCATATTTGTCTATAGCAAAAGAAAAGGCTTTTTTCCCTCCTTTTTCTTTTCATTTAAACAACAAAAGAGCAACTTAGTTCACAACTCACAACGAGATGGAAAGGCAACTCTGGACCCCAAAAACAGACCTTGTGCAGAGGCGCCATGCCTTTGCAGAGCATGCTGGGAAATGTAGTTCCAGTTAGCCACATGCGCAGTTGCCCTTCCTGTGCCTGTCTGAGGAGGTCTGGATCCCTGGTGGTGTTCTATATCTTTGGTAGAGCGGGCGAGGTCGTTATTTCTCCTGCCCTTGCATCTGAGTGGAAGTTGGGAAGGGTGCTCCGCTCATGAGAACCCTCCACCCTAGGGATGAGGCGGGGCGGGAGGGGCATGAGAGAGTGCATTGGCCGGCTTAGTGGCGGGGTCAGAAGAAAGGCAGAGATTAGGGGGTTGGCATTTGGTGTTTGGTTCGCGTTCGCGTCGGGTGTGGAGTAGTGAACTGGACCTCGCATTCCGGTTATGCAGGCCCAGGTCTGTCTCTGGGTTATGAGGAGGCAGAGCCCTAGCTGTGCATCCACCCTTAAGAGGCAGGAGTTTAGGCTCCCGTTTCCGGGTTGGGGGTTAGGAAGTCAGAGCTTGAGGCTTTTGAGGCTTTGGCTGTGATGGGATCAATCGGGCAGATAAATACAAAAGGCGAGGCGGGGCCACTCCAGACCTTGGCAGAGAATTGCAGGAAAACTGATCTAGAAACTTGGTGGCCCTAGAATTTAGGTCTCTTCACTTCCAGTTCTGTGCTCTTTCCTCTGGAATGCACCTCCTCTAGAGGTAGTTTTGTGTTTTAGTTTGTTGGCAAATTTTTGAAGCCTCTTCTGTAAAGAGCTGTGGAATTGATTCCCTACTTTCTGTGGGTTTTGACGAGCACTTGACTGTTGTTCTTTGAGTTGGCATTTGTGAATGCACTTTCAACAACTTAAATGCTTTACAAGTGTTAGTATTTTTATTAATAAGCGGGGAGGGGGCTGCTGTACTAGAAATCACCCATAGTGGGAGAGCCAGGGTTTCGGAGTTAACTCTGGGTCTGAATTGCCGGATTGGAGCTGTGTCGCTGGACCTGCAGTGTCTCTACTTCTGCAGTGACCGTAGAGACAGCAATGTCAGTGGCCTTTGCCTTTGTACTCGGCAGGGAGGAAATCTGTTCCTAGACTGGTTCTGACCTTATTTTTAGGGAGGGTATGTGTTACATTCAGGTAGTCAGATAGGGTTCCCATAAAGACAATCCTGATTTCTCAGGACCTCTTTCTTCTTCAGCTGTGTCTTCTCAATCTCTACTTGATTAGATAAGATTGTAAGAAGGAGGACTTGACCATTGGCCCCTTACTACCTTGTTTTTGGTGAGCATAACTTTTCAAGGTTTTTGTACCTTAAGCTGGGTTTCATTTCTAAAGTTAACACCTCAAGTTTGAAAAGTCACATGGACTTAAATATCTCTTGAAAGTCTCTTAAATTGCTAATAATTTATATGTACATCTACATAAATGAAATTCCAAGGGTTTTGGGAGCTTTGAGCCAGGAACTGTGGATGAAACCCACATATATGTGAGAAACATATTTTGGTCATCTGAATGACCAAATATATATGGTTATAAATCACAACATTGCACTTAGAAACATAAAATCTGACCACAAGAAACATGAACTCTCACCTTGCTCTGCAGTTAGAAGTCATTCAATAAATGTTGAATTGGAAAATGTAGTTAATAATGGTTTAGCTGTAGGAAGGTCTGAATAGAGAAAAGGGGACAGAGTAGATGATATTTTAGGATCCTAAATCCTACTCAATTCTGAACTTTTTATGGCAATGTCATAAGACAATCTGGACACTTTCCTGGACTGTTGAGACATAGGAAAACATAGTGTCTTGAATCAGACATCTTTAAGGTAGCAGGTCTAACTAGCAGCATGCTGTAGTATAAAGACCACTGAACTACGAAGCAAGAGAAATCTCTATTCATTCACTCTTTCAAGGAATATTCATTAGATGTGTAATATGTGCCAAGTTCTATGTGTGGTACTGAAGATGGAAGAGTAAATAAGTTAGACAGTGTCACTGTCCTCAAGAAGCATATTGTCTAGGAAGGAAGACAAGACATTGGAAGTCGAACATTAAAGTATAATTAATGTAGTAATAGGGGAAGTATAAGGTGCTATGAATTAATTTTTGCAGGTAACATAATTATTATTAATATATATGGTATGATTGTAACGTGGCTTTAATACACATTAATAAGTCCTCCTTCCGAAAAAGATCCCCTTCCCCTAAAAAGACAGTTTCAGTTTAAACACCCACTGAAAGTGTATGAAGGCACCATTGCCCCACATACTTAAACAAGTACTGGATGTCATCTGTTTTTAATATTTTTGCCAATCTGATGTTTGAAAAATGATATTTCATTTAAATTTGCATTTCCATGATTAAAAGCAGGTGAAAATCTTTTCATATATTTACTGGCCATTTGTATTCTTTCTGTAAATTTCTTGTTCATATCCTTTGCTCATATTTGTATTGACAAATAGAAATGGCAAGCAATAGGATATATTGGAGTATATGAGGAAGACATTTGGTGTAAATCTAATTTGGCCTGACTTTGTTTTTTCCAAAAGGGCCTGACTGTGGCCATTGAGCATGCATTGTATATCTGCTTTAAACATTTACTATGGGAAGAACAAACGGCCTTAAGATAAAGGTGCAACTTCCCCCTACATTGGCATTTCCTTAAAGATAAGCATCTTTCCTTAGGCTAGGAACTGATTGCTGCACTCACCTTTGACCACCCAGCTCACCTTTGACCACCCAGCTGGAGACAACAGAACTGCCAACCTGCTGTGTTCACTGAGACAGCAGACCTACCTGCTGTGTCCATCAATCGCTGTGCCGACAGAGCAGTCTCGTGACTATTGTAAAAGGGACATTTCAATCATATGTGAAACATCCTGTTTGGGGGTATATAACTACTCTGTGCACCCCACTTCTTTGGTGCCCTTTCTTTCAGGAAGAAAGGCCCCGGGCCATGGTCCTCAGATTTTAGCTCAGAATAAACTCTCCAAAATTTTCGTTTATAGATTGGTTATGGATTATTTTTGTCAGCAGTATTGCATTTTATTTTTTCCTAATTGACTTTTAGGAACTCTAAATAATATAGTTAATGATCCTTTCACATTATTAGTTGCAAATATTTATTTCCAATATGACTTCTCTTTTTAAATTTTGTTGATTAAATTAAATGTTTAATTATATGTTAGCGTAGTCAAATCCGAGAATATTTTCCTATATAACCTCCAAGTTTTATTTTTTTTTACAGGACTTTCCCACTGCAAGATTATACAAATATTTTTCTGGTTATTTTATAGTTTTTAGTGTTTAACTTTCATTCACTTATAATTTATTTTTGTAAGGTGGTGGTAAGTTTATTGTTTCCTAAATGGATAAGCCAGTTGTCCTAAGATTGTTTATTGAATTTCCATCCTTCCTCAAATATTTGAAATGCCACCTTTGTCATATATTAAATTCCTATAAAGAAAGGACCTATTTCTAGATTCTTTATTCTGTGTTATTATTCTTTGACTCTATTCTTGCATCAGTACTGTTACCACCCAAGGGGGGGTCGTCTGCTCGCCACAAGACATACCAATAGTCAGGAAGGAAGGTGATAGGAGAGAACGCACTTTTTTGCAGCTTGCTAGCAAGAGGGAAGATGACTGGCTCATGTCCAAAAGAACCATCTCCCAGAACAAAGACTACAGGTCAATTATATATAGGGCTGGTCTCCAGGGAGGGGAGGTGACTGGTCTCTGGGTTGGGGACAGACATCGGGTCCCTGTTCCTGATAGTCCTTTGTTTTACTGGATCAGAGAATGGAGCAACACCCTATACCCTGATCTTTCAGTTGTCATTGCTGATTCCTATCAGCATAGGCTCTGCCCACGGGTCATCACATTCCTAAGGAAGTCAGAAAAACAAAGTTATCATCTCAAAGCAGCTGGAAGGGGCCACAAAATCTTCAGAGCAGGTCTGGGCTAGTTAGTCAGAGGTCATTTAATGTTAAAATATGGTTTCTTTTCTACAATATGGCTTCCTTTATGTCAACCTTGTGCTGAGCCGGTACCAATTCCCCTCTTTCAGTTATACCCCCAGCATAATCATATGCTGGTGTAGGAAATAGGGCCATTGTGTTCAATCTGGCTACTTCCTGCTCAATCAGGGCCACTTGAGGGGACCATAGCATGGAAGAGTTACGCTCTTCTTGATATGGGCCAGGGGGTTTCTAAGAGGGAGTTGTCATGCTGTCCACTTGGAAGCCTTGGTGGGTAAGGTAGATAAACATTTTATTCCCAATTTAATAACTAAGTATAGCAGTCAACCTATTAATACTAAGGCAAGGCCCCCTTTTCTTATACTGACAAGGATGGATTGCATCCCAGCTGGTATCCAAGAGAAAAGGTTAGTAAACCAGTCACCTAAATCTGGTAAGGAAGAGTTTTGGTGGTTTATAATTGTCTGTATCCAGGTGGCTGGTTCCCTTATTTTACTAATTCTGGTTTCTACCTGGAAGAAGTATTGATGTACGTGCAGCAGGTGGGCTCCCAAAGTTAGGCCTATATTGTGTGAGCAAGTGACCAGGTATTTAATAAGATGTGTTTCTAGAGAGACAAAAAGAAAAACAAGGTTAATGGTGGGAACAAGTTATAAACCAATTTCTGAGCCCAAGTGGCAGCCAGTCAAAAAGATCTAGATGTCAGAGTCAAAGCATCTTTTGTCTTTTGTCTCGTGTCTTGGATGATGTCATCGAGTGTTTGGATCCCTTTCTGAGTGGCTTACACAGCAGCAGACGTGAATCTCTCTTAAGTTTCTATCAAGTCCTCCAGCTTCAGTTTGCAAGGCTTCAGGAAAGGGGGCAGCTTCTGTTCTCATGATTCCAAATGAAAATGATGGAAAAAATTGAAGATGTTAGTTTGGAGATTTGCAGCCAGATCTTTCAGGAGACTAGAAGAATTCTTGATCCAGTCCAGTTTACAGATATAACAGAAACCTCAAAGACAATTAACAGAACTAGAATCTAATATCCATGAATGTGTGCTATCGCTTCTACTGAAACAATTTTTCTCTCAAAAATCACCCTCACTTTTAATAAAAGATAGCCCAAGTAAGATTAACTGGTTTGCAAAATAAGTCTAATTTCAATAAAACTTGGTCCAATTATTTACATAAGTGCCACAAGAATAGCAATTGATTATATAGGCTCTTTTAAACCTGCTTTGCTGGAACTTTTTTTTTCTTTTTATTAAGATTATGATAGTTTACAGCCTTGTGAAATTTCAGTTGTACATTATTGTTAGTCATGTTGTAGGTGCACCCCTTCACCCTTTGTGCCCTCCCCCACCCCCCTTTCCCCTGGTAACCACCAATCAGTTCTCTTTGTCTATATGTTAACTTCCACCTATGAGTGGAGTCATATAGAGTTTGTCTTTCTCTATCTGGCTTATTTGCTGGAACTTTTTATAAGGAATCTCAAATTGAACTTTAAAGGCCTCTTGAGGCCATAAAACGCAAGCCACGGACTTGCCATCAGATTTTGCCTGCAATACCTACAGATTTTGGTGGATTCCTCTCTTCTCAAGGTCCCCCCAAATATTTAGAGGTCCCAGGTGCCTGCCAAATAACTCTCCTTCCTTTCTTACCCATGAGGTTGCTAGGAAACAAGGTACCAGGCCAATATTTCCAAGTGGCTTTATTCCAGAAAGCCAACCTTTATTCCTCAAAAGCTGTCTTGTCATATCTGAGACTGTATGGGTCTCTCAAATATGACATTCCAATCAAAGCCTTGGTAATATAACCAGTGTTTCCAATTGTGTCCTGTTTTAAGGACACGAGATTCTTACTGAACTTATGCAAATAACTATATTGCCATGAAAATAACCAGACTCACTCACAAAGAGTTTCCAAATTCTGCAGGGAGCAGGAAGGGAGAAAAAGACAAATGTTTCAGTTCTTCCCACAAAGGTATAATTTCACCAAATTGGTATAAGTCATAGTTAGCATGAGAGAAAAGAGAAAAACATTTCCTTAAATCTGAGAAAACAGAAAGAAAATATCAAAAAAGTCAACAATATCTCAGTGAAAAGCCTCAAATTTCAATGATCCTCATCACTTCATTCAGCCCTGTGTAATTGATTCTTGACCTTAACCTTGTTAGCAGTTTCATGAAGTCGTCAGTTTCTCCATTAGAATTCTGTAATTTCTTACCCATTTCAACTTTATGATCTGAAAGTTTATCAGAAACCTGTACTCTAAAGTGCCAGAGTCCTTTCCATGAATTTCTCTGAAGATGAAACGTATTTTGCAAATCATCAGAGTAAAACAATAACTGTCTGCAAACAACAAAAGACTCAAAATGGAAGTTGACAAAGAAATTTGGTTAATTTTGTGACATACAACACTTTAAAATAACCAGAATTATAGCTGACAACCAGGACACATCAGAATTTTAGGAATGTTATATAATTTTAAAAGATTTATATTAATAGCGTTTAGCCACATAATACCACCTAAGGTAGTTTATCATCACTTACTTGACAATGCTTCCCTAGTAATTTAACATGTCAAATAAGCCTAATTAGTTTAGTATTTTCCTCCTTACAGGAAGAGAGAGCAAATTTCTTTGAGAAGTTTTAGGGGCCCTCTGAAAATCCTCAGAGAAATTCTCTTCCTTCTTCCAGGCCAAAGGAAAGCCTTGATTCAAGACTTGATATTTTGGGGGCCGGAGGAGAGCTTGTCAAAAAATATCAAATGGCTTTAAAACACTTGTTCCTATAGGAAACAATGCTCAAGTATCTCTTCAAAGTGACAAGGGAAACAGTCAAGAGGAGTTAAAACAGTCAGAAAATCTTGAGACATTCCTTCTGAATGTAGGAAATTATTTTAGCAAAACATAGATTTTCTGTCTTTTAGGTAGACTTAAAGCAGGCCAAAAGCTCAAGAAAGTTATCCTTCTGAGAGAAAACCAAATTTTAATTTTTGCACCAGGTTATTTTAGACATTAAAACATTTACTCAATTGGATTTACTTTAATCTAAGCCAACATGACCAGGCATAAAAGTCCCTTCAAGATTTCTCCTTCACAAACCTTCTACAACTTTCTTTTTACATTCAGAATTTGTCTCATGCTTTCCTTCTTCCCTTCTAGTATTTTAGGAGAAATTTATCTTTCTTAACACAACAAACAAAAATACTTTCATTCTTTATACCTTCTTTACCAAAAACATACATTTCATTTTCCTTGAATAGAAAGATATTTGTCTTATTAATTTCCAGTAGGTTTAATTACATATATTAATTAGAATTTTTAACCTTTACAGACTGTAGTAAAAACTAAAAAGGTAAGCAATTATGAACTGTCTTTTATACAAGCATTCTAAACACTTTTCTTAATTTCTAGAAACATGCCACTTCACGGTGATAAAACAGAAGGCATGTTTACTAATAGACCCAATCACTTTTGACCTCTTTGCAGTAAGAAGCCAAAAGTAGATAACTTAGACATGTTCAGCAATAATGTTTGTGTTCCATCCTATCCAAAAATGACCCACATACTCAACAGATTTTTATAATTTAACTTAACCTAGCAAAACTCTAAAGTTTTGAGTTACTGAAAGAATTTGGAAGCTGTATTTTCAAGTATACAGACCATAAACCATAATTATTGTACCCAATACTCTTACCCATTTTCCTCTATCTAAATCATTGGTTTCCAACAATTATGTTCAGATTACCCATGAAAACTGCATGAGACATTAGACAAAATTAGCTATCATTTAAAGATATTATTTTTCTGTCAAATTTGTAACAACAACATGAACTTATTTGGCTAGTAAACCCAAGCTGCACGTCTGCATCATATCCAAATACTGACAACTTTGTTGACATGCCTATTTAAATCAAACCAAGAATCTTAAACAAGCTTTCACTTAGCGAAGATTACTTTATATCATGTTAACTTGGAAGACATTGGGTTAATTTCTATAAGTTAGAATTTATGTAAGTGCTTTTTTTAAGCCAATTAAACAGAGCTCTTAATTTTGGCCATACCATTCAGAGGTAAAATATTACACATATATAACATGCATATAGACACACATACACAGAGTCTCCAGACTTATTGTTTTAAAACTACTGCCATGAATCAGTTATAGTAATATAAAGCTCCCTAGTTATGAATCCAACTTTTTAAAAGCCTTTTTACCAATATTTGTGGAGAAGACACTCAATATGCTAGATTTTTGGAAAGGGTACTCTTATGGGCATTTTTTCCTTTTCCCTTTTTTTCCCCCTTCAGACCTAGGAATTTACTACATCACAAAGGCACAAAGAAACCACTCAAGTTTTCTCCAAGATGAAGTTTCTGGGCCATAGGCCATACAGTCGAAGGTGTTTCCAATTAGTTAAAAGGCACCTAAGGGGTGAGTCTCTGGGGGTGCTTGGGTCATTTCCCATGGTGGTAAAGCCACTGTCTGATTGACAGCAACCCAGAGAAGGATGCAGAGCCTGACTGCAAGCATCAATATAGTTATAGGGTTTGGTTAAGTCCTGCTCAGCCCTGGCACTTAGTCCCTGAGCCAGCACAAGATGAGCCAGGGAAGCAGGAGGCAAAGGCCTGGAGCTGGCTGGGGGCTGGGGCTCCCAGTGCCAGAGTTGAGAGTTAAGTACAGAAGGTCCAGGTTCTGCTCAGGTCCAGACTGAACTTAACCTCAACTTGATGGCAACACAAGACCTGACAAACAAGACAAAGAAAGGAAAAGACAGGATAAGACCTCACCCTCATGGCCTCTTCCCATCAATTATCAAAATAAGGTTCACACAAACAACAGTTCCCACACTGGGGCACATAGCCCCAGCAGGACACTTCACAGAATAAATTACGGGTCTCCTCTCCTCATAACTGACTCAGTAGGTGCCTAAATACTCAACAAGTCAAATTCCAAGAGAGGGCACTCCACCTGGGGTTGCCGGTGTGATTAGGTGCAGAAGCCAAAGGTGGGGCTCCCAGGGATGGAGGCCTTGACTCTTTAAACATTTCTTTCTTGGTTTGAAAGCTCAAAGAGAGCCCAAAATGGCTGCTGTAACTTTAAATTATCCCAGGTCATCTTGCCAGCTGGTTACAGTTATCTCCAATTTTCAGGGGCCTTTCCCAAGTGGCCACAAGCAGCAAGGTAATTTCTAAAGATGGTTTGTTATGATCACTAAGAAACTCAGTCCCCAAACAGCCAGTTTTAATCTGTTTACTCACACAGACACAAATATAGACACACAGAAAAAACTGATACTAGTGAACTAGTTCCCTGATTTAGGGCATAAAGTCTGACAACTGTTCCCACTCAAGTGCATGCCCAGATGGTCCTATTGGACCCCAGATGGCCCTGCCATAAACGGAAGGACCCCAGATGGAGGGGAAGGGAGTTTACAAGCGTCCTCCAGGTGACTTACCCATTCCAGATGGAGCCCGTCGACTCACCAGATGTAACCATTTCTCTCTCTACCATAATCAGTGTTAGGAGGCAGCCACTATCGGCACAGGGAAGCAGGAAGGGCAGTTCTCCTAGACAAAGAGCCTTGGTGGCCGCTAGGGATTTGCCCAATGGGTTGCCCATCCGAGGTCAACTGGCCACAAGCAGGACTTAGTGTCCTGCTTAGTGTCCTTTCACAGTTGCCAAATTGTTACTGCCCAAGGGGCTTCGGCTGCTCACCACAAGACATTCCAATAGTCAGGAGGCAAGGTGGTAGGAGAGAAATGACCTTATTACAGCTTGTTAGCAAGAGAGAAGATTGCCGACTCATGTCTGAAAGAACCGTCTCCCAGAACAAAGACTACAGGCCTGTTATACACAGGGCTGTTCTCCAGGTTGGGGGGAGGGGAATTGGCTGATCTCTGAGTGAGGCAGACATCTGATCCCATTTCCTGGTAGTCCTTTGTTCTATTGTATGTGCATCAGAGAATGGAGCAAGACCCTATACCCTGATCTTTCAGTTGTCATTGCTGATGGCTATCAGCATAGGCTCTCTGCCCAGGGGTCATCACGTTCCAAAGAAACTCAGATGAAAAAAGTTATCTTAAAGCAAATGGAGGGGGCCACAAAATCTACAGAGCATGTCTGGGCTAGTATGTCAGAGGTCATTTAAAGGTACAATATAGTTTCTTTTCTACAATATGGTTTCCCTTATGTCAACCTTGAGATGAGCTGGTACCAGTACTACCCTGTTTTAATTAACATAGCTGTGTAATATGTTTTGATATCTAGTATGGACAAATCCTCATCTTTTTTTATTTTTCAAAAATATATGTTATATAGGTTAAATTGGGGGGAATGTTATTTTCATAGGGCTGCTGTAACAAAGCACACTGGGTGGTTTAAAACAACAGAAATTCACTGTCTGACAGTTCTGAAGACTTGCAGTCAGAAATCCAGGTGTCAGCAGGGCCAGGCTGCCTCTGAAACCTGTATGGGATCCTTCCTAGCTGCTGGTGGTTTGCTGGCAGTATTTAGCATTCCTTGCTTTACAGCTGCATAACTTTAATCTCTACCTTCATTGTCACGTGGTGTTCCCTTGGTGTGTCTCTGTGTCTTCACATGACTGTCTTATAAGTGAAGCCAGTTACCTGAGGGTTACTGTAGACATTAAACCAATTTACTACTTTCTTGTTTAAGTTGAGGGGTGACTTGGGTCTCAGGATTTGTGAGCTTGTTTTCCAGAGGATTTGTGACCTTCTTTTGCAGAAGAAAGAGAATGCCTTCAGGGAAGTTGCAATCCCTCGATGGCCGGCTGTCAGCAGCAGTTGAAGCCCAAAAGTCAGATTGCCAGGGTCTTATTAGGAGTGACCCTTTTGTTTCCCAGAAGCTCCTCCTGCCAAGCCCCTTAGCTCTATAAAATCCCACTGCTTTGAGTTCTTGGGGACACGGATTTGAGTGAACCCAGATTCTCACCTACTCATTTTGGCCAATTCGAATAAATCTTTCTCTATCTCCAAGCACCAATGTCTCAGTGTTTGGCTTGCTCATCAGGCACACGAATTTGAGATTGAGATTTGGTATCATAAGGACACCAGTCATATCTGAGTAGGGGCCCACCCTACTTCAGTATGGCCTCATCTTAACTAATTTTGTCTGCAATGACCCTGTTTCCAAATGAACTCACTTTCTGAGGTTTTGGGGTTAGGACTTCAACAAGGTTGTTTGGGGGGGGGGACATTCAACTTACAACAGGAGAGAACAGGCACCTTTAAAATGTTGAGTCTTTTCATCCAGAAACGTGAATTTTCAGGTGACTCTCTTCAGCTGTGGAGAAGTCAGCAGAGTGCTGCTATTTTGAAGTTACTGTGCCTGTTTCTAATCCTGTTTTTAAAGAGATAAGCATATATGAAAAGAATTATATAAACTGTGTCATCAGGAAGTAAAACATAAAACAAGGCTGACTGATGCTCAAAAAGAATATAAGTTGTTGGAAAATAGTTGAGGTAATTAGGAGATTAACTGGAATATAACAAGGTATCTTTTTGTTTTTATTGATAAACTTTTTATTTTAGAATAGTTTTAGATTTATAGATAAATTGCAAGGACGGTACAGAGAGTTCCTGTAAATCCCACAGCCTGTTTTCCCTATTGAGGTATTCTGATTTATAGTAGGAAATATATATATTTGATCTTCATCCCCATTCCTGGCACAGAGCTCCTAAAACCCTTGGAATTTCCTACACGATGAGAGCAATAAAGATGTCTTTCATTGTTAGTGAGATGACTTTTGGACTGCACCTAAGGATGGGGGCTGGCTGCCAGGACAACGAACCATGTGATTAGAGGGTTGGAACTTTCAGTCCCACCTCCCTCACAACTTCCAAGAAGGGGAGAGGGGCTGGAGGTTGAAGCAATTACCAGCGGCCAACGATTTAATCCATTGTGACTATTTAATGAGGCCCCCATAAAAAATCCAAAGGACAGGATTCAGATAGCTTCCAGGTCAGTGAACACGTGTAGGTACTGGGAGAGTGGCACACCTGGAGAGGGCATGGAAGATCCAAACCCTTTCCCTATACCTTGCCCTATGCATTGCTTCATGTGGCCGTTCCTGAGTTATATCCTTTTATAATAAACCAGTACTCTAGGAAGTAAAATGTTTCTCTGGGTTTTGTGAGCCATTCTATCAAATGAAACCCAAGGAGGATGTTGTGGGAACGTCTGATTTATAGCCAATCCGTCTAAAGTATAGGCGATAACCTGGGCTTACCACTGGGGTCTCAAGGGAAGTGGGGCAGTCTTTTGGGACTGAGCCCTTTACCTGTGGATTCTAGTGCTAACTCCAGGTAAATAGCTTCATAATTGAGTTGAATTGTAGGACACCTGGCTGCTTGGTGGTGTGGGAAACCTCTCTCCCAACCACACACATTAGAATTGGTCTCAGAAGGTTTACCTATTAAAATCTTACATTAGTTTGGTACATTTGTCACAATTACTAACCAAGGTAGACACCTTATTATTAACTAAAGTCTGTATTTTATTCTTTTATGTGATGTCTTTTTCTGTTCCAAGATCCTATCCAAGATACCATGTTACATTTAGTCAAGTCTCCTTAGGCTCCTCTTAGCTGGGACATTTTCGAGTCCTTTTATAATTATCATTCTTCTTCTTCTTCTTTTTTGGTGAGGAAGATTGGCCCTGAGCTAACATCTGTTACCAATCTTCTTTTCTTCTTTTTTTCCCTCAAAGCCCCAGTACATACTTGTATACCCTATTTGTAAGTCCTTCTATTTCTTCTATGTGCAATGCCACCACAGCATGGCTTGATGAGTTGTGTGTAGCTCAGCACCCATGGTCTGAACTGACCAACCCTGGACCCCTGAAGTGAACCACGTGAACTTAAACACTCTGCCACTGGGCCGGCCCCTATTCTTTTTATTTTTTAACCTCTGTGCTTCAATTTTGATATTTTTATTAGTTTGTTTTTCTGTTGACCCAGTCTGTTATACCCATCCAGTACAGTTCCTAATTTCAGGGATTCTGTTCTGAATGCTTACTTGATTCCTTTTGGTTTATTCCCAGGTACCACTGAAATTTTCCATCCTTCCATTTTTGTCTATCTTTCTATTTTGTTGTCTCTCGACTATTGGTCAGTGGTACTGAGAACTTTGCCTGTCAACTAAGTTTTGCTTATGTGCTTGTCATCATAATGAATGCACTGTAGAGATTCAAGTTGATGGCATCTGTCACCATCTCTCATCTTTCTTTTCAAAGTAGATAGGATCACCTCAGCCAAGCTGAGTTAGTACTCCCTTGTTTGATAAGACTTATTTTATCTCTTGGTTGCATCTTTTTTAGGATGTGGCCCTCCTGGGCACTCAGTTGAAAATGTGGCAGGTCTTTGTTTCCTCAGCCCTGAAAAACTGTGGGAGATCTTTTCCATTCAGAGGTTTTCAGCTTAGCTCTTCAGACTCCCAGCCCATTCAGCTTAAAAATTCACTCATACTTTTAGGGATGAGTCTATTCAGGTGTTTGAGGCCCCTTCAAATCATTACAAAAAATGGAGAAAGCAAACAACAGTGCTTTGGGGGTGGGGGGGGAGTTGAAAAGGAATACACCTAAAACAAAGTAAGAAGATTGAATGTAACCATTTTAATACTGAAGGTCCCTTTGAAAAAGTTGCAACTTTTAGATTACACTTACAGGAAGGAGAACTACGATTTATTGGTTGCTAAATTAAATAGTATAAGAAATTAAGTGCTAAGGTTATCTAACTCATCCATGGTCTCCCAGCTCTCAAGGGTAGAACCAAGATTACAGAATAAAATACATCTAAAATGAAATTATGCAAACAAAAGTCATAATACCAAAGTAGACAAAGATAAATTTGTAGGGTTCTGATGACAAAGCTTGAACGAATTTTATAACGACACCCTACACAGTGGCCTATGCCATAGGGTAGAGTCCGCTACTGGGTAGAATATGGACATAGGAAGCTGAAGGTATGGATGTTCACTTCCTAGGGCTGCTGCAACAAATCACCACAAACCAGGTGACTTAAAACCCAAGAACTTATTGTCTCACAGTTCTGGGGGCCAGAAGTCTGAAATCTAGGGGTTGGTAGGGCCTCATTGCTTTTGGAGGCTCTAGAGGAGAATACTTCCTTGCCTCATTCAACTTCTGGCAGCTGTAGGCATTCTTCTTGGCTGTGTCACTCCAGTCTCTGCCGCTATCTTCATATGGCCTTCTCCTCTGTATCTGTCTTCTCCTCTTCTGTCACTTATAACGGTGCTTGTCATTGGATTTAGGACCCACCTGGGAAATCCTTGGTGATCTCATCTCAAGACCCTTACTTATATCTGCAAAGATTTTTTTTTTCCACATAAAGTAACACTCACACTTACCAGGCGTTTGGACATGGACATATCTTTTGGGGGGCCACAATTCAACCCACTACAGTACAAGAAACCAGAGGACAAAAATGAATCATAATTGGGGCTGGCCCCGTGGCTGAGCGGTTAAGTTCGCGCGCTCCACTGCAGGCGGCCCAGTGTTTCGTTGGTTCGAATCCTGGGCGCGGACATGACACTGCTCATCAAACCATGCTGAGGCAGCGTCCCACATGCCACAACTAGAAGGACCCACAACAAAGAATATACAACTATGTACCGGGGGGCTTTGGGGAGAAAAAGGAAAAAATAAAATCTTTAAAAAAAAAAAAATGAATCATAATTGCAGCAGAATGCAAACAGATGAAGCCCTTAGATGAAGTCTTAAGATAAGAAGTGAGGCAAATCTTGAGGTCAGAAATCCTGGCTAGGATTGGCTATAGATTAGAACATGGAATGGAAAGTTAGGCTGGGTCAAGGATCTTCAAACAGGATTTCCTGGAGGTACGTGGAAACAGAAGTAGGTATGGTTTCAAGATAATTAGTTTCCGTATCCTCTTTCCTAAAACTTATTCCTTGAAAATGAACCCGTGTCCACAATCACTCTTCTCCAGGTTTACATAAGACAGGTATGCTCCTCACCCGTGCCAAGGTTGACTTCTGCATCACCACACAGATGAAAGCCTTCCCTGTGATCAAGGAAGACACCATGAAGCCCTATGGCTTCCTTCCATCAAGGGTGAAGGATGGGAGTAGAAATAGGTGTTTTGGCCAATGTTAGGACTTGTAAAATGAGATTATGGTGGAAGGAGTGGTAGAAGTAACGAAACTTTTCAAGAACTTCTCTTATTTCCCCAACTTTTTTCAAAGAACGTCTTGCTCTTCAGGGAGGGTCCCTTGAGAGAAAACAAAAAGAACACTCATAGAAATATTAATGCTAAAAATAGCCTTCTTCATATAATTAAACACAAACAAGTATTCTCATCTGTTCTTAATCTTCATCCCTAGGTGTGTTTTTAGCTGGAAAGAGAAAGCTTTTTTTTTTTTTTAAAAGATTAGCCCTGAGCTAACATTTGTTGCCTAACTTTTTTCTTCTCCTTCTTCTCCACAAAGCCTCCAAGTACATAGTTGTATATTCTAGTTGTGAGTGCCTCTGGTTGTGCTGTGTGGGATGCTGCCTCAGCATAGCTTGATGAGCAGTGCTAGGTTCATACCCAGGATCCAAACCAGCAAAAACCCAGGCCACTGAAGCAGAGCATGTGAATTTAACCACTTGGCCACATGGCCGGCCCCACTATTGAAATTTTTCATCCTTCTCTTTTGTCTGTTCTTCTATTTTGTTGTCCTTTGATTATAAGCCAGTGGTACTGAGAACTTTGTATGTCAATTAATTTTTTATTATGTGTTTGCCATCATGATGAATGCACCACAGAGATTCAAGTTGATGGCATCTTTCACCAGGAAGAGTTCTCTGTCTTTCTTTTTAAAGTAGACAGGATCACCTCAGCCAAGCTGATTTAGTGTTGGGTTGTTTGATAAGATTTATTTTACCTCCTGATTGCTTCTTTTCTAGGATGTGGCCCTCCTGGGCACTCAGTAGAAAATGTGGCAGGTCTTTGTTTCCTCGACCCTGAAAAACTGTGGGAGGGTTTCCTTTCCATTCAGAAGTTTTCAGCATAGCTCTTCAGACTCCCACCCCATTCAGCTTAAAAATTCACACATATTTTTGGGGAAAAGTCTGGCCACGTGTTTGAGAAAGGATTTTTGAACAATAGCAGTGAAGGCCTGTATCAGTGCACCAGGTCATCCACTTCTGAGGAAGTGAGAGGTGGTCTGAGATAAGGCTCTACAAGGACCCCTGAGCAGTGGCAAATGGCTTGGCTGGTTGGCCCGAGACCTTCAAGGAGCAAAATTTGTGTATTGTAGACAAGGAATTCTGAGTAAGAGGCAGGTGAATGGGACTGTGCACAGACTGCAAATCTTTGTGTCTCAGAAAGACTCCTCTGCAAAAGATGCACTCAACAACCAGATGTACAAGACAATTCAACTAGTAAACGCCAGGCAGGCTCTGCGTTTCCCACTACAGTGCTTGTGCAGTGGGCTCATGAATTGAGAGACCATGATGACGGGGGAGGTGTTACAGTGTTACATGAAGGGCCCAACAGTATGGTCTCCCTCTCACAAGGCTGACCTAGCTCATGTTGCTGTTGAATGCCTGAACCTTTAGCAGCAAGACTGACTGTAAGCCTCTATGTGGTAACATCCTCCAAGAGATCAGCCAGGCACTTGTGGCACGTTGATCATAATGGGCACTTGCCACCCTGGAAGAGGCAGTGATTTGTCCTTACCAGAATTGACAACGAACCTAGATGTGGGTTTGTCATCTGTGTCTGCAGCGACTCTGGCTGCACCACTAATGGAGAGCTTGCTGAGCACCTAATTTAGGATCCTTGCCTCAGCCCAATGTGCCCATTTCATAGTGACGGATGTGTGACAATGGGCATATGATCATGAAATCCACTGGTCTTACCATATGCCGTATCACCTGGAGGCTGCCATCCTGATAGAATTTTGGAATGGCCTCTTTAAGACTCAGCTAAGGCACCAGCTTAGGGATGACACCCTATAGGGTTAGGGAGCTGCTGTCCAAGTTGTGGTACATACATTAAAGCTATGCCCCCCACATTGTTCTCTATCCCTGAGTTAGAAACCTTGGTTCTTCCCCTCTTGAGTAGGGAAAATCCTACTTCTCCACATCCTGCACGGCTCCTCTACCCTCACACTACTGCCACACTCACACACAAAGAACACTTCAGAGGCTGGCCTGAAGCGTTATCATTTCCTTTCCTGATTTTAGACCTTTGTTCTTTCATAAAAAGAAAGTATTTAAAACTACAGATTTTCTTCTAAACACTGCATTAGCTCCTTCCCACAAATTTTGGGATAGTGTATCTTCATTGTCATTTAACTGACCTGAATATTTTATAATTTTCTTGTGATTTCTTCTTTGACCCGGATGCTAGCTGCCCCGTCCTAGCTCCAGGGAGCACCGGTGCCAAGCCCTGGACGCCTTCATCTCCTTAGGTGTCCAGGACAAGGTCACCTTCCCACAAGCCTGCCGCTAAGTGCTCGGTCTTAGAGCCACTCACTCTCCTTGCAAGAGACAGAGGAACGCGTGTGCACGAACAGACACACTCGGACACCCCCCCCCACCCCCCCCCCCCCCCCCCCCCCCCCCCCCCCCCCCCCCCCCCCCCCCCCCCCCCCCCCCCCCCCCCCCCCCCCCCCCCCCCACACCCCCCCCCCCCCCCCCCCCCCCCCCCCCCCCCCCCCCCCCCCCCCCCCCACCCCCCCCCCCCCCCCCCCCCCACACCCCCCCCCCACTCCCCCCCCGCTTCTGCCATCACTCTCCGACAGCTCAGCGCAAGCCCGGGCCCTCCGCAGGGCTCCAGCTCTCCTGCTCTTGGTGGTCAGTTTGCCCCTCCTCTTGAGTTGGGCAAGGTCGCCCCTTCACTTTCTATTCAGGGTCTCCATTTTCCTCGCGGAGCCTGCAGAGGTTTTCTAACTGCCCCTCTGGCCTGCTGCCAGGGCTACATGAGGGCCGGGTAGAGAGAGATGGACAAAGAAGAGAGAGTGGACGGCTATCTCGACGTGGAAGGCGCATGAAGCAATCAGAGCGGGGTTCCAGTCGCGCCAGAATCAAATAGTGGGCTCACTCGCGAGTGCTTTGTCTCCGCCTAGCGGCCACCAGCCTCAACTGCACCTTCCCAGGGCCTGGCCTTTGCTGCAGCTGTTTTCTGCCACTGGCCTTGGATGAGGGAGTCAGAAGTTAGGCTCTAGGGCATGTCAGTTAGAATGGGAGAAAATAAAGAAATGAACTAAATTCTCAGCTCAAAAATCCCGTAAAAACATCACGGTAAAACAAAAGAAAGAAGAAAGGAAATAATAAAGATAAAAGCAGATATTAGTGCTGTATAGGACAGAAAGGCAGTAGAACTAATATATAAATAAAAATCCTCATTTTTTGTAAAAAGTTAAAAAATAATTATACAACCACTGGTTAACGTAATCAAGACAAAAGAGGGAGGGAGGAGGAAGCAAAAATATGCAAATGAAAAATAACGAAGGAAGTGGACCTCAGAAGCAAGCCTGGCTATGTAATTTGTGGGGCCCTGTGCAAAACGAAAATGTGGGAATCCTTGGTCAAAAAGCAGGAAAAAGGTGCCCCAAAAGGTACAGAAATATAAATTCTTTTCCCTTCTGTGGTCTTCTTGGTGTCTTTTCTACTTAATGCCATTCTAATTAAAGGAAAATTTACATTATTCGCATGAGTTTTACTTTTCATCTTTATATTGGGCAATGCCAGCTTTCAATGCAATATAACAGCATTTACCCCATCTGTAGAATGACCAAAATTAAAGTTGTGTTTGGTAATTCACATGTGCGTGTGTATTTCATTTACCAGTACAGTAGAGATGCTACACAAAACTAACTCACTTTTCATTTTACTTCTTAAATTGGCACATTCTACCAACACTCTCCCTCCAGATTCCTGATGGGTAAATAAGGCCTGAGAGGAAAGGGAACTACGTGTTGCTCTGTCTTTTCCTTTCCTTCTTTGTCATAATTTTCAGCGTAAGTAATTGCAGGGAAGTCACTCTAGTGAAGAAGGATGTGACCCGGCTCCTTGATCGTGTGTGTTTCTCACAACACCATTGCCTTCTTTCTGAGTTGGTAGTGAGTTTCCGGTTCACACAGAAAGCACGGCCTCTTGGTCCTGTGAGCACCCCCATTTATTCAGTTGTAGGTGTAACACACTGGCCTTTTTTGAGACTCACTGAATTCCTGCACATTGTGGGTTCACTGCAATTCTGTGTTCATGGGACATTGTGAATGTTCTGTGCAAATGGGACGGCAAGGAATGGCAGACACACATATGGCGTGGACAACCTGTGCTCGTGCACATGCTCTGTTGTCCCATCAGACTTCACTAACAAAACATAACTTTACAAATAAAATTATTAAGAATTTCAAGATGATGACAGCAAAGCATTAAACCAAGCATGGGTCCTTCTGAGTCCTGGGCTCTGTGTGACTACACAGGTGGCACTCCCAGGAAACTGGCCCTGCTCAGATGCACATGCACACACCCAGCCCTATGCAACTAATTTGTCTGTCAGTTTACTGATTGATCCCTGCAGCCTAGGAATCAGGATCCACGGGCCTGGTGCCCCGATTCTGCAGCCAGAGCTGAGCGTGGAGCATGTTGATGGCCTAGTGCAAGACTGCCCCAGGAGAGAGTCAGCTACCAGAGAGCCAGGTGTGCTGTGGGACTGTGGGCTTTGTGCCACCAGTGGACACTCACAAGAGGGCATCCCCAGAGCCTGCAGCTCGTCCAGGGCCACCTCCAGTGCACCCACGTGCGTGAAGAACATGAGCATCGGCTGGGCATGCAGACTTCCCACGACCCGTGCCTGCACTGAAGGCTTTCCATCATTCGGCCCCTTTTGATGTGATTTACACTGGAGCCTCATAGTGTAATGTTATTCATATCTTTTCTTCTAAAAACTTCCACTTTCCTTAGAGCTCCTTATTGCTTTATAGTTTATTTTCCTTATGTACCTCTCCCTTCTTCATTAAGTAGTGGGTAGAGGTATAAATTGCCTTTTAATTATTTCTTCCTCCTCTTTCTCTCTCTCTTTTTTTTTTTTTTCACTTCTCCTTCTCCTTTTAAATCTGGAGCCACACATTCCTGGGGCTCTTCCCCGTCTCCTCTTGTGCCAACTTTCCTGCTTTCTTTTGGAATCTCCCTTCCCATCATCCTAGGAGTTCCCTTTGCTTCTCTCTTACGTATCATCCCATTTCCACATCTTTCTTTTGCTTTGTTTCCTTCCTCATTTTATGAATCTCTTCCTCCAGAAACTTCCTGATAAAGGATACAAGGAAGCAAAATTGTTCAACTCTTCATATGGGAAACTGTCTTTATTCTGCTCCCACACTTGATTGATAGCTTGGCTGGAGGTAGAACTCTAGATTGAAAATCATTTTCTCTCAGAAATTTGAAGATATTTCTCCACCATTTTCTAGCTTCCAGGGTTCCTGTGAAGAAATCCATTCTGATGTTGTACGTGACCTATTTTTTTCTTTGTAAGTCTTAGGCTCTTTTCTTTTTCTCCAGTGTCCTCAAATTTAAGTGGGATGCTCCTTGCTTTTGGATTTTTTCATTCACCAGCATATATGTCCATTGTATCAGTGTACATTCCAACAACAATGTATGAGAATTCTGGTTGTTTAACATTCTTCCAATATTTGCTGTTTTCAGGTTTTTTGTTTGTTTATTTTTTGCCATTCTGGTTAGTATGTAGAGATATTTCATTGCAGTTTTAATTGTAAAATGTACATAAATGACAAAATATCAAAATATCATTTCTTTGCCCATTATCCCAACAAAAGAGTAGTAACATCCTTTTTGGTTGAGGAATTTGGAAACCAGATTTTCATGTGTTGTTGCTGAAAGTATAAACTAGTTCAGGCATATTGGAGAGCAATTACCTATCCAATAAATCTTCATTCACTGTCTGTCTACTATGCCAGGTTCTGTCCTAGGCAGTAAGTATAATAGGGAATAAGTCAGGGTCCTGCCTTCATGGGAAAGACAGATGATAAAAAGTAAATAAACACAAGATCTTATACATCATTTCCGTGCTAAGAAGAAAATAAATAGGTGCCACGAAGTAAGAACAGGGGTCGGCATAGCTAGACGGCAGGGTCATAGAAGGTTCTTCAAGGAGGTGATACCGAAGCGAGTTGCCTAGGGGAAAACGTGCTTACCTCCTGACCGAGAGATCCCCTTCCAGGAAGCTGGGTTACAGAAACCCACGCTCACACATAAACATCTATGTGCAGGGTGTTCTCTACTGCCTCTTCTCTCGCCCCACCACAAGCGGTTCCAGCTCACAGGAGCCGGTGTGACCTTTTGAAAACTCAGATCTGCTCATGTCACTTCCCTGCTTAAAACCCTTCAATGACTTGCACTTCAGATAAAATCCAAACCCCTTGCCATATGGAGCCCACAATGATCTGGCCATTCCCTATTTATAGCTTAGCTTTATTTCACACCATCCTCCCCCTCTCTCCCTATGATCCAGCCCACCCTGCTCTGTTTTCTATTCTCCACATAAGCTAAGCCTTTGTACACACGGTTCCCTTGGTCTGAATGCTCTTGCCTAGATGCTTCATGTGGTCGGCACATTCTTGTCCTTCTGGTCTCTTCTCCTAAGACTGGGCTTCTTGACCACATAGGTGGCTTGTGTTCTGTCAACTTGCCTAAACTGGGAACTATATTTCCCAGCATCATTCTCCCTGTACAGTTCCAGTTAGAGTTGGCCATGAGAGGAGCTTGGATGAAGTTTGGAAGGCAGAAGTAAAGCAATGGCCGTTACTCTCTGAAGGTCACTGTAGTGAGATGTGGGGATGGACAGAGACATGCAGAGGTGCCCAGCAGACTCCAGCTTGTCCCTGCTCTCGCTACCCTCACCAGCCCTGTTTGGCTCTGCTTTCCGACTCCTGGCCCTGCTGACCAACAACAGCCTCTACCACACCCACAGAAGGGCGAGAGGGGAGTGATGCAGAGATCCCACTCCCACATGGGTGCCTGGAAACTGAGGCTCACAGAAGCCGGTCCGTGTAGCCAGTAAAACAGGAAAACGAGAGGAATCCTGAGCACTGTCTGCCTGTTACACTTCTTTCTCCACAACACACACCAGGCGAGGTGGCTGTGATGATTCCCATCACAGGGGACATCACAAAGGGCAGTGAAAGAGGGAGCAGGCTAGGACATGAGGTGAGGCTTGGAGACATCAACACCAGAAAGAGTTCACGTGGTTTTCTAGGAGCGATGGGAACACAGTGGAGATTTTTTTTCAAAGAAGCAGTTCATTGGAATGAATGGTGAAATCCGGACTCCAGAGCAGAGATTCATTTTTTTTTTTCTTTTGCACGGGAAGATTCGCCCTGAGCTCACATCCATTGCCCATTTTCCTCCTCTCCCCACAATCACCAGTACACATTTGTGTACAGTTGTAAATTCCTCTGGCTCTTCTATGTGAGCTGCTGCCACAGCATGGCTACTAACAGACAAGTGGTGTGGTTCTGCATCCAGAACTGAACCCAGGCCATCAAAGCAGAGAGCACCAAACTTTAACTGTTAGGCCATCAGGGCTGACCCGTCATTGGAGACTGAGCAGTGGACTGAAGTGATCTCATTTCCATTTTTGTAAGTTAGCTCTGGAAGCTGTGTAGAAAATAGGTTGCACTTTGGAATGGAAATCAACAAGATGAAGACTAGAGCCAAAAGCCATTGTTAATTTCTCAAATTTGCAAAATAACAGGCTGTCCAATTTTTAAAGCAGTCTATAATATGTACTAGTTCTATGCTCTGCTGAGACTCTTCAGCTAATAGTTGCAAATTATATTTAAGACAAAAGTAAGCAAACATTTATTGCTCCTGACCGCAGAAACCTTCTCACCATGCACAGAGGAAGAAAGGAAGCAGGAAGATGCCGCTCCAGCGGCAGCAGGGTGGCTGTGCGATGCAGCTTGACCCTCCGGCTGGCCAGTAGGGGGCGACAACGCACCTTACTGCACTTCTGGCCTCTGGTCCTCTCAGCCAAGCACTGCACCCTCAGTCTGCCTCTTTGCCAGCTTCCACCAGCTTCATCTGCGTCCCAAGCTGCTGATAGAAAATGGGGGTATGAATTCCTCCCCTTTCATCTGTGGGATGAGCTGGAACAGGTGCAAACATGGACAGTTACAGAGATCGTGGAGAGGCTGCTGCCCCTGTAGCCCCATAGGAACAGGTCCTTCTAAGGCCGACTGTTACCTTCAGGAGACTAAATCAAGCGGACATTTTCTCAGTCCTCAGTTTACTTGAATGTTCATCAGTATCTGACCTGTCCCCTCTCTCCTTCATTTTGCTATATGCTAAATTAAAATTCCATTGAATAAAGAACACTCTCCAAAACACGAGTGTTTGGACTAGACCGCACGCAGTTAAGCTGAACACGACAGTCATGTAACAAGGAATATCACACAGATTGGTATTTCTCATTGTACAATACTGTTTACATACCTGTTTTATAGTAAACAAAATGAACGATACTAGGTTTGTAAATCATGTATTGAAGAAAGTGGTAGATTTTTAAAGCAAATATTTTTAAAAATCTGTTCCGGGGCCGACCCCGTGGCTGAGTGGTTAAGTTCGCACGCTCTGCTTCGGCGGCCCAGGGTTTTCAGGTTCAGATCCTGGGCACCGACATGGCACACGCATCAGGTCACGCTGAGACGGCATCCCATATGCCACAACTAGAAGTACAAGTAAAATATGCAACTATGTACTGGGGGGATTTGGGGAGAAAACAGCAGGAAAAAAAAAAGAAAAGACTGGCAACAGTTGTTAGCTCAGGTGCCAATCTTCAAAAAAAAAAAATCTCTTCCATATATGCTATTTAAAAACTATTTCAGGGGTCGGCCCCGTGGCTGAGTGGTTAAGTCTGCGCGCTCTGCTTCGCTGGCCCATGATTTCGCCGGTTCAAATCCTGGGTGCGGACATGGCACTTCTCGTCCGTCAAGCCATGCTGAGGTGGTATCCCACATGCCACAACTAGAAAGACCTACAACTAAAAATACACAACTATGAACCATGGGGCTTTGGGAGAAAAAGGAAAAATAAAATCTTAAAAAAAAATTATTTCAATTTGTTTTGCATTCTAAATGCTGACATCAAAACAGATCAACCCAGAAAATTGACTCTCAAACTTATAACAGAAAACAAGTTCTGAATTAATGTAGATTAAGTGAATTAAGCAGGGTAAAACCCAAGAAGTTCCAGTTATTGCCAGATTCATATAGGCAACCTTAATAGTCCAGTTTTAAGCATTTTAACGCATTTTTTAAAGTTTCTCACATTAGTGATTAAATTATGTTTTAAAATTCTATCATGTAAGATCAATAATCACATATCAGAAAAAGAAAATCATTAATGTCACCAGTAGCATCACTACTACTCGGTTGAACCAAATGAAACTGCCAATATTCAGTTATTTTTTTGCCCTGTAAAATGGCAATTTTTTGTGGTTCAACTCAATATGTACCGTGTTCTCTGCAAGTGTCCCCTGAATATGATCCAGTGTGTTTGCTGTAAGTTTCTAAGTTGAAGAAAGCTCAGAAACTAACAAAATTGCCCCACCTCACTGAATTAATTAAACTTGAAAAAATATTTCCTGAAAAAGAATAATTTAAGCTGATTAGTAGATTTTAACCGTTCAACTGTGTTAACCTGATTCTTATCAACACATCACAACAAGCAACTGCCTAAGCGAGTACAGCTAGACCCTATTTTCTCTTTAGTGCTTCCACAGGAAAATTAAATCTGTCCTCTTCCACCACCTAGTGGCTACTTCGTTTTCCTGCTTTGCTAGTTTTTACTAAAAGAATCTCAGTGGTCTTATGAAGACTCTATTTTTCCAGAAGAAAACGTATTTTGTTCGTTGACTTACAGAATTTCCTTCTTTTCAGGATGCCAGGGAAAAGGGTGAATTGATAGGAAAATGACATTTGGTTTTAAGAGTGTATAAACTTAGTGCCTGCTGTGTGCTAAGCCCAGGAGGAAACAGAAGACAGAGGTGAACGGGACCCAGTGGCTTTCCCCTTGGAGCTGAGCGTCCAGGGGAGGGAGATACCAAGACAATTGCCTGATGCAGGACCGTGAGCAAAGGAAGGAAGAGAAGAGAAGGTTTTTGGAAGGAACTCACTCAGAATACAGCTAGCAGGCCTCCAGCTTTCTCCTGGAACTTTGGGCTTACCTGTGTCATAGGCTTGTTTTTTGCCTCCTGATGGCAGGACCTTGTCTTCAACTTCCCTGCTATTCTCTGTATCAGGTGTGGCCACTCAGCAAAGACCAGTCAGTTCCCAATAAGGGTGCCCTGGAGCAATCTCTTTCCCCAGAAAATAGATCAGTTCAGTGCGGCTGGCAGCAGCAAAATGCAAGAACTATTCCTCAGACTAGAAAGGGCCGACAACATGAAGCTGTGTTTCAGGCACAGAATAATCTGGAAAATTACTGAAATGTTTGGAAACAAAACATACTTTTCTTTGAGCAAAACAGGCCTTTGTAGTGCAGCTGTGATCTTCCAGCCCTCAGGAAAAATCACCAGAGAAGCAGGAATTTGTTGTCAGAGGTGAAATTGGTGAAGCCCTGTAGAGACCATTCAGTGTTTCCCAGTGGGGGCGCTGTTGATGTGTTGGATGAAACAGTGCCACCTTGTGGGGGACTGGCCTGGGCACTGTAGAAGGGTTGTCATCCCCGGATGCTGGACACCAAACGTCAGTACACTCCAGTCCCTGTACAAACCAAGGATGCTGCACCCCTCCCCCAACTCCAAAACCTCCCCAGGACTGGTGCTGCCATAGTTAAGAACCACTGAATCTTCTCATTTCCATCAATGGATAAATTGAGGCCCAGAGATGGGAAGGAACTTGCCTAAGTCGCAGACAAGACATCCATAAAACCATCAGAGAGGATTTATTGAAAACCTACCACACAGTGCTCAGGTATTCTATTAGAACCTGGCCAGGGCCGGGGGCCTGGGGGGGGGCGGGGACAAGAAATATGGAACATGGCCTTTATCTTCACAAGAGGAGAGGAAGAGAGTGAAAGATCTAATATTTATTGGGAACCTATTGCATTCCAGCACTTTCTAAAACTTTTTGCGTTATCTTTGCAACAACTCTTTGAGGAAACCGAGGCTCACAGAGGTTAAGTGTGGCATCACAATTCAAACCCAGGTTTTCCTGACTCCAAAGTAACTGCTACTTTTCCGAAGTATGTGCAACCATAGAAACTAGCATTTTTGAAAATTATCCAGGGACTGGCCCTGTGGTGCAGTGGTTAAGTTCACACATTCCACTTCGGCGGTCCTGGGTTCACCGTTTCAGATCCCGGGTGTGGCCATGGCACTGCTTGGCAAGCCATGCTGTGGTGGGTGTCCCACATATAAAGTAGAGGAAGATGGGCACATATGTTAGCTCAGGGTCAGTCTTCCTCAGCAAAAAAAAAAAAAAGAGGATTGGTGGCAGATGTTAGCTCAGACCTAATCTTCCTCAAAAATAAATAAATAAATTAATTAATTAATTAAATGAATTTCTTTAAGAAAAAATTATCCAAAATTTGAAAAAAGCTAAAAAGATGACCACGTGTCCTTTCAAAGTCACACAAGAGCACTATCTGATAAGCCCTCCTAGGGTCATCTGGTTCTCCTGGCAAATGTGACAATGTTTCACTTACTATTTACTGTTGTTTAGAGGCCAGCCTCTGAAGTTAGGGATTAATTAATAAAAAACTGAGAAGGTGCAAATTATTTTTCTCTGGTGAGCGTATAAATGATCTCTGTCCAATTGAGAAGGTAACCACAAAGGTTGTGATTTATTGCCCTTCAAGACATTAACCACTTTGTTTCTAACTTATCAAATTTATTCCAGTATTTTTTTCTTTCACTGACAATATATACATCAGCTTTTCATATTCTCCTTTGAACCAGCTGCCTCCTTCAATAAGGAGTTAATCAAATGTTTGACACATGCTCACTACATAGTTGTGTGAGAGCCATGTGTTTTTAACTCGTTGAGAATAGTATTTTGACATTGGCATGACCCAGTAGGTGGCTGCCTGCTGTGTGGTGACAGGAAAGCTCTAGGGGCTGTGGGGACACACAAAGGATGAGAGGGTGAGCTCTGGGGGAATCAAAGGACGGGGATTCTTGGGCTGGGCCTTGGAGGAAAAGTAATATTTGAACAGGCAGAGAAGGGAGGGCTTTCCAGCAGGGACTGCAGCCCAAAAGGAAGAAATTAGGGGTTTTTGTAGAGGCTACAAGTAAAGGAGAGGCACCTTGTTTGGTCTTTTAGCTCGTGTCATTCTCTTGACCCTTTGGGATGCAGAATGTGAAGATTAAATGGAAACAGGCCACTGTAGAATCCCAGTGAGGACAGGGGTTGGAGCTATTTTGATCAACGATGTGCACTCAGTGCTTGGATAGTGAGCCAGGGATGACTATTTGTGGAATGAATAAAGGAGTATGATGAACTTCCATTAATTGACCATTTACTATGTGCCAGGCACAGTACCAAGCTCTATAACTAAATAATTTCATCAAATCCCCACATTCATGGTATGAAGCAGATTTTATTAGTTTTCAAATTAGATCCAGCCTGTGGCAAAATTGTAACATGGATGATTTTTATCTTTGAGGCTCCTTCCCCCAGGATCAACGATCCAAGACATGATTATTATTCCCACTGTCCAAACTGTCTTCCCCCTCCCCAAGCCTGGTGGTGTCAGCATCATCTGAATAAATCGGTCCTAAATGATGTCCTACTGAGAGAGTCCTAGATGGCCTTCTGGGTAACGTGGGGCCACATGTAAGTACTTGCTAAATTTTAATGAGTGGAAATGGAGACAGCAATCACAGAGATTCTTGGTTTTCTTACCTGCAGGGAACCCTCATGTTGTGATAGAAATGTCAAACTAGAAAAGAGGGAAAAGGTTGCTTCCATCACTGCCCCAACTCCATGTGGGAAGAGAACTCTGGACCTCTTTTGAGGAGACCACCTATTTCTGGGTATTCGGATGGTGTGTCAGACACAGAGATGTATTGCTCAGATTCTGCCTTCAAGAAAGGACTCATGCCCAGATGTTAGGAGTTGTGGTTAGCTGGCAGCCTCTGCTGTTAACTCATTCAGATTTGCCTCAAATCTTGAGCTGAGATACAGGTCTTCTTGGGGTGGCTGCAGCCAACAACTGAGCAAGACTGCAGTAAAAGGGATTATCCATTTCTGTCTAACACGGGACTCCTCTACCACGCTCCAGAGCTCCCCGCTGGGCTGAGGGAGACTTTGTCAGATCTACCTCATGGTCTGGTGACATCCCTTGCCTAGTCCTGCTTCTCCCTTTTTCCTTTCAAGTGCTACTCCCCAATAAACTTTTTCACTCCTAAATCTGTCTTGACACCTGCTTTCCAGAGGGCCCAGCTGACACAGATAGGATGTTGTTAGCTCCAAGGAACCTTTCACTGGTCAAGGGACTTGACATTTTAGAACTGGCTTTGAGTCAGTACCAGCAAAATACACGCTCATCTTGGATGCTGGGGACCAAGGTGTCCTTCCACTCTGGCACATGAACCAAACGAGCTTGTATTTCTTCCTCTTCTTAGCATTGACTATGCATTGATATTCTATAACATGGTTTGAATGTTCCCACTGGCTTTCTCAATGAGTGAATTTTCCAATTAATCAAGTGTGAGTGAAGACAAGGTCACTAAGTCCATTTCCAGTCAGCCAGTTAGTTTCAATCAAGTTGCGTGATTATAAACAGACTGTTATCTGGTCATATAAGAACTCCATCAGCCCCTTCCCCATACACTGAGTCATGATTTAGGCCAGGCCTTTCTCAACTACCTGGCAGACTGTCACCCTTCTCTTGGGTCACTTATAAAATGCCCTATATTTGGTGTTGGATGAAGAAGTCTTAATGCGGCTGTTGACCAGGTACTTTACTTGAAGTCATGAAGGTAGGGGCATAGTTTTGATTTTGGTATGGATGCATCTCCTATTTCCTTATTAGAAGAGCTACACTCCCCAGGCCATCCATCCATCCACTCACCCATCAAATATTTGTTGACCAAGAGACAGTTGTTACTTGCCCTTCAGTTGATCAGACTCTTGCAGCTACACCCATAGGGCCACATTTTGGAGAAATCTACATCCAGCTTCTTCAGTAGAAACTACCAGGCAGACAACTCTGAGGGTCTAAAGCACTACTTGTTCCTGTTCCATCTGCCCTTTATGTCAGAAACATCAAGCCTCGACCTGTGTGGTTGAGTCAGTAAGAGTAAGTGTTCTGGGATCAGACAGTCTTGGGTTCAAATATGGGTTCTCCCACTTACTGGCTGGGTGATCTTGGTAAGTTTAAACTTCCCTGAGTCTTAGTTAATATCTCTGTAAAATAGGATAATGGATTAAACAAAATAATATAATATTTGTAGAGCACTTGTCTAATACCCACTGAGTTCTGACTCTATTTCTAAGATCAAAATATTGTTTTTATCTATCTGTCCCCTGGACTAATGACATTTGTACTGTTGCAAAATGCATCTCCATTATAACTATTTGCCTTGGTAAGTGGATTCTGGCACAATCTCTTGCTTGAACAAACATGACTTTCAACAAGACCTTCTTCCTTTGATTGCCAGATTGTTTCTAAGTTTGTTGAAGCCTTAAGGGCCTTATACGTAAAAGTAGCTGATGCGACTTGACTGTAATATAGCAGTTTGGATTCAGGTGTCAATGCCACATTTGAAATGCAGGAAGATGATTGAATATTAGCTCTCTGTTCTAGAAAGATTGGTAGATATTTGGGACCTGGACAGCTCAGCCCTGAGATGACCGGCTGCTCTTAACAAGAATCAAGACCATACTCAGTTGGTTCCATGAAAAGAGAAGATCCGAAGGCTGCTTCTTCAGGGCAACACCAGAGGACGGGGTGTGCACTCGGTCCAAATGCGACTGTTGTTCTGACAGACTGGCTCACCAGAAGTGCTGTTTGTCCCCTTACAGAAAGGAAGGAGTCTGTTCTCTTGGGGCCCACAGACTCGCAGAACAACCCAACTCTCACCCTTTCTCCACAAAACCTTTACTTCCCAGAAGACCCTCCCTTTCCCTCTCCACTGGACCAGAGACTATTACAACTTGTGTTCTGTAGGGAAAGCTCTGCTCATCTGGAGGGAAAAAATACTGGTTCCATACCTGGAATTGGGTGGTCAGGCTATAATGGAACCAAATCACGTTTTATTTTTTTCTCCTCTTATTCCTCTTCTTCATTATTATTGGCTTCTCTGCTTCCCTATATAATATTTTTTTTTTTACTCTCTACCATATAATCAGATTGTTTTCAAATCATCCTCACATTGGCCAGGAGTTTCTTGAGGACACAGACCCTGTCTTTCTTATTTATTCAGCCCTCAAAGTGCCTGATGAAGGCCTAGTATAGAGTAGGCATTTAATAATGGTAGGTGAATTAGATTAAATCATTATTTTTCAAAAATCTCTCAGTAGCATCATCTCCTAAAGCAACGTACTACACCACAGACAAAATTACTCTACAGTCAAATGCTGTACTTGGATATCTTGCATTACACAATAGACCTTTTCCTCATTGATGAGTGGCCAAGAGAACTTTCATTCATTGAATCCTTATTCCACGTACATATACCATCATCTGGGAGAAGCTAAGATCAGTGGTTACTTTTTATTTTATTTTATTTTTGTGTCATCTTTTCCCATCTCTACCTCTTCCCATCCTCCTCAATATAAAAGTGGATAATTCATTCACCTGTGATATTTATTGATCATCTACAAGTTGTGAGAGTGTTTTCAGATCATTAATCCATAGATCCTACCAAAAACATTTAAATGCAGTACAAGAGTATTGTTTACAGCAATCCTAAGGTAAAACCAAGCATCACTCCTGATTGATTTAATATTCGTTCAGCTTTTATTTTTGCCTGGGTTTTCTTTCATCAAGTCCCTCACTGAACCACATCACACCTCTTGGGTATTTTTGCAAGCTTGACCTTACTGTCTCAGTGTTTACAGGCTGTCCTGGCGATATTCACACTGATCACCAAAACTGTGGTAGATTTGAAATGGAAGTGAATAATCAGAGTGGGGAATGGTCAACCCAGATCTTAGTAGATAAGATCATCCACAACATAGGTTTCTGACCATAGCCTTCAGTTCTATGCTCTCTTTCTACTCCTGTGACCCAGTAATATATGTTAGGAGGTCACTACCCAAGAGTAATATTTCTATTTACAACAGGATTTTCTATAAGGTTCCTTCTATTAACAAGAATCCCTAGTGCTTTTAAGAGAGGCTTTTGTGTATGATCATTCCAAAGGTGAGCCTATATATCAGGTGCTATAGTAGGTACAAGGGTGAACAAGAAAAATATCTCCACCAGAAGCAGAAAGTTACAATGTGGCGCTATGATCTAAGAGTGCAGAGTTAGCCATGGTGGTAGAATTGGCTAGACATGGTGTGTGCAGTAATGGTAGCTGACTCTCTCCTCAGCATCATACCCCAGGAAGAGCAGGGTTCATTTTGAAAACCTGGTTGCTCATAGGCTGCCATCTATTCTCAGAAAGAATCAAATAGAGGGAATAAAGTATGGTCTTTGCCACCATTTATCAGTTCCTCCATCTCAGGGGCAGGAAAACCTACAGCCAGCCCATGATGGTTAAAGTTCTATAGGTCTCAAAATACCGGAGACTAGCTGCCGGTTGAATATGAACTAGGAATGATCACCCAGGGGCTAGGATGACTCTTTAGAGCAGGTCACAGATAGAATTCCACAGTTCCTATGTTCACTGCCTTGTGCACAGATCCTCCCATGACACTAGCCTCTTTCTGTTGTGGGGACTGCAGGAGGGGGCCATTAGCACAAGGCAGAAATAAGCCGTGGCTTTAAACAAGCCCCAGCTCGGAGCATAGGAGCTTAACTCATATGTTTCCTCTCACCCGGAATCCTCTTCCCACACATTCTCCATATCTCCATACCCTCCCTAACTTTCAAGACATTCCCCAACTCCCACCTTCTCCAGGAATGATACTCTGATCCCACCAGCCCAGTGTGTGCCAGACACCATGCTGAGGGTTCTACGCACATCATCCCATTGAATCCCTACAGCAATCTATAGGCGGATCTTCCCCCATTAAGAGGAAGTGAAGACTCAGAGAGGCTAAATCGGTCCTCATGGCTTCAAAACGGCGGAGATAGGAATGAAGCCCAGGTCTACATGACTCCAAAGCCTGTGTTCTTAAGCACTTTCTACATGATGCCACCTCCCTAGCATCACCCCCTTTCTGACCTACAGTGATCTGGTCTTGGTCCCACTCAGGTGGATTATTTCATATGCTTGTAGAACTAAGTTTCTGTTGAGTATATGAAACATTTCTCCACCTTCATGGCAAGTTGCTTGAAGGAAGGGATGACATCTTGTACTTCTCCATTTCTCTTATGGGGCCTATGGTATAGTGAGGTACACATAGTGATTGAACAGTTGTTCATTCATTGTGGGGGAAGGAAAGGCTGCAGGGGTTGAGTTCAGAGAATACAGAAAAGGAGTTAAAATGTACTGAATATCAGACACCATACTTTAAAGACATTATTTTCTTCAAAGCTATTTTAATCGATCCTATTTTAGTGCTTTGTGATAGGTACTATTATGTTTGGTAGAGACAGTTTCTTTGTTTCTGAGGCTAGTGAAAGTGGAGTAACTCACCTAATTCTGTACATGATGTGAGCGTTGGGACATAGATTCCCCACACATTCCATTTCCCAGTTATACTCCTTTCTTGCCACACATCATTGGCTTTCTGATTCCAAGCTAGGTCAACAGTTAAATCTACTTCCAAAAGGCAGCCCTTTCCAGCATCCACTATTTTTTTTTTGAGTATGTGTTTTCAGAAATTGAAAGTCACTAAGTACATCTAAAAGATATGAGACTGCCAAGTTTCAAAAGAGCAGGAAGATTCCCTGGCCTCACACCAGGGAATCACGGACCACTTCCTGGAGTGGGAGGAGGAAAGGTGGTGCCCCAGGGACAAAAATCTAAACCCAGAATGGATATAAAGAGAGAGGAGCTGGGGAGTGGAGCCACCATCAGGGAAAGACTCACTCCCGGTGACTATAGAGGAGTCAGTGCTGTCCCCGGCCAGGATGAAGCTGCTGTTGCTGTGCCTGGGGCTGATTCTTGTCTGTGCCCAGCAGGAAGAAAACAGTGATGTTGCGATAAGAAACTTCGATATTTCAAAGGTAAAGTCGGTAGAGCAGAGTGACTTCTGACTGTGGGGGGCGGTTCGGAGGATTCTGAAGCAAGGTGGCCCTGCCGGAGGGCAGGACATATGACGCAAAAGGAGTTGCTGCAGACCTTGAACTAAGAGCAATTGTACCATGTTAAAGAATGACAACACTTGGGGACCTCCATTCTCACTCGAGGGACAGTGGAAAGAGCCCTAGATGTGCTGTCAACTGACCTGAGTTCTAATTTCATCTTTACATCACCATTATAAGACCTGGTCCACAGCACTGAATTCAAGAAGACCAATGTTCATGTGGGATCCCCTCTCCTCTTTGCTTACCCAATCATTTTATTTATTTATTGCAGATTTCAGGAGAGTGGTATTCCATTTTCTTGGCTTCAGACGTCAAGGAAAAGATAGAAGAAAATGGTAGCATGAGGGTTTTTGTGGACGTCATCCGTGCCTTGGACAACTCTTCTCTGTATGCTGAATATCAGACAAAGTAAGTGCAGCCTTTTTAACTTGGGGAAGGAAAAACAGAAGCCTCAGTATGGTCTTGGACCTCTACACACACACACACGTACACCTACATTCTGGGCCTGTATCCAAAATGAGAGTCCCTCATCTGGCACTGATCTAGGGCTTGATGAACCTGGGGCTTTTCTAGATTCAGAGATAAGGGTTGCTGGAAAGAATAAATTTAAATGAGAGTGGAGGAGGTAAGGGGTAAAGGGTATCAGAATCTTCAATAGTGTGGCCTAATAGCATAGATTAAGAGCATAGGATGTGTAATCAACAGCCTATCTAGCTCTTGAATCTCTCTTACTGGTTGAGTGACCAAGAAAACTCATCTCTTTCCACCCCCAATTTTCCTCTGCGTAAAAGAGGATGATAATAATTCTCTCTCATGGTTTTTTGTGAGGACCAAGTGAGGTAATGTGTATTTATCTGAGAGGCTGGCACATGGTGAGCACTCAGCCAGTTATCAAGACAAGTAGCTGTAATAACAGTGATACTGAGACGTAATGGTAAAGCAATAGGGATAGAGGTAGTTGACTCATTCTCAAAGTATCAAATAAAGTGCAATGATAGAAATAGAAGCTCTTTGAAAATTGCACAACAAAATGTTAAACAGTTAAGTGGAATAAGAAACTCAAATTACAGGTAGAGTGTGAGGGGGCCAGCCACATCAATAGCTCCATGGTATCACCTCATTCTGCTTTACAGGGTAAATGGAGAGTGTACTGAATTTCCTATGGTTTTTGACAAAACAGAAGAGGATGGTGTATATAGTCTGAACTGTAAGTATACAAAACAAGTCTTCCTAAATTCTACTTTCAACTGCAACTAAACTACAATATCTTCAAGATCTTGCTCAACTACTGATCAGTGCTTATTTAGTCAATGTAATGGAGGCCATCCAATAGCTAGTATCCTGAATTTGGGAGATCCCTGTGCATAAAAGCTAATGCCTCACACATAATATCATCAGATAAAGAAGCCAATTTGGTCATATGTACCTCCTGCAACAAAAGAAAACTGGCAAAAAAAAAAAAAAAAGAATAAACTGGCAGAACAGTTTCTCATTCCTGCCCACTTTCTGATGACACCTGGTAGTCGTTCCCACAGCACACTGCTCAGGATATTGCCCTGGATATATAATGCCAGAGGGGCTTATAGAGAGGACAGAGGCACACAGTTGGCAGAGATGGCCAAGAGAGGTAGCTGAGTCTAAGGGAGCGTGACACAGGGTGAGTTACCACTGCAGCTGAATTTTTCTAGCATACTAGTCAACCTACCAGCATCCCTTAGAAGTCACCTCAGGAAGCCAAGGGAGATGGAAATGGAAGGCATTAGCTATATCACTCTCTATCTATTTCAGGATATGCACTTGAATTTAGTTTGCGGGAGAGAATAAGTAAAGAGTTTTACTTGCTTCCCATGGACCAAAGAAGTTCTGAACTGTGTTCTTTTTCCTCCACAGATGATGGATACAATGTATTTCGCATAAGTGAATTTGAAAATGATGAACATATTATTCTTTATCTCGTGAATTTCGACAAGGACAGACCATTCCAACTGTTTGAGTTCTATGGTAGAGTATTTTCATGTTAGCACTCATCTTGGGGTGGGGAGAGAGGGGAAGGAAGGAAGCCTGGAGACAAAGTGGTCATCCCAATCTTATCCTGGAATGTCTCTCCTCCTCTGAAGACAGATATTCACCTTTGGTAACCCCTCAGGCTCAGTGATGGGAAGATGATGAAATCTCTCATCATGCCAGAAGGAGATTCTAAAGATGTCAAATTCAAGACAGGTTATATCCCATCCCCAAGACTCTGCCCAAGCACCCAATCAGTGGCATCCATCCTCCCATCCACCTGGAGCCCCACGCCCCTCATGAGCCTCAGTGACAAATATACAGGACACAGTAGTTACTGTCACTCTTCCTACAGCCCGAGAACCAGATGTGAGTCCAGAAATCAAGGAAGAGTTTGTGAAAATTGTCCAAAAACGAGGAATTGTTAAGGAAAACATAATTGACCTGACCAAAATCGGTAAGTTCGCCTATCTCTGGTTTTCTCTTCCTAAATTCCCATGTTACTGAAAGGAGAAATCCAACAGAAGGTGATACCTCCAATCAGTCCCCTTTGTCCTAACCTGGAGAATCATTTGGTTTCTCTCTGGGAAATAAACAGCAGTTGGTTTGAATGTGCTCTGCTTTGCCTCTACAGATCGCTGTTTCCAGCTCCGAGGGAACGGAGTGGCCCAGGCTTAGAGGTGGGTGATTTCTGGTGGTGAGGGGGTGGCCCAGGGATCAGTGCCTTCCAAAAGCATTAGGGGTTTATGTCTAAAGATTACAATAGAAATAATTTTGTAAGGCAGCTTGTGGAGAGAGCTTGAAATTTGGAGTTGGAGGACCTGGGTTCAGGACCCACTCCTACCATGAGCTTCTGAGCAAATGATCTAAGCAATTAAAAGGGAAACAATGATGTCTACGTACAGATTTCCTGTGTGGATAATAACGCTGGTGAAAAGGGCTAAATGATTGAGAATGTGCTAACAATCATTAAGACTTAAAGTTTTAAATGGGAAAAGAGTAATAGGGTGTGAGTATGACACTCAAATACATTCTGTGTTTGTGGTCTGTCTTCCAAGCCCAGAAGGCCATCTCACCCTCCAATTTATGGTAAAAATGGCTTCCTTTGATCTCTGCACAGCCTTAACTTCTAATCTGAGAATAGAACTGTCTCACCTTCCAGTTGTCTTCTGATCTGGAAAATAGACTCTGAGTTTCCTCATCTGCTTCCTGCCTCAGATTTATTGTGAGGCTTCATCCAGACAACGTATCTGAAAGTCTTAGCAACTATAGCTTGCACAAAGTCAGCAATTCATCAAAGGTAGCTATGGCTTTAGATATTATTTTTCAATTTATCAAAGATTCTTCAAAACTTCAAATGCTGAACATGGCAGAAATGAGCCTAGGTTCCTTTATTGCTTCCATTCAGTTGAGGGAAGGTTAAGATGGAAGCAACAATAAGAAAAAAAGTCACTTACTCGATGTCCTCCTTCGCACTATTCTGGAAAATAACATAGATTAGAACGCAGGTTGATATCTGTGTCTTCACAATTTTTCTGTCTAATAGAAGTTCTCTTTGTCTTCTGTTCAATCCATAAGTGCTTAGTAAATTTCTGTGTTTTCTTTCTCATCGGCTTATGTAGCTGAGTGACAGTGAATACTTCCTCACCTGGGCTCCAGGATCTTCCCTCCGTGATCCCCATGACATCTTGTGACAAGTTCTGTGACCTGATTTCCATCACTATCGCATGTGAAGGCATTATCTCTGCATCCTCCAGATCTTCCCTAATTGTCTAGGAAGACTCCTCAACTCACCAAGAATCAAGGTTTTACCCAAATTTCCCACTCTTTTTGCCATGCCCAGAACTTGACCATGCTGAGAACTACTTCTACCTGATCAATAAATGATTAGCCTTGCAGTCATGTGACTTGTCTTTGTGTGTGAGAGATGTGGGGCCGACAGCAAGCAAATGAGGGAGCTTCCTTGGCCCTGTACCCATAACCCTCCTCTAGCTTCTCAGAATCTTCCCTGAGTTTCAGGATTCACTCTCCTCTGCAATAATTCTCTGTCCCTGTGAGGGCTGCTTGCCCTTTGATTTGCCTATTTCTTAGTGAGCTGCTGAGACAAACTATAAGACTTGCCCTATAATTTGCCCCATCCTACAATTCTCTTTTTCAATGAGTTACTGAGAGACAGATGCCGCTAAGGCTGATACCACCTGGACATGTTTCAGAGCATGCCGTCATATCCCAGCTTCTCTGTGTCATCCATCCTATGAGATGGTCTGTGTCCTTTCACACTCTTGGGAAACCTCCTTCAACCACTGCTGTTACCCACTGTGAACATATTCAGTGAGATTCCAAGACATGTGAGCAATACCTATCCTCAGCAATCTGTACCTGTTACAGTCAGGAGGCATCAAGCAGCCTAAATGCGACTAACTCTTCTTTGTGGAGCTTACAGCCTTTGGAGAAAGGAAAATTAAACATCCTCCTCCACTTATCATCGTTCCTGACTGAAAAATCTACACATGGGTATTGGGGCAAAGCAAGACATGGGTGGGGGTTGTCATGCAAAAAGAATGACTCAGTCATTATAGACATAAGGTTATGGAGAGAAGCCTTTCTAGACATCTGATGCTGCCCATATCTTACCCCACCTCCAGATCAGAAGATAAGTTAGGTTCAGGCTTATGGCTCCACTTAAGCACTTGATTTGGTTTGCTGAAATATGGCAAAAGGCTATGCAGAAAATCAGTCATATTGGAATCTCTCATTTATAATTTTTGGCATTTAAGGGACAGAACAGCTGATATCCAGAAGGGCATGGCCTAGCATGTCCTTGAGATAGCTGAGAACATTAACTATAATAGCAACCAATGCAAGGCGGGCCACTTTGACGATGGGAGATGGCTGGGTTGTACCACAGGTCAGGAAACTGCAGCCCAGAGGGAGGCACAAAAAGACCCTCAGCTGATCCCAGGTCAAGATGGCAGCTTGAGCTCACACTGAAACCTACTCACCAGACCTTTTATGCAAATGAGGCATGAAATGTTAAGAACGCTCAACGGCGAGGAGTGAAGAGGTTTGTAGATCAGAAACAGCGCAGTTCTCTTCGCAAGGAAAGAAAGAAAGAGAACAGATGGGAATGATGTGGGTAAACACGCCAGAGCAGCACTGTCCTCTGGGATCTGAGTCCAGATCTGGGTCACATGTGCAGGGGTGGAGACAAGTGTAGCAACGGCCAGGTGGGGATGCAGCTGAAGATGCACACCTCTGAGAAGCAGGGGCTGAGTGGGAATGAATTTGAAGACAGCTCCTCTCCCTCACCTGGGGTCACAGAAAGAAGCTGACTGCCTGTGGCCTGCAAAGGAGGCATCACCACCCATTTGAGAAAGAAACAGCAGCCACTGCTATCCTGGAACTGGCCTGACTCCCACAGCGAGGCTTCCATGTTATCACAGGCTGGCCTGATGCTCACGGCTAGGCCAAGTTGTTCTGTTGGATGGAAACAATCTCATAAAACATCAACATCACACAAAGTCACTCCAAGATCATTGTGCAATCTACAAACATGCCCCTCTCTCTGCTAAAATGAGTGACTGCTACTTCTTTACCGATTACAGCTTTATTCTCAGGCTTATCTCCACTCCCTATAGACAAGATTTATTGGGATATCCAATCACAGACTGGCCCCTGCTTTCTGATAGCACCCAATCTAGAGCTTCCTAAGATCCTTCCCAAATCCTATAGTAGGTTCTCCCTAACACTCTCTCACTGAGATACCCATGGTCCCCAATGGTGAGCATTCTTCCTAGCTGCAATAATAACCCAGCTTATTCAACTACAGGGATGTTGCTGGTGGTCTTTGGTTGAAAAGTATTAACATTTTTAGGACTAGAACCCAGGTCCACTCCATGCATGTGCTGCCTGGAATTCTGGGAAGCACCAAGCTAAACCACAAAATGCAGGACCTGGTTCAATGCTATGCATCCTATAGTGGCTGGGACAGAAGATGCCTCCAGGGATCTTGGTCTGAGCAACTGGAAAGATGGAATTGCCATTTACTCCAGTCAGCTGGAAGAACCAGCTTAGTGGGAAAAAATAAATACCTCAGTTCTGAACATTTAATTAGTTTATCTAGCTAGGCTGCTATAAAAAAGAGACCCAACCATAATCCAGTATGGTTTAATGAAGATAGAATTAATTTTGCTCTCCTAGGAACAATCTGAAGTATGTGTTCCAAGTTGGCTGGCAGCTCTGTCCCATGTAGTCATTCAGGAGCCCTGTTCTTTCTATCTTGTTTCTCCACCAACCCTAGGACATTGTCCTCACCTGTGTGGTTAAAGCAGAGGTGCAAGAATTAAGGGAAAAGAGAATGTGATGGAGGCATGGCCACTGTCCTCCATGGCCCCTGGCTCTGTGAGGTTCTTCCTTGTCACTTATCCCCCATGGCCACATCCACTTCCTGCTTGTGCAGGTTTAGAGAGATTATTTTGAGGATTAAAGAGTCACTGTTGCTATAGGCCAGATCTAAATGTCTTTTGGCCATGCAAATTCCTCAAAAACTTAGTAGGCTTCAGACATATTTGCCTCTTGACTCCTCCATGTGCTGATAACCAGACTCCAAAAATCTTATCTAGACAGAGTTAAGCCTGGAAACTCTGGTATTTTTGTAGATTGGCCTTATGCCCTTCCCAGCCCATCTGCTTTTCTCAATTTAATGGTGGCTACTTTGAGGCCAACTAAAACAGCAGATTTGGGTGCGGTGAGCCCTTAATCCCTTCTTTGCCACCAGGCTCATAACCTTTCATGACAACAGCATTCTCTCCTAAGACCAGGATTCCACTTCACAGCCACTACTTATAACTGCTTCACTTTGGGTAAAGAAGCGGTGACCCTCACTCAACTTAGAGTGAGGCTTCAGAGAGAGGGGGCCTCCCTTTGCAAAGCTGTGCTATCTTCTCTCTCTGCTTGCAGCCCGGCTGGCTCTAGCCTGAGTTCTTCCCTTGTGTAAGTTTTGCTGAAGAAAGCAAGAAGTCCTGCACACGATAGCAGTATTCCAACACCCTGAATCTTTTCTATTTCTTCCTCTAGCTACAGCCTCTGTCAGCACATGGTCTGTTTTCCAAGGTACAGCAGGCAACCACTTGACCAAATGTTTTCCCAACATGTAATTAGAATTAGCGGCTTTCCAGGCTGTGACAGCTGAATCCTTGATGCCCAACACCAGCCCTCGAGTAAACTGACCACATCTTTTAGGTTCTCTCAATTGTCCCAGCTAGCAAATCTTCACCATACCCCATATACATTTAACTAGGCTTGGGTGATTAAAATCATGAATAAGCCGGACATTGCACTTGGTATTGAAGATCTGGTCAGTTAAAGGGCCTCTGAAATGTGGACCAATTTATGTCTGATAAAGATCAAAGCCTGGGGATGTTTGCCAGCTAGTTTCCAGAAAGATTAAGAATGTAAATCTCTATTCAAGTTAGGATGAATGACCCTTTGTATTCTGTACATCCACCCTGTTAGCATAAAAGTGTCCTTGCTGGTCTAATTTACTTTGGCTGTTCTCACTGACATCAAGACATCTGGATTTTAAAAACTCATTATTTTTTCCTAGGCATGTAACCTTTACTCTTAAAGCCATAAATAGCAATCACTTTTCTTTGGGAAGTACATTCCCCCAGTGGCTGCTTTTTTAAAAATAAAGAGAACTTTAAGTCTCTCACCATCTCCATTTGTACCTGATTGCAATAAATCAATGCCACTACAGATTGATTTAATAACAGATTTCATTATCAGCAACATAAATGTGACTTTTCTTCAACAAATTAAAAGAGAATGTACTAGATCTATATTAGCATTGTTAGTTCTCAAACAGAACTTGTTGACAGAAAAAAGGTAGTTGTTAAATGGTATGTGTAGTATGATATCACTCACACACATTTTAAATAACACACAGAGAAATGCAAGACCTTATTCATGGATTGCTAAATGTAGGATAATGCAGCACTTCTCACAGCGTGCATGCAGTTCCCTGGGGATCTTGTGAAACTGCAGGCTCTGATTTAGCAGGTCTGGGGTGGGACCTGAGATTCTGCTTTCTACCAAGCTCCCAGAGATGCCAATGTTGTGCCACCTTGGGAGTGGGGTGACACGGGCAAAGTGAAACCTTCTTCAGTGCATCTAGTCTTGGACGACTTTGCTCCACCTGGGCGCTGGAACCTCTCAGTTGTACTTCCAGACTCCCACAAGGAAGCCTCACCCTTGAGTGGTTGCTGAAATAGGTGTTTCTGTGGGAGTATCAGGGCTGGCACCTCCTAGTCTACCATCTTGCTGATGTCAACCCACATCAGTTATCATTGCACCTGAAAGACACTAAGTGTTCAAATGTATTTTTTAATTTTCTAAAATTAATGAAATCAGGGATGAAGTGAAAGTTACAGTGGAATCAGCCATTACAGGGGCTATGCTGCTGCTTCTTGCTACATTTTGCTCAGGGACTGGAGGGCCAGGCTCACAGCCGAGTCCCATTGGGGATTTTCCACCATGATATTTAAGTCATTTCTTTCTTTCTTTGGGAAGATTAGCCCTGAGCTAACTACTGCCAATCCTCCTCTTTTTGCTGAGGAAGATATGCCCATCTTCCTCTGCTTTATCTGTGGGACGACTACCACAGCATGGCTTTTGCCAAGCAATGCCATGTCCACACCTGGGATCCGAACCGGCGAACCCCAGGCCGCGGAGAAGTGGAAGGTGCGAAATTAACCGCTGCACCATGGGGCAGGCCCAAAGTCATTTCTTATTAGTTCCTTATCAGCCTACTGTGCCCTCACTGCCCATCAACACGTTCTTAGGGTCTGAAAACAAATTGAGTTGATTAAAGGAAAGGAAATCAATCTGCTGCAAAGAGCACCATGGAATAATATTCCAAATGCAGGCAAGTATGAATTAGGATTACTCAGTAGATGACAGATGCCACCTTCCTTCCAAGACTTAAAAATATATGTACGGAAACTCTACTTGTGCATCAAAAATACAGTTATGAAGCTCTATTCTTGGCATCCAGCTGGACAGGAGAAATGGGTTCTGTATTAGTTTCCAGTTGCTGCTGTAACTAATCACCATAAACTTAGAAGTTTAAAACAGCACAAGTTTATAATATTATAGTTTTGGAGGTGAAAAGTCTGACATGAGGCTCAGTGGGCCAAACCTGAGAGCCCCGTGTCTGTCATTTTATTCAGATCATCGTCTATGTCCTTTCTTAGAATTTTAAAGTTTTCTCCTCAGTAATTTTCTTGTGTATTCTTAGCCGTTGATTCCTATATACTTTCACAGTTGAGGGTTTTTCTTTTTTTTCTGGTGAGGAAGATTGGCCATGAACTAACGTCTGTTGCCAATCTTCCTCCTTTTTATTTTCTCCCCAAAGCCCCAGTACATAGCTGTATATCCTAGTTGTAAGTCCTTCTAGTTCTTCTATGTGGGATGCCACCACAGCACGGCTTGATGAGCAGGGTGTAGGTCCATGTCCAGGATTGGAATCAGGGAACCCCAGGCCGCCGAAGGGGAACTTGCAAACTTAGCCACTAGGCCACAGCGCTGGCCTCTGTTTTTGGTTTTCTTAACCATTAGTTATTGCTATTAGTTTTTGCTGGTACAGCCATCCCTCAGTATCCTCGGGGGATTGATTCCGGGACCCCCAGCAGATACCAAAATCTGCAGACGCGCAAGTCCCTTATGTAACCTGGCCTGGTACAATGAATACACCCAGCCCTCATATCTGTGAGCTTCACATCCACAGATTCAACTTAATTCCTCCGTATCTGTGAAATTTTGATCGATTGTTGGTTGAATCACTGATGCAACACATACAGATACGGAGGACTGATTGTATAAAGAAATGCTATTGATTTTTGTAAGTTGATCTCTCTAGCAACCTTGATGAAATTTTTTATTAGCTATAATAAAATTAGTTCTAATACCTTGTGGATTGTGCTAGTTTTATAGGTACATGGTTATATTATCGGCAAATAGTGTCAATGTATCTCTTCTTATCCTCTTGCTTCTCTTTTTTCTTCTCTTCCTATAGCTTTAGCCAGAACTTCCAGGAATACTTTAAACATTGAAACCATATTTTCTATACCAGTGGTTGGCAAACTATGGCCCAGAAACCAAATCTAGCCCAAGCCTATTTTCGTATAGCCCATGAGCCAAGAACACTTGCAATCAACGTGACATTAGGAACACTAATTTTTAAACCCACTGGAGCAAAATGCTCTTCCAAAAAAGAATTCCACTCTTCTAATAGACTTGGATTTTCAAAAGAAAAAAATTTTACTTAACATTATATTTTTAATTTCATCAAAAAAACTAGAAATGTGTTTTCTCTATTATTATATTAGTACCTACATAATATCTTCCAGTTTGCCTCTTGGCCAAAGCCTACAATATTTACTACTTTGCCCTTTAGAGAAAAACTTTGCTGACCCCCTTTTTTACATCATGACCTTTCCCCTGGCTGCTTTTTGCTAGAGTCATTTGAGCTACATTTTCCCCCAAAGAAACATGCTTGTGAAATTGAGCCCTTCAGAGTGCCTTCAAGAAAATAGGCATTAAATATTATGACTGAGGGATTAAGGAGATATTTTAAGTTGTCCTGTTACTGCTCCCCTTTAAATATCATGAAGAACTCAAACCCAAATGGAGGAAAAGCAGATAAATGTCAAATAAACTTCCAGAGTAAATATCAAACCAGGACACCCTGAGGTTATCTGAGGTTTCAGGGACAACAGTGAAGACTCCAAATCTCTATTCTTGGCTTAAAGGACCTAGTCACGTGATTCTCTTGTCCCAGGACAGAACTTGAATTGAAACTGTCTGCTCCTGGAAGCAGGCTGGTCAAAATATGAGCTGTTGTTCTTAAAAATATTTCTTAAATATAGCATTCTTTAACAGTATTTCAGGAACATTGTTCTATTGGTTTCAAAAAGGTTATGATGGATCTGTTTGGTTATTAGAATAATGGACAATTACTGGCTAACCATTTGGTAAAGAAAGAGAGAGAACTGGAGTGCCAGGTTGTTCAGGAGAGCCTGGCCCCCGAAATAGGACCAGGTCAGCAGCACTGAGAGCCATTGCCCAGCTGCCAGGAATCCCACAACCTAACAAAACTACCTGCATTTTCCTGTTTCTGTTAAATCTGAATTAGTTATACACACAATTTTCCTCAAACACCCCTTGAGCATTCCCATCTCTGGATCCTTGTCCTTGCTGTTTTTTCCCTTTGTATGACATATTTGTCCCCAATATCTGCATGGCCCACTTCCTCATGGCCTTCTGGTCCCTATGTGTCACCTCACACAGAGGACTCCTCCAAACCCCAAGTATAAAGTAGCGCTCTTTCTCCACCTTCCTTGACTGGCTCCCCCGTATTTATTAGTTTATTTCCTGTCCTCACTCCCTCTAGAATGTAAGTGCAGCAAAGTCAGGGAGCTCCTTTTGTTCACTTCAGTAGCCAACACCTGAAACACTGCCTAGCCTGACACACACACTCCATGCTCATTGCCTTAGTAAGTGGGCTTCCCTGACCTGCAGAGGAAGAACGAGGGAACCCATCCTCTTTCTCCCTTGTCTTGTCCTAATATTTTCAGGAGGGTGTCTCAGACTAAAGAATGTGGGGCCCTTAGGATCTTGCCCATTGGTGGAAGTAGAGAGATGGGGCTCTAAGGAGATTGCTTCCTAAAATCTCTTCATAAAACCCTGGGCTCTTGGAACGGAGGCCTAGTTGTCCCTCACACACAAGAGCAGGCCTAGCAGTCAAGCTTCAAGAGAAGAACAAGGGATCCATGACCCTTTCTCCCCACCTCCTACAACCCTGGCCAGAGTGCTACCCCACTCCCATTTCTGTCAGCCACCTGGGGGTCTTGAAAGCAGGTGAGATTCAAGAAGCTCCTGACATGACAGGCACAGACTTGACCAGAGGGAGGGAGAAGGGTTTTTCTAAAACATGGCCCAGTCTTCTGAGTTGAGGCTGGGTGGGCTGAGGGCACCAGAGGTCTCTGTATACACAGATAAAAATGGAAGACCATATTAGCAGGCTTCAGAAGAAAAGGAGGGACTGAGTGTGTGGGGAGCTCAGGAGACAGCCTTTAGCTGTGATTTACTGTTTCCTGTTCCCTCAAATCAGTTTGACTGGTTTGAAGCACAGACTCTTGCAGTAGGTGAGTATATGCATCTCCACTCAATAAAAATAAAGAGATTACTACCAGAGTGGTCATCTTGTATGATATGTATATTGCTATCCCTCTGCCCCGAACTGACAGCTATGCCCACATCTCCACATTCCTTCAAGGCAGGAAAAGATATGTAGAAAGCTTTCCCCATCACTGAGCTGCTGCTCCCTATATTCCTTCACTACCCTTTTCCATCTCAGATGTAAAGCAAAGAATATAATAAGAATGCATTTACATCTGCCCCATCTGAAAAAGGGGGATAAAAATAATAATACCTAAATAATAGATTGTCACAAAGATTAAATTAGGACATTTTCCAAAGCATTTAGAACAGTGCCTGACACACAGTAAGTACTATCTAAAGTATTTGCCCTTATTATTCTTTTAATACATTTCTTGATTGCTCATTTAATTGCAATTTTTACATCTATCTCCAAAATTAAGATTCATCCATAGTATGATGCATTTTTATTTTTATTGTATGATTCTTATCAGATTTGATTATAAGATAATGTTAACTTAGAATATATAAGGGCGCTTCCCGACTGAAAATAGTTCAAACACCTTCGGGATGATCTATTCTGTAGAGATTCTCATTTAAATTACAGAGAATTTACCCGTAAAACCACTGGACCACCATTTTTGTAACTGGTTTCTTTAGTTTTCTGTTTCTCTAGAGCTGTGATAGTTCTGTTGTCCACCAAAGATTTATGCTTCTAGGCACGTTGCAATTAGATGTGGCCCTGGGACTTGCTTTGATCAGTGAAAAGTGAGCAGTAGTTCCACTAGTCCCAGGCATCAGGATTTTTTTTTAACTTTTGTTTTTTTAAAGATTGGCACCTGAGCCAACAGCTTTTGTCAATCTTTTCTTCTTTGTTCTTGTTCTTTTTTCTCCTTCTTCTTCTCCTCCCCAGAGCGCCCCCCTGCCCCCGCCCCTGTACATAGTTGTATCTTCTGGTTGTGCTATGTGGGACGTGGCCGCTGCCCGGCCTGATGAGCGGGGCAATGTCCGCGCCCAGGATCCAAACTGGCAAAACCCTGAGCCACCAAAGCGCAGCGCAGGAACTTAACTACTAGGCCACGGGGCCGGCTGGCATCAGGATCTTTAAAAGCTCTCAGGAGATCTAAAAGTGCAGCCAAAACTGAAAAACACTTATGGAAGGATGGAATGAGTTGGTCACGCCGCACATCTCTAAACTACACTCTCTAGCACTGGAGCCGCGGAGACGGGGTGCCTGAAGCGGCCCCAAACGATGCTATGCAGATGCCAGGAGGCGGCCGGTGGGAGGCGAAATCGCAGATCGGCTCCTTCTTATCCATCCCAGTGCCTAGAGGAGCCCCAGAGAATGGTTCAGGTCCCCTCACCGGCGGCCTGGCGAACGACCGTGGCTCAGGCTTGTCTCCCTGCAGTAGGGAGAGATGCACCCGGTGGGCGGGGACCTCGCGGCGGAGCAGATGCGGGAGCCTGGCGCCGCGCTCTGAGGACGTCCGCGGGAAGCCTGGCGCCGCCTGCTGGCCGATCGCGCGCATCACAGGGCGCTGCTCGGGAAGCCGGGCGTCCCGCCGCCTGGGCTGAGTCTGGCACAAAGAAGTCCCTTTGGGAGGCCTCTTCCAGAAGGCCTGGGGCTCTCGCTGGCTTCCTCGCATTCTCTGCAGGTCCGTGCGGAGCATGGAGGGGAAGGCACCTCAAGGGAGCTCTGGGGAGACGGGGAAGTATGAGGTTTCAGCCGCCTCACTACGGGGGAGACTGGTTCAGATGCTTTTTAGAACCGGGCGTCCGGAGCCCCCAGACCTCTCTGGCCTCCTCCCAACACCCGCAGGAGTTGCAGAGCTTAGAACTAGGGCCTGCAGGGACCTGTGTTTGTTGTTCTCTGCTGTCTGCAGGTTTATTAGAGGGGGCCCCTAAGTGTGCTTGGGAACCAGGAGCCTTTGCCTGTCAGAGCCCAGAGCCCACCTAGGGATGTCCAGAAGCTGGACCTCAGAACCAGGGTCTGGTGGGGAAGCAGCATCTGGCTGGAAGTGAGTAGACTGTTTCAGAGTCTTCACTTCACTCAGCCTTTAGGAACTAAGGGAGCACCCCCGTAATAGCCCGGGGCCTCCTGTCTGAAGCCTGTGAGTCAATGCAGTGTGGAGAAGTCATTAGTTCTGTCTTCCAAATAGAGGCATTTCCCACATCACATCAGAAATGAAAATCATGGTCATGAAAACCAGAGGTTCTGTGTGAAACTACAAAGTGGAAACTTATTTCCTATTTTTAATAATACTTTTATTGAGGTATAATTGACAATCAACTGCGCATATTTAGAGTATAAAATTTGATGTTTTTACATGGATATGCCCATGAGACCATCACCACAGTCAGGATAGTGAAGATGTCCATCATCCTCAAAAGTTCTCTCCGTCCCTTTGTCGTCCCTCCCTCCCACAGTGCCACTCAGGCCCCAGGCAACCGCTCAGCCACTTTCTTTCTCTAGAGTTTGCATTTTTTAGAGACTTATATAAATACAGGCATTAGGATGACCTCTTTTTTGTTGTTCTTCTGGCTACTTTCACTTGGTATAATTATTTTGACATTCATTCATGTTGTTTATCAATAGTCTGTCCCTTTTTATTGCTAAACAGTGTTTGTTGTATGGATATACCACAAGTGTTTACCCATTCATCTGTTGATGGACACTTGGGTTGTTTCAAGTTCTTGGCTATTTCAAAGAAAGCTACTGTGGACATTCATGCACAAGTCTCTTTACGGCCATATGTTTACCTTTCTCTGGGGTTATACCTACGAGTGGAACAGCTGGGTCATGTGATAAGTGTACGTTTAATTTAAGAAGCTGACAGACTTTTCTAGAGGGGTTGTACCATTTTGCATTTCCATCAGCAGTGTGTGCGAGTTCCAGTTCCTCCATATCCTCACCCACACTTGGTATTTTAAGTAGGAAAAATTGTAATGTGTTACACGGAACCCAGAACTTCCCAACAGTTTCCTAAAATTCAAGTAAACACATCGAGTGCCTGTAGGAAAACAGTAAACTATAATGTTGGGATGGAAAAATCTTAAAACATCACTTCTTTACCACCCAAAACTAACACGGTTGTTTTGTGATGCTTTTCTTCGAACATCAGAGATGCACATCACTTTTGATGATTCTGAAGGTCTTTGGAATACGTCAGGCTTTCCCCACATTAAAAAAACATAATGTTGCCTTATGTTTTTTTAATGTAAACATAAGTTTTTCACAAACAACTGCCAAAAAAAGAAAAAAACTCGTTATCTTGAGAGATACGAATATTCCACGAAGATTTGGGTATTAAGCACTAAAAGAGTGAGGGGCCAGCCCTGTGGCCTAGTGGTTAAGTTTGGCATGCTCCACTTCAGCAGCCTAGGTTCAGTTCCTGGGCTTGGACCTACACCACTCAGCGGTGGCCATGCTCTGGCAGCAACCCACACACAAAATAGAGGAAGATTGGCACAGATATTTGCTCATGGCGAATCTTCCTCAAGCAAAAGAAAGAACTGAAAGACTGGGAAAACATTCTGTAGCATATGCCTTTATCTCAGGTTTTCCCCTGGGGTATACAGTGGGATTGCTCTCTCAGCCCACCCACCCTCACCTTGCCTCCCCATCTTGGAGTTGGGTGTGACCATGTGACTTGTTTGGCCTGTAACATGTGAGTAGAGGTGATGTGTGTCACTCCTTGGCAGGAGTTTTGAGAGCCAGTGTTCAGTTCACCCATCCCTTCCTTTGCCGCATTGCCAGCACTCAGTGGCTACTCCATCCACCTGGTCCCAGAGAACGATGACCCGAAGCCCAGAGTCCCCAGTCAACTTGTGATGGGCAGTTTGCTTTGAGGAAGAACCTTTATGGTGTTAAGCCACTGAAATTTCAAGGTTGTCACCACAATATAGCATGACCTATCCTGCCGAGCACATGGAGTCAATTTTGAACACTCGTGTTTTGCTAGGAAAGCAAAATTCCTCTAGGTTTTCAAGTTGATCACCGTAGAGTTATACCCAATATTCTCATGTATTTTGTCATCTCTTATAATTATGTTATTAGGTATGTTGTCTTTCTCATTCTCAATCATATCTTTACCCTCATGCTGTCTGAATCAACCTTGCCAGGGGTTTATATACTTCACTGATCTTTGCAGAGAGCCAGGTTTTGGTTTTATTTGTTCAACTTGTTTTCTAGTCGATTAACGTCAACTTTTATACGAAGGGAAGAATCTAGCAGGCTAGTTAATGCCATGAAACTAGAACCAGACTGCCTGGGTTTGAATCACAGCTTTGTCACAGTCTGGGTGTGTGATCCTGAGCAAGTTTCTTATCTTTCTGTGCTGGTGTCCTCATCTGTAAAGCGGTATAATGAAAGTACCTACCTCACTTGGTTTTTGTAAGGACTTTGTAAGGTTTTGTAAGGATTAACACATGAAAAACAGTGCCTCGGTGGCTGGCACTCAACTAGTGGTTGAGTTCAGCATGGTCCGCTTTGGGGGCCCAGTTTCAGTTCCTGGGCATGGACCTACACTACTTGTTTGCAGCCATGCTGTGGCAGCAACCCACATACAAAATAGTGGAAGATTGGCACAGATATTAGCTCAGGGTGAATCTTCCTCAGCAAAAAAAAAAGAGAAAGAAATAAAAGAAAAGAAAAGAAAAGAAATGAAGCTGTGCCCGGCATTCGACGGTATTAATATTTATATTTTGTTCTCTCCAAAATATTGAAATTGACAATTGGTTAATTTCTTTTCAGTCTTGAAAATATAAAAGGCATTTAAAGCAAGCAGATGCCCTCAGATTTCAGCTTAAACTGTCACAATATTTTTGGTACAAAATGTTCCCTTTTCATTATTTTATAGATTAATTTTGTAATAAAGCAAAAGTAAATAGCTGGATCAAATTTTGAAATCAAAATTTCTAAGTTCAAATGAAGAATTTATCATCTTTATTTTTTAAATTTTTATTTTTTTTAAAGATTGGCCCTGAGCTAACATCTATTGCCAATCTTCCTCTTTTTTTTCTTCTCCCCAAAGCGCCCCAGTACATAGTTGTATATTCTAGTTGTCACTCCTTCTAGTTCTGCTATGTGGGGTGCTCCTCAGCATGGCTTGATGAGTGGTGCCATGTCTGCACCCAGGATCCGAACCAGTGAAACCCTGGGCTGCTGAAGTAGAGGGTGCAAACTCAACCACTCAGCCACGGGGCCGGCCCCATATCATCTTTATTTCTAATTTTATTGATCAGAAAAGAACCATGAAACTTTGTTTTTTAAACGAAGTGTCCAAATGTGTCCTGTTTTATATGTTCCACAGAATGTATGTTCTCTATATGAGAGTTCACAGTAGAGCTATTATATTACGGCAAGTTGATTTATTCATTTTTTTTTTCTGGCCTACTGGATAGCCTGGTAATTTTTAAGAGCTATTTTCAACAATCCCACTAAAATTTCGTATCAAGTTTCATTTGGGGAGATTCTTTGCTTTGTTTACAGTTGGCTAAGTGTAGACCAAATCTGACGACCGTATTTCCTGTTTAATCTGCCAGGGCTTATATAAAAATCCCTGTTTGTCCTGTTAACGCCCTAACAGTCTCAACGGTCCTTAAATGCCTCTTTGTCTAAATATTGCCCCATCTGTTTGTTTCTCTCTTTAATCTCTTCGCCTTTCATTAAGTCACTCTAAGGACACACCGTTGTGCTTTTTCTTTTTTTTAAGGTATACGTTTTGATGAGGAAGATTGGCCCTGAGCTAACATCTGTTGCCAATCTTCCTCTTTTTTCTCCCCAAAACCCCAGTACATAGTTGTATATCCTAGTTGTAGATCCTTCTAGTACTTCTCTTTGGGATGCCACAACAGCATGGCTTGATGAGCAGTGTGTAGGTCTGCACCCAGGATCGGAACCGGCAAACCCCAGGCCACTGAAGTGGAACGCATGTACTTAACCACTACGCCACTGGGCTGCCCCTGACAGTTTGTGCTTTTCAGTCCGTGCTGACAGCCCCTTTGAAAATGGAAATCATCTGGCTCTCATTTCACTGGTTTTACTCCTTATATTTCCTATTTTTCTGTGTTTACTCTGTTCCTTAGACTGACTGGTCTGATCACATTTTCTTCCTTTTCTTTCCCTGTTAAATTAGAAGTTCTGCAAACTTCAATTCTAGAAGTTTTTGTCCCATTCTTAAATGCAATCTGTATTTCTCTTTACTGCACTTGCTGTCATATAACTTGGACAATAATCTAAGATGAGGTACAAAGAGCTATTGTGAAGAGATATTAACCATTTCACATTTGTACAAACTGACCTTGACTAAAGTGGACTTCCAGGGGAAGGAAAAACCTTATTTTGCTCAGGGAACTCCAGTGTATCATGCACAGTAGGCAGTATACTGAGCACCAAGAACATAACACACGGTAAAATAGGTAGAATAAAAGCGCATAGCTAAGAGAACCATCAGAAAGGACATGTTATCAGAAAGGACAGGTACAAACAAAACCAAGCACAAACTTAATGCAGGATTCTATATCCAGATGAATCTTAGATATTATCTGCATTAGAAATATAATCTCTGTCTTCAAATACTTCAACAGTCTCAAGCCACTCTCTAGATGTGTTACTATTAGTCTTATGCTTAATGTTCTAGCAATGTCCCTAGTGCTTCAAGGTATGGTTCATGAATACATCCATACATGAATTGTTTGGAGAACCTGTTAAGGGAACAGCACAATTAGCCATGTCGTCTGTAAGGCTGCTTATATTTAAGAGATTACTGCTAGGACTCCCAGTTAAACATGGTCTATTAGGCATATGATTGCTTGTGTTCCCTCCCGAAATCCAACTAAAATGAATTTAGATGTTTGAGGGAAGAAAAAGAGGGAGGTAGCAACAGAACTCCTCAAAGACAAAAAAAAAAAGAATAAAAGAGGCAGAAATACAGAGAGGGCTGAACACAGATTTGGGAGTTGGCAAGCAGACCTACAAGGGCTGAGTTAGCAGAGAAAGCTGGAGGTGCAGCATCTGCAGGGGGCGGGGAAGCCAAGAAGAGCACAGGTCCTCAGCGCAGCACCCTGGGAAGGCTCCAGCCCAGCAAAAGCGGGGCAAAAGGAACATCTGGAATGATGGATCAGAAACACCCTTTAGCACCACCTCTGCGGCAAGAGGAGACTGTCCAGACTGGCACCAGGTGGGAGTAGTAGAGGCAATGAGAAGTGGCAAGTTGCTGGATATATTTTGAAAGAGCCAACAAGATTTCATGATGGATGGGACATGTAGTGAGAGAGAAAGAGAAGAATGACAGCTTGTGTTTTCAACTCAAGCAATAGGAAAAGTGGATTTCACATTAGATGAAGACAAAATTACAGATGTTACAGATCTGGGAGAGATCAGGAATTCAGATCTAGACATGTTAAGTTGGAGATGCTTATTGGACATCCAAGTGACAATGGTGAACCATTATCTTTGTTACCTTGGTCAAGAAACAAATAAGCCCTCTACTCTAGAGAGGGACATTATCTCTGTCCTTCTAGGCTGTGTGCCACACAAACATCTCTGAGAAGGTAGTCTAGAGTATAAACTGTCACAAGACATATGGAAATGCTATTGAGGATTGTCCTCCCCAACAATATCTACCCCTTGTTTCTATGTTGTCTTGGCTTCTGGCAAGTTTTCCTATGAATATGCCATTCAGTCAGACATTATAATTAATTAAGCCAACAGGAGCCAAGAACAGATGCATTCAATTTGTACTCTAAGTAGAATCAGTCCTGCTGGTCAACCTGCAATATTGACCTCAGGATGCCCACCAGGGCTCCAGCTGAACAATGCTCATAAGCTATCAGTGTCTACCTTAGAAGGCCAAGTGCCTTCTTCCTTAAGTTTTCATATTAACCCAAAGCATTAGCCAAGGCGGAACCGGATGTATTTGCAATGGCACAGATTACCTTGGCCCACGAGGAGGAAGCCTAGGGTGATTCTCTCATCTGCAAACAACCCAGGCCAGAAGATTCAGGCTGACCTGTGCCTACCAGGACCAAGGTGATATTTCCTTAAGCACTTCCAGTTCTCTTATGACTACTTCTTAGGGTGTAAGCCATTGTGTTTTAGGAGGGAGGTAAGCCAAAGTGTAGCTTCCGCATAAGCAGTGCTTTCCCAAAGGAGGACATAGTGTCCGTGGAAAGTATACAGGTTGAGGGGGTCCCCTTGAAGTGGGATATACATTAGTCAAGAAGCGCAAATTGACAGTGGCCCCAACATGGCCTCCTAGCCAACTGGTAAGCCTTCAGGTTCCCAGTTCTGTCCATTTGGAGGGTCTACCCGAGGGCAGCGAGCTCACACTGTCCCAACACCAACTAGGTCACATCTGTCATCATAGAATGGTCAGAGCCGGCTGGCCGAGGATGGCAGAGTCGACGGTCAGTTAAATTTCTTGCAGCCAATTGATAGAGACATACCATGGGTTTTCCTTCTGTAGCAAGGCTCCAGCGTGGTTCTGAAGGACAGAGGTCATTAACGCCTGTTCCTTCTGCCACACCTCCCAGGTGCTGCTGTGTTGCTCTTCCTTTACCTCCACAAAATCTCGTGTCCCATTCCAGAAGCTATAACTTTGCCTTCTATCCAATCATTCCTATTCATACCCAGAGCTTTTGTCCAGAAGAATCAGGTGAGAGATACAAGGGTATTTTTATAAAACTTAAGAATTAAGTTGGAAATCACTAGGCCTCCCTTTCAGTGTCAGAGTAAGCTGATCAGCAACCTAAAGCAGTAACAGTGATGAGCCACCCTGACAGCCTCGGAGAGGGTCGAAGGGCTGGTAGAGTTGATCTGCTGGGCAGGGGAAGGGGGAACACCCCTCGTGATGTGGCCTCCCTGACCATGGGATAAACAGGTAAACTTTGAGGGATATCTTTGATCTGGCCTCCTGCACTTTTCCAAGTGGAAGAAGAAACAGCTAGGCCATTGGCAACAGCCCAACAAGTCTGAGTTTTGCCCACTGAGTGGGGTGACCACATCCACTTTGAGCTCTGCAGGGTTGGCTCTGAGGCTGAAGAGCTACATCAGCCCAGTGAACACTGCCAGGTATCAACTTATCCAAACCTTCATCAAGCCAGGCCCAGGCAGGCTCAGTAGATGGCACCATTGGCCCAGTGGCTCTGCTCCAGCTGGAGAGGAGGGGATGCAGTTTCTGCAGAGGAATACGTGCTACTTTTCCCATGTAAAGCCAAAATGCCGCTGGGATCAGGACAGCTATGTTCTTATATATATTATGTCCATTTCTAAGCAAGGCTTTTTTGGGCTCTTTCTGCCTTGTTAGTCTTTGAGTCCAGGTTGACCCACCCCAAAATGGGAATTTGAGGACTGAGAGTCACAAAGCCTTCCTGAGTCAATTATTCCATTTGAACAATAACTCAGCAGGCTAACAGCTACCTTCCCAAAGGTTACTCGGTAGCCACATCAGAGGGGCCACAAGTCCAAAACCCTGAGGGCACTTGCAGTAAATCTGTCTCCCTTTGCCAGAGGCTTCAAATGGCAAAAGTCAGACTTTTTCTGTCTCCAGTGCCCAAGGAGTCTAAGACGTTGGGCTCCTCTTGGGGAGAAGAGGGTAGGCAAAGACAGCATTTGTCTTTTGGGTTTTTTCCTTGACTGCCAGAGAGATTGAGTGTTCTGAACCCACCCATGTAGACCTAAGAAAATTTACTTGGCATCTGGTCCCCTGAATTTTCAGGTTTGTCAGGCACACCTGTTGGCAGAGATGTGCTAACACTATAGTCAGGCCCATGGAGACTGAGGCTTCTGACGTGCCAACCAACAAGACATCTGTATGGTGTAAGCTTTGGTCATCACAAGGTGAAGGCTCTCATGCTGAATCTCGACCCACCTACTGGTAGCAAATGGCAGTGGAGTTTGTCCCACCCTTTGTCCCTTTCCTATGTGCAACTCTTTCCCAACCAGGATAATCTCCTCTGGGATGGTGAAGAGGAAGCATACAACATTTCTATATAGTCAGATGTAGATGCAACAAAGACAGTAGACTGAGACAGCCCAAAGGACCTATCCACAAGATCACGTTAGTTTCTCTCCCTGACTGTGACCTTTAACCCAATCCAGACATCCTTTCCTGTATCCGAAAAAATAGGACGGTGACTTGGGTGCCTGTATCCAAAAGAGTCATCATCCTGTACCTACCCAAGGTTCCCTAGCCTTTTCTTTAAAGTGGCGGGTACACAGAAGGGAAGGGAGAGATCAGGGTGTGAAGGAAGGGATCAGGGTATGAAGGGAAGGGTCAGGGTGTGAAGGGAGAAAGTGGTTTGATGCTAGTAAGCAAGGCCCATTTACTTTGTTTCCAGCAGTTGCTCATACCATCTCTCACTGGTAGAGTGCACAACAACAAAATCACTACTGGACTGCGTGTTTCAATGCTACTTCCCACCCCTCAGTCTCACTAACAGACAGGATGGTGGAAGACTCTTCACCCCCCCACCATTTGGGCAACAGCACTTGGTACCAGATCCCAGGGTATTTGCTTCTCATATCCCCAAACCTACTTGCAAACTAATAAGTTAACCTACTACAGTTGTATGGATGCTGGGCGAGAAGACATGAGACCTCGGGGTCAGAGACAAAAGACTATTACTTAATTCATGGCAGGCAGCATGAACCTCATGTTTGCATGGGTTTTCTTTGTCCTTCCAGTCCTGTGGGAACAATGTGGAACAGGCTTAGGTAGATGCTACACACAGGGTGGCTCCGCCATAGCTGAGGATCCCTGATCTCAGGAAACCACTCATTTAAAGGGACTGCTAACAAAACACCCAGTTTCAACAACCTATCAAAATAATGTTTCCTCAAAAATATTCAGGGAGAAACCTGCTTAGTTTTCAGTGACTTAAAAATAAATTTAATTCTGGCAAGATGAGTAGTACCTATGTAAGTGAGCATTAATGAGGCCATCTTGGTATATTAAATGGCCTCAGCCCCTCTTCTGTGTGACTACTCACTGTTCTGCATGTACTCTAAAAAAACTTACATGCTCTCCCAATTTATGGCCTCCACTTACATATGTGCTCCCCAATAGCTTGATAAATTAAAATTTTGTTCTACGAGTTTCTCTCCAGGAACAGGCTGACCAAAGGAGGTATACATACCTGCAAGTTATCCATCACAGCTGAGAGAAGAATGGAAGAATGTGATGCCTGGAGCCCATCAAGCCTGGAGACCAACATCCCTGGACCCCCTCCTTCCTGCCCATTTTCTCAATATAACTGCCTCAAGATTCTGTAATCCCTGCAGATGGGTTTTTGAGATATTAGTCACTTGTTTTCCCATTTGCAGGCTAAACTAACCTAATTAAACTTCCTTTCTCGCTCCCTAACTCGTTGTGATTAATTGGCTCAGACCTCGGCGAGCACAGCAAGCCCATAGCTTGGTACCAATTTCTGGCGACCCAGATGGGACCCTAGCCTCTGCCCATGGCTAGTTGACTTGGCATTTTTCCTCAAAGCTGCCAGGTGACTTTTTCTTTCTCTTTTTTTTTCTGCCCAGGGAATTCCCCTTGTGGCTTCCTCACTTGTTGACTGCCTCTCACGGTTCAGTGATTGGGAAACAAAGGACTGGATTGCAAGCTGACAAGCTTGCATCTGCAGCTGGGTGAGTCATCCAGAGTGCACCTCCCAGGTACTATGTTCCTTTTTCCTTGTCTGGGGGCCTCAGTCAGGCCAAGATCCATCTGGTTTAGGTTCCGTTGTTTAGGGATAAAGGAAAGTACAGACTGCCTAGCATATTATCTAGAAGACCAGTCTCTGGTTTTTCTGTGGTGGACACACTTGTATGGTCTGTTCTCCTGAGTGCATGTGTCCTTCCACTAGTCTGTGTGCTGGTTTTTCTCTGTCAGAATCCACAGTGCAATTCCAGAGCTCATTACATCGTCTGTGGGGATATAAATTCTGCAACATTTTCTATCAAGTGTCAAGCCAGAAGTGTACACCTCAGTGTGTGTGCTGCTGTTTGTGTGTTCTCTATGTTTACACCCTTTGGGAGGAAGCTGTGAGAGCATGGCCTGACCATTGTTCCCCCTCTTTGCCTGTCTTGTCCAGGACCTTCTTTGCTGTCATGGTCTACAAGTCAGGTTTGGGCTTAAAGTAAGCCAGATTTGGACTTCCTGAAAAATAGAAGATCTAAAAAACTTTATCCCAGGCACCTGACCTCCTACATGGACGTTGGGAAATTAGATCTTTACCCCGCCTTAAACCATTACCTCTTGTCTCTTTGGCTCGTTTAGCACTGGTGTGAGAGCTCTACGCTCAGGCAGAGTGGGATTTGGACAAGTCCTATAGTTATCTGGAAGCCCATAGTCAAGCCCTGCACCCTTCTCCGGGTACATTAACTTTCAGACACAAACTTTATCACCATGGGTGCCACTCCGTCCATTCCAAAAAGAGCCTACTAGGGCGCATGCTGCAAAATTGGGCTGACTTCAGTTATGAGCTCATGACAAAGAAAAGTATGATGTTTTGCCATTAATGTAGCCTGGCCCCAGTACACACTGGGCTCAGAAGAAAAGTGGCCCCTGAATGGGTTGCTCAATTATGATACCATCTTACAGCTAGAATTGTTTTGCAAAAAGGAAGGAAAGGAAGATGAAATCTTCTATGTTCAAGCTTTTATGTTGCTATATCTGGACCAGGGAAGGGGGTACAATGGACTGATGAAGCCCCCAGCTCCTCTGCCTCCTCTCCATTTTCCAGGCCCACTACTTGCCCAAGGGGAAATGCCTGAGGGATTACCAGGTCTAAGATAGGGGCCCTCTCCTTCTCGAACCTAGCAAGAGACACAATTCTGTCAGGGGGCCCTTTCCAGAGTGGGGCAATTTCCACTGTGACAATATCCCATAGGCATAAGTGGACAAGGGCAACTGGCTGGCTTCATTTGGATGCACTCTCCTTTCTCTACCACGGATTTTTTAATTGGAAATTTTTATATGCCTGAATGCCCTGTTCTCCTGGGACAAGATCATCTATGTAAACTGAATGCTCAAGTGACTTTTTCTCCAGGCCAGCTAGAGGTGCAAGTGCCACTGGAACAATCCTTATGGTTCCAGGTAGCCCTGCTAGGTGTTCAAACACCACTGTTGGACCAATTGCCAGCGAAGATTTTCAAGGAGGTAAGACTGGACATGTGGGCAGATGGGAAGCCTGGGAAAACAAAGCATCTCCTGCCAATACATAAAGCCTGAAACAATATTTGCTAAAACAGGAGGCTCAGAAGGGCATTCAGTCAGTGCTGCACAAATTCCTGGTGGCAGGATTAATCAGACCTTGCCAATTACCATATAATTCTCCTATTCTCACAGTCAAAAAACCCAGACAGATATGGGTTTGCTCAGGACCTTTATGTCATAAATGAGGTAGTTCAGGACCTCACCCTTTGGTGCCGAGCCCTTACACCTTGCTAACCAACATTTCAGGTGAATATGACTGGTTTTCAGTTTTGGACATAAAGGATGCATTCTTCTGCATACCGCTCATGGAAGAATCACAACTCTTTGTCTTTGAATGGTGTGACCCAGATACTCAAGCCCCTCAACAATATTGTTGGACAGTGCTCTCTCAGGGCTTCGAAAACTCCCCTACGCTCTTGGGGAGGCCCTAGCTTAAGACTTGAGCCACTTACAATTACAAGAAGGATTACTGTTACAGCACGTGGGTGACTTGCTGATAGTGAGCCCCACTTATGAACAGTGTCTGGCCAACACAATAAAGATGTTAAATCATTTGGCTGAATGTGGGTATAAGGTCTCACAAAAGAAAGCACAGATCTGCAGACAAAAAATTTCTTGCTTGGCACTTACCTTATGAAAAGGCCAAAGGGAACTGCTGCCAGACTGAAAGAAAGCTAAAGCATGCCTAAGCCCTCCTACCACCCAGCAAAAACTACGAGGATTCATGGGCATGGCTGGTTTCTGTTGGATCTGGATTCCTAACTTGGTCTCATAGTAAAGCCCCTCTATGAGGCTCTAAAAGGGCTAGACCAGGAGCCACTAGAATGGACAAAAGAATGTCAGATGGCTTTTGATACCATCAAGACAAAGTTAATTTCAGTCCCGGCCTTGGGACTTCCTAACTTGGACAAGCCCTTCAGCCTATATGTACATGAAAGGCAGGGAATAAGCTAGCTTGGGGGTTTTAACTCAAAAACTGGACCAGACCCCCTGGCCAGTGGCTTATTTTTCCAAGCAATTGGATCAGACTGTCAAAGGCTGGCCCCCCTGCCTCAGGGCATTTGCTGCTACTTGTGACGTCTTGCAGTAAGCTGAAAAATTCACACTGGGCCAACCCACCACCATGTATATGCCACACGAAGTATTCACATAATTAGAACAAAAAGGAGGATACTGCCTCACTTCAGGATGGATGGTCAAATACTAGGCCATCCTTTTAGATAATCCAAATGTATGGATGTGAGTATCCTTGCATTCTCCCTAAACTCAGCCATTTTGCTCCTTAATAAGACATCAGAATCCTTAGAACATGACTGCTTACCAGTTGTTGAGACGGTGTATTCTACCTGACCTGATGTGTTGGATTGTCCGTTGGAAGAACCGGACTTGGAACTCTTCGCAGATGGCAGCAGCTTGATGGATCAGGTAAGAGATGCATGGGTTACGCAATCATAACTTTACAAGAGACTTTAGAGGCTAAAACCCTACCTGCAAAGACCTTGGCTCAAAAGGTAGAAATCCTTGCCCTCACTCGGGCTATACATCTAGCTCGAGGGAAAAGAGTAAATACATATTCAGATTCCTGTTATACCTTTGCTGTAGTTCATGTTCATGGGGCAATCTGGAAAGAAAGGGGACTCAACAGCAGGAGAAAAGGAAATCAGACATAGCCCTAAAATCTTAAAACTGCTACCTGCTGTTAATGAGCCTGCTCAGGTAGCTATCATGCATTGCCCTGGCTACCAGTGGGGAAATCAAATGGGTCCAGAAGACCACCGTAGGGTGCCATCTACAAAAGACTATATAACAGTTGACTAAAAATTGCATAACCTGTACAAAGAACAACCCCAAGACCGCTTCCGGTCCCCCGCATTGGGGCACCCAACATAAAGGAAATTGGCCTACTGAAGACTGGCAGATAGACTTTACCCAGATGCCCCAGACAGCTGAGAATTTCAGGTTTTTGTTAGTGCTAATGGACACCTCCCCTGGGTGGATAGAAGCCGTTCCCGCTCGGACTGAGGAAACATCAGACGTCACTTGCATGTTGCTAAAAGAAATCATCCCTAGATTTGGTCTGCCTAACACCTTACAGAGTGATAATGGACCAACTTTTGCCTCCCAAATAACCCAACAAGTGTCCAAAAGCTTAGACATACTAGGGTATACTATAGGGTACTACACTCAGCTGGGAGACCTCAATCGACTGGAAAGATGGAGAAAATGAATCACACCTTAAAGACCACTGCCAAAATGTACCAAGAAACACAACTAACTTGGGATAAGGTGCTGCCCCTTGCCCTGCTACGGGTTAGAGTATCTCCCCGAAGTGGACTTAAATTGAGTCCTTTCGAAATTCTATATGAGAGACCCTTTCAGGCATCTTCCCCTGGGACTGAACCTCTGGACGTTTTAAGAAATGTTATGATTGCTAATTATGTTAAATCATTAAGCTCTGTATTAACTTCTGCCCATGAGTTTGCCTCTCATAGGTCTGCATATCCGTCTGACATCCCTCTATACACCTTCTGACCTGGAAATCATGTTTTGCTGAAAACTTGAAGAAACAAGGAACCCAAAAACCAATTGTCACCTAAATGGACCGGTCCCTTTGAGATTCTTCTCACCATTCACTCATGCATAAAACTTGCAGGCATGAAACCCTGGGTCCATTACTCCTAGATCAAGGCAGCCCCCAAATCACAGGAAAGTATCCCACCTGTATCGAGGGATAAGTGGGTGATGGAATCCCTTGAAGAGATAAAATAGGTCTTTAAAAGAAAACTTTGACCTCCTTTATATAACCCTTCTTCTCATAGTTCTGTTTATTGGGGTATTAATCTTTCTCCTTCTTAAGTTGGGTATTAAATGCCTATCTGCCATAAGCTCCAAACTGATCAGGTCAACAACACGACAGCTCCCCATAAAGGACCCTTTCAATGAATTCGAAAGAGAAGTAGTTCTTTTCTACGCTATGGTCCCCCAGCGACATCCTGATTCAGCAGGAAGTAGCTAGAAAAAGTAAGATGCCTGGCCTCCCCCTTGACCATATGATTATGTGTTACTGCTGACAGCAGGGGAAATAGTAAGTGAGCAAAAGTGAGGCCATCTTGATACGCTAAATGGCCCCAGCCCCTCCTCTGTGTGACTACTCGTTGCTCTCCATGTACTCTAAAAAATGCACGTTCTCTCCTGATTTATGGGCTCCACTTACATATCTACTCTCCAATAACTTGATAAACCATAACTTTTTCCTATCCATTTCTCTCCAGGAACAGACTGAGCACAGGTGGGAAACACACCTGCAAGGTATCCATCACAGCTGACAGAAGAATGGAAGAATGTGATGTCTGGAACCCATCAAGCCTGGAGACCAACATCCCTGGAGCCCCTCCTTACTGCCCATTTTCCCTATATAACTGCCTCAAGATTCTGTATTTCTTGCAGATGGGTTTTTGAGACATTAGTCACCCATCTTCTGATCTGTGGCTAATCTAACCTAATTAAACTTCCTTTCTCGATCTCTCACTCGTGATTAACTCGCTAGATCTCAGCGAGTAGAGTGAGCCCTTTGCTTGGTATCGGCACCAGCAGATATTGCCCTTCCACTTTCTTCTCCAAAGTGACATTAGTGCCAGTCTCTGGCAGGAAATGGACTTCCTGTCTTTAGGTTGGAAGAAAGAGGATTCAGTCTTCAAAATTCTTGGGGACTTCAAGGAAGTCTGAGTATGGCTGGCAGTAGGGTTCACACTCAGTCATCGACAACACTTATACTCATGCCATTGGCAGGTTAGCACGAGGTGAATTATCTTCCAGACAATGTAGGGTTCTATATAAACTATAGTCATTTGTTTTTTTAATGAGTGGAAGACCTCTTTGGGGAGTGACAATTTAAGAGTTTGGTGAGATAGTTTAACTAATGAGTGTTGACCACTGAAGGTTCTTCATGAAGCTCTCTAGCACAGCCTCATGGAACTAGAAGGAAATCGGGCATGTTCTACCCTTGGAGGGCTTGGACCAGAATGCAAGGGTTGCTGGGTGTTCTCCAGATGGCTCCAGCCAGGAGCAAGCTCAGAAGTGAGCAGCAAAAGAGTTCTAGGGACCAAGCAAGACAGGGGAATTCCCTCAAGGGACTTCCTCTCAGCAGGTCCCCTCCCCCACCAGGAGTGTGGCTCCCAGATGCAGCCTGGGTCCCCCCCAGCAGGGGGCCCTTGGGATCTCAGCAAAACCCATGCCCTCTGCCCAGCTACTCATTGCCTGGTCCATGCCTCTGCTTTCCAGACCTGTGGCTCAGGCAGGAGACATGGATGAAATGGAAGGGGCCAGGTATGGCAGGAGGCCTGGCCAGGGGCACCCAGGAAGTTAAGAGCTCTCCTCTGGGGAAGACCTAGGGGTTGACTCCATGGGAAACTGGACAAGATCGCCATCCCTCTGAAAGCTTGGCAAAGAAGGGAATCCTGGAGACGCAGAGGGCTCTCACAGCAGAGAAGGTAGGCTTCTACCTTCTTGCTGGGGAGATGGGTTTTCAGCTAGGGATGGGAGGGTTGGGGAGACACAAGAGATGGGGCTCGAATGGGCAGAGCAGCAGGCCCCAGAATCTCTGACCTTCCCAGAGCTGAAAGTGGTGAGGGAAACCCAAGGGGAAGGCCAGATTCCTTGTGGTCAGGGCTCTGCCAGCTGAGGCGTCCTCCGGGTCAGGACACGAGGCAGGGTTTCCAGGAATGTGTGTGCCAGGTGGCTCAGGCATCCGGAGAGTGACAGGAAAGCTAGGTTCCTGGGGAGCTGCCCACGGAGGCTGTGGGCAGCTGGAGGGAACCGGCTCGCCTCTGGGGGTGGGACTCTGGTGGACCAGGGCTCAGAGCAACTTGCAGCCTCCTCCAACCCACTCTCACTCAGATTCCAGACAAAAGGCAGAGGCCATTCACTACTCTCCTCCACTCCACCCACAGGGATCCCCAGGTGGAGCCAGGGTGCCAACGGCTCCAGGCGCAAGTCGGGGAGAAACCCTAAGGACCACCCCCACCCCCAGGGAGTCGCCACCAAGAAAAGGGACACGGAGAAGAGAAGGTGAGGGGACGACCCATCCCCAGCTAAGGGGAGACCAAACGACAAGCCTGACCCCAGCTGAGCAGGACGTCAGGGCAGAGGAGGTGGTTTTTGGGCTGGGCCTTGGCACAAATAGGGACAAACCCAGCACCCATGGGGAGGGGGCTGACCCTGGCCCTGGCGAGATGCTCCTTGAGCCCTTTCGAAAGGGCTGAGTGGAAGGCGTGCAGGACTTGGCGCGGGTTCGGGTCGGATCCTGGAAGGGGACCAGAGGTGGGCGTTCCGGGGAGTGCGGGATGGGGCACAGGGGGCTGGAGTCGGGAGCAGGACCGGGAGGCGGCTCTGGGGACCTTGGCAAGGAGTCCCAGGGGCTGTGCGCACTCACCGCAACACCTCTCTTTCTCTATCCCGCGCATTGTATGCCCTTACTGCCCCGCAACTCAAGGACAGGAGGATCCTGCCCTGATCGCCAGAGAGGACCGCTTGCCGCAGATGCGGCCAGGACAGGCGGGAGGCCGGGCCCGCCTCCCTAAAGCGCCGTCGGCAGAGCCACTGGCGGGGCCCTGGCGGGGCTCCAGTCCCGGCTCTTCAACCACGTGGGCACGCTGGACCTGGCCCTGGGCGAGCTGCGGGCTCCGGGGGAGCGCCTTCCTGCCACTGCCCGCCCGCGGCCCGCAGCCCGCGGCCTCGCAGCGCGCCTGGCTCGCCTGGCAGCTGGCGCAGGCGGGGGCGACCCTGCACCAGGCAGGCCCGGCGCTCGACAGTCTGCTCGCAGCCCTCCCTGCTGGAGCCTCCGCGGCCATAGGGGCCGCGCCCCCAGCCTGAGCTCTCGTCCTGGCCCTTCCCGGGGCCACTCACGTCTGTCCCGGAGCCCGTCCAGACTCTGCCCTCTTGACTCCCCGAGCAAGAGTCCGTGGCAGCAGTTCGCACACCCAGGCGACGAGCTCCCTCCCACCGCGCGACACTATCCACCTGTCCGGGAAACGGTCTTGGGCATGGACCGGACCTCCCTTCCTACAGGATCTCTCTTCAGGCAAAGGGCTCCTCCTTTCCAGAAGACAGCCCCGTGAAGATGAGCGCTCAGAGCAAATCCCTTCTTTTTCTCCAGGGGCTCTGATGACCAACACTCTCACCGATTTGGACTTTTTCACCATTGCTTGTTTCCCTGCTATATGAAAAATAAAGCATGGGCAAACAAACGTACGTGTGTGTGTGTGTGTGTGTGTGTATTCATTTCTTCGTTTTCCTCCTAGCCCATACCGCAAAGACAGCTGTATTTTGGGGGCAGTTTCCCCTGAAAATTCATTTCTTCAAGGTGAACGCTTAAAAATCCCCCTGGAATCAAACCCTGACCTCGAATGAGCGCACTGCGTTGTCTGAGGGATGCTCGATGTATTGAACGCCTCTTTGGCTCTTGCTCCAGTACTTTCCACGTGAATCCCGTCAGTCTCCTCGTTTCAAGCCTTTGCTGCTGTGATCCAGCAGACAGACTTGTGAGTGATTTGTTAGCCTCTCGAATCTCTTCTTTAAGTCGCTTGTTTTTCTCTTTGAATAATTCTTGTTTTGTAAACATTCATCTACATACCTTGGATCCACATGGTTTAAGGGCACACACCAGCAGATCATTTGCAAATGTATCAACTCCCTGCTGCTACCACTTCATGGACACATCGGCTATTTCTATCACACCACTCTGCCACCTACACCCCACCCCAAGGCCAAAGCACCGATTTGATGCTTCTTCTTACCGAGGATTTCCTTTTCAAGTCGCATTGAGCTTTCGAATTCACGTTCTCATTTCACTGGGCTCCTCTTAAAGGTTTGTGCTTTCACTGTGCACCACCGACCCTTCTGTGTCTCACTGCTCTCCCTTAACTGGAATAAGACAAGAAGTGAGGAAAGCTGTGTTTTCCCTTTCGAACTGCTGTCATTGTCCGTGGTAGTCAATGTACAGATCTTCTTTTCTTCTCGCTTTGAGGACCTCTCTGAAATCGATGTCCTCCCATGTGAGAATTGAGAAACAGGCTCTGAGAGGTTATCTCCCCACCAAAGGTCATAGGAAAACAGAACACAAGTTTCAGATGGGGCATCTTCAGTTCCAAAGTCTGAGCTCTTTAGCTATGGTTTCTCTGACATCCACATCACTGCCCTGAACATGGCAACCATAATGTGTGATTTGTAGAACACTGATGTCCAGTGTCACCTAGCCCTCAATGAGTGAGGGATGCTGGGATGCTGTTTTTAACACACACAATGACACATTCTCTCTCACACACACACAGACACCTCCCTTTTGAAAGGACTCCACACAGGGACTACTGACTTCATTGGGTTGTGGTGAATTAGAATGCGTCCTGTGTTCTGATACACCAGAAGTAGATTAAGATACAGACAAAGTGGGGAGAGGAGAAGAGGAGAGCTTGCTCCTGGCTGGAGCCGTCTGGAGAACACCCAGCGACCCTTGCACTCTGGTCCAAGCCCTCCAAGGATAGAACATGCCCGATTTCCTTCTAATTCCATGAGACTGTGCTAGAGAGCTTCAAGAAGAACCTTCAGTGGTCAGCACTCGTTAGTTAAACTATCTCACCAAACTCTCAAATTGTCACTCCTGAAAGAGATCTTCCACTGATTAAAAAACAAACGACTATAGTTTATATAGGACCTTCCATTGTCTGGAAGATAATTCACCTCGTGCTAACTTGCCAGTGGCATAAGTATTTTCAAAGATACTTTTCAAAAAACTCTTGGTTTCATTAGTTTTTTCTATTGTTTTTTTAGTCTCCGTTTCATTTATTTATGCTCTGATTCTTATTATTTCCTTCCTTCTGCTGATTTTGGGATTTGTTTGTTCTTCTTTTTCCAGTACCATTAGACGTCCTGTTAGATTGTTTATTTTGGATTTTTCTTCTTTGTTGAGGTAGGCCTGAATTGCTATAAACTTCCCTCTTAGAACTGCTTTTTCTGTATCCCCAAATACAGCTTTGCTGCATCATATTTTCATTTTCATTTGTCTCCAGTAATTTTTTGATTTCTCCTTTGATTTCTTCATTGACCCAATCGCTGTTCAGTAGCATTTTGTTTAATCTCCACATTTTTGTGGCTTTTCTGGTTTTCTTCCTGTAGTTGATTTCCAGTTTCATACCTTTGTGGTCAGAAAACATACATGGTATTTTTTTGATCTTCTTAAATTTATTGAGGCTTGTTTTGTGGCCTAATATGTGATCAATCCTGGAGAATGTTCCATGTACATTTGAAAAGAATATGTGTTCTGTGGTTTTTGCATGGAATGTTCTATATATATCTGCTAAATCCATCTGGTCAAATGTGTCATTTAAGGCCAGTGTTTCCTTATTGATCTTCTTTTTGGATGATCTATCCATTGGTGTAATTGGAGTGTTATCAAGTCCCCTACTAATATTGTGTTACTGTCTATTTCTCTTTTTATGTCTGTTAATAATTGCTTTATATATTTAGGTGCTCCTATGTTGGGTGCATAGATATTTAGAAGTGTTATATCTTCTTGTTGGATTGTTCTGTTTATCATTATGTAGTGCCCTCCTTTGTCTCTTGTTACAGTTTTTGTTTTAAGGTCTATTTTGTCTGACATAAGGATTGCTATCCCCGCTTTCTTTTCTTTTCCAATTGCATGGCATATCTTTTCCATCCTTTCACTTTCAGTTTGTGAGTGTCTTTAGGTCTGAAGTGTGTCTCTTGTACGCAGCATATATATGGGTCTTGTTTTTTTATCCAATTGGCCACCCTATGCCTTTTGATTGGAGCATTTAGTCCATTGACATTTAAAGTAGCTATTGATAAATATGTATTTATTGCCATTTTGTTACTTTTTTTCTGGATGTTTTAGTAGTTCTTCTCTGTTCCTTTCTTTTTCTTTTGCTCTCCTCCCTTGTGGTTTGATGGCTTTCTTTAGTAAAATCTTTGACTTCTTTTGTCTTACATATTTGCTTACTTATTATAGGTTTCTCATTTGTGATTACAATGAGGAACCTATGTAATATTCTATGTATATAACAGTCTATATCGAGCTGATAGACTCTTTAGCTTAACCACTTTCTAAAAGCTCTACTGTTTCACTCCCCTTCTCCCACATTTTATGTTTTTGAAATCATATATAATCTCTTGTTTTGTGTGTGTCTATCCATTACCCTCTTATCATTGAAATAGGTAATTTTAGTACTTTTGCCTTTTAACTTTCATCTTATCTTTACAGGTGGTTGATCTGCTACCTTTACTATATTTTTACCTTTATCAGTGATTTTATTGCCTGGTTTTTTTTTGGGGGGGGTTTGATAATTTTTTTATCCCTATTTGTGGTCATTGCTTTCCCACTTAAACAAGACCCTTCAGCATTTCTTGTACATAGAACTGGTTTCTTGGTGATAAATTCCTTTAATTTTTGCTTGTCTGGGAAGCTCTTTATCTCTCCTTCCATTCTGAATGACAACCTTGATGGATAGAATATTCTTGGCTGTAGGGTTTTTCCTTTTAGCACTTCAAATACCTCATCCCATTCTCTTCTTGCCTGTAGGGTTTTGGCTGAGAAGTCCGCTGATAGCCTTATGGGCTTTCCTTTGTACATTACTTGTTGCCTTTCTCTTGCTGCTTTTAGAATTCTCTCTTTATCTTTAATTTTGCACATTTTAATTATAATGTGTCTTGGTGTGAGCCTCTTTGGGCTCATCTTGTTTGGAGCTCTCTGTGCTTCCTGTACTTGAATGTTTGTTTCCTTCCTTAGATTAGGAAAATTTTCATCTATTATTTCTTCAAATAAATTTTCTGCCCCTTTGTCTCTCTCTTCTCCTTCTGGGACACCTATAATATGAATGTTAGTGCACTTGATATTGTCCCAGAGTTCCATTAGACTGTTCTCATTCTGTCTAATTCTTTTTTCTGTTCTGCTTGGGTGACTTCCTCTAGTCTTTCATCTAGCTCGCTGATCCATTCTTCTGTATCCTCTACTCTGCGATTGAGTCCCTCTAGTGAATTTTTCATTTCCAGTATTGAATTCTTCATTTCTGATTGGTTCTTTTTTATATTTTCCAGTTCTTTGCTGATGAGCTCACTGTGTTCATCCAGTCTTTTCCAAATATCTGTGAGCATCTTATGAGATTTTGTTTGAACACTTCATCAGGTAGGTCACTTATCTCTGTTTCATGTAGTCCTTTTTCTGGGGTTTTGTTCTGTTCCCTTGCTTGGAATGTATTTCTTTGTCTCCTCATTGTGCCTCTTTCTCTGTGTTTATTTCTATGTATTAGTGAGTCGGCTATGTCTCCTGATCTTGGAGAAGAGGCCTTATGTAAGAGATGACTTTTGAGGCCCAGTAGTCTGCTTCCTTCTCATCACCAGTCTAAAAGATCCAGGAGTGACCCCTTTGTGGGCTACTTGTGTTCTTCTGCTGTGGCAGGGTTGCTCTTAATGCAGGTACCCAAGGACTCTAGTCTTTCCTTCCCTGGCCAGCTGTTTGTAAATCCAGTTTGGGGAGCCTCAGCACTGTTGGCTACAAGGTCTAATAGCGCACTCCTGATGCAGTTTTCCTGTTAATTGGGTAGGTACCCAATGCAGCTGGTTGCTAGGCTCAGGGGCTTACAGGTTCTATAGGCATCAGGCCTACAAGGCTGTTGTCAGTTCTCTTAGGAATGCAGCTGAGTGGGGCTGGTGCTAGGCATGGGAGCACTCAATTGTTTCAATCTTTTGAAGGTCGCGCTGATCCTTTTTATGGCTATTTGTGAAGCACAAGTCTTCTGCTGCTGGTAAGCCTTATTCCCCACACGACCACAAACACCATCAACACAGTCTGTGCACTATTCCCAACCCCCTGGAGTATACCCCAACGCCCCACTGCAGAGGCCCCCACCTCTCCACCAACGCCCCCCACAGTTCACCGGGTCCTCACACAGGCCCTGCCTCACAGAGGTAGACACACTCGCCTGCCTGTAGAGGATGAAGGCATTCAGTCAATGCAGGCCAACAAGTGGCCTGAGGGCTTGCTGTTAGGTTGGGCAGGTCCCTAGGGTGGGCTTCCTGCCCTGGCTGAATTGGATTAAATCTGTGCTCTAGTTGGTGTGGTAGCCCCCTGGGCTAACAGGCCAGGGGAAGAATCTCAATGGCACCTGTCTGGGTCTGCACCAGCACGCCTGGACCAGGTCAGAACAACAGGCCGCACAAATGTCTCAGTCTCTGAAGAGGTCCGTCCACTCACCAAGATGCCCCCAGAGCCCACCAGATGAGTCTCTTCACCAAAAGAATGTCAGCCTTCTCTCTGGTGATTTTAGGTTGCTGAAATGCATGAGTTTGTGCATGGGCCCTTTAAGGCATGGGTCTTTTTGGCTTTCATCTGATAGCTCTTCTGGGGGTATTCCTCACTGCAGTTAATAGCCAGCAAAGTCAGACAGTAAGACACTCATCTCAGGCTGAGTCTGAAGTGTGCTTATAGCAGTATCAGCCCCCACTCGGACCTCACTCCTCCAGGGAGGGTTGTGAACCTTAGGGTGGCTCCCACATGGCCAGCTGAGAAACTCTGCTGCTCCTGAAGGTGACTTTTTTCTCTCCAGCAGGAATTTCTGCCCCTTCTGCCTTAGTAAATGCTGTCTCTTGTTGTCAGGGTTCTTTTTATCCAGTTTTTGGTTTTCTATCCAGGGTAATTTTTCCAAAAATACTTGTAACCTGGTTGTGTTCATGGGAGGAGATGAGCTCAGAGTCAGCTTACACTGCCATCGTGATGAGATCCCCCACTTAATTTAAAAAGTAAAGTTCCATGGTTCTTTTCTGATCAATAAAATCAGAAATAAAGATGATATGGGGCTGGCCCCATGGCTGAGTGGTTAAGTTTGCACCCACTACTTCAAAAGCCCAGGGTTTCACAGGTTTGGATCCTGGGTGCAGACATGGTACCACACACCAAGGAGCACCCCACTTAGCAGAACTAGAAGGACCAACAACTAGAATATACAACTGTGTAGTGGGGGGCTTTGGGGAGAAGGAAAATAAAGAGGAAGATTGGCAATAGATGTTAGCTCAGGGCCAATATTTAAAAAATAAAAATTAAAAAAATACAGATGATAAACGCTTCATTTGAATTTAGAAATTTTGATTTCAAAATTTGATCCAGCTATTTACTTTTGCTTTATTATGAAATTAATCTATAAAATAATGAAAAGGGAACATTTTGTACCAAAAATAATGAGACACAGTTTAAGCTGAAATCAGAGGGCATCTGCTTGCTTTAGATGCCTTTTATATTTTCAAGACTGAAAAGAAATTAACCAAGTGTCAATTTCAATATTTTGGAGAGAAGAAAATAGAAATAGTAATACCATCTAATGCTGGGCACAGTTTCTTTTTTTCTTTCTTTTTTTTTTTGCTAAGAAAGATTCACCCAGACCTAGCATCTATGCCAATCTTCTTCTATTTTGTATGTGGGTGCTGCCACAGCATGGCTGCCAATGAGTGGTGTAGGTCCATGCCCAGGAAATGAACCTGGGCCCCCAAAGCAGAGCATGCTGAACTCAACCACTAGTTGAGTGCCAGCCACCGAGGCACTGTTTTTCATGTGTTAATCCTTACAAAACCTTACAAGATCGTTACAAAAACCAAATGAGGTAGGTGCTTTCATTATCCCGTTTTACAGATGAGGAAACCAGCACAGGAAGATAAGAAACTTGCTCAGGATCACACACCCAGACTGTGACAAAGCTGTGATTCAAACCCAGGCAGTCTGGTTCCAGTTTCATGATATTAACTAGCCTGCTAGACTCTTCTCTTCATGTAAAAGTTGAAGTTGGGAGTGACGTCAGCAACATGGCAGAGTGAACTTGTCCAGGACTCTCTCCCCTCCAACATACAACAAAAAGGAGTAATCATATTCCAACAGAAAATACCCTAAAAGCCCAAAAATCCTGAGAGAGTCACAGCAGCCACATGACAGAGGGCAGAGAGGCTGCAGCCCCCCTCAGAGGAGCTGGAATGGGGTAAGAAAGATCTTCGCTCCCTCACCTAAACACTGTGGTTGCTGCTGCGGGAGGCTGCATGAGAGAAGGAGTCAGGGAGCCTTCATGCATCTGCGGGATCACCCAGGACTCTCCAGCACCGTTGCAGCCTAGAGGGAAGGTCTCTAACAGTGCGAAAGCTTTCACACGGGGTGACCTCAACAAGCCAAGACCCCAGGAGACCAGATAGCAAGAGCTGATCGAGAAACCCTGAACTGGATGCAGGGGAAAGCTACCTTCCCCTAACTGGCACTGTGCCATCTCAGCTGAAGGCTAAGGGCTCTGAACACATGGTTCTTGACCCCACCCAGTGGCGATATGCTGTAACTGCAACCGAACAATATCAGAATGGGAAAGACCCATCCTTCCAACATCAGGCACCACATCAAACCTCCAGACCAGAGAGAAAACAAATAAGCATCCAGAACTCAGTCCTGAAGACACAGAAATATGTAAACTAAATGACAATGAATTCAAAATAGCTATCCTCAAAAAACTCAATGAGGTAAAAGAAAATATAGAGAATCAATTCAACGAGTTCAGGAGCTACTTCACAAAAGAGATTGAAACTATAAAGAAGAATCAATCAGAAATATTAGAGATGAAAGACACAATGGAAGAGATAAAACAAAATATGGATTTCCTGAATGCTTGAGTGAACATCATAGAGGAGTGAATCAGCATAATCGAAGATGGACATGTTGAAATGTTTCAGACAGAGGAGGAGAGAGAACTAAGACTAAAAATAAACGAAGAACATCTCCAAGAAATATCTGACTCAATGAGGAAATGCAACATAAGAATTACAGGTATTCAAGAAGGTGAAGAGAAGGAAAATGGAGCAGAAAGCATGTTCAAAGAAATAATAGCAGAGAACTTCCAAAATCTAGAGAATGAGAGGGAAATACGTGTGGAGGAAGTTTCCAGGTCTCCTAGATTTGTCACTGTAAAAAGACCTACTGCAAGGCATATAGTAGTAAAACTGGCAAAATGAATGACAAAAAAAGAATACAGAGGGCAGCAAGGCAGAAGAAAATAACCTACAAACGAATGCCTATAAGTCTTTCAGCAGACTTCACTGCAGAAACCTTACAAGCTAGGAGAGAATGGAATGACATATTCAAAACTTTAAAAGATAAAAATCTTCAGCCAAGGCTACTCTATCCAGCAAAAATATCCTTCAGATATGAGGGAGAAATTAAATCTTTCCCAGACAAACAAAAGCTAAGGGACTTTGTAGCAATGAGACCCCCCCCCCCAAGAAATCCTCAAGAAGGCCCTCATACCTGAAAAAAGAAAAAAAATGGAGAAGGGGGTCACAAAACACAGAGTAAGGAGTCAAATAGATAGACAGGATCAGAATAGGATAGTAAATATTCAACTTCAGCATTAGGATAAAGGGAAGGAAAACTCCAAAAACAGAGAAAATCTTGTCAATTTAACCACAAATTCACAATACAAGTTGGAATAAGATATGAGACAAATAACTTAGGAGGGGAGGAGGAAAGGGACTGAATCAGTTTAGACTAACAAAATAAGAGGCCATCAGAAAATGGACTATGCCATACACGAGATTCTGAATACAAATTTCAGGGTAGCCACTAAAGTAAAAAGCAGAAAAGAGGCACAAAAAATAAACAAAGACAAACAAAGAAACACATCACAAAAAACTGCGTAATTCAATGGATAGACCAAAACACACAGGATGAGAAAAAAAGGAAATGCAGGAAAACTGGAAAATTAGTGATATAACGACAGCATTAAGCCCTCATACATCAATAATCACCCTCAACATAAACAGATTGAACTCTCCAATAGAAAGACACAGTGTGCCAAGATGGATTAAAGAACAAGATCCAACAATTTGTTGCCTCCATGAAACACATTTCAGCTCCAATGACAAACACAGGCTCAGAGTGAAGGGAAGGAAGATGATACTCCAAGATAATGGCAAACCAAGAAAAGCAGGTATTGCAATACTTACATCAGACAAAGTAGACTTCAAGATGAGGCAGGTAAAGAGAGACAAAGAGGGGCAGTATATAATCATCAATGGGACACTCCATCAAGAAGAAATAACGCTTATAAATATCTATGCACCCAACACAGGAGCACCAAAGCTCATAAAGCAACTATTAACAAACCTAAAAGAAGATATTAAAAATAAGACAAGAATCGTAGGTGATCTCAACATCTCACGCAAATCATTGGACAGATCATCCAGACAGAAAATCAACAAGAAAACAGTGGAATTAAATGAAAAGCTAAACCAGTTGGACTTAATCGACATATTTAGGACACTCCATCCAAAAACAGCAGAATACACTTCTTTTCAAGTGCACATGGAACATTCTCAAGGATAGACCATATATAGGGAAACAAGGCAAGCCTCTATAAATTTAAAAATATTGAAATAATAACAAGCATCTTCTCCAATCATAATGCTATAAAGCTAGAAATTAATTACAAGAAAAAAGCTGAGAAAGGCACAAAAATGTGGAGACTAAGCAATATACTATTGAACAAGCAATGGAACATTGAAGAAACTAAAGGAGAAATCAAACAATATGTGGAGACAACTGAAAATGATAACATGCCATATCAATTTATATGGGATACAGCAAAAGCTGTATTAAGAGGGAAATTCATCACAATATAGGCACACCTTAACAAACAAGAAAAATCCCAGATAAGCAATCTCAAATTACACCTAACTGAACTAGAAAAGGAAGAACAAACAAAGCCCAAAGTCTACAGAAGGAGAGAAATAATGAAAATCAGAGCAGAAATAAATGCTATTGAAACAAAAAAGGTGGTAGAAAGGATCAATGAAACAAAGAGCTGGTTCTTTGAGAAGATAAATAAAATTGACAAATCCCTAGCCAGACTTACAAAGAAAAAAAGGGAGAAAGCTCAAATAAACAAAATCAGAAATGAAAGAGGAGAAATAACAGCAGACTCCACAGAAATAGAACAGATTATAAGAGAATACTATGAAAAACTATATGCCAACAAAATGGATGACCTAGAGGAAACGGATAAATTCTTAGACTCTTACAAACTCCCAAAGCTGAGTTAAGAAGAAACAGACAATCTTTATAGACCAATCACAAGGAAAGAGATTGAAACAGCAATCAAAAGCAACCTAAAGAATAAAACCCCAGGACCAAACAGCTTTCTTGGGGAAGTCAACCAAACTTTCAGAGAGGATTTAATACCTAATCTTTTTCAAGCTATTCCAAAAAAATTAGGGAGGATGGAACACTTCCTAACACTTTCTATGAAGCCAACGTCATTCTGATACAAAAGCCTGACAAGGACAACACAAAAAAGAGAACTACAGGCCAATATTGCTGATGAACATAGATGCAAAAATTCTCAACAAAATTTTGGAAACCTGAATTCAGCAATACATCAAAAGGATCATACATCACAATCAAGTGGGATTCATACCAGGGACACAGGGATGGTTCAACATCTGCAAATCAATCAACATGATATACCACATCAACAAATTGAGGAATAAAAATCATATGATCATCTCAATAGATGTAGAGAAGGCATTTGACAAGATCCAACAGTCATTTATGATAAAAACTTAACAAAATGGGGATACAAGGAAATTACCTCAACATAATAAAGGCCATATCTGAGAAACCCACACACATCATATTCAATGTGCAAAAACTGAGCGCCATCGCCCTGAGAACAAGAACAAGACAAGGATGCCCACTATCACCACTCTTATTAGACATAGTACTGAAGGTTTTGACCAGAGCAATTAGGCAAGAGAAAGGAATAAAAGGAATCCAAATAGGGAGTGAAGAAGTGAAACTCTCACTGTTTTCAGACAACATGATCTTATATATAGAAAACCAAAAAAAACTCCATTGGAAAACTAATAGAAATAATTAACAACTAGAGTAAAGTCGCAGGATACAAAATCAACTTACAAAAATTAGTTGCTTTTCTATACTCCAATAACAAACTTACAGAAAGAGAACTCAAGAATATAATTCCATTTGCAATCGCAACTAAAAGAATAAAGTACCTAGGAATACATTTAACCAAGGAGGTGAAGGACTTACACAATGAAAACTATAAGGCATTACGGAGAGAAATTGATAATGACTTAAAGAAATGGAAAGAGATTCCTTGCTTATGGATTGGAAGAATAAACATAGTTAAAATGTCCATACTACCCAAAGCAATCTACAGATTCAATGCAATCACTATCAGAATCCCAATGACATTCTTGACAGAAATAGAGCAAAGAATACTAAAATTCATATGGGGCAATCAAAGACCCCAAATTGCTAAGGCGATCCTGAGAAAAAAGAATAAAGCTGGAAGTATCACAATCCCTGACTTCAAAATGTACTACTAAGCTATAGTGACCCAAACAACATGGTACTGGTACAAAAACAGGCACACAGAACAATGGAACAGAACTGAAAGCCCAGAAATAAAACTACACATATGTGGACAGCTAATCTTCGACAAAGGTGCCAAGAACATACAACGGAGAAAAGATAGTCTCTTCAATAAATGGTCTCTTTTGCCACATGCAAAAGAATTAAGGTAGACCATTATCTCACAGCATACACAAAAATAAACTCAAAATGTATCAAAGACTTAAAGATACGTCCTGAAACTGTAAAACTCCTGGGAGATAATATTCGTAGTACACTCTTTGACATTGAACTAAAAAGGATCATTTCGAATACCATGTCTTCTCAGACAAGAGAAACAAAAGAAAAAATAAACAAGTAGGAGTTCATGAGACTAAAGAGCTTCTGCAAGGCAAAAGAAACTAGAATCAAAACAAAAAGACCAATTGGGAGGAAACTTTTGCAAATCATATATCTGATAAGGGGTTCATTTCCATAATACATAAGGAACTCACACAACTGAAAAACAAAAAAGCAAACAGCCCAATCAAAAAATGAGCAGAGGATATGAACAGACATTTTTCCAAAGAGGATATACAGATGGCCAATAAACACATGAAAAGACGTTCAACATCACTAATCATCAGGGAAATGCAAATCAAAACTACACTAAGATACCACCTTATGCCTGTTAAAATGGATATAATCACTAAGACTAAAAAGAACAAATTTTGCAGAGGGTGTGGAGAGAAGGGAACCCTCATCCACTGCTGGCGGGAATGCAAACTGGTGCAATCACCATGGAAAAGAGTATGGAGATTCCTCAAAAAACTAAAAATAGAACTACCATATGACCCAGCTATCCAACTACTGGGTATCTACCCAAGCAATTTGAAATCAACAATCCACAGTAACATATGCACCCTTATGTTCATTGCAGCACTATTCACAATAGCCAAGACATGGAATCAATCCAAGTGCCCATCAACCGATGATTGGATAAAGAAGATGTGGTATATATATACAATGGAATACTACTCAGCCAGAAAAAATAGACAAATTCATCTCTTTTGCAATAACATGGAAGGACCTAGAGGGAATTATGCTAAGCAAAATAAGTCAGTCTGAGAAAGACAAACATCAGATGATTTCACTCATATGTGGAATATAATCAAGTACTGGGACAAAGAAAACAGTGGATTGGTTACCGGGGAAGGGGGGTGCAGGGGACACAGGGGCTGAAGGGGAGCACTTAAGTGGTGACAGTCAAGAAATAATGTACAACTGAAAGTCACATTGATGTAACCTATTATGAACTCAATAAAAACAAAATTATTCCTAAGTGGTAAAATTGGGGAAATTTTTTCCTTCTTTTAAAAATTTTTTCTGTTTTGCTGAATTTTCTAAAAAAGAACATGTATCATTTTAAAAAAATAATAAAGTAGTTATTGATTTACAAAATAAAAAAAAGTTGAAGTTAATCGACTTTTTAAAAAGTTGAACAAATAAAACCAAAAACTGGCTCTCTGCAAAGAGCAGTGAAGTATATAAACCCCTGGCAAGGTTGATTCAGACAGCATGAGAGCAAAAATATGATTGAGAATGAGAAAGGCAACATACCTAATAACATAATTAGAAGAGATGACAAAATACATGAGAATATTGGGTATAACTCTACGGTGATCAACTTGAAAACCTAGAGGAATTTTGCTTTCCTAGCAAAACACGAGTGTTCAAAATTGACTCCATGTGCTCGGCAGGCTAGGTCATGCTATATTGTGGTGACAACCTTCAAGTTTCAGTGGCTTAACACCGTAAAGATTCTTCCTCAAAACAAACTGCCCATCACAAGTTGTCTGGGGACTCTGGGCTTCGGGGTGAGTGCTGGCAATGTGGCAAAAGAAGAGATGGATAAATTGAACAGTGGCTCTCAAAACTCCTGCCAAGGAGTGACACACATCACTTCTATTCACATGTTACGGACCAAACAAGTCACATGGTCACACCCAACTCTAAGGTGGGGAGGCAAGGTGAGGGTGGGTGGGCTGAGAGAGCAATCCCACTGTATACCCCAGGGGAAAACCTGAGATAAAGGCATATGCTACAGAATGTTTTCCCAGTCTTTCAGTTCTTTCTTTTGCTTGAGAAAGATTCGCCCTGAGCAAACATCTGTGCCAAACTTCCTCTATTTTGTATGTGGGTTGCTGACACAGCATGGCCACCGCTGAGTGGTGTAGGTCCAAGCCCAGGAACTGAACCCAGGCTGCTGAAGTGGAGCATGCCAAACTTAACCACTAGGCCACAGAGCTGGCCCCTCAGTATTTAGTGCTTAATACCCAAACCTTCTTGGGATATTCGTCTCTCTCGATATAATGGGTTTTTTTCCTTTTTTGGCAGTTGTTTGGGAAAAATTTATGTTTACATTAAAAAAACATAAGGCAACATTTTAAACAATCTGTGTGGAAAGCCTGACATGTTCCAAAGACCTTCAGAATCATCAAAAGTGATGTGCATCTCTGATGCTCGAAGAAAAGCATCACAAAACAATCGTGTTAGTTTTGGGTGGTAAAGAAGTGATGTTTTAAGATTTTTCCATCCCAACATTATAGTTTACTGTTTTCCTACAGGCACTCCATGTGTTTACTTGGATTTTAGGAAACTGTTGGGAAGTTCCGGGTTCTGTGTAACACATTACAATTTTTCCTACTTAAAATACCAAGTGTGGGTGAGGATATGGAGGAACTGGAACTCGCACACACTGCTGATGGAAATGCAAAATGGTACAACCACTCTAGAAAGTTCTGTCAGCTTCTTGTTAAACATACACGTAACACATGACCCAGCCATTCTACTTGTAGATATAACCCAAGAGAAAGGTAAATATATAGCCGTAAAGAGACTTGTACACAAATGTTCACAGTAGCTTTCTTTGAAATAGCCAAGAACTAACAAACAACCCAAATGTCCATCAAACAGATGAATGGGTAAATACTTGTGATATATCCACACAACAAACACTATTTAGCAGTAAGAAGGAACACACTATTATTAATAAACAACATGAACAAATGTCAAAATAATTATATCGAGTGAAGGTAGCCAGAAAAACAATAAAAAAGCATACATACTAATGACTGCATGTATGCAAATCTCTCAAAGATGCAAACTCTGGAGACAGAAAGTGGCTCAGGGGTTCCCTGGGGCTTGAGTGGCACTGTGGGAGGGAGGGACGATAAAGCGACAGAACTTTTGAGGATGATGGACATATTCACTGTGCTGAGTGTGGTGATGGTCTCACAGGTATATCCATGTAAAAACTTATCAAATTTTATACTTTAACTATGAGCAGTTGATTGTCAATTATACTTCAATAAAGCTATTATGAAACATAGGAAATAACTTTCCACTTAGCATTTTCACATAGAGCCTCTGGTTTTCCCGCCCATGATTTCCATTTCTGAAGTGATGGGGGAGATGCCTAAATTTGGAAGACAGAACTAATGACTTCCCCACACTGCATTGACTCACAGGCTTCAGAGAGGAGGCCCCGGGCTATTACGGGGGTGCTCCCTTAGTTCTAAAGGCTGGGTCTCAGTGAAGACTCCAGAACAGTCTGCTCCCTTCCAGCCAGATGCTGCCTCCCCACCAGACCCTGGTTCAAGGTCCAGCTTCTGGACATCCCTAGATGGGCTCTGGGCTCCGACAGGCAAAGGCTCCTGGTTCCCAAACACATTTGGGGACCACCACTAATAAACCTGCGGACAGCAGAGAACAACAAACCAACCGCTGGCTGCAAGGTCTGCCAACACAGGGCCCCTCCAGGCCCTAGTTCTAAGCTCAGAAACTCCTATTGGTGCTGGTGCTGCTGAGAGGTCTGGGGGCTCCGGACGACGAAGTTTTAAAAAGCATCTGTACCGGTCTCCCCCTTAGCGAGGCGGCTGAAACCTCACACTTCCTCGTCGCCCCACAGCCCCCTTGAGCTGCCTTCCCCTCCATGCTCCGCGCGGACCCGCAGAGAATGCGAGGAAGCCAGCGTGAGTCCCAGCCTTCTGGAAGAGGCCTCCCCAAGGGGCTTCTTTGTGCCAGACTCAGCCCAGGCGGCGGGACACCCGGCTTTCCCAGGACCGTCCTGCGATGCGCGCGATCGGCCAGCAGGTGGCGCCAGGCTTCCCGCGGACGTCCTCAGAGCGCGGCGCCAGGCTCCCGCATCTGACAACCGCAAGGTCACCACCCGCCGCGAGCATCTCTCCTTACCGCAGGGAGACAAGCCTGAGCCCCGGGCGTTCGCGAGGCCGCCTGTGAGGGGACCTGAACACTTCTCCTGGCCTCCTGTGGGCACCGGGACGGATCTGAAGCGGCCAATCTGCGATTTCGCCTCCCATTGGCCCCCTCCCTGCGTCTGGAAAGCATCATTTGCGGCCGCTTCAGGCACCCCCTTTCCGCGGCTCCAGTACTAGACAGTCTAGTTTAGACGTTCCTAGACTGTGGCGTAACCGGCTCATTCCATCCTTCCGTGTTTTTCAATTTTCCCTACACTTTTGGGTTCCTTGGGAGCTTTTAAAAATTGTGATGGCCAGGACATGTGGAACTACCGCTCACTTTCACTGATCAAAGCAAGTCACACAGCCACATCTAATTTCAACGTGCCTAGGAGAAGGATAAATCTTTGGTGACAACACAAATACAGCCCTAGAGAAATGGGCTATAACACAGGCCACTATAAAGATGATGGCCCACTGGTTTTACGGATAAATTCTCTGTAATCTAAATGATAATCTCTAAAGAATACATCATCCCGAAGCTGTTTGAATGATTTTCAGATGGAAACCTCCCTTATATAGTCTATGAAGTTAGCAGTATTTATAATCAAATCTTATAAGCATCATATGATAAAAATAAGAATGCATCATACTATGGATGAATCTCAGTTTTGGAAATAGTTGCGAAAGCAGTTAAACAATGAGCAAACTGAATCAAGAAATGTATGAAAAGAAGAATAACAGCAAATACTTTAGATGGTGCTCACTGTGTGTCAGGCACTGTTCTAAATGCTTTGGAAAATGTCCTAATTTAATCTTTATGACAATCTATTATTTAGGTATTATTATTTTTATCCCCCTTTTGCAGATAGGGCAGATATAAATGCATTCTTGTTATATTCTTTGCTTTACATCTGAGATGGAAAAGGGTAGTGAAGGAATATAGGGAGCAGCAGCTCGGTGATGGGGAAAGCTTTCTACATATCTTTTCCTGCCTTGAAGGAATGTGGAGATGTGGGCATAGCTGTCAGTTTGGGGCAGAGGGATAGCAATATACATACCATACAAGATGACCACTCCGGTAGTAATCTCTTTATTTTTATTGAGTGGAGATGCATATACTCACCTACTGCAAGAGTCTGTGCTTCAAACCAGTCAAACTGATTTGAGGGAACAGGAAACAGTAAATCACAGCTAAAGGCTGTCTCGTGAGCTCCCACATACTCAGTCCCTCCTTTTCTTCTGAACCCTGCAAATCTGGTCTTCCATTTTTATCTGTGTATACAGAGACCTCTGGTGCTCTCAGCCCACCCAGCCTCAACTCAGAAGACTTGGCCATGTTTTAGAAACACTCATCTCCCTCCCTCTGGTCAAGTCTGTGCCTGTCATGTCAGGAGCTTCTTGAATCTTGACTTCTTTCCAGACCCCCAGGTGGCTGACAGAAATGGGATTGGGGTAGCACTCTGGCCAGGGTTGTAGGAGGTGGGGAGAAAGGGTCCTGGATCCCTTGTTCTTCTCTTGAAGGTTGACTGCTAGGCCTGCTCTTGTGTGTGTGAGGGACAACTAGGCCTCCGTTCCAAGAGCCCAGGGTTTTATGAAGAGATTTTAGGAAGCAATCTCCTTAGAATCCCCATCTCTCTACTTCCACCAATGGGCAAGATCCTAAGGGCCCCACATTCTTTAGTCTGAGCTGAGACACCCTCCTGAAAATATTAGGACAAGACAAGGGAGAAAGAGGATGGGTTCCCTCGTTCTTCCTGTGCAGGTCAGGGAAGCCCACTTCCTAAGGCAATGAGCATGGAGTGTGTGTGTCAGGCTAGGCAGTGTTTCAGGTGTTGGATACTGAAGTGAACAAAAGGAACTCCACGACTTTGTTGCACTTACATTCTAGAGGGAGTGGGGACAGGCAGGAAACTGATAAATGCGGGGGAGCCAGTCAAGGAAGGTGGGGAAAGAGCTCTGCATTATACTTGAGGTTTGGAGGAGTCCTCTGTGTGAGGTGACACATAGTGGCCAGAAGGCCATGAGGAAGTGGGCCATGCAGATATTGAGGACAAGTATTGCAGACAAAGGGAGCAAGCAGTAAGGACAAGGGTCCAGCGATGGGATTGCTCATGGGGTGTTTCAGGAAAGTTTCTGCATAACTAATTCAGATTTAACAGAAACAGGAGAAAATGCAGGTAGTTGTGTTAGGTTGTGGGAATCCTGGCAGCTGGGCACTGGCTGCCAGTGCTGCTGACCAGGTCCTATTTCGGGGCCAGGCTCTCCTGAACAACTTGGCACTCCAGTTCTCTCTCTTTCTTTACCAAGTGGTTAGCCAGTAATTGTCCATTATTCTAATAACCAAACAGATCCATCATCAACTTTTTGAAACCAATAGAACAATGTTTCTGAAATGCTATTTAAGAATGCTATATTTAAGAAATGTTTTTAAGAACAACTCACATTTTCACCAGCCTGCTTCCAAGAGCAGACAGTTTCAACTTAAGTTCTGTCCTGGGACAAGAGAATCAAGTGACACGGTCATCTAAGCCAAGAATGGAGATTTGGAGTCTTCAGTGTTGTCCTGAAATCTCAAATAACCTCAGGGTGTCTTGGTTTGATATTTACTCCAGAAGTTTGACATTTATCTGCATTTCTTCCATTTGAGTTTAAGTTTTTCTTGATATTTAAAGGGGAGCAGTAACAGGACAACTTAAAATATCTCCATAATCCCTCAATCATATAATTTAATGCCTATTTTATTGAAGGCACTCTGAAGGGTTCAATTTCACAAATATGTTTATTTGGGGCAAAGTGTAGCACAAATAACTATAGCAAATAGCAGTCAGGGGGAAAGGCCATAGTGTAGAAAAGTGGGTCAGCAAACTTTTTCTATAAAGGACCATGTAGTAAATCTTTTAGGCTTTGACCAAGAGGGAAAATCGAAGGTATTATGTAGGTACTAATATAGTAATAGGGAAAACACATTTCCATATTTTTTGATAAAATTCAAAATATAATATTGAGTACAATTTTGGGGGCAGGGGAATCCAGGTCTATTAGAAGAATGGAATTCATTTTTCAATAACATTTTGCTCAATTGGAGTTGAAAATTAGTGTTCCCAGTATCACATCAATTGCAAACATTCTTGGCTCACGGGCTGTACAAAAATAGGCCGTGGGCTGGATTTAGCTTATGGGCCATAGTTTGCGAACCCCTGGTATAGAAAATATGGTTTTGGAGGGGATCAGAATTGGCCACCTCAAATTGTGTCTCTTTGCCTTGCCCTGATTATTTTTAACAACAAAAGACTCTGAAAGAAACTTTGACCTTCCCCCAACTGCCTAAAAGAAATTTAAGATAAGGCCTGTCCTCAGGACAGGCCATCACCACAGATAACTCTGGGTACCCACAGCCTGGGAGGATCCTTGCTAAACCCACTCTTATCAAAGTTCTGTTTATCAAACATTTGCTTTTCCATTTCCATGTGAATTGCCTTCCTCCCCTTTGAAGCCCCAAACCACTACCCCCAACACCCTCCTTTGTCTTTAGCTGAAGATAGTATTTAAGGGAACAGCCTCGGCCATTTTGGTGAGTTTCTCAGTTTTCCTGAGTGTCTCCCATGCATACATGTTATAAAGCTTTGTTTGATTTTCTCCCGTTATTCTGTCTCATGTGAATTTAGTTTGTAGCCCAGCCAGAAGGCCCCACAGGATAGAGGATATCTCTCCCTCCTCTACAGTTTCAATGTTTAAAGTATTCCTGGAGGTTCTGGCTAAAGCTATAAGAAGAGAAGAAAAAAAGGAGAGAAGTATAAGGAATAGAAGAGATATATTGACATTATTTGTAGATAGTATGATCATATACCTATAAAACTAACTGAATCCACAAAGTATTAGAACTCATGTTGTTATAGCTAATAAAAACTTTCATCAAGGTCACTAGATAGATCAACTTATGAAAATCAATAACCTTTCTTTATGTAGTTCACCCTCCATTTCTGTAGGTTTCGCATTAGTGGATTCAACCTCCCCTAAATCAAAATTTCGCAGATACGGAGGAATTAAGTTGAATCCGTGCATGTGAAGCCCACAGATATGAGGGCTGGATTGTTGATTGCACGAGGCCAGGTTACGTAAGGGAGTTGAGCATCTGTGGATTTTGGTATCTGCTGGGAGCCCTGGAATCAATCCCCCGTGGGCTGGGAGCCCTGGAATCAATCCCCCGTGGATACTGAGGGACGACTGTATCAGAAAAAACTAATTGCGACACCTAATAGTTAAAAACACAAAAAAACAAAGAAACTATGAAAGTATATAGAAATCAAAAACTGAGAATATGCAAGAAAATTACCAAGGAGAAAACTTTAAAACTCTAAGAAAGGACTTAGTAGATGATATGAATAAAATGACAGACACAGGGCTCCCTTGGTTTAGGCCCACTGAGCCCCATGTCAGACTTTTCACCTCCAAAACTATATTATAAACTTGTGCTGTTTTAAACCACCAAATTTGTAGTGATTTGTTACAGTTGAAACTGGAAACTAATACAGGACCCATTTCTCCTGTCCAGCTGGATGCCAAGAATAGAGCTTCGTAACTGTGTTTTTGATACACAAGTAGACTTTCTTTACATGTATTTTTAACTCTTGCAAGGAAGTGCGGCATCTGTGATGTACTGAGTAATCCTAATTCACACTAGCCTGCATTTGGAATATTATTCCCTGGTGCTCTTTGCAGCAGATTGCTTTCCTTTCCTTTAATTGACTTAATTTGTTTTCAGACCCTAAGAACATTTCAGTGGGCAGTGAAGGGACTGTAGGGTGATAAGGAATTAATAAAGAACAACTTTGGTTTTTTTTGGAGGAAGGTTAGCCCTGAGCTAGCATCTGCCACCAGTCCTCCTCTTTTTGCTGAGGAAGATTGGCCCTGAGCTAACATCCCTGCCTATCTTCCTCTACTTTATATGTAGGATGCCTGCCACAGCATGGCTTGATATGGGGTGCAAAGATCCACACCCGGGATCCGAACCGGTGAACCCCAGGCTGCCGAAGCAGAACGTGCTAACTTCACCGCTGCTCCACCCAGCTGACGCCATAAAAAACAACTTTGGATTTAAAGATCAAGGTGGAAAGTTCCCAGCGGGTTTCAGCTGTGAGCCTGGCCCTCTAGTCCCTGAGCAAAGTGTACCAAGAAGCAGGAGTGTCACCGACTAGTTACCCTGAAGAACTCAAGGCTGGGTTTGGATATTTTAACTGTTGTTCCAAATTCTTCTTGTTCCTTGCCTTATGTTAAGGAGATGCAATCGCCAACCCCCCTGAACCAGACCAAGCCTCACCACAAGAGCTATGCCTATGACCTTTGCCTTATTTTTAATGCTGAGATCTCTCCAGGAGGATCTTAAGCCTTATTCCCATAACCTGCAGTGTATGTGGAAGCATGCATTCCAACTGAGCCTGTGCAAGTGAATACCCCCCTCTCCCTTTTGAATATGCATTCCCCATCAGAAATAAATGTCCCCGTTTCCCTTTGTTCGGGGAGGCCATGACTTTGGAAGTGATTCTGTGTGGTCTCCTATTTGCCACAAATATACCTTACTTTGTGAGACAACCACTTCTGGTGGAGAGTCTTATTTAACTTACCTGGAGGTGAATCCATTTGGTTCGGTAGCAGAAATGGCCCCCAATATGGGGCTTGCCCCTTCGTGGTGCCTGTACCACCGGCTTGACATCGCTGCCCCATCGGGAGACCCAGCGGCTACAATGAGCTCTTTGCTCGGAGGATGTCTCAATGGAAGTGAGTGGCACCGGCCCCACAGCACAGCTGTAAGTGTTATTTCTTTAAGCTGTCTCACAAAGTCTGCCTGTTAGAGCCTGGCTTCAGGGTTCATGTGTCCATCTGGGGGTAGCCTGCCTCAGGGCCTCTGGTTGGAAGGACTGCATGACCCGGTCACTCTGGAAGGGCTGATGCTCAGCTCTGGTGAAACAGGAGTAATCCTTGTTGACTAGCCAGGGGTTCGAGTCCCCTCTGGAGATGGAATCTCCTCTAGAGTGATGAGGTGAGGGGTCAAGGCCTCCTCTGGAGTCACTGAGTCTGTCTTTGTGTTGTGCCTATAAGCAGAGGAGGGGTCCCCTTAGATGAGGTTAAAACCCCTCTGGAGTTGTTGAGTCTGTTTTTGTTTGTTTGTTTTTGTTGAAGATGCTCGACATCAATCTTGTTTTTCCACAGTCTGGACTCCTAGGTCTCTTTTTTCCTGGCCCTCCCTGTCAGTGTCCCCTGGGTGAAACCTTTATTTTCCCTTTAAGGATTTAGGTTGATCAGAGCCAAACTTGGCCTGAAGAAACTTGGCCTGAGCCTAGTTTCAGGTTGTCAAGGTGCTAAACCTCCTCTGGGCACAACCTTGTGGCATCTGCATCACCACTAACCATTACAAGTTGCTCCTGGGAGGTTGAAAACAGATGATAAGAAGATGATAGAATATGGGGAGACCAAGCTCCATCCCAGAGGACAACCCATTGGGCTGCATACTCCAAAATTAGAAGGCCTTTGGGTATTCCCCATTGACCTGAGAGCAGGTGATCTTTTTCTGTAACACAGCCTGGCCGCAATATTCACTGGAGGATGGGGAAAAAATGGCCAGAAAATTAGACACTAAATATTAACACCATACTACCATTAGATCTATTTTGCAAAGGAAGCAAGAGATGGGAAGAAATCCCTTATATCCAGAACTTCACAGCACTATGTCTTACTGAAGAGTTAAAGGTGGAATCTAAGCTCCAAAACCAAAGACCCCTCACCCTTCTCTTCCAGACAGTCCAACTAGATTAGGAACCAGTTACACACCTGGGATATATCCCCTAAGACAGCGACGTGACGGTGAGGGGAAACATTAATGTGCGCATCCCCTTTTCCACCTCTGATTTGAATAATTGGAAGGCACACACTAAAGGATTGAGAGCTGACCCAGAGGAATTGATAAATCTGCCACTCATAATCCAACCAGGGCAGATACTCAAAGCCTGCTAACTACACTCCTTAAGGCCAAGGAAAAGTCAGCTGTTACGTTAAAAGCTAGAGAACAAGCAGATAATGAATTTGACCCAGATTCAGTCATTCACAGGCCTAGTGAACAGGCTGTGCCAGGGACTCACCCTGGGTGGAATCCCAATGACCCTGATGATCATGAAAAAGAAGACAAGAAGGAGAAAAGGCAAGCCACCCTGTTAGCTGTGGCTCTCCAGTCTGCTCAAGGTAACGCAAGGAAGAGAAGGAAGACACCATGGGTAAGTGACACCGGCCCCCACTGAGGGACGGGAAGGGCATTAGTGGCAGGACTATCCAAAGCATCCCCAGAGAGGGAGGGGATTGAACAGGACAAAGCCATAGCACCTTCCCTTGACTAAAGATGAGGTGTGACAGGGTCATGGGGCTCCCCATTTGGCCCTAGGAGTCCTGGGTGACCTCGACAGTAGGCGGAGAACATGTTAAAATTCTTGCTGGATACTGGAGCCACATTCTTGGTGCTGAATGCTAAAGAGGGAAACCTTTCAAAAGAAAAGTGTGGCATAAAAGGAGTATCAGGAAAAGGAGACACCAAAAGGTTTCTGGAGCTCTTGACCTATGAAATAGGGTCAAAAATACTGAAGCATTCCTTTCTGTAGGAATCAGAATGCCCTGTTCTCCCACTAGGGAAGGTCACGCTATCAAAGTTAGGGGCCTCAATAAGCTAGGAACAAGAGAAAATACAGATCCAAGTCCCAAAGAGTTGGGGAGTTGATCATATGGCCCTGTTACAGGAGCCCAGCACCTGAGAAGGAAGTGATTCTCCGAAAGGTTTTAAGTCCTTTAACTGACCTGGATCTTCAATAATGACTGCAATGTCTGCCCTTATCATGACTTTAATTACCCAAGGCAGTTCAAAGTATATGGGGTATGGTGAAGATTTGCTAGCTGAGGCAACTGAGAGAACCTAAAAGATGTGGTCAGTTTACTGGAAGGATGGTGTTGGGCATCAAGGCTTCAGCTGTCAGAGCCTGGAAAGCTGGTAACTCTCATTACATGTTGGGAAAACATTTGGTCAGATGGTTCCTGCTGTACCTTGGAAAACAGACCATGTGCTGACAGAGGCTGTAGCTGGGGGAAGAAATAGAAAAGATTCAAGGTGTTGGAATATTGGTATCATGTGCAGGACTTCTTGCTGCTTTCAGCAAAACTGACAAGAGGGAGGGACTCAGGCTACAGCCAGCCAGGCTGCAAGCAGAGAGAGAAGGTAGCACAGCTTTGAAAAGGGAGGCGCCCTCTGCCTGAAGCCTCACTCTAAGTTGAGTGAGGGTCACTGCTTCTTTACCCAAAGTGAAGCAGTTGTAAGTAGTAGCTGTGAAGTGGAAGTCTGGTCTTCAGAGAGAATGCTGCTATCATGAAAGATTGTGAGCCTGCTGGCAAAGAAGGGATTAAGGGCTCACCCCACCCAAATCCATTGTTTTCGATGGCCTCAAAGTAGCCACCATCAAATTGTGAAAAGCAGAGCGGCTGGGCAGGGCATAAAGGCCAATCCGGAAAAATATCAGTTTCCAGGCTTAAATCAATATCTAGATACGATTTTGGGGGTCTGGTTATCCGCAGTTGGGATAGTCAAGAGGCAAATACTACCAAGCCTACTAAGCCTACTAAGCCTACTAAGTTTTTGAGGAATTTGCATGGCCAAAAGACATTAGAATCTGGCCTATAGGGACAGCGGGTGACTCATTAATCCTCAAAATAATCTTTCCAAACCTGCACAAGCAGGAAGTGGATGTGGCCATGGGGCATAAGTGACAAGGAAGAACCTCACAGAGCCAGGGGTCACAGAGGACAGTGGGCATAACACCATGCCTCCATCACATTCTCTTTTCCCTGACTTCTTGCACCTCAGCTTTAACCACGCAGGTGAGGACAATGTCCTAGGGTTGGTGGAGAAACAAGATAGAAAGAACAGGGCTCCTGAATGACTACATGGGACAGAGCTGCCAACCAACTTGGAACACTTAGTTCAGATTGTTCCTAGGAGAGCAAAATTAATTCTGTCTTCATTAAACCATACTGGATTATGGTTGGGTCTCTTTTTTATAGCAGCCTAGCTAGATAAACTAATGAAATGTCCAGAGCTGAGATATTTATCTTTTCCCACTAAGCTGGTTCTTCCAGCTGACTGGAGTAAATGGCAATTCCATCTTTCCGGTTGCTCAGATCAAAATCCCTGTAGGCGTCCCTATAGGGTGCATAGCATTGAACCAGGTCCTGCATTTTGTGATTTAGCTTGGTGCTTCCCAGAATTCCAGGCAGCACATGCATGGAGTGGGCCTGGGTTCTAGTCCTTAAAATGTTAATACTCTTCGGGGCTGGCCCCGTGGCCGAGTGGTTAAGTTCGCGCGCTCCGCTGCAGGCGGCCCAGTGTTTCGTTGGTTCGAATCCTGGGCGCGACAAGGCACTGCTCATCAAACCACGCTGAGGCAGCATCCCACAGGCCACAACTAGAAGGACCCACAGTGAAGAATATACAACTATGTACCAGGGGGATTTGGGGAGAAAAAGGAAAAAATAAAATCTTAAAAAAAAAAAAATGTTAATACTCTTCAACCAAAGACCACCAGCAACAGCCCTGTAGTTGAATAAGCTGGGTTATTATTGCAGCTAGGAAGAATGCTCACCATTGGGGACCATGGGTATCTCAGTAAGAGAGCATTAGGAAGAACCTGCTATAGGATTTGGGGGGATCTAAGGAAGCTCTAGATTTGGTGCTACCAGAAAGCAGGGGCAAGTCTTTGATTTATATCCTAGTAAATCTTGTCTATAGGGAGTGGAGATAAGCATGAGGATAAAGCTGTAATCAGTAAAGAAGTGGCAGTCACTCATTTTAGCAGAAAGAGGGGCATATTTGTAGATTGCACAATGATCTTATTTTTCTATGATCTTGGAGTGACTTTGTGTAATGCTGATGTTTTATGAGATTGTTTGTGTCCAGCAGAACAACTTGGCCTAGCCGTGGGCATCAGGCCAGCCTGTGATAAAATGGAAGCCTCGCTATGGGAGTCAGGCCAGTTCCAGGATAGCAGCGGCTGCTTTTTTCTTTCTCAAATGGGTGGTGATGCCTCCTTTGCAGGCCACAGGCAGTCAGCTTCTTTCTGTGACCCCAGGTGAGGGAGAGGAGCTGTCTTCAAATTCATTCTCACTCAGCCCCTGCTTCTCAGAGGTATGCATCTTCAGCTGCATCCCCACCTGGCCGTTGCTACACTTGTCTCGACCCCTGCACATGTGACCCAGATCTGGACTCAGATCCCAGAGGACAGTGCTGCTCTGGCCTGTTTACACACCTCATTCCTATTTGTTTTCTTTCTTTTCTTGCAAAAAGAACTGCTCCATTTCTGATCTATAAATGTCTTCACTCCTTGCTTTTGAGTGTTCTTAACATTTCATGCCTCATTTGCATAAAATGTCTGGAGTTGGAGGGTAGGTTTCAGTGTGAGCTCAAGCTGCCATCTTGACCTGGGATCAGCTGAGGGTCTTTTTGTGCCTCCCTCTGGGCTGCAGTTTCCTGACCTGTGACACTACCATCATCAAAGTGGCCCTCCTTGCATTGATTGCTATGGTAGTTAATGTTCTCAGCTATCTCAAGGAAATGCTAGCCCATGCCCTACTGGATGTCAGCTGTTCTGTCCCTTAAATGCTAACATTTATAAATGAAAGATTCCGATATGACTGACTGATTTTCTGCATAGCTTTTTGTCATAGTTCAGCAAACCAAATCAAGTGCTTAAGTCAGGAGCCATAAGCCTGAACCTAACTTATCTTCTGATCCTGAGGCAGAGTAAGATATGGGGAGCATCAGATGTCTAGAAAGCCTTCTCTCCATAACCTAATGTCCGTAATGACTGAGTCATTCTTTTTTCATGACAACCCCCACCCACATCTTGCTCTGCCCCAACACCCATGCGTAACATTTACACTCTTGGGAAAAGATGATAAGTGGAGGAAGATCTTTAATTTTCCTTTCTCCAAAGCCTGCAAGCTCTCCAAAAAAGTTGGTAACATTTAGCCAGCTTGATGCCTCTTGACTGTACCAAGTACAGATGGCTGAGGATAGGTATTGCTCACGTGTCATGGAGTCTCACTGAATATGTTCACAGTGGGTAACAGCAGTGGTTGAAGGAGGTTTCCCAAGAGCATGAAAGGACATGGGCCATCTCATAGGGTGGATGACACAGAGAAGCTGGGATGTGGAGCCATGCTCTGAAACATGTCCAGGTGGTATCAGCCTCAGTGGCATCTGTCTCTCAGTAATTCATTGAAAAAGAGAATTGTAGGATGGGGCAAATTATAGGACAAGTCTTATAGTTTGTCTCAGCAGCTCACTAAGAAATAGGCAAATCAAAGGGCAAGCAGCCCTCACAGGGACAGAGAATTACTGCAGAGGAGGGAGAATCCTGAAACTCAGGGAAGATTCTGAGAAGCTAGAGGAGGGTTATGGGTACAGGGCCAAGGAAGTCCCCTCATTCACTTGCTGTCGGCCCCACATCTCTCACACACACAAAGACAAGTCACATGACTTCAAGGCTAATCATTTATTGATCAGGTAGAGGAAGGTCTCAGCATGGTCGAGTTCTGGGCATGGCAGAGAGAGTGGGAAATTTGGGAAAAACCTTTGGTTCTTGGTGAGTTGAGGAGTCTTCCTAGACAATTAGGGAAGATCTGGAAGATGCAGAGATAATGCCTTCACGTGCGATAGTGATGGAAATCAGGTCACAGAACTTGTCACAAGATGTCATGGGGATCACGGAGGGAAGATCCAGGAGCCCAGGTGAGGAAGTATTCACTGTCACTCGGCTACATAAGCCAATGAGAAAGCAAACACAGAAACTTATTAAGCACTTATGGATTGAATTGAAGACAAAGAGAACGTCTATTAGAGAGAAAAATGGTGAAGACACAGATATCGACCTGCCTTCTAATCTCTGCTATTTGCCAGAATAGTGGGAGGGAGGACACTGAGTAAGTGACTTTTTCTAGTGCTGATTCCATCTTACCCTTCCCTCAGCTGAGTCTATGGTGCAAAGAATGGAAGCAGTGAAAGATCCTAGGCTCATTTCTGCCATCTTCAGCATTAGAAATGTTGAAGAATTTTTGATAACTTGAAAAATAATGTCCAAAGCCATGGCTACCTTTGATGAAGTGCTGACTTTGTGCAAGCTGTAGTGGCTAAGACTTCCACATATGTTGTCTGAATGAAGCCCCACAGTAAATCTGAGGCAGGAAGCCGATGAGGAAACTCAGAGTCCATTTTCCAAGTCAGAAGACAACTGGAAGGTGAGACATCTCTATTCCCAGATTAGAAGTTAAGGCCATGCAGAGATCAAAGGAAGCCATTTTTACCATAAATTGGAGGGTGAGATGGCCGTCTGGGCTTGGAAGATGGACCACAAACACAGAATGTGTTTGATTGTCATACTCACATGCTATTACTCTTTTCCCACTTAAAACTTTGTCTTTTTTTTTTTTTTTTGGTGGGGAAGATTAGGCCTGAGCTAACATCTGTTGCCAACCTCCCGCTTTTTGCTTGAGGAAGATTGGCCCTGAGCTATCGTCTGTGCCAAACTGCCTCTATTTTTTTGTATGTGGGATGCCGCCACAGCATGGCTTAATGAACAGTGTGTAGGGCCATGCCCAGGATTCAAATCCACGAACCCCAGGCCATGGAAGCAGAGTGCATGAACTTAATCACTACACCACCAGGCAGGCCCCAAAACTTTAAATCTTAATGATTTTTAGTACATTATCAATCACTAAGCCGTTTTCACCAAGTTTATTATCCACACAGTAAATCTGTAAGTAGACATCATTGTTTCCCTTTTAATTGCTTAGATCATTTGCTCAGAAGCTCATGGTAGGAGAGGGTCCTGAACCCGGGTGCTCCAACTCCAAATTTCAAGCTCTCTCCACAAGCTGCCTTACCACATTATTTCTATTGTAATCTTTAGACATAAACCCCTAATGCTTTTGGAAGGCACTGATCCCTGGGCCACCCCCTCACCACCAGAGATCACCCACCTCTAAGCCTGGCCCACTCCATTCCTTCAGGGCTGGGAACAGCGATCTGTAGAGGCAGAGCAGAGCACATTCAAACCAACTGCAGTTTATTTCCCAGAGAGAAACCAAATGATTCTCCAGGTTAGGACAAAGGGGACCGATTGGAGGTATCACCTTCTGTTGGGTTTCTCCTTTCAGTAACATGGGAATTTAGGAAGAGAAAACCAGAGATAGCTGAACTTACCAATTTTGGTCACATCAATTATGTTTTCCTTCACAATTCCTCGTTTTTGGGCAATTTCCACAAACTCGTTCTTGAGTTCTGGACTCACATCTGGTTCTCGGGCTGTAGGAAGAGTGACAGTAACTACTGTGTCCTGTATATTTGTCACTGAGGCTCATGAGGGGCGCGGGGCTCCAGGTGGATGGGAGGATGGATGCCACTGATTGGGTGCTTGGGGAGAGTCTTGGGGATGGGATATAACCTGTCTTGAATTTGACATCTTTAGAATCTCCTTCTGGCATGATGAGAGATTTCATCCTCTTCCCATCACTGAGCCTGACGAGTTACCAAAGGTGAGTATCTCTCTTCAGAGGAGGAGAGACATCCCAGGATAAGATTGGGAGGACCACTTTGTCTCAAGGCTTCCTTCCTTCCCCTCTCTCCCCACCCCAAGATGAGTGTCAGCGTGAAAATACTCTACCGTGTAACTTCAATGTTCGGAATGGTCTGTCCTTGTTGAAATTCACGAGATAAATGATAATATAGTCAGGATTGCCAAATTCGCTTAGGCGAAATACATTATATCCATCATCTGTGGAGGAAACAGAACACTCCTCAGAGCTTCTTTGGTCCATGGGAAGCAAATAAAATCCTTTACTTATTCTCTCTCACTAACCAAATTCAAGTGGATATCCTGGAAGAAATAGAGAGTGATAGCTAATGCGTTCCATTTGCATCTCCCTGGGCTTCATCAGGCGACTCCTAAGGGACTCCTTGTTAGGTTGACTACTATGGTAGAAAACCTCCGCTGCAGTGGTAACTCACCCTGTGTCATGCTCCCTTAGACTCACCTACCTCTCTTGGCCATCTCTGCCAACTGTGTGCCTCTGTCCTCTCTATAAGCCCCTCTGACATTATATACCCAGTGCGATATCCTGAGCAGTGTACTGTGGCAATGGCCACCAGGCGTCATCAGAAATTGGGCAGGAATGATAAACTGCCCTGCCAACTTACTTCTTTTTTTTTGCCAATTTTTTTTGGTTGCTGGAGGTACATATGACCAAATTGCTTTCTTTATTTATGATATTATGTGCCAGGCATTGGCTTTTATGCACAAGATCTCCCAAATTCAGGATACTAGCTATGAGATGGCCTCCATTACATTACCTAAATAAGCACTGATCAGTAATCGAGCAAGATCTTGAAGATATTGGAGTTTAGTTGCAGCTGAAAGTAGAATTTAGGAAGACTTTTTTGTATACTTACAGTTAACACTATATACACCATCCTCTTCTGTTTCGTCAAGAACCAAAGACAACTCAGCACACTCTCCATTTACCCTGTAAAGCAGAATGAGGTGATACCATGGAGATATTGATGGGGCTAGCCCCCTCACACTCTACCTGTAACTTGAGTTTCTGTCCACTTACTGTTTAACAATTTTTTGTGCAATTTTCAAAGAGCTTTTATTTCCATCATTCACTCTATTTGATACTTTGAGAATGAGTCAACTACTCCTACCCCTGTTACTCTACCATTACGTCCCACTATTACTGTTATTACAGCTACTTGTCTTGATAACTGGCTGAGTGCTCACCATGTGCCAGCCTCTCAGATAAATAAACATTACCTCACTTGGTCCTCACAAAAAACCACGAGGGAGAATTATTATCATCCTCTTTTACCCAAGGGGAATTTGGGTGGGAAGAGATGAGTTTTCTTGGTCACACAACCAGTAAGAGAGATTCAGGAGCTAGATAGGTTGTTGATTACACATCCTCTAACACTATTGAAGATTCTGATACCTCTCTACCCCTTACCTCCTCCACTTTCATTTAAATCTATTCTTGTCACCAATTCTTATCTCTGAATCTAGAAAAGCCCCAGGTTCATCAAGCCCTAGATCAGTGCCAGATGAGGGACTCTCATTTTGGATACAGGCCCAGAATGTAGGTGTACGTGTGTGTGTGTGTGTGTGTGAATGTGTGTGTGTGTGTGTGTGTGTGTATAGAGGTCCAAGACCATACTCAGGCTTCACTTTTTCCTTTCCCAAGTGAAAAAGGCCAGACTTACTTTGCATGAAGTTTAAAGTACAGAGAAGAGTTGTCCAAGACACGGATGAGGTCTGCAAAAACCCTCATGCTACCATTTTCTTCTATCTTTTCCTTGACGTCTGAAGCCAAGATAATGGTATACCACTCTCCTGAAATCTGAAATAAATAAATAAAATGATTGGGTAAGAAAAGAGGATAGGGGATACCACGTGAAGCCTTGTCTTCTTGAACTCAGTCCTGTGGGCCAGGACTCATAATGCTGATGTGAAGAGGGAATTAGAATCCAGGTCAGTTGACACCACATCTAGGGCTCTTTCCACTGCCCCTCCAGGGAGAATGGAGGTCCCCCAGTGTTGTCATTCTTTAACATGGTACAATTGCTCTTAGTTCAAGGTCTGCAGCCACTCCTTTTGTCTCATATGTCCTGCCCTCTGGCAGAGCCACCTTGCTTCAGAATCCTCCGAACCGCCCCCACAGTCAGAAGTCACTATGCCCTACTGACTCTACCTTTGAAATATCTAAGTTTCTTAGTGCAACATCATTGTTTTCTTCCTGTTGGGCACAGACAAGAATCAGCCCCAGGCACAGCAACAGCAGCTTCATCCTGGCCGGGGACAGCACTGACTCCTCTATAGTCACCGGGAGTGAGTCTTTCCCTGATGGTGGCTCCATTCCCCAGCTCCTCTCTCTTTATATCCATTCTGGGTCCAGAATTTGTCCCCGGGGCATCATCTTTCCTCCTCCCACTCCATGAAGTGGTCCGTCATTCCCTGGTGGGAGGCCAAGGATTGTTCCTGCCCTTTTGAAACTTGGCATGCTCCTATCTTTTAGATCTACTTGGTGGCTTTAAATTTCTCACAACACATACTCAACAAAAATATTGGGTGCAGTAAAGGGCTGCCTTTTGGAAGCAGATTTAACCGTGGATCTGGCTTGCAATCAGAAAGCCACTGCTGTGCCTGTGGCAAGAATGGAGTATAACTGGGAAATGGAATGTGTGGGGAATCTGTGTTCCACCGCTCACATCACATACAGAATTAGGTGAGTTACTCCACTTTCACTAGCCTCAGAAACAAAGAAACTGTTTCTACCAAAGATAATATCTTTGGTAGAAATCACAAAGCATTAAAATAGAGGTGATTAAAATAGTGTTGAATAAAATAATGTCTTTAAAGTATGGTGTCTGATATTCAGTACATTTTAACTCCTTTTCTGTATTCTCTGAACTCAACCCCTGCAGCCTTTCCTTTCCCCACAATGAATGAACAACTGTTAATCACTATGTGTACCTCACTATACCATAGGCCCCTAAGAGAAATGGAGAAGTACAAGATGTCGTCCCTTCCTTCAAGCAACTTTCAGTGAAGGGGGAGCAGTGCTTCATATACTCAATAAAAACTTAATTTTACAAGCATATGACATAGCTCATCTGATTGAGACCAAGTCCAGACCACTGTAGGTCAGAAAGGGGGTGATGCTAGGGAGGTGGCGTCATGTCGAAAGTGCTTAAGAACACAGGCCTTGGAGTCATGTAGACCTGGGCTTCATTCCTATCTTCGTCATCTTGAAGCCTTAAGAGCTGATTTAGCCTCTCTGAGTCTTCACTTCCTCTTAATGGGGGAAGATCCGCCTATAGATTGCTGTAGGGATTCAATGGGATGATGTGCGTAGAACCCTCAGCATGGTCTCTGGCACTCACTGAGCTGGTGGGATCAGAGTATCATTCCTGGAGAAGGTGGGAGTTGGGGAAGGTCTTAAAAGTTAGGGAGGGTATGTAGATATGGTGAGCATGTGGGAAGAGGATTCTGGGTGAGAAGAATCCTATAAGTTAGGCTCCTATGCTCCCGGCTGGAGCTATGGCTTATTTCTGCCTTGTGCCAATGGCCCCCTCCTGCACCCCCTACAACAGAAGGTAGCTAGTGTCATGGGAGAAGCTGTGCACAAGGCAGTGACCCTAGGAGCTGTGGCATTCTATCTGTGGCCTGCTCTGAAAAGTCATCCCAGGCCCTGGGTGCTCATTCCTAGTTCATACTCAACTGGTATCTAATTGAGGCCTATAGATCTTTAGCCATCATGGGCTGGCTGTAGGTTTTCTTGCTCCTGAGATGGAGGAACTGAGCTTGATAAACGGTGGCAAACACTATGTACTTTATTCTCTCCATTTGATTCTTTCCAAGAATGGATGGCAGCCTGTGAGCAACCGGGCTTTCAAAATGAACCCTAGTCTTCCTGGCTATGATGCTGAGGGGAGAGTCAGCTACCACTGCTGCACACATCACCTCTAGCCCATCCTACCACCATGGCTAACTCTGCACTCTTAGGTCATGGTGCTATATTGTAACTTTCTGCTTCTGGTGGAGATGTCTTTCTAGTTCAACCTTGTACCTACTATAGCACCTGATACAGAGGATCACGTTTGGAATGATCGTGCACTAAATCCTCTCTTAAAAACACTAGACATTCTTGTTAATAAAAGGGACCTTATAGAAAATCCTGTTGAAAATAGAAATATTACTTTTGAGTAGCGACCTCCTAGTATATGTTATTGGGTCACAGGAGTAGAAAGAGAGCATAGAACTGAAGGCTATGATCAGAGTCCTATGTTGTGGATGATCTTATCTACTAAGATCTGAGTTGACCATTCCCCTCTCTGATTGTTCACCTCCATTTCAAATCTTCCACATTTTTGGTGGTTAGTGTGAACATCGCCAGGACAGCCTGTAAACACTGAGACAGTAAGGTCAAGGCTGCAAAAATACCCAAGACGTGTGACGCGGTCCAGCCAGGGACTTGATGAAAGAAAACCCAGGCAAAAATAAAAGCTGAATGAATATTAAATCAATCAGTAGTGACGCTTAGCTTTACAATAGAGTAAATAATACTCTAGTACTGCATTAAATATTCGTGGTAGGAGCTGTGGGATAATGATCTGAAAACAATCTCACAACTTGTAGGTGATTGATAAATATCACAGGTGAATTAATTATCTACTTTTATATTGGGGAGGATAGGAAGAGGTAGAGATGGGAAAAGATGACACAAAAACAAAATAAAATAAAATAAAAAGTATCCACTGATCTTATCATCTCCTAAATGATAGTGTAAGTACTTGGAAAAAGGATTCAATGGATGAAAGGTCACTTGGCCACCCATTGATGGGTAAAACTTCTATTGTATAATGCAAGATATCCAAATACAGCATTTGACTGTAGAGTAATTTTGTCTGTGGTGTATTATGTTGCTTTAGGAGATGATGCTACTGAAGGATTTTTGAAAAATGATTCAACCTAATTCAGCTACTATTATTAAATGCCTACTCTACACCAGGCCTGTACCAGGCACTCTGAGGGCTGAATAAATAAGAAAGGTAGGGGCTGTGTCCTCAAGAAACTTGTGGCCAGTGCGAAGATGATTTGAAAACAATCTAATTATAAGATAGAAAGTTAAAAAAAAATTATATAGGAAAACAGAGAAGCCAATAATAATGAAGAAGAGGAATGAAAGGAGAAAAAATAAAACGTGACTTGATTCAATTATAGACTGACCACCCAATTCCAGGGGCGGAGCCAGAACTTTTTCCCTCCACGTGAGCAGAGCTTTCCCTACAAAACACAAGTCATAATAAACTCTGGTCCAGTGGAGAGGGAAAGGGAGGGTCCTCTGGGAAGTAAAAGTTTTGAGGAGAAAGGGTGAGAGTTGGGTTGTTCTGCCAGCCTATGGGCCCCAAGAGAATAGACCCCCTCCTTTCTGCAAGGGGACAGACAGCACTTCTGGTGCGCCTGTCAGAACAACAGTTGCATTTGGACCAAGTGCACACCCCATCCTCTGGTGCCGCCTTGAAGAACCAGCCTTCGGATCTTCTCTTTTATGGAACCAACTGAGTATGGTCTTGATTCTTGTTAAGAGCAGCCGGTCATTCCAGGACCAAGCTTTCCAGGCCCCAAATATCTACCAATCTTTCTAGAACCAAGAGCTAATAGTCAATCATCTTCCCCCATTTCAAATGTGCCATTGACACCTGAATCCAAACTACTACATTACAGTCAAATTGCATCAGCTACTTTTACATATAAGGCCCTTAAGTCTTCAACAAACTTAGAAACAGTCTGGCAATCAAAGAAAGAAGGTCTTGTTCAAAGTGATGTTTGTTCAAGCAAGAGACTGTGCCAGAATCCACTTACCAAGGCAAATAGTTATAATGGAGATGCATTTTGCAATAGTACATATGTCATCAGTCCAGGGGACAGATAAAAATAATTTTTGATCTCAGAATTAGAGTCAGAACTCAGTGGGTATTAGACAAGTGCTTTACAAATATTATTTCATTTAATCCATTATCCTGTTTTACAGAGGTATGAACTAAGACTCAGAGAAGTTTAAGCTTACCAAGATCACCCAGCCAGTAAGTGGGAGAACCCATATTTGGACCCAAGACTCTTTGATCCCAGAGCCCCTACTCTTATCAACTCCACTATGTAGGTTGAGGCTTGATGTTTCTGACACGAAGGACAGATGGAACAGGGACAAGTAGTGCTTTAGACCCTCAGAGTTGTCTGCCTGGTAGTTGCTACTGACGAAGCTGCATGTAGATTTCTCCAAAATGTGGTCCTATGGGTGTAGCTGCAAGAATCTGATCAAGCGAAGGACAAGTAACAACTGTCTCAGTCAACAAATATTTGATGGATGAGTGGATGGATGGATGACCTGGGGAGTATAGCTCTTCTAATAAGGAAGTAGGAGATGTTTCCATACCAAAATCAAAACTATGCCCTTCCCTTCATAACTTCAAATTAAGTACCTGGTCAACAACCACATTAAGACTTCCTCATCCAACACCAAATATAGGGCATTTTATAAGTGACCCAAGAGGAGGGTGACAGTCTGCCAGGTAGTTGAGAAAGGCCTGGCCTAAATCATAACAGGGTATGGGAAGGGACTTATGGAGTTCACATATGACCAGATACAGTCTCTTTAAACCAGGCAACTTGATTGAAACTAACTGGCTGACTGGAAAAGGACTTAGTGACCTTGTCTTCAGTCACACTTAATTGGAAAATTCACTCATTGAGAAAGCCAGTGGGAACATTCAAACTGTGTTATAGAATATCAAGGCATAGTCAGTGCCAAGAAGAAGAACAAGAAACACAAGCTTTTTTGGTTCATGTGCCAGAGTGGAAGGACCCCTTGGTCCCCAGCCTCCAGGGTGAGTGTGCATATTGCTGGTACTGGCTCAAATCCGGTTCTAAAATATCGACTCCCTTCACCAATGAAAGGTTGCTTGGAGCTAACAATATCCTATCTGTGTCATCTGGGTCCTCCGGAAAGCAGATGCCAAGACAGAATTATGCGTGTAAAAGGTTTATTGGGGAGTAGTACTTGAGAAAGGAAAAAGGGAGGAAGCAGGATTAGGGGAGGGCAGTCACCAGACCATGACATAGATCTGACAAAGGCTCCTTCAGCCCAGCGGGGAGCTCTGGAGCATGTCAGAGGAGGCCCGTGGTAGGGAGAAATGGATAGGCCCTTGTACCGCAGTCTTGCTCAGTCGTTGACCTGTGTGATGTTCCTTGTTACATGACTGTCGTGTTCAGCTTAACTGCACGCGGTCTAGTCCATTCACTCGTGTTTTGGAGAGTGTTCTTTATTCAATGGAGTTTTAATTTAGCGTATAGCAAAATGAAGGAGAGAGGGGACAGGTCAGATACTGATGAAAATTCAAGGAAAATGAGGACTGAAAAAATTTCCACTTGATTTAGTCTCCTGAAGGTAAGAGGTGGCCTTAGAAGGACCTGTTCCTGTGGGGCTAGAGGGGAACAGCCTCTCCACGATCTCTGTGCCTGTCCATGTTTGCACCTGTTCCAGCTCATCCCACAGATGAAAGGAGAGGAATCCATACCTCCATTTTCTATCAGCAGCTTGGGTCGCAGATGAAGCTGGTGGAAGCTGGCAAAGAGGCAGACTGATGGTGCAGTGCTTGGCTGAGGGGACCAGAGGAAAGAAGTGCAGTAAGGCGCGTTGTCGCCTCCTTGTGGCCAGCTGGAGGGTCAAGCTGCATTGCACAGCCACACTGCTGCTGCTGGAGCAGCCTCTTCCTGCTTCCCTTCTTCCTCTGTGCATGGTGAAAAGTTTTCTGCAGTCAGGAGTATTAAATGTTTGCTAATCTTTGTCTTATATATATGCATATAGTTTGCAACTATTAGCCGAAGAGTCTCAGCAGAGCACAGAACTGGTACATATTATGGACTGCCTTAAAAATTGGACAGTCTGTTATTTTGCCAATATGAGAAATGTAGAATGGATTTTTGCTCTAGTCTTCATCTTGTTGATTTCCATTCTCAAGTGCAACCTATTCTCTATGCAGCTTCCAGAGCTAACTTATAAAAATGGAAATGAGATCACTTCACTCCACTGCTCACTCTCCAGTGATGGGCCAGCCCTGATGGCCTAACAGTTAAAGTTCGGTGCACTCCAGTTTGATGGCCTGGGTTCCGTTCTGGATGCAGAACCACACCACTTGTCTGTTAGTAGCCATGCTGTGGAGGCAGCTCACATAGAAGAGCCAGAAGAATTTACAACTGGACACAAATGGGTACTGGGGCTTTGTGGCGGGAGGAGGAAGATTGGCAATGAATGTTAGCTTAGGGTGAATCTTCCTGTGCAAAAATTTTGAAAAATCTAATCTCTGCCCCTCAGTCTGGATTTCACCATTCATTCCAAAGAACTGCTGCTTTGAAGAAAAAAAAAATCTCCATTGTCTTCCTATCACGCCTAGAAAACCATGTGAACTGTTTCTGGTGTCGATGTCTCCAAGCCCCACCTCACGTCCTAGCCTGCTCCGTCTTTCACTGGCCTTTTTGATGTTCCCTGAACATGTCCAGCTTGTTTCCATCTCACCACCTTTGCAGTTGCTGTTTCCTCTATCTCAAACACGGTTCTCCTACATCTGTGCAAGCCTTGTTCTCCACAAAGCCACTGTCGAGCCCTGCTTTGTTTTACTCCATAGCACATAGTCCTGCAATTTTATGATGTGTTTGTTTTATTTGTTTGCTTATTGTCTGTCTCTCTGAATTGAATATAAACTCCCCAAGGACTGGAGAGCTTGTTTCTGCTTGTTCTCCGGCACAAAGCAGGAGTTAACTGGACACGTGAAAAATAAAGAATAGAGGAGTGTAAGACCTTGGCTATGTGGATGTCAAAAATCCTGCTTTGGATGTTTCATGTCAGAGTGTTTTGTTTTGAATTTCCAAGAACAAGCCAAAAGCAGTGAGGGAATGAAACAAGAGCCACTCCCATTGTGATTCTGGAGATACATAAGTAGCCTAAATCACACCAGTGACAAAATAAATCACTTCAGGGCACTGGCTGGTCACTGGTTATATTTTTACAAATCTTTTAGCTTCCTCTCAAGTGAACATTTTACCAACTTTTCTCAAAAGAGGAAAACAGTCCATCAAAGACCTAGGAAACTTGCATATTGAAAATAATTAGTAAAAACTATTAATGCGCTCTCCCCCAAATGGTTCAAACTAGATAATTTCTGGGCTTCCACTCTTTTCTCTCTTCCAGACGGGAATCATCACGTCCACCTCACCCAGTGTGTGTTGCGGAGAAAGAAGCGTAACAGACGGACAGTGCTCAGGATTCCTCTCGTTTCCCTGTTTTACTGGCTGCACGGACCATCTTTTGTGAGCCCCAGTTTCCTGGCACCAATGTAGGATTGGGATCCTTGGATCATGCCCCTTGTGCCCTTCTGTGGGTGGGTGCAAGGCTGTTGTCGGTCAGCAAGGTCAGGAGCGAGAAAGCAGAGTCAAACAGGGCCGGTGAGGGTAGGGAGATCATGGACAAGCTGGAATCTGCCGGGCACCTCTGCATCTCTCTGTCCATCCCCACATCTCACTACAGTGACCTTCAGAGAGTAATGGCCACTGCTTTACTTCTGCCTTCCAAACTTCATCCAAGCTCCTCTCTTGGCCAACTCTAACTGGAACTGTACAGGGAAAATGATACTGGGAAATATAGTTCCCAGTTTAGCCAAGTTGACAGAACACAAGCCACCTATGTAGTCAAGAAGCCCAGTCTTAGGAGAAGAGACCAGAAGAACGAGAATGTGCCGACCACACGAAGCTCCTAGGCAAGAGCTTTCAGATCCTAGGGAACAGTGTGTACAAAGGCTTAGCTTATGTGAAGAATAGAAAACAGAGCAGGGTGGGCTGGATCATAGGGAGAGAGGGGGAGGATGGTGTGAAATAAAGCTAAGCAACAAATAGGGAATGGCCAGATCATTGTGGGCTCTATACGGCAAGGGGTTTGGATTTTATCTGAAGTGCAAGTCATTGAAGAGTTTTAAGCAGAGAAATGACATGATCAGATCTGAGTTTTCAGAAAGTCACACTGGCTGCTGTGAGCTGGAATGGCTTGTGGTGGGGTGAGAGAGGAGGCAGTAGAGAACACCCTGCACATAGATGTTTGTGTGTGAGCGTGGGTTTCTGTAACCCAGATGCCTGGAAGGGGATCTCTCAGTCAAGAGCTAAGCACATTTGACCTTTAGGCACTTATGCAACTTGCTTCGGTATCACCTCCTTGAAGAGTCTTCTATGACCCTGCCGGCTAGCTATACCGACCCCTGTTCTTACTTCATGGCACCCATTTATTTTCTTCTTAGCACAGAAATGATGTATAAGATCTTGTGTTTATTTTATTTTTTTATTATCTGTCTTTCCCATGAAGGCAGGAGCCTATCTTATTCCCCATTATACTCACGCCTAGCACAGTGCCTGGCATAGTAGACAGACAGTGAGTGAAGATTTATTGGATAGATAATTGCTCTCCAAAATGCATGAATAAGTTCATACTTTCAGCAACAACATATGAAAATCTTCTTTCCAAATTCCTCAACCAATAAGAATGTTACTACTCTTTTCTGGAGGGAGGGGCAAACAAATGTTATTTTGATGTTTTCTTGTTTGTTTATATTTTTAAATTAAAACTGCAATGAAATATCTCTACATACTAACCAGAATGGCAAAAAACAAACAACCAAAAAACCTGACAACACCAAATATTGGAAGAATGTGGAACAACCAGATTTCTCATACATTGTTGGTGGAATGTACAATGACACAGTGGATTTATATGCTGGTGAATGAAAAACTCCAAAAACTGGGACCATCACACTTAAATTTGAGAACACTGGAGAAAAAGAAAGGAGCCTAGGAGTTATAAAGAAAAGAATAGGTCACATACAACATAAGAATGGGATTCTTCACGGGAACCCTGGACGCTAGAAAGTGGTGAAGAAATATCTTCAAAATTCTGAGAGAAAATGATTTTCAATCTACAGTTCTACCTCCAGCCAAGCTAGCAATCAAGTGTGGGAGCAGAATAAAGACAGTTTCCCATATGAAGAGTTGAACAATTTTGCTTCCTTGTATCCTTTATCAGGAAGTTTCTGGAGGAAGAGAATCATAAAATGAGGAAGGAAACAAAGCAAAAGAAAGATGTGGAAATGGGATGATACATAAGAGAGAAGCAAAGGGAACGCCAAGGATGATGGGAAGGAAAGTTCCAAGAGAAAGCAGGAAAGTTGGCACAAGAGGAGACGGGGAAGAGCCCCAGGAATGTGGCTCCAGGTTTAAAAGAAGAAGGAGAAGTGGGAGTAGGAAAAAAAAAGAGAAAGAGGAGGAAGACAAGAAATAATTAAAAGGCAATTTACGCCTCTAAGAGCTGCTTAATGAATAAGGGAGAGGTACATAAGGAAAATAAAACTATAAAGCAACAAGGGACTTTAAGGAAAATGGAAGTTTTTAGAAGAAAAGATATGAATGACATTACACTATGAGGCTCCAGTGTAAATCACATCAAAAGGGGCCGAATGATGGAAAGCCTTCAGTGCAGGCACGGGTCGTGGGAAGTCTGCATGCCCAGCCGATGCTCATGTTCTTCACGCACGTGGGTGCACTGGAGGTGGCCCTGGACAAGCTGCAGGCTCTGGGGATGCCCTCTTGTGAGTGTCCACTGGTGGCACAAAGCCCACAGTCCCACAGCGCACCTGGCTCTCTGGTGGCTGACTCTCCCCCGGGGCGGCCCTGCACTAGGCCATCAACATGCTCCACGCTCAGCTCAGGCTGCAGGCTCGGGGCACCAGGCCCTCGGATCCTGATTCCTAGGCTGCAGGGGTCAATCAGTAAACTGACAAATTAGTTGCATAGGGCTGGGCGTGTGCATGTGCTTCTGAGCAGGGACAGTTTCCTGGGAGTGCCACCTGTGCAGTCACACAGAGCCCAGGGCTCAAAAGGGCCCATGCTTGATTTAACGCTTTGCTTTCATCGTCTTGAAATTCTTAATACTTTTATTTGTAAACTTATGTTTCGTAAGTGAAGTCTGACGGGAGAATGGAGCATGTGCACGAGCACAGGATATCCACGCCATATGTGTGTCTGCCGTTCCTTGCTGTCCCATTTGCACAGAACATTCACAATGTCCCATGAACACAGAATTGCAGTGAACCCACAATGTGCAGGAATGCAGTGAGTCTCAAAAAAGGCCAGTGTGTTACACCTACAACTGAATAAATGGGGGTGCTCACAGCACCAAGAGGCCGTGCTTTCTGTGTGAACCGGAAACTAACTTCTAACTCAGAAAGAAGGCAATGGTGTTGTAAGAAACACAGATGATCAAGGAGCCGGGTCACATCCTCTCTCACTAGAGTGACTTCCCTGCAAGTACTTACACTGAAAATTAGGACAAAGAAGGAAAGCTAAAGACAGAGCAACACGTAGTTCCCTTTCCTCTCAGGCCTTATCTACCCATCAGGAAGCTGGAGGGAGAGTGTTGGTAGAATGTGCCAATGCAAGAAGTGAAATGAAAAGTGAGTTAGTTTTGTGCAGCGTCTCTATTGTTCTGGTAAATGAAATACACATGCACATGTGAATTAACAAACACAACTTTAATTTTGGTCATTCTACAGATGGGGTAAATGCTGTTATATTGCATTTAAAACTGGCATTGCACAATATAAAGACGAAAGGTAAAATTCATGCTAATAAATAAAATTTTCCTTTAAGTAGAATGGCATTTAATAGAAAAGAAAAAACACCAAGAAGAGCACAGAAAGGAAAAACACTTATATTTTTGTACCTTTCACAGCACTTTTTTCCTGCTTTTTGAACAAATTCCCGCACTTTCATTTTGCACTGGGCCCCACAAATTATGTAGCCAGGCCTGCTTCCAAGTTCCAGTCCTTTTGTCATTTTTCATTAGTATATTTTTGCTTCCTTCCTCCTCCCACTTCTGTTTTGATCACGTTAACCGGTAGCTGTATAATTGTTTTTTTCCTCCCCAAAATGAGGATTTTGATTTATAAATTAGCTCTACTTTACTAATTATTAGTCTTTCTGTCTTATACATCACTAATATCTGCTTTTATCTTTATCATTTCCTTTCTTCTTTCTTTGCTTTTACCGTGATGTTTTTACCGGCTCTTTGACTTGGGAGTTTAATTCATTTCTTTATTTTCTTCCATTCTAACTGACACGCCCTGGAGTCTAAATTCTGACTCCTTCATCCACACCAGTTGCAGAAGACAGCTGCGGAAAAGGCCAGGTCCTGGAAAGGCGCTGTTGGGGCAGGTGGCCGCTAGGGGTAGACAAAGCACTCATGAGTGAGGCCGCTGTTGGCTTCTAGCGCGAAGGACACGTGGTCTAATTAATTCTCACGCCTTCCACGCCGAAATCGGCCATTCACTCGTCTTCTCTCTCCCTCTCCCCCCACTGGGCCTCACCTAGCCGTCAGGAAACCTCTGCAGGCGCCGCCAGGAAAATGGAGACCCTGACCAGAAACTGAAGGGGCGACCCTGCCCAACCCAAGGGAGGGGAAGGGCAAACTGACCACCAAGAGCAGGAGAGCTGGAGCCCGGAGGGGGCCCGGGCCTGCGCTGAGCTGTCGGAGAGTGGTGGCGGCGGCGGGGGGGGGGGGGGGGGTGTCTGTGTGTGTGTCTGTGTGTGTGCGTGCACGCGTGCTCCTCTGTTTCTTGCAGGGAGAGTGAGTGGCTCTAAAGCTGCGCACTTAGCGGCGGGCTTGCAGAAAGGTGACACTGGGCTGCACACCTAAGGAGATGAAGGCGTCCAGGGCTTGGCAGCGGCGCCCGCTGGAGCTAGGACGGGGCAGCTAGCGTCAGGGTCGAAGAAGAAATCATAAGAAAATTATAAAATATTCAAGTCAGTTAAATGACAGTGAAGATACATTATATCAAAATTCTTGGGATGCAGCTAACGCAGTGTTTAGAAGAAAATCTGTAGTTTTGAATACTTTTTTTTATGAAGAAAGAAAAGTCTGAAATCAACGACCTAACGTTTCACCCTGTGAGGCTGGTAGAAGAAGAGCACCGTCAACTCAGAATACAGGAGGCGGGTACCGCCAGCAGGGCCTCCACGGCTCCCTGTCTTTGGTCCCCTTGTTCCCCCCCCCCCACGCTGTCCCCCGTGTGGCAGTGTGGCCCTGGGACATCCTCTCTCCAGGCAGGGGCCACTGTAGTGGGGTGCCTCTCACTGTGAGCGCCCAGAGCCGCTGGTGGATTACAGGGGGGTCAGGGGTACATGCCTGGGCACACTGGGACATTTCATTTAAAGCCCCGGTCCCCCAGGCGGGTGGTGTCTACCAATATGAATCTTTTCAAGCTGGAGAAAAGGAGTGAATTGAGGAAGCAGTGGACCAACCCCTGAACCCTGCTAGCCTGGCCTTTCTTCACCAATTTCTCTTAGTGCTGTTAAAAAATGATTGAAGAAGATAATTTAGGTGATATACACAAATTTTAACACTTCATGAGGCAGACAGCCTCCTTATAGAGAACTACAAATTGGGGCAGAATGCAAGGACCTTTTACAGGATAAAGAATAAAGAACAAGGAAGAGACAAATAGAAAATATCTGACCGGCTGGGGCTGAAACAGGCTCAACACAAGGTTGACATAAGGGAAGCCATATTGTAGAAAAGAGACCATGTCATAACTTTGAATGACCTCTGACCAACTAACCCAGCTGGATTTGCACCCTCCAGGACATCCACCTGATCTGTATTTTATGACCCCTGCTAGTGCATTTACCTCCCAGCTGCGATAAGACGATAACTACGTTATTTTGAGATCCTTAGGAACGTGACGACCCCCCAAACAGTCTGAGCTGATAGCCATCATCAATGAAACTGAAAGAGCTGGTGTGGCGATTCCCAGTCTGTAACACCAGAAGGTCAACATTCCTAAACCGTCCCCTATAACCCACTGGCCTATAAAACTGCTTCCAGATTCTGTGCCCCCTTAAGGTGGTTCTTTTGGACATTAGTCGGCCATCTTCCCTCTTACTAGCAAGCTGTAATAAATGCCCTTTCTCTGCCACCATCTTGCATCATGACGATTGGCTTTTGTCTTGTGGCGAGCAGATCGTGCCCTTTGTGCAGTAACAGGGCCACATGGATTACCCACCAGCATCTCTTTGTGCCTGCTGATCTATTGACATGAGAGACCTAAAGGCCAGGCGGAGGTCACAGCCTCCTGTTAGTGGACCTCCTGCCTCAGGAAACAAGATCTTGAATCTAGCCTAAATTTGTGCGCAAAGAAGGAAGAGTGGGACTCTGGGAGTGATGGGGAGAGAAGCTAATTCTACTTGACCCTTGGCTCCTGGACCTGTGTAATACAGCTTTGGGGATTGAGAGATAATAGAAAATATGCATTGGTCTCTGCCCTCAGTTCCTGGCACAGAGCTCCCAAAACCTTTGTCAATCCCTTAGCAATAAGAGCACTAAAGCCTCTTTCGTCCTACTGAGTGACTCTGGGTGAGCTCCTGCATGGTTCCTAGAGGGGCTGGTCCCCAGAAAGACCAAGCGATGATTAGAAGCTTAGAATTTTCAGCTCTGCCCCCCTAACTTCTCCAAAGAGGAGAGAAGGGCTGGAAACGGAGTTAATAATTGGTCATGCCTGTGTGAGGAAGCCTCCATAAAGTCCTAATAGTATGGGGTTTGGAGAGCATCCAGGTTGGTGACCACATCCACACCAGGAGGGTGACAAACTAACTCCTTGGGGACAGAAGCTCTTGCCCGTGGGACCCTCCCAGGCCTTCCCTGTGTCTCTTCACCTGGCTCTTCATCTGTGTGTTATGGGATCCTTTAAGAAAATGGTAAACATGAGAAAGCGTTTCCCTGAGTTCTAGCAAGTTAATTGAACTGAGGAGGGGGTCGTGGGAACCTCTGATTTGTAGCCAAATCGGGCAGAAGTTGTGGGTAACCTGGGAACCTACTACTTGTGACTGGCATCTGAAGTAGGGCGGGTGCAGTCCTGTGGGACTGAGCCTTAACCTGTGGGATCTGAAGCTATCTCCAGGTAGACAGTGTCAGAATTGAGTTAAATTGTAGGACACCCAGCTGGTGTCACAGAGAACTGCTGGTGTGGGATAAAACCCCATACATTTGGTGACCCGAAATGAAGTGTTCTTTTTTTTTTTAAAGGTTGGCACCTGAGCTAACATCTGTTGCCAGTCTCTTTTTTTCTTTCTTCTCCCCAAAGCCCCCAACTCAGTACATAGTTGTATTATCTAGTTTCAGGTCCTTCTGGTTGTGCTATGTGGGATGCCGCCTCAGCACAGCCCAATAAGCGGTGCCATGTCCGCACCCAGGATCCGAACCGGCAAAACCCTGGGCCGCTGAAGTAGAGTGGGCGAATTTAACCACTCGGCCATGAGGCTGGCCCCTAAGTGTTCTTTGTGTGTGAGTGTGGCAGTAGTGCGAGAGTAGAGGAGACACGCAGAAGGTGGAGAACTAGGGTTTTCTCTGCTCAGGAGGGAGAGAACCAGGGTTTCTAACTCAGGGATAGAGAACAATGTGGGGGGCATAGCTTTAAGGTATGTGCCACAACTCGGACAGCAGCACCCTAACCCTGAAGGTGTCATTCCTAAGCTGGTGCCTTAGCTGAGTCTTAAAGAGGGCGTTCCAAAATTCTATCAGGATGGCAGCCTCCAGGTGATATGCCATATGGTAGAACCAGTGGATTTCATGATTGTATGTCCATTGTCACACATCCTTCACCATAAAATGGGCGCACTGGCCTGAGGCAATGATTTGTAGGATCCCACATCCATAAATTAGGCAGTCAGTAAGCTCGCCATTAGTGATGCGGCCAGAGTCGCTGCAGACAGTGATGAAAAACTCACATCTAGGTTAGCTGTCAATTCCGGTAAGGACAAATCACTGCCTCTTCCAGGATGGCAAATACCCATGATAATCAATGTGCCACAAGTGGCTGGCTGATCTCTTTAAGGATGTTACCACATAGAGGCTTACAGTGAGTCTCTGCTGCTAAATGTTCAGGCATTCAAAAGCAACATGAGCTAGGTCAGCCTTGTGAGAGGGAGACCATGCTGTTGAGCCCTTCATGTAACACTGTACCACCTCCCCCGTCATCATGGTCTCTCACTTCAGGAGCCCACTGCACAAGCGCTGTAGTGGGAAACGCAGAGCCTGCCTGGCGTTTACTAGTTGAGTCGTCTTGTACGTCTGGTTGTTGGATGCGTCTTTTGCGGAGGATTCTTTCTGAGACACAAAGATTTGCAGTCTGTACATAATGCCACACACCTGCCTCTTACCCAGACTTCCTTGGCTACAATATACCAATTTTAATTCTTTTAGGTCTCTGGGCAAGCAGCCAAGCCATTGGCCACTGCTCAGGGGTCCTTGAAGAGCCTTATCTAGACCACCTCTCACTTCCTCTGAAGTGGGTGACCCAGTGCACTGATACAGGCCTTCACTGCTACTGTTCAAAAATCCTTTCTCAAACACGTGGCCAGACTTTCCCCAAAAAGTATCAGTGAATTTTTAAGTTGAATGGGGTGGGAGTCTGAACAGCTAAGCTCAAAATCTCTGAATGGAAAAGATAATCTCCCACAGTTTTTCAGGGCTGAGGAAACAAAGACCTGCCACATTTTCTTTTGAGTCCCCAGGAGGGCCACATCCTAGACAAGAAGCAACCAGGAGGCAAAATAAGTCTTATCCAACTACAACCCAGCACTAACTCAGCTTGGCTGAGGTGATCCTGTCTACTTCAAAAAGAAAGAAAGAGGGCCGGCCTGGTGGTGCAGTGGTTAAGTGCGCACGTTCCGCATCTGGATCTGGACAAGTCCTGGCACAGGTTCTGACTTGCCCCTCGCAATCTGGTTTTGGGTAGCTCCTGGCTCTGGTTCTCAGCTACTCCCGACAAACTAGCTAGTGTTCTGGTCTATGTTTTATGTAGAATTGTACTGTATGTTAATGTTTGTCTGAATTGAACTGGCTATTTGGGGACTGAGTTGCTCAGTGACTATAACAAACTGCCTTTTAATAGGTTAATCTTATGAGGGTTTTCTGACTCCAAAGAAAAGAGGCACTCTTCCCTCTGGTCCTTCAGAACATTCTCCAGTCTTACTGGGGACTTTGCAGAGGTGTCGAGGCATCTGCCCATGACATGCAATGGCTTCATAGTGTTACCACCTACAAACATAGGTTCTTTTTTTTTTTTTTTTTTTTGAGGAACACTAGCCCTGAGCTAACATCTGTTGCCAATCCTCCTCTTTTTGCTGAGGAAGACTGGCCCTGAGCTAACGTCCATGCCCATCTTCCTCTACTTTATATGTGGGACACCTGCCACAGCATGGCTTTCCAAGCAGTGCCATGTCCACACCCGGGATCTGAACCAGTGAACGCTGGGTCACCAAAGTGGAACGTGTGAACTTAACCACTGCACCACCAGGCTGGCCCCCAAACATAGGTTCTTTACCCGCCACACAAAAGGGGCCAAATAAAAACTGGAACACCAGCCTTATGGCAAGGAAAGTGTTTTTATTTCAGATGAAATCAGCCAGGAGATGAGAGTAAGTCCTCAAATTTATCTCGTTTCATCTCATCTCCCTGAAAGAGGGCAGGCGAGGGGTTTTAAATCTTTGTGAGGAATGTGGCTGCTTGTAGAGAGGTGGGGGGAGTCAGTGACCTTGCTGGTTGGAGCTTTCCCACCAGCTTACATTTGGCCTTGGGGACAGGAGGAGATGATAAGGAACCCAGGTCGTTGTCTTTGGCTGTGTCTGTCTCCATGGCGAATAGTGGATTCTGGAGCCAGGGAGCCAGGGAGTAGGCAGGGAAAGAGTGTTTTGGGTTTAACCCCATATATGCTGGGTTTAATGTAGGGCAACTGATATCAGGGCCAGCATCAATAGAGACTCTGCCTGAAGAGTGTATCTTGCCGGGCCCTCATTGTTCATGGTGAAGCAATTGGCAGTAGCGGCTCATCCAAGGCTTAAATCACCTGAACTTTGCGGGTGCCAGAACGCATAAGGGAAAGAGTCGACCCCTTGGTTATTCTTGGGGAAGCTGTTCCCACAAGCACAGTATAAGACCTTAAGTACCTTTCCCTAGAAAGACCTTGTTTGTTGTGGCCACTTTGACAAAAACCCCTTTAAAATGGGAAATAAAAATAGTATATCAGAATGTAGCCCATCGGGCTACATTCTTCAAAATTGGGCAATGTTCAGTGATAAGCCCATGAAGAAAAATAAAATTACTTTCTTTTGTAATACGAGCTTGCCCCAATACTCATTGGGGTCGATGATGTATGGCCCCAGAATAAGTCTCTGAACTATGACACCATCTTGCAATTAGACCTATTCTGTAAAAGAGAAAAGAAATGGGATAAGATCCGTATGTGTAGTCTCTTATGTCTTTATATCAGAATAAGAATTTGGGAAGAAGATTTAAGATCATGATTCAGAGGGAGGATCCATGGAAAAAACCTGTTCTCCCAGAATAAAAGTCAGATGATGACCTTGTCTTTCCACATTTGCTGTCTTCTACAACAGCTCCACCATATGCTGGAGGAACAGTTGGAGAAAACCAGGAAGGGCATAGTGACCCCCGCGAAGGCACTGACATGGCTTTATAACCCCCTTTACCTAATAGTCAGACAGGAATGGTCTTCCCTCCTCATCCCTGTTGGGGTACTCAATTTGGCCCAGGGAATGCTCCACCCCAGGCAGGGCAGTTCCCATTAAGACAAGTCCCTGAAGGTCTCAATGACCAAGGCCAACCTAGAGGGCTTTTGTATGTACATACTCCCTTTTCACCTTCGGACTTATGTAACTGGAAAAACAACATACCTACTTATCAAGATGATCTCAAAAGATGGAAAGTTTATTTACATCCATCTTTGCTACTCATGACCCCAACTGGGCCGACATTCAGGCCCTTATGAACAGCCTCAACACCCTAGAGGAGCGTAGGATGATACTGGACAAAGCTCATCAGGAGGATAAGAGCCCCCATGAGTTACAACCTAACAATCCAATCAGGGCTCCTGAAGTAGGGGCCACACCCAGAGTTGACTCAGGCTGGGATCCCAGTGACCCCAGAGGCTGGGCAAAATTAAACCATTATAAAGCATGTTTAATAACAGGGATGACTAGGTGGGTCCCAAAACTGAAAAGCTTAAATAAGGTCCAGGAGGTACAACAAGGGCCAAGAGAAAATCCTTCAACCTTTCTAGAGAATCTTTAAAGCCTACAGAAAGCAGAGTATCTGGATAACATGAAGCTGATCAATATGACTTTTATCAGCCATAGTGCCCCTGATATAAGGAAAAAATGCAAAACTCAGAATGGGGATTGGGGATGCCCATCTCACAAATTGTTGAGGTTGCATTTAAGAGGTATTCAACAGACAAGACCAGGATGTTCCCCTGCACTGCATAAGCCCAGGGGATCAGGTCCTCCTCAAAACTTGGAAAAGTTAACACCCTGAAGATCAACTGCAACCTAAGTGGAGTGGACCCTATGAAGTCCTTCTGGTCACATATTCTTCAGTGAAATTAAAAGGAGTTAAGCCTTTGGTACAACCAGCATGAGTAAAAATAGCACCCATTTCTAGCCAGGACTTCCCTCCTCCCCTTTATAATTCTCAAACAGGTAATGCCCTTCACGGACAGCAGGAAACAGAAAGACTGAATTCAAACATTGGGTGGGCATGGAGGCCTATAGCCCGCAGTTCTACCCGAGAATATTCCCGTGAACCTCTAACTGATCTTAAGTTACTCTTCAGAAAAAGCAACAAAAACTGAGGAAACTCTTGGGTCTCCAGGTACCAGGCTGAGTGGGTTTCAACTCTCTTTCTGGCACCTGGCTTTGACTGACCAATACAAATGTCTCCAAAGCAGGATGAGAAGAAGATGACATCTGTTGTAGACAGCTGTCCCAAGACTCTGGATCAGGCTTGTATTCTTAACCTTCTATCTCCTCATTTCAAATCCTTGTGATGTTTAAACTCTATATAATTGTAATAACAATTAATTTCTAGATTGCCTTACTTTTTACCTACCCTAATACCTTACTCCTCCAATTCTATAAGATAGATTAGGACCTGAATATAAAACTCTGATTAATCACAAAAATGCCACTTAAGATTTTCCTGATATTATGTTTGTTTTTCCAATCCTCATCTGAATGGGCCTCTAAAGGCAATGTTTTTTTTTTTTTTTTTTTTTTACAATGGGCTCACTCCTTTGCCACACAGAACAGTTAGTGCAATTGTTGGATATGTGGCCAACTTCTCCTTTCTAGCATATCTGGGTTACCTTGGTGGGTTTCTCCCTTACAAGGTACAGATTGGAATGCTTTAAAGCCATTTATTATGATGGAAAGATCTGGTATTCACACTACATCCAATATTACTAATTATGATCCTGAAACATGGCCAACAGCCCACACTGTTAATGATACAGGGCATGGCTACTCTTTCTCTCTTACTTGGACTATACAATTTTCCCCACAACTAGCAAAGAAACAAAAGAAGACAGATACTACTGAGTGAACCATGGGAGGTTTTATACAAATCTGGGATGGATATGTTTGGCTTATTCCTAGTTATGGATCTTTAAATGCACTGGTACCCTTATGTTGGCAACAAAGAAATCATTCCAAACAAAATTTTCTGAATTGCGCTCAAAATATGGGATGGATATCCCCCAAGTCATGTCAAAATACTGTCATACTTAAAGAAAGTGATTGGTTTGGAACAGACTGCTCCTGTTGGCCTGGCATTTACTGGGTGGCTCCTAATGGAACTCAGTGGTTATGTGGAACAAACCTCTGGCCTTGGCCACCACCCAGATGGCTAGGACACTGCACCCTGGGCTCCCCTTGGATGCAGGGAAGGATCGGGTATTGGTTTTCTTTTGCGATCCGGATTACAATTTCTATTTCTATTACTTCTTGGAATTCTTGTATTAGTCATAGTATTCAGACTGATTACTGTTTTCTTTACTCAGTATTGTAAGACTAGTATGCAAGCTAAAGTGATGACTCAAAAACTCGAAATGGTCGATCAATTTTATGACTCTGGATGAATTTCTCTTTCTGATAAAGCATAAGAAGTTATTTTGGGGCTGGCCCTGTGGCCAAGTGGTTAAGTTCGTGTGCTCTGCTTCGGCGGCCCAGCATTTCACTGGTTTGGATTGTGGGTGTGGACATGGCACTGCTCATCAAGCCATGCTGAGGCGGCATCCCACATGCCACAACTAGAAGGACCCAAAACTAAAAAGAAACACACCACTATGTACTTGGGGGGCTCTGGGGAGAAAAAAGAAAAAGAAAATATTAAAAAAAAAAAAAAGAAAACAATGAGCTTAAGAAAAAGAGAAATTATTTTGAAAATAGTCTTTTCTATAACTGTAAACAATGCAATCATAAAGAGTCACAAAAAGCACTTGTACAATGTTTGCACAATATAAGCTAATTGAAAAACATATGAAAAGCTTCCTCTGTTAAAATGTATATATCTATGCTTGTTCACTATTTTCCCCCAATGTGGATAACCAGGAAAATCAGTGGAATAAAGGCCTAGCACCAAGGGATTTGAGGGAGCCAGGGCAGGCAGCAACCACCCTGGTGCCAAGGGACAATCTTTTGATCATCAATGCTTTCTATGGAAAGATTATCAAAAACAGGGAAAATGATAAATAAATGGAAAGCAGTAGGATATATTAGATTATATGAGGGAGCCATTTAAAATTAATTTGGCCTAAACTTATTTTTACAAAAAGTCTTGACTGGCCTGTTGGGCAGGATTTGTACATCTGCTTTAAACATTTACAATGCCCAAAAGCCAAGAGAGAGATGTCACCATCCCTCTCACCCTGGCATCTCTTTATAAATAAGAATTTCTGGGGGCTGGCTCCATGGCTGAGTGGTTAAGTTCACAGGCTTCACTTGGGTGGCCAAGGGTTCCACCAGTTCAGATCCTGGGCATGGTCATGGCACCGCTCATCAGGCCACACTGAGGCAGTGTCCCACATAGCACAACCAGAGGCGTTCACAACTAGAATATACAACTATGTACTGGGGGGCTTTGGGGAGAGGAATAAAAACAAAAAGAAGATTGGCAACAATTGTTGGCTCAGGTGACAATATTTAGAAAAAAAATTCTTCTCAAAGAGCCATGGATATACTTACTAATAAGTCCTTTGGTGATGGTCTTGTTACACCTCCTGATCAGGTTTGAGATTCTTAATTCTCTTGTTAAGACTATTCCCAGAGACCCAAGGATATCAGTCCCTCCAGGAATAACACTCTAGAACTTGCCAGTAGTTACAGTTATAAGCTGGTCATTCCTCCAGTCCTTGTTAGGCCTATGCCCCTTACCAGCAGGAAGCAGCTAAAGCAGTTGTCACCTAATTCCCTCAAGATTGAGGAATGAGCAAAAAAGGGAGGGATTTATAACCATGGGCCCATATAGAGCCAGTTTGAACAGACCTCCATCTCTTATCAACAAAGTGATTAAGGATTGTCTTTCAGAAAAACTGCAGTCATATAGCCAGGGCATGCACAAAAGAAGAAATCATGACCTGAAACGACCTCAGAACCAAAGATCTTCTCTCCGGTGGAACCCAAGGACTGGAAGACGACCAGAACTTGAAAGTCAGACTCTTATCAGAAGCAAGGGGTCCCTCATTCAGGAAGATCTGGTGTTAAAATTCTTCCTCCACCTGGTACAAAAATGTTTAGAACCCTATCATAAATGTTTAGAACCTCATCATAAATGTTTAGAACATCATCATAAATGTTTAGAACCTTACCATAAATGCATGAGAGCCGCCAATCAAAACCTGCCCCACTAGCATTTCTGCATTCCAGCTTGTTCCCCCAACCTCTTATATTTTGTCCCAAATCCTGAATCAGAGAGACAGATCTGAGGGCATGTGCCCCCTGTCTCCCTGAAGATTGATCTCGCAGAATAAAATGCTGATCTCTCCCCTCAAAGGCTGGCACCATAATTAATTGGCTTGTTTATGCTCATCAGGCAGAGAACTCCAATTTTTTGCAGCAACATTTTTGTCTGTGATCTCTTGGGATCTAAATTATGTGCCCACTAAAGGTAAGGTTTGGCAATACATTCAAGTTGTAGATTTTGAGCAAAATTATAAAGAAAACTGACTCTCCCATGTAAACTTGTCTGGGAAACCATATTGGATTTTAGAACTTCAGGCAACATGATTCACCTGGGCCAATCATCATGATCACAATTAGAGGATTTATTTCCAAACCCTGGGATCCAAACTATCACAATGGTCACCCTGGGATGATGGGAGATCAGGGCCTTCCATACTTGAGCACTTACAATTAAGTCTCACTCTTGTAACACACACCCTTTGTAGGAATATGTGACAATCTCTATCAATATGCAGTGAAAGATAATTATTGCAAAAATATTATGATAACTCAAAAATTCCAAGTCACGGTCAAGGAAGCCTCAGAACAGGTAGTACTCCGTAAGCCCCAGTAACCACAGTACCTTCTCATTAATGCAACTCAGCTCCTTACTCTGAGGTCTGGGTACCTCAAGCCTAATTCTTAAGAGTAGATTCTGATTGGCTTGTGCTGGTTTATTCAGCCATGGGCAGCAGCAACCTGACCTGGCTGGTCAGACATGGCTGGAGCTTGTCTCATGGAAGAGCAGCTGTGCAGACAATGCAGTCTCCTCCACCCCATCACTTCTGCTCATTCACACTGTTTCAGAGTTGAACAACCCAGTTATCTCATCCTCAACTAGACTGTCCTCCATTAGAGACAACAGATGTGTCCATAACCTGCTTCAAATAAACATCATGGGCCACTGTTCCCAGTGCTGTGTCCTAGGTTAGTTCTGTCACTCTCCTGCTGTCTTTTTGCACCTTTTGGACCTAGTTAAAACATATGTCCACACCCAGCACAAAAGATGAAAGAGGAGAGAGAAAAAATAACTTCTTTTTTTAATAGAATAAAAATTACAAAGGTAGTTAAATATTAAATTTTTGTAAAGTCCATGGAAAACGAACAGACACCTGATAGAGATGCAGACCTGATTTCTGTACCTGGTTGTGAGGTAGTAATGGGATGGTTGGTACACTTCCTAACTGTCCCTTGTGTCCCTTCCATGTTTACTCTGCTCGTCAGTTGGCCACTGCTCTTTCCCTGGTCTTATTTCCTGGGCATCCACCCAGTCTTCCTAAAGGGGCCTGAGGTCTGTTACGTAGGTTACAAGACTTGAGAGAGAAGAAGCTGTTTATGCAGATGATTTGGAAATTTATGGGAAGAGAGATATTTAAAAGGAACTACTATAAAGTGTCCTGTGTAATCATCCTACAGTTTTGGGGGCGAGACTGTATGAATCATGTTTTTTATTTTCTGTATTTTATGATGTTTCAATAACTTAAAAATCTTAATAGCCGAGGAGTGCCTGCCCCACCCAGGGCTAGCCAATTCTTAGAGACAGCAAAGGACTCAACCTTGATGAACAAACCAAAGCAATCTTGAGTCTATAGCCCCAACCACCTCCTTATAGAACTCTCACACCCAAGCCAATATTTCCCCTGCCCTAAATCACCCTTGGGCCTGGTATGAAGCAACTGGAGACAACCCCTGTAGCCCAGAGCCCACCAGAATTATTAAAACTAGCCAGTCCTAAGCTGTTTACTCTGCCCTGCCTTGCCTTTCCCTCAGAAACACCAATAAAGGCTCTGGCTTGGGCTTTCTTTCACTCCTGTCTTCTGCCACCTGACCATTTCCCCTGTGGCCCCACATGACATGCAGTGACCCCTCTCTGGGACCTGTGAGAATAATAAAGTTCTTCTTTCCAAGCCTCCTTCTCATTTCCTCCAGTGGCCACACTGACTTTACCATGTCATATTCAACATATACATTCTTAGCACAGAGACCCTCTTGGAGAATTGTCACTGGGCATCGGCAGCAAGGGAACAGCCAGAGATGCACTTGGGTCAGAAGAGAGATTCAGGGAGGAGCCGAGACTATGAAGTTTTACGGCAAGGAATGAGTTTGTCACTGAAGGAGGAAGAATACAAGTGCTGTGTTTGGGAAATTGTCTGACTGGAAATCAGGAGAAGATTTCTCTTCATTAAAAAACTTGTAAAAAGAAAATTTAAGGAAACTAGGAAGAGAACTAGACACAAAACAGTAGTGAGATGATTCTTACACAGTCCAGGTGCTCATACATTTTAAAGTTGCTTCATCAACTAAAAATGAGGCCAGAAAACAACAATCTGACATGAGAAGCAGAGAAAAACATGAATTATGGTCCATAATCAGTCAGACAGATTTAAATTCATTTTTCTGTGTTTATTTTTCACATGATATTTCTCAGTATATATATTTTATAGAACGAAGTATTCTGATTTACATGTACAATAATTTTACTTCATATCATACAAATGCAGGTCCTCAAAAAGAGAAATCTCAGTATGCAGTATTTTGAAAAGATTTTCCTTCAGTAAACTGCAGGAGAATTCATGTTTTCCCTGTGAGACAGTAAATTCCTGAGCAGGTGGCCTGACTGCAGTAGGAACAGAGAACCTCACTCTTTCCAGCCTGACTCCAGGGTGGAGCATCAGTGCAGCTCCTCTTTTCAGGACGAATGGGGCACATTGAGCTCTAGGGATGAGGCTGAATTTCTGGACACCTGACCTCAATTGTCCATCACATAATTTCAGCTCTAAAAGAGCTTAAGTGTGTTATTTTCTCCATTTGAGGTTGAAAATTGAACTCACATAAAGGCAAAAGTAGGCAGTATATTCTGGTAATCCCAAGGATGCTGAATGGGAATATTTGCTTCAGCAATATTGGTACTAATACCCACGGAAAGCTTCCCTCAGACCCAGAGTTGAGGTGGCACAGACGGGAACTTCTCTCCCCACACTCCCTGGGAATTCAGGGAACAGACCAATGAGCACCAGGAAAATCACCCAACTCATCGGAAGCACCTCAAAACTGGCTCTCAAATGTAGTTGTATGTTAATTCGTTGGCTGAGCCTTATCATCTCCCGAATCAGATCTTCACACTTATATAATGTATTTGCATTCATCAATTCATTCTTTCATTAATGTATAATATGCAAGGATTATATGAACATATGCAAATTGAAAAAACAAAAGGGACAAAAACTGATTAATGAGCAGCAGGCATAGAAATGATTAATACAGGAATATTCAGTCATTCTTATCGAAAGACTCTCTCCAATTCTGAGTTCACCTGATTGGTTCTTAGCCTTTCTTGAGTGATGAGGATGATGAAATAATGGATTGCATAAAACGAGAAACAGAACTGTAAAGAATTTAAGCATGCCACTGAGATTTTTATCTCGGAAAGGAAGGAATTTGTTGGACAAAAAGGGAGGAAGATGGATCTAGGAAGGTAGGGTGTGCTGCTGTGCTCACCTGTGCCCTGGGCAGGAGACTCGACCCCCCTGGGGCAAAGAACCCTCTGCCTGCTTTCCTTGAGCTGAAATAAAAAGACCTCTCTAGTTCGGTGTGGATTCATATAAAATAGCCAATATTTCTGAGGTCTGGTTTGTGATTATGGTTGGGAGTAAGGTAAGTGTACTTTGGGGAGCAGGGATGAGTGGAGTGGGGGATGATAGAAAAAGAAAACTTTAAGAATAGTCTGAAAGGGGACAGCACAGTGACATAGTGGTTAAGTTGGCATACTTCACATCAGGGGCCCACAGTTCATGGGTTCAGATTCTGGGCGTGGACCTACATCTATGTAGCACTCATCAAGCCATGCTGTGGTGGTGACCCATGCACAAAATAGAGGAAGACTGACACAGATGTTGTTAGCTCAGGGACAATCTTCCTCAAGCAAAAGAGGCAGATTGGCAACAGATGTTAGCTCAGCCTCACCAAAATAATTAAATAAGTAAATGTCAATTTCAAAATATTTTTTAAAAGAGAATAGTGTGAGGAGGTAAAATTTGCATGAATTATGAATTAGGGGTTCCTATTGAATGTGTTTTCATTTAAACTCACAATTCAGGGCCATCTGACCTTCTTCATCTGATGGGAGGGTGCAGGAAAGAGCTGTCCAAGCCAGAGACTGCTTTTTCGTTTTTTTTTTTATCACCTCTTTTCACTGATCTGCTTGAAGGTTTCCTTCAAGGAGATTCGCAGGCCTGGTTGTGAAGTCAGGCCTTGAAACATGGGCTGATGAGGAATAAAGGCAGATGGAGAAGAGGTTGGGATTGGGTATCACTCATTTTAAAAAATGTTTGTGTTCAAGGACCTTAAAGAGTGGGTCCCACCCTTGTATACTACAAATTGCATAATAGGAACTGTAGAACTTGTCAAGAACCTGAATAAAGAAAGGATAATTCTGGAGATGGTCACTTACCACATCACATATAAACTGAATGACAATAAAGTGTGTTGAAAGTACAGGAAAGAGTGTGTGCCACTGTAAATCTCTCTGCATGCTGAGTGAATAACACTATATACCATCCTGACATGTGAGCATCTGTGACTGTGACTGAGTGATGGCACCAGTGTCAATCTATATCTAAATATTACTAAATGTAGGGGGCTGGCCCTGTGGCTAAGTGGTTCAGTTCTCTGGCTCCGTTTCAGTGGTCCGGGATTCGCTGGCTTGGATCCTGGGCATGGACCTAAGCACTGCTCATCAGGCATGCTGTGGCAGCATCCCACATAGAAGAACTAGAACAGGTAACAACGAGGATATACAACTATGTGCTGGGACTTTGGGGAGGAAAAAAGAGGAACATTGGCAATAGATGTTAGCTCATGGTCAATCTTCTTCACCAAAAAACATACCTTTAAAAAAAATTACGAAAACTACTAATTACTTTCTTTCTTATTTTGAGACAATAATGGTCTTGGCTATTTTTTCACTTCAATCTACAACCTTGGAATCAACGTGAATCTCCCTCTTAAAGAGCCAATGATGCTGTGAACCATGTTGATTGACATCCTTGCCTTCTTCACTCAATTCTATTTCCTGAGTTTAATATGTGGAATCAGATTTTGAGTCAGAGTTTTACTGGATAAAATGTGTTCAAGCAAGAAAACTGGATGCTAATGCTAAAAACAGCATTGGTGCACACAGTGGAAAAACCAACAGTGCTCTTATCCACCAAACTTGTCTCCCCTTCTCCTTAGTCAGAAAATTAGATTCTATTGCACAGCCTCTTTACTCTTAGCTATGGCCATGTGAAGCAGTTCTGGCCAAGTATGTGTGTCTAGAAGTGATGTTTGCCTCATAGGGGCTGGCCATGAGGGGCAACGGCTTTTTCACCCTTTGTGATGAGTGCACTAGGCCCAAACACTGTAGCAGGATTTGATGTCACATGTTGACAATGGCAAATCCACAAAATAGATGATACCTGGGTCCATAAATCATTGTTAGGAGAAAAGGAACAAACAGGGTCATTTGATCTTTGATGCCTAAGTTTAGGAGTTACATGAAACAAAGATAAGTTTGTAGGATGTTCAAGCAAGTGATATTTTTGTATTTACCTGTTACAGCAGTGAACTTCACCTTAACTGACAGAAGTCTGTAACATAATAGCACACCAAAGGAAGTTTTCCGTAAAAAAATTTATTTCAAATTGTGGAAATGGCAAATATTCCCTGGAAATTTGAAAAAGTAAATGGCGACTGTAAATCTTAAATTATTTAGGAAAAATAAATGATGTTCTCTCTAAACTTTTTGTTTTTTGTGGAAATTGAAGATGTACAAGCATGATTTTGGTTTTCGGGATCTTAGAGCTGATATGGAAACGCAAGGGCAAGTTGCATTCTTGTGCTTAGCAAACAATAATAAAATTGAGTGTTGTGTCTTCTGGATTTTGATATCCCCTCTTTCTCTCATGAAACTTGAAGTTTGTCCTGACAATACGGTATGACTTTGAAGAGATCCTTTCCAGACATCTCAAAGGTGCGAGGATCTCCTTGCCTTCGAAGCCGTGGCTCAAAGACATAGCCCCGTAAAGAAAACAAGCAGGGGCTGGGACAGAGCAACCCCAGGGCCATCAACAGAGACCAGGGCCTCGAGAATTTCCGTGAGTCCACAAGATGACCCGAGGGGGCACGCAGACATCGCTAAACTGTGATGGCGACCTTCATTTGCTCCTCACCCACGGCCAGCGGGGGGGGGGGGGGGGGGGGGGGATCAACTCACTCTGGGACAAAGGGGAGTCTCAATGGGCGCAGGCGACGTGCTTTCCTGGATCTGGGAGATGAGGCCCAGCCTGGAAGCCAAGCTTGGTTTGTCACAGGTCGGGCTGCACTCGTACGTGGGAGGCATCCACGGCTTCATGATGCCTGGGGGCAGCAGAACTAGTGAATAAAAAGCTGCGGTCTCCCAGCACTGACTGCCAGGGAGAACTTAGAGCTGAGATCTCCCGAGAGTTTTCTGAAACACTGAACACAGAACTGCCCGTTTTCTAGACTTTTCCCATCGTTTTTATTCTTGACTTTCTCATATAACATTTTAGCAATACTTAATTTTGTAAAAGTGTCCATTTATTGAGGCGTTGAAGCTTGGCAGAATCACATGGTGTATTAATTTTTCCATATTCAGGATGGTTTCTGGGGCGAAATCCCAACACAAATTCAGAGAAAGGAAAAACATATCTACGATCAGGGCAAAATATAGAAATACTGGTGCCTTCCACTTGAATGAGTTGGAGCCCTGTCCAAGCGCCCTAGCACACTTGATGTTTTTTTTCATGTCCTCCAGCTGCCTATGAGGAGTGCTAGATTCCAACTCTGTTCTGCAGGGAAAACTCACCTCATCCCCCAAAGGCCTAGGAAGTGTTTAGCTCCTGCTACAGCAGTGGTCTCAACTGGGGATGATTTTGCCCCCAGACGATTTGCAGTGTCCATAGATGTTTCTGGTTGTCACAGCTCCCCATTTGTCCTCTTATAAGAGGTCTTTTGTAACAAGAACCAGAGGTTGCTTCCAGAAATGGTGTCCTTAAGTTGCCGTAATTTGGAGATACCACACTAGTTTGAGAGTGATTTGACAAGGACAGGCCAACCTAGTTGTGCTAAGAGGGAGCAAGCCCATGTCACAGGAAGATTTTAAATCACCTTTCTTAAAACCATCCTTTCATGACCCTCCATCACATCACCCCTGAGTGTGAGGAAACAGACCTCTTCACTCCGCCTGTAGGTCAGGGAGTGAGAAGCAGCTAACACCCCCCAGGAAAAGGTGCTCCTATAGGAGTGGACCTAGGAAGTGTCCCTCTTCCCCCTACAGTCTCACTTGCTTGAAGCCAGCAAGAAGCCTGTAGCACTCTCCAGAGGACTCTTCAATAGAGAAGTCACAGAGAATTAGGTATAAGCAGTAACTGAAGCAAAGGCAAGAAGAGAGGTGGAAACCAGATCAAACACAAAGGAAAGCAGAACAAGGGGAGTGAATGGTGACCCACAGCAGGACCAAAGGGCAGTAATGATCCCCACTCTGGGCATGAGAAGTTTGAGGTACATATGGCAGTGGATCAATACTGCATATTGCAAACCGGAGAAGTGGGCTGCTGGAGAGAAAATGAATTCCTACTTACTCACTATTCAGGTGTAGACTTTGGGAGGGATGCCACAGAGGAGATTCAGGCTCTGGAGGGGGATGGAGGAGACAACTTCCAGCCCAGAACATCTGTGGTTCTCTGACTTGGCCCCATTGGACAGGGCTGTGAGGCATCTCTCATGGTGTCTCCCTCTCTCCTGCCAGGTAAAGCTGGCCATCCTCTTGGTCAGCTGCCAGCTATCCATTTTGGGAAACCAGGAAAGGATCCAAAACCGGGCTCTGAAATACTGGACTTAAAAGTAGACTTCCTACTTACAAGCTGGTAAGGAGCACATAGTCCTCTGGACACTGTGCTGCCTAAAATTATCAAAATATTCTCTATATAACATTTAGCCTGTGATACTGCAGGTGTGGGTATGTGTGCATACTTTTGTCCACATGTTCGTATACACACATGCACTTACTACACATATTTATTTACCCTCACAGAGACATCTTAATGCATATCTACACATACAAATGGAAATTCACCTCATGCACATAGACTCTCTGAGGTCACGGTGCTCCTCTGCTCCTCAGAGTAAGCCCACTGGTATGTAAGAGACTCTGTTCACATATTTTGCCATAAGCCAACTGGTTGTTGGTCGGTTGACCCCTGGGGCTGTCTTGCAGACAAATCTCCAAGATAGCATTTCTCAGATTGATGTGGAGGAGGGAACAGCTGCCTGGGGCTCCATGGACAGGGCAGAGGACATCACTGCCTCTTTCAGTCCAGGAACCAGCATCAGTGCCCACCAGTCTCTGGGGCAGGGCAGTCAAAATAAGCAGTTACCAAGCACTTAGGTCATGCCAGCACTGCTACGAACCACAATGGTGGTCTTTCCCTTTTGTAAAACCTCCATGCCTTTGCTCTGTGGCTCGGGGGGAGGCTCTGGGGTCCCGCACCCCCCCAGCAGGGAAAGCCTCTGCTCGCCATTAGCTGGGAGGACCCACCCAGAATCCAGAATAAAGGGAAGCTCCCGGCAGGTGGATTCCCTGGCACTGCACCAGACCACCAGCTGCTGCTGGGCCCACGGTTGCCAGCGCACAGGTCGGTGCAGGGGGTGCCTGGACTTCCCATGGACGTGCTTGGGGACTGGGTGGAGCTCCAACACCCAGCTCTGCAGCCCAGGGGGATGCTCCAGGGTCCTGCATCCCCCCAGCAGGGAGGGCCTCTGCTTGCCATTGGCAGGGAGGACCTGCCCAGCATTCGGAACACCAGGAAGCTCCCTAGAGCAGAATTCACCACAAGGCAGCAGCTTACAAGCCACCACCAGGCCCACGGACTCTGGCCGTGTCCCAGACGAGGCAAGGGGCTCCCAGAGATCCTGTGAAAGTGGAGTGGGGCAGAGTGGAGCTACGGTGAAATGGCTACGTCGCCGGGGGGGGAACTCCAGGTTCCTACAGCAGCCTCAGCGAAAGCCTCTGCACAGCACTAGTGGAGAGGTCCCGACTGGCAATCGTAAGGCGGGAAGGCCCTGGGGCAAAAGTAGCACAGCTAGGTGAGCTAACGACAGACTGCAGAAGATACCCATAGCTCTGCTGGGACCTATAGTGGACAAGTGTGATCTTGTGGGCTCTGTTAGGGACAAAGCAGCGATTATAGGTGATCCTGCTCCTGGCTGCTGGGAAAGCCCACAACACCACTGCAGACCACAAGGAGGGAGCACGTCTAAGTGGGCTGCAACAGTAGGCACCAGCAGCCTGAGACCCCCTTGCGATTGCCCCCACAACCAACGAGGGACCCCACAGGACCACTGTGACTACGAGGAGGGGTCCAGGTCCAGTCAGTAACAGCTGACAGGGTTCCTGGTTGGTGCAGTCTAAACAGCTGCCCCCCACGCCCCACCAGTTGCAACAAGTGGAAGCAGCTACTAAACTCTATCTCTATGCAGAGGCACAAATTCACGCCATCAAGCAGTATGAAAAAATATATTAAATCTCCAGAACAGAAGGAAAACGATAAGCACCCAGGAAACAATCCCAAAGACAATGAAATCTATAACCTAAATGACGATGATTTCAAAACTGCCATTATTAAAAAACTCAACGAGTTAAAAGACAATTCAGATAGACAACTCAACGAGTTCAGGAGCTATGTCACAAAAGAGCTTGACACTATAAAGAAGAACCAATTAGAAATACTGGAGATGAAGAACACAATGGAGGAGCTTAAGAAAAATCTGGACTCTGAACAGTAGGGTCGATAATATGGAGGATAGAATTAGCAATTTGGAGAATAGGAATACAGAAATGCTGCAGACAGAGGAGGAGAGAGAACTAAGACTAAAAAGAAATGAAGAAACTCTCCGAGAATTATCCAACTCAATTAGGAGATGCAACATAAGGATTATAGGTATACCAGAGGGAGAAGAGAAGGAGAAGGGGGCAGAAGACCTGTTCAAAGAAATAATAGCTGAGAACTTTCCAAACTTGGGAAGAGAGATGGAACTTCATGTGACAGAAGCCAATAGATCTACAAACTTTATTAATGCAAGAAGACCAACCCCAAGGCATATAGTAGTGAAACTAGCAAAAGTCAACGACAAGGAGAGAACACTAAGGGCAGCCAGGCAGAAGAAAATAACTTACAAAGGAAACCCCATAAGGCTATCAGCAGATTTCCCAGGAGAGACCTTACAGGCTTGAAGAGATTGGAATGAAATATTCAAAACTCTGAAGGACAAAAACCTGCAGGCAAGAATACTCTACCCATCGAAAATATCCTTCAAATACGATGGAGAAATAAAAACTTTCCCAGATAAACAAAAGTTAAGGGAGTTCATCGCCACAAAACCTCCTCTTCAAGAAATGATCAGGAAGAATCTCATTCCTGAAAAATCAAAAAAAGGAAAGGGGTTACAAAATCCAGAACAAAGGAGATAAGCAGAAGGACAATAACACAAAGTAACAGCTCTCCATCAGGACAAAATGCAAAAGAACCGGAAACAAGTGATAAAATGGCAACAGTAGGCCCCCACGTTTCAATAATCACTCTAAATGTGAATGGGTTGAACTCTCCAATCAAAAGACACAGAGTGGCAGGATGGATCAAAGAACAAGATCCAACAATATGCTGCCTCCAGGAAGCACACCTCAGCCCCAAAGACAATCACAGACTCAAAGTGAAGGGATGGAAGACAATACTCCAAGCTAATAATGAACAAAAGAAAGCAGGTGTTGCCATACTTATATCAGACGAAGTAGACTTCAAAGCAAAACAGATAAAGAAAGACAAAGAGGGGCAGTATATAATGATAAAAGGGACACTCCACCAAGATGACACAGCACTTATAAATATATACACACCTAACACAGGAGCACCAAAATTTGTAAAGAAACTATTAACAAAACTAAAAGGAGACATCAACAGAAATAGAATAATAGTAGGGGACCTCAACGACTCCCCATTAACACCAATGGACAGATCATCCAGACAGAAAATCAACAAGGAAATTATAGAATTAAATGAAAAATTAGAAGAGATGGACCTAATAGATATATATATATAGGACACTTCATCCAAAAACAGCAAGTTACACATTCTTCTCAAGCGTGCATGGAACATACTCAAGGATAGATCATATCTTGGGAAATAAAGCAAGCATCAATAAGTTCAAGAGGGTTGAAATAATATCAATATCATGAGGGAAACAAGAGAAAGAATAAACAAATGGGACTTCATCAGGCTAAAGAGCTTCTTCAAGGCAAGGGAAAACAGGATTGAAAAAAAAAACAGCCCACTAATTGGGAAAAAATATTCACAAGTTATTTATCCAACAAAGGGTTAATCTCCATACCATACAAAGAACTCACACAACTCAACAATAAAAAATCAAACAACCCAATTACAAAATGGGCAGGGGACATGAACAGACATTTCTCCAAAGAAGATATACGAATGGCCAATAGACACATGAAAAGATGCTCATCATCACTAATCATCAGGGAAATGCAAATCAAAACTACACTAAGATCTCACCTTACACCTGTTAGAATGGCAAAAATATCCAAAACCAAGAGTGACAAATGTTGGAGAGGCTGTGGAGAAAAGGGAATCCTCATACACTGTTGGTGGGAATGCAAACTGGTGCAGCCACTATGGAAAACAGTATGGAGATTCCTCAAAAAGTTAAGAATAGAAATACCTTATGACCCAGCCATCCCACTACTGGGTATCTATCCTAAGAACCTGAAATCAGCAATTCCAAAAGTTCCATGCACCCCTATGTTCATCGCAGCATTATTCACAATAGCCAAGTCATGGAACCAACCTAAGTGCCCAGCAACTGATGATTGGATAAAGATGTGGTATATATATACAATGGAATACCACTCAGCCATAAAAAAGGACAAAGTTGTCCCATTCACAACAACATGGATAGACCTTGAGGGTATTATGTTGAGTGAAATAAGCCAGACAGAGAAGGATGAACTCTGTATGACTCCACTCATAGGTGGTAGTTAACATATGAACAAAGAGAACTGATAGGTGGTTGCCGGGGAAAGGGGGGTGGGGGTAGGGCACTAGGGGTGAAGTGGTGCACCTACAACATGACTAATAATGATGTACAACTGTAACTTCACAAGGATGTTAACTTTCATAACCTTAATAAAAAAAAATAGGCAAGATAAAAAAAAAAAAAAACCTCCATGCCTTTGCATCAAAAGTTTTTCTTCCTCAAATGCCTGTCTATGGTCAGTGTTTAGGGCCTAGCTCGAGACAGGATGCTGCTGCATCCAGGGAGCTTTCCATCGTCCCCACCTCCCCTTCTCCCCAGTTGGAATTTGTCACTGATTTCCCAGTCCTTCTCCACTCCATTCTTTCTATCTTGGTGCATTATAATATAGTTGTGTGCATACCTCCCTCTCCAGACTCAGATCATAGCATGGGAAACATGGTATATATCCATCTTTGCATTTGCACCATCTAGTGTGGTACCGTTATAACTCCCAGTGTCCAATTGATCTGAAATGGTTCCTCACCCTTGGGCAGTTAATGCCCCTGTGACTTGGACATGGGGAGAGAACACATCCTTCTGCTGATAAAGGCAGGAGAAATTTAATCAGTGCTGAGCACTGTGCTAGGTTCTGGGGCTATAAAGGCACATACAGCACATTTCCTGGCTGCTAAGATCTCATAGTCTAGAGAGAAATACGGAAATTTAAATACACTGTTTTAAGGAAGTGGGGTACAGAGTAAGGGTGCAGAAGTTGCACAAATCTGGGCCTCAGAGTGACAATGCAGGTTTTGTTGCTCACTGAGCAGTCCTTTCCCTGGTGCCTGGCACACTGTGTGACTTAGGCAGCACCAGCTGGTCAGGGGCAGAGAAGCCATGCCAGACAGCAAAGGGATGTGGATTCCCAGTGAGCTGCCCCAACCCCCAGAGCTCTGGACTTCACTCCTTTGCCAGGATGAATTGCCTGGGTGGGGACACCCAGCCCAGCATCCAGCCCAATAACTGAGGGACCTTAGTTCATGAGTTGTCATCCATGGCATACCTCCAAGCCATCTTCAGCCCTAAAATCTGGTCAGTGGTACCACTAGAGATGGAGACGTAGTGACCAGCAGAGGTGGCACTAAGTGCTGCTGCCTGATACGGCATCTGTGAGAGCTTCAACCACAGGTTTTCCTGGCTGACATATGCAAACACTCCATCACTGAACTTGCCTGGGCCTTCCTACCACCTAGGATGACCACTGAATGAAGCAGGGCCCCTTACTGCTGGTAGCTCAGCAAGCTGGATGGACTCTCCTGCTTTTGTTCCACAAGGACATTTGCAATCAGAGTTGCATGGGCTGAGTTGTTCTCCATGCCCCTGAACTTAGAGCTGGCAAGCATCAATGTCTTGTTAGAGATAGCGCTGAGATCGGTGTAATAGAGGAACTTCGTGAAATACTCCTCCCGCTCATCCTTCTGAAAGTACACCCAAATGATGAGTGCACTGAGAGCCTGGTCCTTGTTGAGCACATGCAAGTCTTGATCTTGAAATAGGTGGCTGAAGATGACAGGTGGACAGATCATGGAGCCCTCAGGACTGGACCAGTAGTGGAAGTTGTCACAAATGCCAGAGTAGGCCAAGTCTGATACCTCTGAGCTCAAACATCTCAGCCAAGATGAGGTAGTGCAAACAGTTGAGAAAGCTAGTGGACTTAATCAGGAAGCCATTGCAGTGGATTCAAAGGCATGTTGTGTTGAAATACTGGGCCCCATTAAGGAGGTTCTCCATGTTCTGCTCCGAGATCACCACCTTGTCGCTGTAGAAGTAGTCCAGTAGCTGGTCCACCATGGCCAGACTCAGGTAGTTGGGGTTAAGGGTGATAAAGAGCTCTTCACATCATCACTGGAGATGAGGCCCTTCACTACTGGAGAGGCAGCAGCCAGCACATTGCAATGTGCAAAGAAGACGTCGTGGTCCAGTCAGGGCCATGTCCCTGTACTCTTTGCATCTCCTCTGTTTGTTCAGTTTCTGCAGCAAAAAGCCATGAGTTTCTCAGTGATTTCCCATTTCATGGTGCTTCTTGCTGGCTGAGACAGAAGACTAGCAGCATGTAGTAGAGAAGACTTCCACAGCCATTGGGATTCAGACTGATGGTTGTTTGTGGATAGGGAGGAGTAGAGGCTGAGAGAGAAGGTGATGTCATAGAGTCAATGAGGTCATCACAATGCAGGTCCCCCTGAGTGCTTTCTCAGAGGCTCAGGGCCTTTCTTGCCTCTGATGGCTCCAATCTGCCCAGGCGAGATACCCTATCAGGACCTGGTGCACAGGGCTCAGAGCTCAGGAGGAAACTCAGGGTTGGATAGCAACTCCCACCTGGGACCTTCAAACCTCAGTTCAAGGCTGCTTCTGGAATGTCAGAGCCAGTTTGGGCAGGGGGTGGTGTAGGCAGGGATAAGGGCAGGCTAGGGGAAGGAAAGAGATTATTAGATCATCTAGAAGTATCCTCCCATGGTACAGGAAGGAAACTGAGGCCCAGAGAAGAGAAGGGACTTGCCCAACATCACACTGCCACTTGGAAGTAGAACAGGCCCTGGAACCCAAGCTTTCTGTATCTTAGTACTGTCTCCATCCTTCCAGGAAGCTCCTCACTACTCAGCTTTCCCCAGTCTCTGATTCTCAGGCCTGGAAGTACTTTTCTTTGTCAAGGCTCCTGGCCATCAGACAAGAAAGGCCCTGTCCTTTGGCTTCTGAGCATTGTGGCCACAGATAACCACTCTTCTTTAAAATAGAGGGAGAGGTGGAGGCCACTCACTGGAGCAGGGATGCCAGAGTTAGCCACTCCCTGGGGGATGGGAGGGCCTCTAAAGCCCTGATTATTTTTCCAAGTCTCTAGGTGTAAAACACTGGGGGCTGTGGTAGGCCAGCTGTCTCCATCAAGTGTGGACTTGGACAAGTTACTCAGACTCTCTAAACCCCAGTTACCTCATGTGTGAGGTGGGAATAATAGTACCTGCCTCAAAGGTTGTTAAGAGTTTAAATGAGAAAATGACCAAAGAGCGTTAGCACAGTGTTTGGCTCACAGTAAATGTTCAATACGTGCTAGCTGCCATTTTGTTGTTAGTTCCGTACAAGAGAGGGGAACCCTGCCTGGTCTTTTGGCGCCATCCTCTCACCCTCCAGCACTATATCAGACCAGACAATGTTCCACTGCTATTCACAGGGCTTTCTCCATGTTTTCATGGAGAACACGTTTCATGGAAAATGTTTCTCCAAATTTTCATGGCCAATTTTTTTCACAAGTGAGTGGCCACATCCTTCTTCCTAGACTGTCTTAGTCTGGAAGCTCCACTGAAACCTATTCACCATGGTGACCCTGCTGGTATTTGAAATCCCAGTGGCATAGCTTTCAGCATCACAGCTACATGCAGCCTCCATGGTATGACAACCAGATGGAGGGTGTGGTTCCCTGAGCAGGAAAGAACCCGGGGTGACAGGTGGTGAGAGCCACCAAATCTTAACCACTGGACCACCAGGTCTGGCAGAATTGTTTAACTTGCTTAACACGAACAGTATTAATTACTCTATTACTTTCAGCAACCTCTTTCTCCACCATTTTTAGTTTAGTTATACAAGAATGCTCAAGAAGCCAAGATGGATGGTTTGATTCTCCTCAGGGTTATTTATATCTACCCCAGTGGCTCCCAAAATGTGCCCCTACCCCCAGCTGTAGTAGGATCTCCTAGGAATTTGTTTAAAATGCAGAATACCAGGCCCCACCCCAGTGAGGTGAATCCAAAGCTCAGGAGGTCAGGTGCCAGTAAACTCCCTTTCAACCAGCCCTCCACAGGCCTGTCATGCAGGCTGAAGTTTGAGAGCCACTACTCCACCTCTGGCTACTCCTAACTACTTCACCATCACCCGTATCCTTGCTAGGAATCTGCATTTTAACAAGAACCAGGTGATATAAGTAAATAGAAGTTTGAGAAGCATTGGTCTACCTCAGAGCCATAAACCTAACCCAAATTCCTACGTCCCACAACCACTTGCACACAGAGTATCTATGAGTGGTTTCTGGGGAGGGGGACGAGGGAGACCAGCAAAAAGAGCAGTGTCGTTTAATCTCTTTGAATTTGAATCTGTCACTCCCATGGATAAAACATCAGCACTGCATGCCCGACTAGTTAGGCAGAGCATATTAGCGGTGCCATCTTTTGTTTGTCACAGACAGCACATAAGTACCATTGAACCACCTTGGAAATTTATTGCTCTTAGGTGTCAGTGTTATTTCATAAGTGTTCTTTTTTCTTTTAAAATAAGTGAATTTCAATTTTAATCCCAGGCATAATAAAATTACATTAGACTAGCTAACCTTTGTGTGTATCACCAATATTGTAGTGGGAATCTGTCATTTTAAAACAAACCAAGGGGATATACCTTTTCTGTTCTAACAAGGGTACCTTTGCCTGACAAGAGATTTTCCCATATTGAGGTATACGGGGTGACTATCAGGTTCAGGACTGCTTCAGCTTGAACTAGGGAGGCCTGATTTATGGCCTGTTGGGGATGCACTGTACATCTGCTCTGACCATTAAAGAATGTGCTTTCTTAAGAATGCATACTTCCCCTCCTATGCCCTATGGGTAATGCCACTATTAGTCCCTTTGCTGACAACAGGGTCATATTGACTGCTAATTGGCAACTGAATACCTCTTTGAAACTCTGAAAATGTATCCTGGGTGTGTTTTATGTTCTTTATTCTAAAAAGACAGAAGACTATACTGAAAACCACACTTCTCTGGAATACTTTCTAAGGCCTCCCTGGGTTATAAAGCTCACTCTGACTCAAGTAAACCTCACCTTATTTCTCTCATCTATAAAATGCTTATTGGTTATTTTGCGTCGACACACTTAACAAGTGCGTCTCCCCTCAGCCTCCTGCCGCAGCCTCCACCTCCTTGCAGCTTGTGGAGAGGGGAAGTGTCTCCAGAATTCCAACTTTAACTGGGACCTCCCTCAAAGGCTCAGAAATTTTCTTCCAAAGCCTGCACCCTAAGGTCCCTGCCTCACTCTTCCTTTGCTCTTCTCTCATTTTCCTCCATTGAGTCTCAAGTCTGTCCCGAGTCCACCACGAACATGTTGACTTTCTGAGGAAACTTGCCAGGTGAATTACACCTTTGTGCCTGAGAATCCTGCAGTCTCCCTGCTCAATCTGGCCTGACTCAGCCTAACACTACCACCTGCTTTTTAAGGCAGTTCCAGTTTCACCTCTACTTCCTCCCAGGCTAGGGCCCCGCCTCAATGCAACACAGCCCAGCTCTCTGAGCTTTGCTAACCCAGGAAGTAGCATGGTCAGTTCTGTGGGGCCCATACAGAATTTGACTTGCCTCTCTCCTTTCTTAAAGCAATCTTGGTATTGTGGCAGATCAGAATTGGCCACCACAAAATGTGTCTCTGTGGCTTATTTTTAAGAACTCTGAAAGAAATTTTGACCTCCATCCCAACTGCCTGAAAGAATTTAAAATAGAAATTCCTGTTCCAGGAAGGAGCTAATAGCATAAGATAACTGCAGTGTAACATAAAATATGTCTCTCAGGTCACATTGTCTGTAGTTGGTCCATTTACATTTCTGTCCACATGTAAATTGCCTTCCACCCCCTTGAAGTCCCAAATCACTATCCTCAACATCCTCCTTTGTCTTTAGCTGAAGATGGTATTTAAGATGAGAGCCTCCACCATTTTGGGGAGTTGCTCAGTTTTCCTGAGTGTTTCCCATGTATACATGTTATAAAGCTTTGCTTGATTTTCTCCTGTTATTCTGTCTTATGTGAATTTAATTTGTAGCCCAGCCTGAAGTACCCAGAGGGTAGAGGATATGTCTTCCTGCCCTACAGAAGAAAAATGTCTAAAGCCCATTTTCAAATTAGATAACTATTCTTCCATAGAAGCAAAGAGTTTATTTTTCCCCTGCTCCAAAGCAAAGATTTTTAATCAAGCCTTAAAACAAATTTGGCCTTGGGTTTTTAATTACTTAGTATCAGGAAAAATAATATAACTATCCTATCAAACAATTTTATTTCAAAAAGAAATATGTTTCCGTCTCAAATGTACTATTAGAAGATCTGGGAATGGTAAACCAGTTTGACTTCTACCCACATCCCACAGAATTGTTTATGTTAAAATCACTCATGTCCATTGAGACAGTTCATCTTTTAAAAAATTTCATTCTACCAAGAGTTAGAAGCAAAATATGTACAGTATTATCTAAACATTCTAGAGTCAAATTCTGACTTTAGTTTTGATTTCAACAGAAATTAACAACTTCATGAGCGGCACACAAATTCATTTTAAGAAGGCAAATCTTTTGACTTCTTGCCTTTGTTGGTTTTCTCAGTTTATTTGGTTTTCTTTTTAAGCACACAATGGTAGTTTTTCTTTGAAGTTAAAGCTCAAAAATATCATCGAATATTTCTGTTTCCAACAATAGACACACAGCTTTTAATAGAAATATTGGATAATTCGATCACAAGAGTTCAGACTGATATATAGCAAACATAGTCAAGAATAATGTCTTCCACTAGAGGCCCCAAACATATTATAACTCTGGATATGTTCTCAGTCTAAGCTTCTCAAAGAAACTCAACCCAGTAAATGGGTGGAAATTCCTCAATTATCTGGATTACTCAGTTTTGTTTTGTTTTTTTAAAGATTTTATTTTTTCCTTTTTCTCCCCAACGCCCCCCGGTACATAGTTGTATATTCTTCGTTTTGGGTTCTTCTAGTTGTGGCATGTGGGACGCTGCCTCAGCATGGTCTGATGAGCAGTGCCATGTCTGCGCCCAGGATTCGAACCAACGAAACACTGGGCCGCCTGCAGCGGAGCGCGCGCGAACTTAACCACTCGGCCACTGTGCCAGGCCCCTGGATTACTCAGTTTTTATCCTGCCTGAATAGGAAGAATATCTTCCTCCTATGAATTAATTCCATATATTGCCTAGTAATTTGAAAGGTCGAGAATTCATTTTTCCTTTCTAGGTATCTATAAGCAAAGTAGGAGAAAAAGATTGAGTTTGCAGTGCTCTACTCAAAAACACACCATGTTCCAAAAGTTTATAAGTACCATACCTACTTTTGACCTTTGACTCCCATTTTCCTATAGAACATTTTCTAAATGGATGGCCCACCAATGCCTATTAAGCCCATAATATAAATGAAATAATATTAGAAACAACATCTATAACTGCTTATGAGAAAATTTACTCAATCTCAGACTCCAACTTGAGGCCACCTAAAGAGCATTTTTAACAAGACTTCCAACCAATTCTGAAGTCGCTCATTTGGGAACCACTACGCTACATTATCTTCCTCAAATAATCCACTGTCTCAGACGGCAGCAACCCAACACCAGCCTCTCCAGCTGCTGCCTGAAATATTCATAGTCTATGCTACTTAAGAAAGGGATATGCTTATGCTTTAGCTTGTGACAAATCAGTTTATCATGAAAATTAAGAGGGCTACAAAGAAGTCTCACATACATTCTTGCACTGATTTTGGGCAGGAAGGGTACTCATGTCCACAAAAAGGTGTGATTCAAAGTCCCTCAAAGTAGGGCCAAATTTTTCCTGGAGAAGTTCTGTATCTGCTTAAGTGCCCAAACAATCACTCAATAAGGCCCCAAAGTTCAGAATCTTAGAACATGGGAGATTTTCTAAGAAACAATTTAAATACACCTGATCTAAACTGAACCCACTCCAATGCAGGTACTCCTACTGCTTACGTGAAAAAGTAATGAATGACTAAAAATAATCAATTAAGTAATCCTAACACAATAATTCAGATTTTTTTTTTTTTAAAGGAGTATACTTCTCAGGAGGAACAAAGGTAAAACTACTAAAGACTGCAGATTCTCTTTAGTGGCTAAAACAGTGATCACCTTTGCTTATATTCAACCTTTTGTTACCAAAACTAACCGCTAAGTTTGCTTAGGCTATCTATATAGTGAGATGCAGTAAAGCATGATGGCTAAAACACAGACTCTGGAACAAGACAGCTTGGGTTCATCTCCCAGATAACACTCTTAGTAGCTGCACCATCTCTAGCAACTTATTTAACCTCTCTGTGCTCCAGTTTCTTCATCTGCACAATAAGGACAATACTAGCATCAACCATAGAGGACCACAGAGAAAATTAAATGAATTAATCTAGGTAAAGCACAAAGAATAGAACCTTGTACGTAATCAACACACAGTAAGAGACCACTATTATTTAGATATTAAAAAATAAGTAGGATTTGGAAAAACTGAAGGAGGATAGGCATTCCAAGAGCTGAAGTAACAATCAAAAAGTAACAGAGATAAAAAAGAGATACACATATGGACAACAGGGCATTCTATTTCCCTGGAGAATATTCATGAGAAATAATCATAGAGGTTGGGAATAATGAAGGCACAATTATGCTGGCCTTGCATGCTAGATCAAAAAATATTTCTTTTACTTAGAAAGCAGCCACTTAAATTTTTGAACTGATTAGGTCTGTGCTTTAGCAACACTAATTATCAAGGTTCTATCATATCACTATTATTAACGCAATTTTGATGTTCTCTGCCCTCTTACTAAGAGTTAGCAGACCCAAAAATGCATTGTCCTGCTAACACACTGTCAGAATCTATCACTGAACTGTCGCATATCTGAACCATCTGAAATTCTCACTGTGCCTGGTACATGGTAGGCATTCAATAAATGTTGCATCGTTACTTTTAGTTGCCACGAGAGCGGTGAACAGAGAAAGAGGGTAACCACTGAAGGAAATATATATTATAAATGAAGCAAATGAAGTAGCCAAATAACAGTTTATAATTAAGCTAAAATGTAAGTAACTCTTGATCAATATATTTGCCTAAAACCGTGGGAGTGACAGGTAGCTATCAACCTTACTTTTCATTAAAGCAGATAAAATGGATCCTTGTGTATTTTTAAATCTCAAAATTTAGCTGACAAACTGGTACAGTCTTGTCAAAGGATTATTTGGGCAATATCTTTGTAATGGACTACCCAGTAGTCTTGTGTGAGAATAAATTTAAAGAACATTTCCTCAAGATGCCTGGACTCCCCCGTTCACTGCAGCATTAATCACAGTAGCTAAGATATGGAAACAACCTAAGTGTCTGACGGATGCAGATGTGGTCTATACAGACAGTGGGATATTATTCAGCCACGAGAAAGAAGGAAATTCTGCCATTTGCAAAAACACGGATGAAACTGGAGGACATAGTGCTAAGTGAAATAAGCCAGACAGAGAAACACAAACGCTATAGGATCTCACTTGTATGTGGAATCTAAAAAAACAACCTTATTTTAATTTAAAAAGTCAAACTCACAGAGAGAGGAGAATGGTGGTTATCAGGGGCTCAGGAGCAGGGGAAATGGGGAGATGCTAGTCAAAGGGCATAAGCCTTCACTTATAAGTTGAATGATGAGCAATTCTGAAGATCTAATGTACAGCATAGTGACTATAGTTAGTAAGACTGTATTGTATACTTGAAATTTGCTAAGAGAGTAGATCTTAAGCATTCTCACTGAAAAAAAACCAAACATAACTATATGAGGTGATGGATGTATTAACTAACCTGATTGTGGTAATAATTTCACAATGTATACATATATCAGATCATTGTGTCGAACACTTTAAATATATACAATTTAATTTGTCAATAAAAAAATGCAGATTTCCTCAAAAAGGACAAAATCATGCTAGACAGGAAAAATAAAGGTCCAACTCCTGACCTGCCTCCAACAGGTAACTAGAGGAAGGGCCAGCTCACAGTAGCTGTAGGTTTCCATGGAGCACACACTGTCTACCTGTCTGCGTCACACACCACAGGCGTCAGGTGTGAAAAGGACCCCTTCCCCTCACCTTGAGTAAGGACAATTAGAGTCCACTATCCTACAGACACCTTTGTAGTCAACTGTTTGGTGCATTCCTTAAAAAAAAAGAAAAAAGAGTTTGTTTGAGACACCAGTAAGAGTAATATGCTAATAGTTAACATAGTAAGAAAAAAGTGTTCACTAACGGATTCTCCACAGAGCTTGGAAGCACATCATGACATAGGAGGGTTGATCTAAGAGTTTATTAAGCACATATCCCCAGGTTATTGATTTTTTTCCTGGTGGTGACAGGGGAAAATCAGCTCCCAAAAACATCAGTCAGTGCTTACTTTTAGACACTTAAAAAAAAGTAGGCTCAGTAAGAGCACCCCTTGTATAGTAAGCAAGTTATGTATTTAGCTTCTTGGGCAATCGATCATTCTAGTAACATAAACAGAAAGCAAAGTAGGCCCAGATTTCCACATTCCTTCTTCTAAAGTACCTTTCAGTTACAATTTTACACTAAAACAAAACAAAAAAGTTCTGGCTGTCTTGTGCTTTTTAAAGTTTCAAGTATCTTCCAAGTATTAGAATTTAAAACACTGAAATGTATTCAATTAAATAAGCTCCTGGCAGAATTGTCAACAACGCTCCACTATCCATTCTGGTACCGTCTCCAGATGATTCCTAATCCCCCTGGCTTCTCCCTACCAAGTACTTGGATACCACCTTTACCCTGCCTGCCCCCACTGCTTGGTTGTGCTTTGGGAATTGTAATTACAGTGATCCTGCCTTTAGAAAGTCCTCAGAGCACAAAGCCTCTTTGTATGACTGGGGCGCGCATGGGCACTTTCCGGGCTCCACGGCAAAGGGTGGGTAGTAGCAACATAGGCAGCAATGAAGGAAGAGAAGCTGGAGCCCTAAGATGGCCCTCAGTCTGGCTCAATACTGTTCAAGGGGTTTACTTATGGGTGCCCAGTCAAAAGGTTCTGCAAAGCCTCTGCACTCTTCCCATGGGAGAAGGAGGGGATCAGGACTGTCAGAAAAGGTGGGCAGATCACCACCAAGCCCAGAAGGCAAGGAAGCAGAAGGAAGCATGAAGAAAAAAAAGAAAGCAATGGCTGAAGCGCACTCCTCCGCACTGTTGTCAGTACCTCAGGGAATGAAGTCTCTGACAGTGAAGGCCATCACCCCAATGAGTCAGTGGTTAGTACTGGGATTACTGGCCCATAGTAGATGCTCCAATATGTACTGAGGCAGTGACAAATAGAAATGGCAAGCAATAGGATGTATTGGAGTATATGAGGAAGCCATTTGGTATAAACCTAATTCAGCCTGACTTTGTTTTTCCAAAAGGGCCTGACATGGCCACTGAGCACGCATTGTATATCTGCTTTAAACATTTACTATGGCAAGAACAAATGCCCTTAAGATAAAGATTCAACTTCTCTCCACATTGGCATTTCCTTAAGGATGAGCATCTTTCCTTGGGTAGGAACTGGTTGCTGTGCTCACCTTTGACCACCCAGCTCACCTGTCACCACCCAGCTCAAGACAACAGAACTGCCATCCTGCTGTGTCCACCAAGACAGCAGACCTACATGCTGTGCCCATCAATCGCTGTGCCAACAGAGCAGTCTCGTGACTATTGTAAAAGGGACATTTCAATCCTATGTGAAACAACCTCTTTGAGGGTATATAACCACTCTGCACACCCTACTTGTTTGGTGCCCTTTCTTCCTTCGGGAAGAAAGGCCCCGGGCCATGGTCCTCACATTTTAGCTCAGAATAAACTCACCCAAATTTTCATTTATACATTGGTTATGGATTATTTTCAGCAACAGCAACAACAAAAATCTGCATAGCAAGATAAATCTATTAGAAATTCTAAAAAACAAAACAGCCTAAAAGCCAAATGGAAAGTAATTTTTGTTCTTTATGAGAGTCCGAATGCCTATCTGCAAAACCGATTATGAAATGAATACTTGTTTTACTTTTAGCCTAGCCTACTGCCTCTGTCAAGCCTTCAAAAGTGCCACTTTCTAGCTCTGGGACAATAAAACACATTTCAATGGAAGATCAGTGAGCACCATCTGCACACACTGACATCAGAGGGGCTGAAGCAGAACGGACACAGACAGGTAACTTTCAACTCAGGGGACATCCCAACAGCACTGCAAAATGTCCTACTAATTCAATGCTTGCTACTCTCTCTTCCAGGGATGTATTTTGCCTCCTTCAACAGGGTCAAATGATTATATATATCAAAATTCACAATCTCTCTCTTATTTCTACACATATTTTACCACAAAAGCAGACAATGCAGGAACAGCTTTCCACATCCTGGCCTGACGGAACTACTGATAAACCCCAGTGCGATCCCATCATTCTCCTCCTCCACCTGCCCAGCATCACTCCAGCTAACTGTTCTGACCAGTCCCTGGAACAGCATTAATAACCATTTAAGGAGAACCAGATAAAAAACCAAACAAACCACTTTGGGTAAGGCCTATATGTGAGAACTGTTTACTCTCCTCGTGTGAGCATAAGACTATTTTTCTTAAACATTTTTAGTTTTAGTTACATACCTTTCCTTCAAAAAAAAATCCTTCAAGACAGCAGCAAAAACACAATGGAACTCTATTCATCATCCCCAATCATGTTTAAAAATAATAAAAAACAATTGAAACCACTGCAAATGTCCCTCTCCCGTGAGCCCACAGAACAGCACTCTGCCATCACAGCTGTTCTGAAAACCACGCTGGCATTCTGCGTGAGAGCAGCGGCAAGTCTAGCCTTGGTCCTTGCTTCAGCTCTTCTCCTCCACCCACGAAAAAATGAAACAGCAGGAAGCATAAACAACCACTTAATGGGGAACACAAATGGGTAAATATTTCCAAAATTGGCTAAAAAGCCTCAGGTTTTCAGAAATTCAAGAATGCTAGGGGCTGGCCCAGTGGCTCAGCGGTTAAGTGCACACGTTCCACTTCAGTGGCCCGGGGTTTGCTAGTTTGGATCCAAGGTGTGGACATGGCACTGCTTGGCAAGCCATGCTGTGGTAGGCATCCCACATATAAAAAATGTGGAGGAAGACGAGCATGGATGTTAGCTCAGGGCCAGTCTTCCTCAGCAAAAAGAGGAGGATTGGCAGTAGTTAACTCAAGGCTAATCTTCCTCAAAAACAAAAAAAAAAAGAAAGAAAGAAATTCAAGAATGCTAGTATGGGGGAAATAGGAAGAGAAAAATAACATTGTATTTCCCCCTGCAAGTGATCACTGTAAGAATGCAAAGGCAAATGTGGTACACAGCTACTTTCTCTCCTCCTATCATTCTTTCATGCCCTACAAAACAGCAAATATCACACGGGTCCAAATTAGTCCTACTCCTGCAGGAGGGGCAATAGAAGGCAGCCGGGGGGCTAGTTGGGGCAACACTGAAATGGAGTACAGCCCAGGGTCAGAAGTCTAAGGCAGTGCTTCTCCAACTTCAGTGGGCATCAGAATCTACTGGGGAGCTTTTTCAGAATCAGATTTCTGGGTCCCTCCCAATAAGACAAGTCAGAATGCCCCGGAGCACTTATATTTTGACAAAGCTCAAACTGCTGACCTAGGTCCATTAGAATGTTTAGAAAGATGGGGAAATCCTCCACACCTATCAGCAATTCCAAAATAAAAGTGAGCCATGGCAAACTAGGCTGTGCAGGTCAAAAAGAGGTGACAAAAGGATCACCAGCTGCGGTCTAACAGGCTGTGCTGGACAGGAGCCTGTAGCTAGTTTCCTTATTACAAGGTAAAACCCTGTGCTGTATGAAAAAAACAAATTTCACATGTGACAAATATTTCAAATATCTTAAAAAGTATTTAAAATAATATAATCAATATCCCTGTCCCTACACCCAAGATAAGCAAATCTGAATTTGCAAAAAAGGTCTGATTCACATGTTTTCAGTAATAGAATATTACAGCTATAACTATAGCCCTATCCAATCCCATTCCTCATCTTCTCTTCCCAGAGATCATCACTACTCTGAACTTGGTGTTAGTTGTTACCATGCGCGTTATTAATCTATTACTACGTATGTACACAGCCACAAATACAATAATTTTGCATGCTTTCAGATTTTACACAAGTGGAAACATTCTGTAAGAATTCTTCTGTTATTCGCTCCCTGACCCCATATTATATTTGTGAGAGTTGTCAACAAAAATAATCCATAGCCAATCTATAAATGAAAGTTTGGGAGAGTTTATTCTGAGCTAAAATGTGAGGACCATGGCCCGGGGTCTTTCTTCCCAAAGGAAGAAAGGGAACCGAAGAAGTGGGGTGCACAGAGTGGTTATATACCCCCAGAGAGGATGTTTCACATAGGATTGAAATGTCCCTTTTACAATAGTCGCAAACTGCTCTGTCAGCACAGCAATTGATGGAAACAGCATGTAGGTCTGCTGACTTGGTGACCACAGCAGGGTGGCAGGTCTGTTGTCTCAAGCTGGGTGGTGACAGGTGAGCTGGGTGGTCAAAGGTGAGCACAGTAATCAGTTCCTAGCCTAAGGAAAGATGCTTATCCTTAAGGAAATGCCACTGTGGGGGGAAGCTGCACCTTTATCTTAAGGCCATTTGTTCTTGCCATAGTAAATGTTTAAAGCAGAGATACAATGCGTGCTTGCCGTGCTCAACAGTCAAGGTCAGGCCCTTTTGGAAAAAACAAAGTCAGGCTGACTTAGGTTTACACCAAATGGCTTCCTCATATACTCCAATATATACTAATTTTTGCCATTTCTATTTCTCAGAGTCAAATATTTTAATCCACGTGGCTATAGATTGTTTTTCACCATGCTATACCATCAATTGTGCAGGACTATCTAACAATTTGTGTATTCCACTGCTGGTGGACATTTAAGCTGCAATGAGCATTCTTGTACTTCTTTTGGACAAGTGTGCAAGGATTTCTTTGAGTATAACCAAAAATGGACATTTTGGGTAAATAGGTATGTTTGCCCTCTTTCGATTAGACATCACTATACTACGCTTCAACACGGCTGGATCCAGTTATATTCCCACTAGCAGTGTATAAAAGTTGATTTCCCCACAACCTTACTAATACGGTTATCACGTCACTCAATTTCTGCCAATCAGATGGGTGTGAAATGGTATCTCATTGTTTCAATTTGCATTTCCATGGTTATAAGTCTTTGACAAGTAAATCTTCATGCTTTTATATATATATATCTGTCAAATATGTGTTTCTCAGTTTGGAAAAATCTAACCCGTCTTGTCTGAATCAGGGCAGCTCTTCCCCAGCCACCGCGCCAAGTCATCACAGTTAGAAAGCTGAGGTGCAGAATGCAGCAAGAAAACATCTGAGTTAAACACGGAATCATCTTGGACAAAGGGCCCCAATTAATGCATTTGCTAATTAGTCTCTCCCTTCCCCTTTTGTCAAATCTTACCTGCAAGACAATAGTACCAGCCTGCAACCTTAGAACAGGAGAAAGAATGGGAGTGGGGAGTGCAAAAACTAAAACATGTATATAAAAGTACTACAACTGTCTTCACTCAAAGAAAATGAAGTGATTGCAGACCAACCGCTATTACTCAACCTTGTAAGATACTATCCACTCCTAACAGACTCCTCTCAAACTCATCAGTTTCGCTCCCTCTTTGAAAGACTCCCATCTTTGTCTCCAGACTAGAGACTGTCCCCCTCCCCTCAGCAACCCTTTCATCTCCCTTCCCCCACAATGACTACATGTCCCCTCATTTTCCCCATTCTACAGCTTCTGGTTTCTAGCTCCACACGACCCTCTTCATTGCCTATAACATGTCACCCCCTCCCTCGCCTTAGAACTCCAAGTCCTCTCTTCCTTCCCTTTCCAAGATGCATCCACAGTAAACAATCCACTCAATCACCCACCCCAAAGAAAAACACGAATCGCATGCAGTACATGGCCCCCGGTTACATGCCAGGCAGGAGGGTGATTCGTCCCAGCTTCCTTCCCCCTTCGCCTGGGACTGCTGTCCTGTCTCTGGAGGTTCTCGAAGGGTGACAGGTCCAGACCACCTGGAAAAAACTCATTCGGCCTTCTGTTGCAGTTTACCAGGGCCATACGTGCATTTCTGTTTGAGGCATGAACGAAACTCGCGTCATTTCGTGAAAAAGACACCTTCACCGGCCTCTCCCCAAAGTAGGCTGGCCTCCCTCTTAGTAACCCCAGCTAGGACGCTTTAGTCCATGGAGCGGTAGGGAAAGTGGCCTGGCAGAAACCAAAGGGTCCCCGCGCTAAGAAGTTTCTGAAGCTCCTTCCCCCTCGCTCAAGAAAGCCCTCTTCCCCGAGAGCACAGCCCTTCCAGCAGTCTCTCCCCCTGCGGCTCCCCAGGGCACCACCAAGCCCCCAAAGCGGCCCCTGACCTCCGTCCGACGCCGCCAGAGATCCTGTCTTCTAAGCCAGGCCATACAGCGTTGGGTGGGCCTGCCTGGGCCCAGGGCCTGGCGCCCCTCCTCCCGATCAACCTCTCCCGGTTCTCGGGGGTGGGGGCTCTTCCTCCTCCCAGCCCCCTGCTCAGGCCCGCGCCGGCCCAGGATGGCCCTGAGTCCCAGCCAGGCTACGACTCTCGCCGGCTGTGTAAGCCTCAGTTTCCCCCTTTGCCCAGCGGAGACCTGGAGAGATCCTGCCCCGCCCGCCCGAGGCGTGGAGCTGCCCCCCGGGGGGAAGGCACGCTCCGTGAGCCGCTCTGTGCGGCGGGGACGCAGGGCTCCCAGGGGCTCGGGGCCGCACAAGGCTCCCCCAGACCGCGCTCCTCCCCTCGGCCGGGCCGCGCGGCTGCACCACACGCCCTTGCCCGCCCCTCTCCGAGACCACCCCAGACCCCTGCCAGTCTGGCCCGCTCCCGACACCGTACGCGCTCCCAGCGCTCGGCCGGAGGGGCCGCCACCCTGCGTGGCCGCCCGGAGAGGCCAGTGGCCCGGAGGGCTGAGGCGGCGGCGGAGACCGCAGCAGAAGCGCTTCCGCTCACGGCGGGACTGCGAGCAGCGGCTAAGGCTGCAACTCGACTCCAGCGCGGCCGGCTGAGCCTGGGGCCCGACTGCAGGCCTCTGCGGCTCCGGGAGGGGGAGGAGGCGGAGTCGGGAAGCGGCGGCGGCGGCGACGGAACAAGGGGCGGAGCTGTGGAGAGGGCGGGGCCGCCGGGCTGGGCTCCTGGGCGGGGCGGCACCGGGGCGGGGCGGCACCGGGGCGGGGCGGCACCGGGGCGGGGCGGCACCGGGGCGGGGCGGCACCGGGGCGGGGCTGCTCGCGGGGCGGGGCGGCTGAGGGCCGCCTGCCGGGAGAACCCTTCTCGGGGGGGTTGTCCCGCCCAGGGTCCGCCTCCGGGGCGCGGCAGGGGCTTCCGGGGCCAGGCCTCGCGCCCCGCAGGCCGGCCTGTGCCTGGGGCTCCGCTCGAGGCTGCCTCGGCGCCTGTGTTCGCGCCCGGCCGCCTCCCGGTCCCGGCTGTGCAGCCTCGGCCTCCTTCCTCCTCCTCTCACCACGCTGGAGCCGCGGTCTCCGCTCCGCTCCCGCTCCCGGCTGCCTCCTCCCAGTTTTTTTTTTTTTTTTTTAAACACATTCTTTTTTTTTTTATTTTTATTTATTTATTTATTTTTTTATTTTTTAAAGATTTTATTTTTTTCCTTTTTCTCCCCAAAGCCCCCCAGTACATAGTTGTATATTCTTCGTTGTGGGTCCTTCTAGTTGTGGCATGTCGGACGCTGCCTCAGCGTGGTCTGACGACCAGTGCCATGTCCGCGCCCAGGATTCGAACCAGCGAAACACTGGGCCGCCTGCAGCGGAGCGCGCGAACTTAACCACTCGGCCACGGGGCCAGCCCCTGCCTCCTCCCAGTTTTCCCGTTCGGACACTTAGGAGGAAACTCTCTCCCCTCCTCAGGCTGCGTGTCAGTGAGAAATCAGCCCCCCGCCGGGAGGGGACAGCAGAGGCGGAACCGAGAGAGAGGGAGACGCGCCACCTTCTCGGAGTCTAGAGAGCCGACTTGAATTAGGAGCAGAGGCCAGCCTGGCTCAGCCCTGGCCGCTCGCCCCTTTCTCTTTCTCTTCTTTCTTACTTTAAACGCCGTTGTTGTTAAAAGAGTTACGGGAAACTATCCCACCCAGTCCGGCTCAGTCTCAAAAGAGGGAGAGGCTGTGAGGTGAGGAAAGGCTTTTGACCTGTGCTGACAGTTTTCCTGAGAGAAGAAGCCTGCAGATTCTTGACCCCCTTGGCCACCCTCCCCTCCTTGGATGTGACAAATAAAAATGGATATATTGGAGTAATAGGATATATTGGAGTATACGAGGAAGCCATTTGGTATAAAACTAATTCGGCCTGACTTTGTGTTTTCCAAAAGGTCCTGACTGTGGCTGTTGCGCACACATTGTATATCCGCTTACACATTTCCTATGGCCAGAACAAAGGCCCTTGAGAAAAAGGTGCAACTTCCCCCCACAGTGGCATTTCCTTAGGGATAAGCATCTTTCATTCCTCAGGCTAGGAACTGATTGCTGCACTCACCTTTGACCACCCAGCTCACCTTTGACCACTCAGCTGGAGACAACAGAACTGCCACCCTGCTGTGTTCACCGAGTCAGCAGACCTACCTGCTGTGCCCATCAATTGCTGTGCTGACAGAGCAGTCTCGCGACTATTGTAAAAGGGACATTTCAATCCTATGTGAAACATCCTCTCTGGGGGTATATAACCACTCGGTGCACCCCACTTCTTTGGTGCCCTTTCTTCCTTCGGGAAGAAAGGCCCTGGGTTATAATCCTCAGATTTAAGCTCAGAATAAACTCACCCAAATTTTCATTTATAGATTGGTTATGGATTATTTTCGTCGACAGATGTGATGCTGGTCACTGAACCCATTTCCTTTTCTGTTTCTCTGACTCCAGTATCAAAGCCACAAAGGAGCAAGGTAACTCAGCCATGTGCTGAGAGTGCCTCTAAATACAGCCATGTGGGTCAGGGCACAGCTAAATTGCTGACTAGATCGTTTCAATAAAGTATTATCCTCAGCCTTTCCCCACATGCAGCCACCACTTGGGGACTGAGCAGAGACAGCTGCAAGTTGACAAGGCCCAGTGTGACAGTGGTAGGCTGGCCCCATGAGAGAGAAGTGTCAAGGAGTCTTTGGCAACAGACCTTTCGGATTCCACCCTGACACTTAGGAGGTGCATGGCCTTTCATTCAGTCATCAGCAATGTTAGGCACTGGGGATACAGTGATGAAGGTAAAGTCCAGGCCTTCAAAGATGTGACAACCTCCTTGGAGAACGGTGAGATATGTTCTTAGAAGTTAGAAATGAGTAGGAGTTTACCAGGTAGAGCAGGATGGGGAAAAGTGGAGTGGGAAGACGTTCAGACTATAATTGGCCAAGGGACCTAGTATTTCCTGAATCTCGTTCTTGATTTTCTGGTCACAGAGGAGGCAGATAACATTGATAAATAAATGGCAAGTAATAGGATATACTGGAATATAAAAGGAAGCCATTTGGTGTTAAACTAATTCTGCCTGTCTTTCCAAAAGGGTCTGATGAGGCTGAGCATGCATTGTACATCTGCTTTAAGCATTTGCTGTGTCCCAAAGACAAGAACAAATGTCCTTAAGATAAAAATGCAACTTCCCCCACATTGGCATTTCCTTAAGGATAAGCATCTCTCCCTAGGCTAGAAATCGATTGCTGCGCCCGCACTGTGACCACCTAGCTCCAGACAGCAGACCTGCTACCTGCTGTGTGAATAGCTGTGCTGTGCCAGCTAGGCAATCTCGTGACTGTTGTGAAAAGGGCATTCCTATCATATGTGATGTAGGCTCTTTGTTCCAAGACAGTATATAAACACTCTGTACACCTCACTTCTTTGGTGCCCTTCTCTCCTTGGGGAAGGAAGGCCTCCGGCTAGTCCTCAGATCTGGCTCATAATAAAATCGCCCCAGTTTTCATTTATAGATTGGTTATGGATTATTTGTGTTGACAACATCATATTACAAGTTGGGGCTTCAGTCCCAATGTCCACCATAGAATGCCCATAAACCATGCCTGTAAACTATGGCATTCTTCTCTCTTTTGATATGGCTCAGCAGCCTTGAACAAAATCACACCTATTTTCATCGCAAAGTCCAAACCCCAGTTGAAGCTTTTACAATTCCAATTTGGTCAAACGCCTTGCCCAACAGCCCTAGAAGAAAAGGAGCTGGCAAGCGGTTTAATCCAGTAACTAAAGGAGCCCACTGGGGCCAGCCTGGTGGCGCAGCAGTTAAATGCACACATTCCTCTTCGGCGGCCAGCGGCCGGGGGTTCGCCAGCTCAGATCCCGGGAACGGACATGGCACCGCTTGGCAAGCCATGCTCTGGTAGGCATCCCATGTATGAAGTAGAGGAAGATGGGCACGGATATTAGCTCAGGGCCAGTCTTCCTCAGTGAAAAGAGGAGGATTGGCAGCAGTTAGCTCAGGGCTAATCTTCCTCAAAAAATTAAGTTAAATTAAATTAAAATTAAAAAAAAAAAGGAGCCCACTGAGGCTGCCTTGCAGGCAAAGAAGAAACAAAGGAGAGGGCCAGGCCAGGCCTTGGGCCTCCTCACCTTGCTAGTTAAGGGGTGCAAAAGAAAGAATGGGCAACGTTCAGATGTGCTGTCATCTTTATCTCTGAAATTTTCCATCGCCAGCAATCATCAGGAAGAAAAAAGAGCATGATGCGTTTAGGAAACCACAAGTTACATAGGGCTGGAGCACAGCCAAGGTGATGAGTGGCAGGTTAAGAGGAGACCAGAAGAGGAGACCATGAAGAGTCTTGAATGCATTTGGACTCAACCCAAGTAGGTAAAGGGAGCTGTTATAGGGTTTAGTGAGAGAATGACATGATCAGATTGAATTTTGGCAAGACTGGCTGCTGTGAAGAAAATGGATTGCAGAGGAACAAGAAGAGAAGCAATAAAACTGGCTAGAAAGCTATTTGGCAAGGGATGAAAGTGACACAAACTGAGGCAGAGATGGTAGGAATACAGAGATAATAAGGTGTTAGAATCACCAGGACATAGCTGCTGAGGAAGATGAGAGAGGATCAAGGAGAAGGATTTTGGGCTTGGGCAGCTGGGTGATAGTATTGCCATTCCAAAAGATAGAGGAACAGAGAACTATGATCCTGGTGAAATCAGTTCATTTCTGTTGTTACCAAACCAGGTTTGCTTTTGCCCGCTGCTCAGAAAGCCAAACACTGAGACGATGAGATTGCAGCAGAGAGAGGGTTTAATCACAAAGCAGCCATGCGAGGAAGTGAGAGCATGAGTCTCACATCCACTTCCCCAAAAATACGGAATCAGGGATATTTATGGTGACGTGGATTAAGGCTGCCCCAGGGAGAGAAGCCCAAGGCATCCTGGCCTACATGCCAATCTGTATGATCCGATTCATATCTAAAGTTATACGACTGCATGATAGCCAGACGCCACCTGCACTGACACCATTTTAATGACTTTTTACATGATCTTTCCTTTGTCTAGTAAAAATAAGTCACGTATCCACGCCTTATAAATTTAGTCCTAACCCTCAACACATTGCAGCTCTTCACTGCCCATGGGTCCTGTCCGCATGCTATTTTCTCAATAAAAAAGCACTACTACCAGACTTTGAGTCCAAGAAATCTTTCTTTTGACTCCTTAGCTCGCCAAGCACTCATCAATGGGATAGGGGGCAAGGCAATCTGAAATGTGGAGATAGGTGATTGGAGGCGAGGAGAGGTGAGGTAATTGATGACCTGCACAAGCGTCGTCAGACTTCATGGCTCTTCAAAAGACCCATGTTCACAAAATGGCGATGTTCTCATGATCTGAGGGTAGAGTTTTTAGCCTCTTGGCATCAAAAGGTCATCTATCAGACATCTGCATGGGCCCAGTTGATGAGTTGGTGGTCTCGACTGGCCTGGAGTGGACAAAGGGGTTCTAATTCCTGAAAAACAGGTCACATACCCATTACCATGGTGACTCAGGCTCCAAGAAGATGTTATCTGTAGAAGCCTAGTGGGAGTCAGATAGCATATTGCCTAAACAGCACAGTTAACAATGGGTGGTTAAACAGCTAAAAGCTATAATCAGTAGTTGCAAAAAGGAAAAAAACTGTAGTTCCTAGGTACTTAGTCATCAATGACTAACTCTCTGCCAGTTTCACTGTAACCCTCCCTCTCCTCATCCATATAAGGCCCAGGGGCTGAGGGAGTCTACAATTACTAACGTCCTTCTGAGATTCGTATCCAGAGATTTACAAAGGAGAGGCAAGACGGCAGATTGCCCATTTCACTTTTTGTTTCCTTTTTTTTTAAAATTGTGGTAGAGTATACATAATGTAATTTTGTCATTTTAACCATTTTCAAGTATACAATTCAGTGGCATTAATTACTGACTTAACTGAGGCTGTCATAAAAATATACCATAGGCTGGTGGCTTAAACAACAGAAATGTGTTTTCCTCCAGACTAGAAGACTGGAGACTAGAAGTCCAAGATCAAGGTGCCAACACGGTCAGTTTCTGATGAGAGCTCTCTTCCTGGCTTATAGGTGGCCAGCGTCTTGCTGTGACCTCAGGTGGTGGGAAGAGAGAGAGAGCAAACTCTCTGGTGTCTCTTCTTATAAGGGCACTAATCTCATCTTGAGGGCCCCACCCTCATGACCTCAAAACCTAATTATCTCCCAAAGGCCCCATCTCCAAATATTACCACACTGGGTGTTAGGACTTCAACATATAAATTTGTGGGGGACACAATTCAGTCCATAGAAACTACATTCACAATGTTATTCAACCATCACCACCATCCATTTCCAGAATGTTTTATCATCCCAAACAGAAATTCTGTGCCTATTAAACAATAACTCTCCCATTCTCTCCTCCCCGCAGCCCCTGGTACCTCTATTCTACTTTCTGTCTCTATGAATTTGCCTATTTTAGGTACTTCATACAAATGGAATCAACAATAATTGTCCTTTTGTGTCTGGCTTATTTCACTTAGCATAATGTTTTCAAAGTTCAACTATGTTGTAGCATGTATCAATTTTATTCTGTTTTAAAGCTGAATAATATTCCACTGTATGTATATACCACACTTTGTTTATCCATCGCTCATCTATCAATGGAAATTTATGTTGCTTCTACCTTTGGGCTATTGTGAATAATATTGCTATGAATTGGTGTAGATGTATCTATTTGAGCCCTGCTTTCAATTCTTTTGAATAGAAGTGGAATTGCTGCATCATATGGTAATTCTATGCTTGAATTTTCGAGGAACCACCAAACTATTTTCCATAGTGGCTGCACTATTTTACATTCCCACCAACAATGCACAAAGGTTCCAATTTCTCCACATCTTCATCAACACTTGTTATTTTCCTTCTTAAAAAATATATATTAGCCATCCTAATGGGTGTAAGGTGGTATCTCATTGTGGTTTTGCCTTGCATTTCCCATTTCACTTTTAAGCCCAGCATATCTATTACTTGCACTTGTCTTCTAGCTTGGTTTGCAAATTTTGAGGTGGAGGGTAGAGAGAGGAGAGAGACTATAAGAAAATACCGAAAGAGTTATCTCCTGAAAAATTGTCACACAACCATAGTATTCTAATAGTAAGTAAAACTAAAAGAAGAGCAAGATAGTCTCAACTACACCACAGAAGAAGACTCTGCAGCCTTAGCAACAGAAGGACTCCAGACGAGGTGGAACTCAGGAGCAGTCGTAATCCTGCCGAGCAAAGGCAGTGGAAATAGCAATGCCAAATGGAAGGGGCTGGAGCCGGAGATGATGAATTTAACCACCAACACCTCCTGACTACACTTGTTCACAAGCCCATCACAAACACCTGTGAAACACCTCCGAGGTTCCCCTGAAACACCTGGTGATGCGTATTGCAGGGTGTAGGGGAGGGCAAAAGAACACACGCTGACCTTTTTCTCACTCTTGTAACGCTAATAAGCATGAGTTTCTATTTCCTTAGGCTAGATTCCTAAAACTAGAATTGCTAGGTCAATATTTTTAAAGGTTTTACTTTCCAGAAAAATTGTAGCAATTTGCTTATTTAATCATTTCTTGATTTCTACTTAAATATAAGGATTGAGTTGATCCTATTCCTCATTTGCAAAGCCTCCGGCATTGGTTTCATTTATTTATTTACTATTCTCTTTTATCAATATTCTCCAATCTCATTCCCCTTTCCCACCATAGGAAATGACTCCAGTGTGTTTAGTGTATATCTTTTTGTTTGTGTTTATTTTAAATGTGTATTACTGTTTTAACTGCATGTATTTTTTTCTTATGTAAATAGTACTGTACGATATATTTTTTTCTTTTTTTGAGGAAGATTAGCCCTGAGCTAACTGCTGCCAATCCTCCCCTATTCGCTGAGGAAGACTGGCTGTGAGCTAACATCCGTGTCCATCTTCTTCTGCTTTATACATAGGATGCCTACCACAGCATGGCTTTTGCCAAGCGGTGCCATGTCTGCACCCAGGATCCGAACCAGCGAACCCCAGGCCGCCGAAGCGGAACATGCACACTTCGCTGCGCCACCCGGCTGGCCCCTCTTTTTTTTCTTCCTTGCAGCAACATGTTTTTAAGATCTAGCCCATTGTTTCTAACTATTGCATAGTACTCCATCCACCACATTTTACCTAAGGACTTCACTTATGGACACAAATTGTCTCCAACTCCCCACAGCCAAAAACAAAGCTGCTGTGAATATCTTTATACGCTTCCCTTATGAGGCCTATGTGAGAATTTCTCTGGGTCATATATCCAGTAGCAGAATTGGATATATAACCAATTTTTTTCTCTTTTATGTTGTGATTTTCACTTTTTGATTATTGATAAGGATAAATATGTATATGTGTATTTCTTTAACCACTATATTCTTCCAAGAATTTTCTGATCACACTCTTACACCCATCCTCCATTGCTTCTTTAAAGACTAATTTAGCCCAGAATTGATCCTAACACATTGAATAAAGGTGAGAGATGAGTCTACACATGAGTCTATAATGATACTCAAAGAGAGAAAGGAAGAGAGAAAGGAGAAAAAAACTCACTTGCCACCAATGGAAATACTGACACTAACTCCTCTGTCAGGAAATTGGTAAGTAAAGAGAAAGAATGAAACATTGAATCTGCCATTTTAGGAAGAAATTATTTCATCTCCCATTGATGAGGGAAAACTCTTCTTTATAGAAGAAAGTCAGCTAATAAGTAGAGAGGAACTGATAGAACTAGAAAATCACCATTTTGCAATCTCCAATGAGATAATTGATTCAGGCAAGGATCATCAGTGAATGTAAAACTACTAAAAAAGTAAGACAGAAAAAGACCAATCTACCATTGTATCTATTTCCTACCCCTCACTTGCCCTATGAACACTTCCAATTTGCCTTCTGCTGCCACCATTTATTAAAACTGCAGTGCTTGAAGGACAATGGTGACTCTTCAATTGCTAAATGCAATGGCCTTTTCTCACCCTGCATGATCTTCTTCTGATATTTGACATTAGGGGCCACCTCCCTTTTCTTGTAAGTCTCTTCTTTCATCCACAAAAGACTGGTTATCTGTTGCTGTACAACAAACCCAACTAACATTAAGTGGCTAAAAATAACAATTTATTATTATTTCTCACGGTTCTGTAGGTAGACTGAGCTCAGTTGGGTGGTTCTCACTCAGAATCTCTTATAAGGTTGCAGTCAGATGGTGGCTGGGGTGGAGGCATCTGAAAGCTCATCTGGGCTAGATATCTAGGATGGCTTCCTCCCTCGCTTTTCTGGTACCTAAACTGAGATGGCTGGCAAAGCTGGGGATTAGCAGGGTGTCCCTCTCTCTCAATGTGGCTAGGTTGGGATTCCTAATCCCTACTGAGCATGGTAGTCTCAGGAGAGACAGACTTCCTCCATGGTACCTAGCTTCCCCAGAGCAATTGTTCCAAGTGTCCCAGGTGGAAGCTGCAAGGCTCCTTTTTGAGACAATAGCCTTTCTCACCCAGTATGCATCATCCACTATTTCCAGCATTGGTTTCTTTAGAGGGTAAAAAGAACCTAAAGAAGCTTCCAAAGCTGAGTGTAAAACCCATCCAAGTTTTTATTGTTTCATTTTTAACTATGTATATATCCATATCTATCCCAAAAGCAATTTTGAAATACTCACTTTTTATCAAGTGAAAGCATTATCTTTCGGAAGCATTTAACTTAGCTTTCATAGAAGGAGGAGCTATCTTTCCTTTTGTACTTGTGTTTCTGCAGTTTACTTACTATTTAATTAAAAACATAACTGCAGTAATAAATACAACTAACATAAACAGGTTTGGGGACAAAGTTCGGTATACAGAGGCTTAATTTGGTACTATATTTTACACGGAATGGAAAGCATTGGTTAACCTGGTTAATCAGTTAAAAGATTTTCTAATATCTATTTTATTGAACATTTTGAACTGGAGGTAACATAAACCAACTTAAGAAACATAGAATTTATTGACTTCTATAACTCCAAATCTGGGGTAGATGTGGCATGGCTCCATTCAAGGGCTCAAATGATGTCATCAGCTCCCAATCTTCCTCCATCTTTCAGCTGTGCTCACCACCATGTTGGCTTCAGATGAGATTCCATGTGGTGGCAAGAGGGTGGTGGCAGCTCCTAGCACAGAAGAGAGAACACGTATCCCTCTCCGCAATCCTAGCAAAGGACTCACTACTCTCCATTGGCTAAGATTGGCTACGTGCCCCCCGTACCGATCTGAGGCCAGGGCAGTGTGATGACCTGATTGATTAGGGCTGAGTCCTTTGCCCCCCTGAAGCCCTAATTAACCCCATGGACTGGGAAGAATTGTCTTGGAGTGTGCCAGCATGGTACTATAGAAGTCCATTCCTGCGGTGATGATTGAAAGAAGGACTATGTGCTTGAGGGCAAGTGTTAACATCTTGCTCCTCCCTGTACTCCCACCCGACATACGCAGCACCCTGCATGTTCCCTGGCACACAGCAGGCATTGCTTATTGTGAACTAAAAATCACAAGCATCTTTCTCTTTATTTACTGTGCATCTTAAGGCAATTCATAGAAGATTCGTCCTTGGTGTGCAAAATGCCAGTCCCCATCTGCCTAAATTTTGTTGTCTTTTGATCTCTCACGCTGTCAAAAGGCCGCAAAGCATAGGTATGAACTCAGAGACCAACAGAGTTGAGCTCCGTATGGAACTCCCTGAGTAAAGTCTTTCCTCTCCATCTCACCTCTTGCATGGTGCTTTATAATGCTGCTTATGATGAGGCGGTGGTTTTAATTTCACCTTCTGGGTTTATACTAGAGCTATTTTTAAGGAGTCTCCTTGGGTCGTCCCCCTACATCCTTGCACTCCCTCCCCTCTTCCCTTGGTCTCTCCCTTTCCCGCAGCCACAGCTGCCTGGCTCTAGGGCACTCAGAAGGCACTGTTGCCTAGGCAACCCAGAAGAGGACTTCAGTCTACTGTCTGCCCAGAGGGGTTGGGCTGTTCCTAAAACAGGAAGAGTTCACGGGGCAGGGGACCTGACTGCCCAGTACAGGGCATGTTTGGAAGTAAACAGACCACTGGCATGCTGCCTGCCAGAAGAGAAGGGAATATCATTGGTGTGATTGTCTGAGTGTTGTACAAGCAAACTGCCAAGGATGCTATGGCCAGCTAGGAGAACAGGAATGGGACAGGAGAAGGAAGGCCTGATGCATCTTGGGCTCAGATCTGCAGCGTTGGAGTTAAATGACTGAGGCTCTGTATTAGTTTCCTGGGACTATGGTAACAAAGTACTATTGGCTGGGTGGCTTAAAATAACAGAAATGTATTGCCTCACCGTTCTGGAGGTGAGAAACCCCAAATGAAGGTATCGGCAGGACCTCACTCCCTCTGAGCCTGTAGGGGAATCCTTCCTTGCCTCCTCCTGGCTGCTGGTGGTATATGGCAATCATTGGCCTTCCTTGGCTTGCAGCTGCATGACTCTGAGCTGCCTCATGGTCACATGGTATTCTCCCTGTTGGTTTCTTTACGTGGCCATCTTCTTATAAGGATGCCAGTCATATTGCATTAGGGGTCCACCCTACTCCAGTATGACTTCATCATAACTAATTACATCTGTAATGACTCTATTTCCAAACAAAGTCATATTCTGAAGTATCTGGTGTTAGAACATCAACATACCTTTTTTAAAAAATATTTTTCTTTTTTTTCAAGGAAGATTCACGCTGAGCTAACTTTGTTGCCAATATTCCTTTTTTTTTTTTTTGCTGAGGAAGATTAGCCCTGAGCTAACATCTGTGCCAATCGTCCTCTATTTTATATGGGGGTCACCACCACATAATTGTTAAGGAGTGGTGTACATATGCACCTGGGATCTGAACCTCCAAACCCAAGCCACCGAAGAAGAGCATGCTGAACTTAACCACTGTGCCACAGAACCGGCCCCTCAACATACCTTTTTTTTTCAGGATACACAATTCAGCCCATAACAGGGTCCCAGACAGGTATGAAAAAATGGAGAAAACAGTTTTAGAAGTTCCCGTAGTATAGGACAAAGGCGTGGAAAGGTTATTTGATCAGGCTAAGAAAGGCCTGGAACACCAGGATGAGGAGTTTGGTTTTTATTTAGCAGAGGAGAGTCATGAAGCTTCTCGAAGCAGTATGACTACCTGTGTGACTCCCTACGAGACTCAGGGTTTTTATCATCAGTTGCTTTTAAGTTTTTAGTATCAGTGGAATGAGCCACACCTTTCTCCAACGCATACACCTCAACTACCAGCTTAACTCACACGCCAACGACATAGTGGAAGCATGGCAAAAGCCTCCAAAATGGATAGCACAGAGTTTGGTGCAGTTTAGAAGTACGACCACCACTTGCCAGCTGTGTCAGCCACAGCTGCCTCATCAGTCCAATGAGGATAATAAGAGTGCCTATCTCACAGAGCAGTTGGAGGGATTAAATGAAGATTTTATACATATATCTTAGAAGAATGCCTGGCAAAGGAAGAACTCAACAAATGTTCACAATTATTATGCAAAGATGAACGGTTCACGTGGCCAAGAAGGGCAGGAAAAGCAATTATAATTAGTGTCGTTTGTAAGACTATGGACCCTGGAACTAATGCCTCCCCTCCTTCTCCCCTCCAGGAACAACAGTGTCTCACATTTGCACAGCACCTATTTTCCAAGTACTCTGCCCTCAATTCTCCTTCTCTCTATGTAATCCTTGTGAGGTAACCTACCTAATCTTCTGAGATAGTCAGGGCTCTCATTACTATCTCCATTTTGCAGATTAGAAACTGAGGCCCAGATTGGTTAAATCAGCTTCTTCCAACATTTTTTCTTCTGAGATATGTATGACAGATGATGCTTTCAGGTGGACACACTCCCATGTGTAACTCCTGCCATGTCTTCATCCCTTTCTCTCCTACTGCAGAGTATTTGATGCTATGAAGCCATTAAGAAGGGCAAGTAGAGCTAGGGGTAATTGAGGTGGAAATAGATCTTTGATATATTGTTATTTAAAAAATCAGATTACAAATTGACTCTTTATAGTAATATCCTATGTGTGTTTACTCACTTAAAGTTGTCAGAAAGGCCACAGAGGAAACTGTTAACAGTGGTTAACACTGGAATTGAGGAGTGAGAGGTGGTAAAGTCGGGGGAGGGAGATTTCACTTTTGCTTTATGCAATTTTTAAATAAGCATGTATTATTTTCATAATGAAAACTTAATTCCATTTTGAAAATAAAACTATGCAGGCAACATTATTGTAGTCATGCCTTGAATCTGCTCTGAGTTTCTTCAAGGAAGTCATTCATGAATATGCATAGACTATCTCTGGAAGGATATTTACGAAGCTGATGACAGTGGTTGCCTCTCAAGAGGGAGACTGCGGAACGGGTGTTTGGAGTCAGGGATGGGAGGAAAATGGACTGTTCACTGTATACGCTTTTATAAGATTTATTTTGTTTTCAACCAAATGCATGTATTATGTATTCAAATGAGTTGAGAAAATTATTAAAAGCTTCAGTGATTTATAATCACCAGTGAGTAATTTGTAACTCACCTCATGACTGATCACAACACACTTGTGCTTTACACAGGATTAGGTGCCCAGCAGAGGGCTGAGATCCAGACCCAGGACTTCTGGCTCCTAGTCTGTGGCTTTTTACACTACATCATTGCTCAGGATGGTTACTTCAAGGCTGCACCCTCCCACTCCCAATACCCCCGGGCTTACACCCAGGCTCAACAAACCATGGCAGTAACATCACAATTGTCATGGCAGAAAGGTCATGACTGTGGAGTCAACTCTCAAACCAGTCTTTACCAACCATGCACCTATACTGTTTCATCTACTTTCCTTTTTCCTCACTGAGACATAACTTACGCGTAGCGAAGTGTACAAATGTTAAATGTTCACCTCAACAAATTTTTATAGTTGTTTATCGTGTAACTACCATCCAGTTCAAAATACAAATGATACCATCTTTCCAGAAGGCTCCTGCATGCCCACTACAGTCCATAGCACCCCCTAAATATTACCACTACTGACTTCTATCGTCATAGATTAATTTTGCCTGTTTTTGAACTTCACATAAGTGGAATCATAAAGTATCTTCTCATTGGTGTCTGGCTCCTTTTGCTCAACACTATTTCATGAGCTTCACCCATGCTGTGTGCAGCTGTCATCTGCTCACACCAGGAGCAGAAGTGCTGAACTGTAGGATATACATATACTTAGCTTTATATAGACTGTCAAGCAGTTGGCCAATGTAGATGTACCATTTATACTCCCACCAGCAACAGAAGAAAGTTCCAGCTGTCCCACATCCTCATTCACGCTTGGGATTGCCAGTCCTTTTAATTTGAGCCATCTTGATGGGAGCCGCCAACTCTGTTTTGATCTCCCCCTTGTTTCTCTGGTTCCCCATCTGCTCAGACCCCTGGCTTAACAGCTCCTCAATGGACCCTTAGGACTTAGGACTCCTGACCAATGCTCCCCGCCCTTCTTTCCTGGAATAGATCCCTCTTCCCAGCCACTGAATGAATCCTAGTGCTCACCACAAACGAATCTGATCTCTGCTACAGGCTGAGACCCAATTCCAGAGCAGACTGGGCCCTAATGCTAATCAGAGACAGGTCTCTGCCCTAGTCATAGACCATACTCACAGCCCACCACAGACGGAGCCCTAATCACAGCTAGAGGATGAACCCTGATCCCAACCACAGTCTGAGCCATGATCCCAGTAGCAGCGTGAGCTCTCATCCTAGATAAGGGCTGAGCCCTGACCCTACTCACAAAGTGACCTGATCCAAACTCACACTGAAAATTACAATGGGCCTAGCACACAGAAACTATTATTACCAAATGTGAAAATGGGAGAATAAAATGCATTGTGGTCTCTCTTCAGTTCACTTCAAATTTTAATTGTAACTGAATTTTGCTAAGTTAGAGAGAGAGACTATAATCAACCCCACGCTGACATGTTGTAAAGAACGGGCTGGAGGCAGGGGAGTGGGGCTCAAAGAAGCCTAAAGCAGAGCTGGCCCTGCAGATGGTGGTGGAAAGATGGGTAACCCTCCTCCTGTCCTCACTTGATGGCAGGCTTATTTTAAGGGCGCTTTAATAGCTTTAAAAATGGATTCAAAGAACACTGGGGGAAGCCTCTGATTTTGAGGCTTCTGCTTACGGGGGCTTTTTTTTTTTTTTAACAATGGTATCTGACTCCCAGGGAGGTCTGTTGCTTCATTACATTCTGATCATATTGCTTTTCACATCCCCCTCCCTCCAGTGGCTGTTGGAGAGGAAAAAAGAACCAGTGCCTTCAAGAATAAATGCTCAGATGTTCTGCTTGAGCTCTGTCTGCTAAACAGCAGCAAGCTGAAAACACAATTTTCACTTTTTCTCATGCCCTTGAGAAAAACCTTGATTTCACCCTTAATACTAGGAGAAGTGCCCCCTGAATGGACCGTGTCCCGTGAAGGATGGCTGAGGGGTCTACAGTGCAGAGTGTGGTGCTTAGTACTGGGATTACTGGCTCCTGGTAGATGCTCAAATATGTATTGAGGCAGCAACAGAAATCTACATAGGAAGACAAATTTATAAAAATTCTAAAATATAAAACAGCCTAAAAGCCAAATGGAAAGTAATTTTTTTTCTTTTTGAGAGTCCGAAAGCCTATCTGCAAAAGCGATTATGAAATGAACACTTGCTTTGCTTTCAGCCTAGCTTACTGCTGGAGACTAGTCTTCAAAACTGCCACTTTCTAGCTCTGGGACAATAAAACACATTTCAATGGAAGATCAGTGAGCACCATCTGCACACACTGACATCAGAGGGGCTGAAGCAGAACGGACACAGACAGGTAACTTTCAACTCAGGAGACATCCCAACAGCACTGCAAAATGTCCTACTACTTCAATGCTTGCTACTCTCTCTTCCAGGGAGGTATTTTGCCTCTTACCACTTCTTCCCTCTGTTTTTTCCTTCAGCAGGGTCAAATGATTATATATATCAAAATTCACAATCTGTCCCTTATTTCTACATGTATTTTACCACAAAAGCAGACAATGCAGGAACAGCTTTCCACATCCTGACCTGAGGGAAGTACTGATAAACCCCAGTGCGATCCCATCATTCTCCTCCTCCACCTGCCCAGCATCACTCCAGGTAACTGTTCTGACCAGTCCCTGGAACAGCAGTAATAGCCATCTAAGCAGAACAGGATAAAAAAATCAAACAAACTGCTTTGGGTAAGGCCTCTAGGCGAGAACTGTTTATTCTCCTTGTGTGAGCAGAACCCCCAAGTCAAGTGTCACCTAGCCCTCAAGGAGTAATGGATGCTGTTTATAACACACACAATGAAACTCTCACTGACGTGCATGCACACACGTACACACACACACACACACGCATACACACACCCCTACCTTTTGAAAGGACTCCACACAGGGACTACTGACTCTGTTGGGTTGTGCTGAATTAGAATGCGTCCTGTGTTCCAATACACTAGAAGTGGAGTAAGATACAAAGGAAATGGGGAGAGGAGAACAGGAAACTTACTGATGGCTGGAGCAGTCTGGAGAACACTGAGCGACCATTGCACCCTGGTCCAAGCCCTCCAAGGGTAGAACATGCCCAATTTCTTTCTGCTTCCAGGAGGCTCTGCTAGAGAGCTTCAAGAAGAACCTTCAATGGTCATGACTTAGTAGTTAAACTATATCACCAAACTCTCAAATTGTCACTCCTGAAACAGATCTTCCACTGACTAAAAAAAAATGACTATAGTTCACATAGAAGCATCCATCATGTGGAAGATAATTCACTTTGTGCTAACTTGTCAATGGCATGAGGACAAATGTTACTGGTGCCTGAGTATATCCCCTACTGCCAGCCATACTCAGCCTTCCTTGAAGTCCCCAAGAGCTTTGAAGACCAAATACTATTTCTTCCAACCTTAGGACAGGAGGTCCATTTCCTGCCAGTTATTGGCACTAAGGTCACTTTGGAGAAGAAAATGAAAAGGCAATATCTGCTGGTGTCTTGGAACCCTGGCTTCTTTCTGAGGAAGAGATACAGGATGGAGTGAATCCATGTGTGATCTTGACAAAACCCCCTGCTAGTGGATGTATGGATGACGCTCAGGCAGGTGATTGAGATTCTGAGGGCAGTGAGCCTTAGAGAATCAATGTACTGAAGCAACTGGAATGTTCACGGGCCATTGGGAAAGAGCCTGGGCTGTGGATGAAAATCATCCAGGCTGGGAATCACTCAAGCTGAGACAGCTCGTCTTGCCATGACGTTTCCCCTGAAGTGAGATGACAAAGAACCTTTTTAGATGGAACTATGAACATGTGGCTTTTACGTCCCATGAGAGACAACAGCCTGGGACTCACAAATCTAGTTCTGCCCTCTCTCTTATGATTTTTTTCTGGAGTCCTTTAGAGAATCCTTCCTTTGGTGACCCTTGTCAGTGAGGAAGGCAGAAGCTTTTGGAAAGACATAAATGATGACAGTAGAGCCTGGCAGGATTTTCATGAGCCTACAGCAATCCTTGTCGGATGGGGGGATTGGAGAAAATAGAATGAGGGAGTTTCAAAGAACAAATTCGAAATTTTCTATGTTGTAGAGAGCAGAGGTCCATGCACGATGGCCCTTGGGCTGAAAATGCAGCTGTCTGTTGTGTAAGAAATATTAATTGGGAGCATCACCACCCTCATTAGATCCATTGAGTCTATGGTGGCATTCCTACCACAATGGCAGAACTGAGTAGTGGCTGCAGAGGGTGTATGTCCAACAAACACTTGAAGATTTTTGGGTCCTTTGCTCCAACACTTTGTTGACCCCAGCCATAGAATGCAACATGCTGGTGTACATGCAGACATGCTAAACTGTGGAAACAAAAAGAAAATAAGCGCCAGGAAACAAACAAGAAAGATTGCACCTATTTTAAGTGAACGCGCAGCAGAGAATCGGAATGCTTAGAAATGAGCGGTGAAAGAGTCCTAGGGGACCAAGGAACCAAGAAAGACAAGGGAATTCCCCGAAACGTGCCTAATCTAATCAGGTCTCCTCCTCCACCTAGGGTGTGGTTCCCAGACACACTCTTGGTCCCACCCAGCAGGGAGCCTGGGGATCTTATAAAAGCCGTGGCCTCTGCCCATCTGCTCATTGCCCAGTCCACTCCTCAGCTCTCCAGATGTGTGGCTCAGGAGGGAGACATGGATGAAATGGAAGCGGCTATGCACGGCAGGAGGCTGGCCAGGAGCACCCAGGGAGACAAGGCCCCTCCCACAGGGAAGACCAAGGGACTGACTCCAAGGGAAATGTGTTTTGAAGAGAAGGAGTATGATTGCCATCCCTATGAAAGGCGGAGAAAGAAGGGAATCCTAGAGACTGCAGAGGCCTCTCACAGCAGAGAAGGTAGGCTTCCACCTTTTTTGCAGAGATGGTTTCGTGCTAGGATTGGGAGGGTTGGGGAGACACAAGAGATGGGACTGGGATGGGCAAATCAGCAGGTCCCAGAATCTCTGGCCTTCCCACAGCTGAAAGTAGTGAGGGAAACCCAAAGGGAAGACCAGCTTCCTTGTGGTCAGGGCTCTGCCAGCTGAGCCATTCTCCAGGTCTGGACACCAGGCAGGGTTTCCAGGAGCATGCATACCAGGCGGCTCAGGCAACCAGAGAGTGACAGGGAAGGTAGGGCCCTGGGGAGCTGCCCACGAGGCTATGGGCGGCTGGAAGGAACCAGAATCTGGCAGTGGGGCTAGGATGGACCCGGGTTGGACTTGGAGCCTCCTCTAATCCACCCTTCCCTAGATTCCAGAGCAAAGTCAGGGGCCACTCACTACTCTCCTCCTCTCCAACCACAGGGATCACCAGGCCGAGCCTGGCGGCCAAGGGCTCCAGGCGCAAGCGCAGGAGAAGCCCTGAGGGCTCCCCTGGCAGTAGCTACCAAGAAAACGGACACAGAGAAGCGAAGGTGAGGAGACGACCATCCCCAGTTAAGGGGAGACCAAAGGACAAGCACGACCCCAGCAGAGCAGGATGTCCGTGCAGAGCAGGTAGGTTTCTGGGCTGGGCCTTGGCACAGGTGGGGATGATGCCGACCCTGGTGTCGGTTTCCCCGCATTGAGTCCAGCATGTGTGGGGTTGAAACCGAGGCGCTTGTTCCCTGCTTGCTCTCTGGCTTCCTGGCTCCGGGGTCCACTGTGCTCCATGGAGGCGGACGCCGTCGGGGACGGGCACCTGGGCCATCTCCTCCCCACGGGGAGATGCGGGCTGGTGGGAGGGCTGCTGACCGGCGGGGTCGCGGGCTCCCTCCTCTCTGCAAGTGTCTCGGGCCGGGGACAAGCTGGTGGGGGGGCTCCGACCAGCGGGCCGTGGGCTCCCCCTCCCCTACCTAAAGCCCCAAATAGAGGCCCTTCCTTTTGGCTTTTCGGGGAGTTTGGGATTTCAGCGTTAGCTGCCCTCTCTCCTTGCTCAGCGCTGTGCGAAAATAAAGTTCCTACTTTCTTCCACCACCCCCGGTGTCAGAGATTGGCTTGCTGCGCAACGGGTGAGCGAACTCACTTCAGGTTCAGTAACAGGGAGGTGGGTGCGGGACCTCGGTGGCAAACCGAGCACCCACGGGGAGGGGACAGACACGGGCCCTGGGGAGATGCTCCTTGAGCCCTTTCAAAAGGGCTGAGAGGAAGGCATGCAGGACTTGGCGCAGGTTCGGGTCAGATTCTGGAAGGGAACCAGAGGCTGGCATGCCTGGGAGAGCGGGATGGGGGCCAGGGGGCTGGAGTCGGGAGCAGGACCGGGAAGCGGCTCTGGGGACCTTGGCAAGGAGTCCCAGGGGCCGCGCGCACTCACCGCAACACCTCCCTTTCTCTCTCCCGCTTAGGTTCTGCCCACACCGCCCCGCAACTCAAGAACAGGAGGACCCTGCCCGGGTCTCCAGAGAGGACCGCCGCCCGCGGACGCCGCCAGGACAGGCGGGAGGCCGGGCCCGCCTCCCCAAAGTGCCGCCGCCACCTGTCGCCAGAAGCCCGCGCGCCCCTGTCGGGGCCCCTGTCCCGGCTCTTCAACCACGTGGGCGCGCTGGACGTGGCCCTGGGCGAGCTGCGGGCTCCCGGGGGCGCCTTCCTGCCGCTGCCCGCCCGCGGCCCGCAGCCGGCCGCCTCGCAGCGCGCCTGGCTCTCCTGGCAGCTGGCGCAGGCGGGGGCGACCCTGCACGGGGCGGGCGCGGCGCTCGACGCCCTGCTCGCCGCCGCTCAGCCCCGGCCCGCCTGCCCGCAGCCCTCCCTGCCGGCGGCTCCGCGGCCGTAGGGGCCGCGCCCCGAGCCCTAGCCCGCGTCCTCGCCCTTCCCCGGGCCGCTCCCGTCTGCCCCGGAGCCCGTCCAGACTCTGCCCTCCCGACTCCCCGAGCAAGGGTCCGTGGCGGCATCTTGCACACCCAGGCGACGAGCTCCCTCCCACAGCGCGACACCATCCACCTGTCTGGGAAACAGTGTTAGGCACCGACCAGACCTCCCTCCCTTCCTACCGGATCCCCGCTCAGGGAAAGGGCTCCTCCTTTCCAGAAGACAGCGAAGATGAGCGCTCAGAGGAAAACCTTTCTTCTCTTCTGGTGCCTCAGATTATCGAGAGTGACGCGATTTGTGCCTTTTCATCCCTTGATGTTTTCCTATTTAAGTTCAAAAGTAAAATGCTTGATATATGTATGTATATATATATGTGTGTGTATATATATATATATATATTTCCGCCGTGGCTTCTACTGTAAAGCACAATTGTCTTTGGTTTTTACTAGAGATTGGGTTTCTTCAAGGTGAAAGCATAGAGATATAGCTTGAGCAAATCTTCAACTGAATGAGCAATCTGGATTACATAAAGGATTTTGCAGGGGTTTTTGGTGTTGAAGTTAAAGTCACATGCTTCCTTAGTTATGGATCACTATGTTCTACATGTCCTGCAATAATTTTTTTAAGATTTCAAACCTTGGCCACTGAGAATATATAAATGTCCTCGCGAGTGTTCTTTGGTGTCCTGAATCTTTCATTCATCCTTTATTTTCATATTTCAGTCATTCCTACTTTTATTCTATGCCTCTTCATTGTTTCAACTTTAAAGAGATTTTACCTATATACCTAGAATGCACAGTGGTGTAAGTGCACGCATCAATAAAATGTTCACAAATATATACAAACCCAGGTAACCACACTCCAATCAAGGCTGAGGATGTTTCTATCGTGGTACTTTGCAATCTTTACACCACTACCCAATATCAAAACCCAGAACTTTTGTCTCTTCCTGTAAGTAATTCCTTTTGACATTTGTATTGAGCTTTGTATCTCATTATTTGATTTATTGTCCTAGTCATAACGTTTTCTACTTGCACTGCACACCACTCCTTCTTGAATCTTACTCCATCACTTACCCTTAATAACATAGAATGATATACATGGATGACATGGAAAAGGTTTCAGTGACAAGAGCCCTGGCAGTGAGAACTTTGAGAGTGGATGCCTTTTGCACAGCAAATGTGAAGGTATTTTCTCTGAGGGAATCTTATCCCTTGAAGAGAAAGGAGAAGAGTGAGGACCCTATAAAGGACGGAGGAAAAGAGTTCCATGAAGTCCCAGGAGGGCTCTCAGGAGGAGATAAGGAAGGTTTCAGATTCTTCTTTGTGAAGATTAGCGTTGGGAGGTGGCACTGGCATTTGCACAAGCATTTCCTTCTGTCTGAAATGCTATTTAAATTAACTCTTGTTCAGCTTTCAGAAATCAATTCAAATGTTCTTTCTTCAGGAAAAGTTTCATAATTTCTAAGAGTAGATTACAAGCTCTCATGGCACCATGTATCTTTTCCTCAAAGCACTTACCATAGCTATAATTTTACATTTTTTGTGTGCTCTTATTTGCACAATACTGGCCTCCTCCCCTGGATCCTAAGCTTCCTAAAGGTGGGGGCCATGTTTAAGTTTTTTCCCCATTATTGTATCCACAATGCAGGACATAGTTCCTGGCACATAGTAGATATGCAATTAAATATTTGTTGATTGAGTAATGAATTATTGAATGAATGAAGGAGAAAACATTGATATATGGGATCACACACTTTTTCCTTTTCTGGTAAAGCCTCACACAAGATCAGTTTGTAGGACATTTCCTAGAGACTATTGTAAAAAAATTCTTCATAGTCAAGAGCTAAAATGCAGGCTAATTTAGGCGACAGAGTTAGAATCTCAGGTACCTAAAATTGTATACATAGGAGAGTCAGCTGACACCAGCGGAGAAAACAGAGTTTATAAAAAGCAGAGACAATTTTTCAGGAGTTTCTTTGATATTACAATTTTTTCACTCACTTGAAAATGTCTTAACATATACAAAAACTCACATGTAAATATACAACCCACACACTGATCCTTACAATCTTTACAAAATTAATCCAAGTATAAGATTTTCTCTTTTCTTATTATCCTGGACTAGGAAATTGACTGACTCTGCCATGTGGAGAAATGATGGAACTTCTTTGGTAAACTGATACGTTCCTGGTCACCATCCCATGTCCTGTTCTCACCAACCTCCTTTATCTCCCTCATTTTCTCTTTCCTATTTCCCTCTCCTTTGCTTCCCTTCCTCCTCTGCAGTGCAGAGAATATCCTTACCCTACCTCTCCTATGCTTTTCCATCCAGTTCTTCCTCTAAATACTGTTCCCCATAAAGGCTCTCTGGGGATGACTGATCAATTACTAGAATCAAGGTGGCTTGGAGAACTGCTAAAATTTAGAACAGCATTTTGATTATGGATACATTGGAATTAGTTTGGATTTGTGAGGGAATACTGAAGCTTTTAAAGAAAGGCCTGGAGAGACTGGCCTGTCTCTCTTCTCTCAGAACTAGCTGTGAGGAGATAGAGAGCACAGAGCTATTTTTAGAAATACAAGCATTGGACCTGATTAGATGGTAATATCAGACACAATGAAAGTTAGGACTATATCTGAGGAAGACGGGAAGCAACTCTGGACACTCAAAAGATGAGGATCAAAGAATACTCTGTCAGGGACACAGGATAGGGAGCTGTGTCCCAAGTAGTTGAAGAGGAATCTCAGTTGAGCAATTATCCCTCAATTTTCGCTGAGTCCTTAGTTTTCTTTTGCTACATAACAAATTATCATTAACTTTACTGGATTAAAACAATACAAGATTATTATCTCAGAGTTTCAGCAGGTCAGAAGTCTGAGCATGGCATGGCGGAGTTCTCTGCTCAAGGTTACACAAATCTGAAATCAAGATGTTGGCTGGGCTTTTTCCTAATCTAGAGGCTCCACTAGAGAAACATATGCTTCCAAGCTCCCTCAACTTGTTAGCAGAAGATCATTTCCTGAAGTCCTTGTTGTCTTGTTAGTTGTGTTACCGAACTTGAGGTGAGTTCGCTCACCCGTTGTGCAGCAAGCCAATCTCTGACACCGGGTGTGGTGGAAGAAAGTAGGAATTTTATTTTTGCACAGTGCTGAGCAAGGAGAGAGGGCAGCTAACGCTGAAATCCCAAACTCCCCGAAAAGCTAAAAGGAAGGGTTTTTATTTGGGGTTTTAGGTAGGGGAGGGGGAGCATATGGCCTTGCTGGTTGGAGCTTTCCCACCAGCCTGTCTTCGGCCTTGAGACACTTGCAGAGAGGAGGGAGCCTGTGACCTTGCTGGTCAGCAGCTTTCCCACCAGCCTGTGTCTCTTTGCGGCGAGGAGATGATCCAGGTGCTTGTCCTTGATGGTGTCTGTCTCCATGGAGGATAGTGGATTCTGGAGCCAGGAAGCCAGAAAGTAAGCAGGGAATGAGTGTTTTGGTTTTAACCCCATATATGCTGGGTTTAATGTGGGGAAACTGATATCAGGGTCGGTATCAGTTGTAGACCAAAAAACACTCTCTGCTCCCAGAGGGCACTCTTAGGTCCTTGCCATGCCACTCCCTCCATAGCTCTGCCCACCCTTGGAATTTCTGACTTTAGGAAGGATCCACTTCCTTCTAAGGAAACACCTCATTGGGTCAGGCTCACCCAGGATCATCTTCTTTTTTATGATCTCGAAATCAACTGCTTTGGGATCTAATCATGGGAGTGATATCCCATCAAATCACAGCTTCCTCCTGCACTGAAAGAGAGGTGTACATCTCACAGAGGTGTGTACATTGCATCAAGGTGTAACACCAGGGGGTAGAGATAATGGTGGTCATATTAGAATTCTGCTTATCACAATATTTATAACACTTTGCTAGGCCCTAGAGTTGATGCCAGAAGACTAGGCAAAGCACTGTTGGGATTGTTTGAGAATAAATGGGAACCATATCACTGTGATTTGTTGCCACCCCCCAAAAAAAAGTTAGAAAAAAATTCAGTAATAGGATGGGGAGACTAGGCAGAAACTGTCCCGAGATTAGGGGGCCTAGGGAGTCTTTCTCATGAGTTCAGTGAAGAAGCACTGAGAATTGTATTGAGACGAACGATTGAGAGGACCAGGAAAGCAGGTGCAACCACTGCTGACTGAGGGATAACTAGTTCATTCCTCCTAAGTGAAATGTGCAAAATGGAGTATGTTTGACTCTGGACAAAGGAACAACGTATTTGGGACAACTTCACTAGCCTTCTGCCCCATGGTAAATTCCAGCAGGGCGAACAAATGCTATGTCTACCTGAGTCTCCACTCTTTCTGCATTACGCAGCATAGTACAGCAACCTAGTCTGCACACATTAAAAGGTCAACAAATAATTGTTAAATGAATGACGTTGAGGCATGAAATCGTGCATTGAGAAATTATTTCTGCTCCAATTCTTAATTATTTGGCTGAAATAACTCCGTCAAACCCGGGTTCGCACTGAGGGGTGATGTGTTCCTTTAACACGTGGCTTCATTTTTTTCTTATTGTTCGTATATCATAAATGAAAAGACATCACATATTTCAAAGATTAGCGTTCTCTCCCTATAAAAACAATGATATCTGCCCGATCGGGCATTTCCCCCTTTTTCCTTCCAATTTCTCTTATTATCCTGGCTGTCTGGAGTCCGCGCTGGGCATTTCGATTCCCGGCCGCTGTCTGCACTGCCTGATTCGGAAAAGCAACTCTGAATTCCATATTCAGGTGGTGCAAGCTCTGAGCGCCGGGGGTGGGGTGTCAGGCACAGCGAGGCACTCTGCAGGAGGTAACCGAGCCCACTTTCCGCCCGCTCGCATCTTACCACTCCAGGACTCTCGGAAGAACCCCCAGCGCACCCGCCTCCGAGTCCGCCGCGAGCCCGGGGTCCCTTCCGTACGGCAGAGCCTGGGTCAAGATGGCCGCGCCCTGGGCCGTTCCCAGGGGCGCCGCCATCACAGCTGCCGGACCGGCTGGGGCCGCGCTCCGGGTGGCCGCCATGTCGGCCGCCGGCTGCGATCCGATGCTGACAAAGCTGGAGATCGAGGACCTGAGGAAGAGTGCGGGAACGGCCGACGAGGTCGGGTGTCCACCGGAGATGGCCGTGTCGGAGCCCGGGGGCAGCGCGGCGGTGAGTGCGAAGATGGAGCGGGCGCAGTCGGGTGTCAGAGATGGTCTAATTGGGGGTCAGTGATTGGAGGGTTACTGTATTCTCTGAAGATAAGTGATTTGGAAATTGTTGGAGGCGATGCGGAAGGGCCTTTTGTGAGGTTAGTGTTCTGAGGCATCTGTGGGCTGAGGGATGATGAGGGGATGGTTTGTGGCGTCAGTGAGTGCTACAGGTTAAGGAAATCAGTGTTTTGAGGGATCTGCGGTGACAGTCAGGAGGGAGGAGAGTCTGGCAGTCACTGAAAGGTCAGGCTTTGAAAGGCTTGGCGGATCGGAAATTGAGGGCTTTGTAGTGTGTTAGAGATTGGAGACGTCATTGGGGGTCGGCAATTTGGGATGTCTGTGGGAGCCAGTAATTATGGGTGCCTGTGGTGGTTAGAGACGGGATTGTCGCTGTCAGTGTGCAGAGGTACGTGCGAGGAGTTCAGATAGGAGTTTATTGCAACAGTTAAAGAGAACAGATGATGATGTTTTAGAATAGGGTTGTAGCAGTGAAATGAAAAGAAATCAGTTTAATAATACATATGGAAATGAGCAAAATAGGACTTACTGATGAATTGATATGGAACAAGAGGGAAGAGAAGAATCAAGATTTACATCTAGACTTTTGGCCGGAGGAACTAGATGGTGATTCCATTTTCTGAGAAAGGGTTAGGTTGGAGAAGATGAGATTTGGTAGATGGAAATGGCAGCCAGGGTGGATGACAGTGGTTCTGTTTTGGCCATGTCAAGATTCCCATTACACATTCAAGTAGAGATGTTGAGAGCCATTAGATATATGAATGTAGAACTTAAGATGTCTGGGCTAGAGAATTCATATTTGAAAGGAATCAGCATAGAGATGGTATTTAAGGCCATAAGACTGGATGAGATCACCTAAGGAGAGAAGGTAGATAGGGAAGAGACGGGGGCCAAAGACAGAGTTCTAGATCACTCTGACATTTAGAGGTCTGGTAGAAGACAAAAGAAAAGAGAAAAAAAAAGGACAATGAGGGATAGCCGCTGAGGTAGGAGGAAACCTGTGTAAATGTGGTGTCAAAGAAGCATAGAGGGGCCGGCCCGGTGGCGCAGCGGTTAAGTGTGCACGTTCTGCTTTGGCGACCCGGGGTTCGCTGGCCCGGATCCCGGATGGACCATGGCATGCTGTGGTAGGCGTCCCACATATAAAGTAGACGAAGATGGGCATGGATGTTAACTCAGGGCCAGTGTTCCTCAAAAAAACAGAAAAAAAAAGCATAGAGAAAAAAGCTTTTCAAGATAATGGGAGCAGCCAGTTGTGTCACGTGCTCTTGTGAATCCCAGAAATATGATTATAGAGAATTTGACTTTGGCAAGATGTAGTTCAATGGTTATTTCAATGGACTAGAGCTCTTTTAGTGGAGTAACAGGGGTAAAATCTTGTTGGGATTAGTCGAAAGAATTGGAGGTAATGAAGTAGAGACAGCAAGTATAGACAACACTTACCAAGAGTTTTGCTGGTAAAGGGAGCAGAGAAATGGACATTGGATGGGACATGAGATAAAGAGAGAGTTTTCTTCAGATGAGTGATATTAAGGCAACTTTGTCAGTGGGAATGATCCAGCAGAAAGGGAGAAATAGGTGGTACAAAAGAGAAAGGTTAATTGCAGGGGTGAAGACCTTGAGAAGGCAGTTGGGGATGGGATCCAGAGCACAAGTGGAGAAACTGGCTTTAGGTAAGAGAAGGGACATTTCCATCTCAACAGAAAGGAAGACAGATGATATAGGTTTGGTAACAGTTTGGTGAATTGGTGGTATCAAGGCAAGGCAGTTCTTGTCCATTTGCATTTATTTTCTCTTTGATGTATAAGGCAAGTTCATCAGCTGAGAGTGGGAAATGAATAGATGTTGGAGAGTTCAGAGAGAAAAAGGAGAATATTTGGAATAATCATCTTGGAAAGAAGAATAGGATGCTGACAATATTGGATGCCCACTTGAGACACATTATAAATTTGAAGTGAATCCAGTCAGCACAGTTGTTTGATTTTTCTCTTGCGATGTTCAGCTGCAAAGTTGCAGGGAGAGATTAAGACAAGAGTTGGGTTTGACCAAGGTGAGACTTTGCTAGGTGAGTACAATGGAGAAGAGGGGTAAGGAAGATAAAGCGGTTTTCAATGGAGTGTGTATGGTGCTAGAACAGTGAATCCAAACAAAACAGAAGAAAAGTAAGGCTATAAGGCAGTAGAAGATTATGAAAAAGTGGTTAAGATCAATGGATCAGAGGGCTCAATGAGTTTGGAGAATTATTAGAATGGAAGTATTAGAGAAAGTGAGCTGGCAGGAAAGGAAATAATGGTTAGAGGGTAGAATGTTTGAAGTAGAGATTTTGGAGGTGGTAAATTGATGGCAAGGGCTAAGGAATGGATGGATATGAATAGGTGGCTGAGTTTGAGTGGAAGAAAAGATTGTTGGAGTCAGGAAAGAGAGAGGCCAGGGTGTTAAATGGCTCTTCTACATTGACACAGAGATAGTGCAGGAGCTGTGGTGAAGAGGAAGCTGGTGCTAAAGTTTTCAGTGAATAAGGCAGAATGGCTGTGCAGAAAAGTTAACATAACAGGCCTGAAACTACTGTCCTTAAAAAGCCCTGCTTGCAAGCTTGGCTTTTGGCTGGCATCTTAGAACTCAGATTTCAGGAGGGTTCCTCCATTCCCACAACTGATAAAAGTGGCTCCCTGTGCCTAAACTATGTAAACAATGTGGTTCATGCTGAACACCTGCTTTCCTTCTAGGACTCTTGGATTTTTGTATGGGCAGAAGGTACCCACATGAACAGCCCCTCAGAAAAACCTTAGCCACTGAGTCTCTAATGAGCTTCCCTGGTAAACAACATTTAACAAGTGTTATCACAACTCATTTCTGGAGGAATTCAGTATGTCCTGTGACTCCACTGGGAGAGGACTCTTGGATACTTGTACCTGATTTCCTCTGGACTTCACCCTCTGCACCTTTGCCCTTCACTGATTTTGCTTTGTATCCTTTCGCTGTAATAAATCATAGCTATTGGTACAACTAGCTGCCGAGTCCTGTGAGTCCTTCTAGGGATTCGTCAAACCAGAGGGCTCATGGGTTACAGTCTGGTGACACTATAAACAAGCTATGGATTTTGAAGGATCCAAGAGAAATGGTTGAAAGTAACCATTTACCTCATCTTCATGCCCTGAGGCACATGGATTATGCGGGGAGACAAACAGCTTCCACTGGGGAGTGCTGTAAGGGAGCAGGATCCTCAGGAGAAAGGTAGATTTTGGTTAAAGCAAGCAGGTGAAGGGAATGGTTAAAGAGGTTGAGGGTGTAGAGGAGTTTGCTGGCAGTGGTTAGGATTTCTGTAAAAGCCACTGTTTGAGAGTCCTGTTGGAGTCAGTGACTGGGGATTGATAAAATAAGGGATTTGGGTTACGCGGGAGGTAGAAATCGATGTGTTCTGTGGGTATCAATAGTTGAGGAATTTGTGGGAATATGTATTTGGAGTGTCTGTGGGGGCAAGTGATTGGAGAGATCTATTGCTGTTAGTGATTGGGAGGTTTGTTGAGATCAGCCATTTTGGAATTATAGGCTCAGTGATTGGGAGGGCAGTGACAATCAATGATGGGGGTTATTAGGAGTCAGTAACTGGATGTTTGTGAGGTTAGAGATTGGTGACATATGCAATTAATTGATTGGTGTTGTGTGGAAGGAAGGGGTTATCTTTAAATGTTACAAAACATGTGTGAATGTATAATTTTCCCATAGCTGTATCATTCTCCTCTCACTTGCCTAGTAAGAGGAAAACTTTAACATGCTTCAATTTCTCCCCTATCCCCAACCCCTACCAGTTATATTCCTGCTTATTTTTCTTTCATCATACATCTTGATTTTAAGGATACTTTTATAGCAATTGCACAGGAACATTATCAAGTTATTTAGATATAGCTAGACATTTTACTGGTTTTACTATTCATAGCTCTCTCTTGTATATTATTCTTTCCCAATCTTAAAATCTTGATTATGATCCAATTGTCCTTCTTTTAAAAATCATTCCTTTTCTTCCTCTCCCCACCCCCCAGTGTCTCCCTGCCTCTCTCCTCCTCTTTATTTTTAAAGTACATAGGTAATATACTTTCTGCATCCTTATATACCTAAAATACCTTACTTTCTTCCAAACATAAATGATTTTTTGACTGGTTATAAAATCAAGGGTCTCAATTCTTCTACCTCAGAACTCTAAAACGCTAGTCCATAGTCTTCTGTTATAGAAGAAAAGATAAAGATGATTCTGTTTCTTTCTTTCTTTGTTTATTTTTTGGTTACTTGTCTTTTTGATATTTGTATGATTTTTTTTTCATCCTCTTGAATAAACAAATTCACAGTAGGGACTGTCTTAGTCAGTTTGGGCTGCTACAACTAAGTACCATAAACTGAGTGGCTTATAAACCACAGAAATTTATTTCTGACAGTTCTAGAGGCTGGAAGTCTGAGATCAGGGTGCCAGCTTGGTCAGATTCTGGTGAGACCCTCTTCCAGGTTGCAGACTTCTTGTTGTATCCTCACTTGTCAGAAAGAGCAGAGAGAGGAAACAAGCTCTCTGTTGATTCTGATAAGGGCACTAATCTCATTCATGAAGACTCCACCCTCATGACATCATTTAATCTAATTACCTCCCAAAGGCCCTATCTCCTAATATGATCACACTGAAGGAGAGAGTTTCAACATATGAATTTTGGGACGACACAAACATTCAGTCCCTAACGGGGACATTTCTTAATATGACTTTTGTTTCTCAAAAAAGACAATGCAAAATTGGGTAGAGAATAGGTATCCTATACAATATCATGATCAACAGTGAATGGTCAAGGTAAGAAGAAGTCATTAATATCCTGTCCAAATCACTCACTAATATGGATAACATTAGACTGAATAGGAATATGTTATTACAGGGATCAGTAACATTCAAAGATGTGACTATGGCCTTTACCCAGAAGGAATGGGAGCAACTGGATCCTGCTCAGAGGAACCTGTACAAGGATGTGATGCTGGAGAACTACAGCAGCCTTGCTTCAATGGGTAAGGACCGTTCCTTCATAATTCAAAATGTGTCCACTGTGATACCTTCTCTCTGAAGTCTGGATTTTTATAGATCAAAGAGTTTTAGTCCCTTTTGGGTACTAGACAGGATACTTGTGCCCCTGCCTCAACAAAGGAAGTTCTACTCAGATGAGGCACATGGGCATCTGTATTATGAAATTTCGGAAACCATGTATTTCTTATCCTTTTAAGGCTCTAAAGCTCAAATGTTAGGGCTTTATTTCTGGGATGGCTGTTGTTATACATCAATTTCTGCCCTTTCTCATGAGCAGGGTATCAAGCTGCCAAACCGGACATGATCTCCAAGTTGGAAAAAGGAGAAGAGCCATGGTTGGGGAAGGGGAAAAGACCCAGTCAAGGTGGTCCGAGTGAAATAGCAAGACCCAAGCAAATAGGAGCCCATGGAAGTAAGTTCCTAGTTTCTTGGTGGTAACTTTGGAATTCTTCAAAGAATAATTTATTCTTACATTCTTCTTAAAGATCCCAGATCTTTCTTTCTTAACCAGAAAGTAGCAGTAGAAAAATATCAGAATCTCCTGGGGGAAGAGGAGTTTAAACTACAAAGATTCTCTAACCTTAGAGATTGTAATATCTCATCCTTCTATGAACTGGTCCACGTGAGAGATTCTCATATGAAGTTACTATAGTTGTAAGCCAGTGTTATGTATGAGACTTTGCTTCTATCACTTCTATCAGTCAGCTTAGGCTAAGTTATGCTCCAGTAAATGATGACCCCAAAATCTTAGCAGCTTACAACAGGAAAGAGTTGTTTCTTGCTCAAGCTACAGCCCTATTCCACATTATGTTGTGGACCTACAATGAAGGAGCAGTCCCTATCTGGCAAATTCTGATCTCATGGCAGAGGGAAAGAAGAGTGAGTGGAACCACATGATGACTCTCAAAATCACTGAATGGAAGTGCTGGATATCTCTTTCTGTCATTTTGTTGGTTAGAGCAGATCACCTGGTCACTCCTGAGTTCAACAGGGTATGAATGTATAATCCTTCCACAGGGAATAGTAATACAGTCTGCCACATCACTCAGGTTGTGGTGGGAAAAATGGTGAAGACCAGGCCTCTAAACCTTTGGTACAGCCCTTCAGATGCCTAACTGACCCGTCCATATACTGTCTTTCCTCATCCGTGTTCTCTACTGCTCAGCTTTCAGAAGGAGCATTGATCTCTCTTAGCTGTTCTCTGAATCCCAGCAGTGCGTTTTAAAATTATCCTCCTTTTTCCTAATATCCTCAGTTTTTCTCCCTTCCTCTACCCACACTCTGAGACCCCATGGTATCAAATTTCTCTCCTTATATATTCAGACATTCTTAGATATGTCCTCTTTCCACATCTGTTGGCATGATGCTCCTGCCCCTAATTACTTTGCATTTCTCTCCTTTCACTGTGAAATGCTCTAGACTTGTGGTTGTATACCACAGTGCATCATCATTTCCATTTTCTCCTTAACCCTTGCAGGCGAATCCCACAGAATTCATGCCTCTATCTAAATTTCTGACTTTAAAGAGACTACTGCTTACCTTCCAATGCATATTTTAATAGTTTTGATCAGCCTGAAATTCTTGCTCACCCAGCTTGACTTATACCATTTGAATCTGATCTTATCCTCTAAGTGTTTCTTTACCCTTTATTTCACCAGATTCTCTTCCTTCTCACTTTGCTGAAGTGTCCCTAAGGTTTTATCTTCTGCTATCTGTTCTTTTTTTTCCATTATATTTCCCTCAAATGAATCATCCATTATGTAAATACAAACTATTTATTCTACACTGGTGACTTCCAAGATAAATTTACCTTGTCCAGATAAATCTCCAATTCCTTTGTCTTGCACTCATATTTTAATTGCTTATAGGATAGCTCATTGTCAGTGTCAGAAATTGAAAACTCTATCTTTTTTTCTAAATTAGAGCTTCCTTTCACCTTTGTTATTTTTATCAGGGTCTACTCTGATTTAGGCCTGTCTACCATGGAGTTCTGTGAATCTTTGCTTTCTGCTTTCTCTCTTGCTATCCTCTCCTCAGTTCCTGGTTTGTTTGTTTGTTTTCCTCATTTCTCACTGACATCATCCAAATCAAGTTCGTATTATCTCATACCTAAATTGCTCCAATTCTTAGGTGGATTTGTTTAGTCGTTTTTTTTAATAACTCATCTTAGATGTTGCCACCAACCATTAATATATTCAGCTATTATTTAAGTCACTATAGTTCCCAAATTAGCAGAATGTCCACAATATCTTTTTAAGTTTCCTCTGACCCTGAATTTTCCAAGACTCCATGACTTTCTGAGACCAGAGGGAAAGTCCTTCAAATGACAAATGACAAGACCTTATGGAGTTTTTGATCTATTCATCAGTGGCTCCAGTGTTGGCTCTCTTTACTTTTTGCACTGATACTTGGTGCTACAAGTGAAAAGTAATCCTGAGTCATTTAATACATCTTTGTCATTGCTACTGTGACTCTCTTCTTGGTTCAGGTTCTTATATAGTACTTGGAGATTCTGCAAGGATGGACTGTTCTGTTCCCTCCAATGATTTTCTGGGTCTAGTGAGCTCCATACTTCAGTTTCTAAAGTTATAGTTATTTTAGCTTAAAATTCATGTTTTATTTACTGTCTCAGATTCAAGACAAGCTTACAGCTTTAATCATATGCTCTGCCAGACCCACCTCTCCCTTGGTATTACTCTGTTATTATACCAATTCACTAGTTCAGATTCTCGTCCCTTCACTCATGGTAAATTTCTCTTGTAGTGCTTTATATGTTTTTCTACTGGCCAATGTCAGTTGGAACCAGCCCAAACCATCATTATAAGAGGTTCTTATAGTGTTTCGCTACCAAGGAAAAGGTTTGAGTTTTGATCCCTTTCTTCCGAGAAGGAAATTTGCCTCCCCAGCATCCTTGGCTATTGGAAGATTCTGCTTTTGCTATGCTACATAAAAGTCTTGTTATACTCATTCTCCCAGGATGTTTGTATCACTTAAAATTTTCTAAACGAAAAAGCAGCTAGCAACTTCCCTTCTCCCTACTGTATCTGTACCATTACTATATCTATACTTACAAAACTTGATCTTCTACTCCATGGGAACTAATCTCTTAAAGTCCTCCATAGAAATAACATTATTTCTGGGGGCTAGCTCTGTGACCAAGTGGTTAAGTTCACACACTCTGCTTTGGCGGCCCAGGGTTTTGCCGGTTCAGATCCCGGGCGCGGACACAGCACTACTCTTCAAGCTGTGCTGAGGCGGCATCCCACAAAGCAGAGCCAGAAGGACCTGCAATTATAATATACAACTATGTACTGGGGGGCTTTGGGGAGAAAGAAAACAAAAAAGAAGATTGGCAATGATATTAGCTCAGGTGCCAATCTTAGAAAAAAAATAACAGTATTTCCTGGGGCCAGCCCAGTGGTGTAGTGGTTAAATTTGTGCACTCCGCTTTGGCAGCCCGGGGTTCATGGGTTCAGATCCTGGGTACGGACCTACACACCACTCATCAAGCCTGCTGTGGTAGAATCCTACCTCCAAAATAGAGGAAGATTGGCAGAGATGTTAGGTCAGAAACAATTTTCCTCAAGGCGAAAAAGGAAGATTGGCAACAGATGTTAGCTCAGGGCCAATTTTTCTCACCCAAATAATAAGTAACAGTATTTCCTGGCTGTATATTCAAATACCATAGCTCTTTTCTGTTTGATCCTAGTTTTCACTTTATCCACATAATGCTTCATTATGAACAAGGTGACTGTTCACTCTCTATATCTTTCTGAGGTTATGAGCTGAGCTTTCTGAGGTCTGAGCTCTTACATATGCTTCTCTCTTTGAGTCTTTGTGGATTCTCACCATGAAGATTTTTCTGCTTTTCCATGCACATAGTTGGAAAAGGCCACCCCAAAATTGTATTCCCAGCTCTTACGCTTTTAGGTTTTTATACATGTGATAGCCATATCTAGTTAAAAGTAGTCTTTGGGTTTCTATTCTAAATTCTTAGGCGTGAGAATATTATTGGACTACCTGGGGCTCCATGTTTACCACTGTCCAATTGGTTGTTTTCAACCAGAGGTTGGATCGTGTAGTACAAACATGGCTGCCCACATCTGTGAGTGGGGGTGGTGGTCTCGGGGAAGGGAAGCCTGCATTGAGAAGATACGTTAAAATGTATAATTGTGTAATGTGTGGAGGAAAGAATGTGAACAATTACTTAGAGCTGGGAATAAGCTTAAAATTTATTACAGGCAATTAGTAGAATGACCTAGCAGAAACAAAGGTGTGCTCCACAGCAAATTGTTGGAAAACAAGTATGTGTGTACACTGTAAATCCAAATGGTGTAAAGCTGTTTGTCAATCTCATTACTGTGAATTTCATCATATGGTAAAAGCATCAGGGAACTCAGAGAAACTGTAGTTTTTTTAGTACAAGAATGTCATTATATTGATCATGGGTGGCAGCAGTGCAACACCCTTTCCTGCTTATTCCCTCAGTCACCTATAAGCTGTTCTGTACTCCTTGATGGACTTACCTTATTCTTTCTATTTTGGCTCTTTGGGGTGCAATAACAAAAATTTACTTGAGCTAGCCTAAGTAAATAGAGGAATTTATTATGAGGCCGTGGGTATATCTCTTGTAACCTAAGGGTAGATACTTCAGTCAGACCTTACCAGGGATTAGTACCAGGAACTGGGAAGCCATTAGGAATTAGGATTGTGCAAATGGTCTCTTTGAGGACACATGATCTTACATCTCTGCTTCTCTGTGTATATATGCTTCATTCTTCATACTGATTAACTTTCTGTTGAACACAGGGAAAAAAGGCTTCACTAGTACTTGTCTAATAGAATTTTTTAAATTTAAGCATCCAGTGGAGACTAACTAGAGTCTAAATTTTTAGAGGAAGACTCTTGTTGGACATCTTGGCTTTTGCCAGATGTCTCCATCTGTGACTGTGGAGAGTTGGATTAATACGGTGCAGGCTGTAGGAGCCAAGTACTATGGGTTGATTGTCAGTCATCAAAGCTGTGCACCTTGGGCTAAGGAGAGACCTCAAAAAATGTCATCTACAATCAAAAGCTCTTTGAACTTCATCTGTTCTGTCTTCTCTGCTCGTGTTATTTCATCTTCTATCCCAGGTTGCAAAGTCATATTAATAAATAGCCAAAGCTTTTTCTAATCACTGTTATCAATTTTCTTTTCTTGTTTTTTACTATGGCACTTTCGCCCTCAAGTGTAAGAGAATAGGGACATTTGTGCTTGATAGGTCATTCATTTTGGGATACTAGGCTTGAATAAAGATTCAACCCCACAACAGGGCATTTCTTTATGAATTGTATTCCAAATACAAGAGTGCAAAGATTCACAAGAATGTCTCATTGAATTCCGTTTTAGAAGTCCAGCAAGATGATGACCAGCTAGAGAATCACCAGGAATCTCAAAACAAACTCCTTAGGGAAGTTGCATTTAAGAAAAGAACTCTGACTAAGAAGAAAGGCCATGAATGTAGTTCATTGGGGGAAAAAAATGTGAGTACAAAACATCCTCCTTCAAAAAAAAAGCTTCTTAAATTTGAGTCACATGGTAAAAGTTTGAAACAGAATTTAGATTTACCTGATCATAGAAGAAACTATGTAAAAAAGAAACCTGATGTAGCTAAAGAGCAGAGGAAATCATTCAGCCATAGCTTATCTGATACAAAGAAAGAAAAAAATCAAACTGGAAAGAAACATGAGAAATTATCCAACCAAAACCCTTCTAATAAGCATGACAAAACTCAAACTGGTAAGAAACGTGAGAAATTAGTTCATTCCATACACAGCTCTTCCCATACTAAATGGGACAAAATTCAAACTGGAGAGAAACATGAGAAATCATCCAGCCATAGTTTATCTCCTACTAAGCATGAAAAAACCCAAGCTAAAGTGAAACCCTATGAATGTAATCAGTGTGGGAAGGTTCTCAGCCATAAACAAGGACTCGTTGACCATCAGAGAATTCATACTGGGGAGAAACCGTATGAATGTAATGAATGTGGGATAGCTTTTAGCCAAAAGTCACACCTTGTTGTACATCAGAGAACTCACACTGGAGAAAAACCATATGAATGTATTCAGTGTGGCAAAGCCCACAGTCATAAACATGCCCTCACTGACCATCTAAGAGTTCATACTGGGGAAAAGCCCTATGAATGTACTGAATGTGGGAAAACCTTCAGACACAGTTCAAACCTTATTCAACATGTGAGATCTCATACAGGTGAGAAGCCCTATGAATGTAAGGAATGTGGAAAATCCTTTAGGTATAATTCATCTCTTACTGAACATGTGAGAACTCATACAGGTGAAATACCATATGAATGTAATGAATGTGGAAAAGCCTTTAAGTATAGCTCATCTCTTACTAAACATATGAAAATTCATACAGGTGAAAAACCCTTTGAATGCAATGAATGTGGGAAAGCTTTCAACAAGAAGTCACACCTCATTATACATCAAAGAACTCATACTAAGGAGAAACCCTATAAATGTAATGAATGTGGAAAAGCCTTTGGACATAGCTCATCTCTTACTTACCACATGAGAACTCATACAGGTGAAAGTCCCTTTGAATGTAATCAATGTGGGAAGGCCTTCAAACAAATTGAAGGCCTTACTCAACATCAGAGAATTCATACTGGGGAGAAACCCTATGAATGCATTGAATGTGGGAAAGCCTTTAGCCAAAAGTCACACCTCATTGTACATGAGAGAACTCATACTGGGGAGAAACCCTATGAATGTAACGAATGTGGAAAAGCCTTCAATGCAAAGTCACAACTTGTTATACATCAAAGATCCCACACTGGAGAGAAACCCTATGAATGTAATGAATGTGGGAAAGCCTTCAAACAAAATGCATCCCTTACCAAACATGTGAAAACTCATTTAGAAGTGAAATCTCCTGAATGAAATGGATGTGGGAAATCTTTTGAATGAACTGAAGGTTGTATTTTACCTTAGAAGTCTTCTGAATTTCAAGAATGTTAGAAGGCCTTTAATAAGAAGTTCCAGCACGTTACACATGAGAGAATTTGAAAGTGAAGCTTCACATAGAAGCAATAGATGGAGAATTTAAACTTGATACCAAACCTTCTATGGAAAATATTGTTTTCTAAATCTCAATTATTATAAATGATGTATGTGTTCAGATTGAAATATAAAGCTTTTAAAATTGTTAATAAGTTGAATAATCAGAGCAATAGAGAAAACAAATTACATATGCTAAGAATTCCTGAGTTGCTTGAGTGTTGTGTACTTAAGCACCACACATGAGAACTGAATTTGCATATCTGCTTATTGCCATATATAAATGTGTGTGGCCATTGGTATGGGTCTCATCTTTGATATTATCACCCAGCTCTTTCTTAATGTCTCTGTTAGCTTCTGCATCAGTAGAAAACTTTAAAAAAGAGTTATTATTGGTGCCAGTCCCATGGCCAAGTGGTTGGGTTCGTGCGCTCTGCTGTGGTGGCCCAGGGTTTCGTTGGTTGGAATCCTGGGCGTGGACATGGCACTGCTCATCAAGCCACGCTGAGGTGGCATCCCACATGCCACAACTGGAAGGACCCACAACTAAGAATATGCAACTATGTACCCGGGGGGCTTTGGCAAGAAAAAGGAAAAAAAATAAAAAACAAAACACAGATGTATTATTTAAAAAAAAAGAGTTAGTATTTATGTAAAAAATGTTAACACAAAGCTAAGAGAAAATGAAAGAAAGCAGCTGAAGATACACAGGTACTGGTAGGGAATGATGTGCGAGATAAATTGTTAGGTGAAAAAAGCAGGTTGCTGAACTGTGTATATAGTATGTTCCTACTTGTGTACAAAATGGTGTATGTGTTTGACTATCTTATTCTGTCTGTGTATATGTATGTATGTATGTGTGTATGTATGTGTGTAGATATATATATGTATATAAATATTTGTATGTGAATAGACTTGGTTTGAATAAATACAGAAGGAATTTAATAGTGGTTGCCATTGGGCACAGGAGTACAGGAATAGGGTCTAGGATTGGAAATAGACCAACTTTTTATTGTATACTGTTTCAGTTTTTTTATCATGTACATATATTATTGTCACAAGTAAAATTCTTTTAATATGCATAATTCAACACTAATTAAAATTTTCACTGAGCCCACTCCATGATGTTGTTTGACAAAGTAGAAGTTTCTGTGCCTATTCATGAATGATGATGAATCTGAGGATATGGTATTAAACTTGATACTGAATTCACAGAGACTTCTCCTATCCAGCACAAGTTCTTTCATTGAAATAATAAAATATAGTTGTAAATAATGAATTACAACTATAACTATAACTCAGCAGTGTTTGCCCTTTTTTGAAAGACTGAAAATGAATTGTGATTGAAGGTGAGTGAAAGTGATTTTCTGAAAAATCATCCCATTTTGTCTCCTATTCAAAGCACTTATACACAAACACCTCATTCTGGGATTTCAAATGTATTGCTACAAATGCCACTACTCCTTGTTCTTGCCCAATTAGCAGACATTGTTAATAAATCTCTGCAGTCTTTCTGAGTGAATCTAGACTTGTCCTCAGAATCATTCTTAAGTATGCATTCTGGAAGGTATTATGAATCCATTTGGGCTTGCACAGGAGACCTATTTTCTGCTGCATACCAAGATTTTTTTTACTCATGAGTCATAGATAAAAAATACAGCTGAACTGTTTTAAAATTTAAGTTGTTATGCTAAAAACAATGATGTTAAGGACAGAAGTGGTTTTCTAATATAAAGTAATAATAATATTTGGCATGTATGTCACCTTTTACATTTTTCACAGCACATTGACTACATTACTTCATTTGTTCCTCAGAACAAACATATGAGTCAATAAGCAAGACTTGCCTAGTCATCAGCAATTCTGCTCAATAAATATTTCACCTAAATATTAGTCTAGCATAATGATGGGCCTTCAACAAATACATAATTCAATGCCATCCTTGCAAATATTTCCCATTCAAGTTCCTTCCTTCCTGACCTCCTCATTTCAGAGAATTAAAAGGTATAAATATTGAGAATGGAATTTGTGTGTGTGTGTGCATGTGTTGAAGGATCAACTCATGGATATTATGACCTCATTTCCAAATAAATTATTTACATTCAGAGGAAGAAAATGCAATGTGAAAGCCATTTCCACTAGTAATTTATTACCAAGTGGAAATCTTGCACTGTGCACAGAATGAATCATCATTGTCTGGAACTATAGATAATCTGCACTTTTTAGAAGGATAAAACAATTGCAGGCTATGGCTAGGTTAAATTTACAACACCTCTTGGAGAACCCATAACAGTACCATACATGGACAGTCAGGAATATAGTTATTACTGAACAGTAGAAATGAATGCTGAAAGCCATCCTGTGCAGTAAACAATGAATTAAAGTTAGCATCAATGAATGAAGAAATGATGTCTAAAAGTGATCAGAGGTGAACAATAAAAGACAACAGACATAGAGAGGTGAGTCTAAATCAATGATACCCAAACGTTAGCATGCATCACAATTGCCTGGAGGGCTTGTTAAAACACAGACTTTAGAAATGGGCCCCACCCACAGAGTTTCTGATTTCAGTCAGTCTGTGGTGGGGCCTGAGAATTTGAATTTTTAATATGTTCTCAGAGAATGCTGCTGCTGCTGCTCTGTGGACCACACTTTGAGAGTTACTGATTTATATCATTGTTTAAGTAAAATTTTAAAATAGTTTTAAATGTTTCTGAGATATTTCTTTAATATAAGGAAGATAAAGGGACATATACCATAAAGTAAATGGTTAACAGCTTTTAAACATTTATTTATTCAAGTAATATTCATCATCTCCTATATGCTGGGCACTATTCTAAGTCCTAGAGATACAGTAGTCAACAAAACAAGAAGGAAAAAAACCTTGCCATACAGTTTAATTCTAGAGTGGCAGACAGACAATAAACAAATAAGTAATTAAAATACAGAGTATGACTGATGGTGATAAGTGGTACAGCAAAACACAAAGCAGGGAAGGGGAATGGAAGTGTAGAGGAACGCGGTTTTATATGGTCATGGTGGTGGTGAAGTAAGCTCAAGCTCACTTAGATGGTGACACAAGCAGACTTGAAGAGAGTGAGGGAGAAAGTCATGTATAATATACGAGGGAAGAGCATTCCAGGCATACATCTTTTAGAATCTAAGGGTGTGGGAAAAGAGAGAAAGATGCTGAACTCCTCTGAGATAATGAAGAAGAAAAATAGGAAATTTTAAAAATTAAATCAAGATTTAAAAAGTACTAGGTTTGCAAGAGAGGCAGAAATCAAGATCTCTCATACATCGCTTTTGGTCATCAAGGTTGTACAACGTATTAAAATGTATATCTGACAGTCTATATCAAAGCCTTAAAATGTCTCCCATCATACTTCCAGTAATTTAGTCTGTGATGCATAATCAATGTGTACTACAATATTTGTCATAGAACACAGAGAAGTTGGATATAAGATAAATTGCTAGTTAATTGATTAAATAAAGCATGATACCCTCATAGAATGGAATACTATGACATTCAAAGTCATGTTTTCAAATTATAGTTAAGAAGACACAAATGGTGATCACGTATTATTCTCAGTTAGGACTGATGCATCTCTAGGCATCAATTAAGTGATCAACTAATGAAGAAAAGCAAAGTTTTTCACAAAATCTCGCTGCTAGCAGACTTTAGCTAACATCTTGACTAGAAATGAGTCACATGACTATTTTAAGAGAGCCTTAAAAACTTGGGATCTTTGGCTTCTTAACCTTCATAATAAGGAAGGAAGGACAAGGGCATTAGAAAATGGGTGTCGAGCCAAACAATCTATAACATCTGAAATAATAATTAAGTAAAAAACATCAGGTTACAAAGTGATACATACATTAAGATCTTAATTTAAAAATATTTATCATGTTTATACACACAAATACATGTGCTGGAAAATGCATAATATTGCCATCATTATGTGACAGCGGTTCTTTCAGGATTGTACGAGTAAGTTTTATGTTTTTCTAAGTAATTTTTATATTTTCATGAATTAATTTTATTTTGTTATAATGGGTCTCCATTTTCGGTATGGCCAAGTAGATTCTTACTAAACCTGACCCTCCCACAGATAACAATTATAAACTCTGGACAACACACATACACACATACAACGATGACCTAAAGGTACTGGAGAGTGAACAAAAACGGATATGGAAAGGAGTTGAAACTTGAAAGAAGGGAATGGTAGGAGGTTTGATCACATTTTTATGGCTCTTAGCCTGAGGAAATACTGAAGTTGGTGTGGCAGGGGGATAATTTGATAGAAAACATGCAGTATTTTTGACATGAAAAACCATAGGACTGAGTTTAGGGGAACCACAACTCCTGGGAAGTGGAGGCAAGAATCCTAGAAGAGAGAGACTCAAAGAGGGGGCAACCCAAATTCTGTGAGTAAACTCTGCTCAAGTCTCTGGCTGACCCCAGAACCACACATGTATGTTATGGACTCCTAACCCTTCAACTAAAGACAAAAGATCTGAGCTTTCATTTGTGCTGCTGCCTCAGAGACAGAGTTTGAAGTTCAAATTCAACCATACTAATTAATTGATAAAACAAAACATTAACACTCTTCAGAGAAATATATCAGAATCCAGAATCTCCATAACTTATCATTCATGATATCTAGGATAAAAGAAAAACTTACTTGACGTTCAAAGAATTGGGGAAACATGACCCCATTTCAAGAAAACAGACAACCAACCCAGAAATTGGAATAAGCAGAGGAAGATATTAATATAACTATGATAACTATGCTTAATGAAATAAAGAAAAATATGCTCACAGTGAAGGTAAGGATTTAAACCCAGCAAAGAAATAGAAACTACAAAGAAAAACCAAAAGAAAATTCTAAAACTTAAAGATATGTCTGAAATTTAAAATTCACTGGATAAGTTTACTAACAAAATGTAAAGGACAGAGGAAAAGTCACTGAACTTTTTTTTTTTTGAGGAAGATTAGCCCTGAGCTAAATGCTGCCAATCTTCCTCTTTTTGCTGAGGAAGACTGGCCCTGAGCTAACATCCATGCTCATCTTCCTCTACTTTATATGTGGGACACCTACCACAGCATGGCATGCCAAGTGATGCCATGTCCACACCCAGGATCTGAACTGGTGAACCCTGGGTCACCAAAGTGGAATGTGCAAACTTAACCGCTGCACCACTGGGCTGGCCCCAGAGTCACTGAACTTGAAATAGATTAGTAGATATGACCCAAACAAGTGAGAAGAAAAAATGATTAAAAAGACATTAATAGAAATTCAGTGACCTGTGGGATGATAATAAAATGTCTTGCATATGTGTAGTTAAAGTTCCAAAAGAAGAGCAAGGAGAAAATGGGACACACAGAATATTCAAAGATATTGTGGCTGAAATTTCTCCAAATTTTGTGAATGATATAAATGTACTGATTTGAGAATCTCAGCAAACTCTAAGCAGGATAAATGTGAAGAAAACAATGATTAGGCATATCCTAGACAAGCTGCTAAAACCTAAAGATAAAAAGGAAATCTTGAAAGCCAGGTGAGAAATGACACATTATATGTGATAAAAACAATTCTAAGCACTGGTGACTTATCATCAAAAACTATGGAGGCCAGAAGACAGTGGATCAACATCCTTAAAGTGCTGCAGAGAAAAACAAAACACACAATGAAGAATATACAACCATGCATCGGGGGCTTTGGGGAGAAAAAGGGAAAAAATAAAATCTTTATAAAAAAAGAAAAACAAAACAAAAAACGTTCAAGCTAGAATTCTATATCCACAAAAATATCCTTTAAGAATGAAGGTGAAGTAATGATATTTCAGATAAAAGAATTAAGAAATTTGTTCCCAGAAGACTATAAAGTTCTTCAAGTTGAAGGGAAGTGATACTAGATGAAAACTCAGTTCTTTAGGAAGCATCAAAGAGCATCAGAAATGATAAAGACATTGGTAAATATAAAAGATTATTTTAACCTGTGAATTTCTTCAAAATAGGATTGTTTAAAACAAAACTTATAGCATTATCTTATGTGGATTGCAAGGGATTTAGATGCAATACATATAGCAACTCTAGCATAAAGAAATGGGGGCAGACCTAAATTTCCAAATTCTATGTGATATGGTACAATATCAACTTCAAATAGACTGAAAGTCAAGAGTTTATAGAGCAATCCCTAAAGAAACCGTTAAAGAGTAAAGCAAAGAGGTATAGCCAAAAACACAACTGATAAATTTAAATGAAGCTCTAAAAAGTATTTAAAAATTACTAATGGAAGCAGGAAGGGAGGTACAGAGGAACAAAAATCAAAGGGAATAAAAAATATGAATAATAATATGGTGGACCTAAACCCAGCCATAGCAATAATTACATTAAAAGTTAATGGACTAAACACTCCAATTCAAAGGCAGAGATTTTCTTGATGGATTAAAGAAACAAGACCCAATTTTATGCTCTATAAGATCCAGACTTTATAAAGACACAGATAAGTAAAATTAAATGAATTGAAAATGACATACCATACAAATAGTAAGCATACAAAGGTTGGAATGGCTATATTAATAGCAGACAAACAGACTTCTTGATAAAGTGCATTAACAGAGATAAAGAGGGCCAAATTAAAGAGATAAAAGGATCAATTCATCAGGAAGACATAACATTCATCAATGTCTATGCACCTAAAGTATATGAAGCAGAAATTGAAAGACTTAAAGGGAGAGATCTACAACTTCACCATCATAATTAGAGATTTTCACATCCCTTTTCTAGGCAATTGATAGAAAAACTAGACAGAAAAATTGGTAAAGACATAGATAACCTGAAGAACACTACAAAAAATTTTGACCTAGAGCCAGCCCTGATGGCCTAGTGGTTAAAGTTTGGTGCACTCCACTTCGGCTGCCTCAGTTCAGGTCCTGGGAACAGAACCACACTGCTCGTCTGTCAGTAGCCATGCCATGGCAGCGGCTTACATAGAAGAACTAGAAGGACTTACAACTAAAATATACAAGTATGTACTAGGGCTTTGGGGAGAAAACAAAAAAATTTTAAAAGGAGAGGAAGATTGGCAACAGATGTTAGCTCAGAGCAAATCTTTCCTAGCAAAGAAAAAAGCCTTTGACCTAAATGATATTTATAGAACATTAATTCTACAACTGTAGAATTTTTTCAAGTGCACATGGTATGTACACCAAGATGGAAAATATACTGGGTCACAAAACCATTCTTAATACATTTAAAACAACTGAAATCCTATAGAGTATGTTTTCTGACCACAATAAAATTGGAGTTGGGTTCTCCAGAGTCAGATAGGGAGACAGAGTTAGAGGTATCAGATGTTTATTAAAGATCAATACCTATGAAAGGAAGGGAGAAGCAGGATTCAGCAAAGGAAGAAGTTTAAATACATTACAGGCCCAACAAAGCCTTTGCCAACCTGGTGAGGACCTCTGGGGTGTTTTTCTCATCTAAGTGTCTTATATTTGGCCTTTATACCTACGCCTTGCTCATTCACCACATGCAGGCTGCCCTGCAAATGGCATGACCTCAGGTAAGGCAGCTCTCTGTAGCTGAGACCCACCTTTTAAGTACCTGACAGCTAGAAGTTGTTTTCTGATTGACCTCCCCACAGCTGAGCAACAGGTCCTTCCTTGAAGAAGAATCTTCATATGTAACTCGATGTCTATCATAATCCGTCCCTTGCTCTGCTCAGATATACTTCTCCATATATATCTGTGAAGTACTTCCTCCAGGATTTCTAAGTTCCTTTCTGCCTGGGAAGAAATTAGAAGAGAGAGATTAGTGGGATAAACTACAGTTCCTGCTGCTACAGTGGGCTCAGGGTCATAGTGGGTAAGTTTGTATGCTCTGCTTCAGCGGCCTGGGATTCACAGGTTTGCATCCTGGGTGCGGACCTAGTACTGTTCTTCAAGCTACACTGTGGTGACATCCCACATAAAATAGAGGAAGACTGGCAAAGATGTTAGCTCAGGGCCAATCTTCCTCAAGCAAAAAGAGGAAAATTGACAACAGATGTTAGTTCGGGGCCTATCTTCCTCACAAAAAAAAGAAAAAATGTAACTAGAGATCAGGGAAAATAAAACAGAAGGTCTCTTCCAAGGAAACTTGCAACATAGTCATACAAGTTATAGGATTTTTCAGTTAATTAAGGTTGAGCATGTCATCTGCAATTATATGATTTACCTTATACATTAAATGTGATGCTTTCTTGAGGGCAGTAAAGATTTTTTGGCATTTAGATTTGAAGTTATTCTCCTGATGGATCTGCGTGCATATGATGTAGTAGGTAGGCAGTGTCTTTAACATTTACCAACCCATGATAAATTCCATAACAGCTTTCTCCACAGCTGTTTCTTAAGCCATTTTTCAATGTAAGTATAGGGCATAATTATAAGGCAGAAATCAGTTTCTAGGCAGGAAAATCATGAGGTCCAAGTACGCAGCTGTCAAACAGTCTGCCTCAATCCGTGAATAACATCTACAATTTTTGGAGCAGCATTTCTCAACCCTTGGAGTTTGTAAAATTAGTCCAGGAGACGGGGCTGGCCCCGTGGCCGAGTAGTTAAGCTCGCGCGCTCCGCTGCAGGTGGCCCAGTGTTTCGTTAGTTCGAATCCTGGGCGCGGACATGGCACTGCTCATCAGACCACGCTGAGGCAGCGTCCCACATGCCACAACTAGAAGAACCCACAACGAAGAACAACGAAGAATACACAACTATGTACCGGGGGGGCTTTGGGGAGAAAAAGGAAAAAATAAAATCTTTAAAAAAAAAAAAAAAAATTAGTCCAGGAGAGTCATGCTATTAAAGGTAATAATACTATCAATTTTAATTTGCAGTTTTTAACTAATAAATAATCATATTTTTTTCTTTAAAATGCAGTAGCTTGAGAGCCTTGAAGTATGTATCAAGTGAGCATGCTTGGTGGATAGTGGAGATCAAGTGAATTTGCTCATTTCTGTTGGTTTATCAGTCAACTAAACACTGCTAGTCTGCATCTTGGTGGTTGTGATTGTCATACGGTTTTATATGTTGTTATTTGAAAGTATATATTGTTTCATTTTTACCTATAATGTTCCATTGATTATACCCACTATGTAATATATAGCTTCAGTATAATAGTTGTCACAGTGGGGAGCGTGCATTCCTTAGGAGATGTGCAAGATGATCCACTGGGGTATGAGGAGAAAAGTTGAGAACTGCTACTATGTGTCTTTTTCATTATCATAATATCTCAGTATTGAAGTACATACATGTAATTGATTTTTTAAAAAACCTATATATTATTGATGTGCGTGTTTCTTTCTTTAACTGAAAAATATCTCACCAAGAGTCACCTCATTAAAACAAAAGACACTCCTATCACCCAGGAAATTCCAAGGAATTTAGGAGCACTGTATCAGGAACCAGTCAAAGACCAAATATTAGAACAAAAGATACTCCTACCACCTTTATTGCATAGGAACTTACAAAGGTTTTAGGAGCTCTGACTGTGAGCCAGGGACAAAGATCAAAATATGTATTTCTTATTATGTCGCGGTATCAGTCTCCAATTTTAAAAGTTTGGGGACTACCAGGTTATGTACCTATAATTCTGCACCCAGTTCCAATGTGTGGGGTTTTTTTCCACATACCACCAAACAGTCCTCCAACACCAGGTGGGTGTCCTACAAGTCAATTCAACTTTCAAACTGCCTACCTGGAGATAGGCTCAGATCCTACAGGTTAAGGGCTCAGTCCGACAATACTACCCTCCACTTCTGATCCAATCGCAAGTCCAAGTTGTTACCTGTGCTTCTGACTGCCTGTAAATCACAGGTTCCCATGACCCCCTCCTTTTGTTACTGGACACAAACACAGATTCTTTACCTGCCACACAAGAGGGGCCAAATAAAACTGGAATGCCAGGCTTACGGCAAGGAAAGAGTTTTATTTCCAGTGACATCAGCCAGGAGACAAGAGTGAGCCCTCAAATTCCTCTCGTCTCCCCAAAGGATGGGAGGCAAGTGTTTTAAAGGTTGTGAGGATTGCGGCTTCTTGTAGGGATGGGGAGCCTGTGGCCTTGCTAGTTGGTGCTTTCCCACTGGCCTGTGTTTGGCCTTGTGAGGCTGCTTGCAGGAAGGGGGATGGCAAGATAAGGGAATCTGCGGGTGGATATCCTTGGTTGTCTGGCTCCATGGCAGATGTTGGATTCTGGTGCCAGGAAGCTGAGGAATAGGCAGGGAAGGTGGATGGGTGCTTTTGGTTTTAACCCATATATGCTGGGTTTAATGTAGGGGTTCACCAGCCCAGAAGCTCTCTGAACACTCTCTTCTTGGATCTTTTTGGAGGCTTTGTTACGTAGGTATGATTGATTAAATCATTGGCCCTTGGTGATTGATTCAACCTCCAGTCCCACTCTCCCTGGAAATCAAGGAGTGGGACTAAAGTTCCAAACCTCTATTCATGGTTAGATCTCCTGGCAACCAGCCCCATCCTTAGGTGCTTTCCAAAAGCACTTCATTAGCAGAGCAGAAGATCCAAAGATCATTTTCCTCTACCCTATCTCAACCACCAACTCTTATAGTCACATTCTAGATTTATAATTACCAGTAATTTACCACCTCCAAGCATTTCACTCTCTGGCCATTATTTCTATGTTTCTTGCTCATTTAGTCTGGTACCTTTATTCCAGCAATTCTTCAGTTCCATCCAGACCTCTGATCCATTGACCCTCCATTTTTTCACTGTCTATTACACCCCTCCCTCTTCTTACTTCTCTCTTCTCAGCTTGAATTCCATGCTTCTTGGTTTTTGTTCTGAACAACTGTCATCCCACTAAAGTCCAATTGCCTCTTGGTTATTGCTGCTTGGATATCTATGATAATAGATATCTCCAGCTTAACTTGGACAAATAGAATTTTTGTGGTAAAATATATATAACATAAAATTTGCCATTTTACCCATTTTTAAGTGTAGAATTCAGTGGTATTAATTATATTCACAATTTGTGCATCCATCACCACTATCTCCAAAACTTTTTCATCACCCTAAACAGAAACTGTGTACCCATGGAGTGTAACTCCCCATTCCTCCCCCACTTCCATAGCCCCTGGTAAACTCAAAACTACTTTCTGACTCTATGAATTTGCCTGTTTTAGATATTTCATATAAGTAGAATCATACAACATTTGTCCTTTTGTGTCTAACTTATTTCACTTAGCATGCTTTCAGAGTTTATCTATGCTATACCATGTGTCAGAACTTAATTCGTTTTTATGGCTGAATAATATTCCATTGTATGGATATACCACATTTATTTATCTGTCCATCTGCTGATGGATTGGGTTGTTTCTTACCTTTTGGCTTTATTGTGAATAAAGCTGCTCTGAACATTAGCATATAAGTATCTGTGTGAGTACCTGCTTTCAGATCTTTTGAGTACATATCTATGAGTAGCATTGCTGGGTCATGTGGTAATTCTATGTTGAACTTTTGGAGGAACTACCAAAATGTTGTGCACAGCAACTGCACCGTTTTACATTCCCACCAGCAATTTATGAGGGTTCCAGTTTCTCCACATCCTCACTAACACGTGTATTTTCTATTTTCTTTTTTTTTTTTTATTGGCACCTGGGCTAACAACTGTTGCCAATCTTTCTTTCTTTTTTTTTTCCTGCTTTATTTCCCAACCCCCGGTACATAGTTGTATATCTTAGTTGCAGGTCCTTCTAGTTGTGGGATGTGGGATGCCGCCTCAACGTGGCCTGACGAATGGTGCCATGTCTGTGCCCAGGATCCGAACCCAGGGCCACCGCAGCGGAGCGCGTGAACTTAACCACTCAGCCACGGAGCTGGCCCCTCCATTTTCTTGATTATAACCCTCCTAGTAGGTGTAAAGAAATATCTCATTGTGGTTTTGATTTTCCATTTCGCTAATGACTAATGAAGTTGAGCACCTTTTACGTGCCAATTGTTCATTTGCATATCTTCTTTGTAGAAATGTCTATTCAAGTCCATTGCCCATTTTTTAGTTGAATCATTTGTCTTTTTTGGTTGGACAAGTAGAATTTTTGATTCCACTTCTCACCTCTGCCAAAACTGTACTCCCTTGTCTTCTGGACTCTAATGGGATGCCAGTTGCTTAGACAAAAAACTAAGGACTCTTAGTTTGTTATGGCACAAAATTGGGGTTCTCTGCCTGATGTGCATAAACAAGCCTGTTAATTATAGTGTCAGCTGTTGTGTGGAGAAATCAGCTTTTATTCTGTTAGATCAATCTGCAGGGAGACGGGGTGTGTGTCCTCAGATCTATCTCCCTGATTCAGGATCTGGGACAAAATTTAAGAGGTTAGGGAGAACACACAGGCATGCAGAAATGCTGGTAGAACAGGCTTTGATCGGTGGGCTTCAGGCATTTATGGTAAGGTTTTACACACTTATTACAGGGTTCTAAACATTTACGATGAATTTCTAAACATTTATGATGGGGTTCTAAACATTTTTACGTGAGTTGGGGAAGGAATTTTAACACTGGATCTTTCTGAATGAGGGACCCCTCGCTTCTGATAAGCGCTTCTTATCACTTTGTTGATAAGAGATGGGGTCTATTCAGACTGGCTCTGAATGGGCCTGTGGTTATCAGTTGATTCCTGTCCTCTCGTACATTGTCTTTCAAATATATCTTGGTTGGATTTGATTAACATCAAACTTAAAAATAGAATTCTCTTATTGAGGTAGAACCTGATCATAGTTTGAGAAGTAAGCAACACTGAACTCAATAGCACTCTATTACTAACTGATCATAAGTTATTCTTTTTCTTCATTATACCTAGGTATGCATTGAAAAAAAATGATTACAGTGGTTGCTTACATTTGTTTGTTTTTTACTTTAATTTAAACTTTAAAAACAATTATTTTTGTTGTATTTAATTTTTAAAGGAAAAATTCAAACATAAATAAAAATGTAGAGAACGGGATAATAAACCCCTTGTACTTCCTCATATATTTCCAACAATTGTCAGTATTTTACCAATCTGACACCTTTCCCCTCTCTCTTTTCCTTTATTTGTTCTCTAGAGTTGCACATTTTAAAGAAAGTCCCATACATGGCATTTCACCAGTATATATTTGCTTTGCAGATTTTTGTTATCTTCATTTTCTGACAACTGATACTGGTTTTTTCCTTTTAAAATACATTTAAGTTAAAAAAGTTGAGTTAAAACTACAGTTGGCCCTCTGTATCCATGGGTTCTGCATTTGCGGATTCAACCAACCACAGATCAAAGGGTCTATGATGGTTGCATCTGTACTGAACATGTACAGACTTTTTTTCTCGTCATTATTTCCTAAACAATTGAATATAACAACTATTTACATAGCATTTACATTGTATTAGGTATTTTAAGTAACTTAGAGGTGATTTAAAGTATACGGGAGGACGTGGGTAGGTTACATAAAAATACTATGCCATTTTATATAAGGGACTTGAGCATCTGCAGATTTTGGTATCCGAGAGGTGTCCTGGAACCAATCCCCCACAGAGACTAAGGGACAATTGTGTTGTCAATAACAGTGCAGGTGACATGCTGATATGGTAAAAATTGTGAAGGCAGGATCTAAATAAATGATGTTTGAGAACATTAATACTGAAGTACTGAAAGTTCCTTGAATTTGCAAGATATGGTCAAAATTGAGAAGGCAGTATGTAAATAAATGATGTTTGAGAGCATTAAACTGAAGTACTCATAGTTCCTTGAATTTACCATGTTCTTTTCCATGTCTCCATGCCTTTTTTCTTGCTCCTCCCTCCGTCTGGAATGATCTTTTTCCCTCCTCCACATCTTACCAGAGAAGACACTATTCATTTTTTTATATTTCAAAAACTTTTTATTTTATCTTTACATTTTTTAATTTTTATTTTTACGTTTTTCACTGTTCATTTTGCATAACTTTACATCTTTCAACATCCCAAAATAGAATCATTCTTCTCTATTTCTGTCATAATCCGTTTAACACCTCATAGCGTTTATATATTTACTTGTTTCTCTACCCACCAGTCTGTAAACTTCCTGTGTTTACTCACATTTGTATTGCAAGCATCAAATAGTACTTATCACATGTGTGCTTAATAAATGATTGATGAAAAGAGAGAATGAATGATTTTTTTTTTTTTGAGGAAGATTAGCCCTGAGCTAACTACTGCCAGTCATCCTCTTTTTGCTGAGGAAGCCTGGCCCTGAGCTAACATCCGTGCGCATCTTCCTCTACTTTATATGTGGGACGTCTACCACAGCATGGCATGCCAAGCGGTGCTGTGTCTGCACCCGGGATCTGAACTGGCGAACCCCGGGCCACCGAGAAGCGGAACGTGCGAACTTAACCGCTGCACCACTGGGCTGGCCCAAATGAATGATTCTTCATGAGAAAGTTTTTCTAAGAGGAGTTTGGTTTCTCCCACATAGGAGAACTCAAAATTGGCCTCATGGTAAACATCTTCTGTAATTTGTGATGAAAACAGCAGAAGTTTCTCATACATCTTTTACACATCACTCAGTGTTTTTCACTTTGGATTGAAGAATATCCTGTTATAGGGATTGGTGTCATTCAAAGATGTGACTGTGGACTTCACTCAGGAGGAGTGGCAGCAGCTGGACTCTGCTTAGAGACACCTGTATAGAGATGTGATGCTGGAGAACTATAGCAACCTTGTTTCGGTGGGAAAGGGCATTTTCCCTTAGAGGGTACTGATATTAGTCACCTATTGCTGCATAACAATTATTCCAAAATTTAGAGGCTTAAAGTAAATATTTTTTACTAACTATGTCTATAGGTCAGGAATTTGGAATGGCTTAGCTGGGTAGTTCTGGCTTGTGGTTTCCCATGTGGTTGTAGTCAGATGTTGGCAGGGGCCGAAGTCATCTGAAAGCTTGACTGGGACTGTAGGATCCGTTTCTAAGATAACTCGCTCATCTGGCTGTTGATGGGAGCCTTCTGTTCCTTGCTGTCCATTGGCAGGAGATCTCAGTTCCTTGCCATGTGAGCCTGTTCTCATGACGTGGCAACAAATTTCCCCCAGAGAGAGTGTTCTGAGAGAGCAAGGAGGAAATCACAATGCCCTTTATGACCAAGTCTCCCAAATCACACACCATCACTTCTACCTTATTGTGTTTACTAGAAGTGAGTTACTAAGTCCAGCCCAGACTCAAGGGGAGGAGAGTTAAGCTCTAGCTCTTGAAGGGAAGAGTGTCAAGGAATTTATGGACCTTTGTTGAACCCACAATAGTACCCAATCGACTGCTTTTCCTTTCTTATTTACTAAAAGCTGTTGGGTCTCTGAATGCTTAATGAGCATTTCAAGCTATAATGGTCAAAAGAATATTAATTTTGAGTACCAAATACAGTGCTTCTACTTGTCCAGTAAACTTGGATTTGGATCAAAAGAAAATGAGTACTGCATATTCTTTGGAGGCTAATGGCAATGGCCTGGGCCCAAGTTCTTAGTTTTTATAAATTAATTGAGATATAATGTATATAATAATGTGTTCAAATCTTAAATGTAGAGCTTGAGGCACTTTTTCATGTGTATACTCCTACTTAACCACTGCCCAGGTCAACATGTCGAACATTTCCAGCACACCAGCAGGCTCCCTTGAGCCCCTTACCATTTACCTCCTCAGAGAGAACAATTTGTAGCTTCTATCTCCATAAATTAATTTGGTCTGTTCTTGAACTTCATGTAAGTGTAACCACACAGTATGAAAGATTTTGTTGTCTGGCATCTTCCTTTAATATCTGTGAAATTCATCCATATTGTTGCATGTGACGGTAGTTCCTCCTTATTGTTGTATCATATTCTGTTTAATGAATTTACAGTAATTCATGAATTTTTCCATTCTACCGTTGATGGACATTTGGGTTGTTTCAGATTTGGGCTATATAAATAAAGCTGTTATGAATATTCTTATACAAATCTTGTGATAGAAATAGTCATTTCATTTCTATTGGGTATATACAGAGGAGCAGAATTTATGGGTCATGGGACATATGTATATTTAGCTTTAGTAGATACCACCTGTTTTCTAAAGGCATAATACCAATTTATATCAGACTAGCAATGAATGAGAGTTCTATCAACCTTTGGTAATGGCAGTCTTCTTCATTGCAGCCATTCTGGTGCATATGGATGAGTTCTAGGATGGTTGGTTGTTCACTAACACTTAAGTCCTATATCATTTTCCATAAACAGGGTATCAATCTCTGAAGTCAGATGTAATCTTGTTGAAGCAAGGAGAACCATGGATGGAGGTGGGAGAAATCTCAAGTTGGGCCTATCCAGGTAAGTGAGAACTTGACATATGGGAGGCAGAGATGTAATCTTGTTGAAGCAAGGAGAACCATGGATGGAGGTGGGAGAAATCTCAAGTTGGGCCTATCCAGGTAAGTGAGAACTTGACATATGGGAGGCAGGGAAGTAAGATTCCTAGTGATTAGTGAGATGTTTATCTTTGAAATATTCTTTAGGAAATCATTCTTTAGGTCATAGATGTTTAGAAATGGCTGAAGACAGTTGATGTGGGATTGTGGCATACCTAGATGCCATTGCTACATATCAGGTACCCACATAATCCTTCTTTGCTTGACTTTTAGAGAAAGAGGTAACCCTCTTACCTATACTCTGCATCTTATCTAGCCCACATATTTAGGACATTTCTTAATCAGTTAGCCTCCCTTTGGCTAACATCTTCAGCACCCCATTCTCCCAAAGTAGGCTCGTACTCTTCTCCTCGTGTATTTTGCCTGTCTTCCATTTTTACTACTTTCTCTATGACCATTCTTACTTGATTCTTTTTTCTGTTTTTTTGGTGAGGAAGATGGGTCCTGAGCTAATATCTGTTGCCAATCTTCCTCTTTTTGCTTGAGGAAGACTGTTGCTGAGCTAACATCTGTGGCAGTCTTCCTCCATTTTGTGTGTGGGATGCCACCACAACACGGTGTGATCAGTGGTGCATAGGTCTGTGCCCAGGATCCGAACCCATGAACCCCAGGCCACTGAAGCAGAGCGCATGAACTTAACCACTAAGCCAGCAGGCTGGCCCCTTTACTTAATTCTTTATGTCATTTTTGTTATCCTGGTTGTTTTCCTGCCTTTCTTCAGTGCCACTTGTTAAATTTTCATTCCCCTTCTTCCCCCAACCTACCATACCTTGTAAGTTAATCTTCCTTTTTGTTCCCTGACTTCAATCACCATTTTTTCATCTTTTCATCTTGTTGTATATTTCAGTTTTTTATTTTTTGAAGTTATGATTCACGGTAGTTTACCACGCCCTCAAATGTTCATTTGAGTATATTTAATTCTATTCGGAGATCAAACAAAATTTTCTTCTGCTTCATGGCAAGTTTGTTTTTGTTTTTGTTTTGTGAAGGGGACAATTTTTCTGTTTACTTCTGTACAAATTCATTTCCTGATTTTCTGTAATAGTTCTTTGTGGACTTTACTTTTTCTTCTGTTTATTTTTATCATGTCACAGTGTTTCTATAAGATTTCTCATTTTATGGAGTGCTATTCAGTTAATATAACAAAGTTCAGAGACTTTAGCAAGGTCCTTCTTTCCTTCCTTTCTTTTTGAGATTGGAGGAGTTCTGAGTTTTCTTGTTCTGTGGTTCTCTTTTGTCTTCCAGGACCCTAAATTTCCCCCATTTTTCCCAGTCACCACCACCCAATTACCAGAGGGTACCTCTTCCTTCTTTCTTGCTTTTTTTCTCCCTCTGAAACTGCCTATTCTTCTAACTCAGGATTGCCCCCTTTAAACAGAAGCTGTGTTTTCCTGTGCCTTTTTATGTCATCTGCCCCTTTAAGATGCATGTACAGTCGTGTACCTCATAACAATATTTTGGTCAACAACAGACCACATATACAAGAGTGGTCCTGTAAGATTAGTACCGTATAGCCTGGGTGTATAATAAGCTATGCCATCTAGTTTTGTGTAAGTACACTCTTGATGTTCACACAAGGACAAAATTTCCTATCAATGTATTTCTCAGAACATATCCTCATAGTTAACTGATGCATGACTGTACTTTGAAATCCTTTCCCTGCAGTTGTGCTCTAATCTGCCTGGTTACTTACAAAATATTTTTATATTTAGTGTGGATTTAATCTTTCTGCTGGTCAGTTCAACTCACCCTCAGTACCTTTTGCTAACACCCTTCCTCTGTCTTTGCTGAAGTTATTTTTTGGTCTGCCTTTGGTTTTCCCAGAGCCTTGTAGTGGAGTCAGGATGGGGCAGAAATGTGCGGGGCCGTGTGGGACCGTGACACTGAGTTCATCAGCTCCTCTTTTTCCATTGTTCCCTTGCTCACTACTTTTTATGTCTGTTTCTTCTGTGTCTGAGTTTTAAAACCATATTCTTAAATTTCAAAGCTGACCATATTCATGATCAGATTTCTATCTATTTCCATTAGAATGAAGAAGCTTATTTGTTTTTGTGTTTGTATTCCTCAAAACTCAAGAGCAAAGTAACATCATTTACACTTTCTTTCAGACTTTGAAATTAGACCCACAATGAAAGAATTAACTCCACAGAAGAGCATTTCTGAAGAAGCAATACTCCATAACATGATAGTAAACTCAGATTTTAAAGACTGGAAACTTGAAGATGAGATAAATCACCAGGAAAACCAAGACAAGCTTTTGAACCATGTTGCATTCATTAACAATAAGTCACTAACTGAGGAGATAGACCATGGATGTAATGCACTAGGAAAAGTAGTTCATGTGAACAGAACATCTAATAAACACATCAGAGGCTTCATACATAGTCACACCTCTTTGCTCAACCAAAAATGCTAACCAGTGAGAATTCATATAAATGTATTCAGTGTGGGAAGCCTTCAGTAGGAAGTCAGAACTCATTGTACATCAGAGAATTCATACTGGGGAGAAACCCTATGAAAGCAGTGAATGTAGAAAAGCTTTTATCCAGGAATCACAACTTATCGTGCATCAGAGAATCCGTACTGGGATGAAACCTTTTGAATGCATTGAGTGTGAAAAAGCCTTTAGCAGGAAGTCACACCTCACCATACATCATAGAATACATACTGGAGAACAACCCTGTGAATGCAGTGATTGTAGGAAAGCTTTCAGCCAGAAATCTAATCTCATTGTACATCAGAAAATTTATGTTGAACAGAAACCCTTTTCATGGAATGAGAAAACTTTAATTCAGTCATCAAAATTTCATTAAACTTGTATAAATAGAATTTATCTAGGCTAGAAACTTTATGAATGGACTAAACATGGGAAGCCTTCAATGATAGCTCCAGAGCTATTAAACACCAGAAAATTCATACTGAGAAACAACTGGAAAATCATGTCTCCTAAAAGACAACATTGCATTGAACATCTTGGTTCAGACCTAAAAGATTTTTTAAGTATGTTAGAAAAATCTCAGTTACACCTGATTGACTCATTCCCCATGGAGTACAAAGTTTTTAAATGAGTAAGTAAATCGATTGATCGCAACAACAAAGTGACAACCATGTGTAATCATTTTGCAAGTGATGTAGAAATGGCATTCAAACCCAACTTATCTGTCAGAAGTGAATATGGATATTTATACCTGCCTTTTCCATACTAAATGACACCATTTTCTCCGCATCTTAAAACACAAAATGTAAAAGGAGAAATTGTAACTGAAAAAGCAGTGTGGTTTGTTACTTAACAAGAGTATAAAAAAAATACATATAACTCTTCCCCTACTCTTTCTTGATGTGTATAGAATGGTGAGAGGATGAAGCCAGTGTGTTTATAAAGACTTCAAAAGTCTGTGGTAGACTTGAAAAAATATTGTTTGATGTAAAGCATTCAGAGGCCTGAGAGACACTGAATATCACGAGACTGAAAGAGGGAAGCGAAGTGGCTGTGGACAGTGTTGGCATACTCAACACAGGACAAAAGTACTTCTACATAAGGAATTCATGTTCATGCTTCTGTCAGTTTTCAACTCCATATGGTATTTACATGAGTATTGTTATGCATAGCTTGGGATCTTTGTATCTTTGTGATGATCAGAATTGATTTTTTTTTTTTAAGTCTCCTTTATTGGATATTTCCACCACACGGGCATTCTGCTAAGCACTTTGACATGTAATTTCTTATTTAATCAATACAGCAAATGTATAAGATTGGTGTTATCACCACTCTATAGAGGAGGCAAGTAGAGCAGAGAGAGGTTCACTGACCCAGCTAAGGCCACGTGGCTAGTAAGTGGAGGGTTGGGATTTGGACCAACCTCTTAGCCCCACACTATTGTCAGTGAAAATAATCCATAACCAATGTATAAATGAAAATTTGGGTGAGTTTATTCTGAGCCAAAATGTGAGGACCATGGCCCAGGGCCTTCCTTCCCAGAGGAAAGAAGGGCACCAAAGAAGTGGGGTGTACAGAGTGGTTGAATACCCTTAAAGAGGATGTTTCACGTATGATTGAAATGTTCCTTTTACAATAGTCACGAGACTGCTGTTAGCACAGCGATTGATGGACACAGCACGTAGTAGGTCTGCTGTCTTGGTGGACATAGCAGGGTGGCAGTTCTGTTGTCTTGAGCTGGGTGGTCACAGGTGAGCACAGCAATCAGTGCCTAGCCTGAGGAAAAATGCTCACCCTTAAGGAAATGCCAGTGTCAGGGGAAGTTGCACCTTTATCTTAAGGGCATTTGTTCTTGTCTTTGGAACATAGCAAATGCTTAAGCAGATATACAATCCATGCTCAAAGGCCACGTCAGGCCCTTTTGGAAAAACAAAGGCCAAGTTAGGTTTATACCAAATGGCTCCCTCATATACTCCAATATATCTTATTGCTTGTCATTTCTATTTGTCACTATTCTGTCCCACTGGCTATCCCACTGGGGACATGAAGGGGTGGGTGCCATGTCATCTCAGCTCCAGATAGAATTGAATTGAATTTGATTGAACATCATTTGGTGGTCTGCATCCTGTCCTTACATTATATAGAATGAATTAATCAGAAACATGTATTTTAAAGGGGTTATAAGGTTCTTATTTCTTATATGTAGAAGCTGTTGGAGATATCATGGGTTTTTTTTTTCTTTTTTTGAGAAAGATTAGCCCTAAGCTAACATCCACTGCCAATCTTCCTCTTTTTGCTGAGGAAGACTGGCCCTGAGCTAACATCCATGCCCATCTTCCTCTACTTTATATGTGGGACTCCTACCATAGCATGGCTTGACAAGTGGTGCATAGATCTGCACCCAGGATTTGAACCAGTGAACCCTGGGCTGCCAAAGTGGAATGTGTGAACTTAACAGCTGTGCCACCAGGCAGGTCCTAAGATATCATGTTTTTTGACATACTGGTTTAGGGATATCTGTTTTGCTGTCCTGCGAATTTCCTTGTGACCAGCCTGAACATTATAAATTATACTATTATTTTTTACTTTCTTTGAAAAAAGTTGTATTTGTTTTGCTGAGTTGTCATTTTATTGTCACAAATAACTTTTCTTAGAAATTCAGTCATTGGCCATGCCATGCTTTCCTTTTAAAAGCACAATAACCTAACTTGATGTAAGTTATAAATGTTCATTGTCAAGTAATATCATGAAAAGAGGGATTAATATAGAAAAAACCTTTTAAGCCTTTCCTTGACCTAAGGTGAAGCTGATATACCACATTGAACTTGACCCTAAATTTTTTTGAATCAAATATTTCTTTCTTAGATTTAAATTTAAAATAGTGTTTTAAAATTGGAAATAGTGAATAACAATCAGGATTATTAATTTAAATTTAAAATTTTCTAACTTTCAAATAATGATTTTAAACTACAAGAAGTGAATTGCAGTCATGCAATTCTTTCATTAGTCATTTTTTTTTTTTTAAAGATTTTATTTTTTCCTTTTTCTCCCCAAAGCCCCCTGGTACATAGTTGTATATTTTTTGTTGTGGGTCCTTCTAGTTGTGGCATGTGGGATGCTGCCTCAGCGTGGTTTGATGAGCAGTGTCATGTCCGCGCCCAGGATTCGAACCAACGAAACACTGGGCTGCCTGCAGCAGAGCGTGCGAACTTAACCGCTCGGCCACGGGGCCAGCCCCTCATTAGTCATTTTTTTAAGTCATTTTTGAAGTTGAATGTTGAGCCAGGATATAAATGTATGCAATTAATTTTCTAAACAAACATGTCAGAAACTGAAGTATCCAAGTGTGTCCTGCTCCTCAGTGTTGTCATCTTGGAAACTATATGATAATGCAAGTTGAGCATTCACCGATAATTTGTGGAACCTCTGTCTTTTAGAATTTCTTTCAGGTCCAGCTTACTTGTTAGGCCTCATATAAAACCAAGTAATATTTTCAGAGAGCCTTTAGTTATTAGAATTCTTTGTCTTTCTAGGCTTTCCCTATCCTTCCCCTCTATCATCCCCTTAATTCTGTGTCTGACTTCAGCAAGAAGAAAACTCATATCCCCTTTTTTTTCCCTTTTTCTCCCCAAGTCCCCTGGTACATAGTTGTATATTTTTAGTTGTGGGTCCTTCTAGTTGTTGCATATGGGGTGCCGTCTCAGCATGGGTTGATCAGCAGTGCCTTGTCCATGCTCAGGATCCGAACCAGCGAAACCCTGGGGTGCCGAAGTGGAACATGTGAACTTAACCACTAGGCCACGGGGCTGACCCCTCATACTCCTTTTGTAGCTATTTCAAGTCTCAGATCCTTACAAGATTCAATATCTTTGTTTTCAAGTTTTTGCTTTCTGCTTCATGGTTTCCTAATAGGCAGGAAATTCCTGTACTTTTTTTAATTTGCCTCCCAATATAGTTGACATCTGAGCCTATTTGCTTTTATTCTCTTTAAAAGGACAATTTATGTTACTTCCTTTCTACTTCAGTAGTTTTACTGTTACTAACATATTTATTGGGCACTATGAGTCAGATACTATTCTCATTTTAAACAACGGGAAATTGAGAGATTACACAGGAAACCATGACTCATACCCAGGGACTCTGAAACATTATACTACACCTAAACAGATATTTAAGATTTCCAGGCAGAGTTAAAAGTTGAAATAAATGTGACTAACCTAATGCTGAAAAATATGGTTTAAAATAGTTTGCACATTAAATGATTAAGATGTTAATCATGCCTGCCATTGAGATACGAAAATGTTTATTTAAAGTTTTATATGCTGATGGTCACTCAAATGCTTAGCTGTTATGTTTATTTCAGCTTCAAGTTCTTATCACAGTTGAAAACTTCACAATTGAATCTACCTTATTTCAGACATTTTTAGGGTATAACAGATCACTATGACATTATGCAAGTGTTTTGGGGCAGAATGGGAGGGAGTCAAACTGGAGTTTTTTCTGAAAAGGTGGAGAAAATGGACTTTCATAACCCCTTTTCTATTTGGTAGCCTAGGTGGAGGTGACTCACAAGAGAAATTAAATGTTCAGATAATACTGAAATGAAAACAATACATCAAATATTAGGGATGGCACTAGAAAAGAGCTTGGAGAGAAATTTAGAGTTTTACACAAAATGTTTGACCACCCCTGATCGGACACAAACACAAACAGTAGAGAAAAGTCAATGAAACTAACAGGTGGTTTGTTGAAATTGTAACCACAGGACCAGTTTAAACCAGCCTCGCCTTATCAATGACAGGTGTGAAAGCTGCTTCTCAGGGGCAGCAAGCCAAAACTGCAAGTCATATAGCTGAAGCATGTGCAGAGGAGAGGATTTTAACCTGAAATAACACTCAGAACCAAAGCCTGTCCTCCCACAGAACCAAAGGACCAAGACACAACCATAACTCAAAAGCCGCTCTGTGTTCAGAAGCAAGGGGTCCATTGTCTAGGAAGATCCAGTGTTAAAGCCCCTCTCCACACCTTGCCATAAATGTTTAAAGCCCTCCAATTGAAACCTGCCCCACCAGTGTTTCTGCATACCAGCCTGTTCCCTCTAACCACTCAAATTTCACCCCAAACCCTGGATTAGATAGACAGAGTTGAGAGCCTTGCCTCCTGTCTCCTTGCTGGTTGACCTTGCAATAAAGCCTTTTCTTTTCTCAAAAGCCAGTGCCATGGTATTGGCTTTTTATGCACATTGGGCATCAGGCCATCTTGCTCAGTAACAAAATGATCAATAAAATTGGTAAATCTTTGGTTGGATCAATCAAGAAAAAGAGCAGACAAACATTATTAATAGGAATAAAGGAAGTGACTTCACTATCCTAGAGTCAATAAAAAGATAATAAGAAAGTTATTAACTTTATTTCAAAAATTTGACAACTTAGATGAAAAGGATGATTTCTTTGAAATACATAAGTTACCAAAACTGAGTAAAGAATAAATAGAATTCTCAAATAGCCCTATAAGAAAGAAATGGAATTTTTAATTTAAAATCTTCCCTGAAAGAAAACTCCATATCTAGATGGATTCACTGGTACATTCTATCAAATATTTGAAGAAGAAATAACACTAATCCTACAGAAACTTTCAGAAAGTAGAGAAGGTTGAGCATCTTCCAACTCATTGTATTGTATTGGGTCAGTATTACCCTGAAACCAAAACTAGATGAAGACATCATAAGTAAAGAAAATTATAAGCCAATAGCCTAATGATTATAGATGTAAAAATTCTTTAAAAATTAGTGCATTGAGTCCAATAATACATACAAAGTGAAATATGTCCCGATTAATTGAGATTTATTGCAGGAAAGCAAGTTTTTATTTAAACCTTTTATTATCAATCCATGTAATTAACCATATTAGAAGAATGAAGGAAAAAACTCACCTGATCATCTCCATAGATGCAGAAAAAGTAGGAAAATTCAACATTCGTTTGATGAAAACTTTCAACAAATGAGAAATAAATGGTAGCTCATTTGTCTCTACTGGTTTTACAGTTACTGCGTTCTCCATAAGATCAGAAACAAGGCAAAAATATCTGTTTTCATGTTCTCATTTTTATTCAACAATGTAATAGAATTCCTGGGCAGTGTAGTAAGAGAAGAAAAAAAGGCATATAATTTGGAAAGGAAGAATAAAACTTTATTTACAATCAACATGATCTTATAAATTTCTAAGGAATCTACAAAGATGAACTGAAACTTATAAATAAACTTTGCAAGGTGTAGGATAAAAGGCCACTATACCAAAAAAAATTGCATTTCTACATATTAGCAAGCAAGTATGGAAAAATAAAATGTAAGAATCCATTTACAATAGCATCATAAACCATAAAATACTTAGAAAAAAATTAACCAAAGATAAGCCCTGAAAACTGCAAAATATTGCTGATAGAAACTTTAAATAAATGGAGAGATTGATCATCTTCATGGATTGGAATATTCAGTAACATTAAGATGTCATTTGTCCCCACATTGGAATATTCAGTAACATTAAGATGTCATTTGTCCCCACATTGATCTATTCAATCCCAATTAAAAGCCCAACAGGCTTTTTTTTTTTTTTTTTTTTCAGCAGGGAGGGTGGGGGAGAAATTTATGAAATGATTCTAAACTTATATAGAAATGCAAAGACCTGGAAGAGACAAAATAATTTGGAAAACGAACAAAGTTGGAGGACTTACGCTCTCTGATTTCAAGTCAGTTTAATGCAAGTGCAAAGACAGCATGGAATTGGGCTAAGCATCGACCTATATCAATGGAATAGAGAGAAGAGAATGTCCAGAAGTACACCTACACATACATGGTCAATTGGTTTTTTAATAAACTTTTTGTTTGGGCATAGTTTTAGACTTACAAAAGTAGCAAAGATAATGGAGTTCCCATATGCCCCTCACCTGCTTTCTTCTAATGTTCACATCTTACATTACCATGGTGCCTTAGTGAAAACTAAAAAACAATAGCTGTATATTAATACTAACATATTCCAGGCTTTATTTGAACTTCACTTGTCCTTTTTCTATTCTAGAATCCAATCCAGGATATAACATATCATTTAGTTATCATGTCTCTTTAGTCTTCTCTGGTCTGTGACAGTGTTGACAGTTTAGCTAAACTACTCTGTAATATTGCTGCCTTGGCGTCCATTTTGTGTGGCTAAGTGGCCGTCAGGGGTCTTGAACTGACACTCTCTCCTCCCTCAAGTGCATGCTCTAAGTAATAGTCCACAGAGTCACAAGTAAGTGTCAACTCCTGGTATGACTCCCCCAGTGCCCCGAGTGATAAACAATCTCACCTGCCTCCCTGGTCCTTCCTCTTATTTGTCCCTTAGACAAGACCCCCATGGAGCTTCCCAAAACTCTGCTGTTTTTGTTTTGAATTGACCAATCTGGCCTTAGCCTGAGAACCCCAAAGCTCTCCACCCTCAGACCCTAATAAGGGCACATGTTCCAGGTCCAGCTGCTTGTTCTCTGCTTGTACCCTGCCTTGACCTCACCCTGTGGCCCCTTGAGGAGTGCCATGTACCTCCTCCAGGACCTGTGTGTAACAAACTTCTCTATTTCACTTTCCCTTGAGGTCTTTGTTGAACCTTGGCTCACCATCCGACACCCCACGACTCTATTCAACAACTGTTAATTTAAGAAAAATCATACTACAGACAGCTTCTGACTCTTTCCTTGTTTTTCATGATCTTAACTGTTTGGAGGAGTACTTTTCAGGTATTTGTAGAATGTCCTTCAATTTAAAAAAAATTTTTTTAACCATTCTAGGAGGTGTGTAGTAATATCTCATTGTGGTTTTAATTTGCATTTCCCTAATATCTAATGATGCTGAGCATCTCTCCATGTGCTTATTGGCAATTTGTTTATCTACTCTGGTGAAATTTCCAAATCTTGTGCTCACTTTTAAAAATCGAATTGTTAGTCTTTTTATTATGGAGTGGTAATCGTTTCTCCTGTGCTCTGGAGACAAGTTCTCTATTAGATGTGTTTTGCAAATGTTTTCTCCTAGTCTGTGGTTTGTCTTTTCATTTTCTAAGCAGTTTCTTTAGAAGTAATAAGTTTTTAATTTTGATAAGCCCAATTTATCAATGTTTCTTTTTGTGGTTTGTGCTTTTTTTGTCCTCTTTAAGAAATCTTTGCCTAAATCTAAGTCACGAAGTTTTATTTCCTGTGTTTTCTTCTATAGATTTTGTAGTTTAGCTGTTACACTTACGTTCAAAAGCCCTTTTTAGTCAATATATTTGTGAATTAGAGTTGAGGTATATAATTTTTGTATATGGATATTCAATTGATCTGCACCATTTGTCAAAAAGATTATCCTCTATTGAATTGCCTTGACACCTATGTCAGAAATCAAATACATATTTGACTTTCTCCTTTTTCCCGCTAGTATTTACTTTATGCTTCCCACATTGTCTGTATTCTGTAGTTTTCTGTTAAGTCTTGAAATCAACTTTATTCTTCTTTTTTCAAAATTGTTATGCCTATCCTAGATCCTTTACACTTCCACATCATTTAAGAGTCAGCTTGTCAATTTCAATAAAGAAACTGGAAGGGATTTAATTGAGATTTTATTGCACCTATAACTCAATTTTGACATAACTGAGATTTTAGCAATTTGAATTTTCCTTTCCACAAGCATGATAGATCTATTTATTTAACTCTTCTCTAGTTTCTCTCAGCAATATTTTGTAGTGTTCAACATATACGCATTACACATATTCTGTTAAATTTTCTCTAAGCATTTTGTATGTTTAGGGTTCTAATGTAAATGATATTTTCATTTCAACCCAAAGTTTTCATTGTTCATATATAAAATACAATCATTTACTATATTTTGTTCCATAACCTTGCTAAATTCACTTACTGGATGTATTAATTTTTTGCAGATTTCTTAGGATTTTTTGTGTGTAAACTTTCTATTGTGCAAATAAAAAGTAGTTTTATTTCCTCTTTTCCAACTTGCATGCATTTAAAAGTTTTTTATTCTTGTCCTGTCACACTGACTAGTACCTCTAATACAACATTAAGTAGAAGCGAGAAGAGTGGACCTCATTGCTTCTTTTCCAATCTTAGGGACAAAGCATTCAATTTTCACCATAAAAGATAATGTTAGCTGAAAGTTTTTTGTAAATGCCCCTTACTAATTTGAAAAAAGTCCCATCTATTCCTAGTTTCTGAGAGGTTGTTTTTTGTTGTTGCTGTTGTGTTGTTTATCATGAGTGGGTACTGAATTCTGTCAAATGTTTTTTCTGCACTTTAGAGATAAGCATATGGTCTTTCCTTTTTCTTCTGTTAACATGGTCAGTGTTATTTCTTGACTTTTTAATGTTGATCCAATTTTACATTCCTGAGGTAAACTCTGTTTGTTCATGATATGTTCTCATCTTTATATACTGCTGTGCAGCTCACTCCTCTCGAACACTCTGGCTTGAATAGTCTAAACTCCTTATCTCCTGATGTCTGATCTCTTTCTCTTCAGCTCAACTTAGTGAACGCCTGGGCTCTCTGAGATATTTCTCCCTGAGGATTTATTCTGGAGACTTCCTCCAGGCTGCACACTGGGGCAAGCACAGAGCTCACCTGATTTTTCTATTTTCTTAAATATCACAGGTCTGTGCTGTTATTTAATGTCTGAAAAACATTGTTTCGTATGTTTTGTCCAGTTTTCTAGTTGTTTAAGGTAAGAGGGTAAATCTGGTCTCTCTTTTTTTTGAAAGATTAGCACCTGAGTTAACATCTGTTGACAATCTTCTTTTTTTTTCCTTCTTCCCCAAACCTCCCCAGTACATAGTTGTATATTCTAGTTGTAGGTCCTTCTGGTTGTGCTGTGTGGGACGCTGCCCCAGCATGGCCTGATGAGTGTTGGCATGTCTGTGCCGAGGATCCAAACTGGTAAATTCCTGGAATGCAGAAGCAGAGCACGTGAACTTAGCCACGGGGCCAGCCCCAAATCTGATCTCTTTTATTCCATGATGGATGGTAGTGGAATTCTTAGCTCCACGCCCCTGCCATAGGTTTTTAAGAAATGGAGTTGTCACAATTATTTTCAACTTCATCTGAAATTTAAAAGGCAAAAATTAGCCCAAAACTTCTTTGCAAAGAAAATTCACAGAGGAACTTCTCTACCTGATCAACTTGTTTATAAAGCTATAATAATTAAAGTATTATTGTATTCGCACAGAAATAACCCATTCTGGTACAGAATGGGGAGTCCACAAAATTGTATATATAAATAAATATATAAATATACATACATATAAATACATATATGTGTGTGTACGTATTTAGAGGGATTATATATATGTATTTAGAGGGATATATGGCATTTCAAATGCTGAGTCATAAAAGTGGGATTGATGTGAGCAAATAAACAAAAATACTATATTCCACATTCAAAAAACAAGAGAGATTTGGGGGGAAATATTTGCAATGCATACAACAGAAAAGATACTAGAATTCAGAATATATAAAAAATTCCTATAAATAAAACAGATAAAAATAACCTATCTGTAAGAAAAAATTTGCAATGATAAAACAAGTAATTGACTAAATAAACATATGAATTATACCTAACTTTATGAGTAATCAAGGAAACACAAATAAAATGAAAAAAATATCAAATAGGCCAAAATAATTTTTTTAAAGATTGGCACCTGAGCTAACAACTGTTGCCAATCTATTTTTTTTCTGCTTTTTCTCCGTAAATCCCCCCAGTACATAGTTGTATATTTTAATTGTGGGTCCTTCTAGTTGTGGCATGTGGGACACCGCCTCAAAATGGCCTGATGAGCAGTGCCATGTCCGTGCTCCAGATCTGAACCAGCAAAACCCTGCGCTGCCAAAGAGGAGCACATGAACTTAACCACTCGGCCACGGGGCTGGCCCCTAAAATAAATTTTAAATTAATGTATAATTCAGGTTCAAGTCAGGAAAACAGAACCTATGCTAGATAGTTCAATAGAGAGACTTGCAAAGGTCTAAGAAAACCTAAAAAATGCCAAAAGGGGAAAGTGAGACTCACCAAAGATTAGCAACAATAGGATCTCCTTTCACGCTGCCAGAGACTGAATGTTTGTGTCTTCCCAAAATTCCTATGTTGAAACCTAATCTTCAATATAAAGGTATTTGGAGGTGGGGCCTTTGGGAGGTGATTAGGTCATGAGGCTGGAGCCCTTATAAATGGGATGAACATCCTTATCAAAGAGACCTCAGAGAGCTCCCTTGCCCCTTCCACCCAGTGAGGACTCAGGATAAGACGGCTGTCTATGAACCAAGAAGTGGGCCCTCACTGCACAAGCGAATCTGCTGGCGCCTTGGTCTTGGACTTCCCAGCCTCCAGAACTGTGAGGAATTCTGTTGTTTATGAGCCATCCAGTCTGTAGCATGTGTCCTGTGTTAGCAGCCCAAATGAACGAAGACACATGCGCTGCTGGTAAGAGTATGAATCATTACAGCCTTTTAGAAAGGTAGTTTGACAATATCTGAAATGTATTTAATCCTCTGTGATTTTGTCCTAACGAAATAAGGGTGTGGATAAAGATCTAGCTATAAGCATATTTATTTTCATATTTGTTCATAATAGCAAAAGTTGGAAATAATATACTACTATTCAAATATTGTATTTAGATTTGCTCGGTTTGATGGAAAACTATGCTACCATTAAGATAAAAATGTAGAATAACATTTAAAGACATGAAGGAATATTTACAAAAAACTAAATTTAAAAAACACTTTCAAGATATTACATTGCTCTTTTTAATTTTAAAAGTATATATAGTACATATTTAAGCAGATGTAATTATAGTTTGCATATATATGCATAGAAATAGCCTATATATTTAAATATATAATAGTGGGTATCATAAAGTGGGGTTTTAACTGATTTTAATTTTTTTTTTTTAAAGATTTTATTTTTTCCTTTTTCTCCCCAAAGCCCCCCAGTACATAGTTGTATATTTCTCGTTGTGGCTTCTTCTAGTTGTGGTATGTGGGACGCTGCCTCAGCGTGGTCTGACGAGCAGTGCCATGTCCGCGCCCAGGCTTCGAACCAACGAAACACTGGGCTGCCTGCAGCGGAGCGCGCGAACTTAACCACTCGGCCACGGGGCCAGCCCCTTAACTGATTTTAATTTTGTTGTTTTTCTTTATCTCTATTTTTTACAATCCATATATATTCTTTGTATAGAAAAACACTAGATGTGTACAATTCTGTTTCAATGAAATTCATTTATTGGACTTTACTCTCAAGAATGGATGTGGAGGAGGGCACAAATTAACCTACAAGGATTCATCCAAGCACTATTTTGGCTAGCATTTTTTGGGTAGCATATTTTGGGTAGCATTAAAATGAACATATCCTAAATTCCTAACAGAAAGACATAGAAAATGCCAGAAGAAATTTTTACCAAAAAATGTATGACCTCATTCTTGGTTGAAATCTCTCTCTCTCCCTCTCTCTTTCACACACACACACACACACTTATAAAGAAGAACGGGGTTATCTATCATAGAGATTTATTTTTATAATGCTATATATACACCACAGCGTTAATAGTGATTGTTTGTTATGGAATTTCATCTAGTTTAGGTTTGTTATTTTTTTGTCCTTTTTTGCTTATCCGTTGAATAAAAGGCTATTTATAAATCATCTACTGATATAATGAATGGACATTACTTTTGTGTAAAGGAGGGGAAAGGGTGTTATCGAAAAATTTGCATCCTTTTGGATTCATCTTTGTCTATAGCCAAAGAAAAAGCTTCCCCCCCCCCCCCCTTTTTCTTTTCATTTAAACGTCAAAAGAGAAACGTACTTTTGCAACTCTAAACGAGATGGAAAGGCAACTCTGGAGCCCAAGAAGAGACCTTGAGCGCAGGTGCCATGCCTTTGCAGAGCATGCTGAGAAACGTACTTCCAGTTGGCCGCGTGCGCAGGCGCACTTCCTGGCTTCAGGGGATCTGGATAGCCCTGCGGTGGAGCCCGTGGTGAGCCGAGCTCAGCTCGCGAGAACCCTCCACCACAGGCATGAAGCAGGGCGGGGCCTGAGAGAGTGCATTGGGCCGGCTTAGTGCCTAGGGCAGAAGAACGGCAGAGATTAGGAGGTTGGGGTTTGGTGTTTGGTTTGCGTTGGAGTCGCTTGTGGAGTAGTGACCTGGACCCGGCATCCCGGTTATGCAGGCCCAGGTGTCTCTCTGGGTTATGAGGAGGCAGAGCCTAGCTGTGCATCCAGCCTTAGGAGATAGGAGTTGGGCTCCCACTTCGGGGTTGGGGGTTAAGAAGACAGAGGTTGGGGCTTTGGGGCTTTGGCTGTGATGGGATCAATCAGGCAGACAAATGCAAAAGGCGAGGCGGGGCCACTCCAGACCTTGGCAGAGAATTGCAGGAAAATTGATCTAGAAACGTAGTGGCCCCAGAATTTAGGTTTCCTGACACCCAGTCCTTTGCTCTTTCCTCTGAAATCCACCTCCACTAGAGGTAGTTTTTTGTTTTATTTTGTTGGTAAATTTTTGAAGCCTCTTCTGTAAAGAGCTGTGGAGTTGATTCCCTACTTTCTGTGGGTTTTGAAGAGCAGTTGACTGTTCTTTGAATTGGCATTTGTGAATGCACTTTCAACAACTTAAATGCTTTACAAGTGTTATTATTTTTATTAATAAGCAGGGAGGGGGCTGGTGCACTAGATGTCACCCATCATGGGAGAGCCAGAGTTTTGGGGTTAACTCTGGGTCTGGATTGCCAGATTGGAGCTGTGTCCCTGGACACTGCAGTGACCACAGAGACAGCAATGTTAGTGGCCTTTGCCTTTGTACTCGTCAGGGAAGAAATCTGTTCCTAGACTTGTTCTGACCTTATTTTTAGGGAGGGTGTGAGTTATATCCTGGTGGTCAGACCAGGTTCCTATAAAGACAATCCTGATTTCTCAGGACCCCTTTTCTTCTCCACCTGTGTCTTCTGAAATCTCTACTTGATTACGTAAGATCATAAGGAGGAGGACCTGACCATTGGCCCCTTACTACCTTGTTTTTGGTGAGCAAAACTTTTCAAGACTTTTGTACCTTAAGCTGGGTTTAATTTCTAAAGTTAACGCCTGAAGTTTGAAAAGTCACATGGAGTTAAATGTGTCTTGAAATTCTCTGAAACTGTCCATAATTTATATGTACACCTACCTATATACAGCTATGCAACAATATATGTATGAATGTTCCCAAATATATTCTTGTTTGTTTGTTTGTTTGTTTGTTTTGAGGAAGATTAGCTCTGAGCTAACTGCTGCCAATCCTCCTCCTTTTGCTGAGGAAGACTGGCCCTGAGCTAATATCTGTGCCCATCTTCCTCTACTTTAAATGTGGGACGCCTACCACAGCATGGCCTGCCAAGTGGTGCCATGTCTGCACCTGGGATCTGAACCGGCAGACCCTGGGCTACTGAAACGTAATGTGGGACCTTAAACGCTGCGGCACCGGGCCATCCCCTCCAAATATATTCTTTAAACATTAAAATAGGGGCTGTCCCCGTGGCCCAGTGGTTAAGTTCGCACGCTCTGCTTTGGTGGCCCAGGGTTTCGCTGTTTCGGATCCTGGGTGCAGACATGGCACGGCTCATCAAGCCACATTGAGGCGGCATCCCACATACCACAACTAGAAGGACCCACAACTAAAATAATACAAGTATGTACTGGGGGGATTTGGGGAGAAAAAGCAATAAAAAAAAAACGATTGGCAACAGTTGTTAGCTCAGGTGCCGATCTTTAAAAAAAAAGTTAAAATATCTCTTAGCATGGCAAGCTGCTCACTTATGAGAGGCACATAATAGTTGAGGACGTGAGGAAACAGCAGACTCTTCCATCTCACACTTCACTCCAGATAGCGTACTTTCTTGAGCCTGTTTGGGAAATTTGTACTCATGAAACATACAAGTTGGTCTGTACTGCAGTTTGGCTTTATTTTTTTCTTTCCTGAAATATCATCTCTGTGTCCAGAGGGAGGAAAGAGTTTCTTTCTTTCATTCATTGAATAAATCTTAATTGAGAGCCAGCTTTTTGCCAGGTAAGGGTTGAGGCTCTGAGGTCACAGCAGTGAACAAAACAATGAACAAATACAGCAATGAGAAAGTCCCTGTCTCCATGGAACTGACGGTCTGGGATGAGCACACAGGTGATAAACAAGTAAATACAGAGTGTGTCAGGTGGTGACTAGAGGAGGAAACTGTACTAGAGAAATGGGGTTAAGGAGGGCCTGGGACAGCTGTTATTTCCTATAGGGGTTCAGGGAAGGCTTCCCTGGTGGTGTGACATTGAGTAGAGACTTGAAACTGAGGAGGTGAGCTTTGCAGATATCTGGTGGTGGGGGGATTTCCCAGGTAGAGGGAGCAGCATGAACAAAGGCTCCAAGGTGCACATGTGCTCAGCCTGTGGAGCGTCAAGAGAGCGTCAAGAAGACCATTGTGGACAGAGGGGTGGGTGACATAGCGTAGTAGGAGTTGAGGTGAGAAGGTAAGAAAGGTCCAGGTCACACAGGGCCATGTAGGCCACTACGAGGAGTTTGGTTTTTACTCTGGGTGAGAAGGGAAGCCATAGGAAGGTGGTTGTAGTTGTTATTCTTTAATCAGCTTTGTCAAGGTCTAATTTACATACAATTTGCCAATTTTCCTGGGAGGATTTTGAGAGGAGAAGTCACATGATTTGACATATTTTAAAGGAACCAGTTTGGAGGGTCTGTTGAATAGACTGTAGGGGAGCAAGAGCAGATACAGGGAGACAGTTTCAGCAGCTAAGGCAGTAAGCCAGGAGAAAGAGAGACGATGTCCCTATTTCCTTCACCTTCCTGCTCTCTCAGCCACACTTCACTCACATCAGACCTCCACTCCTCCCCCATCTTGACTCTCAGTTCATGATCTCCTGCTTCCTATTTCACTGAGAGAAGAGAACAACCAGACAAGAACTTCCAAAGGCTGTCACCATGACCTCCACCAGCCTTCCTGGAGGACTTCCCATAGGGTCTTTCTTCCTCCTGTTACTACAGAGAAAAGGTCTGTGCTCTGATTTATGGCCAACTCCTCTGCTTTGCATTAGGTCCCACCTCCTCTCACCTACCCAGGACAGTGCCTGAGATAATTGAGCAAAATTCCTGATAGTTCTGCCACTTGTTTTTTGTTTGTTTTGTTTATTTGGATATATAGGCAATATTAATTTTTCCAGAAAAATTCAAATAAAATGCTGATTTAAGAAAATTTAGAAATGATGTAATATCCATCAACACTAATTTGCACTGGAAGAAATCTGTGCTAATATATTATGCTTCTGTCATTCTTGAGTTACAAGGGACTTGTGTTAAAAGAGTTCACCTATAGCCCCATTGGAACAGAACCAAACACATAGCATTTCCTTCCCTTCCAAGCCCATCTCATTTTCAGTTTAGTTTACTTCAAACATAGAAAATAAAAGACGTTTTGTCAGTTCTCAAAGCTCTGGTATCTATGTTTTCAAGCTTGGTTTAGAGCAGTCAAAGGTATCCTGATTGCACTTCACTTGTGTACATATTCCAGTGTTGTTGGTGAATGGAGGTTTACAGGCAGTAAGTTGCTTATGTCAACCATGGGGCTTTCCATTGAAAATGGTTACAGCTTTTACCTGTTTGATTAAAAATGAATACATTATTATGATGATCATTATTTAAACATTTACTTCATAATATATTCATGCCTTGGAAAGACTGAGAGAAACTTAGCCCACTGCTCTTTCAAGAAAATCTCTACAGGATTCTGAACCAATGATTTAAAAAAAATGTTTTTCCTAGTGCAGCCACTATGGAAAACAGTATGGAGATTTCTCAAAAAGTTAAAAATAGAAATACCCTATGACCCAGCCATCCCACTACTGGGTATCTATCCTAAAAACCTGAAATCAGCAATCCCAAGCGTCCCATGCACCCCTATGTTCATGACAGCATTATTTACAATAGCCAAGATGTGGAACCAACCTAAATGCCCAGAAACTGACGACTGGATAAAGAAGATATGGTATATATACACAATGGAATACTACTCAGCCATAAAAAAGGACCAAATTGTTCCATTTGCATCAACATGGATGGACCTGGAGGGTATTATGTTAAGTGAAATAAGCCAGACAGAGAAAGACGAATTCTATATGACCCCACTTATAGGTGGAAGTTAACATATAGACATGGAGAACTGATCGGTGGTTACCAGGGAAAAGGGGGGGTAGGGGGAGGGCACAAAGGGTGAAGTGGTGTACCCACAACATTACTAACAATAATGTACAACTGAAATCTCACAAGGTTATAATCTATCATCATCTTAATAAAAAAAAAAACTCAAAAAAATGTTTTTCCTCTATGAATTTGACAAATACTTCACATTTTTCTTCTGGTCATTCTTTTCACAAATAGAATTTGGACTATTTTAAAATGGAGAGAAATAATACGGAACTTGAGAATAGAAGAGAAGCTATAGTGCTAGCCCTGCCAGTGTCTAACTGTGTGACCTCAGCAAGTCACTTAATCACTGTTGGCTTGAATTGCAGACCAAGGAATTAGCCTTAATGTTTCCTGAGCCTCTTTGTAGTTCAAATGTGTTACAGAACAAAGGCTCATGTCTGATGTGCAGAGAGAGCAATACTACAGCAGCAGCTTTTGAGAGAAAAAGAGCTTTATTGCATGGCCAGCCAGCAAGGAGACAGGAGGCAAGGCTCAAATCCATCTCCCCAAGCTGAATGAGGACCGACTTTTAAGGAATTGGGCATGGGAGTGGTTATACAAAAGTGCTAACTTGGTGGAATCTGATTGGAGGGTGGGAGTGTAACAGTCTTATAAGTCTGATGTCCTACAAATCAAGGGACCCCTCACTTATTAGCTTCCCCACTCCACTTTCTCTTTACATTGAGTTCTGTAGTTGGGGAGCTTTTGGTTCCTATGCAGCTTGAGGTCATCTGAGCACAAGGTTCCCATCTTCTGAGCATGCTCCAGCGACATGACTTGCAGTTTTTGCTCTTTACCTCTGCAAAACAACTTTGATACAACATTGTTAGTGATACAATATGATACAAAAGGGCCCCTCGGAATTGGCCTATGATGGTTACAAATGCACTGATACCATTTGTGGGGTTTAGAAAGCAAGAGCCTCTAGCAGTCCTTGTGTTCAACGTCTTGTCTTTGCTACTCTAACAACACTGAAGTCAGCCTTGGAAAAGGAAAGAATTTACAGTTGGATGATCTGATGGATGTGTCAAAGATTAGGGTAGTCACACATCTTTTCCCGGCTGATTGCAGGTATGGTTATGAGTTGAGAGCATAGTAACTACAGGAGGTTTTTAATAACTAATGTCAGGTTTTTAATAACTAATGTTATACCGGGAAGTAAGAAAGGCAGGGTCTACAATTACATTTTTTTTTGAGGGAGATTAGCCCTGAGCTAACATCTGTGCCCACCTCTACTTTATATGTGGGATGCCTGCCACAGCATGGCTTGCTGAGTGGTGCCACGTCCGCACCTGGGATCCGAACCGGCGAACCCGGGCCACTGAAGTGGAACATGCACACTTAACTGCTGCACCACTGGGCCAGCCCTTACAATTACATTTTTGGGGGGTGGTCATGGGTTCTGACTGGCTACTCAGATCCTGAAACTTCACAGACTCAGCAGTAGCAGCACAGGTACAGTTTAGAACTCTGATATGGAGGCTTCCAGAAACTAAACTGATAAAGGAGAAAATATCAGTTTGTAGAATATTAATCAACAAGTAGTCATTAAAACATCTACTATGCAAGGGGCACCCTACTCAGTACATGGGGATTTTTTAAAAAATCAGTGATCATAGTCCTTGCTCAGTGCAGTGGGTTGCTGGACCCAATTCCAACATGTGTGTGTGTGTGGAGGCTTCCCCACACCAACAAGTGTTTATCAGACGCCAGCAGAGTGTCCAAGAATTCAACTCAATTCTGACACTACCTACCTGGCAATAGAATCAGATTCCACCGGGAAAGTGCTTAGTCCCACGAGACTGCCCTCCAGTTCAAACACTGGTCGTAATCCCGGGTTTGTTACCTGTGCTTCTGACCGACCGGCTCCAAACCATACGTTCCAATAATCCCCTCCAACTCAGGATGCCTGTTGCAAGTCCAGGTTATTACCTGTGCTTCTGACTTACTGACACCCTCTTCAGATTTGATTAATTTGCTAGAACAGCTCACAGAACTCAGGGAAACATGCTTATTAGTTTATGAAAGGGTAGGATGAAGGATACAGATGAGCATCCAGATGGAAGATGTGTAGGGCAGAGTGTGAGGGAAGAGATGCAGAGCTTCCACCCCTCTCCAGGCACACCACTCTCCCAGCGTCTCCATGTGCTCACCAACCTGGAAGCTCTCCACGAAAGGGCCAAGGAGCTGTCATTTGGGGTTTTTATGGAGGCTTCCTTATGTGGTCATCATTGACTAAGTCATTGGCTATTGGTAAGTGATTGAACTGCAAACCCCTCTCCTTCGCAGAAATTAGGGCGTGGGACTGAAAGTTACAATCCTCTGATCACATGGCTAGTTCTCCTGACAACCAGCCCCCTCTTTGTGTTGGGACCAAAAGTCACCTTCATTAACATAAGAAATTCCAAGAGTTTTGGGAGCTGTGAGCCAGAAACTGTAAATGAAAACCACATATATATGAGAAATATCTTTTGGTCATCTGATGACCAAACATATATTTCTTATAAATCACAACATGGCACTTAGAAATATAAAAGCTGGGGCTGGCCCCGTGGCCAAGTGGTTAAGTTCGCACGCTCCACTGAAGGCGGCCCAGTGTTTCATTGGTTCAAATCCTGGGAGCGGACATGGCACCACTCATCAAACCACGCTGAGGCAGCGTCCCACATGCCACAACTAGAAGGACCCACAATGAAGAATATACAACTATGTACCGGGGGGCTTTGGGGAGAAAAAGGAAAAAAATAAAATCTTTAAAAAAAAGAAATATAAAAACTGACTACGAGAACATGAACTCTAATCTTGCTTTGCCGTTAGAAGATGTTCAACAAATGATGAATTGAAAAACATAATTAATAATAGTTTAGCTGTAGGCAAGTCTGCATAGAGAAAAGGGGACAGAGTAGATATTTTAGGGTCCTCAATCCTAGTCAATTCTGAACTTTTTATGGCGATATCATAAGGCAATCTGGACACTTTCATGGACTGTTGATACTTAGCAAAACATAGTGTCTTGAGTCAGACTTCCTCATAATAGAAGGCGTAACTAGCAGCATGCTATAGTAGAAAGACCACTGAATTGGGAAGCAAGAGAAATCTCTATTTATTCATTATTTCAAGAAATATTCATTAGAGGGCCAGCCTGGTGGCACAGCAGGTAAGTGCGCACGTTCTGCAAGAGGTTTTTTTTGGATGAGGAGGACACTTTAAACTTAGAACAGGAGAGAACTGGCATCTCTAAAATATTGAGTCTTTTCAGCCAGAAACATGGATTTTCAGTTGATTCTCTTCAGCTGCTGAGAAGTCAGCAGAGTGCTGCTGTTTTGAAGTTACTGTGCTTGTTTCTGATCCTGTTTTTAAAGAGATAAGCATATATGCAAAGAATTACATAAACTGTATCATCAGGAAGTAAAACATAAAACAAAGCTAAATGGTGCTCAAAAGAGAAATGTAAGCTGTCAGAAAATAGTTGAGGTAAATAGGGGTTTAACTGAAATATAATGAGGTATCTTTTTGTTTTTATTGATAAACTTTTTATTTTAGAATAGTGTTAGATTTCTAGATAAATTGCAAGGATGGCACAGAGAGTTCCCATATATCCCACAGCCTGTTTTCCCTATGTGGTATTCTGATTCATAGCAGGAAATATATATTTGTTCTCATTTCTGTTTCTGGCACAGAGCTCCTAAAACCTTGAAATTTCTTACGTGATGAGAGCAATAAACGTGTCTTTCATTATGTTAGTGAGGTCACTTTTGGACTGCACCTAATAAGGATGGAAGCTGGCTGCCAGGACAACGAACCATGTGATTAGAGGGTTGGAACTTTCATCTCCCCCACAACTTCCAAGAAGGGGAGAGGGGCTGGAGGTTGAGTCAATTGCCAGTGGCCAATGATTTAATCCATTGTGACTATGTAAAGAAGCCCCCAAAAAAACCCAAAGGAAAGGATTTGGGGAGCCTCCAGGTAGGTGAACACATGTGGGTGCTGGGAGAGTGGTGCACCTGGAGAGGGCGTGGAAGATCCGAACCCTTTCCCCGTACCTTGTCCTGTGCTTCTCTGCCATGTGGCTATTCCTGAGTTATATCCTTTTATAACAAACCAGTATTCTAGGAAGTAAAGTGTTTCTCTGAGTTTTGTGAGCTGTTCTATCAAATTAAACCCAAGGAGGAGGTTGTGGGAGCCTCTGATTTACAGCCAGTCAGTCGAAAGTATAGGTGATAACCTGGGCTTGCCACTGGGGTCTCAAGGGAAGTGGGGCAGTCTTTTGGGACTGAGCCCTTAACCTGTGGGTTCTGGTGCTATCTCCAGGTAAATAGCCTCAGAATTGAGTTGAATTGTAGGACACCTGGGTGCTTGGTGGTGTGGGAAACTCCTCTCCCAACCACACACATTGGAATTGGTCTCAGAACCTTTACCTATTAACATTCTACATTAGTTTGGTACATTTGTCACAATTACTGAACCAAGGTAGATACATTATTATTAATTAAAGTCTGTATTTTATTCAAGTTAGTTTTTACCTAATGTCTTTCTCTGTTCCAAGATCCTATCCAAGATACCATGTTACATTTAGTCATCTTGTCTCCTTAGGCTCCTCTGGGCTGGGACATTTTCTAATCCTTTTAAAAATTATCATTATTCTTTTTTGTGTGTGCGTGAGAAAGACTGGCCCTGAGCTAACATCTGTTGCCAATCTTCCTCCTTTCTTCTTTTTTTCTCCCCAAAGCCCCAGTACATAGTTGTATATCCTAGTTGTAAGTGTTTCTAGTTCTTATATATGGGATGCCACCATAGCCTGTCTTGATGAGTTCTGTGTAGGTCTGCCCCCGGGATCCAAAGTGGCAAACCCCAGGCTGCTAAAGTGGAACACACAAACTTAATCACTATGCCACTGGGCCAGCCATTATTCTTTTTTTCTTAACCTGTATGGTTCAATTTTGGTATTTTTATTGGTCTGTTTTTCTGTTAGCCCAGTCTGTTATACACATCCAGTAGAGTTCTTAATTTCAGGTATTCTGTTCTGAATGCTTATTTGATTCCTTTTGGTCTATTCCAAGTTACTATTGAAATTTTCCATCCTTCAATTTTGTCTATCCTTGTATTTTGTTGTCTCTTGATTATTGATCACTGGTACTACGGACTTTGCATGTCAACTAAGTTTTGATTATGTGCTTGTCATCATAATGAATGCACCATAGAGATACAAGTTGACGGAACCTTGACCAGGAAAACTTCTTTCTTTCTTTCTTTTTGAGGAAGATTAGCCCTCAGCTAACTGCTGCCATCCTCCTCTTTTTGTGGGAGACTGCCCCTGAGCTAACATCCATGCCCATCTTCCTCTACGTTATATGTGGGACGCCTACTACAGTGTGACATGCCAAGTGGTGCCAATTCTGCACCCAGGATCCAAACTGGCAAACCCCAGGCCACCAAAGCAGAACATGCGCACTTAACCACTGCACCACCAGGCCGGCCCTCTTTCTTTCTTTTTGAAGTAGACAGGATCACCTCAGCCAAGCTGAGTTAGTGCTGGGTTGTTTGATAAGATTTATTTTACATCTTGGTTGCTTCTTGTCTAGGATGTGGCCCTCCTGGGGACTCAGTAGACAATGTGGCAGGTCTTTGTTTCCTCAACCCTGAAAAACTGTGGGAAATTTTCTTTTCCATTCAGAGATTTTGAGCTTAGCTGTTCAGACTCCCACCCCATTCAACTTAAAAATTCACCGATACTTTTTGGGGAAAGTCTGGCCACGTGTTTGAGAAAGGATTTTTGAACAGTAGCAGTGAAGGCCTGTATCAGTGCAGTGGGTCACCCACTTCAGAGGAAGTGAGAGGTGGTCTAGATAAGGCTCTTCAAGGACCCCTGAGCAGTGGCCAATGGCTTGGCTGCTTGCCCAGAGACCTAAAAGAATTAAAATTGGTATATTGTAGCCAAGGAAGTCTGGGTAAGAGGCAGGTGAATGGGATTGTGCACAGACTGCAAATCTTTGTGTCAGAAAGAATCCTCTGCAAAAGATGCACTCAACAACCAGATGTACAAGACGACTCAACTAGTAAACGCCAGGTAGGCTCTGCGTTTCCCACTACAGTGCTTGTGCAGTGGGCTCCTGAATTGAGAGACCATGATGACGGGAGACGTGTTACATGGTGTTATGTGAAGGACCCAACAGCATGGTCTCCCTCTCACAAGGCTGACCTAGCTCATGCTGTTGAATGCCTGAACATTTAGCAGCAGAGACTCACTGTAAGCCTCTATGTGGTAACATCCTTAAAGAGATCAGCCAGCCACTTGTGGCACTTGCCACCCTGGAAGAGACAGTGATTTGTCCTTACCTGAAATGACAGCTAACCTAGTTGTGGCTTTGTCATCACTGTATGCAGTGACTCTGGCTGCATCACTAAAAGCTTGTTGAGTGCCTAATTTATGGATGTGGGATCCTACAAACCATTGCTTCAGACCAGTGTGCCCATTTTATGGTGAAGGATGTGTGACAATGATCATATGATCAAGAAATCCACTCCTCCTACCATATGCCATATCACCTGGAGGCTGCCATCCTAACAGAATTTTGGAGTGGCCTCTTTAAGGCTCAGCTAAGGCACCAGCTTAGGAAGGACACCTTCAGGGTTAGGGTGCTGCTGTCCAAGTTGTGGTGCATACATTAAAGCAATGCCTCCCACATTGTTCTCTATCCCTGAGTTAGAAACCTTGGTCCTTTCCCTCCTGAGTAGAGAAAATTTCCTGTGTGTCTCCTTTACTTTGACACTACTACCACACTCACACACAAAGAACACTTCACGGGCTGGCCCCATGGCCAAGTGGTTAAGTTCACACGCTCTGCTTCAGTGGCCCAGGTTTTCATCAGTTTGAATCCTGAGTGCGGACATGGCACCTCTCATCAGGCCATGCTGAGGCAGCGCCCCACATAGCACAACCAGACGGACCTGCAACTAGAATATACAACTATGTATTTGGGTGGCTTTGGGAAGAAGAAGAAAAATAATAAAGATTAGCAACAGATGTTAGCTGAGGTGCCAATCTTAAAAAAAGACAACAACACTTCAGTTCTTGTGACCAAATGTGAGGGTTTTTTCTAACACCAAGCAGTTCTCTGTGACGCCAGCTGGGTGTCCTACAATTTAACTCAATTCTGACACTGTCTACCTGGAGATAGCTTCAGATCCCACAGGTTAAGGCTCAGTCCCACAGGACTGCACCCGCCCTACTTCAGCTGCCGGTCCCAAGTAGTAGGTTCCCAGGTTACCCACAACTTCTGACTGAGTTGGCTACAAATCAGAGGTTCCCACGACCTCCTCCTCAGTTCAATTAACTTGCTAGAACTCAGGGAAACGCTTTCTCATGTTTACCATTTTCTTAAAGGATCCCATAACACACAGATGAATAGCCAGGTGAAGAGAGACACAGGGAAGGCCTGGGAGGGTCCCACGGGCAAGAGCTTCTGTCCCCAAGGAGTTAGTTCGTCACCCTCGTGGTGTGGATGTGGTCACCAACCTGGATGCTCTCCAAACCCCATACTATTGGGACTTTATGGAGGCTTCCTCACACAGGCATGACCAATTATTAACTCAACTTCCAGCCCTTCTCTCCTCTCTGGAGAAGTTAGGGGGGCAGAGCTGAAAATTCTAAGCTTCTAGTCATCGCTTGGTCTTTCTGGGGACCAGACCCCTCCAGGAACCATGGAGGAGCTCACCCAGAGTCACTCAGTAGGACGAAAGAGGCTTCCAGCACTCTTATTGCTTAGGAATTTACAAAGGTTTTGGGAGCTCTGTGCCAGGAACTGAGGGCAGAGACCAATGCATATTTTCTATTATCTCTCAATCCCCAAAGCTGTATTACACAGGTCCAGGAGCCAAGGGTCAAGTAGAATTAGCTTCTCTCCCCATCACTCCCAGAGTCCCACTCTTCCTTCTTTGCGCACAAATTTAGGCTAGATTCAAGGTCTTGTTTCCTGAGGCAGGAGGTCCACTAACAGGAGGCTGTGACCTCCGCCTGGCCTTTAGGTCTCTCATGTCAATAGATCAGCAGGCACAAAGAGATGCTGGTGGGTAATCCATGTGGCCCTGTTACTGCACAAAGGGCACGATCTGCTCGCCACAAGACAAAAGCCAATCGTCACGATGCAAGATGGTGGCAGAGAAAGGGCATTTTATTACAGCTTGCTAGTAAGAAGGGAGATGGCCGACTAATGTCCAAAAGAACCACCTTAAGTGGGGCACAGAATCTGGAAGCAGTTATATAGGCCAGTGTGTTATAGGGGACGGTTTAGGAATGTTGACCTTCTGGTGTTACAGACTGGGAGTCGCCACACCAGATCTTTCAGTTTCATTGATGATGCCTATCAGCATAGACTGTTTGGGGGGTCGTCACGTTCCTAAGGATCTCAAAAGAATGAAGTTATCGTCTTATCGCAGCTGGGAGGTAAATGCACTAGCAGGGGTCATAAAATACAGATCAGGTGGATGTCCTGGAGGGTGCAAATCCATCTGGGTTAGTTGGTCAGAGGTCATTCAAAGTTATGACATGGTCTCTTTTCTACAATATGGCTTCGCTTTTGTCAACCTTGTGTTGAGCCTCTTTCAGCCCCAGCCAATCAGATATTTTATATTGGTCTCTTCCTGTTCCTTATTCTTAATCCCATAAAACGTCCTTGCATTCTGCCCCAATTTGTAGTTCTCTATAAGGAGGCTGTCTGCCTCATGAAGTGTTAAAATTTGTGTATATCACCTAAATTATCTTCTTCAATCATTTTTTAACAGCACTAAGAGAAATTGGTGAAGAAAGGCCAGGCTAGCAGGGTTCAGGGGTTGGTCCACTGCTTCCTCAATTCACTCCTTTTCTCCAGCTTGAAAAGATTCACATTGGTAGACACCACCCACCTGGGGGACCGGGGCTTTAAATGAAATGTCCCAGTGTGCCCAGGCATGTACCCCTGACCCCCCTCTAACCCACCAGCGGCTCTGGGTGCTCACAGTGAGAGGCTCCCCACTACAGTGGCCCCCGTCTGGAGAGAGGATGTCCCAGGGCCACACTGCCACACGGGGGACAGCGGGGGGGCACAAGGGGACCAAAAACAGGGAGCCGTGGAGGCCCTGCTGGCGGTACCCGCCTTCATCTCCTTAGGTGTCCAGGACAATGTCACCTTCCCGCAAGCCCGCCGCTAAGTGCTCCGTCTTAGAGCCACTCACTCTCCCTGCAAGAGACGGAGGAACGCGTGTGCACGAACACACGCAGACACACAAGGACACACACATCCCCCCTTCTACCACCACTCTCCGACAGCTCAGCGCACGCCCGGGCCCTCTCAGGGCTCCAGCTCTCCTGCTCTTGGTGGTCAGTTTGCCCTTCCCCTCCCTTGGGTTGGGCACCGTCGCCCCTTCACCTTCTGTTCAGGGTCTCCATTTTCCTCGCGGAGCCTGCAGAGGTTTCCTGACTGCCCCTTTGGCCTGCTGCCAGGGCTAGACGAGGGCCCAGTGGGGAGAGAGGGACGGAGAAGAGCGAGTGGACGGCTGATCTCGACCTGGAAGGCGCGAGAAGTAATCAGACCGGGGATCCACTTGCGCTAGAAGCCGGCAGTGGGCTCACTCGCGAGTGCTTTGTCTCCGCCTAGCAGCCACCAGCCTCAACTGCACCTTCCCAGGGCCTGGCCTTTTCTGCAGCTGTTTTCCGCAGCTGGCCGTGCATGAGGCAGTCAGAAGTTAGACTCTAGGGCGTGTCAGTCAGAATGGGAGAAAATAAAGAAATAAATTAAATTCCCAACTCAAAAATCCCGTAAAAACATCACGGTAAAACAAAAGAAAGAAGAAAGGAAATGATAACAAGAAAAGCAGATATTAGTGATGCATAAGACGGAAAGGCCAGCAATTATTAAAGTAGAACTAATATATAAACCCAAATCCTCATTTTTTGGAAAAAATTAAAAAACAATTATACAACCATTGGTTAATGTAATCAAGACAAAAGAGGGAGGGGGAAGGAAGCAAAAATACACAAATGAGAAATGAGCAAGGGACTGGACCTCGGAAGCAGGCCTGGCTATAGAATTTGTGGGGCCCACTGAAAAATGAAAATGCAGGAATCCTTGTTCAAAAAGCAGGAAAAAAGTGCCCCCAAAGGTACAAAAATATAAATTTTTTTCCCTTCTGGGGTCTTCTTGGTGTCTTTTCTTTTCTATTTAATGTCATTCTAATTAAAGGAAATTTACATTATTAGCATGAATTTTACTTTTCATCTTTATATTGGGCAATGCCAGCTTTCAATGCAATACAACAGCAGGTACCCCATCTGTAGAATGACCAAAATTAAAGTTGTGTTTGGTAATTCACATGTGTGTGTGTATTTCGTTTACCAGAACAGTAGAGATGCTGCACAAAACTCTCACTTTTCATTTCACTTCTTGCATTGGCACATTCTACCAACACTCTCCCTCCAGCTTCCTGATGGGTAAATGAGGCCTCAGAGGAAAGGGAACTATGTGTTGCTCTGTCTTGTCTTTTCTTCTTTGTTGTAATTTTCAGCATAAGTAATTCCAGGGGAGTCACTTTAGGGAAGAAGGATGTGACCTGGCTCCTTGATCGTCTGTGTTTCTCACAACACCATTGCCTTCTTTCTGAGTTGGTAGTGAGTTTCTGGTTCACACAGAAAGCATGGCCTTGTGGGGGCTGTCAGCACCCCCATTTATTCAGGTGTAGGTGTAACACACTTGCCTTTTTTGAGACTCACTGCATTCCTGCACACTGTGGGTTCACTGCAATTCTGTGTTCATGGGACATTGTGAATGTTCTATGCAAATGGGACAGCAAAGAATGGCAGACACACATATCGCGTGGACATCCTGTGCTCGTGCACATGCTCCGTTGTCCCATCAGACTTCACTAACAAAACATAAGTTTACAAATAAAATTATTAAGAATTTCAAGATGACGACAGCAAAGCATTAAACCAAGCATGGGTCCTTCTGAGTCCTGGGCTCTGTGTGACTGCACAGGTGGCACTCCCAGGAAACTGGCCCTGCTCAGAAGCACATGCACATGCCCAGCCCTATGCAACTAATATGTCAGTTTACTGATTGACCCCTGCAGCCTAGGAATCAGGATCCGCGGGCCTGGTGCCCCGATTCTGCAGCCTGAGCTGAGCGTGGAGCATGTTGATGGCCTAGTGCAGGGCCGCCCCGGGGGAGAGTCAGCCACCAGAGAGCCAGGTGCGCTGTGGGACTGTGGGCTTTGTGCCACCAGTGCACACTCACAAGAGGGCATCCCCAGAGACTGAAGGTTGTCCAGGGCCACCTCCAGTGCACCCACGTGCGTGAAGAACATGAGCATCGGCTGGGCATGCAGACTTCCCACGACCCGTGCCTGCACTGAAGGCTTTCCATCATTCGGTCCCTTTTGATATGATTTACACTGGAGCTTCATAGTGTAATGTCATCCATATCTTTTCTTCTAAAAACTTCCATTTTCCTTAAAGTCCCTTGTTGCTTTATAGTTTTATTTTCCTTATGTACCTCTCCCTTATTCATTAAGTAGCTGGTAGAGGTGTAAATTGCCTTTTAATTATTTCTTTTCTTCCTCCTCTTTCTACTTTTTTTTTTTTTCCTTCTCCCACTTCTCCTTCTTCTTTTAAACCTGGAGCCACATTCCTGGGGCTCTTCCCCGTCTCCTCTTGCGCCAACTTTCCTGCTCTCTCTTGGAACCTTCCTTCCCATCATCCTTGGCGTTCCCTTTGCTTCTCTCTTACGTATCATCCCATTTCCACATCTTTCTTTTGCTTTGTTTCCTTCCTCATTTTATGAATCTCTTCCTCCAGAAACTTCCTAATAAAGGATACAAGGAAGCAAAATTGTTCAACTCTTCATATGGGAAACTGTCTTTATTCTGCTCCCACACTTGATTGATAGCTTGGCTGGAGGTAGAACTCTAGATTAAAAATCATTTTCTCTCAGAATTTTGAAGATATTTCTCCACCATTTTCTAGCTTCCAGGGTTCCTGTGAAGAAATCCATTCTGATGTTGTACGTGACCTATTTTTTTCTTTGTAAGTCTTAGGCTCTTTTCTTTTTCTCCAGTGTTCTCGAATTGAAGTGTGACTGTCCTTGCTGTTGGATTTTTCATTCACCAGAATATAAATCCATTGTATCAGTGTACATTCCACCAACAATGTATGAGAATTCTGGTTGTTCCACATTCTTCCAATATTTGCTGTTGTCAGGCTTTTTGTTTGTTTATTTTTTGCCATTCTGGTTAGTATATAGAGACATTTCATTGCAGTTTTAATTTTAAAATGTAAATAAGTGACAAAATATCAAAATATCATTTGTTTGCCCCCTACCCCGACAAAACAGTAGTAACATCCTTTTTGGTTGAGGAATTTGGAAAGCAGATTTTCATACGTTGTTGCTGAAAGTATAAACTTGTTCAGACATTTTGGAGAGCAATTATCTATCCAATAAATCTTCACTCACTGTCTCTCTACTATGCCAGGGACTGTCCTAGGCAGTGAGTATAATGGGGAATAAGACAGGGTCTTGCCTTCATGGGAAAGACAGATAATAAAAAAGCAAATAAACACAAGATCTTATACATCATTTCTGTGCTAAGAAGAAAATAAATGGGTGCCATGAAGTAAGAACAGGGGTCGGCATAGCTAGACGGCAGGGTCATAGAAGGCTCTTCAAAGAGGTGATACCGAAGCAAGTTGCATAAGTGCCTAAAGGTCAAATGTGCTTACCTCCTGACTGAGAGATCCCCTTCCAGGTATCTGGGTTACAGAAACCCACGCTCACACACAAACATCTATGTGCAGGGTGTTCTCTACTGCCTCCTCTCTCACGCCACCACAAGTGGTTCCAGCTCACAGGAGCCGGTGTGACCTTTTGAAAACTCAGATCTGCTCATGTCACTTCCCTGCTTAAAACCCTTCGATGACCTGCACTTCAGATAAAATCCAAACCCCTTGCCGTATAGAGCCCCCCGTGATCTGGCCATTCCCTACTTACAGCTTAGCTTTATTTCATCCCATCCTCCCCCTCTCTCCCTATGATCCAGCCCACCCTGCTCTGTTTCCTATTCTTCACATAAGCTAAGCCTTTGTACACACGGTTCCCTTGGTCTGAATGCTCTTGCCTAGATGCTTCATGTGGTCAGCACATTCTTGTCCTTCTGGTCTCTTCTCCTAAGACTGGTCTTCTTGACCACATAGGTGGCTTGTGTTCTGTCAACTTGCCTAAACTGAGAACTATATTTCCCAGCACCATTTTCCCTGTACAGTTCCAGTTAGAGTTGGCCAAGAGAGGAGCTTGGATGAAGTTTGGAAGGCAGAAGTAAAGCAATGGCCGTTACTCTCTGAAGGTCACTGTAGTGAGATGTGGGGATGGACAGAGACATGCAGAGGTGCCCAGCAGAGTCCAGCTTGTCCCTGATCTCCCTACCCTCACCGGCCCTATTTGACTCTGCTTTCCGACTCCTGGCCTTGCTGACCAACAACAGCCTTGACCACACCCACAGAAGGGTGCGAGGGGCGCAATGCAGAGATCCCAATGCCGCATGAGTGCCGGGAAACTGAGGCTCGCAGAAATCCGTCTGTGCAGCCAGGAAAACAGGAAAACGAGAGGAATCCTGAGCACTGTCTGTCTGTTACGCTTCTTTCTCCACAACACACACCAGGCGAGGTGGATGTGATGATTCTCATCAAAGGAAACATCAAAAAGGGCAGTGAGAGAGGGAGCAGGCTAGGACATGAGGTGGGGCTTGGAGATGTCAACACCAGAAACAGTTCACATGGTTTTCTAGGAGTGATGGGAAGACAGTGGAGATTTTTTTTCAAAGAAGCGTTTCATTGGAACGAATGGTGAAATCCGGACTCCAGAGCAGAGATTCATTTTTTAAAAAAATTTTTGCACGGGAAGATTCGCCCTAAGCTCACATCCATTGCCAATCTTCCTCCTCTCCGCACAAGCCCCAGTACACAGTTGTGTACAGTTGTAAATTCTTCTGGTTCTTCCATGTAAGCTGCTGCCACAGCATGGCTACTGACAGACAAGTGGTGTGGTTCTGCATCCGGAATTGAACCCAGGCCATGAAAGTGGAGTGCACCGAACTTTAACCACTAGGCCGTCAGGGCTGGCTCATCACTGGAGATTTTGAGCAGTGGACTGAAGTGATCTCATTTCCATTTTTATACGTTAGCTCTGGAAGCTGTGTAGAAAATAGGTTGCACTTGCGAATGGAAATCAACAAGATGAAGACTAAAGCCAAAAGCCATTGTTACATTTCTCAAATTTGCAAAATAACAGGCTGTCCAATTTTTAAAGCAGTTTGTAATAGGCACCAGTTCTGTGCTCTGCTGAGACTCTTCAGCTAATAGTTGCAAATTATATTTATATGTACATATATATAAGACAAAAGTAAGCAACCATTGAATACTCCTGACTGCAGAAACCTTCTCACCATGCACAGAGGAAGAAAGGAAGCAGGGAGAGGCTGCTCCAGCAGCAGCAGTGTGGCTGTGCGATGCAGCTTGACCCTTCGGCTGCCCACGAGGAGGCGACAACGCGCCTTACTGCACTTCTGGCCTCAGGTCCTCTCAGCCAAGCACTGCACCATCAGTCTGCCTCTTTTGCCAGCTTCCACGAGCTTCATCTGCGTCCCAAGCTGCTGATAGAAAATGGAGGTATGAATTCCTCCCCTTTCATCTGTGGGATGAGCTGGAACAGGTGCAAACATGGACAGGCACAGAGATCGTGGAGAGGCTGCTGCCCCTGTAGCCCCACAGGAACAGGTCCTTCTAAGGCCACCTGTTATCTTCAGGAGACTAAATCAAGTGGACATTAGTTCAGTCCTCATTTTACTTGAATGTTCATCAGTATCTGACCTGTCCCCTCTCTCCTTCATTTTGCTATATGCTAAATTAAAACTCCATTGAATAAAGTAACACTCTCCAAAACACGAGTGAATGGACTAGACCGCGCGCAGTTAAGCTGAACACGACAGTCATGTAACAAGGAACATCACACAGACTGGTATTTCTTATTGTGCAAAACTGTTTACATACCTGTTTTATAGTAAACAAAATGTACAATACTAGGTTTGTAAATCATGTGTTGAAGAAACTAGTAGATTTTTAAAGCAAATATTTTAAAAAATCTGTTCCATATATACTATTTAAAAACTATTTCAGGGGCTGGCCCCGTGGCCGAGTGGTTAAGTTTGCGCGCTCTGCTTCAGCAGCCCAGGATTTCTCTGGTTCGTCCTGGGCACGGACGGGGCACGGCTCATCAAGCCATGCTGAAGCGGCATCCCACACGCACAACTAGAAGGACCCACAACTAAATTACACAATTATGTACCGGGGGGCTTTGGGAGAAAAATAAAATCTTTAAAAAAAATTATTTCCATTTCTTTTGCATTCTAATGCTGACATCAAAACAGATCAACCCAGAAAATTGACTCAAACTCATAACAGAAAACAAGTTCTCAATTAATGTAGATTAAGTGACTTAAGTAGGGCAAAACTCAAGAAGTTCCAGTTATTGCTAAATTCATACAGGCAACCTTAATGGTCCAGTTTTAAGCATTTGAAGGCATTTTTTAAAGTTTCTCACATTAATGATCAAATTATGTTTTAAAATTCTATCACTGAAGATTGATAATTACCTATCAGGAAAAGAAAATCATTAACGTCAGCAGCATCACTACTACTCGGTTGAACCATATGAAACTGCCAATATTCAGTTATTTTTTTGCCCTGTAAAATGGCAATTTTATGTGGTTCAACTCAAAACATACCATGCTCTCTGCAAGTGTCGCCTGAATATGATCCGGTGTGTTTCCTGTAAGTTTCTAAGTTGGAGAAAGCTACAGAAACTAACAAAATTGCCCCACCTCACACTGAATTAATTAAAGTTGAAAAAATATTGCTTAAAAATAATCATTTAAGCTGATTAGCAGATTTTAACCGTTCAACTGTGTTAACCTGATTCTTATCAATACATCACAACAAGCAACTGCCTAAGTGAGTACAGCTAGACCCTATTTTCTCTTTAGATCTTCTGGAGGAAAATTAAATTTGTTTCTTTCGCCACCTTGTGACTACTTCGTTTTCCAGCTTTGCTAGTTACTGAAAGAATCTGAGTGCTCTTATGAAGACTCTATTTTTCGAGAAGAAAAAGCATTTTGGTCGTTGGCTTACAGAACTTGCTTCTTTTCAGGATGCCAGAGAAAAGGGTGAATTGATAGGAAAATGAGATTTGGTTTTAAAAGTGTATAAACTTAGTGCCTGCTGTGTGCTAAGCCCAGCAGGAAACAGAAGACAGAGGAGAAGGGGACCCAGTGGTTTCTCCTTGGAGTTCAGTGTCCAGAGGAGGGAGATACCAAGACAACTGCCTGATGCAGGACCGTGAGCAAAGGAACAAAGAGAAGAGAAGGTTTTTGGAAGGACTCACTCAGAATTCAGCTAGCAGGCCTCCAGCTTTCTCCTGGAACTCTGGGGTTACCTCTGTCATAGGCTTGTGTTTTCCCTCCTGATGGCAGGACCTTGTCTTCAATTTCCCTGCTATTCTCTGAATCAAGTGTGGGTACTCAGCAAAGACTAGTCAGTTTCCAATAAGGGTGCCCTGGAGCAGTCTCTCTCCCCAGAAAATAGATCAGCTCGGTGTGGCTGGCAGCAGCAAAATGCAAGAACTATTCCTCAGACTAGAAAGGGCCAACAACATGAAGCTGTGTTTCAGGCACAGAATAATGTGGAAAACTGCTGAAATGTTTGGAAACAAAACATACTTTTCTTTGAGCAAAACAGGTCTCTGTAGTGCAGCTGGGCTCTTCCATCCCTCAGGAAAACACACCAGAGAAGCAGGAATTTGTGGTCAGAGGTGAAATTGGCGAAGCCCTGTGGAGATCATTCAGTGTTTCCAAGTGGGGGCGCTATTGATGTGTTGGATGAAACAGTTCTACCTTGTCGGGGACTGGCCAGGGCACTGCAGAAAGATTACCATCCCTGGATGCTGGACACCAAACGTCAATACTCTCCAGTCCCTGTAAAAACCAAGAATTCTGCACCCCCTCCCCCACCTCCAAAACCTCCCCAGGACTAGTGCTGCCATAGTTAAGAACCACTGAATCTTCTCATTTCCATCAATGGGTAAATTGAGGCCCAGAGAAGGGAAGGAACTTGCCTGAGTCAGACAAGAAATACATAAAACCATCGGAGAGGATTTATTGAAAACCTACTATACAGAGCTCAGGCATTCTAGTAGAACCTGGCTGGGCCAGGGGCTGGGGGGCGGGGAATAAGAAATACAGGACATGGTCATTATCTTCACAAGAGGAGAGGAAGAGAGTGGAAGATCTAATATTTATTGGGAAGCTATTGTATTCTAGCACTTTCTAAAACTTTTGCATTATCTTTGCAACAACTCTTTGGGGAAACCGAGGCTCACAGAGTTTAAGTGTGGCGTCAGAATTCAAAGCCAGGTTTCCCTGACTCCAAAGTTACTGTTACTTTTCCAAAGTACGTGCAACCATAGAAACTAGCATTTTAAAAAATTATCCTAAATTTGAGAAAAGCTATAAAGATGACCACGTGTCCTTTCAAAGTCACACAAGAGCCCTATCTGATAAGCCCTCGTAGGGTCATCTGGTTCTCCTGGCAAATGTGACAATGTTTAACTTCATATTTACTGTTGTTTAGAGACCAGATTCTTAAGTTAGGGATTAATTAATAAAAAACGGAGAAGGTGCAAATTATTCTTGTCTGGTAAGTGTATAAATGATCTCTGTCCAATTGAGAAGGTAACCACAAAGGTTGTGATTTATTACCCTGCAGGACATTGACCACTTTGTGTCTAACTTATCAAATTTATTACGGTATTTTTTTCTTTCACTGAGAATATATGCATCAGCTTTTCATATTCTCCTTGGAAGCAGCTGTCATTGAACCAGCTGGCTCCTTCAATAATAAGTTAGTTAAATGTTTGACACATGCTCACTACATAGTCGTGTGAGAGCTATGTGTCTTTAACTCATTGAGAATTGTATTTTGACGTTAGCATGACCCAGTACATGGCTGCCTGCTGCGTGGTGACAGTAAAGCTCTAGGGGCTGTGGGGACACACAAAGGATGAGAGGGTGAGCTCTGGGAGAATCAAAGGACAGAGATTCTTGGGCTGGGCCTTGGAGGAAAGGTAACATTTGAACAGGCAGAGAAGGGAGGGCTTTCCAGCAGGGACTGCAGCATGAAGGGAAGAAATTAGGGTTTTTGTAGAGGCTACAATTAAAGGAGAGGCACCTAGTTTGGTCTTTTTCCTTGTGCCATCCTATTGACCTTGTGGGATGCAGAATGTGAAGATGAAATGGAAACAGGCCACTGTAGAATCCCAGTGAGGACAGGGGTCAGAGCTATTTTGATCAACGATGTGCACTCAGTGCTTGGATAGTGAGCCAGTGATGACTATTTGTGGAATGAATAAAGGAGTATGATTAACTTCCATTAATTGACCACTTACTATCTCCCAGGCACTGTGCCAAGCTCTATAACAAAGTAATTTCATCAAATCCCCACATTGATGGTATGAAGCAGATTTTATTAGTTTTCAAATTAGGCCCAGCCTATGGCAAAATTGTAACATGGATGATTTTTATCTTTGGGGCTCCTTAACCCTTTCCCTCAGGGTCAAGGATCCAAGACTTATGATTATTCTTCCCACTGTCTAAACTCTCTTCCCCCTTCCCAAGCTGGGTGGTGTCACCATCACTGGAATAAATTGGTCCTAAATGATGTCCTACTGAGAGAGTCCTAGATGGCCTTCTGGGTAAACCGGGGCCACATGGAAGTACTTGCTGAATTTTAGTGAGTGGATCTGGAGACAGCAATCACGGAGATTCTTGGTTTTCTTACCTACAGGGAACTCTCATGTTGTGGTAGAAATTTCCAACTAGAAAAGAGGTAAAGGTTGCTTCCATCACTGCCCCTATCCCATGTGGGAAGAGAACTCTGGACCTCTTTTGAGGAGACCACCTATTTCTGGATATTAGGATGGTGTGCCAGACACAGAGACGTATTGCTCAGATTCCGCCTCCAGGAAAGGACTCATGGCCAGCTGTGAGGAATGTGTTTAGCTGGCAGCCTCTGCTGTTAATTCCTTCAGATTTGCCTCAAATCTTGAGCTGAGGTACAGATCTTCTAGGGGTGGCCGCAGCCAACAACTGAGCGAGACTGCGGTGAAAGGGCCCATCCATTTCTGTCTAACACGGGGCTCCTCTACCACGCTCCAGACCTCCCCGCTGGGCTGAGGGAGACTTTGTCAGATCTACCTCGTGGTCTGGCGACTCCTCTTTCCTAATCCTGCTTCCTGCCTTTTTCCTTTCTCAAGTGCTACTCCCCAGTGAACTTTTTTCGCTCCTAAATCTGTCTTGGCATCTGCTCTCCGGAGGGCCCAGCTGACACAGATAGGATGTTGTTAGTTCCAAGGAACCTGGGGAGTCGATATTTTAGAACTGGGTTTGAGCCAGTACCAGCAATATGCACACTCATCCTGGATGCTGGGGACCAAGGTGTACTTCCACTCTGGCACATGAACCAAACAAACTTGTATTTCTTGATCTTCTTGGCACTGACTATGCCTTGATATTCTATAACACAGTTTGAATGTTCCCACTGGCTTTCTCAGTGTGTGATTTTTCCAATTAATCAAGTGTGACAAGACAAAGTCACTAAGTCCATTTCCAGGCAGGCAGTTAGTTTCAATCAAGTTGCCTGGTTTAAAGAGACTGTGATCTGGTCATATGTGAACTCCATAAGTCCCTTCCCATACCCTGTCATGATTTAGGCCAGGCCTTTCTCAGCTACCTGGCAGACTGTCACTCGTCTCTTGGGTCACTTATAAAATGCCCTATATTTGGTATTGGGTGAGGAAGTGTTAATGTGGTTGTTGACCAGGTACTTAACTTGAAGTCATGAAGGAAAGGGCATAGTTTTGATTTTGGTATGGAAGCATCTCCTACTTCCTTATTAGAAGAGCTATACTCCCCAGGTCATCCATCCGTCCACTCCTCCCTCAAATATTTGTTGACTCAGACAGTTGTTACTTGTCCTTTGCTTGATCAGATTCTTGCAGCTACACCCATAGGGCCACATTTTGGGGAAATCTACATGCAGCTTCGTCAGTAGCAACTACCAGGCAGACAACTCTGAGGGTCTAAAGCACTACTTGTCCCTGTTCCATCTGTCCTTCGTGTCAGAAACATCAAGCCTCAACCTACATAGTGAAGTCGATAAGAGTAGGGGCTCTGGGATCAAAGAGTCTTGGGTCCAAATATGGGTTCTCCCACTTAGTGGCTTGGTGATCTTGGTAAGTTTAAACTTCCCTGAGCCTTAGTTCATACCTCTGTAAAACAGGATAATGGATTAAAAGAAATAATATTTGTAAAGCACTTGTTTAATACCCACTGAGTTCGGACTCTATTTCTGAGATCAAAATATTATTTTTGTCTACCTGTTTCCTGGACTGATGACATTTGTACTATTGCAAAATGCATCTCCCTTATAACTGTTTGCCTTGGTAAGTGGATTCTGGCACAATCTCTTACTTGAACAAACATGGCTTTCAATAAGACCTTCTTTCTTTGATTGTCAGATTGTTTCTAAGTTTGTTGAAGGCTTAAGGGCCTTATATGTAAAAGTAGCTGATGCAACTTGACTGTATTCTAGCAGTTTGGATTCAGGTGTCAATGCTACATTGAAATGTGGGAAGATGATTGAATATTAGGTCTGTATTGTAGAAAGATTGGTAGATATTTGTGGCCTGGACAGCTCAGTTCTGGAAAGACTGGCTACTCTTAACAAGAATCAGGACCATACTCAGTTGGTTCCACAAAAGAGAAGGTCCAAAGGCTGGTTCTTCAGGGTGGCACCGGAGTACGGGATGTGCACTCGTTCCAAATGCGCCTGTTGTTCTGACAGACTGGCTCATCAGAAGTGCTGTTTGTCCCCTTACAGAAAGGAGGGAGTCCATTCTCTTGGGGCCCATAGGCTGGAAGAACAACCCAACTCTCACCCTTTCTCCACAAAACCTTTACTTCCCAGAAGACCCTCTCTTTCCCTCTCCACTGGACCAGAGACTATTACAACTCGTGTTCTGTAGGGGAAGCTCTGCTCGTCTGGAGGGAAAAAATCCTGGCTCCGCCCCTGGAATTGGGTGTTCAGGCTATAACGGAATCAAATCACGTTTCATTTTTTCTCCTCTTATTCCTCTTCTTCATTATTATTGGCTTCTCTGTTTTCCTATATAATTTTTTTTTTTACTTTCTACCTTATAATTAGATTGTTTTCAAATCATCCTCGCACTAGCTAGGAGTTTCTTGAGGACACAGCCCCTGTCTTTCTTATTTATTCAGCCCTCATAGTGCCTGGTAAAGGCCTAGTATAGAGTAGGCATTTAATAATGGTAGCTGAATTCGGTTGAATCATTTTTCAAAAATCCTTCAGTAGCATCATCGCCTAAAGCAACATAATACACCACAGGAAAAATTGCTCTACAGTCAAATGCTGTACTTGGATATCTTGCAGTATACAATAGACATTTTCCCCATCGATGGGTGGCCAAGTGAACATTCGTACATTGAATCCTTATTCCACGTGCTTACACCGTCATCTGGGACATAAGATCAGTGGTTACTTTTTGTTTTGTTTTATTTTTGTGTCATCTTTCCACATCTCTACCTCTTCCCATCCTCCCCAATATAAAGGTGGATAATTCATTCGCCTGTGATATTTATCAATCATCTACAAGTTGTCAGAGTGTTTTCAGATCATTAATCCACAGCTCCTACCACAAACGTTTAATGCAGTACAAGAGTCTTATTCGTGGGAATTCTGTTGTAAAGCTAAGCATCACTCCTGATTGATTTAGTGTTCTTTCAGCTTTTATTTTTGCCTGGGTTTTCTTTCATCAAGTCCTTGGCTGGACTGCATCACACGTCTTGGGTATTTTTGCAGCCTTGACCTTACTGTCTCAGTGTTTACAGGCTGTCCTGGCGATGTTCATGCTGACCACCAAAAATGTGGAAGATTTGAAATGGAAGTGAATAATCAGAGTGGGGAATGGTCAACTCAGATATTAGTAGATAAGATCATCCAAAACATAGGAATCTGATCATAGACTTCGGTTCCATGCTCTCTTTCTACTCCTGTGACCCAATAATATATACTAGGAGGTCACTACCCAAGAGTAATATTTCTATTTACAATGGGATTTTCTATAAGGTTCGTTCTATTAACAAGAATCCCTAGTGCTTTTAAGAGAGGCTTTAGTGTATGATCCTTCCAAAGGCGATCCTACATATCAGGTGCTATAGTAGGTACAGGGGTGAACAAGAAAGACATCTCCACCAGAAGCAGAGAGTTACAATATTGTGCTATGATCTAAGAGTGCAGAGTTAGCCGTGGTGGTAGGATGGGCTAGAGATGGTGTGTGCAGTAGTGGTGGCTGACTCTCTCCTCAGCATCATAGCCAGGAAGAGTAGGGTTCATTTTGAAAACCCGGTTTCTCATAGGCTGCCATCTATTCTCAGAAAGAATCAAATAGAGGGAATAAAGTACAGTCTTTCCCACCATTTATCAAGCTCAGTTTCTCCTTCTCAGGGGCAGGAAATCTTACAGCCAGCCCATGATGGCTAAAGTTATATAGGCCTCAAAATACCAGGGATTAGATGCTACTTGAGAATGAACCAGCAATGATCACCCAGGGGCTGGGATGACTTTTTAGAGTAGGCCACAGATATAATGCCACAGTTCCTATGTTCTGCCCAGCTCCTCCCGTGACACTACCTTCTTTCTGCTGTGGGGAGTGCAGGAGGGGGCATTAGCACAAGGCAGAAATAAGCCATAGCTTTAAACATAGGAGCATAGGAGCCTAATTTATAGGATTCCTCTCACCTGGAATCCTCTTCCCACAAGCTCTCCATATCTCCATACCCTCCCTGACATTCATGACCTTCCCCAACTCCCACCTTCTCCAGACATAATTCTCTGATCCCACCAGCCCAGTGTGTGCCAGACACCATGCTGAGGGTTCTACGCACATCATCCCATTGAATCCCTACAGCAATCTATAGGCGGATCTTCCCCCATTAAGAGGAAGTGAAGACTCAGAGTCGCTAAATCGGTCCTCATGGCTTCAAAATGGCGGAGATGGGAATGAAGCCCAGGTCTACATGACTCCAAAGCCTGTGTTCTTAAGTACTTTCTACATGACGCCACCTCCCTAGCATGAGCCCCTTTCTGACCTACAGTGGTCTGGTCTTGGTCCCACTCAGTTGGGTTATTTCATACGCTTGTAGAATTAAGTTTTTATTGAGTATATGAAACATTTCTCTGCCTTCATTGAAAGTTGCTTGAAGGAAGGGATGACATCTTGTACTTCTCCATTCCTCTTATGGGGCCTATGGTATAGTGAGGTGCCCATAGTGATTGAACAGTTGTTCATTCATTGTGGGGGAAGTAAAGGCTGCAGGGATTGAGTTCTGAGAATACGGAAAAGGAGTTAAAATGTACTGGATATCAGGCATCACACTTTAAAGACAACATTTTAGTCAACACTATTTCAGTCAATTCTATTTTAATGCTTTGTGATAGGTACTATTATCTTTGGTAGAGACAGTTTCTTTGTTTCTGAGGCTAGTAAAAGTGGAGTAACTCACCTAATTCTGTACATGATGTGAGCGTTGGGACATAGATTCCCCACACATTCCATTTCCCTGTTATACTCCATTCTTGCCACACATCATTGGCTTTCTGATTCCAAGCTAGGTCCACAGTTAAATCTGCTTCCAAAAGGCAGCCCTTTACAGCATCCACTATTTTTATTGAGTATGTGTTTTCAGAAATTGAAAGTCACTAAGTAGATCTAAAAGATATGGGACTGCCAAGTTTCAAAAGGGCAGGAACAATCCTTGGCCTCACACCAGGGAATGACGGACCACTTCATGGAGTGGGAGGAGGAAAGATGGTGCCCCGGGGACAAATATCTGGACCCAGAATGGATATAAAGAGAGAGGAGCTGGGGAGTGGAGTCACCATCAGGGAAAGACTCACTCCCGGTGACTATAGAGGAGTCAGTGCTGTCCCCGGCCAGGATGAAGCTGCTGTTGCTGTGTCTGGGGCTGATTCTTGTCTGTGCCCAACAGGAAGAGAACAGTGATGTTGCGATAAGAAACTTCGATATTTCAAAGGTAGAGTTGGTAGAGCAGAGTGACTTCTGACTGTGGGGGGCGGTTCGGAGGATTCTGAAGCAAGGTGGCCCTGCCAGAGGCAGGAGTTGGTCGACATATTAGACAAAAGGAGTGGCTGCAGACCTTGAACTAAGAGCAATTGTACCATGTTAAAGAATGACAACACTTGGGGACCTCCATTCTCCCTGGAGGGTCAGTGGAAAGAGCCCTAGATGTGGTGTCAACTGACCTTAGTTCTAATTCCATCTTTACATCACCATTATAAGACCTGGCCCACAGCACTGAGTTCAAGAAGACAAGTGTTCATGTGGTATCCACTCCCCTCTTTTCTTATCCAATCATTTTATTTATTTATTGCAGATTTCAGGAGAGTGGTATTCCATTTTCTTAGCTTCAGATGTTAAGGAAAAGATAGAAGAAAACGGTAGCATGAGGGTATTTGTGGACCTCATCCGTGCCTTGGACAACTCTTCTCTGTATGCTGAATATCAGACAAAGTAAGTGTGGCCTTTTTAACTTGGGAAAGGAAAAACAGAAGCCTCAGTATGGTCTTGGACCTCTACACACACACACACGTACACCTACCTTCTGGGCCTGTATCCAAAATGAGAGCCCCTCATCTGGCACTGATCTAGGGCTTGATGAACCTGGGGCTTTTCTAGATTCAGAGATAAGGGTTGCTGGAAAGAATAAATTTAAATGAAAGTGGAGGAGGTAAGGGATAGAGGGGTTTCAGAATCATCAATAGTGTGGCCAAATAGCACAGATTAAGAGCATAGGATGTGTAATCAACAGCCTATCTAGCTCTTGAATCTCTCTTACTAGTTGTGTGACCAAGAAAACTCATCTCTTTCCACCCCCAATTTTCCCTTGGGTAAAAGAGGATGACAATGATTCTCTCTCATGGCTTTTTATGAGGACCAAGTGAGGTAATGTTTATTTATCTGAGAGGCTGGCACATGGTGAGCACTCAGCCAGTTATCAAGACAAGTAGCTGTAATAACAGTAATAGTGGGACGTAATGGTAGAGTAACAGGGATAGGAGTAGTTGACTCATTCTCAAAGTATCAAATAAAGTGAAATAATGGAAATAGAAGCTCTTTGAAAATTGCACAGCAAAATGTTAAACAGTTAAGTGGAATAAGAAACTCAAGTTATGGGTAGAGTGTGAGGGACCCGCCACATCAGTGTCTCCTGGGCATCAGTTCACTGTGTTTTGCAGGGTAAATGGAGAGTGTACTGAATTTTCTGTGGTTGCTGACAAAACAGAAGAGGATGGTGTATATAGTGTTAAGTGTAAGTATACAAAAGAAGTCTTCCCAAATTCTACTTTCAGCTGCAACTAAACTCCAATATCTTCAAGATCTTGCTCAATTATTGATCAGTGCTTATTTAGGCAACGTAATGGAGGTCCTCTAATAGCTAGTATCCTGAATTTGGGAGATCCTTGTGCATAAAAGCAGATGCCTCGCACATAATACCATCAGATAAAGAAGGTAATTTGGTCATATGTACCTCTTGCAACAAAAGAAAATTGGCAAAAAAAAAAGAGAATAAATTGGCAGAACAGTTTCTCATTCTCTGCCCACTTTCTAATGACACCTGGTGACCATTGCCACAGCACACTGCTCAGGATGTCGCACTCGGTATATAATGCCAAAGGGGCTTACAGAGAGGACAGAGACATACAGTTGGCAGAGATGGCCAAGAGAGGCAGGGAACATGATGGAGGATGAGTTACCACTGCACCTGAATTTTCCTACCATAGTATTCGACCTGCCAGCATCCCTTAGATGTCACCTGATGAAGCCCAGGAGATGCAAATGAAAGACATTAGCTATCACTTGCTATCTCTTCCAGGATATGCACGTGAATTTGGTTAGTGGGAGAGAATAAGTAAAGGGTTTTACTTGCTTCCTATGGACCAAAGAAGGTCTGAGCTGTGTTCTTTTTCCTCCACAGATGATGGATACAATGTACTTCGCATAAGTGAATTTGGCAATAATGAACATATGATTCTTTATCTTGTGAATTTTGACAAGGACAGACCATTCCAACTGTTGGAGTTCTATGGTAGAGTATTTTCATGCTAGCATTCATCCTAGGGTGGGGAAAAACGGGGAGGAAGGAAGGCTGGAGACAAAGTGGTCCTCCCAATCTTATCCTGGAATGTCTCTCCTCCTCTGAGGACAGATACTCACCTTTGGTAACCCCTCAGGCTCAGTGATGGGAAGATGACGAAATCTCTCATCATGCCGGAAGGATATTCTAAAGATGTCAAATTCAAGACAGGTTACATCCCATCCCCAAGACTCTGCCTAAGCACCCAATCAGTGCCATCCATCCTCCCATCCATCTGGAGCCCCACGCCCCTCATGAGCCTCAGTGACAAATATACAGGACACAGTAGTTACCGTCACTCTTCCTACAGCCCGAGAACCAGATGTGAGTCCAGAAATCAAGGAAGAGTTTGTGAAAATTGTCCAAAAACAAGGAATTGTTAAGGAAAACATAATTGACCTGACTCAAACCGGTAAGTTCAGCTATCTCTGGTTTTCTCTTCCTAAATTCCCATGTTACTGAAAGGAGAAATCCCAGAGAAGGTGATACCTCCAATCAATCCCCTTTGTCCTAATCTTGAGAATCATTTGGTTTCTCTCTGGGAAATAAACTGCAATTGGTTTGAATGTGCTCTGCTCTACCTCTACAGATCGCTGTTTCCAGCTCCGAGGGAACGGAGTGGGCCAGGCTTAGAGGTGGGTGATCTCTGGTGGTGAGGGGGTGGCCCAGGGATCAGTGTCCTCCAAAAGCATTAGGGGTTTATGTCTAAAGATTACAATAAAAATAACTTGGTAAGGCAGCTTGTGGAGAGAGCTTGAAATTTGGAGTTGGAGGACCCGGGTTCAGGACCCACTCCTACCATGAGCTTCTGAGCAAATGATCTAAGCAATTAAAAGGGAAACAATGATGTCTACATAGTGATTTCCTGTGTGGATAATATTGCTGGTGAAAAGGGCTCAGTGACTGATAATGTGCTCAAAATCATTAAGCCTTAAAGTTTTAAATGAGAAAAGAGTAATAGGGTGTGAGTATGACACAAATACATTCTGTGTTTGTGGTCCGTCTTCCAAGCCCAGAAGGCCATCTCACCCTCCAATTTATGGTAAAAATGGCTTCCTTTGATCTCTGTACAGCCTTAACTTCTAATCTGAGAATAAAGCTGTCTCACCTTCCAGTTGTCTTCTGATCTGGAAAATGGACTCTGAGTTTCCTCATCTGTTTCCTGCCTCAGATTTACTGTGGGGCTTCATTCAGACAATGTATGTGGAAGTCTTAGCCACTATAGCTTGCACAAAGTCAGCACTTCATCAAAGGTAGCTATGGCTTTAGACATTATTTTTCAATTTATCAAAAATTCTTCAAAACTTCTAATGGTGAAGGTGGCAGAAATGAGCCCAGGTTCCTTCATCGCTTCCATTCTGGGTTTCATAGCCTTAGTTGAGGGAAGGTTAAGATGGAAGCAGCAATAGAAGAAAAACGTCACTTACTCAGTGTCCTCCCTCCCACTGTTCTGGCAAATAACGTAGATTACAATGCAGGTTGATATCTGTGTCTTCACCATTTTTCTCTCTAATAGAAGTTCTCTTTGTCTTCTATTCAATCCATAAGTGCTTAATAAATTTCTGTGTTTTCTTTCTCATTGGCTTATGTAGCTGAGTGAGAGTGAATACTTCCTCACCTGGGCTCCAGAATCTTCGCTCCGTGATCCCCATGACATCTTGTGACAAGTTCTGTCACCTGATTTCCATCACTATCGCATGTGAAGGCATTATCTCTGCATCTTCTGGAACTTCCCTAATTGTCTAGGAAGACTCCTCAACACACCAAGAATCAAAGGTTTTTCCCAAATTCCCACTCTCTCTGCCATGCCCAGAACTTGACCATGCTGAGACCTCCCTCCACCTGATCAATAAATGATTAGCCTTGCAGTCATGTGACTTGTCTTTGTGTGTGTGAGAGATGTGGGGCCGACAGCAAGCAAATGAGGGGGCTTCCTTGGCCCTGTACCCATAACCCTCCTCTAGCTTCTCAGAATCTTCCCTGAGTTTCAGGATTCTCCCTCCTCTGCAGTAATTCTCTGTCCCTGTGAGGGCTGCTTGCCCTTTGATTTGCCTATTTCTTAGTGAGCTGCTGAGACAAACTATAAGACTTGTCCTATAATTTGGCCCATCCTACAATTCTCTTTTTCTATGAGTTACTGAGAGACAGATCCCGCTGAGGCTGATACCACCTGGACGTGTTTCAGAGCGTGCCTCCACATCCCAGCTTCTCTGTGTCATCCATCCTATGAGATGGCCAGTGTCCTTTTGTACTCTTGGGAAACCTCCTTCAACCACTGCTGTTACCTACTGTGAACATATTCAGTGAGATTCCCTGACACGTGAGCAATACCTATCCTCAGCAATCTGTACTTGGTACAGTCAGGAGGCATCAAGCAGGCTAAATGTTATTAACTTCTTCCTTATGGAGCTTGCAGTCTTTGGAGAAAGGAAAATAAAAGATCTTCCTCCACTTATCATCTTTTCCTGACAGTGTAAAATTTACACATGGGTGTTGGGGCAGAGCAAGACATGGGCGGGGGTTGTCCTGCAAAAAGAATGACTCAGTCATCATGGACATAAGGTTATGGAGAGAAGGCTTTCTAGGCATCTGATGCTCCCCACATCTTACCCCACCTCCAGATCAGAAGATAAGTTAGGTTCAGGCTTACGACTCCTGACTGAAGCAATGGGTCTGGTTTGCTGAAATGTGACAAAAGGCTATGCAGAAAATCAATCCGTCATATTAGAATCTTTCATTTATAAATGTTGGCATTTAGGGGTCAGAACAGCTGATATCCAGAAGGGCACAGCCCAGCATTTCCTTGAGATAGCTGAGAACATTAACTACTGTAGCAATCAATGCAAGCAGGGCCACATTGATGGTGAAGATGGCTGGGTTGTACCACAGGTCAGGAAACTGCAGCCCAGAGGGAGGCACAAAAAGACCCTCAGCTGATCCCAGGTCAAGATGGCAGCTTGAGCTCACACTGAAACCTACCCTCCAAATCCGGACATTTTATGTAAATGAGGCATGAAATGTTAAGAACGCTCAACAGCAAGGAGTGAAGAGGTTTGTAGATCAAAGACAGAGAGGTTCTTTCCAGAAGAAAAGAAAGAAACCGAACAGATGGGAATGATGTGGGTAAACAGGCCAGAGCAGCCCTGCCCCCTGGGTTCTGAGTACAGATCTGGGTCACATGTGCAGGGGTGGAGACAAGTGTAGCAACGGCCAGGTGGGGATGCAGCCGAAGATGCATACCTCTGAGAAGCAGGGGCTGAGTGAGAATGAATTTGAAGACAGCTCCTCTCCCGCACTTGGGGTCACAGAAAGAAGGTGACTGCCTGAGGCCTACAAAAGAGGCATCGCCACGCATTTGAGAAAGAAAAAAAGCAGCCGCTGCTATCCTGGAACTGGCTTGACTCCCATAGCGAGGCTTCCATGTTATCACAGGCTGGCCTGATGCTCACGGCTAGGCCAGGTTGTTCTGCTGGACGGAAACAATCTCATAAAACATCAGCATCACACAAGGTCACTCCAAGATCATAGAAGCAAGATCACTGTGCAATCTACAAACATGCCCCTCTCTCTGCTAGAATGAGTGACTGCTACTTCTTTACCGATTACAACTTTATTCTCATGCTTATCTCCACTCCCTATAGACAAGATTTATTGGGATATCCAATCACAGACTGGCCCCTGCTTTCTGACAGCACCAAATCTAGAGCTTCCTTAGATTCTCCCCAAATCCTATAGTAGATTCTTCCTAACACTCTCTCGCTGAGATACCCACGGTTCCCAATGGTGAGCATTCTTGCTAGCTGCAGCAACAACCCAGCTAATCAACTACAAGGATATCGATGGTGGTCTTTGGTTGAAGAGTATTAACATTTTTAGGACTAGAACCCAGGCCCATTCCATGCATGTGCTGCCTGGAATTCTGGGAGGCACCAAGCTAAACCACAAATGCAGGGCCTGGTTCAATGCTATGCATCCTGTAGGGGCTGGGACACAGGAGGCCTCCAGGAATTTTGGTCTGAGCAGCTGAAGGATGGAATTGTCATTTACTCCAGTCAGCTGAAAGAACCAGCTAAGTGGGAAAAGATAAATATCTCAGTTCTGAACATTTAATTAGTTTATCTAGCTAGGCTGCTATAAAAAAGAGACTCAACCATAATCCAGTATGGTTTAATGAAGATACAATTAATTTTGCCCTTCTGGGAACAATCTGAAGTACGTGTTCTAAGTTGGCTGGCAGCTCCCTACCAAGTAGTCATTCAGGAACCCTGTTCTATCTTGTTTCTCCACCAACCCTAGGACGTTGTGCTTATCTGTGTGGTTAAAGCAGAGGTGCAAGAATTAAGGGAAAAGAGAATGTGATGGAAGCATGGTCTTATGACTACTGTCCTCCTTGGGCCCTGGCTCTGTGAGGTTCTTCCTTGTCACTTATCCCCCATGGCCACATCTACTTCCTGCTTGTGCGGGTTTGGAGACATTATTTTGAGGATTAAAGAGTCACATGCTTTTGCTATAGGCCAGATCTGAATGTTTTTTGGCCATGCAAATTCCTCAAAAACTTAGTAGGCTTTGGATGTATTTGCCTCTTGACTCTTCCATGTGCAGATAACCAGACCCCCAAAATCTTATCTAGACATAGAGTTAAGCCTGGAAACTCTGGTGTTTTTCTAGATTGGCCTTATGCCCTTCCCAGCCCATTTGCTTTGCTCAATTTAATGGTGGCTACTTTGAGGACATCTAAAACAATGGATTTGGGTGGGGTGAGCCCTTAATCCCTTCTTTGCCTGCAGGCTCACAACCTGTCATGACAGCAGCATTCTCTCCTAAGACCAGACTTCCACTTCACAGCCACTACTTACAACCCCTTCACTTTGGGGTAAAGAAGCAGTGACTCTCACTCAACTTAGAGTGAGGCTTCAGGCAGAGGGGGCCTCCCTTTGCAAAGCTGTGCTACCTTCTCTCTCTCTGTTTGCAGCCTCGGTGGCTCTAGCCTGAGTTCTTCCCTCATCTAAGTTTTGCTGAAATGAGCAAGAAATTCTGTACGTGATACCAATATTTCAACACCCTGAGTCTTTTCCATTTCATCCCTTAGCTACAGGCCCCGTCCACACATGCTCTATTTTCCAAGGTACAGCAGGAACCATTTGACCAAATGTTTTTCCAACATGTAATGAGAGTTACCAGCTTTCCAGGCTGTGACAGCTGAATCCTTGATGCCCAACACCAGCCCTCGAGTAAACTGACCACATCTTTTAGGTTCTCTCAATTGTCCCAGCTAGCAAATCTTCACCATACCCCATATACATTTAACTAGGCTTGGGTGATTAAAATCATGAATAAGCCGGACATTGCACTTGGTATTGAAGATCTGGTCAGTTAAAGGGCCTCTGAAATGCGGACCAATTTATGTCTGATAAAGATCAAAGCCTGGGGATGTTTGCCAGCTAGTTTCCAGAAAGATTAAGAATGTAAATCTCAATTCAAGTTAGGATGAATGACCCTTTGTATTCTGTACATCCACCCTGTTAGCATAAAAGTGTCCTTGCTGGTCTAATTTACTTTGGCTGTTTTCACTGACATCAAGACATCTGGATTTTAAAAACTCATTATTTTTTCCTAGGCATGTAACCTTTACTCTTAAAGCCATAAATAGTAATCGCTTTTCTTTGGGAAGTACATTCCCCCAGTGGCTGTGATGCCCCCAGGAAATAAAAGACTGCTTTTTTAAAAATAAAGAGAACTTTAAGTCTCTCACCATCTCCATTTGTACCTGATTGCAATAAATCAATGCCACTAACAGACTGATTTAATAATAGATTTCATTATCAGCAACATAAGTGTGACTTTTCTTCAACAAATTAAAAGAGAATGTACTAGATCTATATTAGCATTGTTAGTTCTCAAACAGAACTTGTTGAAAGAAAAAAGGTAGTTGTTAAATGGTATGTGTAGTATGATATCACTTACATAAATTTTAAATAACACACAGACAAATGCAAAACATCATTCATGGATTGCTAAATGTAGGATAATGCAGCACTTCTCACAGCGTGCATGCAATTCCCTGGGGATCTTGTGAAACTGCAGGCTCTGATTTAGCAGGTCTGGGGTGGGACCTGAGATTCTGCTTTCTACCAAGCTCCCAGAGATGCCAATGTTGTGCCACCTTGGGAGTGGGGTGACACGGGCAATGTGAAACCTTCTTCAGTGCATCTAGTCTTGGACGACTTTGCTCCACCTGGGAGCTGAAACCTCTCAGTTTTACTTCCAGACTCCCACAAGGAAGCCTCATCCATGAGTGGTTGTTGAAACAGGTGTTTCTGTGGGGCGTATAAGGGCTGGCACTTCCTATTGCACCATCTTGCTGATGTCAACCCACATCAGTTATCGTTGTACCTAAAAGACACACAGAGAGAAAGACATAAGTGTTCAAATGTATTTTTTAATTTTCTAAAATATCTAATGAAATCAGGGATGAAGTGAAAGTTACAGTGGAATCAGCCATTACGGGGGCTATGCTGCTGCTTCTTCCTACGCTTTGCTCAGGGACTGGAGGGCCAGGCTCACAGCTGAGTCCCATTGGGGAATTTCCACCATGATATTTAAGTCATTTCTTATTAGTTCATTAGCACCCTACTGTCCCCTCACTGCCCATCAACAGGTTCTTAGGGTCTGAAAACAAATTGAGTTGGTTAAAGGAAAGGAAATCAATCTGCTGCAAAGAGCACCACAGAATAATATTCCAAATGCAGGCAAGTATGAACTAGGATTACTCAGTAGATCACAGATGCCACCTTCCTTCCAAGAGTTAAAAATATATGTTCGGAAACTCTACTTGTGCATCAAAAACAGAGTTAAAAAGCTCTATTCTTGGCATCCAGCTGGACAGGAGAAATGGGTCCTGTATTAGTTTCTTGTTTCCGCTGTAACAAATCACCATAAAGTTAGTGGTTGAAAACAGCACAAGTTTAGGGGCCGGCCTGGTGGTGCGGAGGTTAAGTGCACACGTTTCCCTTCGGCAGCCCAGGGTTCACCGGTTTGGATCCTGGGTGTGGACATGGTACCCCTGGCAAGCCATGCTGTGGCAGGTGTCCCGTATATAAAGCAGAGGAAGATGTGCACGGTTGTTAGCTCAGGGCCAGTCTTCCTCAGCAAAAAGAGAGGAGGATTGGCAGCAGATGTTAGCTCAGTGCTAATCTTCCTCAAAAAAAAAAAAAAAAAAAGCACAAGTTTATAATATTATAGTTTTGGAGGTGAAAAGTCTGACATGAGGCTCAATGGGCCAAACCTGAGAGCCCCGTGTCTGTCATTTTATTCAGATCACCTTCTATGTCCTTCCTTAGAGTTTTAAAGTTTTCTCCTCAGTAATTTTCTTATGTATTCTTAGTTGTTGATTCCTAGACACTTTCACAGTTGGTTTTTTTTTTTTTTGGTGAGGAAGATTGGCCCTGAGCTAACGTCTGTTGCCAATCTTCCTCCTTTTTTTTTTTCTCCCTAAAGCCCCAGTACATAGCTATATATCCTAGTTGTAAGTCCTTCTAGTTCTTCTATGTGGGATGCCGCCACAGCACGGCTTGATGAGCAGGGTGTAGGTCCATGTCCAGGATTGGAATCAGGGAACCCCAGGCCACCGAAGGGGAACTTGCGAACTTAGCCACTAGGCCACAGCGCTGGCCTCTGTTTTTGGTTTTCTTAACCATTAGTTATTGCTATTAGTTTTTGCTGGTACAGCCATCCCTCAGTATCCTCGGGGGATTGATTCTGGGACCCCCAGCAGATACCAAAATCCGCAGACGTGCAAGTCCCTTGTGTAACCTGGCCTGGTACAATGAATACACCCAGCCCTCATATCTGTGAGCTTCACATCCACAGATTCAACTTAATTCCTCCGTATCTGTGAAATTTTGATCGATTGTTGGTTGAATCACTGATGCAACACATACAGATACGGAGGACTGATTGTATAAAGAAATGCTATTGATTTTTGTAAGTTGATCTCTCTAGCAACCTTGATGAAATTTTTCATTAGCTATAATAAAATTAGTTCTAATACTGGGGCCGGCCCGGTGGCGCAGCGGTTAAGTTCGCACGTTCTGCTTCTCGGCGGCCCGGGGTTCACTGGTTCGGATCCCGGGTGTGGACATGGCACTGCTTGGCAGCCATGCTGTGGTAGGCGTCCCACGTATAAACTAGAGGAAGATGGGCACGGATGTTAGCTCAGAGCCAGGCTTCCTCAGCAAAAAGAGGAGGACTGGCAGTAGTTAGCTGAGGGCTAATCTTCCTCCAAAAAAAGCCAAAAAAACAAAAAAAAATTAGTTCTAATACTTTGTGGATTCTGCTAGTTTCATAGGTGCATGGTTATATTATCTGCAAATAGTGTCAATGTATCTCTTCTTATCCTCTTGCTTCTCTTTTTTCTTCTCTTCCTATAGCTTTAGCCAGAACCTCCAGGAATACTTTAAACATTGAAACCGTATTTTCTATACCAGTGGTTGGCAAACTATGGCCCGGAAACCAAATCTAGCCCAAGCCTATTTTCGTATAGGCCATGAGCCAAGAACACTTGCGATCGATATTAGGAACACTAATTTTTAAACCCACTGGAGCAAAATGTTCTTCCAAAAGAGAATTCCATTCTTCTAATAGACTTAGATTTTCAAAAGAAAAAATTTTACTCAACATTATATTTTCAATTTCATCAAAAGTCTAGAAATGTGTTTTCTCTATTATTATATTAGTACCTACATAATATCTTCCAGTTTGCCTCTTGGCCAAAGCCTACAATATTTACTTCTTTGCCCTTTAGAGAAAAACTTTGCTGACCCCCTTTTCTACACCATGACCTTTCCCTCTGGCTGCTCTTTACTAGAGTCATTTGTGCTCCATTTTTCCCCCAAAGAAACATGCTTGTGAAATTGAGCCCTTCAGAGTGCCTTCAATAAAATAGGCATTAAATATTATGACTGAGGGATTAAGGAGATATTTTAAGTTGTCCTGTTACTGCTCCCCTTTAAATATCATGAAGAACGTAAGCCCAAATGGAGGAAATGCAGATAAATGTCAAATAAACTTCCAGAGTAAATATCAAACCAGGACACCCTGAGGTTATCTGAGGTTTCAGGGACAACACTGAAGATTCCAAATCTCTATTCTTGGCTTAAATGACCTCGTCACTTGATTCTCTTGTCCCAGGACAGAACTTGAGTTGAAACTGTCTGCTCCTGGAACCAGGCTGGTCCAAATATGAGCTATTGTTCTTAAAAACATTTCTTAAATATAGCATTCTTCAACAGCATTTCAGAAACATTGTTCTATTGGTTTCAAAATGTTTATGATGGATCTGTTTGGTTATTAGAATAATGGACAATTACTGGCTAACAATTTGGTAAAGAAAGAGAGAGAACTGGAGTGCCAGGTTGTTCAGGAGAGCCTGGCCCCCGAAATAGGACCAGGTCAGCAGCACTGAGAGCCATTGCCCAGCTGCCAGGAATCCCACAACCTAACAAATCTACCTGCATTTTCCCCAGTTTCTGTTAAATCTGAATTAGTTATACACACAATTTTCCTCAAACACCCCATGAGCATTCCCATCACTGGACCCTTGTCCTTGCTGCTTTCTCCCTTTGTCTGACATATTTGTCCCCAGTATCTGCATGGCCCACTTCCTCATGGCCTTCTGGTCCCTATGTGTCACCTCACACAGAGGACTCCTCCAAACCCCAAGTATAAAGTAGTGCTCTTTCCCCACTTTGCTTGACTGGCCCCCCATATTTATTAGTTTCTTGCCTGTCCTCACTCCCTCTAGAATGTAAGTACAACAAAGTCAGGGAGCTCCTTTTGTTCACTTCAGTAGCCAACACCTGAAACATTGCCTAACCTGACACACACACTCCATGCTCATTGCCTTAGGAAGTGGGCTTCCCTGACCTGCACAGGAAGAATGAGAGAACCCATCCTCTTTCTCCCTTGTCTTGTCCTAATATTTTCAGGAGGGTGTCTCAGCTCAGACTAAAGAATGTGGGGCCCTTAGGATTTTTCCCATTGGTGGAAGTAGAGAGATGGGGACTCTAAGGAGATTGCTTCCTAAAATCTCTTCATAAAACCCTGGGCTCTTGGAACGGAGGCCTAGTTGTCCCTCACACACACAAGAGCAGGCCCCGCAGTCAACCTTCAAGAGAAGAACAAGGGATCCATGACCCTTTCTCCCCACCTCCTACAACCCTGGCCAGAGTGCTACCCCACTCCCATTTCTGTCAGCCACCTGGGGGTCTTGAAAGAAGTCAAGATTCAAGAAGCTGCTGACATGACAGGCACAGACTTGACAAAAGGGAGGGAGATGGGTATTCCTGAACATGGCCCAGTCTTTTGAGTTGAGGCTGAGTGGGCTGAGGGCAGTGGAGGCCTCTGTATACACAGATAAAAATGGAAGACCAGATTTGCAGGGTTCAGAAGAAAAGGAGGGACTGAGTGTGTGGGGAGCTCACGACACAGCCTTTACCTGTGCTTCCTGTTTCCTGTTCCCTCAAATCAGTTTGACTGGTTTGAAGCACAGACTCTTGCAGTAGATAAGTATATGCATCTCCACTCAAAAAAATAAAGGGATTACTACCTGAGTGGTCATCTTGCATGATATGTATATTGCTATCCCTCTGCCCCAAACTGACAGCTATGCCCATGTCTCCACATTCCTTCATGTCAGGAAAAGATATGTAGAAAGCTTTCCCCATCACTGAGCTGCTGCTCCCTATATTCCTTCACTATCCTTTTCCATCTCAGATCTAAAGCAAAGAATATAATAAGAATTCATTTAAATCTTCCCCATCTCTAAAAGGGGGATAATACTAACAGTAATACCTAAATAATAGATTGTCCTAAAGATTAAATTAGGTAATACTGAAAAGCATTTAGAACAGTGCCTGACACACAGTAAGTACTACCTAAAGTATTTGCTGTCATTATTCTTTCAATGCATTTCTTGATTCAGTTTGGTCATAATTTAATTGCAATTTTTACATCTATCTCCAAAATTAAGATTCATCCATAGTATGATGCACTTTCATTTTTATTGTATGATTCTTATCAGATTTGATTATAAGATAATGTTAACTTCATAGAATATATAAGGGAGCTTTCCACCTGAAAATGGTTCAAATACCTTTGGGATGATGAATTCTTTAGAGATTATCATTTAAATTACAGAGAATTAACCCATAAAACCACTGGACCATCATTTTTGTAACTGGTTTCTTCAGTTTTCTGTTTCTCTAGGGCTGTGATATTTGTGTTGTCCACCAAAGATTTATGCTTCTCCTAGGCACGTTGCAGTTAGACGTGGCCCTGGGACTTGCTTTGATCAGTGAAAAGTGAGCAGTAGTTCCACAAGTCCTAGGTATCAGGATTTTTTTTTAACCTTCTTTTTTTTTTTTTAAAGATTGGCACCTGAGCCAACAGCTTTTGCCAATCTTCTCTCTTTTTTCTCTTGTTTTTCTTCTTCTTCTTCTCCCCAGAGCCTCCCCAGTACATAGTTGTATAGTCTAGTTGTGGGGGTCCCTCTAGCTGTGGCATGTAGGACGCCACCTCAGCATGGCCTGATGAGTGGTACCATGTGCGCTCAGCATCCGAACTGGCAACCCTGAGCCACGGAAGAGCAGCGCAGCGCAGGAACTTCACCACTCGGCCACCGGCCAGCTGGCATCAGGATTTTTAAAAGCTCCCAGGGCATCTAAAAGTGCAGCCAAAACTGAAAAACACTTACGGAAGGGTGGAATGAGTTGGTCACGCCACACATCTCGAAACTACACTCTCTAGTACTGGAGCCGCGGAGACGGGGTGCCTGAAGCGGCGCCAAACGATGCTATGCAGATGCCAGGAGGCGGCCGGTGGGAGGCGAAATCGCAAAGTGACCCCTTCACATCCGTTCCGGTGCCCACAGGAGCCCCGGAGAATGGTCAGGTCCCCTCACAGGCGGCCTCGCGAACGCTCGTGGCTCAGGCTTGTCTCCCTGCAGTAGGGAGAGATGCACCGAGTGGGCGGGGACCTGGTGGTGGACACATGCGGGAGCCTGGCGCCGCGCTCTGAGGACGTCCGCGGGAAGCCTGGCGCCGCCTGCTGGCCGACCGCGCACATCGCAGGGCGCTGCTAGGAAAGCCGGGCGTCCCGCCGCCTGGGCTGAGTCTGGCACAAAGAAGCCCCTTTGGGAGGCCTCTTCCAGAAGGCTTGGGGCTCACGCTGGCTTCCTCGCATTCTCTGCAGGTCCGCGCGGAGCATGGAGGGGAAGGCAGCCCAAGGGGGCTGTGGGGAGAGGAGGAAGTTTGAGGTTTCAGTCTCCTCGCTAAGGGGGAGACTGGTACAGATGCTTTGTAGAACCCGGGCGTCCGGAGCCCCCAGACCTCTCGGGCCTCCTCCCAACACCCGGAGGAGCTGCAGAGCTTAGAAATAGGGCCTGCAAGGATCCTGTGTTTGTTGTTCTCTGCTGTCTGCAGGTTTATTAGAGGGAGCCTCCTCTCTGAAGCCTGTGAGTCAATGCAGTGTGGGGAAGTCATTAGTTCTGTCTTCCAAATAGAGGCATTTCCCACATCACATCAGAAATGAAAGTCATGGTCTTGGAAACCACAGGTTCTGTGTGAAAGTACAATGTGGAAAGTTACTTCCTATTTTTAATAATACTTTTATTGAGGTATAATTGACAATCACCTGCATGTATTTAAAGTATAAAATTTCATAAGTTTTTACGTCAATATACCCATGAGACCATCACCACAGTCAGGATAGTGAATATGTCCATCATCCTCAAAAGTTCTCTCTGTCCCTTTGTCATCCCTCCCTCCCACAGTGTCACTCAAGCCCCAGGCAACCCCTGAGCCACTTTCTGTCTCTAGAGTTTGCATTTTTTACAGATTTATATAAATGCAGGCTTTAGTATGTATTCTTTTTTGTTGTTTTTCTGGTTATTTTCACTCAGTATAATTATTTTGACATTCGTTTGTGTTATTTATCAATAGTCTCTTCCTTTTTGTTGCTAAATAGTGTTTGTTGTATGGATATACCAGAAGTGTTTACCCATTCATCTGTTGATGGACATTTGGGTTGTTTCAAGTTCTCGGCTATTTCAAAGAAAGCTACTGTGGACATTCATGCACAAGTCTCTTTATGGCCATAGGTTTACCTTTCTCTTGGGTTGTACCTACAAGTGGAACAGCTGGGTCATGTGGTAGGTGTCTGTTTAATTTAAGAAGCTGACAGACTTTTCTAGAGTGGTTGTACCATTTTGCATTTCCATCAGCAGTGTGTGCGAGTTCCAGTTCCTCCATATCCTCACCAACACTTGGTATTTTAAGTAGGAAAAATTGTAATGTGTTACACAGAACCCGGAACTTCCCAACAGTCTCCTAAAATCCTAGTAAAACACATCGAGTGCCTATAGGAAAACAGTAAACTGTAATGTGGGGATGTAAAAAGCTTAAAACATCGCTTCTCTATCAGCAAAAACTAACGTGGTTGCTTTGTGATGCTTTTCTTAGGACATCAGAGATGCACATCACTTTTGATGATTCTGAAGGTCTTCCAATTGTATTTGGAATATAAATCAAGCTTTCCCCACAGATTGTTAAAAATGTTTCCTTATTTTTTTTAACCTAAACAAGTGTTCCCCCAAACAACTGTCCAAAAAACCCTATTATACTGAGAGATATGAAAATTCCATGATGATTTGGGTATTAAGAATTAAAAGTCTGCGGGAAGGCCCCATGGCCTAGTGGTTAAGTTTGGCTCCACTTTGGCAGCCCAGATTCAGTTCCCGGGTGCAGACCTACACCACTTGGTAGTGACTGTGCTGTGGTGGTGACCCACGTACAAAATAGAGGGAGATTAGGACAGACTTTATGTCAGGGCATATCTTCCTCAGCAAAAAAACAAAAACAAAAACAAACCAAAAAACCCCCAAAAAACTAGTGCCTAGCATTCAATGGTATTACTATGTCTATTTTGTTCTCTCCAAAATATTCAAATTGACACTTGGTTGATTTCTTTTCAGTCTTGAAAATACAAAAGGCATTTAAAGCAAACAGATGCCCTCAGATTTCAGTTTACATTGTGTCACATTATTTTTGGTAGAAAATGTTCCCTTTTCATCGTTTTATAGATTAATCTCAAAATAAAGTAAAAGGAAATAGCTGGGTCAGATTTTCAAGTCAAAATTTCTCAATTCAGATGAAGCATTTATCACCTTTATTTATTTATTTTTTTAAATATAGGCCCTGAGTTAACATCTGTTGTCATTCTTCCTCTTTTTTTGTCTTCTCCCGAAAGCCCCCCAGTACATAGTTGTATATCTAGTTGTAGGTCCTTCTAGTTCTGCTCTGTGGGACGCCACCTCAGCATGGCCTGATGAGCAGTGCTGGGTCCGCACGTTGTTTTATTCTTATTCCTATTTTTGCCTACCAGACAGCCTGGTAATTTTTAAGAGCTATTTTCAACAATCCCACTAAAATTTCGTATCAAGTTTCATTTGGGGAGATTCTTTGCTTTGTTTACAGTTGGCTAAATGTAGACCAAATCTGATGACTGTATTTCCTGTTTAATCAGCCAGGGCTTATATAAAATCCCTGTTTGTCCGGTTAACGCCCTAACAGTCTCAACAGTCCTGAAATGCCTGTTTGTGTAAATATTGCCCCATCTGTTTGTTTCTCTTTTTTTTTTTTTTTTTTAAAGATTTTATTTTATTTTTTTCCTTTTTCTCCCCAAAGCCCCCCGGTACATAGTTGTGTATTCTTCGTTGTGGGTCCTTCTAGTTGTGGCATGTGGGACACTGCCTCAGCGTGGTCTGATGAGCAGTGCCATGTCCGCGCCCAGGATTCGAACTAACGAAACACTGGACCGCCTGCAGTGGAGCGCGCAAACTTAACCACTCGGCCACGGGGCCAGCCCCTGTTTGTTTCTCTTTTTAATCTCCTTGCTTTTCATTAAGTCACTCTAAGGACACACCATTGTGCATTTTCTTTTTTTTAAGGTGTGCTTTTTGGTGAGCAAGATTGGCCTTGAGCTAACATCTGTTGCCAATCTTCCTCTTTTTTTTTCCTTCTCCCCAAAGCCCCAGTATCTATTTGCATATCCTGGTTGCAGGTCATTCTAGTTCTTCTATGTTGAATGCACCACAGCGTGGGGTGATGAGTGGTGTGTAGGTCTGTGCCCAGGATCCAAATGGGCAAACCCCAGGCCACCAAAGCGGAGTGCGCAAACTCAACGACTATGCCACTGGGCAGGCCTCAGCCGTTATGATTAGTTAAGGCGACAGGAACTAAGACCAGATTCATCCAGTTTGTACTCTAAGCAGAATTGGTCCTGCTGGTCAACCTGCAACATTGACCTCAGCTATGCCCACCAGGCTTCCAGCTAAACAAAACTCATAAACCATCAGTGTCTACCTTAGAAGGCCAAGTGCCTTTCTCCTTAAGTTTCCATAGCAAGCCAAAGCATTAGTCTAGGTGGAACAGGGCGTATTAGCAATTGCACAGATTTCCTGGGCCCACAGGGACGAAGCCTAGGGTGATTCTCTCATCCACAAACAACCCAGACCGGAGAATTCAGGCTGACCTGTGCTTACCAGGACCACGGCGATATTTCCTTAAACACTTCCAGTTCTCTTACGTCCACTTCTTAGGGTGTAAGCCATTGTATTTTAGGAGAGAAGTAAGCCAAAGTGTAGCTTTCACATAAACAATGCATTCCCAAAGGAGGACACAGTCATTAATGCCCTCTCCCTCTGCCACACCTCCCAGGTGCTGCTGTGTTGCTCTTCCTTCACCTCCACAAAATCTCATGTCCCATTCCAGAAGCTATAACTTTACCTTCTACCCAATCGTTCCTACTCATGCCCAGACCTTTTGTCTGGAAGAATCAGGTGAAAGAGACCAGGGCATTTTTATAAACCTTAAGAATTAAGTTGGAATCCCCTAGGCCTCCCTTTCAGTGTCAGAGTAAGCTGGTCAGTAACTGGAAGCAGTATCAGTGGTGAGCCACCCTGACAGCCTCAGAGAGGGTCAAAGCGCTGGTAGAGTTGATCTGCTGGGCAGGGGAAGGGAAACTCCCCTCGTGATGTGGCCTCCTGCACCGTGGGACAAGCAGGTCAACTTTAGGGAGGAGTCATGAGTCCAGCATGCAACAGTTGCCTCCACATCAAAAACAGTTAGTTTTGATCAGCAGCTTGATTGTGCTGTCTTAGAAGGAGTCCTTGCCACAGGCATCTAAGTGAATGACCCAGACAGTTCAATCAGCAAGCATGATTTGCTTCCACAGCTTGCGGGACATCTTTGATCTGGAGGTCTGTACTTTTCCAAGTGGAAGAACAAACAGCTGGGCCATCAGCAACAGCCCAACAAGTCTGAGTTCTGCCCACTGAGTGGGGTGACCACATTCACTTCCAGTTCTGCAGGGTTGGCTCTGAGGCTGAACAGCTACGTCAGCCCAGTGGACACTGCCAGGTATCAACTTATCCAAACCTTCATCAAGCCAGACACAGGCAGGCTCAGAGGAGGGCACTGTTGGGCCAGTGGCTCTGCTCCTGTCAGAGGGGAGTGGATGTGAAGTTTCTGTAGAGGAATATCTGGTACTTTTCCCATATAAAGCCAAGGTGCCACTGGGCTCAGGACAGCTGTGTTCTTGAATACGTTATGTTCCTTTCTAAGCAAGCCTTTTTTGGACTCTTTCTACTTTGTTAGTCTTTCTACTTTGTTAGGTTGATCCACCCCAAAATGGGAATTTGAAGACTGAGAGTCACAAAGCCTTCGTGGGTCAAGTATTCCATTTCAACAAGAACTCAGCAAGCTAAGAGCCGCCTTCCAAAGGCTACTTGGTAGCCACATCAGAGAGGCCACAAGTCCAAAACCCTGAGGGCACTTCCAGGTAGAATCTGTCTCCCTTTGCCAGAGGCTCCAACTGGCAAAAGTGAGGCTTTTTCTGTCTCCAGTGCCCAAGGAGTCTAAGGTGTTGGGCTCCTCTTGGGGAGCAGAGGGTGGGCAAAGACAGCATTTGTTTTTTGGTTTTTATTTCCTTCACTGCCAGAGAGACTGAGTGTCCTGAACCCACCCATGTAGACCTAAGAAACTTTACTTGGCATCTGGCCCCCTGAATTTTCAGGTTTGTCAGGCACACCTGCTAGCAGAGATGTGCAACACTGTAGTCAGGGCCATGGAGACTGAGGCTTCTGACTTGCCAACCAACAAGACATCTATATGGTGAAAGCTTTGCTCGTCAGAGGGTAGAGGCTCTCATGCTGAATCTCGACCCAACTACTGGTGGCAAATGGTAGTGGAGTTTGTCCCACTATTTGTCCCTTATCTATGCGTTGCTCTTCCTCAGTTAGGCTAATCCCCTCTGGGATGGTGAAGCAGAAGCCTACAACAATTACTATCTAGTCAGATGTAGATGCAACAAAGACAGTATATTGAGTCAGCCCAAAGGACCTATCCACAAGATCATGTTAGTTTCTCTCCCCAACTGTGACCTAGAACCCCAGCCAGACATCCTTTCCTGTATTAGACCAAATAGAACGGTGACTTGGGTGCCTGTATCCAATAGAGTCATCATCCTGTCCCCACCCACGGTTCCCTAGCCTTTTCCTTAAAGTGGCTGATGTGCCGGTAGAGGGGAAGGGAGGCGTCAGGGCAGGAAGGGAGGGATCAGGGTGTGAAGGGAGAAAGTGGTTTGGTGCTAGTAAGCAAGGCCCCTTTACTTTGTTTCCAGCAGCTGCTCATGGCATCTCTCACTGGAAGTGTGCACAACCACCAAAAGCACTACTGGGCTGCGTGTTTCAATCCTACCTCCCACTCTTCAGTCTCACTAACAGGCAGGATAGTGGGAGAGTCTTCACCCACCACCACTTGGGCAACAGCACTTGCTGCCAGATCCCAGGGTATTTTCTTCTCATATCCCCAAACCTACTTGCAAACTAATCAACTTACACTACTACAGTTTTATGGATGCTGGGGGAGAAGACATGAGCCTTCTGGGTCAGAGACAAGAGACTATTACTTACTACATGGGAGTCAGCATGAACGTCATGTTTGCATGGGTTTTCTTTGTCCCTCAAGTCCCATGGGAACAATGTGGAACAGGCTTAGGTAGATGCTACACACAGGGTGCCTCTGTCATAGCTGAGGATCCCTGATCTCAGGAAACCACTCATTTAAAGGGGCTGCTAACAAAACATCCACTTTCAGCCACCTATCAAAATAACATTTCTTAGAGAGTATTCAGGGAGAGATCTGCTTAGTTTTCTGTGACTTCAAAATGAATTTAATTCTGGAAAGATGAGTAGTCCTGTGTAAGTGACCATAAGTAACGTTCTCTTGTTACACTAAATTTCCCAGCCCCTCCTCTGTGTGACTACTCACTGCCACTCATGTACTCTAAAAACACTCACATAGTCTCCCGATTTATGGCCTCCACTTATGTATGTGCTCCCTAACAGCTTGATAAATTAAAACTTTGTTCTATGACTTTCTCCCCAGGAACAGGCTGACTACAGGTGGGAAACACACCTACAAGGTATCCATCACAGCTAACAGAAGAATGGAAGAATGTGATGCCTGGAGCCCATCAAGCCTGGAGACCAACATCCTTGAACCCCTTCCTAACTGCCCATTTTCCCTATGTAACTGCCTCAAGATTCTGTAATCCTTGCAGATGGGTTTTTGAGACTTTAGTCACCAGTCTTCCAATTTGCCAGCTAATCTAATTAAACGTCCTTTCTCCATCCCTAACTCATTGTGATTAATTGGCTTAGATTGGTGAGCAGAGTGAGCCCATTGCTTGGTATCAATTTCTGATGACCCAGATGAAATGCTGTCCTCTGCCTGTGGCTAGTGGATGTGGAGGAAACTATTTTGGGATTTCTCCCCAAAACTGCTGGGTGGCTTTTTTTTTTTTTTCTGTTTTCCTGCCCAGGGAGTTCCCCTTATGGCTTCCTCACTGGCTGACTGCCTCTAGCACTTCAGAGATTGGGAAGTGAAGGACTGGATCACAAGCTGATGAGCTTGCATCTGCAGCTAGGTGAGTCATCCGGAGTGCACCTCCTGGGTTCCATAGTCCTTTTTCCTTGTCTGGGGACCTTGGTCAAGCCAAAGTCCATCTGGTTTAGGTGCCATTGTTTAGGCATAAGGGAAAGTACAGACATTAATGAGAAGCTGCTGTTGTTGCTGGGGCCTGTTCTGAGGCTTTAACCATGACTTTGATTTTTTGAGGTATCATAATATTTTTGCAACATTTATCTTGCATCCCATATTGATAGAGAGTGTCGCATATTCCTACAAATGATGTGTGTTGCGAGAGTGAGAATTAATTCTAAGTGCTCAAATGTGGAAGGCCCTGATCTCCCATCCTCCCAGGGTGACCACTGTGATAGTTTGGATCCCAGGTTTGGAAATAAATCCTCTAAGTGTGATCATGGTGATTGGCCCAGGTGAATTAGGCTGCCTGAATTTCTAAGATACAATATGGTTCCACAAACAGGTTCACATGGGAGAGGCAGTTGTTTTTATAACTTTGCTCAAAATCTACAAATTTCATGGATCCCAAAAGCTTACATTTGGTAGGCACATAATTTTGATTCCAAGAGATCACAGATAAAAATGTTTTTAAGTGGATTGTTAAGGGCTAGACTTGCACTCAGTGAAGGTGCTGTTCTCTCTACCTGTGATATTGTGATTTATAATAATAAATGTATATTTGTTTTCATCCTGGTTCCTGGCACAGAACTCCTAACACCCCTGGAATTCCTTAATTGACAAAGCTTTCTTTTGTCATGTTACTGAGGTGAGTTTTGGAAAGCCTCCAGGTAACCAAAGAATGGCAGCTGGTTGCCAGGGGAACCAACCATGTGATCAGAGGGTTAGAATTTTCAGCCCTGACCTCTGGGAGGGGAGAAGGGCTGGAGATTGAGTTCATTCATCAGTGACCATTGATTTAACCCATCATGACCATGTAATAAAGCTTCCATAAAGACACAAAAGGATGGGGTTCAGAGGGCTTCCAGGTTGGTGAACTTTTCGAGATTGAACTTGGGTAGAGTGGTGTATCTGCAGAGGGCATGGAAGCTCCAAGCCGTTTCCCGATTTCTTGCCCTATACATGTCTTCCATATGGCTATTCCTGAGTTACATCCTTTTATAATAAACCAGTAATCTAGTAAGTAAGATGTTTCTCTGAGTTCTGTGAGCCACTCTAGCAAATTAATGAAACCCAGGGACGGGTAGTTGGAACCTCTCATCTATAGCTTGTTGTTCAGGAGCACAGATCACAACCTGGACTTGGGACTGGCATCTGAAGAGGGTTTGATGGCAGTTGTGTCAGACTGGACTCTTAACCTGTGGAATCTGATTCTATCTCTGGGTCATGTCAGAATTGAGTTGAGTTCCTGCCCTCATGGATGTTATATTCTAGTAGTGAAGAAAAAAGGCAAATTGACAATAAATTAAATAATTACAATTTGTAATAAATACTGGGAAAGAAATAAGCAACAGCAGTTAAAAAGAGTCACTGAGAAGGTAATATTTAAGCCAAGATCTAATTCAAAGGATGAGAAGTGAGAAAAAGAAAATCAGGCCTGCCAGTAATCAGCCTGGGATATTCGTATGAAAATATGAGCGATGTTTCCAACAGGACCTGGACATGACGATGGAAACAATGCTTCTATAGAGGCTGTTAAAATGATAATGACCCTTTATTTGACTGACCACTGCTTCTCACCAATGACATTCTCAGCCTCACCTCATTCCTCCTATCTGCTGCTTCCCAAGTTACCCCGATGCTGAAATGCCCTTCTCTTTGACACTATCCCAAAACTGGTTCGTGCTTCCCTAATCCCTTCTTAACATCACTCAGCACAAGCCCATATCCCATAAGCCCCTTTCAACTCACTCTTATTGAGACACCCTAAGGTCCTAGGGAGTATGGTTTCTCTTGCAGCAATGAGCTAAATACGAACAATATTTTTCACCAGATACATGTTCTTAGTGGTCTTTTGTCAGTAGGCATTAACTGACCAACAAGAATGAGAGGAACATCATTTAAGAAAGTGGGAATTTAGGTACAAAGGTCCCAGAAGAAGAGAAGGTTGAAATGTATGGAAGTGAAACTGGTTTTAGAGGTACCAGCAAATGGAAATGCAGGTTTAGAACTGGGATAAATGGTTAGCCATTTGGAAAGAAGAACATGACAAATAAAAGTGGCAAGCAATAGGATATTGGAGTATATGAGGAAACCATTTGGTGTAAACCTAATTCGGCCTGACCTTGTCTTTCCAAAAGGGCCTGACCATGGCCGTTGAGCATGCATTGTATATCTGCTTTAGATATTCCCTATGGCAAGAACAAAGGCCCTTGAGATAAAGGTGCAGCTTCTCTCCCCCTCCCAAAGTTGGCATTTCCTTAAGGATTAAGCATCTTTCCTTAGGCTAGGAGCTGATTGCTTGCGGTACCTGCCTGTGACCACCCGGCTTGAGATAATAGACTTGCTCCCTGCTATGCCCGCCGAGATAGCAGACCCACTACCTGCTGTGCCCATCAAACACTGTGCCAACAGGGCAATCCTGTGACTATTGTGGGAGGGACATTTCAATCATATGTGAAACACCCTCTTTGAGGGTATATAACCACCCTGTGTACCCCCTCTTCTTTGGAGTGCTCTGTTCCTTTGTGGAAAGACTCTCCTGGGCCATGGTCCTCAGCTTTCAGCTCAGAATAAACTCACCCAAATTTTCATTTATAGATTGGTGATTTTCATCGACAAACATCAGATCTCTATCTCACACCATAAACAAAATCAATTATAGGTCAGCATCATGGCAGAGTGAGCTCTCCCATACACCCTGTCCCCAAGATACAATGAAAAGGACATTCACTGACCAACAGCTGACATTCACACAACACAAAAGACTTCTGAGAGACTCACACAGCCACATGTCTGAGAGTGAAGGTGCTGGACCCCCTCAGAGGAAGCGGAAGGAGGTAAGGAAATCTCCTCTCTCTCCCCCAATGGCAGGGACCCTGGGCTCTGGACCACATGTGTTTCTGAGAGGAAAGTGGGGAGGGGAAGCTGTCTGTGGGAAGAACTTCACTCTCCAAGAAGTCACACAGACTGTGGGGAAGCCCCACACAGAGATGACTAAGCTATTGTGGGGTTGTATTCATCAAGCCAGCACCCCAGGAGAGCAGATAGCTAGGGCAGAGTGACAACGTCACTGGGATCGGGCAGGGGAAAGAAAGTGCCCCTCCTTCACCTGGTGCTCCAGCTCAGCTGATTGGCCAGACTGCCCCAACAGATATAAAAGCAGTGGCTGTGAGCCAGTGAGTCATGGATTGTGGCGGGCTCAGAATACACAGCTCTTGACCCCCACTCAGTGGTGGCAGGTGGAAGCTTCAACCAGATACTATCACTATTTAGAGGCACAAATCCACACCATCAAACAATATGAAAAAATATATTAAATCTCAAGACCAGAAGGAAAATGACAAGCACACAGAAATTAATCATGAAGGCACAGAGGTTTATCACCTAAATGACAGTGAATTCAAAACAGCTGTCATAAAAAAAACCTCAACAAGTTACAAAAAAAATAAAGATAGACGGTTCGATGAAATCAGGAACTTCTTCCCCAAAGAGACTGGAACTATAAAGAAGAACCAATCAGAAATGTTGGAGATGAAAAACACAATGGATGAGTAAAAAAAATCTGGACTCCCTGAATAACAGAGCTGATCTTCTAGAGGAACAAATAAGCAGTCTAGAGGACAGAAACATAGAAATGCTTCAGATGGAGGAGGAGAGAAAACTAAGACTAAAAAGAAATGAAGAAATTCTCTGAGAAATAGCCGACTGAATTAGGAAATGTAACATAAGGATTACAGGTCTTCCAGAGGGATAAGCGAGGGAGAGTGGAACAGAAAGCTTGTTCAAAGAAATAATGGCTGAGAACTTCCCAAACCTGGGAAAGGAGCTTGGAAATACAGTAAAAGAAGCTCATAGATCTCCTAACTATATAACATAAAAAGATCTTCTCCAATTCAGATAGTAGTCAAGCTGGCAAAAGCCAATGACAAAGAAAAAATATTAAATGCAGCAAGGCATAAAAAAAATAACTTACAGAGGAAGCCCTATCAGGCTCTGCCTGTTGCTGAAGGAGAAAGGAGACTACCTGGCTCTAGAAATGACCACCAGCACCAGGTCTCCACTGCTGAGAGGCAGTGATGAAGAGATATGAGCTTTTTCCTTTCCAGGTGGAACCTTGCTTCCAAAGTCCCAGGTGGTTATGCATGTACTCAAAGTGTTAGAGAGAATGGGGTCCCAGGATCCTAAACCCTGTGGTGCCACAGCTAGTCCACTGCTAGGTCACCAAGGGGGATTTGTGCACAGAGCATAGGCCGGGCAAAGGAGGATTTCCTCACGAGCTGCATCTTGGCCTCAAACCCCTTTGTGAACTCTAGACCCTTGCTGTGCTGTGCTGGACTATATGGGAGATTCACTGTGTCTGACTCAGTGACCTCTACTTCCGTGGACCCTCTGATTCCTGCTTGGTTTTCTCATGGGTGTGGGGACATCTCTTCCCAAGGTTGAGATCCCAAGTCCTGTCCTTGCATACCAGCCTCTGGGAGGAAAAACCCCTTAGAGAAACAATTTCTGTCTATGTTCAGAGAACTTTCACTGCAGGTGTACATACAAAGGAAGCTCCACTTTGCAGCACCTAAACTCAAGTGTTAGGACTCGACCTCTATATGAGTACTTTCCGAAAATTTACTTAGATATCTACTTCCAAGAAGCTTTCTTTTACTAGTTTTACTTTTCTTTTCCTTACCTTCCATGAAGCTTTATTCTTCTCATTCTTAGTTTTCTAACTGCTCTCTCTCTCTGCGTCTTCCTCTTGCCACTCCTGGCTGTAGGTGTGGTATGGGTAAGGCTTTAGCCGTCTATATGTTAAAGATTTACCTTTTACTCTTAAGTCTTTACACTAATTTTAATTTAAATTCATTTTTCTGTGTTTATTTTACATATGGTATTCCTCAGTGTATATGTTTTGTAGAGCAAAGTGTTTTCACGTACATGTGCAATAATTTTACCTCATATCATACGAGTGCAGGTCCTCAAAAATATATTTCCACAATATGCGATTCTGAAAAAAAAAATTCCTTCAGTAAACTGCAGGAGAATTTATATTTTCCCTGAGAGACAGTAAATTCCTGAGCAGCTTGCCTGACTGTAGTAGGAACATAGAGCATCACTCTTTCCAGCTGACGCCGGGGGTGGAACATCAGTGAAGCTTCTCTTTTCAGGACGAATGGGGCATATTGAGTTCTAGAGATGAGACTGAATTTCAGGGCACCTGACCTCAACCCTCTATCAAATAATTCTAGCTCTAAAAGAGCTTAAGTGTGTTATTTTCTCCAGTGGAGGTTGAAAATTGAACTTATATAAAGGCAAAAGTAGGCAGTTTTTTTAAATAGTCCGAAGGATGCCGAAAGGGAACACCTGCTTCAGGAATACTGGTACTAACACCCACGGAAAGCTGCCCTCAGACCCAGAGTTGAGGTGGCACAGACTGAGACTCCTCTCCCCACACTGCCTGGGAATTCAGGGAACACAGCAATGACCACCAGGAAAACCACCAGACTCATCAGAAGAAGCTCAGACACGGCTTTCAAAGGTAGTTGTATATTAATTCATCTGCTGAGACTCATCATCTCCCAAATCAGATCTTGACACTCTTATAATGTATTTGCATTCATTCATTCACTCTTTCATTAATGTATAATATCCAAGGACTATATGGACATATGCAAATTGAAAAAATGAAAGGGACAAAAACTGACTAATGAGCAACAGGAATAAAAATGATTAATACAAGAGTATTCAGTCATTCTTGTCAAAACTCTCTCTAGTTCTGAGATCTCCTGATTGGTTTTTGGCCTTTCTTGAGTGATCAGGATGAGGAAATGATGGGTTGGATAAAAAGAGAAACAGAACACGAAAGCACTTAAGCATTCCAGTGGGATTTTTGTGTTGGCAAGGAAGGAATTTGTTAGACAAAAAGGGGGGAGGACGGATCTAGGAAAGTTGAGTATTCTGGTGTGCTTACCTATGCCCTGGGAATGGGAACGTGCCCCCAGGGGCAAAGAACCTTCTGCCCACTTTCCTTGAGCTGAAATAAAGAGACGTTTCTGGATGGGTGTGGATTCATGTAAAATAGCCCAGATTTCTGAGTTCTGGTTTATGATTATCTTTGGAGTGCAGGTTGTGTACATCAGGAAGGGGGATGAGTGGAGTGGGGGATGACAGAAAAAGCAACTTTAAGAATAGTGTGAGGAGGTAAAATTTGCATGGATTGAGAATTAGTGGTTCCCATTGAATGTATTTCATTCAAACTCACAATTCATGGCCATCTGGCCTTCTTCACCTGAGGGGAGGGTGCAGGAAAGAACTGTCCAGGCCAGGGACTGGTTTTTGCGGTTTTTTAAAATCATCTCTTTCGCTGATCTGCTTGAAGGTTTCCTGCGAGGAGATTCACAGACCTGGTTGTGAAGTCCGTCCTTGAAACAGGGGCTGATGAGGAATAAAGGTGGATGGAGAAGATGTCCGCAGTGGACATCACTCAGCTTAAAAAATGTTTTGTGTGCAAGGATCTCAAAGAGTGCCCCCCCCCCCAGGTACAACCCAAATTGCATAATAGGAGCTCTAGAAATTGTCAAGGACCTGAATAAAGAAATGACAATAATTGAGATGTTCATCTATCAGATCACACATAAACTGAATGACAGCCAAGTGTGTTGAAAGCACAGCAAGGAGTGTGTCCCACTGTCAACCTCTCTGCATGCTGACTGAATAACATTATATACCATCCCAACACGTGAGCATCTGTCATAGTGACTGAGTGACAGCACCAGTGTCAATCTATATCTAAATAATACTAAATCTCAATAACTTTCTTTCTTATTTTGAGACAACAACAGTCTTGGCTGGTTTTCAACTTCAATCCATGCCCTTGGGATCAATGTGAATCTCCCTTTTAAAGAGCCAATGATGCTGTGAACCATATTGGTTAACATTCTGTCTTCTTCACTCAATTCCATTTCGTGAGTTTAATATGTGGAATCGGAGTTTGAGTCAGAGTTTTATTGGATAAAATGTGTCCCCACAAGAAAACAGGATGTTAATATTAAAAACAACATCAGTCCCCATAGTGTCGAAATCAGTGCTCTAATTCACCAAACTCGTCTCCCCTTCTCCTTAGTCAGGAAATTAGATTCTATTTCACAGCCTCTTTACTCTTAGCTATGCCCATGTGAATGAGTTCTGGCCAAGTGTATGTGTCTAGAAGTGATGTTTGCTCCATAGGGGCTGGCCAGTGAAAACACCCCCATGAGGGGCAACAGCTTTTTCACTCTTTGCGATGAGTGGGCTAGGGCTGAACACTGTAGCAAGTTTTGATGTCACATGTTGACAATGGCAAATCTGCAAAATAGATGGTACCCGGGTCCCTAAATCATTGTTGGAAGAAGAGCAACAAGCAGAGTCATTTGATCTTTGAAAGCCTATGTTTGGGTGTTATATGAAGCTAAGATAGGTTTGTATGATGTTCAAGCAAATAATATTTTTGTATTTATCTGTTACAGCCGTGAACTTGACCTACACTGACAGAAGTCTGTAACAATAGCACACCGAAGGAAGTTTTCCACAAAAAATTATATGTCAAATTGTGGAAATGGCAAATACTCCCTGGAAATCTGAAAAAGTAAATGGTAAATGTAAATGCTAAAGTTAATTAAGAAATATAAATGATGTTCTTCTCTCTAAACTTTCTTTTTTGGAAATGGAAGATATACAAGCATGATTTTGGTTTCTGGGATCTTAGAGCTGATGCAGAAATATAAGGACAGGTTGCCTTCTTGTTCTCAGCGTACATTAATAAAATTGAGTGTTATGAGGTCCACTTTCTTCTTTATTTCCTGATTTTTCTTAGAGGAGTGGTTAAATGAGTGAAAAACACGTCAATTTTCCCTCTGACATCTTCAAGGCACATTAACTTTGTTACTTCTGCTTCACACAGCTGCTGAGTTCTTGGAAGTTCCTCTGGACGATTCCAATACAGGTACACACCTGAAGATTTTCTACCATCATCGTCTGTTCCAGTTGTTTCTTATTGTGATCAAAGCTGGAGAGTAATTTATCCAGAAGGGGCTAATCCCAGGCAGCTCTGTAGTCCTCTGTCGAGCAGGTCAAAAATCAGCCAGATGGTGGAAACAAGTGCCTTGTGTCTTCTGGATTTGGATATCCCCTGTTTTTCTCATGAAACTTGAAATTGGTCCTGACATTACAGCACGACTTAGAAGAGAGCTTTTCCAGATATCTCAAAGACATGAGGATTTCCTTGCTTTCGAAGTCATGGCCCAAAGACACATCCAGGTAAGAGAACGTGCAGGGCTGCCACAGAGCATCCCCAGGGGGCATCAACAGAGACCGGGGCCTTGAGAATTTCCCTGGTTCCGTGAGATGACCATGAGGGGTTGGGCAGCCGCGGCTAAACCGTGAGCGCTAGCTTCGTTCGCCACTCGCCCGCGCCAGAAGAGGGCGCCCAAGTTGCCACGGGATCAACTGGTGCCTAAACGGATGCAGGAAATGGCCGCATTCTGGGTCCAGGTGATGTGGCTGGGCTTCCAGGGTGAGAAGCCAGGCTTGGTTTGCCGCAGGTCCGGCTGTACAGGGGAGGTGGCCTAGGCTTCACCATCACCTGGGGGCGGCAGAACTAGTGAGAAAAAGCTGGCTTTTCTCGGCCCTGGCTGCCCAGGGGGAACTTGGCAAGAGCTGAGGTCTCCAGACACAATTTTCTGAAACACTGAGCACAGAACTTCCCGTTTTCTGAACTTTCCCCATCGTTTTATTCTTGACTTTCTCATATAACATTTTAGTGAGACTTAATTTTGTAAAAGTATTCATTTATTGAGGCATTTGGAAGCTCGACAGAATCACACGCTGTACTAAGTTTTCCATATTCAGGATTGTTTCTGGGGAGAAATCCCATCACAAACTCAGAGAAAGGAAAAACGTATCTACGATGAGGATAAAATATACAAACATTGGGGTCTTCCAGTTGAATGAGTTGGAGACCTGTCCAAGTGCCCTGGAGAGCCATTCTTTAAGACTATAAGAAAAGGATTCAGGATCAGGAATTAGGTAACTCTTTTCTTGCTGATCTGCCTATAATGGATCTGATCATGGAGGGCTGTCCCCATGATTGATTCATGTAACTCCTCTGAATCTATTTATTGAACAGCATTTATTAAGCGTCTAATGTGTGTCAGACACCATGTTACTCACTGAAGATATGTGACGTGACCTTAAGGACATGTATAGTTCAGCAGGGGAAGATGTGGAAACAAGGGCAATAAAGTGTTGTAGATGCTGTGATGGTGTGAAGTGTGTATAAGGTATGGTGGCAGGGGGTGGGGGCAGAGTGAGGAGTGGTCGGTTCCACTGGAGATAGAGTTTCTGGAAGTTCCTTATAGAGGGTGTGATGCTTAAACTTTGCCTGTTGGAGGCATTGAGAAAAGAGCAGACTTTGAAGCCAGTATCCTCAGTCCAACTGTAATGCCTGCAGTTTTCTAGCTGTGTAATGCTGGGCAAGGGAACCTCTGGGCATGCTTCCAGATCTATAACATTAGGATTATAGTAGTAATCTCATAGTGTTGTGGTGAAAGTTACCTTAGTAACATGTATATTTAACATTGCCATTAAGGAACAGACAATTCCTGGTGGAAGGAATGAGCAGATCCTATGCTTGAAAGGACTCATTGGATTCAATCTTGTCCCTGAGACCCACCCTTGCTGGGAGCTGTCCACGGTGCTGATCTCACCAGGGCTTCATGCTCACTACCTTGGGAAGGCCTGCTGGGCACTCTGCCTAGGTCATTCTGCTGGATTCTGAGCTGTTTGCCTCCATCTCAGCCAGAAGCCTTGGCTGCTCAAGTCTGTTGACTCCACCTCCTCCCTTTCCATTCCCTTCCTGCCAGTCCAGCCCTTCTGTGAGCCTTGTGGAAGAAGGGCTGCTTCACAACCATCATGATGGCCTGGGGGTTCTCAGCATCCATTCTCATGGGCCTGCAGAGGTAGAATGGGCAGACTTGATGGGGTTTTTTCATGTCCTCCAGCTGTCTGAGAGGAATTCCAGGCTCTGATTCTAAGTTTCTACATGGAAAACACACCACTCCTGCAAGGCCTAGGAAGTGTTTAGTTTCTGTTATAGCAGTGGTCTCGAGTGGGGACAATTTTGGCCCCCAGGTGATTTGGCAATGTATAGAGATGTTTTTGGTTGTCACATATACTCATATGTCCCTGTACAAGATGCCCTGTGATAAGAAGAATCAGAAGGAGTTTCCTTCCAGAAATGGTTTTCTCAAGTTGTTGCAATTTGATGACAGAAACTTCTACCACATTGGGTTTCAGAGTGATTTGACATGGACAGGCCAACCTAGTCATGCTAAGATGGAGCAAGCACATGTCACAGGAATATTTTAAATTATCCTTCTTAAAATTATCTTTTCATGACCCTCCATCACGTCACTTCTGAGTGTAAGGAAACAGACCTCTTCGCTCTGCCTGTAGGTCAGGGAGTGAGAAGCAGCTAACACCCCCCAGGAAAAGGTGCTCCTATAGGAGTGAACCTAGGAAGCATCCCTCCTCCCCCTACAGCCTCACTTGCTTGAAACCAGCAAGAAGCCTATAGCATTTTTCAGAGGACTCTTCAACAGAGAATTCAAAGAGAATCAGGTACAAGTAGTACCTTAAGCAAAGGCAAGGAGAAGAGATGTGGAAAGCAGACCAAACACAAAGGAAAGCTGAACAAGGGGAGTGAATGGTGACCCACAGCAGGACCAAAGGGCACTACTCATCCCCACTCTGGGCATGAGAGGTTGGAGGTACCTATGGTGGTGGATCACTACTGCATATTGCAAACCGGAGAAGAGGCCTGCCTGAGAGAAAATGAATTCCTACTTACTCACTATTCAGGTGTAGACTTTGGGAGGGATGCCACAGAGGCGATTCAGGCTCTGGAGGGGGATGGAGGAGACAACTTCCAGCCATAAGAGATGAGGCAAATCTTGAGGTCAGAAACCCTGGCTAGGATTGTCTATAGGTTAGAACATGGAATGTAAAGTTAGGCTAGGCCAGTGATCAAACAGGAATTCCTGGAGGCACATGGAAACACAAGTAAGTACGGTTTGAAGATAATCAGTTTCTGTATCCTCTTTCCTAAAACTTATTCCTTTAAAATAAACCTGTGTTCACGGTAACTCTTCTCCAGGTTTATGTAAGACAGGTATGCTCCTCACACATGCCAAGCTTCGCTTCTGCATCACCACACAGATGAACGCCTTCTCTGTGATTAATGAAGACACCATGACGCCCTACGGCTTCCTCCCATCAAGGGTGAAGGAGAGGAGTAGAGACAGTGTGTTTGGCCAATATTAGGATTTGTAAAATGAGATTATGGTAGAAGGAGTAGTGGGAGTAATGAAACTTTTTAAGAACTTCTATTTCCCCAAGTGTTGCCAAAGAATGTCTTGCTCTTCAGGGAGGGTCCCTTGCAAGAAGAAAAAAGAACATCTGTAGAAATACTAATGCTAAAAATATCCTTGTTCATATAATTATACACAAACAAGTATTCTCACCTGTTCTTTATCTTCATCGCTAGCTGTGTTTTTAGCTAGGAAGAGAAAGGATTTCTGAACAATAGCAGTGAAGGTCTGTATCAGTGCACTGGGTCATCCACTTCGGAGGAAGTGAGAGGTGGTCTGAGATAAGGCTCTACAAGGACCCCTGAGCCCTGGGTCAAAGGTAGGGAGCCGTGGAGGCCGTGGTGGTGGCACCCGCCTCCTCTATTTATTCTGAGTTGACGTTGCTTTTCTTCTACCAGCCTCACAGGGTGAAGCTTTAGGTCATTGATTTTAGACTTTTCTTTCTTCATAAAAATAAAGTGTTTAAAACCACAGGTTTTCTTCTAAACACTGCATTAGCTGTATCCCCAGAATTTTGGTATAGTGTATCTTCATTTTCCTTTAACTGACCAGAATATTATAATTTTCTTGTGATTTCTTCTTTGACCCTGACGCTAGCTGCCCCATCGTAGCTCCGGTGGGCACCTGTGTCAAGCCCTGGATGCCTTCATCTCATAGGTATCCAGCCCAATGTCACCTTCCCGCAAGCCCGCAGCTAAGTGCTCAGCTTTAGAGGCACTCACTCTCCCTGCAAGAGACAGAGGATATTGTGTGCACGAACACACAGACACACACAGCGCCGCCACTACACTCCAAGAGCGCAACAGGGGCCTAGGCCCTCTGCAGTGCACTCCCAGCCTCCTGCTCTTGTGGAGTCAGGTTTGTCCTTTCCTCTCCCTTTGTTTGGGCATGGTCGCCCCTTCACTTTCTTTTCATGGTCTCCACTTTCTTTTTTTTTTTTTTTGTCTTTTTTTTTTAATTGAGGTAACATTGGTTTATAACATTATATACACATCAGATGTACATCGTTATATGTTGATTTCTGTGTAGACTACATCATGTTCTCCACCCAAAGACTAATTACCATCCATCACTGTACACCTGTGCCCTGTCACCCCTTTCATCCCTGCTTCTCCCCGCTTCCCCTCTGGTAACCACCAATCTAATCTCTGTATCTCCGTGTTTGTTTGGTGGTGCTGGTGTTGTTTTTCTCTTCTAGTTATGAGTGAGATCATGTGGTATTTGACTTTCTCCATGTGACTGATTTGACTTGGCATAATAGCCTCAAGGTCCATCCACGTTGTGGCAAATGGTGAGATTTCATCTTTTTTATGGCTGAGTAGTATTTCATTGTGTCTATATACTACATCTTCTTTATCCATTCATCCCTTGATGGGCACTTAGGTTGTTTCCAAGTTTTGGCTATTGTGAATAATGCTGCAATGAACATAGGAGTGCTTATATCGTTATGTATTCATGTTCTTTGGATAAATACCCAGCAGTGGGACAGCTGGATCATATGGTAGTTCTATTCTTAATTTTTTGAGGAATCACCATCCTGTTTGCCCTAGTGGCTGCACCAGTTTACATGTCCACCAGCAGTCTATGAGAGTTATCTTTTCTCTACATCCTCTCCAACACTTGCTATTTCTTGTCTTGTTAATTATAGCCATTCTGACAGAGGTAAGAGGATATTTCATTGTAGTTTTTGTCTGCATTTCCCTAATGGTTAGTGACGTTGAACATCTTTTCATGTGCCTGTTGGCCATCTGTATATATTCTTTGGGAAAATGTCTGTTCAGATCTTTGGTCCATCTTTTAATTGAGCTATTTGTTTCTCTGTTGTTGAGATGTATGAGTTCTTTATATATTTTGGATATTAACCCCTTATCAGATACATGGCTTGCAAATATCTTCTCCCAGTTGTTAGGTTGTCTTTTCACTGTGTTGATGGTTTCCTTTGCTGTGCAGAAGCTTTTTAGTTCAATGTAGTCCCATTTGTTTAATTTTTCTATTGTTTCCCTTGCCAGATGAGACATGGTTACTTGAAAATATGCTGCTAACACCGATGTTGAAGAGTGTACTGCCTATATTTTCTTCTATAAGTTTTGTGATTTCAGGTGTTACATTCAAGTCTTTAATCCATTTTGAGTTAATTTTTGTGTATGGTGTAAGATAATGGTCTACTTTCATTCTTTTGCATGTGGCTGTCCAGTTTTCCCAGTACCATTTATTGAAGAAACTTTCCTTTCTCCATTGTATGTTCTTAGCTACCTTGTCAAGAATTAGCTGTCCATAGATTCAGGGCCTCTAATTTTTCTTTGCCAAGCGTGCATAGGTTTCCTGACTGCCTCTTTAGCCTGCTGCCAGGGCTAGATGAGGGCCCAGTGGGGAAAGAGGGACAGAGAAGCGCAAGTGGGTGGTTGATCTCACTATGGAAGTCATGTGGAGAAGTAGTTAGACCAGGAATCCCGTAGCACTAGAAGCTGACAGTGGCCTCAAGCCTGACTGCTTACTCACTCCCTCACTCCCTAGCACCCACCAGCCTCAACTGCAACTTTCCAAGGCCCTTTGCTGCAACTGTTGATTTGTGGGATGAACAGAGGCTTCGCTGGCCTGGCAGTGGATGAAGGAGTCAGCATTTAAACTCTAGGGCATGTCACTTAGAATGGGAGAAAATAAAGAAATTAATTAAATTCCCCACTCAAAAAGCCCATAACAACATCATGGTAAATAACAAAAGAAAGAGGAAAGGAAATAAAATTGATAAAAGCAGATATTAGTGACATATAGGACAGAAAGGCAGTAGAACTAATATATAAATCAAAATTCTCATTTTTTGAAAAAAATTAAAAACAATTACACTGACACTAGTTAACCTAACGAAGACAAAAGAGGGAGGGGGAAGGAACTAAAAATACACTAATGAAAAGTGACCAACGGACTGGATCTAAGAAGCAGGCCTGGCTGCACAATTTGTGGGGCCCAGTGCAAAATGAAAATGCAGGAATCTTTGTTCAAAAAGCAGGAAAAAAGTGCCCTGAAAGGTAAAAAAAATATGTGATTTTCCATCCTGTGGTCTTCTTGCTGTTTTTTCTTTTCTACTTAATGCCATTCTACTTAAAGGAAAATTTACATTATTAGCACGAATTTTACCTTTCATTTTTATATTGTGCAATGCCAGCTTTAAATGCAATATAACAGCAGTTACCCCATCTGTACAACGACCAGAATTAAAGTTGTGTTTGGTAATTCACATGTGCCTGTGTATTTAGTTTACCAGAACAGTAGAGATGCTGCACAAAACTAACTCACTTTTCATTTCACTTCTTGCATTGGCACGTTCTACCAACACTCTCCCTCCAGCTTCCTGATGGGTAGATAAGGCCTGAGAGGAAAGGGAACTACGTGTTGCTCTGTCTTTTCCTTTCCTTCTTTGTCGTAATTTTCAGCACAAGTACTTGCAGGGAAGTCACTCTAGTGAGAGAGGATGTGACCCGGCTCCTTGATCATCTGTGTTTCTTACAACGCCATTGCCTTCTTTCTGAGTTAGAAGTTAGTTTCCGGTTCACACAGAAAGCACGGCCTCTTGGTGCTGTGAGCACCCCCATTTATTCAGTTGTAGGTGTAACACACTGGCCTTTTTTGAGACTCACTGCATTCCTGCACATTGTGGGTTCACTGCAATTCTGTGTTCATGGGACATTGTGAATGTTCTGTGCAAATGGGACGGCAAGGAATGGCAAACACACATATGGCGTGGACATCCTGTGCTCGTGCACATGCTCCGTTGTCCCATCAGATTTGTCTTCCGAAATATAAGTTTACAAATAAAGTTATTAAGAATTTCAAGATGACGACAGCAAAGTATTAAACCAAGCAAGGGTCCTTTCGAGCCCTGGGCTCTGTGTGACTGCACAAGTGGCACTCTCAGGAAACTAGCTCAGAAGCACATGCACACGCCCAGCCCTATGCAACTAATTTGTCAGTTTACTGATTGACCACTGTGGCCTAGGAATCAGGATCCGCGGGCCTGGTGCCCCGAGCCTGCAGCCTGAGCTGAGCGTGGAGCACGTTGATGGCCTAGTGCAGGGCCGCCCTGGGGAGAGTCAGCTACCAGAGAGCCAGGTGCACTGTGGGACTGTGGGCTTTGTGCCACCAGTGGACACTCACAAGAGGGCGTCCCCAGAGACTGCAGCTTGTCCAGGGCCACCTCCAGTGCACCCACGTGCGTGAAGAACATGAGCATCGGCTGGGCATGCACACTTCCCACGACCTGTGGCTTGGGAATGCACATGTGACACTGAAATCTTTCCATCATTTGGTCCCTTTTTAATATGATTTACACTGGAACTTAATAGTATAATGTTATTACATATCTTTTCTTAAAACATTTTACTTTCCTTAGCGTTGCTTATTGCTTTATAGTTTTATTTTCTTTATGTACCTCTCCCTTACTGATTAAATGTGTAAGCTGCCTTTTAGTTATTTCTTTTCTTCCTCCCCTTTCTCTTTTTTTTTCCCTTCTCCCACTTCTCCTTCTTCTTTTAAACCTGGAGCCACATTCCTGGGGCTCTTCCCCGTCTCCTCTTGTGCCAACTTTCCTGCTTTCTCTTGGAACCTTCCTTCTCATCATCCTAGGAGTTCCCTTTGCTTCTCTCTTACGTATCATCCCATTTCCACATCTTTCTTTTGCTTTGTTTCCTTCCTCATTTTATGAATCTCTTCCTCCAGAAACTTCCTGATAAAGGATACAAGGAAGTAAAATTGTTCAACTCTTCATAAGTGAAACTGTCTTTATTCTGCTCCCACACTTGATTGCTATCTTGGCTGGATGTAGAACTCCAGTTTAAAAATCATTATCTCTTAGAGTTTTGATGATATCTCTCCACCATTTTCTAGCTTCCAGGGTTTCTGTTAAGAATGCCATTCTGATGCTGTATGTGACTTATTTTTTCTTTGTAACTCTTAGGCTCTTTTCTTTTTCTCCAGTGTTCTCAAATTTAAGTGTGATGGTCCTTGCTTTTGGATTTTTTCATTTACCAGCATATAAATCCGTTGTATCAGTGTACATTCCATCAAGCTTGTGTGAGAGTTCTGGTTGTTACACATTCTTCTAATATTTGGTGTTGTCAGGTTTTTTGTTTTTTTGCTTTTTGCCATTCTGGTTAGTATGTGGAAATATTTCATTGTAGTTTTAATTTAAAAATGTAAATACACAAGAAAATAGCAAAATATCATTTAAGGTTACTCCCTCCCCCTTAATAAGAATAGTCACATCCTTTTTGGTTGAGGAATTCAGAAAACCAGATTTTCATGTAATGTTGCTGAAAGTATGAACTTATTCATGCATTTTGGAGAGCAATTATCTATTCAATAAATCTTCACTCACTGTCTGTCTACTGTGCCAGGCACTGTCCTAGGCATGAGTATAACGGGGAATGAGACAGGGTCCTGTCTACATGGGAAAGACAGATGATACAAAAGTAAATAAAAGCAAGATCTTATACATCATTTCTGTGCTAAGAAGAAAATAAATAGGTGCCATGAAGTAAGAACAGGGGTCGGCATAGCTAGACGGCAGGGTCATAGAAGGTTCTTCAACGAGGTGATACTGAAGCAAGTTGCACACATACCTAAGGTAAAACATGCTTACTTCTTGTCTGAGACCGCCTTTCAGGCATCTGGATTACAGAAACCCACGTGCACACACAAATATCTATGTGCAGGGTGTTCTCGACTGCCTCCTCTCTCGCCCCACCACAAGCCATCCAGCTCATAGCAGCCAGTGTGACTTTCTGACAACTCAAATCTGCTCATGTCACTTCCCTTCTTAAAACCCTTCAATGACTTGCACTTCAGATAAAATCCAAACCCCTTGCCATATGGAGCCCACAATGATCTGGCCATTCCCTATTTATAGCTTAGCTTTGTTTCACACCATCCTCCCCCTCTCTCCCTATGATCCAGCCCACCCTGCTGTTTCCTATTCTTCACATAAGCTAAGCCTTTGTACACACGGTTCCCTTGGTCTGAATGCTCTTGCCTAGAAGCTTCGTGTGGTCGGCACATTCTCGTCCTTCTGGTCTCACCTCCTAAGACTGGTCTTGACTACATAGGTGGCTTGTGTTCTGTCAACTTGGCTAAACTGGGAACTATATTTCCCAGCACCATTTTCCATGTACAGTTCCAGTTAGAATTGGCCAAGAGAGGACCTTGGATGAAGTTTGGAAGGCAGAAGTAAAGCAGTGGCCATTACTCTCTGAAGGTCACTGTAGTGAGATGTGGGGATGGACAGAGACATGCAGAGGTGCCCGGCAGACTCCAGCTTGTCCCTGATCTCCCTACCCTCACCGGCCCTGTTTGGCTCTGCTTTCCGACTCCTGGCCCTGCTGACCAACAACAGCCTTGACCACACCCACAGAAGGGCACAAGGGGCGTGATGTAAGGATCCCAATCCCACATGGACACCAGGAAACTGAGGCTCGGAAAAGACAGTCCATGCAGCGAGTAAAACAGGAAAACTAGAGGAATCGTGAGCACCTCATGTCTGTAACACTTCTTTCTCCACAACACACACTGGGTGAGGTGGATGTGATGCTTCCCATCTGGAGAAGAGAAAAGACTGGAAGCGCAGAAATTGTCCAGTTTGTACCCCTTGGGGGAGAGTGTATTAAGAATATTTACTGATTATTTTCTATGTGCAATTTTCCGAGATCTTTGACTGGCTGTTCTACTCTTTTGAGAAATGTTGGTAAGATGTTCAGTTGAGAGGAAGCTAAAAGATTTGTAAAAATATAACCAATGACCAGCCAGTGCCCTGAAGTGACTTATTTTGTCACTGGTGTGATTAGGTCACTTACATATATCCAGAATCACAACGGGAGTAGCTCTCGTTTTATTCCCTCACTGCTTTTGGCTTGTTCTTGGAAATTCAAAACAAAACACTCTGACATGAAACATCCAAAGCAGGATTTTTGACATCCACATAGCCAATGTCTTACATTCCTCTATTCTTTATTTGTCATGTGTCCAGTTAGCTCCTGCTTTCTGCCAGGGAAAAACCAGACACAATCTCTCCAGTCCTCAAGGAGTTTATATTCGATTCAGAGAGACAGACAATAAGCAAACAAATGAAACAAATACATCATAAAATTGCAGGACTGTGTGCTATGGAGTAAAACAAAGCAGGGCTCGACAGTGGCTTTGTGGAGAACAAGGCTTGCACAGATGTAGGAGAACCGTGTTTGAGATACAGGGAACAGCAACTGCAAAGGTGGTGGGATGGAAACAAGCTGGACATGCTCAGGGAACATCAAAAAGGCCAGTGAAAGAGGGAGCAGGCTAGGACGTGAGGTGGGGCTTGGAGACGTCAACACCAGAAACAGTTCAGATGGATTTCTAGGAGTGATGGGAAGACAGTGGAGATTTTTTTTTTCAAAGCAGCAGTTTGGTGGAAATGAATGGTGAAATCTGGACTGGGGAGCAGAGATTCAATTTTTTAAATTTTTGCACGGGAAGATTCACCCTAAGTTAACATCCGTTGCCAATCTCCCTCTTCCCCACCCAAAGCCCCAGTACATAGTTGTGCACAGTTGTAAATTCTTCTGGTTCTTCTATGTGAGCTGCCTCCACAGCATGGCTACTAACAGATAAATGGTGTGGTTCTGCATCCGCAACTGAACCCAGGCCATCAAAGCGGAGAGAGCACCAAACTTTAACTGCTAGGCCAGCAGGAATTTGTTGTCAGAGGTGAAATTGGCGAAGCCCTGTAGAGATCCTTCAGTGTTTCCCACTGGGGGCGCTGTTGATGTGTTGGATGAAACAGTGCCACCTTGTGGGGGACTGGCCCGGGCACTGCAGAAGGGTGATCATCCCCGGATGCTGGACACTAAATGTCAATACTCTCCAGTCACTGTAAAAACCAAGAATGCTGCAACCCCCCAACCCCATTTCCAAAACCTGCCCAGGACTAGTGTTGCCATAGTTAAGAACCACTGAATCTTCTCATTTCCATCAATGGGTAAATTGAGGCCCAGAGATGGGAAGGAACTTACCTAAGTCACAGACAAGACACACATAAAACCGTCAGAGAGGATTTATTGAAAACCTTCTACACAGTGCTCAGGCATTTCATTAGAACCTGGCCAGGGTGAGTGGCTCAGGTGGGGGAGTAGATAAGAAATACAGAACATGGTCTTTATCTTCACAAGAGGAGAGAAAGAGAAGGAAAGCTCTAATATTTATTGGGAACCTATTGCATTCTAGCATTTTTAAAAACTTTTTGTACTCTCTTGGCAACAACTCTTTGGGGAAACTGAGGCTCATAGAGGTTGTGTGGAGTCAGAATTCAAACCAAGGTTTTTCTGACTCCAAAGTCACCAATGCCTTTCCAATGTATGTGCAACCATAGAAACTAGGGTTTTAAAAAATTATCCAAAATTTGCAAAAAGGTAAAAAGATGACCATGTCTCCTTTCAAAGTACACAAGAGTACTATCTAATAAGCCTTCCTAGGGTCTTCTAGTCCTCCCGGCAAATGTGAAAATAATTAACTTACTATTCACTGTTGTTTAGAGACCAGACTCTGTGAAGTTAGGGATTAATTAATAAATAACTGAGAAGGCGCAAGGTATTTTTGTCTGGTAAGTGTAGAAATGATCTCTATCCAATTGAGAAGGTAACCACAAAGGTTGTGATTTACTGCCCTGTAGGACATTAACCACTTTGTGTCTATCTTATCAATTTTATTCCAGCAATTTTTCTTTTATTGACAATATATACGTCAGTTTTTCATATTCTCCTTTGAACCAGCTGTCATTGAACCAGCTGCCTCCCTCAATAAGGAGTTGGTTAGATGTTTGACACATTCTCACTACATAGTTGCGTGAGAGCTATGTGTCTTTAACTCGTTGAGAATTGTATTTTGACATTAGCATGACCCACTAGGTGGCTGCCTGCTGTGTGGTGACAGCAAAGCTCTAGGGGCTGTGGGGACACACAAAGGATGAGAGGGTGAGCTCTGGGAGAATCAAAGGACAGAGATTCTTGGGCTGGGCCTTGGAGGAAAGGCAATATTTGAACAGGCAGAGAAGGGAGGGCTTTCCAGCAGGGACTGCAGCATGAAAGGAAGGAATTAGGGGTTTTGTAGAGGCTACAATTAAAGGAGAGGCACCTAGTTTGGTCTTTTTCCTCGTGTCATTCTCTTGACCTTGTGGGATGCAGAAAGTGAAGATTAAATGGAAACAGGCCACTTTAGAATCCCAGTGAGGACAGGGGTCGGAGCTATTTTGATCAACGATGTGCACTCAGTGCTTGGATAGTGAGCCAGTGATGACTATCTGTGGAATGAATAAGTTGATCAAAATAAAGGAATATGATTAACTTCCATTAATTGACTACTTACTATGTCCCAGGCACTGTGCCAAGCTCTTTGCTTAAATAATTTCATCAAACTCCCACATTGATGGTATGAAGCAGATTTTCTTAGTTTTCAAATTAGGTCTAGCCTATGGCAAAATTGTAACATGGATGATTTTTATCTTTGGGGCTCCTTAGCCCTTTCCCCCAGAGTCCAGGACCCAAGACATGATTATTATTCCTACTGCCCAAACTGTCTTCCCCCTCCCTAAGCCTGGTGGCATCAGTGGCACTGGAATAAATCAGTGCTAAATGATGTCCTACTGAGGCAGTCCTAGATGGCCTTCTGGGTAACCTGGGGCCACATGTATGTAAGTACTTGCTGAATTTTACTGAGTGGATCTGGAGACAACAATCACCAGAATTCTTGGTTTTCTTACCTACAGGGAAACCTCATGTTGTGATAGAAATTTCAAACTAGAAAACAGGGAAAAGATTCTGCTTCCATCCCTGCCCATAACCCATGTGGGGAGAGAACTCTGGACCTGTTTTGAGGAGACCACCTATTTCTGGGTATTCGGATGGTGTGTCAGACACAGAGATGTATTGCTCAGATTCTGCCTGCAGGAAAGGACTCATGCCCAGCTGTGAGGAGTGTGGTTAGCTGGCATCCTCCGCTGTTAACTCATTCAGATTTGCCTCAACTCTTGAGATGAAGTGCAGGTCTTCTAGGGGTGACTGCAGCCAATGACTGAGCAAGACTGCGGCACAAGTGCCTATCCATTTCTGTCTAACACGGGGCTCCTCTAACATGCTCCAGGGATCCCCGCTGGGCTGAGGGAGACTTTGTCAGATCAGAGACCTCATGGTCTGGTGACTCCCCTTCCCTAATCCTGCTTCCTGCCTTTTTCCTTTCCCAAGTGCTACTCCTCAATAAACCTTTTACTCTCCTAAATCTGTCTTGGCACCTGCTTTCCGGAGAACCCAGCTGACACAGATCCATGTTGTTAGCTCCAAGGAACCTTTCGTCAGTGAAGAGAGTTGATATTTTAGACCTGGATTTGAGCCAGTACCAGCAATATGCACACTCATCCTGGAGGCTGGGGACCAAGGTGTCCTTCCACTCTGGCACATGAACCAAACAAGCTTGTGTTTCTTGTTCTTCTTCTTGGCACTGACTATGCCTTGATATTCTATAACACAGTTTGAATGTTCCCACTGGCTTTCTCAATGAGTGAATTTTCCAATTAATCAAGTGTCACTGAAGACAAGGTCACTAAGTCCATTTCCAGTCAGCCAGTTAGTTTCAATCAAGTTGCCTGGTTATAAATAGACTGTTATCTGGTCATATATGAACTCCATCAGCCCCTTCCCCATACAATGACTCATGGTTTAGTCCAGGCCTTTCTCAACTACCTGGCAGACTGTCACCCTTCTCTTGGGTCACTTATAAAATGCCCTATATTTGGTGGTGGGTGAGGAAGTCTTAACGTGGTTGTTGACCAGGTACTTGGAAGTCACGAAGGGAAGGGAATAGTTATGCTTTTTGGTATGGAAGCATCTCCTACTTCCTTATTAGAAGAGCAATACTCCCCAGGTCATCCATCCATCCACTCGGCCATCAAATATTTGTTGACCAAGAGACAGTTTTTACTTGCCACTCACTTGACCAGACTCTTGCAGTTACACCCATAGGGCCACATTTTGGGGAAATCTACATGCAGCTTCTTCAGTAGCACCTACCAGCTAGACAACTCTGAGGGTCTAAAGCACTACTTGTCCCTGTTCCATCTGCCCTTCATGTCAGAAACATCAAGCCTTGACTTGTATAGTGGAGTCGATAAGAGTAAGGGCTCTGGGATCAGACAGTCTTGGGTTCAAATACGGGTTCTCCCACTTAGTGGCTGGGTGATCTTGATAAGTTTAAACTTCTCTGAGCCTTAGTTCATACCTCTGTAAAACAGGACAATGGGTTAAATGAAATAACATTTGTACAGCACTTGTCTAATACTCACTGAGTTCTGACTCTAATTCTGAGATCAAAAATTATTTTTACCAATGTGTTCCCTGACTGATGACATTTGTACTATTGCAAAATGCATCTCCATTATAACTATTTGCCTTGGTAAGTGGATTCTGGCACAATCTCTTACTTGAACAAACATCACTTTGAACAAGACCTTTTTTCTTTGATTGCCAGATTGTTTCTAAGTTTGTTGAAGACTTCAGGGCCTTATATGTAAAAGTAGCTGATGCAACTTGACTGTATTATAGCAGTTTGGATTCAAGTGTCAGTGACACTTTTCAAATGTGGGAAGGTGATTGAATATTAGCTCTCTATTCTAGAAAGACTGGTAGATATTTGGGGCCTGGACAGCTTGGTCCTGGAATGACCAGCTACTCTTAACAAGAATCAAGATGATACTCAGTTGGTTCCATAAACGAGAAGATCTGAAGTCTGATTCTCTAGGGTTTCACCAGAGGACAGGGTGTGCACTCGGTCCAAGTGTGACTGTTGTTCTGACTGAGACTGGCTCATCAGAAGTGCTGTTTGTCCCCTTACAGAAAGGAAGGAGTCCATTCTCTTGGGGCCCATAGGCTGGCAGAACAACTCAACTCTCACCCCTTTCTCCTCAAAACCTTTACTTCCCAGAGGACACTCTCTTTCCCTCTCCACTGGACCAGAGTCTATTAGAGTCGATTACAACTTGCGTTCTGTAAGTAAAGTTCTGCTCATCTGGAGGGAAAAAATACTGGCTCCATACCTGGAATTGGGTGGTCAGTCTGTAATTGAATCAAATCACGTTTTATTTTTCTCTCCTTTTATTCCTCTTCTTCGTTATTATTGGCTTCTCTGGTTTCCTATATAATTTTTTTTTTACTTTCTACCTTACAATTAGATTGTTTTCAAGTCATCCTGACAGTAGGCAGTAGTTTCTTGAGGGCACAGCCCTATCTTTCTTATTTCTTTAGCCCTAAAATTGCATGGTACAGGCCACGTGTGGAGTCGGCATTTAATTATGGTAGCTGAATCAGGTTGAATCATTATTTTTCAAAAATCCCTCAGTGGCATCATCTCCTAAAGCAACATACTACACCACAGGCAAAATTACTCTACAGTCAAACGCTGTACTTGGATATCTTGCATTACACAATAGACCTTTTCCCCATCGATGGGTGGCCAAGTGAACTTTCATACATTGAATCCTTTTTCCACGTACTTGCACCATCATCTGGGAGATGATAAGATCAGTGGTTACTTTTTGTTTTGTTTTGTTTTGTTTTTGTGTCATCTTTCCACATCTCTACCTCTTCCCATCCTCCCCAATATAAAAGTGGATAATTCATTCACCTATGGTATTTATCGATCGTCTACAAGTTGTGAGAGTGTTTTCAGATCATTAATCCACAGATTCTACCACAAATATTTACAGAGACTACAAGAGTATTATTTACAGGAATCCTATTGTAAAACTAAACGTCACTACTGATTGATTTAATACTCGTTCAGCTTTTATTTTTGCCTGGGTTTTCTTCCATCATGTCTCTCACTGGACCACCTCACACTTCTTGGGTACTTTTGCAGGCTTGACCTTACTGTCACCGTGCTTACAGGCTGTCCTGGCAACGTTCACAGTGACCATCGAAAATGTGGTAGATTTGAAATGGAAGTGAATAATCAGAGTGAGGAATGGTCAACTCAGATCTTACTAGATAAGATCATTCATAACATAGGATTCTGACCATAGCCTTCAGTTCTATGCTCTCTTTCTACTCCTGTGACCCAGTAATATATGTTAGGAGGTCACTAGCCAAGAGTAACATTTCTATTTACAACAGGATTTTCTATAAGGTTCCTTCTACTAACAAGAATCCCTAGTGCTTTCAAGAAAGGATTTAGTGTACGATCATTCCAAAGGTGATCCTACGTATCAAGTGCTGTGGTAGGTACAGGGGTGAACAAGGAAATATCTCCACTAGAAGCAGAGAGTTACAATATGGTGCTATGATCTAAGACTGCCCAGTTAGCCGTGGTGGTGGGATGGGTAGAGGTGATGTGTGCAGCATTGGTAGCTGACTTTCCCCTCAGCATCATAGCCCAGGGAGAGCAGCATTCATTTTGCAAGTCTAGTTGCCCAAAGGCTGCCATCTATTCCCAGAGAGAATCAAATGGAGGGAATAAAGTACACAGTCTTTGCCACCATTTATCAAGCTCAGTTGCTCCATCTCAGGGGCAGGAAAACCTACAGCCAGCCCATGATGGCTAAAGATCTATAGGCCTCAAGATACCAGTGATTAGATACAGGTTGAGTATGAAGTAGGAATGACCACCCAGGGGCTGGGATGACTTTTTAGAGCAGGCCACAGATAGAATGCCACAGCTCCTATGGTCACAGCCTTGTGCACAGCTCCTCCCCTGACACTAGCTACCTTCTGTTGTAGGGGGTGCAGGAGTGGGCCAGTAGCACAAGGCAGAAATAAGCCATAGCTTTTAATAAGCCTCAGCTGGGAGCATGGGAGCCTAACTCATAGGATTCCTCTCACCCGGAATCCTCTTCCCACACACTCTCCATATCTCGATACCCTCCAGAACTTTCAAGACCTTCCCCAACTCCCACCTTCTCCAGTAATAATTCTCTCATCCCACCAGCCCAGTGTGTGCCAGACACCATGCTGAGGGTTCTACGCACATCATCCCATTGAATCCCTACAGCAATCTATAGGCGGATCTTCCCCCATTAAGAGGAAGTGAAGACTCAGAGAGGCTAAATCGGTCCTCACGGCTTCAAAATGGCGGAGATAGGAATGAAGCCCAGGTCTACATGACTCCACAGCCTGTGTTCTTAAGCACTTTCTACATGACGCCACCTCCCTAGCATCACCCCCTTTCTGACCTACAGTGATCTGGTCTTGGTCCCACTCAGGTGGATTATTTCATATGCTTGTAGAATTAAGTTTTTATTGAGGATATGAAGCATTTCTCCACCTTCATTGAAAGTTGCTTGAAGGATGGGATGACATCTTGTATTTAGCCGTTTCTCTTAGGGGCCTAGGGTATAGTGAGGTACACATAGTGATTAAACAGTTGTTCATTCATTGTGGGGAAAGGAAAGGCTGCAGGGGTTGAGTTCAGAGAATATGGAAAAGGAGTTAAAATGTACTGAATATCAGACACCATACTTTAAAGACATTAGTTTATTCAACGCTATTTTAATCAACACTGTTTTAACACTTTGTGATATCTACCAAAGATATCATCTTTGGTACAGACAGTTTCTTTGTTTCTGAGGCTAGTAAAAGTGGAGTAACTCACCTAATTCTGTACATGATGTGAGCGGTGGAACACAGATTCCCCACACATTCCGTTTCCCAGTTACACTCCATTCTTGCCACACATCATTGGCTTTCTGATTGCAAGCCAGATCCACGATTAAATCTGCTTCCAAAAGGCAGCCCTTTACTGCATCCAATATTTTTCTTGAGTATGTGTTGTGAGAAATTGAAAGTCACCAAGTAGATCTGAAAGATATGATACTGCCAGATTTCAAAAGGACAGGAACAATGTTTGGCCTCACATCAGCAAATGACAGAACACTTCACAGAGTGGGAGGAGGAAAGATGGTGCCCCAGGGACAAAAATCTGGACCCAGAATGGATATAGAGAGGAGCTGGGGAGTGGAGCCACGATCAGGGAAAGACTCACTCCCGGTGACTATAGAGGAGTCAGTGCTGTCCCCGGCCAGGATGAAGCTGCTGTTGCTGTGTCTGGGGCTGATTCTTGTCTGTGCCCAACAGGAAGAAAACAATGATGTTGCGATAAGAAACTTCGATATTTCAAAGGTAGAGTCGGTAGAGCAGAGTGACTTCTGACTGTGGGGGGCAGTTCGGAGGATTCTGAAGCAAGGTGGCCCTGCCAGAGGGCAGGAGTTGCTCGACATATTAGACAAAAGGAGTGGTTGTAGACCTTGAACTAAGAGTAATTGTACCATGTTAAAGAATGACAACACTTGGGGACCTCCATTCTCCCTGGAGGGGCAGTGGAAAGAGCCCTAGATGTGGTGTCAACTGACCTTAGTTCTAATTCCATCTTCACATCACCATTATGAGTCCTGGCCCACAGCACTGAATTCAAGAGGACCAGTGTTCATGTGGGATCCCCTCTCCTCTTTGCTTACCCAGTCATTTTATTTATTTATTGCAGATTTCAGGAGAGTGGTATTCCATTTTCGTGGCCTCAGACCTTGAGGAAAAGGTAGAAGAAAATGGCAGCATGAGAATTTTTGTAGAACTCATCTATGCCTTGGACAACTCTTCTCTGTACTTTAAATTTCAAACAAAGTAAGTGTGGCCTTTTTTACTTGGGAGAGGAAAAAGCAAAGCCTGACTATGGTTTTGGACCTCTATACACACACACACACACACACACACACGTATGTACACCTACATTCTGGGTCCGTATCCAAAATCAGAGTCCTTCATCTGGCACTGATCTAGGGCTCGATGAACCTGGGGCTTTTCTAGATTCAGCAATAAGAATTGGTTACAAGAATAAATTTATATGAGATTAGAGGAGGTAAGGAGTAGGGGGGTATTAGAATCATCAATAGTGTGGCCCAATTGCATAGATTAAGAGCATAGGGTTTGTAATAAACAGCCTGTCTAGCTCTTGAATCTATCTCTTATTGGTTGTGTGACCCAGAAAACTCATCTCTTTCCACCCCAAATTTCCCTTGGATAAAAGAGGATGATAATGATTCTTTTTCTTGGTTTTCTGTGAGGACCAAGTGAGGTAATGTTTATTTATCTGAGAGGCTGGCACTTGGTGAGCACTCAGCCAGTTATCAAGACAAGTAGCTGTAATAACAGTAATAGTGGGACGTAATGGTAGGGTAACAGGGGTAGGAGTAGTTGAGTCATTCTCAAAATATCAAATAGAGTGAAATAATGAAAATAAAGTTCTTTGAAAACTGCACAAAAAAATGTTAAACAGTTAAGTGGAATAAGAAACTCAAGTTATGGGTAGAGTGTGAGGGACCTGCCACACCAGTGTCTCCTGGGCATCAGCTCATTGCATTTTACAGGGTAAATGGAGAGTGTACTGAATTTTCTGCGGTTGCTGACAAAACAGAAGAGGATGGTGTATATAGTGTTAACTGTAAGTATACAAAACATGTCTTCCTCTACTCTGCTTCCAACTGCAACTAAACTCCAATATCTTCAAGATCTTGCTTAATTACTGATCAGTGCCTATTTAGTCAATGTAATGGAGGCCACCTAATAGCTAGTATCCTGAATTTGGAGATCCTTGTGCATAAAAGCTGATACCTTGCACATAATACCATCAGATAAAGAAAGCAATCTGTTCATATGTACCTCCTGCAACAAAAGAAAATTGGCAACAAAAAAAATAAGTAAATTGGCAGGACAGCTGCTCATTCCCTGCCCACTTTCTGATGACATCTGGTGGCTCTTGCCATAGCACACTGCTCAGGAGATCACACTGGGTATATAATGCCAGAGGGGCTTATAGAGAGGACAGAGATGCACAGTTGGCAGAGATGGCCAAGAGAAGTAGGTGAGTCTCAGAGAGCATGACACAGGGTCAGTTACCACTGCAGCTGAAGTTTTCAACCATAGTAGTCAACCTGCCAGTATCCCTTAGAAGTCACCTCATGAAGCCCAGGGAGATGCAAATGGAAGGCATTAGCTATCACTGTCTATCTCTTCCAGGATATGCGCTTGAATTTGGTTAGTGGGAGAGAATAAGTGTTTTACTTGCTTCTCATGGACCAAAGAAGTTCTGAGCTGTGTTCTTTTTCCTCCACAGATGATGGATACAATGTATTTCGCATAAGTGAATTTGGTGATTCTACCTATATTATTGTTTATCTTGCGAATTTCAACAAGGACAGACCATACCAAGTGTTGGAGTTCTATGGTATTCACACTGGCACTCACCTTGGGGTGGGGAGAGAGGGGAAGGAAGGAAGCCTGGAGACACAGGGGTCCTCCCAATCTTATCCTGGGAGGCTCTCCTCCTCTGAAGACAGATGCTCAGCTTTCGTAACCCCTCAGGCTTGGTGTTGGGAAGATGATGAAATCTCTCATCATGCCAGAAGGAGATTCTAAAGATGTCAAATTCAAGACAGGTTATATCCCATCCCCAAGACTCTGCCCAAGCACTCAGTCAGTGTCATCCATCTTCCCATCCACCTGGAGCCCCACGCCCTTCATGAGCCTCAGTGACAAATATACAGGACACAGTAGTTACTGTCACTCTTCCTACAGCCCGAGAACCAGATGTGAGTCCAGAACTCAAGAACGAGTTTGTGGAAATTGCCCAAAAACGAGGAATTGTTAAGGAAAACATAATTGACCTGACCAAAATTGGTAAGTTCAGCTATCTCTGGTTTTCTCTTCCTAAATTCCCATGTTACTGAAAGGAGAAATCCAACAGAAGGTGATACCTCCAATCAGTCCCCTTTGTCCTAACCTGGAGAATCATTTGGTTTCTCTCTGGGAAATAAACTGCAGTTGGTTTGAATGTGCTCTGCTCTGCCTCTACAGATCGCTGTTTCCAGATCCGAGGGAGTGGAGTGAGCCAGGCTTAGAGGTGGGTAATCTCTGGTGGAAAGGGGGTGGCCCAGGGATCAGTGCCTTCCAAAAGCATTAGGGGTTTATGTCTAAAGATTACAACAAAAAAATTTGGAAAGGCAGCTTGTGGAGAGAGCTTGCAATTTGGATTTGGAGGACCCGGGTTCAGGACCCACTCCTACCATGAGCTTTTGAGCAAATGATCTAAGCAATTAAAAGGGAAACTATGATGTCTACTTACAGATTTACTGTGTGGATAATAATGCTGGTGAAAAGGGCTCAATGATTGATAACGTGCTAAAAATCATTAAGACTTAAAGTTTTGGGGCCTGCTTGGTGGCATAGTGGTTAAGTTCACACACTCTGTTTCAGTGGCTCAAGGTTGGTGGGTTCAGATCCCGGGCACAGACTTACACACTGCTCATCAAGCCATGCTGTGGTGGCATCCCACATACAACAAAATAGAGGAAGTTTGGTACATTCTTTAGCACAGGGCCAATCTTCCTCAACGCCCCCCCCCCCCAAAAAAAAGAGAGACAATGTTTTAAGTGGGAAAGGAGTAATAGCATGTGAGTATAACACTCAAATACATTCTGTATTTGTGGTCCGTCTTCCAAGTCCAGAAGGCCATCTCATCCTCAAATTTATGGCAAAAATGTCTTCCTTTGATCTCTGCACGGCCTTAACTTCTAATCTGGGAATAGAGTCGTCTAACCTTCCAGTTGTCTTCTGACTTGGAAAATAGACTCTGAGTTTCCTCATCTGTTTCCTGCCTCAGATTTATTGTGGGGCTTCATCCAAACAACTTATGTGAAATTCTTAGCCACTATAGCTTGCACAAAGTCAGCACATAATCAAAGGTAGCTATGGCTTTGGACATTATTTTGCAATTTACCAAAAATGACAGAAATGAGCCCTGGTTCCTTCATTGCTTCCATTCTTTGTTTCATAGACTCAGTCAAGGGAAGGGTAAGATGGGATCAGCAGTAGGAAAAAATGTCACTTATGCCATGTCCTCCCTCCCACTATTCTGTCAAATAGCAGAGATATCAATTTGGTAACGCAGGTTGATATCAATTTCTTCACCATCTTTCTCCGTAATATAAATTCTCTTTGTCTTCTATTCAATCCAAGATGTGCTTAACAGATTTCTGTGTTTTCTTTCTCATCGGCTTATGTAGCTGAGTGAGAGTGAATACTTCCTCACCTGGGCTCCAGAATCTTCCCTCCATGATCCCCATGACATCTTGTGACAAGTTCTGTGACCTGATTTCCATCACTATCGCACGTGAAGGCATTATCTCTGCATCTTCAGGATCTTCCCTAATTGTCTAGGAAGACTCCTCAACTCACCAAGAATCAAGGTTTTTCCCAAATTTCCCACTCTCTCTGCCATGCCCAGAACTCGACCATGCTGAGACCTTCCTCTACCTGATCAATAAATGATTAGCCTTGCAGTCATGTGACTTGTCTTTGTGTGTGTGAGAGATGTGGGGCAGACAGCAAGCGAATGAGGGGGCTTCCTTGGCCCTGTACCCATAACCCTCCTCTAGCTTCTCAGAATCTTCCCTGAGTTTCAGGATTCTCCCTCCTCCACAGTAATTCTCTGTCCCTGTGAGGGCTGCTTGCCCTTTGATTTGCCTATTTCTTAGTGAGCTGCTGAGACAAACTATAAGACTCGCCCTATAATTTGGCCCATCCTGCAATTCTCTTTTTCAATGAGTTACTGAGAGACAGATCCCGCTGAGGCTGATACCACCTGGACATGTTTCAGAGCATGCCTCCACATCCCAGCTTCTCTGTGTCATCCACCCTATGAGATGGCCCGTGTCCTTTCACGCTCTTGGGAAACCTCCTTCAACCACTGCTGTTACCCACTGTGAACATATTCAGTGAGATTCCATGACATGTGAGCAATACCTGTCCTCAGCAATCTGTACTTGGTACAGTCAGGAGGCATCAAGCAGCCTAAATGTAATTAACTTCTTCTTTATGGAGCTTGCAGTCTTTGGAGAAAGGAAAATAAAAGATCTTCCTCTACTTATCATCTTTTCCTGACAGTGTAAAATTTACACACGGGTGTTGGGGCAGAGCAAGACATGGGCGGGGGTTGTCATGCAAAAAGAATGACTCAGTCACCATGGACATAAGGTTATGGAGAGAAGGCTTTCTAGGCGTCTGATGCTCCCCATATCTTACCCCACCTCCAGATCAGAAGATAAGTTAGCTTCAGGCTTATGACTCCTGACTGAAGCAATGGGTCTGGTTTGCTGAAATATGACAAAAGGCTATGCAGAAAATCAATCTGTCATATTAGAGTCTTTCATTTAAAAATGTTGGCATTTAAGGGTCAGAACAGCTGATATCCAGAAGGGCACAGCCCAGCATTTCCTTGAGATAGCTGAGAACATTAACTACCGTAGCAATCAATGCAAGGAGGGCCACATTGATGGTGAAAATGGCTGGGTTGTACCACAGGTCAGGAAACTGCAGCCCAGTGGGAGGCACAAAAAGACCCTCAGCTGTTCCCAGGTCAAGACGGCAGCTTGAGCTCACACTGAATCCTACCCTCCAAATCCAGACATTTTAAGCAAATGAGGCGTGAAATGTTAAGAACGCTCAACAGCAAGGAGTGAAGAGGTTTGTAGATCAAAGACAGAGAGGTTCTTTCCAGAAGAAAAGAAAGAAACCGAACAGATGGGAATGATGTGGGTAAACAGGCCAGAGTAGCACTGTCCTCTGGCTTCTGAGTACAGACCTGGGTCACTCGTGCAGGGTTGGAGGCAAGCGTCACAACGGCCAGGTGGGGATGCAGCTGAAAATGCATACCTCTGAGAAGCAGGGGCTGAGTGAGAACGAATTTGAAGACAGCTCCTCTCCCTCACCTGGGGTCACAGAAAGAAGCTGACTGCCTGAGGCCTACAAAGGAGGCATTGCCACCCATTTGAGAAAGAAAAAAGCAGCCACTCCTATCCTGGAACTGGCTTGACGCTCATAGCTAGGCTTATATGTTATCACAGGCTGGCCTGATGCTCACGGCTAGGCCAAGTTTTTCTGTTGGATGGAAACAATCTTATAAAACATCAGCATCACACAAGGTCTCTCCAAGTTCATAAAAACAAGATCATTCTGGGGCCGGCCAGGTGGCGCAGTGGTTAAGTTCACCTGTTCGGATCCTGGGTGCAGACACGGCACTGCTTGCCAAGCCACGCTGTGGTAGGCATCTCACATAAAGTAGAGGAAGGTGGGCATGGATGCTAGTTCAGGGCCAGTCTTCCTCACTGAAAAGGGGAGGATTGGCAGCAGATGTTAGCTCAGGGCTAATCTTCTTGAAAAGAAAAAAAAAGATCATTGTATAATCTACAAACATGCCCCTCTCTCTGCTAGAATGAGTGACTACTACTTCTTTGCTGATTACAGCTTTCTCCTCATGCTTATCTCCACTCCCTGTAGACTCTAGACAAGATTTATTGGGATATCCAATCACAGACTTCCCCCAGCACCCAATTAGAGCTTCCTTAGATCCTCCCCAAATCCTATAGTAGGTTCTTCCTAACAATCTCTTGCTGAGATACCCATGGTCCCCAATGGTGAGCATTCTTCCCAGCTGCAATAATAACCCAGCTTATTCCACTACATGGATGTTCCTGGTGGTCTTTGGTTGAAGAGTATTAACATTTTTAGGACTAGAACCCAGGCCCACTCCATGCATGTGTTGCCTGGAATTCTGGGAAGCACCAAGCTAAACCACAAAATGCAGGGCCTGGTTTAATGCTTTGCACCCTATAGGGGCTGGGACATGGGACGACTCCGGGGGTTTTGGTCTGAGCAACTGGAAAGATGAAACTGCCATTTCCTCCAGTCAGCTGGAAGAACCAGCTTAGTGGGAAAAGATAAATATCTCAGTTTTGGATTTTCATTAGTTTATCTAGCTAGACTGGTATAAAAAAAGAGACCCAACCATAATCCAGTATGGTTTAATGAAGATAGAATGAATTTTGCTCTCCTAGGAATAATCTGAAGTAAGTGTTCCAAGTTGGCTGGCAGCTCTGTCCCATGTAGTCATTCAGGAGCTCTGTTCCTTCTATCTTGTTTCTCCACCAACCCTAGGACATTGTCCTCACCTGCGTGCTTAAAGCAGAGGAGCAAGAAGTAAGGGAAAAGAGAATGTGGTGGAAGCATGGTCTTATGCCCACTGTCTTCCGTGGCCCCTGGCTCTGTGAGGTTCTTCCTTGTCACTTATCCCCCATGGTCACATCCACTTCCTGCTTGTGCAGGTTTGAAGAGGTTATTCTGCGGATTAATGAGTCACATGCTTTTGCTATAGGCCACATCTAAATGTCTTTTGGCCATGCAAATTCCTCAAAAGCTCAGTAGGCTTCTGATGTATTTGTCTCTTGACTCCTCCATGTGCAGATAATCAGATCCCAAAAATCTTATCTAGACATAGAGTTAAGCCTAGAAACTCTGGTGTTTTTCTAGATTGGGCTTTATGCCCTGCCCAGCCCATCTGCTTTTCTCAATTTGATAATGGCTACTTTGAGGCCATCGAAAACAATGGATTTGGGTGGGGTGAGCCCTTAATCCCTTCTTTGCCAGCAGGCTCACAACCTTTCATGACAGCAGCATTCTCTCCGAAGACCAGACTTCCACTTCACAGCCACTACTTACAACTGCTTCACTTTGGGTAAAGAAGCAGTGACCCTCACTCAACTTAGAGTGAGGCTTCAGGCAGAGGGGGCCTCCCTTTTCAAAGCTGTGCTACCTTCTCTCTCTGCTTGCAGCCTCGGTGGCTCTAGCCTTGGTTCCTCCCTCTTGTACATTTTGCTGAAAGCAGCAAGAAGTCCTGCACATGACACCAATATTCCAACACCCTGAATCTTTTCTATTTCTTCCCCTAGCTACAGCCTCTGTCAGCACATGGTCTGTTTTCCAAGGACAGCAGGCAACCATTTGACCAAATGTTTTCCCAACATGTAATGAGAGTTACCGGCTTTCTAGGCTGTGATAGCTGAATCCTTGATGCCCAACACAAGCCCTCGCGTAAACTGACCACATCTTTTAGGTTCTCTCAATTGCCTCAGCTAGCAAATCTTCACCATATCCCACATACATTTAACTAGCCGTAACTTATTAAAATCATGAGAAAGCCAGACACTGCACTTGTTACTGAAGATCGAGTCAGTTAAAGGACCTCTGAAATGTGGAGCCATTTATGTCTGATAAAGATCAAAGCTTGAGAACCTTTGCTGGCTAGTTTCCCTGAAGATATTTAGAATACAAATCTCCATTCAAGTTGGGATGAATGACCCTTTGTATTCTGTGCATCCGCCCTCTTAGTGTAAAGTGTCCTTGCTGGTCTGATTTGCTTTGGATGTGCTCATTGACATCAAGGTCTGGACTTTTAAAACTCCTTATTTTTTCCTGGGCATGTAACATTTAGTCTTAAAGCCATAAATAGTCATTACTTTTCTTTGGGAAGTACTTTCCCCCAGTGGCTGTGATGCCCCCAGGAAATAAAAGACTGCCTTTTCTTTTTTTTTAAATAGAGAACATTAAGACTCTGGTCATCTCCATTTGTACCTGATTGCAATAAATGAATGCCATTAACAGGTTGATTTAATAAGAGATCTCATTATCAGCAAGATAAATGTGAATTTTCTTCAACAAATTAAAAGGGAATGTACTGGATCTATATATCCATGAGTGGTTGTTGAAATAGGTGTTTCTGTGGGGGGTATAAGGGCCGGCACCTCCGATTCCACATCTTGCTGATGTCAACCCAGATCAGTTACAATTGCACCTAAAAGACACACAGAGAAAAAGACACTAAGTGTTCAAATGTATTTTTTAATTTTCTAAAATATCTAATGAAATCAGGAATGAAGTGAAAGCTACGGTGGAATCAGCCATTACAGGGGCTATGCTGCTGCTTCTTGCTACACTTTGCTCAGGGACTGGAGGGCCAGGCTCACAGCCAAGTCCCATTGGGGATTTTCCACCATGATATTTAAGTCATTTCTTATTAGTTCCTTATCACCCTACTGTCCCCTCACTGCCCATCAACACGTTCTTAGGGTCTGAAAACAAGTTGAGTTGATTAAAGGAAAGGAAATCAATCTGCTGCAAAGAGCACCATGGAATAATATTCCAAATGCAGGCAAGTATGAATTAGGATTACTCAGTAGATCACAGATGCCACCCTTCCTTCCAAGACTTAAAAATATATGTACAGAAACTGTACTTGCGCATCAAAAATACAGTTACGAAGCTCTATTCTTGGCATCCAGCTGAATGGAGAAATGGGTCCTGTATTAGTTTCCTGTTTCTGCTGTAACTAATCACCATAAACTTAGTGGTTTAAAATAGCACAAGTTTATAATATTATAGTTTTGGAGGTCGGAAGTCTGACATGAGGCTCAATGGGCCAAAACCAAGACAGCCCTGTGTCTGTCATTTTATTCAGACAATCTTCTATATCCTTTCTTAGAACTTTAAAGTTTTCTCCCTGGTAATTTTCTTGTGTATTCTTAGTTGTTGATTCCTATATACTTTCACAGTTTTGGGGGGTTTTTTTTCGGTGAGGAAGATTGGCCTTGAGCTAACATCTTTTGCCAATCTTCCTCTTTTTTGTTTTTTCCTTCCCAAAGCCCCAGTACATAGTTGGATATCCTAGTTGTAACTCCTTCTAATTCTATGTGGGATGCTGCCACAGGATGACTTGATGAGTTGTATGTAGGTCCATGCTCAGGATCGGAACCAGGGAACCCTGGGCCACCAAATGGGAGCATGCGAACTTACCCACTAGGCCATAGTGGCCTGCCTCTGTCTTTTGCTTTTTTAACCATTAGTTATTGCTCTTAGTTTTTGCTGGTACAGTCATCCCTCAGTAACCGCAGGGGATTGATTTCATCACCCTCAGCAGATACCAAAGTCCGCAGATACTCAAGTCCCCTACAAAACACGACTTAGTACGATAGACACACCTAGCTCTCCATATCTGTGAGTTTCACATCCACGGATTCAACTTAATTCCTCTGTACCTGTCAAAATGTGATTTATGGTTGGCTGAATCTGCTAATGCGAAACCTACAGATATGGAGGGCAGACTACATAAAGAAATGTTATTGATTTTTGTAAATTGATCTCTCTAGCAACCTTGATGAAATTTTTTATTAGCTATAATAAAATTATTTCTAATACTTTGTGGATTCTGTTAGTTTTATAGGTATATGGTTATATCATCTGCAAATAATGTCAATGTATCTCTTCTAATCCTTATGCTTCTCTCTCTTTTTTCTTCTCTCCCGACAGCATTAGCCAGAACCTCCAGGAACACGTTAAACATTGAAACCACATTTTCTATACCAGGTGTTGGCAAACTACGGCCCATAAGCCAAATCCAGCGCATGGCCTATTCTTGTATAGCCCATGAGCCAAGAACATTTGCAATCGATGCAATATTAGGAACACGAATTTTCAACCACGCTGGAGCAAAATGTTCTTCAAAAAAGAATTCCATTCTTCTGATATACCTGGATTTCCAAAAGAAAAAAATTGTACTCAATATTATATTTTGAATTTCATCAAAAAAAGTAGAAATGTGTTCTCTCTATTACTATATTGGCACGTACATATCTGCAATCTTGTCTCTTGGACAAAACCTACAATATTTACTACTTGGCCCTTTAGAGAAAAAGTTTGCTGACCCTCTTTTCTACACCATGGCCTCTCCCCCTGACTGCTATTTGCTATAGTTTTTGTGCCACGTTTTCCCCCAAATAAACGTGTTTGTGAAATTGAGCCCTTCAGAGTGCCTTCAATAAAATGAGCATTAAATTATATGACTTAGGGATTAAGGAGATATTTTAAGTTGTCCTGTTACTGCTCCCCTTTAAATATCATGAATAACTGAAACCCAAATAGAGGAAATGCAGATAAATATCAAATGAACTTCCAGAGTAAATATCAAACCAGGACACCCTGAGGTTATTTGAGCTTTCAAGGACAACACTGAAGAATCCAAATCTCTATTCCTGGCTTAAAGGACCTTGTCAGTTGATTCTCTTGTCCTAGGACAGAACTTAAGTTGAAACTGTCTGCTCCTGGAAGCAGGCTGCTCAAAATACAAACTGCTGTTCTTAAAAACATTTCTTAAATATAGCATTCTTAAATAGCATTTCAGAAACATTGTTCTATTGGTTTCAAAACGTTTATGATGGATCTGTTTGGTTATTAGAATAATGGACAATTACTGGCTAACCACTCGGTAAAGAAAGAGAGAGAATTGGAGAGCCAGGTTGTTCAGGAGAGCCTGACCCCCGAAATAGGACCTGGTCAGCAGCACTGACAGCCAGTGCCCAGCTGCCAGGATTCCCACAACCTAACACAACTACTTGCATTTTCCCCTGTTTCCGTTAAATCTGAATTAGTTATGCACACAATTTTCCTCAAACACCCCATGAGCATTCCCATCTATAGACCCCTGTTCTTGCTTCTTGCTCCCTTTGTCTGAGATACTTGTCCCCAGTATCTGCATGGCCCACTTCCTCATGGCCTTCTGGCCCCTATGAGTCACCTCACACAGAGGACTCCTCTGAACCCCGAGTACAAAGTAGCACTCTTTCCCCACCTTCCTTGACAGGATTTCATAATTATCTGTCTAATGCCTGTACCCACACCCTCTAGAATGTAAGTGCAACAAAGTCAGGGAGCTCCTTTTGTTCACTTCAGTAGCCAACACCTGAAACACTGCCTAGCCTGACACACACACTCCATGTTCATTGTCTTAGTAAGTGGGCTTCCCTGACCTGCACAGGAAGAACGAGGGAACCCATCCTCTTTCTTCTTTGTCTTGTCCTAATATTTTCAGGAGGGTGTCTCAGCTCAGACCGCAGAATGTGGGGCCCTTAGGATTTTTCCCATTGGTGGAAGTAGAGAGATGGGGATTCTAAGGAGATTGCTTCCTAAAATCTCTTCATAAAACCCTGGGCTCTTGGAACGGAGGCCTAGTTGTCCCTCACACACAAGAGCAGGCCCTGCAGTCAACCTTCAAGAGAAGAACAAGGGATCCATGACCCTTTCTCCCCACCTCCTACAACCCTGGCCAGAGTGCTACCCCAATCCCATTTCTGTCAGCCACCTGGGGGTCTTGAAAGAAGTCAAGATTCAAGAAGCTCCTGACATGACAGGCACAGACTTGATCAGAGGGAGGGAGAAGGGTATTTCTAAAACATGACCCAGTCTTCTGAGTTGAGGCTGGGTGGGCTGAGAGCACCAGAGGTCTCTGTATACACAGATAAAAATGGATGGCCAGGTTTGAGTGTTCCGAAGAAAAGCAGGGACTGAGTGTGTGGGAAGGTCAGGAAACAGCCGTTACCTATGCTTTACCATTTCCTCTTCCCTCACATCAGTTTGACTGGTTTGAAGCACAGACTCTTGCAGTAGGTAAGTATATGTGTCTCCACTCAACAAAATAAAGGGATTACTACCTGAGTGGTCATCTTGTATGATATGTATATTGCTATCCCTCTGCCCCAAACTGACAGCTATGCCCACATCTCCACATTCCTTCAAGGCAGGAAAAGAGATGTAGAAAGCTTTCCCCATCACTGAGCTGCTGCTCCCTATATTCCTTCACTATACTTTTCTATCTCAGATCTAAAGCAAAGGATATGATAAGAATCCATTGATATCTTCCCCATCTGTAAAAGGGCCATAATAATAATAATAATACCTAAACAATAGATTGTCACAAAGATTAAATTAGGTACTATTGCAAACCATTTAGAACAGTGGCTGACACACAGTAAGTACTACCTAAAGTATTTGACGTTATTATTCTTTTAACAAATTTCTGGATTCACTTTGCTCCTAGCTTAATTGTAATTTTTACATCTATCTCCAAAATTGAGATTCATCCATAGTATGATGCATTTTTAGTTTTGCAGTATGATTCTTATCAGATTTGATTATAAGATATTGTTAACTGCATAGAATACATGACAGGTTTCCACCTGAAAATAGTTCAAATACCTTCAGGATGATCAATTCTTTGGAGATTATCATTTAAATTACAGAGAATTCACCCGTAAAACCACTGGACCATCATTTTTGTAACTTGTTTCTTCAGTTTTCTATTTCTTTAGAAATAGATATTTGTGACATTTGTGTTGTTCACCAAAGATGTATGCTTCTCCTAGGCACGTTGCAATTAGATGTGGCCCTGTGACTTGCTTTGATCAGTGTAAAGTGAGCCTAAGTTCCAATGTCCTGGCCATCAGGATTTTTAAAAGCTCCCAGAGGAGCCAAAAGTGTAGCCCAAACTGAAAAACACTTACGGAAGGATGGAATGAGTTGGTCGCGCCACCCATCTCTAAACTACACTCTCTAGCACTGGAGTCGCGGAGAGGCGGTGCCTGAAGCGGCCCCAAACGATGCTTTGCTGCTTTGCAGTTGCCAGGAGGTGGCCGGTGGGAAGCGAAATCGCGGATTGGCCCCTTCACATCCGTCCCGGTGCCCACAGGAGCCCTGGAGAACGGTTCGGGTCCCCTCGCAGGCGGCCTCGCGAACCTTCGTGTCTCAGGCTTGTCTCCCTGCAGTAGGGAAAGATGCACCCAGTGGGCGGGGACCTCGTGGTGGACAGATGTGGGAGCCTGCCTCCGCGCTCTGAGGACGTCCGCGGGAAGCCTGGCGCCACCTGCTGGCCGACCGCGCGCATCGCAGGGCGCTGCTAGGAAAGCCGGGCGTCCCGCTGCCTGGGCTGAGTCCGGCGCAAAGCAGCCCCTGTGGGAGGCCTCTCCCAGCAGGCCTGGGGCTCTCGCTGGCTTCCTCGGATTCTGTGCAGGTTCGTGCGGAGCTGGAGGGGAAAGTAGCCCAAGGGGGCTGTGGGGAGATGAGGAAGTATGAGACTTCAGCCGGCCTCGCTGATGGGGAGGCTGGTACAGTTGCTCTGTAGAATCTGGGCGTCAGGAGCCTCCAAACCTCTCTGGCCTCCTCCCAGCACCCGCAGGAGTGGCAGAGCTTAGAAAGAGTGCCTGCAGGGGCCCTGTGTTGGGAGACTTTGCAGCCAGTGGATGGTTTGTTGTTGTTTGCTGTCCGCAGGTTTATTAGAAGGGGCCCCCAAGTGTGCTTGGGAACCAGGAGCCTTTGCCTGTCAGAGCCCAGAGCCCACCTAGGGATGTCCAGAAGCTGGACCTCAGAACCAGGGTCTGGCGGGGAAGCAGGATCTGGCTGGAAGTGAGTAGACTGTTCCGGAGTCTTCACCTCACTCAGCCTTTAGGTACTAAGGGAGCACCCCCACAATAGCCCCGGAGCCTCCTCTCTGAAGTGTGTTAGTCAATGCAGTGTGGGGAAGTCATTAGTTCTGTCTTCCAAATAGAGGCATTTCCCACATCACATCAGAAATGAAAGTCATGGTCATGAAAATCAGAGGTTCTGTGTGAAAGTGCTAAGTGGAAAGTTACTTCCTATTTTTAATAATAGTTTTATTGCAGTATAATTGACAATCAACTGCACATATTTAAAGTATAAAATTTGATAGGTTTTTACATGGATATACCCATGAGACCATCACCACAGTCAGCACAGTGAATATGTCCATCATCCTCAAAAGTTCTCTCTGTCCGTTTGTCATCCCTCCCTCTCACAGTGCCACTCAAGCCCCAGGCAACCCTTGAGCCACTTTGTGTCTCGAGAGTTTGCAGTTTTTAGAGATTTATATAAATGCAGGTATTAGTATGTACTCTTTTTTGTTGTTTTTCTGGCTACTTTTACTTGGTATAATTATTTTGACATTCATTCACGTTGTTTATCAATAGTCTGTTACGTTTTACTGCTAAATAGTGTTTTGCTGTACGGAAGTGCTACAAGTGTTGACCCATCCATCTGTTTGATGGACATTTGGGTTGTTTGTTAGTTCTTGGCTATTTCAAAGAAAGCTACAGTGAACATTTGTGCACAAGTCTCTTTACAGCCATATGTTTACCTTTCTCTTGGGTTATACCTATGGGTGGAATGGCTGGGTCATGTGGTAGGTGTCTGTTTAATTTAAGAAGCTGACAGAACTTTCTAGAGGGGTTGTACCATTTTGCATTTCCATCAGCAGTGTGTGCGAGTTCCAGTTCCTCCATATCCTCACCCACACTTGGTATTTTAAGTAGGAAAAATTGTAATGTGTTACACAGAACCCAGAGCTTCCCAACAGTTTCCTAAAATCCAAGTAAACACATGGAGTGCCTGTAGGAAAACAGCAAGCTGTAATGTTGGGCTGTAAAAAGCTTAAAACATCGCTTCTTTATCACCAAAAACTAACGTGGTTGCTTTGTGATGCTTTTTTTAGGACATCCGAAATGCACATCACTTTTGATGATGCTGAATGTCTTTGGAACATGTCAAGCTTTCCCCACAGATTGTTAAAAATGTTGGCTTATCCATGTTGCTTAATCTTTGATTTATGGCTCCTATCTTCGGGCTAACCTCTTTCTGTAAACTACACAATGTTTGTACAAGTTCAGCTATTTCATTCTTATTTCTAATCTTAACGGGTTGTTTTCTCCCTAGTGTCCATGTTTCCCCACCAAATAGGTTAGAAGAAAGTATTCACTCTTTCAGTTCACCAAATACTATTCAATGTCTTAGTATGTTTTCAGAGTCTGAAATAAGTTAATGCATTTCCCTAAAAGCCTTGGCTAGCTCTTACAGAAAGCCTTTCTTTTCTGGCCCCTACTCTTCCCATTGCTTGCTCCAGTGTGCCTCACACCAAAGCCCTCCTGGGCAACGGCTGCCTGCTTTCCCTCCTTTCCCAACTTCACTTCCACTAGGCTCCCTCCCCAGCAGGCTACGGAGAAGAAAATTAAAATGGTACATCAGAATGTTTCTCCTCCGCTTCCATCTTGTCTGCCTTTTAGTGGTGACTCTTGGAAGTTCACAGAGTCACTCCCACTTCTCCCACAGTCTATCTTCAGCTTTAGGTCTTGTCACATAATTCAGTGCACACTGGAGACATCTTTTACGGCAGGGCACTTAACCTGAAAGAAATCCGTGTCTTGCTCAAGGCCTAAGATGATGAGATAAGTGTAGGTTCTTATGTCTTCCTTCACCTGTATCCACACTTTACAGACTTGGCAGCTCTACACCAAGGTTTGTGCTCTGGGGTTGTTGCTAATGACTTGTTTCATTACGGATGGATTTTCCTCTCTGTTTTTCTTTATTTCTGTTGTTGACTGCCAGGTGCAGAGAAATGTACTTCTTCTCCCGCATTTTTAAGTAGAAGTCTTTATAAAAACTTTTGTAAAAATAAAGATGCTGATGATACCAAAAAAAAAAAAGTTGGCTTATCTTTTTTTAATGTAAACAAATTTTCCCCAAACAGCTGCCCCCAAAAAAACCATTATATTGAGAGATATGAGTATTCCATGAAGATTTGGGTATTAAGAACTAAAAGACTAGGGGGCTAGCCCTGTCGCCTAGTGGTTAAGTTTGGTGTACTAGGTTTCAGCAGCCCAGGTTCAGTTCCCAGGCACAGACCTACACCACTCGGCAGTGGCCATGCTGTGGCAGTGACCCACATGCCAAATAGAGGAAGATTGGCATAGAATATAGCTCAGGGTGAATCCTCCTAAGCAAAACAAAAAAAAAAGAAAAAAGAAAAAAGAAAGAAAGAACTAAGAGACTGAGAAGCATTCTGTAGCACATGAGTTTATTTCAGGTTTTCCCCTGGAGTATACAGTGGGATTGCTCTCTCAGCCCACCCACCCTCACTTCGCCTCCCCACCTTAGAGTGTGCCACTCCTTGGCGGGAGTTTTGAGAGCCAGTGTTCAATTCATCCATCTCTTCCTTTGCCGCACTGCCAGCACTCAGTGGCTACTCCATCCACCTGGTCCCAGAGAATGATGACCCGAAGCCCAGAGTCCCCAGCCAACTTGTGATGGGCAGTTTGGTTTGAGGAAGAACCTTTATGGTGTTAAGCCACTGAAACTTGAAGGTTGTCACCACAATATAACACTACCTAGCCTGCCAAGCACATGGAGTTAATTTTGAACACTCATGCTTTGCTAGGAAAGCAAAACTCCTCAAGGTTTTCAAGTTTATTGCCGAAGAGTTATACTGAATATTCTCATGTATTTTGTCATCTCTTTATATCATCTTTATTTCTAATTTTATTGCTCAGAAAAGAACCAGGAAACTTTATTTTTTAAGTTAAATGTCCAAATATGTCCTGTTTTATATGTTCCACAGAATGTATGTTCTCTATATGAGAGTTCACTAGAGCTATTATACTACTGCAAATTGTTTTATTCCTATTCTTTTGTTTTTTTTTTTTTTTTTTGCTTTCTAGATAGCCTGGTCATTTTTAAGAGCTATTTTCAACAATCCACTAAAATTTCTTATCAAATTTCATTTGTTTGGGGAGATTTTTTGCTGTGTTCTACAGCTGGCTAAATGTAGACCAAATTTGACTACCATATCTCCTGTTTAATCTGCCAGGGGTATATAAAATCTGTTTGTCCTGTTAACGCCCTAACAGTCTTAACCGCCCTTAAATACCTGTTTGTCTAAATATGTCCCCATCTGTTTGTTTCTCTCTTTAATCTCTTTGACTTTCATTAAGGACACACAGTTGTGCTTTTTCTTTTCTTTTTAAGGTATACTTTTTGGTGAGGAAGATTGGCCTTAAGCTAATATCTGTTGCCAGTCTTTCTCTTTTTTCTCCCCAAAGCCCCAGTACATAGTTGTATATCCTAGTTGTAAGTCCTACTAGTTCTTCTATGTGGGATGCGACCACAGCGTAGCTTGATGAGCTGTGTGTAGGTCTGCTCCAAGGATCTGAACCAGTGAACTCTGGGCCACTGAAGCAGAACAAGAGTCCTTAACCACTGCACCACCAGGCGGGCCCCAACAGTTATACCTTTTAATCCATGCTGACATCCCATTTGAAAATACAAATCATCTGGCTCCCATTTCACTGATTTTAATTCTTATTTTTCCCTTTTTTTCTGTGTTTACTCTGTTCCTTAGACTGAAAGGTCTGATCACGTTTTTTAATTCCTTTTTCAGAACCACCCCTGAGCCTTGCTGTAGAAGGAAAACCCATGGTATGTCTCTCCCAAATGATTGCTCAAAATTTCACTGGCTGCTGACTCTGCCATCCTCAGCCAGCGGGCTCTGACCATTCATGAGGACAGATGGGACCTAGCTGGTGTTGGGGACAAACTGGACTGACTGCCCTTTGGAAGACCCTTCAAATAGACAGAACTGGGAAATTGAATGCTCACCAGTTGGCTGCAAAGGCCATGTTGGGGCCTGTGCTTTCTGACTAATGTATATCCCACTTCAGGGGCCCCCCTCAAACTGTATACTTTCCAGGGAACTGTGTTTTCCTTCAGGAATGCACTGCCTATGTGGAAGCTACACTTTGGCCTACCTCTCTCCTAAAACACAATGGCTTACACCCTAAGAAGTGGTCATAAGAGAACTGGAAGTGTTTAAGGACATATCACCTTGGTCCTGGCAGGCACAGGTCAGCCTGAATTCTCTGGCCTGGGTTGTTTGCAGATGAGAGAATCACCCTAGGCTTCGTCCCTGTGGGCCAATGTAATCTGTGCAATTGATAGTACGCCCTGTTCACCTGGACTAATGCTTTGGGTTGCTATGGAAACTTAAGGAGAAAGGCACTTGGCCTTCTAAGGTAGACACTGATGGTTTATGAGCTTTGTTCAGCTGGAAGGCTGGGGGGCATAGCTGAGGTCATAATTGCAGGTTGACCAGCAGGACCAATTCTGCTCAGAGTACACATTGGATGGATTTGGTCTTAGCTCCTGTTGGCTTAACTAATCATAATGTTTGACTGAATGGCATATTCATAGGAAAACTTGCCAGAAGCCAAGACCAGCATAATCGAAGACAGACATGTGGAAATGCTCCAGACAGAGGAGGAAAGAGAAGAGTAAAAAGAAATGAAGAACGTCTCCGAGAAATATCTGACTCAATGAGGAAATGCAACATAAGAATTATAGGTATTCAAGAAGGAGAAGAGAAGAAGAATGGAGCAGAAAGCATGTTCAAAATAACAATAGCAGAGGACTTCCCAAACCTAGGGAAAGAGAGGGAAATCTGTGTGGAAGAAGCTTCCAGATCTCCTAGATTTTTCAATGCAAAAAGACCTACTGCAAGGCATATAGTAATAAATCTGGCAAAAATGAATGACAAAGAAAGAATACTCAGGGCAGTAAGGCAGAAGAAAATAACCTAAAAATGAACCCCTATAAGGCTTTCAGCGGATTTCCCTGCAGAAACCTTACAAGCTAGGAGAGAATGGAACAACTTATTCAAATCTTTAAAAGACAAAAATCTTCATCCAAGAATACTCTATCCAGCAAAAATATCCTTCAGATATGAGGGAGAAATAAAAACTTTCCCAGACAAACAAAAGCTAAGAGACTTCATAGCCACGAGACCCCCTCCCCAAGAAATCCTCAAGAAGACCCCATACTTGAAAAAAAAAGAGAGAAAGGGGTCACAAAACACAGAGTAAGGAGATAAATATTTAGACACAATCAGAATATGATAGCAAATACTCAAGTACAGCATTAAGCTGAAAGGAAGGAAAACACCAAAAACAAAGATAATCCTGTAATTTGAACCACAAACTAACAACACAAGATGGAATAAGATATGAGAAAAACAACTGAGGAGGCAAGGAGGAAAGGGACTGAATCGGTTTAGACTAAGGAAATAAGAGGCCATCAGAAAATGGACTATCTTATACATGAGATTCTGAATACACACCTCAGGGTAACCACTAAACTAAAAAAGCAGAACAGAGACACAAATAATAAATCAGGAGAAAACAAAGAAACACATCATAAAACACTACATAATTCAATGGGTAGACCAAAATACACAGGACGAGAAACAAAGGCAGTGCAGGAAAACTGGAAACAATAAAGTGTTTTATGTAATAAAACAATAAAATCACGGCATTAAGCCCTCATACATCAATAATCACCCTAAATGTAAATGGATTGAATTCTCCAATAAAAAGATTAAAGAACAAGACCCAACAATATGCTGCCTCCAGGAAAAACATCTCAGCTCCAATGACAAACACAGTCTCACAGTGAAGGGATGGAAAATGATACACCAAGCTAATGGCCAACAAAAGAAGGCAGGTATTGCAATACTTAAATCAGACAAAGTAGACTTCTAGATAAAGCAGGTAAAGAGAGACAAAGAGGGACAGTATATAATGATCACAGGGGCACTCCATCAAGAAGAAATAACACTTATGAATATATATGCACCCACCACAGGAGCACCAAAGTTCATAAAGCAACTATGAACAAACCTAAAAGAAGATATTAATAACACAATAATAGTAGGGGACCTCAACACTCCACTCACATCAATGGATAGATCATCCAGACATAAAGTCAACAATGAAACAGTCAGATTAAATGAAAAGCTAAGCCAGTTGGACTTAACAGACATACATAGAACACCCCACCCAAAAACAGAAGAATAGCGGCCATCCTGGTGGCTCAGTGGTTAAGTTTGCATGTTCTGCTTCTCAGCGGCCCAGGGTTTGCTGGTTTGGATCCTGGGTGTGGACATGTCACTGCTCTGCAAAAGGTCATGCTGTGGTAGGCATCCCATGTATAAAGTAAAGGAAGATGGGCACGGATGTTAGCTCAGGGCCAGGCTTCCTCAGCAAAAAGAGGAGGATTCACAGTAGTTAGCTCAGGGCTAATCTTCCTCAAAAAAAAAAAAAAAAAAAAAAACCAGAAGAATACACCTTCTTCTCAATTGTGCATGGAACATTCTCAAGGATAGACCATATGTTGGGAAACAAGACAAGCCTCAGTAAATTTAAGAAAATTGAAATAATAGCAAGCATCTTTTCTGATCACAATGCTGTAAAGCTACAAATTAATTACAAGTAATAAGCTGTGAAAAGGAGAAAGATGTGGTGACTAAACAATATGCTATTGAACAAGCAATGGATCATTGAAGAAATTAAATGAGAAATAAAAAAAATCTGGAAACAGATGAAAATGATAACATACCATGCCAACTCATATGGGATGCAGCAAAAGCTGTATTAAGAGGACAATCCATCTCAATACAGTCACAACCTAATAAACAAGAAAAATCATAAAATAAGCAATTTCAAATTACACCATAGTGAATTAGAAAAAGGCAAACAAACAAAGCCCAAAGTCAGCAGAAGGAGAGAAATAATAAAAATCAGAGCAGAAATAAATGCTATTGAAACAAGAAAGACAGTAGAAAGGATCAATGAAACAAAGAGCTGGTTCTTTGAGAAGACAAATACAATCTACAAATCCCTAGCCAGACTTACAAAGAAAAAAAGAGAGAAAGCTCAGATAAACAAAATTAGAAATGAAAAAGGAGAAATAACGACAGGTACCACAGAAATACAATGGATTATAACAGAATGCTATGAAAAACTATATGCCAACCAATTGAAAATCTAGAGAAAATGGATAAATTCTTAGACTCTTACAACCTCCCAAAGCTGAATCAATAAGAAACAGACAATATGAATAAACCAACCACAAGGAAAGCAATTGAAACAGTAATCAAAAGCATCCCAAAGAATAAAAGCCCAGGACCAGACAGCTACCCTGGGGAATTCTACCAAACTTTCAGAGAGGATTTAATACCTATCTTTCTCAAGCTATTCCCAATAATTAGGGAAGATGGAACACTTCCTAACACATTCTACAAGGCCAGTATCACTCTGATACCAAAGCCTGACAAGGACAAGAAAAAAGGAAACTACAGGCCAATATTGCTGATGAACATAGATGTAAAAATCCTCAACAAAATATTGGCAACCCGAATTCAGCAATACATCAAAAGGATCATACATCATGATCAAGTGAGACTTGTACCGGAGACACAGGGTTGGTTCAACATCTGCAAATCAATCAACGTGATTCACCGCATCAACAAATTGAGGGATAAAAACCACATGATCATATCAATAGATGCAGAGAAAGCATTTGACAAGATTCATCAGCCATTTATGATAAAAAAAACTCTTAAGAAAATGGGGATAGAAAGAAATTACCTCAACATAATAAAGGCCATATATGACAAACCCACAGCCAATATCATACTCCATGGGCAAAAACTGAACACCATTCCCCTGAGAACAGGAACAAGACAAGGATGCTCACTCTCACTACTCTCATTCAACACAGTACTGGAGGTTTTGGCCACAGCAATTAGACAAGAGAAAGGAATTAAAGGAATCCAAATAGGGAGTGAAGGAGTGAAACTCTCACTGTTTGCAGATGACATGATCTTATATAGAACCCCCCCAAAAATCCGTCAGGAAACTAATAGAAATAATTAACAACTACAGTAAAGTTGTGGGATACAAAGTCAACTTACAAAAATCAGTTGCTTTTCTATATGCCAAAAACGAACTTACAGAAACAGAACTCAAGAATAAAATTCCATTTACAATCACAACTAAAAGGATAAAGTACCCAGGAGTAAATTTAACCAAGGTGGTGAAGGACTTATACAATGAAAACTATAAGACATTACTGAAAGAAATTGATAAAGAGATGGAAAGAGATTCCTTGCTCATGGACTGGAAGAATAAACATAGTTAAAATGCCCATACTACCCAAAGCAATGTACAGATTCAGTGCAATCCCAATCAGAATCCCAATGACATTCTTCACAGAAATAGAACAAAGAATCCTAAAATTCATATGAGGGAACCAAAGACCCCAAATTGCTAAGGCAATCCTGAGAAAAAAGAGCAAAGCTGGAGGTATCACAATCCCTGACTTCAAAATGTACTACAAAGCCATAATGACCAAAACAGCATGGCACTGGTACAAAAACAGACATGCAGATCAATGAAACAGAGCTGAAAGCCCAGAAATAAAAGCACACATCTATGGACAACTAATCTTTGACACTAATATTTACATTTATGCTTACCACATTGTCTGTATTCTGTAGTTTTCTATTAAGTCTTGAAATCCACTTTATTCTTCTTTTTTCAAAATTGTTATACCTATTCTAGATCCTTTACATTTCCACATCATGTGAGAGTCAGCTTGTCAATTTCAATAAAGAAACTGGAAGGGATTGAATTGAACCTATATATCAATGTTGAGGTAACTGACATTTTAGCAATTTGAATTTTCCTCTCCACAAGCATGATCCATCTATTTAAGTCTTCTTTAATTTCTCTCAGCAAAGTCTTGTAGTCTTCAATGTGTAGGCATTACACATATTCTGTTAAATTTTCTCTAAGAATTTCATATGTCTAGAGTTGTAAAGTAAATGATATTTTATTTTCATTTCAACCCAAATTTTTCACTGTTCATATTTAAAATACAATCATTTACTATATTTTATTCTGTATCCTTGCTAAATTCACTTACTGGATGTATTAGTTTTATTTTCAGATTTCTTAGGATTTTGTATGTGTAAATTGTCTATTGTGCAAATAAAAACTAATTTTATTTCCTGTTTTCCAATTTGTATCCATTGAAAAGTTTTTATTCTTGTCCTGTCACACTGGCTAGTACCTCTAACACAACATTAAGTAGAAATGAGAAGAGTGGACCTCATTTCTTCTTTTCCAATCTTAGGAAGAAAGCATTAAGTTTTCACCATAATGTCAGCTGTAAGTTTTTCTAGATGCTCCTTATTAATTTGAAAAAGTCCCATCTATTCCTAGTTTCTGAGAGTTAGTTTTTTATTGTTGTTTATCATGAGTGGGTACTGAATTCTGTCAAATGCCTTTTCTGCATCTATAGAGATGAACATATGGTCTTTCCTTTTTCTTCTGTTAATATGGTCAGTGTTATTTCCTGACTTTAATGTTGATCCAATTTTACATTCCCGAGGTAAACTCTACTTGTTCATGATATGTTCTCATCTTTATATACTTCTGTGCAGCTAACTCTGGCTTGAATAGTCTAAACTCCTTGACCTCCCTGATGTCTGATTTCTTTCTCCTCAACTCAACTTAGTGAACCCCTGGGCTCTGAGATATTCCTCCCTGAGGATTTATCCTGGAGACTTCCTCCAGGCTGCAAACTGGGGCAAGCACAGAGCTCACCTGATTTTTCTCTTTTCTTAAATATCACAGTTCTGTACTGTTATTTAATGTCTGAAAACCATTGTTTCATATGTTTTGTCCAGTTTTCTAGTTGTTTGAGGTAAGAGGGTAAATCTAGTCTCTCTTGTTTTTTTAAAGATTGGCACCTGAGTTAACATCTGTTGCCAATCTTCTTTTTTCTTCCTTCTTCTTCCCAAAGCCTCCCCAGTACATAGTTTTATATTCTAGTTGTAGGTGTGCTGTGTGGGACACCACCTCAGCATGGGCTGATGAGCAGTGCCATGTCTGTGCCCAGGACCCAAACTGGCAAAGTGCTGAGAGGCCGAAGCAGAGGGCATGAACTTAGCCATGCAGCCAGCCGCAAATCTAGTCTCTTTTATTCCATGACGGATGGTAGTGGAATTCTTACCTCCACCCCCCGCAATACGTTTTTAAAAAATGGAGTTGTCAGGGCTGGCCCCGTGCCCGAGTGGTTAAGTTCCCACGCTCTGCTGCGGCGGCCCAGTGATTCACCAGTTCAAATCCTGGGTGCGGACGTGGCACCGCTCATCAAGCCATGCTGAGGCAGCATCCCACATGCCACAACTAGAAGGACCCACAACTAAGAATATACAACTAAGTACCAGGGGGCTTTGGGGAGAAAAAGAAAAAATAACGTTTTTTAAAAAAATAAAATAAAAAATGGAGTTGTCATGTTTCTTGTCAACTTCATCTGAAATTTAAAAGGCAAAATTTAGCCCAAAACTTCTTTGCAAAGAAGAACATTCACAGAGGAACTTCTCTACCTGATAAACTCTATAAAGCTATAATAATTAAAGTATTATCATATTTGCACAGAAATGGCCCATTCTGGTACAGAGTGGGGAGTCCACAAAATTATATATATACATAAATATATAAATATACATACATATAAATACATACATGTATATGTGTATGTATGTATTTAGAGGGATTGTATATATGTATTTAGAGGGATATGTATTTGGCATTTCAAATGCTGAGCCATAAAATTTGGATTGATAGATATGAACAAATAAACAAAAATACTATATTCCAAATTAGAAAAACAAGAGGGATTTGGGGAAAATATTTGCAATGCATACAACAGAAAAGATATTAGTATTCAGAATATAGAAAAAATACCTATAAGTAAAACAGATAAAGATAACCTATCCAAAAGAAAAAATTTGGAATAATGAAACAAGTAATTGAAGGAATAAACATATGAATGATACCTAATTTTATGAGTAATCAAGGAAACACAAATAAAATGAAGAAAATATCAAGTGGGCCAAAATAATTTTTTAAATTAATGTATAAGTCAGGTTCCAGTGAAGAAAACAGAACCTATGCTAGATAGTTCAATAGAGAAACTGTAAGACAGAGAAGTTGTTGCAAAGGTCTAAGAAAACCTAAAAAATGCCAAAAGGGGAAAGTGAGACTCACCAAAGATTAGCAACAATAGGATCTCCTTTAAGCTGTCAGAGACTGAATGTTCGTGTCTTCCCAAATACTCCAAAGGTATTTGGAGGTGGGGTCTTTGGGAGGTGATTAGGTCATGAGGCTGGAGCCCTTATAAATGGGATTAGAATCCTTATAAAAGAGACCTCAGAGAGCTCCCTTGCCCCTTCCACCCAATGAGGACTCAGGATAAGAGGGCTGTCTATGAACCAAGAAGTGGGCCCTCACTGCACAAGCGAATCTGCTGGCGCCTTGGTCTTGGACTTCCCAGCCTCCAGAACTGTGAGGAATTCTGTTGTTTATGAGCCATCCAGTCTGTAGCATGCGTCCTGTGTTAGCAGCTCAAATGAACGAAGACACATGCGCTGCTGGTAAGAGTATGAATCATTGCAGCCTTTTAGAAAGGTAGTTTGACCATGTCTGGAATGTATTTAATCCTCTGTGATTTTGTCCTAACCAAATAAGGGTGTGAATAAAGATCTAGCCATAAGCATATTTATTTCATATTTGTTCATAATAGCAAAAATTGGAAATAATATACTACTATTCAAATATTGTATTTAGACTCAGTTTGATGGAAAACTATGCTACCATTAAGATAAAAATGTAGAATAATATTTAAAGACGTGAAGGAACATTTACAAAGACCTAAATTTAAAAAACACTTTGAAGATATTACATTGCTCTTTTTAATTTTAAAAGTATATATAGTACATATCTTTGCAGATGTAATTATATATAATTTGCATATATATGCATAGAAGTAGCCTATATATTTAAATATATAATAGTGGGTATCGTAGAGTGGGGTTTTAACTGTTTTTAATTTTGTTATTTTTCCTTATCTCTATTCTTTACAATCCATATGTATTCTTTGTATAGAAAAACGCTAGTTGTGTACAATTCACTTTCAATTAAATTCATTTATTGGACTTTATTCTCAAGAACAGATGTGGAGGAGGGCACAAATTAATCTACAAGGATTCTTCTAACTCTATTTTTGGTAGCGTTAAAATGAACATACCCTAAATTCCTAACATAAAGACGTACAAAACGCTAGGAAAAATTTTTACCCAAAAAAGTAGGACCTCATTCTTGGTTGAAATCTCTCTCTTTCTCTCTGTTTCTCTCACTCACTCACTCACACATACACACACACACACACACACACACACACACACACACACACACACTTATAACAAAGCCTGGGGTTATCTGTCAGAGAGATTTATTTTTATGCTATATATACACCACGGCGTGAATAGTGATTATCTCTGTCATGGAATTCCATCTAGTTTAGGGGTTTTGTTTGTTTGTTTGTTTGTTTGTTGGCCTTTTTTCTTACCCGTTGAATAAAAGGTTATTTATTGATCATCTACTGATGTAATGAACGGGCATTACTTCTGTGTAAGGGGGGAAAAGGTTGTTAACGAAAAACTTGCATCCTTTTGGATTCATATTTATCTACAGCCAAAGAAAAAGCTTTTTCGTCTTCCTCTTTCTTTCCATTTAAACGTCGAAAGAGCAACACACGTTTGCAACTCCCAGCGAGACAGAAAGGCAACTCTGGAGCCCAAGAAGAAACGTTGCGCGCAGGCGCCATGCTTTTGCAGAGCATGCTGGGAAATGTAGTTCCAGTGGGCCGCGTGAGCAGGCGCACTTCCTGGCTTCAGGTGTTGAGGATACCCTGGCTGTGTTCTGAATTTTTCAGTGGAGCCGGTTAGTTTGTTATCTCCCCTGCGCTTGCATCTGGGTGGCAGTTGGGGAGGTTGCTCCCCTCAAGGGTTGAGGCGTGGCGAGAGGGGCATGAGAGACTGCACTGGCCCAGCTTAGTGGCAGGGGCGGAAGAAAGGCGGAGATTGGGCAGTTGAGGTTTGATGTTTGGTTCGCGTTGGAGTCACGTGCAGAGTGCTGCCCTGGACCCCGCGTCCCGGTTGTGCAGGCCTACGACTGTCTCTGGGTTATGAGGAGGCAGAGCCTAGCTGTGCATCCAGCCTTAAGGGAGAGGAGTTTGGACTCCCACTTCGGAGTTGAGGGTTAGGCAAACAGCTTGGGGCTTTGGGGGCTTTGGCTATCATGGGATCTGTCGGGCAGGCAAATACAAAAGACCACTCCAGACCTGGGCAGGGAATTGCAGGAAAATTGATCTAGAAGCTCAGTGGCCCTAGAATTTAGGTTTCCTGACACCCAGTCCTTTGCTCTTTCCTGTGGAATGTACCTCCTCTAGAGGTAGTTTTCTGTTTTATTTTGTTGGTAAATTTTTGAAGGCTCTTGTGTAAAGAGCTGTGGCATTGATTCCCTACTTTCTGTGGCTTTTAAACAGCAGTTGACTGTTCTTCTTTGAGTTGGCATTTGTGAATGCACTTTCAACAAGTTAAAGTGCTTTACAATTATTATTATTATTAATAAACAAGGAGGGGGACGGTGTACTAGATGTCACCCATCTTGGGAGAGCCAGAGTTTTAGGGTTAACTCTGTGTCTGGATTGCCAGATTGGAGCTGTGTCCCTGGACACTGCAGTGACCGTAGAGACTTGGCTGGGAAGAAATCTGTTCCTAGACTCGTTCTGACCTTATTTTTAGGGAGGGTGTGAGTTACATCCAGGGAGTCAGACAGGGTCCCCATAAAGGCAATCCTGATTTCTCAGGACCCCTTTTCTTCTTTAGCTCTGTCTTCTGAAGTCTCTACTTGATTAGATGAGATGGCAAGAAGGAGGACCTGACCATTGGCCCCCTACTACCTTGTTTTTTGTGAGCAAAACTTTTCAAGGCTTTTGTACCTTAAGCTGGGTTTACTTTCTAAAGTTAACACCTGAAGTTTGGAAAGTCACATGGAGTTAAATATGTCTTGAAATTCTCTTAAACTGTTCATAATTTACATATATACCACTATGCAGCAATATATATATGAATGTTCCAAAATATATTCTTCAAACATTAAAATATCTCTTAGCATGGCAAGATGCTCACTTATGAGAGGCATGTAAGAGTTGAGGAATTGAGGAAACAGCAGACTCTTCCATCTCACACTTCACTCCAGATAGCGTACTTTCTTGAGCCTTTTTGGCAGATTTGTACACTTGGAACATACAAGTTGATCTGTACTGCAACTCGGCTTTATTTTTTCTTTCCTGAAATATCATCTCTGTGTCCAGACGGAGGAAAGATTTTCTTTCTTTCATTCATTGACTAAATCTTGAGAGCCAGCTTTTTGCCAGGTAAGGGTTGAGGCTCTGAGGTTACAGCAATGAACAAAACAATGAACAAATACAGCAATGAGAAAGTCCCTGTCTCCATGGAACTGACGGTCTGGGATGAGCACACAGGTGATAAACAAGTAAATACAGAGTGTGTCAGATGGTGACTAGAGGAGGAAACTGTACTAGAGAAATGGGGTTAAGGAGGGCCTGGGACAGCTGTTATTTCCTATAGGGGTTCAGGGAAGGCTTCCCTGGTGGTGTGACATTGAGTAGAGACTTGAAACTGAGGAGGTGAGCTTTGCAGATATCTGGTGGTGGGGGCATTTCCCAGGTAGAGGGAGCAGCATGAACAAAGGCTCCAAGGTGCACATGTGCTCAGCCTGTGTAGGGAGCATCAAGAAGACCATTGTGGACAGAGGGGTGAGTGACACAGCATAGTCGCAGTTGAGGTGAGAGGGTGAGAAAGGTCCAGATCACACAGGGCCATGTAGGCCGCTACGAGGAGTTTGGTTTTCACTCTGAGTGAGAAGGGAAGCCATAGGAAGGTGGTTGTAGTTGTTATTGTTTAATCAGCTTTGTCAAGGTCTAATTTGCATACAATTTACCAATTTTCCTGGGAGGATTTTGAGAGGAGAAGTCACATGATTTGACATATTTTAAAGGAACCAGTTTGGAGGGTCTGTTGAATAGACTGTAGGGGAGCAAGAGCAGATACAGGGAGATAGTTTCAGCAGCTAAGGCAGTAAGCCAGGAGAAAGAGAGACGATGTCCCATTTCCTTCCCCTTCCTGCTCTCTCAGCCACACTTCACTCACATCAGACCTCCACTCCTCCCCCATCTTCACTCTCAGTTCATGATCCTGCTTCCTATTTCACTGAGAGAAGAGAACAACCAGACAAGAACTTCCAAAGGCTGTCACCATGACCTCCACCAGCCTTCCTGGAGGACTTCCCATAGGGTCTGTCTTCCTCCTCTTACTACAGAGAAAAGGTCTGTGCTCTGATTTATGGCCAGCCCCTCTGCTGTGCATTAGATCCCACCTCCTCTCACCCACCCAGGACAGTGCCTGAGATAATTGGGCAAAATTCCTGATAGTTCTGCTATTTGTTTTTTGTTTGTTTGTTTGAATATATAGGCAACATTAATTTTTCCAGAAAAATTCAAAGAAAATGCTGATTTAAGAAAATTTATAAATGATCTAATATCCATGAACACTAATTTGCTCTGGAAGAAATCTCTACTAATATATTAAGCTTCTGTCCTTCTTGAGTTACAAGGGACTTGTGTTAAAAGAGTTCACCTATAGCCCCATTGGAACAGAACCAAACACATAGCATTTCCTTCCCTTCCAAGCCCATCTCATTTTCAGTTTAGGTGACTTCAAACATAGAAAAGAAAAGACACCTTTGTCAGCTCTCACAGCTCTGGTATCTATATTTTCAACCTGGGTTCAGACCACTCAAAGGTATCCTGATTGCACTTCACTTGTGTACATATTCCAGTGTTGTTGGTGAATGGAGGTTTACAGGCAATAAGTTGCTTGTGTCAACTATGAAGCTTTCCATTTAAAATGGTTACAGCTTTCTACCTGTTTGATTAAAAACCAGCACATTATTATGATAATCGTTATTTAAACATTTACTTTATAATATAGTCATGTCTTTAGTGAGACTCAGAAAAACTTAAATAGTCCATTGCTCTTTCAAGAAAATCTCTACAGACTTCTGAACCAATGATTTAAAAAGAAAAGTTTTTCCTCTACAAATTTGATTAATAATTCAAATATTTTCTTCTGGTCAGTCTTTTCATAAATAGTGTTTGGACCATTTTAAAATGGAGAGAAATAATACTGAACTTGAGAATCGGGGAGAAGCTATAGTGCTAGCCCTGCCAGCGGCTAACTGTGTGACCTCAGCAAGTCACTTAATCACTGTTGGCCTGAATTGCATCTTGAGCAAACCAGGGAATTAGCCTTAATGTTTCCTGAGCCTCTTTGTAGTTCAAATGTGTTACAGAACCGCGGCTCACGTCTGATGTGCAGAGAGAGCAATACTACAGCAGCAGCTTTTGAGAGAAAAAGAGCTTTATTGCATGGCCAGCCAGCAAGGAGACAGGAGGCAAGGCTCAAATCCATCTCCCCAAGCTGAATGAGGACCGACTTTTAAGGAATTGGGCACGGGAGTGGTTATACAAAAGTGCTAACTTGGTGGAATCTGATTGGAGGGTGGGAGTGTAACAGTCTTATAAGTCTGATGTCCTACAAGTGAAGGGACCCCTCGCTTCTTATTAGCTTCCCCACTCCACTTTCTCTTTATATTGAGTTCTGTAGTTGGGGAACTTTTGGTTCCTACACAGCTAGAGGTCACCTGAGGACAAGGTTCCCATCTTCTGAGCATACTGCAGCTACATGACTTGCAGTTTTTGCTCTTTACACCTGCAAAACGACTTTTGATACAACTTTGTTAATGATACAATAGGACACAAAAGGGCCCCTCCGAATTGGCCTATGATGGTTACAAGTGAAGTGATATCATCTGTGGGGTTTAGAAAGCAAGAGCCTCTAGCAGTCCTTGTGTTCAACATCTTATCTTTACTACTCTAACATCAACGTCAGCCTTGGAAAAGGAAAGAATTTACAGTTGGATGGTCTGAGGGTTGTGGCAAAGATTAGGATAGTCACACATCTTTTCCTGGCTGATTGTGGAGATGGTTAAGAACTGAGAGCATAGTACCCACAGGAGGTTTTTAATAACAGATGTCAGGTCACTAGGATACTTGGAAGTAAAGAAGGCAGGGTCTACGTTACATTGTTGGTGGGTGGTCATGGGTTCTGTCTGGCTACTCTGATCCAGACACTTCAGACTCAGCAGTAGCAGCACAGGTACAGTTTAGAACTCTGATATGGTGGCTTCCAGAAACTAAACTGATAAAGGAGTAAATATCAGTTTGTAGAATACTAATCAGCAAGTACTCATTAAAACATCTGCTATGCAAGGGGCACCCTACTAAGTACATGGGGATTTTTTGAAAAATCAGTGATCATAGTCCTTGCTCAGTGCAGTGGGTTCTTGGACCCAATTCCAACGTGTGTGTGTGTGGAGGCTTCCCCACACCAACAAGCAGTTCTTGGATGCCAGCAGAGTCTCCAAGAATTCAACTCAATTCTGACACTATCTACCTGGAGATAGAATCAGATTCCACAGGTAAAAGGCTTAGTCCCACGAGACTGCCCTCCACTTCAAACACTGGTCTTAATCCCAGGTTTGTTACCTGTGCTTCTGACCAACCGGCTCCAACCTGGAGGTTCCAATAACCCCCTCCAACTCAGGATGCCTGTTGCAAGTCCAGGTTGTTACCTGTGCTTCTTACTTACTGACACCCTCTTCAGGTTCAATTAATTTGCTAGAACAGCTCACAGAACTCAGCAAAACACTTACGTTTACCAGTTTATTAAAGAGTAGAACAAAGGATACAGATGAGCATCCAAATGGAAGAGATGTGTAGGGCGAAGTATGAGGGAAGAGATGCAGAGCTTCCACCCGTTCTCCAGGCACACCACTCTCCCAGCACCTCCTTGGGTTCGCCAACCCAGAAGGTCTCCAAGAAAGGGCCAAGGAGCTGTCATTTGGGGTTTTTATGGAGGCTTCCTTATGTGGTCATGATTGACTAAGCCATTGGCTATTCGTGACTGATTGAACTTCAATCCCCCCCTCCTCCCCAGAAATTAGGGTGTGGGACTGAAAGTTCCAATCCTCTGATCACGTGGCTAGTTCTCCTGACAACAAGCCCCCACCTTTGGGTGAGGTCCAAAAGTCACCTTCATTAACATAAACAAGAAATTCCAAGAGTTTTGGGAGCTGTGAACCAGGAACTGTAAATGAAAACCACATATATATGAGAAATATATTTTGGTCATCTGAATGACGAAATATGTATTTCTCATAAATCACAACATTGCACTTAGAAGTGTAAAAGCTGACTACAAGAAACATTAACTCTAATCTTGCTTTGCGGTTAGCAGGGGTTCAATAAACATTGAATTGAAAAATGTAATTAACAATGGTTTAGCTGTAAGTCAGTCTGCATAGAGAAAAGGGCAAAGATTAAATGATATTTTAGGATCCTAAATCCTAGGCAATTCTGAACTTTTTATGGCAATATCATAAGGCACTCTGGACACTTTCCTGGACTGTTGAGACGTAGGAAAACATAGTGTCTTGAATCAGACTTCTTTAAGATAGCAGGTCTAACTAGCAGCATGCTGTAGTATAAAGACCACTGAATTGGGAAGCAAGAGAAATCTCTATTCATTCACTCTTTCAAGAAACATTCATTAGATGTGTAATATGTGCCAGGTTCTATGTGTGGGACTGAAGATGGAAGAGTAAATAAGTCAGACAGTGTCACTGTCCTCAAGAAGCTTACTGTCTAGGAAGGAAGACAAGACATTGGAAGTCGAACATTAAAGTATAATTAATGTAGTAATAGGGGAAGTATAAGGTGCTATGAGTTAATTTTTGCAGGTAACATAATTATTATTAAAGTACATGGTATGGGGGCTGGCCCGGTGGTGTAGCATTGAAGTTCACGCACTCTGCTTCACTGACCCAGGATTCACTGGTTTGGATCCAGGGCACAGACCTAACACCACTTATCAAGCCATTCTGTGGGAGGCATCCCAAGTATTAAAAAAAACAAAAGTGGAGGAAGATGGGCATAGATGTTAGCTCAGAGCCTATCTTCCTCAGCAAAAAGAGGAGGATTGGAGGCAGATGTTAGCTCAGGGCTAATCTTCCTCAAAAAATATATATATGTGATATGATTGTAATGTGACTTTAATACATATAAATAAGTGCTCTTTCCAAAAAAGATTCCCTCCCCCTGAAAAGACTGTTTCAGTTTAAACACCCACTAACAGTGTATGAGAGCACCCATTTCCCCACATACTTAAACAAGTACTGGATATTATCTGTTTTTGACAGTTTTGCACATGTGATGTTTGAAAAATGATATTTCATTTAAATTTGCATTTCTATGATTAAAAGCAAAGTTGAAAATCTTTTCATATATTTATTGGCCATTTGCATTTCTTCTGTAAATTTCCTGTTCTTATCCTTTGCTCATATTTCTATTGCATTTTATTTTTTCCTAATTGGCTTGTAGGAACTCTATATAATAAAGCTAATGATCCTTTCATTTTATTAGCTACAAATATTTATTCCCAATATGACTTCTCTTTTTTAATGTTGTTGTTTGCCTTGTATGTTTGAGTAGTCAAATCTGAGAGTCTTTTCCTATATAAACTCCAGGTTTTATATTTTTTAAAGGATCTTCCTACTGCAAGATTATGAAAGTATTTTTCTAATATTTTTCTGGTTATTTTATAGTTTTCTTTTTTTTTTTCTGCTTTATCTCCCCAAACCCTTCCTGTACATAGTTATATATCTTAGTTGCAGGTCCTTCTAGTTGTGGGATTATAGTTTTATTTTCAATGTTTAACTTTCATTCACTTATAATTTATTTTTGTAAGGTGGTGGCAAGTTTATTTTTTCCTAAATGGATAAGCCAGTTGTCCTGAGATTGTTTATTGAATTTCCACCTTTCCCCAAATATTGGAAATGCCACCTTTGTCATATTGTTACCACACAAAGGGCACTATCTGCTTGCTGCAAGACAAAAGCCAATCGTCAGGTGGCAAGATGGTGGCAGAGAAAGGGCATTTTATTACAGCTTGCCAGCAAGAGGAAAGATGGCCAACAAATGTCCAGAAGAACCACCTTAAGGGGGGCACGGAATCTGGAAGCAGTTATATAGACCAATGAGTTATAGGGGAGGGGGTTAGGAATGTCGACCCTCTGGTGTTACAGACTGGGCATTGCCACACAAGATCTTTCGGTTTTCATTGATGATGGCTATCAGCATAGACTCTCTGTTTGGGGGTCATCACAGTCCTAAAGAACTCAAAAGAACGAAGTTATCATCTTATGGGAGCTGGAAGGTATATGGACAAGCAAGGGTCACAAAATCTACAGAGCAGGTGGATCTCCTGGAGGGTGCAAATCCAGCTGGGTTAGTTAAACCAGAGGTCATTCAGAGTTACAACGTGGTCTCTTTTCTACAGTATGGCTTGCCTTATTGTGTTGAGCCAGTTTCAATATGTTAAATTCCTATAAAGAAATGACCTATGTCTAGACTCTGTATTCTGTGTTATTATTCTTTCCGTCTATGCTTGTGTGAGTACTACCCTGTTTTGGTTAACGTAGCTGTATAATATGTTTTGATATCTAGTATGGACAAGTCACCCCCATCCTCATCTTTTTTTTTCTTTTTCAAAAGTGTATGTCATATAGGTGAAATTGGGGGGCGTGTCAGTTTCACAGGACTGCTGTAACAAAGTACCACAAACTGGGTGGCTTAAAACAATGGGAATTTATTGTCTGACTGTTGTGAAGGCTGCAAGTCAGAAATCTGGGTGTCAGCAGGGCCAGCTGCCTCTGAAGCCTGCACGGCCCCTTCCTAGCTGCCCGTGGTTTGCCGGCAGTCGTTAGCATTCCTTGGTTTACAGCTGCGTAACTTTAATCTCTGCCGTCATTGTCATGGGGTGTTCTCCCTGTGTCTCTCTGAGTCTTCACACGACCATCTTATATGTGACGCCAGGTACCTGAGGGTTACTATAGATATTAAGCCAATTTGCTGTTTTCCTTTTTAATTTGAGGGGTGGCTGGGGTCTCGAGGATTTGTGAACTTGTTTTGCAGAAGAAAGAGAGTGCCTTCAGGGAGATTGCAATCACTGGATGGCCAGCCCTCAGCAGCCCTTGAGGCCCAGAAGTCAGATTGCCCAGGGGCTTATTGGCTCCTCCTGCCAGCCCCTTAGCTCTATAAAACCCCCCTGCTTTCTGTTCTTGGGGAGGTGGATTTAAGTGCACCCAGACTTCCACCTACTCATTTTGGTCAATTCGAATAAATCTTTCTCCATCTCCAAGCACCGATGTCTCAGTGTTTGCCTTGTGCATCCAGCACATGAATTTGAAATTAAGAGGTTTGGTATCCTAAGGACACCAGTCATATTGGAGTGGGGGCCCACCCTACTCCAGTGTGACCTCATCATAACTAAGTATGTCTGCAATGACCCTATTTCCAAATAAAGTCACTTTCTGAGGTTTTGGGAGTTAGGACTTCAACACGGTTTTTTTGGGGGGTGAGGGGGACACTTTCAACTTACAACAGGAGAGAACTGGCATCTCTAAAATATTGAGTCTTTTCATCCAGAAACATGGATTTTCAATTGATTCTCTTCAGCTGCTGAGAAGTCAGCAGAGTGCTGCTGTTTTGAAGTTACTGTGCCTGTTTCTAATCCTGTTTTTAAAGAGATAAGCATATATTTAAAGAATTACGTAAACTGTGTCATCAGGCAGTAAAACATAAAACAAGGCTAAATGGTGCTCAAAAGAAAGATGTAAGCTGTCAGAAAATAGTTGAGGTAAATAGGAGATTAACTGAAATAAAACAAGGTATCTTTTTGTTTTTGCTGATAAACATTTTATTTTAGAATAGTTTTAGATTTATAGAGAAATTGCAAGGATGGTACAGAGAGTTCCCATGTATCCCACAGCCTGTTTTGCCTATTGTGATATTCTGATTTATACTAGGAAATATATATTGGGTCTTCATCCCCATTTCTGGCACAGAGCTCCTTAAACCCTTGGAATTTCCTACGTGATGAGAACAATAAAGTTGTCTTTCATTATGTTAATGAGGTGACTTTAAGACTGCACCTAAGGATGCGGGCTTGCTGCCAGGACAACGAACCATGTGATTAGAGGGTTGGAACTTTCAGTCCCACATCTCCCACAACTTACCAAGAAGGAGAGGGCCTGAAGGTTGAATCAGTTGCCAGTGGCCAATGATTTAATCAATTGTGACTATGTAATGAATCCTCCATAAAAAAATCCAAAGGACAGGATTTGGGGAGCTTCCAGGTAGGTGAACACATGTGGGTGCTGGGAGAGTGGTGCACCTGGAGAGGGCGTGGAAGATCTGAACCCTTTCCCTGTACCTTGTCCTGTGCTTCTCTGCCATGTGGCTATTCCTGAGTTATATCGTTTTATAATAAACCAGTATTCTAGGAAGTAAAATGTTTCTCTGAGTTTTGTGAGCCGTTCTATCAAATTAAACCCAAGGAGGAGGTGTGGGAGCCTCTGATTTACAGCCAGTCAGTCAAAAGTATAGGTGATAACCTGGGCTTGCCACTGGGGTCTCAAGGGAAGTGGGGCAGTCTTTTGGGACTGAGCCCTTAACCTGTGGGCTCTGGTGCTATCTCCAGGTAAATAGCCTCAGAACTGAGTTGAATTGTAGGACACCCAGGTGCTTGGTGGTGCGGGAAACTCCTCTCCCAACCACACACATTAGAATTGGTCTCAGAACCTTTACCTATTAACATTCTACATTAGTTTGGTACATTTGTCACAATTACTGAACCAAGGTAGATACATTATTATTAACTAAAGTCTGTATTTTATTCAAGCTAGTTTTTACCTAATGTCTTTTTTCTGTTCCAAGACCCTATCGAAGACACCATGTTACATTTAGTCCTCGTGTCTCCTTAGGCTCTTCTTGGCTGTGACATTTTCTAATCCTTTTTAAAATTATCATTATTCTTTGTGTGTGTGTGTGTGTGTGTGTGAGGAAGATTGGCCCTGAGCTAACATCTGTTGCCAATCTTCCTCCTTTCTTCTTTTTTTCTCCCCAAAGCCCGAGTATGTAGTTGTATATCCTAGTTGTCTTTCTAGTTCTTCTAAGTGGGATGCCAACACAGCACAGCTTGATGAGTTGTGTGTAACTCTGCACCCAGCATCTGAACTGGAAAACCCTGGGCCACCCAACTGGAGCGCACAAACTTAGCCACTATGCCACTGGGCCAGCCCCTATTCTTTTTGTTTTTTAACCTCTATGCTTCAATTTGAGTATTTTTTATTGGTCTGTTTATCTGTTAGCCCAGTCTGTTATCCCCATCCAGTAGAGTTCTTAATTTCAGTATTCATTCTGTTCTAAATGCTTATTTGATTCCTTTTGGTCTATTCCAAGTTACTATTGAAATTTTCCATCCTTCTATTTTGTCTGTCCTTCTGCTTTGTTGTCTCTTGATTATAGGCCAGTGATACCGAGAACTTTGTATGTCAATAAGTTTTTATTATGTGTTTGTCATCATGATGAAGGCACCATAGAGATTCAAGTTGATGGCATCTTTCACCAGGAAGAGTTCTCTTTCTTTCTTTTTGAAGTAGATAGGATCACCTCAGCCAAGCTGAGTTAGTTCAGGGTTGTTTGATAAGATTTATTTTACGTCTTGGTTGCTTCTTTTCTAGGATGTGGCCCTCCTGGGCACTCAGTAGAAAATGTGGCAGGTCTTTCTTTCCTCAGCCCAGAAAGATTGTGGAAGATTTTCTTTTCCATTCAGAGGTTTTCAGCTTAGCTCTTCAGACTCCCACCCCATTCAGCTTAAAAATTCACTCATACTTTTAGGGAAGAGTCTGGTCATGTGTTTGAGGCTGCTTCAGTCCCTCCTTTTGTCCCTGTAGCTACTTGTGAGTGCCAAAGTCTATGCAGTTTTCTTTGTCCTTCTGGAATGGCCTTCTGTGAGGAGTCAAGCTTGGATTCTCAGCCAGAATTGGCAAGAATTTAGTTCCTCCAGGTGAACAGTGGCTGTATATCCTCAGTGTCAGTTTATCACTCCTCTAGAGATTTCTTTTGCCTGTTTTGTTTTCAGGCTCTTCCTAAGTCTCCAGAAAACTTTTCTTTGCAAACAGAGGACATATCTTTTAACATCAGGTCCTGTATCTGTTATATCTTCTCCATTACCTGTAGAGTGTAAGGCAAGGGAGATTGTATTGCATGTGAAATATGGGAGGCAGTAATATCAAAGTTTTCTAGGTAAGTTGATTGGCTGTTTGACGTTTGAGGAATCTCATATTGTGGCACTTATCTTGATGAATTCTCCATGGTCCAGGATCTAATCTTCGTATTTGCAGATTAAGAAACCTGAAATCAATATAGAGACAGATTTAACCACGTAAGTTTACAAGGGATTGATGAGTTAAACAAAAAGTGGATTTATTTCACACTAACATCTAGAACTACTATGGAATTCAGATCTGCAAGTCCTCTGGCAAGAAAAAAAAAAAAGAAAACCAAATTCTCACCCTAATTTTTCTTGGCAAGCATAGAACTATACCAAGGGGAGTTAACGGTATTATGAAGATGTATAATTCTCTTAGATAATGCTATTTTATGAGTTCTAGCTCCATGATAGAGCCTTGCCTGCTTACAGAGATAAACGGGTCTAGCTGGTACTTGGTGCCAGTCTCTTTTCTCCCAGATGATGTATGAAATAGGAAGGACTTACCAATATTTGCATCTCTATCTTCTCTTTTCCTGTGTTCTGTTACCATTGCTTTACTTTTGATTGATCCATGTTTTTATGTGCATTGCTACCAAGAAGAAGGTTATAACCATGTACATTTATGCATAACCTACTTATGATATCCCTACACTTTATTTCCTGAGTTCAGTTTATATCTTACATCTATCTCTCTATATGTTTATATCTATATCTATATAAATAGATATACATAGATATTTATTTTCAGTGTCTTTGTAAGGAAACCTCAGTATTGCTGCTGTGTACTCTCAACAGTAGACACCAAATCAGGTACTCTTGGCCACTCTTGAACTTAGAACCCTGAACCCCTTTGGAACAACTTCCTAGCCCCTCACTTTGTCATTTTCAGTTGTTTGCTTTACTATTTCCTAAATGTTTGCAGGAGTGATCCCTGAGTGAGTATGTATTAGATGTTTTAGGAACCAGTGGCATTGGAGGCTATGCCACTGGACTTTACCTTGTAGGAATGAAAAGAACCAAGGCATTGTCAGATGCTGTACAGGGATGTGACAGCAGTGACAGGAGCCTTTTCTCATTGGATGAGCATAGCTCTATAATCATTACAGGGGACTGCAGTGACTATTTCTTCAAATGTCAAAACGTGGTAGTATGGGATTTACAGGTGCTTATCTGAGACTGGGTTTTGAGCTTAGGGACCAGAGATTTTTAATTTTATTTGTGCACAAATATATTTATTTTTATACTAAACAGGTGGTAGCTCTTCTCTTTAAAACCCTGTAAATAGGGGCCGGCCCTGTGGCACAGTGGTTAAGTTTCCAGGCTCCATTTTGGTGGCCTGGGGTTCACAGGTTCGGGTCCCCGGCACAGACCTAACAAGCTCATGAAGTCACACTGTGATGGCGTCCCACATAAAATAGAGGAAGATTGGCACAGACAGTAGCAACAGTCTTCCTCAAGCGAAAAGAGGAAGATTGGCAACAGATGTTAGCTCAGGGCCAATCTTGCTCACAAAAAAATAAATAAGGAAAGAAAGAAAAATAGAACATTGGAAATAGGTATGTTTATCTTGTTACCTTAACAGCATCAACATTCCTATATCTCAGAGTTCCTGAAGACGACTGAGGACATGATTCTGAGATCCATCATCAACACCCAAGCCCCTATCTTTCACCAAGAATGGGACATCAGCTTTTCAAATCAGATGTTATCTCCCAAGTAAGAAGAACCATACTAATAGATAACAGAGGGAAAAATGGACAAATGTCACAAAATACTTAGCCAAGAAAGAATCAGATATCTAAGTAACAATCAGATAGTTAGAAATCCTTGTAAAGAGTAGTCCATCTGTGCATCGTGGTGGTGGTACTAACAATACTGGTACTGGAGGTAGCTTTGGAAATATTGGTTAGTGTCTGCTGTGCAGAGCCCCCTGATCTGTATAGAAAACTGAGTTCATCTAGTGGAAACAACAACTTCATTTCTACATATCTTTATCCATCTTCTCACCTATCTCTGTGATCTCAGAGGAGGAGATGGCCCTCTTCCATTGTTAATCTCTCCATCTGTACCCCAGATTCCATTCTTTTTGACTTGTCTTAGGATCTTCATTTAGTGATTATTTCATGATTCAATCTTTTCCTGTTCTAATTTCAGACATTCAAAAGGTTTTATTGCTTTGAAAAAGTATTGTGCCTAATAATAATTTAATTTTACTTATCTTTCAATTTTATTCTCTCCTTTTATTATGAAACTCTTCATACTTGTAGCTAATAACTTCAATTCCTCTTCTGTTTCAGTGTTTGAAGCTAAATTGTCTTCTCTTTTTCTACTAAAATTATTCTGAAGAGAGTCCTGAATTCCAAATTCTTTCTTGAGAGCAACCCATTCTTTAATCCTTTCTTATTTTGTTTGGTGTTTTGTTTTCTTTTCTTTTGAGGAAGATTAGCCCTGAGCTAACATCTGCTGCCAATCCTCCTCTTTTTGCTGAGGAAGATTGGCCCTGAGTTAACAACTGTGCCCGTCTTCCTCCATTTTACATGTGGGACAGCTGCCACAGCATGGCTTGATAAGCAGTGCGTAAGTTCGCACCCAGGATCTGAACTGGTGAACCACTGAAGTGGAGTTAGCAAACTTAACCATTACACCACCGGGCCTGCCCCCTTTACTCCTGTCTGTATTCAGACTTTCTGCTGCATTTGTTATTTTGTCTTTGCTTATGTGACATCACTAGATTCTTTTCTATTCTAATCTCTTTCCAAATGCTTTTTCATTAGCTTCACTTCCTTCATAATAACAATGCATATACTTTTAAAGCCTATTTTCTACTTGTTTATTTTTTATCTCAAAGAATCCATGCATTCTGATATCCTCAAATAGTCTTTCTGTGTGATTAATTCTCTGATGTACTTTTTATATAATAACTATCAGACCAAATATCTCATTTGCATTCTATCCCCATAGTTTCCCCAGCTTAGAGTCTATCTCCACTTGAATGTCCTACTTCACCTTAAATCACTTGAAACTCAATATGGTAAAAAACGAAATCACTAGCTTTCCCTAAGTAGTCTCTTTTTCCTTCTTCAATATTTCTGTCATTAGTACCATATTAGTGGCACTATGATTTCCTCTATTGTTACCACAATTAGTTCCAGCCTTCTTGGCTAGAAACCAAGAAGTATCTTTATGCAGCTCATTTTGTAAAAGTTCCCCATAATCATGTCAGTATTTTTTCTTTCTTCCTTTCTGTGTTTTAGATTTACTCCTCTACTAAATTCTTACTATCATATTCCCAATCCAGGCCCGTATCATTTATATTACACTTTCTTGCTATATTTGACAGCCTTATTCTCTCATCATCCATTTTAGATGATACTAACAAGCATCTTCATCTAAAACACCACATGTTTGTCATGTTATTATTGTGACAGAAAACCTCAATGTTCCCATCTCCTCCTACGTGGCATAGAATTTCTCTTCTTAATTGTCAGAGTTCTTTATTATCCACTCCCATATCTTTATTCTTCTTTTTATTTATTTATATATTTTTTTTGCTGGGAAAGATTCACTCTGAGCTAACGTGTACTACCGATCTTCCTAACTGTTTTTCCTCCCTAAATCCCCAGTAAATCATTGTATATTCTAGTTGTAAGTGCCTCAAGTTCTTCTATGTGAGCCACCACCACAGCATGGCTACTGACAAATGAGTGATGTGGTTCTGCACCTGAGAACTGAACCTGAGTTGTCGAAGTGAAGTGCACTGAACTTTAACCACTAGGCCATCAGGGCTGGCTCATTCCTTTCTTATTTTTTACCCCTGCTTTCCAAAGCCGTAGGTTTGAATTAGTGTCATTGACTTGTTCTCATGTCCCATACTCTTCTGTATCTTTGCCTTTAATTATGCTATGCATTTTGTCTCAAAGCAGCCATTTCTTTTACCATGCCTATCTATACTAACCCTTTCCTGCTTTAAACATACATATTAATCAGGACCTGTACTGTATAATCTTTCATTTTATCATAGCACTGGTTTATTTTTATTTGTGTTCTCATTTTTTCTGTAACTGAGGAGTGAGTTTTGTTTTCCACTTTTGTATTCCAGAGGGAACAGACGTTGTCTTCTGCTTGATCCTGGTGCTATATTCAAAGTCTGAGCACCAACTCCGAGAAGAAAGTGTCTGAAAAACAAATAGTGTTATGGCATGATGTTAGAAAAATTTTCAAATCCTTGTTCCTAAAACTTCACATTAGAAGAATTGGAATTTGAAAACCACCAGTAAAACTAAATTACAAGAAAATTCAATTCAAGAGGAAGATTATGAATATAATAATTTGGGGAAAATATTTAATCTGAGTTCAAACTTTTTAAACAACTGAGTGTTTCTAGAAGATAAAGACCTCATAATTATGACACAAATGATAGGGTTTAAAACATAATTCTTCTTCAATAGATTTTTTAAAAGGAAATTCAAAACAAAAAATAATTTATTAGGTATAAGAAAGGATACATTTGTAGCTAAAACCTTACTTATTCTGGAGACAATTTAAATGTAAAGCCATAGTTCAGCACTGATGGAATCTGAGAAAATTTGTATGAAAGAGAAATGTGAATGTAAACTATGTGGTAAATCCTTCAGCCAGAACACTAATCATATTCAAAATCAAAGAATACATACTGGAGAGAAATCTTATGAATGTAATGAATGTGGGAAAGCTTTTAGTGAGAGAACTAACCTTATTAAACATCAAAGAGTCCATACTGGGAAGAAACCTTATGAGTGTAATGGATGTGAAAAAGCCTTTATGTATAAGTCATCCTTTAGAAATCATGAGAGAATTCATACTGGAGAAAAACCCTATCCATGTAATGAATGTGGGAAGGCTTTCAGCCATATTTCAGCACTTAGTCAACATCACAGAATTCATACTGGAAAGAAACCATATGTATGTATTGAATGTGGGAAGACCTTCAGCTGGAGCACACATCTACTTGAACAACAGGGAATTCATTCTGGGGAGAAATCCTGTCAGTGTACGGAATGTCAGAAGGTTTCTTGCCACAGCACATCATTAATTTGGCATCAGAGATCTCACACAGGAGAAAAACCCTATGAATGTAATGCACGCGAGAAAGCCTTCAGTCATACGCCAGCCTTCATCAACATCAGAGAATTTATACTCGAGAGAAATCCTATGAGTGTAACACACGTGGAAAGGCCTTCAATCGGAGGGCACATCTTACTGAACACCAGAGGATTCATGCTGGAGAGAAAGCTTATGTTTGCAAGGAATGTGGAAAAACCTTCAGCCAAAGTACACACCTTACTGAACATCTAAAAAATCATTCTGGTGAGAAACCCTATGGATGTAATGAATGTCAAAAACTATTTTGCTATAAAACATCACTAATTCGACACCAGAGAACTCATACAGGAGAGAAACCCTACCAATGTGATGAATGTGGGAAATCCTTCAGTTTAAGCTCAGCCCTTACTAAACATAAGCAAACACATGCAGAGGAGAAACCAACCTTACTGATGTAATAAATGTGGTGATGTTTTTTCTCACAGTACGTCTTTAATCTGACATCAGAGAACTCAGTTCAGAAATGAGACCCTATCAGAGTAATAAATGTGGGGAAGCCTGCAGCCATGGTTCATCACTTACACCTGAGCACTCACAATGGCAAGAAACCCTAGGATTGTCACACAAGAAAAACTTTAGGCAAATACTCACTTACTCATTATAACGTTTGTACTGAGAAGAAACACTGTTCTTGTAATCAATCTGAAAAATTTATTGTTATTGGAGAAAAACTTATAGTGGAACTATTCATCTCAAAGACTGGTTTGTTTTTTAAAGACATTTTTAAAATTATTTTCAGAGATAATTTATTAATATATGTATATATTTGCTTATAATAAAAGCCTTTTCAGGTACACAAAAATTTTAATGGGGTGGTCAAATTTCTTTACTGTTTATGTAATCTTTTATCCTTTCATTCCCACGTGATTTTTCAATGTTAAAGAAACATCTTTATGGAGGGTTTAAATTTTAAAAATTGACAAATTTGATTAATAGCCATAGACATACAGATATAATATGCATTATTTTTCAGTATTCATGAAATGTTTTTTAAATGGACCATATATATGGCTATAAAGAAAATCTCAACAAATTCTCTCTAAGGGAAATATTCAAGTCCTACATTTTTTTTTTTACCACAATGAGATAACAGTAGAGAAAACAAGTAAAAGCACATCAAAATTATTTAAATTAAATAATTTTCTAAGTAATTTTTTGGGTTAAAGAATAAATCCAAACAGAAAATTGCAATTATTCAGAGAATAATAAAGCTAGAAATTAATTATTCAATTCAAAACTTAGGGAATAGAATGATGATATAAACCTGAAGAAAAGAAAAGGAATGCATTAATAACAGTAAAAGCAGACATTAAGGGAAAAGGTACAAAAAGTACATTATATAAGCCAATAAACAAACTTCTAGCCATAGGACAATGGGAAAAGAGGGAAAACACAACAGCTGGGAGTAAGAAAAGGAATATAAATGCAGATAAAAGGGAAGTTAAATTTTCAAATTCAGTCATTAACAAGTCAAATCTAGCACCTTAGTAAATTCAGTACTGAGATTTGTCGTAGGACTTCCAGACTAGTTCAAAACTAGAAATGTACACTAATAAAGAAAGAATATATCTTAGTAGACGCTATAAAAGTATTTGGTAAAATGCTACAGGCATGGATTTTTTTAAAGTTAGGAATGGAAGGAAATTTCCTTAAATTGACAAAGGATATTTACCAGAAAACTACAGTAAACACAACAAATACATAGAAGCATTCTTACCAGAGACAAGAATGAAACAAATGATGTTTGATGTTGCCACTGTTAATGAAAATTGTTTGAAGGTCTCAGATAATTCAATAAGAGGGAAAAGATGAGCTAGTCATATTTGAAAGAAAGAAAAAAAGCTAACATCATTTGAGATGATATGTTTGGTAACTAGAAAATTCACTAGTAACATTACTAATGTGGAGATTATATACATATATGTCAACAACGCACAATTAAACAGAAAAATAGAAAACAGAATGTAAATAAGTGACAGCCACAATATTGACCAAAAGAAATCTAAAAATATCAGGAATAAAAAAATTCCAACAGAAGATTATATGATAAGCCTTTTCTAAAGAACATACAATATTATAATAAATGAAGAGACATGAGTGGAAGAATAGTATAAAGATTCAATTTGTTTCAAGTTTACCTTTGATTTGCAAATTTAGTTAAATCAATATCAATGGAGTTTTAAAACATAAGAGCTTTATTGAGGTATAATTCACATACTATGCAATTCACTCTTTTAATGTTGTATAATACACTGGTTTTTAGTATATTCACAGAGTTGTGCAACCCTCACCACTCCCTAATTTCAGAACATTTTCATCACTCCAAAAAACAAGCCCCCTACCCAATGCAGTGACTCCCATTGCCCTTCTCCCTCCAGCCCCTGGCAACCACTCGTCTACTTTCTCTTTCTGTGGAGTTGCCTGTTCTGCCCTTTTCATATCAATGAAATCACAGAATACGTGGCCTTTTGTGGCTGGCTTCTTTCACTTAGCGTAATGTTCACAAGGTTAATCCATATTCTAGCATATATCAGTACTTCATTTCTCTTTATAGCTAAATAAAATTCCATTGTATGGATCTACCACATTTTGTTTCTATTCATCAATTCACGGACATTTGGGTTGTTTCCACTTTTTAGTTATTGTGAATAATACTGCTATAAACATTCATGTGTAAATTTTTTTTGTGTGGACATGTTTTTTGTTCTCATGGGTATATACCTGGGAGTGAAGTTGTTGAGTTATATGTTTAACTTTTAAGGAAATGCCAGACTGCTTCCTAAAGCAGCTGCACCATTTTACAAGCCCACCAGCAACAGGAGTGTTCTTATTTTTCCACATCCTTGTCAGTATTTGTTTTTTTCTGTGAGATGTATATGTATATAAGTATATGTGTATGAATATATATATGTATAAGTTCATTGGAGAAACGTATATTCAGATCCTTTGCCCATTTTAAATTAGGATTGTTCTTTTATTGTTGAGTTGTAAGAGTTCTTTATATATTCTGGATACTAGATCCTTATCATATATAAGATTTTAAAATATTTTCTCTCATTCTGTGGGTTGTCTTTTCACTTCTTGATGACGTCCTTTGAAGCACGAAAGGTTTTAATTCTGATTAGTCCAGTTTATCTATTTTGTCTTTTGTTGTTTGTCCTTTTGGTGTAACCCAAGGTCATGAAGATTTACATATTTTTTCCTAAGAGTTTTATAGTTTCAGCTCTTACTCTTAGGTCTATGATCCACTTTAAGTTAACTTTTTTGTATATGGTGTGAGGTAGGGGTCCAATATTATTCTATTTCATGTGGATATTCAGCTGTCCCAGCACCTTTGTTGAAAAGACTGTTCTTCCCCACATTTAATTGTCTTGGCATCCTGGCCACTGAATGAAATTTTAACATGAAATTTAGCACACTAATAATAAGCATAGTAGAATAACTAAAAGAATGTTAAACATTAGAAACAACAGCTGGAGCTTGCCCTCCAAGTAATCCAAATGGTAGTCTGTAGGAAATAAAATAGGTGGCACACCACAGATGAAACAATTGGATCCGCGAATAGAAAACAAAGAGAAATATGCAATGTGAGAGTTTAGTATATGATAACAACATCTCAAGATAGTAGATAAAAACTGGACCAGTCAATAAGTGATGTTGGGATAATTGGATATTTATTTGGAAAAATAATTACTTCATAACATACACAAAATTAAATTCCAGAAGGGAATAAGTGAATGCCACTTAGTGGCAGTTTTTCAGGAGACAGGAGCTGGACTCACAAATCAGGTTTTCTTCAGATCCTTCCATAGCCACTATGGGAAGGACGAAAATTCAAGAAGAGTCTGAAAAAGCTTTATTATAATCACTGACAGAATTATAATGGCGTGTCTCTCTTAAAATCATTGCCAAAAAATGGAGAAAGGAAACAACATTTCTTTTGGGGGGAAAAATAAAAAGGAATAAACTTAAAACAAATTTAAAAGATTGAACGTAACCATTTTAAATAGTGAAGGTCCCTTTTAAAAAGATTCAACTTTTAAATCAGATTTACAAGAAGGAAAACTAACATTTTTTGGTTGCTCAATTAAATAGTATAAGCAATTAAGTGGTGAGGTTCTCTAACTCATCCACAGTCTTCCAGCTTTTAAGGGCAGAATCAGGATTACAGAACAAAATACACCTAAAATGAAATTATGCAAAAAATTTCATAATTCAAAAGTAGGCAAATAAACTTGTAGGGTTCTGATGACAAAGCTTGAATGAACTTTGTTACGACACCCTACACAGAAGCCTATGCCATAGGGTAGAGTCCACTACTGGGTAGAATATGGACATAGGAAGCTGAAGGTATGTATATTCACTTTCTAGGGCTGCTGTAAAAAATCAACACAAACCAGGTGACTTAAAACCCAAGAATTTATTGTCTCACAGTTCTGGAGGTCAGAACTCTGAGATCAAGGGGTCAGCAGGGCCCCATTCCTTTTGGATTCTCTAGAGGAAAATTTTTCCTTGCCTCTTCCAACTTCCGGCAGCTGTTAGCATTCTTCTCGGCCGCATCACTCCAATCTGCCTCTATAGTCATATGGCCTTCTCCTCTGTGTCTGTCTTCTCTTCTTCTGTCTCTCTTTTTTTTTTTTTTTTTTTTTTTTGAGGAAGATTAGCCCTGAGCTAACATCTGCTGCCAATCCTCCTCTTTTTGCTTAGGAAGGCTGGCCCTGAACTAACATCCATGCCCATCTTCCCCTACTTTATATGCGGGATGCCTACCACAGCATGGCTTGTCAAGGAGTGCCATGTCCACACCTGGGATCTGAATCTGCAAACCTGGGGCCACCAAAGCAGAAAGTGGGCACTTAACCACTGCGCCACTGGGCCAGCCCTCTTCTGTCTCTCATAATGGCAATTGTCATTGTATTTAAGAGCCACCTGGGTAATCCAGGGTGATCTTGTGTCAAGACCCTTGCTTATATCTGCAAAGATCTTTTTTTCCAAATAAAGTAACATTCACAGGTTCCAGGGGTTTGGACAGGGGCATATCTTTTGGGGGGCCACAACTCAGCCCACTATAGTACACGGAACTGGAGGACGAAAATGAATCATAATTGCAGCAGAATGCCAACAGATGAAGCCCTTCTGAGTGTTAGGATAAGAGGTCAGGCAAATGTTGAGGTCAGAAACCCTGGCTAGGATTGTCTATAGGTTAGAACATGGAATGTAAAGTTAGGCTAGGCCAGTGATCTTCAAACAGGAATTCCTGGAGGCACTTGGAAACACAAGTACGTATGCTTTCAAGATAATCAGTTTCCATATTCTCTTTCCTAAAACTTATTCCTTGAAAATGAACCTGTGTTCACAATCACTCTTCTCCAGGTTTACGTAAGACAGGTATGCTCCTCACCCATGCCAAGCTTCACTTCTGCATCACCACACAGATGAACTCCTTTTCCGTGATCAATGAAGACACCATGAAGCCCTATGGCTTCCTTCCATCAAGGGTGAAGGATAGGATTAGAAAGAGTGTGTTTTGACCAACGTTGGGATTTGTGAAACGAGATTATGGTAGAAGGAGTAGTGGGAGTAATGAAACTTTTTAAGAACTTCTCTTATTTCCCCAACTGTTGTCAAGGACTGTCTTGCTCTTCAGGGAGGCTCCCTTGAGAGAAAAGAAAAGGAACATCTGTAGAAATATTAATGCCAGAAATAGCCTTCTCCATATAATTAAACATAAGCAAGCATTTTCACCTGTTCTTAATCTGGGTGTCCTACAATTTAACTCACTTCTGACACTGTCTACCTGGAGATAGCATTAGATCCCACGGGTTAAGGCTCAGTCCCACAGGACTGCACCCGCCCTACTTCAGCTGCCAGTCACAAGTAGTAGGTTCCCAGGTTACACACAACTTCTGCCCGATTTGGCTACAAATCAGAGGTTCCCGTGACCTCTTCCTCAGTTGGATTAACTTGCTAGAACTCAGGAAAACGCTTACTCACATTTACCAGTTTATTAAAGGATCTGATAAAGGATCCAGATGAAGAGCCAGGTGAGAGATACACAGGGAAGGCCTGGGAGGGTCCCAAGGGCAAGAGCTTCCGTCCCCATGGAGTTGGGGGGTGCCACCCTCCTGGTGTGGATGTGTTCACCAACCTGGATGCTCTCTAAACCCCATACCATCGGGACTTTATGGCGGCTTCCTCACACGGGCATGACCAATTATTAACTCCATTTCCAGCCCCTCTCTCCTCTCTGGAGAAGCTGGGGGGCGGGGGGGCTGGGTTGAAAATTCCAAGCTCCTAATCATCGTTTTGTCTTTCTGGGAACCAGACCCCTCTAGGAGCCATGGAACACAAACATCTATCCAGGTTGAAAAGATTCCTATTCGTAGAAACCACCAGCTTGGGGGACTGGGGCTTTAAATGAACTGTCCCAGCGTGCTAGGTACGTCCCCCTGCTCCCCGCCCCCCCAACCCAACAGCAGCCCCGGGTTCTCACAGGGAGAGGAGCCCCACTATGGTGGCCCCTGCCTCGAGAGAGGATGTGCCAGGGCCACACTGCCACATGGGGAGGAGCTGGGGACACAAGGGATCAAAGGTAGGGAGCCGTGGAGGCCGTGGTGGTGGCACCTGCCTCCTCCATTCTGAGTTGACGGTCCTCTTCTTCTACCAGCCTCACAGGGTGAAACATTAGGACGTTGATTTTAGACTCTTCTTTCTTCATAAAAATAAAGTATTTAAAACTACAGATTTTCTTATAAGCACTGCATTAGCTGGATCCCAAGAATTTTTTTTTTAAGTTTTTATTGGAGAGTGCTGATCTAGACGATTTATCAGATTCAAATTTGATCTTTTCTTTAAAGATTTTATTTTTTTCCTTTTCCTCCCCAATGTCCCCCAGTACACAGCTGTACATTCTTCGTTGTGGGTCCTTCTAGTTGTGGCATGTGGGACGCCGCCTCAGCGTGGTTTGATGAGCAGTGCCATGTCAGCGCCCAGGATTCGAACCAACGAAACACGGGGCCACCTGCAGCGGAGCGCACGAACTTAACCACTGGGCCACGGGGCCAGCCCCCCAAGAATTTTGATATAGTGTATCTTCACTGTCATTTAACTGACCTGAATATTTTAGAATTTTCTTGTGATTTCCTCTTTGACCCTGATGCTATCTGCCCCGTCCTATCTCCAGCGGGCGCCGCTGCCAAGCCCTGGACGCCTCCATCTCCTTAGGTGTCCAGCCCAGTGTCACCTTTCTGCAAGCCCGCCGCTAAGTGCTCAGCTTTAGAGCCACTCACTCTCCTTGCAAGAGACAGGAAATGCGCGTGCATGCACACACACAGACACACACACACGTACACGCCGCTGTCACCATTCTCCGACAGCTCAGCGCAGGCCCGGGCCCCCTCAGGGCTCCAGCTCTCCTGCTCTTGGTGGTCAGTTTGCCCTTCCCCTCCCTTGGGTTGGGCAGGGTCGCCCCTTCACTTTCTGGTCAGGGTCTCCATTTTCCTCGCGGAGCCTGCAGAGGTTTCCTGACGGCCCCTTTGGTCTGCTGCCAGGGCTAGACGAGGGCCCAGTGGGGGGAGAGGGACGGAGAAGAGCGAGTGGACGGCTGATCTCGACCTGGAAGGCGCGAGAAGTAATCAGACCGGGGATCCACTTGCGCTAGAAGCCTGCAGTGGGCTCACTCGCGAGTGTTTTGTCTCCGCCTAGCGGCCACCAGCCTCAACTGCACCTTCCCAGGGCCTGGCCTTTTCTGCAGCTGTTTTCCGCAGCTGGCCGTGCATGAGGCAGTCAGAAGTTAGACTCTAGGGCGTGTCAGTTACAATAGGAGAAAGTAAAGAAATAAAATAAATTCCCAACTCAAAAACCCCGTAAAAACATCACGGTAAAACAAAACAAAGAAGAAAGGAAATGATAAAGAGAAAAGCAGATATTAGTGATGTATAAGATGGAAAGGCTAGCAATTATTAAAGCAGAACCAATATATAAATCAAAATCTTCATTTTTTGGAAAAAATTAAAAAACAATTATACAGCCACTGGTTAACGTAATCAAGACAAAAGTGGGAGGAGGCAGGAAGCAAAAATACACAGATGAAAAATGACAAAGGGACTGGACCTCGGAAGCAGGCCTGGCTACATAATTTGCTGGGCCCACTGCAAAATGAAAATGCTGGAATTTCCTTCAAAAAGCAGGAAAAATGTGCTGTGAAAGGTACAAAAACGTAAGTGGTTTTCCCTTCTGTGGTCTTCTCTGTGTTTTTTCTTTTCTATTTAATACCATTCTAATTAAAGGAAAACTTTAATTATAAGCATGAATTTTACTTTTCATCTTTATATTGTGCAATGCCAGCTTTCAGTGCAATACAACAGCATTTAACTCATCTGTAGAATGACCAAAATTAAAGTTGTGTTTGCTAATTCATGTGCATATATATTATATTTACCAGAACAGTAGAGATGCTGCAGAAAACTCACTTTTCATTTCACTTCTTGCATTGGCACATTCTAGCAACACTCTCCCTTCAGCCTCCTGATGGGTAAATAAGGCCTGAGAGGAAAGGGAACTACGTGGTGCTCTGTCTTTTCCTTTCTTCTTTGTTCTAATTTTCAGCGTAAGTAATTGCAGGGAAGTCACTCTAGTGAAGAAGGATATGACCCGGCTCCTTGATCATCTGTGTTTCTTACAACGCCATTGCCTTCTTTCTGAGTTGGCAGTGAGTTTTTGGTTCACACAGAAAGCACGGCCTCATGGGGGCTGTCAGCACCCCCATTTATTCAGTTGTAGGCGTAACACACTTGCCTTTTTTGAGACTCACTGAATTCCTGCACATTGTGGGTTCACTGCAATTCTGTGTTCATGGGACATTGTGAATGTTCTATGCAAATGGGACGGCAAGGAATGGCAGACACACATATGGCGTGGATATCCTGTGCTCGTGCATGTGCTCCGTTGTCCCATCAGACTTCACTAACACAACATAAATTTACAAATAAAATTATTAAGAATTTCAAGATGACAACAGCAAAGCATTAAACCAAGCATGGGCCCTTTTGAGCCCTGGGCTCTGTGTGACTGCACAGGTGGCACTCCCAGGAAACTGGCCCTGCTCAGATGCACATGCACACGCCCAGCCCTATGCAACTAATTTGTCAGTTTACTGATTGACCACTGTGGCCTAGGAATCAGGATCCGCGGGCCTGGTGCCCCGATTCTGCAGCCTGAGCTGAGCGTGGAGCATGTTGATGGCCTAGTGCGGGGCCGCCCCAGGGGAGAGTCAGCCACCAGAGAGCCAGGTGTGCTGTGGGACTGTGGGCTTTGTGCCACCAGTGGACACTCACAAGAGGGCATCCCCAGAGCCTGCAGCTTGTCCAGGGCCACCTCCAGTGCACCCACGTGCGTGAAGAACATGAGCATCGGCTGGGCATGCAGACTTCCCACGACCCGTGCCTGCACTGAAGGCTTTCCATCATTCGGTCCCTTTTGATATGATTTACACTGGAGCTTCATAGTGTAATGTCATCCATATCTCTTCTTCTAACAACTTCCATTTTCCTTAGAGTTCCTTGTTGCTTTATAGTTTCATTTTCTTTATGTACCTCTCTCTTATTCATTAAGTAGCTGGTAGAGGTGTAAATTGCCTTTTAGTTATTTCTTTTCTTCCTCCTCTTTCTCTTTGTTTTTTTTTTTTTTTCCCTTCTCCCACTTCTCCTTCTTCTTTTAAACCTGGAGCCACATTCCTGGGGCTCTTCCCCGTCTCCTCTTGTGCCAACTTTCCTGCTTTCTCTTGGAACCTTCCTTCCCATCATCCTAGGAGTTCCCTTTGCTTCTCTCTTATGTATCATCCCATTTCCACATCTTTCTTTTGCTTTGTTTCCTTCCTCATTTTATGACTCTCTTCCTCCAGAAACTTCCTGATAAAGGATACAAGGAAGTAAAATTGTTCAACTCTTCATATGGGAAACTGTCGTTATTCTGCTCCCACACTTGATTGATAGCTTGGCTGGAGGTAGAACTCTAGATTAAAAATCCTTTTCTCTCAGAATTTTGAAGATATTTCTCCACCATTTTCTAGCTTCCAGGGTTCCTATTAAGAATTCCATTCTGATGTCGTATGTGACCTGTTTTTTTCTTTGTAAGTCTTGGGCTCTTTTCTTTTTCTCCAGTGTTCTCAAATTTAAGCGTCATGGTCCTTGCTTTTGGATTTTTTCATTCACCAGCATATAAATCCGTTGTATCATTATACATTCCACCAACAATGTATGAGAATTCTGGTTGTTCCACATTCTTGCAATATTTGGTGTTGTCGGGTTTTTTGTTTCTTTATTTTTTGCCATTCTGCTCAGTATGTAGAGATATTTCATTGCAGTTTTAATTTAAAATTGTAAATAAACGACAAAATATCAAAATATCATTTGTTTGTCCCCTCCCCCGAAAAGAGAGCAGTAACATCCTTTTTGGTTGAGGAATTTGGAAAGCAGGTTTTCATGTGCTGTAGCTGAAAGTATAAACTTGTTCAGGCATTTTGGAGAGCAATTACCTATCCAATAAATCTTCACTCACTGTCTGTCTACTATGCCAGGCACTGTCCTAGGCAGTGAGTATAACGGGGACTAAGACAGGGTCCTGCCTTCTTGGGAAAGACAGATGATAAAAAAGTAAATAAACACAAGATCTTATACATCATTTCTGTGCTAAGAAGAAAATAAATAGGTGCCATGAAGTAAGAACAGGGGTCGGCATAGCTAGATGGCAGGGTCATAGAAGGCTCTTCAAGGAGGTGACACTGAAGCAAGTTGCATACATACCTAAATGTCAAACATGTTTACCTCCTGACGGAGTCATCCCCTTTCAGGTACCTGGGTTACAGAAACCCACGCTCACACACAAACATCTATGTGCAGGGTGTTCTCTACTGCCTCCTCTCTCGCCCCACCACAAGCGGTTCCAGCTCACAGCAGCTGCTGTGACCTTTTGAAAACTCAGATCTGATCACATCACTTCCCTGCTTAAAACCCTTCAATGACTTGCACTTCAGATAAAATCCAAACCGCTTGCCGTATAGAGCCCCCTGTGATCTGGCCATTCCCTACTTACAGCTTAGCTTTATTTCATCCCATCCTCCCCCTCTCTCCCTATGATCCAGCCCACCCTGCTCTGTTTCCTATTCTTCACATAAGCTAAGCCTTTGTACACACGGTTCCCTCAGATCTGAAAGCTCTTGCCTCGATGCTGCGTGTGGTCGGCACATTCTCATCCTTCTGGTCTCACTTTCCAAGAGTGGTCTCCTTGACCGCATAGGTGGATTATGTTCTGTCAACTTGGCTAAACTGGGAACTGTATTTCCCAACTCAGAAATTGTCTAGTTTGTACCACTTGGGGGAGAGTGTATTAACAATATTTACTGATTATTTTCTATGTGCAATTTTCCGAGGTCTTTGATTGGCTATTCTCCTCCTTTGAGAAATGTTGGTAAAATGTTCACTTGAGAGGATGCTAAAAGATTTGTAAAAACATACCCAATGACCAGCCAGTGCCCTGAAGTGACTTATTTTGTCACTGGTGTGATTTAGGCTACTTACATATCTCCAGAATCACAATGGGAGTGGCTCTTGTTTTATTCCCTTACTGCTTTTGGCTTCTTTTTGGAAATTCAATACAAAACAAAACACTCTGACATGAAACATCCAGAGCAGGATTTTTGACATCCACATAGCCAGTGTCGTACATTCCTCTATTCTTTATTTGTCACGTGTCCAGTTAGCTCCTACTTTCTGCCAGGGAACAACCAGAACAATCTCTCCAGTCCTCAGGGAGTTTATATCCAATTCAGAGAGACAGACAATAAACAAATAAATAAAACAAATACATCATAAAATTGCAGGACTATGTGCTATGGAGTAAAACAAAGCGGGGCTCGACAGTGGCTTTGTGGAGAACAAGGCTTGCACAGATGTAGGAGAACCGTGTTTGAGATAGAGGGAACAGCAACTGCAAAGGTGGTGGGATGGAAACAAGCTGGACATGTTCAGGGAACATCAAAAAGGGCAGTGAGAGAGGGAGCAGGCTAGGACGTGAGGTGGGGCTTGGAGACGTCAACACCAGAAAAAGTTCACGTGGTTTTCTAGGAGCGATGGGAACACACTGGAGATTTTATTTTTCAAAGCAGCAGTTCATTGGAATGAATGGTGAAATCTGGACTGGTGAGTAGAGATCCGATTTTTTAAAATTTTTGCACAGGAAGATTCGCCCTAAGCTCACATCTGTTGCCAATCTCCCTCCTCCCACCACAAAGCCCCAGTACACATTTGTGTACAGTTGTAAATTCTTCTGGCTCTTCTATGTGAGCTGCCTCCACAGCATGGCTACTAACAGACAAGTGGTGTGGTTCTGCATCCGCAACTGAACCCAGGCCATCAAAGCGGAGAGCACCAAACTTTAACCTCTAGGCCGTCAGGGCTGGCTCATCACTGGAGATTTTGAGCAGTGGACTGAAGTGATCTCATTTCCATTTTTATAAGTTAGCTCTGAAAGCTGCGTAGAGAATAGGTTGCACTTGAGAATGGAAATCAACAAGATGAAGACTAGAGTCAAAAGCCATTCTACATTTCTCGTACTTGCAAAATAACAGACTGTCCAATTTTTAAAACAGTTCATAATATGTACCAGTTCTGTGCTCTGCTGAGACTCTTCAGCTAATAGTTGCAAATTATGTTTATATGTATATATATATACAGGACAAAAGTAAGGAATCATTTAACACTCCTGACCGCAGAAACCTTCTCACCACGCACAGAGGAAGAAAGGAAGCAGGAAGAGGCTGCTCCACCAGCAGCAGTGTCGCTGTGCGATGCAGCTTGACCCTCCGGCCGCCCACTAGGGGGCGACAACGCGCCTTACTGCACTTCTGGCCTCTGGTCCCCTCAGCCAAGCGCTGCACCATCAGTCTGCCTCTTTGCCAGCTTCCACGAGCTTCATCTGCATCCCAAGCTACTGATAGAAAATGGAGGTACGAATTCCTCCCCTTTCATCTGCGGGATGAGCTGGAACAGGTCCAAACATCTTGGAGAGGCTGCTGCCCCTGTAGCCCCACAGGAACAGGTCTTTCTAAGGCCACCTCTTACCTTCAGGAGACTAAATCAAGCAGAAATTTTTTCAGTCCACATTTTACTTGACTTTTCACCAGTATTTGAGCTGTCCCCTCTTTCCTTCATTTTTCTCTATGCTAAATTAAAACTCCATTGAATAAAGAACACTCTCCAAAACACGAGTGGATGGACTGGACCGCACGCAGTTAAGCTGAACACGACCGTCATGTAACAAGGAATATCACACAGATTGGTATTTCTCATTGTACAATACTGTTTACATACCTGTTTTATAGTAAACAAAATGAACAATACTAGATTTGTAAATCATGCATTGAAGAAACTGGTGGATTTTTAAAAATCTGTTCCATATATACTATTTAAAAACTATTTCAATTTCTCTTTCATTCTAAATGCCAACATCAAAAGTGATCAGCCCAGAAAATTGACTCTCACACTCATAACAGAAAATAAGTTCTGAATTAACATATATTAAGTGAATTAAGTGGGGCAAAAACCAAGAAGTACCAGTTATTGCCAAATTCATATAGGCAACCTTATTAGTCGAGTTTTAAGCAATCTTAGGCATTTCTTAAATTTTCTCTCATTAATGATTAAATTATGTTTTAAAATTCTATCATATAAGATCAACAATTACATATCAGGAAAACAAAATCATTAATGTCAGCAGTAGTATCACCACTATTTGGTTGAACCAAATGAAACTGCCAATATTCAATTGTTTTTTTGACCTCTAAAGTGGCAATTTTATGTGTTTCAACTCAATAAATGCCGTGTTGTCTGCAAGTGTCCCCTGAATATGATCCAGTGTGTTTGCTGTAAGTTTCTAAGTTGGAGAAAGCTACAGAAACTAACAAAATTGCCAGACCTCATATTGAATTAAAGTTGAAAATATATTTCCTTAAAAATGGGCATTTAAGCTGATTAGTAGAGTTTAACCGTTCAACTGTGTTACCCTGATTATTATCAATACGTGACAGACTAGCAACTTCCTAAGCCAGTACAGCTAGACCCTATTTTCTCTTTAGGTCTTCTGGAAGAAGATTAAATCTGTCCTCGTAGGCCACCTTGTGGCTACTTCATTTTCCTGCTTTGCTAGTTTTTACTAAAAGAATCTCAGTGGTCTTATGAAGACTCCGCATTTCCTGAAGAAAAAGTATTTTGTTCCTTGGCTTAAAGAACTTGCTTCTTTTCAGGATGCCAGGGAAAAGGGTGAATTGATAGGAGAATGAGATTTGGTTTTAAAAGTGTATAAACTTAGTGCTTGCCTTGCTAAGCCCAGGAGGAAACAGAAGACAGAGAAGAACGGGACCCAGTGGCTTTCCCCTTAGAACTCAGCGTCCAGGGGAGGGAGATACCAAGACAATTGCCTGATGCAGGACCGTGAGCAAAGGAAGGAAGAGAAGAGAAGGTTTTTTGGAGGGAAGTCACTCAGAATGCAGCTAGCAGGCCTCCAGCTTTCTCCTGGAACTCTGGGGTTACCTGTGTCGTAGGCTTGTTTTTTCCCTCCTGATGGCAGGACCTTGTCTTCAACTTCCCTGCTGTTCTCTCTATCAGGCCTGGCCACTCAGCAAAGACCAGTCAGTTCCCAATAAGGGTGCCCTGGAGCAATCTTTTTCCCCAGAAAATGGATCTGCTCGGTGTGGCTGGCAGCAGCAAAAAGCAAGAACTATTCTTCAGACAAGAAAGAGCAACAACGTGAAGCTGTGTTTCAGGCACGGAATAATCTAGAAAATTGCTAAAATGTTTGGAAACAAAGCATAATTTTTTTTGAGCAAAACAGGCCTCTACAGTGCAGCTGTGCTCTTCCAGCCCTCAAAAAACAACAACAACAAAACACCAGAGAAGCAGGAATTTGTTGTCAGAGGTGAAATTGGCGAAGCCCTGTAGAGACCATTCAGTGTTTCCCAGTGGGGGCGCTGTTGATGTGTTGGATGAAACAGTGCCACCTTGTGGGGGACTGGCCTGGGCACTGCCAAAGGGTGATCATCACCGGATGCTGGACACGAAATGTCAATACTCTCCAGTCACTGTAAATACCAAGAATGCTGCAACCCCCCAACCCCATTTCCAAAACTCGCCCAGGACTAGTGCTGCCATAGTTAAGAACCACTGAATCTTCTCATTTCCATCAATGGGTAAATTGAGGCCCAGAAAGGGAAGGAACTTGCCTAAGTCACAGACAAGACATAGATAAAACCATCAGAGAGGATTTATTGAAAACCTATTACACAGAGCTCAGGCATTTTACTAGAACCTGGCTGGGGCAGGGGGCTGGGGAGGGAATAAGAAATACAAAGCATGGTCATTATCTTCACAAGAGGAGAGAAAGAGAGTGAGAGATCTAATACTTATTGGGATCCTATTGCATTCTAGCACTTCCTAAAACTTTGTGCGTTATCTTTGCAACAACTCTTTGGGGAAACTGAGCCTCATAAAGGTTACATGGAGTCAGAATTCAAACCCAGGTTTTTCTGACTCTAAAGTCACTCTTACCTTTCCAAAGTATGTGCAACCATAGGAACTAGTGTTTTAAAAATTATTCAAAAATTGAAAAAAAGATAAGATGGCCACGTGTCAAAGTCACACAAGAGCACTATCTGATAAGCCCTCCTGGGGTCATCTGATTCTCCCGGCAAATTGACAATGTTTCACTTACTATTCACTGTTGTTTAGAGGCCAGACTCTGAAGTTAGGAATTAATTAGTAAAAAACTGAGAAGGTACAAATTGTTTTTGTCTGGTAAGTGTATAAGTGATCTCTGTCCAGTTGAGAAGGTAACCACAAAGGTTGTGATTTATTGCCCTACAGGACATTAACCACATTGTGTCTAACTTATCAATTTTATTCTGCCATTTTTTTCTTTCGCTGACAATATATGCATCAGTTTTTCATATTCTCCTTAGAACCAGCTGTCATTGAGCCAGCTGCCTCCTTCAATAATGAGTTAATCAAATGTTTGACACATGCTCACTACATAGTTGTATGAGAGCTATGTTTTTTTAACTCATTGAGAACTATGTCCTGACAATTAGCATGACCCAGTACGTGGCTGCCTGCTGTGTGGTGACAGTAAAGCTCTAGGGGCTGTGGGGACACACAAAGGATGAGAGGGTGAGCTCTGGGAGAATCAAAGGACAGGGATTCTTGGGCTGGGCCTTGGAGGAAAGGCAATATTTGAACAGGCAGAGAAGGGAGGGCTTTCCAGCAGGGACTGCAGCATGAAGGGAAGAAATTAGGGTTTTTTGTAGGGGCTACAATTAAAGGAGAGGCACCTAGTTTGGTCTTTTTCCTCGTGTCATCCTCTTGACCTTGTGGGATGCAGAATGTCAAGATTAAATGGAAACAGGCCACTGTAGAATCCCAGTGAGGACAGGGGTCGAAGCTATTTTGATCAATGATGTGCACTCAGTGCTTGGATAGTGAGCCAGTGAGGACTATCTGTGGAATGAATAAAGGAGTATGATGAACTTCCATTAATTGACCACTTACTATGTCCCAGGCACTGTGCCAAGCTCTGAAATAATTTCATCAAATCCCCACATTGATGGTATGAAGTAGATTTTCTTCGTTTCCAAATTAGGTCCAGCCTATGGCAAAATTGTACCATGGATGATTTTTATCTTTGGGGCTCCTTAGCCGTTTCCCCAAGAGTCCAGGATCCAAGACATGATTATTCTTCCCCCTGGCCGATTTGTCTACCCCCCTCCCCAAGCCTAGTGGTGTCAGTGTCCCTGGAATAAATCGGTCCTAAATGATGTCCTACTGAGGCAGTCCTAGATGGCCTTCTGGGTAACCTGGCGCCACATATATGTAAGTACTTGCTGAATTTTACTGAGTGGATCTGGAGACAACAATCACGGAGATTCTTGGTTTTCTTACCTACAGAGAATCCTCATGTTATGATAGAAATTTCAAACTAGAAAGAGGGAGAAGATTCTGCTTCCATCCTTGCCCATAACCCACGTGGGAGAGAACTCTGGACCTCTGTTGATGAGGCCACTTATTTCCGGATATTCGGATGGTGTGTGAGACACAGAGATGTATTGCTCAGATTCCGCCTTCAGGAAACGACTCATGCCCAGCTGTGAGGAGTGTGGTTAGCTGGCAGCCTGCACTGTTAGCTCGTTCAGATTTGCCTCAAATCCTGAGTTGAGGTACAGGTCTTCTTGGGGTGGCCACAGCCAATGACTGAGCAAGACTGCCGCACAAGGGCCTATCCATTTCTGTCTAACACGGGCCTCCTCTAACACACTCTAGAGCTCCCCGCTGGGCTGAGGGAGACTTTGTCAGATCTACCTCATGGTCTGGTGACTGTCCTCCCCTAATCCTGCTTCCTCCCTTTTCCCTTTCCCAAGTGCTACTCCCCAGTAAACCTTTTTCACTCCTAAATCTGTCTTGGCATCTGCTTTCCGGAGAACCCAGCTGACACAGATAGAATGTTGTTAGCTCCAAGCAACCTTTCATCGGTCAACGGACTTTAGAACTGGATTTGAGCCAGTACCAGCAATATACATGGTCATCCTGGATGCTGGGGACCAGGGTTTCCTTCCACTCTGGCACATGAACCAAACAAGCTTGTATTTCTTGCTCTCCTTCTTGGCACTGACTATGCCTTGATATTCTGTAACACTGTTTGAATGTTCCCACTGGCTTTCTCAATGAGTGACTTTTCCAATTAATCAAGTGTGACTGAAGACAAGATCACAAAGTCCGTTTCTAGTCAGCTAGTTAGTTTCAGTCAAGTTGCCTGATTATAAATGGACCGTTTTCTGGTCATATATGAACTCCATCAGCCCCTTCCCCATACACTGTCATGATTTAGGCCTGGCCTTTCTCAACTACCTGGCAGACTGTCACCCTTCTCTTGGGTCACTTATAAAATGCCCTGCATTTGGTGTCAGGTGAGGAAGTCTTAATGCGGTTGTTGACCAGGTACTTTACTTGAAGTCATGAAGGGTAGGGCATAGTTTTGCTTTTGGGTATCGAAGCATCTCCTGCTTGCTTATTAAAAGAGCAATACTCCCCAGGTCATCCATCCATCCACTCGGCCATCAAATATTTGTTGACCAAGAGAGAGTTGTTACTTGCCACTCACTTGATCAGATTCTTGCAGCTACACCCATAGGGCCACATTTTGGAGAAATCTACATGCAGCTTCCTCAGTACCAACTACCAGGCAGACAACTCTGAGGGTCTAAAGTGTTACTTGTTCCTGTTCCATCTGTCCTTCATGTCAGAAACATCAAGCCTCGACCTGTATAGTGCAGTCGATAAGAGTAAGGGCTCTGGGATCAGACAGCCTTGGGTTCAAATATGGGTTCTCCCACTTACTGGCTGTGTGATCTTGGTTAGTTTACTTAATTGCTCTGAGTCTTAACTCATACCTGTCTAACTAATATCTGTAAAGCACTTTAATACCCACTGGGTTCTGACTCTACTTCTGAGATCAAAATATTATTTTTATCTATCTGTCCCCTGGACTGATGACATTTGTACTGTTGCAAAATATATCTCCATTATAACTGTTTGCCTTGGTAAGTGGATTCTCACACAATCAGTTGCTTGAACAAACATGACTTTCAACAAGACCTTCTTCCTTTGATTGCCAGATTGTTTCTAAGTTTGTTGAAGCCTTAAGGGCCTTATATGTAAAAGTAGCTGATGCAACTTGACTGTGTTATAACAGTTTGGATTCAGGTGTCAATGCCACGTTTGAAATGTGGGAAGATGATTGTATATTAGCTCTCTGTTCTAGAAAGATTGGTAGATATTTGGGGCCTGGGGGGCTCAGCCCTGGAAGGACTACCTACTCTTAACAAGAATCAGGACGATACTCAGTTGGTTCCACAAAAGAGACGGTCTGCAGGCTGGCTCTTCAGAGCAGCACCAGAGGACTGGGTGTGAACTCAGTCCAAACACAACTGTCATTCTGACAGACTGGCTCATCAGAAGTGCTGTTTGTCCCCTTACAGAAAGGAGGAAGTCCGTTCTCTTGGGGCCCATAGGCTGGCAGAACAACCCAACTCTCACCCTTCCTCCACAAAACCTTTACTTCCCAGAAGACCCTCTCTTTCCCTCTCCACTGGACCGGAGACTATTACAGCTTGTGTTCTGTAGGGAAAGCTCTGCTCGTCTGGAGGGAAAAAATTCTGGCTTCGCACCTGGAATTGGGTGGTCAGTCTATAATTGAATCAAATCACATTTTATTTTTTCTCCTTTTATTCCTGTTCCTCATTATTACTGGCTTCTCTGTTTTCCTATATAATTTTTTTTTTTTACTTTCTACCTTATAATTAGATTGTTTTCAAATCATCCTCGCACTGGCCAGGAGTTTCTTGAGGACACAGCCCCTATCCTTCATATTTCTTTAGCCCTCAAAGTGCCTGGTACAGGCCTAGTGTAGAGTAGGCATTTAATAATGGTAGCTGAATTTGGTTGAATCATTATTTTTCAAAACTCCTTCAGTAGGATCATCGCATAAAGCAACGTACTACCCCACAGACAAAATTACTCTACAGTCAAATGCTGTACCTTGCATCTCTTGCATTACACAATAGACATTTTCCCCATCGATGGGTGGCCAAGTTGACTTTCGTACACTGAATCCTTATTTCACGTACTTACACCATCATCTGGGAGAAGCTAAGATCAGTGCTTACTTTTTATTTTAATTTATTTTTGAGTCATCTTTCCCCATCTCTACCTCCTCCCATCCCCCCCAATGTAAAAGTGGATAATTCATTCACCTGTGATACTTATGGATCATCCACAAGTTGTGGGAGTGTTTTCAGATCAGCAATCCACAGCTCCTGCCACAAATATTTAAATGCAGTACAAGAGCATTGTTTAAGGGAATCCTATGGTAAAACCAAGCACCATTCCTGATTGATTTAACGTTCATTCAGCTTTTATTTTTCTATTTTTATTTTTTTCTTGGTCAGGTGGCATTTTAATAGGCTTGAAATAAAACACCTGTCTTTCGAGAGTATCAAGAGCCATATGTGGGCCATCGCAGAAAGCAGAGGCACAGCACTTGGGGCCTTGGGGGAAGCAACAGGCTAAGCAGGAGGTCAGCGATGGCTGAAGAATCCTTGAGGATGGTTATATTTAAACGGCTTCATCCTCCTGGGACCCCTGAAAAGCCAGAGACACATCTTCTCCTGGGGAAATTCCTTGGGCCCCTCAACACTATTGTCATGGTTCTCCGTCTCCAAGTAGATGTCCAGCAGCATGCATTGGTGCTGCAGCTGATTGGTCAAGAACTGTTGGCTGGGCCGGAGGCCACACAGCTTCTTGTAGTACATGGTGACCTCACTCTCCATTGCCCGAATATTGTCATCCTTGCTGTTGGTTTCCTCCCCTTTCCAGCTGAGACAGATCTGGATAATGGGTGGGATGGAGGAGTAGCCAGGATTCAGCACCACAGTAGGCTGGAGTTGGCTGCGCCTCTTTCCACAAGAGCCATGTAGCAGAGATTGGTGTCTCCAGCCAGTCCCACCTCCACAATGTCTTTCATGAAATGCACCTCCACGTAATCTCGATGGGTAATCGTCACCCACTTCACCAGGTGAGAGACAATCTTTGCAGGGAAAAGGGATTGGCAATCACTGGTAACTGGGACAATGCCATGTTCCAAGGATGCAAATTGTTTGTGGAGGCTCAGGAGAGACTGCACCCTGGTCTTCAGCAGCTTCATGGTGGTCTCCAAGTGGCTGGTGCTCAGTGAGTGGTCAGCAGTCACTGTGTGCAGGAGCCATTCTTTTGGGAAGTGGAGGCCACCGAGCTTCTGTACCCACAAATAGACGAGACCTAGGTTAAGTACGTAGTCTCTCAAAGTCAGGATGCCAACTTTGCCAAACTGATACTGATTGGCTAGATTCCGAGTTTTCTTTCCATGATCCCCAGGACGCAAACAGCTCAGGACTGAGTCAGGAGACAGCAAGTCACCTGCACTGATGGGGGTGATCAGATCCGTGGCGGTAGTCACTTTAGCTTTGACCGTCATGATGTTGAGGTTCATGAGGTAGTAGAAAGTCAGGTGAAGCACACTGTCATCTTGGGAGACCTCAGGAGGCTTAAAAAGAGCCTTGGCTTCATCCACACTGCCTTCAATCACCATAGACAATGTCTTATCACAGTCCTACCCACATGCAGTGGCCTGGACAAGGAGGACGTAGAGGGGAGGCGGCAGGTGTCTGGCTGTCTCATATTGCTTGTGAACCTGGTCGAAAGGCATGAACAGGTACCCTTGCACTGGGAGGGAAGCCTGCATGAGGCGAGGCTGGAGGCTGCTCCGGTACTCCTCCTTCACCTCGCTCTCCTTGAAGATCTTCTCCTTGTTGGCCAAGCACTCTCGGCACATCTCCACTAGGCTTTTTCACTGCTCCAGGCCCCAGTCCAGGCGTGCGAGGGTTTGCTGGTGAGGGTCTTCCATGGTGACTTCAGCCTTGCTGATATCTGGAGGAGCCTCCTTATAAAACTCCTCTAAATCGACCAGATCAATTTCTTCATGCTTTGACTTAAACTCCAGACACTTGACGATCTCTTCTGCAGGTGCATCGCCTCATACAACAGGTTCTGGAGCTGCAGGTGATAGGCATCTACTTTCTGCTTGGCCTCGTGGGTCTGATCTCTCCCTTTCTTCAACCTGTTGTGGGCTAATCTGTGAAGCTTCTTCAGGCTCATGAAATGCACACAGCCCTGGATCCTCCGATCTTCTATCTCAACTGCCACATGCTTGCCTCCCCGGCTCTTCAGGTCCTGAATCTTAGCCATGAGCTTCTGCAGCTCCCGGCAGGTGTACTTGTACAGCTCATAGTCTCTGCCAGGGTCCCACAGGCCCACCTCAGCCTCCTCACTGTAGTATTTACCTTCCTGCTCAGTCAGAATGATTGCGCTTCCCTTCAGCTGGGGCTCCATCACTTCGGATCACTTTGGGCTTCCGTTTGTTGCTTGATTCTGATGATGTGGTTCTTAGATGAGGTCAGGAAGAAACAGCAGAGACGTCAGGGGTTGTTGTGGACAGTAACACAGGAGGCACTCCACTGGGGAAGGTGATAGAGATGATCTGGCCTTAGGTGGCACGTGGGTGATCTTAATGTTGAACACCGCATGGGGCCCAGGACCTCTCAGCTTTTATTTTTGCCTGGGTTTTCTTTCATCAAGTCCCTCGATGGACTGCGTCACATCTCTTGGGTATTTCTGCAGCCTTGATCTTACTGTTTCAGTGTTTACAGGCTGTCCTGGCTATGTTCATGCTGACCACCAAAACTGTGGTAGATTTGAAATGGAAGTGAATAATCAGAGTGGGGAATGGTCAGCTCAGATCTTAGTAGATAAGATCATCCTCAACATTGGTTTCTGATCATTGACTTCAGTTCCATGCTCTCTTTCTACTCCTGTGACCCAATAAATATGTATTAGTAGGTCACTACCCAAAAGTAATATTTCTGTTTACAACAGGATTTTCTATAAGGTTCCTGCTAATAGCAAGAATCCCTAGTGCTTTTAAGAGAGTGTTTAGTGCACGATCATTCGAAACATGACCCTGTGTATCAGGTGCTATAGTAGGTACAGGGGTAAACAAGAAAGACATCTCCACCAGAAGCAGAAAGTTACAATATGGTGCTATGATCTAAGAGTGCAGAGTTAGCCGTGGTGGTAGGATGGCTAGAGATGGTGTGTGCAGCAGTGGTGGCTGACTCTCTCCTCAGCATCATAGCCCAGGGAGAGCAGGGTTCATTTTGAAAACCCGGTTGCTCATAGGCTGCCATCTATTCTTGGAAAGAATCAAATGGAGTGAATAAAGTGTGCAGCCTTTGCCACCATTTATCAAGCTCAGTTCCTCCATCTCAGGGGCAGGAAAACCTATAGCCAGCCCATGATGGCTAAAGTTATATAGGCCTCAAGATACAAATGACTAGATACCGGTTGAATAGGAACTAGGAATGAGCGCCCAGGGGCTGGGATGACTTTTTAGAGCAGGTCACAGATAGAATGCCACAGCTCCTATGGTCACTGCCTTGTGCACAGCTCCTCCCCTGACACTAGCTACCTTCTGTTGTAGGGGGTGCAGGAGTGGGCCAGTAGCACAAGGCAGAAATAAGCCATGGCTTTTAACAAGTCCCAGCTGGGAGCATAGGAGCCTAACTTATAGGATTCCTCTCACCCGGAATCCTCTTCCCCCACACTCTCCATATATCCATACCCTCCTGAACTTTCGAGACCTTCCACAACTCCCACCTTCTCCAGTAACAATTCTCTGATCCCACCAGCTCAGTGTGTGCCAGACACCATGCTGAGGGTTCTACGCACATCATCCCATTGAATCCCTACAGCAATCTATAGGCGGATCTTCCCCCATTAAGAGGAAGTGAAGACTCAGAGAGGCTAAATCGGTCCTCACGGCTTCAAAATGGCGGAGATAGGAATGAAGCCCAGGTCTACATACTCCAAGGCCTGTGTTCTTAAGCACTTTCTACATGACGCCACCTCCCTAGCATCACCCCCTTTCTGACCTACAGTGGTCTGGTCTTGGTCCCACTCAGGTGGATTATTTCATATGCCTGTAGAATTAAGTTTTTATTGAGGATATGAAGCATTTCTCCACCTTCATTGAAAGTTGCTTGAAGGAAGGGATGACATCTTGTATTTACCCATTTCTCTAATGGGGCCTATGGTATAGTGAGGTACACATAGTGATTGAACAGTTGTTCATTCATTGTGGGGAAAGGAAAGGCTGCACGGGTTGAGTTCAGAGGATACAGAAAAAGAGTTAAAATGTACTGAATATCAGACACCATACTTTAAAGACATTATTTTATTCAACGCTATTTTAATCAACTCTGTTTTAACACTTTGTGATATCTACCAAAGACATTATCTTTGGTAGAGACAGTTTCTTCGTTTCTGAGCCTAGTAAAAGTGGAGTAACTCACCTAATTCTGTACATGATGTGAGCGGTGGAACACAGATTCCCCACACATTCCATTTCCTGGTTATACTCCATTCTTGCTACACATTATTGGCTTTCTGGTTGCAAGCCAGATTCACAGTTAAGTCTGCTTTCAAAAGGCAGCCCTTTACAGAATCCACCATTTTTCTTGAGTATGTGTTGTGAGAAATTGAAAGTCACTAAGTAGATCTAAAAGATATGGGACTGCCAAGTTTCAAAAGGGCAGGAACAATCCTTGGCCTCACACCAGGGAATGACGGACCACTTCATGGAGTGGGAGGAGGAAAGATGGTGCCCCGGGGACAAATATCTGGACCCAGAATGGATATAAAGAGAGAGGAGCTGGGGAGTGGAGCCACCATCAGGGAAAGACTCACTCCCGGTGACTATAGAGGAGTCAGTGCTGTCCCCGGCCAGGATGAAGCTGCTGTTGCTGTGTCTGGGGCTGATTCTTGTCTGTGCCCAACAGGAAGAAAACAGTGATGTTCCACTAAGAAACTTTGATATTTCAAAGGTAAAGTCGGTAGAGCAGAGTGACTTTTGACTGTGGGGGGCAGTCTGGAGGATTCTGAAGCAAGGTGGCACTGCTGGAGGGCAGGAGTTGTTCGACATATTAGACAAAAGGAGTGGCTGCAGACCTTGAACTAAGAGAATTGTACCATGTTAAAGAATGACAATAGGGCCAGCCCCGTGGATGAGTGGTTAAGTTGGCATGCTCTGCTTCAGTGGCCCAGGGTTTCACCAGTTCAGATCACAGGCACGGTCCTAGCACCGCTCATCAAGCCATGCTGAGGCAGCATCCCACGTAGCACAACCAGAAGGACCTACTGCTAGGATATAAAACTATATACTGGAGGCTTTGGGGAGAAGAAGAAGAAGGGGGGGAGAAAAAGAAGAAGATTGGCAACAGATATTAGGTCAGGTGCCAATCTTTAAAAAAAAAAAAAAGAATGACAACACTTCGGGACTTCCATTCTCACGGGAAAGAGCCCTAGATGTGGTGCTAATTGACCTGAGTTCTAATTCCAACTTCACATCAGCATTATGAGTCCTGGCCCACAGGACCGAGTTCAAGAAGACAAGTGTTCGTGTGGTATCCCCTCCCCTCTTTTCTTACCCAATCATTTCACCGATGTACTGCAGATTTCAGGAGAGTGGTATTCCATTTTCGTGGCCTCAGACATCAAGGAAAAGGTGGAAGAAGATGGTAGCATGAGGATTTTTGTGGAAAACATCCAGCCCTTGGACAACTCTTCTCTGTACTTTAAATTTCAAAGAAAGTAAGTATGGCCTTTTTTACTTGGGAGAGGAAAAATAGAAGGCTGAGTATGGTCTTGGACCTCTATACACACACACACACACACACACACACACACACATGCATTCTGGGCCAATATCCCAAATCAGAGTCCCTCATCTGGCACTGATCTAGGGCTTGATGAACCTGGGGCTTTTCTAGATTCAGAGATAAGGACTGGTGACAAGAATAAACTTAAATGGCAGTAAAGGAGGTAAGGAGTAAAGAGGTATCAGAATCATCAACAGTGTGGCCCAATTGCATAGATTAAGAGCATAGCATGTGTGATCAACAGCCTATCTACCTCTTGAATCTCACTTACTAGTTGTGTGACCAAGAAAACTCATCTCTTTCCACCTCCAATTTTCCCTTGGATAAAAGAGGATGATAATGATTCTCTCTCATGGTTTTTTGTGAAGACCAAGTGAGGTAATGTTTATTTATCTGAGAGGCTGGCACGTGGTGAGCACTCAGCCAGTTATCAAGACAAGTAGCTGTAATAACAGTAATAGTGGGACGTAATGGTAGAGTAACAGGGGTAGGAGTAGTTGAGTCATTCTCAAAGTATCAAATAGAGTGAATGATGGAAATAAAAGCTCTTTGAAAACTGCACAAAAAAATGTTAAACAGTTAAGTGGAATAAGAAACTCAAGTTATGGGTAGAGTGTGAGGGACCTGCCACATCAATCTCCTGGGCATCAGTTCATTGTGTTTTACAGGGGAAATGAAGAGTGTAGTGGATTTTCTTTGGTTGCTGACAAAACAGAAGAGGATGCTATATATAGTGTTATCTGTAAGTATACAAAACATGTCTTCCTAAAGTCTACTTTCAACTGCAACTAAACTCTAATATCTTCAAGATCTTGCTCAATTACTAATCAATGCTTATTTAGGTAATGTAATGGAGGCCATCTAATAGCTAGTATTCTGAATTTGGGAGATCGTTATGCATAAAAGCCAATGCCTGGCACATAATACCATCAGATAAAGAAGGCAATTGGTCATATGTACCTCCTGCAACAAAAGAGAATTGGCAAAAAAAAAACAAAAGTAAATTGGCAGGACAGCTTCTCCTTCCCCGCCCACTTTCTGATGACACCTGGTGGCCATTGCCACAGCACACTGCTCAGGATATTGCACTGGGTGTATCATGCCAGAGGGACTTAGAGAGAGGACAGAGACACACTGTTGACACAGATGGCCAAGAGAGCTAGCTGAGTCTCAGGGAACATGACAGAGGGTGAGTTACCACTGCAGCTGAAGTTTTCTACCATAGTAGTCTATCTACCAGTATCCCTTAGAAGTTGCCTCTTGAAGCCCAGGGAGATGCAAATGGAAGGCATTAGCTATCACTGTCTTCCTCTTCCAGGATATGCACTTGCATTTGGTTAGTGGGAGAGAATAAGTAAAGCATTTTATTGGCTTCCCATGGACCAAAGAAGTTCTGAGCTGTGTTCTGTTTCCTCCACAGATGATGGATACAATGTATTTCGCATAAATGAATTTGTCAATTCTGACTATATTATTATTCAGCTGGTGAATTTCCGCAAGAACAGACCATACCAAAAGTTGGACTTCTTTGGTAGAGTATTTTCATGCTGACACTCATCTTGGGGTGGGGAGAGAGGGGAAGGGAGGAAGCCTGGAGAGAAAGTGGTCCTCCCAATCTTATCCTGGGATGTCTCTCCTCCTCTGAAGACAAATGCTCACCTTTGGTAAGCCCTCAGGTTCAGTGATGGGAAGATGATGAAATCTCTTATCATGCCAGAAGGAGATTCTAAAGATGTCAAATTCAAGACAGGTTATATCCCATCCCCAAGACTCCGCCTAAGCACCCAATCAGTGCCATCCATCCTCCCATCCATCTGGAGCCCCATGCCCCTCATGAGCCTCAGTGACAAATATACAGGACACAGTAGTTACTGTCACTCTTCCTACAGCCCGAGAACCAGATGTGAGTCCAGAACTCAAGGAAGAGTTTGTGAAAATTGCCCAAAGACAAGGAATTTTTGAGGAAAAGATATTTGACCTGACCCAAACTGGTAAGTTCAGCTATCTCTGGTTTTCTCTTCCTAAATTCCATTTTACTGAAAGGAGAAATCGAAGAGAAAGGGACCTTTAATCAGTCCCCTTTGTCCTAACCTGGAGAATCATTTGGTTTCTCTCTGGGAAATAAACTGTGGTTGGTTTGAATGCCCTCTGCTCTGCCTCTACAGATCGCTGTTTTCTGACCCGAGGGAGCGAAGTGGCCTAGGCCTCCAGGTTGGTGATCTCTGGTGGTGAGGGGGTGGCCAAGGGATCAGTGCCTTCCAAAAGCATTAGGGGGTTATATCTAAAGATTACAATAAAAATAATGTGGTAAGGCAGCTTGTGGAGAGAGCCTGGTTATTTGGAGTTGGAGGACCAGGGTTCAGGATCACTCCTACCATGAGCTTCTGAGCAAATGATCTAAGCAATTAAAAGGGAAACAATGATGTCTACTGACAGATTTCCTGTGTGGATAATAATGCTGGGGACAAGGGCTCAATGATTGACAATGTGCTAACAATCATTACGACAAAGTTTTAAATGGGAAAAGAGTAATAGGGTATAAGTATGACACTCAAATACATTCTGTGTTTGTGGTCCATCTTCCAAGCCCAGAAGGGCATCTCACCCTCCAATTTGTGGTAAAAATGCCTTCCTTTGATCTCTGCATGGCCTTAACTTCTAATCTGAGAATAGAGCTGTCTCTCCTTCCAGTTGTCTTCTGATCTGGAAAATAGACTCTGAGTTTCCTCATCTGCTTCCTGCCTCAGATTTACTGTGGGGCTTCATTCAGGCAACATATGTGGAAGCCTTAGCCACTATAGCTTGCACAAAGTCAGCACTTAATCAAAGGTAGCTATGGCTTTGGACATTATTTTTCAATTTATCAAAAATTCTTCAAAACTTCTAATGCTAAAGATGACTGAAAAGAGCTTGGGATCCTTCATTACTTCCATTCTTTGTTTCATAGACTCAGTTGAGGGAAGGTTAAGATGGGATTAGCAATAGAAAAAGAAGTTACTTACTCAATGTCCTCCCTCCCACTATTCTGGCAAATAACATAGATTAGACTGCAAGTTGATATCTGTTTCTTCCCCATTTTTCTCTGTAATATAAAGTTTCTTTGCCTTCATTTCAATCCAAGACGTGCTTAATACATTTCTGTGTTTTCTTTCTCATCGGCTTATGTAGCTGAGTGAGAGTGAATACTTCCTCACCTGGGCTCCAGGATCTTCCTTCCATGATCCCCATGACATCTTGTGACAAGTTCTGTCACCTGATTTCCATCACTATCGCACGTGAAGGCATTATCTCTGCATCTTCCGGATCTTCCCTAATTGTTTAGGAAGACTCCTCAACTCACCAAGAATCAAGGTTTTTCCCAAATTCCCCACTCTCTCTGCCATGCCCAGAACTCGACCATGCTGAGACCTTCCTCTACCTGATCAATAAATGATTAGCCTTGCAGTCATGTGACTTGTCTTTGTGTGTGTGAGAGATGTGGGGCCGACAGCAAGCGAATGAGGGGACTTCCTTGGCCCTGTACCCATAATCCTCCTCCAGCTTCTCAGAATCTTCCCTGAGTTTCAGGATTCTCCCTCCTCCACACTAATTCTCTGTCCCTGTGAGGGCTGCTTACCCTTTGATGTGCCTATTTCTTAGTGAGCTGCTGAGACAAACTATAAGACTTGTCCTATAATTTGCCCCATCCTACAATTCTCTTTTTCAATGAATTACTGAGAGACAGATGCCACTGAGGCTGATACCACCTGGACATGTTTCAGAGCATGCCTCCACATCCCAGCTTCTCTGTGTCATCCATCCTATGAGATGGCCCGTGTCCTTTCATACTCTTGGGAAACCTCCTTCAACCACTGCTGTTACCTACGGTGAACATATTCAGTGAGATTCCATGACATGTGAGCAATACCTATCCTCAGCAACCTGTACTTGGTACAGTCAGGAGGCATCAAGCAGGCTAAATGTTATTAACTTCTCCTTTGGAAGGCTTGCAGTCTTTGGAGAAAGGAAAATTAAAGATCGTGCTCCACTTATCATCCTTTCCCAAGACTGTAAATGTTACACACGGGTGTTGGGGCAAAACAAGACATGGGCGGGGTGCAAAATAATGCAGAAAGAATGACTCAGTCATTATGGACATAAGGTTATGGAGAGAAGGCTTTCTAGGCATCTGATGCTCCCCATGTCTTACCCCACCTCCAGATTACAAGAATGTTAGGTTCAGGCTTATGGCTCCTGACTTAACCACTTGGTCTGGTTTGCTGAAATATGGCAAAAGGCTATGCAGAAAATCAATCAGTCATATTGGAATCTTTCATTTACAAATATTGGCATTTAAGGGTCAGAACAGCTGATACCCAGAAGGGCATGGCCTAGCATTTCCTTGATATAGCTGAGAACGTTAACTACAATAGCAAGCAATGCAATGAGGGCCACATTGATGGAGAAAATGGCTGGGTAGTACCACAGGTCAGGAAACTGCAGCCCAGAGGGAGGCACAAAAAGACCCTCAGCTGATCCCAGGTCAAGATGGCAGCTTGAGCTCACATTGAATCCTACCCTCCAACTCCAGACGTTTTAAGCAAATGAGGCATGAAATGTTAAGAACACTCAACAGTAAGGAGTGAAAAGGTTTGTAGATCAAAGACAGAGTGGTTCTTTCCAGAAGAAAAGAAAGAAAGAAAACAGATGGGAATGATGTGGGTAAACACGCCAGAGCAGCACTGTCTTCTGGGTTCTGAGTACAGATCTGGGTCACACGTGCAGGGTTGGAGGCAAGCGTCACAACGGCCAGGTGGGGATGCAGCTGAAAATGCATACCTCTGAGAAGCAGGGGCTGAGTGAGAATGAACTTAAAGACAGCCTCTCTCCCCCACCTGGGGTCTCAGAAAGAAGCTGACTGCCTGTGGCCCACAAACGAGGTACCACCCCCGACTTGAGAAAGAAAAACAGCAGCCACTGCTATCCTGGAACTGGCCTGACTCTCATAGCTAGGCTTCCATGTTATCACAGGCTGGCCTGATGCTCACGGCTAGGCCACATTGTTTTGCTGGGTGGAAACAATCTCATAAAACATCAACATCACACAAAGTCACTCCAAGATCATTGTGCAATCTACAAACATGCCCCTCTCTCTGCTAGAATGAGTGACTGCTACTTCTTTACTGATTACAGCTTTATCCTCATGCTTATCTCCACTCCCTATAGACAAGATTTATTGGGACATCCAATCACAGACTGGCCCCTGCTTTCCAATAGCACCCAATCTACAGCTTCCTTAGATCCTCCCCAAATCCTATAGTAGGTTCTTCCTAACACTCTCTCACTGAGATACCCATGGTTCCTAATGGTGAGCATTCTTCCTAGCTGTGATAATAACCCAGCTTATTCAACTACAGAGATGTCGCTGGTGGTCTTTGGTGAAAGAGTATTAAGATTTTTAGGACTAGAACACAAGCCCACTCTGGGCATGTGCTGCCTGGAATTCTGGGAAGCACCAAACTAAACCACAAATGCAGGGCCTGGTTCAATGCTATGCATTCTGTAGCGGCTGGGACACAAGATGCCTCCAGGGATCTTGGTCTGAGCAACTGGAAAGATGGAATTGCCATTTACTCCAGTCAGCTGGAAGACCCAGCTTAGTGGGAAAAGACAAATATCTCAGTTCTGGACATTTCATTAGTTTATCTAGCTAGGCTGCTATAAAAAAAGAGACCCAACCATAATCCAGTATGGTTTAATGAAGACAGAATTAATTTTGCTCTCCTAGGAATAATCTGAAGTAAGTGTTCCAAGTTGGCTGGCAGCTCTGTCCCATGTAGTCATTCAGGAGCCCTGTTCTTTCTATCTTGTTTCTCCACCAACCCTAGGACATTGTCCTCACCTGCGTGGTTAAAGCGGAGATGCAAGAAGTAAGGGAAAAGAGAATGTGATGGAGGAGTGGTCGTATGCCCACTGTCCTCTGTGGCCCCTGGCTCTGTGAGGTTCTTCCTTGTCACTTATCCCCCATGGCCACATCCATTTCCTGCTTGTGCAGGTTTGGAGAGACTATTTTGAGGATTAAAGAGTCACATGCTGTTGCTATAGGCCTGATCTAAATGTCTTTTGGCCATGCAAATTCCTCAAAAACTTGATAGGTTTTGGCTGTATTTGCCTCTTGACTTCTCCATGTGCAGATAATCAGATCCCAAAAATCTTATCTGGACATAGAGATAAGCTTGGAAACTCTGGTGTTTTTCTAGATTGGGCTTTATGCCCTGCCCAGCCCATCTGCTTTTCTCAATTTGATGATGGCTACTTTGAAGCCATCTAAAACAATAGATCTGGGTGGGGTGAGCCCTTAATCCCTTCTTTGCCAGCAGGCTCACAACCTTTCATGACAGCAGCATTCTCTCCGAAGACCAGACTTCCACTTCACGGCTACTACTTACAACTGCTTCTCTTGGGGTAAAGAAGCAGTGACCCTCACTCAACTTAGAGTGAGGCTTCAGGCAGAGGGGGCCTCCCTTTTCAAAGCTGTGCTACTTTCTCTCTCTGCTTGCAGCCTGGCTGGCTGTAGCCTTGGTTCCTCCCTCTTGCAAGTTTTGCTGAAAGCAGCAAGAAGTCCTGCACATGATACCAATATTCCAACACCTTGAATCTTTTCTATTTCTTCCCCTAGCTACAGCCTTTGTCAGCACATGGTCTGTTTTCCAAGGTACAGCAGGAACCATTTGACCAAATGTTTTCCCAACATGTAATGAGAGTTACCAGCTTTCCAGGCTGTGACAGCTGAAGCCTTGATGCCCAACACCAGCCTTCCAGTAAACTGACCACATCTTTTAGGTTCTCTCAGTTGCCTCAGCTAGCAAATCTTCACCATACCCCGTATACTTTGAACTGCCTTGGGTAATTAAAGTCATGATAAGGGCAGACATTGCAGTCATTATTGAAGATCCAGGTCAGTTAAAGGGCTTAAAACCTTTCGGGGAATCACTTCCTTCTCAGGTGCTAGGCTCCTGTAACAGGGCCATATGATCAACTCCCCAACTCTTTGGGACTTGGATCTGTATTTTCTCTTGTTCCTAGCTTATTGAGGCCCCTAACTTTGATAGCGTGACCCTCCCTAGTGGGAGAACAGGGCATTCTGATTCCTACAGAAAGGAATGCTTCAGTATCTTTGACCCTATTTCATAGGTCAAGAGCTCCAGAAACATTTTGGTGTCTCCTTTTCCTGATACTCCTTTTATGCCACACTTTTTTTTTTTTTTTTTTTTGGAAATGTTTCCCTCTTTGGCATTCAGCACCGAGAATGTGGCTCCAGTATCCAGCAAGAACTTTAACATGTTTTCCTCCTACTGCGGAGGTCACCCAGGACTCCTAGGGCCAACTGGGGAGCCCCACGGCCCTGTCACATCTCATCTTTAGTCAAGGGAAGGTGCCATGGCTTGGTCTGTTCAACCCCTTCCCTCTCTGGGTATGCTTGGGACAGTCCTGCCACTAATGCCCTTCCTGTCCCTCAGTGGGAGCTGGTGTCACTCACCCATGGCATCTTCTACTCTTCCTTGGGTTACCTTGAGCAGACTGGAGAGCCACATCTAACAGGGTGGCTTGCCTTTTCACCTTGTCTTCTTTTTCGTGATCATCAGGGATCATTGGGATTCCACCCATGGTCAATCCTTGGCATAGCCTGTTAACTAGGCCTGTGAATGACTGATCCTGGGTCATATTCATTATCTGCTTGTTCTCTAGCTTTTAAGAGAACGTCTGACTTTTCCTTGGCCATAAGGAGTGTAGTTAGCAGGCTTTGAGTATCTGCTCAGGTTGGATTATGAGCGGCAGATTTGTGAATTCCTCTGCGTCAGCTCTCAATCCTTTAGTGTGTGCCTTCCAATTATACAAATCAAAGGTGGAAAAGGGGATGCACACATGAATAAGTTTCCCCTCACTGTCACGTACCTGTCTGAGGGGATATATCCCAGGTGTGTAACTGGTTCCTAATCTAGTTGTACTATCTTCAAGAGGAGGGTGAGGGGTCTTTGGTTGTTGGAGCCTAGATTCCACCTTTAACTCTTCAGTAAGACATAGTGCCATGAAGTTCTGGATATAAGGGATTTCTTCCCATTTCTCAGTTCTTTTGCAAAATAGATCTAATCATAGTATGGTATTAACATTTAGGGTCTCATTTTCTTGCCATTTTTCCCCATCCTCCAGTGAATATTATAGCCAGGCTGTGTTACCTGCTCTCGGGTCAATGGGGAATACCCAAAGGCCTTCCAATTCTGGAGGATGTAGCCCAACAGACTATCCTCTGGGATGGAGCTTGCTCTCCCCATATTCTAGTATCTTCTTATCACCTGTTTTCAACCGCCCAGGAGCAACTTATAATGGTTAGTGGTGATGCAGATGCCACAAGGTTGTGCCCAGAGGAGGTTTAGCACCTTGATAGCCCAAAACTAGGCTCAGGCCAAGTTTCCTCAGGCCAAGTTTGGCTCTGGCCAAACTAAATCTTTAAATAGAAAATAACACTGGTGGACCCTGACAGGGAGGGCCAGAAAAAAAAGAGACCTAGGAGTCCAGAAAGGCCAGACTGTAGAAAAACCAGATTGATGTCGAGCATCCTCAACAAAAACAAACAAACAAAAACAGACTCAACAACTCCAGAGGGGGTTTAACCTCATCTAAGGAGACCCCGCCTCTGGTTATAAGCACAACACAAAGACAGATTCTGCTGCAAAGAGCACCACAGAATAATATTCCAAATGCAGGCTAGTGTGAATTAGGATTACTCAGTAGATCATATATGCCGCACTTCCTTCCAAGAGTTAAAAATACACGTAAGGAAACTCTACTTGTATATGGAAAATACAGTTATGAAGCTCTATTCTTGGCATCCAGCTGGACAGGAGAAATGGGTCCTGTATTAGTTTCCTGTTTCTGCTGTAACAAATCACCATAAATTTAGTGGCTAAATAGCACAAGTTTATAATATTATAGTTTTGGAGGTGAAAAGTCTGACATGGGGCTCACTGGGCCAAAACCAAGAGAGCCCTGTGTCTGTCATTTTGTTCAGATCATCTTCTAAGTCCTTTCTTAGAATTTTAAAGTTTTCTCCTTGGTAATTTTCTTGTGTATTACTTTCTTAGTTGTTGATTCCTATATACTTTCAGTTTTTTTGTGTTTTGTTTTTTTCAACCGTTAATTATCGCTATTACTTTTTACTGGTTCAGTCGTCCCTCGGTATCTATGGGGGATTGATTCCAGGACCCCCGACAGATACCAAAATCCACAGATGCTCAAGTCTCTTATATAACATGGCCTAGCACAATGAATATGCCAGCCCTCCATATCTGTGAATTTCACATCCGCAAATTCAAATTAATTCCTCCACATCTGCAAAATTTTGATTTATGGTTGGCTGAGTCCACTAATGCGAAACCTACAGATACAGCGGGTGGACTACATAAAGAAATGCTATTGATTTTTGTAAGTTGATCTATCTAGCAAGCTTGATGAAATTTTTTATTCACTGTAATAAAATTAGCTCTAATACTTCATGGATTCTGTTAGTTTTATAGGTATATGGTCATATTATCTGCAAGTAATGTCAATGTATCTCTTCTAATCCTTATACTTCTCTCTCTTTTTTCTTCTCTTCTTATAGTTTTAGCCAGAACCTCCAGGAATACTTTAAACATTGAAATTGTAGGGGAGGAAGAGATATCCTCTACCCTCTGGGTCCTTCTGGCTGGGCTATAAACTAAACTCACATGAGACAGAATAACAGGAGAAAATCAAACAGAGCTTTATAACATGTATGCATGGGAGACACTGAAAAACTGAGAAACTCACCAAAATGGCTGAGACCGTTCCCTTAAATACTATCTTCAGCTAAAGACAAAGGAGGGTGTTGGAGGTAGTGGTTTGGGGCTTCAAAGGGGAGGAAGGCAATTCACATGGAAATGGAAAAGCAAATGTTCGATAAACAGAACTTTGATAAGAGTGGGTTTAGCAAGGATCCTCCCAGGCTACGGGTACCGGAGTAATCTGTGGTGATGACTCAGGACAGGCCTTATCTTAAATTTCTTTTAGGCAGTTGGGGGAAGGTCAAAGTTTCTTTCAGAGTCTTTTGTTCTTAAAAATAATCAAGGCAAGGCAAAGAGACATATTTGGGGTGGCCAATTTTGATCCCCCACAAAACCATATTTTCTATACCAGGAGTGGGCAAACGATGGCCAAGTATAGCTAAATCCCGCCCATGGCCTATTTTTGTACTGCCTATGAGACAAGAACATTTGCAATCAATGTGATATTAGGAACACTAATGTTCAACTCCAATTCAGCAAAATGTTATTCAAAAAAAGAATTCCATTCTTCTAATAAACCTGGATTCCCACAAAAAGAATCATACTCAATATTATATTTTGAATTTCACCAAAAAATATGGAAATGTGTCTTCCCTATTACTATATTAGTACCTACATAACATCTTCAATTTTGCCTCTTGGCCAAAGCCTAAAATATTTACTACCTGGCCATTTAGAGAAAAAGTTTGCTGACCCACTTTTCTACACTATGGCCTTACCCCTGACTGCTATTTGCTATCGTTATTTGTGCTACATTTTCCTCCAAAGAAACAAGTTTGTCAAATTGAGCCCTTCAGAGTGCCTTCAATAAAATGGGCATTAAATTATATGATTGAGGGATTAAGGAGATATTTTAAGTTGTGCTGTTACTGCTCCCCTTTAAATATCAAGAATAACTTAAACTCAAATGGAGGACATGCAGATAAATGTCAAACTTTTGGAGTAAATATCAAACCAGGACACCCTGAGGTTATTTGAGGTTTCAAGGACAACACCGAAGATTCCAGATCTCTGTTCTTGGCTTAGAGGATTTTGTCACTTGATTCTCTTGTCCCAGGACAGAACTTGACTTAAAACTGTCTGCTCTGGGAAGCAGGCTGGTCAAAATATGAGCTGTTGTTCTTAAAAACATTTCTTAAATATAGTATTCTTAAATAACATTTCAGAAACATTGTTCTATTGGTTTCAAAAAGTTGATGATGGATCTGTTTGGTTATTAGAATAATGGACAATTACTGGCTAACCACTTGGTAAAGAAAGAGAGAGAACTGGAGTGCCAGGTTGTTCAGGAGAGCCTGGCCCCCGAAATAGGACCTGGTCAGCAGCACTGACAGCCAGTGCCCAGCTGCCAGGATTATTCCCACAACCTAACACAACTACCTGCATCGTCCCCTGTTTCCGTTAAATCTGAATTAGTTATGCACACAATTTTCCTCAAACACCCCATGAGCAATACCAGCTCTGTACCCTTGTCCTTACTTCTCCCTTTGTCTGAAATACTTATCCCCGGTATCTTCATGGCCCACTTCCTCATGGCCTTCTGGCCCCTATGAGTCACTTCACACAGAGGACTCCTCCGAACCCCAAGTATAAAGTAGCGCTCTTTCTCCACCTTCCTTGACTGGCCCCCCGTATTTATTTGTTTATTGCTTGTCCCCACTCCCTCTAGAATGTAAGTGCAACAAAGTCGTGGAGTTCCTTTTGTTCACTTCAGTATCCAACACCTGAAACACTGCCTAGCCTGACACACACACTCCATGCTCATTGCCTTAGGAAGTGGGCTTCCCTGACCTGCACAGGAAGAGTGAGAGAACCCATCCTCTTTCTCCCTTGTCTTGTCCTAATATTTTCAGGAGGGTGTCTCAGCTCAGACTAAAGAATGTGGGGCCCTTAGGATCTTGCCCATTGGTGGAAGTAGAGAGATGGGGATTCCAAGGAGATTGCCTCCTAAAATCTCTTCATAAAACCCTGGGCTCTTGGAACGGAGGCCTAGTTGTCCCTCACACACAAGAGCAGGCCTAGCAGTCAAGCTTCAGGAGAAGAACAAGGGATCCAGGACCCTTTCTCCCCACCTCCTACAACCCTGGCCAGAGTGATATGCCACTCCCATTTCTGTCAGCCAAAAGGGAGTCTTGAAAGAAGTTGAGATTCAAGAAGCTCCTGACATGACAGGCACAGACTTGACCAGACGGAGGGAGATGGCTGTTTCTAAAACATGGCCCAGTCTTCTGAGTTGAGGCTGGGTGGGCTGAGAGCACCAGAGGTCTCTGTGTACACAGATAAAAATGGAAGACCAGATTTGCAGGGTTCAGAAGAAAAGGAGGGACTGAGTGTGTGGGGAGCTCAGGAGACAGCCTTTAGCTGTGCTTCCTGTTTCCTGTTCCCTCAAATCAGTTTGACTGGTTTGAAGCACAGACTCTTGCAGTAGGTGAGTATATGCGTCTCCACTCAACAAAAATAAAGGGATTACTACCTGAGTGGTCATCTTGTATGATATGTATATTGCTATCCCTCTGCCCCAAACTGACAGCTATGTCCACATCTCCACATTCCTTTAAGACAGGAAAAGCTATGTAGCATGCTTTCCCCATCACTGAGCTGCTGCTCTCTATATTCCTTCACTGTCCTTTTCCATCTCAGATCTAAAGCAAAGAATATGATAAGAATCCATTGATATCATCGCCATCTGTAAAAGAGGGGTAAAAATAATGATAATACCTAAACAATAGATTGTCACAAAGATTAAATTAGGTACTACTGCAAAGCATTTAGAACAGTGCCTGGCACACAGTAAGTACCATCTAAAGTATTTGCTGTCATTATTCTTTGAATACATTTCTTGATTCAGTTTGCTCATAATTTAATTGTTTTTACAACTATCTCCAAAATTGAGATTCATCCATAGTATGATGCATTTTTATGTTTATCGTATGCTTCTTATCATATTTGATTACAATATCATGCTAACTTCATAGAATATATAAGGGAGGTTTCCCCCTGAAAATAATTTAAATACCTTTGGGATGATTTATTCTTTAGAGATTATCATTTAAATTACAGACAATTTCTCCCTAAAACCACTGGGCCATCATCATTGACAACAGGTTTCTTCAGTTTTCTATTTCTCTAGGGCTGTGATATTTGTGTTGTCACCAAAGATTTATCCGTCTCCTAGGCACGTTGCAATTAGACGTGGCCCTGTGACTTGCTTCGATCAGTGAAAAGAGAGCAGAAGTTCCACATGCCCTGGCCATCAGGATCTTTTAAAGCTCCCAGGGGACCCAAAAGTGTAGCCAAAACTGAAAAACACTTATGGAAGGATGGAATGAGTTGGTCATGCCACCCATCGCTAAACTAGACTCTCTAGTACTGGAGCCGCGGAGAGGCGGTGCCTGAAGCGGCCCCAAAAGATGTTGTGCAGATGCCAGGAGGCGGCCGGTGGGAGGTGAAATCGCAGATTGGCCCCTTCACATCCGTCCCGGTGCCCACAGGAGCCCCGGAGAATGGTCAGGTCCCCTCACAGGCGGCCTCGCGAACGCTCGTGGCTCAGGCTTGTCTCCCTGCGGTAAGTAGAGATGCACCCGGTGGGCGGGGACCTCGTGGTGTGCAGATGCGGGAGCCTGGCGCCGCGCTCTGAGGACGTCCGCGGGAAGCCTGGCGCCGCCTGCTGGCCGACCTCGCGCATCGCAGGGCGCTGCTAGGAAAGCCGGGCGTCCCGCCGCCTGGGCTGAGTCTGGCACAAAGAAGCCCCTTTGGGAGGCCTCTTCCAGAAGGCCTGGGGCTTTCGCTGGCTTCCTCGGATTTTCTGCAGGTCCGCGCGGAGCGTGGAGGGGAAGGCAGCTCAAGGGGGCTGTGGGGAGAGGAGGAAGTATGAGGCTTCAGCCGGCCTCGCTGATGGGGAGACTGGTACAGAAGCTTTTTTGTAGAACCTGGGCGTCGGGAGCCCCCAGACCTCTCTGGCCTCCCAGCACCAGCAGGAGTTTCTGTGCTTAGAACTAGGGCCTGCAGAGGCCTTATGTTGGCAGACTTTGCAGCCAGTGGTTGGTTTGTTGTTCTCTGCTGTCTGCAGGTTTATTAGAAGGGGCCCCCAAGTGTGCTCGGGAACCAGGAGCCTTTGCCTGTCAGAGCCCAGAGCCCATCTAGGGATGTCCCGAAGCTGGACCTCAGAACCAGGGTCTTGTGGGGAAGCAGCATCTGGCTGGAAGTGAGTGGGTTGTTCTGGAGTCTTCACTTCACCCAGCCTTTAGGAACTAAGGGAGCACCCCCGTAATAGCCCGGGGCCTCCTCTCTGAAGCCTGTGAGTCAATGCAGTGTGGGGAAGTCATTAGTTCTGTCTTCCAAATAGAGGCATTTCCCACATCACATCAGAAATGAAAGTCATGGTCATGAAAACCAGAGGTTCTGTGTGAAAGTGCTAAGTGGAAAGTTATTTCCTGTTTTTAATAACAGTTTTATTGTGGTATAATTGACAATCAACTGCACATATTTAAAGTATAAAATTTGATAAGTGTTTACATGGATATACCCATGAGACCATCACCACAGTCAGGATAGTGAATATGTCCATCATCCTCAAAAGTTCTCTGTCCCTTTGTCGTCCCTCCCTCCCACAGTGCCACTCAAGCCCCAGGCAACCCCTAAGCCACTTTGTGTCTCGAGAGTTTGCAGTTTTTAGAGATTTATATAAAGGCAGGTATTAGTATGTACTCTTTTTTGTTGTTTTTCTGGCTACTTTCACTCAGTATAATTATTTTGACATTCATTCATGCTGTTTATCAATAGTCTGTTCCTTTTTATTGCCAACAGTGTTTGTTGTGTGGATATACCACAAGTGTTTACCCGTTCATCTGTTGACGGACATTTTGTTGTTTCTTAGTTCTTGGCTATTTCAAAGAAAGCCACTGTGGAAATTTGTGCGCAAGTCTCTTTACGGCCATATGTTTCCTTTCTCTTGGGTTATACCTACGAGTGGAACAGCTGGGTCATGTGGTAGGTGTCTGTTTAATTTAAGAAGCTGACAGAACTTTCTAGAGGGGTTGTACCATTTTGCATTTCCATCAGCAGTGTGTGCGAGTTCCAGTTCCTCCATATCCTCACCCACACTTGGTATTTTAAGTAGGAAAAATTGTAATGTGTTACACGGAACCCAGAGCTTCCCAACAGTTTCCTGAAAGCCAAGTAAACACATCGAGTGCCTGTAGGAAAACAGTAAACTGTAATGTTGGGATGTAAAAACCTTAAAACATTGCTTCTTTATCAGCAAAAACCAACATGGTTGCTTTGTGATGCTTGTCTTAGGACATCAGAGATGCACATCACTTTTGATGATTCTAAACTTCTTTGTAACATGTCAAGCTTTCCCCACAGATTGTTAAAAATGTTGGCTTATATTTCTTTAAGGTAAACAACTTTTCCCCAAAAAAACCCATTATATTGAGAGATATGAATACTCCATGAAGATTTGGGTATTAAGAACTAAAAGACTAGGGGGCTAGCCCTGTCGCCTAGTGGTTAAGTTTGGCATACGATGCTTTGGCAGCCCAGGTTCACTTCCCAGGCACAGAACTACACCACTCGGCAGTGGCCATGCTGTGGCAGTGACCCACATACCAAATAGAGGAAGATTGGCATAGAAGTTAGCTCAGGGAAAATCTTCCTCAAGCAAAAAGAGGAAGATTGGCAACAGATGTTAGCTCAGGGTGAATCCTCCTCAGCAAAGAAAGAAAGAACTAAGAGACTGAGAAAACATTCTGTAGCATATGCCTTTATTTCGGGTTTCCCCCCACGGTTATACAGTGGGATTGCTCTCTCAGCCCACCCACCCTCACTTCGCCTCCCCACCTTAGAGTGTGTCACTCCTTGGCGGGAGTTTTGAGAGGCAGTGTTCAGTTCACCCATCCCTTCCTTTGCCGCATTGCCAGCACTCAGTGGCTACTCCGTCCACCTGGTCCCAGAGAACAATGACCCGAAGCCCAGAGTCCCCAGCCAACTTGTGATGGGCAGTTTGGTTTGAGGAAGAACCTTTATGGTGTTAAGCCACTGAAATTTGAAGGTTTTCACACAATAGAACATGACCTAGCCTGCCAAGCACATGGAGTCAATTTTGAACACTCATGCTTTGCTAGGAGAGCAAAATTCCTCAAGGTTTTCAAGTTTATTGCCGAAGAGTTATACTCAATATTCTCATGTATTTTGTCATCTCTTTATATCATCTTTATTTCTAATTTTATTGATCAGAAAAGAACAAGGAAACTTTATTTTTTAAATTAAGTGTCCAAATATGTCCTGTTTTATATGTTCCACAGAATGTATGTTCTCTATATGAGAGTTCACTGTAGAGCTGTTATATTACTGCAAATTGTTTTATTCCTATTCTTTTTTTTTTTTGCCTACTAGATAGCCTGGTCATTTTTAAGAGCTATTTTCAACAATCCCACTAAAATTTCTTATCAAATTTCATTTGTTTGGGGAGATTTTTTGCTGTGTTCTACAGCTGGCTGAATGTAGACCAAATTTGACTACCATATCTCCTGTTTAATCTGCCAGGGGTATATAAAATCTGTTTGTCCTGTTAACGCCCTAACAGTCTTAACCGTCCTTAAATACCTGTTTGTCTAAATATTTCCCCATCTGTTTGTTTCTCTCTTTAATCTCTTTGACTTTCATTAAGGACACACAGTTGTGCTTTTCCTTTTTTTTTTTAAGGTATACTTTTTGGTGAGGAAGATTGGCCCTAAGCTAATATCTGTTGCCAGTCTTTCTCTTTTTTCTCCCCAAAGCCCCAGTACATAGTTGTATATCCTAGTTGTAAGTCCTACTAGTTCTTCTATGTGGGATGTGACCACAGCGTAGCTTGATGAGCTGTGTGTAGGTCTGCTCCAAGGATCTGAACCAGTGAACTCCGGGCCACTGAAGCAGAACAAGAGTCCTTAACCACTGCACCACCAGGCGGGCCCCAACAGTTATACCTTTTAATCCATGCTGACATCCCATTTGAAAATACAAATCATCTGGCTCCCATTTCACTGATTTTAATTATTCTGTTTCCTGTTTTTCTGTGTTTACTCTGTTCCTTAGACTGAATGGTCTGATCACGTTTTTTCTTCCTTTTCTTTCCCTGTTAAATTAGAAGTTCTACAATCTTCAATTCTAGGAGTTTTTGTCCCATTCTTAAACACAATCTATATTTCTCTTTACTGCACTTGCTGTCATATAACTTGGACGATAATCTAAGATGAGGTACAAGAAGCTATTGTGAAGAGATATTAACCATTTCACATTTGTACAAACTGACTTTGACTAAAGTGCACTTCCAGGGGAAGGAAAAACCTTATTTTGCTCAGGGAACTCCAGTGTACCATGCACAGTAGGCAGTATACTGAGCACCAAGAACATAACACACGTTGAAATAGGTAGAATAAAAGCACATAGCTAAGAGAACCATGCTGTTATCAGAAAGGACAGATACAAACAAAACCAAGCACAAACTTACTGCAGGGTTCTATATCCAGATGATTCTTAGATATTACCTGCATTAGAAACTTTATCTCCATCTTCAAAATACTTCGACATTCTCAGGCCACTCTCTAGATGTGTGACTATTAGTCTTACACTTAATGTTCTAGCAATGTCCCTAGAGTTTCAAGGCATGGTTCGTGAATACAGCCATACATGAAGTGTTTGGAGAATGTGTTAAGGGACAGCACAATTAGCCATGTCATCTGTAAAGCTGCTTATATTTAAGACATTACTGCTAGGACTCCCAGTTAAACACGGTGTATTAGGCATATGGTTGCCTGTGTTCCCTCCTGAAATCCCACTATAATGAATTTAAACGTTTGAGGGAAGAAAAAGAGGAAGGTGGTGACAGAATCCCTCAAAGAGAAAAAAGAATAAAAGAGACAGTAATAGCAGAGAAGGATGAACACAGATTTGGGAGTTGGCAAGCAGACCTACAAGGGCTGAGTTAGCAGAGAAAGCTGGAGGCGCAGCATCTGCAGGGGGCGGGGAAGCCAAGAAGAGCACAAGTCCTCAGCGCAGCACCCTGGAAAGGCTCCAGGCCAGGGAAAGGGTGGGGGGCAAAAGGGACATCTGGAATGATGGATCAGAAAGGCCGTTTAGCACCACCTCTGCGGCAAGAGGAGGCTGTCCAGACTGGCACCAGGTGGGACTAGTAGAGGCAGTGAGAAGTGGCAAGTTGCTGGATATATTTTGAAAGAGCCAACAAGATTTCATGATGGATGGGAGATGTCGTGAGAGAGAAAAAGAAGAATGACATCTTATGTTTTTGACTCAAGCAATAGGAAAAGTGGATACGATGTTGGGTGAAGACAAAATTACAGAAATTACAGATTTGGGAGAGATCAGGAATTCAGATCTAGACATGTTAAGTTGGAGATGCTTATTGGACATCCAAGTGGCAATGGTGAACCATTATCTTTGTTACCCTGGTCAAGAAACAAACATGCCCTCTATGCTAGAGAGGGACATGATCTCTGTCCTTCCAGTTGTTTGCCACACAAACATCTGTGAGAAGATAGTCCTGGGTATAAACTGTCAGAAGACATATAGAAATGCTATGAAGGATTGTCCCCCACAACAATATCCACACTTTGTTTATATGTTGTCTTGGCTTCTGGCAAATTTTCCTATGAATATGCCATTCAGTCAGCCACTATGCTTAATTAAGTGAACAAGAGCTAAGACCAGATCCATTCAATTTGTACTCTAAGCAGAATTGGTCCTGCTGGTCAACCTGCAATATTGACCTCAGCTATGCCCACCAGGCTTCCAGCTGAACAAAGCTCATAAACCATCAGTGTCTACCTTAGAAGGCCAAGTGCCTTTCTCCTTAAGTTTCCATAGCAACCCAAAGCGTTAGTCCAGGTAGAACAGGGAGTATTAGCAATTCCACAGATTACATTGGCCCACAGGGACGAGGCCTAGGGTGATTCTCTCATCTGCAAACAACCCAGGCCAGAGAATTAAGGCTGACCTGTGCCTGCCAGGACTAAGGTGATATGTCCTTAAACACTTCCAGTTCTCTTATGACCACTTCTTAGGGTGTAAGCCATTGTGTTTTAGGAGAGAGGTAAGCCAAAGTGTAGCTTCCACATAAGCAGTGCATTTCTGAAGGAGGACATAGTGTCCCTGGAAAGTATACGGTTTGAGGGGGGCCACCTGAAGTGGGATATACATTAGTCAGAAAGCACAGGTTGACAGTGACCGCAACAGGGCCTCCCAGCCAACTGGTGAGCATTCAAGTTCCCAGTTCTGTCTATTTGAAGGGTCTTCCCGAGGGGAGTAAGTCCACTTTGTCCCCAACACCAGCTAGGTCACATCTGTCCTCATAGAATGGTCAGAGCCGGCTGGTTGAGGATGGCAGAGTCAACAGTCAGTGAAATTTTTTGCAGCCATTTGGGAGAGACGTACCCTTGGTTTTCCTTCTGTAACAAGGCTCCGGGGTGGTTCTGAAGGACAGAGGTCATTAATGCCCACTCCCTCTGTCACACCTCCCAGGTGCTGCTGTGTTGCTCTTCCTTCACCTCCACAACATCTCGTGTCCCATTCCAGAAGCTATAACTTTACCTTCTACCCAATCGTTCCTACTCATACCCAAACCTTTTGTCTGGAAGAATCAGGTGAAAGAGACCAGGACATTTTTATAAAACTTAAGAATTAAGTTGGAAACCCCTAGGCCTCCCTTTCAGTGTCAGAGTAAGCTGATCAGCAACCTGAAGCAGTATCAGTGGTGAGCCACCTGACAGCCTCAGAGAGGGGCGAAGGGCTGGTAGAGTTGATCTGCTGGGCAGGGGAAGGGGAAACACCCCTCGTGGTGTGGCCTCCCCCACCATGGGACAAGCAGGTCAACTTTTGAGGAACACAGTTTGAGGGACGTCTTTGATCTGTTCTTCCACTTGGAACAGTGCAGACTGCCAAACAGCTAGGCCATTGGCAACAACAAACAAGTCTGAGTTCTGCCCACTGAGTGGGGTGACCACATTCACTCCCAGCTCTGCAGGGTTGGCTCTGAGGCAGAACAGCTACATCAGCCCTGTGGACACTGCCAGGTTTCAACTTATCCAGACCTTCATCAAGCCAGAGCCAGGTAGAGAGGCACTGTTGGGCTGGTGGCTTTGCTCCTGTCGGAGGAGAGAGGATGTAAAGTCTGTAGACAAATATCTGCTACTTTTACCATGTAAAGCCAAGATGCCACTTGGGTCAGGACAGCTGTGTTCTTGAATACATTATGTTCATTTCTAAGCAAGGCTTTTGTGGACTCTTTCTACCTTGCTAGGCTTTGGGTCCAGGTTGACCCACCCCAAAATGGGGATTTGAGGACTGAGAGTCACAAAGCCTTCATGGGTCAAGTATTCCATTTCAACAAGAACTCAGCAAGCTAAGAGCTGCCTTCCAAAGGCTACTTGGCAGCCATAACAGAGGGGCCACAAGTCCAAAACCCTGAGGGCACTTCCAGGTAGAATCTGTCTCCCTTTGCCAGAGGCTCCAATTGGCAAAAGTCACGCTTTTTCTGTCTCCAGTAACCAAGGAGTCTAAGATGTTGGGCTCCTCTTGGGGAGAGAGAGCTTGGGCAAAGACAGCGTTTGTTGTTTTTTCCTTGACTGCCAAAGAGATTGAGTGTCCTGAACCCACTGCAGACCTAAGAAAGTTTACTTGGCATCTGGCCCCCTGAATTTTCAGGTTTATCGGGCACACCTGCTGGCAGAGATGTGCAACACTGTAGTCAGGGCCATGGAGACTGAGGCTTCTGACTTGCCAACCAACGAGACATCTATATGGTGAAAGTTTTGGTCATCAGAGGGTAGAGGCTCTCATGCTGAATCTTGACCCACCTACTGGTGGCAAAGGGCAGTAGAGTTTGTCCCACTATTTGTCATTTTTCTATGTGCAGCTCTTCCCCAATCAGGCTAATCCCCTCTGGGATGGTGAAGCGGAAGCATACAATGATTTCTATATAGTCAGATGTAGATGCAACAAAGACAGTAGACTGAGTCAGCCCAAAGGACCTATCCACAAGATCACATTAGTTTCTCTCCCCGACCGTGACCTTAAACCCCATCCAGGCATCCATTCCTGTATCAGACCAAATAGGACAGTGACTTGAGTGCCTATATCTAACAGTCATCATCCTGTCCCTACCCAAGGTTCCCTAGCCTTTTCCTTAAAGTGGCTGGTGTGCAGGTAGAGGGGAAGGGAGGGATCAGGGTGTGAAGGGAGAAAGTGGTTTGGTGCTAGTGAGCAAGGCCCCTTTACTTTGTTTCCAGCAGTTGCTCATGGCATCTCTCACTGGAAGTGTGCACAACCACCAAAAGCACAACTGGGCTGCATGTTTCAACTCTACCTCCCACCCTCAATCTCACTAACAGGCAGGATGGTGGGAGACTCTTCACCCGCCACCACTTGGGCAACAGCACTTGCTTGAGATCCCAGGGTATTTGGTCCTCGTATCCCCAAACCTACTTGCAAACTAATATGTTCACCTACTACAGTGTTATGGATGCTGGGCGAGAAGACATGAGACCTCTGGGTCAGAGACAAGAGACTATTATTTACTACGTGGCAGGCAGCATGAGCCTCATGTTTGCATGGGTTTTCTTTGTCCCCCAAGTCCCATGGGAACAATGTGGAACAAGCTTAGGTAGATGCTACACACAGCATGGCTCTGCCATAGCTGAGGATCCCTGATCTCAGGAAACCACTCATTTAAGGGGGCTGCTAACAAAATATCCAGTTTCAGCCACATATCAAAATAATATTTCCTCAAGAGTATTCAGGGAGAAATCTGCTTAGTTTTCAGTGACTTAAAAATGAATTTAATTCTGGCAAGATGAGTAGTCCCTGCAATAAAGGTACCACTGTCTACCAGTTCCTACTGCTCTCGCCTCTCCCATCTCAGTGTATTCACAAATACCAACCCGCAGTCTGGTCTGGCTAAAATCCAGAAGCCTGCTTGCTCTCCAACAGCTTTTCCATGTGTGCCTGACAGGACTACCTTCTTGCGTAGAGAATTCCATTTATTCTTTGATCGCTTGGTCCTTTGACTTGCTCGATGCTGTGGGTAGAACCTGTGGAAGCAAGCCTACACAACAAGTAGAGATAATATTCCTTCCCCTTTCCTGGGAGATGTTCTCCTTCCCTAGCATCCAACAGGAAGAACCCAGGGACCTGCATTTTCCTGACATGAGTGTTCTTTTCCCATCCCTTCCACATGAAGATTTTAGTTGTCTTCAGGGTCTTAGTTCCTATAGGTGTTAATTTCCTCAAAATCCAGGTTTGAGGCCTTTGGGGTCTAGGGTCTGTCAGGAAAGTCTGCTGGTTTAGTGAGATAAGAAGCAAGGTGCCATGTGCCTGGTGTTTTGGCTGGCAGAATCGGATTGGGTAATATGAAGAAGAATCTCTTTGATGTTTTAATCAAAGTCTAGACTCAGGCCTATGTTTCACCCATTTTGCTTGAGAAGCTCTTAGGGGATTGAGGTGGTAGTAGGAAACAAGAGCTTGAAGCCCATTGGGAGAGTTAGGGAGAAAAATAGATTTTTATCACCAATACGAATTCCACAGTATAGTTTAAGGTCCAGGGGCAGTCATGACTCCAAGATTATTTTTCCAGAGCAGGAGATAAAACTTGTATAAGTTATTGAATGATTGACATTCAATTACATCCATGGAATAACAGACCCATTACAAAGTGTCTTCAAGTTTCCTACTGCAGACTCGAAGCTCTGTCTCTCAATACATGTAAACCCTGCCACCAGAAGTGAAAACAGGGGAAACATTAGTGTACAGTCATACCTAATATTCTCACACTAACTTTTAAGAGTCTCTTTCATCCTAGTGTCTTAAAGATGCTGGCCATCCAGACTTCTTGATTCACCCCAACCATTTTCCTCTGGGTTTGGGGGCAAAGTTGGGTTCTGCCTAGTCAGCCTCCTGCTCCTCTGGAATCTTTTCAAACCTGATGGAATTGGAAGCCCCTGGAGTTGTTTACTAGCAATACCCCAGAGGCCAGCCTCATGTGTTTTACTTTATGCCCAAGGCCCTACAAATGCGATCCGAGAGAGCCTTAGCACAGTGATTCTCAATCGTGGGTGATTTTTGCCCCTGAAGGGACACTTGGCAGTATCTGAAGACGTTTTCCGTTGTCTTCAGACCTTGTCTTCAGGGGAATGTTACTGACATCTAGAGAGTAGAGGCCAAAGATGCTGCTAAACATCCTAAATGCATAGCCGGTCCCCCACAACAAAGAATTATCCAGCCCAAAATGCCGGTAGTGCCAAGGAGAGAAATCCTGCAAGGGGTCAGTGTAACACTATCCTCAGATGAGCTTGGTGGGTTTTTATTTGTTTTAAGGCACTGCATTGCTGCCCAAACAGAAATCCTTCATTCAGATTCTCAGTGCAGTTACACTGAGTTAAAGTGTTATCACATGGTAGGTTTGAAGAAATGTATCCGTTTTTCTGTAATGGAAGCTCAATTTCTGCCTCCTGCAGAAAGTAGTCTTTCTGATTCAAGATAGAGCTTGTCACTTCCAGTTTGGGACTATATCTCTTTTGGGTTAGTGCTCAGTGGTTTCAGGATTTCTCCCTTATTTTTACTTTTTACACCAAGGTCAATTTAAATTCCTAAGAGTCTTTGGTATTGTTCTGACTTTGGGGAAGAGGCATCTGGTCCACTATCATCAATACTCGCTCACACCAGCTTTCAGAGATGTTCAGCCCCTGCTAGTCTTTGCTCATCTGCACCCATCCCCGTTGCCTTCATTGCTGAAGCATCTTCAGCCCACATCTCCTCTCCCTCCACTACACAGGTCTCTAGTCAGCTTCTTTTCCTAACAATGGGGCTATTCCAGGTATGTGGATTCTCTTTATGGGAGAGTTGCCATTCCAAAGCAACAAGGAAATTTCTCATGCCCTCCTACAACACTCTGGAGCCCTGAGACACTATAGGGGGGGATGGGGGGGCACTACGTCAGGCTTTCTCTTGGCCTTCGTGAGCCCTGTCACGGTTCCCACTCTGCTTCAGTTATCCTAGTGAACGAGTCTCTTTCCTAGCCTAGGATCATAAACAGAACTTACATACAAGTCACATTTGTTCTCCAGACCCCATGAAACTCACCTGGGGTTTCTATCATGACCCTACTCCTCAGCAAGGGTGGGTAGCAGAAGGAAGTAGCTCAGGGTCACTCAGGAACACTCACCAACATATCATTCTCTTACAATTTTCTTCCAATTCTCAATCCTTCTCCAACTCGAGTCTTCCTTTTGTGGTCGGAAATATCTTTCTTCTACGTCCTTTGTTATGGGTAAAGCAACGCAGCCTAGACAAGGGCACCTAAGAGTGCACAGAATCCAAAGCAAGTGGTCACGCTTTAGCCTCAGCTTATGACATCCATAGTTGGAAGCTCTGAGGTAAAAAGAAGCCTCTGGTGTGTTTTGTTGTGTTGTGATGTTAAGAAATAGACGAAAGGAGAGAACATAAATGGAGGGGGAAAAAACACCTTCATTGCTACAGCTAACTGACTATTGACAGGGAAGCGAGCTGCTGCTGGGGTCCTGTTACTGACCTCCGGGAGCTATTGTGGATGAACACTGCCAGGACTTCATACCTTTCCAGGAAAAGCCAGGAACCTGGAGATATACGTGAAATGTCTTGATTTAAAGTAATGCCATGATTGTGTGGACCAAATAAGACTGGTTTGTAGGCCTGATCTGTCCTGTGTGCTGTAGGCTGGTCTCAACCTGCCCCTCAGTCGAGCACCATGAGTGATGTAGCATGATGAGTCCATAGAGAGACAGAGAGCAGGGCCATTTTTCCAGACCCTAGGGCAGAGCTTAGCCATCTGAAGTCTCCCTTGCAGCCAGGAAGCCCACTGCCAGCAGCCTGAAGCCCATGTTCACTGTTCTTTGAGCTGCCAAGGCCAAGAGTTGTGACGTCCTGGTAGGGTAGGGCTCATGTGCTCAAATACTTTCCTCCTTTAATTAGCCCTCAGCTGGAGCCTAGGCCCAAGTTCAGGCTACAGGTGAGTCAAATGTGCCAGCTGTGTGGAAGGGGAAGGAGCAGCCCCTGATCTGGGGGCTTAGGGGCTGATGGGTTCAGGAGCCTTTTTAGGAGCCAGTCTATGAAGGAAGATGATTCTGCATCTCTCTGCAAGACACTGGTGCACCCAGGGTTAAATTCTAAGTACCTTGGGCTTGAAAAAAAATGTTTTTTCCTTTTTCTTGTCCCATTCATATGTTAAGCCTTTTGCTGCATATACGTGACTCCTTGGAAAATATATAGCATGTTTTGCATGAATTAAAAACTTTATGTCAATGATGTCATACTGTACATTTTCTTCTGCTTTTTCCCATTCAAATCCTACATATAAGACTTGACTAAACAGAAATAGGTAAAATCATAATCATAATGGGATTTTATTTTATTGTGGTAAAATACACATAACATAAAATTTACCATCTTAACCATTTTTAAGTATACAGTTCAGTGGGATTAAAAACATTCATAATGTTATGCAACCATCACCACCATCCATCTCCGGAGCTCTTTTCATCTTATAACACTAAAACTCTATACCCATCATCATAGAATTTTTTAACCCAGAAAATGACAGATCAAATAAACAAAAAATAAGGATACAGGAAATTTAAATAATCACTATTAATAATCCAAATATTATATAGAGAGAGAGAAGGAAAGAAAGAAAGGACTGTGAAAAGAACATATATGCACAGGGCCAGCCCAGCGCAGTGGGTAAGTTCACACATTCCACTTCAGCAGCCCAGTTCGGATCCCGGGTGCAGACATGGCACTGCTTGGCAAGTCATGCTGTAGCAGGCGTCCCACATATAAAGCAGAGGAAGATGGGCACAGATGTGAGCTCAGGGTCAGTCTTCCTCAGCGAAAAGAGGAGGATTGGCAGCAGGTGTTAACCCAGGGCTGATGTTCCTCAAAAAAAAGAAAATAAAGGAACATATATTCACTATTTTGGGAGGACAGATACCTGTGGCCATGTTTTAGACCGCAGGAAATTATTCAGTAATTCCGTGGATATAGAGAGTATAAAACTAAAAAGATTGCCTTAATCTTTTTAAAAATCTTTTTAACCTATAGGTGTTAAGTCACAGTGGTATTAAATGGGAAGCCTTGAGGAATTATAGCCTTGTTCATACCAGTACTTTGAGAATTAAGATTTAAGTGAGACTTCCTGGGGTTAAACATGCCCTCTGGAAGTCAAGATAACCATCCCCATAAATAACAGGATTTGAGAGGAAGGTGTTGAAAGCCTGCCTGTCCAAATGTCTGTGAGCTAGGACCAACTTAAAAATTCCTGTTCATCATGGGATGTACCCTTCCTGTTCATGAATGGGACTAATGGTTTAAAGGAATTCAGTCTATTCCATTGAATTAATCAAGCATCAACCAAGGAACATACAAATGACTAAATAGAAAGGCCAGTGGAGAAAAAACAAAACAGAGAATCCAGGTATATAACCGAGTGCATATAGAAATTTCATATAAAATAAGGCAGCATGTCCAGTCAGTGGGGAAAGGGTAGAATTTTCTTTTTTTACTGTTTCTAAAAAGTACTCAGCTTATTTTAAAGCGTGACATGAAGTTTGAATCTCAGTAAACAAAGCCATGTCTTCATTATACGTTGACTTGGGCAAAGAGCACAGAATTGCATACAGCAAATGATATGATAAAGTAATATAAAGGGAAAGGAGTTTGCTTTTAGTAATAAAGTGGTGTGGAACTAAAGTACAATATGTACATCTTCTGGGTAAGTGATTTAAGCCATAATGTTTCTTGTCTTCTTAGAAGTTTTCAGAATTAAGATTTTAAAAACTGACCCCTCTATCTGATACTTGTGCCATTCACTGCAATAGAGGCATAGAAAAGATTCTCTCTGCTTAGATTAGTGGATTCACACAACATGTGCCTAAGCTGGAACAAAGAGATCAAACATCTGAGAGAGGGTGGCATTCATGATCACAGTTGTTTTATAAGGGGGAAATCTCGAAGATTTTTTCAACCAAGATCCAAGGAAAACCAGTCTTGGGCAATGAACGCTGACCTATTTTATAATAGTTAATTAAAAGTCTGAGCTCTTTGCAAAAGTATGCCATTTTAAACTTACTTGCCATCCCGTTTCCATAACATACATGTGCATATTTCACTGGGGCAAGCAACTTAGAAGCATGGTTGCATCATAGCTGTGTAGTTAAGCAAGGGACTTATCAACTGAATGCATCTTTTTTGTGGGGGGGGGGGAAGTTATTTGTTCTGATTGCTGAAATATGCAATAAAAGGCTACATTTAGAAGCCTTGAAAACCTGTGGTTCAGTACATGGAAGTTTCAGCTACAAAAGAATGGGAATATTATAATTGCCGTAGGAAATTATAATGTTGGACACATAAACATTACTTGAAACTACTTTTTGATCACAATAATGTCACATCAAAAAGGTGCGTATTTCACTAAAATTAATGAGGCAATTTGGGAATAAGAGACAGATTCTTTCTCTCTCTCTTTTTTGAACTCCTCAGTGTAGAGCTACAGATATACTTAAGCTGAAATAATAACACGAAAAAAGGGGAAACGTGTTTGCTTTTTAAAGTCATTGAAGTACATAAAATGCCTTGGCAGATAATACTATTCTATGACGTCTACTGAAAAATTTATGTTCATCCCCCATTCTCCTCATCATAATGTTCACATTTTAATTACGTTTTCATTTTGATTGCTTACATGCAAAAACAGCAACTAATCTATTATTTCAACCTTAAGCCTATTTCTTTTGAAGCCAAGATAATTTTGTTATTTTATAAAAGCAATGGAGATCCCTTTTTCAAGATGCTTAAGGCGGAATGGTTAAGCTTCATGCTGCTTTGCTGAGCTTCTGTTTCCTTTGAACCAGGTGGGCCTGTCGAGCCTAAAAAGGAATACACTGCACTGTTTTCTCTGGCTTCAAAGAAGTCCTCATGGTCCCCACGGTACTGGCTTTCAGTGAAAATCTGAGGTGGCAGGGGGTACCCTGTGGCTGGTTGACTGTTTTCAGGTACATTTTCTCTCATCCACTTCCAATTTTCTTCATTGGATGCAATCTCTTCTTCTTCAAATCCTATTTTGTTAGCTTCTAAGAAACCAAGCACATCTTGCTGTTTCTTCTTAATCGCCAGACAGCCAGAGGAAGATGAAATATACACACGGGTCACCATCCTCGGAACAGCAACTGCAGTTGTTTGGGTCCTGAAAAAGCTGGAGAGCAGCTGCAGCCAAGGGCAGAATTTTAATAAGTGGCGTTGCCACAACTAATTAGACATGGAAAAAGATAACACTAAGATAAACTTTGAATGGATCAGAGAGCTATATGAAGGGAAAAAATAAGAATTAGAAGAAAATCTGGATGAATTCCTTTACATTCTGGCAGTGAGGGAAACTTGCCTGATTATGATTCAAAATAGAGCAATAAAAGAAAATATTGATAAAATTCACTACACAAAAGCCAGGAAACTTTTTCATGGCAAAAAACACTATAAGAAAAATCAAGGGATAAGTGACAAACTGAGAAAAAAAATTAGTAATGTATCACAAAGTGTTAGTGTCAATAATATTATAAAAACCTTTTAAGATTTGAAAAGAAAGTAATCAACGACATCAAAGGAAAAAATGGGGGGGGGGGGAAATATGAACAGATCACAGAAGAATAAAGGTAAATGGCCCACTCAGAGGAGAAATGCAAATTAAAATTATACCGAGATAAAATTCTTACCCATCATATTGGCAAAAATTCCATATCTAGCAACCTGCCCTGTTGGTGAGGCTGTATGGAAACAGACACTCTCAAGAGTTGCTGGTGGTCTTCAGGGCCCTTCCTATAGCACCACCTGTTGCAAATATCAATAAACAAGAGGATATTCTTTTTCTTTAAAGTTGAAACACCTCATAAGGCTCTGGGAACTGGTAGAAAGGAGTTGAGAATTTTCTTTCCCCATTTTCTTTAAATCACTAGCAATGTCTATAAAGCCTTTTCGATTATTTTTCCTGAATTTTAATTTTCTAAAATTTTAATCACTTTTCTCTAACTAAAACCATTGCCTGATTTATGTTTTCCATTGTGACACACCTCATTCTTTTAAGAAAGTCACACACACTATCAGCTTTTATTTATAACAAAGATTTGATGATCTTCGGAAAAAAAGGTTGCTGAGGAGCACCAAAAGGAAATGTGATTGCAATGGATGAAACATATAAACGTATGAAAACCCACAGTCTGGTGTCTAGCATAATGCTGTGCCTTCTGATTTCTACATGTTTGAGCCACTTAAAGATGAATTACAGAGCACTGCATCAAGATGACAAAGAGACCCCCAAATCCATTACAGTGGGGGGGAGGGGTGTGCTTTAAAACTCTAAACAAGAATGTTTGTCAATGAGAATATTTTTCAAGCGACTCCACTTTATAATTGCGAGCAAAAAATATACTTGACAATGGCGACATCTGGCGGTCACCATCTTAACCAAATGACTAAATTAAGCATCACCAGTTGTGGAACAATCTGAGATTAGTGTCTCCTTGAGTGATTCAGTATGAAGTACCTTGCATCACCTATGAGGAATTCTTGCCAACAATGTTTAACTTGAAGATAATCAAGGCTTTAGCCCTCATCTCTAGCCTACAGGAAATGCAAGGGATACAGGAACAGGTTAAATAGCACTATGAGGAAACAGACAAATCCAGAAAGTAGAGCATTAAAAACGAAAACAAAAAAACTAGCCTATCTGTAGTTAACAAAACAAGAAATAAAAAATGTTGGAGGAGATGTGGAGGAAAAGGAACCCCCATACACTGCTGGTGGGAATGCAAACTGGTGCACCACTATGGGAAACACTATGGAGATTTCTCAGAAAATTAAAAATAGAAATATCATATGACCCAGCTATCCACTACTGGGTATTTATCCAAAGAACATGAAATCAGCTATACAAAGAGACTTATGCACCCCTATGTTCATTGCAGCATTATTGACAATAGCCAAGATGTGGAAGGAACTCAAGTTCCCATCAATGGATGAATGGATAAAGAAGATGTGGTGTGTATACACACACACACACACACACAATGGAATGCTACTTAACCATAAAAAAGACAAAATTGTGCCCTTTGTGAAAACACGGATAGATCTTGAGGGTATGATGCTAGGCAAAATAAGCCAGACAGAGAAAGACAAACTGTGTGATTTCACTCATATGTGGAAGACAAACAAACACATAGATAAAGAGAACAGATTAGTGGTTACCAGAAGGGAAGGGGGTGAGGGGAGGGCAAAAGGGGTAAAGGGGCACATATGTACGGTGACCAATAAAAATTAGACTATTAGTGGTGAACATGATGCAATCTATGTAGAAACGGATATATAATAATGTACACCTGAAATTACACAATATTATAAATCAGTATGACCTCAACAAAATAATTTTTAAAAAGCTGGCCTATTCTCTTAAAAAGTCAATATCATGGGGGAAAAAATCAATGATGTAGGAAAAAAAAGTGGGAAGATTATTCCTAGGGTACGATTGATCACTGATCTGTTACTTGAAGTTTCTAACAAAAGTTCACTATGGCCAATAGGGTTGTATTTTTTGGTAGACGAGGTAAAAACTGCATGGTGCCCACATTTGACAAAATCCCAGAAAGTTACAAGACATTACCAATGAATTGTGAAGTAGAAAGAAACTTTTCTAAATTATCCGTTAAAAAATTATTGTCATGGGGCCAGCCCAGTGACGTAGTAGGTAAGTTAGTGCACTCCGCTTAGGCAGCCTGGGGTTCACAGGTTCAGATTCCAGGCACAGAATCCTACATACCGCACATCAAGCCGTGCTGTGGCAGCATCTCATATATAAAGTAGAGGAGGATTGGCACAGATGTTAGCTCAGTGACAATCTTCCTCAAGCAAAAGGAAGAAGATTGGCAACAGATGATAGCTCAAGGCCAATCTTCCTCACACACACACAAAAAGTTATTGTCACATCAAAAGGTGATCAAAGAGTGTGCAACAGACCTGAAGGGGAAAAAAAGTATTACAGAGATGTGTCAGATAGTTAATTAAGAAAAGTATTTTATTTTTCTGAATTTTGTGATGTTTGAGGTGTATTTTAGCTTTGTGAAATTTGTTAATTTGTTGTGATTTATTTTCTCATTCTTGATAAGTACTCACTTCGGTGTCTACTTTTGTTTGGGTAATTTTGAATTTTGTTAAGAAGATCCCAAAAATTATACAGTCATGAGTTGCTTAGCAACACAGATACATTCTGAGAAATGTGTCATTAGTCTATTTCATCATTGTGCAAACATGGTAGAGTGTACTTACACAAACCTAGATAGTATAACCTACTATACGCTCAGGCTGTATGCCACTAATCTTATGGGGCCACTGTCCTACATGCTGCCTGTCATTGACCAAAACACCGTTATGTGGTGCATGATTGCTTAAGCTGCAAGCCCCTCAAAACTTTGATCTGAAAGTGATATTAGACAAGTTGCTTAGTTCTCTGAGCCAGAGTGAAAAGGGACTGTGAGGACGTGTCAGAAACAAACTGGAGAAGTGAATAGAAGCTACACCACAACAGCTCTTGATGCTAAGAGACTTGGGGGCTTCTCTCCTGCAGAAAATAGGGTGCCACAGAAGAGTTTTAGACGAAGGAGTAATGTGATCAGAACTTCAGTGAGCACTGTAGAGAAGGGTCCAGAGTCAGGGAGACCTACGGCAATCTAATGCAAGAGCCTAGGCAAAAAAGGATGAGGACAGATTTCTAAGGATCCAGCCATGTACTTACTCAAACTTCAGGAGAGACTGGCTGTGTGGGGGGAGCTTGAATGCTAACAAGCACATATTTACTACTTTAAGAACATATGCCCCCCAAATAAAGTGGATTCTTATGGTGATATTGAACCTCTTAATCTCAGGTTAGTGTGCCCGATGCACTGTAAGCCAAACACTGAGACATTGGTGTGTGGAGACGGAAAAAGCTTTGATTCGAAGTGACCAAGAAGGTGGGAGGACAGCTTCTCTCAAATCTGCCTTAACAGGAGAAGAAAGCAGGGAGTCTTTATAGAGCTAGGGGATACGGCAGGAGGAGTTCCAGAGAAACAAAGGGGAAGTCTGTGTTTCTTTCACTCACGAAAAGCCCCTAGGCAATCTGATCTCTGGGCCTCAAAGCAGCTGCAAGCTTGTTATCTGGTGATCCTTGACGGCATTCTCTTTCTTATATGAAACAAGCTCATAAATCCTTGTGACCCTTGAGTTACCCCTCAGGATAAACAGGAAAACAGCAAATTAACAAAATTGACTTCTTTTCATAACAAAGTCAAAAGGTAATCTTATTGAATATTTACAGTGACCCTCAGGTACCTGGCTTCAGTGGGACATTGTCCAAGCTGAAAACAGACAAGGCTTGCGGGATGCTCCTGGCTGACCTGATCTAAGATCTCAAAACCATGTGAGGGGCGGGGGTGGCTGCAGGCCAAGGAAGATAAGATCAAAACTTTATGCAAGAAGAAAGAGAGCTAGAAGTAAACCGCTCTCCTTCTTCTGTCTGTACAGAGAGTCCTCATCAACAGTGGATCATTTAATTAAACACACCTTTACATGCCAGGGCTTACTTTAAGTCACGGGCGTAGTCTTAATTATGAAATTAGAATGTCCACTACAATATGTTAATCGATACTTCAATGTTCATTGCAAAGATACATCTTCTCCCTTCTCCCTGAGCAAAGGTCACTGCAGGCAAACTGCAGGCTTCAGGGAACTATCTTTTTCTCTATTCCACATGGCTCCTCTCTCAGATTCCTAAGGGCTTCTGGCCCCTCTGAGATTGGAGTCCAAAGAGGGAGAAGGAACAGGGAGGAGTGAAAAAGTTCACACTTGGCTAATACTGTCACAAGATGGCTTTGTGCTCTCTGGACTTGGCAGGTGTTTAAAGCTGACCCTTTCTCTTGTGGATTCTCCTGAGAGGTGCCTCTGACCACCGCCGCCATGCTGTACACAGTACTCCTTTGACTGGCTTCTTCCTCTCTGTACTCCATACCCAGCATCTTCCTGTTGTGTGTCCTAGAATCTCCCCTGGCATGCTGTACTCTTGGGCAGGATTCTTATTAATCCTGGCCAATATTTCTACACCATTTCTGAGAATTCCTGGGCTTTGCCCACCCGTTGGAGGGAATGCAGTTATTTTCCAAATGCAGGCTCAACTCTGTTCCATGACCACTTTGGCTTTTTCAGCTACGAATCGGACACCAGTTCCCTGGGTCCCCAACAGCAGAGAACAGGTGTTCAGATCTATCCAATGGACCACATCCCTGAAGGAGGCTAAACTGGAATGATAGAGCACTACCACAGAGAAAGAAGGCTGGAAGAACAGACCAGGTGGAACCACAAAGCCTAGAGTTTGGAACGAGTAGTCATTCCAAGCACAGGGTATGATTTCCACCATTTGATCACTATGCAAAGGAGAGAGCTAAAGTATAAAACAAAGAATTCTCTCGCTAGTAACTCAACAGCTCAGCTGTGGGAACCCCATCTGAAGGAAATGCTGCCAGGTGTTCTGTTCATCTGTAAGAAAGACATCTGTCCTCTACTCTTTTTTCCCAGGATTCTAAGAGAATACATGATCCTAGTATGAGTAACATTTAGGGTATATTTGCAAGTATCCCTGGAAATGTCTAGGACTGTTTGGGGAACTGTTTCTAGGAAAATAATGTACTTCAGGCTAATAAGCCACTAGGGGCTTGGAGCATGTATCTTTGGGGCTTTATTCTAAATGTGATAGTAGACTCCAAGAGGGCAGGAATTTTTATCTGTTTTGATTACTGCTGAGAGCAGAGCCTAGAACATTTCCCTACAGCCTAGAACATTTCTGTGTAGTAAAGAATTAACCTCTTTAAAGGGAAGTCTGGCATTTTCCCTCAGTTACTCGGAGGTGATCACTAGACTCAGAATATCCTATCTGATAAGAGCATCTGTGTGTACCTAGGAGTCTTGGGCCACACCAGATAGTCTAACAGTGTGATTTATGGTGGAGGTTTTAAGCCAAGCAGTATCAGCTCAGCCTCCAGAGGGACTGGAGACTATAGGTCAGCCACATAAGCTACCAATCATGTCTGCATGATAGACCTCCAATAAAAACTCTGGATACCAAGGCTCAGGTGAGCTTCTCTGGTTGGCAATACTCCATGCATATTGTCACATATTTTTGCCAGGAGAGTAGCCTATTCATGACTCCACTGAGAGAGGACAACTGGAGGCTCTGTTCTTAGAACCTTCCTGGACTCTGTTCTAGGCATCTGTTCTCTTGCTGATTTTAATCTGTACCTCTTTGCTATAATAAAGCATAACTGTGAGTATAACAGCTTACAGTGAATTCTGTGAATCCTCCAGTGAATTATCAAACATGAGGGTCATCTTGGGAAACCTCCCAAACTTGCCTTTGGTGTTAAAAGTGAGAGTGGTCTTGCAGACGGTCTCCCCAAAATTGCAAGTACTTTGCACAAGCAGATTTTCAATAAATGTTCATTGAATGAAGGAATTGGTATGTACCAACAAAGGACGCCATGCCACTTACCTAAGAGTAGTATTTTTGCAAATATAGCATGATTAAGTTTTGTGTTCACATGATTTGCAAGACAAAATTAGACTTCATAATCCTGTGTGTTTTCTTCCCAACTATGCCTGGACTTTTCTGATCACATATTTCAAATGCCATACTACCCTAAAAACCAAACACCAAGCAGATTTCTGCCTGAAGGTTTGGAATAACAGCAAAGTCAGTAAGCTCTTTACAGGGCACAGGTAGGATTTGAGGCTAGCCTAGAAGGAAGGTGACATTGCCCATTGAACCTTCCTTCAGAGCTACTCCAGTGTGGACATGAAGAGGGCAGCTGGCCACAGGAGAGACGCACCCTCCATCCATAGTTGGCAAAAGCTTCACATAGTCAGGAATGACCACTCCAAAAAACCTCAGGGGCATAGCACAGTCTCTAAATTACTGCCATGGACAAAATGAGGTCTCCCCTCAGGATAAGACCATGTTATTTATGACCCCAGAGAGGATAAAGCCTGTAGATGTAACTTTGAGGGCTTCCTCCCTGCTCTTTCTCCTTTGGAGACACCAGGAAGGGTCTTCTCTGTCTCCGTTGGCACCTTTGCCGCAGGGACAGATACGTTCCCATTAACAGGTTACTTTCTGAAGACTTCACAGCTGCCTCACTTCACACAATGCTTTCAAGAGTGAAAGCTGCAAGGCAGTTGCCATAGAATGATTAGCAGAGAACAGAGTGTTATTATGATAAGGAGGCCCAGCAGCGCTTGAAAAGAACTTCATATTCATGATTCCTATCAGCTTCTTGATGGCCTGGCATCGGAGTTTTCTCCAAGGAGCCAATTCTGGCCTCAGAAATCACCAAAGAAATATTGGCTACATTATCCAGACCTGAGATCCCTGCCCTTTCTACCTTTAGGACCCCAAGACAGCCATATGGTTTTGATCAGATATCCTCAAGTGATGCAAAATTTTGCTTTGAATACCCATAGTCTCTTTCCAAGAATTCCCACTTCAGTCTCAGAAATTTAAAGTCACTTCCATTTTCAAACTTCCCTGGTGGATCAATTCTGTGTTAGTGTAATCCAGATATTAGATGCTGCCCTTTAAGTTCCAGAGAACACTGGATTGAACCTCCTTTCTACAGTCTATGGAAATCCAAAGCTTTTTCAACATTTCTACAAGTTCCCAGGGAGGTGTGTTCTCAAGTCCTCTTAGCTTCCAAGCTCCAGCCTCCTTGTGGGCTGCCTTTCTCTGTTCAGCTCCTTCCACAATTTTCACAGAAATCCTATTTACATAAACAATTTAGGTGTTTTATATTTTCTCAAAAATTTGGAGCAAGTTCAGTAATGGCAGCAACCTCACATTGAACTTGAGATATCTCCTTTCTTACAAATATCCTTTAACTACCAACTGCTGGCTGATTCTCCTGCATAAAACACCTCCTCTAATCGTACCATCTCTCTCCATTCTTTCGTCTCTAACCTCCCCAAACAAATTCCACTCTTTATGGCAGCAGAGCGATTTAATTATTCTACTTTGTTGCTGTGATTCTTGCTCTTGAGTCCCATTCTTTATCAATCAGTTTATCAAGATATTTTCCTGAACAAAAGACACTACTCTGCCTGAAAAGAATCCTTGTGTAAACAATTAAAATGATTTTCTTCATTACATAAAGAACTATTTTGGCACTATTGGGTTCCATCAACCAATGATCATCCTTGACAGACTACTGATTCATGGAGATGGACTCTGAAACAGGGAATGCATGTAGAAAGTTTATCAAAGAGTGTTCTTGGAGGTAGCCCTGTAAGAAAATCAGGAAGGCAAGAAAGGGCAGAGGGAGCGGGAAACCCACAATGGGATTGCAGTTAACACCTTAGCTATGGAGTTGTACAGCTCTGAACAAGTCTGGTATGGACCTCTGGAGTTGTCCCAAATTGAAGCAAAGCAAAGAGTCCTTTGTATCCTTTTAGTAGCCAGTTGTTAGCTAGGCGATGCTCCCTGCGAAGGGTGCAGAAACTTGAGCAAAGCAGTTCCTTGTTCCAAGTGCAATTACGAGTGAGGGATGCAGCTGTGGGCAGGTGGTGTCTGAAATCCCCAGCAGCTGGGGATTAGATGCATTGGCCTTAAAGAGGGAATCTGAGTGATCTGAGTGAATTCCACAATATCCATAGCAGCTCACCTCTTGTAACTCTCAGATCCATGGGAATGGCTTTCCATAATTCTGGTTGACCTGATTTGTTAGGAAACTTACAAGAGAAGGTTTAGTGGGTTAGACTACAGACCCCACTGCCACAGCTAAATTGAGGCCATAAGGATACTCATCATCATTCCCCCCTCCACCTCCCATTATACATTTCCCTCACCATGCTGATGGTCTAAGTGGCTTACCTGGTGAAGTGACCCAGATCGTCATCCCTAAGGTGTCTGTGCCTAAATCTACTATGTCTTTGTCAGGCTATGGCTACTGCACTTGTCCATTTACCGTTAAAACTGGGCGTGGGAATGCCAAGAGGCAATCCATGGATCTCTCGAGCACCACACTTATCCTTTGCTGCCCCATTGAGTAGTTGCAGCCCTGATTATCCCCTGCATTTCCTTTTTTGCCTGCTGTTCTCTTGGCACATGGGGTTGGAAGAGCCTGAGCCACAGCCATAGCTTTAAGTTCAGTGGGATTCTTACTGTGTCCGCTGATGGAAGTGGCCCCTTTTAGAGCTGCAGAGCTAAAGGTGCAGTATGGAAAACATAGATTCCCAAGAGGGTCACTGGGGGTGATGGTAAGTGGGGTCACTCCTACTTCCATCCTTTAGTTTCCAGATCCATGTTTTCTACCTTTTGGGGACAGAGAACAGCACCATATAATGGTCATTGATTTAGGGTGTCCTGGATGATGGTAGCCCATCCTTATAGGGTGTTAACTCTAAACTGAGACCTTAGCTGGTCTTATAAAGACCAATCTACTGTTCTACCATGTAGGTGACTTCTAGGTGATGAAATATGTGATAGAACTAGAGGATTCCATGATCATGTGCCAACTACCATTTCTCTTTTGCTGTAAAGTGGAACTCTGAGCTTTGGTTCCTTGCTGATACCAAGCACTCTATAAGGTTTCAGATAGTGGTGTTGGCTGAGGCCCTGAATCAGGAAAGATAAACCATATAAAGAATATGTGTTGACCCTGGTCAAGACAATAGCTGCCCCTTCTAGTGTGCAAGGGATCCAATGTAGTCAGGTTGGCACCAAGCAATTGGTTAGTTTCCTTAGGGGATGATGCTGTACTAGGGGCTCAGTGTTGGTCTCTGGTGCTAACAGGCTGGCACTTCACCAGAAGCAATAGCTAGATCAGCAGTTGAACTCATGCATAGCCTCCTTCCCACCGTGACTACCCTATTAAAGCACTCGTACAAACATACAGGTAGCTAATGACAGAGGCCGAATGATGTCCCTTGACTGATTCACTTTGTCTACATTTGTTGTATAGTGCCTCTTCTATAATGAATTAGCTTCTGGTGGGATAATGTATGTGTGAAACAAAGATCTTCACACCTCCTGTAAGTCCACCTACATGCCTCTTCCCCAGACCTCCTTGTCCCTGATCTTCTAATCTGTCTCCTTCCAGGCCCCAAAACTGCCAGCCAGACCACTGGCTACTGCCTATGAATCCATCCATGTATCTTCATGCCTTGGGAAAGTCATATGACAAGGTATACTTCCCAGAAATTTTCCCGTTGAGAGGATTTCCCCACTACTATCTTTCAGTACCACATCTGAGTGTGTTCTGGTGCAGCAGAAGTTGACCCATTTGTGAACCAAGCTCAACTTCTTTTTCCCCCATCAGCTGTCATAAGAGATCCCTCGTGCAGCTGGTGCTGAGGGAGACGTACATGATGACACAGGATCTGGGCCACCTGTTCATACACCTTAGTTGTGCCCTCTGGCCCTACTTGTGCCCTATCCCAGTGTACCACCTACATCTTAGGATGGGTTGCTGCCGGGCTCACTCGATCTTACAGTTTGGCTGTCTGAAAGAAAATGGTTCATGATGGACAGTTCTGGTTGTGTGGTGATCTGATACCCCTTGGTCAGATGCTCCATCTCCTCTAGACTGGACACCAGAAACTGCTTTCTGAATAGTGCATAGGTCTCTGCTGTAGATGGCATAACCTTTCTCCAGTTAGCACAATATCCACTACAGTTCTCCTTCATGGCACTTGGAACTCGGATAGGTAACAGAGGTGTAATTTTATTTCCCTCTCTGGCCTAGGTTACATTTTAAGCCCGGAGGTCAGAAATATTCTCCCCTTTTTTGTCATTGATAGCTATGAAAGATAATTGGTCATTGCATACCTTAATTCACAACCAACTTCATCACCACTCTTTTGCCTTTCAAGCTTCCTCCCGCTAGTCTAAACAGCCAAATTTCTTTACCCTCTGGTTAGGAATTTTCACCAAAATGTCTCTGCCCCTGCTATAGGGGCAGTTCTGTAAATTCAATTGGGAATTTGTAAATTCTGTAAATTCACATGGGAAAAAGTCTTCCAGGCACAATGGTATAGAGCTTTCTTAAACACATTTTGTCCTGTGGATCTTATATTAATTTTCCTCCCAGCTAGTAGGATTATTCTGTTTTTTATGCACTCTTTTTCTGAGCCATCACATTTATTCTCATGACTTCTGCTATCAGTATTCCAAGTCTTAAATCAATCACCCTCACCATCCTGGGATCTCAGAGTACAATGGTTGTAATTCCTTTATTCATGACCAATCTTTTGTTTTCGATCGCAGATCTGATAGGGTGAGTAGTATATTATTTAATTTTGCACACTTTTCATTATTCATGAGGCTGGACACTTGTTTCACACTCTTACCATGGAAATGATTTCTCCCTGTTTGAATTGCCTCTTCTTGTTGTGTGCCCGCTGTAGTGGATGCTGTGATACTCTCTCCAGCTCTCCCTTTCAGGACTGAGGCATTCATCCCCTCAGACACTGAGGGTTGATGGCTGATAGTTCTCAGCTGAGTCCCTCTCTGGACCTGGTTTCGGCTGAAGAAGCTGCCTGACCCAAAGGCACACCCCCTTCTCCAGGGCAGCCTGAATCCGATGGCTGAGCAGCGTTGTAGGAAGGGAAGAATAAAGGCTTGGCCCCCTTGCCTCAAGGTGAAACATCCCAGCTCCCCATAAAATCAGTTGAGGCCTCTATTACAACTGCATCACGTTTCAACTCCACCCTCTGACTGAACCCCCTTCCCTCACTCCCCCATGGGTGTTGATCCCCAAAGCACTCCACAATATACCTCCTGCGCATAAATCTCGGCCTCAGAGTCTGCTTCTTGGGGGACCCAATCTAGGCACTCATTTTTAAAAGCTCAGAATGTTTGTCTTATTCTTAACAATTAAAAATAAAGCTTAAAAAAAAAACACTGCATTAGCCCTAAATGTTACGTAGGTTAAATTTTTTTCTCTCGGTTCATTCTTATCTTTTCAGAACAAGTTAAGGAAAGCTATTTTGACACCTAGGTGAAAAAGAAGAATAAAGAATATACACCACTGCGAGGTAGGAAGGGGGTTAAGGAGTAGCAGCTCCTGTGTTCACATAGGGTGGCTTAGGGGAAGAGATGAATAACCAGACTCACCCTCCCTAATCCTGGTCTTCTTCTCAGCTTTGCTCCTGAGCTGGAAGATTTATGTAAAAGACCTTAATAAACCTAGTCAGTTCTAACCAGATGATTTAAGACTGTTATACACTGGGTGAGTGGCCGTGGAGAAGGTGCTGATGGGAAAGCCCCACAATGCACTTGTAACAAACATTGTGCAAGATGTGAATGAAAAACTTGTACTCAGTTTACACTGCATGTCCTTTCTCGGAGCTTTAGATGTGTCTCATTCTGAGCAGCTCCTATGGAGGGAGTGGTAAAAATGACCCCCCCCCCCCAAAAAAATGTGACTATGCAGATTTTAGTCTGTTGATATGCATCCTGAACCTTCTTTCAGTCTCAACTGCCTCTCAGTCCCCAACCTACAGGCCCTAGAGTCCTGTTCTTTAACCTGCAGGCCTCCTAAACTCCTGAGACCCACTTGTGCTCCCCTTCCAATCCCAGATTCAACATCTCTGTCACCACTACACACACACACGTGCATATACACACCTTCACTATTCTTTCCCTGGCCTCAACAGTGGCATTGTAGGTACCCTATCTTGCCAGCTGTCCCCTGTCTTAACAGAAATGACTGCTTCTCTCTTATCCTTTATAATGGGACTCTCCTCACTCTCCTTCCCCATCTTCTGAGCCAAGACTTCATGTCTGATATGGAAGAATTGTTGGCCCAAATTGGGGCCATTAGCAAACACCTGAACTGGAGGCTCCAATGTCTGATCTCTTCTCTCAACACACAGTGGGTGCTCCAGTGTCCCCGTCCTCACAGGTGGTAAGATGGTGAGAGATTGAGCCCTACCCTCCTATCTCTAAAGAAAAACTGAGGCCTTCACTAAGAAGCGCTGAGGTCCAAAGATACCAAAACAGAGTGGCATAAGCCTAGGGTTTTGGAAAAAGAGGGCTGTGAGCTAATAGGGGATTAGGAGAGAATTCCCACATTGAGGGAAGTGAGCCAGTAGACAGGAACTTCTCCCACATTAGGAGAGACTGAATGATTGTCCTCTGGACCCAAACCCTATAAAAACCTGGTCTTGCTGGCCTCCTACACGACAGAGGGACAAAGTCAAGAACCTCTGATTTCAGAAATCAATTAGAGCAGGTCTCATTTTCTTGGTGAAAAGTGATAAATCTGAGAAAACTTACCTCATATAATATTTTCCCAAAACATGTTCAGTGGAAAAGTATTTGTCTCTGATTTAAAAGCTCAAATTGTCCAGAAAACAAAATGTTCTCCCCTAGGGCACCTTCTTGCTACACAACATCTCATTTACAACCGGCCCATCTTGTCTTCTTCTCCTCAGCCTTCTTCAGTTCAAAGAGAGACCCACCCCTCCATCTCTTCCGCTTTACTGTAGGATCTTGATCCATTTCTTGTTTCCTCTCCATCCTAATTCTTCAACCAGTTCCTTTCTACTGGTTCTTTTCCTTTAGCCTAAACCCCTTTCTAATAACCACACCTGAAGGCCTGGGATGCTAAGCAGCACGATTCCACTAGGCACCATCAACATCATAGTCTATGTGAATGGTGCCCCCTGGAGCTGAGCAGTGCACATAATAAAATGAAAGACCAAAGATGAATGGGAAAAAGGAGCATTTCCTCTGCTCACTAAGTGGCACTCTGGCAGTTTTCAACTACACGATGTGCAAGTGGTTGAGAGGTTGGCCACAGCAATTCAGTGAGCTTGCTACCATTTTCTTAACCAAGTAAACCTTTATTACAAGGGTCCTGGGATTATAGACTCAGATTCTAAAAGAAGCTTTGAGTTTGTGTAGCCTCAGCTTAAAACTTCTCCAGTGGAAGAAGTACAATTCCCACTTAAACAACTCAGTGAGCTCTTTAGTCATCTGTTCGTGAATTCAATCAAGAAGCATTTATTGAGCACTTCCTATGTATCAGGCACTGTGCCCCATGCTGAGGATTCAGGTGAGGATAAAAAGAAAACAACAAGATTCCTACACTCATGGACCTTTTTGGCATTAATCAAAAATTCATACAAATACCATTAAACTGTAACAGTGGAAAGAACTGCAAAGGAAAGGTACATGATGCCATGAGAACATCTAATAGACCAAGACAGGAAGTTCAAGGAAGGCTTCTTTGAGAACAGGATGGTTAACATCTGAAGGGAGAGTAGGCATTGATTAGAAAAAATGGAAGTGAAAGGTCAGGAGCAGAGATAAATGCATGTTCTAGGCCTGTGGGGAGCTTGAAGAAGTGAATGATGAAAACTAGAGTGACCAGAACACTGTGAGTAAGTGGGAGTGTCGAGTGAGATGGGGCTGGAGAGATAGGGAAGGCCAGAACTGGTAAGCCTTACAGGCCATAATACAGGTTTTGGTCTTTGTTCCAAGAATAACTGGAAGTCATTTAAGGGTTATAAGCAGGGAAAAGACTTGATCATATCTGTGTTTTAAAAGAATCACTTTGGCTGCAATGTGGCTAACATATTGGAGGGGCCTTAGAGACGTGGGAAACAAATTAGGAGATTATTGTAGTAGAGCAAGAGAGCGAAGCTGGTGGCTTGTACTGAGGTTGGTTTGGAAAGCTCTGACTATTAAAAGTTCCTTCCTTATAGCAAAGCAAAACTTACATCCAGTGGCCCCAGCTCTTTCTTCTGGGACCACGAAGAACAAGTCAACTCCACGTCAACGTGGCAGTCCTTTAAGTAGATTAAGTAATGCATTCCACTGCCACTTCTTCACTCTACCTCATCTTGCCCTCGTTGCTTAGTCCTCTTTTCTTCCTGTTTAAAAAGTATAACTCTGGAGTTGGCCCCATGGTGTAGTGGTTGAGTTTGGCATGCTCCACTTCGAGGGCCCAAGTTCACAGGTTCGAATCCTGGGTGTGGACTGACACCACTTGTCAGCCATGCTGTGGCAGCAACCCACATAAAAAAAGAGGAAGATTGGCACAGATGTTAGCTCAGGGTGAATCTTCCTCAGCAAAAGAAAAGAAAGAAAGAAAAGAAAAAGCACGATTCTTTTAATAGGCCCTCGAATGGCCTGAATATTAATCCCCTTCTCCATCCTCACTGCCCCTCTCAGAAAAGCCTCAGTTGGCCAATAAAGACTAAATCTTTCAATGAGTCAGAGCTTCCAGAGACTAAGAGGAACACAAAAATAGGATTGAGATGTTAAGCCCTGATTACAGTATGAAAAGAAACAAGGAAGAGTTGACTCTACAACTTGACAACTAGAAGATTATTAATTAACCTCTGACTTCTCCATCAGGCTAATAATAATAGAAATCAACATGTATTGAGACTATTTTATTTTATTTTCTATTTTATTTTAAAGATTTTATTTTTCCTTTTCTCCCCAAAGCCCCCTAGTACATAGTTGTATATATATATTTTTTAGTTGTGGGTCCTTCTAGTTGTGGCATGTGGGACACTGCCTCAGCATGGCTTAATGAGCGGTGCCATGTCCGCACCCAGGATTCAAACTGGCTAAAACCTGGGCCGCTGAAGCAGAGCGCGTGAACTTAACTACCCAGCCACAGGGCTGGCCCTGAGACTATTTCAAACATATTGCACACATTAATTCATTTGGGCCTCACAGCAACCCTTGAGGTAGGTCCTAATATTATTCCCATTTTACAGATGAGAAAAATAAGGTCTGAGAGACTAAGGTCACACAGCCAGTAAGCATCAGAGCCAGGACTAAGGTGCAGTCTGATTTCAGGGCCTGTGCTCTTAGCCACTACGCTACACTGCCCTCAAGAGCAAGGAAAAAGTACATTCAAACTTCTAAGGGAAAAATAAACACAATGAAAAGGAACTAAAGCCCCAAATTAGAGAAGAAAAGAACTGGAGAATTTCTAACTACTTGATTTAGTTTTCGTCTGAAGCCCAGATGAAAAATAGTTTAAGACGCTGAAAGAACAATCATCTATGAACCCAAAATAACAGTTGGCCGTCTTTAAGAACTATTGGAAGATGACCAGAGACACTCAACAGATTAAAAGGACAAATGTTCAAAACAGAAGAAGAGTCGATTTTAGGCAATTGGTGTTCTTCATAGCTCTCTCCGTCTTACCTCACTTCTGTATTAGTATCTTTTATTGCTGATCAGGATGTACCAAACGGCTTTAGAAAAGACTTTGAAATTCTGGCTCTTTTAACTAATCATCCATTCATTCATTCACAAATCTTTATTGAATACCTGCTACTTGCCACACAGACTGGTAGGTGCTGGAGAGTCAAAACAGACAGAGTTCCTACCCTCATGGAAATTTCTGGTGAGGAAGATCATTGCTGATATAATAAGCACATAAATGTAGGCATAATTATAAACTAAATCATGTGCTACGATTATTTAAGAAATTGCTTCCAGAGCAGTTTCTAACTGTTTAGTGAAAAGCAAGAATGTAAGTGATTGTTCTATTACCTATTTTTAACAAAATTTACACAATGGAAAAATATATTTCAAACCTTTTAGGGGCTGGCCCCCTGGCCAAGTGGTTAAGTCTGTGCACTCCGCTGCAGGCGGCCCAGTGTTTCATTGGTTTGAATCCTGGGCACGGACATGGCACTGCTCATCAAACCACGCTGAGGCAGCGTCCCACATGCTACAACTAGAAGGACCCACAACGAAGAATATACAACTATGTACTGGGGGGCTTTGGGGAGAAAAAGGAAAAAATAAAATCTTTAAAAAAAAAAAAACCTTTTAATGACTTAAAAGTTGGATCATAGCCTTACGGTAAGAATAGGCCTAAAATTAGACAATAAAAAAAGATTGTAAAATTATATTACATAAATAACTGAAATACCATTAAAAATATTAATAAAAATGAAATTGAAGAAACTGTTTTAAGCCAATTTTTTAAAATTTATTGAGATATAATTCATATACCATAAAATTCATCCCTTTCAAGTGTACAGTTCAGTGGATGTTAGTATATTCACGAGGTTGCACAACTATCATCAGTGTCTAATTCCAGAACATTATCACCCCAAAAAGAAACCCCATACCCATTAGCTGTCACTCTCTGTATTTCCCCTCCCTGCCGTCCTTGACAACCATAAATCTGTTTTCTATCCCTATGGATCTGCCTAATCTGGACATTTCGTATAAATGCAATAATAGAATAGGGGGCCTTTTGTGTCTGACTTTTTTCACTTAGAGTGTTTTCAAGGTTCATCTATGTTGTAGCATATATCAGCACTTCATCTCTTTTAATGGTGGAAAAATATTTCATTGTACAGATATGCCACATTTTGTTTATCCATGCGTCAGTTGATGGACATTTGAGTTGTCTCCACTTTTTAACTATAATGAATAATGTTGCTATGAACATTCATGTTCAAGTTTTTTGTAGACGTATTTTTTCAATTTTGGGGGGTATATACCCAAGAGTAGATTTGCTGGATCATATGATAACTCTATGTTTAACCTTTTGGGGAGTGGTAGAATGTTTTCCAAAGTGGCCGCACCATTTTACAGTCTGCCAGCAGTGTACAGGGCAGCACTTGCTATTGTCCTTCTTTTGATTATAGCCATACGGGTGAGTATGAAGTGGTATCTCATTGCGGTTTTGATTTGCATTTCCCTGATGGCTAATGATGTTGAGCATCCTTTCCTGTGCTTATTGGTCATTTGTATGTGTTGTCTGGAGAAATATCTGTTCATATCCTTTGCCCATCTTTTGTTGGTGGGATGCTGATTCTTTTTAATTTTGAGGTATTATCAGATGCAGTAAATAAAATCAAGGTTAAATATTTTACAGAATTTCTTTTAGGTAAGTTTTACATAAATCAATATGGTAATTATAACTTGTCAAATCATATAAGATCTTTATTCAAATTATAGTCAAGTCTTATCTTATTAAATGCTTTCTTTTCTACTTCCATTAACAAAAAATAAAATTACATGCTAGTTAGCAGACCAATCAGATTTTAGCAATATATTCTTTTCTGTTTCACTAAGTATATAGGAAAAGTTTGATCATGAACTCTGATGAAATTAATGTATCCATTTCTGATTTTTACATATATTCTTAACCGTCCTCAAAGCCCAACACCAGAATTTGATAGATGTAAACATATACATTTGCTGAAGGCATACTATATCATTTTTCTCATTTCATAAACTTATAATGGAAACAATATTTTACTGCATAGTTATGAAAAAATTAACTATTTACATGTCATTTGACTTTATCACTTTAATAATCTACCTTGTAAGATGTGTTCTAAAATGCATTTCTCAATGGTTTTTGTTAATATTCCTCAAAGTATCAAAATCTATAAAATATACATTGATATATTAATTTGAATTGAAAGAATGAAGTCAGACGTGCTATTGGTTTGATTTTGCTGACTCAGTTGACAGTGAGGACTACCTTTGCTAATTATGTTAACATAGCCAATATTTCTTATAAATTGAATTAATTAATCTGCAACCTCAAGTTTTGACACCAGCCAAAGTTGACTGTAAGTGAAATCCTAACCCAAATTGTTGTACTTCTGTTGTTTGTTTACTTTTGTGAGGAAGATTGGCCCTGAGCTAACATCTGTTGCCAATCTTCCTCTTTTTGCTTGAGGAAGACTGTCGCTGAGCTGACATCTGTGCCAGTCTTCCTCTATTTTTTGTATCTGGGACACCGCCACAGCAGGTCATGATGAGTGTCTGCGCCCAAGATCCACACCTGAGAACCCCAGGCTGCCAAATTGGAGTGTGTGAACCAGGCTGGCCCTGTTGGAATTTTTTTTTTAATTGAGATCATAATAGTTTATAACATTGTGAAATTTCCGTTGTACATTATTATTTGTCAGTCACCAAATAAATGTGTCCCTTTATTTAACCCTTATGCCTGCCCCCCAATCCCCTTCCCCTCTGGTAACCACTAATCAGTTCTCTTAGTCTCTGTGTATATCTTCCACATACGAGTGAAATCATGCGGCATTTATCTTTCTTTGTCTGGCTTATTTTGCTTAATGTCATACCCTCAAAGTCCATCCATGTTGTTGCAAATGTCACAATTTTGTCTTTTTTATGGCTGCGTGGTATTCCATTGTATACATATGCCACATCTTCTTTATCCATTCATCAGTCAATGAGCACTTGAGTTGCTCCTACTTCTTGGCTATTGTGAATAATGTTGCAATGAACATAAGGGTGCATAAGTCTCTTTGAATTGTTGGTTTCAAGTTCTTTGGATAAATACCCAGTAGTGGGATACCTGGGTCATACAGTGTTTCTACTTTTAGTTTTTTGAGAAATCTCCATACTGTTTTCCATGGTGGCTGCACCAGTTTGCATTCCCACCAGCAGTCTATGAGGGTTCACTTTTCTCCACATCCTCTCCAATATTTGCTAATTTTTGTCTTGGTGATTATAGCCATTCTACAGGTATAAGGTGATATCTTAGTGTAGTTTTGGTTCACGTTTCCAAGATGATTAGCGACATTGAGCATCTTTTTGTGTGCCTATTGGTCATCTATATATCTTCTTTGGAAAAGTGTCTGTTCATACCCTCTGCCCATTTTTTGATCAGTTGTTTTGTTGTTGTTGTTGAGTTGTCTGAGTTCTTTAAGTATTTTGGAGATTGACCCCTTGTTGGATATATGATTTGCAAATATTTTCTCCCAGTTGTTGGGTTGTCTTTTCATTTTGTTCCTGATTTCCTTTGCCTTGCAGAAGCTAACTTTAGTCTGATGAAGTCCCACTTGTTTATTTTTCATTTCCCTGGCCCATGTAGACATGGTATTTGAAAAGATCCTTCGAAGACTGATGTCAAAGAGTGTACTGCCTATATTTTCTTCTAGGAGTTTTATGGTTTCACGTCTTACCCTCCAAGTCTTTGATCCATTTTGAGTTGATCTTTATATATGGCAAAAGATAGTGGTCTATCTTCATTCTTTTGCATGTGGCTGTCCAGTTTTCCCAACACCATTTGTCGAAGAGACTTTCCTTTCTCCATTGTATGTTCTTAGCCCTTCGTCGAAGATTAGCTGTCCGTAGATGCATGGTTTTATTTCTTGGTTTTCAATTCTGTTCCATTGATCTGTGCACCTGTTTTTGTACCAGTACCATGCTGTTTTGATTACTGTTGCTTTGTAGACTATTTTGAAGGCCAGGATTGTGAAGCCTCCAGCTTTGTTCTTTTTTCTCAGGATTGCTTTAGCTATTTGCGGTCTTTTGTTGTCCCATATGATTTTTGGATTCTTTGTTCTGTTTCCATGGAGAATGTTATTGGGATTCTGATTAGGATTGCATTGAATATGTAGATTGCTTTAGGTAGTGTGGACATTTTAACTATGTTTATTCTTCCAATCCATATGCATGAAATATCTTTCCATTTCTTTATGTCATCATTGATTTCTTTCAATAATGTCCTATAGTTTTCATTGTATAGGTCTTTCACCTCCTTGGTTAAATTTATTCCTAGATATTTTATTTTTTTATTGCAATTGTAAATGGAATTGTAGTCTTGTGTTCTCTTTATGTTAGTTTGTTATTAGAGTATAGAAATGCAACTGAGTTTGCAAGTTGATTTTGTATCCTGCAACTTTGCTGTAGTTCTTGATTATTTCTAATAGTTTTCTGATGGATTCTTTATGGTTTTCTATTATAAAATCCTGTCACCTGAAAACAGCGAGAGTTTCACGTCTTCTTTGCCTATTTGGACTCCTTTTATTTCTTTTTCTTGCCTAATTTCTCTTACCAAAACCTCCACTACTGTGTTGAATAAGAGTTGTGAGAATGGTCACCCTTGTCTTGTTTCTGTTCTCACAGGGATGGCTTTCAGTTTTTCCCTGTTGAGTATGATGTTGGCTGGGGGGTTCTCATATATGGCCTTTATTATGTTGAGGCACTTTCCTTCTATTTCCATCTTATTGAGAGTTTTTATCATAAGTGGATGTTGGATCTTGTCAAATGCCTTCTCTGCATCTATTGAGGTGATCATTCTGTTGTTATTCCTCATTGTGCTAATGTGGTCTATCACATTGATTGATTTGCAGATGTTGAACCATCCCTGCATCCCTGGTGTAAATCCCACTTGATCATGGTGTATGATGCTTTTAACGTATTGCTGTATTTTGTTTGCCAATATTTTATTGAGGATTTTTGCATCTATGTTCATCAGCAATATTGGTCTGTAATTTTTCTTCTTTGTGTTGTCCCTCTCTGGCTTTGGGATCAGGGTGATGTTGGCCTCATGGAACCAGTTAGAAAGTGTTCCATCTTCCTCAATTTTTTGGAATAGTTTGAGAAGGATAGGTATTAAATCTTCTTTGAATGTTTGGTAGAATTCTCCAGAGAAGGCATCTGGTCCTGGACTTTTATTCTGGGGGAGGTTTTTGATGACTGTTTCAATCTCTTTACTTGTAATTGGTCTATTCAGATTCTCTATTTCTTCTTCATTCTGTTTGGGGAGGTTGTATGAGTCTAAGAATTTATCCATTTCTTCTACATTGTCCAATTTATTGGCATATAGTTTTTCACAGTATTCTCTTAGAATCCTTCATATTTCTGTGGTATCGTTGTAATTGCTCCTCTTTCATTTCTAATTTTATTTGTTTGAGTTTTCTCTCTTTTTTTGTTAGTGAGTCTGGCTCAGGGTTTGTCAAATTTATCTTCCCAAAGAACCAGCTCTTTGTTTCATTGATCCTTTCTACTGTCTTTTTTGTTTCAATTTCATTTATTTCTGCTCTAATTTTTATTATTTCCCTCCTTCTGCTGACTTTGGGCTTTGTTTGTTCTTCTTTTTCTAATTCTGTTAGGTATAGTTTAAGATTGCTTATTTGAGATTTTTCTTGTTTGTTAAGGTGGGCCTATATTGCTATAAATTTCCCTCTTAGGACCACTTTTGCTGCATCCCATATGAGTTGGTATGGTATGTTTTCATTTTCATTTGTCTACAGATATTCTTTCATTTCTCCTTTAATTTCCTCAATGATCTATTGGTTGTTCAGTAGCACGTTGTTTAGTCCCCATATATTTGTCACTTTCCCAGGTTTTTTTTCTTGGAATTGATTTCTAGTTTCATAGCATTATGGTTGGAAGAAATGCTGGATATGATTTCAATCTTATTAAATTTATTGGGGCTTGCCTTGTTTCCAACCATGAGAATGTTCCATATGCACTTGAGAAGAATATGTACTTTGCTGTTTTTGGCTGGAGTGTTCTATACTTATCTATTAAGTCCATCCAGTCTAGTTTTTTCATTTAATTCCACTATTTCCTTGTTGACTCTCTGCCTGAATGATCTATCCATTGATGTAAGTAGGGTGTTGAGGTCCCCTCCTATTATTGTGTTGTTGTTAATATCTCCCTTTAGGTTTGTTAATAGTTGCTTTATGTACTTTGGTGCTCCTGTCTTGGGTGCATAAGTATTTATAAGTGTTATGTCTTCTTGGTGGAGTGTCCCTCATATCATACACTACCCCTCCTTGTCTCTCATTACCTGTTTTATCTTATAAGCATGGTAACACCTGCTTTCTTTTGTTTGCTATTAGCTTGGAATATTGTCTTCCATCCCTTCACTCTGAGCTTGTGTTTGTCTTTGGAGCTGAGGTGTGTTTTCTGGAGGCAGCATATTGCTGGGTCTTGTTTTTTAATTCATCCCACCACTCTGTGTCTTTTGACTGGAGAATTCAATCCATTTACATTTAGAGGGATTATTGATACACGAGGGCTTGATGCTGCCATTTCATCACTAATTTTCTGGTTCTCCCATATTTCCTTTGTTTCTCATCTCATGTATTTCAGACTCCCAGTTCAGTTAGATAGTTTTTTATGATGGTTTTCTTAGTTTTCTCTTTATTTATCATTTGTGTTTCTCTTCTGATTGTTCGTTTAGTGGTTACCATGAGGTTTGTATAGAAAGTCTCATAGATGAAATAGTCCATTTTCTGATAGCCTCTTATTTCCTTAGTCTAAGCCGATTCCATCCCTTTCCTCTTCCCCATCTAAGTTATTATTGTCTTCACTTATTCCATCTTGTGTTGTGAGTTTGTAGTTAAAATGATGAGATTGTATTTATTTTTGGTGTTTTCCTTCCCTTTATCTTTAGTGTTGTAATTAAGTGTTTGCTAACCTGTTCTGATAGAGAGCTGTAATTTTCTGATTGTGTATACCTATTTACCTCCTTTATGAAGACTTTGTAATCCCTTTATTTTATTTTTTTTCCAGGTATAAGGGCCTTCTTGAGCATTTCTTGTGGGGAAGTCTTGTGGCCATGAACTCCCTTAGCTTTTGTTTATCTGGGAAAGTTTTTATTTTTCTATCATATCTGAAGGATATTTTCACTGGATAGAGTATTCTTGCCTGAAAGTTTTCGCCTTTCAGCATTTTGAATGTATCATTTTACTCTCTCCCAGCCTATAAGGTTTCTGATGAGAAATGTGCTAAAAGTCTGATAGGGGTTCCTTTATAATTTATTTTTTTCTGCCTTACTGCCTTTAACGTTTTTTCTTTGTCATTGACTTTTGTCAGCTTTACTACTATATGAATTGGAGAAGGTCTTTTCACATTGATATAGTTAGGAGATCTGTTGACCTATTTCATTTATATTTCTAGCTCCTTTACCAGGTTTTGGAAGTTCTCAGCTATTATTTCTTTGAACAAGCTTTCTACTCCTTTCTCCTTCTCTTCTCCATCTGGAATACCTATAATCATTATGTTGTATTTCCTAATTGAGTCGGATTTTTCTCAGAGAATTTCTTCATTTCTTTTTAATCCTAGTTCTCTCTCCTGCATCTGAAGCATTTCTATATTTCTGTCCTCCAGATTGCTAATTCTGTCTTCTGTAATATCAGCTCTGTTATTCAGGGAGTCCAGATTTTTCTGTAGCTCATCCAATGTGTTTTTCATCTCCAACATTTCTGATTGATTCTTTATAGTTTCAGTCTCTTTTGTGAAGAATTCCCTCGGTTCATTAATTTTGTTCCTGATTTCATGGAACTGTCTATCTGCATTTTCTTGTAACTCATTGAGTTTTTTTATGGTAACTACTTTGAATTCTCTGTCATTTAGATTGCAAATTTCTGTGCCTTCCAGATTGATTTTTGGGTGCTTGTCATTTTCCTTGTGGCCTGGAGTACTAATATATTTCTTCATACTGTTTGATAGTGTGGATTTGTGCCTTCGCATAGTGATAGTATCTGGTTGCAGATTCCACCTGCTGCCACTAGGGAGGGTGGGCAAGAGCTGTGAATTCTGAGCCTGCCATGATCCTTGGTATCTATGGTTGTCCTTAGAATCTGTGCTGACAGGGCCCATGTGCGATTTCCAGCTTGTTCGCTCACAGCTGCTGCTTTTCTAACCAACACAGGATCTCTGGCTGACTGGCTGAGTTGGAGCGCTGGGTGGGGGGAGGGACAATTTTCTTCATGTGTGCTATCCTGGGGACATTCCCATTCTGCCCTCACTATCTACTCTCCTGGGGTTCTGGCTTGATGAAGACACTCCCACAATAGCTTAGCCACCTCTGTGTGGGGCTTTCCTGTGGGCTGTGAGGAAACTTGGAGAGAGAAGGCATTCCCACAGACAACCACCGCTCCCTCCTCTCTTTTCAGAGCAAGTGGTCCCACTCCCTGGGCCACTGCCAGGGAGGGAGAGGAGCTCCCCTTACCTCCTTCCACTTCCTCCTGAGGGGTCCAGCACCTCCACTTCCAGACATATGGCTGTGTGGGCCTCTCAGATGTCTTTTGTGTTGTATGACTGTCCTCTGTTGGTTTATGAATGTCCTTTTTGTTGTATCTTAGGGGAGAGAGTCTAAGGGAAGAGCTCATTCCACTATGATGCTAATGTCACCTATCTATTTCTGTTTTTTGATTATCCCAAATCCCCCCATGGCCACACTGGCTTTGTGTTTCCCTTCCAGCTGCTGACAGAGATCCACCCTTTGCCCATTTTTAAAATAAGTCATCTATCCTTTTATTATTGAGTTGTAGGGGTTTTTTATATCTTCTAGACACAAGTCCCTTATTAAACATATGATATGCAAATATTTTCTCTCATTCTGTTTGTTGTCTTTTCACTTCCTTGACAGTGTCCTTTGCAGCACAAAAGTTCCTAATTTGGACAAAGTCCAATTGGCCAATGAGTTTTGATCAGAATTGGGGAATATCACTTCCTGGACCAAACATTTAATTGCCAGTATGAGAATCTCTAGAGCTCTCTTTAAATGGTAACCAGAAATATTTGAGTTGGTGGTGGTCCTGTCAGTTTCGGTCTCTAATGATTCCACTGAGCAGAGCCCCTCTGCCAATCCATGATAGAAATGTAGTCTGACAGAGAAATAAATCTTGGTCATTTTAAGCCACAGAGATTTAGGGATTATTTGTTACCACAGCATAACCAACCCTGTCGTGATCAGTACCTATGTATTTTGTAACTCCATTAGTTGTCAGAATATCATCAAATAAGAATTAAAACACTTTAAAAATAAATTAGTTTAAGTTAAATGAGTTTAAAATCTCTGCTCTATGAACTATTGAGCAGTTTATATTTCTTCCTATATTCAGTCAAGAATTTCAAATGTTCATTACATGATATGGGAAAATGCTCTTGACATATTAAGTGAGAAAAAAAAGGTTTAAATTTAAAGACAAAATTCTAAAATGTTAACAGTGGTTGTTTCTCTTGTGGGATTGAATTTTTATTTTTTTCTTCAGAGTTTACCTGTATTTTTACATTTATTTTTACAATTTTATACTCAGAAAATAATATTGTTTACTTAAATATATTTTCACCTTAGAAATAGTATTTATATATGTTTATTATCAGAAAAGAATCTAGCATGAAAGATGTCTGCCATTCTATATACTTTTATCTCACCATCTAACAATGTTTACAGAAAATCGTGATAAGAATTTTTGTCCCAGGGCTGGCCCAGTGGTGCAGCAGTTAAGTTCACATGTTCTGCTTTGGCAGCCCAGGGTTCATGGTTCAGATCCAGGGTGTGGACCTATGCACTGTTTGTCAATCCATGCTGTGGCAGGCATCTCACATATAAAGTAGAGGAAGATGGACACAGATGTTAGCTCAGGGCCAATCTTCCTCAGGAAAACAAAGAAAAAAAAAGAATTTTTGTCTCATGATCAACAGAATATATTTTGGACCATATTTTTTTAAGTGATTATCCAAAAGGACACAATTTTATAAGCAGTAAGTATCATTGCAATAGACCACACCACTAATTTCATGTTTTTCATTTAATTTCTGGATTCTGGAGTTAGGTATTATGATCACAAATACAGGTTTATGTCAAATGAGCCACAAACTATCTTTATTATACACGAGCCTGGACACTTCGAGATATGATATGGCTTTTATCTCAAGATGTTGAGTGGATATATGCATTACTTCTCCTTCCTCTGGAATTATTATTGAATGCAGAGGGAACATAAATAAGTATAAATAAGAATAACTCCATTGAGTCAAAGGCAAACAGGATGAATGCCATCAAGGAACATCTGGAAAATGCTGAGCAGAGAGAATCATCTTGAGAGAAAAATCCATGGAACTTACAAGTCCCAAAATACAAGCCACTTAAGAGAGAAAATGGCACTTTTCTCTTCCCTCATCAAAGGGAAATGACATGGAATAAACTGTCGCCTGATATAGAATGACTCAACCTAAATCTTCAAAACATTAACTTGATTTTTTTTTTTTTGAGGAAGATTAGCCCTGAGCAAACTACTGCCAATCCTCCTCTTTTTGCTGAGGAAGACTGGCCCTGAGCTAACATCCATGCCCATCTTCCTCTATTTTATACGTGGGACACCTACCACAGCATGGCTTTTGCCAACTGGTGCCATGTCCCCACCCAGCATCTGAACCAGTGAACCCCGGGCCGCCGAAGCGGAACGTGCACACTTAACCGCTGTGCCGCTGGCCAGCCCCTTAACTTGATTTTTGAAAGAGGAAGCAGATGTATTTTGTTTTCTCCTCTGCCCTTCTGTGATTCTACAAGTTGGGCAATATCCACATGTGGGAAACACCCTTGACTGTTTCTTTTCTTCCTCTGCACTAGTTTCAGCCTTTTCCACAGGGTTTGCATTTCCCTGACACTTTCGCTCCCTAAAATCAGACAGTGATTATGTGCCTAACTTGATTTAGCTCATTGCAGAGTTGTTTCCAGGCCTGTGCCAGCCACATCTCTCCAAGATCTACTTTTTCTGTTTCATAAAGCAAAATTTGATAAAATGATACTGCAGACCACCAAATACTGAGTCAGGGTGACTCATATATCCATATATTTCAGTTTTAAAATAACAGAAATGCTGCCCCTTTTTTTCTGGTCTCCTGTCCTCCCTGAATTACACAGCATGGTTTTTGAGACAAAGCTTCTTTAAATACTCAGGAAGAGAAATTTTATTTTCATTTCTTAATTTTTTTTAACATTGTGAAGATTTTCACTTTGAGGTAGCTGATCATGTGTTGGGTAAGAAGTGTAGCTCAGAGCCCCACTCCCTAGATTAGGAACTTCAAGTCTCCATCAGCTAACAAAAGTTGGGGATCTTCAGCTCTAACGAATCCAAAGAGTGACGTACCTGAGTGGAACAGATGGTGGAGTTAGCTTTTGACAGAGAGTGGGAAGCACAGATGGATGTATGTTAGGCGTTGCTATATCCTGACCAAGGAGAACTGACAAATAGAAATGGCAAGCAATATGATATATTGGAGTATATGAGGAAGCCATTTGGTGTAAAACTAATTCGGCCTGACTTTGTTTTTTCCAAAAAGGGCCTGACTGTAGCCATTGAGCACGCATTACATATCTGCTTTAAACATTTACTATGGCAAGAACAAATGCCCTTAAGATAAAGGGGCAACTTCCCCCCACATTGGCATTTCCTTAAGGATAACCATCTTTCCTTAGGCTAGGAACTGATTGCTGCACTCACCTTCGACCACCCAGCTCACCTGTGACCACCCAGCTTGAGACAAAAGACCTGCCATCCTGCTGTGTTCACTGAGACAGCAGACCTACCTGCTATTTCCATCAATCACTGCGCCGACAGAGCAGTCTCGCGACTGTTGTAAAAGGGCCATTTCAATCCTATGTGAAACATCCTGTTTGGGGGTATATAACCACTCTGCGCACCCCACTTCTTTGGTGCCCTTTCTTCCTTTGGGAAGAAAGGCCCCAGGCCATGGTCCTCAGATTTTAGCTCAGAATAAACTCTCCCAAATTTTCATTCATAGATTGGTTATGGATTATTTTCATCGACATTTCTTGGCATAGTCGCAGCAGGATTTCAGGGAAACCCACCGGAGACCACCTGGAATCTACACTGAACCAGCATTTGGTACCAATAGGGACCCATTGAGCCCCCAGATCACCGCATTCTTCAGGTGACCTTGGTGAGTTCTCCTGAAACCCGGACCACCTTATTTTAAGTTGACGGTCCAAGAGTTTATATGAGCTGGGTAAGGTCTTAAGACTAGGTGTCTTAAGGGGTACCGATACATACCCTAGGTAAGAGGATCCTAGGAGGAATTTGCTAGGCCAGGGAGCCTAGAGGGAAGTTCCTAGGCCAGAGGAGCCTAGAGGAACTTGGGAGTGAATGAGGAAGGCTGACATTTTTAATTTGGCTTTAAATTGGAAAGAATTGTGTTTATAAAGTCTGAACAAACTGCTTGATAGAGAAATGAGAGACTGAACATGTTCAGCTCTGAAGAAAAGGGACATTAGCTCCTCCTAGCTTTTACCAAAAGGTGTCCTTAGGTGACTAAGGACCTCAGCAGGAGTGTCAGAGGATTAATCCTCGCAACGTGTAGCAGTCCCATAGGGAGCTCCACTTTCACTCACGGTAATTAATTACAGGCTCGTCCAGGGACACGCACATAAGGGCTGGTCACCCAGCACTCTGAGCCCCCACGGTGGTGGTAGACTGCCAGAGGGAAAAACCAAGGCACGTAAGAGAGTGTTTACGACCTTTCTATAGGGAGTAACACTCACAAGCAGCACACTTTCTGACCCATTACACTGTCCTTAGAAGTTGTTCGGACTTTATAACAAAACAAAATTAAAAGAGAAGCAGGAAATCGAGCTTCTAAAACAGTCCAATCAGTTCCCGAATAAGCAGCCTCTCCTCTGGACTCCAGTTGGCTTCACGCTGTGACTGCAACTGCTTATCAAAGGGCGATCCCAAGCCAGATTGCTAAGGCCAAAAGAAAGAAAGAGAGAAAGAAAGAGGAAAAAAAAAACCTGGGAATACAAGTTTTTCCACCGCGGTCTGCTATGAGAACACCTAACTCAGAAATCTACAGAAAATCTTTGTTTTATATGTCTGTCTGTGTGTGTGTCTATATATGTTACAAATATATGATATTTCACCTCCGGATGGTACAATTTCTAAAGAGCTCTATTCCATTGACTTAAAGTGCTTACAAAAAGTTTTAACCCAAATGTCTTTCAAGTTAACACGATATAGGTTAATCTTTGGTTAATGAAAGTTTAAGGTGTTGGTTTGATTGAAAAGGCATGTCCTTGTTGGTATTTGAATATGATGCAGGCATGCAGCCTGGGTTTACTAGTCAAATAAGCTCATGTTGTCTGTTAGAAATTCGTCAGCAAAATAATAGCTTTAAATGATAGCTGTTTGTCTAATGCCTCATGAAGCTTTTGTGGGTAATCTGAACATAATTGTTGGAAACAAATGATTTAAGTAGATAAAAGTGGGTAAAATAACTTTTATGGTCTGTATACTCGGGAAAAAACAGTTTCCAAATTCTTTTTGGTAACAATCTTGAGTTTTGCCAAGTTAAGTTAAGTGATAAAAATCTGAGTACCTGGGTCATTTTTGGATTGGATAGAACACTGAAACATTATTGCTAAGTGTATCTGAGTTATCTACTTTTGCCTTCTTATTGCAGAGATGCTAAAAGTGTTTGGGTGTTTTACTGTAAAGTGGCATGTCTCTAGAAATTATGAAAAGTGTTTAGAATGCTGACATAAGAGACAATTCATAATTGCTTACCATTTTAGTGTTTACTATGGTCTGTTAAAGGTAAAGAGTTCTAATATATGTGATTAAAGCTACTAGAAGTTAATAAGGAAAATGTATTTATATTCAAGGAAAGTAAGGTGTAAGTTTTCAGTAAAGAAGGTATAAAAAGAATGGAAAAAATTTGTTTGATTGGTTAAGAAAGAGAAATTTGTCCTAAAGTACTAGGTGGAAAAAAAATAAAAAGACGTGGGACAAATTCTGAATGTAAAAGAAAGTTATAGAAGGTTTGTGTAAGAGAAAAGAGTTTTGTACCTGGTCAAGTTGGCTAAGATTGAAATGAATCTAATTAAGTAAACGGGTTTTAATATGAAAAAGTAAACTGGTACAAAAATTAGAATTTGGCTTTCTCTCTTAAAAGGATAATTTTCTTAAACTCAGTCTGCTCTTGACAAAGAAATTATACAAGGTTTTTCCTTCTGAGTAAGTTTACAGAAGATCTATGTTTTGTTAAGATAATTTCCTAGGTGCAAAAAGACAGAGGTCTCTCTATTAAGGTTTTTTTGCTGTTGTCACTTTGGTTAAATGTTATGAAGCATTGTTTCATTGACCCTTGTTTTACAATGACAAGATCAGCACCCTCTTGATCTTGTTTAAGTAAGTGTTTTTAAAAAGTCTTGATATTTTTGACAAGCTTCTCCCTCAAACAAATAGTCAAGTCCTAAATAAAGATTTTCCTTTGACCCAGATAAAGGAAGAGAATTTCTCTGAGGATTTTCAGAGGGCCCCTGGGACTTCTCAAAGAAATTTGTTCTCTCTTTCTATAAATGAGGGATACTAATTAGGCTTGTTTGGAATGCTAAATTGCATGGGAAGCATTGTGAAGTAAATGATGGTAAACCTTAGGTTATGTGGTGTAGGTAAATATTATTCACTATTTTAACCCTGCTACCTTGCTTCCAACATCACAAGGGGAGAAGATCACGACTGTATTCTATTGTTTAATTTGGTTTACAAATGGTCTTACTTAAACACATTTAACAAGGATGTTATCAAGCTGGATATGCTGTCCAGCCTCAAGAATGCCTACTACTTTCTGTTAACTCTGCTAATCCAGTAAAAAGATTTCCTTCTACAGGCTTAAGAAATCACCACAGAAGAAAATATATATATACATAAAGGTTGCAACAAAAGGGAAAAACAATACTTTTGGACACTTTTTCCCAGTGGCTCATATAGCCTCTACTTGTTGTGCTATATGCCCAAAGTATAATCCAGAGAAGCCACTTCATGAGTCACAAGGCCACTTTCCCTCCTAAGGGACCCTTTGAGGTATGACAATTGGACTTTGTCCAAAGGCCACCATCTCAAGGATAAATATACCTTGTAATGATCTGTATGTTCTCACATCGTTGTGAGGCTCTTCCTTGCAGAAGAGCAACGGCTTTAGGTAAATTATTATTGAAAAGGATAACTCCTGTTTGAGGAATTCCTCCCAAGTTACACAGTGACTGGGGAACTCAAATCTACTTGTAATATTTGGCAAATATTGCAGCATTTCCACTGTGCTTACCACCCTCGATCCTCAGGATTGGTAAAAAGAACTAACGGCACAACCAAAACTTAATTGGAAGGCTTTCAGAAGCATTTACTCTCTCACGGCCAAAAGCTCTTGTGCTAGTGCTCCTTAATCTTAGATCTATACTTTTTGTAAACATCGGCTGTCTCCTTTTGAAATAATGATAAAACAGCCTATGCAATTAGATGAAGAAATAGATGAACCAACTTTGCTTGAGGGAAATATTGAATTGTCACGGTTTTATTGAGGTGCTTAATACACAATGGAATACTACTCAGCCATAAAAAAGGACAAAATCGTCCCATTCACATCAACATGGATGGACCTTGAGGGTATTATGTTAAGTGAAATAAGCCAGACAGAGAAAGACGAACTCCATATGACTCCACTCATAGGTGGTAGTTAACATATAGACAAGGAGAACTGATCGGTGGTTACCAGGGAAGAGGTGGGGGGGTGGGGAGGCACAAAGGCTGAAGTGGTGTACCCACAACATGACTAACAATAATGTACAACTGAAATCTCACAAGGTTGTAATCTATCGTAATCTTAATAAAAAAAAAAAAAGAAAAGGAAAGAAAGAAAGAAAGATTGGTAGCTGATTCTTTCACAGAGCTCCCAGAACTTAAGGATCATGGACTATAACCTGGAGAATTTACTTATTGAAAGAGACATCAAATAAGACTGTTTGCAGCCCTGTTGGAAAGCATACCAGGAGGAGAAGACGACGGCATCTGTTGCAGACAGCTGTCCCAAGACTCTGGACCAGGCCTGTATTCCCAACCTTCTAGCTCCTCATTTAAACATTTGTTATGCTTAAACTGTATACCTATTTTATAACTTGTTTGGAATACTATCATACTTAAAGAAAGTGATTAATTTGGAACAGACTGATCTTGAAGGCCGGGAATTTATCGAGTGACTCCTAATGGAACTCAATGTTTATGTGGAACAAATCTCTGGCCTTGGCTACTGCCTGGATGGCTAAGACACTGCACCCTGAGTTTCCTTTAAAAGCAGGGAAGGAGTCAGGCTGACTTAAAAGCTGTTGCCAATCTCCCTCTCTTTAAGGCCAGATGGGCTCATTCAGTGTTCCACTGGTATGACCACCTAGCGGCTATATGTGCTCCTTCTTTGGGGCTAAAAGATGTCGTTCTTACATGTGGAAGCTCTGACTAAATTTACTCAAGCCCTTAATGATAGACAAGCAGGAATAACCTTATTTAAATATTGAAACGTCTTTTATGAGAAGGGCTGTCCTTCAAAACAGAATGGCTTTAGATATTCTTACTGCATCCCAAGGTGGTACATATACCGTCAGTCAGACTGAATGCTGTGCTTTTATAGGTGATGAATCTTCCAATGTGTCATCTCTGCTAAAGACATGAAGAAGCAGGTGGATGCCTTATGCGATCCTACACCCAGTTTGATTTGTTTGGTTGGCTCCTTTTTAGTATTGGTTCCCTTTTTCGATCTGGATTGCAATTCCTATTTCTAGTGCTTCTTGGAATCCTTGTACTAGTCATAATATTCAAACTAATTGTTGTTTTCTTTAATCAGTGCTGTAAAAATAGCGTACAAACTAGAATAATGGTTGCTTGGTGACTCCAGATGGTTGATCTGTCTTATAATCCTGGACAAATTTCCTTTTCTGATAAAGACTTTACCTAAGCACTCATTTTAACTAATGTTTGCAAATATGTTGAATTATTATTGTTATTGTACTTGTTCTATGATCTTATGCAATGTAAACGTTAAGAGTCATAGAAAAGCACATATACAATGTTTGTGCAACAGTCTAAAATTAATTGAAAATTACATAACCTATGAGATGCTTCCTCTGTTAATATATATATCCCTATGCTTGTCCACTATTTCCCCTCAACGTGGACAACTGGGCAAATAAACGAGATAAAAGCCTAGCACTGAGGGACACGATGGACCCAGGGCAGGCAGCAACAACCCTGGCGCTGAGGGACAATATTTTGATCGTCAATGCTTTCTATCGAAAGATTAGAGATCAAAAGGGGGAAATGACAAATAGAAATGGCAAGCAATATGATATATTGGAGTATATGAGGAAGCCATTTGGTGTAAACCTAATTCGGCCTGACTTTCTTTCTTTCCAAAAACGGCCTGACTGTGGCCATTGAGCACGCATTGCATATCTGCTTTAAACATTTACTACGGCAAGAACAAATGCCCTTAAGATAAAGGGGCAACTTTCCCCCACATTGGCATTTCCTTAAGGATAACCATCTTTCCTTAGGCTAGGAACTGATTGCTGCACTCACCTTCGACCACCCAGCTCACCTGTGACCACCCAGCTTGAGACAAAAGACCTGCCATCCTGCTGTGTTCACTGAGACAGCAGCCCTACCTGATATTTCCATCAATCACTGCGCCGACAGAGCAGTCTCGCGACTGTTGTAAAAGGGCCATTTCAATCCTACGTGAAACATCCTGTTTGGGGGTATATAACCACTCTGCACACCCCACTTCTTTGGTGCCCTTTCTTCCTTTGGGAAGAAAGGCCCCAGGCCATGGTCCTCAGATTTTAGCTCAGAATAAACTCTCCCAAATTTTCATTTATAGATTGGTTATGGATTATTTTCATCGACAGAACCAATGAGTTAGCTGAGATTAATGTAATCCCAAAGGCTCCTCTGCTAAAAATGTTTCTTGGTATATTATATTAAGAGCTGACAGAAGGTAACAAGACAGGAAATATGGAAGCATGGACTGGAGCTTCTCGCTCCACATCCAGCCCCACTGGCTGCAAAGATTTTAATAATAAATCAGGGTTTGGAGGAATAGCAGGATTCTGAGTTCACCTTTGTAGATTTCATTCAGTGGTGACGATTTGTCCAAAGTGTAGTGCTGCTGAAGCTAAGAGTCTCATCCCAAAGGTACCAGTGAGTTAAACCTAGACCCTGGTCACTTGCTCCTCCCCTGCAATACATGCTAAGATGTCACAGGGTTAGTTGAGTGCACTCATCGCCACTGCTGAGTGGGAGGGAGAGTGGTGCAATGGAAGGTGTGAGTCACAGAATTTGAAGACTAGTCCTCACTAACTGCAGGCTTTTGGCCTCAGGTTCTTCAGGAAGCTGGTCTAAATAATGACTGGCATTTAACTTTTCTATCTCTGAAGGTCTAAACCCATGTTTTCACCAGACAATGGGAATGTAGTACCATCTTTATTCACTTATTTAACAAATATTGATTACATGCCATCTAGATGCCAGACAATGTGTTAAGCTCTGGGGCTTTGATGGCAACCACAATATGGCCCCAGCCCTTGTTGATTTTACAGTCCAATGGCGCCAAAAGCCATGAATCAAATTTATCACCAAAGCAAATGTATATTTGCAACTGTGACAAGAATAAGAGTTACAAGGTGCTAACGGACCCTATATTGGGGGTGGAGTGTAATGACTTAGCCAGAAAAGTCAGAGATTGCTTTCCTGAGGAAGTGGCACTTGAGCTGAGAACCAAAGGACAAGTAGATGTTAACTAGGCAAAAACAGGACTTTATCAGGTTTTAGATAGAAGGAATAACATGTGCAAAGGCCTGTGGTATGAGGAGCAATATTTCAGAAATAAAAAGCCAGAATGCCTAGAGTAGAGACAATAGGAAGGAGCGTGGTACAAGATGACGGTGGAAAGGTAGGTAATGAGCAGGCCACGCAGGGCTGACAGACCATGATAAGAGGATTTGCCTTTATAATAGGATGTGTAGTTTTAAGAAATAAAATCTGGTTTCAGTACTGAAGAGGAATGAAAATGGACAGATAAACTAATTAGTACTTTATTCTGTGGACCAAGCAAGAGATAATGATACTTTGAACTAGGGTGCTGCTATGAAAACGGAAAGAAGTGGATGGATTCCAGAGATATTTAAGAGATTAAATAAAAATGTTTTGGTAAGGAATTGTGTAAAGAAGGCAAGAGAGAGAAAAATATCAAGGATACCTTTCTAGCTTACACATCTGGATGGATGGTAGTGCTATTCACCATGAGAGAGAACACTGTAATGTGGGTGAGAAAGGGAGACCATGACTTTGGTCTTGTGCATGTTGAAAAGATATCAAGTAGGTAGTTGATATACGGGTGTGGACCTCAGAGAAGGGTCTGGATTGGAGGTACACCTTAATGAGACATCTATATATAAGTAGTAGTTGAAGTTATATGTGTAGATAAGATTGTCTAGCAAAGAGACTGAGAAGAAAGCCTATGACGGAGCCATAAGGAGCTCTAACTTTAAAGGCTGGTTAGAGTTTGATAAACCTCCAAAGGTGACAGAGAGGAGCCGTAGGAGTAAAAGGAGATAAGCCAGGAGGGTGTGGTGTTACCAAAGCAAGAGAATAAATTCTCAAAGGTTTAGGAAACAGATAAACTCCCAAAGGTTGCTCAGAGTCAAGTAGGATGAGGACTGAAAATGTCCATCAGATTTAATGAGATGGAATCACTGATGACCGCAGAAAATCCATTTTAGTGACATGTTAGAGCTGGAAATAAAATAGGAAATAGTAAATGAGTTTGAGATTAGAAGAGAATGGTAAAGTTCTGGCCTTGTCATTTTGGAAAATGAAAAAGTAAGAGTTGGCTGAAGAAACATCATAGGACTTCTGGGTAGTTTTGAGAGCTCATTTGAGATTGGAGTTTGTGAATTTATAGCTAAAACCTGCCCTGGTGTGAGACTTTCCTCAACCATTCTTAGCTACTAGAATGCTAGCAAATGATTGGGTTTATCCAAGGTTGACGTACATTGAAAAGATAAAAGAACCAGAGAGTCTGATCTATTCAAAAAAGTGCTGTTGAAATGATGTACCATGAAATCGAAATTAGATAGTAGAGGAATAGAAGAAAGGGAAAAGCCACCAGTTTGGAAAATCATACATCACTGTAGGGGTACAAGAGTCCTGAGAAGATCCAAGAAGCATTGAAGCGGAAGTAGTCCAACAAGAAACGTAGGAGAGGAGGCTGCAGTCAGAGAATGAGATATTTGAATTAATGACTTTGGAGGCGGCACAGCTCCAGCATCAGATGATCAGATCCAGGATCCAAGGGAGTCTGTGGCTCAAGAAGGGTGACGGTCACTAAAGATGAGAGGCCTTGGGTTAGACTCCACCAAATCTCTTTCATTAGTGATTGATAGAAAACTCAAATCAAACTGGCATTTAAAAAGAGGAATGCAGAAGCTTTTGTTACTAAAAAGTTGAGGGGTAATTTAGCTTCAGGCACAGCTTACATGATGTCATCAGGATCTGACTCTTTTCATCTTTCAGCTCTGTTGTCCTCTGTATGGGCTCCAAGCTCAGACAAGCTCTTCTCTAGTGGTAGAGAAACAGCTGCCAGCAACTCCAGGCTTTCATCCTCATCAGTCCAAACCAGCGGAAAAGAATAAATGTCTCTTCCCTAACTGTTTAAGTCAAAGTCCTGGGCCTCATTCTTATTAGTCCAAATTTGGGTCACATTTCCATCTCTGAATCAACTGCTGTGATCACAGGCAATCCATGCTGTGATTGGCCAGTTCTGAGTCTGACATCTACTTGGAGGATGGTTCATCAGAGGAAAAATGGGGTGTTGTTACAAGAAGAAGAGTCAACGTATGCGGCCAGCAAAAAACAACAGATGTCCTTCTTCTACAGTATTGAGCAGGTTGTTCATGAGGTCATTCACATTGGTAGCAGAGTTTGGAGTGGAGAGGAATCCCATAAAGCCAGAGTCTTTGATGAAAGAGGAGGCAGGGCCTGGTGTCAGTGACTTCATGTATAAAACAGAACTTGGAGTGTCAGTACGAGTGCCTTTCGATAACTCTTCAGACTGAAAGATCCTTGGGGGCAAAGGATTTTGCATCCCTGGTACCTACTACTGGGCTTGATACTCAAAAGATGCTTGTAAATAAATGAATAGATGGATGGATGGATGGATGGATGGATGGTAGATGGATGGATGATGAATGAATGAACAAGTGAACCACTGAGTTTGAAAATTTCTTACAGTATTTGATGGAAAGTGTTCAACAAAAAAAATGTATCTCTTCTATCTAATTACATCAGAAATGGGGCATTGTGCAAAATGGCATAGACTCTGAAGTCACACAAACCCAGATTTGAATCCTGCCTCTGTGTTACCCTGTGCAAGTCATTTGACTACCCTAAGTCTCAGTTTCCCCATCTATAAAATTGGGCAATGCTAGGGTGCCACCTCTAGGAAGACGGGCCAATGAAACAATTTCCCAAGAGGATCCATGGGTGGCATTCATTATTTTGATGAATTTATTACGGACGGGGCCTAGCTCTCAGCCTGACAAAAAAAAAACCCATTTCATCAGCACATGGGGAGGGAAGCCATTTCTCAGATAGAGACCCACCTTAACCAAACTAGAAAGGTAGGTAGATAAGCAAGAATGCCAACTTATTAACTTACCATGAGAAATTATTTGGAATCTTCAAGTAACTAGCACATTTTCTCCCTTTGCGCAGCTATATTTGGGAAGTAAAACCATAACTAGAAGATTGCTTGTGATCAGGTAGGGGGACTTGGGCTGTAGTGATGGACCAGCCATTGGGAAACCTTCAAAAGAAAATGCTTGGATGGTCACTGACAAGGTTTGTCTCTGTCTCCTACAATGAGTTCGTACATCTTTGCTTTGTTCCATTATATATTTATGTTTTGGGAGGCATCTTATTTTCCTCACTTGAAGTGTCTCGCAGAAAGGCTTACTTCAACCCCTAAAATATTAACAATTAAAAGAATAACACCTTCCTCATCAGTGCAGCCTGCACGTCAGCAGCCAGGGTCTCTCTGGCCCTCAAGCTCTGGATGTGATGGCTTAACTCCCCACATCTGCATCCTGTGAAAGTCCAAAGCCCATCCCAGATTTCAGCAAATCCTTGGGAGATTTGTGTTCTTGTGGTCTCCCCTTCCTATTTCCTCATGATCTCTGCTCAGCATTATATCAATCCAGACATGAATCACAGCTTCTTCACCAACTTCCACCGTAATAAAACCCAGAAAATCCCACTCACACAAAATCTTCATGAGTAAATTTTTCTAAAGAACTGAGGAGACAGGAGAGCTTTCACGAAGGATTCGTATACACACAGGATACAGCAAGCTGTTTAAAATCCATACTAGACATTCTCATTTTTCTAAAGTCCCTCTGACCCCCTGACCCCCAGAGGTTCCTATCCTGACCCTTCCAACCAGCAACCCAATCTCACTTCCTCCCCACATCTCTTTTCCCCTCCCCCTCCCTTCCCTCTCCTCTTCTCTTTCTCAGGCTCCTCCTTCTCCAGTGCATCAGACAAGTTCCTCTCTGACTCACACGCAGAGGTTCCACCTCCTTTCTGGAGCCATCTCCACAGCTGAAACCCAAGCCTGAGGATGTCACCTTCTAACTGATCAAAGTTACTTTGCAAACAAAGACTGTTCCTTTCTAAAATGAATTTGGGGGCCATCTCTTAAGCAAATAAAAGTATTTCCTACTCGATTGTGAAGTGACTGGGATATGCCTTCAATAAATAAACTTCCATCCACCCCTCTCGTTCCTCTCCCTTTATGCAATACTTAGTTGATCAACAATAATTTCATCATGACTAAGGTGTTTCTGCTCCTCTCCACATTCCTATGTTGGTTGAGAGGACACCCTCAAATAAAAGTCCCTCTTACCTGTATTTTCTCCACAGTTATTGGCTTTCAAAGACAGTCTGGTACCAAATGCTGGCTCCCCAACTTACTAGCTGTGTGATCTTCTGCAGGTTACTTAACCTTTCTGGCCTGAGTTTCTCCACCTGTAAAATGAGGTGATAGACTAGCTCATAGGTTTCTTGGGAAAATTAAATTAATTTATTCATGTAAAGTGCTTACTATATAGTAAGGGCTTGGTAAGTGTTAGCTGCTACATTTTTTTTAAGTCCCTTTCTCCTCATATAGTGTCACTTTTTCACACTATTTGACAAGACAAGAGAGTTTAACCTTTGCATTTTAATAATCCAGCCTTGAACTAGAGACTAAAGTGTCAGGGTCAGGGCTCGACTTGGCTCAGGGGCTATACCCTGCCGATAGCCTGGGCCACAGAGGATGGCCAGGCATTAAGTCAGTTGGGGCCTGCATTCAGAGACAGAGGGGAGAGTGGGGACGTGATGAAACCATAATCCAACCCAGAGTAGACTAAGCTGGAGGAGACTTGGACTGCCCTGGGTCTTGCTCTTTTCCGGGCCAGAGGATTCTGGTCCCAAGCCTGGGGGGTCCCAGGGCTGACCAGCATCAGGATGACCCAGCTTCCACCAGATCTGTCCTAGATCTGGTGTGAATCTGTCAAACCCCTCAAATGTCCTTAGTTTCACAAGAGGATGGGAAGAACTGAGACACCATGGATTCTCCCATGGGGCATAAAGGCTGCTTTCTCATGTCTGCAGCCCCAAGAATAGACAGACCCCTTGATGAAATGGCCACAGTGGTCTGTCTGGTTCAAGCTGTTGTTCTTATCGCCATATCTGATTGCTGAATACCATCTTCCCCCATAACCTACCCAGCCCTTGGAGCCTCTGCCCCTCACAGGAATAGGCTGGTTGGACTGCTCTGTGGCAGCCTCTGGAAAAACAGTGTTAGGAATGGAGTGGGAGAGGCAAGTATGGGTTGAGTGAAACCAGTACCTCCCAAGGTGGGCCTAGATGAGAGAGAGGAAGAGGGAAGTGAGAAAGCTTTGAGGGGGCTGCCAGGCCAGCTCCACAGGGCATGTCTTGAACGGGGAGACTAGGTGGGTCTTTCTCTTTCCAGAAGGCAGACTTGTCTGGGCCTAGACAAAGGGGGCTGGGCACGGAGATGTAGAAAAGGAGATGATAGCTCACCTAAAAACTACCTAAAGGGTACATAGCTACACAAGATCACTTAGAGTCTAGTCCCTACTCCCATGAGTACTTTCTCCATTTGGCCTTTTAAACTCTCCCTGTGGACTTGAGTCCCAGCTGCGTGTCTTCGGGTTCCTGCTCATTCATGCTGCCGCGGCCATGTCAGAATGGAGCAGACAGGAAGAGAGGTTGCATATTTTGACTCTCCTCCCTGGGGGTGGACCTGAAGAAGGGGCTCTCTCCTTGGTGCACTTTGCCACTGCGCACTGCAGGGGGAAGACCCTGGTCCTCTTTGCAGAAGTGTGTTCTTAAAGGAGGAAGCAGGCAGCCTGAGAACAGAGGCCTCAGCCCAGCCCAGGGTCGTGAGCCCATGAGATGGAAGATGAGCCACAACTAAGTAGAAGGGGTTCTGGAGACTTTATTCAGGAGATAACTCTGGTGACTCGCTTCTTTCTGGGGCCAGAGAGAGTACAGTTTTATCATCTGGAGGGACATAGAGGGCAGGCAGGTCCTCCCCCTCTCTCCCTTGGCCCTGGGGTCTGAGACCGGAGCCCTGCAGGCTGGGGCCCGTGTTGGCTCCAGGCCCATCAACGCAGGTGCACAAAGCAGAATTCTTCTCTAAGAGGCCTTTGTTTTGGAGGAAGGGCTGAGCCTCGATGCTCCTTAGGTTTTGTTTGTTTGGGTTTTTTTATTTGTGTGTTTGCTTTTTTTTAAATTGCGGTAAGAACACTTAACATGACAGCTACCCTCTTAACAAAGTTTGAAGTGTACAATACGTTATTGTTGACTATAGGAGCAATGTTGAACGGCAAATCTCTGGAGCTTCTTCATTGAAGATAACTGAAGCTTTATGCCAGCTGATTAGTAATTCCTCATTCATCCACCCCTATCCCCACCCCCAGCCCTGGCAACTGCCATTCCACTCACTGATTCTATAAATTTGACTGTTCTAGATACCTCATATAAGTGAAATCATGCAGCATTTGTCTTTCTATAACTGGTTCATTTCACTCAGCATAATGTTCTCAAGGTTCATCCATGTTGTTACAAATTTCAGGACCTCCTTCTTTTTTAAGGCTGGATAGTATTCGATTGTATGTATATACCACATTTTCTTTATCCATTTGTCTGTCGATGGACATTGACGTTGTTCCCACATCTTGGCTATTGTGAATAGTGCTGTAATGAACACGGAAGTACTAACATTGTTACCGAACCTGAAGTGAGTTCGCTCACCCGTTGCGCAGCAAGCCAGTCTCTGACACCGGGGGTGGTGGAAGAAAGTAGGAATTTTATTTTTGCACAGCACTGAGCAAGGAGAGAGGGCAGCTAACGCTGAAATCCCAAACTCCCCGAAAAGCTAAAAGGAAGGGTTTTTATTTGGGGTTTTAGGTAGGGGAGGGGGAGCATATGGCCTTGCTGGTCGGAGCTTCCCCCCAGCCTGTCTTTGGCCTTGAGACACTTGCAGAAAGAAGGAAGCCTGTGACCTTGCTGGTCAGCAGCTTTCCCACCAGCCCCGATCTCTTTGCGGGAGGAGAAAGTCCAGGTGCTTGTCCTTGACGGTGTCTGTCTCCATGGAGGATAGTGGATTCTGAAGCCAGGAAGCCAGAGAGTAAGCAGGGAATGAGTGTTTTGGTTTTAACCCCATGTATGCTGGGTTTAATGTGGGGAAACTGATATCAGGGTCGATATCAATATCTCTTCATGATCCTGAAAATAAACAAGTGAGACTACCTCAAACCAAAAAGCTCCTGCACAGCAAACAGTCAACAGAGTGAAAAGGCAACCTACTGAATGGGAGAAAATACTGCCCACCATGTATCTGATAAGGGGTTAATCTCCAAAACATATAAGGAACTCCTACAATTCAAAAAAAATTTGTTGTAAAAACAAAAAGAAAACAAATAGCCCAATTGAAAAATGGGATAAGGAGTTGAATAGACATTTTTCCAAAGAAGAATACAAATGGCCAACAAGCACATGAAAAGTTGGTCAGCATTGCTAATCACCAGGGAAATGCAAATCAAAACCACAATAAGATATCGCCTCACTCCTGTCGGCGTGGCTATGATCAAAAAAAGATAAGTGTTGGTGAGGATGTGAGAAACTGGAACCCTTGTGCACTGTTGGTGGGAATGCAAAATGGTGCAGCTGCTATGGAAAACAGTACAGAGAGGTCTCCAAAAGAGCTAAAAGCAGAACTACCATATGATCCAGTAATCCCACTGCCGGGTATTTATCCAAAAGGATGGAAGTCAGAATCTCAAAGAGATGTTAGTACTCCCGACTTTTTACTTCTCTAAGTCTATACTACCCAGCTCCCTAGAGCACATGGGTCCCTGTTGCTGCTAAACGCCACAAATAAAACCTCACATCCCAGCGTTAACGCCAGGCAGAATCCTAAGCAGCCCACCCCCCGCCCAAACCTGCCTTCCAGGGACAGGGGAATTTTGCTCCCTGCCTGAGGAGATCTCAGCCCCTGCCGTGACAAACCCTAGGGGAATGTGCCCAGCGACCCGCGGGAGGTCCAGACACGCCAGGCTGTGGCGAAATCAGGCCCCGGTCAGCGGCCGCGCTCGCAGGGGAAGCGTGACGCGGCAGCCAGAGGGTGGGGGCTGCGGCCGACACTCGCTGGGCGCTCCCCCGCGCCTGGATTCCCTGGGCGGCCGCCAGCCCCGCTCAGCCTGCGGGGGCGGAGCGCTGCCTTTTCTGTCCCAGGTAGGAGTGGCCGCGGCCAGGGAGGTTACTCGGCCGCTTTGCTGGCAGCTGTCACACGCGCCCCGCGCCCCGCTCACCTCTCTCCTGTGCTCACCCGAGCGCACGGTACACTCTCGCGCTCTCGGACTGAGCCCGGGTCCTCCGGAACAGCTGCCAGCGAGCAAGTCCCTCCATCCTCCCATCAGAGAGACCACATGGGCCCCGAGGCCACCTGCCCGTGGAGATGCCCCCTGCCTCGCCTCCAGGTGTGGACCTGGATCGAGCCCGTGGTGGCCTCCACCCAGGTGGCCACGTCCCTCTACGACGCGGGGCTGCTCCTGGTGGTGAAGGCATCGTTCGGAGCGGAGACCTCCTCCAACCACAGCGCCAGCCCGTCGCCCCGGGGGGCTCTAGAGGACCAACAGCAGAGGGCCATCTCCAATTTCTACATCAACTACAACCTTGTGATGGGCCTGACGCCCCTGCTGTCCGCCTACGGGCTGGGCTGGCTCAGCGACCGCTACCACCGCAAGATCGCCATCTGCGTGTCCCTGCTGGGCTTCCTGCTCTCCCGCCTCGGGCTGCTGCTCAAGGTGCTGCTGGACTGGCCCGTGGAGGTGCTGTACGGGGCAGCGGCGCTGACCGGGCTGTGCGGCGGCTTCTCGGCGTTCTGGTCGGGAGTCATGTCCCTGGGATCCCTCGGCTCCTCCGAGGGCCACCGCTCCGTGCGCCTTATCCTTATTGACTTGATCCTGGGCTTGGCGGGATTCTGCGGGAGCATGGCGTCTGGACATCTCTTCAAGCAGATGGTTGGGGGATCCAGGCAAGGTCTGGTGCTGGCAGCCTGCAGCGTGAGCTGTGCCGCTTGTGCGCTTCTGTACAGCCTCTTGGTCCTGAGGGTCCCCGAGTCGATGTCCAAGCCCAGCAAGGCACTCCCTGCTGTGGATACCGTGTCTGGCACGGTTGGCACATATCGCACCCTAGATCCTGATGAGCCAGACAAGCAGAGTGTGGTGGAGCACCCTCCGTCTCCTGGGAAAGCAAAGCCCCCAAAAACCATCATCGCCCTGCTCTTCGTGGGTGCCATCTTATATGACCTGGCAGTGATCGGCACAGTGGACGTGATTCCCCTTTTTGTGCTGAGAGAGCCTCTCAGTTGGAACCAAGTGCAGGTGGGCTATGGGATGGCTGCAGGGTACACCATCTTCATCACCAGCTTCCTGGGCGTCCTGGTCTTCTCCCGCTGCTTCCGGGACACAACCATGATCATGATTGGGATGGTTTCCTTTGGGTCAGGAGCCCTCCTCTTGGCTTTTGTGAAAGAGACATACATGTTCTATATTGGTGAGTCTGGCATGCTTGGGGAGGCAGGACAAGAACATTGCTGCCCCTTGCATCATGGGGCTGACACCAGGGATGCTGTGTCTAGGTGTTCCAGTTTAGCACCAGAGATTATACCTGCTACCTAGGAGGTACAAGGGAGACGGAATTATGTGCACTTGAGTTTATCTGTATTCTATTGTATATGGCGTTATCTGTATTGCCCATTGAAATGTCACCAGAGTGGTGTCTATGGCTCTAGGAGTTCAAGGGAGGGGAGGTCAGTGGTGCCTTGAGTTAGTAGGGGAGGCTACAGGATGGCCTTGGATGGGGGAGATGGGATTGGCTTTCTTCTTTTGTTTGTTTTTTCCAAGGAAGATTAGCCCTGAGCTAACATCTGCCAGTCCTCTTTTTGCTGAGGAAGACTGGCCCTGAGCTAACATCCAGGCCCATCTTCCTCCACTTTATATGTGGGACGCCTACCACAGCATGGCTTGCCATGCGGTGCCATGTCCACACCCGGGATCCGAACCAGCGAACCCCAGGCCGCCAAAGCAGAACGTGTGCACTTAACCACTGCCCCACCGGGACGGCCCCTCTTCTCCCCAGTTTTAAAGGGCTAAAACATTAAGAAATCTAGCTGAAAAGGTCCCTTAATTCAAACCATTTTGGGCCAAGAACAGGCTTTTTAAAAATGAATAAAAATTCTCCATAAATCCCTTCCACAACCAATGTCATAAATTCCTTGAAGGAGGTAGAATGAAGTTTCCATCTGAGGACACAGGTCAGAAAATGCAAGCAGAGAGTTCTAGACCAATGCTCCAATAGAACTTTGTACAGTGATAGAAATGTTCTATATCTGTTCTGTCCAATATAGTAGCCACTAGCCATGTGTGACTACTGAGCACTTAAAATGTGGCTAGTACAACTAAACAGAATTTAAAATTTTATTTCCTTTTAATTTAAATACTTTAAATTTAATTAATTTAAAGTCATACGTGGCTAGTGGCTAACATATTAGAAAGAGCAACTCTAGATGGTTACCAGAGGCTGTCCCTTGGCCGAGGTCACACATCTTAGAAAAACACCCAACAAAATGGCAAGATCACCTTTGGCCAGCTCCCCGTTAAACAGGCTGTGTGCCTCTCTTCCCATCACCTCTCCCTCTCCCTCTCTGTCTACACACACACTCACATACATACCGCATCTGGATAATGAATAGGGCTTGAGGAAAGAGGGGTGTGTGGCAGCCGTGTTAGTGGATTTCTGGACGCAGTTTGCCGGAGCTCCTGGACCTAGAGGTGTTCGTGAACGGCAAGGGCAGGCACCTCTCTCCCCAGGGACAAGGAAAGAAACTTTGAGTCACTTCGGTGACGTCAACTCCACTTCCCTAGAAACCACTTAACTCTGCCCGTAAACACACCCTTCACCCTTCCCCATCCATCACCATGTCAACCATGCCTTGCCACCTTGCAGATGGGTCTGCAGCATCTACGGCTCCATCAGAGCTCAGGGAGTCAGCCTGCTCCCAGAAAAGTGCTAGTCTGCCAGCAGAGTAACCCCTTATTCCAGGCCAAGCCACGGAGGGGTTGTGGGGAGAGGGGATTCTAAGTGAGGCTTTTGCTTTGTTCTAATTTACTCTTTGGCCAAGGCTGGGCTAGAGCGAGGAGTGTTCTTGTGTGATTTCTTTCCAGCTCGCGCTATCATGCTGTTTGCTCTCATTCCCATTACAACCATCCGATCAGCAATGTCTAAACTCATAAAGGGCTCCTCTTATGGTGAGTACAAGGAATCTCTCTGAGGTTCTCTGCCCGGACTGTTTCAGAGCTGCTTAGCTTGAGGCACAGGGTTCAGACTTGGTGAAGGCACATGACAGAATTGCAGAAGCAGCCTCTAATACACTAGGAAAACACTGGTGTCCATCCAGGGCAGAGGAAGTGAAAACAGGAGGGTGGGAAAGGCTCAGAGAGTCAGTCACTGAAAAGCTACAGTCAAAGGAAGACGCTGCTATCCATAGGCTGCAGGAAAATCCAGCTGGGTGGAGGCAGGAGTCCTGGTGGAAAGAGCTAGGAAGAATGAGAGGGAGTCCTAGGAAGGGCAAGGGGTCCCTGAGAGCTCCCCAGAGACTCAGCTAGCAGGGAACATGGGAAGGCACAGCAGCACATCTTCTTGGTAACCTCTGTCCCTTCCACAGGAAAGGTGTTCGTCGTCCTGCAGCTGTCCCTGACTCTGACGGGAGTGGTGACATCCACGGTGTACAACAACATCTATCAGCTCACCATGGAGAAGTTCGTCGGTACCTGCTTTGCTCTTTCCTCCTTTTTCTCCTTCCTGGCCATCATCCCAATTGGGTAAGAAGGGAGCAGTGTCTGCTTTTGGGCTGGGGCCCTGGGGCAGAGGTCAAAGACTGTTGGACTATCTCCAGCCTATTATCATAAAGTGTTATTTGTTTTCAGCATTTATGTAGTGGGTTCTGAGTAGGCTCTCTCACAAAGAAAAAGTCCTGTTCCCCCAAACTAATAATCTGGCAATTCCCCAAAGTCCTAAGAAACGAACCAGCTGGCATGCTTCCGGCGGTTTTGTAATACAGTTTATTTATAGGAGCCTCATGTACTTCCTTCTAATCAGAGACTGAGATTAGAAACTCTCTTGAACCACTCAGACCACTTTTGTTTAGCTCCCTTTAGCTCAGTCATCCCGTCTCACTTCTGAGTAATCTTTCATCTGTGTCCCTCTACGGGCTTGGCCCCTGGCGGCGTCTGTGTTCAGTGCCCCTGAAATCTCATGGCCGCTGTGTGAGCTCCCCGTACGACTAAGGCAATTCGCTTGACCTCTCTGGGGGAATTATTTCGTTTGTAAAACAAGAGCACTCAAGTGTGGGAAATAACAGGCAGGAGGAAGGCTGGATGAGCAAAGGAGAGGAACTCCGGTCCCACGGCAAGAGCACTAGCCTAGGTCATCACCAAAATGGACCACATGGAATAGTCTGGTCTTCGGCCAGCCCTGTCCAAGGAAAATATAGTGTGAGCCAAAAGTGCAAGCTACATATGTGATTTTAAATTTTCTAGACGCCGCATTTAAAAACAATAACAGTAACAGGTGAAATTAATTTTAAGACTATATTTGATTTGACCTGGTATAGCCAAAATATGATTTTAACGTAATCAATTTACAAAATTAATCAATGAGATTTTTTAACTTAGTCTTTGAAATCTGGTATGTATTTTATGTGGACAGCATGACTCAATTTGGACTCAATTTGAACACACTTCAAGTGTTCAGTAGCCAATGGAACCGGTGGCTACCATATGAGACAGCACAGCTTTGGACGGTTTAGGTCCTTTGACCCCTCCCCCTTAAGTGAGAATCTCCATGCTTTTATCAATCCCACCAGAGGAGAAAGGAATACAATACATATATCCGCAGTAAGGTACAAGGGATTTGATGTACATGTGCATTTTAAAGGGACCTGCCTGGTAGCACATGAGAGCCCTACCTATCAGTGATAGTGGTATTGTAGGCAGCAGAGCAGAAAATAATTGAAGGCGGGTTGGAAGAAGTGGGGAGTGGATGGCGGTAAGGCCCTTTTCTGAATTCTCACATCACATCATAATATACGTCCCTGACAACATAGAAGCTTGAGCCTCCTGAGATAGGATCCATCCATCATGAAGGCTCTTTGCTTTATTTCATAGTTGAGAAAAATAAGATCAAATAGCTGAGAGAATTTGTGCAAGCAGTGGGCATGATTACTAGTGCTTTCTTGGCTCAGTTTTCATTGTCTCCAGGTGTGGGACTGAGCCAACCCTGTCCTCCAACTTCCCAGCTCTTAGCCCTTTTCACGTGCCCCTGTCTTCATGTGAGTCTTGGCTGAATGAGTTGGGCTTAGCTAGACCTAGCACGCAATGCAGACATCTCAGGAGTCCCAGCTCTTTGTCCAAGTGAGTAATGGATTAGCAGCTGTGCCCCTTGGAAGTGCTCCAGTCCTATTTGATTGGCAGTTGGTTGAAATAGTCTCTTTAACCTAAACAAATAAACAAAACCAAAAAACAACAAAAGAGAACATGTCTGACTAGTTAATGTGTGTCACAGCTAGAGATACAAACAGACAAATGAAAGCAATGAGAAAATACAGTAATTGGTTCCTTTCTAAAGTTTCAAGGCATCATGTGTACTAAGTAGGATGCTTTGCCTTCGTTAAGAGACTTTAGGGCACATGAAGCAGGTGTGCTGCCCTTGACATCTCACCCCAGTGCATTGTTTAACATGCACTTAGCCCCAGTCATACATTCCCTGCACAAATCTTAATTAAGCTGTGCAGGGTATCCATGATCTTACATCAGAGAAGAAGAGACAGAATCTTGAGCCAACAAATAAGTAATTGAGTGCTTATTGGAAGGAGGCACATAAGTAATTGCTAATTGTTTCCCCCTGTTGCAGACATTTAGCAGTAAAGAGACACACGTGCAAATAAAGCCTTGTCCGCTTACATTGGAATCACCTGGAGAGGTTTAAAAATTACTGATGTCTGAATCCCACCCTCAGAGATTCTGACTCAGTTGATCCTGGGTGCAGCCTGGGCACAGGAATTTTAAAAGCTCTCCAGGTTATTCAAAAATACAACCAAGATTGAGCTCTGGTATAAAGAGAGAGTTTCTATTACCTTTCCCTTCCAGAAGTAAATGAGATTCTGAAATATTCTTAGAGCTAGAAGAGGCCAAGGCTGGACCATCAATCATTAAGTGAGAGCAACAGGAAAGACCAGTAGAGCTTTCTATCCACACAAAGGAAAGCTACATTCCAGCAACATAAAAACCCAGGAAGGTGCGTCAGAGCAGGGCAGCAGGGGAGGCCATGGAGGGTAGAAGGCTGAGTGGAGAGGTCCTTGGACCAGAGCTGCCAACAGCCTGTTTGCAAGAAGGGACTGTGACCCCACCCCTTCCTGATACCAAAGTGAGCCAAGTACACATTACTGTGAGAATCTGGCGTCTCCTGCTTGATCTTCTTTACCTGCAGTGGGGAGATGCTGAGAAAATAACTGTCTGGCTCTGCCCATCCACAACCAACTCACCACCCAATAGCTCTCAGCAGCTGCCTCATGCTTCTTAGAGAAAATAGAAGCCATCAGAGAATGTCCTCATCTTCTCCAGAGTAAATCTACAAACCTCCGTTCATTTGTGCCCATCCTATTCTCCTCCCCTCCACCCTCTTTTAAATGATAATAACCAACACTTAGCCCTTATTATGTGCCAGGCACTACTTAAAATATTTTATATATTTTAACTAATTTAATCTTCCCAAACAATCCTCTGAGGTACTTACTATCATTATCCCCATTTTGCAGATGAGGACACGGAGACTCTGAAGTATTCTGTAACTTGCCAAAGTTTACACAGCTGTTAAGTGACAGAGACAGGATTTCAACCCAGGCAATCTCTCTTGTCCACTACATGACATTGCTTCTTAGAAAAGTCGCCGGGTATCTGCATGCCGCCTCTCCCATGTCCTTAGACTAGAGCGCACTGCACTAGTTAGCTGCTGTCTCTCCTGAATTCTACCAGAACCGACACGTGATCTACCACCCTCTCTCTCCTCAACCTCCTCTTTATAACCAACTTCTCCAAAGGCTGGGCTGCACGCGCTGTCTCACGTCCTCACTTCCCATTGACTCTTCAACTCACCAGTCTGATGTGCTCCCTCAACTCCACCAGAGCCGCCCTCACTGAGGCCACTAACGACTTCTTCAAAGCCTAATCCAGTGGACTCACCACAATCCTCAGCCCACATGACTTCTCAGTGGCCACCAACACCGTGGGTCACTCTTTCCTCGGGAGGCACTTGTCACTGTCACCTGGCTTTGTTAACATCTCACTCTCCCGGTTTTTCTCCTACCTCTCTGATCACTTCTTCTCTACAAATCTCCAAATGGAAGAATACTTTGGGGCTCTGCTCTGGGTCATCTTCTCATTTCATATTTTCTCTCTAAGCAATCTGAAGCACTTTCAAAACTTCTAAATACCCTTTAAATTTCCAGAATTGGGCTTTTGATGTCCTAAGCCTGCTCCCCCTCCAGTCTTTCCCATCTCATTAAGTGACACCGCCACTCACCCAGGATAGAAATCTCTCCGTCTTCTTCATCTCCCCACACCTCCAATCCATCAGGCTTTGTTGATTCCACCTCCAAAGTATGCCTCGAATTCATCCTTTTCTTTTTATTATTACAGCTACCACCCCTAGTCCAAAGGACTTGGATGACTGAATTAGCCTATGTACCATTCTCCCCTCCTCCACTCTGTTCCCCTCCTGTCCTTTCTCCACCAGGTAGCCAGAGCAATTTCCTTAAAGTGTAAATCAGATCATGTCATCTCCCGCTCAAAGCTCTGCACTTGGCTTTCACTGCCTTTAGAATAGAACCCAAATGTCTTACCATGGACCACAAGGTCCTACATGATCTGGCCTTGCCAACCTCTCTTGCTCCTATTCCTGCCACTAACCACTCTTCCCAACTCTGCTTCAGCCCTAGTAGCCTCCTTTTATGCTCTTTCCCATTCTCACCCATACCTCTTTCTTAACCCAACTAGTCGTGGTCTTAACTTAAACACCATTTTCTCAAAAAGGATTTGAGAAAATCCCCTTCTCAATCTAAATTAAATCCTATCATATCCTCTGAAAGATTCCTATACTTTTCCTTCAGAGCATGACAGTTGATAATTACTTAGTGATTATGTGTTTCATATGCTTGCCCACTAGCCTGTAGGCTCCCTGAGGGCAGGAACCATGACTGTTTGACTCACCACATATCTTCTGTCCAGCAGAGAGCCCAGCATGTAAGAAGTACTCAAAAAGCATTTGTTTAAGGAATGAATCATTTGCCAGATCTGACACCTACTAGCCAGCACCGCTGACCATCCACATTCCAGAGCCGCCTGTTGGCGGACCATGAAGTCAGGGGCTGGCCATCACCACGTGGCTGTGCTGTGGTGGTCCACAGTAGGGGTCTGCTGTGGAGTCAGGGTTGCATCCTGGAGTTCACTGGGTCCTGGGCTGGCTGCCTCCAAGTCTTGACTCTCCTCTTGCCAATTTTGTAATACAATGAGTTTTAAGCACAGTAAGTGCTGCTCCCTGTAGAGCTCATGGAAGGTGGGAAATCCATGTTTGGAAGTTTCCACAAAGCTTTCCCTTAGAGGGTTTGGATTTAAGCTCGTACCCCATCCAGCAGCTCCAGGCGCTACGCATCAGTCAGGAGGAGCTATGCTCTAGCTTACAACCTGGGCTCAAAGAGCTCAAACATGAGAAACTGAAGGCCCAAGAGGTTGAAGGACATGCCAATTGTCACACAGATCCAAGACTTCAACTCAGAGCTCCTCATTCCTAAGCATCCAGTCACCTACAAATATTTTAAAACAATGTAATGAGGATTTATGGAAGAGATAAAGGGGTTGTGGGAAGACAGAAGATGAGGCAGCTAATTCTGCTTGGGATTAGCGAATCTGGGCTTGAGATACATGTGGCAGCTCATCATCAAGCAGAAATGAAATGGAAAGAGATTTCCGGGAAAGGAAAATGTAGATGCGAAGGGCTGGAGATGTTATGGACTGGAAGGAGCCTGAGTGACAGAAGTTCCCTTGGGCCATCTCGCTCCACTCAGTACAGCATTCTGACGACGGAATGGATAAAGGCTCTCAGTCTACTAGTGATAAAGAGGTGGCTAGAGACCTCCCTGCCATCAGCGGAGAGGAAAAGGCACCCCCTCTGCCCCGTTCCAGCTGTTCTCTTGTAATTCTCTATTGTAAATTCTTACAGCATCGTGGCCTATAAACAAGCCTCATGGTTGCAATATGGAGACATGACAGAGAAATGAAGGTGCTGACCTGCGGGAGCTGAAAACCCCAGCAATGGCCGGGACCAGGAACTGGTGACCAGAGCAGCCCACTACCCAAGAAACCCAAGTTCCAGCCACAGTCGGCCTCAGAATGACCTGCTCTGGCTCAGGGGTTCCTGGTGGGTGGGGAAAAGCACTTTCCTGGTGATGGAAGAACTTGCTGAGCTTTCAGACATTCCTGTTAGGCAGAAGTTAGGTTCTGTGGGCAGTAGAGTATGAACTTTCAGGGGTTATGCATAGCCATACCAGACGCTATAAAGGGCTTCAGACAGTAGCCCTCTCCTGCCAGGCACTGCCTCAGGGCTCCAAGGTCTGGCTAACTAGTCACCTGGGTGCTGTGCTAAGGGTCCCCTGTGAGAACTCAAACCCAGGCACGCATTTTCCACAGCCTGAGGGCAATGTGGAAGGCATATTTTGCAAGAAGTGCCAACAGTGAACATCGGTCAAGATTTTTAAATTAAAATAAAACCTTGAAAAAAAGTTATTTTTCTTCCCTGAGGCCTTGTGAGCTGTGAACACTGAGGAGGGATATGAAGCTCAGGTTCTTGGCATCAGGGTAGTTTTGTTGTCATTGTTAGTGTTGTTTTTTTTAAAAAAAGCAAATATCAAAACTCTTTCTCCAATGGAATATTAAATTGAATACTTTCAGTCAACAATACTTCCCAAAGTGAATGGTGTGAAGGAAGACAGAAAAGGAGATATATTTAGACCCATTTTATTTTGAGGTGGCCTGTTTCACTTACGTATATAAAAGCAGACTCATCTCCTAAATAAATCAACATTCACAGTATGTGTATGAATCCTTCTCTCCCAGGTCAGCTTCCTTCCATAACTACAGACATGGCATTCTTCTACTGGGGTAAAACGTGAAGCTAGAGAAGGCATTTAAACCCCAGAGCATTTGGGCTCAGAGAGTTGCTCTCTCTGATCCCTTGGAGGGAATGAACAAAACTTTATGGCCCCGGCACCATGCTAGGTGCTGCGACAGAGCGAGAGCATGACTGGTCCTGCCCTAAGAGAGTGTATTGTCTAGCAGGTGGAGCAGACAGAACAGCAGACAATGATATAGCCTATAATACTAACACAAGGGAGCGTATCATCCAGATTTAGGAGAGCAGGGAGGGCTTCTCAGAAGAAGTGGCATATGATAAGACTGGAAGGATAAGGAGTTACCAAGGCTGGAAGTTGAGGGACATTCCAGGCAGAAAGACCAACATGCTGGAAGGCCTGAAGGTGAAAATATCCCAAGATATAGGAATTCAATGTGAGGGGAGCTAAGAGGGAGGAAGGGAGAGGTATAATGGAGGAGAGAATCAAAAGAGGAGACCAGAGTCATAAGGAGGAACAACATAAAATAGAGCCTTTAAAAAAAAGCTTTCTTTAGAGTAATGGGGATAGGGGCCGGCCCCCTGGCCACGTGGTTAAGTTCGCGCACTCCTCTGCAGCAGCCCAGTGTTTCATCAGTTCGAATCCTGGGCGCGGACATGGCACCGCTCATCAAGCCATGCTGAGGTGGCATCCCACATGCCACAACTAGAAGGACCCACAACTAAGAATATACAACTATGTACTGGGGGGCTTTGGGGAGAAAAAGGAAAAAAATAAAATAAAATCTTTAGAGTAATGGGGATAGCTGCTGAAAAGTTTTAAGCAGGAACACGGAATGCTTCCATTTGTATCTTAGAAAGAGCACTCTGGCAGCACTGAGAACGAATTGGTGGAGGACAGAAAGGAGACAAGCTGGAAGATCCTTGCAGTAATCCAGGTAAAGGACAATGGTGGACTGACATTGAGTAAGAAGCTATGAGGATGGAGAAAAGTAGATGGACTTGGAGAAATATTTGGAAGCTAGGGGTCAACAGGAGTTGATGATGGATGGACTGTGGAGGGTGAGGTAGATGGAGGCAAGAATGACTCATATTTGGGGTTCAGGCAACCAGGAAGAAAGCAGAGCCCCTCACTGAGACAAGCAACATGAGCAGAGAAGGTAGGCTGAGGAAGATGAGTTCAAGGCCTTGCTCCACATCACTAAACTCTCACCAGTATGCTCTTTCCTCTTGACTCCTTGCCTTTCACCTCAGCCCCTGACCAGTTTCCCAACCTAAATGAATCTAATCGTTGGCTTCTCCACTCCTGCTCCTGAAAAGCTTGCTCTCAACATCTAGAAAAATTCCCTTACTTGTTCACATGGACCCTGCCATTGACCTTGTGGATTTTACCCCGAGTTGGGCTCTCAAAGCTCTAGTATTAGCTCCTTTTCCACCCCACCTGTCACCAGGTAGCAGTTTCGAATCCTCTCTACTCTCCCCAGGTCACTGCTTCTTCTAACAACTGTTAGAACAACTGTTCTAACCCAGTGGTTCTCAAAGTGTGGTTCCTGGACCAGTGGCATCAGCCACCCCTGGGAACCTGTTAGAAAATGCAAATTTTTGGACCCCACTCAAATCAAACTCTAGGGATGGGGCCCAACATTTGGGGTTTTCACAAGCCTTCAAGCTTAAGAACTACTGTTCTAATCTATGGGTCAGACTTTTTCTCCTGAAGCACTTGGCCTGAGTCCACCCCCCCCCCCCCCCCCGCATCCTTAATTCTTGAGGCCCTGCAAGCCCTGTCCTTGGTTCTCTTCCCAAGTAATCTAGTTTTCTCCCATGGACTCCAGAACTCTCTTTCCAACAATCTACTCAACATCTTCACCTGGATCTCCTCAAACATAAATCCCAACCAAATTCTTCTTCTCCAACCCACCATCTAAGCCTACTCCATCTTTTATATTTTTCTCCTGATTGATTTCATTTTTCAGTTAAGGGCATCACCTCCCAGCTCCCAGGCTGGAAATCTTCAAATCTTCTCTCACCCCTTCCCCTCACCTCAGAGATCCCTTCAATCCACCAGCCTTTATATTACATCTTGCCACATCTTTTGCTATCTGCTCCCATCTATTCCATAGGCCTTCAGTCTGACCACAATCCTCTAGCATACTATCTCCATCGTCTTCTTAAAAAGAAAACAGTTAAAAAAGGTATATCCCGCTTTTTAATTTTCAATGGCCAAGTATTCAGGAAGGATTATGATGGGAATATCTTTAATATGTAAGTTGGCCATATCTAAACAAGTAATAGGAAAGGTCTTCCCAGAAGGGCAATCACATAATGAGTGCCCAGCAGACACTTAGGTCTTTGTATACATTATTGCTAGTCCTATGGGCAGCCCTTCACGGAAGGCATGTCTTCATTTCAAAGATACTGAAGTTCAGAGAGATGTGGCTTGCCCAAAGCCACATAGCTAGCGAGCCGAAAAGCTAAAATTTCATCCCAGACCTTTTTCTCTTATCCCACCCTGCTGCCTCATTCTGTGTGACTCCAGTCTTATATTCATGATGTCTACTATCAGCAAGCCAAGTTCAGTACTTGGTTTAACTTCATTTCCAGTCCAATGCCAACATTAAGTAAGCTTAACCAAGCATTCTGGTCTCTTAATTTGCAACACTAACACTCTAATGAACCACAGACATTTCTTCTTTCCTTACAGATTTTTTTTAAACATCATAGCAGTCAAAAAAAAAAAAAAAAATCAGGAAATGTCTGACCCTGACTCACAGGATAATGTTGTGCTTTGCTCTGGGATGGAGCAGGAAGAAATCCTTCATGTAATTACCTGGGCTGGCTCCCAGCCGGCCCACGACTCACAGTGGTGTATTATGCTTACGTATAAACACTAGGTAGTTTCTTCATCTCCCCAGATCGGTGCCAACTTATAAAAGGTAGAAGGAGGTAAATTGAGGATGAGTCTATAAAGAAGTGAAGAAGAATAAAGATAGTTCAATTACATTTTTTTCCTGTTGCTCTGTATTACCCTGATTCTTGCAGGCAAACCGTTACCTCTTTAGAGAAAATAGGAAAACAGAATAAGAGGCACGTATGTTTTCCCGTCCTATAAATTGGTACAAATGAGAACGACTCAAGGTAAAGAAAGCATCTTTTATAGGTTTATTGGTCCATTACTTTAAGTTAATTGAGGTAAAGAAACCTTTTTAAATTCACAAGCTAATAGTTTATCAAGCAATACAAATTCTTTTGTTTACCTCAAAATGTAATACTAATCCCATAGTAAACAACAGACAATTTTTATACACAGATATATGAAAAAAAGTGGACAAAAACCTCGTGCCAGCATCAAAAATGCAACAAAAACTTTTTTTTTCTTTTTACAATCTCTGGGTTCCATAACAAGGAAAACATAGAGGACATTCTTTTTAAAGTTTGGTGGCTTGATGAAACAAAGACTTGAATCTGTCAATAAATCCCTTTCTCCTCGACACCCATTCTCCAGAGCATTTGTTTTTCACAGCTTTTGATTCGGCGTAATGGCAGCATGGCGAGAAGAGAACACATCTACACGGAGAACTTCATTGATACCCCAGAAGGTTTTTAAAAAATTTCGAATGTAAAGGATGATTTCTAAAAATAAGAAATACAGTCCATCATTTGGACAGGACCTAAGCAAGTTTTTCTCTCTCTTTCAAGAGTTAAAATACAAGTTAGAAAGTTTGCTGGCAGTTTAGTTCAATGGGAAGCTACCAGATGTGCGTCATCTCTCAAGGCATTCCCAACTCACACACCAAGGGAACAGGCACACAGAAGTACAAGGGACAGGGTGTCTACTGGACTGGACCAAAACCACAGGGGTGTCCAGGTGAATGGTGTTGACTGTTAAGAGCTGGTGGTCTGTTATTTGGTGAAGGCCCAGCTGACACAGGCATCGTTCTGTCATACTGATTCACATTTTTGTTTGCAATCTACTTTCCTCTCCCCATTTCCAGAGTGAGGAAAAAGCAATCTCTGTTTCTTCCTCCCAGTATCATTTGTGAATGGAGGGTTGGTCTTGACTGTGAACCAGTCCGTCATACGGGGGTGTTGACAGGGGCGACCTGCTCTGACCCAGCCTACAGGGAGCCCAGAGTCACCTGGGGAGGGCGGCGCTGCTGGGCGAGGTGCATGTGCCACACCCAATCACTGGTTTTAATAGTACAAGCTCTGTTAAAATAGACTAAATTATGTGAGTCAACACAACATGCTTTATGTTTTTGGCATTTCAACCTGTGGAGCATTTCTATCCAACATATGCTGCTCTGAAGCCCCCACAGTATGCTTTCAAAAGCTGTTCTGCAGAATCGGAGTAAACCTTTAATATTGTCATAATCTATAGAGTTCCTTATAGCTATGTGATTTGTCAATGCTGATACCATACATCCTCTACAATCAAAAGCGTGCCAAAAGGCACTAAAACACTTTAAAACAAAAAAAGGTTTTGTGGTCCCTGTGTTTCCTTACATTATCAAAAATATCATTTGGCAATAGCAATACTTAGCTTTCTCCTCCCAAAAGGCAGCCCTTATTATGAACCTCACTTTGTTTGTTTCTTTGAGAGGACTGAGGACCGGCTATGTTAGACCTCTGGTACTGAAGCTGAACAACTGGCTACATTTCTAAAAACTTCCTATCCAGAACCTAAAAGACACTAGCTGAAGAATAAGGCATATTAATAGGTGTTGACAGATTCTCAAAAAGTTGAGTTAGGCTTTTAACAGTCTGTGGCATTTTTGAAAAGTCTGGATTTGTTGATTTTCAAGTGCTAAATACACAGAATGTTTACATTTGAGACAAATATCTTATTGGTTTGTTAAAGTTATTTTTTCAAAGCACTTATTTATAGCCTATCTGTAGTAGTAAAAACTATCAGGATTACATATTTTTCTGCCACACAGAAGGGGTTAGACAGCCATACCCAGAAAGCATTTCAAACACATATGATTAAGAACAGTCAAACCCCCTGTAACAAAGTGCCCCCCGCAACCTTTCTAATGCACACAGCCCTGTGCATGCTCTGATCTGTGCAACTACGGGGAGACCAGGCGTCCTTCAAACAAAAAGCTACCCGTCTATCAGGTGGGTTGATGAAAAAGCGGGTTTCTGGTTTACTCACTGATATAAACCACAAGGAAGAGGAGAACAACTCCAACACACCCAGCTCAATCTGTAAGTCTGGCCCAAGGGATGACATTTTCCTCGAATTTACTAGTAAATGCCACCTGCCATCTGAAAGGAAAAAACATAAGAAGTGAGAGGGGATGCCCAACCTGTTGCCATCTTGAGGACTTTTCAAAGTGAGAAGGCAACTCAAATTCCCAACATAATGTCATAAATAGGTCAAAGCAGCATTACCCCAGCCTTATAATTAGATTACCCAGTTTCCACAGGCCTTGAAAGTACACATCTGGGAAGGTGGGGTCCAGGATTGGCACACCCTTCCATGACCACAGGCAGCCCATCTTCTGAGCAGACACAGCCTTTACGGCAGCCAGAGAAGAGCCCAGTGCTAACCCAACCAAAGACCCAACCAGATGAGGCTAACACAGACCTACAAGGTCGCTCTACACCTTACTCTCTCCACTCTCTCAGGAGAGTGCAGAGAATGACTATTCTGCAACCCAATGAATGGCATCAAAACAGAGCCAGGTGCCCGTTGATTTCAATGTTATCAACGGCAGGACCAAGTCACACAAACTCTGGGTGTTTCTTGGGCTGACACCATCCCAAGAGAGAAACCCCACTTGCAGACTACCACACGGCCATCACACCCTCTTCTAAGGCAGAACTTCTGTCGTCCCATCACTAAAGGCAGACTCACAAGAAATGTGCAGCAAGTGTGCACTTAATTTCCTCATGTGGATGGCAACTGCAAAAGCACATTCAATTCAACATGTAGAACACACTCCGAGTGTGGCTTAAATTTGGCATAAAGATCAACTTCTCTTACATTCACCACAGCCCCCAGAGTCATGCTGATTTGTTCAATGAGCAGCACAGTGAAATACGAGCCAATCACCTCCATAATCGCACTTAGCAGAGTTCACCAGGAATCACTATGAAGTCTTATTAAAGGATAAAACCCAACCCCAAACCTGGCTATGTAAGATGTCCCCTCCTCGATTAGGAGCAGTGGTTCCTTGCTTGGAGCAGAGTAGCCTAGAATTTTCCTATAGATCCAGCACATGACAAGGAAGAACAGTGTCTGTACCTGCCACAAATCACAACTGTTCTCTTCAACATCATTTGCATCTCTGAAATCTGCTCAGTTTCTAGAATTCTCTCTTCTGCCTTAGCCTAGATTTTTAACCTGGGTGAATGGAACCTTCTACTTTCCAGGCTCAGAGGCAGGCAACAGGGATGACTTTCCATCACTGCCATGTGCTCAATCCTCAAAACCTATCCATGTCTGTCCGCCTGAGGTAGGGCACATCCTCAAGCAAAAATCTCCTGGAAAATAAATACAAGAGAGGAGTCAGCAGTCTCAGCACCAGGACTTTGTGGGGCCAAGAAGGATGGGATGACGAAGCCTCTACGAGGCAGGCTTTGGCACAGAAGTCTCCGGGTTACACTTCTCATGGGGAATCACCTCTGTGCTGATGGAGGTGAAGAGGTGAATGCTTGGGGCTGCTGACCCTCAGGGGCCCGAGGGAGCCATTGGGGTAGGAAGGACTGGAGAGCCTCCTTCACTGCCTTCTGTCACCTCATCACATGCCAGCCTGAAGTAAGGGACAAGGGTCCCTTCTCTGGAAAGACCATTACTCCAAGGAAATCTAACATACACCGCTTTTCCCAGCTCTGCTATCAATGGCACGCTGGAGGGCAGTTTGCCTTGTTCCAGCTCTCTCTGCTGTTTTAAAGCACTTGCGGACCAAACGAACAGAGAAAGACAAAATCCTAAGGTGTCTGAATCCCTTCAAAACCAGTCTTCTGCCTCCAACACTGTAAGGGAATAACTGTGTACCTGTTCCCTTCCCCATATGTCCCAGGATGGAACCTGATGACTTTTTTGAAGGGCTGCCTTCTTTCCCAACTAAGCCTTAAACAGGAATGTCCCTGGGCTTTGGCAATTAGCAGCTGACTAGATTCTAGTCTTCCTGTAACTCTTCCCACAGTTCTTTCCAAGTATATGTTACACTGGACAACATTTTTAAAGCACATATTCCACAAGGCAAGGCTTCACACATTCCCAAAGATGAGCATTTGCTGCTGGGTCAGTCTAGTGTCTTCTGCCAAATATCCATAGAAGGCCACCAACCCACGACTAGATACCCACCCCAACTCTATCAGCAGGCTGTCAGGCTGGATCTGGACATCCGGACCCACAGCAACATGATGGTTTAGAGGTAGAATGAAACACTGAGTCACCACTCGGCGTAGATGGACTGTTTTTACCTTCTGCTTCAATGAATATTTCTAACTGTACCAAACTGAAAATTCACAACAAAGGACTTTAAATGGCACGAGACGGTCTAACAGTGCAGGCAAGTACCAACTGATATAAAATTATAATTTAAACTGTCACTTTTTCAAACATGATGAAACAGAACCAAACGGTTCTGTGCCATCCGATTGCTGCCCCCACAGCATCAGAGCTGCGGCTGAGACAAGGTCGACCCTGCAGTGTGGAGGGGAATGAAGTGACTTCAACAGGCTGCACGTTGACCGGTATTTGCAAATTAACTTGCGTATGCAGCAGCATCTCAGCATAGCTGTTTCGTTAAAAAAAAAAAAATACTATCGTTTATTTGAGGCTCAGATTGATAATTTTATAGGGATGAGCCACAATGAAAGAACACAAATATGACCTATGCAGCTTCATTTCAGGAGGGAAAAAAAAATGAGTTGGAAGATTGGAAGACAGATCCTCTTTGTCTGTTAGTTTTGTGTTGATTTGAAAAGAAAACCTGGTAATAGTTTGAAATGAAGACTTTAGAAGCAGCCAGCAGTCCCCAGGGATTGGGCTGCAAATGGAGGAGATCTTAGCTTAACTTCTAGAAGCAAAGAGTTTGCTGGTGCACTTGTCATCTCTGAGGCCCATCCAGATACTGACTTTTCTTCCTGACCAGGAAATATCGAAGGTTAAAGCACTTCGTGTAGAACATTCACATTGAGTTTACAAAATCTCGACTGTGTCATAACAACATACCAGCCTCTCACCAAAAGGTTGCCCAAACATTCAGTGGACATAGTAGGAAACGTGAAACTAGGACTTTTTGGTGAGGTAAAGGCAAATTGCACAAAGCAGACGTGGCAGGTGGGCTTGGTATATGCCCACTGATCTCAACAACTGGGGAGCTACTCTGACTTCAAGACGATAGATATTTCCAAACAGGCCTAATCTCTACTCTAATGATATTTAACAAGGGAAAGAAAAACATTGAAGAACTTCACAGAGAAAAATGCACCTTTTTTCATTTTACACAAAAACAGGTTCAAATCTACTGCATTCTAGTGTCAGAAACAAGTTCGGGGAGCACTGCCCCCCGCCCCCAGCTTCCCGAGGCATCGCCTAAGGACAAGGGCGGTGGCTTGCCTGCTCTAGCATGGATACATATAGACGCTGATTTAAATGGTCCCGTACGAACCGGAAACCATAAAACAGGTGTCGCTCATCACAAGCAGGCGGCAGGTTACACTCACAGCTGCAGGCCACAGTACATTAAGGACTTCCCACGGAGGTGCCAACACCTCCTTCTAGGCTGAGACCAGCCAATGCCCATGGAGGTCGATTCCAGAGCCGCCATGTATCCACAGAAAGCAGGACTGCCTTCCATTCAGGCCTTCCTCACGGCCTTGAAAAGCAGGACCTGGGTTCTCGCCCACAACAGCTAACTCTGCTGTCCCAAAACTGGAAACTGTAATGAGATGTCAGAATGTCAGTTGAGGGTTGTCTTGTCCCTCAGGTTCAAACCTTCGTAGTGTTCCGTTTAATAGGTTCCTTCACAACACAGAGGTATGCTGCTTCTGTGGGAGATGATCATAGCCTTACAGACTCCACCAAGGAATAAATACTAATTGAAAACAACTGTTGGACACAGGAAGGGGAGTAAAGGAAAGAAATACACAAAGGAGAGATGTTTCTGTGGTTGTTTTCCCAGTGCCACCTCTCTGGCATGGCAGGGACATTCTGGTGTGCGTGCCATGCCTTGGGTAGGCAGAAAAGTCTCTGTCCCACGAAGGAGCTTACTTGGCCTCTTGCTTCTCCTGCAGTAGTGGAATGATCGACTCCCACGCCATGAGGCACTGAAAAGATAACACATGCACACAGGATGAGTGTCAAGTTTCAGATTCCGGGGTCAGCTTCTTAGTTCTGCTCTGATCCACCCTTTCATTGTCAATCCTGCTGGTCACCTTTGTCTGATCACGCCTACCTGTATTATCCATAACTGTCAGAAACAAGGGAGCTAACAGGTGTTTGTTTTGAATACGTCACCTCGACCTCTACAAAAGATAAAAGCATCTCTACAAGGCCTAAATGCATTGCCCAGTGAGCGGAACTGTAGTCACTGAAAGAAATTCTTTTCCTTCAAAAAGCAGAAAAAGACCAGGCTGCAAACCTTTGATGAGGCCCTGGGTTCCCAGCCAGGATGGAGACACTGCTCCAGGTGTGGGTGGTGCTTGCATAAGCACGTAAATCACATTGGAATGGGCCAGCCACCTGACTCAGAGGGGGTGGAAAACTCACTCTTCTTTACCAACCTCAGATTTGCTTGTATGGGTCAGACCTGGATTTCCCAACAGGGAAAAGAGGGGGAGGGAACTCCATATTTATTGAGATTTATTATGTCTAAACACTGTTATGTATTTTACAGCCACTATCGCTCATCCTCACAACAATTCTATGGAGTAGAATTATTATTATTTATTACACACACACACATATTTCATAGATGGGGAAAATGAGACCCAGAGAGGTTAAATAACTTGCCCAAGATACACAGCTAGTAAGCGGCAGAGCTTATGATTCCAAAACGGATATTCTTTCCACTACATCAGTCCCCTTTCATTCCAGATCCTTGTGAAGAACCAAGAACCTGGAAGACTCTGGCACTCTCCTCTGAGAGCACCCTGCTTAGCAGAAAGGATCCTCCCTTTGAGCAGTCTTGTGCATAAAGGGAAGGACAGAAGAACCACACAAGCCTTTCTTTGAAACAGCCACGGAGCAGAACTTTGCACTGGGTCATTTGGGGAAGAGTTCTCAAGAGGTGGAGGAGAGAGGCATCCTTAGGTCAAGCCGGGGAGGGGAGTGGTGAAATCGCTCCCTGCTTCTTTCCCTGGTGACTCTGAAGTTGGAGAAGAAGCCAGACTCAGACCCTGCCCTACATAAGGAAGCCTGGGGAGCCTCAAGGAGCTGGCTTTCAGAGAGAGACCCAGTGCAGGAGTCGGTGGCATTCTGGGTCCTGCTGTCTCCCTAGGCCAGCATCTCAAATCTAGAAGAGTCCTTCAATGTTGGCCATGGGGAACCAAGGCCATATCAGCTTTCCTCTCAGTCCTCAAATGCTCAAGCTTTTTCCTACCTCAGGGCCCTTGCATATGTTGCTCCCTTTGCCTGGTGTACTTGTTCCTTAAGTCCTTGTCTCTGAGACTCAGATGAAATTTTACTTCCTCAGATTGGCCTTTCCTGCCCACTCCACTGGCCCTCTCCCATCCCTAGTCTAAATTATGCCCCCAGTATTTCCTCCCTCAGTTTCCTATTCTTTTCCTGTAGAGCACATATCTCACTGTGAAGTGCCGGGATTCTTGGATTAACATGTATCCTCCACTAGACTGAGGGCTCCTTACGGCAGGAGTCCTGCTGTTTTGTTTACCAATGTATACCCAGTCCTTCGCATACAGCAGGTGCATAAAAAGCATTTTTTTAATATATGTAGGAGCCAAGATGAGGCCCCAAGACAGTGGCCCTGTTTGCGGTATAGAGGGGAGACTACTAAATATGGATAAATGACCTGGGTTTCAGTGCTGGGACCAGGGCCTTGGGAAGGCTAGCATTAATCACCAAGGAATGATGGACACATCCGATTGAGTTGGCGTTGGTGTAGTGGGAAGGCTGTTGAACAGTGGAGGGAAGGTGAAGGCATCAGGGAAGGAAGTACCATTTACTGAGTACCTACCACGTCCCAGGCATGTTCTAAGCACTCAGGTACGCCTTATTTCATTGTGGCTTCACAACCATTCAGTGGAGAAGGATCACTCCCATTATACAGATGAAGAAACAGAGGCACGCTGCCTATGGGTGCAGTCACTAGAGGAATGAGGCCTTGACCTCACATGGAGTGATCTTCTCATCTTTGGGCAGTCAGGACTGTTCTCGAGGACACATGGCCCCTGTCCCCACCACTGTCAGTATGCGAGAGTGGGAATTTTCAGATTTGTGAACCTGGTAGAGCTGAATCTGATCTTTGTACAGTCACTCAAAGCTGTATAACCTTGGGCAGAGTTTTAAAACCTTGCTGAGTCTCCAGTTCTTCAGCTTTGAGAATTATAAAACCCAAGCGACAGCCTTACGGTGAGGGATAAATGAGATGACATGCGTATCCAGCCCAGGCACACAGCAGGGGCTGCATAAAAACAGTGTGGAGAAAAGGAGTCTGCCACCTTTCTCTTTCCCCTCTAAAAGAGTCCTTCCTACGACCTGACAAGTAAGAGCTATTCCATGACTGTCTTCCTTAACCCTCCTCCAAGTAAAGATGCAGACATACTGCCTCTGAACAGCAGCCAGAGCCATCAAAGCCTTTGAAAAAGATGGATTCCTCTAGCTTGGGAGGGGGACATGTTTCTAGAATTGTGGTGGGAGTAGCCAAGTGAGTGTTTGTTCAGCCTGATTTCAAGTCTACAGGTTACCTGTTGAATTGTGAGCAGGCCATTGTTCACCTATAACTAAGCTTTTAAGGAATATTAGGATTCCTTAACAGAAATGATTTAAGTTGGATAGGCTAGGAGCAAACTTTGACTGAGGAGACTGGGCTGTAGCTTGATGGGAGCCGTGTGTTTTTGTGTGGGGTGTGTGTTGGGGGTGCTTAACCCGAATCCAGAGATCAAGGGGATTCATGAAAAAACTGCTTTTAACAGTTTTCCTTTATAATCCTACATACCTTTATTTTATGTATTTAAAAACAGTCTTTTTAAAAAAACAAACAGTATTTTGATAAGGGTTCTAGAGGCTTCAGCAGACGACCAAAGGGTCCATGGCACAATGAAAGTGAAGAACCCCTACACGCAGAACCACAGACAGCTTAAAGCAACCCCCAAGCCTCCATTACTGGGGGCATCCCTGTGCTAAGGGCCTGACTGACTGGTGGAAGCAGGCAGCTGGCAGGACCAGAGGGCATGACAGATAAAACTGCTGCTTCCATCAGCAGCGTGTGCAAGTGAAACCTCTGCGGGCACCCAGGGGGCCTCTGCTTCCAAACTCAGCACAGCAGGGAAGGACATGCAGGGATTGCTAAGACTAAACATATAAAATTATGGAAGGAGATGGGACTGGCAGGATTGTCTCTGGGTCTGGATTTCCGGCAGGTCCTTGTGAAAGGCTGTGGCTATTAGAAATGCTTCCTTAACGGGAGGTCTGTGGGGGACCGTGTCAGGATGGCAGCGTAGGCAGACTCTGAACTCACCTCTTCCCAGGGACACAACAAATTTACAACTACTCCTGGAACAATTACCCCTGAGAGAGAATTGAAAATTTGATAAAAAGAACCCCTACAACTAGGGACAGTGCTGACTGAGGTGGAAGGGGCAGAAATTCCTTTCTGGAGAGAAAAAAACGCCACCTTTGCGAGCTGCGGTGCCTCACAGCCGGCTGGGAGCAATCGTAAGGCATGAAGCCTTCCCTGGAGGAGCAGGGGATCTGAGTGGGGGAGTGTTACTGCTATAAGCAGCTTTTGGACTCAGCACAACCGAGACGACTGTCACAATATCTGGCTTTGCTGTCTACTAACAACAATGAGGAATACCCCCAGAAAAGCTATGGGACACAAGGGGGGAAAAAGCCTGCTGTTAAAGGGCCCACATACAAATTCACCTGTTTTAGAAAGCTACCTGAAATCACCAGAATGAAAGGTGCACAGTCCTTTGGTGAAAAGAGACTCACCTAATAGACTCTGGATACATCTCAGTGAGAGGTAAGACCCCTCCAGGGACTGAGACGTTGGCAGCAGCCATTGTTGTGACTAGTACAGGTGTGCTGACACAGATGCTGGCAGACACCGTTGGTATTCTTCCCCTGGCCTGATAGGCCAAGGTCTGCCCCACGCACTAGAGTACCAATTTAATCCAGCTCAGCCAGAGCAGGCAGCCCACCCTAGGGACTGGCCCCACCCAACAGCAAGCTCTCAGGCAACTTATGGGCCCACATAGGTGGGGTGCCAGGAACCTCAGCAGCCAGGTGAGTGGTTCTTCCTCTGTGGGGTAGGGCATGTGTGAGGGGTGGGCCTGCACTGGTGGAGCGGGGGGCCTCTGCAGTGGGGCAACTGGGTCTGCCTCAGTGGATTGGGGAGCACACTTGAGGCAGGACTTTGTTGAAGGGATGTGTGGCCCTGTGGGGAGTGGGGCTTGTCAGCTGCAGCAGACTTGTGATTCCCAAACAGCCACATACGGGATCGGGCCCACCTTCCAAAGCCTGAAACAACAGGGTACTCCCATGCCTGGGGATGGCCCCCACACAGCAGGAATCCTGAGAGAGCTGACAACAGCCTTGCAGGCTGGAGGCCTACAGAAATTGTAAGCCCCTGAGCCTAGCAACCAGCCAGGCTGGGAACCTACTCACTTAACAGAAAAATTGCAACAGGAATGGGCTATTAGACCTTGCAGCCAACTGTGCTGGGGCTCCCCAGGCCCGATTAAGTGACTGCAGGGTCCATAGCAGCCACACACAGCTGAGCATTGCAACTAGCTGCCTAGGGGGACAGCCTAGCCTCCCTGGGCACCTGCAGCAAGAGCAACCCTGCCACAAAAGAAGGACATATGTAGCCCACACAGGGGTCACTCCTGGAACATCTGGAACTGGTGATGAGAGGGAAGCACACTGCTGGGCCTCATAAAGCATCTCTTACATAAAGCCACCTCTCCAAGATCAGGAGACATAACTGACCCACATAATACACAGATATAAGCACAGAGAAAGAAGCAAAATGAGGAGACAAAGGAATAGGTTCCAAATAAGGAAACAGGACAAAACTCCAGAAAAAGAACTAAACAAAAAAGAAATAAACAATCTACCTGACAAAGAGGTCAAACAAAAAGTCATAAAGATGCTCACTGATCTTGGGAGAAGAATGGATGCACTCAGTGAGAACTTCAACAATGAAGTGGAAAATATAAAAAAGAATCAATCTGAAATGAAGAATACAATACTAGAAACAAAAAATTCACCAGAAGCATTCAATAGCAGAGTAGATGATACAGAAGAATGTGTCAGCAAGGTGGACGAAACACTAGAGGAAATCACCCAAGCTGAACAGATAAAAGAAAAAATAATTTAAAAGAATGAGGATGGTCTAAGGGACCTCTGGGACAGCATCAAGCACACTAACATCCATGTTATAGGTGTCCCAGAAGGAGAAGCGAGACACAAAGGGGCAGAGAATCCATTTGAAGAAATAATAGCCGAAAACTTTCCTAACCTAAGGAAGGAAAAAGACATCCAGGTACAGGAATCACAGAGAGCACCAAATAAGACAAACCCAAAGAGGCCCACAACAAGATACATTATAATTAAAATGTCAAGAATTAAAGATAGAGAATCCTAAAAGCTGCAAGAGAAAGGCAACAAGTGACAAACAAAGGAAACTTCATAAGGCTATCAGCTGACTCCTCAGCAGAAACCTTACAGGCTAGAAGGGAGTGGCACAACATATTTAAAGTGCTGAGAGGAAAAAGCCTACAGCCAAGAATACTCTCTCTGGCAAAGTTATCCGTCAGAATGGAAGGAGAGATAAAGAGTTTCTCAGACAAGCGAAAACTAAAGGAATTTATCACCAAGAAACCAGCCTTATAAGAAATGTTAAAGGGGCTTAATTAAGTGGGAAAGAGAAGACCACATATAGGAATAAGAAAATTATTTTTTTAAAGGCAATAAAATCACCGGTAAAAGCAAATATACAGTAAAGGTAGCAGATCAACCACCTATGAAGACAATATGAAGATGAAAAGACAATTTCCATGATAAGGGGGTAACGGATACACATGCACAAAAAAAGGAGGTTAGATATGATATCAAAAACATAAAATGTGGGAGGAGGAGAATAAAAGAGTAGAGTTTTTTTAGCAAGAGGCCAAACTAAAGAGACCATCAGCTTAATATAGATTGCTATATACATAGGTTATGATATATGAACCTCACAGTAACCACAAACCAGAAACCTATAATAAATACACAAATAATTAAGAGAAGGGAACCCAAACATAACACTAAAGAGAGCCATCAAAGCACAAGGGAAGAGAGCAAGAGAAGAAGAAAGGAATAGAGAAGAACTACTAAAACACAGAAAAAAAAAGTAACAAAATGTTAAAAAGTATATACTTATCAATATATACTTTAAATTTCAATGGACTAAATACTCCAATCAAAAGGCATAGGGTGGCTGATTGGATAAACAAACAAGACCCATATATGCTGCATACAAGAGACACCCTTCAGACCTAAAGACACTCACAAATTGAAAGTGAAGGGATGGAAAAAGACATTTCATGCAAATGGCAAAGAAAAGAAAGCTGGGGTAGCAATATTCATATCAGACAAAATAGACTTTAAAACAAAAACTGTAACAAGAAGGGCACCTCCTAATGATAAAGGGAACAATCCAACAAGGAGATATAACACTTGTAAATATCTATCCACCCAACATAGGAGCACCTAAACATATAAAGCAATTATTAACAGACATAAAAGGAGAAATAGACAGTAACACAATAATAGTAGGGGACTTTAACACTCCACTTGCACCAATGGATAGATCATCCAAACAGAAGATCAATAAGGAAACACTGGCCTTAAATGACACATTAGACCAGATGGACTTAGTAGATATATACAGAACATTCCATCCAAAAACTGCAGAATACACATTCTTTTCAAATGCACATGGAACATTCTCCAGGACAGATCACATATTAAGCCACAAAACAAGTCTAAATAAATTTAAGAAGACTGAAATAATACCAACCATGTTTTCTTACCACAACAGTAGGAAACTAGAAGTCAACTACAGGAAGAAAATCAGAAAAGCCACAAATATGTGGAGATTAAACAAAATGCTACTGAACCACAATTGGGTCAATGAAGAAATCAAAGGAGAAATCAAAAAATACCTGGAGACAAATGAAAATGAAAATACAACATGCCAAAATTTATGGGATAGAGCAAAAGAGGTTCTAAGAGGGAAGTTTATAGCAATACAGGTCTACCTCAACAAACAAGAAAAATCTCAAATGATCTAACAGTGCCCCCAAGAGAACTTGAAAAAGAACAACAAAGAAAGCCCTAAATCAGTAGAAGGAGGGAAATAATAAAAATCAGAGCAGAAATACATGAAACAGAAGCTAAAAAAGAAAATAGGAAAAAAATCGATGAAATTAAGAGCTGGTTTTTTGAAAAGATAAATAAAATTGACAAACCTTTAGCGAGCTTCACCATGAAAAAAAGAGAGAAGGCTCAAATGAATAATATCAGAAATGAAAGAGAAGAATTTACAACCAACGCCACATAAATACAAAAGATTATAAGAGAATACTATGAAAAGCTATACACCAACAAATTGGATAATCTAGAAGAAATGGATAAATTCTTAGAATCATACAACTTTCCAAAACAGAATCAAGAAAAAATAGAGAATTTGAATATACCAATCACCAGTAAGGAGATAGAAACAGTAATCAAAAACCTCCCCTGAAAAAAACAGTCCACGACCAGAAGGCTTCCATGGTGAATTCTACCAAACATTCAAAGAAGACTTAATACCTATCCATCTCAAATTCCTCCAAAAAATTGAAGGTGAGGGTAAGTTTCCTAACTCATTCTATGAAGCCAACACTACCCTGATACCAAAACCAGACAAGGACAACACAAAGAAAGAAAATTACAAGCCAATATCACTGATGAACATGATGCAAAAATCCTCAACAAAATACTAGCAACTTAAATACATTAAAAAGATCATACACCATGATAAGGGGGATTTACTCCAAGGATGCAGGGATGGTTCAACATCTGCAAATCAATCAACATGATACACCACATTAACAAAATGGAGAATAAAAATCATATGATCATCTCAATAGATGCAGAGAAAGCATTTAACAAGATACAGCATCCAATTATGATAAAAACTCTGAATAAAATGGGTATAGAAGATATGACAAATCCACAGCTAATATCATTCTCAATGGAGAAAAACTGAAAGCTATCCCCGTAAGAACAGGAACCAAACAAGGATACCCACTTTCACCACTCTTATTTAACATAGTATTGGAAGTCCTAGCCAGAGCAATCAGGCAAGAAAAAGAAATAAAAGGAATCCAAATTGGAAAGGAAGAAGTGAAATTGTCACTATCTGCAGATGACATGATTTTATATATAGAAAACCCTAAAGAATCCACCAAAAAACTTCTAGAAATAATAAGTGAATATAGTAAAGTTTCAGAATACAAAATCAACATACAAAAATCAGTTGCATTTCTATACACTAACAACAAAACAGCAGAAAGAGAAATTAAGAATACAATCCCAGTTACAATTGCAACAAAAAGAATAAAATACCTAGGAATAAATTTAACCAAAGAGGTGAAAGATCTCTACACTGAAAATTATAAAACATTGTTGAAAGAAAGTGAAGATGACACAAAGAAATGGAAAGATATTCCATGCTCTTGGATTGGAAGAATTAACATAGTTAAAATGTCCATATTTTCTAAAGCAAGCTGCAGATTCAATGCAATCCCTATCAAAGTTCCAATGACATTTTTCACAGAAATAGAACAAAGAACCCTAAAATTTATATGGAACAACAAAAGACCCCAAATAGCTAAAGGAATTCTGAGAAAAAAACACCAATCTGGAGGTATCACACTCCCTGATTCCAAAATATACTACAAACCTACAGTAATCAAAACAGCGTGGTACTGGGGCCAGCCCAGTGGTGCAGCAGTTAAGTTCACATGCTCCACTTCAGCGACCCAGGATTCACTGGTTTGGATCCCAGGTATGGACCTACGCATCACTTGTCAAGCTACGCTGTGGCAGGCGCCCCACATATAAAGTAGAGGAAGATGGGCATGGATGTTAGCTCAGGGCTAGTCTTCCTCATCAAAAAGAGGAGGATTGGCAGCAGGTGTTAGCTCAGGGCTAATCTTCCTAAAACAAAAAACAAAAAAGACAGCATGGTACTGGCACAAAAAACCGATACACAGATCAATGGTACAGAATTGAGAGCCCAGAAATAAACCCACACATCTATGGACAGCTAATTTTCAACAATAGAGCCAAGAACATACAATGGAGAAAGGAAAGTCTCTTTAATAAATGGTGTTGGGAAAACTGGACAGCCACATGTAAAAGAATGAAAGTAGACCATTATCTTACACCATACACAAAAATTAACTCAAAATAGATTAGAGACTTGAATATAAGACCTGAAACCATGAAACTTCTAGAAGAAAACATAGGCAGTACACTGTTCAACATCGGTCTTAGCAGCATATTTTCAAGTACCATCTGACTGGGCAAGGAAAACAATAGAAAAAAATAAACAAATGGGACTACATCAAACTAAAAAGCTTCTGCACAACAAAGGAAACCATCAACAAAATGAAAAGACAACCTAACAACTGGGAAAAGATATTTATCTGATATTTGATAAGGGGTTAATATCCAAAATATATAAAGAACTCATACGTCTCAACAACAAAAAAACTAACCACCCAATTAAAAGATGGGCAAAAGATCTGAACAGACATTTCTCCAAAGAAGATATGCAGATGGCCAGGAGGCACATGAAAAGATGTTCAACATCACTAATTATCAGGGAAATGTAAATCAAAACTACAATGAGATATCACCTCACTCCCATCAGAATGGCTATAATTAACAAGACAGGAAACAACAAGTGTTGGAGAGGATGTGGAGAGAAGGGAACCCTCCTACACGGCTGGTGGGAGTGCCAACTGGTGTAGCCACTGTGGAAAACAGTATGGAGATTTCTCAAAAAATTAAGAATAGAACTACCATAGGATCCAGCTAGTCCACCACTGGGTATTTATCCAAAGAAAATGAAAACACAAATGTGTAAAGATACGTGCACCTCTATGTTCACTGCAGCATTATTCACAATAGCCAAGACCCGGAAGCAATCTAGGACCCCCATCAAGGGACAAATGGATAAAGAAGATGTGGTATATATACACAATGGAATACTACTCAGCCATAAAAAAAATGATGAAATCTGGCCATTTGTGACAACCTGGAGGGAGCTTGAGGATATTATGCTAAGCAAAATAAGTCAGAGGGATAAAGTCAAATACCATATGATCTCACTCTTAAATGGAAGATTAAAACAACAACAAACAAACACATAGAGACAGAGATTGGAGTGGTGGTTACCAGAGGGGAAGGGGGGAGAGAGGAGGGGAAAAGGAGTGATTAGGTACATGTGTGTGGTGATGGACTGTAACTAGTCTTTGGGTGATGGACATGATGCAATCTATGCACAAATCGAAATATAATGATGTACACCTAAAATTTATATAATGTTATAAACAGTGTTACTGCAATTGAAAAGATAAAAATAAATTTAAACATTTTTTTTAAAAAAAGAGGGCTGTAGTCTTGTCGACACACTCATTACCTTCTCATAATACTGGATGTTCTTGTCAGCCATTCCCATGAGCAGCTGCCGGAAGTCCTGCCTCTTGTTGTTCTGCCACCTCTCCATGTCAGCTTTCAGATCAGCATTGAAACATTCCATCCGATCCTGACATTTCTCAACGTCTGCTGGCACCTGGAAGGCAGACACATAAACGGTATCTCACGCCTCGATCTTCTCTGTTGACACGTTTGTGCAAGAACAAATTATACATTAAAATGCCATAAACACACTCCCTCGTCTGGAAGCATTTGTTTGAAGGTAGCGGCTTGGGTTTTCAGGTCTAAGAAGGAATTCTGAACAAGGCTAAGCTGCCCCAAATCTTCAAATTCATCCAAGCACAACAGGGAATCATGGGGTAAACAGCCCCTTGTTGATAAACAGGAAGAAGAAACGTTGCAATTCAGAGTCATCTGTCTTTAGTTCCTTTCTTTTACCCATCCATACATAAAAATGTATGCAGATGGGAACGTACAGCATTATTTGGTATTGCCCTGCCCTGTCTCTTGTGTCTCATAATGAAACTAGAAAAGACGGTTTTCCCAAATCATGTGAACTATTCCATTACTTGTGATGTTTGATAATGCCTACCCTCATTAGTGAGAGAATTAATTGCAACAATAAGACTATTGACCAGCTTCCTCCTCTAAACCCCACGACACCATTAAGCTGGAGACTTGTCCATGTACCCCCAGATAGCAGATAATCAAAAATGAAGGGTTAAAGTTAGGTAATTCTGGGCAAATGGGAGGAAAATTATTTATGCGTGTCAAAAGAATCTGAAATACAAAGAAGAAAAATATAGCAGGCTATTTCAAGTTTTTCTTGAAGAAGTTTAGAAGACTTTCTCAAAATGGAACTATGTCACCTGAATTTCACAACTTTCACTTTGCTTTGGTGAGTTTCATCCACCCTATACAGCTAGAGAGAGAACGTCCAATAATATGAGAAGGTAATGGGACATGATTACCCTGGTTCCCAAAGAACAAAGCTAGCTTCTCTCCTAACTTAAGAGCTCCAGTGGGCCCTAATGGTGGCCAGGGCATCAACATGCCCAAAGCCGGGTCATTCACCTGCCAAATGCTTCGGAACGATGAATGAAGCCTTGTAATTTTGTGTGATCCCAAATGTTTCCAAGCTGTGGGTCACCATCAAGGTCAATCTCTACCAACCAAGGAAGTTTAAACCAAGGTCTTGTGGGCAAGGAGTCAACCCAGAAACACCAATAATGGTGAGGCCAAGCCTGAGGGAGCTGGACGCCTTCAGGGCTTCCAAAAGTGCCAAGAACACTTGGCCATCTGTCACCCAGACCATTTGGAGATGGCTGCAGTACACAGGAGCAAGGAAAGGGAAGCAGCCTAGGTGAGGGGATTCAAATGTGCCTGGCACGGGAACCAAGCTTGGGTAAGAAAAGGATGAATCGGAGAGAATATAGCGAGGCATGCTGGGCAACTTAAAGTAAAGCAACTTTTCTTTTAAGAGGGGAAAAGAAGGCTTCTTCAAAGCACTTAAGCTTCTGGAAGGAAAAAAAAAAGACTTGACTCTTTCTTTGGGTGCCATGACGGAGGTCACTCTTGTCTTTCCCTGCTGGTTCACCCATTATTGTTGGCCACCCTGGGGGGAAGTGAAATAAAACAAGAATGCCCTGACTCAGCTTCCCCTGAGCCATTTACCCCCACAAACACCCAGTGAACCAGCCTCAACAGGCACCCAGCAAGCCAGTGTCTCCAGGCCAGCCTCATCTGAAGGCATAGTCCAGTTCCCTTATGCCTCTCCCAGACACTGCTCATTTTAGTATCTGGGTGAAAGTGCCTAGGAGCAACTTCCTGTTTGCTTAACATAACTACTGCCACAAGGAGGACACAGAAAGCTCTCAGAAAAGACTCCCATCAGGGTACCGTGAGAAGAGGGAGGCTGGGCTCTCTGACTCAAAGGAAAGATTCTTGGGTCTGTTCAGGCGATGGGAACTCTGGCTGGATCACAGATATTAAGTCAAAACTATATCTCTAGATTTCATGATTGCCTGACCCTCACTTTGGGAATATTTTTAGCTTACCATTTTCACAACACATTCCATGCTGGACACTGAAGAATACGAACGTGCTTAGGTCTCAGTAGGCAAAACTTATCACAAGTCACCTACAGTCTCGTTGGGGAGAAAACGAACATGTCTGGATAGTAAGGTGAGATGTTGTGAGTGCTTTCACTTCACTCTGAGCCCTGAGATAAGCACACTAGGAGGAGGAGCTGGAGAGTGAGACCAACTTGGATGAGGGGTCAGGCTTAACTGAGGCTTAACTTAACCACTGAGGCAATTCTTCAAAGATGACAGAAGTGGGACACATGATGATGGGGCTGGAGGGCACTCTAGAGTGACAGTACGTGCAAGTGACAGAGATGAGACAACTTCTAGACCCACCCAGGAAGAGCTCACAGGCCACGGTGCCCACGAAGGCATAGAGAGAGAACTCAATCACCAGCTGGCAAGATGGCGGGTTGGGGGGTGTAGAGGGGGAGGGTAGAAGATGAGAAGCCTGGGACTCTTCCTGAAGGCCAGGTTTTCTGAGGTCCATTTAACTCATGCCCCATTTTCGAAAACAGAAAAGCTTCATGCTTCCTCTAACTATACAGAAAGTTCTAGAGCCAGACTTCCAGAGTTTGAATATTTCATCTACCACTTACTAGTTGGGTGACTTTGGGCCTCTCTATGCCTCAGCTTCTTTTTCTGGATATGGTTGTTTTGATACTAAATGAGATAATATGCAGAAAACACTTGCACCTGGCATATATTAAGCACTCAACAAATATTTGTTAGTTCTGATCAGTATCAACATTGTAAATCACTGTTCACAAAAGATATCATTTGCATAGTGCGTCAAGTTAAGAATATTTTAGCGAGCTTTATTCTATGTCTTAAAAATGCCTTGTTTTCCAAATATAAAATATGTTCTTTCAAACGTCATTCTTTTTCTGGATAATGGGTTCTTCCTACCCTTCACCCATGCTACCCCACCCTGAGATTTCACCAGAGACCAGACATGAGTCAACACCAAATTGCCCTTGAGATCACAAGACAACCCTTGGCTCCCTGGAACCAAAGCAGTGGCTGTAACACCAGAAGAGAGTAGACAGATTACACCAACCTGGTGGAAATGGAACTGACAGATTTGGCAACCAACTGCACGTGAGAAAAAAGATAAAGAAAGTCAGAGACGAGCCTGAAGTTTCCAGTCTGGGTGACCAGAGTGGCAATAGTCCACTGCAGGGCTCAGGATAAAGGACAGGTCCACAGACCAGATAAAGCAGGTAGCTGCTGCCATGGGAAAGGTAAGACCTCCCCTCCACAAAAGGGGGCTAAACACTTTAGCAACAAGAAAACAACCCTATCTTTAAATGAGCAGAGGACTTGAACAGACATTTCTCCAAAGAAGATATACAAATGGCTAACGAGTGAATGAAAAGATGCTGGACATCACTAATCATTAGGGAAATGCAAATCCAAACCACAATGAGATACTGCTTCACACCCATTAGGATGACTATTATCAAAAAACCCAGAAAATAACAAGTGTTGGTGAGGATGTGGAAAAACTGGAACCTTTGTACACTGTTGATGGGTATGTAAACTGGTACAGTCACTGTGGAAAACAGTATGACATACAAACTGATATATTTGTACAGCCATGTTCATAACAGCATTATTCACGATAGCCAAAAGGTGGAAACAACTCGTGTCTGTTCACAGATGAATGGACAAACAAAATATAATATACACATACAGTGGAATATCAGTCAGCCTTAGAAAGGAAGGCAATTCTGACACATGCTACAACGTGGATGAATCTCGAGGATATTACACTAAGTGAAATAAGTCAGTCACAAAAAGACAAATCCTGTATCAGTCCACTTATATACTTATATAAGGTATCTAGGTAATCAAAATCATAGGGACAGAAAGTAGAATGGAGGTTGCCACGGGCCAGAGGGAGGGGAGAACGTGGAGTTGTTTAATAGGTACAGAGTTTCAGTTCTGCAAGATGAAAAGACTGCTAAAGATTAGTTGCACGACAATGTGAATTTACCTAACACTACTGAACTGTACGCTTAAAAATGGTCAAGATGGGGGGCCAGCCCGGTGCGCAGTGGTTAAGTTTGCATGGACCACTTTGGCGGCCCAGGGTTCGCTGGTTCGGATCCCAGGTGTGGATCCGATCAAGCCATGCTGTAGCAGGCATTCTACATATAAAGTAGAGGAAGATAGGCACAGATGTTAGCTCAGGGCCAGTCTTCCTCAGCAAAGAGAGGAAGATTGGCAGATGTTAGCTCAAGACTAATATTCCTCAAAAAAAAAAAAAACTTGAAAAAAATGGTTAAGATGGTAAATTTTATGTTATGTGTATTTTGCCACGATTAAAATTTTTTTTAATAGACAGAGTAATAAAAGAGGGGGCTGAGAAGGGGAGGGTCAAAGAGTAGAACTCATGGAGAAGCCTACATTTATAGAGTTAATAAAGGAATCGGCAAAGGTCACTAAGAAAGATGGGCACGGAAGCAGGAAGTGAGTCAGAAAAGTCATAGAAGCCCAGGGATGGAGCAGGGAGGCGGTTGGAAAGCGGTGGGGGTGGAGGGGCTCAAAAAGAAGAGGAATTGAGGTGAGCTGTCTCAAGGGACTGGCTCCTGAATTTGCCCAACTTTATGAAGAGGAAGGCTGATGGCACCAGACGCTCAGGCTCACCTTCTTCTCGCTTTTCTTTCTCTTTGGATGGTGTCTTTGTGACAATCAACTCACTGACCAGTAACATCCAGCATTCCTATTTATCTCAGTGTTTTAATTTTTTGACTGAGGTTTTATTAGAGGTACGCTATCTTGTGTCTGAAGAATGTTGAGATGGCGATATCCAAAGCTAATAATGGTTGGGGGTTGCTTATCACAAGACACCATTAAGAAAAAAATCACCAGATAAGACCTCAAAAAAACAAAAACTCCTAAATAGAACACAAGACTGCATTTTTCCCATTGGTTCCCCTATCTCTCATGAGAATTTCCATTATACAATATGGGTTGTTGGAGCGACGGGAGAAGGATAAAGTGAGATGAGATTAAGCTTTTTTTGTGTGTTGGGGAGCAGGGTGGTAATATAAATTCATTCAACATTCATTTAAAAATGTGTTATTGAGTTCTTTCCAGGGACCAAGCATTTCTAGGCCCTATAATATAAACCTCTACTTAAGTTTCCTTCTTGGAGCTAGGCTGGAGATGTCACATTATCTGCTCTCATGATGACAGTAGGGTAATAAAGTCCCCAAAGATGATATAAAGCAGCCATGATCCCAAGACTTGGGGGAGAGGGGATTCATGGCTGCCATGAGACAGGTGCTAGGACCCATGACAGAACCAATTCAAGATGATAGTCTTCTCGTCCATATGCTGCTGAGTGAAAAGGTGGGGCAGGGCTTCCTAACTGGTGCTGTGGGAATGACAGCAATATTGATCCCTAGCCCTCTGGGAACCCAGAGTTCCAGGCTGGCCACCTCCAGCTTCAAGCAACCTGATCTGTTTATCCCACTGTGCCAGACAAATATTTCCATTTTCTATGTGAGCTGTGAGATGAAAAAAAGTTGAGAAAACGCTGAGACGGGTCAAGGTTAAAAAGAGGCTACTGAATTTGGTAAATAGGAAGTACTAGTGCCCTGAAAGAAATTTTTTTTAAGAGATAAAAAGAAACAAACTTCAGAGAATGACAGGTGAAAAGGTGTGTGATGGAGGGAGGGAGAAGCAAGGGCATAAGAAGAGTCTAGAGCAGGTACCTTGAGAACAAAGGAGCCAAGAGCTTACCTGCATGATGGATGAAAGGAGCTAGTGGACACAAAGACTGAAGACCTAAGAGGAGATCCATATTGTCTCCCCTAGCCCCTCTACCATTCATCCGTAAACGCTTACAAAAGCCAGAACCCACACTCAATGAAGCAAAGATAACGGGAGCCCATGTAGTGGGGATAAAGGGCTACAACTTTGGAGCCAGACACATCTGGGGGCCAATCCCAGCTCCACCATTGGTTAACTCAGGCATGTAAATTATATAAATCCCCTGAGCCCTGGTTCTACATCTGTAAGATGGGGACAACCACACTGATAGAGGCTTTTGTAGGAATTAAACAGATAAAGGACGTGACAGAGTTCTGGCCTTCTCTGGCTGATGTGACCTCTGCCTCATTGGTCTGGTTTTCTAACCCAGGTTGAGATCACAGCTGCTGTGGAGAGAACTGGGAAACATCAGGCGTGTCTCTCCTCACTTGTCAAAAGTGTCTGGAAACAACACGTAGCCTTGCTTAACTCGCAGGTCTGTAGAAGCTCCATATTAAGAAGTCTCCCTGCTCCCATCTGTCACTTTGGAATAGAGTTCCTGCTGTCTGCCACGCCTTCCCAATTCCAGAGTGTTAACCATTTCGGTGGTTCTAAGAACTTTTAAAGATCCAAAGCCTTCAAGAGGTTTGTCCAGGTGATCCCACGTTCTACTTCCCCTCCCTACTTGGGCTCCACCTGAGAAGTGACTGCTCAGTACGTCTTGTTTTCTGCTCCCCCACCTCCACATCACACACCTTCTCACCTCCACAATAACACTACCCATTTCCAACAGCCTCTTCACCTGGCACTGTACCCACTAGTAGGCCAGCTGTGGGTCAGGGCCTAAGATAGCACTCTCCCCCTCCTTTTTTTTTTTTTTTTTTTTTTTTTTTACCTTTTGCATTCTCTCTTGGCTTCCCTTCTTTGTTCTTTTTTGAACTAGGGGCTCATGAATATATTAGCATTGAAAAGAGTCAAATGCAGAATAGTGCAAAACATGCACATCCCCCCGCCCTCAGTTTACCCTCACGTGCACATTAGGGTATGTATGCTTCCCGTCCAGTTTACGTGCAATTCCTCGGCGCCTCTTTGCTTCGAGTATTAGCTCTGAAGGCCTCCCTAGCTTCTAAGGAGGGTCAGATTCTCAGATTTCTACAAGTCTGTGGTCCTGACAGATGCAGGAGGGAGCCAGCCCCCTACCAAGTGCCTGTAATTTCTCTAACCTCAAAATTAAAATGAGGAAAGCCAAGTCGACACAACAAAGCTCCATCTCCCTGAGAATGAACCACCTCAGGGTCTGCTGAGTTTCCTCAACCTAAAAACAAAGCAAAACTTCAAATTCTATGAGACTAACACTTTCCCTCAGCTCTGGAGGCCTCATCCCCGTGTGCCCTCCATACACACGGAGGAGCCACAGCCAAAGGGCTCCCAGTCCAGCAGCTGGAGCCACAGGGCTCACTCCTTCAGCCTGAGACGTCCACTCCAGTGTGAAACTTGCAGTGAGAGTCACAGAGACCCGCGGGGCTACTTTCTTCTTCTGGGCTACAGAGAAGCGATCAGATTTTGATACCCTCCATGGCTTCACAAAAATCAACTTTCCCTCACTCTTCAGAGCAACTTTTCAAGATTTCACCTCAAAACAAGGTAAGCCCCTGGATCTTCTGTTAACATGCCCAGACCTGGGGCCCTCCTCTGTGAAAACTGCCCATCTTTTGGCAAGAATCTCCCCTTCCCTCGCATGGACCTGTGAACAGCTTGCTCCCACGGCAGTTACTAACAGTGCAACTCGTTGAGTCCTTGGGTGGAATGAGCCCTGCCCGACTTCCTGATACCCTGGCTTTTATCTCACCGACAGGAGCTCTGGAAAGCAGGCTCAAAACCACATGAAACAAAGTACAGCTAAACCTTAAGCTACTCATTTCCTAGATGTCTCTCTACCTGCTGTTGGGTGGTCAGGGAGGATAGGCATTCGGAAGGAGTGGGCAGGCAGGGGAAGCTTTAGGATACAAGAAGCAATTCCCAAAACAGTGCGGTCAGAAAAAAATTTTAATTAAAAAAGAAAAAACATAAGTGGCAATAAACCCAGAAAATAAGTTCTCATTCAGCATTCCTACTCGAGACAATTGGAGCCGGTATGGGAAACAGGGGGTCCACCAGCGGAGCATCTGTTACCACCCTTACATCTTCACAAGTCACATGGACGAAGCCCACAAAGGCTAATGAGCAAATCGGTCCAAGCTGGGGGCAGAGCTGGGATTTGAACCCAGGACCATCTGATTCTAAATCCTGCACTCTTTCTACCAAACCATGGTCGACTTGGACAGGCCACCAACAGAGACATCCTCTGCCCATCCAAGTAGCTGCTGCCCCAGATCCCAAACTGGCGGCACAATTTTTGCTGCCCCCACTGTTAGATCACACTCACTGGTACAGCACCATCATGATGCCCCGTTTTGTTGTTAAATATCACAATTGCTAAATAAGCAATAAAATGAACTTTGGCATGGCTCAGCATCCCACCAGAAAGAGAGAAGACGAAGACTACCTACTTGTGGTGTGCTAAGAGAATGCAGGTGTGTTTGGAACCTACGAGTTAGTCTCACTGGCTGGAAAGAAACCCGTCCCCCTCTTGTAAGAACTCCTGTGGCCTAGAGAATGAGTCGTATGGCTCAGTGATGCTCCAGGGAGGTGAGAGCAGCAAGAGCAGGAAGAACACCCACTTGGAGAAGAGAATTCACCCAGGTCAGCAAAAAAGGCAGAGCATGAGGCGGGAGCCCCCACAGCCAGCCAGTAGAATGTGGGAGCCAGAAACAGCTGTCCTTTCTGCTCCATCTGCTCTAAGGCAGGTGTGACCTTCAGGCAGCCAGCAAACCAGAGGGCAGCCAGCTTTTCTTCAGTCTATTATTCATAACCTCCAGTTCCTGTCTTTGGAAAGGAACTACCCCATATAGGGCTGAACATATATTAAATGACAAAACCAGCCTCTGAAAAAGCTTGTATTCAGTGCTGAGCAGGTATAAATGCTGACAGAACTATTTAGGACACATCGTTTAAATACAGGATCCTCAGCTTCCCAACTAGGCCAGTGGCAGAACTTGCCCTCGCCTCCCCTCTCTAGCCGGGAAAAGTGACTTCTCTATTTATATCGGGGAGCTGAATTGTTAGAATGAAATTTTTAAATATCTAAACACAGTATTCCATGTCATTCCTTTGATGAGACTGAGACATGGGCACAGAAGATGGCACGACGTTCCAGAATATCACAGGGACAGCTAAGAACTAGACAACAGGACAGGCAGCTGGAAGATAGAGGGCAGCTGTGCACACAGCTGCATTTCCACCATGATCTCCCTTGTGACATGGGATAGAAGGCCAACAGCCTGTGGCAAGAGGAACAAAAGGGAGGGTGCCTGGCTCTCGGGCCAAGTCCCAGCTGCATACACTGGGCCAATGACAACAGTCCCAATCCTTATCATCTGATTTTCCATAAGATGTATGCAGCCTTCCCTCGCTGGTGTAGATCACTATGAATGACACACGGAGCAATGCAACAAGCACGTGCTATCTGCCCGCTGTGGCCAGCATGTGGGAGAAAGACCTTTGGCTTCGACAAAGCTGGCCAATTTACTGAGCTGCTCTGTGCCCCTCGTTTTTCCTCACCCATGAACTGGAAAAGAACAATGCCTTCCCTCTGGGCCTCAGATGATTGCTGTGGCGATCATGTGAAGCAATTAATATAAAAAAATACTATATGGGGTCAAGGTGTGTCATTTCCAAGATTCAAGTTTCAAATTCCCAAAGCTGGCTCCTTTCCAGGTGTATCTTGGCCCAGCAGCACCACTGAGAACTAAGACAGAGGAAGACAAAGAAACAGACAGTTCTGATGTCAAACTATTTCTCTGAAATGTGGGCCCCTGCTATTTATCTTTTTAATATCATTCCTTACCCTACCCCTGCTTTCAGAAAAAAATACACTTTCCAATTACAAACCAAAAGGAGCAGAGTAACATAATGGTAACTGGTAAGGTTCTCAGGTCAGCCTGTAGGATGTGATCCTGGCTGTACCACTTGCTAGCTGAGTGATCTTGGGCCTCGGTTTGCTCATCTCTCAAATGGCAATAATAATGGTACCTAAACCACATGATTGTTGTATGGAATAAATGAGATAATATAAATTGCTTAGCACATTGTAAGCATTTGCCTGTTGGAAATCATTACTCTTGTTTTTAATCCTGGCTGCAACAAATGCAAAGAAGAGAAAGGCAACAAATGGGAGTGACCATTACAACAGGTGCGTTTTTACAACTGTGGTCGTCCATCGAGACCCAGAGCACCGGAGCTAGAAGGAGTCAGAAACAAGCTAGATCAGGGCTTCTCAAACTCCGTGGTAAAGGACTACTTTTTGTTGGCTTTTCCCCCAATAGAACCACACTGTAGTCCTACTATGCATAACTAGTATGCAGCTCACTCCACATGCAACTCTCCACGCTAGTTTGATAACACTCACCTTGGGTGTTCGACAAATGTCAACTTGCTATAAAAGTGCTTACTCTCAGCTTCTGTACTTTTTTCATCATGGATCAGTTACCAGTCTGTAAACCACAAACGGCAAACTACACCTTTGAGAACACTGATCTAGATTGTTCTTCCCCTTTCTCCTCAAGCCCATTTTATGGAGAGAGGAACTGCCCATGAATGGCAGAGCTGGGAGTCTTTAAAAAAAACATCTCAGGAAACAGCAGAAAACTCAACCCCAAGTGCACATTAGGAAGTCCCAGAAATAAGACATAAAAGGGAGCAAAAAGAAGAAAAGAACAGCATCAACACAGCCCGGCTGGCACTGACCAGTTTAGTCGGGTGTATCTGGGGACAAGAATTCACTTAGCACCAGCAGGGCCATTACAGCTTGCAGCCCAGAGCAGCCCACCCCTCCCCGTGGCCTCCCTGACCTTGGGCCGGTCTTCCTTCCTCAGAGCCACGGCTTCCAGTTTGGCTTCATACTCTGCTTGCACTTGGTCCCTCTTCTTCAATACGCTCTGTGGAGGCAGAAGGCGAAGCATGTAACACAGAGTTCACACAGGGGCTTCCAAGCCCCAGGCAGTTGCTTCTTTACCTATTTCCTCTCCGCATCATGGCAGGCCCATGCCTGCCGGGCCCAGCCACATGCTCCTAGGACAGTCTGGCTGTGGTGTGACACGTGACATGGACTCCGGAGGAAGCAGGGGTGGCGGACAGAGAGAAGGAGAACCATCCTCAGAGACTGAGCTTTCTAGTGCAGGAGCTCAGCCTGACGCTGAAAGTGACAGAATTCCAGAGAAGGGCAAGTGGGGGAACAGTGCCCACCCCACAGCCACAGTGATGAGAGGACTCAGCTATGCCGAAATGTGGAGCTTGGCAAGGGGACTATGCAGCACATTTCCTGAACTGTTAATGGAAAAGTTTAAGTCAGGAGAGTTCTTGACTTTAATTTATCGAGTTGATCCCTGGCGGACCAATTTGCTCATTGATCTATTAGCCACTTATTTGTCCTCCACTCTGGGCCAGGTATACAAAGAGAAAGATACAGCTCCTACCTGAGGGGTTCTGGCTAGGGGAGAGGTGCAGATGCAGCACGAGGCTGCCTGTGATAAAAGAGCTACGTACAAGTCCACAATCCCTAGAGCCATGCAGCGAGGCTGCCAGAGTGAGCAGCAAATGGGCTCAAAGACAGCCAGCCTGCACAAGACTAGGGTAAGGCAAGCCAGGCGCCCAGGACATGAAATTTAAGGAGACACTTACCCTTGGGCCTGTGTAAGCACAAGGTCAGCACCTGAGCGTGAGTGTCTCCCTAAATCCGTGCCCTGGGTACCTCCCTTGCCTCACCTAGTCCTCGCTCTGCCGCTAAGACCCCACCAGGTAGAACAGAAAAGGTTGCAGTCAACATTCTAGAAAAGCATCTGTTTCATCCAAGGGTTTCTTTTTTCTTCTTTTAGTAGAATCACAAACGGCAAACGAAGTGTGATAAGAATTTTCTTTCCCACTAACTCAGCAGTCACAAATTGTTAGGAAGGTTTCTAATCTCACACTTTTCCAATAGGGACCTTCCAGCAGAGATGGAGTCAGAGCAGGAGGGAGCCATTCCTTGGCTAAGCAGTGGGCACCTTGTATCCCTGACAATGTGCTAAAAGGTGACGAACAACTGGATTGAGAGCACTCTGGGGACAACCTTCTAACAGAACGCATCAACACAGGGAACCTCGAGTCTTCCCCGGAAGTAAGTATTTACGTTGAGAAGTGTTTACCATGAGAAGAACATGAGGTAAAACTTGCAATAGCTCACTTTTCATTGTTTGCCACTCATCTTTCTCCCGTGAGCTCTAACGCTCCCTCCCCACACTCATCGACCTTTGAGTAGGAATGTGTACAGTGCTGTTCAATAGAACTTTCTGCTGTGACGGAGACATTCCATGCTTTGCACTGTGCATTATGTTCCATAATACCATGGCCACTAGCCCCACGTGCTGATTGAGCTCCTAAAACATGGCTAGTGTGACTGAGAAGCTGGATTTCAATTTTTAATTTTAATTTAAACTTAAATAACCCCCTATGGCTCATGGCTACCTTATTGGACAGCACAGATCTATAAAGTAAAAATAAATAATGAAAAATCAGGGGTCCTTTCTGGATTTCATAGAGCCCAGAAAATATTCTAAATCTATTGGTGTGGTCTCAGCAGTAGTAAGAATCATAATCTCCACCAAAGAGAAATAAACACAAGAAGCTATCCATGGAGACGCGAATGTGGTTCTCGGAGGGACAATGGGACAGCAGGAAGTGGGTTGACTGGAATCCTTATCACTGCCGTGTTCTCCCTTCATAGCACGCCTTACTTAACAAGCCTGTTCTTATTGGGACAAGCACACATCTACACTAGGAATGGGGTTGTAGGAACGAGGGTGAGCTGTTGCATGACACGCTGTCAGTGTGGCAAGAACTTCATAACCAAGGCTAGAAATGCTTTTACAACAATGCCTTGGAATACAGTCAGCGTGGTGTGGGGCTGCCTGCCCCTCTTCTTCTCCAAGTCTCTCTGCTAAGCTTGCCAAGGCCCGGAGGCAGGGAGGCATGGTCAGAGGAGACGTGTCAGCTCCACACAGTTAAAACAGCCGAAATGTATCTCCCCTCCCTACTCCCAAAGCAGGTGTGGGGACCCCATGATTCAGCCATACTCCCTCCCTAGTTACCTGGGGCCTTCCGTGGCCCAGAGGAGAGGTAGATCTGTTTCCTCAGTCACTGCTAACTTCTAACCTCACCTGGAGTGGCCAGAACGCTGCTTTCTCATGTAGGCTGACTGGAGGATCTGTGCTAACATCCCCGCATCACCAGGCAGCAGAAACACCTTGCAACGACAATAAAAGCTCGCAACAGCCCTGCAGAGTTGAGAGTGTACTACCCCCATTTTATAGTCAAAAACACTAAGGTATAGTGGAGGGACCTGGTTGAGGCCATATCGCTGGCTAATAGCACAGTGGTGACTCAGGCTTTTCTTGCTGCATTCCAGGACAGTCGGTGGTTTCCCAGTCTGCCTGCCACCCAACCACACTAAGGGTTGGGAAACATGTTTTGAATTAAGATAAACTGTTTAAGACTACTGTCCTTGTTGAGAGGACTTTTGCACCCCATCGGTGATGGTCCCAAAGAACTGGCCCCCCCCATCCACAAACAACCCAGGCTCGATAAAACTGGTCAAACCAGCCTGTGGTTGATCGGGCCTGAGCCTGTATGGGGTGAAAGGACCAACAGACAGAGTCAGCCTCGACAGAGTGGTCCCTCCACCACTGAGTGACAAGCAAAAGATATTCATCATTTGAGCTTCTCACAGAACTTTATAGGGATTTCTGATTCCAGTAGATACCAGAAATCAAAAAGGCGCAGTGCGCGGAGTAATTTTCTCATTACACTGTGTGTCCCAGTGCCCCTCCTCCACAGAGCCATCCGCCCTGTTTCCGCCCTGATTCCTCCACATTTCTTCATTCATCTACCTAGGTGCTGGGGAGACAGAGAACAAAACACACAAACCCTTGCCTTCATGGAGCTTGCATTCTAGAGGGGAGGCAGACAATACACAAATAAGATATATTAATACAGAGCATGTAAGGTAGTGTTAGGGGTTGAGGAGAAAAAGAAAACGAGAGAGGAGGATGTAAGGTGCCAAGGGTTTGGGGGATGGTGGAATTGTACACAGGGTGGCCAGGGAGGGCCTTGATGAGAAGGTGATTTTTAACTAGAGACACGGAATAAATTTCTCTTAAATGCTGTATTCTTTTTTTTTTTTTTTTTTAAGATTGGCACCTGAGGTAACAATTGTTGCCAATCTTCTTTTTTCTTTTTTTGTCTGCTTTTTCTCCCCAAGCCCCGCCGCACGCCCCCGCCCCCCCCACTCCAGTACACAGCTGTATATTTTTAGTTGTGGGTCCTTCTAGTTGTGGCATGTGGGATGCCGCCTCAGCATGGCCTGCTGAGTGGCACCATGTCCACGCCCAGGATCCGAAGCAGCAAAACCCTGGGCCACCGAAGCAGAGCACGCGAACTTAACTGCTCGGTCACGGGGCTGGCCCCTGTATTCTTTTAATATAGAGCATTTCATCACAATTTTGAAATGGTCCTAGTAATCTGGAACTTCACTACCCTTCTTTTCAAACATAGAGAGGGAAAATGACTCAGTTTCTTATAACAAATAAATTCCAAGGAAAAATAAATAGATGTGAGGCATTTAAAAGATACTTAAGAAACATATTAACCAATGTATGGATTTTATTTGGATCCTGATTAAGAAAATAAAGACTATTTATAAAAATAGTGTCTGAGACAACTGAGGAGACTGAACACTAATTGGATATTTGAGGATAATAAGAAAAAAATGTCTTCAGGTATGATGATAATGTGGTTCTTTTTTAAAAGAATTGCTTGTATTTTAGAGATAGGTACTAGACATTATTGTATGGAATGATATGATGCCTGAGATTAGTTTTAAAATAATCCAGGGGGTGGGGGTTGGGAGCAGGTGGGAGCAGGGCTACAACAAGATGGACCGTGCACCAGCAAACTGTGGGAGCTGGCTGATGGGTGGGGGGGGATTGCTATACTTTTACTCTAGTTTTAGATATGTTTGAATTTTTCCATTAAAAAAAAAAGTTAAACAGTGGAAACATAATACCCGTCATCTAAAATGTTTCTAACAAACTAATAATAGCCATTAAACTACAATGACAAAAGTGTCTGGAAGTTAGGCCACAGATGCATTCTGTGGTTTGGCTCTCAACATCCACACTGGATTTTTTCCAAGAAAGTGCCACAATGGTCAGTATCAACAGGAAAGCTCAACAGCCCCTTCTCTGCCCACAGAGCTCATGCTCTTGTCTTTCCCTGGTAAGGCTGTGGGCTCACAAACTTGTAGGAGGTAAGGGCAGCCCCAAAACAGCCCCCATCTCAAAAGGTCAGCAGCTACCAAGAAACCCCCTCAAGTCCGGAAGGTTTTTAAGCTTCAAATCTCTTTGTAAGAGGGACATTAGGATGCAGGGTTGACAAAGTATAGGAACAGCTCAGCCACACGTAGAGAATTACAGGACAGAATGGTTTGCATCCTGGTACACCAGGGGCTGACAGTCCAAAAGACCCAAGAGGAATTCGTGTAGAATAATGAGTGTTCAATAAAGAAAGAAAGAAGCTCAAATGAGACTAAAACTCAAACACTCAGCATAGCCCTGTGGCCTGTTTTTGGGTGGCCCTCTGGGACCTACAGGCAGGAAAATGAGTCTGACTTAGTCTTGGTGACATAACTTCTGATTAAATGATTGAACTTAGGCTGCCTTTTCAACATGCTCCTTTTTACACATTCATTCAATTAAAAATGGGACAACCTGTGAGTTAATGTTCCAGGGCCCTGCAGGTGGTACTGAAATCACAGATTTCCCCCTAATTTTAAAAGATATTTGTTATAGAATACTTGGAAAATAAAGAAAAATTTAGAAGAGGGGAAAAAAGGCATCCATAATCTCATCTTTCAGGCGCAATCAGTAATACCTCATGTCTCCACTTCTAGCATTTTCTCTTGAATGACCTCTTTGATGCTTCCATTTCTCTGCTTCTCTTGCTGGCACTCCTGTTATTCAGATGTTGGATATTATGGTCTGGTCCTCTCATTTTCGTATTTTTTCTCTCCAGTCCTCCATCTGTCTTTTTGTCTCACTTTATATGTGATTTCCTTAACTTTTTCTTCTAACTCTTCTATTTTTTATTTGTTTTCATTTCTATCATGGTTTTAATTTCTAAGAGCTCTTCAGCCTCTGGATTTTCAAAAATTCTTGTTTTATGGCTGTGACATGTTCTCCTCTCTTTTTGATGACATTAATCATTTCTTTCCTGGAAATTTTTTCTCCCTTAGTGATGTTTCACTCAATAAACTTTTTCTTTGTTTTTACTTGATATTTATATTAGAATCTTCCCTTAAATATTTGGTGACCTTTGTCTGACCCCTCACCCAAGAGGGAAACACTAAAAAACTGACTGCAAGCTTTCTGCACACTGACAGCTTGTGGACAATTTTCTGTGGAGACCCTGCTGGCTCATTTCATTGATGATCTTCACCCAGTATCGTCAAGTCTCTTCTCTTAGCCTCTTCAGATTTTCTAGAAAAGGCTCCTCTAATCCTTGCAGGGAAGACATAAGGCTAAGAGCCAAGCAGGTGAAAATGACTAAGAGTCTCAATATTCAGTAAACTTGTGCTTAACTCCCTGACTTTAGGATTTTAGCCCCCAGCTTCAACTGTGCCTGGTGTCTCTTGGCCCAGAGACCCTCTATTCACCCCTCCAGAGAACATGCCCCCAGTTCTGCCAGAGTGGAGAAGGGACGGTGGCCCCTGTGTGAGGGCGGAGGACGGGCTTCACTGAATCAGAAGCTCTGCTTCTTAACAGATTCCTGCCTGATTTTCCCTTCAGCTCCATCTTTCTCTCTCAGTCCCAGAGGTACTTGGTGCTGCCAATTCTTCACCTTTTTGAAGGATCCCACAGTGTAAATGAGGTGGCTTCTCAGTTTTTCCCAGAGTCAGCTTCAAAGGCAGCTTTTTTGAGTCACCAAAGTCCCTCATTACCTCTCAATTTGCTTCCTAGTCCCCAATTGTCTGCTAACGATTCCCTTCCTGTTGCTTACGCCTTTAAAAAAAAAAATCATTCCAGTGTCATTTTGGTGTGGTTCCATGAAGAAGAGGAAGTTCAAATATGTATTCAGTCTGTCATCACTGGGAAGCTCAGAGTTTTAAATTTTATATTTTTCTAATTTTTTTAAAACATTTGAGATCATGTACATTTCCATATTCTGCTCCTTTATATTTTCAAGAAATTAGATCCTCAATCTACAATCACTTTTGTTTAGGAAGAAGGACTTTTTCCCCCCAAATCAAGCTTCCAGAAAGTCTCCTTTTGATGAAAGGCACCAGAAGTGGCCAAGAAAGCATAAACTAGCTGACTCATTAGTTCCACCTTGTGGTCCTTGAGGGGAGAAGGTGGGCAGGCTGAAGAAACCATCTGACAGTTGAAAAATCAGCAGATGAAAAGAGCCATCTGGAAATGTTCAAAGTGTCTCCAACTCAAAGACAAACTCTATCTTTTAACCCAAATTTCTGCATCTACATGTCACACCTCTAATCACGATCACCAACGACTTCCATATTATTAAATCCAATGGTCACTGTCTACCATGCTCCTTCTGAAAATATTTCTCTTGACTTCACTAGGGCAATCCTCTACTTTTTTTCTCCTACCACACTGACCATTCCTTCTCAGGCTGCTTTTTTACTTGTTCCTCCTCCTAATTAGGTGCTAGACCACTAAACATTGTCATGCTCAGGGCTGCAGGCCTAGACTATTTTTCTTGGTCTCCTGTCAAGAGATGATCTCCTCCAGTCTCATAGATTTGAATCTTATCTACATATAAATGACTCCCAAATATCTCTTCCCACTCTGAACTGAAGCTCATAATCAACTGCCCTGACACGTCTACTTTAATGACTAACAGGTATTTTTTAACTCAACATGGCTAAAACAACTTGATTCCCAACTGCCCAATCTATTCCTCCCAGACTTCCCCATCTCAATGAAGAGTACCACCATCCGCCTAGTTGCTGAAGCCAAAACCCCAGGACTCATCCTCAATTCCTCCCTTTCTTACTTTGCTTTAATACAGCAGCAAGTCCAGTTAAGCACTAGATGTCTTCTTAAAGTAAAGCTTGTATCCTGTCATTCCCCTGTATCAAACCAAATGGATTCCCTCGTATTCCTAAGAATAAAATCCAGACTCTTACTAGCCACAGCCTTTAAAATGCTACTATACATCTTGGCCCCTACACCGTATCTTCGACCTCACCTCCTCCCACTTGCTCCTTTGCTCATTGGGCTCCCCTCCCACTCATATTCCTGCTCTGCAAACACACCAAAGCTCATTTCGGCCTTAGAACCATTGCACTGGCTGTCCCTACTGCCTAAAATGCTTGATCCTCCAATCCTTGCACAGCTAACTCCTATATGGCATTCAAGTCTCCAACTGAAGCCACTTCCTCTGTATGGCTTTTCCTTACCACCCACTCTTCCTTTTGACTTTTATCTACCCTAGTCATTCACCAAGACCTCGGAGATAAGCATGCTCTTTGACTTGTAGATAAACTCCTCCCTTAAAAATAACAAGATACAAGACATGCAATAGTTATACATCTGTAAATGTTCCAAATTCACCACATTGTCAAATTCAATTAAGCATTCGCTGATTTCAATGAATAAGGCAGTGTAGGAAATAGGATGGGCCTGCTCTAACCTTCTTAAATAAAGCTTCTCCAAGTCTTGGCTTGGTCATAATGATGCCAGTACTCAAAAGGCACTGCCAGGGGCTGGCCCGGTGGCCAAGTGGTTAAGTTTGTGCGCTCCACCTCTGTGGCCCAGGGTTTTGCCAGTTCAGAGCCTGGGCAGGGACCTAGCACTGCTCATCAAGCCATGCTGAGGTGGCATCCCACATAGCGGAACTAGAAGGACCTACAACTAGAATATACAACTATGTACTGGGGGGCTTTGGGGAGAAAAAGAAAAAGAAAAAGATTGGCAACAGATGTTAGCTCAGGGGCAATCTTAAATAAATAAATAAATTTTTTCAAAGGCGCTGCCAGAAATTTGGTAAGAACTCTAAGATGTTCTCTCTCAGCCCATCTCTAGCCTAATTACATTTGACACACACATCATCTATAGGATGTGAAATCCCATAAAAGGGCTCACCTTCAGATGTCTACAGGGTGTTTAACTTGAATCTGGGCCTAAGGGTAGCTTTGGTACCCCTCCCTCTCAGGCACTGTTCACTCTCACTCCACAGCATCCTTGGAATACACGTCTTCAACCATCTTTCTAGTACAAGCTGCCCTCATTGTTCACTGTACATTGTCCATCTGTTCCACATGGTCTGGTAATGACCCTACTTTTTCTATGCTTTCTCTCTACCTCCAAAGAGAACAGAATGTACCTAGCCACAATTGCACTTGAGAGACAATTTGAGGTTCAGCCTTGAAAAGCAGGAACTGATCTGGTTTCCTTCTTGGAAGGAATAGTGAAAACACATTAGAACTGGGGCCATGGAACAGAGAAAAGGTTTACCTGTGGGGCTGTTTCTTCACCTATAAAATGAGCAAGTTAGACAAGATGATCCCAAAGGCTTCTTCCAACTCAGAGAGGAACCCCGACCTCAGCCCCATTAGGAGAGGGTGTCAACGATCTCCAGCACTTTCTCCATGCAGGGCTAGACCAACCCTCAATGACTTCAAATTCCTAAGGCACCACCCCCTGACTCCAAATGATGAGGGCAAATACTCACTTTGGCTCACTCAAGGTCATCATAAAAGGAGTAGACTGACAAAATGTCACACCAATACTCTCCCACCAAAATAAAACCAGAATGGCCTTCTCAGTTCTGAAGACCATTCAGTAGTTGAGAAAGAACACATCACAACCAGGCCTTCAGCAAGCCCTCTACTCTGTGTTTACTTCTCACGCTGAATAGCAAAGTCTGTCCCACTTATATCTCAAAAATCAGAAAGTTATTTTGGAAGTAGAATTACATGACTCTCTCAGAGGAATAAAATGTAGTTAAGAATTCCAGGGGCCGGCCCCATGGCCGAGTAGTTAAGTTCATGCACTCCGCTTCGGCGGCTCAGGGTTTCACTGGTTCGGATCCCAGGCGTGGACATGGCACCGCTCATCAGGCCATGCTGAGGTGACATCCCACATGCCACAACTAGAAGGACCCACAACTATAATATACAACTATGTACTGGGGGGATTTGGGGAGCAAAAGCAGAAAAAGAAAAAGAAGATTGGCAACAGTTGTTAGCTCAGGTGCCAATCTTTAAAAAAATATATATATAGTTAAGAATTCTTAAAGAGCTGCAATGTTAAAAGGCAGGAGAGCCACTTAAGACAGCTATCATTCTCCTGATGTCTTCAGTCCTGACCACATGGACCGTGACAATCCGACACGCAGTCTTGGCTTTACCATCAAGTCACTCCGGTCTTGCCCAGACCGCTCTGCAGAGATATTTTGCTGTTAGAACAGGGGGGAGCACGTGGCCTCATTTCTTTCTAACTGGGCTTAGCTCAGCTCTCCACGGGGCAGGGCTAGGGTTTCAGAGACTGTCATCAACAATTTCTCTTTACCATGCTCTTCCCCACACGACACTGTATATGATCCGGTTCTCCCAGCTTCATTAACCCGATTAGTATCTTTTCAGGCTCAGTGATAAAGAAACTCAATACCTGTTCCTCATACATAGGGTAAAGAAAGAGAGCAAACAAGTGACTCCTTGATGCGTAACTTGAATTACTCATACAAGCTTATGTCCCGTTGTGTAATATTTTAATAAAAATGCCCAATAAATCCTTGCTAAAGGACAATTTAAAATTCTGCTTCAAGTACAAATATATATTAAGTACTAACATACTTGCCACATGCAAGTACAGAATAATTTGTACTCTAACATCCCGGGACCATGTATGCCTCAGATTTCCAGCCTGGTAAGGTTGAGGGCGCATTTGACGAAAGGTGTGTCTATAGAAGAGACAAAGTCAAGGACACCCTAGGAATCGTAAAAAATTTATTTTTGTTCCAAAAACAGATACTATTAACTTTATAAGTAAATATAAGCAAATACAAACAAAATATTCTGGTTCATTTTAAGGCAAGTCAAGAAGCCTTTTTTTAAATTGAGATATAACTGACATACAACTTTTTATTAGTTTCAGGTATACAACATAATGATTTGATATTTGTATACACTGTGAAATGATCACCACAATAAGACTAGTTAACATCCATCACCACATATAGTTACAATTTTTTTTTCTGTGATGAGAACTTTTAAATCCACTCTCTTAGCAACTTTCAAATATACAATATAGTATTATTAATTATGGATTTTGTAACTGGAAGTTTGTCCTTTTTGACTCCCTCAGCCATTTCGCCCACGCTTCACCTCAAGATGCTTTTTTATAATTGTTCCAGCCATAGGGTTAAATGTACAATGTATAGATTTCAATTTTTTTAATTAAATTAGTAGCTTTATAAAACACTGTAGATGTCATAATTTTTTTTTTTCGAGGAAGATTAGCCCTGAGCTAACTACTGCCAGTCCTCCTCTTTTTGCTGAGGAAGCCTGGCCCTGAGCTAACATCCGTGCCCATCTTCCTCTCCTTTATATGTGGGACGCCTACCACAGCGTGGCGTGCCAAGCGGTGCAATGTCCGCACCCAGGATCCGAACCGGCAAACCCCGGGCCAGCAAGAAGCGGAACCTGCGCACTTAACCGCTGCGCCACTGGGCCGGCCCCAGATGTCATAATTGTTAACACAACAACTTACCAAACTGTAGTTAACTGGTGCAGTTGGCTGAGCAGGGTTTACAAAGGAAAGGGAATGCCAAACCCATTAACGTTGTTCCATTGCAGCCCAGGAGAACAAATGAGATCTGTTTCTCAGACACTTAAATCAGGCAAACAAAACAGGTAACCATTCTCCCGTCCCCATCTGAAGCACTCCATCAGGAGAACAGTTGGATAAATATAAACTACACAGTCTAGGCATTCAAGGGGTTCCACAGCTTGTAAGGCAATCATGGAAAAGTTTATCTTCTTCAGCTTCAAAGTTGGAGGGTTTGGGTCATTTAATTTTTTTTAAGTGTCAAACTAATGCTTTTCAGTCACCATATCTTCACTCTGAGATAAGCCGTCTTCTTCACAATGTATTTGCAATATCCTCATACTCAATTTTTAAAAAAAACAATTTTAGTACTCGGTGCATACCGCATGCCCTTGCTATAAAGAGCTTTTCTTGACGAGTTATGAAGTCGTTCAAGGAGGTATCGTTCAGGCTGTATTAATGAAGGGTACTGGTAAACACGACACAATTCTTTGTCATGTTGCAAGTTCCGTTTCCAATTTAGTGACTACCACTATGAATCAGATGGCAACAATGACAGCATTTTAAGGCTTGTGTTTTTAAACTATGATATAGCAGCAACTGAGGATCCCAATTAACTCCTTGGCAGCAAGAGCCTAGTTCCTTCATCTGCATATTAGCACCGAAGTGTCAAGGGGTTAAACAGTCAGCAGAAAAGATAACTGCACTTCTGATTGTAGCATTTGGCAGAACTGAAAGGAAAGAAGTTATGCTACATGTTGAAGGGATTGTGGTCAACAGAAAGAAGACACCAGGAGAAGATAAAATGTCACATGAAGTTTTCCTAGTCTTGTATGTAGCCTCCGCCATGACCACCATAATCTGCCAGATCGTCTTTCATGGTGGCTTCTAATGCCCCTCCAGGAATCACATCTATCTTCTCTCTGGCTTTGCTTTGTTTCCGTTTTTCACTGTGAACCACAGTCAATGAACTGGTCATCTTTTTCAAGTCATCAATCACCAATGAAATACACACATCTCGAATTAAGGCTTCCAAAAAACTGGCACAAGGGCCAGCCCAGTGGCGCAGCAGTTAAGTTCAGACATTCTGTTTCAGCAGCCTGGGGTTTGCCAGTTCAGATTCCGGTTGCAGACCTATGCACAGTTTGTCAAGCCACACTGTGGCAGGCATCCCACATAAAGAGTAGAGGAAGATGGGCACGGATGTTAGCTCAGGGCCAGTCTTCCTCCGCAAAAAAGAGGAGGATTGGCAGCAGATGTTAGCTCAGGGCTCATCTTCCTCAAAAAAAAAAAAAAAACCCTGGCACAATATAGTGACTTTTCATATTGCGTAATTTTATCTTTAAGTAACTTTCGAAACTCTGTGTAGCCATCTCTTGAAGATGGGTTCATAGCATCTATTCCATAAGCTGTATTATTAACATCAAAGTTTCTTTTGCTAATTCGAGGTTTGACTCTTTCTGTAATATCTTTAACCACTGTTTATTTGCTAATTGCTCTTCTGGTGTTAACACTTTAGGTTCTTCAAGTTCTTCTAACCTCGTTTTTAAATTTCTTCCTGCCTTTTCTTCTGTTGTATCTTCTCTAGTTTTTTCTTTTTTGAAATTTTTACTTCTGGTTTTACTTCTGCTTCCTCTTTTTTTCCGTCGTCGCCATCATCATCCCAGTTATCCTTGACATCCTTGTCCTCGTCGTCCTCGCCTTCCCAGTGGTCCCCACCCACCGCCTTCCACAATGGGTCTTCCACGGAAAACATGTCTGCTCCCAGGACGCACAGCCCCCACCGCTGCCGCTGCTGCTGCCATCTCAAGCTGGGTGTGAGCATCGTGAGAGGAGAGCTCAATTAAAAATAAAAGACAATGTAATAGAGGAAGTGAGTTGCAAATTTGGAGTCAGAAGGCTTGCTTTTCAGCCGCAGTTCCAATAATTACCAGCAAAGCTGCCTCGGGCTAACGGTCTCATGTGTGAATTTTATGCCTATCATCACCACCACTACCATCATTTCCACCATACAGATGAGGAAATTCATACCATTTTCCCTAATCACTGCAAGATCCAGACCCGACCCTGTCTTTGAAAGTGTTTTATTAGCAGCTTTATAGAGTATACATGAGACAGTGACTCATTCTACCAGGAACAAGCTCCATTTTCCATTGTCCACACTTTAATATGCATCAAGAGCCTTAAAACTTCACACCTGATGAAACAAGATGGCATAAGAATGATGGGCATATATGGGAGTTCAGCATACTATTCTCTCTGCTTTTGTACATGCTTGAAATTATCCATAATAAAGTTTTTTTTAAGTTTTTATAACCAGTTGATTCATTACTTTTTTTTACTCCCCTTCTCAAGGTGTAGAATGTTTTCATGGCACCATGATTTTTCTTGTTTTCCATTTTGACAACCCGAGGTTGATGGACAGGTTTCTCTCCAGACATTCGTGTCAGTCCCTATCCAGGTCCTTCCTAAAGGGATGCCCTAGATCTGCCCCAAAGACAGATCAACAATTCAGAGGTCTCCTTTGGGAAGTAGGAAATTGGCTACCTGCAGACAGGGACATTCACCCTTGAGCCACATATCTTTTTCTGTTCGCCAGGAAGACTGACCCTTTTCTCCAACTGGTGCCACCATCAGAGTCCCCTGCAGCTATGCTCTCCAGTCAGTCTCAGTGTGGGCTGGGGCAGTGTCTAGTGTGGGCATTAAAGCATCTGATCCCATTCCCCATCCTTATTCTGCATATAGAATTTGAGGTTGGAAATCATTTGTCCTTACAGTTCCTGTCTTTTCTCATCCATTGGTGGCGAGACCAAAGTCATTCTGATTCCTATTCCTCTAGTACATTACCTCCCTCTCCCTCTTTCTTTAAAAGCTTTTAAAATCTTATCACTTTTATTTTAAAATTTTACAGTGATATGCTTTGAGTTGACCCTCTCTTCATTCCTTTTGCTGGGCAATTAGCATATTCCCTTGGGGCCAGCCTGGTGGTACAGTGGTTAAGTTCACACATTCTGCTTTAGCAGCCCGGGTATCACCGGTTCAGATCCCAGGTGCAGACAGGCACAGCGTGGCAAGCCATGCCGTGGTAGGAATCCCACGTATAAAGTAGAGGAAGATGGGCACGGATGCTAGCTCAGGGCCAGTCTTCCTTAGCAAAAAGACGAGGATTGGCGGCAGATGTTAGCTCAGGGCTATTCTTCCTCAAAAAAAAAAAAAAAGAAGAATATCCTTTTAATTTGAAGACTCATCCTTCAGCTTTGGGGGATTTTCTTGTATTATTTCTTTCATAATTTCCTTCCCTCTGTTTCCTCTGTTCTCTCAGTCAGGAACTCTTATCAGTCAGATGCCCAACCTTTGAGATTAATCCTCAATGTCTCTTGTCATTCTTTGACATGTTCAGTATTTTTGCATTTTTGTACTTTCCAACTCCTTTTTTCGTTTGTTTTACTTTCCAAGATTTCCTCAATCTCATCTTCTAACCTTACTCTTTGATTTTATTTCAGCAATTGTACTTTAACTTTCAAGAGCTCTACTTATCCAATTGTTCTTTCTCCACAGGATCCTGTGCCTGTTTAGTAGATGTTATATCTCTTTGAACTCCCAGAAAACACTAATGAGAATTTCTTCGAAACTTTTTTTTTAATTCACACACTTGGTTCACTATGTGTTCTATTTATGTGTCCATGATGTCAGTCCACCTATCTGATCCTGCCCACCCAGGAAGAAGGACACGTGGACCACATGCAAATAGGCAATAATCAATTACTTTTTGATAATGACTACAACAAGGAAAGTACCTGAGTGCACAAGAAGTGGGCCAGCTTACCTTCATGGAGTCAGAGTATAAAATATATTCCCTGAGCACAGGTAGAAAGTCTTCTGTCATATCATCCGTCAGCTCTTCCAAGGCTGTAGAGCAGTTCCCGATGCAAGCAGATACACCTTCCAGGGGTTCAGCCAGCTCCCCCTCTAATGCGCTCCACGTAGAGTACACGGGCCCATATTCTCTCAGTTCCACAAGGTACTCTAAAGGTGGAAGAGAAACCAGTTAAGATCTGCTCAGTAGCCATCACTGGTATTACTGACTCAGTAACCACGGCAGCCAAGAGCTCTCTACCTTAAGATGTGTTTCCTTGGCCATTCACTCACCTGAGCATGCTCTCCTTTAAGGAGAACATTGTTTATAACATAATTTTTTTAAATCTCTAAAAGCTGATGTTAGAGCTAACATCGTAACATCAATCAACTCCATCCCATAATGGGAACACCATGCCTCTGGATAACGGGGGACCACAATGCCTTTTGGGAGAACGTGGTAGGAGCTACATCCACCAAGTATCTTTAAAAATAACCACTTACCCACCCATACAGTGAAGCAGGATTTTAATAGGCAATGGCAGCACAGTTTCATATAGGTTTAGAGGGATGTTTTTAAAGGGAAAAAAAACATCTACCACGATGCGAAACTAATGGGATTTTAGGAAACATTTTCATACAGATGTGGTCTTACATAGGCAGACTCACTCTCTCACTCAGGGGTCACCCCAACCCTTTGATCCCATCAGAATTTACCCCACACCATCCTTAGGTGTGGACAGTACCTAAAGCTATCTCCAACACCTACAGGCCCCACAAGATACCATCAGTGGGTAAAGGAGAATGAAAGCACGAGGAACAAGGAAAAATATTGATTTATTGCCCCCTACAAAGAAAATCTGGCCCATCAGTCATTACAGGGATTCCTGCCTTTACAATAAAATGTTGCCATTTTTTAGTAACCCATGAATGGTAACTACTGGAGAATCCTTTTGAATGTGTTTCACGTGCCGCCATGATCATTAACACTGTTCAGGTCTGTCTGGCCTACATATGTGTAAGAACACAAAGGCCTCAACACTTCAGGACACAGAAAAGCAAGTAGCCACTAGAGGGGTGGGGAGGAAGTGGTGGCAACAACCGGGAAGGATAAAGAAAGGCTTTGGTAACTCCCCAGGTCAGGAAGAGTGGGTTTGAAACGAAGCTGGGGTGGGGCAGATGAATCATGTTCAAGTCTGAAGGCTCATTAGGATCATAACTCTTGCAAACATAGGGCATGCTATCCTTTTGAACCACCCTTCTGCCAGAAAAGAAAACCTAAGGTTGTTTTTCAAATTCTCATTCCCATCAATAAAAGGAAGTGGAGTCAATGTCTCTACTTTTAGAGCTAAAGTTGAGAGAGAGAAAAGTGGAAAAGCCTAGAAGCTCAGAAGTGGTTCTTTCCCATGGGGAAAGGAAACACAAGGCTGAGATGCAGGACAAAGGATGGAGCACAAAATTATACTATGGTCACAACTACTTCCTCCCCTCCTTATGTTTATTTATTAGCCTTATAAGTAAAATATGGCCTAGTTCTGTCACTCCAGCATTTTTGCAGTATGATTCTACTTAGCACACATGAATGTCATTTCTGCAAATGCAGTCCTTGGGCATGATCAAGGTCCCGAAACAGAGCTCACCTATTTCTTCTTTGATGATGCGCTGGGCTATTCGATCAATGGTTCCCAGTTTGAGCGCAAACATATCCAAGTATTCACCTATGGCTGCAAACTCCAGAGGCCGACTCCTCAGCTTGTAGCCCCCAGTGACATGCTTGACCGACTCGCCCACTCTAGTCAGCAGCGCCATCCCTTGCTTCTTGTAGGCATTCAGGTCCTAGGATGACACAGGAACACACAAACTCAAAGGACTCTATCACTCACATGGCCAGGATGCAGTAAACCGATGCCCTTAGGCAGTTTCTTTGGGGAAATGGAAGGCTCAGAAAACAGGAGCTGAGTTAGAGGACCTAACCACGTACACAACGGTATCCCCTCCTTGACATCCCAACCGCCAAGCTCCCACCAGGCATGCTCTCCTTTAAAGACAACACTGTTTCTAACATTATTTTTTAAACCGTTGACCAAAAAAAAGTGTCCCTTTCTCCCAGAGAAAATATCCTAAGCTGTCTTTAGGAGCAAAATTCAAGAGCTGAAATTCATTCCATTCATTTATTTATATCCCAACCAAAGCCATATATGGAAAACAGAGAGTAAAGGGTGGGAAGCAGGAAACAGTGACAAAGCAGCAGCGCTAGAAAACCCAGTCGAGGAGAGATGTAGTAAACCACAAAGCATTTTACCCCCAATTTCTTGGTCACAGCATAAATGGGAAACACATTGAGCAACATAATCCATCATATCTCAATTTAATAAGCATATTAGCCAGCTGGGCAAAACAAGTTTCTTCCTATCATTTAACTCTACGAGAAATCTACAGTATCTTCAGGTTGTTCTATGTCACTTTAATGGTACCTTCAAAAATGGTTTTACAGAAGATGCAGGTGTCTGTTCCTTATATCTACCCTCAATACAAACAATGTTAATTCCCAGACCTGGAAGGGCATGTCTACAGGGAGGTAAGGGAACACGACACAAACCATTACTTTCTGGTGACCTAGCCAGATATAGGGACAGAGCAGAGAACAGGGAATCATGGTTAACACAGCTGACCGACAGCCCCTCCCATTTGAGACACAATCACAGGCTCAGGTCTCCATAAGTGCCTAAGTGTAGACTCCTCCTGATTTTACTTCCTCTTTCTTCTTCATATATCCAAGGCCTTCGCTTTTGCTCTTTCCTATCTACACGACCCCCTCAACCAAGACCCTTGTTCTATCAACTATCTCCTTTCCTGTCTGTATCTTCAATTTCTAATCCTTCAGTATGTAAAATATACACAAGGCTCATCCATCTTAAAAACAGCAGCAGTCCTCTCCAATCCCCCTCCTCCATTGCTCTCCCTCCTGTCAATGTCAGGCTGCCTGAGAGAATGTCCTCCAGATTGCATCTCCTCTATAGCCTCATACACTCTAGACAAAAAACAACGCTATAGGCACCAGGCTTTCACGAGACCATAACTGAAGCTTGGAGGTCTAGGAATTGCTTCCCTAGACTATTTTGGGAAGCAGGACTAGATCCAAATGGGCTCCTTGGACCGCACAAGCTCTACTTGAGGTAAAAGAGAAGGCCCAGTTAACCTAGTTAATTCATATGCTGAATAAAGTTATTTAGGAGTGCCTATCTGATTGCTGCATCCATTTGGCCAAAGGTAAAAATATTGATTTGAACACAGTTGATCCTGAGCGTCCGCCACCTTTCCCAGTATTATTGGCTTCTTCTTAAAGACGCTTCCACTTTGTGATAAGACCGCGTTATCACAAGGAGAAGGAATGCTTCGGCATTCGCTGGGGCAGAACATGGAAGTGGCTCATCTAAGAGCAAAACCAAGTTATTCAGGGTGTGTTAAAAGAAAAGATGGGGGACTACTCACTCACATGAAGCTGGATTCTGATTAAGACACTAAAGGACTTTTTTTTAATCATTTCATATTGCTTGGCCCATAGATAAATATCACACACACACAAAATTCTTTCCTACTTATTCTTCACATAGATTCCTAATGACTAGGTGCATGCTTTTTCCCTCTTTGTCTCTCTGTTCAATAAAAATGGCTAGGCTTGAGGGCCTGCCTCGACAACAGACCTATAATTTGGGTGACACAGTGAGTTGCACTGTTGGAGACCAGGTTGAATTTTACTTTGCATATAAGCTGAAAGAACTATATCTGAGGATCAGTTCACCAGGAAATACACATTTTTAAAAAGAACACAGGTTTGACCCACAGGGGGAAAGGCTTCTGGGGAAAAGAGAAGATTAATGGGAATGTCATCAATTAGGCTAAATGTCAACTGAGATTTAAAAAAAGAAACCCCAAATACTAAAGGGCTTTGCCATGTGGTTTCCATGGTCTGGAGAATGGCATCCTCTTTAAAGTCTCCGACATCAAGTGATGTTATCTGTAAATATTTCTCAATTTTGCCATTTTGAAAAAGAAAACTAAAAGGCACCTGGGCCTCAATACCTTGCCAACATGAAACAAATTACCTGCGGCCTGAATGTGGGAATGTGATACATGAAACTAAACAGATGGGGCTGAAAGGAAGTTGGCATGAGAGTCTGAACGTGAGATCCTGTTTCTTCAGACAATTAGAGTGGAGCATCTCAGGTTTTCTGGCCAGTTCTGCCAACAGGAAGTACAGAGAGAAGTCAGGGAATGACCAACTTGAGTTTGAATACACAGAATCTGGCAACTGTGTAGGACCCAAATATTTCTCTGGCAAATGCTCGGAAAATACCCACCCAATAGGAACTCGGCTGCGGGAAGTAATGCTGAACTACTCTTGCTCAGATAGTGTGATACAGAGGGAAAGCGTGGCCTCAGGAGTCACAAAGACCTAATTTCAAATCTTAGGGATGCCACCTGAACAAGTACAAACTCTCTGAACCTCAGTTTCCTCGTCCGTAAAATGAAGCTATGAGTAACCACTCACAGGGTTCTTGGGAAAAACATCCTTACCAAGCATTCAATAAATGTTCTTTCCCTTCCATGCCCTTGTTGGTCAGAATGGCCTCACCCAGTAAGACGCCAAGAAGTGTTTAAGGAAACACTTATCCCTGTTTTTGGCAAGTGAAATATTCTAATCTCCTCTGCTGCTGTGAGGAGGGTGCCCCTGAATTCTAACCTGGAAACCGTGCTAACGCTGATGGACGCCAAAAAAACAGAGCAATTCTATGCTGTCCACTACAGTGGGCCAGTCATGAAGGTGGCCTGCGAGAGATCAAAGCAGCTTTTAAGAAAGAGCACAAAGAGGAGCTGGCCCCGTGGCCAAAAGGTTAAGTTCACGCACTCCGCTGCAGGCGGCCCAGTGTTTCGTTGGTTCGAATCCTGGGCACGGACATGACACTGCTCATCAAACCACGCTGAGGCAGCGTCCCACATGCCACAACTAGAAGGACCCACAACGAAGAATATACAACCTTGTACCGGGGGGCTTTGGGGAGAGAAAGGAAAAAATAAAATAAAATAAAATCTTTAAAAAAAAAGAGAGAGCACAAACAATGCTAATGTTGGGGAGGAAAATGAAAATATTCTGCCTTTACCTTCGCGGTAAGGAAAACATTAAAGTGTTCATTGAAAGAGAGCACAGGATGATCTGTGATTCTTTTTAGGAATTTATCCAAAGCTTTTCTTCTGGTCTCCACAAACTCTTCTGAAAAACGATCCACGACCCCTTTCACCACAAACTTCTCCGGAAGCGGCTGTGAAGACAGGAAGAAAGACATTTAGAGCAATTGATAAGAGGGTAGGAAGAAAAAACACAGGCTAGCAAATAATTCTTATGACCCATCGGTCAAGAACAGTCTTTCTGAATCAGTGGGATTCTTATGTAGTCATCAAAATAAACATCTCTGAAAAATATAGATGGAGTAAATCACAACCAGCCCCATCAATTTTACAACACAAGAAATAAAACATTAGAACATAGTCCCTGGAAAACAGGAAACAGTCAACTTCTATCTAGTAAACCCAACAGTATCATTATCTTTACATTGCTTGATGCACAGATGATGTAACGGGAAAGTTAGGCAAGATAAGAAAATTAGTCTAAGGAAAGAAGGCAGACAAGATCAACCACACAAAAGTTATCTAAATAGCTTAAGATTCTACTCCCACTTAAGAACTTGGTAAATGATTTGGAGAAATAAGTACATTAGGCAAACCCATATATCCAAAAAATAGCTTTTCTGAGCCAACTTTTTTGTTTAGGTTTATGTTCAAAAGTTCTTTAAAATGTAACTTCCTTTACTCAAGCAAATTTCTCTATCATATTTTCTTTGAGCCAATATTGCGGGCAATTTAAAACTACCTGGCTACCAAGGGATCTTTGAGCTTTAACCCATTTCTGTAGCATCTTCATTAAATGCTTGATTAAAAGGTCTTCCTCATCACTACCACCACAGGGACACAGAGCATCTGCTAGTGCACAATTTGAAAACGTTTTCGTTATAAAATATTAAAAGAACATTTATGGGGCCAGCCCCATGGCCGAGAGGTTAAGTTCGCACTCCGCTTTGGCAGCCCAGGGTTTCGCCGGTTCGGATCCTGGACGCGGACATGGCACTGCTCATCAAGCCATGCTGAGGCAGCGTCCCACATGCCACAACTGGAAGAACCCACAGCTAAAAATATGCAACTATGCACCAGCAGGCTTTGGGGAGAAAAAGGAAAAAGTAAAAATTTTAAAAATTTAAAAATTAAAAATAAAAAAAAGAACATTTGCATTAAAAAATGAGCAAATGGGGGCTGGCCTCATCGTGCAGTGGTTGGGTTCGCACGCTCCACTTCAGAGGCCCAGGCTTCACAGGTTCGGATCCTGGGTGTAGACCTACACACAGCTCATCAAGTCATGTTGTGGTGGCATCCCACATACAAAATGGAGGAAGACTGGCATGGGACAATCTTCTTCAAGCAAAAAGAGAAAGATTGGCAAACGATGTTGGCTCAGAGTCAATATTCCTCACCCCCCCAAAAAAAGAGCAAATTATCTGGCAGTTATTTTTCTTTTTTTCTTTTTTTGAGGAAGATCAGCCCTGAGCTAACATCTGCTGCCAATCCTCCTCTTTTTTTTTGTCGAGGAAGACTGCCCTGAGCTAACATCTGTGCCCATCTTCCTCCACTTTATATGTGGGACGCCTACCACAGCATGGCTTGACAAGCAGTACATAGGTCCGCAACCAGGATCTGAACCAGCAAACCTGGGGCTGCCAAAGCAGAACAGGCAAACTTAACCACCGCACCACCGGGCCAGCCCCCTGGTAGTTATTTTTCCAAAGAACATATACAAATGGCCAACAAGCACACGAAAAGATGCTCAACATCATCAGTCATTAGGGAAGTACAAATCAAAGCCACAGTGAGATATCACTTCGTGGCCATTAGGATGGTCATAACAAGGAATAAAAGAAAGCAAAGCCAAAAAAGAACAAATGTTGGTAAGAATGTGGAAAAACTGGAACAAGTATTTAAGCCCGCAACCTCCTTAAGCCTCATATTACGGCAACAAGGAGATTTTTTTCAAGTTATAAATCCTCAAGCACACAAACACAAAAATAGAAATAAAGACTTAGCCAATCCAAAAAAGTGGGATCCTAAGACACTTCCAATGGGAAAGCCAAGAAGCAATCCAGATTCATAACATAAAACCTTTCAAAGATTTAGGAATTGACAACACCAGCACCTCTGGAAATGAGGACTTGTGGTGTGAGGGAATTCAACAGCCTCAACTTGAAAAAGCTTTGGAAAAATCAGTATGTCTTAATTCTCAAGAGTAAAGACTCTGGTCTCATGCTTCCTGGGTTCATCTGTTTGACTTTGATCAAGTTCTAGAATCTCTTGGTACCTCAGTTTCTTCCTCTGTAAAAAGTAGACAATAGTAGCAACCTCATAAGGTTGTTATAAGGATTAAAATGACAATTAGGTTGGATATGCTTCGAACAATTCCTGCCACAGACTAAACACTCAATAGAAGTTTGGGTATTTTTTGAAGTTGGAGTGGCAGCAGCTTCAGGGGATGACTAACCTTCAGGGACAGCCAGTTTTCAGTTAAATCTTGAGATGGTGGGAGTGTTCAGAGAAGAGCCTAAGCACTGGGGGATTTCTTTTTACCAGATCAGGAGATCTAGGGGGCAGAGTGGAAAAGTTTGGGAATGAAGGAAGAGAGTGGAATAGAGTCAGGAATAAAATTACGGAGCCACAAGGGGATAACATGTCCAAGTTAGATGCCCAGTGGAGCTGACACTTGGGTAGAATAGTAGAAATGCATGACTGAGTCAGACACAAGGGCCACCCAGCCCAGTGTTCCGGCCCAGTCAAAAGCACTAGAGAAGCTGTCTTAAAAGGGTATGTCTGTTCTGTAGGAGAACTCCTTCATTCTCATCAGTTCTTCTGCCATTCCCTTAGACGGCCATTCTCCTTAAACCCTACACCCAACCCCCAACCTTTCATGCTAAAAAAATTACCATCTTTCTGAAATAGGAACCAGGTGTAGGACATCACATGGAAATTCCCTAACCATTTGCTTCCTCCAAAACCCATCTACTGGGCGCCACCTTCACCTCCATTCCTCAGGACCCTGTGACAACATATCCCTCCCCAAAGCTAACTATTCCATCTATGTCCTTGACTCAGTCATTCATTAGTTCACTATCATGCACCTGTTGTCATCAATTAATTATACCTTCTCTTCCCTGTATCTTCAACATCTCCTTAGTCAATTCTGTTCCATGTCTACAAAAATATGGTTAGTTCTCTTTCTACCTGAAAAAAATAAATCCAGCTATCCCTTAACCTTATATCTTCTTCACTCTCCTTCCTGTCTCAGTCAACCTTTTTGAAAAGAATCATTTATCTTTCCACTCTTTCCATTCATTTCCCAACCCCCAACCTTCCTCCATTCCAAAACAAAGCTGTCTTTGGTACTACCTTCAATGCTGCATTTCTCTGCCCTATCTCTACCCAATGCAGAAAGTGCTCTTTTAAAGATGGTCAATGACTTTCTAATTACCACATCCAGCGGATATTTTCCTGTTCTAATCTCATGAGTCCTGTTGGGCATACACTCATTTGCCTAGGCTGAATAGGACTTGGGAGAAAGGCCTAATGAGCAAATAAGTGGTTAGGTGTGCCTCATTGAACATAACAGATAATCTCCTGAAATAGTTATCCATTCTGCAGATTTAGTACATTGAACTTTATGTTCAATGAATCAGAGAAGCTTGCTATTTAAAGGAACCCTGGGGTGAATCCGTCTGCAAACAGAATTTCCTTCTATAATAAGCATTATTATCCCCAAATGTACATGGATTTAGAAATTTGTTTCTTTCTATTTCAAACTTCCTTAAAGGGACACACCTACTCTCAGCCCTGCCTTTATAATTACTTTCTGGGTTGTTTATGCCTAGGAATCTGGGTTGCTGATGAAATCAAGTATAAATGAGGTAACACAAGTAAAGAGCTCAACATAGCTCCAAGCACGTGGTAGATGTCGAATGAATGCCAGCTATTTTTACTTATTTGTAAACACTGAGAACAGAAAGCAAAAAGGAGCGTGGACTAAAAGGTGGAACTTCCAAATATCTTTTCAGCCAAATGGTTTGGATTTTTTTTTTCACTGAGGGAAATTTGCCAAGCTAACATCTATTGCCAATCATCCTCTTCTTTTTACTTGAGGAAAACTCGCCCTAGCTAACATCTGTGCCAGTCTTCCTCTATTTTATATGTGGGTCACCGCCACAGTATGGCCACCAATGAGTGCTATAGGTCCACACCTGGGAACCAAACCCAGGCCACCAAAGCAGAGCACGCCAGACTTAACCACTGGGCCACAGGGCCAGCACCCAAAATGTTCTTTAAAATCATCTGGGATACCATTTCCCATTCACTAGGATGTATACAAAACTTAAAAAAAAAAAGGAAAATAACAAGTGTTGGCACATATGTGGAGAAAGAGGAATCCTCAAACATTGCTGGTGGGAATGCAAAATGGTGACCCACTGTGGAAAACAGTTCGGCAGTTCCTAAAAAGAATTAAACATAGAATTACCATAGGCTCCAGCAATTCCATTCTTTGGTACATAGCCAAGATAACTGAGAGCAAGTGTTCAAAATAAAATTTGTATGACAAATGTTCAAGTGACATTATTCATAATAGTTGGGCTAAGGAAAAGAGGGAATGGGGAGTGATTGCTTAATGGGTATGGGATTTATTTTTAAAAGGGAGATGAAAATATTCTGGAATTAAACAGTGCTGGTGATGGCAAAATATTGTGAACATACTAAAAGCCACTGAATCGTACACTTTAAAATGGTGAATTTTATGTGATTTTTACCTCACTTTCATAAAAAGGATGCAATGATGGAAGCAGATATCAGAGAATAGAGAAGATACTATGCTGCTGGCTTTGAAGCTGGAGGAAGGGGCCACGAGCCAAGGAATGTAGAGCAGCCCCTGGGAGCTGCAAAAAGCAAGAAACAAGCTCGCCCCAAGTGCCTTCAGAGGAATACAGCCCTGTCTACACCTTGATATTAATCCACTGGGGCTGATTTCGGACTTTTGACCTCCAGAATTATAAAATAATAAATTCCTGTTGTTTAAGTCACTTTTTAGAGAAATCACCTGGTATGCGGGTGAGGGAGCGGATAGGGATAGAGATGAAACAAGACTGGCCATAAGTTGATAAACGTTGAACCTGGGTGATGAAGGCATTCGGGTTCACTGAACTGAAGCTCTCTACTTTAGCATATTTGACATTCCTCATAACGAAAACGTATTTTAAAAACTACATATGCATATATATGTTGGAACCTACAAAGAATTCTATTTGCATGCCTTACAAGAACCCGTTACATATTTCAAGGTTCAATCTTAAAGCATTTACATTTTTATAGCACTTGATTCTTTGGTAAAGCACTTTCTCATACATTATATTTCATACTAGTTCACAAGAAAGTATTTCATAATCTGTGAAACAAAAGCAAATTTCCTGTAGATGTCACTGAAAAGCTACTATTTCTGAGCAGGAAATCTGGACAAAGAGTTCAATTGCTCAGTCTTGAAATGTCCAACTTCCTCTTGTCAGCATTTAAATTGCTTCTTCTGTGCAATTCAACAAATGTTTCGTGCATACTCACTACATGACAGAAAACTATTTTTCCTATCCTTGCCAAACTAACAGAAAATATTGCTCCTAAGCAAAAATAAGTAACAAGTAAAAGAGCATTAAGATTAAAAACCTTGTCCCTACAAAGAACAATCACCAAGCTTGGTTTAAGTCATAATGCTTGAAAATTCAACCAATGTTCAACCACTTCTTAACTTAGCTACTGGGTAAGGTAAAAGCATCTATATGCTTTTTTAACAGTACAAAATAAGGAAGGACTGACTAGAAAATGAAGTCAGAGTTTTTACTGATTATTTCGTATTAAGAAAAACAGTTGTTGCATTACACATTTCTTATTAATTCTTAGGAGTTTACCAGTATCCAAAACAAAACTAGGTGCATGATAAATACTAATGCATCCTTCCTGCAAAACTTCCTTGATAAAAATGGAAGCAAAAAGGGGCCGAGTGGTTAAGTTCCTGTGCTCCGCTTCAGCGGCCCAGGGTTTCACCGGTTCAGATCCTAGGTGCAGACATGGCACTGCTCATCAAGCCATGCTGAGGCAGCGTCCCACATGCCACAACTAGAAGGACTTACAACTAAAATATACAACTATGTACTGGGGGAGGCTTTGGGGAGAAGAAGAAGAAGAAGAAAAAAGAAAATTGGCAACAGATGTTAGCTCAGATGCCAATCTTTAAAAAAAAAATAAATGGAAGCAAACATTAAATTTCCCAAGTGAAATTAAACACTAAATGTATGTGCTCCATCTCTAAAATCTATCTGTGGCCATCGAATCATAAAATCTCTCTGCTGTGTAACTAGTTGTGTCCCAGCAAATGAAGTAGTGCTAAAACCAACTTCTGAGCCAAAAAGTAAACTAAAAAACAAAAATCATGTCACAATGAAGACTTTCTGGTGGCTCCAACTATCAGATAATAAAGAAAAGTGAATTGTCATCATACGATGATGAGTACACACATCCAGTAAACTTCTGGTTTTAAGGTAGCATTTTAAGAGCATAAGATTATTTCTTTCTGCTTTTAAAACTGCACAGGAACAAAGTAATATAAAAAGAAAAAAATCTGTTGCAGCACCAGAAAATAAAAAGGTACCATTAACAGGCCAGAATTTGTTACAGACACAAGGCAGAAAAGACTGCATTCAGAGAAAAGTCAACCAATATCAACCATCTTGTGATTCTACTCAGGCAAAGGAAAGGTTGGCCTAGGAAGGAAGGGGTTGGGTTTCTCCAGCAGAGCCCCAGAAACTGCCGAGTTCAGAGCTACAGGGCTGGAAATAAGGGCAGGCCTAAGGACAGCCAATGGGAAAAGGGAAGTGAAAGAATTTGGGTTTCACCACAGAACCCCAGTCTGGCTGGCTGCTCACCCACAGCTTCACAGAGCTCCAACGAAGCCCAGGTAAAGAAGGAACTTTATCTCCATGCTCCTAATATAAGCAGTAGAATCTGAAAGTTCAGGGATTCTCACACATTTTTAACCACAGCTGACTTAAGTTGGCCAAAAAAACCCTGAAAACATGATGCTAAGTGAAAAAGTCCAGTCACAAAAGACTAACTAGTATATGATCCTACTTTTATGAAACGTCCAGAACAGGCAAATCTGTAGAGACAAGAAGTAGATTAGTGGTTGCCAGGTCCTGGAGAGGAGAGAAGGTTTGGAAGTGACAGGCAAGGAGGGGGAGGTTTCCTTTTGGGGGGATGAAAAGGTTCCAATGTTGATTTGCTGATGGCTGCACAACTTATGACTATACTAAAAGCCCTTGACTTGTACATTTTAAATGGGTGAATTGTATGATATATGAATTATATCTCAATAAGGCTGTTTTTTAAAAAAAAAAAGAAATAAAAATTTAAAAATAATATATATTACACAGTTTACAGGGTCTCCATCTAATAAACTTCCCTGGGCAGGGGTCCCTGTCTGTCTTATAACCTCTCCCCAGGGGTACTCACCAAGCCTAGTAAAAAGACTAACACCAAGTCGATACTTAATAACAGATAGGCAGCTCCTAGAAAAGTTGCTATAAAATGAATTTCTGCAGGGAGAAAAAAAGAGTTTGTTTCCAGTTTGACTTTCATGTTTAAATCAGAGATACTCTCCAATACTAAATCTCTCTCCACTCCAGAGATGCACCAAGAATTTATGAAGAAATTTGAGTCTCTACTTGCTTCTAAAGTACCTTCCTACTCCCCAGACTATAGCAAACCATACTTAAAGATACTCTGCATCCACCTTGAGCATTCTGGAGTTTTGGCTTCAATGTCAATGCATGAGTGCTACTATATTTCACCAGCAGGTGGCGCTGTCTAACCTTTGATCTTTAAGTACCAAACTTCAAACACTACACTAGCCGCCAGGAGGTGGAGCATAATTCTCCTGATGCAGAGTGGGCTATGCATAAAGAGCTACTTGCTTCCAAAGAGAACGGTATAGAAAGGGAGAGAAAAAATAGTACCTGTACAGTGGATTTGAAACCTGACAAGCACTACCTAAAGTCAGGTGATCAAGGTTACCATCAACAGTGATAAATACTGTTGACAGTAGGTACCCTTGATATGATACGATGCAAATGGCACTTTACCTCTGTGCTTTTCCTCCCCAAAACACATCACCCCAGTCTAATCATGAGAAAAACATCAGAAAATCTCAACTGAGGGACAGTCTACAAAATGCCTGACCAGTAATCCTCAAAACTGTTAAGCTCGTCAAAAACTAGGAAAGCCTAGGGGCCAGCCCTGTGGTGTAGTGGTTAAGTTCATGCGCTCTGCTTTGGCAGCCCAGGGTTCACGGGTTCGAATCCCAGGCACAGACTTACACACTGCTCATCATGCCATGCTGTGGTGGCATCCCACATACAAAAAATAGAGGAAGGCTGGCACAGATGTTAGCTCAGGGCCAATCTTCCTCACCAAAAAAAACAAACAAACAATAAGGAAAGCCTAGAGACAGCCTTGATGGCCTACTCAGCACTTTCACCACTTCGTTTGATGGCCAAGATTCATTTCCTGGTCATGGAACCACACCACCCGTCAGTAGCCATGCTGTGGTGGCAGCTCACGCAGAAGAACTAGGACTTACAACTAGGATATACAACCATGCACTGGGGCTTTGGGGAGGAAAAAAGAGGAAGACGGGCAACAGACGTTAGCTCAGGGCAAATCTTTCCATGCCAAAAAAAACAAAAAAACAAAAAAAGGAAAGCCTCAGAAATTGTCACAACCAAGAAGAAGCTAAGACATGATAACTAAATGTAATGTGGTTTCTTGGATGAGATCCAGGAACAGAAAAATGCCATGAGGCCAAAACTGACGAAATCTGAATAAAGGACTTTTGGTCAATAATAAAGTATCATCACTGGTTCATTAATTGTGACAAACATGCCATACTAATGTAAAATGCTAATGACAAGCAAAACTGGGTGTGGGTATGTGAGCACTCAATGTACTATCTTCATAATAATTCTGTAAATCTAATACTGTTCTAAAATAAAAAGTCTATTTAAAAAAATTAGCTAGCTGCCAATTTTGCCAAATTAAGGTTTTATTTTAAGAAATAGTTCCAACTGCTTAAAAATTGAAGTTTCTTCTTCAGGAGAGTTTGAAGTGATTAGAAGACAGAAAAGCAAAACTTCAGGCTTGGAGAGCAGAGCAGATACATGGGAGGGAGGGAGATTCCCCAATAACGAACGGAGCCCCAGCAAGACCCATCATTTCCATCGCAGCACTAGCATCACGGCCACTTTTGCCTTGAAGACCAAAGAAACTGCCAGAGTGGTCACAGCATATTCAGCCTCTACCAAACAGGGGGGAAAAGCAGCACTAGAAGATGCAGTGTTAACAGGAAAATTGGCGGTGCTAAGAAGTTATTCAACCAAAGTTTTCACCGAAAGATAAAATCCCGCTGAAAAGTTTTATGGCCCAAATTGCCCTAAAGCACCTAAAGCACCTAAAGCCCAAAGAAACATGTGGGGTCTAAATAATAGTTATTACTTCTACTAAAAAAAAAAAGTAGGGTGCTGGCCACATGGCCGAGTGGTTAAGTTCACAGGCGGCCCAGTGTTTCGTTGGTTCGAATCCTGGACACGGACATGGCACTGCTCATCAAACCACACTGAGGCAGCGTCCCACATGCCACAACTAGAAGGACCCACAACGAAGAATATACAACTATGTACCGGGGGGCTTTGGGGAGAAAAAGGAAAAAATTAAATCTTAAAAAAAAAAATAGTAGTCAGAAAAGTACTCGATACCCATGTTGATTTAAGTAGTCTTTTAAATCTTATTTGCTCCAGTTCCCTTAAAAAAAAATGTGCAGATATAAGCAGTAGATAAATGTTATGCTGCTTCAATCAACAGAGGTAGGACGCTTTTGGATTCGTTTTTTAAATGAAAAACTATGGTTGAATGGACCGTGTGCTGGATTCCTGCTCCCTGAATTACCCTCGTCTAAAGAAAGCCCAGCCAGCTGTAATCTGAGGCATCATCCCTCACCTGGCGGCTATCCAAACCTCAAGAATAGCGTCTAGGAAGGGTGGAACAGACAGGCTTTACAGAGGCAGCAACTGAGAATTAGGACTTTCCATACCTCAAAGAGGTAATTGTCATAATGAAAGTGAAAATCTACCCCACGCCACTCAAGATAACTGGCATACTGCACAGCAAACTAGAAACGAAAACCCCAAAGGGGAAATAATATACCGCATCCACAAGCATGCTTTACGAACATTTGATGGGTGAACCTGGTATAAAATGTCAGGCAGTTTGCCCATAGTTTAAGGGGTGAGAGCCGAGTGAACATCGTCAGAAAAGATACTGCAGGAAGAATGAGTAGCAAGCTGTAATGACTTAGTACCTACGGGAATGAGATGAGTGGGTTGCGATTCTTCTAGTTTGTTCCTCAACCAGTCAAAATCCTGGTATCTTCGACGAACAGAATATTCCGGCAGGTCAAACTCCACCCGAGTGCTCTGCAAATAAGAAGAGGGGAACAAAACAAGCATAAGGGAATAGTGGCATATCTTGGCAGAAGAGAAGGAAAAAGCTCTCTCTGAATAAGCAAGCTGGGCAAGGACACACTTTCCTTCCACCAAACACATCAGCCAAACGACAAGGCTTACCAACACAGCATGATGAGTCTGGGCCACCGGGTCCAGTGAGACACAAGGATCTCGAATGAAAATGTCAAGGGTTTTTTTTTTCTACCCTCAGGAAATGGAACTCAACTATCCCTCACAATTGTGCTTAGAAACATCTGATTCATTTCCTCCAAGCTTAACTTTAACAATTTCTTTTAGAAGAATAGCTCCAATGAGGATATTGCTACCAAACCTGAATTACTAAGTCTTCACCTTCTGCTAAACATGCTTATGAGTTTTGACAAAGGCAGAGGGGAAATAAACAAACAAAAAGTAAAGATAAGAGATCACCTGCTTACTTAGGAACCAGATTAAACGAAAAAACGTTCTGCTGAATCTGCCATATTCTGCCAGAACCATAACCTTGAAACTATACTGTATTTTAGATTCACAAGAAAAAAATCTAGAAGGGAACAATAACAAAATATCATTGTATTGCAGAAGAATATTAATCTCTTCCCCTTTTCCTAAATTTTAACAGTTTTCTGAAATGTGATTGTGGCACTTAAATAATGAAAACCAATGTTAAATAAAATTAATTTATATCAAAACAAGATTTACACATTAATTCGCCCCAACTAAAATTGTGTCTCAGATAAACCATTTTTCCCTATTAGGGTTAATGACTAGTCATAGTTCTCAAAAATTAAAGTACAAGATAAAAATTGCCCAAGCGCCAGTTATAAACTTACTCCCTCAAGCCAAAAGTCTGTTTTAAACTCCAACACCAAGAAAATCCTAAAAACACACAAATAAATGTCATCCATCAAAGAGAAAGCTGTGGACAGCACTGGCACTCAAAATTATGATTTCATCCTCTCCAAAAGCCATGCTCACAGTCTGAGCCAAATTGTGACGTTAAAGGACTCCGTCTTGGACTAACCCCCAACCAACTCATCCTGCATCTTTTCCCCTTTTCAAAGTCCCACGAACCAGCACGTGCCCGTGAAACACAACCCTCCCCTGTGATGGGCAGTAGGGGTGGGAAGATGCGGGGACATTCATTCAACTTAGATATTGGTGATTTATTAGAAGACTCCCCAAAGGAATTAGCACGGTAGAACTGGAGGGGAAAGAAAAGAATACTTAAATCGAGAGAAGAAATCACTATTAAACATAAGGTGTACTCAGGCATAAGGGTGATGAAAATACCGGGGGCAGATAGCCCGAGACTCCTTCTGAGGCAGGGCAGGCAGAACTCTGCACCTGAGCCATCCTACTGCCCCTGCCAGACCCCTGAGACACTACCACGCCTCCGGGAGCCTTGGTTTCCTCAACAATAAGAAGAGAGTTGGAAGGGACGTTCTTCAAGACCCCACAGAGGCCCCAAAAGGCTCCATCTTAGGACTTGCCGATGATTATGGGCCCATGAAAGGTAGACATGGACAGGTGGCAATCGAATACATTGTACATTGTTTCACTGTAAACAGAACTGATGGAGGCTCTACTTTCTGTCTTCCTAAATGTTACATGATATTAACTGATCACTTCTCTTTATCATTTGCAAATCCACTTCATAAATTATAGCTTATGTGACATTTGGGCTCTAACTTTGAAATCAGTATTTGCTAACTACAAAAAGGAACATGATAAAACACAAGTTTTGTTTCTGCTGTAATCAGTTTTACTTTCGGGGTACTGACTTTTTTCTTCCCCCTTCTATTTATTCAGGTTAGATATATTTACTTTAAAACTTAAGGAAAAATAAAGAAATAAAAAATAAAAGATCAGCCATGATCCCCCTAAACAGAGAAAAATGCAATTAATATTATGGTTTTTATCTTTCTTTATTTTTTCTATGCATATTCACTCGCTCACTCATATTTTCTATATCTCTTTAACACATATATGTTTCTATGTCAGTAAGTTCAGATCTAAACAATCATTTTTAACATACATATAGTATTTCACTGAATGGATATACCATGATTAAACCAAAACCCCATTTAAGTTAATTCCAATTTTCCAATCAATAAACAATGCTACAGTAAACATCATTGGACACCTGTTTGATAATTCTCTTAAAATAAATGCCTAAAGATAGAATTGCTGGATTAAAAAGTACATCTACTTTTGGGGCTGGCCCCGTGGCCGAGTGGTTAAGTTCGCGTGCTCCGCTGCAAGCGGCCCAGTGTTTCGTTGGTTCGAATCCTGGGCGTGGACACGGCACTGCTCGTCAGACCACGCTGAGGCAGCGTCCCACATGCCACAACTAGAAGGACCCACAACGAAGAATATACAACTATGTACTGGGGGGCTTTGGGGAGAAAAAGGAAAAAATAAAATCTTTAAAAAAAAAAAAAGTACATGTACTTTTAATTGAAAAACTGCCTCCAGAAATATACCAACTTATATTCTTATCACATATTCTCATCAACACTGGTTATCTTTGATGGGCTTCTAACTGAAAAATAATATATCATCTTTGTTTTCCTTTGTTTCTTTAATGACTTAGTATTGAGCAGTCTTTCAAATATTTGTTGGCTGCAGATTTTTCTTCTTTTGTGAGGGCTTTTTTTAAATTATAAGTCTTTTTCATTTGTGTCAGCTCCTTACAGCCATTGGCCTATCATAATTTCCAAATGGTTTTTCTGATACAGCATTTTTTTTTTTTAAGATTTCATTTTTCCTTTTTCTCCCCAAAGCTCCCCGGTACATAGTTGTATATTTTTAGTTGTGGGTCCTTCTAGTTGTGGCACGTGGGACGCCGCTTCAGCATGGCTTGATGAGCGACGCCATGTCTGCGCCCAGGATTCGAACCAGTGAAACCCTGGGCTGCCAAAGTGGTGTGCATGAACTTAACTACTTGGCCACGGCGCCAGCCCCCTGATACAGAATTTTTAAATTCATCCATTTTTTCCCTTTATGGTTGCTTCTTTTGGTGTTATCAATAAGAAGGCTGTCCCCATTGCATGCTTTTAAAAATAGTCACCTGTCGGTTCTCCTTTATTTACGGCATTTATGTTTATGTCTTTAATTACTGCTATTCTACTTCTAGGAATCTACCATTAGAAAATAATTTTTAAACTATGGCAAAGACATCTGTATAATGATATTCACTGCAATATTATTTAAAATAACAAAAGAAAGAAACTAAATGTCTAACAATAAAAAACAATTAAGGAAATTATGGTATATTTATTCTACAGTTATCAGTAATCATGTTTGTAAGACATTTTTAGTGACAAAAATGCTTTAAAGGACTTTTGAGAGAAAACGGCAGGCTACAGAATTAACTGTGCATACATTATTATTTCATTGGTGTTAAAAATTTGGATATAAAAGGTTAGAAGAAAAATCTAGAACTGATAATGGCAACTGCCCTCTATATACTCATCCTTATTTCCAAATTTTCTACCATTCTCCTATAATACTTTTATAGTCACACACAAAAAGAATGTTCATTTTTTAAAAGCTTTAAGGGCATAAGGGATTCAGCAAAACAGTAAAAATTCGATTCTTTGGAAAGCAATAACGTAAAAAATCATCACGAAACACAAGGGTGCTCACATTCTCTGACCCAATATTTATTTTACTTATTTTTAGCACAATTTGTTGTAGAAAAGATACAGTGATAGATGAAATACGATCAAGTGACATAAATTAGGGGGCTGGCCCAGCGGCGTAGTGGTTAAGTTCATGCACTCTGCTTTGGCAGCCCAGGGTTCAGATTATGGGCACAGACCTACACACGGCTCAACAAGCCATGCTGTGGCAGCATCCCACATGCAAAACAGAAGACTGGCACAGATGTCAGCTCAGGGACAACCTTCCTCTGGCCAAAAAAAAAAAAGAATTTCTGTTGAAAATACAAAGGAAAAAGCATAATGTCACAGTAAAACAACAACAATACTTATAATGTCAATAAGTAATAATCACCCAAGAATAAGGCACCGTAAACCATCATGGCTAAATCAAATCCAGAGAATTTGCAGATGTTGAAATTATTCAACACATAAAATCAATAAGTAAGTTTAACGTTTCTAGGAATAAATTTTTTTTTAATGATGTAAATTAGAAGCAGGTAAGAAAGATAACAGAAAAACAAGGACAGAGAGAAAAAGTAGAGCCAGGAGCGAGGCTAGCAAAACACACCCACCACAGAATTCTGCATACTTGCTAAAACTGGGCCACAGACATTACTGTGAATTTCTGGAGAGACATCCAGTCAGTTATAAGACTCGAAGTACTCATAAAAGATGCAAGCCAATAAAACTCCAACTATGAGTTTGTAGTAAATTTTTCCTCTGTGAAATTCAGGGTCCAACTTAGAAAGGAAAATAAAGTAAGAAGTGTTTATCTCTATTTTGTAATATCTGTGGTAAACAAAACAATAAAAAAGAAAGAAAAGTGCACACCAACAATTCCATAATCAGAGACAAGCACTCCAGCATTTTGTCCTGTGTCCTTGCGTACCGTGTTCCGGTTCCACGATCTAGAATGCTCCACAAAGATCACCAGGTCATGGGGACACACCTAAAGTCAGATCTACAAATAGGTAACCGAGCACAAGAGTTGTAATGAAGAACATCCATTTTCACCATTGCTCCATATGAATAATATTTCCTTGGTCATCTGCAGGCATCCCTGCTAATTTTTTTAAGTTCAACACTTTGGAAGACCTAGCACAGAGCCACAGGGTAATCAATCACCCAGCACAGCACCCTGTGCATTGGGCCTCACCCTCCCACAAAAGAACTCCTCTTCTCCCCCAGGAGCTGATGCGCCCAACAACTATGGCCTGGAGCCATTCCAAAGAATTTCCATTCGATCCAGAATTTATGACCAATTCACTCTAGAGAGATTTGGTTTTCATCACAAATGCCATCTGTCCAGGCCACAGCTGGACCTAAGAGGTCTGAGTGACCCCCTTCCCCACAAAGGGACTTCTTTCCTTATCACACAGTAGTCAGCTAATCTTATTCTGCTTCAGAGGCCCCCTACCCTAAGAGAACACCTGAGAATGATGACTAGAGAGACTTTTGGCCTTTCCTCACGCTCCTCTGGGCTTCCTTTCTTGGGACATGAGCGGCCAGTTATCTCCTTCTCAGAGCTTTCCACCAAGCCCTCTGGAACACTCACTCCAAAATTAATAAATTCCTATAGTTCTTCAACCTATCCAAATTCTGAAAGCTGGCTCTCCCCTGAGAATACAGCCTCTCTGCTGTCCCATAAGTGGAAAGCTGCTCATTTTCTCACATTTCACAAACCTCGCCCCACCCTCCAAGACCAAGAGTTCCTGCTGACATCCTCTTCATTCCACACTGCCCCTTACCACCACTCCTCCATGGCCCTGTGAAAACTCTTCTGAGGCTCATGCCATCAACATATATACGCCTCTATCCCTCCTCATACCTGTCCTCTACTGACACCCCTGACATTTCTCCTGATTCCCTGAAGATTCCAGCAGCTGGCTCTCAGGTTTCCTTTCCAAAGCTCTTTTGTAATCCGGGTGCCCTTGAGATCCAAGTGGTTTGCACATAAAACACCTACCTCTAAGCCAACAATGTCTCCTTCCCCTCCCATGACCTCTCCACAGGCTTTGTCATCAGGCAGAAATTCAGACGTCGCCCTCTCTAACCAGCACCTCCTGTATTTCAGACTCTTCCTTTCCCACATCCCTGGTTTTTCAGCCTCTTGGGACCTATGGTTTCTTGACATTCACTCCATTTCTATCTTTACTTCCTGCCTTATTCAGCATCAATTCCAGGATGCTTGCTTGCCAATATCCTAAAGACCCCTTCTCCACTGTCTGTTCACACAACTCTGGTAAAAATGCAACCATCCATTTCTTGCTTTACTAGCCCCGCGCGTGTGAGTACACTCCTGGAGGAAAAACAAAATCAGGCAAACACCAATTGACACAATAAATTCTACAACTGGACCCTCGACACTGCCAAGCAATCTTCTCATACTTCCTTAGTCAACTCTCTCCCTCATTTCTATATCAGTTAATGCAAGACCTGAAAAAGTTTTGAAGACTTCTAACCCCCACTTCGAAACCTCCCCTTTGTTCTTAGAAGACCTCATCATCTATTCACAGAGAAAACTGCAACTATAAGCAAAGCCTCCCTCAACTTCCTGCCACAGAAAAAAACCCTTCCCTTCTTCCTCAAGAAACAGTGGAAAAAGTACAACTTTCCCATCGGAGGCCACTCCCTCCCTCCACTTCTCACGATACTCTCCTTCCACCTTCTCAGTGGCTTCCATCCTACGCTCCAATCTTCAACCTCATGTCTCCTTCTCTATCAACACTGGCTTCTTGGCACATAAACCAGTCTCTTCCATCCTTTAACAAACAAACAAACAGCCCCTCCCCCTCAAATCCACATCCTCCTCCCACTACTGTTCTTTATACTGACTTTTCATTGCCAAACCAACACTCGTGGTGCCTTTTTTTTCTTACTTCTCACTCATCCTAACCCGCTGCAAACTGGGTTCTGCCCCACCGCATCAATGAAACTGCTCTCACCAGTCATCAATATCCTTCTTGTCATTAAATCTAACATTCACTTTGTGATCGTTATATATAACTTGACCTCTGAGCAGCATTTAGCCTCTGTTGACCAGTGAGGCATTTGAAAAGAGGAACCAATTGGGCCATAAGACTTGGTGATGACTAACTGGTGATGGAGTAAAAGACAAGAGGGGGAGGGCCTCTAAAGGGAGCTGAAGGCTCCTCTCTATTTCCGCAACCTCTAGTCTATCTCCACATCATCAGCAGTCTCGATAGTCAGGCCATGGTGTAGACCACAGCGCTGGGGAGATGGAGAGGCAGTGGGGGAGCGAGGAGGCAACCCTCTCTTGAAAATCACGTCTTTTGGAAGTGTAGCACAAGACAGACCTGGATTCAAATTCTAGTTCTACCGCATATTGGCTGCATGTCTTTGAGCAATTTTGTTAATATCTCATGTCTCAGTTTCCTCATCTGCAAAAATAAGAATACTACCAGTACCCACTTAACTGATGATATATTTAAAGCACTTAGCACAAAATAAACGACAGCTCATCTATACAGTGGAACAGTATCACAGGCTCAGAAATGATAGCATAAAAAGTGTTCTTACTGGCATTTACTAGCATAGAAAGATGTTTGCAATGTATTAGTGAATTGGTACCATGGAAAATACTCATTTTTGTAAATGTATATAGAGACAAATAGTTCAGAAAGTTATAAATGATTATTTCTGGCTGGTGAACCTATAGGTTTTCTTTTACTGTTTTAGCTTATTTGAGTTTTCTAATTTCTCTACAATGAGCACTTATATGAAATACAAATTAAAGGGTTTCTATCACAAAAAAAGTACAGTATGTAGTAAGTGCTCAATAATTAGCTACTACAGTCATGCACTGCATAATGACATTTTGGTCAACGACAGACTGCATATACGACAGTGGTCTCATAAGATTAGTACAATATAGCCTAGGTGTGTAGAAGGTTGTAACATCTAAGTGGTACATTCTATGATGTTCACACAATGACAAAATCGCCTAACAATGCATTTCTTAGAATGCATCCCTGTCGTTAAGTGACACATGACTGTATTACGATGTTACTTTCTAGGATCCTGCAGAGAAAAGAACCAGGATCTGCCTGCCCTGAGAAGGCCTAGGCTGGCTCTCCACCACTGGAGAGAGAAGATAGCCACAACTTAGATCTCGGTGAATGCTTTGCCTACATTGGCTCTCAGCCCTAAGCTCACTTGAGCTCAGGCAAAAAAGCTCTGTACTCTATCCAGCGTTGGTCACTGGAATCTGAATTAGGACTGGGGAGTTGAAGCTCAAATTAATAAAGTAAGTATTTGTATGACGTTGGTCTCTGACCATTAACTTTGCTAGAGAACCACAGCAGAAGTAGGGTCCAGAGATAAGACGAGGTGTTAGGAGCTTGTGTTCCTGTTTGTCTTCTCTCTGATTCCCACACATCCCTACATACCCTTTAACACAACATTCAGAAAGAAGGCTCCAAAGGCATCACCAAGATATCAAACCTGGTGTCACTATTTGAAACAGGAAAAGAAAATAACTCTGGTTTGGGATCAGAAGTGGAATTGACGGTAAAAAGTACAACTTAATTCTGCCACAAGTTCACCTGGAGATGTTAGCATCACAGCCAAGTGACAACGTGGGACAGAACATGGAAAGGGTTATCCCAAGTCATTATCTGACTTACAGGAAATCAAATAACCCCAGGAAAAAGGATAGAAATAAGAACACAAAGGAGAAAAGGGAGGAAGGAAGGAAAAAGAAGAGGCACAGGAAGGATCGGTGAGCTGCAGCGTGTGCCCGAGCCTGTGAATCAGTTAATAGGCCCTGCAGTATAAGCATTTGGGGAGGTAAACTGCAGAGCAGAGGAATCAAGGAGGGCTGGGAAAACCTCAAGGTAGGCAAGTATTGCTGCGCCAGTGAGGCAGTCACCTTGTCATTCAGCTGTTTAGAGCACAAATTAAAGCAAAACAAGTTTTGCATTTCACTGTCTATAGGGTAAAAAATAAATTGACCCTAAGGGGAAAAAAATAAGTAACTAGAAATAATTCATAGGAATATATGCAGTGACCTAGGACCTCTGAGGATATAATATACTCGTAAGCACCAAGCTCAACACCCGGGAAATAGTAGGCACCCAGTGGCAATGGTCTTGGGGGTGACTGCTAGTGCATATGCGTGAGCACGCACACACAGACAAATTTTCAACTGTGAACCAGGCGTGGAAAGGACAAGGCAGTAGTAGCGGCACATGGCAGAAAGTCAATAAATATTAGTTCCCATCCCTCCTTCTCTTACTCCTTTCTCCCCTTATCATCAAGTCTAATTTCACCAAATTATGATCAGGATCTCATCAGAGAATTAGGCTGATACGATGATTCATAAATTTCAAGAGCAATGTGATATTAACATGTTAAATAGTATCATGATAGAAAATAAGTGAAAGTACAGGGATTAAATGTTTTATGTGAAAGACTGTAGTCACAATTTCTCCTTCATTTTAAGATAAAAACTTGCATATAATCCTTTTAATCTGAATATATCCACTCGCTCACAAAAGCCATACCCACAATTGTAATAAAGGTGAACAAAGTTGTACAAAGGGAGGGAGAAAGCAAAGGCCGAAATCACGGTAGCAGGACTCCAATTCTCCAAGACCATTCAACACAGGCAGAAGACAATGAAGGGACCTACTTTGGTGGTGATCCTATACGTGATGTAGGTCTCCATTGTACAGACATGCTTCTTGGGATCATCAACAGTGACAAAGAGATCTCTGGTCTCACCATCAAGGTCATCATCAAGTTGAAGTCTGTTGAGAAGGGAAGATGAAGAAGCTGGACTCGAAGTGCCCACTGGAGTACCACCGTTTGGCAAAATGAGATCCTGAAAGAAAAGAAACACCTTATAAATTAAATGAAAACACACACCTGGAGAATATCAGCAAAAGTAGCTGGTTTAGCCAAATCAAGAGACATTTCTAAATGCAAAAGGAACTTTCAAAGTATCTGAGCCTCTCCTCACTTCATGTTTCTGAAGTGAACAGGTCTTTTACGACCAAGAGAAACAAACTACGGCAGTGCCCTACAGCAAAGCCGTGCCAGTTAATCCTCCAGCAAGTGCCGGAGGAACCAACAGAAGCAAACACTTCAGGGACAGAGAACGTAATAGCCCACCACTGTCAGACTTCCACACAGAAAGAACTCTCTGGGCACACCACATATTCTCTTTTATGAGTATCTACTTTTTGAGAAAGTATATACTTTCTCACAACCACCACCTGAGCCTGGGTAAACATTAACGGGCCTGACAGAAATAGACACACAGATCAATGGAACAGAATCGAGAGCCCAGAAATAAACCCACACATATATAGACAGCTAATTTTTGACAAGGGAGCTAAGAGCATACGATGGAGAAAGGAGAGTCTCTTCAATAAATGGTGTTGGGGAAACTGGACAGCCACATGC